>NC_064927.1:425099693-430099693 GCF_023897955.1 Schistocerca gregaria
TTCGCATGCTTTTTCCGTTGCCTCTGCAACAGCGTTCGGACCTTTTTTGTGTACCACGGGGGATCCGTTCCATCTCTTACCAATTTATGAGGTATGAATATCTCAATTGCTGTTGCTACTATATCTTTGAATTTGAGCCACATCTCGTCTACATTCGCATAGTCAGTTCGGAAGGAATGGAAATTGTCTTTTAGGAAGGCTTCTAGTGGCACTTTATCCGCTTTTTTAAATAAAATTATTTTGCGTTTGTTTCTGATGGATTTGGAAAAATGGTATTGAGCCTAGCTACAATGACCTTGTGATCACTAACCCCTGTATCAGTCACGATGCTCTCTATCAGCTCTGGATTGTTTGTGGCCAAGAGGTCAAGTGTGTTTTCGCAACCATTTACAATTCGCGTGGGTTCGTGGACTAACTGCTCGAAATAATTTTCGGAGAAAGCATTTAGGACAATCTCGGAAGACGTTTTCTACCTACCACCGGTTTTGAACAAGTATTTTTGCCAACATACCGAGGGTAGGTTGAAGTCCCCACCAAATATAACCGTATGAGTGGGGTATTTATTTGTTACGAGACTCAAACATTCTCTGAACTGTCAATTGGGAACATGTCTCTAGTGGGACGTGAATAACGTATCAGAATCATTGAAGAATTTACGAGCTTCTTGCAAACGCTGTAAATCAATTGCTTACTGTGGGAGTCGGCTCGCAACTTGGTGGATGTCTGTACCTGTCATCAAACTTGAGAAAACTTACATTACGAAGCACACTCATTTGGGATCGTGCGCGCCAGCGATAAAGCCGGAATGCTATATTCTCAACATTCCTCGTATTTCATAACGGTTTGAGATATCGAAATGTAATTTTGGCAAATGATAGCTCTAGAAGAAGGAAGTGCTTTACCATATGGTTATTATGCAAAACATCATTATCTACCATGCTATTTCGCTAACTACGGACTTTTTCGATAAACGAATGTAATTTTTAAAATTAAAATGAACTGTCAAGATCGCAATAATATTTCCTTATTTACCTGTTTCGGCTTTTGTAAAAGCCCTCTCCAGAATTTTTGTTCCCCCTATGACTGGTGCTGCCGCCTCCTCGGATGTCTGGTGATACCACGATCTTACACTCAAATTTAGTTCGATAATGGTATCACCAGGGAACCGAGGAGCCGCCATCACCAGCCATAGGGGGTAAAAAATTCTGAAGATGGCTTTAACATAAGCCGAAACCGGTAAATAAACAAATATTATTGTGATATCGACAGTTAATTTTAACTTAAATACTGCATCATGTCGCTCCACCGACTAAGTTGTCTAAATTTATGAATAATTTTTAACAGCCATCGATAACTGGTGAAACTAAAAATGCCAGGGATTTTGGAACACCATAAGTGAAGATATTACACGTTTATTTTTGTACTGAGGATGTGCTATTTCATAAGCTATGACCTTACTTTGCCTCAGTTCCTCACTTACTAAACCTAATAAACCACTGTCTCAGAATTCCCTCTGCACGTGTTACAGAGGTGACACTGTGTAAACTCCACTGTGTTTTGGCATAAGACGCAAATTCTAACATGGCCACAGAGAAACGTAATTTTTACTGAAAATTCACCACTCGCCACACATCTCTGAAAGGTACACATGATTAACAAGCCAGGGGAAAATAAATCGCTGCATTTGTTCCATTTTCCGAGGAATTCTATTTATATACTAACCAAAGTAGAGCTGACAGTAGGTCTGTTTGAATGGACACCATGTACGTGGGGGTGTGGAGAGACTCACTTAATAGGTATTTACAAAAAAAATGTGAGTGTAGGCATTTGTTTAGAACGATAATTCCCCACCAGTAGTCAATATTTTCCCTATACGCCTTCCTGGAACCCCCACCACTGCAGCTCTCTCCACGCACGCCCTGTCGGCTGCGCTTCTACCAGACATTGCGTGCGTATGAAGCTGGTGGAGGCTCTGAAATGGTGTGGGGCATGTGCAGTTGGAGATATACGGGATCCCTGACAGTCTAGAAATGACTCTGACAGGTGACACGTACATAAACATCCTATCTGGTCACTTGCATCCATCCATGTCCGTTGTGCATTCTGACGGACTTGGGCAATTACAGCAGGAGAATGTGACACCCTAAACGTCCAGAATGTCTACAAGGTGACTCTAGGAACACTCTTCTGAGTTTAAACATTTCCGCTGGTCACCAAACTCCCCAGAAATGAACATTATTGACCATATCTGGGAAGCCTTTCAACGTGCTGTTCATGAGAGGTCTACACCTCCTCGTACTCTTACGGACTTATGGATTTATGGACAGTGCTGCAGGATTCATTGTGTCAGTTGCCCCCAACATTAGTCGAATCCATGCCACATCACGTTACGGCACTTCTGCGTGCTCGCAGGGGCCCTACCCGATTATTAGCCAGGTGTACCAGTTTCTTCGGCTCTTCAGTATAGTTCACTTTATTAAAATAGTAAATGAAAAGCACCAGTTTGCTTTTGTTCTACATAAATGTCTGAAGATGGCCTTGTAAGCCGAAAACCGGTTAACAATAAAAGTAATATTGTAGAACAAAAGCAAAGGGGTGCTTTTCATTTATTCTAATGTTGTTCTACCATAACCGACGGAAGATTCTGTTAATATTATTAAATTAAGTATGAAGATTTGCTTAACTTTGCACAAGTCACTTCCATGGGAGTTTTATGTGTATTTACAATCCTCCCTGAATATTAAAGTATGACTAGATACAGACGTATTTACAAGACTCTTCACTTGAAGAATAACTGACATAATGTTCACATCAATGTTCTGCCTAAGACTTTCAATAGATTGATGGCCTATCTAGGACGATGCTGTCGTAATCGTTGACTTCGAATTGGCCAAGCGTTCTTCTGCTCAGCTGTAACTAGACGACAGATTCCGATCACGTAGCGAAGCTCTAGCACTCGTGGCTACGGCGCGCTTCCTATTCGTCGCCAGTGACTATATATTCTTCTATGGTTTCGCGGCAAGGTGCCAGCCTTGCTTTGGCACCTTGTGCTTCGGGCGACCGCACACTGTGGCTCGTCTAACGCCTATTTAGCACCTTTTGAAATAATGCTACCCGACGAGTGCACCGACGGCCAAATGAGGCCTTTGTTGACAGTCCTTGTGTGTTTGTAGGTGGTATATTCAATTGTACCATTACAAAGGATTCTGACTTTACCCAAGTTTGTGGATCGTTCACAATGACTATTGTTCGCTGTGGACGTACTTGTTCAGATGACTCTAAGCATTACGGGACTTAATGGTTCAAATAGCTCTGAACACTATGGGACTTAACTTCTGAGGTCATCAGTCCCTTAGAATGTAGAATTACTTAAACCTAACTAATCTAAGGAGATCACACACATCCATACCCGAGGCAGGATTCGAACCTGCGACAGTAGGAGCAGCGTGGTTCCAGACTGAAGCGCCTAGAAACGCTCGGCCACAAGGGCCGGATTGTGGAGGTACTGAAAGTATTGGTGGGTTTAAAAATTTTCATAATAGCGACGTCATCATTTACCATATTTTTGATATTTTTGAAGTTTACAATAGGGATACTGGTATGTCTTACTTTTGTTCTACGATGCTACATTATATTCGGGAGGTAGAAGGCCGGAGGTGGTCCTCTCATTGATGGTGTTAGCGTGTTGTCTGCTGGAAATGACTAATTTCTTATACACCGCGCTTATGAACTGTGATAAATGAGCTGGCAGCTGTTGATCCCTGTGTTGAGTTCAGATTTGTTCTCAATTTTAGTCCTTCGTCAAGTTCCAGAAGAGACGGAAGTAGGACCTAGCCTTGGAGAGTAGAATATCTCGTTCGATGCCCCGTCAGCGACCGGACTGTGTGGAGACACTTTCACCTGACGGGCTGTGGAATACGACAGCTCTCTACTACGTCTCAACAGCCTTCCCCGCTACCCTCACGCAGGTCTCTGCACATATTTTTCTTGCGCGTACGAGCTCTACCGAGGCAGTTATCCCGGCCGCAGAAGCACAATGCGGCTATAACCATAAATTATACACACACGTGAGGAATGACGGGCCGTTCTCTCGGACAGTGCCAAAGCATGCGCGATTAGGCTGGCCTGGGTTTTTACGGAGAAGCGCAGCCCGCCGCCTGCAGCCTGTGGTCTCGGGCGTTTACTGACCTTCCCACAGCTGGGACGCCTCTCCGGAGAACGTGATCTCCTGTGCCCAGTTTCTTTTACACATCCTTCATACCCGGCGTTTCTACACGCAGTGACCACACACGTTCCACCTGCTGGTGTTTGAGGCGTAGTTATCTGCCACCTAAGCCTTCTTTTTCCCGTAGTATAAACACGTGCTCTGCCTTTTTTTGAGTGGTAGCAGACCAATGTCTGCCAACTCTTCAACCGGTTTAAGATTAATTGACCAAATAAGTAGAGCAGAGAAAAATTAGAAATGCTGAAATCCGTTTTCAAAGAAGAAGGTGCAGGAATACTGACCCAGTTTAGCTGCCACACTTGCAATTATGAGAGATACAGATAAGAAGGCCACGGGAGTAGACAACATTCCATTAGAACTACTGACAGCCTTGGGAGAGCCACTCCTGACACAACTCTACCATCTGGTGAGCAAGATGTATGAGACAGGCGAAATTCCCTCAGACTTCAAGAATAATATAATAATTCTAATCCCAAAGAAAGCACGTGTTTACAGATGTGAAAATTACCGAACAATATGTTTAATAAGCCACAGCTCCAAAATACTAACACGAATTCTTTACAGGCGAATGGAAAAACTAGTAGAAGCCGACCACGGCGATTCCGTAGAAATACTGGAACACGTGAGGCAATACTGACCTTACGACGTATCTTAGAAGAAAGGTTAAGGAATGGCAAACCTATGTTTCTAGCATTTGTAGACTTAGAGAATGCTTTTGACAATGTTGACTGGAATACTCTCTTTCAAATTCTGAAGGTGGCAGGGGTAGAATACAGGAGCGAAAGGCTATTTACAATTTGTACAGAAACCAGATGGTAGTTATAAGAGTCGAGGGACATGAAAGGGAAGCAGCGGTTGGGAAGGGAGTGAGACAGGTTTGTAGCCTCTCCCCGATGTTATTCAATCTGTCTATTGAGCAAGCAGTGAAGGAAACAAAAGAAAAATTCGGAGTAGGTATTAAACTCCATGGAGGAGAAATAAAATCTTTGAGGTAAGCCCATGACATTGTAATTCTGTCAGAGAAGCAAAAGACTTGGAAGAGCAGTTGAACGGAATGGACAGCGTCTTGAAAAGAGGGTATAAGATGAACATCAACAAAAGCAAAACAAGGATAATGGAATGTAGTCGAATTAAGTCGGGTGATTCTGAAGGAATTAGATTAGGAAATGAGACACTTAAAGTAGTAAAGGAGTTTTGCTATTTGGGGAGCAAAATAACTGATGATGGTCGAAGAAGAGAAGATATAAAATGTAGATTGGCAATGACAAGGAAAGCGTTACCGAAGAAGAGAAATTTGTTAACATCGAGTATTGATTTAAGTGTCAGGAAGTCGTTTCTGAAAGTATTTGTATGGAGTGTAGCCATGTATGGAAGTGAAACATGGACGATAAATAGTTTACACAAGAAGAGAATAGAAGCTTTCGAAATGTGGTGCTACAGATGAATGCTGAAGATTAGATGATTAGTTCAAATAACTAATGAGGAGATATTGAATAGAATTCGGGAGAAGAGGAGTTTGTGGCACAACTTGACTAGAAGAAGGGATCGGTTGTTAGGACATGTTCTGAGGCATCAAGGGATCACCAATTTAGTATTGGAGGGCAGCGTGGAGGGTAAAAATCGTAGAGGGAGACCAAGAGATGAATACACTAAGCAGATTCAGAAGGACGTAGGCTGCAGTAGGTACTGGGAGATGAAGAAGCTTTCACAGGATAGAGTAGTATGGAGAGTTGCATCAAACCAGTCTCAGGACTGAAGTCCACAACAACAACAGATAACTTTGTCAGTGGCATCGAAAACAGTTGAAATCGCTAAAACTGAACATGACTGATTATTTTGATTTTTCAGATGATTTATCTATTCTGCCTGACAGGACAGTGGTACACCAAAAACAAATAGGTATACTTAAACTGAAGAAAAAGAAGCACTACCAATCTACTTAAAAATGTCATCGGTAGTGACAAACAACAAGGGTGCACTATCAGACTTAAAATGGAAAGATTAGTAGAAAGACTAACTCAACAAACAAATTTCAGTATTTAGGAGAAGTCGTCCAGTGTAGTGGAATGGGAAAGGGAGCTATCAGAGTAAGATTAAGAAAAGTGTTTGTAGTGAAAAATCTGTCATTACAAGACAGTAATTCAACCAGAAAGAACATATGCATAGTGTACACTACTTTTATGACCAATATAATAAATGAGGGAAAAAGAAAGAAATTTCGTGAGAAAGTGTAAACATTTGAAATGAGCGCTAACACAAGATGCTTGCCACCATACAGAAAAATTAAGACGAAATTATGAAACGGAAGACTAACTTTCTATCGACACGGTCAACATGGATTTAGAAAACATCGTTCTTGTGAAACACAACTACCTCTTTATTCGCATGAAGTGTTGAGTGCTGTTGACAAGGGATTTCAGATTGATTCCGTATTTCTGGATTTCCGGTTGGCTTTTGACACTGTACCCCGCAAGCGGCTTATAGTGAAATTGCGTGCTTATGGAATATCGTCTCAGTTATGTGACTGGATTTGTGATTTCCTGTCAGAGAGGTCACAGTTCGTAGAAACTGAGGAAAGTCATCGAGTAAAACCAAAGTTATTTCTGGCGTTCCCCAAGGTACTGTTACAGGCCTTTTGCTGTTCCTTATCTATATAAACGATTTGGGATGCAATTTGAGCAACCGTCTTATGTTGTTTGCAGTTGACGCTGTCATTTATCGACTAATAGAGTCATCAGAAGATCAAAACAAATCACAAAACGCGTTAGAACAGATACCAGTATGTTGCAAAAATTGGCAACTGACCCTAAATAACGAAAAGCGTGAGGTCATCCACACGAGTGCTAAAACGAATCCGTTAAGCTCAGGTTACACGATAAATGAGTCAAATCTAAAGGCTGTAAATTCAACTAAATATCTAGGAATTACAATTTCGAACAACTTAAATTGGAAGGAACACACAGAAAATGTTTTGGGGAAGGCTAAACATAGACTGCGTTTTATTGGCAGGACACTTAAAAAATGTAACAGATATACGAAGAAGACTGCCTACACTTCGTTTAACCGTCCTCTTTTAGAATATTGATGTGAGGTGTGGGATCCTTACCAGATAGAATTGATGGAGTACATCGAAAAAGTTCCAAAAATGGTAGCACGTGTTGTATTATCGCGAAATAGGGGTGAGAGAGTCACTGAAATGAAACAGAATTTGGGGTGGACATCATTAAAACAAAGGCGTTTCTCGTTGCGGCGTAATCTTCTCACGAAATTCCAATCACCAACATTCTCCTCAGAATGAGAAAATATTTTGTTGACACCGACCTACATTGGGAGAAACGATCACCATGATAAAATAAGGGAAATCGGATCACGTACTAAAAGTTGTAGGTGTTCGTTCTTTCCATGCGCTATGCGAGATTGGAATAATAGAGAATTTTGAAGGTGCTTCGATGATTTCTCTGCCAGAAACTTAAACATGATTTACATAGTATCCACGTAGATGTAGATTTAGATGTTCTATGGACACATCCACAGAAAGAGTCCTAGAAGATCGACAAGAAAAACTGTACAGCATTTTGGAAAATTACATGGCAAACACAAGTTTCTTACAGAACTCGTCCGAAAATACAGGGAAGAAAATGGACGGTAGAAGAGACGACAGGAAAAAAGTGAACATATGGAGCATTGGAAACAGCATTAACGTAATTTGGTGAATTAAACGTAGTCATTGGCTGGTCTTTAATGAAAACAGAAAAGCAACACTTAAGAGTCAAATGGAATTATATTCAACTCCTTCACAGAATCTGCAGCAGAATTACCCCGCTTTTAACCATCGTATACCGCAACATCCTCAAAAAAAAAAAATGTTTCTGGTGATTGGAGGGCAGTACAGATCACAACCATCTACAAAAAGAAGCATAACAGATGTAATCCACAAAACTACTTTCCAGACACAGTGGGACATATTCTCGGACTATCGTGAGGTATCTCGACAAGAATGATCACCTATATGCCAATTAACATGGATTTTGGGAAACCTTGATCACATAAAAACCAACGAGCGATTTTCTCACAAGAAATCCTGAAATCAATAGATCAAGATACTCGGACGGATACAGTATTTCTTGACTTCTAAAATACTCTAGGTTCAGTGGCACACCACTGTTTATTAACGATAGTATGATCATACAGGGTATGAAAAGAAACTTATGACTGGACGCAGTATGTTATCTTAGATGGAGAACCATAGGCAGATGTAGTGTAGGGGATGGGGCTATACGAGGTGAGCCAAATAAGCCCAAACGGGTGAATGCCAATCACTATTTGTTTATGTGATTGATTAGGTGTGCGAATGATCAGCGTTGTTAAAATTATTTGCGAAATCCATAGATTCAGATTACCGGAGTGGAAATAAACGACTTACAGGAATATCAGGTAAGAAAGATTAGGTATTAACCTTCTCGGTGTTTCCACGAAAATGAAATTTTGACAGAAAATTTTTGCCACATCGCTACACTGCTAAGAGCTAGTTGTACAGTCCCTGATTAACAGGTGCTTAAGTTCTATTCTCGGAATAACGCGCAGAATTTGATGTACGAACACGTAATAACGCCTAACCGGAGGATAAACTCGGGATAACTAAACTGGCGATTATGGGATGTTTAGTTAAGTTAACCGGAGGATAAGGTTTAACAATTGCACGAATAGTTAGAGAATTAGTGACGACAAGGAAGGAGAAGAAACGGGGACATCACACAAATTATATGGAAGAATATGACGATTCCAAATTTATAAAAAAATTTCGTACTACTACTTTTCGGTCTCATGCTTCAGAAACTGAAGCGTATGAATGAAATGTGAAACTATTTCCTAACATAAAACTTTTTGCTTGTAGCATGCCTGATTGGCATTTGATATTGGTACTTCGTGAATTATATTTTGTCGTGTTATTTGTCTAAGTGAGGTAGATGAAAATTACCATTTATGATAAAACACTCTCGCTTGTTTGACAAGTGTTACAACTGCTGCAGTGTTAGAAAGGCCTATTTCGTATAGCAGACAGTGCCAAAATACACGCAGTCAAATCGAGAAACCTCACCAGTCTTGAGTACTATCCGTATCTATACCTTTTTCAGAATTAGACAACGACATTTTGATTTTTCATGAAGCAAAAACGTTCGACGAACTTTGATGAGGTATGAGATTCTTTTCACAGAAATGAAAGGACTCTGTGTAAAGCTGTAGCAAGTTTAGAGTGGAAAAAATGCTGCGACCTAAGGATTGAAGAAATGTGTAGTCTTGCTTGTCTCTTGTCTTTACTGGTTTGATGTTTCCTATATTTAATTTTATGTCACACAAAAGAGAAAGTTATTAGCCAATAGGGAATTAGAGTGCCAATTTTCTGGATTTCTTATTCTCCTGGTTACCAATAATCCCATACAGTAGTAATTGTGAGTTTTTTTAAGGGGTCTTGGTTGTCAAACGGGCCGACTGGGAGCAGGAGAGGCACCGCAGGACATTTCAGTTTCCACTGTCCTGAATCTAGGTTTAATGGCTTCCATTACAAACTATACATCTTTGAATTCCATCAAGCGAAATACAGTGAAATGCAATAGAAGTATGCTGTGTGAAGAGGCATGGCATTGCACATTAACACTTAAGACCAAATAAAATTTCCTACATATGCTTGAACATAAATGTTTTATATACGAAACTCTTCTGAAAGATAAGCGCTACAATATGGACGCATTTTTGAAAAATCGGTTTAAATTTTTTTTTGTATCCTATCTCAAATGCCCCGGTTCGGAAATATTGTAGATCTGGGGCTGAAAGATGAGCGGCACTAACGGTTTGTATCGCTCGATATGGAGGTTAGATCTGTTACCAATACCTCCTTTCCCTTCTCCCCTCCCCCCCCCCCCCCCCCCCCCCCCGTTATGGAATCGCTCCTGATAGGAACGATTGTCAGTAAAGCTATATATGACGCCTCGTAATCGTTTGGTGAGTCGGATGTGGGAGGAAGTGATATATTACCTGACTTCATTTCAAACGTACGCTCTGGAAATTTCAACAGTAAATGACTCTGATGCACAGCACCTCTCTTGTACAGTCTGCTTCTTAAGGTCGTTGTCTGTCGCTATAACGCGCCTAAGCATTGTTCATGCAGGACTTTGGATAATCTACATCTACATGACTACATGACTACTCTGCAATTCACATTTAAGGGCTCGGCAGAGGGTTCATCGAACCACAATCATACTATCTCTCTACTATTCCACTTCCGAACAGCGAGCGGGAAAAACGAACACCTAAACCTTTCTGTTCGAGCTCTGATTTCTCTTATTTTATTTTGATGATCATTCCTACCTATGTAGGTTGGGCTCAACAAAATATTTTCGCATTCGGAAGAGAAAGTTGGTGACTGAAATTTCGTAAAAAGGTCTCGCCGCGACGAAAAACGTCTATGCTGTAATGACTTCCATCCCAACTCGTGTATCATATCTGCCACACTCTCTCCCCTATAACGCGATAATACAAAACGAGTTGCCCTTCTTTGCACCCTCTCGATGTCCTCCGTCAATCCCACCTGGTAAGGATCCCACACCGCGCAGCAATATTCTAACAGAGGACGAACGAGTGTAGTGTAAGCTGTCTCTTTAGTGGACTTGTTGCATCTTCTAAGTGTCCTGCCAATGAAACGCAACCTTTGGCTCGCCTTCCCGACAATATTATCTATGTGGTCCTTCCAACTGAAGTTGTTCGTAATTTTAACACCCAGGTACTTAGTTGAAATGACAGCCTTGAGAATTGTACTATTTATCGAGTAATCGAATTCCAACGGATTTCTTTTGGAACTCATGTGGATCATCTCACACTTTTCGTTATTTAGCGTCAACTGCCACCTGACACACCATAAAGCAATCTTTTATAAATCGCTTTGCAGCTGATACTGGTCTTCGGATGACCTTACTAGACGGTAAATTACAGCATCATCTGCGAACAACCTAAGAGAACTGCTCAGATTGTCACCCAGGTCATTTATATAGATCAGGAACAGTAGAGGTCCCAGGACGCTTCCCTGGGGAACACCTGATATCACTTCAGTTTTACTCGATGATTTGCCGTCTATTACTACGAACTGTGACCTTCATGACAGGAAATCACGAATCCAGTCGCACAACTGAGACGATACCCCATAGCTCCGCAGCTTGATTAGAAGTCGCTTGTGAGGAACGGTGTCAAAAGCTTTCCGGAAATCTAGAAATACGGAATCAACTTGAGATCCCCTGTCGGTAGCGGCCATTACTTCGTGCGAATAAAGAGCTAGCTGCGTTGCACAAGAGCGCTGTTTGTTTTTATTCATGCTGTCAGTCAGTGTGAGCTGCAGTCAAGGGCTCTCACGTTACATGCCCAGAAAAAGCAGAAACACAAGATCCACGGAAGCTGTAAGACAACCGCTATAATCGTCGCGTCGTAACAAGCGCGGCGTTCCCTTGTAAAGGGGTCCAGGTGTGGCAGCGGTGGTATTGTATGAATTCATACTTGACGGAAATTTTGTAGATGAGTTACTAAAGAACCCTGAGTGAAAACTTAACACCACGCGTGACGCGAGACTAACGCTTCACGAGCTGAACAACACGAAACGTGAATAACTGCCTCGTAACAACAGAAATGCCGCCGCTAATAAGTGAGGTGCGAGGAGATTGTAATTACGACGAGTGCAGACTATTTCAGATACCTAAAGACAATGTTCAGTCGGGAAGCCGTGTTGGCAAACGCTTCCCACGAACGTCAATTCCCCGTTTTTACCATCAATGTCAGGTAGCATTCCCACGCATGTAAATACTCACTTCTTGTCTCTCCTAAAGGAACTCTTTCCATTTCTCCGGTCCAGCGTAATTCATGCTCAAGAACAAATGCAAGACCGTGTATGCCCATCTCCTTCAATTATGTGCTCTTCACCCTACTTGTGCACTCGCCCGACGTGTCGTTGATGTGTCGCCAGCAGATAAATTTACTCCCTTGATATACTTATCTTTAAAGCTGTACCTGGGGTTATTTTGAGGATTGATTTAGATTTTATTGACCATGCAAGTTCAATTTTGCGAGATTTCACTCCTTTTCTTTTGCTTGTTGTGGCGGGGATCGCTATTGGTGAACAGTCAACCATCCCAAACTAATTAAATATTATATATCTGCTTCTGGTGAACACAAAAATCATTTGTTGTTATTATTGCTGTGGTCTTCAGTCCTGAGACTGGTTTGATGCAGCTCTCCATGCTACTCTATCCTGTGCAAGCTCCTTCATCTCCCACTACCTACTGCAGCCTACATCCTTCTGAATCTGCTTAGTGTATTCATCTCTTGGTCTCCCTCTACGATTTTTACCCTCCACGCTGCCCTCCAATACTAAATTGGTGACCCCTCGATGTCTCAGAACATATCCTACCAACCGATCCCTTCTTCTAGTCAAGTTGTGCCACAAACTCCTCTTCTCCCCAATTCTATTCAATATCTCCTCATTAGTTATTTGATCTACCCATCCAATCTTCAGCATTCTTCTCTAGTACCACATTTCGAAAGCTTCTATTCTATTCTATTCTTGTCTAAAATATTTATCGTCCATGTTTCACTTCCACACATGGCGACACTCCACACAAATACTTTCAGAAATGACTTCCTGAAACTTAAATCTATACTCGATGTTAACAAATTTCTCTTCTTCGGGAACGCTTTCCTTGCCATTGCCAATCTACATTTTATATCTTTTCCTCTTCGACCATCATCAGTTATTTTGCTCCCCAAATAGCAAAACTCCTTTACTACTTTAAGTGTCTCATTTCCTAATCTAATTCCCGCAGCATCACCCGACTTAATTCGACTTCATTCCATTGTCCTCGTTTTGCTTTTGTTGATGTTCATCTTATACGCTTCTTTCAAGACACTGTCCATTCCGTTCAACTGCTCTTCCAAGTCCTTTGCTGTCTCTGACAGAATTACAATGTCATCGGCGAACATCAAAGTTTTTATTTCTTCCCCGTGTATTTTAATGCCTACTCCGAAATTTTCTTTTGTTTCCTTCACTGCTTGCTCAATATACAGATTGAATAACATCGGGGATAGGCTACAACCCTGTCTCACTCTCTTCTAAACCACTGCTTCCCTTTCATGCCCCTCGACTCTTATAACTGCCATCTGGTTTCTGTACAAATGGTAAATAGCCTTTCGCTCCCTGTATTTTACCCCTGCCACCTTCAGAATTTGAAAGGGTGTATTGCAATCAACATTGTCTAAAGCTTTCTCTATGTCTACAAATGCTAGAAACGTAGGTTTGCCTTTCCTTAATCTTTCTTCTAAGATAAGTCGTAGGGTCAGTATTGCCTCACGTGTTCCAACATTTCTACGGAATCCAAACTGATCTTCCCCGAGGTCGGCTTCTATCAGTTTTTCCATTCGTCTGTAAAGAATTCGCGTTAGTATTTTGCAGCTGTGACTTATTAAACTGATGGTTCAGTAATTTTCACATCACCTGCTTTCTTTGGGATTGGAATTATTATATTCATCTTGAAGTCTGAGGGAATTTCGCCTGTCTCATACATCTTGCTCACCAGATGGTAGAGTTTTGTCAGGACTGGCTCTCCCAAGGCTGTCACTAGCTCTAATGGAATGTTGCCTACTCCGGGGGCCTTGTTTCAACTTAGGTCTTTCAGTGCTCTGTCAAACTCTTCACGCAGTATCGTATCTCCCATTTCATCTTCATCTACATCCTCTTCCATTTCCATAATATTGTCATCAAGTACAACGCCCTTGTGTAGACCCTCTGTATACTCCTTCCACCTTTCTGCTTTCCCTTCTTTGCTTAGAACTGGGTTTCCATCTGAGCTCTTGATATTCATACATGTGGTTCTCCTTTCTCTAAAGTTCTCTTTAATTTTCCTGTAGGCAGTATCTATCTTACCCCTAGTGAGATAAGCCTCAACATCCTTACATTTGTCTTCTAGCCTTCCCTGCTTAGCCATTTTGCACTTCCTGTCGATATCATTTTTGAGATTACCTTTTTTTTAAAAAAAGACGTATGAACAACGTTAAGTGTAAATATCGTTCCACATTTCCATATATGCTTCGAAGCCAATGGTGAAAAGTACATCGTATACCATAATAACATCGTCCCCCTCTTGTGGTATTTGCGGATAGTACGCTGAGAGGGAGATGGTTTCGGCCATAGCAGGCGGCAGGGGAGTTGGTGGATGAGGGAGGCGGACGGCGGACTGCAGTCGTATTTTATTTTATTTTATTTAGGCTTCGTTATGTAACGGACATTTAGCCAACTATAACGTGTTTAATTGGCATACAGGACAAAACATCTATTGATGAGATACTAAGAGTTTAACAAAAGGGCTTTTTAAACTTACTGTTGATTGACGAGCATGTAAAATATTCAACAATAGTTTAGGTTTATTTAAAGTAAGAAAGAGGGGAATAATTTTAACGATTGACAATAGTGTTTTAGCAGAAATATAAATTCACAAATACACATTTAAAACAGCTATTTCAAATGCATGTCAGACAAATGTAGTTGTTCTGGCACCGCGTATTTAAGAAATAAAACAAAAAAGAATAGGAACAATATCAGTATAAAAATGCGATCCCCTAAACTGAAGTAACTGAAGATACGGAATACATATTACCACGAAACTACTGTTAGTATGGCCGCCAGTGCTGCGTAATTACTAAAAAAGTGTATCTTGGCAGCTTGTCAGAATTTAAAAAGCTATATATTCTATGAAGGATTACAAAAAGAAAAAGGTGAAATGGCGACTTTCGTATAAAGCAGTCCGAAAGGGAGGGTAAGAGGGAACACTTACTCCTCCTCTGGTATCGGAGGTTTCCATTCGTTGTACAACTCTCGTACACTTCTAGAAATCAACTTTGTTGACATAGTCAACCAAGAGATTGGAGACACTTGTAAGTTTTTTAAATTTATGTTAGGGACACATAATCCATGAAGTTAAGATCGCACATCGACCCATCTTTATTTCAATGAAATTACAATGTTTGCAAACAACAATGGAAGAGAAGTAACACGTTCAGACTGAACTAGAAACATACAGTAAGTAACATCATTGACAGTGTGGTGGTAATGCAATGAAAAAGTAAAAATTGAACACTACATAAATAACAATAGAGCCACTAGGAAAACCTTTAACACAAAATAGGAATAGCACGCCCACATAACAGTTTCTCGTAATAAACAAAACTAATAAACTACAATAAAATTAGTACTACACAAGGCTACATCACGAGGTATGAAACATGGAGAGTGATAAACAAACCAATCCAAAGAAGAGACAATTATCAATGTAACTACGGAATACATAAGGAACTTAAGCAATATCAATAAGGTAAATAGAAATAAGTAAATTCAGGAAAATAGAGGCGTTTGAGGGCACTTACAGTAAATGCAATCTTGGTATTGCATTTTGACATTAACATTATAATCAAAACAGTGACTTGTAACAGTTTACATTAAATAACTGAACAAAGTAAAATATGAACAATATTTAATGGGACAACTACAAGGGGTGTTAATAATGGACAGTAATACAAGTACCAGTTAAAAGAAAACCTTACCTATTGAAACGACAATCTATGTGGAATACAAAGACAACTTCAACAAAACAAAAGAACTTAATGAATACAGGAAAATGGGAATATGTAGGAGGAGACAGTGTGGGAAGTAATGAACAACAGTGATGATTATACGAAGTTTTGGAGAGGGGAAGTGTTGAGCTGTGTCTGGTCATGTAGGATTAAATCTGGACTGTGAGCAAGATGTTTGTTATTTTCCAAATTGGTTTGTTTATCAGTCTCCATGTTTCATACCTCCTGATGTGGCCTTGTCTAGCACTAATTTTATTTTATTTTATTGGTTTTGTTTATTAATAGAAATTATTATGTGGGCATGCTATTACTATTTTTGGTTAAAGGCTTTCCTGTTTGCTCTATTGTTATTTGGGTACTGTTCAGTTTTTACTTTTTCATGGCATTACCACCAAACTGTCAAACTTGTTACTTACTGTATGTTTCTACTTCAGTCTGGACGTGTTACTTCTCTTCCAATGTTGTTTGCCAGCATTGTAACTTCTTTGGTGATAATACTCAGTAAACGTCTGATGATGTCCTTGTAAGCCTAAAACCGGTTAACAATAAAAATAATATTATAGAACAAAAGCAAGTTGGTGCTTTTCATTTATTATAATGTCGTTCTACCAAGAACCGATGAAAGATTTGTTAAAATGTTAAAATGTGCCACAACAGCACAATTATCTGTCTTTTATAGTAGATTACTGAGACATAAAGCAAAGTCAACATAACACATTTGGTTTGACAAACAGTGTTTGCAACGCAAAATAACGCCAAAATACGTCTCCATAAAGTCAAGAGTCTCGCAAAGAAAGTTGTTGACGTCGCAAGATATACGTGGATAAAGGAAGAAATGAAGAAATTGTATCATGTTCGTGACAACGTGTGTATACATCTAAAAGTGGTACATATGGCAATCACATCAAATTTACAACACTGTGAGTTTGACGTTTTCGAGAGAGAAGTTCGTCATAGTGTAAGTGAACTTATTCACGACGTATTTTCGCGGCAGAACAAGAAATTATCTATGATTAGAAAGGTGAGTGTACCTCTAACCTCAAACTGTAAACAAAATTTTTCGCAACGCGGAATTAACTTATCGAACTATGTTCTGTCACCAAATGGACATAAATTGCTTGTGAAAAGTTTTAAATATGCTCCTCCCCAACCCTCTACCTGAAAAAAAAACTGGACGTTATGAAAGTTATTGAATATGCTCTAACGAAAGACACCACAGTAAAATATATAGTTGCCAATGCAGTAAGGAATGAAACAAAATTCATGTGTAACATCCCACGGTCTATTGAACTTCACACCCTCAAATCCTTAAAACAGAAATTACATCACTAAGGTATCATTGCCACAAAATCTGATAAAGGCATCAGTATTGTGCTTTTGAACAAATGTGATTATGTGGATAAAATTAATGGTTTCCTGAATACCACAGGCTTCCAAGTCATTACTAAAGACCCTACTAAATTGTTCAGAGAATATGTTAAATATGCAATCAATTCATGCAAAAGCATATTCTCTGAGTTTGAAGCAAAACTTTTAACTAATATCAACCCAGTGCCGCCTAGAGTGTATGGGCTTCCTCAACTGCGTAAACAAGATGTTCCTATTCGACCAGTTGTATCATCATACACTGCTCCATCTTACAAACTAGCTGGTAAACTGGATGTCCTAATTAAGAGCAAGACTAAATTCAAACGAAAGCATAATATTTCAAACTCCGTGAACCTAATAAATAAGTTAAAAGGTATATCTACCTCACACTGCGATAAATTAGTATCCTTTGATGTCAGCAGTTTGTTTTCTAATATACCAGTGGTAGAATGCATCCATATTCTGACAGAGCTGATGCACAAGTCTGATGTCAGTCCTGTAGAATTGAATGACTTGAGACTGGCCATGCAGACATGCCTGGCATGGAATTATTTCCAGTTCCAAAGGACTCTTAGGCATTTTGGACAAATTTTTTTAAAAACAGAATTTTTGAGTGCAAATATCAAATACCGGTTTAGATATGTAGATGATGTCCTGTGTATGTGGACTGATACTACAAGACAACTCAACACATTTTGAAAAACCTAAACATTCAATATAACAATCTCCAGTTCACAATGAAGGTTGGCAACAAATCCATAAACTTCTTAGATCTCACCATTCACATCAGTACACACACATTGTTCCAAAATTTACAGAAAAACTACAACTACAGACACAGTGATACCTTCTTGCTCACAACACTCAATAGCTCACAAACATGCAGCTTTGCACTCAGTGGTACACTGTCTCATATCTATCCCCATGTCCAGAGATGATTTTAAAAGCAGAGTTAGATACAATAAAATTTATTACCACAGCCAATGGCTACAATCCAGTTCTTATTGACCACATCTTGCACAGGAAACAAAAATGGAAAATTATACCCCTCCTCTATGCCCCACCTGCTTCCCCATCCAATGTCTGCAAGAAATGGTGTACACTACCATTTTTAGGTGAGGTGTCACAGAGTGTAACCAAAGCACTGAAATCCTGCAAGTATAGGCTTTTCTACTATGCCAGGAACACAACAGCCCAGTGTGTTTTAATAGTAAAGATAAGATCCAGTTATTAGCCAACAGTGGAGTATACAAAATCACCTGTTCTGATTGTGACAAAAATTTTACATTGGTCAGTCAGGCAGAGACATAGCAGCTAGGCTGGCTGCATATCAACACAGCTGGAGGTTGCATAATTCAGATTCTACATTTAATGAGCATGTACTCAATAAGGGTCACAACTACCAGTCAGTGTCCCATGTACTTCACCTAGCAAATGTAGGCCATAAACTCAACCTGCTGGAAGCAATGGAAATTAACAATCATCTTGCTCACAGTCCAGATTTAATACTAAATGACCAGACTCAGTTCAACATTTACCCTCTCCTAAGCTTCATATAAAAACCTCTGTTGTCCATTACTTCCCACACTGCCACTTTCTATATATTCCCATTTCCCTGTATTCATTAAGTTTTTTTGTTTTGTTGAAGTTGTCTTTGTATTCCATACAGAGTGTAGTTTCAATAGGTAAGGTTTTCTTTTAACTGGTACTTGTATTACTGTCCATGTTAAACACCCCTTGTAGTTATCAAATATTGCTCATATTTTACTTTATTTATTTAATGTAAACTGTTATGCAGTCACTGTTTTGATTATAATGTTAATGTCAAAATGCGGTACCACCACACCCTCAAAGATTGCATTTACTGTAAGTTCCCTCAAACACCTCAATTTTCCTGCATTTATTTATTTCTATGTATCTTATTGATATTGCTTAAGAACCTTATGTACTCTGTAGGTACATGGATAATTGACTCTTCTTTGGATTGGTTTGTTTATCACTCTCCATGTTTCATACCTCCTGATGTAACCTTGTCTAGTACTAATTTTATTTTATTTCATTAGTTTTGTTTACTACTAGAAACTGTTATGTGGGCATGCTATTCCTATTTTGTATTAAATGTTTTCTTGTTTGCTCTGTTGTTATTTATGTACTGTTCAATTTTTACTTTTTCATTGCATTACCACCACACTGACAAAGATGTTACTTACTGTATGTTTCTACTTCAGTCTGGACATGTTACATATCTTCCAATATTGTTTGCAAACATTGTAACTTCTTTGGTGATAATACTCAGTAAATGTCTGATGATGTCGTTGTAAGCCGAAAACCGATTAACAAGAAAAGTAATATTGTAGATCAAAAGCGAAATGGTGCTTTTCCTTTATTATGACGTTGTTCTACCAAGAACCGACGGAAGATTCCGCTAACATCTTTATTTCGATTGATCACTTATCTAACTCTCCAGCTATCTTCAGCTCTAAGATAGTAAGTAATTTTTTCTCATGTTAGAAATATACAACAGCTTACAGAACTGCACATAATATTGTAGCAAGGTTCAAGATTATCTACACGAATTAAGTACAGAATTGGTAGCATAAAACGTTCTTGATTACTATTACTGCCATTACGACTTCACATATAGTTGAAATCTTTCTTAAAATGACAGGATTCATAGATGACATAATTAAAACCAGATTTTCATCGATAGTGGCAGTATAATGGAACGACTGTCATCAAACGAAACATGCATTAATATACAAAAGAAAATAAAACAATATTTGTGTAAGTAACCACCCACCAAAATAATTAAATGTAAAAGTTATCGCCTTACAAAAGGTGTTATGCCGTTATAACTTGGTAGCCGATAAAATCAGTATTTATATCATTTCGTAACAGGGATAATCATATATATAGTGGGTGAGTCAGGGGCAAAAGGTACATGCTTTGAAGGATGATAGTATTAGTGATTCTGAACAAGAAACTTCGTATGGACATGGACCCTATTCCGAATGGTTCCCGAAACAGAACATATTTAATATAACTTTTGAAAGTTTTTCTTGGATTTGAGGTAGCATGTTCAGGTACCAAGTTGAGACGAACAGTTTGATACATGAAACTTGTTGTCTATCAAGTAGGGAAACTACCTCAAATTGGCCTGCAAAAACTATGTAACCCACAGCGCATGCGCACCGAGCGAGTTTTTCAACATGCTCGTGGTCTCTTCACACAAGCCATTAGTTCTAGACAAAAAGAATGAATATGACTTCTTTTGTTGGAAATTTAATATAGTTTAATTTTGTGCTGAGACGTTTTCGCTGAAGAGTGCGGATTTCGAGTTATTCAAGAAAAACGTACAAAGGTGATATTAAATGTGTTCTGTCGGATTAGGGCATATGTCCATATGAAGTTTTTTGTTCAGAATCACTAATAATATCAACCCTCACAGCGTGTACCTTTCCTCCTGACTCACCCCCTGTAAGTTGCTGGCACAGGGTTCATGTGAATAGTATGGCAGCTGACGACCGTTACAACTTTCAAGAAACAGAACATTCGGGACATCCGTAGTATACACTTGTGTGGCCGATACTGTAGCGAAATGAGGATTGGCGGCCACTAGGTTTTGACATGTTGCTCGAGGCGAATACCGCTAGGTGGAGTTAACAGCTGGCTATATAACATTCGTAAAATCTACATGTGCTGTTAACAGTTTAAGAAATAAGATGTAAATGTAATTAAAATCAAATAGTTGATGTCAATACACCTCGACTTATAGTTAAACCAATAAGATTTTACCGATATTAACTATCTCGATAAGAGTCTGCTGACGTTACATACACCAAGCGATGTAATTTTATGTAGTACTTTACCCGTACTGACACTTTACAATGGATTGTCAGTCTTAGCCGCTGTTTCAGAGTATTTTTATTATTAGCACATGTCTACACAACGAACTAAATTATGAGGAACATTGCCAACACACAACAGTATGGGCCACAGTTGAGGTGGAACTTATGATAGAAAACTTTTTCGTCATTGTGGTGCCAAAGGTAATGACTGATTGTACAATTATTAAACTGAAAAGGATCTAAAACGTGTGACAACGTACAAGATGATTGGACAGCATTTTTAACACATATTGTGCTATATATTTTAACAACAAACTAATGTTTAAGGAGCTGCATTACGAATCATAACGGGGGTTGAAAGAATGTCTAGCAATTTTTACGTTTTAGTGACGGTCCTAGGCAACAATACGGGTCTAAGTGCGAAATGCACTGTACATACAACCTTCGTTTCCCACTGCCAGTACACCAGTAAAGTCATATGGTGACACGTACTGCTGAGAGATTGTTGGATTATAACTCACTAAATGACCTGAAGACGGCTGTTTAAAACTGATATCTGGATTATGCAGGAATAATGACAGAAATGAGATTGCGACTGGTCGCTGTGTTTCTACCCTTTCTTACATTAAATGTATGACAATATAAGTAATAGAAGAGATATTATAGAAGAAAAATCACTAAAAACTGCATTTAGCTCTGTGGGCAGATGCTTACCAAGTGCATTCATAAAAGTGCAATACTCAGGTCCTGGGAATTTATCGTTTTCTTTTACATTCGCTGTACCATTCCTCAACATCCGCTTACAGGAATACGTGTATTTCTAACAAACTTTCTACCATTCTCTAGCACATGGTTGGTATTCCAACTCTTACGAGAAAAACTTTACAAAATAGGGTTTAATACGACTTCTCGAATGTGTCGGTGACATTGAGTCTCAGTAGTCGTCCATATGTAGGTGGCACCGTTGCCCGAAATCGAAGTTCAAATTATATCTTACGTACCCGAGGAGACGTAGAAACCCAATACCAGAGGAACAAAAAATCCGTGGTATGATGTTTCGACGAGTATTGATATATACCAACAACCAAGATATCGAGCGATATTCACACCTGCCATCAATTTCTATTACGTCCCTTTTCTAATATATGTATATTACTTACAATGTAGGCATATAAGAACACGTTTTTTTCACCTAGTTCGAACTAATCACATTTGTTCGTATCTCACACTTGCTATAGCCTAGGCATAGGGCAACAGTATTGGATATGACAAACACGGTGCATATCTCGATAATAACTCTCTTACGTAAATAATGACTTTTCATATTATACGTCGCCCTGGAGAACGGTTCAGTCATATCGTTTTTCCTATAACGCTCTGTTACAACTTTTCTACTCTGGCGTTGTGTGATAAATGATTCGATCTTTGCGAGCACTAGTTGCTGACGAATAATATTATATGTCATCCTGGAGAAGAGTTCAATCATTCTGTTTTTCCTATTACGTCCTGTTACAACCTAGAACTCGGGTAACTTTATTAATCTGGCCTTGGATGATAATTGATGCGATGTTTAAGAGAGGTGGTTTCTGGTACTATATATTACATATTTATAAGCTGTAGAGACCTATGAAGTTCAGAAAGTAAATTATGGTACAACCAGAAATTCGGGTAACTTTGATACTGTGACCGTAAATGATAATTTATTCGATCTTTGCGAGTGCTAGTTGCTAGTAGTATATACACTACTGGCCATTAAAATTGCTGCACCACGAAGATGACGTGCTACACACCCGAAAATTAACCCACAGGAAGGAGATGCTGTGATATGCAAATGATAAGCTTTTCAGAGCATTCATACAAGACTGGCGCCGGTGGCGACACCTACAACGTGCTGACATGAGGGAAGTTTCCAACCGATTTCTCATAAACAAACAGCAGTTGATCGGCGTTGCCTGGTGAAACGTTGTTGTGATGCCTCGTGTAAGGAGGAGAAATTCGTACCATCACGCTTCCAACTTTGATAAAGGTCGGATTGTAGCCTAACGCGATTGCGGTTTATCGTATCGCGACATTGGTGCTCGCGTTGGTCAAGATCCATTGACTGTTAGCAGAATATAGAATCGGTGGGTTAAGGGGGGTAAAACGGAACGCCGTGCTGGATCCCAACGGCCTCGTACCACTAGCAGTCGCGATGACAGGCATCTTATCCGCATGGCTGTAACGGATCGTGCAGCCACGTCTCGATCCCTGAGTCAACAGATGGGGACGTTTGCAGGACAACAACCGTCTGCACGAATAGTACGACGACGTTTGCAGTAGCATGGACCAGCAGCTCGGAGACCATGGCTGGGGTTACCCTTGACTCTACATCACAGACAGGAGCGCCTGCGATGGTGTACTCAACGACGAACCTGGGTGCACAATGGCAAAACGTCATTTTTTCAGATGAATCCAGGTTGTGTTTACAGCATCATAATGGTCGCATCCCTGTTTGGCGACATCGCGGTGAACGCACATTGAAAGTGTCATCGCCATACTGGCGTATCACCCGGCGTGATGGTATGGGGTGCCATTGGTTACACATCACGGTCACCTCTTGCTCGCATTGACGGCACTTTGAACAGATGTGTTACAACCCTTGGTTCTACCCTTCATTTGATCGCTGCGAAACCCTACATTTCAGCAGGTTAATGCACGACCGCATGTTGCAAGTCCTGTACGGGCCATTCTGGATACGGAAACTGTTCGACTGCTGCCCTGGCCAGCACATTCTCCAGATCTCTCACCAATTGAAAACGTCTGGTCAATGGTGGCCGAGCAACTGGCTCATCACAATACGCCAGTCACTACTCTTGATGAACTTTGGTATAGTGTTGAAGGTGCATGGGCAGCTGTGCCTGTATACGCCATCCAAGCTCTGTTTGACTCAATGCCCAGGCGTATCAGGGTCGTTATTACGTCCAGAGGTGGTTGTCCTGGGTACTGATTTCTCAGGATCTATGCACCCAAATTGTGTGAAAATGTAATTACGTGTCAGTTATAGTATAATACATTTGTCCAATGAATACCAGTTTATCATCTGCATTTCCTCTTGGTGTAGCAATTTTAATTGCCAGTAGAATACTACGTACTAGTAAGTTTTTCAAGTTCAGAGCTCTAATTATGAGTATTAGCAATACAATTGAAGAATGAATTACGGTTCAATAATTGCCAAAAGCCAAGCTGTCGGTATACTCACACCAAGTCCTTGAATATTATAGATATTCAATCCAATATATGTACTTCACGACCAGTACAAAGACGCATAAGTATTACTACTATGCCTTGTCTTAGGAGGACATTTAAGTTACAGTAGTTTCCGCCTTGCACCTATTTGAATTTAGACTTCGGGGAACGCTACCACAAACATGTGTTCGACTATTGGGATTAAATCTCATCAATGCATTCGAGAAATTATATGAAGCTCAACTAAGTAAGGGTTTTCTCGTAAGAGTGGAAACGCAAACCTATGACACAGAGCATAGTACACAGTTAGTTACCAATACATATATTTCTGTAAGTGATTGTCGAGCAGTAGTATATAGAACGTATAGGATTACGATAAATTCCAAGAAGCTAAGTAATGCACTTTTATGTGAGCACATGGTAAGCATATAGCTACTGAGCTAAATGAAGTATTTATTATTTGTTCTTTTATAGTATCCCTTTATATTATTATTTATTCGTTTCGCCATCTTAGGAGCACGCGGAAACATTAGTTAGCACTGTTCTTCTTATCTTTCTTGTTCTTCTTTTCTTCCCAAAACTTCCTCATTCTTTCACTATGGGCCTGTCTTCTTTCTTGTGTCCATGCGCTTTTCAGTTTCAGGTTCTTGCCCATCGGGTTTTTGGTTGTGAACGTATAAGAGTTGATTATCTGTCCGTACGCTGTCCATGTGGTTTCTAATGCGTCAATACTGAGTTCTGTGAGATCATTTTGGGTTTCTGTTAGCCAGCATGCCCTGGTTTGGCGAGTTCCTTTGATGATAAGGAAGATTTTCTTGGTCATTCTAGAGGCATCCATTCTTGCTAAATGTCCGTAGAATTTCAATCATCTTTTCGGTGCAACTGACGTGAAACGTTCAGTCCTTGAACCTTGCTACAATATTATGTGCACCTCTATGAGCTTGAATCGTCCCCTTAGAAAAATTTGTGAATTACTGTGCTGGTAAACCCCTTACGTTATTTTATTTTCAAACAGCTGAGCAAAACTGAACAGTCTCAGACATTTCTCTCTTTACTTATTCTGATCATCAATAAACTGACGCACAATATTTTTAGCGCAACGCAATCTGACTTTCAATAATCCCTACAAAAGAATGGCCCTGACCTATACCTTTCATGATCACTTAACTCAGAAAAATCTTCGTTTCTCGAACTATACTGCAATACAGCGAGCGCCAATACTGCCAGCTAAATAAAAGATTCAAACTACTGAAGGCACTAACTACTGACAGGCACAGTTAGCAAATGAAAGATTTTGATAGAGAACAAACAATGTATTACCTTAATAGCGTTCAAAAGTCATTATATACACTCCTGGAAATGGAAAAAAGAACACATTGACACCGGTGTGTCAGACCCACCATACTTGCTCCGGACACTGCGAGAGGGCTGTACAAGCAATGACCACACGCACGGCACAGCGGACACACCAGGAACCGCGGTGTTGGCCGTCGAATGGCGCTAGCTGCGCAGCATTTGTGCACCGCCGCCGTCAGTGTCAGCCAGTTTGCTGTGGCATACGGAGCTCCAGCGCAGTCTTTAACACTGGTATCATGCCGCGACAGCGTGGACGTGAACCGTATGTGCAGTTGACGGACTTTGAGCGAGGGCGTATAGTGGGCATGCGGGAGGCCGGGTGGACATACCGCCGAATTACTCAACACATGGGGCGTGAGGTCTCCACAGTACATCGACGTTGTCGCCAGTGGTCGTCGGAAGGTGCACGTGCCCGTCGACCTGGGACCAGACCGCAGCGACGCACGGATGCACGCCAAGACCGTAGGATCCTGCGCAGTGCCGTAGGGGACCGCACCGCCACTTCCCAGCAAATTAGGGACACTGTTGCTCCTGGGGTATCGGCGAGGATCATTCGCAACCGTCTACATGAAGCTGGGCTACGGTCCCGCACACCGTTAGGCCGTCTTCCGCTCACGCCCCAACATCGTGCAGCCCGCCTCCAGTGGTGTCGCGACAGGCGTGAAAGGAGGGACGAATGGAGACATGTCGTCTTCAGCGATGAGAGTCGCTTCTGCCTTGGTGCCAATGATGGTCGTATGCGTGTTTGGCGCCGTGCAGGTGAGCGCCACAATCAGGACTGCATACGACCGAGGCACACACGGCCAACACCCGGCATCATGGTGTGGGGAGCGATCTCCTACACTGGCCGTACAGCTCTGGTGATCGTCGAGGGGACACTGAACAGTGCACGGTACATCCAAACCGTCATCGAACCCATCGTTCTACCATTCCTAGACCGGCAAGGGAACTTACTGTTCCAACAGGACAATGCGCGTCCGCATGTATCCCGTGCCACCCAACGTGCTCTAGAAGGTGTAAGTCAACTACCCTGGCCAGCAAGATCTCCGGATCTGTCCCCCATTGAGCATGTTTGGGACTGGATGATGCGTCGTCTCATGCGGTCTGTACGTCCAGCACGAATGCTGGTCCAACTGAAGCGCCAGTTGGAAATGGCATGGCAAGCAGTTCCACAGGACTACATCCAGCATCTCTACGATCGTCTCCATGGGAGAATAGCTGCCTGCATTGCTGCGAAAGGTGGATATACACTGTACTAGTGCCGACATTGTGCATGCTCTGTTGCCTGTGTCTATGTGCCTGTGATTCTGTCAGTGTGATCATGTGATGTATCTGACTCCAGGAATGTGTCAATAAAGTTTCCCCTTCCTGGGACCATGAATTCACGGTGTTCTTATTTCAATTTCCAGGAGTATATATATATATATATATATATATATATATATATATATATATATATATATATATATATCAGTTCATGACATCCAGTCTTAAAAATTTACTCTCTCTCATGGACACACGTCCAGATCATCCACTCTCAAAACTCCGCCATCTCTCTCCCCACATCCACCACTGCTGGCGGCTCACCTCCAACTGCGCAACGTTACGCGCTGTTAACAGCCAACTACCTAACACTACAATAGCAAATTCCAACAATGCAAACCAGCCACAGACTGTACGCAGCACAGTCAGTGATTTTCATACAAAGCGCTACGTGATGTTACCAACACAAAAACTTAAACAGCCTACTTACAAGCTGTTATATTTTGGTAACATGAGAAAAAAATCTGTTTTAGTTCTAAAGATGGTTAGATTGTAAGTCGAAACTAAAAGTCATTCGAAATACAGAAGATTTATATTACTTATATTGTCCCACATTTTTTACTTTTTCATTTTAGTTACTTGAATCCGTTGGCGCTGCGTGTAACATAAAAATTGGCTGTCACTGCTTCGACCTCCTTTATGATTCATAATGTTACATATGAGTGATATAATGTAAATACTGAGAGTGTCAGTTACTAAGTTGTAACGGCGTAATGGCTTTTGCAAGATGATATCTTTTACATTTATTCACTTTTGTAGATAGTTTCTTATACAAATGTTGTTTTCATTTTCTTCTCCTCTTGTCTATATTAATGTATATTTTCAGTTTTATCATCATCGTTCAATCACATGGCCATGAACGACGGAAAGCTAGTTTTAATTATGTCATATATGAATGCTACCATTTTTAGAAAGATGTTAACGATGTGTGAAGCCGCAATGACAGTAATGCTAATCAGAAATGTCATGGCATGAATTCTCTAATTAACTGTGTATATAAACTTGAACCTTGCTACAATTTTTAGTGCTGCTCTATGAGCAGTTATACGAGGTGCATTCATGTTATAAGGCCTCCGATTTTTTTTCTCCTGACTGGAAAGAGACAGAAACATGTGCATTGTTTTAAAATGAGGCAGCGTTCATTGTCAATACGTCCCAGAGATGGCAGCACCGTATGGCAGATGGAATTTTACCGGCAGCGGCCAGAATGAGAACTGTTTTAAATACTTAAAATGGCGACGTTTTCCTTACTTGAACAGCGTGCAATCATTTGTTTTCTGAATTTGCATGGTGTGAAACCAATTGAAATTCATCGACAGTGGAAGGAGACATGTGGTGATGGAGTTATGGATGTGTCGGAAGTGCGTTCGTGGGTGCGACAGTTTAGTGAAGGCAGATCATCGTGTGACAACACACCGAAACAACCTCAGGCTCGCATAAGCCGGTCTGACGACATGATCG
Organism: Schistocerca gregaria; assembly: GCF_023897955.1. Classification (NCBI taxonomy): domain Eukaryota; kingdom Metazoa; phylum Arthropoda; class Insecta; order Orthoptera; family Acrididae; genus Schistocerca; species Schistocerca gregaria. The sequence goes on from NC_064927.1 coordinate 425,128,161, forward strand.
AGAAAGTGGAGAGAATTGTTTTGGGGGATCCCCGAATGACTGTTGAACAGATCGCCTCCAGAGTTGGCATTTCTGTGGGTTCTGTGCACACAATCCTGCATGACGACCTGAAAATGCGAAAAGTGTCATCCAGGTGGGTGCCACGTATGCTGATGGACGACCACATGGCTGCCCGTGTGGCATGTTGCCAAGCAATGTTGAGGAGCGACGACAGCATGAATGGGACTTTCTTTTCTTCGGTTGTGACAATGGATGAGAGGTGGATGCCATTTTTCAATCCAGAAACAAAGCGCCAGTCAGTTCAATGGAAGCACACAGATTCACCGCCACCAAAAATATTTCAGGTAACCGCCAGTGTTGGAAAAATTATGGTGTCCATGTTCTGGGAGAGCGAGGGCATAATCCTTACCCATTGCATTCCAAAGGGCACTACGGTAACAGGTGCATCCTACAAAAATGTTTTGAAGAACAAATTCCTTCCTGCACGGCAACAAAAACGCCTGGGAAGGGCTGCGCGTGTGCTGTTTCACCAAGACAGCACACCCGCACATCGAGCTAACGCTACGCAACAGTTTCTTCGTGATAACAACTTTGAAGTGATTCCTCATGCTCCCTACTCACCTGACCTGGCTCCTAGTGACTTTTGGCAATTTCCAACAATGAAAGCCACTCTCCATGGCCGCACATTCACCAGCGGTGCTGCTATTGCCTCAGCGATTTCCAGTGGTCAAAACAGACTCCTAAAGAAGCCTTCGCCGCTGCCATGGAATCATGGCGTCAGCGTTGTGAAAAATGTGTACGTCTGCAGGGCGATTATGTCAAGAAGTAAGGCCAGTTTCATCAATTTCGGGTGAGTAGTTAATTAGAAAAAAAATCGGAGGCCTTAGAATATGAATGCACCTCGTATGTTGGTAATATGAGAAAAAAATCTGTTTTAGACCTGAAGATGGCTAGATTGTTACTCGAAACTAGTAACCAATCCAAATACAGAGGATTACATGTGCGTTTTTGAGTTCATAAGTTTACAATGCATAGCATGAATTAAATAGCTTGTGGAAGTGTTTTCCCATGATTTCGTGAAACTCCTCGTTTACCCACTGTGGCTGATCGCAGTGAGTTCTGCTGCTGTATAACTTGTCATTATAAGAGTGTTACCCTCCCTCAAGCCCCCCCCCCCCCCCGGCTCCCCATTTCCTCCGTTCCCAGAAAAATTTCTGCAGACTCTCACGCTGTCCAGAGAAACTCTTAACTCCAGACGTTCGAATAACATGCTCGATAAAGCCATTTCTTTCCCCAAATAACTGTGTCATGTTCCAGTCCCCTTGCCATTTTCGAAAGGCAGTCTGCGTGTTCAGACGGCACAATTCTGAAGACGAGTGTCTGAGAGCAATTAAAGTTCCAAATTTTATGTAATTTTTAGGAATAATGTCGACTTCATAATAAACAACACCACAGTGTGATTTAACACAGTAAATCTACCGACTGACTGTGAATTTTACATCGGAAGCATTGAGAAGTGACTGCTAGGACGAGGTTGCGTGTTTTGGAATAGCAGTTCTTGTGCTTTACAGATAATAAAACAGACGAGGAGTCAGACTGAAACCTAGTAAACGTGAAGGCATCTTACTACACTCCTGGAAATTGAAATAAGAACACCGTGAATTCATTGTCCCAGGAAGGGGAAACTTTATTGACAAATTCCTGGGGTCAGATACATCACATGATCACACTGACAGAACCACAGGCACATAGACACAGGCAACAGAGCATGCACAATGTCGGCACTAGTACAGTGTATATCGCAGCAATGCAGGCTGCTATTCTCCCATGGAGACGATCGTAGAGATGCTGGATGTAGTCCTGTGGAACGGCTTGCCATGCCATTTCCAACTGCCGCCTCAGTTGGACCAGCGTTGGTGCTGGACGTGCAGACCGCGTGAGACGACGATTCATCCAGTCCCAAACATGCTCAATGGGGGAGAGATCCGGAGATCTTGCTGGCCAGGGTAGTTGACTTACACCTTCTAGAGCACGTTGGGTGGCACGAGATACATGCGGACGTGCATTGTCATGTTGGAACAGCAAGTTCCCTTGCCGCTCTAGGAATGGTAGAACGATGGGTTCGATGACGGTTTGGATGTACCGTGCACTATTCAGTGTCCCCTCGACGGTCAGCAGAGGTGTACGGCCAGTGTAGGAGATCGCTCCCCACACCATGATGCCGGGTGTTGGCCCTGTGTGCCTCGGTCGTATGCAGTCCTGATTGTGGCGCTCACCTGCTCGGCGCCAAACACGCATACGACCATCATTGGCACCAAGGCAGAAGCGACTCTCATCGCTGAAGACGACACGTCTCCATTCGTCCCTCCATTCACGCCTGTCGCGACACCTCTGGAGGCGGGCTGCACGATGTTGGGGCGTGAGCGGAAGACGGCCTAACGGTGTGCGGGACCGTAGCCCAGCTTCATGTAGACGGTTGCGAATGGTCCTCGCCGACACCCCAGGAGCAATAGAGTCCCTAATTTGCTGGGAAGTGGCGGTGCGGTCCCCTACGGCACTGCGTAGGATCCTACGGTCTTGGTGTGCATCCGTGCGTCGCTGCGGTCCGGTCCCAGGTCGACGGGCACGTGCACCTTCCGCCGTCCACTGGCGACAACATCGATGTACTGTGGTGACCTCGCGCCCCACGTGTTGAGCAATTCGGCGGTACGTCCACCCGGCCTCCTGCATGCCCACTACACGCCCTCGCTCAAAGTCCGTCAACTGCACATACGGTTCACGTCCACGCTGTCGCGGCATGCTACCAGTGTTAAAGACTGCGATGGAGCTCCGTATGCCACGGCAAACTGGCTGACACTGACGGCGGCGGTGCACAAATGCTGCGCAGCTAGCGCCATTCGACGGCCAACACCGCGGTTCCTGGTGTGTCCGCTGTGCCGTGCGTGTGATCATTGCTTGTACAGCCCTCTCGCAGTGTCCGGAGCAAGTATGGTGGGTCTGACACACCGGTGTCAAAGTGTTCTTTTTTCCATTTCCACGAGTGTATTTTCATCTTCTATTAGAGCTTCCGCAGAGAAAATTAAAATTTCTTTTGGCAGCTGAAACATTTTGGGGACTTTTGTGGAGAGAGAAAGGCTCACTCCACATTTGCTCACTCTGATAGTTCGAATCCATCGGTATAAAACCAGATGGTCAGTGCGAGGCGAATTTTCCTTCAGGTGGGCGGTTTGCAGGCAACACATGGCACGGCTGCGAATGGCGCGGCGCTGGCCAGGTCTTCACCTACGTATTAGATGTCACTAAAATAAAATAAAATAAAAAACAACAGGAAAACTGGAGAATGATGCGCACGTAAGTATCGACTCTGCAGAGTAATCGTCATGGAAACAAGAGACGAAGATAGATGAATTATCACAAACATGCTTCAAAGAAATTAAGAATAACACTCTGTATTTAGAGCATTCACAGACGAAATATTCCTTGTTGAATAGAGATCACTTCGACTGTTAAAAATCTTCATCCGGAATTAGTACCGGTTTCGCAACCTATATTTGCATCATCAGGTGTTTATAGTCAGTCCATAGGGGTTATTTAGCTGCTAATTACACTACTGGCCATTAAAATTAAATTGCTACAACAAAAAGAAAAGCAGACGATAAATGGGTATTCATTGTACAAATATATTATATTAGAACTGACATGTGATTACACTCAATTTGGGTGCATAGATCCTGAGAAATCAGTACCCAGAACAACCAGCTCTGGTCGTAAAAACGGACTTGATACGCCTGGGCATTGAGTCAAACAGAGCTTGGATGACGTGTACAGGTATAGCTGCCCATGCAGCTTCAACACGATTCCACAGTTAATCAAGAGTAGTGACTGGCGTGTTGTGATGAGCCAGTTGCTCGACCACCATTGACCAGACGTTTTCAGTTTGTGAGAGATCTGGAGAATGTGCTGGCCAGGGCAGCAGTCGAACATTTTCTGTACCCAGAAAGGCCTGTACAGGACCTGCAACATGCGGTCGCGTATTATCCTGCTGAAATGTAGGGTTTCGCAGGAATCGAATTAAGGGTAGAGCCACGGGTCGTAACCCCATCTGAAATGTAACGTCCACTGTTCAAAGTGTCGTCAATGCGAACAAGAGGTGACCGAGAAGTGTAACCAATAGCACCCCATACCATCACGCCGGGTGATACGCCAGTATGGCGATGACAAATACACGCTTCCAATGTGCGTTATCCGCGATGTCGCCAAACACGGATGCGACCATCACGATGTTGTAAACACAACTTAGATTCATCCGAAACAATGACGTTTTGCCATTCGTGCACCCAGGTTCGTCGTTGAGTATACCATCACAGGCGCTCCTATCTGTGATGCAGTGTCTAGAGTAACCTCAGCTATGGTCTCTGAGCTGGTAGTCCATGCTGCTGCAAACGTCGTCAAACTGTTCTTGCGGATGGTTGTTGTCTTCCAAACGTCCCCATCTGTTGACTCAGGGGTCGAGGCTTGGCTGCACGATCCGTTACAGCCATGCGGATAAGATGCCTGTCATCTCGACTGCTAGTGATACCATGCCGTTGGGATCCAGCACGGCGTCCCGTATTACCCTCCTGAACCAACAGATTCCATATTCGGCTAACAGTCATTGGATCTCGACCAAGGCGTGCAGCAATATCGCGATACGATAAACCGCAATCGCGATTAGGCTACAATCCTACCTTTATCAAAGTCGGAATCGTGATGGTACACATTTCCCCTCCTTACAATAGGCATCACAATAACGTTTCACCAGGCAACGCCGGTCAACTGCTGTTTGTGTATGAGAAATCGGTTGGAAACTTTCCTCATGTCATCACGTTGTAGGTGTCACCACTGGCTCCAACCTTGTGTGAATGCTCTGAAAAGCTAATCAGTTGCATATCACAGCATCTTCTCTATGTCGGTTAAATTTCGCGTCTGTAGCACGTCGTCTTCGTGGTGCAACAATTGTAATGGCTAATAATGCATATTTCCATCATCAGGTGTTTATAGTCAAACGATAGAAGCGATCTGTTTAACAGTACAGAAAAACAAATTCCGTAAAAAAGCATTTAAAATTTCCAACCCGCAAATGTGCGAACGTCTATGACCAGAAAAAAGGGCCTAAGGTTGTCCTGAAACCTGCAATGTACACACCCAGAGGAAGATGTGTTGCTGTTGACAGGATTAAATTTCTTTGAATAAAAATATTTAACAGTCTCAGCGGTCCCTCTGATTCAGCGTGAAAAATTAATAAGACCAAAATTTTGACTCTGAAACAAACGAGGTGTTAACAAAAAGCTGCAAACCGGCACTAAATGATGTTTTCAGATTTTTGTGAAATTAGATACATTTTGAACGAGGAGAAAAGATTTGTTCTATAATACGAAGAAGACCCAATTTAATCAGTAATAATTAAGGAACAGCAAAAATCGACGGCAGTATGTAGCACAGAATTCACGTCTCAAGAGTAAAAAAGTGAATTTCATTGCTTAAAGTTAGTATTTTTGAATAATTTGCAGTTTTTGGCATTATCCAGCCAACAAGACAATTACCTTCTAAATTATGTGTCCCATAAACCTTGCAAGATAGAGGGATCGAATTCGCGGATTAACGGTTATTCCTATATATGTGCAAACCACTGAGGTGGTATTCCACTCCCATTCAGCCAAATGATGGACTTTTTCCCAATATCCTTCTTAGAAAATACGATGCATAAACAGCTAAAATGCGATAAGAACTAAGGACAGCGTCTTCACGAAGCGCAGAATGATTTCCTTGCGGAAGGTTAACAAGCAAATGTGCCGCCAAAAAGAGCATCCGGACAAAAAGTTAGCTACAATAAAGGTGACCATATTTCCTAGACACAAATACGGGACACATTAAAAAAAATTTCATATTGCAAAAATTGGCAATCGAATGTAATAAGTGCAAAATATTACATTAATTTGTTACAAAAGTATAATAACTTATATTAATAACTTGTATGGTGCAGGAAAGCAGGCAAACTTACTGTATTTATCAGAGGTGTAAATTTTCTACACCTTGTCTGTATTCGTAAACAGCGTATGAAGAAATTTAACGTAAGTTTCATCAAAATTCACATAATATTGCAATGAAGTCCAACATTACGTAAGACACAATACAGTCTCTAAATATAAAGTGAAATGTCCTGACTGACCGACTAACTCAGCACTGCCCAGCCCAAACGGCTAAGAATAGAAACTTGAAGTTTGAAAGTGTTGACCTTATACTGTAGACATCGTTTAAGAAGAGATTTTTCGAAATTTCACTCTTAAACGGGTGAAATAGGGGATAAAATGTTTTTTTGGAAGTATATTGCTATTAAGGTAATTTTGAAGCTCGAACTACGAAAATTGGTGTTTGGTTTCTCACTCAGAAATAAAGAAATACGTGTTTCAGCATTTTTTAATATTTAACTCCCATGTAGGTGAAATAGTTGGTAGAATCTTTTTTTAAATAATAAATCATTATTAAATAACTGCTACAGCCTTTTTAAAGCTACAGCTATGAAAATTGGTATTTGACTACTCGGTGCTCGAGTGTTTTTGGAATTCGACCACTAAGGGGGAAAAATAAAGGTTGAAATGTATTATGAAATATGTCATTATGAAAGCATTTTAAAGCTAAATCTAAGAAAGTGGCATGTGAGTTCTCGGTTAGCAATAAAAAACGACGTGCCTTTTTTTTTAATGTTCAGCACCTAAAGGCGTTAAATACGGAATGACAATTTTTATTAAAATATTTCGTCATATTAAAACATTTTTAAAGCTAAAGATGTGAAAACGGATATTTGTTTTCTAATGAAATACCTATTTGGGATGAAAGCTTCTACGCAAATATCGCCACAAGAACTCACAAGGTATGATTAACAAAGATCTCTGACTCCAGCAACCAGAATCTCTTTTTGCTCAGAAGTACATCCGGAGCATGCTTCTATGGCCTTAATTAGCTTGAAAACTACAGATGTTGCAGTTTGTGAACGATATAAAAATTAGATCAAAGAAAAACGAAAAAAGGTCTGTGCAGACCGGACTGTCAACGCGAGTGAAGCAGCGGGCACTACGCTAGCCAGATATAGTTTCGTGCGTACAGATGACACAAGATTACAATAGAATCTTGCTGTCAAAAAGTTTCGGCAATATAGCTAAAACTAATAATAAAACATACCGATACACGTGAAATAATTACCTAATTCGCTATAAATCGCTTCATAATTGTTAAATCCAGAATAAAAAGTGTCCCGAATTAGCTTTGATAATATTCAGGATAGAGCTACGAAAGTCGTAACTGCGTCGAAGAAAGGACGGGAAGGATGGTCGCATTATGCCTCCCGAAAATGAATCTGCCATATCATGATGACATTGGGTGAGAGAGAGAGAGAGAGAGAGAGAGAGAGAGAGAGAGAGAGAGAGAGAGAGAGAGAGACCGGGGGAGGGGGGGGGTGTCCTTTTCGATAATGTTATGTGTTATATCCTAAAACTAGGTAAGCAGTCTCAGCGTTGCCACAGTTTAATAGGTTCGTTCACATAAAAAAAATGGTTCAAATGGCTCTGAGCACTATGGGACTTAACTTCTAAGGTCATCAGTCCCCTAGAACTTAGAACTACTTAAACCTAACTAACCTAAGGACATCACACACATCCGTGCCCGAGGCAGGATTCGAACCTGCGACCGTAGCGGTCGCGCGGTTCCAGACTGTAGCGCCTTTAACCGCTTGGCCACCACGGCCGGCGTTCACATAAAAGGTGAACTATGTCTACGATAGTAACTAAAAGTACATAATACATTTATAAACGAATATGTACAACAATGTGCCACATCTCCTGAATTGCTATTCCAATTTGAGTGTGCTATAATGTATTTTATGCACTATTTCAATATGCGCGGTAAAATTATTGCTCTCACAATGTCAATGTGTCGTTTTTTTTCGACATGTTAACTAGCGGTGAGTTTAGTCATTGGAACTCATCTTAATAAATCCGAAAGGCCACAAAACACTTAATTGCTGTTTATACTGTCAAAAAAAATATCAACTAAATTATCAATGGACCTGTTCATCTGCAGTTGTGGCAACGGCATTGATTCGAACTAAAGGCTGCTATTTCCTGCACTTCTCTTCCCAGACACCTGTGGTGGTGTCTCTCGTTCCTCGCTTCGGAAGACTTTTTTTCACTTGTGTTTTGTACTAACGTCTTCACAGATAATTCGACCTCAAAAGGCAATCACAGCATAACTCCGGCACATAAATGAGGTCATTTAATTATTAAGAGTTCTGCGGCATACGTCTCGTGGTACATTTATACTGTGATTATGTAACTATGCAGCTCTAGAAGGAAAGATGGTCTAGATATTAGTCGCCGTGAACGCAAAGGTCACGTAATTCACCCTCAGTGGTTTAAACGGGATTTTCTACGATAAGACGATCTTTTACCTATGAGTTCAGATTAAATCCGTGATGGCAAATGAGAAGCAAAACCGGCAAGTTATTCACAAAATGTTTGCGTATGAGTGGAAGTTGGAACAATACTGTAGCTGTTGCAATCCACAAGAAATGTAGGATCAAACACGTAGCGGACTGTGACTGTTAATATTTTAACAGTCGTGTACAAGCTTTTCACAAATCACTGCCCGTGAAAGAGCTGAACTTTAGAAAGCCGGCGTCGTGGTTTAACTATGAAAGATGTTAATTTCAAATTTAGCCCTGAAGACATAGGACAGTCTGAGTTATAACAAAATTACAATATGCGCGGTAAAATTATTGCTCTTTTATGGTCATGTACAGACAGTCGGTATTTTGAGTGCAATGAAGCAGCTGTGACGAAAATGAAGGTTGACGTGGAGAAGCTAACGATGTCTTAAATATAAAATAAGTAATCTGATAACGCAATAGCTACAGTAATCATTCACACTATTATGCACGCACAGTAAAATACTGTTCAGGAACTAATCAAAATAACTACTCACTCAGACAATATAGCGTAGTGAATGATTTACTACAATGACTGAAACATCACGCAGTAAGACTTTATACTAGAGTGCCAGAATAATTTGTAATGAAGGGTTGTGAAAATAGTTCGTAAAAGAAATCGTTTTATCCTTTTAGTTTCAAAATGTGAGCGCAAACTGTTAGAAAATAGTCAATACACGTAAAAATGACTTAGGTGGATAGTTACTATGACGTCGCTGTTCTGCGGCAGATAAATAATTTCTATATGTTTCCTCGTTCCTTTTACTGTCATGTTACGATAATTATTTCATGTGGCACATCTCTTCTTGTATTATCTCCATATATATATATATATATATATATATATATATATATATATATATATATATATATATATATATATCCATACGTATTTCATCGATCACCACAGAAAGCTCACAGAGCACACGCCATTGCCACAACAAACCAACTGCCACAGACTACTACTCTCGCAGTTGTTATGACTAATAAAGAGTGTACCTAACTATTGCAGCTCACATACAACATACGCTGCTAACTGGTGGTGTTCTTGGTTACAGCTACAGAACAGTGGCACACACTTTGAAATATCCCAGAACGGCTACTACGCGAGTGAGTGACTTTAAGTGTATGTTACTATCTTGATGTAACTTAACTGTGTCGGACAACTTGAAGCATGAAAGAGAATCAACTAACCACAGAAATGGTTATAGCAAAATGCATCATCTGCTGATTATTGATGAAGTTTTAAAAAGAATCAGTGAATATCAATTATCACGAGCGTACTTTGAGTACCTCTATCGGTTCTTCCTTCTATTCCAGTCTCGTATTGTTTGTGGAAAGAACGATTGTCGGTATGCCTCTGTGTGGGCTTTAATCTCTCTGATTTTGTCCTCATGGTCGTTCCGTGAGATATACGTAGGAGGGAGCAATATACTGCTTGACTCCTCGGTGAAGATATGTTCTCGAAACTTCAACAAAAGTCCGTACCGAGCTACTGAGCGTCTCTCCTGCAGACTCGTCCACTGGAGTTTATCTATCTTCTCCGTAATGCTTTCGCGATTACTAAATGATCCAGTAACGAAGTGAGCTGCTCTCCGTTTGATCTTCTCTACCTCCTCTATCAACCCCATCTGGTACGGATCTCACACTGGTGAGCAATATTCAAGCAGTGGGCGAACAAGTGTACTGTAACCTACTTCCTTTGATTTCGGATTGGACTTCCTCAGGATTCTTCCAATGAATCTCAGTCTGGCGTCTGCTTTACCGACGATTAATTATATATAGTCATTCCATTTTAAATCACTCCTAATGCCTAATTTGGTACGGAACCCACACCGGTGAGCAGTATTCAAGCAGTGGGTGAACAAGTGTACTGTAACCTATTACCTTTGATTTCGGATTGCACTTCCTCAGGATTCTTCCAATGAATCTCAGTCTGGCATCTGCTTTACCGACGATTAATTATATATGGTCATTCCATTTTAAATCATTCCTAATGCCTACTCCCAGATAATTTATGGAATTAACTGCTTCCAGTTACTGACCTGCTATATTGTAACAAAACGATAAAGGATCTTTCTTTCTACGTATTCGCAGCACATTCCAATTGTCTACATTCAGATTCAACTCCCATTCACTGCACCATGCGTCAATTCGTTGCAGATCCTCCTGCATTTCAGTACAATTTTCCATTGTTACAACTTCTCGATATACCACAGCGACACCCACAAAAAGCCTCAGTGAACTTCTGATGTTATCCACAAGGTCATTTATGTATATCGTGAATAGAAACGGTCCTACGACACTCTCCTGCGGCACATCTGAAATCATTCTTACTTCGGAAGACTTCTCTCTATTGGGAATGACATGCTGCGTTCTGTTATCTAGGAACTCTTCAATCAAACCACACAATTGGTCTGTTAGTCCATATGCTCTTACTTTGTTCATTAAACGACTGTGGGGAACTGTATCGTACGCCTTGCGGAAGTCAAGAAACACGGCATCTACCTGGGAACCCGTCTATGGCCCTCTGTGTCTCGTGGACGAATAGCGAGAGCTGGGTTTCACACGATCGTCTTTTTCGAAACCCGTGCTGATTCCTACAGAGTAGATTTCTAGTCTCCAGAAAAGTCATTATACTCAAACATAATATGTGTACCAAAATTCTACAACTAATCGTCGTTAGAGATATAGGTCTACAGTTCATTTTCGGTTCCGACCAGTTTGTTATTGTCGGTTGTTTTTTGGTGACTGCTTCCCCTCTTCATGGGGTTGTACTCTGTGGCTGCGGACTTGGCGGGTACCTCCGTGTGCTAATTCATATGACATTACTTATCACCTGAAGACGCTACTTTAACGTAGCGAACCGGTCGTAAATAAATCATCACGTTACAGTTTTACCAATTGTTTACGATTTTATTCAAGTTCAATTTACAATGAATTTCAACGGCTGTGGCTGCCCATGTTATAAAGATGTATGTGACCGTGTAAATGAGAATAACAGGCATTGAATCCTAGTCAGGGGAGCAGACAGAACTGTTTCACAAAATGAAATATAAAAGTACGTGGTCTTAAATATGGAAACGTCAGTGTCAATGTATCATACATAATGTTGTCTAATATCTAGACCAGATGTGGGCTGAAACCATGACCTAGCCTATGTACGAGTGTGAGAAACAGCACTGGCGACTCAGTCACGTAATTCATGCTTTGCACATGTACAGAGACAGCGATGATGGTTATTATTTATTAACTGAAATCGGTGCTGATGACAAAGGATATATAGAGAGCTGTGTCTCAAGACAGCGAACGAGAAGTTCAAAATTGAGATACTACTAAGGTAAGAATTTTACGTTCCTCAAAAAAATTTTCTACGGGCTTCTTAGAGGTCTTTGATTCATTAAACTGGGATGACATCGATTTGTTTGCTCGAATCGATAAAAAAAATAGCTTCAGCAAATGATAGGGGAACTGAACACAGTAATTGAGGCAATAGACCTGTGACATTAACTACAGTATGGCCACACATTTGTATGCTGATAGCAACGTACTTAGGAATAATCAGAACGGTAAAGCTACGGTTGTCGAGTTGATATATTTAGCGGCCTTCAAAACAACTAGCAGATAGGCACTTACTAAAATAAACGTAGTTTATTTGGGAAACTGAATACCGTACTCAGAAGGAAATTACCGCTGTGCGTTGAAAGAAAAGCCTGTTACCATAGTAGATTGCCAATACTAACATGTGAAGGTGAAGAAACACGAGCTTTATGTGAACAGGCTGCGTAATAATTGAGGGCTGCTTAACGAACAACGAAGGCCGTGAGGAGAAGTGACAGAAAGACAAATGAATTGGTAGTTAGTAATACCCGGGCTGAAGAAGAAACAGCGGCTGTTACGAAACTAAAATGGAGAAGTGTTTGGCGTACGTCATATTTCGGGAGGAATACTTTAGGATTTGGTGGTAAAGATTAAGCCGATTAAACATTCCGTATAACGTGTGTCCAATTTTTATTGCTTGCAGAGATACAGTTAGCTACAGAGATAAGTTTTCATTTTGTGTGTAGGTACTCGAATGTTACGGATTTATTAACTGATGGTCGTTTTTGATTTGTAATTGTGCTTGAGTTTACATTACTGAGTTTTACAGCTGTGATTGTGACTCGTTGACGAGCTCTACTGTACACTTTAAACATGCAGCACGTATTTACAAATGCTGGATATGGCGAATGGTATTTATGTAATGGTTTTGTGATGCAAAGGCTACTGCGTCGCGAGGACAACACGGAAGACGATTTCCTAACCGCAGGTTCCCTGATGCAGCTGCGCTGATTCGTGTTTCCACCAAAGAGGATCATACAGGTGCTGTGCCTGGGATACACATCTCGGCTAAACGTGGAGATGAAGAGAATGTGATGAAGTAAATCACATAATTCGGTTGGTAAAACGTACCCCTTCAACAAGCACACACAGAATTTCTACATACAGTAAAATGGCAGACATGAGATATGCAAGGCATCTACACCTTTACAAGAAGTGGAATTTTGTCACTGATTAACTGTGACAAGTCAAGTAGGCGCAGTACTACTATTGACTAATGAAGCCACTTACCCGTGACGGCGTCAACAATACCCGCAATTCACACCGACGAAGCCCTATATGGCTTTGTGGAGAGACATTTTTAAGAAGCTTCTTCGTAAGTGTGCGTTGTGATATGATAGGCAGTTTACTGATTGGGCCAGTGGTGTTACAGCATCGCCTTACATGCCCAATTATCTAGACATTTTCGAAAACGAGCGTCCTGCGTTATTGGAAGAGCTTCTTTTGGGTACAAATATGCGTAAACACTTCCAGTATGACAGTGCACCTGCACTTCCTAGCCATCAGATAACACCTCGTCTGCACCTGGCATTACCAGGAAGATGAATCGGCAGAAACAGTCACGTTTCTTGGGCGTCAACGTACCTCAACTTTACCTCTTTAGTTTTCGCGTGTGGGGAGCGTTGAAAGCCCGAGACTTCGAAGAAAAAGCGAACACAAGAGACACATCGACCGTACTATTCTCATAAAAGAAAGGCAAGATAATATCAGAAGAGCTGCAAGTGTTGTTGTGAACAGTTTTCGAAATTGCTCTCAAGCCGGAGGTGGAATTTTTAAAAATCAGCATTGAATGTAGGCTTTGCTAAAAACCATTCAAAAACCAAGATGGCATAAAAAATTTCTCTGTGTAAGACAGCCAGTTTCAACAGTCGTTGCTGTCATCTTCAGGTCTTTAACATCTTTTTGTCGTAAAATACATTCATTTTGCACTGAAGCTCACGCACAAGACGTCAAGTGGATAAAAATCAGCACATTGTAAACGTTTGTCATAACACAGAGTACCTTGAACAAAAGGCCATGTCCGTATGCATATTACTCATAGACGCTTGTTACATCACGTAAACATGGTGCATATTTGTTTACGTTTGTTGGACACATGCTACTTTAAAGAACTGAAGATCATAGCAATGGCTGTTGAAACCGGTCGTCTTAAATAAAGAAATTTTTTATGCCATCTAGTCTTTCGAATGGTTTTTGACAGTTAAAACAGATCGTCCTTCAATACTCTGAAAATGATAAAATTCATGTAACCATTTGCTTTCAATTAATCAAGAGAAATGGGAATGGAATTTATTATTCGAATTTATACTACTATTTACTATCTGTAATGAAACCAGATGGCAGTTATAAGAGTCGAGGGGCATGAAAGAGAAACAGCGGTTGGAAGGGAGTGAGACAGGGCTGTAGCCTATCCCCGAAGTTATTCAATCTGTGTATTGAGCAGGCAGTAAAGGAAACATAAGAAAGGTTTAGATTAGGAATTAAAATGCAGGAAGAAGAAATAAAAACTTGGAAGTATGCCGATGACATTGTAATTCAGAGAGAGCAAAGGACTTAGAAGATCAGTTGAACAGAATGGACAGTGTCTTGAAAGGAGGATATAAGGTGAATATCAGCAAAAGCGAAACGAGGACAATGGAATGTCGTCGAATTACATCAGGTGATGCTGAGAGAAGTAGATTAGGAAATGAGACACTTAAAGTAATTGATAGGTTTTGCTATCTGGGGAGCAAAATAACTGATGACGGTTGAAGTTGCGAGGATATAAAATGTAGACGGGCTATGAAAAGGAAAGCGTTTCCGAAGAAGAGAAATTTGTTAACTTCGATTATAGATATAAGTGCCAGAAAGTCTTTTATGAAAGTATTTGTGTGGAGTGTAGCCATATATGGAAGTGAAAAATGGACGATAAATAGTGTAGACAAGAAGAGAATAGAACCTTTCAAAATGTGGTGCTACAGAAGAACGCTGAAGATTAGATGGGTAGGTCACGTAAGTAAAGAGGAGGTGCTGAATAGAATTGGGGAGAAGAGGAATTTGTGGCATAACCTGACTAAAGGAAGGGATCGGTTAATAGGACACGTTCTGACGCATCAAGGGAAGTATTGGAGGGAAGCATGAAGACCAAAAGATGAATTCACTAAGCAGATTCAGGAGCCAGAATGAAATGTTCACTCTGCAGCGGAACGTGCGCTGATATGAAACTTCCTGGCAGATTAAAACTGTGTGCCAGACCGAGACTCGAACTCGGGACCTTTGCATTTCGCGGGCGAGTACCATCTGAGATACCGAAGCACGACTCACGCCCGGTACTCACAGCTTTACGTCTGCCAGTATCTCGTCTCCTACCTTCCAAAGGCAAAGGTCCCGAGTTCGAGTCTCGGTCGGGCACACAGTTTTAATCTGCCAGGAAGTTTCATATCAGCGCACACTCCGCTGCAGAGTGCAAATCTCACTCTGGAAACATCCCCAGGGCTGTGGCTAAGCCATGTCTTCGCAGTATCCTTTCTTTCAGGAGTGCTAGTTCTGCAAGGTTCGCAGGAGAGCTTCTGTAAAGTTTGGAAGGTGGGAGACGAGGTACTGGCAGATGTAAAGCAGTGTAGAACGGGGCGTGAGTCGTGCTTCGGTTGCTCAGTTGGTAGAGCACTTGCCCGCAAAAGGCAAAGGTCCCGAGTTCGGCTCTCGGTCCGGCACACAGTTTTAATCTGCCAGGAAGTTTCAGATTCAGGAAGATGTAGGTTGCAGTAGTTACTCGGAGATGAAAGGGCTTGCACAGGATAGAACAGCATGGAGAACGGCATCAAACCAGTCTCTGAACTGATGACCACAACAACAAAGTACTACATCCTAAAATACTAACTATTCTTCTTGAAACATACTATACAACGATACAAGATGATGGAGGGTAGACGAAGGAATTCTCTGTCAGGTTTCTACTGATGAGAAAAAATCTAGAGAACGACCTAATAGACGATGGTTTGACGGCGTAAAGAAATAACTTGGACGCGAAGAACTGAAGGCCTGTACATCGAGAAGACTTATTGCAGCAGCGGGTGATAAATAACGAACTATGAGAATGATTACGAAGATGAGCCGCGCGGGATTAGCCGAGCGGTCTTGGGCGCTGCAGTCATGGACTGTGCGGCTGGTCCCGGCGGAGGTTCGAGTCCTCCTGCGGGCATGGGTGTGTGTGTGTGTGTGTGTGTGTGTGTGTGTGTGTGTGTGTGTGTCCTTAGGATAATTTAGGTTAAGTAGTGTGTAAGCTTAGTGAGTAATGACTTTAGGAGTTGAGTCCCATAAGATTTCACAGACATTTGAACATTTTTGAATTATGATAATGACGTCGATGAAATGAGAAGCTCATCACGTAAATCACCAAAATGGTAACAAGCAAGACTGCACGTGGCAGTCAATCGTATGAGATTCATTTCTTTCTGTGAAGGTGCTCTTACACGTCCAATTCTTGTTATCAAACTTCTGTAACCCACCAGTGTATGACACTGTAACGTACACTTTGTTGTGTTTGTAAAAGTACAGGAAAAGCACGAAATCTCGATTTTCGTAAGAATGCACATAAGAGATGGGTCGAGTTACTGCCAGTAATGGAGAACTCAAAGAAGACGTTTGCGCCTGAAGAGACCTGAGGTAATTCCCGAGCAGGTATCACACGCAGGCCATCGCCGGCGTGTTTCCTCGCATCTATTATCTCAACAGGAGACCCACGTGTGGCGCCAGACAGCGTGGACAGTGACCAGACCTGTGGCTGCTTGTTTTCCTGGCCTGGCTGTGGCCGCAGCCGCTGCCGAGTATTTCAGGGCGACGCGTCCTCTTCCCCTGTCCCTGCTCTGCGCCTCGCGCCTCTCCTACAAGAGCCGCTTTCTGGCCAAAGTCGACCGCGCTGGTGACTGTTCGTCACGCGCCAGCGCGTGTATCAGCTGGCAACCGCGTGGTGGGTAGTCAGCAGCGTGAATTGCCAGTTGATAGCGCCGGGTGTAAGAGCTGCGAAGTCCCGAATATGCTGAAGGACGCGCACACGAAGACAACGGCGAAGGTGGCGTTGTCCGCTACACCCATCAAAAGTCAACCAGTTCGCGTCACACTCTCTAATGTTACAGTAACATTCGTGCCTTCTTGATTTTCGTATTGTTTGCTGCGTTTCCGTGACGGTTTGCGAAGGTTACATGAGTGCTTCATATTTTTGTTCAAAAAATGGTTCAAATGGCTCTGAGCAATATGGGACTTAACATCTTAGGTCATCAGCCCCTTAGAACTTATAACTACTTAAACCTAACTAACCTAAGGACATCACATACATCCATGGCCAAGGCAGGATTCCAAACTGCGACCGTAGCGGTCACGCGGTTCCTGACTGAAGCGCCTAGAACCGCACGGCCACACCGGACCGCAAACACGTTTGTACGTACACCAAAATAACAAAAGTCATAGGATTCTTCATAATATCGTGTCGGACCCCTTTTGCCCGGCGTGTGAAACAACTCGACATGCCATAAACGCAACAAGTCTTTGTTAAGTCCACAGCAGAAATATTGAGCCATACTGCCTCTGTAAGCCATCCATAACTGTGAAAGTGTTGCCAGTGCAGGAGTGCACAAATTGCCATCTGTATTATGTCCCATAAATGTTAGATGGTATTCACGTCGGGTGATCTGGGTGTCTGCATTACATCTACATCATTACTCTGCTATTCACAATAAAGTGCTTGGCAGAGGGTTCAATGAACCACCTTCATGCTGTCTCTCTATCGTTCCACTCTCGAACAGCACGCGGGAAAAACGAGCACTTAAATTTTTCCGTGCGAGCCCTGATTTCTCTTATTTTATACTGATGATCATTTATCCCTATGTAGATGGGTGCCAACAGAATGTTTTCGCAATCGGAGGAGAAAACTGGTGATTGAAATTTCATGAGAAGATCCCGTCGCAACGAAAAATACCTTTGTCTTAATGACTGCCACTCCAATTCACGTATCATGTCTGTTGTACTATCTCCCCTACTTCGCAATAATACAAAACGAGCTGCCCTTCTCTGTACTTTTCGGTGTCATCCGTCAGTCCCACCTGATGCGGATCCCACACCACACAGCAGTACTCAAGAATAGGGCGGACAAGCGTTGTGTAAGCAGTCTCTTTGGTAGACCTGTTGCACCTTCTAAGTGTTCTGCCAGTGAATCGCAGTCTTTGATTTGCTCTACCCACAATATTATCTATGTGATCGTTCCAATTTAGGTTATTTGTCCTTGTAATCACTAAGTATTTAGTTGAATTTACAGCCCTCAGATCTGTGTGACCTATCGCGTAATCGAAATTTAGTTGATTTCTTTTAGTACTCACGTGAATAACTTCGCACTTTTCTTTATTCAGGATCAATTGCTACTTTTCGCACCACACAGACATCTCATCTAAATCATTTTGCAAGTCGTTTTGATCATATTATGACTTTACAAGACGGTAAATGACAGCATCATCTCCAAACAATGTAAGACGGCTACTCACATTGTCTCCTATGTCGTTGATATAGATCAGGAACAATAGAGGGCCTGTAACACTTCCTTGGGAAACGCCAGATATTACTTCTGTTTTACTCGATGACTTTCCGTCTATTGCTAAAAACTGTGACCTTTCTGACAGGAAATCAAGAATACAGTCGCACAAGGCAGTTTGATTAGAAGACGCTGAGTCATTCGCTCTCATTCTCCTGAATGTTTTTGAAACCACTGCAAACAACTGTGGCCCTGCGGCATGGTGCATTGTCATCCATAAAAATTCCATCTTTGTTTCTGTACATGAAATCCAGGTGGACCAGAGGACCGAGTCCATTCAACGTAAACACAGCGCGCACCGTTGTGGATCCACCATCAACTTACACAGTGCGTTGTTGACGACTTGGTTCCATGCCTTCGTGGGGTCTACGCCACACTCGAACCCTACCATCAGCCATTACCAACTGAAATCGGGACTCATCTGACCAGGTCACGGTTTTCCAGTTTTCAAGGGTCCAACCCATATTGTTATGAGTCCAGAAGAGGAGCTGCAGGCGATGTTGTGCTGTTAGTAAGGGCAATCGCGTCGGTCGTCTGTTTCAAAAAATGGCTCTGAGCACTATGGGACTTAACTTCTGAGGCAGTCAGTCCCCTAGAACTCAGAACTACTTAAACCTAACTAACCTAAGGACATCACACACATCCATGCCCGAGGCAGGATTTGAATCTGCGACCGTAGCGGTCGCGCGGTTCCAGACTGTAGCGCCTAGAAGCGCTCGGCCACTCTGGCCGGCGGTCTTCTGTTTCCATACCCCGTTAACGCCAAATTTCGCCGCTCTGTCGCAGTGCATACATTCTTCGTACATCCCAAATTCGTTTCTGCTATTATTTCACGCAGTGTTACTTGCCTGTTAGCACTGACAACTCTACGCAAACGCTGCCGCTCTCGGTGTTTAAGTGATGGCCGTCGGCCAGTGCGATGTCCTTGGTAGAGGTAATGCCTTTAGTATTCCAGGCATACTCGTGATATTCTGTATCTTGCAATTTTGAATTACCTAACAATTTCAGAAGTGGAATGTCCCATGCGTCTAGCTCCAACTACCATCCGCGTTCAAAGTATATTAATTCATGTCGTGCGGTCATAATCAGGCTGGAAACTTTTCCCATGAATAACCTGCGTAAAAATGAGGACTCCCTCAATGCACTGGCCTTTTATGCCTTGCATACACGATACTACCGCCATCTGCTTAAGTGCACATCGCTGTCCCATGACATTTGTCACCTCACTCTATCTGCATATGTATGTATGTATGTACATTCCACGTCTCCTCCTAAACCAATGGACCGATTTCAATCAAACTTGGTACACTTGTCATTTAGTGTCTGGAAAGAATCGCTGTGAGCTTAAGACCCATTCTCCTATTTAAGTAACGAGGTTGGCGGTGGGAAAACAGTGTTGCCCGCGACTCGAGAGTACGCATACTGTAGTCAAAAATGGCTCAAATGGCTCTGAGCACTATGCAACTTAACTTCTGAAGTCATCAGTTGCCTAGAACTTCGAACTAATTAAACGTAACTAACCTAAGGACATCACACACATCCATGCCCGAAGCAGGATTCGAACCTGCTACCGTCGCGGTCGCTCGGTTCCAGACTGTAGCGCCTAGAACTGCTCGGCCACTCCGGTTGGCATACTGTAGTCATCCAGTATTTGGGGATGACAGCACTTACGGACTTGCAACAAACTTTACACATAAATTAGAACCTTTGAGTAATATTTTCTCGCTGACGACCCCCACAAAATGACGAAAGGAAAAGAAAACTTCATCGCTTACTATATTTTCGCTGTTCATACTGTAAAACTGCCTTGTCTTGCGCTATGTTTTAACTTATTACTTCTTTACTACTAACTCTCTTCGCCATACATTTCGCGAACAAAGCCAAATATACCACTGGATGTACCTGCATAATTATGCCAGTGTACTTCACATAATTCATGAGGGAGGGTGTCATATACTCTGAGGTGCGTGAAAATGAAATTTCTGGGCAAAATTCGCTAGACATACAGGTGAAATATGTGTACAAATACGAGCGAACTTTGTTAAATATGTGTGAAATACATTTGACTTGTGCGTATACTCTGGTACCACGCACTGCGGAATTTGAATCCCTGCCAGATGTCACGGACATGGCCTGCATTTAGAGTGAGGGCGCCACAGTGGAACACGTGGTTGCAGCGGCCAATAGAGTACTTAAGCGCCTAGCTGTCGCTCACGATGCTCCCCCTACCTTTTACAAATCCCTTCAGATCCTGGAACGCCATGCTCTTCACCTCGCCTATCAGATATGTCTCCCCTCCCCCACGTGGATCCTGTACGACCTTATTCCGTTCTCCCACCTTCTCTTTTTCCTCGAATGGATACAGATCCTCTACACCTCCCGTAAACTTGATCCTTCTCACCCGCTTGTCTCGCCCATCCTCTCCCACCCCCGCCTGCTGCCGCGCCTGTATTTCCACGTCCCACCTGCTCTCCATCTCTCCACTCTCCATACCCTCTCCCTCCCTAATGATGCCCTCCTCCCCTCCATCTACCCCTCCTACCAACTTTGATCCTCCCTCCCTCTTCCTGTGTTCGTTCCTATGGGCACCCTCTCTCCCTTCTCTCCCCCTTCCCTCCCTCCTCCCTTTCTCCCCCTCCTCCCCTGCGCTTCCCCTATCCCCATACCTTCATTCCTTCTACCATCTCCTCTGCCATTGGCATCTTTGCTCTCCCCTCTACCTCCCCCACCCCTTTCTTTTCCTCTTGGCAGGTCCCTGGACTCACACACACTCAGTGGAAATTTGCGCGCCGGAGATCATCGCCATCAGTTTCTCGTATGCATGTGCCGTCGTGTTGTGATTTTTCGCCGCCGCGCTCCTTCGTTCACTTGTTCCATCTCAGTCATAGTGTTTGCTCTCAGTGCCGACAGTTTTTCGTGTTTTTCGTCAAGTGTGAAAGGCTCCACGTTTTTTTTTTAAATTTTCTGTATCTACTGTGTTTTTAATCACCCATCTGTAACTTTCTGTCTTCCTTGTCTCATTTATTGTATGTTTGTGGCTGAAGAGCAGTGTAGATTTGTCCACTGCCAAGCCACCTTTGTATGAGGTGAAAAATAACAATAAAGAAAAAAAGAAGCTCACCATGCCAGCCTAGCCTTGCGTACGTCTCAGGGCATATAGCCTCACATTAGAAAGTGTATTTGCTTTTGTATTTTCTTCACGAGTGGATTTGGTTGTCTTGTTTGGTTTTCACGACTCTGTTGTCCGTTTTTGTTGTTGTCGTAAGGTCCTTCATTGGTCGTGTCCGTCCTCTCCAGTTGTGTTGTAGTTCGCGGGTCGCTCTGTGGGTCTTGCCTTGTTTCCATCACTTCAACCCCATGACTGTTCTGGTCGCCGTTACAACATGTACAGGCAAAGTCGCAGGTATAAAGCTCATTCATAAAGCCTGAAACGATTTCATTCAAACTCGATACACATATTAGTTACAATCTGCTGGAAAGAAACACTGTGGGGGTAAGAACCATCAGGCTCCTGTTGGGGTGAATGTGATAACGTGGAGAGGGAGGAAGGATGAGGAGATAGACAGACAGCAAGGAGGAAGTAGAAGATATGTGCAGATAAGAGAAGGAGGGGATGAACAGTGATAGGGGAGGGGGAAATGGACAATGAGAAGAGAGAGGAGGAGATGAACAGAGGCGGGGAGAGGAAAAAATGAAGAGATGGGTGGAGAGGAACAGGCAGTGTGGAGGAGAAAATGGGCAAAGAAACGGGTGGGGAGGAGATGGACAAAGAGAGGGCCAGGACCAGATGGAGAAAGAGTAGGAGTGGAGGATGCGGACAGAGAGAGAGGGTGGTCGAGCTGAATAGAGGGAAGAGGAGATGGAATAATAGAAGACTGAAACAAAGACATTGTGAAGTGTCAGGCAAATACAACACCTTCCATAAAAACCACGAGTTGATAGCAAATCCGGCAATATGTCACATAGCTCCAAATAAATCCTGACATTGAATTGACCAAAGTAATACGATCAACGAGTGAGCAAACGGAATACCACAGACTAACACAAAAACGCCTAAATGCATATCATACTTTCCCACCGTGAAACAGACACAGTTCCGAGGGGAGAAATGAGAACAGAAGCTGAGAAGGCTAGAAGGCCCTACGATAAGGGGCATCCACATCGCCGGCCTACCGCTGGAAGGTCTATCCCCCAGCCCATGTTAAAAGATGGAGCCCTCCAGAAGAACAGTACAGATCTTATGATAACACTAAAAGGGCCACACCAGCTGCAAGTTTTAGCATGAGACTATATGCGTCTATATTACTTAGCAAATATTAACAACATTGCCCCACCACGAAAAGTATAACGTTTCTCGTTAGATAGACAGAATTTTTGTAGGCAGAGCTTAAGGATATCATTGAGACACTGATTGGTCAGTTGAAGACACAGCCAGATACCTTTTTCTTAAACCAACGTCGATAAACAGTAGTAAGGATAAGTTTGAGAGAGTTGCTAGCGAAATGGCGAGGTGTGTGGAGCTGCGCCGCCCGCTGCACATGACGCTGACGAGAAACTGACAAGGTAATGAACGCAGGTAAAGCCGCATAAGAGCGCATAAGGCTTCCCTCAGAACTGCAGAAGTCTCATCTGTTACATCCCCTTTTTACGTAATACTAGTGTCGATTGTCAATTAAACTTCGTGGTATTCACATTTGCTACTTGAAGTAAAAATCTGAAACGCGATGATTTTTTTTTTTTTTTTTTTGTTATATGATTATTGAGAAGCCTCATCAGGCACTGTAATTTACGACAAGTGAAATAAGTAATTAAAGATAATTGAAGGTCACTGTAGACCATTTTTGATAGTTTTCACTTTTATGGAGCTTAATTTAAACCTAGATTATAGATGTGATATGGCATAGGTCATCCTTCAGTCCATTATAGAACTTGGAAACCCATTCAGGAAATATTCGTTTACATTTTTATTGAACGCACTCTTAACTGCTTTTTCGACGTTATTTTACCAGTGAACTAAAAATAGGAAAGCCTTGAATCCCTTCCACTAAATTTAGTTAGTATTAAGATTCATTTACAGGGAGAGCAGAGGAGCTGATGCTGAAATCATTAAGTATTTAGTTATATCATCGCTAGTCTCACTGAACGCTTCTGAACTCTACATGTCATGTGTGGTCTGGCGTCTCCTTACCAGCAACAGGCCCCAGGTTCGAACTAGTCAATTCCCTAAAAAACACGCTCAGAGCGTCGATGCGCGAAAGTGGTAGGAAGACACGACTTAGAAGAAACAGACACCACGCAGAATGTTACAACATACCCGGGCAACGCTGGGTAATCAGTTAGTTTCTTAATAAAAATTGTTCTTAAGTGAAAAGTCAGCTTCACTGAAGGAGAAACAATTTTTGGAAGCTTTTTGCCACGTGGAAAGAAAACAAGTCACAAAAGATAAAGTAAAAAGGGAGTATTTGCTACCTTCTAAATCTTACTTGATCTGTATGTAAGTAAGTATTTTCTTGAGCAAACGTAACTTGCCCTAGAGCCTTCGACAGGAATTTTGTTATGTTTGTTAATGTATCCCACTGTCATTCGTAGTTCGTTAATTTTGAAACTATAGTTCTTATGAAAGATTGTCCCTTACAGCCTTTCTTTCGCCGCTCAGTATTGCGCAAATAGTACCCAGCACACACGCAATTTTGGCACTGGCGTGTAGACGCAAACGACCACTCGAACTCAGTTTTGGCACCGAAGTATAAACACTAGCAACACGGCACTCTCAGTGCTGGATTAATGTGCAGGGAGGCTGCAGCACATGCACTCTCTATGAATACTCCGTTGAGACAAGGTAGTCACTGGCGTAAACTCCTGGACAAAAGCGATGCAATTGCGGGGTATATATCACCGAAGGTAATCGATGAGGTAATGTGCTCCTCTTTAGAGCGTGTTCCACATCTGTCTAACAGGGGTGTCTAAGGTCGCGTAATCGCATTTCTTCGTCACCTTGAGTTTAGAGTGGACACAAAATACGCCGGCTAGTTAATGTGCAGATGACGAGGTAGGGGAGGGGGAGGGAACAACGGTGGTGGTGGCGGCTGCCGCATTAATCACCTCGACAGCTGAAGCCTACGCAGAAACGCTTACCTCGCCAAAATTATAAGCTAGATCTAGTGAGTCGACAAACGATCGCGTTAGCAGGTTCTGTCAGTCAAGCCATTAATCTGAGAAATATGGATACTCAAAGTCACTGGTTTTTCATCCTTCTTCTTCTTTTAGTTATGGTTGGTCCTGTCTCCTCTACTCAAAATTTGGCAAATTTATTTTATTTGTCTGTGCAGCCGGATGACCTTCCTGTCACTGCAGTCACGATTGTCCATATTCTGTGAATTGTGTGAACTCGGTCCTGTATGTAATCGTATTTCAGCAGTTTATATATCGTATTTTCTGAGGCGGAAATTGAGGATCGGCCTGGCATTTGCCTAAACGAGAGAAGGAGACCGCCTAACGACTGCAAGCAAGGTTGCCGGCACTCCAGCTACGGTATGTGCAGATTCGACCCCGTTCCGCCCCGCTTTCTTGTCTGGCGCTGTGCATTACGCTACAGAAGCAAGTACAGTAGTTTCCCATTACAAAACTGAAACAGAAATAGTCAAATAAACAAATGACCACACAAAGGCAAAAAATATCCGCTTATACCTGCCAAATGCAAAATTCGTACAAAAATAAAATTGTAAAAAGTTTAGCATAAGAGACAAGGTCACTTCCTAGGATTCCGAAAAAAAAGAAAGAATCCTCTCCTTCTTCTGCGTCTTTCTGAAGTTGTGGAGCCTTGGAAAGCACTAGTAGCTACGTTTTCATCCCCCTTGTTTATTCTATTTATTGTGCTTTTGGAACAGCTGGCGGTTACTGGAGCCCTCTCAGGCATGGGTTTTAACGAGATTTTTCCTTTCTCGTTTGCCTCTTGCCACATAAATTTAATGACATTGCGTTATGAAGAACTATTCGTGCACCTATGGAGCGTAGTGAAGGGGCTCTAAAGGCACGTCTGCGGGAAGACCGTAATTAAAAAAAAAAAAACGGTTCAAATGGCTCTGAGCACTATGCGACTTAACTTCTGAGGTCATCAGTCGCCTAGAACTTAGAACTAATTAAACCTAACTAACTTAAGGACATCACACACATCCATGCCCGAGGCAGGATTCGAACCTGCGCTCGATTCCAGACTGTAGCGCCTAGAATCGCACGGCCACTCCGGCCGGCACGGTAATTTACAAGCGAAATATTTGAAACGTAATAAATAAATAAAGTATTAATTATGAAGTATTTACTGTGAACGGTTGTATCGACTAGAGGACACAACCGCGGAAACAAATGTAGAATTATTTTTGTGAAGGTAGCGGCAATATATTTGTTCTAGAAGCAAGCCAAAACGGAGGCTTTTCTATGATTACGGCAAATTTATGCTGCACACCTCCATTGTCATTTATATTTTCCAGAGACGCAGTCATACTAGGCTCACTCGCATATTGTTGCGTACAGCAATTGATTTAATCTGAGCCTCATCATAAATTTATTGTTCGCGTGTAATAATTGGATATAGTGACATTACTTAATATTTGTTTCTTTTTTATGTTAAAAGTCGTCCTCAGCTATACTGCATCTTGACATGGCGAAAGGTTCCGTGTTCATTAAATGCTCATAAATAGTCCAGCACGAAGCCCGATAAAAGAAATTTTCATTTGAAGACATATTCAGCGTCGAATAAAAGAACCAAAACGGACCAAAGTGCTTCTAACAAAACTAATGTATTTACTAACATTATTTATTTAAGAAATTACTTACGTGCATCAATAAGTTGGCTCACTCCCTAGCACTTATACAAGCACGATCACGTCAGAGTTAGTAACAAAATAAATAAATAAATAAATAAATAAACTGGCGACTTCGTGCCTGGACCAACTGTTGTGTATATTATATTGTGTTTCGTTGTTGCATGGACGATGTAAACATACATCAGGAGCTATTACCATTGAAAAAATGGTTTGGTTAACTGAAGGGAAACTTCATAGAAATTATGATAAAACTAAAATCTGCACTGAAAAATAAAAAAAGAATTACGAAAAGACCGGATATCATTAAGAAGTATTGAAAGGTCTCTGTTGGATTCCTTTCATGTTCATTTCTTAAATCTGTTGTCATTTACGGCATACATTCCACTTCTAAATTTACTGTGGTGTTTCTGACTCTATCTGGGAGGAGACTGAGCGGTGGAATGTGTTACTTTTACACATAATCAAGAAAGATCTGTCACAGTACTACACTTTAAAACACAGTTTATATGTAATTCATGTCACACAGTCTCATACGGGATCCTATATCCGCTTTCTTTTATATACTGTATATGATAAGATACTGTCATCCTCCTTCCCTTCTGTGTGAAAGGATGAATGAGCAAATATATTTTTAATTGCATGCTTGATGGTAGCAGACAAGCCGGTCTGCTAGAGAACAGTAGGACCAACGTCGGAACAGGTAGCTACGCTTCCTAAAATCAAAGAGGTTTCTATTCTTAGTATGGTCCTGTCCGTCCCTTGTCATGTTAGTATAGGAAGCTGCCTCTCTGGTCACTTCCGTTTGTATCTGTGAAGCACCCTCGGTAGGGGCCCACGCAAGTCTGTCCGCGGCGAGCGCCTGAAGTGGTAAGATCTCCGGCTAAGCACGTCTCTGCTAAGTCCGTAGGACAATGGATTTCTTAAGTTCAGCCTAAGTGAAAATTTAATCACCTTTATTTCAGGTTTAGATCTAAAATATCTTATGTTTTCTTAAATTGCTATACAGTGTAATTCGAGTGTGAAGTACAGAATATCTTCCAGCTGTTGCTTTGTCACTACTTTGTGAGTAAAGTGGAACCATGTGTTGATGATCCGTAACTCTAACTAAGATCATCAATCTGAAATGCGAATGTGCGTGAGATTAAAAAGTCTCGTCTTGACAATATTTTTCAATATAGCAACGTTTCTTTATGTTCAAGCCACCTGAGGTGTACTTTGTGAGACCAGTACCACATGCTTATACAATTGTTTGACCCATCAGGTTAATAGTAAGACGATAGTAACCAGTTCGAGGTTTTTCTTTTCGATGTAATTTTTTTTTTTTTAATTTTAAAAGTTATTGTGGAGTTACACTCTTTGTGTAAACCAAGTTGACCACATGAAGCATGAGGAGTAATCATCATTGTAGCCCTCAGCTATTCTTTTCGATTAGATTTCATAGAGTATGAATTTAGTATACCAGTGTGTCGTAATATCATGACGGACAGGATTTCACTACGACTGTAACTTCTTTGGGTGGAAATTGAATCAGCTGGTTGCTGTTAATTTCCTCTTGCACATGTTTCAACGTTCTTCGTGTGTTATTTTATGAATGCAGTGTTGTATGCGGTCCCAATCTTGGCTCCATATTTGATGGGTTCCATATGATTACAAACTCACATTTTCACAATCCTAAATAAGGCACCAGCTTAGTTATGAATCAAGTTTCATATGCAGAAATTTTAACGGTACAATGATCAATGTTAAAATAAATGTCTAAATATAAACTTATTTATTTCTTTTTACTTAAATTCTATTTATATATAAATATCACCTGTTGTCGTAAGGTGACTATTAAAAGATTATGATTAATGTTAGTCTGGTTGGCAATTTGGTAAACTAGACTGGATACCTAGTGAAACACTTGCTCAGTAGTGCAAGGATAACCTCCCCATATAGCTCACAGCTTTTAACCCGCTTTTATTATCTTAAATATCAGCACCGCTTTCAGAACAACTTAATGCATCAACTTTACAGTATATTCACAAAATTGAAGTCAAGCCTCACCAGATTTTCTTTCATAAATCTTACAGTGTACCTGTATTTCAGCGACATTCAGTGTGCGATGAAATCCATCAGGTGCTGCGATAGAAAATTATAGAAAGTTCTACATCTTCTTACATTGTCCGTTAGTTGCTGTAACGAAGCCTGACGGAAACAATAAAGTAGTGTTAGATGCCCGAGCTATAGATGAGATTATGTTACAAGAACGCACAAATCCTGAAAACGTAGAGGAACAATTGCAGAAATTTTTAGAAGCTAACTGCTTTTCCACCACTGACAGGAAAAAACTCGTTTTGGCAAGAGACAATCACTCCTGATTTCAGGAAATGTACTGCTTTTATATTCGGGGGTGGGAGTCGAACATATCAGTTTCGCATTCTGCCTTTCGAACTGAATGTCAGCTCTGGTGTATTCATAACTGCTTTGGATAAAGTACTTGTAGACGAATTAGTAGAAAGTTTGACACATTACGTAGACGACATTCTGACCGCCACAAGACGTGGAAGGAACATCACAAAATGCTTGAAAAATTCTGTACGAATTTGCACAAGCTGGAGTAACAGCGAACCGTAAGAGATCTAAATTTATATGTAGTCATATAAGGCATCTAGGGCACATACTTAATGCACAAGTTATACGTCCTGATTCGCATAACTTAGATGCTATTAAAAATTTACCTAGCTCACGTACTACAAACGATTGAAGTTGTTTCTAGGACACTGTTCTTTCTTCCAACGTTTTCTGCCGCACCAAGTATCAAACAGTAAACACCTTCTAGTATGGATCTGGACAGAGTAATGCCAGAAAGATTTTCGAAACATAAAACATTCATTATTAAACTCAAACATTATAAACCATCCAGATTTTAGTCTAGATTTTTGTATGACATGTGACGTGACATACAGGGGCTTTCGATCTTGCCTATTTCAGGTGGTTAAGGACGCGGAACAGGAACAGGTAAGGATTATTGGATTTGCAACATGAATCGTAAGCGAATTTGAAAAAAACATATTCAACAATTGAATTAGAAATCCTTTCTATTGTCTGGATTTTTAAAAAGCGTAATTGTTATGTACACGGCAAACACACGAAAATTTATACTGATCACTAAGCTCTGACATTTTTATTAACCTGTAAGTTAGTTCATCCCAGATTATCAAGCTAGGATTCCTCGTTGCAGAATTCCTCATTTGAGATTGTTTATACTAAGAGAAACGATAACGTCATTGCTGACGCCTTGTCTCGTTTTCAGCAAGGTTTGATGGATAGTAACACTGATCTAGAAAATAAGAACGTCTATAGAATACTTTTAAGGCAGAATAAACAATATTACCAATACTACATTGATTTGAGTAAAAACATGGCAGATTTACAAAAGTCAGGTGCGCACTGGAACAAGGTAAGGACCTAGCTGGCTGATCAACCTAAGCGCCCACTATCTATCCGTTATACAATATACCGAGATGTGTTATTCTATCGTCGACATCAAAATGGCTCTAACTGGTGTGTATGTATACCCAAGGACTCAGAGCACAACTTAATTACACACCTACACTGACTTTGGGACATCATGGTACGAAGAAGTGTCTAGCAAAAATCAGCACATACTGTTATTTTAGCGACATGAGGAGAGAGGTTCACAACATACTAAAAAATATATTTCCAGAAAGCTAAACCACCGAATTTATCGTCAAATACAGATTTACATTCCATATTACCCACAAAACCTATGGAAATCGTCAGTACAGATGTAAGGCGAGCCCAGCCAACAAGCAGTGGTGGTGAGTAATATGTATTAGCATTTTATGACATATCTTTAAAGTATGTTCAAGCCATACGCCTTAAAATCTGCGACTGCAAACGCTACCTTAAGATGACTTTCACGTGATTACATTCCACACGTGGGAAAACCAAAGACAATTTTATTTGACAACGCCACGCACTACACAGGGTACAGGTGGCGCAAACTCTTTAAAAGATAATGATATTATGTACATTTTTATATCGAAACATAGCTATCAATCTAATCTAACAGAGCGGATTTTCAGGGGACTGAACAGGTATATGGAGACATACTTACCTACACAACACACTAATTGGGTAAAATATTTAACTATTTTTTGAAATGTGCACAATAATCTCAACATGTAGCACACTAAGTTTACCCCTAATGAACTAATGTATGGCCGCAAGGAATCTAATGATTGGTGCAATCCGTTGCCGAAATTTCCAAATGAACCGGTGCCGTATACTGAAAATATTAAGGAATTTCTTATGATGCTGACACAGAAGGCTAATGATACTGAAACCTTCCCGTCTGCTCTATATCTCTCTTGTGTGTTACGCAACCTTCCCTTCTACAAAAAATCTATGAAACCTTTCCTAAGGATTTCTATCTCTTGCTTAATAATAACAAAGGAAATCTTCTCTTTGAAATTTATTCTCTTTCTCAATCTTCGCATACAAATTTAATTGCTGCTTATTAAAAGTGATTTTCTGATATTTCGACGAAATATTGAATGTGTCGCCGTCGGGGCCCTCAGTCGCTATCAGCAATAACCCAAAACTGTTTCTTACCTCTTTTACTGTTACTGGATTGCCATCTCACTGCTACATCGAACTGCGACATGAATATACTTACTCTGGATTACTATAATCTATTAACTGCTAGTGGGCTGTCATAATAAGTGGCTGTATTTATTACCAAAGCTTACGTTATTCTTTAATAGCAAAGCTGACGTTATTCTTTAATTAATTTGACTGAAGTTACGTAATTCATAGTTACACTTTTTCTTGACAGCAATAAAATTTTTGTTAAGTTTTACGTTGATTGTTTTTGGGATGGATTATAATCAGTAATGCAACATTGCTAGCAAAAATTAATTATGTTCTGATAACGTTTATTCAAATATTTACTGCTGGTAGTGAAATGATTTTACAAACGTTCAAATGGGACTTACTTTTTACAGTAATCTTACAACTTGCATTGCGCAAACATACCTTCAGTAGTCTTGAGTTTCGCAAAGAAAATAATTCAATAATATTAGTTCCTCTTATGATAATAGTTAGCTGATGTCTCTGTACATCTGTTTATAATCTCTTGTAAATCATAGCTGGTGGCTGGCAGGCACACTGCTTCTCTCAACCTCTCGCTTCAGACCTGCTACCGACTCGCTTCACTTCTCGCTTACTACTGACTTCCTACGAACGCTAAAGTGCGGTCTCTCCTGCCAACAATGCTTTCTGGTGCAGACAATCTTTGCTACCATTACAAAATGTATCAATGCGCGGTCTTTCCCGCTCTTTTCTTAAAATGTATCCATACGCGGTCTCTCCCGCCCTTCTTAAAATTACATCAATTTGCGGTCTCTCTTGCCAACAATACTTTGGTACAGACATTCCTTGCTACCACAATTATTTCCAACATGACAAATATTAATTATTCCTACTTAATCCAATTAATAAAATATAAACATCTTTCATAAATTGTGGTTTGACAGTAGACAATAAAAATATAGACGTCTTACAGTATAAACCGATTTTTCGTTAAGTCGATAAGAAAAGGCGAGAATTCAAAGTTGGCATGCAGGTATTGTTGCGTTCCCACCACAGATTTGCAGTGAAGCGGTGCAACGAAAAGTGGCGTCTGCTATCCCAAGGCCCGTATGTAACCGTCAATATACCACATCCTGGTGCACACCTATTACAAAACCAGAAAACAAAGAATATCATTTGACTTCCCGCTCACAGAGGTTTGAGAGTATTTTATTCTAGGTAATATGTGGAGACCGGATTATATGCATTTGCTTACTGCATATGCATTTGCATATTTGGCCCCTTTTAACCGGTTATTGCATATTTTAACTAAGAACTAGTGACGATGCATATTTTCGCTCTATGTTTACAATATTTTAAAAAATTATACTGGCGGTCATTAGCTCGATCTAGTTTTGATGTCATAGGTTGCCCGCGCCCGGAAACTGCGTTCTGTCGCCACTGCCTAGCGAAATCATTACAGAAGAGGAACACGGACAGGCAGGCAGAGTCAGTGTTTCTGTACCCGCATCCAAGGTTAATCCCCTCCGCTGACGTAACATACGCGTCGGCAACAACTAAACTAAACTACGCAAGCTTTTAGTAGCACGTCCATTGTTTCAGTTTAGCTTTCTACTTACTTCTACTCAGTTGAAAGTGCTTACGACGTGTAGTGTGTAATGTGCGTCTTGTCACCCGAAAAAGAACCGTCGTTTCGTGGATGCTGGCCATCCTGGAACATTTACATATGACGGATTAGTTTTATACTGTTGAGTTTGCGAGAAAAACGTTTCGTGTAAAAAGAAAAAAAAGTTTCAAATAAACCAGCTTCATATCGCAGGAATGCAGAAGAAAGGACTACGATAACAATTTCTGACAACAGCAAGTTGCAATAGCAGGGATTTGTCCAAAGGTAACCAGACAATTCGGTTTAACGTAGATCTATGTGAAGCTTTCATTGCAAGCAATATTCCTCTTCACTAATTAACAAACCCTATCCTCAAAGGCTCCCTGAGCAAGTATTGCTTAAATAAAAATATTTCAGATGAATCAATATTGCGTAAAAATTACATACCGATAATGTAATACCCAATGAACTCAAGCACAGAAATATGTGGATTTCAGTTGACGAAACTACGGACACGTGCCGCGTTAAATTGCAAATGTAATGGGACAGAAGCTATTGAACAACTTGGCTGTCCTAAATGCTCACTGAGATGTTGTGGATGAATCTGATATGCAACCAGTCGTCAACGACTTCATATTCAGTAATCCAGTCAGACAGTCGACATTTTCACATTTCTAAACACACTCCAGCCCTAATAATCTCATTTACGGTAATATTAAAAATCTTTATAAACTAGAGAATTAAATACATATATAATGTTAAATTTTCAGTTTCCAAATGTTAGTACTAGTTTAGTACTGTATTAGTGTATTACTATAGTACTGTATTAGTTATTTTCAAATAAATATTTTAATGGTGTAAGATACAATTAAAGCCCGCTATTTACATACTTTTTGACTGAAAGTATTCGGCATACTGTATTAATTTTATTGATTGTATTAAAGCATTAACTTTGAGATATTGTTTTTATTTAATGAACCCTTGCCTTATTCAAAGTAAGATTAAATTAGCCATTTCACTTATTAATCAAAGTGCTATTACTGTGCGACAGCAATATTTTATGTTTTATTCTTTTAATAATAGTTTTGGATTTATTTAAATATAATTTTAGTCTTTTCAGAGCTATATATTCACTGCTCTTAATATTCTATAAACATGATTATTACTGTAAATTAAATTAGCTTTCTACAAAAATACTGTGCGTGTTTACGTTTTGTATCTTGTTTCAAAGCCAAAAAATGTGTCAGACTTGTCGAGTTTCCCAGAGTGTTGAGTTATGGAGAGTCCACTTTTCGGAGTTCTAATGTTGGTCATATGACTCTAATTTTTTTAAATCTTTAAAACTGAATATTTTTCATGTAAACTTTAGAAAATTACCCAGGGGACCCCCTGTCTGCAGATGAAGGGGTGTTTGTGGTTGTTTCAGGTGCTGCTCCCTATATGATCAAAGCAGGAGAATCCATCAGAATATTTTATGCCAATCTGATTCATGAGACGTGCTATGCTCATGGAGTACATCTCCTTGCTGAAAAAGTACGTTTCACGTTTGAGAATGTAAATAAACTGTTTTCATCCAGAAAGAAAGTGTTTCTGAGGGCTTCTGCTCTCATCTTGACCTACAAAGAAACACTACCAATTGAGCCTTTACCTCCTAAACCAGTGGTAACTCGTTGGGGAACGTGAGTCGAAGCTATGTTGTTTTTAAACGAACATTTCGACGTCATTGGAGGGGTAGAGTAAAGAGAGCATCGCCCCACTCTCCATTATTGCCAAATTTATTTAAGACGATGGCAGTAGATGTGGCAATGTCTCAACGACGTCATGGAGGGGAGTTCAAATTTTGGCGGGAAGATAGGTCAATTTGGCTACCTCCTCAAACCTAACCCCCTTCCCCTTCCTATAGAAAATGGCGCGAAGTTCGAATTGCAACAGGACAATGTAACACACCATGGCTACCTCCACTAACCTAAGGAAATTGAGGCACTTGGGTTACCTACACTAACCTAAGTCATCTGACCACGACCTCTTCCAAGGAATTGGCGGGAAAAGGACGCAGCCTGTGCTGGATAGGATGAACATAAGTATTTCTTTGCAGGCAGTGATTATTTAATCAATTAAAGGCAGTACCTCCATCCACTGTGGTCACCACAGGGTCCAGAGCCCAACTGACCTAGTACGCAGTAGCACCACGAGAAGGCGCCGTTGTCCCTCCTGTGACGTATTCCAAGGTGGCGGTCTGGAGGGGGAAATGGCGGGAAAAGGACTCAGGCTGTTCTGGGTTGCTGGAGAGAGGAAGGAGTGTCCTTTATTTATTTATGGACAATTTATTTCAGGGCAGATTTCAGATAGTTTATTTGTTACGCTGATACTAAAACACTCACCCTGGTGTGCTTGGTGTCTCAGTAAATAGTCTATATACTTGCAAACGACTCGTACATCACAGTAATAATAAAGTACACTGATGAACAGACATGCTAACCTGCTAACTACTCCTAGATCACCAAAATAATGCATGTAAAATGCTCTGCAGACACGTTTGATAGCTATAAAGTGTCGTAATAACCCATTGGACAGCCTACAGATCGGCAAACTGCTCGTAAATCACCGAAATAATGCAGAACACTGATGTGCAGAGACGTGAACAGCTCGCAAATTGTCAAAATAACAGATGTAAAAGGCTCTGCAAACACGCTTGCTAATCATCAACTGCCGAAATCATGCATTGCACAGCCTGCACACCTGTTCACAGGAATAATACAAGAGACACGAAAACTACCAGTAAATTGTCAAAAGATAATGCATGTGTAACGCAATTCAACCACGCTCACAACGCTGAAACACCCGAAAATAATATAGTGCACGTAAAAACCGCAACGTATCAGCCAACTGTTCCAACGTGCGCATACACTTTTCAGGACCAGCCGGACACAAGCCATCACTGGACTACGAGCCATGGCTATCGCGCCACTGCCGATAGCAGGTTAAAGTCGTGTCTACTTGCGGGTTTGGAGCTAGAATTCTTTGAATGTTATACTGACAACAGATGTCTATGTAAATAAGTGCCAATTCACCTTCTGGAACACGCACACAAGTTCACCGTTGCTGACCCGATCCCTCTCTATGCCTGCAGTCCAGCGAAGACCTAATTGCCGAGCCACTCACCCTTGCAGAAGCTGCAGAAATCTGTTTCCTTGCTTCCCAGAATAGCACAGGAAGCATTTTTTTGCGATCGTAATGGGACATGCGAGCTGCGTCCAGGTGTGCAGGAGTTTACCAGCCAAGCGTGGCTGACGCATCATCGCAAAATGCTCGTGTAGCTAAACACCATCGCAAGTGCATCTAAAAGGTTCTCAGTGTTATACTGATGTCACATGGCTATGTAAAATAAGAGCCAAGTCGACCTTCGGAAATGGTAAAGTGCTGTAGAAATAATTAATGGTCGCTGTTGTAGGAGCTTTGGTGATGTCTAAACTTCTCTGCACGGATATTCCTGCCCTAACAGAACCTGTTTACGAAAATAGTGCAGAATAACGTCGAATGTATTCCTCCTGATGGTCCTAACGTGGCACTCTATCCATCATGTGTTACCCTTCCTGGAAATCATTAAGTCCTGCTTTCAACAAACATCTTCGAAACGCAAACGTTCTGACTGCTGTTTAGAGGGTCCTACGCCCTGGCACAAAAGATATCTTGTGAATCAATGGATCATTATGATTGGCTCTTATTGAATTTGCCCGCCGAATTACTGATGCTGCCAGTGCGAAAGCGCTGTCCGCCTTTTTATTTTCTTTCTGTAGACGAGATTTAGAGCAGCAAAACTATTTTGTACAGATCGGCATATTTCACTGTCAGTTAAACCCTGCCAAGTGACCTACAGAGCGTCAAATACATTCCACACATTCACCACGCTGCAGTGCAGCGCCGAAGGAGGAAATTGCCACCATAAAAGTGGCCCATGACCACAGAGAGAGGCCACCCGACCATGGACGACCCCTTACCCAAGGATGATCTGGGTAGTACAATTAAGAACGTTGTCAGTACTATCTGCGCAAACACTCGTTGTATTGAATCTTCTCAAATTTCCGCAGAATATACACGCGACACAAGCGGTATAAAAGGCAACTCAGTGCAAACTGGATATTAGTTCACTATTTACCCATCCAGGGGGAGCTGTGAGCCAAATCATAGTAAGTTGAAAGCTTTCTCGGACTCTCTGAACCAGAGTACAAAGGATGGAGCCATCACCAGGCTCACAAGAATATTGGAAACCAGACACATATTTATCAGTGTAACTACATTTAAATAGTGGGGTTACTGCTGCAGTCTGACACCGATCAATATACTGGATATGTCTCCTCTTTATGACCTTAGCTCTGGAAGGAATCTCAGTATCTATAGTGCACATAATTTTCCACATAATTTTTTTTTTCATCCCCTTACGACTATCGATGTGCTGAATCTACACATCCCTCACGATAGGACACCCATTAGCGACCACCAGACAGTCGCACATACAGCGCGAAGACGGTTATACAACGGCACGATTGGTTCTCCCTGGCACATTTCGGATCCTAACCTGCTAGGTTACTTGCTTTCTACATCAATCTACAGACTCGGGAATTAAAATACATGTGTAATTACACATGGCTTCTCGAAATGGCTCTACTCTGAACACTATGCGACTTGACATCTGAGGTCATCAGTCCCCTAGAACTTAGAACTACTTGAACCTAACTAACCTAAGGACATCACACAACACCCAGCCATCACGAGGCAGAGAAAATCCCTTACCCGCCGGGAATCGAACCCGGGAACCAGGGCGTGGGAAGCGAGAACGCTACCGCACGACCACGAGATGCGGGCAAACCTGTTATCCATCTGTCTTTCACCTGCTAGATGCACACACCACAATCAATGTTCTCTCAACTAAATAAAGACAGGACATGTGAAGAAGCTGTGGAAAGGACAATTTACGTGGGAGGGAATAATCGTCCAGTACAAACACATCTCCATCTTGAATCTGAAACGTCCCCTTAGAAAAATTATACAAGACTGTGCTTAAACTGACACACAATATCTTTTTTAGCGCAACGCAATCTGACTTTCAGTAATCCCTGCAAGAGAATGGCCCTGACTAACATTAACCTATACGTTTCACAAATCACTTACCTCACAAAAATCTTCGTTACTCGAACTACTG
Source organism: Schistocerca gregaria (assembly GCF_023897955.1). Classification (NCBI taxonomy): domain Eukaryota; kingdom Metazoa; phylum Arthropoda; class Insecta; order Orthoptera; family Acrididae; genus Schistocerca; species Schistocerca gregaria. Next base: position 425,165,847 of record NC_064927.1, read on the forward strand.
CAATACAGCGAGCGCCACTACTGCCAGGTAACTAAAGGATTCAAACTACAGAAGGCACTAACTAATGATAGGCATAGTTAGCGAATGAAAGATTTTAATAGAAAACAAACAATGTATTTACCTTAATAGTCATAATATATATAGCAGTTCATGACATCCAGTCTTACAAATTTCAAAACTCCGCCATCTCTCTCCCCACGTCGACCACTGCTGGCGGCTCACCTCCAACTGCGCAATGCTAAGCGCTGTTCACATCCATCTGCCCAACGATACAATGGCAGACAAAAATGCAAACTAGCCACAGACTGCGCACAGCACAGCCAGTAATTTTTCATACAGAGCGCTATGTGGCGTTACCAATAAGAAAACCTAAACAGCCTACTTACAAATCTTCTCAAATTTCAAAGCGATCAAGAGAGCTATCTAGCACATACTAACTGTTCGTTCGCTATTTGACCATCTAGTGGGCGACATAGTTATGTCAGCCACATTCCTACATCCCAACAGGCCTCTCCATTCAGACAGCTCTTACCATTGGCCGCGAATGCGAATCACTCCCACCGCAGGCCAACGCTGGTGTGCCTCGAACCCCTAGACAGAATTATCCTAGGAAACCAGACACAAACATATTTGACCGCTATACTTACAATTAAGTGTTACGATTGTGGTTCCTATTTGACGACATTTGACAATGAACGAAGTATCGGAAATATAAATATTGTACCATTCTTATGACTTGACATACTTTTCCCTTTATCACAGTATTCCACGTCCTAAACCATACCTTCTATACTACCAGATATAGTCATTCCCTTTTCACATGCCGGAACACACACACACACACACACACACACACACACACACACACACACACACACACACACTCACACTCACACAAACACACACATTATAGTACGTCGCCAGTAAATGATTGCTGACTGTAGGAAATAGCACTGGAAGAAAATCAGCGATGGGTGGACATATCTCATAAGTTTTTCTTGCGACCGCTACCACTGTGTATTAGAAAGAGAGATTTAATGACTTTACAACAAAAAACACGATCGTAACAACTACTGCATGTTACTGTCACAAGCAGTCTTGGTTCTACAGGTGTACACAAGTATTCATGTTAAAAGTTATACTGGCTTTATAAATCGAGGTATGTCATTACTTTCTAGGCACTTTAGTTTGGAACCGCGCTGCTGCTACGGCCGCAGGTTCGAATCCTGCCTCCTGCATGGATGTTTTTGATGTCCTTAGTTTAGTTAGGTTTACGTAGTTCTAAGTCTAGGGGACTGATGACCTCAGATGGTAAGTCCCATAGTGCTTAGAGCCATTTGAACCATTTCTCACCTGCAGTAATCGAGGATTGATGGCAGAATATTACCATCTGAAGCCTCATATCCTTGCCAACACAGAATAAGATACTGTTGAATGGTTATCCATTCGTCTTCATCCACGCGACACATGTGCTAGCAAAGTAAAGATCAGTGTATCAGTGTAAACAGACAGTGCATCGTATGAACAACGTCATGTATCTGATACCAAACAGTGAACAATAACTTCCATGTGGAACAACATTTGCATACCAAAAAACACTAGAGACAACGCTTACCCCTGATTTATTATTGTATGTATTGTGTGTATGAATACTGAACGACGACTCGTTGTACAAAGACTGGATATCTGCAAATAAAGATATTATAAAAGCAACGAACTTCGTCCATTGCGACAATCAAGCAAAACGAACTGTATTTGTAGAAGCAGATTTAATAGTATTGAGATTATTTTATCTATTATAGAGGTAAGTGTATATTTTTCTCTGATTACTGCATGTAGGGTTCTGTCACAGTGATGATTTCCACAGACACACAAACGGAACTGCCATTAAAATTGTCAACAGCTTGTTGTGCGATGGACAGTGAAGTATCATATCTTAGCCGCACTTGAGAACACATGAGAGCGCATGTTCGTGGCAGTCGTTACGATCATTGGAATATACCTGGCGCACCTGCCACATTCAAATTTGCGTACCTTGCGTTGTATGCGAATGTTGCTTGTAAATATAGAATCAAATGTGCTTTAGGATAAATTGCTCGCCTGCATATACGTGCTTTCGCTATGCAATGCAGGGGCAATTTAAAGGCATATCTGCGGGAAGAGCGTAGTTTACAAACGGACTATTTGAAAAGTAATAAACAAATAAAGTATTAATTAAAAATTAAGTACTATGAACGGCTGTATCGACTTTAACATACAAGTGCAGAAACAAATGTAGAATTACGTCCCTGGCCGGCCGCGGTAGTCTAGCGGTTCTAGGCGCTCAGTCCGGAACCGCGCGACTGCTACGGTCGCAGGTTCGAATCCTGCCTCGGGCATGGATGTGTGTAATGTTCTTAGGTTAGTTAGGTTTAAGTAGTTCTAAGTTCTAGGGGACTGATGACCACAGCAGCTAAGTCCCATAGTGCTCAGAGCCAATTACGTCCCTCAGTCATTTTTGTGAAGGGAGCGGCACAATATTTGTTTTAGAAGCGAGGCAAGACGGACGCATTTATATGGCATACCGCCATTATCATTTATATTATGTAGAGGCGCAGTCATGCTTTCTGCATTCGGATATTGTCGCCTAGAGCAACTGATTTAATGTAAGTCTCACTGTAAATTTATTGTTTCTGGCTGATAATTGTACATAGTAATATTATTTAATCGGTCGTTACTGTGGGGTCTTCATGGACTTTTTGGGTGCAGTTTAGTGTTTTTTACTTAATATTTGTTTCATTTTATGTTAAAAGTGATCCGCAGCTATACTGCATCTTGGCAAAGCGAAAGATTCTGTGTTTATTAAATGCATATAAATAGTCCACTACAGTTTGGGGCCTAGGCTGGTGCGAGCGAAATTTGTTAGGTTCAAATGGTTCTGAGCACTATGGGACTTAACATATGTGGTCATCAGTCCCCTAGAACTTAGAACTACTTAAACCTAACTAACCTAAGGACATCACACACATCCATGCCCGAGGCAGGATTCGAACCTGCGACCGTAGCAGTCACGCGGTTCCGGACTGAGCGCCTTAACCGCGAGACCACAGCGGCCGGCGCAATTTGTTAGTGCGGGTTGCATACACCAGAGGCAAGTATGCACTCAGGGCCAAACCTATTGTTCTCCTTTGATTGACAGGTACTTAACCTATTGTTCTGTTAAGTTCTTTTCCACGTCACTCCCATTTCCTTTTGATTGACAGGCACTTAACCTATTGTCCCCCCCTCCACCCCCTATCCCACAACCCCCTACCCCCTCGCTGCTGCAGGTAGATTTCCAGGAGTTATTGGAATTGGCTCCACACTCACTCTTATCCATTAGATTCACTACTTAATTCAGATGATCAATTAATTAACATCTCTGGTGGGAAAGTGCCACACCTCTCTGCCACACCCCCCTCGTGGGGAGTTCAAATTCCATCAGGATAATGCAACCTCTACAAATGTAATAAAATGGCGGGAAGATAGGTCACTTGGGCTACCTCCACTAACCTAAGTCATCCGACTGCTACTTCTTCCTAGGAAATGGTGGGAAGATAACTCGACCTATGCTGGACATAAGTGTTTATTTTGCATGCGCTATTTATTTAAACAATTAGAGGCAGTACCTCCATCCAGCGTGTTAACGAGATCCAGAGTCCAACTGACCTAGTACACAGTACCGAAATGTGAACTGCAGTGCAATCCTTTACTCTTCCTAGTATGCAGAGTTTCAATTTCAACACAGTTATCATGTTGTATTCGACGGTAAAGAATGCTAAAATTTTTCTCAAGGTTAGCGCCTTTGTTATTTTTCTCTGAGCCAGTCGGCGCACGAGGCTGCCCGCAGTGTGAGTCATTGTCAGACTCTTTGTTGGCGCGCGTCGTTATTAGGATTAGGAGACCTAATTTCTACAAATTCACCTTGTCAAGATGGCCCTGCCCTCTTTGAATCTCGCCAGTTCTGATGGAATTTAGGTCTGTCGTTATGAGTATATCGTCTGTCGTCATGTCGGTAGTTTCTGTAATTTTTTTTCTTGTGGGTCACGTGGTGGAGAATTTCTCCATGAGTCGTAACTGCAGGGTGGACCGTTGCGTCTGAAGTTATTCTGTCTCCCTTGATAATAATTATTTTGGTTCCCATATTGTCTGTTTCTATGGTTGGCCCTGTCACATTCATTACTATGGAAAAGCGACCTTTCTCTGTAGCTATTATTCTGCCAACGGTTGCCATACGGGTGCTGTCTGTTTTGGTCACGATTTGTGTTGTGAGAATAGCCTTGTCGAGTCCAGTTATTATTTCTGTCATCGCGGAATTGTGACGGATGTGACCTATTATTGTTGTGTTCCTGTTTTCGTGTCCCGAGATTGTCAGTGTCAATTTCCAATTCTTGTAACAGTCCCTGAAAAGCTTCAATGTCGTCTTTGCAACGTCCTGCCAAAATAATATGTCGTAAATGTTCAGGCAATTTGATTAAGCAAATGCGGATAACTTCTGAGAGGCTGTATGGGTTTGACAGGTACTGATTCTTGTGCAACATGTCTTCAAAATATTTCACAAGACTGGAAAATTCAGATTGTTCGAAATGTTTCATTATTATGATGCTATGTTTTACCCGGTCTGACACCAATATGCTGAGAGGAAGGCATGATAAAATTCTCCTTCACTGTGACAATAGTGAATGACCGATCGCATTCTTACAGCTGGTTCATTCTCTAAATAGCCACACATAAATTCTAGTCTGTGCTCTAATGACCAGTTGGGAGGAAAACAATGAGCCACGCTTGTGGATGAATGTTGTTGCCAGAATTCTTAAATGTTTTGAATTTACGTGTAGTAATAAACAGCTTATAGTCAAAGTCATCGTGTCGACGAGTCGCATGTCGATCATTGTTACGTCGTTTAGAGGGTTCCATCTCAAAATTCGGTGTACCTTACCAATTTGTTTCATAATTTCCGAAGTGCCCTGTGTTATTATTTTGTGGCTGTTCCGTATTTCTATGTCCCTCTTCCCGTATTGGAGCGCGAGTGTACTCTGAAATATTTAATTCTTGTATTACCTGTGGTAGTCCCCCCCCATGAACCACGGACCTTGCCGTTGGTTGGGAGGCTTGCGTGCCCCAGCGATACAGATGGCCGTACCGTAGGTGCAACCACAACGGAGGGGTATATGTTGAGAGGCCAGACAAACGTGTGGTTCCTGAAGAAGGGCAGCAGCCTTTTCAGTAGTTGCAGGGGTAACAGTCTGGATGATTGACTGATATGGCCTTGTAACACTAACCAAAACGGCCTTGCTGCGCTGGTACTGCAAACGGCTGAAAGCAAGGGGAAACTATGGCCGTAATTTTTTCCGAGGTCATGCAGCTTTACTCTATGATTAAATGATGATGGCATCCTCTTGGGTAAAATATTCCGGAGTTAAAATAGTCTCCCATTCGGGTCTCCGGTTGGGAATGTCAGATCCCTTAATCGGGCAGGTAGGTTATAAAATTTAAAAAGGGAAATGGATAGGTTAAAGTTAGATATAGTAGGAATTAGTGAGGATCGGTGGCAGGAGGAACAAGACTTCTGGTCAGGTGACTACAGGGTTATAAACACAAAATCAAATAGGGGTAATGCAGGAGTAGGTTTAATAATGAGTAGGAAAATAGCAATGCGGGTAAGCTACTACAAACAGCATAGTGAACGCATTATTGTGGCCAAGATAGATACGAAGCCCACGCATACTACAGTAGTACAAGTTTATATGCCAACTAGCTTTGCAGATGACGAAGAAATTGAAGAAATGTATGATGAAATAAAAGAAATTATTCAGACAGTGAAGGGTGACGAAAATATAATAGTTACGGGTGACTGGAATTCGGTAGTAGGGAGATAAGGAAACGTAGTAGGTGAATATGGATTGGGGCTAAGAAATGAAACAGGAAGCCGCCTGGTAGAATTTTGCACAGAGCACAACTTAATCATAGCTAACCCTTGGTTCAAGAATCATAGTTGGCCGCGGTGGCCGTGCGGTTCTAGGCGCTTCAGTCCGAAACCGAGGGACTGCTACGGCCACAGATTCGAATCCTGCCTCGGGCATGGATGTGTGTGATGTCCTTATGTTAGTTAGGTTTAAGTAGTTCTAAGTTCTAGGGGACTGATGACCTAAGATGTTAAGTCCCATAGTGCTCAGAGCCATTTGAACCAAGAATCATAAAAGAAGGCTGTATACATGGAAGAAGCCTGGAGATAGTGACAGGTTTCAGATAGATTATCTAATGGTACGACAGAGATTTAGGAACCAGGTTTTAAATTATAAGACATTTCCGGGGGCAGATGTGGACTCTGACCACAATCTATTGGTTATAACCTGTAGGTTAAAACTGAAGAAACTGCAAAGAGGTGCGAATTTAAGGAGATGGAACCTGGATAAACTGAAACAACCAGAGGTTGCACAGAGTTTCAGGGAGAGCATAAGGAAACAATTGACAGGAATGGGTGAAAGAAATACTGTAGAAGAAGAATGGGTAGCTTTGAGGGACGAAGTAGTGAAGGCACCAGAAGTAGGTAAAAAGACGAGGGCTAGTAGAAATCCTTGGGTAACAGAAGAAATATTATATTTAATTGATAAAAGGAGAAAATATAAAAATGCAGTAAATGAAGCAGGCAAAAAGGAATACAAACGTCTCAAAAATGAGATCGACAGGAGGTGCAAAATGGCTAAGCAGGGATGGCTAGAGGACAAATGTAAGGATGTAGGGGCTTATCTCACTAGGGGTAAGATAGATACTGCCTACAGGAAAATTTAAGAGACCCTTGGAGATAAGAGAACCACTTGCATTAACATCAAGAGCTCAGATGGAAACTCAGTTCTACGCAAAGAAGGGAAAGCAGAAAGGTGCAAGGAGTATATAGAAGGTCTGTACAAGGGCGATGTCCTTGACAACAATATTATGGAAATGGAAGAGGATGTAGATGTATATGAAATGGGAGATACGATACTGGGTGAAGAGTTTGACAGAGCAGTGAACGACCTGAATCAAAACAAGGCCCCCGGAGTAGATAACATTCCAATGGAACTACTGAGCCTTGGGGGAGCCAGTGCTGACAAAACTCTACCATCTGGTGAGTAAGATGTATGAAACAGGCGAAATACCCTCAGACTTCAAGAAGAATATAATAATTCCAATCCCAAAGAAAGCACGTGTTGACAGATGTGAACATTCCCGAACTATTAGTTTAATAAGTCACAGCTGCAAAATACTAACGCGAATTATTTACAGAAGAATGGAAAAACTAATAGAAGCCGACCTCGGGGAAGATTAGTTTGGATTCCGTAGAAATGTTGGAACACGTGGGGCAATACTGACCCTACGACTTATCTTAGAAGCTAGATTAAGGAAGGGCAAACCTACGTTTCTAGCATTTGTAGACTTAGAGAAAGCTTTTGACAATGTTGACTGCAATACTCTCTTTTTCAAACTCTGTAGGTGCAGGGGTAAAATACAGGGGGCGAAAGGCTATTTACAATTATGTACAGAAACCAGAAGCCTGTTATAAGAATCGAGGGAAGCAGTGGTTGGGAAGGGAGTGAGACAGCGCTATAGCCTATCCCCAATGTTATTCAATTTGTATATTCAGCAAGCAGTAAAGGAAACAAAAGAAAGACTTGGAGTAGGTATTAAAATCCATGGAGAAGAAATAAAAACTTTGAGGTTCGCCGACAACATTGCAATTGTCTCAGAAACAGCAAAGGACTTGGAAGAGCAGTTGAACGAAATGGATGGTGTCTTGAAAGGAGGATATAAGATGAACATCAACAAAAGCAAAACGAGGATAACGGAATGTAGTCAAATTAAGTCGGGTGATGCTGAGGGAATTAGATTAGGAAATGAGACACTTAAAGTAGTAAAGGAGTTTTTCTATTTGGGGAGCAAAATAACTGATGATGGTGGAAGTAGAGAGGATATAAAATGTAGACTGGCAATTGCAAGGAAAGCGTTTCTGAAGAAGAGAAATTTGTTAACATCGGGTATAGATTTAAGTGTCAGGAAGTCGTTTCTGAAGGTATTTGTATAGAGTGTAGCCATGTATGGAAGTGAAACATGGACGATAAATAGTTTAGACAAGAAGAGAATAGAAGGTTTCGAAATGTGGTGCTACAGAATAATGTTGAAGGTTAGATGGGTAAATCATGCAACTAATGACGCGGTATTGAACAGGATTGGGTAGAAGAGAAGTTAGTGGCACAACTTGACTAGAAGAAGGGATCGGTTGGTAGGACATGTTCTGAGGCATCAAGGGATCACCAATTTAGTATTGGAGGGCAGCGTGGAGGGTAAAAAGCGTAGAGGGAGACCAAGAGATGAATACACTAAGCCGATTCAGAAGGATGTCGGTTTCGGTAGGTACTGGGAGATGAAGAGGCTTGCACAGGATAGAGTAGCATGGAGAGCTGCATCAAACCAGTCCCAGGACTGCAGACGACAACAACAACCTGTGGTAACTGATCTTCTACTTCCCGGATTTCTCTTTTGTACTTTGTATTGATTTTATTCTGATTTTGTTTGAATTTTCTAATTTGTTCATACTCTTCTGTGTCATTAAAGACTACCGATGTTGTGTCATTCAGAGTATCATCACCTTCGTAGATAAATTATCTAGCTGTTCCGAAAGTTCGACTACTTTCTTTGATAATGAGATAATATCCTCCATGTGTCTTTCTGAACAAACTTTCAGAGTATCTACTGTGTCATTTCAGTTTTCCTGAGTTTTTGCAAGTTGCGTAACCGAGTCGTTAGATGCAACTGAGTCAATTGTAGCCCGCAAGGTCTCCTGATTTTCATGAACAACTGTTTGCAGTTCTTCTATGGTTGCTTCGTGGTTCTGTAATGCATTTTCATGCTACAAAAAAATAGATTGAAAATGCTCACAAATTTGTGTTTTAACGTCATTACAGGCTTTTTGACATTTCGATTCGATGTTATGTAACTCAGTATTTCTATCTTCACGTGTTTGTTGAAGTGTTTTTTTTAAATTTGTTTCTAATTTTGTTCCACTAGTTGCTGTGACTGTTTTTGATTTTGTTCCATTGCGTATAACTTTCGAACATTTTGTTCCATTGTGTCTAACTTTCGAAGATTTTGTCCCATTTGTTTCTGATTTTGTTCAAACGTTCTGTCTAACTTTTGTAGCCTTTGTCCCATTTGTTGCATTAACTGTAATAACAAAGCACTTGTGCCTGGAACACGTTCCTCAGTGCTATTCGGCAGTGTATTTGAAAAGCCAATATTCGCATTTTGAAAAGCAGAAAATGTGTCTTTACTTGATTGAGAAACGGGTAATGACGCAAAACCTGAATCTACGGTTTTTGCAAAATTGTATCCTGTCGTTTCGGATCCCTGTGGCGAGCTTTTGCCGACCGACCGATCGACAATACTACCCTCTTCACTAGCTGTTTCACTGTCTACACGATTATTTATTGCCTGATCCATTCGCCTATGCACAACCACCAAATTACTATGTTGAACATTAGTTAATTCATTACACGGTGGCGCTAACACACTGCTTTCGTCTTCACTGTCATTTCTCAGTTTACTTTGGAGCCTAGTATTACGTTTTTCACACGCCATTATTGTCACAATATTTCACACGATAACACAGAAAAGCACAATTTGAAGAGCAAAATAAGAAAACCCATTAACGTAGCATTGAAAATAATATCTAATTAACTGCAATCACAGCTGCGAAATACTTGGTACAAATCTACGTGCATGCCACATCTGTTTTACTGTACAACCATGAAAAACTATAACCACAAAGAAGATTCTCTCTACAATTACGCGCTAGCAATAAACAATAGCTACACTAATTACACAAACTACAAGAAAAAATCAGAAGATTTAGGGTCGACAGATGAAACGTCCCATTAGAAAAATTAATGAATTACTGTGCTGATAAACCTCTACGTTACTTGATTTTCAAACAGCTGAGGAAAACTGAACGTAATCAGACATTTCTCTCGTTACTTATTCTGATCAACACTACACTGACACACAATATTTTTAGCGCAACGCAATCTGACTTCCAATAATCCCTACAAAAGAATAGCCCTGACTAACATTAACCTATACCTTTCACGAATCACTTACCTCACAAAAATCTTCGTTACTCGAACTACTGCAATACAGCGAGCGCCAATACTGCCAGCTGAATAAAAGATTCTAACTACTGAAGGTACTAACTACTGATAGGCAAAGCAAATGAAAGATTTTGATAGAAAACAAACAATGTATTTGCCTTAATAGTGTTCAAAAGTCATAATATATATATATCAGTTCATGATATCCAGTGTTACAAATTTACTCTTTCTGGCGGACACACGTCCAGATCGCCCGCTCTCAAAATTCTGCCATCTCTCTCCCCACATCCACCACTGCTGGCGCCTCACCTCCAACTGCTCAACGCTATGCGCTGTTCATATCCGACTGCCCAACACTACAATAGAGAATATTTCAACAATGCCAACCAGCCACAGAATGCACACAACACAGTCAGTGATTTTCATACAGAGCTCTACGTGGCGTTACCGACATAAAAACCTAAACAGTCTACTTACAACGTTAAATGCAGACCTCCGTGTCTCTTATGAATTTCGAGAAACATTCTGACTGAATCCATCCGTTGCTGTTTGAGGACATCACATAGGGAACGTGGCACCTATCTTGCACATAATTTGCGGTAGCGAAGATGGCCTGTTTGGGTCTTTGCGATGGATGAGCGGCTGTCTGCAGCCCCAGGAGGTAGCCGCTTTCAGGTGTTGTCAATGGTGATGCGACAATCTTCTTCCAAAACGTTGTGAATTACAACATTGGCATCTTCACACGTCGCTGTAGTGGGCCTCCCCGTATGCTGTCTTCGCGCCACTCCACAAACTGTATACGTCAACGTCGATCCATCTGAAAACTCACACAGCCCTCTGAGCCGTGGCGCGGCTGGCGCCAGTGTTCTCGCACTTACAGTGGCATCGCTGCCATCGATTATAGGGTCACCATCTTTGCCTTCCGCGATTCAGGCCGGTGGTCGGGTGGTTAACGGGGAGAAAAGGGACAGCGAGGTGGATTTTCTCAGGGATCGGAGGTGGCTTGTTGGCGTTTACCGTGAGGCCTGGGGTACGACGCCTGTACGCTATGGGCAGGGTCAGCGAGAGATCCCGGCAGTGACTTGAGGGGACCTCGGGTTTGGTATCGCTGTGGTGCACTGCTGTGTTTTGGGGCTTTTCTGCATGTATAGGTTCTTGTTACTGGCCATTGAAATTGAGATGTGTTATGGCGTGACGGAAGAAATGTGTGATGCTCGCCGCTGTTCCATGTGAAAACGCTTCCTTCTGCCTTGTGTCTGTGCAGGAAATTGTGTGAAGTAAATAGCTGATACCACGACGACGTTTCGCTCTCACGCGTTGTTGAATATATTTCGGAATTACTGAATGGTGAAGATATCCCACGTGTAAAGCAAATGAAGCCATTTGTGCCATACTAAGGTACTGTTTTCTTGTGCTTAAATATGTGTCAGTTATATGTGCATTTATATTCCTTTCTTTAGATGCAGTATTTATAGAAGTGTGTAAACAGAGAGCTATGTGGAAAGGGATGTAAAGTTGAAACCCTTCCAATAAGTAAATACACTCGAACTCTTTATTACTAAAGGTGCCTTTCCATACCAGCACCTACATTGGGTAATAAGTGTTATTCGGACGTTGTCATGGTACTGTAAGTAATTGTTATACACAAAATTAATTATTCTAATTATACTACATTGGAAATGTAAGGTCGGTTGTGTGCCGCTGTAAATTACTATTGTCTCCTCTGTGTGGCAGCCTAGCATTGTCAGTGGCTTCAATCACTATTCCTGTCATATTTCGAGTTTTGTATTCGCGGGTTTGCTTAAGCTGACACTGTTAAGTTGAGTTGTAATACCTATAAACAGCAAGTCAAACTAAGTATCCTATGAGCTCAAGACGATATTCCATTACTTGGTACCTTAATTTGTTATAGGTTAGAAGTATTTTACGTATTATTAATGTTCTGCTGTTTGCTTTGTCTAAAGAGGAGCCAGTTCTGTGAAGTAGTCGTTTATATTTTATTAGACTGTTAACGCGTTGTGCCTTTTCATGTTAATTAGCTACAAATGACTTTGTGTATGTTGCAGGCAGCTGAAACTGACGTGTTCACGGCGGTCGCATCCTGACGGGGTTGATAGTGGCCCTTTTTACTACGGCACATCCGGCTATCCTCCTTCAGTATATTTGTCTCACTTATATCGTTACTACGTTTGTCGAGTGGAATTAGGGCTTACTGTAACCACCTTATATGCCAGGACGCGAACATTCGTGGATATAGTCGTATTCTGATCTGTAAAGATTGATAGTGTTATCCATTTGTTCTCGTCACATGTATGATTATTTATCTTGTTATATTTATTGTTAGCAAAATGTGTTAGCGAGATCCGAACTGGGACGTTGTATTATCCACTTGTGGAAATAAATTTTAGTGATTTTATTCCTTTTTAAGTAGCTTTTAGAGGCGTACATTTTGCCTCCATGTTTGGTGCTTTTATGGCTTCCACGTTAATTAAAATTACAATAAAGGTAAACTTGGAAACGGATGGTTTCGTGTATTTATTAATGCTAAGTGGATCCTAAGTTAAGTGCAGGAGCCCTACCACTCTCCTCATAATCAAAAGGTTAACTCCCGATGGAAATCGACAGCGGATAGCTTTTTGCTGCCAATAAACGAATGACAGAGCGCAGTTCACGAGCGGATGTACTTTGTAGTGGTAACTCCACACTGGTTGTAAGGGTACTAGCAAGGTACTGCGGTATGCACTTTAAGCTGGAGCGAGCGTTGTCAACAGGTACGAATCGAACGCCAGCCCCGGGGGACGTTCAATGAGCAATTCAATAGCCTTACGCTACCTTAGTGGGACAGCCTATATGTCCGCATAGTATCACTACTGATCGACGTTGGAGACAACATCTTGCTTGTGACGATGTTCGACAAAAAAATGTCATCATCAGCTTCGAAACTCGCAGTCAATTCCCCACATGTATTCCTTATTTACTGTTTATGCTCTCCTGTGAGGTTTCGTGATACCCAGCACAAACACACCTCCGACTATACCAAATGGTATTCAGTGCGCCGTGTACTCAACGTTGATAAACAGGCATCTGGTGCTATGTTAAATTCCAACAAAACGGTGCTCATCCTGCTAGGACCCCGATCATTGACCTTCGAACGCCCTTGGTACCGGGTTGTGGGGGAAAAACGCATCTTGGACCTTGAGGTGACACCTCCGACTATACCAAATGGTGTTCAGTGCGCCGTGTCCTCAACGTTTATAAACGGGCATCCGGTGCTATGTTAAATTCCAACAAAACGGTGCTCATCCTGCTAGGACCGCGATCATTGACCTTCGAACGCCCATGGTACCGAATTCTGGGGGAACAACGCATCTTGGGCCTTGAGGTGACTGCCTGTCCACATCGCATGTTGACACTCACGTGGCGGCGAGTTCTCACCCGCATCAGAGGCCTTTGCGTGAGTCACGCTGATCGGCGACTCGATCTCCATCAACGTATCCAACTGATTAATACTTACGTCCTATCACGGGCATGGTATGTTGCATAACTACTTACACTACCGAAGCAAACAGGCAGGGCCATCTCACAAACAGTATATTGGCTATTGTGGCGGCATGCACTCTTCAAAGTAGATGCGCAGACTTGTACACTGCCAAAGGTCGATGGTGGCCTTGGGCTCATTGACTTTCCCCGCAAATGTGCGGCCCTCCTGATTCACCGTCTCGCCACTCTGCGGTGGGACGACGGCGGTGCTTTTCGACCGTTGTCGCCCGCCATCGGCGCGTGCACCAGTCTGTTTGACGCATATTCCGTTCCGGATGACGACGGTCAAGGACTATTGCCTCAGTCAAAGTTACGTCCTAACGGTGGCCACTGACAAGGCGCGCACGTCGACGCGCCTTTACCAGGCCCTTCGAGGCCAGCCCACACCACATAAATTGGAGGACAGACGACCGTCGGTCATCTGGCACCAAGCTTGGGTCAATATTAACCACCCAGCCCTTCCCACGGCAGTTTCAGCGCTATGGTATCGCGTCGTCAACGATTTAATACCCACTAATCATCGCCTGGCGGCCATTCGCCTAGGGCCCTCGGCTGCTTGCGGCCGTTGTGGTGACGTTGACACCAGGGAGCATCGTCCCTTATGCCCCCACGTCACAGAAGTGTAGGACCTTCAACGTGTGCTATTAGCGCTGATCGGTGGGACTACACCGGACAATGTGTCCATCGACTGGTTCCTTACCCCTGACATTCAGGCCAACCCCCGAACACGACGTAACGCAATGGTGTGGCCTTTGGGCCACACCATTTTCACGGTATATGACCTTTGCCTCACCGATGCTGTCTCTTTTATGGACTACCTTTTGAGCCAGCATCGCCTGGCGGAATCTGACCGGAACTATACCAATATTTTCGCAAGATTCCTAAAGGTGGCGACGGTTCATGGTTATCAAAAGGTGTTCCTGGCTGACTAAGGCACCTCATACAGGAATTGCCTGGGTTTAGCCCTGAATCTTCTGCCACTCGGACTTTCCAACTACCCTCGACTTGCCTATACCTCGGTTTTGACATTGGAATTCTGGACATCGTTAGCTTAGATTATTCTATGATACTGATACTATGGAAATTGGTAACATGGACATTGTGTACACCTTGTATGAGATATTCTTGGACCATTGAAAAACACGTAATCTGTCTTAGAGGTTTATTCTTCCGTTCATTTTCTAGGCGATGGGACTATCTCGCCAATTCCGTTTTCTTTTCAGCGAGCTGCCGTCCATGTATTTTCCTTTGCATTCATTTCTGCCTTTATCTACTCTTTTCTCTTTTAGTTTCTAACATCATCACTTGCTTTACACCAGCAGAGGGAGGTGTGTTTTCTGAATAGTGTCTTCGCCGCCAGAGGCATCACAGAGTCTGTCTCCGCTTTTATTTTCGGTTTATGGCAATAAGTCTTGCTACTCACAGCACGCTGTTTTACGTGCTGCGTCGACACCAGAGGATGGCGGCATTTTTGGAGAGGACAAGGTAGGGCTATAAGGGAGGTAGGAGGCCCATTATTAAAAAAATGGTGTGTCACTGACGCTTTGGCTTAGGAGATGAATGGGGGAACCAGATCTTATCCCCAGTGACAAGACGTTTGATGAGCAGAACCCCGTGATTCATGCATTTCCAGAAACAGATGCCGAATCGTGCAGCGAGCTGTTTAATTGTGATCCGTCAATCATTCATTGTTTCCGTGCCGGTCAGCATTTCCAGAAGGTTGCAACCTCGATGGCCTTGTTGTTCCCCTCGATCAGGTCCTATGGTGTCCAGGGTTGTTCAAGTTGGGACAAATTAGCAGGTGGGCCGGGTCCTGTGTTTTTCCGCACTACTAGGATCTATCTCCATCAGCTGGAAGAATGCCCCATTTTCGCATGTTGGTCTTGCAAAGAGGAACGCCCACCCTAAGACGATTGAGCGATCTCCAAATAGGGCAGGGCCAGTCATTTCCTGGAGCTAGCTCTTCCTTTACAGGGATATCAGGTGGTAGTTTGTTCTTCCACCTGGTGATGCGATTTAACTCTGGTGTTCCATCTAGTGGTTGAGTCCTGGCGATGAAGCTCTTTCTCGACTTCAGTCGACGGACTACAGCCTGATGATCACGCCGGGGATCATAAGTTTGCTCAGACCTATCTACATCAGCTGCAACGGCACTTCTAATAGTGGGGGGAGCTATTCCAACAACCGGGTATATTTTATCGACTGGAATTGGCTTCATTCATCCCGTCAAGATTCGGACGGTCTCGTTGACTGCAATACCAACCTGTTTGGTATGAGTGGATGCACTCCACACAGTTGAAGCATACTCTGCAGCGGACACAAACAAAGCAAGAGCCGAAAATCTCAGGACGGGAGGGCTTGCACCCCAGTCGGTGGATGTGAGCTACCTCAAGATGTTATTCCGTGAACTAACTTTCAGCCCGGTGTTACGGCAATGTTTCTTGAAGGACAGAGTTCGGTCAATGGTAACACTCAGATATACTGGTGTTGAACAATGCTCCAGTCGTTTGCCTTGCCATGTAACGTCCAGTTCCCGCCAAGCTTCTCTATTCTTCAAGTGAAACGCGCACACTTGAGTCTTGTTGGGATTTGGCTTTAGATGACTGGCTTTGTAGTAGGAGCAAAGCGTATCTGGTGCAGAAGTCAACTTTTCCTCTACTTCTTGAAACGTCTTTCCTCGAGCAGCCACTGCAGTATCGTTAGCACAGATAAAAAACCTGGAATTTTCCTTTATGGGCTGGTCATTAGTGTAAACATTGAAGACCATAGGGGCGAGCAAACTGCCTTGAGGTAAGCCATTCTTTTGTATGCGCCATCTGCTCTTACCATGGAGGGAGACTTGGAATCTTCTGTTCTGCAGGAGTGTACCAATAAGCGTTGTTAGCTGGTAATCCTTAGTGAATTTGTAAATTTTCCTCCGCAACTTCCTGTGGTTGATAGCGTCGTATGCAGAAGTTAGATCGACAAAGGCAACTCCTGTTATCTTACCTTATTCGAAAGCGTCTTCGACGTGTTAAGTGAGGTTCAGTATCTGACTGCAGCACGACTTTCCAGGTCGAAGGCCGCTTGTTGAGGAATGATCCTTCAATGATCTCGAATGAGGAGTGTCTGCACGTTCCAACATTGCAGGAGTCACAGTTGCGTGTGACTGGCCAGCAAATGGGAGATCTGACAGATGTGCACGACCTTATTGCGACGATGAGAGACGACTCGTCCAACGACTCACCGTGCTTTTGTTTTCAGCCAGGTCTCCGTAGACATTCTGCAAGCGCTTGTGAATATCTGCAATGCTCTGGTTTTCCGTCAAAATAAACTCAGTGTCAGCTCTTTGCTTGGGATGCATCTGTGTTACATAAGCCATTTTCAAGGATACATATAGCGCAGCAACCATCGAAACTTCAAGAAACTGTAGAGGCTGAAGCAGGAATGTCCTACAACAAATTCCACACTTTCTGAGTCGAAACTGGCAGAGAAAAAAAGTTTTGCGTCAGTTATTGAAAGCCCCTCATACTTTGCAGAAAAATAAAATGAGGAACGGTGCTTCTTTGAGGACCTTCGTATCTCACAAGGTTCAGGAGAAGAGTATCGCTCAGAGAGACGTTTAAACAATCATTACTGCGACGCTCCTACGGTTATGCAACAGAGAGAAGTCCTAATAAGTGGTACAGTGACAAGTACCCACTGGCGTAACTTCACAGTTGTTTGTAGAGTATCGATGAAGATGTAGATGAAGATGTGTACTGAGGTAGCCAAAGTTACGGGATACCTCCTGATACCATGTCGCACCTCCTTTTGCTCAACATAGTGTAGCAACTCGATATGACATGGACTCAACACGTCACTGGAAGCCTCTTGCAGAAATATTGACCTATGCTGCCTCTATAGCCATCCATGATTGCGAGAGCGTTGCCGATTCAGAATTTTGTCCACGAACTGACCTCTCCACTACGTCCCATAAATGTTCAATAGGATTCACGGCGCGCGATCTGGGTGGCCACATCTTTCGCTCGCATTATGTAGACTTACAGCGAACATTTGGGGCTTGGTGATACGGCACATTTTCATCCATAAAAATTTCATGTTTGTTTGGGTACTGAAAGACTGTAAATGGTCTCCAAATAGCCTAACGTAACCATTACCAGTGAACGATCCACGTAAACACAACCGACACCTTTATGAAGCCACCACCAGCTTGTACAGTGCCTTGTTGATAACTTGGGTCCATGGCTTCGAGGGGTCAGTTCTGAAATCAGGCCACATCTCAAAAGGCCACCGCTTTCCAATGGTCTAGGATGCAACCGACATGCTCACGAGTCCAAGAGAGGCGCTGTAGGTCATATCTTGCTGTTAGCAAAGGCACTCACGTCTGTCTCCTGTCGTAGCCAGTTAACGCCGAAATTCGCCCCACTGTCTCGAATACATTCGTCGTACATGTCGACTTTCTGTGGCTATTGCACGCAGTGTTGCTTGTATCTTAGCACTGACATCTCTACGCAAAAGCCGCAGCTCTCGGTCGTTAAGTGAAGGGCGTCAGCCACTCCACTGTTTTGTCCTTGGTGAGAGGTAATGCCTGAAATTTTGTATTTTCGGCACACTCTTGTCTCTATGGATCCTGGAGTATTGAATTAGCTGAAAATTTCCGAAATGGAATCTCCAATGCGTCCAGCTCCAACTACCATTCTGTTTTCAAAGCGTGTTAACGAAAAAATGGCTGACATCGAAATAAGTGTCCAAGGAATAAAAAAGCAACTGAAATCACTCACCAGAGGAATGTCAACTGGATCTGAATGGATACCAATCCGATTCTACACAGGGTACGCGAAAGAACTTCTCCCTATCTAAGAGCCGTTTACCACAAGTCTCTAGAGGAAAGGAAGGTTCCAAAGGATTGGAAAAGAGCACAGATAGTCCCAGTCTTCAAGAAAGGTCGTCGAGCAGATGCGCAAAACTATAGACCTATATCTCTGACACCGATCTGTTATAGAATTGGAGAACACGTTATTTGCTCGTGTATCATGTCATTTCTGGAAACCCAGAATTTACTCTGTAGGAATCAACATGGATTCCGGAAACGGAGATCGTGTGAGACCCAACTCGCTTTATTTGTTCATATTACCCTGAAAATATTATATACAGGCTCCCAGGTAGATGCCATTTTCCTTGACTTCCGGAGGCGTTCGATACAGTTCCGCACTGTCGCCTGATAAACAAAGTAAGAGCCTACGGAATATCAGACCAGCTGTGTGGCTGGATTGAAGAGTTTTTACCAAACAGAACACAGCATTTTGTTCTTAATGGAGAGACGTCTACAGACGTTAAAGTAACCTCTGGCGTGCCACAGGGGAGTGTTATGGGACCATTGCTTTTCACAGTATATATAAATGACCTAGTAGACAGAGTCAGAAATTCCGTGCGGCTTTTCGCGGATGATGCTGTAGTATACAGAGAAGTTGCAGCATTAGAAAATTGCAGCGAAATGCAGGAAGATCTGCAGCGGATAGGCACTTGGTGCATGGAGTGGCAACTGATCCTTAACATAGACAAATTGCGAATACATAGAAAGAAGGATCCTTTATTGTATGATTATATGATAGCGGAACAAACACTGGTAGCAGTTACTTCTGTAAAATATCTGGGAGTATGCGTGCGGAACGATTTGAAGTGGAATGATCATATAAAATAATTGTTGATAAGGCGGGTACCAGATTGAGATTCATTGGGAGAGTCCTTAGAAAATGTAGTCCATCAACAAAGGAGGTGGCTTAAAAAACACTCGTTCGACCTATACTTGAGTATTGCTCATCAGTGTGGGGTCCGTATTAGGTCGGGTTGACAGAGGAGATAGTGAAGATGCAAAGAAGAGCGGCGCGTTTTGACACAGGGTTATCTGGTAAGCGTGATAGCGTTACGGAGATGTTTAGCAAACTCAAGTGGAAGACTCTGCAAGAGAGGCGCTCCTGCATCGCGGTGTAGCTTGCTGTCCAGGTTTCGAGAGGGTGCGTTTCTGGATGAGCTATCGAATATATTTGTTTCCCCCTACTTATACCTCCCGAGGAGATCATGAATGTAAAATTAGAGAGATTCGAGAGATTCGAGCGCGCACGGAGGCTTTCCGGCAGACGTTCTTCCCGCGAACCATAAGCGACTGGAACAGGAAAGGGAAGTAATGACAGTGGCACGTAAAGTGCCCTCCGCCACACACCGTTGGTGTGCGGACATTTGCCATTCCGGACATTTGCCACGCCGGACATTTGCCTCGGCTTTACCTGCTGCGAAGGGTTGGGTCCCTTGTCTCCCCCTCCTCCTCCTCATCGCTGTCGCGCAGTTAAGGTACTTACCGAGCCCTTCCGCTGGTTTCCTTAACATAGGACCAGAATCTATTTGGATTTTCCACCACATTTCTAGAGAGACTTTCGTTGTGGAAACTATTAAATGCATCTCGCATTGAAATCCGCACCTGATTTCAAGCCTCAGTAAAATTTTGCTAATCTTGGAGATTTTGCACGCGTCTAAATTACACGTGCCTTTTTCGGTGCAGCTTTCTGTCGTGTTTTGTGTACCATGGGGGATCAGTTCCATCTCTGATTAATTTATTTGGTACGAATCTCTCGAGTGCTGTTGACACTGTTTCTTTGAACTTAGGCCACATATGGTCGTCACTTACATAGTTTGGAAGGATTGGAGACTGTCTCCTAGAAAGACGTCAACCGAAATTTTTGCGGCTTTTATAAATAGATATATTTCGCTTTAGTTTTGATGAATTTCATTGTTACGGAATTGAGACTCCTTCGACTGTGTGTGTCACTAATCCCTGTATCCGTCGCATGCTCAGCATTATTTGTGGCTAAGAGGTTATGTGTATTTTCGTAACCATTTAGAATCTGAATGGCCTCGTGAACTAATTGTTCAAAATAATTTTAAAAAAGCATTTAGAAAAATTACGGAAGTTGTTTTCTATCTACAATAGGATCTGCAAATGTATTTTTGTCAACATACTGAAGGTAGACTGAAGTCACAGCCAACTATAATAGTATGACTAGCGTACCTATCTGTGATGAGACTCAAGTTTTCTTTGAACTGTTCAGCAACTGTTTCATATGAGACCGGGAGTCGGTAAAAGGAACCAGTTATTAATTTATTCCGGTTGAGGAATTAACCTCTGTCCGTACTAAGTCACAGGAACTATCTGATTTAACGTCGTTTGTGAGCTGAAACAACATTACATTATTTTTCCTTAAGTTGTGCTTTTATTTCTGTTGAAACGTCCCCTTAGAAAAATTATAAATGACTGTGTTTAAACTGACACACAATATTTTTTGCGCAGCGCAATCTGACTTTCAAAAATCCCTACAAAAGAATGGCCCCTTTCATGAATCACTTAACTCACAAAAATATTCGTTACTCGAACTACTTCAATACAGCGAGCGCCAATACTGTCAGGTAAATAAAAGATTCTAAGTACTGAAGGCACTAACTACTGATAGGCATAGTTTGCAAATGAAAGATTTTGATAAAGAATAAACAATGTATTTATCTTAATAGTGCTCCAAAGTCATATATATATATATATATGGTGTAATAAAAAGTTATGGCCAAACTTTCAGGAAACATTCCTCACACACAAAGAAAGAAAATATGTTATGTGGACATGTGTCCAGAACGCTTACTTTCCACGTTAGAGCTCATTTTATTACTTCTCTTCAAATCACATTAATCATGGAATGGAAACACACAGCAACAGAACGTACCAGCGTGACTTCAAACACTTTGTTACAGGAAATGTTCAAAATGTCCTCCGTTAGCGAGGATACAAGCATCCACCGTCCGTCGCATGGAATCCCTGATGGACTGATGCAGCCCTGGAGAATGGCGTATTGTATCACAGCCGTCCACAATACGAGCTTGAAGAGTCTCTACATTTGGAACCGGGGTTGCGTAGACAAGAGATTTCAAATGCCCCCATAAATGAAAGTCAAGAGGTCACCGAATCTGTTGTTAAGAAGCGTACGAACACTTCGACTGAAATGTGCAGGAGCTCCATCGTGCATGAACCACATGTTGTGTCGTACTTGTAAAGGCACATGTTCTAGCAGCACAGGTAGAGTTGTTGTTGTGGTCTTCAGTCCTGAGACTGGTTTGATGCAGCTCTCCATGCTAATCTATCCTGTGCAAGCTCCTTAATCTCCCAGTACTTACTGCAACCGACATCCTTCTGAATCTGCTTAGTGCATTCATCTCTTGGTCTCCCTCTACGATTTTTACCCTCCACGCTGCCCTCCAGTGCTAAATTTGTGATCCCTTGATGCATCAGGACATGTCCTTCCAACCGATCCCTTCTAGTCAAGTTGTGCCACAAACTTCTCTTCTCCCCAATCCTATTCAATACCTCCTCATTAGTTACGTGATCTACCCACCTAATCTACATGATCTACCCCACAGGTAGAGTATACCGTATGAAATCATGATAACGTGCTCCATTGAACGTAGGTGGGCGACGAAACTAAAATGAGCTCTAACATGGAAATTAAGCGTTTCCGGACACATGTTCACATAACATCTTTTCTTTATTTGTGTGTGAGGAATGTTTCCTGAAAGTTTGGCTGTACCTTTTTGTAACACCCTGTATATATCAGTCCATGACATCCAGTCTTACAAATTTACTGTCTCTGAGGGACACACGTCCAGATCATCCGCTCTCAAAACTCCGCCATCTCTCTCCACACATCCACCACTGCTGGCGGCTCACCTCCAACTGCGCAACGCTACGCGCTGTTAACAGTCAACTGCCCAACACTATAATAGCATATTCCAACAATGCAAACCAGCCACAGATTGCACACAGCACAGTCAGTGATTTTCATATAGAGCGCTACGTGGCGTTACCAACATAAAAACCTAAACAGCCTACTTACACTGTTGTAGTGCAGATCTTTACAATTACAACTTTTCCAACCAAAATCAAGAATGCTTTCTCTGTGACCCTGTAAATACCAGAGCTAAACAATGTAGAACAACAGCTTACGTTACAAGAATAGCAATCTGTATTACTTCATTTCCTTATTTCTAACATTTTAAAATTGTACGTCGACTTTAGATGACATATCAATCATAGATGTTCTTATCCCTATTTAGTGAACGTATTTTCAATCATGTTTTGAACATTGTCCCGCGACACTTTATTAACTAATGTTTCGCCGCAAGGAATAGAGAGTAAATTAGTATGGAGTATGTCGTTCTTCTTTTCAAACATTCACATTCCCATTTCTTCTTTTCTTATTGTCTTTTGGGCATGCGGTTGTAGTAATTAAAGTAGGTTCAAATAGCGACTTAACTTCTAAGGTCATCTGTCGTCTAGAACTTAGAATTAATTAAACCTAACTAACCTAAGGACATCATACACATCCGTGCCCGAGGCAGGATTCGAACCTGCGACCGTAGCGGTCGCTCGGCTCCAGACTGTAGCTCCCAGAACCGCACGGCCACTCCGGCCGGCAAAGTACGTACAAATGCAGTGATCACAAAGAAATGATTAGCGTACATTCGCATTCTTTTTACATCGTTCCTTTCTTGTTGCTCCCGTGCCGATGGACTGTTTCAATCGCAATCAGTAAGCATGAAAGGAAGCTACCGTACAGACAGTGGGATCTGTATTTATACTTGGCAGAACTAATTACATAATGACATAATCGTCGGTATTGGTCGGCCGGTGTGGCCGTGCGGTTCTAGGCGCTTCAGTCTGGAACCGCTTGACCGCTATGGTCGCAGATTCGAATCCTGCCTCGGGCATGGATGTTTGTGATGTCCTTAGGTTAGTTAGGTTTAAGTAGTTCCAAGTTCTATGGGACTGATGACCTCAGCAGTTAAGTCCCATAGTGCTCAGAGCCAACCAATCGTCGGTATTGTTTTTTTTTTTTTTTGCTCAAATGTTATGAATATTTCGATTTCGGAAAAGAAGTTCTGTATTTCGCCAAGATGTCGAAGAAGAAGGTCCCTTACGTAATTGGTTGTATCGAGTAAGATGTGGAGACGTCGGTTTGAATGCGGCAGAAGAAGTACGAGGAAGGGCGTCCCTTACCTCAGGGATCGCTACTCAAGCTACCTGGCGAAGGGGCAAGTGTGGCAAATGTCCGGCATGGCAAAGGTCCGGCATTCACACCGTTGTGTGGCTTGCGGGGTAAAAATGTAGATGTAGATGTGAATTCCCGTCGTGTGGCCATAGTGACCCGCAAACCATGTCACAGAGTCGCCGGACTACGGATGAAAGCTGCGCCAACGCACTACCATTGTTTACCTCTTGTACGCCATAATACCGCCACCTGCAGGTGTGCATACCGCTAGAACACGACCGTCGCCCCCTAAATGTGAGAAGCGGCATGAGCCCCCTCTCATATTTCTATCTTACTCTGAGTAATTCGATTTTTCTCTCTAATTGCATGCGGTGAAAAGTTGCTATTCCTTCACCCGCGACTTCCCACGCAGCTCGCCACCCATGTGGTCCGGTGACAGGCGAGTTCTGCTGAGCTTGAAAGGGTTAAGCCGACGGGTGTGAGGGAGTCGAGTGGATGCTTTCCAGACGCCGACATTGTCATAAGAGCGGCAGCGACACGCCTAGATGGGCCGGAAGGGGCGGCTGGGCTAGAGATTCCGTTACTTCGCAGAAACTTAGTGAAAACACTTTCTGGCGGGCTACCAGCGAGGCGTGGGAATGACTTGTGTTGCCGGGCAGTCTTGGCGGGCAAATTCCCGCGTTTTCTGCAAAATCCTACCTGTGATTGGCTTCTCAGGGCATAGCTCCGTAACGTAGCAAAATCGGCGCAGAAATTGGCGCCAAGAATCTCCATTGGCGGAATGGTAGTGCTCCGGCAATAGAGTGGAATTTTCCGCCGATTTTCGAGTTGCTGATTGGAACGTTTAACCACGGCCACTGTCGTGGGGGCGGGAATGTTCTGTGTTCGGCTTGTACGGGTGCTCTTGAGGGAGTCGGCTCTCGCCTTTCGGTCGGAGTAGGCTACAAGACTGAGCTCTCGCTACTCTGGACAGCCTGCCTTCCGTTGGCTGTCGAATATACTTTCATCATTTAATTGCAAGTGTGTGACTAAGTTACTGAAGTTTCGACTTCAACGTAACTTTCCGAGCACAGTTAGCAATTGAGCGTTCTGCGTGCAAGCGGCCTATGTTGTCCGTCTTGAGCAGTTTTGGCTGAAGTTGACTGTATCGGACTTACTGTGTGACTTTGCTTGTTATGTCAGTGATTGCGTAGCGAGCCTTCTTCGTCTCCATCAGAGGCGCATTTGTGTTGCTAGGAAGTCTTTAGCCTGGAACAACCAGACCAGGGTAATTTGTTTCGGGCTTTACTCGCGACATTATCATCACCACGACGTGAGATCGAAGCAACCAGCCATCGCCTCCGGTATGCCAGATCGTGTCCTTGCAGTTAAGAAGACAGCTTGGAAATGTATGTCCGCAGCACCGACAGATTCAGGCATTTTCCTACGTGATAATCAGAGCTCAGCAGAGCGCGCCAGTTCATCTTTTCTAACTTTGTTCTGTTTTGTGTGTTCATTGTCTGAGTTCTCCCTACTGTAGCAGCAATTAAAGTTGGGCTGGCTGGGTGTTTCTCTTAAGATTTGAGTTGCAAGGAATTGGCTCCACATACCACTTGGTCATAAATGTCACAATCTAGTTTATGGACAACTTCACCTTCACACTATTTATTTGAGTATATAGTTTGATGTGTTGTAAATTTTTCATGTGTTTTGTTTATTATTTTGAGTTTAGTCATAATAAATCAAATTGTTATTTTGGACGGAACTTTCATTGTGTTAATCAGGAGGCAACCCTTTCATTTCTCACCACGTTAATGAAACTTTCCTTTACCTAAGTAATCATCAACAAAAAGCAACATCAACAAAAGCAAAACGAGGGTAATGGAATGTAGTAGAATTAAGTCGGGTGATGCTGACGGAATTAGATTAGGAAATGAGACACTTAAAGGAGTAAAGGAGTTTTGCTACTTGGGGAGCAAAATAACTGATGATGGTCGAAGTAGAGCGGATATAAAATGTAGACTGGCAATGGCAAGGAAAGCGTTTCTGAAGAAGAGAAATTTGTTAACATCGAGTACAGATTTAAGTGTCAGGAAGTCGTTTCTGATAGTATTTGTATGAAGCGTAGGGGAGTGAAACATGGGCGATAAATAGTTTGGACAAGAAGAGAGTAAAAGGTTTCGGAATGTGGTGCTACAGAAGATTGCTGAAGATTAGATGGGTAGATCACGTAACTAATGAGGAAGTATTGAAAAGAATTGGGGAGAAAAGGAGTTTGTGGCACAGCTTGACAAAAAGAAGGGGCCGGTTAGTAGGACATATTCGGCGGCATCAAGGGATCACAAATTTAGCATTGGAGGGCAGCGTGGAGGGTAAAAATCGTAGAGGGAGACCAAGAGATGAATACACCAAGCAGATTCAGAAGGATGTGGGTTGCAGTAGGTACTGGGAGATGAAGAAGCTTGCACAGGATAGAGTAGCATGGAGAGCTGCATTAAACCAATCTCGGGACTGAAGACAACATCAAAAGAAATAATTTCTATCCAATTAAATTATTGCACGTGGCAAACTCTTTTCCACTCCACTTGCAGGGTCGATTACAGTCAGTTCGCGTTTCTTCTTAATCCATGTGCAACAGCAAAAGTCGGAGTTAGAATAGAGCATCATTTCGATTCGAGAAGAATTTAGTGTTAAATACACTGCTAGACCCGGCACCTCGCAAGTGTTGACTTGGACGGGGAAGCGCAGAGTGCATCTGTCACCAGCGGGTGGCGCGCCGTTTTCCCCGAGTGCGGCCGTGCTAACGCGAGAGATGTCGGCGTGGCGAGTCGGCCCGTGTGGTCGTAATTAGGGAACGGTACCCCGGCAGCACGCGACCGAATTCCAGGCCTCTGCAGCAGCAGACCGCCCGGCTTTTTACAGCCGCGCTCTCCGGTGAGCCGGGCTGCCGGTAGGGCAGCGGCAGGGAACAGAACCTCGCAGGCCGCTGCCGGCTGTGTGTTTTGTCTGGCCGCGCGGGACCGCCCAAATTACAGGGCGGGCGCCGGCCGCCGCCCGCGGCTAAACCATCACACGGCCGCGCCGGCTAACAAGGCTGCCGCGGGAATGGGGAACGGGGAATGGGGGATGGGGGCCGGCCGATGGGGAACGCCGTCGGACGCGTGTCGGCGCTCACCGGGGATCCAGCGGCCTGCGAGGCTGCATTCCGCAGGCGCCGGCGAGTCCGCTGCCCGCGCTCCGCGCCGCTGGCCGCTGCCGCCGCTACCGTCACCCTGCAGCTGAAGCTGCGTTGTGCAAGGCGCGACAGGTGTAGTGATGGGGAGCTCGTGGATGAGTCGTTCAAACGAACGCTTCACTCCAGTGAAGTGTGATCTAACCACTCAATATCAATGAACTGCTACTTCAAACTTTTCAGAGATAGCACACTCCACACTTTCCTCTACTTCACTCACTCTCTCCCCCTCTGTCACTACATCGACGCTACGTCACGCATTCTACCTTTACTTCAGTCCTCCCTCTTCTGAGTGTCGACGAATCGCGCGGTGTTTGTGGGGAACGATAGGTTTACGACGGGTTGGG
This sequence comes from Schistocerca gregaria, assembly GCF_023897955.1. Classification (NCBI taxonomy): domain Eukaryota; kingdom Metazoa; phylum Arthropoda; class Insecta; order Orthoptera; family Acrididae; genus Schistocerca; species Schistocerca gregaria. The sequence continues at coordinate 425,193,154 of NC_064927.1, forward strand.
GAGGTGAGGGACGAGGAGAAAGCAGCGTCAGCTGCTTCATGCAGCGCTGATACCTCTGACTATTTGTGCAGTTATACTTCGCGTCTACGGGTAGCCTACCGTTGGCAGCGCTTGCAGACAAATGAATAGTAAAGATACAATCGAAAGACGCTGGCTGTGTGAGCACACACAGCCGACATGAAAATAAAAGGTTTGTCAATAACACTGAACGAGGGACTTTACCTGAAATCGTACCAATGACTACAGGTGACAGTTGACGTTTTGAATCTGGGGGGTTATTATTCTCGACAAAAATAAAATCTACACGAAAACTTCTGAATTATTACTTAACGTAGGTATCTGCATCTACATCTACATTTACACTCCGCAAGCCACCCAACGTTGTGTGGCGGAGGGCACTTTACGTGCCACTGTCATTACTTCCCTTTTCTGTTTCAGTCGCGTATGGTTTGCGGGAAGAAAGACTCTCTGAAAGCCTCCGTGCGCGCTCGAATCCCTCTAATTTTACATTCGTGATCTCGTCGGGAGGTATAAGTAGGGGGAAGCAATATATTCGATACGTCATCCAGAAACGCACCCTCTCGAAACCTGCCGAGCAAGCTACACCGCGATGCAGAGCGCCTCTCTAGCAGAGTCTGCCACTTGAGTTTGCTAAACATCTCCGTAACGCTATCACGGTTACCAAATAACCCTGTGACGAAACGCGCCGCTCTTCTTTGGATCTTCTCTATCTACTCCGTCAACCCGATCTGGTACAGATGCCACACTGATGAGCAATACTCAAGTATAAGTCGAATGAGTGTTTTGTAAGCCCCCTCCTTTGTTGATGGACTACATTTTCGAAGGACTCTCCCAATGAATCTCAACCTGGCACTTGCCTTACCAACATTTGTTTTTATATGATCATTCCACTTCAAATCGTTCCGCACGCATACTCCCAGATATTTTACAGAAGTAACTGCTACCAGTGTTTGTTCCGCTATCATATAATCATACAATAAAGGATCCTTCTTTCTATGTATTCGCAATACATTACATTTGTCTATGTTAAGGGTCAGTTGCCACTCCTTGCACCAAGTGCCTATCCGCTGCAGATCTTCTTGCATTTCGCTACAATTTTCTAATGCTGCAACTTCTCCGCATACTACCGCATCATCCGCGAAAAGCCGCATGGAATTCTGACATTATCTATTAGGTCATTTATATATACTGTGAAAAGCAATGGTCCCATAACACTCCCCTGTGGCACGGCAGAGGTTACTTTAACGTCTGTAGACGTCTCTCCATTGATAACAACATGCTGTGTTCTGTTCGCTAAAAACTCTTCAACACAGCTACACAGCTGGTCTGATATTCCGTAGGCTCTTACTTTGTTTATCAGGCGACAGTGCGGAACTGTATAGAACGCCTTCCGGAAATCAAGGAATATAGCATCTACCTGGGAGCCTGTATCGAATATTTTCTGGGTCTCATGAACAAATAAAGCGAGTTGGGTCTGACACGATCGTTGTTTCCGGAATCCATGTCGACTCCTACAGAGTAGATTCTGGGTTTCCAAAAACGACGATTCGCGAGCAAAACACATATTCTAAAATTCTACAACAGATCGACGTCAGAGATATAGGTCTATAGTTTTGCGCATCTGCTCGACGACCCTTCTTGAAGACTGGGACTACCTGTGCTCTTTTCCAATCATTTGGAACCTTCCGTTCCTCTAGAGACTTGCGGTACACGGCTGTTAGAAGGCGGGCAAGTTCTTTCGCGTACTCTGTGTGGAATGGTATTGGTATCCCATCAGGTCCAGTGAACTTTCCTCTGTTGAGTGTTTGCAGTTGCTTTTCTATTCCTTGGACACCTATTTCGATGTCAGCCATTTTTTCGTTTGTGCGAGGATTTAAAGAAGCAACTGCAGAGTAGTCTTCCTCTGAGAAACAGCTTTGGAAAAAGATGTTTAGTATTTGAGCTTTACGCGTGTCATCCTCTGTTTCAATGCCATCATCATCCCGGAGTGTCTGGATATGCTGTTTCGAGTCACTTACTGATTTAACGTAAGACCTGAATTTCCTAGGATTTTCTGTCAAGTCGGTACATAGAATTTTACTTTCGAATTCACTGAACGCTTCACGCATAGCCCTCCTTACGCAAACTTTGACATCGTTTAGTTTCTGTTTGTCTGAGAGGTTTTGGCTGCGTTTAAACTTGGAGTGTAGCTCTCTTTGCTTTCGCAGTAGTATTCTAACTTTGTTGTTGAACCACGGTGGGTTTTTCCCGTCCCTCACAGTTTTACTCGGCACGTACCTGCCTAAAACGCATTTTACAATTGCCTTAAACTTTTTCCATAAACACTCAACATTGTCAGTGTCGGAACAGAAATTTTCGTTTTGATTTGTTAGGTAGTCTGAAATCTGCCTTCTATTACTCTTGCTAAGCAGATAAACCTTCCTCCCTTTTTTTATTCCTATTAACTTCCATATTCATGGATGCTGCAACGGCCTTCTGATCACTGATTCCCTGTTCTGCAGTTACAGAACCGAAAAGTTCGGCTCTGTTTGTTATCAGTAGGTCCAAGACGTTATCTCTACGAGTCGGTTCTCTGTTTAATTGCTCGAGGTAATTTTCGAATAGTGCACTCAGTGTAATGTCACTCGATGCTCTGTTCCTACCACCCGTCCTAAACATCTGAATATCCCAGTCTATATCTGGTAAATTTAAATCTCCACCTAAGACTATAACATGCTGAGAAAATTTATGTGAAATGTATTCCAAATTTTCTCTCAGTTGTTCTGCCACTTATGCTGGTGTATCGGGAGGTCGGTAAAAGGAGCCAATTATTAACCTAGCTCGGTTGTTGAGTGTAACCTCCATCCATAATAATTCACAGGAACTATCCACTTCTACTTCACTACAGGATAAAGTACTACTAACAGCGACAAACACGCCACCACCGGTTGCATGCAATCTATCCTTTCTAAACACAGTCTGTGCCTTTGTAAAAATTTTGGCTGAATTTATGTCTGGCTTCAGCCAGCTTTCTGTACCTCCGCTATCGGGTGGATCGACCTTCGCTATCGGGTGGAGAAATGTGGGGTCCCCCTGAATAGGTCAGGCGTGCACTACACGCCGGAACCGGCTACGAGGGTAGCGGAGTACGTGTGGAGTGCACATGGGGTTTTTTTAGGTTAGAGAATTCCCTCCCTAGGCCCGACAAGACGCCTCCTGAGACGCGGCAAGGCAGGAGTAGGCAAAATGCAACAAGGAATAACAATATTAATGTGCTAATAGTAAACTGCAGGAGCGTCTATAGAAAGGTCCCAGAACTGCTCTCATTAATAAACGGTCACAACGCCCATATAGTACTAGGAACAGAAAGTTGGCTGAAACCAGACGTAAACAGTAATGAAATCCTAAACTCTGATTGGAATGTATACCACAGAGATAGGCTGGACAGTGAAGGGGGAGGCGTGTTTATAGCGATAAGAAGTGCAATAGTATCGAAGGAAATTGAGGGAGATTCGAATTGTGAAATGATTTGGGTGAAGGTCACGGTTAAAGCAGGCTCAGACATGGTAATTGGATGTCTCTATAGGCCCCCGGGCTCAGCAGCTGTTGTGGCTCAGCACCTGAAGAATAATTTGGAGAATATTTCGAGTAGATTTCCCCACCATGTTATAGTTCTGGGTGGAGATTTTAATTTGCCGGATATAGACTGGGAGACTCAAACGTTCATAACGGGTGGCAGGGACAAAGAATCCAGTGAAATATTTTTAAGTGCTTTATCTGAAAACTACCTTGAGCAGTTAAACAGAAAACCGACTCGTGGCGATAATATATTAGACCTTCTGGTGACAAACAGACCCGAACTATTTGAATCAGTTAATGCAGAACAGGGAATCAGCGATCATAAAGCGGTTACTGCGTCGATGATTTCAGCCGTAAATAGAAATATTAAAAAAGGTAGGAAGATTTTTCTGTTTAGCAAAAGTGACAAAAAGCAGATTACAGAGTACCTGACGGCTCAACACAAAAGTTTTGTCTCAAGTGCAGATAGTGTTGAGGATCAGTGGACAAAGTTCAAAACCATGGTACAATATGCGTTAGATGAGTATGTGCCAAGCAAGATCGTAAGAGATGGAAAAGAGCCACCGTGGTACAACAACCGAGTTAGAAAACTGCTGCGGAAGCAAAGGGAACTTCACAGCAAACATAAACATAGCCAAAGCCTTGCAGACAAACAAAAATTACGCGAAGCGAAATGTAGTGTGAGGAGGGCTATGCGAGAGGCTTTCAATGAATTCGAAAGTAAAGTTCTATGTACTGACTTGGCAGAAAATCCTAAGAAATTTTGGTCCTATGTCAAAGCGGTAGGTGGATCAAAACAAAATGTCCAGACACTCTGTGACCAAAATGGTACTGAAACAGAGGATGACAGACTAAAGGCCGAATTACTAAATGTCTTCTTCCAAAGCTGTTTCACAGAGGAAGACTGCACTGTGCTTCCTTCTCTAGATTGTCGCACAGTTGACAAAATGGTAGATATCGAAGTAGACGACAGAGGGATAGAGAAACAATTAAAATCGCTCAAAAGAGGAAAGGCCGCTGGTCCTGATGGGATACCAGTCCGATTTTACACAGAGTACGCGAAGGAACTTGCCCCCCTTCTTGCAGCGGTGTACCGTAGGTCTCTAGAAGAGCGAAGCGTTTCAAAGGATTGGAAAAGGGCACAGGTCATCCCCGTTCTCAAGAAGGGACGTCGAACAGATGTGCAGAACTATAGACCTATATCTCTAACGTCGATCAGTTGTAGAATTTTGGAACACGTATTATGTTCGAGTATAATGTCTTTTCTGGAGACTAGAAATCTACTCTGTAGGAATCAGCATGGGTTTCGAAAAAGACGATCGTGTGAAACCCAGCTCGCGCTATTCGTCCACGAGACTCAGAGGGCCTTAGACACGGGTTCACAAGTGGATGCCGTGTTTCTTGACTTCCGCAAGGCGTTTGACACAGTTCCCCACAGTCGTTTAATGAACAAAGTAAGAGCATACGGACTATCAGATCAATTGTGTGATTGGATTGAGGAGTTCCTAGATAACAGAACGCAGCACGTCATTCTCAATGGAGAGAAGTCTTCCGAAGTAAGAGTGATTTCAGGTGTGCCGCAGGGGAGTGTCATAGGACCGTTGCTGTTCACAATATACATAAATGACCTGGTGGATGACATCGGAAGTTCACTGAGGCTTTTTGCAGATGATGCTGTGGTGTATCGAGAGGTTGCAACAATGGAAAATTGTACTGAAATGCAGGAGGATCTGCAGCGAATTGACGCATGGTGCACGGAATGGCAATTGAATCTCAATGTAGCGAAGTGTAATGTGATGCGAATACATAGAAAGATAGGTCCCTTATCATTTAGCTACAAAATAGCAGGTCAGCAACTGGAAGCAGTTAATTCCATAAATTATCTGGGAGTACGCATTAGGAGTGATTTAAAATGGAATGATCATATAAAGTTGATCGTCGGTAAAGCAGATGCCAGACTGAGATTCATTGGAAGAATCCTAAGGAAATGCAATCCGACAACAAAGGAAGTAGGTTACAGTACACTTGTTCGCCCAATGCTTGAATACTGCTCAGCAGTGTGGGATCCGCACCAGGTAGGGTTGATAGAAGAGATAGAGAAGATCCAACGGAGAGCAGCGCGCTTCGTTACAGGATCATTTAGTAATTGCGAAAGCATTACGGAGATGATAGATAAACTCCAGTGGAAGACTCTGCAGGAGAGACGCTCAGTAGCTCGGTACGGGCTTTTGTTAAAGTTTCGAGAACATACCTTCACCGAAGAGTCAAGCAGTATATTGCTCCCTCCTACGTATATCTCGCGAAGAGACCATGAGGATAAAATCAGAGAGATTAGAGCCCACACAGAAGCATACCGACAATCCTTCTTTCCACGTACAATACGAGACTGGAATAGAAGGGAGAACCGATAGAGGTACTCAGGGTATCCTCCGCCACACACCGTCAGGTGGCTTGCGGAGTACGGATGTAGATGTAGATGTAGATATAACGATTTCAGCTTCGGTGCTTTCTATCAGCGCTTGAAGTTCCGGTAGTTTACTAATGCACCTTCGACAGTTTACAATTACAATACCGCTTGCTGCTTGGTCCCCGCATGTCCTTTGAGGCTGTTGCCCTTTCTGTACTTGCCAGAGGCCATCTAACCTGAAAAACCGCCCAGTCCACGCCACACAACCCCTGCTACCCGTGTAGCCGCTTGCTGCGTGTAGCGGACTCCTGACCTATCCAGCGGATCCCGAAACCCCACCACCCTATGGCGCAAGTCAAGGAATCTGCAGCCCACACGGTCGCAGAACCGTCTCAGCCTCTGATTCAGACCCTCCACTCGACTCTGTACCAAAGGTCCGCAGTCAGACCTGTCGACGATGCTGCAGATGGTGAGCTCTGCTTTCATCCCGCTAGCGAGACTGGCAGTCTTCACCAAGTGTATAGACTTTGTGACAGTGGTAAATTTTGGATTAAATTTTGAAAGGGACATGAAATTGGATTGCATTTCTTTGGTAGCCCTAGTTTTCAGTCCATGAATACAACACATATGTTTGACTTGGCAGACTTTTTTGGGCGCTTCATGAAAAAACGTCGAGCAAGATTAAATGTATCGCCTTCTTTATATGTGACAGGCTTCTCTGTTTATCTTTCCTTTGTCCCCTTCGACCATGCTCTATTTAATTTAACTCAGCTGTGCACGTTACTGCATAGGTCCGCCAACTGTTGGTAAAATTATGAAGTATTACGAAGCTTTATTGTACGAGCGAACGTAGCCGCGGCTGAGCGGCGAACAGGGCAACTTCGCCAGGCTTGTGTACTTCATGAATCAACTACTTGATTTGAACGCTTCACAGCAAAGAGTGAAACGAATGAAGTAGTTCACGGGAATGAACGAGTTCAACCCATCTCTAGACAGTTGGCTGCGACTACGACGCTGCTCCCTCCTCTTTTGCCACCCTGGCAGACGGCGACAAGGCAGCAAGACGACAGGAGTCGTCGCTGTTTCCCAAGCTCTGGTCGGCGGCGGCGGATTCAAATACATAAGAAAAATAAGAATTCCAATTTTCTTGCTGGAAAAAATACTTTATGTTAATGGAACAAAGTTACATCGGCTCCCAGAGTTAGGTTTTCGACACTGATTCTCCTTTTACTTTAAAAAAGTATCTCTTCCGGTTTTGCGTGTTTTTTGTCGCTGTATATTACTTCTCTATCGATTGTGAGAAAAGTAAAAGGCACATACAACTGATGTTTGCGTATCTTACAGTTTCACGCCACAGCTTGATAATGAGGTGTCTATTTTTCCGATATTCGTCACAGTTATTCCGATACTTCATTTACAAGTAACCTACTGCATAAAATTTGAATTTTGTAGAGTGAAAAATGTGGTCGCTGGCTACTTTGCGTATGGTTCACGTTAGGTCGTACATCGTTGCCGATGAAAAGAAGCTAACATATCGAAATTAATTTTAAAATTGAGATCACAATGATATCGATCTCCGTTTCCGAGATTTGTTCTCATATATCTCCGGGAGCGTCGCGACTGGCCGCCAGTTCTGTCGACGCGCAACGTGAATCGTGTGGTCATCACACGTTAGAGAATGCATTTGTTTTGTTTCGCTGACACATTTGGACCTAATGAAACTATTTTATGTCATATATTTCTCCGGTATGAGTTACTAATATTTCTCCATATGCTCTTGACAATTACATTTAAAATGCCAGGAAATGTAGGTTTCTTAAAAGTAAAGACATTCTGCCTTCAGTATATTTTCTTCTGATTCTTTGGAAGAGGAGAGATTACTCACCTCTAGTACTTTCTTCTTTACCTGGACGAGGATACCCAAGTAGAAGTTGACGTCCTAACAAAACCAACAAATGTCAACAATTCATGTTTTTCAACGGAGCGAAAAAACGTTCAAATTAGTTTAATATCGCCTTGCCATCAACTATATTCTTTATATGATGTGGTAGGTAAATCATAGCGACACTGGGTTTGAGTATTACTTCCCGTGAGTATCGCACTGTCGCTTCACAGTACATCATGCGGTAAGTACGGATGGGAATGCCATCTGTCGCTCAGCTGTATCTGTCCTTCACTTGTCAGTAGCGGAGCGTGTTTCCCGAGCTGCGGTCTGTCAGTGACATGAAGGAGAGAAGTAGAGCCACATTCGATTTCACTTTAAAGTACATAGATATTTTACAGCAAGAAGAAGACGATCACACAGTTACGCTGCTGTGGCTCCTCAGCTAAAGGGAAAAGAAGAAGCTTCACTGTCTTTTTGTGACAAGTGGCGATGAAGGCTGTTACAACATTTTGATTAAAAGGCACCCTTTAAATGACGATACGAAATTCAGATATTTCAGATTAAGTGTCAGCCAGTTTGCTCATGTTTTGGAACTTATAGAAAGTGACATACAGAGAAAATCGTGCAAGCGGGTCAGGAAACCTATCAGTGCAGCTGAAAAACTCGCAGTGACGCTAAGGTACGTGTAGTTTTATTATCTTAGGTACATTTGCGGCGCTGGGATCAGAACATACTGTGAGTGGAGCGCGCAAGACAGCCAGCAGTGACTGTCACCTGCGGCCTGCCCTGTCCAGGGACCCGGAACGAGCAGCCGATACTTCTCGGTAGTCAGTACTCCGGTCTCCATGCTCGATACTTTGCAGTTGCTAAAAACACTCAACAGCCAAGAGTGCATCAGTATCTGGTCTTAAAAGAAAACCGATTTCAACAGACTTTGCTGTCTGATATTCTTCACGGGTTTGCAGCCGCATCATGTCGTCGTCCAGACACAATATTTCGGCGGACCAGCTGGCCGCCATCTTCAGGTGAGTTTATGCTAGTACACTGCCTCGCCGGAACTGAATTCCAGCCACGACGACGGAAAACTTTACAGGGTGTTACAAAAAGGTACGGCCAAACTTTCAGGAAACATTTCTCACACACAAATAAAGAAAAGATGTTATGTGGACATGTGTCCGGAAACGCTTAATTTCCATGTTAGAGCTCATTTTAGTTTCGTCAGTATGTTCTTCCACCTACTCTCAATGGAGCAAGTTATGATTTCATACGGGATACTCTACCTGTGCTCCTAGAACATGTGCCTTTACAAGTACGACACAACATGTGGTTCATGCACGATGGAGCTCCTGCACATTTCAGTCGAAGTGTTTGTACGCTTCTCAACAACAGATTCGGTGACCGATGGATTGGTAGAGGCGGACCAATTCCATGGCCTCAACGCTCTCCGGACCTCAACCCTCTTGACTTTCATTTATGGGGGCATTTGAAAGCTCTTGTCTACGCAACCTCGGTACCAAATGTAGAGACTCTTCGTGCTCGTATTGTGGACGGCTGTGATACAATACGCCCTTCTCCAGGGCTGCATCAGCGCATCAGGGATTCCATGCGACGTAGGGTGGATGCATGTATCTTCACTAATGGAGGACATTTTGAACATTTCCTGTAACAAAGTGTCTGAATTCACGGTGGTACGTTCTGTTGCTGTGTGTTTCCATTCCATGATTAATGTGATTTGAAGAGACGTAATAAAATGAGCTCTAGCATGGAAACTAAGCGTTTCCGGACACATGTCCACATAACATATTTTCTTTCTTTGTGTTTGAGGAATGTTTCCTGAAAGTTTGGCTGTACCTTTTTGTAACACCCTGTATACACCACGGACAGAGCACCGCGCGTGCGTGAGATGATGGGCAGCGCCTCCTGGCGGCAAGCAGACAAGCAGCGCGCCGGTGGGAGAAGAGGGCAGAAACGATAAACCGCAACAGCACTTGTTGGAAGAATCCAATGATCGTAAAGAAGACAGTTGTTGTACAATGTCACACAAAGTCAGATTCCGTATCTTACTTACAATGGAACCTCCCCATCGCACCCCCCTCGGATTTAGTTATAAGTTGGCACAGTGGATAGGCCTTGAAAAACTGAACACAGATCAATCGAGAAAACAGGAAGAAGTTATGTGGAACTATGAAAAAAATAAGCAAAGTACAGAAACTGAGTAGTCCATGCGCAAGATAGGCAACATCAAGGATAGTGTGAGCTCAGGAGCGCCGTAGTCCCATGGTTAGTGTGAGCAGCTGCGGAACGAGAGGTCCTTGGGTCGAGTGAAAAGTTTAATTCTTTATTTTCAGACAATTATTATCTGTCCGTCCGTCCTATTCGAGGTAACTGACATCCACAAGAAAATCTAATACGGGCAAGGTAGAAGAATCTTTTTACCCATTCGCCAAGTGTGCAACTTAGTTGGGTCGGCAACATATTCCTGTCATGTGACGCACATGCCGTCAGCAGTGTCGTATAGAATGTATCAGATGTGTTTTCCTGTGGAGGAATCGGTTTACCTATGGCCTTTCGATCAGATGTTTTCTGTTCCCATTGGAGAGGCACGTCCTTTCGTCTACTAATCGCACGGTTTTGCGGTGCGGTCGCAAAACACAGACACTAAACTTATTACAGTGAACAGAGACGTCAATGAACGAAGGGACAGATCACAACTTTGCGAAAATAGAGAAAGGAAACTTTTAACTCGAGGGAAGACTTGAACCGATGACCTCTCGTTGCTCAGCTGCTCACGCTAACTAAGGGACCACGGCGCTCCTGAGCTCACATTCTCCTTGATGTTACATATGTTTGCACATGGACTACTCAGTTTGTATATTTTGCTCATTTTTTCATAGTTCTACACAACTTCTTCCTGTTTTCTCGATTGTTCTGTGTTCAGCTTTTCAAGGCCTATCCACTGTGCCAACTTATAACTAAATCAGAGGGGGGTGCGATGGGGAGGTTCCCTTGTTAGAGGATAAACCTTTATCCCTGTTAATAATATTACAGGATAATCTAATTTCAATGGATTCCCGATAGCGAGAAGCAGGAGAGATCAATTGTGTCTTGTCGTACATCATCCTGTGTCCTTCGTTAAGGCAATGTTCCACCACTGCCGACTTCTCAGGCTGGAACAACCGAGTATGCCGATGATGTTCCACACACCGGTCCTGCATGGTTCGAATAGTTTGACCAATATACTTCTTTCCACAGTGACACGGAATTTCATAAACCCCTGGCCTCCTCAAGCCCAATTTTTCTTTACCTGAGCCAAGAAGGGCTCTAGTCTTGGCCACCGGCGTAAATTCACTTTTAATATTATATTTTCATAAATTTCTTGAAATTTTGAACGATATACTTGCCGCAAACGGTAAATAAGCAACAGCTTCAAACGTATCCTGTATTGGCTCACGTGACGGAACAAGCTGAAGAGCATGGCATATTGGTTGTTCGGTATATCCATTCTGTTTAAAAACAATCTTCAAATGATCAAGTTCTTCTTTCAAATGTCCGCCGAAATATTGTGTCTGGACGACGACATGATCCGGCTGCAAACCCGTGAAGAATATCAGAAGATATTACGCCGTGAAAGTCGACGAAATCAGACTTTGCTGTTATCTTCAGGTCTTACTAAAATATTTTTGTTACGAAACGTGTTCATTTTACGTTGGACATCATGCCAAGTTGTCATTGGTATAAAAGTCAGCACATAATATACAGAAGAGCCAAAGAAACTAGAACACCTGCCTAACATCCTGCAGCACCCCTCCCCCCCCCCCCCCCCCCCCCAGCACGCTGAGGTGCAGCAAAACGACGTAGCATGGACTTGACTAGTGTCTGAAGTAGTGCTGGAAGGAACTGACACCATGAATCCTGCAGGGCTGTCTACAATGTGGTCCTCTGATCGTGACCGGGCCAAATATCTCACGAAATAAGCGTCAAACGAAAAAACTGCAAAGAACGAAACTTGTCTAGCTTGAAGGGGGAAACCAGATGGCGCTATGGTTAGCCCGCTAGATGGCGCTGCCATAGGTCAAACGGATATCAGCTGCGTTTTTTAAATAGGAACCCCAATTTTTATTACATATTCGTGTAGTACGTGAAGAAATATGAATGTTTTAGTTGGACCACATTTTTCGCTTTGTGATAAATGGCGCTGTAATAGTCACAAACGTATAAGTACGTGGTTTCACGTAACATTCCGACAGTGCGGACGGTATTTGCCTCGTCATACATTACCCGTGTTAAAATGGACCGTTTACCAATTGCGGAAAAGGTCGATATCGTGTTGATGTATGGCTGTTGTGATCAAAATGCCCAAAGGGCGTGTGCTATGTATGCTGCTCGGTATCCTGGACGACATCAGCCAAGTGTCCCGACGGTTCGCCGGATAGTTACGTTATTTAAGGAAACAGGAAGTGTTCATCCACATGTGAAACGTCAGCCACGACCAGCAACAAATGATGATGCCCAAGGTGGTGTTTTAGCTGCTGTCGCGGCTAATCCGCACATCAGTAGCAGACAAATTGCGCGAGAATCGGCAATTCAAAAACGTCGGTGTTGAGAATGCTACATCAACAGCGACTGCACCCGTACCATATTTCTATGCACCAGGAATTCCATGGCGACGACTTTGAACGTCATGTACAGATCTGCGACTGGGCACAAGAAAAATTAGGGGACGATGACAGATCTTATGCACGCGTTCTATTTAGCGACGAAGCGTCATTCACCAACAGCGGTAACGTGAACCGGCATAATGTGCACTATTGGGCAACGGAAAATCCACGATGGCTGCGACAAGTGGAACATCAGCGACCTTGGCGGGTTAGTGTATGGTGCGGCATTATGGGAGGAATGATAATTGGCCCCCATTTTATCGATGGCAATCTAAATGGTGCAATGTATGCTGATTTGCTTCGTAATGTTCTACCGAAGTTACTACAAGAAGTTTCAGTGCATGACAGAATGGCGATGTACTTCCAGCATGATGGATGTCCGGCATATAGCTCGCGTGCGGTTGAAGCGATATCGAATAGCATATTTCATGACAGGTGCATTGGTCGTCGAAGCACCGTGCCATGGCCCGCACGTTCACCGGATCTGACGTCCCCGGATTTCTTTCTGTGGGAAAAGTTGAAGGGTATTTGCTATCGTGATCCACCGACAACGCCTGACAACATGGGTCAGCGCATTGTCAATGCATATGGGAACATTACGGAAGGCGGACTACTCGATGTTGAGAGGAATGTCGCTACACGTATTACCAAATGCATTGAGGTTGACGGACATCATTTTGAGCATTTATTGCATTAATGTGGTATTCGCAGATAATCAAGCTGTAACAGCATGTGTTCTCAGAAATGATAACTTCACAAAGTTACATATATCACATTGGAACAACCGAAATAAAGTACTCAACCGTACCTACGTTCTGTATTTTAATTTTAAAAAACCTACCTGTTACCAACTGTTCGTGCAAAATTGTGAGCCATATGTTTGTAACTATTACAGTGCCATGTATCACAAAGCGAAAAAAGTGGTTCAACTAAAACATTCAAATTTCTTTATGTACTATTTAAAGAAAACGCAGTTGATATCCGTTTGACCTATGGCAGCACCAATTCGCGGGGTAACCATAGCGCCATCTGGTTTTCCCCTTCAAGCTAAACGAGTTTCGTTCGTTGTAGTTTTTTAGTTTGACGTTTATTTCGTGAGATATTTGATCGACGATCAATGGACCACCCTGTATAAACCTGTAAGAGTACGAAGGAGTGGAGATAAGCACATTGCAAGGCATCCCAGATATGCTCTACAATGTTCATATCTGGGAGACTGGTGGCCTGCAAAAGTGCTAAACTAAGAAGAGTGAGCATCAACTCCGGACGTGTGCGGTGTCGCATTGTCCCGAAGGAATAGCCCAAGTCCGTCAGAAAGCACAATGGACATTAATGGATGCAAGTGATCAGGCAGGACGCTTACGTACGTGTCACTTGTCACAGTCACATCTAGACGTATCAGGGGTCACATATCACTCCAACTGTAAATTCCCCGCCGGTAGCTGTGGCAGAGAGGTTCTAGGTGCTTGAGTCAGGAACCGCGCGATCATTACGGTCGTAGATTCGAATCCTGCCTCGGGCATTTATGTGTGTATGTCCTTAGGTTAGTTAGGTTTAAGTAGTTCTAAGGGACTGTAGACCTCAGATGTTAAGTTCCATTTGAACCATTTATTTGCAAACTCTCCACACTGTTACAGAGCATCCACCAGCATGAGCAGTCTCCTCTTGACACTCAGGGTCCATGTATTCATGGGGCTGTCTCCATACGCGTACACGTCCACCTGCCCTCGATACAATTTCAAACGAGACTCGTCCGAGCAGGCAACGTGTTTCCAGTCATCAACAGTCCAACGTCGGTGTTTACGGCACCAGGCTAGGCGTAAAGCATTGTGTCGTGCAGTGATCACGTTACGCATGATGTTTCCTTGAATGGTACGCACACTGCCACTTATTAATGACATAGCATTGAAATCTGCAGCAATTTGCGGAAGGATGCACCTCTGTCACGTTGAACGATTCTCTTCAGTCGTCGTTGGTGCCGTTCTTGCAGGACCTTTTCCCGGCCGAAGCGATGTCGAAGATGTGACGTTTTACCGCATTCCTGATATTCACCGTCAATTTGTGAAATGGTCGTACGGAAAAATCCCTACTTCATAGCTACCTCCGAGATGCTGTGTCTCATCGCTCGTGCGTCAACCATAACACCACGTTCAAACTTATTTCAACTTGATAATCTACCACTGCACGAGCAGTAACGATTTAACAACTGCGCCTGACACTAGTCGCGTTATATAGGCGTTGCCGATTGCAGTGCCGTATTCTGCCTGTTCACATATCTCTGTATTTGTATACGCATACCTATACCAGTTTCTTTGGCTTTTCTGTGTAAAGGTTTGTCATAACTGTGGTGTCACCACCAGACACCACACTTGCTAGGTGGTAGCCTTTAAATCGGCCGCGGTCCGGTAGTATACGTCGGACCCGTGTGTCGCCACTATCAGTGGTTGCAGACCGAGCGCCGCCACACGGCAGGTCTAGAGAGACTTCCTAGCACTCGGCCCGAGTTGTACAGCCGACATTGCTAGCGATGGTTCACTGACTAAATACTCTCTCATTTGCCGAGACGATAGTTAGCATAGCCTTCAGCTACGTCATTTGCTACGACCTAGCAAGGCGCCACATTCAGTTACTATTGATATTATCAATAATGTACCGTCAAGAGCGACGTTCATCATTTTATGGATTAAAGTTAAGTATTCCACCAGCTACGTCCGTTTTTCTAAATTATAATTTCCTTGTCCTGTTCCAGACCTCACGCCAGCCTGCGTGAGCTAAAACGCGTGCCTTTCGGCTTCCTCTAGTAACACGGTGTTGGCTCTCCTGCCAACCACAACAGTAACCAAAATATATAAAACATAGAGCACCTTGCCATGAGGTAAAACGTAAAATTAACACGTTTCATACCCAAAAGATTTTTTAAGACCTGAAGATGACAGCGAAGTCTATCGAAACCGGTTGGTTTAAAAAAAAATATTTATCTGATATTGGATATTGAATGTTTCTAGCTATTAAAACAGATCGCTCTTTCAGACTTCCTAAAATCAGAAAATCCAACCACTTTATGCTTTTACCCGTATCACTTTTAGATAGTTGCGTAAGGTCGTAGCAGTTTTGTTTGGCGGGTTGGTATTCCGCTTGCTATCCGTTTACTTACTGTTTGTCTTTGTATTTTACTGTCGCTATTTAGCTTACATACTGCCTGTTGACAAGAATAGTGTTCAGAAAAATGGAAAACAAAATTGAGAATGTGTTAGATGACGATCAGTTTGGTTTTAGGTAAAGGAAAGGCACGAGAGACGCATTTCTGACGTTGCGGTTGATACTGGAAGCAAGTGTAAACAAAAATCAACACACGCTCATATGTCGACCTGGAAGAAGCGTTAAGAAACGTCAAATGCTCCAAGATATTCGAAATTCTAAGAAAAATAGAGGTAAGCTGTAGGGCAAGAGGATAATGTACAATATGTACAATAACCAAAAGGGAACAAGAAGAGTGGATGACAAAGAACGGTGTTATCGGATTCAAACAGGTGTAAGAGAGGGATGTAGTCTTCCATCTGTGTTCAGCCTGCACATCAAAGAAGCAGTGATAGAAATAAAAGAAAGTTTCAAAAGTGGCATTACAATGAAGGTGAAATGGTTCCAATGGCAAAATTTTCTAGTGATATAGCAATCGTAAGTGAAAGAAAGAAGAATTACAGGATCTGCTGAATAGAATGAACGCTCTACTGAGTACAGTATATGGATTGGGACTAAATAGAAGAAAGACGGAAGTAATGAGAAGCAGCAGGAATGGAAACAGTGAGAAACTTAACATGACCGGCCGCGGTGGCCGAGCGGTTCTAGGCGCTACAGTCCGGAACCACGCGACTGCTACGGTTGCAGGTTCGAATGCTGCCTCGGGCATGGATGTGTGTGATGACCTCAGGTTAGTTAGGTTTAAGTAGTTCTAGGGGACTGATGACCTCAGATGTTAAGTCCCATACTGCTCAGAGCCATTTGAACCATTGGAAACTTAGCATGTGCATTGATGAAGTCTATGACGGGAAGAGACCTCGCTACCTTTTTTTTTTGGGGGGGGGGGGGGGGGGTCGTCAGTCTCCTGAGTGGTTTGATGCGGCCCACCACGAATTTCTCTCCTGCGCCAACCTCTTCATCTCAGAGTAGCACTTGCAACATACATCCTCAATTATGTGGTGGATGTATTGCAGTCTCTGTCTTCCTTAGAGTTTTTCCCCTCTACAGCCACTCCCTGATGTCTTAACAGATATCCTATCCTGTCCCTTCTACTTGTCTTCCTTTCCTCTCCGATTCTGCGCAGAACCTCCTCATTCCTAACCTTATCAGTCCACCTAATTTGCAACATTCGCCTGTAGCACCGTTTTCCCACAGTCCATGTTTCACTACCATACAATGGTGTGCTCCAAACGTACATTATCAGAAATTTCTTCCTCAAATTAAGGCCTATGTTTGATACTAAAAGATATCTCTTGGCCAGGAATACCCTTTTTACCAGTGCTAGTCTGCTTTTGATGTCCTCCTAGCTCCGTCCGTCATTGGTTATTTTGCTGCCGAGGTAGCTGAATTCTTTTACTTCATCTACTTCGTAACCATCAAACCTGATGTTAAGTTTCTAGCTGTTCTCATTTCTGCAACTTCTCATTACTTTCGTCTTTCTTCGATTTACTCTCAAACCATATTGTATAGTCATTAGATTGTTCATTCCATTCAGCATAGCATGTAATTATTTTTCACTTTCACTCAGGATAGCAATGTCATCAGCGAATCGTATCACTGAGGTTCTTTAGCCTTGATTTTTAATTCTATCCTTAACCTTTCTTTCATTTCCGTCACTGCTTCTTCGATGTACAGATTGGACGGTAGGGGCGACAGACTACACCTCTGTCTTACACACTTTTTAATCCCAACACTTCGTTCTTGTTGGTCCACTCTTATTATTCCTTATTGATTCTTGTACATATTGCATATTACCCCTTTCTCCCTACGGATTACCCCTATTTTCTCAGAATTTTTTGAACATCTTGCACCATTTTACATTGTCTAACGCTTTTCCCAGGTCGACAAATCGTACGAACTGGTTATCAGCCCAACGTCAGAACTGCCGCTCTGGTGCCTTTAACTTGTTGTTGTGGTCTTCAGTCCTGAGACTGGTTTGATGCAGCTCTCCATGCTACTCTATCCTGTGCAAGCTTCTTCATCTCCGAATACCTACTGCAGCCTACATCCTTCTGAATCTGCTTAGTGTATTCATCTCTTGGCCTCCCTCTACGATTTTTACCCTCCACGCTGCCCTCCAATGCTAAATTTGTGATCCCTTGATGCATCAAAACATGTCCTACCAACCGATCCCTTCTTTTTGTCAAGTTGTGCCACAAACTCCTCTTCTCCCCAATTCTAATCAATACTTCATCATTAGTTATGTGATCTACCCATCTAATCTTCAGCATTCTTCTGTAGCACCACATTTCGAAAGCTTCTATTCTCTTCTTGTCCAAGCTATTTATCGTCCATGTTTCATTTCTAAACATGGCTACACTCCATACAAATACTTTCAGAAACAACTTCCTGACACTTAAACCTATACTCGATGTTAACAAATTTCTCTTCTTCAGAAACGCTTTCCTTGCCATTGCCAGTCTACATTTTATATCTTCTCTACTTCGACCATCATCAGTTATTTTGCTCCCCAATAGCAAAACTCCTTTACTACTTTAACTTATCCAAAGCAAAACTGATCGTCATGTAGGGCATCCTCAATTTTCTTTTCTATTCTTCTGTATATTAGTCTTGTCAGCAGATTGGAGCATGAGCTGTTAAGCTGATGGTGCGATGATTCTCGCACTTGTCAGTTCTTGCAATCTTCCGAATTATGTGGAGACTGTCCGTGGTGGCCGAGCGGATCTAGGCGCTTGAGTCCCGAACCGCGCGACTGCTACGGTCGCAGGTTCGAATCCTGCCTCGGGCATGGATGTGTCTTATGTCCTTAGGTTAGTTAGGTTTAAGTAGTTCTAAGTTCTAGGGGACTGATAACCTCAGATGTTAAGTCCCATAGTGCTGAGAGCCATTTGAACCATTTGAATTATATGGTTGATATTTTTCCGAAAGTCAGATGGTATGTCGCCAGACTCATACATTCTACACACCAACGTGAATAGTCGTTTTGTTGCCACTTCCCCCAATGATTTTAGAAATTCTGATGGAATGTTATCTATCTCTTCTGCCTTATTTGTTTTTATGTCCTACAAAACTCTCTTAAATCCTGATTCTATTACTGGGTGCCCTATCTCTTACAAATAGACTCTTGTTTCTTCATATATCACATCAAAGGTTCTCACTCACAGACGCTTTCAATGTACTCCTTCCACCTATCCGCTCTCTTCTCTGCATTTAACGTGGAACTCTCGTTGCACTCTTAATGTTAATACCCTTGCTTTTAATGTCACCGAAGGTTGTTTTGACTTCCGTGTCTGCTGAGACAGTTCTTCCCACAGACATTTCTTTTTCGATTTATTCACATTTTTCAAGCCACCATCTCGTCTTTGCTTCCCTGCACATCCCATTTATTTCATTGCTCAGTTACTTGTATTTCCGTATTACAGAATTTCCCTGAACATTTTTGTGCTTCCATCTTTCTTCGAACAACTGAAGTATTTCGTCTGTTATGCATAGTTTCTTCGCAGTTATCTTCGTTGTACCTATGTTTTCCTTTCTAACTTCTGTGGTTGACCTTTTTAGAGATGTGCGCTCCTATTTAACTGTACTGCCTACTGAGCTATTTCATAATGCCGTATCTACAGCCTTAGAGAACTTCAAGTGTGTCTCGTCATCCTTTAGTACTTCCATGCCCAACTTATTTGCGTATTGATTCTTCCTGAGTAATCTCTTGAACCTCAGCCTACTCTTCATCACTACTATATTGTGGTCTGAGTCTATATCTGCTTCCGGATAGGCCCTACAATCCATTATCTGATTTAGGAATCTACCTAAAATCTCAAACTTCCTGGCAGATTAAAACTGTGTGCCGGACCGAGACTCGAACTTGGGACCCTTGCATTTCGCGGGCAAGTGCTCTACCGACTCTTTTTTTCTTTTTTTAAGTTGCAGGTAAGGAGAAAACAAATAAAAACCTCTTGTGTATGAAAATAAAAGACGACATTCTTCATAAAATAACAGTATCCTTTGAAAACGTAAAACATAAAAGGTAGCTATATTTCCACAACGAGCTTCTTTTTTTATTTGTTTATTTATTTATTCAATTATTTGTTTTTATATGTGTAAGGAAAAAAAACTTAGAAGAGGAGGAGAAAAGAGAAGTGAAATAAAATAGGAATACTTTCCGCGCCATGTTCCACTTTGGCGCGCCATCAGAACAAAATGCATTCTATCATTGACCATTGAAGGGGAACGTGGCATCGTCCAGTCTTGGCTGGCACAGTTGATTGAGATTCCAGCTTTGAGGCTGGTTGGTGAAAATACTCTGTAAATAGTTCGCGAAAGTGGCCCGATAGTGTCGATGTCGGCGAAGGGTGTGGTGATGCACTTGGAGGCGTGTCCAGAAGTCCGCCGGATCGACGATGTCGTCCCGATAGAGGTAGTTGACAGCCATGTCACTGATCCATGTGATGGCGTGCCACTTAGCCGATGGAAAGTAGGTCGAGTCGGGATATATTATCATGGTAGGAGAAACGTGATGTGGTGGTACTCGGAAATAGAAAGCCACAATCTTCTGTGCGAGGGTCCAGACAACTGCTGCTGGCCCACACTCAAAACGATGTAAATCTATATCTTCGACATTGCACTTGAGGCACAGGGGTGAGTCCACCAGTGCGATGCGATGCAGTTTCTGTATTGTAGTATACTTGCCGTTGACGAGAAGGTACCACATAGAGGTGGTTGTCAGTGGTGTGATATGGTTGGTGGATCGCTTTCCAAACTGTAGGACATGAAACCTGGGGATGACGTGTTTCGACGAGGTTGCGGGGTGGAGAGTTTCGGAGAAGGCAATAGATGTCGCGGGTGGTCGTCTTCCTGGTCCTGGGGAACTCGGTGCATATGTAGCTGTACTCCAAAAAGAAACGGCCGATATGTGACATCGGGAATGGGATGTGTGCCAAACACGTCCGTGGGCGTCTCGAAACAGGTGCGAGCTCGGTGGTCAACATTCCAGTAAAACTAGCATTTTGGCTTTTCCATAACCGGAGCATAGTATTGATGTAAAGTGCCGTAGTCCTGGCTCTCACATTAACCAGATCGAGGCCACCATCCCGCTTCGGTAAGGTGAGAGCTTCATACTGGACTTTGAAGATGTGTCCAGAACAAATAAAATAGCCGAAAGCCGCCTGTAATCTGGCCGCCATTGTCGCAGTGATGGGCAGAATCTGTGCTATATGGGGTATCCGGGCTGCCAGGTGGGTATTGACGAAGGTGACTCTCTGGCACATATTCAGCGGGCGAAGTATGTGATTCTGTATGTTGGCCCGGATGCGTTACAATAGTGCCATAAAATTGATCGCCAAGATGCGGCGAATGTTTCGCGTGTACACCAATCCCAGACAACGAAGGGTGTCCACCAGTTGAAATGGGACTACGCTGTCTGCGGGAAGGACGCGGCCTATCTTCATGGCTCATGATTTTGCCACGTTCATAGCGCTCCCTGCCCCTTCACTGTAACGGGTAATCAACTGCATCGCAGCTTGTACGTCGGCCGCTGAACGTACGACGAGGGCCAGGTCGTCCGCGTAAGCTCGGCAGCGGAACATATGATCCCGAAGAGGAAAACCTGTCAAACGTCGCCGTAATCCGCAAATGAGTGGTTCCATCGCAATGGCATAAAGCACCGTAGACAAAGGGCAACCCTGTCGTACGGAGCGTTCAATCCGTATAAGTTCTGTAAGTCTGCCGTTGACGAGAAGTCTGCACGTTGCTCTACGAAGGAGCCGCATAATCACTTGCGTGAACGTCGGAGGAATTGCCATTCGGTCCATCAGTGCGTTGAGGAATGCATGATTGACGCGGTCAAACACTTGTTTCAAGTCGATGGAGATTAACGCGTCTGGCAGTCGCGAGTGTGTTGCCACAGCGATCACATCTTGATATTCACTGAGGGCTGTCTGTATGTTAGGATCGCCGCCTAAGGATGATTGTTCGTGGGAAACAATGTCTCGTAAGACATGTTTGAGTCGCACTGCTAGAAGGCGTGTGAAAATCTTGAAGTCGGAATTGAGTAACGTCATCGACCGATAACTGTCGAGTCGTGTTCCTCCTGCGGGTTTCGGGACTGGTACAAGTAAGCCTTCCATGAACATTGGTGGCGGGTTCGCTGCGCCGGACAAAGTTCCCAGTACATGTCCCTCCATCGTGGCATCATCAAATCTTGGAAGGTTCTGTAAAATTCGAGAGGTAAACCATCCGGGCCGGGAGATCGATTCAGAGACCCTTTGGCCACAGCGCCTTGGACGTCGTCGGTGGTCACTTCAGAAGTCAGGAGGGTTTCAGCTTCTGCGTTGAGAGTACCAAGTGTCTCCTGGGCAACCTCAGCAATGGCCTCTGCACCGGCAGGTACTTCTTGATAGAAAAGTCTATAGTGCGTTGTGAAGGCATCCGCAATGGTAGCTTGCGAAATCAACCGTCGTCCATCAGGTAAGTGTAAAGCTGTCATTAAAGCCTGTCGGCGTCGACGAACATTTTGAACAATATGATGCATAGAAGGTTCTTCACCGGTAATCCTATCTTGGCTGCGTGATCGTACAATGGCTCCCTCTATACGGCATCTGGTCAAGGTTAAAATCTTTGCCTTGATGCGTTGAGCTTCTTTTAGACAATCCGGGGATGGAGGATGATCCATGAGTCACGTAGAGCGCCATAGTAGAAATCAGTTGTATGGTGATTTCACCTAGCTTTGGCTCTGCCATAGTGTGTCAATGTGCGTCGGATGGTCGGTTTGGCGCACAGCAACCACCACTGCAGTGTAGTCTCGTAACGCATAATGCGTTAAACACAGGTGTGCCACGTGTCGGTGACCTGTTGTCGACATTCTGGGTCCTGCAATAGCGCGACATTGAGTTTCCAAGGTCCTGCACTGCGCCATATAGATTGTCGTCGTAGGTTCATGGTACAGATGTAGATGTCATGATCCGAAAAGGCAGACGGCCAACGCTCCGCGTCGAGGAGAACTGATTTCTGAGCGTCAGAGATGTATATTCTATCAAGTCGGCTGGCGGAGTGGCTCGTGATGTGTGTATACCCCTGGCGGTCGCCGTGTACCACTCGCCAAGTATCGAGGAGACGAAGGCGGCGGACGAGGAAGCGAAGTTCCGGACATGTGGTGAAATGGGGGTATTGGTCTGTGCGCTCGAGAACACAGTTCATATCTCCACCTAAGATGAGATGATCGTATCAGCTGAGGAATAAAGGCGTGATATCTTTGCGTAGAACTGGGAGCGATCCCTCCGTTTATCAGTGCCCGATGGGCGTAGAGATTTATGATTTTGAGTCCTTCAACTGTTATGGCCACCCCTCGCCCTGTTGGGAGATATGCGACATCGGAAACTGCAATCCCTTCTCGGAGGAGGATGGCTGCACCTGTGTGTTCCATAGCTGCAGGGGCGGCGTACGTCTCATATCCATAACACCCGGTCCAAGTTGCTGCCCTCAGTTCTTGTAATAGAGCGATGTCGATGTCCGCTGCTCTTAGCGTGTCACGGAGCAGTTGAAGTTTAACGTGGGAGCCGATATTATTAGTGTTGATAGTAGCTATTAGGTACGCCTGAGGGGAGATCCGTGCTGCCGATAGGTTCGTAGCTGGTGAAGATTGTCGTGGTGGATGCGTGAAGTCCATAGAAGTCGCAAGAGTCGCCATAGAAACTTCCTCCATTTTAGTGTTGGTCTAACGGAGGAACAGATCTCATTTCCGCATCGGATGGAGGTGGGAAATCCGTGTCATCCGCCCACGAAAAATATCCGACAGGTTTGAGATCAGCGAGAGGTGGCAGCGCTGGCCGATTCGTCTTAATTGCGTCTGTGACAACAGGCGTGCCATGTTCCATGGCTTGTGGGCGCGGGGCTTCCGCACGATCTCTGATGGACGGTTCACCGTCTTGTGAATGACGCGCCTCCGTGGCAGAGGAGAAAGTGTTATCGTGTTCTCCGTCAGAGTGACGTGCCATCTCTTCGTCCTGTGAAGAGGGCTCAATGGTCGATTCTGATGACTTGCGGCGTTTTTTTCATCGTTTGGGTGACTTCTGCTTTCGGCAATGTGTTTCGGTGTCTGAGGAAGGAAGAGATTCACGTCGTTCCGGTACAAAAGCCGCGGGTGTTATGATGCGGTCGTCATTCTCCATCGCCGTTGTCAAGGTGCTGGGACGCCTCCGGTTGTATCGGACCAGAGAGACGCTCATGAATGGCGTCTTGTGGGGGCTGGACGTGCAGTGTCGCCGCATAGGTGACTGGAAGGGTGGTTGTGGTTCTGTCGGTGTTCGTGTCGTCGTGTCTTAGTTGTGTGATGCGGCGTTGCAGGCATTCATTACGGACGTGGCCTTCTTTGCCGCAAGCGGAACATGTTCGAGGTTGTCCGTCGTAAATGACCACCGCACGGCAGCCGCCGATAGAAATGCACGATGGAACGTGCCGTTTGAGATCGATTCGGACTTGTCTCACACCATTAAGCACCGGATACGTCGTAAACTGTGCCCATGTCTTGGCTACGTGGCTCTGGACTTTTCCGAACGGGCTTAGCGCCGCGATAACTTCATCTTCATTCACCTCGAAAGGCAGTTCGAATACACGGACCGTCCGAAGACCAAGTCCTGCATGGTCGACATCCACAGGCCCGACGTTTCCGTCGGAGTGCAGAAATTTTAGTCGATGTCGTGTCCTTTGAATAATCTCACTGCAGGCAGCGTCGAAAGTCATCTTAACATAAACGACGGTGCTAATGATCGATAGGTGTATGCCGCTGAGTTCGTCACGGGGGATCTTCACGTCTTCGCGTAGGAAGCGTTCGACGGCCAGTGCTTTGGGTCGTGCGTATTCATTTGAGAAGGTGAACTTAAGAGTGTTCTTCCTGTAAGAGTTGGCTATTAGAGCTTTTTCGACTGAGGAGCGCTGTGACGGCGATGTAAACAAAACACTCCGCGCGCGCAGCGGCGTGGACGGCAGAGCGCGGTGCGCACTGCTGCCCTGCCGAACGCAGACTGCCAACAGAAGCTTCTGTTAAGTTTGGAAGGTAGGAGACGAGGTACTGGCAGAAGTGAAGCTGTGAGGAGACGCCGTGAGCCGTGCTTGGGTAGCTCAGTCGGTAGAGCACTTGCCCGCGAAAGGCAAGGGTCCCAAGTTCGAGTCTCGGCCCGGCACACAGTTTTAATCTGCCAGGAAGTTTCATATCAGCGCACTCTCCGCTGCAGAGTGAAAATCTCATTATGGATACCTAAAATCTTCTCGTATGACCCGATTTTTTCCAAGTATACCGTACCTGCTGCTCTTGTGATTCTTGAACAGGATATTCGCTATTACTAGCTGAAATTTTTTGTAGAACTCAATTCTTTTTTCTCCTCTCTCATTCCTTGACCCAAACCCATATTCCCATGCACCCTTTTCTTCTACTCCTTCCCCTACAACTACATTCCAGTCCCCCATGACCATTGAACTTTCGTCTCCCTTTATGTACTGTATTACCCTTTCAGTATGATCATATACTTTCTCCATCTCTTCATCTTCAGCTTGCGACGTCGAGATCTATACCTGAATTATCGTTGTCGGTATTAGTTTGCTATTGATTGTGACAAGGAAAATCCTATCACTGAAGTATTCACTGGAACATACTCTTGGCCCTACCTTTCTATTCATAACGAACCCTACTCCCATTATACCATTTTCTGCTGCTGTTAATATTACCCTATACTCATCTGACCAGAAATCCTTGTCTTCTTTCCGTTTCATTTTACTGGCCCCTACTACACTCCTGGAAATGGAAAAAAGAACACATTGACACCGGTGTGTCAGACCCACCATACTTGCTCCGGACACTGAGAGAGGGCTGTACAAGCAATGATCACACGCACGGCACAGCGGACACACCAGGAACCGCGGTGTTGGTCGTCGAATGGCTCTAGCTGCGCAGTATTTGTGCACCGCCGCCGTCAGTGTCAGCCAGTTTGCCGTGGCATACGGTAGCATGCCGCGACAGCGTGGACGTGAACCGTATGTGCAGTTGACGGACTTTGAGCGAGGGCGTATAGTGGGCATGCGGGAGGCCGGGTGGACGTACCGCCGAATTGCTCAACACGTGGGGCGTGAGGTCTCCACAGTACATCGATGTTGTCGCCAGTGGTCGGCGGAAGGTGCACGTGCCCGTCGACCTGGGACCGGACCGCAGCGACGCACGGATGCACGCCAAGACCGTAGGATCCTACGCACTGCCGTAGGGGACCGCACCGCCACTTCCCAGCAAATTAGGGACACTGTTGCTCCTGGGGTATCGGCGAGGACCATTCGCAACCGTCTCCATGAAGCTGGGCTACGGTCCCGCACACCGTTAGGCCGTCTTCCGCTCACGCCCCATCATCGTGCAGCCCGCCTCCAGTGGTGTCGCGACAGGTGTGAATGGAGGGACGAATGGAGACGTGTCGTCTTCAGCGATGAGAGTCGCTTCTGCCTTGGTGCCAATGATGGTCGTATGCGTGTTTGGCGCCGTGCAGGTGAGCGCCACAATCAGGACTGCATACGACCGAGGCACACAGGGCCAACACCCGGCATCATGGTGTGGGGAGCGATCTCCTACACTGGCCGTACACCTCTGGTGATCGTCGAGGGGACACTGAATAGTGCACGGTGCATCCAAACCGTCATCGAACCCATCGTTCTACCATTCCTACAGGACAATGCACGTCCGCATGTATCCCGTGCCACCCAACGTGCTCTAGAAGGTGTAAGTCAACTACCCTGGCCAGCAAGATCTCCGGATCTGTCCCCCATTGAGCATGTTTGGGACTGGATGAAGCGTCGTCTCACGCGGTCTGCACGTCCAGCACGAACGCTGGTCCAACTGAGGCGCCAGATGGAAATGGCATGGCAAGCCGTTCCACAGGACTACATCCAGCATCTCTACGATCGTCTCCATGGGAGAATAGCAGCCTGCATTGCTGCGAAAGGTGGATATACACTGTACTAGTGCCGACATTGTGCATGCTCTGTTGCCTGTGTCTATGTGCCTGTGGTTCTGTCCGTGTGATCATGTGATGTATCTGACCCCAGGAATGTGTCAATAAAGTTTCCCCTTCCTGGGACAATGAATTCACGGTGTTCTTATTTCATTTTCCAGGAGTGTATATCTAGATTGAGCCTTTGCATTTCCATTTTCAGATTTGATAACTTCCCTACCATATTCAAGCCACTAACACTCCACTCATAGAACATTATGCTTTCGTTGATTAGTCAATCTTTTTCTCTTGGTAACCTCCCCTTTGGCAGTCTCCTAGCGGAGATCCGAATGAGGGACTATTCCGGAATCTTTTGCCAATGGAAAGATCGTCATGACCCTTTTTCATTTACAGGCCTTATGTTCTGTGGGTACACGTTACGTGTCTTTAAAGTAATGATTGCCATTGCCGTCTGCATCCTCATGCTGTTGGTCATTGCTGATTGTTTCACCTTCTGGAGTAGTTCCCACCCCAAGGACAAGAAAGTGCCCTGAACCTCTGTCCGTTCCTTGAGTACAACGAGCAAATAATTGATTGCGCAAGTTAGAAGCGTCATTTTGAGGTCAAAAGGTTGGCACAGGAGAGTAATTCGCTACGGACAGCCTCAAACCAATTAGGACAGTAATGTTCAAAAAACAAACAAAAAACCAGGATTGTACCCTGTCGCCCTGTCGTCAGGTCTAGGTCACCGAGTGTCCTGCTTTACAGAGCACGTTGTGAGCGGTTTCACTGTCCTTCAACCACTTTCCGTAGAAGCTCACCACATCAGCACCCTATCAATCGACCAGCTTTGTCATTTCGGAGATATTAGGAGACGCCGGGTCAAAAGAGGGTACCCTTTGCAAATGTCGCTTACGTTGGTGGATTTCACCATTTGTTGCACTTATCGTCGTTATAACTATTCCCATTCTTCTCTGCTCCGCTTTATACACTTTCTGAGCAGAATAATCTGGACACCGCTATGTAATGCAGATTTAATCGCCAGGGGTCACGAGAAGTGGATCAGACAGCATAAAAGGAGGCAGGGAGTATTATGTTGTCAGTAGAGAAGTAGTAAGAGCAAAATCGATCGGTCAGGAAAGCTCAGTAACTTCGAATGTGGAAATGGCAGTGGATGTCCACAAAGTAACACTTCAAGCGTTATGAAAGTGTCCAAGTTGACTGTTGGTGGTTTGATTGTGATATGGAAACGCGAACGAACTACCATAAAAAATCGCCGGCCGCGGTGGTCTCGCGGTTCTAGGCGCGCAGTCCGGAACCGTGCGACTGCTACGGTCTCAGGTTCGAATCCTGCCTCGGGCATGGATGTGTGTGATGTCCTTAGGTTAGTTAGGTTTAAAT
The DNA here is from genome assembly GCF_023897955.1 of Schistocerca gregaria. Classification (NCBI taxonomy): domain Eukaryota; kingdom Metazoa; phylum Arthropoda; class Insecta; order Orthoptera; family Acrididae; genus Schistocerca; species Schistocerca gregaria. The sequence continues at coordinate 425,221,240 of NC_064927.1, forward strand.
AGTTCTAAGGTCTAGGGGACTAGTGACCACAGCAGTTGAGTCCCATAGTGCTCAGAGCCATTTGAACCATTAAAAATCAAAACCAGGCAGACTGCATGTACTGATGAACAGCAACCGTCGAGCGCTGTGGAAGGTGATTGTAAGAAAACTGCACGAAATCAGCGGAAGGATCGTGCGTTCCAAAGTGCTACCAAACAATCCACCTCGCACTTAATTTGAATTGGGAACTAAAACGAATCGAATACAGCGGTCAAGAAGCTCTTCATAACCCATACATTTGTACATATTGTTCGGAAATTGCCGTTACAAACTTCTAACACTTGTTCATGGGATTTAGTCCATAAGATTTTGAATAGACCTATGTCCAGAAACGTGCCATTTCCGTGCTAGAGCTGTCTGAAAACTTATTTGCTATGTAGGTCTGTGTTGTGTACATAGTTCCTCGTAGTCAGCGCTTACACAACTTTCCCACTAGAGCGCGCCCCGCGAAGCACAACAGCGCAGGCGCAGCGCTCGTCCGTCTCCGCACTACGAGATGGCGATGCCATAGAGACGGCCCAAATTCTGCTTCTGCCGATCCGCGTATTAATGTGTAACGCAGCCAATGAGATTGTTGCTAACGTAGAACCTTTTCTCCTCGCGGATCACACTCGCGCAGTGATACATAAACGCGCGAGGTATTATAACGAGTGTACAGGCCTCCGATTAGTCAGTCTTCATTTGTCTGCACCAGTCTGTACCAGTGTATAGTCAAGTTTCAGTCTGCGCCCAATAAAATTACCATATTCCTGTACATAGCCATGAAGATAAATGTATAGACACTTTTGCCAAGTATCACAGATATATGTGAGAATAATATTAACGTACCAATACCAAAGGAACTTCATATTACCAATTTTGGTCACTGTCAATCTGCTACTCTAAGCGTGCAAGTGGCATTTCTATCGTCTGACCTAATGGCAGAAGATAAACACGCCACGATAAGACCACGAGACATATTGCTGACACTCGCCTACTTCGTTAGAGCGACAAGTCGAATAATCTGATGGTGTGTGTGCCGAAGGTCTTACAGTACGCACACCACAGTCTGCATCGGGGTAGTGGGGAGTGGTTACGTCGCTTCGGTGGAAGTCACTTGGCGTCTGCTCTGTCTCGAGCCTAAAAAAAATGGTTCAAATGGCTCTGAGAACTATGGTACTTATCATCTGAGGTCATCAGTCCCCTAAAACTTAAAACTACTTAAACCTAACTAACCTAAGGACATCACACACACATCCATGCCCGAGGAAGGATTCGAACCTGCGACCGTAGTGATCGCGCGGCTCCAGACTGAAGCGCTTAGAACCGCTCGGCCACATCGGCCGGCTCTCGAGCCTCCTTCAGGTGTTTGTGAGTGTTAGAGCAACATGGTTGATTGCATGTTTACAGAGTGTGTCGACGTGATAATACGGAATGGTGAAACTCACAGTAATGGAAGAGCTGCTCTTCGCCGTTATCGAGACCGTTCTCCACACTGTGCGATTCCATAGCAGGCCCTTTTTGCTACAATTACGTAAGGACTTTGAGAGCCTGTACCTCCATCGCCAGCAGGCGCTACTGTGGTCCTCCGAGGAGACACCGCACACCCGAATGGGGAGAGGCCGCACTGCACCACATGGAAGAGAAGGCGTCAAAGAGCACACGTAATTTATTTGGCTGTTAATCAGTAGAATTTTAATACAAGTGATACGTTGGGTCACGCTTAATCGATTACACTACTGGTCATTAAAATTGCTACGCCAAGAAGAAATGCAGATTGGACAAATATATTATACTGGAACTGACATGTGATATCATTTTCACGCAGTTTGGATGCATAGATCCTGAGAAATCAGTACCCACAACAACCGTCTCTGGCCGTAATAACAGCGTTTATACGCCTGGGCATTGAGTCAAACAGAGCTTGGATGCCGTGTACAGATACAGCTGCCCATGCAGCTTCAACACGATACCACAGTTCATCAAGAGTAGTTGGTTGGTTGGTTTGTGGGTTTAAGGGACCAGACAGCAGCGATCATCGGTTGCTCAGCCACTATTCACCAGAAGTTTTCAATTGGTGAGAGATCTCGAGAATGTGATGGCCAGGGAAGCAGTCGAACATTTTCTGTATCCATAAAGGCCCATACAGGACCTGCAACATGCGGTCTTTGCATTATCCTGCTGAAATGTACGGCTTTGCAGGGATCGAATGAAGGGTAGAGTCACGGGTCGTAACACATCTGAAATGTAACGTCCACTGTTATCAGTGCCGTCAATGCGAACAAGAGGTGACAGAGACGCGTAACCAATGGCACACCATACCATCATGCCGGGTGATACGCCAGTATGGCGATGACGAGTACACGCTTCCAATGTGCGTTCACCGCGATGTCGCCAAACACGAATGCGACGATCATGATGCTGTAAACAGAATCTGGATTCATACGAAAAAATGACGTTTTGCCATTCGTGCACCCAGGTTCGTCGGTGAGTACACCATCACAGGCGCTGCTGTCTGTGGTGCAGCGTCAAGGGCAACCGCAGCCATGGTCTCCGAACCAATACTCCATGCTGCTGCAAACGTAGTTGAACTGTTCGTGCAGATGGTTGTTGTCTTGCAAACGTCCACATCTGTTGAGACGTGGCTGCACGATCCTTTACAGCCATGCGGATAAGATGCCTGTCATCTCGACTGCTAGTGATACGAGGCAGTTGGGATCCAGCACGGCGTTCCGTATTAACCTCCTGAAACCGCCGATCCCATATCCCGCTAACAGTCATTGGATCTCGACCAACGCGAGCAGCAATGTCGCGATACGATAAACCGCAATCCCGATAGGCTACAATTCCACCTTTATCAAAGTCAGAAACGTGATGGTACGCATTTCTCCTCCTTACACCAGGCATCACAACAACGTTTCACCAGGCAACGCCGGTCAACTGCTGTTTGTGTATCAGAAATTGGTTAGAAACTTTCCTCATGTCTGCACGTTGCAGGTATCGCCACCGGCGCCAACCTTGTGTGAATGCTCTGAAAAGCTTATCATTTACATATCTCAGCATCGTCTTCCTGTTGGTTAAATTTTGCGTCTGTAGTACGTCATATACGTGATGTAGCAATTTTAATGGCCAGTAGCGTAATAACTTTATTACGATTTTTTTCTTTTTTGAGTCCTCTTTTCCTGGATGTGAAAACTTGATACTAAGATGTACACTGAGGTGACAAAATTCATGGGATACGTCCTAATATCGAGTTGGACCTTCTTTTGCCGGCTCAGTGGAGCAACTCGATGTGACATAACCTCGACAGTTCGTAAGAAATCCCATGGAGAAATAGTGAGACATGCTGCTTCTATAACCTTCTATAATTGAGAAAGTGTTGCCGGTGCAGGATTTTGTTCACGAACTGAAGTTTCCATTATCTCCCACAGATGTCCTGTGGGATCCAAATCGGGCGGAATGTGTGGCCAAACCATTCGCTCAAATTGTCCAGAATGTTCTTCACACCAACAGCGAACAATTGCGGGCTGGGAACGTGAACGGCTGCAATTGATCTCCAAGTAGTCGAATGATCGGTTCATTTGGATCAGAGTACCCACTCCATTCCATTTAAACACAGCCTGCACCAATATAGAGCAACCACCAGCTTGTACAGTGCTTTGTTGACCGCCTGGATCCACGGCTTCGTGGGGTCTGCGCCAAAATCGAATCCTACCATCAGCTCCTACCAACTGAAATCGGAACCGATTTGACCAGGCCACTGTTTTACAGCCGTCTAGGAACCAACCGATACGGTCAAGAGCGCAGCGATGCGCTGGAAGCGATGTCGTGCTGTTAGCAAAAGCTGTTACATCGGTCGTCTGCTGCAGTAGCCCATTAATGCAACATTTCGCCGCGCTGTCCTAACGGATATTTTCATCAAACAGATCACATTGATTTATGCTGTTACTTCACATACATCTACATCTACATTTATACTCCGCAAGCCACCAAACGGTGTGTGGCGGAGGGCACTTTACGTGCCACTGTCATTAACTCCCTTTTCTGTTCCAGTCGCGTATGGTTCGCGGGAAGAATGACTGTCTGAAAGCCTCCGCGCGCGCTCCAATCTCTCTAATTTTACATTCGTGATCTCCTCGGGAAGTATTACTAGGGGGAAGGAATATATTCGATACCTCGCACCCTCTCGAAACTTGGCGAGCAAGCTACACCGCGATGCAGAGCGCCTCTCTTGCAGAGTCTGCCACTTGAGTTTGCTAAACATCTACGTAACGCTCTCACGGTTACCAAATAACCCTGTGACGAAACGCGCCGCTCTTCTTTGGATCTTCTCTATCTCCTCCGTCAACCCGATCTGGTACGTACCCCACACTGATGAGCAATACTCAAGTATAGGTCGAACGAGTGTTTTGTCAGCCACCTCCTTTGTCGATGGACTACATTTTCTAAGGACTCTCCCAATGAATCTCAATCTGGCACCCGCCTTATCAACAATTAATTTTATATGATCATTCCACTTGAAATCGTTCCGTGGGCATACTCCCAGATATTTTACAGAAGTAAAGCTACCAGCGTTTGTTCCGCTATCATATAATCATACAATAAAGGATGCTTCTTTCTATGTATTCGGAATACATTACGTCTATGTTAAGGGTCAGTTGCCACTCCCTGCACCAAGTGCCTATCCGCTGCAGATCTTCCTGCATTTCGCTACAATTTTCTAATGCTGCAACTTCTCTGTATACTACAGCATCATCCGCGAAAAGCCGCATGGAACTTCCGACACTATCTACTAAGTCATTTATATATATTGTGAAAAGCAATGGTCCCACAACACTCCCCTGTGGCAGGCCTGAAGTTGCTTTAACGTCTGTGGACGTCTCTCCATTGAGAACAACATGCTGTGTTGTGTTTGCTAAAAACCCTTCAATCCAGCCACACGGCTGGTGTGATATTCCGTATGCTCTTACTTTATCAGGCGACAGTGCGGAACTGTATCTAACGCCTTCCGGAAGTCAAGGAAAATAGCATCTACCTGGGAGCCTGTATCTAATATTTTCTGGGTCTCATGAACAAATAAAGCGAGTTGGGTCTGACACGATCGCTGTTTCCGGAATCCATGTTGATCCCAACAGAGTAGATTCTGCGTTTCAAAAACGACATGATACGCGAACAAAAAACATGTTCTCAAATTCTACAACAGATCGACGTCAGATATATAGATCTATAGTTTTGCGCATCTGCTCGACGACCCTTCTTGAAGACTGGGTCTACCTGTGCTCTTTTCCAATCATTTGCAACCTCCCGTTCCTGTAGAGACTTGCGGTACATGGTTTGTAGATGGGGGACAAGTTCTTTCACGTACCCTGTGTAGAATCGAATTGGTATCCCGTCAGGTCCAGTGGACTTTCCTCTGTTGAGTGATTCCAGTTGCTTTTCTATTCCTTGAACACTTATTTCGATGTCAGCCATTTTTTTCGTTTGTGCGAGAATTTAGAGAAGGAACTGCAGTGCAGTCTTCCTCTGTGAAACAGCTTTGGAAAAAGGTGTTTAGTATTTCAGCTTTACGCGTGTAATCCTCTGTTTCAATGCCATCATCATCAAGGAGTGTCTGGATATTCTATTTCGAGTCACTTACTGATTTATCGTAAGACCAGAAGTTCCTAGGATTTTCTGTCAAGTCGGTACATAGAATTTTACTTTCGAATTCACTGAACGCTTCACGCATAGCCCTCATTACGCTAACTTTGACATTGTTTAGCCTCTGTTTGTCTGAGAGGTATTGGCTACGTTTACACTTGGAGTGAAGCTCTCTTTGCTTTCGCAGTAGTTTCCTTTCTTTGTTGTTGAACCACGGTGGGTTTTTCCCGTCCCTCACAGTTTTACTCGGCACGTACCTGTCTAAAGCGCATTTTACGATTGCCTTGAACTTTTTCCATAAACACTCAACATTGTCAGTGTCGGAACAGAAATTTTCGTTTTGATCTGTTAGGTAGTCTGAAATCTGCCTTTTATTACTCTTGGTAAACAGGTAAACCTTCCGCCCTTTTTTTATATTCCTATTAACTTTCACATTCAGGGATGCTGCAACGGCCTTATGATCACTGATTCCTTGTTCTGCAGTTACAGAGTCGAAAAGTTCCGATCTGTTTGTTATCAGTAGGTCCAAGACGTTATCTCCACGAGTCGGTTCCCTGTTTGATTGCTCGAGGTAATTTTCGGATAGTGCACTCAGTGTAATGTCACTCGATGCTCTGTTCCTACCACCCGTCCTAAACATCTGAGTGTCCCAGTCTATATCTGGTAAATTTAAATCTCCACCTAAGACTATAACATGCTGAGAAAGTTTATGTGAAATGTATTCCAAATTTTCTCTTAGTTGTTCTGCCACTAATGCTGCTGAATCGGGAGGTCGGTAAAAGCAGCCAATTATTAACCTAGCTAGGTTGTTGAGTGTAACCTCCATCCATAATAATTCACAGGAACTATCCACTTCTACTTCACTACCGGATAAACTACTACTAACAGCGACAAACACGCCACCTCCGGTTACATGCAATCTATCCTTTCTAAACACCGTCTGTGCCTTTGTAAAAATTTCGGTAGAATTTATCTCTGGCTTCAGCCAGCTTTCTGTACCTATACCGATTTCAGCTTGGGTGCTTTCTATCAGCGCTTGAAGTTCCGGTACTTTACCAATGCAGCTTCGACAGTTTACAATTATAATACCGATTGCTGCTTGGTTCCCGCATGTCCTGACTTTGCCCCGCACCCTTTGAGGCTGTTGCCCTTTCTGTACTTGCCCGAGGCCATCAAACCTGAAACGTCCCCTTAGAAAAATTATACAAGACTGTGCTTAAACAGACACACAATATTTTTAGCGCAACGCAATCTGACTTTCAATAATCCCTACAACAGAGTGGCCCTGACTAACATTAACCTATACCTTTCACAAATCACTTACCAAAAATCTTCGTTACTCGAACTACTGCAATACAGCGAGCGCCACTACTGCCAGCTAAATAAAAGATTCAAACTACGGAAGTCACTAACTACTGATAGGCACAGTTAGCAAATGAAAGATTTTAATAGAGAACAAACAATCTATTTACCTTAATAGTCATAATATATATATCAGTTCATGACATCCATTCTTACAAATTTCAAAACTCCGCCATCTCTCTCCCCACGCCCACCACTGCTGGCGGCTCACCTTCAACTGCGCAACGCTACGCGCTGTTAACATCCAGCCGCGCAACCCTACAATGGCGAGTATTACAACAATGCCAACCAGCCACTGACTGCACACAGCACAGCCAGTGATTTCTCATACAGAGCGCTATGTGGCGTTACCAACAAAAAAACCTAAACAGCCTACTTACAAACCTAAAAAACCGTCCAGTCCACGCCACACAACCCCTGCTACCAGTGTAGCCGCTTGCTGCGTGTAGTGGACTCCTGACCTATCCAGCGGAACCCGAAACCCCACCACCCTATGGCGCAAGTCGAGGAATCTGCATCCCACACGGTCGCAGAACCGTCTCAGCTCTGATTCAGACCCTCCACTCGGCTCTGTACCAAAGGTCCACAGTCAATCCTGTCGAAGATGCTGCAGATGGTGAGCTCTGCTTTCATCCCGCTAGCGAGACTGACAGTCTTCACCAAATCAGATTTCAGGATTTCCTCCGATCCATAGCGACACACATCATTGGTGCCGACAGGAGCGACCACCTGCCGATGGGTGCACCCTGTACCCTTCATGGCATCCGGAAGGACTATTTCCACATCTGGAATGACGCCCCCCGACATGCACACGGAGTGTGCAATGGTTTTCTTCCCCTCTCTTGCTGCCATATCCCTAAGGGGCCCCATTACGCGCCTGATGTTGGAGCTCTCAACTACCAGTAAGCCACCCTCTGCGACCGCCCGGATCTTGCAGACTGAGGGGCAACCTCTGGAACAGGATAAGCAGCCACGTCCGGCCGAAGATCAGTATCAGCGGGAGACAGAGCCTGAAACCTGTTCGTGAGACAAACTGGAGAGGCCTTCCGTTCAGCCCTCCGGAATGTCTTTCGCCCGCTGTCACACCTCGAGACGACCTCCCACTGTACCACAGGTGAGGGATCAGCCTCAATGTGGGCAGTATCCCGGGCAGCCACAGTGGTAGTCCGATCGGGGGATGCGTGGGAGGAGCTGACCGTCCCCAACAAACCCCCATCCGGACCCCCACAGATGCCCATTGGCACTGGCAAACATAGTGGCCACAGCGCTGTTCAAATGTGTGTGAAATATTATGGGACCTAACTGCCAAGGCATCAGTCCCTAAGCTTACACACAACATAATTTTCCTAAGGACAAACACACACACACACACCCATCCCCGAGGGAGGACTCGAACCTCCGCCGGGACCAGCCGCACAGTCCATGACTGCAGCGCCTTGGACCGCGAAATTATTCTCGACACACTCTTGACACTGTGGATCTCGCAGTATTCAAATAATCAATGATTCCGAAATGGAATGTCGCATGCATCTAGCTCCACACAACATTCCGCTTTCAAAGTTAATTCCCGTCGTGCGGCCTTACTCAGGTCGGAAACATTTTTACATGAATCGCCTGAGTAAAAATGACAGCTGCCCCACATGTACTTCCCTTTTACACCTTGTGTACATCGAGCGAGTTGGCACACTGGACTCGTATGCGGGAGGACGACGGTTCAATCCCGCGTCCGGCCATCCTGATTTGGGTTTACCGTCATTTCCCTTAATCGCTCCACGCAAATGCAGGAATGGTTCCTTTGAAAAGGCACAGCGGGCTTCCTTCCCTAATCCGATGGGACCAATGACCTCGCTGTTTAGTCCCCTCCCCCAAATCAACGAACCAACCTTTTGCGTAACAAATGTCACAGAGTCAAACACTCGGCGAAGTGACGCACCGGAAAAAGAAATATCTGGCACTACTTTTCTACCGCACATTTTCAGAGTGAAAGACAGAATCGGCTGCTTATTGTGAAACACGGCTCAAAGACTATTCATAAAACGACAAAGAAGATCAATGTTTCAGATCGGTAAAGGAGAAAAGGGACGCACTCGGAAGGTCTTGAATATTCCGCATATCATGCACATGTGGAAAATTGTATGCTGGAATGAATGGAAGATCAATCAACTTTAGGATCACCGAAGTGCGTCTCTGTGTCAGGTGACGGGAGCGAGTCACGGCGTCCAGGCACAAAGGCGGACGTGGGCACAACCATCACATCGACTTCCAAACCGCCATGAGGCTTCTCTTCACGTCCTTCTAGAGCCGGCGGGACTTGAGGAAGGTGGGGGTGGGGGTGGGGGCTGTGTTATGTGTCGGTCACCTGTCGTCGTACCGTCTCGACAAAGCCGCTCGAGAAAGATGCTGTAACTGGTTGGGCCCATGCATCTGATTGGGATCCGTCTGGAGCGTCGCTACATACGTGAGAGGTAAAAATGTCGGAGAGGTGGAAGGCATCATATCCGTGGGTCGGAGCTGGACAGTTCGCTGCAGACACAATCGCTGCAGACACAATCGCTCGGGGCAAATGCCGGGATGGTTCCTTTGAAAGGACACGGCCGGTTTCCTTCCCCGTTCTTCCCTAATCCGATGAGACCGATGACCTCGCTGTTTGGTCTCTTCCCCGGAACAATCCCACCCAGTCAAATCGTTGTGTACGGTATGCTACCGCCAGCTGTGTATGCGCAGATCGGTGTCCCCTGACTTATGTTACTTCAGCGTATAACATGTACTTATCATGGTTTAAATGTTTATAAGCATTTACTAGACCATCCAAATTTTTGATAGCGAAACTGACTATTACACGTTGAAATTTACGGTAAATGCCTAAATATAACATAATAAATGATACAGGGTGTTTCAAAAATGACCGGTATATTTGAAACGGCAATACAAACTGAACGAGCAGCGATACAAAATACAACATTTGTTGCAATATGCTTGGGACAACAGTACTTTTTCAGGCAGACAAACTTTCGAAATTACAGTAGTTACAATTGTCACCAACAGATGGCGCTGCGGTCTGGTAAACACTATAGTACGATATTTTCCACATATACACCATGCGTAGCAATAATATGGCGTGGTCTCTGAATGAAATTACCCGAAACCTTTGACAACGTGTCTGGAGGAATGGCTTCACATGCAGATGAGATGTACTGCTTCAGCTGTTCAATTGTTTTTGGATTCTGGCGGTACACCTGGTCTTTCAAGTGTCCCCACAGAAAGAAGTCACAGGGGTTCATGTCTGGCGAATAGGGAGGCCAATCCACGCCGCCTCCTGTATGTTTCAGATAGCCCAAAGCAATCACACGATCATCGAAATATTCATACAGGAAATTAAATGCGTCGGCCGTGCGTCGTGGCCGGGCAACATCTTGCATAAACCACGAGGTGTTCGCAGTGTCGTCTAAGGCAGTTTGTACCGCCACAAATTCACGAAGAATGTCCAGATAGCGTGATGCAGTAATCGTTTCGGATCTGAAAAATGGGCCAATGATTCCTTTGGAAGACCAGTACTTTTTGAGGATGCAGGGACGATGGGACTGCAACATGGGGCTTTTCGGTTCTCCATATGCGCCAGTTCTGTTTATTGACGAAGCCATCCAGGTAAAAATAAGCTTCGTCAGTAAACCAAATGCTGCCCACATGCATATCGCCGTCATCAATCCTGTGCACGATATCGTTAGCGAATGTCTCTCGTGCAGCAATGGTAGTGGCGCTGAGGGGTTGCCGCGTTTGAATTTTGTATGGATAGAGGTGTAAACTCTGGCGCATGAGACGATACGTGGACGTTGGCGTCAGTTGGACTGCAGCTGCAACACAGCGAACGGAAACCCGAGGCCGCTGTTGGATCACCTGCTGCACTAGCTGTGTGTTGCCCTCTGTGGTTGCCGTATGTGGTCGCCCTACCTTTCCAGCACGTTCATCCGTCACATTCCCAGTCCGTTGAAATTTTTCAAACAGATCCTTTATTGTATCGCTTTTCGGTCCTTTGGTTACATTAAACCTCCGTTGAAAACTTCGTCTTGTTGCAACAACACTGTGTTCTAGGCGGTGGAATTCCAACACCAGAAAAATCCTCTGTTCTAAGGAATAAACCATGTTGTCCACAGCACACTTGCACGTTGTGAACAGCACAAGCTTACAGCAGAAAGACGACGTACAGAATGGCGCACCCACAGACTGCGTTGTCTTCTATATCTTTCACATCACTTGCAGCGACATCTGTTGTTGAAAATTGTAACTACTGTAATTTCGAAAGTTTGTCCGCCTGAAAATGTACTGTTGTCCCAAGCATATTGCAACAAACGGTGTATTTCTATCGCTGCTCGTTTATTTTTTATTGCCGTTTCAAATATACCGGTCATTTTTGAAACACCCTGTACATACAGTTCGGGGGAATTAATTTGGGAAACTGCCACCAGGGACGCCACTGGCCGTTATGTTGAAAGTGCTGACGAACTAGAAAGAGAAACCATTTTGTGTCCTGTAAATACGGCTCACGCCACAAGTTGGAACTGATAGCAGGGATTTTGGGTGTAACACTCCACCCGTAGCTTGTCCACTTTTTGCATGTGTTCGCCCCTGACAATATAGAGAGAAATTGGGAGTGCAATAGTGCGCAAAAATGGGTAACGCTAGATTTAAATGTGGCCCTGTCACCCCTAATTAATCTGCGGTGGTAGCGCTGACGATAAATCACACCTGTTTTTACTTCCACACATGAACGATCACGAACACTTAGGGTATTCAATGACATCAAACACATACACAAAAATAAAATAAAGCAAAAGCGGTGAATTCAAGATCAACTACTGAAAGTAAAGGCTCTACTGAATCACAGTAATTTTACTATAACCTTCAGATCAATGCTGAATAAAACACAGTGAACAATTTACAAATTATACTCCTGACTGGCATAGGAAGTGAACTTTGTTAAAATTGGTCCAAAACGCGATCTCTTATAACTTGGCTGACCAGCTGACATCGACACAAAACGTAAAATATGAAGAACCACTACACCCCAAAGTACCGTGAAACCTCTCTGGATACAGCAATTGCACGTGATCCAACTACTTAACGTTACTCCTAACACAGGCCGAAGCGGGAGCGATCTCACCGTCATGTTTTTCTGTTGCAGCGGTGGTCTCCGACGGCGACGGCGCAGCTGTGCGGTTGGCGTGTGGCGTCTCTGAAAGTACACTCCTACACTACTCGGACAACAGACCGCTGTCCATAAACTTCTCTATTTGCAACGATCTTCCCGGCAGCAAAGAGCTGGCGCGGCTAACGTCCATTCAGCACGAAAGACGGGAGACGACTTGGGTAACGTCCTCTCAGTACGATAGCCCAGAACGGAAGACCTCTACCGAGAGTCCAGCAAGATCGCTCTTCACCTTTATTTTCTCACCTCAACTTTTACCGAGCGCATCACATCAGTAGAAGCTCTCAAAATACCCAGTTTCCCAGTGCCGATCAATCTACGGCCTGGGAACAGAACTCTTTCCCGCAATACTTTTATTTCTTCAAAATTCCACATGTAAACTCCGCCCTTACCGGCTAGGAAGAACCACAGCTGTGGGCAATGACACGTTTACTGGAAGTTTTCTCCCAAGAGACCACTAGAGATTTTCCCGGCAAGATACCCCGTCGCAGCGAACACAGATTCTTGAAGTTTGTTATTCGGAACTCCTGGCCTGCCCCACTTGAGTTACTCGAAGGCGTGAAATTAGTGGGACATAGGCGAGAGCACGCACAGGAAAGCCCGTCCAGCTATCCACTGCAGCCGCACATCCTTCAGAGGTTGGCGACCGCTGTGACCTCTCTAAACGGATTACAGAAATCCCCCAGTTCACCATTCATACCGTCAGGCTGTGGCCTTCGGCGGCTAGGCGGGAACGCAGACGAGCTCTGTCTCGCGTACTGCCTTTCCGCCAAATCTTATAATTACAAAATCGCCGAATTCTCGCGTGTCGATGCGTTTCCACATAGATTTCCTACACCGTAATTTAGATTATTACTCCAGCAAAACCTAAAGTGTCACGTTAAATGGACTCATGTAAGGTGCAAGGCCGTTGCCACCTTACGAGGGATTTCATCTTACAGGAACAAAGCGCCCTGCAGATTTCAACAAATGTGGGCGAGGTTACCTGGATGGGAAGTTGTCGCGTCGCTGGACAGGCCACGTTTGCGGTCGGTTGTGTGGCACTGCCGGAGTGTTGACCGCGACCGCTGCACCTGACGCCTCGCGATTTTTTTTCCCCATTAGATATAGGAGAACCAAGAAGACTCGAGAGAGCGCCCTGCAGCAGTTGTTCTCACCGTCACTTCTGATGTGCTGGGTCGCGTCCGGACAGAAATGGGCGGCCCGTTTCATGCGTGCCACGTGACGAACGGTGGACACATTCGACATGTATAACCATAGTCAACAGAACTTTGTGAGTTTTTATTTCACGTACTGCATCTTTTTTTATGTTTTTATTCAGCATTTATCGGCACCGATTTTCTCAAATATGAAATGGAATTTATGAGTACTTTGTGAGCCGTAGCTGTGTCCGACTTTTCTAAGAGCGCGCCAGGCGGAGTGCTTTCGCTTCGCGTCTAGTGTTTGCGGTGGCGCTTTCGGTTTGGCGCACTGTTTGGATCGCTACCGCCCTCTTGCGGGAGGTGGAGCAAGAGTACGGTCGCGTGACGATCGAGGAGTACGGACTGGGCTGTGACTGAGAGAGCTGGTGGCGCGAGCGGGGTCCTGTTGTTTGGGGTCGTCAACTGCTCGCCACGTGCTTTGCCTCGCCTCGTGGCTCTCCGGGGCTGAGTCTGCCTTACCCGCATGTCCGTGGCTTACGAAGCTTAGAAGCAGTGGTGTTGGAGATCACCGCGTGGGACCGTATGTCTTCTTATCGACCGTTGAAGCCACTGGCAGCGGTTGACTCTGACGAGCATTTGGAAGTGCAACGTATTCCCGGCGCTGGGGTGGAGTGTGAGAAGCTGAGTACTGTTTTTATGTAACAGACTTAGTTATTTTCAAGATATAGTGAAGTGTACGAGTTTCTTCACCAGTGGTTTTGTTGGGGTCGGCCCACCACAGTTTTCGTTTACCTGTCCGCGGGAATGTGGTAATTGCTTCTTGGTCGGGCCGTTTTCATTCTCACCTCGATTGGGTGATTTAGGGTCAGTGTCGCGGATCTCTGTGGTTCAGAGTCTGTGCAGTCACCGCCCTCGCTACATCTTCTGGTTTTGAGTAACTCGTTGAGGTGGTGGCTTGTAATGGAAGTTTTGGAGCTGATCTGCTGTGGTCCTGTAGACCACCAGTAACTATTCCGCCTGTTGTGATTTGGGCCCCTTTACACATGTCGCTCCCTCACCGAGCTAAGGAATTTTTTTTGGGGACTTCCTTTAATGTGAAGGTTTGTGTGCTGGCTTATTCAAATTTATTTTGTAACAACTGACAGGTGTAATATAAGTTATTTAACTGACGAGAGACAACTGTTCTAGCTTTAGTACAAACTAGCTATTTAAAGGCGTTTTTAAGGAATTGTTCTCTTATAGATATAACAAGTTTAAAATCTCATTATTGGGAAGCTGTTAACGTTATACCTTCCAATACCCTTTACATAGAGATAATTTGCCAGCTATTTAAAAGAGTTTTTTAACTCAAGTTAAAATCTTTCAATAGAGGAAGTTGTTAACGTCATACCTGGCAATCACCTTTTCATAAAGAAAATTTGTCAGCTATTTGAAATTGTTTTTGAAATTTTTTTTTCACGCCAGACTTAAAAATTTATTTTTGAGAAAGCCTTTAAAATAAATAGATATCCTTACCAGTGTGTGTTATTTCACCAGCACCTCCTGGCCCATACTTACACGATAAAGTTTTTGGAATAACATGTGTACTTCAGTTCTTTGTGAACCGCCCCAATTGATGGTTCACTCTGTGTTGTTCAGTGTGAAAAATTTTCACCTGCATCATACTCCGGAAGCCACCTAAAGGTGGGTGGCGGAGTGTGCTTCTAGTACCACTAATGACTCCCCCACCCCCCATACCCCATACCCTGTTCCACTTGCGAATGGGGCGTGGAAGAATGATTGTCGGTAAGCCTCTGTATTCGCTTTTTTAAGTTCTCGAATTTTCTCGTCGTGGTCACTACGGGGAAAGCGTGTGGGAGGAATTAATACGTTGTCCAGCTCTTTCCGGAATGTGATATCTCGAAATTTCGGCAGTAAACCTGTCCACGCTGTACAACGCTTGTCTTGTAACACCTGTCACAGGAGTTTGTTGAGCATTTCTGTAGCACTCCCGCGCCAACAAAGCGACGCCGCCGCAAAATGCGTCGCTTCTCGTTAGACCTTCTCTCTCCCTTCCATCATCCATACCCGGAAAGGGTCCCATACAATACTTAAGGATAGGTGGAACAAGCGCCTTATAAACCATTTCCTTCGCGGTTGAGCTAAATTTCATTAGGGTTCTTTCAATGAATCTCAGCCTGGCATTTGCTTTTCTTGCTCATCATTTTATGTGGTCACTCCACTCTGGATAATTACTCCTAAATATTATACGGTAGCTACTGTTTCCAGCAGTTTCTCGTCTATAGTACACTCAAGAGCCAAAGAAACTGGTATACCTGCCTAACATCGTACAGTGCCCCAGCGAGCACGCAGAAGGACCGCGGCGCTACGTGATATGGTCTCGACAAATGTCTGAAGTAGTGCTGGAGGGAACTGACACCATGAATCCTGCACGTCTGTCAATAAATCCGTAAGAGTACGATGAGGTGGAGATGTCTTACGAACAGCACGTCCGTCGAAAGGCACAATGGACATGAATGGATGCAGATGGTCAAACAGGATGCTGACGTATGTGTCACCTGTAAAAAATGGAGATTTATGGCAAGTTCTATGGGACCAAACTACTGAGGGCATCAGTCGCTGTCAGTCAAAAAAATGGTTCAAATGGCTCTAAGCACTATGGGAGTTAACATCTGAGGTTCTGAGTCCCCTACACTTAGAACTACTTAAACCTAACTAACCTAAGGACATCGCACACATCCAAGCCCGAGGCAGTATTCGAATCTGTGACCATAGCAGCAACGCAGTTCCGGACTGAAGCGCCTAGCCGGCCGTGATGGCCGAGCGGTTCTAAGTACTAGGGGACTGATGACCTCAGATGTTAAGTCCCATAGTGCTCAAAACCATTTGAACCATTTTGAAGCGCCTAGAACCACTCGGCCATAACGACCGGCCCTGCCAGAGTCTTGTCTAGACGTGTCAGGAGTCCCATATCACTCCAAGTGCATAGCCCTGCACCATTACAGAACCTCCCTCAGCTTGCTGTTTTGCTGTAGACAAGCGCATCATCTGCGAACACTCCTGAAGAGCATCCGACGTTTTTACTGGAACATTTATATACGCTGTAAACGACTATGTTCCTGTCACACTTTCGCGTCGCACATTAGATATTACACTACTGGCCATTAAAATTGCTACACCACAAAGGTGACGTACTACAGACTCGAAATTCAACCAACAGGAAGAAGATGCTGTGATATGCAAATTATTAGCTTTTCAGAGCATTCATACAAGGTTGGCAACGGTGGCGACACCTACAATGTCATGACATGAGGAAACTTTCCAACCGATTTCTTGTACACAAACAGCAGTTGACCGGCGTTGCCTCGTGAAAGTTGTTGTGCTGTCTTGTGTTAGGAGGAGAAATCCGTACCATCACGTTTCCGACTTTTATAAAGGTCGGATTGTAGCCTATCGCGGTTGCGGTTTATCGTACGGCGACATTGTTGCTAGCGTTGGTCGAGATCCAATGAGTGTTACCAGAATATGTATTCGGTGGATTCAGGAGGGAAATACGGAACGCCATGCTGGATCCCAACGTCCTAGTATCACCAGCAGTCGAGATGAAAGGAATCTTATCCGCATGGCTGTAGCGGATCGTGCAGCCACGTCTCGATCCCTGAGCGAACAGACGGGGACGTTTGCAAGACAACAACCATCTACACGAACAGTTCGACGACGTTTGCAGCAGCATGGAGTATTGGTATGGAGACCATGGCTGCGGTTACCCTTGACGCTGCATCACAGGCAGGAGCACCTGCGATGGTGTACTCAACGACGAATCTGGGTGCACGAATGGCAAAATGTCAGTTTTTCGTATGAATCCAGGTTCTGTTTACAGCGTGATGATGGTCGCATCCGTGTTTGCCGACATCGCGGTGAACGCACATTGGAAGCATGTATTCGTCATCGCCATACTGATGTATCACAAGGCGTGGTGGTATGGTGTGCATTGGTTACACGTCTCGGTCACCTCTTGTTTGCATAGACGGCACTTTGATCAGTGGACGTTACATTTCAGATGTGTTACGACCCGCGACTCTACCCTTCATTCGATCCCTGCAAACCCGTACATTTCAGCAGGATAATGCACGACCGCATGTTGCAGGTCCTGTACGGGCCTTTATGGATACAGAAAATGTTCGACTGCTGCCCTGGCCAGCACATTCTCCAGATCTCTCACCAACTGAAAACGTCTGGTCAATGATGGCGGAGCAACTGGCTCGTCACAATAGGCCAGTCGCTACTCTTGATGAACTGTGGTATCATGTTGAAGCTGCATGGGCAGCTGTACCTGTACACACCATGTATGACTGAATGCCCAGGCGTATCAAGGCCGTTATTACGGTCAGAGTTGGTTGTTTTGGGTACTGATTTCTCAGGATCTATGCACGCAAATTGCATGAAAATGTAATGATATGTCAGCTCCAGTATAATACATTTGTCCAATGAATGCCCGTTTACCGGTCGGGTGGCCGAGGGTTCTAGGCCCTTCAGTCTGGAACCGCCAGACGACTATGGTATCTGCTTCGAATCCTGCCTCGGGGTTGGATGTGTATGATGTCCTAGGGGACTGATGACCTCAGTTGTTAAGTCCCATAGTGCTCAGAGCCATTTGAAACATTTTTTTTGAGTGCCCTTTTATTGTCTGCATTTCTTCTTGGTGTAGCGATTTTAATGACCAGTAATGACCAGTAGTCGATTTTGTTCCGTTAAGAGCGACGAGTTGAGTTCTATCTGCAAGTAAGCCTTGAGTCCTGTCTCAAATCTCGTCCTGTGTTCAATAAATTCTCAATTCCTTTTTTTAGAGGACGGTGTCAAATGCACTCCTGAAGTCAAGGAACACAGCATCAACCCGAACGCCGTTGTCTACAGTGATATGGATCTCATGAAGGAACAGAAGTACGTAAGTTCCAGTACAATCTTTGGGATAAAATTACAATCCGCCAAATCTCGTGTGGCCGACACAACGGGACCTTTCACTAATCCGCTTCCGGCGGGGCCGGCGTTGAGAGAGAACGTTCATAGTGAGAACTGCGCTCCCGGCGGAGTTGGCAGGCGCGGCAGGGTTCTCTCGTGGGCCGCTGGGCGGTACGGAGCGGACGCTACTATAGCGCGGCGGCGGCGGGGGAGCGAAAGGCGGCGCTGCGAGCATTTCAAAGAGCCGAGCGGGCCGGCTCAGCTCTTAATTCGGCCGGCATTTTTCGGGGAAGCGGCGAGATTGCCCGTGGGAAGGCTGCCGCGGCGCGCGCAGGTAGCTCCCAATTTCGAGCCGAGGCCGGCTAGCTAGCCTAGCTAGGTGTCCACTGGCAGGAGATAATTCCTCGCTGGTCTCAACCCTCCATTATAAGAGGCGACACAAAAAAACTAGCTGGGCTTCCATTGGTTACGGTACTTTGTAACCCTGCTAAGGAGAGCCAAAGAGTTCGCTGCGCGTGCCGTTTTACGACGCAGAAATTCCTGACGTGACGGCAGTCTGTGAATTGTGTTCACTAATGTTGGGTCTGGCCGTGAGGGAGAGATGAACCGGGAATAAAAGCCCACGATGTAACAAATACTAATTCGGAGCAAAAACTAAAAAAAAAAAAAGTGTAGACCAATCTATATTCTGAATGGTTTCCCAGACAAACACAACAGTTACTATCATTGATCAAACACTTTGAATTGGTATCTCCTTTGTACATATTAGATGTTTCCAGATTGAGATTTTCACTGTGCAGCGGAGTGTGCGCTGATATGAAACTTCCTGGCAGATTAAAACTGTATGCTCGACCGAGACTCGAACTCGGGACCTTTGCCTTTCGCGGGCAAGTGATCTACCAACTGAGCTACCGAAGCACAACTCCCACCCGCTACTCAGAGGAGGTGAGATACTGGCAGAAGTAAAGCTGTGAGTACCGGGCGTGAGTTGTGCTTCGGTAGCTCAGATGGTAGAGCACTTGCCCGCGAAAGGCAAAGGTCCCGAGTTCGAGTCTAGGTCGGCCACACAGTTTTAATCTGCCAGGAAGTTTCATATCAGCGCACACTCCGCTGCAGAGTGAAAATCTCATTCTGGAAACATCCCTCAGGCTGTGGCTAAGCCATGTCTCCGCTATATCCTTTCTTTCAGGAGTGCTTGTTCTGCAAAGTTCGCGGAAGAGCTTCTGTAAAGTTAGGAAGGTAGGAGACGAGATACTGGCAGAAGTAAAGCTGTGAGAACCGGGCCTGAGTCATGCTTCCGTAGCTCAGATGGTAGAGCACTTGCCCGCGAAATGCAAAGGTCCCGAGTTCGAGTCTCGGTCGGGCACACAGTTTTAATCTGCCAGGAAGTTTCATATTAGATGTTGTTTATTTGTGAGATGATAAATTTACGACAGTTTGTGACATGATGTCTAATTGCGTAATATCTTTATTTCTTTATTGCAATGACATTTGATAAATTGCCTGTTGGCTTCGGTGTCGGTTTTTTGGGACAACGTTTTCTTTTTTTGATGATTTTCTTTTAATGTTTTGACAGCACTAGTGGCTGACACTGTCAGAGCGTTACCCTCCATTTCTGGTGTTGGAATGAAGTCCGCCGCCTGCGGTGGCCGTGCGGTTCTAGACGCTACAGTCTGGAACCGCGCGACCGCTACGGTCGCAGGTTCGAATCCTTCCTCAGGCATGGATGTGTGTGCTGTCCTTAGGTTAGTTAGCTTTGAGTAGTTCTAATTTCTAGGGGACTGATGACCTCAGATGTTAAGTCCCATTGTGCTCAGAGCCAATGAAGTCGAGTTCCTGGCCACAGATCAGCTGTAACTGGCGCGCCAACGCCCAACGTCTTTCCCGTATTTACCGCTGTGGTTCTCCTCTTGCTCCCTGCGACGATCGTTCGCTGCAGCACGGGAATCCAGGATCCGTTCACCTTGAGGCTTCCTTCTTGCTTTGTTATTTCAGTTTATTGGTTTTCGTTTTCTGCCGATTCAGATATCTCGTTAATGAAGAGACGATACTATAGTGTACTGGAGGCGATTTTCTTGTCAGGTACGACGATACGAACGTAAGGACACCTTTTTTTCTCACTAGCTGCTTATTTTTTATGACCCACCGTCTAATTTCTTATGGTGGGTCGTATGTTGCCAGTTAGCCGCTGTGACTGGGTCCGGGGTCCGGTGTGACTGAAAGTAACACCACCCCGGCTCCCGTCCCCACTCACACCGTTGCCCGTGTCCCGCCACGTGGAGGCGGGCTCTATTTGTTTACATCCATTTGGTATCTTTTCTGTGCAGCATTAGAAAAACTTATAATTAATACAAAATCAAGTGAGATATTAATAAACAAAACGGAATTAAATATTTAGAAAGAAGGAAGGGAGAGAATTGAATAGAGAGGAGATAGGTATAATATTGCCCGTCGCCTAGTTGTGGGCGGCGGCCCGGGTCTTGGAATGACCCTCAAGATGCTGGGCGTCGCTCACCATGCCTTTAATATCTACCATCCTAAAAACTAACTTAACTAGAAGAGATTAGGATACGTTAATGCTAGAAACTAAGACTAAGACCTCCATGTCCAGCCTGCCAAACTATTTACGATATACAATAGAAAGGTAACTGATTTTGTGCTTGGCTCAAAGTTGCTAATCAAAGGGTTCTTGTGGTAATAGTAATAAAGGTAATGACGCTAACGGTTTGTGTTGAGCCTACAAGGATCCTAGTAGAGTACATAAGGCGCAAGCACCTCCCGGCCCCGCCGACAACACGACCTGAACGGTGGTTTTCCCCGATCTACCATAGGTATCCGTCGGGTTGGGCTCAAAAGAGAGGGACCACAGTTAAGATCGTACCATCCACACTGTGCGCTGCCTCTTAACGGAGGTGTAGGTCTCTTGAAGAGGTACCTAGCTTTAAGCTCTTATTAGGCGTGGAGGTACTGTTAACTATTTACATATAAGATGCAATCTGTTTTTAGGGTTGTGTGTGACTTGTGCACCTCTTGTCAGTTGTTCCAGACTGTTCTTTGAAGTGGACTTGGTTGACACTATGGATCATGCGCGCTGGACGCTTCAGTATCTGCCTTGGTGCCCTGGTCTGTATCTGTTTCTTCTTCATCATCACTCCTGGTGCTAATCATATCTGTGTCCCCCAGAGCATCATGATGTCTGTTGGGACCGACTTGCCTTCGGTAGGGTCTGTTGCGCAAGTATTCTATTTGTTGGATATTCGAGATTTCGTCAGTTAGTTTTTTGAGTTCAGTCCACCTTCCCGGGTCGCGTATTATGGCATGTAGTTCGTTCTGTGTGTTCAGGCGATTTATGTGTACTGTGTGTCCTGCGTTCTTGCGTTGCCCGCAGAAGAAGACAATACGTTCAGGGGAACCTTCTTCGCCGCATGTGCATCTATTAGTCTGCTGCGGACTCACGCGGTACAGGTGCGTGGGATAAGGGCCATGTCCTGTGATGAAATGTACCATACCGCGGCTGGGATCGGTATGTTTTAGTTTTAGTCTTTCCCGGACGTCAAGGAAGAAGTTGTATAGACGGCGGCCCTTATCGCTGTTGGCCCACTCGCTCTGCCAAGTATCCACTCGCCATGCTCTGAGTTAGCGTGTTGTCTCAATCGGTACACCAGTGATCAGTCGAACCTGTCTATTCTCCCCATCCTAAGCCAGTACAGTGCTGCGCGGTACCTGATGGTGATATTGAAACGTCCCCTTAGAACAATTATATAAGACTGGTCTATGTGAAACGTCCTCTTTGAACAATTATACACGACTGTGCTTAAACTGACACACAATAGTTTTTAGCGCAACGCAATCTGACTTTCAATAATCCCTACAAAAGAATGGCCCTGACTAACGTTAACCTATATGTTTCACAAATCACTTACCTCACAAAAATCTTCGTTACTCGAACTACTGCAATACAGTGAGCGCCACTACCGCCAGCTAACTAAAAGATTCAAACTACAGAAGTCACTAACTACAGAGGCACAGTTAGCAAATGAAAGATTTTAATAGAGAACAAACAATGTATTTACCTTAATAGTCATAATATATATATATCAGTTCATGACACCAATTCTTACAAATTTCAAATCTCCGCCATCTCTCTCCCCACGTCCACCACTGCTGGCGGCTCCCCTCCAACTGCGCAACGCTACGCGCTGTAAGCATCCAGCTGCCTCTGCTCAACACTACAATGGCAGACAACAATGCAAACTAAACACACACTGCGCACAGCACAGCCAGTGATTTTTCATCACAAAAAATTTTTACAAATTGTTTTGGGCAGTGGCCAATAATGATTTGATGAAATTTTTCATAATTACTATAACAAAGATATCAAATGCACACACTTATTGATACAATGTTGGTCAAAAGCTAAAATTTTCTCACAGTCCATATAGACAGTCCTGATCATTCATCACAGTAAAATAGTAGTGTTTTTCTCAAAGACTGAGCAATAAAAGAAAATGCACATGGAAGTAGTGGATTTCCATGCAGTCTTGAAGAAGTAGTGTTGTCCTTCCAACGAAAGACAGTGCTGACTCTTGACATGCAGACAGGTAATGGGCCACAACAGAGTCAGACGATGTTGAAGACTATCGGTAGGTAGGTCATCACAGAGCAGACCCACTGTAGTCCTGGTAGAGATTACGGTATTGGTGGGCTACCAGAGGTGCAGACCCATTGCAGTCCTTGTAGAAATAATGGTATTGGTGGGTCATCAAAGGTGTAGACCCACTGTAGTCCTTGTAGAGACGGCCAGCAGCCATCTGTTGCAACCATGCAGGTACACAATCATCATCAAAGAGTCTTGCGGATAATATAACAAGTCCACAACCACCACTTGTGCACTCACAAAAATTGTTTTTGAAATGTTCTTACAATCAGCAATGCTGTTATCCAGTCCCTTACTGAATTATTAACACACGTGCGAACACTATCAGTCCCTACTTCTCACATATTGTCCATATACTATGACCAACAGAAATGTGTGCAGAGAAATGTAATTTACAATTTACTTAATTTGATGAACTGGTGTCAATTACAATTTTATAACATAAGAATGCAATAACAAAGGTACAAAATACATCTTTAAAGAACATAACAATACAGATAACATTTGCAGTAGTACAGGCTGTACAAAAGAATCGAAATAGCAAATACATCAGTGTTACAAAAATTACGACATAAGTACATACATAAAAGATCAGAATAACTTTTGAAACATCAACTTCACACATGAGCATTAAAACAAAACACTATAAATAATGTCTGAACATATTTACAAAGAAAATGACATAGTATTTGAAAAATTCTACAACATAAATCTTATTAGCTAAACACATAAAGACAGGAAAAAGACAAATACACAAGGGTACATAAAAACATAGAGGGATAATACGAAAGGAAAGGACAGGGTTTGTTTTACTGCAGTATTTTGCATGGAGATCTCCCTTCATTCTTCATTGTTTCCAAAAAGTCACATCGAAGCCTGCTTTCTGTATTATGCTCACATCCTCTTTCAAAAATAGTTTTTCTCCACTATACACTACTTTTTTGGCCAAACCATTGTGTTATAGCTTCTCAATGCATTTCTTCCAATTAATCATAGTTAGTTTCTTATATAGTCTACCCCCTCTTAAGCTAACTTAAACCTACTGAGCTCAGATGCTTAACTAAGGGATGAGGCAATGCAGCAGCACAAAACAATTTACACAAACAGCAATGTTAAAAAAATGGAAATTGGCAAAAAAAGGCAGCAATATTACAACTAATATAAGGCAATGCGCAGCAAACAAGAAAAATAAATCAGTAGTAAAACTAGCTTAACAGAGTAATACAAAGTGATATTTAGTAGCACTATGCCAGGAAAACAGCAGCAGCAAATGCAGTAACTTATATCTAAACATGGTAAAGCTGAAGCAGAAAAATATTACACTAAAGACAACAATGCAGATAAGGGAAATGTATATTCACATCTTAATATCTATGCAATTTAACTGGTGCACCACAAAAACTAATGCCACAACAAATTACCAAGTACTTGAAAAGAAAATTATGTATGCAGTTCCTGTTACTAGTCCCTTCTTATTGTTCTTTCCTTTCCAAGTGATCCTTTCTTTTTTTTTTTTTTTTTTTTTTTGAAGAATGTGGATCATAAAATTATTATTTAACAGATCTGTTGACAGAAAGTTTTCACATTAGCAAATGCATTTAATTTTATTTTATAAAACCAATGATGTAACACAGCTGGAAAACAGATATCAAATGAAATAAGCAATTATGCAAATCAAAGAATAAAAACATCATTCAATAGCTATGTGGCATTTCATAAGTCAGTAGAAGTTCTCTCAACTCTCGTAGAAAGACACTTGTTAATCAGGTGTGCAGATGTAAGAATGTTTCCAAGTAATAAGCATGTCGTATTTGCGACGCTTTCAACAAAGAAATGTCAATAGCGAGGATAATGGCTTCCCATTTTTTTTTTTTTTTTACCTATGCCTCTGAAAGGCACACACTAATGGCTTGTTTCCTGGTGGCTGTCGCGCAGCTGGGTGCCCACGACGCATTACGTGCAGGTGGTCACTTAACTGTCTTAACGAAACATTTACGACACCAGTTTCCGCTACAGTGGCAGTCTCATGTAAAAAATTTCACAGGTCAAGAATTTGCGTTACACATCTGTAGAAACAAAATTCTATTAACATAACAGTGTCCAAAAATTTTTGGCGGCCTTGTGATACATTCACGCGTATACACACATTTCATAACTCTTAAAGTACGATTCTTGGTTTCCAACATCCTTTTTCACAAACCAGAGTCCCTAACCACTACTCATTATTCCTTACCTTATTACACATATGTATATTCGTCGACACTTCTTCAATATGTCATCATAACAGATACGTAGCATAACCAAATAACTCATATAGCATCAGCTTAAGCATTCTTCAGCAGCATAATTCACATCGTCGTCGTAATAATAACATCATAACACCACAGTCAAATTCTCAAAATCTCCGTAGCTTCCTCCAATAATTTCAAAACCTAAAAAAAATTCTCTGCTCATGTCAAAAGTGTCATCTGCCTCAAACGTACTTTAAAAATCGTGATCCCATACCAAATATGTCATTCAAAGCTCTCATAGTATCACAATGGTTCCGAAAAAATATGAACAGTTCACAAAATACAACTTCGTAAGTGTGAAGTTATCCAATGGTGTAATTACGTAAACATCTGTCACAGATGTAGTAAAGTAAATGTTTGTCTCTCTCAGTTAAATGATCAGATAGCTGTGTAATTTATGTGTTAGAGAAATATGGTACCGATGTGTAAAGTTGTATAAACAAATACCATATTAGCTAGGGCTCCTTGTGCTTGCCAAACACATGGTACACAAAGTAAGCGTGTACCCCCCTGAGGATTAATGTAATTATATCCTCAGGTGTTACAGATTACAGCAATGGAATGAAATGTATCACGGAAAACTTTCTTTGTAATTCAAATATGTTGAAAAATAAATATTGTTTAATGCGTGTCCTGTAGCGCTAAATGTGCGTCTTGCTGTAAGACAATCTCTGTGGAAGTGTCGTAGTTCTTGTCCTCCGAAAGCTAAGTTCTGCAGAAGTCAATGTACTTACCTCATGATAAACGAAATTGAAATGTTTTGCGTATAGATATCTTACTTATTACGCTTATTGCCGTGATGAAGTAAGTACTGTACTGTACGTATTGTTGTGCTACAGAAAAGGCTGTCTCATTGTAGCTATACCACAAACGTTACTACTAAAACATGTTTTACTTTCCAGAAACTGTGCAGATATAAAACAGATAAACTGCAAAAGCAACATTGTAAATTGTCACTCATTAGTAGCGTCGTGATAAAATCGTGTAGCTGTCACATAAACTAACCACTGTATCATCTGGTATCTCACAGAAAGTACTTTAAATCCAGAATGTATTTTCAAGTAAACCAAAATGTTGCATTAAAATCTCATTAGCAATACTGGTAAATGTTCTAAGTATGTGAGCCTTATAGTCGTTATGTAATCGTGCAACTAACAAGCAAGAATGTACACACGAAATAACACAGTGATGTCTGTTCACTATAACAATGCACTCGTAAATACTGTCTAAATATGTTCCGTAGGTTCTAGACTGGATAGTGAACTTCAAAACATTGTTGCATGTTAACAGTTTCTAAGTGTGACAAAGCATACTAGAAATGTGAAGTGAAATGTTTTATGGCAAAGACAAAGTTAAAAAGCAGATTATCTTTCAATAAACGGTTTTACATGTGAAATGTGGTGTAAACCTTTACTCTTCCTAGTACTCAGTGTTTGAACTTGAAAGCAATTAGCAAGCGGTATACGTCGGTAAAGAATACTGGAATTTTTCTCAAGGTTAGCGTCTATGTTATTTTTCTCTGAGCCAGCCGGCGCACGCGGCTGCCTGCGGTGCGAGTCATTGTCTGTCTCTTTGTTGCCGCGCGTCGTTATTGGGATTAGGAAACCTAACTTCTACAAATTCACCTTGCCGAGAGGGCCCTGCTCTGTTTGAATCCCGCCAGTTCTGCTGCAATTCAGGTCTGTCGTTACGATCATATCGTGTGTCATGTCGGTAGATTCCATAGTTTCTTTCTTGTCGGTTACGTGGTGGAGAAATACTCCCTGAATCGTAACTGCGCGCTGGACCGTTGCGTCTAAAGTTATTCTGTCTCCCTTGATAGTAATTATTTTGGTTCCCATATTGTCTGTTTCTCTGATTGTCTCTGTGATAGTCATTACCGCGGAGAGGTGACCTTTCCCTGTAATTATTACTACACTGCCAACGGTTGTCATACGGGTGGTGTCTGTTTTGGTCACGATTTGTATTGTGAGAATAGCCTTGTCGTGTCCAGTTATTATTTCTTTCATCGCGGAATTGCGACGGATGTGACCTGTAATTGTTGTGTTCCTGTTTTCGCGTTCCGCGATTGTCAGTGTCAATTTCTAATTCTTGTAAGAGTCCCTGAAAAGCTTCAATGTCGTCTTTGCAACGGCCTGCCAAAATAATATGCCGTAAATGTTCAGGCAATTTGATTAAGCAAATGCGGATGAGTTCTGACAGGCTGTATGGGTTTGACAGGTACTGATTCTTGTGCAACATGTCTTCAAAATATTTCACAAGACTGGAAAATTTAGATTGTTCGAAATGTTTCATCATCATGATGCCATGTTTTACTCGGTCTTGTGTGGCTTGGGACCAATATGCTGAGAGGAAGGCATGGTAAAATTCTCCTTCACTGTGGCAATCGTGAATGACCGATCGCATTCTTACAGCTGGTTCATTCTCTAAGTAGCCACACATAAATTCTAATCTGTGCTCTAGTGACCAGTTGGGAGGAAAACAATGAGAGAATTGATGGAGCCACGCTTGTGGATGAATGTCGTTGCCAGAATTCTTAAATGTTTTGAATTTACGTGTAGTAATGAACAGCTTATAGTCAAAATCATCGTGTCGGCGGGTCGCATATCGGTCATTGTTACGTCGTTTCGGCGGTTCCATCTCAAAATTCGGTGTACTTTGCCAATTACTTTCATGATTTCCGAAATGCCCTGTGTTATTATTTTGTGGTTGTTCTGTATTGCTATGTCCCTCTTCCCATACTGGGGCGCGAGTGTCCTCTGAAATATGTAATTCTTGTATTACTTGAGCCAACTGATCTTGTACTTCCCGCATTTCTCTTTTGTACTGTGTGTTGATTTGATTTTGATTCTGTTTGAATTTCCTAATTTGTTCATACTCTTCAGTGTCAATGAAGGCTACAGGTTTTGTGTCATTCAGATCATCATCTACCTTCGTAGATAAGTTAATGAACTGATCTGAAAGTTCGGCTACTTTCTCCGATAGTGAACACATTTCCTCAGTGTGTTTTTCTGAACCAAGTTTCAGAGAGTCCATTTATGTTGAAATCGAATCTACTGTGTCCTTTAAGTTTTCCTGAGTTCTTGCAAGTTGCGTAACCGAATCGGTGGATGCAACTGAGTCCATTTTAGCTTGCAAGGTGTCGTGATTATCACGAACAACAGTTTGCAATTCTTTTATGGCTGCTTCGTGATTCTGTAATGAGTTTTCATGCCGCGAAAAAATAGGTTGAAAATGCTCACAAATTTGTGTTTTTACGTCATTACAGATTTTTTGACATTTCGATTCAATGTTATGTAACTCAGTAGTTAAATCTTCACGTGTTTGTTCAAGTGGTGTCTAACTTCCGAAGATTATGTTCCATTGTGTCCAACTGTTGCTGTGTTTGTCTCTGATTTTGTTCCATTGTGTCTAACTTTTGAAGCTTTTGTTGTGTTTGTCTCTGATTTTGTTCCATAGTGTCTAACTGTTGCTGTGTTTGTCTCTGATTTTGTTTCATTTGTTGCATTAATTGCAATAATAATGTATTAGTGTCTGGAATCTGATCATCTATGCTTTTCGGCAGTGCATTTGCACCGGCAACATTCACACTTTGACAAGCAGAAAATGTGTCTCGGCTTATTTGAGAAAACGGTGAGGACGCGAAACCTGAATGTACAGTATTTGCAAGATTGTGTCCTGTCATATCGGATTCCTGACGCGAGCTGTTGCCGACCAATCGATCGATAATGCTTCCCTGTTCACTAACTGTTTCACTTCCTACACCATTATTTGCAGCCCGCTCCATTTCCCTATGCACAATTACCAAATTACTACTTTGAACATTAGTTAATTCATTACATGGTGGCGCTAACACACTGCTTTCGTCTTCACTGTCATTTCTCAGTTTACTTTGGAGCCTAGTATTACGTTTTTCACACGCCATTATTGTCACAATATTTCACACGACAACACAAAAAAAGCCCAATTTGAAAAGCAAAAATAAGAGAACACATTAACATATCACTGAAAATAATATCTATTAATTGCAAGCGCAGCTGCGAAATACTTTGTGCAAAACTACATGCATGCCACAACTGTTTTACTGTACAACAACGAAAGACTGCAACTACAAAGGAAATTCTATGATTACGCGCTAGCAATAAACAAAAGCTACACTAATTACACAAACTACAAGAAAAAAATCAGAAGATTCCAGTGAGGTATCCTTGGCTAAGGGTCGACATATGAAACGTCCCCTTAGAACAATTATATAAGACTGGTCTATGTGAAACGTCCTCTTTGAACAATTATACACGACTGTGCTTAAACTGACACACAATAGTTTTTAGCGCAACGCAATCTGACTTTCAATAATCCCTACAAAAGAATGGCCCTGACTAACGTTAACCTATATGTTTCACAAATCACTTACCTCACAAAAATCTTCGTTTCTCGAACTACTGCAATACAGCGAGCGCCACTACCGCCAGCTAACTAAAATATTCAAACTACAGAAGTCACTAACTACAGAGGCACAGTTAGCAAATGAAAGATTTTAATAGAGAACAAACAATGTATTTACCTTAATAGTCATAATATATATATATCAGTTCATGACACCAATTCTTACAAATTTCAAATCTCCGCCATCTCTCTCCCCACGTCCACCACTGCTGGCGGCTCACCTCCAACTGCGCAACGCTACGCGCTGTAAGCATCCAGCTGCCTCTGCTCAACACTACAATGGCAGACAACAATGCAAAGTAAACACACACTGCGCACAGCACAGCCAGTGATTTTTCATACCGAGCGCTAAGCGGCGTTACCAATAAGAAAACCTAAACAGCCTACTTACAATATCTATGGGGAAGATTCCCATGACGACACATAGTGCGTCATTTGACGTTGTGTTGAATGCCCCTTTTAGTCGAAGTAGAACACTTCTTTGCCCTCGACGTACAATGGTTCTGTTTGTTGAGCGATTTCATCTGTGGGCCCACGTACTGGCAGCAAAGCATAGTACTGAATCGAAGAGAGGGCAATGGTATGTTAGTGTGACTGACAGGGGTAGTCTGAATTGCTCCGAATTTAGCCTAGCCAGTTTGTGTAGTATCTTTTCTGCTTTGTGTGTGCATATTCGCATGTGTTCGTGGAAGTTCAATAGTTCATCAGCTTATAATACTAGATAGCGTGTGACTGCTAGTCTTTTTATATTTGTGTCCCCGATATTGACTATTGGGTTCCTTCGCAGGATAGCGTTTAGCAATGTATAAGTTGTTTTGTTTCCAGCTATCTTTAATTTATTATCTGTGCACCATTGGGTTATTGTCCGAAGTGTTCCATTGGCTCTCTCTTCTAGCTGAGCACGGTTGTTTCCTGAAACTACAACGAGTAGATCATCAGCATAAGCGATAACTCCATCTGTCAAGATGTGCTCCTCTAGTAACTGTAGGAGCGGTTCTATAACTATGTCCCAGAAGATGGGGCCGCAGATCGGTCCTTGTGGACGGCCTTTTGCAAGTCGTTTAATCACTTTCTGGTTGTCTATTTGCCAAACGACCGTCCTGTCTCTGCAATAGCCCATGAAACTATTATACAGAGACCTTGGTACCTGCAGGTGTCTGAGCCTCTTGAACAAGCCGGCCACCAGAGCTTGTCGAAGGCACCTGAGATGTCTATCATAATTGCAAATGTGTATTTGGAGGGTGTATCGTGTACTATTTGGGGTGCTCTGTTAATTGCGTCGTCTATAGATTTCCCTTCCCTGAAGCCGTATTGGTGTGGTGTCAGTCCCCGTAGTGTTCGGTGTGCTTGTAGTCTTTTGGAGAGTAATTTTTCTTGTACTTTACCAACTGTATTGATAAGGCAAATTGGTCTGTATGACTTGGGGTCTGATGGGTCTTTGTCTGGAGCCTTTTTGACGATAACCGCCTTAGGGGTCTTCCACACTGCAGGCACACGGCCCAGCCTTAATGCATCGTTTAACAACGTTGTGAGAAACGGGGTGATCTGCGGTGTAGTTTGTTTCAGTACTTCAGAGTGGATATCATCCGGTCCAGGCGCCTTTTTGTTTTTGAGTACTGAGATCGCTGTCGCCACTTCTTCCTGCGCAAATGGACAGGTGACGGTTGGTGTGGTGTATACTGTGTCTACTTCGCGTCTCAGTGCTGCATGTTGTGGTGTGTCTGTGTCGGCGATGTCGTCAGGTAGGAGTTTGCTCAACAGGAACGTAAGGACTAAACAACTTTCACTCCCCGAGCGGAAAAAATCTCCGACCCGTCCAGGAATTGAACCAGGGCCTCTTCAGTTACCAATCAGCCGCACCGATCATGCAGCTGTCGGAGTGGACCTTTTGATCTTCTTGCTGAAAGCATTGTCATGTTTCTGTATTTCTGTAGTTTCTCTGGACAAGCAGATATGATAGCTCTCCTAGAGAGCAGGAACTTCGGTGTCGGCGAATTTCACTCTGCGGTCTGTCACACACAGTGCATGCTCCGGCACGGCTGATCTCTCTACCTGCCCCAACCTGCAACGCCACCTACGTTCTTTGATACTGCAGTTGACTGATCGTCCGGTCATTCCAACATATACTTTTCCACACTTATATGGTGTGTGTATAGTAACGACATTGCAAGTGGGTCCCTTTTCTCCTTGGCTTTCTGGCACAGACTTTGATCTTCTTGTCGTTTTATAAATAGTCTTTATGCCGTGTTTGCACAAATACGACCATTCTCCCCATCACTCTGGAAATGTATGGCAGTAAGGCCGCACCGATATTTCTTGTTCCGATGTGTCACTTCGCTGAGCGTTTGATTCTGTGACACGACTTACATAAGTGGTGGAATACTCATTCCTCCTCGTAACCCTCCCTACTTTTTCATCTCGCGTCTGAGGTGGTTCGGCTCACGTATTCGTCTTACTTGCATTACGAGCGTATTTATCACATATCGTTTCTATTCTCACGCAAGACATCCCAAGATTTTTCATGCATGTCTCAACACGAGCTATTTCAAAAGGAACGGCAACTTCTACGAACAGTTTTAAGGCGTTGTCACGGGTAGTTCACTTAGTCCAGTGGTGGAAAATATCTTCATGGACCATTTCCAAGCAAAAACACTAGATTTGGCACCTTGTAAACCAAAGGTATGATACAGATGCGTCGAAGTTGTCTGCAGCCATGAACAAGATCAGCTGTGTGACTTCCTACAACACCTGAACAGTCTTTATCCCAACGTAAAATTTACTATGCAGGCACAAAAGGGCCAACAGCTTCTCTTTCTAGATGACCTAGTCAAGAGTGATGTTAAAACCTGTGACACTGAGAGTACTGAAACCCGACGCAAGGGAACCGATAGCACCCCAACTCCATAACTATCTAATCGGAAGGAAAGAGGCAAGATTAATAAGCTCGTAGCGCGAGCCGCGGCACCTCAGACGTGAGATGCATCACGTAGAATGGATTATGAGGAGCAATGGGCTCTCCACCAGTTACATAACCGAGCGAGATGGTGCAGTGGTTAGCACACAGGACTTGCATTCGGGAGGACGACGGTTCAAACCCGCTTCCGGCCATCCTGATTTAGGTTTACCGTGATTTCCCTAACTCGCTTCAAGCAAATGCAGGAATGGTTCCTTTGAAAAGGCACAGCCGGCTTCCTTCCCTAATCCGATGGGACCGATGACCTCACTGCTTAGTCCCCTCCCCCAAATCAATGAACCAACCTTTTACGTAACAAATGTCACAGAG
Organism: Schistocerca gregaria; assembly: GCF_023897955.1. NCBI lineage: Eukaryota > Metazoa > Arthropoda > Insecta > Orthoptera > Acrididae > Schistocerca > Schistocerca gregaria. The sequence goes on from NC_064927.1 coordinate 425,254,241, forward strand.
TCAAACACTCGGCGAAGTGACGCACCGGAAAAAGAAATATCGGGTACGGCTTTTCTACCACACATTTTCAGAGTGAAAAACAGAATCGACTGCATATTGTGCAAACACGGCTTAAAGACTATTTATAAAACGACAAAGAAGATCAAAGTTTATTTCAGATCGGCAAAGGAGAAAAGGGACGCATTCGGAAGGTCTTGAATATTCCGCATATCATGCACATGTGGAAAACTGCATGCTGGAATGAATGGAAGATCAATCAACTACAGGATCACCAAAGAGCGTCTCTGTGTCAGATGACGGGAGCGAGTCATGACGTCCGGGCACATAGGCGGACGTGGACACAACCATTATATCGACTTCCAAACCGCCATGAGGCTTCTCTTCGCGTCCTCCTAGAGTCGGCGTGGCATGAGGAAGGTGTGGCTGTGTTAAGTGTCGCTCACGCCTCGTCGTTCCGTCCTGACAAAGCCGCTCGAGAAAGATGCTGTAACTGGTTGGGCCCATGCATCTGACTGGGATCCGTCTGGAGCGTGGCTACATACGTGAAAGGTAAAGATGTCGGAGAGGTGGAAGGCATCAGATCCGCTGGGAGCTGGACAATTCGCTGCAGACAAAATGATCGAATGTGGCCCTCTTTTCCGCAACCCGAGCTGGGTGATCGCCCTGTGTCCCCCAATGTAGAGTTAAGATGCAACGTGCTTAAGGTCAACGCGTACCTGGCGCACTCCGTTCAGTACAGGGTAGACGGTAAATCTGCCCACTTCTGCGCCACGTGGATGTGAATTATCTCCAAGGGCGACCACATCGTCTGCCGGCAACTTCGAATGAGAGCTCGAATACGAGCGTGGTCCTGAGACCGAGGCCTGCATGATCTACAGTCACTGGACCAATGTTGCCCTCCGAATGTCGGAACTTGAGTTCGTCTCTCGTCTTCCCTAAAATCGCGTCGCAGGCATCATCAGTCGATAATTTACGTAAATCACGCTGCTCACAATTGAGAGGTGGATTCCAACAAAGGAATGTAGATGTAGATGTAGATGAAAGGATCTATAAATCGTCTCGAAGAAATAGCTCAATTTCAAGCGCTTTGGGAAGTGCGTGTTCATTCGAAAATTTCAGCGTCGATTTCTGGTATGAACCGGCGATTTACTTTAAAAGAAAATTTCTCGCGCGAAAGCCGTTGTAGCACGTAAACACCTCGAATCTGCGCGCCACGGCGAGGACGTAAACAGCTCCGTCCGCACCGCTCCGCCTACGAAGACAGGTGCGGCCAGACCCAGTCCTCCATAGTATCTATTGGTCCATTATGGACAGGGGACATAAGCTGGTTAAGTAATTGAAGACTACACGAAAAGAAGGGGTTAAGTCCAAATGGTATCATTATAAAGTTCATCAAATGTACTTACAGTTGGGTGAACTTAAATGAATGTGATGGTTATAGTCACGGAGTTGTAGCTAGATTCAAATATGGTATACATCGAGAAAATGGGTCAAGTCGGTGCAATACACGCACAGAAAAGGTGGAGTCCAGTCTCTAACGCTCTGGGATGGAAACATACGCAAGGTATGGCCTCAGGTAAGCCGGCCGGTGTGGCCGTGCGGTTCTAGGCGCTTCAGTCTGGAACCGCGTGGCCGCTACGATCACAGGTTCGAATCCTGCCTCGGGCATGGATGTATGTGATGTCCATAGGTTACTTAGGTTTAAGTAGTTGTAAGTTGTAGGAGACTGGTGACCACAGTCCCATAGTGCTCAGAGCCATTCGAACCATTTGAAGCCATTTGTCTCAGGTAACGCCCTTAATGTCGAAAAATCGGCTGCTATGGCTGTAGGAGCAGGACTCCATTCGCGGTGTGTCGCCCTCTCCATGGGCAGTACATCTGGCCTCTCATGGCCGATCACGGGTTGCGCCCATGGACATCATTCAAAATGTTCAAATGTATGTGAATTTCTAAGAGACGAAACTGCTGACGTCATCGGTCCCTAGACTTAATCTAATTTACGCTAAGGACAACACACACACCCGTACCCGAGGAAGGGCTCGAACCTCCGACGGGAGGGGCCGCGCAGTGTTGACATGGCGCCTAGAACCGCGCGGCCACTCCGCGCAGCTGGACATCATTCACCGAATACACTTTGTCAACACCTACCTCGCTTGTCGCCTCCCTCACCTGGCCCAGGTCTTACCTACGCAAGCCACGACTGCGTGACGTTTGTTAGTACCCTTCGGATCTTTCGTCACCACTGGCATGCTATTCAGGGTCATTACGGATCCCTCACCCTCCCGCCTATTCGATGGGGACTCGGGTCCGTTCATGTCCTTGACAGGGGGCGATCCTCTTCCTGAACACACAACTCAGGCTGTTGAGGACATTCCCGCAAAGCGTGACGTGCCTCCTCCTGGAATCGTTTCAGCCATCTTCTCAAGCACACCTGGTGGCGTCTGGAGACGACTCTTTATACCATCTAAGCTATTTTAGTCGAATGTAGCAATGTTATACCGGCAACACATATGACGATACGGGACGTACGCCGTGTCTTCCAAAGGGGTTGACCCCCGAAAGTCATAGAGTCGAAACACCCACACGTCCGATGGAAGGTCTCGTCGAAAACGGTAAGGCCGGTCGGACCTGATGGACACTGTTGTTCAGTCGCTGTGGTATGTAACGGTCAGTTGCAAACAGATGATAGAGTCAACACTTCACCGAACCAACATGGCAGGCTCACACAATTGCGCCACATGCGGAGAAACGGGTGGGATCTGGCACCTGGTTCGACAAAGCCTGGGCTACTTACTCCGAGCGACACCGGCGCATATTGCTCCAGAGGCCCTCCTTTTCAAAGGCGATACCTACTACCCTAGTACGAAAACCAAAGAAATCGCATCTCTCTACGGACGCACGGTTTATTACCGATTTTTTAATGATACCAAAACGGCCTTGGACTTCTGGAATTACCTGTAAAAAAAAGGGCATGCCAAAATTGTTCTAAATCCGAAGAATCGATGGCCCTTTTCCAATTAATTAGGCAGTGCTTCCCGCGACCCTCCGTAAAGCTAGATCCTTCCGTGTAGTAGACGACAGCTGTCCACCAACTGAAGACTTCTGACATGCACTCTCACAATCTGAGAAGCTAATGAACCTTTCCGTGAAGACGTACCCTATAGGTCCAGCGCCAAATGCGCCACGCGGCAGTGATCGCTAAGTGCAGCAGCCTTTCTCACTTCCTCCACCCTAGAGGGGCTTTGTTTATTTCTTATTCTTTCCTTTTCTTAGCTGGCTTGCTTTGACTGCCGTAAAACAATATAAAAATAAAAACAAATAAAACATGAATGAAAAGATACATTCTCAAATAAAAAAATCAAAGTAAAACGTGTATTTGCCCTTATTTCGTCCCCTAAGTCAGTCTCGGTAGCTGCGGCTGTGGAGGACACCGTGGCCGCACCTTGTGATTCCATTCCTGGCCACTCTGTTCCCAGACCCACAGCGATCGTTAAGAAGTACTTTAAAAAAAAATCGGAAGCCGACTGCTTGCGAAGAGTGGGAAATCCATGTTCGCGTCCCGGTCCCGCACAAATTTTCGTTGTCGTCATTCTATTATACAGCAAATGGTTGTCCATACTAGCAACTGCGAATATACACTCCTGGAAATTGAAATAAGAACACCGTGAATTCATTGTCCCAGGAAGGGGAAACTTTATTGACACATTCCTGGGGTCAGATACACCACATGATCACACTGACAGAACCACAGGCACATAGACACAGGTAACAGAGCATGCACAATGTCGGCACTAGTACAGTGTATATCCACCTTTCGCAGCACTGCAGGCTGCTATTCTCCCATGGAGACGATCGTAGAGATGCTGGATGTAGTCCTGTGGAACAGCTTGCCATGCCATTTCCACCTGGCGCCTCAGTTGGACCAGCGTTCGTGCTGGACGTGCAGACCGCGTGAGACGACGCTTCATCCAGTCCCAAACATGCTCAATGGGGGACAGATCCGGAGATCTTGCTGGCCAGGGTAGTTGACTTACACCTTCTAGAGCACGTTGGGTGGCACGGGATACATGCGGACGTGCATTATCCTGTTGGAACAGCAAGTTCCCTTGTCGGTCTAGGAATGGTAGAACGATGGGTTCGATGACGGTTTGGATGTACCGTGCACTATTCAGTGTCCCCTCGACGATCACCAGAGGTGTACGGCCAGTGTAGGAGATGGCTCCCCACACCATGATGCCGGGTGTTGGCCCTGTGTGCCTCGGTCGTATGCAGTCCTGATTGTGGCGATCACCTGCACGGCGCCAAACACGCATACGACCATCATTGGCACCAAGGCAGAAGCGACTCTCATCGCTGAAGACGACACGTCTCCATTCGTCCCTCCATTCACGCCTGTCGCGACACCACTGGAGGCGGGCTGCACGATGTTGGGGCGTGAGCGGAAGACGGCCTAACGGTGTGCGGGACCGTAGCCCAGCTTCATGGAGACGGTTGCGAATGGTCCTCGCCGATACCCCAGGAGCAACAGTGTCCCCAATTTGCTGGGAAGTGGCGGTGCGGTCCCCTACGGCACTGCGTCGGATCCTACGGTCTTGGCGTGCATCCGTGCGTCGCTGCGGTCCGGTCCCTGATCGACGGGCACGTGCACCTTCCGCCGACCACTGGCGACAATATCGATGTACTGTGGAGACCTCACGCCCCACGTGTTGAGCAATTCGGCGGTACGTCCACCCGGCCTCCCGCATGCCCACTATACACCCTCGCTCAAAGTCCGTCAACTGCACATACGGTTCACGTCCACGCTGTCGCGGCATGCTACCAGTGTTAAAGACTGCGATGGAGCTTCATATGACACGGCAAACTGGCTGACACTGACGGCGGCGGTGCACAAATGCTGCGCAGCTAGCGCCATTCGACGGCCAACACCGCGGTTCATGGTGTGTCCGCTGTGCCGTGCGTGTGATCATTGATTGTACAGCCCTCTCGCAGTGTCCGGAGCAAGTATGGTGGGTCTGACACACCGGTGTCAATGTGTTCTTTTTTCCATTTCCAGGAATGTATTTCATGTATCATATTTGACCAAAGTTAGTTCATTTTTATGTAACTGGTGTCACTATTATTTGTTAGTGTTAGTAAAGGTATTAATTTTACAGCACCGTTTTTGAGGATAGGCGTGCATAGCCTAACAGAAGATTAAACAGTTGGTCTATGAATGCGATCGAGTGTCTTCGTTTTTAAACATAGTGGGTGATACTTAAAACCTTTATACCTTTTAAGTACTCTGCAGATCCAAGAACGAATGTACCAAATTACATCATGAGGATAGAATGAAAGTCTTCTTGGGCTTCTACAAGGTCGGATATTCTTCATAAAGGAATTTCCTACCGCATGCATCTCTTTCTGTAACTTCTCATGCAAAGAAGACGCAAGCGTGTCGATCCTAATACCTGCTACAAGCAAACATCTGTCTTTCTCTCTTCCAGATGGCTCAGCGAATATAGTAAACGTGTGTAGACAATCATTTATGGTGATTCTTGCACTGAGAAGAATCCGTATTGAGAGTCTTGTAACTCACAAAAAGCTGGGCGAAGTGACTTATAGCGAGAACCGAAGTAATAAAGGACACAAGGGAAATTACCCTGAGGACCATTCTCAATGGATCATGGCCTATGTTAACTCTTGTCCCCGACAAGAAAGCGATTATTATATGGCAAAGACTTGGAAAGAGCACTTGAGGTGAGACTTGACTGTACTAAGGTTGTACAAAGCATTCAATGAGAAACACGAGTTGAATAAGGTTTCATGCCATTTTTATTTCCGAACATTTAATAAGAAGTTCTCCATTCTATGATACCATCCACTAAGGCCCGACTCATGCAGTGTGCGTAATTTGCTAAATTGGGAGAGAAGATATGATCCTGGTAACGAAACAGCAGAGAGATCTTGAGATCCATCATCGAAAAGCTGTAAAGGTAAGAAAGTAAATGGCTGAAGACCATAAAGCACCACAAATGCCTACTAGCTACACATGTACTTTCACTACAGCGTTACAAATCTTATCGCTTGCTGCACTAACTCATAATAAAGCGTGTTACTCTCGATAGCTATCTCGTTATAATTTTTGGATTCATATCTGAAACAATATTAGTCTTTACACACTTATGAGGCGTGAGGAATAACTGGAAGAGGTGGTAATGAAATTACTTGACCTTTATTAAACACAAAGTGCAAAATCGCACCCCAGCGGAAATTAATGGTATGGAGCGATAACTGCAATGCTCAAAATAAAAACTGGATGTTGTTATTCCTGTGGTTTTATCTTATGTCTACGGGATTCGTTGGTTAAGTTTACCGAAACTACCTTGTGTCGGAACACTTCTTTATAAGTTTTGATCGAGATTTTGCCAAAACGGAAAAAAACGTAAACCTAAGGATAACCGTCAGCTAGCATTGGATTTAATGAAAGTGATTCTTTTCTCAAGAATTGACGATCCGCACGCTACGAGTGTAATGGACTCATCTGAGTTCTATGACTTGAAAACTGCTTCTAAAGAAACGCTTATAACAGTTACATTTCAGATCTCCAAAGCTCAGTGGATCAGAATAACCAAGCGCACACCCTTCGCGGGTTTTGAGCAGTGGGCCCACAGTAATGTTTTCAGGAAGAAAGTGAGTCTGAACTGTACTTTCTACTTCCTGCAGCCTCTTAACTGTATCAACAGATATCCACCGGAGAAGTACAAGTACTTTCAGGATAGGACAGGTTACCTAAAGAATGAAAATAAACCCTTTTATGAAAACCTCTTACAGTAATGTTTCATACATAACATTTTGCTAGGCAGAATAATGGTATACACGAAATTCTTTCTTATTTAGAATGTTTTTTACTTTAAGCATATTTATCCTTGATTAAATAAGAACAGATTTTTAATCTTTGTTTGAAATATTTGTGTTCATTATACTTAGTACAGCGTAGTTCACCTATTCCGTTTTTTTCTTTTAGTCTTATATCACAAAAACACATTTCATACTATTTGATTTTCAATAATGTTTTCCATGGCTTTGGGGCAGTGCAAGCTGAAAATAACATGATAAATTAACAAAGCTATGTTCCTTTGATAGAATAAAAAGTTTACAAGGTCAATGTGACAATAAGAAATGTTTTTCCAAGAAAAAGGAACCTCATTTTTCCCTAACACATGTTTGTTACTTGGGCCATTGTATATTTAAATTCTTCAGTCTATGAATAAAGCCCTCTATGTCCTCGTCTCGACGAACACGTAAAAGCAAACAGCAGGTGAAAGATGGCTGTCCTATTTGCCATGTCAATTTTCAAGAAGGTCATATTTAAAGGAAATTTTGGATTTGATAAATGTACTAAACCTTTTTAGTATGGATATAACCATATTCTTTGTAAGGCTGTTCCTGAGACCACAGATGTTGCTCAGAGAGGTCACTGCTTTTGAAGAGAGTAACAGTAGTGTGTGTTAAACAGTCTAGCGATGTACTCGTTTTGAAAATGATGAGAGCTGACTTGCCATGTAGTGGAGGCAGCTTTACTTAAAAGGGGTTTTGTATTAATATATTCTGAGGAAAAATTTTGTGGTAGAGACATGATTTGATTGCAAGAAGGTCAAGAGGAACTTTTTCTAAGGTAATCTAGTTTTTTTAATATATTCGTAATAGTGTAGTTTCTTATTGTTAGCCGGCCGCGGTGGTCTTGCGGTTAAGGCGCTCAGTCCGGAACCGCGTGACTGCTACGGTCGCAGGTTCGAATGCTGCCTCGGGCATGGATGTGTGTGATGTCCTTAGGTTAGTTAGGTTTAATTAGTTCTAAGTTTTAGGGGACTGATGACCACAGATGTTAAGTCCTATAGTGCTCAGAGCCATCTTATTGTTTGAACATTGTGTATGATAAAAGTTTACTGTAGAAATTTTATAGTGAAGCACATGGATTTGTCTTATACACTATAGATCAAAAGTATCCGGACTCTTAAACAAACATACGTTTTTCATGCAAGGTACATTGTGCTGCCAGGTACTCCATATCGGTGACCTCAGTAGTTGTTAGAGCTCGTGAGAGAGCAGAATGGGTTTTCCGCGGAACTCACGGATTTCGAACTTGGTCAGTTGATAGGGTGTCACCTGTGTCATACGTCTGTACGCGAGATTTCCACACTCCTAAGCGTCCCTAGGTCCACTGTTTCCGATGTAATAGTGAAGTGGGAATGTGAAGGGACACACAAAAGCGTCCAGACAGACCTCGTCTGTTGACTGACAGAGACCGCTGACAGTTGAAGAGGGTTGTGATGTGTAAAAGGTAGACATCTATCCAGACCATCACACAGGAATTCTATACTGCATCAGGATCCACTGCAAGGACTCTGACAGCTAGGCGGGAGGTGAGAACACTTGGATTTTATAGTTGAGCGGCTGCTCATGAGCCACACATCACGCCGGTAAATGCCTAACGACGCGTCGTTTAGTGTAAGGAGCGTAAACATTGGACGATTGAACAGTGGAAAAACGTTGTGTGGAGTGACGAATCAAGGTACACAATGTGGCGATCCGATGGCGGGTTGCGGGTATGGCGAATGTCCGGTGAACGTCATCTGCCAGCGTGTGTAGTGCCAACAGTAAAATTCGGAAGCGGTGGTGAATAGTGTGGTCGTGTTTTTCGTGGAGGTGTCTTGCACACCTTGTTGTTTTGCATGGCACTATCACAGCACAGGCCTAAACTAAATTTTTAAGCACCTTCATGCTTCCCACTGTTGAAGCGCAATTTGGGGATGGCGGTTGCACCTTTCAACACGATAGAGCACCTGTTCATAATGCACGGCCTGTGGTGGAGTCCCTGCAATGGACTGGCGTACACATAGTCCTGACCTGAATCCTATAGTACACCTTTCGTGCGAGGCCTCACCGACCGACATCGATACTTCGCAGTGCAGCACGCCGTGAAAAATAGGCTGCCATTCTCAAAGAAACCTTCCAACACCTGATTGAACATACGCCTGCGAGAGCGGAAGCTGTCATCAAGGCTAAGGCTGGGCCACCACCATATTGAATTCCAGCTTTACCGATGGAGGGCGCCACGAACTTGTAAGTCATTTTCAGTCACGTGACCAGATACTTTTGATCACATAGTGTAAGTGACTTTGAACATCAGTCAGAAAGCTGGCCATCAGCAAACCCAAGGGTTTCATGTTGTCTGTTTCCAAAGTTTTACAGAATCCATACGTCGTAATAAATGTGCTTTTACAGTAAGTAAATTGTATGTCTTTGAAGTCAGTATCAGCATTAGACTGTTTTTTATTTGCAGAGGTACATTTACACGATCATGATTTCGGCTTTAAAGTGCCGTTATCAAGTGTTTTAATGTTAAACAATTCCTAAGATGTCATACTGTCGTATATAAAATACACTATTAGGCACTTTGTCTAAGGATCAATTGTATGTGGTTGTTGGTCCCAGGATTTATATATTATTGTCTTGAAATTCTCGTTTGTGGCGGTGTCTGATTGTTGTATATCGTGTCTCCCTACCACTTTCGCGCAACGACGCTCTGAGCGTGTTTTTTTAGGGGAATTGACTAGTTTGAACCTGGGACCTGTTGCTGGTAAGGAGACGCCAGACCACACATGACATGTAGAATTCAGAAGAGTTCAGTGAGACTAGCGATGATATAACCAAATACTAAATGATCTCAGTGTCAGCTCCACTGCACTCCCTGTAAAAGAATCTTAATACTAACTAAATATAGTGGAAAGGGTTCAAGGCTTTCCTATTTTTAGTTAGCTGGTAAAATAACGCCGGAAAACCAGTTAAGCTTACCATTGGAAATTTTATTCTACTCACAAAACATCATTTATAAATTGCACTATTGATAAAAGGAAATGTTTTAATACGGGATGGTAAAAACCAACTGCGTTCAACAAAAATGTGAACGAATATTCCCTGAATGTGTTTCCAAGTTCTACAATCGATCGAAGGATGACCTATGCCATATCACATCTATAATCTAGGTTTAATTTAAGTTTCACAAAAGAGAAAACTATCAAAATGGTCTACAGTGACCCTCAATTATCTTTAATTACTTATCTAACTTGTCGTAAATTACAGTGGCTGATGTGGCTTCTCAATAACTATATAAAAGAAAAATCATCGCGTTTCAGATCTGTTCTTCAAGTGGCAAATGTGAACACCATGAGTTTTAATTAACGATCGACACTAGTATTACGCAAAAAGGGGGTGTAACAGATGAGACTTCTGCAGTTCTGAGTGAAGTCTTATGCGCTCAAAAATGCGGCATCGCGTGCGTTCATTACCTTGTCGGTGTTTAGGCAGCGTCAGGGCGACAGCGGCCGGCGCACCAGCCGTCCAGCTCGCCGTCTCGGAAGCAACTCTCTTTACTACAATTTACCGAAGTTAGTTTAAAAAAAACTATCTGGCTGTGTTTCCATCTGACCAATCAGGGTCTCAATGTTAACCTTAAGCTCCGCCTACAAAAATTCTGTCTATCCAATGAGAAACGTTATACTTTTCGTGGTGGGGCAATGTTTTTTAAAGTTTGCAACGTAACAGAGGCGCTAAAAAGTCTCGCGCTAAAGCCTGCAGCTGGTGTGGTCCTTTTAGCGTTATCGTAAGATCTATACTGTTCTTCTGGATGGCTCTGTCTTTTAACATGGGCTGGAGGATGGTCCTAATGTAACAGACACGCGAAAAGTCTCACGCTAAAACTTGCGGGTGGTAGTGACCCTTTTTGTGTTATCGTAAGATCTATACTGTTACTGTTTTTCTGGAGGGCTCTAGCTTTTAACAGGGGCTAGGGGGTGGTCCTTGACGTAACAGAGACGCGAAAAAGTCTCACACTAAAACGTGCAGGTGGTAGTCTTACAGGTAGGCTGGCAGTGTGGGTGTCCAGTCCGTCCCTTATCGTAGGACCTTCTAGCTTAACACGGTTCTGCTCTCGGCTTCTGTTCTCGTTCCTTCCCTCGGAACTGCGTCGGTCTCACAGTGGGAAGGTACGACATGCATTTAGGCATTCTTGTGTTAGTCTGTGGTATTCCATTTGCTCACTCGTTACTCGTATTACTTTGGTTAACTTAATGTCACGATTTATTCGGAGCTATGTGACACACTGCTAGATTTGCTTATTATGTCAGGGTTTTCATGAAAGGTGTTGGATTTGCCTGACACCTTACAATGGTTCAAGTGAAATTTATGTGTTTCTATCTTGAACCTTATGAAAAACGTGCAAAATGTAGCGTTCGTCTTTTTGAGTTTCACTCTAGCCACTGAGAAAAGATCATGTTGTTTATTAATGAAAGGCTTAGACAGCGTGGGTAATCTGCATACGACAGCTAGGTGGTGACAGAAAATCGTACTTCAGTAACTTGCTGTGTTACAGCTTCCTAAAGTCGTGGATGAAAGTACTTGCTCTTCCAATTTTTTATGGTCATTATTACGTCTCATGGGGGTTTATGTCGCCAAAATAGTTCTGATGTTTTTGTAGTTTACGTTTTTTTTGCGGGGGAGGGTAGTCGCTTCCTAATCGTGAGTTAGACTTTTTCCAGAAACTGTGACACTGGGACAAGTTTTTCCACTTCGTAAATGATTCATGTTACTTTATTATGAATTTAGCGTGAGTATTCATATACTTATAGATGGTGAAGACTTCAGTTTACCCTCGATACATTCACAAAATATGCATGTTTAAAGTCGGTAGTAGATATGAAACATCGTCATTTCCAACCAGGTGTCTTGGTACTTTTGAACACATAGTGTAATTGAAGCAAGTGTCAAGGAAAGTATTTGTACCCAGGAAAATATTTAATAAATATTTTGCTAAGCTGACCAGTTGTGAGAACTTTAAGAAAGTAGGTATTGTTGTTATGTCTTAATGAAGCATAGTTGTACTTGGAGTCTTTGTTCTCATTTATCAGTCGTTAAATTTAGATCCTGATTTTTCATTCTTTACGTTTATCAACGTGTTTGTACACTCGCAATGCACATCATGAGCTGTGTACTGCGAAGCATTTTGTGAAAATTGATAGGATACTGTCTTGCATTGCACATCGCAAGCACGCAAATGAGATTTAGTTTTGGACAGTCACTTCAATATGCCTAATAGTAACAGACTGAAGAACAGACAAGCGTTCCGTGCGCGCATGTAGGCCAATAAATTTAATTATCGTCAGAGTTGATGACCACTGTAAGATACGGTGATAGTCGGAATGTACTTGTAAAAACATGATATCATTTCAGAGGTTTCAAATGAGTTAAGGTTTTCAGAAAAGTGGTATCTTGTGAATTTTGAAGCACTTTTATCAGAAAGTCAGATGCGTTAAATCTCATGTTCATTTACTGTGTAATTAAATTAACAGATCTGATACAGTCATTGTTTACAAGACAAAAGATAAAAATTAACAATTTTCAGAGCCAACATTTTAACCTGAGTCATTTGTTTTGCAGTCAAACAGCAAACGTAAGTTTAATTGAAAATTGACTGCTTTCTCGCAGGCGAATTGTTTAAATACAGGGCAGTCCGAATTTCACATCGGTTTGCGTGAGCTCCACATATTTCCGGTGGAAATTTAGTTTTAACGTAATTCTGTTGCCCTGCACTGAGATTTGCGGATTTCGATATTTATTCATTTATCAGATACAAACTTGACACAAACACAAGTTTTAAAATTTTAAAAGTTAAACTTTCAAAGTCTTCGCGAGCGTTAGACTTCAGAGAGCGCCACGCAGATGGGGCGTGACAAGTGGGACAGATGACGGACGTACCAGGAAATGTCTGAACGGTACAGTATTTCCATGATCTAAATGTACAATCTCCTTTATTTTAAATTACTATCACGATTTCGGCCTTAGGTCACTTCAAGTATAATAGTGGTGGGTATAACTGTTGTTTGTTAAGTCATCGTCAAGATCTATTGAACTGGATGCCCCAGAGTGTAGATGAGTATTTTCATTTACACGCAGCGACACCCAGTTCAATTGATCTTGACGATGACTTCACTTAACAAAGTCCAGTTATACTTAACACTGTTATACTGTACTTGACAATGACTTAAGATCGAAATCATGATGTTAATATAAAACGAAGAAGTTTGTACAGTCAAATGGTGTGAATATCATCCAAACATTATGACGTGATACTGAAAATCTTTTGCTTGTGGACCGTCTGGCAGCAACTGAATAAAACACAATTTTAGTGCCATTCGCGTTTCTCCTTTATTTTCTGCAAGACATCATCAGTGGCAGGTTGCGTGGACAATATCTTGCATATTACGCTTCTGTTGCACTTTTGGTGTTGTTATTCTTCTTTTGGAAACCAAAACATTGCATTAAACAAGCGTTCAGTTCATAGTGCTGTGGAATGTGGAGAAAAAACAACAAATTGGCATTTATAAGAAGAAGAACAACACCAAAAGTGCAACAGGAGCGTAATATGTAAGAAATTGTCCACGCAACCTGCCACTGATGATGCCTTGCAGAAAATAAAGGCGAAACGCGTTGGTACTAAAATTGTGTTTTATTCAGTTGCTGTCAGATGGTCCATAAGTAAAAATTATCAGTATACCGTGATATTACACGCAACTGTGGAAGACAGAACTACAAAAGTTGAAGATTATAACGTGACAGTGGCCCAAAAGTATGAGAAGATTATACCAGGAACTATTTTATGCTACCACTACAAGACATTCGAATAATACATTCCTACATCTGCATCTACATGTGCATGACTACTCGCGATTCACTCTTAAGTGCCTGGCAGAGGGTTCATCGAACCATCTTCATACTATTTCCTATGTCCCACTCTCGAAGAGCATGCGAGGAAATCGAACCCTTAAACCTTTCCGTGTTAGCTTGGATTTCTCTTATGTTATTACAATGATCATTTCTCCCTATGCAGGTGGGTATAAACAAAATATTTTCACCTTCGGAGGACAACGTTATAGATTGAAATTTAGTGAAAAGATCTCGCGGCAACGAAAAAGGCCTTTGATTTAATGGTTGCCACCCAACTAGCGTATAATGTACGTGGCACTCTCTCCCCTACCTCATTATAATAGGAAACGGGTTGCCCTTCTTTCAACTTTTTCGATGTACTCTTTCAATCCTATCTGATACGGACTTCATACGGTACAGCAGAAGACGAACAAGTGTACTGTAGGCAGTCTCTTCGGTAGACCTGTTGCATGTTCTAAGTGTTACGCCAATATAACGCAGTCTCTTGTTTGTCTTTCCCATAACATTATCTATACGGTCGTTCCAGTTCCTCCGCCCGCGGTTAGGGCTGCCGCTACACAGAGAGATGTTTGACGAGTCCACCTTGTAGATCGTAGCTGCACGTTCACACGCCGAGCACAGTATTTAAGTGGTGGGTCGCCGACTCTTGGCCAGTTCCAGTGACTTGTCGCCGAATTCCAGTAGCCTATGGTTGCCCCCACAGATCGGACAGAACCCACCTGCAGTGTACATCTGCCGACCGGCACCAGCCGTTGGACACTCAACGCCGAGTGTCGCAGACTAGTGGAGGTGATGGTCGAAGTGTTTGTTTCATGACAGACTCAGTTTCTTTATTTTCCTTCTGATTCAACAGTCCTCTGGCTGGTCTGATACGACCCGCCATGATTTCCTCTCCTGCGCCAACCCCTTCATCTTAGAGTAGTGAAAGTGTCTTGTAGCCACCTTTTGTTAGTCCGGAAGCCCATTTTCACTAGCATTTCTCTTTCTTTTCCTTGTTTCTCTTTTCTCATAACTCTCATAGTGGTGTGATTGAATGTGGTTGTGTGTCACGTTGCTAGACGGTGTCAAGTAGGCAAAGAGGTTTGCGCTACGTGTGAGAAATCCACCTGCGTTAGGTTGGTGGCGGAAATGGCATCTTTGGATTTTCCGGGCCACGCGGAGCGTGGAAGAGGCTGGAGAAGAGGCGGGAGGCAGTCTGCCGCCGGTACGGGAAGCGTCCACAGCTGTGCTCCAGTCGAAGAAGGGTGAGTTAGACTGACCGCTTCTCGCGTTGTTACTTGGCGAGAGGATAGCTGTTAGCTTTTGGTCTCGCTTTTCAACTCTGAAAGATTGCTTTGCCTTGTCGCAGCAAGGAATGCAAAACTTTGGCAGATTTTCCTTTCAGTAAACTTCTATAGCAGACTTGGATCCGCCGGAAGAGAGCCACACAAATGTGTCGATAAGCAGTGAACACTCGCTCCTGTATGAATGTCTCTTTGCCTTCAGCTGTGCCTGTATAAGCTTTTATTTTTCTAAATATTAATAGCTTTGCCTTCTCGTAAATTTTACTTGCTTTATGTATCTTTCGTCCATGGGGAGCCAACCACGTTGTTGAACATTAGAGTTTGTTGGGCTACCGTCATCACTAACTGTCCGATCTCATGTTTGTGTTAAAGAATGTTAACTGTTCATCATTGTGTAATGTGATATTGTTGCAACTTGGCCACGGTTGGTGCGTTGCTGGGAGCTGATCTTATGCACAGTGTTCAAGCAGTCTCTGATTTACTCTAAATGTTTGATTCTCGTGAACAGTGCACGGACAATAGTATTAATTACATCGCATCCGCTCTAAGCGACATCACAACG
The DNA here is from genome assembly GCF_023897955.1 of Schistocerca gregaria. Taxonomy (NCBI): domain Eukaryota; kingdom Metazoa; phylum Arthropoda; class Insecta; order Orthoptera; family Acrididae; genus Schistocerca; species Schistocerca gregaria. The sequence continues at coordinate 425,269,847 of NC_064927.1, forward strand.
TAAACATTTTTATGAGTTTTTTGTCTGTGATCAAATTAATTTTCCGACTCGGCCAAACCTTTGATTAGTTGTATGGTTAGAGTCGGTGGCGACTCTAATCTTCTCACGTTAATTTCAAAAGCAATAAGTATTTCCATTCCCAATAATCTTAACGTAATAACTCGTAGTAACAGGTTAGTTACAGTTGTATTTGCAATCTATGTCCTCACTTACTTGCCAAATGTGCTCTAATGTCCGTTTTCCTCTACAATTTTTACCATATACTGCTCCCTCCAGTAACATGGAAATTATCCGCCGATAACTGCAGTCCTATCGTCCTATCCTTTCTTATTTTCAGTGTTTCCCTTATATTTCTTTCCTCGCCGATTCTCCGGAAAACCTCCACATTCCCTACACTATCAGTCCACCTAATTTTCAACATTCTTCTTTGGCGCCACATTTCAAATTCTTACTGCAGTTTTTCCACAGTTCATGTTTCACTACCATACAATGCTGTGCTCCAAACGTACATTCTCAGAAATTTCTTCCCGAAATTAAGCTCTATGTTTGATACTACCAGACTTTTCTTGGCCTGTAACGACGATTTTGCCTTGCTAGTATGCTTTTTATGTCCACCTTGCTCCTTCCGACGTGGGTTATTTTGCTGCCCAGCTAGCAGAATTCCTTAACTTCATCCTCTTCGTCAACACCGATTATAATGTTAAGTTTCTCGCTGTTCTCATTTCTGCCAATTATCATTATATTTGTCTTTGCTCGATTTATTTTCAATTCATATTCTTTGCTCATTTGACCTGTCATTTCATTCAATAGATCCCGTAATTCTCATAGGATTCTTAACTGCAGACCAAACTGAACTTCAGTTGCATCTGCTTTAGATGTGTTACCCTGTGACGTTACCGTGGTAAGTGTACAAGGAGGCCAGTGTCGTATAGCCCAGGAGCTCTCTAGCTGGGTGTGCCCTACTCGTTTCCATCTACATCTACATCCATACTCCGCAAGCCACCTGACGGTGTGCGGCGGAGGGTACGTTGAGTACCTCTCTCGGTTCTCCCTTCTATTCCAGTCTCGTACTGTTCGTGGAAAGAAGGATTGTCGGTATGCATCTGTGTGGGCTCTAATCTCTTTGATTTTATCCTCATGGTTTTTTCGCGAGGGATACGTAGGAGGGAGCAATATGCTGCTTAACTCCTCGGTGAAGGTATGTTCTCGAAACTTCGCAGCGGGCGCCTGAGTCACCGGAGAGAACAAACACCAATGCAGTTATCAAAGTTCTTAGCCGCAACAAGCACGCACCTGATACGAGATTTTCGCAGGGAAATATCTCACCTTCTCGCTGTGCACATATTATCGCTCCCCGAACACGGAGTCATAGCTTACCACCATGATGAGTCATCCCCTCCTTCTGCCACTTTTTGGCAGCCTTTATCAGTTAGTCTCGTATCACAGCCCCACACCTGAATCTCTGCCCTCTTGATTGCACCTGGGCTTTTATTCACAGGTGATTTTAACTGGTGTTTGGTAGCAATAGCTGTATGCAAATTCTGGAACTATGCTTTGTCAAGTTATGAATGCAGCCTTTTATCGTTATGCCTTACTGTTTGGAAACTGGACTGATTCTTCAGTTCCCTCCACATAATGTTTACTGTGCTATTTCACAAAACTTCCTCACTGTTCTTTCGATTTTAAGTAAGAATATTTTATGCGGTCTGTGTTTCAGTTCGCACTTAAATTTAGTTCGCCTGTTGTCGTATGTTATTAATTAATGTTTATTTAGAGTCTTGTACGCTGAATTTCCTCTTGAAAGACAGTGAAACGTTTATAGAAATTCTGAAGTTCACGATTTCTCTTCACGGTTTAACCAATTGTTTTCGTTCTGTTAACCAACTGTACCCTTTACGCCGCGATAGCAAGAACTATGATGTGTATTAACAACGGTTAACTTGTTTTCGTGGAAATACTGAAGATTGTTCTCTGCAATAGGAAATGGTAACAGCTGAATGGTTAGTTGTTCAATGAACGGCAAAAGGTGGTCTATGATTTCGGCTGTAAGTGCCGCTGCAGTTCATACTGTTTACTTTAGACCCTTCTTGGTTTCGATCATTTGTGTTTGTGATTGAGAAAGATGTCCTCACAGATTTTTACGAAGGCGTTTTGGCTATATGTTGGTTTTATTTCTTTTAACTTACGTCTTTTCAGTAGTAGTTGTGCTATCTCGTGCCAACCTCATTTTGAGTATCAGGTTTTATTATAATGGGTTTTAAGGCTCTACCACAACTGTTTTCTATTTTCTAATTATGCTACGAGGAAACTATTTTATTCAAATTTTGTTCTTAGAATTTCTTAGAGACTTTTCATATTATGTTGTAATCTTCCAGAATTTTTGTGACATAGACAGCTGATTTAATATTAATGCAGTTTAACAGACAATTTCCAGTATGCAATAGAGTTACGGATTTAATACCGGGTAACTAAACTTTAAAATTCATCCCACTTTTAATAATTTTCCAGTTTTTTTGTTTGTTGACGCTGAATGCATTGACACATATATTTTGATTCTGTTCTGTGTGGCACTTGTTGCTTAGAATTTCAGTTAACATTAACGGATACAATTAACCCTAAACATTGATTCAGTCCTCAGTATCAGACGATCAGATGACATGATCAGAGAGTGGTAAAGAGACAGAACACCATCAGACATAAATATTTGGAGGAATAAAAATGTTAACAGGATGTTATCCTCGGATGATAAAGTTGCCTTATAAAATTGCGAAGGTAAATTACAAATGCTATTACATAAACTAAATTAGATAAATGGAAGCTACAATCGGTCTGTATCCAATAAAACAAAAAACATGACCTTTGTAGGTATTCAGTCATTACGAACAAGAACTGTCCTCGATAATAAACCGATACAATAGGTAGGCAATTTCAAATAATTAGGAGGTGAGATATTATATGATCAAGATAAGGAGACATAGGAAAAAAAAAACTTATTACTTACTGGCGTGTATGTGGCACAGTAAGACGAACACCTGCTGGTAAAATAAGGAACGAGACAAAACATAAATTTTATAGTCATGGCAATTCGTTCTTTATGGTGCAGAAAGTTGGACGCTGAGAAAGAAGGATTTACGGGAACGAGAAGTATCAGAAATGAAGTTTCTAAGATCTGTGAAAGGCTGTAACAGGGAACACAAAATTAGAAACTAAGTATAAATGGAAGAATTAGGAATCCAACCAATAAAACTAAAAGGTAATCGTATACAAATAAAAATGGAGAGAACATGTATTTCGTATGTCGCCACAAAGACTTCCTAAATTAGCAATGGATTATAAACCGTTGGCAAGAGAAGTGTGGGAAGACCGAGGATGAGATGGTGAGACCGGAAGAGGTATTGGCGTGACAAAAGGAGACGTGTCATGTGTCATATAAATTTACAATATTTTCACTAAGCCCTCCTGTAATTTGGTTATTCAAGCATTGCAGATAGTGGTTCTATTCTGAGGTCACCTCTACAGAGCTGCCTTATGAGCAATCACCGAATGTGGAACACCAATCAGACTAATCTGATTACTGCAACGGCCAGAAGAAGATGTTTCGTTAATCACAGTTTTGTACGATACTTTGATGCAAAGCAAATTAAAATCATGCCCGAAATGTTTCCCGCTTGACCATAAGCCCCTAATAGGATCCTTTTACCCATGTACCACGGGCCTTTTCGAAAGGGATAACGTTATACAACCACATGTGACAGCCATAACGTGGACCCACACAAATTAATATGTTTTATTAACTTTTGGGTTCAGCTTTATGTTTTACGTTCATTACTAAGCTGCTGTAATGAGCTATATAAATTTTGAAACGATGGACGAAAGTGTTAACGCATTGAGCCGTGGTAAAAATTACTGTTTTGAAGAGCGCGCCGCAGCGCGTACTGTGAAGCATTCGCCCTCCGTTTCTGGTGGTGGCGCCGCTGTGGCAATCGCAGCTTTGGTGTCTCCCTCTGGTGGGAAAGGGGGAAGGTTGGCTGTTCACGTGCATTTAACGGGCGCTATGAGCTCGCCAGGGTCAGTTTGGGTCATTCTCTCGTCCCCAGCTTTCTAGTCTGTCTCTCGTCCGCATTTGTTAAGCAGTAGGTGTCTGCCTGTGGTTCGGAGTGATAGTATGTCTGTCGTTCGGATCAACCTTTAAGCCGACAAAATGAGAGTCTTTCCACCCCGGCAGCGAGTGGTCGCCCGGTCGGGGCTTAGTTTCTCCATCTGAGTCTGCACGTTAGGTCGCCAGTCTGCTCGAGTTTGCTCAGGCAATGGTCATTGGCGGTTGGATCGATTGGTTGGTCGGTCGCGCACTGAGGCACAAGATGACTTGTCCGTCTTGAGCGTCGGCGCATGTGAGGTCGCCACGTGAGTCCAGTGGGCCGCGGCATAGAGCGAAGGGTAGTGACTTCGAGGCCCACACGAGAGGAACAGGAGTCAACCCACGACATCAGTCTGGCCGGTGCGAACTGCGAAGCCGTGAAACTAGAGATCGGCGCGCCTTCCTGCGTGCGTTGAAGCGGCTGGCAGCGGACGGTTCGGGAGAGCGATTTGGGGGTGCTGCGCCAGGTCTTCTCGAGAAATCACAGGTAATTAGGAGTTAAGTGACTGGTGATATGTTGTGTGATTTACTGTTGTTAAATTCTACTTGTTTTCTTGGTCAGTCTCTCGTCCCCAGCTTGCTCGTCTGTCTGTCGTCCGCATTTTTTAGGCAGTTAGTGTCTGTCTGTCGTTTGGAGCTGCTTCTGTCATGTTTGCCGGATTTGGTGTGTTAACCAATTTATTGCTTGAGTGTAACGGCCTAATTCCTGAAATATGTTTTGATCTTGTCTGTCATCTTGAGAGGCGGTATCTGTTACTGTAGAGCATCTTAACTTGTTTGGCCAACCTTGTAGAATTTTATATAAGATTGCATTTCATGGGCTTTTATTTAAACGATCATTTTAGTATATAAAGTTGCCACCTTTCACCGTAAGACTTTTCTTAGAAGTTAACATCAAGTTGAATCTTCGGTGGCAAAGTTAATATTTTAATTTTTAGTGTTGTGTACCATTTCCATCCCTCCTAGGGGGGCTGCAAAGTTTGTGTGATTGTGTAAATTGTTAAAACTTTTAGTTTAAAATAATCTGGTATGTTGCAGATTTGCTCCAGTGTAGTCTTCCAGAGGCTGTTGTGAGCGGTCGTAACTACGGCCGTGTCAAAAGGGAGAGGCAAGGTTTTCTGCCCGAAAGCTCGTACAGTCAAAACGTGTTTCTTTCTGCCTCTGAATAAATTGGAACTTGATATTTAGAGGGCGCTTTCTGATTATAATTTTAAATCTGTCTCTTTTAAAAAATGCTTTTAGGAAGTATTAAAGTGAATAAAATTCCCATTTGTTAAAAAGAATTTGGTAATGATTTCATCAGTTAGTCCCTGGCAACTACTTCCACGCTTACATAGTCTGATTAAGTGTGTTAATGTTCTTGATGAATCGCTAGTAAATAAAATAAATTCTTAAGAATATTATTTGAAAGTAAATCACGGTTCACGCAGTAACAGAGCCTGCAGTAAGACGCAGCAGAAGGTACCACTGTTTGAGGTCACGCGGACCACCTGCACAGAGACGCTCCCGTATTACGCTGCCTTGTGTATTTGACACCTCACCCTCCTCCCTCCCCGTGTCACCCTTCGACGGGTCTATATAACTACATGCTTCTTGGACGGTCCCTTTGCAAATCGTCAACTGCAATAAACGCAGATATTTTCTGCGAATTTACCGCTATTAGTCATCCATCCCGCCCACATCTAACTCATCCTCCAGCGCAGCTGCTCCTCTCTTCCTCAGAGCTTTCTTTAATTTTCCTTTTGGCGGATTCCACATTTTCTCAAGTTACACACGCTGTTACGTACGCCTCTACACCCTTGTATTTGTCTGTAGCCATAGCTGCTTTCCCATTTTGTACTTGTTATCAGTCGTTTACTTTTGAGACGTCCGTTTCCTTTCGGCAACGTAACTTTATTTCTTCTTATATTTCACCCTTTCGTCATTAAAGCCAATATTGCAATGTTGATGCATTAAGTTGTTCTGAAAGCGGTGCTGATATTCAAGACAATAAAAGGGGGTTAAAAGCTGTGAGCTATCTGGGGAAGTTAACCTTGCATTACTGAGCAACTGTTTCACCAGGAACAATGAACAATGTTAAAATAAATGTCCAAACACAAACTTTATTTCTTTTTATTTAAATTCTCTGGAAATTTATTTCAACATTGATCATTGTTTCGTTAAAATTTCAGCATATTAAACTTAATTCATAACTAAACTGGTGCCTTATTTAGGATTGTGAAAATGTGAGTTTGTAATCTTACGGAACTCATCAAATATGGAGCCAAGATTGGGAGACTGTATACAACACTGCATGAAATTATCACACACTGGTATGCTAAATTCATACTAACTCTTTCCCGAAAAGAATAGCTGAGGGCTTCTTTGGTGATTAAACCACATGCTTCACGTGGTCATCTTGGTTTACACAAAGAGTGTAACTCCACAATAATTTTGATGATAAAAATAATTTACATCTAAACGCAAATTTACAAAAGACAAACCTCAAACTGGTTACTACCGTCTTACTATTAACCTGATGGGTCAAACAATTGTTTAAGTACGTGGTACTGGTCTCACAAAGTACACCCCACGTGGGTTGAACATAAAGAAAAGTTGCTATATGGAAAAATAATACCGAGGCTGCTTCACTGATACAAAACGGAAGTGACCAGAGAGGCAGCTTCCTATGCCAACATGACAAGTGACGGACAGGAGCATACCAAGAGTAGAAACCTCTTTGCTTTTAGAAAGCATAGCTACCTGTTCCGACGTTGGTCCTACTGTTCTCTAGCGGACAGGCTTGTCTGCTACCATCAAGCATGCAACTAGAAATACATTTGCTCATTCATCCTTTCACACAGAAGGGATAGGGGATGACAGTATGTTATCATATACACTATATAAAAGAAAGCGCATGTAGGCTCCATATGAGACTGTGTGACATGAATTACATATAAACTGTGTTTTAAAGTGTAGTAGTGCGACAGATCGTTCTTGTTTATGTGAAAAAGTAACACGTTCCACTACTCAATCTCCACCCAGATAGTCAGAAACACCACTGTACATTGAGAAGTGGAATTTATGCCGTAAATGACAACAGATTTAAGAAATTAACGTGAAAGGAATGCAACAATAACCTTTCAATATATCACGTATTATTCAAGCACTTCTACCCAGACCTTTTGTTTTTACCTATTTGACCCAAAGTTACAGTAGTTACTGTGACTATTTCATCTCTCATATTTATCCATTCGTCTTATCTTGTATCTTTTTGCCTGTTTCAGTAAATCGTTGCCTCATACTCCCTCTGGCACTGTCACAACCTTAAGTTTTTTCAAATTATCTGTGCCCGAGCTTCCCAATTTCTTACCTTTCTGAAAATTCTTCAGTTTTAATTCGCGGGTAAAAAGAAATCAACTACTACGAGAGTCCACATCTGCTACTGGAAATGTTTCACGCATTAGAATTTTGTTCCGAAATTTCTGTCGTACCATTACATAGTCAGCCTTAAGCCTTTCGACCGGCTGGTGTCGCCGTGCGGTTCTAGGCGCTTCACTCTGGAACCGCGTGACCGCTATGGTCGTAGGTTCGAATCCTGCCTCGGGCATGGATGTGTGTGATGTCCTTAGGTTAGTTAGGTTTAAGTAGTTCTAAGTTGTAGTGGACTGATGACCACAGATGTTAAGTCTCATAGTGCTCAGAGCCATTTTTTAAGGCTTTGGGTGTCTCCAGGTCTCTTCCACGTATACAACCGTGTTTCATGACTCCTATAGCAATTGTGTGCAATGCTCAGTGTTCTGTACTGAACCCTTGCAGTCTTTTGATTCTCATACCTCAGTTTTTGCTCTCCTGCTTTTACTTCTCTTCATTTTCCCGCTACCGATTTTCAGTCCCATACCATAATTAAATTTTGGTTCCCTTACTGATCCGAATGGGCAGCGACCTTGCCGCAGTGGATACACCCTTTCCCATCAGATCACCGAAGTTAAGTGCTGTCGGGCATGGCCGGCATTTGGATGGGTGACCATGCAGCCCGCCATGCGTTGTTGCCGTTTTTCTGGGTGCACTCAGCCTCGTGATGTCAATTGAGGAGCTACTCGACCGAATAGTAGCGGTTCCGGTCACAGAAAACAGTCATAACGACCGGGAGAGCAGTGTGCTGACCGCACGCCCCTCCTATCCGCATCTTCAGCTGAGGATTACGCGGAGGTCGGATGACCCTGATCGGTCACTAGGGGACTGAAGACGGAGTGCTTTTTACCGATCCGAATAATTTGTTTTGCATCATCACACATTCCCTCCGCCTCTTCATTGTCTGCGTAGCTGACAAACACACAAACTTGTACAGTGCTCAAGACAATGGACTTTCATCTGGGTTGACGGTGGTCCATATGCAGGATTGGGTTTTCCCTGGTTTCCCTAAATTGCATAAACTGAATACCAGGTAATTTTGTTTTCAAAAGAACATGAATGTTTTTCTTCTCCATCTTTTCCAATTACAGTTTAGGTTCATTTTCTAATGACAACATTATCAGCAAAACGTTTTTTTCCACCTTGCGGAGTCCTCCCGAGAATAAGGAGTATTTGCTAACAAGGGACGACCTGAAGGTATATTAGTCTAGACACATTCAGTCCGAAAATAGTTTGACGTAGCTCTCCATTCCCCGTCGTCTTAAGTACTGCCCTCTACATTTGAACCATCTTTCGTACTCAAGCCTCGCTCTACCTCATCACCTCCCTCCCCCCCCCCCCTACCAAATTAGCAATTTCTCGGGGCCTCAGGATGCCTCCCATCAAACCGCCTCTTGTTGCCGTCGAGCAGCGCCACACACGTTTACACTCCGGAATTCGTGTTGCTGTATCTCCATTAGCTATAACAGCAATGCAGCTAATCTTCGGAATTCCTATGTGGAACTGTATATGCAGCATATTACACGCTGTTTCCAAAGCCTTGGAATATACTATGTACGACCAAATTACTGAACATTTGAACGAATTCAACTTCTTTGACAAATATTAATCCGGCATACCATAGCACAAATACCGCACATCATCAAGGTAAGTGATGACCTGAATATTGCCACAGACAGTCGTGAGACTACAGTATTGACTCTAATAGATTTCAGCAAAATGTCTGATACTGTGAACTTTGTCATAATACTCAGAAAAATACAACAGCTAAATTTCTGAGACCGTGCTCTGAAGCTGTTTGAAAACCACTTGAAAAACGGACACCGAACTGTTTTTTGTGGGAATGGAAAATCATCCTGTAAACATGTTCTTCTTGGAGTGCCACAAAGGGTCTGTCTTACACCCACTTTTGTTTTCCTTTATGTCAATGATGTTTCATCGTTTCTGTCTTCCTCTAAATATCATTTCTATGTCGACAACAAATGTGTTACTTTTTAAAAAAAGGTTTGGAGTCAGAAGAACCAGTACGATTAGAGAGTTTAGTGTTACAATTAAATTAGCAACGATAGTACGTCATAGTTTACGAAATACAATGTCCAAAACAAATTAAAGGGGAAATACGTCAGTCATACGTAATAAAATTTTTTATCAATGAGGCAGTAGTTTATCACATTTATTGATTTATTGTTCAACTGCGTTCTAGAAAAAAAATGAAAGGACCTGAATTTTGAAACAAAAAAAATTAAACTTAAAAGCATTCTACAGAGCAAATCGAATGGCATTATGGCTTAATTCCATATAATTATTAAGATCTTCGGAAAAAAAACCTGATAAAATTGTTCCACGTGGTATTCTTGGTTTATTTAACGGGCGAAATGCCCTCAGGCTTCAAGACTGATGTGACAATTCGAATGTCGAAAAAGACATGCTAACGAGTGTCAACATTATTGGACTATAAGCTTAGTAAGTTGCGGTTGTAAAACACTAACAAGAACTTTCTACAGAATGGTGAAACTACTGTTATAAGATGACCCAGGGAAAAATCAGTTTGGGACGCACAGAAAAGTAGCAACACGAGAAGCCGTACCGGCCCCACGATGACAGGTTCAACATAGCCGAAACCACATTTATATTTTTGTCACAATGTCGACTGCCATACACTCTTCGGGATTCTCAAGTTATCATGGATAAAATACAGGGAGGGAGAAGTTATCTACTACTTGTACAGGAACCACACTGCTGTTGTAAAAGACGGACACGAAAGGTAGGCAGTACTAGAGAAAAGAGTGAGACAGGTCTGTAGTCTGTCAACCATGTCATTCAGTTAGTATATTGAGGAAGAAGTAAAGAAATTTAAGGGCAAGTCTGATAAATGGATTAAAGCTGTGTGACGAGAAGTTAAAGACTTTATGCTAGCCGCTGAAAATTTCTGTATTTTTGTCCGATATTGCGAAGGACTTGAGATATCAGTTGAACAATAGTTACAGCCTTGAATTTAAAAAAGAGTAAAACAAGGATACTGATACTAATGATGATGAATTAAGATTAGGAAATCAGGCAATGAATGTAGTAGAAAAATTTGCTAATTGAGCAACAAAATAACTAACTCTGGGAGAAGTAAGGTAAATACCCAATGGGAAGAACGGATTTCCTTAAAAAGAAGAGTTAACAGCGGCCAAAGATTTTGGACGTCTTGTTGTTGTTGTTACTGTTATTGTCGTTGTTGTGATCTTCATTCCGAAGACTGGTTTGACACAGCTCTACGCGCTACTCTATACTGTGCGAGACTCTTTGTCTCTAAATAGCTACTGGAACCTACATCCCCCCAGGGGCTCAGCATTAATTTGCTGAGTACGGGCTTGGCGACCCCGGGGTCCTGAGCTGGGGACTGGGAAGCGCCCCCAGTCTCCTGTCACCGTAACCCCCGGACATGCTTCAGCGACCACCGCATGGCGCGGCAGTGGAATGTTGTGTGCTGCGGGGAATGGCAATCTTGGCTTGACCGCCTGGATTGCGAGGAAGGTAAACCTCTATAAAACCCCCTCAATCTTACGGTGTGCTGCGCGCCTATAAGATGCATGGCTGTTGGGGTGGAACAGTCGCAAGCGGGCAACCTCTGGGGCACATGCCGCACCCCAGTTGTATAAGGCTTACTCAGGCACGCGGGGCTCTGTCTGAGCGGACCTTTAGTTCCCTAGCTGCTCGTGGGACCACAATGGACCCTTCGACCTCTACATTTCCCCCTACCAGTGGAATGGGTGGGCCACTGGTAGGAAAACACACCCCATCGAAAAAGCGACTACGTGCTGCGAGTCCTCCAGCGCCTGGTGTTACTAGAGATTTATCAGACTGTCGTAACAGAGCACAAGCTGATAACCAGAATTTTTTTTTGATTGTCAAACGGAAGGAAGGTAGCTTTGAGAGAGTTTCTCCCTTTTACATCCACAAGGGTCTTGAGGGAATTGCAGGAACACTGAAATCTGTGAAGCGACTGCGCAATGGGACTGTGTTAGTTGAAACTTCTAGTTCCCGTCAAGTCACTTCTCTTCGGAAAGCAACCTGTTTCGGAGAGTACGCTATCGAGACCGAGCTCCACTCCACTTTGAACTATAGTAAGGGTGTTGTGACATGTAGGGACTTGCTGGATATCCCCAAGGACGAGTTAAAATCTGAGTGGGCTGACGAAGGTATTGTCGACGTGCAGCATATTCTGAAACGAGTCGATGGGGACCTAGTCAAATCCGACTCGTTTATTCTCACGTTCAATTGCCCGAGACTCCCAGAGCATGTTAAAGCGGGTTTCTTACGTTTGCCAGTACGGCCATATTTCCCCAACCCAATGCGCTGTTTTAAATGTCAGCGCTTTGGGCATACTACGTTGGGGTGCAATGGGGTAGCCACTTGTGGTAAATGTGGTCATCCTGCCCATGAAGGAGACGATTGTTCATCGTCTGTGAAGTGCGTGAATTGCTCTGGGAGTCACCCTGTCTGGAGCCGGGTCTGTCCCATCTATCTCGAGGAACGGAAGATACAGGAGATCAAAACGTCTAAGCGCATCCCCTATGATGAGGCCAAGAAGCTATTTAAGGCCATTCAGCCTCCTGTGTTTACACCTTTCTCTTCCGCTCTGCAGAAACCGGTACAGTTGGCCACTGTTGCTACACAAACGGAGGTTGCTAGTGTCAGCACTAATACCTCCGTTTGCCAGTGCACTTGTGCTGCTGCGGTTGTTTTGTAACCTGTAGCTCTCTCCACAAGGACAAGGCCGTGGTTGCTGACATTGGGGTACTTCCTGCCCCTCCCCTTATGGCACCTTCTGCCCAGGAGAGTACAGCTCCAACTGTTGAAAAGGTTCTGCATTCTAAGCCCCCCAAGACGACGACGCCGAAGGTAAAGGTTTTGCCACCTGAGGAGACTAGTCAGGGTCAGTCCGATGACGATGCCATCGTAGTCTGACATCTCCCTTGGGTCGCCATCGGAGCTGATGGACGTTGATGTCGACCAGGGGCGATCTTCTCGCCCCAGGAATAAATTCCGGCCAGTACGGGCTCTCCTCCAAAGCACAGAGGCAGGGTGAAAATTTAAGCACCCTGATCAGTGGCTCCCATATTACAGTGGAACCTGAATGGGTTCAGGACGCATGTGGCCGAATTACAACTCCTTGTACGAGAGCGCCCCTTGTGCTTATGTCTCCAAGAGACACATTTTCGGGCCACCGATGCTCCTTCTTTACGGGGCTATATCGTGTATTGAAAAGATGATCTGATAGGGGAAAGGGCAAAGGGTGGTGTTGCGGTTTTTGTCCGTGACATACACCACTCATCTGGCCCCCCCCTCGTTACGGACTTTCAAGCAGTTGCAGCTGACCTTCTTGTTGGGCGGAAGCTCACAATCTGTTCCGTTTACTTACCGTCTCAGGATGCAATAGACTCTGAGGCTCTTACAGACCTTATTAGCCAACTCCCCCGCCCATTTCTCCTTCTGGGTGACTTCAATGCTCATAATGTCTTATGGGGCTCTACAACTACTTGCCCCAGGGGTCGCATTCTGGAAAGCCTCATGGCATCCGAAGAACTGTGCATCCTCAACTCTGGTGCTCCCACTCATTCCTGTACTGCTTCTGGGTCGTCGTCAGCTATTGACCTTTCCTTTTGCTCTCCAGCACTTGCGCATTCATCTCTGTGGGAGGCTGCTGCTGACCTCCATTCTAGTGACCACTTCCCCCTTTGGATTCGCCTCCTGGATGAGACTGTGGCATTACCAGTGCCGCCCATGTGGCACCTCTGCAGAGCTGACTGGACACTTTTCAGCCATTTAGCTGTTTTGGAACACCGTGCCAGCATCCGCGAATGGGTCGACCATGTTACAGCCGTGATCTCCCATGCTGCTGAATTGTCGATCCCACGGTCGTCAAGTCATCCCAAGAGGCGTCCTGTCCCTTGGTGGACCACTGAGTGCCGCTCAGCCATCCGAGCCCGCCGTGCAGCTCTGCGCTGCTTCAAGTGCCGTCCCTCTGCTGACAATCTTGCGGCCTTTCGGGTGGCAAGAGCCAAGGCGCGGCTAGTGATTAAAGAGAACAAACGAAAGTCATGGCAATCGTTCTTGAACTCTATCTCCCGCTCCACTAGTTCCACGAAAGTATGGGAAGCCATCAGGAGGATTTCCGGGAAATGCAGCCAACTACCTGTCACGGCATTGCTGCATCAGGGTTGTCTACTCACGGCGACGAGAGACATTGCCCAGACACTGGCCATGCATTTTGCGGAATCTAATGCCACTATTAACTGTGATCCAGATTTCTCCCGCTACCGCACTGCCATCGAGAGGGATCACTTGGACTTCCGGTCTCCAAATTCTGAACCCTGCAACTGCCCCTTCATAATGTGGGAACTGGATTCGGCGCTGTCTGTGGCTCATGATACTGCGCCTGGTCATGATCAAATCCTGTACAGCATGCTGCAGCACTTGTTGCTGCCATCCAAGGAAGTTCTCCTGAATTGTTTTAATGTGATATAGTCATCTGGCACGTTCCCTGACTTGTGGAGGGAGGCGATTTTGATTCCCCTCCTCAAACCGGGGAAGGACCGAACGCATCCCAGTAGTTATCGGAGTATTGCTTTGACGAGCTGTGTCGGGAAGACGTTGGAACGCATGGTCAACCGTCGCCTGGTTTGGCTCCTCGAGACCAGGCAGCTCCTTAGCCACTCTGTGTGGCTTTCGGAGATGTCGTTCAACTATAGAGAACTTGACCCTGCTTGAGGCGGCCATCCAGCAGACCTTCCTAAGTAACCAGCTTTGTCTAGGTGTATTCTTTGGCATTAATAAGGCGTATGACACTACTTGGCGCCGCCTTATCCTCAATCAACTCCATCAGTGGGGCTTTCGTGGCCATCTCCCCATCTTCATTCGGTCCTTTCTTTCCCGCCGCCTATTTCAATATCGGGTTGGTAATGTGCTATCTGATTTGTACGTGCAGGAGAATGGTGTTCCTCAGGGAAGCGTTCTAAGTGTCACCCTCTCTGCCGTCGCCATTAACAGTATCACGTCCACCATCAGGAGTCCGGCCCAGTGCTCCTTGTTTGTGGACGATTTTGCTGTTTTCTGTTCTTCCTCCGGTCTTGTCACTGCTAGTCGGCAGCTGCAGCTTACGATAAAGCGATTAGTCTGCGAAGACGGGTTTTATCTTTTCTGCAGACAGATGAGTGTGTGTTCATTTTAATCGTTCTCGACGTGCTTTTTCCTCCCCTGAATTGCGTCTGAGGGACACCATTCTTCCTTTTAGAGACACTGTGAGGTTCCTGGGCCTCACTTTTGATTCCAAGTTGTCGTGGTTGCCGCACCTTAAAGACCTCAAGGTGCAGGCCCTGAAGGCGCTGAATATTTTGAAGTGTCTGAGCCATCGGTCCTGGGGAGCAGATGGGATGCGTCTGCTGCAGTTTTATAGGGCTTTCGTCCGGTCGCGTCTTCGTATCTGAAGATTCTTGATGCAGTACACCATGAGGGTATCAGTCTGGCCACTGGTGCCTTCCATACCAGTCCCATCCCCAGCCTGTGTGCTGAGACAGGGGAACGGCCGCTCGCCATCCGACGGAAACTCCTCATGGTGCGACGGGTGTGTCAATTCCTTGCCTGTCCTAACTCCCCTGCGTACCCTACAGTTACCCGACCGCCTATGGAACGTCTCTTTTCCAGTCGTCCCAGGGCAACGAGACCATTTGGGATTCGTGCCAAGCATTTGCTGGAGTCCCTTGGTGTGGAGCGTGTGGCACCCCAACTCCAGTGTTTTACCCGCCTGCCTCCCTGGTTGCTCCAGAGGCCTAGCGTCATTTTAGACTTGACAGAGTACCGGAGGAGCTGCACTCCTGCGTTTGTTTTTACCTCCTTATTTTACGATATTTTAAACCAGCATCCCGACCATGTACCAATATTTACGGATGGCTCTATACAGGGGGACTCAGTTGGTTGTGCTGTTGTTTTCCCTGATCGAGTCGTCAAGTTACGGCTTCCTGCGGCGTTTACCATCTTTGATGCCGAATTGTTTGCGATCTTGCAGGCATTGGAGCAGATGAGATGTGTTCCCAGTCTTATGTTCCTCATCTGTTCTGACTCCCTGAGTGCCCTTCAGACCATGCAACACTTGTACCCAGCGGATACGGTCGTCCAGAACATCCATGATGCCCTTCTCTACCTGCAACGGCAGGGGAAGGAAGTTTCCTTCTGCTGGGTGCCGGGGCATGTGGGCATTAGGGGAAACGAACTGGCTGATGTGGCTGCCAAAGATGCATGTTCCCTCCCTCAAGTTGTTGAATGTGCTGTCCCCCTCCATTTTGCGTTTTCGTGTTATGCGTCAATGGGAAGAGGAGTGGCTGGCAGTCGGTGAAAATAAGCTGCGTCTGGTGAAGGCCACCACGCGGCCATGGCGTACGTCCTACCAGTCATGCAGGGGGGATGAGGTTCTCCTCACTCGCCTCCGCATCGGGCACAGTCCCTTAACGCAGGGGATTTTACTCCGGCGGGAGGACCCCCCCCCAATCTGCAGTGCCTGTGGCGTCCACATTACTGTCCGCCACATTTTACTTGACTGTCTTTTATTCTCTGACCAGAGGGCGGTGGTTTCCTTGCCACCGGATTTGCCCTCTAGTTTTCAAGACGACGCAACGACTGTGGTTAAGGTGTTACGGTTTTGTGTCCTGTCCAATTTGTTGCCTCGGATTTTAGGGAGAGGATTTTAATGTGCTGCTGGGTGACTGGCTCACCCAGGTTTTAGGTAAGAGGTCCGCCAGTCACGATTACCTACTTGTTTCACTTCGATTTCTGTTCTCTTTTCCTTGTGTTTCTTTTCCTTTTTAGTGCTTTTCTTCTCCTCTTGTTTTGCCTCTGTATGTGAGGATTTGGAACTGCGTCACGTCTGTGTCTTTTAGCCGCTCTCCTTGTTCGCTGTCCGTCTTCGTCCCTTCACCCCATGTGTTCCTGTTTCTATGCGTTTGGGCGCTGATGACCATGCTGTTTAGCGCCCGAAATCCTAAAAACAACACACACACACACACACACACACACACACACACACACACACACACACTGGAACCTACATGCACTTGCACCTGCTTGCTCTATTCATTTCTTGCTCTCCCTCCCTCCCACACACTTCCTTCCATTATCGCTTTTACTAATTCTTGAGGCTTCTGTTTGTCTCTGTTAGTCGATCCTTTCTTTCAGTAAAGCCATTTTGTTCTACCGCATTTCAATTCAGTACTTTCTGTAATCTCACGTGAAAATTACTGTTTTTCTTTGAATCATAGCCTTATGTGGAAGTGAAACTTGGAGGCTGAGCGGTATAGAGAAGAAGCGAATAATTTGCTTATTGATTGAGTTATTTAACCTGGCGAGATTACGCCCATCAGACCCTCCTTACAACTAACCAGGCGTTCAACATATTTTACACTGTATATATTACAGTAAGAATGTTATATTAAATTTAGAAAAATAAAAAATTACAGCAGTAGAAATAAGAAAAACATACACACAGCTTATATTCGTCCATATTGAATATTGAGTACTTCGAGACTAGAATAAGGCAGGTTTCACATAATGAGTGCTAGCGGCGGTGGGCATTGAGAAATGGGTGGACGACGAAGGAAAAGATGCACGTGATAACACATAGTTAAAGAATGTGAGGGACGAGAAGGTGTGGTGACTCAGAGGGAACGGAAAAGAAATAAAACATAACTTGGAGAAGACAGAAGCACTGGCTTGGTTTTTGATACAGAGAGGGAGGGGCGGGGGGGAATTGGTTGTATGTGTAAAATCTGGGGAAGTGCTGTAGGGATGACAGGAGGAATTTCTTCAAGTTTTTCTTAAAGTAGCAGGAAACCGAACTGCGCGAAGAGTACAGGGTGGCTAGAGGCGGACGGCGAAAGAATTTGCCACTGTTTTCCTTCTATGAATCGGCACAGCTAAATTACCACATAAGTGAGAGCTTGTGCTTGTATTATTATTGGACGAAACAAGTTTAATCTCCGAAGTAAGGTACTCGGCTGAGAAACCAGTGAAGTAGACTTAGTGTGTGGTAGGCCCGTCGCTTGACTGATCGCAACCACCCTAAATGAATTTACGACGCACTTGCATGGTCACATCAACGAATGTTGCAGATATCACGCACAGAAGCTCTGACAGTTGTTTCTAAATGTCTTGTGCTGTCACTGCTTGCACCGTGGTTGAATTACAACACCATAGTGGATGTTCGGTAGAATGTTGCAGATCTAGCGCACACAAGCATTCGTCGTCTGTGATCGTCTTTTGTTTTCACTAATTGTACCACTTCAAATTATATCACAATAGTTGATGTTCAGCAGAACGAATGACTGCACATCCTATGCAAATACACTACTGGCCATTATAATTGCTACACCAAAAAGAAATGCAGATGATAAACGGGTATTCATTGGAGAAATATATTATACTAGAACTGACATGTGATTACATTTTCACCCAATTTGGATGCATAGATCCTGACAAATCAGTATCCAGAACAACCACCTCTGCCTGTATTAACGCCGTTGATACGCCTGGGTATTGAGTCAAACAGAGCTTGGATGGCGTGTACAGGTGCAGCTGCCCATGCAGTTTCAACACGATACCACTGTTCATCAAGAGTAGTGACTGGCATATTGTGACGAGCCAGTTGCTCGGCCACCATTGACCAGACATTTTCAATTGGTAAGAGATCTGGAGAATGTGCTGGCCAGAGCAGCAGTGGAACATTTTCTGTATCCAGAAAGGCCCGTACACGACCTGCAACATGCGGTCGTACATTATCCTGCTGAAATGTAGGGTTTCGCAGGGATCGAATGAGGGTAGAGCCATGGGTCGTTACACATTTGAAATGTAGCGTGCACTTTTCAAAGTGCCGTCAGTGCGAACAAGAGGTGATAGACTTGTAACCAATGGCACCCCCTTCAATCACGCCGGGTGATAGACAGTATGGCGATGACGAATACAGGCTTACAATGTGCGTCCACCGCGATGTCGCCCACGCGGATGTGACCATCATGATGCTGTAACCAGAACATGGATTCATCTGACAAAATGACGTTTTGCCATTCGTGCACCCAAGTTCGTCGTTGAGTACACCATCGCAGGCACTCCTGTCTGATGCAGCGCCAAGGGTAACCGCAGCCATGCTCTCCAAGCTGATAGTCCATGCTGCTGCAAACGTCGTCGAACTGTTCGTGCAGATGGTTGCTGTCTTGCAAACGTTTCCATCTGTTGACTCAGGGATCGATACATGGCTGCACGATCCGTAAGATGCCTGTCATCTCGATTGCTAGTGATACAAGGCCGTTGGGATCCAGCACGGCGTTCCGTATTACCCTCCTGAAACCACCGACTCCATATTCTGCTAACAGTCATTGGATCTCGACCAACGCGAGCAGCAGTGTCGCCATACGATAAACCGCAATCGCGATAGGCTACAATCCGACCTTTATCAAACTCTAAAACGTTATGGTACGCAATTCTCCTCCTTACACGAGGCATCACAACAACGTTTCACCAGGCAACGCCGGTCAACTGCTGTTTGTGTATGAGCAATCGGTTGGAAACTTTCCTCATGCCACCACGTTGTAGGTGTCGCCACCGGCGCCAACCTTGTGTGAATGCTCTGAAAAGCTAATCATTTGCATATCACTGCATCGTCTTCCTGTCGGTTAAATTTTGGGTCTGTAGTACGTCATATACATGATGTAGCAATTTTAATGGCCAGTAGCGTACGTTCCAAAATTGTTTGAAGGCACAGAGGCAAGAAAAAATCTTACAGCATGTGGCAACAGTGTTTCCTGCCCATTTTAAATACTCACCAAAAAGTAACCAAAGTTCTTTACTACTTTCTCATATAGTATTGGGGTGCCGTCAGATTTAGTGGAAGGCAGTTCATCGCTAAATTCTGGGCTTATTAATTCTTGATTGGATGCTAAGATTACTTGTGACTCTTTTGCATTTAGCTTAAGCTCTATGTTATTCGCCCATATTACCACTGATTACAGATCATCATTCATTGGCGCAGTCACAGTAGTTGTACCTTCAGGTGTGGGACAGTTCGGAATACGGATCAATACTAGAAATAATAATCTTCAAAGAGGTATAAAGTCACTTTAGTCCAGAGAGGTGTCCACTATTCAGGCTCACATATTTAAATAACCTAGCAGCAGCCATAAGAAGTTTAACCACTAATAAATTTCAATTTAAGAAGAGCCTGTAGGAGTAATTCAAGACCAATTCCTTCTGCTTCATTCCTTGTTTAATCAAGTGATACATATTTATCACTAATAACAAACAAGTTATGTCTTCTGCAGGGCTTCACTGTAGTAATATGATCTAGGTAAGTATGTACTAAAGCCTGCCTTCTGTCTGATAAGCATCGCTACGATCACTTGGGAATTACCTTATGCGCATCTATGTATGTAGATTTATATGTCTATGACACGTTATTATAAGTGACAATATGTATCCAGTTAGGACACGTGGAAGAAACATTAAAATATCTGCTCTTATATATTTTTTTTATTTGCGACGTGTTCTATATTCTTTAGGGTCTGCTCAGTATGAACCTAAGGAATAAGAAATACCCCTACCTCAGTGGTTATATAACTGTAAGAGACGTTAAAAGTTTAGAACACCACACTTTCAACAAATTATGTTGGTGGTCGTGCCCGACCGTCTCCCTTCGACTCTGAGGTCAGCTGTGGAGGAAGTGTTCGTGCTGGTCTTTGGCGTCACACACCCGCTCATTGAGTGTCCCGTCCTTCGCAGCAGGACGAGGAAGGCGGCAGTTCCGAATGTGGGTCAGCGGCCGAGAGCTCGGCGGCGCTTGCAAACAATGCACGGTGTCCGTGTGTCCTCGGCTGTACACAGCCCACCTGCAGAAGGTCACCAATCGCACGTTGTGACGCAAAACACAGGTGGCGCTCTGTGTTGTCCACAAGGAACACGGCCAGAGAAGGTGAGCGGCCGCTGCAGTCATGGACTGTGCGGCTGGTCCCGGCGGAGGTTCGAGTCCTCCTTCGGGTTTGAGTGTGTGTGCATGTCCTTAGGATAATTTAGGTTAAGTAGCGTGTAAGCTTAGGGACTGATGACCTTATCAGTTATGTCCCATTAGATTTCACACACATTTTTTGAGGGTGCCTACGCATGCAGTCGACGCCTCAGATCTATCCGGAGGTGGTCGCTGGTTGGGTTGGGCTGAAGGTCCTCAAAACACTGCCGCCTGCCTGCAACAGCATAACAGCTGCACCCTTCACCACAGACCACCTGACTTCACACTCACGTGCAGATCTGCCCCTGTGATACTCTTATTCCACTTTTCTTTCAGCTCCAGCTTTCAGCCACGAATCATTCTATGTCTCTCAGATTCACGAAGAAACCTACAATTTTAGATAAAGGAATGTAAGCTTAGGGTCCATATACCATCATGTTTAATTTCCTGTTACTAACTTACTGATTACAAAAAATTGTTCAAATGTCTCTGAGCACTATGGGACATAACTTCTGAGGTCATCAGTCCCCTAGAACTTAGATCTACTTAAATCCAACTAACCTGAGGACATCACACACATCCATGCCCGAGGCAGGAGTCGAACTTGCGACCGTAGCGGTCGCGGGGTTCCAGACTGTAGCACTTAGAACCCCTCGGCCACTCATGCCGTCTTACTGATTACAACGTTACCATCAAACACTCTAAACAGGTCGGCCTTTCGAGATCACAACTTCAGTTATTTCCAACATAGATCGAGTAAGATTGTCAGATATCAATAATAGGGAAATGCAAACAAAGATCTTGATAAATAAGATCTCTTAATGTAATTATAATAGAACAGGCAGCCCTTCAACAATAACATATCCAGTTAAGCGATATTACCAAATAGAAAACAGGCAGTCCATCCTCAACAACAGCTTCAATTAATAAAATCACCAAATAGATAAGAGGCAGGCCTTCTTAATGACAACTTTAGTTAAACCAAATTACCAAATAGAAAACAGGCAGGGCATCAATGATAAGATTTTCAGTTAAGCAAAATTTCCAAATGCTAAACAGAAAGGCCCTCAATGATAAGAGCTTCAGTTAGGCAAAATTACCAAATACAAACAGACAGGCCTTCAATAATAACAGCTTAAGTTGGGACGTTATTTCTGTTTTGAACTGCTATTTCCTTAACCTTTAATATAAAGAGAGTGGAAGTACTTGACCCATACAGTGACCATTTCATTTGAATATATTTATTTGCATCATAGATAAATCATTAAGAGAATTACAATCATAAATCATAATTTCTTTAAGAAACGCTATTCAGGCAAACTATTCAAACTGCTTGTTATATAAAACCAGAAATGAATTAATCTCTTTAAAAACATTTAAAAACCCGCCACTCAGGCCAATTTTACAAACTGCTTGTTATATGAAACCACAAGCGAATTAATCTCTTTAAAAACATTTTTAAAAAACCGCCACTCGAACCAAGTAAATCATTTAAAATAAACTTTACATCAAATAACCAGAAAATCAATTATTATTTCAACATAGATTGAAAACCGCCCCTCCCGGGCGAGATATTACCAAACAACTTTACAATACTATAGACAGTTTGATCAATAATAACCCAGTTATTTCCCCATCAAAACTGACATAAGCCACTAAGGCTGAATTACACCGCAATTTTAGAATACGGTTTCAATTAAGACACGTTCTTCAAGAAATCCCTCAAAATTCTTAGGACAAATATTTAAACATTTAACCCGGGCAACCTTGCAGAGCCACCACAAGTTTTAGAAAGCTGCAGCATGTACAATAACTGAGGCCCGAGGTTGTGAGGCCGCGACTTGGCCACAAACGGTGGAGGCGACTGAGTACTTATCTTCGAATTAAGATGTGGGCTCCGTTTGTACTTCCACCCCGTTCAGGACACCGAAATCGGAACCAAACGGCGCACGCGAGTTCAGGCGAAGTCCACCGCTCGGACAACCGCTAGTAATTTAAAAGGGGAGGCTCTGCACTTCGGTGGCCCACTGCTTCCGATCTCTGAAAGATAAATCAGAAGGGAGCAAAGGGAACCAAGCAACCCTTCCTTCATCTTAATACTCAAACTTATACAGAAAACTACTTCGATAAAATTGACAATAATAAAACTGATTTCATTCCTTTAAGCAGAACGACGTACACGAATGATGCAAACGGTACTGGCTCATTAAAACCCAAGCATTACATCGAGCACCTTATGTGGGTACCACACGGCAATCTTTAGACACGGAACATAGATCGTTCGGTAAGGCTGTGCACACGTACCAATATTTAGACACTTACCAGCTGAAGTAAGAACAATACTATTAAAGAGCGAAGCACACACTTAATAAGAGGTGTGAAATGTCACACCACAGTCCTTGCAACGCTTTGCTGCCTCAAGAGCAATCATCATTATATTTCACTAATCGTTGGTAGGACTTGAATTACTTTACTTGAAGCCAGCTGCTGGATCGATGTGGCGAGGACAGCAGACGTTGCTTAGTCCGTGTTCCTTCACGGAAGCGAGCACGTGCATAGCTTCACGAGGTCGCCAAGAAGCCACAGCGCCGGCCCGCTGTTACTGACCCCAGTGCGATCGAGCTTTACCTGCCGCCCGTACTCGCTGTCGTCTCTCCAACGTCTCGCTAATACACGCACACCGCGTGCCGTGCCCAACGTTGTTCCCGCACTTCCACTACACACTGCCCCCTACATCCTGAGTCGGTCCAGGCTCCAAAGACAAACTAGTGCCAGAGGGAATCGATAGTGCCTAACCAAAGATAGCCCTGGCACCAGTCCCGACACGGCTCATGAGCTAAGTAAAATTACTAAATAAAAAACTGGAAGGCCTTCTTTAACAACAGCTTCAGTTAAGTAAAATTTACCAAATGCAAACATGCACGCCTTCCTTAATAACAGCTTCGGTTAAGCAAAAACTAAGTAGAAAACAGGCAGGCCTGCAACAATAGCAGCTAAGGCCTCAAAATCCAAAACGCAACTGAAGTTCACGAATCGAAGTTGAAGCTTGCCAGTTCCAAGGGGACCCCAGAATTCTGCCCAACGAAACTGCCCTTAACTCTCTCATAGGTGTGCCACGTTCCAGAGCTGGCTGGCCAGGCTACGCACAAAGACGGCACTCGAAATCAGCCACAGATTCAAATCGGCCCACAAATATGCCCAGCAACCACTCGCTGGGCTTCGTGCCCAAGACGCTTGCACAAGTGCTCGCCTTAGTCGCCGGGCGGGCCTCTCACGCCGTCCTTCTCGCTCCATTACCACTCCCCGACTCGAGCTAAAACGATACACACAACCGGGTGATACTCACTAACGCCCTTACTCTAGATAGTCTCCTCCTACTGAAACATGCGACTGAGGGCGTCAGCGACTTGATGGTCAGATCTTTTTATGTGTCGCACTTTGAAGTAAAGCGCAGAGATGCGGACCACCCACCTGGGTCCAGCCAACACCCAACTAGGGGCCTGAGCGTCAGTCTCGAGATCAAACTCCCTATGCTGAAGATGGAACTGAAACTTCTCTAAGGCGAAAAGCACAGCTAGCCCCTCGCCCTCAGAAACGGAGTAATTCAGCTTGGGACCAGACAAACTTCTAGACGCGACAGCTAATTGGCGCCTTAAACCATGAACCTCCAGTAACAACACTAAAGCAATACTGGCACTGGTGAACAATAAATCTTTTGGCGAAATCCGGGACGGCTAAGAAAGGCGCGTTGGTGACAGTGGTCTTGATAGCATCAAAAGCCGCCTGTTGGCTCTCACCCCAGACGAATTTTGCCCCCCTTCCTAAGTAGTTTGTTCAGGGTGTAAGTAGGCTGTTTAGGTTTATATCTTGGTAACGCCACGTAGCGCTCTGTTTGAAAATCACCGGCTGTGCTATGTGCAGTCTGTGGCTGGTTACCATTGTTGTAATATTCGCTATTGTAGTGTTGGGCAGTTGGCTCTTAACAGCGCGTAGAGTTGCACAGTTGGAGGTGAGCCGCCAGCAGTGGTGGATGTGGGGAGGGAGATGGTGAAGTTTTGAGAGCGGATGATCTGGACGTGTGTCCATCAGAGACAGTAAATTTGTAAGACTGGATGTTATGAACTGCTATATACACTCCTGGAAGTTGAAATAAGAACACCATGAATTCATTGTCCCAGGAAGGGGAAATTTTGACACATTCCTGAGGTCATATATATCACATGATTACACTGACAGAACCACAGGCACATAGACACAGGCAACAGAGCATGCACAATGTCGGCACTAGTACAGTCTATATCCACCTTTCGCAGCAATGCAGCCTGCTATTCTCCCATGGAGACGATCGTGGAGATGCTGGATGTAGTCCTGTGGAACGGCTTGCCACGCCATTTCCACCTGGCGCCTCAGTTGGACCAGCGTTCGTGCTGGACGTGCAGACCGCGTGAGACGACGCTTCATCCAGTCCCAAACATGCTCAATGGGGGACAGATCCGGAGATCTTGCTGACCAGGGTAGTTGACTTACACCTTCTAGAGCACGTTGGGTGGCACGGGATACATGCGGACGTGCAGTGTCCTGTTGGAACAGCAAGTTCCCTTGCCGGTCTAGGAATGGTAGAACGATGGGTTCGATGACGGTTTGGATGTACCGTGAACTATTCAGTATCCCCTCGACGATCACCAGAGGGGTACGGCCAGTGTAGGAGATCACTCCCGACACCATGATGCCGGGTGTTGGCCCTGAGCGCCTCGGTCGTATGCAGTCCTGATTGTGGCGCTCACCTGCACGGCGCCAAACACGCATACGACCATCATTGGCATCAAGGCAGAAGCGACTCTCATCGCTGAAGACGACACGTCTCCATTCGTCCCTCCATTCACGCCTGTCGCGACACCACTGGAGGCGGGCTGCACGATGTTGGGGCGTGAGCGGAAGACAGCCTAACGGTGTGCGGGACCGTAGCCCAGCTTCATGGAGACGGTTGCGAATGGTCCTCGCCGATTCCCCAGGAGCAATAGTGTCCCTAATTTGCTGGGAAGTAGCGGTGCGGTTCCCTACGGCACTGCGTAGGATCCTACGGCCTTGGCGTGCATCTGTGCGTCGCTGCGGTCCGGTCCCAGGTCGACGGGCACGTGAACCTTCCGCCGACCACTGGCGACAACATCGATGTACTGTGGAGACCTCACGCCCCACGTGTTGAGCAATTCGGCGGTACGTCCACCCGGCCTCCCGCATGCCCACTATACGCCCTCGTTCAAAGTCCGTCAACTGCACATACGGTTCACGTCCACGCTGTCGCGGCATGCTACCAGCGTTAAAGACTGCGATGGAGCTCCGTATGCCACGGCAAACTGGCTGACACTGACGGCGGCGGTGCACAAATGCTGCGCAGGTAGCGCCATTCGACGGCCAACACCGTGGTTCCTGGAGTGTCCGCTGTGCCGTGCGTGTGATCATTGCTTGTACAGCCCTCTCGCAGTGTCCGGAGCAAGTATGGTGGGTCTGACACACCGGTGTCAATGTGTTCTTTTTTCCATTTCCAGGAGTGTATATTATGACTTTTGAACACTATTAAGATAAATACATTGTTTGTTCTTTATCAAAATCTTTCGTTTGCTGACTATGCCTATCATTAGTTAGTCCTTTCAGTAGTTAGAATCTTTTATTTCGCTGGCAGTAGTGGCGCTCGCTGTGTTGAAGTAGTTCGAGTAATGAAGATTTTTGTAAGTGATTCATGAAAGGCGTAGGTTGTTAGCCAGGGCCATTCTTTTGTAGAGATTATTGAAAGTCAGATTGCGTTACGCTAAAAATATTGTGTGTCAGTTTAGTGTTGATCAGAATAAATAAAGTGAGTAATGTCTGAGTACGTTCAGTTTTGCTCAGCTGTTTGAAAAGCAAATAATGTAAGAGGTTTATCAGCATAGTAAAAAATGGTTCAAATGGCTCTGAGCGCTATGGGACTCAACTGCTGTGGTCATCAGTCCCCTAGAACTTAGAACTACTTAACTAACCTAAGAACATCACACACATCCATGCCCGAGGCAGGATTCGAACCTGCGACCGTAGCAGTCGCACGGTTCCGTTCTGCGCGCCTAGAACCGCGAGACCACCGCGGCCGGCGATCAGCATAGTAATTCATAAATTTTTCTAAGGGGGCGTTTCAAGGGGAGCGGACATCTGGGCAAAATCAGGCACTAAACGGCGAATATAATTCGCCATCCCAATAAATCTGGCAGCCTCCTTCCTATTTCGATGCTGAGGAAATTTCTTCAACACCTTAGTTCGTTCCTGGTCAGTCCTAATGACGTTCCCGGAAATTAAATTGTCTATAAAGGACACCTGCTTCCCAGCAAATGTAATCTTGGACAGCTTACCGATCAACCCCGCATCCCGAAACTCGGAGAGTACCTCCCAAAAATGGGAAATATTGTCCTCGAACGACTGACTATAAATAAGATCATCAAGGTAATTGAAGACTCAAGAAAACTTCAAGTCAAACGAGACAAAACAGCCGGCCCAACGGACAAGCCGAACGGCAGCTGGTTGAACTCATAAAGGTTTCAATCCGTGCAGAATGCAGTAACATGCTCAGACTCATCGGTAAAAGGAATATGATAATAAGCTTGGTTGAGATCAAGCACCATGAACCATTTAACCCCGAAAATGCGGTAAAGCAGTTGTGAAGATCCGGCAAGGGGACAGATTGTAAGATAACCCTTTTATTAAGGAGTCTATTATCACCACCACCCTATAGTCTTGGCCCTTAGCTTTAGGAAAGATAAAAATCGGTGACATGTAGGGAGCTTTAGACGACCTAATGACCCTCTACTTCAACACATTCACCAATCTTTGGCTCAAGATTTTCATTTTGGGTGGCAATAAGCGATAAGAAGATTGATGCAATGGAATATCACCAGCCAAGCGTATGTAGTACTGTATGATGTTAGTAGCCCTCAGCTCCTTAGACAGATTTTATACTTGGTACATTATCAACTTTCATTATTACAGTCAGTCTGTCTTGATCAGTAAATTGGTCTTATAGTGAAAATAATTGTGCTTCCAACTTTCATGCTCGTTTCTTGTAAGTCAGTGGGCAGCCGATATGTTTTAACTACAAATTCTATGCAACTGAATTATAAAGATAAGTAAAATGAATGAATCGCCATGTTGTAGTAGTGATTGGTCTAGTAGTCTATTTGGCTATAATAAATAGAGATTAAGTGCATCATTGATCGTAATTAATTCGAATTGACACTCGACGCGGTCACATACTTAATACATTAGTTACACATGTTTTTTACTGAGTGGCTGTGTTTGTGTGTAATTATTAGAGGAACAACAAATAGGTTACATATATGACCGTTTATCTGAACTGACATTACCTAGATTGCTTCTATTTAGAACATTGCCGTGTACCTGATCGTGCTTTGACCATGTAAACTTACCGGAATTGATTATTTTAAACCTCGGTCATGGCCTTCGATGAGACACCGACGTAGAAATTATTTCAGTAACATTAACTTATACTTTTATTGGAGTGAATAGTTTTTTTAATATAAAACTGTGTGCCGGAGCGAGACTCGAACTCTTGACGTGAGCCTTTCGCGGGCAAGTGCTCTACCAACTTAGCTACCCAAGCACAACTCACGTCCCGCCCTCACAGCTTCAATTCCTCCAGTACCACGTCTCCTAGATTGTATTTTACGCTATTGACTACCTTGTATTAACTGGGTTTCACACTATTTTTTTGGTCATATATCATTTCTTTCGTTGTGTTAGGAACGAAGTAGTCTACGTAAATTACGCCACTGTTAGCTTAGTATGACGACAGTACAGAATTTTGTAAACGTAACTTCAATCTACCTTGCCTACCATTCACTACTAGTAAACAATAAAGTTTACATAACATATGTCTGATTGGCAAGGCATATGTTCTCCTTTTTATAGTTCATTATTTAAAAAAAAATAAAAGAAGACAATAATAACTTACAATGTTCCACGCCTATATTATTATCCATTGGAATAACGGCTTATTGCTTAAGCTTTTATATACTCCCATTTTTTAATACCTGACATTAACCTACAACAAAAAGATTGTGCATATACAGCTTCATTTGTATTTAGTGATACCACCTAAATGGCTAATGTCCAGAGCGATGGTATTTTAACGGAAATGACCAAAAATGTAATTAGTTTCATTAAAATTATCCTTTATGTAATATGATTATAACTCATAAATTGCATTGGTTGTTTATGTATGGTATGTTGTATTTAGGGCCTGAAGATGATGATGTAACAACACCGAAACTAGTTGCCAATAAAACCAACACCTTAATAAAGCTGGAGGAATTACGTCATTTTTTAACATATATTATATCAGCTGACGTCCCAAGTCGTCCGTTTTAATTATGGATATACGAAGATTCAACTAATCAGAGAAATTCAACAACTGTCAATGTGCATTGCTGTAGAGCAGGGGTCTCCAAACTAAGGCCTGCGGGCCGAAACCGGCCCGCGAGGGCCAGCAAACCGGCCCGCGTTAGCTGGGGGGGCCTCCCCGGTATCCGGCCCGCCAAATATTTGAGGTGGTACCTGTACTGCCAACAATTGAGTTTTGAGGCCTATCGCGACCAGTACACCGCGACGTTGGCTCTGCAACTCGCTACAAGACTACATAACTACACTTATTGTTGCGACACTTGAAATAACAATGCGTTGACATACTCTACCTCCGTTACGTCTTGCAATAATAGTGTTGCTAACAATGATTTTGCGATTTCGTTACCTTTGGAGGACGCTTGCGTGAAGAATGTGCAGTGAAATACTTTTCTGTCAGTGAAATTCGCCAGAATAAAATACGCCAGAATTTCGGTCAGGTACGTCCACCAATCAAAATTATGTAATTAAATAGAAATCGTAGTTCGTTTCAGTGCTAGCTATTCCCACAACCTTAGATTTTTGCGATTTCATCTGTCCTTTAGCCTTACATTACGGTGATCGTGGAGTGCTAGGGTGCTTTAATCCCACTAGGTAGATCTTGGCCCTTATGACTTCGTGGAGGAGCCAATGTGGCCTGCGGACTAAAACGTTTGGAGACCCCTGCTGTAGGGGATCGGACGACGGGATTCAAGCTGAATCCAGCACGTCCCACATATCCTCCAATCATGTCCATTACTGTGACGATCACGGTTACCGCGTGCATTGATGGTGCACTCAAGTGTGTTCGACTGGGCGTCGGTTCAAAGTGTGACAAGAATCGAAAGACTGTCTGGAGGGCAAGTCGAAAGGCCATGTTTCAGGAGTTATCTGTGGATATAAGGATCCAGAGCCACATGCAGAGGCTTATGCTGATTGAGAGGAAGCCTCTTGGCCTGCTACACCTGGGCTTTCGCAGAGGTTGGGACTGCATGTTGTTGGGAGCTGCGTGGCGAGCCCCTGGCAAGGCAAAGGCGAGAAGAAATCCAGTGTGCACTTTGCGTGCAAAATAGGAGGAGTCATTCCCAATGCGGAATGGGTGCTTCTGGTAGCCGTGAAGAGCTAAGAATGCAGCCAACTGCAAGTGGTGGCTCATGTCGCTACTAACGATGTGTGTCGATTTGGATCGGAGCACATTCTATCTGGTTTCGGACGGCTATCTAAATTGATAAGGACTGCCACTCTCGCTTGCAACAAAAAAATGGCTCTGAGCACTATGGGACTTAACATCTGTGGTCATCAGTCCCCTAGAACTTAGAGCTACTTGAACCTAACTAACCTAAGGACACCACACACATCCATGCCCGAGGCAGGATTCGAACCTGCGACCGTAGCGGTCACGCGGTTCCAGACTGAAGCGCCTAGAACCGCACGGCCACACCGGCCGGCTTGCTTGCAACATTAATGCGACGCATGCTCACCATCTGGTGAAATGTCGACACGACCAATTGCGGACTTTTGGTACAGAGACGATTAGAGGTTCTGAATCAGAGACTCAGACATTTCTGCGACCGTGTAGGCTGCAGATTCCTCGACCTGTGCGATACAGTGGTGAGGTTTCGAGTTCCACGTAACAGGTCAG
The DNA here is from genome assembly GCF_023897955.1 of Schistocerca gregaria. Lineage (NCBI taxonomy): Eukaryota > Metazoa > Arthropoda > Insecta > Orthoptera > Acrididae > Schistocerca > Schistocerca gregaria. Next base: position 425,300,468 of record NC_064927.1, read on the forward strand.
GTTTCAGAACACACAGGAGGCGGCTACACGGGCAAGGGGCGGGGGAGGGGGGGGGGGGGCTGTGTCGAATGGATATTCGAGTTTTTATCTGCAGGAAACTGCAGAAAGGGTTTCAGCCTATAAGGGTGCCGAGAGCACACGAAAGAGGGTACAAATAGCACCAATCAGTATTGTAGTTGTAAACTGTTATAGCTGTGTTGAGAAAAAAGCATAACTCCAAGCGCTAACAGAAATCACTGAAGCGCAAATCGCTGTAGGTATCGAAAGCTAGCTGAAGTCGGAGGAAAGTACAGTAGAAATTTTTACGAAGTATCTAACGGTATTCAAAAAGGATAGATGAAAAACATTTAGCGGTGGCGTGATTGTTGTCGTTAGAACCAGTTTATCTTGTATCGAAATTGAAGTAGATAGTTCCTGTGAGTTAGTATGGGTAAAGGCTGTACTTAACAACCGGAATAAAGTTATAATTGATCTCTTTTACCGACCCCCCGGCTCAGATGTTTCAATTGCTGAACAGTTCAAAGAAAACTTGCGTATCATCTCAAAAATTGTAGCTGGTGGTGACTCCAATCTATCCTCGATATATTGACGAAAATACATGTTTAGAGTAGGTGGCAGGCATAAAACATACACCGAAATCTTACTAAATTCTTTGTTCTAATAATTCATTTCTGATACTCAGCTGAGGATGCAGCTCAAACTGTAGATGGTTGCAAAAAAAACTTAAGCTTTTGGCAACAAATAATTCCGAGCAACTAGGGAAAATCAGATCGGATACAGGGATTAGTGACAGTATGGTAGTTGAAGCGATACTGAACACCGTAACATCCAAACCTACCAAAAACAATAGTAAAATATATCTGTTAATAGGCAACGGCCTTGCTGCAGAGGTTAGACCGGTACCCGTAAGATCACCGAAGTTAAGCGCTGTCGGGCGTGGTCGGCACTTGGATGTGTGACCATCCAGGCCGCCATGCGCTGTTGCCATTTTTCGGGGTGCACTCAGCCTCGTGATGCCAATTGAGGAGCTACTCGACCGAATAGTACCATCGTAACGACCGGGAGAGCCGTGTGCTGACCCCACGCCCCTCCTATCCGCATCCTCCACTGAGGATGACACAGCGGCCGGATGGTCCCGGTAGGCCACTCGTGGCCTGACGACGGAGTGCTTTTTTATATCTATTAATAAAAACAGATAAAAATTCGCATGACTGATTCCTAAGAGGCAGCCTTTACCCCTTCCAGACTAACAACGTAATTGCAAACCAAATGTGGCTTCCATTCAAAGCAATAGAATCGGCGGCAACCGAGAGATTTATACCAGATAAATTAATCAGTGATGGTACTCATCCCACAGTATGCACAAAACAGGCCAGAACACTGTTGCAGAGGCCATGAAAAAAAGCATGCTACATTTAAAAAAACACACAATATCATAGATGGCGAAATTTTACAGCTGCTCGAGATTTAGCACGGTCTTCAACGTGAGATGCTTTTAATAGCTTCCGCAACGAAACTCTCTCTCGAAATCTGGCAGAAAAGCCAAAGAGATTCTGGTCGTATGTAAAGTTCACCAGTGGCAAGGCACAGTCAATATATTCACTGCACGATACCGACTGTAACATTACCAATGACAGTGCCACTAAAGCGGATTTACCAAACACAGGTTTTCGAAATTTCTTCACGAAATAACACGAATTAAATAATCCAGAATTCGAATCGAGAACAGCTGCCAACATGAGTAACTTAGAAGTGTATATCTACGATGTAGTCCGCAGCTCGTGGTCGTGCGGTAGCGTTCTCGCTTCCCGCGCAGGGGTTCCCGGGTTCGATTCCCGGCGGGTCAGGGATTTTCTCTGCCTCGTGATGACTGCGTGTTGTGTGTTGTCCATAGGTTAGTTAGATTTAAGTAGGTCCAAGTTCTAGGGGACTGAGGACCATAGATGTTAAGTCCCATAGTGCTCAGAGCCATTTGAACCATTTTCTACGGTGTAGCGAAGGCCTGTATAAATAGTATATAAATACAGCGTGTTTCAGGTACAGATATTGCGATCATTTGAACCTTAATATGTACCCACTTCAGTGTGGTAGTTGCTTTTTCTCTGCATCTAGGGGTCTTTCCGGAAAACGTCGCAGAACTTATTACCCGATGTTTTCTGCACAGTACTAACTGCACAGCGAAATGGACTACATCAGTCAGTATAGACTGTCCGTTTTGCGTCCACATTTCAGTACCTGACCTGCTGCCCATGGAAAACTATGCATTAATGACTGACTTGTGCCCTGTGTACTTGCAACTACTAACCAACCTAAAAACATACGACTCAAAACAGTTGCAATTATTTGTCCACGAATAAAGTAAACACTGACATAATATTGTTCAGTACACTGTCCTCCATCATCAATAAAAATATCTGCAAGTATAGCCCAACCCTCTGTATATACAGCGTGTTTCAAAAATACTTTCAATAATTTTTAGGACTGTTTCCTTACATCAAAACAACGAAAAGCGTACAGTGAATATGGGCCCTAAACTACAATCCTTAAGAGCTGTGAGCAATTGCTCATCTTCGATAGCCGACTCCGGTGGCCGAGCAGCTCTAGGCGCTTCAGTCCGGAACCGCGCGACTGCTATGGTCGCAGGTTCGAATCCTGCCTCGGGCATGGATGTGTGTGATGTCCTTAAGTTAGTTAGGTTTAAGTTGTTCTAAGTTCTAGGGGATTGATGGCCTCAGATGTTAAGTCCAATAGTGCTGAGCCATCATCTTCGATAGTGTGAAACACATCTCTTCTACTGAAAGCCCTTACCTTTCCATATTTTGGGAGGAAGTAATGTGGACCAAAACAAAGGAATAAAAGGCCAATAAACACGGTGTGTAAAATTCGTACCTGAAGGGATGTATCGACTTGTCAAGCTTCGCTAATGTGGAACAGATCTCTACTCTTGAACAAGTGTTGGTAGTTTTTAAGGTATGCATTTTAGAATCCATGTTTAGTAGACTTTTTCCTTTTTTTGGTGTAAGAAATGTGTCCTCAAAGTTGTAAAAGTATTTTTGAAACAAACTGTATTTAATAAGGTGAGCAGAAACCGTCTGAAAAGCTTGTAACGGTGTTGCAGGGCAGTTTGTGCTGACAAACAACTGTTAAGAAAAAAGTTCGATACGCTGCTCCGTTTTCGTATTAATTAGGACTGAAGTTAGCAAATCGAGACTTTGCGCGCGCAAACTGCTGCGGCCACCATATACAATTAGTATCAGTTGTTGTCACAGGATGGACGATAAGCTCACGAGACTGCTCAGCCTTTGGCTCAGGTTCGATCCCTACTATCGTCCCACGTCCAATTTTTGTATGGCTGTCTTGTTGAGTTTTAGGAACCCAAACGAAGAATACGTTTGGCAACACAGTCCATGGTGGGGCGCTTGAATTTGAGAGCCGCGCGGGATTAGCAGAGCGGTGTGGGGCGCTGCAGTCATGGACTGTGCGGCTGGACTCGCCGGAGATTCGAGTCCTCTCTCGGGCATGGGTGTGGGTGTTTGTCCTTAGGATAATTTAGGTTAAGTAGTGTGTAAGCTTAGGGACTGATGACCTCAGCGGTTGAAGCCCATAAGATTTCACACACATTTGAACATTTGAGAGGGCAGTGACCTGACCGACTAACTACAACGATAATTATCTCGGAAACGGCGCGACGTATCAAATTTTTTCATTAATTATTTCTCAGCACAGCCTACCCTGCAACACCTTTACAAGTTTTTCTGGCGGTTTCTGACAGCCCTGTATGAAGTAGAAACGTTGTTGGCGAAAATTTTGGAAAAGTTCTTGACCGACTCACTTCAAATTTTTAAACAATACTTTAAAAAACACTCAATCAGACACAGGCTATAAATTTTTTTAAACAGCAGTTTCTGTTAAAACCGACGGTGAGATTCTGGCTGTGCTCTGAAAATGTTCAGTTTCGTTTTAAATGCGACAGCAGGGCATTTAAACCATTAGACAGATTGTTTATTCCGTACGTATTTTTTCCCTTGTGTATAAGATCAAACAAAATTTTATAAAATCAGTATGCAGTTTTGTTTTCCTCCTCGTAATAAGTTTATGGCTCGTCTGCCTGTGGTAAGAAAACTACTGCGGAATTTTAAGGGAATGTTTACTATCGTTTGGTTCAAAAAATCGAATTTTTAAATTGCATTTTTGGATCCATCCACGCCTGAACGGTTTTTCCGAATATGGAACGGAAATGTTTGTTATTCGCGTTTGAACAAAAACGCAGTCATCAGCTTCAACGAAGGGTATTCAGCAATTCTGAAGACCATGACAACGATGAACATCACCCTGGGACTCTATTCGACGCAGTTCGCCAAGCATTCGAACGACCACCGGATTCAAGCGACCGAAAACCGCTTGTCATCGGGCGTACGAGCGGCTCTGGAGCAGCGCAAGATGGCCCAGATAAAGCAGAACGCCCTCTATGTGGGAGGAAGGACTAGTTTATGGACTCCGAATAGCAGATTTTTTGTATCGCGCGGTATGGTAACTATAAATCTACTGAACCGATTGGTATGATTCTTTGTTTCCGACGAAGCTAACTAAATTGTCGGATCCATCAACCTCACTCAAATCCTTTTACTTGGGCGACGAAGTCGTAAAATCGATGAAAAAACCCCTATTTTTTCAAATGGCTGCCATTTCGTTTCCTATGATACAAATAAGCGAGGTACAATTCCTAAAGAATCTTATATACTTCGCTAATGTCAACCCAATTTTGATTTCAGGCGAGCCGGCTGACCTGTGACACCGGGCGTGGGGTCTACATTGGAATTTTGTTTCGTACCGACGGCACTTCCGCCTTTGCTTATTGACATTTCCGGTCGAAAAAATTCCAGTTTGCAGAGGAAGTATCAATAAACATTTTGACCAAATTTGACATTGATATCTATAACACATTCCGAGAAAAAATTCTCAAAGAGCATGCTTTTTTTCGGGACGAAGGTAGTAAACCTCCCCTTAATCGACCGAAACTTTGTAACCCTATCCATTCGCAGATTAAAACTATGTGAGATGTTATCATTGAAGCGACTATCATCACAGATCCAGTAGCAGAATACATCTCTCCTATCCCCGTACAGCAATGATGGCAACCGATTTACTCGTCCATTTACAGTGACTTCAAATCCCTATCAAGATTTTGTTTGCAATGAGAACAAACAGGGCATCAGATGAGAGAGAGAGAGAGAGAGAGAGAGAGAGAGAGAGAGAGAGAGAGAGAGAGAGAGGAAGAGGAGATGAACAGAGAGGGGAATGGGAAAATGGACATAGAGGGGGGGGGGGGGGAGGAGTAGATAGACAGAGAAAGAGGGGATGGGGAGAAAGAGGTAGAAGTGGGAGAAAAGAGGGGGGGCAGGGGGTGATCGACAGAGGGATGGGGGAGAATGATGTTAGGACGTACATCTCATCCCAGCACATATTTATCAACTTCGAAGTATTGCTAGCTTAGCTAGTGCTAATACTAATAAATATAAACATCCTAAATAAAAGCTTTAAATGGCCATCATGGTGCGATAATTTCCTGTGGGAAGTTTTACTATACTGCTGAAACGAACTCGTTCCATATGACAGCGAGAGGGGGCAATAATTATACTAGACCGACCACGCATGTCTGTCCAGTGACAATAATGTTATCACCTGTCGGTAGCCTTTTGAGAGGGGACCGCAGCAGGAAAAGTGTCAATCAGGTTCTGCAAGGTACCGACGGGGATGCAGAGCCATGCCGACTGGAACATCGTGGCCACCTGAGCCCGGTTTCTCGGTTTGAGGATCCGTGGCGCGAACTGTCTGATCGAAGTGGTCCCACAGATTCTCGATTGAGTTTTAATTCGCGGAGTTTAATGGCCGATGGAGTATGGTAAACTCATCCTGGAGCTCTTCGAACCACATACGCACAATGCGAGATGGTTGACACATTGCATTGTCCTGCTGGTAGATACCATTGTGCCGAGGGAAAATATGGACATGGTCCAAAGGGATAGACATACATGTGCTGATTCGTTGTGCCTTCCAAAATGACGAGATCATACAGGGAATGCCACGAAAAAAAGACCGTAACCCTTCCGACTGTCGTTGCAGGGTGTTTGCTTTCTGACGTTTCCCGCCATACACGCCAATGGACATATGTCTCATGGTGCATAATACGTGATTTTTCTGAGAAAGCTAACCATCTCCATTCAGTTGACGCCCTGTTGCGGTATTGTTGTTGTTGTTGGGTCTTCAGTCCTGAGACTGGTTTGATGCAGTTCTCCATGCTACTCTATCCTGTGCAAGGTTCATCTCCCAGTACCTACTGCAGCCTACATCCTTCTGAATCTGTTTAGTGTATTCATCTCTTGGTCTCCTTCTATGATTTTTACTCTCCATCCCTTCATGCCTCAGATAATGTCCTACCAAGCGATCCCTTCTTCTAGTCAATTTGTGCCACAAATTTCTCATCACCCCAATTCTATTCAATACCTCCTTATTAGTTATGTGATCTACCCAGCTAAACTTCAGCATTCTTCTGTAGCACCACATTTCGAAAGCTTCTATTCCCTTTTTGTCTAAACTATTCATCGTCCATGTTTCACTTCCATACATGGCTACACTCCGTACAAATACTTTCAGAAACGACTTCCTGACACTTAACACTATACACTGTGTTAACAAATTTCTCTTCTTCGGAAACGCTTTCCTTGTCATTGCCAGTCTACATTTTATATCCTCTCTACTTCGACCATCATCAGTTATTTTGCTCCCCAAATAGCAGAACTCCTTTACTACTTTAAGTGTCTCATTTCCTAATCTAATTCCCTCAGCATCACCCGACTTAATTAGACTACATTCCATTATCCTCGTTTTTCTTTTGTTGATGTCATCTTAATCTTCCTTTCAAGACAATATCCAGTCCGTTGAACTGCTTTTCCAAGTCCTTTGCTGTGTCTGACAGAATTACAATGTCTTCGTGAACCTCAACATTTTTATTTCTTCTCCATGGATTTTAATAACTACTCCGAATTTATCTTTTGTTTCCTTCACTACTTGCTCAATATACGGATTGAATAACATCGGGGAGACGCTACAACTCTGTCTCACTCCCTTTCCAACCACTGCTTCGCTTTCATGCCACTCGACTCTTATAACTGCCATCTGGTTTCTGTACAAATTGTAAATAGCCTTACGCTCCCTGTATTTTACCCCTGCTACCTTCATAATTTGAAAGAGAGTATTCCAGTGAACATTGTCAAAACCTTTCTCTAAGTCTACAAAGGCTAGAAACGTAGGTTTGCCTTTCCTTAATCCAGCTTCTAAGATAAATCGGAGGGTCAGTATTGCCTCACCGTGTTCCAATATTTCTACGGAATCCAAACTGATCTTCCCCGAGGTCGGCTTCTACCAGTTTTTCCATTCGTCTGTATAGAATTCGCGTCAGTATTATGCAGCCGTGACTTATTACACTGATAGTTCGGCAATTTTCGCATCTGTCAACACGTGCTTTCTTTGAGATTGGAATTGTTATATTCTTCTTGAAGTCTGACGGTATTTCGCCTGTCTCATATATCTTGTGCACCGGATGGTAGAGTTTTGTCAGGACTGGCTCTCCCAAGGCCATCAGTAGTTCTAATGGAATGTTGTCTACTCCCGGGGCCTTGTTTCGACTCAGGTCTTTCAGTGCTCTGTCAAACTCTTCACGCAGTATCATATCTCATGTTCATCTACATCCTCGTCCATTTCCATAATATTGTCCTCAAGTACATCGCCCTTGTATAGACCCTCTATATACTCCTTCCACCTTTCTGCTTTCCCTTTTTTGCTTAGAACTGGGTTTCCATCTGAGCTCTTGATATTCGTAGAAGTGGTTGGATAACTTATATAGTCACTGTTAAAGTCTTGCAAGATTGTGATGTTTCAAGTGTGATTTAATTTTGAGACTGAAACACACTCACACTCTTTTGGTTTTTTATCCGTCAGAAAATCTCCTTTTTCCCCTCAGGGGGTAATTACGCCCGGGCTTGCACCACTGCTCTAGTGGAACCGTCGTGACCGCAGACCCGTGCTCGCGCCTTAAAACGTCCCGACCGACAACGGTGTCTGTATGTTTGGGCTGACGATCACTCCGGAACGAGATATTCGGCTAGACGAGACAACACTCCACGAGCTTAAGTTGTGGTACGGCGGGGCGCGCGGGCCGAGGTCTCGCTTTAAAACGGGAATGGAGACAAATGAGAGCGGAAAGGTCGAGGCGGGGACACGAGGGGAAAAAGGAAGCGCAGGGCCTGGAGAGGCGCAGGCAGCGGCGGCTAAAATTGGCCGCGGGAACAGGAAGCGGGCGAGGAAGCGGCGGACGGCCGAGGGCGCCGGGGCGCGCCGAGACGCGCAGCGCCGCGACGCTGGGCGTCGCTCGGGGCAGAGCGCGGGGATCCCGCGGCCGGCCCCGCGTCAGCAGGCTGTGGGGGAGCGGGTACTGGGTGCTCCGCGAAGGGGAACAAACTGAGCCGTGGCGCTCGTTACTGGCGCGCCAGTCCCTTGGACGTCCATTATCGATCCTTCGATGATTCTTATTTTTGCTTGAATGCCAGGCACTTGCCACGCAGGACATTTGCCACACTTGCCCCTTAGCCAGGTAGCTTGAGTAGCGATCCCTCAGGTAAGGGACGCCCTTCCTCGTACTACTTCTGTCCGCTTTCAAACCACCGTCTCCACATCTTACCCGATACAACTAGTACGTAAGGGACGTTCTTCTTCCAAATCTTGGCCAGATACAGAGTTTTTTTTCCGAAATCGAACTATTTATAGCTTGTGGGAAACGGAAGCAATTCCGACGATTATGTCAGCATGTAATTAGTTCTACCAAGTACAAATATACAGGGTGTTACAAAAAGGTACGGCCAAACTACCAGGAAACATTTCTCACACACAAATAAAAAGATGTTATGTGGACATGTGTCCGGAAACGCTTAATTTCCATGTTAGAGCTCGATTTGCCGCCAGTTGGCCCAATTGAAGGAAGGTAATGTTGACTTCGGTGCTTGTGTTGACATGCGACTCATTGCTCTACAGTACTAGCATCAAGCACATCAGCACGTAGCATCAACAGGTTAGTGTTCATCACGAACGTGGTTTTGCAGTCAGTGCAATGTTTACAAATGCGGAGTTGGCAGATCACCATTTGATGTACGGATTAGCACGGGGCAATAGCCGTGGCGCGGTGCGTTTGTATCGAGACGGATTTCCAGAACGAAGGTGTCCCGACAGGAAGACGTTCGAAGCAATTGATCGGCGTCTTAGGGAGCACGGAACATTCCAGCCTATGACTCGCGACTGGGGAAGACCTAGAACGACGAGGACACTTGCAATGGACAAGGCAATTCTTCGTGCAGTTGACGATAACCCTAATGTCAGCGTCAGAGAAGTTGCTGCTGTACAAGGTAACGTTGACCACGTCACTGTATGGAGAGTGCTACGGGAGAACCAGTTGTTTCCGTACCGTATAATGCGTGTGCAGGCACTATCAGCAGCTGATTGGCCTCCACGGGTACACTTCTGCGAATGGTTCTTTCAACAATGTGTCAATCCTCATTTCAGTGCAAATGTTTTCTTTACGGATGAGACTTCATTCCAACGTATCAAATTGTAAATTTTCTCAGTCAACATGTGTGGGCTGACGAGAATCCGAGCGCAATTGTGCAATCACGTCATCAACACATTTTCTGTGAACATTTGGGCAGGCATTGTTGGTGATGTCTTGATTGGGCCCCATGTTCTTCCACGTACGCTCAATGGAGCACGTTATCATGATCCTGTGCTGCTAGAACATGTGCCTTTACAAGTACGACACAATATGTGGTTCATGCACGATGGAGCTCCTGCACATTTCAGTCGAAATGTTTGTACGCTTCTCAACAACAGATTCGGTGACTGATGGATTGGTAGAGGCGGACCAATTCCATGGCCTCCACGCTCTCCTGACATCAACCCTCTTGACTTTCATTTATGGGGGCATTTGAAAGCTCTTGTCTACGCAACCCCGGTACCAAATGTAGAGACTCTTCGTGTCATATTGTGGACGGCTGTGATACAATACGCCATTCTCTAGGACTGAAACAGGGCATCAGGGATTCCATGCGACGGAGGGTGAGATCTCTTTGTCTGTGCGGTAGCTTCCTTTCACCCTTACTGATTGCGATAGAAACAGTCCATCGCCATGGTAGCAACAAGAAAGGAACGATGTAAAGAGAATTCGAATGTACGCTAATCGTTTCTTTTTCATCACTGCATTTGTGTCTACTTTAATTACTACAACTGCATGCCCAAAAGACAAAAAGGAAAGAAGAAATGGGTATGTGAATGTTTGAAAATGAGAACGACGTACTCCATATTAATTTACTCTCTAAAATCCCATATCCCTTGCGGCGAAACAGTCCGCAGCTCGTGGTCGTGCGGCAGCGTTCTGGCTTCTCGCGCCCGGGTTCCCGGGTTCGATTCCCGACGGTGTCAGGGATTTTTTCTGCCTCGTGATGACTGGGTGTTGTGTACTACCCTTAGGTTAGTTAGGTTCAAGTAGTTCCAAGTTCTAGGGGACTGATGACCATAGATGTTAAGTCCCATAGTGCTCCGAGCCATTTGAACCATTTTGCGGCGAAACATAGTCAATAAAGTGTAGCCGGACAATGTTCAAAACATGACTGAAAGTACGCTCATAAAGAGAGATAAGAACATCTATGATTGACATGTCATCTAAAATCGACGTAAAATTTTAAAATGTTAGAGATAAGGAAATGAAGTAACACAGAATTCTATGCTTGTAACGTACGTTGTTGTTCTACATCGTTTAGCTCTGGAATTTACAGGGTCACAGAGCATGCGTCCGACGTTTTGGAGGGAAAAACCGTAATTGTAAAGATGTCCACTAAAACAGAAAGAAGAAACACAACTTAAGGAAAAATAATGTAACGTGTCTTCCAGCTCACAAGCGCCATTCCATTGAAGCAGATAGTTCCTGTGATTTAGTATGGCAGATTCGACAACCGGAATAAATTAATAACTGGCTCCTTTTACCGACCCCTGGTATCAGATGAAATAGTGGCTGAACATTTCAAAGAAAACTGGAATAGGTACCCTACTCATACAATTATAGTTGCCAGTGACTTCAATCTACCTTTCGTATGTTGACAAAAATATATTTTCAGACCCTATTGTAGGTAGAAAACAACTTCCGTAATTGTTCTAAATGCTTTTTTTAATTATTTTGAAGAAATAGTTCACGAGGCCATTCAAATTGTAAATGGTTACGAAAACACACTTAAGCTCTTAGCCACAAATAATCCGGAGCATCACGACGGATACAGGGATTAGTGAACACGCAGTCGTTGCGAGGCTCAATTTCGTAACAAAGCAATTCACCAAAACTAAAGGCGAAATGTATCTTTTTATAAAAGCAACCAAAAATTCGGTTGACGTCTTTCTAAGAGACAGTCTCCAATCCTTCCAAAGTGAAGACCATATGTGACTTAAGTTTAAAGAAATAGTATTAACAGCACTCGGGAGATTCATACCAAATAAATTAATAACAGACGGAAATGATTTCTGGCGGTACACAAAACACGACAGAAAGCTGCTGCAGGAGCACCAAAAAAGGCACGTATAATTTAGATGAGCGCAAAATCTCCAAGATTGGCGAAGTTTTACTGAGGCTCGAAATTTGGTGCGGATTTCAATGCGAGATGCATTTAATAGTTTCAACGACGAAACTCTCTCTAGAAAAGTGGCGGAAAATCCAAATAGATTCTGGTCCTATGTTAAGTAAACCAGCGGAAAGGCTCGGTAAGTACCTTTACTGCGCGACAGCGATGAGGAGAAGGAGGGGTAGACAAGGGACCCAACCCTTCGGAGCAGGTAAAACCGTGGCAAATGTCCGGCGTGGCAAATGTCAACGCACCTCTATGCTTGCCTTGTTGTTTTCCGCATTCGCGGAGCGAGTGGCAGTTGATGTTTGCTCGGGCTACCTGGTGAGACGCCGCGAGGTTGAGGTGGGAAGCAACCACGTATATGTGGAGTTGGTTGTACGCGGTCTGCCGGTTCAGGATGGAGGGTATGTGTTGGCTGCCTGCCTGTCTGCTCTCCTGATTTTGCTCGCCGTGCCTTGCAACCTCCTAGCTTGGTTGCTGCCTGGTGTATCCTACACGAGCCATACCGGACGGCCAGCAGAAATTAAGCAGCCTAGTGTTTCTTTTAAAGAAAAGGAGTAAATGTATAAGACTTTTTGTAACCAATTTTGTAAGCTTCTTAAGTGTTGCCCTAGCGTTTACACTGCCTTTGGGGAGAGCTAATTCTTTTAAATTTAAATAGTTGGGATTCCCTGTCCTTCATAAACTTTTGGGGGTTTTATTTGAATTTTCTCTTTGGGGTTCCTTCCTGGTGCTAGGTTAAATGTTTACTTGTATAGCGGGAAGTGACTCCTGGTTAAAACTCTGGGAACGTGTTGGATGTTGAAACGTCCCCTTAGAAAAATTTTAAAATGACTGTGCTGATAAACCCCTTACGTTATTTGATTTTCGGACAGCTGAGCAGAACTGAACGTACTCAGACATTACTCTCTTTACTTATTCTGATCAACAGTAAACTGACACAATATTTTGAGCGCAGCGCAATCTGACCTTCAAAAATCCCTACAAAAGAATGGCCCTCACTAACAATAACCTATTCATTTCATGAATCACTTACTTACAAAAATCTTCGTTACTCGAACTACTGCAATACAGCGAGCGCCACTACTGCCAGCTAAATAAAAGATTCTAAGTACTAAAAATGGTTCGAATGGCTCTGAGCACTATGGGACTTAACTACTGTGGTCATCAGTCCCCTAGAACTTAGAACTACTTAAACCTAACTAATCTAAGGACATCACACACATTCATGCCCGAGGCAGGATTCGAACCTGCGACCGTAGCAGTCGCGCGGTTCCGGACTGCGCGCCTAGAACCGCGAGACCACCGCGGCCGGCTTCTACCTACTGAAGGCACTAACTACTGATAGGCATAGTTAGCAAATGAAAGATTTTGCTAGAGAACAAACAATGTATTTACCTTAATAGTGTTCAAAAGTCATAATATATATACAAGCACATGACATCCAGTCTTACAAATTTACTCTCTCTGATGGACACACTCCCAGATCATCCGCTCTCAAAACTCCATCTCTCTCCCCACATCCACCACTGCTGGCGGCTCACCTCCAACTGCGCAACGCTAAGCGCTGTTAACAGCCAACTGCCCAATACTACAATAGCAAATTCCAACAATGCAAACCAGCCACAGTGATTTTCACACAGAGCGCTACGTGGCGTTACGAACATAAAAACCAAACAGCCTACTTACAATGTTACTGAAGCCTCCGGCATTCGTCTTTTCAATCAAGTGTTGTCGTCCCTTCGAGCGACCTAGGGTCACTCCTCGTTAAGTAATTCTGTTTTATGTGTGCTTAATTTTGAATTGGCCATTTGAATTAATATTTTGGAGCTCTGTATAGCACTAAGGCAACCTCATTGTATACCACCTTGTGCCCCAGTCTAGTACCTTAATTTACAGTGGCACGAGTTAGCTCCACTACCGGATTTAGTGATGTGCTCCCTTCAAAATCTTGTCTTGTATAAGTTTGCCCCATGTGTGTCTGGGAACACAGAGATGAGCTTTAGTGTGACTTCAGTGCTAGTCAGTTAAAGGAATCTTCATTTTGGCTTGGCTTCCACTGAAGAGTTTGAGTGGAGCGTAGTGTATTTGATTTGTTATTCATTTAATTACTGTAAGTTTGTTTATTCAATGGGGAACAAGACATCTGAAGACTGTTGGTATTAACTCCCCTAGTTGCTGGGTGTTGCTAGTTCGTTCCAAATGGCCTACTACCTATTCAATGGCTAGGCTGTTGATTAGTTGGTCACTGTGAGTACAAATTCACGCTATTTATTTGTTGCCGAAATTGTTAAAGTGTCTGTGTCGTTATTCAATCACTAGCTACGTGGTTGAGATAAATTGATATAAACCTTACATTGCCTCCTTAAAATTTGTTGCCAGCAGAAACCCGTAAGACACCTAAGTTTTGTCACTGCTTATGTTAACCTTTACTGGGAGCAATATTGTAGTAGTTAAATTTTGTAGGTGTAATAAACGAGTGATAAAAGAAAAAAGCAAAGGGGCCTGGTCCTTCCTATTGTGTCCGGTTTATAGCACGTATCACAAACTACTCCTCTCTAGAACGTCACCAGTCTGGCTTCGAACACCCCTCCTCCACCAAATCGACAAGCTTATCAGAGATGCATCGTGTAATCCACCCCTCCCTTTCTCGTTGTTGCTACCGTCCAAGATGTTGAAGTCGTTTCAGAAGATTCGAGAGGAGTAACATTTACAATAAACTTCTTATTTATATGTTTTCGCATAGTTAGCTGCATTTGTTCATGTTGATTCTTGAAGCTGAAATTCTCAAATTTTAGGTTCTTGTTCAGTTGATCTAACTAAATAACTGTGAAGGATGGCTTTACGGAATTTTTGTTTTCGTGATGATTTACTGTCTCACATTTTACTATATCACACAGTCTTTGAATTTTTACATTAACAAAGCCGAAATTCCAAAATGCGAAAATACGTACGTTCACATCAGAAGCATGCTTACTACTACCTCACTCCGCGGTAATAACAGTATTCCTAAGGTTCAAATGGTTCTGAGCACTATGGGACTCAACTGCTATGGTCATTAGTCCCCTAGAACTTAGAACTACTTAAACCTAACTAACCTAAGGACATCACACACATCCATGCCCGAGGCAGGATTCGAACCTGCGACCGTAGCAGTCGCACGGCTCCGGACTGCGCGCCTAGAACCGCGAGACCACCGCGGCCGGCTATTCCTACGGTTTTACCATTTTTTTTTGACAGGTGAGTTTCTAGTATGAGATTTTCACTCTGCAGCGGAGTTTGTGTAGATTTGAAACTTCCTGACATTAAAACTGCGTACCGGGACCTTTGCCTTCCGCGGGCAAGTGCTCTAATATCTGAGCTACCCAAGCCCGAGTCACTGCCCATCCTCACAGCTTTACTGCTGCCAGTATCTCGTCTCCTACCTTCCAAACTTTATAGAAGCTCTCCTGCGAACCTAGCAGCACTAGCACTCCTGAAAGAAAGGATATTGCGGAGACATGCCTCAGCCACAGCCTCGGGGTCCTGAGTTCGAGTCTCTGTCTGGCACACAATTTTTAATCTGCCAGGAAGTTTCAAATGAGTTTCTATTAGTTTTGATTATTATTTCATAAATGAATCCAGAAATAAACATAATAAACAGTACTAGATTGCATAGTTAATAATATAATTCTTAAGTGTGCCAAATTTAATTTCAAATGTTTCTTAAAAAAAAAGTTTTAACTCTAGATTGAGAGCTAGTTCATATCGGTTGTCATAACGAAAACAAAGTAATTCCTTTTCATAAATTTCAGCTTAAAATATAACATATTTTGTATAAAATCATATGAAATTTTTCACAAAAGCAGCTGTGATAATATTGACCTGTCCAAAATTGGAAAAATATTTCTGCTATCGACTGCTACTGTTGAGTTAAAGTAATGCTAGACGAGGATGTCCCTTTACAAACGGGAAAGCGTGCTTCCTCTCCACATCGAAGAGGCCGTCACGGATGCATCAAGAAGTTTGATACTAGCGCTCCGGTCCTCAATATGTACAGATAGTCATCAAAAAGGAGCACCTTTAAATATTTTATTTTACAGAAACTGCAAAGGTCAGAAGCACAATTACAATGTTTGTGGACAGAAAGGCTTCTGCTTTATTAGGCTTCTGCTTTATTGCGATTGATTTTTCATATGCTTTATCACAAAACTGCTATGTAGTTGAGCTACTAGGTTGGTAGGTTTGTATACCGATATGCGAAACCATAACAGAACGGTTGTTTGGCACAAGAGTGCTTGACCTAGCCGCGGCTACACGTATTAATTACCGAGTAGAGGTAAGCATAGATTTTAGCGGTAAACAATGTCTCCAAGAGGTTCATAAGCATTTTCTACAATGGGAGTACTGCAACAAATCTAACTACATAAAGAAAATCTAATTTTAATATTTTTATTTATTTGGAGTAATACAGTAATTGCAGTAATATCTAAAACTAAAGAATACTCAGTGGATTTGGAACAAACTATGTTAACAACAAGGACAAAGTCAGTACTTCGTTGCGAGTGAATGCCTGCGCCTGGCTTCGGGAAAAGAGAATGACGATAGAAAACAACGCAAGAAGTGATCGGCTCCGAAAAATTACCCAAAAAGAAGATGGGCTTATACCAAAAAATCAGCTCAGGAGGTACGTGATGATCTACAGGTAAAACACCGGATGAACGTCCGCGTTTCGACAGTTGAACGTCGGTTACCAGCTCTAGATCTCAATGGCAGGTAAGCTTCTCGAAAACCTATCATAAGTGCGAAAAATAGGAAAGTCAGACAACAGTTTGCTAAGAAGTACGTGTAACTGACCACTGACGACTAAGCAAAAAGTATATGGAGTTATGAAAGCAAATTTAATCTCTTCTCCTCAGAGTAGATTACAGTAATTTCGACGGCCGAAAAACAAAAGGCATCACAGAAGGTACGAAGTAACCACTATGAAGCGCGGAGGAGGAAGTTCCTTGTAGTGGGGCTGATTCTCAGGAAGTCGTGTAGATCCTGTCTTCGGAATTCATGGGGTAATGGATAGTCTGAAGTATGGTGAAATATTAACAGACCATATTACACCTCACATAATTGGAAATTTCAGCATGATAACGATCCAAAGCACACTTTTGGCTATGTGAAGACAATTCTGAAGCAGCACAATATTAAGGTATTCCAATGGTAGAGCTAAACTCCAGACTTAAGCCCCCATAGAATATCTTTTGGTCGAGCTGGACAGACCTGTTTGCCAACAGAACTGCACCAACAAGTACGCTTTCAACAACGAATTCTGTAAGGAATGGAAGATGATTCCACACCTACGATCGGCTGAACTCGTGATTTCTACGTCATCTAGGTCTGCTGCACTAACACACGCAAGGGACTGAACCAAGTACTAAGCCAAGAACATGATGGGTCAAGACTTATTATTGTTTTTCTTCTCTTAAGTTTCGATCGTTCAGTACTTCATTACTTCATTACGTGTGGCTCCTGGAGAGGGGCGGCAGCCTTTTCAGTAGTTCTAAGGGCAACAATGTGGATGATTGACTGATCTGCAACATTAACCAAAACGGCCTTGTTGTGCTGGTACTGCGAACGGCTTAAAGCAAGGGGAAACAACAGCCTTAATTTTTCCCGAAGGCATGCAGCTTTACTGTATGGTTAAATGATGATGGCGTCCTCTTCGGTGAAACATTCCGGAGGTAAAATAGTCCCCCATTCGGATCTCCGGGCGGGGACTAGTCAGGAGAACGTCTTTATCAGGGGAAACAAAACTGACATTCTACGGATCGGACCGTGGAATGTCCGATCCCTCAATCGGGTAGGTAGATCAGAAAATTTATAAACGGAAATGGATACGTTAAAGTTAGATATAGTGGGAATCAGTGAACTTTGGTGGCCGGAGGAACAAGACTTTTGGTCAGGTGAATACAGGGTTATAAATACAAAATCAAATAGTGTTAATGCAGGTGGAGGTTTAATAATGAATAAAAAAAATAGGAGCGCGGCTAAGCTACTACGAACAGCATAGTGAACGCATTATTGTAGCCAAGATAGACACGAAGCACACGTCTACCACAGTAGTACACGTTTATATGCCAACTAGCTTCGCGGATGACGAAGAGATCGAAGAAATGTAAGAGCCGATAAAAGAAATTATTCATATATCTATGGGAGACGAAAATTTAATAGTCATGGGGGACTTGAATTCGATAGTAGGAACAGGAAGAGAAGGAAAGGTAGTAGGTGAATATGGAATGGGGGTAAAGAATGAAAGAGGAAACCGCCTGGTAGAATTTTGCACAGAGCATAGCTTAATCATAGCTAACACTTGGTTTAAGAACCATGAAAAAAATTTGTATACATGGAAGAGGCTTGGAGACTCTGGAAGGTTTCAGATAGATCGTAAAATAGTAAGACAGAGATTTACTAACCAGGTTTTAAATTGTAAGACATTTCCAGTTGCAGATGGGAACTCTGGCCACATTGTGAACTGTAGATTAAAACTGAAGAAACTGCAAAGAGATGGGAAATGAAGGAGATGGGACCTGGATAAACTGAAAGAACCAGAGGTTGTAGACAGTTGCAGAGAGATTGCCAATAATGTGGGAAAGAAATACAATTGAAGAAGAATGGGTAGCTTGGAAAGATGAAAAAGTGTAGATAGCAGAGAGTCAAGTAGGTAAAAAGACGAGGGCTAGTGGAAATCCTTGGGTAACAGAAGAAATATTCAATTTAATTGATAAGAGGAGAAAATACAAAAATGCAGTAAATGAAGCAGGCGAAAAGGAATACAAAATCTCAAAATGACATCTACAGGACGGGCAAAATGCCTAAGCAGGGATGGATAGAGGACAAATGTAAGCATGTAGAGGCATATATCACTAGGGGTAGGATAGATACTGCCTACAGGAACATTAGAGAGACCTTTTGAGTATACAGATTGACTTGTATGAATATCATGAATTCAACTGGAAAACCAGTTATAAGCAAAGAAGAGAAAGCAGAGAGATGGAATGAGTATGAAGAGGGTCTATACATGGGCAATGTACTTGAGGGCAATATTATGGAAATGCAAGAGTATGTACGTGAAGATGATATGAAAGATATGATACTGCGTGGAGAATTTGACACGGCACTGAAAGACCTAAGTCGAAACAAGGCCCTGGGAGTAGACACCATTCCATTACAACTGCTGATAGCCCTGGGAGAGCAATACTGACCCTACGACTTATCTTAGAAGATAGATTAAGGTATGGCAGACCTACTTTTTTACCAAATGCAGACTTAGAGAAATCTTTTGACAATATCGACTGGAGTACTCTCTTTCAAATTCTGACGGTGGCGGGGGTCAAATACAGGGAGCGAAACGCTATTTACAATTAGTACAGAAACCAGATGGCAGTTGTAAGAGTCGAGTAGCATGAAAGGGAAGCAGTGGTTGGGAAGGGAGTGACACAGAGTTGTAGGCTATCCCTGATGTTACTTAATCTGTATATTGAGCAAACAGTAAGGGAAAAAAAGAAAAATGTGGGGTAGGAATTATAATCCATGAAGAAGAAATAAAAACTTTGAGACTTGCCGATGACATTGTAATTTTCTCAGAGACAGCAGAGGTCCTGGAAGAGCAGTTGAACGGAATGGAAAATATCTTGAAAGGAGGATAAGATGAACATCAACAAAAGCAAAACGAAGATAATGGACTGTAGTCGAATTAAATCAGGTGATGCTCAGCGAATTAGATTAGGAGATGAGTCACTTAAAGGAGCAGATGAGTTTTGCTATTTGGGAAGTAAAATAACTGACGATGGATAGAGAGGATATAAAATGTAGACTGACAATGGCAAAGAAAGCGTTTCTAAAGAAGAGAAATTTGTTAACATCGAGTATCGATTTAAGGGTCAGGAAGTATGTTCTGATAATATTTGTATGGAGTTTAGCCACGTACGGAAGTGAAACATGGACGATAAACAATTTAGACTAGAAGAGAATAGAAGCTTTCGGAATGTGGTGCTATAGGAGAATGCTGAAGTTTAGATGAGTAGACCACGTAACTATTGACGAGGTACTGAATAGAAATGGGGAGAAGAGGAATTTGTGGAACAACTTGACAAAAAGAAGGGATCCGTTGTAGGACATGTTCTTAGGCATCAGGGGATCACCAGTTCAGTATTGGAGGACAGCTTGTAGGGTTAAAATCGTAGAGAAAGACCAAGAGATGAATATACTAAGTAGATTGAGACGGATGTAGGTTGCAGTAGTTACTTGGAGATGAAGAAGCTTGCACAGGATAGAGTAGCACGGAGAGCTGCACCAAACCTGTCTCTGGACTAAAGACCACAACAACAAGTTTCAATAAAATGCTTTTAAACCTATGTAATTTGGTCATGTGTGTTTTATTATTAATGTAAAGATTGGAATTGTATGATATAGAGTACACTTTATACAGAGTTGTTAATTAAGTTTTTCCACTTACATTTTCTCCTAAGCAATTTGTTTTCCAAATTTGTTAACTCTACAAAATAGTTTTGAGCAAAACTGTACAACACAAACTTTCCCGTTTTCCTTTATGGTCGTGGAATTTCGACAGTAAGTGTGCGGGACCACAAAATAAGTGACTGTTTTCAGATGTGGAGATGCAGGGGGCTACTGAGGATATCATGGAAGGACGAACGAAACAACAAATGAATCCTTCAGGTACTTTATGTGACTGAAACTTAGACAACAACTGAAGCGGACCGTATGAGAATTAATGCTTTTGAGAAGTAGGGATAGAAGACGACGCCGAGAATAGCACGGATGAACAAACGAACCAGAAAATCAGACTTTCAAGAACATAGGGTAAGGAAGAGATTGTCCAGTATTTTTTTTTCCTGTAGAAACTCCAGTTATTCACTCACATAGTTTTCTGACAGGAGGATACCGTGAAAAAGATGGCCATCCAAGGTAAAATTCAAGGGAAGTGTTTGTACAGAAGACCACCGAGATGATGGCTGGACTACCTAAAGTAGAAGAGAAAGCCACTGTGGGGCCAGCTGCTCCGAAGTGCCGAAGACCAGGAACAACGGAGACAGACTGTTAAGAAGATCGTGTGACCAGCTTTCAACTATGAAAGACAGGGTATTGATGGTGACCATCTGCAACACTTATTTTGTACCGCGTATTTGCTTAACCTAATCTAACCTAATCCAGCCGTCGTTTGATCGCGGCGAGATTATAGGCCAGGCGCTCTTCTCTCCACTGGGCGACGTTTCAGATCCGTAACGTGGGTTGCGGATGGACAAACCGTTGTGCGGTAAACGTGAGCAAATTTTGTGCTCCGCAGTAACAATCGATGAGAAGCGATCTTATCCAGAAGAACCACATACTTAGTTTTATTTTACATTCCGGATCGAACAGTCTCCACCAAGCGTTTGATGGTATTAATAGCCTTATCAGCTGCTACCAGTACACGTTACTTCGTTCAGGGTTGCACCATTTTTGCACAATTCCGTAGGTCTTAGGTGTTTTATTGTTCTGTAACGCAAACACAAGAATGAACTGGCCAGGGTGTATGTAAACTACCAGCTCAGACGTCCATATCTGGTCACCCAATTCAGAGGACACAAAGAGCACCATCACTGACACTGGATGTTCTCAGCGCTTGGACTTGCGAATCCCGGTACATCTTAATGCACTACTGGCAATTAAAAGTACTACACCAAGGAGAAATGCCGATGATAAGCGGGAATTCATTGGACAAATATATTATACTAGAACTGACATGTGATTACATTTTCACGCAATTTGGGTGCACAGATACTGAGAAATCAGTGCCCAGAACAACCAACTCTGGCCTCAATAACAGCCTTGATACCCCTGGGCATTGAGTAAAACAGAGCTTGGATGGCGGGTATAGGTACAGCTGCCCATGCAGCTTCAACACGATACCACAGTTCATCAAGAGTAGTGACTGGTGTATTGTGACGAGCCAGTTACTCGGCCACCACTGACCAAACCTTCTCATTTGGTGAGAGATCTGGAGAATGTGCTGGCCAGGGTAGCAGCCCAACATTTTCTGTATCCAGAAAGGACTGTACAGGACCTGCAACACGCGGTCGTGCATTATCCCAATGAAATGTAGGGATTCGCAGGGATCGAATGAGGGAAGAGCCACGAGTCGTAACACATCTGAAATGTAACGTCGCCTGTTCAAAGTGCCGTCAATGCGAACAAGAGGTGACCGAGACGTGTAACCAATGGCACTCCATACCATCACGCCGGGTGATACGCCAGTATGGGGATGACGAATACACGCTTCCAATGTGCGTTCACTGTGATGTCGCCAAACATGGATGCGATCACCATGACGCTGTAAACAGAACCTGGATTCATCCGAAAAAGACATTTTGCCATTCGTGCACCCAGGTTCGTCGTTGAGTACACCATTGCAGGTGCTCCAGTCTGCGATACGGTGTCAAGGGTAACCGCAGCCATGGTCTCCGAGCTGATAGTCCGTGCTGCTGCAAACGTCGTTGAACTGTTCGTGCAGATGGTTGTTGTCTTACAAACGTCCCCATTGGTTGACTCAGGGATCGAGACGTGGCTGCACGATCCGTTACAGCCATGCGGATAAGATGCCTGTCATCTCGACTGCTAGTGACCCGAGGCCGTTGGGATCCAGCACGGCGTTCCGTATTACCCTCCTGAACCCACCGATTCCATATTCTGCTAACAGTTATTGGATCTCGACCCACGCGAGCAGCAATGTAGCGATACGATAAACCGCAATCACGATAGGCTGCAATCCGACCTTTATCAAAGACGGAGACGTGATGGTACGCTTTCTCCTCCTTACACAAGGCATCACAACAACGTTTCACCAGGTAACGCCGGTCAACTGCTGTTTGTGTATGAGAAATCGGTTGGAAACTTTCCTCATGTCAGCACGTTTTACGTATCGCTATCGGCACCAACCTTGTGTGAATGCTCTGAAAAGCTAATCATTTATCAAATCATCTTCTTCCTCTCGGTTAAATTTTACGTCAGTAGGACGTCATCTTCGCGGTGTAGCAATTTTAATGGCCAGTAGTGTATATGGCGCGGATTTCAAAGATTTATTTCTCACAGTTACAACGTTCTTGCACGCACGAAGGTTCAGTTTGCAGAATTCAAACTCGTATGAACTCGACGTAAGCAGTATGCGTTCCTATCTTGCTATCGAATTCACAGTTTCAGCAGTTCGGTGTCACAGATCTTAAAGAGTACCAGTCATAGGTGACACAAAAAGAGTGTCTTTTAGTTAAACTATAATGAATGTAGCGCTCCGGAACTTCTGCTAACGTAATGAAATGTTAGATACCATCTAAATATTAGCCAGACTTTAATTGACTTTATTGTGTTAATTATCTAATTTTTTATTACGAGAGCTCATTAAGTTTCCTAACCGTCAAATACCATTTTTTTCCTTAAATTATTTTTCCACTTATATTTCGATACATAATCAAGTATCGATCTTTCACCATGAAAATTAGTAATCACTATTTTGAAAGTATATGATCTGAAAGGATGTCTGTGTTAGGTGCAACAATTTGTACTTTTAAGTATTAACTGTAAATTAAATATGTGTCTCTACTGATAATTTCATTTATTTTACCATCGACAGTGAAATCGATATTACAAACTAATAGCAAGCTTCAATTTTTAGTATTTTCAAAATTTCCAACCTTTATTATTAACCATTAGGTCTCTAAATTTTCACGTAAATAATTATTTTCAGGAAACAATACACAAATCAAAAGTGACGATTATTTTCAATAATGAAAGCTACCTGAATGTGAAATTGATTTATATCCAGTTCTGCAAGATTATGGGACTTGGGTCTGTAATATATACACAAATTTTTGGCGCATTAGGACTGTCTCAAAGTTCGTCAGAGTGGAATTAGCATTTTTAAAGTTCGGTTCGTGTTGTTCTCAGCTCATGATCAGACAGATTTTCGATGAAAGTCTTTGGATTTTATGAATACGATACATTTCCTGTGTGTTATTTTGAAGACTTTTATGCAGTATTTGTGAAAATGTGTATGCTCAAATGAGAAAATAAACATAAACAGCTGCTGTAAACTGAAGTTATTGATTCTTCAAAATTAATTAACAGCGCACAAGACTTCGTTTTATAGAATATTACGCAGCAGGAAAAGAAACCCAGACACTGAAGCCGTAAGTACCAAACCAATTATTATTTAAATGAATTGAATCCTATCCTTGAACTTGGTAATAATTGCTACAACATCACGTAGCAGTGTCATTATGAAGAACAATTGTGGTACACTTATGGGTGAGTTCATTACAAATCTCAAAGATAAAATTAGTAGGGAGAAGGTCTGGAGATCTGCGAGGCCATAGACATCGAAACTGACCTTTTGCTCCTCGTCTTAGAATCAACGTACTGCAATAGTGCTATTCCAGGTAACGTCGGATATGGTTGGAGAAATGAGCTGGGGCACTGTGTTTCGAGAAGACGAAGTTACTTGAACCACTTTGGAGCTGAGGATATAGCCAGTTTTCAAGCATGTCTTCATACGACATTCACGTGACTGTTCTCACTAAAAAATATCGTCCATAAACTTCATTCGCAGAAATGCCACAGAAGACGTTAAGGCATAGGTGAATCTCTTTCATGATGAATAACGCCCGTAGGTAAAGTAGCCATAAAAAGAAATTCATCGTTCATAAAAATTGTTCCCTTCCATGTCCTCTTAGATAGCACTGCAAAATTCGAATCTTTTGATGTAGAGCTCAGGATGCACTGCTTGCAATATTTGCAGTTCGTATGGCTTCTGATTCAGATGGTGCTTTAGAAATGGCCATGGCGATGGTTGAGAGATTTTGAGTTCATCGCTTACTCATATTGTGGATCTGGTGGGGTACCTTTTGTATGTTTTACGGATGCATTGGTTATTTCCATCTTATGTCCATGGTCGTCCGGTGTTTCTCCATTTTCAGATGCCACCGTCTATAAAATGACTTTTATCTTAGTAATATGAATATTTATATATGTGTTTGGAGAGTGAGAGATTGATTTTTGGTTGAGATTCTTAATTTGAGTCGTAACTGGCACCTGAATTTTGGTTTCTGCCTCCTTGAATGATCACCTTCTGCACCAGATGGTCACGTATTATAATTTGGAGGAAGTTATTGTTCTTTAAGGTTTAAAATACGACTCTATTAGTTACTTGGCCTTATTGCGGATAGCTTTGAGCCCAAGTTTTCGTAGTTTTTCATACCTAAAGGACCACTGTTGTAAGGAAAAAAGGGCAAACAGCAATCTGCTTTTCGTGCGAAAAGGAGATTACTTAGCACACAAACTTCCTTCAAACTACAAGTCATGCTACATCAAAATTGGTCAGTGGATTTCAGCACCATACTATTGTACAAGAACATACTCCAATTACTGTAATTAAGAAATGATGAGAGGTTGTTACTTATTGAATGAAAACTATAGAGAATGCATTTCTTTTCCTGTATTTTAGTGAACTTTGTACACTTACAATTCTGTCGAATGATAGACGGCGACTACAATGAAGTTCACCTCCTTTTCCAAAAACAAGATATTTCTATTCTTCACTCCCAGAAAATTTGTATACATAAATGTTTGGCAACTCTTACACATACTTTACTCGGTTTTATCACTAAAATATCAATTTTCATTAAATGTCCACTTTTTTTAATAAATCAATTGTCTTTTATTTTTTTCTTAGTGTCCATACTCAAAGATTCACAACTACTGTCGATGGGGGATTGCGCGCTAAAGAGTTTCTCGCTATCCAGCTGCGCTTCACTTCACTTCAAGTACTTTTTGAATAACATTTACGGTATTTACATACATTACTGAGCTTCTCAGAATAAAATCAGGCACAAATTAGTTTTAAAAAAAGCAGTGAGGAACACATAACACGTCTCCTACGTACTTTCGATGCCACTCATAAACCTGTTTATGAGGCTGCTGCTCTTTGTGGAAGTGTCGGCGAAACGCACGTTTCTCTTTAACAATGGACTCCAATTTTGTTACGCGTAGCAAACAAAACGATCGTTCCTGTGGCGGCGTCGTTTTGCTACAAACAAGCAACAGCGCCACGACGCTTTCAAACTGAACCCTTTATGCGGATTACTCAGAAGTTTCAATTTTTATCTTTCTAGGAACGTTGTAGTTGTGTTTCTATCCTTGAAAAAGGAAAATTCATTAAATATGCCCTTTCTTTTAGAACATTTTTGTTCATAAACGACCTGGTGGGTTGCAGTTGGAGAAGGTCTGCTAATGTATTTCACATTAAGTCACAAATATTGCACTCGAAGTTGCCCAAAAACCAATATTGGAGAAACATGCTTTGTTTTGATAGTCGCATACACGCCGAAGCGTTCTTCGGACTCGGCATTTGCTGTATTGGTTTTTATTCGAACGGACGAGATACTAGAGGTCTTAGAAACAAGTCCGAGAAAACAGTTGCGTCGTTTAGCATGTGAGACAGATGTTTCGACAGCATCTACCGCGCTGAACAGACTGATAGCTGCAGTTAACACGAATGGAGAGAGGAATTATTCCGAAATATGAAGCTAATGTACAAGAAACAAGTGGTGTCTGATAGAGCGCTTAATAATCTGAGTTCAAACAAGTTGTAGGAATTGGCATGTTATTTGAGCTGGTATCATACACCTAAAAAAGAGGAGATTTCTGGTAAAAATTACCATCACATTACAAAAGAACGTATCTCTGATACTTGTGAAAGCTATCGGACGATTAGACTGACAAGGCACGCTTCTTTGTTGATCAGAATAACACATAGGATAATTCCAACGAAAACTGAAGACCAACTGAGACCAACAAGAGCAATTTAGTTTCAGGATGGGAAAAGGAACCACAAGAAGTAATTATCACGATTAAGTTTAGTGAAGGAAGGCTAAGTCAAGAAACATTGAAATATCTTCACAGCAATTTAGGATACAGAAAAAAAACCTTCAACGGTTGAAGACGGTTCAAAATAACGAAAAGATTGGGGCTACAGTACAAAGACAGATGAATAATCTACAAGTTGCTGAAATGCCAGACAGATTTGATAAAAGTGATTGATTATAATAATTTAATGCAGGGTTACGATCTACCATCGTTGCAATATATTAGGACCAATTTTATTTTTGGCTTTCCAGAAAATGTTAGATGTGCAGAAAAAATTCGTTTTGCATGTGGCAAAAAACAATGAAATAACACATAAAACAGAAGAAATCTTATCAGAAGAAGTAAATGAAAACCTAAGAGAGATTTATAATTGTTCATCTTGTAATAAACAAACACTGAACATAAAAAACTAAGCATCGTTTTCTGCTTGAAGAGAGAAAATAATTCATTATTTCATAATACATTAGCAAAGTGTCATCTGCACGCCATGCCTTAGAGTCCTGTCATCAGTATATGAGAAAAATGCCATATATTTAATAGTTGTTCGTGTATTCCCTCCAACTTTCACTACAGAAACAACTTGTATCATTTGACATTGCAATCCTATACACCAACATTCCCATCCCTGAAACACTCAAAATCATCAGGTCAAACCTTATAAAACATCAAAAACTATAAGTGCCCAAAATTATTGAATTCATGGACCTCCTTGAACTAGTACTAAACTACAACTATTTTACATATAAATAATAAAATCTACATGCAACATAGAGGCCTTGCAATGGGCTCAAGCGTAGTTGGTACAATTGACAACATATACATTAACCACCTTGAGCACAGAACTCTTGCTAAAAAACTCTATCTCTATGGATACACTCATTTACTATAAACGTTACGCTGATGCTATATTACTTGTAGTAGATGGTGAGACAAATGATATCAACAGCATACTCGACACTCTCAATAAACAAGATAGCAACATAAAATTCACAGTGGAATATGAGAGCAATGGTAGCATCAGTTTCCTTGATCTAAACATCAGTAAAGAAAACAAGTCACAGCTTCAAAGTTTACAGGGAGGCAACAGCAACAGATACCACCATACATAGCTCATCCTGTCATCCCAAAACACACATACTTGCTGCATACATAGCACTAGTTAACAGAGCCAACAATATCCCAATAGATAAATAGGCACAAATTGATGAGCTCAGAAGAATAAAACAAACAGCATCAGCAAATGGCTATGATGAAGTATTAATTGATAACCTAACATAAAAATGGAAAAACAATGATAAACCACCTTCCATAGATAAAATGAAAAAGAAACCCACAGCTTGCATACCTTTCACAGGCAAACTCTCCTACAAAATAGCAAACATTCTCAGACCACACAACATTAACATGGCCTTTACAACACACAACAAACTGCAACACATACTGAGACACAATCTCCACACACAGACTGATAAACAGTCACAATCAGGCATCTATAAAATAGTATTAATACCTGCAGGTCCCTTTATATAGGCCAAACTGGGATATACTTCCAAACAAGATATAATGAACACATAAATGCTTGCCACATGGACAATTACAATAGATCAGCAATAGCCACCCACATAAAAGACACAGGCCACCCATTCCATAATATTGCGAATGATTTTCATATATTACATAAAAAGGATAAGGGATACCAAATGGACTTATATGAAGAAGTGGAAATCTTCATTCATGGTGCAGCGCATGGAAATGTATTATTAAATAATAAGCTTGAAAGTAATAATGTCAACTTCTACAGAAATGTCTCCAACATTAAATGTTTATTTCATTGGCAGAATAGTTTTCAACAAGTATCCATGTAACATTCTCCATATTGCCAATACATCCAGTAATAGTTTTCATCTTCACTACAGGTATATATTATTGTCTTTGAAACTGTAAGTAGTTTAGCTTAGATTTTGTAACTCTCTTGAAAGTTGTAAATTGTCTTCGAAATTGTAAGCAGTTTATCTTAGATTTTAAAACTCTTTGGAAAGTTAAAACAGATGTTTATGAAAATGCTAAGTTGTATTTACCTATTATTGTGCACTAAAAAATGAAATTGCAAAAAAAAGTAAGTAAACGTATTAATATATATTACCTAAGCATGCTATCACACAATGTACACGTAGTAACAGATTTATCCTTCCACGAAGGTTTATTTTTCCTTTCTTAACCACACTGGCACACAAAGCTAATGTACATAATCTATCATCTGATGTATAAGTAACTGTGTAATGCACCTGATAATGGCAGCATGCTGCCAAAATGCATTGTGCTAGTGAAATATTAGTACAAAGTGACAGCAGCAGTATAAAACTATTCCACATAAACTCATAAGGCAGTCACAGATCTGAAACCATATAACATTGATACATTTAAATTTGAAACTTACACTTACCAGTAATAAACGAATACAAAACACTAGTTTCTACAAAAGGACAAACCAGCAGAATAAATTGGCCAAAGAGATTAAATACACTACTAAAACCCAATTATTTAAGAAATAAGAATTCATCTTAAATATTTCATACTAGGAAGTCAAGGGTTATTTAGATAACACAGAGTAGAGTGGTTAAAAAGCTAACAGTATTTTATAATAAACAACTGTGATTCTACAGAAAACTGTCATAGTTTAATGTTTTAAATAACTCATGCTACAAAGTCAAGGGTTATGTAGATAACACTGAGTGGAGAATGGTAAAAAATTAACATTGACAATAAACTGCTGTGATTCTACAGCAAACTGTAATAGTTTAATGTTTCTTGATATATGCGTGATGCTTCAATAACTTCCACAGCAGAATATTGTCAGGTGATCTTTTACAGATCTCATCTGATCGAAAGTGGCACCAAAGTTGGTGTCCAGTCCCTAGCGAATGAGACAGGAACTGAAATTGAGGGCAACAAAGCAAAAGCTGAAATGCTTAACTCTGTTTTGAATAATTCCTATACAAAGGAATACCCAGGAAAATTACCCCAATTTAATCCTTGTACCAACGAAAAGATGAATGGAATAAGTATTAGTGTCAGCTGTATTGAGAAACAGATGATATCATGAAAATTTAACAAAGCTTCAGGGCCCAATATTCGCACTTTCCTCACATGACATACTGAATGCCTTGGGTCAAGGCAATCCTGTAGATGCAGTATTTCTTAATTTCTGAAAAGTATTTAACTCTGTACCTACCCTTGTTGAAAATACGGTTGTATGGGGTATCAAGTGAAATTTGTGACTGGATTAAGACTTTTGGTAGGGAGGCTGCAGCATGTTATCGTAGATAGAGTCATTGACCAATGTAGAAGTAAGTTTGAGTGTACACTAAGACAGTGTTTCGGGAGCCTTGCTGTTCATGTTGAATATTAATAGTAACACCTAGATTTTTGCAGATGATGTAGTTATCTATAATGAATTTCCATCTGAGATAAGTTGTATATCATATCATATCATATCTTGATGAGATTTCCGTGTGGTGCAAAAGAGCTTGGCAGCTTGCTTTAAATGTTCAGAAATGTAAAATTGTGTACTTCATAAAACGAAAAAACATGGTATGCTATGACCTTAATATCAATGAGTCACTCTAGAATTGGTCAACTCATACAAATACCTCGGTGTAACAATTTTTAGTGGTATGAAATGGAGTGATCACAAAGGCTCAGTCATTGGTAAGGCAAGTGGTAGACTTTAGTTTATTGGTTGGATACAGAAGACTTAGAAGACCAGCTGAAGAGAATGGATAGCAAACTTTACGCAGCATATGTCGCAGGGCTAGCGAAACAGGCAGAGATAAAAAAAAATGTGGCAGAAAAGAGTGAAACAACTTCCTTAATTTCGAACTTTGTAAAGATAAAGCAGTGTAAGAACCGAAAAAATTCCCCTAACAAGATTACTTGGAATAGCCTGACCCTCTGTAACTATCTCCCCCTTCATTATATTTGTACCTCTTCTACTAAACTACTCCTACTCATTATGCTTATGTGCTTTAGAAGATTCTCAGACAATTGTCACATTTTCTCATTCTCTCCTTTCCATTGCAACATATTCTCCTTCTTCCTGCTCCTTTTGTGTTCCAATATACGGGTTGTTACAACTCAACTATGCTTTTCTATGTCTGCACCTGGGTATGCTTCACAATCTAATATGCGATTTATTTCTCTAACAGTGATGTGTTACCCCATATATCCTCATCTTTTGCGAGTGCAGCTTCTTCTTTTGTGAGTTTGTAGTGTAGTGTTCTGCACAGCCAATTGCTTCTCACAGCAGCACTTTAGATGCTTCTTCCTCTACTCGTACTTTTCAACAAGGCACTGTGTAAGCTGGTGGTGGTTCCATAATTGTGTGGACTGTGTTTACATGGAATAGACTGGTCCAACTGATCCGAGCATTGACTGGAAATGTGTATGTTCAGCTACTTGGAGGGGTTTGCAGCCATTATGGATGTCATGTTCCCAAATACTAAGAAATTTTTATCGATGGCAATACATAATATTGTTCGTGATTGGTTTGAAGAACATTCTGGACAAGTAGAGCGAATGATTTGGACACCCAGATGGCACGACATTAATCCCTTCTAAATTTTGTGGCATATGACAGAGAGGTCAGTTCGTGCAGAAAAACCTGCACCCGGCAACACTTTCGCAGTTATGGATTACTATAGAGGCGGTGTGGCTCGATATTTCTACAGAGGAGCTCCAATGACTTGTTCTGTAATGCCCGTCGAGTTGAATCGTTCGCACACTGACACTTGTTGATGGCTTAGCATTGAAATCTGCAACAATTTGCGGAAGTGTTGCACTTTTGTCACGTTGAACGATTGTCTTCAGTCGTCGTTGGACCCAAACTTGTAGGATCTGTTCCAGGCCTCTACTATGTCGGAGATTTGATGTTTTAACAGATTCCTGATACACACGGTACACTTGTGAAATGGTCGCAAGGAAAATCCCCACTTCATCGCTACCTCAGAGATGCTGAGCCCCTTAGCTCGTGCGCCGACTATAGCACCAATTACAAACTCACTTGTATCTTGATAACCTGCCATTGTAGCAGTAGTAACCGATCTAACAACTGCGCCATACACTTGTTGTCTTATGTAGGCGTTGTCGACCACAGCGCCGTATGTTGCCTGTTTGCATATCTCTAAATTTGAATAGGTATGCCTATACCAGTTTCTTTGGCACATCAGTGTAGATGAACGGACTGCTGTCAGCGTATCTGGACTAACCGCTTTGCATTTTTCCATAAAATTCATCTAATTACCTAGAACCTAAAAAAACAAACCACTTCATTTACTAAGTAGAAATTTTAATAAATGCTTTATTAAGTAGAATAATTACAATAAAGTACTAAAAAATCACTTATTTTACATACATTTCACATAGGTGAATGTAATAAATTAAATATAATAAATATATAAGAAATTAACTACATAAAATTATTCAATTTCTGCGTTATCAGTCATAAGTTTATTATGATCTGTTGTTTGTAAATGTTTTTTGAGACAATGCTTATTTACAGTTCTACCACATTCACATGTAACTTCAATTTTCTGATGTTCTTTCCAGCATTCTTTACATATATAACAATGTTCATCTGTTCAATATTTATCTTCATAAAATGCCCCAATACTTTTTTTAATCATACAGTGCCTATGGGTCTTCAATTTCTCCAGGCATATTTTATGACGAAATAAAGCAGTACATCAGCTCACCTGATGATGGCAACATGGTCAATTGCCAAAATATTGTGTCCTATGCACACTCATACCAGGCTGGTCACCCAAGATTTATTTATGTTTATGATTTATTGAGAAAAAATTTCTTAAGATATTAAGATAATTCTAAAATAACTGTTATGGTAGCACCATTAAAGCCAATTAAATTACCATTTTCATCAGTAATAGTAACTTCTCAATCTTGAATTGTATTAAAAATATGGCCATTTACAGAAGAATTTGGTTTATAAACAATTGGCCCACCAAATTCTGGATTATGTATAAATGAAACTATAATATTAGTTTCCTTAAGAAAACGATTTATATGTCTTACATACATTCCCTCAGCAAGATTAAAATTTATATTTATTAACTCAAAAGGAATATTTTTTGGGAACATATAGCTATAGCTATAACTTTTTCAGCAGCTTGAACCATTTGATTCATCTGCTTTAATTTGTATATTGGGTTTTTCAAATGCATAAATTTTTAAATTTTTAAACTATATTTACATACAGGAGTTTCTATTGTTTCTCCGTCACAATAAAGTTTATTATTTTTTGTTGTAATATTTCATGCTCAAAAATTCGAGTAAAAACAGCCTAATGAAATATTAGTATATCCATCATTTGTTGAAACAGCTAATTGTATAGAGGATTTATCACTAACTTGAAATAATGTACTCATCTATTATTGAAAAAATTTTTTAATACATGAAAAAATTATTATTAAATGAAAAATGTTAATTAACGAAAATTTTTTAATAAATGAACAAAACAGATTAGGAAGCACAAGTAAGAATTCAAGAAAATAAGTTAAAAAACAAAGGTGATACACTTTTTCCAAATTCTGTTAGATGTGCAATAATTGGACAAAGTGGTTGTGGAAAAAACAACATGAAAATAATGAAGCAATTATTGCTTTAGAAGATTGTGAAGATAATTCAATTGTTGTGTTTGATGACTATTGTTAGAAATTATTTTCCTAGAGGTAGACACAGAGGTATTGATAGTTTTTACTTATCTCAAACTTATTGGAAATACCAAAACAACTAGTAAGAGGGATTTTAAATTTTTTAAGAATTTTTAGACAAGATGAAACAAATTTAAATCATATTTACCATGAGTTTGATGGTGGAGATTTAAAATTTAGTAATTTTAAATTATTGTGTAGTAAATGTTGGAACTATGAATTTTTTTTTATAATAGATATGTTTAGAAAACTAAATGAAGGTAAGTTCAGAAATAAATTACAACATTTCATAACAACATAAACATATACATAATTCATGTATTTTCTCCATTATTTAATGTTTGCAAAGTATGATGAAAAAGTTGTTAAACAAGCTAAACAAAATAGAAAGAAAGCTGAAGTACTAAAAGAACAATTTAAACTTTGGAAAAAAAAACAAGAACATAATATGAAAAATGTAGAAAGGAAAATCAACCTGTTATTGTAGCTATGGAAAAAGTAAAAGAAGGTTTTGAAGGTTTAGATGCTATTGTTTTAAAGGCAATTGAAAACATAGAGAATTTGTGAAACAAATGATTCCATATCGCCATCATATAGAAGATTTTAGAGATTTATCACCAACTAAACCGTTAACAGATTGGTCTGATGATATTCCTGGATTATATGATTATACATTAAGTGAATCAGAAATTCAAGATATATTTGATAAATATGAAGAATAAAACAAAAGTAAAAATGTAAATGAATGTACACATATAAATGTTAAATAAAACTAAAAAGACAAATGTTGGTGAAAGAATGTAAAACATATATTAATAATAGTGAGGATGAAGCATTTGGTTTAACACCTGTTGGTATGTTTAAATATGTTGGTATTTTACCTGTAGAACTCAATGGTGATAATCTAAAAATTGGTGAAAACACATATGAAGGTTTAGATGGATTAATGAAACTTTTAAGTGAAAAATAAATTACTATACATGATTTAAACGAAAAATTTGATGGTGTACATTTATCAAATTATGCAGATCTATTATATAATTCAGGAGCATTGTATTCTGATAATACTCCAAATAATATAAGATTAAGTAGAAGTAATTAATGTGGTCCCAGTGGAGGTTTGAGTCCTCCCTCAGGCATGAGTGTGTATGTTTGTCCTTAGGATAATTTAGGTTAAGTGGTGTGTAAGCTTAGGGACTGATGACCTTAGTAGTTAAGTCCCATAAGATTTAAAAAGTACTTAATGCAATAACTTTATTAAAAAATTGTTGATGAATATTTTCCAAACTTAAGAAGAACATCTACTACAGATTCGGCAGAGCTAAGTTCCCCTGAAAACGTAGGAGAAGGTTTAGTAAAAAAACATGCAGATAAAGGATTTGAATATGTTTGTATGAATGATATTAGACAATTAATTGATAAATTAGCAGTAATTCATGGTGAATAACTAGCTGGAAATAAAAATTATCATAATGACAAAGTTAGTGTGCACAAATAATTTAGTGACTTTATAATTGATAATTCAAAAGGAATTCCATATTTAATTAAATTACTAAATAATATTCCATATACATTTTTGAAAAGTGATAAATATGGAAAAGGATTAGTAAATACATCCATTAACAAATAACTATTTGAAATGCATTGTCCATGTTATAAATTTATAGTCTGGGTACTAAATTAAAGGAAAGATTAGCTAATGGTGATAAAGGTATAACTCCATTAGATGAAGCTTGTAAAGAACATGCTATTGCTTATAGAGATAATTAATATTTAGAAGAAAGACATATAGCTTAGAAACAACTTCAATTAGCTGCAAAAAAATGAATGTATGCAAACGATACCTCATTTTGGTGAAGAAGTAGCAGCAACAGCTGTTAGATGAATAATGGATGGAAAACGAAAATTAGGTTTGGGGTTACATCTTGTTGAAAATGGTTGGGAATATAAATCTTTTTATAAATTTTTAACCTATTTACAAAATATTAATAAATTTTAACTATATAAAATATCTTTATAGATTTTTAACAATATAAAAATATTTTGTAATTTTTTAACTACATAAAAGAATAACTTTACAATTAATTATACTTTGCTATCTACTGGCAAAGCTAAACCAAAGTCAATTAAAACTAAAATAAGTAATGAACCATTAAATCTAATTTAACCATTATTAGCTGAACCACAAAAACGAAAGAAAGAGAAAAAACCTATGGAAACTAACTTGTTAAATTAGCTATTCCTGTTGTAAACAGTTATTGAATATTTAACAAAAAAGTATGATGGTAAAGGATTAACACAACATGAAGATGTATTTCTAGCATTATTATTAGCTGCAATACCATATTCAATAACAATTGATTCATTAACTGGTGGGGCATAGCTATTGCAAATGATGTTATAAACAAGAAGAAAAATGATTAACAATTAGAAGCATAAAAATATACAACTTAGAAATGGAAAAGAAAGCTGTTGTTAATGGAATAAGGAGGAAAAAAGAAATACAAAAAGTAATTCATAAATACCCTAATGCATTAAGTAAGTTTGATATAGAACAACTTTCTAAACAATGAAAAAGTAAAAACTTTCGTGGTCTACATAGGATTGATGAATTAGTAAATAAACCTTTAAAAATTGAATGTGATATAGTAAATTTAGATACATTTGATAATCCTGGTACTCATTGGACTTGTTATTATAAAAATAATGATAACAAATTTGTTATTGATTTATTTGGTGGTAAGATACCAAAACAATTATTTAACCATTTAGGAAAAAATGAACTATACTACATTGTAGATGGAATACAAAATTTTGGTGAAGTAATAAGTGGTCATTTATGTTTATTTGATTTAAAATTGCTATGTGAGAATTATAATTTTAATCATATTTTAGATTTAATAAATGGACATTTTTTGAAATAAGATGCATCTAATTAAACAAAATGAACAAGCTGCCATCACTATCTCATCCCTCAAAGCTACCCATTCTTCTTCCACTGTATTTGTTTCGACCATTCTTGTCAGTCATTCCCTAATGCTCTTCCTGAAACTCTGTACAACCTCTGGATCTGTCAGTTTATCCAGGTTCGATCTTAAATTCCCACCTTTTTGCAGTTTCTTCAGTTTTGAATCTACACTTCATAACCAATAGATTGTGGTCAGAGGCCACATCTGCCCATGGAAATGTCCTACAATTTAAAACTTGGTTCCTAAATTCTGTCTTACCAATATATAATCTCTCTGAAATCTTCCAGTATCTCCAGGCTTCTTCCATGTATACAACCTTCTTTCATGATTCTTGAACCAGGTGCTAGTTATGATTAAGTTATACTCTTTGCAAAATTTTACCAGGCGGCATCCTCTATCATTCCTTACCCCCTTTCCATATTGTCCTACTATGTTACCGTCTCCTCCTTTTCCTACTATCGAATTCCAGTCATCCATGACTGTTAAATTTTCGCCTCCTTTCACTATCCGAATAACTTCTTTTATCTCGTTATACATTTCATCAATCTCTTCGTTACCTGCCGAGCTATTTATATTCATAAACTTGTACTACTGTGGTAGGCATGGGCTTCGTATCTATCTTGGCCACAATAATGCGCTCACAATGCTGTTTGTAGTAGCTTATCCCCATTCCTATTTTTTTAATTCATTATTAAAACTACTCCTGCATTACTAGTATTTGATTTTGTATTTATAGACCTGTATTCACCTGACCAAAAGTCTTGTTCCAGCTGCCACCGAACTTCACTAATGCCCACTATATCTAACTTTAACCTATCAATTCCCCTTTTTCAGTTTTTAAACCTACCTGCCGATTAAGGGATCTGACATTCCACGTTCCGACCCGTAGAACGCCAGTTTTCTTTCTCTTGTTAACATCGTCCTTCCGAGCAGTCCGCGCCCGACTGCTAACAACCGGTTCGCAACAGTCCGTGTTGTGGTAGCTGTAGCATCTGCCACTGCTGCCATTACAATACGACGACCCTAGCAGGCGTCTGTGCTGCGTGGACGTATAGAACCTCGTCTACGGGTGTGAGAGTGTTCACGTGGCCATTGATAACAGCATCGTTGCAAACTGACGTAACAAGTCCAACGTGTGAGGCAATTCTCCGAAAGGACCGTGCCGCTTCTCGGAAGGCCAAAATTTGACCCCTTTCAGACTCGCGCAATTGGCTGTAAGATGCACGAATGCGTGGTTGCCTGCTTGCTTCACACGTTTGCACCACACAGAGCCTTCTGGCTGTGAGACTTACCTATAAAAAGTAGACACAGATGGCACTCTGATAGCAATGCCACTACGCTATCTTTCCGCTTCGGTTGTGGATGTCCCGAAACGGGTATAGCATACAGCTCTGTCTGTTGGCAGACGACATTGAAACCATTATCAGTACTTGTACTATCCGTTGGTGCCGTATGCTGTCATCTAATCGAAATCAGAGCCGTCTTAAGACGGGTGCTGATTTATTTCTCTAACAGTGTATACACTACTGGTCATTCAAATTGCTCCACCACGAAGATGACGTGGTACTGATTCGAAATTTAAACGACTGTGATATGCAAATGATTAGCTTTTCAGATCATTCACACAAGGTTGGCGCTGGTGGCGACACCTACAACTTGCTGACATGAAAGAAGTTTCCAACCGATTTCTCATACACAAAGAGCAGTTGACTGCCGTTGCCTGGCGAAACGTTGTTGTGATGCCTCGTGTAAGTAGGAGAAATGCGTATCATGACGTTTGCGACTTTGATAAAGGTCGGATTGTAGCCTACCGCGATTGCGGTTTATCGTATTGCGACGTTGCTGCTCGCATTGGCCGAGATCCAATGACTGTTAGCAGAATATGGAATCGGTGGGTTCAGGAGGGTAATACGGAACACCGTTCTGGATCCCAACGGCCTCGTATCACTAGCAGTCGAGATGACAGGCATCTTATCCGCATGGCTATAACGGACTGTGCAGCCATTTCTAGATCCCTGAGTCAACAAATGGGGACGTTTGCAAGACAACAACCATCTGCACGATAAGTTCGACAACGTCTGCAGCAGCATGGAATACCAGCTCCGAGACCATGGCTGCGGTTATCCTTGATGTTGCATCACTGACAGGAACGCCTACGATGGTGTACTCAACGATGGATGTCGGTGCACGAATGGCAAAACGTAATTCTTTCGTATAAATCCAGGTTCTGTTTACAGCATCATGATGGTCTCATCTGTGTTTGGCGACATCGCGGTAAACGCACCTTAGAAGCGTGTCTTCGTCATCGCCATAGTGGCGTAACACCCGGCATGATGGTATGGGGTGCCATTGGTTACACGTCTCGGTCACCTCTTGTTCGCATTGACGGCACTTTGAACAGTGGACGTTACATTTCAGATGTGTTACGACTCGTGCTCTTCCCTCATTCGATCCCTGCGAATCCCTACATTTCATTGGGATAATGCACGACCGCGTGTTGCAGGTCCTGTACGGTCCTTTCTGGATACAGAAAATGTTGGGCTGCTACCCTGGCCAGCACATTCTCCAGATCTCTCACCAACTGAAAATGTCTGGTGAATGGTGGCCGAGCAACTGGCTCGTCACAATACACCAGTCACTTCTCTTGATGAACTGTGGTATCGTGTTGAAGCTGCATGGGCAGCTGTACCTGTACACGCCATCCCAGCTCTGTTTGACTCCATACCCAGGCGTATCAAGGCCCTTATTACGGACAGAAGTGGTTGTTCTGGGCACTGATTTCTCAGGATCTATGCAACCAAACTGCGTGAAAATGTAACCACATGTCAGTTCCAGTATAATATATTTGTCCAATGAATACCCGTTTAACATCTGCATTTCTTCTTGGTGTAGCAATTTTAATGGCCAGTAGTGTATTTTGATCATCAGGTGTATATCTGTATACAAAAGTATAAAACAACTTATTAGAATTTGGCAATGGCTGGTAACGGAAAATAAAGGCGACTTCAAAATTTTGAAAAACACAGCCCTCAATCGCGAACACAATTAATTTCTAACCTAGGTTTCGGTGTTACAAGTGACGCCTTCTTTGGACAAAATTAGAACTAAATGTTACAGCATAACGTACAAAAAAAAAAAAATCGAAAGCTGCTGTCATACCTGTCAGCGTCAGATAGAATTAAAGTAAAACCCAACAGAGGTGCAAGCTACTAGCGGCTGCCATGTGTCCTCTGCTACAGTCGACACAAAACTAGTGTTAATGGCCACAGCTATGCTGTAACATTTAGTTTTAATTTAGTCTGAAGAAGGTGTCCCTTGTCACTCCGTAACCTAGGTTACAATTTAATTGTGTTCGAGACAGAGGGCTGTGTTTTTCAAAATTTTGTATTACGCAACAGTCGCTGGTTGACAGCTATCTTAAAAACCTTAAAAGGTGATTGCGTTTGTGTCAACTTACAATCAGGCCATGAAAGTGATCTGTTTAAAAGCCGGAAAAAGCATACTCCTCAATATTTTCATCAAGGTATTTAAAATTTGTTTGACGCAAATTTTCGATGGTCCATAAATAGGAAAGGAGATCTAAGGTCACCCTGAAAAAAAAAAGTAGCAAGTGCGGGAACGTAGCGGCTAGTAAATTAACCAAAATTAGAGCATTCAGTTCACGATAGAACAGAAAGTGAACGGAACGCTACTATTTTTAGATTTATTTTAGAAAAAACAAGCCCTCGGTCATAAATATTAAGTCAAAATTGACTAGGTTTCGACCCTACTATGAGCGTCGTCTTCAGAGTAAACTAACTGTTCTAAAAGCGTATTAGGGATATAATACATTAATATAATTAAGCTTCCCACGCCCGGGTTCCCGGGTTCGATTCCCGGCGGGGTCAGGTATTTTCTCTGCCTCGTGATGACTGGGTGTTGTGTGCTGTCCTTAGGTTAGTTAGGTTTAAGTAGTTCTAAGTTCTAGGGGACTGATGACCATAGATGTAAAGTCCCATAGTGTTCAGAGCCATTTGAATATAATTAAATTTGTACTAACTTGAAAGAGATGCGGCACTTACAAGTCACATTTTAAAAAATCTAATCCGGAAAGGCGACTTCATGAATAGTTGTAAATAAGAAGGCGAGCCTCTAAGGGCTGCTCGTACTTTAGTGAACAAGGGTTGTAACTATTCATGACGTCGCCTTTCCGGGTTAGATATTTTAAAATGTGACTTGTAAGTACGGCATCTCTTTCGAGTCAGTACAAACTTTAATTATATTAATGTATTATATACCTAATATGTTTTAGAACAGTTAGTTTATTTATGAAGACGACGCTCATAGTAGCGTCGAAACCTGCCCAATTTTGACTTAATATTTGTGACCGAGGGCTTATTTGTTCTAATATAATTCTGACACGGTCACTGAACCTTAGCAGCTATGTTCAAAGTTTTATTTTTACATTTGTCAGTTTAGAGCTTTCAGTTACGATACTCAGAGGAAAGCTGCAGCTTCCGACACAGTTCTACGAACCCACTCACGGTAAAGCCTGATGAAGCAAATATAGTTTGCGAAACCGGTCGCGTCTCTGAATAAAGATTTTTAACAGCTGCAGCGGTCTTTCTTTTTCGACACGTTCGTGGAGTCATTACGAACCCAGCTGGGCCCAGAGAGCCGGCTGGGAAACCCACGGCGCTCCTGAGGCCGTGCGCACAGCCGGCGCGCCGGTCGGCCGGCCCTCTGCCGCGGCGGTCGCCAAACGGCTGCCGGGCTGGCCGCGTCTCGTCGCGAAGCACGCCGCCTTATCAGCCGCCGGACGGACAAGTCGTGGTGTCATCTCGGCTAACAAGAAGCCACGTCCCCCTCCCGGTAACGAGCGGCGCCGGCCTTTGAGCCGGTCGCCCGCCGCTTGAGTCAGCACTTCCAGCGGACCGCGGCTGCGTCCGTCTTTGGCTGTGGCCACTGGCCACTGGTCACACTGCGCCGAGCTGCGGCGCGCCTGTCCAGAATTACACGGCAGACGCTCCGTCGAACGGGACACGTCACAGGTAAGTCGAAACGAAGCCCTTGGAGTAGACGAGATTTACTTAGGATTTTTAAGGTTCTTGGAAGAGCCAACCACGACGAAAACTACACTACTGGCCATTAAAATTGCTACACCGAGAAGAAATGCAGATGATAAAAGGGGACTCATTGGACAAATATATTATACTAGAACTGAAATGTGATTAAATTTTCACGCAATACCCAGAACAACCACCAATGGCCGTAATAACGGTCTTGATACGCTTGGGCATTGCGTCAAACAGAGCTTGGATGGCGTGTACAGGTACAGCTGCCCATGCAGCTTCAACACGATACCATAGTTCATCAAGAGTAATGACTGGCGTATTGTGACGAGCCAGTTGATCGGCCACCATTGTCCAGACGTTTTCCACTGGCGAGAAATCTGGAGAATGTGCTGGCCAGGGCAGCAGTCGAACATTTTCTGTATCCAGAAAGGCCAGTACAGGACCTCCAACATGCGGTCGTCCATTATCTTGCTGGAATGTAGGGTTTCGCAAAGATCGGATGAAGGGTAGAGTCGCGGGTCGTAACACATCTGAAATGAAACGTCCACTGTTCAAAGTGCCGTCAATGCGAACAAGAGGTTACCGAGACGTGTCACCAATAGCACCCCATACCATCACGCCGGGTGATAGGCCAGTAAGGCGATGACGAATACACGCTTCCAATGTGCATTCACCGCGATGTTGCCAAACACGGATGCGACCATCATGATGCTGTAAACAAAACCTGGATTTATACGAAAAATGATGTTTTGTTATTCGTGCACCTAGGTTCGTCGTTGAATACACCATCTGTGATGCAGCGTCAAGTGTAACCGCAGCCATGGTTTCCGAGTTGATAGTCCATGCTGTTGCAAACGTCGTCGAACTGTTCATGCAGATGGTAGTTGTCTTGCAAACGTCCCCATCTGTGGACTCAGGGATCGAGACGTGGTTGCACGATCCGTTAAAGCCATGCGTATAAGATACCTGTAATCTCGACTGCTAGTGATACGAGGCCGTTGGGATCCACCGCGGCGTTCCGTATTACCTTCCTGAACCCACTGATTCCAAATTCCTGCTAACAGTCATTGGATCTCGACCAATGCGAGCAGCAACGTCTCGATACGATAAACCGCTGTCGCGATACGCTACAATCCGATCTGTATTAAAGTCGGAAAAGTGATGGTACGCATTTCTCCTCCTTACACGAGGCATCACAACAACGTTTCACCAGGCAACGTCGGTCAACTGCTGTTTGTGTATGAGAAATCGGTTGGGAACATTCCTCGTGTCAGCACGTTGTAGGTGTCACCACCGGTCCTAACCTTCTGTGAATACTCTTAAAAGCTAATCATTTGCATATCACAGCATCTTCTTGCTGTCCGTTAAATTTTGCGTCCGTAGCACGTCATCTTCGTGGTGTAGCAATTTTAATGGCCAGTAGTTTATGATACAGACAAATTACTATCAAAGTTTAACGAGAAAGTACTAATTGCAATTTGAAAATAAAGCTGCTGCTGACAGGTGAGACCACTTCGCCGAACATCATATGCCTGGCTACGTCAAACTTTCTGATCTGAAGCGACTCCATGAGTTGCTTAATGGCCATATCCCTCTGCTATGCCAAAAATTTTCTGGTAGCCGACATCTGTGACCTAAAGCTTGACCTCTACAGGTCTCAAAAGATAGTGACCTTCATCTGGACAATGAGTCACACAGGCGTTGCATGAAATGAATTCGCCGACCTCTTAGCTAAAGTCGCAGCTACAGGAGATGAACTTCACTTTCGAATACAGGGCACCGATTTGCGACTGCTAGTTCGACCCAGTATTTTGACGCTCTGGGAATTGGAATGGCAGGCTACTACGTACCAAAACAAGTTGAGAGCGATTAAAGGGTCCATTAAGGTGTGGAGTATATTTTTCCAGACCTCTCGGAAAGACGGCGCTGTGTTATGCCAACTACTCACCGGCCACACGACATTCACTCACGAGTTCCTTCCGTGTTGGGAGGATCCTCCTTACCGCAGATGCAATAGTCTACTGACGATAACGCACGTTGAGTGCGCACTGCTGGCAGATCTGCCACACGCACCTCACTCCCTGATGACGAGACAGCCGCTACCAAAGTGTTGCATTTCCTGAGCGAGAGCGGATTTTACACTACACTACAATCCTCCTCCTCTTCCAATATTAGGGCAGTTGTGGGGGAGGGGGGGGGGGGAGATCCTCCTCCTTGTGACGGGTATCCCCCTTGCGACCGCAGGTTAATTTCTTCCCCCCTCAGCGTCTTGTGCAAGATACTGCATGGATTATCACTATTTTCTTTTACCTATCGTGTTACAACTACTGCTAAGCCCTTTTTCAGACTCTTTGACTTACTTACATCATTCGAGCAGCCAAGTCCTCAACTTTTAGTTTTTTACCTTTTTACGTGTTTCTCTCATGAAATGGACGGCACTGATGAGCCAGTAGTTTAGTCACTTTAAACACATAATGATCATCATCACTATCGAACTATCAGTTTACTAATTGAGGGCTGAGAAACACTAACACGCATTATTTAGAATGGATCTGCGTTCTCGCCCTCACGGAAAAATTGGGACCGACCGACCGCCGTGTCATCCTCTGCCAATGGCGTCATCGGATCCGGTGTAGAGGGTGTGGGAACAGCACGAACGCTGTCGGCTTTCTTCACCGTAGAGCCGGTACTTCTCTCTCCAGTAGCTCCTTAGCTGATAACGTGAGGCTGAGTTTGCCGGCTGTTGTGGCCGAGCGGCTCTAGGCGCTTCAGTCCGGAACCGCGCTGCTTCTACGGTCGCAGGTTCGAAGCCTGCCTCGGCCATGGATGTGTGTAATGTCCTTAGGCTTGTTAGGTTTAAGTGGTTCTAAATCTAGCGGGCTTATAACCTCAGATGTTAAGTCCCATAGTGCTAAGAGGCATTTGAACCATTTTTGAGGCTGAATGTAGGAACATTTTAGCCAGTATTGGCCCTATAGTTTATATTAAAAGGTGTTGTATATGCTGGTCTGCAAGTAAAGCGCGTCCCTGTAAACAGAAAGATCGCTGTATCGAATCCCAGTCAGACCGTGGAATATTTCAATCTATCTTTAACCTAGCCTTCGCCTCTCAAGAACGCGAGTTATCGCAAAGTTTATTCACAAGTTCTACAGAAGCCAGACTGTACTGATAAGAGCCGAAGGACGTGAAAGGGAAGCAGTATTTGAGAAAGAAACGAGACAAATTTTTCAGCTATCACCGACGTTATTCAATCAGCACGTTGAGCAAATTGTAAACGAAACCTAGGCGAATTATGGAAAGCAAGAAGAAACAGAAACTAGAGATTTGCTGATGACGTTGTCATTCTGTCACACAGGGTAAAGGATTTGGAAGAGTAGTTGAGCTGAATGGATACTGCTTGCAAAGCAGTTGTAAGTTGAAATGTTTCGTCGCAATGAAAGAGGGCTCGTTCCCGAAGGCTTGGTGCAATACACTCGCACGTCATTACCCCCTTCATCGAATAATGACACTTGATCAAACGGCGTATGGA
The DNA here is from genome assembly GCF_023897955.1 of Schistocerca gregaria. Taxonomy (NCBI): domain Eukaryota; kingdom Metazoa; phylum Arthropoda; class Insecta; order Orthoptera; family Acrididae; genus Schistocerca; species Schistocerca gregaria. The sequence continues at coordinate 425,345,405 of NC_064927.1, forward strand.
ACTTCTGCGGCATCCAAACAAAGGTAAACTCATTTCGACGTGTAGCCGTGGTCTAGGGCCCGACATTGTCGGCATTCACTTTTCGATCGTCAGTAGAACTGTCTATGTGAAGCTCATAAACGAAACTACTTGCGACAAGGTGCTTCGAGAGATGAAACAAGAACTCCGCTTCTGCCACGCTGATGGCAATGTTGGCAACGTCGAGGTCGGCCATGCCGCAATGGGACTGCGGACTATACACATCTTCGAACTTCCATTTGAACTCCCGGCGGCAGAAGTTGTAGCGGCGCTCCGCCCCTACGGCACGGTACACGAACACGTGGCTGAAAAATGGACCCAGTTTAAGACGTATCCAGTACTCAATGGAGTACGCCAAGTGCGCATAGATCTTCAACGACACATGCCATCCTATCTACAGATAGGTGGATGCCGGGCCATAGTTATTTATGACGGCCAACCGAAGACGTGTTCCGGATGCGGTAAGGAAGGCCACCTTCGTTCCGAGTGCCTCCAGCGTCGGATCGCACAACTCCCACCGAAGGACGTTGCACCACCAGCGGCGAAGACTATTCTACTCGTTACTTACGCGGCGGCGCTCACGACGTTCTCCACACAACAGACACGGCCGACCGCTTCAGCGGTACAAGAATCACTTTCCACGGACAAAGACCTGGGTGATCAGCCGACCTGGCCAGTGGTGGAAAATAGTACTACGACTCTGGAGCTACCTAACGCGACAGACATTGACGCCAGTAAGATGGCAATTGATTCCCTTATTGTAGCGACCGAAGCGTTTGTTCCGGCGGAGCATGAGTCAGTGCCGTCTTCTGACAATGAAGGCCACGTACGGAAACAGCGATCACTGAAACGCCGAAAGCGGCGTCGTCGGACCGTGTCGGAACACAGCGGTTCGCATTCGGCTGGGGAAGAACGACTGACCACTCAAGAAGCCAGCTGAAGCTGTTTCCACTGACTCCAACCTTGCAGAACAGACAGAAAAACATGCAGCTTTCGACCATCAGCCATTTGACAGAAACAGTGAGCAGCGGGAAGGTACCAGTGCAGGCAGCGAAGTCGCCCGGTCCCTTACTATCAAACATTTCGAGGCTATGGACCAGGAACAGACATCCGCGCCCGCTTCGAGACACAAGATCCCGACCCGCGGCCAGCTGAGACGCCGCCGGATCATGCAGCACAAGCAGCACAAGGAGGGCCGCGTTCGGCGGGGGGTGACATCACTTCCGATGTTCGCTTCTCTCCACCTTCACCATGGATAACCTCGCCCAAACAACTCGTTGCCAGGCTTACCGCCTGGCGACAATGAATATCAACATGATCAGTTCTCCTGTCAAGATCCAACTTTTGAAAGAAACCATACGAGCCATGGAGGTTGACTTTGCTTTCCTAGAAGAAGTGAAAACGACTGCACTCCCGCACTTTTACGGGTACACCACACATGTGACGCCCGGTAGCCCTGCAGATACCGGAGTGGCAATATTAGTGCGTGAAGGTATTGAAGTTACCGACATCACGTTTCTTCCCTCAGCGCGAGGAATAGCATTTACGGCACTCAACACCCGATTCATTAATGTTTACGCGCCATCGGGTACCACAAGACGTCACGACCGCGCCAGATTCTACTCCACAGATGTCGCTCCCCTTTTCCTAGGACGATACGACCACAGCGTCTTCGCCGGCGATTTTAATTGCGTACTTCACCCCAAGGACCAAATCCCACATTACATGCCTTGTCCGGAACTGGGTGCGATGGTCCAAGAACTTCACTTGTGCGACACGTGAGAAAACGTCCACGGTAACCGCTCTGGCCACACTCATCTTACCAGTCATTCGGCCAGCCGACTCGACCGCATATATGTGTCACAAGATCTCACACAAGGTGTGGTGGACGCCGAACTATGGCCTCAAGCCTATTCTGAGCACAGTGCCTATATTTGCACTATACACCTACGCCCCCAACAAGTCTGGCGCAACAATGGCTTTTGGAAGCTCAACATAACTCATCTCCAGGACCTGGATTGCCGTCGCCAAGTTGCAGCAACGTGGACTGACTGTGAACGCCGCCACCCTCAATACACCTCGACCCTGGAGTGGTGGCTCCTCTGTGCCAAACCAGCAATCCGTAGGACACTTATGCAATATGGCAAGGACGTGATTGCGTGGCATCGACAGACCCTCGATTTTTACTTCGCGGCACTCAGGGACCTCGACGCCTTACCCCCTTCCCCGGAGAGACAACATGATCAAAGTAGAATCAAGGCTCACATACTATCATTGACGAAGCGCCGACTAGAAGGTGCAGTCGTCCGCTCGCGACGGTACGACCGAACGTTTGCAGAGGAACCCACTATGCACCACGTTGTGGCAGATACGCGCCGACAACGCCAACATTTAATCACACAACTCAGGACATACGACGGTCGCTTATGTACGACTCAAGCAACCATAGTAAAGGCGGTGGAGGATCATTTTCGTCATCTTTACAAGGAAAGAATCGTCGATGACGAGGCCACTACTGAAGTGTTACAGCAGGTAACACGAACTATCGACGAGGCTACCGTGAATGCACTAACAGTGGAAATCTCACTCGAAGAAGTCGAAGACGCCGTGGACAAAGGTGCGGCCAATAAGTCTCCTGGACCTGATGGGTTGCCCATCGAATTCTACCGGACTTTCCGTGACATCATGATGCCTCGCTGGGTTATAATGTTCCGCGAACTTATGTCTCCAGACTGTGTTGTGCCGCTAGCGTTTGTGGAAGGTCTTCTCATACCGGTACACAAGCCAGGTGGAGGGCTATCGATTAACGACTATTGGCCGCTTACAATGCTGAACGCCGATTACAAGATTTTCACCAGGATTATGGCGAGCCGTATTAAGACGACTTTGCCGATGATCCTCGCTCCAGAACAGACGTCGCAGGGGGGGAGAAGCCAACATACACATGGCCACCGGTGACTGCAGGGACTTAATAGCAATCGCTTCTGCGTGCCGTCTGAGAGCGGCGATCGTCTCCGTAGATTTCAACCGCGCCTTTGATAGAGTGCACCACAACCTCCTCCTACGAGTGATGGACTGTATGGGATTTGCCCCGGGCCTCATCGACACCCTACGGCGTCTTTGGACCGCAGCCACCTCACACGTCCAGGTCAATGGAAGGACGGTAGGACCAGTACCCATTAAGAGGTCTCTACGACAGGGTTGTCCCCTTTCTACCTACCTTTATGAAATCGCACTCGAGCCACTCCTAGAGGGCCTTAACCACCGCCTATCTGGCATCACGCTGCGGGACATCACCTTTCGCTATAGGACATACGCTGACGACATGCTACTGCTGGTTCGTTCCAATGACGAAGTTCAAAGCATACTAACCTGGATTGAGCGATACGGACAGGCCGCAGGCAATCTTCTGAACATCAACAAGTCGGCGGCGTTGGATATTGGGCGTGGTCTCGGACCGGAAGCCCTCGCTCCCCTCCCACCAGTTTCTAATCTGCGATATTTGGGGATCACGTTCAAGAAAGATGTACGTAAAACAGCTGCAGCAAACTACCGACTGTTATTACAGATCATACGTGCAATGGTGCGACAGAACCTGCTCCGGGACTTGAATCAGCTACAACGTGTTGAATACCTGAATCTCTACGTGGCATCGAAACTCAACCACGTGGCACAAGTCCTCCCACTACCGATGCAGATAGGTCGCCGGTTTCAGGCGGCCTTCAGTTACTACGTTTCCGCAGGTCATATCTTTAAATTACGATACGACACTCTTACCCTCCCAGTGCACAAAGGAGGGCTGGGAGTGGTCAACGTCAGGGCGAGAGCAGCTTGCCTTTACATGAGCAACATGAGGAAACGATGGAAAAGTCAATATACCTCTCTCACGGGTCGTTTACTACAGGTTCTGATGCCAGTCTCTAACGTCCCGCCGGTGTCGATTGCGCACGTCGCACCACAGCTCTCCCATGTGTCGACCTTCATTCTTGATTACAGCTATGTCAGCTCGAACCTCTCCGCCACGCGTCCACCAAAGGCGAAAGATTTTTATACCAACCTTCTGTGTGCTGTTCCCCATAACGTGGTGGAAAACAAGTACCCTACGGTTCACCGGCCAAGAGTGTGGAAAACGATACACCACAACTTTCTATCCTCCACGGTGCGTTCGAAGTGGTATCAGATCGCCAACAAAAAATATGCCACACTATTGGACTGGCAGACTCCCCTTATTGCCCAGATTGTCACCTTTTGGATACTGATGAACATCGTTTTACTTGCGCATCATCGTCCGGAGTTTTGCGACTAACACAGAAGATATTGGCTTGTTACCTCCGGGTCACACCTGATGTGATTGACCCTCAGACCCTACTCTGTCCCGATGGAACTTACTTTCCGACTGCAAAATATCATGCGCTTACATGGTTCAAAGGACTTACCGTCGCCTACATCTTTCGCGACGGAGAGAATAAGCAGCTTGATTACTGGTGGTTCCTACAAAATGCTCACAATGCCCTCAAACGCACACCGAAATACCGTACGCTCTTCGCAAATTATTTACGCAGCGTTTTCGTTAACCCCCCACTCAGCTGGGGAGTGCCGAGCTGTGGTTAATGTTCTGTGCCGCATCACACAAACGGCTGAACGTTCTGCCTTGTCAGCCATGAGCGAAGGAAGAGACAAGCTGCTGCAAGGATGCTGTTTTCCTAGAGGCACTAGCGAATCTGAATGCCTCCGTTGCAGATGCCCTTCAAAGGCGCAATTGGAGATATCAGATAACGATGATTAGGCTCCAAGTGGAACCAGTTACATTATTTAAGAACCTTTTAGTTGGAATTAAATCAGTGATTTATGTTTTTATTTCTGGATTACTCTTTTATGCCACCTTTGTTGTTGTAACAATTATTTGTAACATTTAGTTACTAGAATTCTCATTTGTACACGTTCCCTAAATGTAATCATGTAAAAAAAAAAGTGGCAAAGGATAGCCCTAACCTTGATTTCCCATATTTCCCCTGATATATAGGCAGCTCTCTGGGGTGGGTTTACTCAGGAGCCAACACCTGAAGTGGATCAGATTTTTTGTTATAGGATGAAAAGTGGCGGTGGCACTTAGGTTTTTTTAGTTCCATTTTCCTAAGGGGCTTTTAAAGGGAAATTACTTAAAAAAAGGTATTAAAAAAGGGGTAGCGTCTATTTAAAAAAAGAAAAAAGGGGTAGCGTAAAAAAAAGTGGTCAGCGCGACAGAATGTCAATCCTAACGGCCAGGGGTAAAAAAAAACGGTCTGGGAAAAAAAAGGGGTATGATTCCTGCTTCGGGTGCAGGAGGTCCCGGGTTAAAATCCCGGACGAGTCCTTGCGTTTTGTGCAAACGTGTGGCAACTACCGGCATGCCGGCGGCTGTTCCGCGCATTTCCAGCCCTCCAGGTAAGCACAAAAACCAAGTAGCCGGTTCTGAAAGAGTTTCATGTATCATTTGAGCCATCTGCACCCTGGTGGTTGGACGTTTGAAATTGATTTAAATGGTCACAGTAGAGATTGTAGCAAGTGTCTTGTTGAGTGCGACGAAAAAGTGTTTCCGCCCGGAATCGAACCGGGGACCTACTGCGTTTTATATATATATATATATAAAGGGGTAGCGTCTTTGATTTATAATCAAAACGTCTTCGGTCCCAGGTTCGATCCCCGCCACTGCCAAAATTTTGATAAGTAATCAGCATTGGCGGCCGAAGACTTCCGGCATAAGAAGTCAGCCTCATTCTGCCAACGGCCTTGTCAAAGAGGGCGGAGGAGCGGATAGAGTTTCAGGGCACTCTCTTGTCCTAGGGGTGGGAAATTGCCCCTAAAGGCGGAAGAATCGGCAATGATCAACGACATGAGGATGCAGAAGGCAATGGAAACCACTGCATTAAAGACACGTAACGTGTATCCACAGGACATGTGTAGTTGAAGAAGTGTCATGATGATCTCTCCATTGGCAAAAGATTCCAGAATAGTCCCCCATTCGGATCTCCGGGAGGGGACTGCCAAGGGGGAGGTTACCATGAGAAAAGGATTGAATAATCAACGAAAGGATAATGTTCTACGAGTCGGGACGTGGAATGTCAGAAGCTTGAACGTGGTAGGGAAACTAGAAAATCTGAAAAGGGAAATGCAAAAGCTCAATCTAGATATAGTAGGGGTCAGTGAAGTGAAGTGGAAGGAAGACAAGGATTTCTGGTCAGATGAGTATCGGGTAATATCAACAGCAGCAGAAAATGGTATAACAAGTGTAGGATTCGTTATGAATAGGAAGGTAGGGCAGAGGGTGTGTTACTGTGAACAGTTCAGTGACCGGGTTGTTCTAATCAGAACCGACTGCAGACCAACACCGACAACGATAGTTCAGGTATACATGCCGACGTCGCAAGCTGAAGATGAACGGATAGAGAAAGTGTATGAGGATATTGAAAGGGTAATGCAGTATGTAAAGGGGGACGAAAATCTAATAGTCATGGGCGACAAGAATGCAGTTGTAGGGGAAGAAGTAGAAGAAGAGGTTACAGGAGAATATGGGTTTGGGACAAGGAATGAAAGAGGAGAAAGACTAATTGAGTTCTGTAACAAGTTTCAGCTAGTAATAGCGAATACCCTGTTCAAGAATCACAAGAGGAGGAGGTATACTTGGAAAAGGTCGGGAGGTACGGGAAGATTTCAATTAGATAACATCATGGTCAGACAGAGATTCCGAAAGCAGATACTGGATTGTAAGGCGTACACAGGAGCAGATATAGACTCACATCACAATATAGTAGTGATGAAGAGTAGGCTGAAGTTCAAGACATTAGTCAGGAAGTATCAATACGCTAAGAAGTGGGATACGGAAGTTCTAAGGAATGACGAGATACGTTTGAAGTTCTCTAACGCTATAGATACAGCAATAAGGAATAGCGCAGTAGGCAGCACAGTTGAAGAGGAATGGACATCTCTAAAAAGGGCCATCCCAGAAGTTGGGAAGGAAAACATAGGTACAAAGAAGGTAGCTGCGAAGAAACCATGGGTAACAGAAGAAATACTTCAGTTGATTGATGAAAGGAGGAAGTACAAACATGTTCCGGGAAAATCAGGAATACAGAAATACAAGTCGCTGAGGAATGAAATAAATAGGAAGTGCAGGGAAGCTAAGACGAAATGGCTGCAGGAAAAATGTGAAGACATCGAAAAAGATATGATTGTCGGAAGGACAGACTCAGCATACAGGAAAGTCAAAACAACCTTTGGTGACATTAAAAGCAACGGTGGTAACATTAAGAGTGCAACGGGAATTCCACTGTTAAATGCAGAGGAGAGAGCAGATAGGTGGAAAGAATACATTGAAAGCCTCTATGAGGGTGAAGATTTGTCTGATGTGATAGAAGAAGAAACAGGAGTCGATTTAGAAGAGATAGGGGATCCAGTATTAGAATCGGAATTTAAAAGAGCTTTGGTGGACTTACGGTCAAATAAGGCAGAAGGTATGGATAACATTCCATCAGAATTACTAAAATCATTAGGTGATGTGGCAACAAAACGACTATTCACGTTGGTGTGTAGAATATATGAGTCTGGCGACATACCGTCTGACTTTCAGAAAAGCATCATCCACACGATTCCGAAGACGGCAAGAGCTGACAAGTGCGAGAATTATCGCACAATCAGCCTAACCTCTCATGCATCGAAGCTGCTTACAAGAATAATATACAGAAGAATGGAAAAGAACATTGAGAATTCGCTAGGTGACGATCAGTTTGGCTTTAGGAAAAGTAAAGGCACGAGAGAGGCAATTCTGACGTTACGGCTAATAATGGAAGCAAGGCTGAAGAAAAATCAAGACACGTTCATAGGATTTGTCGATCTGGAAAAAGCGTTCGACAATATAAAAATGCTACGGTCGCAGGTTCGAAACCTGCCTCGGGCATGGATGTGTGTGATGTCCTTAGGTTAGTTAGGTTTAAGTAGTTCTAAGTTCTAGGGGACTAATGACCACAGCAGTTGAGTCCCATAGTGCTCAGAGCCATTTGAACCATTTGAACAATATAAAATAGTACAAGCTGTTCGAGACTCTGAAAAAAAATAGGGGTAAGCTATAGGGAGAGTCGGGTCATATACAACATGTACAACAACCAAGAGGGAATAATAAGAATGGACGATCAAGAACGAAGTGCTCGTATTAAGAAGGGTGTAAGACAAGGCTGTAGCCTTTCACCCCTACTCTTCAATCTGTACATCGAGGAAGCAATGATGGAAATAAAAGAAAGGTTCAGGAGTGGAATTAAAATACAAGGTGAACGGATATCAGTGATACGATTCGCTGATGACATTGCTATCCTGAGTGAAAGTGAAGAAGAGTTAAATGATCTGTTGAACGGAATGAACAGTCTAATGAGTACACAGTATGGTTTGAGAGTAAATCGGAGAAAGACGAAGGTAATGATTAGTAGTAGAAATGAGAACAGCGAGAAACTTATCATCAGGATTGATGGTCACGAAGTCAATGAAGTTAAGGAATTCTGCTACCTAGGCAGTAAAATAACCAATGACCAACGGAGCAAGGAGGACATCAAAAGCAGACTCGCTATGGCAAAAAAGGCATTTCTGGCCAAGAGAAGTCTACTAATATCAAATACCGGCCTTAATTTGAGGAAGAAATTTCTGAGGATGTACATCTGGAGTACAGCATTCTATGGTAGTGAAACATGGACTGTGGGAAAACCGGAACAGAAGAGAATCGAAGCATTTGAGATGTGGTGCTATAGACGAATGTTGAAAATTAGGTGGACTGATAAGGTAAGGAATGAGGAGGTTCTACGCAGAATCGGAGAGGAAAGGAATATGTGGAAAACACTGATAAGGAGAAGGGACAGCATGATAGGACATCTGCTAAGACATGAGGGAATGACTTCCATGGTACTAGAGGGAGCTGTAGAGGGTAAAAACTGTAGAGGAAGACAGAGACTGGAATACGTCAAGCAAATAATTGAGGACGTAGGTTGCAAGTGCTACTCTGAGATGAAGAGATTAGCACAGGGGAGGAATTCGTGGCGGGCCGCATCAAACCAGTCAGTAGACAGATGACCCAAACAAAAAAAAAAAAAATAAAAATAAAAATAAAAAAAAAACAAATAAAAATACTGGCCGTCTGGCAAGCCTCGTCGTCTGGTCAAATCAGCAAGTCATGTAGTCGGCGTCCGCTCGGCTTCTGCCGTGAAGCCGCTGTCAATCCACCGTCACCCAGAAGCCTACCCTGGGGTTCAGTCGCAGCAGTGATGGACCGACGATCGAACTGAGGTGCTCCTAGCCACCGAGCCGCCAGGCGGGTGTCTACCTCCACCAGACCCCAGACTGTAGCTCCAAACCGGACGCCTACACACCCAACATCCGCCACAGCTGAGCAACTGGCCGGTACGCTCCGTACTTGGCCCGCCACTCCAGTCTTCTGCATCAACTCTCGAAGCAGCTCAGCCGCTCGGCCGGGAACGTTCACCTCGTAAGGTCAGTCCAGCATTGTGCCGAGCGGGGCGTGGCTGTTGCTGAAGTCTTCGCCGCCGAGGTCCATGGATTCGACGCGGCCACTCGCCAGATGTGGGTATGAGGTGACAAGAGTCATGACGTATCTCCTGATATCATGTCGTCCATCCCTTTGCCCGGCATAGCGCAGCACCTCGACATGGCATGGACTCAACAAGTCATTGGAACCCCACTGTAGAAATATTGAGCCATACTACCTCTGTCTATGTATCTAGCTATCGCTTCAGCCCTGTCCTGCGGTTACGTAGGGTCGGCCATGGTTAATCAGATTTGGCATGTTAATGTTAAGGGCTGGCCGGGTGCCCTTCCTCCCACCGCACTGTACCCCTGGGACGGAATCAGTGTACCCCAACTGTCTGTGTCTAGTGGAATCCATGAAACAGTGTGAATGTGTGCTGATGTCTGAGAGCTGTGTAACTGAGGTGGAACGTGGGGACAAGCCCGGTATTCACCTAGTGGGATGTGGAAAACCGCCTAAAAACCACATCCACACTGGCCGGCACAACAGCGCTCGTCGTCAATCCATCGGGCGGATTCGATCCAGGCCCAGCACGTCTACCTGAGTCCAGGAAGCGGGTAGCGATTCTACCTCTATAGCTGCACATAGTTGCGGAAGTGTTGCCAGTGCACGGTTCTGTGCACAAACTGAATTCTCGACTACGTCCCATAAATGTTCGATGGCGTTCACGTCAACGATCTGGGTGGCCAAATCATTCGCTCTAATTGTTCAGATTGTTCTGCAAACCAATAACGAAGTGATATGGCGCATTGTTATTCATAAAAATTCCACTGTTGTTTGGGAACATGAACTGATGAAATGATCTTCTGGTATCCGAACATAACCATTTACAGGGAATTATCCGTGCATCTGGACGAGAGGATCCAGTCCACTCCATGTCAACCCAGCCCACACCATCATCCTGCACAGTTGCCTTTTGACAAACTGGGTTCAGGGCTTCGTGGGGCCCAAGCCACACTAAAAACTTACTAACCTACTAACGAACTCTAATAGGGACTCATCTGATCAGGCCACTGTTTTTCTGTCGTCAAGAGTCTAAGTGATACGGTTACGAGTTCAGGAAAGGCACTGTGGGCGATGTACTATTAACAAAGGCACCCGCGTCGGTCGCCTGCTGCCATCACCCACTAACGCCAGATTTCGCCGCGCTGGTTTAACGGATACGTTCGTCGCACGTTCCACATTGCTTTCTGGTGTTATTTCACGCAGTGTTACTTGTCTGTTAGCACTGAAAACTCCACGCAAACGCAGCTGCTCTCAGTCGTCAAGTGAAGTCTGTTGGCAACCGCGTTGTCCATGGTGAGAGGGAATTCCACACTCTTGACACTGTGGATCGCACAATACTGAATTCCTTAACGATTTCCGAAATGTAATGCCCCATGCATCTAGGCACAACTACCATTCAGCGTTTAAAGTTCATCAACTCCTTTTTCGCGGCCACAATAACATTGAAAACCTTTTCAAATGGTGCAGCTGCGTACAAATGACAGTTCCGCTAGCGCACGGCTCTTTTATACCTTGTATGAGTGGTACTACCGCAATCTGTACATGAGCGAATCGCTGTTCCACGATTTTTGTCGTTTCAGTGTAATATGGCTGGAAACTAATAAAGGGATTCTGTTATTCACTATCAGCCTTTGACTCACCTCAAGCAAACATCCTCCACCAAAGAACAACCATACCCTTTACACAAAACTAATAATAAAACAAAGGTAATGAAATGAGCTCGAATTAAAACTTGCGATGCCGAGCGAATTGGATTAGGAAATGAGACTCTAAAGATAGTATAGGGGTTTTATTATTTGGGCAGCAAAATAAGTGACTTGTAAGTAGGCTGTTTAGGTTTTTTTATTGGTAACGCCACATACCGCTCTATATGAAAAATCACTGGCTGTGCTGTGCGCAGTCAGTGGCTGGTTGGCATTGTTGTAATACTCGCCATTGTAGTGTTGGGCAGCTGGATGTTAACAGCGCTTAGCGTTGGGCAGTTGGAGGTGAGCCGCCAGAAGTGGTGGATGTGGGTAGAGAGATGGCGGAGTTTTGAAATTTGTAAGGATGGATGTCATGAACTGATATATATATTAAGACTATGAAGGTAAATACATTGTTTGTTCTCTATTAAAATCTTTCATACGCTAACTATGCCTATCAGTAGTTAGTGCCTTCCGTAGTTTGAATCTTTTATTTAGCTGGCAGTAGTGGCGCTCGCTGTATGCAGTAGTTCGGGTAACGAAGATTTTTGGTGAGGTAAGTGATTTGTGAAAGGTATACGTTAATGTTAGTCAAGGTCATCCTTTTGTAGGGATTTTTGAAAGTCAGATTGCGTTGCACTAAAATTATAGTGTGTCAGTTTAAGCACAGTCTTGTATAATTTTTCTAAGGGGACGTTTCAGACTTTACCTGTAGTAGGTTCAAATGGTTCAAATGGCTCTGAGCACTATGGGACATAACATCTGACGTCATCAGTCCTCTAGACTTAGAACTACTTAAACCTAACTAACCTAAGGACGCCACACACATCCATACCAGAGCAGGATTCGAACCTGCGACCGTAGCAGCAGCGCGGTTCCGGACTGAAGAGCCTAGAACCGCTGGGCCACTGCGGTCGGCACCTGAAGGAAAAAGGATACAAAATGGAGACCGGCAATTGCATGTAAAGCGTTTCTCAAAAAGATTGTTTTTTTAAATCTCAGATGCGAATGTGAATGCTTGGAAATTCTGTATGAAGGTCTCTTCAAGGAGTGTAGACTTTTATGGGACTGAATCACGGACGATAAAGAGTTTAGGCACGGAGAGAGTATAAACTCATAAAGTGTGGTGATGCAAAAGATTAGGTGGATACATCGGATAGCTAATTGAGAGGTGCTGAATCCAATCGAGCAACAAAGAACAATTCTGAGTTTTAGAAGCAGTTTCACATTTCAATGGCAAGATAATGCACTGAACTACACTAAAAAATGGTATCAGTTGTTGGGAGACATTCTGAGTCATCAAGGAACAGTTAATTTTTTTAATAGAGGGAGTCGCCGTAAGAAAAAACTGTAGACGGAAAGTAATGATTCGCTACAATAAGCAGTTTTATTTCGATGTAGTTTACACACAGATGTGATGAGGTTTGCGCGTGATTGAGTAGCATGGAGAGCTGCATCAAACCAGTCTTCGGACTGAAGGCAACAACAACAACAGCTGGGTTTTGAGTGATATTGCTGTTGGTCATGACTGGAGGCCTCAGTTTCTTTCTCTCTGCACATTAAGATATTTTATGTAGCTGTCTCCTAGACAATGTACCTGACCGTTCAGCACACGACGTACTTTGTCACTTTTACATGAAACAAATTACGACGTCTTAAATAAACCGTTTCCTTCATACAGTGTACGTCTTTCATAGACACACTGTATATGCAAAATATCAGGTGTTCCGGTTTCTTCAGAAATTTCACTTATTTTTTTGATTCCAACATAAAATTGCAGAGGCAGGTTACACTCCTTCGTAAGTAATTAGGTGACGCACTTTCATACGTTACCAAACACTTTTCTTCCTAAACTGGTATTGTACCACATGCGCTTCTAGTTATGTGTTATCGACCTCTTTATATTTCTCGTTTAAGTGATTAGTTGGCAAGTTATGCCCCTTACTTTTGTAGTTTTCCCTTTTCTGAGTTAATATTCGCGCTCCTTCTGCTGATCTGTAATTCGACCGGACAAATTCCACTTTTCACGAAGAATCCTTCTACCGAAGATTCCGGCTGGCATCCCAGCTCCTTATGAGGACGCTTCATCGCTCACTACTGAAGATGTGAAATGGTCTCACCTGCAGAAGCATCAGAGCCTACCCACTTCGACCTGTTCTAGTTATACGAGGGCTATTCTTTTTCTTTCTTCCGCCAATCGATCGATAAATGGAAATCACAGTGAAAATCAAAAATGTCTTATTTGCAACATTTAACTAGACCATTCAACTTTCATCGTACCGTTGTACCAACTTTCCAGTACCATCGTCACAGGAGGCAACCGACCGATCTGTCCAAGCTGTTCTGTCGCTCGTTGTCTGCGCCAAAATGCTGTCCCCATAGTCAGTGGTTCACGTGAGCAAAGAGATGAAAATCAATGGGAGCCACGTCCTGGCTGTGTGGTGGGTGACCAAACACTTCCCAATGAAACCGCTGCAGTAGTGTCTGCTGAACTACAGTGTTCCTTCACTCTGCTAAACTCTCGCAGTGCAGGATTCCTTCACATCTATTGTCCCCAAACTCTAGTCATCTCATCACTACTAGTAACCTCCCATTATCAAGGCCCATGATTCTTGCCTTGGAGCGTCTATGTCACAAGCTGCAGCGGGTATTATCATGAGGAAGCATAATGCCTGATGACAATATTTATCTTCGCCGTTCTGAATTGCGTTCCATAGGCACATTTTTTCGAATCGCCTGATGGTTAAACAAGCTCATCAGTTGACACTCGCTTCCTTCCCTGACTGCTTCATGAATGTATGTACGTCCTGTTTCAAGTGAACATAGAAAACAAAAATAAATAAATAAATAAACCTCAACCAATAAGCACATCTTCATCACGGCAGTTAGATGACTTCCCGTTGGTTACTATGAACTGTGACCTTTCTGAGAGGAAATCATGAATCTATTCCCACAACTGAGACAATACTCCATAGCCGCGGAATTCGATTGAAAGTGCTCATGAGAGACTGTGTCAAAAGCTTTCAGCATATCTAGAAGTGTGGAATTTACTTGAGATACCTTGTCGATAATACTCATTACTTCGTATGAATAAAGAACCAGTTGTGTATTGCAAGAACGATATTTTCTGACGCCATGCAGATTATGTGTGAATAAATTGTTTTCTTCGATGTACTTCCTAGTGCTGCAACTCCAGAACCGTACTACAAACCAGTGTCAGTCACATGGGCCTATAATTCAGAGGATTTGTTTAATTTCCTTTCTTATGTATTGGTGTGAGGTGTGCCACTTTCGTCTTTAAGAATGTATCATATGTCGAGCGATTGGTTGCATATGTTTCTAAGGGGGATCTATTTCATTAATATACGCTGAAAAGATCCGAACTTCCCTTTATCCTGCAGCCAGAGTACCTATTTTCAAATTACTCATACTGGTAGCTGTTCTCGATTCGAATTCTGAAATTTTCACTGCATCTTCTTTGACAAAATAATTACCGAGAACCATGTTTAGTAACTCCACTTCGGCGCCGCTGTCGTTGACATAATTACCGATCCCATCACAAAGTGCTGACTTTCTGACGGTTTCTTACCACTGGGATGCTTAATATACGACCAGAATCTCTGTATTGTCTGTCAGATATCATATCGGCACAGAATTTCGTTTTAGGGTTGACTTCAACACGCAGGTTTCGCGTCAGTTGTGATGCTAAACAAAGATGATCATCCATAATTGACATGGCAGCAATATAGTTCGTAGGGGCTGCACTTAGTTACAACTGGATGTCATCAACGTAGGAATGGTAGTTGCAAGAATGAAGCACAAATGAAACATTTTTTATTTACAGCGAGGAAGTCAATGGGCCGAGAGCTGAACCCTTGGGGAGCGCACTTTTCCATGATGACTTCTACGACCCATAGATGACCCATTGACGCCTTTTGTTTTCAGGTAGCTATCGAACCACAGTACGGCATTGTCTGAGAAATTAAGCTATTTCATTTTCATAAATGGTAGCCTATACTCGTATCAACATCATCAAAAACCTTGCTGAAATTTGAAATCAAGCAATGTTAAGACGGTCGCTTCACGTTTGTTTGAGACATGTTTTGTGTAGTCAGTCACTTCGATTAATGCAGCTACTGTGCTCTTGTGTTTTCGGAAGCCTGATTGACAATTATCGTGAATATTATTAGTTTTAAGGTTTAAAGGATACAGTACCGCCCGACATTAAAAATAGGTACAACATTCTTCGTTATTCTTGTCAGAACAACATATTTTTTGTGATAATAACGCAATTTCACTTAATACACCGAAGCCGGATACCAGTGTAGGAAAGAAGGACAATTTATTTATTTAACTGATCACATGTGCACTCCCACAATATAAATCCCTACATCCAATTTGGTGAGATCTGTGAAATGAATGGATGTATGGTCGTCTGCTAACCATAGATAGTAAATGTGCAATATATGATCATCTTTGAGACGGTCCTTAGGTCACCTTTGGTGAAACCAAAGAGATGAAATTTACCTGAGCTTTGAGCGCCTGAAATGTGGCTGGCCAATACGGTAGCATGGTGCTCCCCCACCTAAGCGGAGGTGCGAGATGACCTGAAGAACGGCCATGTTTCAGCACTAGCGCTGGATCTTGTGTTGGTAAGACATGTCATAGGTGTGCTCCGTAAAGACAAAAGAGTGGAGCGAGTGGTATGCTTGTAAAATACTTAAGAATAGTTTGGAATAGTTATTTCTCTATTTCAAGAAGTTTTTTTGGGGGGGGGGGGGGGAGAATTAAATGACAGGCAGGTAATATTAAGGAGATTGTAGTAATCTTCGGAAGTGACCAGCGGTCGCAATGAAACCACGTGTAGCAATAAGTTGAAATACTTGCGAGTTCTAGTACTGAGTTAAAATACGTCCGAATGGTAAAGTTAAGCTGAATTACTGGCGTGTATACTATAAGTTGGAAATATTTAAGAAATAACGTGTGCAGGACTTGAAATTAGAGACGAGCACTTCCACGTGGTGAGTACTGTGTGAGTCCCAATCTGTGTATGAGACAAAGGATAAAGAGAAGTTCTAGTCCATGGTATCAGTTGAGGACTCGCGTGTGTGACCAATATGATCTTAATATTACTTCGAGAGTTATGTTTCCGTGTGACACTAAATTCAAACTTTAATACTCTGAGAGAGAAGCGAGGTGACTCATCCGTATATCCAGCAACGCCACTTGGCTTGCATTGCACAGGAAGATGTGCATGTATTCTCCAGAGTCCGTAGTAGGAAAGAAAAGTTACGAAGTGGGGCAGTGTCGTGTGAAGCTGGGATGAATACTAATTGAAGTGGGGAAGCTGAAAGTGAAGTAATCCTAACGTTGTGCCTCTTCTTTGTGATTGTATTCTATGTTGCCAGTGTGATGTATTTCACGTAATTTAATTATGGGTGGTTTGCATGGGAGAGCTGCAAGATAGGTTCAAAGGCAGTGGGTTACGCATGTTCCTTTTTGTACCGCTCGGTCTGGAGGAAATTTTCGTTATGATGGGTGTGAGAGTCGAAGTGTGAGATATAGCAAAAGATCCACCATGCTATCCAGAAAGTGCACTGTAGCGTTAGATAATTACGAGACCATAAGATAGAGAATCACCAATGTAAAGCCATGCTCACTGGGCGGAGTTTCTCATGTGTAATTGTTGTATAAAATGTAACGGTGTGTTTAGGTTATCTTTGAATCATAATAGAATTTATAGGAATAAAAAGGACAGTGAAACGAAAAAGATTGCTGGCCTTGTTCTTCGAATGATATCCAGAATTTATAATGTGTGCGCCATTCATATTCAGTGCGATGGCCACGTGTTGATCAAAGCTGCTGGGTACGAAAGAAAATGTGGTATTGCCAGTGCGTAGTGAACAATCAGAGTTGGGTAAATTACTAATAGTCAGATGTGCGTTATCCGTTTCCGTTGCCTAATATTCAAACGAGAGAATAATTTGTAGCTTAATTGTATTAGAGCTCATAATCAGTCATAAATAAGAATAAATCCACTAGCTTGGCAGCCGGCCGCGGTGGTCTCGCGGTTCTAGGCGCGCAGTCCGGAACCGTGCGACTGCTACGGTCGCAGGTTCGAATCCTGCTTCGGGCATGGATGTGTGTGATGTCCTTAGGTTAGTTAGGTTTAAGTAGTTCTAAGTTCTAGGGGACTAATGACCACAGCAGTTGAGTCCCATAGTGCTCAGAGCCATTTTTGAACTAGCTTGGCAGACCACTCACCTTGCAGGCCTGACTGCACGGTATGAGTAAGGCATGTGGGTGCCTCTCAAGGTAACCTGTCAACTGAGCATCAACAATGTAGTCCAAAGCTTTACATACTGCAGATAATATCCGGTCTATAGTCGCCTGGTGATTTTGGCTTCCTATTCTTTGGTGTTGGCCTAATGGTGAAAAAGTAGTTGGTTGTTCAATACCTGTCTGCAGCCCCTCCGAATGTTGCAATGGTTGTAGAGACAACGCTGCAGAAGGATCCCTGGCAAGCCCTTACACATACTCTACACACTCCCGATTCTCCCCATACGATTTACATACTTCTGGAGACATGAAGAAAGACTTTCGTGGCCGTCGATTTGCTTCGGACGAAGAGGTCCACGCCTAGATAACATTACGGTTGGATAGGCAACCGCAAACATTTTTTCATGAACGCATTTTGAAATAATAAGCAGTTTAATTACGTTTTTCCCATCCCTCTCCTTTTCATTTGACTGCCGCTTACACATTACAGTGACACAGTACATATCTTTCCAAGTTCAACTGTTTGTTTAGTAGTGAATCGTGTAATTGTGTAGGCGTTTACTTTATTACACGACGAAGTGTTGTGGTCGCCAAACTGACTGTACTAATATCATGAGGAATGCCACGGCTGTGCCTGAATGTTTGTGGAGACGCCACGCAGGCGTCACGTCTGCAACCACCACCACCTAGCAAGACACAACGTTGGAACACGTCGTTCCACACGCACCACATCTACTTTGTGTGATTAAAAGTATCCGGACACCCCACAAAAATATAAGTTTTTCATATTAGGTGCATTTTACGGCCGCCTATTGCCAGGTACTCCGTACCAGCGACCTCAGTAGTCATTAGACATCGTGAGAGAGCAGAATGGGGCGCTCCGCGGAACCCACGGACTTCGAACGTGGTCAGGTGATTTGGTGTCACTTGTGACATACAACTGTACGCAACATTTCCACACTCCTAAACGTCCCTAGGTCCACTGTTTCCGATATAATAGTGAAGTGAAAACGTGAAGGGACACGTACAACACAAAATCCTACAGGCCGACCTCGTCTGTTGACTGACAGAGACGGCCGACTGTGGAAGAATGTCGTAATGTGTAATAGACAAACATCTATCCAGATCATTACACAGGATTTCCAAACTGCATCACGATCCATTGCAAGTACTATGGCAGGAGCGAGGTGAGAAAACTTGGATTTCATGGTCGAGCGGCTGCTCATAAGCCACACATCACACCGGTAAAGACCAAACGACGTCTCGCTTGGTGTAAGGAGCGTAAACATTGGACGATTGAACAGTGGAAAAACGTCGTGTGGAGCGACGAATCATGGTACACAACGTGGTGATCCGATGGCAGGGTGTAGGTATGGCGAATGCCCGGAAAACCTCATCTGCCAGGGTGTGTAGTGCCAACAGTAAAATTCGGAGGCGGTGGCACTATCACAGCACAGGCCTACATTGATGTTCTAAGCACCTTTTTGCTTCGTACTATTGAAGAGCAATTCGGTGATGGCGATTGCGTCTTTCAACACGATCGAGCAGCTGTTCATAATGTACGGCCTGTGGCGGAGTGGTTACACGACAATAACATACCTGTAATAGATTGGCCCGCACGGAGTCCTGACCTTAATCCTATAGAACCACGCTTTGGAACGCCGACTTCATGCCAGGCCTCACAGACAGACATCGATACCTCTCCTCAGTGCAGCACCCCGCGAATAATGGGCTGCCATTCCCCAAGAAATCTTCCAGCACCTGAGCGGGGGGAGTCGCTTCCAAATGGTGCATTAAACTTTTTCCAGAAACTGTGGCACAGGGACAAGTTCTTCCACTTCGTAAATGATTCATGTTACTTTATTATGATTTTGGCGTGAGTATTCATATAATTATAGATGGTGGAGACTTCAGTTTACCCTCGATACATTCACAAAATATGCATGTTTAATGTCGGTAGTAGACACGAAACATCATCCGACATGGTAGTAAACGCTTTCTCCGTCAGTTATTTTCAGCATTAGCTGAGCACCTACACAAAGTTTGAATGTTTGAGTGGTTTTGATGACATAACCTCTTAGTGACAGATAATCCTGGGCTAATGGAAAGGTTGATGACGGATACAGGAGTGACCACAAGATCATTGTAACAAGACTGAACACGGGAACACCCGTATCCACCAAAAATAACACAAAATTTATCCGTATTAAAAAGCACATATTAAATTCAATTTTGCTCAGATTCAAATAAGGTCATACGCCATACCTATCTGATAATGAAATTTGTTCAGCGGACATTTTCGTGGAATAGTTCCTCTGATATTTTTAATAGTGTCTAATTATCGATTCAGAAACCTGTAAAAGACCTCAGCATAATCTTGGATGACCATCAGCACAAACTGCTGCAGCATGTGGGAGATCTCCGTGTGACCTAGGTGACCAAAAACACAGAAATTTCGAAGCAGGGATGGAAATTAAGATACGGAGGCACCCACTGCAACAGCGTTCTAAACCTGTTTTGGCGGCATGTTTTCAAGAATAGAAGGAATCCTCAAAAGGCACGATATCAAGTGTGTTTTTCGACCAACAGCAAAACTGAGGAATTTATTGTGTTCTGTGAAAGACGACCTTGGCTTTAGGAAATCCCATGCCAATGTGGAAAATTTTATATTGGGCAGACATGCCGAACTGTGCAAGAACGTTGCGTCGAACACCATCATCATACACCCCTGGGGCAACCTTGTAAATCTGCAGTAGCGGAGCATTGCCTGTTGCGCTGAACCACCGATCCTGTCGCAACAACTCAGCAACGATGTCTGCAGCAGGGGAAAGAAAGGCAATCTGCAAACCAACAGGCTTCACAACAGCTTAACCATGTACCCATATTGACGGTCCGCTGCAGATCAAATTATAAGCTCTTTTCCCAGTTACTTAAAACATCCATAAAGAAAAAGATTAAGCTGTAGCAGATTCAACCCAGAAGATAAGAATAGACGGAGCAAAATTCACCAGTCCCTGTGGTAGACAAGTTTTATCGTAATTTTTTTTTTTTTTTTTGGCATTTCAACGAAGTCGCAGAGTTTCTTTATATTCGTTGTGCGGTCTGACACTCCTTGATATCTTTGACGGAATAAATTGAAATTCTCCTGATTTTTCCTTAAATAATTAATTAATGTCACTAAAGAATCAATCCTGTTCTCATTCAACGAAATATTTCACTTTAAAACAGATCCTCCCGACCACAATCGCCGATAAAGTGTCAAAACAGAATCCTAACACACTTCACAGTACGTGTGTGTGTGTTTGAGGTTTAAGGGCGTTAAACAGCGTGGTCATCAGCGCCCAAAGTATCAATTATTTTCAAAATATCAATACGTGTCGACCTCTCACCAATAAAACTTCAAACCAGTCAACCATTGAAGATCGTCAACACTCTCGAAAAAACCCTGCCAGAACCTCTTCAAGAAGTCTGAATTTTAATAAAACTTGCGAATCTCACACATAAGTAATATTTACGATGCATGTCGTAACAACAGACTCAACTGACTGTTCCAACTTCCAACTCGAAGTTTATTTAACAGTTGATAACCAGTTGACATACAATTACAGACTTTATCCTTCCACATTCAACACTGAACTCCCTTTCATTTTATAAAAAAAAAAAAAAAACATAAAACATGTTTTAATAATGGTCAGCATGATGTTTCAACGGTTCTTCCAGCCGCCGGCTGTCGACTACGATGCAATAGTGGTTATCTCTCTCTGTCCGCCGCGTCTGGAGTCACTGGATCATCTTGATGCCACGCTCGACATGAAAGAAAAGAAACAAAATCTTTTTAAATAACAAATCTCCACCTAAGATACTGCAAATAAATAAATATATATATTAACATTTCATACCTGGCGTCGCTCAAGCGGTAAAGAAACGCGATGTTTCCTGATTAGACTTTTGAAACACCACACTGTATACAGGACATCGTATGTTTTACGAAAAGACTGAGATTTTATTCCCAGCGGCATCTTTCTGGGACTGTGTTGTTAAGGAGGCCATACATATCCTTACGGCGGGTAATCTTATCAACATTGATGCAGGTTGTCAACTAAGCGCCGCCTGTGATCCTGCACTGGCTGCCATTAAATCAAAACAGGGAAAGCAACAACTTCCGATTCATCATGCGACGCAACACACTACTGAGATTTAATTCAGCCTTTAACCACAGGGTCGTCCGACAGCACAGTTATTGCCCGCAGCGCACTCGCGGATGGCCTTCCAGAGGCTCCCAGCAGGGGTGCACTAGGTGCGACGGTTTCCTCCAACTACGAGCGCCTCCCCGCTCTCGCGTATTGCCTACTCCTGACATTATAAGTTTCGACGCCGCTGCGTGGTTATTCCCAGTCGCGCCTTGCGGCAGTGACAGCAGCAGCTACCACCACCTAATGATGTCAACCAGTTGCATCGATGAAATACTGTGCGAGTTACACAATATGATCTGGCGGAAAACTCGAGAAGTGTATTTGCAGCAGATCTGTCGGGAAAGCATGAAAAGTCACAAAATTACAGCCACCTAAAATGAATAAAAAAAATTAATCCCAACTTTAGATGCGCCAAATGTTTACTTGTGTAAAGCAGTTCAATCACGACATGCCTCAACGCAGAAAGTGGAGATCGGATGCCTGTCTGCTCTGTGATGCATGACTTGGTGGCGATTTGTGGCAGACCTGACGACAGTGGCAGAAGACACTGGATCAAAACGCTCAGCGCACATTGTTGAACAAAGGCTCCACAGCAGACGACCCACACATGTTTCCATATTGACCCAACGATAATGTCAGCTACGACTGCCGTGGGTATGGGTTCATGAACATTGGGCTACGGGCCAAGAGAAACTTTTCGCCTGGTCGGATGAAACATCAAGGCGAACGACTGCTCGAAACATGAACCGCATGACGTCAGTACTGGGCTATGAGAGCCATTCATCGTGGCTTCCATGGGACCTGTGATAGCAATCCAAGGCACCATGACATCTGTGGACTATGTGAAAATTATTGTGGACCACGTCCATCCATTAATGCTTCATAACTTCGCCAACGGTCAAGACTTCTCCCAACTGGATACCAGTGGGTGTTCCAAGGCTAGAATTGTGCTATAGTGGTTCTAGTAGAATGATAGTGATCTGACGTTGATGTCTAGGACATCAAACTCTCCTTTCCTAATCTGATGAAGCATATATGGGACGCTATCGGGCACCATATCCACCCCTATAAACCACAGGTCCGAAATTTGCGAGAAATGCGTGACTTATGCATACACATCTGGTGCCAAAAACCTCTGCAAAAACACTAAGGGCTTCCAGAACTGCTGCTGAATTGCGTTCAGAAGGTCGACCAACACGCAAAAAAGTGCGAACATCTACTTAACAGGTGTTCATAATATTTTGGCTCAGAATATGTCATTTTTGTGGTTTTTCATTATTATCGTCCTTATAGTCATTACGTTAATGTGATTCTTCAATTTCCCCAGGAGTATTTTATGACGAAATAAATCTCGGGTGAACAGCCTGGTATGAGTGTGCATAGGACACAATATTTCGAAATCGACCACGTTGCCAGCATCACGTGCACTTGTGTACTGTCCGGCGGTGGGCCAGCGCTTTGTATATATAGGACAATCCCCCTCCCGCTCCTCCCTCAGGTGCTTCCTATTTCAGACTACCTAACAGATCAACACGAAAATTTCTGTTCCGACACTGACAATGTTGAGTGTTTATGCAAAAACTTCAAGGCAATCGTAAAATGCGCTTTAGACAGGAACATGCCGAGTAAAACTGTGAGGGACGGGAAAAACCCACCGTGGTTCAACAACAAAGTTAGGAAACTACTGCGAAAGCAAAGAGAGCTTCACTGCAAGTTTAAACGCAGCCAAAACCTCTCAGATAAACAGAAGCTAAACGATGTCAAAGTTAGCGTAAGGAAGGCTATGCGTGAAGCGCTCAGTGAAATCGAAAGTAAAATTCTATGTACTGACTTGCCAGAAAATCCTAGGAAGTTCTGGTCTTACGTTAAATCAGTAAGTGGCTCGAAACAGCATATCCAGGCACTCCGGGATGATGATGGCATTGAAACAGAGGATGACACGCGTAAAGCTGAAATACTAAACACCTTTTTCCAAAGCTGTTTCACAGAGGAAGACCGCACTGCAGTTCCTTCTCTAAATCCTCGCACAAACGAAAAAATGGCTGACATCTCAATAAGTGTTCAAGGAGTAGAAAAGCAACTGGAATCACTCAACACAGGAAAGTCCACTGGACCTGACGGGATACCAATTCGATTCTACACAGAGTACGCGAAAGAACTTGCCCTCCATCTCACAGCCGTGTACCACAAGTCTCTAGAGGAACGGAAGGTTCCAAATCATTGGAAAAGAGCACAGGTAGTCCCAGCCTTCAAGAAGGGTCGTCGAGCAGATGCGCAAAACTATAGACCTATATCTCTGACGTCGATCTGTTGTAGAATTTTAGAACATGTTTTTTGCTCGAGTATCATGTCGTTTTTGGAAACCCAGAATCTACTCTATAGGAATCAACATGGATTCCGGAAACAGCGATCGTGTCAGACCCAACTCGCTTTATTTGTTCATGAGGCCCAGAAAATATTATATACAGACTCCCAAGTAGATGCTATTTTCCTTGACTTCCGGAAGGCGTTCGATACAGTTCCGCACTGTCGCCTGATAAACAAAGTAAGAGCCTATGGAATATCAGACCAGCTGTGTGGCTGGATTGAAGCGTTTTTAGCAAACAGAACACAGCATGTTGTTATCAATGAAGAGACGTCTACAGACGTTAAAGTAACCTCTGGCGTGCCACAGGGCAGTGTTATGCGACCATTGCTTTTCACTACATATATAAATGACCTAGTAGATAGTGTCGGAAGTGCCATGCGGCTTTTCGCGGATGATGCTGTAGTATGCAGAGAAGTTGCAGAATTAGAAAATTGTAGCGAAATGCAGGAAGATGTGCAGCGGATAGGCACTTGGTGCAGGGAGTGGCAACTGACCCTTAACATAGATAAATGTAATGTATTGCGAATACAAAGAAAGAAGGATCCTTTATTGTATGATTACATGATAGCGGAACAAACACTGGTAGCAGTTACTTCTGTAAAATATCTGGGAGTATGCGTGCGGAACGATTTGAAGTGTAATGATCATATAAAATTAATTGTTGGTAAGGCGGGTACCAGGTTGAGATTCATTGGGAGAGTCCTTAGAAAATGTAGTCCATCAACAAAGGAGGTGGCTTACAAAACACTGGTTCGACGTATATTTGATTCCACACTGCTCGTCAGTGTGGGATCCGTACCAGGTCGGGTTGACGGAGGAGATAGAGAAGATCCAAAGAAGAGCGGCGCTTTGCGTCACAGGTTTATTTAGTAACCGTGATAGCGTTATGGAGATGTTTAGCAAACTCAGGTGGCAGACTCTGCAAGAGAGGCGCTGTGCATCGCGGTGTAGCTTGCTCGCCAAGTTTCGAGAGGGTGCGTTTCTGGATGAGGTATCGAATATATTGCTTCCTCCTACTTATACCTCCCGAGGAGATCACGAATGTAAAATTAGAGAGATTCGAGGGCGCACGAAGGCTTTCAGACAGTCGTTCTTCCCGCGAACCGTACGCGACTGGAACAGAAAACGGAGGTAATGACAGTGGCACGTAAAGTGCCCTCCGCCACACACCGTTGGGTGGCTTGCGGATTATAAATGTAGATGTCGATGTAGAGTCGGCGCGGTCCGCGCCCCGCACGCGGTCCAGGTACAGCGTCCGTTCTCCCGCCGTCTGGGCGCTGCGTCCTAGGTCTTCTCGTTCAGGAGGGTCTGCCGGCACCGCTCTCGTTATTCTTCCCCCCGAAGTCGGTACATTCTGGGAAATATCCTTTCTCTTCTTAATCCGGGTGATAGCGGGTTCCCACGCCTTTCTAAGGATGTAACCACTGTCACGATTTAGTTGTGGCTGCCTTACTCTGATCGCTATGGCTTCTTTGATGACACAGTCCCAGTATTTGGAAGTCTGTGTCAGGACTTTGGTTTGGTCATAATCCATGCTGTGGAGTTACGACAGGCAATGCTCACCGATTGCCGACTTACTGGGCTGTTGCAGTCTAGTGTGCCGTTGATGTTCTCGGCATCGGTTCTCAGTGGTACGAATGGTCTGCCCTACGTATACACTACCGCATTGGCAAGGTACCTGATAAACCCCAGATTTACGAAGCCCAAGGTTGTCATTGACACCGCCAATAAGTCTCTTGGTTTTGCTTGGAGGACGGAAGATGGTCTTCACTTGGTGTTTACGTAAAATGCGTCCAATTTTTCCGAATAAGGCCTCACAAAACGGAATAATAGCCAGCGCCGCCTCCTCCTGAAGTTCATCCTCAGTTTCCGCCGGCGCTGCTGGTGTTGGATGTAGAGCCTTTCGAATTTGCCCTTCCTTGTAACCGTTCCTCCGAAACACGGTCTTGAGATGGTCCAATTCTTGTTGGAGACTGTCCCTGTCGGAGATGGTGTGAGCTCTGTGTACAAGAGTTTTGAGCACGCCATTCGTTTGTGCCGGCTGATGGCAGCTATCCTCATGTAGCTACAAATCGGTGCGCGTCTTCTTCCTACACGCTGTGGCCCAAAGTGCCGTCAGCTCGTCTTCTAATGAAAACGTCTAGGAAAGGGAGCATCCCATCCGTTTTGATCTCCGTGGTGAACTTAATATTCTCGTGTCTGGAGTTGAGATGTGTGAGGAAGTCTGCCAGTTTATCTCTTCCATGTGGCCAGATAACGAAGGCATCATCCACATATCTAAAGAAATTGGTGGGTTTTAGATGTTCTGATTCAAGAGCTTCCTCCTCGAAATGTTCCATGTACATATTTGCGACAACGGGTGAGAATGGACTCCCCATGGCTACTCCTTCTGCCTACTCGTAGTATTCACCGTCAAATAAGAATTAAATTGATGTCAGAACATGTCTGAAAAGGTTGGTGGTCTCTTCGTCAAATTTCTGGCTGATGAGTTCCAAGGATTCTTGTAACGGAACTTTAGTGAATAGAGAAACCACGCCGAAGTTCACCAGTATGTCAGATTCCTTAAGCGCAAGGTTGTAGATGCTTCTTAGGAAATCCACGGAGTTACGGATATGGTGTGTACATCCCCCAACGTAAGGGCTAAGAAATTGTTTGAGGTGCTTGTCCAGAAGGTACGTTGGGACACCAATATTGCTGGCAATAGGACGTAACGGAATCGATTCCTTGTGCACCTCCGGCAGTCTGTAAAGTCTAGGAGGAACAGCAGCCCTCGGGCGTAGCTTCTTGGTAATCTCGTCAAGGAAGCCGGAATCCTTCAGAAGCAGCAGAGTCTTCCTCTCGACCCTCTTGGTAGGATCGATGTCAATCTTGCGGTATGCATTGTCACCAAATAGGCCCCTCATCTTCTCAGCCTAATCCTGTCGGATAGGACCGCTGTTGCGTTGCTCTTGTCTGCAGGTTATATTACTATGTCTGGATCTTCTCTTAGCTCCTGTATGGTGGCCCTCTCCCTGTAGGAGATGTTCATTTTCACCAGTTTTGTTTTGGCTAGAGCTCTGCAGTTTTCGCGACGAACTTCTTCAGCAGCTTCAGGTGGAAGTCGAGCAGCTGTTTGTTCCACTGTGCTAATGATGTCAGCAATGGGTACATCTTCAGGAGTCGGAGCTCTAACCTAAATAAAATAAATACACAAATAAATTGAACTGCCTTTAGTATATGGGTTCACAGGCAGCGACACGCAGCGTACGTATTGACGATGAACACTGAGCATGCAAGGATTAGGTTGCACGCCCTTGCCCACCCCTAACGTGGTGGTTGACGCCGCCGGCAGCCGCGATCCAAGTGAGGCTGATGGCTGAGAGGGCGAAGGGGGGGGGGGGGTTGTGCCCTCCAGTGCCCCATCCTCTTCTCTTCCTCTTCGCGCAGCTGTCAGAGCGCGGCTGGAGGATGGGATGGGATGGTGGGATGGGACGCTGGCAGCCATTTGTTGTTGGGTATTTTCGGGAACTCGGGCGCGCCGTGGTGGAAATAGCGATGGAGGTGGCGGAGGAGGAGGAACTCGTGGGGTTGCCGGCACAGCTGCGGGATTATGCCGGCGCGGCGTGACGCCTGCTGCACAGAGCTCCAACTGTGCAGACTCCACCGTCTCGCGGAGCTGGCCGCGGCGCGTGCTGTGTTTCTGCTGCGGCGCTCGGGCGCAGACCAGAGTCGTGGTAGCCCACTACTGGTTGCCCAGACAGGGCCAAAGGGGGCACGCCGCGCGCCGGAGCACCTACTGGCTACACAATCCAAATCACAGCAGAAGCCCCTCAGAGAAAATATGTAAATGTAATCAGTGTTTGGTTTTGCTGATACTGTAGTTTCAGCATCATCATCATCATCAGCTTTCTGATGTCTTAGTAGGTCTTTAACGTCTCCCTTTGCTGCGATACATTGCTCCGATCTTAAAGCTGCTGTATCTGCTGCCGTCCACCACATCAACCAGAATCCGGAATCTCTTCTCCCATCGCCTCCTCTACTTTTACGTATCCCTCTTGCAGGTCACTCCTTCTTTCTTAATATATTTCCGATCCATATTATTTTCCTTATTTTTATTACATCCAGCCTTCGCTCTGTCACTCTTTTCGGCACCTCCTCATTTTTCGCTTTGTCCATTCTCTCTATCCTCCGTTTGACACACCTCAACATCACAAAAGTCTCCTTCGTTGCTAAGTCTTTCGTCCTCAGTGTCGACGTTTATGCAGCATACAAGAAGACATTCGATACAAAACACTTCATTAGTCTTTTCCTCAAATTTTTGTCCACATTTCTGCAAAAAAATTTCTTGCTGCAGAAAATTCTCCTTTTCTTACAAAATACCACTTTCGCCTTTGTTACCCTGGTTTTAATTTCTGTGCTGCACTTGCAATCGGTTTCTACCCTTCTTTCTGGGCATTTAATGCTTTGAACGCTCTCTAATCTTTCACCGTTCAGCATTACCTTTACCCTTTTATTTCCTCCTACTGTCATTACTATTCTTTTCTTTGTTCTGATTTTCCATCCATAAGTCGTTCCTTTAGCGTCAGTGGTGTCCAATATATCCTGTAATTCTTTTTCATTTGACGCTAGAAGGACCATGTCGTCTGCAAACTCCTAAGACCACATTCTTCCTCCTTCATTTTTTACCTTCTTGTCATCTATTGGGCAGCAGTCAATCATTGTTTTATAAACAAAGGTTCAGAAATGTACGAGGCGGGTGACAGCCTTGTTGTGTAACTTCTTTTCGTAGCATACAGCTGTATCCCCCCTGGTTACAACGCTTTTTGATTTAATTGTAATGACAGTCTAATTCAATTTCATTTTCCTTTCTGCTCTAGTTTCTCTTATTGTGGTTGCAAGCTTATTCCAGGCTATATTATCAAATTCCAATTCCAGGCCAATAAACATATATAGGTCTCCTCCCCTTTCAATACACCTCTGTCCCAAAATTCGCAAGATTCTTGTTGCTTTTATCGCGTCAAAAATCAAATTGATCCTCAACCAAATTGTCCTTCAGTATCTTTTCCAGCCTTTTAGTAATGATTCATAATGTAAAGTCTCCTGTGTGTGAAATGAGACATTACGGTTGTCAGAAAGTTCTGTAGCTGTTAGCCACTGTCATATTTTGTTACACAACCGCAGTATCTCTCTTACGCATTATTGGTTCAAACAATGGTGCCTGTGAATGTGCGCCAGTTCCTAAAGTGTTGTGTGAGGAACATTTTGACCTTTTATATGGTGAATTTGTAAAATACCGTTTCTGGATCGCCTGATTGCTCGTTTCTGCTGCTACTGTGTTCGTTAGAGAAAGATGTCTTCTCCAGCCTCAAGTTAATTGACCCCTCCATCACCTAATATCAAAGTCGTCTGTTTCCCCATGATGATAGGTAAACTTCTAGTTCTCGCAGAAACCAACAACTCACAAAAGCGCTGTAAGTGGGTATGGGAAAGAGGCAAGGAAAATGGTAAGAGCCTGCTGCTGATTGGTGCCACCTGCAGATGAAGCTTTAAGCTTTGAAACTGGTCGTGGAGTAAATTAGGAAAATGACTAGCAATTGAAGCGGTTTTTTTTTAATTCTATAAATGCTTCTGACTGGCAGGAAGGAGTGAATGTTAAATAGTTTCTTGGAGCGGTTTTGACGCTCGCGAAATCGAAGTTACAGGTGTACATATGTTTTGTACCCTGCGGGGCGGAGGTTTGTTTGTTATTGTGGATATCTAAAGTCGGAAGATGGTAATGAAACAAGTTGTTTTCGAAAACAAGTCTACAAACATCCAAAAGTACGTTCCCACGACTGTGCTTGGGCAATTTCTAGGTGAGTGTTGCCTTTATGTTAGTTTGTGCTTTCCACGCAGGCAGAGCCCTATATTCGTTTCCATCGGTTACGGAAGTGATGTTTTGTGCGACTTTTCCCTTTATTTACGTCGAAATGTATTTTTCTGTTATTATATGGAGATAATGCTCTGACGGTCATAGGAACCAGTAGCTAATTTCATGTTCCAAGTATCATTTTGTATGATAAACCATAATGAACTAGTCATTTTACATTAATATAGCAAATTAGTATGTAAATTTGGCTACATGCTGAACATATATATGATTGTTTTTAATGTACAGATGAGAGTTAGTAATTCCTACCCACCACTTTTTATACTATACAGTAATAGAAATTTCTTGGGGCAACAGAAATAGCTGTCAGTTTTCAAGTTTTACTTTGCGGCCTGTCAGATATTTTATTTCGCAGGATGAGTGATCAAACGTTTTACTTGCAGCACTCATTCTGAATCCTTTTTCATGCTGAAGATAGCCTTATGTGGAGCAACGAATGTCGTTTTTCTTCTGGTGCTCTAATTGTGTACATCATTGTTCCCTGCGAACTGCAGAGGACTACTGGCAACAAACTTCATGAGGGAATACACACACAGTCAAGTGAAAAAATCCATGGGATAGCGATAAGCACCTATGCAGATGGCGATAGTATCTCGTACACACGGTAGAAAAGGGCACAGCATTGTCGGAGCTGTCATCTGTACTCAGATGATTATGGCCGCACGACGGGAATTAAAAGACTTTGAATGCGGAATGGTACATGGTGCAAGACACTTAGAACATTCCATTACGGAAATCGTTAGGGAATTCAGTGTTCTAAGATCAACAGGGTCAAGAGCATGCCGAGAAACCCAAATTTCAGCCGTTTCCTCTCATCACGGACAACGCAGTGGTCTTCTCTTAACGATCGAGAGCAGCGTCGTTTGCCCACATTTGTCAGTGCTAACAGACTAGCAACACTGTGTACAATAACCGTAGAAATCAATTTGGGACGTAAGACAATCGTATCCGTTAGGACAGTGCGGCGAAATTTGGTGTTAATGGGTTATGACAGCAGGCGACCGAGCGTGGGGGCCTCTGCTAACAGTACGACAACGCCTGCAGTGCCTCTTGGGTTCATGACCATATCTGTGGGACCCTATACGAATGGAAAACCGTGGCCCGCTCAGATGAGTCCTCATTTCAGTTGGTAAGAGTTCATGGTAGGGGCCAAGTGTGGCACAGACTCCACGATGCCATGGACCCAAGTTGTCAACAAGGCTCCGCGCAAGCAGGTGGTGACTCCACAATAGTCTGTTCTGCGTTTACATGGAACTGACAGGGTCCTCTGGTCCAACTAAACCGATCATTGACTGGAAATGGATATGCACGGCTACTTGTAGATCGTTTGCAGCCATTTGAGGAAATGGTTCAAATGGCTCTGAGTACTAGGGGACTTAACATCTGAGGTCTTCAGTCCCCTAGAACTTCGGACTACTTAAAATTGATTATGAGACCATTCGAAGAAAACTAGTCAATAATATTTTTAAGAATAGTCTTTACCATTTGTTATATATCTGTGTGTATCCTAGGACTGACCACAGTGCTAACGTCACCTGCTAAAAGAAAAAAGTTCTGCTTGTTGTAAATTAGACAAAAGATCGATTACTCACTTGAGTATAAGACTCAACCTTGGGGAACTCCATACGTGATTTATACCCTTTCAGAATAACGCCCCCCGACTACATAGATTGAATTACTAAGTACAACCTTCTGCAATCTTTCGGTTGGATATGACATTATCCACTGGTTGGCTACACCGTCGATCCCACAAAACCTTCTATTTTCCTTAGGGAATACTGTGACTCACGCAGTCAGATGCCTTAGATAAGTCACAGAAAATACCCACCGGCGCAATTTTATTATTAAATGCAGTGTTCGAACTGCATTCGGTTTACATACTGCATTACAAACTTCGGATCTCGGAATTATTACGGAAGTTGTATTCCTACAGTACTTTCAACGTTTGAGTTTTGAGTACTGAAGGAAGCAAACTTAGGGCTTAACGTCCTGGCGGCATCGAAGTCATTAAAACACAGAATGATTCGAGGATAAAAAAAAAATTCCGTGCCCTTCTAAAGGATCCATCCCAGCATTTGCCTTGGGGCGATTTATGGTAATCACGGAAAACCTTAATCTAAACGGCAGGACGCGGCTTTGAACCGTCCTTATACCGAAAGCTGGTCCACTGCGCTAACCACAGCGCCAATCAGCTCGTTGCGAATATTCACACCCGTCTCGTGGGTCTGAGAGGGGTTGCTGATCGTTACTTAGACTGATCTTACTTGTCTGACGGTGAACAGTATTGATCTGAGTCAGCAAATAAACGATTCTGACTAAATCAATGGAGATGCACGTTGTGTAGTTTGTCAAGCGAGCCGCACATAGCAGGGAGTAAAATTTAATGAATTTGCTCTCAATGGTTTGGTACACCGCATATTGCTCCAAGTGCTGCCTCATGTGAATCTATAGAGTATGGAGAGGAGAATTTGGTATTACACAAAAAGCTTTCTCTTACGAGGGAAATCTTTATGACCCTATATAACTTGCTTTCCAGTCGTTTCAGGCAAGCGTCGGGGCCACTCACGTCACTCTAGAGCTTTTCATGATGGCCAGATGTATGATGACGCGTCAGATCGTCAGCTTTGCGTTGTCTGAAAGTCCGTCTGATGGGCCGCAAACCGTAATGATATCAGATCCCATTTCTGAACAGATAAACGAACTGATGAGTGAACTTACACTATATGATCAAAAGTATCCGGACACCCCGCTGAAAATGACTTAAAAATTCGTGGCTCCCTCCAGCGGTAATGCTGAAATTCAATATGGTGTTGGCCCACCCTTAGCCTTGATGATAGCTTCCAATCTCGCAGGCATATGTTCAATCAGGTGCTGAAAGGTTTCTTGGGGAATGGCAGCCCATTCTTCACAGACTGCTGCACCGAGGAGATGAATCTATGTCGGTCGGTGAGGCCTGGCACGAAGTCGGCGTTCCAAAACATGCCAAAGGGGCTCTATAGCGTTCAGGTCAGGACTCTGTGCAGGCGAATCCATTACAGGCATGTTGTTGTCGTGTAACCACTCCACCATCGCCCGCACATTACGAACAGGTGCTCGATCGCGTGAAAAACGCAGTCGCCATCCCTGATTTGGTTCTAAGGACAATTCAAAAACTTTGTGAGAGCACAAGTGGTGGTTTATGGACTTGCTATATTCTCCGCAAGACTCTTCGATGGTGATTGTGCACCTGCACAGTCGCAATAGATGGCTGCTAGCTATCTCTACAAGGACTACAGTGGGTCTACACCTTTGATGACTCACCAACACCATTATTTCTACATGGACTACAGTGGGTCTGCATCTCTGGTGGCCCACCAATACCGTAATCTCTAACAAGACTACAGTGGTCTGCTCTGTGATGACCTACCTACCAATATTCTTCAAAACTTCGACTGACTCTGCTGTGGGTTTGCTCTGTTGTGACCCATTACCTGTCTGCATGTCAAGAGTCAGCACTGTCTTTCCGTTGGAAGGCCAACACTACTTCTTCAAGACTGCATGGAAATCCACTACTTCCGTGTGGATTCTCTTTTGCTGCTCAGACTTTGAGAAAAACACTGCAATTTTACTATGATGAAAAATCAGGATTGTCTTCATGGACTGTGAGAAAATTTTAGCTTTTGACCAACATTGTATCAATAAGTGTGTTCATTTGATTTCTTTGTTATTGTAATTATGAAAAATTTTTTTCAAATCTGTATTGGCCACTGCCCAAAACAATTTGTAAAAATTTTTTGTGGGGAGCATGGGGGCAATGTAAGTAGACTGTTTAGGTTTTCTTATTGGTAACGCCACGTAGCGCTCTGTATGAAAATCACTGGCTCTGCTGTGTGCAGTCTGTGGCTGGTTTGCATTGTTGTCTGCCATTGTAGTGTTGGGCAGCGGCAGCCGGATGTGAACAGCGCGTAGCGTTGCACAGTTGGAGGTGAGCCGCCAGAAGTGGTGGATGTGGGGAGAGGGATGACGGAGTTTTGAAATTTGTAAGACTGGATGTCATGGACTGATATATATATATATATATATATATATATATATATATATATAACTTTTGAACAATATTAAGGTGAATACATTGTTTGTTCTCTATCAAAATCTTTCTTTTCCTAACTGTGCCTATTAGTAGTTAGTGCCTTCAGTAGTTTGAATCTTTTATTTATCTGGCAGTAGTGGCGCTCGCTGTATTGCAATAGTTTGAGTAATGAAGATTTTTGTGAGGTAAGTGATTTGTGAAACGTATAGGTTAATGTTAGTCAGGGCCATTCTTTTGTAGGGATTTTTGAAAGTCAGATTGCGTTGCGCTAAAAATATTGTGTGTCAGTTTAAGCACAATCATGTATAAATGTTCGAAGGGGCCGTTTCACCATAACACCACCGCCTCCGAATTTTCCCATTGACACTACACACACTGGCAGAGGACGTTCACCGAGCATTCGCCATACCCACAAGCAGACATCAGATCGCCATATTGTCTACCGTGATTCTCACTCCACACAACGTTTTCCACTCTCCAATGGTCCAATGTTTACGCTCCTTACACCAAGCGAGGCGTTTTTTCGCATTTACCGGCGTGATGTGTGGCTTTTGAGCAGCCGCTCGGCCATGAAATCCATGTTTTCTTACCTCTCCCCTAACTGTCATAGTTCTTGCAGTGGATCCTGATGCACTTTGGAATTCCTGGTGATGGTCTGGATAGATGTCTGCCTATTACACATTACGATCCCCTCCAACAGTCGGTGGTCTCTGTCAGTCAACAGACGAGGTCGGCCTGTACGCTTTTGTGCTGTACGTGTCCCTTCACGCTTCCATTTCACTATTACATCGGAAACAGTGAACCTAGGGACGTTTAGGAGTGAGGTAACCTCGCGAACAGACATATGACATAAGTGACACCCAATCACCTGACCACGTTCAAGTCCATGAGTTCCGCGAAGCAGCCTATTCTGCTCTCTCACGATGTCTTATGACTACTGAGGTCGCTGATAAGTAGTACATGGCAGTAAGTGGCAGGACGATGCACCTAATACGAAAAACGTATGTTTCTGGGGGTGTCCGGATACTTTTGATCAGATAGTCTACCAAGGACAAACGGTAAATAATCCCAATACAGAAGTACTACGATATCTGCGTCATTTGCGACATGTAAACCCGCGTCTGGTAACCCACTATAGTACGACTGTATGTCAGTCTCACCAAGTTTTGTGTAGCTGGTCCACCACCTTAATGATTGCTTTCATTTCACATCAAAAAGTAGGGGTTTCCCGCTCCCCTTGACTTCCTGTCCCCCTTGCCCAACGCCTCAACCATTCGCTATCCCCGAGCACGGGGTATGAGTTGGGATTGCTTAACTAGAAAGTTCATACTCAGATATCTTAGACCTTTTTTAGACGATACTAGGTTTTTTCTCTTTTTTTTCAAATAACTTACGCTAAGATATTCAATAGACATACACTGTACGATCAAAAGTATCCGGACACCCCCAAAAACATACGTTTTTCATATTAGGTGCATTGTCCTGCCACCTACTGCCAGGTACTACATATCAGCGACCTCAGTAGTCCCTAGAAATCGTGAGAGTCTGCGGAACTCACGGACTTCGGACGTCGTCAGGTGATTGGGTGTCACTTGTGTCATACGTCTGTACGCGATATTTCCACACTCCTAAACATCCATAGGTCCACTGTTTCGGATGTGGTAGTGAAGTGGAAATGTGAAGGGACACGTACAGCACAAAAGCGTGCAGGCCGACCTACTGTGGAAGAAGGTCGTAATGTGTAATAGACAGACATCTATACAGATCATCACACAGGAATTCCAAACTGCATCAGGGTCCATTGCAAGAAGTATGACAGATAGGCGGGAGGAGAGAAAACTGGGATTTCATCGCCGAGCGGCTGCTCATAAGCCAGCTTATGAGCAGCCACACATCACCCCTATAAATGCCAAACGACGTCTCGCTTGGTGTAAGGAGCGTAAACATTGGACGATTGAACAGTGGAAAAACGTTGTGTGCGTGACGAATCACGGTACACAATGTGGTGATCCGATGGCTGAGTGTGGGTAAGGCGAATGCTCGGTGAACGTAATCTGTCAGCGTGCGTAGAGTCAACAGTAAAATTCGGAGGCGGTGGTTCTATGGTATGGTTGTGTTTGTCATGGAGGGGCTTGCACCCCTTGATGTTTTGCGTGGCACTATCAAAGCAGAGGCCTACATTGATGTTTCTAAGCACCTTCTTGCTTCTCACTATTGAAGAGCAAATCGGGGTTGGCGATTGCATCTTTCACACGATCGAACACCTGTTTGTAAGGCACAGCCGATGGCGGAGTGCTTACACGACAATAACATGCCTGTAATGGATTCGCCTGCACAGAGTCCTGACCTGAATGCTATAGAGTCCCTTTGGGAGGTTTTGGAATGCCGACTTCGTGCCAGGACTCACCGACCGACATCGATACCTCTCCTCAGTACAGCAGTCCGTGAAGAATGGGCTGCCATTTCCCAAGAAACCTTGCAGCACCTGATTGAACATATGCCTGCGAGAGTGGTATCTGTCATGAAGGTTAAGGGGGGCCAACACAATCTTGGATTCCAGCATTACCGATGGAGGGCGCCACGAACTTTTAACGCATTTTCAGGCAGGTGTCCGGATACTTTTCATCACACAGTCTAACGGCATTAAGTATAACGACTTTATTGTTGCTTGAAAGACTATATCTTAATTTATGTTCCAACAGAATTTCCTCCATTATTAAAATACATTATAGCCACTAAGTACCAACTTCCGAATTTTCTTCTCATATATCTTCATCCTGATTTGCCTTTTCCCACTGGCAACTGATCTCTTACGAAAGCTAGAGTGTTATCCCTTTGTTTAAGTCGTTATAGAATTCAAATCTAAAGCTGAAATTAGGTAATAATTTCGTCTGTGTGAACACTAAATATATTTTTTAAGTACTAGATGCAAATTTAATGTATTAGCCAGTGTTACACGCACACCTCGATTGTTGCGGGTTATCGTTGTCACCTTGAGCACAATTTATAATATTGTATTTCTTATGGAAATATGTTTTACATGATGAATAGTTTGTGTAGCATATTAAGAAAAGGTCAGAGCTGTAAGCCAATAGTAAGAATGTATTAATTTTTATCTGTTATTATAGGTTATTTGTCTTGAGGTGCAGTCAGCTCAAGACAGATAACCTATAATAACAGATGTCAACAGCTGCTGCGGAAGATGGCCTCACAAGCAATCGTATTAATTTTTGTTTTAAAAATTATGTTTTTAATATACAGGTTGTTTCACAACACATGTTACTTCTAGAGGTTGTAGAGGGGACTTAGTAGACCAAGTTTTACACTGGAACCCATGCCCATCAACTGTTCGTTTTCACGATACAAGGGAAACAAGATGCACATATTTCACCACTACTTATTAAGATATACAGATACAGCAGTTGTTCGATTTGTCAACCACCAAGTACGTTGCACATAGTGTATCTGCGCAGTAAGTTGGCATGAACTCTGTCGGACATGCGTGGTGTATGGTTAATTACTTCTGCCGCAGCCACGATCCGTGCAACTAGATGTTCCTCCAACCGGACAGAGTTTTCGTAAAAAAGACTCTTCATGTGGCCCCACAAGATAAAGTCCAAAGGGGTTAAATCTGGGGACCTTGATAGCCAAGCCTGTGGTCCACCACGACTTATCTACCTGCTCCCGTAGACGACTTTCAGATAGTTTCGGACGCGAACTGCAAAATGTACTGCCGCGTCATAACGCTGGAACCCCAATTCGTGCCGAATATCCAATGGTACATCTTCCAAAATCTTCGACAGCACTTGCTGCTGGAATATGAAGAACCTATCACCCATTGGGCGGGGAGGAAGGATGTATGGCCGAATCACACGACCACCGCAGATAGCTGCAAAGACACTGATGGCGAAGTTGTGCTAAAGTCTTCGTGTGTACGTGGCTTTGGAGTTTTCTTGATCCCAAATATGGCTATTTCGAGCGTTCAAAACATGTTCCCTGTTGAAAGGCGCTTCGTCGGTAAGCAAAATTATCCTTGGAAACTGAGGAAAATACACACAACGGTGTAAAAATCAAATTCACAAATTGACACGTGGCGCAGAATCATTCGGGAGTATGTCGTGTAGCATCTGAGTGTGATACGGGTGGAGCTACTGTTTGTGCATAACATGCCAGATAGATGAATAAGACACACGCAAGCCACGTGCAGTGGCTCGGTTACTCGTCGATGTGTTGTGTTCAACCTGATGGAGCACTTCCCCTTACAACACGGCAGTCCGCCGGCTTCTTGGAGTGCCATAGTCTGCTCTATCGCCTGTGAATTCCCCGTTTTCCCGCAGCCGTTGTTTGGCAAACATGGGATGAGATAGAGTCTACGATTGTGAAAGTACGCGTGATGGTACACACATTGAAGTTGTCTTCCATTACGGCGGCGACCTCCACCGTAAACTAACAACGTATCGGGTGTACTCTGCGAACCCGTACTCAGACAACTGACTCATGACTAGGAAAACAAGGCAGATGGAAACAGTGGACGTCACGTGACATCGCGTCATCGTAACATTCACGAATGTGGGTAGCCTACTATTACAGGTGAACTGCGTAAGAAACATCTAGCACGACTGAGTAGCTCTTGTTTTTCTTCGAACGTAGAGGACGAAGGGGAGGAGGAGGAGGAGGAGGAGGAGGAGGAGGAGGAAATTACTGTTCCACGTCCCGTCGACAGCTACGTCATTAGGGACGGAGCACAAGCTCGGATTAGGGAAGGATGGGGAAGGAAATCCGCCGTGTCCTTTCGAAGAAACCATCCCGGAATTTGCCTGAAGCGATTTAAGGAAACTACGGCAAACCTAAATCAGGGTGGCCAAAGGTGGGTTTGAACCCTCGTCCTCCATAATGCGAGTACAGTGTGCTAACCATTGCTTCACCCTGTTCGGTGCTTTCCAGGCATGAGTTCCTACGTAAAACTCGATCTACTGAGTCGCCTCTACATCCTCTAGAAGTGTGTAACATGACTTGTGAAACACCCTGTATACAACGTAATTTTTTTCTGAACACACTTAGCTAAAACTATGGCTGTGTATTAAAAGTGCACTCAGACTTTTTTGTTTTCGTTTCAGATAATACACTCCTGGAAATGGAAAAAAGAACACATTGACACCGGTGTGTCAAACCCACCATACTTGCTCCGGACACTGCGAGAGGGCTGTACAAGCAATGATCACACGCACGGCACAGCGGACACACCAGGAACCGCGGTGTTGGCCGTCGAATGGCGCTAGCTGCTCAGCATTTGTGCACCGCCGCCGTCAGTGTCAGCCAGTTTGCCGTGGCATACGGAGCTCCATCGCAGTCTTTAACACTGGTAACATGCCGCGACAGCGTGGACGTGAACCGTATGTGCAGTTGACGGACTTTGAGCGAGGGCGTATAGTGGGCATGCGGGAGGCCGGGTGGACGTACCGCCGAATTGCTCAACACGTGGGGCGTGAGGTCTCCACAGTACATCGATGTTGTCGCCAGTGGTCGGCGGAAGGTGCACGTGCCCGTCGACCCGGGACCGGACCGCAGCGACACACGGATGCACGCCAAGACCGTAGCATCCTACGCAGTGCCGTAGGGGACCGCACCGCCACTTCCCAGCAAATTAGGGACACTGTTGCTCCTGGGGTATGCCGAGGACCATTCGTAACCGTCTCCATGAAGCTGGTCTACGGTCCCGCACACCGTTAGGCCATCTTCCGCTCACGCCCCAACATCGTGCAGCCCGCCTCCAGTGGTGTCGCGTCAGGCGTGAATGGAGGGACGAATGGAGACGTGTCGTCTTCAGCGATGAGAGTCGCTTCTGCCTTGGTGCCAATGATGGTCGTATGCGTGTTTGGCGCCGTGCAGGTGAGCGCCACAATCAGGACTGCATACGACCGAGGCACACAGGGCCAACACCCGGCATCATGGTGTGGGGAGCGATCTCCTACACTGGCCGTACACCTCTGGTGATCGTCGAGGGGACACTGAATAGTGCACGGTACATCCAAACCGTCATCGAACCCATCGTTCTACCATTCCTAGACCGGCAACGGAACTTGCTGTTCCAACAGGACAATGCACGTCCGCATGTATCCCGTGCCGCCCAACGTGCTCTAGAAGGTGTAAGTCAACTACCCTGGCCAGCAAGATCTCCGGATCTGTCCCCCATTGAGCATGTTTGGGACTGGATGAAGCGTCGTCTCACGCGGTCTGCACGTCCAGCACGAACGCTGGTCCAACTGAGGCGCCAGGTGGAAATGGCATGGCAAGCCGTTCCACAGGACTACATCCAGCATCTCTACGATCGTCTCCATGGGAGAATAGCAGCCTGCATTGCTGCGAAAGGTGGATATACACTGTACTAGTGCCGACATTGTGCATGCTCTGTTGCCTGTGTCTATGTGCCTGAGGTTCTGTCAGTGTGATCATGTGATGTATCTGACCACAGGAATGTGTCAATAAAGTTTCCCCTTCCTGGGACAATGAATTCACGGTGTTCTTATTTCAATTTCCAGGAGTGTATATCTTTCAAACAAATACCATAATTTCAAAGTTGAGTGTGCGACACTATACCTTACCGCCACACATCGCCAAACTTAAATTTTCGTTTTAGACTTTAAGACACAGCACAAAAAGTCGAATAGATTATGCTGCACCGAAGTAAAAATTCCACAAGTACCACCACCCTCCTATTTGAAATTTATTGTTTGTCCTTCGTTTTCATTGGTAATGATGAATATCTGTATCCCACGTGCTGTAGTATCGGACCTGGTACATCGTAAACCATCCAAGTGTCGTCTCTAATAGAAGTTGGGCTTAAAAATTCATGGCCTTCATTCCTATGCGGCTAAAGGAAATTCAGAACACTGGATTTGTCTTGCGCACCTCGATGGTGATGATGACGTCAAAACCGACGTTCAGCAGTGGTTCACATAAGAAGTGGCACACGCTTATGAGAATGGAAATCGGACGTTGGTCCTTCATCGTAATAAGTGCCTTAACATCCGTAAAAATTATGATGGGAAGTATATTATCGCTTAGAATTTTACGTAATAACGAAAATGTTATAATTTATTCTCTTGTGTTTGGTTAACATAACAATGGAACTCACTTCGACAAAAACCTCGGTTCGCAATTTTCCTCTGGTTCAAATGGCTCTGAGCACTATGAGACTTAACTTCTGAGGTCATCAGTCTCCTAGAACTTAGAACTACTTAAACCTAACTAACCTAATAACATCACCAACATCCATACCCGAGGCAGGATTCGCATCTGCGACCGTAGCGGTCTCACGGTTTCAGACTGAAGCGCCTAGAACCGATCGGCCACTCCGGCCTAACAGTTTAGAATAGTTTGACCGTGTGAAACTGATAAAGGCCCATATCGTTATCGTCGATATTCAACTGGATTTTGGAACATATATTGTATACGAACATTATGAATTGTCTCGAAGAAAACGCTCTATTGACACACAGTCAACAAGGGTTTAGAAAACATCGTTCTTGTTAAACACAACTAGCTCTTTATTCACTTGAAGTATTGAGTGCTATTGACAAGGGATTTCAAACCGATTGCGTGTTTCTGGATTTCCTTATCTATATAAACGATTTGGAAGACATTCTGAGCAGCCGACTTCGGCTATTTGCAGGTGACGCTGTCGTTTATCGACTAATAAAGTCATCAGAAGATCAAAACAAACTGCAAAACTATTTAGAAAAGATATCTGAATGGCGCGAAAATTTGCAGTTGACCCCAAATAATGAAATGAGTGAGGTCATCCACATGAATGCTAAAAGGAACTCGTTAAACTTCGGTTACACGATAAATGAGTCTAATCTAAATGCCGTAAATTCAACTACATACCTAGGTTTTACAATTACGAACAACTTAAATTGGAAGGAACACATAGAAAATGTTGTGGGGAAGACTAACCAAAGACTGCGTTATATTGGCAGGACACTTAGAAAATGTAACAGACCTACTAAGGAGCCTGCCTACACTACGCTTGTCCGCCCTCTTTTAGAATACTGCTGCGCGGTGTGGGATCCTTACCAGATAGGATTGACGGAGTACATCGAAAAAGTTCAAAGAAAGGCAGCACGTTTTGTATTCGCGAAATATGGGAGAGAATGTCACAGAAATGACACAGGATTTGAGCTGGACATCATTAAAGGTAAGGCGTTTTTCGTTGCGACGGAATTTTCTCACGAAATTCCAATCACCAACTTTCTCCTCTGAATGCGAAAATATTTTGTTGACACCAACCTACGTAGGGAGGAACGACCACCCAGATAAAATAAGGGAAATCCGAGCTCGTATGGAATGATGTAAGTGTTCATTCTCTCCGGGCGCTATACGAGATTGGAATAATAGAGAATTGTGAAGGTGTTTCGAAGAACACTCTGCCAGGCACTTAAATGTGATTTGCAGAGTATCCATGTAGGCTAAAATGGCTCTGAGCACTATGGGACTTAACATCTATGGTCATCAGTCCCCTAGAACTTAGAACTACTTAAACCTAACTAACCTAAGGACATCACACAACACCCAGCTATCTCGAGGCAGAGAAAATCCCTGACCCCGCCGGGAATCGAACCCGGGAACACGGGCGTGGGAAGCGAGAACGCTATCGCACGACCACGAGATGCGGGCTGCAAATAATGCATGTAGATGTAGGTGTAGGTGTAGTTAAGTCGTACCATAATTTTTTTGTCTCCACAATTCTATTCACAGCCTTCTCAATAGTTACGTGATCTACCCACCGAATCTTCAGCATTCTCCTGTAACACAACGTTTCATAAGCTTCTATTCTCTTCTTGTCTAAACTGTTATCGGGCATGTATCACTACCATACATGGCTACAAACGAGACTGATATCTTCAGGAACGTCTTCCTAACACTTAAATCTGTATTCGATGTTAACAAATTTCTGTTCTTCAGAACGCTTTTCTTAGCATTGACGGTCTACATTTTATATCATCTCTCTACTACGGCCATCTTCAGTTATTCTGCTGCCCAAATAACAAAATTCATCTACTGCTTTTAGTGTCTAGTTTATTAACCTCATTCCTGATTCAATTCGACTACATTATATTTTGCTTTTGTTGATGCTCTTCTCATATCTTCCATTCA
Source organism: Schistocerca gregaria (assembly GCF_023897955.1). NCBI lineage: Eukaryota > Metazoa > Arthropoda > Insecta > Orthoptera > Acrididae > Schistocerca > Schistocerca gregaria. Next base: position 425,388,649 of record NC_064927.1, read on the forward strand.
ATATGCTGTCAATTCCGTTCATCTACTCTTCCAGTTTCTTTGCTGTACAAGACAGAATTACAATGTCTTCGAAAAACCTTAAAATTTTTATTGCTTCCCTCCTGGACTTTAATTCTTACTCCAAATTTTTCTTTAGTTTCATTTACTGCTTTCTCAATGTACAGACTGAATAACATCGAGGATATGCTGTAACCCCGTCTCACTCTCTTCTCGACCACTGGTAAGCTTTCATGATCCTCGACTGTTATAACTGCCGTCTGGTTTCCGTACAAGTTGTAAACAGCGTTTTGCTCCCTATATTTTACCCTTACTACCATTTAAAAGAGAATATTCCAGTCCAAATTGTGAAAATCTCTCTGTAAGTGTACAAGTGCTACAATCGTTGTTTTGCCTTTCCCGCCCTACCTTCTAAGCTAAGTCGTAGGGTCAGTATTGCCTCGCGTGTCCCTACATTTCTCCGGAATCAAATGGTGCAAATGGCTCTGAGCACTATGGGACTTAACTTCTGAGGTCATCAGTCACCTAGAACTTAGAACTACTTACACCTAACTAACCTAAGGACATTACACACATCCATGCCCGAGGTAGGATTCGAACCTGCGACCGTAGTGGTCGCGCGGTTCCAGACTGTAGCGCCTAGAACCGCTCGGCCATCCAGGCCGGCTTCTCCAGAATCCAAACTAATATTCCCCGAGGTCGGCTGCTACCAGTTTTTCCATTCTTCTGTAAAGAATTTTATTAGTATTTTGCAAGCACGACCTGTTATAGTTCTGTCATTTTCACACCTGTCCGCATCTGACTGTTTGGAATTATATCGCCTCTCTCATACACCTAGCACACCAGATGGAAGAGTTTCGTTTGGCTGGCTCTGCCAAGGCTATCAGTAGTTCAGACAGAATGTCGTCTACTATCAGGGGCATGTTTCGAGTTACGTCTTTCAGTGCTCTATCAAATTCTCCTCACAGCATCACACCACCCATCACATCTTGTTCTACGTCGCCTTTCATTTCCTTGATATTGTCTTTGTGGTGTCACAGCCAGACACCACACTTGCTAGGTGGTAGCCTTTAAATGGGCAGCGGTCCGGTAGTATACGTCGGACCCGCGTGTCGCCACTATCAGTGATTGCAGATCGAGCGCAGCCACACGGCATGTCTAGAGAGACTTCCTAGCACTCGCCCCAGTTGTACAGCCGACTTTGCTAGCGATGGTTCACTCACTTCTACGCTCTCATTTGCTAGACTTGGACATTAAAGGCAAAGTGATACCATTCCAGCTCGATATCGGTGCTGCAGTTTCACTGATCAATCGAGACACTTACAAACTGCTGGGCACAACTCCGTTGCGTGCCGCAAATGTTAAATTAAGTAGTTATTCAGGACAAAAGGTCCCTGTGTTATGACAGTGCAGCCTTCTTGCAACGTACAAAGGACAAACAAAACTTGTGTCATTTTCCGTCCTTCGTTCTTCTTCTGCAATGAACTTGTTTGGTTTCGATTTATTTCAGTTGTTTAACTTGTCTATAGTAAATCAGGTCCTATCAGTGAACCAGACGGTGCCTTCAGACAGTGTTTCTCGTCTATGTGAAGAATTTGCAGACATTTTTGCACCGGGCTTCGGTTGCGCTAAGAACTATAAAGCACATGTGGAACTGAAAGTAAACGCGCAACCGAAATTTTTCAGAGCGCGCAATGTTCCCCATGCATTGCGTGACGAGGTCGCAAAAACGTTACACGATTTGGAATCACAAGGTGTAATTGAACGTGTGCAGGCTTCTCTCTGGGCATCACCCTTAGTAATTTTGCCAAAACCTTCCGGAAAGTTGAAACTTTGTGTGGACTTCAAGGCAACAGTGAATCCACAACTAGTGATTGCAACTTTTCCTTTACCCCGCCAGGAAGATCTTTTTGACAAACTGTGGCCGGGTAAATATTTTTCGAAGTTGGACCTCGCAGATGCGTACTTGCAAATACCGGTGGACGAAGAATCACAGCGCGTTTTGGTGGTTAACACGCATCTTGGTTTGTATCGATTCAAACGACTGCCATTCGGGTGTGCATCCGCCCCTGCATTGTTTCAGCAGTATCTACAAACTGTTTGTGCGTCGGTCCCTACTGCAGCAAATTATCTGGACGACATTGTGATCTCCGGAAAGACGGTAGAAGAACATTTGGCCAATCTCAGACCATTATTTCCGGTCTTGCGTCAAAACGGTCTTCGCTTGCGGAGAGACAAATGTGTGTTTTTTGCTCGGGACTTACCATACTTGGGACATGTACTCAATGCCCAAGGCATACATCCCAGTCCCACGCACCTTCGTGCGATACAAGACTTGCCGTCGCCGCAGAATTTGAAGCAGCTCCAGAGTGTGCTGGGAAAAATAAATTACTACCATCGCTATATTCCGCATGCCTCTTCCATTTCAGCTCCGCTTCATCGCTTATGCTGTAAGGGTGTTCGGTTCGTCTGGACGACGGAATGCGAACGCGCCTTTCGCCAGTTGAAATCGACGTTGCTTTCCAATACTTGCCTTACGCCATTCGATCCCCAGGAGCCCCTTTTGTTGATGGTGGATGCATCGGATTTCGGGATCGGTGCTGTGCTTGCGCACAAAGATGGATCGCACGATCGCCCTATTGCCTTGGCGTCCAAATTACTCTCGTCTGCGCAAAGAAATTATTCACAGATCGAGAAAGAAGCATTGGCTCTCGTATTTGGTGTTACAAAGTTTCATGATTTCTTGTATGGTCGTCACTTTACCGTAATCACAGACCACAAACCTTTGACATCGCTTTTTCATCCGACCAAGCCTGTACCTCCACGAACAGCGCCGAAATTCATTCGCTGGTCTATTTTCCTCTCGCAGTACCGCTACGATATTTTGTATCAGTCCACTGATAAGCACGGAAACGCAGATTCGTTGTCCCGCTTGCCTGTTGCTGAGTATAGGGCATTCGATTCCTCCGAACTTGCTTGCATGTTCATTGATGCGGAAACCGATGACGTGGTCGAATCGTTTCCCATTGATTTTCGTCGTGTAGCTACAGCCACAGCTGCCGACCCTGTCCTTACTCCCGTTCTGCGTTTTGTTGCTACGCAATGGCCCTTGTCAAAGTCACTGATCGGGGACCCGTTGGTTCGCCGATTTTTTTGCTCACAAGGAGAGACTTTTTGTACGACGTGGTGTTTTGCTGTTGCGTTCTGATAATGATCAGTCCAGGGTCATGGTACCACGTTCTTTACAGTCCTCCGTCTTACAGCTTCTCCACCAAGGACATTGGGGTATGGTGAGAACGAAACAACTTGCTCGTCAGCACTGTACTTGGTTCGGAATCGATGCCGCGATTAAATATGTGCACTTCTTGCATGGTGTGTGCCGAACAACAATCAGCACCACCGCGGAAATTCTTTCCATGGCCAAAAGCCGCTTCCCCTTGGCAAGGCTTATACATCGAGTTTGCTGGTCCCTTCTGGAATGCTCGATGGTTGGTTTTGGTAGGTTCGTTCAGTAATTTTCCTTTTGTTGTCCGGATGTCTTCCACGACGTCATCTGCCACCATCCAAGCGTTATCCGCTATCTTTTGCATTGAAGGTCTTCCACAGACTATTGTATCCGATAATGGCCCACAATTCATGTCAGCAGAATTTCAGTCATTCTGCAAGGCCAATGGTATTCAACATCTGACGTCCGCGCCGTTTTCGCCACAGTCAAACGGTGCCGCTGAACGATTGGTCAGGACTTTCAAGTCACAGATGTTGAAGTTGAAAGACTCGCATTCTCGGGAGGACGCGTTTTTGCTCTTTTTGTCCTCGTTTCGCTCTCAGCCCCGAGATGGTCGCTCGCCGGCTGAGTTGCTCCACGGTAGTCATCATCGAAACTTGATGTCATTGCTACATCCGCCGCATCAGGTTCCTGTGCAGCGGCAGACACCTGCTTTTGCTCCAGGCGACGTTGTCTACTATCGCCACTACCGAGGTTCACGGCGTTGGCTCGAAGGGCGTATTCTTCGCTGCCTCGGCAGCGCTATGTATCTGGTTTTGGGGGCCTCCGGTGAGGTGCGTCGGCATCTCAATCAGCTGCGCCTGTGTCGTCACACGGGATCTGCCGTTCGCCGTCTGCTTTCAGCGACGGTGCCGTCCGGTCAGCGCCCCGGGGACCCATCTACTGGCTCGCCTCAGCCCCAGGTGTTACCGACGCTGCCTTCCATTTTGCCTCATGGCGACGCGCCGCTGCTACCGCCGCCGCCGCCGCCGCCTGTTCTCCCGCCGGCGACACCCGCAGTGGACGCGTCGCTGCAACCGCCGGGCGCCTTCCTGGGTCACGCGCCGCCGATCACTTCCCGTGACCAGTTGTCCTCCGACATGGAACTCTTGCCCGCTCCGGACCATGTGTCGTCTTCGCCCGTCGGGTGCCGCGGCCCGATGGAGGTCGACCCTTCGGCCCCTCCTGTCTCTCTAAGGCGCATACACCGCATGTTGGCGTGCAACCTGGAGCAGGTTTTCAGGCGTTTCCTAGATCCCCGCGGTCCGAATGGCAGGGTGCGGGTGGCACAGCCTCGCCTGTTGTTAGGCTCGCCACCTCGTCGCATACGTCAACATGCGGTCCTCCCCACGGCGGGCGGAAGCCTTATGCCACAACCGTACGCCGATTTGCTGGGGAGGAATGTGGTGTCACCGCCGGACACCACACTTGCTAGGTGGTAGCCTTTAAATCGGCCGCTGTCCGGTAGTATACGTTGGAACCGCGTGTCGCCACTATCAATGATTGCAGACCGAGCGCCGCCACACGGCAGGTCTAGAGAGACTTCCTAGCAATCGCCCCCAGTTGTACAGCCGACTTTGCTAGCGATGGTTCACTGACTTCTACGCTCTCATTTGCCGAGACGATAGTTAGCATAACCTTCAGCTACGTCATTAGCTACGGCCTAGCAAGGCGCCAGTATCCGTACTATTGATATTGTGAATCATGTACCATAAAGAGCGACGTTCGTCATTAATTGATTAAAGTTAAGTATTCCACCAGCTACGTCCGTTTTTCTCAATTCTAATTCCCTTGTCATGTTCCAGACATCACGCCAGCCTGCGTGAGTTAAAACGCGTGCATTTTGGCCTCCTTTAGGAACACGGTTGGCTCTCCTGCCAACCACAACAGTCTTCAAGTTAAAGTCCCTTGTATAGACCCTCTATAGAGCGTTTTGTAGCCAGAAAGTACAAAATAATTACGAAATAGAAAAGATTTACATGCCATAAGTCTCGGCTTTGTTATTACATCTAATTCCATTCCTTAACACTTCCAAGGCGGGTCTTCTTATTATCTTTGCCATCTCTGACCTCCAGTTAACCCTTTCGTGAGCCTTGGGAAACATTCTTCCCACTACAATGAACTCGCTCCTAGTCCCATGGAATTCACAGTTTCCGTCTCTGTACGGTGCTATCACCTAGTGAACAGTATAGGGTACTACTTCCAATCGGAAGTTTCCGCCGTTTTTGGGGTACCTTCGCGCAGAGGCATTGTATAGCTGAGTTCTCCTCTGTAGAGGAGCCTTTCAGAGCAGTTTGCGTGGCATTTTGTGATTTTTTCCTCAAAGCTATAATATTTACCCAGATTTATGAAGGAAAACGAAAAATTAGAACGAGGAGAATTCCAGTTTGAAAAAAAGGAGCCATTTCTGCAGTAAAATGGATGGATAACCGTCCAGTCACTTTCCTGTCCTCAATTCATGACCCATGAGAAACAGCCACAGTGAAAAGCAAAAACAGGGATGGCACTAGTACAGAGATTTCTTGTCCTGAAGTTGTGGCAGAATACAACAAAATAATGGGTTGTGACGATAAGTTTGATCAATTACGAGAAAGGTATGCTATTGGCAGACGTTCTGTAAAATGGTGGCACAGAATGTTTTATTTCCTGATGGACGTTGCTGCAATGAAAAGTTTTATCCTGTGGAAAATAAGTAAAAGAGAAAGTGGACAGCATGATCAGCTCACACACAGGATCCATCTAGCCAGATCCATTTAGCTCATCCCAAAAAAGGCGTGGACAAAAACCTGTCCTTCTGGCAAAAAGGGGTAAAATATCTGAAGATTTTCGTCATGTAGCTGTAGGGGAGCATCAACCCATTTTAGGAGAAACCTACTGGGTGTGCCGTCATTGTAGCTGCGGAGACGAGCACTCGCTGTGTTTGTAAATATTGTCAAATACCACTTCGCATAGACCCATGTTTCAAAAATTTCATGGTAAGTAATTGTGAACGATCATTGTTACAAGAGAAGATCAAATAAATGTGACATATATTGAAAAAGTTGTTTTTGTCATTTAACTCCAAGGAAGGGCAGTGGGTGGAATACTTCCCACCTTGTTGTGTGACCTCACTTTCACAGTTGGAGCAAATTTGATATTCTGTATGATAAATATACCTATTTGTTAACTACTATCTGCTCTCCATTCATTAAAGAAACTGCTCAGTAGTTTTGCCCACGGAAGTGTTAAAGGAGACAAGAGCTGTGGTTGTTTCGTAAGTAGCAATCAGGAAAAGGAGGAAGCGGAGAGCGCAGTGGAGGTGGGAAACGCCGGTAAGAGCGAGTAACGGCCTGGCCAACCGACGGCCGGCTGGTTTGGAGGCGAGGCCGCAGTCGGCACGTGCTCCAGGTGGCGAAGAGGGCGGTTTTATGGGCAGCGGTCGCCGCCGCCGGGGATCAAAGCGGGCCGGGCGACCCGCTCTTTACGAGAGGACGTGTGTACGCGTCGCCGCGCCGGCAGCCGTGTGACAAGTGTCGCGCGTCCAACACGCTTCGTACAGCAAATCGAGGTCACAAAACTAACCGCAGGGGTGCTGCAGCGAGGAGAATCCTGTCACACCGTGCCAGTACCTTACCTCCACGCGAGGAGAAAGTTTAAAATCAACTGTGTTCCTGATTGCCAGCAGTCAGAAAAAAATGTAACATTTTTGTGTGATGGGTAATAGCGTCAATGCAAATGTTTTTCCCTTGACAAACAATTTATGAAGAAAAAAATACAGGGTGTCCGAAAAGTCTATCCCTGATTACATAAATTGATAACTCAGGCTAAAATTAAGATACAAATATGAAACTGGTATCTACTATCAAAGTTTTTCACACATGAGCACCCTTGGTAGCACGTAGCACATCTCGGCGATAATCAATTTCCGTCCACACATTAGCCAACATCCCTGGAGGGACCGATTCAACGACTGCGGTTATCCGTTGCCGCAGGGTTTGAATATCTGGTACACGTGTACGATAGACCTCGTCCTTGACATAACCTACGAAAAGAAGTCTAACGGGGTTATGTCAGGAGAGCGTGGAGGCTAAACCGTTGGCCCATCACGACCAATCCATCGCCCAGGAAAGGTCATATCGAGATAGGCACGGACGTTCAAACCCCAATGAGGCGGTGCACCGTCTTGCTGAAACAAGACATCGGGGTGATACTGAAGCAGCTGAGGAACAGCAACATGTCCAGATACACTGCAGATGTGATGGTAGCCTCAGCGAAGAAGAATAGCCCGATAATTCGATCGTGCAACAGCGCGCAGCAAACATTCACCTTTGGACTGCCTCTGGTGCACTCCATGACCTCGCCAGGGGGTTGTGAACCTCAAATGCGCACATTATGGCGATTCACTACTCCACTGACAAAAAACGTCGCTTCGTCGGAAAAGGCAATTCGTCTGAGATAACCTCAACACGTGATAGCATTTCGATCGCAAAGTCATATCGTCGTGTACTGTCATTGGCCAACAATGGACGTAGAAGTTTACTGATGTGTGAAATAACTTTTATAGTTTGTAAACAATTAGACACCAGTTTCATATTTGTATCTTACTTCTAGCCTGAGTTATCAATTTATGTAATCAGGGAAAGACTTTTCGGGTACCCTGTAAAAAAACGCTTGTCACTATTATCAAGTGATCGATTTAATGCTGAAGTTCCATTTGTTGTTACGTAAAGGAAAGTTAGATGCAGGTAACAAATTGTTCTCCTGTGAGATAATCTGAAAATTGTGCTCTTCTCCACTATGTCTTTCAAGGAGATAATAAATTTGTATAACTAGTTACACTGCTATGACTATTAATTTTGTTTGAATTATGGTCCTATTGAAGATATACAGCCATCATGAGGTTTTCTGCGATAGAACATCTTATAAAATTTGGTGCATTTGTTGTAAGACCCGCCAAAGTTCACCGACGGCTATCTATAGCAACATCAAGGTGTCACAATGCAGAACTTGTTAGGTTAGACACTGACAAGCTAAATGATGAAAACATTAGAAGAAGGCACATGATAGAAATTTCAAATACGTTTGATGCTCTCAGGACACACGAAGATCAAGACGATGATGTAAATAAACAGTGGATCACTGTAAGGAATCCGCGCGACCGCTATGGTCGCAGGTTCGAATTCTGCCTCGGGTATGGATGTGTGTGATGTCCTTAGGTTAGTCAGGCTTAAGTAGTTCTAAGTTCTAGGGAACTGATGACCTCAGAAGTGAAGTCCCATGGTGCTCAAAGCCAACTGTGAGGAATAATAGCAAAGAGGCAGCGAAGGTTACAATAGGTACAATTAAGAAGAACAGGAGCAGGGCAGCGCGCAGAGTACTGGTAGGGCGCTTAGAGGGAGAACGTCCTGTGGGGAGACCGAGGCGTTGATGAGAGGACAATGTAAAGGCTAATTTGAGGAGCCTAGGTATTGAAGGTGAATGGAAAGAAATGGCCCAAGACAGGGACAGATGGCGAAAGTACGTTGCTGCGGTAATGGACTCTCGAGTCTGGTATGACCAGTGAGTGTGTTAGTGTATTTGTTGTATTACATATGAGTTACTCGCGAATAATATGATTTTACATACGTTTCCAAGTCCTGATTTCCATGCAATATCGTCGTTTCTGTCGCTGTCTATTTGTTACTGACAATATTTTATGTTAATGAATCAACAACAATCAGTTTTGTAGTATGTTCTGATTTTTCATTTAGTAGTGGCCAGAAATAAATCTTAGTCTGTAGATGACATTTAGTAACAGGAGCTGTGATAGATGATCAGTGATTTTATTATTTCTGTCTGCTAACATTCTTTCGTTTTTGTTCCAGTAATTTTAAGCTGTGTGTTGTGTTCTGGCATTTCATTACTAAGGGTCAGTAATAAACTTCATTCTCAGTAGAAATTAAGTGATTCCAATTATGTCAGATGGTCAGTGATGTTGTATGGTTACATCTGCTTGTTACAATTCTATCAGAGATATTTGCTCGTTTATTATGAATGGATGTCTGTTGTGTTAGGGTACATAATTTTTTTCTCTGGTTGTATTATAGTTTATCCAGAATTCTGGTGGATAATGTCAATAAAAGTTTTCGATAAAGTGTTTATATTTTAGGTCAATTAGTTTCTTGAGGGTTAACTGAGAATAATTTCTTGTGTACAAATGTATCTGAATTTATTCCAATATAGTCATTAAAGGTTCGTTTGGTGTTATTTGTAAAATATGGACAGCATTTTCCAATCGGTTTGTTATGTGTAATTCATATTTAATGTGATGGAAAAAGGTGACTGGGTTGCTGTCACTTAGTCTAACATGCTCTCGATATCTAGTGGTGAAGTTTCTGCCTCTCTGTCCTATGAAGCATTTTTCGCAGCTTTGCTGTGAATTTTATATATACACTAAGTGATCAGAAGTATCCGGACACCTGGCTGAAAATGACTTAAAAGTACGTGGCGCCCTCCATCGGTAATCCTAGATTTCAATATGGTGTTGGCCCACCCTTAGCCTTGATGACAAGTTCCACTCTCGTAGGCATACGTTCAGTCAGGTGCTGGAAGGTTTCTTGGGGAAACTCTTTACGAAGAGCTGCACTGTGGAGAGGCATCGATGTCGGTCGGTGAGGCCTGGCACGAAGTCGGCGTTCCAAAACATCTCAAAGGAGTACTTTAGGATTCAGGTCAGGACTCTGTGTAGGCCAGTCCATTTCAGGCATGTTATTATCGTGTAACCACTCCGCCGTAGGCCGTACATTATGAACAGGTAATCGATCGTGTTGAAAAAGGCAGTCGCCATCCACTTATTGCTCTTCAACAGTGGAAAGCAAGAAGGTGCTTAAGACATCAATGTAGGCCTGTGCTGTGATAGTGCCACACAAAACAACAAGAGGTGCACGCCCCCTCCATGAAATACACGACCACACCATTACACCAGCGCCTCCGAATTTTACTGTTGGCACTACACACAATGGCAGATGACGTTCTTCGGCATTCGCCATACCCACACCCTGCCATCGGATCGCTTCATTGTGTATCGTGATTCGTCACACCACACAACGTTTTTCCATTGTTCAATCGTCCAATGTTTACGCTCCTTACATCAAGCGAGGCGTCGTTTGGCATTTACCGGCGTGATGTGTGGCTTATGAGCAGCCGCTCGATCATGAAATCCAAGTTTTCTCACATCCCGCCTGTCATACTACTTGCTGTGTATCCTGATGCACCGCGGGACCGCTACGGTCGCAGGTGCGAACCCTGCCTCGGGCATGAATGTGTGTGATGTCCTTAGGTTAGTTAGGTTTAAGTAGTTCTAAGTTCTAGGGGACTGATGACCACAGATGTTAAGTCCCATAGTGCTCAGAGCCATTTGAACCATTTTTATCCTGATGCAGTTTGGAATTCCTTTGTGATGGTGTGAATAGATGTCTGCCTATTACACATTACGACCCTCTTCAACTGACGGCATGTAAGCTTTTGCGCTGTACGTGTCCCTTCACGTATCCACTTCCCTATTACATCGGAAACAGCAGACCTAAGGAGTATGGAAATCTCGCATGCAGACATGTGACACAAGGGACACCCAATCACCTGACCACGCTCGAAGTCCGTGAGTTCCGCGGAGAACCGATTCCGCTCCCTCATGATCTCTAATGACTACTGAGGTCGGTGATATGTAGTACCAGGCAGTAGGTGGGAGCACAATATACCTAATATGAAAAATGTACGTTTTGGGGGGTGTCCGGATGGTTTTGATCACATAGTGTATCTGGGTTTGAGTATATTGGTGATTTCCAGTTGCATGACTGTATTTTTGTTTTTATGTTATATCGCTTGTGGTAAGTGAAACGTATATTGGTGTGTCTCAGTAGTGTGTTAATTTTGTTTGATATATTTCTCAGGTATGTGGTAGCTGTGCATGCCATTTTCTTCTTTTTGATGTTTCCTTGATGAGTGTTACACACATCCATGCCCGAGGCAAAATTCGAACCTGCGACCGTAGCGGTCACGCGGCCCCAGACTGTAGCGCCTAGAACCGCTCGGCCACCCCGGCCGGCTGAGTGTTATTCCTTTGTGTATACTAGGAGGTGAGAATTTTCTATATTTGTTGCGTAACTCTGTGGGCTGTATTCATTCTGTTGTGCCACGCATTGCGGAGTTATAACTTCTTTTTGTATAGCGACTTGTTCCAGAGCCAGGTTAATCATTGTATTGATCACAATGTGGAAGTATGCGTTGTTGTGTGGTATCAGTTAGCAGGAATTTGCATTGATAATGTTATCAGATGTAGTTGGCTTTGGGTATTTTTCGAATTTATGAGTGCTGTTACTATTACTCGTGGTCAGACCCAGGAAGTTAATTGATTTTTTATTTCTCTTCCACAGTAAATTTCATTTTGGGGTGAAAGTGTTGACTGTTGTATCCATCTACATCTACATCTACTTGACTACTCTGCAATTCACATTTAAGTGCTTGGCAGAGGGTTCATCGAACCACAATCACACTATCTCTCTACTATTCCACTCCCGAACAGCGAGCGGGAAAAACGAACACCTAAACCTTTCTGTTCGAGCTCTGATTTCTCGTATTTTATTTTGATGATCATTCCTACCTATGTAGGTTGGGCTCAACAAAATATTTTCGCATTCGGAAGAGAAAGTTGGTGACTGAAATTTCGTAAAAAGGTCTCGCCGCGACGAAAAACGTCTATGCTGTAATGACTTCCATCCCAACTCGTGTATCATATCTGCCACACTCTCTCCCCTTTTACGTGATAATAAAAAACGAGCTGCCCTTTTTTGCACCCTTTCGATGTCCTCCGTCAATCCCACCTGGTAAGGATCCCACACCGCGCAGCAATATTCTAACAGAGGACGAACGAGTGTAGTGTAAGCTGTCTCTTTAGTGGACTTGTTGCATCTTCTAAGTGTCCTGCCAATGAAACGCAACCTTTGGCTCGCCTTCCCGACAATATTATCTATGTGGTCCTTCCAACTGAAGTTGTTCGTAATTTTAACACGCAGGTACTTGGTTGAATTGACAGCCTTGAGAATTGTACTATTTATCGAGTAATCGAATTCCAACGGATTTCTTTTGGAACTCATGTGGATCATCTCACACTTTTCGTTATTTAGCGTCAACTGCCACCTGACACACCATACAGCAATCTTTTCTAAATCGCTTTGCAACTGATACTGGTCTTCGGATGACCTTACTAGACGGTAAATTACAGCATCATCTGCGAACAGTCTAAGAGAACTGCTCAGATTGTCACCCAGGTCATTTATATAGATCAGGAACAGTAGAGGTCCCAGGACGATTCCCTGGGGAACACCTGATATCACTTCAGTTTTACTCGATGATTTGCCGTCTATTACTACGAACTGCGACCTTCCTGACAGGAAATCACGAATCCAGTCACACAACTGAGACGATACCTCATAGCTCCGCAGCTTGATTAGAAGTCGCTTGTGAGGAACGGTGTCAAAAGCTTTCCGGAAATCTAGAAATACGGAATCAACTTGAGATCCCCTGTCTAGACGGTAAATTACAGCATCATCTGCGAACAGTCTAAGAGAACTGCTCAGATTGTCACCCAGGTCATTTATATAGATCAGGAACAGTAGAGGTCCCAGGACGCTTCCCTGGGGAACACCTGATATCACTTCAGTTTTACTCGATGATTTGCCGTCTATTACCACGAACTGCGACCTTCCTGACAGGAAATCACGAATCCAGTCACACAACTGGGACGATACCTCATAGCTCCGCAGCTTGATTAGAAGTCGCTTGTGAGGAACGGTGTCAAAAGCTTTCCGGAAATCTAGAAATACGGAATCAACTTGAGATCCCCTGTCGATAGCGGCCATTACTTCGTGCGAATAAAGAACTAGCTGCGTTGCACAAGAGCGATGTTTTCTGAAGCCATGCTGATTACGTGTCAATAGATCGTTCCCTTCGAGGTGATTCATAATGTTTGAATACAGTATATGCTCCAAAACCCTACTGCAAACCGACGTCAATGATATAGGTCTGTAGTTAAATGGATTACTCCTACTATCCTTCTTGAACACTGGTGCGACCTGCGCAATTTTCCAATCTGTAGGTACAGATCTATCGGTGAGCGAGCGGTTGTATATGAGTGCTAAGTAGGGAGCTATAGTATCAGCGTAATCTGAAGGGAACCTAATCGGTATACAATCTGGACCTGAAGACTTGCCCGTATCAAGCGATTTGAGTTGCTTCGCAACCCCTAAGGTATCTACTTCTAAGAGACTCATGCTAGCAGATGTTCGTGTTTCAAATTCTGGAATATTCCATTCGTCTTCCCTGGTGAAGGAATTTCGGAAAACTGCGTTCAATAACTCCGCTTTAGCGGCACAGTCGTCGATAACAGTACCATCGGCACTGCGCAGCGAAGGTGTTGACTGCGTCTTGCCGCTTGTGTACTTTACATACGACCAGAATTTCTTCGGATTTTCTACCAAATTTCGAGACAATGTTTCGTTGTGGAACCTATTAAAGACATCTCGCATCGAAGTACGTGCCAAATTTCGCGCGTCTGTAAATTTTAGCCCATCGTCGGGATTTCGCGTTCTTCTGAACTTTGCATGCTTTTTCCGTTGCCTCTGCAAGAGCGTTCGGACCTTTTTTGTGTACCACGGGGGATCCGTTCCATCTCTTACCAATTTATGAGGTATGAATATCTCAATTGCTGTTGCTACTATATCTTTGAATTTGAGCCACATCTCGTCTACATTCGCATAGTCAGTTCGGAAGGAATGGAAATTGTCTTTTAGGAAGGCTTCTAGTGGCACTTTATCCGCTTTATCCATGTGTTCTATGTCCTCATTCTTTCCAACTATAAGCAAATTTGTGTCGTCGATATAGCTGTAGTAATATTTTATTAATGAAAGTGTTTGTGGTTCTAAAGAATTTTTCTTCTAATGTGTTTAAGAAATTATCCTCTATTATGCCAGCAATGCTACATACCATACCTACACTGTCATTTCCGTGAAAATGTTGTCACTGATGCGAATAATTAATATTCGTAAGTAACTCACATGTAATGCAACAAATGTATCAAAATTTGTAACAAATTCTGTTACAGATAACCTGATGATGGCTTTATGGCTGAAATAGGCCTACAGTTCAAATGACAATAATATTCATATCAGAGTAACTGGTTGTTATATCCTTGAACGATATGTATTATGCAGCAGGCCGAAAGGATTACAAATTCTTCACTACTAATTAAGTTGAAGTAAATCTGTCGGCATCTAGATGGCTAGTTTCAAAACTAGGCTTCGTCTTAAAGGAGTTTCGTATGCGCTTGTCTTCATCCGGCCTTTGAAGTGACTTAGCCAGAAAGTAATAGTGTGACCTACAGTTCAGAATGGAAACCGAATCATTCTGCTACCTGGTCTCTTTCACATTAACAAGATACTGCACGAGACGAACAAAGCGATGAGCTGAAAGAAAAAAAGAATCCTACTTTAGACTGGGCTGTGAACGCCTAGCCTTTTGGTTTGGAGCTTGACAGTAACCTGTAAAGCTACCAAATAACGCTGCCAATTATGACTGGAGTAAAAGAAGTTCTAATTTTTTGAGAAACTAAACGTTTTTAAAGTTTAAAATAACTAACTTCGATGATAACGTTGTTGCTTTGAAGCCACTAGTTTTGGCTTGCCAAGCTGTTCAAGTAAAATGTTACTTTTTATCGTGTACAGATTACAGACTTGTTCAAATTATTAGAATGAGTAATTATTTTTGATACTCTTCAGTTTTTTGGTGTAAAATTAAGAGATAAAAGTGTAGTAATTGATTTATTTTAATGGTCTGATTGATGCCACGAAATTTCCCTTCCAAGGAATTCACAGATCACTGAATTTTTCACAGTTGGTAACATTTGTTATTTTCCCTCCAAATCGTGTTGGTGTTAGTTATCTGTTTACATGCTTTGAAACTCTGTTTACAGTAATATTTTATGTTTCTGTGGGATAGCTGAAAATCGCAGCCCGCATCTCGTGGTCGTGCCGTAGCGTTCTCGCTCCCCACGCCCGGGTTCCCGGGTTCGATTCCCGGCTGGGTCAGTGATTTTCTCTGCCTCGTGATGGCTGGGTGTTGTGTGATGTCCTTAGGTTAGGTAGGTTTAAGTAGTTCTACGTTCTAGGGGACTGATGACCATAGATGTTAAGTCCCATAGTGCTCAGAGCCATTTTTTTGAAAATCGCACCCAGCCAGAAATCTGTGAAATTCGCGCCCAGTTTTGCTGGAAGCAACTTGACCAAGGGCTGACTCTACCTGCGCACCCGGGAATTTCGTCCACCAGAAACTATCCCCGTGCGGCACTGCCTACCTGCACTCGTCAAGTCCTCTTCCACTCAACTGACTGACCGCCAGACTACTCACTATCAGTGTGAGTATAACTTTCGGAGTGTTCAGCTTGTTCGCCTTGTGTCTCTGTGAGCTTATACGTCCGATACGAATCTGTCAAGAACCACCCACGGTAAACCATGTGCCCACTATTTCGGTTACTCGTACATCGTAAAGAGAATGAATCAGGCGAAGAAGAGATCACGTAAGGAAGAGACTCTGATTACTAAAATATACACCATAGAGTTAGGCGACATGCACAATCGACTGCATTATTTTGTTACCGAAATGCCAGAACAGCAAACAATGAAGAGGATATTATACATGCACCGGGCCGAATCATGTGACAGTCAGAAAGAGCCAGAAAAACGACAAGAAGTTGACCTTCAAACAGAGTTACTAACCATGAATGAGGGCAGCAGTTTTCTCTTAAGTGATGACAGATTTGGGGATAGGATCATAGATTTTAGCGTAAAAGTAGGAAGAGAGGCTCTAAAGTGTAAACAAGTCCTTTTTATGGATGGGACCTAGAAATACTGTAGCAAGCATTTTTACAAATACAGGGTGTTTCAAAAATGACCGGTATATTTGAAACGGCAATAAAAACTAAACGAGCAGCAATAGAAATACACCGTTTGTTGCAATATGCTTGGGACAACAGTACATTTTCAGGCGGACAAACTTTCGAAATTACAGTAGTTACAATTTTCAACAACAGATGGCGCTGCAAGTGATGTGAAAGATATAGAAGACAACGCAGTCTGTGGGTGCGCCATTCTGTACGTCGTCTTTCTGCTGTAAGCGTGTGCTGTTCACAACGTCCAAGTGTGCTGTGGACAACATGGTTTATTCCTTAGAACAGAGGAATTTTCTGGTGTTGGAATTCCACCGCCTAGAACACAGTGTTGTTGCAACAAGACGAAGTTTTCAACGGAGGTTTAATGTAGCCAAAGGACCGAAAAGCGATACAATAAAGGATCTGTTAGAAAAATTTCAACGGACTGGGAACGTGACGGATGAACGTGCTGGAAAGGTAGAGCGACCGCTTACGGCAACCACATAGGGCAACCCACAGCTAGTGCAGCAGGTGATCCAACAGCGGCCTCGGGTTTCCGTTCGCCGTGCGCCGTGTTGCAGCTGCAGTCCAAATGACGCCAACGTCCACGTATCGTCTCATGCGCCAGAGTTTACACCTCTATCCATACAAAATTCAAACGCGGCAACCCCTCAACGCCGCTACCATTGCTGCACGAGAGACATTTGCTAACGATACAGTGCACAGGATTGATGACGGCGATATGCATGTGGGCAGCATTTGGTTTACTGACGAAGCTTATTTTTACCTGGACGGCTTCATCAAAAAACAGAACTGGCGCATATGGGGAACCGAAAAGCCCCATGTTGCAGACCCATCGTCCCTGCATCCTCAAAAAGTACTGGTCTGGGCCGCCATTTCTTCCAAAGGAATCATTGGCCCATTTTTCAGATCCGAAACGATTACTGCATCACGCTACCTGGACATTCTTCGTGAATTTGTGGCGGTACAAACTGCCTTAGACGACACTGCGAACACCTCGTGGTTTATGCAAGATGGTGCCCGGCCACATCGCACGGCCGACGTCTTTAATCGGCTGAATGAATATTTCGATGATCGTGTGATTGCTTTGGGCTATCCGAAACATACAGGAGGCGGCTTGGATTGGCCTCCCTATTCGCCAGACATGAACCCCTGTGACTTCTTTCTGTGTGGACACTTGAAAGACCAGGTGTACCGCAAGCATCCAGAAACAATTGAACAGCTGGAGCAGTACATCTCATCTGCATGTGAAGCCATTCCGCCAGACACGTTCTCAAAGGTTTCGGGTAATTTCATTCAGAGACTACGCCATATTATTGCTACGCATGGTGGATATGTGGAAAATATCGTACTATAGAGTTTCCCAGACCGCAGCACCATCTGTTGTTGACAATTGTAACTACTGTAATTTCGAAAGTTTGTCTGCCTGAAAATGTACTGTTGTCCCAAGCATATTGCAACAAACGGTGTATTTCTATCGCTGCTCGTTTAGTTTTATTGCCGTTTCAAATATACCGGTCATTTTTGAAACACCCTGTATATACTATTCATGCAGACTTCGCAAGTTCAAAGTACGAAACAAACATCTATCCGGTGGTTTTTGCATTCTTACTAAACAAAAGAAAAGAAACATATATCCGTCTTTTCCGCAATGTTGTGGATAATGTACCAGAATGGAAACCTAATAATGTCACCTTGATTCCAAATCAGGTACGATGTCTGCGCTAAAAGTTGTGATCCTGTCGGTTCAAGTTCACGGCTGCCATTTCCATATGAAGAAATCTCTGGAGGAAAGTACAAGACTTGGGACTTACTTGCGAATACAGAGAAAACGAAGTAAGGCTGCTAATTCGCATTTGTGTTGCTCTGGCGTTCCTTCGACTTGAAGATGTCTGTGATGGCTGGCTTGTGATAAATTCACAAGCACCGAATATCGCCAAACTTTCTCAGTTTTTCGATTGTTTTGTAGATAGAAGGTGGGATAAATGACGAAAACACGGTCTTTGGAACTACCACAGACGGCGCCATCATACCACCAACGCTGTAGAAGGTTGGCACAACCTAAATTAAAGACGTGATCGAGTGTATGAAGACTAGAAACAGAGAACTCGGCATGTGTATTAATGAGGTAACAATTAAGTATGGAAGGCAAACGAACGAAAACAACTTACAGGAAACTTGATGAAAGGCTGGAAAAATTAGTAAAAAATTATGAAGAGGATCGTGGCATCAGGGCTTGTTTGAAAGCAATCTCTTATGTGCAAAAATTTAAATGAAGCCATATGTTAGTGTTGGACGATATATATGAAAAGAATGACCAAATGTAAATACTAATAGTAACTTACATATTTAAAAATAAAATATAAAATTTAAAAAATTAAATATACAAAATATAAGAAACAAAAACCTGATTTTAAACAAATCTAAATGACAGTTTGCTCTTGCCATTGAGCCAGTCCAAAGCCTGGACGAAGTGTGATGGAAGTTTGCTTATTACCAAAAATCCATAGACACAACATTGTCACTTCCTATAGGAATCGACGTTTCATATATGGAGTACAATGATTAACTGTTCAAATTTTGTGACACAATCACAAAATTTTCTCATATGGCCTGTACCGGCCAACGTCGTCCATCTCCAGAAACAATCTAAAACCTATAGACAAAATTAAAAACATATAATTTAAAAATCGTATCCCTTCTACTTGTCAAAAGCATACTTTAAAATAAACATAAAATGGCTCATAATTGCGGATGGTATAACATGTGTATGTAATGTAAAGTACATAACACGTTCAAAAATTGTTCAAATGGCTCTGAGCACTATGGGACTCAACTGCTATGGTACATAACACGTATTGTCGCATAATGTGCGAAGGTGAAAGCACTCTGTACAAGGGTTGCACGTACGTAGCGATAGGTGTGACGTGAGAAGCCATGACTGCAAGTTTGATCACTGGTTAATGAGATCAAACATTGAAAAATTCGCATTTTTCGTAGACCCAATTCCCCATCTCGAAATTTCCATTCACTCATTACGCCTATAACTAGTTATAGGTCGATATAACAAGCAAATGTAGACATAAAATTAGGATTTTTTTGTGTTAACGGAGGAATAAATGAGATGTTAAAGAGGAAATCCACTGTCATCAAAATTGCCAGACACTGACCTCTCCTGCTTATAGACAATGCACCCTGAACTGGTTGATGAATTGCACAGTCATTCTGGGTGCGTGTGAATTAATTTCGCAAACACACAGCTACGCCTCTCAGGTGACTGTTCCTGCCCTCGACCGCCAGCTGCCACCATCCGCTCGCCTCCCGACTACTGCGTCACGGCAAGTGCTGTGAGCAGGAGGTCGCCGTAGGAGGCGGCGCGGCGCGGCGCGGCGCGGAGATATTCGCAGTGCGCTGCGATGCGGCGGCCCGGCCCAGAATAGCCGCGGCTGTCACAACACGGCGCGCTCCCCCGCCGGCGGCGATGACGGACCTGTCCCAACCGCGGGCCTCTTGTCTAATAGCGGACTCAATGGCCGGCCTTCCCGCGGGCCGCGGCCGGAGGCGCCCGCCACCGCCGGGGGTCGCCAACGCGAGCAACTGAAGCGGGGATGGGCACTGCCAAAATTCAGCCGCGCTACTTCGTTTACATTGCAATGTTCCAAATGGCGTATCGATGTTATTGTGATACATTGAAAAATTCATAATGTTCCCAATAGATCGGTGTTTTTAGCAGTCGAATACGGGTATTGCTTACTTAAGCCTGTACCGAGAATGAAACAGACTCCTTCATAGTAGTTAACAGTGTTTAAAACATCCAATAAAGCAGATAATTTCATAATAGTTGTCAGTGTTTAAAGCAGCCAATAAAATAGATACTTCCATAGTAATTATCAGGGTTTAAAACAGTCAATGTCTTTTAGTTACCTACTATTAGTACATCTACATCTACATGGACACAGCCGGCCGGAATGACCGAGCGGTTCTAGGCGCTTCAAAATGTTCAAATGCCTCTGAGCCCCATGGGTCTTAACTTCTGACGTCATCAGTCCCCTAGAACTTAGAACTACTTAAACCTAACTAACATAAGGACATCACAAACATCCACGCCCGAGGCAGGATTTGAACCTGCGACTGTAGCGGTGGCGCGGTGCCAGACTCTAGCGCCTAGAACCGCTGGGCCACTCCGGCCGATTAGGCGCTTCAGACTGGAACCGCGCGACCGCTACGGTCGCAGGTTCGAATCCTGCCTCGGGCATTGTTGTGTGTGATGTCCTTCGGTTAGTTAGGTTTAAGTAGTTCTAAGATATTGAAAGGAGACGAAGATTTAATAGTCATGGGTGACTGAAATTCGAGTTTAGGAAAAGGGAGAGAAGGAAATAATAGTAGGTGAATATGGATTGGGGCTAAGAAATGAAAGAGGATGCCGTCTGGTAGAATTTTACACAGAGCACAACTTAATCATAGCTAACACTTGGTTTAAGAATCATGAAAGAAGGTTGTATACGTGCAAGACCCCTGGAGATACTAAAAGGTATCAGATAGATTATATAATGGTAAGACATTCAGGAACCAGGTTTTAAATTGTAAGACATTTCCAGGGGCAGATGTGGACTCTGACTACAATATATTGGTTATAACCTGTAGATTAAAACTGAAGAAACTGCAAAAATGTGGGAAATTAAGGAGATGGGACCTGCATAAACTGAAAGAACCAGAGGTTGTAGAGAGTTTCAGGGAAAGCATAAAGGAACAATTGACAGGAATGGGGGAAAGAAATACAGTAGAAGAAGAATGGGTAGCTTTGAGGGAAGAAGTAGTGAAGGCAGCAGAGGATCAAGTAGGTAAAAAGACGAGGGCTAGTAGAAATCCTTGGGCAACAGAAGAAATACTGAATTTAATTGATGAAAGGAGAAATTATAAAAATGCAGTAAATGAAGCAGGCAAAAAGGAATACAAACGTCTCAAAAATGAGATCGAAAGGAAGAACAAAATGGCTAAGCAGGGATGGCTAGATGACAAATGTAAGGATGTAGAGGCTTATCTCACTAGGGGTAAGATAGATACTGCCTACAGGAAAATTAAAGAGACCTTTGGAGAACCACTTGTATGAACATCAAGAGCTCAGATGGAAACCCAGTTCTAAGCAAAGAAGGGAAAGCAGAAATGTGGAAGGAGTATATAGAGGGTCTATGCAAGGGCGATGTACTTGAGGACAATATTACAGTAATGGACGAGAATGTACATGAAGATGAAATGGGAGATATGACACTGCGTGAAGAGTTTGACAGAGCACTGAAAGACCTGAGTCGAAACAAGGTCCCCGGAGTAGACAACATTCCATTGGAACTACTGACGGCCTTGGGAGAGCCAGTCCTTACAAAATTCTACCATCTGGTGAGCAAGATGTTTGAAACAGGCGAAATACTCTCAGACTTCAAGAGGAATATAATAATTCCAATCCCAAAGAAAGCAGGTGTTGACAGATGTGAAAATTACCGAACAATCAGTTTATTAAGCCACAGCTGCAAAATACTAACACGAATTCTTTACAGACGAATGGAAAAACTAGTAGAAGCCGACCTCGGGGAAGATCAGTTTGGATTCCGTAGAAACACTGGAACATGTGAGGCAATACTGACCCTACGACTTATCTTAGAAAAAGATTAAGGAAAGGCAAACCTACGTTTCTACCATTTGCATACTTAGAGAAAGCTTTTGACAAAGTTGACTGGAATACTCTCTTTCAAATTCTAAAGGTGGCAGGGGTAAAATACAATGAGTGAAAGGCTATTTACAATTTGTACAGAAACCAGATGGCAGTTATAAGAGTCGAGGGACATGAAAGGGAAGCAGTGGTCGGGAAGGGAGTAAGATAGGGTTGTAGCCTCTCCCCGATGTTATTCAATCTGTATATTGAGCAAGCAGTAAAGGAAACAAAAGAAAAATTCGGAGTAGGTATTAAAACCCACGGAGAAGAAATAAAAACTTTGAGGTTCACCGATGACATTGTAATTCTGTCAGAGACGGCAAAGGACTTGGAAGAGCAGGTGAATGGAATGGACAGTGTCTTGAAAGGAGGATCTAAGATGAACATCAACAAAAGCAAATCGAGGATAATGGAATGTAGTCGAATTAAGTCGGGTGATGCTGAGGGAATTAGATTAGTAAATGAGACACTTAAAGTAGTAAAGGTGTTTTGCTATTTGGGGAGCAAAATAACTGATGATGGTCGAAGTAGAGAGGATATAAAATGTAGACTGTCAATGGCAAGGAAAGCGTTTCCGAAGAAGAGAAATTTGTTAACATCGAGTATAGATTTAAGTGTCAGGAGGTCATTTCTGAAAGTATTTGTATGGAGTGTAGCCATGTATGAAAGTGAAACATGGACGATAAATAGTTTGGACAAGAAGAGAATAGAAGCTTTCGAAATGTGGTGCTACAGAAGAATGCTGAAGATTAGATGGGTAGATCACATAACTAATGAGGAAGTATTGAATAGGATTGGGGAGAAAAGAAGTTTGTGGCACAACTTGACCAGAAGAAGGGGTCGGTTGGTAGGACATGTTCTGAGGCATCAAGGGATCACGAATTTGGTATTGGAGGGCAGCGTGGAGGGTAAAAATTGTAGAGGGAGACCAAGAGATGAATACACTAAGCAGATTCAGAAGGATGTAGGTTGCAGTAGGTACTGGGAGATGAAGAAGCTTGCACAGGATAGAGCAGCATGGAGAGCTGCATCAAATCAGTCTCAGGACTCAAGACCGTAAAAACAACAACAAGTTCTAGGGGACTGATGACCTCAGATGTTAAGTCCCATTGTGCTCAGAGCCATTTTAGCCTACATGGATACTCTGCAAATCACATTTAAGTGCTTGGCAGAGGGTTCATCGAACCATCTTCACAATTCTCTATTATTCCAATCTCGTATACCGCGCGGAAAGAATGAACACCTATATCTTCCCGTACGAGCTCTGATTTCCCTTATTTTATCTGGGTGATGGTTCCTCCCTATGTAGGTCGGTGTCAACAAAATATTTTCGCATTCGGAGTAGAAAGTTGGTGATTGGAATTTCGTGAGAAGATTCCGTCGCAATGAAAAACGCCTTTCTTTTAATGATGTCCAGCCTAAATAATGTTTCATTTCTGTGACACTCTCCCCCATAATTCTCGATAATACAAGAGGTGCTGCCTTTCTTTGAACTTTTTCGACTTATTCCTTTAGTCCTATCTGGTAAGGATCCCACATCGTGCGGCAGTATTCTAAAAGAGGACGGACAAGCCCAGTGTAGGCAGTCTCCTTAGTATGTCTGTTACATTTTTTAAGTGTCCTGCAAATAAAATGCAGTGTTTGGTTAGTCTTCCCCACAACATTTTCTATGTGTTCCTTCCAATTTAAGTTGTTCGTAATTGTAGTACCTAGGTATTTAGTTGAATTTACGGCTTTTAGGTTAGACTGATTTATCTTGTAACCGAAGTTCAACGAGTTCCTTTTAGCACTCATGTGGATGACCTCACACTTTTCGTTATGTAGGGTGAACTGCCACTTTACGCACCATTCCGATATTTTTTCTAAATCGTTTTTCAGTTTGTTTTGGTCTTCTCATGACTTTATTAGTCGATAAACGACAGCGTCATCTGCAAACAACCAAAGACGGCTGCTCAGATTGTCTCCAAAATCGTTAATATAGATAAGGAACAGCAAAAGGCCTATAACACTACATTGGGGAAATAGTAGTAGACCCAGTTCTTAGCTATGGAGTTCTTCTCTGTGTAACGAATCTTCAAAAGCTCAAAACAGTTTTGAAAATACAGAAAATCGCCGTAACAATAACAATCAAAAACAGTAATCGAGCTCACTGCATAGATCTTTTTAAAAATTTTTGGACAACATGATTGTGGAGAGAAGCAGCGATTAGTAGAAATAATCAATAATTCAAGAACAGTCTTAATCGCATTCATTATTGTTATAATACCGCCAACCGGTTTCGACCCGACGTAGGAGTCATTTTCTGGGCGTTTGCACCATTGGTCGACTGCCGTTATGTAGACAGGAGTGACACCACCAGCAGTCGACCAATGGTGTAAACGCCCAGAAGATGACCCCTACGTCGGGTTGAAACCGGTTCGCGGTATTATAACAATAAATGCGATTAAGACTGTTCTTGACTTACTGATCCTTTCCAAGGACTGGGGATTTTAACCACACTGAGTACATTATTAATCAGTTGAACACATCAAAAGTGTCATCGATCATTCCTGAGAAAACCAGTTCTGTCCATAGCCACATTCTCTGCCTGGGGACTGCATGTTTGTGCTGCTCTCATCATTTCATCATCATCATCATCATCATTCGTGACAGTGGCTAGACTGGATTGCGAAAAACTTGGATTGTGTAAAAATTGGAACTTGGTACGGGTGCTGATGACCGGCAGTTGAGCGCCCCACAAACCGAACATCATTATCATTGACCAAGAGCTAGAGTGAACGTACATCTAGCGGCCAGCTGACACCACGCTGTCCCTCGCCGGCTGTGACCTGTCCAACTGATCTGCCGCGCACGAGTCATTTCGGCCTCCTTTGATTGGTGCCCGGTGCTACAATCGTGCCCTTACAGAGTGGTCAGAAACAGTATGAAAAGCTTGTAAGTTACAGGGAAAGTTGTGCTCAGATAATTGTTAAGAAAAAAATCGATACCTTGCGTCGTTTCCGTGTTATTCATAATTGAAGTTAGCCAATTAGGGCGACGCGCGCACAAACTCATGCACTTCCATGCGCTAAAAATCGCTACTGTATTTACGTATGTGTGGTGTGTCACTACTTGTTGAAATACCCATTACCAGTTAAAATGTCCCTTTTTCTGAAATGATAAATTCCAGCTACGAGAGCAAAAAGGAAGTATGTCAGGTCTGAGGAAACCAAGCGAAAAGCAAGTTTGGTGCTACTGTCTCTGGCAGGCTGCTGGACTTTGCCCGTGCGACAGTTTAATTAGCTACCTTTAATGCTAAATACCTCGCGAACGACGCAACGTATCGACTTTTTTTATTTTTTGTTGAAATACATTTCGCAGCTGCCCTGCTACATCCTCACAGTCTTTTCGGATAAGCGGAAACCTTGCCAGTCAGTGTGTTTTACTCTTGGCGACAATGGCGGTGATAGCCATCGAAAGCTCGGGTGTCGCTGTATAAAAAGCGAGATTTTATTCCTAAATTTATAACGAACGAATAAACATAAAGCTCAAAGTAGCATTTTGTGCCAATAAATGGAACTGTAAAATAAGCTTCCAAAGGTGATTACAGAAATTGGTAAAAGAAACTTATTCAAAAAGGCAGTTAAAATACTTATTAAACAATGCATTCTGTGCTATGGGAGATTACTTGGATAGTACAAAGTGGGTCAAAGCGTCCCAGTGGGCTGTTAAACCACAGTCCGGTTTACAATACCGTACCATGTAATGGGACGCCACGGTTCGGAGATGTGGCAGGAACTGTGGGCGAGGGTGGTTTTCTCATGTTTTGCATATCGACTTTGTGGATAGCCGTCAGCCATTTTCTGAAACAAGAGGTGAACAAAATAAAGGGTTAGCCTCATCAATAGTATTTCCTAATTTCTTTGGCCCACTGATCTGAGGCTAGGACCTTGACGCGGAGCGATTTAGGGAAATCACGGAAAACCAGGAGTTTTGAGGCAGCATTGTCATCTGAAAGTAATGCGCTGTTTTGGTGCGGCTTTGAATTCTGCAGGGAATCTCGCTATTGGGCCGTTGTGTTTTCTTGTTTTGTTATTCGCAACAGACACTGTTCGGCGGAAAGAAATAGCGCATGAGTGAAAAGGAGAGGGAAAGTCAATATTTAGATTCAGTTGATTTCGTTCGAGAGACGAGACCAGTGCATCTACAGAGATGACAAGGAGACGGCGTTGCTGACGTCATGACATGCCGTCGTCTTCTCTGGAGAGCCGCCTCTACACCAGCCGGATTCATCTCAGTGCAAAAGAAATTTTGTGGTGAGCACTGAAAGTGAGTTGGGTTGGGTTGTTTGGGGTCATCGGTCGCATCGGATTAGGGAAGGATGGGAAAATAAGTCGGACGTGCCCTTTCAAAGGAACCATCCCGGCATTTGCCTGGAGCGATTTAGGGAAATCACGGAAAACCTAAATCAGGATGGCCGGACGCGGGATTGAACCGTCGTCCTCACGAATGCGAGGTCAGTGTGCTAACCACTGCGCCACTTCGCTCGGTGAGACTAGAATGTTAGGTCAGTTTATTTCGCACTTGCTGTCATATACGACTGCCCGTCCCAAAGTTCAACGTTCATGTGTTGAATGTATGTGAGCCGTGGCTGGCTCATGTTAGGCGTTGGATAAAACCTTGGTTGCTATTCTCTGTTTAGTCTCCCGCGGTTTTCATGATTATGCTGTTATCCTCTCTCTCCACGAATGGCAGCAGCGGTGTGTATCGATATTCGCACCTTGTACTATCTTTGGCCTCGCGCTTATAGTTTCCGGCTGTGCTATGTGCGGGCAGTTACTCGGTTGGCGTGGAGCAGCGAGAAAATCTCCGCAGCGCGCATTTTGGCCGAGACCGCTGGCGGCGTCCACGCGCGGTCGGACTGTGTGGTGCTGTTCCCATTGCTACGAGGTCCGCGGCTCACCGATCCTGGGCACGAAAGTTGACTTTTCACTTTATGTATCAGCAAGTCACGACTGTTCACATTGTATCGTTTGGATTTCGTTGTCGGCTGTTGGGGCATCCCCGCGAGCAACAACTTGTGTTTTCAAGTTAGCAAATTTTAGCCACACTCCGTTGGAGTTTCACAGTACTTGGTTTTTTGAACTGAAGTGCAGCAGCGGAATCTTCTGCCTTGTGGCCTTTAACGTTCCGGTTACCTGCCCTGGCCGTTGACGTAAATTCAGGCAGTGTATTTTCCTCATCGTGTTGTCGCTGTCCAGCACGGTATGTAATTTGACAGCTCATTGTATGCATTGAACTCCCTGTTGTGTGATGGTCGGCTGGTGTGGAAGATATTTCGTCGGTGGTTCCGTTGACTGTCTGTCGGTTGGGTTGTCGTCGGATCGAGAATGGTTGGGCTGACTGCCTGTCTCACCTAAGCGAGCGTTAGTGTTTGAATTCCAGGCCGACCCCTCAAAACTTCTGAGCGCCGTTGTGTGTACTGCCTTTTACTATTTGTTCTTGTTGTTTGTGTTTGTATGGCTTCTAGTCAATTTTTAAGTTAAGGTTCTAAAATCATTTGAGCCTTTAGCCTAATTAAAAAACTGTTTTCCTTTTAAGAATTTAATTTTGGTTTGAGTCTTAAGAGATGGGACTTAAGCGGAATTTTTTTTTTTTTTAATTAAAATTGTTTTGCTCTTGAGGTGTGGGATTGTTTGGCCCTGGAGCCTAATTGAAAGAACTGATTTAAGATAAGGCTTTCTGCCTTTTAGATTTCTGATTTTGGTTTGAGTCTTAAGTTATTGTCTTTCAGGAGATTTTATATTAAAGTGGTTTGGCCCTTAAGGCATGAGATTGTATGGTGCATTCAGCCTGTAATTAAGTTCCAAAAATTAATGCTGTTTTTTTTTCTATTTTCTTGGTTCTTGTAATGTTTGGTCAAAAAAAAGTTGTGTGTTAGTGTAACTGACAGCCGCTTATGTTGGCCTCTTTTCACAATTTAAACTACCTGTCCTG
This sequence comes from Schistocerca gregaria, assembly GCF_023897955.1. Classification (NCBI taxonomy): domain Eukaryota; kingdom Metazoa; phylum Arthropoda; class Insecta; order Orthoptera; family Acrididae; genus Schistocerca; species Schistocerca gregaria. Next base: position 425,416,552 of record NC_064927.1, read on the forward strand.
CCCTGCGGGTTTAGCTGCGCGTCTCACTGGTAGCCGAGTGTGCTTGCCATTCAAGTTGCTGTCAGTTTCACTCTTGTTTTGTTTGTGTTCTGTGGCACTAAATTGTTTTGGCTGTTACTTGTTTTAGGTGCTTAACGTAATGGCAGTCAGTGTCCGGGGATCGGCTTGCTCAGAAAGGACCACCTTGTTTACGATTTGGCAATAAGGTGTCAACCGATTGAGGGCTGTGTTCCAGAATTGGTAGCCCGTTTGTGCGCTGCCGTTCTTCAGCCGGCTGACACCACGTCGGCGGTGGTGGGTGAGTTAGGAGCGGAAACTGAGTTTTTGTTTGAGGCTATTAAAGGCCTTGAGGACACTATTTGCCTTTCGGAGGGAACCCAACCTAGTAACAGTCAGCTGCATAGGGTGCGGACACAGTTAATGCATGTAACTAATCGGATAGCGGATTTAAGCACGTTAGATTTGGAAGATCATCACAAAAAATTAGCCGTTGAGTTGGGAACTTCGGTGAGCGCATTACAGTTTAAGTTGATGTGTTTGGAGTTGGTTGGGAGGATGGTTGAAGATAGGGGCTTTGGCTGTCAGAGATGGGGTGAAAGCCAGCCCGGGGGTGGTAGTTACATCCTCAGTCAAGTTGCCTAAGCCTCTGACCTATTTCTTCCGAGATATTACTGAATTGGTGGTGGAGCGACTTGATCAGGTGGAATGATTATTGTGCTTATTGGTTCGCCTAGAATAACATGCTGCCGCCTTTCGCGTTCCGCACCAAGTAATTTTGGCATTGTTGTACCCGTTAGCTAGAGGCCATGGGGGAGGGGTTTTCTTTGCTTCAATTAAGGCAGCTCGTAATTAGGCAAAGGTTGAGCACCAGGGTTCGTAAATAGCTTGAGTGTCTGCACATTTGGGAAGTGCAGCGGGGTGACGAGCAGTTACATCAGTATGTCGATAGAGTTCAGACAACCTCTTTAGTCTTGCTAATTGATTTATCTGAACAAGAATTGGTCTCTATCGTTCTTAGGGCAATGCGTGAGGCCGATAAGTAGCATTTCGTCTTCCGTAAGCAGCCTTCAACCTGTGAAGAGCTCGTGACGTGGTCGTAGCAGCATCTGCATTACCACTTGGGAACTATGTACGTCACGAGGTTAAGGGTCGGGACGTCGGACTGATTTGGCAGTATCTAAATCCGCTGAAGTTATCGAAAGGGAACCCCGGCGTTGTTTCAGGTGTGGCAGTACGGCTCATTTGGTGCGCTCTTGTGTTCAACCTCGTGCACCCAGAGCCAATAGATGCCCGGTTGGGCCACGAAATCGTGTACGCGCTTTCAGACCATGGCGTACACGGGTTATCGCTCGCTCATCACCCCCTTGTCTTTGTTTTCGGATAGGTGGATAGCCGGTTTGTGCTCTTTTGGATTCTGGTAGTTCCTTTTCATTATTGAGCTTCGAGTGGTTTTTGGAATTTGGGCATCTTCGCCAGTGCCAGTGCAGAGATATCGGGTGGACAATGGCCAGGTGTTACCTCTTGGTGGTTGGGTCCGGGTGAGTTTATCGGTCAAGGAACTGCCCATTACTGTAATTTTGGAGTGTGATTTCATAAATGAAATCGGGTTGGTCTTGGATTATTCCGGACATAACTTTCTCTTTAAGTTCGCTCCTGAAGAGATGTTAGGCGCTTGAGAATACGATAAACCTATTGTGCATCGAGCTGTCGGGGCGTTGGCCGTTGAGGCCTTAGCTAACGAGTTTGATCTGGCCATTCTCTTGCCCCATCAGGCTTCTGACACGCGATTTGTTGCACAGTTTTCCCTAGCTCTTAGTGATAACCTGGGTGTTACTAACGTTATTGGCGGTCGCGGTGGTCTCGCGGTTAAGGCGCTCGGTGCGGAACCGCGCGACTGCTACGGTCGCAGGTTCGAATCCTGCCTCTGGCATTGATGTGTGTGATGTCCTTAGGTTAGTTAGGTTTAAGTAGTTCTAAGTTCTAGGGGACTGATGACCACAGATGTTAAGTACCATAGTGCTCAGAGCCATTTTTTTTAAACTAACGTTATTGATTATCATATCCGTCTGTCCAACAATATTACGGTTAGGTAGTCTCCGTACAGACTCTCACCTCCTAAGCTAAAGGCTAAAATATCTCAGATGTTCCAACTAGCAGTGATTATGCCTTGTACATCTGCTTATGCTTCCTCCAATATTTCTGGCACCTAAAGATCAGGGGCGCGATTTCAGACCTGTGGTTGACTACCGCCGTTTTAACGCTAAAGTTGTCCTTAAATCGTTACCTCTATCTGATGTGCATAATTCTTTTACTTGGTTTGCCGGCTCTAATTGGTTTACGGCCCTTGATTTGAATCACTCCTATCATCAGATTCCTTTGGCTGAAGAATGTAAACATGTTACCGCATGTTGTAGTGATTTAAACTTCTTTGAGTTTAACAGAGTTCCTTTTGGGCTAGCAACTTGAGCGGCTGTGCTTACTCGTTTGTTGGATAATATCATTGGCGACATGAAGTTAGTCTGTGCGTATAATTATTTGGACGACTTGGTAATCTATAGCCGTTCGTTTGAGTATCATTTGGAGAATATCCAGCAAGTTCTTTAGAGATTACAGGGAGCCGGGCTGACCGTTAAGCCTAGTAAGATGACACTAGCCAAGCAGCAGGTATCTTCCTTAGGTCATATAGTGTCGGGTCAGAGTATTCACATTGACCAAGAGCGAACTGCCGCGCGGAATTAGCCGAGAGGTAAAGGCGCTGCAGTCGTGGACTGTGCAACTGGTCCCGGCGGAGGTTAGTCCTCCCTCGGGCATGGGTGTGTGTGTTTGCCCTTAGGATAATTTAGGTTAAGTAGTGTGTAAGCTTAGGGACTGATGACTTTAGCAGTTAAGTCACATAAGATTTCACACACATTTGAACATTTTCAAGACCGAACTAAGGCCTTGCAGGCTTTGCCTCCGCCTACTGATAAGCGGGGAATTGCTACATTCATAGGCATTGCAAATTAGTTTAGGCATTTCGTTTCCAATTTTTCTCAGTTGGTGACATCCTTAAATCAATTATGCCGGAAGGGCGCGCGTTTTGAATGGGGACCCACCCAGGAGGCTGCCTTTGAGCACATTAAGGCGGTTCTTGGGGTACCCGATTTTAATAAAAGGTTTTTTGTTCAAACTGACGCTACTAATGCTGGTATTTCAGCTGTTCTTCTCCAGGAGTTTGAGGGACAGTCATTAGCCTACGCGTCTCGTCGGTTAACTGATGCCGAACTAAAGTACTCTGTCTACGAGTGCGAGGCTTTGGCCGTTTCATTTGCATTAGAGGTACCGCTTCTACCTTTAACATCGAGTTTTCCGTTTAGAAACCGACAAACTTTGAGTTGGGTGTTGATTAGGCCGCGTAAAACTGGCCGCGTTGCCAGGTGGGCAGTATGCATTTTGGCATTTCAGTTTGAAGTTAAACATGTGAAGGGCTCTGACAATATCCTTGCGGTTGTCCTCAGCCGGATGTCCGTCGAAACTACACCTTGTGAGAAAAACTAGCAGGTAGAGGGGGCAGTCTTAATTATATGAGGTTGCGTGAAATTCCGGTCTTGTTTGAAGATGTGGCTCAGCATCAGGATCAGGACCCTGTTTGGGCCCCCAATAAGCAACGTGTGTTCGCAGGAGAGCTGTCGGATGAGTATGTTGTTAAGAGTGGCATTCTCTGTAAGAGGGTGGGCGACTCTAAGCATTGCAAGATCTGTTTGCTTTTAACTTTGGTGCTCCCGGTTTTTCGTTATTTTCATGATTCGTTGGTGGGTGGCCATTTAGGTACTTATAAGACTCTCCAAAAATCAAGGAGCATTTAACTTGGCCCTCCATGGACCGGGATGTGAGAGAGATATCACAATGCCGCTTGTGTAATGTAGTCAAACAAAAGAATGCTCTTCAACATGGTTTGTTGGGTTCTGAACGAGAGTCCTGTCCTATGCACAAGGTCTATATTTTGGTTATTTAGGACCTTTACCTCGTACTAAGAAGGGTCATCGATATGTACTAGTTATTATCGATGCGTTCTCTAGATTTACTTGGCTCCTGCGGAGCCGTAACATTACCGCTGCCACCGCTATGTATCATTTAACTAAATGCGTCTTCTGTGTTTTTGCCCCACCCAAGCACCTTCTTAGCGAAAATGCTCCTGCTTTTCTTACGGTTCCTTTCAAGGCCTGTTTTCTGAATGGTGTCAAGCATATCACAACCACCCCGTATTATCCCCGGGGGTCTTTTGTGGAGAGAGTTAACCGAAATCTTAAGTCCGCGTTGATTATTTATCATCAGAAAACCCCTAGTAAATGGGACTCCAGTCTTTCCTGGCTTAGTTTTGCCTTTAATACCGCCAGTCATGAAGCTTTGCGAACTACGCCCGCCTCCTTGATCCTTTCCTATCCGGTTAATTCGCCTCTTTCGAACTTGTGGGGAATTCAGGATCCTATCCAGCCAATAGTAGACCTCGTGTTATCAAGGAAAACTGGAACCGGGCCAGGCGTAATATACTCAGAGCCCATAACAAACAAGCTGCACGCTACAATCTTAATCGGGAAACGTTTAAGGGCAGGCCAGGGGGGTTAACTTTATGTCCGCAATTTTCCGTGGAGGCAGGTACGTGGCGGGAATCTTAGTAAATTTACTCCTCGTTTCTGAGGCCTTTTACTATCGTGCTTATTTAAGGCACGGTAAATCTGTTGGTCAAGGAGAACAGTTCAGGTAAGCAGTATCGGATTCACCTTGGCGAAGATAAGTTCAGGTAGCTCAGGGGTTGAATCACCCCCTCCCTGCGTTAAGTTTGAGGGGGGGGGGGGGAAGTTGAGCCAGGGCTGGCTCATGTTATTCGTTGGATTAAACCTTGGTTGCCATTCCCTGTTTAGCCCCCGCGATTATCACGAGTATGCTGTTATCCTCTCTGCCCACGAGTGGCAGCAGCGGTTTGTATCGATATTCGCACGTTGTACTATCTTTGGCCTGGAGCTTATAGTTCCACTGTGCAGTGTGCGATCAGTTGGTCGGCGCGTAGTTTGGCCGAGGTCGCTGGCGGCGTCCACGCGCGGTCCGAGTGTGTGGTGCTGTTCCCATTGCTACGAGGCGCCTGGCTCACCGATCCTGGACACGAAAGTTGAATTTTGACTTAACGTGAACAGTCATGACTTGCTGGTAGATTGAGTCGTTTGGATTTCGCTGTCGGCTGTTGGGGCATCCCCGCGTGCAACAACGTGTGCTTCAAGTGGGCGAATTATAGCCCCCCCCCCCCCCCCCCCCCCCCTCACCGGTCGAGTTTGTGTACTTGGTTATTTTGTATTGAAGTGCACCAGTGGAATCTTCTCCTTCGTAGCCTTTAACGTTCCGGTTACCTGCCCTGGCCGCTGACGTAAATTCAGGCAGTGTCTTTTCCTTATCCTGTTGCTGTCCAGCACGATGTGTAATTTGACAGCTCAATGTATGCTTGGTTGTGGGTGCCAATACCTTCTACGTTGTTCCATTGAACTCCCTGTTGTGCGCTGATCGGCTGGAGTGAAAGTTACCTCGTCGGTGGGTCCGTTGACTGTCTGTCTGTCGGTTGGGTTGTCGTAGGATCGAAAATGGTTGGGCCGACTGTGTGTCTCACATAAGCGAGTGTTAGTGTCTGAATTTCAGGCCGACCCTTGAAAACTTCTGAGCGCCGTTGGGTGTACTGCCTTTTCTTATTTGTTCTTGTTGTTTGTATTTGTATGGATTCTAGCCGATTTTTAAATTAAGGCTGTTTTGCCTTAAAAAAAATTATTTTGGTTTGAGTCTTAAGTGATGGGCCTGCCGCCGATTTTTTTAAAATTAAAGTCCTTTTGCTGTTAAGGTGTGAGATAGTTTGGGCCTTCAGCCTAATTGAAGGAACTGGTTTAGATAAGGCCTTCTGCCTTTTAGATTTCTGATTTTGGTTGGAGTCTTAAGTTGTCTTTGAGCCGACTTTATATTAATGTAGTTTGGTCCTTAAGGCATGAGATTTTATGGTGCATTCAGCCGGTAATTAAGTTCTAAAACTTAATGCTGTGTTTTTTTAATTTTTTTTGGCTCTTGTAATATTTGGTCAAATAAATAAAGTTGTATGTTCGAGTGTAACTGACAGCCGCTTATTTTGGCCGCTTTCCACAATTGAAACTACCTGTCCTGTCCTGCGGCTTTAGCAGGGCGTCTCAGTATGATCTCATTAACTAGTGACCAAACTTGCCGTCAATGTTTTGCCCCTTAGGATTTGTGGGATTAGTTTTGAGTCTCAGATCAGGTTCTGAGTTAACAGGGCGGAACGTGGTTAGCAAGTCGATCAACACTACTATTCATAATACTCTAACACTGTTAAGTTCACACCGATAGCGTTTTTCAATTGTTCCACTGTCTGTTTTTCATAAGTGACCATAACAAATGTTTCACCGCAATAAACGTAAGCCCCTGAACAACAGATTTTTTATCGGATGTCCAATACTTGAAACCTTCTATGCAAATCTTCACTTTAGGACTTACACCTGGGCCTAATACCCCGTTATCCATCACAAACGCCGGCCGCTGTTGCCGAGCGATTCTAGGCGCTTCAGTCTGGAACCCCGCGACGGCTATGGTCGCAGGTTGGAATCCTGACCCCGACATGGATGTGTGTGATGTCCTTAGGTTAGTTAGGTTTAAGTAGTAAGTAGTTCTGAATTCTAAGGAACTGATGACCTCAGATGTTAAGTGCTGGGAGCCACTTTTCCCACCTAAAACTGCACTCGTGTAAAGTCATAGGTCTAGCCTTAGAGAAGTGGCCTGCCCATAATTTGTTTACTGGTTTGGGAGATAGAACGATGGAAAGGGTGTATATGCCTAAGAATTGTGAGATGGGCCAGCTGTAATCAGTGAAAAATTGCACCACACAATGGTGATAGTGGTTCAAATGGTTCAAATGGCTCTGAGCACTATGGGACTTAAAATCTATGGCCATCAGTCCCCTAGAACTTATAACTACTTGAACCTAACTAACCTAAGGACATCACACACACATCCATGCCCGAGGCAGGATTCGAACCTGCAACCGTAGCAATGGTGATAGTGTTAGCGGGCACCACACTAGGGCAACACTCATGTTATGAGCTACTTGTTCGGATGTGGGGTTTTAGTGTAACTAGTGGGCAAAGGAGCCATACAAATAGTAGAGGATTTTGAGGCAGAGGCATCTGGAGTCCAGTAGCACCACCACAACGCCGGGTCCACGGTGGACAGTGGGAGGACTGGGCACCTCCAGATGAAGCCATGGGTTCGAGACCGGGTCAGGCCAGAGACGCCAGCATTGAGCTTCCTTGTGGGAAGCACAGCGCCTCTATCCTGTCATCTCCAGTTGCTACCGTCCGACACCGCCGGTGGGCTGCGGGTCACGTCTCTTACACAGCCGGCCGCGGTGGCCGTGCGGTTCTAGGCTCTGCAGTCTGGAACCGCGGGACTGCTACGGTCGCAGGTTCGAATCCTGCCTCGGGCATGGATGTGTGTGATGTCCTTAGGTTAGTTAGGTTAAAGTAGTTCTAAGTTCTAGGGGACTGATGACCTACGATGTTGAGTCCCATAGCGCTCAGCTGAGGTCTCTTGCACAGCAGCATATCTTCTCCTACGCAGTGGGCACACGTCAGGCCAGCGCCCAACACACAACCCAACGTAAGCATAGTAGGGCACTGACGCCCTTATCTCCAGGGCGAAGGCCTGGATCGCTGGAGAGGAACAGTCCTAACAATGTAATGTCTATCTGAGGTTAATAAATTGTTCTTTCTCAGTCAGCAGTGTATCTATTGGGCCCAAATGGCTCACAACGACACCACTCACCCTATCGAGTGCCGCAGGCACGCATCAGCGGACACACAAACCCAACTCTCATCGATGAAACCAACAGCAGTCTTATAAACATTTTTTTACAGTTTTGGAGTGTCACAGTTTGTCAACAGCGCACACCAGTAACACAAACCTCAGCAACAGTAACAGACAATGTTGTTACAAATACAGACGGGAACACTGTGTTGCAAATATAAAAAATCTTGGAGTCTGAGATCATTTTCGCTAATTAATAAAGGTGAAGGCCGAGTTGGATAGGCCTACAAAAGATCTCTTTAAAAACCTAAAATTCCAAATCTTTCGCTGATGTCAGTGCATCAAAGTCAGAATGGAGTGTGCAGAGAAATCAATGAAGATGCATAGTTCACGAAATCCTCTACGATATTTAAACTAAACTTTGATAAGTAATTTCCAAAAGTATCCAATAAAGGTAAGTGAATAAAAACGGCTGTGAGAAAGTCCTCACAGTTTGTGAAAAATCTCAATTCCATTAAAAAAAACTCAGAGTGAAACATTGTTCCTAAGATTTACAGGAATGCGTTGCATGCCACAAAAAAGTCAGAAAATGAGAAAACAATACATAATGCTAAAACTGAAAGCAAAGGAGTCGGCAATGTTGTAAAACAAGGTTCAGGGGAACAGAAGCGGACTCACAGTACCTCTCAGATAAAATGCGGCTTGAATGACTGGTGATAGATAATAACTACTAAATTTTGTGAATGAATATTTTTTCAGGTACAGTAAAGAGCCTACAGCAATGTTCAAAAACTAAAAAGACGTTGAGGTAAAAAAATATGAGAAAGGTAAAATCATATTGCTAGAGACTAGAGTATGAAGTCATGGAAACAATTCAAAACTTAAAAAACAAGAAGTCAACCGGCTTTGTTGAAGTGAGAATTTCGAACATAAGGACCAGCCTCATATAGTAATTCGTAGAAATAAAAATAGACTGACTTTTCAATGTAATGGACACACTCTAGCTTTAAAAGGTTTTGCTTTTCACATTTACCCAAATATAACATTGATGATAATTTTTGGCAATGTTTGCCGACAAGATAAAGAATGTAACCTTTAACACTAGATTGCGTACTGGCGGCAGTTCTCCTTGGCCGTTTTTTGGTACGACTTGGAAAGAGAAAAATTAATCAATGATCGCCGATGCGTCGGTTCTCGATTGTGCTTAGGAGACGTACAGATTGATTGCGCGAAAATAGTTTCTCAAATGACCTCTTAACCCGGATTGCTTTCATGCAATCAGACTCTTCAATGAAATTACCTAAGGGATCTATTTGAATAATAAAAAAAGCGGAAATCAATGCAAAACAGTGAAATTTTGTAAAAAAAGTTGCTAGATTGGAAATAGAACACAATAATGGTCTCCCAGATACAATCGAGACACCGCGATAAAGAGCGAACCTGTAACAAAGTTCATTTAAACATAAACATTATTTGTGGTTAATTTAAAGAAAAGAATAAACACAGATTTTTTGTACAGTGAAGCATGAATATATTCTTAAAGAAAAAAGGCGTTACACTATAAACATTAACAAATTTACAACGAATACAAAACTTACGTTTTTATGTTTTTCTCGTACAAGGAGCAGTCCAACAATCGCTGTTTTTGCATGTGTGATATTTTGTAAAAATTAAATGTCCTGGCGTGCGCGTAATTATTTTTAATCGTCACAAGGTTTACAAAAGCGGTTTTTCTTTTTTTTGTGATCACGTGGTTTTTCATACTAAATGAAATATAACTTGTAGCGGTGCTACACAACACGTCTTAACAAGTCGGCGACCAAACGTCAAAGGTAATGAAGTACATGTTAACATATCAGCGACCAGAAGTACAATTAACTAAAAAGACTCTAGAATTTTCCTAACAAATGATAAATTTTTCTTTCTTCTGTTTCGCAGCTTCTTGCTATCAAGCGCTGCGGCAATGATTTTAAATATCTGCGCCCAGCGAGTCAGTGTTTAAAAGTACCTTTTAAACGCTGGCCGCGCATCTTGGTATAGGCGCACATTATAAACAGATTTCGTTTCTTTACTCTCGCGCTGTCATGCTTAGCATCATTACAAACTACAGCTCGATGGCTATCCTTTTCTTATATGCAAAATGTCTGAAATCCAATATCACATTGCTTCCCGCGTGAGGAGCGATTACTCCGTCAGGATCATCGCGACTCGCGCGTAGTCGTGATATTATTGCTTTCGTGAAACAAGTTAGTATTACTTGAAAAATTCTTTACAATAGATTTTACACTTACATCAGGCAAAGTGGTTAACATACAGAGTATAAGGTAAGTATTACGACTGAAAGTGATGGTAATTTGTCCATAGGGTAACTACATGACAATTGAACTGTGCTCTTTCTAATGTATTGTACAAGGATAACAAATGTTCATTCCTCAGTAAAAGATAATGAAATTAGGATAAAGGTACACATACATAGATACATTATACATGGCTCAATAAATATTAAAAAATAACAAAGAAATAAATTACTTGACTTAGCAGGAAGTCTGGGTGCACTCGTGGAAAAAATGTTACAAAAATTGACATTTTTTACAATGGCGTATTGCAGGAATATTTTTGTCGTTTCGTCGAAGATTTCTTGCAATAAATACGTAGCACTTTACTAATGTGTGGCTTTCATGGCCTACAAAAAAAGGTTCACTACACTTGGGTAGGAATGAGTTGCACTGGGAGTGGTAGAACTTCGGGTATTAATTGTAGCACTGCACTTGAGTGGGGAAATTGATTACACTTTCATAGTGGAGGAAAATTAGGGCATGACTTTCACTGTGGAAGTTGGAGTAGTTGTCGGGGTGTGATGTTGCGTTAGAGATACGTCGTGGGTCAGGAACTGGAAGATTGGTTCTGCAACATGTTGAGCTGTATGGTGGCGGCCTCTATTCCACTTGACACATGTCCGTGCTTTCATTTGTTTTCGTACATGAAAAATACAGAAAAATCTGTATTAGAATGTGCTTACTTACTAATAACTTAGTCTCGAAGAAAATTGGATTAGGTAAGGATAACAATTGCTTATGTACATAAGGTCTCATTCTCTTAGGAATGCTTAGTTCTCGTATTTATCTATTTTTCTGGTTTTCTTTGGTTCGACACGTTTTCGTCATTACTCGCCCTGGTCAGTATATTCGGTAGCAATTGGCAAAATCGAGCTTAAGACTCTTCCGATTAGTGTTTCTATAATTTCACAAGGTACACGAGTGCTTAATTCATTGCATTATCATATTTTATTTTGAATGGATTTCAAACACCTTTGGCATCCGCGTTCGTTGTGCAAAGAAAACTTGATTGTTCAGCTCTCAGCGTACACAGTGTTACGTCCGTTGGTCACAATCACGTGATAATAAATTGACAGTGTTCTGCGAGAAGCAGGGCGTTTGGTATCTATTAGCCGTGGTGTGAATTTTTACACAGTCTTTCATCGACTCTGGATTACGGAACCAGCCAGATGCGGCGACTCCCGCAGCTGTTTCGAAGAACGCGTCCGTGGAAAGGCGTACAGTACCGTTTGTGGTAAGTACAACACTTATTCACTTTCACTCTTCGGCTTTCTACATCGTGGTTTCGTGGTACAAGTACTTATAACATTACTTCACACGCGGTATTTCACACGTGTCGTTGGAGTTATCACCTTTTCAGTTCACACGTTATTATTAATTCGTGTTCACATTTATTTGGTCATCATGTTAAGGTTCACACGCACTACTTTTATACGTGTCCATTAATTACTTGTCTATAGTATGTTCACAAGCAGCAGCATATATGTGTCCATTTACTGCTGACTGTATTATTACCACAAAGTACAGTTAACATTCATTATACATATCATGTCTAAAAATTATTTACAAAGAAATATTTAGTCTGTGACTACAAGGCTTGACGAAAAGCGTGTCTCTTGTTCGTAGTTTGCGCTTCCAAGGCACTTTAGGTTTCCACTTTGTTCGAAATCTTGTTACTCTTTTCTTTTTACAATAGTTACTCGCTGGCCGCGGTGGTCTCGCGGTTCTAGGCGCGCAGTCCGGAACCGTGCGACTGCTACGGTCGCAGGTTCGAATCCTGCCTCGGGCATGGATGTGTGTGATGTCCTTAGGTTAGTTAGGTTTAAGTAGTTCTAAGTTCTAGGGGACTGATGACCACAGCAGTTGAGTCCCATAGTGCTCAGAGCCATGTGTGTGAGTAGTTACTCTTTAATCTAGTTCAGCTCTTTTATTTTCTCTCTGTTACGTCGTTAGTTTGAAGACATAGTCAATGTGGCTTCGTTTACGTGATGAACAGTTCGTATTCAAATTACCATTAGGGAAATTGGGAAGCTTGGTGCTCCCTGTCTTGCAATTGCACATAACAAATCTTAATTGAACTCGCAATTTGTGGAGAATAAGCATAGCGCGTCGACAACCAATGTGTCACGACTATCCATTCCTATAGCCTGTATGTATCAATCATGCAGACAGCTCGTAAAATTCACTTCTCTACTGGATAAGGCAGGATGGTAAGGATACTGGTTAGAGGAAAACACAAGACTTTTATGGAGTGAAGAAATTTGAAGACACAGTGTTAATGACGTATGATATGATGAGCTTAACATAAATTATTATCACCTTAGTTTTTCATGACAAATAGTATAATTAAATCGATACAGTAGTTTGTGTCGTCTGATCCAGCTCTCTAAACAATTTTCTATGCATATCTAAAATTACTTAAACCATGCATTAGCAGTGAACTGTGTCTGTTAACTATCTTCTGTTCCATGTATCGTAAAATTGCTTTTGCAAACAAAAAAAATCGTCGTATCTCGAGGACCTGAAATAGATATTTCTAGTACTAAATTAGTTTATTTATAAATGATCTTTGTATTTCAGCTGCACTGTACCGTAAAATTTTTATGAGCGTGTACGGTTTTCTGCGTATTATAATAAAATAATTGAGTTGCGCACTTCTTTCCTGGTACCTGGATCGTTATTGACTTACGTAATTCTTATATGCTAAACTGCTGCTTTTTGCCTGCTGCGTTTCATAGGTGGTCTCATTAAATTTGTTGTCACACACTCCTTATGTATAACATAACATTTACCTCATTAGAGTAACCGACCTTAATCAATTTTCTTTTCTTTTTTTTTACCTACGAGCAGTCATTCTGGTCTGAATGATTATTTTAATTTCATTCAAGAGTAGAGAGCTTTGCTATATTTATAACTAGTGGTGGCAGGTGGCACTTAGCACGTCCCTACTATAATATTTATTTGTCAGCTCTTTCGGCTGTGGCCGTTCATGGCTCAATTAAAACTAACTTACATCTAAGGCAAATCTTGCTCTCCTACAATAAATGTGTTTTACTTCAGGTGTTCACATAAATTACTTATCTTGTTGTGGCTGGTCCACAGGGTGTTAGTACTGTGCATTACTTTTACATACGTTGGTACTTCACACAAAGTATGACAACTTATAGTGTGTGTATATTTTATTTTAGCAGCATAACTTAACAGATATTTTCAATGGTTGACTCGGTATTTCTTAAAGTCTGCGTGATGAAACAATCCTTTTATTCGTCCAGATACAGGATCAGCTAATAGATAGCAACCAATGTGCGGCTTTCTTAATATAATGTATGGTCCTTCATACAAGTGCTGCCGCTTGAGATTCTTAGGATGAATCAAAGATGGGTTGAAGTGGGTCTTTAATAGCACTCGTTCATTTATACGATACGATAAGACTTTGCTAATGTGTTTGTCGAGCGCCTTTTTCCTTAGGTTGGCATAAGTGGTTAAAGATATGAGAGTTTGTCTTAACTTGTCGTCTAATGTTACTTCAGGGTGTTGTAATTTTGGGATGGGGTCTACCCATTCATTTCTTTCTAGTCGTTTAGAGACTAGTTCTGATGGTGTGAAACCACTTTGTGTGAGATAAATTATTAACAATCTCTTCAAAGGGTGTGACGAAATCAATCCACCATGTCTGCTGGTTTGGAATATACTTTCGTATGAAACGATTTAACTCTTTGAATACTCTTTCTGTGGGATTACTTTGCGGTCGGTACCGGGATATCAAAATTTCCCCACGAAAGTTTATGCGTTATCAGATAACATGGCTTCAGGCTTGCCAAAGCGAGGAAAATAGTCTTTCTCAATACGTCTAATTAGTGGAAGTATATTAGATGACTTCATTGCATAGAGTCTCACGTGTTTGGTAAAAAGATCTAACAATACGACCAGATACTTCACACCTCTTCCCTGAGGAAGTGGACCTGCATAATCCAAATTTGGTTTGGTCTTTCTGTACGTATCGGGTTTAAAGGTAAGGCATTTGACAAGTTGAAAGGTTTCTCCTTTTGGCAAATGGAACAATTTCTTAATAATTGGTGCACCTTCTTGTGAAGATTAGGTACATAGCAGTATGTTGAAATCTTGCGTTTGCATTTTTCTGGGCCATAGTGACCCCAGGGGAGGTGATTGTACCAAATGAGATGTTCAACATAATCTTTAGGAATACAGACGCACCACCTTCCCGTCAACAGAGAAGTTAGGTGAAACAAAACTCCATTGTGTACTTTATAAATTTTGCCAACGAGTGATCAGGGTTGTTTTGAAGAAGCTGTTTAATTTCTAGCCAATTGCGATCTGTGTCTTTAAGAGTATTCATTTGACAGCAAAGACGCAAAAAGTAACTCCGATGTAGAGGATCTTTCATAAGAAGAATTCTGTCATTAGAAATCTGTTCTATTAATTCAGTAGGCTCCGGCAATCCTTCCGGCATACCTGACAGTGCATCAGCAATAATGTTATTCTTGCCCTTTACGTAAATAATTTCAAAATCATACTCTTGTAGAAATAAACACCACCGAGTAAGCCGAGGATGATACAGTTTGCAAGAGAGTAAGAAGCTCAGTGCTTGATGATCTGAGTATACTCTGATTTTATGGCCATAAATGTAGTAATTAAAGCGGCGAAAAGCCCACACAACGGCCAATCCCTCTAATTCGGTCAACGAATATATCTCACATTCGGTTAAGACCCGACTGGCGAAACTGATTATTTTCACTTCCTCCTGCCCATCAGTTTTGTCTGTTTGAAATATACATGCACCTAATCCTTGAAACGATTCATCGCAAGAAATGCAGAAATCGAAACTCATGTTTGGATGACTTAAAATGTTACTCTTTAGAAGAGCTTCTTTGATCTTGCCAAATGCTTTTTGGCATTCAGAAGCCCACATCCAGTGGACGAATTTTCTTGATCAAATTTAACAATGCGGGATTGTTCATCGATTGATTCGGAAGGAAGCGACGGAAGAGTGAAGCTAATCCAATGAAACCTTTTAGTTGCCTTTTAGTGCAAGGCACAGGGAAATTTTCTATTGCTGTTAACTTGCTGGGATCAGGTGAGATTCCTTTCGAAGAAATTATATGTCCTAAAAACTTGACTTCTTTCTTGGCAATTTTTGATTTTTGTAAATTTGCGGTAACGCCAAAATCAGAGAATCTTTGAAAGATCTTTTGTAGGAGAGTTACATGTTCTTCCCAGGAAGTCGTTGCTATGAGTAAATCATCAACATAGACGGTGACTTGGTCAAGTAACTCTGGTCCTAGCACATGATCAAGTGCTGCAATAAAAACACCAAAACTAATGTTGAGACCGAAAAGTACTACACGAAAATGATAGGATCTGCCGGCAAAGATAAAGGCTGTGTACTTCCTCGATGATGATGATAGTTTCACCTGCTCTGAGCACTATGGGACTCAACTACTGTGGTCATCAGTCCCCTAGAACTTAGTACTACTTAAACCTAACTAACCTAAGGACATCACATACATCCATGCCCGAGGCAGGATTCGAACCTGCGACCGTAGCAGTCGCACGGTTCCGGACTGCGCGCCTAGAACCGCGAGACCACCGCGGCCAGTTTCACCTGCCAATAGCTACTTCGGAGGTCTATTGAGGATAAGTAACTCTGATCCTAGCACATGATCAAGTGCTGCAATAAAAACACCAAAACTAATGTTGAGACCGAAAAGTACTACACGAAAATGATAGGATCTGCCGGCAAAGATAAAGGCTGTGTACTTCCTCGATGATGATGATAGTTTCACCTGCTCTGAGCACTATGGGACTCAACTACTGTGGTCATCAGTCCCCTAGAACTTAGAACTACTTAAACCTAACTAACCTAAGGACATCACATACATCCATGCCCGAGGCAGGATTCGAACCTGCGACCGTAGCAGTCGCACGGTTCCGGACTGCGCGCCTAGAACCGCGAGACCACCGCGGCCAGTTTCACCTGCCAATAGCTACTTCGGAGGTCTATTGAGGATAAGTAACTCTGGTCCTAGCACATGATCAAGTGCTGCAATAAAAACACCAAAACTAATATTGAGACCGAAAAGTACTACACGAAAATGATAGGATCTGCCGGCAAAGATAAAGGCTGTGTACTTCCTCGATGATTATGATAGTTTCACCTCCAATAGCTACTTCGGAGGTCTATTGAGGATAAGAACCTCACACTATGGAATTTTTGTAGTTTTTCCTCCAGTGGTTCTGGTCTTGTGCATACTGGAATGATGATTTTATTAATATTCCTTACGTCCAAGACAAGTCTGACGCTTCCATCGTGTTTGAAAATAGGTAACAACGGGCTACTGTAGGGAGAGTCGGACGATTTTATGATTTTCCACTTAACCATTTTACGTATTTCTTGTTTGACGGCTTCTTTACGGGACTGCGGAACTGAATAGGTTGTTTTGCAAAAAGTATCATGGGCTTTCACTCTCATGTTAAATTCATAGGCTGCTATGATACCTGGTTTTCTGTAAAAAATGTTCACAAATGTTGATAATAGGTCATGTAGTTCATACTTCTGTCTGTCGTCGAGTCCGTCTGTTTCCACAATTTTTATGCGTAACTCGTCGGCAGTTGGTTATATGTCAGGGTCATTGTTGACGTCACTGAACTCGTCAACCGCACGGTGGTAATGTTGCCTGTCAGAAAGTCTACGTATTTTCACTTTACGTTCCAGGTTGGTTATCCTGACTGTGGTTCTCATTAGATGTATGACCAGTGCCCTATCATCTAGTTAACGTGCACTTACCTTCATCTAAATCAATGATGGCACGAATTCTTCGTAGAAAGTCCATTCCTAACAAGCATGGCACTGACAGGTTCTTTACTACTAAAAATGTGCACTGTATACAGTCGGATTTAAATTGTGTTGTTGCTTGTACTTGCAAGCTAACCTTCTGTACTAGGGAGCCTACTGCTCCGGATACAGTACATCCTTGTACAGGAAGTGAAGGATTTTTTTGTTACAGAGCACACCTTTTTGTATACACACATAGACATAGCATTAATATTTGCATCTGTGTCGATGATGGCAATGATTGGTATATCACAAATGTGAATCAGAGTTGACGCTTGTACTTGGTTTTCCCAAAGGTCGTTGTTTTCGTAGGTGTTCTCTACGTCTAATAGTTCGTCCTGTAAGTATCTGTCGTCTTCGTATCCAATTACGTTGATATGTCTTTTAATGAAGTTGCCCCCCATTGGTTCCGCAGCTTCCCCGTGGAGGCCTAAAGAAGCTGCTAATGGTTTTCCGACTGGGGTGGAGCTGAAATGTCAGTTATTTTTACTTGACTAGTATTTTGCGACATACAAGGTCGAAAATTTGCGTTCGTATCCCATACGACTTGTGCATCTCTTGATTGTGTGTTATTTAACATCGCGTTTTGTGCTTGGTTCACCTGTGTGTACAAAATGGTCGGATTTCCTTGACTATTATGACCGGCGGTGTCAGGAAAAGCATGCGACGAATTGTCCTGACCATTGTTCCTGAACTGTTGGTTGGGTTGGTGAGAAAATGTCACATTTTTCGGCTGTGAAAAATTCATTTGGTGAGAGGGAGTGAAGTGACTCGGCTGACTGTACTATTGTGGTCTGTTATAATTGTTCCATTTCTTTCCCTTGTGACGATTTCCATTATTGGTCTTGTTGTTCTGGTACTGGTAATTACCGTTGTGATTTATCGGTGCATTACCGTATTGTTGCTGTGTGTTTTGATAAATCGGATTGTATCTATTCTGGTGTGCATATTTTTTGTATTGTTTTCCATTACGGCGGTTGTAACTGTCA
The DNA here is from genome assembly GCF_023897955.1 of Schistocerca gregaria. Taxonomy (NCBI): domain Eukaryota; kingdom Metazoa; phylum Arthropoda; class Insecta; order Orthoptera; family Acrididae; genus Schistocerca; species Schistocerca gregaria. Next base: position 425,434,557 of record NC_064927.1, read on the forward strand.
TGATTGCCGTAAGGCTGAGCGTTTGGTTGACTCCTGTTACGTTGGTACGACATTCCATTGACGCAATTTGTTTTGTGCTGCTGCGGAGCGGACTGTCCATTATTATAATTATTCCGCGCGCTCGCACGCACATCCTCATGGATCACATCCAAATTATCAAAAACAGAAAGAAAGGCTTCTAGGTCTTCTTCACTCACATTAACTAGTTTTTCTCTTATTGACACAGGACGTTTTGACTTTAAGATCATGATTACATCTTTGGTTGAAATGGGCGTGTCCCAATACTGAATTTTACTTGGATATTTTTCAAAATAACCTCTCAAACCTCCTCCTTTGGTGTTGAAAGATTCGGGGTTGTAAACCTCCTTTCGGAATCTTTCTTGTATACCTCAACCACAGAATTTATTCAAAAAATGCTTTACAAAATCTGCATAGGTGTGACATTTGTCTATTATTTCTGTACCCCAAATTGATTCTTCACCGTGTATATAGCCTAAGATGAACTGTATCCGCTGCCTGTCGTTCCATGATTCTGGAAAAGCACCTGTGAATGATTTTAGAAATACCATGGGATGTATATTTCGTTTTTCAGGTATAAAAGGCAGAAAAACTCTGTGTTTTAGCACACTTTGTATCGCATTAGTTCAACGAGTGTTAGTTGATCGGCATGACTAGGTGACGTGGAAGTTTCTTCACGCGTATTATTTACTGTTGGTAAGAATTGTACCTGACACTCGGGATATTGACGATTATCGTGTTCTGGCGGTAGCGAATGCACACTTTGATTTTCACCCTGCAATTCCGTAACTTGTCGTTTCAGTTGATCTACACTCATGGAAATTGAAATAACAACATCGTGAATTCATTGTCCCAGGAAGGGGAAACTTTATTGACACATTCCTGGGGTCAGATACATCACATGATCACACTAACAGAACCACAGGCACATAGACACAGGCAACAGAGCATGCTCAATGTCGGCACTAGTACAGTGTATATCTACCTTTCGCAGCAATGCAGCCGCTATTCTCCCATGGAGACGATCGTAGAGATGCTGGATGTAGTCCTGTGGAACGGCTTGCCATGCCATTTCCACCTGGCGCCTCAGTTGGACCAGCGTTCGTGCTGGACGTGCAGACCGCGTGAGACGACGCTTCATCCAGTCCCAAACATGCTCAATGGGGGACAGATCCGGAGATCTTGCTGGCCAGGGTAGTTGACTTACACCTTCTAGAGCACGTTGGGTGGCACGGGATACATGCGGACGTGCATTGTCCTGTTGGAACAGCAAGTTCCCTTGCCGGTCTAGGAATGGTAGAACGATGGGTTCGATAATGGTTTGGATGTACCGTGCACTATTCAGTATTCCCTCGACGATCACCAGAGGTGTACGGCCAGTGTAGGAGATCGCTCCCCCACACCATGATTCCGGGTGTTGGCCCTGTGTGCGTCGGTCGTATGCAGTCCTGATTGTGGCGCTCACCTTCACGGCGCCAAACACGCATACAACCATCATTGGCACCAAGGCAGAAGCGACTCTCATCGCTGAAGACGACACGTCTCCATTCGTCCGTCCATTCACGCCTGTCGCGACACCACTGGAGGCGGGCTGCATGATGTTGGGGCGTGAGCGGAAGACGGCCTAACGGTGTGCGGGACCGTAGCCCAGCTTCATGGAGACGGTTGCGAATGGTCCTCGCCGATACCCCAGGAGCAACAGTGTCCCTAATTTGGTGAGAAGTGGCGGTGCGGTCCCCTACGGCACTGCGTAGGATCCTACGGTCTTGGCGTGCATCCGTGCGTCGCTGCGGTCCGGTCCCAGGTCGACGGGCACGTGCACCTTCCGCCGACCACTGGCGACAACATCGATGTACTGTGGAGACCTCACGCCCCACGTATTGAGCAATTCGGCAGTACGTCCACCCGGCCTCCCGCATGCCCACTATACGCCCTCGCTCAAAGTCCGTCAACTGCACATACTGTTCACGTCCACGCTGTCGCGGCATGCTACCAGTGTTAAAGACTGCGATGGAGCTCCGTATGCCACGGCAAACTGGCTGACACTGAGGGCGGCGGTGCACAAATGTTGCGCAGCTAGCGCCATTCGACGGCCAACACCGAGGTTCCTGGTGTGTCCGCTGTGCCGTGCGTGTGATTATTGCTTGTACAGCCCTCTCGCAGTGTCCGGAGCAAGTATGGTGGGTCTGACACACCGGTGTCAATGTGTTCTTTTTTCCATTTCCAGGAGTGTATATCATTGCTTCGCTGACGTTTCCCTTCTGGAAGATCGTGGCTAAATGCTCGTCTGATTTCACCTAATTCACTGGTTAAAGTGTCACCAGAAGTACCGGAGAAGTTAAGATTTCTGCTGTAGCAGATTTAACCGTACCCTTTGGTTCAGAGTGTACCTTGCTGACAATGTACTGTTCTTTGGATTGCATCCACTCTTCAAATTCCCTATTAAGTGTATTGCTTACACCGGTGTTGACATCTGCGATCTTTTTGTCAATATTGACATCGGATATTTGCTGAGCAAGGTCTTCAACTCGCTCGCCAACGTGGTTGACACCTTCTGTTAATTGGCTTACTCTCTTTGAAACATCACCGTAATGTTTCAAAGAGTCACTCACAACTGATTTACACGCATCTATTTGGGCCTGTATATCTGTGAACTTGCTACCAATATTGGTCTCGGCGGATTCCACCATCGAAAGAACACTATCAATTTTTGCATGTACGCTTGCGTTTAGCTCGCTTGCGTCAGCAGTGGTAATGGCTTTAATTTTTTTCTCCATGGTGTCATTCGAATTTTTGATTTGTGCTTGGATTTCGGTAATAACAGAATTTATATTGTTCATTCGCACTTGTGTGTCCTCAATCCTTGATTCTAAACTGTTGAACCTGCTGTCACTTTGATTTGCTAACTGACTGATTTGCGTTTTCATGTTGTCACTTTGGTTTGTTAACTGTCCCATTCGAGTGTCAAGATTACCCCTGTGAGCTTCTATGTAATCACTCTTGTTTGTAAGTTGTGCCATGTTTGCTTCAAAACTGGTATTCATATCAGCAAACAATTTTAGTATATCTGACAGCGAGCATTCACGTGACTGCGACGCGGTCTGTGGCGCCGACAGCTCACGTGTCGCTTCGTCGTCTGTTGTTGCCTCACAACGATATTAAGGTTTGTTTACACCCGCGCGCGGTCTAAGTAAATCGTAAATTTAAAGTAGTTATACTGCACGAGGTAGAAAAGATAATTTTTTTTTAATTATGATTTTCACTTGTCAGGTACGCCAAGGACTTCGCGCCCTGATTACACAGATATTCCTTGCGCGTTATAAACAATTGAAACCCTGACACACGAAAATGCCAATATGGCAACAAGAGTGATAAAATAAATGAAAAATGGCACAGATAGCGTCCATTGTGATTCACTAAAATGCACAACAATGGAAATTCTTGCTAACTATTTCTAACTATTGTAAGCGAAATGATGTGATAGAGGCTGATCTAATAGCAAAAGGAAACAGAAATTTGGAAATTAAATTGCTTGAGGAAAGGAAAAAGCGTAGAGAGTGAATGTCACGAGCCGACTGAATGCTCGGTACGCAAAGCTTCAAATGTAATAAAAAATCGTAATCACATTAGTTGTCTTGCGCGCTGCTATTTATTGCTGTTGTGGATTCTTACGATTTTCTGCATATGTCTCCTTTTTTTTTTAAATACTGGTTTTGGCTTCCAATATTCTCCAGATGGTAGCATGAAAATAAAAAGAACAAATTAGTTTTTTAGTCAAGTCCCTGTTCGGGCGCCACATCTAGCGTTAAAAGGTTTTGCTTTTCACATTTAACCAAATATGACATTGATGATGATAATTTATGGCAATGTTTGTCGACAAGATAAAGAATGTAACCTTTAACACTAGATTGCGTACTCGCGGCAGTTCTCCTTGGCCGTTTTTTGGTACGACTTGGAAAGAGAAAAATTAATCAATGATCGCCGATGCGTCGGTTCTCGATTGTGCTTAGGAGACGTACAGATTGATTGCGCGAAAATAGTTTCTCAAATGACCTCTTAACCCGGATTGCTTTCACGCAGTCAGGCTCTTCAATGAAATTACCTAAGGGATCTATTTGAATAATAATAAAAAAGTGGAAATCAATGCAAAACAGTGAAATTTTGTAAAAAAAGTTGCTAGATTGGAAATAGAACACATTAATGGTCTCCCAGATACAATCGCGAAACCGCGATAAAGAGCGAACCTGTAACAAAGTTCATTTAAACATAAACATTATTTGTGGTTAATTTAAAGAAAAGAATAAACACAGATTTTTTGTACAGTGAAGCATGAATATATTCTTAAAGAAAAAAGGCGTTACACTATACACATTAACAAATTAACAACGAATACAAAACTTACATTTTTATGTTTTTCTCGTACATGGAGCAGTCCAACAATCGCTGTTTTTGTATGTGTGATATTTTGTAAAAATTAAATGTCCTGGCGTGCGCGTAAGTATTTTTTATCGTCACAAGGTTTACAAAAGCGGTTTTTTCTTTTTTTTGTGATAACGTGGTTTTTCATACTAAATGAAATATAACTTGCAGCGGTGCTACACAACACGTCTTAACAAGTCGGCGACCAAACGTCAAGACTAATGACCACAGCAGTTGAGTCCCATAGTGCTCAGAGCCATTTGAACCAAACGTCAAAGGTAATGAAGTACATGTTAACATATTGGCGACCAGAAGTGCAATTGACTATAGAGACTCTAGAATTTTCCTAACAAATGATAAACTTTTCTTTCTTCTGTTTCGCCGCTTCTTGCTATCAAGCGCTGCGGCAATGATTTTAAATATCTGCGCCCAGCGAGTCAGTGTTTAAAAGTGCCTATTAAACGCTGGCCGCGCTTCTTGGTATAGGCGAACGTTATAAACAGATTTCGTTTCTTTACTCTCGCGCTGTCATGGTAGCATCATTAGAAACTACAGCTCGATGGCTGTCCTTTTCTCATATGCAAAATGTCTGAAATCAAATTATATCACAAAACGCCTCCGATTTCACAACAGGTGTAAAATTGTTCTGAATTAGGTGTCGTGCTAAGCGTCTAGCATCTACTATTTCAAAAGCTGATTAGATTTCTGTGGCTATTTCATATTAATATTCATCAAATTATACATCCACTCACCTAGTTAAACCATGTTTTTGTAACATAGGTTTCTAAAAATGTTTCAAATGGCTCTGAGCACTACGGGACTTAACATCTGAGGTAATAAGTCCCCTAGAACGTAGAACTGCTTAAACCTAACTAACCTAAGGAAATCACACACACCCATGCTCGAGGCAGGATCGAACCTGCGACCGTAGCGATCGCGCGGTTACAGATTGAAGCGCCTAGAACCGCTCGGCCACAACGGCCGGCATAGGTTCCTAACTTAAGCTCTGCAAGCATAGAAAGTGAGACAAGTTTGTCTGCTGTGGCAGGTCTATCGGTTTCAGATTTTATTCTAGTGATACCTACTGGTAAAACTTTTACTACACTGCCTCTCAGTTCCAGGAATGAATGTGAACTATTTTCGCAAAGGTCATGGGGGCCTTTCTTTCAAAATCCACATAGAACCTCGATCAACGAGATTATACGTATTTGTGGACTTCGCTGTTAAAGACGACTTACTCTGCAGTAATGTTTCTGAAGGCCCTGGAAGATTATTCGCTGACAGCTGGGGAGACACTGCTACACTCAACTGGCGCTCCCCCGTACGTACGTCTACGTCATTAGACGGAAGTGAGGCAGCAACAGAACTACGTGAAGTCGAGAGAGCTGCGATTGCAGATAAGTAGGGTTATTTTTGGAGGAAATCGGTGTTACTGAATGTCGATTTAGGTGTTATTTTCTAACGGCTTATATTTCAAATATTTATCATATTTCATTGGTATCCAGTGCTATGTTGAAAATGAGAATATACCTATGGTTCAAATGGCTCTGAGCACTATGGGACTCAACTGCTGTGGTCATTAGTCCCCTAGAACTTAGAACTACTTAAACCTAACTAACCTAAGGACATCACACACATCCATGCCCGAGGCAGGATTCGAACCTGCGACCGTCGCAGGCGCACGGTTCCGGACTGCGCGCCTAGAACCGCGAGACCACCGCGGCCCATACCTATGAATCACATTATTATTATAATAATTATTAACATCATACATCTCACACATTTTGACTATTGACATAATTTCAAAAATACTTGCTGAGAAATTAAGCCACCATAAAGTGAAAAGTGTCGATCGGACTCTGTGCTTGAACATGCCTTCAGGCTCAAACCCTCAATTAAACTCCGTATTTTCGTGGTACGTAAAGATATATACGGGAAACACCATTAAACAGTCATATTCTTGCTGTTTCTGTAAAATCCTCTGATTTCGTGTTATATGTCGTATTATCGTTTACGCGAAATTTTCTACAGTAAGGTTTCCATTTACATGGTTACACCGACATTTTTTTCAGCTAACAGTCTTCTAACTTCTGCTGTTGATGCTAACTACTTTTCACTTGTCACTTATAATTCACTATGATGTACTCTTACATTCATATCTTCTTTTCGATACAGAACTGAGATACTTTCTTCTAGGTCCACGTCACTTCCGTGAGGAACATGACCACTCGGAGAAATAATCGCACCCTTCACTGCTGAGCCTAGATCCTGAGTGTGTGAATCACCTTTATTTTACTCAGACACAACGTCTTCCATTCCTCACCCTATGCTCCACTCACTGTCTTCTTTCAGTAGTGTATCCCACAGAAGGACATAGTGCAGGCTGACTGCCTGCATGGGATGTCCTCCTTCCTTGAAACATGCTCACAAACAGCTTCCTCGAATTCGCTGCAGTGCTTCCGCTCTCCCTGTAGTTCAACAGGTTACGTCTACGCTACTCCACGCGGAACATTATGTGGCTCTGAAGCTCGGTGAAGCTAACACGGGGATATGATCAGCTTAGCAGTACAGTCCTTGACGCGATCCAAACAACGGTTTGCTTAGTGGCGTTCATAGCGTCGTGGCATCGGCCTCTGGCAGGCCATCACAACCGCAAGCTATGTAACTCTGCAGTTGGGCACTAAAATAATGCCAGTATAGCATTCTGTAACACACCAGTCCGCGATAGCGGTAGGCTGGATGACAACATACTGTGTCACAACGCTGCCTACGTGTCGGGAAACACGCTTCTGTCACATCACACACGGCCGTTGTAATTTCAGCTGCTCCCCGTTCAGAAGCCAGCAGTCCTTCCGCCTTCTCTGACGCCAGGGAAGCCTCTGTGCTAGTTAACTGCGGCCTCATCGAGCACCATCATCAACTAGGGTAGACGAAGCCGCTTGTCTGTGAGATGTCAGACAGCTCCGATGGTTCCGGGCTTCGAAATTGTACTTCCAAGGCGACACTACACTTTGGGTGCTTTGTAATTACCAGTTAGCACACCTGAGTTCCCGCCCTGCTTAGCAGTTGCGCCAGTGGTGCTCGTGTGTTACGTGCCAAAGGGCCAAGTATTTGCCAGTCGCTGGATGCAGCACCACGGCAAGGCGAGAAGCGGCGTGCTGTCACAGCGAATTGTCTTCAGACGTGCAGGGGCGTTTTGTTGGCCATGCCTGAGAATAATCATGTCTTGCAAGGGATTCAGTGACTTCTTTAACGCGCCATACTTTACTGGCCAGAAGAGTATTCACACCTTATGACGAATGTAAGGATTCAGATGCCTTCACTAGCAGAAAGATAGATACTGCCTACAGGAAAATTAAAGAGGCCCTTCGAGAAAACAGAAGCAGTTGTCTGAATATCAGGAGCTCAGATAAAACCGGCCCTAAGCAAAGAAGGGAAAGCTGAAAGGTGAAAGGAGTATCTAGGAAGTCCATGCAAGGGATGCATTTCAAGGCACTGTTATAGAAATCGAAGAAGACAAGAAACGGGAGACATGATACTGCGAGAAGAATTTGAAAGAGCGCTGAAAGACCTACGTCGAAACAAGGACCCAAGAGAAGACGGCATTCCGTCAAAACTAGCGATAGCCTTAGGAGAGCTAGCCATGACAAAACCCTTCCATCTGCTGTGCACTATATGTGAGACAGGCGAAATATCCTCAGACTTCAAGAAGAAGAATAATTCCAATTTCAAAGAAAGCAGGTGCTGGCAGTTGTGAACTTTACCGAAGTATCAATTTGATAAGTCATGGTTGCAAAATACTAACACAAATTCATTACAGAAGAATGGAAAATCTTTTAGAAGCTGACCTCGTAGAAGATTAGATTCGATTCCGCATACATGTAGGAACACGCAGGCAATATTAACCCTGAGACTTCTCCTAGAAGATAGGTTACGGTAAGACAAACATACATTTATAGCATTTGCAGACTCAGAGAAAGCTTTTGAGTGTGTTGTCTGTAATACTCTCTTTGAAATTCTGAAGGTAGCGAAGTAAAATACAGGGACCGAAATGCTATTCACAACTTGTACAGAGAGCAGATGGCACTTATAAGAGTCGAGGGGCATCAAAGATAATCAGTAGTTGAGAAGGGACTGAGAGAATGTTATAACTGATCCCCGACGTTATTCGATCTGTACACTGAGCAGTCAGTAAAGGAAATCAAAGACAAATCTGGAGTATGATTAAAGTTCAAGAGAAAAATAAAAACTTTTAGTTTTGTCAGTGGCATTGTAATTTTGTCAGAGACAGCAAATCACTTGAAAGAGCCGCCGAACGGAATAGACAGTGTCTTGAAAGAACGATATAAGATCAGCATCAGCAAAATCAAAACAATGATAATGGAATGTAGTCGAATTTTATCAAGTTATGCTGAGGGAGGTACATTAGCAAACGAAACAATTAAAATACTACAGTACTGGCAATTAAAATTGCTACACAACGAAGACAATGTGCTACAGACGCGAAATTTAACCGACAGGAAGAAGATGGTGTGATGTGCAAATGATTAGCTCTTCAGAGCATTCACACAAGGTTGGCGCCAGTGGCGACCCTACAAAGTGCTAACATGAGGAAAGTTTCCAACTGATTTCTCATACACAAACAGCAAATGACCGGCGTTGCCTGGTGAAGCGCTGTTGAGATGCCTCGTGTAAAGAGGAGAAACGCGTACCATCACGTTTCCGACTTTGATAAAGGTCGGATTGTAGCCTATCGTGATTGCGGATTATCCTATCGCGACATTGCTGCTCACGTTGGTCGAGATCCAAAGACTGTTAGCAGAATATGGAATCTGTGGGTTCAGGAGGGTAATACGGAGCGCCGTGCTGGATCCCAACGGCCTCGTATCACTAGTAGTCGACATGACAGGCATCTTATCCGCATGGCTGCAACGGATCGTGCAGACACGTCTCGATCCCTGGGTCAACAAATGGGGACGTTTGAAAGACAACAACCATCTGCACGAACAGTTCGACGACGTATGCAGCGGCATGAACTGTCAGCTCGGAGACCATGGTTGCGGTTACCCTTGACGCTGCATCACAGACAGCAGCGCCTGCGATGGTGTACTCAACGACGAACCTGGGTGCACGAATGGCAAAACGTCATTTTTTCGGATGAATCCAGGTTCTGTTTACAGCATCATTATGGTCGCATCCGTGTTTGGTGACATCGCGGTGAACGCACATTGGAAACGTGTATTCGTCATCGCCATACTGGCGTGTCACCCGTCGTGATGGTATGGGGTGCCATTGGTTACACGTCTCGGTCACCTCTTGTCGCACTGACGACACTTTGAACAGTGGACGTTACATTTCAGATGTGTTACGACCGGTGGCTCTACCCTTCATTCTATCCCTGCGAAACCCTACATTTCAGCAGGATAATGCACGACCGCATGCTGCATGTCCTGTACGAGCCTTTCTGGATACAGAAAATGTTCGACTGCTGCCCTGGCCAGCACACTCTCCAGATCTCTCACCAATTGAAAACTTCTGGTCAATGGTGGCAGAGCAACTGGCTCGTCACAATACGCCAGTCACTACTCTTGAGTAGTACCTGTGCAATTCATCCAATCTGTGTTTGACTCAATGCCCAGGCGTATCAAGGCCGTTATTACGGCCAGAGGTGGTTGTACTGGGTACTGATTTCTCAGTATCTGTGCACCTAAATTGCGTGAAAATGTAATCACATGTCAGCTCTAGTATAATATATTTGTCCAATGAATACCCCTTTATCATCTGCATTTCTTCTTGGTGTAGCTATTTTAATGGCCAGTAGTGTATATGAGGTTTACCATTTGGATAGCATAATAAAGTGAAGGAAGAAACGGAAGCACCAAGAAGTAATTAAAGCAGACTTTTGAAATTTTGGGAATATATATATGTCTAGGTAACTTATTTATCTGATTAACATTGCAAGGTCATGGGTTGATGTAAGCGCGAGGTAAGCCATTGCAAATGTGAAATGCTGTTACTTTAATAAGCGGCATACCCGCCAGCATCTTGCAACCAAGCATGCAGACATGCATGCATTGAGTTGTACAGGTGCCGGAAGTCAGTTTATGAGAAAGAGTTCCATTCCTGCTGCACTTGGCCGGTCAGTATAGAGAGGGACGGTTAATACTGGTTGTGGATGACGCTGGAGTGGTCGACCGGTGATGCCCCATATGTGCTTCATGGAAGACAGATCTGATGATCGAGCAGACCGAGGCAACATGTCGACACTCTGTACAGCATGCTGGGCGCATATGGCAAATGGGCGAGCGTTATCATGTTGGAAAACACCCATACGAATGCAGTTCACGAGTGGTAGCACAAGTCGAATCACCAGACTGACGCACAAATTTGCATTCAGGTTGGGTGGGATAGCCACGAGAGCGCTACCGCTGTCGTACCAAATCGCTCCTCAGACCATAATTCCAGGTGTGGGTCCAGTGTGTCTAGCACACAAACAGGTCGGTTGAGGGCCCCTAACTGTCTCGTCGCAGTTTCGAATCCTACCTCGGGCATGGACGTATGTGATGTCCTTAGGTTAGTTAGGGTTAAGTAGGCCTAAGTTCTAGGGGACTGATGACCTCAGCAGTTAAGTCCCATGGTGCTCAGAGCCATTTTTTTTACCCCTTCCAACCAATACACGGCCACCACTGGCACCGAGGCAGAACCAGCTTTCATCACAAAACACAACAAACCTCTTCCCTGACCTCCAGTGAGCCTTCTCTTGACACCAGCGAAGTCGCAAATGGCGGTGTTTTATGGTCAGTGGAACCCACGCTACACGGCTCTGGCTCGGAGCTTTCCTTGAAGAAACCGTTTTTTAAGGCTTTATTGTGTCACTGTGGTGCCAAATGATGGTCAGATTGTTGCAACAGATGCAATACGATGCGCCAGAGCCATACGCTAAACATGATGGTCTTCTCTCTCGGTGGTGTCACGTGGCCGTTCGGCGCCCGGTCTTCAAGCACCACACATTCTCCTGATTGCCGCTGCTAGCAGTCATGCACATAACTTACGTTCCTGTCAAGTCTTTCTGCAGTATCGCAGAAAGAATGTCCAGCTTCTCGTAGCCCTCTTACATGACCTCGTACAGAGCGAGGTGGCGCAGTGGTTAGCACACAGGACTCGCATTCGGAAGGACGACGGTTCAAACACGTGTCCGGCCATCCTGATTTAGGTTTTCCATGATTTCCCGAAATCGCTACATGCAAACTCCGGGATGGTTCCTTTGACAGGGCATGGCCGGCTTCCTACCCAACCCTTCCCTAGTCCGATGACAGATGACCTCGCTGTTTGGTCCCTTCCCCAAACCAACCAACCAACATGATTTCGTTCAAACCCAGTGAGGTGTTGGTAATGGCGTCTTTCCCGCCAAGAAGACATTCCTGAGTAACATCAACACACCACGTCCTGTCTCCAAGGAAACTGCCACTCACGACCGTTACAGCGTATTTTTAAAGCAAACCTGATTTGTGCCCTCATGGTGTGGCTACTAGCGCCGCTCTTATGCGACTGGCGCGAAATCTGAGTAGACACCATCTTTCAGATGTAGAAATATGCGCCGGCCGCTGTGGGCGAGCGGTCCTAGGCGCTTCAGTCCGGAACCGCGCTGCTGCTACGGTCGCGGGTTGGAATCCTGCCTCGGGCATGGATGTATGTGTGATGTCCTTAGGTTAATTAGGTTAAGTAGTTCTAAGTTCTAGGGAACTGATGACCTCAGATGTTAAGTCCCATAGTTCTCAGAGCCATTTGAACCATTTAGAAATATGCCTACCAACTTTCGTTTCCGTCGCTCAACTCATTCTCACATTTACGATTTTTTCCTGTCAGTGTAACTGGTGATGATCTAAGCAAAGAGGATATAAAATGTAGAGTGTTAACAGCAAGAAGGGAGATTTATTAACACTGAATATACATTTAGGTGTTAGAAAGTCTTTTTCGGAAGTATTTGTATGTAGCTTAGACACGTATGGAAGTGAAACATAGACGGTAAGTAACTTAGACAAGAAGACAATAGAAGCTTTTGAAATGTGTTTCTACAGATGAATGCTAAGATATGATGGGTAGATCATGCAGCTAACGAGAAGGTGCTTAATAGAACTGGGGAGAAAAGAAATTTATGGCACAACCTGAATGAAGAAGGGATCATTTTGATTAAAATTCTTCTGGGTAATACGCCGCGTCGTTGCTAAAAGCTAACAACAATAATAAACTAAAACCGACGTTTCGGCCGAATTGCAACGGCTTCCCTCAGCGTACGACTGGTTTGGGGGGATAGGTGCTGCTATTTATTACAGACTATCGATATCTGACGTCATTGTTGTAAAACCTTCAATTGGCCCTCTAATATGATTGGCTAGTCATGAAGTAAGGGAAGATGGATGGATGGAAAGAGGCTATTCGTGGATGTCCATGTCGTCAACGATTGGTAGCTGTCCGCCAATCAGCGTTCGGCTTCTGGTCGGCAAGTTTTCCTCCTGGTGTGTGCGGAAGTGGACTGACAGTTGCTCTACAGCTGTTTGTGCAGATACGCCCGTGTCCCGTGTAGCTTCTGCCCCGCGACCGCTCGCGGCCCGTTGGACTGGGATGGCCGGCAGCCAGGAGGCCGGGAGTTTGTAGCCATCTTCTCTGTTGATGTTGTCAGGCTGCTTAATAATTTCGATCGCCTCCCGTATTTTGCGTTCTCGCATCCACGATTCTTTCGCCAGTCTCGGGCTTCCTGGAACCTGATACGTTGTCCAGTCACGGTGGTGTTCCGCTGTCGCCGATTTATTATGTTGTTGTAATCGTGCATATAGCGTTCGTGTTCTGCTACTCGTATGCTGACAGGTCTCCCTGTTCATCCTACGTAGGCAGCTCCGCAATCACACCGTAGTTCGTAAACACCCGCAGTGTTAAGATTGTTGACTACATCGTTGGTGGAACCTATCATTTCGTGGATCCTGTGACTGCTTTGAAACATCCAAGGTGTACAGTTACCTGTTGTTGTAGTCTATGAAGCTCCGTAGGTGTTGTACCCTCTTCCTTAACAATGTATGACTCGCCCGATAGTAAATGGTTTGAGGCCGTACCCTGATGAATTTAGGGATGACATGATGATCTCAGCACCTTTTAAGGAACGCCAAACCATTCAGTAGTTTCACCTTCATCTTCCTCAGCAGCTCCAGTTTCCTTAATGGTTGGTTGATTTCCTGTCCATACAGGTCACTGTTATAAGAACGTAGGGATCATTTGTCAGGACACATTGTGAGACATCAAGGAATCACCAATTTAGTACTGGAGGGAAGCGTGGAGTGTAAAAAACGTAGAGGGAAACAAAGAGATGAATACAATAATCAGATTCAGAAGGATGTAGGGTGCATTAGTTATTCGGAGATGAAGAGACTTGCACAGGATAGAGCAACGTGGTGTCTTCCGACTGAAGATCACAATAACAAGGCAACTGTTAAACTTATTTATAAAATTATCATTCATCGGAATTCGCAAGGACTGCTGGAATTGGCTGACGAGATTCCTATGCTGGCAGAATCATTTAATTTTTGCAGAGTAAAGTGAGAATAGACTCCGTATACGGACACTGTCAAAAACAAGCTTCTCTTAGAGACACTGTCGAGAACACAGTTGCTCCAGGTCTTTGTAGAGCTGCTGAGAGAGACATCTGCGATTTAGAGCAGAGTACTGAGGGGAACGCCAAGTTAGTCAACCTGCATCTGCAATCCCTTGTCAACTTATTAAACGCTTATTTACTTGACTCATCTTGTTTGATGTGTTGTGGCAAGAAATTAAATTTTTATAGTGATCACTAGTTTCCTTTCGTAAGTTAATGACTGCCTTCATAAATACACTCATGGAAATTGAAATAAGAACACCGTGAATTCATTGTCCCAGGAAGGGGAAACTTTATTGACACATTCCTGGGGTCAGATACATCATATGATCACACTGACAGAACCACAGGCACATAGACACAGGCAACAGAGCATGCACAATGTCGGCACTAGTACAGTGTATATCCACCTTTCGCAGCAATGCAGGCTGCTATTCTCCCATGGAGACGATCGTAGATATGCTGGATGTAGTCCTGTGGAACGGCTTGCCATGCCATTTCCACCTGGCGCCTCAGTTGGACCAGCGTTCATGCTGGACGTGCAGACCGCGTGAGACGACACTTCATCCAGTCCCAAACACGCTCAATGGGGGACAGATCTGGAGATCTTGCTGGCCAGGGTAGTTGACTTACACCTTCTAGAGCACGTTGGGTGGCATGGGATACATGCGGACGTGCATTGTCCTGTTGGAACAGCAAGTTCCCTTGCCGGTCTAGGAGTGGTAGAACGATGGGTTCAATGACGGTTTGGATATACCGTGCACTATTCAGTGTCCCCTCGACGATCACCAGAGGTGTACGGCCAGTGTAGGAGATCGCTCCCCACACCATGATGCCGGGTGTTGGCCCTGTGTGCGTCGGTCGTATGCAGTCCTGATTGTGGCGCTCACCTGCACGGCGCCAAACATGCATACGACCATCATTGGCACCAAGGCAGAAGCGACTCTCATCGCTGAAGACGACACGTCTCCATTCGTCCCTCCATTCACGCCTGTCGCGACACCACTGGAGGCGGGCTGCACGATGTTGGGGCGTGAGCGGAAGACGGCCCAACGGTGTGCGGGACCGTAGCCCAGCTTCATGGAGACGGTTGCGAATGGTCCTCGCCGATACCCCAGGAGCAACAGTGTCCCTAATTTGCTGGGAAGTGCGGTGCGGTCCCCTACGGCACTGCGTAGGATCCTACGGTCTTGGCGTGCATCCGTGCGTCGCTGCGGTCCGTTCCAAGGTCGACGGGCACGTGCACCTTCCGCCGACCACTGGCGACAACATCGATGTACTGTGGAGACCTCACGCCCCACGTGTTGAGCAATTCGGCGGTACGTCCACCCGGCCTCCCGCATGCCCACTATACGCCCTCGCTCAAAGTCCGTCAAGTGCACATACGATTCACGTCTACGCTGTCGCGGCATGCTACCAGTGTTAAAGACTGCGATGGAGCTCCGTATGCCACGGCAAACTGGCTGACACTGACGGCGGCGGTGCACAAATGCTGCGCAGCTAGCGCCATTCGACGGCCAACACCGCGGTTCCTGGTGTGTCCGCTGTGCCGTGAGTGTGATCATTGCTTGTACAGCCCTCTCGGAGTGTCCAGAGCAAGTATGGTGGGTCTGACACACCGGTGTCAATGTGTTCTTTTTTCCATTTCCAGGAGTGTATGTTTGTATGAGGTGTGATGACCATACTTTTAAGCTTAATTCGGCCGCCCCTAGTAACCTACATTTAATAAGACGTTATCCGTTGTACAACCTCGTTTGTTTTAATTTTTATGATCTTATCTTTCTTGTAGGCCATGGGGATCAGACCTATGGCATCGTACGGGTATGCTAAACTGCCATTTTTCAGAGGAATTTGCCGACACTTAAGCCAGGAATTTTTCGAAATCTTGAACCCTCTGATTTACATAGTCAGTTTTTAGACCAGAAAATAAGAATTTTTCAACGACTTGCCAGGATTAACCCGACCACTCGCATTCCTCTGATGTACACAGTCGTTTTAGAAGTCATCAAATTAGAAATTTGGTGACTCCTGGCCTGGATTTATTTTCGGATTCTACAATCCTTTGATTTTCATAGTCATTTCTATAGGTTATTACATAGTAATTTGTCGTATACTATTTGAATCGTCTGCTATTTAACCATATTTTAACTGGAACAGTACGTATCCACCACAGTAATACAGAACTTTAACAATTTGAATTAGATATTAAAATGGCTCTGAGCACTATGGGACTTAACTTCTGATGTCATCAGTCCCGCATTAGATATTAGTTGCTTGTGTTATGCTAAATTGAGTGTCTCTTACATCACGAAGAATGTAGGTGAGTGGAGTCAGTTGTTCACCTCAGTTTTGACATTGCACTTTTTTTGGGGGGGGGGGTGTATTGTGCGTTTTTGTGTTTTCGGTAAGATTTCATTGTGTTTCATATGCTTGTAAATCAGTAATTTGGTAATTATCGTCAAGTGTGGTATTTGTGCCGGTGTTTGAATATGCTAGAGTTAACTCGTGCACGTGGACATAGTTTAGAAAGGGTGAGTGAAACTGTTGGGGAAGAAGCTAGCCCATCTGTAACTGAAACCCGTTAATTTAATATAGAAGCCGAGCAAGACAGCTCACTTAGTACTGAAGCTATAGGAAGTCATAGTAGGGCAGGAGCCGGCAGTGACAGCTAATGAGTCAAATAACATGTGTATTAATAGGGAACACACGGAAGCTGGGTCGGTGGATGAAGAGGATGTGGCGATCGCACAGACGATGGAAAACTGCGCAGCCACAGGACACGAGGGCACGACACAGAGCATTACCCATAGTGGATCAACTCCTCCTTCACCGCCACTTTTTTGATTTCCAGTTCTTTTTAATTGAGGTGGCATTGGAAAACAAGCGTCAATATGAATAGGTCGACCAGCAGCAGAAAAATTCAGAAGAATTCCACAGAATATCAGAGGAGTGTTACAAAGAGTCGTTACAGAAACAGAAGAGGGGGAAGAGTTTTTCAAAAGGACAGACGACCAACACAAAAAGGTGAATGAACACTATAAAAAGGAGTAAATTTTCAAAGCGACAGAAGAAAATTTTGCGCCACTGGCATTAGTCAATAAACAGCAAGCTGAAAAGAACAATGCGCACTTCAAAAGGACAGAAGAACAATGCAAGGAAAGTAAGGGAAATTTCCAGAAATTAGTGCATTAACGGATCAGGTAAATGAAATGTCGTGTGACGAGGGCCTCCCGTTGGGTAGACCGTTAGCCCGGTACAAGTCTTCCGATTTGACGCCACTTCGGCGACTTGCGCGTCGATGGGGATGAAATGATGATGGTTGGGACAACACAACACCCAGTCGCTGAGCGGAGAAAATCTCCGACCCAGCCGGGAATCGAACCCGGGCCCTTTGGAGTGACAGTCTGTCGCGCTGACCAGTCAGCTACCGGGGGCGGACAACGGATCAGGTGAAAGAGTGTGACGCAAAGCTTGCGCAAACGGACATAAAGATTGGGGAAGGAGGTGAGATACTCAAAGGCAAGACAAAACAAATAATTGAGGAATCAATGGGAACGTGTGGCAGTTAGGCGTGTTATCTCAAGAACTGAAGGGCACGACAGGTAAGTTGCTCGTAAACAACAAATGGATCACACTCGTACCGCACACAAAGTCAATGTCAAGAAGTTAAGAAGTTCCTGCTGGAATGTCTGAACAGCGTTTTTATAACTTCAATAAGCAAAATCAAAAGTTTGCGTACATGACTCACAAATAAATCGATACTGAGGTAGGTGGATTAATAATTTTCATTCTCACACACTACTAGAAAAGAAATACTACATCGTCCGCAAATTAAGACGGAATACATCTGCGTCACTTGTCTCACACCTCAAGCTTGTTAATGGATAAGGATGTAGAGGCTTACATCACTAAGGGTAAGTTAGATACTGCCTACAGGAAAATTAAAGAGACCTTTGGAGAAAAGAGATCCCCTTGTATGAATATCAACAGCTCAGATGGAAATCCAGTTCTAAGCAAAGAAGGGAAAGCAGAAAGGTGGAAGGGGTATATAGAGGGTCTATACAAGGTCGATCTACTTGAGGACAATATTATGAAAATGGAAGAGGATGTAGATGAAGATGAAATGGGAGATATGATACTACGTGAAGAGTTTGACAGAGCACTGAAAGACCTGAGTCGAAACAAGGCCCCGGAAGTAGACAACGTTCCATTAGAACTACTGACGGCCTTGGGAGTGCCAGTCCTGACAAAACTCTGCCATGTGGTGAGCAAGATGTTTGAAACAGGCGAAATACTCTCAGACTTCAAGAAGAATATAATAATTCCAATCCCAAAGAAAGCAGGTGATGACAGATGTGAAAATTACCGAACTATCAGTTTAATAAGTCAGAGCAGCAAAGTACTAACGCGAATTCTTTACAGACGAATGGAAAAACTAGTAGAAGCCGTCCTTGGGGAAGATCAGTTTGGATTCCGTAGAAATGTTGGTACACGTGAGGCAATAGTGACCCTACGTCTTATCTTAGAAGCTAGATTAAGGAAAGGCAAACCTACGTTTCTGGCATTTGTAGGATTAGAGAAAGCTTTTGACAATCTTGACTGGAATACTGTCTTTCAAATTTTGAAGGTGGCAGGGGTAAAATACAGGGAGCGAAAGGCTATTTACAATTTGTACAGAAACCAGATGGCAGTTATAAGAGTCGAGGGACATGAAAGGGAAGCAGTGGTTAGGAAGGGAGTGAGACAGGGTTGTAGTCTATCCCCGATGTTATTGAATCTGTATATTGAGCAAGGAGTGAAGGAAACAAAAGAAAAATTCGGAGTAAGTATTAAAATCCATGGAGAAGAAATAAAAACTTTTGAGGTTTGCCGACGACATTGTAATTCTGTCAGAGACAGCAAAGGTCTTTGAAGAGCAGTTGAACGGAATGGACAATGTCTTGAACGGAGGATATAAGATGAACGTCAACAAAAGCAAAACGATGGTAATGGAATGTAGTAGAATTAAGTCGGGTGATGCTGAGGGAATTAGACTGGGAACTGACACTTAACGTAGTAAAGGAGTTTTGCTATTTGGGGAGCAAAGTAACTAATGATGGTCGAAGTAGAGAGGATATAAAATGTAGACTGGCAATGGCAAGGAAAGAGTTCTGAAGAAGAAAAATTTGTTAACATCGATTATAGATTGAAGTGTCAGGTAATCGTTTCTGAAAGTATTTGTGTGGAGTGTAGCCATGTATGGAAGGGAAAAGTGGACGTTAAATAGTTTAGGCAAGAAGAGAATAGAAGCTTTTGAAATGTGGCGCTCAGAAGAATGCTGAAGATTAGATGGGTAGATCACGTAACTAATGAGGAGTTATTGAATAGGATTGGGGAGAAGAGAAGTTTGTGGCACAACTTGACTATAAGAAAGGATCGGTTGGTAGGACATGTTCTGAGGCATCAAGGGATCACCAATTTAGTACTGGAGGGCAGCGTGGATGGTAAAAATCGTAGAGGGAGACCAAGAGATGAATACACTAAGCAGATTCAGAAGGATGTAGGCTTCAGTAGGTACTGGGAGATGAAGAAGCTCGAACAGGATAGAGTAGATGGAGAGATGCTTCAAACCAGTCTCAGGACTGAAGACCACAACAACAACAACAAGTGCACAAAACAAGTGTCAGATAATTCTGTTTATTTGTGTAGGAGAAACTTTCGTGGACCATTTAGTAATGAAATAATACGCAGTGCCTTGTGCATTCTAACACAGTCAGACACTGTGGCCTCTCTGGTTGACCTGCAGCCTCCCTGGTAACGTTGCGGGTGCAGGGTTGATGACTTCCGCAGTGTCGCTTCCTTATCACACCTCCTGATGTTAGCCGGCACTGCAAGTCGCCTTGCGTTTGGGACCGGTCCCCTTGTGGTGCAGGTGGGATCCCTTGGGTTGGTGACGAGTGGCGTGCGCCACGTACTGAACATGTTAGTGTTTGCCCATCCGCTGTAAGGGTGTGGTGCCCCCTCAGTAGGAACCTCTTAGGGGGACAGGCGTCCTCGCCCAACAGCAGTGTGTCAAGGTCGCGTCGCCCTCTCTGGACAGCTGCCTCCACGGTCAGGGGAACGTCACCAAGATAGCATTGTCAGGGGTCCCGTCTCATCTTCTCGTGCGCGAAGCGTCAGCCGTGTCGGAAACACTGCCCTCAAACAGTGTTACTTGGATGAATTACAAATACAAAAAATAAATTTACAGGATTACCTTGACTCTGTATCCTTCCCTAACAAAGATGGCTCTTTGGCCTATCATAAATGAATACCGTGAACTCTTTGCCTTTAAAGACAACTAATTATTATGAATGACATCAAATCAACATGTTGTAATTATACCTTGGCTCCGTGGCCTCTTAAAAGTAATCGTATGAACTAAAGCTCCTTGGCATTTCAAAATAATTGATAAAATTTACACTACAGGCCATTAAAACTGCTGCACCAAGAAGAAATGCAGATGGTAAACGGGTATTCATTGGACACATATAATATATTAGAACTGATATGTGATTAAATTTTCACTCAATTTGGGTGCATAGATCCTGAGAAACCAGTAACCAGAACAACCACCTCTACCCGTAATAACGGTCTTGATACGCCTGGGCATTGAGTCAAACAGAGTTTGGATGGCGTGTACAGATACAGCTGCACATGCAGCTTCAACACGATACCACAGTTCATCAAGAGTAGTGACTGGCGGATTGTGACAAATCAGTTGCTCAACCACCATGAACCAGACGGTTTCAATTGGTGGGAGATCTGGAGAATGTGCTGGCCAGGGCAGCAGTCGAACATTTTCTGTATCCAAAAAGGCCCGTACAGGACCTGCAACATGCTGTCCTGCATTATCCTGCTGAAATGTAGGGTTTCGCAGTGATCGACTGAAGGGTAGAGCCACGGGTCGTAACACATCTGAAATGTAACGTCCACTGTTCAAAGTGCCGTCAATGCGAACAAGAGGTGACCGAGACGTGTAACCAATGGCACCCTATTTCATCACGCCGGTTGATACGCCAGTATGGCGATGACGAATACACCGCGATGTCCCCAAACACCGATGCGACCATCATGATGCTGTAAACAGAACCTGGATTCATCCGAAGAAATGACGTTTCGCCATTCGTGCACCCAGGTTCGTCGTTGAGTACACCATCGCAGGCGCTCTTGTCTGTGATTCAGCGTAATTCAAGACTCAGTTACATATTTACGTTGATTATTTCCGTATCTGAGTTAGTGATTTTACTTTCCCTCCATTTTCATGTTAAATTGCTCTTCGCTAAATCATTACGAGCGTGAGCCATACTTCTGTTCCTCTAAGATATTCAATATTACAACTATGTACCTCTTTCATTTGACAGTCGCAACCCCTGCGAACAGTACAAACAAAATACGCAGACGAATCTTGCACCTTCGGTTGATCAGACTCGCGTACCTTTACGTGACATGTCATGTGTCAGTACCCTATACTTCCCTACATCATCACTCAGTGCCTCACGGCACTGGCTTTCTTAAACAGAATGAAAATCCTCAGTCTCAGCGCTCCATGGCGCCCTGCAAATCGTGAAAGGCTCAATGTTACAATGCTACCACAAATTATCAGTCACCTTTTTCTTCTACTGGCTTGTAATTAAAAAAACTACAAATAGTCCTTACATGATGCCTCGTCTAATGACGTTATCATTGCGATCTTCTACACTGTCTCAAAGGGTTTAACCTTACTACGAAGTCGCCCGAATCCGAACTGCAACAAAAATTCCTCCATACCATTCTCCCTCATTTTTCTTCATACACTCGCCTACAGTACTGAGATTAGTAGTTTTCTCTCTAACATTGCTTATTCGATAAACATTTTCAGGTGCGACAAATATTACCGTGCCTTTACTTTGCTGTTGCTGAGAGTCTTGATCAGGACTACGTTGCCACGTGTTCTCTTCCTAACTCGGTACGGTCCACTACAGATGTGAAAGTGTTTGACTTACAAAGCTGCTATTGCCCAGTCTCTTCTCGCTGTACTGGAGGCTGAGGACACTGGCCAGTGCCTAGGAGACGGCAAGTGAATTCGCTGCAGGAACAGCACTCTGTTACACGATGACAGTCGCTAAGACGTGCGGCCGTCCTGACGCAAGACGGGAGTCGGCTCTGCAGCAAGCGTTGTTGCGGCTGGACTCAAGTGTACTGCATACAGCCCAACTCAGTTGGGAGGGGAGCACAAAACCCCAGCATTGAACTCCGGACCTTCAGAAACTGAGTGGTGCCTCCAGCGAAGGCACTGTGGAGCAGAAAGCGGTGAGGGGTGGAAAATGGTTGCGGCTTGTGTTGGTAAAAAATCATCAGCAAGTGTAAAGCAGTTTTATTATACAACTTAAAACAATATAACAACTCAGAGCACATACACGAGAAGGAACAAGCAGGAAACAGCGCTCAGTTAATCAAACAACACTTAATACATAACACAATAAAATAATACTCTACAAAACTCTCCCCCTCTTCCTCCCACGCAACTGGAATAATCAACTTTACAAACGGGACATGGATAAATAAAGAAAAAAATTATTCATCAGTATACTGTGCACCGACTGGTTTGATGGGGCCCGCCACGAATTCCTTTCCTGTGCCAACGTCTTCGTTTGCAACCTTCGCCCTCAGTTATTTGCTGGAGGTACGAGGGGCGTTTCAAAAATCCGTGCAAAGTCCGAGAGATGGCGCGACCAGCGCGTATCGATGTCATGTTTAGTTAGTAGCATCTTTGGAAAGAACGCACACCCAGTTTCAGCCATATTGGTCTATTTCTTTGTGTTTGGCATTCGTGTGAATCAAGGAAGTCGAGTGATTGTCAAAAAATGGACGAAAAAGAATTTCGTGTGGTGATTAAATATTACTTTATGAAAGGCAAAAGACCTCAGGAGACTAAAGAGAAGCTTGATAAACATTACGGTGTCTCTGCACCTTCGATTAGAACAGTTTATAAGTGGTCCAAACTTTTCGGAGTGGCCATATGGGCACAAGCGGTGCTGAACGTTCTGGACGCCCCGTGGAGGTTGCGACTCCAGAAATGATTGATAAATCCATGGTATGGTGATGGATGACAGGAGAGTTAAGGCGCATGAGATTGCTAGTGCTGTAGGCATCTAGAATGAACGGGTACCTAATATTTTGTATAAACATTTGGACATGAAAAAGCTATCCGCAAGATGGGTTCCGCGATTGCTCACGCTTGACCAAAAACGGATTCATATGAAGTGTTGCAAGGATGGTTTGCAGCAGTTCAGGAAGAATCCGCAGGACTTTAAGTGTCGTTTCGTCACTGTGGATGAAACATGGATCCATTACTACTGAGACCAAACAACAATCTAAACAATGGGTTACCAAGGGAGAATGTGCACCAAAACAGGCGAAGACAATTCCTTCACCCGGAAAGTTTAATGGCGACTGTCTTTTGGGATTCGCAAGGGATAATCCTCTTAGAATATCTGGAAAAAGGTGAAACTATTACAGGTGTATATTATTCATTATTCGTTATTGGACCGTTTGAAAACCGAGCTGCAAGAAAAACTCTGACGACTGGACCGCAAAAAAGTCTTTTTCCATCACGACAATACACCAGCACACACCTCAGCAGTGGTGGTCGCAAAATTAACGGAAATAGGATTCGAACTAGTTTCACATCCCCCCTATTCTCCAAACTTGGCTCTCTCAGACTATTATTTGAAGAAATGGCTCGCGGGGTAAAGATTTTATTCAAACGAGGAAGTGATTGCAACAACTAATAGCTATTTTGCAGACTTGGACAATTCCGGTTATTCGGAAGGGATCAACAAATTAGAACAGCGTTGGACGAAGTGTATAAATCTAAAAGGATACTATGTCGAAAAATAAAAAAGGTTTACCCCAAATACGTAAGTAGTTTATATTTTTGCACGGACTTTTCAAACGACCCTCGTATTTCAATCTTTGTCTCCCTCGACTTTTTACCCTCTACAGGTCTCTCTGGGACCATCTGAGTTATTCTGTCATGCCTTAACAGATGTCGTATCATCCTGTCCCTTCTTATCAGTGTTTTTCATGTATTACTTTTCTAGCCGGTTCTCCGGGATACCTCCTCAGTCCTTACCTTAAGAGTCCAATTAATTTTCAACATTATTCTATACCACCACATCTTACAAGCTTCGATTCTCATCCGTTCCGATTTTCCCGCAGTCCATGTTACACTACAAACGCACACCCTCAGAATTTTTTTTCCTCAAATTAAGGCCTACTTTTGGCACCAATAGACTTCCCTTGGTCTCGAAAGAGCTTTTGGTCCGCGCCAGTCTGCTTCCTATGGCCTCCATGATCCGTCCGTCACGAGTTATTTGCTGCCTAGATAACAGAATTCTTTAACTTTGTAAGACGTGTATATTTCTATTATCTATTGTCAAATCACAATTTATGAAAGATGTTCATATTTTACTAACAAGATTAAGAAGGAATAATTAATATTTGTCATGTTGGAAATAATTGTGGTAGCAGGAAATGTCTGTACCAAAGTATTGTTGACAAGAGAGACCGCAAATTGATGTAATTTTAAAAAGGGTGGGAGAGACCGCGTATGTATACATTTTTAGAAAAGAGTGGGAAAGACCGCGCATTGATACATTTTGTAATCGAAGCAGGGATTGCCTGCACCAGAAAGCATTGTTGGCTGTAGAGACCGCACTTCAGTGTTTGTAGGAAGTCAGTAGTAAGCGAGATGTGGAGCGAGTCGGTAGCAGGTCTGAAGCGAGAGGTTGAGAGGAGTAGTGTGCCTGCCAGCCACCAGCTATGATTTACAAGAGATTATAAACGGATGTACAGAGACATCAGCTAACTATTATTATAAGAGGAATTAATATTATTGAAATATTTTTTTGAGAAACTCAAGACTACTGGAGGTATGTTTGAGCAATGCTAGTTGTAAGATTATTGTAAAAAGTAAGTCCCATTTCAACGTTTGTAAAATCATTTCATTACCAGCAGTAAATATTTGAAGAAACGTTTTCAGAATATAATTAATTTTTGCCAGCAATGTTGCATTACTGATTATAATCCATCCCAAAAACCATCAACGTAAAACTTTGCAAAAATTTTTATTGTTGTCAAGAAAAAGTGTTACTATGAATTACGTAACTTCAGTCAAATTAATTAAAGAATAACGTCAGCTTTGCTAATAAACAATAACGTCAGCTTTGGTAATAAATACAGCCATTTATTATGAAAGCCCACCAGCAGTTAATAGAGTATAGTGAAACAGAGTAAGTATATTCATGTCGCAGTTCGATGTAGCAGTCAGATGGCGATCCAGTAACAGTAAAAAAGGTAAGGAACAGTTTTGGGTTATTGCAGATAACGACTGAGGGCCACGACGACAACACAGTCTATGTTTCGTCGAAATAATCAGAAAATCACTTTTAATAAGCAGCAATTAAATTTGTATGCGAACATTGAGAAAGAGAATAAATTTCAAAGGGAAGATTTAATTTGTCATTATTAAGCAAGAGATAGAAATCCTAACGACAGGTCTCATAGGTTATTGTAAAAGGGAAGGTTATCATTAACAACAGAGATATAGAGGAGACGGAAAGGTTTCAACTTCATCTACTTCGTGACTATCAATTCCGGTGTTAAGTTTCTCCCTGTTCTCATTACTTTCATCTTTCTTCGGTTTACTCTCAATCTATACTCTGTCTTCATTCGACGGCCGGCCGTTGTGGCCGAGCGGTTCTAGGCGCTTCAGTCTGGTATCGCGCGACCGCTACGGTCGCAGGTTCGAGTCCTGCCTCGGGCATGGATGTGTGTGATGTCCTTAGGTTAGTTAGGTTTAAGTAGTTCTAAGTTCTAGGGGACTGATGTTAAGTCCCATAGTGCTCAGAGCCATTGTTCATAAAACTGTTCATTCAATTCAGCAGATTATGTAATCCTTCTTCACTCTCACTGAGCATGGGAATGTCATCAGTGAACTATATATTTTATACCCTATCCCCTTAAGTATTAATCCCAGTCTTGAACCACTCTTTTACTCCTGTCATTACTTCTGCGAAATATGAGCAACAGCGGCGAAAGACTACATCCGTGCCCTTGGTTTATGGTCTTTCACTTTTATTGCTCCCTTGTGGTATATTGCCCGTCTTTTCCTACAGCTTCCCCTATTTTTCTCAGTATTTCGAACATTTGACACTGTCGAACGCTGTTGCAGGTCGACAGATCCAATGAAAGTGTTTTGATTTTACTTTATTCTTCCTTATGTTATTAGTATTACCTCTCTGCTGCCTTTGCCTTCTCTAGAGCCAAACAGAGCGTCATTTAACACATTCTCAATTTTCTTTTCCCATTCTTCTCTGTATTATTCTTGCCAGAAACTTGGATGCATGACCTGTCACACTGATTATACGATAATTATCGCACTCAGCGGGTCTTGTAATCTTCCAAATTTTGTGGTTGTGATGTTTTCCCGAAAGCCCGATGAGGTATCGTCAGACTCATACTTTGTATAGACCAACTTGAACAGTCGTTTTGTTGCCACTAGCCGCTTCCCCCAACCATTTTAGAAATTCAGATGCAATATTATCTATCCTTTGTGCCTTTCTCAATTTTAAGCCCTCCAAAGCTGTTTTACATTCTGATTTTAATCCTGGATCCCCTATCTCTTCTATATCGACTCCTGGATTTTTTTTTTCGCGTCGTCAGACAAGTATTCCCACTCATAGAGGTCTTCAGTGTACTCTTTCCAACAATCTGCTCTCTGTTCTGCATTTAACAGTTGAATTCCCGTTTCACTCTTAATGTCCTCACGTTTGCTTTTAATTTCATCGAAAGTTGTTTTGACTTTTCTATATGCTTAGTCAGTCCATCCAACAATAATTTCTCTTTCGATTTCTTCACATATTTCATGAAGCCATTTCGCTTTATCTTCCCTGCACTTCGTATTTATTTCATTCCTAAGTGACTTGTATTTCTGTATTCCTGAATTTCCCTGAACAATTTTTTATCTCCTTCTTCTATCGATCAGCTGAAGCATTTCTTCTGTTATCCATGGATTTCTCTCAGTTACCTTCTTTGTACCTAAGTTTTTCATCCCAATTTCTGTGACTGCGCTTTTCAGAGATGTCCATTTCTTTTCAATTGAACTATTTACTGAGCTACTCGTTATCGTAGTACTATAGCTTCAGAGAACTTGAAGCTTATCTTTTCATTCGTTAGTACTGCCGTATCCCACTTCTTTGCGC
This sequence comes from Schistocerca gregaria, assembly GCF_023897955.1. Lineage (NCBI taxonomy): Eukaryota > Metazoa > Arthropoda > Insecta > Orthoptera > Acrididae > Schistocerca > Schistocerca gregaria. The sequence goes on from NC_064927.1 coordinate 425,461,902, forward strand.
TTTGATTCTTTCTGATTTATTTCTTAAACGTCAGCCTACTCTTCACCATTACTAAATTTTGACGTGAGTCTATATCCGATGCTGGGTACACCAGTCAATATCTGATTTCGGGATCTCGGACTAAGCAATGCTACCGTATCTCCCCTTCTTCTCCAGGTATACTTCCTCCTCTTATGACTCTGAGTATTCGCTGTTATTAGCTGACATTTAGTGCAGAACCCGTCTTCCTCCTGTCTCATTCCTAGTGCCAAGCCGGTATTCTCCCGGAACCCTATCTTCTCCTTCTCCTAAAACCCCATTCCAATTTTCCATGACTGCTAGATTTTCATCTCCATTTACTTACTGAATTACCCGTTCAGTATCCTCATACAATTTCTCTATCTTTTCATCTTCGTCTTGCGATGTCGGCATGCACACCCGAACAATCGTTGAAAGCACTGATATAATACACAGTACCAAATACCGATATTTGGCCCCTCTCAGATAAAGTAATTGCAGTAAACAGTACTTTAGGTAGTGATGTGTTGGAGTGAATTTTCTTTGACCTGACTTTTATGTGTATAGAAGTAAATGAAATATTAACTTCACTTTCTATCAATCCGGCACCTAGATTCCAAAGCATATTTTAAAGGCTGATAATAGACTAAGTGAAATTCGTAAAAATATATGACTGGTTAGCAAAAAAAATTTTGTAGATAAAATGACGTGGACAGAAAATCTGTAAAGATGAAAGCCCACAGCAAATAAGAAGCCTCCTATGGAAGTATCTCAACTTTTGTTCTAGTGAAACCAAACTAGTGGTGTGTACGTGATCAACAATGACCAGTTGAGTGTTGGACTAGAGAAGTAGGGCATTGTAGAGAGCCTGTATAGGGAGAGAGTGGGCAACCGGATGATACCGCGGCCATTTTCTGCCAAACTGCGGGCGGCTCTCTTGAATGGCCAGTAGTGGAGTAGTGGAGTACACACTCATCGAATCAAAAGCACAAGACAATATGGCGACATCATTCGTTAAATTCCTTTGTTTATAAGAATAATGTGTTATAATAACTTTCACACAGCCAATTTACAGGTCTGTTTTCAAATTTAACTATGTATATTGCAAGTTGTTTTATGTGTAGGAAAAAGCAAAAACGACTTACTTCGCATAGATAAGAGTACTTGGTTGGTTTCCACAAGGCTCCTGTTTGATTTATGTCAGCCCTGTTGACTGCGACTGCCAACTGCTTTCGTCTTTCTTCATTGCGTGGAAATACTAACATGCGAAGTCCACCTTCGCCTCTATTGGAACAACAAAATGCAGCACAACCTGGCATCGTTTACGAACGTCTGCAGAACAAATTACAGATGTCAAAAACAATACTGTACAATTACTAACGTGTTCACTTCAAACGTGTAGGCCTACAGACTTCATCACATCATTATTTCAACTCGTATTTAAGATCGCAAACGCTAATTACGTACTAAAAACGATATACAACTAAATCGAACATGCATGCACAACGCATAATAAGTCTCTCAATAATTCAAATACATTTTAATAGTTTCCAAAAGTCCTCTGATCTTCAATTCAACTCAAAAGCACGGAGAACATAGGAAGCGCGAGAGACGTTTGGCGCCATTTTCATGCCAAAGCTAATCAACCAATCACGGGCAACTTCACCTATGGCCACTCTCTCTGTATACAGGCTCTCTAGGGCATTGTGCATAATCCTAATCCCTGGCGGCATGCTAAAGGAACTCCGGGACAAGTGAGCAACGTTTCTGCCGAATATAAAGGTGTGCGAAAGCTAAAGCTGCTTCCGGTGTATTCCACTACACAGTAACTCTAAATACGACTCCAGCACCGACCCTTGCCGAGAACACTTCACGTTACATATGAAAGCCGTGCTGCGTCCATCAGTCACGTCTGAACTAGGCAGCGGGAGCGCCCACAGTAAAATGTGCCATGAACGTTAGTGAACATTCAAATATACACGCTAAAACTCGTATATGTAAACGAAACTGGGACACAATAATATTCATGCGAACTTATCAATTTTTGACTTTTGTAGGGAAGCAGCGTAGTACAACGATAAAAAGAAAGGGAAACGAATTTTAGCTTCGTGTGAATTAGGCAGTGTCTAAGTGTCTCCAATTGCGTAAAATCAAATGAAAAGGAATAATCTGTATCGTATGTAGCATGGACGTTCTGAAGTCATATTATTATTTGTAAGTACCAAAGTAATTCAAGCTTGGTATGTTGTATATGTATTTATCTATGTATTTCAGCCCTCTAAGCACCGTAGTAGTACATCTTTTTCAGGAGACTCATAGCATGGTACAACTGTTTAATGAATTCCGCAGTTTCGCCACTGCTGCACATATGCGAGTGAACACTGTGGTAACAAGCCATAAGAAAGCGCTGTGTACGTGGAACGTGGTGTGTACTTAGGAAGATAGTGCTGTCTGGCCTGTTGCTTCCCAATGACGTCACGCACATGAATGTGACGTCAGTCCCCCACCGGGCCTGCGACCTACATTGAGTCCTGTACACAAAGCAACAGTCACCTGAACTCTGTTCTCGTCCCCAGAACACAACAGTGTTGCTCACATGTCAAGCTGAATTACACATATGGACAAGCCAGTGCCATACACTTGGTAACTAAAAAATGACGAGGTTAAAGCCGAAGTGGTGTAAGTCACGTTTTAAAAATTATTTACTGAAGTGCTGCAATACAATTTTGAAATGTAGATCTGTTAAGTGGAAGAATGGTGTAACTCACAGTTTTGTTCTTACCCCAATAGATGGTGTTAGCAGTTTCACTTGTGAATGAAACGGCCGCTTTGTTTACAGGCATTGCTGTGCAAGTCTGACTTAAGCCATTATTCCTCTAAGTGGTTCTAAGGTGTGCTTGCTTCTAAGGTGTGCTTTCGTACTGTGTAGTTTACGTGTTTTGGTGAAGATGGATCCTCAATTTGATGAAGACACAAGTAGTGAAACCAGTATATTGCAAAATGCAGGATCTAGTGATGATTATGATCCTTCAGAGAATGAAATGTTTGATTCTTCCTGTAAGTTTAACTCACGTAGTCTATCATTTGGGCAATTACGTTAGTAACACATTATCATGTCTTTGAAGTTTAACAATGACTGGCCTATAAACGTAATTTCACTGGAAATAATAGCAAACGTGGTGTGTGAGTTAAACGATGTAGCATAATTTCTGCAAAGCAATTCGTAAAAATAATAACAGTCTTGATGCACAACCTCAAAACGTCGTAGCGTAACATTCGGAAAATAATTATGCGTGTTTGTTTGGTTGCAGAGGAAGAAGTGGAAATAACACAACATGAATTACCAAATCGAAGGAGAGGGAGGCAAATAAGGGGGAGTATGCAGCAGGAAAGAAAAATAGAAATTTGGGTTAGGCATGTGAAACTAGGGAAGCGAGAAAGGTTCCTGAAAAGACGTCCTCAAACATAAATTGTAACTGCAGATGTACAGATAAGATAAAAGAAGTGGCACGCAGAAGTTAATTCGAAACATTTTGGAATTTAGGTACTTTTTCCTGTCAGAATGCTTTTTTATGTGGGTTAATTAAGCAGATAAGTCCTCAACACAGGCGTCCTAGAGATGGTCAAGATTGCCAAAGTCGACCAGCAATCAATTTTATATTCAAGTTGATTGAACTAGTGTTAAAGTATGCAAAAAATATTTCCTTCAAACATTCCAACATTGGTGGTTCATGGTGTGGGTTCCTGTAGTCATGTCCTAGGTCATGAACCACGGGCAACATGATTGGCCAAGTAAGTGGTCCCGACAGTCGGGATACCAGTTACTTTGGAATAAGGCTGGGCACCTCGGACATATTCTGAGTCGTGGTCACCTTTGTGCTCATACGGCAAAGACTACCAAATCCACCGGTTAGTCCCTCAACCGTTAGGGGATTTTAAATGTGATGCTGGCAACAATCAGAGCAAAATGCCTCGGATCTTTGGAGGTGACGGAGTCCCACCTCTGACTGACAAACCAGGGACTCCTAAGATACGACTTGGCAAACAAATGGTAATGAGATGGGGAGCAATTAATATCAATGGGGGCTACTCTGGGAAGAAGGTAGAGCTGGCAGAGGCTGCAAGTAAGATGGGGCTGGACGTTTTAGCAGTTAGTGACATTCGGGTTAGGGGTGAGAAAGAAGAGGAAGTGGGAGAATACAAGGTCTACCTGTCAGGAGTCAAAGCAGGAATGCACAATGGGGTGAAGGGCTTTACATCAGGAAAGAAATGGAACACAGCGTAGTTGCAATAAGGTATGTAAACGAACGACTTATGTGGATAGATTTGACAGTGTCTAGCAAGAAAATTAGGATTGTGTCAGTATATTCGCATTGTGAAGGGACAGATCAAGATAAGATGGATAGTTTTTATGAGGCACTCAGTGATGTAGTTGTTAGAGTAAAGGACAAGGACAGTGTTCTGCTCATGGGTGATTTTAACGCCAGGATTGGAAATGTAACAGAAGGGTATGAAAAGGTTATGGGTAAATTTGGAGAGGATATGGAGGCCAACAGGAACGGGAAACAACTCTTGGATTTCTGTGCCATTATGGGCTTAGTAATCACAAACTCCTTTTTTAAACATAAGTACATTCACCGGTATACTTGGGAAGTCAGGGGAATCAGATCTGTCATTGTGTATATAATAACAGATCAGGAATTCAGGAAGGCTGTGAGGGACACACCTGTATTCAGGGAATTCTTTGATGACACTGATCATTATTTAATCTGCAGTGGAACTGGGATTGTGAGGCCGAAAGTGCAGGTGGTCAGGTCCATATGTAGGAGGATAAGAGTGGAGAAACTTCAGGATAAGGAAATCAGGAACAAGTACATAACAGAGATTTCAGAAAGGTACCAGTTAGTTGAATGTAGTCAATTACAGTCATTAGAAAAGGAATGGACAAGGTACAGGGACATAGTACTAGAAGTGGCTAAAGAATGTCTTGGAACAGTAGTGTGTAAAAGTAGGAAGAAGCAAACAGCTTGGTGGAATGACACAGTCAAGGCAGCCTGTAAAAGGAAAAAGAAGATGTATCAAAAATGGCTACATACTAGAACTCAGGTAGACAGAGAAAGTTATGTTGAAGAAAGAAAAAAAGCCAAACAGATAATTGCAGCATCCAAGAAGAAATCTTGGGAAGACTTTGGAAACGGGTTGGAGACTATGGGTCAAGCTGCTGGAAAACAATTCTGCAGTGTAATTAGCTGTCTTCGAAAGGGAGGTAAGAAGGAAATGACAAGTATTTTGGACAGGTCAGGAAAACTGCTGGTGAATCCTGTGGTTGCCTTGGGCAGATGGAGGGAATATTTTGAAGAGTTGCTCAATGGAGGCGAAAATACGATCAGTAATGTTTCAGATTTCGAGGTAGAATGGGATAGGAATGTTGATGGAAATAGGATCACATTTGAGGAAGTGGAGAAAATGGTCAATAGATTGCAGTGCAATAAAGCAGCGGGGGTAAATGAAAATAAGTCGGAACTCATCAAATACAGTGGAATGTCAGGTCTTAAATGGCTACACAGAATAACTAAAATGGCCTGGGAGTCGGGACAGGTTCCATCAGACTGGACAAAAGCAGTAATCACATCAATCTTTAAACATGGAAACAGAAAATATTGTAACAACTACAGAGGTGTCTCTTTAATCAGCGTTGTGGGTAAAATCTTCTCAGGTATTGTTGAAAGGAAAGTGCGAGTATTAGTTGAGGATCAATTGGATAAAAGTCAGTGTGGGTTTAGGCCTCTTAGAGGTTGTAAGGACCAGATCTTTAGCTTACGGCAAATAATGGAGAAGTGTTAAGAGTGGAACAGGGAATTGTATCTATAGATCTACACTCCTGGAAATTGAAATAAGAACACCGTGAATTCATTGTCCCAGGAAGGGGAAACTTTATTGACACATTCCTGGGGTCAGATACATCACATGATCACACTGACAGAACCACAGGCACATAGACACAGGCAACAGAGCTTGCACAATATCGGCACTAGTACAGTGTATATCCACCTTTCGCAGCAATGCAGGCTGCTATTCTCCCATGGAGACGATCGTAGAGATGCTGGATGTAGTCCTGTGGAACGGCTTGCCATGCCATTTCCACCTGGCGCCTCAGTTGGACCAGCGTTCGTGCTGGACGTGCAGACCGCGTGAGACGACGCTTCATCCAGTCCCAAACATGCCCAATGGGGGACAGATCCGGAGATCGTGCTGGCCAGGGTAGTTGACTTCCACCTTCTAGAGCACGTTGGGTGGCACGGGATACATGCGGACGTGCATTGTCCTGTTGGAACAGCAAGTTACCTTGCCGGTCTAGGAATGGTAGAACGATGGGTTCGATGACGGCTTGGATGTACCGTGCACTATTCAGTGTCCCCTCGACGATCACCAGAGGTGTACGGCCAGGTGATGCCGGGTGTTGGCCCTGTGTGCCTCGGTCGTATGCAGTCCTGATTGTGGCGCTCATCTGCACGGCGCCAAACACGCATACGACCATCATTGGCACCAAGGCAGAAGCGACTCTCATCGCTGAAGACGACACGTCTCCATTCGTCCCTCCATTCACGCCTGTCGCGACACCACTGGAGGCGGGCTGCACGATGTTGGGGCGTGAGCGGAAGACGGCCTAACGGTGTGCGGGACCGTAGCCCAGCTTCATGGAGACGGTTGCGAATGGTCCTCGCCGATACCCCAGGAGCAACAGTGTCCCTAATTTGCTGGGAAGTGGCGGTGCGGTCCCCTACGGCACTGCGTAGGATCCTACGGTCTTGGCGTGCATCCGTGCGTCGCTGCGGTCCGGTCCCAGGTCGACGGGCACGTGCACCTTCCGCCGACCACTGGCGACAACATCGATGTACTGTGGAGACCTCACGCCCCACGTGTTGAGCAATTCGGCGGTACGTCCACCCGGCCTCCCGCATGCCCATTATACGCCCTCGCTCAAAGTCAGTCAACTGCACATACGGTTCACGTCCACGCTGTCGCGGCATGCTACCAGTGTTACAGACTGCGATGGAGCTCCGTATGCCACGGCAAACTCGCTGACACTAACGGCGGCGGTGCACAAATGCTGCGCAGCTAGCGCCATTCGACGGCCAACACCGCGGTTCCTGGTGTGTCCGCTGTGCCGTGCGTGTGATCATTGCTTGAACAGCCCTCTCGCAGTGTCCGGAGCAAGTATGATGGGTCTGACACCCAAGTGTCAATGTGTTCTTTTTTCCATTTCCAGGAGTGTAGAAAAGGCACATGACCGGGTTCCTAGGAGGAAGTTATTCTCTGTTCTACGAGATTATGGAATAGGAGCCAAACTTTTGGAAGCAATTAAAGGTCTTTACATGGATAGTCAGTCAGCAGTCAGAGTTGACGGTAAATTGAGTTCATGGTTCAGAGTAGTTTCAGGGGTAAGACAAGGCTACAGCCTGTCGCCCCTGTTGTTCATATTATTTATGGGTCATATGTTGAAAACAATAGACTGGCTGGGTGAGATTAAGATATGTGAACACAAAATAAGCAGTCTTGCATATGCGGATGACTTAGTTGTGATGGCAGATTCGATTGAAAGTTTGCAAAGTAATATTTCAGAGCTAGATCAGAAATGTAAGGAATATGGTATGAAGATTAGCATCTCCAAAACGAAAGTAATGTCAGTGGGAAAGAAATATAAACGGATTGAGTGCCAAATAGGAGGAACAAAGTTAGAACATGTGGACGGTTTCAAGTACTTAGGATGCATATTCTCACAGGATGGCAACGTAGTGAAAGAACTGGAAGCGAGGTGTAGCAAAGCTAATGCAGTGAGCGCTCAGCTACGATCTACTCTCTTCTGCAAGTAGGCAGTCAGTACCAAGACTAAGTTATCTGTGCACCGTTCAATCTTTCGGCCAACTTTGTTGTATGGGAGGGAAAGCTGGGTGGATTCAGGTTACCTTATCAACAAGGTTGAGGTTACGGATACGAAAGTAGCTAGGGTGATTTCAGGTACTAGTAGATGGGAACAATGGCAGGAGGGTGTCCACAATGAGGAAATCAAAGAAAAACTGGGAATGAACTCTATAGATGTAGCAGTCAGGGCGAACAGGCTTAGATGGTGGGGTCATGTTACACGCATGGGAGAAGCAAGTTTACCCAAGAGACTAATGGGTTCAGCAGTAGAGGGTAGGAGGAGTCGGGGCAGACCAGGGAGAAGGTACCTGGATTCGGTTAAGAATGATTTTGAAGTAATAGGTTTAACATCAGAAGAGGCACCAAAGTTAGCAATGAATAGAGGGTCGTGGAGGAATTTTATAAGGGGCTTATGCTCCAGACGGAACGCTGAAAGGCATAATAAGTCTTAAATGATGACGATGATGATGATGATGATGACATTCCAAATATCAAATGGGTGGATGACCAGAGCTGTAAAAAATTGAAAATGTGAGAGCAACCAGGATCGGACAAACGAGGAAGTGGGATATGCGCGAAAAAAAAAATCTCTGATGAAAGAATGGATATTGTCCAGAAGCATATCTCATCATTCCCCTCATACCAATCTCATTATACAAGTGCTCAAAACCAAACATAAAATATTTATCCCCTGACCTTAATGTGCATCTTATGTGTAACTTGTACAGAGAATACTGCAAAGAGAAAACATTTTACCTGTTAAAGAGCCCGTTTATCGCAGATGTTTCAGTCATGACTTCAACTTGCACTTTCATGCTCCACGTGAAGATACGTGTGTGAAGTGTGACAAGTACAAAATACAGATGTCTATTATAGAAGATGCAATAGAAAGAAAGAACGTGGACGTACAACACGAACTTCATCTTCGAAAAGCGGACGGTGCTAGAACATCCATGAAATTAGATAAAAAAAAAGTCACAGAAAGATAAATTGTACTATGCCTTCACTTTTGATTTGCAGAAAGCTCTACCATTCCCCAAACTGACCACTTCTGTGGCCTATTATAAAAGAAACATGTACTTATACAATCTTGGCTGTCTTGAGCTGTCAACTGATATTGGCTTTATGTACACATTGGATGAGACAATGGCCTCACGTGGGTCACAAGAAATAGGTTCTTGTGTTACAAAACATATTACTACAAGAGCTTCAGCTTCAAGACATGTTGTCATGTATAGTGACACTTGTACGGGGCAAAATAGGATTTTGAAATTTGCATTGAGTCTCATGAAATTGCTGCACACCAGTGTTAACATCGACATTATGGACCATAAATTTATGGTTAGTGGCCACTGCTACCTTCCTAATGATTCAGATTTTGGATCTATAGAATCCTATGCAAGAGGTAAAACAGTTAATGTTCCTGCTGATTGGTGCTCCGTAATCGCAAAATCAAGAAGAAAGAAAGCTTTTATTGTTACGCAAATGTCACGTTAAGACTTCAAGTCTACGAAGAATCTTGAACAAGCTATTACAGGGAGAAAACAAAATGTCACTAAAAAAACCAGTGTCGTGGCTTAATATGCAGTGGATTCGTTTACTGAAGAACGAACGTTTTATGCTCTATTACAAGGAGATTTTCCATTCTCCGCTCTATGCCTAAAGCCAGCCAAACCAGGAAGGCCAGTTTCACTTGGACGCATTGCTATGGAAAACCTTTACCATGGACCAAGACCTGTAACCAAGGAAAAGAAAAGGGATATGCTAGATCTTCTACCATACATTCCACTCATCAACCATGCTTACTTCCACGGACTTACAACAGCTGAAGCAGCAGTAGATGATGCAGGCCCGCTGGGTGTTGTTGATACTGAATGTGACTGAACATTGTCATAGCTAAGAAAGGATATTTCGTTGTACTGCTCTTAGTTATTTCTGAAATATATCATTTGTCATTAAAAATACCTTTTGGTTTTACTGAAATTTACTGCAAATACAAGGTTGGTTAAAGGCAAAATGGTGTAAGTCATTTGGGCTCTTCAAAAGACACATAATTTTGTGTTGAACCGTTTTCAGTGATGAACGCATTGAAACAGTGACACATTACTGCGATGTAAAACACAAAAAAGTGGTATTGATTTCTTGTGGAATTTATTATAATGCTTCTCACAAAACCTTCTGTTTCTCAAAATGCATGAAACATAACTTACGTCACTTTGGCTTTACCCCCTCAAATGAATCGTTTATTGGATTGTTCTCGTCGAACGTGTATAAAACGTATACATACTTTTTTCTTTTCTATGGGTTGTCTAATCACAATAAAGCAACAAATTGTTTCGTAGTAGTTCAGGGAGCATTGTGATACCACTTTCTAAAAATTATTTTTTGTATGTAAAATTTTGTGCAACGATACTGGAGTCCATATATTAACGTTTACATTATCTGTTCAAACAAACGAGGGCGGGGCCTTCAGTTTTTTCTAGGAAAGCTAGGAGATGCTTAACTGTTCGCTTTTGTCTTTTCCAATCCAACTCTTATTATGTAAACATCATTCTCTGTATCTCTGAGTAATTTATAACATATTAAGCTAATTCTCAATAAAAGAGTGTTCGAATACTTTCTTGCCATACCAGTCCACATATCTACACTAATTACCAATGTATTAACAGATTCATTTTTTCAACCTTCTGTGGGACAGACGCAAAACTTCGATGTGTCCCCGTTCCGCCTCTGGCGTGACTTTGATACAATTTGTCCATATTTATTTTTCGCTTATTGTACAACCTGAACCTGCAATCAAGAGAAAACCCAAGAATTTTTACAAGTCACACAGCATACAGCCGTTACCAGATCGCGGTAATCAATTTCGCATTTCAAAAATTCCATCGGTACGCATCTTTAGATGCGCTGCGCCCAATACCAGTCTGAAACAATTACATCGTGAACTGTTAAATAGCTTCGGCACACATTTCATGGGCGGAAGTGGAAACCAAGTCAACGCGCTCAAATTTTCGCCAAAGCGCGTGATGGGTATAACTAGCTGGCTGTGAAAAATAGATCTGCGAAAAGAAATTCTGATGCAAATCAACTAACTTTGTGTTCGTTCGTCTCAGTGGCTGCAGCGACGCCGCATGGCTGCTTTGCCAGTGTAGAAGACGGCTGCAGTGGCAGCTGAAATTTCAGCTCAGCCTTTGCATTGTGCTCAGGTCGGACATATCCCTCCCTCTGTAGCGCCTTGTAACGACTTGGAGCGAGTGTGTTCTCGACAGCGTCCAGCGGCCCAAAGCGAAATCCATTCTCGACTATCCTACACAAAGTCCGTTCTCACTTTTCTCTGCAAAACTTAGCGGGTTTGGGTAGTGTTTGAATCTCACCGGAATACTGCACCACACCTTGCGGTATCCGACAAGTGATTATTTAGTTTTTTTAAAAAATCTTCTGAATCTGTTAACTCGACTCTTACGGAAGACAGATTTGCGCGCGGGAATGTAAGGAAGACGATCGTGATTAACAACGGAAAATGTCAGATGACACTCCACTTGCGATAAACACCTTAAAAAATGGTTCAAATGGCTCTAAGCACTATGGGACTTAACATATGAGGCCATCAGTCCCCTAGAACTTAAAACTACTTAAACCTAAGGACATCACACACATCCATGCCCGAGGCAGGATTCGAACCTGCGACCTTAGCGGTCCCGCGGTTCCAGACTGAAGCGCCTAGAACCGCTCGGCCACAGCGGCCGGCTACACACCTTAATGTCAAGCTCTTTTCTTAAAAGTGCTCCTCTTTCACTCACATCGGCAAGTGGAAACTTTATTGTCATTACTCTAATGACTCTCTGTGTTGGATGTGCAGTGTCGTGGGCATCATATGAACATTCTCGGAATTTTTATTAGTTCGAATTCTGGACAGAAAGCTACACTTCAGTTTTCTTCACGTGAGAACCACACTTTCGTAGAGCGGTACCCTCTACAACATTCTGTGGAGTGCAGATTTACTATCATATCCGAAAGTGTTTGAACGTTCTCAATTGCGTTTCGCCTGATTCGCATGCAGCTCACATAACGCAGCTGTCTTGCAGATGCTCTAACCTCTTTGCAGTACAGTCGTTTGACTATACAAAATGGATACAAGACATTACTAGAGAACACTGTTCAATCCAGTGTAAATCAACACTACGATGTTGCAAATACTAGGAAATGCATCATTAGAGAGGAAACAGTCCTTAACTTTTGTAATCTTCATTTTATTACAGTAAGTGATATTTCAAAATCGCTACCATACTCATTAGAATTTGAGTTAACCAGCTCGGTCAAGTTAGTCATTGCCACAATCTTTGGGAAAAATTAAATATTTTCATGAACAAGATATTTTGACACAATCTCGGGACTCCAAAATTTCTCTGACAGTTCGAAGTATTTTTGCTCTTCTAAAGGTTTTCCCACGCCTGTGAAACGTCGTTCCCGATACGAGTGGTTCGTCATAAACTGAATGTTGGACTAACAAGTTGAAAGCAACGCGATTAACAGCGGCAAGCGTTCTATGGAAAGCTCCAAATGAACGTTACATCACCGGTAATTTCTCTATTATCATGACCGAGGAATTATTTGTTCACACCCCTGAACTTCAAACCACATGACGAACATTTTTGTTCTGGATCTGAATTGCCACTGTAACTAAGCAAAGCTTTCGTGCCTGACCGAGAATAGATCACAGCAACGTTCATCACTAGTGACCAGGCACAAGGAATCGAGAGATACCGAAGTTTTCGCCAATATCAATTAGCAAACCCGATATTGAAAATGTATGTACATCTACATCTACATGACTACTCTGCAATTCACATTTAAGTGCTTGGCAGAGGGTTCATCGAACCACAATCATACTATCTCTCTACTATTCCACTCCCGAACAGCGAGCGGGAAAAACGAACACCTAAACCTTTCTGTTCGAGCTCTGATTTCTCTTATTATATTTTGATGATCATTCCTACCTATGTAGGTTGGGCTCAACAAAATATTTTCGCATTCGGAAGAGAAAGTTGGTGACTGAAATTTCGTAAAAAGCTCTCGCCGCGACGAAAAACGTCTATGCTGTAATGACTTCCATCCCAACTCGTGTATCATATCTGCCACACTCTCTCCTCTATAACGCGATAATACAAAACGAGCTGCCCTTCTTTGCACCCTCTCGATGTCCTCCGTCAATCCCACCTGGTAAGGATCCCACACCGCGCAGCAATATTCTAACAGAGGACGAACGAGTGTAGTGTAAGCTGTCTCTTTAATGGACTTGTTGCATCTTCTAAGTGTCCTGCCAATGAAACGCAACCTTTGGCTCGCCTTCCCGACAATATTATCTATGTGGTCCTTCCAACTGAAGTTGTTCGTAATTTTAACACCCAGGTACTTAGTTGAATTGACAGCCTTGAGAATTGTACTATTTATCGAGTAATCGAATTCCAACGGAGTTCTTTTGGAACTCATGTGGATCATCTCACACTTTTCGTCATTTAGCGTCAACTGCCACCTGACACACCATACAGCAATCTTTTCTAAATCGCTTTGCAGCTGATACTGGTCTTCGGATGACCTTACTAGACGGTAAATTACAGCATCATCTGCGAACAGTCTAAGAGAACTGCTCAGATTGTCACCCAGGTCATTTATATAGATCAGGAACAGTAGAGGTCCCAGGACGCTTCCCTGGGGAACACCTGATATCACTTCTGCCTGGAATTGTGCCAGGACTCTTGTCTCCCTGTTAACTAGCCAAGAAAAACGTTAATATTATTTCTAGTAACAAACGTTGCACGTGTTTAAATTTTGTGACGGCAACTCGAACTCAAAATGTAATAATATTTTTAACTACGTAATATCAGATGTTAGCTGTCGAATTTTTTCGCCCGCAGAGAACTGTTTGCTCACCATTAGTGACATATGTGCGTATTTGGCTAGAAATGACAGCACCTATCGTAATTGTTGACAACACATGAACAGACTTTAAAAATGAAGATTAATCACTTATCATTAGTAATTTGGTGTGCACATTCCAGGGCCTGAAACTAAAATATGAAAAATTTTTGTGCTGGACCAGGATTCGAACGCACGTACGTACGTTTCGTGGAGACGTAGGGGAGTTTGGAATTTTGGGTAAAACAATGAAATGATTTAATTATATCGTTCCGTGTGGCTCAGATACCACAAAAGAGGAAATCCAAATACGAATCCTACTGCAGCACAACATTTTTCAACGTCTCAAGTTCAAATAAAATAAGAGTCCTGTTACCTGAAGTAACTATTGGCACATTAAGTAAACTAAAGTTTCTAAGGAAGCTCTCTGGAAATAGTTTCCGTTTGGTGCGATCTCTGTCTCTGATGAGGCTCAACCTAATGGAGCTTTACGCCAGTTGGCACCGAGTGAAGTGGTGGAGTGGCCAACACACTGCATTCGGATTCGCGAGGACGACGGTTCAAACCCACGTCCGGCTATCCTGATTTAGGTTTTCCGTGATTTTCCTAAATCTCTTCAGGCAAACGCCAGGATGGTTCCTTTGAAAGGGCTCGGCCTTTTCCTTCCCCATCCTTCCCTAATCCGATGAGACCGATGATCTCGCTGTTTAGTCCCCTGCCCCAGCTCAACCATCCCACCAACCAGTTAGTAGGGAAGGAATAAGGTGTTCATAACGCGGATTTTGAACTAAGTTGCACATTGACAATCCTCAGTTGACATTAGACACGAAGAAGATCTGCTCGTGTGTGTTTCCAATACATCACGTCAGTGGTAATCGAGCTCATACGTCACAAAGAAGAAACCAAGATCAATTCTCGAGACCACTGAAGCCCACATTTGCTGCATACATGATTGTGTCGTACCGTATGTGCCCTTAGCTTACAAGTCAGACACGCTGAAAAAATTCATTTCTCTATTAGCTCATTAATTACAAGCAGATTCTTGATACGAAAATTATGCTAGCCTCATGTCAGCAGGATGTAAAGACTCTTTTGGCTGCCATAGCCTCGATTCGAAGCCATTTTGAAGTTTCCACTATTTCAAGAAATTTCTTAGGTCGAAAAACGCCATATCGGAGTATGAAATTACCAAATACTTCGATTAGTACTGCCGTTATCGTTATTCACTTCTTCGTTCAGCTGCTGCTACACGCGTGCTTGAAGGAACCGCTTAATGCTTCTCGGGTATTTTAGAAGAAGTTGCCCAAAAACAGGTAAATTTTAGTTCGCAGCGAATGATTGTGGTGTTCTGTGGCAGTCGGCCATTGTGGCTCTGCCGTTCTAGGTGCTTCAGTCTGAAGCCGCGCGACCGCTACGGTCACAGGTTCGAATCCTGACTCGGGCATGGATGTGCGTGTTGTCCTTAGGTTAGTTAGGTTTAAGTAGTTCTAAGTTCTATGGGACTGATGATCTTAGATGTTATGCCCCATAGAGCTCAGAGCTATTTTCTTTCTATGGCAAGCGAACCGTAATAAGTAATTTAGTTCTTTTCATGTCTGGGGAACAGTTTTCATGTTAATATCGAAACTTTCCAATTATTCGTAGATTACATTAAAACTAAATTAACTGATTGTTGCACTATTTAATTTACTTGCGATTGGCAACGACCCTCGTAAAATTGCTAAACTTTTAAAGCCAGAAGATGTTAATGTCACGATCGTTCTCTCCAGATGACTTGGTCGACGTCACCTATTTCAAATAGTACAAGGAAGAAAATATTGCAGAAGATCCACTGTTTTCGTTAGAATAATCTCATGTTAAGTTCACATTTTCAAGGAATTACCCTAACTGCTGTAGCGACGTATACAACGAAGAAATATATATCAACGTTGCAAAACTAACATAGGACTTAGAGGCCTTACACATAGTCGGCAACGAGAAATTTTAACTCTGTGGAGCAGCAGTTTCAGTAAACTGATGTAGCGAACGAAGACTGTTTACCACTGAGGTTTATTGGGCTCTATAGCTGTATTGCAACAGTAGTTTCATTCCTCCTTTCCCTCTGGGAAACTAGTTTTCTGATCAGTAACCTTTTCTCCTTCTAACTTGCGACATGCTGTAAAATTCGACCAGAAATCGCTTCACAAACCGCTATTTAGTGCTATTAAGAAGATTTCTTTTAACGTAGTCGTAGGTGAAGAAATTTAATCTTAAAAATGGTTAAAATGGCTCTGAGCGCTATGGGACTCAACTGCTGTGGTCATTAGTCCCCTAGAACTTAGAACTACTTATACCTAACTAACCTAAGGACATCACACACATCCATGCCCGAGGCAGGATTCGAACCTGCGACCGTAGCAGTCGCACCGTTCCGGACTGCGCGCCTAGAACCGCGAGACCACCGCGGTCGGCATTTAATCTTAAAACATCTTAAGTAGCAAGTCCACAAATTTACCGAATAAGAAAATCTTGTTGTCCAGGTAGGAAAAGGTTGACAAAAAATGTCTGCACACTATGGACCAAGTCGGTATTTTCGTCTGATAACATTGCATTACAGCTTGCCTAAAAGGTTTCACGCGTTATGTTCCTGTAGCTGCAGAAATCAAAAGTTGAAACACAGTTTGACATCTGAATGTATAGTACTGCTAAAAATATAAAACGTTCAACAACCGAAGGCTGAGTTCACTCTTAGACTGTGGTGCATTTATAATAGAGAAAATGGGGAGACCTTTGTCTTCGTCTTCCTCCAATGAGCAAAGGAAGCCATATACATAAATTTTACGATACAAGGACTACTTTGAACGTCACCACGGCATTGTTCTCCTAAACTAATAATTACTTGTTTACAACGGATTAAAATTTGTAGAAGTGGCAGAATTCGAACCTGATAACAAGAGATTACGAACTCACTACTTTACCTACTCCACTATTCTCCTACTTGTATGAAGCGCTGTTGCATACTTGTGTGGTTCAATACGTGAGGTAACACCATTGACTAAAATGCGATAGCCGAAGCAACATGACCTGCATCACAATGTGATTCTAAATTTTACCTTTAATCTCTGAAAATGGTGTCATTGTTATTGCAATGTATGGTGTCTGGAGACAAAATACATTTACACGACACTGTAAACAGTACTCACAAGTAACTAATTTATTAAATCTTTGTTGAAAGCGTGGTAAATAAATTTGATTCTGAGGCGAAGGAAGTGCTCTCGACCTGGTATCGTATTTCGTTTCTTCCTGCCTCGTCAATAGGTCCTTACTTGAGAAATGTTACAGTTCAAGGAATTTTGATAAAGGTCGCATTCTTGAGCTTCTCTGTGCCCTACGATACAGAAAATCTGCGATACATGACTAGGTGAGGCGGATGGCGGAGGAAAACCACGCCGACCGTCATCGTCGCCCTCTTGGCCACACAAAGACTACTCCACAAAATGATGAAGACCATTTGAGGACTAGCTCAAAAATTAAGGACATCTTCCACATAAATGGGAGAAGGCCGATCATTCGTCGTCATCTCAAGGAGAAAGTAAGGTATGTTCGAAAACCACTGGTTAAGGAAATTTTGAAGGCGCAACATAAGGCTGCCAGATTAAACTTCGCTCTCCCGTACTCGGCGCATGTAATGCATATCGAGCAAGTGGAGCGAGACACAGCAGCAAATACGCCCATCAGAGGAAAAGGTGTGGCCAAACTGTTGGATATTCAGCAAGTGGTTGCGGCCGTCTGTTTTCTAGTCATTACTTTTTATGTCGTCTCGTTGTCTCTGTAGAGCTGTACCATGGGAAGCAAGGAGAAGATGTTGTTTGGTGGCCGGTATCCTCTTTCTATAACACAAACTGCACACATAGATTAACTAGGTACTTTATTCATAAGAATGGAAAGTTTACTTAACTCAAGATATTTGTTGTGGTGCAAGCTCTTCTGTATAGACCACGTTAGCCTCACTGCTGATGAAGTACAAAGTCTTCTACTGCGATTCCTGATGGGCTGCGACTGATGACAGTGGAACCTATTCAGTACGACAGACTGCAGCAGACTCGAACAGCCTCGAACTCTGGTCCGCAGCGGCTGTCTAAATAAAGGCGGCCGAGATGGCGTTGGCGGCGCGTTTCCTGCGAGTCTCTTTTTGGCCTCTGCCGATCTTCATGCAACCTCTATGTCGCATGGTGTTCTGTCGCCAGCCTGCAGCGGCACATTACTTCTGTGAAATACTGGAGAACATAGTGCCTTCTCCTCTTTGCCTGAGATTTTTGGGAGGCAGAATAATCTCCCAATATGACCGTTCTCCTGTCCAGGTGGCGAACTATGTAAAACACTGTTTCATCAGCTGAGATAAAAAAAAATTATTAGGTGTAGAAGACCAGCACCGACAGACAAGCCAGCACTGTCCGAAGCAGTTCATGATGCATGGGAAAAGTTGTCATAGATTAACAGATTCTCTCAGAAACTTGTTGCCTGTGTTCCCCATTGGCTAACTGCAGCTGTCGAGAAGGGCAGAAAGTGGACGCGTTACTGAATTATTGTGTTTCTGGGAAGAAAATTTTGTGTATGACAAATGAACTTTTTGTTTTCCTTCAAAGAAGAGGAAATTCGTTTGTCTTATCTCTTTAGAAAAAAAGGGAGCACTGGCGATGAACACATAAAAGAGAAAGTGTTTATTTTGTTTTTACATCGGGAAAAAACATCATATTAATTTGTGTTCGTTTTACTTACATGCAGGCAGGACGAAAATACAGACGAAAGCACAAAGGAGACATCATTTTCTTTCTATGACGAGCAGGAATCAGAAGAGAAAAGGTGGTGCAAGATCGGCGGTGTGGACGTAGTCGAGCATTTGAGTCCACTACTTCTTCAGCTATATACTTATGAATTCTTTAAAATTATGAATACTTTAATAATTCTCGTTGCTCTCGTCAGCTAATAATTCTTTCCATGAACTAGAATTAATGGAAGTGGCACGATTACTTTGAACTCCATGAACGAAATAAGGAAGAACGTAAGCTAACTGAAAGTGACACAGTAGTGCTAGTTTTATCATATCGGCATTTTTTCGATATTCCGAGTGTGGGAGAGAGTGAGAATTTAATAGCTGCTGAATTAAGTGTCATAACATTTCGACACAATGATGGCAAAGTTACTCTTGTGGCAGCTGCTTGTGAAGAAAGTGGCTTGAGAATCTTTGTAGCGTATATTCTATCACCATGATTGAAATGCATCAGAAAAAGTAGTTGAATTATATGCTTATCATATCTGTCTTACGACTAAGGTTTGACATAGTGAGAGAATACTGTTTGTTTCAGTTACTGTCACGAAGTGGTTTGGGTATATCACACAGCAATCAAAATGTATATTTAGAAGGAAAATGTATCTCTTCTGATGCATACACGAAAAGAAAGATATGAAAAAGAATGTGAGACGCCCTGCTTAACCTGCAGGACAGGGCAGGTAGTTTAAATTGTGGAAAGGGGCCAAAATAACATACAACTTTATTATTTCAACAAACACTAAAAGAGGCAAAAAATTTTGTTTTCTAAACACACAGCTTTAATCTTTGGGGCTGAAAGCCACTTTAATTTAAAAACAGCTAAAGGCCAATAACTTAAAACGCAAGCATAATCAGAAATTTAAAACGCAAGCCTTATCTTACAAAGAGTTTTTAATTTAGGCTGAAGGGCCAAAGAATCTGACATTTTCAGAGCAAACAATTTGATTTAAAAGGGAATGCCTTATCTTAAACAGTTCTTTAGTGAGGCTGAAGGCCCAAAAAATGAGACACTTCAAGAGCAAACAAGTTAAATTCAAACTGGCTCAAGGCCTAACACTTAAAACTCCGTAACATTACTAAAAAAATAATTACCAAAGGCCATACGTGAAACAGTTCTTTAAATAGACTGAAGGCCTTAAGAGCGAAACAACTCAAACTCAAAATCGGCTGAAGGCCCAACACTTAAAATTCAACAGCATTAAAACCTTAAAATGCCAAAGGTATTACGTGAAACAATTCTTTAAATTAGGCTGAAGGCCTACAGAATCTTACACCCTAAGGACAAAACAACCTTAATTTTTTTTAAATAGGTCAGAAGCCATACAAGCACTAACAACAAGAGCAAAAAACAAAAAAGGCAGTACACCCAACGGCGCTCAGATGTTCGCGGGTCGGCCTGGAAATCAAACACTAACGCCCGCTTAGGTGAGACAGGCAATCGGGCCAACTATTCACGATCCGAAGACAACTCAACTGACCGACAGTCAACGGACCCACCGGCAAGATAACTTCCACTTCACCGGACCAGGGCACAACAGGGAGTTTAACGGAACAACTTAAAAGGTATTGGCACCCACAACCAATCATACATGGAGCTGTCAAACTACACACCATGCTGGACAGCAACAACACGATGAGAAAACTACATTGTCTGAAATTTATATTAACGGCCAGGGCAGGTAACCGGAACGTTAACGGCCACAAGGTAGAAGATTCCGCTGGTGCACTTCAGTTCAAACAACCAAATGCAGTGAAACTCCAGCGGATGGTGGCTACAATTTTCCAACTTGTAAACCACGTTGTTGCTCGCGGGAATATCCCAACAGCCGACAACGAACTCCGAACGACACAATGCGAACAGTCTTGACTTGCTCGTACATTAAATCAAAATTCAACTTTCGTGTCCAGAGTTGGTGAGCCACGGACCTCATAGCAGTGGGAACAGCCCCACACACTCCAACATCGCGTAGAGATCGCCAGCGGCTCCGGCTAAACTACGTCCCGCGGAGAATTCCTCGCTGCTCCACGCCAATCGACCGACTGTCCAGGCCCGGAAACGGTGAAAGGACCAAATCTACGTCTGGCCGATGAGACGACCAAGCGAACGACCAACCAACAGTCGTTCCGCTCCAATCTCCCTCCGCTGGGCAGTTCATGTGTGTCATCAGGGGTCGGCGAGCACTGGCTGTAGGCGCCTCACCGGCGCTCCGACCCCAACTTCACTGCTGCTTCGTCTTGTAACGTTGCTCTGGGGGGGGGGGGGGGGGGCAAAAAGAAAAAGAATTGTTATTTTTTTTTAATGTTGAAAAAGTGAATATTTTGGTGGGGCACTTGGCAACAGAATCAGGGATTGTTTACACTATTATAATAGCGTACGTTGAGCATTAAATACCTGAATAAGAGAAACATTATCATTTCTGTGCATTTTTATATTCGCGATGTAGTCATACCCAGAACAACATTAAGGGACCAGAAGATTTATAGACTTTAAAAGAAATGCAACACTACACAATTGAAAAAAATGGTTCAGAAATAATAGGAAAACGATAATGTTCCTTCTGCCTCATGATGCGTTCGGCCCATCAGCGTGATCGTAATTTCTGGTGATGAACTAATAAAAAATATTTATCAATTGAGTAAATGAGGAGACGGAAATCATCAAGGTTAATTTACTAAAATAGCACACTTATCTTTAACACACTTTTTTTAATGCTACGTACCTTTTCATATTAAATTACAGTAGATGACCATTGTGGTTAAATACTTTTATACATAAGTCAAGATGTCCTCTTGATACTATCTGTTCGTAATCAGTTACAAGAAACTATATGTTTTCTGATTGGAAAAATAGCAATTACCATATTCACTCAATATTTTCACATGAAATATAAAATACCTTTGCGGAACGCAGCAAGTCCGCATCCACCTTTCATGGAATACAAACAGTAAAAGGTGAGGCGCCAATTGCCTCATTTGTCTTGAAACAACAGAATTTTTTTTATATCATTAATCGATACATGTACATAGAGATTTACAGGCACCGCGCGAGAACGGCAAAGATAAAGAATAATAGATTCTGTCGCTGCTATGAAATGGTTCATTTCTTTTACTTTTTCGATAACTTTAGGCCATCTGGCGTGTACTATTGAGCGTATATTAATGTTTGCGAGGCGAAAATTACTAATATTACAGTCCCGACTGCACACTTGGTGCGGGCCGAGCTGACTGCCAGACACACGACGTCCCGTAAATACTATCGGTCACTCCAGAGATGGTACGAAAGTGCACTTATCGATACGCACTGCTGCTGCCGCTCACGGGCAAGTAGGCAAGGATGTTAGTGACGCCAATAAATGGAATAAGAAAACAAGCCGGCAGTATCGTAATAGAAGATGACAAAGAATAAATGGGATAAACGTGAGCCGTGCACGGCTCAGAAAGCATTCTGCTATTTAGTACCATTTCAACTCCTGATTCACATCAGTATGTTCATAGCTTCCGTAACGTTTGTCTGGGGTGTTGATTCCCTCACCTCTACAATGTACTAAATGGATTCTGTGAGATGGGGTATGATATAAAGCTTATCTTATGATTTAGCACTGAATTTCGTTCTGGGTGTTTGCAGATCGGGTAAGGAAAACGAGAGAAAGACCCCCAAACTCCAGCATTTCTCCACCGAGATCCGAACCGGCTTGCATGTCAACCAGGGCTTTGGAAATCGAGCGTGTTACCGCTAAGCCAATATGACACTGCTGCGGTATACCTTTCTTCATTAGGTCCAAGGTTCCTAAAGTAGATTACTCGGAACGTGACATTAGAGGGCAATCGCAGTGAGGTGCCAAACGTCAAATGTGGGTTAAAACGATGAATTTTACTTACTCAGTGTCACATCTTACATGTAAACCGTTCAGAATATTTCATCGACAAGATGACAAGAAAGTACATTATTAGACATAAAGCCCGGTCACCTACCGGTCACCGCAGAAACCAAGTCCGAGTCTTTCCCATGAGGCGGCCAGTATTCCTAACTACCCATCAGAGTTCTGAATCTGCCCATGTGCACAGTCTGGCAACACTATAGGGTGCAAATGTGTAAGTAAGAAGTCTTATCAAGCTGTTACGAAAATGTTTCTGCTCGTGATCAAGAGGTAAACTATGTGCTCTGCAAAGTCGCATGTTTGAGTCCACTCCATTCCTTGTTTCTTAAATCGCTTATCAGTCTGATGGAACGTCAAACAGAATTCTCTTTACTTTCTAATCCACCTGTAATAGCAAAAAGTTCCAGAAACGTTTCTAGCAAACAGCTTGTGGCTGCGTCAAGATCAGAACAGTTTCACGCTCGAGGTTTTCCTCGCCCTGCAGGAGCTACAGGTTACCAGCCGTATGCCTCCGACCAGGTGAACGTGATGTTGCGCTATGAGTGTATTTATCAATACCACTTTCTTATTTATCTGGCAGTTGCGATTTGGATTTTGCATGCCTGGAACTTACATTGTCCAAGTGTGATAAAGTATTATCGCAAGAGGAAAAGGGTGTAACATTGGTGACATGTGGTTCACGCTGGGTTTAGTAGAGTGGTGAAGGCAGAAGAGGCAGCTCTGAGTCTTTACATTGTGTGTGGGGAGAGCACTTTTGGGAAAGACACGTCAGAAAAAGGTTTCTGCTTCAATAAATGTCGTACTGCCACGAATGATTTTACCCACGAACCACAATAAGAAACACATGTGATCACATGCGACCATTTAAGGGTCGTGCGACATTTGGATTCAATAGGCAAGATTCAAATGTCTGGAGCTGTATTACAGCATGCTATAATTTCAAACAACAAAAATGAAAGGGGTGACTGTTAATACATTTTTGTTTGATTGTCTTCAGTTGGGTCAAGGAGAATTCCACTGCAATATTCCTACTGGTGAGTAGTTATCATGTCTTTATATTAACTACTTAAGAAGAATTAATGGCTGAGCACTAACAAAAGACATATACTTGAGCAAAGGGAGATTGAAAAGTCATGTCTCAGGCACCTGTTCTTCTGATCTTAGGCCGTCTATTCAAGCTCCTTGGAATTAGATTAGGAAATGAGACACTTAAAGTAGTAAAGGAGTTTTGCTATTTGGGGAGCAAAAGAACTGATGATGGCCGAAGTAGAGAGGATATAAAATGTAGGCTGCCAATGGCAAGAACAGTTTTTCTGAAGAAGGAAATTTGTTAACATCGAGTATAGATTTAAGTGTCAGGAAGTCGTTTCTGAAAGTATTTGTATGGAGTGTAGCCATGTATGGAAGTGAAACCATGGACGATAACTAGATTGCACAAGAAGAGAATAGAAGCTTTCGAAATGTGGTGCTACAGAAGAATGCTGAAGATTAGATGGGTAGATCACATAACTAAAGAGGAGGTATTGAATAGGATTGGGGAGAAGAGAAATTTGTGCCACAACTTGACTAGAAGAAGGGATCGATTGGTAGGACCTGAGGCAACAAGGGATTACCAATTTAGTATTGGAGGGCAGCGTGGAGGGTAAAAATAGTAGAGGGAGACCAAGAGATGAATACACTAAACAGATTCAGAAGGATGTAGTTTGCAGTAGGTACTGGGAGATGAAGAAGCTTGCACAGGATAGATTAGCATGGAGAGTTGCATCAAACCAGTCTCAAGACTGAAGACCACAACAGCAACAACATCGAATAACAGTAAAACAAATTCCTCTGTGGAGGAAAATGTACTTACAACATGATTTGATGACATATTTAACTCAGATCCTGTAGGCTTCTACAGCTGAGGATTCACTAAACTACCTGAGCATTGTCAGACTGTTCTATGTAATGCGAGTGAATACATTGTTGATGATTAACTTCTCTATGATGTTTACTGTTGTGTTCAATAAAGTAATGGACAACGTTATCAAAATATGCACTGTCCTGAGGCAAATGAAATTCAAATTACTATCATATCCTTATGGCGACCTATTCCCATAAAACATAAAGTACCTCTAACAGGAGCTCACCTATTTCAGCACGAGTTAGTGAGATATTACTCATTCTGGACTTTGAAACCGTCTATGTTTGCATGCTGTTCTGTGTCAAAGTGAAGTAACATGGAAATGCGGCATTTTATACATAAAATAATAAAATTTCCTTAATGATTTTCGCTCTGACCGCTTGTAGCGCTATCACGAAACGGCAAATATGTACCCTTCAGTGAGACTAGAACTGGGATCTAAGCAGCCCCCAATTCACAAGCGAACACATTGCCTCACAGTTGGCAGAATATTGCAGCATTGTGCTCTACCTTATTGATCCAATGCTGGCTATGACAGATAAATTTGCACCGTAAAAGACGAGATTAAGTGCAGTTTCCACGTCGAATGACTTTCTTGGACTCAAAACCATAACTTGATATATTCCAGCACTGCTGAATTTGTCTGAGGTTTGGTTGGCTCTGAGCACTATGGGACTTAACATCTGAGGTCATTAGTCCCTTAGAACGACTTAAACCTAACTAACCTAATAACATCACACACATCCATGCCCGAGGCAGGATTGGAACCTGCGACAGTAGCGGTTGCGCGGTTCCAGTCTGAAGCACCTAGAACCGCTCGGCCACACTGACCGGCTGTCTGAGGTTTTTCTGACTGGTCTTTTTTGGACTGTATTGTTTGTTCTGAATGTTATTGGGATCCCTTACTTTTTTAAGATGTTTCCTATTCTATGTGATATTTTGTTATTGTATGTTAGTGTGTACCACCTCTCTCTTCTTTTCTGAAGTGGTGTGGTCTGCTGTGTTATCTGTGTGTGCTGGTTGTTGTTGAGTTTGTTTAAGATGTCTGTTTTGTAGACGTTTTCAGCAGCAATTTGTTTGATTGTGTTTAGTTCCTGTGTGATAGTTTCCTGGTTTAAGAAGTGCCCTGTTTATCCTGTGGAGCATGTGTGTGAAACTGGCATATCTATGCACTGTCGGGTGGTTGGATGAGCTGAGGATAACAGGGCTTGTGGATGTGGGTTTTCTGTAGATGGAGAATTCATGTTGGTGGTTGTTTCTTGTGATTGTAAGATCCAAGAAATTTAGTTTCTTGTTGTTTTCCATTTCCATTGTGAAGTGGATTTGTGGGTGTCCTGTGTTGATGTTGCTGTGGAGCTCTTCTGTCCTGTTATGTGTTTCATCTACAAGACAGATTGTGTCATCCACATATCGGTACCAGTAGCCCCGCTTGTTGCAAGTAGAAGTTGTTGTTGAAAGTGAAGCAGTTTTGTTCTGTGATTAGCCTAAGGATGGATGAGATTTCATATATATGTACATCTGGGAATTTCTTGCATTTTAGCTGACGTTCTATAATGTTTATAGTTTCTTCTGTGGGTATGTTTGTGTACATGGATGTTACGTCAAAAGATACCAGTTCTGGTGTTGAGGGGATGTTGACATTCCTAATTTTCTCTATTATGTCTCCTGTGTTTTTGAGGCTTCTGTTGTTTGTGTATGTTTATGTCTTCTGTAGGAATGTATGCATGTGTCTCCTTAGCAGGTAAGATGGGGCTCTTCTGAAGTCAACTACAGGCCTGACTGGGATGAGGGGTTTGTGGACCTTTGGCAGGCTTAAGAGGGAAGCTTTAGGGTTCTTTTGTGTCATTCTTTTTGTCTGGTTCTGTGTCAA
This sequence comes from Schistocerca gregaria, assembly GCF_023897955.1. Classification (NCBI taxonomy): domain Eukaryota; kingdom Metazoa; phylum Arthropoda; class Insecta; order Orthoptera; family Acrididae; genus Schistocerca; species Schistocerca gregaria. Next base: position 425,488,199 of record NC_064927.1, read on the forward strand.
GGTGTGTGTGATATTTTTAAATAGAGTCTTTACATTTCTTTGGTATCTTTTTGTTGGGTCACTAGCTAGCTTGCTTATTTCATTCTCTGCCAGAAATTGTTGTGTTTCATCAGTGTATTCTGCCTGTGTTACTAAGACTAGAGCATTCCCTTTGTCTGCCTTGGTGATGAGAGCATTGTGTTGTTTTAGTTTTCTGTGTATACTGTTTATGGTTTTCTCATCAGATGTTTTTTATTTGTGTTTATGGATAGTTTGTTCTTTCTGATGATTTGTTTCATTTCCTCTGTCACTAGTTCTCTTGTTAGGCCTGGGTTGAAATCTTGAGTGTTAGTTTTTTCATGTTATCCTATCATGTATTCAGTCTCGGTAATAAGATTTTCTATGGTCTTACGTGTTAGGTGGGTGTTCAAATTGTATTTTGGGCCTTTCTCAAGTAGCTGTTGTTCTTCTTTGGTGAGTGTAATGTCTGTAAAATTAATCAAGGGTTCATGGAATGTGTGTTGTGTGTGCGTCTCGGTTTTAGATATTACTGTTTTTATGCAAACACGGACCAAATGGAAGAGTTCCAAGATTATTGTTAATATGAAGTATGTTTATCCTTCGTCTTTATGACAGCTTTAACTTGCTGGGAACACTTTGAATGTTGTGTCTAAATATCTGGGGAGAAATGGCTGCCTATTCTTCCTCAAGAGCCGAAACAGTAGATATTGATGTTGGACACTGAGGGCTGGAGTGAAGTCGATGTTTTGATTCAACACGAGGGTGTTCCATTGGGTTCAGATCAGGACTCTGAGCAAGTCGGTCCATTTCCGGAACGTCACTGACCACAGACCATTGCCTCACAGATGAATCTTTAAGATAGGGTGCACTGTCGTGGTCATACAAGTAATCATCTACTCCCAACTTTTCTGCCACTGCATGCAGTATACAATGGCATGACATGTGTTCGCATCCTTCCTCATTTAGCGTTTTCTTAAGCGCAATAAGGGGACCACACTCTAGCCATTAAAAGCATCGCCATGCCACGATACCACCTCTTCATTGTGTGACTACACATAATGGCAGGTAACGTTGTCCAGGAATTCGCCAAACCCAAACCCTTCTATCGTGTTGCCACGGGATACAGCGTGATTCATCACTCCAGGTTACTCATTTACAGTGATCAACTATCCAGTGGCCTTGCTCTTTACACCGCCTCAAGCATAAATTAGGACTGACAGCTGTAACCTGCTCCAGCGTTGTACCCTATTCTTTTTAACCTCCCGCTAACAGTCACTGTGCCAGCCAGACTGCTGCTGGCACTTTGGAACTCACGGGCGATCCCTTCCGCTGACTGAACGCCACTTCTTACAACCGCAAGGCTCAACGCTGTCCGTCCCTACATATGATCTGCATGGCGCTGGTTTACGTATTTCGGGTTCCCACTTCATATAGTCAGAAGTCGACTTGGGAAACTGTAAGTAGGCTGTTTAGGTTTTTATGTTGGTAACGCCACGTAGTGCTCTGTATGAAAATCACTGACTGTGATGTGTGCAATCTGAGACTGGTTGGACTCATTGTTGGAATATTCGCTTGTGTAGTGTTGGGCAGCTGGATGTGAACAGCGCGTAGCGTTGGGCAGTTGGAGGTGAGCCGCCACCAGTTGTGGATGTGGAGAGAGAGATACCATAGCTTTGAACGGACAATCTGGACGTGTGTACGTCAGAAAAAGGAAATTTGTTTAATTGGATGTCACAAAATTATATGTATAATGACTTTTGAGCGCTATTAAGGTAAATACATTGTTTGTTCTCTATCAAAATGTTTCAGTAGTTAAGGTCTTTTATTTAGTTGGCAGTATTGGCGCTCGCTGTATTGCAATAGTTCGAGTAACGAAGATTTTTCTGAGGTAAATGAGTCATGAAAGGTATTGATTATTGTTAGTCAGGGCCATTCTTTTGTAGGGATTATTGAAAGTCAGATTGCGTAGCGCTAAAAAAAATTGTGTATCAGGTTAGTGATAATCAGAATAAGTAAAGAGAGAACTGTCTGAGTGCGTTCAGTTTTGCTCAGCTATTTGAAAATCGAATAATGTAAGAGTTTTACCAGCACAGTAATTCATAATTTTTCTAAGGGGACGTTTAAAAGGGTTGAAATGTCCCTGACACATATTTTACCCAGGTAAAATCAATGACTAGGCCATGTTCTAAAGCACTGACCTCTCCTGACAGAGCCAATCTATTGCTACTGCTTCACTACTCAGAGCACTGTACTCTTCGCCTTCTTGTCTGCAGGCTGGCCTGCCTCTTGTGAGACAAAGCGGTCAATTCAGCATTCGATAGGGATATCCGCATACCTCTGTTCAGACAGTATACACCAGAAAAGTCACGAGAAAAACGCTTCATCATCTTCATCGCTAAACTTTCGCTTTTGTGGCAGCTCTCTATCTGGATGTATTACAAGACAGCCTCTTCCAAACTGCGTGATTATAGACGTCTGACAACTTATCTGAAGAGAACCAGTCTCGGTCTTCGACAGTCTACCTGGCTGTGTCGCTCTATATGACCAACCCATTCCAGTCTTCTTCACTCTGTTGGTCTTCTAGCTCACCTTTCTTTGCCAATTCTTTGCAGGATGTCATCTTTGGTGGTGTTATCTCTCCACATTATCAGATGTCTCCAGAACGACAGCTCAAATGCTTCAAGTGATTTCTTTCCATTTTTGTCAATGAACCATATTTTACAGTCATAAAGCGTTGCACCCTAAATGCAACTCTTAAATAACTTTTTCCTCTCTTCAGTATTCATTTTGTCTGAAAAAAACGTTTCTCATTTATTTATGGATATTCCTTTTACTTCTACAATTCTTTGTTTAGGTTTTCTTTTCTTCGTCCATCTTCAGTTATCTTACTTCCTAATGCTTTGGTTGATCTTTTTTTGTTTCATTTTATTTCCTGTAATTTTAATGCTAATTCCTTCTGTGTTGGAGCACGCTAGTATTTCTGTCTTTTTTTAGTTAATGTCCCTTAATACCCATCTGTTTGCACTGTACTCATAATTTCTACAATTCTTTCGATATCAATTTTTTTGGAGTTATCACAGTTGTGTCATTCCCAAACCCAAGCACCTATATTCATTTTCCATGTATTCTGATACCTGTACAGTCTTGTTTGCACCCGTTTATTGCAAATGCTATGTAGACGCTGAATGGGGATGGGAACAGATCGCATCGTTGTATAACGCCTTACGAATTCTAGCTAATTTTGGTATATTTCTTAGCTTTACTATCGCTGTCTGTCTTTGTATGGTTCTATAATTATTTTTCTGTCTCTATGGTCGATTTTAATCACTCTTACAATTTCCATTAGGTTCTTCCAGTTGAAAGTGATGACTGATTTCGTGAACTTTATGAAAGCTACGTAAATTTTCCTGTTGAGTCTAAAGCTTTCTTCAGTTATTCTTTAAAGGCACAGGATAGCTTCCTTTCTTCTGCCTTTTCTCGGAAGGTAAATTTGTCTTCAGGTAAACTGGTTTCAGTCTGTTCTTAAGGCATCTGTATATTTCTTCTTGTTAATATTTTCGACGTATGAGTTAGAATTCCCGAAGTCCTAAGACCTGATATCTCCTCATTCAGTTTCCTCCTTTTTTGCAATCATTATGAGATGCCTTTCTTAAAGTCTTCTAAGAAAATACCAGATTTGCATAAATCATTGATTTAACATGTATGAGATGCTTTTTTTTATGGGTCTAATGCATGAAGTATTGTGCCTGGTATGTTGTCATTACTAATAGACTTGTGTTCTTTCAGGTAATTTAATGCTTTTTCGAATTCTTCTTTCGTAATGTCACATCCAATTTCCATTTCTTCTATTTTCCTTCATCTTCTATTTTACAGAATTGTTACAAGTCGCAATTCAATACTCTTGGCAATGATAAAAACCTCTATAACTGCAAAAATCGTTTCTTTGTAAAGAGGACATACGTCCCATCTTCAGACGCGTCTGCAAAATTTGAAACGAATAGTAACACCTATCAACACTGTTAATACACTCCTGGAAATGGAAAAAAGAACACATTGACACCGGTGTGTCAGACCCACCATACTTTCTCCGGACACTGCGAGAGGGCTGTACAAACAATGATCACACGCACGGCACAGCGGACACACCAGGAACCGCGGTGTTGGCCGTCTTTAACACTGGTAGCATGCCGCCACAGCGTGGACGTGAACCGTATGTGCAGTTGACGGACTTTGAGCGAGGGCGTATAGTGGGCATGTGGGAGGCCGGGTGGACGTACCGCCGAATTGCTCAACACGTGGGGCGTGAGGTTTCCACAGTACATCGATGTTGTCGCCAGTGGTCGGCGGAAGGTGCACGTGCCCGTCGACCTGGGACCGGACCGCAGCGACGCACGGATGCACGCCAAGACCGTAGGATGCCGTAGGGGACCGCACCGCCACTTCCCAGCAAATTAGGGACACTGTTGCTCCTGGGGTATCGGCAAGGACCATTCGCAACCGTCTCCATGAAGCTGGGCTACGGTCCCGCACACCGTTAGGCCGTCTTCCGCTCACGCCCCAACATCGCGCAGCCCGCCTCCAGTGGTGTCGCGACAGGCGTGAATGGAGGGACGAATGGAGACGTGTCATCTTCAGCGATGAGAGTCGCTTCTGCCTTGGTGCCAATGATGGTCGTATGCGTGTTTGGCGCCGTGCAGGTGAGCGCCACAATCAGGACTGCATACGACCGAGGCACACAGGGCCAACACCCGGCATCATGGTGTGGGGAGCGATCTCCTACACTGGCCGTACACCTCTGGTGATCGTCGAGGGGACACTGAATAGTGGCCGGTACATCCAAACCGTCATCGAACCCATCGTTCTACCATTCCTAGACCGGCAAGGGAACTTGCTGTTCCAACAGGACAATGCACGTCCGCATGTATCTCGTGCCACCCAACGTGCTCTAGAAGGTGTAAGTCAACTACCCTGGCCAGCAAGATCTCCGGATCTGTCCCCCATTGAGCATGTTTAGGACTGGATGAAGCGTCGTCTCACGCGGTCTGCACGTCCAGCACGAACGCTGGTCCAACTGAGGCGCCAGGTGGAAATGGCATGGCAAGCCGTTCCACGGGACTACATCCAGCATCTCTACGATCGTCTCCATGGGAGAATAGCAGCCTGCATTGCTGCGAAAGGTGGATATACACTGAACTAGTGCCGACATTGTGCATGCTCTGTTGCCTGTGTCTATGTGCCTGTGGTTCTGTCAGTGTGATCATGTGATGTATCTGACCCCAGGAATGTGTCAATAAAGTTTCCCCTTCCTGGGACAATGAATTCACGGTGTTCTTATTTCAATTTCCAGGAGTGTATAATCAAATCTAAACAGAGCCAACAGAAATTCTTAAACAACAAAATAAAAAAATAAAAAAACCTATATATACGTTGAAATGTGAGCCCACGAAGGTTAAAATATGTTCAAATAGTGCATCCCTGCCACATGGCATACCATGCCACAGAATATCTTCTTCAGCCCTAAGTCTTCCAGAAAGCCTCTCAAAGTTGTGGATGTCCGGTCAAGAGAAACGTGACTGAACATCTTTCTACCATCTGTCAGGTACATCCTCATTTTACATAGGAACCTTCCCTGGTTGGAGGAGATTGAATTTCTGCAGTATTTTCGTTTTTCAAAATACTTTCTTACTCGGCTGCGTGTCTTTTCTATGTTTCCTTTCCTGTACATTCTTCTTTAGCTTTCTTGTTCATTGTTAACTAAGTTTTTTAGTCTGTTGTATTCTTGTTCTGCTAATACTAATACGCGATTTCTTACCTACGGATTCGTGGATTCGATTTGCGAGAGACCAATCTTCTAGTTATTTGCTGCAGTTAGTGAATTTTTTAGAATTTACCAACAGTAGTGTGTTGTTTGGCCAACATTGTCTTTCAGATGTAACTTTAATGGATTTCTATAGTTTTCTTCGCTACTCAATGTTTTTAACTTATCTGCTGCCCACCTCTCAGGTTTTACTTTGTATTTGCTATATATTTTCAGTTGTAGCTTGTGCTGCATGCATCGGGTCTAGGATAAAATTTACTTTGTTCATTTTTTTCTTTCTTTCGGGCCATAATGCAGTCAGTCTGACTGTGGAAAAGTATAGCCTTGGTAATTTATGCTCAGTTTCCAACATCTAGCTTTCTCACGCCTCTCATGTTAATGATGTCATATCTGCTGAACTGTATTCTACGACAACATAATTTTACAGGTACATTCATTGGTGTATCTGGCTACTGTTTGCAAAATCTGTTGGAAACAGAGTTAGTAGTATAAATATAACAAATTAAAAATCACGCCTATTGTTGAAGATATACTGCATGTACTGTGCGGTGTGGGATCCGCATCAGGTGGGACTGACGGTTGACGTCGAAAAAGTACAAAGAAGGGCAGCTCGTTTTGTATTATCGCGAAATATGGGAGATAATGTCACAGCCATGATACGTGAATTGGAGTGGCAATCATTAAAACAAAGGCGTTTTTCGTTACGACAGGATCTTCTCATGAAATTTCAATCACCAGTTTTCTCCTCCGGTTGCGAAAACATTCTGTTGGCACCCACCTACATAGGGAGAAATGATCATCACGATAAACTAAGAGAAATCAGGGCTCGCACAGAAAAATTTAAGTGCTTGTTTTTCTCTCGTGTCGCTCCAGAGTGGAACGGTAGAGCGACAGCTTGAAGGTGGTTCACTGAACCCTCTGCCAAGCACTTTATTGTGAATAGCAGAGTAAACGTGTAGATGTAGATGCAGAAAAGCGAAAACGTTGTAAGCGACACATTTTTCTCCTTTCATTATTTTCTGGACGGTGTCGCTGAGAAACAGTTTCGAAAAGATTTGAGAATGTGTGTAAAGTTTGTTGAAAGTCAGCGAGTGCTCTCATTCTTGAGTACTGTACGATTAAGATGTAGATAATAAACCCACCGTGAGTTGCGGTTCGTCAAATCGTAGAAATAATTTGCAACTGAAATACTTGTCCTACTGTGTAAAACCTTCAGCGTTATACCACTTAATGAGAATACTATGATAGCTCTTTTAATTTTTAAATTCGGTCAATGGTTGTACGAAATACCGAAAATCAAATTTATGTTACCCCTGGAAGCCGATGGATGGGAAACCTGCTACCGGTGGACTGCATCATGACTCACCAAGAGTTTAGCCGGTCAGTAACACAGATGTCTATAGCATTAGAAGGAAGGTCAGCGTTGGCCGTAATTTTGATGATTTACTAACAACAAAATCGATTTTCGATTACATAACGATTATCTTCAGTGCTTTAGCGTACAAATTAAAGCTCGTAGGCACTGCTGTCTAGTTATTAACAGTAACAGAAGCTATGAAACGATCACAATAACTCTGTGATCGTTTCATAGCTTCTGTTACTGCTAATAACTAGACACCAGTACCTATGAGCTTTAATGTGTACGCCAAAGCACTGAAGATGATCATTATGTGACAGTAACTCTGTGATCGTTTCATAGCTTATGTTACTGCTAATAACTAGACACCAGTGCCTACGAGCTTTAATTTGTACGCCAAAGCACTGAAGATGATTATTATGTGTTCGAAAATCGATTTTGCTGTTAATAAATCATCAAAATTACGGCCAACGCTGACCTTCATTCTAATTTTATTAATCCAATGGTCATTGTGCACACACAACTCTCTGGAGTCGGCAATCCACAGATGTCTATATCTCGACGTATACGTTTGCTATTAGTTTGCGATACGTGAAGATGAGACATACAGTTTTGTTACAATCATAGCAGTGATCTTTTTAAGCAAGGTCACGATTTTACAGTGTCAGAGGAGGATAAAAATGGCAGAGGTAGGAGAACAATGGGGGATGTACCAGGTGAGATAAGCACTTGTCCGCCGTTTGTCGCTCGCGCCCGCTCCCTGCCACTAGACAGGGAACCTCAAGGACGTTTTTAAAAATTTCCATTTCACTCAAAGCACCGCGACTTCCGCTCGGCCGAAGAAACAGTTAAAAAAAAAAAGAAAGAGGGACGAAAGCGTAACATGGGGAAACATCAAAGATAATTGGCCCGTTCCAGACGACGTCCGCTTAACTGCCTGGCGCCGGGCGTCCTCATTACTGCGCCGCACTGTTGTTTGAGTGGGAGTGGGGGTGAGTGGGTGGGGGCGGAGATGTTACGGTAGCAGCAGCATCCCCCCCCCCCCCCCACCACCACCACCATCCGCCCTCTCATCACAGTTTGGCACCGGCCCGTTTATTAATAGTGGCCGCCCGGCGGACTTGCTCAAAACCTCGCGTGTTTTGTTTCTGGGAATCGGTTTATTTTCGCCGGCGCGGCTTTTGCTGCTGTGGCGGCGGCGGCGGCGGCGTCGGAGGCGGCAGCGGCGGCCGGAACTGATGCCCACGTGCCGACGCCGCCGACGCCGACGCCGCACTCGGCTTGCAACATAGGACGGGCAGCTAGTAGATACGCTACCGGAAACAAAAATTAGTGCAGCTGGAAACGTGAGCCGATTTTGATCCGATGAAGACATGTGCCAGCTAGGGGATGGTAGATGTACTGATAATAGCTTCAACGTCGCCCACCAACAAACTGCGTGCAGGCCTGGCAACCAGAACGCCATCTGTGTCTACCATTTAACAGGGAACGTTCACAGCCAGAAAGTGTTGTGCAGACGTGTGAAGCAAGCAGGTAACTGTACCACGGAAAGACACTCGTGCTTCCTACAGTCAAGCGAGTGTATTTCAAAGGTGAACCGTGAATTTACTTCCAAAACCTTTTCTTAAGAATTTACTTTATTTATTAACGATTAAAGACGTGTGTCGAAAAACAAGGCCCCCGGAGTAGACAACATTCGATAAGAACTACTGACAGCATTGGGAGAGCTAGTCCTGACAAAACTCTACCATCTGGTGAGCAAGATGTACGACACAGGCGAAATACCCTCAGACTTCAATAGGAATATAATAATTCCAATCCCAAAGAAAGCAGGTGATATGAAAATTACCGAACTATCAGATTAATCAGTCACAGCTGCAAAATACTATTAAGAATTCTTTACAGACGAATGGAAAAACTGATAGAAGCCCCGACCTCGGAGACGATCAGTTTGGATTCCGTAGAAATACTGGAACACGTGAGGCAATACTGACCTTACGATGCCGGCCGCGGTGGTCTCGCGGTTCTAGGCGCGCAGTCCGGAATCGTGCGACTGCTACGGTCGCAGGTTCGAATCCTGCCTCGGGCATGGATGTGTGTGATGTCCTTAGGTTAGCTAGGTTTAAGTAGTTCTAAGTTCTAGGGGACTAATGACCACAGCAGTTGAGTCCCATAGTGCTCAGAGCCATTTGAACCTATTTTTTTTTTTTTTTACCTTACGACTTATCTTAGAAGAAAGATTAAGGAAAGGGAAACCTACGTTTCTAGCATTTGTAGACTTAGAGAAAGCTTTTGGCAATGGTGATTGGAATATTCTTTTTCAAATTCTGAACGTGGCAGGGGTAAAATACGGGAAGCGAAAGGCTATTTACAATTTTTATAGAAACTAGATAGCAGTTATAAGAGTCGAGGGGTATGAAAGGGAAGCAGTGGTTGAGAAGGGAGTGAGACAGGGTTGTAGCCTCTCCCCGATGTTATTCAATCTGCATATTGAGCAAGCAATAAAGGAAACAAAAGAAAAGTTTGGAACAGGTATTAAAATCGATGGAGAAGAAATAAAATATTTGAGGTTCGCTGATGACATTGTAATTCTGTCAGAGACGGCAAAGGACTTGGAAGAGCAATTGAATGGAATGGAGTGTCTTGAAAGGAGGATATAAGATGAACATCAACAAAAACAAAACGAGGATAATGGAATGTAGTCGGAATAAGTCGGGTGATGCTGAGGGAATTAGATTAGGAAATGAGACACTTAAAGTAGTAAAGGCGTTTTGCTATTTGGGGAGAGGCTACAACCCTGTCTTACTCCGTTCCCAACCACTGCTTCCCTTTCATGTCCCTCGACTCTTATAACTGCCATCTGGTTTCTGTACAAGTTGTAAATAACCTATCGCTCCCTGTATTTTACCCCTGCCACTTTTAGAATTTGAAAGATAGTGTTCCAGTCGACATTGTCAAAAGCTTCCTCTAAGTCTACAAATGCTAGAAACGAAGGTTTGCCTTTCCTTAATCTTTCTTCTAAGATAAGTCGTAAGGTCAGTATTGCCTCACGTGTTCTATTATTTCTACGAAATCCAAACTGATCTTCCCCAAGGTCGCCTTCTACTAGTTTTTCCATTCGTGTGTAAAGAATTCGTGTTAGTATCTTGCAGCTGTGGCTAATTGAACTGATTGTTCGGTAATTTTCACATTTGTCAACACCTGCTTTCTTTGGGATTGGAATTATTATATTCTTCTTGACGTCTGAGGGTATTTCGCCTGTTTCATACATCTTGTTCTGAGACATCGAGGGATCATTAGTTTAGTATTGTAGGGCATCGTGGAGGGTAAAAATCGTAGAGGGAGACCAAGAGATGAATACACTAAGCAGATTGAGAAGGATGTAGCCATGTATGGAAGTGAAACATGGACGATAAATAGTTTGGACAAGAAGAGAATAGAAGCTTTCGAAATGTGGTGCTACAGAAGAATGCTGGGTAGATCACATAACTAATGAGGAGGTAGTGAATTGAATCGGGGTTAAGAGGAGCTTGTGGCATAACTTGACAAGAAGTAGGGATCGGTTGGTAGGACATGTTCTGAGACATCGAGGGATCACCAATTTAGTATTGGAGGACAGAGTGGAGGGTAAAAATCGTAGAGGGAGACCAAGAGATGAATACACTAAGTAGATTCAGAAAGATGGAGGTTGTAGTAAGTACTGGGAGATGAAGAAGCTTGCACAGGGTAGAGTAGGATGGAGAGCTGCATCAAACCAGTCTCAGGACTGAAGACCACAACAACAACAACATTAACGATTCATCAAGAACATTAACACATTTAATCACACTATGTGAGCTTGGAAGTAGTTGCCAGTGGGTAACTGATGAAAACAAATTAAATTTTATTCCTAAAATCACTTTTTTTAAAGAGATTTAAAATTATAATCAGAAAGCAGCCTCAAAATATCAAGTTAAAACTTTATTCAGAGGCAGAAAGAACAAATATTGACAGTATGAGCTTTCGGGCTGAGAACCTTGCCGCTGCCTTTTGACACGGCCGTAGTCACGACCGCTCACAACTACCTCTGAAAGACTACACTGGTGCAAATCTGCAACACACCAGATTACTTTAAACTAAAAATTTAACAACTCAGCACTTAAACTATGCACCCTGTAGTAGGGATGGAAATGGTACAAAACACTAACATAGAAAAAGATGATCTTGCCACCGAAGTTGCAGCTTGACTAAAAAAAATCTCTTACAGTGGAAGGGTGGCAACTTTAGGTACTAAAATGTCCATTTAAATGAAAATCCATGAAACGTAGTCTTACATAAAATATACAAACATGCTCTACATTACACACATACCGCCTCTCAAGATGATAGGCAAGATAAAAAACATATTTCAGGAATTCGGCCGTTACACTTCAAGCAATAAATTCGTCAACATCGAATCCGACAAACATGACAGAGGCAGCTATTAGCGTACCGCAGACCGACAGACAGACACTAACTGCTTAACAAATGCCAACGAGAGACAGACGAGCAAGCTGGGGACGAGAGACTAACCAAGGAAACAAGTAGAATTTAACAAGTAAACGAAATAACATATAAATTCGAACAAATAAGCCCTCGGTCAATATTGACCAGGTTTCGACGCTACTATGAGCGTCGTCTTCAGAATTAAACTGACTGTTCTAAAACATATTAGGTATATAATACATTAATAAAATTAAAGTTTGTACTGACTCGAAAGAGATGCAGTATTTGTAAGCCACATTTTAAAAAATCTAAGCCGGAAATCGACGTCATGAATAGCGTAAAGAAGATGGCAAGCCGCTAAGGGCTGCTCGTACTTGAGTGAACAAGGGTTGCAACAAGAGTTAGCGGCTCGTTATCTTCTTTACACTATTCATGAAGTCTCCTTTCCGGCTTAGATTGAATGAGGGTCAATTCCTCCTGCCTGAGCAACCGGCAGGAGGAACGCCACAGCCGAGTTGTTGACGTCACCAACCGCAATTTATTGGCCGTCACCGCCAGCCATTCTTCCTCCCACAACTCCATGCACTCCTTCTGTAGTGCAGAAATGACACATTGCAAGGGAATAGGACACTGGACCACATCCTGCTCTCTGCAGGCCTCCTTGGCAGCCCGACCGGCCTGTTCGTTGTCCCATGTTCCTACATGAGCAGGCACCCAGCAGAAGGATACCTCCATACCCCGCCGTTGGAGCAAGTACTGTTGGTCATATATCAGCTGGACCATCTCCTCAGTTGGGCACAGATTCTGCACTGATTGTAAGGCACTAAGAAATCGGAGCAGGGGAGAAATCGATTGCCCCGAACACGATTCATCTGCTCCACTGCCTTCAGGATCGCATGGAGCTGTGCAATTGGCCAAGACAAAATCCCCCAGACCTTACGGTCAGGTGTGCGACAAGTTACAACGCACGTTCATCTTTCGTGCTTCTTGAGGAGATGTTAAGCAGCGCTCGGTATGTGCAGAACGTTTTAGACCTGTTCTTTTGCCGTTCTTGCAATAGGAAGGCCATGTGGTGTTCCAACAGGATAATGCTCATGAAACTCAACGTGCTGGGCAAGACGTGCAGCAACTTCCTTGGCCAACCGGACTTGTCTCCTATCGAGCACGTGTGGGATATGATATGACATGAAGTGACTCGTCTGACGCGTCAGCTAACAACTGCTACAGAACTACGTCAAAGGGTCGAGCAGCTGCAACATGTACTAATATGGGTGTTCAAGCGTGGGTCGATACTTGGTTCCTCAGAACAGCTTGTTCTATTCATCTGTAAATACAATCATTTAATTTACACTATGTGAACTGTTGCAACAATAAATCTTGAGTAAACTGGAAACCTGTGAAAGAGTCTTCTAACTTTCTTCCGGTAGTGTATACGGGCTGGGCGGGGAGTAATTCTGATGTAAATTTAACTTCACACACACACAAAGATAAAATGCAAACAAATTTCAAATTTGGCGTCGAACTCTCCAGTGAACACTGACTGGTCTGGGACACATAACAAACCACAATCACACTGTGTTTTGGTGAAGTGAAAAGTGTTTTACTACGTTATTTGTGGGAAATACTCATTATAGTTACGTGTGCATCACAACATCTCAGCATGACACGGAGAATGGAAGTGCTTGCCACACGAACACGTAAGTAAAAATGAATATAGGCGCGAAAACATCGCGACAAACTAAATTACATTGTAGAAGAGAGGCTAACTCCCAGAAGAAGTTTCTCATCAACATCGTTTGGTTGCAGATGACAAGCCACCTGTAGAAATTAACACACAAGCGATCCATAAAACTCATGCACACCAAAATTAAAGGTATTTACAAAAGGGAACGATCTATTGTTTGAACTAAAGATGCACGTAATTTTATAAAAATTTAACAAAAATGTTCACGTTACAGAATAAATAAAAACGAAAACCCACTGATGATGGCACAGTGGTGCCGAAACGTGTTTTGGTATTGAGAGAAAACGGTGTTTTGCATGACTGGCGGACCTCACATCCAACAATTTTAACTGCAAACACGGCCAACACAAGGAGCTGCAAATTAAAGTGATGAATACTCAAGCAATTTTCGTGGAACAAAAATTTTTCTTCCTTAAAAGGTACAATTTATTACACAATAACTCATTTATGTCACCGCAGGTATCAGTTGTGGACTACGGCGAAACGTCTAACCTTCCACGAGTGGACTCTGCTCGATCCCGATAAGAAGTATGGCGGTCGGCGATGCAAGTACTGAGCCAATGGTGAAGTGTGAGAGGACCTCTAGCGTCGGTAGATCAAAAGACCGCAAGGAATTGTCACTCGAAGCTAATGGGCATAGTCTCTGTATCAATTTTTTTTTGTTTTTGTTTTGTAGGAGATGTAGTCTCCATGAACATCCACGACGGAAGATAAATGTGCAAGTGAGTCAAGAAACGTTCATACTAAGTGCTCAGAAATCAAAACGACAGACATCTGACGAAAGTATTTTAATGCGGGACACAATTCAAACCGCATTAATTACAGTTTCGTCCACGGAGACCAAGTTCTGCCAGGTGTATCGCCAGAACACTGATCGTCAATTACAATTTGGGGAAACGATGCTTGCTTAGTATTTTGGATAACCATTTTGGTCGGCTGAAGCTTAGTTTCATGTCGGGCGTTTGTTAACCGGAAGACCGGGTTTACCGATACAAGCCAATAATTCTTGATGAATTGAAAGAGTAGAAATGACTTAGAAAAGTAGTGCTGGATATCGGCAGAAGGCAGTCAGAGACGTCGCCAACAGTATATGGAAACTGATGGATAAAGGTGATGCTTATGTGGGATTTTAGCAGTTTGCAAAGCGATACGAAATGGAACGAGCATGTGATATCTTAGGGTTGTGATAGGGAAGGCGAATGGTCTGCTTCGGTTTATTGGGAAAATTTCGGGAAAGTGTTGTTCTTCTGTAGACAGCATATAGGACACTACGGTGACTTCTTCTTGAATGCCGTTCGAGTGTTTGTGATCTGTACCAAGTTGTAGTGAAGGAAGACATCGAAGGAGTTCACAGGGGCGTTGCTAGATTTGTTACCAGTATGTTCAAACAACATGCAAGTGTTACGCAGATGCTACGGGGACTCAAATGGAAATTTGTGGTAACAACTTATGGGACCAAACGACCAAACCGCTGAGGTCATCGATCACTAAGCGCTTACACACTACTTAATCTAACTTAAACTAACTTACGCTAAGGACAACACACACACGCATGCCCAAGGGAGGACTCGATCCTCAGACGGAGGGAGCCGCGCGAACCATGGCAAGGCGCCTTGGACCGCTCGGCTACCCCGCTCGGCGAGGAACTCAAATGAGAATCCCTAGAGGCAAGATGCCGTACCTTTCGAGGTACACTATTAAGAAAATTTAGAGCATCGGGATTTGAAGTTGACTGCAGAACGAAACTGCTGCTGCCAACATACATTTCGTTTGGGGCTCATAAGGAGAGCCGGGGGGGGGGGGGGGGGGGTGGAATTTGGAGTAGGAATTAAAATCCATGGAGAAGAAACAAATCTTTTCAGGTTTCCCGACGACATTGTAATTCTGTCAGAGATAGCAAAGGACCTGGAAGAGCAGCTGAACGGAATGGACAGTGTCTTGAAAGGAGGATATAAGATGAACATCAACAAAAGCAGAACGAGGATAATGGAATATAATTGAATTAAATCAGATGATGCTGATGGAATTAGACTAGGAACTAAGATACTTAAAGTACTAGATGAGTTTTATTATTTGGGGAGTAAAATAACTGATGATGGTTGAAGTAGAAAGGATATAAAATATACACTCACTATGGCTAGGAAAGCGTTTCTGAAGAAGAGGAATTTGTTAACATTGAGCATAGATTTAAGTGTCAGGAAGTCGTTTCTGAAAGTATTTGTATGGAATGTAGCCATGCGTGGAAGTTAAACATGGATGTCAAATAGTTTAGAAAGGAAGAGAACAGAAGCCTTAGAAAAGTGGTGCTACAGAAGAATGCTGAATATGAGATAGGTAGATCATGTAACTAATCTAATGAGGAGGTACTGAATAGAATTGGGGAGAAGAGGAATTTGTGGCACAACTCGACTAGAAGGAGGGATAGGTTGGTTGGACACGATCTGAGACATCAAGGGATCACCAATTTAGTACTGGAGGGAAGCGTGGAAGGGTAAACATCGTAGAGGGAGACCAAGAGATGAATACGCTAAGCAAATTCAGGATGATGTGGGTTGTCGTAGTTATTTGGAGATAAAAGAGGCTTCCACAGAGCAGAGTAACATGGTGAGCTGCATCACATCAGTCCCTGGACTGAACACCACAACGAGGAAGCATATAGACAGTCTCATTTCCTCGGTCTATCTGCGTGTAGAGCAGTGAAGGAAATGACCAGTAGTGGTACGAAGTACCTCTCGCCACGCCAAGTATGGTGTCTTGAGGACCGTGTATGTAGATATAGACGTAGAGTAACAATCCTACCATTATAAAGTACATTTTTTTCTTTTCTTGGAACTGGTTAAATATAATACCAATACTATAAACAGTTTCCAACAGGGAGTTAATGGATGTGATGATGCATTGCTGTGGTGTTCATAGTAATTTACCTTAATTCCTATTTCCTTGTTCGTTCTTAATCCTACCTTTGTTTGATTCTGTTAGTCACTATACAGGGGAAGCAGCTTCTGGGCGTATGTATTGTGAGGTCAAGGAAATTTAACTTTCTGTCTTTTTCTGCTTGTATGAAGAATTTTATTTTTGAACAGATGCTGTTAATATCATTCGGGAGTTGTTGGATGCAACAGAGTTTTGTGTAGAAGTCACATGATATATAGTAAATCCAATGTACTATCTTTACTGTTTTGGTCTTACCATCGATGCAAATATCTTGTTCTCAATGTGATTAAGGAAGATGTTGGCTATGAGCCCACCTTGTTGTGAGTAGAACTGGTTGTCAAGTGAGTGATAGTTTTACTCTGCGCTTAGTTTCATAATGTATGTTATTTCTTTTGTTGTTTTGCTGCTTGATGATAATGGTTCCTGTGGTGGGGTTATTGTTGTAAATCAATGTGATGTCGAATGATGTGTATATATGTTTATTTAATTTTCTCTATTGATGGTCAATCACCAGGCAAACTAACTATACCAACAGAATCTCAAAATCAAAACAAAAATGAAAGGGACCCCAGGCACGCAAAAAGATATAGATCATGACCAACATACAGACAAAGACACACAGAACACAGGCACAAGCACAGATGAATAATGTACACCCACGGTAGCAAGTCAAAGGTACACTCTTACAGCAACAAAGCAGCCTACAGGATAGACAATATACTAAAAAAATTACTAAAAATAGCCTGCATAACAGATAAGTCAATACAGAGAAACCAAAGGACAAGCAATACCAACAGAAGTGCAACACATGTTGTCTTTATCATCTGACATGTGACGATTGCAATTAAAGTTACTTTGCAGTAAGGGGCAGAAATCTCAGTATTAGGTATACAGAAGCAAGACGAGCACCACAAAATTAACAACAGTCATTCTACATTCGCAGGACACGTGTTGGATATGAAATACAGAAAGACAGACAATAACACGACCTTAAAAATTCTCAAGGGTAGCAATAGCCTCCCACAAAAACTAGTAATTGGGTGAAACTGCTGAAAATATAGAAAGCTATACTTGAAGGGAAAGAAGTAATAGACAAATACATGGCTCTCTGAAACAGGACTCTGTTCTCTTGTGCTGTCAAAGAAGTCAAACGACAGTAACCCGTTTAGACAAACATAGTACACACACACACACACACACACACACACACACACACACACACACACACACACACTTGCACGTGTGCGTAAAACCACATACTCTCACCTACTTACAGACAAACACACAAACCCATGCACTCTTACCCACACACAAAGCGTCACGTACACCTCTCAAAGATACAGTACTCCCGCCCAGAACACATTCAACTGTTCGCTATCTTATTTTCGTAGTAAGCATGTAGTAACTAGGTACATATATAAAATCTCGTCTTTCCAAATTTGAGAATACTTTCTTAAAAACTCAAATTTATATACCTGTGCTGGTAGTAAATGGGGTTTTTTATGTTGTTTAATTGAAATAAAATAATATAAATCACTAATGATGCTGTAACATCATCGAAACACATCTAAATAAAAGAGGGAAAAAAATGTTTCTGCTCAGGGCGGATACCATCCAGAGAGAAATTTACTTCACATCTCTTCTCGTGGTTGTCATACTACGCCCAAGCAGCCAAGTATACCTGATTAATAAATTATGTGGGACTTACGGATGGGTGAAAAGGGAATGTGACGTGATTAGAGACGGTGCTCAAACTAGGATTGAGGGAGCATCGAGAAAGAGAACCACCGTGTTCGTAGTGACCTTTCCACTTCCCGTTTATTTCTTTTCCGCTTTTGATAGTCATCAGCATTTTATAGCTTTTTGGAACAATGCTGAGTTCATTACTGCAATATTTATCTGATTGCCACAAATCTTCGGTAGTCAGCTGGAACGGAGAAGGACGTCACTCTAAAATATTCCGCATGTTGCGAACCTGACCACAGAAACAGTGGCTGCCGCCTTTACGTTCGAAGCACCACCCTGCTAGGCCGGTCGCCACCACCGTCTCTCCTGCTCGACAACGCGTTCTCCACGTATTGCTGGGGAAATGTTTATTTTAATATTCAAAGTTGCGTAAGGCATAAATGATGATTAATTTCCATTAATCAATGATTATCTTCAGGTCAGAGAAGTCACAAATTGCGGACAGTCAAAATCTTTCATCAAATAACAGAACTCACCACAAAACACAAAGAGTTTGAGAGTACTTTAGGGTCCATGGAAGTTTAATGTCATTGAGCTCATCCTTTTATGGTGGCTACCAACTTAGAGGCCTTGATGTTCATTTTTGTTTCGTACCCCAAACGTGACACGCCACTATTCATCGGGCAGCTCGACTTTCTCAAGGTATTTGTGGGCTGTTCTCCGCACGGTTGGAGAGGGAATTCCTGCCGTTTTACACTGCTTCCGCAGACGTGTGACCTTCATGCAGCTTATCATTAAGAATGTCACTATTTTATTCACATGGGTAGAAGTGTTCCAAAATGGACAGCCAGAATCGTCTGTCTTTTCGGCAACTGTATGATTCGCACCAAGTTTTTCCTTGAAGATATTATTTCTTGCTGCGAGTATCATATTCGTACACTCACAACGATTTTTGTAGCTGAGAGATTTTATGAGCATGTGAAGGTTAATGCTTTAACAGCTAATCTTATGATGCAGCTACCTGTCGTGTCGATCTAGAGCATATATGAAAGAAACATACCTCAGTTTTGAAGTATTTGGCCTCACTGACTTATCCGTGTAATATGAAGGGATGTTAGCCTGGGCTTTTGTAAGTTTGCATATCTCAAACCTGTTAAAATTTTAGATGTTGAACGGCGAGGACAAAAAATGGTTCAAATGGCTCTGAGCACTATGAGACTTAACTTCTGAGGTCATCAGTCCCCTAGAACTTAGAACTATTTAAACCTAACTAACCTAAGGACATCACACACATCCATGCCCGAGGCAGGATTCGAACCTGCGGTTCTAGACTATAGCGCCTAGAACCGCTCGGCCACTAGGACTGGCGAACAGCGTGGACACAAAGCAACTATCTATCATACTCATTTGTTTACAAGTTGAAATTTCTTGGTGCTAGAACACTACTTTCTCGTAAACCATTCTTCAGATTCATTCATTTGCTGTTCTGTTTTCAACTAAAATAAAATTATTCGAAACTAATGATGATCTAAGAAATTCCTACACATCGTTTTTCGATTTAGTGCTTGTAGCTCTCCGATTGTAACATCACGGACCAGCTTGACTTCGAGACCTTCGTTTAAGTGTGCCGTGAGATTAAGAACCTGACTTAAGCAGCACTTCCCGTATCTGAAACCAGACTGTTGTGGTAGTTGTGACTCATCGAGGTGCTGGATTCTTCCAAGGATAACATTTATCCAATCTTACTGTAAAGATCTCGGGTCCTTAAAAAGTAGTGTTCACTAAGACTGTTTTTCCCACCTTAACTAATCCAAGGTTACAGCTGTTCCAACTAGAATTTCCACCTCGTCTACATCCACCCCCAGATTGACAGTGACCCTGTTACCCTTCGGGATGCAAAAGATATCTCCACTACTGCTACTGCCCTACTACAACCCATGACTGGACTATTACAGACCGTATATCTACTCTTCCATCTACAATAGCCGACCTCCTTACCACACACGAGCTCTTGAAGTTCCTCAGAGGATCTCGCTGGCCCAATACTTCTTCCTCCGAATCGTTACCCAGACACCCCAACGCGCCACCGCCAATTACAGAGACGTGAACTGAGTGCATACAGACGTCAGGACTGGTGACACGCTTGCACTGCGCTCGGTACAGCACTACGTATAAAGTCAAGTGATTATAGGAAATCTTTCCGCCGTTTCACAGGACGCAGTCCTGCTCCATGCTACCCACTCTTTGACAACAAAGAAACTTCTATGCCTGTTTCTACACCATTTTCTAAAAACCACTGTGAAAAGCATGGCAGGTAGCACTCCACATTGGATCAGTTATTAGGGCTGCTTCGCATTCCGTTCACGTAAGGAAACGCGAGAAGAATTGCTGTTTAAATTTCGCCGAGCGCACATTAACTATTTTGATGTTATCCTTATTACTGCTACGGGAGCGATGTATAGGGTGCTGTAGTACATTCGTAGACCCATCTTTTACAGCTGGTTGCTGAAACTTTAAAAGTAAGCTTTCTCGGAGTAGTCCGCATCTATCTTCAAATGCCTGCCGG
This sequence comes from Schistocerca gregaria, assembly GCF_023897955.1. Taxonomy (NCBI): domain Eukaryota; kingdom Metazoa; phylum Arthropoda; class Insecta; order Orthoptera; family Acrididae; genus Schistocerca; species Schistocerca gregaria. Next base: position 425,508,768 of record NC_064927.1, read on the forward strand.
TTCAGTTTCTTCAGCACCTCAGTGTCACTCTCCCAAAGGACAAACACACCTGAGACCATTCGTGCTGCCCATTTTGTATAAGTCCAACTAGCTTAGCGCCTGTTGCGCCGCTAGCATAAACTGCATAGTCTTCACAGATTTTTTTCTTTTCCTTTAATCGAATTTTTATTTTGTTCACAAATTGCAACATCTTCTAAACTTTTGCGTTAATTAATGGCCTTTGGCACGGTGTTTTCATAATGTACCTCTGACCAAAACCCGATTCTGGTGGCTGGAGTCAGAAGTCTTCAATTCTGTCTTTTTGAGTTCTTATGTTGGTGTTTCCATAAAAACTTTCATCCGCAACGCATATTTCTTTAGAAGTCAAACAACAATTTTCATACATTTGGCTTTAAATATGTCTTAATATAACTAAATATCTCCATAAAAATTTTTATCCCCTGTTTCACCCCATCACAGATTGAATGACCAAAAACACTGAAAACCTACTGTTGTATTTCACCTGAGAAGCCTAGCGCAGATTTTCAGAGATTTAGTTTCAGATATGCTTCCGTAATAAAATATTCCAATAAAGACTTTCATCCCCTATTTCACCCCTCCCCCCTCCCCATCCCACCCCTCATACGGTAAGGGCAGAATTTCCAAAAACACCTTTTGTTTTTTATTTGCAAGCGAGAAGTCAAATACCAGGTTACACAGTCGCAGGTTTACAATCCTACAGTACTACTTTAATACTGATTTACACTCCTGGAAATTGAAATAAGAACACCGTGAATTCATTGTCCCACGAACGGAAAACCTTATTGACACATTCCTGGGGTCAGATACATCACATGATCACACTGACAGAACCACAGGCACATAGACACAGGCAACAGAGCATGCACAATGTCGGCACTAGTACAGTGCACATCCACCTTTCGCAGCAATGCAGGCTGCTATTCTCCCATGGAGACGATCGTAGAGATGCTGGATGTAGTCCTGTGGAACGGCTTGCCATGCCATTGCCACCTGGCGCCTCAGTTGGACCACCGTTCGTGCTGGACATGCAGACCGCGTGAGACGACGCTTCATCCAGTCACAAACATGCTCAATGGGGGACAGATCCGGAGATCTTGCTGGCCAGGGTAGTTGACTTACACCTTCTAGAGCACGTTGGGTGGCACGGGATACATGCGGACGTGCATTGTCCTCTTGGAACATCAAGTTCCCTTGCCGGTCTAGGAATGGTAGAACGATGGGTTCGATGACGGTTTGGATGTACCGTGCACTATTCAGTGTTCCCACGACGATCACCAGAGGTGTACGGCCAGTGTAGGAGATCGTTCCCCACACCATGATGACGGGTGATGGCCCTGTGTGCCTCGGTGGTATGCAGTCCTGATTGTGGCGCTCACCTGCACGGCGCCAAACACGCATACGACCATCATTGGCACCAAGGCAGAAGCGACTCTCATCGCTGAAGACGACACGTCTCCATTCGTCCCTCCATTCACGCCTGTCGCGACACCACTGGAGGCGGGCTGCACGATGGTGGGGCGTGAGCGGAAGACGGCTTAACGGTGTGCGGGACAGTAGCCCAGCTTCATGGAGACGGTTGCGAATGGTCCTCGCCGATACCCCAGGAGCAACAGTGTCCCTAATTTGCTGGGAAGTGGCGGTGCGGTCCCCTACGGCACTGCGTAGGATCCTACGGTCTTGGCGTGCATCCGTGCGTCGCTGCGGTCCGGTCCCAGGTCGACGGGCACGTGCACCTTCTGCCGACCACTGGTGACAACATCGATGTACTGTGGAGACCTCACGCCCCACGTGTTGAGCAATTCGGCGGTACGTCCACCCGGCCTCCCGCATGCCCACTATACGCCCTCGCCCAAAGTCCGTCAACTGCACATACGGTTCACGTCCACGCTGTCGCGGCATGCTACCAGTGTTAAAGACTGCGATGGAGCTCCGTATGCCACGGCAAACTGGCTGACACTGACGGTGGCGGTGCACAAATGCTGCGCAGCTAGCGCCATTCGACGGCCAACACCGCGGTTCCTGGTGTGTCCGCTGTGCCGTGCGTGTGATCATTGCTTGTACAGCCCTCTCGCAGTGTCCGGAGCAAGTATGGTGGGTCTGACACACCGGTGTCAATGTGTTCTTTTTTCCATTTCCAGGAGTGTATATTCAACATATATTTTCACTCACTGTTTTACTCTCTCAGTGGATGAATTTCCAAAAAATGCTGAAATATCTATTTTCAATTTCTGCCTGAGAAACCCAATAACAGTTTCCGTTGCTCTAGCTTCAAAATTGCCTTAAGAGTGACATACTTTCAAAAATCCTTTCATTCCCTACTTCAGTCCCATAGGGATGGAATTGCAAACAACCCCTTACTAAAGGGACGTCTACACTATACGGTCAGAACCCTCACCAAATTTCAAATTTCAACCATAAGCGGTCTGGGCTGGACGATGATGAGTCAGTAAATCATTGCACCCGGTTAGGGGTTGAATTCCCAAAAACAATGAAACAACTGAAAAGCCGAATTCAAATTTTCATAGATTTAGCTTTAAAAATGTTTCATAATGAATTATTTTCATAAAACATTTCATCCCCTATTTTACACCCTGAGAGATTGAATTCCAAAAACACTGAAACACGATTTTTTCGTTTCTAACCGAGAAGTCAACTACCAGTTCACACATGTAGCTTTGAATATTTAATAGTTCTTTAACAATTATTTATTTTAAAAACAATTCCACTCACTATTTCACCGCCTCTGGGGTTGAATTTCCGAAAATTATAAAACACGTATTTCTTTTACTTCCGACCGAGAAACAAAATACTAATTTTCGTAGTTCTAGCTTCAAAATTGCCTTAATAGTGACATATTTTCAAAAACTTTCCAACATCTTTTTCACCACTTTAGAGGCAGAATTTCGAAAAACCTGTTCTTAAACGCCACCTGCAGTGTAAGATTAACACGCTTCCCCAGTTTCAAGGTTCAATCACCAGCAGTTCGGGCTGGGCAATGGCGAGTCAGTCAGTGAGTCAGTCATTCAGGGCAGTTCCTTTTACATACAGATATATCCTCTGCTGGTCCCACGCGATGCGGGTCCGACACACTCAAGTATACTTTAGGATAGGTTGCACCTGTGATTTGTAAGCAATCTCCTTTGTAGCCTGATTACATTTTCCTAGTAGTCTACCAATAAACCAAAGTGTGCCACATAGTGTACGTAGATCAAAGCTCAGAGCTTGGGTGTCCGCTACATTTCAGATTTCCCTCAAATTGTTACACCCAGTGTTTCATGACTGTCTTGTATCGCTTAACGATTTGGTTTCAGCTCTGTTACGGGCTTTCATGGTGTCTCAGAAGTAGAGAACAGCATTTTCTGGGGCAGCTTCCAGTTTCGCAGAAATGCCGCTGTTTCCTGAACTGTTACTGTAGTCAATTCGTCGCACTAATCCGCTTGCCACAGGTGCGGTGCCGCCAGCGCCACAGAGTTCTCCTCTTCCTGCTTGAGCGTGAAATTTGCCTTCTGTTTGCATATCAAAAAGTGCCACCTACCGCCTCTACCCTCGCGTAAGAAAGTTCGATGCTTTCTCTCCAAAAATTGTGAAATGTCCAAGCAAAGTATTTCCCCGCCACCAGACTTGACGCAGGGAGAACTGCTTAAAACCAGTACCAACCCAATTAATTCTAATGTACATTTTTCTATGACAATAGTGGGAAGTTTCAGTTCTTGCGTAGGTGAGAGCACACTATCGTTCGTCTGATTAGGAGCAGCTTTCATTTTTACGCTGGACTAGCACCCATCGATTGTACTTGGGAGCTATAAGATTCGCTCAGGCTACACGATCCACCTTCCGGCAGACTAAACACGTTATGCATCTTGTACCCTTAATTGTCGTATTTAATATGAGTCTAGTTTATCTTGAAATTGCAAACTGGCCATCTGTCGAAGACTTATTCACTTCTCTTCCTGCAGTCTTCCAATTAGCTGCAAGTCTCACAGTGTTTAGTGTCATTTTACTTCAGTTTACTACACAGTTGTAAGAACATTTTCCTATTCTGTTATTGTCAATTATTCGCATGATTAGATAAAATAAAATATTGTATCTTGATGTCGACTTACATTCTGGCTCACTAAATTCGTACAACATCCCCATGGTTAGGCAACACTTAAAGGGGCACAGTGCCACAGTTTCTAGAATCTTTCATTTTTAAATCTATGTGTAACTAAATCAAGGTTGTGAGAAGACATAAAGTGATGAAATGGACGTTCCTTACCAATTATCGATGTGGAAGCTTATAGCTCAGTAAGATAAGAGGTAAAAACATGACAAATAGGCCAGGTCTCCAGTGAGACTGAAGCCTAGAGTTAGTGCGTATCTTGCCTCACAAAGTTGCCACGTTATCATTTAGCTAGGGAGTCGGTACTGCCTGTAGTATGCTTTCATTTCTGTAGTGATTAATAATGCAGATAACTCACAATGTAAAATATCAGATTAGTTTTCGATTCTGTATGGAACAATCTTTCTGCAGTCAAACCATAAACTTACTAACCCAATGTTACACTTTAAGTGAGAATCATCTTTATTTACTGTAAATGACAGGAAAAGTGATTTTCACAGTATAATTTGGAACCATTTCACGAAGCGAATGAATTTTCACATAGTTGTAGAACGTCTTCTGAAATGTAACGCTTGGGAAGCTTGCAATTCGAAGATGCGGCATCCACCGCATCGACTGGCAACCAAGGTATCTAAAGTATAGGCCAATAGATTTTATTCGCATTTTTGTAACTATGATTTGCATCTCTAACATACAAGGCGATTCAGTTGCCCCTGTGTTGGGTTTTACGCAGCCCACAATGCCTTCAAATACCACGTGGAAGATTTTCATATTATCTTGGTCATTACACGTGAGCTGTTAGTCATACAGAACAAATGAACAAGACCTTTTTGTAGGAAATTTAATGTAGTTAAATTTTGTGCTTAGATACGTTTTTGCTGGAGACCTTGGTTTTCGAATTATTCAAGAAAAACGCATTTTAAGGTCCTTTCGTTGGTATTTCTTGAACAATTCGAAAACTACGGCCTCTAGCGGAAATGCATCCCACTACAAAAATTAATTACATTAATTTTCCTACATAAAAGCTCCTGTTCATTCTTTCTGTTGGACAAGTAGTTCGCATGTAACGAGCGAGAGAATATGTATATCATGCACATTGCGTTTGAAGGCATTGTGGACTAGAAAAAAACCAGAGGTAAGGGCAGTTGATTTTACCCTTTATAGTAACACAAATTAAAATACAGCATAACACTGCTTACAAAACGGGTGAATGTACATAGATATTTCAGGAACTGCGAAAAACATATAGTTTCAAATCAGAAAGCAAACTGTAAAATGAAATCTTGTGCAGTGAGCGAAAAAGAGGACTAAGAAAGCCGTGAAGAAAATGAAATAAATGAATGAGTGCAAGTAAGTTCGCTTCTGATAACATGAGAAGAGTAGCAGTTGTGATGACAATGCAGACAAGAAAAACAAAACACTATAGAAATGCCTCAGATATGACATAATTAAACGAAACTGTCATTCAGTGTTTGAAAACCAGAGGAACGAAGAGGAACATCTGCTCATAACGATTACAATATAACTTCTGGTGATGCTTTGTCAATAAAAACGAAAAGAGTCTGATAATTGTGTTTCTCAATTTTCAGACAGATTGCGACGGAGAGGAGTCGATGTATGTTCACCTAGGCGAGTGTAGAACAGAATCAGGAAGCTGCTCCTAGTAGACGGCGCATTTAGCTCATAAGTTATTTTCTGGTTGTTTCACGCTATAGGCGACTGCAGGCTGTCAGAAGGTGCATATGAGAACAATCGAAATTGTTAGAACAGAGCGCTGCGTTACATACTGTGGTACCTGTGGCCGAAACAGACTCAGAAGACAACGCTAATAATTGTAATTTCATTTCATGTTGGAGAACATTGGAAAGATTTAATAACGCTTTCAAGGTAGGTCCCTTGGACATAAACTTGATCCCTGACACTGTTTCTCTTCGGCTCTTTCTTAGGTGAAAATAGGGGACCACATAAATACGGCAGAACAAGACTGCCAAATATTCACGTAGACTAGACACTTCACTCTTCACATCATCATGTAATATCTTAAATAATTCGAAAATTGATGAATCCACAGACTTACGTGACATGAGGATGAATAAATACATTGAATATGCCCGAAATCAGTGCCTTCTTAAGTGTTCCTATTTTGAAATCGTCGTTATATAGCGGAAAAATGCTAAAAAGGAGTCACCTAATATCTCTTCGAGTCGTTTTTGGGACTTTGATAACCAGAGGTCGTGGTGTGAAATGTTCGCCACCCACCACTCTTGTCACCACTGTCCCTGTGCTATGCAGCACGCCATTTAAAACTGCGCGACACAGTTACGATATTCTAGGAAAAAATCATCGGTGAATCCGGATCAACTCCCAGTGTGCAAGGGAAGCAAGACGGTGTGATTTATTTCGATAGTATTTTGGTTTCTCAAGACAGACATTAGTGATCCTTATGGATTGGGCGAGCTACATTTCTGCTGCGGAAACACAGCAAAATTTCATGTTCCTTACTCAGGCACGTAGTTACATCAGGAGTTTCCTGAAACATCCTTGCTGCTCTTTCTGATGGAATTGCAGAGCGCTAGTTAGGGGTTAAGTGGAGAGTAGCTGCGATGCATATTTCCGGTTTATTAGTAAGAATTTGTAACGTATATGAAGGTAATTTGACTGCTACGGAGTTGACGGTGGCATGGCTTGTTTATCCTCGCCTGGCGGGTTAACTCCAAGACTAGTGAACTGTATATAAACTATCTCAACAGTACCAAAGCGCAGGGAGTTCATCTGGGAGCGCTAATAATTTTTTCCTGTAATGGCATATTGCACCGCACTGAGCCCGCAAGGTCGATAGTTGTGTGTGGCGGATGCTAAACATTACGATTTTGAGTTACCAAAGTAAGTGTCTAAAACGACACGAAGAGTCTTCAGTGACACCTACGTGGCGTCTATTACAGAGTAATGGCGATTTCAACACGGGGAAATGTACAGATACAATCAATTAGGTTTGATCTCGAAGTGATTAATTTATTTCATAAACATCATATAATCTACAATGTTTGTCCCACCAATTTTAGACTTAATGTAGTTGTTCTAAGGGGACAGCAAGAGTGAGCTGTAAGTCTTCGAGTTCTGATTTTGCCCTAGTTATGTGACGCACACTTTTTTTCAATTATGTAAGAGCCAATGAGGAATAGAATCAGGGAACAATTTAATGTGGGCAGGAGCCATTTTGAAAGCCTTATTAAGCCATTTAAATAGCGTCCACGATGAAATGAAATTACAATTAGCGTTGTCCACTGGGTCAGATACGACAGCAAGTACCACAGTATATAACGTAGCAATCTGTTCTAACACCTGTTCTCCGGTAATTCTCATACGAATCTTCTGTTAGTCTACAACCATCGACAGAGTGAAACAACCAGGAAATAAACTAAGAGCAAAATGCACCAGCTACGAGGGTCTGAATATAGATTTCGTTCCACGCTCATCTAGGTGAACTCTTCCAGTTCCTCTCTGTCTTACGCTGTCTGAAAATTGAGAAGCGCATTTTCATCAGGCCCTTTTCGTTTTTATCGACAAAGCATCACCAGTAGCTATATTATAATCGTTATCAGAAGATGGTACTTTCGTTTCCTGGTTTTTACAGATTACATGACAGTTTCTTTTAAGGATGTCACATCTGAGGCATTGGCGTAGTGTTTTGAGCTCCTTGTTCCATATTCTCATCACAACTACTACTCCTTTCATCTTACCACAAGCTGGAATCGAACTTGGACTGCACTCATTTATTTGTTTCATTTTCTTCCCGGATTTCTGAGTCCTCTTTTGAGAACATTCTGGAAGATTTTCTTGCGCTGCCTGTTTTCTAATTTGAAACTAAGTGTTTTTGGCAGATTATGAAATTTCTTTGTGGATGTTTATATTTTGTAATTAGTGTTCTGTTGTCTTTTCATTTACGTGTTGCATTGGCGCAAGAGGCGAGAATAAACAAGTTATCAGTTGTATACTGTCACCTCCGTATCAGGCGTGATACCAATGAAGGCATCCTTAATGCAAACTGTTTTTAAGCGTATTATATCAAAAGAATATTATTTACTCACAATGTTAATAGTGTCTGGTGATACTAAAATTTACTTGCGAGGAACGTGCTTCCTCGCATCCAGTATGCTCAACGCTTACAGTGCTAGTCTCGTAGACAGTTGTTATTACCTACCGACTGGCCAAAATATCTGCTTTTTAAGTTACAATACGTGTGAGCTTATACGTAGTTAGCATTTTTAAAAAAATCAGGTTCATCAGACTCTCTACTTCACATAAAAGTATTTTGCTATTGCTAGTGTTAAATGAAACTTCAGTTTAACAGTAATTATCACAGTTTGCATTTAGAACACAGTTCAACATTACATCCGTTGGACTGTGTTCATATTAATTTCCTGATGTACCTGGAGGAGCATCCTTCAACAACACAATGTGTGAAAATAATATGACAATCGTATGCAGCAACTTATCTTCAAAAAAGCCTAAAATTACTACAGTTTTGACATACCGTGTAATGTGAATCGTCATCAAATAATCCCTGTTCATCATCTGTAGACTTTCTAAATCATTTTCTCCAAACGTTGCTTTTCTTCACTGGAGAGTCTGAAAACAAAATAGACATAGAAGCACACAAAACGCACGAAAAAGAGAGCTCTCAAACGTGAGCTAACGCCTGCGAAGCAAGAAACAATAATTAAAGAGGTTATACTGACACAGTAATCTGCGAAGGTGCAGACCTAACACATGACTCCGGGAGTCGTAAAAATACATCCGAAATAGCGGAAAATCCTCGTAACTGTTGAGACGTAATTTTACGTCCTTCGCAAATTCCCGTTTCCAGTAAGTACCGTAGTATTACGTCAGCACATGCTAAGGGTTGAGATAGAAAAACAAACATAGCTGCGACACAAGAGAGCCACCCCGATAATTCCCCCTGTAGATTTTCTGGGATGTTCGAACTGCAGTCAATGCGTATAGATGTTATTCCAACTTCTCTTTAGGCCCAAATCGTTGTTGTTGTTGTGGTCTTCAGTCCTGAGACTGGTTTGATGCAGCTCTACATGCTACTCTATCCTGTGCAAGCTTCTTCATCACCCAGTACGTACTGCAACCTACATCCTTCTGTATCTGCTTAGTGTATTCATCTCTTGGTCCTCCTCTACGATTTTTACCCTCCACGCTGCCCTCCAATACCAAATTGGTGACCCCTTGATGCCTCAGAACATGTCCTACCAACCGATCTCTTCTTCTAGTCAAGTTGTGCCACAAACTCCTCTTCTCCCCAGTCCTATTCAAGACCTCCTCAATAGTTATGTGATCTACCCATCTAATCTTCAGCATTCTTCTGTTGCACCACATTTCAAAAGCTTCTATTCTCTTCTTGTCCAAACTATTTATCGTCCATGTTTCACTTCCATACATGGCTACACTCCATACAAATACTTTCAGAAACGACTTCCCGACACTTAAATTTGTACTCGATGTTAACAAATTTCTCTTCTTCAGAAACTTTTTTCTTGCCATTGCCAGTCTACATTTTATATCCTCTCTACTTCGAGCATCATCAGTTATTTTACTCCCCAAATAGCAAACCTCATTTAGTACTTTAAGTGTCTCATTTCCTAATCTAATTCCCTCTGCATCACCCGACTTAATTCGAATACATTCCATTATCCTCGTTTTGCTTTTGTTGATGTTCATCTTATATCCTCCTTCCAAGACATTACCCATTCCGTTCAACTGCTCTTCCAAGTCCTTTGCTGTCTCTGACAGTATTACAATGTCATCACAGAAATGCGAGTAAGCCTCACAGGCCTGCAACTTTAGGTATTTCGGCTCCCAGTCAACACGTTGGCTGGCGTCTTCAAATTGCGACCTTCCCAGTGCTATCCAGCTCAAGAAACACGTTGCCTGTGCAAACATGTCTTCTTGGCACTATCCTGATGGAGAATTCGCAACATTGCAGAATACATTTGGCATCAGTGTAATTGATGGACTGGTTCAGAACTACCCTGCTAAATTCACCTGATATTTTCTTGTTATTTTCAATAAATAATCTTAATTATTACAATTTAAGGAATAATACTGGCTTTTAAAATACATTATTTGATACGGGGAAGTTCATAGTTTTCTGCTTATACCGACTTAATATTTAGTTCTTAGTGAATATGCAGTTTAACTGGTTTATATGTGGTTCTAAATTATCTCTTAACTGAGCTTCTTTCATTACCAGATTTACATATTTTAGTGGTAGTACTGAAATCCTTCTTCGGTAGAACAGAGGAGTTCACGTTCACATAGATCATATCGAGATCAAAAATACACAATATACCATAGATGCACGATGTTTTGTGCAGGATCGTATTATGGATACTATCTGTTTTATTAAAATAGCCTTTCGTCATTAGTTTATCATGGCAATTTATAATTCATTTGTAATATATATATTCACTCACATTAACTACAACTGATGACAATCAGGCAATTTTTGGATTCTACGCCTGTAGAAAGGCACTGGTTTAAGAATGACGTCGTCAGTCCAGGTTTAAAGTGCCTTTTCAGCCACAGAAGATAACGAGCGAGGAAGGTAAACGTTTGGTGGTGCAACATTAAAATAAGACACAGAGTGGTTCTTACTGAAATAAGCAGAGTGTAGATGAGTGTTTTCGTACAGTAACAACACTTGACGCAATCTCCTTAGTTGGTTTTCTTATACTGCGACTGCATGGCTTCTCAGTTGTTGCCAACAGATGCTAAATGTGGTGGGCCCATGCCTAGGATACAGTTCGTAACATTTATGCCACCAACAGCAAAACGTTACATTTTGAGCATTCGCATAGGTCTTGGTCCAGATTTGTTTTTAGGGCCAACCATTATTTTCTTTTTATGAAGTTATCAAATGGTGGTTCAAAACGCTACGCACTTACGCACCAGTCACCTTTTCGCTGAAAAATTTTGTCTGCATTGGTAAATTACGTTCTTCAGTATTATTTACCTCATATGTTGTACGAAGAGTTGTCACAACAGTGTTGCGTATGTGATTATATGAGACTAAATGCGGTTTAAACAATAAAGAGAGTAGCGCTTTCGATGTCTATACGTTTACAATGGACCACTTTTTCCTCTAGACCTTACATGCATACAGCATCATAGGAGCTCAAATAAATGTTTCGAACAGGCTATAATCCCCCTCCAGAGAATGAGAATTCTCGTTCAGTGTGGAGCATACACCATTGCTACAAAATCATGAATCAGCTGCATGTATAATTTGGTAGTCTGTTGGACTGATTCTAGCTAACAGCTTAAGGTCTGGCTCTGATTCACACATCAGGCAACTGTTTTCAGCAAGTATCAACAGACTATCTCAGGTCTGGTAAAATCAATCGAACAATGTGGGGTTTTATTGTAGTTCCAAATCCGCATTAAATATAATGTTCCTTCGCTAAAACAAGTGGAGAGACGGTGTAGGTTGCAAACCAACGTGTGACAAAAGACACCCAGGAAAGAGGCGACTATGGTGAATACTTTGCGTTGTCTAAAATTAGCCGACTTTGCTGCAGGTGAAGGAATTGTAATGCAGATAAAATTAGAATCCAGTATATTTTCATTTATTAATCAATTTTTACGAATTTCAGCGTTATCCATCATCAGAATCCTTATTCGGATAAGAACCAGAGGATTACATAATTACGTTGGTTGACTTGCAACGAACGTGCGCAGGTTTTACCCTGACAGAAACGGAACTGGAAGTCACGGCCAAGTGGGAACTGTATCACCAGTAAGCCTCTTTACACCGGAAATTTTATTTTGCTAGTCAACCAATCGTCATATAAAGTCATACAGAACATATTTCTGATTGTATCTGAAGTTGAGATGCTGAATACACTGGTGATAGAGTTCCTACTTGGCCGTGACTTCCACTTCCGTTTCTGTCATGGTCAAACCTGCGCAAGTTCGTTGCAAGTCAACCAACGTAGTTATGTAATCCTCTGGTTCTTATGCGAATCAGGATTCTGATGATGGCTAACGCCGAAACGCGCAAGAATTGATTAAAAAATGAAGGTATACTGGATTCTAATTTTATCTTCATTACAATTCCTTCACCTGCAGCCTGCGATTGTTGTGTGCTGATGCGAGCCGAGCTGGTGACACTTCGCTCTCAGCTTCAGGCTGTGATGGCTTCGGTTAACACAGCTTGAGGCTGCAGTGGATGGGCACCACTGTTGTGGGCCGACCGTGGGGGTCGAACGTTAGGCGTGTTATGGGGCCCCTTAGGGACGGCTGACAAGAAGGGAAAGAAACCAATGTGCACTCCGTGTGCATACCGCGTGGAGTCATCCCAGATATGGAAAGGGTGCTCCCGGATGCCATGAAGAGCACAGGGTGCAGCCAACTCCAGGTGGTTGCTAACGTCGGTACCAATGATGTGTGTCACTTTGGATCAGAAGTGATTCTCTCTGGTTTCGAGCGGCTAACAGATATGGTAAAAGCTGCCAGTCTTGCTTGAAAGCAGAGCTGATCAACTGCAGCATTGTCGACACGACTGATTGCGGACCTCTGGTACAGAGTCGAGTGGAGGGTCTAAATCAGAGGCTCAGACGGCTCTGGGACCGTGTAGGCTGCAGACGCCTCGACTTGCGCCAAAGGGTGGTTGTGTTTTGGGTTCCGCTGAATAGGTCAGGAGGCGGCTACACGGGTAATAGGGGCTGTGTGGCGTGGACTGGGCGGTTTTTCAGGTTAGAGGGTCTCGGGAAAACACGAGAAGGGCTTCAGTCACAAAGGATGCAGGCTGAACACAGGAAGAACGTAGATACAGGAACCATTGGTATAACAGTTGTAAATTGTCGTAGCTGTGTTGGGAAAGTATCAGAGCTCCAAGTGCTAATAGAAATAACTGATGCTCAAATCGTTATAGGCACTGAAAGCTGGCTAAAGCCGGATATAAGCTCAGCCGAAATTTTTGCGAGGAACCTAACGGTGTTCCGAAAGGATAGGCTATACAGCGTTGGCGGTGGCGTGTTTGTTGCTGTTAGAAGTAGTTTAACTTGTCGCGAAATTGAAGCAGATACTTCCTGTGAGTTAGTAGAGGCAGAGGTCATTGTTGGCAACCGGGATTAAATAATAATAGGATCCTTTTACCTACCTCGCAATTCAGATGACACAGTTGCTGAAAGGTTTAAAGAAAACTTGAGTTTGATTTCGAACACGTACGCGACTCATACCATAAGAGTTCGTGGTGACTTTAATTTAACCTGGATATGTTGATGAAAATACATGTTTAATTTCGGAGTTAAGCATAAATTATCATCCGAAATGGTGCTAAATGCATTCTCAGAAAATTCTTTCGAGCAATTAGTTCATGAGCCCACGCGATTAGTAAACGGTTGTGGAAACACACTTGACCTCTTAGCAACAAATAATCCTGAGTTAATAACGAGCATCAAAACCGATTCAGGGATTAGTGAACACATGCTTGTCGTAGCGTGATTGAATATTGTAATCCCCAAATCCTCCAAAAATAAGTGAAAAATATACCTCTTCCAAAAGCAGATAAAAATTCACTTGACGCTTTCCAGAGAGACCATCTCCACTCATTCCAAATTAATTATACAAGTGTAGACCAGATGTGACTTGAATTCAAACAAATAGTATTGGCAGCAATTGAGATATTTATACCAAATAAAGTAACAAATGACGGAGGTGATCCTCCTTGATACACAAAAGGAGTTACAACACTGTTGCAGAGACAACGAAACAAGCACGCCAAATTTAAACAGACGCAAAATCCCCAAGATTGGCGATCTTGTACATAAGCTCGAGATTTAGCGCGGACTTCACTGCGAGATGCATATAACAGTTTCCACAACGAAACGTTGTCTCGAAAACTAGCAAAAAATCCAAAGAGATGCTGGTCGTATGTGACGTATGTTACCGGAGAAACAATCAATGCCTTCCCTGTGCGATAGCAATGGAGATACTATCGAAGACAGTGCTGCCAAAGCAGAGTTACTAAACACAGTCTTCCGAAATGCCTTTACAAAAGTAGACGAAGTAAATATTCCAGAATTTGAATCGAGAACAGCTATCAACAGGAGTAACGTAGAAGTAATATCCTCAGAGTAGTGAAGCAACTTAAATCACTTAATAAAAGCAAGTCTTCTGGTCCAGACTGTACACCAATTAGGTTCCTTTCGGAGTATGCTGATGCTTAAGCTCCATACTGAACAATCATATACAGGGTGTTTCAAAAATGACCGGTATATTTGAAACGGCAATAAAAACTAAACGAGCAGCGATAGGAATACACCGTTTGTTGCAATATGCTTGGGACAACAGTACATTTTCAGGCGGACAAACTTTCAAAATTACAGTAGTTACAATTTTCAACAACAGATGGCGCTGCAAGTGATGTGAAAGATATAGAAGACAACGCAGTCTGTGGGTGCGCCATTCTGTACGTCGTCTTTCTGCTGTAAGCGTGTGCTGTTCACAACGTGCAAGTGTGATGTGGACAACATGGTTTATTCCTTAGAACAGAGGATTTTTCTGGTGTTGGAATTCCACCGCCTAGAACACAGTGTTGTTGCAACAAGACGAAATTTTCAACGGAGGTTTAATGTAACCAAAGGACCGAAAAGCGATACAATAAAGGATCTGTTTGAAAAATTTCAACGGACTGGGAATGTGACGGATGAACGTGCTGGAAAGGTAGGGCGACCGCGTACGGCAACCACAGAGGGCAACGCGCAGCTAGTGCAGTAGGTGATCCAACAGCGGCCTCGGGTTTCCGTTCGCCGTGTTGCAGCTGCGGTCCAAATGACGCCAACGTCCACGTATCGTCTCATGCGCCAGAGTTTACACCTCTATCCATACAAAATTCAAACGCGGCAACCCCTCAGCGCCGCTACCATTGCTGCACAAGAGACATTCGCTAACGATATAGTGCACAGGATTGATGACGGCGATATGCATGTGGGCAGCATTTGGTTTACTGACGAAGCTTATTTTTACCTGGACGGCTTCGTCAATAAACAGAACTGGCGCATATGGGGAACCGAAAAGCCCCATGTTGCAGTCCCATCGTCCCTGCATCCTCAAAAAGTATTGGTCTGGGCCGCCATTTCTTCGAAAGGAATCATTGGCCCATTTTTCAGATCCGAAACTATTACTGCATCACGCTATCTGGACATTCTTCGTGAATTTGTGGCGGTACAAACTGCCTTAGACAACACTGCGAACACCTCGTGGTTTATGCAAGATGGTGCCCGGCCACATCGCACGGCCGACGTCTTTAATTTCCTGAATGAATATTTCGATGATCGTGTGATTGCTTTGGGATATCCGAAACATACAGGAGGCGACGTGGATTGGCCTCCCTATTCGCCAGACATGAACCCCTGTGACTTCTTTCTGTGGGGAAACTTGAAAGACCAGGTGTACCGCCAGAATCCATAAACAATTGAACAGCTGAAGCAGTACATCTCATCTGCATGTGAAGCCATTCCGCCAGACACGTTGTCAAAGGTTTCGGGTAATTTCATTCAGAGACTACGCCATATTATTGCTACGCATGGTGGATATGTGGAAAATATCGTACTATAGAGTTTCCCAGACCGCAGCGCCATCTGTTGTTGACAATTGTAACTACTGTAATTTCGAAAGTTTGTCTGCCTGAAAATGTACTGTTGTCCCAAGCATATTGCAACAAACGGTGTATTTCTATCGCTGCTCGTTTAGTTTGTATGGCGTTTCAAATATACCGGTCATTTTTGAAACACCCTGTACAACCATTCGCTCGACGAAAGATCCGTACCCAAAGACTGGAAAGTTGCGCAGGTCACACCAATATTTAAGAAAGGTAGTAGGTGTAACCCACTAAATTACAGGTCCATTTGGTTGACGCTAATCATTTGCGTATCATAGCATCTTCTTCCTGTCGGTTAAATTCCCGTCTGTAGCACGTCATCTTCGTGGGGTAGGAATTTTAATGGCCAGTGGTGTAAATACCTAGGAACTAGAATTACGAACAATTTAAATTGGAAGGAACACATAGAAAATGTTGTGGGGAGGGCTAACCCAAGACCGCGTTTAACTGGAAGGAGACTTAGAAAATGTAACAGATCTACTAAAGAGGCTGCCTACACTACACTTGTCTGTCCATTTTAGAATACTACTGCGCGGTGTGGGATCCTTGCCAGATAGGACTGATGGAGTACATAAAAATTGTTCCATGAAGGGCAGCACGTTTTGTATTATCGCGAAATATGGGAGAGAGTGTCACAGAAATGATACAAGGATTTGGGCTGGACATCATTAAAAGGAAGGCGTTTTTCGTTGCGATGGAAACTTCTCACGAAATTCCCATCAGCAACTTTCTCCTCCGAATGTGAAAATATTTTGTTGACACCGTATTACTTAGGGAGAAACCATCACCGCGATAAAATAAAAGAAATCAGAGCTGGTACGG
Source organism: Schistocerca gregaria (assembly GCF_023897955.1). NCBI lineage: Eukaryota > Metazoa > Arthropoda > Insecta > Orthoptera > Acrididae > Schistocerca > Schistocerca gregaria. The sequence continues at coordinate 425,525,384 of NC_064927.1, forward strand.
AAGATATATGTGTTCGTTGGAATAATAGACTATTGCGAAAGTGGTTCGATGAATCCTCTGCCAGGCACTTAAATGTGATTTGCAGAGTATCCATGTAGATGTCGATGTAGATGCAGATACTCACATTAGTGCTAGACTGGGATTCGAAATCCTCTTTTCATGGGGTTTGACGCCTTAGGATAATTCAGTTCAATTGTTTCATTGATTCCTGAAGATTCAGAATTCCTCGAGATCTCCATGAAAGATACACGTCTGCGTAAGAATCCTGGTCCAGCACAAAAAATTTCCATAATGCCATTTCAAGCTGTAGCGTGTGTCCATCAAACTACCAGGTGAGAAAATATTATGATTTTAACATCTCTTCTTAAGTTGACAGCTACATAGCTTCGTGCCGGTTTCAACTCCAAGTCAGATCCAACACCTGTCGTCACATTATTTTCAGTTCAGACATGCGTACATCTCACTGCCGGTGAAATACGTAAACCGATATTTAACGTCTGTTATTGGCTAGAAAACGACGGCAATAGGTGCAGAATTCGAATGCGGCAAAACTTTTTCGTCTTTTCATTTCACTTTCAGTCATCTCACTGTTAGTGGAAAAATTCGATTTCTAACACTGATTGTGCGTAGTCAACACTAGGATTAAGTGTTAAGTTCGAATCCCTGTCCAACACAAACATTACATCACCATACTTCAGTTTTAAACATGTTTACAGATTGCTGTTTTTGACTGAAACGATATTTAAGATGTTTCATGCTTAGTTAAACGGAATAGTATTGGTGGACAGGAATCCTGTGTCTAGTCCAGCACAAACATTTTTGTCAAGTATTTTCAAATTGAAACCTGCTTTTTAAACGTCATTTATTGTAATACCGGTGTCTTAAAATGCGTGTATGACTGTGTCATCTCTTTAATTTGCATCTGGGTTGATAGCCATATGGAGTAGTGTTCTCTATTGGTCTCTTGCAGTATCCACTTCGTATAGTCAAAAGACTGCACTGAAAACAGATTAGAAGCCCCGAACAAAGTTACGTTAAGTGGGTTGCATATAAATTAGGCGGAACGGAATTGAGGTCGTACGAATACTTACATGCGTTGTAGTATGTACTCACTATTAATAGCTGAATTTTACTTCAGAACTTATTTAGTCCTTCTCCTCTCTCATTCCTACTACCAAGCCCATATTGTCCCGTAACTTTTTCTTCTGTTCCCTCCTCTATTACAGTGTTCCAGTCCTCCATGATTATTAAATTTCCATCTCCCTTTACGCACTTTGTTACTTGTTCATATCCTTTCCCTATCTCTTATTCTGCTCTTTGTAATGCTGATATGTATAGCTTAACTATGCTTTTAGCACTGGCTTACTGTCGACTCTGATGATAACAATCCTCACACTGAGCTATCTATAGTAAATCATTATCCGCCCTACGTTCCTTTTTTCACACAAAAATTATGAGGGTACAATTTGAAACAATAACTGGACAGCATTTTTACTGTGCATGCGCCCAGTGAAGTATCCAATTACAGAAAATATCGCAGGTCGCTTCCGCATCGATTTCGTCGATCGAAAGGACCGATTAGGATCGAGCCCAGCTGGATGGCTTTTAAATTCACAGACAACAGGACGATTCCTTTGACTCTTTTGTCAGAGAGTATGGTGCCTGCAAATATCAGAGACTCTTGTGTGTGGAACTGAGGAGTGGGATTACACAAGGTGCTTGCTTTAACACTCTTTCACGCTATGACATCAGGCGTCCCAGATACGCTTCCACACAATGTAGGTCACTCCAGGACAAGACGAGTCAAGGCAAGACAACGTGCGTGAGAGCCTCATACTCGACATCTGCCACTGCTGTTCTGAACATCTTCACAATAGAAATGATTGTTGTACTCTATACATTTAAACAAATACGATATTTGACAGGTTTTGAATATAGTAAAGCTGAGAATGATTTGTAGTTGGCGATATTAGTTTGATCAAGACTATAGAACAAATTATGACCTTTAAGTTGAGTATTCAGTCAGTCACAAAGTTACATGCTCAAAGGCAGTGGGGCGATCTAAGTGGAATTCTCCTGATATACTTGCCGTCAGCAGGTATGTAAATAATCAGACCTGCAGTCATCTCCGTAGGCTAGGTGGGCCACAAGAGTGCATTGGTATTGTCACCACGTGAACTCGTCCTAAGATCTGAAGGTGACCGGGGCGGAGAAAAATATTAATGGTAAAGTCATAACAGGACAGAGGATATCGAAACGAGAAAACGTTTGCAAATAACCATATACTGACGTACCGTGGTGAAACTGAGGAAAAGAAACATCGACAGCTAGTGCAGCTAAACTAAATTGCCCCAGTTTATATCTAATCCATCCCTACATGGAGCGACTGGCAAGCGACTGTATTTTTGAGTACGTATGAGCCCTAGTTTCTCTTATGTTATGTTCGTGGTTCTTACGCAGAATGTACGTTGGCGGCAATAAAATCACCCTGCAGTCAGCTTCAGATGCCGATTCTCTAATTTTTATCCGTAGTGTTTCTCGAAAATAACGTCATCTTCGCTCCAGGGATTCTCTTTTGAGTAATACTCGCCTGTTGATCGAGCCCACCAGTACCAAATGTAGCGGCACATCTTGAATTTCTTCGACCTGGAGGAGATCCCAAGCACTTAAGCAGTACTCGTGACTCGGTCGCACTACTGTTCTATACGCGGTCTCCTTTATAGACGAGCTACACTTCCGTAAAAACTCTCCCAATGAACCGAAGTCGACCATTCGCCTTTCCTACTACAAGCCTTACGGACTAGTTTCATTTCAAATCGTTTTGTAATGTTACACCTAGATATTTAATCGATGTGAGTGTGTCAGGCATCACACTACCAGTGCTGTATTCAATATTATGGGTTTGTTTTTCCTGCCCATCTGCATTCACGTACATTTTCCTGCATTCAGAACTAGCTGCCATTCCCCGCACCAAACAAAAATGCTGTCTAAGCCGCCCTTCATTCTTCTAGGCTACTACAGCGTCAACAGCAAACATTAGCAAATTGCTGCTCACCTTATCCGTCACGTCATTTACCAAAGCTAGGCAGACTTAAGTTACAATCCGTGGCTGGTTAGTTCACACACGAATTTTCTCTGAGGGTTACTGCGTTAAGCGTGACTAAAATTCGACAAGTTCAACACTGCCATTAAACTGTTAAGATAATGAGCTGTACTGTTGAAACAGCACTCCAGTGAGACAGTCGACATGTAATTCCGTTAAGTATTGTGATATTAATAATGCCCGCTGAAGGCCATATGTTTGAACTTTTATCCAATACTTACAATAGATCATTACTTCTCCAGTAGTCGAGATTTTATAGGTAATTACAATGTACAGGGTGAGCGAAAAAGAACATTACAAATTTGGAATGATACAAAAATTTATTAAGATAACTTACAGAATTGGTAGATGTGTCACTTTGTAGAAAACAGCCTCAAGTTTGATTTACGTTGTGCATCAGTACATCTTTGCGCCACCAGTGCGCAGTGCGCCGTTAAAATGACTCACTGGTGCGGAATTCCGCAGATTTGACACCTCTGCATTTCTTTATATGGGGTTTCATTAAAGACCGTGTATATGTTCCTCCTCTACCAAACAAAGTGGCCGATGTGAAAAATCTACCTACACTCCCGTTGGACAAGTTACGCCAGATTTGCTGCAACGACTGTGGGAGGAAACTGATTGTAGTGGGATGTTTGACGCATCACGAATGGTAGTCGCATGGAACCAGACTAACACTTAACACTTTCATGTGAAACTTCAGGTTATTTATTACAAAATTACACATCTACCGATTTTGTAAGTTATCTGAATAAATTGCTATATCATTCCAAATTTGTAAAGTCCTTTGCGACTCCCTCTGTCTATGAAATTCCACTCGAGGGCGGCAGTTGCGTATTAAAAAAAAAATGATTAGGAGCGCCAGAAATAATTCAAGGAGATTAGTCTGAAATACAATGACAAAAAAAGGCAACAACAAAAAATAATTAATCTAAAGTAAGGCAATTTCTGGAATACATTTGTCTAGGTAGGAGTGCAATATTACAGTTTAATGTAAGCCAAGATAAACCATTGCAAATGTTAAATGCTAGTACATTAACAACTGATATAAACGCCAAAATGTTGAACGCCAGCATGCAAACGTGCATGCATTGTGTTCGTCGGATGGAGTTCCATGCCTGTTGCACTCTGTAGGTGACTACAGAGGCGGTTAATTTTGTTTGCAGATAAAGTTGGAGTTGTCGTCCGAAGGTGTCCCAAATGTAATCGATTGGAGACATACTTCGTGAACCAGCAGGCCAGACAACAATTCGACGTTCTGCAGACCATGTTCGGTTACAGCATCGGTATGTGGGTGAGCGTTATCCAGTTGGAAAACATCCCCTGTAATGCCGTTCATGAATGGTAGCACAACAGGTCGAATAACCACATCGAAGTACAAACTTGCAGTCTAGGTGGAGTAATCAAGAGAGTGCTCCTGACGTCATACGATATCGCATCCCCGATCACAGATCTAGATGTAGGTCCAGTGTGTCTTGCACGCAGGCAGTTTGGTTGCAGGCCCTCAACTGACCTCTTTCTAACCAACACACGGCCATCAGTGGCACCCAAACAATCGAGCTTCCATCAGATAACACATCACACGTCCACACTGCTATCCAGTGGTCTCTCGCTTAACACCACTCAAGATGCAGATAGCGATGGTTTGGAGTCAGTGGAATGCGTCTGGCTCAGAGCTGCCCTTGAAGCAACCTATTTGTAACGGTTCGTTTTGTCACTGTGGTGCCAAATGCTGATCAAATTGCTGCTGCAGATACATTACGATGCTCCAGCGCCATGCACCGAACATGATGGGCTGCCCCCTTGGTAATGCCAGGTGGCTGTCTGGAGCCCAATCTACTTGCGGCTTTACATTCTCGTGACCAGCAATCACGTACATTGGCTACATTCCGTCCAAATCTTTCGGCAGTATCGCAGAAATAACATCCACCTCCCCCCCTCCCTCAAAACCAAAACCGTGGGGGCAGGATGTAAGAGACACCATAGACTTAACCTACATTGCCCTGCTCAATGTAGCTGAGGTGGACACAGAATTCTGTGCCATTTTTCTCATCCCTAAGCCTGAGCGTGACCGAAGTGGGAATCTCTATCACCCTATATGGACCCAAAAACGAGGTGCCAAAGTGTGGAAAGCTTTGCCTGAAGGACCCCTAACCCCAAAGTTCTTAACGAAGAGGAATATCTGAAACTTGAGCATTCCCTGGACGCTGGCCCTGGTTAAGCCTTTCTGCGTTCCTCCAATGGGCGCTTTGGATGTTGGCCTTGGCCCTGTGCCAATTATGTTTGATTACCTGAGGAGTAATCTCATTTTTTAGGAGGTCATGAATGAACGAAATGTTTGCCAGCAAAGAATTCAGGAGATAAGTCAACATAAGAGAGGCAGGAGTGGTTCGATGTGCCTCACGGTTGGCAGTGTTACGAGACAGGTTCAACGAAGGCGAGGTAAGGTACTACTTGGTTTGAGCCTCAGAGTGGATGGCAATTAAGGAAGACCTACGGTTGTAATTGGTGTGCTTCGCAAATGAAGACTGAGGGTAATATAGGATGGTGGTGACATATCTAATGCCAGAATGAAAGCAAAAGTTGTGACTTTCTCTAGAAATAAAGCAGAGAACGTTGTCGCTAACAGCGACTCAAGAAGGCCCAAACCATGAGAAAATTCTATCTAGGTGCTTAATACTTTGCCCCGCTGTAATGCCACTACTGGGCAGCCGCTGTCTGAACTGAGTAAAAACCATTGATGGCGCAAACATACACTCCTGGAAATTGAAATAAGAACACCGAGAATTCATTGTCCCAGGAAGGGGAAACTTTATTGACATATTCCTGGGGTCAGATACATCACATGATCACACTGACAGAACCACAGGCACATAGACACAGGCAACAGAGCATGCACAATGTCGGCACTAGTACAGTGTATATCCACGTTTCGCAGCAATGCAGGCTGCTATTCTCCCATGGAGACGATCGTAGAGATGCTGGATGTAGTCCTGTGGAACGGCTTGCCATGCCATTTCCACCTGGCGCCTCAGTTGGACCAGCGTTCGTGCTGGACGTGCAGACCGCGTGAGACGACGCTTCATCCAGTCCCAAACATGCTCAATGGGGGACAGATCCGGAGATCTTGCTGGCCAGGATAGTTGACTTACACCTTCTAGAGCACGTTGGGTGGCACGGGATGCATGCGGACGTGCATTGTCCTGTTGGAACAGCAAGTTCCCTTGCCGGTCTAGGAATGGTAGAACGATGGGTTCTATGACGGTTTGGATGTACCGTGCACTATTCAGTGTCCCCTCGACGATCACCAGAGGTGTACGGCCAGTGTAGGAGATCGCTCCCCACACCATGATGCCGGGTGTTGGCCCTGTGTGCCTTGGTCGTATGCAGTCCTGATTGTGGCGCTCACCTGCACGGCGCCAAACACGCATACGACCATCATTGGCACCAAGGCAGAAGCGACTCTCATCGCTGAAGACGACACGTCTCCATTCGTCCCTCCATTCACGCCTGTCGCGACACCACTGGAGGCGGGCTGCACGATGTTGGGGAATGAGCGGAAGACGGCCTAACGGTGTGCGGGACCGTAGCCCAGCTTCATGGAGAAGGTTGCGAATGGTCCTCGCCGATACCCCAGGAGCAACAGTGTCCCTAATTCGCTGGGAAGTGGCGGTGCGGTCCCCTACGGCACTGCGTAGGATCCTACGGTCTTGGCGTGCATCCGTGCGTCGCTGCGGTCCGGTCCCAGGTCGACGGGCACGTGCACCTTCCGCCGACCACTGGTGACAACATCGATGTACTGTGGAGACCTCACGCCCCACGTGTTGAGCAATTCGGCGGTACGTCCACCCGACCTCCCGCATGCCCACTATACGCCCTCGTTCAAAGTCCGTCAACTGCACATACGGTTCACGTCCACGCTGTCGCGGCATGCTACCAGTGTTAAAGACTGCGATGGAGCTCCGTATGCCACGGCAAACTGGCTGACACTGACGGCGGCGGTGCACAAATGCTGCGCAGCTAGCGCCATTCGACGGCCAACACCGCGGTTCCTGGTGTGTCCGCTGTGCCGTGCGTATGATCATTGCTTGTACAGCCCTCTCGCAGTGTCCGGAGCAAGTGTGGTGGGTCTGATACACCGGTGTCAAAGTGTTCGTTTTTCCATTTCCAGGAGTGTATATCGATGTGTATCGTGAGTGTGGGGAAGGGAACCGCCATAGTCGATAGAAAGACGCTCCATGGGCGCCTCCGCCTGGTTGGATTGCAGCAACTCCCTTCATCTTTGCCCATCTGACAGTCTCGGTACTGGTTAACCATCTCCTGAGATCCTGATGAAAGGAGGGCTACTTTGAGGGACTCACGTATTTTATGGATCATCTTGCAGATTCTCAAATGCCCCTGACTCAGAGCTCTGACAATATTTAAGGACAGTCAGAACAAGATTGGTGGGTAGTCAAATACCAGCCTCTTCATCCCATGGACTTCCGCGACTCATAACCACGAACAGCTTTCCCGGACTACAACTGATCCCTAATGGGGCCTAGTTCACGGTCCCTGTGCTGTTGATGCACGAGGTCGCCAAAGAACTGAGTCGTCCTAATTTGAGGGGCGACCCTCTTTCTGATCATAGAATGTATTCCACGATATGGCTCTGTTGAACCGAAATGCGGATATACACTCAGTCCATCACACTATACGACCTGTTTTATGGGTGAGACATGGTTACTCAGGAAAAGGCAGATTTCAGTGTGGATGGGGCCTTACTCAGTTACCGTTTGTTGCCCAGTTTTTTTTAAACCCCGTACACTTTATTTGGAATCAATTGTGTATAAGGTTGACAATAAGGAACAATTATCAAACTTGACTGTTAAGACAATATCTAATTAAATTTTTTTAGACAAATTGCATTCACAGCTGCAGGACTTATTGACCAGAAATTCAAATTATTTGTCGGCTGAAGGCCCCAATAGCAATAACTCAAAAAACAATTTGACAGCTGAAGGCCTCGACGGCAAATTCTTACTAAAATATTATAAAAAAGAAGACAGTCATATTAAGAGACAATATCTAATTAAAAATTGTTAAGACAAAATTGCTTTCACGGCTGAAGGCCTTATTGACAAGAAATTCAAATTATTTGTCGGCTGAAGGCCCCAATAGTAATTACTCAAAAAACAATTTCACAGATGAAGGCCTAGCTAGCAAATACTTACTAAAATATTATTACTCATATTAAGAGACAATATCTAATTAAAAATTCTTAAGACAAACTGCATTCATGGCTGAAGGCCTTATAGACAATCATCACAATCTGATCAAATCAAGAGAGAAGTGGGCCTCAGACAGTGCTCCAAGCATCGACAGGGGAAAGTCGCTCAGCTTCGTAAATCACTTAACCAGGTGGCAACTCGAACTAGTGACAGTTTAAACGCAGGCCAACACTCTTGCAAAATCTACCCAACGTCTGGTAACTAACACAATGTTGGAGTAACCCAGGGAAGGCGAATCCGGCAGACAGCACTGCCTCTTCAAAAGCCGGTGTTCAGAACATCCAGAAGCAGAAGGAACCACTACGACCAAGGTAGTCCAAAAGAGCAAAATATCCGAACCACAGTCAAGGAGGCTGTCAAACTACACGCCTTACCGGGCAGAAGCAGCAAGGCGAGGAAAAGTACACTGTCACAAGCTCAGCTCCAGGGTAGGCAACTCGGCCGTTAGCGGCCACTAGGCAGAAAAATATCGATGGTTGAACTTGATGAATAAACACAAGGAACTCAATGATTAATAATTAGAAGTGGAGGATGGTTAATTGACTTCGCCAACTCCAAACACTCTAATCGTTGGTCTTCATCTCAGTGACCCTGCGAGCAGCAACACACGAACAAACGGCAAGATCTCAAAATAGTGGAAGCTTCACTACTGGGTTAATGTTCACTCAGCTCAAAAGTCATGGGTCCGGTGGAGAACGCGGTTGTGGCCCTAGCAACTACAGCCCCTCGATCCAGCAGTGTCTCTGTGCCGCCAGAGGTCCCGGCATGTCCTCGGGCTGCTGGACCTCCCGTCAACTCCGTCCCAACCAAACTGACGACACACCCGACCCGGAAAGCACGTGACGTCCTTCCAAAGATAGTACCATGGTACTAGATATCGATAAACGCTGCCGCTGCCCCACGCGGACAGACAACGGTAGCAAACGTAGTGGCGTCAGTAAACACAAGAAGAAAACGAGGCGTCACTACCCCTATTACACGATGCCAACCTACCAAGGACACCAACGCGAGCCGCACATAGCTCAGTGAGTATGGACTAAGACCGAACTAAGTGTGTGATTGTCCATTTCCAAGGTGAACTTCCGGCGTTCCAAGTAAAACGTGAACTTCTCCAAAGCGGAGAGAACCGTTAGCGCTTCCATCTCATAAGCGAAGTACTTTTATTTTTGTGGTGCCGCGCGGGATTAGCCGAGCGGTCTCAGGCGCTGCAGTTATGGACTGTGTGGCTGGTCCCGACGGAGGCTCGAGTCCTCCCTCGGGCATAGGTGTGTGTGTTTGTCCTTAGGATAATTTAGGTTAAGTAGTGTGTAAGCTTAGGGACTGATGAACTTAGCAGTAGTTAAGTCCCATAAGATTTCACACATATTTGAACTTTTTTTTTCTTCTCGCTGGAAGACAGGCACCTAGAGGCATGGCTAAAGGGCTCCTGTTCCTATCTTGTTGCTGAAGGAGCATGATATTAAAAAAAAATCCAGTGTTCAAACCACCGGTCTGCGCCATAAATGAATGTTTAAAATGGGACACTGCCAGAACCCGAGGGTTACTCTGTGCGATTTTCAGAGAAACAAAGGTGGCTTGCTGGCGCTCAGTCCAGACCAAGGGTTCATCCTTCCTTCGCAAAATGTCCAAGGGACTGGCCAGTTTAATGAGTTTATGGACGAATTTCTGAAATAAATATACTGATAAAAAGCGCCAAGCCCTTCTTGGTTTTAAGAGGGCAGAAACTATAAATAGACTAGGTGCTTGACTGGTCAGTACTAACCCCTTCTGTCGAAAACATATGTCCAACAAATGGAATCCCACGCCGGTCTAAGGTAGCCTTAAACGATTTTAAAGATCTGGTTGTCTCATACGCTCAAGAACAAGACACAGATGCTCCAGATGATCGCCAAAAGTGGCAGTATAAATGACGAAATCATCCAGACAGCTATACACACATTTAACTTGATATCACCAAGCACCGAATCAAGCAGCATGAAAAGGACCGCTGTGTCAGAAGACAGGCCAAAAGGAACCTGGTTAAACTTGTGTAAGTTCCAATTAGTACAGAATGCTGTGGTGACGTTGGACCCTTTGGCCAAAGGAATTTGGTAGAAGGCATCATTCTAATCAAAAACTGAAAAATAATGAGCACCCAAAGATGAAGAAAAACAGCGATGTTGCGCGGGGTGGCCGCGCGGTTTGAGGCGCCAATGCACGGATTGCGCGGCCCCTCTCGCTGGAGGTTTGAGTCCTCCCTGGGGTGTGGGTGTGTGTGTTGTTCTTAGAATAAGTTTAAATACTGTGTAAGTGAATGGACAGATGACCTCTGTAGTTTGGTCCCTTAGGAATTCACAAACATGTGCCATGGAAGTCGGAAAGGGACTCCAAGATGAGTTTTTGAATGAGGACGCGGTAGTCTACAACCGGTCGGAATCCTCCTCCATTATTCTTCGTGACCAAAACATGGCGAGGTATCCAGAGAGGTGGATGGCCGTATAACCCCCTCCAAATGCATTTTGTTGACCAACTGGTGCAGCAACTTCATTTTGGGTGGAGAAAACTGAAACAGTAACTGACTGGAATCTGATCAGACACCAAAGTACGATATTCAGTACGGTTGGTAACGCCTAATCTGTCAGTCAACATTTCAGAAAAACTGGACAATATTTCTAGGAAAACATGAGCTTGACTTGGAGGCAGGTGTGCCGCATTGAAATCCGTACTACAAATCTGAGTACTATATGGGCTCACCCCCATAGAAATTACGTCCTGGAGAGAGGTCTTTGAACATTTTTCGGGTTTATTTTGTGGGGGACGCTGAGTTGGTTGTCGCCTGCCCGGAACAGGTGATGTTTGTTTCTCGTTTGGAGGGTAGCACAGGATGGCCAACTTAGCATCCCAGTACCTGGACGGAGGGGTTTACCCCTTTTAAGTCTGAGGTTGGTTTGTCTGTCAGGTTGGTGGCGGAAGCCTACCCCTCTGGTAGCTTCCCTTACACAGGTAGTTAGGTGAAGCTCGGTGGAGAAAGGACACTCTGCTGCTAGCGGTTGGTGAGTACAGTTCGTAGGTCCTATAGAGGGTTTCTGCTGATAGGAAGTAGATCGAATTAGAGCTTTCCTATGTTAAATTCATGGCATATTTAAGTACTTCACCTTAACTGAAGCGTGTGTAGTCATTTGTTTTTGGAATGGGACATAATTATTTTGTTAAAAGTCGGCGATGATGGTGGTTTAAATTAAAAATGTGGAAGTTGCTTTGTTCCTTTAGGACAGTCTTGGGTACGTAGATGGAATGATTGAATTATTGTGCTCCACTTCCCTTTTGTGTGTTTCTCCTTTTTGATTGCGTGATTCTGAATTTTATTGCGAATCATTTAGTTAAACTCTTTTATTCAGGCACCAGTCATCTGTATTCATAGGATGTGCATCATATTCGGTAATGAAATAAATGTGCTACGTAAAAGATAAGCTCTACGTCCTTTAACTTTCTCATTGATGCCAACTTTCAAATTAATTTTCTATTCCTGGAATTTTTTATATACCACATACAATGCTGTTCAGTTGTTTAGTTTCTTTAAAAACATTGGATTCTTATAATTGAATTCTTAATTTAATTAAACTGATAATTTCCAGTTCGGTCTTCTCTTAATGGTTAGGAAGGGCTTGGGCTAGTGGCGAGCCTGTAATTTTTAAATTTGTGATTGTACTTGTGAAGTGGCTTAACCAGAAACTGCGCACAAGGGTTACATCCCCATTATTCTTGGTACATAACGTATGTCGACCTTTGACTAGGATCCATTTACAATTCTACATACATACTTTACAACGTGCATGAAAAAGACAGGTTTATAGATTCAATTTTTTTTATTTGAAAATAAAAACTTTGTAGTACTATGTTTAAATTAAATATGTCCCTAATTACCATCTTTATTAACGTATAAAATACAGTCTTGTGAAATCATACGAATCTTTTTGTATTTGCACCTAGCAAGGTTCCACAATGGTAATACACAGGTCAGTCTCACGTTTTCCGTATGTTGCACCTAGCAAGTTTCCACAATGGTAATACACAGGTCGGTCTCACGTTGGGTTCGTATCCCTGTCCGGCATCTACAATTAGTTTTTCCACACTTTCCGTAAATCGCTGAAGGAAAGGGCCAGTGATGAATATACATCTACATCTACATTTATACTCTGCAAGCCACCCAGTGGTGTGTGGCGGAGGGCAGTTTACGTGCCACTGTCATTACCTCCCTTTCCTGTTCCAGTCGCGTACGGTTCGCGGGAAGAACGACTGCCGGAAAGCCTCCGTGATCGCTCGAAACTCTCTAATTTTACATACGAGATCTCCTCGGGAGATATAAGTTGGGGGAAGCAATATATTCGATACCTCATCCAGAAACGCACCCTCTCGAAACCTGGACCTACACCGCGATGCAGAGCGCCTCTCTTGCAGAGTCTGCCACTTGAGTTTGCTAAACATCTCCGTAACGCTATGACACTTACCAAATAACCCTATGACGCCGCTCTTCTTTGGATCTTCTCTATCTCCTCTGTCAACACGACATGGTACGGATCGCACACTGATGAGAAATACTCAAGTATAGGTCGAACGAGTGTTTTTTAAGCCACCTCCTTTGTCGATGGTCTACATTTTCTAAAGACTCTCCCAATGAATCTCAACCTGGCACCCGCCTCACCAACAATTAATTTTATTTGATCATTCCACTTCAAATCGTTCCGTACTCATACTTCCAGATATTTTACAGAAGTAACTGCTACCAGTGTTTGTTTCGCTATCATATAATCATACAATAAAGGATCCTTATTTCTATGTATTCGCAATACGTTACATATGTCTATATTAAAGGTCAGTTGCCACTCCTTGCACCAAGTTCCTATCGAACGGAGATCTTCCTGCATTTCGCTGCAGTTTTCTAATGCTGCAACTTCTCTGTATACTACAGCATCATCCCCGAAAAGCCACATGGAACTTCAATGCAGCTCTCCATGCTACTCTATCCTGTGCAAGCTGCTTCATCTCCCAGTACCTACTGCAACCTACATCCTTCTGAATCTGCTTAGTGTACTCATCTCTCGGTCTCCCTCTACGATTTTTACCCTCCACGCTGCCCTCCAATGCTAAATTTGTGATCCCTTGATGCCTCAAAACATGTCCTACCAACCGATCCCTTCTTCTAGTCAAGTTGTGCCACAAACTTCTCTTCTCCCCAATCCTATTCAATACCTCCTCATTAGTTACGTGATCTATCCACCTTATCTTCAGTATTCTTCTGTAGCACCACATTTCGAAAGCTTCTATTCTCTTCTTGTCCAAACTAGTTATCGTCCATGTTTCACTTCCATACATGGCTACACTCCAAACAAATACTTTCAGAAACGACTTCCTGATACATAGATCTATATTCGATGTTAACAAATTTCTCTTCTTCAGAAACGCTTTCCTTGCCATTGCCAGTCTACATTTTATATCCTCTCTACTTCGACCATCATCAGTTATTTTACTTCCTAAATAGCAAAACTCCTTTACTACTTTAAGTGTCTCATTTCCTAATCTAATTCCCTCAGCATCACCCGATTTAATTTGACTACATTCCATTATCCTCGTTTTGCTTTTGTTAATGTTCATCTTATATCCTCCTTTCAAGACACTGTCCATTCCGTTCAACTGCTCTTCCAAGTCCTTTGCCGTCTCTGACAGAATTACAATGTCATCGGCGAACCTCAAAGTTTTTACTTCGTCTCCATGAATTTTAATACCTACTCCAAATTTTTCTTTTGTTTCCTTTACTGCTTGCTCAATATACAGATTGAATAACATCGGGGAGAGGCTACAACCCTGTCTCACTCCTTTCCCAACCACTGCTTCCCTTTCATGCCCCTCGACTCTTATTACTGCCATCTGGTTTCTGTACAAATTATAAATAGCCTTTCGCTCCCTGTATATATATGTGTGTGTGTGTGTGTGTGTGTGTGTGTGTGTGTTACTTTAACGTCTGTAGACGTCTCTCCATTGGGAACAACATGCTGTGTTCTGTTTGCTAAAAACTCTTCAAACCAGCCACACAGCTGGTCTCATATTCCGTAGGCACTTACTTTGTTTATCAGGCGACAGTGCCGAACTGTATCGAACGCCTTCCGGAAGTCAAGGAAAATGGCGTCTACCTGGGAGTCTGTATCTAATAGTTTCTGGGTCTCATGAATAATGAACGCGAGTTGGGTCTCACACGATCGCTGTTTCCGGAATCCATGTTGATTCCTACGAAGTAGATTTCGGGTTTCTAGAAATGACATTATACGCGAGAAAAAAAAGACCCTGTTCGTTTGAAGCTCTGAGCATGTCCTGCATCGACATAACGTTAAACATTTGGCATTCTACGTTCTTTAGACATAACCAAATCTGTGTAGTATAGATGCCACGCAGCTCGGACTGAATTGCCCGGCTGGTTTCGCGGCGAGACCGCGCGTCTCCGCTATCGCCGGAAGCGGGCGGCTTTGGCGCTCACAGGGCTGCCGTACAAAGTGGCAATTAACCGGAGAGGGGCGGGGAGGCGGCTATCCTGCGAAGATGGCTCGCGTCACCGGCACGCTACCTATGCAGAGGCGGGTGCGAACGGACGCCACCGGCAACAGCAACACGGCAGCGGTAGGTAGCCGACGAAAGCCGGCGGCGGCGGCGGCGGCGGCCGGCCAGGAATATCGCCTCCCGCCCCCGACTCGCCCACCTGACACCGCTGCTCTCCTCTGCGTACAACTGGATGCAACGACGTCACGGCAGGCATATTACTTTTACGACAGTGCCGTCCTATGCAGTGCTCCCACACGCTCACATGTAGTTTCCATGTTCCTACCCTTTACGAAGGCACTTCGAACGTGAAAAACCTTTCCGAGACCGCTGGCACTATCTCACTTGACATTCGGAGATCTCTAGATTTTCTTTTGTAGCTCTGGGACTTGTAGTGTCTTGTCTACTAGCGTGCTCTATTTGTATGGCTTTTTAC
The DNA here is from genome assembly GCF_023897955.1 of Schistocerca gregaria. Classification (NCBI taxonomy): domain Eukaryota; kingdom Metazoa; phylum Arthropoda; class Insecta; order Orthoptera; family Acrididae; genus Schistocerca; species Schistocerca gregaria. Next base: position 425,540,760 of record NC_064927.1, read on the forward strand.
TTTTCTCTTTCTGGTATGTCTGCTCTAGGTCTCATTCTAGTTTTAATATTTCTGTTATTGCGCTCGTTATATACGCAATAGGTCCGGCCACCTTTTGGTCGGGCGCCAATGTACACTATTGGCCATTAAAATTGCTACACCACGAAGATGACGTGCTACAGACCTGAAATTTAACCGACTGGAGGAAGATGCTATGATATCTAAATGATTAGCTTTTCAGAGCACCCACACAAGGTTGGCGCCGGTGGCGACACCTACAACGTGCAGACATGAGGAAAGTTTCCAACCGATTTCTCATACACAAACAGCAGTTGACCGGCGTTGCCTGGTGAAACGTTGTTGTGATGCCTCGTGTAAGGAGGAGAAATGCGTGCCATCATGTTTCCGACTTTCATAAAGGTCGGATTGTAGCCAATCGCGATTGAGGTTTATCGTATCGCGACATTGCTGCTCGCGTTCTTCGAGATGCAATGACTGTTAGCAGAATATGGAATCGGTGGGTTCAGGTGCGTAATAAGGAACGCCGTTCTCGATCCCAACGTCCTCGTATCACTAGCAGTCGAGATGACAGGCATCTTATCTGCATGGCTGTAACGGATCGGGCACCCTCGTCTCGATCCCTGAGTCAACGGAGGGGGAGGTTTTGCAAGACAACAACCATCTGTACGAACAGTTCGGCGACGTTTGCACCAGCATGAACATCAGCTCGGAGACTATGGCTGCGGTTACCCTTGACGCTGCATCACAGACAGGAACGCCTGCGATGGTGTACTCAACGACGAACCTGCGTGCACGAATGGCAAAACGTCATTCTTTCGGATGAATCCAGGTTCTGTTTACAGCATCATGATGGTCGCATCCGTGTTTGGCGACATCGCGGTGAACGCACATTGGAAGCGTATATTCGTCATCGCCATACTGGCGTATCACCCTGCGTCATGGTATGGGGTGCCATTGGTTGCACGTCTCGGTCACCTCTTGCTCGCATTGACGACACTTTGAACAGTGGACGTTACATTTCAGATGTGTTTCGACCCGTGGCTCTACCCTTAATTCGAACCCTGCGAAACCCAACATTTCAGCAGGATAATGCACGACCGCACGTTGCAGATCCCCTTACGGACCTTTATGGATACAGAAAATGTTCGACTGCTGCACTGGCCAACATATTCTCCAGATCTCTGACCAATTGAAGATGTATGGTCAATGGTTGCCGAGCAATTGGCTCGTCACAATGCGCCAGTCACTACTCTTGATGAACTGTGGTAACGTGTTGAAGCTGCATGGGCAGCTGTACCTGTACACGTCATCCAACCTCTGACTCAATGCCCAGGCGTATCAATGCCGTTATGACTGCCAGAGGTGGTTGTTCTGGGTACTGATTTCTCAGGATCTATGCACACGAATTGCGTGAAAATCTAATCACATGCCAGTTCTAGTATAATATATTTGTCCAATGAATACCCGTTCATCATCCGCATTTCTTCTTGGTATAGCAATTTTAATGGCCAGTAGTGTATGATGTTTCCTCGACTTCAGGAAGGCACTTCTTGCGTGAAAAATCTTTTTTTGAAACCGCTGGCATTCACTCACTCACTCACTTTAATTTTGGAGATTTTCTTTTATAGTTCTGGGACTTGTAGTGTCTTGCCTTCTTGCATGCCCTATTTGTATGGCTTTTTATTCTTCACTTTCTGGTGTGTCAGCTCTAGGTCTCATTCTTGTTTTAATAACCTATTTCTGTTATTGCGCGCGTTATACACGCCGTAGGTACGTCCACCTTGTAGTCGGGCGCCAATGTATCTGGTTGCCCAATTTGGCGATTGACGGGTTTTCGGACCGCTGCGCCTCTCCACAGAGTTGGCGGGCGGTCTGTTGGAGGAGGTCCTCTAACATTGGAGCGCCAGTCTGCTCTTGAAGCTCTCTAGTGGGGAAGCGTCCGGATAGGAGCAGAGCATGGCGAAGAGCTTTGTTCTGGGCTTTCTGTACTTTTTCAATGTGCATGGATGCAGCATTGCACCATACCACAGAAGCGTGCCCTATATCGGGCCTAATAATTGCCAGATACAGTGGAGACTGTTGCTGGATTTACAATTGCATAAAGCGCGGTAGGCGACCCAACGTTTCTCCTCTTACATATACATCTACACCTACATCCACAATGCGCAAGACACCTGACGGTGTGTGGTAGAGGGTACCTTGAGTACCTCTATCGGTTCTCCCTTCTATTCCAAACTCGTATTGTTCGTGCAAAGAAAGATCGTCGGTAGGTCTCTGTGTGGGCTCTAATCTCTCTGATTTCATCCTCATGGTCTCTTCGCGAGATATACGTAGGAGTGAGCAATAGACTGCTTGACTACTCGGCGAAGGTATGTTCCCGAATCTTCATCAAAAGACCGTACCGAGCTACTGAGCGTCTCTCTTGCACAGTCTTCCACTGGAGTTCATCTCCGTAAAGCTTTCGCGATTACTAAATGATCCTGTAACGAAGCGCGCTGCTCTCCCTTGGATCTTCTCTATCTCTTCTATCAACCCTATCTGGTACGTATCTGACACCGGTGAGCAGTATTCAAGCAATGGGCGAACAACTGTACTGTAACCTACTTCCTTTGTTTTCGGATTGCATTTCCTTAGGATCCTTCCAATGAATCTCAGCCTGGCATCTGCTTTACCAACAATTAATTTTATATGGTCATTCCATTTTAAATCGCTCCTAATGCCTACTCCCAGATAATTTATGAAATTAACTGCTTCCTGTTGCTGACCTACTATAATGTAGCTAAACGATAAGGGATCTTTCTTTCTATGTATTCGCAGCACATTACACTTGTCTACATTGAGATTCAATTACCATTCCCTGCACCATGCGTCAATTCGTTGCAGATCCTCCTGCATTTCAGTACAATTTTCCATTGTTACAACCTCTCGATATACCACAGCATCATCCGTAAAAAGCCACAGTGAACTTACGATGTCATCCACAAGGTCATTTATGTATACTGTGAATAGCAACGGTCCTACGACACCCCCTACGGCACACCTGAAATCACTCGTACTTCTGAAGACTTCTCTCCATTGAGAATGACATGCTGCATTCTGTTATCTATGAACTCTTCAATCCAATCGCACAATTGGTCTGATAGTCCATATGTTCTTACTTTGATCATTAAACGACTGTGGGTAACTCTATCAAACGCTTTACGGAAGTCAAGAAACAGGGCATCTACTGGCGTACCTGTGTTCATGGCCATATCAGTCTCGTCGACGAATAGCGTGAGCTGGGTTTCACACGATCGTCTTTTTCAAAACCCATGCTGATTTCCCTTATCTTGGGGACGTGTGGTACTAAATACGCAGGAAGCTTTTTTCTTTTGACGACCACGGCTTGGCCTTTAGCGGCATTCATCTTGAGTCGCCATCTGTTAGCCCAGGTTGTCGCATTCTTCTCGCAGACGACGCCTCATTATGTGGACGTTGAGACTGCGCGCAAAGGTCGCAGACTCGTCTGCATGAAGCGCGAGCGTAAAGCAGGGGGCCGAGAACGGCCCAGATTCGTCTTGGGACCGCTGCCAGTCACAAATTTTTGTTTATACACTCGAATTATGTACACTACTGGCCATTAAAATTCCTACACCATGAAGATAATGCGCTACAGAAGCGAAATTTAAACCTACACGAAGAAGATGCTGTAATATGCAAATGATCAGCTTTTCGGAGCACTGACAATGTCAGGAAAGTTTCCAACCGATTTCTCATAAACAAACAGCAGTTGACCGGTGTTGTCTGGTGAAACGTTGTTGTGATGCCTCGTGTAAGGAGAAGAAATGCGTACTATCACGAATCGGACTTTGTTAAAGGTCGGATTGTAGCCTATCGCGATTGAGGTTTATCGTATCGCGACGTTGCTGCTCGCGATGGTCGAGATCCAGTGACTGTTAGCAGAATATGGAATCCGTTGGTTCAGGAGGGTAACGCGGAACGCCGTGCTGGATCCCCACGGCCTCGTATCTATAGCAGTCGAGATGACAGGCATCTTATCCGCATGGCTGTAACGGATCGTGCAGCCACGTGTCGATCGATCCCTGAGTCAATAGATGGGGACGTTTGCAAGACAACAACCATCTGCACGAACAGTTCGGCGACGTTTGCAGCAGCTCGGAGACAGTGGCTGCGGTTACCCTTGACACTGCTTCAGAGACAGGAGCGCCTGCGATGGTATACTCAACGACGGACCTGGGTGCACAAATGGCAAAAAGTCATTTTTTCGGATGAATCCAGGTTCTGTTTAAAGCATCATGATGGTCGCATCCGTGTTTGCCGACATCGTGGTGAACGCACGTTAGAAGCGTGTACTCGTCATCACCATACTGGAGTATCACCTGGCGTGATGGTTTGGGGTGGCATTGGTTACAAGTCTCGGTCAACTCTTGTTCGCATTGACGGCACTTTGAACAGTGGACGTTACATTTCAGATGTGTTACGACCGGTGGCTCTACCCTTCATTCGATCCCTGCGAACCCTACATTACAGCAGGATAATACACGACGGCATGTTGCAGATTCTGTACGGGCCTGTATGGATACAGAAAATGTTCGACTGCTGCCCTGGCCAGCACATTCTCCAGATCTCTGACCATTTGAAAACGTCTGGTCAATGGTGGCCGAGCAACTGGCTCGTCACAATACGCCAGTCACTACTCTTGATGAACTGTGGTATCGTGTTGAAGCTGCAGGACTCCAACCAAGCTCTGTTTGACTCAATGCCCAGGCGTATGAAGGCCGTTATTACGGCCAGAGGTGGTTGTAGTGGGTACTGATTTCTCAGGATCTATGCACTCGATTTGCGTGAAAATATGATCACATGTCAGTTCTAGTATAATATATTTTTCCAATGAATACCCGTTTATCATCTGCATTTCTTCTTGGTGTAGGAATCTGAATGGCTAGTAGTATAATAAAACAATGTTTCGAGACACAAACTGCTGTGGCGTGCCCTCCGCAAAGCGCCTACAGCCGGCCGACCCCGAGCCGTAGCATTTAAAATCCCTCCACTCCACACTATCGGCAGCCGACCATCGGACCGCAGCAAGAAGTCGCCCGTCTGGCCGTCAGAGGGCGATTGGACAGTAGCGGCCACGCCGAGACTGCGATTGGCGCGCGCAACAGCCACCAAGGAAACCAGCCAGTAAGAGGGCTGTGCTCATCCGCGCGGCCAGGATTTAAGACCGCACTGTGGCTGCAACAGGACCTTCTCCAATACGCCGATGACACCGCTTTCCCTGCCCTCACACCCACCCTGCAACACTCCCAACACCTTTTCCAATCCCATCTTGACCGGTTCGCCGCTTGGTGTAACCAGTGGTTGCTCAAGGTCAATGCTTCCAAGGCGATCATTGTAATAAAAACCATTCGTCCTTCCGTCTCCTCGACTTCTATATCACGCTCACTCCCACCCTCAAGTACCTTGGCGTCACCCTCGACCGTCGCCTCTCCTGGACCCCCCATCTCTGGACAGTCCAAGCCAAGACACGCTCCCGCCTCCGTCTCCTCAAGCTCCTTTCTGGCCATACATGGCGTCTGGACCCTTCCACCATTCTCCACACCTATAAATCCTTCATCCGCCCTATCCTCTCTTACGTCCACCCTGCATGGATCTCTGCCCCTCCTACCTTTTACAAATCCCTTGAAATCCTAGAACGCCATGTGCTCCACCTCGCTTATCGCATCCGCCTCTCATCCACCACGCGGATCCTATATGACCCCATCCTGCTACAACACCTAGTCCTTTTCCTCGAACGGATACGGATCCTCTACACCTCCCGCAAACTTGATCCCCCTGACCTGCTTGTCTCTCCTATCCTCTCTCACCCCCGTCTGCTGCTGCACTTCCATTCCCACATCCCACCTGCTCTCCATCTCTCCATACCCTCGCCCTCCCTGATGATACCCTCATCCTTTCCATCTACCCCTCTTAACAACTCTGATCCCGCCCCCGTCCACCCCCTGTGTTTTTTTTCCAAGGGCACCCTTCCTCCCTTCTCTCCCTTCTCCCTTCCTCCCTCCCTTCTCTCGCCCAGGCCTACCCTAAACCCTTACCTTCTTTTCTCTCCCTCCCATCTCCACTGCCACGGGCATCTACAACCTCCCGTCTCCCTCCTCCTCCACCTTTTCCCCTTTTTGGCAGGTCGCCGGACTCGTGCACATATAGTGAACTAATGCGTGCTGGAGGTCATCGCCTAGTGTTTGTGTGTGCCTTCGTGTTCGTGTTCCAGCCTTTTATCGTTTTTGCTCCAACGTTCACGAGTGTCATCTCTGTGCGTGTCCACGTTTCTGAACGTTTTTATTTTGGACACTGCGCCCGTGAACGGCTCCATGTGTTTTAATTTTGTATGTCTACGTTTGTATATCCACCAAGTCTGTTCTGCGATTGTCTCCTTTTGTATCATTAGTCTTACCTGTGGCCGCAGAGCGGCGTAGTATGCCGTTGCTGGCCTACCTGTATCAGGTGTGAAAACAACAATAAAGGAAAAAACAGCATCCGGGAGTTCTTTCAGCTGTCCAAGGCTGACGATCACATCCGACGCCGCCGCTAACGCTGCCTGCCGCTCTGTCCACCTCTCGCCTCCCGCCTCCGACGTTGCGCTCCTGGGGGTGGGTCCTGAAGAAGTCAGTGGTGACCACTGAATTTGCACAAACTTTCATTACTCTGCTGGACACGGACTTTACTCAGAACCAACGCAGGAGACAGTACGAGTCAAGGTAGTGACTTTGCTTTTTCTTACAAGTGTGGAGTTTTCTGCTACCAACTGACAAATATTGTTCTTTGAGCCTCAGTATATCAGGAAGTAGTTAACCTTTTATTGAATATTCAGAAGAATTTTGTTTCCTTTCTCGATTCAAGAATCAGATCGATTTTGATCAGTCCTTTCAAATCATGTGTAAACAAATATGTTATATATATATATATATATATATATATATATATATATATATATATATATATGTATATAAGTGACAGTGCTTCCTGTACTCGCTTTTTGTGACACTTTTCACAACTCTCCAGGCTACAACAGCAGTACAAAAACATTTAACAAAAGTAAAAACAGAGAAATTTGTTCTTTACTATTGGCACGTGGTGTGGTCATCCATCAGAGACACAGGATAACTTAACATGAGAGGATACTTACTCCGTTTGTTAGTCTGCTGTTCAAACAATTTGTTTAAAAAATAATAATTCAATTTGTTCAAATAAAACGGCTGTTCTCTTGCGGTGTGTTCAGTTACAGCTATTGCTGTGGTTTGTTCGATCTTGTATCTAGTTATGGATGCGACCGAACACTTCACCAGGAGACCCCCATTTCGTATAAACAAATGGTTTTTTTGTTTTTTTTGTAAGAACAGCAGATTAACTAACGGAGTAAATATTCCCTCACATTAAATTATCCTTCTCTTCCTTCACCAGATGGCTATAGCACTTGACAAGAGCAACTCTGTTACCCATCTGCAGTTTGTCAAATTGTTTCGTACAGCCGTTGTGGCCTGAAGGTCAGATTTGTGCTTCGAAATATTGTTTTCCTGCATAACTTAAGAGAATCGCTTTCTCATATTTTTAAAACAGTCAATATAGCTTCAAAATCGCATTTGATACAGTTCTGAATTGTTGTTTAGTGAATGAAGTGCGACCTAACCGAGTATCGGTCTAAACGTGAACTCGATTCAGGACTTCCTTTCACACAGAACAAAACACCTTACTCTTATAGGAACAAAGTCGATAGACGCCCAGGTAATTTCAGAGCACCACAAGTAAGTATGATAAGCCCGTTGATGTTAACAATACATATAAAGATCACGTGCGGCGAACGCAGAGAAGCTTCAACGTAAGTAAATGTGACGTTTCGCACGGATACAGGCGAGGGAATCCACTACTGTGCTACTATGCTATTGGTGACAAACCACTGGTAACAGTTCCGAAAAATTGTATCACTCTTGTGACTCGTTAGATGCAGCTGGCAACCAACTCCTCTGTTGTGCCGAGCTCTTCATTTTAGGGTAGCACTGGCAGCCTTCGTCCTCCATTAATCGTAGAATATATTCCAATCTCTGTCTTCCCCTAAGGTCTTTACCCTCTACACCTCCCTCCACTACCATGGAAGTTATTACCGGATGTCTTAACACAGTCCTATCATTCCGTCCTTCATTCTGTCAGTTTTTTTCACATCTTCCTTTCTTTTTCCAGTCTCGGAAAATCCTACAGAAACTTCTTGGCAGACTAAAACGGTTTTTTGGACCGCGAGCAGGTGTTCAGCGACTGAGCTATCCAAGCACAACTCACGATCAGCTCCCTAGCTGCACACTGAGGTGACAAAAAGAGTCTTGGAATACCGCCCAATATCGTGTCTAACCTCCTTTCTCCCGGCCTAGCGCAGCAGCTCAAGGTGGTATGTACTCAACAAGTTGTTGCAAGTTCTAACAATACCACCACTTGCAAAATAGGTTAGAAATCAGATTAATAATGTTTCTCACACAGCATATGTTTACGTTATCGGGCAACAACAAAGTTATTGACTGTGGATGGTATCGTCAGAACGGAAATAATGAAGTCACTGTAAAAAAAAAAAGTCATTAATTTTGGCACTTATCTCGAATGGATTCCCACGTAGATTTCGTCGAAGTTGTTATGGCTCATCTTGTCGATCTTGTGATTCCACTTTGACTGCTAGAAGGTCCAGATCTGTATTTTAGCAATATTTGAAGACCTAACGAATGAGTTTTTCAGGAAATTCTTAATGATCAGACAATCCCAGATCAGAACAATGGTATGGTAGAAATAATTTTTGACTTGGTGTTCACGATCTACATTTTTATTAAACTTTTTGTAAATTCACATATACTTCTTCTTAATTGTCACATCATCAAGAAAACAATTTTGTACCAATATTCATATTCTTAATTTCCACTTTAACGAAACAGAAGACTTGACTGTTCTTTCACAAAGCGAAGTAATAACTTAATTTCTGCAAAGTGAAACAAAGACTGCTCTGTGCGCATTCGCGCCAAAACGGTTACAAGTAAGTCAAAGATTATGACAGTCTCACAGAAATGGATACACACAAGAACCATATCACTGTAATATATCGATACGTCGGAGTACCTATACATTAATAAAACGAAGTGTGAACATTGTCACAAAAATATGTCTGTTACTTAGCAGAAAGGTAGTACGATATTACTGGTATAGAGAACTGGGGTTGAAGTGCCGTAATGGTCACGTAAATAAAGAACCATTACAAAGTCTCCTGTAGAAATACTGAGCCATGCTGCCCCTATAGCCGTCCATATCTGCGAAAGTATTGGCTCAAATGGGTCTGAGCACTATGGGACTTAACATCTGTGGTCATTAGTCCCCTAGAACATAGAAATACTTCAACCTAACTAACCTAAGGACATTACACACATCCACCCCCGAGGCAGGATTCGAACCTGCGACCGTAGCGGTCACGTGGTTCCAGAATCAAGTGCCTAGAACTGCACGACCACACCGGCCGGCTTGCGAAAGTATTGCCGGTGCAGGTTATTTTCTGCACTAACTGATCTCTCGGTTATGTCCTATAAATGTCGGCCGATCTTGGTGGTCAAATAATTCACTCGAAGCGCCTACAATGTTCTTCAAATCAATCGCGAACAACCGTGGACCCGCGACATGGCGCACTGCAATCGATAAACATTTCATCGTTGTTTGGGAACATGAAGTCCACGAATTTCACCTAATGGTCTCCCAAGTAGCCGAACATGATCATTGCCAATGATCCGTTCATTTGGACCAGAGGACCCAGTCATGCCAACACAGCTCACATCATCATGGAGCAACCATCGGCTTGCACAGTACCTTGCTGACAACTGGGGTCCGGCTTCGTGGGGTCTGACCAGGTCACGGTTTTCCTGTCGTCTAGGGTCCAACTGATATGGTTAGAACGCCAAGAGAGGCGCTGCACGCGATGCCGTGCTATTAGCAGAGGTACTCGCGTCGATCGTCTGGTGCCATTGCCCGTTGTCGCCAAATTTCGCCGCCCTCTCCTAACGAACACGTTCGTTTGCGTCCCGCAGTGGTTTCTGCGGTTATTTCAAGCAGTGTCGCTAACCGAACGAGGTCCCGCAGTGGCTATGACACTGGACTCGCATTCGGGAGGATTTCCTTAAATCTCTCCAGGCAAATTCCGGGATGGTTCCTTTGAAAGGGCACGGCCGATTTCCTTCCCCGTCCGTCCTTAATCCGATGAGACCGATGACCTCGCTGTCTGGTCTCCTTCCCCAGAATTATCCCCATCCCAATGCCGCTAGTCTGTTAGCGCTACAATTCTACACAGATGCCGCTGTCCTCGGTCGTCAAGTGAATCCCACTGGCCACTGTATTGTCCGTGATGAAAGGTGGTGCTTGAAATATGATATTATACGCTTACTATTGATACTTTGGCTCTAGGAATATTTAATTCCCTCACGACTTTTGAAATGGAATGTCGCATGCGTCTAGCTCGAAGCACCATTCCGCGTTCTAAGTCTGTTAATTCCCGTCGTGCGCCCATATTCAGTTCGGAAACTTTTCACACGAATCTCCTGAGTGCAAATGACAGCTCCACCATTGCACTGCCCTTCCATACATTATGTACGCGACACTACCATCTGTAAGTGCAAAACGCTATGCCATGACTATCGTCAGCTCAGTGTTCTTCCGTCAGGACTTCCTACTTTCCAAAGTTCCCTGGTTCGAGTTCTGGCCCAGCACAAGAATTTTATCTTCCTGGAAACTTCAAATCAGCGCACGCTTCGCTCTGAAACTCCTCATCCCTTGTCTGGTTATTTCACCTAAGTCCGCCCCCGGTAGCTGAGTGGTGCCGGCACGGTAGCTCAGCGTGTTCGGCCAGAGAGCCGGTTGGCCTCTGTAATAAAAAAACTGAGTGGAAGGATCAACCACCGAACTTGAACAGGATGTCTCGCGACGTTCGCAACGACCAAACACAACGATCAATAACGAACAAAATGCAAGGGAAAAAAAAGTGGTCAGCGCGAAAGAATGTCAATCCTAAGGGCCGGGTTCGATTCTCGGCTGGGTCGGAGATTTTTCTCCCGTCAGGGACTGGGTGTTGTGTTGTCCTAATCATCATCATTTCATCCCCATCGACGCGCAAGTCGCCGAAGTGGCGACAAATCGAAACGGAACGGTCTACCCGCAGGGAGGTCCTAGTCACACGACTTTTTTTTTTATTTCACCTAAGTTTCAACACCGTTCTATGAAGGCACAGCTCAAAGGCTTCGATTCTCTTCTTCTACAGTTTCCTCACAGTCAGTGATTCACTATGATACAATGCTGTGCTGCAAACTTACAGCATCACAAATTTCTTCCTCAGAATAAGGCCGTCGTTTACCACTAGCAGACTTTTCGTGGCCAGGAATACCCTCTTTGTATGTGCTAATCAGCTTTTTATGTCCTTCTTGCCTCGTCCGTCATTCCTTGAATCTGCCTTTGATTTCTCACAAAGCTTCTTCGACTTATAGGCTGAACAATGAGCCAGAAACACAGCATCAATATTTTACACGTTTTAAGCCAAGCACTTCAATCTCAGTCTACCATTCTGATTGTCGCTTCTTGACACATATTGCATATGGTCTATTTTTCTCAATGGGTCTTACTGAAAATGTCGAACATCTACGCGATTTTATACCGTCGAACGCTTTTTTTAGATCGAGAGGTCCTATGAAGATATCTTGTCGATTTTTTTAAAGTCTTGCTTTCATTATCAAGCACAATGTCACAACTACCTCTCTGATGCCTTTACCTCTTCTAAGACCAAACTGATGGTCATGTAACAGATCAAACGTACATCCCTATCTTCTCTATATGATTCTTCTTAGTAACTTTGATGCAAGAGCTGTGAAGCTTGAAATGCGCCTGATCTTTGCTGCGTTTCATTAGCACACTAAAGTGAGTCTAGTCTGTCAGTTCGAAAGAGCAATAGATTTTTGTATGGACATGATCTCGTGCGAAAGGAAAACTTGGGTAGTACTTTGGATTAGCATGTGACGAGTGCCACGTCGCACACAAGATTCTTTGGATACATTTATCCAATTAGACGCATTGTCACTAGAATACTGTTTACAGCAGTTACACTGTACTTAGGCTTGTATTTACGCATTGTTAGACACTTTTAGGATCCTACTTCCGCGTTGGTTCCGGTCGGTCGTGCAATCATTGTCTGCCGGTCGTTGTGCTGCCTTCATCCATGTTTCCGCCATTGATAACAAGATTTCTAAGTGCTTGTGGCTTTAGCAAACGCACTGCATTCGCATTCGGTTTCATTCATTTGGCATGAGCTTACAATGGTTTCCAAAACTTACGGACGAAAGTAACTTTTCAATGATTTCTCACTGCCAACTCGATGAAACTTGGCGACACGTGGAAAAAACTGTCACGTCTTTCCACCTCTTGCCATATGGCACTTAATGCACTAGGAACACTGTCGAACGTGGCTGTTATGATGGTGCAGGTGCTATGTTGAGGGGAGGTATAATGGTTCAAATGGCTCTGAGCACTATAGGACTTAACGTCTGAGGTCATCAGTCCCCTAGAACTTAGAACTACTTAAACCTAACTAACCTAAGGACATCACACACATCCACGTCCAAGGCAGGATTCGAACCTGCGACCGTAGCGGTCGCGCTATTCCAGGCTGAAGCGCCTAGAACCTCTCAGTCACAGCGGCCGTCTCGAAGTTGTTGTTGTTGTTGTTGGCTTCAGTCCTGAGACTGGTTTGATGCAACTCTCCATGCTACTCTATCCTGTGCGAGATTCTTTATCTTCCAGTACCTACTGTAACATACATCCTTCTGAATCTGCTTAGTGTATTCATCTCTTGGTGTCCCTCTACGATTTTTACACTCCACGCTGCCCCCCAATGCTAAATTTGTGATCCCTCGATGCCTCAGAAAATGTCCTACCAACCGATCCCTACTTCTTGTCAAGCTGTGCCACAAACTCCTCCAACATTCTATTCAATACTTCCCCATAAGTTATGAGATCTCCCCATCTAATCTTCAGCATTTTTCTGTAGCACCGCATTTCAAAAGCTTCTATTCTCTTCATGTCCAAACTATTTATCGTCCATGTTTCACTTCCATAAATGGCTACACTCCGTACAAATACTTTCAGAAACGACTTCCTGACACTTAAATCTATACTCGATGTTAACAAATTTCTCTTCTTCGGAAACGCTTTCCTTGCCATTACCAGTCTACATTTTATATCCTCTCTACTTCGACCATCATCAGTTATTTTGCTCCCCAAATAGCAAAACTCCTTTACTACTTTAAGCGTTTCATTTCCTAATCTAATTCCCGCAGCATCTCTCGATTTAATTCGATTACATTCCATTATCCTCGTTTTGCTTTTGTTTATGTTCATCTTATATCCTCCTTTAAAGACCATGTCTATTCCGTTCAGCTGCTCTTCCAGGTCCTTTGCTGTCTCTGACAGAATTACAATGTCATCGGCGAACGTCAAAAAAATGGTTCAAATGGCTCTGAGCACTATGCGACTTAACTTCTCAGGTCATCAGCCGCCTAGAACTTAGAACTAATTAAACCTAACTAACCTAAGGACATCACACACATCCATGCCCGAGGCAGGATTCGAACCTGCGACCGTAGCAGTCGCGCGGTTCCGGACTGAAGCGCCTAGAACGTCTAGACCACCGCGGCCGGCTCGGCGAACGTCAAAGTTTTTATTTCTTCTCCATGAATTTCAATACCTATTCCGAATTTTTCTTTTGTTTCCTTTACTGCTTGCTCAATATACAGATTGAATAACATCGGGGAGAGGCTACAACTCTGTCTCACTCCCTTCCCAACCACTGCTCCCCTTTCATGCCCCTCGACTCTTATAACAGCCATCTGGTTTCTGTACAAATTGTAAATAGCCTTTCGCTCCCTGTATTTTACCCCTGCCATTTATAGAATTTGAAAGCTTTCTCTAAGCCTACAAAAGCTAGAAATGTAGGTTTGCCTTTCCTTAATCTATTTCCTAAGATAAGTCGTAGGGTCAGTATTGCCTCACGTGTTCCAACATTTCTGCGGAATCCAAACTGATCTTCACGTAGGTCGGCTTCTACCAGTTTTTCCATCTCCCAGTACCTACTGTAACCTACATCCTTCTGAATCTGCTTAGTGTATTCATCTCTTGGTCTTCCTCTACGATTTTTACCCTCCACGTTGCCCTCCAATGCTAAATTTGTGATCCCTCGATGCCTCAGAACATGTCCTACCAACCGATCCCTACTTCTTGTCAAGCTGTGCCACAAACTCCTCCAACATTCTATTCAATACTTCCCCATAAGTTATGTGATCTACCCATCTAATCTTCAGCATTTTTCTGTAGCACCGCATTTCAAAAGCTTCTATTCTCTTCCTGTCCAAACTATTTATCATGCATGCATTCATAATCCATTCATCATTTTTTTTAGTATGATGTGGATCATGTTCCACGTTGTAATGGCATTCAGTAGCCGCTCCTTGGACAACGATTGCCCTTTACCTCGTTACACTGGAGATAGGATTTGTGGCTCTCTGTACAACAAGGATGATGAATTACATGGTTAGACACCTGTTGCAATATCACGTTCACTTGTTAAGCAAGTATCGTCATCATTGTACTCGTCATGTACAGTGTACGCACAGTCCAGCGTACGCTACACCACACATTCCAGCGACTCACCTTGCAGAAAGGCTAATATTTCATCTGCCACTTCTTTCTCAGTCTGCGAAATTCCTTGGGTTCGTATCTGTCAACTTCGGCCACTGTTGCAGTAGATATAATCCAGTGTTTGATTTGTTTATTGTCACCATTGCTCCTCTGTGTATCAACACCACTAGCTCTCTAGCACGGTCGTGGGTTACTCGTTGACTAAGCACTTCATCTACGCTCCATAGCCTCATGCTGTGCTCGCCACCGGATACCTTCAGTCCCGCCCCCTGTTATCATTAGCAGCCAAAATGGTGGTTGTATGGTAGAAAACATGTGGGGCGTCGAATGCCGTGAACGTCATTGGCCTCTTGCGATCTCTTACTCAAGGTATTCCTTGTAAGTCGGAGAGGCGAATGTATAGAAAGTAGGTGGAAGTTGGAGCTAACTGCCGCAAATAAAACATATTTGCGGTTTCAATTTCGCGACCGATCGGACCTTACTTTTCGAATGGCCTTCCTTCGTATTTATATATGTATCAACACAACCTAAAAAAAAAATTAGTTAAAAGGTGTGAATCCCTGGGGTGAAATGTCATTCGAATAATGTAAAATCACATTGAGTGACGAAATTCAACATCAGTTCACAAAATTATTGTCTTTAGTAAAAATACTCGCCAATTTTCGGTGTTTTTTCCTCTTTCTTATAGAAATTAAATAAACAGTCCATAAATTCGTAATGAATGAAGAAAGTAACAGCACTTACCGCTACAGCACGTATTCTGTACTATAACCATTATCAATGCTCTGACCTGACATTTTGAAAAGTTTTTCATCAAACTATAAGTCGGCTACATGTTTGTGAACGGTCTGTAGCGTGTAAGTAACACCTGGAGCACACCTAACAATGATCCAGCAGTTGTTCGCCCAGTCAGTACGAGTTCTCTGCCGTGGCACATTTTCTCCATGAACGCCTCCACAGTTTGTAGGAACAGGTCTGGGTGAGAATTAAGGAAGAGTATTTTTAGATACATGAAAACAGCTGAGCCACAAGCTCTTTGAAATTTTATATCTGCTTATTTGCTAAGAAATTGAAAGACTCTTGCAGACAGTCCTCTGATCACTGCAACATTTCATCAAATTGCTTGTCTCTGAAAAGCTCTCGAAACCGTGCACCAAAGAAGATACCTTTTCTTGACGTTCGCATCAGTCAATGATGGGAGTTTTTCCTTTTAGTGCTTATAGGTTCCTCCTTCGTGGTTCACACTCTTTATAACATTAATCATGAGACGTAACTTTACAAGTGAAGTTAAGCAACGACTTTGTGGGTGAATCATGTAGGATATTCTTATCTATCTGTATCGAACTTCTTAAAGGTGACTCAGTTTTGGTATAGTGAGACGCAAAAGCCCTATATTTCATTCGCGAATGAAACAACAGTCTCTTATGTAACCTAACTGTACGTCTAGTAAAAAGTGCAGTAAGTGCAACGTCGCCACAAATCCGCCACTGACTTTCATTGCCCTTGATGAATTCAAGTAAGCATTTGATATCACTTTATACTGTTTCATCGTTGTCATATGTGATAACTAGCTGTACCGGACCACACTTTTCTGTGGCTCAGTCTGCTTAAATGGAAAAGAAAGAAATGAGAAAGCACTCGTTTCTAATACGTATTGAAACATCCCCTTAGAAGAATTATAAATGACTGTGCTTAAACTGACACACAATATTTTTAGCGCAACGCAATCTGACTTTCAATAATCCCTACAAAAGAATGGCACTGACTAACATTAACCTATACCTTTCACAAATTACTTATTTCACAAAAATCTTAGTTACTCGAACTACTGCAATACAGCGAACGCCACTACTGCCAGCTTAATAGTGTTCAAAAATCATAATATATATAGCAGTTCATGACATCCAGTCTTACAAATTTACTGTCTCTGATCGACACACATCCAGATCATCCGCTCTCAAAAAACCGCCATTTCTCTCCCCACATCCACCACTGCTGGCGGCTCACCTCCAACCGCGCAACGCTATGCGCTGTTCACATCCAACTGCCAACTACATTAGAGAATATTTCAACAATGCCAACCAGCCACAGACTGCACACAGCACAGCCAGTGCTTTTCACACAGAGCGCTACGAGGCGCTACCAATATAAATACCTAAACAGCCTACTTACAATATGGGAATTGAGTAAACGTCCTAATCTCCTACTCTCCCCTGTCTCTGTCCATGTGCCCTCCCCTCTCTATGTTCATCTTCTCCTCCTGTCTCCCATCCTCCTCCGCCCCCTCTCTCGCCCCTCTCTCGGTCCATTATCTCTTGCCGCTTTTTCCGTACATCTTTTGCTGCCCCCCCTCTCTATCTCTCTGCATCCCCTCCTGCCCCCTCTCTCTGTCCATCCCCTCCGTTCTCTATGCCCATTTCCTCATCCCTCTGTCTCTCTCCTATTCCCTCTTTGACCTTGGCCTTGTTTGTTCTTAAGCAAATTCAGATTCTGTAGTAGTATTCTAAAAATAATCCAGTAAATCACAGAAACGAGATCCTGATTGCTTACAGCGTTTCACTATTGTTTATTTTATATATTAAAAAGTGTATAGTCTATATGTGCCTAAATGTTTATTACAATACAGTGTAAAAACCTGAAGTAAATCGGAAAGGTACATTTTCAGGTTTTTGGAAAGAATGTTATCCTTTTATACAGGGTGCCCCATTTATCTTGACCACCATAAATGTTTTTCCAGACGCAAATTACAAAATGTTTCAAGCAAATATTCTTTAGCTGTCAGGGGGACATCAATCAGCATGATTCCCTTCATTGTAGCTTTGTTTTTTGCAAAGATATCAACAGCAGTACGACATTTTTTCAATGGCAGTTTGTATTTTTTATTTGGTAATTCATTTCCTCTCCTAAAGACCTATTCAAAAATATATCACAGTGTACCGTTCACTGAAACACAACGTTATTAATTACGTAACACAACACTGACGTTGTCGCTCACAGCGCGTAGTTCAGGTACTCGGCATAATGGAACACATTCACGTGCTGACGTTGACAGAGGACAAATGTAAACATAAGTAGAATGCATACCCGTCATTCCGTCAACCATCGTCAGTTGAAGAGTTGTGTGAGTAGAATGTACACCAACGAAGAGAAGGTAGAAATGCTACTCATCTACGGGGAACGTAAGTTAGCAGAACAGTAAATGCACCACTGTTGTTTTATGTACGGGACCATTTAGTACAGTAGTTTAGTCCTTTTAAATACTGTTGTGTAGAGTAGGCATTCAGTCAAGGCTTTCCTTCCTACAAACTGCATCGGCATAACGTTCCTTGTATTGTCGTTGTTGGAGGTAGGCGAAATGCTGCACAGGCAGCGGAACTGTACAGAGAGTGATATCCTGACAAGAACCCACTTTCGCGACGGATGTTTTCTCGTCTTGTTGCAACGCTTCAGGAAACGGGATGTTTCAACCCACGTCAACACAATCGTCGTAGCACTCGCACGGACGAACCTGCCGAAGTTACTGTTCTCGCTTCCGTTGCAGTGAATCCACATGGGGGCACACGACAGCTTGAACACGAGATTGGCATTCCTAAAACCAGTATACATCGTATTCTTACACGTCACCGGTTCCATCCTTACCCTGTACACCTACATCAAGAATTGCATGGGAATGATTTTCAGAATCGTGTACAGTTCTGTCAGTGGGCACAGCAGCAAATCGTTGCCAACTCGAACTTTTTCTCCAATGTTCTGATGAATGTTTCTTCTCGAACAAAGGTCAGGTAAATGAAGGTCCAGCAACAACCCACGAAGGCATAGACAGGTGGAACATCAGCGTCAGCGGAGTGTTAAATTCTGGTGTGCGATGCTTGGTACTATAATAATTGGCCCTCATTTCATCAATGGCAGTCTAAACGGCACAGCGTATTCCAACTTCCTCAGACGAATTCTTACTCCTCTTCTGGACGAAGTGCCGCTGAGAATCAGAATGCTTATAGGGCATCGTCACGATGGATGTCCAGCACATAATGCCTTGCGTGCACGTCGTGTTCTGTAGCGAAGTTATTCTGCCAGATGGATTGGTCAAGGAGGAACAGTTACTTGGGCTGCTAGGTCTCCTGATTTAAATCTTCTGGACTTTTTTCTTTGGAAATGCATTCAAGACGTGAATGCAGGCTTTCTCGACGAATTTCATATATGAAGTCTTCACGGGTTGTCAGCCGATTAGCGTCGTCCTCTCGTAGCAACGTTTCGATGTAATCGCCTGAAGATGATGGAGACGCATTACATCGGCACGTTGCTACGAGACGACGACGCTACTCGGCTGACAACCCGTGAAGACTTCATATATCGCGATATTCCAATAACTCCAGAGGACATGCAGGAACGTATCGTGCTTGCTTGTAGTTCTCTTCAGCAGGCAACAATGGAAGCAGTAAATAATTCTTTCAAAGAGTGCACCAGTGTATCGGTGTCCAGGGTCACCACTACCAGTACCTTTGAATGTTCTACTCCTGGGCAATGATACAGAAGAATCAAAGTCAATTTTGTGTTATGTTTTTACTTGATTTTCATTTGTTTTCTGAAAACTCCAGCAAGTGGACGATTTTTTGAACCCTGGCTCAAAGTCAGTGTTGTGTTATGCAATCAATAACGTTGTGTTTCAGTGAATGGTATACTGTGATACATTTTTCAATAGGTCTTTAGAAGAGGAAATGAATTACCGAATAAAGATACAGGGTGCCATTTAAAAAGCCATACCGCTATTAATATCATCGTAAAAAACAAAGCTACAACGAAGGCAATCATGCTGATTGATGTCCCCCTGAGGACTAAAGAACATTTCCTTGAAACATTTCGTAATTTGCATCTGTACAAACAGTTATTTGGCGTGGTCAAGATAAATGGTACACCCTGTATATTACATATGTATTACATTTACTAAAAATGTACTTATGTTAAAGATAATGGTCTCTCATAACACACCTATATAAGAATGCAACATTGTGTCAAAATTTCAAAGCAATCGGAGATTAACGATTTGAATAAACGAACATTAAATTTTTGTTTGTATAGATTACACGTATGTTCGCAATAAATTTGTGCTATTTTCTTTTATGAATGAAAATGTTTGTAAAACGAAAATCAGAACTATGTTTCAGTTTTCTCTGCGATATTTGCTTCGAGCACAATTTAAACGATAGCAATTAGCTACTTTCATGCAGTTCACACTACCACTGTTGCAGGGTTTAACAGTCCGCTCCGCGTATTTTACGGGTGGTAACTTCAGGAAGGGCAGACAGTGTTTGTGATGCGTTACTGGCCCACTGCCACAGCCAGTGCGGTCGACTGCCCTGTAGAAGGCGCTGCAGACGTCCTTGTAAGCTTTTCCAGCGTTAGAGGTTTGCCGGCGCGGTGCTACTTCCGACAGGGGGGTGAGGACTCGGCCCGGAACGGCTAATAATGTGGCCCCTGTACTTACGTGTCGTGTCGCCCGGCGGACGAGGTAGCGGCCGTCGTGGCTGGCGCGTTAACTGCCTGGCAGCGAGCAAACCAAACCCACTGTGTGCTGTGCTTTCACTAGCCTCGTTACGCACAAGTGTGGTGCAACCATCACACAGCCACTGGAGACTCGAACCGAGCGCTGACGACCACCCGCGTTTCTTCAACCAGAAAAAGCTGATTTGTACAGCAGCATTGCAAAACAATTATGATGTACGTAATATCAAGAGCTCAGATGGAAACCCAGTTCTAAGCAAAGAAGGGAAAGTAGAAAGGTGGAAGGAGTACATAGAGGGTCTATACAAGGGTGATGTACTTGAGGTCAATAATATGGAAATTGAAGAGGATGTAGATGAAGATGAAATGGGAGACACGATACTGCGTGTAGAGTTTGACAGAGCACTGATAGACCTGAGTCGAAACAAGGCCCCGGGAGTAGACAACATTCCATTGGAACTACTGACGGCCTTGGGAGAGCCAGTCTGGTGAGCAAGATGTATGAGGTACGTGAAATACCCTCAGACTTCAAGAAGAATATACTAATTCCAATCCCAAAGTAAGCAGGTGTCGACAGATGTGAAAATTACCGAACTATCAGTTTAATAAGTCACTGCTGCTAACGCGAATTCTTTACAGACGAATGGAAAAACTGGTAGAAGCCGACCTCGGTGAAGATCAGTTTGGATTCCGCAGAAATATTGGAACACGTGAGGCAATGCTGACCCTACGTCATATCTTAGGAAATAGATTAAGGAAAGGCAAACCTACAATTCTAGCATTTGTAGACTTAGAGAAAGCTTTCGACAATGTTGACTGGAATACTCTCTTTCAAATTCTAAAGACGGCAGGGGTAAAATACAGGGAGCGAAAGGCTGTTTACAATTTGTACAGAAACCAGATGGTTGTTATAAGAGTCGAGGGGCATGAAAGGGAAGCAGTGGTTGGGAAGGGAGTGAGACAGGGTTGTAGCCTCTCCCCGATGTTATTCAATCTGTATATTGAACAAGCAGTAAAGGAAACAAAAGAAAAATTCGGAGTAGGTATTAAAATCCATGGAGAAGAAGTAAAAACTTTGACGTTCGCCGATGACTTTGTAATTCTGTCAGAGACAGCAAAGGACTTGGAAGAGAGTTGATCGAAGTCTACAAATGCTAGAAGAACAGTTGAATGCATGCATAAGAAAAACTGCGGTTATTCAAGGGAGTATAAGGCGCACTTCTTAAAAAAACTGGCGTTTATGCTTTACTAGGATGCTCGATACCATTTACAGGATGTGCATGATGGTGACCTACTACGTTATGCACATGTAATTCAGTGTAACATAGATTACAGTGATTTCAAAGGAAGCAGTGGATGATTTGCATAACTTCAAACAGCGCTACAGAGCTGGAAGACCTAAGATAACGTAATTTCAAACAAAGCGTCAACTAGTCGATGCACAGCAAACTGCGGAATCGGCCAGAAAATTTGTAGATGATGTAAACAAACTTATCCCATTGTTGATGACGGAAAGTATTTTCAGCTCCGACTAATCGATACTTGAAGAAGAAATGCATATGAAAGGAATACTGGATATTACAAGTACCAAGAGAGTTGTACCAAGATCAACTAACATCAACGTATACAATTATGCCGACTTTTAATTTGAGTGGTAAACTGACGGGCAAGGAATTTATTGTGCTGTAAGACGTTGAACGTGCTCTGCCCCTACGATTCTTTCTCGTATGCGTGATCCTGCAATGACGGAAATAAAAGAAAGGTTCAACAGTGGAATTAAAATTCAAGGTGTAAGGATATCAGTGATGAGCTTCGTTGATACTATCGCTATCCTCAGTGAAAAAGAAGGTTAATTACAGGAACAGTCCAATGAGTACTGAATATAGATTGAGAGTAAATCGAAGAAAGACGAAAGTAATGAGAAATAGCAGAAATGAGAACAGCGAGAAAACATTGTGGCGTTCGCTGTGTTATTCAGTGGTTTGGTATTTAACTAATTTGTAAATGAAAATTTCATTACAGTGAGTAATTACTAAATAATTTTTTCTCCCGGCTAAAGATTTGCTCAAGTTGCTAAAGAACAAGTTAACGTTGTGTTAAAGTGTTGTCTGTAAGTTGTGTAAGTGTCACTAATCACAGTTCATAGAACAGATTCTACACAACTATTCATAATAATGGAAACAGTTATTTTCACCAAAATGATCATTAAAACCACCGAATATCAGCCGCGCACAACACTGACGTATGTTACCTGAAACAATATTCTTCACAACTCACGCATAATTAGTTTCGGCTTCATAAGTCAGCAAGAAAAGTTTCTTATATGGATCGTGCTATGAACACTGTTTTCAAAGAACCAATCTGATTCGAATTATTTTCATTAAAATGAGTTCGGGACCACCGGTGCACATTTATTTTTACACGTTTTTATTATCTTCGGCATTTATGTCTGCACAGTTGCGTAATTTGAATTTGCCGCTGAGATAATTGTTAAGAGGTTGTAACAACGGAAAGTTGTACTGAAATGCAGGAGGATCTGCAGCGAATTGACGCATGGTGCAGGGACTGGCAATTGAATCTCAATGTAGACAAGTGTAATGTGCTGCGAATACAAAGAAAGATAGATCCTTTATCATTTAGCTACAAAATAGCAGGTCAGCAAACGGAAGCAGTTAATTCCATAAATTACCTGGGATTACGCATTAGGAGTGATTTAAAATGGAATGATCTTATAAAGTTGATCGTCGGTAAAGCAGATGCCAGACTGAGATTCATTGGAAGAATCATAAGGAAATGCGATCCGAAAACAAAAGAAGTAGGTTACAGTATGCTTGTTCGCCCACTGCTTGAATTCTGCTCAGCAGTGTGGGATCCGTACCAGATAGGGTTGATAGAAGAGATAGAGAAGATCCAACGGAGAGCAGCGCGCTTCGTTACAGGATCCTTTAGTAATCGCGAGAGCGTTACAGAGATAATAGATAAACTCCAGTGGAGGACTCTGCAAGAGAGACGCTCAGTTTGTTAAAGTTTCGAGAACATACCTTCACCGAAGAGTCAAGCAGTATATTGCTCCCTCCTACGTGTATCTCGCGAAAAGACCATGAGGATAAAATCAGAGAGATTGGAGCCCACACAGAAGCATACCGACAATCCTTCTTTCTACGAACAATACGAGGCTGGAATAGAAGGGAGAACCGATAGAAGTGCTCAAGGCACCCTCCGCCACACACCGTCAGGTGGCTTGCGGAGTATGGATGTAGATGTAGATTTAGAAGATGCGGCAGACAATTGATAGAGACTTTCTATTTTTAGAGCAAATTTCCTTTTAACAGGATAAGTATTTGAAATGCTTATTAAACTTTGCTTTCATATTGTGCACTATTTAGACTAATTTTCATAAAGCGAACCTTTTATACTTTCGTAAGAAACACAGATAAAAACGCGATACAAATCGCTATCATCAATGGCTGCGCTCCTTGCAGCGAGAAGAAATAATTAACGTAGATAATATTTATTGAGAGAGAAATTAAAGTTACAAATAATTATTCACTCATATTTATAATAGTAATGAACTTTATTTTCAATTAATAACTAACAAATAATTACAATTTCTTAACAGACCTCAGTCTGATATACGTATTGCGTCCGCAGCCTACAAAAGCCAACCAACAAAAGGTAAAAACAAAGGAAGACAAACTCAGATCAAAAAATGAATTTACAATTATCATTGTCATTGTATGATACACGTCGATATGTCCAATTACATCATAAAATATTATATAAATAATTAATATTTATCATCGTTTTATTTAACTCTCTTTTCATATGTCGGATAGACGATGTTTGTAACTGTTAGAGGCATAATTTCCTCTCGTGGCACTGTAGCTAAAATTTCTCTCGTGGATGTTACAACATCGAAGTTGATTGTCACGAAGTAGATGAAGTTAAGCAATTCTGCGATCTAGGCAGCAACGTAACCCTTGATGCAGGCAGCACGGAGAACATGAAAAGCAGACTAGCACTGGCAAAAAGGGCATTCCTGAGCAAGAGATGTATACTAGTTTCAAACATAGACCTCAATTTGAGGAAGAAATTTCCGAGAATGTGCGTTTGGAGCACAGCATTGTATAGTAGTGAAACATGGACAGTGGGAAAAATGAACAGAAGAAAATCGAAGTATTTGAGATGTGGTGCTACGTGCGAATGCTGAAAATTCGGTGGACTGATAAGGTAAGAGGAGAGGAAGGTCTCAGCAGAATCGGAGAGGGGACAGGGTGATAGGATATCTGTTACGACATCACGAAGTAACTGCTTTATAAGAACAGCCGAAATATTCCATGATCTGTATTAAGAAGATGGCTGCGACTGTTAGCATTCTATATTGGAGAAGACGATCGGTTTCGCAAATTAAATTTGCATCTTCAGGTGCTCCACTGTATAAAACAACTTACCAGAAATTTAGCCTTACCAAGAAACTGACAAATGAATGCGATAAGGTCTGTGTCAAAGGATAAAAGGTTCTATTTAAAAGAGGATAAAGCCATTCCCATCATTTATATCCAGCTATTTAAAACCTCTGACTCACGAATGTGCGAGCTCCTGTGACAAAATGTATTGGGGGCAGAGGTCATCTCCAACCTGAAAATGAACCCTGTAGAAACGTCAAAGTAAGAAGGTACAGTAGTATCTATTAAAAGGCCCGCCCGGCTAGCACTGCATCCCGAGCGGGAAGGCGTGCCGGTCACCGGCACGAATCCGGCCGGCGGATTAGTGTCGAGGTCCAGTGTGCCGGCCAGCCTGTGGATGGTTTTTAAGGCGATTTTCCATCTGTCTCGGCGAATGTGGGTTGGTCTCACTTATTACGCCTCAGTTAAACTATGTCGGCGATTGCTGCACAAACACTGCGTGGTACAGTAATTATCGTGTACGCGTACGTGGAGACAAACATTGAGGTTACACTCGTTTGGAATGAGACGTTCCCGCGGGGGGTGGGCGCTGGGGTGAATAAGAGGGCGGGGGGGGGGGGGGGGGGGCGGAACCGCACAATAACCCTGGGTTCGGTGTTGGGCGGCGGTGGGGTGCGTGGACTGCAGTAGCCTGTTGTGGGGTTGTGTACCACTTAGGGCTACGCCTGGGACGTAGCCCCTCCATCGTTACTTGGTCCCAGTTCAATACATACATACATACTATAAGTAGGCTGTTTAGGTTTTATATTGGTAACGCCACGAAGCGCTCTGTATGAAAATCACTGGCTGTGCCTTGTGCAGTCTGTGGCTGGTTTTCAGTAGTGTTGGGCAGTTGGCTGTTAACAGCGCGTAGCGTTGCGCAGTTGAAGGTGAGCCGCCAGCAGTGGTGGATGTGGGGAGAGAAATGACGGAGTTTTGAGAGTGGATGATATGGACGTGTTTCCATCAGAGATAGTAAATTTGTAAGACTGGATGTCATGAACTGCTATATATATATATTATGACTTTTGAACACTATTGAGGTAAATACATTGTTTGTTCTCTATTAAAATCTTTCATTTGCTAACTATGCCTATCAGTAGTTAGTGCTTTCAGTAGTTAGAATCTTTTATTTAACTAGCAGTAGTGGCTCTCGCTGTGTTGCAGTAGTTCGAGTAACGAAGATTTTGTGAGGTAAGTGATTCATGAAAGGTATAGGTTATTGTTAGTCAGGGCCATTCTTTTGTAGGGATTTTTGAAAGTCAGATTGCGTTGCGCTAAAAGTAATGTGTGTCAGTTTAAGCACAGTCATTCATAAAATTTTCTAAAGTGACGTTTCAATACCTACATACATCTATTAAAATAATTTATAATAAAAAATTAAATACTTAGGAAAAACGCAGAGTTTGTAACATTAAAAGAAAAACAGTTGCCAATAGTGTCACACTTTAACTCCATTGTAGACGGCCTGGGAGGAAGCGCTGACAACTGTTTCTCTTTTCGTGTTTACAATTTATTTGCTGAGTACTTAAATTAATTTTATTACAAATTATTTTAATAGCTGCTACGTTCTTACTTTTACTTTTTTACTGGGTTCGTTTTTAGGTTCAGGATAGCCTCAGCCCCAAAACATTTCATCACAGACGCTCGCACTTTCGTGAGTGAGAAGTTTTAAAAACCTCGATTTAAATGTTGGGGATGGCTTTATCCGGTTTAAACAGAACGTTTAATCTTCTGACTGTAAGTAGACACAGACCTTATCGCTTTTATTTTTCCGTTTCTAGGCGTAGTAAATGACAAGTTCTTTTATCTCTTCGTATACAGTGAAGCACCTGAAGATGCAAATTTAATTTGCAAAACCGACCGCGTTCACCGATAAAGAATTCTAACAGTCGCAGTGGTCTTTTTTACTCCAATCGTAACGAAACAGTTTCAATAATACAGGGTGACACACGGTAGACGGACGGTTTTGAACTGCGTAGTACTGACGGCGCGGTGGTGGGAGGTGGTCGTGGTGGGGGTAGTTCTGATCCACACAAGACGCCATTTCATTTACTCAGTCACTACGGAGCAGTGGGACTTGCAACGTCGAGTGTTTGTCTATGGCAATTTCGTAAGAAGTGGTTAGGCTATTGCCGCTACGCAGTGATTGTTTCGTGCGCGGTTTAATGTCGGTCGACATGGTGCTGTTCCGAGCCGTAACACGATTCTCAAATGGGTGCAAAAATTCAGATCAACTGGAAACATACTGGATAAGAAGCATCCAGGCCCGAGACGCAGAGTAACGACACCAGAAAATGTTGAAAGGGTAAGGCAAGTGGCAGTCAGAACTCCAGGACGGTCAGCTAGACGCCATGCTAGTGAGTTACGAATCAGCCGTGAATCGGTTAGACGAATTTTGCATAAGGAATTAAAATTCCATCTCTGCAAAATGCTCATTGTCCTACAATTTAAGCAAACTGTACAATAAGACTCTGCTTACAGAATGCAAGTGATTTTGGGATCGAATGAAAATGAAATTTTATTGATAAGCGCCGAAGCTCATTTTCATTTAAATGGGACCATGAATAAGCAAAACCTACGTTACTGGGCTCCAGAGTTGTTGTTGTTGTTGTTGTGGTCTTCAGTCCTGAGACTGGTCTGATGCAGCTCTCCATGCTGCTCTATCCTGTGCAAGGTTCTTCATCTCCCAGTACCTACTGCAACCTACATCCTTCTGAATCTGCTTAGTGTATTCATCTCTTGGTCTCCCTCTACGATTTTTACCCTCCACGCTGCCCTCCAGTACTAAATTGGTGATCCCTTCATGCCTCAGAAAATGTCCTACCAACAGATCCCTTCTTCTGGTCAAGTTGTGCCAAAAACTTCTCTTCTCCCCAATCCTATTCAATACTTCGTCATTAGTTATGTGATCTACCCATCTGATCTTCAGCATTCTTCTGTAGCACCACATTTCGAAAGCTTCTATTTCTCTTCTTGTCCAAACTAGTTATCGTCCATGTTTCACTTCCATACATGTCTACACTCCATAGAACTACCCGCACTTTCAGAAATGACTTCCTCACACTTAAATCAATACTCGATGTTAACAAATTTCTCTTCTTCAGAAATGCTTTTCTTGCCATTGCCAGCCTACATTTTATATCCTCTCTACTTCGACCATCATCAGTTATTTTGCTCCCCAAATAGCAAAACTCCTTTACTACTTTAAGTGTCTCATTTCCTAATCTAATTCCCTCAGCATCACCCGACTTAATTCGACTACATTCCATTATCCTCGTTTTGCTTTTGTTGATGTTCATCTTATATCCTCCTTTCAAGACACTGTCCATTCCATTCAACTGCTCTTCCAAGTCCTTTGCTGTCTCTGACAGAATTACAATGTCATCGGTGAACGTCAAAGTTTTTACTTCTTCTCCATGGACTTTAATACCTACTCTGAAATTTTCTTTCGTTTCCTTTACTGCTTGCTTAATATACAGATTGAATAACATCAGGGATAGGGTACAACCTTGTCTCACTCCCTTACCAACCACTGCCTCCCTTTCGTGCACCTCAACTCTTATAACTGCCATCTGGTTTCTGTACAAATTGTAAATAGGCTTTCGTTCCCTGTATTTTACCCCTGCCACATTTAGAATTTGATAGAAGAGAGTATCCACACTTTATCCACCAGCGTCCTCTACACTCAGAAAAAGTAACAGTCTTGTGTGCTCTTGGCTCTGTTGGCATCATTGGACGTTATTTTTTTGAAGAGAACGGGGCCACAGTTACCTTTAATTCGGTTCGTTACATTCGTTTGGTTGAAACACTCTTGGAAACCAGAACTAAGAAGACGACGAATCCCATTAAAACGCGTTTGGTTCCAGCAGGATGGGGCAACATCGCACACCGCAAACACTTCAGTGACTTGTTAGACGCATGTTTCCTGGCCAGATTATCTCATGTTTTGACAATGTTCCTTGGCCTAGCAGGTCTCCCAACTTGTCAGTATGGGAATTTTTCTGTGGGGGTACGTTAAGAACTGTGTCTATAACCACAAACCACGAAATTTGGACGAGTTGAGCAATGTAATCATTCAAGAAATTGCTGCAATCCCTGCAGAGATTTTAGTCTGTCTGCTGGAGGATTTTGAGAAGAGGCTTGAGTCCTGCATTCAAAATCATGGACATCACCTTGGCGACATTATTTTTCAGAAATAACTTTTGTTAAATAAAATGGCAAAAAATGAGCTTTGATTTTGTGTAAATAAACATGCATTAATTTTAAAGTTAGCTGTGTGTTATTTTATTAAAAACCGTCCGTTTCTCGTGTGTCATCATGTACTAGAGAAAGCTGTCGAGGGTAGAAGTTGCAGGGACAAACAGAAATTGGAATATATCCAGCAAGTAATTGAGGACGTAGGTTGCAAGTGCTACTCTGAGATGAAGAGGTTGAAACAAGAAAGGGTTTGTGACAGGGCACATCAAACCAGCCAGAAGACTAATGACTAAAAAAATATGTCAATGTCATATAGCAGGGTATTGTTCATTCCTCAAAGGGATCATTATTTTAATCTTTGACAATTTCACAGTAGTAATGGATACTGGCGTAAGTAAGTTGATAGAGGAACTTGTCCATCCGGTAGTGAGAGCATCCTGGGACACGCCCCCCTGACTAAGCTGGCAGGAGCTGGTTATAACCTGCTGCCAGCTGTTTTCTCTCTCATTCCGTTTCTCATACGCTGACGACGGGCATTAGGCGGACATAATGGCCGCTTAATCGGACGGCGGGCCGGCGCTCTTTGAGGAGGGAAGAGAGTTTTTTGAGGAGAGGCCGCCAGGCGGGCTGGAGATGACACGGCCGGCGCGCCGTCCCATCCCACGACTGGACACCACGCGGGGCCGAGGGGCGTTTATGGAGACAGTGAGCAGGCGCTTAGCTCTCTCCCGCAGAGGTCTGCCGGATTGTTCTGGCGGCGGAAGCGCCCAGAGGCACTCGTGTTTTTCACGTGTTGCGCGAGACACACGAGTACGCCCCTTCCACTTTTCCCTGGAAGGACTGCGAACGTCAGCGAGCTTATAATCTTCCTAAACGGCACAGAAACGTTCCCCCTTTCTGGAGGTCTCGAGTACAGATGCATCCGAAAGGTAAGAGGTCAAGGCCTCCTTATGCCAAGAAGCAGGAACACATTTACTGAGAGAGCATATGGGATTAGTTCCCAAATATGTGAGTGGCTCGAAGACTTCTTAAATAATAGAACCCAGTACGTTGTCCTCGATGGTGAGTGTTCATCGGAGGTGAGGGTATCATCTGGAGTGCCCCAGGGAAGTGTGATAGGTCCGCTGTTGTTTTCTATCTACATAAATAACCTTTTGGGTAGGGTGGACAGCAATGTGTGGCTGTTTTCTGATGATGCTGTGGTGTACGGGAAGGTGTCGTCGTTGAGTGACTGTAAGACGATACGACTTGGACAGGATTTGTGATTGGTATATAGAATGCCAGCTAACTCTAAATATAGATAAATCTAAATTAATGCAGAGGAATGGGAAAAAGAATCCCGTAATGTTTGAATCCTCCATTAGTAGTGTAGCGCTCGACACAGTCACGACGGTAAAATATTTGGGTGTAACATTGCAGAGGGATATGAAGTGGGACAAGCACGTAATGGCAGTTGTGGGGAAGGCGGATATTCGTCTTCGGTTCATTGGTAGAATTTTGGGAACATGTGGTTCATCTGTAAAGGAGACTGCTTATGAAACACTAATACGACCTATTCTTGAGTACTGCTCGAGAGTCTGGGATTCCTATCAGGTCGGATTGAGAGAGGAAATAGAAGCAATTCAGAGGCGGGCTGCTAGATTTGTTACTGGTAGGTTTGATCATCACGCGAGTGTTACGGAAATGCTTCAGGAACTCGGGTGGGAGTCTCTAGAGGAAAGGAAGCGTTCTTTTCGTGAATCGCTACTGAGGAAATTTAGAGAAATATCATTTGAGGCCGACTGCAGTACAATTGTACTGCCGCCAATTTATATTTCGCGGGAAAACGACAAAGATAAGATAAGAGAGATTAGGGCTCGTACAGAGGCATATAGGCAGTCATTTTTGCCTCGTTCTGTTTGGGAGAGAAGATGCTAGTTGTGGTGCGAGGTACCCTCCGCCATGCACCGTATGGTGGATTGCGGAGTATGTATGTAGATGTAGATGTAGAATAAAAAATGTACAAGTTTCTGGTGTCTCTTACGTCATTGTATACAATGGACGTGAATGGATGCAGGTGATCAGACAGGATGCTTACCTAGTGTCACCTGTCGGAGTCGTATCTAGACGTATCAGGGGACGCATATTGCACACTCCCCCCACCAGTACTGAGCCTCAACCAGCTTGAACTGTCCCCTGCCGAAATGCCGAGTCCATGAATTCATGAGGTCGTCTCCATATCCGTGCACGTCCGCCAGCTCGATAGAATTTGAAACGAAACTCGTCCAACGAGGCAACATCTTGCCAGCCATCAACAGTACAAGGTCGGTCATGAGTGGCCAAGGCGAGGGGTAAAGCTTTGTGTCGTGCAGTCATCTATGGTACAAGAACGGATCTTCAGCTGCGAAAGCTAATATCGATAATGTTTCGTTGAATGGTTTGCACGCTGACACTTGTTGATGGCCCACCACTGAAACCTGCCACGGTTTGCGGAAGGGTTGCAGTTCTGTCACGTTGAACGATTCTATTCAGCCGTTGTTGGTCCCGTTCTTGCAGTATCTTTTTCCGGCAGCATTGATGTCGGAGATTTGATGTTTTACCGGATTCCTGATATTCACGGTACACTTGTCAAATGGTCGTATTGGGAAATCCTCAGTTCATCGCTGAGATGATATGTCCCATCGCTCGTGCGCCGACTATAACACTACGTTCAAACTAACTTAAATCTTGATAATCTGTCATTGTAGAAGCTGCACCACACACTTACTGATATAGGCTTTGCCTATCACAGCGCCGTATTCTGCTGTTTAAACATTACTTAAAATTGCTACACCAAGAAAAGATGCTGATGATAAACGGGTATTCATGGGCCAAATATATTATACTAGACCTGACATGCCGGCCGCAGTGGCCGAGCGGTTCTAAGAGCTTCAGGCCGGAACCGCGCGACTGCTACAGTCGCAGGTTCGAATCCTGCCTCGGGCATGGATGTGTGTGATGTTCTTAGGTTAGCTAGGTTTAAGTAGTTCTAAGTTCTAGGGGACTGATGACCTCAGATGTTAAATCCCATAGTGCTCAGAGCCATTTGAACCTTTTTTTAGAACTGACATGTGATTACATTTTCACGCAGTTTGGGTGCATAGATCCTGAGAAATCAGTACCCAGAACAACCACGTCTGGCCGTAATAACGGCCTTGATACGCCTGGGCATTGAGTCAGAGCTTGGATGGCGTGAACAGGTACAGCTGCCCATGCAGCTTCAACACGATACCACAGTTCATCAAGAGTAGTAACTGGCGTATTGTATCGAGTCAGTTGCTCGGCCACCATTAACCAGACGTTTTCAATTGGTGAGAGATCTGGAGAATGTGCTGGCCAGTGCAGCAGTCGAACATTTTCTGTATCCAGAAAGGCCCGTACAGGACCTGCAACATGCGGTCGTGCATTATCCTGCTGAAATGTAGGGTTTCGCAAGGATCGAATGAAGGGTGATAACACATCTGAAATATAACGACCACTGTTCAATACGACGTCAATGGGAACAAGAGGTGACCGAGACGTGTAATCAATGGCACCCCATACCATCATGCCTGGTGATACGCCAGTCTGACGATGACGAATACACGCTTCCAATATGCGTTCACCGGGATGTCGCCCAACACGGATGCGACCATCATGATGCTGTAAACAGAACCTGGATTCATCCGAAAAAATGACGTTTTGCCATTCGTGCACCCAGGTTCGTCGTTGAGTACACCATCGCAAGCGCTCCTGTCTGTGATGCAGCGTCAAGGGTAACCGCAGCCATGGTCTACGAGCTGATAGTCCATGTTGCTGCAAACGTCGTCGAATGTACGTGCAGATGGTTGTTGTTTTGCAAACGTCCCCATCTGTTGACTTAAGGATCTAGACGTGGCTGCACGATCCGTTACAGCCATCCGGATAAGATGCCTGTCATCTCGACTGCCAGTGATACGAGGCCGTTGGGATCCAGTACAGCGTTCCGCATTACCCTCCTGAACCCACGGATTCCATATTTCACTAACAGTCATTGGATCTCGACCAACGCGAGCAGCAATGTCGGGATAGGATAAGCCGCAATCGCGATAGGCTTCAATCCGACCTTTATCAAAGTCGGAAACGTGATGGTACGCATTTCTCCTCCTAACACGGGCATCTCAACAACGTTTCACCCGGCAACGCCGGTCAACTGCTGTTTGTGTATCAGAAATCGGTTGGAAACTTTCCTCATGTCAGCACGTTGTACGTGTCGCCACCGTCACCAACCTTGTATGAATGCTCTGAATGGCTAACCATTTGCATATCACAGGACCTTCTTCATGGTGTAGCAATTTTAATGGACAGTAGTGTATATCCGTACATATGAATATGCATGCCTATCTCAGTTTCTTTGGTGCTTTAGTGTATCTGCTGCTGGGCCAGTGCGTGCCCGTACTTATACGCTGACATTTCTGCCCACTACCTTGTTTCAATGTGTCAAGAATGTTCTTGGTTACCAACATGAACATCAGTCTCTCGTCTCAGAACAGCTCCTTAAGTACCATTAAATACTATCCAGCTACACAGTGTCCCAGAAGGGGTGGGCAGGAAGGACCATTTGAAGCAAAATACTTCATACGGACATATTGTCTGTTCCGAATATTTCCGTGATAGAACATATTTAATGCACAGAGTTACATACTTTCTGCATTATTCAATACTTTGTCTGTCTCCAAATGTACACATCTACAACATTCAGTAAACATTTCAACCTGCATTTTACAAAGTATCAATTGGGTAATATGGATTTCCAACAGATTCTCCTGTAAGCTTTGTCGTACACGTCGTAGTGAGCTGGTAGTAGGACGTGCCACATCATTTCAACAAAGTGTTGCTGTTCCCGAACATGTGTTGAACTAGAGGTTCACAAGAGAAATGGAAACATGGAAGAATACCTGTGCTAAAAACTCTGGTAAACAGTCTACGATCAAACTTTCGACGCGTCGGAAAGTGCCGACACTAAGGTATTCTTTGACAACAGCACCAAAAGCAGTACAACTGCAGAAGACGTAAACATACATCATACCTGCATATTCTTCATTAGTGTAGATGCGTGGCATTTCAGCCGGAGCGTGTACAAACACGGTTAACCGATCCTTCTTTCAGGCACTCTCAATCCCTCGGACTACTTCACTCAAAACACGCCGTGGAGAGCTTCCCGTTCAAGAGGCTAGCTTCATGATGGGAAGACATCCCGGGCAAAAAAAGGATGCGAGCAACGAGGTAGGTTGGGCTAAAATAAGATGTCAAAGAGATTACGTGGGTAAGACTCACGCGTGTGTGAAACTATTCGAAAACCAAATATTCATTAAATGTGTTCTAGTTGGGAAACCATTTGGGAAAGGGCATACGTCCATATGAATTACTTTGCTTCAATTGACCTTCCTGTCACATCCTTGAATATTAACCATTCCTCCTGGTACACCTTTGTATTAAGAAGTTTCTGCCAAAAATGGCTTTTTAATTTGTAACCATAAATACCCGCAACCCCGACGATTCTGCAAACAATCGAACTCCCATATATAAAATGTTTTGTAGGTATCTTCATTGGAGTATGTGTATCTTCTTTGGAGTTTGTTGTCTACGAAATGGATAGCGAATAATGTCGGTAGTAAAGAAAATGTTTAACCACAATGTCGTGTTTGATGCGGAGGTCTTACCGCGTTAACGACGAACAATTACTAAGCTACAAACTGTTTTCTTTCCTTTGTTCTGTAGGGCTGCAGACGAGAAAATGTTTTCAAATTACGTTTAAAGTTTGTTGGAAATCGCTAAGTGCTATCATGATCAAATACTTGATGATTATAGTGCGGGTAATTTGCGCTGCTGTAAATTACGCTGCATCGAGATTCTTACACAGCTTAGTACTTCAATACTTCACGTATTGCGTTCAACATTTAACGGAAGAGTATACCTCTTGATGAGTGCATTATGACAGCATTGCAATTTTCAAATTCAATCAGTATTTACGTGAAATACTGAAAAGAAAATTTATGTAGATACTGGCGGTCATTAGATACGCACTTTGCAATTGATGCCGGGTGACCTTTTTATCCGTTTTCACCCCGACGCAAATAGAGGGTAGTTATAAGTCTAACGTGTGTCTCTGTGTGTCTGTCTATGGTATCGTACTTCCCAAAGGAAAGGTACGATTTTAAAGCAGTTATTTTTTTTATTTGAAAGCTAGTTTAATCAGGATGGTTCTTAGCAATGTTCCATGTAAGCCTATTCAGCCGTTCAAATCTCATCAGCTAAATTAAGTAAAAGTGTTTCCTCTTGATATACACTACGTAATATACAGGATGGTCCACTGATAGTGACCGGGTCAAATATCTCACGAAATAAGCATCAAACGAAAAAACGGCAAAGAACGAAACTCGTCGAGCTTGAAGGGGAAACCAGATGGCGCTATGGTTGGCCCGCAAGATGGTGCTGCCATAGGTCAAACGGATATAACTGCGTCTTTTTTTGAATAGGATCCCCAATTTTTATTACATATTCCTGTAGTGCGTAAAGAAATATCAGTTGGACCACCTCCAGTTACGTAGCGCCAGGTTGAAGAGCTCAAGTAGATCTGACTAAAAGTCAGCAAGAATGTATGTTTAGCTTCTACGGTTGACATACTAAGGTTCTATAACTGTTTAGCGCACGACCTTTGTTTACGAATCCCAGCCTGGTATTCGCCAATCAGGTGGTCTGTTTGCTTCTCCAATCTATTTAGCAGTGCATTCGAAGGTATCATATATCTGACGGATAACAGTGACATGCCCCTATAGATGTTTGGGTCCGACTTATCCCCTTTCTTGCATAAAGGGTGTATCAGCTCTGTGCGCCAAT
Source organism: Schistocerca gregaria (assembly GCF_023897955.1). Lineage (NCBI taxonomy): Eukaryota > Metazoa > Arthropoda > Insecta > Orthoptera > Acrididae > Schistocerca > Schistocerca gregaria. The sequence continues at coordinate 425,576,528 of NC_064927.1, forward strand.
CTTTCGGTATCTATTCCGTTTCCCATATATGTTTCATGATGTTGTGTATGTCTCCTGTGAATCCGGGTCTTGTATCTTCTAGAAATCGCGATGGCTCCATCCTCTTCTGGTGCTCTATTGTTCTTGAGGTTCTTGATGATTTCTCTTACTTTTTCTATCAATGGCGGTTCGCTATCTGGGTTTGGTGATGGTTCCTGTGTGTCCAGTTTCTGCGTTTAGGAGTTTCTCGAAGTACTTCTCTAGGAGGTTACAGTTGTTCTTGGTATTGGTCTCTAGTGTGCCGTCCGGTCTCCTAAAGCAGAGGTTCGGTTCTTGGTATTTCATCATGTTTTCTCAGAACGCCCTGTAGAAATTACTCGTGTTATTCCTTGTGAAGTCTGCTTCTGTCTCTTCTAGTTTCTGTTAATAGTAGTTTCGTTTTTCTTTACGGATAATGGACACAAGTTCCATCTACGCATCCAAATGAAAGGCAGTTTGTTTTTTGTCATACGAGTTTCCCTTCTTTTATTTATCAATCGTCTACAGTGGCCCGTAATATATATAAATACTTATTTTTATACTATAGAACATTCTCCATCATGATCTAAGGGGACAGTTCCTGTGATTATTGATAAACGCGAAGGTTGTTTATGAATAACTGAAAAAAAGTGTGTTAAATCTTAGGCGACTTAACTGCTAAGGTCATCAGTCCCTAAGCTGACACACTACTTAACCTAAATTATCCTAAGCACAAACACACACACCAATGCCCGAGGGAGGACTCGAACCTCCGCCGGGAACAGCCGCACAGTCCACGACTGCAGCGCCCTAGACCGCTCGGCTAATACCGAGCGCCTATAAATAACTGAAATATATGTTACAAAAGTTATATGTGATATTTTAGATACGTATTTTTGTTTCGTTTTTCAAAAATATTTTACCCTCTTTTTTGAGTAAATTGCGTTTTTATTACAACATCCCTCTGTTTCACGTTATAAATAAACAATTTTCAAATAAAACGTGACCCGAACATACAAAGTTTCAGCTTTGCTGTAGATAAAGTTTATTCTTAACTAACAGACAGGAGTAGAAGAAAAAAGTTCCGTAGGTTCTTATTTTTTTTTACGCGGCTTAAATCCTGAAGTCATTAGTCGCCTTGAACTTTGAACCAATTAAACCTAACTGACCTAAGGACATCACACACATCCATGCCCGAGGCAGGATTCGAACCTGGGACCGGAGCGGTCGCTCGGTTCCAGACTGTTGCGCCTAGAACTGCAAGGCCACCCCGGCCGGACTCCGTAGATTTTCTTGCCCTTTATACGTGTTCAGTCAGTGTCTTAGATGGTTAACAACTCCCGGGATTTTGAGGAATCTAGTAATACGCTGATCACGTATTTAAAGAAGGCAATTGTGAACAGGTAACGCCCGATGATATACAATACATCCAATGCAGAAGTACTAGGGGCGCGACCTTAACAAAAAAGCTCCTACCATGGTCTACTATTAGGTGTGGTAGTCACCGTTGTACCTGCGTTCGGTTACCAGTTGATACTCAAGTAATCTTCGCGCTGTCACATTAATGAGGAGAGGGAGAAATATTAGTGGGTGGAGGCGCATACCCTTTTTTGAGTAAATTGCGTTTTTATTACAACATCCCTCTGTTTCACGTTATAAATCAACAATTTTCAAATAAAACGTGACCCTAACATACAAAGTTTCAGCTTTGCTGTAGATATAGTTTATTCTTAACTAACAGACAGGAGTAGAAGAAAAACGTTCCGTAGGTTTTTTTTATTTTTTTATTTATTTTTTTTTTTTGTTTACGCGGCTTAAATCCTGAGGTCATTAGCCGCCTAGAGCTTTGAACCAATTAAACCTACGGAGCGGTCGCTCGGTTCCAGACTGTTGCGCCTAGAACTGCAAGGCCGCCCCGGCCGGCCTCCGTAGATTTTCTTGCCCTTTATACGTGTTCAGTCAGTTCTTAGATGGTTAACAACTTCCGGGATTTTGAGGAATCTAGTAAGACGCTGATCACGTATTTAAAGAAGGCGATTGTGAACAGGTAACGCCCGATGATATACAATACATCCAATGCAGAAGTACTAGGGGCGCGACCTTAACTGAAAAAAGCTACTACCATGGTCTACTATTAGGTGTGGTAGTCACCGTTGTACCTGCTTTCGGTTACCAGCTGATACTCAAGTAATCTTCGCGCTGTCACATTAATGAGGAGAGGGAGAAATATTAGTGGGTGGAGGCGCATAATTGACGGCGGCCCCTGTTCAGTGTCAGCAGTGTCGACATGTTGATGGGCCCACCTGCCCAGCATCCCCGCTGATGGGACAGCAGAAGCTCGCACGGGAAAAGGAAAATAAGATGCTCGCATGTGCCATTTTGCTCGGCGCCGGTCTGGCCCGTGTTTATTGCCGATGCCCCGCGCCGCTGCTGAGTGACGCCGCATGCAGCCCCGAGGCGGGTAACGGCCGCTGCGGCGGCGCGCCTCTGTGCGCGGGATGACAGACTGCTGGTGGGGACCGCGCAGCCGTCACTCGTCCACTCCATCCAGGCGCCGCCGTGTGTACAAATTCAGATCAAAGCCGTCGCAGGAGCCACCACTGATTGATACCTCGGCCGAAGCGACCGCAGGGCTCCTGGCACTTAAGGACCCCACCACTTTGCTGGATATTACCTCCACTGGAAGCGTCACAAGCTCTCCCAACATGAAAGGTTCTCGTCTACATTTACATCTACATCTGCATCTTCGTGATTACTGTGCAGACGGCGTGTGCCCCCGGACTCCAACCGCGTGCTGATGTAGTCGACGCCGTAGAGCAGCTGTTGCCACAGCTCTCGCGGCAGAGTAGGGACAGGGTGCGAAATAACCTCGGTCCCCGTATATTAACGGGAGAAAAAAACCTGAAAAACTTCCGAAATGGCGTTCCTTGCGTAGTCGTTGTATCTCAATTACAAGTCCGCAGCGTTTCCACTTACCCGAACTAGTATAATTGATGCTTTTTATTATTAATATTGTATTGTGAACCATGGACCTTGCCATTAGTGGGGAGGCTTGCGTGCCTCAGCGATACAGATAGCCGTACCTTAGGTGCAACCACAACGGAGGGGTATCTGTTGAGAGGCCAGACAAACGTGTGGTTCCTGAAGAGGGGCAGCAGCCTTTTCAGTAGTTGCAGGGGCAACAGTCTGGATGATTGACTGATCCGGCCTTGTAACATTAACCAAAACGGTCTTGCTGTGCTGGTACTGCGAACGGCTGAAAGCAAGGGGAAACTACGGCTGTAATTTTTCCTGAGGGCATGCAGCTTTACTATATGGTTAAATGATGATGGCGTCCTCTTCGGTTAAATATGCCGGAGGTAAAATAGTCCCCCATTCGGATCTCCGGGCGGGGACTACTCAAGAGGACGTCGTCATCAGGATATCAATCTGTATATTGAGCAAGCAGTGAAGGAAACAAAAGAAAAGTTCGGAGTAGGCATTAAAATCCATGGAGAAGAAATAAAAACTTTGAGGTTTGCGATGACATTGTAATTCTGTCAGAGATAGCAAAGGACTTGGAAGAGCAGTTGAACGGAATGGATAGTGTCTTGAAGGGAGGATATAAGATGAAAATCAACAAAAGCGAAACGAGGATAATGGAATGTAGTCGAATTAAGTCGGGTGATGCTGAGGGAATTAAATTAGGAAATGAAACACTTAAAGTAGTAAAGGAGTTTTGCTATTTGGGGACCAAACTGATGATGGTCGAAGTAAAGAAGGATATAAAATGTAGACTGGCAATGGCAAGGAAAGCGTTTCTGAAGGAGAGAAATTTGTTAACATCTATTGTATATTTAAGTGTCAGGAAGTCCTTTCTAAAAGTATTTGTATGGAGTGTAGCCATGTATGGATGTGAAACATGGACGGTAAGTAGTTTGGACAGGAAGAGACTAGAAGCTTTCGAAATGTGGTGCTACAGAAGAAAGCTGAAGGTTAGATGGGTAGATCACATAACTAATGAGGAGGTACTGAATAGGATTGGGCAGAAGAGAAGTTTGCGGCACAACTTGACTAGAAGAAGGGATCAGTTGGTAGGACATGTTCTGAGGCATCAAGGGATCACCCATTTAATATTGGAGGGCAGCGTGGAGGGTAAAAATCATAGAGGCAGGCCAAGGGATGAATACACTAAGCAGATTCAGAAAGATGTAGGCTGCAGTAAGTACTGGGAGATGAAAAATCTTGCACAGGATAGAGTAGCATGGAGAGTTGTTTCAAACCACTCTCAGGACTGAAGACCATAACAACAACATTGTTAATTGCCTGGATTTGAAGCAGTTATTAATTCTTCTCTCGTTCGCATAGCACACACCACTTATTGCGAGGAAATATTTTAGTTAACAGGTTTTTCTTACGCTGTTGTCTCGTTGCCATGGAATTGCTGTGCTGGTATGCAGTGAGATCCAGAGATACTCTTTGATTCAATCTTTGTAAGATTGTGTCGTAATACGAAAATATTCACTTCTCAGCTAATGACATAAATATTTGCACTTCAATGAAATAGTCTTTCATGAATATTCGTTGATTTAGTCATTTATCAAACTATGTAATGATGCAGTCCACATTGGGTATTTAACTGGTAACGAACAGTTTATTGTTTTTCTGCCACTAAATGCTTATAACTCCCGCACCACACGCACACGGAATAGTTAAGTCAGTCCGATTGAGTTATAGTTTTATGGCATTTACCACAACTCAACACTTTAGCGTAATTGTTTTATGTTCATGATGTCGTGTACTTGGGTCCTACTCAAGACTAACTGCGTGTATTCTTTCATAGATTGTTAACTTCTCCTTAAGGTCCAACTAATTTAAAGTCAAGGCCAATGTTCACTAATTCCGTTATTAGATTTCAATTAACCCGTAGTGCCCAGTATAATGAGTCTATCTGTTCCTGCCTCAGTTCATAAAATCAGTTTCTTAAGCCGTGAATCCCGTCAGGCAACAAACACTTCTAAACTCGAAAACAATCTCGTCATGATTCGCAATCTCAATGACTTCAGATCAGAACTGTTCTCGTACGTTTGCACTGGATGAGTTCTAGCAAGCGACTTCTTCTGTGGAAGAGCATTGTAGGCGTATTGAATTTCTTCGTTGCGCTTACAACTCTCTTCCACATAAAAGTTATCTCTGATGACATTACTTTGAACTCAACATTTGAGATTTTAATTTCACATTTGTCACATGGATATTTGTCCATTGCTGAAATACGATGTTTCTTCTTTCTCTTTCGCTAACAAATATGCTCAGTGGTGTAGAATGTAGTTATTGACAAAACTATTTCGTGTTAGCTCATCGGCAAAGATGTCGTAATTTTCCCTACTTTATGTTCTTTCTTAATTGACTTTAAGGTGGTCGCTGGGCCGTTACAACAGAATCATCTTCAGACCATATCTCGACCATTTCATTCGTACAGGACGTGCAAAAATGGAAGGTTAGATCTTTCCGTGCGACTAATTTCTCCTGTTTTATTACGATGATCAGTTCTCGCTGTGTAGGTGGAGCTAAGTAAAATACACTTTTGTTGTTGTGGTCTTCAGTCCTGAGACTGGTTTGATGCAGCTCTCCATACTACTCTATCCAGTGAAAGCCTCTTCATCTCCGAATAACTAGTGGAACCTACATCCCATTGCGTTTGCTTGGTGCATTCATCTCTTGGTCTCCCTCTACGACTTTTAGCATCCTCTCTGCTCTCCAGTACTAAATTTATGATCCCTTGATGCCTCATAACGTGTCCTACCAATGGATTCCTTCTTCTAGTCAAGTTCTCCCACAAAATCCTCTTCTCCCCAGTTCTACTTGGTACCTTCCCATTAGTTACGTGATCTACCCATCCAATCTTCAGCATTCCTCTGTAGCACCTGTAAGTGCTCCACTTAAGATATATTGGAAATGTCCGTTGACGAAATTCGTGCTCCAACTAACTAGCGGCAATACTGTCTTAGGAACATTACATTTAAAAAAAAAAGCTGTTCTGTGGCACTGTATTCACGTCGAGTGCGCATCAAAGATCATTTCATTTACATTTGGCTGTTAACCATGTAACATTTTCATGTCAGCGTTACAAAGGTAGACATCGGTAGTATGGTTCAAATGGCTCTGAGCACTATGCGACTTAACTTCTGGGGTCATCAGGCCCCTAGAACTTAGAACTACTTAAACCTAACTAACCTAAGGACATCACACACATCCATGCCCGAGGCAGGATTCGAACCTGCGACCGCTCGGGCACCCTAGCCGGCTGCGCATCAATCATCAGTTCAAATGATTATATGCCCCCCGACGAGTACGAGCACAGCTACACGTAGTTGTACACCAATGGATATCCTTGTACTAATTATGGCTACAGTACATGTACGGCAATAGTTTCTCCCCTAAAGTTTTCAGTTTACGTAAGCTTAATAGTTCGAATCGGTACAATAACTTTCTAACGCGGCAAAGAATATTTATGCTTGCTGCGCTCTGTTATTGATCATCTCATCGCACAAATAAATATTTCATAAATACACAATATTAAATGGGTTGAAAGAAATGTCACGCGGTAAATTCCCTTTATGCTGGTTTATTCTATACTATTCACATCCTATTAGTGTATAAAAGTCCGCCCCCGGCAGCTGAGTGGTCAGAGCGACAGAATGTCAAACCTAAGGGCCCGGGTTCGATTCCCGGCTGGGTCAGAGAATTTCTCCGCTCAGTGACTGGGTGTTGTGTTGCCTAAACATCATCATTTCATCCCCACCGACGCGAAAGTCGCCGAAGTGGCGTCAAATCGAAAGACTTGCACCAGGCGGACAGTCTAACCGACGGGAGGCCCTCGTCACACGACATTATGAAGGAAGTAACGTTTATACGAATGTTCACTTCCTAAGCCGGTTGATAATCAATTTAAGACAAGTTCGGATCTCCCTCCCCCCCACCCCTTGGCTTTACGTAATGATATATTCAAGCTTACTGATCTACCTATTTCAAGTTTTAATGATTCCTAGCAGATAGCAAAATTTCCAAAATGTACAAAAACATTCTCGTCCCGCCTACTTACAAGAGCACACGTTGAGATACGACCTGATGCAGCAAGCGCTATCAGCACATTAACAATGTATGCCTTTTTTCTGCTGTATTACACAGTGTCCTCAAAGAACACTCACAAAGAGTATTCTTTGAGTTCACTCGTACTATTCTGTGATCTACAAGTACACTACTTTGCGATCTACTATTATTTTAATTTGAAACTAATGGATTCTATTTCTTTCCTTTCCCTCTTCAAAACATTAAGTGAGTTTATACTGGATTTCTTTTCTATGTACTTGTTACTATTCAAGTGATGCTATTCCAGTGGGACTTGAAATTTGGATCTTGGATTCTGGGACTTTTATTGGGTTTCGGGTACTATTTCATATTTTCAATTCTGCGTCCAAAGGAAGCGACGTTACACACATTTCGAAAGCTTGTAGTCTCTTCTTGCCTAAACTGTTTATCGTCCATGTTTCACTTCCATACATGGCTGCACTCCACACAAATACTTTTAGAAAAGACTTCCTGACTCTTAAATCTATAAACGATGTTAACAAACTTTCTTGAGAAACGCTTTTCCTGCCATAGCCAGTGTACATTTTACATCCTCTCCACTTCGACCATAAAGAGTTATTTTGCGCCCCAAATTGTAAAACACATCTATTACTTTAAATATCTCATTTCCTAATCTAGTTCCCTCGCTATCACCTGATTTAATTCGACTAGATTCCATTACTCTCGTTTTCCTTTTGTTGGTGTGAAAAGACGCTATAAGACGAAAATAAAGGTTCACCGCGAAGGAATTATCCGAATGGTACGGAAATCAGCAGGTGTGACGTACATGTGCAGAAAAATAAATGATTAGAATTTGAGAAAAATTGGAAGATTTATTCAGAGAAAGAGCTTCACAAGCTGAGTTAACTCGGCTGATGCTCAAGGAATTAGATTAGGGAATAAGACACTTAAAGTAGTAAAGGAGTTGTCCTATTTGGGGAGCAAAATAGCTGATGATGGTCGAAGTAGAGAGGATATAAAATGTAGACTGGCAATGGCAAGGAAAGCGTTTCTGAAGAAGAGAAACTGTTAACATCGAGTATAGATTTAAGTGTCAGGAAGTCGTTTCTCCACCTCTGGCCCTTGTGCTAGCAATTATTAGGGTCGGTATTGATTGGTAGAGTTACTTCATGTGCTCCTGAGGGATATCGTACCCATTCTGTCCAACTGAGACATTAGACCGTCTGAATCCCGAATTGGTCGAAGGGTCCTGCCCATAATGCTCCAAAGGTTGTCTACGGGGAAGAGATCCGCCGACCTCGCTGTACAAGGTAGAATTTGAAAAGCACGAAGACAAGCAGTAGAAATTCTCGGCGAGTGCGGCGCCCGCGTTATCGTGCTTGAATGGAAGCCGAGGATGACTTGACTTGCACGAAGGGTAACAAAATCGGGCGCAGAATATTCACGACCTACCTAGCGCTGGAATAGCGCGCGGATGCCAACCAAAGGGGTCCAGCTATGAAATGGAAATGCCACCCTAGACCACCACTCCCGGTTATCGGACCGCACGGCGGTCGACAGTCAGCCTGCTGTCCCACCGCTGTCCGGAGCGTCTCCAGAGTCCTCTTTGCTGGTCACCGGGTCTCAGCTGGAAGCGGGACTCAGAACTGAAGTCAACTGTACTACAGTCCATCAGATTCCAGGCCGAAGTCGTACCTACAGACGGCCCAAAGTGTATTTTGGCATTTGTAAGAGAATGATTAAAATTTTGTGGAAATAATTTAATATAGACACATACCTGCTACTTAGGGCTAGTAAAAATCCATGGGTAACAGAAGAGATACTGAATTTAATTGATGAAAGGAGAAAATACAAAAATGCAGTAAGTGAAGCAGGCAAAAAGGAATACAAACGTCTCAAAAAAGAGATCGACAGGAAGTGCAAAATGGCTAATCAGGGATGGCTAGAGGACAAAAATAAGGATGTAGAGGCTTATCTCACTAGGAGTAAGGTAGATACTGCCTACAGGATAATTATAGAGACCTTTGGAGAAAAGAGAACCACTTGTATGAAAATCAAGAGCTCAGATGGACACCCAGTTCTAAGCAAAGAAGGGAAAGCCGAAAGTTGGAAGGAGTGTATAGAGGGGCTATACAAGGGCGATGTACTTGAGGACAATATTATGGAAATGGAAGAGGATGTACATGAAGATGAAATGGGAGATATGATACTGCGTGAAGAGTTTGACATAGCACTGAAAGACCTGAGTCGAAACAAGGCCCCGGGAGTAGACAACATTCCATTAGAACTACTGACTACCTTGGGAGAGCCAGTCCTGACAAAACTCTACCATCTGGGGAGCAAGATGTACGAGACAGGCGAACTATCCTCAGACTTCAAGAAGAATATAATAATTCCAATGCCAAAGAAAGTAGGTGTTGACAGACGAATGGAAAACTGGCAGAAGACGACCTTGGGGAAGATCAGTTTGGATTCCGTAGAAATGTTGGAACACGTGAGGCAATACTGACCCTGCGACTTTATTAGAAGAAAGATTAAGGAAAGGTAAATATACGTTTCTAGAATCTGTAGCATTAGAGAAAGCTTTTGACAATGTTGACTGGAATACTCTCTTTCAAATTCTGAAGGTGGCAGGGGTAAAATACAGGGAGCGAAAGGCTATTTACAATTTGTACAGAAATCAGATGGCAGTTATAAGAGTCGAGGGACATGAAAGGGAAGCAGTGGTTGGGAAGGGAGTGAGACAAGGTTGTAGCCTCTCCTCGATGCTATTCAGTCTGCATATTGAGCAAGCAGTAAAGCGGGGTCAGGGATTTTCTCTGCCTCGTGATGGCTGGGTGTTGTATGATGTCCTTAAGTTAGTTAGATTTAAGTACTTCTAAGTTATAGGAGACTGATGACCATAGATGTTAAATCCAATAGTGCTCAGAGCCATTGGAGCCATTTTGAAGCAGTAAAGGAAACAAAAGAAAAGTTCGGAGTAGGTATTAAAATCCATGGAGAAGAAATAAAAACTTTGAGGTTTTGCCAATGACATTGTAGTTCTGTCAGAGACAGCAAAGAACTTGGAAGATCAGTTGAACGGAATGGACAGTGTCTTGAAAGGAGGATATAAGATGAACATCAACAAAAGCAAAACAAGGATAATGGAATGTAGTCGAATTAAGTCGGGTGATGCTGAGGGAATTGGGTTAGGAAATGAGATACTTAAAGTAGTAAAGGAGTTTTGCTATTTGGGGAGCAAAATTACTGATGATGGTCGAAGTTGAGAGGATATAAAATGTAGAATGGCAATGGCAAGGAAAGCGTTTCTGAAGAAGAGAAATTTGTTAACGTCGAGTATTGATTTAAGTGTCAGGAAGCCATTTCTGAAAGTATTTGTATGGAGTGTAGCCATGTATGGAAGTGAAACATGGACGATAAATAGTTTAGACAAGTTAGTTAGACAAGAAGCTTCCGAAATGCTGTGCTACAGAAGGGAGCTGAAGGTTAGATGTGTAGATCACATAGCTAATGAGGAGGTACTGAATAGAATTGGGGAGGAGTTTGTGGCACAACTTGACCAGAAGAAGGGTCGGTTGGTAGGATCGGTTGGTAGGACACGTTATGAGGCATCAAAGGATCACCAATTTAGTACTGGAGGGCAGCGTGGAGGGTAAAAATCATAGAGGGAGACCAAGAGATGAATACACTAAGCAGATTCAGAAGGATGTAGGCTGCAGTAGGTACTGGGAAATGAAGAATCTTGCACAGGATAGAGTAGCATGGAGATCTGCATCAGACCAGTCTCAGGACTAAAGACCACAACAACAACAACCTGCTACTTATTGGCAGCGTGAAGACCTTTGATAATATACAGGGTGGTTCACTGATCGTGACCGGGCAAAATATCTCACGAAATAAGCGTCAAACGAAAAAAACTATAAAGAACAAAACATGTCTAGCTTGAAGGGGGAAACCAGATGGCGCTATGGTTGGCCCGCTAGATGGTCACAAGTCAAACGGATATCAGCTCCGTTTTTCTAAACAGGAACCCCCATTTTTACTACATATTCGTGTAGTATGTAAAAAAATATGAATGTTTTATTTGGGCCACTTTTATCGCTGTGTGATAGATGGTGCTGTAATAGTCACATTCTGTAGTAGTGTGGGGGTGGAAATTGCATCTTGCAGGAGCCACTGGTTTAAGGGTACATCTCAGATTAATCCGTTGTGCAGAATAACAGAATCTCAGATCAACCCCATGCTCACAGAAAATAGCGACCCTGCCAGGATAGGTAAATAGGTAAGCTACCAGGATAGGAAAGTGTCAGGATACTTAGGTACGGCAGATCGCTGCAGTAGCACTTTGAAGAACTTTCTTTCATGTATTAAATAGCTATTTGCACAGATTGAGATCAGAATAGATACAGGCAGTGAAGAAAGCAGAATTGTAGGGAAATTGGCGTGTGTCATTGTGTTGGAAAATTTTCCATTTTTTTCTGTTTTTGTGTGTAGCTGTTAGGGTATAGAATTTTCAGGTGATAGGCACAGACGCGGAGTGACGCAGAGACGCACTGTGACGCAGCATCATATAAGTTAGAATTAAGAAATAACATTTTTCTCCCTTTGCAAGCGCACGGTTAGAGATTGGAGACTGTAGCATAGCACACAGAATATTAGCCGAGAAGTCACGACGTTGTTGTTGTTGGTTCAACCAACTGGTACGTGGACGAACGTTTTTGCAGATGGGGTTGTGTTGTGTTGAAAGAGCACAAGCCAAAAGGTTACGTGAGAGACAGCAAGTAGACAAGATGGGGGAGAATCAACCACATAGACGGCAAGTAAACGAGCTAATTGAGAATAGAACAGAATGTGAACATGAGAAGAGGACAGAAGGTGAATCAGAGAATAAGATAGTCGGGGAGCTGCAGAATCAGCAGGCTCAGCTAGATTGGGATGAAACTGAGACAGATCAGACAAAAAAAAAATGGCTCTGAGCACTATGGAACTCAACTGCTGTGGTCATTAGTCCCCTAGAACTTAGAACTACTTAAACCTAACTAACCTAAGGACATCACACACATCCATGCCCGAGGCAGGATTCGAATCTGCGACCGTAGCAGACGCACGGTTCCGGACTGCGCGCCTAGAACCACGAGACCACCGCAGCCGGCACAGATCAGACAGATGGGAATCGAAGGGATGAGAACATCGAATTTCCAGAATATAAAATTCCAGGTAGGGCACATTCTGAGCCAGAAATAGACAGCCCACGTAGGAAATGGCAAAGATTAGATGCGAAACGAGCACAGGAAACGCGTTTGTTTGCCGCATATTCAGGGACAGAATATGCATCAATACAGTCAATGAACCGGCAGTTAGCTAACGTTCAAAGAGAAGTAGACAATGAGGAAGAGGGGGAACATCTAGAATACGTCGAACGGATCGTACACATTCTAAATATGCCCCAACAGCAGACACAGAATTTTGCGGCGTTACGAGCGCCACGAAAAGGTTCCGTAACAGACGCAACTGTACCTGCAAGCACAAGATATACACAACAGGGAGGGCAGAATGCGGAGTTGTTTGCGCCACGTAATGGGGCAATGACAAACGCAACTAGTCCTCAATACAGACAGCACGGGTTATTGCAGTTATCAAACTTAGAAACGCCACAGCATAGCCCAGTACACGACGTAAATGCCCGAGTAGAAAATAATAGAACGGAAACACACAGTTCAGCAGAAGGTAATGTTACAGGACAGGGCGCGATCATTGAGATGTTACAAAAAATGAACGCTAGCATGACGAAACAGAATCATGATATTAAGACACAGATCCATCAGGATAATCAGAACTTGAGACAAGAGATTAAGACACAGATTTAACAGGTTACAATCCAGATGGAAGAAGGGATCGCCAGAATTGATTGTCAGATCACTCAGATAAACAAAGACGCGAAAGATTCTAGAGAAAGAATTCAGGTACTAACACAAGGTAAGCAACAATTACGCAGTGACGTGGATAAGGTCCAATTGGACATCGTAAACGTTGTCAAAAAGGTGGAACGTTTTACAAAAAAAGCCACTCGAACAGCAATACAAATTTCGGAAGAACAAGCAATTCAAAGGAAGGTCGCAAAGATTGCACTGCAAAAATATGATCAGCGGATCAATAAAATAGAACTTAAAAACAAAGATCAGTTTGAAAATCTTCGAACAGAGTTGATACAAACTATCGAAGAAAAGATCGAGACCGATTACACACCTAGCGAAACAACTGACGCGTACTGAATTAATGATTCAGTTCACGAACGCGCGCCGTATAAGGAAGTTCAAGTAGAACCAAGGCTAGACGTAACACTCGCGCAGAAATCGAAACAGAAAACCCCGATTAAAGTAATACATGACATGCCTCAGGACCAGGCACAGTAACTATAAAAACGGAACACATACATTCAGCCACTACCAGTCGAAAGACAGGCAACTGAACCAGTAAATCCAGTGACACAACATAATAACAGCACAGGTACTACACCACGAACGACGAGAGTAGAAACACACGAACAACACTTCTGTTCACCAATGATACGATACGACGCGGATATGAGCCAGGAAATTGAGAATAGGCACACAGGCAGTAGATTACCAGAGAATAAACACGACGACACAAGCAGTGGCAGATTATTCGAGTCCATGAATCAGCCACAAACCGGATTTATGAGTATATATGATACAGACTACTTTCTTACAGTTAGAAAATTTCAAAATTTCAAAGAAGGAGGCGGTAGCTTGCATGCACGCACATTCATCGACCAGGTTCAAGTAGGGTTACCAAACCACTGGAGCGTAGCTCACAAACTTGACTTCATTTATGGACACATGTTAGTGACAGTAGCAGAGGTGATGCAAAAGATCGCGGCTACCTGTACGTCTTACCTACAATTCAGAACAGCATTTCTCGAAAGATATTGGTCCAAGGAGGCGCAAAACAAAATTAAATGCGAGTTACTTTAGATGACACCATATGAAAACTCAGGAGAGAAAAGTGTGACAAAATTCTTTGATACAATGGACAATGCCTAGACAAACCATACAGTAACGGAGAGCTGATACGTCAGTGCAGTCAGTGCAGAAATTACCGGTGAAGTATCAACAGGCGACAGTAGGAAAAAATGAAGATACTGAAGAATTCAAAGGGGTTTTAAGAGAACTTGGATTTATGTTTAAAGAAGATGAGGTAAAAGAAAAAAAAAGGAAAGAGAAGACGAGGTAAAAGAAAAAAAAAAGGAAAGAGAACAGAGAAAGACAAGAACAACACAGCAAAGGGAAACCAGATGTAGACGTTAGGCCACCAAATACTGCAAAACGTAAATTGAATATTCCAATAATAATAATCGTAATCCTTGCAAAACGTAAATTGAATATTCCAATAATAATAATCGTAATCCTAACACCAATAATTTCAGGCAATTTAACTGACAAGGACAGTGGCACAATGGAGATAATTGGCATAGAAACGATAACCAGAATAACTGGTACCGAAGTAGGAACGGTAATGGACACTCACACAGTGGCGGATATGGGTTTAGGAATCAAAATGCCAACGGTTAAGGGTACTTTGAAAGAGGTCACGATGTGAGAAACAGCAACTGGCGATTAAATTATGGTCCACAAAGACAAGAACAACACAGCAAAGGGAAACCAGATGTAGACGTTAGGCCACCAAATACTGCAAAACGTAGATTGAATTGAAAAATGCGGAAGAGGTTAGGCTAACTAACGTCCACCCTACGTTATACGAACCACTAAATCAAAAAATAAATTAAGAATCAACAAAATAACACATTAATTAAAAGAAAAAGAGACACAATACACACTAACAATCTCTTGTAGTATCAAGTACATTACAATATGCACACAAACAATAAATGGTACACAACAATTAAAAGAATGAAGAAATGTTAGGACATAATTAGAATAAAGAAAAGAAATCAATAATTTTTGCCACTATCTGAAAATTTTTGCATTATATAAAATCAGACATTTTTTGTAAATAACAAATATATGTAAAACAAAAATTGTAAATATTTCTATGCATCAGAGGGACATCGCCACCAACACCAAGCACCAGCTCCCTTAACACCAGATGCTTCGAGATAGCGACGAAGAGGGCACAGACATGTTGAGAAAGCACATAGGGCTATAACATTAACATGAAGACCGACGCCACATTGGAAATGCAGGTTGCAACCAGGTTGGACTTCAGGAGGACAACGCCCAGCACGGACATTTCATATGTCACGACACTGCTACACAACAGAAGAGCGTGGAGAGAATCATAATAAGACGAGACGACAATGGAGGTACAAAAAATTACTAAGAGCTACAAACTCATCAAGTAACAGTTGGAAAGGCAGTGAGATCCTACAAATCCTATATCACTCCTACATTAAAATTCACATATTGCTAGCCCAAGAAGAACAGAAGAATGCAAGAAAGAAGAGAATAACAGAAGATGCAAGATGAAGAAGGGCAGAAGACAGCAAGATACCTTTCTCTCCTATCCTACAAAGCAAATTGCTAGAAACGTCTTTCCATGAACTTTGAGGCATGGCAACTACTACAACCACCACTCCAAAAATAAACCGTGAATCTTCAAACAAATACAAGCGAAATGCAAACAAAATATTAAGTAGTAGCGACCAACATTATCTAGAAATAGATTCATCAAAATGAACAATATTCTCCCTACCACATCATCAACTACTACAACCACCTCTCCAAAAATAAACATTGAATCTTCAAACAAATACAAGCGAACGGCAAACGGAATATTAAGTAGTACCAACCAAAGTTATCTAGAAATAGATTCAGCAAAATGAACAGTATTCTCCCTACCACATCATCAAATCACCATACCAAACCAGGTGTGAAGTACCAAGACGTCACAGCACAATATTGGGTGACGATCGTCGGTAGTCAACTACAATCATCGAACTGCCATACCGCCCCAGGTGTGACAGCAAAGGAGTACCAAGACATCACTGTTTATGCAGTAAACCACAGTCATCGTCATCGGTTAAAAGCACCACTCCATGATGACAATGCCAAGACCCGGCATCGCATGCTAGAGAGCTTCTCTCATGATTTGTGACACCCATACAAATGAGTCGATGCCTTCCAGTATATTTCAGTGGGGATCGTCGAGCACAGAAACTGACACAGCAAAAAAGGAAAAGACTGATATAACACGAATGTAGAGTTAAGGAAATGATTTATTTGTAAAAGTACCTTTTGTGCCTTTTGCCTTTTATTTTTATTATGTGTGTAAAGTCCACGTTATACAATCTCACAAACTCATGGAAAGTCTATTTATTTCTTTTATATGCAAAATTAGAAAAGGAGTTATGCAGGAATTTTCTTATGTAAGTAACATTCAAAAGCACCTTTTTGGGGTAATAATATTAATACCGAGGACAGAATTAAGAGGAAACACTCCTTCATTCTTATAAAAAAAAAAAAAAAAAAAAAAACATCAGTGACACATCAAGAAAAAGATAATGCCTAAATAAATAAAACAAAGTAACACAACAGAGCTTTTGCGAACATTTACGCATGCTTAACTAAAAAAAGATATAACCACACTAAAACATGATACACTGTACGCTTACGAGTTTAGAAAAATTAATATTGTAAAAACAATTTTTGAAAATGAAAAAGAAAAACGGAGACACGTACTGGCAACGACAAAGAATAACAACCTTTATAAAGTCTATATTTGCCTAACAACAAAACATAAATTGTAGAATTAAAAAAATAGAAGCAATATCTATAAAATAATCATTAGAAAAAATTGTTAAGAATGGCTGAGAAAAGTTTATTGGAAAATCTAAAAGAACAATTTTTGCCTGACTTGTCAATGTTTTCCTCGACATTGACAGACCCCAGACAAAAATTTTGTCAGAAGGAGGGAGGTATGTAAGACGACGTGGTCTCCTGACCTTCATTGCTTACATATTCCGGCCTCACAATCATATTCCGCACATCAAGACGCTTCATACGAACCCAAACTCGATAAGATAAAGTCAATGTTGTATGAATTCATGTAAACGATATGCAAATAACCAATAAATCGCAAGTGCGCACCGTGGTTAAATTACTCGAGGCTGGCGTACACACACACATTCCAGACACGACGGTCACAGGCGCTTTTAGTTCGAGAGAGGCAACCGTACGCCAGGAGGCCAGTCCCAACCCATCTACGTCAGTTGGTGGCCGCTGTGGAGCGGACAGCGTTCGCTCGAGGAAAAGCAGGAACGACCTCATGTTCGGCTTAAAAGCAAATTCCGCTACGTTGTGTGGGAGCGGCCAGCCTACGCACTCTTTGCACATAGCACGCAGTTACAGAGATTTTCACAGGGAGACAGCAAACGCCAAACGCCGATACTACAGATTTCCGGATTGGTCGCCTTAAGCGAAACGTCATTCTCCCATTTTAGAAGAGCAATCTGATTGGCAGACTATATTTCTGACGCCTTAAGCTAAAGTAGTAATGGAAGAGACCAAAGGATATACCCTTCACGTCTGGCGTGGAGAGGTCCCATTCCATTGTCGCTCTTGGAGCAAGGAACAAGTCTCTCCTCAGTACTTCACTGGGAGAGCACCTCTGTCGAGAGCGAATCGAAGTGCGACTCTCTATCTTGAGTTCTTGCGATTAAGCGTTGTTCACTGTGTTGGCCGACACACTCATTGTGCGGTGTGAACGGACAGAGTTACAGTTAAACACCTGCGAGCGAATTTTTGATTGGCATCGCAGCGGACTGGTTATCTGACCGGTGTACCATGACAATAGTTAGACTAGGGGCGAATAGGAATCCTTGATTTCATCAAGGTGTACGGAGAGTTCGATTGGTCAATACAGATAGAATGAGAGTTACCTGATTTGTCAGCAGCGAGCGACGCAGACAGCAGTCATCGCAGCTTACGGTATAGTGCGTTACAGCTCTTGGGAGCCCCATATTTCCTTCACAACAGTACACTTCACTGTATTTCACATGCGATAGACTCGACAGTACCTAGCAACATTCCAAAGGATAATTATTCAATTTGAGTAGGCGCGCCTCTCAGCCATTCTGCCAAGTCAACGACAATCTTAAACTTTGTATAGAAATTTCATTAGCGAATCCTATCCTTGAGAGGTAACTTCACATTCCGAAAAGAACCAGGATATAACTTGTTCAGTTCATAACTAAAATTGCCATTGTGATTTCTCGGAAATTTTGCAAAATAAATAATAATTTTCGTTGGTTTCATGTTTTTCTTACACTAACTAGCACTACTCTAGTACCCAAGTATCCCACTAGTTACGTAAGAAATTTTGTGAATTTTTGTGTCATTTCCTTACAGCGGACGACTCCAGAAGGTATTTATTGCTGAAAGTTTTTTAGGCATTTCTCCTTAGAACGTTAGGAGCGTCTGTCTGACTTCTGTAGTGGTGTGGGGGTGGAAATTGCATCTTGCAGGAGCCACAGGGTAAAGAGTACATCTCAGATTAATCCGTTGCGCAGAATAACAGAATCTCAGATCAACCGCACGCTCAGACTGGAAGCCTGTAATGCTGATACTGGTAGTCATTTTGAACCCAAACTGTGATAGTTATCTCGTCACTAGTCAGAACCCACACGCCTGGCCGGCCGTGGTGGCCGAGCGGTTCTAGGCGCTACAGTCTGGAACCGCGCGACCGTTACTGTCGCAAGTTCGAATCCTGCCTCGGGCATGGATGTGTGTGATGTCCTTAGGTTAGTTAGGTTGAAGTAGGTCTAAGTTCTCGGGGACTGTTGACCTTAGAAGTTAAGTCCCATAGCGCTCAGAGCAAGCCCACACGCCCACACACATGCTATTGTACAAGTGTCGGCATTCAATTTTCCAAAATACAATATCTCGTAAACGACTCACACTAGAATTCTGTAACTAACACCCCTGACATTCAAATTTAACCTAGTTTGAATTTATTAATATCAAGAGGCATCGTTCCATTTAAAAAGTATATCTTTGTACAAAAAATAATCTTTGTAAGTATGGTTACAAGCTATAATAATGGCGTGTGACGAGGGCCTCCCGTCGGGTAGACCGCTCGCCTGGTGCAAGTCTTTCGATTTGACGCCACTTCGGCGACTTGTGCGTCGATGGGGATGAAATGATGATTAGGAAAACACAACACCCAGTCCCTGAGCGGTGAAAATCTCCGGCTCAGCCGGGAATCGAACCCGGGCCACTAGATTGACAGTCCGTTGCGCTGACCACTTTTTTTTGGTCACATGACATCCTTTCAAGTTGATCGTTGATTCCTTTTTTTTTTATTACAGAGAGCATGCAGCCCTCTGGCCGAACAAGCTGAGCTACAGTGCCGGCACCCACTCAGCTACCGGGGGCGGATGGTTACAAGCTGTTTATCGGCTAACAACAAGAGCCTCTGACTATCAATCCATTGTGTGAAAACCGGACTTCGGTAGCACTGTGAGGTAACGGGCGAGTTGTGGCGCCCTGAAAATATTCTAGGTTCCGATTTGACATGGTCGCACGGGCCGCGGGGCGGGCGCGAGCCGCTCGGCAGGCCGACCACGTGGTACCGGGCGTTGGCCGAAGCGAGAGGGGTCCAGCCCGATAGCGTGGCTGGGACTTCCATGTCGACGCTGTGACGGGGATGGTGCTTTGTGTCGATGAAGGAGATGTCTATGCCGGGAGTGCCAAAGATGGCGGACTTTGTGAA
The DNA here is from genome assembly GCF_023897955.1 of Schistocerca gregaria. Lineage (NCBI taxonomy): Eukaryota > Metazoa > Arthropoda > Insecta > Orthoptera > Acrididae > Schistocerca > Schistocerca gregaria. The sequence goes on from NC_064927.1 coordinate 425,596,346, forward strand.
ACCATAATAGCAGACTTTTCAAAGTTCGCATTGAAATTAATAATAGCCAGATGAATGATACCTCAAGAAGAAACTTGGACGATGATTCTGATGGTGTAATCACATTTTCAATATCTTTATTAGTTTAAAGTTTAGTATCTGACAGTAAATTTACAAGTAACACTCAGCAACGAATTTCCAAAATCAACGACTGGAACTAATCAGCTGTCATTCCCCCTCCCTCTAATAGGCGCTGCTCATGCATGGTTGTTCACATCTTGGTCAGGTTTGTGACATCTCTGAACAGTCAAAGGGAGTGTGTCTGTGGTACAAAATCCACAGTCCAGGTCTATCTTCAGGAATTCTGGGAAAAGGGGTGAGGCAAGACTTTTTTTGATGTGTGTATGTTGGCGACAGTATAGCCGTTCTGCAGTCAGCTTCAAATGCCGGTTCTCTAAACCGGTAATAGATCTATCAGTCCACCTCGATGAAGGAGATGTCTATGCCGGGAGTGACAAAGATGGCGGACTTTGTGAAACCATAATAGCAGACTTTTCAAAGTTCGCATTGAAATTAATAATAGCCAGATGAATGATACCTCAAGAAGAAACTTGGACGATGATTCTGATGGTGTAATCACATTTTCAATATCTTTATTAGTTTAAAGTTTAGTATCTGACAGTAAATTTACAAGTAACACTCAGCAACGAATTTCCAAAATCAACGACTGGAACTAATCAGCTGTCATTCTCCCTCCCTCTAATAGGCGCTGCTCATGCATGGTTGTTCACATCTTGGTCAGGTCTGAACAGTCAAAGGGAGTGTGTCTGTGGTAACAAAATCCACAGTCCAGGTCTATCTTCAGGAATTCTGGGAACAGGGGTGAGGCAAGACTTTTTTTGATGTGTGTATGTTGGCGACAGTATAGCCGTTCTGCAGTCAGCTTCAAATGCCGGTTCTCTAAACCGGTAATAGATCTATCAGTCCGCCTCGATGAAGGAGATGTCTATGCAGGGAGTGCCAAAGATGGCGGACTTTGTGAAACCATAATAGCAGATATTTCACAGTTCGCATTGAAATTAATAATAGCCAGATGAATAATACCTCAAGAAGAAACTTGGACGATGATTCTAATGGTGTAATCACATTTTCAATATCTTTATTAGTTTAGAGTTTAGTATCTGACAGTAAATTTGCAAGTAACACTCAGCAACGAATTTCCAAAATCAAAAGCTTCATCCGAATTTCTCGATCGACGTGTTCTTAGAAAGCTATAGTATAAACATAAATTGGTATAAATTATAGGTACGTAACTTGAGTGGTACATGAGTTATTGGAGGTCAAACTGGCCGATTACTGTCGATCGCGTCAGGCCGTAAGTACTCCACAGTTACACGAAGAAACGGTAGCAGCATGCTTATAAATATATTTAGTCATCTATGTCTTTGCTTATATCCGATATATACTACTCATGAAGAAACTGCTTAAATATTTAGTGTGTTTTACAAAGCACAGAGACATTAGGCTACTGGCCTCCCTTTTGTTGCTATTCCTTTGAAATATGTTTATTTAATTTGTTTGTGTAGTTAATAATGTGTGTTAGAGCGTGTTTATGGTCCAGCTGCAGGAATATTTATTTAATTGCAAGTTGTTTAAATGTAAATCCAACATTAAGTATGTGTTTTATGGTTGTGAGAGTGCGTTGACTTGAAGACAGGTCGAGAGCGCTCTAGCCCATTACAGCGCTCGCGAAAGGGGAGTTCAGAAGCTATGGCACAGGACAGTGGTGAGAGACTTGAACAGGGTAGCAGTTTGAGCGTGGCCGCGAGAGATAGAAATACACTCCTGGAAATGGAAAAAAGAATACATTGACACCGGTGTGTCAGACCCACCATACTTCCTCCGGACACTGCGAGAGGGCTGTACAAGAAATGATCACACGCACGGCACAGCGGACACACCAGGAACCGCGGTGTTGGCCGTCGAATGGCGCTAGCTGCGCAGCATTTGTGCACCGCCGCCGTCAGTGTCAGCCAGTTTGCCGTGGCATACGGAGCTTCATCGCAGTCTTTAACACTGGTAGCATGCCGCAACAGCGTGGACGTGAACCGTATGTGCAGTTCACGGACTTTGAGCGAGGGCGTATAGTGGGCATGCGGGAGGCCGGGTGGACGTACCGCCGAATTGCTCAACACGTGGGGCGTGAGGTCTCCACAGTACATCGATGTTGTCGCCAGTGGTCGGCGGAAGGTGCACGTGTCCGTCGACCTGGGATCGGACCGCAGCGACGCACGGATGCACGCCAAGACCGTAGGATCCTACGCAGTGCCGTAGGGGACCGCACCGCCACTTCCCAGCAAATTAGGGACACTGTTGCTCCTGGGGTATCGGCGAGGACCATTCGCAACCGTCTCCATGAAGCTGGGCTACGGTCCCGCACAACGTTAGGCCGTCTTCCGCTCACGCCCCAACATCGTGCAGCCCGCCTCCAGTGGTGTCGCGACAGGCGTGAATGGAGGGACGAATGGAGACGTGTCGTCTTCAGCGATGAGAGTCGCTTCCGCCTCGGTGCCAATGATGGTCGTATGCGTGTTTGGCGCCGTGCAGGTGAGCGCCACAATCAGGACTGTATACGACCGAGGCACACAGGGCCAACACCCGGCATCATGGTGTGGGGAGCGATCTCCTACACTGGCCGTACACCTCTGGTGATCGTCGAGGGGACACTGAATAGTGCACGGTACATCCAAACCGTCATCGAACCCATCGTTCTACCATTCCTAGACCGGCAAGGGAACTTGCTGTTCCAACAGGACAATGCACGTCCGCATGTATCCCGTGCCACCCAACGTGCTCTAGAAGGTGTAAGTCAACTACCCTGGCCAGCAAGATCTCCGGATCTGTCCCCCATTGAGCATGTTTGGGACTGGATGAAGCGTCGTCTCACGCGGTCTGCACGTCCAGCACGAACGCTGGTCCAACTGAGGCGCCAGGTGGAAATGGCATGGCAAGCCGTTCCACAGGACTACATCCAGCATCTCTACGATCGTCTCCATGGGAGAATAGCAGCCTGCATTGCTGCGAAAGGTGGATATACACTGTACTAGTGCCGACATTGTGCATGCTCTGTTGCCTGTGTCTATGTGCCTGTGGTTCTGTCAGTGTGATCATGTGATGTATCTGACCCCAGGAATGTGTCAGTAAAGTTTCCCCTTCCTGGGGCAATGAATTCACGGTGTTCTTATTTCAATTTCCAGGAGTGTATTTCGGAGTGCCGACTTGTGTTCTTATGTGATTTCCGTGGCCTCCGCAGTGAAGACGTAGTATGCGTTTCGAAGTGAATATCTCGTGAACTATGTTGCTGTTCATGACTAATTACGTGAAGTAGGAATCGATTGTTTCCCTATTATTCAACTTATTTTTTATTTAACTGCTGGACCATCGACACCAATAAGTGTCTAGCAGAAATATACCGCATTCTCAAAAGTACTTCTACTGTCGTACTCATCATTTAAAGTCGTTAAGATAGTACCTGTAGATTTTATTCAACTACAAGCTTTCATTTATAAATTTATACTTACATTCGCAATTGCCGAGTGGTAGGAACCTTCGACCATTCGATTCATGTGTATATTGTTATTGTACACTGTAGACTCAGCAGTATTTGGCTTGTAAGGCGGTAATTACCTATCCAGCCCCTAGACAACGAAATCAGCCAAAACGTTTAATATTTCAACTCTGAGTCAGTGGGTACGTGGTTAAGGGCCTCTACACCTCATCCATTCATCATTTTATTTGAAAGACCGCAGCACCTTCCATTTCCGCCGTATTTGCGGTGCTAGTTTTAAGTGATTGGCCCTGTATAGAGAATAGTGAAAAACAAGGCAAGTAAAAAAACCCTAATAAAGTTTTATAAAACAACGCCATACCATCTACACGCAATGGCAGTGAGCCTTGAACAATGAGGGATGGATATGAATCGGAGAATACAGTCTGCAGAAATGTAGCTTTTAAGAACGGCATCTAGGTCTAAACTGTCTGATACGATAAGAGGTACACCAATCAGACATAACTAGAACTTAAAAGCACGAATGAAGAGACCAAAGAGTATAGAAATAAATGGAGAGGTTGTGCTAAAAATGAATGAAAAATAGGTGGACTAAAATAGTAATGAATTATGATGAAAAGATGAAGTAGTGTAGATAATCTCTTTAGTGGATTTCTTGCAGCTTCTAAGAGTACTGCCAATAAAGCAGGGTTTTTCGTTCATAGTCCTCACACCACTGCATATGTGATGGTTCCTATTTAAGTTGTATGTAATTGTAACCCATAGTTATTCACTTGAATCTGAATATGTGTTACTTTTCGTGTAACCGACACTCAACTTGTACGCGATATCCTTGGCATGATATAAATTACATTCAATGTTAAAGGCTAAGAGGAGTAGTTAAGGATAAACGCGTGACACAGATCGTTGTTTTCCTGGTCATTACGAACTTGCATTTCCCTCACAGTGAAACAGACGATCTCCGTATGATACGTAAGTCGTACGCTAAATCCCCACGGAAACTATGGGGGCTACATTGTACAGCAAGTTTTGTGAATGTGATAGAACAAAAAAACGGGTTTTTCAGAAAGATCAGTCCGATTTAATACGATTATCTTTTACTCCAACGAATATAGAAACTTGGGACGAATATACACTCCTGGAAATTGAAATAAGAACACCGTGAATTCATTGTCCCAGGACGGGGAAACTTTATTGAAACATTCCTGGGGTCAGATACATCACATGATCACACTGAAAGAACCACAGGCACATAGACACAGGCAACAGAGCATGCACAATGTCGGCACTAGTACAGTGTATATCAACCTTTCGCAGCAATGCAGGCTGCTATTCTCCCATGGAGACGATCGTAGAGATGCTGGATGTAGTCCTGTGGAACGGCTTGCCATGCCATTTCCACCTGGCGCCTCAGTTGGACCAGCGTTCGTGCTGGACGTGCAGACCGCGTGAGACGACGCTTCATCCAGTCCCAAACATGCTCAATGGGGGACAGATCCGGAGATCTTGCTGGCCAGGGTAGTTGACTTACACCTTCTAGAGCACGTTGGGTGGCACGGGATACATGCGGACGTGCATTGTCCTGTTGGAACAGCAAGTTCCCTTGCCGGTCTAGGAATGCTAGAACGATGGGTTCGATGACGGTTTGGATGTACCGTGCACTATTCAGTGTCCCCTCGACGATCACCAGAGGTGTACGGCCATTGTAGGAGATCGATCCCCACACCATGATGCCGGGTGTTGGCCCTGTGTGCCTCGGTCGTATGCAGTCCTCATTGTGGCGCTCACCTGCACGGCGCCAAACACGCATACGACCATCATTGGCAACAAGGCAGAAGCGACTCTCATCGCTGAAGACGACACGTCTCCATTCGTCCCTCCATTCACGCCTGTCGCGACACCACTGGAGGCGGGCTGCACGATGTTGGGGCGTGAGCGGAATACGGCCTAACGGTGTGCGGGACCGTAGCCCAGCTTCATGGAGACGGTTGCGAATGGTCCTCGCCGATACCCCAGGAGCAACAGCGTCCCTAATTTGCTGGGAAGCGGCGGTGCGGTCCCCTACGGCACTGCGTATGATCCTACGGTCTTGGCGTGCATCCGTGCGTCGCTGCGGTCCGGTCCCAGGTCGACGGGCACGTGCACCTTCCGCCGACCACTGGCGACAACATCGATGTACTGTGGAGACCTCACGCCCCACGTGTTGAGCAATTCGGCGGTACGTCCACCCGGCCTCCCGCATGTCCACTATACGCCCTCGCTCAAAGTCCGTCAACTGCACATACGGTTCACGTCCACGCTGTCGCGGTATGCTACCAGTGTTAAAGACTGCGATGGAGCTCCGTATGCCACGGCAAACTGGCTGACACTGACGGCGGCGGTGCACAAATGCTGCGCAGCTAGCGCCATTCGACGGCCAATACCGCGGTTCCTGGTGTGTCCGCTGTGCCGTGCGTGTGATCATTGCTTGTACAGCCCTCTCGCAGTGTCTACATCTACATCTACATCTACATCCGTACTCCGCAAGCCACCTGACGGTGTGTGGCGGAGGGTACCCTGAGTACCTCTATCGGTTCTCCCTTCTATTCCAGTCTCGTATTGTACGTGGAAAGAAGGATTGTCGGTATGCTTCTGTGTGGGCTCTAATCTCTCTGATTTTATCCTCATGGTCTCTTCGCGAGACATACGTAGGAGGGAGCAATATACTGCTTGACTCTTCGGTGAAGGTATGTTCTCGAAACTTTAACAAAAGCCCGTACCGAGCTACTGAGCGTCTCTCCTGCAGAGTCTTCCACTGGAGTTTATCTATCATCTCCGTAACGCTTTCGCAATTACTAAATGATCCTGTAACGAAGCGCGCTGCTCTCCGTTGGATCTTCTCTATCTCTTCTATCAACCCTACCTGGTGCGGATCCCACACTGCTGAGCAGTATTCAAGCATTGGGCGAACAAGCGTACTGTAACCTACTTCCTTTGTTGTCGGATTGCATTTCCTTAGGATTCTTCCAATGAATCTCAGTCTGGCATCTGCTTTACCGACGATCAACTTTATATGATCATTCCATTTTAAATCACTCCTAATGCGTACTCCCAGATAATTTATGGAATTAACTGCTTCCAGTTGCTGACCTGCTATTTTGTAGCTAAATGATAAGGGACCTATCTTTCTATGTATTCGCATCACATTACACTTCGCTACATTGAGATTCAATTGCCATTCCGTGCACCATGCGTCAATTCGCTGCAGATCCTCCTGCATTTCAGTACAATTTTCCATTGTTGCAACCTTTCGATACACCACAGCATCATCTGCAAAAAGCCTCAGTGAACTTCCGATGTCATCCACCAGGTCATTTATGTATATTGTGAATAGCAACGGTGCTATGACACTCCCCTGCGGCACACCTGAAATCACTCTTACTTCGGAAGACTTCTCTCCATTGAGAATGACGTGCTGCGTTCTGTTATCTAGGAACTCCTCAATCCAATCACACAATTGATCTGATAGTCCGTATGCTCTTACTTTGTTCATTAAAGGACTGTGGGGAACTGTGTCAAACGCCTTGCGGAAGTCAAGAAACACGGCATCTACCTGTGAACCCGTGTCTAAGGCCCTCTGAGTCTCGTGGACGAATAGCGCGAGCTGGGTTTCACACGATCGTCTTTTTCGAAACCCATGCTGATTCCTACAGAGTAGATTTCTAGTCTCCAGGAAAGACATTATACTCGAACATAATACGTGTTCCAAAATTCTACAACTGATCGACGTTAGAGATATAGGTCTATAGTTCTGCACATCTGTTCGACGTCCCTTCTTGAGAACGGGGATGACCTGTGCCCTTTTCCAATCCTTTGGAACGCTTCGCTCTTCTAGAGACCTACGGTACACCGCTGCAAGAAGGGGGGCAAGTTCCTTCGCGTACTCTGTGTAAAATCGAACTGGTATCCCATCAGGACCAGCGGCCTTTCCTCTTTTGAGCGATTTTAATTGTTTCTCTATCCCTCTGTCGTCTACTTCGATATCTACCATTTTGTCAACTGTGCGACAATCTAGAGAAGGAAGCACAGTGCAGTCTTCCTCTGTGAAACAGCTTTGGAAGAAGACATTTAGTAATTCGGCCTTTAGTCTGTCATCCTCTGTTTCAGTACCATTTTGGTCACAGAGTGTCTGGACATTTTGTTTTGATCCACCTACCGCTTTGATATAGGACCAAAATTTCTTAGGATTTTCTGCCAAGTCAGTACATAGAACTTTACTTTCGAATTCATTGAAAGCCTCTCGCATAGCCCTCCTCACACTACATTTCGCTTCGCGTAATTTTTGTTTGTCTGCAAGGCTTTGGCTATGTTTATGTTTGCTGTGAAGTTCCCTTTGCTTCCGCAGCAGTTTTCTAACTCGGTTGTTGTACCACGGTGGCTCTTTTCCATCTCTTACGATCTTGCTTGGCACATACTCATCTAACGCATATTGTACCATGGTTTTGAACTTCGTCCACTGATGCTCAACACTATCTGTACTTGAGACAAAACTTGTGTGTTGAGCCATCAAGTACTCTGAAATCTGCTTTTTGTCACTTTTGCTAAACAGAAAAATCTTCCTACCTTTTTTAATATTTCTATTTACGGCTGAAATCATCGATGCAATAACCGCTTTATGATCGCTGATTCCCTGTTCTGCATTAACTGATTCAAATAGTTCGGGTCTGTTTGTCACCAGAAGGTCTAATATGTTATCGCCACGAGTCGGTTCTCTGTTTAATTGCTCAAGGTAGTTTTCAGATAAAGCACTTAAAAATATTTCACTGGATTCTTTGTCCCTGCCACCCGTTATGAACGTTTGAGTCTCCCAGTCTATATCCGGCAAATTAAAATCTCCACCCAGAACTATAACATGGTGGGGAAATCTACTCGAAATATTTTCCAAATTATTCTTCAGGTGCTGAGCCACAACAGCTGCTGAGCCCGGGGGCCTATAGAGACATCCAATTACCATGTCTGAGCCTGCTTTAACCGTGACCTTCACCCAAATCATTTCACAATTCGAATCTCCGTCAATTTCCTTCGATACTATTGCACTTCTTATCGCTATAAACACGCCTCCCCCTTCACTGTCCAGCCTATCTCTGCGGTATACATTCCAATCAGAGTTTAGGATTTCATTACTGTTTACGTCTGGTTTCAGCCAACTTTCTATTCCTAGTACTATATGGGCGTTGTGACCGTTTATTAATGAGAGCAGTTCTGGGACCTTTCTATAGACGCTCCTGCAGTTTACTATTAGCACATTAATATTGTTATTCCTTGTTGCATTTTGCCTACTCCTGCCTTGCCGCGTCTCAGGAGGCGTCTTGTCGGGCCTAGGGAGGGAATTCTCTAACCTAAAAAAACCCCATGTGCACTCCACACGTACTCCGCTATCCTCGTAGCCGCTTCCGGCGTGTAGTGCACGCCTGACCTATTCAGGGGGACCCTACATTTCTCCACCCGATAGCGGAGGTCGAGAAATTTGCACCCCAGCTCTCCGCAGAATCGTCTGAGCCTCTGGTTTAAGCCTTCCACTCGGCTCCAAACCAGAGGACCGCGATCGGTTCTCGGAACGATACTACAAATAGTTAGCTCTGATTCCACCCCGCGAGCGAGGCTTTCCACCTTCACCAACTCCGCCAACCGTCTGTACGAACTGAGGATGACCTCTGAACCCAGACGGCAAGAGTCATTGGTGCCGACATGAGCAACAATTTGCAGTCGGGTGCACCCAGTGCTCTCTATCGCCGCCGGTAGGGCCTCCTCCACATCTCGGATGAGACCCCCCGGCAAGCAGACAGAGTGAACACTGGCCTTCTTCCCCGACCTTTCCGCTATTTCCCTAAGGGGCTCCATCACCCGCCTAACGTTGGAGCTCCCAATAACTAATAAACCCCTCCCCCCGTGTGCCTGCTCGGACCTTGCTGAAGGAGCAGCCACATGTCCACTGACAGGCAGAGCGGGCGATGCCACACGGCCAGCCTCCACATTGACCCTCCGCCTCGTGCGCCGCGAACGCCGCTGAACCCGCCACTCCCCTTGGGGAGAGGGTGGCCCAACCGCGCCCGGTACCCGCGAAGATGTCTCGACAGCAGGGACAGTGGGTGAAGCATCTAACACCTGGGGTGCACCATGCGACGCACCAGACTCCCCACTGCCGCTACACTCCGAGGCAGCAGCCTGAAGACGGCTGACCGCGGCCATCAACACGCTCAGCTGTTCGCGAAGAGTGGCCAGCTCCTCCTGCGTCCGTACACAGCAGCCACACATCCTAGCCATCCTAAGAAATCAATTTACTATAGAGTGTTAATCAGCTTTTAACTAGACTGCTAATTCACTAAAGGCGGTTGATTATTGACTAAACTGTGATTGCTAACCACTTCTTGTAGAAACAAGGAAAATAGCACTACCTGTCTCTGGACGGTATTGAAAACAAACACTAGCACTACTAGCACTACGGCTGACTAAAGGGACTCTCTGACTGTATTTAAAACAAACACGAGATCTATGGAACACTTAATAGCACTCTACTATTAAAGCTTCCTAAAAGCAAAAACACGCAGAAGAAGAAGTGACAAGTAAGAAAAATACAGATAATACTTAGATTAAGGTAGCTCGCTGCACAGAAGACGTGAAGCAGACGGCGGTTAGGGCGACACTGACACTACTGGCACTATGGCTGGCTAAAGGGACTCTCTCTGACTATTCAAAACAAACACGAGATCTATGGAACACTTAATAGCACTCTACTATTAAAGCTTCCTAAAAGCAAAAACACGCAGAAGAAGAAGTGACAAGTAAGAAAAATACAGATAATACTTAGAGCAAGAATGGTGGGTCTGACACACCGGCGTCATTGTGTTCTTTTTTCCATTTCCAGGAGTGTAATTGCAACATCGACACAAAGTCTACAATGAAGATAGAGGCTTGAGATAAATTTAAACTCACGCTTCGAAAGTAAAAGTGTCCTTTCAAAATTTGTTAAAAAAAAAACTCACCTGTTTCCACATGACTATATATTCTCTACGAATGAAGACAGAATCTTGGGATGAATAATAACTAATGTATAAGACTAAAGAGTTTTTGTTTTCAAAAGAATCCTCAGAAGGGTATATCTTTCATAGGCGTGCGTTTACACACTTGAGGTACTTCTGAAACTTTCATTTAGGATCAGAGTCACCATTTACCTTTCACAAACGTTCAGTCCGCAGAGGGATGGACGCACGACAAACATACGGAGGACCGTCAAACTCTTGAGATACATTTGCCAATATGCGTGAGATCACTACAACGCCAAAGTTCACCCTTAGCCATAGGAAGGAAAGGCGGTTCGCATACACCCACAAAAGAAAATGTCGCATCCTACATGTACGTACATACTGCACAAGATACCACACGGCGCATGGCGAATGGTACGTTCCACTGTTATTAATCACTTCCCTTTATGTTCCCTTTGCTACTTTCTCGTATCTTCGTGGTCCTTACGCGACCACATAAAAAAAAGTTTTGCATCACTTCTGTTCCGAGAGTTCCGGAACTTGTACATAAAATTGGAATAGAGATCAACATAAAAATCATTTCTGTCCTTTTTTATTGCTCATGAAAGCCACACATTCCATGTTGTACCACCATACAGCGAGACTTTCAGAAGTGTTGTTCCAGATTGGTATAGAGACAGGTACCTCTAATACCCAGTAGCACGGCCTCTTGCATTAATGCATACCTATATTTGTCGTGGCATACTATGCACAAGTTCATCAAGGCACTATTGGACCAGATTGTCCCACTCCTCAATGGCGATTCAGCATAGATCCCTCAGAGTGATCACATCGTCCATAAATAGCCCTTTTCAATCTATTCCAGGCATGTTCATGCCTGGAGAACATGTTGGCCACTGTAGTCGAGCGGTATCGTTATCTTGAAGGAAGTCATTGATAAGATGTGGCCGATGGGGGCGCGAATTGTCGTCCATAAAGACGAATTCCTCGCCAATATGCTGCCGGTATGGTTGCACTATCCGTCGGAGGATGGCATTCACTGATCGTACAGCCGTTACGGCGCCTTCCATGACCACCAGCGGCGCACGTCGGCCCCACATTACGCCACCTCAAAACAGCAGGGAACCTCCACCTTGCTGCACTCGCTGTACAGTGTGTCTAAGGCGTTCAGCTTAACCAGGTTGCCTCCAAACACATCTCCGACGATTGTCTGGTTGAAGGCATATGCGACATTCATCGGTGAAGAGAACGTGATACCAGTCCTGAACAGTCCATTTGACCTGTTATTGGGCCCCACTGTACCGCGCTGCATGGTGTCGTGGTTGCACTGATGGACTTCGCCATGGACGTCGGAAGTGAAGTTCAGCATCACGCAGCCTATTGCGCAAAGTTTGAGTCTTAACACAACGTCCTGTGGCTGCACGAAAAGCGTTATTCAACAAGGTGGCGTTTCTGTCAGGTTTCCTTCGAGCGATAAACCGTAGGCAGCGGTCATCCTTTGCAATAGTAGCCTCTGGACGGCCTGAGCGATGCATGTCATCTACAGTCCTGTCTCCCTGTAACTCCTCCACGTCCGAACAACAACGCTTTGGTTGACTCCGAGACACCTGGACATTGCCCCTGTTGAAAGCCCTTCCTGCAACAAAGTAACAGTGCGGACGCAATCGAACCGCGGTATTGACCGTCTAGGCATGGTTGAACTACAGACAACACGAGCCGTGTAGCTCCTTCCTGGTGGAACGACCGGAACTAATCACCTGTCATTACCCCTCCCTCTAATAGGCGCTGCTCATGCATGGTTGTTTACATCTTGGTCAGGTTTGTGACATCTCTGAACAGTCAAAGAGAGTGTGTCTGAGGTACAAAATTCACAGTCAACATCTGTCTTCAGGAGTTCTGGGAACAGGGGTGAGGGAAGACTTTTTTTGATGTGTGTATGTTGGCCACAGTATAGCCGTTCTGCAGTCAGCTGCAAATGCCGGTTCTCTAAACCGGTAATAGATTTATCAGACAGCCTCTGAACTGCTTCCATGTCTTCCTTTCATCAGACCTGATAGGGATCCCAAACACTCGAGCAATAATCAATAATAGGTTTCACCAGCTTCCTATATGCGGTGTCTTTTACAGGTGAACCACACTTTCCTGGCGGTCATATCACAATTCCCCAGGGAACTCCTGGTGATACCCTTGTCTTTGATGAATACTAGCCCCCAAGGATAACGCGCTGGGACCTGTTACTTTAGAAGTCTTCGAGCCACTCACATATATGAAAACCTACTCCGCATGCTCACACCTTCGTTAACAGTCTTTTCGCAAACCTAGGAATATGGAATTTTCCTCCGAGTTGCTTATAATAGTTTTCACTACGAAACGTTGTATGGAAATCTGGCAAAGAATCAAAAGAGATTATGGTCGTATGTGAAGTATGTTAGCGGCAAGACACATTCAGTGCCTTCTCTCTCTCATACAAATGGAGATACTATCGAAGACACTGCTGCCAAAATAGAGCTACTGAGCACAGCCTTTCGAAATTACTTCACGAAAAAAGACGAAGTAAATATTCCAGAATTCGAATCAAGAACAACTACCAACATGAATAACATTGGAGTAGGTAACACTGGAGTAGTGAAGCAATCTAAATCACTTAATAAGTCTTCTGGTACAGACTTTATACCAGTTAGGTTCCTTTGAGATTATGCTGATGGAATAGCTCCATACTTAACAATCATATACAACCATTCGCTCAACGAAAGATCCGTACCCAAAGACTGGAAAGTTGCACACGTCACACCAGTATCCACTAAATTACAGGCCCATAAGGAGCAGGATTTTGGAACATATATTGTTTCCGAAAATTATGAGTTACCTCGAAGAAAACGGACTATTGACACAGTCAACACGAATTTAGAAAATATCGTTCATGTGCAACACAACCAGCTCTTCACTCAGACGAAGTGCTGAGTGCTACTGACTAAGGGATTTCAAATTCATTCCGTATTTCTCGATTCTGGAAGGCTCTTGACATGTACCACACAAGCGGCTTGTAGTGAAATTGCGTGCTTGTGGAATATCGTCTCAGTTATATGACTGGATTTGTGATTTCCTGTCAGAGAGGTCACAGCTCGTAGTAATTGACGGAAGTCGTCCAGTAAAACAGAAGTGACTTTTAGCGTTCCCCAATGCGGTGTCATACGCCCTTTCCTGTTCCTTACGAATGTTGACGATTTGGAAGATAATCTGAGCAACCGTCTTAGGCTGTTTGCAGATGGCCTGTCATTTATCGACTAGTAAAGCCATCAGAAGTTCAAAACAAATTGCAAAACGATTTAGAAAAGATATCTGTATGGTGAGAAATTTTGCAGTTGACTCTAAATAACGAAAAGTGTCATGTCATCGACATGAGTGCTAAAAGGAATTCGCTAAATGTCGGTTACACTATAAATCAGTCCAATCTAAAGGCCATAAATTCAACTAAATATCTAGGAATTACAATTACGACCAACTCTCATTGGAAGGAACACATGGAAAATGTTGTGGGGAAGGCTAACCCAAGACTGGTTTACGTAACTGGGAGGAGGCTTAGAAAATGCAAGACATCTACTAAAGAGGCTGCCTATATTACACTTGCCCGTCCTCTTTTAGAATACTGCTGCGCGGTGTGGGATCCATATCAGATAGGATTGACAGAGTACATCGAAAAAGTACAAAGCAGGGCAGCACGTTTTATATTACCCCGAAATAGGGGAGAGAGTGTCGCTGAAATGATACAGGATTTGCGATGAGCATCACTAAAACAAAGGCGTTTTCTGTTGTGACGGAATCTTCTCACGAAATTCCAATCACCAACTTTCTTCTCCGAATGCGAAAATATTTTGTTGACGCCGGCCTGCATAGGGAGAAACGGTCACCATGATAAAATAAGGGAAATCAGAGCTCGCACGGAAAATATATAGATGTTGGTCCTTTCCGCGCGCTATATGAGATTGGAATAATAGACAATTGTACAGGTGGTTCGATTAACCCTCTGCCAGGCACTTAAATGTGATTTTCAGAATATCCATATTGATGTAGATGTACATGTAGATGCCTGTTGACCTTCATCCTTAGTTCGCAGTATATCATGTGAGAAAAGGGCAAGTCTAGTTTCGCACGAGCGATGCTCCCTGTAACCATACTGATTCGTGGGCCTTGGCTTCTCAGTCACAAGCAACTTTATTATATTCGAAATGAGCGTATATTCAAGAATTCTGCAGCACACTGATTCCAACGATATTGGTCTGTAATTTTGAACATTCCGTTAGATGAAGCGATGCTCGAGACCTCTGGTGACGTGCGGTATGTGTACGACCCTACGTTGCCGAGGGAGCTTTTACATGGAGGTGACAACGCGATAGTTCTGTGTCCTTTTAAAAAATGTTTATTTTTGTCAGTTTTCTCAACTGTAGAAAAGAAACCAGCCGAACGAGCAAGCGAGCTAGCTGCTCCACGCAGATGCCTGCCACCAGCAGCATGAAATGCAAATATACAACTGGCGCCAAGGTGAACTTTACTTTCAGTACGTAAATTGACATTTGTCTATAATTTCTATCGTCACCCTTGTGAAATCGGATGTATCTTTTTGAAACATTATGCAACATATGAGTAGTTGTAAATTGATCGAGGTGGAAGTTATGAACCCTTAACATGAGTTATGAGAGCTTTCTTCTCTTTCTTTTAGTTGAATAAATTAATAAAAGTAATTCTGGCCAAATGTGCGACCTTAAGTAATGATGTTAGCTTACTCTTGATTTCAGGGGTTGGTCAAACATACACTACTGGCCATTAAAATTGCTACACCACGAAGATGACGGGCTACAGAAGCGAAATTTAACCAAAAGGAAGAAGATGCGGTGACATGCACATGATTAGCTTTTCAAAGCATTCACATAAGGTGGCGACAGTGGCGACACCTACAACGTGCTGACATGACGAAAGTTTCCAACCGATTTTTCATACACAAACATCAGTTGACTGGCGCTGTCTGGTGAAACGTTGTTGTGATGCCTCCTGTAAGGAGGAGAAACGCGTACCATCACGTTTCCGACCTTGATAAAAGTCAGATTGTGGCCTATAGCGATTCCGGTTTATCGTATCGCGACATTGCTGCTCGCTTTGGTCGAGATCCAATGACTGTTAGCAGAATATGGAATCGTTGGGTTCAGGAGGGTAATACGGAACGCTGTTGGGATCCCAACGGCCTCGTACCACTAGCGGTCGAGATGACAGGCATCTTATCCGCATGGCTGTAACGGATCGTACAGACACGTCTCGATCCCTGAGTCAACAGATGGGGACGTTTGCAAGACAACAACCATCTGCACGAACAGTTCGACGACGTTTGCAGCAGCATGGATTATCAGCTCGGAGACAATGGCTGCGGTTACCCTTGACGCTGCATCACAGACAAGAGTGCCTGCGATGGTGTACTCAACGACGAACCTGGGTGCACGAATGGCAAAACTTCATTTTTTCGGATGAATCCAGGTTCTGTTTACAGCATCATGATTTTCGCATCCGTGCTTGACGACATCACGGTGAAGGCAGATTGGAAGCGTGTATTTGTCATTGCCATACTGGCTTATCACCCGGCATGCTGGTTTGGGGTGCCATTGGTTACACGTCTCGGTCACCTCTTGATAGCATTGACGGCACTTTGAACAGTGGACGTTACATTTTAGATGTGTTATGACCCGTGGCTCTGCCCTTCATTCGATCCCTGCGAAACCCTACTTTTCAGCAGGATAATGCACGACCGCATGTTGTAGGTCCTGTACGGACCTTTCTGAATAGAGAAAATGTTCTACTGCTCCCCTGGCCAGCACATTCTCCAGATCTCTCAGCAATTGAAATCGTGTGGTCAATGGTGGCCGAGCAACTGGCTCGTCACAATACGCCAGTCACTACTCTTGATGAACTGTGGTATCCTGTTGGAGCTGCATGGGCAGCTGTACCTGTACACGCCATCCAAGCTCTGTATGACTCAATGCGCATTCGTATCAAGACCGTTATTATGGCCAGAGGTGGTTGTTCCGGGTACTGATTTCCCAGGATCTATGCACCCAAATTGCATGAAAATGTGATCACATGTGAGCTATAGTATAATATATTTGTCCAATGAATACCCGTTTGTCATCTGCATTTCTTCTTGGTGTAGCAATTTTAATGGCCAGTGGTGTAATGTTAGAGCAGGGCACTCGACTTTGCAGATGATCTGGCAACTTTAGCTGGGGATATTACAGCAGTTCAAAATCAAATCGAAATTCTTAACTAAGTTGCGGAAAAAGTAGGCCTACAAATATCAATCGAAGAAACGCAATGAATGACTTGCAACAAGTAAGCACCAAAGTTTATGAACATGAAATACGGTAAAATAAAAAGCGTTCCTCAGTTTAAATGCTTGGAGGAAATTAAACAAGAAAACGGTCTGGAAAAAGCTGCTAACGAAGTTCGCTGTCAAAAAATAACAACTGCATTCAGAGGAACACAAAATATTTATAACAAAATCACTTTTGTAAATTGAGTAAACTTAGGCATTACGGCAATGTAATTAAACATATATCTCTTATGGAACAGAAAGTTTAATTTGAAGTAGAATTAAGGTTATTGGAGAAATTAAAAAGAAAGAGAAGAAGATTATTAAGAAAATATTAGGCCCCAAAATTACTGATGAAGAAACTTATAAGCTGAGAAGTAATAAGGAAACAGAAGAATATGCAGACATACATGGTGACATGAGAAAGAGAAGGCTTAAATTTTATGGTCATATAAAAAGAATGGCGCCTACTAGACTGACAAAGCAAATAGTAGAATTCTACGAAAACAAGTATGGGTAAAACTAAGCCAATTAAACCAACCACTGCGATTAAGGAAGATCTTAAAGTACCCGGTATAACTCAGGCAGACGTTACAGATAAAAAAAACATTCAGATAGAAGATATTTGATTGGAATTTTGGTCAGAGGGAAACTGGAAAACGGACTGGAACACCGTGTTCTGATAAAAGAAAGAGACTTCATTCTGAAAGGGTGAAACAAATTTGGACACAAAGGAAGGTCGACCATCAAAAGCGACATTGATTGACTGTACCTCGCCTGGTCCGATTGCACTCATACGTGAATAATAATAATAATAATAATAATAATAATAATAATAATGACAAGTGAACTTACTGTCAAACATCAAAGTATGGCAGAGCTGTGAAGTTATATAAGTACGATAATTATGAAAGAACGTACAGTAAATATGCTAGATGATCAATCAAGTAGTCCAAACGAAAACAATAAATTGCTTAAACTAACTGGAAAATATTTTGTAAACAGTCCGCCTGAAACAATGAAATGCAGTTAAGAAGATCTGAAGTACGTTAATTTTTACGGAATGTAAAGCCTCTACGAGTATCTTCCGCACACTTAGAAGATCGTGTGAAATGCACAAAATCTAAGATCCGACTGGCACTCGTAAAAGTTGTTTGTATCTATACCACCCCCTAAAACCAATCACTGTAATCACTGGCAGAAATAACTCCAGAGCAATCTCCATAAATGTATATCTTATCACTTAATCGAATTCTGTAACCTAAATCACGTTAAGTCCCAACGAAAGTCTCGGCCTCTCACACGTGCGGCCCAGTCGCCGCGGAGAACCAATTACCTGAACATACCCATTGCTGACTGCCAAACGTTCCTCCAGAAATCAAGACAAAACGCATGAGGCGTTGAAAGCTCAGTTTCCGGCCCCTTATACTCGCCCCCAGGCAAACGGCAGGCATATTGATTACTATGTTTAACCTACTGTTCGAGTTAATACCAGAAGTTTCTCATGTGGTTAACGTAGGTTGATTTATCGGCCCAATCAAGGTTCGATACGCTGTCTGAGTGTTCGTCAAACCAGGAACATCACGTGGTGCACTAAGCACACAGCAGATGTCACCTTGGTACTAAGATGCAGAAGAAAACACAATATTTATTCACCGATGAAACGCCTGGTTAAATCGGCAGGGCAGAACAGATAGTTGGAATTGTGGAAAGGGGCCAAAAATGAGTGGCTGTCAGTTACACTCGAACACATTTTACTTTATTTAGTTGCCCAAACATTACAGCACCAATTTCCGAGCTTAACTATCGACTGAATATGTCACACAATCTTATGGCTTAAGGACACAACCACTTTAATTTTTAAAACGGCTGAAGGCCCATGATTTAAAACACGACTACAATAAATTTTCAAAATGCAGAAAGCGCAAGGTTTTATCTTTAAATAATATGCCAAATGAGGCTGAAGGCTCAAACAATCTAAGACTTAACAGTAAGGAATTTTACCTTTAAAACGGCTGAAGGCCCATGAATCAAAACACAACTCCAATAAATTTTGACAAGGCAGAAAGCCCAAGGCTTTATTCTTAAACAATTTTTTTAAATGAGGTTGAAGGCCCAAACAATCTAGGATTTAACAAGTAAGGAATTTAAATTTTACAACGGCTGAAGGCCCACGATTGAAAAACGCAACTACAATAAATTTTCAAAAGGCAGAAGGAACAATGATTTATTCAGAAAAAAAAAATATTTTAAATGAGCCTGAAGTCCTAAACAATCTAAGACTTAACAGGTAAAGAATTTTAATTTTAAGATGGCTGAAAGACCATCATTGAAAAACACAACTACAATGAATTTTCAAAAGGCAGAAGGCCAAAAGCTTTATAAAAAAAATTAAATCAGCCTGAAGGCCCAAACTATGCAAGATTTGACAAGTAAGGAACTTTCTATTTTAAAACGGCTGATGGTTCATTGTTTAAAACCCAACTAAAAGCACACAAATTCAAACCATCGGCTATGAGCCATTAAAATACACAATCAAACACCAATAAGAAAAGACAATACAGACAACGGCGCTCAGAGGTTTCCGGGGGTCGGTCTGCACTTGAAATATTAATGTTAGCTTTGGGGAGACTGGTAGTGGGTCCAACTGTATCCGATCCACCAGCAACCCAACCAAGAGACAGTGAACTGACCCACCGACAAGACGACTTGCTTTCCACCCGACCAGTGCACAAGGAACTCTAAAGCCAAAACGTAAAAGGCGTAGCCGCCCACAACCAAGTATGTATAAGCTGTCAAAACTACACACACATGTTGGACAGCGACAACACGGAGAGGAAAGGACACTGCTGAATTTTACGTCAGCGGCCAGGGCAGGTAACCGGAACGCTAAAGGTCACAAGGCAGAAAATTCCGCTGGAGCACTTGGACTTCAAATAACTAAAATACAGTTGCACTCCACCAGAGCCGGCCGCGGTGGCCGTGCGCTTCTGGCGCTGCAGTCCGGAACAGCGGGGCTGCTACGGTCACAGGTTCGAATCCTGCCTCGGACATGGGTGTGTGTGATGTCCTTAGGTTAGTTAGGTTTAAGTAGTTCTAAGTTCTGGGGGACTTATGACCTAAGATGTTGAGTCCCATAGTGCTCTGAGCCATTTTTTGAACTCCACCAGATGGTGGCCAAACTTTCGCCAACTCGAACACTCGCTGTTGCTCACGGGAATACTCCCAGCAGCCAACCATGAAAAACCAGCACCACAATGTGAAGAGACTGGCTTCGCTAATTAAATCTCCACTCAACTTTGATGTCCCGGGTCGGTGAACCACGAACCTCGTAGCAATCGGAACAGCTGCCACACACTCCGACACTGCGTAGAGGCCGCCAGCGGTCCCGGCCCACTGCACCGCGCGGAGATTTCCTGGATGATCCACCCTAACCGACCGACTGCCGCACACCAACTAGCCGGAAACTATCAGCACCAGACCAAAGATAGTACAAGGTGCGAATATCGATACACACCGCTGCTGCAACACGTAGAAAGAGGAAGAACCACGGCATAACCGCAGTAACCACAGGAAACCAAACGCAGACTAACAGACAAGTTTTAAACCAACGCATAAACTGGGGCCAGCACGGCTCAACCGAGAATGTTGAAATAAATGCCCTGGTTCATATACACGACAACCAAAACGAGTGAACCCAAGTCCTAGTGCCAAAAAGCACTCACAAGACATCACTGAAGCACCTCCTGTTACACCCTCAGAACACTGCTGGTTGAGCGTCTCTTCGGGCCGTCGCTGCACTGAACGCCTTACAGTATTTGAAGAGAGACAAAAAGCGATTGTCCGGAGCACACTACACGTATCCAGGCAGTTACTGTGTCGTTTGTCCCACGGAAGACACGGTGTCTTATGTGCCGCTGAGAACGATGGCGTTTTGAGAGGTACCTGACTGAGTATCGTCAGCATTTAGTTCCTCCGTAATGATCGCTCAGTAAGTGGTTCCAGGGACCTGCAGTCAACGATTGCAGCAATGCCTGCCGAGTTTGAAACCTGTTGTCATGACTGTGAGTGGTAACCCGTTCCCTGTAGACAGGCTGCACATTCCACTTTCATAAACTAATAAATTGGTCATCTTCATTGATGATGTGGCGACGGGCACGTCCAGAAACAATAGCTACTTTCTATTATTCCCACGCGTCGACTCACGTCATGTGCTGAGTCCAAAATACCGTTTACCACTTCACTGCCGCGTCGTATGTCAGTAGCAGCGTGTCGTGACCAGGTGCGGTGTCACCGCCAGACACTACACTTGCTAGGTGGTAGCCTTTAAATCGGCTGCGGTCGGGTAGTACACGTCGGACCCGCGTGTCGCTACTATCAGTGATTGCAGACCGAGCGCCGCCACACGACAGGTCTAGAGAGACTTCCTAGCACTCGCCCCAGTTGTACAGCTGACTTTGCTAGCGATGGTTCGCTGACTTCTACGCTCTCATTTGCCGAGACGATGGTTAGCATAGCCTTCAGCTACGTTATTTGCTACGACCAAGCAAGGCGCCAGTATCCGTACTATTGATATTGTGAATCATGTTCCATAAAGAGCGACGTTCTCCATTAATGGATTAAAGTTAAGTATTCCACCAGCTACGTCCGTTTTTCTCACTTCTAATTCCCTTGTCATGTTCCAGACCTCACGCCAGCCTGCGTGAGCTAAAACGCGTGCATATCGGCCTCCTTTAACCATACGGTTGGCTCTCCTGCCAACCACAATACCAGGGGTGGCTAATATTCCGTCTGGTAAACTCTCTTTCCCAGGAACTTCACTTAGTGGAAGAGGAGGCGAAGAAAGAGAACACATGTCTCAGCTTATCCGTAGATATTCGACCGTTTCTGGAAAATAGATGGTCGAAGTTTTCGAGGTACTTTACGTGGCTTTTACCGCGTTACACCCTCAGACGAGTCATAGCATAGTGGTCAGCGTCGCGTGTTCGAAACCTGATTATTGTATATATTTTTTGTTTTATTTTATTTTGTTTCCACTTATCTACCCTTGTCGTACGAGATGCTTCTCATCAGATTAGGGGATACATGGGCGTTATATTTACCATAAAAATACAATTGGATTTCAGAATAAGTGTCATACATTTATTACATACAGAGTTATTCTAAATGATGGACCCACTTTCAAAACTTGGTATCTATTCAAATACAGATCCAAAATGAACAAGCTTTATACCAATGAAAAGAGGAAGTCTCAAAGTCTTTTCCATAATCATTGATATTAATTTAATTAATGTAATTATTTGTAATTAATTAGTTTTAATAATTATTTAGTAATTAGAAATGTTGTAAACGTTCAATGCGGCCACCGCTGGCTGCACGGCAAAAATCGACGTGGTAGCCAATTTCGTCCTACACACGCGAAAGCGTGTCTGCTGTTACTGAGTGCACGGCAGCAGTGATCCGGTTTCGCAGATCATTCAGGGCGGGTAGTAGAGGCGGGACGTAAACAGCTGCCTTCACATAAGCCCATAAGAAACAGTCACAGGGTGTGAGATCAGGAGATCTCGGTGGCCATAAGTGCAGAGCAAGGTCTTCAAGTCCCCTGCGACCGATCCAGGGAGTCACACAAAAAGCCTCATACGTCACGGTGCCAATGGGGCGGAGCTCCATCCTGTTGAGAATCTTCCACTACTTGAGAGAACAGCCATTGTTCCAACACGTCCGGATACGTGATTCCCGTTACAGTCCTTTCCGCAAGGAAAAATGGTCCATAAGCCTTTGTATGAGATACGGCACAGAACACGTTGATCTTCGGTAAGTGTCTTTCGTGTTTCAATGGTGAATGTGGATTTTCCGAACGCCATATGCGAACATTGTTTCTGTTCACTTTTGCACTGAGGCAGGACGTCACTTCATTGCTAAAAACTACAAATATTTGCTAGCACATAATCACAAGACACGAGACGCTTCTCTTTGTCATTTGGTGCTGAGAGCCTGCACAAGTTGTAATCGGTAGGCGTTGTACAGCAAACGCCGTCTCAGAACTTTCCATGCGGTTGGATGGGGTATTCCAAGTTCTAAATTGGCCCCATTGGTAGACTTACTGGGACTACGCACAAAACTTTCTTGCATCCGTGGGACACACGCGGTCGGCCTGTGCTTTTTCCTTTGCACACGTTCCCAGTCTGTTTAAACTGCTTAAACCAACGGCCAATAATTTTGCAAGTTGGTGATTGAATACCGAATGTAGTACGAAACGCCCGCTGCACTACGATTTGCAACACACATTTCGCGAACTCAAGAACGCAGAAAACCTTGTGCTTCACAGTCGCCATCTCACTCACAGCTGACAATGAAACGGAATGACGGCCCTACTGCCGCGCGAACCCTACCGGGCCCTTCTGAAACCATCACAGCCCGTCCGCTGTCGCCAGTCAAAAACTTCGAAACTTCCTCTTCATTCGTATAAAGATTGTTTATTTTGGATTTGTGCTTCAGTACATAAGATCTTTGAAAATGGGACCATCGTTTAGAATAACCCTATAATACACACACATCAAAAAAGTTTTGCATCACCCTGGTTCCCAGAACTCATGAAGATAGACGTTGACTGTGGATTTTGTACCACATGCAGAGTCCCTTTGACAGTTCAGAGATGCTACTAAAGCCGACAGCTGTGGTCCACCGGTTCTAGGCGCTTCAGTTCGGAACCACGCGGCTGCTACGGTCGTAAGTTCGAATCCAGCCGTGCGCAAGGATGTGCGTGATGTCCTTAGATTAGTTAGGTTTAATTAGTTCTAAATGTAGGGGACTGATGACCTCAGATGTTAAGTCCGATAGTGCTTAGAGCCGCTTCAACCATTAGTTGTCACTAAGAACGTCCAAAGATGTAAACAACCATGCATGAGCAGCGCCTATTAGACGGAGGGGGTCTGACAGCTGATCAGTTCCAGTCAATCCACCAAGAAAGAGGTACACGGCTCGTATTGTCTGTAGCTCAACCACACCTAGACGGTCAACACCGCGGTTCATTCGCGTCCGCATTGTTACTTTGTGCCAGGAAGGGCTCTCAGCAAGTGAAATATCCAGGTGTCTCGGAGTGAACCAAAGCGTTGTTGTTCGGACATGGAGGAGATACTGAGAGACTGGAACTGTCGATGACACGCCTCTCTCAGGCCGCCCAGGGGCTACTACTGCAGCGAATGACCCGCTACCTACGGGTTATGGCTTGAAGGAAACATGACAGCAACGCCACCATGTTGAATAATGCTTTTCGTGCAGCCACAGGACGTCGTGTTACGACTCAAACTGTGTGCAATAGGCTGCATCATGGGCAGCTTCACTGCCGACGGCCACGGCAAGGTCTATCTTTGGAACCACGACACCATGCAGCGCGGTACAGTTGTGCCCCACAAAATGCCGAATGGACCGTTCAGGATTGGTATCACGTTCTCTTCACTAATGAGTGTCGCATATTCCTTCAATCATGCAATCGTCAGAGACCGGTGAAGCTGAACGCCTTAGACACACTGTCCAACGAGTGCTGCTAGGAGGAGGTTCCCTGCAGTTTTGGGGTGATATTATGTGGGGCCAACGTACTTCGCCGGTGGTCATGGAAGGCACTGTAACGGCTGTACGATCAGTGAATGCCATCCTCAGACCGATAGTGCAACCATATCGGCAGCATATTGGCGACGTATTCGTCTTTACGGACGACAATTCTCGCCCCCATCGTGCACATCTTATGAATGACTTTCTTCGTGATAACGACATTGGTCGACTAGAGTGGCCAGCATTTTCTCCAGGCATGAACCCTATCGAATATTCTGGGATGGATTGAAAAGGGCTGTTTATGGACGACGTGCCCCACCAACCACTCTGAGGGATGTACGGCGAATCGCCTTGTGAATAGTATGCCACGACGAATATAGGCATACATCAACACAAGAGGACGTGCTACCGGGTAACCGCAGCCATGGTCTCCGAGCTGATAGCCCATGCTGCTGCAGACGTCGTCGAACTGTTCGTGCAGATGGCTGTTGTCTTGCAAACGTCCCCACCTGCTGACTCAGGGATCGAGACGTGGCTGCACGATCCGTTACAGCCATGCGGATAAGATGTCTGTCATCTCGACTGCTAGTGATACGAGGCCGTTGGGATCCACAACGTCGTTCCGTATTACCCTCCTGAACCCACCGATTCCATATTCTGCTAACAGTCATTGGATCTCGACCAACGAGAGCAGCAATGTCGCGATAGGATAAAGCGCAATCGCGATAGGCTACAATCCGACCTTTATCAAAATCGGAAACGTGATGGTACGCATTTCTCCTCCTTACACGAAGGAGGAGATTGCTGTACACCGGTGTGTACAGCAATCTGGACCACCACCTCTGAAGGTCTCGCTGTATGGTGGTACAACAAGCATATGTGGTTTTTATGAGCAATAAAAAGGGTGGAAATGATTTTTATGTTGATCTCTATTGCAGTTTTCTGAACAGGTTCCGGAACCCTTGGAACCGAGGTAATGCAAAACTATTTTTGTTGTGAACGATATGTTAAGGAGTTACAATGTTATTAAATTCTCATATTCAGATATCCTATTCTCATATCAATTGTTATATTAACTCGATTTTGATTCTACAGTGAGAGTTAGCGCATTTCCTTGGATGACACAGATGTAGTAACAATCGTAACACAGGTATTCCGAAAACAATGAGCACCGCGCGAATGCAGGTTCGTCACAGCGACATTTCTTCGTATGAATGCCACTCGGGAAAGAAATGTCGTTAACACTGGTGAAGATATCCGTTGACAACAATTTCACGGCAAACCATGCACAAAGGATCACTTTTCTGACAACTAACGCCTGCAACTGATTACGAATCGAGATACGCTGCAGGAATTCCACCAAAAACAATTTCAAATGATTTTCTCATAATTTTTTTTCAGTTCGTTCATCTGACATACAGTTAGTAGACGAATAAGGATAACTTTATATCAGTATACGTTGGAAAAGATTATTGAAGTAATCTTCTAAACACATACGTATATAAATGGAAAACCAAAAGAGAAGTAACAATCGAGTTTTGAACACGGTGCAAAAGTAAGAAACCGCGATACCGACCACTGCGTCACTATTTCGTCTAACAGTATTACGCGGTAAAAGGCACACTAAGTACCTCGAAAACTTTGATCATCTTTTTGTTTTCAGAAACGATCGAGTATCTACAGATAAGCCGAGATAAGTGTTCTCTTGTTCTGATTCCTCTTCCACTGAGTCAAATTCCCGGGAAATTGGGTGATGGCACCTACTGTGTTCTGTGTGTGTATTCCTAAGGCACTAAACTTCTGAAGTCATCGGTCGCTAGACTTACACACTACTTAAACTAACTCATGCTGCGAACAACACACACATCCATGACCGAGGGAGGACTCGAACCTCCGTCGGGAGGGGCTGTGCAATCCGGGACATGGCACCTCTAACAATGCGGCCATTCCGCGCGGCTCAGCTCCATTCACCTGGCAAGTCAAGACACCGGGTACGTCTACTCATAAGTGAATTTTCCGACTATTGGGACGTTGGTTTTCTTCGCAGACGGTGATATAGAATTGTTTGGTCTGAGCATCAAAATTGGATGCACTCTCGTTTCCCCATTGTGAACTGCATCTCGAAGAAGTTTTGATTCCCTATTGTCTGCACAGCACGAGCGTACCGCATGTGAAGTCGCTGCTGGAATGCACGAGCGGCTGGAGATTTTTGAAGCAGGTACCTTACACTACTTGCCATTAAAATTGCTACACCAAGAAGAAATCCAGATGATAAACGGGTATTCATTGGACAAATATATTATATTAGAACTGACATGTGATTTCATTTTCACGCAGTTTGGGTGCATAGATCCTGAGAAATTAGTACCCAGAACAATAACCTCTGGCCGTAATAACGACCTTGATACGCCTGGGTATTGAGTCAAACAGAGCTTGGATGGCGTGTACAGGTACAGCTGCCCATGCAGCTTCAACACGATACCACACTTCATCAAGAGTTGTGATGTCTTATTGTGACGAGCCAGTTGCTCGGCCACCATTGACCGCACGTTTTCAATTGGTGAGAGATCTGAAGAATATGCTGGCCAGGGCAGCAGTCGAACATTTACTGTATCCAGAAAGGCCCGTACAGGACCTGCAACATGCAGTCGTACATTATCCTGCTGAAATGTTGGGTTTCGAAGGGGTCGTAAAACATCTAAAATGTAACGTCCACTATTCAAAGTGCCATCAATGCGAACAAGAGGTGACCGAGACGTGTAACCAATGGCACCCTATACCATCACTCCTGGTGATGACGAATACACGCTTCCAATGTGCGTTCACCGCAATGTCACCAAACACGAATGCGACCATCATGATGCCGTAAACAGAAACTGGATTCATCCGAAAAAATGACGTTTTGCAATTTGTGCACCCAGGTTTGTCGTTGAGTACACCATCACAGGGGCTCCTGTCTGTGATGCAGCGTCAAGGGTACTCGCAGCCATGGTCTCCGAGCTGATAGCCCATGCTGCTGCAGACGTCGTCGAACTGTTCGTGCAAATGGTTGTTGTCTTGCAGACGTCCCCATCTGTTGACGCAGGGATCGAGACGTGCCGCACGATCCGTTACAGCTATGCGGATAAGATGCCTGTCATATCGACTGCTAGTGATGTTAGGTCGTTGGGATCCAGCACAGCGTTCCGTATTACCCTCGTGAACCCACCGATTCCATATTCTGCTAACAGTCATTGGATCTCGACCAACGAGAGCAGCAATGTCGCCATAGGATAAAGCACAATCGCGATAGGCTACAATCCGACCTTTATCAAAGTCGGTAACGTGATGTTACGCATTTCTCCTCCTTACACGAAGCATCACTACAACGTTTCACCAGGCAAAGCCTGCCATATAGACTAAATTATTGTGTAATGCTTTTTTTTTTACTTTATTTTTATGTTGTTTTCAGACATCTAAAGTTTTAGTGATGAAAATGACTCGTAATTCAAATTATATTAAAGTTACAATAAAACGGATTACACTAGCAAAAAGAGGAAGTAATTTATGTAAGTCTGCAGGCTTTCGTGGCCGTTGTCACTGAAGTTAAAATGTTCTGTGTTATTAGGCCGCGTCATGTTTCTTCTAAAATGTTCGACGTTTCGACCCCTCTGCTTGGATCTTCCCCAGGATCTTTTGGTGTCCAGTAATGCTAGAGCAGTAGTAGTTCTAGAAATAGTGGAACAGGAAAAGAGCCAGGGGAAGATCCCAGCAGAGGGGTCGAAACGTCGAACATTTTAGAAGAAACATGACGCGGCCTAATAACCAAGAACATTTTAACTTCAGGTAATAATTTACTCCTACAATGACGTGTCGCTTTGTCAATAATAAATGTTAGGCAATATTAGTAATTTAGTGAAACTGCGCTGTCATGCTTTTTATACTTTCACTAATTTTGGCGGTATTACCACATCGCACAACTAACTGCAACATTCTCTAGTGTAATAAGATTTTACCGAAAATTAAGTTTACAGAAATTTTAATTCTGTTTTTGTTCATATTTTCCGTCTAATCATAGATACCTCCAGCATTCTATACCCGCTGCTGTTATTACATCAATTAAACCTATTTTCAGAGACTTGGCTCATCCTGACCTTCTAAGGAAATATCTGCATAGGTAGGCACAGAACCCAAATGACTGTTTCGACAGTATAATTTGGAACACCTTCCTAAAACTGTATTTGTAGGCATTCATGCAATGAAACTAGGAGTTCATGATGCTGTTATTATATTAAATTATGGTAATATTCGAAAGTATTGGGTACTGAAAAAGCTGGGAATTAATCCTGGTGAAAATATGATCACCGGGTTGCAACATTGCGATAAAATGAGGATAGCCGATGCAGACAGGTCTTCATGTGATACGCCCAAGAAAGCAAGACAAACATCCATGAAGGTGAAAAAGAGGCTGGAAGACCTGCTAGAGGTCAAAGAAGGACCATAAAATGCAGCAGGCAGTTTTAATTAACTGTAAGTAACAAATATCAAAAGTTATTTCTTTAAAGTCAGTTTCCTGCAAACTAACATTTTCAGTACATATGCCCCATCAGAAACTATCATAGCTAAATGAATGAAATTTCAGACTCTGCGTTACATAAAACGCCACCTCTGGTACTACATTCATTAATGTTCCCCCATTAGGAAGTTCACAAACAAATATTTTCTGCAGAAAAACTTAATATTTTTGTTAATAAATTTAAAAAAGTCTTTCTTAAAAACTATAAAATGCACGAGTAGAGTTTAGTACAGTTGACTCTATTAGCATCATGTAACATACAGTTAAAATATTAAGGTCCTGCATCAAATAGTTTTTTCAGAAATGGGCAAAATACTTTCCTGAATTAAGATGGATTAGATAGGCAGGGTGTGGTCCCCATAACAGCCGGCTTGACGCTGGAGAGGGGACTCAGTGTGTGTCGAATGACTGGAGTGGGACCTGTCTGGAGCAGTACCTGTGTCGTACAATGTGAGGCGAATCAGCTGCACACTTCATTGTGAACTTAGAACAGTTCACTTGTGTATGTCGCAACGCTTCGATGGTTTTGCCTACTTTTTCGATTTCTCGAGTGTGATTCTAAGGATCTGCATTTATTTCCAGTTAAGGGTGTTGGTCGAGTTTTTGTACTTTTGCAGTTTAACTACACTCAGAACATGTATTTATTTGTTCCTGACGAACAGTCAGGCCTTGTGAAATTCCTGGCAGATTAAATCTTTCCGCCAGCCCGACACTTGAACCTGCGACATTTTCCTTAAGCAAAAAACTGTTCTGTAGTCTTTTTTTCTTGTACAATCCCACTATATCGACTTAGACCATTGACAAGTTTCTTTCCCAAAACTTCATCGATGGCGCATTACACTATACTGACTGTGCTGGCATAAGCTGTCGCCAGTACACCGGTCGGCAAAGATGTAGCGTGAAAATCAACAGTAAGTGCTAGACCAAGCGTTCCTATCAGGAGAGAGGCCAGAGACAGACTGGCAAGCACCATGCCGCCAACGCCCTCTCGACAGCAAGTATTTAGATCGCCGCCACTGACCGGAGGGTCTTCTCAGTCACTAGCGCAGTCACTCACTAGCTTAGTTACTAACACACTAACTTCTAGTTTGATTTCTGTCAGGACATGCGCATAGAAACCGATACTGCCTGCAAGAGAACTATTTCTGAAGAGCTTGTACCACAACACATGGGCTCTATTTACGTTACGTAGCAGCTATCTGACCACGTAAATGTGTTAGTCCATATGTGCATTTGTGTTGTAGAGACAGGATACTGGCCATCCATAGTAAAATTCTTTCCCTTGATTCCGACGGTACAAAACTCTACAATGGTGTTCGCCTCCGTAGCGTAGCGGTAGCGTTACCGCATACCACGCCAGGGTTCGATTACAGGCAGGGGACTGGATGTTGTGTGTCCCTCTTCATCATTTTCATCATCATTGACTCTCAAGCCGCCAATGTGGCGTCACTTGCAATACGGCGGCCGAACTCCCCCGAATGGGGCCTCCCGGCCAACAATGCCATACGATCATTTCATTTTTTCTACAGCGGTGACAAGGACACTATATCGACTGAGCTAGCCAAGCCCGACTGATAATCTGTTCTCACAACTTCACATTTCCTACCTTCCAAACTTCACAGAAGTTCTCCTAAACACTTTATGGCACCAACCCTCATGGAAGGAAGGATATTACGGAGAAATGGCTTAGCTAAAGCATTAGGCATTGTTTATGGAATGAAGTTTTACTCTTCAGTGGAACTGTTTGCGGTACAGAGTCCGTGTGAGCTGCTCTTCAGGGTACTATACGTATTGGCGAGCCGCTTTATATGAAGGTTATTGGTTTGAAGTTGTTCTTCGATTCTCCCTTTTAGTGGTGACTTTTAAAAACTCCCCTGCCCGCCGTGTACTGTGTTTGCCTATACCATGTCGGCGTAGTTATTATTTAAATTGGTTGTGTCCGCCTTTTTAGACTGCTCCAGTATTCCACGTTCTACGGAAAATTGGGTTATTAATTGCTGATTATTGTAATTCCGGAACTCCTACCTCTGAATCGTAGGGGGGGGGGGGGGAGGGTCTGAAAGTTAGTGTTTGCCATTTGAGAGTAGCTCAGTATAACCTTAGTATTGTGAATTTCTTTAAGCAAGCAAGCTCTGAAAGGTTTTTACTACCCTTTAAAGACGGCTCATTGTAACCTTATTATTTTTTAAATTGCAAACACTTCTTCAGAGGTTTATTACTCTCTTGAAATACAGCTTAAGGTTTAAAACGTTTTCCTTTTTTATTATTTTATTCTTTTTTAAAGGGCACCTCAGGATAAATTTTTGGTATTTCAGTACATCCGTTACAGGTGGTTTACAGTAATTAAAATGCTTGATAGGTTCACGGGAATTACGCCGGATAATATTATAGAAACCGCACAATATTTCAGCGAGACAACTGCCCGCCATCTTCAGGTGCTACTGTCGCGTCGCTGAGAAGCTCGCCAATTTATATGCTGGCTTTCTACAACAGCGCAGGCGCCAGCGGGGCATGACGTCAACGAAGACCAATCGTAGACAGCGTCGAATACAAGAGCCCTCTGCTGGAGAACGGGTCGCGGTCTGCGAAATCGCGCCGCGTCGCGGGAAAATGCGGCCGGGAGCGACGGACTCCGTTCGCGCGCGCGATGTGTTGGCGCGCGATTTAAGCATCTGCAGATGGGAAATCTGCGTTAATTCGGTGCGGTTGCCACTCTGCTACTGACGATTCCTTAGTGCCGCCTAGGCTGGCTCCCAGGCTTTGCTCAGGTGAAACCCCGTGTCTCTGTTTATTAGGTCACTGTTTATACGTATTTCGACCACCTCTTTGATGATGGAGTCCCAGTATGTGGAAGCATGCTTACCTTGACTTACTTTTTATTTAACTACCAGTATTTTGAGCAGACTGGCGGTGTTGCTATGGGTAGCCCTCTGTCTCCCATAGTAGCTAATCTTTTTATAGAAGATTTCGAGGACAAAGCACTTCAGACGGCGGTTTTGAAACCCAAATGCGCCCAAGAAGTTCTTCACAAGAATCAACACGTTGTTCTCTTATTTCAGGAGTCAGCTACCAGTGGCACCCATCTTGCAGACACTTTGTGTAAGTGGAGCACATCATGCACAGTGTGGTATGCTGACGCATGATTAATCCGTAAACATGCTGCAGTTCATTCAGTGTCACTCGGCGGTTTTCCTTCACTATGGTCTCAACTGCTGCAATGTTCTGTGTGGTCACATCTCGTTGTGCCTGACCTGGACGAGGAGCATCTTCCACTGAAGCCACACAATTTGCGAACTTCCAACTCCATTCGTAGACTTGCTGCTGTGACAAGCATGCATCACTGTACTGAACTTTCATTCGTCGATAAATTTCAATAGGTTTCACACCTTCACTACGCAAAAACCGAATAACAGAAGACTGTTCTTCCCTGGTACAAGTAGCAAGTGGGGCGGCCATACTTATATTGATACTGCGACGCTATGTGTGCATCTGCACCATGCTGCCATTCTGCACTCTGTTTGTAGCACGCTTACCAACTTACAGGATAACGGCGCGAAATTTCGATTTGTTATTACAAATTTAAGGTTTTCATTTGACTCACCCTCGTATATCAAGAACACATTGTGTTAAATTTGTTCACATTGAACAGGTGAACGAACTGGTGGTACGAGTAGTAAAGTTTCTGAATTCGCACGCATTATTCGACTGCCGCCTGTAACAGTTTTCGACGGAACTGAATGAAGAATATATGGAGAGTTTATATGTTATTACAAAGTATGTTGGCTAAGCCAAGGAAAAGGCCTGGAACAGTTTTCAATTTAAACCCCGACATTATTGAACTCATGAAGGAAAAGGGAGTGCAGGAACAATTAGAACACTCAGAATGCACTGCAGACCTCACCATTTAAGTGTAAGGAAGATCGAGTCAGATGTTTCCAAGCCCATGTGATACGCCATCACCCCCCTTGGGCTCAGTTTGTTAGAGGAAGATGGGTGTACCCCCAGATCTGCCGCTAAAAGTGTCGAATTATGAGAAAACTGCTCGTGAACGCTAAAAGAAATCTAGTGTAGACTCGAAGGTAGACTTATGCTAAGCCGGCCGGAGTGGCCGAGCGGTTCTAGGCGGTACAGTCTGGAACCGCACAACCGCTACGGTCCCAGGTTCGAATCCTGCCTCGGGCATGGCGGTGTGTAATGTCCTTACGTTAATTAGGTTTAAGTAGTTATAACTCAGAAGTTAACTCCCATAGTGCTCAGAGCTATTTGAACCATTAGACTTATGCTACAGGCTGATATCAAAAAAGTTACATGAAAACATCTTTTCGTACCTTCTTGTCTCAAAATCGGTTTGAACAGTACTGCTGCTATGATGTCAAGAGATCTGTTCAGCAATGATGTATTATTTCTCTTTAAGTTTGCAACGATTATGTCGTCCCTAACACTCATATACTACTTCATACAGTCACGCTATGTGCTAAAATAATCCCACTGTTGTCGCTTTTATAAATGTGCGGAGCATTACCTTGGAGAAGCAAGTCTTGATACTCCAAACAGCACAAGGTAAGGAAGCTCTTGGTCCAGCCAGCGGAGTGCTGCTCTGGCTTGCATTAGACTGGACAGATGACGTTCGTCAACACGCCTACGCCGCGGCTCCATGAAACACACCACGGCGATGAATCTCCAAGATTCAGAGGCTCCCAAAACAAGCAAACATCCGTCCTTGCTTCTGAGGGCACTTTATGGTGGTCCATAACTGCCAGCGATAATTTACTCTCTGCTATTCCATCACCATACATCATCTCTTATAACCTGCCCTCCCTGTACCTAATTTTCTTCGCTTTTGTCGAATCCTTCCGCAAACTTTGAGTATTGATTCGTCTCTGTTTTTTGAAATCCTTCACTCGTTTGCTGATCTGCAGTCTTTCTGAGCTTAGAACACGACTGGAAATTCTCGAGTACAGTTTGGTGTTGTTCTCTCCAGTTCCCGAAGCTAAATGAAGTGAAGAAGACTATGCACTTCCGTCATTTTTACAGATAAGTTGTACTGACAGACAAAGATGACTCAATGGTTAACACCCTGCAGGAGCCCGGTTCAAATGTCCGAAAGCGAAGCAGTAGTTGAGAAGCGAGTGGGACAGTGTTGTAGCCTATCCCCTATGTTATTCAGTCTCTATATTGAGCAAGCAGTAAAGGAAACAAAAGAAAAAAATGGAGTAGGAATTAAATGTGTGTGAATTTCTGTGGGACCAAACTACTGAGGTCATCGGTCCCTACACTTACAACCTACTTAAACTACCATTAACTAAATTATGCTAAGAACAGCACACACATCCACGCCCGCGCCCGAGGGAGGACTCAAACCTCCGTCGGGAGAGGCTGCGCGGTCGTGACATTGCGCCTCAAACCACGTGGCCACTCCGCGCGGCGAATAGGAATTAAAATCCATGGAGAAGAAATAAAAACTTCGTTTGCCGACGACATTGTAATTCTGTCAGAGACAGCAAAGGACCTGGAAGAGCAGCTGAATGTAATGGACAGTGTCTGGAAGGGAGGCTATAAAACAAAACGACGATAGTGGAATGTAGTTGAATTAAATGAGGCGATGCCGAGGGAATTAGATTAGGACATCAGACACTTAAAGTAGTAAATGGGTTTTGCTATTTGGAGAGCAAAGTAACTGATGATGGTCGAAGTAGGGAGGATATAAGATGTACACTGGCTACAGCAAGGAAAGCGTTTCTGAAGAAGAGAAATTTTTTAACATCGAGTATAGATTTAAAAGTCAGGAAGTCGTTTCTGAAAGTTTTTGTATGGAGTGTAGGCATGTATGGAAGTGAAATATGGACGATAAGCAGCTTAGACACGAAGAGAATAGAAGCTTTCGAAATGTGGTGCCACGGAAGAATGCTGAAGATTAGATGGATAGATCATGTAACTAATGAGGAGGTACTGAACAGAATTGGGGAGAAGTGCAATTTGTGGCACAACTTGAACAGAAGAAGGGATCGGTTGATATCACACGTTCTGAGCCATCGTCGATCACCAATAAAGTATTGGAGGGAAGCGAGGAGGGTAAAAATCGTAGAGGGAGACCAAGAGATGAATACACTAAGCAGATTCAGAAGGATGTAGGTTGCAGCAGTTATTCGGAGGTGAAGAGGCTTGCATAGGATAGAGTAGCATGGAGAGATGCATCAAAACAGTCTCTAGACTGAAGACCACAACAACAACAACAAATGAGTTGATACTGGAATGGGACACGAATTCGGGAAAGAGTGATGTTCAATGGGTTGGGTGAAGGGTGCAGCTGTTGGTTTTCTGGTGACCCACGCCAGGAATTCGGACCCCTGGAGCCTACAAGTAGTGGGAACCGACTCAACATCGATGTTTGACACGGCTCTCCAGGAAGGTGGAAGCCGAGGTCTGTGCGGCAAAACCGCTCTACCATATCAGCGAATAGATAACGAATGTAACAAACGTGAAAAAATACTTCAACTGTAACTTCATCTTCAGTTTATCTTATAGCCAACCGGTTACGGCGCAATAATACGCCTTTTTTTTCTTTTTTTGGTCGAGTGTACTGACTGGTTTGATGCGCCCCGCCACGAATTCCTCTCCTCTGCTAGCCTCTTCATCTTAGAGTAGCACTTGCAATTTGCTCTATGTATTCCAATTTCTTTCTTCCTCTACAGTTTTTGCCCTCTACAACTCCCTTTAATACCATGGAATTCATTCCCTACGTCTTAACTGATGTCCTATCATCCTGTTCCTTCTCCTTAACAGTGTTTTCCACATATTCCTTTCCTCTCCAATTCTGCGCAGAACCTCTTCATTCATTACCTTATCAGTCTGCCTAATTTTCATCATTCGTCTGCAGCACCACATCTCAAATGCTTCGATTCTCTTCTCTTCCGGTTTTGCCACAGTCCATGTTTCACTGTCATAGAATGCTGTACTCCAGACGTACATTCTCAGAAATTTCTTCCTCAAACTAAGGCCTATAATTGATATTAGTGGACTTCTCTTGGCCAGGAATTCCCTTTTTGCCATTACTAGTCTGCTTTCGATGTCCTCTTTGCTCTGTCCGTCATTTGTTATTTTCCTGCCTATGTAGCAGGATTCCTTAACTTCATATACTAGGTGACCATCAACCCTAACGTTACGTTTCTCGCTGTTCTCATTTCTACCACTTCTAATTTCCTTCGTCTTTCTTCGATTTACTCTCAATACATGTTCTGTACTCATTAGACTGTTCATTCCGTTCAGCAGATGATGTAATTATTCTTCACTTTCACTCAGGACAGCAATGTTGTCAGTGAATCGTATCATCCATTCGCCTTGAATTTTCATTCCACTCCTGAAGCTTTCTTTTATTTCCATAATTGCTTCCTCGATGTACAGATTGAATAGTAGGGGTGAAAGGCTACATCCTTGTCTTACACCCTTTTTAATAAGAGCACTTCGTTCTTTGTCGTCCACTCTTATTACTCCCTCTTGGCTGTTGTATATACTGTATATGACCCGTGTCTCCCTACAGCTTACCCCTACTTTTTTCAAAATTTCGAACAGCTTGCACCATTTTATATTGTCGAACGCTTTTTCCACGTCGTAAAATCCTATGAACGTGTCTTGATTTTTCTTTAGCCTTGCTTCTATTATTAGCCGTAACGTCAGAATTGCCTCTCTCGTGCCTTTACTTTTCCTAAAGCCAAACTGATCGTCACCTAGCGCATCCTTAATTTTCTTTCCATAATTCTGTATATTATTCTCGTAAGCAACTTTGATGCATGAGCTGTTAAGCTGATTGTGCGATACTTCTCGCACTT
Organism: Schistocerca gregaria; assembly: GCF_023897955.1. Taxonomy (NCBI): domain Eukaryota; kingdom Metazoa; phylum Arthropoda; class Insecta; order Orthoptera; family Acrididae; genus Schistocerca; species Schistocerca gregaria. Next base: position 425,633,199 of record NC_064927.1, read on the forward strand.
GTCAGCTCTTGCCGTTTTCGGAATTGTTGAAAAAATGTTTAAATGTGTGCAAAATCTTATGGGACTTAACTGCTAACGTCATCAGTCCCTAAGCTTACACACTACTTAACCTAAATTATCCTAAGGACAAACAGACACACCCATGCCCGAGGGAGGACTCGAACCTCCGCCGGGATCAGCCGCACAGTCCATGAGTGCAGCGCCCTAGACCGCTCTGGGAATTGTGGAGATGATGCTTTTCCGAAAGTCAGATGGTATGTCGCCAGTGTAATACATTCTACACACCCACGTGAATAGTCGTTTTGTTGCCACTTCCACCAATAATTTTAGAAATTCTAATGGAATGTTATCTGTCCCTTCTGCCTTATTTGATCTTAAGTGCTCCAAAGCTTTTTTAAATTCTGATGCTAATACTGGAGCCCCTATCTCTTCTAAATCGATTCCTGTTTTTTCTTCTATCACATCAGACACATCTTCTTTCAATATATTCTTTCCACCTACACGCTCTCTCCTCTGCATTTAACAGTTGAATTCCCGTTCCACTCTTAATGTTATCACACTTGCTTTTAATGTCACCGAAGGTTGTTTTTGACTTTCCTGTACGCTGAGTCTGTAGTTCCGACAATCATTACTTTTTCGATGTCTTCGCATTTTTTCTGCAGGCATTTCGTCTTAGCTTGCCTGCACGTCCTATTTATTCCATTTCGCAGCGACTTGTATTTCTCTATTCCTGAGTTTCCTGGAACATTTTTGTACTTCCTCCTTTCTTCGATCAATTGAAGTATTTCTTCTGTTACCCGTGGTTTCTTCGCAGTTACCTTCTTTGTACCTAAGTTTTCCTTCCCAGCTTCTGTGATAACCCTTTCTGGAGAAGTCCATTCCTCTTCAACTATACTCCCTGCTGGGCTATTCCTTAGCCTGCTGCTTCAACCGTATCTCGTCATTCCTTAGTACTTCCGTATCCCACTTCTTTGCGTGTTGATTCTTTCTGACTAATGTCTTAAATTTCAGCCTACTCTTCATCACTACTGTTTTATGATCTGAGTCTATATCCGCTCCTGGATACACCTTACAACCCAGTATCTGATTTTGGAATCTCTGTCTGACCATGATGTAATCCAACTGAAATCTTCCGCTATCATCCAGCCTTTTTCATGTGTACCTCCTCCTCTCGTGATTCTTGAAGAGAGTTTTCGCTGTTACTAATTGAAACTTGTTACAGAACTCTCTCTTTCTCCTCTCTCATTCCTTATCCCAAGCCCATATTCTCCCGTAACCTTTTCTTCTATTCCTTCCCCTACGATTTCATTCCAGTTCCTCATGACTATTAGATTTTCATCTCCCTTTACATACTGTATTACCATTTCAATATTATCATACACTTTATTCTTCATCTTCAGCTTGCGACGTCGACGTGTATGCCTGACCTATAGTTGTCGGTTTTGGTTTGCTCCGTTTTGATACATAACATCATCCAAGATTTCTCTGTAACCGCAAACAAAGATGTTAAATGTTTTCTTGGTTTTACCAGTCTGCATTTTATATACACGCTGCTTCAACCATTGTCAGTTACTTTGTTTCTCGAGTAAGAAAACTCAGCGTTTTTCTTCTTCTTCTTCTTCCGCTTTTACTGCCTCGTTATACCAATTCAGCCGCCCGTTGAGGCTGAGCGGTTCTAGGCGCTCCAGTCTGGAACCGCGCGACCGCTACAGTCGCAGGGTCGAATCTTGCCTCGGGCTTGGACGTGTTCTTAGGTTAGTTAGATTTAAGTAGTTCTAAGTTCTAGGGGACTGATGACCTCAGATGTTAAGTCCCATAGTGCTCAGAGCCATTTGAACCATTTTATACCAATTCAGTGAGTCATTTTCTGTCCATCTTCTTCAATAGTTTTGTTTTCGAATTGCCCAGTATATCTTCATTCGTAAGGATATTTTTCGTCGTTTGACATATGTAAATACCTTTACACTGTTTCTAGCTTTGGTTTAAACTATATTTTTGTGTTTTTCAGTTTGATTAAATTCTCTGTTTTATTTTGCAAATCTTCTAGGATTAACTGTACCTCTTTCACATCCTCCCTGATTTCGTTTGTCCATCCTACTTGTCACTTCATGTTCCAGAGTTTGTCCAAAGTTTTTATTGCTGATGTGGTTTCTGGTGTCCTCATAATGTGGCCTACAAAAGAGATTCTTTTTTCAGTAAAGTACCTGTAAAAGTAGGACTGTTGTTCGATTTCTAGCTTCCTGAATGTCATTAGCTAGTAACGCTAAATCATCCGCGAATCCCAAGCAATTTAAGTTTATTTTATCTTTCTTGGTTCCAGTTCTTATGTTTTTATGATTTTCCTAGTGCCATTCCCCCATCACGGCAACGGCCTTGCTGCAGGGGTAACACCGGTTCCCATCAGATCACCGAATTAGTAGCTGTCGGGTTTGGCTAGCACGCTGATAGCTGACCGTTGGGATCTGCTCAGCGCTGTTGCTAAGCGGGGTGCACTCAGCCCCTGTGGGGCCAACTCAGGAGCTACGTGGCTGAGAACTGGCGGGTCCGGTCACGAAAGCTAACAACGGTCGGGGGAACACTGTACGGACCACATGCCGCTCCACTTCAGCAAGGAGTGACGCTTTCAGGCTGAGACTGACACGGCGGCCGGTCGGTACCGTTGGGCCTTCCAAAACATGATCGGACGGAGATTCCCTAATCACGACTCTAAAGCACAGTTGGAAAGTAATAGCGATAAACCATCTCCCTTTCGTAACCCAGTTTCAATCGTAAATACAGGGTGGCGCACGAAATGTGTTACCATTTTGTTTTTTAATATAAACTTTATTGTCAATACAATCTGAAAAGAACAGATACTACAATGAAGAGCCGTCCATGGAAATTTGTTCTAACTCAACAAACGCTCAATAAGTCCACCATTTCGTTTCCTAACTTCGTTCAAACGAACACTGAAGTTAGTGATTACCCTACGGCACATGTCTTCCGCCATTTTACTGTTAAGTTTGAAGAATACGTCTTCTGAGCTCCATTAAATCACGTGGACGTTTCGGGAAAAATTTTTTTCCTTTAGGTACCCCCAAAGAAAAAAGTCACATGGATTGAGGTCTGGACTATTGGGGGGCTATTTTGTCCGTCATTGAAGCGAGCTGGAAACCTGAGTGAAATGCTCCGCATGTCGAAATGCTCGTATAAAAACACAGTGTTGTGCCCAAAAGCGTACATTTTGTTTGTTAACCACTCCGTCTAAATGAAAATGCGCCTCGTCTGAAAACCAAACGTTGTTGAGAGTTTCTTCCCTATCCTCCGCTCACTGAGCAAACAGTAGTCTCTGCTGCTTGTGTTCTCAGTGAGCTTCTGTGCACAGGTCATCTTGTAGGGGCACATATGGAAGTCACTTTTATGATGCGTTGAACGGAGCGTCTGGATATTCCCAAAAAAAATGGTTAAAATGGCTCTGAGCACTATGGGACTTAACATCTGTGGTCATCAGTCCCCTAGAACTTAGAACTACTTAAACCTAATTAGCCTAAGGACATCACACACATCCATGCCCGAGGTAGGATTCGAACCTGCGACTGTAGCAGTCACGCGGTTCCGGACTGAGCGCCTTAACCGCGAGACCACCGCGGCCGGCGGATATTCCCAGTTGCACTGCTGCCTTTCTACTCGATTCCCCGGGACTTCTCTATACAGCAACTCGTACCGCTTCAATATTCTCCGGCGAACAAACAGGCTTAGGGCGAGGTCGCTTCGCTTCCAATGCTGTTGTTTCCTGTACAAATTTATCGTACAACCTGCGGACGGTCTTCTTGCAAGGTACCCATCATGTGACAAACTGTTGTCGAAAACGCCTCTGAGTCACAACAAGGCTTTTCGTTTCATGAAAAAGTAACACAATTGCCGATCGTAGCTGTGTCGTCAGTCTTCCTTTGTCAACCATTGCTGCTTACTAGTCTCCTAGCGGCAGTATAGTGAATTACACGTCATTTTGAAACCTTCCCGTCTCCTCTATACCCCTTTTCTTATTACGCAATAGCCGTCTCCTCTATATCTCTTTTGTTACGCAACCTTCCCTTTTACAATAACCTATGTAACCTTCCCTTAGGATTTCTATCTCTTGCTTAATAATAACAAATGAAATCTTCCCTTTGAAATTAATTCTCTTTCTCAATCTTCGCAAACAAATTTAAATGCTGCTTATTAAAAGTGATTTGCCGATTGTTTCGACGAAACATAGAATGTGTCGTCGTCGTGGCCCTCAGTCGTTATCTGCTATAACCCAAAACTGTTCCTTCCTTTTTTTACTGTTACTGGATCGCCATCTGACTGCTATATCGAACTGCGACATGGATATACTTACTCTGTTTTACTATATTAGCTGCTGGTGGGCTGTCGTAATAACTGGCTGTATTTATTACCAAAGCTGACGTTATTCTTTAATAGCAAAGCTGACTTTAATCTTTAATAGCAAAGCTGGCGTTATTCTTTAATTAATTTGACTGAAGTTACGTAATTCATAGTTAAACTTTTTTTTGACAGCATTAAAATTTTGCAAAGTTTTACGTTGATGATTTTTGGGATGGATTATAATTAGAAATGCAATATTGCTGGCAAAAGATTATTATATTCTGAATGAAATGATTTTACAAACGTTCAAAAGGGACTTACTTTTTACAATAATATTACAACTAGCAATGCGCAAACATACCTTCAGTAGTCTTGACTTTCTCAAAAAATTAATTCAATAAAATTAGTTCCTCTTATTATAGTAGTTAGCTGAGGTCTCTGTACATCCGTTTATAATCTCTTGTAAATCATAGATAGTGGCTGGCAGGGACACCGCTCCTCTCAACCTCTCGCTTCACACCTGCTACCGACTCGCTTCACATCTCGCTTACTACGGACATCCTACGAACGCAAAAGTGAGGTCTCTCCTGCCAACAATGCTTTCTGGTACAGACAATCCCTGCTACCATTACAAAATGTATCAATTCGCGGTGTTTCCCGCTCAAAATGTATCCGTACGCGGTTTCTCCCGCCCTGTTTAAAGTTATATCAACAATACTTTGGTGCAGATATACCCTGCTACCATAATTATTTCCAACATGACAAATATCAATTATTCCTACTTAATCCTATTAATAAAATATAAACATCTTTCATAAATTGTGGTTTGACAATAGACAATAGAAATGAACACGTCTTACAATGTCGTAACTCATTTGTTTTTCCAAGCTCTGCTGGTACTGCTGTAGAGATCCCAGCGGGATATCTAATGCGCGTCGTAAATTGTGAAAGAAACAATTGGTAACACATTTCGTGCGCCACCCTGTAGCTCAGATAATTCACCTCTTGCTTTAGGGCTGAGATTGTCATTTTTATTAATTTGGGACAGAGACCGAAATTCCTTAGCAGCTTCATTCACTATATTTGAACGCAGATCTTTGCTCTGTTTCATCCTAAATTAATCAGCCGGTACTTTCGCGAAACAGTCCCTAAAATACTCCTCAATGGTACCCAACTACCATACCAAAAAACAGTAAAAGACCTTGGAATAATCTTGGATGAACACCTAAACTGGGAAGAACAAACAGTCACAGCTTGCCGGAAATCGCTCTCTTCCCTAAAATGCAAAAATTTAGAAAATATTTTCAATCCATGTTAAACAAAAATTAGTCCAAACACTTGTCTTGCCTAATCTTTACTACTGCGATGTAGTTCAACACGGCACAAATAGTGAAAATTCGAAATGCCTAGTGATGAATGCTTGCGTTACATACGTGCGCAATATACGGTTGTATGATCATATCAGTCCTTCATACTCCCAGCTAGGTTGGATACGTCCACATAAGGTACGCGACCTCCACACGATGTGCTTACTTCATCGATTTCTTAGCCACTGGTGCCCCCAATACTTATCTCCTCACATTAAACACCTATCATCATTCTACAACCGCAATACCAGATGGGATACGCCTAGCATCTTGACTGCACCTTCACATAACACAAAAATCTTTCTCCGTGTCATTCTCCATCTCAGCCATACGACTATGGAACGCTCTCTCCTGTGATCTGCGTCTTATCCAGAAACACTCAACATTCAAGAGGGAACTCAAAACTTACATATTAGGGACGATATAGCCACCTATGTTGTGCTCCTCTCATCTCTTTCTTTCTCCTCTCCATAATAGCTTCGAATTTTACCATTCTATTTCTCTTCATCTAACCTAGCTACCTCTTCTATACCTTTCACCCCATTCTATCATCTTATAGCTCTGCTCGATGAGAAAAACTCACAAGCTGCAAGAACGTAACTAGAAAATTCCCAACTAGCAATAGGACTGACATTCATAAAAGAAAAAAATATGCTTACTTTCATATACATAGTCATAACTATAGTTGTTATTATTATTCTTGATTGTTATAATTATTTTTTTGATTGTTATAATTATCATTGTACTACTGTTATAATCTCTATAATTTCTTCTTCAACATTAATACTGTATAACACGTTATATGTCCTTAATGTTCTGTACAAACTGAAATTCGTTCAGTTTGAGTATGCCTGGTTAGGTGTAAGAGAGGGCCTGAAGGCCCCAATCTCGCCAGGAGAAATAAATGCATAAATAAATAAAATTAATATTTAACGTCTCATTTCCTAATCTAATTCGACCACTTTCTATTACCTTAGTTTCAATTTGGTAAAATGGGTCAAAAGATTCTTCTACCTTGCCCGATTTAGGTGTTCTTGTGGATTTGATAATTAATCCAAACATAAGAGTTTGTCACATAAACTGCAACAAATGAATGCAACAGTTTCACAGTCGCACAGTTTTCCCTGTGCTCTGTCAAAACATATGTATTGTTTCGATGTTTGTTTAAGTGTAGCGTCCCCATACTACGGCGCAGTTACCTCGCATCGGAGGGTCAGAAATATTTGTCTGCAAATAAAAAATTCAACTTTTCACTCGAGGGAAGACTTGAACCAAAGACTTCTTGTGTGGCAGCTGCTCACGCTAACCACGGGACCACGGCGCTCCTGAGCTCAAACTATCCTTGATGTTGCTTATCAATGAGATGGACTATACTCAGTTTGTATATTTTGCTTATTTTTTTCATAGTGCCACACAACTTCTTCCTGTTTTCTCGATTGATCTGTGTTCAGTTTTTCAAGGCCTATCCACTGTGCCAACTTATAATTAAATCTGAGAGGGGTGCGATGGGGAGGTTCCCTTGTCAGCGACTTCCTTCGACTTCGCTTGCCTCTTGTCTCCAACGTTGCAGCCACGCCAGCTCGCAATGCGTGATCCTCCACAGCGGGCACACATTGGGTTTCTTCACTCTTCTGCGTGAAGTTGTGGCTGTCATGACGGCCGGCACACTTAACGCATTTCACTTGACTCTTACGGTTGTTTGCTCTTGATATTTGTACCACTATGGTTTAATGTAAAATCTGGCTAGGAGAGATTCTATCTTCACTTCCAAGACAACCGAGACCGTCACCTTGAAAATGTCTTCTATCCTCTTGAAATTATCCTCGTAAGACGACGGATCTACTGCTAAAATAGACAAGTTTTTTCTTATTGGTTCGATTGTGAAGTTTGACCGTGGCATCCCATCCACGCTTCAGGAGCGCCTGATGCACTGTTTCCACGTCGGACCTCCGCTTTAGCCCTCGTAGCCGTACATTGTAGTGTCCTCTTCTGAAGGAATGTGCTGACTGGTTCTTCGATGAGATAGTCCCTTCATCGCCTCCCTTACTTTGTCCTGGTCACTCAATCAGTAAGTCTGGATCTCAGGTGAGTTGTCATTATCCATTCGGCGTGATTTTACTTCGGCAACGGAGATCTTCAGTCGGATTCCCATGGGTCTCAGTCCAGTTTCCTTCCAGCGCATCGGACAAACACCAGGTATCCTTCGGAGCAGTACCTGTCGTGATATGGGACTACTTCTTCCTGATTCTGTTGTTGCAACCCTGATTTCACGGCGGTCGACGTTTCTGAGCGAACAGTCGTCTTCTTCGTCCTAGTTGCGGCTACTTCTTCCCACGCTGTTTGCTAACTTAACACTGACAGTTTGCTTGGCTGTAAGAATAGCTCTGAGTTACTAAAATAAGTTGAAATTAATGTGTTTAAAATGCCTAAAATATTTAAAAGTAGTACAAGACACGTGCACCCTCATATTAACTACCTCACATTGTTTAAGACACCGTAGATGTGGTCAGGTATTCTTGGACTTTCTGTTACGATACTGATAATACAAGAAGGAGGCTACGATAGTAAAACATGGATATGTAGTTGGATGATCACTTATCAAAGGACAAGGTTGAGCAAGCCACTCCTGTAATAACACGTTAAAAACTCCTCCAATAGGAACTAAGAATCTTGAAAATTGTAGCACATTATTCTCCTCCTCAGCTGAAACAGAAACAAAATCTTCTGGTTAATTATTTGCTGTCCTCTTGTGTGAGTATGAAAAGCAGTCAAATAAAATGTGGCGCACCGTGATCTGTACGCTACAAGCACCTCTGGAGGAAAAAGTCATACGTCTCACCGCTGTAGCCTAGCGAAGGAGAAACAAAAATGGTTCAAATGGCTCTGAGCACTATGGGTCTTAACGTCTGAGGTCATCAGTCCCCTACAACTTAGGACTACATAAACCTAACTAACCTAGGGACACCACACACATCCATGCCCGAGGCAGGATTCCAACCTGCGACCGTAGTGTTCGCGCCATTCCAGACTGTAGCGCCTAGAACCGCTCGGCCACCACGGACGGCGAGGCAGAAACACATGTCGTCTGTGTGACTGAAAGAAGATAGACCACACCCGCATTGTTGATTTTACTTTCCACAGTTTATTGTCCATTACTTCCAACCACACCTCTTCCCGTCTAATCTTGACTCTGTTCTTCCGCAAGAGGATTATGAGATGTAAGAGATGGCGCAGTGGACCATTTGAATATCACAAAAATTGATATGACGAACTAATTTTTTAGTGTGTTCTTACATCACATGGCACAATATAGCTAAGGGGTACGAATATGGACGTGTCTGAAGACAGCAGGAGTAGTGGCGAGAGCTTCACTACAAGCCAACGAGAAACATGCTGTTACTGGTAGCCCTAGGAGATAAACCCAAATTGCAAAACTTTCCATCATTGTGTTCAACCTTTATATTATTGGTAACAGTTTATTTAACTGGAACAGCAGTGTGAAGGACCGCCAGTCAGAATGTTTCTGGTGGTGGTGGGGAGGGGGGGGGGGGAGGAGGGGGAGCAGAGTGGCGAAAAAACACAGGAGAAGGCGTTTTTATCAGAAGATCTAATGTGGCCAAAGCGCGGATGTGGGTCTCCAATAACTCGACATAAAAGTGGCTCCCTTTCGTTAAGTTGTATAGAGGAATAGGATTACCAATGCCTTGAAAAACCGCTTAAGTAAATTCTAAGACTGTACGAAAGACGCTTCTGACTGTTCTGGGAGTTGTAGAGATAGTTCAGATTTCGGTTTCAGTACACTGCTAGCTTCGCAAATTCCACTTCCTTACAAACTTTCTTCCGAAAGACTTTGCCGGAATATTTTAGATTAAATAGAGAGCCTGCAGGTACAAAAGCCAAATTCAGAGTCAAGATTACGTCGAAATGAAAGTGCATATCAACTGCTGTTTTTACTTTTGTCACCTCAAACCATTGTTATATTAGAATCGTGTGTCCGTCACGACGCCACTGTTTCATCGTCAGGTTTTGCGGCTCGCTCCGAAGAAGGTTGAAGCGTTTACAGCCAAAGTACTAGGAGAAGAGAAAGTTTGGTCACTGCTGAATTTCTGCAGTTTTATTGATTAGTTAGTACGCCTCGGGAACGTGAAGTTTCACAGTTTCTGACAACTCATGAAATACGTCTGTAACGTCAGGTCCGTATATTGTGGTCTCTCGAGTGTATTGCGTCGTACAAATCCACTATAAGCTGTTTCGGTGCACGCAAGTTACAGAAGGTTCCATTTACTAGCGGTACCCGGAGATTTGGTTGGGCGATCGGCCGGCACGCGGGCTAAGTGGAACAGGCCAGTGCGGCACGTGCCGGGCACGTGTGAGCTCGGTGGGCGTTGCTTACGTTTGCCGACACGTGTTCTGCGAGAGAACACAGGAGAACACACTGGCCCCGCCTTGTGCTAGGCTGCGGTGGCTCGGCGGTCCTGCGGCTCGCCGTGTCTGAGGCCGCAGCGGCGTGGCGCTTCGCGGAACAGCCAGCGCCGAGCTGGACCAGACGGGAACTCCCCTCACAGCGCCGCCACGAGGGATGCACTGCAGGCCGAAAAGGCGTTGTAATGTTGTTGCTTCAACGTGTTATGAAAGCGGTGCTGATAGACAATAACAGCGGCATAAAAGCTGTGAGCTATCTGAGGAAGTTAACCTAGCATTACTGCGCAACTGTTTCACCAGGAATCCAGTCTAGCTTACCAAATTCCCAACCAAACTAACGTTAATTATAATCTTTTAGCACTCATCTTACGATAAAGAAATAAATCAGTTTATATTTGGACATTTATTTTAACAGAGTTCATTGAAATTTCAGCATATTAAACTAGATTCAGAAGTAAACTGGTGCCTTATTTAGGATTGTGAAAATGCGAGTTTGTAATCTTCCGGAACACCTCAAATATGGAGCCAAGATTGGGAGATTGCATACAACACTGCATTAATAAAATAACACACGAAGAACGTTGAAACATATGCAAGAGGAAATTAACCACAACCAACCGATTTTCACCCAAAGAAGTTAAGTTCGTAGCGCAACCCTGTCCGCCATGAAATTACCACACACTGGTACACTAAATTCATACTAACTCTCTATGAAATCTTCCCGAAAAGAATAGCTGGGGGCTACTTTGATGCTTACACCACATGCTTCACGTGGTCAACTTGGTTTACACAAAAAGTACAACTTCACAATAATTTTGACACTTAAAATAAATTACATCGAAACGCAATTTACAAAAGAAAAACCTCGAACTGGTTACTATCGTCTTACTATTAACCTCATGGGTCAAACAATTGTATAAGCACGTGGTACTGGTCTCACAAAGTACACCCCACGTGGGTTGAACATAAAGAAAAGTTGCTATATTCAAAAATATTGTCAAGACGAGACGTTATAATCTCACGCACATTCGCATTTAAGATTGATGATCTTAGTTAGAGTTACTGATCGACACGTGGTTCCACTTTACTCACAAAGTTGTGACAAATCAACTACTGGAAGACATTCTGAACTTTACACTCGAATTACACTGCGTTCCAATTTAAGATAACATTATATATTTTAGCGCTAAACCTGAAATAAAGGTGATTAAATTTTCAGTTAGGCTGAACTTAAGAAATCCATGGTCCTACGGACTTAGCAGACACGCGCTTAGCCGGAGATCTTACCACTTCAGACGCTCGCCGCGGACAGACTGCCATGGGTCCCTCCTGAGAGGTGCCACACAAATACAAACGGAAGTGACCAGAGAGGCAGCTTCCTATACCAACGTGACAAGGGACTGAGAGGACCATACTAAGAATAGAAACCTCTTTGCTTCTAGAAAGCGTAGCTACTTGTTCCGACGTTGGTCCTACTGTTCTCTAGCAGACAGGCTTGTCTGCTACCATCAAGCATGCAACTACAAATACATTTGCTCGTTCATTCTTTCACACAGAAGGGAAGGAGGATGACAGTAACTTATTATATAGAGTATATAAAAGAAAGCGGATGTAGGTTCCGTATGAGACTGTGTGACATGAATTACATATAAACTGTGTTTTAAAGTGTAGTAGTGTGACAGATCGTTCTTGTTTATGTGTAAAAGTAACACGTTTCACTGCTCAGTCTCCTCCCAGATAGTCAGAAACACCACAGTAAATTTAGAAGTGGAATTTATGCCGTAAATGACAACAGATTTAAGAAATTAACATGAAAGGAATCCAACAGAGACCTTTCAGCGTTATAAACTGAATCTGCTGGCTGGGGTGGCCGAACGGCTCTAGGCGCTGCAGTCTGGAACCGCGCGACCGATAAAATGTTTTCGGTTCCCATTGGAGCGGCACGTCCTTTCGTCTACTAATCGCACGGTTTTGCTGTGCGGTCGCAAAAACACAGTCACTAGACTTATTACAGTGAACAGAGACGTCAATGAACGAACGGACAGGTCATAACTTTGTGAAAATAAAGAAAGCAAACTTTTCACTCGAGGGGAAGAGTTGAACCAAGGACCTCTCGTTCCGCAGCTGCTCACGCTAACCACGGGACTACAGCGCTCCTGAGCTCACACTGTCCTTGATGTTTTCTATCATGCGTACGGACTACTCAGTTTGTATATTTTGCTTATTTTTTTCATAGTTCCACACAAGTTCTTCCTGTTTTTTCGATTGATCTGTGTTCAATTTTTCAAGGCCTATCCTCTGTGCCAACTTATAACTAAATCTGAAAGGGGAGGGGGGGGGGGGGGGTTGAGCAGGCGGTTCCCTTGTAAGAAGAGGAGGAGAAGAAGAAGACGTGGGAACTGCGGGACTTCCGTGAAGATCAGAAGGGGCCCGGCAGCGGCCCCTGAACTCGGCGACCAGCCGGCACCCCTGTTGTCGACCACTCTCATTGTGCGGAGCCGAAACGTCGAGATAGAAAAGTCGCTGCAGTCGCTGAAGGCAGGGCAAGACCAGCAGCTGCGGATCCTGGGGTGGAGTTGCTGGCGAAGATCGAGGCCCTCGCCGATGTAGCGGTGAGGAGTCTTGTCCATCAACTCGAGACTATACTCCTGAACATAAGCCGCAGTTAAGACGTCAACAAAGCGCTTTGTGCATTTTACAATCCCAGCCTTGGTCATTTTGCAGAGGTTTCCCGAAGGGCTGTAAGGCAAATGCCAAGACTAGCTCCTCTTCTGCGCAACAAGTGCTATGCCCATCTGCCCTTGGAATGAAATAAATGAAGAGTGTCTCTAATCCTTGTAACCGCTCAATGTCATTCAATACGATAACGACGACACCCCTCGATCGACGTTAACACTCGTGGTGTCACTCGCCTTCATACATGGCAGTGGACGTTTGAAAATTCGTGACGCTAACTCAGTGGTCGTCAATTGATTTAAATGTGAAACTTCCTGGCGGATTAAAACTGTGTGCCCGACCGAGACTCGAACTCGGGACCTTTGCCTTTCGCGGGCAACTGCTCTACCAACTGAGCTACCGAAGCACGACTCACGCCTGGTACTCACAGCTTTACTTCTGCCAGTATCCGTCTCCTACCTTCCAAACTTTACAGACGCTCTTCTGCGAGACATGCAGAACTAGCACTCCTGAAAGAAAGGATACTGTGGAGACATGGCTTAGCCACAGCCTGGGGGATGTTTCCAGAATGAGATTTTCACTCTGCAGCGGAGTGTGCGCTGATATGAAACTTCCTGGCAGATTAAAACTGCGAGCAGTTGCCCGAGTTCGAGTCTCGGTCGGGCACACAGTTTTAATCTGCCAGGAAGTTTCATATCAGCGCACACTCCGCTGCAGAGTGAAAATCTCATTCTGGATTTAAATGTGTTTCCCGGCTGACTCCTAATTCAGTTACTGCCACGGGGGTGAGGAGAAAGAACACATCCTGGTGGTACCAGCATTATGCGAATTTAGATGTTCGATTAATCTGAATGGTTTGCAATGTTCTAGCGATTCTATTCGAACTGTATGCCGATGTACCGGCAAGGACCATTTTCGCAGTTAAACGTGCAAGTACGTAATGGATGTTCAGTTTCTCAATATAGTTCGTCGCACTCACACGTTGTACATCCGCTGTAAGAACAATTTCATGCATTTACATTTTTTGGTGTCCCACAATATTGGTTGGCTAAATATTATGACGATACGTAGCATAAAATTTCCACAGATACTGTTTATCATGTAGTCAAGACTACGTAATGATGCCAAAATCGTGAATAAAATTGAAATGTAGTTCGTTTATTAAGACTTCTCTTTTCATTAATTAAATATGAAATATGAATCGGGATTGGAGGTGATGATCCTATCCTTATTTTTTAGTATTTTAGGTCCCCGTTAATTAATATCTGGAAGTTAATAAGCGAACTATTTTTTTATGCTGGCGCGTTGTTTGTATCAGTTACCCCCGCAAACCTCCAAGGATAAGATTCTATTAATGTTCCGCGCACACGCGTTTCACCATTTTATAAAATGCAGAATTACGTAAACTATAGTTTTCCGTTGCGCTAAACTTTCGTGGGTAGTTTCCCAAGAGTATTTTTCCCAGCTAACACAAAGTTCCAATTATGTTGTCGGATTCATTTTCACTCCACCCGACAGTTAAAGTCTCTGATCACTGCGTCACACGTAATGAATTTCAAACGTGCTTGAAGAGTCTTTAAATAATCTCCTTAACGAATTTCGCATTCGCGTACCACTTTTTCATCAACTAGCCCGATCGCGATAACTGAAGGTAGAGAGCTGAATAATGTGTTACATGTTCTTTTGTATGTATTAAAAAACAAACGCGCCCCTATATCTTCTGTCCCACTTGGTCTTTGCTACTTTGCTTTTTATTACTTTGCAATATATTGCTTCTTAGTAATACTGTGCAGTAATTAAAGTTCCGTATTACTTTCCCCTTTTTAATTCTTCCAAAGTAAATCCTGTTTATCCCTCATTTTAATTAATATGATGCTAATTGACTCGCCTGCCCGCAAAGCACCGTTATATCATCTGGCCTAAATCATACGATTTAAATCGAAAATGGGCCCACCATCCATTCAAGGGGTGGAATGAAAGTTTAAAAAAAAAACTCATATATTTTTCAGTGGGTTGTATCGGATGTTGGATGGAAAGAGCACGTTCGAGATATTTTGGACGTCTGGTAAACGTGGACTGCTCAGATGAGCCAGCCCCAAACGAAATCAGCCATGTTGCGCTCTGTTTATCGCGGCTGGCAGACGCTGCCTCTGGTTGCTGTTACTCGCGTGCTGGAGTATCGTTGTTCACGGACATCGTAATAAAACAGTTGACGGCAGGCGGAAGGTCACGTGAGCCGTACTTGCGCCATTCGGCGATTTCCGACGCCGCGGGGAAGGCAGCCGTAAAACTGTGGCCTACACCACTAGCCAGGTAGCAGCGAACACAGACCCTGAGGCGAGACGTCTGGGACCATCGTACCGCCGCAGGTGTCTCCACGTCGGTCGTCTCGTTCGTGGCAGGCCACCCCGTGCACATTCTTTTTCCGATAGGGAGTTATCGGCGCCTTCTAATCAATGAGCCTCCGAATAAAAACTGTCCGCATCTCGTGGTCGTGCGGTAGCGTTCTCGGTTCCCACGCCCGAGTTCCCCGGTTCGATTCCCGGCGGGGTCAGGGATTTTCTCTGCCTCGTGATTGCTGTGTGTTGTGTGATGTCCTTAGGTTAGTTAGGTTTAAGTAGTTCTAAGTTCTAGGGGACTGATGACCACAGAAGTTAAGTCCCATAGTGCTCAGAGCCATTTTTTTAATAAAAACTTTGGCTCACCGAAAGCGTTTAATCTGGTATGTTCGTAGGATAGGTGCTACATCACCCAGTGGCAAGTTGGTTGGTTGGTTGATTTGGGGAAGAGGACCAAACAGCGTGGTCATCGGCGCCATCAGGTTAGGGAAGGATGGGGAAGGAAGTCGGCCGTGCCATTTCAAAGGAATCATCCCGGCACTTGTCTGACTCGATTCAGGAATATTACGGAAAACCTAAATCAGGATGGCAGGACGTGGGTTTGAACTGTCGTCCTCCCGAATGAGTGTCCAGTGTGCTAACCACTGCGCCACCTCGGTCGGTCACCCAATGGAGGGCTTTTGAAGTAGCGACTTAATTTTGTACCGAAGGCTTTCGGTATTGTCATACCCATTACAGACTATTTGTTATTATTTCCGTTGATGGTCGCCATTAATGAAGTAGGCATTGCACATAAAAACCTTCTTATTAACATGACAAATTATGGGTAAAACCGATTTGGTGGATGCCCCAGCTGAGTTCGTTCCTTTTCGGGAGGTAAAGGTTTCCAACTCTTTTACCGAAAAAGATCTTTCACATTCTATCATGGTTCTAGTTGCGAAATTAAACACGCATATGGTACATCTTCTGTTATTTTTTCTGATTTGAAATAGACATGCCACCATTCCTTGTAATCATGCATCCATGCTTACACAAAAGTCTTGCTCATATCGGGATGAATGGCTATCTGCTAGTATGAGGCATGATGCTAATTAAGTACTTCAGACTGTGAAATTCCGAGCCGTTCTAGGCGCTTCTGTCTGGAACCGCGCGACCGCTACGGTCGCAGGTTCGAATCCTGCCTCGGGCATGGATATGTATGATGTCCTTATGTTAGTTAGGTCTAAATAGTTCTAAGTTCTAGGGGGCTAATGACCTCAGAAGTTAAGTCCCGTAGTGCTCAGAGCCATTTTTTTATTGTGAAATTATAGCAGTTTCCCATCTAAACTTTCTGGTTTTGTCCTTTTCCACATCTAAATTTTCTGGTTTTGTCCTAAACTGTAATATTATTCTTATTGATTTCTCTGGGGTCTAAACTAGACGAACATGGCCTTTCGGTTTCGCAGTTGCCGAAAGAGTGCTACAATAAGGTTCAGCTATTTCCCAATTTATAGTTCTCTCTATATCTTTACGTACTTCCCAGGGTATTGCATACGAAGAATGACAAAAGGTTTGGTCGGGTACACCTCCATCTCATACACACAACCGTTAATGCTGCGAGTGCGTTTTTATAGAGACTTACGTATACTGTAGGAGCGGTTCATCTATTTCATTTCTTTGAGTTGTGGTTAGGTAAGAAAATTATTGCACCTTATACAGTCTGATGCGTACTTTAGTAGGTGTACTTGACGACTGGTTAGCATATATTTGATATAAGAGAAATATGTCTGAGAAATGAATTGTAAATCTACTTCATGTTGATTTCCTGGTAAGATTTTTCTCTTCTACCGGGTGTCCCTCCTGAGAGTTGTCAGGTGTTTCGCCACATGTTTGCAAAGTAGTATTTTTAACGTCTCTCTCGATTCAGCACAAACAAATACTACTCATCACGTTGAAATACTACCGATGTCTGCCTTTTTAACGCTTACATGCAAATGTTACAAAGTTAACAGCCAAATGCAAAAGAAATGATCTCTTTATGTAAGTGTAGTTTATGTTTATTTGGTTTAGGAAATATTACACTGAGTTAGTTTGAAAGATAGTGACACTGAGTTGTCATCGTACTGGTGTAGCTATCCTACGAAATGTCTGTCTGTGTTCGTCCGGGTCTGTCATTGAACAACGGGGGCACATGGTACCATCAGTTATGTGAATGGCGTGGAGCCTTCGTCGGGTCGGAAATTTCTCGTTAGTGTCCATATACCACGCCGAGAGAACAAGAGTGGATAGGAAGGGAGCAAAGGTGCGTGGATGGCTCGCCAAACCCGCGCAAATCCGTGTCCAGTCGTCCGTGGGGTACAGTCGTACAATGTAGTTAGCCGGATTCCATCGTTGGAGGACACTGTAATACGTCATTACTGTCGGACTCCGTGTCTCCAATATAACTCCCAACATGCACTACTGGCCATTAACATTGCTACACTACGAAGATGACGTGCTACAGACGCGAAATTTAACCGACAGGAAGAAGATGCTGTGATATGCAAACGATTAGCTTTTCAGAGCATTCACACAAGGTTGACGCCGATGGCGACACCTACAACGTGCTGACATGAGGAAAATTTCCAACCGATTTCTCATACACAAACAGCAGTTGACCGGCACTGCCTGGTGAAACGTTGTTGTGATACCTCGTGTAAGGAGGAGAAATGCCTACCGTCACGTTTCCGACTTTGATAAAGGTCGGGTTGTAGCCTATCGCGATTGCGGTTTATAGTATCGCGACATTGCTGCTCGCGTTGGTCCAGATCCAAAGACAGTTAGCAGAATAAGGAATCGGTGCGTTCAGGAGGGTTATAGGGAACGGCGTGCTGGATCCCAACGGCCTCGTATCATTAGCAGTCGAGATGACAGGCATCTTATCCACATGGCTGTAACGGATCGTGCACCCACGTCTCGATCCCTGAGTCAACAGATGGGGATGTTTGCAAGACAACAACAACCTGCACGAACAGTTCGACGACGTTTGCAGCAGCATGGACTATCAGCTTGGAGACCATGGCTGCGGTTGGCCTTAACGCTGCATCACAGACAGGAGCGCCTGCGATGGTGTAAACGACGAACCTGGCTGCACGAATGGCAAAACGTCATTTTTTCGGATGAATCCATGTTCTGTTTACAGCATCATGATGGTCGCATCCGTGTTTGGCGACATCGCGATGAACGCATATTGGAAGCGTGTATTCGTCATCGCCATACTGGCGTATCACCCGGCGTTATCGCATGGGGTGCCATTGGTTACACGTCTCGGTCACCTCTTGTTCGCATTGACGGCACTTTGAACAGTGGACATTACATTTCAGACGTGTTACGACCCGTGGCTCTACCCTTCATTCGATCCCTGCGAAACCCTACATTTCATCAGGATATTGCACGACCGCATCTTGCAAGTCCTGTACGGGCCTTTCTGCATACAGGAAATGTTCGACTGCTTTCCTGGCCAGCACATTCTCCAGATCTCTCACCAAATGAAAACGTCTGGTCAATGGTGGCCGAGCAACTGGCTCTTCACAATACGCCAGTCACTACTCTTGATGAACTGTGGTATCGTGTTGAAGCTGCATGGGCAGCTGTACATGTACACGCCATCCTAGCACTGTTTGACTGAATGCCGAGGCGTATCAAGGCCGTTATTTCGGCCACAGGCGGTTGTTCTGGGTACTGATTTCTCAGGAGCTATGCACCCAAATTGCGTGAAAATGTTATCACATGTCAGTTCTAGTATAATATATTTGCCCAATGAATACCCATTTATCATGTGCGTTTCTTCTTTGTGTAGCACTTTTAATGGCCAGTAGTGTATTAACTGAGCCGTGTGTGGCTTGTGTTTGCGACATCTCTTATTTTACATCGTGTTTTTTTTTCTGCATACTGCCACCTCGTTACGTTAGTTTCAATTTCTGTTGTCACTGTGTTGCTCCTTTGCCTGCCAGTGAGCGGCAGCAGCAGCGCTTATCGATATAGCCCTGCCGTATTATCTTTGCTGACTGCTATTACTTCCCGGTTGACGTCTGTCTTAGAGTGAGTTGGAACGCGCCTGGCAGTCGTAGAGTTGGGACGCGGCGGGAGGCGGTCGGGTTGGAGCAGTAGTGAGGCTTGGATACCCCAAGACCTGCCCGACCATCGCCGGCACACATCACTTGAACTGGGGGCGCTCTTGGTTGATCGTCGGTTGGTCGTCTTACTGGACAACTCGCCGGTCGCTTATGGGTCGGCAGTGTGTGTCTCAACTCGTGGTTCGGCTGTGTCATTGCTCGGTCACTGCTTTTAGCATTGGTTGCGTTCTTCGTCCTAGTGTGTGTGAAATTGTGTGTAGCTTGTGATGTCGACTGCTCAGTTATTTTAGTGCTGTCTCCTTGTTGGTGTGCGAGGAGTCTGTCGGTTGGCGTGGAGCAGCGAGGAAATCTCCACGGGGCGTAGTTGGCAGGGCCCGCTGGCGGTCTCTATGCAGTGTTGGAATGTGTGGGGTTGTTCCCATTGCTACGACGTCCGTGGCTCACCGATGCTGGACACTTGAGTTTGGATTTAATTTACCAGCAAGTCAGTACTGTTCACATTGTGCCGTTTGGTCCTCGTTGTTGGCTGTTGGGGCATTCCCACGAGCAACAACGTGTGTTTTCAAGCTGGCAAATTTTAGCCATCCTCCGGTGGAGTTTAACTGTACTTGGTTATTTTGAATTGAAGTGCACCAGCGGACTATTCTGAGTTGTGGCCGTTAACGTTCCGGTTACCTGCCCTGGCCGTTGACGTAAATTCAGGCAGTGCCCTTTCCTCACCGTGTTGTCACTGTCTAGCACGGTGTGTAGTTCGACAGCTTAATGTATGCTTGGTTGTGGGCGTCCCTGCCCTTTACGTTTGCACTCAACTCCCAGCTGTGTGCTGGTCGAGTGGAGCGCAAGTTACCTTGTCGGTGGGTCTGTTGACTGTCTGTTGGTTGGGTTGTCGTCAGATTGAGAATGGTTGGGCCGACTGCCTGTCTCACCTAAGTGATCGTTAGTATGTCAAGTGCTGGCCGACCCCCGAAACTTCTGATCGCCGTTAGCTGCACTGCCTTTTCTTACTGTCTGTTGTGTGTATATGTATGGCTCATTGCCGATGTTTTGAATTAAGGTTGATCTGTTTTTAGTGGTGTTTTAAATCATGGTCCTTGATCTGCTTTAAAATTAAAGTTCCTTGTTTTTTAAGTGTTCGATTGTTTGGGCGTTCAGCCTGATTAATATATTGTTTAAAGATAAAGCCTTGAACCTACTGCCTACTAAAAATTATTTTAGTTGTGTTTTAAGTCATGGGCATTCAGCTGTTTTAAAAATTAGAGTTCCTTGTTTGCGAAGTGTTACATTGTTTGGGGCATTCAGTCTAATTTAATATAAGGTTTTTGTTGTTTTAATTTTATTTCATCTTCAGTTTTAAGTCATGGGGCGTTCAGCTGTTTCTAAATTAAGGATCTTTGTCTCTCAAGCATCAGACTGTTTGGGGTCTTCAGCCTAATTGCCGATAAGGCCTTCTACCTTGTGTTATTTTTATTTTATTTTACCTTGAGTCTTAAATCATGGGCCTTCAGCCGTCTTTAAATTAAAGTTATTGCTTTTCAAGTGTTAGGTTATTGGGCCTTCAGCCAAATTATAGAACTTACTTAACATGAGGCCTTCTGCCTTCTAAATATTCTCTTTGGCGTCTGAGTTTTGAGTTAATGGCTTTTAGCCGTATTTTTTTTTTTATTTAAAGAGGTTGTGCTCTTAAGGCATAAAATAGTGTGGCGTATTCAGTCGATAACTAAGTTCAAGAATTTGTACCGTAAGTAAATAAAGTTATATGTGTTTTAGTGTAACTGGCAGCCGCTCATTTTGGCCGCTTTCCACAATTCCAACTACCTGTCCTGTCCTAGGGGTATTATATTAACACTTAATAATAAACAATTTACTTACATTGGTGCAGCTCTTTCGTTTTCATTCGAATGCTCTTTATAAATCCGAAGAAAGAAAATATGCCAAATCAGAAAATATATTACGTACTTCGTGTCAATAAAAACTTGCTGCATTGAAAATGCGACCCGAACTGCGTATGGGGAAGAAATCTTGAGAAGAATGAAAAGTTTCGCGCAACAACAAAACTGTCTGTCGGGTCTCGTGGAATACTTGTTACTCAGAAACGAATGCGTACAGTGTGTAACAGCCCTACACAATAATCCACAATCTGGAAAGTGAAAATGAACCTTAAGAAGAACGAAGCATTCTGTTCACTACCAAGATCAAGCCAACTTACAACTGTTCGCAAGGACCTGTTATGGTGTAACTCACAGTCCAAACAAGCGATTCACTTGGAAATGGCGCCTAACCAGTGCGGTGAACAAGGGTAGCGGTTTGTTTTATCAATTGTAAGCGGTCTTTAAAAGTGACTGACTATCAGGCGACGAATAACTGACGTTCAGCCCATATACTTCCGGCCATTGTATCAACAACCTTCCCTCCTCCCACCCCAGCTCCCTCGGAAAAAAAAAATCCAACGAGGACCCTTATACAACACTTTTTTGGGAGGGAGGGGGGGGGGGCGGCACACATGTACAGGCTATACAAACAATAAAATTACAGGGGTAAGTCCTGTACTATCAGCCGTCTCATAGTGCTGGCCACTACTGTGACTTCTGTTTCCGTCTTCAGATGGCAAAAGTGCATAGTAAGCTGCTGGCGTATCCACGTGCTCTGGGGTCGGATATATTCTTCTTCTCTTCAGTGACTCCTCTGCTCTGAGTTCTCGGTGGTGTTGCTGTAGCTCATATCGCACCGAAGATATTCTGAGGCCTTTCGTATCCGTTTTAAGATAAGTGATGAATTTCGTTGCTAAATTTCGTTTATCTGTGTTACGCACGGAATGACATCTCCGAAATGTTTCATGATAATCTCCCGTGCAATACGACTACATTCTACTGCCTGTTTGGCGCGTAGTACTCCCGACGGAACTGTCTTTCAGTATCGGCCAAAAATAATTTTTATTTTTAAATTATACTTTCGTCGTATTACTTCTTTTCAGATTGAAATGGTGGAAAATGAGAAAAAAGCGAGAGGCAAATTGAATGAAGGGTGCACGAAAATGACTGTGAGAAAGGTGATGTCTAACAAAATGGTCGCGAGAGAGACAGCTGAAGCCTTTTCAACAATTAGAAAAGAAAAAGATCGCCGCCAAAGGAAAGTGATTTAAAGCAGAAAAAGATGGCCACGGAAGAAGAATGATTCAAAGCAAAAAAAAAGAGCCTAAGTCTGGTGTTCCAAAATAAAATAAACACGCAAATGGTGGCCACGAGAAGAAAATTAAAAAGCGCTGAACAAAACTGGAATTTACTGGAAGTAATGGGTCAACGGAAGAAACTGAAAAGTGCATTACGTTTTGGGATAAATTTGAAGAAGACTGGGTGCTGTGTACCAAGAGATGAGGTTGAGCACACGCTGGATGTGTAAATCAAGAGAATATTGTGTATTTTATTCACGATCTCTGTATACAATGAGCCACACACTGGTGAACCGAGCTGAAACAGTAACATTACGTTCCCATGCTTATGTTTTGTACTATCGTTCACTACGTATAACAACCGAAATTTTCGCAGGAGACACAATGGCTTTCTGAAAGCCTTTTACTTTCCATGTTACTATAAACAAATTATCATTACACTGTGCTATTCATACAAAACGTCTAGAGGTAAGAAAATACTATATTAATATTCCGATTAACCACCTCAGTTACACACTTAAGTCGAAGAACTTAATCCGGTCGATACTGCACGCCTCTCCCTCGCACAGACCAAATTTCCTCATTTTTCTAGTCCTCTGTAACACAGTAATAAGTCAGTGGGGCGCAATTCCCTGTGGAGATTATAGCACCATGTTGGGTCCTGGCGGAGGTTCGAGTCTTCCGTCGGGCATGGGTGTGTGTGTGTGTGTGTGTGTGTGTGTGTGTGTGTGTGTGTGTGTGTGTGTGTGTGTGTGTGTTTGTTTGTCCTTAGAATAATTTAGGTTAAGTAGTGTGTAAACTTAACTTAGCAGTTAATTCCCATAAGATTTCACACACATTTGAACATTTTTGAGCACCATGTTGCTTACATGTACGACCTAAATCTAAGAACAAAAATCACAATTGGACGTAAATTTAGCTGTTTTGGATAATAGGGAACTCCGTAACAAATTTCCTGTGGGGAAAAAAAAATTCTTTAAGCTTTCGTCATAATTCCCTTTAAGTATATATAAATCTGCTATACTGTCTGCAACAGAGAGAAATCACCAAAATATGTGATTACAAGTTCAGTGGCGAAGATAATTGAAGATGGAAAGTCGTATAAGTATTTACGGATAATTCTAAGAAGCAATACGAAACAGATCAGCATTAGGGGACGCGAATACAAGACATAGATTTGTTGGAAGGGTTCTGGTAAATTGCATCTGCAAAGCAAACTGCATGCAAGACTGTCTAAAGTTCTGTTCCAGTGTTCTGGGCCCTTAGCAAGCCGGCGAGACACAAGGCATGGAACAAAGTCAGAATTGCAGTGCCAGGATTGTAACAGGTCCATACAGCCCATACGAAACTGTAACACAAGTGCTCGTCGAACTTATAAGCGAATTCTTGGAAGAAAGATAACATAGGTATTTTCAAAATCCTACATATTTACATAACCTATGTTACAACATGAATGTGCAACTAGTACAATGCGACAAACGTACATCTCGCATAGGTATTATGAGAGCCACGTAAGAGAGATCAGGGTAGGTACAAAGGGATATAGACAGCCATTTCTTCTCTTTCTGGAAGCGAATGGACTACAGAAGAAAATCGATAATACTGGAAAATCAATAAGAATAAATCGATACTAAAATCTATATACTCTTTGACGTCAACTATAGAGTGGCTTTCGGTGTACATATGCAGATGTAGACGGAGGTGAGTCAACGGCGTTGCCGCAGCGGTAATATCAGTTCCTGTCAGATCACCGAAGTTCAGCACTTTCGTGCTTGGTTAGCAGTTGGATGGGTGACCGTCCTGGTCTGCCGAGTGCTGTTGGCAAGCGGAGTGCACTCAGCCCTCTTGAGGCCAATTGAGGAGTTACTTGACAGGGAAATAGCGACTCTAGTCACTAAAACTGACAAAGGCCGGGAGAGCAGTGTGCTCACCACATGCCCCTCCATATCGGTATCCAGTGACTCATATCGTCTAAGGATGACACGGCGGTCGGTCGGTGTCATTGGGCCTCCCGTGGCCTGTTCGGACGGAGTTTAGTTTTTAGACATAGATGCAGTCATCAACCTTTGGCTAGTTTTATGCTGTCCCTCGTCTTCTCCAGTCTTATTCTAAGGTTGATCCCTGCAGGAATGTCATCTGGGAAAAGTGGAAGCAGAAACTTGATAAGACAGGAGGCGTCGTCGTGTTCGCTGCCGCACAGCTCATAACAGGACAGCGAGGCTCGACTCGCGATGTTTTGGCTACAGTGTTACAAGAAACGCCTGGGAGGGGCTTGACGTCGCAAACCTGCAAACCGCAGTCCGCTCACGAGCCCCGTTCACTTTATGGCTTTGCTGCGTCGCTCTCTACCGTTTCAACGAAGCTAACGGCACCCAGGAGTACGGATTCCTAGCATCACGTAACAGTACGAGCAAATACGAGGAGATAATGTGACTAGGCGGGAGAAACACATGTCGTGCCAGTGAGGCACAGACATCGGACTCAGGTGCAACAAAGGAAGCGAGCATATGCACCAGGGGCAGCACGAGTCCCTGCTCGTACACAGGACTTAGTTTCATTGAGAGGCACCCACGTGCTTTGCTCATACTGTGGCATGAAGCGGTCAGGCCTGCAAGAAGAGTGGTCTGCCAAGCGAGTGGATTCATTCTTATTTCTCGCAAAAACATCAATGACTGATCATGAGCTCTAGTACCCAAAGTTAAGCTACAAATTATTCTCCTGTTTGAATATTACACGGAAACGGATAACGCACATCTGACTATTAATAATTTACACAACCCTGATTGTTCACTACGCTCTGGCAATACCACATTTTCTTTCTTACCCAACGGCTTTGACCAACACGTGGCCGTCGCACTGAATATGAATGGCGCACACATTATAAATTCTGGGTATCATGACTACACACGATTCCTAGAACAAGGCCACCAATCTTTCTCTTTTCACTATCTTTTTTATTCCGATAAATTCTATTATGATTCAAAGATAACCTAAACACACCATTACATTTTACACAACAATTACACACGAGAAACTCCGCCCAGTGGACATGGCTTTACATTGGTGATTCTCTATCTCATGGTCTCGTAATTATCTAGCACTACAGTGCACTTTCTGGATAGGATGGTGGATATTTTGCCATATCTCACACTTCGACTCTCACACCCATCATCTCGAAAATTTCCTCCTGACCGACCGGTACGAAAAGGAACATCCATAAGTCACTGCCTCTGAACCTATCTTGCTACTCTCCCATGCAAACCACACATACTTAAATTATACGAAATACACCACACTGGCAACATGGAATAGAACACAAGGAATAGTCACAACGTTATAATCACATCACTTTCAGCTTTCCCACTTCAATTAGTATTCATCCCGGTTTCACACGACACTGCCCCACTTCGTAACTTTTCTTTCCTACTATGGACTCTGGAGGATATATACACGTCTTCCTGTGCAATGCAAGCCAAGTGGCGTTGCTGGATAAACGGTTGACTCACCTTGCTTCACTGTCAGAGTATTATAGTTTGAATCAAGCCTCACACGGATACATAACACGCAAAGTAATATTAAGAACATATTCGTTCACACGCGAGTCCTCAACTGATGGACGAGTACTTCTCTTTATCCTTTGTCTCATACACAGATTGAGACTCACACAGTACTCACCACGTGGAAGTACTTGTCTCTAATTTCAAGTCCTGCACACGCCGTTTCTTAAATATTTCCAACTTATAGTACACACGCCAGTAATTCAGCTTAAGTTAAGCACTCGGAAGTATTTCAACTTATTGCTACACTTGGTTTCATTGTGACCGTTGCTGACTTCCGATGATTACTACGATCCCCTTAACATTACCTGCCTGACATTTAATTCTCCCCATAAAAATTCCTGAAATAGAGAAATTATTATTCCAAACTACTCTTAAGTATTCCACATGCGTACCATTCTATCCACTCTTTTGTCTTTACGGAGCACACCTAAGACAGGTCTTACCAACACAAGATCCAGCGCCAGAATGCTGAAACATGGCCGTTCTTCAGGTCATCTCGCGCCTCCGCCGAGGTGGAGGAGCACCTTGCTACCGTATTGGTCAGCCACACTTCAGACGCTCAAAGCTCAGGTAAATTTCATCTCTTTGGTTCCACCAAAGGTGACCGAAGGACTGTCTCAAAGATGATCATATATTGCACATTCACTATCTGTGATTAGCGGACGACCATACATTTATTCATTTCACAGATCTCACCAAACTGGATGTAGGGATTTATTTTGTGGGAGTGCCCATGTGATCAATTAAATAAATAAATTGTCCTTCTTTCCTACACTGGTATCCAGCTTCGGCGTATTAAGTGAAATTGAGTTATTATTACAAAAAAATATGTTGTTCTGACAAGAATAAAGAAGAATGTCGTACCTATTTTCAATGTCGGGCGGTACTGTACCCTTTCATCATTTTTGTTCTCACGTGCTTCTCTGAAGAAGTGGATTACGTCTGTGAATTTCACTGTGCTGACTATTGTGTAGCGTTTGCTTGTTTGACGGAGCTTGGGGGCTACGAGGAGGCTCTGCAGGAAGTGATTGAGAGCACCGGGGTACAACTGGCTGCAAAGCGTAGCTCATGTTGGCACTGATGACTCCTGGCACCTGGGTTCAGACGCCAGTATTGGTTCCTAGAAGGGGCTGGCTGCTTTGCTGATGGCAGCTAGTCTCGTGCACGAGATGGAAGCAGAGCTAGCGTATCGTAGCATCGTTCGCAGGACCGGTAGTGGTCCTCTGATTTAGCCCGAGTGAAGGCTCGGACGACTGTGTTATGTAAAACAGAAATGATATCCGCCGGTTTCCCCAAGAAAGTTTTGCAGGCCCTCTGCTGCTCCTGGTCTACATAAACGATTTAGGAGACACTCTGCGCAGTCCTCTTTGATTCTTTGCACGCTATTCCGCCATTTACCGTTTTATAAGATCATCTGATGATCAAAACTAAGTGCAAAGATTAATACAAGATAAAAGTATTGTGCGAAAAGTGGCAATCGACTCTAAATAATAAAAAATCTGAAGTTATCCGCAAGAATACTAAAATCAATCCAGTAAATTTCTGTTACACGACAAATAACACAAATCTAAAGACTGGAAATTCAACTCAGTACTTAATGATTACAATTACGAACAACTTAAACTGGAACTACCACGTAGATAATGTTATGGGAAAAGCAAATCAAGGTATTTTCATTGGCAAAACTCACAGAAAATGCAACATAGGGGCGAGGATGCCACGGATATAATACGCGAATTGAGGAGGCAGTCATTAAAACAAAGCCGTCTTCCATTGCAACAGGATCTTCTCATGAAATTTCAGTCACCTACTTTGCCCTCAGAGTGTGAAAATATCGTACTGTCCCCCACCTTCATAGGGAGAAATAATCATCATAATGAAACAAGAGAAAGCAGAGCTCGCGTCGATCGATTTAAGTGATCACTTTTTTCCGTACGCTGTTCGACAATGGAATCCTGAGTTAATAACGAGCATCAAAACTGATTCAGGCATTAGTGAACACAGGTTTGTCGTAGGAGATTGAATATTGTAATCCCCAAATCCTCGAAAAATAAGAGAAAAATATACCTATTCAAAAAAGGAGATAAATATTCACTTGACGCCGTCCTGAGAGACAATCTCCACTCATTCCAAATTAATAATATAAGTGTAGCCCAGATGTGGCTTAAGATTGAAAGAAATAGTATGACAGGAACTGAGAGATTTATACCAAATAAATTAACAAACGACGGAGCTGCTCCTTCTTGATACACTGTTGCAGAAACAACGAAACAAACATGCCAAATTCAAACAGACACAAATTCCCCAAGATTGGCGATATTTTACAGAAGCTCGAAATTTAGTGCGGACTTCAGTGCGAGATGCTTATAACAGTTTCCACAACGAAACTTTGTCTCGAAACCTGGCAGAAAATCCTAAGAGATTCTGGTCGTATGTTAGCGGCAAGAAACAATCAATGCCTTCTCTGCGCGATAGCAATGGAGATACTATCGAAGACAGGGCTGTCAAAGCAGAGTTACTAAACAGTCTTCCGAAATGCCTTCACAAAGGAACACGAAGTAAAGATTCCAGAATTCGAATCGAAAACAGCTGCCAACATGAGTAACGTAGAAGTAAAAATCCTCCGAGTGGTGAAGCAACTTTAATCACTTAATAAAAGCTAGTCGCTGGTCCCGACTGTATACCAATTAGGTTCCTTTCGGAGTATGCTGATGTATTAGCTCCATTAACAATCATATACAACCGTTCGCTCGACGAATGATCCGTACCCAAAGACTGGAAAGTAGCACAGGTCACACCAACATTCAAGAGAGGTAGTAGGAGTAATCCACTAAATTACATCCCCATATCGTAAACGTCGATACGCAGCAAGATTTTAGAACATATATTGTGTTCGAACATCATGAATTACCTCGAAAAAAAACGGTCTATTTAAACACCGTCGCCGGCCGAGGTGGCCTAGCGGTTCTAAGCATTACTGTCTGAAACCGCGCGCGACCGCTACGGTCGCAGGTTCCAATCCTGCCTCGGGCATGGATGTGTGTGATGTCCTTATGTTAGTTAGGTTTAAGTAGTTCTAAGTTCTAGGGGACTGATTACCTCAGTAGTTAAGTCCTATGGTGCTCAGAGCCATTTGAACCATTTTTTTTTTTTTTTGACACATTGTCAGCATAGGTTTAGAAAACATCGCTGCTGTGAAACACAACTAGCTGTCTATTCACATGAAGTGTTGAGTGCTATTGACAAGGGATTTCAGATCGATTCCGTATTTCTGGATTTTCGGAAGGCTTTTGATACTGTACCACGGGATTGAAGAGGAACTGAAATAGCCCAACGGAAGGGAGGGCACTGGACCTGTTGGATAACAATGCGATTCTACGTACAGTAAGCAACAGAAATTGCTCCTCTTCTAGCAGCAGCGTACACTAACATCGCCCAACAGCCTCGGAAATGGTATCAGACACACTTTGGTGACGGTAGAAACCTGACGTGGGGAGGCGTCGTGTTGGATGGGAGTGTGAAAATTGACATTTTGGCGCTGGTCGGAAATAAACTGACAGCGCTCGGGTATACTGAGAGGAGAGGCTGCAACCACGCCGGCCGGAGTGGCCGAGCGGTTCTAGGCGCTACAGTCTGGAACCGCGAGACCGCTGCGGTCGCAGCTTCAAATCGTGCCTCGGGCACGGATGTGTGTGATGTCCCTAGGTTAGTTAGGTTTAAGTAGTTCTAAGTTCTAGGGGACTTGTTGAGTCCGTTAGTCCTCAGAGCCATTTGAACCATTTGAGCTGCAACCACGTCTGTGCCCTTATTGAGCTGCAACCGCTTCATAATTTCTTTTAATAATGTTCATTCACATGAAACTCACACCCTCTTGAGGGGATCCGATACGAAAAGGGTGACCTTTCATATGGGTTAACAAAAATACCTGGCATGGCTTGAGCAATGAGCACGCACAGTCATTTGCGACGGCAGTACCGGCAGTGTTTGAGGTGGACTGGGCCTCTCAGCTCGGATAGCTGCGAACCGTCAGCTCTAAATCTTTGCCGATCGATGGCCAGTAGTATCGACCATACTCCACAGTTGGCGCACTAGAAGTTTCGCAGTGTCCCAAATTGTAGCTAGCTACCGTCATGCGTTGTTTTCCTTGTTTGGTAGAAATTAGTAGACCGGCGTCCAAACAGGACCGAAGTAACGTTGCCATCCTCCGTGGGTCCAGCGAGTGCTTCGCTCAGATTGGGGACGCCTTGCCATTTAATCTGTTCTTCGGGGGAGAGCGTTCAAAACTTATCTAAAGCGTCGTACATTTCTTCACACGGAGCGGACCGAACTACCTCTCCATTGTAAGATATGCACAGGGACTACATGGAGCCGAGACCATCTGTTGGCATTTACTTCTAGTCAGCCTGATATTGATGTTGTTTTTAATGTGGTCTTCAGTCCAGAGACTGGTTTGTTGCAGCTCTCCATGCTACTACACTCCTGGAAATTGAAATAAGAACACCGTGAATTCATTGTCCCAGGAAGGGGAAACTTTATTGACACATTCCTGGGGTCAGATACATCACATGATCACACTGACAGAACCACAGGCACATAGACACAGGCAACAGAGCATGCACAATGTTGGCACTAGTACAGTGTATATTCAACTTTCGCAGCAATGCAGCCTGCTATTCTCCCATGGAGACGATCGTAGAGATGCTAGATGTAGTCCTGTGGAACGGCTTGCCATGCCATTTCCACCTGGCGCCTCAGTTGGACCAGCGTTCGTGCTGGACGTGCAGACCGCGTGAGACGACGCTTCATCCAGTCCCAAACATGCTCAATGGGGGACAGATCCGGAGATCTTGCTGGCCAGGGTAGTTGACTTACACCTTCTAGAGCACGTTGGGTGGCACGGGATACATGCGGACGTGCATTGTCCTGCTGGAACAACAAGTTCCCTTGCCGGTCTAGGAATGGTAGAACGATGGGTTCGATGACGGTTTGGATGTACCGTGCACTATTCAGTGTCCCCTCGACGATCACCAGAGGTGTACGGCCATTGTAGGAGATCACTCCCCACACCATGATGCCGAGCGTTGGCCCTGTGTGCCTCGGTCGTATGCAGTCCTGATTGTGGCGCTCACCTGCACGGCGCCAAACACGCATACGACCATCATTGGCACCAAGGCAGAAGCGACTCTCATCGCTGAAGACGACACGTCTCCATTCGTCCCTCCATTCACGCCTGTCGCGACACCACTGGAGGCGGGCTGCACGATGTTGGGGCGTGAGCGGAAGACGGCCTAACGGTGTGCGGGACCGTAGCCCAGCTTCATGGAGACGGTTGCGAATGGTCCTCGCCGATACCCCAGGAGCAACAGTGTCCATAATTTGCTGGGAAGTGGCGGTGCGGTCCCCTACGGCACTGCGTATGATCCTACGGTCTTGGAGTGCATCCGTGCGTCGCTGCGGTCCGGTCCCAGGTCGACGGGCACGTGCACCTTCCGCCGACCACTGGCGACAACATCGATGTACTGTGGAGACCTCACGCCCCACGTGTTGTGCAATTCGGCGGTACGTCCACCTGGCCTCCCGCATGCCTACTATACGCCCTCGCTCAAAGTCCGTCAATTGCAGATACGGTTCACGTCCACGCTGTCGCGGCATGCTACCAGTGTTAAAGACTGCGATGGAGCTCCGTATGCCACGGCAAACTGGCTGACACTGACGGCGGCGGTGCACAAATGCTGCGCAGCTAGCGCCATTCGACGGCCAACACCGCGGTTCCTGGTGTGTCCGCTGTGCCGTGCGTGTGATCATTGCTTGTACAGCCCTCTCGCAGTGTCCGGAGCAAGTATGGTGGGTCTGACACACCGGTGTCAATGTGTTCTTTTTTCCATTTCCAGGAGTGTATATCCTGTGCAAGCTTCTTCATCTCCCCCTACTTCAACCTACATCCTTCTGAATCTGCTTAGTGTATTCATCCCTTGGTCCCTCTCTACGATTTTTACCCTCCACCCTGCCCTCCAATACTAAATTGGTCATCCCTTGATGCTGCCTCAGAGTATGTCCTACCAAGTAATCCTTTCTTCTAGTCAAGTTGTGCCACAAACTCCTCTTCTCCCCAATTCTATTCAATACCTCCTCATTAGTTATGTGATCTACCCATCTAATCTTCAGCATTCTTCTGTAGCACCACATTTCGAAAGCTTCTATTCTCTTCTTGTCTAATCTATTTATCGTCCACGTTTCGCTTCCATACATGGCTACACTCCATACAAATACTATCAGAAAGACTTCCTGACACTTAAATCTATACTGGATGTTAACAAATTTCTCTTCTTCAGAAACGCTTTCCTTGCCATAGCCAGTCTGCATTTTATATGCTCTCTACTTCGACCATCATCAGTTATTTTGCTCCCCAAATAGCGAAACTCATTTACTACTTTAAGCGTCTCATTTCCTAATCTAATTCCCGCAGTATCATTCGATTTAATTCTATATACAGCTGATACTGATATCGATCGAAAAAAGGACTCATATCTTTAAACATTTTGCTGTTTTGTTCGGCAAAGAGCTGCCCAGATTGAAGAGATTCTATTTCCTTATTTTTTTAATATTTACATCCTATAATCTGGATAACTAAAATAAAGAAGACAAGTCATATATTGACTTTCTCACGCAGTACACAATCTCGAATAACTTACGGGAACGTAGACGTGTGATGTTGTCAACAACCGCCGGTATTTCTTCCATTTTCAAGACATTAACTGTAGCAAGTAAGAGCTGCGCATTTTGCGTTATGCAGGGAGCATTTCGACCACGAATGGTAGTTATTTTGCGGAAATATGATGTGAAATGATTTTGTCGACGACCGTCTAAGATCGGCGTCCTCGTAAAGGATGATCTTGGTTTGCGTGAGTCCAAAAAAATGGCTCTGAGCACTATGGGACTCAACTTCTGAGGGCATTAGTCCCCTAGAACCTAGAACCAGTTAAACCTAACTAATGTTAGGGCATCACACGCATCCATGCCCGAGGCAGGATTCGAACCTGCGACCGTAGCGGTTTCGCGGTTCCAGACTGCAGCGCCGCCTAGAACCACACGACCACTCCGGCCGGCTAATGAGTCCATCCAGCCACAGACTGCACACAGCGCAGTCAGCCACTTTCATACAGAGCGTTACGTGGTGTCACCAACATAAAAACCTAAACCGCCTACTTATAAAACAATTTGGAACTCGCAGAAGCGATCTGACGTCCATTGAGACGGTGACAAAGAGGTGCGGGCCATGTGGGGCAGAGCTGATGTTTTAAAAGAGGGTCGCGTGTACCACGCCGGGAGCTAGTGATAGCTTGGAATCAGTACAGCTATTTCGTCTCAGTCAAGAGCTTCGCAACAGTCGGTAAGGGCGTCCACGCGATTAGGCGTGGGGACGGGCTTGGCCATTTGCCTGTTTTCTAGACACCTGTTGCACTTTAGTGGGCGCACAGCTACGGTGTACGAGCTGGCTGCATGGAGGAGCGTAGAATCGACAGCTATCTGGTGATGTTCAAGGAACGAGGCTGTACCGTGGAGACACGTTTTTGATGTCGATATTTCCCGCTCGGTGTTAGCCGCCTCTGGCCGCAGCTATCCGCCGCCTGCAGAGGGCAGGCCTGTTGGCCAGCCAGCTTCTACGCGCTTTCGGCTGAACGCCGTGACGCCGTGGCCGACGGTATCGTTGGCTTCCTGTTGAAAGACACTGAGGGATCGGTGGGACTGTGTGTCGGCTGGGGCCGTAGAGACTGCTCTTTGAAAAAGCGATCTATGCGCGATGCACAGAAAGCGTCATGCTCTCGGCATTTGAATTTGCAAGAACCTTGTGTCCACTGTGTCCATGTGGGGTTCCTGTATGCCACTTTCAACAACAGGCTGCAGAGGCACCTGGTGAATCGCATCCGTTGTTCCCGATTCTTAGCTGATTCGTCGTAACACCTACTTGATAGCTGTCCTTTGTGGAAGGGTTCTCAACGTAAGCTCCGATCTGCAAGAAAATATGGTGAGCCTCCGAGGCGTCCACTTCAGGTGCTGCGAGCTTTGCCGTTCTGTGCACTCTCTGCTTGGACTACAACCACACAGCGGGCTGACGTCGGTCCCACGCCGCTGTTCACTGCAGAGCTGTACTTCTATTTTCTGCACGGCTCAACACCCGAAACTTCACTATCAATCAACCACGTCGAGAGAACTCGAGAGATCGCAATGACGGTCATTTTTTTTCTTCTATAATATATTATAAATGTCATTATTTCTTCTGACCTATAATGGATTAGTTATAACAAATTTCTTGAGAAAAATGTGTAGTTTCTTTCACTGGTGCCACGTCCTGCGCTGACGCAGGGTCGGCATTGTTAGAAACGGATTTGGCAAGGTTAGTGGAAAAGGGTGGCCGGATGCCCTTCCTCCCGCCACCCCATACCCCCCAGGTCGGAATTTGTGTACCCCTGCTGTCTGCGTCGAGTGTAATTCATGAAATCGTGCGAACGTGTTCAGATGTCTGCAAGTCGTGTAACTGAGGCGGAACGTGGGGACCAGCCCAGTATTCACCTAGTGGGATGTGGAAAACCGCCTAAAAACCACATCCAGGCTGACCAGCACAACGACCGACGTCGGTAATCCGCCGGGAGGATTCGATCCGGGGCTGGTACGCCTGCCTGAGTCCAGGAAGCAGCGAATTAGCGCTCTCGGCTAACCTGGCGGGTTTGAAAAAAAATATGTACTCTGATGCTGTATTTAAAATATCTTTGTTTGCAACATGATCGAGGGTGACCACCATACATTACTCTTTTGGCACGCTTGTGTGCAATGAAAACTTTGTTTCTGAAATACGAAATACCCCAGTATACAACTTCATATGACGTTACTGACTGAAAATAAGCAATTGTACTCATTTCTATTTTATTTGACTCCAACAAAAGCGATAACACAAACTGCAGAAATGGCTGAACAAAGATCTTTTTTAAATTTAAATTTCCATGTGTATTTTCTCCCTGATGTTTTAAAATTTCTGCATAACTTATTAACTCTTGCTCAAGATTTAAATTTGTCACTGGTTTTGTACCCTTCGATGCGAAGCATTGAATGTGCAGTAATACTAAAATTACTTCAGTAAAACAGCCTCCATCGCATGTACGTTATATACAGCTCATTTGGCGACCGGTTTCGGTGTTTGATAAGATTATTTTTCAGAGACGGCGGCGTGGTGAAGGCCGCTCTGCAGTGTTCCACAAATCTCCACAGCACCCTGCGCCACGCCACCGGCTCCTGCCGTCACCAAGGAGTAAACAAATGGTCTGATAATCGTCTTACAAAAGTTCTTAACCGGTCCCCAAACGAAACATATACGACATACAGATGATCGAAGCTGTTTTACTGAAATTATTGTACTATAATTTTACCGATCGCTGTTTTTCCTATGGAAAATTTTCCCTAATATTGTTGAATATGTGTGTTCTTAAAATTAAGACAGAGGTCATTTGCAGAAAACCAGTGAATAATTCTTCCTAATGCATTTTTTACAATTTTTTACAATGTCCTCTGTTGCTGTATGTTTATACAGTTATTACATAACTATAAATCAGAGGTTACAGTAGTTTCAGGGAGAGAATTAAGGAACGATTGACAGAATAAGGGAAAGAAATACAGTAGAAGAAGAATGGATATCTTTGAGGGATGAAACAGTGAAAGCAGCAGAGGATCAAGTAGGTAAAAAGACGAGGGCTAATCGAAATCCTTGGATAACAGAAGAGATATTGAATTTAACTGATGAAAGGAGAAAGTATAAAAATGCAGCAAATGAAGCAGGCAAAAAGGAATACAAAGGTCTCAAAAATGAGATCGACAGGAAGTGCAAAATGGCTAAGCAGGGATGGCTAAAGGACGAATGTAAGGACATAGAGGCTTATCTCACTAGGGGCAAGATAGATACTGCCTACAGGAAAATTAAAGAGACCTTTGGAGAGAAGAGTGCCACTTGTATGAATATCAAGAGCTCAGATGGAAACCCAGTTCTAAAGAAAGAAGGGAAAGCAGAAAGGTGGAAAGGGTATATTGAGGACAATATTATGGAAATGGAAGAGAAGGTAGAAGAAGATGAAATGGGAGATACGATACTGCGTGAAGAGTTTGACAGATTGACAGAGTACTGAAAGAGATAAGTCGAAACAAGGCCGCGGGAGTAGACAACATTCCTTTAGAACTACTGATAGCCTTGGGAGAGCCAGCCCTGACAGAACTGTACCATCTGGTGAGCAAGATGTATGAAACAGGCTAAATACTCTTAGACTTCAAGAAAAATATAATAATTCCAATCCCAAAGAAAGCAGGTGCTGACAGATGTGAAAATTACCGAACTATCAGCTTAATAAGCCACAACTGCAAAATACTAACACGAATTCTTTACGGACGAATGGAAAAACTGGTAGAAGCCAACCTCGGGTAAAATCAGTTTGGATTCCCTACAAATGTTGGAACACGTGAAGCAATACTGACATTACGAATTATCTTAGAAGCTAGATTGTATGTAGACTTGAAGAAAGCTTTTAACAATGCTGACTGTAATACTCTCTTTCAAACTCTGAATGTAACACGGGTAAAATAGAGGGAGAGAAAGGCTATTTACAATTTGTACAGAAACCAGATGGCAGTTAGAGAGTCGAGGAGCATGAAAGGGAAGCAGTAGTCGGGAAGGGAATGAGACAGGGTTGTAGCATATCCCCGATTTTATTCAATTTGTATATTGACGAAGCAGTAAAGGAAACAAAAGAAAAATTTGGAGTAGGAATTACAATCCATGGTAAAGAAATAACAACTTTGAAGTTCGCCGATGACATTGTAATTCTGTCAGAGACTGCAAAGGTTCTGGAAGAGCAGCTGAACGGAATGGACAGTGTCTAGAAAGGAGGATGTATGATGGACATAAACTAAAGCAAAACGAGGATAATAGAATGTTGTCGAATTAAGTCGGGTGATGCTGAGGGAATTAGATTAGGAAATGAAACACTTAAAGCAGTAAAGGAGTTTTGCTATTTGGGGAGAAAAATAACTGATGATGGCTGAAGTAGAGAGGATATAAAATGTAGACTGGCAATGGGAAGGAAAGCGTTTCTGAAGAAGAGAAATTTGTTGACATCGAGTATAGAGTTAAGTGTCAGGAAGTTGTTTCTGATAGTATTTGTATGGAGTGTAGCAATTTATGGAAGTAAAACGTGGACGATTAATAGTTTAGACAAGAAGAGAATAGTTTTAGAAATGTGGTGCTACAGAAGAATGCTGAAGATTTGATGGGTAGGTCACATAACTAATGAGGAGGTGTTGAACATAATTGGGGAGAAGAGAAATTTGTGGCACAACTTAACTGGGATGGGTTGGTTGGATATATTCTGAGGCATCACGCGATCACCAATTTAGTATTGGAGGGCAGCGAGGAGGGTAAAAATCGTAGAGGGTGACCAAGAGATGAATACACTAAACAGATTCAGAAGGATGTAAGTTGCAGTAGGTACTGGGAGATGAAGAAGTTTGCTCTGCATAGAGTAGCATGGAGAGCTGCATGAAACCAGTCTCTGGACTGAAGATCACAACAACAACAACAAATCCATCGATGGTTCCACCTCTTGCGCCTAGTACCATGAAACCTTGCTATTTCTATTAATCTAGTACATCGTTTTGATACTTCTATAAATGATTTCCTAGGTATTCAGGTTTGATTGAAATGAAATAAACAGCTTCCTGAAACGGGACCGTATGCTCCATTTCAATATCGATCTCATTTGGTGCTATTTGCATATATTTAATACCAACTTTCTTTTTGCGCATTTAACTACTCAGCGAACCAAAAGTCTTTGGAGTTGTTTCATTTTTTTTATGCATATCCATCCTGATCCTTGCATATCCCTTCTCTGTTCCTATATGAATGATTGCGAAGTTTGAATATTTGCACGACTTAACCACACACGCATTATTAGGATGGAACCACTACCAGCCTAATTTCATGGGCCAATTTATGCAAAAATAAGAGATCAGTAGATGTGTCAGAGACATACCACAGTTTGAACGATTTCTCGGCGGCCTCCGTGATAGGCGTTCTATCTCCGGGACAGTAAGTGAGCACTCGCCCTGTTATAGGGTGTTGCTAGCGTCTAGAGAGAGGTATCAGAATGACGAAATTAAACCCGCTTTCTTCTAGACATCCCTATGTCAGAGAAGTGATGTGAGGTCCCTAGTTTCATTACTTTTCTGTGAAATCTTTGAGAAAGTACACTACTGGCCGTTAAAATTGCTACACCACGAAGATGACGTGCTACAGACGAGAAATTTAACCGACAGGAAGAAGATGCTGTGATTGCAAATGATTAGCTTTTCTGAGCATTCACACAAGGTTCCCGCCGGCGGCGACACCTACAACGTGCTGACGTGAGGAAGGTTTCCAACCGATATCTGAAATAAATGTGTGTGAAATCTAATGGGACTTTACTGCTAAGATCATCAGTCCCAAAGCTTACACACTACTTAATCTAAATTATCCTAAGGACAAACACACCTCCATGCCCAAGAGAGGACTCGAACTTCTGCCGGGACCGGCTGCACAGTCGATGACTGCAGCTCCTCAGACCGTTCGTCTATTCCCGTGCGGCATCGAATTCTCATACACAAACAGCAGTTGACCGGCGTTGCCTGGTAAAACGTTGTGATGCCTCGTGTAAGGAGGGGAAATGCGTACCATCACGTTTCCGACTTTGATGAAGGTCGGGTTGTATCCTATCACGATTGCGGTTTATCCTATCGCGACATTGCTGCTCGCGTTGGTCGAGATTCAATGACTGTTAGCAGAATATGGAATCGGTGGGTTCAGGAGGGTAATACGGAACACCGTGCTGGATCCTAACGGCCTCGTATCACTAGCAGTCGAGATCACAGGCATCTTATCCATATGGCTGTAACGGATCGTGCACCCACCTATCGATCCCTGAGTCAACAGATGGGGACGTTTGCAAGACAACAACCATCTGCACTAACAGTTCGACGACGTTTGCAGCAGCATGGACTATCAGCTCGGAGACCACGGCTGCGGTTACCCTTGACGCTGCATCACGCACAGGAACGCCTGCGATGGTGTACTCAACGACGAACCTAGGTGCACGAATGGCAAAACGTCATTTATTCGGATGAATTCAGGTTCTGTTTAGAGCATCATGACGGTCGCATCCCTGTTTGGCGACACCACGGTGAACGCACATTGGAAGCATGTATTCGTCATCGCCATACTGGCGTATCACCCGGCGTGATTGTACGGGGTGCCATTACACGTCTCGGTCACCTCTTGTTCGCATTGACGGCACTTTGAACAGTGGACGTTACATTTCAGATGTTTTGTGACCCGTGGGTCTACACTTCATTCGATCCCTTCGAAACCCTCCATTTCAGCAAGATGATACACGACCGCATGTTGCAGGTCCTGTACGGGCCTTTCTGGATACAGAAAATGTTCGACTGCTGCCCTGGCCAGTACATTCTCCAGATCTCTCACCAACTGAAAACGTCTGGTCAATTGTAGCCGAGAACTGGCTCGTCACAATACGCCAGTCACTACTCTTGATGAACTGTGGCATCGTGTTGAAGCTGCATGGGTAGCTGTAGCTGTACACGCCATCCTAGCTCTGTTTGACTGAATGCCCAGGCGTATCAAGGCCGTTGTTTCGGCCAGAGGCGGTTGTTCTGGGTACTGATGTCTCAGGATACATGCACCCAAATTGCGTGAAAATGTAGTCACATATGTAATCACAGGTCAGTTCTTGTATAATATATTTGTCCAATGAATACCCATTTATCATCTGCATTTCTTCTTGGTGTAGCAATTTTAATGGCCAGTAGTGCAGAATGCCATTCCCCCACCCCCACCCCCCCACCCCCGTACTGTAATATAAGGAACGACGAAGGAGTGCAGGTTGTAGACACGTGGTAGATGACATATAGAAGGTTGGGTCTGGCCGGAGTCTTGCTCGGTTAGTCTAATGGTAAGGCGACCGCTCGCAAAAAGCCGGAAATCCGGCTTCGAGTCCCGGTCCAGCACAAATTTTCACCGTCTTCTTTCCATGGTTGCCAGTAATCGCACCTGGGTATGCATTTCATGTAGCCTTTATCTGTACGTAATGTCCTTTCTTGATCATATCATATTCGACA
This sequence comes from Schistocerca gregaria, assembly GCF_023897955.1. Classification (NCBI taxonomy): domain Eukaryota; kingdom Metazoa; phylum Arthropoda; class Insecta; order Orthoptera; family Acrididae; genus Schistocerca; species Schistocerca gregaria. The sequence goes on from NC_064927.1 coordinate 425,673,375, forward strand.
GCGCTGTAGGCACCCTGATATGGCGAAAGGTGGAAACAAGCAAATGGTTCAAATGGCTCTGAGCACTATGAGACTCTACTTCTGAGGTCATCAGTCCCCTAGAACTTAGAACTACTTAAATCTAACTAACCTAAGGACATTACACACATCCTTGCCCAAGGCAGGATTCAAACCTGCGACCGTAGCGGTCACGCGGTTCCAGACTGTATCGCATAGAACCGCTCGACCACTTCGGCCGGCTGGTGGAAACACATAATGCACCCAGGAACATTATCGAACATGATCGTTTTCGTGCTCCAGGTATTATGGTGTAGGGAGATGAACTGAAGAGCCAAAGATACTGGTACACTGGCTCAATGACGCGTAGGGCCGCCGCGAGCACGCAGAAGTGCCGCGACGCATTCGTGGTATGATGGGATTAATGTCTGCTGGAGGTAACTGACACCATGAATCCTGCAGGGCTGTCCATAAATCCGTAAGAGTACGAGGGAGTGGAGATTTCTTCTGAAAAGCACGTTGCAAGGCGTCCCAGGTGTGCTCAAAAATGTTTCTGTCTGGGGAATTTGGCCAGCGGAAGTGTTTAAACTCAGAAGAGTGTTCTTTGAGCCACCCCGTAGCAATTCTGGGCGTGTGGGGTGTCGCATTGTCCTACTGGAATTGGTCAAGTTCGTTGGAACGCTCAATGGACATGAATGGATGTAGTTGCTCAGACAGCATGCTTACGTACGTGTCGCCTGCCAGAGTCGTATCTAGACGTATCTCAGGGGTCCCATATCACTCAAACTGCATACGCCCCACCCACACCATTACAGGGCCTCCACAAGCTTAAGAGTCCCCTGCTGACATGCAGGATCCATGGATTCATGAGGTTGTCTCCATACCCGTACACGTCCATCTACATCTACATATACATCCATACTCCGCAAGTCACCTGACGGTGTGTGGCGGAGGGTACCTTGAGTACCTCTATCGGTTCTCCCTTCTATTCCAGTCTCGTATTGTTCGTGGAAAGAAGGATTGTCGGTGTGCCTCTGTGTGGGCTCTAATCTCTCTGATTTTATCCTCATGGTCTCATCGCGAGATATACGTAGGAGGCAGCAATATAATGCTTGACTCCTCGGTGAAGGTATGTTCTCGAAACTTCAACAAAAGCCCGTACCGAGCTAATCAGCGTCTCTCCTGCAGAGTCTTCCCCTGGAGTTTATCTACCATCTCCGTAACGCTTTCGCGATTACTAAATGATCCTGTAACGAAGCGCGTTGCTCTCCGTCGGATCTTCTCTATCTCTTCTATCAACCCTATCTGTTACGGATTCTTCCACTGAATCTCAGTCTGGCATCTGCTTTACCGACGATCAACTTTATATGATCATTCCATTTTAAATGACTCCTAATGCGTACCTCCAGATAATTTATTGAATTAACTGCTTCCAGTTGCTGACCTGCTATATTGTAGCTAAACGATAAGGGATCTTTCTTTCTATGTATTCACAGCACATTACACTTGTCTACATTGAGATTCAGTTGCCATTCCCTGCACCATGCGTCAATTCGCTGCAGATACTCCTGCATTTTAGTACAATTTTCCATTGTTACAACCTCTCGATATACTACAGCATCATCCACAAGAAGCGTCAGTGAACTTCCGATGTCATTCGCTCGATACAATTTGAAACGAAACTCGTCCGACCAGGCAAGATGTTTCGAGTCATCACGAGTCCAATGACTGTGTTGACGGGCCCAGGCGAGGTGTCAAGTTTTGTTTCGTGCAGTCATCAAGGTTACTCGAGTGGGCCTTCGGTTCCGAAAGCCCATATCGATAATGTTTGGTTGAATGGTTCGCACGCTAACACTTCTTGATGTCCTAGCATTGAAATGTGCAGCAATTTTCGGAAAGGCTGCACATCTGTCACGTTATACGATCCTAGTCAGTCGGCGTACGACCGGTTCTTGCAGGATCTTTTTCCGGCCGCACTGATGTCGGAGATTTGATGTTTTACCGGATTCCTTATAGTCACGGTACAGTCGTGAAACGGTCGTACGGGAAAATCCCCGCTTCATCGCTACCTCGAAGATGCTGTGTCCTATCGCTCGTGGGTCCTCAACTCACTTAAATCTTGATAACGTGCCACTGTAGCAGCAGTAACAGATCTAACAACTGCGACAGGCACTTGTTATCTTCTATAGGCGTTGCCAAGCGCAGTGCCGCATTCTGCCGGTTTACATACCTCTGTATTTGAATACGCATGTCTGTACCAGTTTGGCGCTTCAGTGTATAACGTCGCATGGGTGTACTGACGCAAAGATCTTTGAAGATGGTACACTCACCGGAAAAAGTTGTTTGTGACATTTACTTCTTTTCTATGCGCATCTTCTCAGGGGTGCATTAGATCCTGATGCCACTTCTATGTATGACAATGCGCGACAGCATCGAACATGGCTGATGGGAGGGCTCCTGGAACGAGAGAATATTTACCGAATGGAGTGGCCTACTCGTTCTCCTGACCTAAATCCCATCGAGCAGGTGTGGGATGCGGTGGAGAAACGCACTGTAGCACGTCCACATGCGTCAAACAAAGACCATTCGGCATTTGCAAATCGCGCTGCTGGAAGACTGGAATTCCTTACCAACCCAGGGGCCAGCACCGAAGCACATTACGGAGCACTCATTGTCGTCTGTGGTGATCACACACACCATTAGGAACAACGTCCCACCTTTTGTAATGACCGGGACGTTATCATGAATCGTGGGGATGTTGCTGTAATTATTATCTTTGAATAAAAGTGTCATTTGTGTTCGTCTCAATGCGTATTTCTTTCAACTGCCTTATCTACGATACTGTACGTTTCTTTCTATCTATGGTCCAAGTTTCACCGCGCTATATGATTTGGAACTTAAAGCAAGGGCTACTTATTCCTTAAGCCTTGCACACCAGGGTTGTGTAATTTTTGAGACGTACAGTTATACAGGGAGGTCCACTATCGTGACCGGGCCAAATATCTCACGAAATAAGCATCAAACTAAAACAACTAGAAAGAACGAAACTTGTCTAGCTTGAAGGGGGAAACCAGATGGCGCTATGGTTGTCCCGCTAGATGGCTCTGCCATAGCTCAAACGTATATCAACTGCGTTTTTTTTAATAGGAACCCCCATTTTTTATTACATATTCGTGTAGTACGTAAAGAAGTATGAATGTTTTAGTTCGACCCCTTTTTTATCTTTGTGATAGATGGCACTGTAACAGTCACAAACATATGGCTCACAATTTTAGACGGACAGTTGGTAACAGGTAGGTTTTTTAAATTAAAATTTTATTTTGGTTGTTCCAGTGTGATACATGTACCTTTGTGAACTTATCATCTCTGAGAACGCATGCTGCTACAGCGTAATTACCTGTAAATACCACATTAATGCAATAAATTCTCAAAATGATGTCCGTCAACCTCAATGCATTTGGCAATACGTGTAACGACATTCCTCTCAACAGCGAGTAGTTCGCCCTCCGTAATGTTCGAACATGCATTGACAATGCGCTGACGCATGTTGTCAGTAGCTGTCGGTGGATCACGATAGCAAATATCCTTCAACTTTCCCCACAGAAAGAAATCCGGCGACCTCAGATCCGGTGAACGTGCGTGCCATGGTATGGTGCTTCGACGACGAATCCACCTGTCATGAAATATGCTATTCAATACCGCTTCAACCGCACGCGAGCTATGTGCCGGACGTCCATCATGTTCGAAGTACATCGCCATTCTGTCATGCAGTGAAACATCTTGTAGTAACATCGGTAGAACGTTACGTAGGAAATCAGCACATACATTGCACCATTTAGATTGCCATCGATAAAATGGGGGTAATTATCCTTCCTCCCATAATACCGCACCATACATTAACCTGCCAAGGTCGCTGATGTTCCACTTGTAGCAGCCATCGTGGATTTTCCTTTGCTCAATAGTTCATATTATGCCGGTTTACGTTACCGCTGTTGGTGAATGATGCTTCGTCGGTAAATAGAAAGCGTGCAAAGAAACTGCCATCGTCCCGTAATTTCTCTTGTGCCCAGTGGCAGAACTATACATGACGTTCAAAGTCGTCGCCAAGCAATTCCTAGTGCACAGAAATATGGTACGGGTGCAATCGATGTTGATGTAGCATTCTCAACACCAACGTTTTTGAGATTCCTGGTTCTCGCGCAGTTTGTCTGGTACTGATGTGCGGATTAACCGAGACAGCAGGTAAAACACATACCTGTGCATCATAATTTGTTGCAGGTCGTGGTTGACGTTTCACATGTGGCTCAACACGTCCTGTATCCTTAAATAACGTAACTATCCCGCGAACTGTCCGGAAACTTGGATGATGCCGTCCAGGATACCGAGCAGCATACATAGCCCACGCCCGTTGGGCATTTTGATCACAATAGCCATACATCAACACGATAGCGACCTTTGCCGCAATTGGTAAACGGTCCATTTCAACATTGCTAATGTGTCACGAAGCAAATGCCGTCCGCACTGGCGGAATGTTAGCTGATACCATGTACTTATATGTTTGTGACTATTACAGCGCCATCTGTAACAAAGCGAAAAAAATTGTCCAACTAAAACATTCATATTTCTTTGCGTACTACACGAATATGTAATAAAAAATGGGGGTTCCTATTTAAAAAAACGCAGTTGATATCTGTTTGACCTATGGCAGCGCCATCTAGCGGGCCAACCATAGCGCCATCTGGTTTCGCCCTTTAAGCTAGACCAGTTTCGTTCTTTGTAGTTTGTTCGTTTGATGCTTATTTCGTGAGATATTTGGCCCGGTCGCTATCAATGGACCAACCTGTATAGCAAATGTATCTATTGTGTTCCAGTTAGTTCCCTTGAAATCTTAGGTTTAAGAAAATAAATGAGGAAAACCGGCTGTTCCCGCAAATAATTTTTTCTCTCCGTGCCTAATGCTAGTTTCATACACATTATTTTTCCTCCTGAGAAATCAACAAGCTTCCGAAACAAAGCGCTGAATAGGTAATAGCAATGAATTATCGAGGAAGATTACGAGTAGCTTACGATACGTTGGTTCTTCTGAGTGCTCGCACTTCCTCGCTTTATCCGTTGCGGCAATAAATCATAATACTCTTATCGGGTCAAGTTTTACACGTTTTAAGACGAGCTTTTAATCTGAGGATTGAACGCTTTCCAAAGCACGCCTCTAACTGTTGATCCTCCCCGCAGTGTAACTAGGAATCGAAGACAAATTAATAACCGTACACTGTTTTTCGAGATGGGAACCATCATCATCATTTAAGACTGATTATGCCTTTCAGTGTTCAGTCTGAAGCATAGCCCCCTTATAAAATTCCTCCATGATCCCCTATTCAGTGCTAACATTGGTGCCACTTCTGATATTAAACCTATTACTTTAAAATCCTTTTTAACCGAATCCAGGTGCCTTCTCCTTGGTCTGCCCCGACTCCTCCTACCCTCTACTGCTGAACCTATCAGTCTCTTGGGTAACCTTGCTTCTCCCATGCGTGTAACATGACCCCCACCATCTAAGCCTGTTCGCCCTGACTGCTACATCTATAGAGTTCATTCCCAGTTTTTCTTTGATTTCCTCATTGTGGACACCCTCCTACCATTGTTCCCATCTACTAGTACCTGCAATCATCCTAGACTTTCATATCCCTAGCTTCAACCTTGTTGATAAGGTAATCTGAATCCACCCAGATTTCGCTCCAATACAACAAAATTGGTCGCAAGACTGAACAGTGCACAGATAACTTAGTCTTGGTACTGACTTCCTTCTTGCAGAAGAGAGTAGATCGTAGCTGAGCGCTCACTGCATTAGCTTTGCTACACCTTGCTTCCAGTTCTTTCACTATGTTGCCATCCTGTGAGAATATGCATCCTAAGTACTTGAAACTGTCCATCTGTTCCTCCTATTTGGCAATCAATCCATTTATATCTCTTTCCCACTGACATTACTTTCGTTTTGGAGATGCTAATCTTCATACCATAGTCCTTACATTTCTGATCTAGCTCTGAAATATTACTTTGCAAACTTTCAATCGAATCTGCCATCACAAATAAGTCATCCGCATATGCAAGACTGCTTATTTTGTGTTCACATATTTTAATCTCACCCAGCCAGTCTATTGTTTTCAACATATGATCCATAAATAATATGAACAACAGTGGCGACAGGTTGCAGCCTTGTCTTACCCCTGAAACTACTCTGAACCATGAACTCAATTTACCGTCAACTCTAACTGCTGCCTGACTACCCATGTAAAGAACTTTAATTGCTTGCAAAAGTTTGCTTCCTATTCCATAATCTCGTAGAACAGACAATAACTTCCTCCTAGGAACCCGGTCATATGCCTTTTCTAGCTCTATAAAGCACAGATACAATTCCCTGTTCCACTCATAACACTTCTCCCTTATTTGCCGTAAGCTAAAGATCTGGTCCTGACAACCTCTAAGAGGCCTAAACCCACACTGATTTTCATCCAGTTGGTCCTCAACTAATACTCGCACTTTCCTTTCAACAATACCTTCCGACTTAATTTCATCCACCCCAGCTGCTTTATTGCACTGCAATCTATTGACCATTTTCTCCACTTCCTCAAATGTGATCCTATTTCCGTCATCATTCCTATCCCATTCTATCTCGAAATCTGAAACATTACTGATTGTATTTTCACCTACATTGAGCAACTCTTCAAAATATTCCATCCATCTGCCCAAGGCATCCACAGGATTCACCAGCAGTTTTCCTGACCTGTCCAAAATACTTGTCATTTCCTTCTTACCTCCCTTTCGAAGACTGCTAATTACACTCCAGAATGGTTTTCCAGCAGCTTGACCCATAGTCTCCAACCTGTTTCCAAAGTCTTCGCAAGATTTCTTCTTGGATGCTGCAATTATCTGTTTGGCTTTGTTTCTTTCTTCAAAACTTTCTCTGTCTACCTGAGTTCTAGTATGTATCCATTGGTGATACGCCTTCTTTTTCCTTTTACAAGCTGCCTTGACTGTGCCATTCCACCAAGCTGTTTGCTTCTTTCTGCTTTTACACACTACTGTTCCAAGACATTCTTTAGCCACTTCTAGTACTATGTCCCTGTAACTTGTCCATTCCTTCTCCAATGACTGTAATTGACAACATTCAACTACCTGGTACCTTTCTGAGATCGCTGTTATGTACTTGTGCCTGATTTCCTTATCCTGAAGTTTCTCCACTCTTATCCTCCTACATATGGACCTGACCACCTGCACTTTCGGCCTCGCAATCCCAATTTCACTGCAGATTAAATAATGATCAGTGTCACCAAAGAATCCCCTGAATACACGTGTGTCCCTCACAGCCTTCCTGAATTCCTGATCTGTTATTATATAGTCAATGACAGATCTGGTTCCCCTGCCTTCCCAAGTATACCGGTGAATGTTCTTATGTTTAAAAAAGGAGTCTGTGATTACTAAGCCCATACTGGCACAGAAATCCAAGAGTTGTTTCCCGACCCTGTTGGCCTCCATATCCTCTCCAAATTTACCCATAACTTTTTCATACCCTTCTGTTCGATTTCCAATCCTGGCGTTAAAATCACCCATGAGCAAAACACTGTCCTTGTCTTTTACTCTAACAACTACACCACTGAGTGCCTCATAAAAACAATCCATCTCATCTTGATCTGTCCCTTCACAATGCGAATATACTGACCCAATTCTAATTTTCTTGCTAGACACTGTCAAATCTATCCACACAGTCGTTCGTTTACATACCTTATTGCAACTACGCTGGGTTCGATTTCTTTCTTGATGTAAAGCCCTACACGCCATTGTGCTATTCCTGCTTTGACTCCTGACAGGTAGACCCTGTATTCTCCCACTTCCTCTTCTTTCTCACCCCTAACCCGAATGTCACTAACAGCTAAAACGTCCAGCCCCATCTTACCTGCAGCCTCTGCCAGCTCTACCTTCTTCCCAGAGTAGCCCCCATTGATATTAATAGCTCCCCATCTCATTACCATTTGTTTGCCAAGTCGTATCTTAGGAGTCCCTGGTTTGTCAGTTAGAAGTGGGACTCCATCACCTCCAAAGGTCAGAGGCATTTTGCTCTGATTGTTGCCAGCATCATATTTAAAGTACCAGGGAAGCAGGTTGCTAGCCTTACTTGCCCTGAGTCCCATTGGGTTGAGGGGCTAACCGGTGGATTTGGTAGTCTTTGCCGTATGAGCACAAAGGTGACCACGATTCAGAATATGTCCGAGATGCCCTGCCTTATTCCAAAGTAACTGGTATCCCGACTGTCGGGACCACTTACTTGGCCACTCATACGTTGCCCGTGGTTCATGAACTAGGACATGACTACAGGAACCCACACCATGAAACCACGAAATAAAGTTTAGTCGGACGACCGGTTTAGCGAGGACATTGGGCTTCCATGCACGCATGTATAGAGAAACATCAGAGATTCATAAACACCACGATAGTTTTAACAGAAAAGAGAAGGATAGAAGTATAACAGAATGACAATCGATTGCTTCTGATCGAGAGTGATGACACCATCCAGAGACAGTCACAGTCGGCATCACGTATGGTTGTGCCCTCTACAAATGCGAGAAACCTTCAAGACTTTGTGGTAGTACCCGTTTTACCTCGGAGGATGTCTCCCTCAGTTGCAGATGAAATGTCAGAAAGCTGTTTTATACATCCACTAAGGCCTTTCAGCCCGGAAGTTTTTAACTGAAGAAGGCGCCAGTCGTGAAAGCCTACATTGTATGATTAAACGCCTCTACCGGGAGGATGTGTCGGTTTTAGTTCGGCGACTGTAGGGACTGCGCAAGAAGAACGCTCAGCCCACTTTGCTGTCACGCTTCCGGGATGCTGCGACAGATCTGAAATTTTCTGAAGGTCAGGAGAATGTGTCAGTCGGCGCAAGATAACAGTATTCACAACCGCATGGAACTAGCGATGCTACTGGACGAGATCCACCAGGTGCATCGAGAACTGGCAGCGACTAGCAGTAAGCGGTTGTACACTACTGGCCATTAAAATTGCTACACCAAGAAGAAATACAGATGATAAACGGGTATTCATTGGACAAATACATTATACTAGAACTGACATGTGATTGTATTTTGGGTGCACAGATCCTGAGAAATCAGTACTCGGACCAACCACTTCTGCAGTAATAACGGCCTTGATACGCCTGGGCATTGAGTCAAACACAGCTTGCATGGCGTGTACAGGTACAGCTGCCCATGCAGCTTCAACGCTATACCACACTTCATCAAGAGTAGTGTCTGGCGTATTGTGACGAGCCAGTTACTCGGCCACCAGTGACTAGACTTTTTCAGTTGGTCAGAGATGTGGAGAATGTGCTGGCCAGGGCAGCAGTAGAACATTTTCTGTATCCTGAAAGGCCCTTACAGCACCTGCAATATGCAGTCGTTCATTATCCTGCAGAAATGTAGGGTTTCGCAGGGATCAAATGAAGTGTAGAGCAACATCTGAAATGTAACGTCCACTGTTCAAAGTACCGTCAATGCGAACAACGTGTAACCAATGGCACCCCATACCGTCACGCCGCGTGACACGCCAGTATGGCGATGACTAAGACACGCTTCCAATGTGGTTCACCGCGATGTCGCCAAACACGGATGCGACCGTCATGATGCTGTAAACAGAACCTGGATTCATCTGAAAAAATGACATTTTGCCATTCTTGCACCCAGGTTCGTCGCTGAGTACACCGTCGCAGGCGCTCCTGTCTGTGATGCAGCGTCAAGGGTAATCGCAGCCATGGTCTCCGCGCTGATAGTCCATGCTGCTACAAACGTCGTCGAACTGTTCGTGCAGATGGTTGTTGTCTTGCAAACGTCCCCATCTGTTGACTCAGGGATCGAGACGTGGCTCCACGATCCGTTACAGTCATGCGGATAAGATGCCTGTCATCTCGACTGCTAGTGATACGAGGCCGTTGGAATCCAGCACGGCGTTCCGTATTACCCTCCTGAACCCACAGATTCCATATTCTGCTAACAGCCATTGGATATCGACCAACGCGAGCAGCAATGTCGTGATACGATAAACCGCAATCGTGATAGGGTACAACCCGACCTTTATCAAAGTCGGAAATATGATGGTACGCATTTCTCCTCCTTTCACGAGGCATCAGTACAACGTTTCACCAGGCAACGCCGGTCAACCGCTATTTGTGCATGAGAAATCGGGTGGAAACTGTCCGCATGTCAGCACGTTTGAAACGTCCCCTTAGAAAAATTATACAAGACTGTGCTTACACTGACACACAATATTTTTAGCGCAACGCAATCTGACTTTCAAAAATCCCTACAAAAAATGGCCCTGACTAACATTAACCTATACGTTTCACAAATCGCTTACCTCACAAAAATCTTGGTTACCCAAGCTACTGCAATACAGCGAGCGCCACTACTGCCAGCTAAATAAAAGATTCAAACTACATAATGCACTAACTACTGATAGGCATAGTTAGCGAATGAAAGATTTTAATAGTGAACAAACAATGTATTTACCTTAATACTCATAATATATATATAGCAGTTCATGACATCCATTCCTACAAATTTCAAAACTCCGCCATCTCTCTCCCCACGTCCACCACTGCTGGCGGCCCACCTCCAACTGCGCAACGCTATGCGCTGTTAACATCCAGCTGCCCAACACTACAATGGCGAGTATTACAACAATGCCAACCAGCCACTGACTGCACACAGCACAGCCAGTGATTTTTCATACAGAGCGTAACGTGGCGGCGGCGTTACCAATAAAAAAAAAAACTAAACATCCTACTTACACGTTGTATGTGCCGCCACCGGTGCCAACCTTGTGTGAATGCTCTGAAAAGCAAATCATTTGCATATCACAGCATCTTCTTCCTGTCGGTTAAATATCGCGTCTCTAGCACGTCATCTTCGTGGTGTAAGAATTTTAATGGCCAGTAGTGCATCTCCAATAAGGTGGACGTGCCCGCGTTCACGACTACGGAACTAAGTACCGACTAATAGGCAGAAGAGTAATTTTGACGGTTTATAGAGAGGCTGACGTGAAACTTCAGTCGCTGACAAATCTCGAACGGTAATTAACCAAAGAAGAAAGTTCAGTTCTACCGAAAAGAGGTAACTTTGCAGTGACACCACTAAAAGTTCGCACAGAGAACATTGCCGCAAATGTGGAGGCGGGAACCCGTCGCTTGTCACCATAATCCGCTGACGTAATTAGGACGGGAGTGGCCAGAATAGTAGGCAAAGCGGATCCACCTAACAGTATTTTGTCTCAGTCGGAAAGGTCGGCGCTGACGGAGATCAGTTTGGATAACGGGTTCATTGTACTTGCAGCTGACAAAGGTGAAGCCACGGTCTTGATCAAGAGCGAAGATTACCACAGAAAGATTAGTGACCTTTGGGTCCCGCTACTTATAAAAAGCTTCAGAAGGATTCTTCAAAGAAAATTTTGACAGTAACCAGTCAGCTGATAAAACAGTCTTTTTTTCTCATCGGACGATAAAAGACAGCTCTGCAAAACAGAACCTTTCCACTCAGATTATATGGTCCAACAAAGATGTATAAGCAACATGTTACTCTGCAACCGATTTAAGTGCCACAGAATCTCACACCCGTGAAGTGGCCCGATATCTTACCTTTTTTCTGCAACCGTATACAGGTAGAACTGACAGTCACATTAACAACTCTGTCCATTATATTGAGGAACCGGAGGAGATTAACGTCAGCTGATTTGATATTTTTGTCAGTTTTGATGTAGTTTACCTTTTTCTATAGTTCCTAGAAACGAAGCTGTTCCATACACAGCAGATATTTTTAGGACTGACGTAGTGGCTTTATTTGGACACTGCCATACCACAACTGGTTTCCAGTACAACAATGAATTTTACAAACAAATCGACGGGGCGGCTATGGGGCCCTCCGAACAGCGGGCGCTGGAGACGTCCAGTAAAATACCATCCAAGTGGTAACGCTGTCTGGACGATTGCTTCGTCGTATATGGACTCACAGTGAAGAGGGTCTGGACGTCCTCTTGCTGCATCTCAATTGTATTAACCCAAAGATACAGTTTACGATGGCGAAAGGGAGCAAAGGTCAGTTTTCTGGATGTATATGTAATCAAAACGGGACGACGGGAATCTGGGCCATGGGGCATACCGAAAGGACCCACACACTGATCCATACCTCCTCAAGGAATCAAACCATAATCTTGGACAAAAAAGAGATATCATTAAAACCTTGATGGACAGAGCCACCAAAATCTGCAAGCGGGTTTTTCTTTCAGGGTGAATAAAATCACTTACGATCGGCCGTCAAGAAAAATGCATATGCTAGTAAGGAGATTGACTGAAGGAAGAAGAAGCCCTAGAGAACGGCCGCCATTAGGAAAATATTTTCTGCAGCTCATTAATACATTACAGACCGTATCGGGGAAGTTTTGGCAGTGTGTGGGGTCGAAATGATCTTTAGACCTGTAAGGTTTTGAGGACAGAACAATAACTGGGCAAGCTGTAAATATTTTTGGTTTAGTGTTACAATCTTACCACAGAAATACACGCTTTTACACAGTTTACATCGTGACAATGGTGTGACAGCTGTCAAACGAACGCATCTCGTCCTCGGAAAGTGAAATAATCCTAAACACAACAATGGTAAATTCCAACTAGAAGTTCTTTACAAATTTATTCTTACGACTGCGTCATGATGTTACTACAATAAATCATCCGATTCTCGTTCATAGTTTGGTACTATTTAGGATGACAATCAAGTCTACAGAAGATGTTTAGTTTTATGACAAGTTGAGCAAAAGATTACCCAAGGTCGCTCGAGTTTACAGTGGACGCAAGCTGGTGAACCAACAAGTTTATGCTTCTGCTTGCGGTATTAACCTTAGTTGCGGTGAACTGCCATATGCATGACTGCTCTCATCTTCTGAAATTCCTATAAAAACTAATTAAGCCTTTGCTGATTTTTTCAGCTGCAACTCTCGCTATGTTTCTTGTTATGTGAGAAAACATGTACTCATCCCTGACTCGGAATATGGCGATATGCACGTGCATGGTTGGATCAGCGTGCATATTAAAATGCCCTCTCAGTCCTCGCAAGAACAATTAACTAACTGGCTGGTTCGTTTCTCCACAGTTGGAGTTCAATGACACGATAGCTAATATCTAGCTAACTGAAACTTTCTGGCAGATTAAAACTGTGTGCCGGACCGAAACTTGAACTCAGGACCTTTGCCTTTCGCGGACAAGTGCTCTACCAACAGAGCTACCCAAGCACGACTCACGCCCCGTCCTCACAGATTTACTTCCGCCAATACCTCGCCTCCTACCTTCCAAACTTTACAGAAGCTCTCCTTTTGGAAGGTAGGTTGGTACAGCACTTGCCCGCAAAAGGCAAAGGTCCCGATTTCGAGTCTCGGTCCGGCACACAGTTGTAATCTGCCAGGAAGTCTCTTATCAGCGCACACTCCGCTGCAGAGTGAAAATCTCAATCTAGCTAACTGTCAGCTGCAGTGAATGGAGTCTTCAAATTTCTCCTCTGCATCGTACAGAGCGGTATGTGTGCCTTTCTGCAAATGACACCAGTTCAGAGGAGAGTCCCTGAAAATTTTGGCCATTGTCTTTCTCGTAGCCGAACTGTCTCCCCACCAGGGTTCTTTCGTTCTCCATGTCATGGCTTTTTTCGACCAATAGGAGCGTTCCTCTCATTCTTGTGGAAACTCTCACTGTCAATCGCAAGGGTCCTACCATTAAACTGCGTGGAAATCTCAGCACTTTACTCCTTCCTAGTTCGTTTCCACCAATCGGATGTTTTGTGCCCACTCCAGACGCCTGAAAGTTGCAAGCGTAAATCACAAGTGTACCACTCGCTGTTCAAGTGATCAACTGTGTCACTGGTTTTGTTCGTATGCATTTGGAACTCCGAAACGCAGCTTCTTTCTGTCCTACTTCTGGTAGCGCGTTACTTGCTCTCCAGTATGCGTCACCTGTCCAGTCGCTGACTCCCACCACGGGACGCCCCCCAAGAGGTTTTCGTGGTGCCTACCGTGGTGCAGCCTCTGCTTCTGTCCACATCTGCTTCCACACAAAACGTTTCCTCTCACTCCTTGTTTCACCTTCTACTCATTGACATGTATTATATAGAAGCAGTGTGTTAATACCGTCTGAACCGTGGATTTACTTTCAAAATCTTTTCTTAAAAAATTTACTTTACTTACTAACGATTCATCAAGACATTAACACATTTAATCACACTATGAGAGCGTGGAAGTAGTTGCCAGTGGGTAACTGATGAAAACATATTTCTTTCAACAAATGGAAATTTGGCGAAGAGTTCTCCGGCTTCCACCCAGCTGGAAACCCGAGAACTCTTCGCCAGCTGTATACGCCGGGAAAGCATACATTACCAAATGGAAATTTTATTCCTAACCCTTTCTTTTTTTTTAAACAGATTTAAAAATTATAATCAGAAAGCACCCTCTAAATATCAAGTTACAATTTATTCAGAGGCAGAAGTTATGACCGCTCACAACAACCTCTGAAAGACTACACTGGTGCAAATCTGCAACACACCAAATTACTTTAAACTAAAAATTTTAACAACTCTCACAAACACATAAACTATGCACCCCGTAGGAGGGATGTAAATGGTACAAAACACCCACATTAAAAAAATTACTCGCCACCGAAAGTGCAACTTATTTTTAAAAGAAAACTCTTACGGTGGAATGGTGGCAACTTTATATACTAAAATGACCATTCAAATAAAAACCCATGAAATGCAGTCTTACGTAAAATATACAAACATGCTCTGCATTAGACGTATACCGCCTCTCAAGATGATAGGCAAGATAAAAACATATTTCAGGAAATCGGCCGTTACACTTCAAGGAACAAATTCGTTAACACCGAATCCGACAAACATGACAGAGGCAGCTATTAACGAACGGCAGCCCGACAGACAGACAGACACTAACTGCTTAACAAACGCGGACGGGAGACAGAGAGCAAACTGGGGACGAGAGACTGACCAAGAAAACAAGTAGAATTTAACAAGTAAATGAAACAACATATCACGAATCACTAGACTTCTAATAAACTGCGATGTCTGCCGAAGACCTGGCGCAGCACCCCCAAATCGTTCTCCCGAACCGTCCGCTGCCAGCCGCTTCAACGGACGCAGGAAGGCGCGCCGATCTCCCGTCTCACGGCGTCGCAGCTCGCACCGGCCAGACTGATGTCGTGGGTTGACTCCTGTTGCTCTCGTGTCGGCCGCGAAGCCACTACTCCTCGCTATACGGCGCGGTCTACTGAACTCACGAGGCGACCTCACATGCTCCAACACTCAAGGCGGACAAGTCATCTTGTGTCTCAGTGCGCGACCGATCAAACCGATCGATCCAACCGACAATGACTATTGCCTGAACAAACTCGAGCGTCTGGCGGCCTAACACATACTAGCACTCCGGTCGACAGACACTGACTGCCCCACACTGACCCGGCTGACCAACTGACCAGACTCCCCCTAGCGAGCTCATAGCGCCCTTACGTGCACGTGAGCAGGCAACCTTTCCCATTTCCCACCAGAGGGAGACACGAAAGCTGCGACTGCCACAGCGGCGCCACCGCCAGAAACGGAGGGCGACTGCTCCACACTACGCCCTGCGGCGCGCTCTTCAAAACAGCAAATTATACCACGGCTCACCGTCAATTGAGTGTCATGCCTTTTGCATTACATACTTAGAGACAAATCTGCTCATTACCGCTGAAGTAAGTTAGGTGGCGTATTCACTTTCCCATTATGATGTATAAAATTGACCCTCAATTATTCTGCCACCATACAAACCCACCCGGAGGATTATTAGTGTTTAAGAACGGCAACGTGCACGGCACCCCGCACTGACACTGGTGGTGTATAAAATTCCGTGCAGTTGCGTACAAGTGTATACTAGGACTACGAAAAGAAGCATCAACACCCACATAGCCGAACGCAGAAGGAACCGTCATCTGGGACATACCGAAAATTGGCCATAGCAAAACACTTTTTTCGAGATGGGAACCACGAAACAAAATTCAGTGGGAGGACCGTTTTAGCAGGAACATCGCAAACACCCGTGTAAAATGAAGCAACTGAGATTCATAAGCACGATTATAGTTGTGGTGCCACCGCCAGACACCACACTTGCTAGGTGGTACGCTAGGTAGCCTTTAAATCGGCCGCGGTCCGGTAGTATACGTCGGACCCGCGTGTCGCCACTATCAGTGATTGCAGACCGAGCGCCGCCACACGGCAGGTCTAGAGAGACTCCCTAGCAATCGCCCCAGTTGTATAGCCGACTTTGCTAGCGATGGTTCACTATCTACATACGCTCTCATTTGCGGAGACGACAGTTTAGCATCGCCTTCAGCTACGTCATTTGCTACGACCTAGCAACGCGCCATATTCAGTTAACATTCTGAACAGATAATACTGTGAATCATGTACCGTCAAGAGCGACGTTCATCATTAATGGATTAAAGTTAAGTATCAAACTAATTACGTCCGCTTTCTGAACTCTAATTCCTTGTCATGTTCCAGACCCCACGTTAGTATAGTCCTTCCCTCCTCACGCCAGCCTGCGTGAGCTAAAACGCGTGCATTTCGGCCTCCTCTAGTAACACGGTGTTGGCTCTTCTGCCAACACAACAATAATTTTAATAAAAAAGAAGAAAAATTGAAGTTAGGTAAAATATGAATGTCGACTTTGTGGCGACAATCGATTATTTTTAATAGGGAATGATGACGTCATCCAAAAAAGTCACAGAATCAGCATTACGTGGAGTGTGGTGGTGCCCTCTATGTGCTCTGTAAATGACAGAGCTCCTCAAGCCTTAGTGGCAGTACCGTTTTCCCTAGAAGATATCTCCAAGATGGAGACGAAACGTCAGGAAACTGTTTTATACACCTACCACGGCCTCTCAGCTCGAAAGCTGTAACTGAAAAAAACGCCTGCCCTGAGAGCCTACTGCAGCTGGTCCCGGCGGAGGTTCGAGTCCTCCCTCGGGCATGAGTGTGTGTGTTTGTCCTTGGGCTGATTTAGGTTAAGTAGTGTGTAAGCTTAGGGACTGATGACCTTAGCAGTTAAGTCCCATAAGATTCCACACACATTTGACCGCATTTTGAAAGCCTACTTTGTATGATTGTACTCTTTCAGTCTGGACGACTAGTGTAACACTTAATGGTCCAAGATTACTGGACACTTTTTCATATATAATATTATCGTCTTTGACTGCCCATTTAATTTCAACCGTCACTCGAGAAAGTAACTATTTGGTCTACATTGCAATTGTGGGAACTGAAATCGAACAGGCAACAGACAGTGCTACATGGCTGTGATCCACAGTCGAAAAAAATAATTAATCTTTCTTGCAACTACGCATTAAAGGAACTGCGAGGTCGAAATTGCAATCGTGATGTCTGAAGTTAA
This sequence comes from Schistocerca gregaria, assembly GCF_023897955.1. Taxonomy (NCBI): domain Eukaryota; kingdom Metazoa; phylum Arthropoda; class Insecta; order Orthoptera; family Acrididae; genus Schistocerca; species Schistocerca gregaria. Next base: position 425,690,886 of record NC_064927.1, read on the forward strand.
ATAAATAATATAAGTTGATGATGTTATACTTGATAGATGTTGTCCAAAAATCAAAATTTCCACTCGACTGTGAACTTCGCTCAATAAAAAGACAATATTCCTTTTGCCAAGAGGGTAAAGAAACGCTTAAAGTGCCCATAAGATCAAATTCAAAAGTTGCGTCATTCTCGCGGTAAGATATTCCAGTGACCCATGAAATATATTTTTTATTATAAATTCAATTACGGACTACAAATGTTTATCAATCGGGTTATTAATTTCAGTCAACGATGACCGTCTTTAGATCCTAGAAGACGCAGTATAATACACATATTGTGTCATTGCGTAATAGATGGTACAGTCATAATAATTAGCCATACAAGCTTTGTCACAAAGCTACGAAATTTTCAGGCTTGATTATTATGACTGAACCACCCGTATATTTAATGTCACGATATGTGTAGCATACTGCATGTGAAACTTCCCGGTAGATTAAAACTGTGTGCCGGACCGAGACTCGAACTCGAAGGAGAGCTTCTGTAAAGTTTGTAAGATAGGAGACGAGGTATTGGAAGGTAGGAGACGAGGTACTGGCGGAAGTAAAGCTGAGAGGACGGAATGTGAGTCGTGCTTGGGTAGCTCAGATGGTAGAGCACCTGCCCGCGAAGGCAAAGGTCCCGAGTTCGAGTCTCGGTCCGCCACACAGTCTTAATCTGCCAGGAAGTTTCATATCAGCGCACACTCCGGTGCAGAGTGAAAATCTCATTCTGGATAGTGCATCTACTCAGGTCTGAAGACGCTCATCGTTGACTGAAATTAACAGCCCGACTGATAAACATTTGTGGTACATGAGATATGTGGTGATTGAAACTAAACAGACAGTCGAACGCACAATATTAATCTTGAAAAACAAGGGAGGTCTACTTGAGTATGAAACTTGCTCAATAAAAGATAATGAGTCTCCCGGCCAGCCAGGCATATGGGGAAGGGTTCGCAATAAGTGTAAGGTCGATATTTCATGTCTTGTGATTGAAATTAAGCGGACAGTTAAAGGGGATAAAGTTGTTCTTCAAAGACAGTAACTGCTACATAACTGTAAGCCACTTCAAGAAAAGATCGTTAGTCTCCTAGAAAACAGAACTACAGGAATTCAGAAAAATACTGAAAATGACTATACAGTCAATGACGAAAATGCCCTTCAGAAACAAGACGTTCCACGTGACTGTGAAGCCTGCACAAGAAAAAAAAAAATTACTCCTGATTTCTTCCTCCCACATCCATCTCGCGAAATAAAAGCAGCAGGAAAAACAAAGAAATTACCGGAACTTCCTGGCAGATTAAAACTGTTTGCTGGACCGAGATTCGAACTCGGGACCTTTGCCGTTAGCGGACAATTGCTCTACCAACATCTTTTTTTTCTTAAATCTCATAAGGAGGACGGGGCGTGAGTCGTCCTTGGGTATCTCAGTTGGTAGTGCAATTGCCAGCGAAAGGCAAAGGTCCCGAGTTCGAGTCTCGGTGCGGCACACAGTCTTAATCTGCCAGGAAGTTTCATATTAGCGCACACCACTGCAGAGTGAAAATCTCATTCTAGAAAGGAATTACCGATCACATAGACCGTCGCCGCCAGTCGCTCTTCCTACACACAATTAGGAAACCGGAAAGGAAGGTATGACAGTGGTTGTTTTAAACTTATTTCCTTGGATTGGTTTGCAGTCTACAACCCATGGTAGGCTGTATTTTTCTAATGAAATTATAAAATATGACTGTATGTGGTCTGTTAACTGCGGCTGTTATTCAGACGTCTTATTCCCTGGTTCTCCAGAAGAAAGCCTCCAACGTCCAGAGACTTTAGATGTCGCTGAGCATGTGGAATAGTTCAGATACTTAATATACATAAGGTAGCGACCTCACTGTCCTGGCGCTAAAGGTCCGAGAGATTTTGACCAGCCGCCGTGATGTTATGTGGATGTGACAGGAGCGGCATGTGGTCACGTCGGCCGTTTCGCCGTATTTCCAGCCCGTGGAGTCTCTAGTTCAAAAATGGTTCAAATGGCTCTGAGCACTATGGGACTCAACTGCTGTGGTCATCAGTCCCCTAGAACTTAGAACTACTTAAACCTAACTAACCTAAGGACATCACACACAGCCATGCCCGAGGCAGGATTCGAACCTGCGACCGTAGCAGTCTCACGGTTCCGGACTGCGCGCCTAGAACCGCGAGACCACCGCGGCCGGCGGAGTCTCTAGTCGCTCCTCACATGACATCATGGGTCTGAGTGCACATGTTCCAGTCCTCACACCAGGGAGAAGGTCCTCGGCAGTTCCAGGAACCGAGCCCAGACGCTGCACGGGCACCATCGATCTCCTCATGTTTCTTCTGCCATTGTGACCTACCCTACAGTGTGTATTCATCTGTGGCAGACGGCATGTAGAATCCAGAAGAAAAACAGCTGAGCGTAGATGGGCTAATGCCCTTCACCGCATAACTTATGCAGCTGGTGCAGACTTCTCTTGCTGGAGTTTTTGCACTCAGCACTCCAGGCCAAGGCTCCACGACCGTATCTATGAAGGTCACACAGGGCCTCTAGATACGCAGCTCCATAGCGTTCCGTGGGACGCCATCGCTGCAGCTGGTCAGAAGCCCCGTATCCCCGAAGGTCACGTAGCGTCCTCTTCGTATTCCCTTCTTGTTACATCATCTCCGTAGCGATATCGTATTTTGCTTCACTTTACCGCTCGCTTGTGGTGTTGCTGGAAGGCGCCTTCCTAAGTTTCTGGTGCAGCCGTCTCCATCACCACTTTCCTCCCGATGGATTTCTATTTTCTTCAGGTTTGTTACGTAGCCATTCTTCTCTTAATATTGTAGGTACTGTTTTATTCTGCAAGAAATTCACATCATCATCTGTCATTGCTGACCGTCTATTGCACTCCCCTACCATACAAGCCAGTGTTCTCTCACAACCATGATACCGGCACCGACGCGAAATGTTAAGGTGTCTCGCGGAGTACAAATGAAGTGCCGAAGTGTACCGCATCGGTGACATGCGCAACAGTGCAACTGTAGCGTTTGGGCCACTTCAGCGACTGGTGTTGTGTCCCGCGGCCTGCGCCATTTTCCGTGAGAGGTTACCGCATTTTGCAGCGCGGCCGCGGCCGACGGCATTGGCAGCGCGTAGCGGTGTATCGAGTGGCAGGCGCGTCTGCGGCAGGTGCGCGCGTCGCTTCGCCAAGAACCGTCGTCTGCGACTCGCCTGCAAATAGGAACCCGGCCTGCTCTGTGACTCAGAGCGCACCTGCGGACTCGCGTAGAAAGCCAGCAAGGCACGGACAGCAGGGATTAGCGCTGTCTGCTGCCGGCATGCCATCTACCCGCTGCAGTCTGCAGTCTATCTGCCACAGTTCTGCTGCCCTGAGCAGTTCACCTGCCACATAACTGTTGCACTGAGCGGTCCTCCTGCACTACCACTTTAATGCCCCACTGTGCTGTCCACTGGCATTTCTCTGCTGTACTGTACAGAATTCCTGCCACCTGGTTACTGCACTGTCATCCAACTGCTCCGATGTGCAATCCACCAGCTCTCTACTGCTGCACTTTGTGGTCCAACTGCTGTTTACATTCTGTACTGTGCAGTCCAACTGCTGTCTACATTATGTACTGTGCAGTCCAAATGCTGTGTGCATTCTGTACTGTGCAGTCCAACTGCTCTCTACATTCTGGACTGTGCAGTCCACCTGCTGTCTACATTCTGTACTGAGCAGTCCAAATGCTGTATGCATTCTGTACTGTGCCGTGCGATTTGCGCAAGCGGTTCTAGGCGCTTCAGTCTGGAACCGCGCGACCGCTACGGTCGCAGGTTCGAATCCTGCCTCGGGCGTGGATGTGTGTGATGTCCTTAGGTTAGTTAGGTTTAAGTAGTTGTAAGTTCTAGGGGACTGATGACCTCAGATGTTAAGTCAGATGCATTTGAACCATTTTTGAGGCTGAATGTAGGTACATTTTATCCAGTATTGTCCCTATAGTTTATATTAAAAGATGTTGCATATGCTGGTCTGCAAGTAAAGCGCGTCCCTGTAAACCGAAAGATCGCTGTATCGAATCCCAGTCAGACCGTGGAATATTTCAATCTGTCTTTAACCTAGCCTTCGCCTCTCAAAGGCGCGAGTAATCGCCAAGCTTATTCACAAGCCATTCTTTTTTTCTGTGCTGAGCAGTCCCACTGCTGTTTACATTCTGTACGGCGCAGACCAAATGCTGTCTACATTCTGTACTGTGCAGCCCAAATGCCATCTACATTCTGTACTGTGCACCCCCAAATGCTGTCTACATTGTGTCCTGTGCAGTCCCACTGCTGTCTACATTCTCTACTGTGCAGTCCAACTGTTGCCTACATTCTATACAGTGCAGTCCAAATGCTGTCTACATTCTGTACAGTGCAGTCCCACTGCTGTCGACATTCTGTACTGTGCAGCCCAAATGCTGTCTACATTGTGTCCTGTGCAGTCCCACTGCTGTCTACGTTCTCTACTGTGCAGTCCAACTGCTGTCTACATTCTGTACGCTGCAGTCCAAATGCTGTCTATATTCTGTACTGTGCAGTCCCACTGCTGTCTACATTCTGTATTGTGCAGCCCAAATGCTGTCTACATTCTGTACTGTGCAGCTCAAATGCTCTCCACATTCTGTACTGTGCAATTCAAATGCTGTCTACATTCTGTACTGTGCAGTCCCACTGCTGTCTACAATCTCTACTGTGCAGTCCAACTGCTTTCTACATTCTGTATGCTGCAGTCCAAATGCTGTCTATATTCTGTACTATGCAGTTCCACTGCTGTCTACATTCTGTGCTGTGCAGTCCCACTGCTATCTACATTCTGTATTGTGCAGCCCAAATGCTGTCTACATTCTGTACTGTGCAGCCCAAATGCTCTCCACATTCTGTACTGTGTGGTCCAAATGCTGTCTACATTCTGTACTGTGCAGCCCAAATGCTGTCTACCTGCAGCAATGTGCTGTCAAGATGCTGCCTACCTGCTCCATTGTGCAGTCTATACTAACATCAGGATTCTGCTGAACGTAGTTTACTGCTCTGAGCCCTGGCAACATTGTTGGTGAAGAAGGCTGGTGCAGATTCAGTGGGAAGCGGACAGGAGTGTCTGCAAAACCACAGTGTAGCACGTTGTTATGTTCCCTGCACAGTTTGCTAACTATGCTTCTGTCAGGGGGATGGTAAAGTATTTCAGTGTGCCCATCATGTTCTACAATATCCATTTAGCTTTATGTATGGCGATTAGAAATACAGATCCCTGGCAATGTATTGAGAATTAGTAATAAAGTTTTGGTGATTTCCGACGTCAGCTGAAGATTTTCATTTAGAATGAAACCTGTTGTGCCGTAATAAACGTACTTAAATACAGCTGTGGTGGTTTAATTAACATTTACATTATTCACCTGAGAACGCATAGAATGATCAAGATTATTTACTGATATACCGGGTGATCAAAAAGTAAGTATAAATTTGTAAACTTAAAAAAACCGCGGAATAATGTAGACAGAGAGGTAAAAATTGGCACACATTCTTGGAATGACATGGGGTTTTATTAGAACTGAAAAAAAAAAAACAAAGTTCACAAAATGTCCGACAGATGGCGCTGGACAGCAAGACGTCAGTGACTGCGCATGACAATCGTGTATAAAAGGAGCTGTAATGAGAGAGAGAATCAGATGCACCATCAGTCACAGGATGTTGACGTTAGCTGAAAATGCGCTTGTAGTGAAGCTGTATTATCAGAATGGGGAATGTGCTAGTTCAGCGTTACAGTCCTATCGCCATAGGAAGGGGATTCGAACGGGTAAAGGTCCGTTGACAAATGCAGCTGTGGCGAGAGTGATTTCGAAGTTTGAAGCCACGGGTTGTTTAGACGATAGATCCTGTAGTGTCCGACCGAGCACAAGGTCGTAATGCTGCTGAGACAGTTCAGGAAGAAATGGAGACTGTAGCGGGTTCGTCTGTGCACGGGGAAGTCAGCGCTCGTGCAGTGGCACGTTGCACCGGCAGTCCATACACTACTGTTTGGTTGGCACTGAGGCGTACCTCCGATGCTATCCGTACAAAATCCATCGGCGTTATGAACTGTTACCTGGCGATTTAGTGAAGCGGAGGGCATTTGCGGTTTGGGCGTTTCAAAAGATGGCGGAAGATGACAATTGGTTGAGTAACGTGTTGTGGACCGACGAAGCTCATTTCACGCTCCGAGGGTCTGTCAACGCACACAACTGCAGAATTTGGGCTACCGGAAATCCTAGAACTCTCGTGGACACTCCAATGCACGACGAGAAATTCACGGTATGCGTTGGATTTACCACATCTACCGTTATCGGGCCTTTTTTCTTCGATGAAATGCGTGATTCTGGTTTTGTAATTGCTACCGTGACGGGTGAGAGGTACGCCGATATGTTAGAGAATTGTATCATCCACAGCCTGGCTGATAACGTACGATGTTTATGCAGGATGGCGCTCCACCTCATATTGCTAGACGCGTGAAAGATCTCTTGCGCGCGTCGTTTGGTGATGATCGTGTGCTCAGCCGCCACTTTTGTCATGCTATGGCCTCCCAGGTCCCCAGACCTCAGTCCGTGCGTTTATTGGCGTTGGGGTTACCTGAAGTCGCAAGTGTATCGTGATCGACCGACATTTCTAGGGATGCTGAAAGGCAACATCCGACGCCAATGCCTCGCCATAGCTCCGGACATGCTTTACAGTCCTGTTCACAACATTATCTCGACTACAGCTATTGTTGAGGAACGATGGTGGACATATTGGGCATTTCCTGTAAATAAGATCATCTTTGTTTTGTCTTACTTTGTTATGCTAATTATTGCTATTCTGATCAGATGATGCGCCATCTGTCGGACATTTTTTGAACGTTTGTATTTTTTTGGTTCTAATAAAACCCCATTTCATTCCAAGCATGTGTGTCAATTTGTACCTCTCTATCTACATTATTCCGCGATTTATTCAGTTTTCAAATTTATACTGACTTTTTGATCACCCGGTGTTTATTATAATTTTTGACTCGCCGAACGAGACGACGTATTTTAAGGTGCAATTCGTCCAACTGAAAATATAGCTATAAATCCAAAAATCCCTGCGGCGTTTTAATTGTCGGCTGTACACTCACGCAGCTCTTGTAGGCAGTTGCAGGCACTGTGAGGCAGATACGGCAAAGTAGCCCATGAAGCAAGAGTCACTTCCTCCCTTCTGTATCATTTACAGTAATGACCATACAGCATGGAATCAAAGCTGCAAAAAATTCGGGAGGAAACGAAAGCGTAGAGGGTTACAATAAACAGAAGAGTACCTTATGCCGAGGCCAAAAAATTCCCAAGTCGATGCAAGTGCCCCCATTCACAACTTACTTTGCGTTAGTGATTACTCAATCAGTCGTCAATGTAAGCATATTCACGCAGAGGCAGACCAGCAGCGTAAGCACGAATATATTTCAAATGTAGTTGCAAAGCAACCACTATTTCAACTTCAACAAAAATTCAAAACTATTATCCAAAGTAGGGAGAGAACCAAAAAGACAGCTTTGCCACGACCAAGAGAATCAAGAAATACAACAACAGCATGCTAAAATACCAAACCGCCACCATCACTGGGAGAGAAACAGTACAGGATAGTTCAAATGGCTCTGAGAACTATGGGACTTAACATCTGAGGTCATCGGTCGCCTAGACTTAGAACTACTTAAACCTAACTAACCTAAGGACATCACACACATCCACGCCCGAGGCAGGATTCGAACCTGCGACCGTAGCAGCAGCGCGGTTCCGGACTGAAGGGCCTAGAACAGCTCGGTCACAGCGGCCGGTTGAATAAAGAAGTAAAGGAAGCGCTGGGCCATACCCAAAATCAAATCATGAGACGGGGCGATGTAGTGTTCAATTTTCCACGTTCCTCTTGATTCCAGAGGACGGTGTGATTATTCCTCTGTACTATTTTTAGCTACAGTTGCATCGAGACAGATTTGTAGTAGCTCTACGGAGGTACGTAAAATTAAATAAGTATTCTCCAGAGGCATCAATTACTTTGACCACTCTCTGCGTAACTTAATTGGTGAGAAAAGGTGTGAACGATAAATCTCTATATACAGCATCTTACGTGCATTCTATTTATGTGTGTGTACTTAGAATAAAAGGTAAAAATACCACTCTAAACTATAGTTCTCCTCAGCGGCTGAAAGACGCTGGCTAGTGGAGGATACGGTTTCCTAGAAACACAATATCACCCACTTACGTTAACATTTAGGACGTACGTTATGGAGGCGCCAGAATTTTATTTCCTCAGAAAATGAGCAGTGGAAACTGTTGCTTTAGCTCAGTTCTCTGCTCACGGGGTTGAGAAACAGATGTGGTGGTGGTGGTTAGTGTTTAACGTCCCGTCGACAACGAGGTCATTAGAGACGGAGCACAAGCTCGGGTTAAGGAAGGATTGGGAAGGAAATCGGCCGTGCCCTTTTTAAAGGAACCATCCCGGCATTTGCCTGAAACGATTTAGAGAAATCACGGAAAACCTAAATCAGGATGGCCGGGGACGGGATTGAACCGTCGTCCTCCCGAATGCGAGTCCAGTGTGCTAACCACTGCGCCACCTCACTCGGTGAGAAACAGAACACTACACTACAGGTAGTACAAGATTTCGGTTAAGTGAGTGGCACTAATTTCCCGGGACGTCGTCATCAAACTAGAACACAGCGTGTAGGTGTCTGACCCTGACCCACATTAGCGTTGTAGAAATAGCAAGAAGTGTTTGTGTGGGTCCTCTAGTGCGAGTGGGACAAGCAGTAAAGTAGTGGGGTATCTGCACATCTGTCCTCAGAGTCGCTGCGAGCACAGTGTTGTTCTTGGCGCGTTGTGAAGAAAATATTAGATGTTCGCGCGTTGGAATGGGAGGAAACACTCTTTGTTACCCAGGAGCCTAAAGAGGGATGCTTTTCTTCTCAATTCTGCTCAGTGGGTGAGACGGTTAGTATCTTCAGTCGCAGGTCAAGCAGTGATGTTATGTCTCGTGCAATACCAGCAGAGATGTCTGAGTAGCATTCACGTCGTGCGAATCATAGCCGCCTTTGCCCGGAAAGGCACAGGAAACCTGGAGTCGAGAAGATTCATGTGTGGTGTCACCGCCAGACATCACACTTGCTAGGTGGTAGCCTTTAAATCGGCCGCGGTCCGGTAGTATACGTCGGACCCGCGTGTCGCCACTATCAGTGATTGCAGACCGAGCGCCGCCACACGGCAGGTCTAGAGAGACTTCCTAGAACTCGCCCCAGTTGTACAGCCGACTTTGCTAGCGATGGCTCACTGACTTCTTCGCTCTCATTTGCCGAGACGATAGTTAGCATAGCCTTCAGCTACGTTATTTGCTACGACCTAGCAAACCGCCATTATCAGTTACTATTGATATTGTGAATCATGTGCCGTCAAGATCGACGTTCGTCATTAATGGGTTAAAGTTAAGTATTCCACCAGCTACGTCCTTTTTTCTAAATTATAATTTCCTTGACCTGTTCCAGACCTCACGCCCGCCTGCGTGAGCTAAAACGCGTGCCTTTCGGCCTCCTTTAGTAACACGGTGTTGGCTCTCCTGCCAACCACAACACTGGCGACGAGGCAAAACCGCGTTCTTATCGATAATGCCCTGATTTACTTGTGTAATGGCTTCGCCACAATCTCCAGATGTACTGTCCGAATTTTATCGCTTACAGAATCAGCAGACGCAGGCATTACTGGATGCCCTTGGACAGCTCGTCCAGGGTCAACGTGCAATGCAAAGCGATGCGGCAGCCGCTTCTCCACCGCTAACGCAGCCACAACACTCTGTTGCTCCCACTTTTCGACCTTTTGATGCTGCACTGGAAAGCTGGACGGAGTGGTCACGCCAATTTGGATTCCATCTCGCCGCCTACACAATTCAAGGTAACGAGCGTCAACATTTTCTCCTTTCTTCAGTAGGGGTGACCACGTACCGTGTGATAGTCAAATTATTTCCCCGACGCGACGTAGCAACTCTGTCCCACGAAGAAATTTTGTCTGCATTAGATGCATATTTCAAAGAATCAGTCAATGTAGTTGCGAAAAGGTATACCTCCTTTCGTACAAAACGTACGGCAGGTCAGATTAATCGGAGTGGGTTGCAACCTTGCAGGGCCTTACTAGGGATTGTGCTTTTGAGTGTCAATGTGGACTCCCTTATTCAGATACTATGGTACGTGATGCAATTGCACAGAACGTTTCTGATGTTCGTATAAGGGAACCGATTTTGAAACTAGTAAATCCCCCCCTTCAACAAGTGATGGGCATATTGGATCGGCAGGACACACTTGACTTTGCTCAGGAATCATCTGAAACTTCGCCAGTAGTGTGTCAGGTTAACAGGCACGCCGGGCGAGTTGCACGGATCAGTAAACAGCGCTCGCGCCTGGCCGCGCCGCTGCCGCCAGGCTCTCAGCCACGTGTGCCGCGTCGCTATCACATGCAGTGATCAAATCATGCCCGCGGTGTGCTACTAAACATTCGCGTGAGAATTGCCCGTCACGCCAAGCTATTTGCTTTTATTGTAATAAAAAAGGACATGTCCAGAGTGTTTGCCAGAAAAAGCTCAGATCGGAAGCTCAAAACCGTTCCAGGCCCTTTGATTCGCGCCGGAATCGGAATCGAACCAAGGATACTCAGGCTCGCGAAACTTCGCCCATGGAAATTCATGTAGTTCATTCCACTCCGCCCAGTGCCACTCTCTCTAACAGTGACTGTGTTCGTCCCAAATATAGTGTGCGTCGACATCGCCGGAACTCCCGTCAAGTCGCAAGTGATTATGTATCAGTGTCAGTTCACGTTGCACGAGACAGTCGCTCTTGTAGTCAGCAGGACAATAAAGTTTTTGTAGACTTGGAAATTAACGGCAAAGTGATACCATTCCAGCTCGATACCGGAGCTGCAGTTTCACTGATCAATCAAGACACTTACAAACTGCTGGGCACACCTCCGTTGCGTGCCGCAAATGTTAATCCCTGTGTTAGGACAGTGCAGCCTTCTTGCAACATACAAAGGACAAACAAAACTTGTGTCATTTTGCGTCCTTCGTTCTTCTTCTGCAGTAAGCTTGTTTGGTTTCGATTTATTTCAGCTGTTTAACTTGTCTATAGTAAATGGCCCTTGTCAAAGTCACGGATCGGGGACCCGTTGGTTCGCCGATGTTTTGCTCACAAGGAGAGACTTTTTGTACGACGTCGTGTTTTGCTGTTGCGTTCTGATAATGATCAGTCTAGGGTCGTGGTACCACGTTCGTTACAGTCCTCTGTCTTACAGCTTCTCCACCAAGGACATTGGGATGTAGTGGGAACGAAACAACTTGCTCGTCAGCACTGTACTTGGTTCGGAATCGATGCCGCGATTACGAATATGTGCTCTTCTTGCATGGTGTGTGCCGAACAACAATCAGCACCACCGCGGAAATTCTTTGCATGGCCAAAAGCCACTTCCCCGTGGCAACGCTTACACATCGATTTTGCTGGTCCATTCTGGAATGCTCGATGGTTGGTTGTGGTAGATTCATTCAGTAATTTTCCTTTTGTTGTCCGGACGTGTTCCACGACGTCATCTGCCACCATCCAAGCGTTATCCGCTATCTTTAACATTGAAGGTCTTCCACAGACTATTGTTTCCGACAATGGCCCACAATTCATGTCCGCAGAATTTCAGTCATTCTGCAAGGCCAATGGTATTCAACATATGACGTCCGCGCCGTTTTCGCCACAGTCAAACGGTGCCGATGACCGATTGGTCAGGACTTTCAAGTCACAGATGTTGAAGTTGAAAGAGTCGCATTCTCGGGAGGACGCGTTTTTGCGCTTTTTGTCCTCGTATCGCTCTCAGCCCTGGGTGGTCGCTCGCCGGCTGAGTTGCTCCACGGTCGTCATCATCGAACCTTGATGTCTTTGCTACATCCGCCGCATCAGGTTCCTGTGCAGCGGCAGACACCTGCTTTTGCTCCAGGCGACGTTGACTCCTATCGCCAATATCGAGGTTCACGCCGTTGGCTCGAAGGCCGCATTGTTCGCTGCCTCGGCAGCGCTATGCATCTGGTTTTGGGGGCCTCTGGTGAGGTGCGTCGGCATCTCAATCAGCTGCGCCTGTGTCGTCACACGGGATCTGCCGTTCGCCGTCTGCTTTCAGCGACGGTGGCGTGCCGTCAGCGCCCCGGGGACCCATCTACTGGCTCGCCTCAGCCCCAGGTGTTTCCGACGCCGCCTTCCATTTTGCCCCATGGCGACGCTCCGCCGCCGCCACCACAGCCGCCGCCTGTTTTCCCGCCGGCGACGCTCGCAGTGGACGCGTCTTTGCAACCGCCGGGCGCCTCCCTGGATCACGCGCCGCCGATCGCTTCCCGTGACCAGTTGTCCTCTGACACGGAACTCTTGCCCGCTCCGGACCATGTCGTCTTCGCCCGTCGGGTCCCCGATGGAGGTCTACTCTTCGGCCCCTCCTGTCTCTCTACGGGCGCATACACCGCATGTTGGCGTGCACCGTGGAGCAGGTTTTCAGGCATTTCCTAGCTCCCAGCTGTCCGAATGGCAGGGTGCGGGTGGCACAGCCTCGCCTGTTGTTAGGCTCCCCATCTCGTCGCATAAGTCAACATGGAGTCCTCCCTACGGCGGGTGGAAGCCTTATGCCACAACAGTACGCCGATTTGCGGGGGTGGAATGTGGTGTCACCGCCAGACACCACACTTGCTAGGTGGTAGCCTTTAAATCGGCCGCGGTCCGTTAGTATACGTCGGACCCGCGTGTCGCCACTATCAGTGATTGCAGACCGAGCGCCGCCACACGGCATGTCTAGAGAGGCTTCCAAGCACTCGCCCCAGTTGTACAGCCGACTTTGCTAGCGATGGTTCACTGACTTCTACGCTCTCATTTGCCGAGACGATAGTTAGCATAGCCTTCAGCTACGTTATTTGCTACGACCTAGCAAACCGCCATTATCAGTTACTATTGATATTGTGAATCATGTACCGTTAAGACCGACGTTCGTCATTAATGGATTAAAGTTAAGTATTCCACCAGATACGTTCTTTTTTCTAAATTATAATTTCCTTGACCTGTTCCAGACCTCACGCCCGCCTGCGTGAGCTAAAACGCGTGCCTTTCTGCCTCCCCTGCCAACCACAACATCAAACATGGGCAAACTAAGCGCTATTCCAAATGATTCGGCTGCTAGATTTCTTTGAATGGTTTTACATAGTATTACACACAATAATAGCTCAGTAACTCCAGGGAATCGAGAGGAAACAAAGTCCCCTTCGAAAAGGGAACGTTAATATCACAACGCAAATATAATAAAATACTGCCAGATTACGTGACTAAAGGTAACACTCAATTTTCATTTATTTATGTTTAGTCTACTGCATCTATACGTATATATGTGTTATAAATTAAAGTACCCCACAGCATTTTTCTACTTATATGTGAAGATTAATCTCAGGAATTACTGTAGGGAGTTTGATGCGATGCTCACTTATAGATAAACACATCCACGAGGAAGTTTTGTGTGTGTAATTTATAAACATTTCACACGACTTGGCTGTCCTTTGGCGAATTGAATTTCTGTCTGCATGTGGCGGTTTTCACTAACAGATAGTCTGATTCAGGAGGAAGGTTTGCTTGTGTGTGAGATCTATTATCTACATCTACCCAGCTACATCCATCTACATCCATACTCCGCAAGCCACCTGACGGTGTGTGGCGTCTGCTGGTAGACAGTTAATTCTACCAATTCAAAGTCAGGGCAGGTCGATAGTTATGTGATGCTTTATTCTACTGGGTCACGAATGTGTAAGGGCTGTTAAACAATGCAGAGAAGATAACGAGACGAAAATAGGAGAGAAGACAAGCTGTCAAACTGAAACACAGTTTGGGCTGCAGTGCTTGACTACTCGGATCAAAGCACATTTACGATTAGTCCACGTATGAACCCTTATAATTGTGTTTTGCTAATTTGACGTTTACTGAAAGTTATTTATTTATTACGGGAGCAGTCAGACACTGCGAAACGTAGCAAATTCACTGAATGAATGGGAGCAATTGTGACAACTATTTTACAAATCAATACAAAAGTTGTGAGGTGAGATATGGAGCAAACACTATCTACATCTACATCTACATCCGTACTCCGCAAGCCACCTGACGGTGTGTGGCGGAGGGTACCCTGAGTACCTCTATCGGTTCTCCCTTCTATTCCAGTCTCGTATTGTACGTGGAAAGAAGGACTGTCGGTATGCTTCTGTGTGGGCTCTAATCTCTCTGATTTTATCCTCATGGTCTCTTCGCGAGATATACGTAGGAGGGAGCAATATACTGCTTGACTCTTCGGTGAAGGTATGTTCTCGAAACTTCAACAAAAGCCCGTACCGAGCTACTGAGCGTCTCTCCTGCAGAGTCTTCCACTGGAGTTTATCTATCATCTCCGTAACGCTTTCGCAATTACTAAATGATCCTGTAACGAAGCGCGCTGCTCTCCGTTGGATCTTCTCTATCTCTTCTATCAACCCTACCTGGTGCGGATCCCACACTGCTGAGCAGTACTCAAGCATTGGGCGAACAAGCGTACTGTAACCTACTTCCTTTGTTGTCGGATTGCATTTCCTTAGGATTCTTCCAATGAATCTCAGTCTGGCATCTGCTTTACCGACGATCAACTTTATATGATCATTCCATTTTAAATCACTCCTAATGCGTACTCCCAGATAATTTATGGAATTAACTGCTTCCAGTCGCTGACCTGCTATTTTGTAGCTAAATGATAAGGGACCTATCTTTCTATGTATTCGCGTTAGTAATGTTACGGTGACAATTCTGTTAATCTAAGACAATATTGTAAGTAGACAACATTTTATTGTTAAAGAACATACACGTAACACATGTCTCTTGCAATTGAGAACCTGACCGAGTTTAGCAGTCTGCTTCAAAATCCTCGTTACAGGATTCCAAGATGGTGTGGCAACGATAGTAGAGGGTTGCTGCCAGCTCTGGCCAGCAAATTGCTAACGTCAGCATCAGCATTCCTGGAACTCATAACATCAGCATTAGTATCCAGCAGTTGGGGGAATGACATTATTCCCAGAGTTTCTTCCCCCTGTGGCCAATGGCATTATGTACCTGTATTTTGCGAGAATGTGGAAGGGCCGAGGGCATCAATTGTGTGCAGCGTCAGCCCCTCATCCTTCGAGCAATTTTAATTTTTACAGTTCGATTGTTTGAGAACTGTTATTTCTTCTCTGTCTGCACATACGTCTATACCTCATGTGTTCAATTGATGAGATGCTAGCATGGAACAGAGAAGACTTTAATAACTCTATCTCCTGTAACCATCCATCAGAGAAAGGTGTTCACAGTTTTCTACATCAAGAATGGAAAGGAATAATAACAAAGGAGTGTATGATTACAGACAGAATGAATTCTTTGCAACATATAACGGCAATGCAACACACACTACCTGCTTTCATCCGCCAACAAAACGTGTCGCATTCTCTGGAATTGCATACCTTTTTTTAAAATGCGTATACCTTTTTTAAAATGTGTATCCCATCTCCCACTATGCAAGAAGCTGTTGTGAGCTGTGCTGGAAATACCAATACATAAGTATTTCATCCATCTATAAAATATTGTTATTTTGTGTGTGTGTGGGGGGGGGGGGGTTCAATATACTTAGGACTTTGTTATTATTATTACAGCACTAGCAGAACTACAGTTCCCTGAACCATCACAACAGCCACAATAGTCCACAGTCCAATGGGCGACATGGAAGTGTTCACAGTAGCAGCCTTCTACCTCATTTTTTTTTTGGGGGGGGTAGTCGAGCAATTAGGATATCATGACAAAGACCAGTAATTACTGTAACTGCTGGTTGTAAATAAATATATCCCACAAAAAAATGTTTTGTTTTCAAACACACACACATGTGCACACACACACACACACACACACACACACACACACACACACACACAAATTTTGCGTAATTCCATTGTATACATCTGCATTACACCAGAGTAACATGCTATAGCAGTGTACTTATGCCAGTCTAGTATTTGATGCCAGCATAAACGCAAAAGTTATGCCATGCATGCACCATCCATGCATTGAAATACTGTGCTTTTGAGACAAATAGAGGCTGTTTCTGGGCATGTGACAGCCATTTACGGCTTCGTGTTAAGTGACATACTTTTCCACACCTGTCTACTGGGGTGCATGAGTCAGTATGCAGCTCCAACACTTCACAGGGAGCACAAGCCATATTGAACATCAGTGGAACTGCATAGTTTTACTATGAAACGATTTAACCACTTGAGCATACACTCACTGTTAAGATAACAGCCAACACTATACAGGGTGTTTATAAACGAATATTGGGGTTTTAACGCTTTATGATTCTTTTTATGTTAAACTTACAGTTATAAATGATATGTCAAATGAAAGAGCAACTCAAACAGTTTTACCAAGAACCTTATAAATGTTCAATGTGAGCACCATTTGTCACAAGGCACCCATAAAGTCTATAGCCGAGTTCTTCACAAATGTCGATAAGTGTGTCTTCAGTGATTATAGCAACAGCTGCTTCAACCCAGTTTCTTAATTCAGGGAGATCTGCTGGTAGCGGAGGCATGTATACACGATCCTTGATGAAGACCCGAAGGAAAAAATCTCTCTCACTCACTCAACAGTCTCTTCACTAACGCTTAGTCACCCTGTGCTCTTCCCTTTACAAAGGCAGCTGGTATCTTCACATTGATGATACCATCTACGAATGTTGTTGTCACTTGGAGAATCACAACCGAACTTCAGCCAGAACGCACTGCGCACAGTAACAACAGATTCGGTCTTTGCAAACAGCAAAACACAAAACGTTTCCTGTTCACTAGTCGCCATCTTCGCTATTACCGAGGTCTAGCGGATTGTGGCGGAAACATTGCGCGCTGCGCATGCACACCGGTTCCTAAACACAGCTGTTTGAGTTGCTCTTTCTTTTGACATATCATGACAGTTTACTGCAATAAATGTTATAAAGCGTTAAAACCCCGATATTCATTTATAAACACCCTATATTTACTCTCAAAGATGATAACATTATTCATTATACCAAAACCTGTATATTTAGAACTATTGACAAATTCTTCAGTCTCAAACAGTGAAATATCGAAGCATATAGTGGCAAGACAGTCATCATATAAGTATTAGTGCCAATCACAAATAAGAAAAATTCTGTCAGTAATATACCGTATATTTAATAATTCGTTATCATTACAGACGAGGCCCTGCCGTTACAGTAGAAACCCCATCACCTCATGTGGAAATAATATTATATAACCATCACTACATTTTAAACAGATGTGGTACTAAATTTTTCAGTGTAGATATGAAGTTGGATCATCAATTCTGATTACTCTACCAATAACAATTTATGTTTGCATGGAGTGCTTATGATGTGCTTTCTTGTCTTATGTTTTAGATGTACTTGATGACAATGTACCCACTGAGGTACTGAAGGCCATGACGCCATTTCCTAATAAGAGCTCCTGTGTGATTTCATCCGTCATTGAGGAGCAGATACTTGACTACTACTACTTCCTCTACCAATAATAATTTACACTTCAACAGACTGCTTATGATGTGTCTTTTCTCCTTTTTTAGAAGCCCTTGATGACAACAGGGCTACATTGCATGAATAATTTTCTGAATATATGTCTTACACGCTGAATGATGGAAATGAGAAGAGATTAAAATCACATGTTGACATATGTGAACTGTAATATATCAAACATTATTATCAATTATGGAATTGTGTCTCTGTTGCATGTGTGGGCCTGGGTGCATGATACTTATCTATTTCTCTTCTTCCTTTCTGTAAGTGTCATAGCAACCTGGGGGTGGATTAACCGTGCCACCAATGTACATATTCTTGTCATCAGCCTGGACTCTCTAAATGGTGGCCACAAACACCACAAGCCAGGTCCTCACAGTCATTGGGGTCATCATTTACGACACAATCGCTTCAGCACAGGGTGATGATGCATGCATCATCATCACCCCTCCATAAGGTCATCAAACTGGTGGCCACAAACAGTGAGATCTGGGTCATCACACTTGTAGTCACTGCTTGTGACTCTGCATGCAGTAGTCTTGTCACCCAGCCCAGAACAGAGCATCAAACTGGTTTGGGAGATTGATTCTGGCTCATTTACTATAGTTACCGCCACATGCGACCACATCACCCCATCTGTAGCAACATATTTACTGTGCTCACGTCCTGAGTCTAGTAACAGTAGGGGTAACTAAGCCCATCTTATTAACGAACAACAGGTAAGTCACATAGCTGCGTTTGACTACTCTGCAGTTGCTGGTTCGTTCAGGGACAGGATTTTACAATATTCCATTGATAACATCAATGTGGGGTATTGAGATCTGGCTCCTTTTCTTTGTACTTGCTGAGTAGTGTTAGAAAGGGAGCTCCCAAATATCGTCAACACTCAGCAGTATCCTGCGATTAAGTGCAGAGCAGTTCTCTACTGTGGGCTGATGCATCACCCCCCCCCCCCCCACTTGGGAGAATGTCATGATATCATGGGGTGAGTCAGTTGCAAAGAGGTATGGAACTTTTACAGAATTTTTCTGATATGTGGGAAAAAGGGTCTGGTAAGGTGCTCAGATGTTAAGTCAATGTTGATATGTACTCAAATGTTTTTGATCCATTTAATTTGGGGTCCAGTTTAATCCCTCTTCCAAATGATATAGCCACTCAAAAGGTATGTATTAATGTCCAGAATATAGATAAGAGCGATGAATATTGCTTTGCATGGTAGATTCTGGCTTGCAATAGAAATTATACAAAACATGCCCATCTTATATATATATATATATATATATATATATATATATATATATATATATATATATATATATATATATATATATATATATATATACGATACCCTATGCATGTGGGCGCTATATCTTTGATGGAAACTTATTCTGTGTCCCAATTTCATATCTATCAAAATACGAGGAGCAGTAGCCCAATTATTCATTTGAAATTCATGATCTGGATGTAGATAAGAAACAAAGCAAGCCAGGACACATGAAGCACGAAGCAGATAGACCCTTTTACGTATCTGAAGTAGCGGGCCACATCATAAACATATAGATTTACTGCTATCCTCTGAAGATAAGAATCATCACTATATCTGGATCTAGAGCGTGTCCCGCCAACTTTCCACCCAACTGAGAAAAAATGAACATAAAAGACATTTTTGCTATAGATGTCCTAACTCTTTTACTAAGCATGAGTATTTAGAAAGACATCTGATTGATTGCTTGAGCCAGGAAGCAGTATGTGTGGAAATACCCACTGAGGATAAGGATTTCTTAAAGTTTAAAAACGCACACTACTAGGAATGCTCTCCCTTTGTTGTACATGATGACAATGAGTGCTTGCTAATTCCTCCTCTGTTTTGTGAAGATTAGCCCACAGCGTATTACACCACTTTCACAAAGTGACATGTACCCCAAGCAGCAGTGTATAAAAAAACACTTATGTTGAATGTTGATGCTTTTTATGACAAAAACATTCCAATGAATAACTCACATGACAATGATGTCATGCAAAAGCAGCAGTTGAATGTAATATTTGTGGATGCCATTAGATATATAAACAGAAACGCTACATATAGACCATTGCCACCTAATGGGAAAGTTCCACAGTATGCCTAACAACACACACAAGTACAAATTGCCATGACACATATCCATCTTCTTCCATAATTTTAGCGAGTATGACGCTTACTTTCTTGCTGAGCACTTGGTTGAGTTTTGCTTGGAAACAGATATGATCAGTGTCATACCTGACGATGTAAAAAAAAAATGCATTTCGTTTTCCAAGTGAAACACATCAAGTAGGGTGTTAAAAACAACCAGTATTTTAGGGGATGATTGTATTCATTAAACAAGACAAAAGTGTGTTATGTCCAAGGGTGCTACAAAGGATATGTTCTGACACATGACAGTAACATGTGTTCATACTCAGTGCTTTACTTGTTCTACTGCAGACAGTTTCCCAATAACTGACGTGAATTACAACCCCTGGCATGAAATACTGTTAGGTAAAGGGGCATCATGAACATGTCATTGTGGATATGAGCACCATTATTGCATTGGCCCTCTGTGTCGTAACAGGGCCAACAGTACACTGTGATACTACCGTGCAGTATCAACGTAAACATCAGTTGGCTAAGTGTCTGCAGTGGGTTGTTCTGTTTATGTTGTGTGATTGTTCTGTAGTCTTGTCACACATGCTCATGTTTGTGTACATTTCCCCTAACTCCAGGTGCCTACCGTGACGTCTGGCCTACTTACAGATCACATTTACAGTACTCGTTTTTATCATGTTTGTGGTATGGTACAATATGTCTTCTCTCCTGCAGATACTCTGACACAGCCTAGCAATGGAGTCTTTTATTCCAAAATGGCAGACATGATTTACTGGTATGGTTTAGTAGATGGAGTTGATCTGTACACTGAACGACTGCCAGCATGCATGGAACCGCCTGTTAAACAGTTCAGTCGACTGTTCCAGCTTGTTGGGGAAACAGTTTCTGTAGCACCCAACAAAGCAGACAGTGCAGTGGGATGCCTTGTTCAATTTGCACACTCCTGAAATGGAGAAGCCGTTCAGGTACAGTAGACAACAATCATGGAACCAGTGTGTGATCAATAGCAGCAGCTGAAGATGTTCGTTATCCTCTGATCTGGGTGGTACTTCGTAAGTAATTGTTGTACCCATACCATGTTGAGCGTCTCCAGGACCTTAGGGTACAAGACCATCCTGACAGAGTGCAGTTCCACCAATGGTTCTTGTGGCAGTGTGGGGCAAGTCCACAATCTGCCTCTAAGACTTTGTTTACTGATGAGACAGGGTTTACATGAGATGGTATTGCAAATTTCCATAATCATTATGTGAGCGCCAATAAAAATCCCCATTTTGTTCAAGAAAAAAAGGAAACAGTATTGATTCTCAATCAATGTATCAGTAGGCATTCTTGGTGATAGATTATTAGCGCCATACATGCCACATGCTCCGTATTGTGTGGATCCTCCTACAGTACAGAGGATTAGACGATGGTATCAACAATTCCGAGAAACAGGTAGTTTGTGCAGAAATCCGTTCGGCGTGTAGGTTGACAGCTCAATATGCCGCTAATTGTCTGGCGTGTGCTGCGCCGACGTTTACACATGAAACAAATACAAAAGTCAGCTAATGCAGGCTCTTCCTGGAGCTGATAGACAACAACGTGTGAAGTTCTGTAATTTCGTTCTTGGCAAGATGGAGGATGACAGTTTTCTTCCACGCTTAGTGTGAAGTGAAGTGACAACATACCATTTAAATGGAAAGGTGGACATTCATAATATGAGAATACGGGGTGCGAAACAACCACATGAAGTTGTACAACATTAGAGGGACTGTACAAAATTTAATGTGTTTCGTGCAGGTTCCATTAGATCTACTGATAGGCTTGGGAGAGACAGTCCTGACAAAACTCTACCATCTGGTGGGCAAGATGTATGACAGAGGCGAAATGCCCTCAGTCTTTAAAAAGAATATAAAAATTCCAATCCCGAAGAAAGCAGGGGGTTGACACATGTGAAAATTACCGAACTATCAGTTTAATAAGCCACGGCTGCAAAATACTAACACGAATTCTTTACAGACGAATGGAAAAACTAGTAGAAACCGACCTCGGGGAAAATCAGTTTGGATTCCGTAGAAATGTTGAAACACGTAAGGAAATAATGACCCTAAGAGCCGGCCGGAGTGGCCGAGCGGTTCTAGGCGCTACAGTTTAGAACCGCGCGACCGCTACGGTCGCAGGTTCGAATCCTGCCTCGGGCAAGGATGTGTGTGATGTCCTTAGGTTAGTTAGGTTTAAGTAGTTCTAAGTTCTAGGGGACTGATGACCACAGATGTTAAGTCCCATAGTGCTCAGAGCCATTTGATCCATTCTGACCCTACGACTTATCTTAGAAAATAGATTATGGAAAGACAAACCTACGTTTCTAGCATTTGTAGATTTAGAGAAAGCTTTTGACAATGTTATCCGCAATACACTGTTTCACATTCTGAAGGCGGCAGGGGTAAAATAAAGGAACGAAAGGCTATTTACAATTTGTACAGAAACCAGATGGCAGTTATAAGAGTCGAGGGGCATGAAAGGGAAACAGTGCTTGGGAAGGGAGTGAGACAGAGTTGTAGCCTATCCCCGATGTTATTCAATGTGCATCTTGAGCAAGTAGTAAAGGAAAGAAAAGAAAAATTTGGAATTGGAATTCAGATCTATGGACAAGAAATTTAAACTTTGAGGTTCGCCGAAGACATTGTAATTCTGTCAGAGACAGCAAAGGAAGAGAAGCTGAACGGAATGGATAGTGTCTGAAAGGATGATATAAGGTGAACATCAACAAAAGCAAAATGAGGATAATGGAATGAAGACGAATTAAGTCGGGTGATGCTGAGGGAATTAGATTAGGAAATGAGACACTGGTAAATGAGTTTTGCTGTTTGGGGAGCAAAATAACTGATGATGGTCGAGTGGAGATTTAAGTGTTAGAAAGTCGTTTCTGAAAGTATTTGTATGGAGTGTAGCCATCTATGGAAGTGAAATGTGGACGATAAATAGTTTGGACAAGAAGAGAATAGAAGCTTTCTAAATGTGGTGCTACAGAAGAATGCTGAAGGTTAGATGGGTAGATCACATAACTAATGAGGAGGTATTGAATAGCATTGGGCAGAAGAGAAATTTATGGCACAACTTCTTCTAGAAGAAGGGATTGATTGGTAGGGCATATTCTGAGGCATCACGCGGTCACCAGTTTAGTATTGGAGGGCAGTGTGGAGGGTAAAAATCGTAGAGGGAGACCAAGAGATGAATACACTAAACAGATTCAGAAGGATGTAGGTTGCTGTAGGTACTGGGAGATGTAGAAGCTTGCACAGGATAGAGTAGCATGGAGAATTGTATCAAATCAGTCTCTGGACTGAAGACCACAACAACAACTTTAGTTTCAGAAATATAGACGGGTGATTCCTTTTGCTACACCTTGTATATTTATGACTACAAACCAGCTATCCACTGGGATGAATGGCCATCACCAAACTGCTATTATTAAAATGTGATAGTGAGTTATATTTCAGTCTTCGGACTGAAGATGACAACTTCACATACTGGGGCTAAAGAAATGCTTCGCTACTACTGGTACGAAGTGCGGCTCTACCGCGCACTATACAGTTGCTTGCACAGTACACGTGCAGGTTTATAGGACGAGTAATTTGATCCGGTAGTGTACCGCCTCTGCCGACGCAATTAAACCTGAGGACGCGACGTGTGCAGCAGGTGGGGCGCGCTGGTGGCGCTGGTACAGGCTGCAGGGCGGGCAGGCATTTAAGAGGCGGCGGTCATTAAGCGACGGCCGAGGAGGGCCGCGGCAGGTGCCGTGGCAGGGGCTGCGGCTCTCCGCTCTGCCAGGTTGCGCAAGGCTGGCGCGGCGTGCAGTCTGCCCCTCTGCCGTATAAATACGGGGCTGAGTCACTCCGGCCAGCTCATGATAAAAATGTTTTGGCGGCAGACACCCGCCGAGACGGTCGGAGGGCCCGCACTCGCCTCTGTGTCCCCCCCCCTCCCCCACAACACTCCCCCCACCCCGGCCGCTTTGGCGACCCACTGCAGTCTCCCTCCTCCCGATGGCAGCGCAATTATTTTCAGAGTTACCGGCGGTGACGCGTCGCTACTCGCCGAGCGGCGGGTATTTTCGTGGACGCACCGACTGCTTCTGTAGCGAACTTTCCGAGACCGCGAGACGCGCCTTCTTACGTAAGCGGATTTCAAATTTACTCCGCACTCTTTAACAAACGATATAATCCTCTAGAAACCTAAAGCGAAATTTATAAAATAAATTGAAGCAGAAAGCTTTTCATTGCCTCGTAAACATATACGTGAACAATTCTTTCTCAGCTTAAAGAATATTGAACTCTACGAACGACGTCTGTAACACACCACGTTGCCAAAGAGGCAAAACGAGATAAGGGTAAAAAAGTAATTATTACTTTGAAACTTCCTGGCAGATTAAAACTGTCTGCTGGGCCGAGACTCGAACTTGGGACCTTTATTTTTCACGGGCAAGTGCTCTACCAACTTTTTTTTAAGAAGTGGACGTTTTTTTTACAGAATGGTGTAAGAATAACAAACATAAACTGCTTCTAGCTTTTTTTCTCAAATATGTAAGACGATTACCTTTATAAAATAAAATATTTCTGGGAAACGTAAATAAGTGGACTTTTTTTTAGATAATGTTGTAACAAAAACCAACATAAACTGCTTCCAGCATATATATATATATATATATATATATATATATATATATATATATATATATATATAAAGACGAAGACCATCATCAAATAAAGTATTTCTGGGAAATGTAAATGAGTCGACTTTGTTTTTTTTTTACATAATAGTGAAAAGAATATCCTTCTCCTGTCAGTACAAAACAATAACGGACCACGTTCCTCTTTTGGGCGTGTACCTCGCTAATCCCGTTATACCTCGCGTTGGTGTCGGGTACATCTTCACGTGCGGTGGTGGATCCTCTCCACTGTCCTTGTCCTTTCTTGTTCTGATACTTATAGGCAATAATTACATTCTCCTACCCGGGACACCCCTACTGAGTGGGGGATCAAGCAAGGCACTCCCTAAAAAATTTGCGTAATATGTTCGATATCTGGGATGTCTCATAAGCTGTGAGTGATGTTCTTGTAGTAAGGCCCAAAAGTCGACCAAATTCTCACTGCCGTCTCGGAAAAGATAACGCACAGTCAAACCGCGAATCCAAGTCACTGCGTTTGTCTTTGTTCGGGGATAATACGTCATATCTGGGAGAAGTATTATCCGTGGTTCTATTGCTTGCGGCCCCACCCGAAGAAGGAAGGCGATCATTTTTTTTTTTTTTTTGACCAAACAACATACGTCCACCGAAGGCCCGCATATCAGGCGATGCTCCTCTGTGTCTATAGCTCTGCACTGCGGACACAGTGGCTCGTCCGCCATATGAATTGTATGCAACCGAGAACGAGTACTGACCTACCCAAGCACACAGTTTTAATCTGGCAGGAAGTTTCGTATCAGCGCACACTCCGCTGCAGAGTGAAAATCTCATGCTGGAAACGTCCCCTAGGGTGTGGCTAAGCCATCTCTCCGCAGTATCCTGCCTTTCAGGAGTGCTAGTTCTGCAAGGTTCGCAGGAGAGCTTCTATAAAGTTTGGAAGGTAGGAGACGAGGTATTGGCAGAAGTACAGCTGTGAGGACGAAACCTGAGTCATGCTTGGGGGTAACTCAGTTGGTATAGCACTTTCGCGCGAAAGGTAAAGGTCCCGCGTTCGAGTCTCGGTCCAGCACACAGTTTTAATCTGCCAGCGAGTTCCATATCAGCGCACACTCCGCTGCAGAGTGAAAATCTTACTCTGGTAATAATTACTTTATTCACCTAAGTACCTCGATGTATAAATATTCTCAATGTGTACACTGAGGCACAAAATTCATTGGATACTTTTTTGATGTAGTGTCGAACTTCCGTTTGCCCTGCATAGTACTGCAACTGGACGAGCCATGACTCAACAAGTTGTCGGAAATACCATGCAGGGATATTGAGCCACGCTGCCACTATATCCGTTTATAATTGCGAAAGGGTTGTCCACGAACTGATATCTCGATTATATCCCTTAAATGTTCGATGGGTCTCCTGTCGGGCGTCCTGGGTGGCGAAATCATTTGCTCGAATTGCACAGAATTTTCTACAAACCAATCGCAAACTACTGTGGCCCGGTGAAATGGCCGTCAATGAAAATTGCAATGAATAAAAATTCCATCGTCGTTTGAGCAGATGAAGTCCGTGAATGGCTGCTAACAGTCTCCAAGTAGCCGAACACACCCATTTCCACTAAATGATCTGGTCAATTGGACCAGAGGGCCCCGTTCATTCCATGGAAACACAACCCACACCATTATGGGGTCACTATCAGCTTGCACACTTCAGCTTGAGTCCATGGCTCCGTGTGGTATGCGCACACTCGAACCCGACCATCGGCTCTTACCAACTGAAGTCGGGACCCATCTGACCAGGAGACGTTTTTCCAGTCGTCCAGGATCCAACCGACATAGGCACGAATCCAAGAGAGCCCCTTCAGGCGATGTCGTGCTCTTAGCAAAGGCACTCGCGTTGGTCTTCTGCTGCCATTAACGCCAAATTTCGCCGCAATGTCCTAACGGATTCGTTGATTTCTCCGGTTATTTCACCAAGTTCAAACGGCTCTGTGCACTATGGCCCTTAACAGCTGAGGTCCCCTAGAACTTAGAACTACTTAAACCTAACTAACCTAAGGACATCACACACACCCATGCCCGAGGCAGGATTCGAACCTGCGACGGTAGCGGTCGCTCGTTTCCAGACTGAAGCGCCACAACGGCTGGCTATTTCACGAAGCGTTGCTTGTCTGTTAGCACTGACCACTCTTCAAAATGCCACTGCCCCCGGTCGTTAACTGAAGGCCGACGGTCACTGCGTCGTCTGTGGTGAGAAATAATGCCTGAAGTTTGATATCCTCAGCACGCTCTGGACACTGTGGATCTTTGAACACCGAATTTCCTAACTATTTCTGAAATGGAATGTCCCAAACCTGTAGCTCCAGCTACCGTTCCGCGCTCAAAGTCTGTTAATTCCCGTCGAGCGGCCATGATCACGTCGGACACTTTTTCACATGAGTTTCCTGACTACAAATGGCAGTTGCGCCAAAATGCATTACCTTTTTATACACCGTGTACATGTCAGTAATATTCTACGAAGTATCCAAATTCTTAAAATTGTTTCTTGCAGAAGTAAAACAATAGACTATCTTACTTTCAGATGACCTAACATCTCAGAAGAGCTAAAATTTTAAACCGGTCGCTCTGCTCTTTTATTTTTATTTATTTTTTCCCCTAGCCGTTTCTAGCATGTTCATAGAACATGGCTCCTGATGATAGTGGCCAAATTGATTTTCTCTTCTGTCTGTCCTGATCTCCTTCTTCACCCCCCTCTTCCTCAATTTCTTAATTTTCTTTGACGACGTTATAATATGGGGAATGGCTTCGATGTTAGGTTTTTTTTAAGCTATATTGGTTACACGCAAAGACCATTTCACCATATGCAGTTATGTCACGTGATGATCCAGACAGTATATTTTTCCAATTTCATAGTAAAATAGAAACCACAATGTATCACGTATATATCACATAATCAAAAAATGTATAAAGATATACACTCCTGGAAATTGAAATAAGAACACCGTGAATTCATTGTCCCAGGAAGGGGAAACTTTATTGACACATTCCTGGGGTCAGATACATCACATGATCACACTGACAGAACCACAGGCACATAGACACAGGCAACAGAGCATGCACAATGTCGGCACTAGTACAGTGTATATCCACCTTTCGCAGCAATGCAGGCTGCTATTCTCCCATGGAGACGATCGTAGAGATGCTGGATGTAGTCCTGTGGAACGGCTTGCCATGCCATTTCCACCTGGCGCCTCAGTTGGACCAGCGTTCGTGCTGGACGTGCAGACCGCGTGAGACGACGCTTCATCCAGTCCCAAACATGCTCAATGGCGGACAGATCCGGAGATCTTGCTGGCCAGGGTAGTTGACTTACACCTTCTAGAGCACGTTGGGTGGCACAGGATACATGCGGACGTGCATTGTCCTGTTGGAACAGCAAGTTCCCTTGCCGGTCTAGGAATGGTAGAACGATGGGTTCGATGACGGTTTGGATGTACCGTGCACTATTCAGTGGCCCCTCGACGATCACCAGAGGTGTACGGCCAGTGTAGGAGATCGCTCCCCACACCATGATGCCGGGTGTTGGCCCTGTGTGCCTCGGTCGTATGCAGTCCTGATTGTGGCGCTCACCTGCACGGCGCCAAACACGCATACGACCATCATTGGCACCAAGGCAGAAGCGACTCTCATCGCTGAAGACGACACGTCTCCATTCGTCCCTCCATTCACGCCTGTCGCGACACCACCGGAGGCGGGCTGCACGATGTTGGGGCGTGAGCGGAAGACGGCCTAACGGTGTGCGGGACCGTAGCCCAGCTTCATGGAGACCGTTGCGAATGATCCTCGCCGATACCCCAGGAGCAACAGTGTCCCTAATTTGCTGGGAAGTGGCGGTGCGGTCCCCTACGGCACTGCGTAGGATCCTACGGTCTTGGCGTGCATCCGTGCTTCGCTGCGATCCGATCCCAGGTCGACGGGCACGTGCACCTTCCGCCGACCACTGGCGACAACATCGATGTACTGTGGAGACCTCACGCTCCACGTGTTGAGCAATTCGGCGGTACGTCCACCCGGCCTCCCGCATGCCCACTATACGCCCTCACTCAAAGTCCGTCAACTGCACATACGGTTCACGTCCACGCTGTCGCGGCATGCTACCAGTGTTAAAGACTGCGATGGAGCTCCGTATGCCACGGCAAACTGGCTGGCACTGACGGCGGCGGGGCACAAATGCTGCGCAGCTAGCGCCATTCGACGGCCAACACCGCGGTTCCTGGTGTGTCCGCTGTGCCGTGCGTGTGATCATTGCTTGTACAGCCCTCTCGCAGTGTCCGGAGCAAGTATGGTGGGTCTGACACCGGTGTCAATGTGTTCTTTTTTCCATTTCCAGGAGTGTAGAAACAATGTGTTAGGTAATAAACCTACGAAATACATTAGTCTTACTACTCCATTACAGTAAATGTACAAAAATTTAATATATACGGAAGTATACGTAATGAGAGACAAACTCCTCAAATTTTAAAGTTACATTTTACAAAGGTCGATTAAATGAAAAACAGCTTTGGCAATGTGCTGTTCATGTAACTTAGAGCAAACCTCAGAAAAAGTTCTTAATTTTTAAATTATTGTAGACTGTAATTGTTCTTGTATGATTATATTTATCACACTCTGTTAGTGTACGTAACTGCAATGAGACACGAATCGCAGCTTGGACAAGCTATTAATTTTAACTAATGTCTCGTTTTATTAATATTCGTATGAACCGCTTTCAGTCTCTCAACGGTAACAGTTTCTTTCCTCGTGATCACCGAGTTGAGAAACCAAGGACATTGGCTTTTCACTGGGAACAGGAAGGCTTAGAGTTTAACGTCTTGTCAAGATGAGGTTATTAGAGACATGCATTAAGCCCACATTGGAGAACGGTGGGAAAGCGAATCGTTGACGTCCTTTTCAATGGAATAATCCCGGCGTTTGTCTTAACCGATTCAGGGAAACCACGCATTCGTCAAATTTTGATGGTCGGTGGGGAATTTGAAACGTCGTTCTCCCGTATGCGGTTTCATTGCCTAAGCACTGCACCATCTCGCTCTGTGTGTGTCATAAATGATACAAGGACACGCTAGAAGATACAGATGCTGCTTTTAGTGTTCAGTCTGACACAGAAACCGACGAAGAGTAACGAGTGTGGAAAAAAGAAGCTTAATTATGTTTCTCCTTTCATATTTCAATACATAAAAGTCGTACTGTTTGTATATTTATTTGAACATTTGTAGCTTAGTAGTAATATGATTAGATGAGAGCGAATTTCTGTCCTTATTAATCTGTGATTTATAGGAATAATTTTAATATTTTTTCGGTGTCTGTCGTATGATGAAGAATTGAACAAAAATGCTCCGCACCTGTAGAGAGAGAGAGAGAGAGAGCTGTCAAATAATAAAGTGACATTCAGTTACGGTAGTGTTGATAAACATATTATTGAATGTAATTAATGTGGAAAGCTAGTAAAGGAATGAATCTTTAGTAATCCGTCACGTAATAGCATGACTTGAGTTCCCTTCTATAAATGCATGCTGTGTGCGGTATGATGCGGCACGTTTCTTCCTATCCACTCACTCGCTACTGTTCCTTCTTGCTGTGCGGTGTACAAGGTCGCAGTTGGACGCGAAGAAACAAACTCAGCCTTCGATCTGCAACAAACTGTCATCTCCCACTGTGCGAAGGATCCAACTCAAAAAGACATTCCAACTTTGATGAATACACGCCAGATATGCCTTTGGAAATATCATAAGAAGATTTGAGAAAGAGCATCACATGGAAGCTGAGCGAAAGATAAAAAATTAACCGTAAGAAACATCAAGTGCACCTAATGCTGCTAGAAGCATAAATAAATGAATCAACTGAGGGTAGATGAGTCGCTAAAATGAGCACGGAACGGCGCTCGGATGAAATCGATCGATTTGGTTGTGGTGACCGACTGACCTATAGCGTAGCCTAATGTTTCACGGCCGCTCCATCTCTAATCGGTCGATTCCTGCCCAACGCTAGTTGTACCACAATAATTTTAGTTGTTTGTCAGAGGAGAAGATTAAGAGGAAGAGTGGCAAGAAAAATGCAATGTGCGACAAAAATTAAGTTCGCAAGGTACCTCGTTAAAAATGGCAAGAGTGATTATGTTATCTGCTCTTGAGAGCAAATACAACGAATTTTCAACAGACAGAGGAACGGTAGTGTGGCGAAAGCCGAATGGCGAGCCGCTGACTAAATATTTGCAAACTTATGTAATATTCATTGGAAATATTGTCTTGGTATGGGTATGTATTTCGACATTCGATGTGGGAGAAATTACTTTTACTGCCATCACACTATACAATTACCGTCACTTCATCATTCTGAAGAAAAATTTGCACAGGACTGCAGAACAGATGGAGATTTGATCTGTATACAAATTCTTCCAAGATATTGGCCAGAAGCACACAACTTACCTTCAAGAGAATGCCTGTTGTATAACTGTTGCCAAGTTATTCAGACACTGAATCAGTCACTATATCTGACCTCCCACGGGAAATTATTGAACGAACACGATAGGAGATTCGGAAGAGCTACAATCAGCTTGAAAGAACGCGGAAAAGCATTTTAAAAAAAGGGGAACCAGGTGGGGGTTTCTACACTGCGAAGATCGTTAGTTGCATGCAAAATCATTTAAAATTGTTTGCAAAATGTAAGGGCTATTCCACGAGTTCCAGTATTATTTCTGTATTCAAGAAAAATTATGCTTTTACCAGAAATTAAATATCTGTATTAGCAAACGGTTGCAGGCTGGCTAACTGTTGGCTTCCAGGGGCAACCAAAATACGATTTTCGGAATTTCATATACTTACTGACCGAATTTTAAAATTTTACACGCTGTCATAATCTACTGATTAGGAGGTATCAATTTACCTTATAGATTTTTGGCTCAATAAGTATTCAAGTTAGAAATTGTGTACACAGGGTGATTCTGTGGTGGTGTTGCAAACTGCCAGACGCTGTGGCCGAGCGGTTCTAGGCGCTACAGTCTGGAACCGCGCGACCGCTACGGTAAATGTATAAATTTGAGGTAAGGGATCCTGGTCTGGAAACGACGACGTCGAAAAGTATAAGCGAAAATCGTTGATACCTCTGACAGTGGATTATACCAACAGGTACTGTTGTTGCTGCGATTGTATGGTAAACAACTTGCAAATGTGACAGTAAGGACTCAAACAAGAAGAAAATATCCAGAAAACATGAACTCTAAAATGCGTACTTTAAGAGCTACGAGCACTTCTCTTCGTGACTTTGAAACACATCTGTCCTTGCGAGCAAATGGCCAAAGCTCTTAAGTTAGCGTTTTAGAGCCGATATTTACAGGACCATTTTTCTTGGAGGTATGAATTAAACAATGCCTTCAGTCACAACTTTTTCGTGTTTTATTAACTACACAATGCATTTCGGAGCCTGTGGGCCCATCGTCAGGTGTACTTTGTCTTAATACACGTTTTATCTCTTCTCCTGAATGAAGTGAAATGCATATTCCTGTCACGAAAAGGTTTAATGTTAGGTTATGAATTTCGTAAGTCGAACGCGGAAAATATGTACAAAATAGTGGAAAATGAACAGTGTAAACTTACCACATCATCCAAGGAAAACATTTTTAAAGTTTTAGTACCGGCAAACATTCTTTCCTCCGTCGTTTTAGTACATGTCACTTCATTCATGATGTACATTTGCACACACATGTTTATCAACACTTCACAGATGTATTTGTACATGGTATGGTCAAAGATGAATTTATTCGTAGTGCTAAAGATATAACTATTAAACAATTGACATATGCAAGAAATTACTGAAATAACTATGGCCTGTGAAATCTATTTGTTCGTTTAACATAGATTCCGGTTTTTTGATTTTGTGGAGATATATTTCTAGTTGTTCTAACATATTTGGGGTCTTACCATTGGCTTCGTTATGTAGTATTACCAAATTGTTTTCTAGACTGTTTATGACATGTCCTGAAACATTTAGTTTTTTGGACAGATGGGCTTTTTCAATATTCCCGTTCAATCAACGTTGACATCTGGTGTACGTGTCTCACGTATCCTTGGCTATAAAGGTTTTAATTCAGCTATTCCTGGTATTATTTCAATAAGACAATTCAAGTTACATACACTGAAGAGTCAAACATAATGACCACTTGCTTTATAGCCTGCTGGTCAAGTTTCGAACCCAACACAGCACAGATTTTGTTTGGCACGTACTCTGCAGATCCCTGGCACGTTTCAGGAGGTATGTGGTGCCAGATATTTCAAACGTGTACGCACAGCGCACGTAATTCCCGTAAAATACGGGCTGTGGTGGTTTGTGGCTGCAGAAATCGCGCCCGATAGTATCCCAGACGTGTTCAGAGAAGGCGAAGTTGGTCACCAAGGCCATCGTGCTACTCAGACCGCTGCGTTACGGACAGTTATTCTGCTGGGCACCGCAGTAAGAATACAGGCATGTAAATAGTTCGCTATAATTTTCGCGAGGTCCAAAACTGTCACGGTCCCTTCGATTACGATCACAGGTCCCACGGTTACCTCCCGTCTGCAACTCTCTGTCGTCAGACCCGCCACAAAGCGTCACCTGTCCTGCCTCACAGAGCAGGAAGACCTCCGACCACCAAGTTATGTGATGAGATGTGGACGTCTCAGAATTTATCAACCACCGTTCTTTAAGAACTTTCCATAGGCGCTCACGACAATGGCACGCAGTCAGCCGAGCCCCTTCGCTCTTTCCGAAATGCTGGTTCCCAGGCGCAGGACAATAACAACGATTCTCCATTCGACTCTGGTTCGCTGATATCCTATCCTTACCGCGTCACGTACCCAGAGTGTCACCAGGCGACATTCAGTCTCGCTGTGAGCAGTAGTCCTTGCTGTCACTGACAGAATTACAATGTCATAGGCGAAACTCAAAGTTTTTATTTCTTTTGTTTCCTTTTACTGCTTGTTCAATATATATATAGATTGAATAACATCGGGGAGAGGCTACAACGCTGTCTCACTCCCTTTCCAAGCACTGCTTCCCTTTCATGCCCTTCGACTCATATAACTGCCGTCTGGTTTCTGTACAAATTGTAAATAGCCCTTCGCTCCCTGTGTTTTACCCCTGCCACCTTCAGAATTTGAAAGAGAGTATTCCAGTCAACATTGTCAAAAGCTCTCTCTAAGTCTACAAATGCTAGAAACGTAGGTTTGCTTTTCCTTAATCTATTTTTAAGATACTTTATATTTTCTAAGATACTTACTATTCTAGCGTTTCCGTAATACCTCTGCGGCAGCCGTTTCACTGGCTGTGCAATTTGTGGATGCGCCATCCAGTATAAAAATGATCCTACCCACACTTCCACATTGTTGAAGGATTCGAATGACTTTGGTGCGTAGCAGATTCTCACAGCGTTTACGAGTGATGATACAGGTAACAGTAGCTGCAGGAATCATTTCCCCGAAAAAATGCGGCCCCACGATAAACGATGCCCTCAGTCTGCACCACACACTCACCTTTCAGAATGAAGCAGTACCAGTTGATATGCAAGCGGAATTTCCGTTACCCAAATTCTGCAATTCTGTGTATCGACATGTCGTTGGAATTGGGCTTCCTCTGTCCACAGAGTGTTCATTGGTCATTCATTGTCCACTTCCATTTGTGCAAGAAATTCCAAAAGCAGCTTGTGTCTTGATGGCAGGTTATCAGGAAGCAACTTCAGAACATGGGCGATTTTGTGTGGATAGCAACGCAGGATGTTTCACAGGTTTTTATGCACCGAGTTCCCAGGCATGTCCTAAGCTCGGGCAATTCCCCGTAGGCTGCATGTTTGCCCACCACCGTTCGACGCTGTGGCCACATTTTTGACATACGTCGGATCAGCTACTTTTCACCCTCTGCCACATTTCACTTCAAGGGAACGTGTCCTTTCGAGTTTTGCAATCATTTTCTGCAGACTCCTAGCAGACATCGGACCAATGTATTTCTTCATACGCTTTGCAAAGTACTGGTGCACAGGCACCGTTCTTGTAAAACGGTTGTACCAGCATTGCGTGATCCTTCTTGGAGACATCTCAGCATAAACAGAGGAACAACTGTGTGCCTGGCGCCTATTGGTGTGCATATCCTGATGCTTATAGCGCTATCTGTTGATCAAATTTTCGTTAATTTTTTAGGTTCTTCTAGCTGACCCGGTGAACTTTATTCCGCCTTAAAGCCAATAAATAATCAGGTTTTGGATGTTTTATTAGGAAATACAAACAAAAAATTAATTATTTTAATGATTCTTTCTTCTTCATGTTTTTTTGGTGCATAGATTCCACTCTCTAATTAAGTACCTTGTGATACACGACATTTTTTGTTTTATTATCAGGCGCAATAACAAACAACGCAGGTGGTCTTCCGACCCGTGTACATGCCACATATAATTGACCATGTGAAAAACATGGATATTCCAGATTTAAACCACAAACTTTCAAGGATTGGCCTTGTGATTTGTTAACGGTCATAGCGAATGCAAGACGGATCAGAAATTGAAGTCTTTTAAACTCAAACGGCATATCGGTTGGGATCGTCGGGATCCTTGGAATGAGAACTTCCTCACCTTCGAATTTTCCTTTGAGTAGCGTTGCGTAAATAACATTGTTCATCAATTTACTTACCACCAAACGCGTACCGTTGCACAGTTTTGGTTGGTTTATGTTTCGAAGCATGATTACTACGGAACCAACTTTAAGGCGTAAATTGTGCGATGGTAAGCCAAGCACATCCAAGGAGTTTAAAAGTTAAATTGGATAGTTAGTGGCTTCATCTTCATTTGTTACACAGTCGATAGATTTTAATGAATGCATTTTGCCAATGATCTCATTCTGAATTATGTAGTTTAGACATCTTTATTCTTAGCCGCTAAAATTGCTCGCTCACTCAACCATTCATTACTTTTGTAGTTAGTAATGATCTTTGGGAATACTTTGTTGATAAGTTCGTCTTTCGATGAGACAAAGCTACAGAAATTATGAGGAAACGAAATCAATACGCTCGGTTCTTCGACAGGTACTCGTCCATTACCGATAGTCAGCAATTACTCAGAGAAGTCTTCAGCAGATGGATCATTAAGCAATGCAACTCTCATGTTTGTTGTCAGCTGAAGTTTCTTCACATTTCTTTAAATTTTTAATTAATGACGAATAATGATACTTAACCATAGCTGTCATTTGCATTTTGTTATTCCATGTCAGATGCGTTTTTGTTAGACCATGTGTTATAGTGACGTTTAGCTTTTGTTATTCCATGCCAGATGCATTTTTGTTATACCACGTTTTATAGCGATCGAACAGGATTAAAAGTGTCCTATGTCCGTCTCCTGGTTCTAAGCTACCTCTCCGCCAATTTTCAGTCAAATCTGTGCAGCCGTTCTTGATTTATAAATAGTGTAACTAACACGACTTTCTTTTATATATAGAGATGACGTTATCCCTGCGTCAATAATATGCTGTTCAAATTTAACTTCATTCTGAGCAATGGTTCTCTTTCTACATTGTTTTGAAAGTGGAACTTTATTATGGAAACGCTGAACCTCCTACAATTATCCGCGATGTGTGTCAAGGGGGAGATTCTCCAGATGTGTACATGTGACTCTGGGGGTGGAATCGGGCGTGCTATGCTACCCTGAGCCCTCTTAGTGGTATGTCAGAGAAGGAGGCGGCTATGTGGCAGCACCCAGTTTCACCCTCTGTCTCTCCTACGTTACTGACAACACAAACAATACACTGCAAAAGTACTCATCACAGCCATGTACGTAGCAGAGATACAGATCTGAGACGTCACAGATTATCGTAAGAAGCCAATGGCAAACTCCTCTTTACTAGGACCTTGCCAAGGATGATAACGTGGGTTTCCTGCATCTTAAGTATAGGAGACGAAAATTTAATAGTCATGGGTGACTGGAATTCGTCAGTAGGAAAAGGAAGAGAAGGAAACGTAGTAGGTGAATATGGATTGGGTCTAAGAAATAAAAGA
This sequence comes from Schistocerca gregaria, assembly GCF_023897955.1. Classification (NCBI taxonomy): domain Eukaryota; kingdom Metazoa; phylum Arthropoda; class Insecta; order Orthoptera; family Acrididae; genus Schistocerca; species Schistocerca gregaria. The sequence continues at coordinate 425,727,404 of NC_064927.1, forward strand.
GGAAGCCGCCTGGTAGAATTTTGCACAGGGCATAACTTAATCATAGCTAACATTTGGTTCAAGAATCATGAAAGAAGACTGTATACATGGAAGAAGCCTGGAGATACTGACAGATTTCAGATAGATTATCTAGTGGTAAGACAGAGATTTAGTAACCAGGTTTTAAATTGTAAGACATTTCCAGGGGCAGATGTAGACTCTGACCACAATTTATTGGTTCTGAACTGTAGATTAAAACTGAAGAAACTGCAAAAAGGTCGGAATTTAAGGAGATGGGACCTGGACAAACTGAAAGAATCAGAGGTTGTACAGAGTTTCAGGGAGAGCATAAGGGAACAATTGACAGGAATGGGGGGAAAAATACAGTAGAAGAAGAATGGGTAGCTTTGAGGGATGAAGTAGTGAAGGCAGCAGAGAATCAAGTAGGTAAAAAGACGAGGGCTAATAGAAATCCTTGGGTAACAGAAGAAATATTGAATTTAATTGATGAAAGGAGAAAATATAAAAATGCAGTAAATGAAGCAGGCAAAAAGGAATACAAACGTCTCAAAAATGAGATCGACAGGAAGTGCAAAATGGCTAAGCAGGGATGGCTAGAGGACAAATGTAAGGATGTAGAGGCTTATCTCATTAGGGATAAGATACATACTGCCTACAGGAGAATTAAAGAGACCTTTGGAGAAAAGAGAACCACTTGTATGAATATCAAGAGCTCAGATGGAAACACAGTTCTAAGCAAAGAAGGGAAAGCAGAAAGGTGGAAGGAGTATATAGAGGGTCTATACAAGGGCGATGTACTTCAGGACAATATTATGGAAATGGAAGAGGATGTAGATGAAGATGAAATGGGAGATACGATACTGCGTGAAGAGTTTGACAGAGCACTAAAGACCTGAACCGAAACAAGGCCTCGTGAGTACACAACATTCCATTAGAACTACTGACAGCCTTGGGAGAGCCAGTCCTGACAAAACTCTACCATCTCGTGAGCAAGATGAGACAGGCGAAATACCCTCAGACTTCAAGAAGAATATGATAATTCCAATGCCAAAGAAATCATGTGTTTACAGACGTGCAAATTACCGAACTATCAGTTTAATAAGTCACGGCTGCAAAATACTGACGCGAATTCTTTACAGACGAATGGAAAAATTAGCAGAAGCCGACCTCGGGGAAGATCAGTTTGGATTCCGTAGAAATATCGGAACACGTGAGGCAATACTTACCCTACGACTTATCTTACAAGCTAGATTAAGGAAAGGCAAACCAACGTTTCTCTCATTTGTAGACTTAGAGAAAGCTTTTGACAATTTTGACTGGAATACTCTCTTTCAAATTCTGAAGGTGGCAGGGGTAAGTTACAGGGAGCGAAAAGCTATTTACAATTTGTACAGAAACCTAATGGCAGTTGTAAGAGTTGAAGGCCATGAAAGGGAAGCAGTGGTTGGGAAGGGAGTGAGACAGGGTTGTAGCCTTTCCCCGATGTTATTCAATCTCTATATTGACCAAGCAGTGAAGGAATCAAAAGAAAAATTCGGAGTAGGTATTAAAATCCACGGAGAAGAAATAAAAACTTTGAGGTTCGCCGATGACATTGTAATTTGTCAGAGACAGCAAAGGACTTGGAAGAGCAGCTCAACGGAATGGACAGTGTCTTGAAAGGAGGGTATAAGCTGAACATCAACAAAAGCAAAACGAGGATAATGGAATGTAGTCGAATTAAGTCGGGTGATGCTGAGGGAATTAGATTAGGAAATGAGACATTTAAAGTAGTAAAGGATTTTTGCTATTTGGGGAGCAAAATAACTGATGATGGTCGAAGTAGAGAGGATATAAAATGTAGATTGGCAATGGCAAGGAAAGCATTTCTAAAGAAGAGAAATTTGTTAACATCGAGTATAGATTTTGGTGTCAGGAAGTCGTTTCTGAATGTATTTGTATGGAGTGTAGCCATGTATGGAAGTGAAACATGGGCGATAAATAGTTTGGACAAGAAGAGAATAGAAGCTTTCGAAATGTGGTGCTACAGAAGAATGCCGAGGATTAGATGGGTAGATCACATAACTAATGAGGAAGTACTGAATAGGATTGGGGAGAAGAGAAGTTTGTGGCACAACTTGACTAGAAGAAGGGATCGGTTGGTAGGACATGTTCTGAAGCATCAAGGGATCACCAATTTGGTATTGGGGGGCAGCGTGGAGGGTAAAAATCGTAGAGGGAGACCAATAAATGAATACACCAAGCAGATTCAGAAGGATGTAGGTTGCAATAGGTACTGGGAGACGAAGAAGCTTGCACAGGATAGAGTAGCATGGAGAGCTGCATAAAACCTGTCTCAGGACTAAAAACCACAACAACAACAGAATTGTAAGCTTCATGCATCAAACCAGCCTCAGGACTGAAGACCACAACAACAACAACAAGTAGAGGACTGACTTTGCCTTAATCGAATGTAACGTGTTTGACAAATTTTACTATTCCTCAAACGTACAGGCTCCAGGAGTGAAAATATTTATCATATTACGGACGGACTTGAATGAGTTAGTGGGTGCATGAACACATTCATCCCTTTCTCTCGCTGTGACCCACTATGTACAGCAACCACTGTTAAGTGAAAGCCTTTTCCACAGTTTTCTACGCATCATGCTCTTCAGCTATTGACTTTTTTCCGCTGCTGCATGTTTTGCAATGTTGTGTATTCGACTTCAGCTCCCTCGGTCCGTCTACCATCCTTTGCCATGGCCACATGTCCAACCGATCTGTATTTGATTTCTATTACGCTCACAGTTGTGTCTTCCATTCCAATTTGTTGCCTGATCCATTTCGTTGTCTTCTATCGCTCGTGTTGATTGCCTTAAGTCAAAGATGGTACATTTCGCTTTTCAAACATTTAGGAACTTCGTTGTAAAAGCCCTCTGTAGTCAGATCCTTATGACCCTTTGTTAATTATACAAGAATATACGACATGTTGACTACGTAATAGTTTGTTGTATTTGAGACTGATTTTATGCCTTCTTCTGTACTTACTCCATTATATTCTTCCAGTAAATATTTTTATTATTTGGTGCACCAGAACATTAACATGTGTAATGGAAGACATGTTTTGCCGGCCGGTGTGGCCGAGTGGTTCTGGGCGCTTCAGTCTGGAACCGCGTGACCGCTACGGTCACAGGTTGGAATCCTGCCTCGGGCATAGATGTGTGTGATGTCCTTAGGTTAGTTAGGTTTAAGTAGTTCTATGTTGCAGGGGACTGATGACCTCAGCTGTTAAGTCCCATAGTGCTCAGAGCCATTTGAACCATTTTTTGAAGACATGTTTACATGCATCATCAGCTGTCGTGTAAACTTCAATGAAATGTTCTATTGGTTTCGATCTATGTGGTCCATCTTACGACAAAATGTCTTTCTAGAGCCTTACCTTCCTATATGTTAAATAATATAGCCTGAATATTGACTTAAACCAGCAAATATCAGTCTATATTGTAATTGATGACGTATAAAGTAAATATTAAAGAATGTCTATTTTAGTCAGTATTTGGGCAACTATATTTAATATAACAGAATGCTAGATGCTAAAACGACTTTTTTCAGTGCCAGAATGGTCCACACAGACCGAAAGCGGTAGCATACCTCTTGAAAGTTTATACAGCAGCTGGTAGTGGAAACAAACATGTATTCCTATATTATTTCATTATTTAATGACGTTTATATGCACAAACAGAACGACGCCACTGCTGGAATACCACTTCATAAATGTCTTCAACGTTGGAAACGATAATAAATGGTCGTTCGTGTAAATAACGTTAAACCATAGGAGCATTGGACATACTGTTCATCAGGTCTTTACAAATGCTATCCTTCTTTGGAACTGTGAAGTAACCAGTGACGTTAGAGAGGATTGTGTTTGGGGACATGACACCAAAGTGGAAGAGCATTTTATTGCAGGATAGGTTCGAACACACTAAAAAGAAAAGACTTCGTGATACTGTATCTGTGAATATCATCGCATCGAATGATTCAGTATGCCACAGAGCGATGCTAAAACAGGTTCCATGCGTATCACTGAGGCTATTGCTATTTCAAATAAGAGAATAATCGAAAATTTCAAAGGTGGCAAAGATAGTCTTTAAATGACAGGCATCTTAAGCTAACAGAATGCATCGTCCTGGAGAAGTTAACTTAGTTAGGTGAAGAACTGCATGAGCTCTGCCCGAGAGGCACTTCTGCTGTCTCTGGAGGAAACCGCGGGCATCCTCCACAGGGAGTCTCGGGCCTTGGCCTTGCGCCGCAGCTGCATTGCTGTACTGCCCCACGTGGATGCTGGCGTGTTACGACAGCGCTCACGGATTGACCACTTGGTTTCCGTTGTGAGAAAAACCAGCGGAAGACTGTGGTCTAGCACCACTTCTGCTTTCCGTAATACCTCCGTCCATAACAGACCTCCTTTCCCCATTCGTGACAGGTTTCACAACTGTTCTGGAAAAATTAGGATTAGTTTTCCATTTTATGACGATAGAATTTTTTACGAGAAACTTAGGGTACATGAAGAAGAGAAAAGCCCTCAACACTCTTCGTTTAATTTGCTATTCAACGAATTAAAAAAAAAAAAAAAACACAGGAACTCTTAATCCAACTCGAAGGAAGTGTAAACATCAGTCCAGTGAATGAGAGAACGTGACACATTTCCAGGTGCTCGGTTTCAGTAGGGTATCGTGTCTGAAATTCAGCTTTCTCTTCAATGTGTTTTGAGCAAACTGGCTGGCTCAGTTTAGGACGGAGTGGATCCTTTCTGGCTATACAGGGTGTTACAAAAAGGTACGGCCAAACTTTCAGGAAACATCCCTCACACACAAAGAAAGAAAATATGTTATGTGGACATGTGTCCGGAAACGCTTACTTTCCATGTTACAGCTCATTTTATTACTTCTCTTCAAATCACATTAATCACGGAATGGAAACACACAGCAACAGAACGTACCAGCGTGACTTCAAGCACTTTGTTACAGGAAGTGTTCAAAATGTCCTCCGTTAGCGAGGATACATATATCCACCTTCCGTCACATGGAATCCCTGATGCGCTGATGGAGCCCTGGAGAATGGCGTATTGTATCACAGTCGTCCACAATACGAGCACGAAGAGTCTCTACATTTGGTACCGGGGTTGCGTAGACAAGAGCTTTCAAATGCCCCCATAAATGAAAGTCAAGAGGGTTGAGGTCAGGAGAGCGTAAAGTATTAAAGGAGTTTTGCTATTTGGAGAGAAAAATAACTGATGATGGTCGAAGTAGAGAGGATATAAAATGTAGACTGTCAATGGCACGGAAAGCTTTTCTGAAGAAGAGAAATTTGTTAACATCGAGTATAGATTTTAAGTGTCAGGAAGTTGTTTCTGAAAGTATTTGTATGGAGTGTAGTCATGTACGGAAGTGAAACATGGAGGATAAATAGTTTGGACAAGAAGAGAATAGAAGCTTTCGAAATGTGGTGCGACAGAAGAATGCTGAAGATTAGATGGGTAGATCACATAACTAATGAGGAGGTATTGAACAGAATTGAGGAGAACAGGAGTTTGTGTCACAACTTGACTAGAAGAAGGGATCGGTTAGTAGGACATGTTCTGGGGCATCAAGGGATCACCAATTTAGTATTGGAGGGCAGCGTGGAGGGTAAAAGTCGTAGACGGAGACCTAGAGATGAATACACTAAGCAGATTCAGAAAGATGTAGGTTGCAGTAGGTACTGGGAGACGAAGAAGCTTGCACAGGATAGAGTAGCATGGAGAGCTGCATCAAACCAGTCTCAGGACTGAAGACCACAACAACAACAAGAGAATTGTAAGCTTCATTTCCCTACAGCTAGGTCATCCATATCATATGACATTAATGTGTGTGACTTCTGGCAGTGAGTTCATATGAAAGATGTTGTGTTCACTGCTTCAGTTACGAAAGTAGCTGAATTGGAGGCATGCAGGGTGCCCCCAAGACGCTCCAATCTGTTGTGAAACATGCTCTTTTCTCAACTTGTGGCAAAAAACGTTGGACATCATATTGAAACATGTCTTGCGCCATTCTCAAGGCAAAATGAAATTTTGCCTTTGATGCGGTTGTTGGTCCCACGACAGTGAAAAACCCAACCCATGTGGTACGAAGTTGCCGTGGTGGGTGGGCTCACCTATCTAACAGTGCCTCAATTATAGATTGCCGAAATTGTGTAGTCATTCACATTGAGCAAGCAGTTCGGTGGTGTAAAGTGCAACGGAAACCGCAGCGAAGCATTTGCCATTGGTAGCCGATCCCATCTACGTTGCGACGAATACAGCGCCATCCATTGGTAAAACTTTCGTATTTTTTTCGTGACGTTTCACCATTTGTCAATAATACACTCCTGGAAATTGAAAAAAAGAACACATTGACACCGGTGTGTCAGACCCACCATACTTGCTCCGGACACTGCGAGAGGGCTGTACAAGCAATGATCACACGCACGGCACAGCGGACACACCAGGAACCGCGGTGTTGGCCGTCGAATGGCGCTAGCTGCGCAGCATTTCTGCACCGCCGCCGTCAGTGTCAGCCAGTTTGCCGTGGCATACGGAGCTCCATCGCAGTCTTTAACACTGGTAGCATGCCGCGACAGCGTGGACGTACAATGTAAGCAATTACCGCCAGCGGTGTTTAAAAATTGATATTATAGTGTGTTAAAACACTAACGTCACTATAACACTGCCCATAGCAGACTGGTAAATAACAATGGAAAATCCGAGAATGGAAGTGCCTGCAATCATCTTAATCTGTGCCATGGTAGTCATCAGAAGATCAAAACCAGTTGCATAATGACTTACACGCGACATCAGTATGATGCGTATAGTGGCAACTGCCTCTGAATATGGAAAAGTCTGACGTCATTCACATGTGTACTACAATAAATCAGTTAAATTTCGGTTGCACGATAAATCACACAAATCTAAGGATTGTGAGTTTTGGTAAATATTTAGGGATTACAGTTACAAGCAGCATAAATTGGAACGATCACATAGATAATATTGTGTGGAAGGCAAATCAAAGATTGGGTTTTACTGCAGAGCAGAGCAGATCTACTAAAGAGGCTGCCTACACTACACTTGTCCGTTCTCTGCTACAGTGTCGCTGTGCGGTATGGGATCCATACCAGATAAAATTGACGGGGGACATGGAAAAAGCCCACATAAAGTCAGTTTGATTTTAACTATCAGCAAACAGGGGAGACAGTGTCACGGACATGATAAGAAAGTTGGCTGTCAACCATTACAGCAAAGGCTTTTTTCACATTGTGGAGACATCTTTTTACGAAATTTCAGTCACCAACTTTCTCTTCGGAATGGGAAAATATTTTATCACCAACCTACACAGGGATAAATGGACACCATAAGAAAATAAAAGAATTCAGAGCTCATACGGTGAGATCTAAGCTTTCACTTTTGTTAGAGATTGGAGTGGTACAGAAATATTACTGTACGAAGGTAGGTCGAAGAACTCTCTGCCAGGCACTTAAGTGGCATTTGCAGAGTTGTCGTATAGACGTAGAGGTAGATGTAGACATTTTTGTAAGACACACCGCTAAATTTTGCGTTGTAAAAAATAACTATCACCACAACCACTCACAGTGCGTGGGAATAGGATAGACAAGCACTTCATTTAAAACAAATTAAAAATGTGAGGTATAGACCCACACGTAAACTTCTCATGTAAGTCTCCAGACCACTCGCAGCTCACTCATTCTGCCAAACGCAGCCAACTATCTCAGCACTGCTAGAAAGCCGGGAAGTGGCACCAAGGACGTCAGCAACAGCCCCCGCAGGTATTTATTTGCAACCGACAGGCCCAAACACGCCTTAACCGCCAGCAACTGCCGGAAACATCCCAAGCATAAATGAGATACAGAGAGAGAAGTGGGGAGGGAGAGGGGGGAACAGTTGCTCTCTTTGTGCACCTGAGACTGCCAACTGCCCAGATTACTCCTGCCTCCAGCCGAGATAAGGCCTACAGGTCGTATTCTGTGACCAGCGATGGGTGAAACAGCCAGCGAACACAGAAGGCAGCAAGTCTTTAAAAACGATCCACAATACGTTTACACTGAAGCGCCAAAGAAACTGGTATAGGCATGCGTATGCAAATACAGAGATATGTAAACAGGCAGAATACGGCGCTGCGGTCAGCAACGCCTATTAAGACACCAAGTGTCTGGCGCAGTTGTTTGGTCGGTTACTGCTGAGACAATGGCAGGTTATCAAGATTTAAATCAGTTTGAGCGTGGTGTTACAGTCGCCTCGCGAGCGATGGGACACAGCATCTCCGAGGTAGCGATTTTCCCGTACGACCATTTCACGGGTGTACCATGACTATCAGGAACCCGATAAAACACCAAATTTCCGACATCGTTATGGCCGGAAAAAGCTCCTGCAAGAACGGGATCAGCGACGACTGATGAGAATCGTTCAACGTGACGGAAGTGCAATCCTTCATCAAACTGCTACACATTTCAATGCTGGGCCATCACTAATTGTCAGCGTGCGGACTACTCAACGAAACGTCATTGATACGGGCTTCCGGAGCCAAAAACCCACTCGTGTAGGTCCGACATTGGACTGTTGGTGACTGGAAACACGTTGCCTGGTCGAACGAGTCTCGTTTCAAATTGCATCGAGCGGATGGAGGAGTACGGGTATGGAGGCAACCTCATGTATCCATGGACCCGGCCTGCCAGTAGTGTACCGTTCAAGCTGGTGGAGGCTCGATAACGGTGTGGGCAGTGTGCAGTTGAAATGATGTGGAACTCCTGATACGTCTAGATACGACTCTGACTGGTGACAAGCACGTAAGCATCCTGTCTGATCACCTGCATCCATCCATGTCCACTGTGCATTCCAACGGACTTGGGAAATTCCAGAAGGACAATGCGATACTCTATACGCCCAGAACTGCTACAGAGTGGTTCCAGCAACATTCTTCTGAGTGTAAATACTTCCACTGGCGACCAGACTCCCCGGACATGAACCTTATTGAGCAGATGGCTTGTAACGTTCTGTTCGGAAGAGATCTCCCCCCCCCCCCCCCCCCCCCATCGTACTCTTACGGACTTACGAACAGCGCAGCAGGATTCATGCCGTCAGTTCCCTCCAGCACTACTTGAGACAATAGTCGAGTCCATGCCACGTCGTGTTGCGGCACTTCTGCGTGCTCGCGGGGGCCCTGCACCATATTAAGCATGTGTAATCGTTTCTTCAGTGTATTACACAAAAATACTTCCATTAATGAGTCGTTACCAAAAATCATCACATTACAAGTGGATAATCATTCATGGGCGTACTATGGCCTCTTTATTTTCCTAAAACTCATTCTACAGCTACGCAGTTCGTCTGTTCTTATGAATTCCACATGCTGTAGATTCTCCTTGTTGAAGACAATATATAAACCATGCATGTATTCTTGTCTTCAGTCTTCAGTACTCAAAACGTTTTGGCGTTATTGTATTCAATAATATCTTGGTGTTTACTTTTTTGACACTCTTGTCCACTTACACTTTATTTATTTCCACAGACCTGCAATTTGTATCATCCTACTGTTAGGTGTATGGGTGTGGAAGTCATACTGCACTGCTGGCGATATGGATGGGCAGTGCAGCTCGTGGTCGTGTGGTAGCGATCTCGCTTCCTGCGCCCGGGTTCGATTCCCGGAGGGGGCAGTATTTTCTCTGCCTCGTGATGACTGGGTGTTGTGTGATGTCCTTAGGTTAGTTAGGTTTAAGTAGTTCTAAGTTCTAGGAGACTGATGACCATAGGTGTTAAGTCCCATAGTGCTCAGAGCCATTTGAAGCATACTGGATGGGCAGTTTTTTATTTTATTTTGTGATGACGTGATGTTGTCGGCTTTATATCATTTACAAACATATATGCCGCAGAGCGTATGTTTGAGCTGACGGATTCGCCCATACCGTCTTCCAATTGCAGTCTTTGAGATTAATCTGGCGTGGAGTTTCATCTGAATGTATCAAACTACTGTCCTGTTGCATATCTTTCATTAGGATTCTTCTGCAATACAAATGTTGCAGCTTATAAGTCCAGAGATACAGTTGCTTGCATCTGTCTGCAACCTATGGTTTTTTTTGTGCTGCGATACTACGTGTAGGCGTTAGTAAATCCGATCGACTTGCAGGTAGATTCATTGTATTCGTTAGATTTTTTCACGACAATGGCTGAAAGTGTCTAACAATCTCTTAAACGTAGATATGCTTCTATAGATGATTTTGTCACTTAATCCCTGGCTACTTGGAACAATATATCTTACCAAATGAACCAACGTACGCATTTTTTATTTGTTTCACGTGTTTGCTGTCAGTGGTTATTACTAGCGAAACATACTGCATTTTGGACAGGGCCAACGTGTTGACGGGTTCAGTCCTCTAAATGATACTCAATTTCCTTCTGCTATTCGCTATCAGAACACACTTTTAATTTATCTCCCATTTCTTTAGAATTGACGTCAGTCAGGTGATATATGTTTCTTTCTCAGTTTCACACATAACACTTCCATTTCAACGTATTCGGCAAAGGAATGAAGTGTGTGACGTGCACCTTCACTGAGCCACAATAGCTGTGCTTCATTATTGTTCATAGTACTGTGTTTCGTTATTAGTCATAGTTGCCGCCCCTCCCCCCCCCCCCCCCCCCCACCCTCCCTCTTTCCCACTGCTACTTGCCGGTCAACGTCCCTTAATTTTCATAACACTTGGGGTTCTGTAAATGATGATAACATCATCAGCCAAGGTATTGATGGTGAACCATCGTTCACCAACGTATACTCGTGCTGAGGGTATGGACAAATATTTTGAAAATACGGCGAACAGCATCATCGATAAAGCGCATTTCGTCTAACACAATGTTGGATTGGGAATGCTTTCACAAGATATATTGGGTATTGGTTTTGACAACAGTAAATCTGTTGTTGCTTGTGTGCATCTGGAATGCTATAACATGCTCCTCAGGTACTGATGGCTGAGTTTATCGAAAGTTTTCCTCTCAATCCATGTTCAGTAGTCCTAATATTTGTGTCTGATGCTGCCATGAGATGGATGATGTATCTCTGAAGGAACTAATTCCAGATTTGATGCTTTTGTAGGTGGCTACAAGTCTGTACCGACTTGAGGAAGTCTGGAAAGGACTTTTTTAATGTTAACGGTGTGACATGGGCAGGATCGCACTAGCGCCGTAATCGGTCACAAACGTGTAGTAAGCTCGTATGATAGTACGTCACCAGAGGTGCCACAACTGTAAGATTTCCACGCAGGACATAAAACAGTTATTACCGAAAATTGAGACAGGTGAAACTGTACAAGGGAAAAGGGGCTAGCGGAAGCGACAAATGATACGTTGCTTGTGTGGAAAAATTTTCCTGAACCGGTCCTGGACATTGGATAGATCTTTCGGTGTCTGTGCATATCAACGTTGTCAGTTATTATTTGTTGTTTGTTTGTTTTCGGAACGAGTACGACTATTCCAGTTTTTTTTTTTCCAGAGTATAAGTGTCCGTGATGTAATTTTCTCCTCCCTACCTCTTTGAACTCTTTCAAAAAATGGCTCTGAGCACTATGGGACTCAACTGCTGTGGTCATCAGTCCCCTAGAACTTAGAACTACTTAAACCTAACTAACCTAAGGACATCACACACATCCATGCCCGAGGCAGGATTCGAACCTGCGACCGTAGCAGTCGCACGGTTCCGGACTGCGCGCCTAGAACCGCGAGACCACCGCGGCCGGCTTGAACTCTTTATTGATGATTAGTCAGAAAGTCTTATCAAATTCATTGGAATTATCGTCTACCCTGGGGTTCCTGTGTTTTCACACAATTGCTTTTATGTCTTCTATTTCTTCAGTAATACTTTCTCGCCATTAATTTACATACAATCTTGTAACACCAGTGCTGTTTTTGTGTCATCAATAGTTGTGCAGCACCAAAATGACAAGCTAAACACATGTAGAGAATCAAATATTCAAAGTATTATATATACTCGTAAAATTATGTATTTGATCCAAGCTCTGTATCATCATACGATAAATAAATAAATAAGTACCAAAATTTTGTTTTTGGATTTTTTTCTTTCTTTTAACTGCTTGCTTAGTCTTCCACATTGTACACTTTTGCTTGCTGTTCGTGAGTTTGTAGTTCTAACTCTTGTATCATTTAGCCACAAGATCACAATTTTTAATTAGTTTCTAGGCACCAGTTTTCACGAGATTTTCCCACCAATCAACCGCATAGTGAAAGAAACGCTTCCAGTTGATCCATGACTGGTAACGATCATCAGACTCCAACTTGCCTTGAGTTCACATAAGCTGACAGGAATAACGTCGTAATTTTGTGTGTAAATTCCATTTATGGTACAGATTCTATCAAGTTTTGATGCTGCTAATACCGAAACAAACGTGTAGCAATCTCGTATGATAGTACGTCACTGAGCCACATCTTTTGTGTTCAGTCCTGCTATCACGTTTTGTAGTGGATCACAGAAGAGTGCTGCACCTTTTCAATCTGTCACGCTAAAAACGTAATTTAAGTATTATCTGTCCCGATACAGAATTTTTAATGGGTGCTGTATCACTTTAATAAGGTCTTGGATCGTGGAAGAAAACGTTTATCCAGGTAAAATATTCCGCTTATATGTAATATACAGGGTGTCCCAGCTATCTTGTCCACCCAAAATATCTCTGGAACAATAACAGCTATTGGAAAACAACTTTCACCGGTATCAATGTAGGGCTGGGGCCCATGAATGTACATATTTGGACACATTCTAAAACGAAAGCATATGTGTTTTTTAAAACAAACTTATGTTTTTTTTTTAAATGCACCTCCTATATTTTTTCTTCAGCAATCCATAGCATGACGAAGCACGTACACAATGGCGTTAATTGCATCGTAATATTACCATTAGATCCCGAGATATTAAGACGCGAAGTTGACGCTTCAAACACACGACATGCGCTGCTAGCGCACGTCCTGAAGCTCAGGCGTGAACCCCATGCTGCCCGTAATCGCAGCGGGATGGCAGCAGACCGTATTATTCGTTTCGAACCTCTTGATAACTATGGAAGTGTGATTACACATATCAATCACATCGCGATTACGTGCGAGTTAAAGTTATAGTTAACAATATCATTCTAGTTTATGTATAGCTATACAGTTAAAACTATAGATAGACAGAATAGTTTAAGATCCTTTCTCAGTCTTGATCGTCTACAAGGTGCGCTTCTACATCAGTCAACTTTTGTGTGCCCTTAATTCCATACCGGTAGACAAATTGTGGAACCAAATCATCAATATGGAGTGGTGTGAATCTGCTAAACAACTGTTTCCTTTCGGTGTTATTCGTCTCAGTACAAAACACCGATGTATGCTATGTGACTTTAACAAGGTCCTGGATTAGGAGAAACAGGTTTTCCCTGTTTTACTATAGCACGTACGCATAATATCTACCTTTATCTCCGTCAGAGTCTGTGTTAAAAAATATTGTCTACATTACATCTGTCAGCTCCTTCAAGTTGCATTATGTATGACTGTCAGTCCTCCATTATTGGTAGATTATTGCTGCCTGATACTCCGTCCCATCTATGCCGAATTTTCCATCAAAAAGCTGGAGCCTCCTATAGCGTGTTATAGCGATATGTTTACGTAATGGGTATACATAAACATACAGTTATAAATTCCCCCGTTCGTAGTCGCTAATTGTAACAATATGTTTACTTTTGTGCTGTAACATACAGCTATAATCAGCGGTGGAAATATATTTGCTAACGCCGACCGTGTGCGGCTGTTTCCTGTTGGATTGTCTGATCAGTCGGAAGTACCATTGCAGAGGAGAGTAAATGCGTATTCAAAATATAATTATTTTTGGATAGCTCAACATAAATTTCCTAAGTGACCGTAGTTTATAATGCATTTACCAGTAGAATATAGCTCGGAGAAAATATTTCACCGCATGCAACTTCCGTCCGATTTCCACGAAAGAAATCGTGACTGTGAACTCTCCAATGGCAGAAACGTAAGGATAATTAAATAACTTCATGAAGGAATGAGACATAGATTCTATACTAAATAAATAGTCCATACACCAGTTCCATTTAACTTTGAATTTGTTGCAATTAATAGATGAACTTACACTGCAATGAAGGATTTAACATGGATGCCGTTTTGACTGGCACTTGTCTTCTCGTAATGAAAATAATTCCTTTGACGTTTTCACATACACGTCGAACAATAAATCTACTGCTGTGCAGTATTGCACTTTTAGTATTGCACTTTTAGTATTGCAATTTTACTTTAAACTAAAATAATATTATTTTTAACAACAATAATACGGGGGCAAGACATGCGCGTCCGACACAAATTAAAAGAAACAAGAGAAAAAAATGAGTAACTGAGTAATTGTTCATCGAGAATACCTCGTACATCAAAAGAATGTGTAAAAGTGTTCTTCTTTTGTCCGTTTTTCGCGCCGCGGTTTTCAAAGTCAGTAACGCACTGCATCTCTGACTGCGCTTCGACATTAAACAAGTTACATCACAGGTCGTTCATCTTTTACATTCTCGCAACATTATTTGCTAAGTGTAGCTGTTGCCGAGCGACTGCTCGATTAGTGAATGATTTAAAATGATAAGGCAATCACATAATGTTACATTGGCTTCCACGAGAATCTTGGAAATCAAGGAGATTACCAAGATTCACATGTCGCCGTTAACATTATGTGATTGAGTAGTTTACAGATTTACATTGATCAAAGACAGTATTCCCGTCATTTGTTTATTAGGATTACACAAATATGGTGATCTCTCATTCATAGACTAAGATAATTCTTAAGATAAAGAACACAAAAAAATTAAAAAAGTAAGACAGTAAATCTGAAAAGTTTACTACGGAGATTTTACATTACATTAACGCATTATTTTTTTAATTTATTTATTTATTTATTTATTTACAGCGTTCAGAACGACCATCGTTGTTGCCTTCAGTTATTATCCAGAGCTCATAGGCTCTCTGCTCCTGAAAGAAAACACATAGACATTCATCTTTTTATACACACATAATTCTCACACATGGAATTTCTCACACGTGTCCATTTTTATACACATATTATTCTCACACATGGAATTTCTCAGACGTGTCCATTTCCCATTGCTCACGAATTGTCATGATTTTTACGCTTTCATTGTTTGTGTATTTGACAGGTAATTTAAAATTTGATTCTTCTTCAGGTGAAGCTTATCCCTTGAGAAGCTGGATCGCTACTTTGCGTTCTCCGAGTAGAAAATTTTTCATCAGCTCTGGCCGGCGAGTCTCGCTCGCACGTTAAGTACACACGTTACATGTAACAAAAAATATAAATACCCATTATTCTAAGAACTAAGCTCAAATCTAATTTTAGGACTTGGGATTCATATGAATTTGACTCTGTCGCTATTCGCGTGTGGTTTGGCTGTTCGCATTTCATTCACTGAATATAAAATTAGCATAGTATGTGATATGTTGTGAACTCATATAAGAGTCTTTTATTTTGGGAGCGGCTTTCATAAAAAGTCCGTTTCGTCGAACTGCAGCGGGAGAGCTGTGTTAGTACACCACTTAAAATTTAACGCGTTTATTGCGACGATGGACGTTGCCACAGACTGATTACTAGAGCTGAATCGCAAATCGAGACGCTGACTAGGCTCCACGCGGTACTTCATCTTTTCCGCGCACTGTTCGGTGAATACGTTGCGTCGCTGGTGTAGTGGTATTTTGTGGTTTGCTGAGCTGGTGAGGAGGGACGAGGATTACCAGGGACAGAGACTCCACTGAAACCATCCCTGCCTCCACATTTTCCAACCGATTTTGAAGATTTTACGGTAGGCTAGCGCTCACACTTTGCAAAGCAGATAACACACTATGTTTCCGATGCACTGCGCTTAATCACATCACCGCCTTCGGTTACACAACCGGACTATCACTGTCCGTCGAAGTATCTGCACGTTTAACACTTCTTATCTTCATCGTTAATTAAATTATCACTTACTTAAAACACCGACGCATAGCTTCGTGTCCGTGGCGTCTTCCACAGCATTTTAAGCCTTAACTTATACACTACTATGTACACAAATTTTTTACATTTTATAACCAAATAGTTCGTCTCAATTTGAAGCTTGCTAATTGAGAGCTTCGATTATCATGTCCATTTAAATATCTGTTGATTTGTTTGTAACTATCTTAACATTTCGCTTTACATTGTTCATCATCTTTCTCTAAGACTAATTATGCTTTTAGTTCACAGTCACAATACATTAGTTTCTCCGATCTGTTAGCAATTATTATTATTATTATTATTATTATTATTATTATTATTATTATTATTATTATTATTTTAATTCATTTGAATCGTTCTTTCTGTTCATTAGATTCAATAAAGTTATAACTGTCATTTCAACAAAAATTTCCTGTTTTTAGATGTGAGGATCAATCAGTCACAACTGATCGCCCTCTCACATGAGAACAGAACACCATTCAAGAATATATTCAAATTCCTTACGGCGATCTCGGTTTGCGTTTCGGATTGACTTTAAAAGAAAAAATACATTTCAAAACTAGTTTTTCCCGATTTCGTTCAAGCGTTTCCTTTTGAAAATCGTATGCCAAACCAGCCTCCCGCGTCAACCGCATTTCTCAATTTCTGACGTCAAGTCTACGGGACTGGTTTAAGTGGTTTAGGATCTTTACACAAATTCAGAAGAAAGACATAGATATAATAGGACATTGTTGTTGTTGTTGTTGTCTTCAGTCCTGAGACTGGTTTGATGCAGCTCTCCATGCTACTCTATCCTGTGCAATCTGCTTCATCTCCCAGTACCTACTGCAACCTACATCCTTCTGAATCTGCTTAGTGTATTCATCTCTTGGTCTCCCTCTACGATTTTTACCCTCCACGCTGCCCTCCAACGCTAAATTTGTGATCCCTTGATGCCTCAAAACATGTCCTACCAACCGATCCCTTCTTCTAGTCAAGTTGTGCCTCAAACTTCTCTTCTCCCCAATCCTATTCAATACCTCCTCATTAGTTACGTGATCTACCCATCTAATCTTCAGCATTCTTCTGTAGCACCACATTTCGAAAGCTTCTATTCTCTTCTTGTCCAAACTAGTTATCGTCCATGTTTCACTTCCATACATGGCTACACTCCAAACAAATACTTTCATAAACGACTTCCTGATACATAAATCTATATTCGATGTTAACAAATTTCTCTTCTTCCTTAGAAGAAGAAATCTAGCAAACAACTCCTTGTTCCTTATGCCTTAGAAATTAATTTTCCTTTGCGCCGTACGTCTGCGTACGTGCTGCAATTAAGAACTAGGTGCTTTGTTTTGTCGACTATTTCATTGGCATTTTATTCTCGCTTTGACGCCTGCTTGCGCTACACTGCATTAACTTCTATATATGACCTTAAGTCATCATTCCTTTGTCCTTGTCACTTACGCTCTTATACTTGGTATTTATTTCACTTATGGCTTTGAATATATCTGACCTGCGTATTAAAATTACAATTACTGCTACTTTGTTTATCTACCTGAAGGATAGCGCTTTCGTGGTCATGTTGGTACTTACAAGTAACTCACATGCTTCGAAAACATTACGTTATTTTAATGCAGAGATGAACCTGTTCCAGATTTCTATGTACATTAGAACTTAATCTAGACATAGCTGACTTAGAAACTAGTTAGTTGTTTTCCTTTTTAGTGGGATCAGGAACCAATAATTGTCTAGTGACCCTTGTCCTTGAAGAAAATAAATTTTGTTTCTCGATCATTGCTGCTTGAACTTAAAATTTGTTTTTCTCTTCTTTACCATTTCATACCGCAGAAGCCAGCTTGTTAGGCACATCCTTCGCTTTGTATTTCATTTTTCTCTCTTGAATATTATCTCCTTAAAACTAAATCTTAAAACTAGAGTTCTTGGATTTGATCACTTTCTTTGTTAAACAAGAATTGTTTTTCAGCTTGTCTGTACTTAAATTATGGCTCAAGATAACATATTTTAAATTCTTTGCTGCATAGCAAGACAGACTCACTGTCGTATAATTTATTCTAAGCAATTTTTTTTTAACGAAGTCAGATCAGTTGTCACCAGCGGCTAACCTTCTCTTGCCATTATAAAGTTTTCCTTTCGACTTATTCTGTAGCATGATACTTTTTAAGATCAGATTGATGGTATAACCCTTTTATTTTTCCATTTGCGGGATCAGAAATCAGATAACAACCTGCGTGCGGTTTACGAAGGATCTCGTAAGGTCCCTCAAAAAGACTTTGCCATTTTCGATTTTTGCGTAAGAGCAACGATGGTTTAAAGTGTGTTTTTAGCAAGAACTTTTTGCCTACTTTATAAGTTAACACTTTATTAATGTGTTTGTCAAACGCCTTCTTGCGTAAATTGGCTTGGGTGGTCAACTTTGTTAGAGCTTGTCTTGTTCTAGCATCTAAACTAGCGCTTGTCTTATTACACTTAGGAACTGAATTGACCCATTCATTTTTCTCTTGGTCAGAAGACATCAACTCACTCGGAGTGAAACCAGTAGACAGGTGTGGTAGAGTATTCACAATTTCCTCGAAATGTGACACAAAGTCAACCCAGCGAGTCTGCTGATGTGGTATATACGTACGAATAAAACGATTAAACTCGTTGAACACCCGAGCAGTCGGGTTCAACTGCGGCCTAAACTTGGAGATAAGGATTTGCCTAATTTGATGACTGGCAAGGAGAAGTCTCCATCTTTTGCAGACAAAGTTAGATCCATTGTCTAAGAGAACTGATTCAGGTTTTCCGAATCTAGAAAAGTAGTCACGTTCTAAACCATTGATGATTAGTTGAGTGTTTGCAGATCTCATAGCGTACAATCTCAAATGTTTGGTAAATAGATCAATGACAGCTATAAGGTACCTTTGTAACGTGTCAGGCAAATCCAACACCTTCTATGAAAACCCTGACCTGATAATCAAATCCAGTAGTATGTCACATAGCTCTGAATATGGAATACCACAGACTAACACAAGAATGCCTAAATGCATGTCATACCTTCCCACTGTGAGACGGACGCAGTTCCGAGGGGAGAAACGAGAAGCCGAGAGCAGAACAGTGTTAATCTAGAAGGCCCTACGATAAGGGATGGACTGGACACCCACGTCGCCAGCTAACCACTAAGGCAGCGCCATCTGCAAGTTTTAGCGTGGGACTTTTTCGCATCTCATGTTAAAAGCTAGAGCCCTCCAGAAGAACAGTATAGATCTTAAGATAACCGAAAAAGGGCCATACCATCCGCAAGTTTTAGCGTAAGACCTTTCCGCGTCTCTGTTGCGATAGGACCGACCCCCAGCCCATGTTAAAAGATACAGCCCTCCAGAAGAAAAGTATAGATCTTACTATAATGCTAAAAGGACCACACCAGCTGCAAGTTTTAGCATGAGACTTTTTCGCGTCTCTGTTACGTTGCAAACTTTAAAAACATTGCCCCACCACGAAAAGTATTATGTTTCTCATTGGTTAGACATAATTTTTGTAGGCGGAGCTTAAGGTTAACATTGAGATCCTGACTGGTCAGATGAAAACACAGCCAGATAGTTTTTTTAAAACCAACGTCGGTAAATTGTTGTGAGGAGAAGTAGGAGAGAGTTGCTTCCGAGACGGCGAGGTGAGCGGAGCTGTGCAGCCCGCCGCTCCCTGACGAACACCGACAAGGTAATGAACTCACGCAATGCCGCATAACAGGGCATAAAGCTTCACTCAGAACTGCAGAAGTCTCATCTGTTACACCCCCTTTCTGCGTAATACTAGTGTCGATCGTCAATTAAAGCTCATGGTGTTCACATTTGCCACTTGAAGTAAAAATCTGAAACGCGATGACTTTTCTCTTATATAGTTATTGAGAAGCCACATCAGCCACTGTAATTTACGACAAGTTAGATAAGTAATTAAAGATAATTGAGGGTCACTGTAGACCATTTTGATAGTTTTCTCTTTTGTGAAACTTAATTTAAACCTAGATTATAGATGTGATATGGCATAGGTCATCCTTCGATCCATTGTAGAACTTGGAAACCCACTCATGGAATATTCGTTCACATTTTTGTTGAACGCAGTTGGTTTTTACCATCCTGTATTTAAACATTTCCTTTTATCAATAGAGCAATTTATAAACAATGTTTTGTGAGTAGAATAAAATTTTTACCAGCTAACTAAAAATAGGAAATCCTTGGATCCCTTCCACTAAATTTAGTTAGTATCAAGATTCTTTTACAGGGAGTGCAGTGGAGCTGACGCTGAAATCATTAAGTATTTGGTTATATCATCGCTAGTCTCACTGAACTCTTCTGACTTCTACATGTCATGTGTGGTCTGGCGTCTCCTTACCAGCAACACGTCCCAGGTTCAATCTAGACAATTCCCTAAAAAACACGCTCAGAGCGTTGTTGCGCGAAAGTGGTAGGGAGACACGATATAGAACAAACAGACACCACGCCTAATGTTAGACCTTAGCCCTCCACGACCTCGTGGGAGGGGTCCTGCCAAATCTGTGTCTAGGATTTGTCTAGGTTTCTCTGTGATAATAGGATTCAAAGTTAGTATATTCGAAAGATTAACAGGTTTTGGTTTTTGACAATTGATGCACTGTTTCAAGAGTTCGTGAAATCTGCTATGAAGGTTAGGGATGTAGCAGGAGTTTGCTGCTTTACGCTCACACTTTCTGGACTAAAGTGTCCCCACGAAATATGTGTATACCAGAGTAAGTGTTCTACATATTCCTGCGAAATGCATACTAGCCAATTTTCTGATGACAATGATGTTCAGTGGAAAAGACTTGATTATGCAATTTGTAATATTTGCACATGCGATCGGAGGATTAGTTTCGAGGATCTGTTTCACACCTCTCCATTTTGGATCAGTTTCCTACAATTGGACAATCTGGTTACAAAGATCAAGAAAATATTTTCGATGTATTGGAACTTTCAACAAAAGAATTCTGTAATTTGACATTTGTTGCAAAAGTTCAGTACTGTCCGAAGAGCCTTCAGGCATGCGATACATAAACATACAGTTATAAATGTCCCGGTTCGTAGTCGCTAATTATAACAATATGTTTACTTTTGTGCTGCAACATATAGCTATAATCAGCGGTGGAAATATATTTTCGAACGCCGACCATGTGTGGCTGTTACTTGCTGGATCGTCTGATCAGTCAAAAGTTGCATTGCAGAGGAGAGTAAATGTCTATTCTAAATATAATTATTTTTGGATAGCTCAACATGAATTTCCTAAGTGACCGTAGTTTATCATGCATTTACCAGTAGAATATGGCGCGGAGAAAATATTTCGCCGCATGCAACTTCCGTCCGCTTTCCACGAAAGAGTTCGTGACTGTGAACTCTCTATTTGGCAGAAATATAAAGAAAATTAAATAACTTCATGAAGGATTGAGACATAGATTCTATACTAAATAAATAGTCCATACACCAGTTCCATTTAACTCCGCATTTATAGCACTTAATAGATGAACTTACACTGCAAAGAAGGATTTAACATGGTTGCCGTTTTGACTGGCACTTCTCTTCTCGTAATGAAAATAATTCCTTTGACGTTTTCACATACACGTCGCACAATAAATCTACTGCTATGCAGTGTTGCACTTTCAGTATTGCACTTTTACTTTACACTAAAATTATATTATTTTTAACAATAATAATACGCGAGCAAGACATGCGCGTCCGACACAACTTACAAGAGACAAGAGAAAAAATGAGTAACTGAGTAACTGTTCATCGAGAATATCTCGTACATCAAAAGAATATGTAAAAGTGTTCTTCTTCTGTCCGTTTTTCGCGCCGCGGTTTTCCAAGTCAGTAACTCACTGCATCTCTGACGGCGCTTCGACAATAAACAAGTTGCGTCACAGGTCGTTCACCTTTTACATTCTCGCAACATTATTTGCTAACTGTAGCTGTTTCCGAGCGACTGCTCGATTAGTGAATGATTTAAAATAAGGCAATCACATAATATTACAGTGTATACCCCCTACAGATTCTGAAATGCAATTTGCTTTTGAAGAAAAGTCAGTACTCCAGGAGAGCAATGTAATCGGATGTGAAACATAGTTTTCCACCAAGAGATAATCTAAAATACGCCTGTCAGTCCCCATGTTTAGTAAAGTATTGCCGTGTAATACTACCTACCACCATTACAAAATATTCCATTAAAACTACAGCTTATACACCCTTCCTGATTTTGATACGCAGTTGTTGTTGTTGTTGTTGTTGTCATCAGTCCTGAGACTGGTTTGATGCAGCTCTCCATGCTACTCTATCCTGTGCAAGCTGCTTCATCTCCCAGTACCTACTGCAACCTACATCCTTCTGAATCTGCTTAGTGTACTCATCTCTCGGTCTCCCTCTACGATTTTTACCCTCCACGCTGCCCTCCAATGCTAAATTTGTGATCCCTTGATGCCTCAAAACATGTCCTACCAACCGATCCCTTCTTCTAGTCAAGTTGTGCCTCAAACTTCTCTTCTCCCCAATCCTATTCAATACCTCCTCATTAGTTACGTGATCTATCCACCTTATCTTCAGTATTCTTCTGTAGCACCACATTTCGAAAGCTTCTATTCTCTTCTTGTCCAAACTATTTATCGTCCATGTTTCACTTCCATACATGGCTACACTCCAAACAAATACTTTCAGAAACGACTTCCTGATACATAAATCTATATTCGATGTTAACAAATTTCTCTTCTTCAGAAACGCTTTCCTTGCCATTGCCAGTCTACATTTTATATCCTCTCTACTTCGACTATCATCAGTTATTTTACTTCCTAAATAGCAAAACTCCTTTACTACTTTAAGTGTCTCATTTCCTAATCTAATTCCCTCAGCATCACCCGATTTAATTTGACTACATTCCATTATCCTCGTTTTGCTTTTGTTAATGTTCATCTTATATCCTCCTTTCAAGACACTGTCCATTCCATTCAACTGCTCTTCCAAGTCCTTTGCCGTCTCTGACAGAATTACAATGTCATCGGGGAACCTCAAAGTTTTTACTTCGTCTCCATGAATTTTAATACCTGCTCCAAATTTTTCTTTTGTTTCCTTTACTGCTTGCTCAATATACAGATTGAATAACATCGGGGAGAGGCTACAACCCTGTCTCACTCCTTTCCCAACCACTGCTTCCCTTTCATGCCCCTCGACTCTTATTACTGCCATCTGGTTTCTGTACAAATTATAAATAGCCTTTCGCTCCCTGTATTTTACACCTGCCACCTTTAGAATTTGAAAAAGAGTATTCCAGTCAAGTTAGCTTACAAGAAATACCCAGTACTCCAGCAGGTCAATGTCATCTGAAGTGTAACATAGATATTCACATAGTTTACAGGCAAATAATTAAAACTGCACGTAGACAATGCTTAGTTTTTAACCTTCTCTTGGTCCTGATTATCTGAAGCTGTACTTCCACCCCAGCCAACTTTTGTGTATTCTCACTAATGCAGAATGGCAGTAGCAGTACATATATTTTTTTTAATCGAAAGGAACTAATCCTCAGCCCATTCCACTTTGTAGCAAGAGTTTCTATGTTGCACAGTGGTAATCGGTTAACACCAAAACCGAAAGGAATCGTCAAGCACTCGCTGGTTGTCAGATAGGCAGTGTTACTGGTTGTCAGATAGGCTGGTCATTTAGCATTTATGGCCCTGGGTTATTGCACAGCAATGAGGTATGGGCAGCATACGTGCACACCACATTTTCGTCATCTTAAATTATCTGCAATTGTATGTTTCAGCCGGCCGCGGTGGCCGAGCGGTTCTAGGCGCTGCAGTCCGGAACCGCGCGACTGCTACGGTTGCAGGTTCGAATCCTTCCTCGGGCATGGATGTGTGTGCTGTCCTTAGGTTAGTTAGGTTTACGTAGTTCTAAGTTCTAGGCGACTGATGACCTCAGATGTTAAGTCCCATAGTGCTCAGAGCCATTTTTTTTGTGTTTTTCAATGAAGAATGCCCAAAACAACTGGAGGCCCCTGTAGGAAACACACACGCACAGGCAAAAAAGTGTTATTTGCATGTGTTTGTTTACAACAGGATAATGTCAGTTTCTCAAACATTATTAGTATTTCCTTCTGTTAAATACATATATCCTCTGCGAAACTGAAAAGTTTAGCCAAGGTAAGAAGGATTTTGTGGCATCCTGATGATGTATATCATATCATAATTGGTATACATTTGGAGTCTGTCGACTGAAATCACAACTTACTGGAAACCGCACGTCAGCAAAATCTTGTCGTAAATCTTAGGGGAAATTATGTCGTCGAAAAATAATTTGTTCGAGTGAAAAGGGCGGTGTATCTTACCCTTACTGTTGATGTGGTGGATCTTTTGAGTAGTAATATGTGAGCGTTATATGTGTACAAATTATGATTACTGCTTACTTGCGTTTTTATATCTGTTGGGCGGTGATTGTTATATTAGGTGGTTCGCAAATGTGGTTTATTTGTTACCAGTTTAAGCGCTTTAGGTGTTCAGGGTATCTTATTCTAAAATTTCTGTCTGTCTTTCGCAAGTATAATGAATGACAATCATTGACATAACTATGGGTGTTTCGATGAATTAATATGAAGCTGTGCGAAGTGTCTGAAATGTGTGTGCTGGACCGAGACTCGAACACCAGACCTTTACCTTTAACGAGCTTGCGCTCTACCGTGTTAACTACTGAAGCACGACTCACAAGTTCTCACAGCTTTACTTCCGCCATTTCCCCTCTACTACTTTCCACTTGCCCGCGAAAGGCAAAGGTCCTGAGTTCAGATCTCTGATCGGCACGTAGTTTTAATCTACTGGTAAGTTTAGTATCGGCGCATAATGCACTGTAGAGTGAAAAGTTAATTGTGTTTGTAGTCTTGTATCCTTGGAATCTTCCGCCATGGCATGTTTCAATAAAATGTTCTGGTTTACAAGCCGCGTCACAAGAAATAAAATACTCGGGCTTTCGATAGCTGTCTCTGGCATCGCCATCAGGAGTTAAAATGAAGAATTCAATCAGTATTTTAATTCCTGGTGACGATGGCAGATACAGCTACCAATTCGAAGCCGTGCCACTTCGAATAAAATACTTCCGATAACTGTCTCCGGCAAGGTCATGGAGCATTAAAATGATGGATTCAGGCAGTGAGTTTAGCCCACCTGGTGACGGCGATGTGGACATCTACCGAAACTTCTATTATTATTCGAAATGACACATGCGATTTAATTGATGATCGTAGTCTTGATTTTCTGTATCACGACGAATCATTACGAATATGTAATGGGACGTTTCTCTCTTAATCTGATATTTTCTTAAGATTTGTATGGTTATTCCAGTAGCTGAAGAAAGAGTGCAGAGTGGTCGCCACGTTCTTTTCGAGGTAGATATAGCTCATTCACATGCAATCGGCATCTTTTTATAGGAAATGTCACAACGCAGCATTCGTGCCCGAACACAGAAAGAGGATCGTGACATCTGTCCTGCTCCTGCTAAAAACCTAACTTCCTTGATTGAATTATCTCATGTTGAGAAATCACAAAGAGCGATCTGTTTCACTTGGTAAAAACTTTCTAAAGCTAGAACGCATAAATATTACTTTATTTTCAATAATCGGTTTCGACAGACTTTGCTATCATCTTCAAGTCTCAAGAAAATTTATGGTATAAACGTGTTCATTTTGAGTTGTAATCTCACGAACTTGTCATGGTAGTGGATAGAATGGAAATTATTCTAGAAAGGTTTGTCATAAAGAAAATATTTAAGATCAAAAAGCACGTTGTACGCACGGTCGTGTCTACATTTGTAGCGCTCACAGATGATTGGTGCAACTCCAAATGAACGTGTTTTACAAAAAAAGTTTTTTTAAGATCTGAAGATGATTGCAAAGTCTGTCGAAACCAGTTGTAAATAAATAAATATTTACGCGATTTTGGCTTTCGATAGTTTACAGTGTGGGGTTAGGCCTCTTAGAGGTTGCCAGGACCAGATCTTTAGCTTACGACAAATAATGGAGAAATGTTACGACTGGAACAGGGAATTGAAAAGTAATATTTCAGAGCTAGATCAGAAATGTAAGAACTATGGTATGAAGATTAGCATCTCCAAAACGAAAGTAATGTCAGTGGGAAAGAGATATAAACGGATTGAGTGCCAAATAGGAGGAACAAAGTTAGAACAGGTAGACGGTTCCAAGTACTTAGGATGCATATTCTCACAGGATGGCAACATAGTGAAAGAACTGGAAGTGAGGTGTAGCAAAGTTAATGCAGTGAGCGCTCAGCTACGATCTACTCTCTTCTGCAAGTACCGAGATTAAGTTATCTGTTCACCGTTCAATCTTGCGACCAAATTTGTTGTATGGGAGCAAAATCTGGGTGGATTCAGGTTACCTTATCAATAACGTTGAGGTTACGGATATGAAAGTGGGTAGGATGATTGCAGGTACTAGTAGACGGGAACAATGGCAGGAGGGTGTCCACAATGAGGAAATCAAAGAAAAACTGGGAATGAACTCTATAGATGTAGCAGTCAGGGCGAACAGGCTTAGATGGTCGGGTCATGTTACATGCATGGGAGAAGCAAGTGAAACGTCCCCTTAGAAAAATTTATGAATTATTGTGCTGATAAACCTCTTACATTATTTGATTTTCAAACAGCTGAGCAGAACTGAACGTACTCAGACATTTCTCTCTTTACTTATTCTGATCATGACCAAACTGACACACAATATTTTTAGCGCAACGCAATCTGACTTTCAATAATCCCTACAAAAGAATGGCCCTGTCTAACAATAACCTATACCTTTCATGAATCACTTAACTCACAAAAATCTTCATTATTCGAACTACTGCAATACAGCGAGTGACAATACTGCCAGCTAAATAAAAGATTCTAACTACTGAAGTCACTAATATTTACTGATAGGCATAGTTAGCAAATGAAAGATTTTGATAAAGAACAAAACAACTTTTTACCTTAACAGTGTTCAAAAGTCATATATATATATATATATATATATATATATATATATATATATATATATATATATATATGTGTGTGTGTGTGTGTGTGTGTGTGTGTAAGTTCATGACATCCAGTCTTACAAATGTACTGTCTCTGATGGACACACGTCCAGATCATCCGCTGTCAAAACTCCGCCATCTTTCTCCACACATCCACCGCTGCTGGCGGCTCACCTCAAACTGCGCAACGCTACGAACTGTTCACATCCAATTGCCCAACGCTACAATGGCGAATATTCCAACAATGCCAACCAGCCACAAAATGCACACAGCACGGTCAGTGATTTTCATACAGAGCGCTAGGTGACGTTACCAACATAAAAACCTAAACAGGAAATGTCTGAGTACGTTCAGTTCTGCTCAGCTGTTTGAAAATCAAATAATGTGAGTCGGGTTAGACCAAGGAGGAGGTACCTGGATTCGATTAAGAATGATTTTGAAGTAATAGGCTTAACATCAGAAGAGGCACCAATGTTAGCACTGAAAAGGGAATCATGGAGGAATTTTACAAAGGGAACAAGTTTTATTTATTTATTTATTTATTTATTTATTGTTCCATGGGACCAAAATAAGGAGAAATCTCCATGGTCATGGAACGAGTCAATACATGAAATTATAACACGATAGTAGAAACAGATAAAATGAAATATAAAAAACATATTCAGGCGACAAGTCGTAAGTTTAAATAAAGAAAATCAACAATGTAACACTGGAATATGCTTGATTTTTTTAGCTCTTCCAGGAGCTCCTCGACAGAATAGGAGTGAGCCATGAGGAAACTCTTCAGTTTAGACATAAAAGACTTTGGGCTAGTGCTAAGATTTTTGAGTTCTTGTGGTAGCTTATTGAAAATGGATGCAGCAGAATACTGCACTCCTTTCTGCACAAGAGCCAAGGAAGTGCATTCCACATACAGATTTGATTTCTGCCAGGTATTAACTGAGTGAAAGCTGCTAACTCTTGGGAATAGGCTAATATTGCCAACAACAAACGACATTAAAGAAAATATATACTATGAGGGCAATGTCAGAATTCCCAGATTATTGAATAGGGGTCGACAAGAGGTTCTCGAACTTACACCACATATAGCTCGAACAGCCCGTTTTTGAGCCAAAAATACTCTTTTTGAATCAGAAGAATTACCCTAAAAAATAATACCATACGACATAACCGCATTAAAATATGCGAAGTAGACTACTTTTCGTGTTGAACTGTCACTTATTTCAGAAGCTATTCTAATGGTAAATAAAGCAGCATTTAGTTTCTGAACAAGATCCTGGAGATGGGCTTTCCACAACAGCTTACTATCTATCCGAACGCCTAGGAACTTGAACTGTTCCGTCTCGCTTTTAATATGCCCATTCTGTCTGATCTAAATATCGGTTCTTGTTGAATTGTGAGTTAGAAACTGTAAAACTGTAGAACTGTGATTTAGCATCAAATTGTTTTCCACAAGCCACGAACTTATTTCATGAACTACATTATTTGATACTGTTTCAATATTACACACAAGATCCTTCACTACCAAGCTGGTGTCATCAGCAACCAGAAATATTTTTGAATCACGTGTGATACTAGAAGGCATATCATTTATATAAATAAAAACAGCAGTGGCCGCAGCACCGACCCTAGGGGAACGCCCCACTTAGCAGTGCCCCATTGCGACTGAACATCACTACCACTGTCAATATTGGGGAGAATTACCTTCTGCTTTCTGTTCTTAAAGTAAGAGGCGAGCCAATTGTAAGCTACTCCGCTTACAATGCTCCAGACTGAACGCTGAAAGGCATAATCAGTCTTACTTGATGATGGTGATGACAGTTTACAACATCTAACCTCCTTCATACAGTAGATTCTAGCCAAAGCTAACGTAACCTCCTCGATCTTGCTAAAGCTGACGAAGCTGTCGGCCGATATTATTGGACCACCTCTGTCTGGCGACCGTTGTCGGTACCACAACGAACGGAGTAGAGTTGGCCACTGTTTCTATGTTTCGATACAGTGTATTGAGACGTGCGACTGTTTCACTGTTTCGGAACGGCTGTGGTTCACTGTTTCGAAACAGTGGTGTTTCATTCCGCCCCTGTCTCGGATAACCGGACCAGATTCGATCTCGAGCCAGAAACAGAAACGGTATCGTTGTTTCAAAATAAGGCTGTTTCAGTCCACCCGTGCTTCGAACGCACTAATTGTATCGAAACAGTGATGTTTCATTCCGCTCCGTGTCGGACGAGATTCGGGCTCGGCACAGGTACTGAAACACAACGTACCACTTCGTGAAACACTTTCAAGAGTGTCGAAATCTTTTTGACAAGCAATAGCATGAAGCTTAAGATACTCTAAAATAAAGCTTCGCTTCTAGCTGACTGTCCTATTCCGAAATGGCTAACATTTGCTTTATAAACACTAACCAAACAATAAAACAATGCATACTATTTCCATTCAAAATAATAGATCTGTGAAAATCATTAAGTTAAATTACACTTTTTTTAGAATATACGCTTCTCTGTTCATGAACAGTAATCACATTAAGAAACGCAAGTAAGCGTACAACATTTTGAATAAAAAAAAGGCGTGGAGTGACAGTTGTTAGACATATACATAAATTTGATGTAGGTATAATTGCAAGCAATCTGTTTGACATATCACTGATGGTGTAATGGTGAACGGGAAGGGCTGGGAAGCATGGTGAATTTATAGTAACGGTTCGAAACACATGGAAAGTCAAAAATTTTCTGTTATATTTTGTTATTTTTTCGGATTATTTGGCATTATTTGTGAGTCTATATTCACTGTGCCTATTATCCACAATGCATGTGCATGGAAATTAGCAGGATGGGTATATTACCCATACTAACGGAATGTGGGAACCCCCGTAGCATATCCGTTGTTTCTGCAGTTTGCAGCCACCTCCAGTTCCGTTCGTGGTGGTTCTGTCTTCAGCTATGGCTGTCCTCAACCAATTGAAAAGTATGAAAGTCATACGACACGAAAGCAGTGCATCTGCTGCGGGAAATACGAAACCGCCAAGACGACTAAGTGATAGTTTCATACTTTCTGCAATATGATTAGCGCTCTCGCACCTCATTTGTGTTTATATGGGGATACTTATACAATAGACATTCAAGATGATAAAATCTGTAGGTTCATTAGATTACAAAACACAAACTGTTTCACTGTTTCGAAACAGCGTATCGAAACTTGTACTGTTTCATGCTGAGGGGATTAGATTAGGAAATGAGACACTTGACGTAGTAAAGGAGTTTTGCTATTTGGGGAGCGGAATAACTGATGATGGTCGAAGTAGAGAGGATATAAAATGCAGACTGGCAATGGCAAGGAAAGCGTTTCTGAAGAAGAGAAATGTGTTAACATTGAGTATAGATTTAAGTGTCAGGAAGTCATTTCTGAAAGTATTTGTATGGAGTGTAGCCATGTATGGAAGTGAAACATGGACGATAAATAGTTTGGACAAGAGGAGAATAGAAGCTTTCGAAATTTGGTGCTACAGAAGAATGCTGAAGATTAGATGGGTAGATCACATAACTAATGAGGAAGTATTGAATAGGATTGGGGAGAAGAGAAGTTTGTGGCACAACTTGACCAGAAGAAGGGATCGGTTGGTAGGACATGTTCTGAGGCATCAAGGGATCACCAATTTAGTATTTGAGGGCAGAGTGGAGGGCAAAAATCGTAGAGGGAGACCAAGAGATGAATACATTAAGCAGATTCAGAAGGATGTAGGTTGCAGTAAGTACTGGGAGATGAAGAAGGTTGCACAGGATAGAGTAGCATGGAGAGCTGCATCAAACCAGTCTCAGGACTGAAGACCACAACAACAACAACACAGATGATTGGTACAACTCCAAATGAACGCGTTTTGTAAAAAAAAAAGCCTTTTAAGATCTGAAGATAACTGTCGAAACCAGTTGTAAATAAATAAATATTTACGCGATTTTGGCTTTCGATAGTTTTCACCATCTGACCTCCTTCAGATGCTAGCCAAAGCTAACGTAACCTCCTCGATCTTGCTAACGCCTTTTTATTGCAAGTTTCGGCTACCAGTCACTTTCTATTTTATGCATAATCTAATAGAATGCAACGCGTTTCGAACATGTTTTGTTCATCTTCATGCGTTTGTGCATACATACATATATCGAGAAGTGTTACTTGAAGGTCTAAGGCGCTGCAGTCATGGACTGTGCCGCTGGTCCCGACGGGGGTTCGAGTCCTCCCTCGGGCATGGGTGTGTGTGTGTGTGTGTGTGTGTTTGTAGTTAGGATAATTTAGGTTAAGTAGTGTGTAAGGTTAAGGACTGATGACCTTGGCAGTTATGTCCCATAAGATTTCGCACACTTTTCTTTTGTTACTTAAAAATAAACAATCTTAAACTAGATTAATCTAGAACACTTTGTTTTTTACTGTAGCTGATGGTATGGCGTTTGAGGGGGATGGAGGGGGCACTGTATATCCAGAAATCGAAGTCAGTGATGTTTTCTGCTGGTATTCTTCTTTGTTGCTGACTATGTATATCACAGCAGTTACATCCTCTTGCTGTTTCACTTGCATCGCTAAAGCTGACGAAATGCTCAAATGTGTGTGAAATCTTATGGGACTTAACTGCTAAGGTCATCAGTCCCTAAGGTTACACACTACTTAACCCAAATTATCCTAAGGACAAACACACACACCCATGCCCGAGGGAGGACTCGAACCTCCGCAGGGACCAGCCACGTAGTCCATGACCGTAGCCCTTAGACCGCGCAGCTATAAAGCTGACGAAGCTGTCGGCCGATATTATTGGACCACCTCTGTCTGGCGACCGTTGTCGGTGCCACAACGAAAGCAGTAGACTTGGCCACTGTTTCTATGTTTCGATACAGTGTATCGAGACGTGCGACTGTTTCAGTGTTTCGGAACGGCTGTGGTTCACTGTTTCGAAACAGTGGTGTTTCATTCCGCCCCTGTCTCGGATAACCGGACCAGATTCGATCTCGAGCCAGACACAGAAACTGTATCGTTGTTTCAAAATAAGGCTGTTTCAGTCCACCCGTGCTTCGAACGGACTAATTGTATCGTAACAGTGATGTTTCATTCCGCTCTGTGTCGGACGAGATTCAGGCTCGGCACAGGTACTGAAACACAACATACCACTTCGTGAAACACTTCCAAGAGTGTCGAAATCTTTTTGACAAGCAATAACATGAAGTTTAAGATATCCGAAAGTAAAGCTTCGTCTCTATCTGACATTTTTTTATAACATACGCTTCTCTGTTCATGTACAGTAATCATATAAAGAAAAGTAAGTAAGCGTACAACATTTTGAATAAAAAAAGTCGTGCATTGACAGTTATTAGACATATACGTAAATTTGATGTAGGTATAATTGCAAGCAATCTGTTTGATGTATCACTGATGGTGTAATGGTTAACGGGAAGTGCTGGGGAGCATGGTGAATTTATAGTAACGGTTCGAAACACCTGGAAAGTCAAAAATTTGTCTCTTATATTTTGTTATTTATTCGAATTATTTGGTATTACTTTGAGTCTATAGTCACTGTGCCTATTATCCACAATGATTCCCTTGTGTGCATGGAAATTAGCAGGATGGGTATATTACCCATACTAACGGAATGTGGGAATCCCAGTAGCGTATCCGTTATTTCTGCAGTTTGCAGCCACCTCCAGTTCCGTTCGTGGTGGTTCTTGTGTCTTCAGCTATGGCTGTCCTCAGCCAATTGAAAAATATGAAAGTCACACGACATGAAAGCAGCGCATTTGCTGCGGGAAATACGAAACTGCCAAGACGACTAAGTGATAATTGCATACTTTCTGCGATATGATTAGCGCTCTCGTAACTCATTTGTGTTTATATGGACATACTTATGCAAAAGACATTCAACATGATTACAAAACACAAATTCCTCTCCCCCCTTCCATCCTCTTTTTCCCCCTCCTCTGCCTCTTCTCATTCCCTCTCACCTCTGCCCTCCACCCCCGCCCCCCTATGAGTCCTGTCCCTCCTTGGTCCTCCCCCTTTTTCTTTTTTTCCTCTCCTCCCTCTTTGTTTTTCCCCCTCCCCCAGCCCCCCCCCCCCATCTGCCTTTGGCTCGGGAGTGTCATATTTGTGTCGCCATTTTCGTGCAGTGTTTCACAGTGAGTGTTTTTACAGTGAGTGTTCCGTGTTGTGTCTTTTGAGAAGTGTAGCGAACAGCCATCATACTGTTGCTGGGTAGTGATTTTTTATCACTTGCGAACAGAAACCAGACTGTCGCCATGTTTTTTTAATTGGGTATCTTCTATGTTACTTGTCTGATTACTGTGTATTTTATCAACATTGTCAACCCCTTTTGCTTTCTGTTCTAACTTTCCGCATTTTTCCGCCATTATACACCTTAAGTCACCGTTTTATCGCCTGTTTTTCTTGTTTCTTTCTTCTCCCTTTTTTTAAAAAAAGTCTGTAGGCTGTAGAGCAGCGTACTAAGCTGCTGCCAGCCCGCCCCCTTCGGGGTGGATAGAAAATAAATAATGAAAAAAAAGATGATAATATGTGTAGGTTTACTAGATTACAAAACACAAACTGTTTCACTGTTTCGAAACAGCGTATCGGAACATTACATTGTACTGTTTCGTTTGTTTGGAAACAGTTACGTGTTTCAGTTTGCCCATCTCTAGAACGCAGGCTGCCTTGTGGCCGTGTACGTGCTGAAACGATTACTGAAGTGTGGACGGCCCCGCAGCTGCGGACCGCAGTCAACGCTGCGACCACAGGCTGCAGGCGGCGGCTCGCAGCTGGTGGCGGCGCGCGGCGCGGCCTTCGCTCGTGTCCCGACACGCCGTGCATTACGGAGTCGGGCAAAAAGCGCCCAGCCGCGATTTTCCAGGAGGGGCGGGGCAGCGGCCGGTCGCGTGTGGCTGGTGTGGGACACACAGGCGCAGTACTAGCGCGGCGAGGCGTAGTAGCATAGCGTAGTACTCCGGAGTAGTAGCGGCCGCCACCGCCGCGCAGCCGCGGAGTGGCCGAGCGACCGGGAGGGGGGGGAGGGGGGCGCGGCGCCGAGCGCGGCCGACCGCCGCCGAGGCGGGCCGAGCGGCGGCGGCGGCGCGGGGCCGCGGCGGGCCGGTCAGAGCTGGCTGGTCGGGCTGGCGCGCTGCACGACAAGGCGCGCCGCTCTGGCTCGCGACGACTCGGGCGCGACGCTGCTGCCGGCGGGGGCGGAGCCGACGCTGTGGCTGCCGCCTCTGCTGCTGCTGCTGCTGCTGGCCGCCGCGCCCGCCTCCGCGGCGACGGCGCGCTGCGGGGGCGGCGGCGGCGGCCCGGGGGCGGCCGCGGCGGCCGAGCTGGGGGCGCGAGCGCGCGACGCCTCCGTCGTCGCCGAGGCCACCCTCGTATCGTCCGGCCCCGTCGCCGACGACGGGCGCTACAACGCGACGCTCAAAGTGACGGCGGCGCTCAAGGGCGACGCCGCCTCGGTGCGGCAGCTCCACCTGCGCGTGCCGCTGTGCGCCGGCGGCGGCGGGGGGCGGGCGCCGCGACGCCGCTCCAAGTTCCTCGTGTTCGGCGAGCCGGTGGGCGCCGGCGTCGGGCTGCGACTCGTCGGCGACCCCGTCGCGCTCAACAGGAGGAACCGCGCCGCCTTCGTCAAGGCCGTCAAGGACGCCGTCTGCGCCGCTGACGGTGAGTAACACGCCCGCCTGCCTAGCTGCTGGCGCCGGGTTCGCACCCCTGGTAACGGTAATAGTGCGCTGCGAGACTCCGCCACCTCGGCAGTAGAACCGTCGTCAGCGTTACTAAACGATTCGACGTTACGTCGCTTTTCTACATCGCAGTAGTGATACTCTCCACAACGCCTTCCGAAACACGACGACGAGTGTTTTGCTGTATCCTGTGATGCACCGCATCTTCCACGTTCTACTGAGTTACTAGTTCAGCCGTCATTTCCTTGGACTGTTACCAAATACGCTAGAGAGCGCTGGAGCTTATTTACAGTAAACCAACAGTATCTGCCGGCGTTGACCTCAGTGATTCATGGTGAAAGAAAAAAAGTGTTTTGTCGACGGGAGTAAGTTTCGCAGTGGCAGGTGCTCGGATCGCGGGCGCGCCCTCTCGCGCATCCTGCGCAGTGCTCTGCTTCTGGGAAATCTAGGCGAAGCGCCCGTCCTGTGTCTCCAGTGCGTGTGTGGCTGCTGGGTGCGCTTCTGGGAACATCACGTGCTTCTGTTGCGAAGCAGTGCGAACTGGGGGCGCCTCCGACGACGATGCTGCGCCACCAGGCGCACCGAGTGCTGCGGGAGGCGGTGGAGCAGTTTAGCGCTTTCTGGCCACCGACTGCTGAATCCGTAAGGCATCAATTGTTGGACCGTCGCCAACGGGCACCTTCGTACACGTCAGTCGCTTCGATCCATTTGCTGCCAAGTTCTTCGCGACAAAACCGTTGAAGGCGGCCCGTATGAAATTGTTCGCCCGAGATGCGTCTACTCTGTGACGGCATGTCTGACATTCCAACTGACTTACCTCCAACAGCTTTCTCTTCTGACTCAAAAACGTTGGCACTCCACTTCAAGCGATCGAACAACGCACGCAACGTTCATGATTTCAGGCGAGCACCGACAAATAAATGTAGTGTTTACGAAGACAAAGGGCAGACCAATTTCCCTGTTATTCGTGGCCGCAAGCTTTTCCATTTCACCAGGAGCATTAAAATAAATTTCGATGCTATTAACAGTAAGCCCTCCCAGGTATCGTGACTTTAGCTGCCAAAGTTCTTCGGCTATTAACTCGTCGACAGGAATATTTACAATATTATCTTAATACTTCTCTTTCAGGCCTATTATGTAGGTCGCCCAGTGGGATCACACAAAAGCGAATGAAACAATTTAAAAATTGTCCCTAACGAGCGATCAACATACTTCAGGAGTTGAGCTTATGTTTCGTGTATTTAATTTTGCCTTTCTTCGTAAGATACATTAGAAAGGAAACCGTGACAATATGTTACTTTGAACTGCACACGACTGTGTGCCTAAATGTTAGGGAGTCATCAGTGTGATCAGCTTCTTTCGTATGCGTTTTTCGTTGTAGCCCTCTGCTTTCATGTTTTCCTCTGGTATCATACTCAAACTCTGGGCTGTCAATTTGCCAAAAGATTTCGACAGGTGGTTCGTGGCGGCGCAGTGAATTTCCAGTGAAAGGCGCGCCTGCGACGTGTTGGGACTTGTCATCTGATGCCGACGGCGACTCCTTGCAATGAACGCTTTAAGCTCGACGCGTCGTACT
The DNA here is from genome assembly GCF_023897955.1 of Schistocerca gregaria. Classification (NCBI taxonomy): domain Eukaryota; kingdom Metazoa; phylum Arthropoda; class Insecta; order Orthoptera; family Acrididae; genus Schistocerca; species Schistocerca gregaria. Next base: position 425,763,818 of record NC_064927.1, read on the forward strand.
TCTCCGTGTGTCCCCGCGATGGAAGTTGACGTACTGTACATCGTAATCGCTTCGTGTTCATTTATCTCTAGGCTCTATTTCTCATTTAGGCGCACGCTAGTGTTTTGGGGAAAAAAGGGCTTCAGTTCAAATCGGTATTTATCCGTGTAAAAGATTCTTCAAACCTCAGTATCAGTACAGAAGCTCGAAAACCGCCACACAACATGCAGAGTTATCTCTTGTATACTAGAAAGTACTGTCAGCCAGTAATAGGTAGTTTGCCGTGGAGTCGATAGAACTTTACTTCTTGATTCGCTCCGATAAGAGATCGATAAGATGAAGGAAGTGTCTGTAATACTAATTGCTATAACGATAAGACTTCAGTGCGGCGCCTACATTATGTAATCCTCGATAAAATTAAATGTGCTGCTTTCATTTCCTAGTCTCGAGTATTTGAGATTTTGTGAGGTAACCTCATCTTGTGGTCTGCTCTGAGTGGTTTCGAGTTCTTCTTTAGCAGTGCAGTTGGTCGCTGTTCGTACGATATTGCCAACTGTGAAACTCCAATCATTTACGGCTGTAAAGGGCACACTCATCTGACCTGAGACCAGGAACTTCATCTTTCCTGGAGATGATGGTGCCTCTAACGAAGAAACATCGCTGTTGATTATTACAATTATGAAGTGATTACTTCATGGCGTTTTATTGATTTCTTTGGAATTGAGTTCTCTCCTCATAACGAAGGGGTATCGATAGGAAGCGAGATGCTTTATTGGAGGTATATCTTATTCTGTCAACAAACTATTGAAATTACTTTCCAGTGAAACAAAAATTACACATGCGGGAAAGATGCAAGCATTTTCTTTCGTTCTTCTAGAGGTACCTTGATAAGTATTCGATTCGCCACGAAGAAGAGCAACGGAGGCGTTGCGTTTTCAAGTTACAATCAAGTGATAGCAGAATGTAGTTGAGGTCGAGGCCATGCCAATCTGGGTTCTAGCTGACAACGAGAAGTGGTTCTGTCGTTCGGTTAAGGAAAGCAACGTGGCGAGAAAAAATGACGGAGAATATGCTTTACTCTGCGCCGTAATTAATCTTAATTCCCTGTGAACGGCATCTACTCGAATATATATATATGTGATTTCATCATAGCATAGTAGTTCCTGAAATTCCATACGAAATCAGATTGCACTGTTAATCATGAACGAGTATGTGGAATATATCATTCTCGCACCATTCTTATGGGGTGGTTTCTCTTAGTAAGCAGACAAAGATGTCTCCGTTACGCTATTGAAAATCTTTTTGGAGAGTTAAACTCGCGTAAATATATTTCATCTCAGCCATAGGATTATATTCACGTGCAGCAAATAAGGAAGCGAACAAACGATGTCCAGGCGCGGTGAACCAGAACTTTCCAGAACGCCGACAAGTGAACTCTGCGCATATGAAACGAAATGGAATTTATGCGGCGTATTAATATGACAGGCTGGTTTCACACCTAGCATCAAATAAACTGCAAATCCATATATTTTAATACTCCTGAATTTATGGGAATAATATTGGGTAAAATTTGTATTTACACACCTAGAAGTTAATTTCATTTTTAATGAATTTCCATGCAAGGTAGCCCCTCTTATTAACACTGAAATCGAATCATTAAGCACATGCCAACTGCTCTTTCCTTATTTCTGGATGGAACACATCAATAGCTATAATTCACTACAACGGCATATTAGATTAAAATTGTGTTGCATAGAGGCTATAGTTTAACTGATAAAAGATACAGGGCATATTAAGTTATTGCCTCCTTACGGTTAATGCAGTAAATCTGAAATATTTGTCCACGAATGATACCGTCAAACCAGTCCGTTGACAGTTGTACAGCTTCTCTTCGTTCATGTTTAACTAAGAGTGAATCCGCAAATTGCGATTATGGTTCCAGGTGGTTTCAGGTGTGCTGTAGAATATTTCAGAACAAATGAAAATGTTTACTACACTGCAGTACCGCATTCATGTTTAGTTTGATTGGCAAGTCGTATGTGGGTCTCCCACGACGCTTTCCCATACGTAAATTTTATTTGTTAATCCATTTATTTACCAAGGTCAGAGGTCTTGACATCTAACTGTTTACATTTTAAAGGCAGATATATTTATGCGACAATTACATTTCATGGATGTATATAATGCATTAATTATTAGTTATTCGTTTGGGTTGCTGGGTCCTCGTTAAGCACCATTTGCATTTGGCAGCGTGCTTCATTTTCCTTTGTGTCCAAAATTACTCCATTCATTATAAGTTGGTTTGTTTGCAATAACAGTATGTCCTACGGCAGCGTGCCTTGATGTGGATTGTTCGGCTGGCTACATCCCGTTGTTGACATCCTTTTACGTAAGATATCTCTGTCCTAAGCGTCTTGGGGTATGATTCCCAATGTCTGGAGGGTTTCTTTTGTGTTTGTAAACTAGAATATTGAAATATTGGATTTTTTATTGAAAAAATAATCGTTTCAGTTAGCCTATTTACATGTATTCGTTTTAGATTACTATAAAATCGTGCTTCTCAGGCCTGTGAGCTTTCTTCTTTCCATAAACTTTTTGTTGTATTTTTTAAAAATTCCATTCTGTTTCATCGAATTCAGTACATGTCTATTACAATAATTATGTTAATTGCACGGTAGTAGCTGTAGCACAACATGATAGATTGCGAAGAGAAAAAAAGAAGAACAAATACAATAAAGAAAGAAAGAAATGGGAAAATGGAGGCAGGATGTTAACGTGTCTAAGAAAGCGAATAGAATAATCGATACGGAAGGTACAATGCATTAGGATCGACTGAAGAGGGACACAAAAAAAACTCAAAATTGGGAAAATATGTAACTTACATTGTGGAGCAAGTCCTTCCTTAGGTGGGTGCTTGCAACAGAAACAATTCTTGGGGCACGAAGGACTGACAATAACGCAGACTTTAGTCACCTGGGATTTCGGAAATGTTTTTGGTGTACGTATGTCGTCCTTGATGATATACCGTTTGGTAACCGTGCCTTCGTATTATAAGAGTCCGGATACTTTTCAGTAGGTAGGTGTAAAGTTGTCATAGAGTAATGTGTCGATAATCTATGTTACAAAGGAATCTGGAACGAGGTCAGGGACCTGGGATTTGTTATTGATTTGATCTTGTGTAGGGCGTTACAATAATAGAAGACAGGCAAACATTAGCATCGAACCATTATTAGGTAGAGGTCTTGGAAAAAAGCATTTAGTATTACTGCGAAATACGCTGTGACGCATTCACCTCACAGGGCATATATGCAGTATTTTCCCTCTAGTTTGAGAAGTCTTTCTGTATTTCGTACGTACGGAAAGGGATTTCTGTATTATTTCGATCATCCTGACAATATGTTGGAGTAGGTGCGAACTGATGTGTCACTGATGCCTGTAGGGATTTGTTTGCAATTTAGTGGGGTTCGCATTAAGTAATATTTTATTCAACCAGTCATGGAAACCTAAGAGATTTCGTAAATGATGTTTACAGTGCGGTTAGAATTTCTAGTTTAGCTGTCAGACAGAACACAGGTGACAGGTACAGATGCTAGTTAACGCACAGGAAAACACTGAATATTGAAGGACACCTGATGTTAAGGCTGTCCGTTGCTTCTTTTGCGTCCCTTCATTCATATACAACTGGCACCCAGTAAGATACTATTCAAACAAGTAACTTACAATTCTTTTTTAGTCTGTGTAAAAAATATGTCTTAGGCTTTGCTGGACTCTAGAAGGCTCACTATAGTTGTCTGTTGCAGATTCATGGCTAGTTTCATGTAGTCGGCCACTTTTATGAGGGTAGACTTGTCAGTATAAATATTTCAGAAACTTAATAATGAGTTTAAAATAGTTATTCGTAAATATTCAGGCAACGGCTCTTCAGCTAGGTATTCGATCGCTATGAAAATGGTGCATGAAGAGAAAGTGGCACCGTGTCGTAAGAACAATAAGATTAAAGTTTATTTGGTGGAGGTTTTATTGAGCCACACTGCATTAACAATGGGATTATATTGGTCTTAAGTGAATTATAGATAATATCCTTCACAGCAGGCAGTGCTGCATCGATGATAACTATACTCTCGCGAATGCTACTGTTGTTCCATGCTGTAGTGGAATGACTCCCATTAACTGTATTTTTTACTCTGTGGGTAGCGTCATGCTTAAAACAAAACTTGTAGGAAGCGTTTTCGTCGTCTTCACGTGTGTGGCCGCTACACTTGATGTTACAGAGAAACCATCACTTAGATTTTTATGAGAAATACAAATTTATGATATGATCAAAAACTTTCCCCTTTCGAGGCTTAGCAGTGTATCCAGAAAATATTCTTTCGTGTTGCCTGATTTAAATAATTGGGGTACAGCGTCACCGGTGGATGGGGGGGAGGGGGTCTTATTGTCTTGGTATGAGGGTAAAATTCTTCTATTGAACAATGACATCATTAACGTATATGGGAGGTTTTTTTTTTTGGGGGGGGGGGGGGGGAGCAGCAAACCGACTGCACGTTGCGTGCCAGTCATGACGTTTGTCCTCAGTCAGAGGCGGAGCAGGCTTTCCACAGATCTCTAAACACACGGCGTAATTATGGAACTCAATAAGTCACTCTACGAATTTCGTAAGGTAGAGGAAGCGTTTGTTCGTTTCTATTTTGTTCATCGTAAATGACATAGGGCATTTGCGACCGTCTTTAGAAATGTTATTAAATCGGCTCCAGTTGCATACGAATGCACATAGTGAGACGACCGATTTCCACTCGTGGGTAATTATCAAGTGCTCTATCACAACAGCAGCCGTGTTGTGGACCGCAGTGCTCAGGATACCTTGCTGAGTACGCAAATTGTTATTTCTCCAACATACTGGAGAAGTTAGTTGATCGCTGGAAGCTTATGGGTGTGTGTGTGGGCGGGGGGTTCTATTTTTTAGTTTAAGCGCTTTGGGCAGTCAGTGAGTTTAAAACGATACATCGTGACCGGGCAGAAATGGCTCTGATTTAGTGGAGCATAGTGCTGCTTACCAAAATTGACAGACAGAGAGTGTCGAACAACCGTATACAGTTATAAGCGAAAACGAATTGTTAAGGAGGAAAAGAACGTCACATCTCCAGCTATGAAAACGTCTTTGTATTTAGATATCAATACAATTTCAGACCTAATTAGATCTTCAACTTTGAGAGGATGACTTTTAGCATAGACGATGTTTCCTGCACTTAAACCTTTTTGTGGAGGAACAATTTCGAAATTTTCGCCCACGGCGGCCAATTACTACCCTCCGTGCGTGATGATCACATACTGTAACTTGTTGACACCCCTTCCTGGGGGTGATACGTCCTCAGAGCCAACCGTTTCCCCTTCACTGAGGCGTAAAGCAAGCACTGAAGCACAGCACGTTTTGTGTACAGTGATACGCTTACAGCAACACGAAAACTGGAATATCTTTCGTAACAAAGAAAGCGACAGCAAACTCCAGCGGTCATACTTCCTGCTAAGCTAAATAAAGGAAAACACTGAGGGTGGTGAAACAGGACCGAACTTAGTGGGAGTTAATAAACAATATGAAACCGTGTTTTGCTCATCGAATATTTTTTAACGCTGCAGTCTGTTGCAACACACATGAGCATTGCGATCTCATTGTGGTGGTTACTGAACACGAGCTGCCACTTAATACTGAAGCATTTTCTTTCCCACTCATGACTGTAAAATATTCCGTCTTTACACACGTCCCTTTCCTTACTATCACGGTAACGTGAGTTTTCAAACTAGGTGCAATATGAACTAGGAGATTCATTTGCATGCCATTAGAGTTTGTCAGCCAATTTCTACTGCCTTGGCGGCAAATGAACTGTTCGGGCGGCCTCAGCCGCGATATACAACGTCGATTTCGCATGCTCAGATGCGCCTAGTTGTTCTTGCGGGAGCGCCTATGCAGTCTGCGAAGTGAGCAATGAGCTATTGTGTACAGGTCAGGTCCGCGTCGCAATTGCAGAACCTACGCCCCTGCGGCCAGCGAACGAGAACGAGAAATAAGGCAATCGGACCAGGATCTTATATCTCATGACGTCGCATTGTTCCGCCCGTTTAGACGCAAGCTTTTGACGCGGACCCCATATTTCCTTTAGCAGAATCACTCCGGAGGTCACCGTGAATGCGTCGCAGGCTGCGTGAATACAAAGTCGTCGCTTCGCGACAAGCAGTTGCAATGTGGGCCTATCTAACGTTTATTCAAATTGCGAGCTCCCATGAATAATCAGTTTTCGTACTTATGTATATATTTGACCTCTGAGCTCGGTATTTTATCTAGAGGTGATAGTCCATGTTTTCTGTTGCGCTTTTGAGACGGTGTCGTCGCGCTACTATAATACATAATTTTAAAGAAAAACTTTGAGTAATGTCTGTTTATTCCTTGCTTTCAAGACAAAAATGTACGATAACGTCCATGATAATATCGCAGAGTAACAATAAAGTTGCAGCAACCGTAGCGGACCTCACATGTGCCCAAGTTTAAAGCAAAATAGTCACGTGAGAGTCGTATGATGCTACTGTTTACATTTTTCGTTAAGATCTAAATGTTTATTTTACACGTATTTGGCGTGTTGTCGCATATTTATTTACTAAAGACAAGGCAATGATGCTCATGTGTTGATGCTGTGGATGCAAAACGAAATCCGTCGAAGGAGAACAACATACACTACTGGCCATTGAAATTGCTACACCGAGAAGAAATGCAGATGATGAACGGGTATTCATTGGACGAATATATTATACTAGAAGTGACATGTGATAGCATTTTCACGCAATTTGAGTGCATAGATCCTGAGAAATCAGTACCAGAACAACCACGTCTGGCCGTAATAACGGCCTTGATACGCCTGGGCATTGAGTCAAACAGAGCTTGGATGGCGTGTACAGGTCCAGCTGCCCCTGCAGCTTCAACACGATACCACAGTTCATCAAGAGTAGTGACTGGCGTATTGTGACGAGCCAGTTGCTCGGCCACCATTGACCAGCCGTTTTCAATTGGTGAAAGATATGGAGAATGTGCTGGCCAGGGCAGCAGTCGAACATTTTCTGTATCCAGAAAGGCCCGTACCGGACCTGCAATATGCGGTCGTGCATTATCCTGCTGAAATGTAGGGTTTCGCAGGAATCGAATGAAGGATAGAACCACGGTTGGAAAACATCTGAAATGTAACGGCCACTGTTCAAAGTGCTGTCAATGCGAAAAAGAGGTGACCGAGACGTGTAACTAATGGCACCCCATAGCATCACGCCGGGTGATATGACGCCAGTATGGGGATGACGAATGCACGTTTCTAATGTGCGTTCACCGCGATTGCGCCAAACACGGATACGACCATCATGATGCTGTAAACAGAACCTGGATTCATCCGAAAAAATGACGTTTTGCCATTCGTGCAACCATGTTCGTCGTTGAGTACACCATGGCAGGTGCTCCTGTCTGTGATGCAGCGTCAAGGGTAACCGCAGCCACGGACTCCGAGCTGATAGTCCATGCTGAGGCATACGGCACCGAACTGTTCGTGCACGTTGTTGTTGTCTTGCAAACGTACCCATCTGTTGACTCAGGGATCGAGACGTGGCTGCACGATCCGTTACAGCCATGCGGAGAAGATGCTTGCCATCTCGACTGCTAGCGATACGAGGCCGTTGGGATCCAGCACTGCGTTCCGTATTACCCTGCTGAACCCACCTATTGCATATTTTGCTAACAGTCATTGGATCTCGACCAACGCGAGCAGCAATGTCGCGATACGATAAACCGGAATCCCGATAGGCTACAATCTGACCTTTATCAAAGTCGGGAACGTGATGGTACGCATTTCTCCTCCATATACGAGGAATCGCAACAACGTTTCACCAGGCAACGCCGGTCAACTGTTTGTGTATGAGAAATCGGTTGGAAACGTTCCTCATGTCAGAACGTTATAGGTTTTGCCACCGGCGCCAACCTTGTGTGAATGCTCTGAAAAGCTAATCGTTTGCATATCACAGCATTTTATTCCTGTCGGTTAAATTTCGCGTCAGTAGCACGTCATCTTCGTGGTGTAGCAATTTTAATGGCCAGTAGTGTATATCTCAATCGCACTTCAACATTGCCACCGATCATTTCAAAGCTCTGCGAGACCGTGTCCTCTACGGTGAGAGACAATCACAGCGCTGAGTGCCCTCTGATATGCTGTTCGACTGACTTTCCCAGCGTCTGAGGGATTGTGGTACGCTTGCACCACGGAAGACTCACAGTAGAAGGCAGCGCTGGGTCCGCACGCCTGACATGGAGGATTGAACGCAACAGTGTCGGCAACGTCTTCTTGATGAAGCTGTGGTTCCAGGAATTTCTATTTGACATTGAACGGCAGCATGACGTGGCCGGTTACTCCATATTAGTAACGTTTCTTAATTTTTCCGCAGTTGTAATTTTTCAGTAAACAAAATATGCCACGCGGGATTAGCTGAGCGGTCTGGGGCGCTGCAGTCATGGACTGTGCGGCTGGTCCCGGCGTAGGTTAGAGTGCTCCCTCGGGCATGGATGTTTGTCCTTAGGTGTAGGTTAAGTAGTGTGCAAGCTTAGGGACTGATGACCCTAGCAGTTAAGTCCCACAAGATTTCACACACATTTGAACATTTTTGTAAAAAATATGTGATGCTTGTCCGCAGCTCGTGGTCTCGCGGTAGCGTTCTCGCTTCCCGAGCACGGGGTCCCGGGTTGGATTCCCGGCGGGGTCAGAGATTTTTCCTGCCTCTTGATGACTGGGTGTTGTTGTCTTGCCTAGTAAGGCGGCGCAGGTCTCCCGCGTCGCTCCCCTACGCTCTGTAAAGGAGTATGGGACTCATCATCATCATCATGTGATGCTTTACGCATTCGTTGCGTGCAGCTCATATATCACATTGTAAAACGCAGCTTTCTCAGTTGTGTAACCTTTGTCCTCCAATTTGTGAAGCTCCTGATGGTGCTGCACATTTTTCTTCAGTGTATAACTCTTATAATCGTTGATTTTGGCATGTCTAATTTGTTTTTTACACAACAAGTTGATGCGGTCAGAATGCTTTCGATTGCTTCTGTAATTCGCTGTACAGTCTCCTCTGGCGCAGGTCGTCTCCATGTGTATTATGCATCCACACAGTTTCAAGTTCTTTAGATCTTACCGACAAGTAACCCGATGTTTGTTTGCTCTTGCGGTATTGGCTTTGGAAATTTTGGAGCGAACAACTGGTGCACTTTACACAAGAAAAATGACGCAATCGCACACTAACAACAAAAATGGTTCCAATGGCTCTGAGCACTATGGGACTCAACTTTTGACGTCATCAGTCCCCTAGAACTTGGAACTACTTAAATCTAACTAACCTAAGGGCATCACACACATCCATGCCCGAGGCAGGATTCGAACCTGCGACCGTAGCGGTCTCGCGGGTTGCAGACTGTAGCGCCTAGAGACGCACGGCCACTCCTGCCGGCACACTAACAACATCCACACCTTCTTATACAGGAAAAATAACAGACGCACCTTACCAAGGAAATGGATTATACTGACGTGACAAAAGTATGGAATAGCGATGTGAGCATGTACAGATGGCGGTAGTATTGCGTACACAAGGTATAAAAGGGCAGTGCGTTGGCCGAACTGTCATTTATACCCAAGTGATTGATGTGAAAAGTTTTCCAATGTGTTTATGGTAGCACAACGGAAATCAGCAGTTTTTAAACGCTGAATCGTAGTTGGAGTTACACACATGGGACGTTTCACTTCGCAAAACGGTTGGGGAATTCAATATTCCAAGATCCACAGTGTCAAGAGTGTGCCGAGAATACCACATTTCAGACATCACCTCTCATCACGGACAAAGCAATGGAAGACGGCCTTCACTTAACGACCAAGAGAAGTGGCGTTTCCGCAGAGTTCAGACAGGCAACACTGTGTGAAATAACAACAGAAATAAATGTGGGACGTACAACGAATGTACCCGTTAGACAATCTGACGTTAATGGGCTATGCCAACAGTCGGCCACGCGAGTACCTTTGCTAATAGGACGACATCACCTGCAGAGGCTTTCTTGGGTTCGAGATTACATCGGTTGGAGCCTGGGCGACTGGAAAATCGTCTCCTCGTCAGATGAGTCCAGATTTCAGTTGGTAAGAGCTGGTTATAGGATTAGAGTGTGGTGCAGAGCCCACGAAGCCATGGACCCATGTTGTAAACAAGGCACTGTGCAAGCTGGTGGTGACTACACGATGGTGTGGGCTGTGTTTACATGGAATAAACCGGGTCCTCTGGTTCAGCTGAACCGATCATTGACTGGAAACAGTTGTGTTCGGCTACTTGGATACAATTTTCAGACATTCTTGGACTTCGTGTGCACAAGCAATATGGAATTTTTTATTTTTTCGTTGATGACAATTTGCCACAGTAGTTCGCGGTTGGTTTGTAAAACATTCTGTACAATTCGAGCAAATGATTTGGCCACTCAGATCGCCCGACCGGAATCCGATCGAACATTTAAGAGACACAATCGAGTGGTCAGCTCGTGCACAAACTCCTGCAGCGGTAACACTGACGCAATGATGATCGGCTGTAGACGCAGTATGGCACAGTATTTCTGCAGGGGACTTCCAACGACTTGTCAAGTCCATGCCACGTCGATTTGCGGCACTATGCCGAGAAAAAGAAGGTCCGACACGATATCAGGAGATCTCGCATGACTTTTGCCACCTCAGTGTGTGATGTCGTATTACGTAAATGCATTCATTACTATTTGAAAATTGATCGAAACCATCCTATATTTATGAGACAACCGGTAGATAAATTCAGTAATGTGATGTATACTGCCAATCAATCCACTGAATGTATACACTTTTCGAGCAACGTTCCTATGCAATAACATTCAAACATGAAAGTCTGAATCATTTCCTTTGTACTATTCAGTTTTGTAAATCATAGTGCCTACTTTACAGTAGTCAGCAAATTTATAGGACACGGGTGAATGATTATGTGGGCTTAATATTTTAGTTTCCCAAATTTTGAGCAAACATTAAATGGACTTCCCCAAAAAGTATAAACGGAATAATTTAGAACCTGAAAATATTTCAAAGTCTCACAAATCGCTACTTTGCTCCACTACACAGCCTAAAGAATTGTGCCAGATATTCCTTCTCTTCGCATAAAAATAGAGAAAACATCGGCATTTACCGATGTACTGGCGTTCAAAATCCGCAGGGAGTTTTCCGGCAAACCTTACGTCGTACCATAAAAAAATGGTTCAAATGGCTCTGAGCACTATGGGACTCAACTGCTGTGGTCATTAGTCCCCTAGAACTTAGAACTACTTAAACCTAACTAACCTAAGCACATGACACACATCCATGCCCGAGGCAGGATTCGAACCTGCGACCGTAGCAGTCGCACGGTTCCGTACGCCGTACCATAGTCATACGTCTGTTAGAGTCGGTGTAGCTTGGAGCGACTTCTGAAAGCGACGTCATTGCTACAGGTTCTAGCGGCCTTACAAGGTAGACACGAGTACGGATTCCACTGATGTTTTGCATTTTGCTAATGCAAATGCCAAAACTCTGTATAACTCAGAGGATCGTAATGTAAATGCAAACCACTCGTGGAACGACTGTCTGTTTGAACAAAAACCACTTTTAATATGCATTTATTACACCGGACTGAGGGAAGAGAAAAGTACTAAAAACAAGAAAAAACATGAAATTACTAACATAAAAATTGAACAAAGCGCCATGCTGGTGTATATCGGTCGACTGCATTTGATCTGGGAAACACGAATCTGACATCAGGTACTGCTAGCGCGGTGCGTGATGTGAGGAAAACGATCGAAGTATTCTCTCTGATCTTTTAACTAACTTGTTTCAATTAAAACATCGTCCTATATGGGAAACTTGGCTTTGCTTCGAATAAGCTGACTGATTTCTTTCAAAAGATGCTTGTAAAAAAAATGTCTGAAACCAAGAGATGCCGTACTTTCGTAACAGACGATTAACTCCTGGATTTTGGTTCTTCACAAAACGTTTTATTTCACTCCAAATAAAATACGTTTAGCAAGACCAGTCACATTATGACAAATGCTAGAGGAACGGCATAAGGCTAGAAAGTAAATTTCGAGTAACTTCATGTTACGGTCGGAAGTGTATGTTACGCTACATCACAAGACACTTTTAATACGAGGAGATTTAGGTTGAACAAACAAACAGCTTTCGGTCAGCAAACAATAGACCAAAGATCTGATGATTACTTGCTGTCGACCTTTGAACAGGCAGCGAATTAAAGAGAGTTACATCACACCGTTGTCCTCTAGTTTTTTCAGAATTTTCTTGCGCAACGTTGTTAAGACCTGTGATTGAAGCTCTTAAGTTGTCGCGCACGGTGTGCACTCGCGGTGCCGAGAACGTCCAATGACGGCCGTCTACACGCTCTTTTCCCCGCGGCGTTAGGCACGAGGGAGGTTAATTTATTTTCCATATCGTCACTGGTGGTGAAACGCGTGTATCGTATGTGGTACTGGTGCGAAATAGTAATTCGTGATGCGGTATCATTCCGGCTCAACTAACGCAGAAAAATTAAAACAAATGTAGCATCAAAAGCAAATTGTGGAATAAGTATTCTGCGACCGAAGGGTTATCTCTTTGATTGATCTTATCGAATTTGAAAAAGAAAAGCAGTACACCGGCAAACCAAAACACATTCTAAAAGAAGCAGTGGCAGACGTCTAGTCATTCCTCTTCTAGTCCTAATCTCACACCCTGTGAATGGCATTTCTTCCGACCTCTCAAAAACTATGAGGACACATTCTCCATATTCTAGCAAATTCTGTTCCTCAGCGTACTAGGAATAGTTGCTGAAAATGTGTTCCAAAATGGAAATAACGCGTTTACGAAACAGTGTCGATATATGGCCTTGTTCTGTGTGGGAGGGTCGTGATGTATATGTCAGGCTGTACCCGTTTGTTTTGGCCTATAACTCTATTTATCGCTATTATTTCCAAATTATGGTTCTTACTAGCAAGAAACTTTGTGAAGGGGATATGTGCTGTCGGGCTGTTTCTAGTATTTCTAACCTTTTCCACTGATTATACAGTTCAAGGATTTACAGCAAATATTATCTTCCCAGCACTGTTCTGCGTAATGAATATTTAGGGACTGTGTGGAATTGTCGTAGAATATTATTCTACATAACAACAATGAATGAATGTGTGCAAGGAAAGCAGTTCGTAATAAGTAGGAATGCAGGCTTTCTGGGTTAATTGCCTTCCTGAAATATTTGCCTGATGACGAAGCCTAGGAAACTCGTCGAAAAGTTGCGACAACAGTACGCTACGACTCGGCTGATAACACGAGGAGATTTTATGAAAATTCTGATTTTGTCACAACCATACGGTGGTACTGTTGATTTAAAATATTGATGTAATGTATAATATGATTTTTCAAAATGGGCTTGTACAGTTGTGGCTGTCCGGTAAAAATAACCCTTTTTACTGTAAGACTATCATCGTTATGATCTGTTATACGACAATTGAGAAGTGCTCGAGTCCAGTGAGACTTCGAGAACCGATGTCGCTTATTCGGATATCACATTTGAGATAAAGACCTCCAGTTTCGCGTCGCGAATCGCCTAGCATCGACGGCACCCGAGATGTAAATAAGGACACCTGCTAATTGTTCTCGAAAAAAATTATCGGCTTCCGTTTGTTTCCAACTGTTTCGTACCACGAACAATTGGACAACATTTGCTGAACGAAAAGGAAAGTTTGCATTGAAAGATGTAGTCAAAGAAATTCATAATGGATTATGCATAGTTTATACTTACATTAATATATGTCAGATTCTTTCACTATTGGTTGTAAAAGTAGAAGTAAATATAACTTCACGAGGTTATTGTTTCTAGCAAATAGGGACGGAAGCAGTGGACTATGACGCTTAATCGGGAAGATGAATATCAAGCATGCAAATAGTTCCTACTTTTATGAATTAAGTATCTTGTTTTGTGATATGGCGTTAGTAATGTGCGACCAACAATATTTCAGAAAATTTAATTTTATCTATTGTTAAAATGCCTGCTAGTGTTGCAGTGTAGAATTTTTATGCTGCTAGCAGGACAAAAAAAATTCCATATTCGTATTTCCAAACGTTTGTATTGCGACCGTTGTTATATTGTGACGTTACGAATATGTGGGTCACTAAAATCGTTCTCATTTATTACATAAGGAGTTGCAGCTGATACGTAACTAACACCTTCGATTTTGTCATATACAGGCATTGTTGGAGACCGTGGCTGTTATATAAAGTAAATTGTTGATGGTGTACAGCAACTAGCCACAAACTGGTTTCAGGTTACTTTATTCAAAAAGTACCGTTACTACTGTAAAACTACTGTCACATCGTAATTAACATTTTATTTTCAACATACTGACATCATTTACCGTCTTATTAAAAGAGTGACAGTTATAAGACAGTCTATAACTTCGTAATATGGGCGTCACATCAATCTTGACGGATTTGAATATGGCGATAAAGCCAAAACAGTCTGTCGTGAATAAAGATTACTTATTAGAAGCAGCGATTTGGTGCATCTGCGCTGATAAGTTTCTCATTAATTACTCTATCTACACATCTACTCTTCCGAATTCTTCAGAAGAACCACATTTGAAAAGCTTCTATTCTTTCTTGCTTGAACTCCATATGGTCCATGTTTCACTGCAGAAAGAGGCTCCCCTCCTGAGAAATACTTTCAGCAAAATCTGAGACACAAATTTAAGTTTGATGTACACAGATTTCTCTTTTCCGCAAACGATTTACTTGTTGTTGCCAGTCGGTATTTTATAGCCATCTCTACTTCAGCCATCATCGCTTATTTACCTATTCAAAGTACTGACCATTGCTTTCTATATATTTTGACCACCTTTCTGGCAATTTATGGACACCACGCCAATAGAAATGTTCGTCTTTTGAAGCAAACCAATCAGACACCCAATTTTCGACTTCTTCGTAGGGATCGAAGTGTTATCCAGCCAATGCGTGTCCCATTGATGAAAGCCAATGGCAGTCGGAAGGGGCCAAGTCTGGTGAATACGACGGGTGGGGTAGCAGCTCCCAGTCAAGTGTTTTGATTGTATCCTGAACCAGTTTTGCTTTCTGTGCAGGTGCATTGTTATGTAAAAAATTTACTTTGCCATGTCTTCTGCCCCATTCTGATCTTTTTTTAGATCAATGCATAGTTCAAATTGATCATTTGTTGTCTGTAGCGATTATTATTCACAGTTTCACCGGGTTTCAGAAGCTCATGATACCCACCTTTATGATCCCACCAAACACAGAGCATTGTCTTCTTGCCGAATCGATCTGGTTTTGCAATCGATGTTGATGGTTGTCCCGGATTACCCCATGATTTTTCCCGTTTTGGATTCTCAAAATAAATCCATTTTTCATCGCCACTAAGAAGTTGATACAAAATTGATTTTCTTTCATGTCTTTGAAGCAAAGTTTGACAAATGGTTTTTCGGTTTTTCATCTGTATTTCATTCAATTCATGTGGCACTCATTTTCCACACTTTTGGATCTTTCCAATAGCTTTCAAACGGTCAGAAATTGTTTGTTGTGCAACATTTGGCATTACTGCCATTTGCTTCTGACTCAAAGTGTCATCTACATCCAGTATTGCTTGCAATTCGGCGTCATCGAACTTTTTTGGTGGTCTTCCACGTTCTTTATTTCTTACATCAAAATCATTATTTCTGAACCGTTGAAACCATCTTTTGCATGTTTCTTCTGATAGAGGATGATCACCATATTCCTCGACAAGCATTCGATGCGACTTTACACCAATTTTTTTCAAATGAAAAAAAAATTAATGCTTTCCGCAAATCAACACTTTCTGGTACAAAATTGGACATTGTTAACACGATGAAAACATATGATGTTGTTTGTTCCATGACTTGATGTATACTAAATATCTTTGACAGATGTCGTACCAACTAAACAAAAAAAATTGAGGCTCGTTCACAACAAATGTTCCCCATCGACACATTTGTATCTTAACGCTCATTTCATACCGGTATACCTTGTAGAGGCCGCCACCTCCGTGTGCGCCGTTTTCACTGTGATGTCATCCAGCCAATGAGAAGCCGTCCACTGCTTATAAAAGCGGAAGCTTCACCGGTCCACGACTGTCAGTTTTACTCTTGGCGAAGATGACGGAGGTAGTCATCGAAAGCTAGGGATTTTATTCAAATTTGATGCAGCAGGTGAACTGAGAATTTCTTATTCAATATTATGACCTTCTCGCTTGTTTGACGATTCTGCCTACACACCGCTTGTAACTCACTGCATGCGGACACATTTCTGTACGTCTTTCTTGCATTCGAGGCACCAGATTTGGATCTGGTGGCCGAAATAGGAGCTAATTTTTTTCCGGCGTACATCCCGTTTGTAGTCCACTGCATTCAGAAACATTTCTGTACGTAATAAGTTTGTTTGTGTGGCCATCCTCCTCAGCATGTATATAAATACTTGCTTTGCAAATCAAACTGCCTTTTCCTGTTGCTATTTATTATATTTAATCCATACGCTTTTTACCTTCTACTGTTTTAAGGCATCTTCAATGGCATCTATAATGATACAGTTTTGTTAGTTATAGATTATCAAACAGTTCACTTCGCAATTTTTTTTGTTGTAAAAAATGTAATTATTTACGATTTGCTGATCTGCGTTTCCTCACATCTTGTCTGGAGGTCGCACTACCACTTTTATCACTGTTCTATATTCACCGCTTCGTGTTTTCGCTATCCACACATTGTTCAGCATGTTTCTCACTCTTTTCTGTGGTGGAATATCGTCCTGTCACTCGATACAACTGGTTCAAATGGCTCTGAGAACTATGGGACTTAAGTGCTGTGGTCATCAGTCCCATAGAACTTAGAATTACTTAAAGATAACTAACCTAAGGATATCACACACATCCATGCCCGAGGCAGGATTCGAACCTCGAACCGTAGCGGTCGCGTGGCTCCAGACTGTAGCGCCTGCAACCGCTCAGTCACTCCGGCCGGCTCGATGCAACTATTTCGTCGTATTTTTGAATGACCAAGTTCACGTGCCAAGCAATTCATTATTTACACTAATAGATAAAATAATAGAATAATGTTCGCAAGAAGGATAAATATAAAAATAGTGTTCAATGTAATAATACTAGAACCCAACATCTTTACACTCACTCATCCATGACCCCTCTCGCTAAAACCTAGTAGAACCGCCCCCCCCCCCCAACAAATAAATAAATAAAAATCGGCTGTATCCCCCCCCCCCCCCTCTCTCTCTCACTCATACGCGCTCACACGGTATAAACAGCATAAACAGAAGTTAGTAACGAACATGTACTTTGTTAGGTTGGCGACACATAGGTAAACATACCATAGACGATGAAACACGTAATGGAGTCGCAATATTTACACTGTGAAAAGACGTGTACGATGAAATAGTTGTATCGAGTGCCAGAAGAACGGTAGTCAACCACAAAAAAGAGTGAGAAACATGCTGAAAAGTGCGCCGAAAACACGAAGAGTTGAATATACAGGGTGGTGCACGAAATGTGTTACCACTTGTTTCTTTCACAATTTACGACGCACATTAGATATCTTGCTGGGATCTCTATAGCGGTACGAGCAGAGCTTGGAAAAACAAATGAGTTACGAAATGATGTGTAATTAACGATACTGGCGCTAGGAGATTAATAAGCAGCAATAGCTGACAATGGAAGACTGACGACAAAGCAACGATCGGCAATTGTGTTACTTTTTCATGAAACGAAAAGCCTTGTTGTGACTCACAGGCGTTTTAGAACAAAGTTTAATACACGATGGGTCCCTTGCAAGAAGACCGCCACAGGTTGTACGATAAATTTGTACAGGAAACAACAGCATTGGAAGCGAAGCTACCTCGCCCTAAGCCTGTTTGTTCGCCGGAGAATATTGAAGCGGTACGAGTTGCTGTACAGAGAAGTCCCGGGAAATCGTGTAGAAAGGCAGCAGTGCAACTGGGAATATCCAGACACTCCGTTCAGTGCATTCTTAAAACTGACCTCCTATGTACCCATACAAGATGACCTGTGCACAGAAGCTCACGGAAGAACACAAGTAGCAGAGACTACTATTTGCTCAGTGGGCGGAGGATAGGGAAGAAAGTCTCAACAACGTCTGGTTTTCAGACGAGGCGCATTTTCGTTTAGACGGTGTGGTTAACAAACAAAATGTACCCTTTTGGGCCATTGAAAACCCACAAGTACTTGATGAACAACAACAATATGCTCCAAGGATTACAGCGTGGGCAGCAATTTCCAGTCACGGACTTATTGGACCCTTTTTCTTTGAAGAAACTGTGAACAGGGACCGTTATTTGAGCATGCTTCGCAATAGCTTCATTCCACAGCTTCTTGCTGCTGCCTTGCCCTTTAACACGCAGTGGGTTCGTGCAAGATGGAGCTAGGCCACATGCTACAAACACTATGTTGGAGTCTTTACACGAGCATTTCGACATGCGGATTATTTCACTCAGGTTTCCAGGTCGCTTCAATGACGGACAAAAATGGCCTCCCAATAGCCCAGAGCTCAATCCATGCGACTTTTTTCTTTGGGGGTACCTAAAGGAAAAAATTTTCCTGAAACGTCCACGTGATTTAATGGAGCTCAGAAGACTTATTCTTCAAGCTTGCAGTGAAATTACGGAAGACATGTGCCGTAGGGTAATCACTAACTTCAGTGGTCGTTTGAAGGAAGTTAGGAAACGAAATGGTGGACATATTGAGCATGTGTGGAGCTAGAACAAATCTCCATTGATGGCTCTTCATTGTAGTATACGTTCCTTTCACACTGTATTGCCGATAAAGTTTATATTGAAAAACAAAGTGGTAACACATTTCTTGCGCCACCCTGTAGACCAGTGATAAAGGTGGTAGTGCGACCTCCAGACTAGATGTGAGGGAACGCAGATCAGAAAATCGTAAGTAATTACATTTTTACAAAAAAACGCGAGGTGAACTGTGTGATAATCTGTAACTAACAAAACTGTATCATTATAGATGCCATTGATGATGCTTTAAAACAGTAGATGGCGAAACGCGTATGAATTAAATAAAATATATAGCAGCTGGAAAAGGCAGATTGATTTGCAAAGCCGGCGGAAGTGGCCGAGCGGTTCTAGGCGATACAGTCTGGAACCGCGCGACCGCTATCGTCGCAGGTTCGAATCCTGCCTCGGGCATGGATGTGTGTGGTGTCCTTAGAATAGTTAGGTTTGGGTAGTTCTAAGTTCTAGAGGACTGATGACCACAGCAGTAAAGTCCCATAGTGCTCAGAGCCATTTGAACCATTTGATTTGCAAAACAAGTATTGCGCCAGATTTGCACCTGGTGGCCGAAATTTTAACTAATTTTTTCCTTGCGTGCATCCCGTTTGTATTCCAGTGCATGCGAAAACATTTCTGTACGTCTTTCTTTCATTCGAGGCACCAGATTTGCACCTGGTGTCCGAAATTGGAAGTAATCTTTTTCCGGCGTACATCCCGTTTGTAACCCACTGCACGTGAAAACATTTCTGTACCTCTTTCTTGCATTCGAGGCGCCAGATGTGCACCTGGCGACCGAAATTGGAACTAATTTTTTTCTTGAGGTACATCCCATTTTAACCCACTGCATGCTGAAACATTTCTGTACGTCTTACTTGCATTCGAGGCGCCAGACTTGCACCTGGTGGCCGAAATTGGAAGTAATTTTTTCTTGAGGTACATCCTGTTTGTAACTCACTGCACGCGGAACATTTCTGTACGTCTTTCTTGTATTCGAGGCGCCGGATTTGCACCTGGTGGCCGAAATTGGAAGTAATTTTTTTCTTGAGGTACATCCTGTTTGTAACTCACTGCACGCGGAACATTTCTGTACGTCTTTCTTGTATTCGAGGCGCCGGATTTGCACCTGGTGGCCGAAATTGGAAGTAATTTTTTTCTTGAGGTACATCCTGTTTGTAACTCACTGCACGCGGAACATTTCTGTACGTCTTTCTTGTATTCGAGGCGCCGTATCTGCACCTGGTGGCCGAAATTGGAACTAATATTTTTTTCCGGCGTAAATCGTTTCCGCATCGATGCCCTACAATATCTACCGAGTTTCGCAGCAGTGCGATAATAATTACAGCCGACAGTGGACGTCTGCGAGTAGGTGAGTGGAAGTGCGGCCGCCCGGAACGCGAAGTGGTGCGCTGAGAGTGTGGCGGGCGGGCGCGCCACGTGTGGGCGACCACGGCCCGCCGCCGCCGCCGCCGCCGCCGCCGCCGCCCCGCGCGTCCTTCGCGCTCCGCTGACACGAGCGACGCCCTCTGCCGCCGCAGAGCGCAGCGGAGTTCAGCGCCGCGGCCAATGTCAGCTCCGGCGGGACGCGGTGTGACGCCAGCGGGAAAGGCTGGCAGCGCCCTCCCAGCCGCGACTGCAGACCTCGCGACATTCCCACGACCACGGTCGATCTTTTCAAATCGGCACCCCAGAAAGTGCGCGGTCTCGGCGCATCCGATCTCACCGTCCACACGTACAGACTTCGGACAACGGTCAATGGATTTCACATCAGTCACTTTTCTTAGGACTAATCGGCCCACCTTGTCAAACACGATTTGTAGCCTGTGAGAAAATTCTAAGTCTAGTACAAAAATTTTGTGGCATCTTATGGATGAGAAGTACAGTAATACACTACTGGCCATTAAAATTGCTACACCACGAAGATGACGTGCTACAGACGCGAAATTTAACCGACAGGAAGAAGATGCTGTGATATGCAAATGATTAGCTTTTCAGAGCATTCACAGGAGGTTGGCGCCGGTGGCGACACCTACAACGTGATGACATGAGGAAATTTTCCAACCGATTTATCATACACAAACAGCAGTTGACCGGCGTTGCCTTGTGAAACGGCGTTGTGATGTCCCGTGTAAGGAGGAGAAGTGCATACCACCACGTTTCCGACTTTGATAAAGGTCGGATTGTAGCCTATCGTGGCGACATTGCTGCTCGCGTTGGTCGAGATCCAAAGACTGTTTGCAGAATATGGAATCGGTGGGTTCAGGAGGGTAATACGGAACGCTGTGCTGGATCCCAACTAGCAGTCGAGGTGACAGGTATCTTATCCGCATGGTTGTAACGGATCTTGCAGACACGTCTCGATCCCTGAGTCAACAGATGGGGACATTAGCAAGACAATAACCATCTGCATGAACAGTTCGACGACGTTTGCAGCAGCATGGACTATCAGCTCGGAGACCATCGCTGCGGTTATCCTTGACGCTGCATCACAGACAGGAGCGCCTGCGATGGTGTACTCAACGACGAACCTGGGTCCACGACAAAACGTCATTTTTTCGGATGAATCCAGGTTCTGATTACAGCATCGTGATGGTCGCATCCGTGTTTGACGACATCGCGGTGAACGCATATTGGAAGCGTTCTGGATACAGAAAATGTTCGACTGCTGCCCTGGCCAGCGCATTCTCCAGATCTCTCACCAACTGAAAACGTCTGGTCAATGGTGGCCGAGCAACAGGCTGGTCCAAAACGCCAGTCACTACTCATGATGAACTGTGGTATCGTGTTGAAGCTGCATGAGTAGCTGTACCTGTACATGCCATCCAAGCTCTGACTCAATGCCCAGTCGTATCAAGGCCGTTATTACAGCCAGAGGTGGTTGTTCTGAGTACTGATTTCTCAGGATCTATGCACCCAAACTGCGTGAAAATGTAATCACATGTCAATTCTAGTATAATATATTTGTCCAATGAATACGCGTTTATCATCTCCATTTCTTCTTAGTGTAGCTATTGTAATGGCCAGTAGTGTAGATCTTTACGTTCACTCACCCAATTTTACAAGCATTAAATAATAAAATAGCACCGGTTGGTATTTTCTGCGACCTATCTAAGGCATTTAACTGTATGAATCACAGCATTCGTCTAGATAAATTGAATTTTTATGGGATTGGTGGTATCGCCAACCAATGGATAATGTCATATCATACCAAAAGAATGCAAGATATTGTACGTCGTAATTCAACCAATGTACTAAACATTTTGTGGCTGTGCGCTCAGCAACCGTGTATACGATTATTAAAATGTAACAGTGAGCCAACCGGTTCACACAACTTTCTTAAAAAACACATTAACCAGTTTTCGATAACTCTAAGACTATCTTCATCAGACTAGCAAGAGTTACATGGACTCACATGACAACTTTTAAACTTAATACCAGGGACAGAATTTCGACTGGAGGGGAACCACGTATGGGATCCCCCAAGGCTCAATCGTGTATCCGCTATTGCTCCTCTTGTATGTAAACGATCTTCCGTCCAATAAACAACAAACAGAATTAGACGACGCTAGTACTGTAATTAGTACAGGCACACATACAGAAACAAAATTAATGGTAACAAATGTTCTCAATGTATCATCGACTGGTTGTCTGCATGCTGCCTTACTCTCAATTTTAAAAATACACGATATATTCACTTCTGCACATCTAGGGGTACTATGCCAGTGATAAGTGTAACACGCTGTAAGGAAATAATAAATAGCCTGCAACCTTCCAAATTTTTGCATATCCATATTAACGAGACTTTAAACTGGAAAAAGCAGTTCTGGAACCCCTAAATTAACTTAGTTCCGCCACATTTGTGCTTAGAAGCGTTGCACGTCCTGGGGAGAGAACAAATCAGTACTTTGATACATTTTGCATATTTTCATTCAGTAATAATAATATCATATGGAACAGGCCTGGAGATATTGGAAGGTTTCATATCGATTATATAATGGTAATACAGAGATTTAGGAACCAGGTTTTAAATTTTAAGACATTCCCAGGGGCAGATGTGGACTCTGATCTATTGGTTATGAACTGTAGGTTAAAACCGAAGAAACGGCAAAAAGGTAGGAATTTAAGGAGATGGGACCTGGATAAACTGACAGAACGAGAGGTTGTGGAGAGTTTCAGAGAGAGCATTAGGGAACGATTGACAATAATGGGGGAAAGAAATGCAGTATTATATACCACTTCCTTGATCCCCCCAAAAACTAACACGATTACACAGCTAACAAACATTGCGTTATATCAAATTTAACCACAAGTATCTCACTTCTAGTGCATTCCCCGAGGCCTTGTACGAGGGTGAGTCAAACGAAAACCTTGAATTTGTAATAACATATCGAAATTTCTAGCCGTTATCCTATAAATTGGTAAGCGTGCTACAAATATCGTGCAGAATGGCCTGTAGGTGGCAGCATAGTGCATATGCACACATACCGTCGCAGTATCAGTATAAAGATGGCCGCCCCACTTGCTACTGGCACCAGGGAAGAACAGAGTTCTGTTATTTGGTTTTTGCGTAGTGAAGGTGTGAAACCTATTTAAATTCATCGACGAATGATGGTTCAGTACGGTGATATATGTTTCTCACAGCAGAAAGGTTACGAATGGAGTAGGAAGTTCGCAAATGGTGTGACTTCTGTGGAAGATCCTCCTCGTCCAGGCCAGGCACGAGTTGTGACCCCACAGAACATTGCAGCAGTTGAAGCCATTGTGAAGGAAAACTGTATGACATTGCAGCATGTTTACAGATTAGTCACGGGTCAGCACAGAACATTGTGTATGATGTGCTCCAGTTTCACAAAGTGTCTGCAAGACGGGTGCCACGGCAGCTGACTCGTGAAATGCGAGTATGACGTGTTGTTGCTTGTGAAGAACTTCTTCGGCCCTTTGAACGAGAAGGTGATGGCTTCTTTGCAAGAATCGTTACTGGGGACGAAACCTGGGTTTACTTCCACCAACCGGCAAATACCACTACAGTTACATTTCGATCTTGAAACCATCTTCTATGATCTTTATGAATTCAGGAGTCGTCCAGGACAGCTTCTGCTAGGACGAAACCAGCTTGCTGAGGTATAGGCAACGAGTCAATTACAGTCAGAAGGAGAGTCAAGATCAAACTTTCTAGCAGTTTGTAAAGGTGACACAGTAGAGCAAATGTTCTACCTTCGGAATGTCCCCTTCTTTGGCCATGTTTTAGCAGGGTAGGTCTCGGTTCTTGCACCATATCTCTTGAATTTGATATCTGTTTATAGAGCTGTTGACGAGCTGGAGGATCTATTTCTTTGTTGTTAGGCCAAATTGCTTAAAATTTGCTCCCTTCGAATATCATCGATCCAGCTGATTTTCCATTTTTACTCCGTTTGATAGCCTTCTCTAATTCCGCCATCCTGAACGTTTTTGTACGATCAGTAGTCTCCCTTCGGTCTTCCCTAAAAATATTTGTCATTTTAGATTTGTGGATGGCCTCCCCGTTTATCAGTAACTGATGAGCTGTTTGGTCGAGAATGATACAACGTTTAGTGGTCTTTGTTGGATCACTGCTTTCATATCTTAAAAGTCTGCGTGCTTTACTGCTGTATACTGTCTGATCTAGTCTTCAATAGCTCTAATACATCGATCGCTTTTTGTCTCTTTTATAGCGCAAATCAGCCTGCTTCAGCTCGAGCGTAGACTGACTACATTCAGGATTCCATGCGCGGGAGAACGCAGCATGTTACTTTGGATAGAGAGTCACCAACAGAAGTAGAAGTAACTTCAGGCTTTCTTCTGACAAATGGATTACCTGCTGTTCGTATTGTTAATCAATGACTTGGGAGGCAATATTAATAACAACACCAGACTATTCGCAGATTATGCAGTTATCTATCAGGAAGTATTCAATCAGACCTTGATTAGATCTTAAAGGGATACAAAGACTGGTAACTCGCTTTAAGTGTTCCTGATATGTAAAATTGTGCATTTCACAAAGCCTAAAACGTAGTATTCAATGACTACAGAATCAAAGAGCCGTAACAGAAAATAGTAAAGTCATACAAATTCTTGGCGTAACCGTTTACAGGAATATAAAATCGAATGCTCAAGTAGACTCAGTCACAGGTAAAACAGGTGGCAGATTTCTATACATCGGTAGGATACTGGGAAAATGTATTGAGGGGAATATTTACGAAACGCTCGTGTGGCTCATTCCAGTATATACACTGTGTTCAATTACTTCTTGTATAGTCTTATAACAATTATGGAGGCGCTTATAAGATAAGGTTTTGATAAGGAACACATGTCCAGAAAAGTATTGTTTGGATGTAAAATAAGTTTGAAGATCGGATCACTTCCAAATCTCCAATCTACGTACATAGCGGAGTATGTGCTCTACAGGAGCACGTGGCACGGCCAATGTTTGGAGAACCCGTCGTCTTCAAAGCAGAGTGTGCTACGTTTCCATGGTGCACCACAGTCAGTAGTTGCGAACGAACCAGTTTCTCGCAGCTGCTTCTGCCAGTCGGGCGAAAGCAGTATGTCATGAACCAAACTGCTATGAGGATCGACCAACAACGGCTGCCTGTTCTCAGTTTGTGAATTACAATTACGAATAACTTAAACTGGAAGGATGAATAGAAAATGTTGTGGGAAAGGCTAAACAAGGACTGCGTTTTATTGGCAGGACACTTAGAAAATGTAACAGATCTACTAGACTACCTACACTACGCTTGTCTGTCCTCTTTTAGAATACTGCTGCGCGGTGTGGGATCCTTACCAGATAGGACTGATGGAGTGCACTGAGAAAGTCCAAAGAACGGCAGCACGTTTTGTATTATCGAGAAATAGGGGAGAGAGTGTCACAGAAATGGTGTAGGATTTGGGGTCGACAAACGGCGTTTTTCGTTACGGCGGAATCTTCTTCCTAAATTGCCATTACCAACTTTCTCCTCCGAATGCGAAAATATTTTGTTGACACCGATCTATTCAGGGAGAAGCGATAATCATAATAAAATAAGAGAATTTAGAGCTCGCACGGAAAGATACAGGTGTTCGTTCTTTCCGCGCGCTGTACGGGATTGGAACAATAGAGAATTAGTGTGAAGGTGATTCGAGGAACCCTCTGCCAGGCATTTAAATGTGATTTGCTGAGTATCCATGTAGATGTAAATGTAGAAGACAGTTTGCAGAGTATGGATGCAAATACACACACAGATGTAAATTAACATGCTAGCAGCATCCGTCAGATTAAGGCTTTGTAGGTGTGGTGTGCGATGTAAAGGTGCAATCCCAAAGATCGACGTGAATTCACCCATCGCCCACAAACGTTCACCTACACGGTGTAATGATATAATTGAGCGACTGTGTCCGATGTTCAGCCTAATCTTCTGATATTCCGAACATAGTGAGGTTCAAATTAGAATCGAATATTTAGCAGGGGAAACATACTGCCTCCTTAAAATATCCCCTTAGAAAAATTAATGAATTACTGTGCTGATAAACCTCTTACGTTATTTGATTTTCAAACAGCTGAGCAAAACTGAACATACTCAGACATTTCTCTCTTTACTTATTCTGATCAACACTAAACTGACACACAATATTTTTTAGCACAACGCAATCTGACTTTCAATAATCCCTACAAATGAATGGCCCTGACTAACAATAACCTACGCCTTTCATGAATCACTTACCACACAAAAATCTTCGTTACTCGAACTACTGCAATATAGCGAGCGCCAATACTGCCATCTAAACAAAAGATTCTAACTACTGAAGGCACTAACTACTGACAGGCATCGTTAGCAAATGAAAGATTTTGATAGAGAACAAACAATGTATTTACCTTAATAGCGTTCGAAAGTCTGACATCCAGTCTTACAAATTTCGTTTTCTGACGGACACACGTCCAGATCGTCCGCCCTCAAAACTCTGCCATCTCTCTTCCCACATCCATCACTGCTGGCGGCTCACGTCCAACTATGCAACGCTACGCGCTGTTCACATCCAACTGCCCAACACTACAATAGCGAATATTCCAACAATGCCAACCATCCACAGACTGCACACAGCACAGCCAGTGATTTTCATACAGAGCGCTACGTGACACTACCAACAAAAAAATCTAAACAGCCTACTTACACCCTATTCAGCGTAAACATGTCCAACGTATTCCCGGCACTCTAAGCGAGGTATTAGTCGACTACGATATTATCTCACCTTGGAGCGAGAGCGCTTCGCCCTGCTGATTGTGAGTTTTCATCGTGATATTTCACAAAGACACCCTGATTCATGTCACAGATTACGCACAGCTGTCTTGAAACCGCTCACAACCCGATGCGTTTTGCTCAGTCACCGCTGTACTTGTTTACCGTAACGTCACCGCGTGTTTCCGACCAGTGCACTAATATCGCTGCAGGGTGTAGTACGTGCAGGAATCTGCCTTCCGCGGCCCCTCGTCTCACGCCCTCTCCGTGTTTACACTCGCGACCGTGCTGTGTGCGATCAACACGCAACGGTAGAGCTCTCTCTGCAAGTAAATTCTCCTGGGTCGATGACCAGACACATGTCTCAAGAAATGTGGTTGTTATTTTACTCAGAAGTCGCAGGAATGGAATCTGAAATGTCAAACTACACTCCTGGACATTGAAATAAGAACACCGTGAATTCATTGTCCCAGGAAGGAGAAACTTTATTGACACATTCCTGGGGTCAGATACATCATATGATCACACTGACTGAACCACAGGCACATAGACACAGGCAACAGAGCATGCACAATGTCGGCACTAGTACAGTGTATATCCACCTTTCGCAGCAATGCAGGCTGCTATTCTCCCATGGAGACGATCGTAGAGATGCTGGATGTAGTCCTGTGGAACGGCTTGCCATGCCATTTCCACCTGGCGCCTCAGTTGGACCAGCGTTCGTGCTGGACGTGCAGACCGCGTGAGACGACGCTTCATCCAGTCCCAAACATGCTCAATGGGGGACAGATCCGGAGATCTTGCTGGCCAGGGTAGTTGACTTACACCTTCTAGAGCATGTTGGGTGGCACAGGATACATGCGGACGTGCATTGTCCTGTTGGAACAGCAAGTTCCCTTGCCGGTCTAGGAATGGTAGAACGATGGGTTCGATGACGGTTTGGATGTACCGTGCACTATTCAGTGTCCCCTCGACGATCACCAGAGGTGTACGGCCAGTGTAGGAGATCGCTCCCCACACCATGATGCCGGGTGTTGGCCCTGTGTGCCTCGGTCGTATGCAGTCCTGATTGTGGCGCTCACCTGCACGGCGCCAAACACGCATACGACCATCATTGGCACCAAGGCAGAAGCGACTCTCATCGCTGAAGACGACACGTCTCCATTCGTCCCTCCATTCACGTCTGTCGCGACACCACTGGAGGCGGGCTGCACGATGTTGGGGCGTGAGCGGAAGACGGCCTAACGGTGTGCCGGATCGTAGCCCAGCTTCATGGAGACGGTTGCGAATGGTCCTCGCCGATACCCCAGGAGAAACAGTGTCCCTAATATGCTGGGAAGTGGCGGTGCGGTCCCCTACGGCACTGCGTAGGATCCTACGGTCTTGGCGTGCATCCGTGCGTCGCTGCGGTCCGGTCCCAGGTCGATGGGCACGTGCACCTTCCGCCGACCACTGGCGACAACATCGATGTACTGTGGAGACCTCACGCCCCACGTGTTGAGTAATTCGGCGGTACGTCCACCCGGCCTCCCGCATGCCCACTATACGCCCTCGCTCAAAGTCCGTCAACTGCACATACGGTTCACGTCCACGCCGTCGCGGCATGCTACTAGTGTTAAAGACTGCGATGGAGCTCCGTATGCCACGGCAAACTGGCTGACACTGACGGCGGCGGTGCACAAATGCTGCGCAGCTAGCGCCATTCGACGGCCAGCACCGCGGTTCCTGGTGTGTCCGCTGTGCCGTGCGTGTGATCATTGCTTGTACAGCCCTCTCGCAGTGTCCGGAGCAAGTATGGTGGGTCTGACACACCGGTGTCAATGTGTTCTTTTTTCCATTTCCAGGAGTGTACTTCGTCGGGCGTGAATCTTACGATTGTTATCCCTCGAATCGTAACAAAATAAAGATGGAATGCTAGACTGCATTGTGCCTCAGAATGCTATCTGCTCTGAGGTGCGATAAATCACGAAGTCTGCACGGTAGTGAAAACGATAATCCTCAATTTTCAGTTATGATACGATTTGAACGAACTCTTCGCTGAAGCCAGTTCTGCCCGCCGTTTCCTGTTACGATGACACCAGGCGAAGAGACCGCTGTAGGAGAGCTGTATGTTGGTTGGAGATTGCCCGTGCTAAAATTGCTGTACAATGCGATGGAATGTTTCGCAGTGTACAGCAAGACTAATTGAACTTCGTATAGCAAGTAATTTAGACTGCGAAGTCTACGAGAAAGGATGCGTATACGCGCACGATAGTACGCCATAGGCACATGATCGTCGCATCACCAAACTTTCGCTTCCCAGTGTAATTAAGATGCTGAAAGTGTAAGAAACTCGTACAGACAATTATTGATACGTCAGGTACATTTCAATAAATAGTAAATTATTTTAACTCAACTGTAGAATTATTATTCATAACTAACTTAAAGCTACAAAAAAATGATGATCTTGCATGCACCTGAACAGAAGAAAGAGTTTGTGTGACCCTACATTCGCAAATACACTCAGTCGCAAAAGTATCCGGACAGTGGGAAGTTTCACAATGAGTACTCGAGAAACACTGACTATGAAACCCAAACATATTTATTAGCAATATGTATGCGTAATAACATTAATTACAAAAGAATTATTATATTATTTCGTTTCCAAAACATAAATAACAGAAAAATTAAGAACAAAAATGAAACATCCTGCACACCCTGCTGCTACGAAAGTATTCAGACACTGTCCAATAAATGTTCGTAAGTTGTACGACGAAAATGTCAATACCTTGTGGGTCCACCTTTCATCTTCAATACCTCCTCCAATCTACTAGGCATACTTTCCACGAGTTTTTTCGTGAAATCTGGGCCTATGTTTGCCTACTCTTACGCAGTTTCTCTTTCAAGGTCTCCTTCGCATAGATGTAGGCCGCGCGGAGGGTCCGTTTCAATTTATCCCACAAATGTTCGACTGGGTTAAGGTCTGGGGATTGGGGAGGGGGGTGCAATACTTTCGGGCAATTGAAGAGCAACCACATTTGTACAATACGCGCGGTATGCTTGGGATCACTATCCTGATAAAAATGGAAGTTGTCCGCAATACCTAGATGTCTTGCACTCTGATTCAAATGTCCTCGCACTATATTCAAATACGCTTCCTTGTTCATAGTATCATCAATGAACGCTAAATCACCCACACCATTGCCGGACATGCATCCCCACACCATGATTCTCCCACCTCCAAACTTTACTGTTGGTTTGAGGTTCCTGGGATTCAGCTCTTCATTGGTCTTTCGCAACACGTTTGCCTTTCCGTCGCTTTGCCATAATGTAAATTTACATTCGTCGCAAAATATCTCGCGATTCCACCAAGCCTTATCGTATTCGGCGTATTCCCTCGCAAACTGCATAGGTTTCTTCTGGTTCACTGCATTTATGAATCACTTTCGCCGTGCCACTCGACGATGGTACTGCGATCGTCGTAGTACTCTCCGCACGGTTTAGGGATGAACTTTTATATCAAGGAATCCCTCCACCTCCCTTGCAATTCGTGTAGCAGATATTTTCGGATTCGGTTGTACCTTTCGCACAATCACACGTTCATCTCCCTATGAAAATGTCCGTGGCCGTCCTGTACTGCAACGGAATTCCAATCTGTCTTCTTTCTCGAACCGTTTAATAATGTCGGGAACTGCACTTTCTTCATGTTCCTATTGCGGAAATTTCCCTGCAGGTTTTCCCCTTCGCGTGATGATAAACGACAAGTTGCCTTTGCTCGAACGTAGAACACTTCCCTCTGCGTCCCATCGTCGACCTTTACAGACTCGCGACACGTATTTACTAATCATCGCTATCTTCTCGCGGATATGTCCGACACACTGCAGTCGCTTCACCCTCTGTGCGTCTCGGAATGAACTATTCTCTCACGCTGCCCGCCTTTGTCCGAATACTTTTGTTGCACCTTCCCATGCCGGTTTCAGGAAATATTACGTAACATACAAATGTCCAACAACAATTCTTCGTCTTTGATGCGTGTTTCACGTTGCGACATCGTACCCAGAGCTCCAAATACATTACAAAGTGTAATTTCTGTATTTGTTCATGCGGCAAACTGCAGAATTATGCGCCGTTACGTGATGTCCGAATACTTTTGCGACTGAGCGTATAAATGATGAAATGAAGTACATTCTGACGTTGACACCAACTGAGAATTGAATCGAATTACAGTGGTGACAAGAGAAAATTTGTGTCGGACTTGGATTCGAACCCTGATTTCCCTCTTTACGCGAGCGGTCGCCAACACCCTTCGGCTATCCGAGGACGCTTTCCGTCCGACGTATGTAGCGCTCCTTGTCCATAGTAAGCAGAATGTGACTACACGGCAATTTGACGGAAGGCATGATCGGATTGTCGAAGCGCTTAAGGCGAACGCTCAAGTGAGGCACGTAATTCAGTTTCGCGTTCTGGTCTGGCACAAATTTTCACTTGTCAGCACTGAATTCAGTTCAATGCCCAATTGCGGCCGATGCAGAATTTATTTAGTTTCGTCGAGGGGAAAGGGTATACAGTAAAAGTAATTCTAAGGAACTTCCTTCGTTTCATATAAAAGAGGAACCAAATTATTTCATCGAGTCTAGATCATCGAGTTCAGGGATACACGTATCACTCTGCACGGAAATTACTTAAACGACAAAAAAATAATTTCCTGTGACACGACTGTGTAATAGCTTGCTAATCTGCTCTCACATCACAACCAGTCTACATCCATACCCCACAAGCAACAGTGCCAGATATGGCGAGATGGTCTTACAGAATTACTTTCCTCCTAAAAGAAATATTCATATTTTAGAGCCCCTCCTCGAATAAAACAAACTTCTTGTTGACTGTTGTAGATACAAGTGTCGCTGCCGTTCGGCCATCCTCAATGGGTTCACCTTCTTCTTTTTACGGCAAATCTGTACTGTTGGGAAATTCGGCCACCAGGATTTTACGATGCATAGACCGTGGAACCGGACACCGCCGATTAAATCTTGGAGGTTATTCGGGGATATTTTCTCAGTATTTGGCACAAGCGACCAATGCTCTCCAGTGGAGTTTTAGCGAGTAATAACGAATTACGACGTAGTCGGTTTGTTCCTCATATTACCTTTGTTCTGTAAAAAATTGTTTCTAGCATTTGTAGACTTAGAGAAAGCTTTTGACAATATTGAACTGGAATACTCTCTTTCAAATTCTGAAGCTGGCACGGGTAAAATACAGGGCGCGAGAGGCTATTTACAATTTGTACAGAAACCAGATGGCAGTTATAAGAGTCGAGGGTCATGAAAGGGAAGCAGTGGTTGGGTGTGAGACAGGGTTGTAACGTATCCCCCATGCTATTCAGTAAAGGAAACAAAAGAAAAATTCGGAGTAGGAATTAAAATCCATGGAGAAGAAATAAAAACTTTGAGGTTCACCGATGACATTGTAATTCTGTCAGAGACAGCAAAGGACTTGGAAGAGCAGTTGAACGGAATGGACAGTGTCTTGAAAGGAGGATACAAGAAGAATATCAACAAAAGCAAAACGAGGATAACGGAACGTAGTCGAATTAAATCGGGTGATGCTGAGGGAATTAGATTAGGAAATGAAATGCTTAAATTAGTAAATAAGTTTTCCTATTTGGGGAGCAAAGTAACTGATGGTGGTCGACTCTCTGGCACCAGTCTTACGCCATCTACTGTGCTACACAGCGACCAGTGAGCTTGCTCTGTCAGTGGGGTGACTAGCATTTTGGCCGGTAAGTTTATAACAGATCCCGTCTGCCGGTCAGAACCGCACCTCTGTATCCAAGCCCTGCTGTGCGGCTTTAGAATCCAGAAACATCACCCCATGTACCGTCACAAGAAGTCGGTCTAGCTGACGCATTGCCGACGAGCCCGCCGTGGTCTCGGCCGAGCATGACGCCTCGGAAACCGCCGACTGCGACTCTGGCCAGGCTGATTCCAGGGTGAGCCACCAGGGTAAAAGTGGGTGTGACGGCCGTGTGGCGTGATTCAGCCAGCGCTCTGGGAACCACGGGGACACTGCCAGCAGGCTTTTGGGTTCCCGTGTCGCTACCGTCGCTCCCTAGTGCTCGCGCCTGTAGCGCCCCAGCGTCTGTTTTGTTCACTTGCGAGGAGGACGCGACAAGTGCCGTAACCTGATTAACGCAGAACTTCGCTCAGTGGAAGAGGAGCCAAAATAAGCTAACACGCACCTCGGCTAATCCGTTGTTATTCCACTGTTTCCGAGAAAACGACCGTCAGAGTTTTCGACGTCATTTGGATCCCCTTTAGCAGGTGGTATGCTCGGCCCAGATGGTGGTGTAGTGGTTAGCATCGCGTCGTCTGACTTTTGCGTCCAGTATACGAAACCTGATTATTGTCTGTATTTATTTTATTTTACATTTTTAGTATTGGTTAAAAACAGTCTTGGTTGCATTTTTAGTTTTTATTTTTTTTTTATTTTTCAACGACTCGTTTCGCCTTATTTAGGTATCTTCAGGTTATCTTTTCTAGATGGACGCGAGGGGCACCAAGATCTTCATAACGCGTTCCCGTTCACAGGAGCAAGTAACAGTAAGATGGGGGCTCAGGTGGTAAGAAAAGTCGTTGACACTGCTGAAAATTTCAGGCGTTGGCAATAATTTCACGATAAACCGCGCGTACTGATCACTTTCCCAAAAACTGGCGTTTTCCATTGATTATGAATCAAGATACACTACAGGAATGTTACCAAAAACAATTTCAAATAAGTTTTTCATTCATTTTTTTTCCTTTTCGCCAGACATACAATTACTAGACAAAAAAGGAAAAGTTACTTTCAATCAATGTAGGAAAACATTCGTGTAGTAATTTTCTACGCACATGCGTAGATACTAGTAAATAAAAGACAAAATGAAAATGGCAATCGGGTTTCGAAAACGGGGCACAAAGTTGTGAAGCCATGATCCCAGTCACTGCGCCCTCGCGTAGGTTGGATCGTTTATTCGCTAATGATGATATTGAGTTCCCACAATCCGAGGAGCGTAGGCTACGATGCGGAAGACCCGCACCGCCGATTAGGCAACGTCCTAGCTGTGGTGGTTTGCCGTTGCCTTCCTCCGACCGTAATGGGGATGAATGATGACGATGAAGACGCCACAACAACACCCAGTCATTTCGAGGCAGGGAAAATCCCTGACCCCGCCGGGAATCGAAACCGGAATCCCGTGCGCTGGAAGCAAGAACGCTACCACAAGACCACGAGCTTCGCTCCTTACTCGCTAAAAGGCACCTAAAAACATCGAAAACTTTTGATTGTTGTTTTCTCAGAAACAGTCGAAAATCTACGGACACGCCGAGACACGTTTTCGCTTATTTTGACCCCTGTTCAAATGGTTCAAAGGGCTCTGAGCACTATGGGACTCAACTGCTGTGGTCATTAGTCCCCTAGAACTTAGAACTACTTAAACCTAACTAACCTAAGGACATCACACACATCCATGCCCGAGGCAGGATTCGAACCTGCGACCGTAGCAGTCGCACGGTTCCGGACTGCGCGCCTAGAACAGGGAGACCACCGCGGCCTGCGACCCCTGTTCCTCTGAGTGAAGTTTCTCGCAAATCCTTGTATGGTACTTGCTGTGTCCTCCTCGTTATTTGTCTTTCACCGTACGAACTTTTTAGACGTAACAGAATGTAGGGCATTCTGCAAATACAGTCCGTTTGTTATATAAGCATTTTAAGAGCACCGGGACGTAGGAAAGTAGCATTTTCATTCGATACTCTCAGAGTGCACTTCACTTTATCTGTGACACTTAAGACATTGCGGTTTTGTGCGAACACTGAACGACATTAGGCAAAGCAGTATGAGAAATTGTTTGTTTACCTATGAAAGTTTGATTTCTACAAAAAATTGTCTACGGGATGAATT
Source organism: Schistocerca gregaria (assembly GCF_023897955.1). Taxonomy (NCBI): domain Eukaryota; kingdom Metazoa; phylum Arthropoda; class Insecta; order Orthoptera; family Acrididae; genus Schistocerca; species Schistocerca gregaria. Next base: position 425,798,847 of record NC_064927.1, read on the forward strand.
CTGAATGCACGTTTCGTTTTCGGTAGCTTTATCTTGGGCACTGTGCGTGTAATATCACTCAAACCGTGCCCGGCTTGTCTCACCACCCACAGAACTATGTCATGTCTCACGTCTTATGATAGAAGTATATAGGAGGAAACAACAAAAATCCGTTTCGACTGCACATTGTCTTTTTTAAGAAGTACCACCGACAATGATATGTGGCATACTCGAAACTACACTGGGGCTTCAGAAAGCAAGTTACATCTGCAGTCCCCCACTGAGACCACTGCGGAACAAGAGAGTTTCCTGCAGACACAGTTCTTCTGTGGCACGGCTTACAGGTGCATCGCAGTGCGCTAATGCACTGGTGCGGCAACTCGAAACGTACTCCAAAGTTAAAGTACGCGGGACACTGCAGCTCTTGCCGGCAAACGTCTCTGTTGCACACAGGTTAACCGTGAAAATCTAGCGGAATAGGTACCAAACGCAATGACGAGTCTCGCCGTAGAGAATTCGTGTCAATGATTTGACCAAGGCCGCACATTGGTTGTTTGGGTTGTTTGGGGAAGGAGACCAGACAGCGAGATGATCGGTCTCATTGGATTAGGCAAAGAAGGGGGAGGAAGTCGGCCGTGCCCTTTCAAAGGAACCATCCCGGCATTGGCCTGGAGTGATTTAGGGAAATCACGGAAAACCTAAATCAGGATGGCCGGACGCGGGATTGAACCGTCGTCCTCCCGAATGCGAGTCCAGTGTCTAACCACTGCGCCACCACGCTCGGTGCCGCACATTGGAATAATGCTGATCGAGAAGTCCAGATTTTGACTCATGCGATTTCCATCTTATCGGCGAACTGCAAGAACATATGGGGAAAGATTTTTTTCCAACAATGACTATATTCACACAGTGATTCTCGGATGGTTCTGTCGCCGAGGAGTGAATTTCTGTCGTCGAGGAAATGAATGATTCATAGAGTGCTCGCCGCGCCGTCTAGGGCACACTGCCACGGTTCGCCATGCTCCACTCGTCGGGGGTTCGAGTCCTCCCTCAGGCATGGGTGTGTGTGTGTTATCCTTAGGATAAGTTAGTTTAAGTTAGATTAAGTGTATAAGCCTAGGGACCGATGACCTCAGCAGTTTGGTCTCATAGGAACATACCACAAATTAAAAAAGAAAATAGTAATAAAATAAAATAAAACCCTAGAGAGCTCCGACCGTCGTTTATAGAGACTTGATGACTCTGTTGAAAAACAGTGTCATGTATCTGCGTCTCTATGAAGTATAGTGCAGTACTCGATAAAAGTTACCTGTCCCGCCATAACAGTGTGTAACTTATTCTGTATGACACGTGAGGCGGAGCGTAATTATATAGACGTTGATACAAGCCTGGTATAGCGAAAGCGATATTAGACACACGATGCCCCAGGTGAAGGTAGCGATATCTAAACGTACATTCAAAATTCATTTCGTCGACGAACTGTTGTAGTAATTATACTTTTATGGTCAAATAAATACAATTTCTAATACTAGTTTACCTAATGTCACAACACCACGACGTCGTAATTGTCTTGTAGGTCAAGAGTAATAATGCACTCTGACAGTCTCGTATTAACATACTATTCGTTCACGTCTAGCTCCTCTTAAAGCGAAAACTGTCCGTTCATAGATTTTTCCAGTTTCTTAGAATTACTTAGTTGATAAAATTTTAACAGTTCGCTGCAGTTGTGTATAACACTACATTCACAATGCGAGACTTTTTTTTTTTTACTATTGTTAATCACTATGGTACAATAAAATGCAGCGATGACTATTAAATTAATTTAAGAAAATAAGCTTTGAACTGTAGGTTTTGCATTTCTGAACTATGACACAGGTTAAATAATAATTTTGGTGTTTACTGAATAAACTAGTTCGCCCAAGGACTTCCAGTAACTCTACGCAGCTGTTATTACGAGTAAGACACTCTTCCGTTGCGTGGGACCGCTATTCATCAAATGGCTGTCGTAGAAAATGTTGTTCGTGGTGTTTATAGTTCTAAAACATTTCTGAAAAGTGGGAATTAAGTGTAGCCACCGTAAAATACATTTTCCTCTACCCTATAGTCGCTTTCAGTTTTTCATCAGTACCGCCATCAGACTGTAGGAAGTTCTGCCACATCTCCAAAAAAATGGTTCAAATGGCTCTGAGCACTATGGGACTTAGCATCTGAGGTTATCAGTCCCCTAGAACTTAGAACTACTTAAACCTAGCTAACCTAAGGACATCACACACATCCATACCCGAGGCAGGACTCGAACCTGCGACCGTAGCGGTCGCGCGGTTCCAGACTGAAGCGCCTAAAACCGCTCGCCCACTCCGGGCGGCACATCTCCAAAAACTCAGAACTTCATTATATACTTAAATGAATTTCCTGCACACTAGATAATTAAATGCGATTTCGATAAATTCCCGGGGGAAGCAGAAATAAATAAATAAATAAATAAAGTCAACATTCATGTTGTTGTGTCACTGACATTTTTGAACAGAATTGGTGTTTTCTGCACAGTCATGTTGTACCTATATCTATCACACTAATACGCAGTACGTTGAGAACATATCGAATTCCAGAAACATCTCTTGAACTTCAGGCGGGCTGTTAATTTAAGCAATGTCAATATGGTCAATATGGTCGTCGAATGTGAGTTTGTAAATTATGTTCTCGTTCAATCCTCTGAACAAAAACAGCTCAGTCCTTTTCAGTTATCGTTGAGTTGGAAGCGAAGTTATGATGTTGAAACCACAGGTACTGTTCGTCATACTCGTTTTACACTGTATGGAATAGATTCCAAAGTTACTAATACATCGAGTCTGAAGCCGGAAAATAGAGACGGACGAAGTGCGTAGTGTGCAGAGCGCAGAACTCTGGTCTGGTAGAGGGCAAGGGAGTTTCCCTGGAAGCTGTTAGTAGCCATCCGAAGTCAAGTGGCGGTGGGAAAACACTTTAATACAGAGTAACACCACTTGTCAACTTGCTGTGTCATCGTCAAGAATACACGCGCTGCTCTTCAACAGCCGCGGGCAGTTTGTGTGCTCCTCAGCCGAAAATCTGTGTCCACATCGCAAGATACTTCGTGTGAAAAGCCACAGCTGGTAAGACACACAGCCGCAGCAACTACAATACTTGTGTCTCTTCAAAACAAGGGTGGAGTGGCGAGCCGGCGCCAGAAGAAGACACTGTCTACAGTCATTTACACATTACCTGGTGTTCACTACGTTTTTAGTCTTCTTCTCTTCTGCTGTTATGGATATCCTCTGCACCCGGCTAGAAGAAATTGTTTATTTCGTTACTGTCTTACCCTAGCAGACGCATGAGAAGATCTGCCTCATGGAGGATGGACTTCACGGAATTCGACAGCGGCAACGTCGAACCTATGTTTTGCCGTTCCGAGATATTGCCGTGCACGTCCGTCTGGATTCCACGACTACCATGTGATCCGTGGGGATCAGGAGGGCCACACTCAATGCCACGCAGGATCTGAACGTCCCTATGCGACTAGTTTATAGGATGTTAGGTCCGCCAGTTGTGCAAAACACCGTTTTTTCTCAGTACCCAAACATGTTTCAGCACCACTGTGCCATCATAAGTGGGTTTCCGTTTTATTTACATTGTAATGTGAACATTTTCATTGAATTATTACAAAATTATGTGGATGTTTAGTTCAAACAACAGTTCGTTTCTTTTTGTTAATACCTTTACACTTCGTGTGCATGATTTTTTCCGGATCACTTGTGTATCATTTACTACAGGTAGCTCGTCATCTGCAGTGCCATGAAGATATCTACTTGTAGTAAATAATATACAAGTGATCCGGAAAAATGTGTAGACATTTCTCAAACAATTATCGCAAAATATAGGAAAAAATACGTCTTCTTTATAGGATGCAGTCGAAAGTTCACAGAAATTACAACGTTGTCCTTCAGGCATGTCACCTCAGAAACAAGAAGTTGGAAGGATGATGATCAAATGTAGCGTACTGCGCGTATGTAAGCGTGAAAGCCACATATTGTGCGAAAACACGATAGACAGACAAGCACTGGAAGTAGAAACCTCCATTAAATATGTGGGAGTATGCACACAGGGCGATTCAAAGTGGAACGACCACACAAGCCTAATCGTAAGCAAGCCGGAAGCCAGAGTGAGAGGCCGCGGGACTGCTACGGTCGCAGGTTCGAATCCTACCTCGGGCATGGATGTGTGTGATGTCCTTAGGGTAGTTAGGTTTAAGTAGTTCTACGTTCTAGGGGACTGATAACCTAAGATGTTAAGTCCCATAGTGCTCAGAGCCATTTGAACCGGAGTGAGACACAGTGGATGAATCTTCAGTACGTTGTAACTGCCCAAGGCCGTTTCCTTCTTCTAAACTTAAGCGTTCGATACCGGATTCTTCAGAAAATTAATCGACCAATACTGCATTTGGGCGAATTTTCGCGATCTTCATTCTTTCTTCAAAAACTCGGCTTTTTCACTACTTCCGTTACTATTCCAGTACCCGTTTTACAAATTATGATAGTATTTTCGTATGATTTACTAAAAAAACGGTTTGACCCCAGAAAAATAACTGGTTACGGTCGTTTAAATAAAAATTAACGGAATGGTATTGTGTAAATTAAGGTACGTTTTAATGTAACAAACTAGTGCATGAAATCAGAATTTCATCGATATTGTCAAAAACACGAAGAATGTTTTACTGAAAATAATCAGATATGTATCTCCGACTTGACAATTCTTTGGAGTTGTTATTCGCGCCTCTACTGCATAGATTAAGTTGAAATTTGGTTTTGGAAAGACAAGGAGGTCGGCCGTATTGCTCCGAACTTGTTAGTTAATTACTGTCATAATTTCTGATATCAAGAGCTAATTTATACGTAATTGTATTTGAAAGTGATGTCAAATATTGCAGGTGTTGAAACAAAAGTTTCATAATAAAAGATGGTGTTAAAATGACGTTAATGTTCTCGGTCATTTCGAGACGAAGGCCCGGACTAAATAATTTCAGATCTTCAAGGATCTAAGTCTACCCCTAGACGACTGCAGCCATTCCAAAACACAGGTGCTGACAAACATATAACAGCCGTACAACATTATTGTTGTTGTTGTGGTCTTCAGTTCTGAGACTGGTTAGGTCCGGCTCTCCATGGTACTCTATCCAGTGCAAGCTTCTTCATCTCCCAGTACCTACTGCAACCTACATCCTTCTGAATCTGCTTAGTGTACTCATCTCTTGGTCTCCCTCTACGATTTTTACCCTCCACGCTGCCCTCCAATTCTAAATTTGTGATCCCTTGATGCCTCAGAACATGTTCTACCAGCCGGTTCCTTCTTCTTGTCAACTTGTGCCACAAACTCCTCTTCTCCCCAGTTCTATTCAATACCTCCTCATTAGTTATGTGATCTACCCATCTAATCTTCACCATTCTTCTGTAGCACCACATTTCGAAAGCTTCTATTCTCTTCTTGTCTAAACTATTTATCGTCCATGTTTCACTTCCATACATGGCTACACTCCATACAAATACTTTCAGAAACGACTTCTGACACTTAAATCCATACTCGAATTTAACAAATTTCTCTTCTTCAGAAACGCTTTCCTTGCCATTGCCAGTCTACATTTTATATCCTCTCTACTTCAACCATCATCAGTTATTTTGCTCCCCAAATAGCAAAACTCCTTTACTACTTTAAGTGTCTCATTTCCTAATCTAATACCCTCAGCATCACCCGACTTAATTCGACTTCATTCCGTTATCCTCCTTTTGCTTTTGTTGATGTTCATCTTATATCCTCCTTTGAAGACACTATCCATTCCGTTCAACTGCTCTTACAAGTCCTTTGCTGTCTCTGACAGAATTACAATGTCATCGGCGAACCTCAAAGTTTTTATTTCTTCTCCGTGAATTTTAATACCTACTCCGAATTTTTCTTTTGTTTCCTTCTCTGCTTGCTCAATATACAGATTGAATAACATCGGGGAGAGGCTACAACCCTGTCTCACTCCCTTCCCAACCACTGCTTCCCTTTCATGCCCCTCAACTCTTATAACTGCCATTTGGTTGCTATACAAATTGTAAATAGCTTTTCGCTCCCTATATTTTGCCCCTGCCACCTTCAAAATTTGAAAGAGAATATTCCGGTCAACATTGTCAAAAGCTTTCTCTAAGTCTACAAATGCTAGAAACGTAGGTTTGTCTTTCCTTAATCTAGCTTCTAAGATAAGTCGTAGGGTCAGTATTGCCTCACGTGTTCCAATATTTTTACGGAAACCAAACTGATCTTCCCCAAGGTCGTCTTCTACTAGTTTTTCCATTCGTCTGTAAAGAATTCGCGTTAGTATTTTGCAGCCGTGACTTATTAAACTGATAGTTTCGTAATTTTCACAACTGTCAACATCTGCTTTCTTTGGGATTGGAATTATTACATTCTTCTTGAGGTCTGAGGGTATTTCACCTGTCTCATACATCTTGCTCACCAGACACTATTATTGTTATCATTATTATTTACATAGTAAAAAATTGACGATTACTAAAACGGAGATTGTGATATTCGTCGGTTATTGTATGGTCATCCATTGTTTGTCCATGTTATAAAGTGCATCACTCCCACGGAGGGGCTAGCTTACTATACGACGTTCGCCCGATACTCCGGAAGTGCTGGTGACTTCTGGATCCGCACCGGAAGGGACTGACAGATGAAACAGAGAAGTTTCAAAGAGAAGGAGAGCGCATCGCCCCAAGTTCGCTTAGCAAGCGCGAAACCGTCCTTGAAATGCTCATCCAGCTCCAGCGGCACACGTCACACGTTGCGAGACAGGCGTTGTGCACCACGGTGTGTGGTTTGATTCTAAATCTCCGTGAGCATACTTTCCCAGGAGGCGCAACCGATGTATTACTTCCTCCTGCGTGTATCTCGCGAAAAGACCGTGAAGGTAAAAATAGAGAGATTCTAAATTGCGCGGATTCTTACCAGCAGCCCTTCTTCCCACGCACCTTTCGCGACTAGAGCACGAAAGGAGGGAACTGCATGTGGTGCGCAAAGTACCGTCCCCCTCACACCATAAGGCCGCTTCCGGATTATAGGTATACGAGGTGCGTTCAGTAACTAATGAGACAAGTTTCCTTCTCTGCCAATTTCGGTTGAAAAAAATGCTGAATTTGTTGTGAGACATCACGGAATATTCCCACTGTAACCCCTACAGTTTCAAGAAGTTCGAACAGATGGCTGTGCTGTACGTAGGCCTCAGAACGGCGTGTGTTCCGCGAGCGGCGTTCCAAGCAGAGAGTTGTCATTGAGTTTCTTTTTGGCGCAAAACCAGAGCAGCGCAGATATTCATAAGCACCTGGAAAATGGCTACGGAGACCTGGCAGCGAACAAAAGCACGGCGAGTCGTTGGGCGAGGCGTGTGCCATCACCGCAACAAGGTCGCACATCCCCTACCCGATCTCCCGCGTATCGGCCGGCCGCACACACTCTCGGAAAACTGAAGAAACGACTTCAGCCTGTTGGTTTCCACAAAAATGCAAACAAACTTCTCCTGCCCCATGACAACGCAAGGCCTCGCACAAGTCTGCGCGCCCGAGAGGAGCTCAGAAAACTTCATTGCACTGTTCTTCCTCATCCACCCTACAGCCCGGATCTGGCACCTTCCATCTATTGGAGCCAATGAAGGATTCACTCCGCAGGTAGCAGTAAGTGGATGGTGGGGAGGTTACTGATTCAGCAAGACGTTCCCTCCGACCAGTTAGGTGGCATATAGCCGTCACGTTGAACGACGATTATGTTTTTTTTCCTTTATTTGAACACCTTATACAAAAGGTGGGCCGGCAGCGGCAATATTACGCTGCCATTCGGCCACAGTCAGTACAAATAGAAACAAGGAAGACACAGAAAAAGAAAACATATTGGTGGACAAAACAAACAGTAGACACATGAACAAAAAACACGGAGCCGTTCACAGGTGTAGTAAAATAAAAAACGGTCAGCATTGTACACGAACAGTGACAGTCAAGATGACACACGTGAACGATGGAGCGTGGGTGGTGAGAAACACTGAAGCACGAACACGACCTCACACACACACACAGAAACCTATGGCGATGATCTCCAGCGCGCGAATGTTCACTTGAGGTGTGTGAGTCCGGGGACCTGCCAAAAGGAGGAAAAGGTGAGGGGGGGGGGAGGGAGAGGGGAGAGTGTAGATGCCACTGGCAGAGGAGATGGGAGGGGGAGGGAAGAAGTTACAGGGGTAGGGGAAGCCCGGAGGGAAGAGGGGGGAGGAAGGGAGGAGAGAGAGGGTGCCCTAAGGAAAAAACACAGAGTGTGGAAGGGGAGGATCAAAAATGGTAGGAGGGGTAGATGGAGGGGATGAGGGCATCATCAGGGAGGGGGAGTTGGTGGAAGCCACCTTAGGGGAGCGTATGGAGAATGGAGAGATGGAGAGCAGGTGTGATGTGGGAATACAGGCGCGGCAGTGGACAGGGTGGGAGAGGATGGGAGAGACAAACGGGTGAGGGGAATCAAGTTTACGGGAGGTGTAGAGGATCTGTAGCCATTCGAGAAAAAGGAGGAGGTGCGGGAACGGAATAAGGTCGTACAGGATCTGCATGGGGGAGGGGAGACGGATGTGATAGGCGAGTCAGAGAGTATGGCGTTCTAGGTATTGAAGAGATTTGTAAAAGGTAGGAGGGGCGGAGATCCAGGCAGGGTGGGCGTGGCGGAGGATAGGGTGGATGAGGGATTTATAGGTGTGAAGGATGGTAAAGGGGTCCAGACTGCATGTGCGTCCAGAAAGGAGCTTGAGGTGATGGAGTCGGGAGCGTGCCTTGGCTTGGATTGTCTGGAGGTGGTGGGTCCAGGAGAGGCGACGGTCAAGGGTGACGCCAAGATTTGAGGGTGGGCGTGAGAGTGATAGGACGGCCATAAATGGTGATTTAGAAATCGAGGAGACGGAAAGAAGGGGGACGATTATGTTGAAAAACAGGGTTTAGTAGCCGAAAGAGTGCGGAATGCTATGGTGTAACACAACCCTGAATAGGACCAATGTGCTTTCAAAAAACAAACGTGTTGGATTACTCATTGAACGCTATCCAAGCATCGCTGTCGACGACGCGATGTGACTGAGGTACAGGAATGTACGCGTCCTAAAGTCCTTATTATACGACACACCTAAGGTTTACACGTTAGGTGTAGCCGACCTGCCACCTAGTCGCAAAACAGGTGAACCTACGATTTTAGCAGACGGTTCTATTCTCCCGTGTATCCGCTCGTGCGCGGTAAAGGTGGTTTTCCCGCGCATGCGCAGAACGCTGCATTTTCACCGGGCTTGTCATTGTTCTCGAATGGTTCAAATGGCTCTGAGCACTATGGGACTTAACATCTATGGTCATAAGTCCCCTAGAACTTAGAAGTAATTAAACCTAACTAGCCTAAGGACAACACACAACACCCAGCCATCACGAGGCAGAGAAAATCCCTGACCCCGCCGGGAATCGAACCCGGGAACCCGGGCGCGGGAAGCGAGAACGCTACCGCAGTCATTGTTTTCACGCGTAGTCAGCAGACGAGAAATCCTAGAGCTACCCTATACGTTTTTCACCGAGTAATTTTTTTGATGAATACAGTAACAAAAGAAATGAGGATCCCATTTTTTTTAAATTGGCGTTTAGAAAAGCTGCACATACAATTATATCAATTATATCTTCTTATTACAGAAATAGAATAAAATAAAAAATATAGAAGGGTGCTTATACTGTAGAGGCATACAGGAAGGAAAGTTGTCTGTGTGATTCTCTGCATACACTGTACCACAACAAAGTACATCTACACTCGTTTAATTCTGAGTTTACATGTTTCATGTAAATGTTCATCTAATTTTACTTTAGATGTGTACATAGCACCTTAACTGGTGAAAGCACAGCATATATTTGATTTGACTGCATCTTTTGAATTATTTCAGCGTGCCAGGAAGGGTAGTGTTGTTAGAATAGCCACAGGAGTCAGAGCAGTTGTACTGGCCGAGACCAGTGAGGACTGTGAAGGTCGTTTTGCAGGTTCGTGGTCGCACTGTTATCAAAGAGAGTCCCTCATTTCTTTGTCACTTGTGCGGAATGCTATCATGCACCATCGATAAGGCACAGCCATTCTGACGAAGCTCCTAAATTCCTGTGATCTCCGGGCCTTAACTCCATTGTTAAGAGGGGGGGGGGGGGGGGGCGGTATATGTCCTGCCTTGACCGCTTCTTCCCAGACAGAGCCGAAACCAATTGCCGCACCTTGTAATCTCCCAACTCCTTCCTACTTCCATCTATTGTGTCCACATTAAAGTCTTTTATGAAGATTTGAGAGGAGCGAAGATTACAATACACTTTCTAGTTTACTTAGTTTGTGTTGTTGAGTTGACTCCAGTTCTTCTTGTCTAGGGGTCTGTTTCTTGCAGCTGAAAAATGTCACATCATGTGCTCACGGTTGGTTTGAACTAAAGAAATCTGAAGATGGTCGTTGTAGCATTTTTGTTACTTAAACATATATTTTCACATTTTAGTGTATCATACAGTATTTTGATTTTTCACATTAACAAAGCCTAGAATACATTGTTCGCACAAAAATACAAAAATACGTAAGATCACAGGCATGGTTCAAATGGTTCAAATGGCTCTGAGCACTATGGGGCTTAACTTCTGAGGTCATCAGTCCCCTAGAACTGACAACTACTTAAACCTAACTAACCTAAGGACAACACAGACATCCATACCCGAGGCAGGATTCGAACCTGCGACAGTAGGGGTCGCGCGGTTCCAGACTGCAGCTCCTAGAACCGCTCGGCCACTCCGGCCGGCTCGGGCATGCTTACGACTATCACACTACAAGGGTTTACAATTTTTCTTAACAAATGAATTTTTAATAATTTCCGTTACATTATTAATTTCGATTATTATTTCATAAATGAATCCAGAAATAAATATAGTAAACAGTACAGGACTGCGTTATTAATAATAGAAATTTTATGTACGCCAATAATTCGTAATTTGAAATGTTTCTAAAAAAGAAATTTTAACTGTACATTCAGAAGTAGTACTTCCCTATTATAACATCCGAGATTAAAATATTTTATAAAGTTCTTTTCATAAATTTTAGCGTGAAATATATGAAAGTTTGCAGAAAAGCAGCTGAGGTAATACTGAAGTGTCCAAAATTCGAAAAATTATACTGGTCTCAACAACTACTGTCGAGGGAAAGTAATGCTAGAGGAGGATACCCCGTTCCCAAAAAAAAAAAAAAAAAAAAAAAAAGGCTCTGAGCACTATGCGACTTATCTTCTGAGGTCACCAGTCGCGTAGAACTTAGAACTACTTAAACCTAACAAACCTAAGGACATCACACACATCCATGCCCGAGGCAGGATTCGAACCTCCGACCGTAGCGGTCTCTCGGTTCCAGACTGTAGTGCCTAGAACCGACCGGCTATCCCGTTCGAGCCTGGTGCTACTTCGCCGCCGTCCTTCCCTTCTCCTGACGGCTAAGGCTGCGTCGCCCACGTCCAAACTGCTGTGAAACGTGAACAGGGGAAACCATTTGCTTATACCAGCATGACATAAAACGAACATTTCGTCCGTAATTCTGTATAATCGTAACGTAATTCCATACTGGCTGCACAGGACAACAATAATTGCTTAATAAATACTAACTTAGACCTCTCAGAAGTTTCAGTATGAATAAATAGCAGCTTTACAAGAACACGAGTTTTCACACTCAACGATGTAACTGACGTTAACAAGCCTGTGGTTACGAATGTGCTGGTGTAGACAGCACGTTAGGTGTACCGTGTAATAGATCTAACGAAAAAGGTACCATTTCGAGACTTGGACGCTTGGGTCGCTGGTGCATCCTTGTATACACTACTGGCCATTAAAATTGCTACACCAAGAAGAAATGCAGATTATAAAAGGGTATTCATTGGACAAATATATTATACTAGAACTGATGTGTGATTATATTTTCGCCCAATTTGGGTGCATAGACACAGAGAAATCAGTACCTGGCCGTAATAACGGCCTTGATACGCCTGGGCATTGAGCCAAACAGAGCTTGGATGGCGTGTAAGGGGAAGCTGCCCATGCAGCTTCAACACGATACCACAGTTCATCAAAGGTAGTGACTGGCGTATTGTGACGAGCCAGATGCTCGGCCACCGTTGACCAGACGTTTCCAGTTGGTCAGAGATCTGGAGAATGTGCTGCCTAGGGCAGCAGTCGAACATTTTCCGTATCCAGAAAGCCCCGTACAGAACCTGCAACATGCTGTAGTCCATTATCCTGCTGCAATGTAGAGTTTCGCAGGGATCGAATGAAGGGTAGAGCCACGGGTCGTAACACATCTGAAAAGTAACGTCCGCTGTTCAAAGTGCCGTCAATGTGAACAAGAGGTGACCGAGACGTGTAACCAATACCACCCCATACCATCACGCCGTGTGATACGAGAGTATGGCGATGACGAATAAACGCTTAAAATGTGCATTCACCGCGATGTCGCCAAACACGGATGCGACCATCATGAGGCTGTAAACAGAACCTGGATTCATCCGAAAAAATTGCCATTCGTGCACCCAGGTACGTCGTTGAGGACACCATCGCAGGCGCTACTGTCGGTGATGCAGCGCCAAGGGGAACCGCAGCCACAGTGTCCGAGCTGATAGTCCATGCTGCTGCGAACGTCGTCGAACTGTTCGTGCAGATGGTTGTTGTCTTGCAAACGTCCCTATCTGTTGACTCAGGGATCGAGACGTGGCTGCACGATCCGTTACGGCCACGCGATAAAATGCCTGTCATGTCGATTGCTAGTGATACGAGGCCGTTGGGATCCAGTACGGCGTTCCGTATTACCCTCCTGAAGCCACCGATTCCATATTCTGTAACATTTATTGGATCTCGACCAACGCGAGCAGTAATGTCGCGATACTATAAACCGGAATCGCGATAGTCTACAATCAGACCTTTATCAAAGTCGGTAACGTGATGGTACGCATTTCTCCTCTTTACACGAGGCATCACAACACGTTTCACCAGGCAGCAACACCGGTGTACTGCTGTTTGTGTATGAGAAATCGGTTGGAAACTTACCTCATGTCAGCACGTTGTAGGTGTCGCCACCGGCGCCAACCTTGTGTGAGTGCTCTGAAAAGCCAATCATTTGCATATCACAACATCTTCTTCCTGTCGGTTAAATTTCCCGTCTGTAGCCCGTCATCTTCGTGGTGTAGAAATTTTATTGGCCAGTAGTGTATGTTAGGTGTGTAGTGTAGTATGTTGCACGTCATCTTCGTGGTACAGCAATTGTAATGATCAGTGTGTATGTTAGGTGTGTCGTGTAATACAGCATTCAAGCAGACACACAGTTCGTGCGCCGAAGTGAGACGGTGCCACCAGGCAGCTGTAACTCGCGTGCGGCGAATGTCGTCAAACACCGACTACACGAACAAGTGTGACAAGCGCGCAGAGCCGGCGTGCTGACAGAACAGCGTGCACTTTGGCGGAACGATAGCCAGCTGCCGCGCGCGGCTAACATTTTTCTCGGAATACTATTCCCGGGAGCGGAGTGAGGGCTAATTCTGTGACATAATGAGTAAGCAGGCCGGGCAGCGGTGGCTGCGAGTGCAGAGGGGCCCGTGCAGGGGCGACGACTGCCGCGGCAGCTCACCCACCTGCGGGGTCGAGGCGCCTGCGCTCGGCCCGAGCTGCAGCTTAGGGGGACGGCTGGCGCCGCAGGTGCGGCAGCGGCGAGTGGAATACAGGCACTGTTTGGAGTACTAGGCTGAATCTGTCGATCAATTTCACTGAAGAAATGCGTTTTTTTATGTACGCCAATATGCATTTCGGCTTTGCACCCATCTTCAGCTGGCAAATTACATGGATCTTCAGTTACTACAGTAGTACAAGACAAGATGAAAGTAAAATGAACAGCTGATAGTGTGTGACTTTAAACTCGCGAAATTGAAGTAAATGATTGGAGTTGTTGCACAGGCCTGCTGCAGCATCCAAACTCCTGTCGAGATTGTACTACTGTAGTAACTGAAGATCCATGTAATTTGCCAGCTGAAGATGGGTGCAAACCCGAAATGCATATTGGCGTAAATAAAAAACGCATTAAAAAGTGGCTGGTTGCCGTATTTTTTCAGTGAAATATCATTATCCACGGCCACGGAGCTCAACAGTCCAAATAAAATGGACAAATTGTTGTTGTCAATCAATTGTCCAATTAAAATTCTATAATGCAGCATTATGTCCACTCACATTATGTTAGACATCGGCGTGCAATAACCACTAACAGGCGGTACGTGGTGGAACTACACTCCTGGAAATTGAAATAAGAACACCGTGAATGCATTGTCCCAGGAAGGGGAAACTTTATTGACACATTCCTGGGGTCAGATACATCACATGATCACACGGACAGAACCACAGGCACATAGACACAGGCAACAGAGCATGCACAATGTCGGCACTAGTACAGTGTATATCCACCTTTCGCAGCAATGCAGGCTGCTATTCTCCCATGGAGACGATCGTAGAGATGCTGGATGTAGTCCTGTGGAACGGCTTGCCATGCCATTTCCACCTGGCGCCTCAGTTGGACCAGCGTTCGTGCTGGACGTGCAGACCGCGTGAGACGACGCTTCATCCAGTCCCAAACATGCTCAATGGGGGACAGATCCGGAGATCTTGCTGGCCAGGGTAGTTGACTTACACCTTCTAGAGCACGTTGGGTGGCACGGGATACATGCGGACGTGCATTGTCCTGTTGGAACAGCAAGTTCCCTTGCCGGTCTAGGAATGGTAGAACGATGGGTTCGATGACGGTTTGGATGTACCGTGCACTATTCAGTGTCCCCTCGACGATCACCAGAGGTGTACGGCGAGTGTAGGAGATCGCTCCCCACACCATGATGCCGGGTGTTGGCCCTGTGTGCCTCGGTCGTATGCAGTCCTGATTGTGGCGCTCACCTGCACGGCGCCAAACACGCATACGACCATCATTGGCACCAAGGCAGAAGCGACTCTCATCGCTGAAGACGACACGTCTCCATTCGTCCCTCCATTCACGCCTTTCGCGACACCACTGGAGGCGGGCTGCACGATGTTGGGGCGTGAGCGGAAGACGGCCCAACGGTGTGCGGGACCGTAGCCCAGCTTCATGGAGACGGTTGCGAATGGTCCTCGCCGATACCCCAGGAGCAACAGTGTCCCTAATTTGCTGGGAGGTGGCGGTGCGGTCCCCTACGGCACTGCGTAGGATCCTACGGTCTTGGCGTGCATCCGTGCGTCGCTGCGGTCCGGTCCCAGGTCGACGGGCACGTGCACCTTCCGCCGACCACTGGCGACAACATCGATGTACTGTGGAGACCTCACGCCCCACGTGTTGAGCAATTCGGCGGTACGTCCACCCGACCTCTCGCATGCCCACTATACGCCCTCGCTCAAAGTCCGTCAACTGCACATACGGTTCACGTCCACGCTGTCGCGGCATGCTACCAGTGTTGAAGACTGCGATGGAGCTCCGTATGCCACGGCAAACTGGCTGACACTGACGGCGGCGGTGCACAAATGCTGCGCAGCTAGCGCCATTCGACTGCCAACACCGCAGTTCCTGGTGTGTCCGCTGTGCCGTGCGTGTGATCATTGCTTGTACAGCCCTCTCGCAGTGTCCGGAGCAAGTATGGTGGGTCTGACACACCGGTGTCAATGTGTTCTTTTTTCCATTTCCAGGAGTGTAGCAGTGGAGGATACGTAAATTGTGTCGGAGAGACGGAGAAAACTGTGCAGTTGAAACTTCCTGGCAGATTAAAACTGTGTGCCGGACCGAGACTCGAACTCGGGACCTTTTGCCTTTCGCGGGCAAGTGCTCTACCAACTGAGCTACCCTAGCCCGACTCATGACCCGTACTCACAGCCGTAATTCCGCACAGTAACAAGTCTCCTACCATCCAAACTTCGCAGAAGCTCTCCTGCATACCTCGCAGAACTAGCACTCCTGGAAGAAAGGATATTGTGGAGACATGGCTTAGCCACAGCCTGGGGGATGTTTCCATAATGAATCTTCACTCTGCAGCGGAGTGTGCGCTGATATGAAACTTTCTGGCAGATCAAAACTGTATGCTGGATCGAGACTCTAACGAAAGTGTAGTCTGGTAAACGGAGGTATGAGGTGAACGACAATAAAAGTAGAGCAGGGGTGATGGAATATTACCCAACTAAATAAGGCGACGTCGAGCCAAACAGGAAATGAGATACTAGTAGATGAGCTATAAAATTTGGGCAGCAAATAACAAGCCTTAGCAGAAGTAAACAGAAAATAAAATTGCGGACTGTCAATAGCAAGGAAAGCGTTTCTGGCAAACAGAAAATTGTTAAAATACAATATAAATTCAGGTTTTGAATGATTATCTGAAAGTAACGCACACACGTTGTGTTGTCTGGCGGTTGGTATGGTTCGAAATGATAGGAGTATAGAAACTTTTATTGTTCCAAGATGACTGGTCTTATGCTGCCATCATCTGATCTTATAGAAAGAGCCATGTCGCATTACGTGAAGTCAAAGCACAGAAGGCACTCCACACGTAAACATATGTTGATAAAAAACGATAAAGTAAGCGCAGTTGATAATACCGTCATACCATTCATATATATCGGCATCGGATGTGTCTCCCAAGTTCGGCGCACAGTACTACGCTACGGGCGGAATGTTAATATAGAGACGGCAGGTCCGCTACTTCTGAAACGAAATCTTTGGAAATTTAGCCCAAACAGAAGGTTACTAACAATCGCTATTTCAGGATGCGCTGTGGGATATGCGACAGCTGGATGGGAGCTATGCCTCTTACCGTAAAGCGGCTGCGGAGTGTAAACGTGGAGTGCAAATATACACCATGCTATCTTTCTTCAGTGTATAACATCTCCTTCGGTGAGATGATCAGCTCAGTACTATGAACTCAGCGGTTGTGCTACCGCTTTATTACACGCATGCTCAATATATCTTTTATGCGTATACTGATAGCTCAAACATATTGCTGTGGCTGTGGCTGATTATTTGGAAATCGGAAATTATTTCTGTGATGTTGTTGTCGTTTGTTTAGGCGCTCAAGATCGTGGTTATCAGCGGCTTTACAGTAACTGCATGAGTTGATTACGTGTAAAACGTATAAAATGGCTCTGGGCACTATGGGACTTAACATCTATCGTCATCAGTCCCCTAGAACTTAGAACTACTTACACCTAACTAACCTAAGGACAACACACAACACCCAGCCATCACGAGGCAGAGAATATCCCTGACCCCGCCGGGAATCGAACCCGGGAACCCGGGCGCGGGTAGCGAGAACGCTGCCGCACGACCAACGTATAAAATGCAGATATCCTAAAAAGTTGCGTAAGATCACATCCCCTCTCTTGCACTTTTTCCCACATTAGCAGAGGCAATCAGTCTTAATAGTACAGGTTTTTTTTTTTTCTTTGAGAATCCTCCAGAAACGTCATAATGTTCGATGCAGGATCTTGTGACGGACGGGCTTCAGCGATATTGCTCTATAATAGTGCGCGTACGTTCTTTTATTTATTTTGTGAACAAGAAGAAATAAAAACTTTGTGGTTCGCCGATGACATCGTAATTCTGTCAGAGACAGCAAAGGACTTGGAAGAGCAGTTGAACGGAATGAATAGTGTCTTGAAAGGAGGATATAAGATGAACATCAACAAAAGCAAAACGAGGATAATGGAATGTAGTCGAATTACGTCAGGTGATGCTGAGGGAATTAGATTAGGAAATGAGACACTTAAAGTAGTAAAGGAGTCTTGCTATTTGGGGAGCAAAATAACAGATGATGGTCGAAGTAGAGAGGATATAAAATGTAGACTGGCAATGGCAAGGAAAGCGTTTCTGAAGAAGAGAAATTTGTTAATATCGAGTATAGATTTAAGTGTCAGGAAGTCGTTTCTGAAAGTATTTGTATGGAGTGTAGCCATGCATGGAAGTGAAACATGGACGATAAATAGTTTAGACAAGAAGAGAATAGAAGCTTTCGAAATGTGGTGCTACAGAAGAATTCTGAAGATTAGATGGGTAGATCACATAACTAATGAGGAAGTATTGAATAGGTTTGGGGAGAAGAGAAGTTTGTGGCAAAACTTGACCAGAAGAAGGGATCGGTTGGTAGGACATGTTCTGCGGCATCAAGGGATCACCAATTTAGTATTGGAGGGCAGCGTGGAGGGTAAAAATCGTAGATGGAGACCAAGAGATGACTACACTATGCAGATTCAGAAGGATGTGGGTTGCAGTGGGTTCTGAGAGATGAAGAAGCTGGCACAGGATAGAGTTGCATGGAGAGCTGCATCAAACCAGTCTCAGGACTGAAGACCACAACAACAACAACAAGAGTGACTTCCGATACTTGCGTGTCATGTGGTACACATCCAGCCTGCACTTAACGCCTCACACGCAGATACTGCGTGTAACTATAATCCGTTCTTCCACAATATACAGGCGTGTAAAAAAACATTGTCAACATAATGATACAAACAGCTCGTTTCCCGAGATTGCCACCCGGGCTATCAGTAGCCCTGTGTTGTCGTGGCCGGCCACGGTGGTCTCGCGGTTCTAGGCGCGCAGTCCGGAACCGTGCGACTGCTACGGTCGCAGGTTCGAATGCTGCCTCGGGCATGGATGTGTGTGATGTCCTTAGGTTAGTTAGGTTTAAGTAGTTCTAAGTTCTAGGGGACTAATGACCACAGCAGTTGAGTCCCATAGTGCCCAGAGCCATTTGAACCTTTTTTTTTGTGTTGCCGCTTTTCCTTTTCACCTGCTTCCACAGCCTCTCCAGAGCAGTACCGCCACGATAGCATATATGTCATCTGTCATATCGGATCTTACACACTTCCAACGAGAGCAAATTGTGCGTATCCACTAACCTGTTGCATGATACGAAATAAACTTAAGACGGGCGTTGTGACCGAGCGGTCTCTAGGCGCTTCAGTCTGGAACCGCGCGACCGCTGCGGTCGCAGGTTCGAATCCCGCCTGGGGCATTGATGTGAGTGATGTTCTTAGGTGAGTTAGGTTTAATTAGTTCTAAGTTTTCTGGGACTGATGATCTCATAGTGCTCAGAGTCATTTGAACCAAATAAACGTATGTGAAAACTGTTGGTCAAAGATGATAATGGAGGACAAACTTTCCGAAACTAACAGGACGAAATTAATGAAGGTCGTCATCTCCTGTAGGAAGACCAGTGTCATCAATGTGGATGGTGGTCTTTATAGGTGCCTGGAAGACAGAGCATCAACGAAACTAGTGCTACGGTAACTGTATAAACAAAACAGCCGTATAGAGCTGCTATGGCTAAAGCTATTCGAACCGAGTTGACCACAAGGAAGAGGATTCACAGCTGCGTCATAAAACGCAGGCAAATAGAAATGGAAGTATGTAAAATGGTCCAATGACTATGTTCTTATAGTGCTTATTTCCGCAGCGCGTGCATAGATATAGAGAATATCGAGAGAAGCGTACAGCGGAAATACCTTCCAGCTGAGAAGCTAAGTGCAATAACTGCCACAGTATGTATGCTCCTGCCGTTATTTTCGCTGGCAACTACGATTACGGAAGGAAGAGTAACATCTGTAGTCACGGAAACCATTTTAGGAGACTGCGACCTTTTCAGTCGCCTGACTTTAATATAATCTACATGTGTAGTAAGACACAGGCCAGCATGCGTTCTGCGGTGGAGGGAACTTACAGTAGTAGTGTATCGTATCTCTCCACCCCCACTCCTCTCTCGCCACCCGCTTCCTACTGCATTCGCAGAATCAGACGCGAAACAACGCTATCCTAACCCCTTCATATGAGTACGAATTTTCTTAAGTTTATATGATGGTACTTACGCGAGAGACATGCTGAATGAAGCGGTATGCTTTGTGACTCGTTTAGAATCGGGGGCCCGCTGAAATTCGCGAGCTGGGCTCTAAGTGATGTACATCGCCTGCCTTGTCACTTCTCGCGTTGCAGTTTTATGAGCAGTTCTGTGGTACGCTCACGATGATTAAACAAACCACGGTGAGCTGTGCAGCTAGCCGGTGTAGCCGAGCGGTTCTAGGGTCTTCAGTCTGGAACCGCGCGACCGCTACAGTCGCAGGTTCGAATCCTGCTTCGGGCATGGATGTGTGTGATGTCCTTAGGTTAGTTAGGTTTAAGTAGTTCTAAGTTCTAGGAAACTGATGACCTCAGAAGTTAAGTCCCATAGTGCTCAGAGCCATTTTTTGAACTGTGCACCTCTCCTTTGAATATCTCGTACTTCTCCCATTAATTACCTACAATGACGGACAATACTCAAGAGTAGACCGAAAGTGTGTTATGACGGTGACCTCTTCCGTGTGTGAAGTATATTACCTTCGGGTTCTTCTTGTGAATCGTGATACGGATAATTAAAGTTCAGGGAAATAGGACTAATAACTCTGAGGCGTGTCGATGACGTTTGGTCACTGACGGCAAATGACTTGGACGACAGCTGAATGAAATGCTTAGTGTCCTTGAAAAGAGAGCATAAGATGAACAATCAAAGAAATAAAAGAAGGGTAACGGAATGTAGTCGCATTACATTAGATGATTCTGAGGGATTATGAACAGGAAATACACTAAAAGTACTAAGTAAATATTGAGATTTGCTATTTGAGCAGAAAATGAAAGACGACAGCCGAACTAGAGACGATATATAATGCAAACTGGCAACAGCAAAAAAGTTATTCCTGATTAGGAGGAATTTGTTAGTATTTACTATAAATTGGAGTGTTAGGAAGTCTTTTCTGAAGGTGTGGGGCTTAGCTTGTACAGAAGTGAAAAGTGCACGATAAACGGTTTAGGGAAGAAGAGAGAGAAGTTTTCAAAATGTGATGTTGGAGTAGACTGCTGAACATTAGATAGGTATATCGAATAGCTCATGTGAAGGTACTGAACCGAATAGGGGTGAAAGCAAATATGTAGCACAATTTGACGTACAGGAGAGATTGGCTGATACGATGCTTCCTGGGGAATGCAGTAAGCGAGACTTTAGTAATGGGTACATGAAGGAATGCTGTGGCGTCCAACTGCATTTTACTATTGTGCCAGTGGTTTAGTGCGAGATGCCGTCAGGTTGAAACATCCCCTTAGAAAATTTATCAATGACAGTGCTGGTAAACCTCTTACGTTGTTTGATTTTCAAACAGCTGAGCAAAACTGAACGTACTCCGACATTTCTCTCTTTACTTCTTCTGATCATCACTAAACTGACACACAATATTTTTTTTAGCGCAACGCAATCTATCTTTCAATAGTCCCTACAAAATAATGGCACTGACTAACAATAGCCTATTACCTTTCATGAAACACTTACCTCAAAAAAATCTTCGTTTCTCGAACGACTGCAATACAGCGAGCGCCAATACTGCTAGCTAAATAAAAGATTCTAACTAATGAAGGCACTAACTACTGATAGGCATAGTTAGCAAATGAAAGATTTTGGTAGAGAACAAACAATGTATTTACCTTAATAGTGTTTAAAAGTCATAATATATACATCAGTTCATGACAGCCAGTCTTACAAATTTCCTTTTTCGGACGGACACACGTCCAGATCGTCCGCTCTCAAAATTCTGCCATTTCTCTCCCCACATCCACCACTGCTGGCGGCTCACCTCCAACTGCACAACGCTACGCGCTGTTACCATCCAACTGCCCAACACTACAATGGCGAATATTCCAACAATGCCAACTAGCCACAGATTGCACACAGCACAGTCAGTGATTTTTATACAGAGCGCTACGTGGCGTTACTAACATAAAAACATTACGTGGCGTTACCAACATAAAAACCTAAACAATCTACCTACAATGTGAGCGCGATGCATGAGCGCATTGTTCACATTTGATAATGTTTTCAATAGTGAGCTGTATTCTCTTCTGCAATTACTTTGGTTCGACTGCGTAAATAGATTATGTAAAGTTCTAACGTAGTTGTTTGTTTTAATAAAGCACCCTTTCGCATTAAATTTTGCTGCATGAAGTGTAAGCAACAGCATTTCCGTTTTAGCTTCTATATTTCCTTTTATAAAACGTGAACAAAGTTTTTATATACTCGAGCATAAGGAACGTACTCCTTTTTAAGTCGAGTAAACTGAAGTGCAGCGGCGATACTAGCGGGCTTGGATGGAAGGCACGTTTCTTGCACTGCAACACAATACACTCCGAGGTGACAAAAGTCATCGGATAGCGATATGCACACACACACACACACACACACACACACACACACACACACACACACACAGAGAGAGAGAGAGAGAGAGAGAGAGAGAGAGAGAGAGAGAGACGGTAGTATGGCGTACACAACTTATAAAATGGCAGTGCAGCTGCGGAGCTGTCATTTGTACTGACATGATTCACGTGAAAAAGTTTCCGACGTGGTTTTACAGAGAGTACTCTACTTCATTGGCTCCTTACTTAGCTTGCATTTATCACGAATCTCTTGCCCAACGTAAAGTCCCGAGCGACTGGAAAAAGTGCAGGTGACGCCTCCATATAAGATGGGTAGAAGGATGAATCCTCAAAATTACAAACCAATATCCTTAACATCGGTTTGTTGCAGCATTCTCGAACATATTCTCAGATCGAATATAATGAATTTCCTTGAGACAGAGAAGTTGCTGTCCATGCATCAGCACGGCTTTAGAAAGCATCGCACCTGCGAAACGCAACTCGCCCTTTTTCACATGATAACTTGTGAACCTTGGATGAAGGGTATCAGACGGATGCCGTATTCCTTGACTTCCGGAAAGCGTTTGACTCCGTGACCCACTGCAGATTCCTAACTAAGGTACGAGCATATGGGATTGGTTCCCAAATATGTGAGTGGCTCGAAGACTTCTAAGGTAATAGAACCCAGTACGTTGTCCTCGATGGTGAGTGTTCATAGGAAGTGAGGTTATCATCTGGAGTGCCCCAGGGAAGTGTGGTAAGTCCGCTGTTGTTTTCTATGTACATAAATGATCTTTTGGATAGGGTGGATAGCAATGTGCGGCTGTTGGCTGATGATGCTGTGGTGTATGGGATGGTGTCGTCGTTGAGTGACTGTAGGAGGATACAATATGACTTGGACAGGATTTGTGATTGGAGTAAAGAATGGCAGCTAGCTCTAAATATAGATAACTATAAATTAATGCAGATGAATAGGAAAAAGAATCCCGTAATGTTTGAATATGAAGTGGGACAAGCATGTAATGGCAGTTGTGGGGAAGGCGGATAGTCGTCTTCGGTTCATTGGTAGAATTTTGGGAAGATGTGGTTCATCTGTTAAGGAGACCGCTTATAAAACACTAATACGACCTATTCTTGAGTACTGCTCGAGCCTTTGGGATCCCTATCAGGTCGGATTGAGGGAGGACATAGAAGCATTTCAGAGGCTGGCTGCTAGATTTGTTACTGGTAGGTTTGATCATTACGCGAGTGTTGCGGAAATGCCTCAGGAACTCGGGGGGGGGGGGGGGGGGGGGGGGAGTCTCTGGAGGAAATGAGACGTTCTTTTCGTGAATCGCTACTGAGGAAATTTAGTGAACCAGCATTTGAGGCGGACTGTGGTACAATTTTACTGCAGCCAACTTATGTTTCGCGGAAAGACCACAAAGATAAGAGAGATTAGGGCTCGTACATAGGAATATAGGCAGTCATTTTTCCCTCGTTCTGTTTGGCAGTGGAACAGGGAGAGAAGATGCTAGTTGTGGTAGGAGGTTCCCTCCGCCACGCACCGTATGGTGGATTGCGGAGTATGTATGTACGACGGGAATGAACAGACATTAAACGCGGAGTCGTATTTGGAGCTAGACGTATGGGATATTCAGGTTCAGAAATCGTTAGGGAATTCAATATTCCGAGATCCACAGTGTCGAGAGTGTGCTGAAAATCCCAGATTACAGGCATCACCTTTCACCACGGACAACGCAGTGGCAGATGGCCTTCAATTAACGACTGAGAACAGCGTCGTTGGCGTTGAGTTGTGAGTGCCAAGGGACAGGGAACACTGCGTGAAATGTGCGCAAAAATCAATGTGGGATGTGTGACGAACGCATCCGTTGGGCCAATGTGGGAAAATTTGGCTTTGGTGGGTTACGACAGCAGACGACTTGCGTGAGTGCCATTGCTAACAGCACGACCGACATCGCCTGCAACGCCCCTCCTGGGCTCGTAACCATAATCGGTTGTACCCCAGACGGCGGGAAAACCGTAGCCTGGTGATACGAGTCCCGATTTCAGCTGGTAAGAGCTTATGGTAGCGTACGAGTGTGGTGCAGACCCCACCAAGCCGTGAACCGAAGACTCTGTGGCTCCATAATGGTGCGGGCCATGTTTACGTGGAATGGACTGGATCCTCTGGTGCAACTGAGCCTATCATTGACTGGAAATTATGTTCGGCTACATGGAGACTATTTGCAGCCATTCATGGACTTCGTGTTCCCAAATAACGATGGAAACGGTGGAATATTTAAGGATACCATCGGACCGGTATTGTTCGCGATTGGTTTGAAGAACATTCGGGGTGAATGATCTGACCACCCGCCAACGGCCTTGCCGCAGTGGTAACACCGGTTCCCGTCAGATAACCGAAGTTAAGCGCTGTTGGGCTGGGCTAGAACTTGGATGGGTGACCATCCGGTCTGCCGAGCGCTGTTGGCAAGCGGGGTGCATTCAGCCCTTGTGAGGCAAAACTGAGGAGCTACTTGATTGAGAAGTAGCGGCTCCGGTGTCGTAAACTGACATACGGCCGGGAGAGCGGTGTGCTGTCCACGCGCCCATCCATATCGGCATCCATTGACGACTATGGGCTGATGACACGGCGGAAGGTCGATACCGTTGGGCATTCATGGCCTGTTCGTAGTTTTTCGATATGAATCCCAACGAACATTTATGGGATATAATCGACAGATTATTTCGTGTATGCAGTACTACACCGACGACACTCCCGCTTGCACCGGCAACACTCTCGCAATTATGGACGGCTATAGAAGCAGTAGGTTCAATGTTTCTGCAGTGGACTTCCAACTTCTTGTTGAGTCTGTGGCATGTGGAGATGGTCTACTTCGTTGGACAAAAGGAAATGCGACACGATTTTAGCAGGTATCCCATGGATGATTTTAGCAGGTATGCCATGGACGATTTTAACAGGTGTCCCATGGACGACTTTAACAGGTAACCCATGGACGATTTTAACAGGTAACCCATGGACGATTTTAGCAGGTGTCCCATTGACGATTTTAGTAGGTAGCCCATGGACGATTTTGGCAGGTATTCCGTTGACGAATTTGGCAGGTATCCCGTTGACGATTTTAGCAGGTATCCCACAGACGATTTTAGCAGGTATTCCACGGACGATTTTAGCAGATATCCTATGGACGATTTTAGCAGGTATCCCACTGACGATTTTAGCAGGTTTCTCATGGACGATTTTAGCAGGTATCCCGTTGACGATTTTAGCAGGTATCCCATGGACGACTGTAGCAGGTATCCCACTGACGATTTTAGCAGGTATCCCATGGACGATTTTAGCAGGTATCCCATGGACGATCTTAGCAGGTATCCCATGGCTTTGGCACCTCAGTGTACTTGTCTCTTTCTTCATGTAGAGTATGTACGCTTCAATGGCGCTCTGTACATACCACCGTTTTATTTGTTTTACGAAGCCGAAATGGCTAACGATTTTGACTGCATCATCACATGTAGTGGCGTGTTATGTAGATTGCAAAAGGTTTCTATTCACATAGTGATACGTTCTATACTAGGTATATTAGTTTTATAGTGATTTCTGCTTTACATTCACGTTGTTAGGAGTGCGATTGTAAATTAGGCTGCCTCCGTGTCTAAAGATAGTCATTACCAACCGAAATAAATAAACTGATAACAAATGAATATTGCGATCCGTTATTGGAATTATAATAAAGCAATCTGGACCGCTGAAAATTGTTTTGTCACTGTGTCATAACTTTTCAACATGAAGAAACAGTCATTTTGTAAAGAAAGGAAGTGGGTGGGTGGGTGGGGGGGAGGGAGTAGAAATTGCGGAGGGGCGACTAAATGTGAAGACAGTAAAGAGGTTGAAATGCGTGCGCGTGGGGCATTACGCAGAAACGGTGAGGCTTGCACGCGACAGGCTAACCTGGAGAGGCACATCTAAGCACTCTCCGGACTGAAGACCACAACAACACCTTTAATGTCATCTGCCGACGTTTGCAGCAGATACCGGTCATGTGCAACTCTCTAACGATGTCATCGTCCTGTACCCGAATTTATCGTTTCGTAACAGCCCACTTCCCCCCCCCCCCCCCCCCCCCCCCTCACACACTTGTTTTGGTGTCTGTGTTCCATGACAGAGAGATTATCACATTATTACCTCCACCCCGGCTGTGTCGTTAATGAAGAGCAGGCAGAGGGTGAAACGGGACGCCGCCTCGCGGCATAGTAGCCCTGCCTATCAGGCGACGCGTCCGGCTGCAACTGGGTAACACACAACCGATCTCTGACACAGACGCTGTACACGTAGTACGCTCTGACGGTTCAGTAAATAATGTTACTATCCCCGTCAGGCGGTACGCATCCAAACTAGCTGTGCACGAAACGCGGTGGCACTAAAAAATGGACGCAGATTCCTCAGTCGTACTGAATTTCGACGCTTTTTCTAAATACTGGCAACTGACCCTTCCAATATAAGGAAATTTACTTACTGTGTGGGAATCAAAGAATCAACGCAGGCTTAGGGAATAATGCCGGTGTGAAACACGGCTTGCTATATTCGTACACGATATTTTGTAAATATCAAATTCAGGTGAACAACTAGACTGTTAAAAACTTCCTGGCACATTAAAACTGTGTGCCGGACCGAGACTCGAACTCGGGACCTTTGCCTATCGCGGACAAGAGCTCTACCATCTTTTTTTTCGGCATTGCTCCTTTCGTTTCGTCTGGGCGGACGTCACATGACATCTGTTACAGTTGACCGTTGATTCCTTCACACAGTTTTTTTTTTTTATTACAGAGGACAATCGGCCCTCTGACCGAACACGCTGAGCTAGCGTTCCGGCATCACGCCCCGTCCTCATTGCTTTACTTCCGCCAGTACCTCGTCTCCTACTTTCCAAACTTCACAGAAGTTCTCCTGCGAATCTTGCAGAACTCAGAAGGTAGAGCACTTTCCCGTGAAAGGCAAAGGTCCCGAGTTCGAGTCTCGGTTCTGCATTCAGTTTTAATATGCCAGGAAGTTTCATATCAGCGCAGCGCACACTCCGCTGCAGAGTGAAAATCTCATTCTTCAACTTGATCGTTCGTAGAATTCCGATAGTGTCCGATATTGTATGAAATTCTTTATTAAAAACCAAGATACGGTCATACGAATTACTTTTACATTTATGCATGACCGTCTCGAAGAGCTTCAGAGCGGTAACACCCAGTACACCGCGGATATTCAGCACGAAGAAAAGTAAATTCTGCCTTGTCCCGATGAACAATAATATGATTGCTTGCGTTGTCAATATATATGAACGATTTATCAGACAGGGCCAGCATCAACATCTGATTACTCACTGACGGCACTATTGTCTAGAGGAACCTAGGTTGGATGCTCGTGCGCAGGTGGAGACTAATCTGGACAGAACTCCCACTTTTTAGAGTTGACGGCGGCCCACTTCGGCGCCTCAACTCCTCACGTAGCCGCTAGCGTCGTAAAAGGCTGCTGTGTCCGCTACTGAAAGCTAAGAGAATGGCTCATAGAACCTAAAATTGGAATCTTTGGGAGAAAAGTCTATCTGGCGAAATCCTCATAAATAAATTTAGCGAACCAGAGAACGACGAAGCTTTTGCCTGAATTATTCTGCTTTCCTTCTACCTCGTGTAACGGTCATGAGAATAAGACAACACAAATAACGACTCATACAGAGAAATGAATTTTTTTTCCTCGCTCCATACGCGAAATGAAACGACAGATAACTGCTAAAAATGGTATAAATTACTCACCGTCATGCACTGCAGCCGGCCGTTGTGACCGAGCGCTTCTAGGCGCTTCAGTCTGGAACCACGCGACCGCTACGATCGCAGGTTCGAATCCTGCCTTGGGCAGGAATGTGTGTGATGTCCTTAGATTAGTCAGGTTTAAGTAGTTCTAAGTTCTAGGGGACTGATGACCTCAGATGTTAAGTCCTATAGTGCTCAGAGCCATGTGAACCATTTTTTGCACTGCACAGCGACTTACAAAGCACATAGAATACAGGACAAAACGAAAAACGACGCATCACGAAGGATTTCTGCGAATGGGACGGAAATCGGTAGATGTGATGTACATGTACAGAAAAACGAATGATTACAGTTTCAGAAAAATTGTGTTATTTATTCAGACGAAATGGGTTCACAAACTGAGCAAGCCAATAACGTGTTCATCCACCTCTCGCGAGCAATTATTCGGCTTGGCATTGCCTGATAGAGTTGTTAGATGTCCTCCTCAGGGTTATTCTGTCAAATTCTGACCAACTGGCGCATCAGATTGTACAAATCCCGAGAGGGTTGGAGAACCATACCTATAATGCTCCAAACGTTCTTAATCGGTGAGAGATCCAGCGACTTTGCTGGACAAGGTAGAGTTTCGCAAGCACGAAGACAGGCAGTAGAAACTCTCGCCGTTTGCACGTGGGCGTTGTCTTACTGAAATGTAACCCGAGGATGGCTCGCCATCAAGGGTAACAAAACAGGGCGAAAAATATCGTCGACGTACCGTTGTGCAGTAAGGGTGCCGCAGACCACCAATCATGGCTGTCAGCCTCTGTAGTGGATGCCAGCTACGTTGGTTCCCACCGCTCTCTGAAGCGTATCCAGACACATCCTCGCTGGTCATCGGGACTTAGTTCGAAGCAGGATTCATTACTGAAGACGAATCTACAACAGTTAATGAGATTAGACGCCGAAGATGTGTCTGGAGCCGCTGGGAGGACTGGCGCCCACCATACAGCCCAACATAGTCTGAGGTGCCATTTCCTTTCACATCAGGACCCCTGTTTTTGCCCGCCCGCACATAACGACAGTTTCTGCTGCTTGGCTTCTTGCTTGTCAAAACCCAGCTTGGCCAGGAAGGCTACTGGATCCCTCCCTAGCCGAGAACGTTTGGAGAAGGCTCTGGACTTTGACCGTGTAACGCGCCAATTGGACGGAATCTGACACGATTTCCCTCAGGAGGACATCCAACAAGTCTATCGATCACTGCCAAACCGAATAATTGCTTGCATGGCTAAAGGACTAGAGGCGGACAAACTCGTTACTGACTTGCTCAGTTTGTGACACTCGTTCTCCTGAATAAGTCATCCGTTGTTGTTGTGGTCTTCAGTCCAGAGACTGGTTTGATTCATGCTACTCTATCCTGTGCAAGCTGCTTCATCTCCCAGTTCGTACTGCAGCCTACATCGTCCTGAATCTGCTTAGTGTATTCATCTCTTGGTTTCCCTCTACGATTTTTACCCTCCACGCTGCCCTCCAATACTACATTGGTGATCCCTTGACGCCTCAGAATATGCTCTACCAGCCGATCACTTCTTCTAGTCAAGTTGTGCCACAAACTCCACTTCTCATCAATTCTGTTCAATACCTCCTCATTAGTTATGTGATCTACCCATCTAATCTTCAGCACTCTTTTGTAGCACCAAATTTCGAAAGTTTCTATTCTATTCCTGTCCAAACTATTTATCGTCCATGTTTCACTTCCATACATGGCTACATTCCATACAAATACTTTCAGAAACGACTTCCTGACACTGAAATCTGTACTCGATGTTAACAAATTTCTCTTCTTCGGAAACGCTTCCATTGCCATTGCAGGTCTACATTTTGTATCTTCTCTACTTCAACCATCATCAATTATTTAGCTCCCCAAATAGCAACAGTCCTTTACTACTTTAAGTGTCTCATTTCCTAATCTAATTCCCTCAGCATCACCCGACTTAATTCGACTACATTCCATTATCCTCGTTTTGCTTTTGTTGTTGTTCATCTTATATCCTCCTTTCAAGACACTGTCCATTCCGTTCAGTTATTTTTAACATGTTAACAATCTTTCCGTTCAATTATTTTTATCATGTTAACTGAAACTTCCGTTGGTTCTTGGTAGAACAACATTATAATAAATGAAAAGGACATTTATTTTTCTCTACATATACATCACATCCACCGATTTTCGTCCCATTCTGACAATTCCTTCCTGGTGTGTCTTTCCTTTTTTCTTTCTTTCTTTCTTTCTTAGAGTGTACATCAATGTGGATTGTAGAGATCTCCTTACACCGGGAAATAAACGATACACATACCAAAAGCAACAGAATCCCCATTGGCTAATCTTTTTTTAATTGAGTTGTCCTCGTTTGTGGCTCCACTATCCTCAGTTTAGCTGCTTTTAGTGCATAAAGCCTGTCCTCTGTGAGTCCATGTTTCAAGCTTTTCTGTAATTTTTTTGTGGCGTACAACTTCGAAATTTATGTACAGTGGTGTAGGTAACCGCCCAAGTGTGCAACCAAACACATTAGGTGGGAATGCAAGTCAACCTTTTACAAGCATTAGTAGCCATTATTAAAGAAACGAAACATAAATACCATTTCTGTGGTGAAAGGAACGAAGACTTTGCGTCCACAAGCAGCTATTGTACAGGGGCTGCTTGCTCCTACTATGTAGTATTTCTTAGCTCTGTTTTGGCTGGTTCTCAGCGGACCGTTTCGGCGATTAAAGCTTATTCCTGGGTCACGGTCGGGAGCCCCATCGCATCCTTGCCTTGACCATTTAGTACGCTAGTGACAGATGTGTCCGTGAGTCGCAATTCACCCACGTTCGCTGAGCATCAAGTTGTTTTGAGTTTGGCAACCACAACGAAAAGGAAAGAACCACCGCGTCTTCGCACCTGGTAATTATGGAAATTATTACACAGAGTGACAAACGTGTGGATTATTGGCTCCGCGATAGCTCAGTACCCATCGCAGCATCCCAGCAGAAAAGTGACATCGTCGCACGAGGGAGCTGCGATGAAGTGACGCTGGTGAGGATTCCTGTAAAGTGTTACATTTCCAATAGGAGTGGCCATCAAATGACGCAGGCGCATGTGCTCTGGATACGACGCGACTACAAAACCTCGTTGCAGATGGAAACCACAGCCTCTGCAGGGCGGTGTGTACGCAGGTACTACTAAACTGTTAATGACTAACTGTACGCTTATACTGAAGCTTCCTTGCTGGCACGTTGCTGTCGGCTACTTCAGTACGTTACTTTCATTGATGTGAAGTAAATACTGACCTTGAAGCAACCAGTCACAGTGTAAACGATGGCGTGGTTGCTAATGAAGGTTAATTTGAAGAGAAGGCAACGGCATTGCCGCAGTGGATACACCGGTTCCCGTCAGATCACCGAAATTAAGAGCTGTCGGGCGTGGCCAGCACTTGGATGGGTGACCATCTGGGTCGCCATGCGCTGTTGCCATTTTTAGGGGTGCACTCAGCCTCGTGATGCAAACCGAGGAGCTACTCACCGAATAGTAGCGGCTCCGGTCTAAGAAAGCCATCGTAACGACCGGGAGAGCGGTGTGCTGACCACACCCCCTCAGCTCAGGATGACATGGCGGTCGGATGGTCCCGATGGGCCACTTGTGGCCTGAAGATGGAGTGCTTTAAATCTGAAGAGCAGTGGCGCAATAATAACTTGTGCAGGTGATTTCTCTGCCACTGTCAAAGCGGTATGGTCTAATACACCTCTAGCCATTAAAATTGCTACACCAAGAACAAATGCAGATGGTAAACGGGTATTACTTGGACGAATATATTATACTAGAACCGACATTACATTTAAACGCAATTTGGGTGCATAGATCCTGAGAAATCAGTACCCAGAACAACCATCTCTGGCCTTAATAACGGCCTTGGTACGCCTGAGCATTGAGTCAAACAGAGCGTGGATGACGTGTACTGGTTCAGCTGCCCTTGCAACTTCAACACGATACCACAGTTCATCAAGAGTAGTGACTGGAGTATTGTGACGAGCCAGTTGCTCTGCCACCATTGACCAGACGTTTTCAGTTGGTGAGAGATCTGGAGAATGTGCTGGCCAGGGCAGCAATCGAACATTTCCTGAGTCCAGAAAGGCCCGTACAGGAGCTGCAATATGCGGTAGTCCATTATCCTGCTGAAATGTAGGGTTTCGCATGGATCAAATAAAGGGTAGAGCCACGGGTCGTAAGAAATCTGATATGTTGCGTCCACTGTTTAAAGTGCCGTCAATGCGAACAAGAGGTGACCGAGATGCGTAACCAATGGCACCCTATACCATCACTCCGGGTGATACGCCAGTATGGCGATGACGAATACACGCTTCCAATGTGCTTTCACCGCGATGACGAAAAACACGCATGCGACCATCATAATGCTGTAAACAGAAAATTGATTCATCCGAAAAAATGACGTTTTGCCATTTGTGCACCCAGGTTCGTCGCTGAGTACACCATCGCAGGCGCTCCTGTCTGTGATGCAGCGTCAAGGGTAGCCGCAGCCATGGTCTCCGAACTCATAGTCCATGCTCCTGCAAACGACGTCTTGCAGATGGTTGTTCGTGCAGATGGTTGTTGTCTTGCAAATGTCCCCATCTGTTGATCCAGGGATCGAGACGTGGCTGCAGGATCCGTTACAGCCATGCCGATAAGATTCCTGTCATCTCGACTGCTAGCGATAAGATGCCGTTGGGATCCAGCATGGTGTCCCGTATTACACTCCTGAACCCACCGATTCCATATTCTTCTAACAGTCACTCGATCTCGACGAACGCGAGCAGCAATGTTGCCATACGATAAACTGCAATCGCGATCGGGTAAAATCCGACCTTTATCAAAGTCGGAAACGTGATGGTATATATCTCTCTTCCTTACATGAGGCCTCACAACAACGCTTCACCAGGCAACGCCGGTCAACTGCTGCTTGTGTATGAGAAATCGGTTGGAAACTTTCCTCATGTCAGCACGTTGTAGGTGTGCCAGGTGTGAATGCACTGAAGAGCTTATCATTTGCATATTAGAGCATCTTCTTCCTGTTAGTTAAATTTCGCGTCTGTAGCACGTTATCTTCGTTGTGTAGCAATTTTAATGCTCAGTAGTGTATAATAAATCTTAGAATGACTGAGGATTTGTTATGTTTCCTTTCAAATTTTTACCTAATAACTGTACTGCGTCACGTCTAACTCAATTCCTCAAGCAGACGTGGATGTGTTAAACATGTGTGTTGAAACCGTTGTAGAACGGAGACGGTTCGTTTTGAGGGATGGGTATCACCTGAAAATATTTTGTTCTCATTTCCCTCAGCAAGTCCGAGAAGTCTCTAACCCGAATTTCCGAACGAGAAACACGCCAGAGATTATCGTGACAGTAACACGCCCTTTCCGGGATGCTAATTCCAAGGCGCCTCGCCATAAAAGTCAGCCCGCGTTCTACAACGGATTTACCGATCAGCGACCCGTGTCGCTGCTCGAATGACTGCCTAGTCGTGTCCATACGGCACGCGGCATTGCAGTGTCGCGGCTCACCAGTGTTACGCCGTCGGCACACGGACCGTGCTGTCGAACGTTAACGTTGAGCGTGCCAAGTTCGACGTGCTGCTGAACGCTCAGGAACGGTGCGACTAGTGCATACGGTACGTGAGCCCCCAACGTCGTACGAGCGATCGCAACGCACTCCAGCGGCAGTTGAGGGATGTTTATAGTTCGTAAATCACACATCGTCCACGAAAAGGAAAGTACCATGTCCAATCAGTGAGGTCACAGGCTTGTAAAAGATCCGTTACAAGCAGTGCGGTACAAATTTGGAATACTTCCCCGCATACGATAAACATTATTTCATCATTCCCACATTTTAGTAAAACCCCAAGGCCAGTCTTACTTGATCACTGTTCCTATCCATTAGCAGAATCTTTGTAACACGTGAATTAGGAAGCGTAAAAGAGAAAGGAGCAAAATATCTTTATACAAGGAACTGTCCTGTAGATTAAGTCACTCCTCAAGAAAAGAGTGAACTTATATTTACATAACATAAAATATTATAGTATATACTTATATTAAACTAATAATAAAGTACCAGATCCTAACATAAAAGCTAATGTTAGGAAAAAAAATTTGGAAGTGGCAAGCCGCGAACCATCACCAGAACAAACAACTCAATAGTGGATTTTTTTTCTTTTTTTTCCAATCCGTCCCGCTGACCATTTTATTTAAGTGCCACCGCCACTTTTCATCCTATAACAAAAAAATCTGGTCCACTTCAGGCGTTGGCTCCTAACTAAACCTACCCCAGAGAGCTGCCTATATACCAGGGGAAGTATGGGAATTAAGGGTTAGGGCTATCCTTACAAAGAAAACAAAATCTTCCTTTTTCTAAACTCTATTTTTATTTTTTATTTATTTTTTTGTTTATTTTTGTTGTGTAATTAATCAGAGGCCTTCTGCGCCGCGCTGCGAATATGTTGAGTCACGTCTTCTCGAAATTGATGTGTTCCGTTTAATTGTTCAGAAATGTTCATTGGTTCAAACAGGAAACCTTCTTCTTTCTTGGCATAACACATTCCAGCTGCGAGGCGGGTCGTAGAAAGCACTCCCAAGGAAGTTCGAGAAAAATTGTCTGTATTTTGGGTGACGGACAACGACATAATGACGGCCATATAGCGGACAGTAACACTAGTCATCACACTATTCCGACAACGTACCCCTTCCGTCTAATCATACTATGTTACGCGTTTCTGAAAACCTTAATCATACATATGTTACTAATTGAAAGTTATTTATAAGACATTGTACCAAGAACAATGCGTTTTGGGTGGATCTTTAGTGTGTTACTGCCTTCAAATAGCCTATTCTCATAACACGCAAGTTTCAGTAATTCTTTTGTCACGAATATGATATTTCTCATTATTTTATTGGAGCGGATCGCACAGTTAACAACGTGTTTTCCAGTGATTCTCAATTTGCTGGTGCTCAGAAACGGCATATACACATATAGGCTTGAATGCCAATATGGCGCCTCACAACTCTATACAGAAGGGAGGCGGCGTGAGTGAGACGTAAGTGGCGTTGTGCTATCTCATTGGTCAACGCTCAGACGCACGTTAAGAATACTGACATGCCAAATATTGCTCTGCACGTTCGGAAAACTCCCGAGCGTGCTGTTCCACACTATGACGTCAGAAACTCGCCACGCTCAAGGCTCAACGTTCGGATTACTGGCGCCCGCAGGGGGAGGGGGGAGGGGGGAGGGGGCAGTGGTGGCAGTTGCCCCTAGTGAGAATTCATTCAGATTATGAATATAAAAAACACCTGTAAGGATCAGTTATGTATGGTTTAAAATACCTGTAAAATTGCCACTAAAATAACCAGCAAATATCGATAAAATGACGTAAAAATGATATAAAACATATGTAAACAGAATTTCAGGATGAACTAGAGCAATGAAAAACTTTAAAAAGAGAATCGAACTAAAATTAAAAAAAGATGATAAATTTAAAAATTGTGTGTTTTTGTTTAAGAAACCTCGTTCGCTGAAGATGTGCAAAATTGTTATATATCCGTCTTACAGCTATTGCCTACGAAGTATCTTTATTTTTATTTCTACACCCACACGTGGTAGAAATTAACAACAGCAAGTGAGGCAACAATGGGAATAATCAGTTGAACCAGCAGTTTATTGTTAAATTTTACAAATGCCTTCTTGAGCAACATTTAAGCGTTTTTCCTGAAGGCACGTCCATTGTTCGTTCTTTACATATTAAAAGAATCATTTGTGTCATAAAAGAACGTCAAACACAAACGTAAAAAAATGATATCTTCCTTGAAAAATAATCTACGATACAGTATCTATATGATCAAAAAAACAAAATTAAAGATAGATATCTATAGGCGGAATATTCGAGATTTTAGTAACTGTAAACAATGCATATCTGATAAGGAAAGACCATTTACATGTTAATAAACTCTGGGCATTACTAATCAGCTATAATAAAAATAAAGCGAATCTGCCGATCGACAAACTACCACATGTGTACGTGGTCCCATTAAGAATGGTACCCATGGTGAGAGTTCCATCTCGAAAATGTTGACTTATAGGTTACTAAAATGTTACCCTCTATGCTCCAACCTCACTAGGTACAAACCTCTTCATAAGCCTCAACTCGCAACACAATACAGTTGGACAACAAAACGCCGTAGACAAAATTTTATTCTTTCAAATTTCAAATAATGATTAACAATTGTCAGACGCTAATTTAAATTAGCGTATTGTATTACGTTCCTTTTCGTTTGCTGAAGAAGTGTTCGAGGGCACTGTGTGGTCACTAATATCGCTACTTGTCTGTAGAAGTAGACAATATTCGACATTGCAACTACTGTCAATGAACATGATCTAGCAGGGTGTGGCATGAGCTACCTCGATTTCAGGACATAGTTGAGAGTAGTAAACCGATTTCTTCCTGACTGTTAATTTAAATCCAACAGCGTTCACTGCATGAGCAATGTTTTTATATATATATTTTCTTTGTGTGTGAGGAATGTTTCCTGAAAGTTTGGCCGTACCTTTTTCTAAGAAAATATGTTATGTGGACATGTGTCCGGAAACGCTTACTTTCCATGTTACAGCTCATTTTGTTACTTCTCTTCAAATCACATTAATCATGGAATGGAAACACACAGCAACAGAACGCACCAGCGTGACTTCAAACACTTTGGTACAGGAAATGTTCAAAATGTCCTACTTTAGCGAGGATACATGCATCCACCCTCCGACGCATGGAATCCCTGATGCGCTGATGCAGCCCTGGAGAATGGCGACTTGTATCACAGCCGTCCACAATACGAGCACGAAGAGTCTCTACAATTGGTACCGGGGTTGCGTTGACAAGAGCTTTCAAATGCCCCCATAAATGAAAGTCAAGAGGGTTGAGGTCAGGAGAGCGTGGAGGCCATGGAATTGGTCCGCCTCTACCAATCCATCGGTCACCGAATCTGTTGTTGAGAAGCGTACGAACAATTCGACTGAAATGTGCAGGAGCTCCATCGTGCATGAACCACATGTTGTGTTGTACTTGTAAAGGCACACGTTCTAGCAGCACAGGTAGAGTATCCCGTATGAAATCACGATAACATGCTCCATTGAGCGTAGTTGGAAGAACATGGGACCTAATCAAGACATCACCAACAATGCCTGCCCAAACGTTTACAGAAAATCTGTGTCGATGACGTGACTGCACAATTACGTGCGGATTCTCGTCAGCCCACATATGTTGATTGTGAAAATTTACAATTTGATCACGCTGGAATGAAGCCTCATCCGTAAAGAGAACATTTGCACTGAAATGAGGATTGACACATTGTTGGAAGAACCATTCGCAGAAGTGTAGCCGTGGAGGGCAATCAGCTGCTGACAGTGCCTGTACACGCTGTACATGGTACGGAACAACTGGTTCTCCCGTAGCACTCTCCATACAGTGACGTGGTCAACGTTACCTTGTACAGCAGCAACTTCTCTGGCGCTGACATTAGGGTTATCGCCAACTTCACGAAGAATTGCCTCCTCCATTGCAGGTGTCCTCGTCGTTTTAGGTCTTCCCCAGTGGAATGTTCCGTGCTCCCTAAGACGCCGATCAATTGCTTCTAACGTCTTCCTGTCGGGACACCTTCGTTCTGGAAATCTGTCTCGATACAAACGTACCGCGCCACGGCTATTGCCCCGTGCTAATCCATACATCAAATGGGCATCTGCCAACTCCGCATTTGTAAACATTGCACTGACTGCAAAACCACGTTCGTGATGAACACTAACCTGTTGATGCTACGTACTGATGTGCTTGATGCTAGTACTGTAGAGCATTGAGTCGCATGTCAACACAAGCACCGAAGGCAACATTACCTTCCTTTAATTGGGCCAACTGGTGGTGAATCGGGGAAGTACAGTACATACTGACGAAACTAAAATGAGCTGTAACATGGAAATGAAACGTTTCCGGACACATGTCTACATAACATCTTTTCTTTATTTGTGTGTGAGGAATGTTTCCTGAAAGTTTTTGCAACACCCTATATATGTGTGGTGAAAATCTTTTACCCCTACTGAGATAAAAACCTGCGTGCGCCGCTGGTTCGGCCGCAAGGTTCGTGTGCCGACTGCTTCAGCGGTGCTGGCACAGCAGCAGTCCGGCCTCCAGCAGGGTGTGGCCTGGCGGTCCCACGTGCGGCCGCTGGACAGCCCGGCAGGCGGCGGCAGCGGCAGCGGCAGACGCGCAGCGCAACTCGGCGCGGGCTGTTTGTGTGCCGTGAGTCAGGCAGTGCGCGGCCGGCGTGACCTCCGGCTGGCCCGCTGGATGTGTGCCACCGCGCCGTCTACCGCGGCCGCCGGTTTAAAGGCCGGCCGGGCCGCCGCTTGCGTCATCACGCGCTGCCGCCGCCTCTGCTGCCCTGCCGTCGCCCGTACCATCCCCGCGGGCTCTTTCTCTGCAAGCTGACCACACCTCCACTTCGTGCTCACTTCATCGTTCGTAACTCTATGTTGCTCTGACAAGGAGAGGGCCCCAGCGGTTGCATCGACCTTTTTGAAACCATACACAGGGTGGTCCATTGATCGTGACCGGGCCAAATATCCCACGAAATAAGGGTCAAACGAAAAAACACAAAGAGCAAAACTTGTCTAGCTTGAAGGGGGAAACCAGATGGCGCTATGACTGACCCGCTAGATGGCGTTGCCATAGGTCAAACGGATATCAACTGCGGTTTTTTAAAATAGGAATTCCCATTTTTATTGCATATTCATGTAGTACGTAAAGAAATATGACTGTTATAGTTGGACAACTTTTTTCGCTTTGTGATAGATGG
The DNA here is from genome assembly GCF_023897955.1 of Schistocerca gregaria. Classification (NCBI taxonomy): domain Eukaryota; kingdom Metazoa; phylum Arthropoda; class Insecta; order Orthoptera; family Acrididae; genus Schistocerca; species Schistocerca gregaria. Next base: position 425,837,820 of record NC_064927.1, read on the forward strand.
CGCTGTAATAGTCACAAACGTATAAGTACGTGGTATCACGTAACATTCGGTCACTGCGGACGGTATTTGCTTAGTGATACATTACCCGTGTTACAATGGACCGTTTAAAAATTCCAGAAAAGATCGATAATGTCTTCATATATGGCTATTGTGATCAAAATGCCCAAAGTGCGTGTGCTATGTATGCTGCTCGGTATCCTGGACATCACCCAATTGTCGGACCGTTCGCCGGATAGTTACGTTATTTAAGGAAACAGGAAGTGTTCAGCCAGGCGTCAAACGTCAGCCACGACCTGCAACAAATGATAATGCCCAAGTAGTTGTTTTAGTTGCTGTCGTGGCTAATCAGCACATCAGTAGCAGTATTTAGTCAGTTTAGTATGTGACTGCGAGACGGTTTCCTTAGTTCGAAGCTTGTTCAGGGATAAGTTATATATCAGTTTTGGTTGTACAGTATTTACCCGTTTTCGCCTTACGAGATCGTCATCAGACTTTATAACTGACTTTCGTCCTCAGAGACTGTAAAATATTAGTTAACAATAGTGAAAAATCTGTGTGTGTGTGTGTGTGTGTGTGTGTGTGTGTGTGTGTGTTTGAATTGAGGTGGATGGGAGGAAGAAAATTGTAACGAAGAATTGCACTCAACAATAGAGAGGATGTAGTAAATCAACTCAATAGTCCGTATAACACTTTAGATTTAGTTAACACTAACAATAAAATAAAATAATTACAAGACGAGAGTAATTAATAACTTTAAGAAGTATTATATATGGAAGGTGATGCACAAACAAAGTAAAAGATAGACCTGACAATTGGAACAGGAAATATGTAAGCTGAATTATATATCGGTGGTATGAAGAATATGTATTACTGTACGGAAGCTGCAGTTATTATAAAACGTCAGGATATGTGGAGCACATACACCAGCGCAGTAAAATAAGTACAGGAATGAATGGATGACTAGAATGGAACTGGCAGTGTGAGAAGAATTTATATTTATTTACTGCGTAACTTTTAACATACTCAGTTACCGCACAGCACTGTCGGAGGTTACAAGTGTTCGCACCTCACTCTCAACGTGTAAAATTTTTTTCAGTATTGTTCGCCAATATTGTACTCTCTTTAACGATGACAGTCAAAGTCTCATGATGGGCTCGCTTAATTAAATGAATTAATCATGCAGAAGATGCACAATTTTGTTGAGCTGGATTAAAATTCTAGGATCTTTTCCCTTATAATATGGTAAACTTAAACTTTTAATCATGATCTAATCTGTGTACTTCGTAAGAGTAGCGAGTACATCGTACCAATATCAGTGATTTTCTGTCGGATTTTTCGTCCCACGCATTTTGCGAATAGAGGGAGAGTAAAATTACTTCTATATGGTTCAGTTCGTACTCTAATCTTTCTCAGCTTGTACTCACGATCCCTGAGCGAGATATTCACTGAGGTGACAGAAGTCACGGGACAGCGATATGCACATATACAGATGACTTAAGTATCGCGTTCAAAAGGTATAAAAGGGCAGTGCATTGGCGGAGCTGTCTTTTGAACTCCGGTGATTCACGTGAAAAAGTTGACAATGTTATTATGGCCACTCGACAAGAATTAACATGCTTTGAGCGCCGAATGGTAGTTGGATCTAGACGCATGGCTATGTTCAGTTACATGGAGATCATTTGCAACCATTCATGGACTTCGTATTCCCATGAGAATGCGCCAAGTTGCTCCGCCACAGTTATTCGCAATTTGTTTGAAGAACATTCTGGATTATTCGAGCGAATGGTTTGGCCACCCACAACACCCGTCATGAAACCCCTCAAAAAAAATTAAATAAATAAATAAATAAATAAAAATAAAATAAAATGGCTCTGAGCACTATGGGACTTAACTCTTGAGGTCGTCAGTCCCCTAGAACTTAGAACTACTTAAACCTAACTAACCTAAGGACATCACACACATCCATGCCCGAGGCGGGACTCGAACCTGCGACCGTAGCGGTCACGCGGTTCCAGACTGTAGCGCCTAAAACCGCTCGGCCACCCTGGCCGGCCCATCAACCATTTATGGGACATAATCGAGAGGTCAGTTCGTGCACAAAATCCTTAATCGATAACACGTTCATGGCCGTAGAGGTAACATGGCTCAATATTTCTGCAGGGGTCTTGCAACAACTGACTGAGTCTATGCCACGTCGAGTTTCTGCACAACGCCGGGCAAAAGGAGACCTTAGACGTTACTTGGAGGTATCCCATGGCCTTCGTCACCAGGTGTTCACTGGAGATAGCACTGGAGATGTACTCTTTGATACAGAAAACCCATTTGTCCACGTCAGTTGTGATAGTTTGATATTTAAATAATGTTCTGTCGGTTTTCCAGGATATGTGCTCAAGATAACTTATTCACTCCTGAAGCAGAGGAGATTCTTCCTCGTAAAGGGCAATCACTTGAGCACCATAAAAGTAGTTCCGGCTTGGCTACGACGGAGCTTGGCTCTGAGAACGTGCTGTACTCTGTCTACGCAAACGACATGCCCAAGCAGAAGGGAGGGAAGTCTCTACGCAAACGACATGCCCAAGCAGAAAGGAGGGAAGTCGCCTTGTACACGGATGATGCTGTGCTATTCGACCTTTGCAAACAACTAAACTTGTTTGCTGCGCACCTCTCGAGACATCTTGACAAAATCACCCGGTGGTATACTGTCTACGATGTGAAAATTAATTCTAAAAGGAGCCAAACAATTTCTGTTCATACCAAGGTCAAGCTCCCCAATTGCCAACTGACTGGTGGCACAGACATGGTGTGACCCAGTCAAAAACCTTGGACTTACTAGAGACAAGTGGCTGACTAGGAAATCTCACACAATAAATGCGTTCAATAAAAGTTTCTGCGTATTTTATGAATTTTTCCGCTCCTTAAGAGTGACGGACTATTACACGACGCAAAACGGAGAGTTTTGCTCGCATTATAACTCCGGTCATCTTGTACTGGTCGGCAGCGTAATCAATGGCCGCCGACAATCCGAAACGACTGCAAAATACACTATTGGCCATTAAAATTGCCATACCACGAAGATGTCGTGCTACAGACGCGAAGTTTAACCTACAGGAAGAAGATGCTGTGATACGCAAATGATTAGCTTTTCAGAGCATTCACACAAGGATGGCGCCGGTCGCGACACCTACAACATGCTGACATGAAAAACGTTTCCAAGCGATTTCTCATACACAAACAGCAGTTGACCGGCGTTGCCTGGTGATACGTTGTTGTGATGCCTCGTGTAAGGAGGAGAAATGCGTACCATCACGTTTCCCACTTTGATAAAGGTCGGATTGTAGCCTACTGCGATTGCGATTTATCATATCGCGACATTGCTGTTCGCGTTGGTCGAGATCCAAATGACTGTTAGCAGATATGGAATCGGTGGGTTCAGGAGTGTAATACGCAACGCCGTGCTCGATCCCAACGGCCTTATATCACTAGCAGTCGAGATGACAGGCATTTTATCCGCATGGCTGTAACGGATCGTGCAGCCACGTCTCGATCCCTGAGTCAACAGATGGGGACGTTTACAAGACAACAACCATCTGCACGAACGGTTCGACGACGTTTGCAGCAGCATGGACTATCAACTCGGAGACCATGGCTGCGGTTACCCTTGACGCTGCATCAGAGACAGAAGCGCCTGCGATGGTGTACTCAACGGCGAACCTGGCTGCACGAATGGCAAAACATCATTTTGTCGGATGAATCCAGGTTCTGTTTACAGCATCATGATGGTCGCATCCGTGTTTGGCGACATCGCGGTGAACGCACATTGGAAGCGTGTATTCGTCATCGCCATACTGGCCTATCACCCGGAGTGATGGTATGGGGTGCCATTGGTTACACGTCTCGGTCACCTCTTGTTCGCGTTGACAGCACTTTGAACAGTGGACGTTACGTTTCAGATGCGTTACGACCCGTGGATCACCCTTCATTCAATCCCTGCGAAACCCTACATTTCAGCAGGATAATGCACGACCGCATGTTACAGGTCCTGTACGGGCCTTTCTAGATACAGAAAATGTTCGACTGCTGCCCTGGCCAGCACATTCTCCAGATCTCTCACCAATTGAAAACGTCTGGTCAATGGTGGCCGAGCAACTGGCTCGTCAGAATACCCCAGTCACTACTCTTGATGAACTGTGGTATCATGTTGAAGCTGCATGGGCAGCTGTACCTGTACACACCATCCAAGCTCTGACTTAATGCCCAGGCGTATCAAGGCCGTTGTTACGGCCGGAGGTGGTTGTTCTGGGCACTGATTTCTCAGGATCTATGTACCGATATTGCGTGAAAATGTAATCACATGTCAGTTCTAGTATAATAAATTTGTCCAATGAACACCCGTTTATCGTCTGCATTGTTTCTTGTTATAGCAATTTTAGTGTCCAGTAGTGTATTCAGAAAAGGTATTTCGGGTGATAACAAATTCTCCCCGCAAAACCCTCAACACTTACGTCAGGCAACACTTAGAGCAACCGTCGATATACCAATTTGATTTTGTATGAAAACACAGTTTTCGTCATAAATTCACGAGGCTTACAGCCTTACAGCCCCGAAATTTGCTTCATAAGAAACCAGAAATCGTGATCATGTCAAAACCATAGATGAGCCTCACACGGCACTTAAAGGACTGAAACATGTTTACAGACAACTGCACAAAGAGTAAAAACAATACTGACATCATATATTGTCATTTTTCTGATCAGCTACAGAAAAATAGGTAGCCATACGGGCATAATTCCCTGTGAAACGTGTACTGCAAACAGCACGATATCGCTTCAGATGTTCACCATAAATCGTGTAATCGGATACTTCATTAAACCAATGGGGAATTTTTTTTCCAAGTCTTTTCTGCTTTTTCTTGTGACTGTCCTGCGGCAATAGTTTCTTGCAGGCGACTGATCGTTGTAACATAGTAATTACAACATATAATGCTGTTTAATTCGTTATTATTGTGCATACCCCAGCATTCTCATCGCGAGGGAAACAATGGGGGCAAAAGGCTCGTTTTTTCGCTAATGGCGCCACAGACCAGTTATTCGTTCGTTTCCAGTATGGCTTCCATTTTAGAGAGATAACTTCAGTCGCACGAGTGTTCCTCGTTAAAAGCGTCTCATCAGACTTAACATCCATCAGATTGCAGGCATAATGGCATTTCGAAGAATGCGACGATGCCGCACAAGAAACTGCACGCGAGGTTCTCGCAGATCGCTAATGGAGCGCGACTGCAGGAGACCGCCGCCATAGTATCTGCCGGAGTCCGCTTTACGAGTGCTGGTGGGCAGTTATCAGAGTGTCGCTGTGTTCATCCCGGAGTGCTGCGCCATAAAACACGCAGTTAAACCCTCTGAGTAACGTATTTGCGGTCAGGATTGCAGCAGCGGACACAGGTCACGACGCCTCGATATTTCTGTTGTCATCAGGTTGTGTCACTCATTCTACAAGGAGAAGGACAGTTTACTGGCTCCGGGGCATTTACTATTTGGTTTTGAGCGGGATCTGACATCTCAGCTGTATCGTTACTAAGTTTCTAGTTATACAGGGTGCTAAACAAAAGGTACGGCCAAACTTTCAGGAAACATTCCTCACACACAAATAAAGAAAAGATGTTATGTGGACATGTGTCCGGAAACGATTAATTTCCATGTTAGAGCTCATTTTAGTTTCATCAGTATATACTGTACTTCCTAGATTCACCGCCAGTTGGCCCAATTGAAGGAAGGTAATGTTGACTTCGGTGCTTGTGTTGACATGCGACTCATTGCTCTACAGTACTAGCATCAAGCACATCAGTACGTAGCATCAACAGGTTAGTGTTCATCACGAACGTGGTTTTGCAGTCAGTGCAATGTTTACAAATGCGGAGTTGGCAGATGCCCATTTGATGTATGGATTAGCACGAGGCAATAGCCGTGGCGCGGTACGTTTGTATCGAGACAGATTTCCAGAACGGAGGTGTCCCGACAGGAAGACGTTAGAAGCAATTGATCGGCGTTTTAGGGAGCACGGAACATTCCAGCCTATGACTCGCGACTGGGGAAGATCTAGAACGACAAGGACACGTGCAATGGACAAGGTAATTCTTCGTGCAGTTGACGATAACCCTAATGTCAGCGTCAGAGAAGTTGCTTCTGTACAGGGTAACGTTGACCACGTCACTCTATAGATAGTGCTACGGGAGAACCAGTTGTTTCCGTACCATGTACAGCGTGTACAGGCACTGTCAGCAGCTGATTGCCCTCCACGGCTACACTTCTGCGAATGGTTCTTCCAACAATGTGTCAATCCTCATTTCAGTGCAAATGTTCTCTTTACGGATGAGGCTTCATTCCAACGTGATCAAATTGTAAATTTTTACAATCAACATGTGTGGGCTGACGAGAATCCGCACGCAATTGTGCAATCACGTCATCGACACAGATTTTCTGTGAACGTTTGGGCAGGCATTGTTGGTGATGCCTTGGTTGGGTCCCATGTTCTTCCATCTACGCTCAATGGAGCATGTTATCGTGATTTCATACGGGATACTCTACCTGTGCTACTAGAACATGTTCCTTTACAAGTACGACACAACATGTGGTTAATGCACGACGGAGCTCCTGCACATTTCAGTGTTCTAGTAGAGGCGGACCAATTCCATGGCCTCCACGCTCTCCTGACCTCAACCCTCTTGACTTTCATTTATGGGGGCATTTGAAAGCTCTTGTCTATGCAACCCCGGTACCAAATGTAGAGACTCTTCGTGCTCGCATTGTGGACGGCTGTGATACAAGACGCTATTCTCCAGTGTCGCATCAGCGCATCAGGGATTCCATGTGACGGAGGGTGGATGCATGTATCCTCGCTAAAGTAGGACATTTTGAACATTTCCTGTACCAAAGTGTTTGAAGTCACGCTGGTGCGTTCTGTTGCTGTGTGTTTCCATTCCATGATTAATGTGATTTGAAGAGAAGTAATAAAATGAGGTCTAACATGGAAAGTAAGCGTTTCCGGACACATGTCCACATATCATATTTTCTTTATTTGTGGGTGAGGAATGTTTCCTGAAAGTTTGGCCGTAACTTTTGTAATACACTGTAGTATCTGCATTCCTGATGAAATTTCTCTATCAATTAGTAGAAGCGTCACGAGTCGCTAACACTTCATATTCTCACAACATGGATGATGGATAAGTGAGGACCTAGTGTCCACTTCGACACAATTGCCGCTGATGTTCACGCCATGTGTAAATGAATTAAATGTATGAAACCTGTAGCCCTGCGTGGCGTTTTGCACACGACGTACTTGTGTACAGCGAGGGTGACATTGTTGGAAACGTTCTCTGACTTGCAACGTTCCTGGATGCTCGCCTCTCGCCGGATCAGGGTAGGTCCAGCACTGTCGAATATGATCGTGTTGGTGGAGGAACCGTGTTGAATGAGCGTATTGACGTCCAAATATTGAAACATCCTACAGTCATTTGTCAAAGTAATTGCTACACTATACTCCTTCCCTTCTGCCTATTTGCAGGGGTGCAGTAGTCCCTCACTTTATTTTTATGCATGACAAGACGCGCCGGTGGAAGAGCTCTTGGAACGAGAGAATATTCGGCGAATGGCCTGTCCTACCCGATCCCCTGACTTAAATCCCACAGAGCGCACGTGGGAGAGGTCGGGGAGACGTTGAAACGTCCCCTCAGAAAAATTATAAATGACTGTGCTTAAGCTGACACACAATATATCTAGCGCAACGAAATCTGACTTTCAAAAATCCCTACATTAGAATGGCCCTGACTAACAATAACCTATACCTTTCATACCGAGCGAGGTGGCGCAGTGGTTAGCACACTGGACTCTCATTCGGGAGGACGACGGTTCAATCACGTCTCCGGCCATCCTGATTTAGATTTTCCGTGATTTCCCAAAATCGTTTCAGGCAAATGCCGGGATGGTTCCATTGAAAGGGCACGGCCGATTTCCTTTCCTATCCTTCCCTAACCCGAGCTTGCGCTCCGTCTCTAATGACCTCGTTGTCGACGAGACTTTAAACACTAACCACCACCACCAAATATACCTTTCATGAATCACTTACCTCACAAAAATCTTCGTTACTCAAACTGCTGCAATACAGCATGCGCCACTACTGCCAGCTGAATAAAAGATTCTAACTACTGAAGGCACTAACTACTGACAGGCATAGTTAGCAAATGAAACATTTTGATGGAGAGGAAACAATGTATTTACCTTAATAGTGTTCAAAAGTCACAATATATATATATATATATATCAGTTCATGACATCCTGTCTTACAAATTTACTGTCTCTGATGGACACACGTCGGGATCATCCGGTCTCAAAACTCCGCCATCTCTCTCCCCACATCCACCACGGGTGGCGGCTCACCTCCAACTGCACAACGCTACGCGCTGTTAACAGCCAACAGCCCAACACTACAATAGCAAATTCCAACAATGCAAACCAGCCACAGACTGCACACAGCACAGCCAGTGATTTTCAAACAGAGCGCTACGTGGCGTTACCAACATAAAAACGTAAACAGCTTACTTACAACGTACAGCAGAACGTCCGCTTGCACCGGCTGCAAGTTCACAAGTTGCGAATCGAGCTGGTCAAGGAATGGAACGTCCTACCACAAAACTCGTCACGAGCCTTGTGTCAAGCATAGGAGCACGTTGCAGGGCATGCACTGCCACCCATGATGATCACACACCCCATTAAGAAACATGGCCTGCCTCTTGTAATCTCCAGTGGACCATAATGACTTCAGTGTACAGGGTGTTTCGAAAAGGACTTTACAACTTTAAAAATTCATATAAATTTATTGAAATAATATATGGAGCTGCGTTTGGTGTTATTTTGTAGGGAAACACATCACTTGTTTTTTACCTTAAACTAAAGATGTTCTATGTGGTTTCCGTTGGTTATCCTGCACACATCCCATCGGAAGTCAATTTCTTCCGAAACTCGCTGTGGCATTTGCAGGTGTAAATACTTTTTATTCCAGTCTTTGATCGCAATATCAATTCTTTTGACGATGACCGGTTTCAGTCCGCAACGACCATCCTCAGATCTACAATATACAAATACATATACCTAGTGAGCAGTGCCTCCCCCCATGAACCATGGACCTTGCCGTTGGTGGGGAGGCTTGCGTGCCTCAGCGATACAGATGGCCGTACCATAGGTGCAACCACAACGGAGGGGTATCTGTTGAGAGGCCAGACAAACGTGTGGTTCCTGAAGAGGGGCAGCAGCCTTTTCAGTAGTTGCAGGGGCAACAGTCTGGATGATTGACTGATCTGGCCTTGCAACATTAACCAAAACGGCCTTGCTGTGCTGGTACTGCGAACGGCTGAAAGCAAGGGGAAACTACAGCCGTAATTTTTCCCGAGGACATGCAGCTTTACTGTATGATTAAATGATGATGGCATCCTCTTGGGTAAAATATTCCGGAGGTAAAATAGTCCCCCATTCGGATCTCCGGGCGGGGACTACTCAGGAGGATGTCGTTATCAGGAGAAAGAAAACTGGCATTCTACGGATCGGAGCGTGAAATGTCCGATCCCTTAATCGGGCAGGTAGGTTAGAAAATTTAAAAAGGGAAATGGATAGGTTAAAGTTAGATATAGTGGGAATTAGTGAGGTTCGGTGGCAGGAGGAACAAGACTTCTGGTCAGGTGACTACAGGGCTATAAACACAAAATCAAATAGGGGTAATGCAGGAGTAGGTTTAATAATGAATAGGAAAATAGGAATGCGGGTAAGCTACTACAAACAGCATAGTGAACGCATTATTGTGGCCAAGATAGATACGAAGCCCACACCTACTACAGTAGTACAAGTTTATATGCCAACTAGCTCTGCAGATGATGAAGAAATTGAAGAAATGTACGATGAAATAAAAGAAATTATTCAGATAGTGAAGGGAGACGAAAATTTAATAGTAATGGGTGACTGGAATTCGAGTGTAGGAAAAGGGAGAGAAGGAAACATAGTAGGTGAATATGGATTGGGGCTAAGAAATGAAAGAGGAAGCCGCCTAGTAGAATTTTGCACAGAGCACAACTTAATCATAGCTAACACTTGGTTTAAGAATCATGAAAGATGGTTGTATACGTGGAAGAACCCTGGAAATACTAAAAGGTATCAGATAGATTATATAATGGTAAGACAGAGATTTAGGAACCAGGTTTTAAGTTGTAAGACATTTACAGGGGCAGATGTGGACTCTGACCACAATCTATTGGTTATGACCTGTAGATTAAAACTGAAGAAACTGCAAAAATGTGAGAAATTAAGGAGATGGGACCTGGATAAACTGAAAGAACCAGAGGTTGTACAGAGTTTCAGAGAGAGCATAAGGGAACAATTGACAGGAATAGGGGAAAGAAATACAGTAGAAGAAGAATGGGTAGCTCTGAGGGATGTAGTAGTGAAGGCAGCAGAGGATAAAGTAGGTAAAAAGACGAGGGCTGCTAGAAATCCTTGGGTAACAGAAGAAATATTGAATTTAATTGATGAAAGGAGAAAATAGAAAAATGCAGTAAATGAAGCAGGCAAAAAGGAATACAAACGTCTCAAAAATGAGATCGACAGGAAGTTCAAAATGGCTAAACAGGGATGGCTAGAGGACAAATGTAAGGATGTAGAAGCTTATCTCACTAGGGGTAAGATAGATACTGCCTACAGGAAAATTAAAGAGACCTTTGGAGAGAAGAGAACCACGTGTATGAATATCAACAGCTCAGATGGCAGCCCAGTTCTAAGCAAAGAAGGGAAGGCAGAAAGGTGGAAGGAGTATATAGAAGGCTTATACAAGGGCGATGTACTTGAGGACAATATTATGGAAATAGAAGAGGATGTAGATGAAGACGAAGTGGGAGATACGATACTGCGTGAAGAGTTTGACAGAGCACTGAAAGACCTGAGTCGAAACAAGGCCCCCGGAGTAGACAACATTCCATTAGAACTACTGACGGCCTTGGGAGAGCCAGTCATGACAAAACTCTACCAGCTGGTGAGCAAGATGTATGAGACAGGCGAAATACCCACAGACTTCAAGAAGAATATAAAAATTCCAATCCCAAAGAAAGCAGGTGCGGACAGATGTGAAAATTACCGAACTATCAGTTTAATAAGCCACGGCTGCAAAATACTAACGCGAATTCTTTACAGACGAATGGAAAAACTGGTAGATGCAGACCTCGGGGAGGATCAGTTTGGATTCCGTCGAAATGTTGGAACACGTGAGGCAATACTGACCTTACGACTTATCTTAGAAGAAAGATTAAGAAAAGGCAAACCTACGTTTCTAGCATTTGTAGACTTAGAGAAAGCTTTTGACAATGTTGACTGGAATACTCTTTTTCAAATTCTAAAGGTGGCAGGGGTAAAATACAGGGAGCGAAAGGCTATTTATAATTTGTACAGAAACCAGATGGCAGTAATAAGAGTCGAGGGGCATGAAAGGGAAGCAGTGGTTGGGAAAGGAGTGAGACAGGGTTGTAGCCTCTCCCCGATGTTATTCAATCTGTATATTGAGCAAGCAGTAAAGGAAACAAAAGAAAAATTTGGAGTAGGTATTAAAATTCATGGAGACGAAGTAAAAACTTTGAGGTTCGCCGATGACGTTGTAATTCTGTCAGAGACGGCAAAGGACTTGGAAGAGCAGTTGAACGGAATGGAGGATATAAGATGAACATTAACAAAAGCAAAACGAGGATAATGGACTGTAGTCAAATTAAATCGGGTGATGCTGAGGGAATTAGATTAGGAAATGAGACACTTAAAGTAGTAAAGGAGTTTTGCTATTTAGGAAGTAAAATAACTGATGATGGTCGAAGTAGAGAGGATATAAAATGTAGACTGGCAATGGCAAGGAAAGCGTTTCTGAAGAAGAGAAATTTGTTAACATCGAATATAGATTTATGTATCAGGAAGTCGTTTCTGAAAGTATTTGTTTGGAGTGTAGCCATGTATGGAAGTGAAACATGGACGATAACTAGTTTGGACAAGAAGAGAATAGAAGCTTTCGAAATGTGGTGCTACAGAAGAATACTGAAGATAAGGTGGATAGATCACGTAACTAATGAGGAGGTATTGAATAGGATTGGGGAGAAGAGAAGTTTGTGGCACAACTTGACTAGAAGAAGGGATCGGTTGGTAGGACATGTTTTGAGGCATCAAGGGATCACAAATTTAGCATTGGAGGGCAGCGTGGAGGGTAAAAACCGTAGAGGGAGACCGAGAGATGAGTACACTAAGCAAATTCAGAAGGATGTAGGTTGCAGTAGGTAGTGGGAGATGAAGCAGCTTGCACAGGATAGAGTAGCATGGAGAGCTGCATCAAACCAGTCTCAGGACTGAAGACAACAACAACAACAACAACAGTGAGCAGTGTGTCTTTCAACATAATACAGCAATACGTATCACAATATACTATCATACAACCCGGAAAATGTACAGATAAAAAACGGTAAAACGTGCCTCTTCTACACCATGTCCAAAAGTGTTAAGGCCATAATGGCATCGTCAAAACATGTAAATATAAGCAATATAAGCAGCAGAGCACCGTCACATTGATCTAAAATAAGGAGTAGAATAGGCCACATCGCCGACACAGTCGTTATTCCAACTGGCTAAATCGTCCAGGACACCGAGCAGCATACATAGCACACGCCTTTTGGGCATTTTGATCACAATAGCCATACATCAACACGATATCGACCTTTCCCGCAATTGGTAAACGGTCCATTTTAACACGGGTAATGCATCACGAAGCAAATACCGTCCGCACTGGTGGAATGTTAGGTGTGCCACGTACTTATACGTTTGTGACTATTACAGCGCCATCTGTCACAAAGTGAAGAAAGTGGTCCAACTAAAACATTCACATTTCTGTACGTACTACACGAATATGTAATAAAAATGGGGGTTCCTATTTTAAAAAACGCAGTTGATGTCCGTTTGACCTATGGCAGCACCATCTAGCGGGCCAACCATAGCGCCATCTGGTTTCCCCCTTCAAGCTAGACAAGTTTCGTTCTTTGTTGTTTTTTTCGTTTGACGCTTATTTCGTGAGATATTTGGCCCGGTCACGATCAATGGACCACTTTGTGTATTTCTATATCGTATATCTGAGGATGGTCATTACGGACTGAAACGGGTCATCGTCAAAAGAATTGATATTGTGATCAAAGACTGGAATAAAAAACATTTGGCAGTATTGGACCACTGTTCGTATACGCGAATATGTCGCGGCTGCTGTAACTTGCTCAGTTGCGGCGTAAATTCATGCTCTAAGTTCAGGTAGAGAAGCCGCCACAGGAGGTACAAACATGATATCATTGATGAATCCCCATTTAAAAAATCGATTAGCGTCAGGTCTGGGGAACGTGGAGGCCATGCAATTGGCGCATCACGGCCAGTCCACCGACCTGATGATTTCCCGTGTTTTACCGAGCACCCAGTTTCTACAAAACATTTATGCCAGTCATAAATTGTACGCCTACTAGCATAATCGTTAGCGTACTTGGTAGGGCAATTACGTTGAACTGTTGTCGCCGACTTCGATTCTTCGAACCAAAACACACAGCTAGCGCGCTCGGGTCCAGTGAAGGCAGTCATCTTTAACGCAACAGCCGCCAGCTCTTCCTACGGTGCGAATCGGCACTAGAAAACTACGCGAGGCAAAACATGACGTATTTCACTACAAATTTGCACTACAGTCACCTCTACTATGAATTAATTTATATGAATTTTCAAAGTTGTAAAGTCTTTTTGAAACACCCTGTAATTATTTTCATTCAATAAAACTGTCATTTCTGTTCGTCTTATCGCTTATTTCCTTCAGTTACCGTCTGTACTGTACTGTACTAAAGCATTTCTTTCTAGGTATGGTGCAAGTTTCGTCTAGTTATGTTACTCTGAAGTGACACATCATGCGAATGATACCTTTCGTCCGTAAGTTTTCCACATCAGCGTGTTCCACACTCAGTTCACGCGAATATTATCATTACTGGCTACGAATTGTTACCATCAGACGATCTATTTAAAAGAAAGTAAAAGTGAGACTGTAAAATACTAGGAAGCTAAATTTCAAATTAGAACAGCTTCTATACACAACTGTAGGTACTAGAACATGTCACATCGTAACTTGTCCATGGAACAGACTAGGGGAGGCGCTCCACTGAAGACCTGTCTGCGCTCTGAGTGTTGGACTGGAGGCTTTAGTTAACTTCGTCCACAAAGCCTTCTCAAAATGAAAACTTAGTATTGGCTTATTTTAAAGCTGTGTGCACAGTAGAAGCATGAGAGACGACAATACCAGCAGACAACGGTTAGCGACTAACCCACACCGAGTAGCTGCGTTTTCAAGTTTTCGCGAGGCAATGAGTGATTCTTTGGATTTCGGGCTTGCAGCAGCAAAAAATACTACTTCTTCATCTGATATTTCACCCATTCATCTTTCACGCAACTTGAACAGCAATAGACAGTTATGTCATTGTGTTGAGTGGTTACTATGTTCACATTGAAAAGGAAAGTAACTGTTAACGTGGTTTTTGAAACACGAACAGCTGCTAGCATGAGTTTCTTAGAAGTAGATACCTTCGTAGTAAGAGACGGCAAAACATCGAGTAAAACTTAAGTGATATCAGGTGTTCCCCAGGGAAGCGTCCTGGGACCTCTGCTATTCCTGATCTATATAAATGACCACGGTGACAATCTGAGCAATTCTCTTAGGTTGTTCACAGATGATGTTGTAATTTACCGTCTAGTAAGGTCATCCGAAGACCAGTATCAGTTGCAAAGCGATTTAGAAAAGATTGCTGTATGATGTGGCAGGTGGCAGTTGACGCTAAATAACGAAAATAGTAAGGTGATACAGGTGAGTTCCAAAAGAAATCCGTTAGAACTCGATTACTCGATAAATAGTGCAATTCTCAAGGCTGTCAATTCAACTAAATACCTGGGTGTTAAAATTGCGAACAACTTTAGTTGGAAAGACCACATAGATAATATTTTGGGGAAGGCGAGCCAAAGGTTGCGTTTCATTGGCGGGACACTTATAAGAAGCAACAAGTCCACTGAAGAGACAGCTTACACTACACTCGTTCGTCCTCTGTTAGAATATTCCTGCGCGGTGTGGGATCCTTACCAGGTGCGATTGACGGAGGACATCAAAAGAGTGCAAAAAAGGGCAGCTCGTTTTGTATTATCACGTAATAGGGGAGAGAGTGTGGCAGATATGATACGCGAGTTGGGATGGAAGTCATTAAAGCAAAGACGTTTTTCGTCGCGGCGAGATCTATTTACGAAATTTCAGTCACCAACTTTCTCTTCCGAATGCGAAAATATTTTGTTGAGCCCAACCTACATAGGTAGGAATGATCATCAAAATAAAGTAAGAGAAATCAGAGCTCGAACAGAAAGGTTTAGGTGTTCGTTTTTCCCGCGCGCTGTTCGGGAGTGGAATGGTAAAGAGATAGTATGATTGTGGTTCGATGAACCCTCTGACAAGCACTTAAATGTGAATTGCAGAGTAATCATGTAGATGTAGATGTGTACGAAACTGTTTTATTTGACCATGTTGAAGCACTGTACGCAGTACAAGGATAAGATGGCTTATCACGAAGCTGGAAATCTACAACACTGATCAGAGTTACTTCCGGATTTAATACAACGATCACCACGTTTTTCGAAGTATTCGTGTTTTACTATTATTCAATTTATTTACGTGTTTGTTATCTTCCTCCAGGAAATGAGACTGTTTCGTTGCAAGAAATGATCCTAAATCTCGCTGGCCAACAATCGCGCTGCAAGCAACTGTTCTCAATACAGCTTTAAGCCCATTTTATTTGTATTTGGTTACCGGTTTCATCCTGAAGATGGGCAAAGGATATACGGCCGAAGTGCGGATAACGAAACAGGGCTTCCGCGGTCACGCGGCCGAAGTCTAATGGATCAAGTTAGCAGCTGGCGACTACGGATGTACTCTGAACAGCCAGACTCAGACAGTAGTTACACCAAACTAATATTAGACTAGAGCAAGCTGGTACAAAAGGGAACTCCCACAAAGGAAAGGCTATGAACGGGGAGAAGAGACATCAAAAAGTATCAGGAAATACTTCGAGAACAGTTAACGATACGATCTGAATATCCTGAAGCTGAAAAATATAGTTAAAAAATTAAAAACGAGTCATTGTCTTTACCCTAAAGCAAGTACGCCTAGTTTGGGCAATTACAAACTGTATTATCCACTGCACATCGGACCCCTTGTCAAATGAATTAAGCTAGCCGCCGGGACGCTCTCTACTGTGTGCCGGAACAAACGCGGCTGCCTCTCACAAGGGAACCTCCCCATCGCACTCCCCTCAGATTTAGTTATAAGTTGGCTCAGTGGATAGGCCTTGAAAAACTGAACACAGATGAATCGAGGAAACAGGAAGAAGTTATGTGGAACTATGAAAAAAATAAGCAAAATATAAAAGCTGAGTAGTCCAAGCGCAACAAAAGCAACATCGAAGAGCATGTGACCTCAGGAGCGCCGTGGTCCAGTGGTTAGTATGAGCAACTGCGGAATGAGAGGTCCTTAGTTCTCAAGTCTTCCCTCGAGTGAAAAGTTTAATTTTTTTTTAAGTTATGATCTGTCCGTTCGTTCATTGACATCTCTGTTCAGTGTAATAAGTTCAGTCTCTGTGTTTTGCGACCGCACCGCAAAACCATGCGATGAGTAGACGAAGCGACGTGCCTCTCCAATGCGAACTGAAAACATTTGATCGCAAGGTCATAGGTCAACCGATTCCTCCACAGGAAAACACGTCTGATATATTCCATACCACACTGGTGACGGCATGTGCGTCACATGACAGGAATATGTTGTCGACCCACCTAACTTGTTCACTTGGCGAATGGGTAAAAAGATTCTTCTACCTTGCTCGATGCTACGGTGCAGTTACCTCGCATCGGACGGACGGACGAACAGATAATAATTGTCTGAAAATAAAAAGTTAAAGTTTTAACTCAAGGGAAGACTTGAGCCAAGGACCTCACGTTCCGCAGCTGCTCACGCTAACTACAGGACTACGGCGCTCCTGAGCTGACCCTATCCTTGATGTTGCCTACCTTGCACATGGACTACTCAATTTGTATATTTTGCTTCTTTTTTTTCATAGTTCCACACAACTTCTTCCTGTTTTCTCGATTAATCTGTGTTCAGTTTTTCAAGGCCTATCCACTGTGCCAACTTATAACTAAATCTGAGGGGGTTGCGATGGGGAGGTTCCCTTGCCAACAGAGACGGTGCACACACTGTGCCCTGTCTGGAACAAAGCGCCGTTCTAGTCGCCTGGTCCGTCATTTGGCGGCGCATCGGCCGCTCCGCGCTGCTATCGTATTCTGCAAGAACAACTTTGGCCCCATGTGAAGGGGCCCCGTCGAGGTGTCCAGTTTCGCCACGAAGCACAGCTGTCAGTCGGCCCCACGACCGCTACTGCCCACACACAATCGTCTTTGCATGCATTTAGCTTATAGTACTCTGAGTGGCAGGTGTAAAATACAGGTAGCGAAAGGCTACTTACAATTTTTACAGAAACCAGGTGGCAGTTATAAGAGTCGAGGGACGTGAAAGGGAAGCAGTGGTTGGGAACGGAGTGAGATAGGGTTGTAGCCCCACCCCAAAGCTATTCAATCTGTATATTGAGCAAGCAGTAAAGGAAAGGAAAGAAAAATTCAGAGTAGGTATTAAAATCCATGGAGGAGAAATAAAAACTTTTAGGTTCGCCGACGACATTGTAATTCTGTCAGATACAGCAAGGAACTTGGAAGAGCAGTTGAACGGAATGGACAGTGTCTTGAAAGGAGGATATAAGATGAACATCAACAAAAGCAAAACGAGGGTAATGGAATGTGGTCGAATTTAGTCGGGTTATGCTGAGGGAATTAGATTAGGAAATGAAAGGATTAAAGTAGTAAATTTGATTAGGAAATGAAAGGCTTAAAGTAGTAAAGGAGTTTTGCTATTTGGGGAGCAAAATAACTGATGATGGTCGAAGTAGAGAGGATATAAAATGAAAACTCGCAATGGCAAGGAAGGCGTTTTTGAAGAAGAGAAATTTGTTAACATCGAGTATAGATTTAAGTGTCAGGAAGTCGTTTCTGAAAGTATTTGTATGGAGTATAGACATGTATGGAAGTGAAACACGGACGATAAATAGTTTAGACAAGAAGAGAATAGAAGCTTTCGAAATGTGATGCTGCAGAAGAATGCTGAAGATTAGATGGGTATATCACATAACTAATGAGGAGGTATTGAATAGAATTGGGGAGGAGTTTGTGGCACAACTTGACGAGAAGAAAGGGCCTGTTGGTAGGACATGTTCAGAGGCATCGAGGTATCACAAATTTAGTATTTCAGGGCAGCGTGGAGGGTAAAAATCGTAGAGGGAGACCAAGAGATGAATACACTAAGCAGATTCAGAAGGATGTAGGTTGCAGTAAGTGCTGGGAGATGAAGAAGCTTGCACAGGATAGAGTAGCATGGAGAGCTGCGTCAAACCAGTTTCAGGACCACAACAACAACAACAACTCTAAGATCCATCCCTCTGAACTGCCTTTGTGTGACTTAATGACTCTTCACAGTGCAACTATTTCTGAAAGCGATGTAATTAATTGGAACAACGATCGTACGACCATCCTTTTTAAGGACGAAGTAAAATATTTTCAAGCTTACAGCAAAACATTCGCATCGTCACGTATCTGCACCATTGCATACACAGAGGCCACATATAAAACTACATTTGTGCCACTCGCAAATAAGAACCTTTAATTTACACTAAAGGCAATTACAATTGCTACACCCCGAAGATGACGTGCTACATACGCAAAATTTAACCGACAGGAAGAAGATGCTGTGATATACAAATGATTAGTTTTTCAGAGCATTCACAGAAGGTTGGCGCCGGTGGCGACATCTACAACGTCCTGACATGAGGAACGTTTCCATCCGATTTCTCATACACAAACAGCAGCTGACCGGCGTTGCCTGGTGAAACGTTGTTATGATGTCTCGTGTAAGGAGGGCAAATGCTTACCATTGCGTTTCCGACTTTGATAAAGGTCGGATTTTAGCCTATCGCGATTGCGGTTAATCGCATCGTGATATTGCCTCTCGCGTTGGTCGAGATCCAATGACTGTTAGCAGAATATGGAATCGGTGGGTTCAGGAGTGTAATACGGAACGCCGTGCTGGATCCCAATGGCCTCGTATCACTAGCAGTCGAGATGACAGGTATCTTATCCGCATGGCTGTAACGGATCGTGCAGCCACGTCTCGATCCCTGAGTCAACAGATGAGGACGTTTGCAAGACAACAACCATCTTCACGAACAGTTCGACGACGTTTGCAGCAGCATGGCCTATCAGCTCGGAGACTATGACAGCGGTTATTCTTGACGCTGCATCACAGACAGGAGCGCCTGCAATGGTGTACTCAACGACGAACCTGAGAGCACGAATCGCAAAACGTCATTTTTTTTCGGATGAGTCCAGGTTCTGTTTGCAGAATCATGATGGTCGCATCAGTGTTTCGCTACATCGCGGTGAACACATATTGGAAGCGTGTATTCGTCGTCTCCATACTGGCGTATCACTCGGCCTGATGCTATGGGGTGCCATTGGTTACACGTCTCGGTTACCTCTTGTTCGCATTGACGGCACTTTGAACAGTGGACGTTACATTTCAGATGTGTTACGACCCGTGGCTATACCCTTCATTCGATCCCTGCGAAACAGTACATTTCAGCAGGATAATGCACGACCGCATGTTGCTGGTCCTGTGCAGGCCTTTCTGGATACAGAAAATGTTCGACTGCTGCCTTGGCCCGCACATTCTCCAGGTCTCTCACCAACTGAAAAGTCTTGTGAATCGTGGCCGAGCAACTGGATCGTCACAATACGCCAGTCACTACTCTTGATGAACTGTGATATCGTGTTGAAGCTGCATGGGCAGCTGTACCTGTACACACCATCCAAGCTCCGTTTGACAGGCGTATAAAGGCCGTTATTAAGGCCAGAGGTAGTTGTTCTGGGTACTGATTTCTCAGTATCTGTGCACCTAAATTGCGTGAAAATGTAATCACATGTCAGTTATAGTATAATATATTTGTCCAATGAACACCCGTATATCATCTGCATTTCTTTTTGGTGTAGCAATTTTAATGGCCAGTAGAATATTCAATGAATCCAGATATCTTGTTGCAGCATTTATGGTTTTGTTAAATTCATTCTCTCTTCGTTTATCATTTTAGAGTCCGTACCTCTGTCGGTGAAAAGGGAACCCATATACAATCACTTCGCTGTACGTCTGTCTATCTGTCTGCCTGTCAGAGCGACATTTAAAAATCTTTTTTCTCAGGAACGGATATATGTACCAAATCGCAATTTACATACTAAGATCTACGATTTCCTGGCGATAGAAAAAAAAATTAAAGCTTCTAAGTGAATGCAGCACGTACGGCCATTTATGTCACATTATTTTGACACTCGAAAATTCAGTCATCAAAACCTATATGATTGTATTGTATGGAACTGGGGACCTAGAAACGACGGAGAGGCTTCCTCCCCACCGTAGCCCTCAGTGGTTCACAATCCCACAATAGGCTACAGCAGTCCACTCAACCCTGTGCGTTTCGGCCCCGAGTGGACACCCCCCTCCCCCAGTTTCCAACCTCTCCCCCCCCCCCCCCCCCCCCCATTCCGTGAAGGTCTCACACAAGACGAGAGGTGTACGCGTACGTGGACACAGTGTTTGCGCAGCGAGTGCCGACATACTGTAACTGAGGCGGAATAAGGGAACCAGCTCGCATTCACCGAGACAGGTGTAAAACGGCCTTAAAAACCATCCACAGACTGGCCAGCACACCGGACCTCGACACTAATCCGCCGGGGGGCGGATTCGTGCGGGGACCGGCACGCCTTCCCGCCAGGCTTGGATTGATTTGGGAGAAGAGACCAAAAGGTAGGTCATCGGTCTCATCGGATGAGGGAAGCATGGGGAAGGAAGTTGGCCGTGCCCTTTCAGAGGAACCATTCTGCCATTTGTCTGAAGTGATTTAGGCAAATCTGGGAAAACCTAAATGAGGATGGCCCGACGCGCAGTTGAACCGTCGTCCTCCCGAATGTGACTCCAGTGTGCTAACCACTGCGCCATCTCGCACGGGTTTCCCACCCGGAAAGCAGTGCGTTAGACCGCACGGCTAACCGGGCGGGCAAACCTATAGGATACTTCTCCTTGACCTGGTATCATGAAATTATGCAAGAAGCAAGGTTTCACAGTACAAGACTATTGATTTGTAACTATATCACATAAAAATATTTCTTTTATCATTTGTTATATGACTTCAAAATTAAAAGTAAAACGTTGTCGAAAGTCTTGAAATTCTCCTGGCATGTTATCTTCCCAGCATCAATGTTGATAACAGGCAAAAATCATCGATATATTGTCAGGCACGGATGAGTTGTCCATACATCATTAAATTTGTACGGAAGCCTCAGTGCGCGAATTGTACTCGCAACTGGCCATTTTTTTTTTTTACAAAAAAGGTTTGTGGTTAGAAAATTGAGATACGATTACCTTTTTTTAGGCTGAGGCTAGAGAAAAACCATGTTTGTTTCTCTCCCATACTAACTATTCAATATGAGAAGCATGACTATCTAATTTTTTTATTAATGTTGGAAATGTAAATTAAAGTAATTTTCAGGCTTCAGTATGACAAAAAAAACCACTTTGCTAATTTGTTTGTTGCGAGAACAATTCAGAACAAATCTACCGTTCCCGAAAAACGCCTAATAAGGGAAGAGTGCATGTTGTCTACCCACGGAAAAGGTCACGACAATTCCTACCTAATCAAACACAATTAACTGTTGTTCCTGCGATTGACGTATTATGAACTGTTGCCTTACCTTACGATTGGGCAGCTTAGGGCCGGCATAGGAGAGCGTTAACAGCCTGTAATTATCCTAGCACTGACAAAATGCTACTTTTTTGTATAAGATAATGGCATTACGCTATTATCTTCCCACTTCGCATAGGATCGTTTGATAATCACTTTGCTCTCGAAACTAATTATGATCATATCGCACACATATACAGACTGCAGCTCAGTAGAGCCAAACTGTATTATCACGCAATGTTTCAAGCATTACCTCCATTCTCCTCTTCAGGACCAAAGATCAGTACTTAAGTAAATATGGCTCCTTAAATATCTGCCTGCTTTAACCGTACTGCCCCTAGCGGACGTGAGCTTGTCATCATGCGCAGAAGGTGGCTGTTAGCCTCGAAACGAAGTGAGTCACAAAGAGACACGCCTTCATTGCAGTTCCTTAAACATGACTGCACTACTTTGAGTCAGGATTCTACGTTTCACTTAAGAACGTTTCGGATGATGATTTTAAAACCGACTCTACATCCACATCTACATCCATACTCCGCAAGCCACCTGACGGTGTGTGGCGGAGGGTACCCTGAGTACCTCTATCGGTTCTCCCTTCTATTCCAGTCTCGTATTGTATGTGGAAAGAAGGATTGTCGGTATGCTTCTGTGTGGGCTCTAATCTCTCTGATTTTATTCTCATGGTCTCTTCGCGAGATATACGTAGGAGGGAGCAATATACTGCTTGACTGCTCGGTGAAGGTATGTTCTCGAAACTTCAACAAAAGCCCGTACCGAGCTACTGAGCGTCTCTCCTGCAGAGTCTTCCACTTGAGTTTATCCGTCATCTCCGTAACGCTTTCGCGATTACTAAATGATCCTGTAACGAAGCGCGCTGCTCTCCGTTGGATCTTCTCTATCTCTTCTATCAACCCTATCTGATACTGATCCCACACTGTTGAGCAGTATTCAAGCAGTGGGCGAACAAGCGTACTGTAACCTACTTCCTTTGTTTTCGGATTGCACTTCCTTAAGATTCATCCAATGAATCTCAGTCTGGCATCTGCTTTACCGATGATCAACTTTATATGATCATTCCATTTTAAATCACTCCTAATGCCTACTTCCAGATAATTTATGGAATTAACTGCTTCCAGATGCTGACCTGCTATTTTGTAGCTAAATGATAAGGAGTCCATCTTTCTATGTATTCGCAGCACATTACACTTGTCTACATTGAGATTCAATTGCCATTCCCTGCACCATGCGTCAATTCACTGCAGATCCTCCTGCATTTCAGTACAATTTTTCATTGTTGCAACCTCTCGATACACCACAGCATCATCTGCAAAAAGCCTCAGTGAACTTCCTATGTCATCCACCAGGTCATTTATGTATATTGTGAATAGCAACGGTCCTATAACACTCCCCTGCGGCACACCTGATATCACTCTTACTTCGGAAGACTTCTCTCCATTGAGAATGACACGCTGCGTTCTGTTATCTACGAACTCCTCAATCCAATCACACAATTGGTCTGATAGTCCGTATGCTCTTACTTTGCTCATTAAACGACTGTGGGGAACTGTGTCAAACGCCTTGCGGAAGTCAAGAAACACGGCATCTACCTGTGAACCCGTGTCTATGGCCCTCTGAGTCTCGTGGACGAATAGCGCGAGCTGGGTTTCACACGACCGTCTTTTTCGAAATCCATGCTGATTCCTACAGAGTAGATTTCTAGTCTCCAGAAAAGTCATTATACTCGAACTTAATAGGTGTTCCAAAATTCTACAACTGATCGACGTTAGAGATATAGGTCTATAGTTTTGCACATCTGTTCGACGTCCCTTCTTGAGAACGGGGATGACCTATGCCCTTTTCCAATCCTTTGGAACGCTTCGCTCTTCTAGAGACCTACGGTACACCGCTGCAAGAAGGGGGGGGGGGGGGGGGCAAGTTCCTTCACGTACTTTGTGTAAAATCGAACTGGTATCCCATCAGGTCCAGCGGCCTTTCCTCTTTTGAAGTATTTTAATTGTTTCTCTATCCCTCTGTCGTCTATTTCGATATCTGCCATTTTGTCATCTGTGCCACAATCTAGAGAAGGAACTACAGTGCAGTCTTCCTATGTGAAACAGCTTTGGAAGAAGACATTTAGTATTTCGGGCTTTAGTCTGTCATCCTCTGTTTCAGTCCTAGGTGAACGATATACTATCGAAGGAGGGGTTTGCATTATTGTCCCGTTTACGTATGGGAATTTTTGCAGTTACGTGTCACGTTTGGATTGCTTACAAGATCATCGCTTTGAATCTACCATGTGCTCGAAGGCATGGGCTTGACATTATGTACATTTCCGCCTACTCTTGTCCAATTCGCACAGTATCGCTTTTATTATATCGCCACAGACCTATTTTCACAAGCTATCGAATATCGTTAAAAAGTTTGTCTTTCAGTTTAAAAGAAACATAGTTGCATAGTTCGTATGAGGAAATGTTTTGTAGATGTAGGCTGTGGCCTACACATAAATTTAAAGAACGTCGTTTTCACCACGATCAACCGCTGCTTGAATAAAAACATTTTACTGAAAGCAGGTAATTAGAAGTTCATACAAAGTCAAGCAAATGTACTTCATTACGACATAATAAAATGTATTCCGGTTGCACCTTTTTAAATAATATGTAATAGAACATGGTTGTAATGTAATTTTTCATATGATGCCTCTTACTGTATTAGCAACTTTTAAAACCTAGCAACTTTTAAAAAATTAATGATCGCCAACAGAAAAAAATGATTTATTTTCTTTCGATTTCCATCGCACAGATCGTAATTAAGTAACACACAGTAATCAGTCCAAGGTAAATAACAATTTCCTCTACTGTGCAGTCCCTTGATCTCGGACTAGCACTTATATCCTACGTCCTCAATTATTTGTTGTATATATTGCCTCTCTTTTCCCCCACAATATTAATCCGCTTCGACACCCTCTACTAATATAGACGTTATTCTTTATGTCATTGTAAGTGTCCTGCCACCCTGACCTTTCTCCTACTTAATGTTTTTCACACATTTATTTCTTGCTCATTCTGTGGAGAACCTCCTCACTTCTTATTTTACCAGCACACTTAATTTTCAATATTCTTCTGAAAACAGATGCAGAGAACGAAGATGCCAGACTTAATTTTGTTGGAAGAATTTCAAGAAAATTTAATGCACCGACGAAAGAACTAACTCACATCATTGTCGACCGGTTTCAGAGCATGTCCCGTTAGTTTGGTGTCGTTGCCACGTCATAGTAGAAACAGAGACGATTCAAACAAAAGCGGCGCGTTTCGTCATGGGTTCGATTAACAAGTGCTATAGTGTTACGGAGATACTTACCGTCAGCAATAGAGACGTTTTCGCACCACGAAAATATTTACTGTTGGTACTTCGAGACTGTATATACCAATAGGAGTCGGGAACGTTCTGCTTCTTCCCACATACAGGGTGTTTCAAAAATGTCCGGTATATTTGAAACGGCAATAAAAACTAAACGAGCAGCGATAGAAATACACCGTTTGTTGGAATATGCTTGGGACAACAGTACATTTTCAGGCGGACAAACTTTCGAAATTACAGTAGTTACAATTTTCAACAACAGATGGCGCTGCAAGTGATGTGAAAGATATAGAAGACAACGCAGTCTGTGGGTGCGCCATTCTGTACGTCGTCTTTCTGCTGTAAGCGTGTGCTGTTCACAATGTACAAGTGTGCTGTGGACAACATGGTTTATTCCTTAGAACAGAGGATTTTTCTGGTGTTGGAATTCCACCGCCTAGAACACAGTGTTGTTGTAACAAAATGAAGTTTTCAACGGAGGTTTAATGTAACCAAAGGACCGAAAAGCGATACAATAAAGGATCTGTTTGAAAAATTTCAACGGACTGCAACGTGACGGATGAACGTGCTGGAAAGGTAGGGCGACCGTTTACGGAAACCACAGAGGGCAACGCGCAGCTAGTGCAGCAGGTGATCCAACAGCGGTCTCTGGTTTCCGTTCGCCGTGTTGCAGCTGCGGTCCAAATGACGCCAACGTCCACGTATCGTCTCATGCGCCAGAGTTTACACCTCTATCCATACAAAATTTAAACGCGGCAACCCCTCAGCGCCGCTACCATTGCTGCACGAGAGACATTCGCTAACGATATAGTGCACAGGATTGATGACGGCGATATGCATGTGGGCAGCATTTGGTTTACTGACGAAGCTTATTTTTACCTGGACGGCTTCGTCAATAAACAGAACTGGCGCATATGGGGAACCGAAAAGCCCCATGTTGCAGTCCCATCGTCCCTGCATCCTCAAAAAGTACTGGTCTGGGCCGCCATTTCTTCCAAAGGAATCATTGGCCCATTTTTAAGATCCGAAACGATTACTGCATCACGCTATCTGGACATTCTTCGTGAATTTGTTGCGGTACAAACTGCCTTAGACGACACTGCGAACACCTCGTGGTTTATGCAAGATGGTGCCCGGCCACATCGCACGGCCGACGTCTTTAATTTCCTGAATGAATATTTCGATGATCGTGTGATTGCTTTGGGCTATCCGAAACATACAGGAGGCGGCGTGGATTGGCCTCCCTATTCGCCAGACATGAACCCCTGTGACTTCTTTCTGTGGGAATACTTGAAAGACCAGGTGTACCGCCAGAACCCAGAAACAATTGAACAGCTGAAGCAGTACATCTCATCTGCATGTGAAGCCATTCCGCCAGACACGTTGTCAAAGGTTTCGGGTAATTTCATTCAGAGACTACGCCATATTATTGCTACGCATGGTGGATATGTGGAAAATATCGTACTATAGAGTTTCCCAGACCGCAGCGCCATCTGTTGTTGACAATTGTAACTACTGTAATTTCGAAAGTTTGTCTGCCTGAAAATGTACTGTCGTCCCAAGCATACTGCAACAAACGGTGTATTTCTATCGCTGTTCGTTTAGTTTGTATTGCCGTTTCAAATATACCGGTCATTTTTGAAACACCCTGTATATATCTCGCTAAATGACGCCGACTTATAATCAGAGAAATTACACTTTGTACGGAGGCATGGCACAATCCGCGAATGGAACTGCAACGGGGAAATGATAGTGGGCGATAAGTACCCTCCTTCACACTCCGTGAGGTGGCTTGTGGTTTACAAATGGGGATGCGGGAATTGGGAAGCACCGATTTCGAAACCCCCTTCCACGACACAGCCATGAGTTGGCAGCCCTGACGTCGGCTACGAGCGCTTTTCGCTTGCTGTGTTTGGAGATAAGTAATTTAGCAGGTAATTAATCGTTTCTGCTATATATTCCATAGTATTTACGTGCATTAGCGTCAGGTAGACGCGATAATTGGTGGTTTCAGTTCTTATTTGAGTCTGAATAAGGTTAGCGAAGTTTCTGTTTAGTACAGTTTCACGATACAGAAACGTTTGTTTACATTCTTAACTGACGTCAGTGCACAATACTCAGTATTTACGTTTATTAGTGTCATTTACACTCGATAGATTGAAGGTAGCAGTTTTTTATACGTTTTATTAGGTCAGTTTTCGCGTGCACCTAAACGTTTGTTTACATTATGAATACGAGGGTTAAATAGTTTAAGTTAGTGTACAACACTCAGTATTCAAGTTTATTAGTGTCATTTAGACTCGATAGATTGAAGGTAGCAGTTCTTATACGTTTTATGAGGAAAAGTGATACTGACACTGAATTCTAACCTTACTTGTATTCGTTTGACTAGCGCAACCTGCGACCGTTAACAGTTAAGCAAACGTAACATACGTGGTAAATTAGTGTTACACTACAATTTCTGAGGAAATCAGTGTTATAATACAACTTCTGAGCCCTTCTTACATACGGTTTAGTTAGCAGAAAGCTAAAACTCACCTCTCCCCCTGCTTAAATGCCTTAGCTTGTTGTGGGCTTTAGTGATCGTGTACTGTAAGCCAATCGCTTCCTATAAAGTAGAGTTCGTATTTGTGCTTTACATTCTCCAATCTTATTGTTAGCTAAAGGTTTTGTTTTGTACCTGCATCTGTCAGTGTACAATACTCAGTATTTACGTTTATCAGTGTCATTTAGACTCGGTTCATTTAAGGCAGCAATTTTTATAATTTTATTCGGTCATTTTCGTGTGACTCGGTGTTTTCTTCTTTACAAAAATCGGCTTCTAACTGCTTTCCTGTTGGCACTTAAGCCAGTCAATTTACTGGTCTTGTTATCGGAAGGTTCTAAACAAAGTGTTAATTTTCTAATTGGTCTCTTTATTTTTTGTGATTAAGCGGTGAGCGGCACAATTATCTGGTTTCAGAATACCTTCTCATTTTTTTTAGGATATAATTCAGTTATGTAAAAAAAGGTTTTTTTTCATTTTTCTGAGAAATGTCAGGTTTAGCAGTTGGAACGTTTGCAGTTCTAATCTTCACCTGGTATTATAGTTAGGTGTTGCAGATGCTTCCAGTGTGGTCAGACAAGTCTTAATGACGAAGAACGAAGTGGCAGACCTTCTCTCCCGAAGAAGCAGGACTCGCAAGGAGGTGTCACAATCGAAGCGATAGTGGAAAACTGGAAAATGAGTCACGGCTCAGGTTTCAACATCTTGCGCGACATTTTGAACGCAACAAAGGTCCGCTCGCTGGTTTCCTCGACGGCTCGCACCCATTCCAGAATCCCGCCGAACTGAGACGGCAGATGAAATGTGGCAGCTGTGTCGAGCCAATCCGGACGACTTCTTTAACCGGCTAGTCACTTTGGACGTGTACTCGGTGTGTCTCTAAGACCCCGGGATAGAGGAGCGAAGCAAGTAGAGATGGGTAGTTCGCGAACGAACGCGTGCAAAGGAACGGTTCACAAAGATGAACGAAAGGACCGAGGAACAAATTCCAAGGAACGATCGGTTCACAGTTCACTTCGGTCGCGGCAGTGTACTTATAGTTCCCGGGAACGAGGAACGATCGGTTCATAGTTCACTAGTTCACTTCGGTCGCGGCGGTCACTTCGGCAGGTCTCGTTCCAGCCTCGTTCGCGTGCTCGTCTCAGTCTCGGTCTCCCTCGGCCGCACTCGTCGTTCTTCGCATGACCACCTGTCTCAGTTCCACTGCCGGCTGCTCCTTGTTGTTTAGTATCCAGTTGCTCGTTTCGTTCACTGCGCTCACCCATTTTACATGTGTTCCAAACTGTTCTTCCACTTGGTTCTGGCTATTCAGCGTCCACGACCGGTAATCAAAAAGTATTTTATAGTTACGTAAATTACATAAAAATTACGTTGTATCTAATAGGTACGTCTTTTCAGGTAACAAAAGGGCATATCAACTCACTTCATTATATCGATGAACAGCAGAAGACATACTTATAATAAGGCAATTTGTTTTTGTTATTCACATATTTTTTGGTTTCATCGACTTGATTTCGCAACTAACTTTCAATAATTAGCTTAATTTTTTGTGTAAGAAAATTCATATAAAACGATTTCCGTGTGTCATTCATATACAAAACATTGCATTTAAGAAGGCTTTAATTATTTTCAGGTGTCGTTGTTTCCACATTGCATTGCCTTCCAGTTAGGTTTCTTTGAAAAAAAAATAAAATAAAAAAGTGGGTTGTGGGTCATTTTGGGTCAGTAGGAAAAGCGGTGCCTCTCCATTTGAAAAGACAAAGATTGCCATAAAACCGTATTTACTTATTATCACAAAAACATTTGTTCAGAAGCGTCTTCCAAACCAAAAACTTTATTACTACGAACTTAATTATTATTATTATTGCTGCATTAACTTTAATAATGCAACATAAAAACCTATTTTTTACTAAGCGTGTGACGCAAGTATGAGGAGAAAACCACATTTCATTTTGTGCTTCCATAAAGTCTCTACTTCACCTACGAACTCAGAGACAACGTGAAGTATATATAGGGTGTAAACGATTATTGTTTACAACGTAGCATAGCTATGTAGTGGAAGTCGAAGAATTTCATACGAGACACTTGTGGTCTATGAAGTTGGGAAAGAGCCACCAAGAGGTTTACAAGACTACATAGCCAATGTGCGCCGCGTGAGATTTTCATGTTCTCTTCTCCAGCTCTCTACACATGGTCATCGATTGTTTCGCAGTTGTTGCTTGCATTAGCTTGTTATTCCTTCACTGCCTAATTATTACATGTTTGTCTGTTTGTTGTATCTGCTCGTAACGGGCAACACATCGTCCGTAATTGACGAGCAGTCTGTACTCGGGGCCGGTTTTCCGTGCGCCATTCTGTATTATTTCCCTGCGATCAGCCACACAACGCTACAGTTGGCTAAACGAGAGGTTCTGCAGAATCACAGAAATTACTTCTAAAAGTGTCTAAGAATTCTGTAATGAATAAAAACTCTATAGTCCAGGTGGGAGGCAAGTGCCCCCTCTTGGTACCCTCCATCCTTCAGTCACCTACACTACTCGTTTTCAGTTTTTCATAAGAACCATATACCAAGCAAAAATGAACGTTGGACGAGTAAAAATGAACGGTTCCCAAAAAAGAACGATCAGCAATGAACTAGTTCCCAGGGATGAACTAGTTTGCCCATCTCTAGAAGCAAGAAGCAGAAGCATTTAGATTCGCCACAGTCGAAAAAGGCAGACACCAGACCACGATCGAACAAAGTGTCGCAGAGGGTTTTTTGTGTACTGCCACGGTGAGGTGCTCGCAAGTAGCATTGGCGGAATGTTACGTGATACCACGTACTTATAAGTTTGTGCCTATTACAGCGCCATCTATCACAAAGCGAAAAAGTAGTCCAACCAAAACATTCATATTTCTTTACTTGCTACAGGAATATGTAATAAAAATGGGAGTTCCTATTTTTAAAAAAAAAAAACGTAGTTGATACCCGATTGACCTATGGCAGCGCCATCTAGCGGGCCAACCATAGCGCCATCTGGTTTCCCCCTTCAAGCTAGATGAGTTTCGTTCTTTGTAGTTTTATCGTTTGACGCTTATTTCGTGAGATATTTGGCCCGTTCACGATCAGTGGACCTCTCTGTGTATTTGTATATTGTAGATCTGAGGATGGTCATTACGGACTGAAACGGTTCATCGTCAAAAGAATTGATATTGTGATCAAAGACTGGAATAAAAAACATTTGACAGTATTGGATCACTGTTCGTATACGCGAATATGTCGCAGCTGGTGTAACTTGCTCAGTTGCGGCGTAAAATCATGCTCTTAAGTTCAGGTAGCGAAGCCGCCACAGGAAGTACAAACTCGATATCATTGATGAATCCCCATAAAAAAAATGGATTGCCTTCAGGTCTGGGGAACGTGCGGGCCATGCAATTGAGGCATCACGGCCAGTCCATCGACCCGATGATTTCCCGTGTCTTACCGAGCACCCAGTTTCTACAAAACACTTATGCCAGTCATAAATTGTACGCCTACTAGCATAATCGTTAGCGTACTTGGTAGGGAAATTACGTTGAACTGTTGTCGCCGACTTCGATTCTTCAAACCAAAACACACAGCTAGCGCGCTCGGGTCCAGTGAAGGCAGTCATCTTTAACGCAACTGCCGCCAGCTCTTCCTACGGTGCGATTCGGCACTGGCAAACTACGCGAGGCAAAATATGACGTATTTCACTACAGATTGGCACTACAGTCACCTCTACTATGAATTAATTTATATGAATTTTCAAAGTTGTAAAGTCTTTTTGAAACTCCCTGTAATTATTTTCTTTTAATAAAACTGTCATTTCTGTTCGTCTCATCGCTTATTTCTTTCAGTTACCGTCTGTACTGTACTGAAGCATTTCTTTCTAGGTATGGTGCACGTTTCGTCTAGTTATGTTACTCTGAAGTGACACATCATGCGAATGACTAGGACTGAGCCTGCTCGAGCCCATACCTTCTGTCAGATGATGTAGGGGTTTCAATGATGGGTTTGGGAATGGATCGTGAGTAGTGTTTCTTGGTTAGTTGGTAGGATGATCTTGAAAAGAGATTTCTGGGATGATTTAAGGCGTGGATTGATCTGAGCATTATGCGACTTAACTTCTGAGGTCATCAGTCGCCTAGAACTTAGAACTAATTAAACCTAACTAACCGAAGAACATCACACACATCCATGCCCGAGGCAGGATTCGAACCTGCAGCGCCTAGAACCGCAAGGCCACCCCGGCCGGCACCTTTGGGAGAAAGCTTGAAGAAGTACAGAAGGCACACAGTGTTACCAAGTCTCACTGACTTTGTCGAAGTGATAACCAAAACGTGACGGCCGAGGCTGGCACACCGTGCTGCCTGGAGCGGCGCTCTCGCCACACAGGTGGTTGCTCGCCTGCTCGCGTATTAACAGGCGACCTGCCGCCTGCTTTGGGGCGCTTCCAGTGCGTCCCAGACACAGCCGCGGGCAGCTTGGCAGCGACGAGCTCCCAATCTCGAACCGTCGCCGTGTCGTGTCGACCGCCTCCTGTTCTGCCGCTCATTATCCTCCGTCACCAAGTGGGAGGTTTTCTGCCAAGCCGGTGAGCGAGTCCAATAGTACGCGGCCCGGCAAGCTCGCTACTATCCTTTCCTGTTCACTGGAGAAACTGGTATGCCTTACATCTCGCCTCGCAATGCGCTCCTGAGGCACCATAATCAGGATTTCACTTGACGACAGTGCCTACCAGGCCACTCGTTTGAAGCGAACACATTTGACAGTGATTCTTCAGTTTCTCCCGGCGCCGGCCGGAGTGGCCGTGCGGTTCTAGGCGCTACATTCTGGAGCCGAGCGACTGCTACGGTCGCAGGTTCGAATCCTGCCTCGGGCATGGATGTGTGTGATGTCCTTAGGTTAGTTAGGTTTAATTAGTTCTAAGTTCTAGGCGACTGATGAACTCAGAAGTTAAGTCGCATAGTGCTCAGAGCCATTTGAACCATTTTTTCGTCCCGGCGTATTTGTTGCTCGAACAGTCCACGGGTATACTGCCGGTTCATAGTGTCCAATGGGCACAATATTTCGGCGATCAGACATGCCGCCATCGTCAGGTGCGCTGACGAACTGAGCTCCTCTGTGTGGTGTGTCGGATGGGATTTCTGAATCCCTCGGTTTGTTTCGAAGGACCGGGACTGCTCGAGCCCATACCATCTGTCGGATGACGTAGGGGTTTGGAATGATGTGTTTGGGAATGGATCGTGAGTAGTGTTTCTTGGTTAATTGGTAGGATGATCTTGAAAAGAGATTTCTGGGATGATTTAAGCTGTGGATTGATCTGGGATTGGGATAGTATCGGATGTCGACGTCTTCTTGAGTTCTCTCGCCACAACGCGCCGACTGCGTTGTGGCTCAGCGAACGAGCAGCTCCCCTTGATCAGGGCAGCGAGGTCGTTCCCGGCGTCTTGTGATGAGATTTGGACGACTGTTGGCTGTCGTGCAACAGCCTTCTTCTGTTCCTAATCGGAAACCGCGACTGTGTTTGGCTTGGTGGCTGCCTCCACCTTTTCGGAGGCGGCCAAATCAAGCAACCCTTCCAAGTACTTGGAGATCCGCACCGCCAGCTTCTTCTTGGGAGGCGGCGGGGCGGGATCTGGGTCCGATTCCGTTGTGTCCATTTCCTCTATGGGCTCCCGCCCCGATGGGGGTGGAGCAGGTGGGTTAAGCTGCAGTGCTTTAGAGGCAGAAGCCACTTCAGCCCGCAGCCGCTGGATTTCCCTGTGCGCCGCGCCCAGTTGGTCTCGTAGGGCGGTCCTCTCTGCCGCGAATGCGGCTTTGAGGTCCGCTATTGCGTCTTCTGTGGCCGCACGGAGCTTGTGCGGCACAGCGTCATCATGGCAGCGTCTTTCAGGGGGCGGAGGGGCCCCCTGGTGCTGCTGGTCTGTTCCTGCTGCAGGCGCTGGCCCACGGTCGGAACGGTTCCGTCGGCTCTTCTTTTTCCTCTTCTTGTTGCCTCCGTGACCCCAGTTTGCAATGTTACTGCATCCACGAAAGCTCGCGACGTGCTTTCCTCCGCAGTTTGCGCACTTTGGCGCAACGTCGCGCGGCTTTTTGCAGTCGCGGGTGTCGTGGTTTGCCGCCACCAAAGCCGAGCGCCTCAGTAAAGAACTGAGCTCCAGAGGGCGGGTGGCCGATTTAAATCCCCTCCCCACGCAGGCCGCTCTCTTCGCCGTCCGCGCCCGCACGCCGGCGTTCGCGAACACGTGGGCGTCGGAATCTGTCGTAGCGTCGATGTGCTTGCTACGTCCGCCCTGGTCGCCAGTTCGTACTTCTTGCTGAGAGTTTTCTTAATTACATCCACTGCCGGCTCCCAAGCCTTACTGAGACTGTAGCCGCAATTTCGGTTGATAAGATCTTCCCTGGTGCGCCCACACGGCGAAGAGAACGGCCCGCGGGGGGAGGGGATTTAAATCGACTGCCCGCCCTCACGAGCTCAGTTCGTCAGCACACCTGACGATGGCGACATGTCTGATCGCCGAAATATTGTGTCCGTTGGACACTATGAACCGGCAGTATACCCGTGGATTGATCGAACATTTGACAGTGTTTACAGATACACGGCGAATGCCTCAATTAATAACTGAACAATTTTGATAGTTACCAGAATTTTGCATCCGAGTACCGTATACTGGATGAAGTTATAAAAACTGTCGTGATGACTGGGTGTCGTGTGCTGTCCTTAGGTTAGTTAGGTTTAAATAGTTCTAAGTTCTAGGAGACTGAAGACCATAGTGGGCAGAGCAATTTTATAAAAAGTGTCTCCACTAGCAAAAATTAAGTACAACGAATTCACGGCCGATATTTGCGTCCCTGTTAGTTTTTGTTTTATGGGCATTAGGCTCTGGGCCTAGGTACCTTTCTCTGCTTAACGAACATCTTCCAGTGCTGGGAAATGATACAGAGGCTCAGCATTTTCAAATTACGAAATCAGCAACAAGAACCTTTTATAAACAGTTTGGCCTGCAGAACTTTTATAAGCAAGGAACTGCTCTCTGAATGTTTGAAAACAGTCCAGCTTGCTGATCTCGTGTAAGATAGAAAGTGCTGTCTCTATTTCGTCTGATGATGTATAGAGCATTAGAAGACGAAACGTCAGACAGAGAAATGTGCCTCGGATCGTGGCCTAATGTCATAAAACAAAAATCAGAGATTCTTTCTCTACCTAAAGTTTCGTCCTCCAAACCTGGAGACATCACCAGGGGCTATAAAGGCTCAGTAGAACCAAACTTAAACGAAATAAGCCAGCAGAACTGTTTATAAACAACTCGGGTTGCTGATCTTTTTCAAGTTTGAAACAAATATGTGAATCTTATTATAGACTCTGATGATGTCTACTGCAACTGGAAGAAGAAACGTTGCGTAGAGAAATATGTTTGGATCACAGCCTATTGTTTATAAAACAAAACTTACGAAGCACTGATTACATTGTACATTGACTGATTCTGAACGTAAAAGAAAGGATGAATGCCGCCATGATGTAACTACTGTATGACACAGAGGAAGAGAAACTCCGCTTCATTACTTGTGTGACGCTTAGCATTGGATTCTTCGGCCTTTTAAATTCGGACAGGATTAAAGAGTGACTGATGCAACGTTTCGCAACAAAGGCTATAAAGGAACCTTTCGATGGATGCGTTATTGAGTGGCCTGTGTTTGGTAATACACTCCAGTTCGTTTTTCTAAGAACCTACGTCTAAAACACTTAACATGAGCGGTTTCTAGCTTATACAATATTCAATGATTTGCCCCAGCTGACGATGCTTTCGATCGGACAACAGACATCTAATAGAAATGTAACTTCGAGTTAGAGTCTCTTGCCCTCCTACATTTAGATCAGCGTATTTGCTTCGTAGCTCACAGTACAGTGCGTGGCGGAGGGTAGAAACACCAGCCAAACCATACCCTATTTCATATGCGCGTTGGACGATGTATAAATGACAAGTGTCTGTATATACCCTAATCTCAAGTCTCATCATCCGCACGCAAGATATACGACAGAGACAGGAAAACTGTTGCACAGTCTGCCTAGATGCTTTTCGTTCTTTTTTTGGGTCGTCAGCCTCGTCTGATACGGCCTACCGTGGTTCACACGTGCCAGTCTCAGAGTCACTACGTTAGCTGCTAGTGCCGCAACGTATTTAATGTATGTAATAGCAATTCGTTTTAAGTAGCCTTAAATCGTTTCATCACCGAGGGTAGTTATGTCAACGTCTCTCCTTTGTGAGTGCTTGGGGCAGCCTGTAACGCATATCGTAGTTTCCTTATTTGCGAATACACTGTTGACTATTAAAATTGCGATACCAGCCAGACAAGAAACGGCAAACTGGCACGAAGTGTACTACACGCTTCGATATGCATAATCATTACCGTTTCAGCACAGCCGTACAAAGCAAGTACCAACATGACGCTGTAAACAGAACCTGGATTCATCCGAAAAAATGACGTTTTGTCTGTCGTGCATCACGTTCTTCGTTGAGTAGAGCATCGCAGGCGCTCCTGTCTGTGGTGCAGCGTCCAGGGTAACCGCAGCCGTGGTCTCCGAGCTGATAGGCCATGCTGCTGCAAACGTCATCGAACTGTTCGTGCTAATGGTTGTTGTCTTGCAAACGTCCCCAACTGTTGACTCAGGGATCGAGAAATATCTGCACGATCCGTTACAGCCATGTGGATAAGATGCCTGTCATCTCGACTGCTAGTGATACGAGGTCGTTGGGATCCAGCACGGCGTTCCGTATTACCCTCCTGAACCCACCGATTCCATATTCTGCTAACAGTCATCGGATCTCGACCAACGCGAGCAGCAAATTTCGCGATACGATAAACCGCAATCGCGATAGGCTACAATCCGACCTTTATCAAAGTCGGAAACGTGATGGTACGCATTTCTCCTCCTTACTCGAGGCATCGCAACAACTTTGCAAAAACAGACATAATGTCTTTTGGGACAACAGCAACCAGTGAAATTATAATGTTACTTAAAAACCGTCTTGATTGCAAATATTTTTATTCATATGACCGGTTTCGGTTCATTCAGAACCATCTTCAGATCTGATATTTCAGTTACAGGAGTAACCCGTCCAAATCCAGCAGTTTTCACATGCTACGTCACATGTGACTTAGCATGTGAAAACTGCTGGATTTGGACGGGTTACTCCTGTAACTGAAATATCAGATCTGAAGATGGTTCTGAATGAACCGAAACCGGTCATATGAATAAAAATATTTGCAATCAAGACGGTTTTTAAGTAACATCACAACAACGTCTCACCATGTAACGTCGGTCAACTGTTGTTTATGTATGAGAAATCGGTTGGAAACTTTCCTCATGTCAGCAAGTTGTATGTGTCGCCACCGGCGTCAAACTTGTGTGAATGCTCTGAAAAGATAATTATTTGTATATCACAGCACCTTCTTCCTGTCGGTTAAATTTCGCGTCTGCAGCACGTCATCTTCGTGATGTAGCAATTTTAATGGCCAGTAGTGTACAGCTATTGATGACTCCCCATCTGCAAGACAACAGGCTGCACCATCCGTACTGTAAGGTTCTCTTTGCGTTCGTCGGCGAGCAGCCTGCTTTTTAGCGACCGTTGCCAGACGGAGGAGGTGTGTGAAGCCAGCCGCGGTTGTGTGGCGCCAGCAGGCCGGCCGGGCCGCTGACAACAGACTAGCAGCCTCTGACCCAGCAACCAGCCAGACCTGCCGCCTCTCCTCCCCAATGTGGCTGCGGGGGCTGAGAGACGAGACACAGCAGACATAGAGCCGCTTGTCTCCCACCATTTAAGTGACTCGAACCTGCGCATTCATAAGTGTAGACTGCAACACCAGGACGGATAGCAAATAACGGTATTTTACTTGTGGATACGTTGTAGTGTCCGGTGTCGCCGCTGGGCGCGACACTTTCTGACTGCATCTAGGGCAGCCGTAACAGTAGGTGCCGCGCTGATGGCCAAGTGTAGGTACTCAAGGAGTCGATGTCGCACTTCCCGTGTCGGAATTTGTCTCGCTGAACCCACTTCCTCCATATTCGCACGATGGCCGTGGGACCCCGATCGACGTGAGGACCAATACTGCGGAACAGATTGCAGTGTTGGCAGGTCGCCTGCTGAGGCGAATATTCTCAAAATGGGTCAAATGGCTCTGAGCACTGTGGGACTTAACATCTGCGGTCATCAGTCCCCTAGAACTTACACTACTGGCCATTAAAATTATTACCGGTGGGGTCAGGGATTTTCTCTGCCTCGTGATGACTGGGTTTTGTGTGATGTCAGGTTAGTTAGGTTTAAGTAGTTCTACGTTATAGGGGACTGATGACCATCGATGTTAAGTCCCATAGTGCTCAGAGCCATGTGAACCATTTGAAGCCATTAAAATTACTACACCACTAAGATAACTGCCTACATATGCGAAATTTAACCGACAGGAACAAGATGCTGTGATATGCAAATGATTAGCTTTTCAGTTTCCAATGAGTTTCTCATACACAAACAGCATTTGATTGGCGTAGCCTGGTGAAACATTCTTTTGATGCCTCTTGTAAGGAGGATAAATGCGTACCATCACGTTTCCGACTTTGATAAAGGTCGGATTGTAGACTATCGCGATTACGGTTTATCGTATCGCGAAATTTGCTGCTCGCTATGGTCGAGAGCCAATGACTGTTAGCAGAATATAGAATCGGTGGGTTCAGGAGGGTAATTCGGACCGCCGTTCTGGATCCCAAAGGTCTCGTATCACTAGCAGTCGAGATGACAGGCATCTTATCCGCATGGCTGTAACGGATCGTGCAGCCACGTCTCGATCCCTGAGT
This sequence comes from Schistocerca gregaria, assembly GCF_023897955.1. Lineage (NCBI taxonomy): Eukaryota > Metazoa > Arthropoda > Insecta > Orthoptera > Acrididae > Schistocerca > Schistocerca gregaria. The sequence goes on from NC_064927.1 coordinate 425,876,572, forward strand.
CAACAGATGGGGACGTTTGCAAGACAACAACCATCTGCACGATCAGTTCGACGACCTTTGCAACAGCATGCACTATCAGCCCGGAGGCCATAGCTGCGGTTACCCTTGACGCTGCATCACAAACAGGAGCGGCTGCGATGGTGTACTCAACGACGAGCTTGGGTGCAAGAATGACAAAATGTCATTTTTTCAGATGAATCCAGATTCTGTTTACAGCGCCATGTTGGTCGCATCCGTGTTTGGCGACATCGCTGTGAACGCACATTGGAAGCGTGTATTCGTCTACGCCATACTGGCGTATCACCCGTTGTGATGGTCTGGGGTGTCATTGTTTACACGTCTCGGTCACCTCTTGTTCACATTTGAACGGCGGACGTTACATTTCGGATGTGTTACGACCCGTGGCTCTACCCTTCATTCGATCCCTACGAAACCCTACATTTCAGCAGGATAATGCACGACCGCATGTTGCAGGTCCTTTACGTGCCTTTCTGGATACAGGAAATGTTCGACTGCTGCCCTGGCCAGCACATTCTCCAAATCTCTCACCAATTGAAAACGTCTGGTCAATGGTGGCCGAGCAACTGGATCGTCACAATACGCCAGTCACTACTCTTGATGAACTGTGGTATCGTGTTGAAGCTGAAAGGGCACCTGTACCTGTACACTCCATCAATGCTCTGTTTGACTCAGTGACCAGGCGTATCAATGCCGTTATTACGCCCAGAGGTGGTTGCTCTGGGTACTGATCTCTCACGTTCAATGCACCTAAATTGCGTGAAAATGTAATCACATGTAAGTTCTAGTATATGTGTCCAATGAATACACGTTTATCATCTGCATTTCTTCTTGGTGTAGCAATTTTAATGGCCAGTTGTGTAGAAATAGCTAGGCGTCATCTAATGAAGTGTGTTGGGTTCCTTGCTGTTTCTAGTGTATGCCAATGGCTTGACGTAATGGGCTTCTCGATCAGTCACGTCAAATGATTAAAAGAAGCAGCAATCGTAACTCCACTAGATACATTGAGGTGACAAGAAGTTATGGGACACCTCCGAATATCGTGTTGGTCCTCCAGTTGGCCGGCGTAGTACAGCAACTCGGCGTGGCATGGACTCATCAAGTCGTTGCAAGTCCCCTGCAGAAAACATTGAGCCATGCTGTCTCTATAGCCGTCCATAATCATATAACTGTTGCCAGTGCACGATTTTGTTTACGAACTGACCTCTCGATTACGTCCCATAAACGTTCGATGGGATTATTGTGGGTGGCCAGATCATTCGCTCGGAATGTCCAGAGTGTTCTGCAAACCAATCGCATGGTCGGGTAATATGGATCACTATCTTCCATAAAATTCGTACACGAGATACACGTTCACAGTCTGATATGGAATAACTGCTGCACACATGTTAGCATTTCAACGGCTGTGTCCGAGCAGGCTGCTGTAATACGCCGGCCGGTGTGGCCGAGCGGTTCTAGGCGCTACAGTCTGGAACTGCGCGACCGCTACGGTCGCAAGTTCGAATCCTGCCTCAGGCATGGATATGTGTGATGCCCTTAGGTGAGTTAGGCTTAAATAGTTCTAAGTTCTAGGGGTCTGATGACCTCAGAAGTTAAGTCCCATAGTGCTCGGAGCCATTTGAACCATTTTGCTGCAATACGTCGTTGCATATCGTCTGGTATCGCTAGTATGCTCTTGGAGACAGCGTTTTTTAGCTTTCCCCACAGGAACAAATCTACAGGCGTCAAATCCGGGGAATGGCCGCCAGAGGTACAGGTCATCTGTGTCCAATCCAACGATTTGGGAACAGCACGTCAAGAGATGCTGCAATACTTCGTGCACAGTGGGCTGGACAGCCATCATGTTGGTGCCACAGGGTCCTCCTATTCTAGAGAGGAACGTCTTCTGGCATTTGGGGAAGACGGTCTGTTGGGAGGCTGCGATACTTGTGTGCATTCAGTGTTCCGTCTGTGAAAAACAGTCCTGTGAGCTGACGGTTTACTATACCAAAAAGCAGTTTTACACTCCATTGACGCTGACGTTCCACGTGTCGAAGCCAACGGGAGTTGTCAACAATGAAATAGTGCACGTGTAGACGGTGTACCTCGTCATGATTGATAAATGTATCTTCATCACCAAAAAAGATACAGGAGTATCCTGTTGTAAAGCCCATGTTAATGTCGATACGCACTGTTCCATTAAAAAAGTATATGCTTGCGCAGAAATACACTTTCCAAATATCATTAAAATCGGTGCTTTGGCTAATAATACGAGTGCCCCGCTACCAATCCATTCTGTGAAAAACTGCACATCAACGGCACTTTCCATTTCAGCAACATCTGCGTTGCAAGTTTTAGGTAATCCATCTTGTAAGAAACAGTCCAACGCTGATAAATGTGTGCCTCATAGAGAACCAGTTTTATTTCAAACTGGTTTTTATCTTCACATAGAATAACAGGATTTTGATGGCGTAATTTTATGGGGCACTTTCCCTTAGACCTGTCTTCGAACTTTAGATCCCCGAACGTGGGTGCTCGCTCATCTCGGGGCTTGGAGTGGTGAAGCACAAGAAGAGCTCGACCCCTTTCCTCTCTCCGAGTAGGGAACAAATAAGCGTAAAAAGTGAAGCTAATTATATATTGTTAAAGCTTGTGAGTTTACTGAACCTGAAAATGAGTTTTATATTTTGCACTGGATGATTGCAAAAATCTACATCTACATCTACATTTATACTCCACAAGCCACCCAACGGTGTGTGGCGGAGGGCACTATACGTGCCACCGTCATTGCCTCCCATTCTGTTCCAGTCGCGTATGGTTCTCGGGGAGAACTACTGCCGAAAAGCCTCCGTGCGCGCTCGAATCTCTCAAATTTTACATTCTTGGTCTCCTCGGGAGGTATAAGTAGGGGGAAGCAATATATTCGATGCCTCATCCAGAAACGCGCCCTCTCGAAACCTTACCAAATAACCTTGTGACGAAACGCGCCGCTCTTCTTTGGATCTTCTCTATCTCCTCCGTCAACCGGACCTGGTACGGATCCCACACTGATGAGCAATACTGAAGTATAGGTCAAACGAGTGTTTTGTAAGCCACCTCCTTTGTTGATGGACTACATTTTCTAAGGACTCTCCCAATGATTCTCAACCTGGCACCCGCCTTACCAACAATTTTATTTGATCATTCCACTTTAAATCGTTCCGTACGCATACTGGCAGATATTTTACAGACGTAACTGCTCCCAGTGTCTGTTCCGCTATCATTTAATCATACAATAAATGATCCATCTTTCTATGTATTCGCAATACATTACATTTGTCTATGGTAAGGGTCAGTTGCCACTCCCTGCACCAAGTGCCTATCCGCTGCAGATCTTCCTGCATTTCGCTGCAATTTTCAAATGCTGCAACTTCTCTGTATACTACAGCATCATCCGCGAAAAGCCGCATGGAACTTCCGATACTATGTACAAGGTCATTTATATATATTGTGAAAAGCAATGGTCCCATAACACTCCCCTGTGGCACGCCAGAGGTTACTTTAACGTCTGAAGATGTCTCTCATTTAAGAACAACATGCAGTGTTCTATTTGCTAAAAACTCTTCAATCCAGCCACACAGCTGGTCTTATATTCCGCAGGCTCTTACTTTGTTTATCAGGCGACAGTACGCAACTGTATCGAACGCCTTCCGGAAGTCAAGGAAAATGGCATCTACCTGGGAGCCTGTATCTAACATTTTCTGGGTATCACGAAAAAATAAAGCGAGTTGGGTCTCACACGGTCGCTGTTTCCGGAATCCATGTTAATTCCTACGGAGTAGACTCTGGGTTTCCAGAAATGACATGATACGCGAGCAAAAAACATGTTCCAAAATTCTACAACAGATCGATGTCAGAGATATACGTCTATAGTTTTGCGCATCTACTCGACGACCCTTCCTGAAAACTGGGACTACCTGTGCTCTTTTCCAATCATTTGGAACCTTTCGTTTCTCTAGAGACTTGCGGTAGACGGTTGTTAGAAGGGGGGCAAGTTCTTTCGCGTACTCTGTGTAGAATCGAATTGGTATCCCGTCAGATCTCAGTCGACTTTCCTCAGTTGAGCGATTTAAGTTGCTTTTCTGTACCTTGGACACTTATTTCGATGTCAGCCATTTTTTCGTTCGTGCGAGGATTTAGAGAAGGAACTGCAGTGCGGTCTTCCTCTGTGAAAGAGCTTTGGAAAAAGGTGTTTAGTATTTCAGCTTTACGCGTGTCATCCTCTGTTTCAATGCGATCATCATCCCAGAGTGTCTGGATATGCTGTTTCGATCGACTTACTGATTTAACGTAAGACCAGAACTTCCTAGGATCAAGGCCAATTGAGAATTCTTCTGGCTAGATTTGAAAAACTCAGGCGGAATTGTGATTCAGTTACAGGACATCTTGAGTAGTCGCACATACAGACAGATGGTTCATCTAAATTCTATGACAGCTGACATTTGTTCTGTAATGTAGACTTCCGAAAGGAAAGCGTATTTCAAAGAGACATCCCGTTGCTTACAATCAGCGTAAAATTTTTCTGACGTTGAACTGAGGCACAAGGCGTGACCAGCGAAGCCACCCCACTCTGCGAGTGCTTTTATCGTAGACCCGTAATACGTACAACGCGGTTTCAGTATTATGCTCTGAACTTTTACTGTTCTTCTGACAAGAAACATGAGAGTAACACACACACTCAGTGAGTCAAACGTGAATGGTTAGTGACGTGGACAGGCTTTGCTTTATTAAGGATGCAAACATTCTCGGCTAACAAGTTTGTTTGCGTGGCCATCATCTGCAGCAAGCACAGAAATATTCGTTTTGTAAATAAAAAACACCTTTATCCCACAGCAACTGACATCTTCATTCCTCAGTCTTTGAACTACCCACGCTCACAAAAGCAAGCAGCACTTCGGCATATGCTCCATACCCTCAACACAGTGCTACTCGACAAAGAAAACTGCTAAAGAGAACTTACAGAATGATGCAAAAAGCCAGAAACAAGCCGCGCGTTCTTGGACGCCTTGTCACGGTCCGTGCGACTTCCCCCCGTCGGAGGTTCGAGTCCTCCCTTGGGCATGGATGTGTGTGTTGTCCTTAGCGTAAGTTAGTGTAAGTTAGCTTAGGTAATGAGTAAGGGCAACGGCCTTGCCGCAGCGGATACACCGGTTCCCATGAGATCACCGAAGTTAAGCGCTGTCGGGCGTGGTCGACACTTGGATGGGTGACCATCCAGGCAGCCATGCGCTGTTGCCATTTTTCGGAGTGCACTCAGAATCGTGATGCCACTTGAGGAGCTACTCGACCGAATAGTAGCGGCTTCGGTCAAGAATATCATCATAACGACAGGGAGAGCTGTGTGCTGACCCCAAACCCCTCCTATCCGCATCCTCCACTAAGGATGACGCGGCGGTCGGATGGTCCCGGTAGGCCACTCGTGGCCTGAAGACGGAGTGCTTTTTTTAAAAAGTAGTGAGTAAGCTTAGGGACCGATGACCGCAGCAATTTGGTCCCATAAGATTTTACCACAAATTAAAAAGTATTAAAAAAATGGTTACAACAGTAACACTGTGACAAATTTAAACAAGAAAATTAAAAAAATAAAAAAAGAGAGAACTCGAAAGCAAGATAACAACACAACAGAACCATACACCGTAACAAACACTCCGTACCACAACACATGCATAGAATAATCAGGATTATATGACACAGAATGGTAAACAGTGACTTAAATAAACAAACTCACTCATAAAATCAGACGCATTTTCAACAGACACGGCCTCAAAATACTATACGATACCAGAATATATATATATTATAGTTTAACACTTGTGATGGCAGAAAATAATTATAACAGACAATAAAGAAACACGTTCTAACCCAGCAAGAAAATAAAAACATTAAAAAAAAAACAGAAAAGAAAGCCCTATTTAATGATCAAGTACACATAACAAACAACTCACTGTGTACATTAACAGATAAAATAGTAGAGTAACACTCCAACCGATGATCATTATCATAATACCTTGGCTAACCACACACACACACACACACACACACACACACACACACACACAGATATAAAAAAAACTACAGATAAGAACAGACGTTGAGTTAGGTTGACAACATGTACATAAACAAGATACACAGAAAGAGATATAAAGTAAACACGCAGTAGTTAGGACTTGAAATCCTAGTTTTCGGTAAAATATGTACAGCTAATGACAAAAAAATAGTACTGCTCCACAGCAATTAGCGCAAAGAACCTGAAAATTGCGAACAAAATAGTTCGTAACGTGAAAATGTGCTTATGTTACGTAAGTGACGTTGTAATGCGAACTCCAGCACGTGCTTAGATGAGAGGAAACGCAGAGGGTAGTCAGAAACTCGAATAACTGTACATAATCAGTTATTTACGTAAAAAATAAGACGTCAGCTGTTTTATAATCTATAAATGTGGAACATCGAAACAAAACTATATTATTCTGGACTCCACTGAAGACGCCTTAAAGTAAAAGGCGAAAACTCATCTGGAAAAAATAAAATACAATGTAGAAAGAACAGGCGTTTTTCATTTGGAAAACTAATAATTCTCGGCTAATTTCACTTGTGAAATCTTTTAGAGTCATCGGACCAGTTTCTGGTGTCCACGGTGAGTAATTGCAGGAGATTCCATTAGTGATGCTTTTTCATTCATTTTTTATATGTTACCAGTAGGTTCTTACAGTGAGGGCAACAGAAACTGACAGAAGTTGGCGATAAATAATCTGGATCTTCGACAAACGTAACAAGGTGGGGCGATTTAGTACGTTCGAGATGTAGGCCCTTGAGCTGCAAGCCCTATAGCCTGAGCTATCCGTGTGCCCCCCCCCCCCCTCCCCTTTCCTTTCAGAATGATCTTGTTGCGCTTAAAAAGGTAGCAGAGACTTGGTAATTTGGTCGTGCGGGAATGAAGCAGATAGCTACGCTATAGGCGGATGTATTGGTCTGAGTTCTCTCTGACAGCTTGGGCTTGTAATTAAACGTCGTAGCCCGAATTACATTGTACTGACTACTGAAAATTAACTAAACCGAAGCACAGCATCCTCATAGTAGTGGGCAGTTCCTAATGAGGCGATACGATACAAAGTGAAAATCACGATACGATGGAGAAGCAACCTGCATGGTGGACGTAATAGAAAAGCAGCTGAAGTGACTCAGCTGGTCCACTCTTAGACGACAGCGGACAGAGATACCACACCGACACGTATGTCTGTTGTATAACCCGGCGCAACACAGAGGTTTATTTATTTATTTATTTTATGAAGCGGAGCTACATAACTCGATTCGAACTAAACTATTCGCTAAAAGAATACACCACAGCTTAATAACGAGCTGGTTTTCTTTTCGCTGCTGCGGAGTTTGTCCGTGACGTATTCGGCAGCTATGCACCACACGAGAGGCTGTTGCCACCTGCTGTGCAGTGTGCGAAGCTACATCATTTTTCTATTTCTCATATACTGCCGATACAGGCCGAAGATGGAAATGAAAAACTAATTGAAATGTAAAGACACCGGAAGTCATAAGTTGATGAAGCTGACTGGATGATTCTTTAATCCATGCTCCCCAATTCCAGGAAACTTTGTGCTGTACGTAAAATAGATCTGGAACCTAAATTCCTGCTACATCTGAATGAACAGCTGGATGAAGCCGAAAAGGACATGTCAGGATTTTCCTTACCGTGGGCTTTTTCCATTTCTACAAAAACATTGTCGATCCCTATGCAGAGTTCACTACCCACTGCTACACCATCGATGCTGGCTGATGTCACTTCAAATCCACCAACATTTCTACTGAATACTCCTCAAGCCGAATCATGTACTACTTTGCAACACTGAACAGTTGTACGAATGCTATCCTAGCTTTATTAATCTGTAACCATTATTTGCATACGTACCACATTGAACAGAGTATTGTTCAATACTAGAAGATCTTAACAAAAATCAACTTTTCGTGGTGGCGTTTTTAACGTCACTCGCACACTCACACCACCTTATCTTACTGTAATGAGTAGCTCACCATCAGGAGAAATTGTAAGTCCTGTTCCGCCAGAGTAGCTGATTCTAGTTGCTCCAAAAAGTCGAAATTGTTTGGGCTCATTCTGCAGTGTTCGTGGAATTTGTGATCGTGTTGAGGGATCTCACAAAAAACCAGCTGAACTATGATATTTATAGCATTATACCGGGTACAGCAGTACTTTCTTTTCTTTTTCAGTTTTTTAAGCTTTAAGTGATGGTAAACCGCAATAACGCCCTATTCAGAAAAACTTATGGCTGGAACAGAAACGTGATTCTCGCTGTCATGTTACCTGGCGTTTCGCGAGTCGCCCTTAGTGGAAACACTAGTGTCGCATCGATAAGCGTCGTGTTCCGCGACTTTTATTGCAATGTGTCGTGTCGTATAGCGTACTGTCTCAGGGAGAACCGACCCTATATATTTTCACCGTACTAAAGATCCACCAAATTATCGCCAAAATACACAACTGCTGATATAATACTCTGTGTGTCTACAGGTCCACCGTTTTCTCGGCTGAGAAGTTCCTGTAAACAAACACCAAAGAAGGAGTAACACTGACATGACATCTGCCCGACGTAGTGAGGGCTGTTTGAGATCAACCGAATCAACGTAACTGGCTCTCAGCCTAATTCCAGCGAGCTGTGAGTGGGGCACAGGAGTATGCAACTAGAAATTTTTTGCCTTACAAGCAAGAGAAAATTCCTGAAAACCTTAGTCACAACTGGAGGATGTGAATTACTTTTGTATTTTTTTCCGAGACTATTTCTACCAGAAAAATATTTTAGGGTTTTTCTGATAATTTCCGGGTATGCAGCCGGATCCCGTCGACATTCTGCCACGATATTTCGGCCCAGAGACGTCTGGCCATCATCAGGTGAGTACACAACTACTGAAGAGCCCAGGTGCAGTCGCGGTATTTATACCGATTCTCGCGCACGTGTTGACATGCGCGGCATAGCCGAGTTGTACGTGCTGCCCTCGGTGGTGAAAGTAAAAGATCATCTAGTCATTGAGTATCGAATGACGCTGTCTATTCCGCTGTGAATGTATAATTTTAATAACAGGATTCCAAGTTTTATCCAGTTGAAAGCCGTTGTCACGATTTATAAGATTATCGGCAAGACGTATTTCCACTGATTCCTTGATTACGGAATCCCAAAATCCGGAAACCGGAGCTAAAATTTTTGTTCCATTGTATTCCATTGAATGTCCCAATGAAATACAGTGCTCTGCTACTGCCGATTTTGACGGTTGCCGCAGACGGGTGTATCTTTCATGTTCTGTACATCGTTCATGGACAGTTCTTGTCGTCTGGCCAATATATGCAGAGCCACATTCACAGGGAATTTTGTAGACGCCTGCTTTCTTCAGTTGTAAATCGTCTTTAACGGATCAAACCTGGGCCCGGTTCTTTGCTGGTGGACGGAAGATAACCTTGATTTTATTCTTCTTCAGTAATCGGCCTATTTTCGACGAGACATTCCCGGCGTATGGAAGAAACGCAGTTGATTTAAAGTCGTCATCAGCGTCCTCAGTGCGCTGCTTCTTGTTATGACAGTTGCGCATGGCCTTTCTTATTTGGCGTGAAGTGTAGCCATTCTCTTTAAAAACCTTCTCTAAGTGTTCTAATTCTGCGTGGAGGTTTTCATCGTCCGATATTACATGCGCTCGATGTATTAAAGTACTGAGAACACCGGCTGTTTGTGCTGGGTGGTGGCAGCTTGACGCCTGGAGATACAGATCTGTGTGAGTCGGTTTCCTGTACACAGAATGTCCTAATGACCCATCATTTTTACGGCATACTAGCACGTCTAGAAATGGTAAAGTGCCATCTTTTTCAATCTCCATCGTGAATTTGATGTTCTCATGTAAAGAGTTTAAATGATGAAGGAATTTCTCCAGTTCCTGTCTGCCATGAGGCCATACAACAAAAGTATCATCTACGTACCGCCAGAAGACCGTAGGCCTTAAGACAGCAGACTCAAGTGCTTTCTCCTCAAAGTCCTCCATAAAGAGATTAGCTACCACAGGGGACAAAGGGCTCCCCATGGCGACGCCGTCTGTTTGTTCAAAGAATTCGTCATTGAATAGAAAGTACGTTGAGGAGAGTATATGTTCAAACAAGACCGTCATTTCTGCACTGAATAAGTTACCAATAAGATGTAACGATTCCATTAAAGGCACTTTGGTAAATAGTGAGACCACATCAAAGCTGACTAATAAATCCGAGCTGCTAAGCTTAACTTCCTTCAAGCGACCGACAAAATCCTCGGAATTACGTATATGGTGGCAACACTTACCCACATACGGCTTTAGTAGTGAGGCCAGATATTTTGCTGTAGAATAGGTGGCAGGAAGGTGGCAGGAAGGTGAAGGAAGTTAAGCTTAGCAGCTCGGATTTATTAGTCAGCTTTGATGTGATCTCACTATTTACCAAAGTGCCTTTAATGGAATCGTTACATCTTATTGGTAACTTATTCAGTGCAGAAATGACGGTCTTGTTTGAACATATACTCTCCTCAACGTACTTTCTATTCAATGACGAATTCTTTGAACAAACAGACGGCGTCGCCATGGGGAGCCCTTTGTCCTCTGTGGTAGCTAATCTCTTTATGGAGGACTTTGAGGAGAAAGCACTTGAGTCTGCTGTCTTAAAGCCTACGGTCTTCTGGCGGTACGTAGATGATACTTTTGTTGTATGGCCTCATGGCAGACAGGAACTGGAGAAATTCCTTCATCATTTAAACTCTTTACATGAGAACATCAAATTCACGATGGAGATTGAAAAAGATGGCACTTTACCATTTCTAGACGTGCTAGTATGCCGTAAAAATGATGGGTCATTAGGACATTCTGTGTACAGGAAACCGACTCACACAGATCTGTATCTCCAGGCGTCAAGCTGCCACCACCCAGCACAAACAGCCGGTGTTCTCAGTACTTTAATACATCGAGCGCATGTAATATCGGACGATGAAAACCTCCACGCAGAATTAGAACACTTAGAGAAGGTTTTTAAAGAGAATGGCTACACTTCACGCCAAATAAGAAAGGCCATGCGCAACTGTCATAACAAGAAGCAGCGCACTGAGGACGCTGATGACGACTTTAAATCAACTGCGTTTCTTCCATACGCCGGGAATGTCTCGTCGAAAATAGGCCGATTACTGAAGAAGAATAAAATCAAGGTTATCTTCCGTCCACCAGCAAAGAACCGGGCCCAGGTTTGATCCGTTAAAGACGATTTACAACTGAAGAAAGCAGGCGTCTACAAAATTCCCTGTGAATGTGGCTCTGCATATATTGGCCAGACGACAAGAACTGTCCATGAACGATGTACAGAACATGAAAGATACACCCGTCTGCGGCAACCGTCAAAATCGGCAGTAGCAGAGCACTGTATTTCATTGGGACATTCAATGGAATACAATGGAACAAAAATTTTAGCTCCGGTTTCCGGATTTTGGGATTCCGTAATCAAGGAATCAGTGGAAATACGTCTTGCCGATAATCTTATAAATCGTGACAACGACTTTCAACTGGATAAAACTTGGAATCCTGTTATTAAAATTATACATTCACAGCGGAATAGACAGCGTCATTCGATACTCAATGACTAGATGATCTTTTACTTTCACCACCGAGGGCAGCACGTACAACTCGGCTATGCCACGCATGTCAACACGTGCGCGAGAATCGGTATAAATACCGCGACTGCACCTGGGCTCTTCAGTAGTTGTGTACTCACCTGATGATGGCCAGACGTCTCTGGGCCGAAATATCGTGGCAGAATGTCGACGGGATCCGGCTGCATACCCGGAAATTATTAGAAGAACAAATACGCCGGGAAAATTTCAGAAGTCACATTTTAGGGTTTTGTTTGTTAGTAGATGCCTATGTGTGTGTTTTATTATTATTATTATTATTATTATTATTATTATCTAGCGAAGATTGCTCCTTGCGCACTCATCCTCAGTTTCGGGTTCAAGTAGCTCTGAGCACTATGGGACTTAACTGCAGTGGTCATCTCTCCTAGAACTTAGAACTGCTTAAACTTAACTAACCTAAGGACATCACACGAACCTGCGACCGTAGTGGTCGCGCGGTTCCAGACTGTAGCGCCTAGAACCGCTCGGCTACTCCGGCCAGCCTCAGTTTCGGGTACAGCCGCCTCTGGCATGATTCGGGTTTATGACTAGCCGTGGCATGCTTGTGACCAGAACATTGCAGCCATCTTCAGTAATCTTGTTTATAACTCACTTTGTGCGTTCTCATTGTAGTTCACGTACGAAGAATGATCTGGGCAGTTCATATGATTGATACACCAATGACGAAATTCTGCACTGATCCACATCCAAGAGAGCAAGCACTGTGTTGTACAAAAATGAATTTACCGACACTTAGCTCACAAAAGAGTTGTACAAATTGCCGGAGATTGTCACTTGTACAGTAATGTGCAGATGAAGTCACTTGAATCCGTATCGAATGTGTACGATGGCCCAACGCAAAGCAAGAAAATACCACCTCTGAATACATTTATCTCTTCAACACGTTGGTACTTTCCACCACATCACTGCGTACCTGACATAAGTGGTATTCCTGTTTCATTTGTGAGGATGACATAACACCACCATCCAACCCCGCATCAAGACGTAGGATGGCCCATCTTATACCACGCGTACCAGGACGATGCTTTGGTGACAGATATCCAACCGATTGTACGGACCCCCATTTACCCTCAGTAGCTCATCTGGTAATTTTTAAGCAAAAGGTGTTGCTCTCCTGTATGCAGCTAAGCGGACGTACTGTTTCTGATGCAGCGTTGTCACCCTCGCTAGATCTTCCTTCGGTCTATGAGTCACATCATTGAGCTCACGGTTTTTACTCACATTTATTAATATTTCAATTCACCCCGAGGGAGTGCAATAGCAGCGGGTAAAAAGCGCTCCTCATTGTAAGAGTTACACATTTAACACTGTTTTACAACATAAAATAACTAAGGTGACATATACAGAGATGATGGCGCTGACATGATGTATTGGTGATGCTGGTGACAAAATAAAATTGTAAGTTTGTAATGGAGATAAAAAGACGGACTATGAAGGACTGTGGGGGACATATAGTATTGAAAGGTGAGGGTAGGGGCAAGTAGAACAAGGACAGGGCTGGCTAGAAATTCTGATGCTAAGGCGGACCGCTTTGAGGGTTGAGGACTGGGGTTTGGTTGAAGCGGGTGGAATTGGCGCAAGGAAGGCGGAATGTACATATAATGGTACGGGAGGATACCTTGACAGGGTAGGATAGACAGCATAGCTTGTGAGCAGAGAAAAGCACACGGATGTATAACAGGAGGAAAAGTGCATATTTTTGGTTGATTTAAAAGTATATATGGGATTTTGGAGGAAAAAGAGTCAAGTCTTATGGCCGTAGGATGAGATGGATCAGGAATTTATAGGTTAGGATAATGGTAAAAGTGTTTCGACCCCAGGTGTGCCCTGTCAGTATTTTTAATTGTTTTCTGACTTTTTTTTTGATGATGATCAGGTGACGTCACGGTGATTGTCCCATGTCTTCGACACCGGACTTCGGTAAGTTCTATAGCGAGTGATATTCTGTATATTTACCCTGAATCAGCACCATAATTGTACTTCGGTTGAACTTCTACATCTACATCTACGTGATTACTCTGCTAGTCACAATAAAGTGCCTGGCAGACGGTTCCGTGAACCACCTTCAAGCTATCTACCGTTCCCCCCTCGAACGGCGCGCGGGAAAAATGAGCACTTAAATATTTCTGTGTGAGCCCTGATTTCTCTTATTTTATCGTGATAATCATTTCTCCCTATGTAGGTGGGTGACAACAGAATGTTTTCACAACCGGAGGAGAAAACTGGTGATTGAAGTTTTATGAGAAGATCCCGTAGCATCAAAAAACGCCTTTGTTTTAATGATTGCCACTCCAATTCACGTATCATGTCTGTGACACTATCTGCCCTATTTCGCAATAGTTCAAAACGAGCTGCTCTTCTTTGTATTTTTCCGATGTCATCCGTCAGTCCCACCTGATGCGGATCCCACACAGCACAGCAATACTCCAGAGTAGGGCGGACAAGCGTGGTGTCTCTTTAGTAGACCTGTTGCACCTTCTACGTGTTCTGCCAATGAATCGCAGTCTTTGGTTTGCGCTACCCACAATATTATCTATGTGATCGTTCCAATTTAGGTTATTTGTAATTGTAATCCCTAAGTATTTAGCTGAATTTAAGGCCTTCAGATTTGTGTGACCTATCGCGTAATCGAAATTTAGCTGTTTAGTACTCATGTGAATAACTTCACACTTTTCTTTATTCAGGGTCAATTGTCATTTTTCGCACCATACAGATATCTTATCTAAATAATTTTGCAAGTCGTTTTGATCATCTGATGACTTTACAAGACGATAAATGACAGCATCATCTGCAAACAATCTAAGACGGCCACTCAGATTGCCTCCTATGTCGTTAATATACACTCCTGGAAATGGAAAAAAGAACACATTGACACCGGTGTGTCAGACCCACCATATTTGCTCCTCACACTGCGAGAGGGCTGTACAAGCAATGATCACACGCACGGCACAGCGGACACACCAGGAACCGCGGTGTTGGCCGTCGAATGGCGCTAGCTGCGCAGCATTTGTGCACCGCCGCCGTCAGTGTCAGCCAGTTTGCCGTGGCATACGGAGCTCCATCGCAGTCTTTAACACTGGTAGCATGCCGCGACAGCGTGGACGTGAACCGTATGTGCAGTTGACGGACTTTGAGCGAGGGCGTATAGTGGGCATGCGGGAGGCCGGGTGGACGTATCGCCGAATTGCTCAACACGTGGGGCGTGAGGTCTCCATAGTACATCGATGTTGTAGCCAGTGGTCTTCGGAAGGTGCACGTGCCCGTCGACCTGGGACCGGACCTCAGCGACGCACGGATGCACGCCAAGACCGTAGGATCCTACGCAGTGCCGTAGGGGACCGCACCGCCACTTCCCAGCATATTAGGGACACTGTTGCTCCTGGGGTATCGGCGAGGACCATTCGCAACCGTCTCCATGAAGCTGGGCTACGGTCCCGCACACTGTTAGGCCGTCTTCCGCTCACGCCCCAACATCGTGCAGCCCGCCTCCAGTGGTGTCGCGACAGGCGTGAATGGAGGGACGAATGGAGACGTGTCGTCTTCAGCGATGAGAGTCGCTTCTGCCTTGGTGCCAATAATGGTCGTATGCGTGTTTGGCGCCGTGCAGGTGAGCGCCACGATCAGGACTGCATACGACCGAGGCACACAGGGCCAACACCCGGCATCATGGTGTGGGAAGCGATCTCCTACACTGGCCGTACACCTCTGGTGATCGTCGAGGGGACACTGAATAGTGCACGGTACATCCAAACCGTCATCGAACCCATCGTTCTACCATTCCTAGACCGGCAAGGGAACTTGCTGTTCCAATAGGACAATGCACGTCCGCATGTATCCCGTACCACCCAACGTGCTCTAGAAGGTGTAAGTCAACTACCCTGGCCAGCAAGATCTCCGGATCTGTCCCCCATTGAGCATGTTTGGGACTGGATGAAGCGTCGTCTCACGCGGTCTGCACGTCCAGCACGAACGCTGGTCCAACTGAGGCGCAAGGTGGAAATGGCATGGCAAGCCGTTCCACAGGACTACATCCAGCATCTCTACGATCGTCTCCATGGGAGAATAGCAGCCTGCATTGGATATACACTGTACTAGTGCCGACATTGTGCATCCTCTGTTGTCTGTGTCTATGTGCCTGTGGTTCTGTCAGTGTGATCATGTGATGTATCTGACCCCAGGAATGTGTCAATAAAGTTTCCCCTTCCTGGGACAATGAATTCACGGTGTTCTTATTTCAATTTCCAGGAGTGTAGATCAGGAACAATAGAGGGCCTATAACACTTCCTTGACGAACGTCGGATATTACTTCTGTTTTACTCGATGACTTTCCGTCTATTACTACGAACAGTGACCTTTCTGACAGGAAATCACGAATCCAGTCGCACAACTGAGGCGATACTCCGTAGGCATGCAGTTTGGTTAGAAGACGCTTGTGAGGAACGGTGTCGAAAGTCTCCTGGTAATATGCACTGCAGATGAAACTTGAACCCTACAGTATACACACTAGTCTCAGACCCACCTCTGAAAGTTTATAGATCACCCGAATTCTTCAAACGGTCGAGTACACAACGTACCAAATCCGACAACGTTCCAAACGTTTCCTGAAGTGTTCAGCCCAAAGGTAGCGAACGGTTTAACGAGGATTCATAACCTACCAGCCAGATTCAAGTTGTTAACACGGAAAAGGCCAGTGCATACGTCCATACGGAGAAAGACTATAAAAGAAATTTTGAGAGCACAGCTTTCGCTCGTCATTGACGCGGCTACGGCCGTATTTGGGAGGCTTCTCTCGGATGATGAATGTAAACAGCTCAGCTGCTCGGACCGGCGCGGGCTCGCTGACCCCCTTGGCAGCGCAGTATCAGTGAGAGGAGAGGAGTAATGAATGATGTTCCCAGAAGTCGGTGAACCTTATCTTGAGGCGTCTGGGTGCGCAAGCTCTTGCGCCCGTTTGTAAACACTGTGTCAGAGTTTAAAGCTCGTTTGTCACGCAGTACTAACTGTATTGCCTTACTTACGTACTATTCCGATTCTTAATGTTCCACTTTTTAACAGTGTTGCTCTTTTTAGAATTTCACCATAGCTGATATGTCATATTTCATCGCTGGAGAAAAAAGAAGTCTGACATGTCAGATTTACGTAGAGGCAAATGTGTGCCTGGGCGGCAGCTGAAAGCTTTCTTGGCAGGTTTAAAATGTACTCACCAGGAAAGTACTTGGGCTCGAACAAACACAAATATATCAAAATCGTGTGAGAATTAAAGTAAAGGTCTCTTATTGCGCTAGTGATACTCCCGCATCTGCAAAACTCTGAAGTCGTCCGGTAGAGGCCTCTGCGTATGCCATGTCGCATTGCACACTGACCTGCCGGTACGCCAGTCGGGACCAGTAGGTACGGTGCAGTGTGCCTCTGAAGTTGCGTTTTGTGACATTATTTGTGTATTGAAGCATCAGATGGCTCGGCGATTGGTAATCAATCCTGCTAATGTATTGCGATTGGTTGAGATGAAGTTACGGAGAACCCTTCTTCGTGAAGATGGTATTGGTGTAGAAGACGAATCATTAGCATGTTTTCTGGTATCTACTATAGTGCACATTTGTATAGAAAGTCATTAGTGCTTTGTGACTCCTGGTCTGGACGTAAGGACGAACGAGTACTACTGGAAGCATCTGGCGGAAAAACATGTAGATTCAAAAACCATACCGCCTAAAACTACAAAATATGCACAACCTCTGGATGTGTATTTCTTCAGGCAGTATAAAATATATGCCAAAAGAATAACAGACTTCATTAAACTACGTTCCAGTAATATGCAGCCGAAATTGCACGACAGATTCTTTATCATGAATATGCATTCTGTCATTTACAATCAGTTATCTGCGGGAGTATACAGACCAATGCTTCGTTACGCGTGGCAGAGCGCTGGCTACGATGTTGGTGAACCAGTGAACAACTTCGAAAGTGTCATTGACGTGGCGTTCAGCACTGATATTATAGAATGTGCAAATACGCCATGTGATCGACTTGCATTTCTTCACTGTGCGTTTTGCAGTCATTCGTATTGCTCGGAGCATTTTATTGACATTTCGCATTTACATTTATAGTTAAGATTGCTGCGTTGCGTATGGCGTCTACAATTACATCTACAGTGATATCTAGAGCATGACTGCAGAGTTTTGCAGAAAAACGAAGCGCACCAGCACATTCAGAGGTACATAATGGTCCTGTGACCAAACGTTCGTACAGATCTACTTGTTCGAGCCCAAGTACTTTCCTGGTCAGTTTTTTTTTACTGTCCGTGGGCTCTCTAAAGTCTTTTATGTGACCCATAGCAAGATCCTATGGCGGATTATAGTAGTTTTAGCTACCGCCTCAAAAAAATGAAGTTGCTTAACTAAAGCAAAATATCACAGTTCCTTGATGAAGTGGAGAGGAGTTGTGCCTATGTAACATGCTTGAAATTGCCAGCAGAACGGTTATACGCTAGAGGGAAACACGAGTCATCTACAATACGTACAAGAACCAAGAGGGAACAGTAAGAAAGATATGCAGTGTACCTCCTGTACTACAGAGCCCAGATATCGAAGAACCAGCGAAGGAACTAAACGAGAAGTTCAGGGGTAAAATTAAAATTTTGGGTGCGAGTGTATCAATAATAATATTCTCTGACGACATTGCTGTTGTCGTTCAGTGGAGGCAGTCCGTCCTGTGGAAGCCCTTTCATCTCTGCGTAACGACTGCGACATACATACATTCGAACCTGCTTGTTGCAATCACCTCCTGACTCCCTCTACAGTTTGTATCCCACACACTTTCTTTCATTCCAAACCGATAGTTCCTCTTTGCCTCAGGCTATGTCCTATTGACCGATCCCTTCTTTTATCAATTTCTTTTATCACCAATTCGGTACTACCGCATTAGTTGTACAATCTGTCCATTTAATCTTCAACACTTTTCTGTACGATTGCATGTCAAACCTTCTATTCTCACCATTTTGTCTGTTTTCCTTCGTTCCTCAAGTGGTTCAAAAATGGCTCTGAGCACTATGGGACTTAACTTCTGAGATCATCAGTCCCCTAGAACTTAGAACTACTTAAACCTAACTAATCTAAGGACATCACACACATCCATGCCCGAGGCAGGAATCGAAACTGCGACATGAGCAGTCACGCGGTTCCAGACTGAAGCGCCTAGAACCGCTCGGTCACAGCGGCCGGCCGTCGTTCCTCAGTTGGTTCAAAATTCAAGGAGGTGTACTCCGACTTCCTAACTAAATCAAAGACACTTTGTTTTTGCCATAAGCGTTTCGTTTCTCTCGTGAATCTTATTCAGTGGCCTATCCTCTTCTAGTCTCAACAGTTTATCGCCCACGTTTCACTTCTGTATAAAACTACATTCCAGAAAAAGTTACCTACAAGAAATATTTCCTAACACTTCAATTTATGTTATTCCAAAGTTGTCAAAAGTATCAGCAACTATGTTAAAGCTTTTTTTTAGTTTTCTCTCTTAGCTGCACTCACAATGTAGGTTACTAACTTTTGAGCGATTCCCGATTGTCCTACTTCGAACATTCTCTCTCTCCTTAATATAAGTGACTTCTGTGCAATGAAACATTTGTTAACCAACAGAAGTGAACAGCTGAAAATGTACAAATTTTATTTCATTTGCCATCTGAGAACCACACAGGTAATGTTCGATAATTAACGCACACATTCTAAACTATCAGTAACCCAAATCGCCTGTCAAACTGTAACAGAAAAATAAAGAAATAATAAACATAAATTTATATTCGGTGTCAACTAATTCCTCTTTTTCTGCATTTTATGTTCTGTCTACTTCGACTAACGTGGTATCTTACTGTCGGAATAACAAAACTCGTCTAATGCTTTTACGGCTTCAGTCGCTTATCCAACTCCGTCAGGATCGCTTGATTTAATTCGACTACCATCGCCGACACTAGCTTTACTTTCGTTGATGTTCGTCTTGTGCCCTCTTGTCGAGACGCTAACGAGTGCGAATGAAGCCTACGACAGAGTATATGAAAACTACACCAAGTGAAATTTGCGCTCAACCAGAAATATGACGAGAGTCAAAGGGAATCCATGCACCCACCACAAAATGACCATGAAATGGTCATGCTCAAAAGTAATCATCATACGCGTTAGGACATTTATGTCACTCAGAGTCAGGACGATCAATTCCTGTTTCATAGATCGTGGCTAGCTGCTGACGGATCCAAAACAGCACTCACTCTTGCACTACCTCGCCCTACAGAAACCGATGTCCACGCCTGTCTTTCTTCACGTCGCCAAATATGTGAAAATCACGCTGTGGACGATCCAAGATGTATGGAGAAAGTTGCAATGTTTACCAACCAAGTCGCTGAAGCACAACCTTCGTTCAGTTGTCAGTGTTGGGGCGGGCGTTATCATGTAACTGGATGATTCCATCCACCAGCATTCCGACAACCCGCAGGAAAACGTCCCAGAGGGCCCAGGGCAAACTTCCCGCATCTCCACCGCCACAAACATCCACAGCTGTGCACGGAAGTTCCGCTAAAATCAGACGTATCAGCACCATTGCATACAGCGAGGCCGCATATAAAATTATATTTGTGCCACTCGCAAATAAGAAACTTTAATTTACACTACTGGCCATTAAAATTGCTACACCACGAAGATGACGTGCTACAGACGCGAAATTTAACCGACAGGGAGAACATGCTGTGGTATGCAATAGATTAGCTTTTCAGAGCATTCACACAAGGTTGGCGCCGGTGGCGACACCCGCAACGTGCTGACATGAGGAAAATTTACAACCGATTTCTCATACACAAACAGCAGTTGACCGGCGTTGCCTGGTGAAACGTTGTTGTGATGCCTCGAGTAAGGAGGAGAAATGCTACCATCACGTTTCCGGATAAAGGTCGGATTGTAGCTTATCGCGATTGCGGTTTATCATATGCCGACACTGCTGCTCGGATTGGTCGAGATCCAGTGACTGTTAGCAGAATATGGAATCGTTGGGTTCAGGAGGGTTAAACGGAACGCCGTGCTGGATCCCAACGGCCTCGTACCACTAGCAGTCGAGATGACAGGCATCTTATCCGCGTGGCTGTAACGGATCGTGCAACCACGTCTCCATCCCTGAGTCAACAGATGGGGCGTTTGAAAGACAGCAACGATCTGCACGAACAGTTCGACGACGTTTGGAGGACCATGGACTATCAACTCGGAGACCATGACTGCGTTTACCTTTAACGCTGCATCACAGACAGGAGTGCCTGCGATGGTGTACTCAACGAAGAACCTGGGTGGAAGAATGCAAAACGTCATTTTTTCGGATGAAGCCAGGTTCTGTTTACAGCATCATGATGGTCGCATCTGTGTTTGGCGACATCGCAGTGAGCGCATACTGGAACCGTGTATTCATCACCGCCATACTGGGGTATCACCCGGCGTTATGGTATGGGGTATCATTGGTTACACCTCTCGGTCATCTCTTGTTCGCATTGACGGCACTTTGAACAGTGGACGTTACCGCATGTTGCAGGTCTTGTACGGGCGTTTCTGGATACAGAAAATGTTCGACTGCTGCCCTGGCCAGCACATTCTGCAGATCTCTCACCAATTGAAAACGTCTGGTCAACGGTCTCCGAGCAACTGGCTGGTCACAATATGCCAGTCACTACTCTTGATAAACTGTGGTATCGTGTTGAAGCTGCATGGGCAGCTGTACCTGTACACGCCATCCAAGCTCTGTTTGACTCAATGCCCATTCGTATCAAGGCCGTTATTACGGCTAGAGGTGGTTGTTCTGGGTACTGATTTCTCAGGAGCTATGCACACCAAATGAGTGAAAATGTAATGACATGTCAGTTCTAGTGTAATATATTTGTCCAATGAACACCCGTTTGCCGGCCGCGGTTGTCTAACGGTTCTACGCGCTCTGTCCGGAGCCGTGCGACTGCTACGGTCGCAGGTTCGAATCCTGCCTCGGGCATGGATGTGTGTGATGTCCTTAGGTTGGCTAGGTTAAAGTAGTACTAAGTTCTAGGGGACTGATGACCACAGATGTTAAGTCCCATAGTGCTCAGAGCCATTGAAACCATTTTTTTTGAACACCCGTTTATCATCTGCATTTCTTCTTGGTGTAGCAATTTTAATGGCCAGTAGTGTACCATACAGACCAGAAGAGGCAAGTCTTCCACACTGCATGTACATGCGTATCATCTGTTAGGCCACACCAAGTGTCAAAAAATACATTATTTCCTCAGCTACCTTGCACCATCTCTTATGCTTGTTGTTCGTTTCTGTCGGCAGTGTTATTAAAATAGCACTGGTCGCTTTCCGCATTTTTTTTATCATAACACAATGTTTCATAGCAATGTAAATTTTGCGAATAAAGGTTACTCGATTTTTCTCAGAGATATGTTTAAAAACCATAAGTTTTAGCACAGTTTTTGCGGGTAATCGATAGTTAGATTTTTTTACCTGGTTATTAGTAAAACATCGTAACGATCCGGAGAGCGGTGTGCTGAACACATGTCCCTCCTATCCGCATCCTCAGCTGAGGGTGACACGGCGGTCACATGGCCCCGATGGTCCACTTGTGGCCTGATGACGAAGCTATTAGTACAAAATAAAGACATTTGTTGTAACGTAGGCCCAATAAACAACGGAAAATACCGGTTATCTATAACCCGTCGGTTTTTTCCGACCCCTATCTGGAGTTGTATCACGGGGATCAGTGGACACCTTCGCGACCTGTTCCCGGTGCAGGTGTCCCAGAGACGAGTTCGCAGGACGCCCCTAGGACGAGCCGGCCCGGGCGCCGTGACGTAGCGGGCTGGCCCGCCAGTAGCCGGCAGCGAGCAGCGCTTATCTGGTGCCGCCAGATGTCCAGGCGGCGGCTGTGGGGTCGCGTGAGTTGCGTAACGCGGCATAAACACTGGGCCGCAGCCGCAACTGAGCGGCGCGGTCGGCAAAAAGCCGGCAGCCGCGGCGCGCGCCTCCAGCCCTGCCTCGCCTCGCCTCGTATCGCATCGACTCGGCTCTCCGTTTTTTGCCCTGCTTAGCAGCCAGTGCTGCTCATGTGGAGCAGCCTCCTGCGGGCGATATGGCGGGACGTCGTCGCCACGCCACCGACTCTTCCCGCCCTCGGTCCGTTGCTCTCTACACTGATCTCATCGGCAGTATCAGGACACCTCTAGGTAACGACGAATTTATCACCAGATGTCACTGGGGGCACACCTGCCATTACAGAAAGAGGCGGGGAGTGTTATGTCGTCAGTGGAGAAGCAGTAGAAGCGGATCTGGACGGCCAGGGGAAGTCACTACATGTACATCTACCGGGTGATCAAAAAGTCAGTATAAACTTGAAAACTGGATAAATCACGGGGTAATGTAGATAGAGAGGTAAAAATTGACACACATGCTTGGAATGACATGGCGTTTTATTAGAACCAAAAAAATACAAATACAAAAAAATACAAAAAATATTAGAACCAAAAAATTACAAGGTGGACCTCGCTATGGACGTCGGGAGTGAAGTTGCACATCATGTGCACAGTTTGAGTCGTAACACGATGTCCTGTGGCTGCACAAAAAGCATTATTCAACCTGGGACACAGCGTGTATCGAAAGCCGACACACACAGACCAATACCTGCACAAACTATCAAACCACCACCCGAGCCAGAAAAGAGGCATGATTAGTACGCTCGCAACGAGAGCAGGACGAATACGTGAGCCGCAACACCTCAAACGAGAAATACAACACCTGGAAACTGTTCTGAGGAGCAATGGGTACTCCACAAATTATATTAGAAGTGTAACAGAGCCAAACACTCGGCGAAGTAAGGAACCAGAAAAAGAAATGTCGGGTACGGCCTTTGTGCCATACATTGCCAGAGTGAAGGACAGAATCGGCCGTATATTGCGCAAACATGGCGTAAGGACGATTTTCAAACCGACAAGGAAGACCAAAGAGTGTCTTAGATCGGCGAAGGAGGAAAGAGACCCACTTGCAATGTCGGGAATATACCGTACACCATGCACATGCGGAAAAGTTTATGTTGGAATGACTGGACGATCAATTAACACTAGGATCAAAGAGCATAAGTGACCTTGCAGGTTGGGGCAGGTGGAGAAATCGACCGTGGCAGAGCACGCACTGAATGAGACCAACCACGTAATAAAATTCGCCGACACGGAAGTTCTGGCTGTAGAGAAGCACTATCACACGCGGTTGTTCAGAGAAGCTGTAGAAATACAAAAACACGCGAACTATTTCAACAAGAAAGAAGAAAGCCTTAACGTAAACGGATCCTGGCTTCCCGTACTGGAAAGAACGGCCGTCGCAGGTAGCAAGAGGCGAACCGCACCGGGAATGACCGCAAAGAAGCCCTCGGACGTTGGCGCGCCAGGTACATATAGTCTGTGGCCGCGAGCTCGGCTCCAGTTCACCACCGGCAGTGGAGGGTGAAGCTTTGACAATGGCAGCCACTCGTGCTGGTGAAACGTCAGAAAAATCATTAGATGAACGTCGGCCGAAGAACCCGAGACAGAAGCCAATAGGCAGTTTGTTGTTATCAGGGTTCCTCCGAGCCATGATCTGTAGGTAGCGGTCATCCACTACAATAGTAGCCCTTGGGCGGCCTGAGCGAGGCATGTCATCGAGAGTTCGTGTCTCTCTGTATCTGCTCCATGTCCGAACAACATCGCTTTGGTTCACCGAGACACCTGCACACTTCCATTTTTGAGAGCCCTTCCTGGCACAAAGTAACAATGCGGACGCGATCGAACCGCGATATTGACCGTCTAGGCATGGTTGAACTATACACAACACGAGCCCTGTATCTCCTTCCTGGTGGAAAGACTGCAACTGATCGGCTGTCTGACTCCCTCCGTCTAATAGGCGCTGCACACTCATGGTTGTTTACATCTTTGGGCGGGTTTACTGACATCTCTGAACAGTCTAAGGGACTGTGTCTGTGATACAATATCCACAGTCAACGTCTATCTTCAGAAGTTCTAGGAACCGGGGTGATGCAAAACTTTTTTGATGTACCGGATGATCAAAAAGTCAGTATAATTTGAAAACTGAATAAATCACTGAATACTGTAGATAGAGAGGTACAAATTGACACACATGCTTGGAATGTAATGGGGTTTTATTAGAACCAAAAAAATACAAAAATTAAAAAATGTCGACAGATGGCGCTTCATCTCATCAGAATAACAATAATTAGCCTAACAAAGTAAGACAAAGCAAAGATGATGTTCTTTACAGGAGATGCTCAGTATGTCCACCGTCATACCTCAACAATAGCTGTAGTCGAGGAATAATGTTGAGAACAGCACTGTAAAGCATGTCCGAAGTTATGGTGAGGCATTGGGGTCGGATTTTTGTCTTTCAGCTCCTCTTGAGATGTCGGTCGATCACGGTACACTTGCGACTTCAGGTAACCCCAAAGCCAATAATCGCACGGACTGAGGTCTGCGGACCTGGGAGACCAAGAATGTCGAAAATGGCAGCTGAGCACATGATCATCACCAAACGACGCGCGCAAGAGATCTTTCACGCGTCTATTAATATGGGGGTGGAACGCCATCCTGCATAAACGTCGTACGTTCCAGCAGGTGTTTATCACCCAGGCTGGGGATGATGCGATTCTATAATATATCGGCGTACCTCTCACCCGTCACGGTAGCAGTTACAAAACCAGAATCACGCACTTCCTCGAAGATAAAAGGCCCAATGACGGTAGATGTGGTAAATCCAACCGTTACCGTAGCTTTCTCGTTGTGCAATGCAGTTTCCACGACAGTTCTAGGATTTTTGGTAGCCCAAATTCTGCAGTTGTGGGCGTTGACAGACCCTCGGAGCTTGAAATGAGCTACGTCGCTCCACAACACGTTACTCAACCAATCGTCATCTTCCGCCATCTTTCGAAACGCCCACACCGCAACTGCCCTCCGCTTCACTAAATCGCCAGGTAACAGTTCATGATGCCAATGGAGGGTACGCCTTAGTGCCAACCAAACAGTAGTGTATGGAATGCCGGTTCGACGTGCGACTGCACGAGAGCTGACTTCCCCGTGCATAGACAAACCCGCTACAGTCTCCATTTGTTCCTGAACTGTCTGAGCAGCATTACGGCCTTGTGCTCGGTCGGCCACTACGGGGTCTATCATTTAAACAACCCGTAGCTTCGAACTTTGAAATCATTCTCGCCACAGCTGCATTTGTCAATGGACCTTTACTCGTTTGAATCCCCTTCTTATGGCTATAGGATCGTAACGCTGAACTAGCACACCCCATTCTCATAATACAGCTTCACTACAAGCGCCTTTTCAGGTAACGTCAACATGCTACGACTGCTGGCGCATCTGATTCTCTCATTACAGCTCCTTTTCTGCACGATTGTGATGCGCACTCACTGACGTTTTGCTGTCTAGCGCCATCTGTCGGACATTTTGTGAACTTGTTTTTTCTTTTGTTCTAATAAAACCCCATGTCATTCCAAGCATGTGTGTCAATTTTTACCTCTCTATCTACATTATTCCGTAGTTTATTAAGTTTTCAAATTTATACTGACTTTTTGATCACCCGGTACATTTATACTCCGCAAGCCAGCCAACGGTGTGTGGCGGAGGGCACTTTACGTGCCACTGTCATTACCTCCCCTAGCTGTTCCAGTCGCATATGGCTGCTGGAAAGCCTCCGTGCGCGCTCGAATCTCTCTAATTTTACATTCGTGGATTCGTGATCTCCTCGCGAGGTATAAGTAGGGGGAAGCAATATATTCGATACCTCATCCACAAACGCACCCTCTCGAAACCTGGACAGCAAGCTACACCGCGATGCAGAGCGCCTCTCTTGCAGAGTCTGCCACTTGAGTTTGCTAAACATCTCCGTAACGCTATCGCACTTACCAAATAACCCTGTGACGAAACGCGTCACTCTTCTTCGGATCTTCTCTGTCAACCCGACCTGGTCGAACGAGTGTTTTGTAAGTCACCTCCTTTGGTGATGAACTACATTTTCTAAGGACTCTCCCAATGAATCTCAACCTGGCACCCGCCTTACCAATAGTTAATTTTATATGATCATTCCACTTCAAATCGTTCCGTACGCATACTGCCAGATGTTTTACAGAAGTATCTGCTACCAGTATTTGTTCCGCTATCATATAATCATACAATAAAGGGTCCTTCTTTCCATGTATTCGCAATACATTACATTTGTCTATGTTAAAGGTCAGTTGCCACTCCCTGCACCAAGTGCCTATACGCTGCAGATTTTCCTGCATTTCGCTGCAATTTTCTGATGCTGCAACTTCTCTGTACACTACAGCATCATCCGCGAAAAGCCGTATGGAACTTTTGACACTATCTACTAGGTCATTTATATATATTGTGCAAAGCTATGGTCCCATAACAATCCCCTTTGGCACGCCAGATGTTACTTTAACGTCTGTAGGCGCCTCTCCATTGAGAACAACATACTGCGTTCTGTTTGCTAAAAACTCCTTAATCCAGCGACACAACTAGTCTGATATTCCGTAGGCTCTTCCTTTGTTTATCAGGCGACAGTGTGGAACTGTATTGAACGCCTTCCGGAAGTCAAGGAAAATGGCAACTACCTGGGAGCTCGTATCTAATATTTTCTTGGTCTCATGAACAAATATAGCGAGTTGGGTCTCACATGATCGCTGTTTCCGGAATCCATGTTCATTCCTATAGTGTAGAATTTGTGTTTCCACAAATGACATGATACGCGAACAAAAAACATGTTCTAAAATTCTTCAACAGATGATATCCGAGATACAGGCCTATAGTTCTGCGCATGTGCTCGACGACCCTTCTTTAAAACTGGTACTACCTGTGTTCTTTTCCAATCATTTGGAATCTTCCGTTCCTCTAGAGGCTTGTGGTACACGGCTGTTAGAAAGGGCGGGGCAAGTTCTTTCGCGTACTCTGTGTAGAATCGAATTGGTATCCCGTCAGGCCTAGTGGACTTTCCTCTGTTGAGTGATTTCACTTGCTTTTATATTCCTTGGACACTTATTTCGATGCCAGCCATTTTTTCGTTCGTGCGAGGATTTACAAAAGTAACTGCAGTGCGGTTTTCCTCTGTGGAACAGCTTAGGAAAAATGTGTTTAGTATTTCAGCTTTACGCGTGTCATCCTCTGTTTCAATGCCATATAATCCCTGAGTGTCTGGATATGCTGTTTCGATACACTTGCTGATTTAACGTAAGACAAGAACTTCCTAGGATTTTCTGTCAAGTTGTTACATAGAATTTTACTTTCGCATTCACTGGACGCTTCACGTATAGCCCTCCTTACGCTAACTTTGACATCGTTTAGCTTCTGTTTGTCTGAGAGGTTTTGTCTGCGTTTAAATTTGCAATGACATCGAACGTCATTTGATGTGATCTGAGGAGCAGGTGCATCAGCGACTTTTCAACCCTTCTGAGACTGCAAGTCCATTGTTGTGACGGTGAAATGCAAAGCACAGATAAACCTAAACCTCACGCACTGACGGACAGGAACCGTTGATCACTATGAAAGGTTGTTGTAAAAAATTACATTAAATGAGCGGAAGGAACCACTCGTGAGCTCGAAAGCTTTGTCAACATCCCAGCTAACACAGTGAACGTGCGTAGTGAGTTAAAACGAATGGGATACAATGACGGCGCAGCTTTTCAAAACCTACGAAATGCCACAGTTAAAGCTGAATGATGCTTGGAGTGATGTGAAGACCCGTGTCATTGTACACAGCATGACTTAAAACGAGTGAATTTTAGTGACGGATCACGCTGTAAGCTGGAAAAACCCAACGGAAGGGGTTTGGTTGGGCGAATGCCCGGAGAACGTTACCTGCCTTCATGTGTAGTGCCAACAGTGAAGTACAAAGGTGGCGGTGTGTTTTTCGACGTTTGGGTGACGTCTGCTTATTGAGCTTGAGGAAAGCCTAAATGCGGAAGGTTATAAAAAAATTTATAGCATTTCTATTGCGTATAGTAGAGGACTAATTCAGAAAGCGGAACAAACACTGGTAGCAGTTACTTCTGTAAAATATCTGGGAGTATGTGTGCGGAACGATTTGAAGTGGAATGATCAAATAAAATTAATTGTTGGTAAGGCGGGTACCAGGTTGATAATCATTGGGGGAGTCCTTAAAAATGTAGTCCATCAACAAAGGAGGTGGCTTACAAAACACTCGTTCGACCTGTACTTCAGTATTGCTCATCAGTGTGGGATCCGTAGTAGGTCGTGTTGACGGAGGAGATAGAGAAGATTCAAAGAAGAGCGGCGCGTTTCGTCACAAGGTTATTTGGTAAGCGTGACAGCGTTACTGAGATGTTTAGCAAACTCAAGTGGCAGACTCTGCAAGAGAGGCGCTCTGCATCGCGGTGTAGCTTACTGTCCAGGTTTCGAGAGGGCGCGTTTCTGGATGAGGTATCGAATATATTGCTTCCCCCTACTTATACTACTTATACCTCCCGAGGAGATCAGAGAGATTCGAGCGCCCACGGAGGATTTCCGGCAGACGTTCTTCCCGCGAACCATAAGCGACAACAACAGGAAAGGGGGGTAATGACAGTGGCACGTAAAGTGTCCTCCGCCACACACCGTTGGGTGGCTTGCGGAGTATAAATGTAGATGCAGATGTATATGTAGTGGCTAGCATTGCTGTCTCTGGATCACGGGATCACGGGTTCGATTCCCGTCCGGTTCAGATGGCTCTGAGCACTATGAGACTTAACATCTGAGGTCATCAGTCCCCTAGAACTTAGAACTACTTAAACCTAACTAACCTAAGGACATCACACACATCCATGCCCTAGGCAGGATTCGAACCAGCGACCACAGCAGCAGCGCGGTTCCGGAATGAAGCGCCTAGAAGATTCACCGCCGGGTTGGAGCTTTTCTCTGTCTGTGGACTATATGTTGTTCTCATAATTTCATCACCATCATTCGTGACAGTGGCTAGATTGAATTTTGTAAAAATTGGCTTTGTACAGGCCCTAATTACCGCTCATTTGAGCACCCCACAAACCGAACATCATCATAGAACATCTCAGAGATGACCAAGAACGGCAACTTGGCCCTAGATCACGCCGTCCAAAATCACCACTCAACGTGGTTTCAGTTCTCGAGAAAGAACGAGTTGCCATTGCTTCACCGACGTTCAGACACTTGATTGAAAGTGTTCCGAGCAGTGTTCGAATCGTCATAAAGGTGAAGGTTGGACACTCTGCATATTAATGCCCAGTAATGAATTTTCGAATAATTTTTGTTAGGTGGTGTAACTGTAACTACATTCTGGGAACCGCTGTCTACAGTGAGGCAGAAGGTACTTTTTAATTATCATCATCATCATCGTCGTCGTCGTCGTCGTCGTCGTCGCCGTTATCGTCATCGTCATCAGACGGTCTTATCTTCTACTATTGGACATGTGCCTCATACAACACCTCCATACATTTACATCTGATGTTAGATCTCTACAATGTGAGGTATCCTGCAGTAGCGTTTGAGACGCGCGGCGTAGCCGTGCGGTCTAAGGCGCCTTGTCACGGTCCGCGCAGTACCCCCTGTCAGAGGTTCGAGTCCTCCCTTGGTCTTGGGTGTGAGTGTCGTCCTTAGCGTAAGTTAATTTAAGTCAGATTAAGTAGTGTGTAAGCTTAGGGACCGACGATCTCAGCAGTTTGGTCCCGTAAGACCTTATCACAAATTTCCCGAAAAAAAGAAAAAAAAAGTAGCGTTTGCCGGAGGATACTTTGTGCACGACTGTAGCTTTGCTCTTTTCCCATTCCAGTCGCGAGTGGTACACTTGAAGAGCCACTGCTGGAAGGCCTAGGTGCCAGCTTCAATCCTTCTAATTTTACCACCGCAGTATTTTCGCGACTTATACACCACTGGTCATTAAAATTGCTACACCAAGAAGAAATACAGTTGATAAACGGGTATTCGTTGGACAAACATATTATACTAAAACTGACATGTGATTGCATTTTCAAGCAATTTGGGTTCATAGGTCCTGAGAAATCAGTACCTAGAACAACCACCTCTGGCCGTAATAACGGCCTTGATACTCCTGTGCGTTGAGTCAAACAGAGCTTGGGTGGCGTGTACAGATACAGCTGCCCATGCAGCACAACGCGATACCACAATTCATCGAAAGTAGTGACTGGCGTATTGTGAAGAGCCAGTTGCTCGGTCACCATTGACCAGACGTTTTCAGTTGGTGAGAGATCTGGAGAATGTGCTGGCCAGGGCAGCAGGCGAACATTTTCTGTACCCAGAAAGGCCCCTGCAGGCCCTGCAACATGCGGTCGTGCATTATCCTGCTGACATGTAGGGTATCGCAGGGATCGACTGAAGGGTAGAGTCACGGGTCGTAACACATCTGAAATGTAACGTCCACTGTTCAAAGAGTTGTCAATGCGAACAAGAGGCGACCGAGATGTATAAACAATGGCACCCCAAATCGTCACGCCGGGTAATACGCCAGTATGGCGATGACGAATACACACTTCCATTGTGCGTTCACCGGGATGTCGCCAAACACGTATACGAACATCGTGATGCTGTAAACAGAACCTGGATTCATCCGAAAATGACGTTTTGCCATACGTGCACCCAGATTCGTCGTTGAGTACACCATCGCAAGCGCTCCTGTCTGTGATGCAGCGTCAAGAGTAACAGCAGCCATGGTCTCCGAGCTGATAATCCATGCTGCTGCAGACGTCGTCGACATGTTCGTGTAGATGGTTCCAATCTGTTGACTCAGGGATCGAGACGTGGCTGCAC
This sequence comes from Schistocerca gregaria, assembly GCF_023897955.1. Taxonomy (NCBI): domain Eukaryota; kingdom Metazoa; phylum Arthropoda; class Insecta; order Orthoptera; family Acrididae; genus Schistocerca; species Schistocerca gregaria. The sequence goes on from NC_064927.1 coordinate 425,908,138, forward strand.
GATCCGTTACATTCATGCGGATAAGCTGCCTGTCACCTCGACTGCTAGTGATACGAGGCTGTTGGGATGCAGCACGGCGTTCCGTATTACCCTCCTGAACCAACCGATTCCATATTCTCCTAATAGTCGCATTTCTCCTCCTTACAAAAGGCATCACAAGACCGTTTCACTAGGCAACGCCGGTCAACTGCTGTTTGTGTATGAAAATCGGTTGGAAACTTTCCTCATGTCAGCTGGTTGAAGGTGTCGCCACCGTAGCCAACCGTGTGAGAATGCTCTGAAAAATTAATCATTTGCATACCACAGAATCTTCTTCCTGTCGGTACTACGTCGTCTTCGTGGTAATGGCAAGTAGTGTACATCGGAGGAAGCCATACATTTGTTGACCTGGGAACTTACGCTTTCGGAATTTTAATTCTAAATCACTTGACGAGCCCCAACGCCTATCTTGTAACGTCTACATCTGCAGTTCGAATAGCATCCCCGTGACACTTTCGTTCTGTTACGAAACACGCTATTATTTTTTTTTGTATCTTTTCAATTCGTTTATCAATGCTATCTGGTACTGAGGAGCAGTACAAATGTATTGATCGAACAAGAGTCATGTAAGCAAGCACCTTCATCGATAGACAACACTTACTGACAATTCTCCCAACGAAACATAGTATGGCATCCACTGTGTCCTGATGCGATCGTTCTGCTTTAAATCGCGCCCTTACGTCCACCCAGATATGTCACTATTTCCTGAGATTGTTCAGCAACTATGTAATGATGCCATGCCTTTCCGTCTGTTTATGTGCATAATGTTTATTTTGTAACGATGGGGGTCAATTGCCAGTCCAAGTATGAATCGTTGATCCACTATACAGTATGTTGTAATGCCTTTTCATCAAACGTCTAAAAGTGACAGATCACACCATGAGGAATAACGTTTGCTGGAGGAATAATGTTTTCTATCGTTTCCCGGCTACGCTATTGTACTGGTTATGCCCCAGAGAAGCAGCTTGGCGCAGGCACTCTGTGACTTGCGTATGCATTGTGCGTTGCCTGTCATCCACTCATCTGTTCCACGGTAAATCGGTGGGCTCGAGCAAATACTGCTGCGCGGTGTGGGATCCTTACCAGATAGGACTGACGGACTATATCGATAAAGAATGAGATTTTCACTCTGCAGCGGAGTGTGCGCTGATATGAAACTTCCTGGCAGATTAAAACTGTGTGCCCGACCGAGACTCGAATTCGGGACCTTTGCCCTGGGAAGCGTAAGTGAACATTTTGTCTGTAACAAAAGTTGTTACCCATAATCTGATCTATAACCTCTAGATGTTTTGGAACACCCTGGATATATTGTGAATACTGACTGCCGCATAACATTCCTTTGGGGTATTCCCTAAGTTACTTTTCCGCCTGACGACTCCTCTCCATTAAGAACGACATGCTGTCTTCTGTTTGTTAGTAGCTCTTCCATCTAATCGCAAAGCTAGTCTGATATTCCGTACGCTCACATTTTGCTCAACAGAGGACAGTGCGGAACTGTGTCTAAATCCTTTGTTGATCAAGAAACACAACATCATCCCATGCATCACAGCCTTGTGGGCGAACACCGAAAGCTGAGTTACATATGATTGTTGTCTGTGGAATCCATTTTTTTTTTTTTTACAGTGATGGTTTTCTGCTCTCAAAACTGCAAAATTACGAGAACAAGAACATGTGCCAGTATCTACAACAGACTGGCATCATCGATATAACGCTATAGTTGAGTGCGTCTTCTTGACGCTGTTTCTTGGAAACGGCCATCTCCATTGCATTTTGCCAATCAATTGTAACGATTTGTTCCTTCAGTTACGTACGGTTGACTACTGCGAGAAGAGTAGAAAGTTATCATGTTCGGTGTAGAATGCATCAGGTCTAGTCGTCTTTTTTCCGTTCAGCGATAGATTATTGTCTTCGTCTATGACATCCGAGTGAGTCCTGTTTGTTTCCTAATGACGCCGATCCGTCTTCCATTAGGTCGTCATCTACGTCTTTTTCTTTCGTGAGGAATCCTTCAAAGAACATCCTTGGCCTTTCTCAGCTCAATTTGTGTTGCTACATGTCCAGCCTATCTCCATTTCAGGCACCATCACATCCTTAACATTTGTCTGGCTGTCCCTTTTTGTTACGTTGAACACGCGTTTTTCCAATGCTCATTGAACAACCTTCGATTTCTCAACCGTCTTTTAACGTTCATGTTTCACCACCTTACGTTAGTGTTGGCAGTATACACTAACTAGCCGGCCAGAGTGGCCGAGCGGTTCTAGGCGCTACAGTCTGGAACTGTGCTACCGCTCCGGTCGCAGGTTCGAATCCTGCCTCGGGCATGGATGTGTGTGATGTCCTTAGGTTGGTTAGGTTTAAGTAGTTCTAAGTTCTAGGGGACTGATGACCTTAGATGTTGAGCCCCATAGTGCTCAGAGCCATTCGAACCATTCGAATCCCATAAATCTACTGTAGCATATGTTGAGTTTTTCTTCCCGTTCTTTTCAGAGGTAAAGGGTGGGAATAACGACTGCTGGTAGTCCTCCTTGCTAGCTGTTACTTGCCTGGTTTCATCCGGGCTTATTTCTATAGCATTCGTACGTAGAAGGTTGAAGGTTATTCCCAGTTTATGATCTGAAAATCAGTTATCGATATTTTGAAGCAGATTCTCTCGAGGTGTAAGGTGGCTTCCAGTCATCACAACAATCAGTTTACCATAAGTGAGGGAAGTCGTCTGTGTCGTAAACTGTGCAAATTCTTTTCCCGTGTGTGTTCATATGGGAACAACCCGTAATTTACCGCTATACGCGTTAAAAAGTGCCTAGAAATCACATTCGAATTGGCTGGTAAAGTGGTAAAGCGGAGAAAATACGTTCACCTTAGCTAGAGTTAACTCCTTTTTGTTCACAATATGGATTCTGTTATTGGTTTACAGGACTGGCGATTTCAACAGTGCTTCCTCTCAATTCGTTTTTCACCTTTTTCTATGCCTACTGTGCGACACTTGCGTGATCTCCGCTGCCTGTTGCCGCCATCCCGGTATGTTACCAGTTATGGTGTCAGCAGTGTGCAGTTTATAAAAACTCCGTGTCTGTCAGCTATTATCTGAACAATCCTCGCTACACAACTTTTGATATTTTCTCTTCTCATTTTAATTGTGATATTTTCTCTTCCCATTTTAATAATACGTGGTCAGTATATAGGAAGTAATAGGTCCATTTTTGCACAATACGAAGATCATTATTGACTCCCATGAGGAAAAAAAGCCTACCATTTTAGATAAAGAGTCATGTGAACTTTTAATTAGTAATGCACTTTCCATCTTCATCCTCCGTTTCCTATCACAGTTTTCACTATGTCCTCGCATCTTCGTAACAGAACCAGTACTAAATTCATTATACAGCAGCTTTATTTATTTATATCCCTAGTCACTGTGTTACACTTGGGTGACAGGCGCCTAAAACCTACGTGGTTTCCTTACGTGCTAAAGTTGTCCATCTCGTATTTGTATCTCTGTTCTGACAAATGCTGGCGAACTTCTGTGCATATTTTTCTGTGAAGAAAGCTTCATATCTTATCTTCCTTTCTTAACCGTTCATGTTCAGCTAGATAAGAACATCTACTGATTCCCGATTCAGTCTGCAATTCCGAAGCCCTGTTTGTTACCACGCCAAGTATTCTAACCATCATGCACGGTTTCCGTCATTTCGCCCTAAAAGTGAGTGCTTTTTAATGCTTTCTATCTGTTGTTCAGTATTTTGTGATGACTGATTGGAGGGAATTTTTTTTTCTGTGGAATTCCATATCTTCTTCTTTTTTCTTTGTGGGCTTTTCGTTATACCTTATATTGTGCTTCAGATGAACCCAGTCACTTTATTTTTCATAGAAATTTGTTAACGCTTTTTTTAACAGTCTGCCCAACATATATGCCATTCTTACCTGATCTTTCACACACACTGTAATAGGCATTTCAGTTTCGTATGAGCGATAACTACACACTGAAAACGACATTTCTGACGTATTTCTCCAGTGCCTGAGTGCGGAAGGTAACCGATTCTGGCTTCACCTGGCTTCGTGCCGGTTCCGTGTAATGACGGACTACGGTTATGTGCTGGGAAGATTCCAGTGTCTACCCTTAGGAAGCCACCTTACGATGTGGGGCGGAGGGCACTTCGTGTACCGTCGTCAACTCCCGATTCATGCACCACTGAAACTCCCGAATTTTAATTTAACGGTCTTTTCGCGAGGTATATGTAGGGGGATGCAATATATTGGTTGACTCTTCTATGAACATACGCTCTCGTAATTTTTACAGTAAACCGACAGTGTGATGCACAGCGCCTCTCTTGCATCGTCTGCTACGAGACTTGGATGAGCACCTCCATCATGCTTAGGCGCCTACTACAGCTGTGTAGCAAGACTCGCTGCTCTGTTTCCTGTATGGTACGGATCCCAGACCGATGATCGTATTCGTCCAACGACGGTTTTGGAAGCTACCTCCATTGTGCGTGTACCTCACCTCCTGAAGATCCTTCCAACGAATATCAGTCTGCATCTGCCTTAACTGCGATTATTTTCATGCGTTCGTTTCAATTTAAATCAGTCAGTACGCATACTCCTAGATATTTGATGGATGTGACCATTTCCAGTAATAGTTCAGCAATCTGGTAATCATACAGTAACGGATCTTTGTGTCTCTTTCTGCGCAATAAACTACATTTATTTACCTTGAGATCTGACTGCCTGGCTCTGCCTCGTGATGGCTGGGTGTTGTGTGCTGTCCTTAGGTTAGTTAGGTTTAAGTAGTTCTAAGTTCTAGGGGACTGATGACCTTAGATGTTAAGTCCCATAGTGCTCAGAGCCATTTGAACCATTTTGAATCAGACTGCCAATCCCATCCTCTGCAGGTCGTCTTGTACACTACGGGCCATTAAAATTGCTACACCAAGGAGACATGATAAACGAGTATTCATTGGACAAATATATCACACTAGAACTGTAATGTGATTACATTATCACGCAGTTGGTTGCATAGATCCTGAGAAATCAGTACCCAGAACAAACACCTCTGGAAGTAATAACGGCCTTGATACGCCTGGGCATTGAGTCAAACAGAGCTTGGATGGCGTGTACAGGTACAGCTGCCCATGGAGCTTCAACACGATACCACAGATCATCAAGTGTAGTGACTGGAGTATTGTGACGAGCCAGTTGCTCGTCCACCATTGACCAGACGTTTTCAATTTGTAAGAGATCTAGAGAATGTGCTGGCCGGGGCAGCAATGGAACATTTTCTGTATCCAGAAAGGCCTGTACAGGACCTCCAACATGCGGTCGTGCATTTTCCAGCTGAAATGTAGGGTTTCGCAGGGATCGAATGAAGGGTAGAGCCACGGGTCGTAACATATCTGAAATGTAACGTCCTCTGTTCAACGTGCCGTCAATGTGAACAAGAGGTGACCGAGACGTGTAACCAATGACACCTCATACCATAACGCCGGGTGATACGCCAGTATGGTGATGGCGAACACACGCTTCCAATGTGCGTTCGCCTTGATGTCGCCAAAAAATGCTGCGACCGTCATAATTCTGTAAACAGAACCTGGATTCATCCGAAACAATGACTTTTGCCATTCGTGCACCCAGGATTGTCGTTAAGTACACCATCGTAGGCGCTCCTGTCTGTGATGCATCGTCAAGGGTAACCGCAGTCGTGGTCTCCGAGCTGATAGTCCATGCTGCTGCAAACGTCGCCGGACTGTTCGTGCAGATGGTTGTTGTCTTGCAAACGCCCCCATCTGTTGACTCAGGGATCGAGACGTGGGTGCACGATCCGTTACAGCCATGCGGATAAGATGCCTGTCATCTCGACTGCTAGTGATACGAGGCCGTTGGGATCCAGCACATCGTCCCGTATTACCCTCCTGAACCCACCGATTCCATATTCTGCTAACAGTGATTGGATCTCGACCAACGCGAGCAGCAATGTCGCGATACGATAAACTACAATCGCGATAGGCTACAATCCGACCTTTATCAAAGTCGGAAACGTGATGATACGCATTTATCCTCCTTACACGAGGCATCACAACACGTTTCACCAGGCAACAACGCCGGTCTGAGAAGCTAATCATTGGCATATCACAGCATCTTCTTCCTGACGGTTAAATTTTGCGTCTGTAGCCCGTCATCTTCGTGGTGTAGTAATGTTAATGGTCAGTAGTGTAGTAATTTCTCTATCTCTGTTTGCCCTTCTAGTGGTGTGTCATTTGTGAAGTTCGCTCTGCAGGCTATCAGTATCACCATCTGGTGTGTTGCCAATGTATGAATTACAGATTTCTGATGTGGCTGGTAATTAGACACGGAAGCTTGCATCGCTACACCAATCACAACCAATAAAAATTTACAGCAAATATTCCTGGCAGTAGCTATTGATACCCGTCCGTGTTGATCCTTCCATTCAATCATCATAACGTATGCTAGGACCATCAGTTGCATAACAACAGAAGGACAGGGGAGAAGTAATAAATAGGATTGCGATAAACTTCGAGGTGTTGTGGAGGGTGTGCTGAGGAACAAATCGAGGAGAGTAACCCGTGTCCAGAAACGGCATCCAACTACGCTACACAGCGACCAAGTCATTGGCAACGGCGCGTGCCACTAGCCCACACCTTGCGCGGCAAGCGGGACTTCGTGCGCTGATGGACAGTAGACGAAACGCCTCGCAATGTCTTCTGTTATTCAGTGATCGCGACTGATTGTCACGATAGCCAGTGAAGAAGATGAAGCTAGCTGAGGCAAAGAACGGCTTTGTCTCCTATGAGTGCAAATGTTCTGCTGCTTCGGTGGATGATGGTTTCGGACATAGGTTTTCACATTCATTTTAATTTGTTCCTCTATACCGAAAACATTTGAGATTATAGAGGGTTCCAGGAAAAAATAGGGTCTGGATGGAAACCCGTGTCCAAAACCATCATCCACTGCGGCAACTGAGCTTTGCACTCATAGAAAATACCTTTCTACGTAGCAGTTACCTCCATCTTCTCCACTGGCGATCGTGGCAATCAGTCACAATCACTGAATGTCAGACAACATTGCGAGACGTTCCGCCTGTGGCCTGCCAGCGTATGAAGTCACATTTGTCACCAAAGGGGTGGCCTAGCAGCAGGAGCCAGCGCCTATACCTTCGACGCTCCGTAGCGCCGTTGGATGCCGTTTCTGGACATTGGTTCCTATCCTCGATTTGTTCCTCAGACCCACGCCCGGGTTCCCGGGTTCGATTCCCGGCGGGGTCAGGGATTTTCTCTGCCTCGTGATGGCTTGGTGTTGTGTGATGTCCTTAGGTTAGTTAGGTTTAAGTAGTTCTAAGTTCTAGGGGACTGATGACCATAGATGTTAAGTCCCATAGTGCTCAGAGCCATTTGAACCATTTTTTTGTTCCTCAGGACGTCCTCTACAGCTCCTCGAAGTTTATCGGAACGTTTGTAGGACATCCTGTATACAAAGCAGCAAGCATAAATAACGGAGTAGTCAGCCTGATGAAGACTACCACCGACTGTACCCGAAATGCCAATAGCGTTCTCATGTCGTGGCGCAGTCATACACCTAGAAGAACTAAGAAAACGTATTCTGTGTGTGGTAGTCGATAGTCATCGCTACAATGTTACTGACATCTCATGTGATAACTGAAAACCGACGAGCAAAAAACCGAACAATTACTAGTAGTACCCGCTATCTGAAAGTTGAGTACTAACTTAATTATGTATATAGATAATAGTAATGATAAAAATATCATGTGGCTCAATGGCGTGCTGCTGTTCATTCTATTGGACGCCACGTCGGTCATCTGACTGTTGCTAACCTACCCCAGTTATCCAGCAGGGCAAAGGCTATCTACTGTTTATCGTGGAATCTAAACATTGAGCAGCGAGGGGGTAGCCGCGCAGTCTAAGGCGCCTTGCCACCGTTCGCACGGCTCCCATCGTCCGAGGTTCGAGTCCTTTCTCGGGCATGGGTGTGTTTGTTGTCCTTAGCGTAAGTTAGTTTAAATTAGATTAAGTAGTGAGTAAGCCTAGGGAACGTTGACCTCAGCATTTTCGTCCCACAGAAACTTACCACCACCATGTCTAAACATCGTCTGTCTCATGCGACTCCTCACATCGTTGAGACGTGAAGGCGAGGTTAAAACGAAACTGGAAAAATCTGTGATCCAAGTGCGATTTCCGTCCATGCCCTTTACTGCTAAACCAAGAGGCATAACGTCGATGTAGACAGTTCATCTATTGGTTTTGAACAGTGAGTTTGTGAGCATCACAGTATGAGGCTTTCATGGCCGTATCTTTCGTTGTTTAGAAGCTTAAATTATTTACATTGCCAAGGGACTGTACTCTTAGTGTTTGACATAAGTTTCAGCTCTATACCTCTACCCGCTGCTGAGAAAATGCTGTCTTTAAAGATGGCCGTACCTTTCGATTGCGTTGACTTAGAAGCGCAACGTATTTACACCCCAAAGCAACCGTAGAGCTCAGTATGTGACGTAAATTTCGCCTCAATACCTCTACCATTTACTGGAAAAAAATGGTCTGAGCAGACAGACAAACAGACGGACAAAAAATGGTTAAAAATATTTTTATGAGATGTAATTGCAAATTAACAATTTTCGCATTTTCTTCCTTTCATTGCACCGTGAAGCCTTGCTCCTTGCCAAATTTTATGAGTGTAGGAAAACGGGAAGTACCTTATAGGTTTTGATCAGTGAGTCTGCGAGTATCGAATTACGTGTCATAAATGGCCATATGTGATGACCGCTTTGGCTTGCAAGCTTAAATATTGCATATCGCCAAGAGATCGTTGACTTTCTATGTAAAATAAATTTGAACTTGATACTCGTATCCGTTCCTGAGAAAAAAGATATCTTCTCCGTCGGACAGACGGAATGACAGACAGACAGAGAAGAAATTGATCCTTTAAGGTTTCTCATTTTATCAATTAAGATACGGAAAGCTAAAAATTATCTCACGTATGTGAGCTATGGTCCCCATACAGCAGGTTACTAACCAATGGCAGTAGCCGCAGTCTCGAAGATTAGTTGAGTCCCCTGACCCAGTCTTGAATTGCCTTATTATCCCATGTCAGTGGTCTGCGTACTTGTTTCGTGTTATACAATAACAAATAAACAATTATCGCATTTTTTCCTTTCGTTGTACTGTGAAACCTTGCTTTTTGCCAAATTTCATGATTCTATGTCAACGGGAGCACCCTATAGGTTTTGTTTGGTGAGTTTAAGAGTATCAAAATATTTGTCATAAATAACCTTATCCTTTGATTACATTGACTTAGAAGCTTAGAAGTTTTACACCACTAGGTGACCATAGACCTTAATATGTGACATAAATTTGAACTTGTTATGTCTACTCACGCCTGAGATAAAGGGTTCTTAATAATCGGTGAAAGCAATATTTTATTAAGTACCATTATCTCCGTATAGCCTATTTTGGACGCCCATTATAAAAACACATTATCCTCATAAGCATGAATACGAATAAGGTTCTGAGAGCCGTGTTCAAAAATCATATTCCAAGAGAGACAGAGTTTAACAAGGAGAAACGGCAACTAGACACAAAGAGAATTGTTACGTTTATGCCATGGGAATCACTATAAAGTGTGTGACCGAGATTGTTCCTCTTTATCTCTCTATCTCTCTCTCTTTCCTTCTCCTTTTTTGTACTGCACATTGTCTTTCCATTCACATACGGAGTTGTGATTAAACATTGATTACACGTCTCTGTGAGAGGTGTTGTTTTCCTGATTTCACCTTCCCGTTATCTAAGAGCGGGATACGTAGAAAGACGAAGAACATGCGTAGTTTCTGCCATGAAAGCTCGTTCTACGAATCTTTTAATCAGGTTATCGCGAGGTATACAGCGTCTTTCTGCCTGCCAATTGATATTACCTAGAATTTATATTATACCCTCGCACCAGTAAAGTAAGCCTCCTATAAACGGCTCCACGCTTCTTACTACGTTTAGTTCATCTCTCATATTTTGTGGCCTTACGAAAGCTTTGTCCTCTGTCCTGTCTCAAAAGCAAACACAAGTCGAGATTCGATGACCAAAGTCATCACGTACAGAACAATCATTCTGCCAAAAGATAATGGTGATAGAAGTTCCAGATACTCTCGTCCTATTGTGTGTTAAACTGGATAAAAAGGTATAAGAAACAGAAATTCTGAGTTTTGAAAATATTTTATCATTGCAGTGTCAATTTTTATTCTTGTCGCCTCATCCTGGTCTTACTAATCTTATTTCAGAAATGCATACTAAATGTATGATTTTGGTTGCTCTCTGAAGTGCATGCCGATTAAAATAGATAACCGCATTGCTGTCATCTCCTTAGTGATAAGTCTTTATGAAGTGGATTAATGCTGTCCAAAAGGAAATGAAGTTGTCGGCGAGTATGACAGATCCATCAGCACAGTAGATACTGTTTACAGTTAACGACTGCTGTCATCCCTTTCTCGCCATCGTCAATACCATTTCCGAAAATGTGCTCATATGTGTAGCATGATGAGTGTTGCAAACATGCATCCTTAGCTGCACGTTTCAGTATTCAGAAATGGAAGAGTTTGGATTGAAACTAATTGATGTCAACGTGGACACTATGAAATGAAATGACTGTACGGCGTTATTGGCCGGAAGAGCCCGTCCGCATTTGTTGGACCACGTGGCTCAAGTCCTTGTACTAAGAAGAGCTAAAGAAACTGGTGCACGTGCCTAATATGGTCTAGGGCCGCCGCGAACACGCAAAAGTGCAGCAATACGACGTCCTATGGACTCGACTAATGTCTGAAGTAGTGCTGGAGGGATCTGACACCATGAATCCTGTAGGGCTGTCCATAAGTTCGTAAAGAGTACGAGGGTGTGGAGATATCTTCTGAACAGCACGTTGCAAGGCATCGCAGATATGCTGTGTAATGTTCACGTCTGGGATGTTTGGTGTCCCGCGGAAGTGTTTAAACTTCGAACTGTGTTCTGGAGCCACACTCTAGCAGTTCTGGACTTATGGGGTGACGCAGTGTCCTCCTGGAATTGCCCAAGTCTGTCGGACTGCACAATGGACATGAATGGATGCAGGTGATCAGACAGGATGCTTACATACGTGTCACCTATCAGAGTCGTACCTAGACGTATCAGGGGTCCCATATCACTCCAACTGCACACCATAACAGCCTCCACCAGCTTGAATAGTCCCCTACTGACATGCACGGTCCATGCGTTCATAAGGTCGTCTCCATACCAGTACTCGTCCATCCACTCGATACAATTTGAAACGAGACTCGTTCGATCAAGCCACAGGTTTCCAGTCATCAACATTCCAGTGTCGGTGTTGACGTTCCCAGGCGAGGCGTGAAGCTTTGTGTCGTGCAGTCATCAAGCGTACATGAGTGGGCCGTCGGCACCAAAAGCCTATGCCGATGATGTTTCTTTGAATGGGTCGCACGCTGACAAATGCTGATGGTCCAGAATTGAAATCTGCAGCAAGTTTTGGAAGGGTTGCACTTCTGTCACGTTGAACGATTCTTTTCAGTCGTCGTTGGCCCCGCTCTTGCAGGATCTTTTGGCGGCCACAGCGATGTCGGAGATTTGATATTTTACCAGATTCCTGATATTCACGGTACACTCATGAAATGGTCGCACGGGAAAATCCCCACTTTTGCGCTACCTTGGAGATGTCCCATCGCTCGTGCACCGACCATAACACCACGTTCAAACTCACTTCAGTCTTGATAACCTGCATAGTAGCAGCAGTAACCGATGTAACAACTGGGCCAGACACTTGTTGTCTTATATAAGTGTGCCGACCGCAGCGACGTATTCTATTTATATGTATATCTCTGTATTTGAATACGCATGCCTATACCAATTTCTTTGGCGCTTCATTGTTTATGACGCCACTTCCGCATAGATGAAGACGAACACCCAGTTCATAAGTGGAGAAAATCCTGCCGAGAACCGACCCCTGACACTACATGATCTAGGGGGAGCGACGCTAATCATTAGACCACTGTGGACACGTAGACACTATTCGAGCCGTATCATTTTTGGTCAGCCATCTGACATGGAACGTTTCTGAGTGTGGTCATATAACGACACAGCTGAAAGCAGTGGTGTAGCTGTTGTGGCTAATTAGACTCGTTCAGAGGGTCAAGCCTAGTTTGACGACCGTTACGAAAACCGCGTAATGAACACAAAAGTGGAGGGAACGGGTCCTGACACATTTTGGGGCAATTAACCCACTTCCGTAGAGCCGAAGTCTTTAACGCTCGTCTGTGCTGTAGCTCTCGACTCGAAGGTAGCCACTTCTTGGTGGTGTAAAAAATATTCGCCGCAATTTCTCCGGGAGGGTAGGTGAGTTGAAAGCGGAAAGTTCCCCCTAATCATACTTTGCGACAATGTCGTGGATTAAATTCCAAACTTCCCTGCAGAATCTTCCGAATGTGAGCATCCGCTGTTTGTTCGTGGTATAAAGGACGTTCACAGCTCCAGTGGCTATTTGCGATCTGTTGTCACAAGCCTTTAGAAATGATTGGGAATGACAGCAGAGAGGGGCGACAATTCTCATTATATATTATGCATACGTTACAGGTACTGCTATGAAACGCCATTACAATACTAAGCAGAAAGAATTTAAAGATTTAGTTGATACTGAAAGAGCAAAAACGATCGACACACGGGATTCACTGTTCTGTAATTCAAAAAGCACTTTGCGCTAAATTTGCAGGCACGCAGCACTTGAAGAAGTTGGTGGTACGAATAGAAAAAATTTGTGAAGTCTCACACCTTATTTCACTGTCATTTGCACAGTTTTCAATGGAACTGAGCGAAAGATATGGAGAATTTATGTATTACTGCAAATACGTTGGCATGCCTGCAGCGATTTTTCGATTTAAAATTCGCTGTTGTTGAATTTGTGAAGGATGAAGATGTGCAGCAACGAGAATTAGAAAATCTGGAATGGATTGCAGTCCTTTAATTTTAAGTTGACTTGTCTGCACAGTGCCTGCAGTAAGACACTGCATGATGGGAAACATCATTCGGATCATTTAAAAAGAAAACCTCGTTTTGGAAGGTGCGCATTCTAACAAGTACAGTCAAGTTCCCTAAATTTATGTAACCCTGAAAGAATTACAAGGATAGTTTCCTACATGTTTGACACTACTGTTAATTTGATATCAGATTTCGAGGCCGTTTGCCGTTTCAACTGAAATGTGCAGATGTAACTGACTCACGTGCAAAGTAATTCCCGTTTTAATAACGAATCCCTCTAACGTTAAAACTGTGCAGGACGTCTACGTTGCTGTCCGCAGGTAGATTTTCCACGTCTCCATAGTGACGTTGCAAGAGTGCAACAACATTTAGACGAACATATGTGTGTGAAAGACATATTCTTTCATGAAACAAAATAAGTCACAATTACGTAGCAACCTGAGAGAGAAAATCTGAGAAACTGTCAGCATCTGCCAGTGTGCCAACGTTCGTAAATGATAAAAGTGCAATTACGTCTTCAGTATGTCAAAAATAAATAAAACTGGAATTTTTGTATTGTTTTTGATCTTTGTTGTGGATAAATGCGAACTATAAATTCAAGCCGTATGCAGTGAGATTGCATGCCATTTACACTGAAGCGCTGGAGAAACTGGTACGGGCATTTTTTTTTCCAAATAAAACCATATGTAAACAAGCAGAATACGGAACTGCTGTCGGCAGCGCCTATATAAGACAACAAGTGTCCGGCGCAGTTGTTATATCGGTTACTGCTCCTAAAATGGCACGTTATCAAGACTGAAGTGAGGCTGAACGTGGCGTTATAGTCGGCGCACGAGCGAAGGGACACAGTATCTCCGTGGTAACGATGATGTGGGGATTTTCCCGTACGACATTTGACGAGTGTACCGTGAATGTGAGGAGTCTCGTAAAACATCAGATCTCCGACGTCGCTCCGGCGGAAACATCCTGCAAGAGCGGGACCAACGACAACTGAAGAGAATCGTTCGACATGACAGAAGTGCAACCCTTCCAGAAATTTGCTCTCTATCAAAATCTTTCATTTATTAAATTTGCCTATCAGTAGTTAGAATATTTTATTTAGCTAGCAGTATTGGCACTCGCTGTATTGCAGGAGTTCGAGTAAAGAAGGTTTTTGTGAGGTAAGTGATTCATGAAAGGTATAGGTTATTGTTAGTCAGGGCCATTCTTTTTTAGGGATTATTGAAAGTCACATTGCGTTGCGCCAAAAATATTGTTTGTCAGTTTAGTGATGATCAGAATAAGTAAAGAGAGAAATGTGTGAGTACGTTCAGTTTTGCTCATCTGTTTGAAAATCAAATAACGTAAAGGGTTTACCAGCATCGTCATTCATAAATTTTTCTAAGCGGACGGTTCAGTTACAATGCTGGACCATCAACAAGTGTCAGCGTGCGAACCATTCAACGAAACATCATCGTCATGGGCTTTTGGTGCCGAAGGCCCGCTCGCGCCCCACGATGACTGCACCACACAAAGCTTATCGCCTCGCCTGGGACCGTCAACACCGACACTGGACGGTTGATGACTGGAAACATGTTGCCTGGTTGGATGGATCGCGTTTCAAATTGTATCGAGCTGTTGCATGAGTCCATGGACCCTGCATATCAGCAGGGGACTGTTCAAGCCGATGGATGTTATGTAATGGTGTGAGGCGCTTGCAATTGGGGTGATTGTGAGCCCTGATAGCCGTCCGGAGTGGCCGAGCGGTTCTAGGCGCTACAGTCTGGAACAGCGCGACCTCTACGGTCGCAGGTTCGAATCCTGCCACGGGCATGGAGGTGTGTGATGTTCTTTGGTTAGTTAGGTTTAAGTAGTTCTAAGTTCCAGGGGACTGTTGACCTCAGAAGTTAAGTCCCATAGTGCTCAGAGCCTTTTGAACCATTTTTCGGACCCCTGATACGTCTAGATACGACTCTGTCAGGTGACTCGTACACAAGCATCTTGTCGGATCGTCTGCATCTATTCATGTCCTTAGTACATCCTGATGGATGTGGACAATTCCAGCAGGACAATGCGACACCCCACGGGTCCAGAACGGCTACAGAGTGACTCTTCTGAGTTTAAAGACTTCTCCTGGCCACCAAACACCTCAGAGATGAATATAATTCAGCATATCTGGGACGCCTTGCAACGTGCTGCTCAGAAGAGATCTCCGCCCCTCGTACTCTTACGGTTTTGTGGACAGCCCTGCAGGATTCATGGTGTCGTTTCCCTCCATCACTACTTCAGACATTAGCCGAGTACATGTCACGTCGTTTTGCGGCACTTGTGAGTGCTCGCGAGGGCCCTGCACGATATTAGGCAGGTGTATCGGTTTCCTTGGATCTTCAGTGTAAATGTGACGCGTTCACAGTTTCTCCGTCTTCCCCTTTCTCGGCACAGACAGCGTGGCGTGGCGGCGGGACAAACGTGCTAGCTGCGCTGAGCACTATGGCACTCGTGCTAGGGCACGGCTCGCGAGCCGAATTCTCGGCCATCCGTGCTACATTGTTCACGGAGGAAAAAGGAAACATCTTCGGATTAGAGGACTGACAAACCCCTGCGTTCTCCAAGTGAACTGTACCATACGGGACATTCTTTTTGGAGTAGCTAATTCCAGATCCATTACAGTGGGCCTACTCGATCGGTCAAGCTGAGGAAAAGGAATGCACCACCGGTGCCTTTCGTGTAAAAAGAAGCCAGTGCTGCGTGGGTCGCTAGCGCACCTGTTGTGCAGGCTGGCAGAGCGCACCGTCAGCTGTAGCGCGGGGCGCGTGGGCGTCTCTTATCCTTATCCTGCCCGTCAGCTGACGGCGTGATAGCGCGCCTTATCGGGCGCCACTGCACCAGAGGCGCCGCCGGTGACAGCTGGGCCGAGGTCGCTCGCTCTGCGGCCGGCTGATCGCCGACGCGAGGCCGGTGCGCAGAAGCGGAGGGATCACGCCGTGGACCGGGGTCCCAAACTATCCCCCTGAGCGAACACTCTGATAATCCTGGCACTGTGATGGAACAAATTGTTTATTTCGAAGGTTGAACAAAGTTTTAAAAACGAGAAATTCTTGTATTATTCAGTGGTTACTTCAGATTCTAATCATAGCTGTTGTTGTTGTTGTTGTGGTCTTCAGTCCTGAGACTGGTTTGATGCAGCTCTCCATGCTACTCTATCCTGTGCAACCTTCTTCATCTCCCAGTAACTACAGCAACATACATCCTTCTGAATCTGCTTAGTGTATTCATCTCTTGGTCTCCCTCTACGATCTTTACCCTCCACACTGACCTCCAATACTAAATTGGTGATCCCTCGATGCCTCAGAATGTGTCCTCCAACCGATCCCTTCTTCAAGTCATAACTAATAACACAATAATCTTATAAAGATTTAAAAATAATTAGTTTCGTCAAAACGGCATGGTTTCTATAGTTTTTCGCGGAGCACTTATTTTCACTACTCGCCATTAAAATTGCTACACCAAGAGGAAATGCGGATAATAAATGGGTATACATTGGACAAATATATTAGACTAGAAGTGACATGTGATTACATTTTCGCGCAATTTGGGTGTATAGATCCTGAGAAATCAGTACCAAGAACAACCACCTCAGGCCATAATAACAGTTTTGATACGCCTGGGCATTGAGTCAAACAGAGCTTGGATGGCGTGTACAGGTACAACTGCCCATGCAGCTTCAACACGATACCACAGTTCATCAACAGTAGTGACTGGCGTATTGTGACGAGCCAGTTGTTCGGCCACCATAGACCAGACGTTTTCAGTTGGTGAGAGATGTGGAGAATGTTCTGGCCAGGGCAGCAGTCGAACATTTTCTGTATCCAGAAAGACCCGTACAGTACCTGCACCATGCGGTCGTGCCTTATCCTGCTGAAATGTAGGGTTTCGCAGGGATCGAATGAAGGGTAGAGCCGCGGGTAGTAACATATCTGAAATGTAACGTCTACTGTTCAAAGTGCCGTCAATATGAACAAGAGGTGACCGAGACGTGTTACCAGTGGCACGCCATACCCTCACGCCGGGTGATACGCCAGTATGGCGACTACGAGTACACGCTTCCAATGTGCATTCACCGCGTTGTCGCCAAACACGGATGCGACCATCATGATGCTGTAAACAGAGCCTGGATTCATCCGAAAAAAGGACATTTTGCCATTTTTGCACCCAAGTTCGTCGTTGAGTACACCATCGCAGGCGCTCCTGTCTGTGATGCAGCGTCAAGGCTAACCGCAGCCAATCTCTCCGAGCTGATAGTTCATCCTGCTACAAACGTCGTCGAACTGTTCGTGCAGATGGTTGTTGTCTTGCAAACGTTTCCATCTGTTGACTCAGAGATCGGGACGTGGCTGCACGATGCGTTACATCCATGCGTATACGATGCCTGTCATCTCGACTGCTAGTGATACGAGGCCGTTGGGATCCAGCACGGCATTCCGTATTACCGGCCTGAACCCCCCGCTTACCGCCTCCGTATTCTGCTAACTGTCATTGGATCTCGACCAACGCGAGCAGCAATGTCGCGATACGATAAACCGCAATCAAGATAGGCTACAATCCGACCTATATCAAAGTCGGAAACGTGATGGTACGCTTTTCCCCTCCTTACACGAGGCATCACAACAACGTTTCACCAGGGAACGCCGGTCAACTGCTGTTTATGTATGAGAAATCGGTTGGAAACTTTCTTCATGTCAGCACGTTGCAGGTGTCGCCACCGGCGCCAACATTGTGAGAATGCTCTGAGAAGCTAATCATTTGCATATCACAGCATCTTCTTCCTGACGATTAAATTTAATAGCCAGGAGTGTACTTCCAGCGGAACAGCGTGGGGAGCTCCACTTAGACATACAACGCGCGCGGCGCCGTTGCCCATTCAACTGGCCAGAGGCAGCGTCCGTTATCTTGAAACTTCCAGGCAGATTAAAACTGTGTGCTGGACCTGTACTGGATCTCGGCACTGTAGCTGTTAGGATCGCTCTCTATTCGTGCTCGGGTAATTCAGTTGGTTTTAAACGATCGTTATTGCGCTGTTGTGAAGAATCGTTAATACCACCAATACATTTGGAACTTCTTGCGGGGGATCTTCCACGAGCCACCTCGCAGCTGGATCATTCGTGGCAGGAGATGAATTTGATACGTCTCCACGCAGATGTAATACTATCGTTTCTTCTCTTAAAAGCTTGGTGACTGAGACATGTATGGAAAAGGCAGATTTATTCTTTGTTAATAAATAAATGAGTATTCTCCAATAACCATTTAACACTTCCATTCCACCTAAAGAAAGAACAAAAAAGTGGTTTACCACCTCCCGTAGAAGACAAAGGTCAATTCGAGTCTCTGTGGGGCACAGAGATTCAACGTGCCAGTGAGTTTCGTCTCAGCGCACACTCCGCTGTTAAATGAGAATTTCATTCTGGTATCCTTAATTGCAGTATTTTCAGCAAAAGTTGGTGAAATCTTGTGCAACGTTTAGTTGCCCCGATAGATATGAGGAAGGAAGCGATACTTAGCTCCGCAGCTAGATATGTTTTAAAAATATATATAAGAATTTCGGACACAAATTTTCGAGGTTAAGTCAGTGAATTTACAAGCTGAAACTAGAGCGTGGTAACGTTACCAAGTAAGTGAGACTGGCCTGTATTTGAAAGTATTTATTTGTGTCTAAATATTGCCAGTTGAATTACGCTTATAAGTTCTTGAAGTATTAATTGCAAGATATTTGTATTTTTGTGTTTGCTGTTCAAATTCATGAGTTCATTTTCCGTTTTCTCGAAAGTATTAGCATTGATGAAGTACGAAGGAATGTTTGGACCCTTGCTTTGTAAAGGGAGAGCTTTAAACCAAACGACTATCCGAACCGTGCAGCAAACATACTTCAAAATACTTGCAGAGATATTTCGATGTGTTGAAAGTTAGGGTGTATATTACTCTTCATATCTAAAAGTCGATGAATGACGAAGATTTTGCGGTGACTGTTAATAGTTAACTCACTGCAAGACGTTTTTCTGTAACCAAGTCTTTCCTAATGTATCATGTTTCTTCTATTGATATTGTTTCAATATCTGTACCGGATGAAGCAAATGTCCTAGAACATAAGCGCTTATGTGGGCAAAAGCGGCATGTCATGAATTGATATGGATCTCATTTGTTATAAAATCTAATAAAACATTTCATACGTATTCTTGAGGAGTCGTCAGAAGACTACGAGCCTCCCTCCAACCGGAAATTTTATCTTCTCCTCGCGTGGAAACGTGAACTAAATGAACTTACAGTTCACCAAGAACAGAAATTGACTGAAAAACGGCAATTCTGTCGTTTTTAGAAACAAAGAACTGTCAGTACAATGTTTCAACCACTTTGTTACCCATTTACACTGGTCCGATGTAAGAGAGGGCCTGATGGCCCTAATCTGATCAGGTTAAATAAATGAAATAAATAAATACTAAGAACCATGTCCCGCCTTTTGTAATATCCAGGGGGCGATCTCAAATCGCGGTGACCTCAGTGTGATTATTGTCTTTGAATAAAAGTGTCATTTCAGTTCGTCTCGTTGCGTATTTCTTTCAGTTAAGCTATGTGATTAAAAGTAATCGGACACCTGGCTGAAAATGACTTACAAGTTCGTGGCGCCCTCCATCGGTAACGCTGGAATTCAGTACGATGTTGGCCCACCCTTAGCCTTGATGAGAGCTCCCACTCTCGCAGGCATACGTTCAGTCAGGTGCTGGAAGGTTTCTCAGGGAATGGCAGCCCATTTACCTGGCCAAACGTATAAACAATAACTATCGCATTAATTTTGGGAGTTTCGGAGAAATTAGATTAACTGTACGATGTTGCATTAGTATTATATGTGTACATGAAATACTGACACGAGTCCTTAACCTCTTAAAATCGTTGCTTGATTTCAGTTACAAGTGAGAAAAAATTTAACTGTTGGCTCCATTTCGCACAATGAATGTAGACTGAACCTCGGCTTTCTGCCCTCTGTCAAGTTGCTTAGATGTTGATTTAAAACATAAAGACATCACACATAAGGGATAGCCCGGTCTATATTAACCTATGCCCTAAGGACCAAAGCACGACGCCAAACCGTGGCGTATGACGTCACAGCCTCAATCACAGGCCGGAGCAATCAGTCAAATCGTTCTGCTAAAGAGGAGAAACATAATAACTGTTTGCCGACACTTAACGACGCTGCATTAGTCGACCCCAATACTAATGCGCTTGAGAGTGATTGCGCTTCGGTGGCTCATCGTGAGTTAGCCCGTTCGAGGTTGACCATACGAGTATAGGCATAACTAGCCTAAAAGCATTGATAGCGCTGTGCGTTTTTCTTTAGTCATCACTGCACTTGTAACGTCACAGCGTATTTCCGATAACGGCCAAGTGCAACAATATCGTGGTTAAGTAGTATCCCTTTAGGTTGTAGCTCTGAATGTGGGTATCTACAAGATCAATTTTGTAGCTGTTTTACTAAGTTTATTAGCGTTACTTTGGTACCATTCCCTAGTTAAACTTCTCAAAAATCTTACGTCTATACAAAAGAGGTTTTACTTTCAATTTCCAAATCTATTTAGCTAAAAGACGAGACAACATACTGACACAAAATGAGCAAACCATGAAAGAGGATTTCTATCTCTAAAGTAATTCTAAGGCAATCTCGCCAAATATGTTCTGGACAATGAGGCAATAGATCTTTCTGACGCAATCACAGCCAATTACTAACATATAACCACTTACGCCTCTGTAGATAAGGATAAAAGTAGGCCGGCCGATGTGGCCGAGCGGTTCTAGGGGCTTCAGCCTGGAACCGCGCGACCGCTACGGTCGCAGGTTCGAATCCTGCCTCGGGCATGGATGTGTGTGATGTCCGTAGGTTAGTTAGGTTTAAGTAGTTCTAAGTTCTAGGGGAGTGATGACCCCAGATGTTAAGTCCATAGTGCTCAGAGCCATTTAGGAAGAGAAGACGAGTCAAGCATGGGTGTGGGATAATTCAAGCAATTTCAACCAAACTCTGGGACTGTTACATCTTCAGCATTCGGTTGAAAACGTAGAAACAAACTAAGTTTGTTTTCATATCACAGACGAATTCCATTTGCATTATTATCTAATGTAGGAGTGGGATACATAAGTAACTGGAAGGGAACGGGTTATCAAGTATTATCTTATATGCCTCGCCCCCACTCTCTGACGTAGGCAGCTGATAGTTCTCCGAACGCAGCTGACATTTTTAGCTGTTCACAAAGCCGGCCGTCATCTAGGTGCTGCAGTGCTGATATCCTTTAACCTGTAACAAACATATCATAAAGTCGCAGAGTTCGCACGCGATACTTATCAGTAGGAATACTGTGCCCAAGTATATAATCCTCACACCTATAGGATTTGAAAGTCAAAGCCCGGACAGCAAATTCCTAAAACAGTGCAACACAATTAAAGAAAAAAGGAGTCTCGAAAAAATAGTCTTTCAAAAGCAGATGATTTCCGACCTCTCTTAAGCAAGTCTTAAGGACAAAAGTAACTTTTGGATGACGTGGCTTTGCCAAGTAACATAGTTCGATAGAACTTGGACCATACATAGAGAGAACTGCTGTAGCATAGTATAGAATATACACCATGTGATCAAAAGTATCCGGACACTCCAAAAACATACGGTATTCATATTAGGTGCATTGTGCTGCCACGTACTGCCAGGTACTCAATATCACCGACTTCAGTAGCCATTAGACATCATGAGCAGAACGGAGTGCTCCGCGGAACTCGTGGGCTTCGAACGTGGTCAGGAGATTGGGGCCGGCTGGTGTGGCCGAGCGGTTCTAGCCGCTTCAGACTGGAACCGCGCGACCACTACGGTCGCAGGGTCGAATCCTGCCTCGGGAATGGATATGTGTGATGTCCTTAGGTTGTTAGGTTGAAGTAGTTCTCAGTTCTAGGGGACTGATGACCTCAGATGTTAAGTCCCATAGTGCTCAGAGCCATTTGAACCATTTTGCTCATACCCATTTGAACCAGGTGACTGGGTAACACGACTGTACGCGATATTTCCATACACCTAAACATCCCTAGGTCCACTGTTTTCAATGTGACAGTGAAGTGGAAACGTGAAGGAACACGTACAGCACAAAAGCGTACAGGCCGACCTCAACTGTTTAATGACAGAGACTGCTGACTGTTGAAGAGGGTCGGAATGTGTAATAGGCAGACATCTATCCAGACCATCAGACGGGAAATCCAAACTGCATCAGGATCCACTGCAAGTACTATGACAGTTAGGCAGGAGATGAGAAAACTTGGATTTCATGGTCGAGAGGCTGCTCATAAGCCACACATCACGCCGGTAAATTCCAAACAACGACTCGCTTGGTGTAAGGAGCGTAAACAATGGACGATTGAACAGTGGAAAAACGTTGTTTGGAGCGACGAATGACGGTACACTATGTGGTGATCCGATGGCAGGGTGTGGGTATGGCGGATGCCCGGTGAACGTCATCTGCCAGCGTGTGTAGTGCCAAGAGTAGTATTCGGAGGCGGTGGTGTTATGGTGTGGCAGTGTTTTTCATGGAGGGGGCTTGCACCACATGTTGTTTAGCGTGGCAGTATAGCAGCACAGGCCTACATTGATGTTTTAAGAACCTTCTTGCTTCCCACTGTTAAAGAGCAATACGAGGATGGCATCTTTCAACACGACCGAGCACCTGTTCATAATGGACTGGCCTGTACAGAGTCCTGATCTGCATCCTATAGAACGCCTTTCGGGTGTTTTGGAACACCGACTTCGTGCCAGGCCTCACCGGCCGACGTCGATAACCTCTCATCAGTGCAGTACTCCGTGAAGAATGGGCTGCCATTCCCCGAGGAACCTTCCAGCACCTGACTGAACGTATGCCTGCGAGAGTGGGAGCTCTCATCAAGGCTAAGGGTGGGCCAACATCGTACTGAATTCCAGCGTTACCGATGGAGGGCGCCACGAACTTGTAAGTCATTTTCAGCCAGGTGTCCGATTACTTTTGATCACTTAGCTTAACTGAAAGAAATACGCAACGAGACGAACAGAAATGACACTTTTATTCAAAGACAATAATCACACTGAGGTCACCGCGATTTGAGATCGCCCCCTGGATATTACAAAAGGCGGGACATGGTTCTTAATATTTATTTATTTAACCTGATCAGATTAGGGCTATCAGGCCCTCTCTTACATCGGACCAGTGTTCCACACATGCAGCATTTCACACAGCAGAGTTACATCATGACAATAGTTTAAATGAGAACATTAGCTTACTCTAGTGACAATGTGAATAAAGAGTAGTGACTAAGACCTAATAAAGTAATTGCGGCAGTATTTTTACAACAGGTGCTACACATACAGATTATGATAAAAGCAATAATAATAACAGTTAAAAAAAGTAATGATAAACATGACTAAGACCTAATAAATTAGATGCTGTCAGTATTTTTACAGCAGGTGCTATACATACAGATTATGATAAAAGCAATAATAAGCAATAATAATAACAGTAAAAAATCAAATAATAATGACAAACATGAGAATGATTGGTATAGTAATGAAGGTTTGTGCAGATGTTCATAATATCTTGGTGTGTAAACTAGATGTTTACTAGTTTAGCGTGTTTTGGGGAATGGAGATTTAAGGAGGGGGAAAGAGGGAAGTAATGAGGTGAAGTGCATTCATGTACAGAGGAAGGCATTACTGTTGCTTAAGCAGATACGTCATTAACTGTTTTTTGAAGCTGGACATATTTTTAAGTTCTCTAACATAACGAGGGAGGTTATTCCAGAGTCGGGTTCCCGGTACTGTAAAGGACTTGGAGAAGGTGACTGAGCGATGCAGTGGAACGGAGAGGATTTTATTATAATGGGAACGTGTGTTTCTGTCACGTTGTTCCGACATGAGCGTTAGGGACGAGGAGAGATATGAGGGACAGAGGCAGTAGATGAGACAGAGTGTATGGAAATCTCTGCGTTTGTTTGCACGAAGCCAGGAGAATTTTGCGTATGCTGGTGAAATGTGATCAAAAAGTTGAACGTCACAAATATACCGGACGTAGGCACTCATGACCAGTTCTAGACGTCGGGAATTTTCCTGAGAGAGGCCTTGTAGGATAATATCGCTGTAGTCAATGATTGGGAGTATAAGCGTTTGCACTAATTTCTTTTTCAGAACGAAAGGGAAGAGTTTTTTATATTTTTGTAGGACTTTAAGGGATGCTGATGCTTTTTTGCACACTGCAGTTACGTGCTCTGTCCAATTTAGATTTTCGTCTATTATTACTCCCAAACGCTTTGCTAAGGGAGAGAAGTTAATATTTGTTCCATTTAGGATAAGAGGTGGTACGGATTCCCGGTGTTTTGGGGCTAATGAGCTTAGAGTGACCAACAAGTACCGCTTGGGTTTTAGATGGGTTTAGTTTTAGACCTATGTCCTGTGCCCATTTTGACAGTGCATCGAGGTCAGTATTGAAATTTTCAATAGCTTTCTTGAGATTGCTTGGTTTCGCACTTAGATACAACTGAAGGTCATCAGCATACATATGGTATTTGCAATAGGTCAGAACCGATGACACGTCGTTGACATACAGAGAGAACAGTATAGGACCTAATACTGAGCCTTGGGGAAAGCCTGACACTACCTGCCGCCATTGTGATTTTATATTCCCAGATAGGAAGCGTTGCTGACGAGACGTCATGTATGAGCGAAACCATTGCACTGCACTTGGTGAGAAATTTAGACCGCTAAGTTTGGCCAGTAAGATGTCGAAGTCGACAGTATCAAATGCTTTGCTGAAATCTAAGAAGCAAATGATAGTCGCTTCTTGTCTGTCCATGGCAAGTTTCAGGTCATCTGTCACCTTTATCAGAGCAGATGTTGTGCTTCGATGTTTACGGAAACCTGATTGGTATTCGTCTAGTAGGTTCTTAGTAATGAGGTAGATGGTGAGCTGGTCATGAACTATATATTCTGAGGCCTTTGATAGTGCAGGAAGAAGGCAGATGGGGCGGTAGTCAGAGGGTGCTGTGACTATGTCCTTTTTAGGCAGTGGCTTAATTTGTCCCAGTTTCCAGGCCTCAGGGAAAACACTTGTGATTAATGAATCGTTGAAAATATCTGTTATAGAGGGCAGTAGTTGGTCAATAATAAGTTTTACCATCTGGATAGTGATACCATCATGTCCAGTAGATGCTGATCTAATCCATCTAATCCGCATTATGGCTTTCTTGACAGTACTGCAAGTGACGTGCTGTAGATAGAATTATTCTTTGCTACAGTCGTTCAAACCCATGAAGTAATCAATGATTCTCTTTTTTTTTTTTTTTTTTTTTTTTTTTTTTTTTTTTTTTTTTTGCGGTACAATTTTGGTTGTAGGTAACGTGAAGAATCGGTTTAGTTCTTCAGTTGGGACCATGTGATTTTCTGCAACTTTTATTTTGCCTAAACCGAGACTACGAAGATTTTTCCACAGGTTAGCTGGCCTACATCTATTGTCAGCTAATGTACGGGCATGTCTGAGCTTAGCGTTTCTCACCGCTTGACTGACTTTGTTTCGTTTCCGCTTGTGTACCTCATGATTTTCAGGTGTAGGGTGTATCTTGTATGCTCGATGTGCAGCATCTCTGAGATTCATGAGCTGTTTTAGTTCATCAGTCAGCCAGGGTGCAGGTTGCCTTTTTACTTTTCTGGTCTTCATTGGAGCATATTTGTCATACAGTTGAGTAATTTTGTTAGTGAAATCCTGGAGTTTGTCGTTTATGTCCATGAGGGGAGTAGAGGTCATCCCCCAAACTATTTCTTGTGCCTCAGTTTCGAGTTCAGGCCAATTTATGCGTTTGAGGTCTCGGCATGTAGACAGTTTTTGTTTCTTTCTAGGACATTCTAGTGAATACGTCATGGAAATGATGTCATGGGCAGACATGCCAGGCGCAGATATTTGAGAGGTGTGGATTATTCTGTTCGGAGATTTCGTTGCGAATATATCAATGAAAGTTTGACTGGTAGTAGTTCCTCTGTTAATAACGCCCTGATCCGGTAGTTACCAGCGATTTTAAGCACTCCGACCTTTTTGGCAGGTGACAGCAAATTTGCGAAGTCTTTCCAGCATGGGATAGGCACTCGGAGTAGATGAAACTGGGCTAGGGATACTGGAAAGATTTAGCTTTGAGAAGTGCAAGATCTAAGAAAAATGAGACTAGGATACTATGACGCGTCGTCGGTAGTGTCGTTAGCGACGGACCACAACCCCGGAAAGCGGTTGGATAGGCATCGATGTCAGCCGCGTCCTGTTCAAAGCAAACCACCAGAAAATAAAGTAAGCTCGTCATGGGAACCGCAAAAAACCTATGTGCGTGGCCGCGGGGATTTCAACCGGCGTTTTGGAGAATGCGGGTCCGCTGTCTTTCTACTGCCTGAGCCACCTCTCTCGGTAAAATATAGTGTCGAAGACATTCATAGTTAATAAGCCAGATAGCTCCTCATTAACAATGCTTTTGTCTTGTTAAGGTCCTGATTTTTCTGTACTGTCTGTGTGTTTTGGACCGAGCGAGGTGGCGCAGTGGTTAGACAGTAGACTCGCATTCGGGAAGACGACGGTTCAATCCCGCGTCCAGCTATCCTGATTTAGGTTTTCCGTGATTTCCCTAAATCGCTCCAGGCAAATGCCGGGATGGTTCCTTTCAAAGGGCACAGCCGACGTCCTTCCCCGTCCTTCCTTAATCCGATTAGACCGATGACCTCGCTGTCTGGTTTGCTTCCCCAAACCAACCAACCAACCAACCGTGTGTTTTGGCAGACGGCCACGGAGTACTGCAGGTAGCCTTGCTCGGGATCTTACCGCAGCCACTGGAACAGTTGTCTCCAGACACACAGTCTACAAACGACTGAGCAGACATGGATTATTCGCCCGGAGACCTGCAAGGTGCGTTCCACTGACCCTGGTGTCAAGAACGCAGTACATGGTCATTGGAACAGTCGTCCCAGGTTATACACACGGATGAGTCCAGGTATAGTCTGAACAGTGATTCTCGCCGAGTTTTCATCTGACGTGAACCAGGAACCAGATACTAACCCCTACTTGTCCTTGAAAGGGACGTGTATGGAAAAATGGCTCTGAGCACTATGGGACTCAACTGCTGTGGTCATTAGTCCCCTAGAACTTAGAACTACTTAAACCTAACTAACCTAAGGACATCACACACATCCATGCCCGAGGCAGGATTCGAACCTGCGACCGTAGCAGTCGCACGGTTCCGGACTGCGCGCCTAGAACTGCGAGACCACCGCGGCCGGCGACGTGTATGGAGATGGTGGTTTGATGGTGTGGGGTGGGATTATGATTGGTGCACTTAAACACCTGCATGTCTGTGACAGAGGAACTGTAACAGGTCAGGTGTATCGGGACGACATTTTGCACCAGTATGCCCGCCTTTTCAGGGGTGCACTGGGTTCCACCTCCCTCCTGATGGATGATAACGCACGGCCCCACTGAGCTGCCATACTGGAGGGGTACCTGGAAACAGAAGATATCAGGAGAATGGAATGGCCTGCCTGTTCTCCAGACCTAAACCCCATCGAGCACGTCTGGGATGCTCTAGATCGACGTATCGCTGCACTTCTTCAAACCCCTATGACACTTCAGGAGCTCCGACAGGCACTGGTACAAGAATGGGAGGCTATACCCCAGCAGCTGCTTGACTACCTGATCCAGAGTATGCCAAACCGTTGTGCGGCCTGTGTACGTGTGCATGGTGATCATATCCTATACTGGTGTCGGGGTACATGCGCAGGAAACAGTGGCGTTTTGTAGCACATGTTTTTCGCGACGGTTTTCTCAACTTATCACCAATACCGTGGACTTACAGATCTGTGTCGTGTGTTTTCCCTATGTGCTTACGCTATTAGCGCCAGTTTTGTGTAGTGCTACGTTCTGTGGCACCACATTCTGCAATTATCCTTAATTTATGAGCATGAGTGTATATGAAATAAAATCATCACAAATTCTGAACGTTTTTCATTAGGACGTTCAAACTGCACTGTTGGCCGAGGTGCATGATGGGAATTAGTATGCGCCTGCGCATTTGGTGTAGCGTGAAGCTCACTTTCATCTGGATGGGTTCGCCAATAAGCAAAATTGGCGCCTTTGGGGGACTGAGAATTCGTATTTCGCGATCGACAAGTCTCTTCAGCATCATCGGCTGACTGTGTGTTGTGCAATGTCTAGTGACACAATAATCGGTGTGATATTCCTTGATAGTGCGGTGGCTACCGAACGGTACACAAAGGCTTTGAAAGATGATTCATTACAATATCCAAAGTTACCCTGATTGCGACAAGATGTGTTTCATGCAAGACGGAGCTCGGCCCCGTCAAAGTAAGAGAGTTTATGATGTCCAGAAGGAGCATTTTGGGGAACGGATTCTGGACCTGGGGTACCCAGAGGCCACTGGCATGGGCCTTGAGTACCCAGAGGCCACTGGCATGGGCCTTGACTGGTCGATATATTCTCCGGATCTAAACAAATGCGACAGCTTTACGTGGGGCTATATTAAAGGCAAGGTGCAGAGCAATAACCCCAAAATCATCGCTGAGCTGAAAACAGCCATTCAGGAGGTCATCAACAGCATCGATGTCTCGACACTTCAGCTGGTCTTGCAGAATTTCGTTATTCGTCTGCGCCATATCATCGCAAAGATAACAGGCACATCGAACATATCATAACCTAAATCTGAATATCTGTAGTGACGTTTACATGTTGAATAAAGTGTGTGCATGCCGTAATTTGTAACTAATTTACGTTCTTTTCGTAGAGTTAAGTAAAAATTATTGTCCCCCCGTATGTTATACCTCAGTTTTTATAGTTTAGAGTATGCTACCTATCATTGTTAATGTTAATTGCCAACGAAAATAATGGGTAGGCGAAAAAAATTTGTTATATCCTCAGATATACTCCAGTTAATAAGACTATGAGGAATAACTTAATTCTGTCGATGTTGATAGAAGCGTGACACAGTTTAAGGGATATTACCTAGATAACTGTACAAAAAAATCATCTCGTACACAAACTGCTGTAGTAATTAAACTTTCATACATAACTAAACACAATCTCTAGCACTGGTTTACCTCCCATACGAAATATATAAGATAAATAATTACGTTGAGCGTTGTCGTCAAACCACATCGTTGTGTTATAGACCAAGAGTAATGCACTTTGAAAGTATGAGACCGCTGATTTCAGATATCGGGACGGTTCCTTTAAAAGGACACGATAGATTTCCCTCTCCATCCTTCCTCAATACGAGCTTATGTACTATCTATTTTTTTAATTAGTATTTGCTTCATGGAAGATCTCCAGAAGTTGGATTATTACGGCATACAGAGAGTAGCTCACAACTGGTTCACTTCTTACTTCAACAATAGAAGGTCATTATTCACAGTGTTTAGAATGGCTGTGATGTCGGGTCTGAGTGGGGTACGCTCCAATGGGGGGTGCCCAGGGATCACTGTTAGGGTCATTCCTATTCTTTATTTATATAAATGATACATCCTCTTGTATTACGGGTAATTCTAAAATATTTCTGTAGTAAAGGATGTTGTGTGCAACATTGGCTCTGTTTCAAATAGTGCAGTACATGACATAAATTCATAAATTGTAGAAAATAAACTAACGCTAAATCACAGTAAGACTTAGTTTTTATAGTTACAGACACACAATTCAACAAAATCCAATGTTTTAATTTCACAGAATGGGCATATGGTTAGTGAAACTGAAGAGTTCCAGTTTCTAGGTGTTCAGATAGATAAGCAACTGTCGTGGAAATTCCACATTCAGGATCTTATTCGGAAACTTAATGCTGTTATTTTTACTATTCGAAAGGTATCTGTTTCAAATAATGCAGTACATGACATAAGTTCATGGCTTGTAGAAAATAAAGTAACGTTAAATCACAGTAAGACACAGTTTTTACTAACACACAGTTCAACAAAATCCAAGGTTTAAATTTCACAGAATGGGCATATGATTATTGAGATTGAACAGTTCAAATTTCTGCATGTTCAGATAGATAGTAAACTGTCGTGGAAAGTCCACATTCAGGATCTTATCAGAATCTTAATGCTGTCATTTTTACTATTCCAACGGCATCTGAAGTAAGTGGTCATTCGACATGAAAATTAGTCTACCTTGATTATTTTTATTCGCTTATGTCGTATGGTGTTATATTTTGGGATACTTCTTCCCATTCTAGAAGGATTCTTTTTTGGCTCAGAAGCTAGCAGTTCGGGCAGTAAGTGGTGTAAGTTTGTGAATCTCTTGTCGCCCTCTGCTCACTAGTCTGGGTATTTTGACATTGGCCTCTCAGTATACTTATATTCTTTACTGTCGTTTCTTGTTAACAATGTCAGCTTATTTACAAGAATTAGCAGCTTTCACTCAGTTAATACTCGGCAGAAATTCAATCTGCATTTTGACCGCACTTCCTTAACTCTTGTGCAGAAAGGTGTGCAATATACTGCTGCATCCATTTTTAATAAGCTACCACAAAGAATTCAAAAATATTAGCAGCAAATCCACGCGCTTTCAAATCGAAGCTGAAGAGTTTACTGATGGGTCACGCCTTCTTCTCTTTCGAGGAGTTGCTTGAAAAGTTAAGCTGATTCTTATGTTACATTGTTGATAGCGTTCACTTAAAGTTCTGACTTGTATATTTTTGGGTTCATAAACATTTTATTTTATCTGCTATTACCTTATGTTGTAATTTCATGAGGAGATTTGCTCCTCAATTTGGTCCAACGGAACTAGACGTGTAAATAAATAAAATGTCCAAGGGAATCTGAATCCCTTCACCACCAGATACATTCTTCAACTCAAACTTGCGTGTGACACACTTATCAAAATGGTTCAAATGGCTCTGAGCACTATGGGACTTAACTTCTGAGGTCATCAGTCGCCTAGAACTTAGAAATAATTAAACCAAACTAACCTAAGGACATCACACACATCCATGCCCGAGGCAGGATTCGAACCTGCGACCGTAGTGGTCGCTCGGCTCCAGACTGTAGCGCCTAGAACCGCACGGCCACTCCGGCCGGCGACACACTTATCGCAACGGTTTTCACGGCCAGTCTAAATGTATGGTTCAAATATTGGCAAAACCTTCGGCTGCAACTGAGAAGAGAGAGGCGATTTTTTTTACTGCTGCAGACTGATCGGAATACAAGCAAACGAGGAAGAGGTTGTGGGCTGAGGCCAAACACTCAGCAAGGACGCGCTCTTCCTGGAGTCGTGATCCGCACGTGCGCCGTGGGAGCGGCAGTCGGACGGGACTCAAACTCGGTCAGTCTGTTGTTTACACGGAGGGGGCCGCCAACAGCTCCGGAACAGCCAGTAGCTCTGGAGAACTGGCAGCCGGGTTTCACACAGCCCTCCGTCAGCTGCGCTTGGAGGGGGCTCCGGCTGCACTTGGCGAGCCTTAGTCCGCACTGCTTTCCACTCTTCCTCGTAACTGTTTTATGTTTTTCCTTCCGTTCGTTATTACAATAATAAGCCGTACCGTGTAACATTTACACTATTCTTATCAAACTGAAGTGTCACGAATCAGGTTACAAACAACGTACTCACGATTTGTTTGTTTGTATGGTTACATTCTGGCCATTCACTGTTTACTAAATAGCACGCTGGTTTAAGCTAAACAACAATGACCGTATTATTCCCAAATTCTACTGTCGTAACTGGAGATACGCATAAAATTAGTATTATATCAGCAAACATATGTTATTAGGTTTAAACTGATAGTTTACAGGCAAAAATTACACCACTGGCCATTAAAATTGCTACACCACGAAACTGACGTGCTACAGACGCGAAATTTAACCGACAAGTAGAAGATGCTGTGATGTGCAAATGATTAGCTTTCCGAGCATTCACACAAGCTTGGCACCGGTGGCGACACCTTCAACGTGCTGACATGAGAAAAATTTCCAACCGATTTCTCATACACAAACAGCAGTTGACCGGCGTTGCCTGGTGAAACGTTGTTGTGATGCCTCGTGTAAGGAGGAGAAATGTGTACCATCACGTATCCGACTTTGATAACGGTCGGTTTGTAGCCTATCGCGATTGCGGTTTATCGTATCGCGACATTGCTGCTCGTGTTAGTCGAGATCCGATGACAGTTAGCACAATATGGAATGGGTGGGTTCAGGAGGGTAATACGGAACCCCGTGCTGGATGCCAACGGCCTCGTATCACTAACAGTCTAGATGATAGCCATGTAATCTGCATGGCTGTAACGGATCGTGCAGCCACGTCTCGATCCGTGAGTCAAGAGATGGGGACGTTTCCAACACAACAACCATCTCCACCAAAAGTTCGGCGACATTTGCAGCAGCATGGACTATCAGCTCGGAGACAGTGGCTGCGGTTACCCTTTACGCTCCATCGCAGACATGTGCGCCTGCGATCGTGTACTCAACGACGAATGGCAAAACGTCATTTTTTTGGATGAATCCAGGTTCTGTTTACAGCATCATGATGCTTGCATCTGTGTTTGGCTACATCGCGGTGAACGTACATTGGAAGCGTGTATTCGTCATCGCCATACTGGCGTATCACACGGCGTGATGGTATCGGGTGCCATTGGTTACACGTCTAAGTCACCTCTTGTTCCCATCGACGGCACTTTGAACAGTGGACGTTAAATTTCAGATGTGTTACGACCCGTGGCTCTACCCTTCATTCGATCCCTACGAAACCCTCCATTTCAGCAGGTTAATGCACGACCGCATATTGCAGGTCCTGTACGGGCCTAACTGGATACAGAAAATGTTCGACCTTTGCCCTGGCCAGCACATTCTCCACATCTCTCACCAATTGAAAACGTCTGGTCAATGGTGGCCGAGCAACTGGCTGGTCCAAAACGCCAGTCACTACTCTTGATGAACTGTGGTATCGTGTTGAAGCTGCATGGGCAGCTGTACCTGTACACGCCATCCAAGCTCTGGTAGGCTCAATGCCCAGGCGTATCAAGGCCGTTATTACGGCCAGTGGTGGTTGATCTGGGTACTGATTTCTCAGGATCTATGCACCCAAATTGCGTGAAAATGTTATCACATGTCAGTTCTAGTACAATATTTTTGTCCAATGAATACCCGTTTATCATCTGCATTTCTTCTTGATATAGCAATTTTAATGACCAGCAGTGTACTTTTTCCAGTATTTCACCAGAATATAAAAAAAATGGTTTTTAATCTATCGAAAGGTCAATTAGTAAGACCAATACAGATATGAAACACTGTATACCAGTTAAAACCAGTTTCGAGGTCACCCTACGATTTTTTGTTACTGATAATTCACACAGAATTTCTAAAGCGCACTACTCCCCATAATATGTTTACGAATGGTTCAAGTGAGCTCTATGGACTTAACATCTGAGGACATCAGTCTTCTAGAACTAACCTAACCTAAGGACATCACACACATCCATGCCTGAAGCAGGATTCGAGCCTGCGACCGTTGAGGTCGCACGTTTCCAAACTGAAGCGTCTAGAACCGCTGGGCCACAAGGGCCAGCTATGTTTTTCGAACCAGAAGTTTGCTGTGCTTGTGTACAAGATCTCAAGGAGTTCATTAAGATACTTTGAAGTGAGACACAAATGTTTATATTTTATTGGGTTCAAAAATGTTCAAATGTGTGTGAAATCTTATGGGACTTAACTGCTAAGGTCATCAGTCCCTAAGCCTACACACTACTTAACCTAAACTATCCTAAGGACAAACACACACACACACCCATGCCCGAGGGAGGACTCGAACCTCCGTTGGGATCAGCCGCAAAGTCCATGACTGCAGCGCCTCAGACAGCTCGGCTAATCCCGCGCGGCTTATTGGGTTCACCAGTACAGTGAGAGAACTGTGAATTACATAAATGTGATATATCTGCGATCTGAGCTGCGATACGTTGAAAGCATTGTATAGAAAGACTGTTATCAAAAACGGACAATTGCTAGGTTTCTGCCCATGAATACAGGACACACGTGATGATGCTAACAAAAAATTTAGAAGTCTTGACAACCTATGTAGAAAACAACTATGGCTAATTGGTGAAGATCGACTCGTAAATCGAAGTTAGCAAGAAGAATGTTCTTTTTCAGACTGGTTTTTGTGTGTATTACTTGTGTTCCACATTATCTGGTCGTAGATGTATCACCTTCATGATTCTCTCGTTTGTACACTTCTACACAAACAAACAAATCAGGTGCTTCTACGTGGCCTGCCATCTTTCAAACTGAAATGATATGATATAAAGCGCAATATGGCGTGCACGCGTTGTTATGTGGATACGCCAGTTGAGGGGAATGTCCCACACGGGCATCCGGCTTACCCCGTGCTGGCGAGCCATGTGCATCTACCCCGTCACGTGGATGTAACTCCCGTGGAACGCAATTCCGGCCATATGTTCGTGCGACCTTTTTACTGCTTATTCTCTCAGGGACTGTTTCCTGCACTTGGTCTCCACTTAGCAAAACCACCCAGAAATGTTGAAGGACAGAAAGTGTTGACACACGGGCCGCGCGAAATTCACGACCTCATCGGCGACGAAAGGATCACAGCGGAGGCTTGTGAACTGGCAGAAGTCTTTGACAGAGCCGGCGCCGCCTTTTGTGACTCTCCTGCTTGGTGAGGTCCGAGTTATCTAAGCTGGCGCCAACATTGTGTAACGTTCTGTTCCCCGTAATCAAGTAAGTCACTTCTTATCACTACCTTCTCGAGAAGTCTTTTTCTTGAACATAAACAGACATATCGGCGATATCCCGAACACTTTTCTACGATACCAAATAGTTCATCATTGGAAAAGACAATGAACGGTTAATCCACTCAGCTCCTGATTTAACTGTGTTTCACGTGCATTTGCGTAAATACTTTTTCCTGTCTGCCGCTAAATATTTTGTCTTGGTACCACGTGTTATCAAGGTATCGTGCAACTCCACGAGCCCATTTCGTTCTGGTCGACACAATCCCGGGAAGCAGTTTGATCTTCAATAATGTTTTTATATTTAAATGCTAGCGCTCGAAACTTTCGTTTTTCCCTTGATATTGCTTAACTAGTTACACCTATGACCCTTGGGTGCATGTAGCCCCATTGTGAAAAAATCCGCAACACATACAAATAACGGTAGCAAAATTATTTTCTATTTGTCTGAGATGTATGCGCAAAGATTTTTTTATAAGAATGTATTTCTATCTTTAGTTATAACGGGAATGTGTAAAATTACACAACAACGCTGGCCGCTTATTACTTTAAAATTATCGAAGCGTTATCGCTACCAGTAACGTTTCATCAACTGCTTGGTTCGAACGCAGTTTATGTACCTAACGTAGTAATTTCTGTGTGGCTATCATGACGCAACAGCTTCTTTCTGGCGGGCACTCGGAAGCACTAGTAAATGGATCTAACTGAAAGAAACCTATTTCTGAATAAGAAAATCACACCAGTGACAAGATCAGGCGTTGATACCTCACATGGCAACGTGCAAGCGGTGAAAGTTGTCCAGTCAAAAGGCAAAAATATCTTGTGAAACTTGGAACCTTTCTCAGAAACTGGAAGAGCCCACACTGCAAATGTTATACAACTCACTCCTGGTTCAACAAGATATGCTGTATCATGAACGCTATAATATTCTCACTTCAAGCTCTTAACACTTTACCTTCCTCACGTCTCGTACAAATTTATTCGCTTGGCGCCGGCAGCTCTAATTCGGATTACTTGGCTTGTCGCCGGCTGTTTGTCACCTTTCCGTTGATGACAAGCTTCAAACACATTGACTTATGCGCGCTTTAATTTTCCGGAAATCCTCTATTTTGCCGTATCGTTCCACAAACTCGAATTTTCTTTTCAAGTAACTTTTCTGCAAGTTCTACACTGTTATAATAATTATCCATGCAGAGGTGTTGCCACTTTCCATCAGATGGTGTCACTAGTTCCTTCACTGTTTTTGCTAAAGTCGGTCCAGCGCCGGAATATATCTTGAATGAGGAAATGTATCCCGTACTCGAATTACACAGCATCCGAATGAGTACTGCGAATTTCGTAATTTTCGACGGATTGTCAACTTAAAAATTTAACCGTCCACGCTACGGTATCATTCCTTCATCATTTGAGATGTGTTGACTTAGATTAAACGTTACTTTAAACTTTTTGGAAAAATAAGCAGTTACGAATTGCACTTTGACAAGCCGGTCGGCACTATCCAGTTTTTTGTTGCTGTCGGAAAAATGTAAAAATGATAATATTTGTCTGAAACGGTTGCGGGACATCGTTTTGCGAAATATCGCTGTGTCTATCAACGGATTCGTTGACCAATAATCATTGATCCTTGCTCTTCTTACACATACCATAAAGACAGCATGCCCAAACCATTTTCTAAGTTCTGGTCTCGTAATGTCGACAAATTTGGCATTTTTTAAATCCAGTTTCCTTCTATTGCAACTTTGACTGTAGTACTTTTTGGATTCGTTGCTAATATATTCAAATATATCGTTCCCAATATATAATTGTACGATATCCTCGACGCTCTGTGTATCTTTGGGAAATATGTTTGGACCCGGTCCTCGGTAAATCAAAGTCTGACGACTGTGCACTGTCTTCTTCGTCTGATTCAGCCGAATCAGTTGGCAACCGTAGCGTTCGCCGAATTCTTCTTGGACGTATTTCACTGTCTTCCTACGATTCTGCTTCACTTTCATTTTTTTGATCTTTAATGTCTTGTTCCCAATCGGCCAAGTCTTCCGGAACGCCAGACAAGACGTCCGCGCATTCATCGTAAATAATCCTATCGTCTTTTGTCCGCCATGATGAAAGGGCACAAGTACTTATAAAAACAAAAAACTTGTTGACGCGTGTAACTTATTGTTACATAAACAAGACACCGACAGAATACAAAAGATACTAACGTGCTGTCGCCGTCCACTGAGCGATACTATGCAGAAGACACCACTATGGTGTCGCCGGCCGTTTACCGCTATTTCGCGCACAACACCACTGCGGTGTCGCTCGACGGAATAGTGTTAAGAACGATTGTTTTCAGAGTATTGTGGCGGGAAGATCTATTACTGAAAGTCAAAAAGTTTATGGTGACAGATGCGAAGAATAAGATCAAATTACACTTCAAACCGTATTGGTTTCTTATTACTGGCGGCTGCTGTGTGTAAATTGTATACTGAAGCAACATGGAGTCTATGGGGTCCAGAAACAGGTGGGGCCGTTGCTCCTGCCGCAACATCACAGGAACGATTCTATTGCGTCTCACGTGTGTTGCGTTTCGATTACAAGTCTGACCGAAGTGCAAGGAAAAATGTGTGTGAGAATTCCTAAGGGACCAAATTGCTGAGGTCATCGGTCCCCAGACTTACACACTACTTAAACTAACTTATGCTAAGAACAACACAGACACCCATGCCCGAGGGAGGGCACTTCGGACACGCACGCGTGTCTGAAGGAACATTGCATCGCACTCCTGAATAACACAGGAATATCGTATCGCATCAGTGACTTCGTGTCGCGACGTGACAGACTGGCGTAAATTTCAGGACGCCATTCAAAGGGCAGCAAAAACATAAAAATCCACTATACTTCCATTCATTATTTTCTTTTCAAACCTACAAAAGACTTTTTAATCTTTGAAGAATACTCGGCAGCTGCTGAACTACAGCTGTGAACAAAATCATGAACGACAGTTACGAACAAAATCTAAAAAGTAGTTAACCTACAGAGTTTTTGTCTTGGTGGTTAATGAACTGCGAAAAAACTCTGGTTGCTTCAAAAGTCCTGAAACACTGTTCGTGTGGGTGAAAAGAGACTACAAATGTGCCAAAAGTTATCTGAGGTGAAAAAGTTAGGGAGCTCAGCAAGTAAATGGTACGTTTTTTAAGATTCGGCTTCTCTTGCAGATAAATGGCGCCACAGTTCAGTAATTCGACACGTGTTTCATTCGGAATAGCCGGCAAGTCCTACAGACTGTACTAATTACATTGGCGACATGTGCTGATAAGGTCCGTGCGCTACTTAGCGGCGTACAGATAGGCATCAGACAAAGCCAAAGAATCTGCTGGAAAGGCGCTAGGAAAACCTCTAGACAGACTTTCGTGGTCGCTGGAAATTTAACACATATTTGAAGGAAGTGCTTCCTATATCTGCGTAACTCAGTATTATTTTATTCCTTCTGTGTACGCAGATGACACTGCATCTCGTATCGCTATGCAATTACCGAGTAGGCTGACAACTATATAGACGGGCTAGAATCTTAATTAACCAGGTGGAGGATATGATTTAACGCTCCAAAAAGCTAGTTAATCCTGTTCAGACACCGACACTTCGTTAATTTGTAAGCGCACAAACTAAATGTTTGCCAAGAAATCACTACGCAAGCGGACGTAAAACGCTTTGGAATTCACTTAGACAAGCTATTAAACTGGCCGAAAAATACAACAGAAAAAAAGGCAAACAGAGAATAGACTCAACCTTGTACGACTAGTGAAATATATATAGTACCAGGTGCGGACACAGCAGCGTCATCGTTTACATACAAAATAATCACTCGCGCAACACCTGAATATGGAATGCAGGCAAAGATTATGTCCACCGACAGGAATATCCTACGATTTGCTAGATACGCGGCAGATTAAAATACCATGGATCCACGAAATCTCTCCTTCATCACGAACCTCAGACCATCAACTACCCACACATCAAATAAATATGTGCCCCACATGTCATTCCCGAAGCTTTATTTTACCAGTTCACTCGTAAACAATGAAAAAATTAACGATATTCTGCAAAGATCAACTACGTCAACCGGAAGATGGGATGATGTAGCACAGACAGCAAGAAGTGACATCATTACATTATCTAGAATAGAAACACGAATAATTAGCATATCAGACTATACAAACCAATAGGATGCAAAATGCCTCGACATAATACAAACAGTTTCAGCTAGGTTTTTCTGATGGCAGGTTTCTTGTCAGATTTAAGACGAATGCCGCGATTAATTAATACGAACATCCGGTTAACTGATATGAACATCATTCTCTCATTCACCAAATATTAATTCAACGTCTAAACGAAATAATAACCCAAGATTTAAAAAAAATAGGGTCCCAGTAGCCGTTCCTACAGATGGCCGAAAACTCCGCTCCACCATCTCCCTCTGAAAGAAAAGTACAACGTGCTGGTTAGCGAGACTAGGAGGTGAGGTAAGACACAGACGAAGCTATACACTGGAAGTACAGGCAATGGAACATGTACTCAGAACAAAATGTATACAATTTTAATACGGATAGCGCACACTAAATCATTTCTTTGGCTACGTAACAATGGTAGTGAATGAATAAAATTTGCTAAAATAGGGACGCACATTAAGATCTGCAGCTGTCACGTCAACAGTTGTCGTCAAAATACGGTCCGCGGGGCGCATTTGACGCGAATCAATCATTCGTACGGCCCGCGACTCTCATCCGTAATTTATAATAATATTCACCTAGCAACTAACAGCTTAATTCAGAAATGTCAACTAATGTTAAGACTGTAGCTGAAAAAGAAACAGGTACATTTACAGAGAGAGTAATATTTTACGATATGCTTAGTTTTAATTGACGTTGGCGAATTCCGCGTGAGTTGAGTGAAGTTGGCCTCTTGCCTCAGGGATAGAGGATTAAATAGCATGGCCACTGCAGGATTAGATGAAGTCACAGATGGAATCGCTTGTTGTTTGTCTTCCATTACTGACAACTCATGGGGCGGAGGTTCGAGTCCTCCCTCGGGCATAGATGTGTGTTTTTGTCCTTAGGATAATTTAGGTTAAGTAGTGTGTAAGCTTAAGGACTGATGACCTTAGCAGTTAAGTCCCATAAGATTTAACACAGATTTGAAACTCATGAGGCATGCGCGACACGTATCGAAGAGCTGACTTATATGGTTTGACTTAAACCATCTGGCCCCATTGGGGGCAACGAGCATCAAGTAAAATTCGCCATCCGTCTCAGTCTTTGGGCATCTCCCCCAGTTCCGACCAGCTCTCGCCAACTCTTCTTGCTTCCCTTTCTATCGTCCACCTCCGTTTGTCTCAGGGCCTGTCTCTCTCTCCCTTGTCCCCTGGGGATTCCGTTCCAACGTCTTCTTTTTGACTGCTCTGTCTGACTTTCTTCATGTGTGTCCCAGCCATCTCCACGTATCTGGTCCTGTTCTTCTATCTGCGTCTGGTTTGTTTTCCTCCAGACTTATTTGTTCTGACCTCCAGATATTCATGATGCGCCGGAGATGCACATCTATGAAGCTCTGTGACTGTAGTCTTATGGTCTTCTCTACTTCCGAAGACTCACAGGCGTATAGAACAGCTTTGATATCTGTGTTAAAAATTAGATATTTGGTTTTGCTTCTGATATTTCTGTTTCGCCATACCGGATACAATTGCATGAAAGCAAGATATGCCTTCTTTACGACTCATGGCCAGATCCAGACTTCCATATGTCGTCATTCCTCCGTCACAGCCTTGTAGTCGTACACACATCACGTAATTCCCGTACAGGGTAGAACATTTTAACTGAAAATAAAAACGGTATTGCAGTCCCTGTGTTGTTAAGACGAACGATGCAATGTTCCTTCGGACATATATGCATGCCTTTATTCCCCCCCTTTTTTTTCTTTTTTTTTTCCTTTTCAACGAACAAGTTAAATAGAACGGAAGGAAGACTGCACTGCTGCTTTATGTCCTCCTGGTCTTTAGTTCTTATCAGTACTTCTGTTCTTTTAGGCCGTACTGGTTATTACGTGTCCTTCCTCATAGCTTATACCTTTCTTCCTGAGAATGTCAAACACCTTGCACTATGCTACGTTGTCGGACGATTGTTCTAGGCTGACAAGTCCTATGGAAGCAACAAGATTTTTCCTAAGTTCTGTCCCCATTATCAAGGACAACTTCAGTTTAACGGAAGTTTTATACACATAATTCGCTAAAGACCCATATTATTGACATCTGCTTTTAGTGCGATTCTGAAACATATAGTGTATCTGGAGGAAAATGATCTAGTGACACATAGTGAGCACAGATTCAGAAAACATTGTTCTTGTGAAACACAACTCGCTCTTTATTCACACAAAGTAATGAGCGCTATCGACAGGAGATCTCACGTTGATTCCATATTTGTAGATTTCGCTAGCATTTTTGACCCCTCTCATCACAAGTGGCTTCTATTCAGAATGCATGCCTATGGAATATCGTCGCAGTTGTGCGACTTGATTCCTGATTTCTGTCAGAAAGCTCGCTGTTCTTAGCAATAGAGGGGAAGTCATCATCTAGTAAAACTGTCAACGGTCCTGCCGTGTTGTATGGTTGAAATGGCTCTAAGCACTACGGGACTTAACATCTGAGGTCATCAGTCCTCTATACTTCGAAGTACTTAAACCTAACTAACCTAAGGACATGACACACACATTCATGTCTGAGGCAGGATTCGAACCTGCGACCGTAGCAGCAGCGTGGTTCCGGACTGAAGCGCCTAGAACCGCTCGGCCACAACGGCCGGCGCCATCTTGTATATGGCGATTCCCTCTCGATCAGCGAAGTTACGTAACGTCGGGCACTTTTTCGCCGAAGTGGCGTCGAACTGATCTTGCAGCAGACCGCTGTGCCGTATGACAAGTTATTATTATTATTATTATTATTATCATTATTATTAATACTACTTCGTGAAACTGAAATGATATGTGAGGGTACCCAAGGGCCCTCTGCTGTTTTTAAGCTACATAAACGATTTAGGGGACAATCCGAGCAGTCATATTACATTGCTTGCTTATGCTGCTGTCATTTACCGTTTAGTAATGTAATCAGAAACCATAAGAAACTGCAAAATTATTTGCAAGAAAAGTGAGAAAAGTAGCGAATGACCATAAAACGAGTCGGGCAGTAGCAGTAGGTTCAAATGGTTCAAATGCCTCTAAGCCCTATGGGACTTAACATTTGAGGTCATCAGCCCCCTAGACTTAGAACTACTTAAACCTAACTAACCTAAGACATCACACACATCCATGCCCGAGGCAGGATTTGAACCTGCGACCGTCGGCCGGGGTGGCCGAGCTGTTCTAGGCGCTACAGTCTGGAACCGCTTGACCACTACGGTCACAGGTTCGAATCCTGCCTCTGACATGGATGTGTGTGATGTCCTTTGGTTAGTTAGATTTAAGTAGTTCTAAGTCTAGGGGGCTGATGACCTCGAATATTAAGTCCCATAGTGCTCAGAGCCATTTGAACCTTTTTCGAACCTGCAACCCTAGCAGCAGGGCGGTTCAGGACTAAAGCGCCTACAACGGGCAGTAGCAGGCCGAGACACAAGCACCAACAGGGAAGCGACCGATATTGTGACATTTTACGAGCTCCTAACCAGGAGCGAATTATACATTTCATCTGTTGTCTTTAAAGTTTAGTTTTTGAATCTCTGCGTGTTAATCTAATTTATTAAACACAGTTCTGACGTTTTCATCAGTGACTACAGCAGAGTTCCGTAGCGTATGCCGATTGTCCTTCGTTTGTCTGTTCAGTGCAATTTTCCACGGCCTTTAGTATGGATAGGGACTGTGATTGCTGTGTGCGGATACGAGCCGAGTTGGTGACACTTCTTTCTCAACTCTAGGCTTCGGGTACACATCTTGAGCCTACAGTGGATGGGCATCACTGATGTGGAGATCTAACGGACATCCAGCACGAGCCACGTGTCCGCCGATCAGTCCACACCAGTGACAAGCTCATTTCCTGCTCGTATGAAGTTGGCCCCGAATCCGTGGTCGAGTCGGAGGTCGCCTCGGGACGTGGCAGGCGGCAAAAGACTTCCCAGGGGTCCGAACGTAAGGCCTATCCGGTTGGTCTAACGAAACAAATTCCAGATGCTCTCTGTGGTAGGCACTGTCCCTCAGCCAGATGCAGTTGCTTGTCCCGTTTCATAGGAAACCTCTCAGCCTGAAGGATTCTGGCAATCACAGAGGATGGGATTATTCGTAGTTGGGAGTTCCAATGTTAGGATCGTTAGGGAGCCGCTTGGGGACATGGCTGACAAAGAGGGGAAGATAGCCAATGTGCAATCCGGGGGATGGGGGGGGGGGATCATTCCAGACGTGGAACGGGTCCCTCTGGATGCCGTGCAGAGCCCAAGGTGCAGTCAAGGGCTGGTGGCGGCTCACATCGGTAGGTGGTAGTTATGTGTGTCGGAAGAGATTCTCTTTGGTTTAGAAAGTGGTAAAGGCTGCGTGCCAGTCCTACTTGCGATATGAAAGCAGAACTCACCATTTGCAACATAGTCGACATGACTGATTGCGCATCTCAGAGCCGAGTGGAGGGTGTGAACCAGAGGCTCAGACGGTTCTGTGACCATGTAGGCTGCAGTTCTTCGACTTGCGCCATAGGGTGGTGGGGCTTTGGATTACGGTAAATAGGTCAGGAGTCCATTACACGCAGGAAACGCCTACACGGGTAGCATGGGCAGCGTGGCGTGTAGTGGGCGGTTTATCAGGTTACAGGGTCCCAGGTAAGGACGAAAAGGGCTTCAGTGTCAAAGGGTGCAGGTCGAACACAGGAAGAATGTAGATCTAGGAACCATCGGCATAACAATTGTAAATAGTCGTAGCGGTGATGAGAAAGTACCCGAGTTCCAAGAGGTAACAGAAAGTACTGATGTTCAGATCATTATAGGCACTGAAAGCTGGCTAAAACCGGAGATAAGTTCAGCAGAAATTTTTGCGAAGGACCAAACGGCGCTCAGAAAGGAGAGGCTAAACACTGTTAGCGGTGGCGTATTTGTTGCTTTTAGAAGTAGTTTATCTTGTAGCGAAATTGAAGTAGATGGTTTCTGCGATTTAGTGTGCGTAGAGGTCATTTTTGGCAATCGGAACAAAAAAATAATTGGATTCTTTTATCGACTTCCCAATGCAGATGATACAATTACTGAAAGCTTGAAAGAAAATTTAAGTTGAATTTCAAACACGTACCTGACTCATACAATTATAATTGGCGGTGACATCAATTTACACTCGATGTGTTGCCGAAAAAACATGTTTAAATCCGGGAGTTAGCATAAAACGTCATCCGAAATTGTGCTAAAAGCGTTCTCTGAAAATTATTTCGAGCAATTAGTTCATGAGCCAACACGAATATAAGCGGTTGTGAAAACACACTTCATATCTTAGCAACAAATAATCCTGGGCTAACAATGAGCATCAAAAAGGATGCAGGGATTAGTGGACACAGTGTTGTCGTAGCGAGATTGAATTTGTAACTCCCAAATCCTCTAAAATATCGAAAGTAGAATAATAGAGAATTATTGTGAAGGTGGTTTGATGAACTACTTAAGTATGATTTTCAGAGTATCCATGTAGATGTAGGTAAACAACAAAAAATGTCAAGTCCTCCACAAGATTAGTAAAAAGAAAAAAAATTATTTCGATTGTATTATAAATAAGACAAATTTAGATGTAATGCACTGAGAAACACAGTGTTTTACTGAATGAACACTT
Source organism: Schistocerca gregaria (assembly GCF_023897955.1). Lineage (NCBI taxonomy): Eukaryota > Metazoa > Arthropoda > Insecta > Orthoptera > Acrididae > Schistocerca > Schistocerca gregaria. The sequence goes on from NC_064927.1 coordinate 425,952,792, forward strand.
AGAAGATGCAACAAATGCACTGAAGAGACTGTCTACAATGTGTTTGACCTTCCTCTTCCGGAGTATTACTGCGCCGTATCGGATCCTTTACCAGCCAGAACTGACAAAGAGCATCGACAAAGTTCAGAGAAGTGCACTTCGTTATTTCTCTCATTGCGAAATAGGGGAGAGAGTTAACGGTTGTAAAGGGCGTGTAGCGGTGGCAATCGTCAAAAGAAAACCCTTTTCGTGATTAGCTTTCTCCTCCGACACCTGAAAAGACGACAACGACCTTGCTCCGATGACGGCATATGCCACCTGGAGGATAGTAGAATTACTGGTAATGGTTTCATATACATCTACATGTACGTGACTTCTCTGATATTCACAGTATAGTGTCTGGCGGAAGTTTCAATGAACCACCTTCAAGCTGTCTCTCTACCGTTAGCAGTACTCCAGAATAGGGCGGACAAGCGTGGTGTAAGCAGTCTCTTTAGTAGACCTGTTGGACCTTCTAAGTGTTCTGCCAATGAAATGCAGTCTTTGGTTTACTCTACCCACAATATTATCTATGTGATCGTTCCAATTTAGGTTATTTGTGATTGTAATCCTTAAGTATTTAGTTGAATTTTCAGCCTTCAGATTTGTTTGACTTACCGCGTAGTCGAAATTTAGCTGATTTCTTTTAGTACTCATGTGAATAACTTCACACTTTTTCTTATTCAAGGGTCAACTGCAAATTTTTGCACCATACAGATATCTTACCTAAATCATTTTGCAAGCCGTTTTGTTCACCTGATGACTTAACAAGACGGTAAATGGCAGCATCATCTGCAAACAATCTAAGACGGATACTCAGATTGTGTCCTATGTCGTTAATATAGATCAAGAACAATAGAGGGCCTATAACACTTCCTTGGGGAACGCCAGATATTACTTCCGTTTTACTCGATGACTTTCCATCTATTAGTACGAACTGTGACCTTTCTGACAGGAAATCACGAATTCAGTCGCACACCTTGAAACGTCCCCTTAGAAAAATTATACACGACTGTGCTTAAACTGACACACAATATTTTTAGCGCAACGCAATCTGACTTTCAAAAATCCCTACGAAAGAATGGCCCTGACTAACATTAACCTATACGTTTCACAAATCACTTACCTCACAAAAATCTTCGTTACTTAAGCTACTGCAATACAGCGAGCGCCACTATTGCCAGCTAAATAAAAGATTCAACTGAAGGCACTAACTACTGATAGGCATAGTTAGCAAATGAAAGATTTTAATACAGAACAAACAATGTATTTACCTTCCTAGTCATAATATATATATCAGTTCGTGACACCAATTCTTACAAATTTCAAAACTCCGCCATCTCTCTCCCCACGTCCACCACTGCTGGCGGCTCACCTCCAAATGCGCAACGCTACGCGCTGTTAGCATCCAGCTGCCGCTGATCGACACTACAATGGCAGACAACAATGCAAACTAGCCACAGACTGCACAGGGCACAGCCAGTGATTTTTATACAGAGCGCTACGTGGCGGCGGCGTAACCAATAAAAAAACCTAAACAGCCTACTTACATAGCGCCCATGCTCTCCACAAAAAAATTTACAAATTGTTTTGGGCAGTGGCCAATACAGATTTGAAAAAATTTTTCATAATTACAATGACAAAGAAATGAAATGCACACACTTATCGATACAATGTTGGTAAAAAGCTAAAATTTTCTCACAGTCCATAAAGACAGTCCTGATCATTCATCAAAGTAAAATTGTAGTGTTTTTTCTCAAAGACTGAGCAATAAAAGAAAATGCACATGGAAGTAGTGGATTTCCATGCAGTCTTGAAGAAGTAGTGTTGTCCTTCCAACAGAAAGAGAGTGCTGACTCTTGACATGCAGACAGGTAATGGGCCACAACAGAGCAAACCCACAGCAGAGTCAGTCGAAGTTTTGAAGAATACTGGTAGGTAGGTCATCACAGATCAGACCCACTGTGGTCCTGGTAGAGATTACGTTATTGGTGGGCCACCACAGGTGCAGACCCACTGCAGTCCTTGTCAGGGTCGCCATATGAAACGTCCCCTTAGAAAAATTATACACGACTGTGCTTAAACTGACACACAATATTTTTAGCGCAACGCAATCTGACTTCCAAAAATCCCTACGAAAGAATGGCCCTGACTAACATTAACCTATACGTTTCACAAATCACTTACCTCACAAAAATCTTCGTTACTCAAGCTACTGCAATACAGCGAGCACCACTACTGCCATCTAAATAAAAGATTCAAACTACTGAAGGCACTAACTACTGATAGGCGTAGTTAGCTAATGAAAGATTTTAATACAGAACAAACAATGTATTTACCTTCCTAGTCATAATATATATATCAGTTCGTGACACCAATTCTTACAAATTTCAAAACTCCGCCATCTCTCTCCCCACGTCCACCACTGCTGGCGGCTCACCTCCAACTGCGCAACGCTACGCGCTGTTAGCATCCAGCTGCCGCTGCTCGACACTACAATGGCAGACAACAATGCAAACTAGCCACAGATTGCACAGGGCACAGCCAGTGATTTTTATACAGAGCGCTACGTGGCGGCGGCGTTACCAATAAAAAAACCTAAACAGCCTACTTACAACCTGAAGCGATACTCCGCAGGCTCGCAGTCTGGTTAGAAGTCGCTTGTGAGGAACGGTGTCGAAAGCCTTCTGGAAATCTAAAAATATGGAATCAGTTTGACATCCCCTCTCGATAGCACTTCTTACTTCACGAGTATAAAGAGCTAGTTGTGTTTCACAAGAACGATATTTTCTGAAACCATGCTGACTATGTGTCAATAAATCGTTTTCTTCGAGGTACTTCATAATGTTCGAATACAGTATATGTTCCAAAACCTTACTGCAAATCGATGTTAGTGATATAGGACTGTAATTCAGCGGATTCCTCCTACTTTCCTTTTTGGGTATTGGTGTGACTTGAGCAATTTTCCAGTCTTCATGTACGGATCTTTCTGTGAGCGAGTGGTTGTATATAGTTGCTAAATATGGAGGTATTTTATCAGCATAGTCTGAGAGGAACCTGACTGGTATACAATCTGGACCGGAGGCCTCGCCTTTATTAATTGATTTAAGCTGCTTCGTTACTCCGAGGATATCTACTTCTATATTTCTCATCTTGGCAGTTGTTCTTGATTGGAATCCAGGGATATTTACTTCGTCTTCTTTAGTGAAGGAGTTTCGGAAAACCGCGTTTAATAACTCTGCTTTAGCGGCACTGTCATCAGTGACTTCGCCGTTGTTTCAACGTCGTTCGCCTACAGATAGCGCAGTGGTATAGCTGCCAGAGCGCCGTCTGTATCTACGCTTTAATTGGGAATGCTGACAGCCAGAAGGGTCAGTGTGGTGCAAACCATGCCACGGAGATGAGCTCGTGCTTCTTACAGTCAACTCAGCAACTTTGAAAGGGGTCAAATTATGGCCTCCTGAGCGGCAGGATGGTCCGTCTGGAGAAATGAAAAAGAAGCTGGACGTGCTGTTCAACAGTGCAACGATGCTGGTATCCGTGGTCACGTGTATGTTCTCACACGCGTAGACAATGTTCTGGACGTCCAGACGCACGGACGCCCACCAGGATAATCGTATTGTAAGGGCAGCAGTGGCAGATCGTACAGCTACCACAGCACGGATAAGAGACCTCGTGAGCCCAGATGTGTCAATACGAACTGTTGCGGACCGGTTATTAGCGCTGGGACTACGGGCACGCACAAACCCTAACACGTCTTCCGCTCTCGCCACAGCAACGACGTGCACGGCTCGACTTGTGCCGTCTAAGGATCAGTTGGAAGATGGTTTAGCGGCGTTCTTCAGTGATGAAAGTACACTACTGGCAATTAAAATTGCTACACCAAGAAGAAATGCAGAGGCGGTTCGGGCAATAAGTGGTGTGAGTTCACGAAGCTCTTGTTGACCTCTTTTCACGAGTCTGGTTATTTTGACATTGGCCTTTCAATCTGTATTTTCCTTATTGTCGTTTCTTGTTACCAATGGCCGGCCACGGTGGTCTAGCGGTTCTAGGCGCTCAGTTTGGAGCCGCGCGACTGCTACGGTCGCAGGTTCGAATCCTGCCTCGGGCATGGATGTGTGTGATGTCCTTAGGTTAGTTAGGTTTAAATAGTTCCAAGTTCTAGGGGACTGATGACCTTAGATGTTAAGTCCCATAGTGCTCAGAGCCATTTGAACCATTTGTTACCATTGTTAGTTTATTTCCAGTAATAAGGAGCTTTCACTCGGTTAATGCTCGGCAGAAATCAAACCTCCAATTTCGATCGGGCTTCCTTAACTCTTGTGCGAAAAGGTGTGCAGTATACTGCTGCATCCATTTTCAATAAGCTGCCACTCGAATTCAAAAATCTTAGTAGTAATCCACACGCTTTCAAATCGAAACTGAAGAGTTTCCTCATGGGTCACTCCTTTTATCCTGACGAGGAGTTCCTTGAAAAATTAAGATGATTCTCATTGTATTGCTGATAGCGTTTGCTTAAACTTATGGACTGATTTTCTTTCAGTTTTATTAACTTTTATTTTTATCTGTTATTACTTTTTATGTTGTAAGTTCATGTACTGACACTTTCCATGAGCTTGTAAATTGACTCCTCAATTTGGTCCTACGGAACTTGTCATTTAAATAAAATAAATAAAAAATAAATGATAACGGGTATTCATTGGACAAATATATTATACTAGAACTGACATGTGATTACATATTCAAGCAATTTGGGTGCATAGATCCTGAGAAATCAGTACCCAGAATAACCACCTCTGGCCGTAATAACGGCCTTGATACTCCTGGGTATTGAGTCAAACAGAGCTCGGATGGCGTGTACAGGTACAGCTGCCCATACATCTTCGACACGGAACCATAGCTCATCAAGAGTAGTGACTGGAGTATTGTGATGAGCCAGTTGCTCAGCCACCATGGAACAGGCGTTTTAAATTGGTGAGAGATCTGGAAAATGTGCTGGCCAGGGCAGCAGTCGAACATTTTCTGTATCCAGAGAGACAGGACCTGCAACATGCGGTCGTACATTATCCTGCTGAAATGTAGGGTTTCGCGGGGATCGAATGAAGGGTTTAGCCACGGGTCGTAACACATCTGAAATGTAACGTCCACTGTTCAAAGTACCGTCAATGCAAGAGGTGACCGAGATGTGTAACCAATGCCGGGTGATACCCCAGTATGGCGATGACAAATACACGCTTCCAATGTTCATTCACTACGATGTCCCCAAACACGGACGCGACCATCATAATGCTGTAAACAGGACCTGGATTCTTCTTAAAAAATGACGTTCCGCCATTCGTGTACCCAGGTTCGTTGTCGATTACATCATCGCAGGCGCTCCTGCCTGTGATGCAGCGTCAAGGGTAATCGCAGCCACTGTCTCCGAGCTGATAGTGCATTCTGGTGCAAACGACATCGAACTGTTCGTGCAGATGGTTGTTGTCTTGTAAACGTCCCCATCTTTGACTGAGGGATCGAGACATGGCTGCACGATCCGTTACTGCCATGCGGATAAGATGCCTGTCATCTCGACTGCTAGTGATACGAGGCCGTTGGGATCCAGCACGGCGTTCCGAATTACTCTCCTGAAGCCACCGATTCCATGTTCTGCTAACAGTCATTGGATCTCGACCAACGCGAGTAGCAATGTGGCGATACGATAAACCGCAATCACTATAGGCTACAATCCGACCTTTATCAAAGCCGGAAACGTGATGGTACGCATTTCTCCTCCTTACACGAGGCATCACAACAACGTTTCACCAGGGAACGCCGGTCAACTCCTGTTTGTGTATGAGAAATCTGTTGGAAACTTTCCTCACGTCAGCACGTTGTAGGTGTTGCCACCAGGGCCACCCTTTCTGAATGCTCTGAAAAGCTAATCATTTGCACAGCATCATCTTCCTGTCGATTAAATTTCACGTCTTTAGCACGTCATCTTTGTGGTGTAGCAATTTTTTCCCGGTAGTTTCTTTCATTATTGAATTTGTACCGTTTTACCGGTTTTATCCATACTACACTTTCAGTACAGGTGACAAAATCGTGTCTGTCGTGCTCCCATACCAACATAATCGCTGTTATCATCATCATCGTTATCACCTCATATGCAGTTATCCACAGTCCTGGTCTTCGGATTAATTTGAAACTGCTGATCATTTCTATTATGATCTTCACCATGAAGATTTTCGTTCGCTCATATATCTTGGTGGGGTGCGGGCGCCGGCAGCCCCTTACCGGCTTGTAGGCCTGTAGCGCCCTCCGTGCCGGTGGGAACGCAGCTGCCTCGCCGCGACGGATCAGATGGCTGCCGCCCCGGCGAGCTCACAAATAGAACCGACCGCCGGCGCCTACCAACTGCTCCGATTCCAGCCTGGAGCCACCGGAAAGGCGGCGCTACTCGTGGACGCCCGAAGGTGGAAGCGCCGAAGCGCCGACGACACGGAATTCAACTGGGAGGGTGGGAGGAGGGAGGAGGGACGCGATTGGGGTCAGTCAGGCCATGGCCGGCCAACCCTGTGTGTGACGACCTGAACAGCGCTGCACCGCGTCGTATCGGATCTCACGCGAGTTTTACCGAAACGAGTTTACGCAACGTGATTGCATCCGACCTAGATTATAAGTTCTTTAACCTCGGGTGTGGAGCGCGAGAGGGCCGCAGAAAGAGCGTGATTTCCTTTCATCGAAACTGCAGCTACAGTGGTCAGCCGACAACACATTCCACGCTCTCTGCCGCTGACTGAGTTCCCGTATGAGAGTTTCTTAGCAAGTTTGAGAATGGGTTTCCGCGACGGTCTTGAACTTTCCCAGAAGATTCTGGCGCTACAGTAGTGGAAAACGTTATAGGAAAATTAACATTGTTGGTTAGACGAGTTGTGCACAGTGTACACGCAGTACTACGACATCCAGTAAACCGACAAATGCCGTCAAATGGAATCGCATTTGATGTTAGTACTCGTGGTACAGTACACAACAAGACAGGCGGTAGGGGGCGAAAATCTGTATAAAAGCGGTCGCTTGTGTGAGGTGACGAGTGACCGTATACGTCCCTTCACAGCAGATAGGCTACAGACGCCTTTAGTGACAGCACGTGTTGTGTGTACATATGATGTGCGACAGTAACATAATGAGACCGCTTTTCTTTGTAAAATGTGGCAGGCTTGCGTAGGCGCGATATCTTTGACCTTGTTTTATAAGCTGCTTCTAGTCCAAGTGGCACATCGATGCAACTGCTCAATTGTGAGTTGTGCTATAATGGGTTAACACGTGTTTGTGTCTCTCGTCGCGGAAATGGAACAGCATAATATTGCGAATCGGTATGCCATTTCTTTTTGCTTTAAATTGGGTGAAAACGCGACGACAACTTACGGTACACTTCAGAAGGCTATCGGAGAGGAGGCTATGTCAAGAGCTCAAGTTTTTCGCTGGCATAAAATGTTTAGTGATGGCAGAACGAATGTTGAAGATGAAGACCGCAGTGGACGACCATTAACCTCACGGACGGATGTCAACTTGGCCAGGGTGCGTGAACTCATACGATCTGATCGAAGATTATCCGTGAAAATGATTGCAGAAGAACTGAACATCTATCGAGAAACTGGTTCGTCTAATAATAACTGAAGATCTTGGTATGAGAAAGATTTGTTCAAACATGATCCCCAAAAATCTCACCCCACAACAGTGAGAAACACGGAAAAATGTGGCAGCCAATCTTTTAGAGGAAACGGAAATCAATCCAGGGCCGTGTTAACACAGGTAAGGACAGTAGTTTTTTTTTTTTTTTTTTAATTCTATCCAGAGACAAAACGCCAAAGTTCGCAGTGGTGTTCAAAGGGATCACCCAGACCAAAAAAAGCTTGTAAAATGCATGCTTGAGTGCTTCTTTGATTCCAAGGGAATTGTTAATAAAGAGAGGGTGCCTCCTGGACAAATAGTTAACCAATATTACTACAAAGAACTTTTAGAAAGGCTTCGTAAAAGATTTCTTCGTGTCCGTGCCAACATTGCTGATAATTGGATTCTACATCACGATAATGCGCCATCCCATACTGCTCTGTAAATACAGCAATTTTTAACCTGAAAACAAATTTCAGTACTACCACAGCCACCTTATTCACCTTTGTGACTTTTTTCTATTTCCAAGAGTCAAAACGGCGGTCAAGGGATACCATTTTCAAACAACACAAGGTGTCCAAAAAGTTCTGACGAGAGTCTTGGAGGATATTACAAAAGATGAGTTCCAGAAATGTTACAATCAATGGCAGAAGCGCTGGGAAAAGTGTGTGCAATCAGAAGGGAACTACTTTGAAGGAGACAACACTAAACTTTACTAACACGGTAAGCAAAATTTTTTTTTTCACGTCACTCTCGTTACTTTACTGTCGCACCTCGTGAATCGTGACCGTAAATATCAAGCGGAAAACAGTTCTCATGTGACGAAAAAGCAAAAATCGGTCCGTGCAAGGAAATGGGACTCTGTAATTGTCAAATCGCCAAGAAGTTGAACCGTTTCAGTACAGTGATTGATAATTGCGTTGGATTCAGCACACGATATGGATAAAACGAAAAATGTGGGCAAAGTAGAAAATTATCTGATGCATCGAAACGGTCACTTTTGCGCAAAACGAGAGCCACAAACATTTATTCTTCTCAACTTCCTTCTGATTTAACGTTGCCAGTAAGCGCCAGACGCGTACGACAAATTTTGTTATACGAAAAACATCTTGCACTCAAGATGCAATTGCAGAAACCTGCTCTAAGACCAAAATATACAAAGACTAGATTGGAGCCTGCTGGCTGAAAAAAGTATGCCACGGGCTTCAGAATGGAAAATGTTCAAATGTGTGTGAATTTCTGCTTTAAACTAACTTAAACTGACTTATGCTAAGAACAACACACACACACACACACACACACACACACACACACACACACACACACATGCCCGGGTGACGACTCGAACCTCCGGCAGGAGGGTCCGCGCAGTCCGTGACATGGTGTCTCAAACCGTGCGACTTAAGAATGGAATAAATTTACGTCATGAGCTTAGAATGGAATAAAATGGTCTTCAATGATGAGAAGAAGTGTAATTTAGGTGGGCCGGGTGAATTTCAATATTATTGGCATGATCTGAGAAGAGAGCAGCAGGTAAGAATGAGCAGTAATTTTGGTGATGGAAGAGTTACGATTTTGGCAGCATTCTGAACCATTTGGTCATAGACAAGGCCAGCAGGGCCCTGGAGTGCATGCTTTGGTGGACAAGAAGCTTTCAACACCTTTTCGAGCGACCGTTCATCATGAAATTAAAGTACAAAGTTGACCATCCTGTCCTCCCAAACTTCTGTGCAGTGTTCGACAGCACGATGGTGTAATTCGTTGAAGAGAGGGTTTCAGTAGTGGCTCTGTACTTCAGGATCTACAGGTCATAAAGCAAGGGATAGAATTCGCATTACTGCAGGGTAAACTCTGCTGATCTGATACAACTTCGTCAGAATGCCTTATTAGTTTGCTGGTGAGAGTGAAAATCAATACATTGATGTAGAAATGTCTGCAGTTGGTCAGACGTTCTTATTGAGCCATGTGCTGTTCAGTGCCAGTTGGTATTGGTGGTTCAGGATGGCCCGAGTTTACTGCACAGCTTCTGCAATGGTACTGAACATTGTATTTGGTCTGAAGTTAAATCTGTTACTGTGGTAAGACGAAGGTCCAGCCGCAAGTTTTCCATCAGTGCAATGTCCAAGAGGTTTGTCTATGGTTGGGGTTGGCTCATCAGGATCAAAGGAAATCGCTTCAATGTGTCCTTCCAATGTGCACAGATTGTTGCCACAGGCGTTCGTTGGCCTGGGTTTCCAAGAAAGGTGCTTTGCGTTGAGGTCGGCCACTAGAAACATTTTTAGGAAGCCATCAAACAGCGCTGTCACCATATTCCGAAACGTGAATGTCTGCGTCTGTCAGAGATGTGTTTCTGTGAGGAGGAGCATGTGAAAAGGGGACTGCATAGGTTCAGGCCTCTTGATTTGGAGACCTTTCGTGCTGTGTGTACAGAGTGTGAGGTTTTCAAATACTGAAAGGCTACATGCCATGGCTTGGGATGAAGAGCTTCATGGCTCCCTCAAAGAGGACTATGATTTTTATCAATGTGCTTCGTCCTGCACAGAATTTCTGAAATGTCTCATTAAGAATGGTCAGGATGTTCCTCTGTTGCAATGTCGCCAGGATGTCTGTGATGCTGGAATAATGGCCGCAAGACCATCGTTACCAGATGACGTTTGCCCTGGCTGCTGGGTGCTTGCAGGTCGTCTTTCTCTGGCTTGTGTGTTGGTCCGAGTGGTGGATGTCCAAACTCACGGTTTTGGTGGAAGAGAAGGGAAGTCTGTCTGCCATGTCGATCGCAATTTGTGGCGCTGGTACTGCTGCTTGTTGGGCCCTTTTCCTCGCCACGTGACCCTGTGCCACATATGTGAGGAGCTCCTGTTGAAATGTGCTGTAGCCTCTCCACATGGCTAGGTGTTCCCCATTGTAGTTGGCGCATGTTGGTTTTGGTTTGCAGACTTGGAGCAGTTTTGTGCCTGATGATGGCCTCCACATTTTACACATCTCGCTGGGAGGATGCAGTAATTAGCTTTGTGAAAATATCACTAGCATTACTTGCATTGCGAAGGCCTCTCCTTTGGACGGTAGGTTTCAGCTCGAATTCACGTGTCAAGGATGTGCCATAGGTGGAGTCACTGGTTGGGTCCAGCTGCAAGGTGACACAGTGTACTGGCTGAGTAACTAGTTGTGTTCTCGTCCTGGTTCTTGAATTGATGTACTGATGCTTGTGAGAAGCTAAAATTTTGTAGATGAGTTTCCACCTCCAGAGCTGTGATCTCGGTGGGTATATGTTTGAGGATAACTTTTAACGTTTTCTCTCCCGGGGATTGAAGAGTAAAAAAAGCAATCGTCACCTCCCGGAAGAAGTTGAGCGCCATCCATTGGTCCGTCAACTTCTTAAAGTGATATGACCTTGATGGATCCGGCAACTTTTTTCTTCAACTTCTGCGTTAAGCGATATTTTCCCGTGTAGTAAACCATGATTGTCGCGATCCTGGCTGGGCGGATAGGTGGTACTTTTGAGTGCCAGATTTGCTTGCTTGGCTAGCGTCGTGTGTCGTTGGTTGGTTGGTGACTTCTACGTGCTCGCCCTCTGGTTGCAGAGGGTCAAATTTGTTGACGATGATCAGTGGCGGGTGTCTTTTGGTTGCATATCGTGCGAATTCTTTCGTTTCTGACTGGACTTCTTTCAGCAGACGAGCCGGACTAAAGTATCGTCATTGTTAACTTGAGATATGTCGGAGTCAGAGCCTATAGGTGATCCACTCTTGCTGTCGTCGTCGGATGTGATGCCGCGTTTGTGGTCGGGCGTTTTGAGTCTGGTCTTGGGGCCAAGTCCCTGGCATGTTGATCGCAGCTTGCCGATCGGCGTCAGTGATTCGGTTGTCCTAGGCGGCCGTCCGTTGATGGGCGGGTGAGAAAAGTGGTGAATAGTCCGACCAAAAGACAGTCCTGGTCGCAGAGTTTTGCATGGCGAGTGACCTCGATCGTTGTCTGGGGGAAGGAGGTGGAGTCCCCAGCTGTCTATTGTTTCCCGATCTTGTTGTTCCTCCATGTGCCGCCGTGTCTGTAGCCGGTTATAATTGGGTGTCCACTTGCCGTAGTCTGAGCCGTCGTAGGTGGGGTAGCCGATGGGGCGGACGGTGGTGGAAGCCCTGCCGAACACGTAAGCAGACCCTGGACGGTTGAGGCAGCCTCCACGGCCATGCCAACACTGCGATCCGCATACTGTGCCATAACGCGCTCAACAAGAGAAGACGAGGAATGTCAGCCAAGACATTGTGCTGCATAGAGACAACACACTTTCTCATTCTGGAGGTGTCAGTGAAAAACTCAGTCAACAATTCGGCGGTTGGGAGCAGTTCTATCATCCACCGTACAGCCCCGATCTCGCACTTCCTGAATAGTACTTGTTCTTGAAGCGTGATTTTGGAGATTTGAAAGAGAGTACGGCGTAAAAGTGGCAGATGTCTGGATAGTGGGAACTACGTAGAAAGGTAGTCTAAGAAATGCTGCTTCTTGTAACAATATATTTTTGTTTGAACAATATTATTTTATGAGTTTTTTTTTTTTTTTTTCAAAACGGTTCTTACTTTCCCGAAATGCCTCGTATTAGTTTTGCAATATTTTGACGACACTTTTTCTGTTGTTTCAGTTCTCATGACCCAAGAGAATTTACCACGTGTCCTTTGACAAGTACATCCACTAAGAATTAGTAAAATCTAGTTTCTTTGTTGTTCCTACAATTTGTAACTGTACTTCGATTTTTTCGTGAAAAGAATCGTTCCTCATATTGTCACTTTCACCGTTCAGGCACCACACTGCACAGCAGGCATTTCTCACAGCACACACAATTTTGTCGCTGTCGTGCCTACGAAAATGATCACCCGGGACAGAAGAGACTCAGTACGGGAATGACACGGTAGCGGCGCTCCAGTAGACTCGCTCGTCTCGAGTACTCAGTTGAGACAAAAGAGTCGATTGTGTGAAATGAGCTCGAGGAACACTTTCCGGCGGTCCACGTGTGAGCCGTGCCGGCTCGTATCGATTGACCGATTGGGTCGGCATGCTGTGATCTTTGGGCTCGACCGTTTGATGTGGCTTTTGGCCGCGACGGGCGTGCGGGCTGGAGAGGGGACAGCCGGAGAGCCGCGGCGCTGGAGAATCGGAGGCGAGCGTGGTTGAGCAGGCCGGGGCACGACGCACAAGCTGTGTGTGTTTGACACGTTTGCAAGACACAACCTGGTTTGTAGTGTAGGAACTAAACTCGGCCGCATTACCCGAATCGATTCGTGCGGCCCTGATTTGGATCTGTAAGGGATTTTATAAAAAAATTTGATGAGAATTGCTTGTCATGTTTTTGGTGCTCATATTATACTGGTCCTTGCTTCCCAAGTATCGGCACCATGACTGGAAACTGTTGTCTTGCCAACCAAAAGGTCCTCTCTACTTAGTGCTGTTTAAGTAAACATGTGTTATTGTTCAAATGGCTCTGAGCACTATGGGACTTAACTGCTGTGGTCATCAGTCCCCTAGAACTTAGAACTACTTAAGCATAACTAACCTGAGGACATCACACACATCCATGCCCGAGGCAGGATTCGAACCTGCGACCGTAGCAGTCGCGCGCGGTTCTAGACTGTAGCGCCTAGAACCGCTGGGCCACTCCGGGCGGCGGTGTTATCGTGTTTGGTTAAAGGTTTATCTGGATTTTGTGATGTGACACAGTGTAAGTAAGCGAGGTGTATTAATTGGTGCTATAGCTGTTCGGACTGACGGACGGCAAAAGCCAGCATGGTGAAGTATGGTGATACTAATATTTTCCTGGTACAGTGAGCCGTGTGGACGTTGTTATAGTTGGTTCGAAGCACAGGCTTAACATTGAATCTGTACATTCTGTGTTATCTGATTGCATTACTTGTTCACTCGTAAACTGTGAAATGGTAGCGTTGCTTGACTGTTTAAGTTTATGTATCCCGTTAAGGAGTAATTTAAATGAGCTCCCCAGTTTCATTGGGCATATGTTAACCTACTAGTGTAGTTTAAATTTCTAAGCTGACTTGGTATTATGCTGTTCGCCCTCGTCCTTTCAGGTTACGTCAACGGCATTAGTTATTGATTCACCCTTGACTATTTTATTTCAATGTTCGTGTAATAGGCTGTTATTTTATACATCGTAGTTATTTTACGTTTGAGGAATTAATGTTTGCCCTTTTCTCCCCCCTCCCCCCTTTCCCCTTTTCTCTGAAATTGTATAGTAACACGGGCTCTAAGACCTTTTTCTCCAGTGTGTTATACACTCCTGGAAATGGAAAAAAGAACACATTGACACCGGTGTGTCAGACCCACCATACTTGCTCCGGACACTGCGAGAGGACTGTACAAGCAATGATCACACGCACGGCACAGCGGACACGCCAGGAACCGCGGTGTTGGCCGTCGAATGGCGCTAGCTGCGCAGCATTTGTGCACCGCCGCCGTCAGTGTCAGCCAGTTTGCCGTGGCATACGGAGCTCCATCGCAGTCTTTAACACTGGTAGCATGCCGCGACAGCGTGGACGTGAACCGCATGTGCAGTTGACGGACTTTGAGCGAGGGCGTATAGTGGGCATGCGGGAGGCCGGGTGGACGTACCGCCGAATTGCTCAACACGTGGGGCGTGAGGTCTCCACAGTACATCGATGTTGTCGCCAGTGGTCGGCGGAAGGTGTACGTGCCCGTCGACCTGGGACCGGACCGCAGCGACGCACGGATGCACGCCAAGACCGTAGGATCCTACGCAGTGCCGTAGGGGACCGCACCGCCACTTCCCAGCAAATTAGGGACACTGTTGCTCCTGGGGTATCGGCGAGGACCATTCGCAACCGTCTCCATGAAGCTGGGCTACGGTCCCGCACACCGTTAGGCCGTCTTCCGCTCACGCCCCAACATCGTGCAGCCCGCCTCCAGTGGTGTCGCGGCAGGCGTGAATGGAGGGACGAATGGAGATGTGTCGTCTTCAGCGATGAGAGTCGCTTCTGCCTTGGTGCCAATGATGGTCGTATGCGTGTTTGCAGGTCAGCGCCACAATCAGGACTGCATACGACCGACGCACACAGGGCCAACACCCGGCATCATGGTGTGGGGAGCGATCTCCTACACTGGCCGTACACCTCTGGTGATCATCGAGGGGACACTGAATAGTGCACGGTACATCCAAACCGTCATCGAACCCATCGTTCCACCATTCCTAGACCGGCAAGGGAACTTGCTGTTCCAACAGGACAATGCACGTCCGCATGTATCCCGTTCCACCCAACGTGCTCTAGAAGGTGTAAGTCAACTACCCTGACCAGCAAGATCTCCGGATCTGTTCCCCATTGAGCATGTTTGGGACTGGATGAAGCGTCGTCTCACGCGGTCTGCAGGTCCAGCACGAACGCTGGTCCAACTGAGGCGCCAGGTGGAAATGGCATGGCAAGCCGTTCCACAGGACTACATCCAGCATCTCTACGATCGTCTCCATGGGAGAATAGCAGCCTGCATTGCTGCGAAAGGTGGATATACACTGTACTAGTGCCGACATTGTGCATGCTCTGTTGCCTGTGTCTATGTGCCTGTGGTTCTGTCAGTGTGATCATGTGATGTATCTGACCCCAGGAATGTGTCAATAAAGTTTCCCCTTCCTGGGACAATGAATTCACGGTGTTCTTATTTCAATTTCCAGGAGTGTAGTTTACTGTGAGTGGCACCCTGTCCAGCTCTCCCGCTTGCTGTGGGTTGTGGGTGTAGCTGCCTCTGGTCTGGATCCAGAAGGCCCCCCTTCTGCTGCTTGAATTTGCCCGTGCCTATGTGACGTCACCTGTTTTGAAAATGTGTATCTGTTGTTATTTTCTTTTGTGTTAAAATTTTTTTGGTGGTATCCGTTATTGGTTAAACTTTATCTCATTATTGTAGTCTCCTTTTGGGAGCTTTAGTGTGTATAGAATTTAATTAACTTGCAAGTCACTTAATACTTCGTTAAGGATTAATGTTGATGTTGGAATAGGGCGGTTGCACGTGCTTGTAAGGATTTTGAATTTTAAAGATAAAATTTTATTTGGCCGAAGAAAAGTTAATGTAAGTGTTGCTGTTATAAACGGTGAATCTTCTTTGTGTGGCCCGGCCCTCCCGCTCAACGGCAGTTGGCTGATTAGGGTGGACTGGCCACCAGAACACGCCACGTGGGCCGCATCCGCGGTCCGCCGGCTCCGCGTGGGTTAGCGGGCGACCGCCGCGCGGCTGGGTCCTTGGCAGTGGCGGCTGGCAGAGGCGGCGGCCCGGCGCGGCAAGGTCGGCGCCGGAGTCGCGGGCTCGACGCCGGGTCGGGTCGGCTATATAAGGCGGCCCGTGGGCAGAGCGCTCCTCTCCACGCCGTCTGCTGCCGAGCCCGGCCGTGCCCTGCCGTGCCCAGCTGCACCCGATCAAATATAACGCCGCCGCCAACCGTGAACTCAAGCTGTGCTCAGTACTAGTCGGCAGGTGATGGTTGAAGCAATCACTGCAGCAAAAACCTTCTAATAACAGTAATGCTGGCTGGTCGGCAGGTGATGTTTGAAGCGATCACTATAGCAAAAACCTAATATCAGTATTGCTGGCTGGTCGGCAGGTTATGGTGGAAGCGATCACTATAACAAAAATCTTCTGGCACCAGTATTGCTGGCTGGTCGGCAGGTGATGGTGGAAGCGATCACTATAACAAAAATCTTCTGGCACCACTATTGCTGGCTGGTCGGCAGGTGATGGCGGAAGCGATCACTATAACAAAAATCTTCTTGCACCAGTATTGCTGGCTGGTCGGCAGGTGATGGTTGAAGCGATCATTATAGCAAAAACCTAATACCAGTATTGCTGGCTGGTCGGCAGATAATGGTGGAAGCGATAACTAT
The DNA here is from genome assembly GCF_023897955.1 of Schistocerca gregaria. Taxonomy (NCBI): domain Eukaryota; kingdom Metazoa; phylum Arthropoda; class Insecta; order Orthoptera; family Acrididae; genus Schistocerca; species Schistocerca gregaria. The sequence continues at coordinate 425,969,345 of NC_064927.1, forward strand.
AGCAAAAATCTTCTGGCACCAGTATTGCTGGCTGGTCGGCAGGTGATGGTGGATTCCATCACTATAACAAAAATCTTCTGGCACCAGTATTGCTGGCTGGTCGGCATGTGATGGTTGAAGCGATCACTGTAGCAAAAACCTTCTAATACCAGTGTTGCTGGCTGGTCGGCAGGTGATGGTGGAAGCGATCACTATAACAAAAAACTTCTGGCACCAGTATTGCTGGCTGGTCGGCATGTGATGGTTGAAGCGATCACTATAGCTAAAACCTTCTAATACCAGTATTGCTGGCTGGTCGGCAGGTGATGGTTGAAGCGATCATTATAGCAAAAACCTAATACCAGTATTGCTGGCTGGTCGGCAGATAATGGTGGAAGCGATAACTATAGCAAAAATCTTCTGGCACCAGTATTGCTGCCTGGTCGGCAGGTGATGGTGGATGCAATCACTATAACAAAAATCTTCTGGCACCAGTATTGCTGGCTGGTCGGCATGTGATGGTTGAAGCGATCACTGTAGCAAAAACCTTCTAATACCAGTGTTGCTGGCTGGTCGGCATGAGATGGTTGAAGCGATCACTGTAGCAAAAACCTTCTAATACCAGTATTGATGGCTGGTCTGTTTAAGTAGTTCTAAGTTCTAGGGGACTGACGACCTCAGATGTGAAGTCCCACAGAGCTCAGAGCCATTTGAACCATTTTTTTGTAGCTGGCACGGTGTATCCTGTACCATTACTAGTTGTTTCCTTCCTTGTTCCACTCGCAAATAGAGTGAGGGAGAAACGACTGTCTACGAGGTGCAGAAGTATGAAACCGGAATTTCCCTATAGATGGTGCTAGCCGTCAGTGTAGGGTCCGTGAGACGTAGAGAGCCTGTATAGGGAGAGAGTGGCCAACCGGACGATACTGCGACCATTTTTCTGCCAAACTGCGGACGGGACTTTTGAATAGCCAGTAGTGGAGTACACACTCACCGAATCAAAGGCACAAGACGATATGGCGAAATCATTCGTTAAATGCCTTTCTTTACAGCTATAATATACTCATCGTAGACTACTACGTACAGCACAGGACAATTTGCTGAAGTGGCTATAAAAATTATTCGTTACTTGCATTTATCTCTTTTAAAGTTCGTTTACTAGACATATTGCAATGAAAGTAAGGTAAATAAAAAAAATAGTGTATAGCATTTGTTTTGTGTCGGATTTATGTCAGCCCTGCGACTGCCCACTGCTTTCATCTTTCTTCATAGCGTGGAAATGCTAACGTGCGAAATCCACCTTCGCCTCTATTGGAACAACCAAATGCAGCACAACCTGGGATCGTTTACGAACGTCTGCAAAACGGATTACAGATGTCAAAAACAATACTGTACAATTACTAACGTGTTTACTTCAAACATGTAGGCCTACCGACTTCACACAAAACGCTTCATTATTTCAACTCGTATTTAAGAACTCAAACGCTAATTGCGTACTAAAAACGATATAAAACCAAGTCGAAGACGCATGCACAACGCATAACAAGTTCCTCAGTAATTCAAATAACTTTTAATAGTTTCCAAAAATCCTCTGAACTTCAATTCAACTCAAAAGCACGGCGAACATAGGAAGCGCGAGACACGTTTGGCAGAGAAATGGCGCGCGAAAACTAATCAACCAATCACGGGCAACTTCACCTATGGCCACCCTCTCCCTATACAGGCTCTCTAGTGAGACCGCGTCTGCAACGCCATCTGCTTCCTATAACGGCTGACGACGAATGTTAACAAACAGTATCCCAAGTTCCATACATCGGTATCTGTTGCAAACCCGTAAACATATCGAGTTTTGTGTCTGCGGACAGCATTGGTTTTTCTGTTATCATTTGAAGAATACTACTGCAGAACTGCATCGAATGCTTGACAAAGCTTTCGGCACACATGCTCTTGAGAAAAAGCTGTGTTTCGAGATGCTCATTTTTACGTGAGAAACGACGCTCGGGAAACCAATGTAAGAGTTTAGAGACAACGAATTGCAGACCTTATTGGATGAAGATGATAGTCAAACTCAACAGGAACTTGCGGAACAATTGAATACCGTTTCTCTTCGGTTGAAAGCTGTGGGAAGGGTGCACAAAGTTGGGAAATGTGTTCCGCACGAACTGACTGAAAGACCAAGCATTTCGCAAGACCGCTCGTGAAATGCTGTTCGCCAGGTACAAAAGAAAGTCGTTCCTCCATCGAACAGCGACACGTGATGAAAAATGGATATATTTCGAGACTCCTAATAGCTATAAATCATGGGCGAATCCAGTCAAACAATCGACATCCACTGCAAGACCAAACTGCTTTGGAAAGAAGACAATGCTCTGTGTTTGGTGGGATCAGAAGGGTGACCTCTATTACTAGCTGCTAAAACCTGGTCGAACCATTAACACTGATCGCTGGCAACAGCAAACGATCATTTTAAATCGAGCATTACTTGAAAAACGCCCGGAATATGGAAAAAGGCAATACAAAGTCATATTGCTCAACGGTAACATTCCCGTCAGACACAGCAAAACGGGTCATGGGAAAGATCGAGGCGTTCAGCTGGGAAACACTAAGGCATGCGGCTTATTCTCCATTCTTGGTCCGTCCGATTATCGTTTGTCTACATCACTGGGACACACTCTCACTGAACAACGCTTCAATTCGTATGAAAATGTAATAAAATTGCTCGCTGACTAATTCGCATCAAAATAAGAACCTTTTTTTTATCGTGGCATTCGTAGCTTGCGGGCCAGGTGGGAGAAATGTATAAATCATAATGGAAACTAGTATGAATAAAAAAAAATGGTTTAGCACTTCCAAACAACAGACGTGTAATAATTGCAACCACATTCCGGTTTCATACTTCGACACCTGGTATAAGCCTCTCACTAATAACATCTTCGTGGTCCTTACACGATATGCACGTTGGCGGCAGTAAAATGGCTCTGTAGTTAGGTCCAGGTGCTGCTTCTCTAATTTCCTCAGTAGTGTTCTTCGAAAAGAACGTCGCCTGCCGGTGACATATCTACCAGCCCGCCTTTGAATTGCTTCGATGTCTTCCGTTAATCTGTCCTGGTGCGGATCCCAAACGCTAGTAGCAGCACTCAGCAACGAGTTGCACAAGTGTCCTGCAGGTGCTCTTTACAGATGAACCACACTCTCCTAAAATTCCTCCAGTACATCAAACTCGCCATTCGCCTTCCCTATTACAATCCTTACATGCGCGTTCTACATCTACATCTACATGATTACTCTGCGATTCACAATTAAGTGCATGACAGAGGTTTCATCGGAACACCTTCAAGCTATTTCTCTAAGGACCCACACTCTAACGGCGAAAAAACGGGCACTCATCTTTCTGCGCGAGCTCTTATTTTTCTTATTTTATCATGATGATCGTTTCTCGCCATGTAGGCAGGCGCCAGTAAAATACACTACTGGCCATTAAAATTGGTACACCAAAAAGAAATGCAGATGATAAACGGGTATTCATTGGACAAATATATTGTACTAGAACTGACATGTGATTACATTTTCACGCAATTTGGGTGCATAGATCCTGAGAAATCAGTACCCAGAACAACCCCTTCTGGACGTAATAACGGCCTTGATACGCCTGGGCATTGAGTCAAACAGAGCTTGGGTGGCGTGTACAGGTACAGATGCCCATGTAGCTTCAAAACGATACCACAGTTCATCAAGAGTAGTGACTGGTGTATTGTGACGAGCCAGTTGCTCGGCCACCATTGAACAGACGTTTCCATTGGTGAGAGATCTGGAGAATGTGCTGGCCAGGGCAGCAGTCGAACATTTTCTGTATCCAGAAAGGCCCGTTCAGGACCCGCAACATGTGATCGTGCATCATACTGCTCAAATGTAGGGTTTCGCAGGGATCGAATGAAGGGTAGAGCCACGGGTGGTAACACATCTGAAACGTAACTCCACTGTTCGAAGTGCCGTTAATTCGAAAAAGAGGTGACGGAGACGTGTAACCAATGAACTCCATACCATCACGCCGGGTGATACACCAATATGGCGATGACGAATACACGCTTCCATGTGCGTTCACCGCGATGTCGCCAATCACGGATGCGATCATCATGGTGAAGTGAACAGAACCTGGATTCATCCGAAAAAATGACGTTTTGCCATTCGTGCACCCAGTTCGTCGTTGAATAAACTATCTCAGGTGCTCCTGCCTGTGATGCAGCGTCAAGGGTAACCGCAGCCATGGTCTCCGACCTGCTGCAAACGTCGTGGAACTTTCGTGCAGATGGTTTTTGTCTTGCAAATGTCCCGATTTGTTGACTCACAGATCTAGACATGGCTGCACGATCCGTTAGATCCAAGAGGATAGATGCCTGTCATCTTGACTGCAAGTGATACGAGGCCGTTGGGATCCTGTAAGGCGTTCCGTATTACCCTCCTGAACCTACCGATTCCATATTCTGCTAAAAGTCATTGGATCTCGACCAATGCGAGCAGCAATGTTGCGATACGATAAACCGCAATCGCGACAGGCTACAATCCGACCTTTATCAAAGTCGGAAACGTGATGGTCCGCAGTTCTCCTGCTTACACGAGGCATCACAACAATGTTTCACCAGACAAAGCCGGTCAACTGCCGTTTGTGTATGAGAAATCGGTTGTAAACTTTCCTCATGTCAGCACGTTGTAGGTGTTGCCAACGGCGCCAACCTTGTGTGAATGCTCTGAAATGCTAATCATTTGAATATCAGAGCATCTTCTTCCTGTCGATTAAATTTCGAGTCCGTAGCACGTCATCTTCGTGGTGTAGCAATTTTAATGGCCAGTAATGTAATACTGCATCTCATATGTCTTCCCTGCCATCCGTTGTTTGTCCTTCTACCACGTCATCAGTGAAATCGCCCCCCTTCCAACCCAGCCCCCTCCCCCCCAGTCGTAGAGGCCCTCAATGTACTCCTTCCACTTGTTTTGAGTTGTTTATGTGGTGTCACCGCCCAAGACACCACACTTATTAGGTGATAGTCTTTAAATTGGCCGCGGTCCGTTAGTTTACGTCGGAACCGCGTGTCGCCACTATCAGTGATTGGAGACCGAGCGCCGCCACACGACAGGTCTAGTCTAGAGAGACTCCCTAGCACTCGCCCAGTTGTACAGCTGACTTTATTAGCGATGGTTCACTGACTACAGGCGCTCCCATTTGCAGAGAGGACAGTTTAGCATAGCCTTCAGCTACGTCATTTGCTACGACCTAGCATGGCGCCGTATTCAGTTACTATGTCTTCTGAACAGATAATATTGTGACTCATGTATGATCATCATTAATGGATTAAAGGGTTAAGTATCAAACTTATTACGTCCGCTTTGTGAATTCTAATTCCTTGTCCTGTTCCAGACCTCACGTCATTATAATTCTTCCCTCGTCAGGGCAGCCTGCGTGAGCTAAAACGCTCGCATTTCGGCCTCTACTAGTAACACGGTGTTGGCTCGTCTGCCAACACACCAGTCTACATGAGCACCATCTACAGCACTCCATTGCGAAAAGTGTGCTCTTTCAAGTTCGTGACTAATATTTTTTTTACTGTGAGCCTTACACGGACACTTTGCGAAATTTATCTTGTGGGGAAAATCAGAGAAAAAAGGGGGTTCAAAAAATGGTTCAATTGGCTCTCAGCACTATGGGACTTAACTGCTGAGGTCATCAGTTCCCTAGAACTTAGAACTACTTAAACCTAACTAACCTACGGACATCACACACATCCATGCCCAAGGCAGGATTCGAACCTGCGAGCGTAGCGGTCGCGCGGTTCCAGACTGTAGCGCCTAGAACCGCTCGGCCACTCTGGCAGGCGAGAAAAGGGGGGAGGGGGGGAGGGAGAGAGGAGGGGGAGGGAGAGAGGGAGAGAGAGAGAGAGAGAGAGATAGCCGCCAGGGTATCAGAGAGCGTTGACGCGCTGGTTCCCGTACTAGTGTAGGCGCGCCGACCCCGGATCGACGAAGGGCCAGGATGTGGTTTTCAGGCGGTTTTCCATATCCAGCTAGGTGAATACAGGGCTGGTCCCCACGTTCCGCCACAGTTACACACATCGCGGACATTTGAAACACGTCTGAACTGTTTCACGATTTACACTAGACGCAGACAGTTGGGGAACACTGATATGAAACTTCCTGGCATATTAAAACTGTGTGCCGGACTGCGACTCGAACTCGGGACCTTTGCCTTCCGCAGGCAAGTGAGCTACACAAGCACGACTCACTCCCCGTCCCCACAGCTTTACTTCTGCCAGTACGTCGTCTCCTACCTTCCAAAATTTGTGACTATTCTTGTGCTGATTGAACTGTGTGCGTCATTAGATAGCCCGCAGTGCAGATGTGGCCCTGTTCGGAAGATTTATGTAACCTTAATCGGCACCACCGATGTACACCTGTGAGGCGTTCAGATGCTTTACTAACAATAACGTGAGAGATTGTATCTGCATGGCGTGTCTTTCTCGTATGTAGAAACCATCCTATCCACAGTGTGCTACAGTCTATGTGAGATGGATGTGCCATAAATCCAGAGGAGTTTAACTCCAATGAGTTTACCAAGTGTGCACGAGAAAGACACGAAAAGACATACCGGTTAGGTCTTTGTTTACTTGTGCCCCCCCATCTCAGTCTGTAAAGTTTGGAAGGTAGGAGACGAGGTACTGCCAGAAGCAAATCTCTGAGGACGAGGCGTGAGTCGTGCTTGGGTAGCTCAGTTGGTAGAGCATTTGCCCTCGAAAGGCAAAGGTCCCGTGTTCAGTCACGGTCAGGCACACAGTTTTAATCTGCCAGGAAGTTTCATATCAGCGCACATTCCGCTGCAGAGAGAAAATCTCATTCTGGGGTATACTGGTTCCGTCCTGGGGGATACGGGGCGGCGGCAGGAAGGGCATGCCTTAAAACTAACATTGCCAAGTCCGCTGTAGCCACACCGACCCTGCGATCGCTGCGGGACTATGGCGTAAGCGAAAGAAAGAAAGAGAGAGAGAGAGGGAGGGAGAATGGTAGTGGTATAAGAAGCAAGCTCTGCTATAGATGTAGGCGGCACGGTAGGTCTGTCGCATCGGTCTGAGGGTTCATCCAGCTGGCGCTAGAGGGGGCGCAGACAGCGACGAGTGGGTGGCCACTTGCGCCGCGCTCTATCGCGCAGACCGGGGCCGCCTATCTGGCAGGTTGTCGCCGCGGCTGCAGCAGAGGCTGGGCTGGGGAGAGCGCCGCCGCAGCCGCGGCTGCGGCTGGCGCGGTATTTTTAACCGCCCTTATATTTACGCTATTCGGGCCCAGGCGCGGCGGGCGGAGGCGCTGCTGCAGCGCGAAAGACGAAGGCGCCCGCTGCCCGCCTGTGATGTGCGCCTGTCTGCCTCTGCGTTCCTCTTCGCCGCCGTGGAAAACGTGTAGCAGCCGGCGGGGCCCCAGTCGGCCTTCCTAAAGACCACGTCGCCTCTAGAGCTAGACGAGCACTCCACTCAACTTCTTCACGACGAACACCACAACCAACAGTCTTCCACTTAGGCTTTAATACTTATAAAGATCTCTTCTCACAAGGGAACCTCCCCATCGCACCCCCCCTCAGATTTAGCTATACGTTGGCACAGATAAATCGAGAAAACTGGAAGAAGTTGTGTGGAACTACGAAAAAAATAAGCAAAATATACTAAGTAAGTGGTCTATGGACAAGATACGAAGCAAGAAGGACAGTGCGAGCTCAGGAGCGCCGTGCTCCCGAGCTTAGCGTGAGCAGCTACGGAGACAGAAGTCCTTGGTTCAAATAGCCGGCACGGTAGCTCAGCGTGTTCGGTCAGAGGGCTAGCTGCCCTCTGTAATAAAAAACTGAGTTAATGGGTCAACAACGAACTGAAATGGGCGTCTTTCGACGTCCGCCCAGAGCAGATACAACGAACGAAACCGAACAAAAATGAGAATATTAAAAGAAATCCTCCCCTTGAGTGAAAATTTTAATTTTTTATTTTCAGACAATTATCAAAGTTCAGGCACTATCACATAATCAACTTCGCTCTCCAAAATTTCAGGACATTTTCAGATTTACTTGGACATATGCAGGATTTGACGGTCTACACACGGAAAAATTTGAAAACGTTAAAAACATATGTTTCGACAGAGCACAGGGAAAACTGTGCGACTGTGAAACTGTTGCAATTATTTGTTGCAGTTTGTGTGAAAAACTCTTGTGTTTGCGTCACTTTTTTGGGAATGATTATCACGTCCACAAGAAAACCTAAATCGGGCAAGGTAGAAGAATCTTTTTACCCATTCGCCAAGTGTACAAGTTAGGTGGGTCGACAACATATTCCTGTCATGTGACGCACGTGCCGTCACCAGTGTCGTATAGAATATATCAGACGTGTTTTCCTGTGGAGGAGCGGTTGACCTATGACCTTGCGATCAAATGTTTTCGGTTCCCATTGGAGAGGCACGTCCTTTCGTTTACTGATCGCACGGTTTTGTGGTGCGGTCGTAAAACACAGACACCTAACTTATTACAGTGAACAGAGACGCCAATGAACGAACGTACGGATCATAACTTTGCGGAAATAAACCTTTCACTCGAGGGAAGACTTAGCCAAGGACCTGCAACTCCGCAGGTGCTGACGCTAACGACGAGACCACGGCGCTCCTTAGCTCACACTGTCCTTGATGATGCCTATCTTGCGCTTTGACTACTCAGTTTGTACATTTTGCTTACTTTTTTCATAGTTCCACACAACTTCTACCTGTTTTCTCGATTGATCTGTGTTCAGTTTTTTAAGGCCTATCCACTGTGCGAACTTATAACTAAATCTGAGGGGGGTGCGATGGGGAGGTTCCCTTGTCAATAGCTGAACTACCGGGTGATCAAAAAGTCAGTATAAATTCTAAAACTTAATAATCCACGGAATAATGTAGATAGATAGGTAAAAATTGACACACATGCTTGAAATGACATGGGGTTTTCTTAGAACAAAAAAAAAACAAAGTTCACAAAATGTCCGACAGATAGCGCTGGACAGAAATAAGTCAGTAACTGCTACCGTGACGGGTGAAAGGTACGCCGATATGTTACAGAATGGCGTCATCCCCAGCCTGGCTGATAAACACCTGCTGGAACGGACGATGTTTATGCAGGATGGCTCTCCACCCCATATTGCTCTTGCGCGCGTCGTTTGGTGATGATCGTGTGCTCAGCCGCCACTTTCGTCATGCTTGGCCTCCCAGGTCCCCAGACCTTAGTCCGTGCGATTATTGGCTTTGGGGTTACCTGAAGTCGCACGTGTATCGTAATCGACGTACATTTCTAGGGATGCTGAAAGACAGCATCCGACGCCAATGTCTCACCATAACTCCGGGCTTGCTTTACAGTGCTGTTCACAACATTATTCCTCGTCTAGAGCTGTTGTTGAGGAATGATGGTGGACATATTATTTCCTGTAAAAAAGATCATCTTTGCTTTGTCTTACTTTGTTATGCTAATTATTGCTATTCTGATCAGATGAAGCGCCATCTGTCGGACATTTTTTAACTTTTGTGTTTCTTTGATTCTAATAAAACTCCATGTCATTCCAAGCATGTGTGTCAATTTGTACCTCTCTATCTACATTATTCCGTGATTTATTCAGTTTTCAAATTTTACTGACCTTTTCATCACTCAGTTCATTCTTCGCGTGGGTGTGGATGACATAATCATCTGCATTGAAACTATCGTAGCCAAACAAAATGGTACAGCTGCCTTCTATCGTCTAGGACTCCAGCGAGCACGCAGAAGTGCCGCAGCACCACGTGGCATGGACTCGACTAATTTCTGAAGTAGTGTTGGAGGGAACTGACACCATGAATTCTTCCGGGCTGTCAATAAATCCCTGTGAGTACGAACGGGTGGAGATCTCTTCTGAACAGCACTTTGCAAGGCATCCCAAATACGATTAATAATGTTCACATGTGGGGAGTTTGGTGGCCAGCGGAAGTGTTTAAACTCAGAAGAGTATTCCTAGAGCCACTCTGTAGCAATTCTGGACGTGTGGCGTGTCGAATTACAATTGCCCAAATCCGTCGGAATGCACAATGGACATGAATGGTTGCAGGCGATCAGACAAAAAGCTCATGCAGGTGTCACCTATCAGAGTTATATCTACACGTATCAGGGCTCGCGTATCACCCCAACTGCACATCCCCCCCCCCTCCCACAACCCCGCACCATTACACCACCTTGAATAATCCCCTGATGACATACAGGTTCCATGGATTGATGAGGTTCAAATGGCTCTGAGCACTGTGGGACTTAACATCTGAGGTCATCAGTCCCCAACCTAGAACGACGTAAACCTAACTAACCTAAGGACATCACACATGCCCGAGGCAGGATTCGAACCTGCGACAGTAGCGACGCGCGGTTTCAGACTGTAGCACCTAGAACCGCTCGGCCACTCTGGCAGGCGACTCATGAGTTTGTCACGTCCATCCGCTCGATACAATTTGAAACGAGACTCGTCCGACCAGGCAACATACACTCCTGGAAATTGAAATAAGAACACCGTGAATTCATTGTCCCAGGAAAGGGAAACTTTATTGACACATTCCTGGGGTCAGATACATCACATGATCACACTGACAGAACCACAGGCACATAGACACAGGCAACAGAGCATGCACAATGTCGGCACTAGTACAGTGTATATCCACCTTTCGCAGCAATGCAGGCTGCTATTCTCCCATGGAGACGATCGTAGAGATGCTGGATGTAGTCCTGTGGAACGGCTTGCCATGCCATTTCCACCTGGCTCCTCAGTTGGACCAGCGTTCGTGCTGGACGTGCAGACCGCGTGAGACGACGCTTCATCCAGTCCCAAACATTCTCAATGGGGGACAGATCCGGAGATCTTGCTGGCCAGGGTAGTTGACTTACACATTCTAGAGCACGTTGGGTGGCACGGGATACACGTGCATTGTCCTGCTGGAACAGCAAGTTCCCTTGCCGGTCTAGGAATGGTGGAACGATGGGTTCGATGACGGTTTGGATGTACCGTGCACTATTCAGTGTCCCCTCGATGATCACCAGAGGTGTACGGCCAGTGTAGGAGATCGCTCCCCACACCATGATGCCGGGTGTTGGCCCTGTGTGCGTCGGTCGTATGCAGTCCTGATTGTGGCGCTCATCTGCACGGCGCCAAACACGCATACGACCATCATTGGCACCAAGGCAGAAGCGACTCTCATCGCTGAAGACGACACGTCTCCATTCGTCCCTGAATTCACGCCTGTCGCGACACCACTGGAGGCGGGCTGCACGATGTTGGGGCGTGAGCGGAAGACGGCCTAACGGTGTGCGGGACCGTAGCCCAGCTTCATGGAGACGGTTGCGAATGGTCCTCGCCGATACCCCAGGAGCAACAGTGTCCCTAATTTGCTGGGAAGTGGCGGTGCGGTCCCCTACGGCACTGCGTAGGATCCTACGGTCTTGGCGTGCATCCGTGCGTCGCTGCGGTCCGGTCCCAAATCGACGGGCACGTGCACCTTCCGCCGACCACTGGCGACAACATCGATGTACTGTGGAGACCTCACGCCCCACGTGTTGAGCAATTCGGCGGTACGTCCACCCGGCCTCCCGCATGCCCACTATACGCCCTCGCTCAAAGTTCGTCAACTGCACATACGGTTCACGTCCACGCTGTCGCGGCATGCTACCAGTGTTAAAGACTGCGATGGAGCTCCGTACGCCACGGCAAACTGGCTGACACTGACGGCGGCGGTGCACAAATGCTGCGCAGCTAGCGCCATTCGACGGCCAACACCGCGGTTCCTGGTGTGTCCGCTGTGCCGTGCTTGTGATCATTGCTTGTGCAGCCCTCTCGCAGTGTCCGGAGCAAGTATGGTGGGTCTGACACACCGGTGTCAATGTGTTCTTTTTTCCATTTCCAGGAGTGTATTTCCAGTCATCAACAGACCAATGGCGGGACTGTCGAGCCTAGGAGAGCCACAAAACTTTGTGTCGTGCAGTTACCAAGGGGCACTTCGAAAGCGCAAATCACTGATGTTTCGTTTAACGGTTCGCACGCTGACACTTGTTGACGCCCGAGCACTGAAATCTACAGCAACTTCCGGAAGTGTTGCACTTCTGTCACGTTCAACGATTCTCTCCAGTTGTCGTTGGTCCCGTTGTTGCAGGATTTTTTTTCCGGCCGCACCGATATTGGAGATTTGATGTTATGCTGGATTCCTGTTGTTTGCGGTCCACTCGTGAAATGGTCGTACGGGAAAATTCCCAAAAGTTGTTCAAATGGCTCTAAGCACTGTGGGATTTATCATCTGAGGTCATCAGTCCCATAGACTTAGAACTAGTTAAACCTAACTAACCAAAGGACAACACACACACCCATGCCCGAGGCAGGATTCGAACCTGCGACCGCAGCAGCGCGGTTCCAGACTGAAGCGCCTAGAACCGCACCACAACATCGGCCGGCGGAAAATTCCCCCTTCATCGCTACCTCGTAGATGCTGTGTCCATCACTTGTGCGCCGACTATATAACTCCACGTTCAATCTCACTTAAATATTGATAATCTGCCATAATAGCAGACACTTATATAGGCGTTGCCGACCGCAGCGCCGTATTCTGCCTGTTTAAATATCTCTGTAATTGAATACGCATGCTACACCAGTTTCTTTGGCATTTGGGTGTAGTTTCGGTCGTGCTGGAAAGTCATTTGCAAGCGTTTACACACAGCAGCGTGCCACGGCCGAGGGAGTGGCAGCATACTAACACGCTGTGTATCTCTTAATGATTGTTTACCTTCTCTGATTCTCTTCTACCTAGTCCGTTAGAGTTATTATCTTAAGGTTGCACGAAACAAAGCCTAACTTACATACTGCATGGATGAAATAAACCTATCCACCTCTGACAGTAGGAATGAATTTACCTCAGACTACAGCTAAATGGCCTTCAGTTTTATTGTAACATGATCTGTTTCGAGGCTTGTATTGTCTACAGATGTACATGTCCACATCAACGAACTACAGTAACCCAGTGCATACATAATACGGTGGCGTTACTGGTTGATTATGTGTTAACTTCATTTACTTGATCTGGTCGTGAGAATTATTAATCCCATTACGTTCACATCCCCCGAACTTTCATAAAATTTTCAACTTCATATAGATACAGTCAATAAATTCGTAAAGTCATATTGTAAGCAAGGTTTACAATAATAATAAAATTTGCAACGTGGCATTAAGACACCGTACTAGTGGGATCTTCGAGTTCATCTCGTTCTTTTGTATGTCTAGTTTTACGCTGTCATTCCTCCTATTAAATACTGTAAGATCTACATATGTCCTGCGGGCGCCGCCTTTCCTCTCACTTTGTGGCGGAGGGCACTTCGAGCACAACCACCGCCCTTTGAGTCCAGCCTACTGCTGCACCAATGGGAACTCTTCTGTTGGCACCAGGCAGTAGCAGGCTTTGCTCTTGCTTGCAAGTTTAATTTGACCTAGTTATGAATAAGATAGCAAATATAATGGAGCCCTCAATACTACAAAGAAGAAAATTATGCGAAGGGTGTCCGCTCCCCGCTCCGTATCATTGCGGCGTCAGCGACCGGTTCATCGTACCCCACGCTACGACGTGTGTATTGTAAACGTGTTACAATTTTCGGATAAGCTCCTTTTTTTGGTCCTTCATTCATGTCGCTGCATTTTTTTTAAACATTCGTGTATACACGGTGGTCCATTGATCGTGACCGGGTCAAATTTCTCAAGAAGTATACGTCAAACGAAAAAACTACAAAGAACGAAACTTGTCTAGCTTGAAGGGGAAAACCAGTTGGCGAAATGGTTTGCAAGCTAGATGGCGCTTCCATGCGTCAAACAGATATCAACTGAGTTTTTTTAAATAGGAACACCCATTTTTATTACATATTCGTGTAGTACGTAAAGAAATATGAATGTTTTAGTTGGACCACTTTCTTCGCTTTGTGATAGTTGGCGCTGTAATAGTCACAAACCTATAAGTACATGGTATCACGTAACATTCCGGCAGTGCGGACGGTATTTGCTTCGTGATTCATTACCCGTGTTAAAATGGACCGTTTACCAATTGCGGAAAAGGTCGATATCATGTTGTATGGCTACTATGATCAAAAGGCCCAACGGGCGTGTGCTATGTATGCTGCTCGGTATCCTGGACGACATCATTCAAGTGTCCGGACCGTTCGCCGGATAGTTACGTTATTTAAGGAAACAGGAAGTGTTCAGCCACTTGTGAAACGTCAACCACGACCTGCATCAAATGATAATGCCCAAGTGGGTGTTTTAGCAGCTGTCGCGATTAATCTGCACATCAGGAACAGACAAATTGCGCGAGAATCGGGACTCTCAAAAACGTCGGTGTTGAGAATGCTACATCAACATCGATTGCACCCGTACCACATTTCTATGCATCAGGAATTGCATGGCGACGACTTTGAACGTCGTGTACAGTTCTGCCACCGGGCACAAGAGAAATTAGGGAACGATGACAGATGTTTTGTACACGTTCTATGTAGCGACGAAGCGCGTTGTCAATGCATGTGCGAACATTACGGAAGGAGAACTACTCGCTGTTGAGAGGAATGTCGTTACACGTATTGCCAAATGCGTTGAGCTTGACGGGCATAATTTTGAGCATTTATTGCATTAATGTGGTAATTAGAGGTAATCACGCTGTAACAGCATGCGGTATCAGAAATGATAAGTTCACAAAGGTACATGTATCACATTGGAACAACCGAATAAAATGTTCAAACGTACCTGCGTTCTGTATTTTCATTTAAAAAAACCTACCTGTTACCAACTGCTCGTCTAAAATCTTGAGCCATATGTTTGTGACTATTGCTGCCTATCACAAAGCGAAAAAATGATGTCCGTCAACTTCGATTCATTTGGCAATACGTGTAACGACATTCCTCTCAACAGCGAGTAGTTCGCCTTTCGTAATGTTTGCACGTGCATTGCCAATGCGCTTACGTATGTTGTCCGGCGTTGTCGGTGGATCACGATAGCAAATATCCTTCAACTTTCCCCACAGAAAGAAATCCAGGGACGTCAGATCCGGTGAACGTGTGGGCCATGGTATGCTGCTTCGACGACCAATCCACCTGTCATGAAATATGCTATTCAATACCACTTCAACCGCACGCGAGCTATGGCCGGACATCCATCATGTTAGAAGTACATCGCTATTCTGTCATATACTGAAAACATCTTGTCGTAACGTAGAACATTACGTAGGAAATCAGCTTACATTACACCATTTAAACTGCCATCGATAAAATGGGGGCCAATTATCCTTCTTCCCCTAATGCTGCACCCCACATTAACACGCCAAGGTCGCTGATGTTCCAATTGTCGCAGCCGTCGTGGATTTTCCGTTGCCCAATAGTGCATACTATGCCGGTTTACGTTACCGACATTTTTGAGACTCCCGATTCTCGCACAATTTATCTGCATCTTGAAAACATGCTGTGATGGCGCCATTCACGGGAACAAGTTGAACTAAGTTTGAAAACAAGCGGGAAGGATGTATCTACACACTGTAAAACTTTCAAACATGCAGAATAAAAACTGCATTTTTACAAAAATAGTGTGCATTTCTTTTGGAAAGACCCTCGCACATTGATTTCTGCGGTTTTTTCCCGCAGTGCAGCTTATCTGTTAGCACTCCCAAGTCTATGGAAACGCCGCTGCACTCGGTCGTTAAGTAAAGGCCGCCGATCACTGCGTTGTCCATGATGAATGGTAATGCCTGAAATTTGGCATTCTCGGCACACACTTGACGCTGCGGATCTCGGAATACAGAATTTGGTAACGATGTCCAGATACCATTCCGTGTTCAAAGTCTGTTAATCCCCGTCGAGCAGCCGTAGTCACGTCGTCAACCTTTTTACACGAATCACTTGAGCACAATGACAGGTTCGCAAATGCACTGATCCCATTATACGCTACTGGCCATTAAAATTGCTACACCACGAAGATGACGTGCTACAGACGCGAAATTTATCCGACAGGAAGGCGATGCTGTCATATGCAAATGATTAGTTTTCAGAGCATACACACAAGGTTGGCGCCGGTGGCGACACATACGACGTGCTGACATGAGGAAAGTTCCCAACCGATTTATCATACATGAATGGCAGTCGACCGGGGTTGCCTGGCGAAACGTTGTTATGATGCCCCGTGTGAGGAGGAGAAATGCGTAGCATCACGCTTCCGAATTTGATAAAGGTCGGATTGTGGCCTATCGCGATTGCAGTTTATCGTATCGCGACATTGCTGCTCGAGTTGGTCGTCATCCAATGACTGTTAGCAGAATATGGAATCGGTGGGTTCAGGAGCCCTCGTATCACTAGCAGTCGAGACGACAGGCATCTTATCCGCATGGCTGTAACTGATCGTGCAGCCACGTCTCGATCCTTGAGCCAACAGATGCCAACGTTTGCAGGACAACACCATCTGCACGAACAGTTCGACGACGTTTGCAGCAGCATGGGCTATCAGCTCGGAGACCATGGCTGCGGTTACCCTTGACGCTGCATCACAAACAGGAGCGCCTGCGATGGTGTACTCAACGACGAACCTGGGTGCATGAACGGCAAAACGGATGAATCCAGGTACTGTTTACAGGTCGCATACGTGTTTGGCGACATCGCGGTGAACTCACAATGGAAGCGTGTATTCGTCATCGCCATACTGTCGTATAACCCAGCCTGTTGGTATGGGGTGCCATTGATTAACGTCTCGGTCACCTCTTGTTCGCATTGACGGCACTTTGAACAGGGGACGTTACATTTCAAATGTGTTACTACCCTTGGCTCTACCCTTCATTCCATCCCTGCGAAATCCTACATTTCAGCAGGATAATGCACGACCGCACATTTCAGGTCCTGTACTGGCCTTTCTGGATACAGAAAATGTTCGACTGCTACCCTGGCCAGCACATTCTCTACATCTCTCACCAATTGAGAACGTCTGGTCAATGGTGGCGGAGCAACTGGCTCGTCACAATACGCCAGTCACTACTCCTGATGAACTATGGTATCGTATTGAAGCTGCATGGGTAGCTGTACCTGTACACGCCATCCAAGCCCTGTTTAATGCCCAGGCGTATCAAGGCCGTTATTACAGCCAGAGGTGGTTGTTCTGGGTACTGATTTCTCAGGGTCTATGCACCAAAACTGCGTGAAAATGTAATCACATGTCAGTTCTAGTATAATATATTTCTCCAATGAATACCCATTTATCATCTGCATTTCTTCTTGGTGCAGCAATTTTAGTGACCAGTAGTGTACGCTACACTACCGCCATATCTATATGTGCATATCGCTATCCCGTGAGTTTTTCCACGTCAGTGTATATCTGTCTAGAGCAGGATTGAGGGGCGTGGGTGGCGCACGCCGCATTGGGAGCTGGCAGGGGGGAGGAGTGGCGACCCCTCCCCGCGCCGCCCACATGCGCCCCCCCCCCCCCCCGCCCTCCTCCGCTCCCCTCCCGCGCCGTGCAGTATGGACCACTCTGGTCGGCGCTGCGAGCCGCCCCGGCCATTAACATAGCTGGGCGGCAGCGGCTGGCCGCGGTGACAGGCCGACGCGGCGCATAGACTTGCAAATGACGGCCGGGCCGATAGCATCGGCCCGATCGACGCCCCGCCATAGCGCCGCCGATTAATAAACATTAATTTAAATTTCGGGCCCCTCTTCTGTGCTCTCGAGGTGGGGACTTCCCGGCCGACGTCTCGCTGCCCGCCGCGCTAATTAGGAGCGCCAGCACGCCCCTGCCCCGAGGTCGCACCTTTTGCGGGGGACGGCCGCACCGGCAGACTCGTTTGCCGATGTAACGAGAGCGGCGGAATTTTGCGAAAACGTCATCTCAGACTTGCGATTACGTTATTTTGGTTGCAACTGGGACCACAGCGATCGCAGTTTCGATGATATGTTACCACTTTAGGTCACTTGGCGAGGCTGAAAAATCAGCCAACCAGTGTGCAGGTAAAACTTCATTAGAATCCTTCACCGAGATTCTGACACTTTTAAAATTGTGTTGGGTTCGCAGAAGAGCCAGCACCGCGTCACGAATGGAGGCCCAACTGCAGGCGGTTTAGCTCACGCAGGCTGGCTTGCGGAGGGAAGAACTATACTGACGTGAGGTCTGGAACATAACAAGGTATTAGAATTCAGAAAGCGGACGTAATTAGTTTGATACTTAACTTTAATCCATTATTGATGAACGTCGCTCTTGATGGTACATGATTCACATTATTATCTGTTCAGAACACATTCTTGAAGAATATGGCGCCTTGGTAGGTCGTAGAAAACGACGTAGCTGAAGGCTGTGCTAAACTGTCGTTTCTGCAAATGAGAGCGTATGTAGTCAGTGAACCATCGCTAGCAAAGTCGGCTGGACAACTGGGGCGAGTGCTAGGGAGTCTCTGTAGACTAGACCTTCCGTGTGGCGGCGCTCGGTCTGCAATCACTGATAGTGGCGACACGCGGGTCCGACGTATACTAACGGACCGCGGCCGATTTAAAGGCTACTACCTAGCAAGTGTGGTGTCTGGCGGCGACACCACAAATTGACTTCTGCAGAAGATGTAATGGACTTTAAAAGGTTCATTAATGGTTACAAAACTATTTTAAACGGAACAAAATAACAACTGTAGTCAAAAGATCATTTGATGAGGGTATTAACTTGTTACATTGGATGCTGGTTTATTAGATTAGTACAGCCGATCGGCTCTTCTGTTATTGGACGTCCATGTTAAAACACAATAATCACAAGCCATGACAAGCGTCTATCTCAGTAGTTGAATTGTTGATCTCGCGTTGGTGAGAAGGCAGAGCGTCATACCGAAGGTCTTATATTGAAACTCCGCAGATGTCAATTTTTTTTACTGTTTACGATTGTAACTGTTATATGGGAGAACATTTTCTTGACGTGTAAAGGACTTTTTAGAGTTTATAGCAGTGTTCTCGTGGCAGCCTGCTTTCGCTTCGTTAGCTGAATGCTCATAAGATGTAGACTAGCAATGGCAAGGAAAGCGTTTCTGAAGAAGAGAAATATGCTAGCATCGATTATAGATTAGTGTCAGGGAGTTGTTTCCGAAAGTGGTACAAATGGCTCTGAGCGCTATGGGACTTAACATCTGTGGTCATCAGTCCCCTAGAACTTAGAACTACTTAAACCTAACTAACCTACGGACATCACAAACATCCATGCCCGAGGCAGGATTTGAACCTGCGACCGTAGCGGTGACGCGGTTCCACACTGAAGCGCCTAGAACCCATGGCCACACCTACCGGCGTTTCTGAAAGTATTTGTATGGAGTGTAGTCATGAATGGAAGTGAAACATGGACGATGAATAGTGTGGACAAAAGAGAATAGAAGTTTTCGAAATGTGGTGCTACAGAAGAATGCTAAAGATTAGATGGGTAGGTCACATAACTAATGAGCAGGTATTCAATAGAATTGGGGAGAAGAGGAGTCTGTGGCACAACTTGACTAGAAGAAGGGATCAGTTGGTAGGACATGTTATGAGGCATCTAGGGATCACCAATTTAGTACTGGAGGGCAGTGTGGAGGGTAAAAATCGTAGAGTGAGACCAAGAGATGAATACACTATACAGATTCAGAAGGATGTATGTTGCAGTAGGTACTCGGAGATGAAGAAGCTTTCCGCGGGGTAGAGTAGCATGGAGAGCTGCATCAAACCAGTCTCAGGACTGAAGATCACAACTACTACAACATTGTTTCCAGGTCGAGTTCTGTTCACAGATGAATGTAGGTTCACAAGGGATTGTGTTCTGAATGCTCGATATAGCCATGTCTGGGCATACGAAAACCCTAATGTCACTCATGTTCAGGGATTTCAAGACAGGTTTGGAATGAACGTGTGGGCAGGTAGTCTGGACGGTCATGTGATTGGACCATACCTCCTTCCATCCAAGCTCACGGGTCCCGCATACTTAGTCTTCCTACGACACGCAATGGAACCGTTCTTGTAAGCTGTGCCATTGGATGTCCGTCAGGAAATGTGGTTTCGGCATAATGGAGAACCACCTCACTTTTCACTGGCTGTCCGGAGATATCTCAACAGACGGTATGGCGAGATGGATAGGCCGTCGTGGTCCAACCACGTGGCAGTCACGATCGCGTGATTTAGCCCCTATGGACTACTTTTTGTGGGGTAGTATGAAGAGTCTAATTTATGAGACACCTGTAGAGACAGAGGAAGATCTGCTGGCACGAGTTCTTGCCGTTGCACAAGGCACTGAAAAAACACCGGGTGGGATGGAATAGTGTAGCAGAACATGCTTCGGAGGTATAATGTGTGTAGCATAGTTGCTGGTCGCCACATCTAGCCGCTGTCGTAATGAATGGGTACGTTGCGACTGGTGCCGTAGACGCTGGGTTCTTGTTGTTTTCGACTAATGTAAACCATAAGATGTAAGTTTTAATGCAAATGCGTAAGTAATAACGGAACGAGGCAGTATTCTTTTCAAGTGGATTGCAACAATTGTACTGGGTCACGCCTAAGTACCGGGTGATCAAGAAGTCAGTATAAACTTGAAAATTTAATAAACAACGGAATAATGTAGATAGGGAGGTAAAAATTGACACACATGCTTGGAATGACATGGGGTTTTATTAGACCCAAAAAAATCAAAGTTCACGAAATGCCCGACAGATGGCGCTGGACAGCAAAACGTGAGTGACTGCGAATGGCAATCGCGTATAAAAGGAGCTGTAATGAGAGAGAGGAGGAGGATATTAGGGTTTAACGTCCCGTCAACAACGAGGTCATTAGAGACGGAGCGCAACCTCGGGAGAGGGAAGGATGGGGAAGGAAATCGGCCGTGCCCTTTCAAAGGAACCATCCCGCCATTTGCCTGAAGCGATTTAGGGAAATCACGGAAAACCTAAATCAGGATGGCCGGAGACGGGATTAAACCGTCGTCCTCCCGAATGCAAGTCTAGTGTGCTAACCACTGCGCAACCTCGCTCGGAGAGAGAATCAGATGCACCAGCAGTCGCAGCATGTTGAAGTTACCTGAAAAGGCGCTTTTAGTGAAGCTGTCTTATCAGAATGGGGAATGTGCTAGTTCAGCGTTACGATCCTATCGCCATAGGATGGGGATTCGAACGGGTAAAGGTCCGTTGACAAATGCAGCTGTGGAGAGAATGATTTCGAAGTTCGAAGCTAAGGGTTGTTTAGACGATACTCCCCGTAGTGGCCGACCGAGCACAAGGCGTAATGCTGCTGAGACACTTCAGGAAGAAATGGAGACTGTAGAGGATTCGTCTATGCACGGAGAAGTCAGCGCTCGTGCAGTCGCACGTCGCACCGGCATTCCATACACTAATGTTTGGTTGGCACTGAGGCGTACCCTCCGATGCTATCCGTACAAAATCCATCGGCATCATGAACCGTTACCTGGCGATTTAGTGAAGTGGAGGGCATTTGCGTTTCAAAAGATGGCGGAAGATGACGTTTGGTTGAGTAACGTGTTGTGGACCGACGAAGCTCATTTCAAGCTCCGAGGGTCTGTCAACGCCCACAACTGCAGAATTTGGGCTACCAAAAATCCTAGAACTGTCGTGGAAACTGAATTGCACAACGAGAAAGCTACGGTAACGGTTGGATTTACCACATCTACCGTTATCGGGCCTTTTTTCTTCGAGGAAATGCGTGATTCTGGTTTTGTAACTGCTACCGTGACGGGTGAAAGATACGCCGATATGTTACAGAATCGCATCATCCCCAGCCTGGCTGATAAACACCTGCTGCAACGTACGATGTTTATGCAGGATGGCGCTCCACCTCATACCGCTAAACGCGTAAAAGATCTCTTGCGCGCGTTGTTTGGTGATGATCGTGTGCTCAGCCTCCACTTTCGTCATGCTTCCCAGGTCCCCAGACCTCAGTCCATGCGGTTGTTGGCTTTGGGGTTACCTGAAGTCGCAAGTGTATCGTGATCGACCGACATCTCTAGGTATGCTGAAAGACAACATCCGACGCCAATGCCTCACTATAACCCCGGACATTCTTTACAGTGCTGTTCACAACATTATTCTTGGACTACACCTGTTGGAATGATGGTGGACATATTGAGCATTTCCTGTAAAAAACATCATCTTTGCTTTGCCTTACTTTGTTATGGTAATTATTGCTATTCTGATCAGATGATGCGCCATCTGTCAGACATTTCTTGAATTATTGTATTTTTTGGTTATAATAAAACCCCATGGCATTCCAGGCATGTGTGTCAATTTGTACCTCTCTATATACATCATTCCGTGATTTATTCAGTTTTGAAATTTATACTGACTTTTTGATCACCCGGTACATTCCTCACGTGGGTATGGATGAGATAATCATCTGCATTGAAACTGTCGTAGAACGGAAACGATATGTTTCCGGACATGGGTTCCTGTTCAAAATGTTATGAACTCACTACCCTCTACATGTGCTAGAAGTCTGTAACGGGAATTTTCGACCGTCCTATACACCGATAACATTACTAAGCATGAGCAACACTAGCGTAAGCTGGTGGCCGCACTACGTACCACAGGGGACTGCAACTCTGATCATTGACATACATGTCAATGGTGGGTACATGTACGAAGATAATTAACATCCGACCATTTCTACTAGCTGCTTCATATATAGGCACCGTATTTTAGAAAAGAGGCTCGTAGACTGTGAGGAAACAAAGTTTACCTCGTGATCTGTTATCTGGGCTGCCAGTCATTGCCAAAGATTTTTTCTTAGTACACGCAGACGTAGAGGTGTGCAGTATGTGAGTCGGGGACGTCGAAGGTAAGAGAAGCGTGTGCGACCTTGAGGCTGAACTCAGTGGAGCAGATGCTATGCACGATGCGCGGCCGACACGAGGCCAGGCGAGACAATGGCTCGTTGAGGGGTGGGGTGTGTCGGCCGCCATTACCACCGCCAGTCATCGCCGCCGCTGATGATGATGATGTCAACGAACCTCGGCCTTGTCGCCCCTCCCCGGCGCCACGCTGCCGCGCTCACCTGCCTAACTTCTCTCTTTCTCTTCTCACATTCACTGCCTCCAGTGCTCTCAACGTGCTGTCTGCGACACATATTTCTGTAATTAGAGAAAAAACAAGAAGTTGAGAAAATGAAACACACATCAGTACAGTGGTAGCACAGACTAGCAAGTCGGAGGAAGGGCCTTCAGTTCATCCAGACATTCACATCTAGCATTGCCATTGTTTCCCCAAATCGATTTAGCCAAATGCCCTTTGAAAAGGATACGGCCGATATACTTCCCCATCCCTGTCCAATGCGAGCTTGAGTTGCGTCTGTAATCTATGTCTTTATCCACACTGTTCACGCCACTTCCCGGTACCTTATGTTGCCTGTGTTGGACTGCAGTTTGTAATCTGTTACTGTTTATGGTACGAGGGCTACCCACAAAGTACATTACGTTTAGGAATTAAAAATAAATAAAGTATTGGAATTTTTTTTATTGTATACAGATGAAAGCCACACTTAAATACTACTTTTCTACATAGTTGCCATTTAAATTAAGGCACTTATCGTAGCGATGGACGAGCTTGGAAATTCCTTCGTCGTGAAATTCGACCGCCTGCGCCTTCGACCACGTGGTTACCTCTTCTTGAAGCTGTGCGTCGTCATCAAAACGCTGCATAGCCAACCACTTTTTCATTGCTGGAAATAAATGGAAGTCGCTCGGTGCCAGGTCGGGACTGTACTGCGGATGAGGAAACAACTCCCACTTAAAAGATTCGAGAACTTCACGAGTGGCATTTGCCGTGTGGGCCCGGGCGTTGTCGTGAATCAGCAAGCTTGTTTTGTATTGCTCTTCTGAGGTTGTGCAGAGTTTGGCAACACCTTTGAGAGTTTATTGTAGTGCCTCTTTCCAGGAAATCCACAAAAATCACACTTTTTCTGTCCCAAAAGAGATAACCACGTGGTTGAAGGCGCAGGCGGCCGAATTTTACGACGAAGGAATTTCCAAGCTCGTCCATCGCTACGATAAGTGCCTTAATTTAAATGGCAACTATGTAGAAAAGTAGTATTTAAGTGTAGCTTTCATCTGTATATAATTTTAAAAAAATTCCAATACTTTATTTATTTTAATTCCAAAACGTAATGTACTTTGTGGATAGCCCTTGTATGAAGGCAAAGTAAAACAAATATCCATACAAGCCTTTTTTTCTTCCACTTTCGAGGACCTGTACTCATAGTTTCACGTGGATCAGTGGGTTACAACACAATTTGTTTCCCCAGATGTAGCTAGTTATGTGTATTCGCCTTCATTTCGCTACAAATAGGTTATTATGGGTCACTTACCGTCTCAATACAGCACTGAACTCATACATTATACGAGTGACGTTTGGAAAGTCCGTGCAAAAATAAAAACTACTTACATGTATGGGGTAAAACTTTTTTTTATTTTTCGACTAGTCTCCTCTTAGACTTATACACTTCGTCCAGAACTGTTCTAATTTGTTGATTCCTTCCGAATAATAGGAATTGTCCAAGTCTGCAAAATAGCTATTAGTTGCTGCAATCACCTCCTCGTTTGAATAAAATCTTTGCCCCGCGAATCATTTCTTCAAATTGAGGAACAAATAGTAGTCATATCTGGAGAATAGGGGGGATGTGAAACAACTTGGAATCCTGTTTCCATTAATTTTGCGACCACAACTGCTGAGGTGTGTGCTGGTGCATTGTCGTGATGGAAAAGGAGTTTTTTGCTGTCCAATCGCCGGCATTTTTCTTGCAGCTCGGTTTTCAAACTGTCCAATAACGATGGATAATATGCACCTGTAATAGTTTTACCCTTTTCCAGATAGTCGATGAGGATTATCCCTTACGAATCCCAAAGGAGAGTCACCATAACCTTTCTGGCTGATGGAATGGTCTTCGCCTTTTTTGGTTCAGATTCTCCTTTCGTAACAGATTTTTTTTTAAGATTGCTGTTCGGTCTCAGGAATATAGTCATCTATCCATGTTTCACCCACAGCGACGAAACGACGTTTAAAGTCCTGCAGATTCTTCCTGAACAGCTGCAAACCATCCTTGCAACACTTCACACAATTCCGATTTTGGTCAAGCGTGAGCAGTCGCGGAACCCATCTTGCTGATAGCTTTCTCATATACAAATGTTTATGCAAAATGTTATGTACCCATTCATTCAAGATGCCCACATCACTAGCAATCTCACGCACCTTAACTCTTCTGTCATCCATCACCATATCACGGATTTTATCAATGATTTCTGGAGTCGTCACCTCCACAGGGCCTCCAGAACGTTCATCTACATCTACATGACTACTCTGCAATTCACATTTAATTGCTTGGCAGAGGGTTCATCGAACCACAATCATACTATCTCTCTACTATTCCACTCCCGAACAGCGTGCGGGAAAAACGAACACCTAAACCCTTCTGTTCGAGCTCTGATATCTCTTATTTTATTTTGATGATCATTCCCACCTATGTAGGTTGGGCTCAACAAAATATTTTCGCATTCGGAAGAGAAAGTTGGTGACTGAAATTTCGTAAAAAGGTCTCGCCGCGACGAAAAACGTCTTTGCTGTAATGACTTCCATCCCAACTCGCGTATCATATCTGCCACACTCTCTCCCCTATTACGGCCCTTTTTTGCACCCTTTCGATGTCCTCCGTCAATCCCACCTGGTAAGGATGCCGCATCCCAGCATCACGTGTGCCTATATGGCCACTCCGAGAATTTTGAAACCACTTATAAACTGTTCTAATCGAATGTTCAGAGTCACCGTAATATTTATCAAGCTTCTCTTTAGTCTCCTGAGGCGCTTTGCCTTTCATAAAGTAAGGTTTCATCACCACACGAAATTCTTTTTCGTCCATTTTTTGACAATCACTTGACTTCCTTGATTCACACGAATGCCAAACATAAAGAAATAGACCAATATGGCTGAAACTTGGTGTGCGTTCTTTCCAAAGATGCTACTAGCTAACATGACCTCGATACGCGCCGGACTTTTCAAACGCCCCTCGTAAACAATCAGAAAGCTACTTGCAAAATGTTCCAGCAGAAAGAGTACTAAGGGCCGTTGTAAATACACATGTATATTATTGAAAAGCACACAAATAAAAACAAAACGAAGAACAGTCTATAGATCGTGCTAACGTACAATTACAGTGGCTCGTGTGACATGACGTGGTGGGTAGTTCTGGAGCGACTATCATTTCCATGACAAAAGTTGTGTGCGAAGAATGACTGCCGATAAACGAGCATAGACGCTCCAAATTCTCTAATCTTCCAGCAGTGGGTATTTAGTGAGATGTATGTGGAAGGAAACCATATTTTGCTCGACTATTCTTGGAAGGTACAGTAACGAAACTTCATTAGCAAATTTCCAATCAGTCTATTCCTAATATGATTAAAAGATCTGCTGATTATAGGGGACATGAATAATTTGATACAGATACAAATGACGATTAAAAACTTTTTATCCGACCGCTCGTTGCTTCCTACCTTCCCCTTCCAACATTAAATCAGTTGTTACCAGCATCCCATGAAAAGTGGACTAGAGTGAAACGCGATTTTGAATCTCTTAAAATATATTATCTAACTGTCCAGAGGTACTGTGCTCGCGATATACAGGTGTATTGAGCTCCACTGTTTGCTGGACGAATCCATGGCGAAACGCGTCCCTGATCTTTGTATCTTCTGTGCCTTCTCTGTTACTCCTACATTGTAACGCGCCACGGAGAACCAATACTCAAGAATCGGCCAAGCCAGTGACTTGTAATGCGTTTCCTTCGTGGATGAGTAACGTTTCCTCACTATTCCTCAAATGACACCTGCGTCTCTTACAACTAATTGTACATCGTCTTTCTACTTCAGGTCGCGCCAGAAGAATACTCTCAGGTATTTTTTACAGTTGTTGCTATCGCCAGCGATTTCTCGTGAGTAATGCAATCGAACAGTAACGACTGTTTATGTGTGGTTTGTGCGGTACACTAAATTTGTTTCTGTTGAGGATCAACTGACAGCCACTGCACCAAACGTCGATGATACGAAGGTCTTCCTGCATTTCCCCAGAGTTGACGTTTATGGTGCGTTAAATTTGTTGTGTTCTGCAGTATAGCCCCGCATATTATTTACAAAAATCTAGCGCAGCTGACGATGGCGACATGTCTGATCGCCGAAATATTGCGCCCGTTGGAGACTATGAACCGGCAGTATACCCGTGGACTGTTCGATCTACAAAAATCTAATCTGCGAAAACATTGTGAGTAAATGCTTAATAGTGTGTCGGTCTACCTTCGAAAAACATACAGCATCAGAAGGATGGAGGTTGTAGTAGGTATTTGGAGATGGAGAAGGTTTCAGAGGATAGAGTAGCATGAAGAGCTGCATGAAACCAGTCTCTGGACTGAAGACCACAACAACAACAACAACAAGATTTGGAGAACGATCTGGCCAACAAAGTGGACTTCACCAATCCACTGCCTTTCAAATGCCTGTGCATAACATTTCGGTGAAATGTGCGTGGTTTGGATTGGACAGGTCTTTGGTAGGTTTCCAGAGGTATACAGCACCAGACGTCTACCCACAGATCAAGCAGTTCCCTTAAATTATGGGCCAATAGTTTGCGGGAGCGCAATTGGATCCTGATAGCGTCCCACGTGTATTCCATCGGATCCAGATCAGGTGAATTAAATGGCCAAGGCAGTAGCGTGAGTTCACTATCATCCCCAAACCACTGTTGCACTATCAGGGACTTATAAGGCGAACAGTTATCCTGCCGTTGCCATCGACGAGGACATCAAGCGTCCACAGTAATGTTCACAACTCCCATGGAGCCTAGGCAAATATACACGTTTAATATCATCCACAACGGCCGGTGTTCCGAGCAGCCGTTCGCCTAGATGATAGTGTAGGCCTATCCAGACTTGACCGCCGACCTGGTGTAACACGAAAAGTGGTTCATCCGACCAAGCTACACGTTTACATTACTCTACGACCCAATCTCGAAGAGCTCGTTCCCATTGCAGTCGTAATTGACGAGGTCGTTGGATCAACATGATAACAAGTAGGCGTCGTTTACTGCGGATCCCCATGTTCAAGAATGTGTCCTGAATACACTGTCATC
This sequence comes from Schistocerca gregaria, assembly GCF_023897955.1. Classification (NCBI taxonomy): domain Eukaryota; kingdom Metazoa; phylum Arthropoda; class Insecta; order Orthoptera; family Acrididae; genus Schistocerca; species Schistocerca gregaria. The sequence continues at coordinate 425,997,530 of NC_064927.1, forward strand.
GAATCTGCCCCACATTTCCGTCTTTCCTGCTTTACAGAACGGGCAGGCTACTAACCTCCAAACTGTGTGGTGAGGCACTGATGCTTAACACCTTGTCGCCTACTCGTGGTTTCACGGTCCATCAGCCACTTTGGACAGCAGCGTGCGAACAGCCGCCCAACTTCATTGTTTCCGAGATGCTCGTTTCCACGCGCCCGGGCCATAACAACCTTCCCTTTGTAAAAGTCAGTTATGTCAGTGGATATGTCCATTTGGCGCCGGTATCGTCGCTATGATGATTCCCCATTCGTATTTACGAAGTTTACATGCTGCCCTTATCACTTTGCATTGCCGCCTCGACACAAGGTGGCATTCGATCTCGTTGTGGACAGTGGCCGTGATGTTTTGGCTCATCAGTGAATACAGTAATAATCGTCTTCGAAGGGACGTTGAACTCTGATCTTCCTTCCTTATTTTGCAACGTTTGACACGAAAGTGACCAAATCGTCAGCTGAGCAGTACTGTAAATGATGCAAAATCACAAGAATTGCATCCTGCTTATGGCAACCCTACGAGAGAACGATTAAACTTTTCTTTCTAGCACTGGAAGAGTTGATATTTTGGGTAAAAGATTCTCTTATTTTCCGACGTCGTAATCCTCAAGTCCAGAGTACCTTTTATACCTAATGCACTTAATAAACTTCATTCCTAACGTGTGAATCTAGACTATCTATAGACTACATCTACGGGCATAAAATCATCCTTCATTGGGCTCAAAACATTTTGCAGTCACATTTTCTTTAGATGTAAGAATGTGTAAGCGTCACTAAGTTCCAAATATAGTGAATATTTTTTACTCTCCTTAAAAATCCATAACGTAGATTTCACAATTACTCCCTCGCCAAAGCACCTTTCATTAATCTCACTCGAGATACTTTGGTTTTATCCTTTTTGCCCCCATTGTATGCTCGCATCCCTATCTTTTACTCCCAGTTCGTGAAGACAACTTTCTCAGTAGTCACCAGTTACTGCTTTAGCCCTCGCGAAGATAACGAATACGTAGAATCCCTTTTGCATTCGAAAGAAACAGTCATACGCGGCAGATGAAATCGACTTTGTGTTGGTACCGGAGATCCGTCCCATTTCAGTGATTTCGCTTTTGTTTACTTTCTGATGTACAGTTGTGGGCCGACACCACATCACGTGCTTATTGACATAGGGCGAACAAAATCAGCTGGATCCTTTTTTAAAACAAGCGTGGCAAGCATTACAACACTGGACGTATTTCACGTGTTACTTCCTCTAGGAGACCCAGGAGCACTTGGGTGAGAAATTGTGTATCTTTTACCTGTTAAGATCTGTTCAATGACGTAAGGACGCTCACGTAATCGCCGACAAGGCCGCACCTAACGTTTACACTCAACCGCCTGCTTTGTTCAACCACTCTCAGTGGCCCTATAATGCAATTTTCTTACATTCATCATTCCTTAATTTGTAAATGTAGCTTCATCGGTAAAAAGATTTCTTCGAAGAAAGAACGTATTGCCCTGATGGCGCATCAGAACCTAACGATAGGACTCCACGCGTCTTCTGCACTCCCTCTGGCCAATCTGGTGAATTAACACATGATAGTAATGGAAGCTGTTTGCTCAAAAATTGCCAACAACGCTGTGGTGACTTATCCCAGAGGCAACCGCAGTTTCTCTGAAGCTGACAGAACGACTACTGCGTTCTATGCGTGCACCTTACCCCCCCCCCCCCCCCCCCCCTCCCCTGTGAAATATTCTAGTGCCCTCCGAGTAACAATATTTGTCACAATCGTTCATAAGATGTAAATCCTACTTCGAAACTAGTGATCGTAATAGGAAGAGTGAAGCGTCTTTGAACTCCTCTCTTTTAGTACCACGATACAGATAGCAGAACTAACTATAGCATCACTTAAAAAAGGGAAACTGGTATGGTTACGATCCTTCACTAATTAATTCAACTGATTAAAAACTTAATTATGATACCTTGAACGGTTTCGGAAATATTTGAGGTCAACGACTTAGCTGGATCACCATGAGTGTGAAGAAATCTAAAGAGGAGAACGAAATATAATCAGGAAATTTGTTGTCCTAACTACACTGAAGAAAGAAGGTATGGACTTGGAGCAAATGTATAAGTTCGAAAGTATTTTAAGAGCTATCAGTTAAAACTTTAGACCACCAGAACAGAGAATTGGGCAAGTATCGAATTATTCTCTCGTTGCTCCAGTATTTAGGTAGATGCCCTTGAAACACAGTGAATTTTTCAAAAGAAAACATTGTCCGTCACAGGCCGTAAAATTTTTTCGTTTATTTTCTATGAGCTATTTCGATTACGGTCATCACAAACATATTTTGTATGAAACCACACTTAAACATTAACATGATCTGTATCTATGTATACAGCAAGTTTCTAATACATATGGGAGAACCACGGTCAATACAGATAAAGGAAGAATTTGACATACATCCACTGAAGACCCACCTTTCTCCATATATGAAATACGACGACGTATTCTCTCGTTACATCCGCATGAGGGCTTATTCACCTGTTTCGGTGAGACACAAGCGGTCAGCAATACTCTATGTGACCCCTGTGCCTTAGGCCACCCGGTCAACACGCAAGCAGTCTCCAACCGACCGTCTCTTCAGTCTTGGAACTGTAGGTGCAATGTGTTCACTAAACATCATTATCAGTTCGATGTCATAACGTATCAGTGACGCTTTACTCTCTTGATCGCAGGCAATGTTAATCCAGTGGTCTCACGTTCAAAATGCTGTTAAATTTATAATTCATTCGTTGTTGCCGAGGTGGACAACATTACACATTGTTAAGTTACGTAGTGAGCTTCACTTTCTTCTGTGTACAAAATTCCTTCACTTTTTTAGTACGCTCATTGGTGCACTCAGTCCAGAAACCACCGCTTCTTATTTTGGGTCGTTCATCAAGATTAATCCAGTTTATCACTATCATGATGTGAAACTGATTTTTTTCAAAGACGTGTTCCGAATTTACTTTCAATGTTTTGAGATCTTCCGTAGCGCTCGCAAACCAGGGAATTGTTGGTTTTGCGTCGAAAAGGTAAAATAATTGTAGTCATTGTTTCCGTAAATTCATGTGAGGTGGCCATAGAATAGTGCTAGCCTTTTGAGGATTGCTTCTGTGAGTTTTTCTGCTTTGCCGTAAAGTTCTTTGTTCAATTATCCTGCCACTGTCGTAATCTCCAGTTCCGCGGGAAGTCTTTTATCATCACTCAGGAACAGGGTTTCTACTGTAAACATAACTAGTGCTTTCACACCTCCAGTGCTTATTATTTAGGGTCTTGCAGACCACACTGTTTTACCCAACCGTTAATCTAATAAAGTGCGTCATTTACTCAATACCGTCAATACTCATATCGATTTCTCTTAAGTTCTATCGAATATTAATTGCCTTCCCGTGGAAGGAAATGCTCAACAACTTTCCAGCAGAGTTGCAAAGGCTCCCACAACGGTATTTACTTTTTCCTGTATTCCACTGTACCCAGAGCGGACATTAATACTTTCTCCTAATTGTCTGTTTGTGATTATTAGTTGCATCTACTATATGGTGTTTCTAACTCCTCAGGCGACTAGCCACTTACTTTCAATTTTGACATTTTCTGTCCTATATAACAAGTGGAAATGGTGAGACGAAAAATATGTACATGCCTATGTAGTCCACTTTATAGACTTAGAGAAAGCTTTTGACAATGTTGACTGGAATACTCTTTTTCAAATTCTAAAGGTGGCAGGGGTAAAATACAGGGAGCGAAAGGCTATTTATAATTTGTACAGAAACCAGATGGCAGTAATGAGTCGAGGGGCATGAAAGGGAAGCAGTGGTTGGGAAAGGAGTGAGACAGGGTTGTAGCCTCTCCCCGATGTTATTCAATCTGTATATTGAGCAAGCAGTAAAGGAAACAAAAGAAAAATTTGGAGTAGGTATTAAAATTCATGGAGACGAAGTAAAAACTTTGAGGTTCGCCGATGACATTGTAATTCTGTCAGAGACGGCAAAGGACTTGGAAGAGCAGTTGAACGGAATGGACAGTGTCTTGAAAGGAGGATATAAGATGAACATTAACAAAAGCAAAACGAGGATAATGGAATGTAGTCAAATTAAATCGGGTGATGCTGAGGGAATTAGATTAGGAAATGACACACTTAAAGTAGTAAAGGAGTTTTGCTATTTAGGAAGTAAAATAACTGATGATGGTCGAAGTAGAGAGGATATAAAATGTAGACTGGCAATGGCAAGGAAAGCGTTTCTGAAGAAGAGAAATTTGTTAACATCGAATATAGATTTATGTATCAGGAAGTCGTTTCTGAAAGTATTTGTTTGGAGTGTAGCCATGTATGGAAGTGAAACATGGACGATAACTAGTTTGGACAAGAAGAGAATAGAAGCTTTCGAAATGTGGTGCTACAGAAGAATACTGAAGATAAGGTGGATAGATCACGTAACTAATGAGGAGGTATTGAATAGGATTGGGGAGAAGAGAAGTTTGTGGCACAACTTGACTAGAAGAAGGGATCGGTTGGTAGGACATGTTTTGAGGCATCAAGGGATCACAAATTTAGCATTGGAGGGCAGCGTGGAGGGTAAAAATCGTAGAGGGAGACCGAGAGATGAGTACACTAAGCAGATTCAGAAGGATGTAGGTTGCAGTAGGTACTGGGAGATGAAGCAGCTTGCACAGGATAGAGTAGCATGGAGAGCTGCATCAAACCAGTCTCAGGACTGATGACAACAACAACAACAACAACATGTAGTCCACCTATGTCGCTGAGTGGTCAGCGTATCTGACTGCCATGCGAAGCACCTAGGTTCAATTCCCGTTGCTGCCTCCTTGCTGGGAGGACTGGAAGGGAGTCCACTAACCCTCGTGATGCCTACCGAGGAGCTAGCTGAATGACAGGTAGTATCTCCAAGGTGTGGGAAGCTAACAACGACCCCCACCCCTACCCAAATGACGCCACAGGCAGAGGACGACAAGGTGGGCGGTTCAGGGAGCTCGTCAGTGGAGAAGAAAATTGGTAATCTCTCTGAGATTATTGTCAAGTTCACTACGTAAAATATAGGACGGATAAGTCACACATTCTTCCCGGAATACAGGTTTTCTAAATTAATCCAACAGGCTGAGGCGAGAACAACGTCTGTTTCCTCCAAAGATTCTTATTTAATTTCGCTAGCATCTCTGTTACTCTTCTGTGTGGACTATACCGGCCTGTTATGATACTAGCTGCGCATCTCTGAATTCGTTCGGTACCTACTCTCACGCCTACTTCAGAAGGACTCCAGCGACTGGAACAGTAATCTGGAATTTGTGGTGCTGACTTCTTGTATGCGGTTTGCTTTGTAAATGCCATATATTGCACCAGCACCCTTCCAACATGTCTGTCTTCATTCCCTATCTCTACAAGTAGGTTCACTTGCGCTTCCCACTGCATATCATTTTAGGTCTTTCTTCCACTAGAACTGAGCCACGAAGGACGACGAGTTAACGGTCAGTATGATTCTCAACTTTTAGCCCTTGCTCGTCTGCCAGGTCTGATGTCTTATTACTATCTCTTGGGCCCAGCACTCAGAGTCTTTTATCAGTCTTCGATTTTTGAGTTTCTCTCTCAGATTAAAGTGCGATAGTTTTCCACCATTTGCTTAAACTGATTCCTAGGAATGCTTTGCTCGTCTAGAATACAGATTTCCTGAAGATCTTAATCACATTTCTTTTTACCTTTGGCATTCTGAAATTCCAGCTTTTCTTTGATTACGATCATTTGATATTGTAGAGATGTGCCTACAGACAACACCTTTTCTTTTTTAATCCATTATGTTACTGGTTCTATCTTTGTGTACAGTTCTTCATTTCATCTCAAACTTACGTGACCATCAAGCTATGCCTATATGGATTTCCAGCATGCTGGGATGTTTCGGTTTGTATTCGGTTTTGTGATCACTCGCGTTGTACTCCTCTGGATACTAATCGTCATGAGTTGTTCCCATGTGGAGTAATATTTATTCTTATTGGATGGATAATTTTAGATGGACTATGAATAAAAACCCGAAACTAGTCATCATCCAGTAATAAAAAGAGCTATTTAGCAAACTTGGCTGTTTGTCATATTAAAATCAATCTGTTGCCTAAAATCTTCCGTACTGCTTTCTCTTTTGACTAATGTATTGTTTAGTCGCCGCCTAATCATAGTCAAAGTTTCCGAAGTTTGTAATCCTTCTGATTTCGCAACCGTACCGTAGCGTCTTACCTTGCCTCTAATGCTCAGTGTTTTGTTATTACAGATTTTTTTCATCACATGATATGCTCCGTCCAGCCTGCAAATCATATGACTGATCACTTCCTGTTCAAAGCCATTCTGTTCGTCTACTTCAACTAAGTGTCTGAAGTTGTTCAACATTAATCTTTCCTTGATTTAAAATTGTCCATTCTGGTTCATCGGTGATGTTTTCCATGTATTGCGTTTTTTTTTTTTTTTAGGGTACCTGTAATCCTACTTTCTCAGCTACCTCTGCCAACAGATCAGTCTTTAGGATTGCTGACTTTATTTTGTTCGTAGTATTATTCCTACATATTGAAATTATGTGACTGCCTCTGGAAGTTCGCTACTGATATTGTAATTGGATGGTGTCGGGTTCTTTCTTTGGTTACAAGAATTATGTCGAGTTAATCCGCACTTAAAACAGAGCTGCTATCCATTACGTCAGCTGGCAATAATGTCCAAGCCGTTCAGCATCCAACGAAGATACTGTCCTACGGGTAACACGATTGTCAGTGAACATCTGGCAGCCTTTCAAAGCCTCTTTTACAAGCAGTTCATGTATACCGAACCCATCAGTGATTGCCTGTAGCACAGTAGATATTACTGTCCTTTCTGTACATCACCAGCCGCTTAGTATAGTGCTCTTAATTCTATTCGTTAAAACGGCTTCGAGCTATTCATAGACTTGTGAAGCTATGGTGGCACGATCGTGTAGTGACTGTCAGTTGACAAGTTGGAAATCACCTGCTGACTTTCACTTAGTGTTTGTCGTATGTATCGAGTATGAATGAAGCCAACGTGTTTTAGGAGGTATTTCTCAACTCTGTGATCCTTCTTTGAAAAAAGCAGGCCTTTTCTCCGATAGATCATGATGTTTGAGCTTAGAATGTTGATTCGGATCCTGTAACAGACAGACATCAGCGACATCCCCTGTAATTCAGTGTATCCGTTCTCTTACATTTTTTTGTAAACAAGGATGACATACACCCTCTTCAAATGGTTCAAATGGCTCTGAGAACTATAGGACTTAATTTCTGAGGTCGTGAGTCCCCACGAACTTAGAACTACTTAAATCTAACTAACCTAAGAACGTCACACACATCCATGCCCGAGGCAGGAACCGCTCGGCCACTCCGGCCGGCTACACCCTCTTCCATTAACGTCGCACTGTTCGGTGTGTGAAAGACAGCTGATAAATAAGAGCTAAGAAACAGGTTAATTCCACTTTATATCCACAGAAAAATCTAACAGGAATTCCATAACTGTGTGATTGTTCTTATCGTATTGTCTCGGTTTTGTTAGTGTGTTCAGTCTTTTGATGTATAACTGCCAGCTTTAGCGGCATTGGTAGATGATTATCATATGCTGACGAATACATGCATAAAAATTTAAAGAAATGAGAGTTGATATTTACCGAATTTTTTATGGAACGCCTGGGGAACTGTAGGCCATGTTACAGGACAGGTTACATTTTGCATTGCTACCCAGTGTGCTCTCCATATTTTTAGTTGTAAATACACATTGAAGTTCTCAATTTGGTTTTTATTTATTAGTCTTGCAGTTCAGTGAAAAAGTATTTACACAGTGGCTTCGTTATCTTGACTAGTATGTATAGAAACCTTATGAACACCGGTTCTTGCAAATTGTATGAGGTTATATTATATTTAAGTACAGCTGTAGAATAGTAATGCTCAAAACACTTTATTAAAAATGCCTGCTTAATGTTACCTACCCTGTTTCGAAATTGCAAACTTTAATAATACACCTAGTTGTTTCAAGAATAACTGGAAATCGCCAGCTAGAGCCCAGTACGTTATAATTACTTGTACCTTTCGATGAATTTCTACCTCTACAGCACAAGATTCAAACTCTATGACTATCGATGTTTCTAGGTTTGCATTCTTTTTCGATATCACTGGCAACATCGCCTTCAATTGCATTTATCAGAGTGGTTTGTGCACCCTGAATATTTGTTTTCATTATTCCACAAGGGCGCAGTGAAACGAAACAAAACCACGCAACTATGAGTAGTAACTAAACGAATGAGTTACAGCCCCATTGCCCCATTTGACTGATCTGTCACACATGATTCGTCAAACTGGTTGGGAATTATGAGAGACCAGCGATCAGTCGCCGCGATCTGTGATTATCTCCACTCACGTAAGATCTACAGGGAGATTGCGCGATCTTGCGATGGATTGCTGCGATCAGTCGCTCATATGTGAGTCATTGGAGTCTCGCCAAGGAGTAGTCCTGTCCGGATCCGACTTCACTGCCTGCAAGAGCGGTCCAGTGCAACGACAAGGCCTCACAACGAACTAATTAGTAGTGACCTCACGCACCTGAAGAAGGGAAGCTGGTGTGTGAGTGTGCATTGAAGTCAAGAGGGGCGTTTTCTGGTGCCTCAAACCGTTTGTTAAATCGTTCTTATCTTTTGTGCTTGTCAGTACACTTTCAGGCTTATTCTGTTTCTAACAGGTATTTTAACTGCACCGTTACAGTACATACATTGGCCGATGAAATTCGTCATAAATAATCCATCACAATTTGAGAAGAACAGTGAAGTACACACCTGCAACACTAGAGGAAAAAATGACCTTTGTTACCTATTATTAAAGCTGTTAGGGGCTCAGAAAGAAATTCACATATTCAACAACAAAACTTTTCTATCATTTGTCCAATATCATAAACTGTCTCACAGTTAGCGAAGCTAGTTTTAAATCTGTTTTAAAACCATTTCTCCTGGACAACTCCTTCTACTCCACTGATGAATTTCTGCTTAAAAACTGGTATCTAGGAAAATGAGAGACTAATAATAATAATAATAATAATAATAATAATAATAATGTGTTCATTAATCTTATACACTGATCATGTATACATATCCGGTAACCTGACTCATTCCACATTTAGACAAAATAATCGTTCAAATAATCCATGGAACATGTAACTAACTAATTAACCATCGTTCCTAGAAAACTTTTTGTCGTGGCGCGTACAGTCCAGAAGTAACACTAGACACAGAGTGTCCCGATTCTGCGTATAAATTCACGATTGGGGTATCGCTGTGCGGAGGGCCCGAGGAGATCGAACTCTGTCGGACAGCATTCTTCACCGCCACACGATCCCAGCACTTGCTTTGATGGTAGGGATGTTACTGAAAGTTTAACACGGCCAGATCCGGTTCTCACAGCCAGTAATTTGGGTAGCAGTCGTTCCATCTGCGACATGTTGAGGCTGATGGCTGTTCCCTATCTTCGAGATCTCTGTGACGTTATCTTTCAACAAGATATTACAAGACAGCCTGCCTTTGTAGTTATGACCTGGCTCAATACAGGGGATATTCGATTGTTGGCCGGACCTTCAACTTCTCTATATGTTCACCTATTGAAAACATGTAGTTATTGGCTGCCAATATACTGGTTCGTTTCCAGGTGCCAGCCAGTAAATTGAATACTCTGCCATAGCGTTGAAAGAATACGGAATGACGTACCCTTCACGCCCCCAAATTCATTTCGATTCGATGTTTAGTCGAGTTAGAGTCATTGTTGCTAACGAAGCTCTGTGTACTACATTTGGCACCATTTATACCCCAAAATCACATACGAATTTAAACTGTATTGTTATTTCTACACTCATCATCATCATCTTGGGAGAAATCTACGGCAGGTGCCGATTCTCGCTTCCCGTTTTCCAGTTCTTCATATCATGCCAGTCTCCTTCTTGTAGTCCTCTGATATCCGTCTCGTTCTGGACCTCTCGGCCCCAGCTTCTCGTAGGTCCTCCACGCTTTCTTCTTTCCTCTGGTCTCCATTGCCAGAGATTCTTTGGCCATCGGCTATCGTCCATCCTTTCCAGATTTCCATACCATTTTAAAAGTTTCATCGCTATGGTGTTTATTATTGATATATCGTCGCCCATAGCTTCTCTTATGTTGGTTTTTAGTGCACGGCTAAGCCTGTAGATGCCACAACTTCGTCTCGAAAAGATCTATAATGCAAGCAACTTGTTTTTCTGACGCTTGTTCATTACCACGTTTTATGTAGAGATGTTTTCAACAATTAAACGTTGTATCCCTTGTTTGGATCTTTTTGTTGTTCCAAAGGAGCGAGTTCAGTTGTCACACAGCCATTCTGCCCTACTCTCTTTTATTACATATGTCATCTTCACTTCTCCTGCTCGATGACTTCGTGATCCCCAAGTACTTAAAAGACTTACATCCCGTGACCTTGCCGGCCGGTGTGGCCGTGCGGTTCTAGGCGCTTCAGTCTGGAACCGCGTGACCGCTACGGTCGCAGGTTCGAATCCTGCCTCGGGCTTGGATGTGTGTGATGTCCTTAGGTTGGTTAGGTTTAAGTAGTTCTAAGTTCTAGGGGACTGATGACCACAGATGTTAAGTCCCATAGTGCTCAGAGCCATTTGAACCAGTTCCCCCTGACCTTACTAGCATCAAACTCCAGAGCCTGTATGGGGGGCCGCTAACCTTTAGATACTCGGTTTATGTCATGTTTATTCTGAGGCCCCATCCTCGATATTCGTCTTTTAACTTCCGAAGCATGTATTCAGCACTTCCTGGTTTTCCGCTACGATGATCTGGTCATCAGCGAAAATAAGTGTGAACAAGATTTGGTCATCCACATTTGTTCCTCCAGGCTTTAAGTGCTTCCTCCACATAAATTTTCGATAGCGTCGGTGCTATAGCACACCCTTGCCGTAGCCCTTTTGCAACTGGAAACTCCGGTGACACTGAATTTCCTACTGTGCTAATTCTCACACAGTTCGCATGTATCTGTTTAATTGTTTTTATTTAAATAGCTGACATGCCATTGTTCTTTATACTTGCCCACAGTTTGTCTTGTTTTGTTGTACCGTGTCATAGGCCTTCAGCAAATCCACGAAGACTGAATAGGTCTCTATCCCTCTGACAATTCCCTTCTCCTTTAGATTCCATAATATGAACATTCCATCAATACATGGGCACCCTGATCTGAAACCATTTTGTTCTAGAAGCAGGGATTCGTCTGTTATTACCACATTCTGCCCATGAAATCAGGATGGAAACAGCCAGGATATTGCGTAAAGCCCAGCCACCCAGCAGTAATTTATCCCTAGGAGAAAGGAAGGCGTTACGGGAGATTTATGCAGACTGGAATATTATTGTCTTACTGCTGATAAGGGTAATGCTACTGTCGTGCTGAAGAGTGGGGATTATCATAGAAAGATCAGTGACCTCTTGGATCCTACCACCTATAAAAAACTGAAAAAGGACCCTACAACGAAAGTGTTTAGTGCTACCCAGCGATTAATAAAAAGCTCTTCCATTCTACAGAAGATAAAAGATACCTTTGCAAAACTAAAGCTTACCCTCCTAGACTGTATGGGTTACCTAAGATAAACAAGCTAAATATCCCATTGAGACCTATAGTAAGTGCCATTGGGGCTCCTACTCAAGAGCTGGCTAGATATCTAGTTTCTTTGTTGCAACCGTATATAGGTAAAACTTACACTCATATTAAAAATTCCAAGCATTTTATCGGAAAACTGAGGGAGATCACAGATAGTCCAAGTGACATCCTTGTCAATTTCGATGTAGTATCCCTGTTCACCATGGTCCCTGTTGACGAAGCTCTTTCTTACATAGCTGATATGTTTCCTACTGATATAATAGCTTTGTTTCGACCTTGTCTATCCTCGACATAATTTCAATATAACAACGAGTTTTATGAACAAATTGATGGGGTGGCCATGGGTAACCCTCTAAGCCCTGCAGATTGACAAATCAGCTGTAGCGGAACACGTTTTCAAAGACGGTGATCACGAAATAAAATTTAGTGAGACAAACGTGATAGCTAGGACCTCACATTATTATACTCGCATGTATAGAGAAGCTATAGAGAGCTACAAGCACGGAAATAATTTTAATAGAAAAGAAGAAGGATTGAAACTAGACAAGATATGGCAGTCGACTTTGTACCAACGAAGCGACAATCGATTACCTGTAATCGAGAGAGATGGCACTAGCCAGAGATAGTTTGAAAGTCGAAAGCACGCGACGAGTGGTGGCGCTATCTAAGCGCTCTATATAAGCGGGACCACCAGCGCCTAGCAGCCAGTCGCCGACTCACCTCAGAAAATGTTGCCCGCAGTAGCAACGAAACGTCAGGAAGGAGAAGAAGTTTTATATATGGACCACGGCATTCAGCCCGGAAGTTTTAATTAATAACCTAAGGACATCACACACATCCATGCCCGAGGCAGGAAACGAACCTGCGACCGTAGCGGTCCCGCGGTTCCAAACTGAAGCGCCTAGAACCGCACGGCCACACCGGCGCGCCCCGCTGTTGCAATTTTAATGGCCAGCAGAATAGCGAATAACGCTAATCGCTTCTGAACACCAGCACTTGAAACAGGAATTTGGACACGAGACAACATGTAGCAGACACTGTGCAGTGTGGCGACGCGGGCACGGGGGCTACCGTTGATCTTCGCCAGCTAGCCATGCGCACTTTCGGGCAACACTTCCGCCGAAACTTGGTGCCCGAGCTACGGGCTAAACCAAGGCTTGTGTGGGTGTTCTGCGCGGGACACGAGGGCTCGCAACAGGTGCGTAGGAGACGGGCGGCCGCCCGGGACACACACGTCCCGCCCTCGCGTCATCCAGCGGCCGCGCGCTCAGCTTCGGCGCGGGGCCCGCGGACGCTGCAGGAATGCGGCTCTGCGCGGGCTATTATATTCTAATGAGACGCGCCGGCGCCACGGCAGAAGGGAAGACGAGCCGAACGCCACAAATTTCAGACGCCGCGCCGAAACCAGGGCGGCCCGCGGCTTCCTCCACACTCTCGATGATTTTCCACCAGAGACTCGCCGTACACAGCAATAGTCTCGATACTCGAACCGCTGTTGGCCTAAACAAGTTCTAAACAGGCCTGCGCTTGTTCAGTATTGATCGACAATAGTAGTCTGTCAAACCTTTCATACAGGTTGTTACAAAAAGGTAAGGCGAAACTTTCAGGAAACATTCCTCACACACATATAAAGAAAAGATGTTATGTCGACGGGTGTACGAAAACGCTTAATTTCCATGTTAGAGCTCATTTTGGTTTCGTCAGTATGTACTGTACTTCCTCGATTCACCAACAGTTGGCCCAATTGAAGGAAGGTAATGTTAACTTCGGTGCTTGTGTTGACATGCGACTCAATGTTCTACAGCACTAGCATCAAGCACATCAGTACGTAGCATCAACAGGTTAGTGTTCATCACGAACGTGGTTTTGCAGTCAGTGCAATCTTTACAAATGCGGAGTTGGCAGATTCCCATTTGATGTATGGATTAGCACGGGGCAATAGCCGTTGTGTGGTACGTTTGATGGAGACAGATTTCCAGAATGAAGGTGTCACGACAGGAAGACGTTCGAAACAATTGATCGGCGTCTTAGGGAGCATGGAACATTCCAGCCTATGACTCGCGACTGGGGAAGACCTAGAACGTCGAGGACACCTGCAATGGACGAGACAGTTCTTCGTGCAGTTGACGATAACCCTAATGTCAGCGCCAGAGAATTTGCTGCTGTACAAGGTAACGTTGACCACGTCACTGTATGGAGAGTGCTACGGGAGAACCAGTTGTTTCCGTACCATGTACAGCGTGTGCAGGTACTATCAGCAGCTGATCCTCCACGGGTACACTTCAGCAAATGGTTCATCCAACAATGTGTCAATCCTCATTTCAGTGAAAATGTTCTCTTTACGGATGAGACTACATTCCAACGTGATCAAATTGTAAATTTTTACAATCAACATGTGTGGGTTAACGAGAATCAGCACGCAATTGTGCAATCACGTCATCAACACAGATTTTCTGTGAACGTTTGGGCAGGCACTGTTGGTGATGTCTTGATTGGGCCCATATTTCTCCACCTACGCTCAATGGAGCACGTTATCATGATTTCATACGGGATACTCTACCTGTGCTGCTAAAACATGTGCTTTTACAAGTACGACACAACATGTGGTTCATGCACGATGGAGCTCCTGCACATTTCAATCGAAGTGTTCGTACGCTTCTCAACAACAGATTCGGTGACCGATGAATTGGTAGAGGCGGACCAATTCCATAGCCTCCACGCTCTCCTGACCTCAACCCTCTTGACTTTCATTTATGGGGGCATTTGAAAGCTCTTGTCTACGCAACCCCGGTACCAAATGTAGAGACTCTTCGTGCTCGTATTATGGACGGCTGTGATACAATACGCCATTCTCCAGGACTGCATCAGCGCATCAGGAATTCCATGTGACGGATGGTGGATGCATGTATCCTTGCTAACGGCGGACATTTTAAACATTTCCTGTAACAAAGTGTTTGAAGTCAGGCTGGTACGTTCTGTTGCTGTGTGTTTCCATTCCATGATTAATGTCATTCGAAGAGAAGTAATAAAATGAGCTCTAACATTTAAAGTAAGCGTTTCCGGACACATGTCCACATAACATATTTTCTTTATTTGTGTGTGAGGAATGTTTCCTGTAAGTTTGTCCGTACCTTTTTGTAACACCCTCTATATCGAAGCGATCCTCACACCGTATTTTCAACGTAATCATTTGGTGAAGCGATTTCGTAACTTTGAGATGTCGCAGGGAAAAATAGTAAAGAAAAACTGCGTGCTGAAATTTATTAATTTCAACTCGCAAGAAAAATAAGCAAAATGAGGAAGTAGCTGAAAAAAGGGAACAATCTTCGTACAAAATTGTTAAGGCTTTCGTGGCTACTTGTTGGCAAACTGCCTATTAGTTTCTGTCTCGGGCTCTTCGGCAGACGTTCATCTAATGATTTTACTGACGTTTTCTCCAGCCGAAAATGGAGTGTGAAGCTTTAACAATGCCAGGCACTCGTGCTGGCGGTGTGCGGACATTTGCCACGCAGGACATTTCCCTCGGTTTTACCTGCTCCGAAGGGTTGTGTCCCTTGTCTTCCCCACCTCCTCCTCATCACTTGCTGAGCCTTTCTACTGGTTTATTTAACATAGGACCAGAATCTCTTTGGATTTTCCGCCACATTTCTAGAGAGACTTTCGTTGTGGAAACTATTAAATGCATCTCGCATTGAAATCGGCACCAAATTTCGAGCCTCAGTAAAACTTTGCCAATCTTGGAGATTTTGCGTTCGTCTAAATTATACGTGCCTTTTTTCGGTACTCCTGCTGCAGCTTTGTGTCGTGTTTTGTGTACCATGAGGGATCAGTTCCGTCTCTTATTAATTTATTTGGTACATATGGTCTTCACTTACATAGTTTGGAAGCATTGGAGACTGTCTCTTAGAAAGACGTCAACCGAATTTTTAGTTGCTTTTATAAATATGTATATTTTGCGTTTAGTTTAGGTGAATTTCTTTGTTTCTTAACCATTTACAACTTGAATAGACTCGTGAACTAATTGTTCAAAATAATTAAAAAAACATTTCTAACAATTGCGGAAGTTGTTTTCTCTCAAGTTTTCTTTGAACTGTTCAGCAACTGTTTCATCTGACACCAGTTGTCGAATATAACCTCTGCCCATACTAAGTCGCAGGAACTATCTGCTTCAATGTCGCTTGTGAGCTGAAATACACATTACATTATTTTTCCTTAAGTTGTGCTTCTTGTTTCTGTTGTAGTGCAGATCATTACAATTAAGGCTTTTCCCTCCAAAACCTAGGACGCTTCCTCTGTGACCCTGTAAATACCAGAGCTAAACAGTGTAGAACAACAACGTACGTTACAAACATAGCATTTTTATGACTTCGTTTCCTTATTTCTAACATTTTAAAATTGTACGTCGACATGTCAATCATAGATATTCTTATCTCTTTTTTGTGAACGTATTTTTAGCCATGTTTTGAACATTGTCCCGCTACAATTTACTAACTAATGTTTCGCCGCAAGGGATATCAGATTTTAGAGTGTAAATTAATATGGAATATGTTGTTCTTCTTTTCAAACATTCACATTCCCATTTATTCTTTCCTTATTGTCTTTTGGGCATGCAGTTGTAGTAATTAAAGTAGGCACAAATGCAGTGATCAAAAAGAAATGACTAGCGTACATCCGCATTCTCTTTACATCGTTTCTTTCTTGTTGCTCCCCTTTTGTATCGCAATCAGTAAGCGTGAAAGGAAGCTACCGTACAGACAGAGGGATCTATATTTATACTTGACAGAACTAATTGCATACTGATATAATCGTCGGCATTGCTTTCTTTTCCCAAAAGTTATAAATATTCCGAATTCGGAAAATAAGCTCCCTGTTTCGCCAAGATGTCGAAGAAGGAGGTTCCATACGTACTGGTTGTATCGTGTAAGATGCGGAGACGACGGTTTGAAAGCGGCCAGGAGAAATACGAGGAAGGGCGTCCCTTAACTGAGGGATCGCTTCTTAAGCTACCTGACGAAGGGGCAAGTGTGGCCAATGTCCGGCGTGGCAAGTGCCTGGCATTCGTGCTGGCGAAACGTCAGTAAAATCAGTAGATGAACGTCAGCCGAAGAACCCGAGACAGAAGCCAACAGGCAGTTTGTCAATCTATCGTGTGTTAATCCGAGGACTTAAATCAGAACTATGAACCCGAAGGAAACTATTTTCGGATGACTCCTGCATTGTACGATGGATTATTAGTGATGGTACAACATGAGATAGCGAGGCAAAATACTTTAATGAGAGAGACAATTATAGTAGACGAGAGATTAGGAGTATCTTTTGATGCATCTCAATGGAATTCTTGAAATTTAGTAGCTAGTATCAACAATCACAATTAGCAAAACTGTTGTGGAAACATGTAAAGCAATTGTTTCTATTGTAACCTCCCCCACACTTATCGACCTTAATGACAGGAAAAATTAAACCGCGTGTAGCTAATGGAAATTTGGGAAAAGTAATCGTCACCGAAGTTAATGTGTCGGTGAAGAGGGAGAAAAGGGTTACGTCTAAATGAAAGGAAAATTGCAAATGAAATTGGTGGGAATTAATTTTGAAAAGGGGTGAAGTTAATAAAGAAAGTAAATGTGCGGTCGTTACGTTAACAATTAATTGGCGTTAATTAGATATTTGAGATTTGGGGAAAATTATGGTCGCCAGTCCTATGGACAACTACTTTAATAACTGAAAAAGAAAGGTTATTGCACATATAATTAGCACTGAGAGCGTGGCAACCGAAGGTTGACACGTGTTGTGTGAAAACTGAATCTTTGTCAGAAGTAGTAAATTTCGCTACACTCTGACTTAATTTAGCAAAAGAATTAATAAAACCGGAAAATTGAAAGTTAATTTAGTGACAAATTAATAGTGAGCTTTGTTTCTGAAGCACTACGAAATTCAGTGAAATAAGCTAGTCTTGGGCTACCTCAACAATCATTTCAAAAGCTACTTGAATCTACGCAATTTAAAAATAAGATATTTAACTTTTGAACTTGAATTAAATGATTCTGAACAATTAACAACAGTAAAATTTTGTACGTACCAAGCTGAGCTGCAGTCACAGGTAAGCTAAAATGTAGTAACAAAAAACGCCCTCTTAATTTGTGCTTGTGTAAGCTATGAATACTTTAACTGAACTTTGAAGTTAAAGCAGTGAAATTGAGTGATATTACTTTAATGGTGGCATTTGAATTTCAACGACACTCGGGTTCATTCCGGAAAATGAAGGGACCCTGCTTGGTAATGCAATTAGGACAATGAGGAACAAAGGTTCATGCTACGTTGCTGTAATTTTGTGATGAACAGTTTGAAAAGCTGAGGTCTGCCATACAGTTCTAAAACGTTACGTGCTTCCAGTCTTCCTTGATGGTTGATTGAAGGTTTGCAGTCGTCGATCGAGATTTGCCGGCACGGTAGCTCAGCGTGTTCGGTCGGAGGGTTAGCTGCCCTCTGTAATAAAAAAACTGAGTTAATGGATCAACAACGAACTTAAACGGATGTCTCACGACGCCGCCCCAAGCAGAACAACGAACGAAAATGAACAAAATGAGATTTAAAAAAAAAATAAACGAGGTGGCGACAGTCACTCATTGTCGCCCGTCGCTGTTGCAGAAGCTGGATGTTGTAACATCACCTTCAAGTCCGCCAATATTGTACATTCGCAGCGTGAGGCAACTAACCGTTTCATCTAAAATAACTTTTCACCCGTTACACGTATTTATAATTTAATGCATGGTACTGTTTCTAGTGATTCTTCGGCGTTCGCGTAATCAAACAATATATCTGTAACCAACTATATCTCTTGTAACAAGTAATAACTGGACCCATGTTATATACGAAATCTTTTATTCAAAAGTGGTTCAAATGGCTCTGAGCACTATGGGACTTAACATCTGAAGTCATCAGTCCCCTAGAACTTAGAACTACTTAAACCTAACTAACCTAAGGACATCACACACGTCCATGCCCGAGGCAAGATTCGAACCTGCGAATACCACTGTCAGTTGATGTTTTGTTCATCCCAGGAGAAGCTCGGATGTGGTACCGAATTTTCTCACTTCGTATTTTATCTGTAAGTAGCAGTCTAAATCATGCCATTCAGGGGAATCAATTTTGCAGTTCCGTTTCATTAACCAAAAATTCAGTTGCAAATCATAGTTTTATTTGAGATGTGTTTCGGATTAAAAAGGAAGGGTTTGAGTTTTTGCAATTTGTGGGTTGAAGAGAAGCGGTAATGATCAGTGTTTCTTCAGAAGAAGATCATTTTTAAACAGTATGTCAGTGACTTAACGTACACTCTGCGAGGAAAAAAACCGATGCACCACTAAGGAATCATCCGAAAGGGGAAGAAAACCGTAGATGTGATTTACCTGTGCATACAAACAAATGATTACAATTTCAGAAAAATGGAATGATTTGTTTAAGAGAAATACTTTCTCAGTTGAGCAACTCAACGACGCTTGGTTCTACAACGTCTGGCCCTTATGCAAGCAGTTAATCGGGTTGAGAGTGACTGATAGATTTGTTAGATGTCCTCCTGAGAGATATCGTGCCAAATTCTGTCCAACTTGTGCGTTAGATCGTTAAAATACAACCCTGGTTAGAGACGGCTGCCCATAAAGCTACAAACGTTTTCAATTGAGGAGGGATCCGGCGATCTTTCTGGACAAGGTAGGGATTTCCAAGCATGAAGACAAGCAGTAGAAACTCTGGACGTGTGCGGGTGGCGTTGTCTCGATGAAATGTAACCCGAGGATGGCTTACCACGATTCGCTTGCGATCAGGGCTCAATTCAACGAGGAACTCATCACTGAAGATAATTCTACTCCATTCATTGGGATTACGGGCCTACGAGGTCGCCGGATCAATTGACAACATTTGAAGGATTATGAGCAGGACCTCTCTAACAACCTCGAGATTTTGACTATCTAACGCGACAGAATTTGGCACGATATCACTGAGGAGATTATCCAACATCTATATCAATCAAGGCCAAGCCGAGTAACTGCTTGCATAAGGGCGGAGGTGGACAAATGCGTTACTGACTTACTCAACTTGTGAAGCTCTTTCTCTTGAATGATTCATCCAATTTTTCTGAAATTGTAATCATGCTTACCATAAAAAATTAGAGATATAATAATTTTTATTTGGAAAACGAACAGGAAAAACAATTCATTAAATATTTTTAGTTTTTGTATTGAATAAAACTTTCCTTGAAACAGGTATTTTTTTTATTCTATTTGCAAAAAGAAGAGGTTTTCACATGGCCCTCTTCATCTCAAAGGCGAATAAATAGAAACAACAAAGAGATTAGCATTGGTCTTTCTAGTGACCAGTCTCTGCACAGTGAATAGAAATAGGAAGTATTTTTGTGTTATAAAACCGTGAGCTAGGTCCCAAATGTAATTAAAAGTTTAAAGCTAGGCATAAAACCTGTAATCTAATATAATTTTCACTTTCATGTGGCTTTTAAAGTTATCGTTCTTTTTTTAAAGTCAAAACTTGTTTTTTCATGCTTTTTTTACGATGAAGATTCTATACCACCCTCTGGGTGTACGTCTGAAGCTACTGTTACGTGTGAAAAATAACCGCCGATGAGAATGCAAGTAACTTTTCTACCTAGTGACAAAACTGGTCTGACATACCGTACGCCTTTATTTTGTTCATTAAGCTACAGTGCGGAATGAGTCTGTATATTGTTTAGAAACCTTAAAAAAGGTACGTACAAACGCGCCGAAGTTTAAAAAATTCATTTTGAGGAGCATCGTTCGTTCACCACTGAGAAGGATGTACGAGGAGCGTTCAGTTTCGATTGAAAAAACGCGGAATTTGTTGCGAGACATCGTGGAATATTCCAGCTTCAGCCCCATCCGGTTTCATGAAGTTCCTACGTGTGGCGACACTATGCGTAGCCTGCAAAATGGAGGCGCTTCCAAGCAGAGAGCTGTTATTAAGTCCCCTTTAGCGGAAAACAGGGCATCGAAATATGGTCCAAATGGCTCTGAGCACTATGGGATTTAACTTCGGAGGTCATCGGTCCCCCAGAAGTTAGAACTACTTAAACCTAACTAACCTCAGGACATCACACACATCCATTCCCGATGCAGGATTCGAACCTGGACTGACAGTGCCTAGAACCGCTCGGCCACCCATGCTGGCATCGAAATACGCATAGGCACTTAGAGAATGGTTTATGGACTTCTGGCAGTGAACGAAAGCATGGGGATTCGTTGAGGCGAGGTCAGGGATTTTCTCTGCCTCGTGATGACTGGGTGTTCTAGCGGACTGATGACCACAGATGTTAAGTCCCATAGTGCTCAGAGCCATTTGAACCATTTGATTCGTTGAGCGAGGCGCCTGTCAATATCGCAACACGGCCGCGGAAACCTGACCGATATCCGGCGTACTGGCCAGCAGGATGCAGCTGCGGCTCCTGTAGTGCTGGAACGTGCGGACACTCTCACTCGAGGTGAGGAGGCCTAGCCTCAGTGGTAACACCGGTTCCCGTCAGATCACCGAAGTTAAGCACTATAGGGCTGGGCTTCCACATGGGTGGGTGACAATCTAGTCTACCGAACGCTGGGGGGGGGGGGGGGGGGGGTGCACTCAGCCCTTGTGAGGCTAATTGAGGAGCTACTTGATTGAGAAGTAGCAGCTCTGGTCTCGGAAACTGACATACGGCCGGGAGAGCGGTGTGCTGACCACATCCCCCTCCATATTCGCATCCAGTGACGCCTGTGGGCTGAGGATGACACGGCGGCCGGCCGGTACCTTTGGGCCTTCATGGCCTGTCCGGAAGAGTTTTTTTTAGCTTTTTAGCGGATCAGAATCAAACATATTGCTGCGCAACTAGACGTCTCTCTTTGTAGTACTGAGACACTCACCCCATAGTTGGGGCAGGCAAAGGTGTGTGCCAGCTGGGGTTCTCACCGCCTATCAGAACACCATGAAGACCAACAGGAGGACCATCTGTGCGGAATTCCATGCTTGTTACGAGACTGACTGTGGCAATTTTTGTTCGATATCCTCACAAACCATGGAACATGAGTTCATCGCTTCGAACTGGAATGAAAATCCACAGAGTGGAGCCACAGCATCTCTGATCCGAAGAAAAAGCTCAAACCCACACCCTCAGTCATGGCGAAGGCCTCCTGGGACTCTGAAAGCGTTATTCTGTTTGACGTTCTCTGAAGTGTAGTACGCTACTCTCAGGCAACTGAAGAAACGACTCCAGTGTTCGTCGCCACAAAAATGCAAGCGTACTTCTTCTCCGTGACAACGCAAGCCCTCACTAAAGTCTTCGCGCCCGAGAGATGTTCATGAAACACCATTGGTCTGTTTTTCCTCAGCACGGATGGTACACACCTTACGACTTCCATCTGTTTGATCCAATGAGCCGGCCGATGTGGCCGAGCGGTTCTAGGCGCTTCAGTCTGGAACCGCGCGACCGCTACGGTGGCAGGTTCGAATCCCGCCTCGGGTATGGATGGGTGTGATGTCCTTAGGTTAGTTAGCTTTAAGTAGTTCTAAGTTCTAGGGGACTGATGACCTCAGATGTTAAGTCCCGTACTGCTCAGTCATTTGAACCATTTTGGTCCAATCAAGGATGCACTCCGCGGGAAGCAATACGTGGACAATGGGGAGGTTATTGGTGCAGGAGGCGTTGGTTCCGACGTCGACCAGTAGAGTGATACAGTACCGTGCGGGCACAAGGGCCCTCCCAGGAAGGTAACATAAGGCCGTAGCTTTGAACGGAAAGTATGTTGCAAAATAGGGTTTTGCAGCAAAAAAAGTAGGGAATAGCATGGTGTGCTGGAGCCTTGATAAAAGAAAAACAACCTGCTTCCAGGACGAAAATGTTTTGGATTACTTATTGGATGCCCGTCGTAGTAACCAAACGCTCAGAAAGATACGAGGGTCAGTCAAATTAAAACCTTAAATTTTTTAAAAAATATTATTTATTGTGTACAAGTGGTACAAAGCTGTATCACTTTTCAACATAATCTCCCCCACGCTCAATGCAAGTCCTCCAGCGCATACAAAATGCATAAATTCCTTTAGAAAATAATTCTTTTGGCAGTCCGCGCAACCACTCATGCACCGCGTGGCGTACCTCTTCATTAGAACGGAACTTCGTTCCTCCCATTGCGTCTTTGAGTGGTCCAAACATATGGAAATCACTTGGGACAAAGTCTTGTGAGTATGGTGGATGAGGTAGACACTCAAAATGCAGATCTGTGATTGTTGCAACTGTTCTACGGGCAGTGTGAGGCCTTGCATTGTCATGTTGCAAAAGGACACCAGCTCACAGCAATCCACGTCGCTTTGATTTGAATGCAGGCCGCAGATGATTTTTTTAGGTGATCTGTGTATGATGCACTGGTGACAGAGGATCCTCTAGGCATGTAATGCTCCAAAATGACGTCTTTTTCGTCCCAAAAGAGAGTCAGCATAGCCTTCCCTGCTGATGGTTCTGTTCGAAACTTCTTTGGTTTTGGTGATGAGGAATGGCGCCATCGCTTGCTCGCTCTCTTCGTTTCCGGCTGGTGGAAGTGAATCCAGGTTTCGTCCCAAGTAACGACTCTTGCAAGGAAGCCGTCACTTTCTCGTTCAAGCCGCCGAAGAAGCTCTTCCTAAGCATCAACACGTCGTTCTCTCATTTCAGGAGTCAGTTGCCGTGGCAACCATCTTGCAGACACTTTGTGAAACTGGAGAACATGATGCACAATGTGGTGTGCTGACCCATGACTAATCTGTAAACATGCTGCAATGTCATTCAGTGTTACTCGCCGGTTTTCCTTCACTAAGGCTTCAACTGCTGCAATGTTCTGTGGTGTCACAACTCGTTGTGCCTGACCTGGATGAGGAGCATCTTCCACTGAAGTCACACCATTTACGAACTTCCTACTCCATTCGTAGACCTGCTGCTGTGACAAACATGCATCACCATACTGAACCTTCATTCGTCGATTAATTTCAATAGATTTCACACCTTCTAACAACCCTGCCACAACAAAAATTAATTATGATTGTAGTATTACTCACGCTGCTAAATATTGAATTTTCGGGCAACGACAAAGTTATGTTATGTGGCAGGTATCATTAGAGCACAGTTAATAAAGTCATTTCTTGAAATAATGGATAAACTAGGCATTCTTCTTTTCGTGTTTACCACGCTGCTCTCGTTGTGAACTCATGGCTCAATCGTCGAAAATCTAGGTAGTGGTTATTCTAAGCTCGGATGCAAAGAGGCCTAGGTGTTATTCTGCGATATTCAGAATTTTTATAGCTGTGTTTCATAAACCGTTCTTGAAGATAAAACTTTTGCAAGTTAGGATAATGGTGATGTAAAAAAGTAATCAGCACTCCAAATTTAAGTTACACTTATTTTTTATTACTTTTGTTGCAATATGACGTAACTCGTTCCAAAACATCACTTCACAATATAAAACATACTTGAAAATATCTTCCTCATTGTTAAAGTTCACATTTCATAAACTGACTACAATTTGCGTCTTTTTAACATGATGACCAAAACTTGACTCTCTAATAACCGCATACACACCCAATAATCAGATTTACATGTACATCAAAGATCATTGTGACAAAAGAAAGAATACACATAAGAATAATATCATTGCAATATATACATATCGAAGTACCTCCACATTAATGAAATCAAATCTGATTGTTGTCACAGAAATATGTTAACTATTTTACAGAAACAGAGTAGAATATTGTTGGTATCGAGAGGTTGAGGTGAGGTGCCGTAATGGTTACGTAATTCAAGTACCATTACAACCTTCACTACGGAAAGACCGAATAACAGAACGCTGTTCTTCCGTGGTGCAAGTCGCAAGGGCGGCGGCCATCTTTATACTGATACTGCGACGGTATGTGCGCATCTGCACAATGCTGCCACCTACAGGCAGTTTGTGCACGCTGTTTGTAGCACGCTTACCAACTTACAGAATAACGGCGCGAAATTTCGATTTGTTATCACAAATTTAAGGTTTTCATTTGACTCACCCTCATATAAAAGTATTCTAGTCGTAGCTACTAGTTTCGGTAGGAATATACAGGGTGTTACAAAAAGGTACGACTAAACATTCAGGAAACATTCCTCACACACAAAGAAAGAAAATATGTTATGTGGACATGTGTCCGGAAATGCTTACTTTCCATGTTAGAGCTCATTTTATTATTTCTCTTCAAATCACATTAATCATGGAATGGAAACACACAGCAACAGAACGTTCTAGCGTGACTTCCAACGCTTTGTTACAGGAAATGTTCAAAATGTCCTCCATTAGCGAGGATACATGCATCCACCCTCCGTCGCATGGAATCCCTGGTGCGCTGATGCAGCCCTGGAGAATGGCGTATTGTATCACAGCCGTCCACAATACGAGCACGAAGAGTCTCTACAATTGGTACCGGGGTTGCGTAGACAAGAGCTTTCAAATGCCCTCATAAATAAAAGTCAAGAGGGTTGAGGTCAGGAGAGCGTGGAGGCCGTGGAATTGGTCCCCCACTACCAATCCATCGGTCACCGAATCTGTTGTTGAGAAGCGTACGAACACTTCGACTGAAATGTGCAGGAGCTCCATCGTGCATGAACCACATGTTGAGTCGTACTTGTAAAGGCACATGTTCTAGCAGCACAGGTAGAGTATCCCGCATGAAATCATGATAACGGGCTCCATTGAGGTGTACGAACATGGGGCCCATTGAAGACATAACCAACAATGCCTGCCCAACCGGTCACAGAAAATCTGTGTTGATGACGTGATTGCACAATTGCGTGCGGATTCTCGTCAGCCCACACATGTTGATTGTGAAAATTTACAATTTGATCACGTTGGAATGTAGCCTCATCCGTAAAGACAACATTTGCACTGAAATGAGGATTGACACATTGTTGGATGAACCATTCGCAGAAGTGTACCGTTGGAGGCCAATCAGCTGCTGATAAAGCCTGCACACGCTGTACATGGTATGGAAACAGCTGGTTCTCCTGTAGCACTCTCCATACAGTGACGTGGTCAACGTTACCTTGTACAGCACCAACTTCTCTGACGTTGACATTAGGGTTATCGTCAACTGCACGAAGAATTGCCTCGCCCATTGTAGGTGTCCTCGTCGTTCTAGGTCTTCCCCAGTCGCAAGTCATGGGCTGGAATATTCCGTGCTCCCTAAGACGCCGATCAGTAGCTTCGAACGTCTTCCTGTTGGTACACCTTCGTTCTGGAAATCTGCCTCGATACAAACGTACCGCGCAACGGCTATTGCCCCGTGCTAATCCATACATCAAATGGGCATCTGCCAACTCCGCATTTGTAAAGATTGCACTGACTGCAAAACCACGTTCGTGATGAACACTAACCTGTTGATGCTACGTACTGATGTGCTTGATGCTAGTACTGTAGAACATTGAGTCGCATGTCAACACAACACCGAAGTCAACATTACCTTCCTTCAATTGGGCCAACTGGTGGTGAATCGAGGAAGTACAGTACATACTGACGAAACAAAAATGTGTTCTAACATGGAAATTAAGCGTTTGCGGACATATGTCCACATAACATCTTTTTTTTATTTGTGTGTGAGGAATGTTTCCTGAAAGTCTGGCCGTACCTTTTTGTAACACCCTGTAGATAACATACAAAACATTTAGATATTTTGCAAATTGAACTTTTTATTTCTTTAATCGATCAGATCCCGAAAGTCTGAACAATGGTACCTACTGCAGTAAGGGTCGCGTGGACGAGCTGAGCGAGCTGTGTTACACGTTGTTTGCGGAATCCACGTTGATTCCTACAGAGGAGATTGCTGATGTGCAGAGCTGGGGCGTTCAGTGCAGATCGTGGATAGAGGGAGACGGTCGGTACCGGAAAGTCGCGGTGCGTGCTCGGCGTGAGAGCGAAGTGCCGGAGAGAGAGAGAGGGGGGGGGGGGGAGGGAGGCAGAGCAGGGGGAGAGCAGGGCGGGGGGCGCTAATTGCCGGGTCGGAATGCCGGCCCTGCCCATGCCATGAGATCAGCCGCGACACCGGGGGACGGCCGCCACAATGCGCCAGCCCACACGCCGCGCGCCACGCCGCGACCCGCCGCCGGGGTCAAAGCTGGCGCCAGCAATGCCTGCTGTCCCCACATTCCTGAGGCACTCCTCCCGGCTGGCCCCCGTGATGTCACGCCACTAAACGTGCACACCGTTCCCAGCTTCTGCAGATACGTGCAAGCCGTCACGCTTATAACTTGTAACGCCACCTCTAGCGAGAGAACTTGCCCCCCCTTCTAACAGCCGTGTACCGCAAGCCTCTAGAGGAACGGAAGGTTCCAAATGATTGGAAAAGAGCACAGATAGTCCCAGTCTTCAAGAAGAGCCCTCGAGCAGATGCGCAAAACTATCGGCCCATATCTCTGACCTCGATCTGTTGTAGAATTTTAGAACATGTTTTTTGCTCGCGTATCATGTCGTTTCTGGAAACGCAGAATCTACTCTGTAGGAATCGACATGGATTCCGGAAACAGCGATCGTGTGAGACCCTACTCGCTTTATTTGTTCGTGATACCCAGAAAATGTTAGATACAGGCTCCCAGGTAGATGCCATTTTCCTTGACTTCCGGAAGGCGTTCGATACAGTTCCGCACTGTCGCCTGATAAAGTAAGAGCGTACGGAATATCACACCAGCTGTGTGGCTGGATTGAAGAGTTTTTGGCAAACAGAACACAGCATGTTCTTGTCAATGGAGTGACGTCTCCAGACATTAAAGTAACCTCTGGCGTGTTATGGGGCCATTGCTTTTCACAATATGCATAAATGATCTAGTAGATAGTGTCGGAAGTTCCATGCGGCTTTCCGCGGATGATGATGTAGTATACAGAGAAGTTGCAGCATTAGAAAATAGCAGCGAAGTGCAGGAAGATCTGCAGCGGATAGGGACTTGGTGCAGAGAGTGGCATCTGACCCTTAACATAGAAAAATGTAATGTATTGCGAATACATAGAAAGAAGGATC
Organism: Schistocerca gregaria; assembly: GCF_023897955.1. Classification (NCBI taxonomy): domain Eukaryota; kingdom Metazoa; phylum Arthropoda; class Insecta; order Orthoptera; family Acrididae; genus Schistocerca; species Schistocerca gregaria. The sequence continues at coordinate 426,025,290 of NC_064927.1, forward strand.
CTTTGGTGTATGATTATATGATAGCGGAACAAACACTGGTAGCAGTTACTTCTGTAAAATATCTTGGAGTATGCGTACGTAGCGATTTGAAGTGGAATGATCATATAAAATCAATTGTTGGTAGGGCGGGTACCAGGTTGAGATGCATTGGGAGAGTCCTTAGAAAATGTAGTCCATCAACAAAGGAGGTGGCTTACAAAACACTCGTTCGACCTATACTTGAGTATTGCTCATCAGTGTGGGATCCGTACCAGATCCGTACTTTCTTTGAAAGAGCACGCCCGATTTTTTTCCCGTTTCTGGAAACAATTTGAGCTTGTGCTTCGTGTGTAATAAGCTCGTTCTCGACGGGAGCCTAAACTCTAGTCTTCCTTCCTTTTCCTTTTGAATGTCCATCCGCTTGTTGTTTGCAGTTCTCCTTATTATACAAATTTGTCAGCTGTTTCTACTATTTCAACATTAATCTTTTCTTTCTATCGCTACACTCATTGTATATTATTTACTGTTTTAGTATTTATCTGCAGGGCTGTTTTACTGTTCACTTCCTTGGTGCAGGACCTCTTGATCCAAAGAAAACAAAAAAAATGATGGCATGTACAAATAGGTGTGTCACATAATGTAGACTTACGAATATTCCTTCTTCATCTGTGCCGGCCGCGGTGGTCTCACGGTTCTAAGCGCGCAGTCCGGAACCGTGCGACTGCTACGGTCGCAGGTTCGAATCCTGCCTCGGGCATGGATGTGTGTGATGTCCTTAGGTTAGTTAGGTTTAAGTAGTTCTAAGTTCTAGGGGACTATTGACCACAGCAGTTGAGTCCCACATTGCTCAGAGCCATTTGAACCATTTGAACCTTCTTCATCTGTGTTCAATGATCTGAAAACCTTTTCCAAAGCAAAATCGATAAATTGTGTGAAATGCTATCTCCTTGCCAAACTCCTTTCGCAGTAATAGAATGCAGGCAGAAGCTTCATTGTACATATTCTCCGTTGAAAGGTGCCTGGTTGTGAGCGGATGTAGTCGACAAACGCTAATACAAAATAAAGGTTGTGAGAACAGACTGTTCTGTACCACAGACCGAGCTCTACATTCGTTTCTAGCAGCATTTACTACATGTTTTATACACGTCATTATGACGACATGTTATGTCTGCTTCATGATTGGCTTAGCTGTTTTTAATTACAGCATACATCCGTCGAAGCCAACGTTAGCTCCATACTGTACTAGACTTTTCTTTATGAATATCGAAAACTGCAAGGTCTCTTCTGAAACGGTGCACTACATACTAGCCAAATATCCAACGTGTATTTCGGCGTATATTTTGAACATAAATACACCCAGCCCTGAAGAGAAACTCTGGTATAGCAGCGAAAAATCCATTCAAGGTATTACTACACATTTATTGTGTTATGACTGGCTTTGTTCGTTGAACATCTTCAGGTTGCCGAGTAGTGCTAAAGCCATGACACAGCATCACTGGGCAACATAGAGATATTCAACGAACGAAACCGGTTGTAACACAATAAATGTTTGACAATAGAGATGAAGTGGTATTTATTAACCAGGAACAGTAGTGTCGGCTGTGGTGCTAAACGTGATATATGTCGGGGATAGACAAAAATGGGAACACCAACGACACAATATATTACATGTCTAATACAGTGTAGGAAGCTGTTTGAACCGTGAATTTAGTTTCAAAACCTTTTGTTAAGAATTTACTTTATTTACTAGGGTGATTCATCGAAAACATTAACACATCTAATCACACTGTGTGAGAGTGGAAGTAGTTGCCAATGGGTAATTGATGACACAAATTAAAATATTTTTTTTCAATAAATGGAAATTTTATTCCTAAAAGCCTTTTTTTTAACAGATTTAAAATTACAATCAGAAAGCACCCTGTAAATATCAAGTTACAATTTATTCAGAGGCAGAAATAACATTATATATATATATATATATATATATATATATATATATATATATATATATATATATATATATATATAGTGTGAGCTTTCGGGCTGAGAATCTTGCAGCTTCCTTTTAACACGACTGTAGTCACGACCACAAGCAACAACATCTGGAATGCTACACTGGTGCAAATCTGCAACACACCAGATTATTTTAAAATAAATATTTTTACAACTCTCACAAATACATAAACTATGCACCCCGTAAGAGGGATGGAAATGGTACAATCACTCACATTTAAAATTATTTGCCATCGAAAGTGCAACTTGTTTTTAAAAGAACTCTTATGGTGGAAGGATGGCAACTTTATATACTAAAATGACCATTTAAATAAAAACCCATGAAATGTAGTTTTACATAAAATGTACAAACATGCTCTGCATTACTCTTATACCACCTCTCAAGATGATAGGCGAGATAAAACATATTTAAGGAATTCGGCCTTTACACCTTAAGCAATAAATTCGTTAACACCGAATCCGACAAACATGACAGAGGCAGGCATTAACGTACGGCAGACCGACAGACAGACAGACACTAGCTGCCTAACAAATGCGGACGAGAGACAGACGAGCAAGCTGGCAACGAGAGACTGACCAAGAAAACAAGTAAAATTTAAGTAGTAAATGAAACAACATATCACGAATCACTTAACTTCTAATAACTGCGATTTCTGGCGAAGACCTGGAGCAGCACCTCCAAAACGCTCTCCCGAACCGTCCGCTGTCAGCCGCTTCAACGGACGCAGGAAGGCGCGGCGATCTCCCGTCTCGCGGCGTCGCAGCTCGCGCCGGCCAGACCGACGTCGTGAGCCGATCCCTGCGGCTCCCGCGTCGGCCGCGAAGCCACTGCTCCTGCTACACGGCGCGGCACATTGGACCGACGTGGCGACCTCACGCGCCGACGCCCAAGTCGGACAAGTTATCGCACGACTCAGCGCGCGACCGACCAACCGATCGATTCAACCCCCAACGACCAGTGCCCGGACTAACTCGCGCAGGCTGGCGGCCCAACACACACCAGCACTCCGGACGACGGACAGACACTGACTGCCCCACACTGACCTGGCTGATCAACTCACTAGCCTCCACTGACAGACTGACCCCAGATGAGATTTTTTTAAATTGTGATTTCATTCTCCTGCGCCATATGGGCAGGGGAGTGTTTTCAGCGGCACAATCCGCCGCTCTTCAGCCGAGTGACACGACAACTAAAACAAGAATAAAATGGTACATACATAATGTGATAAAGAAGGGGAACATAAAACAGAGTAAGGGGAGAAAATGGAGGTAAAAATACACTGACATGGAGACCTCCATGGACTACAGTTAAAAGATAGTCACCAGAAGGAGAAAAAACGCAGTTCGCGATTCTTGAAACACAGGGAAGACACACAGGTTAAAAGTCGGCCACAGTATTAAAAACACTCCAGAACAACACCCTTCAAACCCACTTGGAGCACACATGACGAAGAATAATACTGCCAGGTGGGACCTGCCGAGGGAAAGGTCAGAGAGGATGGAAAAGGAGGGGAGAGCAAGAGACAACAGGGGAGGCGGCGGGATGAAGAGAGTAGGGGCGTCAGCAGGTACACAAAGAGGCAGGAGACACGTGGGGCAGGAGATAAAGAGGGAAGGCAGGGCAGGAGGGAGTGCAGAGACACTGAAAGGGGGCACAAGAGAGGGAGGGGGGAGGAGAGGGAGCCATGAGGAGGATGCAGGAAGATGTCAGGGCGAAGCTCATCATCCGGGAGGGGTAGATGGTGGGAGTTGCATTGGGAAAGGAGATGGAGGGTGTGGAGATGCAGAGAGGGTGGGACACAACGGTACAGGCGCGGCACCTGGTTGGGGGTGGAGAGGAAGGGAGGCACCAAGGGGTGAGGTGGATCAAGGCGGCGAACAATATATAGTGTACAGATGTGTTCAAGGAAAAGCAGGAGGTGAGGTCCAGGTAAGTTCATAGTGCCCCTTAAATGCATATGAACAGGCAACTTTTCCCCTTTCCCACCAGAGGTAGACACCAAAGCTGCGATCGACACAGCGGCGCCACCGCCAGAAACGGGAGGCAACTGCTTTACACTGCACGCTGCGGCGCACTCTTCCAGACAGCAAATTTTACCACGGCTCACTGTTGACACTCAAAATAGCTTTGGAATGGATAAATACAGCTCCTATATGCCTTTCAAGAGAATCTTATACCATTCTCCCTGCAAAAAAATAGTGGTAAGGTGAGGTAGCGATGATGCACGGAGATAGGGATCACACACCTTTCTCTCCAAAGTAGACCTCAAAGACTCAATAATAGAGAGACGTGTTGACTCGGTAGCTAGGGGAGACGCGACAATTCATCTTCATGCTCACAAAACCAGTCCTGTGTGAAAAGCGCCCCTGTCACCTTGAAATACAGCATCCTCATTGGGGAACAAACATTGTACCCTATTACTGACCTCATCACCGAAAGTGTCTGTCATCTCCTCCCAATCCGCCACTCACCCCTCCCTCCCCCATGTTTCACACTTGTGACGTCAACTCGACCAGAAGTCGGAAACATTGCTGACAAAATGACTTTTTCCCATTGCTCCATAATCCAAGTTTCATGGCTTCAGCACAACATATTTTTGTTCCTTTGCATCACTGATGATTAGTCTCCGGATTCCAGCAATTCGCGCTTATGGAACTCCCTTCCTGTTTTGGTGCTAGTAGGGTTCGCGAGTGCGACATTATTCTGCACCTACGGCTATCCAGCAGTTCTTAATCGCATTGGTGAAGGAAGAGAACGCCCTACCACAAGATCTTGTTTCCGTCCTTGTGGCCTGCACGGGAACCCGTTCAAGAGCATTCACTGCTGCCCGTACTGATCACACACCCTCCTTAGAACCATTTCCCACTTTCGTAAAGTCCGGGGACGTTTCGAATAGCGGTGACTTGAGTGAAGTTACTGTCTTTGAGTAAAAGTGTCACATCTGATCGTGTCACTCTGTACAGGAAAGTTACTTTCGTCCTTAAATTTTGCACACCAGTAGGCCTATGTACATCTTAGTGGATAACCATGCCCAATATGTTTTGCTGTTATATAAAATCAGTCACAGTGCTAGAAAATTGTAGTGAACGGGACGGAGACCTGCTAAAAATGGAGGCGTTGTTCAGGGATTGCTAATTCACCGTCAACATAAACAAAAGTAAAAAAAAGTATGTAAGCGGGAAGCCACGATTGCCGAACAAGCACAAGAAGATATCACATTCATTCTGCGAGTATGCATGCGTGCAATTTAAAAGATACAATCACACAACAAATATCGCACGAAAGGCAAGTGCCAGATTGTGATTCACTGAAAGAATTCTCAGTACTCCAAGAATGAGGTAGCTTACAAAACCATCGTTCGGCGGATACTTGAATACTGTTTGTCATTCTCAGGTGCGTAACACACAGGATTCCTAAAGAAAGTAGAGAAGATCCCAGGACGAGCAGCGCTTTTCGTTACAAGTTCCTTTCTTACGAGCGAATGTGCCACAGAGATCCTCACCCAAGTCGTGAGGCAGACATTCCAAGAGAGGCGTAGTCCATCACCGTGTGGTTTACTGTTCAAATTCTGTGAGCGTACATTCGTAGAAGACTCAGTGAGTATAACATATCGCGAAAGGACTATGATGGTACAACTGGAGAGATTAGACCTCATTGGGATTCTTACCAGTATTAATCTTTCTTACCACGCAGCAAACCTCGGCTGGAACAGGAAAGAAGGAAAGTGGCAGTGATACACAAAGTACCCCCCGCCACGCACCATCAGACGGCTTGCTGAGTATAAATGAAGCGGTTGTGCCAGAAATTTCCCTTCTCCCCAATTCCATTTATTATCTCCTCATTAGTAATTCAATGGACCCACATAATCTTCAGCATTCCTCTGTAGCATCATATTTTGAAAGTTTCTGAGACCTCCAAACACATAAAATTGTGTTAGATTTAATATACGTCTCTTTTCTTCAGCAAACGTTTACTTGCTACTGACGGTCTGCATTTAAATTATGTCCCCTTTACCCCTGCCGTCTTCAAGCAGCAAAATGCACCAGCTGCTGTTAGTGTTTCATTCATTTTATTTTTGTTCATTTATAACCTAATGCGAGACACTATCTACACTGATTAACCACTGGGTCAAGTAGTTTGCCGCCTGTGACAAAATTACATTATCTTCAGCAAATCTCAAAGTTTTTGTTTCTGCTCCCTGAGCTTTAATCCACCTTCCGTATTTCTCCTTGTTTTCTTTCATCGCTTGCTCTAGAAAAGGACAAGAAACTGAGAGATAGGTAAGAACTCTTCTTTCACTGTCTTCTCAACTGCTGCCTTCCTTTCATGTTCTATGGCTCTTGTAGCTATAGTCTGTTTTCTGTACAAGTTGTGGATAACGTGCATTTTGTCCAAGACACTTTCACAGCTTCAGAAAGTGTATTTCAGTCAAAACAGCCAAAAACTTTTTTTTTTCAAATGTAGAGGAAGTAGTTGCCTCTCTGTCAATATCCGTAACAGCCTGACCGGAGTGGACAGCTGCAAAGCGGCCCAGTTAGGTAGGCAACCCAGAGCAACTCTCGGCTCGGGGGCTTGTGTTGCCGGACCAGAGCATCCAGGCCCCTGTTAAGGAGTGTGGCCGCCGTACGAGGCTGTTTGCGATATATACTCTTTGGCACGCACTTCACAGTGTGGTTTGTACTTTATAGATGTGGAGGTAAATGTACGGTGAACCACTTACACACTTATATGAGTTGGTGTCAAAAAGTTATGAAACCGGTTCTAGTCGCCCTTGTAAACTGCTAATATACTCTGTTCCGCCTTAAAGCCAATAAATAATCAGATTTTGGATGTTAAGTTCATTTTTAAGTAGGAAATACAAATAAAAAAATTAATTATTTTAATTATTCTTTGTTCTTTATGTTTTTTAGTGCATAGCTTCCGCTCTTCAATTAATAACCTTGTGATACACGACATTTTTTAATTATTATTATCAGGAGCAAGAACACACAACGCAGATGGTCTTCCGACCCGTGAACGGGCCACGTGTAACTGATCATTTGCAAAACATAGATATTCCAGATTTAAACCACAAACTTTCAAGGATTGACCTTGTGATTCGTTAATGGTCATTGCGAATGCAAGACGTATCGGAAATTGAAGTCTTTTAAACTCAAACGGCACTTCGGTTGGGATCATCGAGATCCTCGGAATGAGAATTTCCTCATCTTCGAATTTTCCTTTGAGTACCGTCGCGTTATCGGGTGTTTCGCCACAAAGCAATGAATGCAATGGCTCAGGTGGTGGAGTCAACAATGGCAATTTCACTTTCCCGCCGGTCCGTGTAGCCGAGCAGTTCTAGGCGCTTCAGTCTCGAACCGCGCGCGACCGCTACGGTCGCAGGTTCGAATCCTGCCTCGGGCATGGATGTGTGTGATGTCCTTAGGTCAGTTAGGTTTAAGTAGTTCGAGGTTCTAGGGGACTTATGATCTCAGATGTTAAGTCCCTTAGTGCTCAGAGCGATTTGAACCATTTGATTTCACTTTCCCACTAAGGCAGCACAATCCGTGCGTTTCTCCGGAAAACTTCAGTGCGCCACAATACTCGCAAACAACGTCTTTCGGCCCAATGCAAACGCAAGGATGCAAGCAGTAATCAGTGCTGCAGTCCATCTAAACGCTGCTCGATTCAAATCATCACGTGATAAATCTCCCCTTGTGCGTCGAAAACTGTCTACATGATGATCTCTGTTGTCCGCTCGACGATTTCGCATTGCCAGCCGAGCCGTTTCACGGGCTGCTTCACTTTGCTCTTATGATTGAGAAGCATGAAGTCGAGCCATACTATCGCTGCGCTCTTCACGGGCAATTTGTTGTTCTTCTTCAGTCCTTTCATTTGCAATGTTTTGTATCCTTCTTGCATTACGGCTTTGTCGGGAAATATTCGATGGTCTTGGTCGCGTCATTGTTAATGATGATTCAAAGAAAATACAAATTATTTCTTCAAATTTTTAATTATTGATGTGTACTGATACTTAACCATAGACCTTTAGCTGTCATTTGCGTTTTGTTACTCCATGTCAGATGCGTTTTTGTTATACCACGTTTTATATTGATGTTTAGATGACACTTGCGTTTTGTTATTCCATGCCAGATGCGTTTTTGTTATACCACATTTATAGCGGTCGAACGGGATAAAAAGTATCCTATGTCCGTCTCCTGCTTCTAAGCTACCTCTCCACCAATTTTCAGCCAAATCGGTCCAGCCGTTCTTGAGTTATAAATAGTTTAACTAATACGACTTCCTTTTATATATATATAATCGGACGATTAAATGTTTTGTGAACTAATTTGTCCGAAAATAAGAAAGAAAACAGGTCAGAGAAACATTCGGTGTATATTACGTACTGTACATGATTTCGAGCACCATTCAAAGGCGCGACATATGTTTTTATTTCTTATTTTTAGAAAAATCGTTTATCCAACGTTCTTATTTGTACCACATTTGCTTCCCTACTGTCTTCTGTCTTCGAAATGTCCTGAATTTACTGCTTTCTTCCAGGGAAACCGTCACAAAAAAAATAACACATCAATGCAACTTTTTTACTCAAAACACCTAGGCATTGAAAAGGTAAATTTAATATTGTTTGCTGTTCTCGAAATTTCCTCAAATTTGTAATTGTTTTGAAGGAAGTCAAAGATGACCTCCATCTCGTTCGGGCCGCCAGGTTTTGAAGGGGCCACCAGATGTGAAACTGTGGTTGACAGAGTGACAGATAATGGAAGATGTGTTGACTCAAAGTACAATCCGGAATTAAGTACATCGCCCAGGTGTGATTGCACAGAATGATAAACTGTTCAATAAATCATACCAGGAGGTTATAACTAAAGCGCAGACACTAACAGATGTCTAGTGTGGGCTGGAATTATCGAAGGGCAGCGAAGCTAGATACATAGTCTAATGTGTTAATGCGGAGTTAGTTCTAATTTTGGGCACCAAATGCAATTACGAAGCTATGAATGCAAGAAAGATGGACATAAAAGGCCAAACACGTGAGAAAAGCATAATGCCGATTTGATTAGCAATTGCCACTTACACAATTTGTTCAATACGAAAACCGGAGACGTTTACGAGATGTTGTACAGCGTCAGATTTGCATCTGGTGGCTAAAGATGGAACTAATTTTTTTTTCCAGCGTAAATCGGTTCCTCATTGATTTATTAGCATATCGACCAAGTTCGCTGCCATACGACAATTTCACACTGGACATCCGTGAGTAGCTACAGTTCTATTGTAACTACTCAGGATACGGGTGCCCAAACCGATCATTTCCTGGTGAACCGAAGGAATTCCTGGCGACAATAGAGTTGTTACTTGAATATATTCAGCAGTTAAATATATTTCTGTTATCTTCTGTGCTTCGTAAATATAATTAACATATAATTATGAGTTCTTCTGTGTGTTAAAGATGTGCGAAAAAATGTTTCCCTTGTGTGGTGTGCCATAAGCTAAATAAATAATCCGAAACCCAAAATAATCTTCCTCAATATCTCCTTCTAACACTCTTCCATTCTTCTTTAAATAACTCTCGCAAGTATTTTGAAACCATAACTTAGTAAACAGATAGTTCGGCAACATTCACAGCTTTCAGTGGACCCGCCCTTATAGTAGAATGCGTTAACACGCCGCTTGTGGGATTCGGGAAGGTTCACCGGCTCTAGATCGAATCCGGGGAGGTGGATTAACGACGGGGGCTGGTGTGTCGCTCAGCCTGGATGTAGTTTTTAGGCCTTTTCGCACAACCGAATTGATGAATAGCTAGTGTAGTGTAACGACGTAAGTTTTGTATAAATGATTTTCTTTTGACATATGACCATGTGCAAACTTCGTCACCAATGTCAATTACAAAACACTTCAGAATTATTTAAACTCTTTTTATAAGTGGTCGCTGAATGGTTCTTGGACGAAACTGTAATTAAAACATCATCATTTGAGTCGTACTAGCAGAATTACGTCACTCAGTCCAATTGGTTTGCGCAGACTTTTTTCAATTTAGATATCATTTCGCATGCGAGCTTTTTCCTCACGCGACTCCTGGATATGTTCTTATAACCTTTTACAATTATCAGCAATCTTATTCCTACGTCCTACTAGTTTTCCCTGCATTTCAACTTTAGAAGCCTCTATTTTATCACTTACTTCTCGACTGGTTTCATTAAGATGTTCCTCTAACCTGTCTGTAGATTTTGTTAGCTCCCCTTTAAGCTCCTCTTTTAGTCTAGCCGTAGATTCTTCGTTAGACTGTTTTCAATTCCTGTTTCAGTTCCTCTTTTAATCTAGCAATAGATTCTTCGTTAAATTGTTTTAATTCAGCTAAAAAATCCCCGTTAGATTGTTTTAATTTAGCGATCGCCCTAAAAAGGGATCTCATGCTCCTATCGGACACATATTGCTCTTCGTCTGACATTTCACTTCCCGACATTATTGTAAAATATTAACTAGTTACACACGCAAACTTGTAATCAACAATCCTATTAAAAGCACACTCCCTATGTACAACACTCCACTTCCAACTTAAAACAGACTCACCGGACACTAATATTGCAGTTTGTAGTACTCGGTGATCAGTGTGCTGCTATGGGCTGCAGAAGTAACAGCCGTCGATGCAGCCGCTGAGATGCTGCGGCCCCTCTTCCGCAACCGGCAGGACGCTGAGTCGAACACCGGAGACGTCACTGGCTGCAACCACACCCGACCGCACCGTAGACAGGCGAAGCCCTCAGCAACACTTCTAATACCAGTCGGAGGAACGCCCCCCAGATGATGTACTAGACCCAACAGATGCGCCTTTTCGTGGAATAACTGCGTGACCGTACTGCTTGGCTGCGCTCTGTCAGACTAGCTGGTACCCACGTCCCACCTAGGTTAACCGTTTCGTAAACACGTTGACAACGTACTCACACTTTCACGTAGCTAAGGTTTTGCAGACAGATAGGGTACTCGAACTACATCACAGGGGGGAAAGAGTGGCGACGGGAAGCAGTCCGACCATCCTCTACCTCTAACCCTGCCAAAACCAGATTAACATTCCGATCCCGTGAAGACACGTGATATGCACAGGGGAAAGAAGAAAAAGAAAATTCACAGCTGTCAACACCTTCCCACTTCAGAATTGGATTTATTACGTTCTTCTTTAAGTCTAACGGTATTTGTCTGATACGAGGTCTATCCAAGAAGTAAGGTCCGATCGGTCGCGAAATGGAAGCCACAGTGAAAATCGAAAATGCTTTATTTGCAACAGTTTGCTACATCTTCCACCTACTCCTCGAAGCAGCTGCGTCTCCGGCTTAGACATCTGGCGTATCGTTGTTCCAACTTTCCAACACGCTCATGCCTGTGCCTCCTGCCGCTTCTCTACGCTAGTCTGCAGTATGTTGTTTGTGCCAACATATTTTCTTCAAAGAAAGAGGTTCATTTGATCAGCGATGAGCATCAGGCGGAGCCAAGACCGGGCTGCATGATGGGTTGCCAAATACGTCCCATCGAAAACGCTACAGGGGCGTTCTCCTTGCCACTGCAGTGGGCGGCCGAAAGAAGGAAATTCGTGACAGGTACATTATGTGCGGTTGCACGAAATCAGGTAAAACCTCGCAGTGACTACCCATACTTGGTGAGAGACACTATTGTTCTAGGCATTTTTACTTGCTCGCAGTGTGTTCAGAATTGAAAAGAGTGACCAGGTGCATCGACAAGCAAACTGAAGGCACTGTCCAACACATCTACTCAAGGCTTCATCGGATTGTCGCTGTCGTTTGCATTTCGCGACCTTTGAGACCTTACTTTCCGAAGAGCCATCGTGCATCTTGCATATCGGCTGGAATAGTGTCGTTGTTGTATGTCACCCAAAGGATCTTAGTAATTCTGAGGGAATTCCATCAACTTCAGATGTCCTATTTCGTCTTAGGTTTATCAGTGTTGTGTCAAATTCTTCCCTCAGTGTCATATCTCCAATCTCATCTTCAATTACCTCCTCTCCTCCTGTCCGCAGCTCGTGGTCGCGCGGTAGCGTTCTCGCTTCCCGCGACCAGGTCCCCAGGTTCGATTCCCGGCGGGGTCAGGGATTTTCTCTGCCTCGTGATGACTGGGTGTTGTGTGATGTCCTTAGGTTACTTAGGTTTAAGTAGTTCTAAGTTCTAAGGGACTGATGACCATAGATGTTAAGTCCCATAGTGCTCAGAGCCATTTGAACCATCCTCTCCTCCGTCCACAACATTGTCTTCTAATTCGTTTCCTTTGAGGTAAACAAGGCAAAGTGGAATCTTGATACAGTGTAATACACTAATGGCCATTAAAATTGCTACACCACGAAGATGACGAGCTACAGACGCGAAATTTAACCGACAGGAAGACGATGCTGTGATATACAAATGATCAGCTTTTCAGAGCATTCACACAAGGTTGGCGCCAGTGGCGACTCCTACAACGAGATGAGATCAGGAAAGTTTCCAACCGATTTCTGATAGACAAACAGCAGTTGACCGGCGTTGAATCGTGAACCGTTGTTGTGATGTCCCGAATAAGGAGGAAGAATACGTACCATCACGTTTCCGACTTTGATAAAGGTCGGATTGTAGCCTATCGCAATTGCGGTTTATCGTATCGCGACATTGCTACTCGCATTGGTCGAGATGAAATGACTGTTAGCAGAATATGCAATCGGTGGGTTCAGGAGGGTAATACGGAACGCCGTGCTACATCCCAACGGCCTCGTGTCGCTAGCAGTCGAGATGACAGGCATTTTATCCGTATGGCTGTAACGGATCGTGCAGCCACGTCTCGATCCATGAGTCAACAGATGGGGACGTTTGCAAGACAACAACCATCTGCACGAACAGTTCGACGACTTTTGCAGCAGCATGGACTATCCGCTCGGAGACCATGGCTGCGGTTACCCATGACGCTGCATCACAGAGAGAAGCGCCTGCGATGGTGTACTCAACGACGAACCTGGTTGCTCGAATGGCAAAACGTCATTTTTTCTGATGAATCCAGGTTCTGTTTACAGTATCATGACGGTCGCATCCGTGTTTGGTGACATCGCGGTGAACTCACACTCGAAGCGTGTATTCGCCGTCGCCATACTGGCGTATCACACGGCGTGATGGTATGAGGTGCCATTCGTTACACGTCTCGATCACCTCTTGTTCGCATTGACGGAACTCTGATCAGTGGACGTTACATTTCAGATGTGTTACGACCCGTGGCTCTACCCTTCATTCGATCCCTGTGACACTCTACATTTCAGCTGGATAATACATGACTGCTTGTTGTAGGTCCTGTACTGGCCTATCTGGATACAGAAAATGTTCGACTGCTGCCCTGGCCAGCACATTCTCCAGCTCTCTCACCAATTGAAAACGTTTGGTCAATGGTGGTCGAGCAACTGGTTCGTCACAATACGCCAGTCACTAATCTTGATGAACTGTGGTACCATGTTGAAGCTGCATGGGCAGCTGTACCTGTACACGCCATCCAAGCACTGTTTGATCCAATGCCCTAGCGTATCAAGCCGTTATTACGGCCAGAGGTTGGTGTTCTGGGTACATATATCTCAGGATCTATGTAGCCAAATTGCGTGAAAATGTAATCACATGTCAGTTCTAGTATAATGTATTTGTCCAGTGAATACCCATTTATCACCTGCATTTCTTCTTGGTGCAGCAAATTTAATGCCCAGTAGTGTATAAAGTCGAATAAGACTTGCCTAGCATCAAGACTGGGACCTACACTGTAGTGTGCGAAGAAGAGTATTCTCTTACATGGAAAGTAAGAATATGCAGCATCGCTTTCTGGTAGTTGCAGACATTGTGGGTCCTTCCAAATAAGAAGGAATGCGGTCGTGTTTCTCAACTTCCCGTGTGCGTTGGGTGCCACATAAATTTAGCTACGCATCACCCGTATTTATAGTGCTTATGCATTCTTTTCGCAAACAATAGGTGGCGACCTATTCATAATACGTTTAAGGCGAGCTGTGAATTACTTATTTGGATGACGGCGATATTTCGTGCATGACAAAGACATAACGGATTTGAGGCGCGCGTGACGCAAGAGCAAGCATTGCAGCAGCTGGGCCAAGGCACTCGCCGATGACGCGCGCCCTCCCTCATCTGGCAGAGCGCCCTTTAAGCACACCCAGTCGGCCGCGACTCAAACGGGGCGCGCTGGCATGCCGTCGCGTGTTCGTCTATCTCAATAAAGTTCTTCTTCCGTGGCGATGACGGGCGATCGTGCGAGACAAGAGTCACCTTAATGTCCGTAAAACTTTGGTTCAAATGGCTCTAAGCACTATTGGACTTAAACATCTGTCATCAGACCCCTAGACTTATAACTACTTAAACCTAACCTAACCTAAGGACATCACACACATCCATGCTCGAGGAAGCATTCGAACCTGCGACCGTAGGAGCCTATAACCGCTCGGACAGAGAGACCGGTAAACTTTGGTTCACACGGCTTTCTAAAAGTAAACAGCTATATTTCAGTGGCTGCATTCAATAACAGTGCTACTTTCCCTTTCTGATGATATGTTTCAAGGGCGTTGCAAAAGCGCAACCCAGTGCAGCCGAGGAAGATTCATACCGTGCGCTCCTAGTCCTTCTAAGGTCACGCCTTTCAAATTTGCCTCGCTGAACTTCTATTTTTCATTTTTCTATCTTATACGTAATAAACGGCTATACAGTCATTTATTTATTTTGCTCGTTTCGAGCCACAAGTGACTAATTCAGTACGCCTTCTTTCTTCCCAATATCACATCCATTTGTGGTAGAATTTTAGAATATTTTCTGAGCGCAAATGTAATCAGGCACCTCGAAAAATTGACTTCCCCCAACCCAACGAGCAAGGATTCCGAAAACATGGATCATGTGAAATCCAAATCGCACTTTTCTCACATATCCTGATAGCCATGGATTACGGCAGTGAGGCAGATGCAGTGTTTCTTGGCTTCGAAAAGGTATTTGACTCAGTACCAAACATACGCTTTTTGTCGAAAGTACGTGCGTAAGTGGGTATCAAGCGAGATATAGCCACCGAGACATGTTGAAATAACTTAAGATGTGCCCCAGAAAGCGCGCTGGGACCATTGCTGTTCATTTCGTGTAATGACCTTGCAGACAGTAACGATAGCAACACCAGACTTCTCGCAGATGAGGCAGTTATCTATAATGACGTACTGTCTGAATAAAAGCTGCACACCTATTTAGCCAGATCTTCATAAGATTTCAAAGTGCTACATAGATTGGCAAGTTGCTTTAAGCGTTTAGAAATGCAAGACTGTGCACGTCACAAGGCGAAAAACCATGGAGTCCTATGAATACAGTAGCAGTGAGTCACAGCTGTAATGTGTCAAATCATACAAATACTTAAGTGCAACAGTTAGTAGGTATATGAAAAGGAAAGATCGCATAGTGTCACTCGTAGGTAAAGCAGGTGACAGACTCCGATTCATTGTTAAAATACTAGGCTAGTGCAATCAATCTGCAAAGGAGAGTGTGTATAAAATACTCTTTTGGTACGTCCAAGCATATTACTCAGTGTGTGATCCGTACCAAATAGGATTAAAAGGGATCCTGAACAGATACAAAGAATGCATCACAAATGGTCACAGCTTTTTCTGACCAGTAGGAGAGTTTCAAGAAGGTGCTGAAACAATTGGCAGGCGCTTGCAAATACATGCAAACTCTTCCGTGAAAGCGGTGCCTCCCAACATGTTTCATTCCACCTCCTCCACTCAGATACAGGCTTCATGCTCCGTTTCTAGAACCAGCTTTAAGTGATGGACCTTGGAATATACTACTACTCTCTGCGTGACTTTTCCATAGAAATATGATTAGACTAACTATAGCATGTACAGAGGCATTGAAACAATCATTCTTCCCGCGCTCCATACGTGAATGGAACGGGAAGAAGACATAATAACGGGTAAAATGCAACGTCCTCTGCTGTGGGCTTCACAGGTTTACGGAGTACACATGCAGATGCTCCTTCCTCAGGCTTCCCTCTGTTTAGTGGGGTTTATCATAATTTTGATCCTGTTTTTGTCCTATAATTACCGCTGTGTTTATTTTTGTTTTCTATTTTTATTTTTTTACTTGCTTTCCAAATCCCTATGACTTCTTGTATCCGGCTGTTACCTGTTAAGCATCTTATTTTCTGTATCTTACTGGTCAATTTTGTCATCTGAACTCATAACGTGTCCAATGAATCTCAGCCTCTCCTGCCATTTCATGTTTGCAACTGGTGTTACACTCTTATACAGCTCCTATCTAGACAGTGCGTCCAGACTTAGCTTGTTTTTTTTTGGTACCTAAGATGTCTCCCAACATGTTTCATTCCACCTCCTGCAATCAGATGCAGGTTTCACGCTCTGTTGGATCTTTTACGCGGATAGCTGTCCAAGGGGATGTTTCTGCTCCGTGACATCGCCCAACTCATTCTAAACAGGACATGTTCACACACGCTGCTTCTTTTGATCTATTAAATTTTGATTCACCCCCTGACATGGCACGTGCGACTTCATCCTCTTTTCTCTGACGAAGAAAGCGTTGTGTGCCTGGTTTTTTAGGGAAACGACGAGGAAATTTCCTATGTGGAACGTGTCCCAAACATCCAAATTTCAGACAACAAAGATATCGGCGAACTCATCCACGTTTGGGAAAAACATGTCGTATTTAAGGATCAGTATGCAGAGAGAGACTAATAGCACGTTTTATGGTCGGAACTTCATTTTTTCGAAGTGGTAGTTAAATTTTTATTACTACGCCTCGAGCTGTAGGAGGGGGGAGAGTGATGGATTTGAGGCTACAGCTTGTAACGGAACCTATTAAAGGCTTTACTTTACCGAAGTATGCGATACCCTCCAAATTCAACCAGTTTAACGAATATTTATGATTATAGAAGTTATTGCATAACATGTCTCCATAAACAGTCAACCCATTAAATAATACTGAATAACTGACCCACACAAAAGTTAATATCACTTGATCACTGATACAACAAATGTCATAATCTAAAAACACTAAGTTGATCGTAAATAATTAATATGAAGTACGAAAAATAGTGGCCAACATATGTATTTTGGATCTCCTTAAATAAAAATCACCCAGTGAAACCTATTTGTTCACTAGGGCCGTTTTCACTCAGTATTTACGTAAACACTACTATTTTAGACCAAAACCAATGTAATTCTTAATAATTCATGTTATTTATGCAAATTAGAGAATTCAATTGACAAACTTCTAAAAAAAACGGCCTTTTTGTAACAAAAGAATTATTCTGTCATTCATTTTAATAACCTGTTAAATTATGTCACTCGATATTAATTAATAACTTTTCTGCACTAATTACGATAACAGATGTACATGTCACTTATAAACTATATCTCTTTTTAGTAGTTCTTTGACAAGGTTATAAATTCAAACAGCAAGAAGGGTCGGCAGCGGAGTCTGAATGTCACTTCAGTAAAGTGTATGTGTGTTATTGTTCGAGGTGGATAAACATTGCAAAGAACATGTAAAAGAAGTGCTACTTTGTGTTGTGTCATTGTCTATGGTGGACAGTGGAATTAAGATGGCCACCAGAGTAATAAATATTTGAAGTTTAAATATTTGTTGGTTTCGCTCATTATTTATCATCAAAAGCACATCAAAAACATGGGACCTCATCTTTTTACCCCCAGGCAACCAGATTTCGAGCCAGCATTAGCATCGAGACACAGCAGCCATCGAACAAGCAGGAGCGATTACCACAATGCATTTTAATGGCGCCAACCCAACCTCAAGTGCTAACAAGCATCGTAAATGGGAGTGAAATAGTGCGATTATAGCAATATCTACGACTAGGCGACCATTATAAGTTCCAGCATCCACGTTATAAACGAGGCAAACCTGAAAACCTTGTTCTGGACTGCGGGACGGTGGGCCACGTGTCCCAGACAAAATATATTTAACTGTTGCACCTGTGTGTGTACTTCTTTATGAAAACAGGCTGAAGCATAATTCGCTTACTCAGACGCTGCAGTGCGCTTGTGTGCATACTAACAGTACAAAAAGGTCCGTAAAACCCATATAAATTTTCGGTGGAAAATGGACACCAAAGGAAGGCAATCTGGGAGGACTGTAGTCAATATGTGGAGCTGTGCTACTCAGTTAGTGTAGGGGGTAGAGCTTTGCGTTGTAATACTGGAGTTCCAGGACTAAGTATAACTTTTTTCTAACTTCTAATTTAACAGTGTTTGCTGTCGGAATTAATTTATTAATCGTCATACATTAATTCGAGACGGTTTTATACAAAACATGCGCACAGGTATGGCAGAGCAATAAAGAAGCGCTGTCACTGACAATGCACTCAAAATATTAATATTGGCCACTGTCTGTCTGTGTGATGTGTGTGTTTAATATGTCCACATTGATCAGTTTTGTATTTGTTACTGTCCTGTGACAGAAATTTATTTTAAACTGATTATTGCCCTTTACGAATAAATCTGACATGTCAATCCAATAATTGTTATACCGAACGTTAAAACCCTGTTGTTGTAGGATATGTATCGTGTAAGAAACAGCGTATACAACATGAGTGGGAAGATCTAAATCTATACAGATTACAAAAAAATAGTATGTATCTATTTTCCACACCTCCTGAAACACTTGACCGATCTTAACTAAACTTAGTATAGCCCTTACCGTCACGCAACCGTCTCTGTGAGGATAAGAACTACCTGTCTGTAATAATTCAGGGGATATAACATCATGAACACTGAGATCCGTGAAAAATTGCCGCATGACGTTATTACATCTTTGTTACTACGAGGGTCGTTCAATAAGTAATAAACCGCATTTTTTTAAAAATAGTAATTAATATACATAAACAAACGTCCTTGTTGATGCTTCACATTTGGTGTTTGTTCTGTGCGCCGGTAAAGTTTCGAACCGTTCTGGCAGATGGCAGACTCGTGGTACAGGGTCAAAATGGCGTCTACATGCGACTCGCCTTACAAGCAGCCTCCTGAAGACCTGTGTGCAGAAAAAGGAACCTTGGTGAACATCCATAAACGTCTGTGTGCAGTGCATGGTGATGCTGCAGTTGATAGTTCAGCTGGGCGATGGGCAAAGAAACTTACAGCGTCAGGAAATGCAGAAACGGAACTCCATGATCAGCCACGCTCGGGACATCCTGACACAGCCACTGCTCCAGACAGGCTGAATCATGCGGATGCCATTATTCGTGCCGACCGGCGCATCACAACTCTATTCTCTATGGGGAACACACTTTGAAGGTGCTGAGAGTGTCAGTCATGCACTGAAAACATGACTACACCTACAGGACAAAGGCTTTTACCAGCAGCAAATACATGCTCTTCCATAACGTTGGCGTACAGCCATAGAACGTAGTGGAGACTACGTAGAAAAATAAGACATGAACAAGACACGTTGACATATATCGTCACCAAATTCTCACTCATAACAATAAATATGTTCTGAGAAAAAATGTAAGGCATTACTAGTTGAAAGACCATCGTAATTCTATTCGCAACATATTTCGCAAACAGTATTCAAACATGCAGCTGAGCCTTCCTCCACAAATACACTACTGTCCATTAAAATTGCTACACCAAGAAGAAATGCAAATGATAAACGGGTATTCAGTGGACAAATATAATATATTAGAACTGACATGTGATTACATTTTCACGCAATTTGGTTGCACAGATCCTGAGAAATGAGTACCCAAAACAACCACCTCTGGCCGTAACAACGGACTTGAGACGCCTGGGTATTGAGTTAAACAGAACTTGGATGGCGTGTGCCGGTACAGCTGCCCATGCAGCTTCAACACGATACCACAGTTCATGGCGTATTGAGACGAGTCAGTTGCTCGGCCACCATTGACCAGACGTTTTCAATTGGTTAGAGATCTGGAGAATGTGCTGGCCAGGGCAGCAGTCGAACATTTTCTTTATCCAGAAATGCCCGTACAGGACCTGCAACATTCGGGCGTGCATTATCCTGCTGAAATGTAGGGTTTCGCTGGGATCGAATGAAGGAGACAGCCACGGGTCGTAACACATCTGAAATGCAACATTCACTGTTCAAACTGCCGTCAATGCGAACAAGAGGTGACCGAGACGTATAACCACTGGCACCCCATACTATCACGCCGGGTGATACCCCAGTATGGCGATGACGAATACACGCTTCCAATATGTGCTCACCGCGATGTCGCCAAACATGGATGAGACCATCGTGATGCTGTAAACAGAACCTGGATTCATCCGAAAAAATGACGTTTTGCCATTCGTGCTCCGAGGTTCGTCGTTGAGTACATCATCGCAGGCGCTCCTGTCTGTGATGCAGCGTCAAGGCTAACCGCAGCCATGGTCTCCGAGCTGATAGTACATGCTGCTGCAAACGTCGTCGAACTGTTCGTGCAGATGGTTGTTGTCTTCCAAACGTCCCCATCTGCTGACTCAGGGATCGAGACATGGCTGCACGATCCGTTACAGCGATGCTGATAAGACGCCTGTCATCTCGACTGCTAGTGATACGAGGCCGTTGCGATCCAGCACGACGTTCCGTATTACCCTCCTGAACCCACCGATTCCATATTCTGCTAACAGTGATTGGATCTCGACCAACGCGAGCAGCAATGTCGCGATACGATACACTGCAATCGCGATAGGCTACAATCCGACCTTTATGAAAGTCGGAAACGTGATAGTACGTATTTCTCCTCCTTACACGTGGCATCGCAACAACGTTTCACCTGGAAACGCCGGTCAACTGCTGTTTGTGTATAAGAACGCGGTTGGAAATTTTCCTCATGTCAGCACGTTGCAGGTGTCGCCACCGGCGCTAGCCTTGTGCGAATACTCTGAAAAGCTAATCATTTGCATATGACAGCATCTTCTTCCTGTCGGTTAAATTTCACGTCTGTAGCACATCACCTTCGTGGTGTAGCAATTTTGATGGCCAGTAGTGTATTACCAAACTGCCTTTCTTCGGAACCAGTTTTCCATCAAAAGTATGCACGAGGAGAAATTTTGCTATTCACATTTTTGTACTGTAGAATTCTAGGAATGGCGCTGTGCGTCCGAGTGCTTGAATTGTGGCTCACCTCTCTAACTCGACACGAGCAGTGCGCCCGTGTGTGTGTGTCCCGATGGCTGGTGATTTGATCGACAACCGATGTCTCACTCTCCCCTCTTATAGTGAAATGCCAGAGAGAGAAACAGGAAAAACGTTCCTTAGTTCCAATTGCATCCCGGGCCCCGATGGAGAGTCGGATGAAATCTATGAAGTACCGGGTGATCAAAAAGTCACTATAAATTTGAAAACTGAATAAATCACGGAATAATGTAGACAGAGAGGTACAAATCGACACACATGCTTGGAATGAAATGGGGTTTTATTATAAAAAAAAAAAAAATACAAAAGTTCAAAAATTGTCCGACAGATGGCACTTCATCTGATCAGAATAGCAGTAATTAGCATAACAAAGTAAGACAAAGCAAAGGTGATGTTCTTTACAGGAAATGCTCAATATGTCCACCATCATTCCTCAGCAATAGCTGTAGTCGAGGAATAATGTTGTGAACAGATCTGTAAGCGTGTCCTGAGCTATGGCGAGGCATTGGCATCGGATGTTGTCTTTCAGCATCCCTAGAGATGTTGGTCGACACTTGCGACTTCAGGTGACCCCAAAGCCAATAATCGCCCCGACTGAGGTCTGGAGCCTGGGAGACCAAGCATGCCGAAAGTGGCGGCTGAGCACACGATCATCACCAAACGACGCGCGCAAGAGATCTTTCACGCGTCTAACAATAGGGAGTGGAGTGCCATCCTACACAAACATCGTACGTTCCAGCAGGTGTTTATCAGCCAGGCTGGGGATGATGCAATTCTCTAACATATCGGCGTACCTCTCACCCGTCATGGTAGCAGCTACAAAACCAGAATCACGCATTTCCTCGAAGAAAAAAAGCCCGATAACGGTAGATGTGGTAAATCCGACCCATACCGTGACTTTCTCGTCGTGCATTGGAGTGTCCACGAGAGTTCTAGGATTTTCGGTAGCCCAAATTCTGCAGTTGTGGGCGTTGACAGACCCTCGGAGCGTGAAATGAACTTCGTCGGTCCATAACACGTTACTCAACCAATCGTCATCTCCCGCTATCTTTTGAAACGCCCACACCGCAAATGCCCTCCGCTTCACTAAATCGCCAGGTAACATTTTACGATGGATTTTGTACGGATAGCATCGGAAGGTATGCCTAAGTGCAAACCAAACTGTAGTGTATGGAATGCCGGTGCGACGTGCGACTGCACGAGCGCTCTTCCCCGTGCATGGACGAACTCGCTACAGTCTACATTTTTTCCTGAACTGTCTCAGCAGCATTACGCCATGTGCTCGGTCGGCCACTACGGGCTGTATCGTCTAAACAACCCGTCTCTTAGAACTTCGAAATCATTCTCGCCACAGCTGCATTTGTCAACGGATCTTTACCCGTTCGATTCCCCTTCCTATGGCGATAGGATCGTAACGCTGAACTAGCACATTCCCCATTCTGATAATACAGCTTCACTAAAAGCGCCTTTTCAGGTAACGTCAACATCCTGCGACTGATGGCGCATCTGATTCTCTCTCATTACAGATGCTTTCCTGCACGATTGTTATGCACAGTCACTGACGTTTTGCTGTCCAGTGGCACCTGTCGGAATTTTTGTGAACTTTGTTTTTTTCTGTTTCTAATAAGACCCCGTGTAGTTCCAAGCATGTGTGTCAATTTTTATCTGTCTGTCTACATTATTCCGTGGTTTATTACGTTTTATACCGACTTCTTGATCACCCGGTTTGAAGGCGTAGCTTTGGTTCTGAAGTAAGTACAGTTTCAATAAAAAGCGAAATACAGTGAGCCGGCGCAGTTTTAATGGTAAGCTATGCGCCGTTCCCAGCATCTAAGTTCTCCCGCTCTCTCATTCCTCCGCCCAACGGAGACCTAGTTTTATGTTTTCTGACATAACACTAGCAGCGGAGTCTGTGATGTAAGGGGAGCGCTGCCCGAGAAAACGGTCTATCACAAAAGCTGCGTCTGTGCGCCGCTATAAAAGGACAGCCCCACAGCTTCCCGGGCGCACACCGTTCCGGCGGTTTCTCTGCCCGTCGAAGGAAAAATAAGGAAGACCGCGGGGCGGCCAGACGCGGCTTTGTGCTACTTCGTGGCGGCCGACTCGGCGGCGCCGCGGCGCTGTTTGCAGGGGGCGAGGGTTTTCCGGCGCGGGTGACTGCCCCCGGAGCGCATCTCGGACGAGGTCGCAGACAGACGGACAAACTCTGCCGCAATCGATGCGCGGCGGGGGCGGCGGCGGCTCCGTGGCGCCTGTCTGGCGCGGACGCCACCCCAGCCGCCAAGGCCGCCCCCGCCGCCGCCGCCGCCGCCGCCGCCGCCGCCGCCGCCGCCGCCGTAAAAGCCCGGCGCAAACAGCGGCGGGCGCGCCAGATGCAAAACCCGCGGCCGCGCCAAATGAGCCGTGTGACGACCCCTTGCAAATTCTGCAGAGTAATCGCCAGCTTTAATTGCGGCGTACTCGGGAAGCTACACGAGGGAGGAGTGAGAATGTCTGGTCGCAATCGCCAGGGCCCCGGTATAAGCCGCGATAAAAGAGTGTAGCGACTGCCTAGGAGAGCGATTTTTATTTTCATCATTCCGCAATTTCTTTCGTGGAAGATACGCGGGAAGTAAAGCTGCTGGTCCACTTCTGTAGGAGCCAGAACGTGTACTGCAGTTTTACAGCAAGGAGCCAAAGTGTAACGACCACTTGCTTAATAATAGTCCATTGCTGGAACGCAATGGAGCAACGTGGCAATGGTTCAACAAGTCTTTGTTAGTTTTCTGGAGATACCTCGTACCACATGTCTACGCAGAGATCAAACAATGCCATAAAATACAGCCTTAAACTCGGCCCCTATAGCGTTCTTCAAGGGCTATCCGCAAGGTAAGATCCGAAAATACAATGATCTACATACTAAGATGGTATCTGTTCTTGCGGGACACTACGGATGTAGTGCGGGACAATACGTTGAGAATGTGGGTTTCGCGGGAGGCGTGCCAGAGATAAATCCCTGCAGTCGCGCTATCCTCTGTGTCCTCGCTGGCTCAGATGAATAGAGCGTCTGCCATGTAAGCAGGATATCCCGGTTTCGAGTCCCGGTCGGAGCACACATTTTCACCTGTCCCCGTTGACGTATGTCAACGCCTGTTAGCAGCTAAGGGTGTTCATTTCATTGTAAAATACGATGAACTTCTTGTCGACCTCTGTTCACGAGTCTGAGTATTTTGACGCTGGCCTCTCAGTATGTATATTCCTTATTGTCGTCCCTTATTACCAATATTAGCTTCTTCCCAAGATAAGCAGCTTTCACTCGGTTAATACTCGGCAGAAATCAAATATACATTTGGATAGGAATTCCTTAACTCTCGTGCACAAAGGTGTGCAGTATACTGCTGCATCCATTTTCAATAATGTGCCACTCGAATTCAAAAATCCTAGCAGTAATCCACGCGCTTTCAAATCGAAATTGAAGAGTTTCCTCATGAGTTCAAATGGTTCAAATGGCTCTGAGCCCTATGGGACTTAACATCTTAACATCAGTCCCCTAGAACTCAGAACTACTTAAACCTAACTAACCTAAGGACATCACACACATCCATGCCCGAGGCAGGACTCGAGCCTGCGACCCCAACGGTCGTGCGTGTCCAGACTGAAGCGCCTAGAGCCACTCGGCCACTCCGGCCGGCACTGACACACAAACTACGAAAAATTCGTGGGGTCCAGGATTCGAACCTGCGACCGTAGTGGTCGTGCGATTCCAGACTGAAGCGCCAAGAACCGCTCTGCCATACCGGCCGGCTCCTCATGAGTCACTCCTATTCTGTCGAGGAGACCCTTGAAAAATTAAGCTGATTGTTATTGTATTGCTGATAACGTTTACTTAAACTGATGGACTGACACTTTTCAGATTCATGATCATTTCTTTTTATCTCTTAATACTTTTACGTTGTAATTCCATGTACTGACACGTTCCACTACCTTGGATATTTGCTCCTCAATTTGCTAATATGGAACTTGACGTGTAAATAAATAAATGAAGCTTTGCTTTGATGTGTTGGGCAATGTCTCTGGTATGCCCGTCGATTGCGTCATGTCACTCTTCTCTGTTCTGAGCGCTGTGTGAGCACGTAAAGACGTCTACGTGAATCGTGTCTCCAACCTAGTATGAGAGCCTGCGGAGAGATTTCGCCTGATGGCATACATCCCACATAACATCGCTGTCATACGCTGCCTGCTTTATGACGTCAGTTCTCGGCTGCACTGTGCACGCCCAATGACGATGCTCTGGCAGCGCTTTCGATGGGAAGTGTTTGATCTCCCATCTTACAGCCTGGACTTGGCTCCCTGTCATGTTCATCTCCGCTCACATGAACCACTGGCCATGAAGACAACATTGTGGCACAGACAACGAGCCGAAGTACAGCGTAGACAATTGTCGGGAAACACTGACCCCTGGGTTCTTTCACGAGAGTATTGGCAAATGTCTAAGTCGAGGTGGCAGGTAAAGCTACACTGCTGGCCGTTAAAATTGCTACACCTCGAAGATGACGTGCTACAGACGTGAAATTTAACCGAGAGGAAGAAGATGCTGTGATAGGCAAATGATTAGCTTGCACACAAGGTTGGCGCCGGAGGCGACACCTGCAACATGCTGACATGAGGGAAGTTTGCAACCGATTTCTCATACACAAACAGCAGTTGACCGGCGTTGCCTGGTGAAACGTTCTTGTGATGCCTCGTGTAGGGAATAGAAATGCGTACCATCACGTTTCCGACTTAAATAAAGGTCGGATTGTAGTGTTACGACCTGTGGCTCTACCCTTCATTCGACCCTGCGAAACCATACATTTCAGCAGGATAATGCACAACCGCGTGTAGCAGGTTCTGTACACAGTGAATGTACGACAGCTGCCCTGGCCAGCTTTTCAGAGCATTCACACAAGGTTGGCGCCGGTGGCGACACCTACGACGTGCTGACATGAGGAAAGTTTCCAACCGATTTCTCATATACAAACAGCAGTTGGACGGCGTTGCCTGGTGAAACGATGTTGTGATACCTCGTGTAAGGAGGAGAAATGCGTACCATAACGTTTCCGACTTTCATAAAGGTCGGATTGTAGCCTATCGCGATTGCGGTTTATCGTATCGTGACATTGCTGCTCGCGTTGTTCGAGATCCAATGACTGTTAGCAGAATATGGAATCGGTGGGTTCAGGAGGGTAATACGGAACGCTGTGCTGGATCACAACGGCCTCGTATCACTAGCAGTCGAGATGACAGGCATCTTATCCGCATGGCTGTAATGGATAGTGCAGCCACGTCTCCATCCCTAAGTCAACAGAGGGGGCCGTTTACGAGACAACAACCATCTGCACGAACAGTTCGACGACGATTGTAACAGCATGGACTATCAGCTCGGAGACCATGGCTGCGGTTACCCTTGACCCTGCATCACAGACAGGAGCGCCTGCGATGGTGCTCAACGACGAACCTCGGTGCACGAATGGCAAAACGTCATTTTTTCTGATGAATCCAGGTTCTGTTTATAGCATCATGATGGTCGCATCCATGTTTGGCGACATCGCGGTGAGCACATATTGGAAGCGTGTATTCGTCATCGCCATACTGGGGTATCACCCGGCGTGATAGTATGGGTTGCCATTGGTTACACGTCTCGGTCACCTCTTGTTCGCATTGACGGCATTTTGAACAGTGGATTTACATTTAAGATGTGTTACGACCCGCGGCTCTCCCATTCATTCGATCCCTGCGAAACCTTACATTTCAGCAGAATACTGCACGACCGCATGTTGCAGGTCCTGTATGGACATTTCTTGATAAAGAAAATGTTTGACTGCTGCTCTAGCCAAAACGTTCTCCAGATCTCTCCCCAATTCAAAATGTCTAGTCAATAGTGGCCGAGCAACTGGCTCGTTACAATACTCCAGTCACTACTCTTGATGAGCTGTGGTATCGTGGTGAAGCTGCATGGGCAGCTATACCTGTACACGCCACCCAAGCTCTTTTTGACTCAATGCCCAGGCGTATCAATACCGTTATGACGGCCAGAGGTTGTTGTTCTGGGTACTGATTTCTCAGGATCTGTGCACCCAAATTGCGTGAAAAAGCCCTCTATCGTAGTCCTTTGTTTCAATGTTGTCCCCTATTTGCCACACGTATCGTCGCTATAATGATTCCCCAGCCGTCTGTCCTCCTTTTATATAATTTTCTGCCCACGTCACGTGCCCCCGACGCCACCATGAGTCACTAAATGTTGTGATGAACAGCAGCCATAATGTCTTCACTCATCAGTATACAGGCTGGTCCATTGATCGTGACCGAGCCAAATATCTCACGAAATAAGCGTCAAACGAAAAAATGATAAAGAACGAAACTTGTCTGTCTAGCTTGAAGGAGAAACCAGATGGCGCTATGGTTGGTCCGCTAGATGGCGCTGCCATAGGTCAAACGGATATCAATTGCGGTTTTTTTAAATAGGAACCCTGTAGAGGGAGCCGTAGAGAGCATAAACTGTGGAGGAAGACATTGAAATGCATCCAACAACTAATTGAGGACGTAGGTTGCAAGTGCTGCTCTGAGATGAAGAGGTTAGTGCAGGAAAGGAATTCGTGGTGGGCCGCAACAAAACAGTCAGAAGACTGATGAGAAAAAAAAAATAGGAGAGAGAGGAGTTCGTGTTGAATACAAAGAGAAACGTTACAGAATTCAGAAATCCGCCACTTTTTTCGCACCCTGCCGAAGCAGAGCAGTCTCAACACAAGTTAATATCAACACAGGGTCCGAAATTCTCCGATCTGTTTCCGTTCGGCAAACATAAGTGTGAAAGAACGAGGCTCGGCGATTGACAAGTGGCCGTTGACGCGCAGACTTGCGCTCCCTCTCCGGAGAAGAGAGAGAAAAATGGTATAAAAGTTCATTCCCGTCCGAGAAAAACACACTCCCCAAAGAGAGAAATAAAAAATGCGAGGAGCGGTCCTTTTAGAGCGGCGAAAAGTCGCACACGTACAGTCAGCTGACAATTACGTTAGTGAGTACAGCTCTGATACTCGGTATCATTAAAACCGATCATTGGAAAATGAAAATAAGGCATTATCGCCCGGTCGGCGAAGATATAGTTGCGAACGGAGTATGATCGGAAATGACCGACTGTAATCAGATACTGATAATGTACAAGGGCATGAGTAAATACGCCACGAGTTTAACCAAAGGTTATTCTGACTTTTCGATATGCTGAGCCAGTCCTTCAGACCATCATATCTTTTTTGATTTCTTCACTTTTTTCATGCAGCTGTTTCGCCTTAGATTCTGTGCACTTCCTGTTTATTTCATTCCTGAGTTACTTGTATTTATGTATTCCTGAATTATCTGAACATTTTTGTACTTCCTTCTTTCATCGATCAGCTGAAGCACTTCTTCTGTTACTCATAGTACCTTCTCCGTACCTATGTTTTTCTGTCCTACTTCTGTGATTGTCATTTTTAGAGTTATCCACCCCTCTTCAACTGACCAGCCGACTGAGATATTCCTTATCGCAGTATTTATAGCCTCAGGGAACACGAAGCGTATCTCTCCATCCATTAGTACCTCCGTATCACACTTCTTTCTGCATTGATTCTTCCTGACTAATCTCTTAAACTTCAACCTACTCTTCATCACTACTAAATTTTTGGTGAGTCTATATCTGCTCCTGAATGAGGCTTCAAATTCATTATGTTTTTTCGGAATCTCTGCATTACCATGACGTAATTTAACTGAAATCTTGCCGTGTCTTTCGGCCTTTTTCAAGTATACGTCCTGCTCTTGCGATTCTTGAGCAGAGTATTCGCTATTACTAGCAGAAATTTATTGCTGAACTCAGTTACCTTTCTCCTTTCTCATTCCTAGTACCTAGCCCATATTCTGCCGCAACCCTTTCTTCTACTCCTTGTCCAACAACAACATTTCAATCTCCCACAATCGTGAGATTTTCATCTGTCTTTACGTACTGAATTATCCTTTTAATATCCTCTAACTCACTTTCTGCCCCACCTTCCTATTCGTACCGAATCCTTCTCCCCTTATACACTACTAGCCATTAAAATTGCTACACCAAGAAGAAATGAAGATGATAAACGGGTATTCATTGGACAAATATATTATACTAGAACTGACATGTGGTTACATTTTCACGCAGTATGGGTGCATGGATCCTGAGAAATCAGTACCCAGATCAACCACCCCTGGCCGTAATAACGGTCTTGAAACGTCTGGGCATTAAGTCAAACTGAGCTTGGATGCCGTGTAGAGGTACAGCTGCCCATGCAGCTTCAACACGACACCACAGTTCACCATGAGTAGTTACTGGCGTATTGTGAGGAGCCAGTTGCTCGGCCACCATTGACCAGACGTTTCAAATTGGTGAGAGATCTGGAGAATTTGCTGGCCAGGGCAGCAGTCGAACATTTTCTGTATCCAGAAAGGCCCGTACAGTACCTGCAACATGCGGTCGTGCATTATCTTGCTGAAATGTAGGGTTTCGCAGGGAACATGGATTCGTCCGAAAAAAATGACGTTTTGCCATTCGTGCACAAAGGTTCGTCTTTGAGTACACCATCGCAGGTGCTCCTGTCTGTGATGCAACGTCAAGGGTAACCGCAGCCATGGTCTCCGAGCTGATAGTCCATGCTGCTACAAACGTCGTCGAACTGTTCGTGCAGATGGTTGTTGTCTTTTAAAAGTCCCTATCTGTTGACTCAGGGATCGAGACGTGGCTGCACGATCCATTACAGCCACGCGCATAAGATGCCAGTCATCTCAACTGCTAGTGATACGAGGCCGTTGGGATCCAGCACGACATTCCGTATTACCCTCCTGCGAACAGTCATTGGATCTCGAACAACGCGAACACCAATGTCGCGATACGATAAACCGCAATTGCGATAGGCTACAATCCGACCTTTATCCAAGTCGGAAACTTGATGGTACGCATTTCTCCACCTTACACGGGGCATCACAACAACGTTACACCAGGCGACGCCGGTCAACTGCTGTTTGTGTATGAAAAACCGGCTGGAAACTTTCCTCATATCAACACTTTGCGGGTGTCGCCACCGGTGCCAACCTTGTGCGAATGCCATGAAAAGCTCATCATTTGGATATGACAGCATGTTCTTCCTGTTAAATTTCCCGTCTGTGGCAATTCATCTTCGTAGTTTAGCAATTTTAATGGCCAGTAGTGTATCATTTTTTGCTGCTGTTGATATTACCGTGTACTCGCCTGACCATATGTCCATTTCTTCTTTCCATTTCACTTCAGCGACTCCCCTTATATCTAGTTTGAGCCTTAACATTCCCCTTTTCAGTTTTTCTAGCTTCTCTGAGACGATCAAACTTCTGACATTTCACGTACAGATTCGTAGAATGTAGTAGAGCTTTAGTTTGTTATTCAGTCTTTTTGTCATGATCACCTCTCCGTTGGCATCCCCTCACCATTACGCCGGGCAGAAGGAGGTCCAACACGATGTCAGGAGGTACCGCATGACTTTTGTCGCCTCACGTAATTTAGTCGCGGGCAGCCAGAGGCGGCGCCCCCGGCTGCTGGGGGTAGCGGAGACAGCCGGAGCTGGGCGGCAGCGAGCGGCGCGGCTTTCCTCAGAAGAATCCACAGCTGCGGCCGCTGCCACGCTTACGCCGGCTCGCTTTCTCGCAGCAATTATGGTCGAGCAGCGCGCCTACTTTCGTGGCGCTCTGACCGCGACGCAACGCCGCCTGTCGGAAGACGCGAGTGTCAGGGTTCTCTACCGATGGACACGACTGACGCAGGCAATCGTTCTTCGCAGCGAGACATCTCCAAAAGCGGCAGTGAAGGTCGCGGCGAAAAGTTCATGCGGTTTCCAGCTGCACTACAGGCCATTAAAATTGCTACACCACGAAGAGCACGTCCTACAGACGCGAAATTTAACGGACAGGAAGAATATGCTGTGGTATACAAATGATTAGCTTTTCACAGAGCATTCACACAAGGCTTGCGCCGGTGGCGACACCTACAACGTGCCGACATGAGAAACGTTTCCAAGCGATTGCTCATACACAAACAGCAGGTGACCGGCGTTGCCTGGTGAAACGTTGTTGTGGTGCTTCGTGTGAGCAATGCGTACCAACACGTTTCCGACTTTGATAAAGGTCGGATTGTAGCCTATCGCGATCACGGAGGAGGAGATTAGTGTTTAACGTCCCGTCGTCAACGAGGTCATTAGAGACGGTGCGCAAGCTCGGGTTGCGGAAGGATGTGGAAGGAAATCGGCCGTGCCCTTTCAAAGGAACCATCCCGGCATTTGTTTGAAACGATTTAGGGAAATCACGGAAAATCTAAATCAGGATGGCCGGAGACGGGATTGAACCGTCGTCCTCCCGAATGCGAGTCCAGTGTGCTAACCCCTGCGCCACCTCGCTCGGTTGTCGTATCAGGACATTGCTGCTCGCGTTGGTCGAGATCCAATGACTGTTAGCAGAATATGGAATCGGTGAATTCAGGAGGGTACTACGGAACGCCGTGCTGGATCCCAACGGCCTCGTATCACTAGCAGTCGAGATATCAGACATCTTATCCGCGTGGCTGTAACGGATCGTGCAGCCACGTCTCGATCCCTGAGTCAGCACATGGGAACGTTTGCAAGACAACAACCATCTGCACTAACAGTTCGACACGTTTACAGCAGCAGGGGCTATCAGCTCGGAGACCATGGCTGCGGTTACCCTTGACACTGCATTGAAAATAGTCCGAGGAGGTCAATCCCAACACGCTGGAAAGGCGTTTTAGCTGGTGGAATTCGTATGAGTCAGCCAGGTGGTTTCTGAGGAGTAGCCTTTCTCCTCTGTGGCATTCTCGACAATGCGACACATAGTGACGGACACTCTTAAATAAACCTGGCCAGAGCCGGCCGAAGTGGCCGTGCGGTTCTAGGCGCTGCAGTCTGGAACCGCGAGACCGCTACGGCCGCAGGTTCGAATGCTGCCTCGGGCATGGATGTGTGTGATGTCCTTCGGTTAGTTAGGTTTGACTGGTTCTAAGTTCGATGGGACTAATGACCTCAGATGTTGAGTCCCATAGTGCTCAGAGTCATTTGAGCCAAACCTGGCCAGACAAATCTCTTGCGGATTCTACCGTATGTCTTAATAAATCCTAGAAGTCCAGCCTCAGGTGTGTCATGGAATTTCTGTAGAACCACTAAAACATGTTTTTAAGGATTACTGGTAGCCACCTCTTTCCAAACGGATCAAAGTTTTCCTTGCAAAGTAATCCACTAACTACCTTAAATTGTCCTTTAAATCCTCTGATCGATTTAAGGCAAGCATAAGTTATCTCGGCGTCCTTCTTCTGCTCAGCAGAGAGGTCCTGGAGTGCGGCGACACAGTCACTATCTTCATCGAAGTCTTGATGGTATGACACAGGGTCTCTTGAGGGACAGTCGGCATCTTGGTGTTTTCTTCCACTTTTGTACACTATGGCAATGTCATACTCTTGAAGTCGTAGTGCCCACCATGCTAGCCGTCCTGTTTGATCCGTAAGACCTGCCAACCTGTCGAAATTTGCACATGGTCCAGATCACAGCAAGACATTCTGTTTCTGTAGTTGAGTAGTTTCTCTCGGCTTTTGTAAGTGTCCTAGAAGCATAGTTCTTCTCTGAATTTGCACCATAACAGCACAGTGTAGTTCTGTAGATCCTCTCTCATCATACAGACCAAGTACAGGATCAATCGTCAAAGCTTTTCGCAGCACATCGAAAGAATTTTGTTGAGCACCAGCCCAAATAAACCTAGCATCAGCTTTTAACAACTCTTGGAGGGACCTGGCTTTGATACGAAAGTCTTTGATAAAAACGACGGTAATAATAACATAATCTGACGAAGCTTCTCACATCTCTAATACTTTTAGGAACAGGAAATTCCGTTATAGATCTCACTTTTTCTGGGTCTGGCCGCACACCTTCGTTTGACACAAGGTGTCCAAGTATTTTGATTTCTTTTACTCCAAAGAGGCACTTTCTTGGATTATGTTTCAGTCCGCCTTCTTGTACACACTTAAGAACGGCCTACGCCCGCCTGGTAGAAAATACGTTAGCCAAACACACGGTGTCATCCCATTTGTTAAATTTGGCTATATGCGCATAGACCTTCAGCCACTTGTTTGGATCGTGGCCAAAGTCACCAAAGAACCCGAAAGGATGTCTCATGTGGTGACACACAGTTACTGTCATCGCAACGTCCTCTTCTTCTTCTGTCTCCGATAGACTGCGATCCGTTGTATATGGCTCGAACTCGGGTTTGCTTGCCACGTAGACAGCGGCTCTGTAGTGGCCTGATGGGAGCCACTGTGTCGTCGATAATGTGAGCTATCACAGCTTCCAATACCCAGCGTCTCCACCAGAATAATGTTACGTAAGAGAAGGTGTAATCAGATGAATGACCAACACTAACTTCACTTACCGACAGTTTACTCAGCACTTGCACATACAAGAGCGCGGAGCGAACTGCCTCAGGCCAGAACACATACAGTATAAATACAGCTACAGAACATTCCAGTACATTGATTCTTGACATTTGTGGATACTTCTACAAAGTACTCGAACTGAGTATAGAAATTAAAATCGTACAGTCCAGGTGTGTTTTGACCTCATGACCCTACATGCAACAGTTTTGTATTATAACCACTACACCAAGGAGCTACTCAGCTTCTTCTGTGACAATATTGTACAGTACTTCTTACTTCACAGACCCATTTGTAAAATAATAAATATTGTAGGATATTACACCAGTGTCGTGTGTTTTTACTTCAAAATTTCAGTTATCACTATCTTTCTTCTCATGTTGGCACTCACAAAAAAATTACTTTGGAATATATTGACTAAGTTAATAAATGCTTAGGGCAGCTATGCTGTAATAGTGATAACGACTCTAAACTGAATAATGATAATTATAATTGCACTCAAAAAAGTCTGAAAGCGTATTACACACATTATTTCATACATTGTTCAATACTGTGAATATATTTCTATTACATATTAGAAAAAATCTTGAAAATTTTTAATGGGTCAGTCTAATTTAATGTTTATTAAATTTTATTGACCATTTGTATATGCGTGTATATTTTCACAAACATTCATTACATGTCTATTGCTGCAACAGCATGGATTTCAAACAAGTTTTTCAAAAAGAAAACTGTCAGGGATGGACGTATATATATATATATATATATATATATATATATATATATATATATATATATATATAGGACACACCTAAGCGATCTGCCACCTAGTCCAGCACTAGTCCAACATAAGGAAAACACAGAGCACTTTTGAACCGTACTGGGGTACCGTCTGGGGTACTTCAGCAGTTGAACAAAGGACATGCTACAGCTATAATGTGTAAATACTAGTACGTATAATGTTAGGTGTAGCTCATGTTATTCCTGATTTCGAAAGCACTGTAGTGAAATTCTTTCTTTTGTTGCAGGTACGTTGCTGATATTTGGCTGTTTCCTGACTAACGGAAGCAATTGGCACAAAACAGAAACTTAAGTATCAATGCACACTGCTTATAAAATGATAAGATTTTACTTATAGTTTCGGAAAGATTAGCTGCTTGACACCTTCCTCCTACATGATTATGTAGCTTTTTCCATGTGAAGATGAGTGACGCTGCCATCAACAACACTGCTTGGTCTTAAAAGTTGTCACATATTTTCTTGTTTCCTTTTTCTCACAGTGACTTAGATCATCCTCTTAGCTTCGAGTGATGATCATTACTGAAATGTAGTGCATGCTTGACAGTCTCATATTTTGATTAGATAGGACTCCACTGTGGAGAAGGTCAACGAGCCGGGAATTGTATCCCGAGAGCGTTATTTCGAGTATCATGCAATCACCGGTTTGAGCAAATGAGGACCACAGAAAGATCATTGACCTCAAGTACTTGAACGTAAAAGTAAGTTAAAAAGTTCAACCGCAACATCTACGTTAGCAGCGATCCCGGATGACGTTGTTATTCGGTGTGATTATTTTAAACTTTATTTTTTATCGCTTATCTAAACTAAATTATCTGAAGATGGTCGTCTCCAACTAAAACCGGACATTATTTATTATAATCGGTGGCAAATGTGTCGTGTAATTATTGCTGCAACGGTTGTGGCCAGGATTTTATATTGTTGTGATACAGTATGTGATTTAAGTTTCCCCGCAGTATACTACAGTCAGACAGAATAGTGAAATATGAATGACCTTACTGTTATTGTTCTGTCCTTATACAATGTCTGTAGTTATTATTGTAGCCCTTAGACTCATGTTTCTCTCAAGGTTAAGTTGTAATGCGCTGTCTTTTGTCATTAATTTATTAAGACGTATATGTTTCAATAGGTTTTATATTTATCATGGAGCTTAATATCTAGAAATTCAAATGCCAGAAAGTAAAATTAATCATAACTACATCAGAAAAAGAAAATAGTTTACATGTATATGAGTGCGAAGAGTAGAATAAAAGAAAAGGAACCGCGAGCTGTGAAAAAGGATGTGCCTCGGCGTTTCGAGAGCAGGAAAACTTTGAGTAAATTGCAGGGCAGCCTATTTCAGAGAGAGATCTCATCAATAGAGAAGAAATGATGTTTTGTTTAATGAATGAGTGGAGCCGGTATACTAAGCATGCCAGATCTTGTATAGTGATTCTGATTAGATTATAGGTACCTGAGGTTTGGTGCGCGGTAATGGGGGGAATGCACTATGAGTATACTATGAAATAGCACGATGTATTCAAAAAGACTACCTCTACGTGTAAGGCACTGCCACGATCAAGAACGTGGATGTCACGGTCGGTACACACACAAGCAAGCATAGTGGGCAGTTGCAGAACGGTATGTTCTGTGCGGGTCGTCAACGGAGAGGTCCGCTGTGTAACAAAAGCTGTTTTCTCTACGGAAAGACAAGGACAGAAGGAGCAGTAACAGAACTGATAAATTCCTGTTCTTAAGCAAATTTTCTCAAACATTCAAAACAGGGCTCCAACAAGACGCCATGCATAACCTTCCAGTACTGTTAAGGATTCGATGAAAAATGCTGGCAAGAATCAAGTTCGGAACCCGCATATCGCCAGTTGAAAGCACTGAATACTAGAGCACGTCGGACGTGGCACGTTATGCATCAGCATGGATACAGTACATTGATAGATATTATCGAATTAAGATGATTTCTTCTCTTTCTTCTTCTTCTCCCTCCTACTCCTCCTCATAGACGCCCTATGGCTCTTGATACTAGTATACTGATTTTCAAATTAATAAAGTATTTTCGTGAATATACGTATCCGATATGCGAATGATAGTCAAAGGATTAATGTAAAACAAACAGAAATAAAAGTTGTCGGAATTCACGTTGCTTCTAATGCCGCACCTAACAATTAAAATGTGCATATTAACATTTTTTCGAAGAAATGCTAACGAACCTGAGTGGGAGACGTTACATGAAAGATAGTGTGTATCGCGTGGAGCCATACACATGAAATGCTAAGAACCTAGGTTCCGAAATGAGTCAAGAAGTGTAATGATCACAAGACCAAAATTAAGAGAAATTAAGTCTCCACAGAGGGCACTGATAGTCTCGCTTGCGAACCATCCAAAGTGAAATAGGAAAGATGGAAAATGATGCTACCCATAAACATCAGATGCTAACCACCTGACTACCTTACAGTACCCAGTGAACGTTTACACAGTAGCTTGGCAGTAGTACACTACTGGCCATTAAAATTGCTACACCACGAAGATGACGTGCTGCAGACCTAAGATTGAACCGACAAGATGAAGATCCTGTGATATGCAAGTTTCCAACCGATTTCTAACACACAAACGGCAGTTGACCGGCGTTGCCTGGTGAAACGTTGTTGTGATGCCTCGTGTAAGGAGGAGAAATGCAAACCGTCTCCTTTCCGACCTTGATAAAGGACGGATTGCAGCCTATCGCGATGGCGGTTTATCGTATCTCAACATTTCTGCTCGCGTTGGTCAAAATCCAATGACTGTTAGCAGAACATGGAATCGGTGGGTTTAGGAGGGTAATACGGAACGTCGTGCTGGATCCCAACGGCCTCGTATCACTAGCAGTCGACATTACAGCCATCTTATTCGCATGGCTGTCACGGATCGTGCAGCCACGTCTCGATCCCTGAGTCAACAGATGGGGACGTTTGCAAGACAACAGCAATCTACACAAACAGTTCGACGACGTTTGCAGGACCATGGACTATCAACTCGGAGACCATGACTGCGTTTACCTTTAACGCTGCATCACAGACAGGAGTGCCTGCGATGGTGGACTCAACGACGAACCTGGGTGCGCAAATGGCAAAACGCCATTTTTCCGGGTGAACCAGGTTCTGTTTGTAGCGTCATGATGGTCGCATCCGTGTTTGGCGACATCGCTGTGAACTCAAAATGGAAGCGTGTATTCGTCATCGCCATACTGGCGCATCACCCGACGTGATGGTATGGGGTGCCATTGGTTACACGACTCGGTGACCTCGTGTTGACATTGACGGCACTTTGAACAGTGAACGTTACATTTCAGATGTGTTACGATCCGTGGCTCTACCCTTCATTCGATTCCTGCGAAACCCTACATTTCAGCAGGATTATGCACGACGGCATTTTGCAGGTCCTGTACGGGTCTTTCTGGATACTGAAGATGTTTGCTGCTCTGGCCAGCACATTCCCCAGATCTCTCACCAATTGAAAACGCCTGGTCACTGGTGGCCGAGCAACTGGCTCGTCACAATACGCCAGTCACTACTCTTGATGAACTGTGGTATCGTGTTGAAGTTACATGGGCAACTGTACCTGTACACGTCATCCAAGCGCCGTTTGACTCAATGCCCAGGCGTATCAAGGCCATTTTTACGGTCAGACGTGATTGTTCTGGGTGATTGCGTGAAAATGTAATCACATATCAGTTCTAGTATAATATATTTGTCCAGTGAATACCCGTTTATCATCTGCATTTCAACTTGGCCTAGATATTTTAATGTCCAGTAGTGTAAAATGTGCATATTAACGTTTTTTTCGAATAAATGCTAATGAACCTGAGTGGGAGACATTACATGGAAGATATTGTGTATCGCTTGGAGCCCAACACATGAAATTCTAAGAGCCCAGTATATTACTCTAGCCAGCCAACACCTCGCGCAATGATCGCAAGACCAAAATTAAGAGAAATTACGTCTCCACAGAGGGCTACCGATAGTCTCGCTTGCGAACCATCCAAAGTGAAATAGGAAAGATGGAAAATGATTCTAGTGTACTATTAAGCCTTCCCACAAAGATCAGATGCTAATCACCTAACTTATAGTACCCAGTGAACGTTTACACCTAGCTTGGCAGTAGTTTTTTTTTACTTTTTGTAAGACAGATAGTTGGTGGAGTCTTTTGCAGCGCGAAAGAGAAAGTTTTGTCCAATTCATTAGGTTTGTTTGTTCTTTACGCCCTAAAAATACCTGTTGTCCTTTGTACATGATCGATCTCTCTCTCTCTCTCTCTCTCTCTCTCTCTCTCTCTCTCTCTCTGTGTGTTTAAAGGAATATTGATATAAAACATTCTGTAGAGAGTTTCGTGTAGTATGCTACCAGTAAACGATTTTGATTTGCGGCATTCTCACTGTGACGCTGCTTACAAGTACGCGTTTCCGAGCCGGAACACTGAGTCGTAGACCGGGCCGGCTATTAAGTGGAAGTCGCGCTCGTGTGGGCGGCTTCGTTCTGACAGCAGCGCCGCCCGAGTTCAGTCGGCAGGGTTGTAACATTCTCCAGCTGTCTCCGAGGTACTGCCGCTTCCGTGGAACACTTAACTCTTGTGTGTGTGTGTGTGTGTGTGTGTGTGTGTGTATGTGTGTATGTGTGTGTGTGGTGTGTGTGTGTGTGTGTGTGTGTGTGGGCGCTCGCGGCCGTGTGCGCGCAGGCAGACGTATGGGAAGTCCCCGGGCTGTGTATGTTTGCGGCAACGAGAGCCAGCGCCGGACTAAGCCCTGTACAGGAGAAATAATAAACAATCAAACGAACGTAAACGCTCTTCGCTTCAGAGAGGCGCGTCCTCCTGGTGGTATTTCCCTCGGCTACCGTTTCGGATGTGAGAAACTTATTTCTGCCCCTGGAGACGGGAGCAGCTATCTCGCGCAGAGCGATGCACACTTGATCGGCTGACCTGCCACCTCCTTAACTCTTCAGCGCCGCTGTTTTGTTGTAGCGGGCGAGACTTCCATCTCTCCCTCCCGCCCCCTCTCCTCCTCAATACACTCGGCCTGTGATGGTGCCGCGGTAGGCGTTGCTGCCGCATATTTCATGGCAACACTAACAAACACTCAGCGGACATAAATCTCGCCTGCGCTGTGCTCAACGAGACCAGCTAACCAGGCGACGCCGTGACCCACCTGACGGCTGCAAAAAGGGCTCGTGCCATAGCTCCATTTTCGGCTCAGTCGAAAGAAAAGTTTTGTTGCATCTCAGTCTGATCCGCACTATATTCCCACATACTGCTGCAGTTATTTTGGCTCATGTTTGCCATATTCTTGTATGCCATAATTACAACTTCACTATCAGACAACTGCTGCACAAGTATAACACACAAAGTGCCACGAAACTTCATAGTTATCCAAGATTATTGAAGTACTGTGGGTACTGTTGTGGTCTTCAATTCCAAGTCTGGTTTGATGGAGCTGACCTCGTCGGTCTACATGTTGCAATGGTACTTGAATTACGTATCCATTACGGCACCTCAACTCAACCTCTCGATACCAGCAGTATTCTACTGTGTTTCTGTAAAGTAGTTGACATATTTCTGAGACAACATTCAGATTTGATTTCATTAATGTAGAGGTACTTTGATACATCGATATGTTTATATTGCAATGATATTATTCTTATGTGTATTCTTTCTATTGTCACTATGATTTTTGTGCGCGTATGCGGTTATTAGAGTTAGAGAGTCGGACCTTGAGAAAGTCAAGTCTTGGACGTCATGTTGGAAAGACGCATAACGTAGTCAGTTTACAAAATGTGAACTTTAACAGTGAGGAAGATGTTTTCAAGTATGTTTTGTATTGTGAAGTGATGTTTAGTGTTTTACGTGATATTGCAACGAAAGTAATAAAAAATTCGGAGTGCTGATTATTTTTTTACATCACCATTGTGCTAACTTTCTAAGGTTTAATCTTCAAGAATGGTTTGTGAAACACATCTATAAAACTTTTGAATATAGCAGAATAAAACATAGGCCCCTCTGCATCCAAGCTTGGAATCATCAAAGCCTAGATTTTCGACGATTGATCCATGTTTTTACAACGAGACCAGCGTGGGAAACACGAAAAGATGAGTGCCTAGTTTATCTATTATTAAATGACTTTATAAACTGTGCTCTAATGACACCTGCCACATAATAACCTTGTTGTTGTCCGAAAATGCAGTATTTAGCAGCGTGAGCAACACCACAATCATTATTAAATTTTGACCTTTGTTGTGGTAGGGTTTTTAGAATGTGAAAACCTTTTCTTTTCTACACAACTACTACAACCCACATCCAGATGCAACAGCTTACTGCATCCAAGCTTTGGTATCATTCTACAGTTTTTAATATCCCCCCCCCCAAAAAAAATCTTCCATTTCCATACTGACGATTTATTGATAAATCAATAAAAGTCCTGCCAACTTCTTTTAGTCAAGTTGTGCCAAGAATTTCCTTTTCTTTTTTTTACAATTCGATTCAGCACCCTCTTATTAGCCACTTATCTATCTATCTATCTATCTAATCTTAGTCATTCTCTCGTAGCACCACAATTAAAAAGTTCTTGTTCTCTTCTAGTCTGAACTGCATATCGTCCACGTTTCACTTCCGCACAAGGCTACACCCCACACAAGTTCTATCTATCTATCGCTTGCGCCTTGTCCCGCGGCTACGTGGGGTCGGCCATGGTTAATCGGATTTGGCATGTTAAGTTGAAGAGGTGGCCGGATGCTCTTCCTGACTCCACCCCGTACCCCCCGGGACGGAATTAGTGTACCCCAACTGTCTGTGCCTAGTGGAATCCATGAAATAGCGTGAATGTGTTCAGATGTCTGCAAGCTGTGTAACAGGCGGAACGAGGGGACCAGCGCGATATTCACCTAGCGGGATGTGGAAAACCACCTAAAAACCACATCCAGGCTGGCCGGCACACCGGCTCTCGTCGTTAATCCGCCGGGCGGATTCAATCTGGGGCCGGCGCGCCAACCCGAGTCCAGGAAGCAGAGCGTTAGCG
Organism: Schistocerca gregaria; assembly: GCF_023897955.1. NCBI lineage: Eukaryota > Metazoa > Arthropoda > Insecta > Orthoptera > Acrididae > Schistocerca > Schistocerca gregaria. The sequence goes on from NC_064927.1 coordinate 426,066,749, forward strand.
CTCTCGGCTAAGCTGGCGGGTTACACTCCACACAAGTACCTCCATAAAAAACTTCCTAAAACATAGATTTATTAGAACCTGATATGCACGGCCTTGGTGTCCCACAAATATTACTGTGGAACACGAATAACCTCTGTTTCTATTTTCAGCATGCCCATGTTTCTCCTTGGACCGATGGAATATTCCAGAGAAACTTAGATTTGATGTTAACAAATTCATCTTTTCCAGAAATACTCTTCGTACTAATGTCAGCTTGGATTTTATATACCCTCCACTTTGGCCATTGCAGTTCTTTTTCTGCCCAAATTATCAAACTCATCTATTTCTTCTGATATTTCATTTCCTAATCTAATTCCCTCTCCATTGCCTGTTTTAAGTCGGCTATATTCCATAACCATTCCTTTACTTTTGGTGATGTTTATCTTAGAATCTCTTTTTTTCTGTTCAACAGCTCTTCCAAGTCCTTTGTCGTTTGTCACAGAAGTACAATGTCATTAGCGTCCGCCTGTTTGGCTGGGTGGCAGTGTATTTGCCTACTATGCAGTGGCCCCGGTTTCGATTCAGGGTTGAAGATTTTTCTCCGCTCATGGACTGGGTGTTGTGTTACCCTTATCATCATCTTATCATCAGCGACGCGGAAGTAGCCCAATGTGGCGTCTCCTGAAATAAGATTTGCACCCGGCGACCGAACTTAACCGGATGGGGGCCTCCCGGACGTCAAAGTCACACGATCATCAATGCCGTTAGTATACCTTAAAGTTTCTGTTTCTTTTCTCTGAAATTTAATTCCTTCTCAAAATTTGTCTTTGGTTTCCTTTACGATCTGCTCAGTGTACATATTATTTAATATTGGGGATGGGTTACGACCCTGTCTCACTCGCTTCTCAACTATGGTTTCCTTTCATGTCCTTCAACCTATATAACCGCAACGTGGTTTCTGGCGCAAGTCGTATATAACCTTTCGCACGTTGTATTTTATCCTTGCTGCCTTCAAAATTTCGATGAGTCTTTTCCAATCAACATTGTCAAATGCTTGTTCTAGGCCTACAAATTCAGTATTTCTATTTCTGCAGTCTACATTCTAAGAAAAGTTGTCAGGATGGTATGGTCTTACTTATTCCTACATAAAGATAACAATTTGTAACTGTTATCTGTTCTCAGTTCATACCAGTGTTACAAACGTGAAGTCGTGAAAGTTCAAAACTTCTCTTACAAACTGTTTAATTTCTAGATCAACTTTTCCCTCATAATTTGCGACCATTTCTAAATACGATTGTATTCATGTCGTTAGCTGTTCGGAGGTTGAGACTACAGCATACCTCACGATCAGTTCTTGCGTCCCATTTTGGCGTACTTCTTTCGAAACAAGGGAAAGTAAAGCTGCAATCGACGTTCGTTGAAATGTGCACTACCGCCACACGCCTTCCGACTTCACGTCGCTCGCTTCATTACCAATAGAATGCTGACACTACAAAATAATCCTGTGAATACCATAGTTTTGCATCGCGATTGTAACTGTAGTCGTGTAACAGTCTTGCGCTTAGCCTGCTTCGTCATTTACCGCGTTATGGCGCTATATCCAGCTCCGGCTGGTCAGTCGACACAATTCCTTACTCACGTGTGGTTAATTTTCGCTTTCTTATCATTTATGAACACCGATACTGCAAAAGACGACTTGTACGTAGTATCACGTTTCAACGAAATGACAGAAAACAGAAAAAAAATTTCGTTACACTTGCGCAGTAATTTTGCAGCTTTAACGTATTTTATTTTTCATCCTGAAATATCTTTATGTTGCATGCTGATGTAAACCTTGAGAATGTTCACATCTGTTAGCATTCAAGCTTTCTGCACAGGTTGATGCGCGAAAAGGCTTTTTCGGCAAGTAACTTGTAACAAGAGAGGTGCAATATATTCTTCGAAATTCTAAATTTATCGGGAATAAATACAAGAGTGGAACGTCACGCACAGCGTGTACAGAACCTAGACAGCACTCTGGAGAATATAAGGACGTGAAACGGAGGCAGTAATTGACAAGCGAGGGAATTAACTGACAAGGAAGTGACATAAGATTGCGGTCTATCGCCATGTTATTGAATCTGTACATTGATCAAGCAGGAAAACAAGGAGACATTTGAAAAAGGGATTGAAATTCAGGAGCATAAATTGAAAACTTTAATTTTTCCGATGATACCATAATTCTGTCTGTTGAACGGGACGGATGTCTCGAAGAGAGGTTAAGCAACCGCAATGAAATGCAGTTGAATCAAATCAGATGATTTTTAGGGAATTAGATTACAAAATGAGACATTGATGGCAGATCGTGAATTACGCTATTTGGACAGCAAACTAACTGGAGATGGGCGAAGTAGAGAGGGCACAAAACGCAGACTGTCAATACCGAGAATAAAATGTAAAATTCCAATTGGAACCGATCGACCGTCGTGTCATCCTTTCGCAATGGCGTTATCCGATGCAGTACGGAAGGTCATGTGGTCAGTACACTACTCTCCCGATCGACCAGCTCCTCCGGTGGCCCCACGAAGATGAGTGCACGCTATGCCAGCCCTCCTGCAACAGGAAAAGCCCTGGCAGTACCAGGAATCTAACCGGGTTCCGGACATGGCAGTCAGTTGCTCTGACCATTCAGCTATGAAGGCGGGCAGTACCAAGAAAAGCTTTTCTGAGGAAGAGAAATACGTTAAGTTCGAATATGAACTGAAGTAGTGAGAATTCTTTTTCGAAAGTAATTATTTGGAGGGCAGCTTTGTACGGAAGTGAAATGTAGACAGTAAACTGTTGAGACAAGCACGGAATAGTAGTTTCTGATAAGGAAGCAACAGAACAATGCTGAGGATTAGATGGGTGGATCGGATATACAGACGAGTTGGGGATAAAAAATCTATGGCACAACTTGACTAAAAGAAGAGACAGGTTGATGGGACACTTTTGACACATTCTGTCATACCTAATGTCGTAACAAAGGAAAGAATAGGGCAGGGAGGAGGATGGCGAGGAGGGGGGGGGGGCGGGGTGGAGGATTATAGAGGGAGCCCAAGACTCGAATACAGTGACCAGGTTCAAGCAAATGTACGAGGGCTATTCGGTCGCGAAACATAAGCCACACCGAAAACAATACGCGCCCTCTGGGCATAAATACTGGACAAGATCCTCCCATATCGCAGTCTCAGGTAGCACCTGAAGCAGGCAACGAGTTACGTGGCAGAAATATTGCGCCAGAGCGACACAAACATCCGGCAGTAGACACGATTGTTCCACATGTCAAGATCTCGCCGGGACAGCTTGAAGAGTTACAGCTTAGATTTTCATTACGGTATCCATTTCGTGACCGATTGTTCCTTGCTTTTCGAACAGCTCTCGTAGGTTCCAGTACCTATTAGGAGATGAAGAGACTTGTACCGAATGGACGGACGTAGAGAGCTGCATAAAACCTGCTTCGGACTGAGAATCACAACCCGAGTCAAGTTTTATGTTCATTGTAATAAGCAGCTCAGAATTTTCTTTTGGAAAAAAACTCAATCGCAATCGAGACACATCGTACTAATTTGAGAAGATTTTCAGCATTTGATCAATATTTTCAACGTTTTAAATAGGCGATGTGACCTTTACTGTTCTCCTTTCGCGAAAAGCACTGTATCAGTGAAATTTCTATGCTGAAAACTATAACGCAACTGCAAAAGTTGCGTAGTGGACCCCACGAATTTTTCGTAGTTTATGTGTCAGTGCCGGCCGGAGTGACCGAGTGGCTCTAGGCGCTTCAGTCTGGTCACGCGCGACCGTTGGGGTCGCAGGCTCGAGTCCTGCCTCGGGCATGGATGTGTGTGATGTCCTTAGGTTAGTTAGGTTTAGGTAGTTCTAAGTTCTAGGGGACTGATGACCTCAGAAGTTAAGTCCCATAGTGCTCACAGCCATTTGAACCATATGTGTCAGTAATTTGCATGAGAATACCCGTCTCAAGCTTGTTCATAGTGTTGTATAGTTATTTTGAAGTTAGGTAGCAGTTTTAATTTTTATAACTACCACACTCTAAACAAAATCGCAGTGTTCTTAGGGTTAGCATGTTTCGATGCTCGCTCCCTTGCATCCTCTTCCTTCCAGTGTGGACTGTCATTCGTAGGTACAAACGAATGGAAGTCAACACCGACGAATTGTCCAGCGAATGCTCGATCGGTTCCATTTGCTGCGGTGTAAACAAGACTAGAGGTGCGTCACTGGTGGTGGGTGGAACACATCGCGGGTGGGGGCGCTCGGTGGAGCAGGTGCAGGTCCGCAGCAGGTGTAGCGAGCGGCAGGGGCCTCGCCGGCGGTCCAGCTCAGCGGGACACCTGGTACTGGCTGGTGGCTGGCTGGCTGCCGGCAGCTTCTCCTAATATGTCTGCGCGACACGCACCTGCCCGCCGCTGCCGCTGCCGCAGCAGCCGCCGACTGCGGCTGTGCGACGCCTCCTCAACATACGAGGGACACTCGTCACGTTTTGCGTACAACCTCGAAAAAATCAAGCTGCCACTATGAAATTTCGTGATAATATTTGTGCTTACCTTCTCAAAACAATGGTTCAAATGGCTCAGAGCACTATGGGACTTAACAGCTGAGGTCATCAGCCCCCTACAACTTAGAGCTACATAAACCTAACCAACCTACAGACACCACACACATCCTTACCCGAGGCAGGATTCGAATCTGCGACCGTAACGGTAGCAGGGTTCCAGACTGAAGCGACTAGAACCGCTCGGCCACACTGGCCGGCTTACCTTCTCATTCAGCAATGCGACACAGTTTTCCCAACAATGGATGACTTTGTGGAGACGTAGGTTGTAGGAGTCTGCATTCTGGCTGCCCAGAAAACGATTAACTCCACATGCCTATTCTAGAATCCACACATAAATTTTTGATAGACTATTTCTTCACACATACACTACTGGCCATTAAAATTGCTACAACAAGAAGAAATACAGATGATAAACGGGTATTCATTGGATAAATATATTATACTAGAACTGACATGTGATTACATTTTCACGCAATTTGGGTGCATAGATATAGAGCAATCAATACCCAGAGCAACCACCTCTGGGGTAATAACGGCCTTGATACGCCTGGGCATCGAGTCAAACAGAGCTTGGATGGCGTGTGTAGGTACAGCTGCCTATGCAGCTTCAACACAATACCACAGTTTATCGAGAGTAGTGATTGGCGTATTGTGACGAGTCAGATGTTCGGCCACCATTGAACAGACGTTTTTAATTGGGGAGAGGTCTGGAGAATGTGCTGGCCAGGGCAGTTGTCGAACATTTTCTGATTCCAGAAAGGCCCGTACAGGACCTGCAACATGCGGTCGTGCATTATTCTGCTGAAATGTACTGTTTCGCAGGGATCGAATGAAGGGTAGAGCCACGGGTCGTAACACATCTGAAATGTAACGTCCATTGTTCAATGTGCCGTCAACACGAACAAGCGGTGACCGAGACTTGTAACCAATGGCACCTCATACCATCACGCCGGGTGATACGCCAGTATGGCGATGACGAATACATGCTTCCAATGTGCGTTCACCGCGATGTCGCCAAACACGGATGCGACCATAATGATACTGCAAACAAAACCTTGATTCATCCGAAAAAGTAAAGTTTTGCCATTCGTGCACCCAGGTTCGTCGTTGAGTACACCATCGCAGGCGCTCCTGTCTGTGATGCAACGTCGTAACCGCAGGCATGGTCTCCGAGCTGATAGTCCATGCTGTTACAAACGTCGTCGAACTGCTCGTGCAGATGGTTGTTGTCCTGCAAACGTCCCCATCTGTTGACTCAGCGCTCGAAACGTGGATGCTCGATCCATTCAGCGATGCAGATAAGATGCCTGTCATCTAAACTGCTAGTGATACGAAGCCGTTGGGATCCAGCACGGCGTTCCGTAACACCCTCCTGAACTCACCGGTTCGATATTCTGCTAACGGTCATTAGATCTCGACCAACGCGAGCAGCAATGTCGCGATACGATAAACCGCAATCGCAATGGGATACAATCTGACTTTTATGAAAGTCGGAAATGTAATGGCACGCATTTATCCTCCTTACACGAGACATCACAACAACGTTTCACCAGGCAACGCCGGTCAACTGCTGTTTGTGTATGAGAAATCGGTTGGAAACTTTCCTGATGTCAGCACGTTGTAGATATCGGCACCGGCGCCAACCTTGTGTGAATGCTCTGTGAAAAACTGATCATTTAGATATCACAGCATCTTCTTCCTGTCGGTTAAATTTCGCGTCTATAGCACGTCATCTTCGTGATATAGCAATTTTAATGGCCAGTAGTGTAAATCTCCGTGTGTAAATTTCTTCCTATGTAGGCGAGAGTCATCAAAATATTTTTATATTCGGATGAAAAGAGTTCTCGCAACGAAAAATTCTTTAATTTTAATCATCGCCTACCCAATTGGCTTATGGTATTGGTGACACACACACACACACACATTTGTTTGCGCCGGCCGGTGTGGCCGTGCGGTTCTAGGCGCTTCAGCCTATCTGATAACGATTCCATATCTCTAGTAATATTTCAGGAGAGGACACACAACCGTAGCGCACGCAGTCTCTTTAATGGATTTGTTGCGTCTTGTAAGTGTTCTACCAATAAAACGCAGTCTTTGTTTCCCCTTCTCCACAACATTTTATACGTGATTGTTCCATTTGATGTTGTACGTAATTATAATTGGTATTTAGTTCAGTCGACAACCTTCAAATGTGAGCGATTTATTTAATGTATTTTTTTCATTTTGTACTCATATGGGAGACCTCAGTTTTTATTGTTCCGGATCAATTACCACCGTACAGTGATAGTGCCTGAATCATTTCCCAATTCGTGTAGATCTGATGACTAGACAATCCATGACGACAGTAGGTTATATTATTGCTTATATAGGTTAATTCGACTTTCTGTAAATCCTACCCAAGTAGTGGCGTCTTCATCTGTCGAATCCACACATTTTTACTGCTTCCTTTGCACAAGTAAGGCAACATATTTTTTCTAGACTAATCTCGGGTGAAAAAACCGGCATCAGCCCCTGTAGTTTCATGCAGTTTCTATGCGTGGCGGCCCTACACATACCCTCCATAATGGTGTCTACAATGGATGTGCCTTGCAACCGCAGAGCTGCCGCAGATGTTCATAGTCGCTTGCAAAGGTCAACGTAGACGTGGCAATGAACAAAAGCACGGTGAGTCGTTGGGCGAGGGGTATGTCATGATTGCAACAAGATCGCACAAATGTGTGACTCCTGCAGTGTTGCAAAAAATTTATAAAAATGCATACGAAATTCTCAGTGACAATGCAAGGCCTCACACAAGTCTGCGTACCCGAAAGGAGCTCACAAAACTTCATTGGACACTTCTTCCTCACCCACCTTACAGCCCGGATCTCGCACCTTCCGACTTCAATTTGTTTGTCCCAATGAAGGATTCACTTCACTGGAAGCAGTAAATGGGTGATGGGGGGGTTGACGCCAGACCAGTTGACTCTTACCATGAGAGCCTATAGGCCCTCCCAGTAAGGTGGCGTTAAGCCGTCGCGTTGAAGGTGATTATGTTGAAAAATAGGGTTTTGTAGCCAAAAGAGTGGGGAATAATATGACATATTGGAATCGCGGGTAAAACTAAAGTGCTTCCAGAAAAACATATGTTGCGTTGCTTATTGAACGACCTTCGCACTTTGTCTCTGAATCGCTGCAATACACCCAGCACTCGTCCTTGATGATCAGGGGCTAAAAATGGTAATGGTATTGGCCTCACACACAAAACGGACCTACACGGGTGTTCGAGTGATGCACCGTCACTTGCGTGCGCTGATAACGGTTCAGCAAGCGATCCTTCACTAATATAATTATTATTCTGAACTCGAAATTACCCCATACTAATTTCGTTTTACTTATAAATTTGGGCAACAGATCCATGTTATATGAGTGACATCTTCTAAATACTTGCGATTCACATGTTTAATTTTACCCTCCTATAAGCTGAATAGAAATGATAGACAGTATCTAGGGTTTTACTGAAAAGGTAGATTGTGTTTATATTTTTCTTTTTTTAATCTGAAAAGCTAGTTTTTTTGTTAGTGTCTTATGTGTGATAATAAACGCAAATTTTACAAGATACTTTTTTTTAAGTTCTGAAACTAGCTTCGTATCACAACAAATGCTTGAGCAGTATAGGTGGAGTAGCTTGTTCATGAATGGCTATGAGCAGTCGCAGAACCTTTACGATGTTCAAAATGATGTGCGAGATGAGGACACACCCGGCACTAATTTTCTGCGCTGACCGGTGTAGCCGAACGGTTCTGGGCGCTTCAGTCTGGAACCGCGCGACCGCTGCGGTCGCAGGTTCGAATCCTGCCTCGGGCATGGATGTGTGTGGTGTCTTTATGTTAGCTAGGTTTAAGTAGTTCTAAGTTCTAGGGGGCTGATGACCTCAGATGTTAAGTCCCACTGTGCTAGAGCCACTTTAACCATTTTAATTTTCTGCACTATCGCCTTCTTTGTGATACGCCAGAGCACTGCGGCCTTCACTTCTGCAGTTCCCAGCTCATCGTGATTCATAACTGTTCTGCCTCCTGATCGCGGCACTACGTGGTGCTCCACTGTGTACGTATGACACCCCCGGGGTAACAAGGCCGCCCAGCAGTGTTAGTGACGTCACACTAAGCGTCCCGTAGCCAACGCAACAGTCGACGGACACCTCCGTGTAGACGCGCCTGATGCTCACGATCTTCTGTCCGTCATACAGAAAGGAGCGAACTAATCGATAATTCGAACCAAAGACAAAATTATATACACTCTTGTAAACAGTATAATGTCCATAACGACATACCGATTACATATTGTTGTTGTGGTCTTCAGTCCTGAGACTGGTTTGATGCAGCTCTCCATGCTACTCTATCCTGTGCAAGCTTCTTCATCTCCCAGTACCTACTGCAACCTACATCCTTCTGAATCTGCTTGGTGTATTCATCTCTTGGTCTCCCTCTACGATTTTTACCCTCCACGCTGCCCTCCAGTACTAAATTGGGCATCCCTTGATGCCTCAGAACATGTCCTACCAACCGATCCCTTCTTCTGGTCAAGTTGTGCCACAAACTCCTCTTCTCCCCAATTCTATTCAATACCTCCTCATTAGTTATGTGATCTATCCATCTAATCCTCAGCATTCTCCTGTAGCACCACATTTCGAAAGGTTCTATTCTCTTCTTGTCTAAACTACTTATCGTCCACGTTTCACTTCCATACATGGCTACACTCCATACAAATACTTTCAGAAACAACTTCCTGACACTTAAATCTATACTCGATGTGAACAAATTTCTCTTCTTCAGAAACGCTTTCCTTGCCATTGCCAGTCTACATTTTATATACTCTCTACTTCGACTATCATCAGTTATTTTGCTCTCCAAATAGCAAAACTCCTTTACTGCTTTAAGTGTCTCATTTCCTGATCTAATACCCTCAACATCACCCGACTTACATATGCGGGCAGGAATAAGATTAATCGATTGAGGAACTTTGCCACTATTTTTTAGTTGTCAGAACACTATTTAGCTTTAAAACTTGCATACAGGTGATGACAAATGGTGTCTGACATCAGGACTTAACATTTTCAAACCATTAGACTGCAAGTAAATTATCTTAAACACTGTCATAGGTAGCAAAACCCTCACAACTTTCGTTTACAAGAAGGTAACAACAGTTTGCTTTATCTCATAAAACACCTGACTATTGTGAATTTACCCATATGTTCATGGTGACAGCTCTTTTCAAGGATTTTTACTAGTGTATCCCCAGTAATAAAGAATGGAGACAAAGGATAGACATCAGATATTCTCCTTTTAACATAGACATCACTGAACACAAGATTCTGTCTTTCACTATGATACTAAGGGACTGCTCTTTCCATTAAGAAAAGCCTGACAATTTTAAGTTTACTCTGCTATTGAAGATATACTTCTAGAAACGACATTAAAAAATATTTTGAAAGGTTAGATTAGTAGGAAATGAAAAACAACCAAGTGCATTACATGTAAGTATGTGAGCAAAAGGCTGAGGCTCTCTATACTTACCATTTTCTCGGAGGTGTCGGTTCGTACACAGCCACCAACGCAACAACGTTGCAGGCTCGTTCAGTTTCCAATGCACCACACTCCAGCGTATGAGCTGCGGGATTTTCTTTTAGCTCCTCTAGCGAGATGCTAAGATTGTGCGGGGCGGAGATTTCAGTGTGCACAGCACTGCAAACATGTATCTCCAGATATGTATCTGCAAACAAACAAAACCATAGTTACGTAACTTTATTTTTTCTAGATGATTGTTAAAACTTCCTGGCTACCTATCGTAGTATTAAAATCAGTTTTCACATTTGATCATTTCTTTCCTTTTGGCTAGTCCGATGCTTCTCCCATCTTCTCCTACCTCGTGGTATTCTTACCATCCGAAAGTGACCACCCTGTACATCAGTTTTGCGTATCCTAGCCTCTGCCCGCCACTACTGTTTTTCCTCCTCTACTACCCAGCTAAATGGCCCTTATGTCGCAACATAAGTCTCATCAGTTTGCCTCGTCATCCGATAACGGTCTTTTCTTCGCACCACTTCTTCATTTCGCCGTTTATCTGCCCACTTAAATTATCTTCAAACAGATATCTTGAAATCTTTGAAATCTTGCTTTCTATGTAAAGTTTCTAAGCACAGAAAACATTAAATTTAATGCATACACTATAAAGATGAGGAAAAAAAAATTACAAGATCCATCACACCTCCGGTAGGGTATTACGAAGCCAACATGGTATATAAGTAGAACCTGTAACATCGGTCCCTACAGTATTTAGGTACTAGTGAAGTTGCGATTTGGTTCGGTGTGTAAGTTAAGGTTTGTCTTCACACATTGGATGAGTGAGTAGTTCTTCACACCATCAATCAGATGATACATTATCTGTTGCGGGGGAGTACATCGATTACCGCAGCCTTGTCCTTGGACATGGAACCTTGCATTTTCGAAATTGATTGTATATATACGCACCTCTCTAACGTAACTATAGAGGTTGCAAGATAGCAAAAAGTCGAAAGCAGAATCGACGCCTTATATCGCTGGACTTATTTCCAGCCTCCTTCCCGAATAGATAAATAGTGGCAAATTATTGAAGTTAATGGAGACTGAACTCCGTGCCTATGAATTAAATTACTTGAAGAAATAAGGCAAAAATCCGCTTTTTTAACAACATTATTTATGCCAAGACGTTCAAATCAAATGGCTCTGAGCACTATGGGACTCAACTGCTGTGGTCATTAGTCCCCTAGGGCTTAGAACTACTTAAACCTAACTAACCTAAGGACATCACACACATCCATGCCCGAGGCAGGATTCCAACCTGCGACCGTAGCAGTCGCACGGTTCCGGACTGCGCGCCTAGAACCGCGAGACCACCGCGGCCGGCTATACCAAGACGTGTTACAGGCTTTCACACATCTTTAGTTGGCGTCGTATGTCTGTACACGTCAATAGAACGTTCACATTCGCCATTTGGTCAGTCAGTACAACGTTTTTATTGACTGGTTACATGTCGAATGAAGCTAAAAGTGCTTGTGTTATGTATATAATGGCGATAAAACGAGCTACAAGCTACAAAACAAAATTAAGAACCAGCGTCAAAAATCCTGTCCACAAAAACGGACGAAATATAAACATGCTACACCAGATGAAGAGGAATAAAAGTCTGAATCCAGTAAACTATATAAAACGGTCTAAAAGTATTGCAGTATCTCTTCACATAAACCAAATAGTGTGTTACGAACTGTGGTGCCATGTACTACATCATTGTTCGTTATGAATGTCGGAAACGGGTCTGCAAAATCCTCCTTAGGAAGACATTGCGGGAACTTCACGTCTGCACAGAAGGCGCGTTGTCTACTGAAAGCGATATTAAGACGCAGTGCTGATTCCATTTCGTCGCTCTGCGGTCAAGAATTCATAAGGAAGCGGCTCTGCTCCGGACTGCCCGCAACTCTGTGAAAGCGTAATCCATTAGCAGGCGAAATGACTCTGCTGCATGATTACGACCGCGCCGGATAAATCGCGGCCCCCGTCTGTCTTTTCTACTGAGTGAGGTGGCGCAGCGGTTAACGCACTGGACCCGCACTCGGAGAGACGACAGTTCAAACCCGTGTCCGGCCATCCTGATTTAGGTTCTCTGTGATTTTCCTAAATCGCTTCAGACAAATGCCGGGATAATTCCTCCAAACGGGGACGACCGACTTCCTTCCCCATCCTTCCCTAATCCGATGGAACCGATGACCTCGATGTATGGTCCCCTGCCCCAAACCAACCAGCCAACCAATCTGTCATTTCTACCGTCAATTTCTGTGACCACCATCGAACGGCTGCGCTCATGGCAGGGCGTGTCATCAAATATCGTCGCAACTGGCAGTATAATAATAGTACTTGCAGTAATTTTATTGATCGGTGGATCAGTTTAACAAGGATATTGCACATGTCGTGGAGTTACGATTCAAGAGCAACAAAAATAACGTAATTCATTTATGTATATGCATTTACACACTTAAAGCTCTAGTTTGGCCAGGGTGGGACAGGTATTCGGCCGTGACCATAAAGCAGGAACAATACCCGTATTTGCCTGTATTAATTTAGGGAAACCACGGAAAATACACTCCTGGAAATGGAAAAAAGAACACATTGACACCGGTGTGTCAGACCCACCATACTTGCTCCGGACACTGCGAGAGGGCTGTACAAGCAATGATCACACGCACGGCACAGCGGACACACCAGGAACCGCGGTGTTGGCCGTCGAATGGCGCTACCTGCGCAGCATTTGTGCACCGCCGCCGTCAGTGTCAGCCAGTTTGCCGTGGCATACGGAGCTCCATCGCAGTCTTTAACACTGGTAGCATGCCGCGACAGCGTGGACGTGAACCGTATGTGCAGTTGACGGACTTTGAGCGAGGGCGTATAGTGGGCATGCGGGAGGCCGGGTGGACGTACCGCCGAACTGCTCAACACGTGGGGCGTGAGGTCTCCACAGTACATCGATGTTGTCGCCAGTGGTCGGCGGAAGGTGCACGTGCCCGTCGACCTGGGACCGAACCGCAGCGACGCACGGATGCACGCCAAGACCGTAGGATCCTACGCAGTGCCGTAGGGGACGGCACCGCCACTTCCCAGCAAATTAGGGACACTGTTGCTCCTGGGGTATCGGCGAGGACCATTCGCAACCGTCTCCATGAAGCTGGGCTACGCTCCCGCACACCGTTAGGCCGTCTTCCGCTCACGCCCCAACATCGTGCAGCCCGCCTCCAGTGGTGTCGCGACAGGCGTGAATGGAGGGACGAATGGAGACGTGTCGTCTTCAGCGATGAGAGTCGCTTCTGCCTCGGTGCCAATTATGGTCGTATGCGTGTTTGGCGCCGTGCAGGCGAGCGCCACAATCAGGACTGCATACGACCGAGGCACACAGGGCCAACACCCGGCATCATGGTGTGGGGAGCGATCTCCTACACTGGCCGTACACCTCTGGTGATCGTCGAGGGGACACTGAATAGTGCACGGTACATCCAAACCGTCATCGAACCCATCGTTCTACCATTCCTAGACAGGCAAGGGAACTTGCTGTTCCAACAGGACAATGCACGTCCGCTTGTATCCCGTGCCACCCAACGTGCTCTAGAAAGTGTAAGTCAACTACCCTGGCCAGCAAGATCTCCGGATCTGTCCCGCATTGAGCATGTTTGGGACTGGATGAAGCGTCGTCTCACGCTGTCTGCACGTCCAGTACGAACGCTGGTCCAACTGAGGCGTCAGGTGGAAATGGCATGGCAAGCCGTTCCACAGGACTACATCCAGCATCTCTACGATCGTCTCCATGGGAGAATAGCAGCCTGCATTGCTGCGAAAGGTGGATATACACTGTACTAGTGCCGACATTGTGCATGCTCTGTTGCCTGTATCTATGTGCCTGTGGTTCTGTCAGTGTGATCATGTGATGTATCTGACCCCAGGAATGTGTCAATAAAGTTTCCCCTTCCTGGCACAATGAATTCACGGTGTTCTTATTTCAATTTCCAGGAGTGTATAAATCAGGATGACCTGATGAGTCATCCTCCCCCAAAAAATTTCCTGCTGTTTAAAACACAGCTACCTCATTCTAGTTTGCCCCTAGTGTACAATACTATTTTGCTAAGAAGCTGACACCGTTCATTTCTCACTCGCTATCACTACACACATAATTTCACAATGTAAGACTAAAGACCATATCAGCTGACGTCAGGACCACAGCAACGACGTTTGGTTTCCATTTTGTGTTCTGAAACTTTCCATTTGTCTGCCTCAAAAACTGAATCACCATCCCTCTATAATGAATGAGATGTTGAGCTCAGAAAGAGGATGAAATGATAGAACTGTGCATTCCAGAACTCTGCAGTAAAAACTACTGAGTTTTAATGTTTGAGTTTACAGTACTTGGAGATGTAAGTACTGTTGTAGTGGCGGTAGATCCTCTCCAACGTGGCAGATCTGGTAACTGTTGCCAAGTTGTCACTTTCATTTGCTGAAATACACTCTCCGGGGTACTTGACTGCAGGAACTTCAGGGATGGTGATTCCTTTAAGTGAAATTGCAGTTGGGGCTCCCTTTATGTTACTACTAAACTCATTTCTTTTGTATACTGACCTTCAAACCAGTCTGCCATGCTACAGATTCTCTGTAGTTAGTAAGTAGTCTCCTCTATAATGTTTGCTAACAAGACAAAGTCGTCTGCAAGGGCTAGGCAAGGCGCACTGAGCTTATCTTTCTTATACCCAGTCTTCATTCCAGTTCCCAATAGTAGTGTGCAAGTCCATTCTTTGATAACATCCTCCAATACACAATTGAAGACCATGCACAAGATGCCATCACCTTCTCTAACTCCCGTTTAAAAGGTGAAATTCTCAGAGAGTACTCTGTTTCATCTCCCTGGACAAAGTACTGTACAGTTTTTTTCTCCTATGAAGAAAATGCAGTTTTGAATTATATATTTATGCTTTCTTGGTAAATGTGAGTTTAGATCTTTTCCCGTGATCATACACAGTGCTGTTGCTCGTGTAGTACCTGACACAGCCCCCTTTCTTTTTTCACGTGCGCAGCTGATGTAAATGTATTGCAATGGTGAAGCTAAAATCCCTAGCGTTTTGAACAGATATTTACATTGAACTCGACTACCAATTTCGTTCTTATTCTTTTCTACAGTTTGAAAACTGTCTTCATATTTTCTGTACTTGTTCCCAGGAAAATCAGACTGGTGATGAGTCTCGCCTTCACCTCATCATTCACCTGAACAAAGTTTCTAAAAATGGTGCAATTTTCATTCTGCTCAGCAGCGGCCTGCACAAAGTAGGCATCTGTGGTGAGGTTGATAAACGTCAGACTACAGGTCCAGGGTGTCACCAGTCTGCTTGCTTAGCTGGGTGGTACCGTGCTTGCCTCGCATGCAAGCGAGCCCGGGTTCGATTCCCGGCCGGGTTGGAGATTTTCTCCGTTCGTCGATTGGGTGTTGTGTTGTCCTCGTCATGATTTCATACTCATCACCGGCGCGCAAGTCGCCCAATGTGACGTCGAATGAAATAAGACTTACACTTGGCGACCGAACTTTCCCGAATAGAGGCCTCCCGGCCAGCGATGCCATACCCTCATTTCCATTTTTTTTTTTTTTTTCCTGTAACCAATTCACCTCTGTCAATGATATCCGTGTATGAAAAGTGGAAAGTGTTCCGAAGTTAAATTGTAAGTATCCGTATATTTGGCTGTTTAAGTCAGTTAAAAGGTGGGACGAAAGTAGGAGAGTATCATCACAACAGAACCATGCTCAGTAAAGCACTATTGTGTCGAAGCAAACCTTAGGGCACAGGACATTTATACCTTACTCGCTCAGATATATTTCTGTAGTTGCTGAGGTTCGACGTTTATAATAAGAATCCAACCAGACTCCTTCGACAAAGAGATTCCCTAAAGTGTTCGTTGCAGCCTCTGCCTATCACTAGGTGAGGGTTGCTCAAAGAGCAATGTAAAGAATTGCTGAAACGACTAGAAAGCAAACAGCGGACCGAAGGATTCAGTTCTGATCGCAATCAAAATGAAATGGAGGAGGCACCATATGAATCTTGGCCGACAGGTGATGTATGGAGCAAGGAAGTCTTTCGCCGGATTCCAGCATACAAGGGGAGAACGAGGCCATGAAATATATGAGGGTCAGTAGATGGCATCAGGAAACTTGTAGGAGCCACAAGGATCTATACATTCATTTGTCGTATTGGGAATATCGATTTTTCGTGAATATGCTGTAAAAAATGTTATTTGTATTTATTGTAACCGATCACAGGTTATTAATCTTTAGAAGTTGAAGACGTCTTTATCCAGAGTAAATGTCAAACAGCTGATGATAATGTTACTCAAGTATTTGTTTCTTTGAAAAACTAACAACAATTAAAATTTTGCTCTAATTATCTTCCTTTTGCAAAAATTTCACTGGACATTCTAAGCTGCAGAGAACTTCCAATCACCGTCTTTATGGTTTTAGAACCCCATATTGCCTATCTTATATGCGTGCGATTATATCTAGTGTTTCTGAAACTTCTGATTCTAAAGATGCGCATCTCTCCCTGTTTTACAATTTACACCGACGTCTTTCGAGTCCGCAGCTCGTGGATGAGCGGTAGCGTTCTCGCTTCCCTCCCCCGGGTTCTCGGGTTCGATTTCCGGCGGGGTTAGGGATATTTTTCTGCCTCGTGATGTGTTGTCCTTAGGTTAGTTAGGTTTAAGAAGATCTAAGTTCTAGCGTACTGATGACCATAGATGTTAAGTCCCATAGTGCTCAGAACCATTTGACATCTTTCGATACATTTCCGTCATCTTCAGTTAGCCTCGTTTTATTTCAGTGAAATATCATTTCTGTGAAATACATCATGTGGCTGAAAACGGTAACACGTTTCTTTATTTTTCCGTGCTTGTCCGCCTGAAACAGCGTAATTAAAAGCCGCAAAGTAAGGACGCATAATATGGCGCAAAACTATCGGGAAAAGTTTACAGATATAATTATTCTTTGGACAAAGAAACATATTTTCTCTCCTTTGCAGATGAATTCTGACACGTAATAAAACGCGTAAAAAAACTCAGCCTGTAAAGTCTCCCCTTTAAATTTAATAGAGTTTCAGGCAGGCAATCATAACAAAAAAGGAACGTGTTATAATTATTATGTCTAAAATGGAAAAAAGCCAAACGCTCTACTCAGTATATTACGGAAATAAAATAAAACCCACTGAAGATGACACAGTGGCGTCTGAACATATTTATGTAAAGGATAAAATAAGGAAAAACATTCTGTTTTGCAGAATGTTGACTTTAAAAAAAAGAAGTCAAATAACTTTTCTTGGCAGTCCGGAATAAAACCTTTGGGTGGTAACTACTTGAGGAAATAAAGCCACTTTTTTTATAAAGCATTATTTTAGGCTTTCACTCATCTTGAACTGGCGTAATGCATTTAGATCTGTATCAGTAGGCTATACGCTCTCCTCAGTACATTTTGAATGCTGCAACTGCATTTTGGAAAATAAAATTTCATTTAACTACCACATGTCCCGAGATGTTTATTTACAATTAGTTACCCCTTACGCGCGCTTACTTTCGTTCTTTCATGGGCACAAACGCAGGATGCAGCCTAGTATTCATTCTAAAGCTGCTTCTGATGTCAGCTCCGTTTATAGAACTTGCATAAAATAAACTTGCCCGATAAGTGGCTGGATGCTGCATTTAGTCCATTGCCCTGAAGGTCACCAGCACTAACAGTTTATCCATTTTAAATGGTTCAAATGGCTCTGAGCACTATGGGTATTGACATCTGAGGTCATCAGTCCCCTAAAACTTAGAACTATTTAAAACTAACTAACCTAAGGACATCACAGACATCCATGCTGGAGGCAGGATTCGAACCAGCGACCGTAACTTTTGCACGGTTCCACACTGAAGCGCCTAGAACTGCTCTAAAAAAATGGTTCAAATGGCTCTGAGCACTATGGGACTCAACATCAGTGGTCATAAGTCCCCTAGAACTTAGAACTACTTAAACCTAACCTAAGGACATCACACACATCCATGCCCGGGGCAGGATTCGAACCTGCGACCGTAGCGGTTCCGGACTGAGCGCCTAGAACCGCTAGACCACCGCGGCCGGCCAGAACTGCTCTGCCACAGCGGCCGGCTATATATTCTATAGTCTGTGGATTATATTATTGTAACAAACACAGCAACCAAACACTTTGTACTTCTATTTAAGCTAATAAGCTAAAAAGTTAACGCTACAGAAACTTGAGTCTTCAATCAGTACATAGATGTAACATTGACAGGAAAATTGCATCCTGCAGCTGCCCTGTACAACGCCCAATGTCAGCATATATTAGTTATGCGTAATGAAAACCTGTTGTTCTCTGTTTTTAGTTTACGATCGACTTTCCAACTGTGAGAAAAAAAGAGAGAAATTGTAATATTAATTCTTCTACATAAAATGTACAATATTATTTTTATTTACATACATTCCATATAATGTAATTATGCAGTCACTTATGCACTTACTTACGATGGCCGTCCAACAAGTAATGCACAACATTTTTTCCCCCTGAAAACAGGTTAGTTTTACTGAGGATTCCAGTGCACCATATTATTCCCCACTCTTCTGGCTACAAAACCCTTTGTTGAAGATAACCACCGTTCAATGCGACGGCCTAACGCAATGTTTCTGTTAAGGCCTGTGTACCAGCGCGGTATCACTCTATTGGTCGATTCGGAGCCAACGTCTTGCTGCATCAGTAAACTCCCCATCATCCACGTTCTGCTTCCCGCGGAGTGCGTCCTTCATTGGGTCAAACAGATGGAAGTCGGACGGTTCGAGATCCGGGCTGTACAGTGGACGAGGAAGAATCGTCCGATTAAGTCTTTTGTGACCCTCTCGGGTGCGCAGACTTGTGTGAGGCCTTGCGTTATAACGGAGAACATCACATTGTTGTTCTTTCTAGCCGGCCATGGTGGCCGAGCGGTTCTAGGAGCTTCAGTCCGGAACCGCGCGACCATTACGATCGCAGGTTCGAATCCGGCCTTGGGCATGTATGTGTGTAATGTCCTTAGGTTAGTTAGGTTTAAGTAGTTCTAAGATCTAGGGGACTGATGACCTCAGATGTTAAGTCCCATAGTGCTCGGAGCCATTTGAACCATATTTTGACTTATTTCTATATAACATTGATTTTAGACAACAGAGTTATTCGACTGCATCCGTGGCTTTACTACCGACATGACAGATTCAAGACTATTGTTTTCGCATTGTATGTTTGCTCTGCTGTTTCCCTCAAATAAATGTGCTATAGTAAGTGAATTAGCTATTGAAAATTCGTCCTTATTGCCCGTAAATAACATCACGTTATTTTTTTTCTTTTCTGCTGGTGGCGATGCTTGCAATTCTCTATGAATATTTTTATTTCTTTAATAATGCACATACATATTATATTACTATGCAGAAAAACTGAAAGTTCTTATTAACATTACTGAATTTCGTCACAGTGTAACATGTGTTGGACTGTGACGATAACAACTTTGATGTAGCTTCCAGTTTGTGGAACTGGCGGCTGTGTAGGGGAGGGGCTTACACTATGGATAGGCGTGGAGGGGGTGAATGGGTGGGACTTGGTCTGTGTGAAATCCTAGCACTAAGGGCACGTGAAGATGAGCCTCCAGGGCTCGAAACGCGTAGTGCAGTAAATAAACGCAACTTGTGACTGAAGGCGGTTTGTTCTTCATTTTACGAAAGTAAAACAGTCACGGACGAAAGACTGAAAAATAATGGATAAAATTAAGGGAGAACTAAATCGGGAACTCGTGTCGAGCCCCGTCACACAGGCAGCAGGAGGTGGAAGCGGCGGAAAGCCACCGCGGGGGAAACGCGGGACAGTGCGCCACTGCCGCCGTCGCCATTGAGCTGCCTGTGACGTTAATCTCCGCACAAGCGGCGAGGCGGAGCCGGGCTCACACCTGAGGTCTTCTTTGGCCGCGCTGCTCATTCTTCGGCGACTCTGGCGGCAGGTACGGGCCGGAAGCATTAGCAGCAGGAAGCCCGGTTTATCTGGGCACAAAGCGAGCACAATGCCGGGCCTCCCCGCTACAAGGCTACAAAGGCGCGCGCGGCCGTGGGAAGCCCAGTCTCTTCCGCCCTCCTTCATTCATCTCGAATGGCGGCGGCCTGCTCGACGCTAACCTCACACCTTTATGTAGTCCCATCAATCAGCAAATCCTGCAGTTCACTCCACACTATAAAAACAATTACCTACCTGCAACAGGGATATCAGTCCAAGTATGTGACTGGAATGTTTCTCCCTAGCGTGGACGCTTCGTGTTATCTTGGATGGAGATTCACGGAAGGTGTAGAAGTACACTTCTGGCCATTAAAATCGCTACACCACGAAGATGATGTGCTACAGACGCGAAAATTAACCGACAGGAAGAAGATGCTGTGATATGCAATAGATTAGCTTTTCAGAGCATTCAAACAAGGTTGGCGCCGGTGGCGACACCTACAACGTGCCGACATGAGGAAAATTTCCAACCGATTTCTCATACACGAACAGCAATTGACCGGCGTTGCCTGGTGAAACGTTGTTGTGATGCCTCGTGTAAGGAAGACAAATGCGTACCATCATGTTTCCGACTTTGATAAAGGTCGGATTGTAGCCTGTCGAGATTGCGGCTTTTCGTAAAGCGATATTGCTGCTCGCGTTGGTCAAAATCCAATGACTGTTAGCAGAATATGGAATCGGTGGGTTCAGGAGGGTAATACGGAACGCTGTGCTGGATTCCAACGGCCTCGTATCACTAGCAGTCGAGACGACAGGCATCTTAAGGGCATGGCTGTAACGGATCGTGCAGCCACGTCTCGATCCCTGAGTCAACAGATGGGGACGTTTGCAAGACAACAGCCATCTGCACGAACCGTTCGACGACGTTTGCAGCAGCATGGACTATCAGCTCGGAAACCATGGCGCCGGCCGGGGTGGCCGTGCGTTTCTTGGCGCTTCAGTCTGGAACCGCGCGACCGCTACGGTCGTAGATTCGAATCCTACCTCGGGCATGGATGTGTGTGATGTCCTTAGGTTAGTTAGTTTTAAGTAGTTCTAAGTTCTAGGGGACTGATGACCTCAGATGTTAAGTCCCATAGTGCACAGAGCTATTTGAACCATTTGAAACCATGGCTGCGGTTACCCTTGACGCTGCATCACAGACAGGAGCGCCTACGATGGTTTACTCAGCGACGAACCTGGGTGCACGAATGGCAAAACGTCATTTTGTCGGATGAATCCAGGTTCTGTTTACAGCATCATGATGGTCGCATCCGTGTTTGGCGACAACGCGGTGAACGCACATTGGAAGCGTGTACTCGTCATCGCCATACTGGCGTAGCACCCAGCGTGATGGTTTGGGGTGTCACTGGTTACACGTCTCGGTCAGCTCTTGTTAGCAATGACGGCACGTTGAACAGTGGACGTTACATTTCTTATGTGTTACGACCCGTCGCTCTACCCTTCATTCGATCCCTGCGAAACCGTATATTTCAGCAGGAAAATGCATGACCGCTTGTTGCAGGTCCTGTACGGGACTTTCTGGATACAGAAAATGTTCGACTGCTGCTTGGCCAGCACATTCTCCAGATCTCTGACCAACTGAGAACGTCTTTTCAATGGTGGCCGTGCAGCTGGCTCGTCACAATACGCCAGTCACTACTCTTGATGAACTGTGGTATCGTGTTGAAGCTGCATGGGCAGCTGTACCTGTACACGCCATCCAAGCTCTGCTTGACTCAATGCCCAGGCATATCAAGGCCATTATTACGGCCAGAGGTGGTTGTTCTGGGTACTAATTTCTCAGGATCTATGAACCTAAACTGCGTGAAAATGTAATCAAATGTCACTTCTAGTACAACATATTTGTCCAATTAATATCCGTTTTTCATCTGCATTTCTTCTTGGTGTAGCACTTTTAGTGGCCTGTAATGTAACTCTGGGCGTCACCCCACGGAGAAATGTTAATAGTAACCTGAGACTTTTCGCAGCCGGCCTGTGTGGCCGTGTGGTTCTATGCGCTACAGTGTGGAGCCGAGCGACCGCTACGGTCGTAGGTTCGAATACTGCCTCGGGCATGGATGTGTGTGATGTCCTTAGGTTAGTTAGGTTTAAGTAGTTCTAAGTTCTAGGCGGCTGATGGCCTCAGACGTTAAGTCGCTTAGTGCTCAGAGCCATTTGAACCATTTTTGAACTTTTCGCAAATGATGCCGTTATCTACAGCGAAGTGCAGTCTGAACGAAGATTGTAAGGTGTTCTTACGTGAGGTAGACCTTTTTATCAGTTTTAATAAATTATTGTCTCTTATTGATGTATTCACGATAGTTAGGAAGTGCTGTAGTCAGTAGCCGGCCATGAGTCGGAGAGCATTTCGCACGCTGGCTGGCTAGGTGACGAAGCCACCATATGTCGCCCGTGCTGAGGCAATACTGACCTTACGACTTATCTTAGAAGAAAGATTAAGGAAAGGCAAACCTACGTTTCTAGCATTTATAGACTTAGAGAAAGCTTTTGACAATGTTGACTGGAATACTCTCTTTCAAATTCTAAAGGTGGCAGGGGTAAAATACAGGTAACGAAAGGCTATTTACAATTTGTACAGAAACCAGATGGCAGCTATAAGAGTCAAGGGGCACGAAGGGAAGCAGTGGTTGGGAAGGGAGTGAGACAGGGTTGTAGCCTTTACCCGATGTTATTCAATCTGTATATTGAGCAAGCAGTAAAGGGAACAAAAGAAAAATTCGGAGTAGATATTAAAATCTATGGAGAAGAAATGAAAAATTTTAAGGTTTGTCGATGACATTGTAATTCTGTCAGAGACAGCAAAGGACTTGGAAGAGCAGTTGAATGGAATGGACAGTGTCTTGAAAGAAGGGTATAAGATGAACATCAACAAAAGCAAAACGAGGATAATGGAATGTTGTCGAATTAAGTCGGGTGATGATGAGGGAATTAGATTAGGAAATGAACACTTAAAGTAGTAAAGGAGTTTTGCTATTTGGGGAGGAAAATAACTGATGATGGTCGAAGTAGAGAGGATATAAAATGTAGACTGGCAATGGCAAGGAAAGCGTTTCTGAAGAAGAGAAGTTTGTTAACATCGAGTATAGAAGTCATTTCTGAAAGTATTTGTATGGAGTGTAGCCATGTATGGAAGTGAATCATGAACGATAAGTAGTTTGGACAAGAAGAGAATAGAAGCTTTCGAAATGTGGTGCTACAGAAGAATGCTGAAGATTAGATGGGTAGATCACATAACTAATGAGGAAGTATTGAATCGGATTGGGGAGAAGAGGAGTTTGTCGCACAACTTGACCAGAAGAAGGGATCGGTTGGTAGGACATGTTCTGAGGCATCAAGGGATCACCAGTTTAGTATTGGAGGGCAGCGTGGAGGGTAAAAATCGTAGAGGGAGACCAAGAGATGACTACACAAAGCAGATTCAGAAGGATGTAGGTTGCAGTAGGTACTGGGAGATGAAGAAGCTTGCACAGGATAGAGTAGCTTGGAGAGCCGCATCAAACCAGTTTCAGGACTCCTTTACTACTTTAAGTGTCTCTCTTCCTAATCTAATTCCTTCAGCATCCCCCGACTTTATTCGACTACATTCCATTATCCTCGTTTTGCTTTTGTTGATGGTCATCTTATATCCTCCTTTCAAAACAGTATCCATTCCGTTCAACTGCTCTTCCAAATCCTTTGCTGTCTCTGACGGAATTACGATGTCATCGGCGAACCTCAAAGTTTTTATTTCTTCTCGATGGACTTTAATACCTACTCCGAACTTTTCTTTTGTTTCCTTCACTGCTTGCTCAATATACAGATTGAATAACATCGGGGATAGACTACAGCCCTGTCTCACTCCCTTCCCAACCACTGCTTCCCTTTCATGTCCCTCGACTCTTATAACTGCCATTTGGTTTCTGTACAAATTGTAAATAGCCTTTCGCTCCCTGTATTTTACCCCTGCCACCTCGTGGCTAAGCTGAGTAATAACAGAATCAGTTTAGAAGCGAGGGGATCCTGCAAGCTGCACAGATATTCAGTCAGACTTTGATAAGACTGCAAGGTGATGCAATGATTGCCATCTCGTTTTAAATATTCAAAAATATAAAACCGCGCACTTGACTAAACGAAAAGACATAGTATGCCAAGAATACAACATTACTGAGACAGTTGGAATATGTAACCTCATACAAATACTTGGGTGCAACACTTAGTAGGGGCATAAAGTGGAACGATCACATAGAGTCAGTCATGGGGAAAGCAAATAGCATATAACACTAGCGTCTGCTACTGCTTTATCATAACCTTAAAGCTGGAAGCAGGTTGTGTGATAAAACTATTTTATTAAAGCAAATATAGTACAACGCAACAGAGCAGTGTAACCCTCTGAGAGGAATTTTGTTGCGTTGACCGTGTTGTACCTAACGGAGGTGGCTTATCGGAAGTGAAAGTCAGAATTACGGAAATATTTGAACAGTAACAAACAAAATTTTGCCTATCTGCACTGTTTAACAGGTATAGGAAACGGTCGCCAACCTAACTAGGCAAGAGAATGATTAACATTCTCGTTCAAGAAAATAGTTATTAGTAACTTCAATGGATAAACACAACTTATACTTTGTCACACGCGAGTGCAGTGAACTCTTGACACATACGTATGTTTTAAGATTGAAGCTAACAACTGGAGCAGCACAAACTATTTGCAAAATTGTAACAGATACCGGAACACACTATTACTTTCAGGGCTTACACCAACTGAATGGTCTTTATAACGTTATTATTACTATTCACTGCAGAATCATTAATTGGATATAGGTTAAGTCTCTCTCAGTTAAATACTTTACTATTTAAAATGAAAGTTAATTGGAATCCAATAACAAGTTGCTTCTCACTATCATTTCAATAAAGAAATTATGGTTTTTATAATTAATGGTCTTTCCGTTACTTGTTACCGAGCATTAACACAATAGACAAACTGTGGATCCTATTATATTATTAATAAGCACTTCTAATACACAGGAGAGACAAACACTTAGCAAACTTGAGTATATAACGTTCCACACTGCAGTTTTCCACTTTTACTACATTGAGACACAAAATTAACATATATGTTAGATACTGACTCACCTCTGCGATTTACAACAGGCAGTAATGTGAACATTTACTAAGGAAAACTTTATAAGCCTCAGTCTTCAGAACTTTTAATTTGAAGTTGGCAACAACACATTAATAAGCAGTTTTATTAGGAAAATTACTTTCATTAACTTTCTTTTTTATGTTCAAGAGGCATTAATTAGCAAAAAGACTGGTCTTTAATGTTCTTTCAGTAGGGACACTCGGAAATCACTTTAGTTCAAACGGAGAAGAACCTGAGAGGTGTTATGATAAGGAGAAAAATCAAGGTAGGTACATAAACTCAGTTACAAATTACCTTATATTTGAGCACACTAACACATCCATTTAGCTGATCCTTCACTGTACATTGCTATAGTGCTCCATTACAGTGATTGCGCAGTGTGGTGGCGATTGCATGTCGGTAGATGGAATTACAGGTAGAATTGCTGGAATCAGTCATTTCTTGGTGGCGATGATAGATGCAAATTCCAGAATAGTTCCAGCTATTTATCCATCCATCCGAGGCATTGGAAAGTAGCAGAAAAAAACCTCTCTCGGAACTAGCACAATATGCAACATTTACATGGCAGTGTACAATGTGGTAGCTCGTCCCCAACTGGTGGCTCGTCCCCGACTGACTCTCAGTTCCACCTTTTCTACTTAGGCCAGCCACAATTTGCGCGCGCTACACAGTTCCGTCCCCGAGGGGAACCACAACTTTTACATACAGAATAACTAAGAACCCTAAGTGAGGATCAGCAGTTTACATAACAGTAACCAAATACATTAAATAAAACAGAATATTTGCACATATTGACATTTCTACAAAAAAAAAAGTATTCACACAGAAATTACAATTATATACAGTAAGTTTTGTTCCCTCCAAATGGGACAAAGAATTTAAATGACAGATACACTACATTGCATAGAATCATATCATGACATCGAAGTTCTTACAAAGAAATGAGTATACAATTTTATGTTATCGATTCAAACAAACACATTTACAGAAGCTCAGTGATGTAACATTAAATGAAACAAAAACCAAAATAAATCATTGGAGTATTAGAGCATTGGTGTTACAAGCAGACTTCTGTGTACTGGGAGAATATCAGGGAAATACAATAGGTCTAGAAAGGATATTACTTACAAATGACTAGTGTGACCCACCCTAGAATTTTGCTCGAATGTGTGGGATCAGTACGAAATAGGACTAGAAGGGGATATTGAACCTATACACAGGAGGCCAATATGAATAGTAACAGTTTTGTCTGACCTTTGGGAGAGTGTCACTGAACTGTAGAAAGAGCTGAAACGGTTCATTCTTGAAGGTAGACAGAAACTATCACGAGAACATCAACTGGTAAACTTTCAAGAACAGGCTTTAAATGCTGATACTAAGAATGTATCGCTCGCGTAGGATTCGTGAGGATAAGATGCACAGGTTCATTTAAAAATCATTTTCCCCGCGCTCTATACGGAATGGAAAAGGGAAAAGCGCTTGTAACTGTTACAGTGGGACGCACCTTCTCCCATGTATTTCACGGTGATTCGCAGAGTACCGATGTAGATGTGGATGCAGGTAATCATATCGACGGAGAGTAGAGAAAAATCTTCAGCGGTCGAAACAGTTGCGGCAGGACCCTAATGGAGTCATTTACTACCATTGCTGTTCACAATACGGGTATTTGCAATGAAATACTGTCTAAAGAAACTACACAAGTGTCAGTCTCATCTTGATAAGATTTCAAAGTATACCAAAGATTTGCAGCTTGCTTCACTCCGTAATACCTTTGAGTTCCAATATATTTTCCGCGCAACGTTATGAAACATCCCCTTAGAAAAATTTATGAATCACTATGGTGGTAAACCTCTTACGTTATAACAGCTGAGCAAAACTGAACGTACTCAGACATTTCTCTCTTTACTTATTCTGATCATCACTAAACTGACACACAATATTTTTAGCGCAACGCAATCTGACTTTCAATAATCCCTACGAGAGAATGGCCGCGGCTAACAGTAACCTATACCTTTCATGAATCACTTACCTCACAAAAATCTTCGTTACTCGAACTACTGCAACACAGCGAGCGCCAATACTGCCAGCTAAATAGAAGATTCTAACTACTGAAGGCACTAACTACTGATAGGCATAGTTATCAAATGAAAGATTTTGGTAGAGAACAAACAATATATTTAACTTAATAGTGTTCAAAAGTCATAATATATAGAACAGTTCATGACATCCAGTCTTACAAATTTCGTTTTTCTGACGGACACACGTCCAGATCGTCCGCCCTCAAAACTCTGCCATCTCTAAAACTGTTCAAATGTGTGTGAAATCTTATGGGACTTAACTGCTAAGGTCATCAGTCCCTAAGCTTACACACTACTTAACTTAAATTATCCTAAGGACAAACACACACACACACACACACACACACACACACACACACACACACACACACACACACACATACACACACACACGGACAGACACACCCATGCTCGAGAGAGTACTCGAACCTCCTCCGGGACCAGCCGCACAGTCTCTGACTGCAGCGCCCCAGACCGCTCGGCTAATCCCGCGCGGCTGTGAAAGACCTTTTTTCGATTATAATTCTAAATAAGTTACTATTACGTCGTTACTTGAGTGCCAAACACTGTGAAATTGTCTGCGTCTGCCTGTACGGCGACAGTTGTGCCAGATAAATATCATGTCTTTAGCATGCTAGAAATAATAAAATGCAGAAAATTTGTTTTGTTTGTGCTCTGTGTTGTCGAGAAGTGTAAAATATAAAACCTGGTTGTATACAGTGCGGCTGCACTGCCATTTAAATGCAGAAGGTTGGACGTTTCGCACTCTCTCCCCATCCTCGGTCTCAGACAGCTTGGCGTGATACTAGGAGAAATGCTCAGCGAGACTGAGTGCCTTGGCGCTCGTGTCCGGCCAAGGTCCGCGAGCTGAAATCTTGGCTGCCCCTGCTATAGAGGTTCAAAAATGCCTCTGTCGACCTGTAAACACAGGTTGCTCAAGTGGGTAATGGTATATCTTACATGATAAAAGCCGGCCGTTGCGGCCGTGCGGTTCTAGGCGCTTCAGTCTGGAACTGCGCGACCCCTAAGGTCGCAGGTTCGAATCGTGCCTTGGGCATGGGTGTGTGTGATGTCCTGAGGTTAGTTATATATAAGTAGTTGTAAGTTCCAGGGTACTGATGACCTGAGATGTTAAGTACCATAGTGCTCAGAGCCATTTGAAGCATTTTGAACATGATAAAAGACTGCAGGGGTGTCCCTAATTTCCCTTGCTGCTGCTAATATCTGGGAAGTCAGATGCTCTTCTGGTTTAACAGGATTTTTGTACGCAAGACTGGAAATCTCTTCTCACAAGGAGACGGCACGACCGTGAAGTCGGGGATTTGTCATCGATTTTGTGTGGTGAAAGAGGTCCCCTAATACCTCAAGTGGTTAAAATATTAGGAAGCACTACTTGGACAATCCCGAGAAAAATCGATCAAAAATTTCTTAGGTTCCTTATGAGCATAAAATGTTAGTACACTGCCGAGCCGCCGTCTGGGCTCTGTGTTTAGGGCTCGGATTCTTACGCCAGAGGTCTCGTCTTCGATTCTTCCTCTAGCACTTTTTTTCCTTCTGTTTAATTTTTTTTGTTATTACACCAGTTATTCAGAAAGTTTCCCAAACCTTCGTTATCTTTAACAAATTAATCACATTATTGAATAAAAATTATTCGCGAAATAATTAATTCCCGGGAAGATTGTATAAATATTCATTCTATAATTCACCATCAGTTATCGTCACCAATATTCCGAGACATGATTTAATATGCCTGGTTTGCCTCAAAATTGTCAGAATCTCGAAACATTTTCGTAAATGCTTATACGTCCCTTTAGAAAAATTATACACGACTGTGCTTAAACGGACACACAATATTTTTAGCGCAACCCAATCTGACTTTCAATAATCCCTGCATAAGAATGGCTTTGACTAACATTAACCTATACCTTTCACAAATCGCTTACCTCACCAAAAATCTTCGTTACTCGAACTACTGCAATACATCGAGCGCCACTACTGCCAGCTAACTAAAAGATTCAAACTACGGAAGTCACTAACTACTGATAGGGATAGTTAGCAAATGAAAGATTTTAATAGAGAACAAACAATGTATTTACCTTAATAGTCATAATATATATAGCAGTTCATGACATCCAGTCTTACAAATTTCAAAACTCCGCCATCTCTCTCCCCACGTCCACCACTACTGGCGGCTCACCTCCAACTGCGCAACGCTACGCGCTGTTAACATCCAGCTGCCGCTGCCAAACACTACAATGGCAGACAACAATGCAAACCAGCCACAGATTGCACTCGGCACAGCCAGTGATTTTCATACAGAGCGCTACGTGGCGGCGGCGTTACCAATAAAAAAAACCTAAACAGCCTACTTACAATGATAATGGGGCATGTTTTTGTACAGATTTATTGCAAAACGCCGTTTGATTATAAAAAATCCGCTTTTATATGTTGCGCAAGATGTCGCAAAAATTATTGCCTTGTTTTTACGATAATCACCACTGCGGTTCTTGTTTATAATTATTATATGTATAAAGATTGAATGTTTCCCAGTCGACATTGTTCTTCTGATTACAAAGGCAATGTTTCTCCTCATATACTTTACAATGAAAAATGGAAAACCCATCGCCATGAATTGTGTTGTTAAACAAAAAGAAAATAATTCTTATTCAATAATGTAACTAACTTGTTAAAGGTAATGTAGGTTTGGGAAACTTTCTGAATAATTGGTGGAATAACCAAAGAAAATGAAACAGAAGGCAAAAAAAGTACCAGAGGAGGAATCGAAACCTCTGGCGTAAGAATCCGAGCCCTAAACACCGAGTCCAGACGGCGGCTCGGCAGTGTACTAACATTTTTTACTCAGAAGGCACGTAAGAAACTTTGGATCGATTTTTCCCGGAATTTTCCGC
Organism: Schistocerca gregaria; assembly: GCF_023897955.1. NCBI lineage: Eukaryota > Metazoa > Arthropoda > Insecta > Orthoptera > Acrididae > Schistocerca > Schistocerca gregaria. The sequence goes on from NC_064927.1 coordinate 426,097,074, forward strand.
GTAGTGCGTCCTCATATTTTAACCACGTGAGGTGTTAGGGGTCCTCTTCCACCACACAAAATTGTGGATAAATCCCCGACCCCACGGTCGCGCCGTCTCCTTGTCAGAGAGAAAAGTATAGAGCTGTCAGATTAGGGGATGAGCGGCCCATGGTACAGGACTACCATGGCCAACACAGTCCAGAATTTGCCAGTAAAAATAATTTTCACCCTTTGTAAGGCGTCAAACTGTGTTCACTGTAAATATAGTCTACTAACGCGAGTAAATAAATAAATCTTAAGGTCGAAAACCATCCTTGCAGAAACTGCCGGTGTTCGAGAGTGTCGCTAATGGGAGAGGGCGGTAACTGCAAAGCCTTCTAGATACAAGGCCTACGCACAGCGGTCATATTGTCACGTGGCGTCACAAACTGTTGGCCATCTTATCTTTAGTCGGCAGGCCTGTTGACGTGTGTGTTGTGTTGAAAGTGTGTGCCACGTGAAACTGATATATTTTCATACAGTATTCGCCTACAGTTCTTCGAAGAATGAGATACAAGTGTCGCGTCCCCTTTTTCCAGAGAAATTATTAATCCCAAAAAGGCATGAAAGTGCACATGTTACGATTTCCCAAATGTGTGAATTTGAGAAATCGCTAGATTGCAGCTATTTCCAGACAGGAATTTGTGTCTACGCATCATTCAAGGGTAAGTAAATGATAAAAATTTATAGCATGTTATTTGTTTCCATTGCACCACATTTGCCAATTGTTTATAAAAGCACTTATTTACTATGTACCAGTGTAATTTGTTTCTTAATTCTGGACCATTGCTGCGAGTTTAATACGAATCTGGCTGTGAAATGTCTCTCATATTTGTAAGTATTGTTACACAGAATAGTTATATTAATTTGTTTGGTTCGAAAATGTTTAGTATTCTTTATCAGTCCTACCAGATTGAGTTTCCAGTACTTTTATTTGGAAGAGCTACAGAATGATTTTGTTCAGTTTTACATATAGAGCTATTCGGAAATAATTTCAATTTGAATAAACTACCTTAGGAAATTGTTTTTATGAATTCACTGTTCGACAGACTAGGCAGAATTTCGAGGTAAGTGCATTGTGATTAAATTAACAGCACCCTGTGACACGAATTTCAGTCAAGGATATGGGAGAAACAATCTTCTCATGTTTAAGGTTCTCACGTTCTGGAGAAACAGGGAAATAAAATTTTTTGGTTTTTTTTTTATTTATTAAACTTTATGTCAGGAGATGCTCCATTTCGTCGAATGATCTGAGATCCGTGTAAAGTCAGTAAATTTTGAAATGGAGAGGAAATTTTACGAAAATAACCGGGGAAACAAATTCTTAAATTCTGTAGGAGCTCCAGCTGCTTTATTTTAAACCGAAAACGTCTGCTTGTTGTTGCATATTGCAGATTTTTTACTGCAAGAAAACGTAGCTCCTGACGTAAGCCTAGAAACGCGTATTTAAAGCAATCGTCAACTTAATTTTACATCTTGAAATAACATAGGGCAGTTTTGTTCAGTTAGTTTACGCAGTGATATAAATTTCCATATTCTCATTACAAGGCCATATAGAAGAGGAAAGCACGAGAATTCTATGCGGTCTCAGCTCTAGAACTCGTACAGTTCGTATAGCTGCAGAGTGCTTAACAGGAGCGTTACGTCCATCAGTATGTGACGTCACAAGTGTGCACGCAGGCCTGTAGTCTAGGTGGTGTTGCTCACAAGGTAACCTCCCCATCGCACCCCCCTCAGATTTAATTAAAAGCGGGCACAGTGGATAGGCCTTGAAAAACTGAACACTGATCAATCGAGAAAAGAGGAAGAATTTATGTGGAACTATGAAAAAAATAAGCAAAATATACAAACTGAGTAGTCCATGTGCAACATAGGCAACATCAAGCATAATGTGAGCCTAAGGGCGCCGTAGTCCAAGCCGGCACGGTAGCTCAGCACGTTCGGTCAGAGGGCTGTGTGCTCTCTCTAATAAAAAAACTGAGTCAAGAAACCAACGATCAATGTGAACGGATGTGTTGTGACGTCCGCCCCGACCAAACGCAACGAACAATATCGAACAAAATGAGTAAAAAAAAAAAAATAGTCCCGTGGTTAGCGTGAGCAGCTGCGGAAAGAGAGGTCCTTGGTTCAAGTCTTTCTTCGAGTGTGAAAATTTTACTTTCTTCATTTTTGCAAAGTTTCACTGTAATAAGTTTAGTGTCTGTGATTTGCGACCGCACCGCAAAACCGTGTGATTAGTAGGCGAAAGGACGTGCCTCTCCAAAGGGAACCGGAAACAATTGATTGCAAGGTCATAGGTCAACCGATTCCTCCACAGGAAAACACGTCTTATATATTCTATAAGACACTGGTGACGGCATGTGCGTCACATGACAGGAATATGTTGTCGACCCACTCAACTTGTACACTTAGCGAATGGGTAAAAAGATTCTTCTACCTTGTCCGATTTAGGTTTTCTTGTGGATGTGATAATCACTCCCAAAAAAGTGATGAGAACGTAAAGTTTTTCACATAAACTGCAACAAATGAATGCAAGAGTTTCACAGTCGCACAGTTTTCCCTGCGCCCTGTCAAAACATATGTTTTTAACGTTTTCAAGTTTTTTCCGTTTGTAGACCGTCAAATCCTGCAATGTCCAAGCAAATCTCAACACGTCCTGGAATTTTGGAGAGCGAAGTAGATTATGTGCGAGTGCGTGAACTTTGATAATTGACATACGATCACGTAAACAATACTGCTGTGTGTACCTGTGCAGCTTCGCAAATTAATTGTCTGATAATAAAAAATTAAACGTTTCACTCGAGGAAGACTTGAACCAAGGACCTCTCTTTCTGCAGCTGCTCACGCTAACCACGGGATCACGGCGCTCCTGAGCCCACACTATCCTTGAGGTTGTCTATTCAGTTTGTATATTTTGTTTTTTTTTTTCATAGCCCCACACTTTCTACCTGTTTTCTCGAGTGATCTGTGTTCAGTTTTTCAAGGTCTATGCACTGCGCCAACTTATAACTAAATGTGAGGGGGGTGCGACGGGGAGGTTCCCTTGTCAGAACCTTTTCCTCTGCGCACGCTGGCGGCGCTCGCTGCAGTGTGACCGCTGGCGACGCCTGGCTGTGATCTACGGAGGCCGGTAGCAGGCCTGAGCTGTGGCTCCGCGTCCCGCTAGGGCTGACCCCATTCCACGGCCAGTGCCGTAGGTCGCGGAGCGCGCCTGCCGAGCTGACCACGATAACACGCTGCGCGCCGCCGACACACACGCCACCCGCCCCAGCTGGACGCTCTTCCGCGTCCTTCCGCGGAAAATTCTGCCATCTGCATCCACGTCTGCGTCCGTACTGTGCAAAACGCCGTGAAGAGCGTGCCAGGGGGAAACTCCCATTGCAACCATTATCAGGGCTGCTTACCGCTCCATTTACACAAGGAGCGCGCGAAGAATCACTATTCAAACGCGTCTATAAGCGCTGTAATCTTTGAATCTTCTTGGCAGATTGAAACTGTATGCCGAACCGAGACCGAACTCGGGACATATGCCTTTCGCGGGCAAGTGCTCTGCCGACTGAGCTACCCTAACACGACTCATGCCCCGTCCTCACAGCTGTAATTCCGCTCTCCTGCATACCTTGCACTCCTGGAAGAAAGGATATTGCGGAGACATGGCTTAGCCACAGCCTAGGGGATGTCTCCAGAATTAAATTTTCACTCTGCAGCGGAGTGTGCGCTGATATGAAACTCCCTGGCAGATTAAAACTGTGTGCCGGACCGAGACTCGAACTCGGGACCTTGGAAAGTAGGAGACGAGGTACTAGCGGTATTAAAGCTGTGAGGACGGGGCGTGAGTCGTGCTTGGGTAGCTCAGTCGGTAGAGCACTTGCCCGCGAAAGGCAAAGGTCAGAAGTTCGAGTCTCGGACCGGCACACAGTTTCAATCTGCCATATCAGCGCACACTCCGCTGCAGAGTGAAAATTTCATTCTGGATTCTAATCTTTATCTGCGCGCTCTGTACCCATCCCGGGCTTGCATTTCATCAAGATAATGCCCGCTCGCACACGGCGAGAGTTTGTGCTGGTTGTCTTCGTGCTTGCCAGACACTGCCTTGGACAACAAGATCGCCGGATCTCGCCCCAGCTGACAACGTCTGGAGCATTACACTGGAGTCACAAAAATCGTGGAAGCTGCATGGGCGGCATCTGTACTCAGGGGATCCAGGTGAAAAGCTTTCCGACGTCAGTGTGGCCTCTCGACGGCAATTAACGGATCTGAACGCGGAATGGTAGTTCGACCTACACGTACATCTACTTCTACATCTATACTCCGCAAGCCATCCGACGGTGTGTGGCGGAGGGCACTTTACGTGCCACTGTCATTACCTCCCTTTCCTGTCCGCAGCTCGTGGTCGTGCGGTAGCGTTCTCGCTTCCCACGCCCGGGTTGGCGGGTTCCCGGGTTCGATTCCCGGCGGGGTCAGGGATTTTCTCTGCCTCGTGATGACTGAGTGTTGTGTGATGCCCTTACGTTAGTTAGGTTTAAGTAGTTCTAAGTTCTACGGAACTGATGACCATAGATGTTAAGTCCCATAGTGCTCAGAGCCGTTTTGAACCTCCCTTTCCTGTTCCAGTCTCGTATGGTTCTTGGGAAGAACGACTGCCGGAAAACCTCCGTGCGCGCTCGAATCTCTCTAATATTAAATTCGTTATCTCCTCGGGACGTATAAGTGGGGGGAAGTAATATATTCGATAGCTCATCCAGAAACGCACCCTCTCGAAACCTGGACAGCAAGCTACACCGGTATACAGAGCGCCTCTCTTGCAGAGTCTGCCACTTCTGTTTGCTAAATATCTCAGTAACGCTATCACGCTTACCAAATAACTCTGTGACGAAACGCGCCGCTCTTCTGTGGATCTTCTCCATCTCCTCTATCAACCCGACCTGGTACGGACCCCACACTCATGAGCAATACTCAAGTATAGGTCGAATGAGTGTTTTGTAAGCCACCTCCTTTGTTGATGGACTATATTTTCTAAGAACTCTCCCAATGAATCTCAACCTGGCACCCGCCTTACCAACAGTTAATTTTATATGATCACTCCACTTCGCCTTTCACGGGCAAGTGCTCCACCAACTACGCTACACTAGCACGACTCACGACCTGCCCTCACAACTTTATTTCCGCGTATATCTCATGTCCTATCTTCCAAACTTCACATAAATTCTCGTGCCTAATTCGCAGGACTAGCGCTGCTGGAAGAAAGGATACTGCGGAAGTAGTGCTGTGATGACGGGTTCTGAGTCGTTCTCGGATGGCCCAGGTGGACATCGGCACGGTGGCTCAGCGTGTTCGGTCAGAGGGTTAGTTGCCCTCTGTAATAAAAAACTGAGTCAATGGATCAACGATGAACTTGAACAAGCGTCACGGAACTTCCAACCCGAACAAATAGAACGAACAATAGGGAACAAAATGAGAACAAAAAGAAATATTTGGTGGAGCACTTGCCAGCAAAAGGCGAAGGTTCCAGGTTTGAATCCGGGTCTGGCACACATTTTAAATCTTGCAGGAAGCCTCATAACAGCGCATAATCCGCTGCAGAGTGAAAATTTCACTCTGGATAGCAAAATTTATCTCCATTACTAAGACAATTACAAGACATTTTTGTACGTGACTTTTAACAGACGATTTCTAACAGGAAGTATTCCACCGCACAGTTCTAGTGAAAAAACTTGGAGATCCCCCAAAAACGCGTTTCTTTTACTAGAGAAATAAAGAAGTGTAGATGTTTACCCAGTCATAACTTGACTGATCGCGTGGTGAGCCCGTGCAGGAATTGTATCAAATTATGTGCTGATACAGCTTTGTGAGAATTACATGTTGCTAAGCGCTTGTAGAAGATGTTTATTACTATATTCAACCAAACTTGTTCCTCCTATTCGTATTACGCATTAGCAGTGGTTTTTATGTTTCACAGTGCCTACAAGAGCACAAAAAGAATAGGGTACATAAATACCAATGATTATTCCTGCTGCGAATAGGTGAAACAACTTAAACGAGTTTGATTGATAACAGTAATAAACATTCAGTTGCAAAAGGCAGATAATATTTCTTGTCTATACAATAAACAACTTTAGATGCTAATTGCCTAGTAGTACAATGAATTTTTTTCTTATATTGTAGCTTGTTTGATTTAATGTGTAGAATGAGGAAGAGGGTAAACAATATTTGAGCATTTTGTTGCATATTTAATTCTACAGAACTACTTTTATCACATTCAAAAATGGTTCAAATGGCTCTGAGCACTATGGGACGTAACATCTGGGGTCATCACTCCCCTAGAACTTAGAACTACTCAAACCTAACTAACCTAAGGACATCACACACATATATGCCCGAGGCAGGATTCGAACCTGCGGCCGTAGCGGTCACGCCATTCCAGACTGAAGCGCATAGAACCGCTCGGCCACACCAGGCGACGTGCTACTATCCTTATCTACAGAGGCGTAAGTGGTTACATATAGGTATTTGGGAGTGATTACGTCAGAAAGATTTATTGCCTCATTGTCCACTACACATCTGCCTTATAGATAGAATAACTTTAAGGATAGAAATCCTCTTTCTTGCTTTGCTCATTTTGTGTCAATATGTTACCTCGTCATTTAGTTATTTAGATTTGGTAAGCGAAAGCAAAACCTCTTTTCTATAGACGTACGATTTTTGAGAAGTTTAACTACGGAATGATAACAAAGTAACGTTTGTAAACATAGTAAAATAGCTACACTACTGGCCATTAAAATTGCTACACCACGAAGATGAGGTGGTACAGACGCGAAATTTAACCGACGGGAAGAAGATGCTGTGATATGCAAATGATTAGCTTTTCAGAGCATCCACACAAGGTTTGTGCTAGTGGCGACACCTACAACGTACTGAAATGAGGAAAGTTTCCAACCGATTTCTCATACACAAACAGTAGTTGACCGGCGTTGCCTGGTGAAACGTTGTTGTGATGCCTCGTGTAAGGAGGAGAAGTGCGTACCATCACCTTTCCGACTTTGATAAAGGTCGGATTGTAGCCTATCGCGATTGCGGTTTATCCTATCGCAACACTGCTGCTCGCGTTGGACGAGATCCAATGACTGTTAGCAGAATATGGAATCTGTGGGTTCAGGATGGTTATACGGAACGCCGTGCTGGATCCCAACGGCCTCGTATCACTAGCAGTCGACATGACAGGCATCTTAAGCGCATTGTTGTAACTGATCGTGCAGCCACGACATTTGCAGCAGCATGGACTATCAGCTCGGAGACCATGGCTGCGGTTACCCTCCACCATGCATCAGAGACAGGAGAGCCTGCGATGGTGTACTCAACGACGAACCTGGGTGCACGAATGGCAAAACGTCATTTTTTCGGATGAATCCAGATTCTGTTTACAGCATTCTGATGGTCGCATCCGTGTTTGGCGAAATCGCGGTGTACGCACATTGGAAGCGTGTATTCAGCATCGCCATACTGGCGTATCTTCCGTCGTGATGGTATGGGGTGCCATTGGATACACGTCTCGGTCACCTCTTGTTCACATTGACGGCACTTTGAACAGTGGACGTTACATTTCAGATGTGTTATGACCCGTGGGTTCTACCCTTCATTCGATCCCTGCGAAACCCTACATTTCAGCAGGATAATGCAAGACCCATCTTGTAGGTCCTCTACAGGGCTTTTTGGATACAGAGAATGTTCGACTTCTGCCCTGGCTAGCACATTTTCCAGATCTCTAACCAATTCAAAACGTCTGGTCAATGGTGGCCCAGCAACTGGCTCGTCACAATACGCCAATCACTACTCTTGATAAACTGTGGTATCGTGTTGAAGCTGCATGGGCAGCTGTTCCTGTACACACCATCCAAGCTCTGTTTAACCCAATGTCCAGGCGTATCAACGCCGTTATTACGGCCAGAGGTGGTTGTTCTGGTTACTGATTTCTCAGGATCTATGCACCCAAATTGCGTGAAAAAGTAATTACATGTCAGTTCTAGTATAATATATTTGTCCAATGAATACCCGTTTATCATGTGCATTTCTTCTTGGTGTAGCAATTTTAATGGCCAGTAGTGCATTATTGCGACATAGAGGAAAGTGTCACGGATATGACGTACGATTTGAGTTGGCAGTCATTAAAATAAAGAGGCTTTTCGTTGTGGTTAGATCTTTTCAAGGAACACATCACCAACTTCCTCCTCCGAATGCTCAAATATTTTGTTGTCGCCCTCCTGGAGAGATATAACGACAGTAATAAAATAAGTGAAGTCGAAGCTCACACTGAGAGATTTAAGAGTTAGTTTTTCCCGCGCGCTATTCGAGAATGTAAAGAAATAGATTGAAGGTCGTTCGACGTACCGCTGCTAGGCACTTACGTGTAAGTTGTAGAGTAGTCATGTAGATGTAGATGCACAGAGAGTGGTGAAAAATCTCATGAAGCACAGAAGTTTTACTATCGTGGTATAACGGAAGGGGAAGCAAGAGACTGCAGTACTCTGAATACATTCTGATGTATACCAAGTGATTATTTAAAAATGAAACCAACAGACTGTTGCTGTTAATGGTACACAATGGAGCTATTATTAGCTGAAAAATTGGTTAATGGTACAAATTCATTAGAAAAACTTCTGCATTCATTCATTGAAGTCATGATGGTAAAAGTAATTTATGTAACACTTTCTGAATCACCGTACAGAAAATTCCTTTATATTCTGAAAAGTGTATATTGAGTAGGATTACATAATAGCTGAACAACGTGAGTGATATATCTTCGATTATGAGTTCTAAGTCGAGAGGCTTCTTTGAAGCATACTATTCTTATCCTGCACAAGCTTTCGTGCAACTGGTAGCTTTGGTCTCATGATTCGACGGAGCGTAGAATAAAACAGTCTCATACAAGCTATGAACAAACATAATAATCAAAAGGTACAATAACAATACGTTTTAATGCTAAAAGTGAATAAGCATACAAAAAGGTAAAATATATTTACGGCGTGGTCAGGAGCATCTTGTAAGCGTGTGCAGGGTAGGTTGTGTTGAGAAATTATTCTAAAAAAAAAAAAAAAAAAAAAAAAAACCTCCGATACGCTGCACCGTTTCCGACTCAATTTATGTTAAAGTTAGGTTATCAGGCCGTTGTGCACACAAATTCAAGAGAACCGCCAGATACAACCACCGTCAGTTATCTTCAGAGCATAGATGATAGCGCAGGAGACCGCTCAGCCCTTTAATCGGGTTCGATCCTTACTACCGCCCCGTGTCTAATTTTTGTATCGCTCTCTTGTTCAGTTTTAGGAAACCAAAAGAAGCGAGCTGCTTGAATCTGCGCGCATAGCGGACTGACTGGCTAACTACAATGGCAGTTAACTCGAAAACGGTGCAACCTATCGAACTTTTTCTTAACAATTATTTCTCAGAACAACCTACCTTTACAAACATTTAAGACTCTTTTCGACCACTATGCACACCGGAACACAAAATAGAAGGTCGTAATACTTGGCTATTGTAACTGTTTCTTCTATTTAAGGAGGATCCTGGGAGAAAGGCAGCATTTGGTGGACTCCCAAAGATGTGATACATAGATGTCTCTAGCAACTGTAGCGGCCGTTGTTGAAACGCGTTGTGGTCGTATCATTGTTTCTAACGATTACTCTGCATCACTCAAAGTTGAGTGATAACTGTCGAGTGCAGTTTATATACACTACTAACCATTAAAATTGCTACACCACGAAGATGACGTGTTACAGACGAGAAATTTAACGGACAGGAAGAAGATGCTGTGATATGCAAATGATAAGCTTTTCAGAGCATTCACACAAGGTTGGCGCTGGTGGCGACACCTACAACGTGCTGACATGATGAAAGTTTCCACACGATTTCTCATACACAAACAGCAGTTGACCGGCGCTGCCTGGTGAAACGTTGTTGTGATGCCTCGTGTAAGGAGGAGAATTGCGTACCATAACGTTTTAGACTTTGATAAAGGTCGGTTTGTAGCCTATCGCGATTGCGGTTTATCGTATCGCAACATTGTTGCTCGCGTTGGTCGAGATCCAATGACTGTTAGCTGAATATGGAATCGGTGAGTTCAGAAGGGTAATACGGAACGCCGTGCTGGAACCCAACGGTCTCGTATTATTAGCAGTCGAGACGATAGGCATCTTATCCGCATAGCTGCAACGGATCGTGCAGCCACGTCTCGGTCCCTGAGTCAACACATGGGGACGTTTGCAAGACAACAACCATCTGCACGAACAGTTCGACGACGTTTGCAGCAGCAAGGGGTATCAGCTCGGGGACAATGGCTGTGGTTACCCTTGACGCTGCATCACAAACAGGAGCGCCTGCGATAGTGTGCACAACAACGAGCCTGGGTGCACTAATGGCAAAACGTCATTTTTTCGGATGAATCCAGGTTATGTTTTCAGCATCATGACGGTCGCATCCGTGTTTGGCGACATCGCAGTGAACGCACTTTGGAAGCGTGTATTCGTCATCGCCATACTTTCGTATCACCCGGCGTGATGGTATGGGGTGCCATTGGTTACACGTCTCGGTCACCTCTTGTTCACATTGACGGCACTTTGAACAGTGGGCGTTACATTTCAGATGTTTTACGACCCGTGGCTCTACTCTTCATTCGATCCCTGCGAAACCCCACATTTCATCAGGATAATGCACTACCGCATGTTGCAGGTCTGTACAGGCCTTTCTGGATACAGAAAATGTTCGACTGCTGCCCTGGCCAGCACATTCTCGAGATCTCTCACCAATTGAAAACGTCTGGTCAATGGTGGCCGAGCAACTGGCTTGTCACAATACGCCAGTCACTGCTCTGGATGAACTGTGGTATCGTGTTGAAGCTGCATGGGCAGCTGTACCTGTACACGCCATCCAAGCTCTGTTTGACTCAATGCCCAGGCGTATCAAGGCCGTTATTACGGCCAGAGGTGGTTGTTCTGGGTACTGATTTGTCAGGATCTATGCACCCAAATTGCGTGAAAATTACAATCACATGTCAGTTCTAGTATAATATGTTTGTACAATGAATACCAGTTTATCATCTGTATTTCTTCTTGGTGTAGCAATTTTAATGGCCAGTAGTGTATTTATCTAGCTGTGACACCTGCAGGAGGAAAGTTCGAGCCAAGGAGGAGGGCGGACGAAATTTGTGGCGGCGGCTGAGTCGCAGGAGGCTTCTATTATTTTTCCGTCTGATTATATTTAACTCTCGTCCCGTTCCTAGCCTCTTGACAGCTTTATCGAATCACCAGACGGCGCCTGTGGCAACTGGTACTGCTACTCAAAGAATAACTGTCACGTATTTCTAGAGGACCCCGTTTGGTTTTCGTGTTTCAGACAGCATCATTAGTTCGTTTGCCGGTTGCTTCACCCTACAGACAAACGAATACGCTCCTTCGACGAAACAAAGCACAGTACGAAGGTTCTCGCAATCAGAGTGCTTATCAAGAGCCCCCCTCCCCCCCCCCCCCCCCCCCCCGCGTATTCAGTAATCCACGGTCGTTGAAGAAGAAGCCAGTACCAACACTCCCTTAATCCTCTTAACTAAGAAGAATGTTTCTCAGCGCTGAAAGGCTGAAGTCGAAACAAAGGTCCTGGAGGATAGCAACAATTAAGATCTCGGAGAAAACACACCAGGACACTACTGTTCCGCATCGTATATAAGAGACTTGTGACAGGCGAACAATCCGTCAGACTTCAAGAAGAATGTAGTAATTTCAATTCCAAAGAAGGCAGATGCTGACAGATGTGATTATTGCCTATCTGTGAGTTTACTAAATCTTGATTTGAAATTGCTGACACTCATTACTTATAGAAAAAAATTTAAAATTAATAAAAGCCCACCCCGTGGAAGATCACTTTGGGTCCTTCACAAATATGGGACCGCACCAGGCAATAGTGTCGCGACAACAAATCTTACACGATAGGTTGAAGAAAGACAGATCTACGTTTATAGTGTTTGTAAATTTAGATAAAGATTTTGTCCGTGTTTACTGGAAAACACTCTTTGTAGTACGTAGCAGGGATAAATTACAGGAAGCGAAAGGATATATACAACTTGCACAGAAACAAGACGGCAGTTTTAAAAGTCGAAGAACATGAAAGGGAAACAGTGGTTGAGAAGGGAGTGAGGTAGGGATGTAACCTATCCCCTTTATTATTCACTCTGTACATTGAGCAAGCAGTAAAGGCAATCAAAGAAAAATTTGGAGCGGGAGTTAAAGTTAACGCAACAGATATAGGAGCTTTGAGGGTTGTCTATGATAATGTAATGCTGTCAGAGACAGTGAAGGACTTGGAAGAGCAGTTGAACGGAATGAATAGTGTCTTGAAGAGAGGATGTAATATGAACATCAACAAAAGGAAACAGGGATAATGGAATGTAGTCCAGTAGGTGATGCTACGGGAATTAGATTATAAAATTAGACACTTAAAATAGATTATTTTTGTCATCTTAGCTTTAACAGCACGAATGTTTTTGGATAGGGTCAACCTTTAGCGAAACACAGAGGAAGACCGCACTGCAGTTCCTTCTCTAAATCCTCGCACGAACGAAAAAATGGCTGACATCGAAATAAGTGTCCAAGGAATAGAAAAACAACTGAAATCCCTCAAAAGAGGAAAATCCACTGGACCTGACGGAATATACAATCCGATTCTATACAGAGTACGCGAAAGAACTTACCCCTCCCCCCTCCACCCTGTAACAGCCGTGTGCCGCAAGTCTCTAGAGGAACGGAAGGTTCCAAATGATTGGAAAAGAGCACAGGTAGTCCCAGTTTCCAAGAAGGGTCGTCGATCAGATCCGCAAAACTATAGGCCTGTATCTCTGACATCGATCTCTTGTAGAATTTTAGAACATGTTTTTTGCTCTCGTATCATATCATTTCTGGAAACCCAGAATTTACTCTGTAGGAATCAATATGGATTCGGAAAACAGCGATCATGCGAGACCCAACTCGCTTTATTTGTTCATGAGACCCAGAAAATATTAGATACACGCTCCCAGGTAGATACCATTTTCCTTGACTTCCGGAAGGCGTTCGATAGAGTTCCGCAGTGTCGCCTGATAAACAAAGTACGAGCCTACGGAGTATCAGACCAGCTGTGTTGCTGGATTGAAGAGTTTTTAGTAAACAGAACACAGCATGTTGTTCTCAATGGAGAGACGTCTAAAACGTCTGGTGTGCCACAGGGGAGTGTTATGGGACCATTGCTTTTCACAATATATATAAATGACCTAGTAGATAATGTCGGAAGTTCAATGCGTCTTTTCGAAGATGATGCTGTAGTATACAGAGAAGTTACAGCATTAGAAAATTGCAGCGAAATGCATGAAGATCTCCGCCCATAGGCACTTGGTGCAGCGACTGGCATCTGACCCTTAACATACACAAATGTAATGTATTGCGAATACATAGAAAGGATCCTTTATTGTATGATTATATGATAGCGGAACAAACACTGGTAGCAGTTACTTCTGTAAAATATCTGAGAGTATGCGTACGCAACGATTTGAAGTGGAATGATCATATAAAATTAATTGTTGGTAAGGCGGGTGCAAGGTTGAGATTCGTTGGGAGAATCCTTAGAAAATGTAGTCCATCAACAAAGGAGGTGGTTTATAAAACACTCGTTCGACCTATAATTGTGTACTACTCATCAGTGTGGGATTCGTACCAGGTCAGATTGACAGAGGAGATAGAGAAGATCCAAAGAAGAGCGGCGCGTTTCGTCACAGGTTTATTTGATGATAGTGTTACCGCGATGTTTAGCAAACTCAAGTGCCACATTCTGCAAGAGAGGCGCTCTGCATCGCGGTGTAGCTTGCTGTCCAGGTTTCGAGAGGGTGCGTTTATGGATGAGCTATCGAATATATTACTTCCCCCCACTTATACGTCCCGAGGAGATAACGAATTTAAAATTAGAGAGATTCGAGCGCGTACGGAGGCTTTCCGGCAGTTGTTCTTCCCGTGAACCGTACGCGACTGGAACAGGAAAGGGAGGCAATGACAGTGACACGTAAAGTGCCCTCCGCCACACAGCATTGGGTGGTTTTTCGGAGTATAAATGTGGATGTAGACGAACACACCAAAGAAGGGAAGAAGACATCCATTCTTTTGCACCTCCACATCGAAGGGAGTATTCGTGGTGGACTGAATTGGACAGCGATCTACCGTTGCATTTCTGCGTCGACAGTGGCGGCGTGTTCACCTGTCAAAATTCAGGAAGAATCGTTAGCTGTAGGATTTCACCCGGAACAAGTCCTGCCTAATCACCCCCGGTTTTCCCGGTCTCTGTTCGGCGCCAGGGCATCGCTTCATTTGAGTGGTTTATCGCGTTCGGCTGCACTTGGAGTGAATGTTAAATTAATATCTTTCTAGGTCTTAAATTTTGCCAGGTAGTTAAAAGACACGTTACAAAAAACGTGCACAGTTGGCCTCAGCTGTGCCAGGTACTTCTGCAACAAACATAAGAGAAAATAATTTAGCACTGAATTCTTTAAATACGAGAACTCAGTATTCAGATGAATAGCGTATGAAGAAACATACTTCTATGTGAGGAACAGCACCTAAAGCTAAAACAGGATCAACCTACCCTCAAAGAATAATTTACTTGGGGAAAGAGTAACCACAGTATACTTGACACATAAGTTTCAGAACTCAGACAGTATATGTGAAACAAGCACCAATGTTCACTACACTTCCAGAGGGCATCGAAATTACTTTGTTCTTGCTAGATCGATCCAAGCTGTTTTTGCGTGCCATTCACTGAATAGTTTTGCTGAAAAGTTTTATAGGTGAAAGAACAACTAGCACAGCATCAAGGACATTTTACAGCCGTGAAACACCGCAGCATTTATTTCCTCCATAACTGCTCTGTGACAAACATACACATCACATTATTAATTTAAAAAAATGGTTTGAATGATATTTACGAAATTAAGAAATCTTTTGGCTAAAAACAGACAGGACAAAGAATAACGACACATTATTTTCCTGAGACGTTTGCAACAGCACATAGGTCACTAATCACACAGCCACAATTCTTTGTAACCTCGATTATAATGCCCAGGTATGGCATTGGAAGAATTTACAAGTTAAAATTCACCCATTACCCATGCAAATACTAACGAAATATGTCACACAAGGAAATATCTTATGCTTTCATTAGGCATTTCTACTTTATGACATTCTTATATTCTTTAATTTTCGTGAGTTACTATGAGGGCATAGAAAAATAAAACAACCTTCAGTTATTTCTATATAACATTGATTTTAGACAACAGAGTTATTCGACTGCATCCATGGCTTTACTACCGACATGACAGATACAAGACCATTGTTTTCGCATTGTACGTTTGCTCTGCTGTTTCCCTCAAATAAACGTGCTATAATAAGTGAATTAGTTAATGAAAATTTGTCCTTATTGCCCTTAAATAACATCACGTTATTTTTTGTTTTCGATTGCTGGCGATGCTTTCAATTCTCTATAAATATTTTTATTTCTTTAGTAATGCATATTCACATTACATTACTATCCAGAAAAACTTAAATTTCTTATCGTTACTGAATTTCGTCACAGTCCAACACTGTTAGACTGTGACGATAACAACTTCCGTAAAATGAAGAACAAACCGCCTTCAGTCACAAGTTGCGTTCATTTACTGTACTATGCATTTCGAGCCCCGGTGGCTCATCTTCAGGTGCTGGAAAAACGTTCCACGCACGGTATAAAGAACACACCGACGCCTTTCGACTAAACCATTTTGAAAAATCTACAATAGCTAACCACATGTATATTAATAAACACAGACTTGACATCCACAACAGCCTAAGTTTACTTCACACAGAACCCAACAGTAAAAAACTTGATCTACTAGAACAGTTAGAAATAATGCTCCACAAAGAAAAATATTCCGAAAACTTGTTAAATGAACAAACATAGTTTAAATGCCACAATTTTTTCTACACCTTTAAAAGTTTATTTTTTCATGAGGAATCAAACAGTACAGTACAAACAGCTGACAACTTACAACATGTTGCCAAATAATTATTTTAATAATACCTGTGTACTAGTAATATCATATAATATTATCTTCTGTGAAACAAGAAAATCGGTTATATTTAGAAGTAGAACATCTGTATGAACGAGAATCTTTGGCATGTTTACGTTCTGCGAAAAAGTGTGTGACAATGTATATATCCCAATATGTACTGCAAAATTAAAGATGTGTATTGTGTATACCAAGTGCACAGCAAAGCAGACGTCATACAATGTTAAACTGTAAGTTAGTTTCATATTATTAACGCTATTATACTTATATCTACAATATACCATGTTGTAACACAAAAATGTAATATCAACAGGCAATCAACTAAAAAACCTGATGTAAATCACTAAAAAGCACCTGAAGATGAGCTTCCACGGCTCGAAATGCATAGTGTGTAACACCCCACCCGTCACTTACTGGTTTTGGCGTGTGTTCACCCCAGCTAATTGACTAACAGATCAACAGAGAGTGCAAAACTGCCGCAATATCGGATAACGCAAAGAAAGTAATAAGGCCCTGTCACTCCTGATTGAACTGCGGTGACATTAATTGATTCAGAATTGATCACTTTTAATTAAAAATGGGTGCACATTGATGTTACATGCAGCTATTGAACACCAGATGTAAATGTTGAACATAAAATTAATTAAGAAAGTGACTTGGGATTCCAACTACTTGATCGAAAACAGATGCAGTCGATTATTACAAATTTATTTTAACTCACGACCTTCAATCATCACAGAACATGACTCTCCTACTAGGCAATGGTAATAAATTGCGTTTGCGTGGAGTAAGGCGCGATAATTCAAAAGTAATTCCTATCGACTGACCCATGCCTAATGCGAAGTGCGAGAAGAATTCTACAGTACACGGCCAATGAAACCCTCGTGGAAATTTTGCCGACGTGATCCAACAAATTAATCAGTGACAGGAGAGGGCGCAATATCACCGAATAGAGCATGGTGGAGCGGCGTCGTTGTGTGGACATCGGCCGACCTCTTGGTGGTGCAAGGCTGCACTCGTCTATTCACTCCTAGCTATCTTGCTCAGTACATAGTTGAACCAAAACTTTTTATCTCCAAGTTCAATTGTTCCATTAGCTAAGTCCTAAAGTGTAGAGATGCTCACTCTTTCTCAGGCAAGCTGAGTAAAGAACGCCACGTCCGCACTCTAGGCAAGCTGGGAATGGAAGACCTCTACTGAAACTTCTGCCAGTCCGGTCTTCGCCTCGGTTTCCCCTCCAGCAAAATCACTTACGCCAATTGCAGCGCTAGTCGCGTTAATTATGTGTCGCTTCCCAGCTCCGACTAATGCCTGCTCTCGGAAGTGAACAAATTCCCACAAAATTTCCCTTCCTCTCAACTTCTATTTCGCTCCCCGCAGGCCACCCATCAAGGTTAGCACAAACACAAACTTCTACAGAATTCCGACTCCCAGGAGAGTACTTCAAATTCCTCGGTCCTACGATCCCATCGGAGGCCGGCGTATTTCATGCTGTCGCTCTTCACCAGATTTACTTCAGGCTCTGCGGACCGTGAATTCACCGTGAAGTTGCTATAGTCACAAACACGCATATTTTGACCTCTGTTGACCGCTCCACTGTAGCTTTGTGTGGCTTTCTCGCATGTTTCACAGAAAACGGGACGACAGACATTTATCAACAGGCGTAAGTTCTCTGTCTGTTTCCTGGTACATCAGCATGTGGTCGGGGTCAACCATCCATGCTCTCACTCATCTTAAGGCGGTTGGAGGCCGCGCTGCGTTACCGCTTTCTCAGAGCTTGAGATGCCCTAAGCTGCCTATTGTCGCTTCCCTTCGCCGCTCCCCAGCCAGTCATGGTCAACTCTGTATACTTCCCTGGGATAAACTAGCCTCCAGTAAATCGACGCGTTTCCACAAAGTTTCCATGTCATGGGAATTACTTTAAAACCATCTCCCGACATTAATTATTCCAATACTTCCATACTATGCCCTCTACAAGTTGCATTGTGCCTTGTCAGTCATTTTTTGTTCAGCCCTACTTTTCGCTCAACGTGGGTTATACCCAGGCCGTTGAAACATTGCACTTGACGTTTGCGTATGAAGTTGGCAGCGTAACAGAGTAACAATTGAAGAACGATAGGCGCTAGGCGTTCAGCGTGGGGCGCCAGCCAATCACAGCGCAGTGAGCACTGCTGTTACTCACGTGCTGTGACGTCGAAGTTCCCGCGTTGCCGGCTTTGTTTAGTGAATGTGTATACAACGTGAGTTGTGTGTTGTTTACCGCGTGTTTTCGTTGTACTGTGTGCTATATCGTTGTGACTTTTGTTACGTTGTGAGTTTACGTACTTGGAAAATGCCACCGAAATGACTTCGTTCACCTAGTGACAATCCTTTGCGTCGAGGGGTGCCGCTAAACAGCCAGGCACTGGAGTTGCTACGCAGAACTCGTGAGTTTTACGAGCAGGAGAAAAACTACGTAAGCATTCATGGACAGCCATCAATTCGTGCCGACAAAGTGGTGGAACGTACGTCGAAAACTCTTGGTATTAGTGCAAGAACGGTAGTAAGTAAGGGAGTATTACTACAAAACTTGCAAGATACTGAAGTGAGCCGTAATGATTCCGAGCTGTCTGGATCAAATAATACATTTTTATCAACCCCGGGAAAGAAGAAAAAGCGGCGTAGTCCTATCACAGATTTAGATTCTTTCCAGATTGATGCAGTTCGTAGGCATGTTTATGCTTACTACAGCAGAAAAGAGTATCCGACTGTAGCTAAGTTATTAATCTCTTTAAAAGAAAGTGAACTCTTCAGGGGTGGTAAAACATCACTAAAATTTGTGCTAAAAAATATGGGTTTCCGTTACAAAACGCTAGACGGACGCAAAGTACTGTTAGAGAGGGCACATATTGTTACCGCTCGTAGCATTTTCTTGCACAAAATTGTGGGCAGAGACATTCATTCCATAATTTGGCTAGACGAAATGTGGGTTAACGCCGGGGAAGGTGTCAGTGAATGTTGGACGGATAACACACCCAGCAGTAGCGGCCATCAGCCGACGGGGAGAGGAGCTAGATTAATTGTGGTCCATGCAGGCTCCTCCAGTGGTTTTGTCCCTGACGCACTTTCAGTTTTTAGATCAAAAAATATTGGTGATTACCATGAAGATATGGATCACGCACGATTTGTTGAGTAGTTCAGGAACCTTTTAAAACAATTTCTTGTCCCTACAACAATTGTAATGGACAATGCTCCATATCATTCGGTGATACAGAACAAAGCCCCAACTACAAATGATCGGAACGAAATTATGGTGCAGTGGTTACAGGCTCGAAATATTGCAGCGGATATGGGTATGACAAAAGTTCTGTTATATTCTCTTGTTAAAGAAAATAAGCCTACGACACCTACATACGTAGTAGACGAAATTGCCAAGGAGCAGGGTCATACTGTAATAAGGCTGCCACCATATCACTGCCATTTCAACCCTATTGAGTTAGTATGGAGTGACGTAAAAATGTATGTAAGGAACAACAACAAGTCCTTTACAGTAACAGAGGTGGAAAAGCTGTTGCGTGAAGCTCTTGTGACTGTGGATGCAGCCTCACGGAGAAAAAAAGTAGAGCACGTCGAGAAGCTTATACGAGCAGCACAGACAATAGACGGCATTATCAGTGGCCATGAACAATTAATGATTTGTCTTGACGATGACGACGATGAAGACGGTTTTAGCGATGAATCAGACAACAGTGACGATGGCGAGCTGGATGGAATTGCGCCATTATCGTTGTAAATTGGTGAGTGAAAAAATTCTAATATTGGTTATTTATTGCAATATCGGTTATTATTTATTTAGTAAACTACGTACATTATTGATTTTAAAGTACCAGTCGTCAGATGCTTGTTTTTTGTATTTCTTTGCTCCGTTATCGAAAGGGTGCGCATCGTTATGCTTTTACATGCATTATTATACGGTTGTTTGCTTCCTGTCATTGTAGTACAACTAAAAACGAGTTTTTATATACATTGTAATTGCTCAGTCGCTTGTATTTACGAGACGGGATGGAAAACTGTATCGTCTGCTGTGTGTATAGAGGCTGCTGTTGCAACATCGCTATTACAGTATAGCCAACCTAACTAGACAAAAAGCGAACTGTCAAGTGCAATGTTTCACCGGCGGGGGTATAGGTGATCTTTAATGACTTCATGTAAGGGGCATACTTCTTGCCATCTTACAAGTGCAGTAAATAAACGCAAGTTGTGACTGAAGGCGGTTTGTTCTTCATTTTACGAAAGTAAAACAGTCGCGGACGAAACACTGAAAACCAATGTATAAAATTAAGATAACAACTTTGTTGTAGCTTCCAGTTTGCGGAACTGGCGCCTGTTTAGGGGAGGGCCTTACACTATGGATAGGTGTGGACGGGACTCGCTCGGGACGAAATCCTAGCGCTAAGGTGACGTTTCAAAATTCCGGCTGCTGTGGAAGGCGTTACCCGGCTGCACCTCGGCGAGCTGAGCACGGCGGTCGGCGCGGGGCTGGAGGCGCAGCGCAGGCCGGCCGCCGTGCGGCGCGCGCGCCGTCTGGGGCGATTTTTCTTGGCAGGCCTCCCGGCGGCGCGGCGGTCGCCAACAGAAATAGTCGGCTGGCCCGCCGCGCCCGAATCTTGGGCTTACACGGGGATTTCCAGCGCGCGCGGCGCTCTGCGGGAAGGGGCGGCGCGCCACGAGACTCGCTGCGGGTCCCAGGGGAGTCGCACTCCACCGAAGCCATCCACAGTATATTCTCACACGTGTCAGTTATCAGCCTCCTTAGCCACCCATTGGCCAGTAATGTAGCACGACTACTAAGAAAAACTGGAGAGGAACTCCGCCTTATGCAAGACTATTTTACTTTAGTTATTACCCAGACGTAAATTGCGCATGTCGGAAGCTTACTTTTACCACCCAAAGGGGGCCAAAAAAATGTATCCGCTGTTTAGAAGTCCATAACTTGCAAACAAATTGACGGAGTTGTCTCATTTTCGGTGAAAATGTAACTTAAAGTCATACATCTACATCTAAATACGCTCAGTCACAAAAGTAACCGGACAGCACTAACGGCGCATAATTTTGCAGTTTGCCGCATGAAAAAATTCAGAAATTACACTTTGTAATGTATTTGGAACGCTGGGTACGATGTCGCAACGTGAAACACGCGTCAAACACGAAGAATTGTTGTTGGACATGTGTCTGTTACGTAATATTTCCTGAAAACGGCATGGGAAGTTGCAACAAAAGTATTCGGACAAAGGCGGACAACGTGAGAGAATAGTTCATTCCGAGACGCACAGAGGGTGCAGCGACTGCAGTGTGTCCGACATTTCCGCGAGACGATAGCGATGATTAGTAAGCACGTATTGCGAGCCTGTGCAGGTTGACGATGGGACGCAGAGGGAAGTGTTCTACGTTCTAGCAAAGGCACCTTGTTTATAATCACGCGAAGGGGACAACCTGCAGGGAAATTGCCACAATAGTGAACGTGAAGATAGTACAGTTCACGAGATTATTAAACGGTTCGAGAAAGAAGACCGACTGGAATTCCATTGCAGTACACGACGGCCACGGACATTTTTACAGAGAGATGAACGTGTGATTGTGCGAAAGGTACAACAGAATCCGAAAATACCTGCCACACGAATTGCAAGTGAGGTGGAGGGAGTCCTTGATATAAAAGTTCACCCCGAAACCGTGCGGAGAGTACTACGACGATCGCAGTGAGGTGGAGGGAGTCCTTGATATAAAAGTTCATCCCTAAACCGTGCGGAGAGTACTACGACGATCGCAGTACCATGGTCGAGTGGCACGGCGAAAGCCATTCATAAATGCAGTGAACCAAAGGAAACGTATGCAGTTTGCGAGGGAATACGCCGAATACGATCAGGCTTGATGGAATCGGGTGATATTTTGCGACAAATGTAAATTTACATTATGGCAAAACGACGGAAAGACAAACGTGTGGAGAAAGACCAATGAAGAGCTGAATCCCAGGAACCTCAAACCAACAGCAAAGTTTGGAGGTGGGAGCATCATGGTGTGGGGATGCATGTCCGGCAATGGTGTGGGTGATTTAGCGTTCATTGATGATACTATGAACAAGGAAGCGTATTTGAATATACTGCGAGGACATTTGAAGCAGAGTGTACGACATCTAGGTATTGCGAACAACTTTCATTTTTATCAGGATAGTGATCCCAAGTATACCGCGCATATTGTACAAATGTGGTTGCTCTTCAATTGCCCGAAAGTGTTACACCCTCCTCCCCAATCACCAGACCTTAACCCTATCGAACATTTGTGGGATAAATTGAAACTGACCCTCCGATGGGACAACATCTATATGAAGGAGACCTTGAAAGAGAAACTGCGCCAAGAATGGGCAAATATAGGTCCAGATGTCACGAAAAAACTCGTGGATAGTATGCCTAGTAGATTGGAGGAGGTATTGAAAATGAAAGGTGGACCCACAAGGTATTGACATTTCGCCGTACAACTTATGAACATTTACTGGACAGTGCCCGAATACTTTTGTAGCAGCAGGGTGTGCAGGATGTTTCATTTTTGTTGTTAATTTTTCTGTTATTTATGTTTTGGAAACGAAATAATACAATAATTATTTTGTAATTAATGTTGTTACGCATAATCGGGCAGATAGGTTAGAAAATTTAAAAAGGAAATGGATAGGTTAAAGTTAGATATAGTGGAAATTAGTGAAGTTCGGTGGCAGGAGGAACAAGACTTCTGGTCAGGTGACTACAGGATTATAAACACAAAATCAAATAGGGGTAATGCAGGAGTAGGTTTAATAATGAATAGGAAAATAGGAATGCGGGGAAGCTACTACAAACAGCATAGTGAACACATTATTGTGGCCAAGATAGATACGAAGCCCACACCTACTACAGTAGTACAAGTTTAATGTCAAATAGCTCTTCAGATGACGAAGAAATTGATGACATGTATGATGAAATAAAAGAAATTATTCAGGTAGTGAAGGGAGACGAAAATGGAGTATTCAAACATTACAGTAGTCTTTTTCCTATTCATCTGCATTAATTTACATTAATTATATTTAGAGTTAGCTGCCATTCTTTACACCAATCACAAATCCTGTCCAAGTCATTTTGTATCCTCCTACAGTCACTCAACGACGGCAACTCACCGTACACCACAGCACATCAGCAAACAGCCGCACATTGCTATCCATCCTATCCTAAAGATCACTTATGCAGACAAAAAACAACAGCGGATCTACCATCACCTCCAATGAACACTCACCATCGAGGACAACGTACTGGGTTCTATTACTTGAGAAGTCTTCGAGCCACTCACATATTTGGGAACCAATCCCGTATGCTCGTACCTTAGTTAGGAGTCTACAGTGGGGCACCGAGTCAAACCCTTTCAGGAAGTCTAGGAATATGGCATCCGTCTGATATGGTTCGCAAGATATCAAGTGAAAAAAGGGCGAGTTGCTTTTCGCAGGAGCCATGGTGTCTAAAGCCGTGCTGATGCATGGACAGCAACTTCTATGTCTCAAGGAAATTTATTATATTCGAACTGAGAATATGTTCACGAATCCTGCAACAAACCGATGTTAAGGACATTGGTCTGTAATTTTGAGGATCCGTCCTTCCACCCTTCTTATATACAGGCGTCACCTGCGCTTTTTTCCTGTCGCTCAGGACTTTACGTTGGGCAAGAGATTCGAGATAACTTAAAAATATCACTGTAGGTGTTCGAAATGGTCACCATTAACATCCACACACAAACGAATCCGCCGAACTGCAGCACGAACTACTGAGTGCAACGTGTTCAGTTGGATATTTGCACATGAATGTACGATGGATTCTCGAAGTTCATCCAATGTGCGTCGCTTTTGTCGATAAACGACGTCCCTTAGTGTTCCCCACAGGTAAAAGTCCAGAGGAGTTAGGTCTGGGAAACGTGGTGGATACTCCACAGCACCTCTACAGCCTGTCCATCTACCTGGTAGATTTTCGTCGAGATACACCCTAACACGATTTCGGTAGTGGGCTGGGGCACCATCTTGTTGAAAGTAAACTCTTCCGTCTCCATATAAGTCTCGGATGGCAAGTAAAATGGATGTCTGAAGCTTCTGAAGTTACACCTCACCGGTAACTGTGCCGTCAAAGAAGAATGGCCCAATCAAGCCCCGGGTAGACAACCCACACCACACATTTACTCCTGGTAAATTCACGGATTTGTGTACATGGACGTTCGGATTTTCGGCGGCCCAGTAGATGCAATTGTGGCGATTTACTGTACCGTTGAGTTTGAACTGTGCCTCATCAGACCACACAATTATCTCTGCAAACTCTTCATCGTTGTGCACCATGTTGGCAAACCACTTGCAGTACTCCATTCTACTATCTGGGTCGTCCTCGTTCACTGCGTCTAGCAATCGTGGGATGTAGCACTTCCACTTTGCTGTCTTCAAAATTCGCCGAACACTTGAGCGACTCACCCCAGTTTCACGGGCACACTGTCTCACAGACTTCTGTTGTGAGCGAGTGAATTGTTGTAACACACGACGGGAGTTAGCTGGACTTGTTACTGTTACAGGTCGTGCAGATCGTTGTTTGTGTAGGTACATCTTTAACACAGCCTTCGGCTTCATATTTGTCTCGAATGCGAAGAATCGTTAAACGTGTCGGTGGCTCTGTTTGATACTCATTTCGCCATTGCCGTTGAACCTCATTAATGATTTCGTACTTAAAATACCACTTAAAAAACTGACTTCCTTTCATCAAATGCAAGCCTTGCGCCAGCCATGTTTACTCGAGTAACTAGATGCAACTAAGAACAAAACACTGACTATATGGCGAATATCTTCTGACAAAATAAAACAATGCAATACAACGCTTGTGTGGCGACTGCCGGAACTACAAACTATTACACTACCAAAGATGAGACTTTGCCAGTTACGGACTTTAAAACAGTGGTTACATTTTTTTGGACCCCTCTGTACATTCTACAGCTTGCCGTCTGGAAACAACGAAACGTTTTCTATTTTTCCGTTTATCGTTCATTTTCTACTAAGAAGCGATAAACAAAGTTTTTGTTTCAACTAGAGACAACCAAATATCTCGAAAACGACGCATCATAAAAAAAAAGTTCTGGGTGAAAAGTTATATCAGAAAAGGGAGCATTTGTCTGTGCTACCACTAGCCACCTCCTAACCAACCCTCCTGCGTGGGCGGTGACAACTTCGTATTTTCAAATAGGAACCTCCCCCCCCCACCACCACCATTTTTATCGCATATTCGGATTTTCGCCAAAAATCACGTACGATTTACTTACACCACTGTTTTCCACTCGGGCTAGATGGCGCTGTAATCTGCAAATATCAAGTGTGCCAGGTTTTGCCATTAAGAACTGACGTATTTGATTCTAAATTTCATTTGCGATGTATATGTAAATGTTTTGTTCTAATTGTTGATATAAATGTTCGAAATTTACTTTAGAGTTGCAAATTTGATTGTACAGTACATTATGATTAGCCGTTTCAGTGTCTGGTTAGGTACTACGTTTAGTGAGATCCAGGGACGACGACGTGGGTGTAATAGTCTTCTCATCCCATAGGGATGCTCAGTATTGGTGAGTCCACTGGTCTCTCACCACTACGATCCTTTATTTCGGTGAGCGCTTGAGTGCTTACACGATATGTGCGTATCCATAGCAAGTGTGCCTGTCTCTTCATAGGCATTTTAACTTATTACAATGGTTCAGATGTTTCAAATGGCTCTGAGCACTATGGGACTTAACATTTGAGGTCATCAGTCGCCTAGAACCTAGAACTACTTAAACCTAACTAACCTAAGGACATCGCACACATCCATGACCGAGGCAAGATTCGAACCTGCGACCGTAGCGGTCGCGAGGTTCCAGACTAAAGCGCCTAGAACCACTCGCCACTGCGGCCGGCTAGTACAATGGTTGTGGTTTGTATTCAGCCGGTAGCTGCCTACGCCCCCAGCGCAAGAGTAAACGGCGCGTTGATGGAAGCACACACCGAAATACAGCATTCCGATGGTTTGGGGACTCACCATAATCAACCACTTAGGGAATAGAAAACAACTTTACCCCAAGCAGCTTAGCTGCCACAAATGTCAGTGTCTAGCCATATCATTTCTGCTATAAAATCACAGTCCAACGTTCAAGTATCGTTTGAACGTGAATATCAACCGTTAGAACACAAAGGTTTACATTTAAGACGTAATGAAATGCAGAACCAAATGTACACTACTGGAAATGGAAAAAAGAACACATTGACACCGGTATGTCCGACCCACCATACTTGCTCCGGACACTGCGAGAGGGCTGTACAAGCAATGATAACACGCACGGCACAGCGGACACACCAGGAACTGAGGTGTTGGCCGTCGAATGGCGCTAGCTGCGCGGGATTTGTGCACCGCCGCCGTCAGTGTCAGCCAGTTTGCCGTGACATACGGAGCTCCATCGCAGTCTTTAACACTGGTAGCATGCCGCGACAGCGTGGACGTGAACCGTATGTGCAGTTGACGGACTTTGAGCGAGGGCGTATAGTGGGCATGCGGGAGGCCGGGTGGACGTACCGCCGAATTGCTCAACACGTGGGGCGTGAGGTCTCCACAGTACATCGATGTTGTCGCCAGTGGTCGGCGGAAGGTGCACGTGCCCGTCAACCTGGGACCGGACCGCAGCGACGCAAGGATGCACGCCAAGACCGTAGGATCCTACGCAGTGCCGTAGGGGACCGCACCGCCACTTCCCAGCAAGTTAGGGACACTGTTGCTCCTGGGGTATCGGCGAGGACCATTCGCAACCGTCTCCATGAAGCTGGGCTACGGTCCCGCACACCGTTAGGCCCTCTTCCGCTCACGCCCCAACATCGTGCAGCCCGCCTCCAGTGGTGTCGCGACAGGCGTGAATGGAGGGACGAATGGAGACGTGTCGTCTTTAGCGATGAGAGTTGCTTCTTCCTTGGTGCCAATGATGGTCGTATGCGTGTTTGGCGCCGTGCAGGTGAGCGCCACAATCAGGACTGCATACGACCGAGGCACACAGGGCCAACACCCGGCATCATGGTGTGGGGAGCGATCTCCTACACTGGCCGTACACCTCTGGTGATCGTCGAGGGGACACTGAATAGTGCGCGGTAAATGCAAACCGTCATCGAACCCATCGTTCTACCATTCCTAGACCGGCAAGGGAACTTGCTGTTCCAACAGGACAATGCACGTCCGCATGTATCCCGTGCCACCCAACGTGCTCTAGGTGTAAGTCAACTAACCTGGCCAGCAAGATCTCCGGATCTGTCCCCCATTGAGCATGTTTGGGACTGGATGAAGCGTCGTCTCACGCGGTCTGCACGTCCAGCACGAACGCTGGTCCAACTGAGGCGCCAGGTGGAAATGGCATGGCAAGTCGTTCCACAGGACTACATCCAGCATCTCTACGATCGTCTCCATGGGAGAATAGCAGCCTGCATTGCTGCGAAAGGTGGATATACACTTTACTAGTGCCGACATTGTGCATGCTCTGTTGCCTGTGTCTATGTGCCTGTGGTTCTGTCAGTGTGATCATGTGATGTATCTGACCCCAGGAATGTGTCAATAAAGTTTCCCCTTCCTGGGACAATGAATTCACGGTCTTCTTATTTCAATTTCCAGGAGTGTATCTGCAGGTACACTTAATTCCGCCATCTATCACGATTGGGAAACAATGCTTTGAGTAAACCGTAGGTATTTTTTGGCGTGGAATCCGAATATGCAACGAAAATGGGGATGTGGTTCCCATTTGAGTCTACAAATTTGACCCCGCCCACGCAGGAAGGGTGTTTATGAGACTTCCCCTTTGCTAATATTAACAATTCACCTAGAACATTATTTTTATTTCGACGTGTCCTTTTCGGGACATTAAGTTGCCTCCAGTTAAAACAAACATCCTGTTCATTGCGTTATTCAACGTGTTACTTACAGGTGTCTTTTGTGGTATCTGTGGTCGTGCTTCATTTTTTGTGACGTGTTTAAGTACTTATTTCTTCTGCTGTTGTATTTTCTTACTATTACACACGAATTTTATACAATTTATCAGCAAAACAGAAAGTTTATGCCGACGTGTCGCCTGTTGTAGCTTTGTGGTGTACGTAAACAGAAAAATAGAAAAGTTTTCATTGCTTGCAGATGACAAGCTGTAGAATGTTTGGTAGATCTAAAGCTACAAGCATACACAACTAATAGCGTCATGTGAGGTATGTGAACAAATATTATTTCCAAATTTAGTTCAAAAATGGTTCAAAGAGATCTGAGCACTATGGGACTTAACTTCTGATGTCATCAGTGCCCTAGAACTTAGAACTACTTAAACCTATCTAACCTAAGGACATCACACACATCCATGCCCGAGGCAGCATTCGAACCTGCGATCGTAGAGGTCGCGCGGTTCCAGACTGTAGCGCGTAGAACCGCTCTGCCACTCCGGCCGGCCCAAATTTAGTATCCTAGAACAAAACTTCTAAGCATACCGTAAACGAACAACATACATTGCGTCACTCAGCCACATACGTTTAAAATCTACACTGTATGTAAACTAATGTAAATTATTTGATGCCTAAGGATAGCTCTTTTTGCAAAATTCATGCAACGTAAACAAATGGTTCAAATTGCTCTAAGGATTATGGGACTTAACATCTGAGGTCATCAGTCCCCTACGCTTAAAACTATTTAAACCTTACTAACCTAAGGACATCACACACGTCTATGCCCGAGGCAGGATTCGAAGCTGCGGCAGTAGCAGCGGCCAGGTTCCGAACTGAAGCGCCTAGAACCTCTCGACCACCACGGCCGGCTAACGTAAACAACAGGTTAACATGTAACAATGATTTTTCAGAAATAGTATAAATAAAATGTTAGTGAAGAAGCACATACAGTGCTTAAATATTTCGGGTAGCAATGAAATGAATAAAGGTGTCTTGCATAAAGCGGAATTTCTCTCAAGGTTTGCTTGGTTGTCATGCTACATTACAGCCCAAAAGATTTTCTTAGTAAGTACGGAACGTCCAGAATATGATTATGACAACTAAGGCTCACGAAGGTGACAGGGATAGCATTTTTAATTGTTTGCCGGGTGCGACATATGAGCTAATTATCTTTGAGAACCCGTTCACTGGTGACCGACCCTTTTTGGGATCCGTACGTGGTTACTCGTTCAAGATTCCTTTATATATGTAGACGTAAAACTCTCTACACATACTAAAAAAGCAAAATGAAAAACTAGAAGCACTGTACCTAATAAGAGTGTAAGCAGGATCTGAGCTAGAGGTGAGAGGTGTAGCTCATTAGGTTTGGTGAAATCTGTTTGACATTTCGTGACAATTGGTTCTCGTTAAATTTGCTACAAGTCAGTGCCTATAACAAGTTTTGCCTTACTTCAAACTGACACTGAACTGACACGGTTGTCTGTGGGGTAAGGCGTAATGCGAATTCGGTTTGCGAAGATTTTTTTCCTTACTCGCAAGTACTCAGCCTCCAAATCTTGAAAGCATCCAACGAAATGGCAACGTATGACATACTGCGCGAGTTCTCCAACAGCGCCAACATCTCGATTTAACTCCCTGCGCTGCTAATCTAATCCTCTTGATAATTAGAATGCCAGGGAGAGACCAAAGAACAATTAACTGACTATATTCCCACGCATGCTACTCAGCAGGATATAGGAGGCTCAGCCTATAAATGTATGTCACTATGCACCTCTTACATGTATGTGACTGAATATTGGTATGTCTATCCCTATGGCTGTAATACCTAAATGTGGTTATTGTATGCTGTTCTCATGTTCTGTCTAGATGGTGCTTATAGGCCTGCCCAAATATTCTATTCCCTATCCGCAGCTTTGAAACAATTCTTACAGGATATACCTAAAAAATGTTATTGCTTATTTGGATACATAGACTTCAATACTGATTGAAGTGGGAATATCCCAAATTTGTACCAATAGCGGTTTATCACTTCTTATGCCGTTACCACTAGGATTTTTATAGCATACTACCTCTGTGTATCCCGTGTTACATTTTCGTACTGTTTACTCGTTTCACTACACAGCGCATATAAATTCGGTTTTATGTCCGAATCCGTCCTATATTAAATCTATGTAATTCTTACCAGATTCCGACTTAAAGTAATGTAGTTTGTTAGAACAAACTGTAGAATAACATTTCCAATGTTGAGATGGCTGTATGGGCACGTTCCGAAAGCCAACATTTTTAAGAATTTTTTTCTACCGGAAATCAACAACTACCACCCTTCCCCCCTTCTCCGCAGCTTCCCCCCCCCCCCCCCCCCATTCCCCTGTACACTTCTGTGGAGATATTTTTAAAATGTTTCTAATGGAAACTCGCTCTCTCGTGGCACATAATACTCCACTCCAAAAAGAAATAGCTGTTTTAGAAACTGAAATTTGGGTTAAATATTGAAATTGCGTCATACTCAAGTGGAATCCAAAATTTTCCATATTAGGACTAAAATAATAGGTGCTTCCTGGCAGATTAAAACTGTGTGGCAGACGGGGACGTTTGCATTTCGCCGGCAGAGGCTCTCCGACAGAGCTTTCCCAGTAAGACTCACGACCCGCCTTCATAGCTTTACTAATGCCGGCATATCATCGCAGTTGGCCGTGAAAGGCACAGATCCTAGGTTAGAGCCTCGGTCCGCACATACTTTCAGTCTGTCAGGATGTTTCAAATTGACGCACACTGCGCTGCAGAGTGAAAATACATTCAGTAAATAAAATACCTGGTGATTTCACCGATCGAAACTAAGATTACAGTGGACTTCCCGGTAGTCCTACCACCGTTTAATACCTCAGAAAGTTTACTAGTAGTGCCTAAGCAGCGGAAAAGGTCGAGGGAACGGTATTCATAAATTCTTTTACTTTCATTTTAATATTTTATTTTTTAACGGCTCTTGGAACAAATATATACAAATTTAAACAATGTCCTTGGTAAATATGATTTGTGGAAGCTTGTTTTCAAAATGCTCTAACTAGCATGTCGAAAAGTGAGTTTCTGGTAATGGGAATTTTCTGTTAAAAGAATAGGAAAGAAAGAAATCTGGGAGGAATACCACATTACGCAAGTCATCGTTTGACAATTTTGTTACTACCCTCATGGAATTTTGTTTATTTTCATTCTCACATGACGCTATCAGTTGTGTATTCTATAGCTTGTCATGTTTTTGTTGTTTTTTGTTTTTTCGACGTTGTGATATTGCCTCTCTTGTTTGTGACGTGTTAAAGCACGGATTTCCTTGCTGTTATCGTTTCTTGCTGTCACACACGCATTTCATACATATTATCAGCAAAGCACAAGACAAATAACAAAACTATAAACCGGCGTCTTGGATAAGGCGGGATTGATCTCCAATTTTTCTTATGAAGCAAGTAAAGTAAAAAAGCAGCAACGTGCAAAAGCTGGTTATTCCTGTTCCAATTATTATGTATAATGACACAAAGTTATAACTTGCTGCACATGCACTCTGAACAGTGTACATAAAGAAC
Organism: Schistocerca gregaria; assembly: GCF_023897955.1. NCBI lineage: Eukaryota > Metazoa > Arthropoda > Insecta > Orthoptera > Acrididae > Schistocerca > Schistocerca gregaria. Next base: position 426,128,778 of record NC_064927.1, read on the forward strand.
TACAGTCGAGATTTCGAGAACGGTTTGAAGTTGAACAGTACACGCAATGAATGAAACTATAGCTCGGTGTAGGACGAAGAATGGTGCAGCTGAAATAAGAAGAGAGACAACCCGACGAGGGAGGAGGCCGGCCGCCCCTTTGGACCATTTCCTTCGCAAACCACCCATCTCTACTGAGGGCTAGTCAATGTGGAGGGACCAACAGCCTGACCGGCTGCGGTAAGCGTTCAGGCCAGCTAAAGGCGTTCATGTTATGATTGGCCCAGCTTGCTGCCAGCAACATGTTCGTCAGTGAAAGACTGTTCTAGGCGCGCAGTCCGGAACCGTGCGACTGCTACGGTCGCAGGTTCGAATCCTGCCCTGGGCATGGATGTGTGTGATGTCCTTAGGTTAGTTAGGTTTAAGTAGTTCTAGGGGACTGATTATCACAGTTGTTAAGTCCCATAGTGCTCAGAGCCATTTGAACCATTTATCCCCCAAATGTTTTTTTATTAAATGTTTATTCAGTCCGGTAATATCATACATAATATCCCACCAACTTCTACATTAGTGGGTCTAAAAATCTACAATACAATTCAATGATATTAGCAGCATTTTCTAATTCTAGATTTAATCTACTTACATGCTACAGCAACTGATGAGTTAGTTGTTCAATGGGTGAGAACTAATCTCTAATCTAATCTAACTATTCTAGAAGCTACCTGCTGCAGCGTTACAGGCGTGCCAGTGAATGTATAAACCTGCTTTTTGGCCATGCCCACCGAGCTAATCCCAGTGGGCGTGTCCCTGGCACCGGGCTGGCCTTTAGAAAATCGCTGCAGGTTCTGTTTGGAAATGTCCTAATCTACTTCCTACTGAGAATTATCTACCTACTAGGTCACTGTCGGTGTGCAGTTGTGAAGTTCGGGTGTTTGCGCACTTTCCCCCTGTTCCAGGACGTGGCGGATTCCTACCGTCACGGCGATTGGCCAATCCACGCCCTGGCGGAATGGGATGGGTCACAATGAGTCAAATGTTTGCGTGGCAGAATAATTATGGCGTTCGCGTACGTGGAAACGGTGCTTGCTCAGCAATCGCCGAATTGCTGACACTGTCTAACGGAGGCGGAATAGAGGGAACCAGTCCGCATTCGCCGAGATAGATGGAAAACCGCCTTAAAACCATCCACAGACTGGCCGGCACACAGGACCTCGACACTAATCCGCTGGGCGGATTCGCGCTGGGGACCGGCACCGCTTCCCTTTCGGGAAGCAGCGCGTTAGACCGCGCGGCTAACCGGGCGGGCTTGGAAATAAATACGTAAATATGGCTCTCGCGCGAGACGTCAGACGTCGTCGTGAAATTTCCACAATATTTCCTCGGCGCAACTGACTGACTTATTCAGGTGCGGCGATCACGCTGCTGAGGGGTTGTGACCGAAGCCTCCTATTTATCGCAGTCTGAGAAGAAAGTGCGCAGGAGTGAACTCGCCGAATTCGGTGGCCAGTAGCGCAGATGTTCTGATCGGTAGCGAGAGAGACAGCTACGCCACCTGTCGGAAGAGGAACCGACAGCTGCGACGCACGCGTAGAGACTGTCAATCAAATGGTTCAAATGGCTCTGAGCACTATGGGACTTAACATCTGAGGTCATCAGTCCCCTAACCTAAGGACATCACACAAATCCTTGCTCGAGGCAGGATTCGAACCTTCGACCGTAGCAGTCGCGCGGTTCTGGACTGAAGCACCTAGAACCCCTCGACCACCGCGGCCGGCCGACTGTCAATCGTACTGCGCTCTGCCATCGGCCACCCACCGCCCTCTGTTGGTAGCCGCGTATCAATAACGTGACCGCGCTGGCGTGTGCCAATCCTCGCCGTTGTTCTCCGAATATCTATGTCGCCAACGCAGCGTCATCCCTTGTACGACCAACAGTTCTTCTTCAAGGCTACTGTGATTTTAACACGACCAACGCTGGACCCCATGCAGTGCTGAATTGGTATCCTGTGTCCCATTTAAGCAGATTACGAGTAGTTGTGCCAATTTCCACTGCTTCTTTAATAACGCTGCCCCAGTACCAAGGCGTCGACGAGAGAATTTTGGTGTTCTTGTATTCCATACTGTGTCCTGTATTCAGAGAACGCTCGGCTATTGAAGATTTCTCTGGCTGGTCCAAACGTATGTGTGTGGTCCAGAGAAAAGAAGCGCGTTTCTAGACAGATTCGCAGTAAATACTAGAACGTTATGCAAATGCTCATAAAACACCATTAGAAGACGGGACAAGAAGCGTGTTACGAATGGCGAATAGGTATAGTGTTGAATTCCTGAGAGCGTGCGTCCCAATAACAATCAGACGACATAGTATTTTCCTCCACACAGATCCCGCAACATGAGCATAATGATAAAATAGGGGCATGCGAGCTCTTAGTGAGCCGAAAGGACGAGGAAACAGGGTTCGGCGGGGAAGGTGCAGCAGTTAAGTTATGGTGGTGCATGATATATCCTCCATGAAGAAGACAAATCAAGGCTGGCCACCATCAGGACAGTGTCATCTGCACGAGATACAATGTCGTAGGACCGAACTTACTGGATAGAACTGTTCCGTGGGCCCCATCGTGGGGCAACGCTCTGCCGTCGAGACAATATCTGTTTACAAAAGCAACAGGTGATCTGAGACCTCGAAGTAGAGTGCATACCGTTTCGGGCTCTGGAAAAATCGACAAGTCAAAATCGGAACCTCTACGTCAATGACCAGTGACGCCCAAAAAATGTAGAACGACGCCCGCGCTTATTACACTACTGGACATTAAAATTGCTACACCACGAAGATGACGTGCTACAGACAAGAAATTTAACCGACAGGAATAAAATGCTGTGATATGCAAACGATTAGTTTTTCAGAGCATTCACACAAAGTTGGCGCCGGTGGCGACACCTACAACGTGCTGACATGAGGAAAGTTTCCAACCGATTTCTCATACGCAAACAGCAGTTGACCGGCGTTGCCTAGTGGAACGATGTAGGGAGGAGAAATGCGTACCATCACGTTTCCGGCTTTGATAACAGTCGCATTGTAGCCTATTGCGAATGCGGTTTATCGTATCACGACATTGCCGCTCGCGTTGGTCGACATCCAATGACTGTTAGCAGAATATGGAATCGGTGGGTTCAGGAGGGTAATACGGAAAGCCGTGCTGGATCCCAATGGCCTCGTATCACTAGCAGTCGAGACGACAGGCATCTTACGCGCATGGCTGTAACGGATCGTGCAGCCACGTCTCGATCCCTGAGTCAACAGATGGGTACGTTTGCAAGACAACAACCATCTGCACGAACAGTTCGTCGACTTTTGCAGCAGCATGGACTATCAGCTCGGAGACCATGGCTGCTTTTACCCTTGACACTGCATCACAGACAGGAGCGCTTGCGATGGTGTACTCAACAACGAACCTGGGTGCACGAATGGCAAAACGTCATTTTTCGGATGAATCCAGGTTCTGTTTACAGCATCATGATGGTCGCATCCGTGTTTGGCGACTTAACGGTGGACGCACATTGGAAGCTTGTATTCGTCATCGCCACACTGGCGTATCTTCCATCGTAATGATATGGGGTGCCATTGGTTACACGTCTCGGTCACCTCTTGTTAGTATTGACGGCACTTTGAACAGTGGACGTTACATTTCCGATGTGTTACCACCCGTCGATCTATCCTTCATTCGATCCCTGCGAAATCCTACATTTCAGCAGGATAATGCACAACCGCATGTTGCAGGTCCGGTACGGTCCTTTCTGGAAACAAAAAATATTCTACTGCTGCCCTGCCAGCACATTCTTCAGATCTCTCACGAATTGAAAAGTCTGGTCAATGGTGGCCGAGCAATTGGTTCTTCAGAATACGCCAGTCAGTACTCTTGGATAACTGTGGTATCATGTTGAAGCTGCATGGGCAACTGTACCTTTACACGCCATCTGAGCTCTGTTTGACTCAATGCCCAGGCGTATCAAGGCCGTTATTGCGGCTAGAGGTGGTTGTTCTGGGTAATGATTTCTCAGGATCTATGCACCCAAATTGCGTGAAAATGTAATCACATGCCAGTTCTAGTATAATATATTTGTCCAATGAATACCCGTTTATCATCTGCATTTCTTCTTGGTGTAGCAATTTTAATGGCCAGTAGTGTAAATTTTCGTTACGCCAAAGATCATAGCGGAGCCCAGAAATCTTCGTTCGACACTCATATACAACTTCGAGCATGCCAGAAGCGAATGACACCTGTAGAACTTCCCGTAGCAAGTGCTGGGAAGAGATGGCGTGACTCGTTCCACGCCTCTGAGGACTGACACACCACCCCGCGTACGTGGGAGCGCGGCGGCGGCGGCGGCGGGAGAATCCTTTCAGCCGTGGTAAATCGGATTACAAGGAGGGAGGCGGGCCGGAAAAGCGTGGCGGGAGGCCTGGTCGTTGACGGGCCTCGGAAGGGATTCTGCGCGCAAGGACTGAGGTGGGGGTCCGTCGCACCGGATGAACAGGTAGTGGCTGCGCGGCAGGTAGCGGCTCGGGCAGGAAGCGGGCCGCGCGGCCGCCAGCTGACTGCGGCCTCGCACCTCCACCGGACCGGCTACCTGTTGTGGACGCCTTTCTAGTACGACCCGGCGGCGAGGAGACAGGGGTGAACACGAGAAATCGATCAGCCCATTTCGTTGCAATACGCTATACATTGCAAAGGCCGAGAATGTTCCGTTGCTACTTTTCAGAACATGTTGTTGTTGTTGTTGTTGTGGTCTTCAGTCCTGGGACTGGTTTGATGCAGCTCTCCATGCTACTCTATCCTGTGGAAGCTTCTTCATCTCCCAGTACCTACTGCAACCTACATCCTCAATCTGCTTAGTTTATTCATCTCTTGGTCTCCCTCCACGATTTTACCCTCCACGGTGCCCTCCAATACTAAATTGGTGATCCCTTGATGCCTCAGAACATGTCCTACCAACCGATCCCTTCTTCTAGTCAAGTTGTGCCACAAACTTCTCTTCTCCCCAATCCAATTCAATACTTCCTCATTAGTTATGTGATCTACCCATCTAATCTTCACCATTCTTCTGTAGCACCACATTTCCAAAGCTTCTATTCTCTTCTTGAGCAAACTATTTATCGTCCATGTTTCACTTCCATACATGCCTGCACTCCATACAAATACTTTTAGAAACGTCTTCCTGACACTGAAATCTATACTCGATGTTAACAAATTTCTCTTCTTCAGAAACGCTTTCCTTGCCATTGCCAGTCTACACCTTATATCCTCTCTACTTCGACCATCATCAGTTATTTTGCTCCCCAAATGGCAAAACTCCTTTACTACTTTAAGCGTCTCATTTCGTAATGTAATTCCGTCAGCATCACTCGAGTTAATTCGACTACATTCCATTATCCTCGTTTTGCTTTTGTTGATGTTCATTTTATATCCTCCTTTCAAGACTCTATCCATTCCATTCAACTGCTCTTCCAAGTCCTTTGCTGTCTCTGACAGAATTACAATGTCATCGGCGAACCTCAAAGTTTTTATTTCTTCTCCATAGATTTTAATACCTACTCCGAATTTTTCTTTTGTTTCTTCCACTGCTTCCTCAATATACAGATTTAATAACATCTGGGAGAGGCTACAACCCTGTCTCACTTCCTTTCCAACCACTGCTTCCCATTCATGTCCCTCGACTCTTTTAACTGCCATCTGGTTTCTGTACAAATTGTAAATGGCCTTTCACTCCCTGTATTTTACCCCTGCCACCTTCAGAATTTGAAAGAGAGTATTCCAGTCAACGTTGTCAAAAGCTTTCTCTAAGTCTACAAATGCTAGAAACATAGGTTTGCCCTTCCTTAATCTAGCTTCTAAGGTAAGTCGTAGGATCAGTAATGCCTCACGTGTTCCAACATTTCTGCGGAATCCAAACTGATCTTCCCCGAGGTCGGCTTCTACTAGTTTTTCCATTCGTCTGTAAAGAATTCGCGTTAGTATTTTGCAGCTGTGACTTATTAAACTGATGTTCTGTAATTTTCACGTCTGTCAACACCTGCTTTCTTTGGCCGGCCGCGGTGGTCTCGAGGTTCTAGGCGCGCAGTCCGGAACCGTGCGACTGCTACGGTCGCAGGTTCGAATCCTGCCTCAGGCATGGCTGTGTGTGATGTCCTTAGGTTAGTTAGGTTTAAGTAATTCTAAGTTCTATGGGACTGATGACCACAGCTGTTAAGTCCCATAGTGCTCAGAGCCATTTGAACCATTTTTTTTTTTTTTTTTTTTTTTTTGGTTTCTTTGGGGTTTGAATTATTATGTGCTATACATCGCAAAGACGGAGAATGTTCCGTTGCTACTTGACAGAACATGATAGTAATATTAAATAATACAATTTCACTCTCGAAAATAGGAAATCACAGCTGGCTACCGTTAATAATGCTATTTATTTACACAAATAGTGTCGTTACCAATTCCCAAGTCCGCCACCGGTATCTGATTCGTCAGCGTGACGGAACGTCAATCCTAAAGGCCCGGGTTCGATTCTCTCATGAGCCGGAGATTTTCTCTGCTCAGGGACTGGGTGTTGGTTTGTCCTAATCATCACCATTTCATCCCCATCGAAGTTCAAACTGCTCTGAGCGCTTGGGACTTAACATCTGAGGTCATCAGTCCCCTAGAACTTAGAACTACTTAAACCTAACTAACCTAAGGAGAGTCACATTGCATGGCGAGTAACTTTTTGTTTCCAGCAGTCAGATTACACTCGCCATGTAGCCCAATCCGTGGAGGGAAGTCAATGTTGTTTTCTAGTAACACCACTTAGAACAGACATCTGAAGCTGACCGCAAAAGAATTATACTGCTGCCAACATACAATTCCCATTAGAACCACGAAGATAAGATACGAGAATTAGCGCTTATCAGGATGTATACAGGCAGTCTTCTTCTCTCGCTCTGTTTGCGAGTGGAATAGGAAAGTAATAGTGGTACAGGCTACCCTCTCCCACACACTGTACGATGGATTGCGAAGTAAGTAACAGATATAAATTTAAATTTAGTCTAGCTATTAAGATGTCACTCCATCCATTTACAGAAACACAAAACTCACGGAAGAATGTTCTCTCTTATTTATGTTGTTGTTGTGGTCTTCAGTCCTGAGACTGGTTTGATGCAGCTCTCCATGCTACTCTATCCTGTGCAAGCTTCTTCATCTCCCAGTACCTACTGCAACCTACATCCTTCTGAATCTGCGTAGTGTAGTCATCTCTTGGTCTCCCTCTACGATTTTTACCCTCCACGCTGCCCTCCAGTACTAAATTGGTGATCCCTTGATGCCTCAGAACATGTCCTACCAACCGATCCCTTCTTCTGGTCAAGTTGTGCCACAAACTTCTCTTCTCCCCAATCCTATTCAATACTTCCTCATTAGTTATGTGATCTACCCATCTAATCTTCAGCGTTCTTCTGTAGCACCACATTTCGAAAGCTTCTATTCTCTTCTTGTCCAAACTATTACGGCCGTAGTTTCCCCTTGCTTTTAGCCGTTCGCAGTACCAGCACAGCAAGGCCGTTTTGGTTATTGTTACAAGGCCAGATCAGTCAATCATCCAGACTGTTGCCCCTGCAACTACTGAAAAGGCTGCTGCCCCTCTTCAGGAACCACACGTTTGTCTGGCCTCTCAACAGATACCCCTCCGTTGTGGTTGAACCTACGGTACGGCTATCTGTATCGCTGAGGCACGCAAGCCTCCCCACCAACGGCAAGGTCCATGGTTCATGGGGGAGGCTCTTATTTATAGAGAAAACAAAAGTTGGAACTTCTGCTGCTGATTGTCGCTCCGCAAAATTATTCTTATTAGCTCCTAATTTTTTTATTGTAGTCACTTCACGAGACGAATGTGAGAGGTTGTAACATGTCTGCCCACAGTACTTAAAAGAAGCTCACCTCTAAACTCCGCTTTCGTCAGAGCATCGCTTACCTGTTGTATTCTCACGAATATTCCAGTCTTCGGTATATAGAATTTAAATCCACATGATTTACACGAGTAAATGTCACCCGCCGCCCCTCCTCGCCAAGGCACAGACTGCTGCTAGTTCTCTCGAAACCCCGTCACTTTCCGACAGCACTGTTCCATTAGTTAGCGCTGTTACCTTAAGAGACTTCATATGAAGGGCTTATTTCAATAGTGGTACAAGTCCATTTTTGTTCATTGTGAGATACAGAGTCCTAAAGTTAAATGAGCGCTGAAAAATCTGCACTTGAGATACCAAAAATATTCAAGCATATGGCTTCCTGCTAGAGATGAACCTTTCTTTCTGTTTGTTTGGATCATTAATTTCAGAAGCATTACAGGCAGAAAAGTGGAGGTAATGGACTTGTTCCATTATTGAAATAAGCCCTTCATATGTGACAAAGAATTTGGTCGCTTTAAAAAAGTTCAAAAGTCAGAAAGCATCCTGAGGCACTCCATCTCTAGGGATTAGCTTGGCCTGTAATGGGCGGTTAGTTACGGAGATTGCCCCGGCCCCTCGGCTCTCGCCCGCGACCGCGGCAACAAGTCCTGAAGGCGGCCTCTCTTCATGACTGACTGGTGAAGTGACCATTATGCTGGGAGAGCGGCGATAGAAGCGGACGTGAGTGTTACGTGAGAAGACTCAATATGACTGGTGTTTGCGGTGGACGATTATTCCCCCCATGTTAATTGATAGGTTGACTGCTTGGTTAAAGCAGTAGGGGCAGCTGCTCTATGCCGACCTGCGCACACACGACGACACGATGTTGTGTGTTATTCGCCATCCCGAGTGTGTGTGATCGATAGGATTTTTTCACCAGATATGTTTAGTGGAAACATTGTGGTGCAGGAGGGCGCTTGTGTTCTCAAACATCGGTGCGTACAAGACCTTACATATATTTCGCGCTACGCGGAAGTTAAATCACTTGATTTGGACGATGGTTGCTTGTGATACTCAAACGTTGAAAATATTTTTTATTACAAATAAGGATAGTTCTGAGGTGGTGGTGTGCGTCTTAGGCGTTCTATCTGACTCCTGTAAATTATTCAACAATTAGTTTGATAGGGTAGTGCAAATGGACTATTTACTTCTGTTTTTGGTACGGAAATTTCGTGAGCTCTGCCTCTATCACCGATATTAGCCAATAGCAACACTTTAGAAATACAAAACTCCGTCTGAGTTTGGAGATGTTGGTTAACACACAAACAGGAAGTAGCCACTTGAGAGGGAGGGGGAGGGAAGGAGGGAGGGGTAGGGGGAGAGGGTGAGACAGAAAGAGAGAGAGAGAGCATGTGTTTGAACAGGAATTTCCCAGGTATCAGTAGGTTCGTATGAGCAGTTGCCAGCAGGCTCGTGCCCTCCCACTTCTGGCTACTCGATGCGTGGCTGTTTGCCGTATGAGCAGTAGCAGGAAGTAGCCAGATGCTACCCGGAAAAAAAATTCCGGTGCGCCCAAGCTGCCAGATTCGCGCATGCGCAGAGCAAGCTGACTTATGGTGGGGGTGTCTCTTCGTTAACAGCTCCCACGTCAAATGAAAACAGAACAATTTCTGTGGCCGGGAGCCATCAAGTGAATTAATATATATTCTCATAACCATGAAAGACCAAAATATGTTAGTAGTTTCACTTTTCTGATTTCATATTATTCTCACCTTATTAGCAATAAACCATTAATGTTTTAATGAAGCTATTTCTGTCAGTTTTGTAGAGAAATTTGCATCTGTTAATTTTTTTCCGCTGAGGCAGTTAGTTTATTTGAAACGAAGTGTTCCATTCCTCACTATTGTCTTCTGTCAACTTCGTTCAATTTCAAGTGCAAGTTTCCATTTTCTATGACGAACGACCCTATATCATTAAAAAGAACCAAACATGAGAATACAGTACTGGACCTCCGAGAAAATTGGTATCACGAAAACCACATAGAAAAGCTGAATATCAGGTACTTCAGAGTGGATCTGGACCTAGAAATGTTTAATTAGAGCGGAATGAAGCATTTTAGTATGGTTTACCAAATTCTGATGCTGTTGGCGTAATCTCTGATGTGCTGTTACTTTCATGACCCTGTAAGATCTGTTAATGCTATGTACGTACGTACATACGTAAACATTTACCTGAAGCTGGCTATGTAGGCAAATTTGGTCAGTAGTTTTGAACTAAATATTTTGTTTCAAATATAATGACAGCTGTAGCAGAATTTTACAAATCTGCGTTCTGTGAAAGTGTTTTTCGATCACAAGGCATCTACATCTACATGACTACTCTGCAATTCACATTTAAGTGCTTGGCAGAGGGTTCATCGAACCACAATCATACTATCTCTCTACTATTCCACTCCCGAACAGCGAGCGGGAAAAACGAACACCTAAACCTTTCTGTTCGAGCACTTGTTTATTACTTCCTCTAGGCCTGAAGTTATTTCTGAATTCGGGTTTACGTCTTAAATTTATAGAATTCCATTCTGCGGTAAATTGTAGACTGGCAGAATACCGTATTTTATCGTTTTAACTCCCCAATTGGCTTTATATTTATTCCTAGAGTAGAATATAAACTGTCAGTTGTACAGTTTCTTTGCGTCACAGACAGCCTCGTTAATTTTTTTTACACATTTTGAAATAGTCATGAAATTTATTGTCCTTTATTCCGGTGTAAGCTACACGAGAAACTTTTTTTTTTTTTTTGCAAGGAATTTGTTTTTGTATTCCATCCCACTAGCTTTTTGCAGTGCTGTGGAGATGTAAAGCTGATTGGAAATGCTACGTAACAATGTTCCAGAGTACGAATAAAAAGATCTGTCAAAATATGGCAAAATGTTATGGTACTTCGAACTGTGGAGTCTAATTTTGAAATGATATTCTGCCAATAACTGCTTCCTTATTTGCATCCTTTATCCGGGTGGGATATGATAAAACAATTGCTCTAAGTACAACTCTGTATGTCCTCTCAACAACATGCCGCAGGGCTGCACATGATCACGTGATGCCCCACCACGCACGAAATTCCACCAGAAATTCGACGAAAAGCGTATGAGCAGAGCAAGCACCAACCACGCGCTGCCTACGTCATCGTAGCTGCTCATGCGCAGTACAGCCTGTTGGCTGGCGCTATCTGGTAACTGCTCAAACGAACCTAGTATCACCTGATGCTTTGTGCGACAGGAAGTAACTGGAAGGATGTAGGGAGGGGAAGAGGGGATCGGAAGGAGGATGGATGAGGAGGCTGCTTCTGCCAGCGTCCTCCGCCGGTGTTGTGGTGAACTAACTCAGTGTCTGCACAGTAGGGCGAGCACTTGGAGCTGCCGCTTCCACTGACGTGGTAGGGAAGGTGTGTATTTGGGAGCAAAACAGGGAGTGAGTTCGGTATCAAAGGGGCTTTGTTCGGGGATTATGTAGCAGGCGACCGTGGAGCTGCGTAACGACGGCGGCCCCGGAGTCCAGCAGTCACTGTCCGGTGCTCAGCGCAGGTGCAGCCCCGCTCTACAAACAGCGTGCGCGAAGAAGAGAGTGGGTACAATCGGAAAGTTGTTCTTTCGTCAGATACGTTTAGCGCGATCTGTAATTACAAACAGTGAGTGTTTATGCCGACGGCATTTCTTGCGCGATCGGAAAATAGCGATTTATTTACGTATTTAATTATTTCTATTCGACGTATGTTACAAGACCTGCATCTCGCAAAATTAAATAAACAGCAAAGAATGATGAGCTTTTCCCACCAAATAAAGAGACCCCGAAGTCTGAAAATTGAACTTTGTAAATAAACAATACATTATTATTATTTATTGTTATGTCCTCTCTAATTTAATTGAATTTCCTATCATGAGATTCTTCAAGTCCACCAGCTCAGCGATTTTCCCCGCCAGTTTTGTTCTGGGAAGAGTAGGGAAGCAGTGGGTGAGGGATGTAGGTGGGGTCCCCTGGTGGTGGCACAGTGCACTAGCTCAGTTAGTCCCTGCACGTCAAGGTGAGCACACATGCGAAAATGTTCCAACAAGACAACACCTCCACTCTGCAGCAGTGTTATTACATAATTAGGACATGTAGCTGCTGGACAGGGTAATATTTGCACCTTCCACACCAACAGCTCTGCGCAGACTGAGTGATTCCCCCCCCCCCCCCCAGTTCTTTGTGGCTCGAGGGAAGAAGTGCTGCGAGGGTAGGGGAGGGCTGAGGAATTTCCCAGGAGGTGGAAGGTAATTAATTGATCAATTAAATTTATAAGTAAATGAATTTGGTATCAAAAGCGTGCCTGTATCGGTGAGTGTGGTGGGTGAAAGTTGAGGATTTACCAGCGTGTTGGGAAAGAGGAGGGGGGAAGGCATTTCTCAGAAGGAAGGATTACCCCCTTGAGGACATAAATAAACCAACAATAGATCACCAATCAACTATCATAACAACATGTTAAGGGGAGGTGTTACACATAAATCAAGTTGGGCCCTGAATGTATGCTTGCCCCTGAATGTATGCAACCCGCAAAGTGGAGTAGAATGAACATTGCCCTACTGCTCACAGGGAGTGTTAAATCGCAATAAATAGCGTGCACTGACACAAAGAGTGGACCTTTCTTCAACGGGAAGGCACCACGAAAAGGAAGGAGAAGAGGAGAAAAAGAAAAAGAATTTCTAAGTGTAAGGTGATGTATCTCCAACATGATGCTGTCCCTCATCCGACATTGCGGTATTGGGACATCTCCAGACCACAATAGCTGTAGGACACCGAAAATTCCAGTCACACTACGCAAACATCTCGTGGCGATGCACCAGCCTCACTGGGCAGGTAAACACATGCCCATGGCCAACGCATCTCATGTGTCCCATTAGAATCCTTGGAAGGATGCACCCTGAACTATTCTGGGGAGATGCTGGTATATTCTGAGGTTGTCGTGGTGAGAATTGTTGAATGAGAACCCTCACCGTCTAGGCAGGATGCTGTGGGTGAAAGTTCTTCGCTATGGAGAGGTTCTTTAGCCTCTGAACAATCGAGAAACGACAAGCTCTCCTCACTTTCGGAATAGCTAATTTCTGACACACCGCCATCAAAATCTGTACTTAAAAAAAAAAGCAGATCTTCTAGTTGTCAGCCTTAGCTGTGTCACCCTTCTTCACTGTACATGGCTTTTTCTTTTTATTGGCCCTATCAGCCACAACTCTACCTTTGCTGGGATTGTCCTTTAGAACAGCAGCAAATCTTTTTCGGCCGTGGCTAGATTGCTGTAGGGGCCCGGCTGTAGGGAAAGGACTAATTCCTTCTATGGTGGTGAGCATTTATTAATTTTTGCAGTATTCATTGCTTTTTTATGAACGGCCATGGAGGGATTAGTTCAAATAAGGTGTGCGGAAAGTTGTCATAGGTACGCCAACGGACCCCATATCTGACTATGACAGCTAGCCTCTCGACGATATCTAAAACGGTATGGATACTACACAATCTCAAACATCGGAAACAAAAGATTATGACAAAAGCATGCAACCAAGTTTTAACACTCTTTCGAAAAGAGTCTACTGGTTCATCAGAACAAAAAGATTAGCGAGGAAAAAATTTAGTCAGCATTCACGAAAACTAAGGAACTGCGGTCGTTTCTTCGTAATGCTTGCAGGCAGACTCAAGTGGATGGTGCATCGCTACATACACTCCCCACAATGACAGTGCTCAAACTCCACGGTGTCAGGAAGTGGAAGTTGTGTGCCAGCTAGCTCCATATACCAACTAACCCCGGTCTTCCCTACTGTAAATTAGGAAAGTTTTACAGCAGACGCATTTCGTCTTATTAATAAAGCGTCGTCAGTTGCTGGTGTCATTTAACGCTCCTTTTACATGCCGCAAGACATAAAGCGTCTGGTTGGAAATTTTCCTCTTTGCAGCACGTCTATACAAGACAATAACTGTTTCATAATAGCTGCAGCGGCGGGTGGACATCCAGACGAACGTGGGATTGTGCTAGATGACTGCGACGACATCTTTGGTTGCTGGAGTTCAATACCGTACTGCAACTGCCTGTTTCCTCGTATATGTTTAAGATCTCTTAGTGTTGCGCCGCAGTGCCTGACGGAAGAGTGGTAGGAAGAATAAAGGAAAACAATGTGACAGCGGTCGGCGCCGTGCCTCGCGCGGGTGGTTGGCAGTTGAGTCACGTACCGCCGAGGTGAAAGTGACGTGTACCGCACCGGGACAGATGGCACCGTTTCCAATATCTGCCTGACTGCACAATGAAGAGTTACCTGCCAGTGCGAAAGCCAGTCACAGAACGTAGCGACTGTCAGGGCCTCTATCGTCAGATTTACACTCTAAGACAATATGCAGGGTGTTACAAAAAGGTACGGTCAAACTTTCAGGAAACATTCCTCACACACAAATAAAGAAAAGATGTTATGTGGACATGTGTTCGGAAACGATTAATTTCCATGTTAGAGCTCATTTTAGCTTCGTCAGTATGTACTGTACTTCCTCGATTCACCGCCAGTTGGCCCAATTGAAGGAAGGTAATGACTTCGGTGCTTGTGTTGACATGCGACTCATTGCTCCATAGTACTAGCATCAAGCACATCAGTACGTAGCATCAACAGGTTAGTGTTCATCACGAACGTGGTTTTGCAGTCAGTACAATGTTTACAAATGCGGTGTTGGCAGATGCCCATTTGATGTATGGATTAGCACGGGGCAATAGCCGTGGCGCGGTACGTTTGTATCGAGACAGATTTCCAGAACGAAGGTGTCCCGACGGGAAGAAGTTCGAAGCAATTGATCGACGTCTTAGGGAGCACGGAACGTTCCAGCCTATGACTCGCGATTGGGGAAGACGTAAAACGACGAGGCCACCTGCGATGGACGACGCAATTCTTCGTGCAGTTGACGATAACACTCATGTCAGCGTCAGAGAAGTTGCTGCTGTACAAGGTAACGTTGACCACGTCACTGTATGGAGAGTGCTACGGGAGAACCAGTTGTTTCCATACTATGTACAACGTGTGCAGGCACTATCAGCAACTGAATGGCCTCCACGGGTACACTTCTGCGAATGGTTCATCCGACAATGTGTCAATCCTCATTTCAGTGCAAATGTTCTCTGTACGGATGAGGCTTCATTCCAACGTGATCAAATAGTAAATATTCACAATCAACATGTGTGGGCTGACGAGAATCCGCACGCAATTGTCCAATCACGTCATCAACACAGATTCTCTGCGAACGTTTGGGCAGGCATTGTTGGTTATGTCTTGATTGGGACCCATATTCTTCCACCTACGCTCAATCGAGCACGTTATCATGACTTCATACGGGATACTCTACCTGTGCTGCTAGAACATGTGCCTTTACAAGTACGACACAACATATGGTTCATGCAAGATGGAGCTCCTGCACATTTCAGTCAAAGTGTTCGTACGCTTCTCAACAACAGAATCGGTGACCGATGGATTGATAGAGGCGGAAAAATTCCGTGGCCTCCACGCTCTCCTGACCTCAACGCTCTTGATTTTCATTTATGGGGGCATTTGAAAGCTCTTGTCTATGCAACCCCGGTACCAAATGTAGAGACTCTTCGTGCTCGTATTGTGGACGGCTGCGATACAATACGCCATTCTCCAGGGCTGCATGAGCGCATCAGGGATTCCATGCGACGGAGTATGGATGCATGTATCCTCGCTAACGGAGGACATTTTGAACATTTCCTGTAATAAAGTGTTTGAAGTCACGCTGGTACGTACTGCCGAAGTCAACATTACCTTCCTTCAATTGGGCCAACTAGCGTTGAATCGAGGAAGTACAGTACATACTGACGAAACTAAAATGAGCTCTAACATGGAAAGTAAGTGTTTCCGGACACAAGTCCACATAACATATTTTCTTTCTTTGTGTGTGAAGAATGTTTCCTGAAAGTTTGGCCGTACCTTTTTCTAACACCCTGTATAAGATGTACCACGGGGCAATTATCCGAATGGGACGGAAATCGATAGACGTGACGTTCAGGCACAAAGTAAACAAATGATCACAATTTCAGAAAAATTGGATGATTTATTCAAGAGAATGAGTTTTACAAATTGAGCAAGTCAATAACGCGTTGATCCTGTGATATAATAAAATAAATGTGATGTTGTTATTCAATGGAAAAGTTGGAATTTGAGATCTCGTTTACTGTTTAATAATCACAGTTGGCGTAAGAATCAAGGATTGACCATTGTCATAAAATATTGCAGTATGAAATGTGAGTAGTCTTTTCTTGCAGTTCTTCGTGGCTTGAAGCAGTCACAGCTAGCGTACTATTGATTAAGAAATTGCGTTATCGCCTTTCTAATTACTTCATGATCGTAGATACGATCATACCCGATTGTGAAGTTATTGTTATCACAAAACAATTTCCTAAGGACCAGAAAGTTGTTAAGGGCGCAAACACAACTGTAACGTCACACAAAAGGGGAATTCAATATTAAAGCTGATGCAAAAAGACGATAAAACTATTTTTTAATGTAACACGCACATTGGACTGCTGATCTTGGTGTCTGTAATCTTAGCAAAATGCATAATTAAAATGAAAATAATACTGAGGTGATGATAGAAATGAGCACTGCTAAATGATTCAGTATTTCCAGAACAAATATTTATTATAACTAAAACATATATCGTACCTTATGCTTAGTACTACGACGGCGGTAGATTTTTACGTCCGTTTCATGTCCATTGAGTGCTCTTTTATATAGCCATTGTCCTCTTGAGTAGCCCGTGCGTCGTCACGATAAGTTACAACAGTTCTTCTTTTTACACATCACTCAGACTTAGACGAAACACGTTTACTTAAGAAAAACAGTACAAGTGTTTAGCGCTCAAGGCTTCATTTGTTCTCCAGCGAACAAAATAGTGAAGGATCGCATATTGATCCGTATTCTTCTGTTTATATTGCCGCCCAAAGACGACGAATTACGTTATTTAGGAATTTCCACCGTCGCTATGCGACGCCTTATTATACATTAATCATTCTTTATAAACAAGTAGTCGCCTTCTGGCTGAAAGTGTTAACTATTTGCTGTTTTAATGAAGCCATAAATGGCGAAAATCACACTCCATCTTTGGCCCTTATGCAAGTAATTAATCGGCTTGGCACTGATTGATAAAGTTATTGGATATCCTATTGCGGGATATCGTGTCATATTTTGTCCTGCTGGAACTTTAGTTCGTCATAATCCCGAGCTGGTTGGAGAGTTCAGCCCATAATGCTCCAAACGTCCTCAAATTGTGGAGAGATCCGGCGCCCTTGCGGGCAAGGTACGGTTTGGCGAACACGAAGACAGTCAGTAGAAAATCTCGCCGTGTGTGGAAGGGCGTTATCCCAGGATGGCTTGCAACGAAGGACAACAAAACGGGGCGTAGAATATCGTCGACATACTGTTGTGCTGTAAGAGTGCCGTGGATGAAAAGACCATAGCTCCTGGTTGTTAGGCAGTATGCCGGGCGAGAGACAGTTTGGTATTCCATCGCTATACGGGGCATCTCCAGATACGTCTTCACTGTTCATTGGGTCTCAGTTCGAAGCCGGACTCTTTACTGAAGACAATTCTACTCGAGTTAATGAGATTCCAGGTTGGAAACGTGTCTGGAGACGTCCCAGACAGCGGTGGGGTACCAACCTGACTTTCGTCCGCCACACGGCTCGGCAACCAGGAGTAAGGCTCGTTTGTTGCGCTATTTCTTTTGACAGCAAGATCCCTTTGGTTGCCATTCACGGCGCACTTACAGCGCAGCGGTACGTCGATGACATTCAAAGCCCCGTTTTGTTGCCATTCGTGTCAAGCCATCCTGGGATTGCATTTCAGCAAGATAACGCCTGCCGACACACGGCGAGAGTTTCTTCTTCTTGTCTTCCTGCTTGCCAAACCATATCGTGACTAGCAAGGTAGCCGGATCTGTCCCCAACTGAAAACGTTTGGAGCGTAATGGGAAGGGCGCCGCAAACAAGCTCGGGGCTCTGACGATCTAACGCTCCAGTTGGAACAATTTGGCATGATATCCCGTAAGAGGACATCCGACAGAAGCATCAATCACTACCAAGACTGATAACGGCTTGCATAAGGGCCAGAGCTGGACCAAAACGTTACTGACTCGGTCAATTTGCGAAGCTTTTTGCCTTGAACAAATCATATAGTGTTTCTGAAATTGTAATCATTTGTTTGTCTGTACATGTAAATCACATACACCGATTTTCCTAACGTTCTGATAATTCCCTCGTGGTGCGTGTTTTTTAGTCTTAGAGTGTATATTTTTAAATTTTTTTAATGAACAACACTGCCTCAGAAATAAAATTGTAATCTGAATTGCAAATTAGCAGTTAATTCCATAAATTACCTGGCAGTAGGCATTAGGAGTGACTTAAAATGGAATGACCATATAAAATTAATTGTCGGTAAAGCAGATGCCAGACGGAGATTCATTGGAAGAATCCTAAGGAAATGCAGTCCGAAAACAAAGGAAGTAGTTTACAGTACACTTGTTCGCCCACTACTTGAATACTGCTCATCGGTGTGGGATCCGTACCAGATAGGGCTGATAGAAGAGATAGAGAAGATCCAACAGAGAGCAGCGCGCTTCGTTACAGGATCATTTAGTAATCGCGAAAGTGGAAGACTGCAGGAGAGACGCTCAGTAGCTCGGTACGGGATTTTGTTGGAGTTTCGAGAACATACCTTCACCGAGGAGTCAAGCACTATATTCCTCCCTCCTACGTATATCTCGCGAGGAGACCATGAGGATAAAATCAGAGAGATTAGAGCCCACACAGAGGCATACCGACAATCGTTCTTTCCACGAACAATAAGAGATTGGAATAGAAGGGAGAACCGACAGAGGTACTCAAAGTACCCTCCGCCACAACACACCGTCAGGTTGCTTGCGGAGTATGGAAGTAGATGTAGACGTAGAATGAGCCATTTCAATGATCGGAAAGGATGTGATTACCAGAGGCAGCCCGTGCCTTGTGGAACGCATTATCATGTTTCCGTGCAAAAAAAAAAAAAATAATGATAATAATAATTCTGTTTTAATTCCATTTATTCTATGAAAACCTTCTCATAGGTACTGCGAACTGTGAAATGTCACCGGCTGCAATGACCGAGCGGTTCTAGCCGCTTCCCTACGGAACCGCGCTCTGCTACGGTGGCAGGTTCGAATCCTGCCTTGAGCGTGGATGTGTGTGATGCCCTTAGGTTAGTTAGGTATAAGTAGTTCTAAGCTCAAGGGGACTGATCACCTCAGATGTTAAGTCCCATAGTGCTCAGAGCCATTTGAGCCATGTTTTATGAAATGTCATCGCTGTTTTTGTTATTTCTTTCTGCAGTCTCTTTAACTTTATAAATTATACTTCATCCATGAAAATGAAGAAGGCTGTAAAAGAAGGTGTACTATATTCATTATGTGTCATGTTTACGTTACATATCCACACCACCAACGCCACGGCTACCCTAGCAGCATCTGCAACTAACCTCCTCTCTCGTGAAGATCAATGCGTTACTCTCGAAAATTACAGTGGTGTGTTCTGAGCGTTCGCAGGTCTCCTATTTTTTAATCATTGATATAAAATACTTTTGACTACCGTAACAGCAGGATCACACCAAATTATGACTTGTAGCAAGCTGTTCTGGTCGCTACAGGATATCATTCCAGCGCAATCTGGTTTCCTCTGGCTGACCAAAGATTACATGCACTGGAAAGGATACGGTGCAGAGAAACAACTTGTGCACTGGTCAGAACAACTGGTGAGAAAGTCAAGGAATTCCGTTACATAATGAAGTGAACACGGGGATGGAGTTCAGTTGCTGAGTACTACAGCAACGATTGAATTAGATTACCTGAATTGGAATGAATGGGTTCAATTAGTTAAAATGTTGTGGCACGAAATGATATCAGTGGAAACCGGTCAAAAATGTTTAACCCACAATGTAGTGAATACTTCGTGGCTGATGTAAAATTGTGCCAGACCGTGACCCCTACTCATCGTAGATTCATTTGGTTTCACTGTACTTAATTCAGCTGATCTGTACTGTTTGTGGCGGGGGGAGTCAGTAACCTACGCCAAATTTGTTCCCCCAGTGGTGCTATGCCTGTATACCCCGAGGGAGAAGAGAGCCTCCGGTTGAAGCAGTCTACATCTACATCTACATGCATACTCCGCAAGTCACCGCACGGTGCTTGGCAGAGGGTACCCTGTAGTCATTTCCTTTCCTGACTGTCTACCTGCCTCCATACGAACCCCAATCTCTCTAACCTTATCTTGATGGTCCTTAACGTGAAATTTACGTTGGCGGCAGCAGGATCACTCTACAGCCTATCTCAAATGCCGATTCTATTTTTCTCTTTAGTACTCCTCGAATAGAATGTCGCCTTCACTTCAGGGATTCCCATTTGAGTTCCCGAAGCATCTTCGTGACACTTGCGTGTTGTTCGAATCTACCTGTAGCAAATCTAGCAGACCGCCTCTGAATTACTTCGATGTATTCATTTAATCCTATCCGGCGCGGATCCCAAATACTCGAGCAATACTTAACAGGTGGCATTAGCGTTCTATATGCTGCCTCCTCTGCTGATGAACCACATCTTCCTAAAATTCTACCAATAAACCGAAGTCGACCATTCGCCTTTCCTACGTTACATGCTCACTGCATCTCATACTGCCTTGCAACGTTACGCCTAGATATTTAATCGGCGTGACTGTGTCAAGCAGGACGCAACTAATCCTTTATTCGAACATTATGGATTTGCTTTTCTACTCATATGCATCAACTTAAATTCTTCTTCATTTAGTCATAACTGCGTTCGAAAGTAATCAGAAGAAAAATCAACGAAAGTCTGAACTTCTCCTGGAGGCGTGCTGAGATTGAAAGCGACTGCTCGCGAAATGCAAGAAATATTGTTCAACTTACAAATTTTCGTATTTATTATTACAACAGTTTATTATAAGGCTGAGCAATATAACATTTCTCTTCGAAATGAAATCTAAGATAAATAAGTGGGCAAGTGTTAAATCCTAGATTTACTTACATACATCCTGTAGGAAGCGACTTATAGCTTCTGATCAAGGTCTACCTACATCTACATCTGCGTGATTACTCTGCTATTCACAATAAAGTGCCTGACAGAGGGTTCAGTGAACAACCTTCAATCTGTCTCTCTACCGTTCCACTTTCGAACGGCACGCGGGAAAAACGAGTACTTAATTTTTTCTGTGAGAGCTCTGATTTCCCTTATTTTATCGTGATGAATATTTTTCCCTACGTAGGTGGGTGCCAACAGAATGTTTTCGCAATCGGAGGAGAAATCTGATGATTGAAATTTCATGAGAAGATCACGTCGCAAACGAAAAACGCCCTTGTTTTAATGATTGCTACTCCAATTCACTTATCATGTCTGTGACACCATCTCCCCTATTTCGCGATAATACAAAACGAGCTGCCGTTCTTTGTACTTTTTCGGTGTCATCCGTCAGTCCCCCCTGATGCGGATCCAACACCGCACAGCAATACTCCAGAATACGGCGGACAAGCGTGGTGTAAGCAGTCTCTTTAGTACACCTGTTGCAACTTGTAAGTGTTCTGCCAATGAATCGCAGTCTTTGGCTTGCTCTACCCACAATATTATCTATGTGATCGTTCCAATTTAGGTTATTTGTAATTGTAATCCCTAAGTATTTAGTTGAATTTACAGCCTTCAGATTTGTGTGACTAATCGCGTAATTGAAATTTAGCTGATTTCCTTTAGTACTCATGCGAATAACTTCACACTTTTCCTTATTCAGGGGTATTAGTTGAAAGTCTGAAGGTAGAAAGAAGAGAGCTTTCTCAGAATTCTGGAATCGGTTGAACGGGTAATAATTATACATGTTGTACCAAACATAATATTTATTGTATAAAAATCATTCATTGCTGGAAAGGTGTCAGCTTTTGTCATCTATTTTAGTCATCAGAGACAAATGTGTTGAGTTGCATTTCATTGTGGCTAACGAACGAAAAAACACAGGGTGCATTATTTACACTATGAAACTCTAGAGCACATTGGATAGAAACTCAGCATACCTTATCGTCTCGCTACTTCTACTGATGTCCAATGGCGGTTGGCAGTTTCCCTAAGTGACGTGGCTGCGTACAGAATACTGTTGTCGGTACGTGCTCCGATAGGCTAGAATATTCTCCTACTTATAGCTCATATTGACTGTCGAAGTTCTTATCATCTACAACTAATAAGCCCACTGACTGCAGTCAACTATGAGACTATTCTCTCCCTTTTAATTCAGGTTAGGCTCGTTTGTAACCCTTGGATGACGTACGACTTCCTCCTTTTAAGAGTGATGCAAAAGTTCTAATGACTGATTAAAGTCACCCATCTTATAAACAATTCTCTGTGAGCTAAGGCCGGCGGCTGCGTGACTGTTCTCTCGTCTGCTGCTTGTTACATGTTAGCCCTGATTCAACAACTCGCTTCTTACCTGCCGCGAGTAAACAATATAGTCGCCTGTTACTGGCTGAGGGAAAGAAATTCAGAAGCGTTAATATTCTACGTGACACATACATAAATTTACCCATGTACGACGACATCCTTGGAAATTAGCGGGATTTGCGTCATACCGGGAGTAGGTGGGGGGGGTCTGTTTTCTTTCATTAATGCCAGTTGCGAATAGAATAGGAAGAGGCGAGCATGATACATGTTATTTGTTACGCCTCAACACACAACAGTGGAAATATACAGATGTACAGGATGTTGCAAAAATATTCATCCTACTCCTCCTACGTGAACGAGTGTAGAGACTTTTAATCACCACAACATAAACGAGGTGTAATTAAAAGTATAGTGGACAGAGCTAAAAGGATTTGTGCGCCGGAATACCTGGACGCCGAGTTAAAACATCTCAAGCAGGCTTTTCAGGAGAATGAGTACGGTAGTAAGGAAATAGAGTTTTGCGACCGAATAACAGGAGGCCTAAGGACAACGATAGGACACAGCGATGGAAGAACACGGTTTCTCTACCCTTCATAAAAAAAGTAACGGATCAGATCGGCAAGATTTTAAGGAAACATAACGTTCGACCGGTTTTCTGACCAACTAAGAAAATAAGCCAAGCACTTCGTTCCGTTAAGGATAAACGTCCCCCTCTGTCTGCAAGTGGTGTATACAAGATTCCGTGTACATGTGGTAGGGTCTACACTGGAACTACAAAGAGAAGTGTGAATACACGGTTGAAGGAAAGTAAAAGTCTCTGCCGACTAGGGAAAATAGACAAGCAGTCGTGGCGGAACATGCTCTGCAGTCGGGTGATCACATAGTGAAATTTTTGGAAACTGAAGTGTTACGTACTATGACGAACTATTATCTACGGCTATATAGAGAAGTCATCGAAATATATAAACATGAAGATAATTTTACAGAAAAGAAGAAGCTATGAAACTCAGCAATATTTGGACAGTGGTGCTACAGAACCGATGAGAAGTTTTTTTATCTTTGACGACAGTTATATTTTATCCTTGACAAGGTTTATCTCTGCTATCACGTGAAATCCAGACCACGCCCAGTTGCCACGGTATTTAGGCCGTTCTTCGACGCCCGACTCGTCAGTCGGCAAGACCCAGCACAACCAGAAGTTCCTCCGAAGGTGTCCAGCGTAGCTTTGGACGAAAGATCAGGGATAGAAGAGTTCCATGGACAACGGCCTTACAACCCGGAAGAATTATCAGTAGCTGAAACATCCGGTCTTGAAAGACTTCATTGTATTAATGGAATCTAAGCCAGGTGACTGACTTGGCCAAAATGTATTTTTCAGCTCCCCACATTTTTTATGGATATTCCGCTGCACAATTTAGAAGCATGTTTGGGATCATTGTACCGCTGCAGATGACGACCAATAAATCTCTTATTAGACTGAACTGCGGTGTTGATCAGTACCCTATGATATCCTTCCTTTTTTAATACTCCATTAATTACCAGTAGATCACTAACTTTATCGCCTGCAAAAATCCCCACGACAAGATCGACCTTTCATGTGGTTCACCGTTGACGTCACACACTGATTCTTCGTACGTTCTCTACGAAGTCGACTAATACACATTCGAAGATGGCTTCCAAATACCTCAACCTTAGATTCGTTCAATAATAACCATTGGATCATAGCTGCAAGACCAGTTTTTAATGTTGCTGTGTGCATTGCAATGTTTTCATCTTATTTTGTTTGCGTAATACTGTTTTTTTGACAGCTGTGCACCCCTTTAAACCTTGTTCACGAAGATGGCATTGCACTGTTGGGACAGAGATTGGTGCTGTTCGCACACAGTTTACTTCCTCGCAAATTTTAAGCGCAGCTCGAGCCCTGTGACGTTTATGTGTGCGTGTGAAATCTTATGGGACTTAACTTCTAAGGTCATCAGTCCCTAAGCTTACACACTACTTAACCTAAATTATCCTAAGGACTACAAAAGCCTTCCTGATGCAAAGCGACAATCACAGAAAGTTTTCAATTCCAACTTCCTGCTTCCGTCCCATTAGGAGGTAATATGGTACGAACCTTATCAGATACACAGACACACTGCTAGTTACTTTAATTTAATACTAACTGATTGTTAGACAGACAGCAGAAGGAATGAGGCGTATTCGAATGGAAGTGTCTTAGGTAAAAACAAGTCAGTGTTCCTGCAGATACATATCAGCGCTCCTCTATGCGAACTACCTGTCAAATATACAATAGAGGCACACTTATTTTTTACATTTTTATATTTGTTTTACTGTCAGAAAGGGGATTTGATAGAATATTCAAAACGAAATGCCAGTTTTAACCAAAAACTCATATTTTTGACAGGTGATGGAAAAATTTTGACCGATAGTGGTGATGAAATGTATCTGATGGGGTAGTACTTGCTTAGGGTTCTTCGGTGCTGGAACACTGGTATAATGTTACACTAGTTGATGTTCTTGCATTGCAATGAGGATGGCTGATAGTTACTTCCTGGAGAGAAAGGGCAAGACACGAGACGGTGAGGGGATATGAAGAATGGTGCTGTGAACTGGGGAAGTGGCAAGAGCTTTGGTGCGACACAGACGTGTTACGTGGAGAAGAGGACAGGAGAGGAGAGTGTTAGGGTCTTACATCATGGCGGACATCTGGACTGAAAATAAGACAACCGGTGGAGTTGCCATTGGTAAGGACGTGAAGTGCGTCATCTGTTGGTACGGGACTGTTTTTGAGTGAGTAGAGGCTAGTCACCAGGGTTAAGGAAGGTGTTCCAGCTGTCTGTGGAGAGGACAGAACTGGTGGCAGATAGTACCATAGAAAGTATATATGTGCGGATGTATGGTCTTCCAAGAGTGCTCTTAGTTAAAGGGTGCAGATGATCAAGGCACATTGGCGAATGTGACAGGTTAGAGATTGCTGGTGTGTACGTAGACGTAAGGGTCTAGTTTGTGTACTGTGGAATTTTAGTTGGAACGTTAGCAGATGCGGTTCATTCAGGGCCTCGAGATGGTCAAAGAAATATGCGTTTCTAAGTGAGTGGGACGGTACCGCCAGTGGATGCTAGAATAAAAACTGATGACAGCAGCTAGTGCTGGGAACTGCTGGAAACTATGATGACTGCCTGGGATTTAGCCAGATTGATTGGCATGTAAGTCAATTAGAGCTCCACCCCCATCCCCCCACGTTCGTCGATAATTTATAGTATAAGTGTAACACAAAATTAATGAAAATATTGTGCGCAATATACGACTCTTATGAGGATTATCGAAACGGAACATTACAAGAATGCACCTAATAAGAGGCAGGAAATACTAAACAAAAAGTATCAGTGGTTAGGTCGAAACCGGCAACGACTCGCTGAATGAAATACAACAAAATACGACTGGCTGCTAATTATTGACTTTATACGTAAGTTTATGGAGTCACAAAGTTTCGCAACGTACTTCAAAATCAAAATAAAATTGTTCTTCAATTTATTTGCTTTACCGTGTTAATCAAGTATAACGCCCACATGAAAGAAGCAGCACATAAAAGATAATCAGTTCACGGAACTGCACGCTGATGAGGCGGTCAGAAGCCCAGTAAAACGCTCTGGCTTCTCCGTGCGCCCCTGCCTGTTTCCCTCCGGTCCGCTGAGGATATTGTTCCTCGCCAGAGTGGAGACTTGATTCTGCTGAACTCCTCCGCGCAGCTAATCTAGGTGTATATAACAAAAGTTTTGTCTGCCCCTGCGCGGATTTTGTAAACAGAGAGAGTATTCAGAGCGACAGCAGTTTGTTTTTGGAAGCCCGCTAGGCGGCGGGGCCATCTTGAGGATGGCGTTCCTCTGCGCGCAGATTCCTGCGTGCCAGCGTGTGCCTTGTTTGCTTCGCGTACTTTCATCTGTTGTAAGCTCCAACATCTCCAGCCCCTTTCGGTGGTCAGAATGTTTCACTTTTCTTGCTTTGTTGGGGATCGTGAATGATGCCACTCCACTGATTGGCACTTACATACCCAGTTCTCATCACTAGCAACAACGAGTTCCAAAAGCTCGTCTTCCTTATCATACCGACTGAGAAATTCCAGCGCAGCCTCTATTCGTTTTTTTCTCTGTTCATCTATCAAAACTGCAGGAAATCACCTGGCACACAGTGTTCTATAGATCAAATATCCACTAACAATACGACAAAGAACTAATCGTGAAATATCAATGCATCAGTAGTTGAGACAACCTTCGTGTTGAATTTTTTCCTCAAGCCTGATTTGAGTTCGTAGACAGAACTGAAGGTCAGCTTGAGAGTTCATTATGAATCCTTCGAACTGAAGCTTCATTATCACATTTCCATAAACTTCAGTTGTTGCTGTTGTTTTCTTCAGTCCACAGACTGGTTTGATGCAGCTCTCCATGCTACTCTATCCCATGCAAGCGTCTTCATCTCCCATTACCTACTGCAACCTACATTCTTCTGAATCTGTTCAGTGCATTCATCTCTTGGTCTCCCTCTACGATTTTTACCCTCCACGCTGCCCTCCAATACTAAATTGGTGATTCCTTTATGCCTCAGGATATGCCCTACCAACCGATCCCTTCTTCTAGTCAAGTTGTACCACAAATTTCTCTTCTCTCCAATTCTATTCAGTACCTCATTAGTTATGTGATCTACCCATCTAATCTTCAGCATTCTTCTGTAGCACCACATTTCTAAAGCTTCTATTATATTCTTCTCCAAACTATTTATCGTCCACGTTTCACTTCCATATACGGCTACACTCCATGTAAATACTTTCAGAAACGACTTCCTGACACTTAAACCTATACTCGATGTTAACAATTTTTTCTTCTTCAGAAACGCTTTCCTTGCCATTGCCAGTCTACATATTATAACCTCTCTACTTTGACCATCATCAGTTTTTATCTCCTAATAGCAAAACTCATTTACTACTTTAAGTGTCTTATTACCCAATCTAATTCACGCAGTATCAAATGGTTCAAATGGCTCTGAGCACTATGGGACTTAACAGATATGGTCATCAGACCCATAGAACTTTGAACTACTTAAACCTAACTAACCTAAGGACATTACACAACACCTAGTCATCACGAGGCAGAGAAAATCCATGACCCCGCCGGGAATCGAACCCGGGAACGCGGGCGCAGGAAGCGAGAACGCTACCGCACGACCACGAGCTATGGACTCACGCAGTATCACCCGATTTAATTCAACTACATTCCATTATCCTCGTTTTCCTTTAGTTCAGGTTCATCTTATATCCTCCTTTCAAGACACGGTCCATTCCATTCAGCTGCTCTTGCAGCTCATTTGCTGTCTCTGACAGAATTGCAATGTCATCGGCGAACCTCAAAGTTTTTATTTTTTCTCCATGGATTTTAATTCCTAGTCCGAATTTTTCTTTTTTTTTCCTTTACTGTTAGCTCAATATACAGGTTGAATAACATCGCGGATAGGCTACAACCCTGTCTCACTCTCTTCCGAACCACTGCTTCCCTTTCATTCCCCTCGACTCTTATAACTGCCATCTGGTTTCTAGTTATCTTTCCTTCGATAGGGCTCTGTCTTTTTACATTCAGAAACCGTATTGCACTACGAACCTCGCAATTGCCGCGCATTTAAAGCCTTAATCTTTTTCCTTACAATTTGGTCAAATTATTCAGTGAATCCCGACCGACAACTTGACTTCATTCCGCGTGATAAGATACTGAACAGCAAGGAGGCAAGGCTAGGAATAAACCGGGTGTGCGTGGCATCGACCTTTATAAACCAAGACTAAACACCACGGAGATTGACAGTCGAGCTGCATCGCGTGTGCTAACAGCATCGCTTTGTTAAGAGCTGAGAAAGCTTGCCAGAGACCGTCTGTGCTACCGCCTGGAAACACGCTCGCTCTTCGCCATCCGAATAACGTATTCACTGCCTAAAAATCCGAGAATATTTGTTTTTGGCGTCTCATTCCACGATACTTAGTCTCGCGACATTCAGCGACGAAGCGGTTCAGACAGAACACGTGTTTTAAGGTACTTTCGCAGCGAAGAAGCATTTCATTTTTAGCCTTACTATTTCACTGTAAGTAAAACTTATACCCTCTTAAAATTTCATAGGGAAGATGTTATCGAAAGTGGTCTGGAATTTATAAGAATCCTGTTGCTTTCACCTATATGATCCAGCCTTTGGTGTTAAATTAGAAGTGCTATTATTTTCGTTAGTATTATTTAACATACTTCATTACATTACAATATCAATGTTTCTACGTTAACTTACGGTGTTATCTGTAGAGGAACGAAGATAAAGGACTGATGCGATTATACCTGCTAACTTACTTTTCTTATACAAATTCAGCATGCATTAAATCATAGCACTATGTATATATATGACATATACACATAACATGAAAACAAAACTAATACCTCAAGATATTTACAATTTAAATGAACACTGGAATTTCGGTATGTGCGTTCTTCTTCTGAGGTGCAAGTTAACAATTGCGTCAGTGCCCGTATAAATTATTGATAGTAATTTGTTATCCATACAACATAAATCTAGATTTTTGAAGGTTGGCTTGAATAGTTGTTGGAAGCGGAGAACTGTCAACAGAGTGATCTCCACCATCATACGAGCATAGTCCGTGCTATGTTTTAGAAAAAATTACAAGAGCCTCGAACATGAATTCTGAAGCTGCGCCAATAATTCTAGGGAGGAAACTGAATGAAATTAAGATAAACTGCCTAGGTTTTGTTCCAATAAATCTGACTGAACCAGTTACTCAAATATACTGGGTAGCATTGTCAATCTAACTGATCTCGGAATTTCAGCTAAGAACATCACGAAAATACAAAATTGCATCAAAATACATAGAAACACAATCCATAAAATGGAAAAGGCTCGTAAATTTAAATGCATTGAGAAACCGTATAGAAGAAAGGACTAGAAAGGTTTGAAATAAATCGAAGAATTATAGGAAGAGCAGACATTTAAACTAACAATATCTGCAAGAGGAAACACACACTTAGACAGTGGTAAGAACAGAATGGTTATTTTCCTGTGTATGCTCAATAATGAACTATAGGCTGGGAGGAATTTGATAGTACTGAAAGATGTATCGTTATAAAAATAATGTAAGCTATATAGAAAACAGGCAAGTGGAAAACTAGAAATATTTATATCCACATCTGCAAATCACATCTAAGAGCGTGACAGAGGGTTCATCCAACCAACGTCACAAATCTCTATTATTCCAATCTCGTACAGCGCGCAGAGAAAACTATCACCTATATCTTTCCATGCGAGTTCTGATTTCCCTTATTTTATCATGGTGATCGTTTCCCCTGGTGGTTGAAATTTCATGAGAAGATTCCGCCGCAACGAAAAACGCCTTTGTTTTAATGATGTCGACCCCAATTCCTGTGTCATTTCAGTGACACTCTCTCCTCTATTTTGCGATAATATAGAATATACTGCTCTTCTTTGAACTTTTTCGATGTACTCCATCAATCCTATCTGGTAAGGATCCCACACCGCGCAGCAGCATTCTAAAAGAGGACGGACAAGCGTAGTGCAGGCAGTCTCTTTAATAGATCTGTTACATTTTCCAAGTGTCCTGCCTAAAAACGCCGTCTTTGGTTAGCCTTCCCCACATTTTATGTGTGTTCCTTCTAATTTAAGTTGTTCGTTATTGTAGTTCCTAGGTATTTAGTTGAATTTACGGCCCTTAGATTTGACTGATTTATCGTGTAACCCAAGTTTAACGGATTCCTTTTAGCACCCATGTGGATGACCTCACACATTTCGTTAATTAGGATCAGTTGTCAATTATCGCGATGACTTTCCATCAGTTTCTACGAACTGTGACCTCTCTGACAGGGAATCATGAATCCAGTCCCGTAACTGAGACGATATTCCATAGGCACGCAATTTCACTACAAGCCGCTTGTGTGGTACATTGTCAGAAGCCTACCGGAAATCCATAAATGCGGAATCAATAGCACTCAACACTTCGTGCAAGTAATGAAGAGCTCTAGAAAAATATGCTGAAAATATCAGAAGTTAGTGTTAACTTTGTCTGCCGCGGCGCGGTTCCTTCCGTCCCTTTACGACGAACCTGCACCTAACTGTGAACATTGTCTGAGCAGATCATCAGTAGGAAAGCCGAGCGAAATCTACTGTACTTCGATGTGAACCAGGCTGCCATTAAAGTCGCTAATCTACGTTCTGGGAGAAAGTTTTCACACGCAATGAAAGGTTGGAAATTTTATCTTTAATTAATATACTCTGAAACTTAGGTGAACAAGTAGCACAGCCAAGCCCGTACTAGTCTTAACACAGTCACTCACAATCCCTTTGTGTCAGTTAGCAAGTTTATGGTGTTGCGTTTCCCCTAAAACGTAATAGCTACAAAAATACGGATATTTTTTGATTGAGAATGCTCGCCAAATATTAACTCTGTCGGTACCTAATGCAGTCATAGTTTTTAGCCACCGACCTGCTCAATACGCCACGCGAAATTTATGTCTTTTCTTGTCACAAAATTCACTTAAAAATTCCGAAATTTCTACACACCCATCGGAATCATTATGCCGTCACTTTACAACACTTTTGATGTATGAAACACTGGTAGATCTGGCAACTTGTCATATCCATCGGAACTACTACTACACACGTCCGAACGGTTTCATGGCTAGGCTCCGACTCCTCTCCAGAATACTCTATAAGTCTTCTCTACCAACAGAGAAAGGCCTCGCGAAGAATATTGCTTTACCATTGGTCAGTTTACTCAGCAGTCAATAGCAAAACAACATTCACCCGTGTCAGTCCGCGCTTTTCATCAATAACCAATCGCAAAACAGTAAACCTAACAACTGTACTTTTTACCGGCATAATTATCTAACACGCTGAAGTTTTGTTTATGCATAAAGTTATTTTCTATTGTTATTTATACCTGAATTAACATTCCCTTTACCATAAACGTACTTTACAAATCTATTCTACAAAAATCCCCTTTGTCCACATCCATACTTCTTCAAAATGCCCCACACTAAATCCCACTACATAACTCGTTAAACAAGTATCTACATATTAGCCTTAAACTACACTCACTCATCATTCAGACTGCTAAAACATATTTATAACATTTTACATACACAAAAAGACATAAAACTTTATGAGAACACTAGAACAGTTTATGAAAAACATTCTATTTAGTGCACTCTAGTGGGCACAATCGAAACTAAATCACAGTTCCAGTATCCAATACTTTCCTCTGTCGGCTGATACATAAACTACGTGCGCGGCCAGTGTCCCGTCATCATCTGTCACTCTCCAGCTCTGAGACACATCTCCCACTTAACCGCCTCCAAGGCAGGATCGGTATTCGGCGCTACGCCTCATGTCGAATGAATGACAATAGGCTAACAAAACAAATATATCTGTATTTCTGGAAAAAAGTTGACAACAGAACTATGGATTACACAATAAAATAACTATAAAGAAACGTCAATCAAAGCTGTAAATGACAGAAAGACGCTGTTTTAAGAAGAAAATACTGAACTGGGTAACTAGAAAATAAGAAACCAGGAACAAATTGGACAGAAGAAAAGGAAAGATAATTTGGGGACAAGATGAAGGTGTACTTTAAAAAATGAGAAACAACAAAGAAAGAGGATTTGAATTTATTATATGGTCCAAGTTGGTCAATACGACGAAAAAAAAAACCTTCACCAAAACGAGAGTAAACCATAAAACTGAAGTTCTATTTCCGGTCTTTTGTGACCCAGACAAGTAATATTCCGTTTGCCATTTGAGAATTTGTAGGGAACCACCAGTCAGCTGCGTGTGGTCCAGCCGCGCGGCCGTGTGCCGTGTGACGTCACGGCGGCGCCCGACCTGAAATAGCGCTGCAGCACAGCGGCACAACCTGAGGACGAAGAGCTACTTACCTGCAGCGCTGCACCACTCGCCTCGTCCACAGCAAGACGCGGTGGTTTCATTGGCATCCAGTGGGGCGGGCGAATATTTAACTAAAAGAAACCACTGTGCTAAAATGCGCCTAGAAACTTCCCCTATGCCTTGCGGTATATGGCGGAGGAATCTCTAATTTCTGTGATTTTCTCGTCGTGTGGACATTTCGCAAGACGTATGCAATAATAAATCTCTCCGTGATAAACAACGTGTTTCTTGCAATCTTGCAGTTAAATCCCATGGTGCCTAGAGCCCCCCCCCTTTTTTTTTCATTCTCCGTCCCTGTAGCTTGTTGACGATCTCCGTAACGCCCTCGTGACGAAATGCGTCATTCTTGTTGGATTTTTTTTTCAATCTCTTCTATTAATCCAGGCTGATAACTATATCCAAGACTGATAAATAACAACAAGAATCCATCATTAAAGTCTTTCGCAAGCCACTACTTTCGTGGATAAATCAACTTTCTTTAAGGTTCTTCCAACTCTGCCTAGGATCCGCTCTTCCTTCAATTACTTTTATGTGGCCGTTCAAACTCATGGTCATTCCATGTGGTTACTCTTTGGTGTTTAACGGCAGTTCCTGTTTCAAGTGTTTTGTCGCTGATAGTGTAATCGAACAATAATAGAGATCCTTGCATATTAAGGCTGAATACGTTTCGTGTTCTTAATTTCAAGATGAACAGTAATTCGCTGAACCAACTCTCCATCCTATGTATGTACATCTCTGCAGGTATTCCTTCAACTAGTTATAATCTTTCGGAAGTCCAATTTTCGCATGAACAAGAGCGTCGTCAGACATTAGCCATTAGATAATTCACGTTTATCGAAAACAATATGAAAGATAAGCAATTCAGACAATAGGATAGAATAAAAGCTTTTGAAATATAGTGCTACACAAGAATACTTAATATTAGACAGGTGGATCGAGTAACTAATCAGAAGGAACTGTATCGTATCGGCGAAAACAGAAATACACTACTGGCCATTAAAATTGCTACACCAATAAGGTGACGTGCTACAGACGCGAAATTTAACCAAAAGGAAGAAGATGCTGTGATATGCAAATTTGGATCCCAACGGCCTCGTATCACTAACAGTCGAGATGACAGGCATCTTATCCGCATGGCTGTAACGGATCGTGCAGCCACATCCCGATCCCTGAGTGAACAGATGGGAACGTTTGCAAGACAACAACCATCTGCACGAACAGTTCGACGACTTTTGCAGCAGCATGGACTATCAGCTCGGAGACTAGAGATTCTAAGTCATAACGGGGAAGGTATTGTCTTTGAGGTGGTAATTCACAAAAACTGTATGAAGTGCACTGAATTACAAAAGTGAACAGCGCTCGAATGCCGCTCAGCATCTAATAGTGCTAATACACAGAGCAAAAATGAGCCAATACAAATCAAGTCGAATTCTGACGAACCACGACTCTTGCTGCACCTAAAGATGCTTTCCCATATACACAAACGTGTGGTATGGCATAGAAACACATGTCACTTTGCTAAAATGGAATACCAGGTCTTTTACGTATTGAATAGGCTCTCTGGCCTTTATAAATTATACGTCATTTATGACAAAAGAATCAGTCACGTTACAAGATAACTATATTAGCGATTTCCTGTTGTTAAAAGGGGACTGAGGAAAGGTTTGGCTTCAAATGGCTCTGAGCACTATGGGCCTTTACTTCAGAGGCCATCAGTCTCCTAGAACTTAGAACTACTTAAACCTAACTAACCTAAGGACAGCACATACACCCATGCCCCAGGCAGAATTCGAACCTACGACCATAGTGGTTGCGCGGTTCCAAACTGTAGCGCCTAGAAACGCTCGGCTACACCGACCGACAGGAAAGGTTTCCCAGCAAAACAACAGAACCAACGTAATTCAAAAGAGTGGTGCAGAACTTATTTGAACGCAAAATGAACCGAGAGAGGAAGACGAGAAACGCGTGAACGCTAGGAAGATGGAGCCAGTTGCTTTCTTCACCCAAGTTACAGCGCAGTTTGCTGAGCTCGGTACCTGCCAGAAGAATGGGGAGGCGAGCGGGCCGAGCCGTAAGGCTGGATGTGGCGGCGTTTGACCCGGGCGAGCGCCAGATAAGCGGTAAAACAGCCTGTCAGCGTGAAGGCTCACCACAGTCTAAACAAACACTGGCTGCTCGCACCGCGTCGCTACCGCCAAAGCAGCCGGCCTTGCGGGCCGCTTCGCGCCGCCCCGAAATAGTCCCGCCGCGATTGTTAGCTCCCAGTGCCCAAATATCTCGCTCCAACGCCTCTCGTATACTGCCAAACTCATTATTACGACCGCGTCCTGGACAGTGCCAGGACCGTCCACAATTCCATAAGCCTTAGCCTGCTTTCGCACTGGCGTTTCAGCCGCCTTTTGACCACACACATACTGGTAATATTTCATTTTCTGGCCGCGCATGTGTGCTTGCCTTGTGTTTGTTGTGTTCGCCAAGCCGGTTTCTGGTATCCGGTGGAAAGAAACTTTCCCCAGGATCGAGATGATGTTTTGGTCTTTCTCTAACCTTCTTAAATGGGTTGTGGTGACAGCCAGGTGGGGTGGCATCTGTTTCCCATCACCTGCTGGAAAAGATCTTTGAAAATCTGTGAAAGAAAGCAGCACTTTGCAGTGAAGTGTTACTAGCGTGGGCGGGAAATGGCCCATGAAATTGCTACTTGGTACCGAGTCTGAATCATCGAAAGGCCTTATTGTTGAAACTCCCTAGCAGACTAAAGCCGTGTGGCGCACTCAGACGAGCTCGGGACCTTTGCCTTTCGCGGGAAAGTGCTCTGCTTGCCCTCGAAAGGCAAAGGTCTCGCGTTCGAGTCTCGGTCCGGCACACGGTTTTTGTCTGCCAGGGAGTTTCATATCAGCGCAAATGCCGCTGCAGAGTGAAAATCTCATTCTGGGCCTGAATCGTGAGGCAGTATGGAGCACACGTGGGCCCCGTAGATTTTAAAGTGTTTAACTGAAATAAGAATTTATTGCAGAGTCGACAGTATATAGCTATAGCAGCGTCTTGACAGAGTTGCAGGTTTGTGCCTCTACTTCAACCATTAATCCGATGCTATTATGTATGTGTCTCTTTGTCAA
Organism: Schistocerca gregaria; assembly: GCF_023897955.1. NCBI lineage: Eukaryota > Metazoa > Arthropoda > Insecta > Orthoptera > Acrididae > Schistocerca > Schistocerca gregaria. Next base: position 426,164,299 of record NC_064927.1, read on the forward strand.
CACCTCAGTGTTGTCGCAGATGTACAGACGACTTTTATCTTTGCCAGTAGCCGCCTGCTCTTTGCAGCTGAAATTTGGTAACGTCACTACTAACTGCTAGGCGTCATACGTACTAAATTTGTAGCTGGGGCGTTATACATGGTGAGAGGTTTACTCCACGGAGCTGCCACCTCTGGCGACAACATTGGCTCTAACCACGCTGGGCACAGAACGAACTGAGCTTGGCTGACAGAAAACGGTACGGCATTCCATACTCAGTGCCAGAGTTCATCATTCGTAATGGCTGGCGAGTGACGGAGTGCCAATCTCCAGGCAAGCTGTTACCAGATATTTCAGCGGATGGGAGTTGCGGGGGCCGTGCTGGCTAGAGAAAAAGCCGAACTCCCTCTGTGTCTCGCGGTAGGTCGGAAAGCACAGGCAACTTTCGGTCTTGCATCATCTTGTTGGAAAATAACGTCACGACGTCAGATGTTGAATGTGTATGATGATGAACGCAGTAAGTGTTGAAATAATGATTTACAGTGACTCAGCTGCCCATACCGATGTCGCTTTATGCAACCCGCAATGTTTTATGGCTCTGAGCACTATGGGACTTAACATCTGTGGTCATCAGTCCCCTAGAACTTAGAACTGCTTAAACCTAACTAACCTAAGGACATCACACACATCCATGCCCGAGGCAGGATTCGAACCTGCGACCGTAGCGGTCACGCGGTTCCAGACTGAAGCGCCTAGAACCGCACGGCCACAAATTCCGACAATGTTATATGTGGCCTTCAAAAGCCATTGCGAGGTTTTCATGTTCTCTCGCTCGCTATGAGCGAAGTATTGGTCCCACAGAAAAAATAAACACGACCTTTTTGTACGAAATTTATTGTAGCTATATTCTGTACTGGGATACGTTTACGCTCGACACGTATTTCGAGTTACTCAAGAAAAACCTACATAAGTAACCTTCAAACGCACCTCCAATCCCGCACTCATTCTCTACCATTCAGGATTTCTAGTATGTTGTTCGTGATTTCTCCTCCTACCACTGTACAAAAGTTTCGCACTACACGAACTATTCCCGAAATTCCACCTTTTTTGCTCTCTATTGATTGGCCTATTATGCTAACAACATAGTCAGCTATTTCCTTAACATTATTAATTTAAACGTGGGAGGCGAGGAGAATGACAGAAAAAGGACTTTTGTAAACGTTACGCTAAAACTAATTACGTTGAAAATTAGATCCAAGCTTAACACTTACAAGCGCAGTAGTTTCGTAATCAGAAGGCCAAACAGATTCAACGATATAATTGATTACTTTGTGATGTTAAAATTCACAAACAATTTTGTGAATATTAACATAGCAAAATTGTTTGGTAAAATTTACACAAACCTCAATTTTACAATTTGTATGTGTTCCACTAAGCCAATGCAGTGATAACGGCAGTCAATGAAGACCAATAACGTCGGATGTGGGAAATAATTCGTGCAGTCGCAAATATTGTCAGAGTCGTAGGAGGGTATGCCATGAACAACATACTACAGATCTTGACAGATGGTGGCTGAGTGTCGGAGTAGGGTCACTTTTGTACGCTACTGGCCATTAAAATTGCTACACCACGAAGATGACGTGCTACAGACGCGAAATTTAACCGACAGGAAGAAGATGCTGTGATATGAAAATGATTAGCTTTTCAGAGCATTCACACAATGTTGGCGCCGCTAGCGACACCTACAACGGGCTGGCATGACGAACGTTTCAAACCGATTTCTCTTACACAAACAGCAGTTGACCGGTGTTCCCTGGTGAAACGCTGTGATGCCTCGTGTAAGGACGAGAAATTCGAACCATCACGTTTCCGGCTTTGATAAAGGTCGAATTGTAGCCTACCGCAGCTGCGGTTTATCGTATCGCGACATCGCTGCTCGCGTTGGTCGAGATCCAATGACTGTTAGCAGAATATGGAATCGGTGGGTTCAAGAGGGTAATAGCAGTCGAGATGACAGCCATCTTATCCGCATCGCTGAACGGATAGTGCAGCTACGTTTCGATTCCTGAGTCAACAGAGGGGGACGTTTGCAAGACATCTGCACGAACAATTCGACGACGTTTGCAGCAGCATGTACTATCAGCTCGGAGACCATGGCTGCGGTTACCCTTAGACAGGAGCGCCTGCGATGGTATACTCAACAACGAACCTGGGTGCACGAATGGCAAATCGTCATTTTTTCGGATGAATCCAGGTTCCGTTTACAACATCATGATGGTAGCATCCGTGTTTGGCGACATCGCAGTGAACGCACATGGGAAGCGTGTATTCGTCTTCGCAATACTGGCGTATCACCCGCGTGATGGTATGGGGTGCCACTGATTACATGTCTCGGTCACCTATTGTTCGCACTGACGGCACTTTAAACAGTGGACGTTACATTTCAGATGCGTTACGACCCGTGGATCTACCCTTCATTCAATCCCTGCGAAACCCTACATTTCAGCAGCATAATGCACGACCGCATGTTACAGGTCCTCTACGGGCCTTTCTGGATACAGAAAATGTTCAACTACTGCCCTGGCCAGCACATTCTCCAGATCTCTCACCAACTGAAAACGTCTGGTCAATGGTGGCCGAGCAACTGTCTCGTCACAATACGCCAATCACTACTCTTGATGAACTGTGGTATCATGTTGAACGTGCATGGGCAACTGTACCTGTACACGCCATCCAAGGTCTGTTTGACTCTATGCCCAGGCGTATCAAGGCCGTTATTACGGCCAGAGGTGGTAGCTCTGGGTACTGTTTGCTCAGGACGTATGCACCCAAATTGTGTGAAAATGTAATCACATGTCAGTTCTAGTATAACATATTAGTCCAATGAATAGCCGTTTATCATCTGAATTTCTTGTTGGAGTAGCAATTTTATTGACCAGTGGTGTAGATCTACAAGATCTCAAACAAAAACATTTAAATGTGCTGCAGCCCCACCATGCGCAAGCCAAATGCTTCTTCTTACTTACAGGAAGTCATTTGTAGCAAGTTTGAAAGAAGATTCTGAACAGAGTCTGGTCGGCAGCTCCACTAAGACGTGCCGGCATACCCTATGGACCTCTCAGTCACTTACAATTCCAGCTCATATGTTATTCTTAAACTGGAGCTGGTGCGTATCCTTAACTGTATCATAAAACCGACTAAAAATATTGTAAGATTTCATGTGTGTTTAGATGCAAGTTGAAGATATTTAGAACATTTCTTTCTCGATTGTTTTCTTTTCTGTTCTTGCTTTGCTGAACTGCATTTCTGATTTGTGTCTCCGAGTAGCCTTCCTTTCGAAAGTTTTCACGCAGAAGAATGGTTCAAATGGCTCTGAGCACTACGGGACTCAACTGCTGTGGTCATCAGTCCCCTAGAACTTAGAACTACTTAAACCTAACTAACCTAAGGACATCACACACATCCATGCCCGAGGCAGGATTCGAACCTGCGACCGTAGCAGTCGCACGGTTCCGGACTGCGCGCCTAGAACCGCGAGACCACCGCGGCCGGCCACGCAGAAGAAAAAACAAAGGTAATGGGGTTCGTTTCCTGCGCAGGGTTGCCCATGACCAGTCTTGCAAGGATAACGGAGGAGTACAACACTGAATCATTTTCCGCTGAATGTTTAAAATAAAGAATACCCTTGGGTCAGTCAAAGAGCAGCCAGGGCTTCTGGCATCTGCCGTCTACTGCACCTGTTGGCTCGCCGTAAATGGACCAGATGCAGCGGTCCATCTTGCAGCGCCGTTCAGAGCATGCAGGAGTGTTCGTCCCGCGCAAAATGACAAGTGTGCAGTGGCGGACGACGCCATCAACGAAGGAAACAGGTTTGTTTTTGAACAGACAAAGGTGCTGTGCTATGCCATCGATTATGGGTTTCAGTCACCAAGGAAGCAGTGGAAATTCGAGTACATTCCGATCTTGTCATCTGGGACAGCGGTTCCCAGATGAGCTCCGCATTGGATGTGTCTTTTGTAGAAGTACGTTGGAAGCGCTCTGTTGTGGAAGCCATAACCACCGTCGATTCCGCGGCACGAGATTTGGCCACCCGTTGGGCCGTTTGCAGAGGAGATCGCGATCCAGCGGCTACGGAGGAACGAATAAACTCGAACCCAACACTTCAACAACCGAGAACATGACTCGACTGATAACTCGATAAGATTTCAACAATGAAATTCGCAGAGAACGGCTGCACTCCTGCTCCACTTAGTGTGTAAGATAAATGAGACAAACCCACAGACATCAGGGAGAACGTAATAGCTCCAAAGAGAACGGCTCCTGGCAAGCGTCAATATTACTGAACCATGTGTTTCATTAGGCATGCTTCGAAAATATTGGATTACTTACAGACGACCTCTGGGAAGGTCAGCTTGGGTTCCGGAGAAATGTAGGAGCACGTGAGGGAACAGTGATCCTAAGTTTTACCTTAGAAGATACGCTAAAGAAAGTTAACGTTAACTGTAGATATTGAGAAAGCATTTTTGACTTATTGGCTGGAACACACTGTTTGAAATTCTGAAGGCAGCAGGATAAAATACAGAGAACGAAAGGTCATTTAAAGTCTTACAGAAACCAGACTGCAGTTATAAATGTTGAAGGCCACGAAAGGGGCAGTTGAAAAGGGAGTTATAAATGCTTGAATCCTCTTCCCTATGATTTTCAATCTGTATACTGAGGAAACAGTGGAGGAAGCTAAGTGGAAATTTTAAAAGAGAACTGAAGTTTATGGAGAATACATCAATACTGTGAGGTTTGACAATGACACTGAAAATGAATGAATGTCGTGTGACTAGGGCCTCCCGTCGGGTAGACCTTTCGCCGGGTGCAAGTCTTTCGATTTGACGCCATTTCGGCGACTTGCGCGTCGATGGGGACGAAATGATGATGATTAGGACAACGCAACACCCAATCCCTGACCGGAGAAAATCTCCGCCCCAGCCGGGAATCGAATCCGGGCCCTTAGGATTGACATTCTGTCGCGCTGACCACTCAGCTACCGGGGGCGGTCTATGACACTGTAATTCTGTCAAAAATGGCAAAGGACGTCGAAGAACAGTTGAAAGGATGAATAATTTCTTTAAAACAACATAAATCTCAACAAAAGTTTAACAAAGGTAATGGGACATCGTCGAGTTAAATCAGGCTATAATGAGAGTATTAAATTAAAGAAATAGTAGATGAGTTTTGATATTTGGTCAACAAAATATCTGATGGTGGCTGGTGTTGGATGAATATAAAATACAGATTCCCAACAGCAAGAAAAAGATTTCTGTAACATCGAATATAAATTGTAATGTAAGTCTTTTCTGGCCTGGAGCGAAGCCTTATATAGATGTGAAACATAGTCGTTAACGACCCAGACAATAAGACAATAAAAGCTTTTGGGATATGGTGCTACAGAAGAACGTTGAAGCTTAGGTGTACTAAATCGAGCTGAGAAGAAAAGAAATCTGTAGCACAACTAGATAAAAAGAAGAACTCAGTTAACAGGAGACGTCCTGGGGTATCTATGTATCATTTGTTTCGTAATGAAAGAAACTTTCGGAATGCGGGGAAGTCAACATCGTAGAAGACAAAAGCTTGACTACAGTATATAGGTTCATATAGATGTAGAATGCAGAGATGAAGGGGCTTCCACGTGATAGACGAGCATAAAGAGCTGCATCAAACCAGTCATAAGACTAAAGACCAGAACAACAGCCTGGTTGCTTGAGTGTTAAGACTTTTGTAAACATGGTCTCACTGTCTCATTGTGAGGGAGTGGTCGTTTCCTCCTGCCGCTTCTCACAATTGCTCCCACAGTCAGTCGCTTACCAGACCGCCCGCAGCATAGCAATCAGGTCTTTGACTCCGACTGCCGTTCGCTGCTAAATGAGTAGCGGCCTCTCGGAAAATTTTCTGGCCGCAATAAAATACGTATTTGCGTTGAGCAAGTTCCAAGACAAGCCGACGGCCGGTAAATACCGGATAATGCCGTCGTTTTGGCGGCGCAAACAGCGTCTGGGCCCGGAATTAAATCCCGTGGCGGAGCATGAGTCAGCAGAGAAGCCTTCTGTGGAGTCCACCGTGCGTTGGGAGGGACGTAGACTTCCCAAACTCACTTCCTCTCGTCCGCGGCGACGCGGCGGAATTTCTGGAATATTACGCTAACGTCTGGCGAACCTGCAGCGCTCACCAAATGTGTAACTGAATTGAAACTTACACGATAGATTGGACATAAGCCATATCAAAAACTGCCACGAATACGGCATCGCCCATAGTTTGTGACTATAAGAATTCTGTGTATTGTGAAGCTCCCATGAGTTGCATTCAGTCGTATGTCTTTGGGTTCATAGTTGGATGCCAAGTTGTTGCTTTTGCTGCTACGTAGATTCGTATTGCAATTTCTTCTCCGTGAAAACAATCTGGTTTGTTGTTTTGGTTCAATACACTTAACATGATCTCCAGTCTAGTCTATTACGGAAAGATAAAGAGTTGGCTGTGACTTTAACGATTTTATAGCTTTTTCTAACGGAGGGAAAAAATTCGTGTACACTTTGTGCTAGATGACTGTACAGATACAATTTTGTATCGATATTATTCTGAATTTCGTTTGAATTGACCTTTTAATATAGGCACTGACAGATTAGAGTTTTTTTTTTCATTAAATGGATGAAAAACTGTGCCTTGGAACTTGTGTTCCGCTTCAAATTGAGACTTCGCTTTTAAATGTAGTCGGCCGGGGTGGCCGACCGCTTCTAGGCGCTACAGTCTGCTACCGCGCGAAAGCTACGGTCGCAGGTTCGAATCCTGCCTCGGGCATGGATGTGTGTGATGTCCTTAGGTTAGTTAGGTTTAAGTAGTTCTCAGTTCTAGGGGACTGATGACCTTAGATGTTAAGTTCCATAGTGCTCAGAGCCATTTGAACCATTTTCCCGGCTGGGTCGGGGATTTTCTCCACTCATGGGCTGGCTGTTGTGTAGTCTTCATCAACATTTTATCCCCATCCCGCGCGCAGGTCGCCCAATGTGGCGTCGAATGTAATAAGACCTGCATCAAGGCGGCGAACCTGCCCCATAAGGGGCCTCCCGGCCAATGACGCCAAACGCTCATTTGTATTTACCACTCCTGGGCAGAGCGCGATGAGATAGCGACAAATGGTGCGACTGCATTCACGGTGTAGTCATGGACATAACCAAACACGATAGTCCCTTCTGGAATTCTGTCACGTCTCCAAATCAAATGGCTCTGAGCACTATGGGACTTATCAGGTCTTCAGTCGCCTAGAACTTTGACCTACTTAAACCTAACTAAGAACATCAGACACATCCGTGCCCGAGCCAGGATTCGAACGTGCGACCGTAGCAGTCGAGTGGTTCCGGACTGAAGCGCCTAGAACGGCTCGGCCACAACGGCCGGCGTCACGTCCTCACTTCCTTACAACCGGCTGGCACAGAGAACTTCCGTCACTGGTGAAGCGACACAAGGCAGCCTGACACCATTTCTATACCAACTTCAGCGTTACGGAGCGCCCAATGCGCTACAATGGAACGGAGCCACTAGTGCGGTCTTTTAGAGGTGGAGGATGACTAATATTTTGTCCCGAGAGCTTATTTTAGTGTGTAATTACTTGGATTGAACGAGTAGGAAATGCCTTGTAGAGATCGAGTTTTAAGTCAAACACGACACGATTTCAAGACCGAAACTTTATACTTAGGCGCTGCTGCGTAAAACTATGAAGTCATATCAAAATAAATGTTCGTTGCGTGCGAGCCTGTTGGTGAGACCGCTGTGATGCTGAGAATAGGGCGTCGGGCGGTTAGGCCACGTAATTGGCTGGCAGGTGGATATGAAAGCAGCGGTCGGCGGTCGCGCAGGCCCGTGTTAATCAGCGGCGCCCCAGAGACCGGCAGACCGCCCACGGCGCGGAGGCTGGAAGCACGTGCGCGGCCACGTGGCTTCCCACAGGTGGCGTCTAACGAGCACACGCTGCAGGCCCGCACTGCTGCACGTCGCACGCAATTCCAGAGCGGCACGCTTCTGTCTGCTTTCGTGCGGTGCGCCACCATTTCCTCACTGCTGGTAATCCCTCCGTCTCAGACTAATACTTACACAGATCGTCCTCATTATTTATACTGTCTATTCCAGTCTCTGTCTTCGACAACAACGTTTGCCCTCTGCGGAGTATGGACGCTGTAACACCTTGAAACCCACTACTTGATGTCTTAACCAACGTCCGATTATCCTGGCCTTTGAACACAGTGCTACCCACACATTCCATTTCTCTGATCCCGCGGAATAACTTAACATTTCACGTCTTATCTTTCACAACAATTTTCTGTATACCTCCACAACACCACACATCAAACGCCTCCATTCTTTTCTTTGGCGATTTTTCTTAGTTCACAAATTTCCTTTGCAATCTGAGCGCTGTGTTTGACCTGCTAAGCGACTACATCTACATGATTACTCTGCAATTCACATTTAAGTGCTTGGCAGAACCTCAATATGCGGTCTTTACAACTGAAGTTGTTCGCAATTTTAACACCCAGGTACTTAGCTGAATTCACAGTCTTGAGAATTGTACTATTTATCGAGCAATCGAATTCCAACGAATTTCTTTCAGAACTCATGTGGATCACCTCACACTTTTCGTTATTTAGCGTCAACTGCCACCTGCCAAACCATACAGCATTTTTTTCTAAATCGTTTTGCAACTGATACTGGTCTTCGGATGACCTTACTAGACGGTACATTACAGCATCATCTGCGAACAACCTAAGAGAACTGCTCAGATTATCACCCAGGTCATTTATATAGATCAGGAACAGTAGAGGTCCCAGGACGCTTCCCTGGCGAACACCTGATATCACTTCAGTTTCACTCGATGATTTGCCGTCTATTACTACGAACTGGCAGGAAATCACGAATCCAGTCGCACAACTGAGACGATAGCCCATAGGCCCGCAGCTTGATTAGAAGTCGCTTGTGGGGAACGGTGTCAAAAGCTCTCCGGAAGTCTAGAAATACGGAATCAACTTGAGATCCCCTGTCGATAGCGGCCATTACTTCGTCCATTCAAGCGAGACGGCAGGCTGACTTCCAAATTCCGCTGCCAGAGCCGGAAAACTGCTAAGCCGGCACGGTGAAAATCTGTGCTCCGACACTGTGGCCAGCGTGGTTACCACGCGTCGGGCTCTAACGCTTGCTTCCTGGGCCCAAAACGTTGTCCCTTTCCATAAAACCACAAGCCGTGCAAGCATAAGCGCTAGGCGCTCAGGTCTGACAGCAGCTGTCGTTGACTGCTGCCTACACCGGCAATGTCTCCACACCGGGCGTCGCCCCAGTGTGGCTCACCAAGTCTCGTCTACAACTAGCCGCATCCTCCACTAGACGCTGGTCTATGGGCCGCGTCTAGTCTCGATGATCCCGGGGCCTTGAACTGCCGCCTTCCAGCCTGGACTTGCACCAGATCAACATCTACCGATTACTGGTTGCCTCCAAGAGGTCATCGGTTCTCAATTCGCGCTTGGGTGCTTTCTGGACGTAATCCACTGCGACCCGCTGGCTGGGCGCTGCATTTACCCTTAAGGCCGATATTAAACTACTGGCAAAGATATTTCATGAAATAGTCATCACATTTCTTTGGCAATGATCTTCGACTTCCGCTCAATATTCTGTTCCTATGAAAGGCTACTTAGAAAGTTCCAAGTACACTGCTCGATATTTGCTAAGGAAGAGCAGGCCCTCGCTGAGCAACAACTGTTAATTGGTACGGAACAACCGACAACTGCTACAGAACACCTGACCAGTGACAGGATAATGTAAGGGGCGGGACGCGTTAACTGCGGCGATACCTGTGCACGCATTCGGCAGTTCATGCGGTAAATTTGAAGTGAAACAAATTAATGCGCCATTCTGTGTGGTACGGCAACATGTCTGCAAAACATCATCTGAGTGCATACGATTGTGGACGAGCAGCTGGACGAATCAGAGCGGGCTTAATTGTGACCACATTTAATGGGTGTGTCGAAAAATGTCATGAGCGATTAAAAAGGGCCTCCGGCAGTAGTAATGTTACGTGAAAGCATGTATGTGGTCATGGATGGACGGCCACAACGCAAGAGGATCGACACGTCGCCGTAGTGATTAAAAGTAACGGACATCTCACTCCTATCCAGATCGCTACAGGTCTTGCAACCAGTACACGTGTCTCCGACAGAACCATTTCACGGCGATAAACCAGGCAGGTTTGTATGCTCGGAAGCCTGTTAAATACATCCTACTTCAACCACACTATGCTAGAGAAAGAATTCGTTGGTGTAAGGAGCATACTGGTAGAGGTCAGCAACCGAGGTCCAGAGTGATGTTCTTTGATGAATCCCGCTTCACTGTGGCTAGTGATTCTGCCCACCAGTTGGTGTGCAGAGAGAGGGGAACACGTTACACACAACAGAATGTTCCGAACATCATCGTTACGGGGTAGGTGCTGTAGTGTGGGCATACATTATGCACAGCAGCCGAACACCGGTGCATATCTTTGTGCGAGGTGCCGTTACAAGTGGTTCGAAGGGCTCTGAGCACTATGGGACAACTGCTGAGGTCATCAGTCCCCTAGAACTTAGAGCTACTTAAACCTAAATAATCTAAGGGTATCACACACATCCAAGCCCGAGGCAGGGTTCGAACCTGCGACCGTAGCGGTCGCGCGGTTCCAGGGTGCCGTTACAGCACACCGGTATTACAAGGAGATTACTGCGGACGTGGTCTCTGTTTAGGGGCGCTATAAATCCAGACTTCCTGTGTACGAACGATAGTGCCCACCCACGCACAGGACGGCTGAGGTATCGGGCTCACCGGAATTGAAGATATTGAAAGTATGATATGGCCTGCGTACTCTCTGGACCTAAACCTAAAGAGCAGCCATCCTCAAAGTGACTCCTCCCTCTGCCCCTCTCCCTGAGGGCGGCGCAGATATAGACGGGGTCGCCGGCTTTCACTGAAATATTTATATTTCGTATTATTTAAGTAAAAGACTTCCGCGAAAAAAATGTTGCTACCATCAGATTCTCAGTTCCACGATTTTCGTTAGGAAGTCGGCCCATCGTTAATTTGCTGTCACGAGTCGTATTTCATCACACAACCCCTGTCACCTATAGGTCCCAGGAGTTCAAACGGCTATAAGCACTATGGGACTTAACATCTAAGGTCATTAGTCCCCTAGACTAGGAACTATTTAAACCTAAGGACACCACAAACATCCATGCCCGAGGCAGGATTTCAACCTGCGACCGTAGCAGCCGCGCGGTTCCGGACTGAAGCGCCTAGAAACTCTCGGCCACAGCGGCCGGCGTCGCAGGACTAACTTACTTACCAAACATGTGACGACCCCTAGACTGACCGTCACGAAATTAGACGCTTCAAGGTAATACAGAGTGACAATTATTGAATGTGTGGAAAAAAAACGCAAATTTGTTACAAACTACAGCGTGCACACACTTTATTCAACATGTTAACGTTACTATAGATATTCTGATTTAGATTATGACATGTTTGATATGCCTGCCATCATTGGCGATCGTGTGGCGCAGACGAATAGCGAAATTCTGCATGACCCGCTGAAGTCTCGGAACATCGATGCTGTCGATCATCTCCTGAATGGCTGTCTTCAGTAGTGGTTTTGGGGGTTATCGCTGCACACCGTGTCTTTGCTATAGCCCCACAAAAAGGAGTCGCATATGTTCAGTTCTGGAGAATATGGCGGCCAATCAAGGACCATGCCAGTAGTCTGTGGGTATTCCAGAACCAGAATGCGGTCACCAAGGTACTCCTTCAGGATATCAAACACACTCTGCTTCGATTGGCTCACCTGCATGAACCGTATATTGTCGATCTCATGCCACTCTGGATAATGGGGATGAAATCATCTTCCAAAACCTTAAACCTACCGTTCAGTAGTTACCGTGTCATCAAGGAATAGAGCACCGATTATTCTATGACTGGACATTGCACACCACACAGTCACCCCTTGATGGTGAAGAGACTTGTGAATGTGGGGTTCATCGATAAACCAAACCATGCATGCACTTACTAATTCCCATCATGCCCCGAGGCCAACTGTGCACTTTGAACGTGCAAACGTAAACCGCTCAGAAGGTATGACAGTCTTATTTCATAATAGTCACCATGTAGCTGCTACCTGCAGTACGCCGACTGTGATTCTCCCGCCTCACAGCATTGTTGCCGAGTGTACGCTGATAACAGCGTAGTTGTTCAGCGCCAGCTCATTGTTCCTGTATTCCCGTACGATAGCGAAGTTCACGTGTGGTTTCAGTCTTCCGCGAAATAGTGCATTGATGTGTGTTCAGCAGAAAGCGAAATACAGCAGCAACGGCCTACTTGTAATGCTACTTCAGTCGGTGTGCGTAAGGGGTGGAAAGACATTCGATAACAATCTAACATTTTGACCCATACAGACAGTTCTCGACTCATTAACGTCATTAGACAGAATATGATGACACTGGATAATGTACTTAAGATCTTGATCATCTTAAAGGTTACTACACCCGGCCTTTATGCAACCTTGAGAATGATTTGACATGGTTATAGGTGGTACCCTTTAGTCTTAAGGATGATATACCTTTCATTTTGCCGGCCAGAGTGGCCGAGCGGTTCTAGGCGCTACAGTCTGGAACCTCGCTACCGCACGGTCGCAGGTTAGACTCCTGCCTAGGGCATGGATGATGTGAGCTGTCCTTAGGTTAGTTAGGTTTAAGTAGTTCTAAGTTCTAGGGGACTGATGACATTAGTAGTTTAGTCCCATAGTGCTCAGAGCCATTTTTGAACCTTTCCTTTTTACAAAATTGTTAAGACTTTCGTGGCCACTTGTTGACAAACTGCTTATTTGCTTCTGTCTCGGGTTCTTCGGCCGACGTTCGTGTGATGATTTTGCTGACGTTTCGCCTTTTTATTCGTTCGATTTCACTTGGTATAATCCTACATAATTGTATAGGACTTATATGAAGGGAGATAGACATTTTTGATGTACAGAGATCGAGAATCTTCTTTGTAACTATGACTATATGAGGCAGCTACTGTCGTTGTACTATTCCACTAAGCACAGTGCAGGGTGGTCTTACGTAGGGTTTCTAATGAAGTGCCTACGGGAACAGGTGTTTGATGATTTTTGTAGTACGATTGCATTGGATTAATTCGTGAATGCAAATGGGTTTTAAGATAAACTCTTTTATGATTTTTATCGTTAATATTGCGGCAGCTATTTGTCGTACCACACATAATAGGACCTAGGCTGCACATATGTAACTTATGTATCCTGACATGGTTATGGCACATTTTCTTGTATTTTATTTTTTATTATTTACTTATATTATATAATTATTTATATTTGTTAATTATTTATATTAATTAGTTATATTAATTAGTTAATTATTTATATTATTCAATTATTTATATTATTTAATTATTTATATTATTTAATTATTTATACACTCCTGGAAATGGAAAAAAGAACACATTGACACCGGTGTGTCAGACCCACCATACTTGCTCCGGACACTGCGAGAGGGCTGTACAATCAATGATCACACGTACGGCACAGCGCACACACCAGGAACCGCGGTGTTGGCCGTCGAATGGCGCTAGCTGCGTAGCATTTGTGCACCGCCGCCGTGAGTGTCAGCCAGTTTGCCGTGGCATACGGAGCTCCATCGCAGTCTTTAACACTGGTAGCATGCCGCGACAGCGTGGACGTGAACCGTATGTGCAGTTGACGGACTTTGAGCGAGGGCGTATAGCGGGCATGCGGGAGGCCGGGTTGACGTACCGCCGAATTGCTCATCACGTGGGGCGTGAGGTCTCCACAGTACATCGATGTTGTCGCCAGTGGTCGGCGGAAGGTGCACGTGCCCGTCGACCTGGGACCGGACCGCAGCGACGCACGGATGCACGCCAAGACCGTAGGATCCTACGCAGTGCCGTAGGGGACCGCACCGCCACTTCCCAGCAAATTAGGGACACTGTTGCTCCTGGGGTATCGGCGAGGACCATTCGCAACCATCTCCATGAAGCTGGGCTACGGTCCCGCACACCGTTAGGCCGTCTTCCGCTCACGCCCCAACATCGTGCAGCCCGCCTCCAGTGGTGTCGCGACAGGCGTGACTGGAGGGACGAATGGAGACGTGTCGTCTTCAGCGATGAGAGTCGCTTCTGCCTTGGTGCCAATGATGGTCGTATGCGTGTTTGGCGCCGTGCAGGTGAACGCCACAATCAGGACTGCATACGACCGAGGCACACAGGGCCAACACCCGGCATCATGGTGTGGGGAGCGATCTCCTACACTGACCGTACACCTCTGGTGATCGTCGAGGGGACACTGAATAGTGCACGGTACATCCAAACCGTCATCGAACCCATCGTTCTACCATTCCTAGACCGGCAAGGGAACTTGCTGTTCCAACAGGACAATGCACGTCCGCATGTATCCCGTGCCACCCAACGTGCTCTAGATGGTGTAAGTCAACTACCCTGGCCAGCAAGATCTCCGGATCTGTCCCCCATTGAGCATGTTTGAGACTGGATGAAGCGTCGTCTCACGCGGTCTGCACGTCCAGCACGAACGCTGGTCCAACTGAGGCGCCAGGTGGAAATGGCATGGCAAGCCGTTCCACAGAACTACATCCAGCATCTCTACGATCGTCTCCATGGGAGAATAGCAGCCTGCATTGTTGCGAAAGGTGGATATACACTGTACTAGTGCCGACATTGTGCATGCTCTGTTGCCTGTGTCTATGTGCCTGTGGTTCTGTCAGTTTGATCATGTGATGTATCTGACCCGAGGAATGTGTCAAAAAAGTTTCCCCTTCCTGGGACAATGAATTCACGGTGTTCGTATTTCAATTTCCAGGAGTGTATTAGTTAATTATTAAAAAAATTCTTCCACTGGACATATGATTGTACGTAGTACAACTGAGTGGTGCGGATTAATGAATAATAGCGTTACATATGTTCATCTATTATGCTATATTCGAGTAAAACAGTGGAAACTATTAACAACAGCATGACATAGGCAGAAGCATATTTTCCCTAATGTTACGTATAGTTTTAATGATATACAATATGTCTTTTTGAGCCACTTACATAGTGAACATGATACCTGTCAACTATTAACGTATGTTCTATATTTTTTTATAATGGTATATTTGTTCTGCTCATTGTACAGGGGCCTGAAGATGGTATAAATGCAGTACCGAAAGTGGTAGCACGTAAGAATCTCATAAAATAAATTTCTACAACGCATACGGCTGTTTGTAAATTATTGCATCAAGAAAAACAATCTAAAATGGTCTTATCAAACGTACTACAGCTTTCTCTACTGGTCTGGCCAACAGCGAATATGCCAGGAATAACACAAAACTTTACGAAAGTTCCTAAAATAACATCAAAACCTTGTGGTTTCCGAACCGACGGTATAAACAGTGCAGAAACATCGGAAGAATCTGTAGATGTGAGCACGTGATTTGATTTTCCAGAACGAGGATATAAATGAAAACGGAAATTACGGGTTTTGTCGCTTCTGACAAAAAGATTGTGCGTAGAACTTTAATCCTATGCTGCAAGAAAGGAGAGTATCCGACGGTTAGAAGAATACAGAATGATCACAATGGAAACATTAATTCAGTTGGTTCACAGATCTCCTTTCTTTGTCTTCTCCGTTCACTTGGTTTTTGGTTTGGAGCGTATAAAAAAATGCTCAAATGTGTGTGAATTCCTATGGAACCATCGGTTCATGTAATCCTTTCATAGACTTACACACTACTTAAACTAACATATGCTAAGAACAACACACACACCCATGCCCGAGGGAGGACTCGAACCTTCGGCGGGAGGGGCCGCGGAATCCGTGACATGGCGCCTGGAAAATATAATGACGAACAAAAATTTTTAATGGAATGCAGAGAAATTGTAGCAGCAACTCTGTAAGACGTACTTACTATGTGCTGAGCACAACAGTCTTGTATTACCCCTCGATAAAACTTGGGGTTCAAAAAACCACACGCAAAATACACTACTGGTCATTAAAATTGATACACCACGAAGATGACGTGCTACAGACGCGAAATTTAACCGACAGGAGAAAGATGCTGTGATACGCAAAAGCTTAGCTTTTCAGAGCATTCACACAAGGTTGGCGCCGGTGGTGACACCTACAACGTGCTGACATGAGGAAAGTTCCAAACGATTTCTCATACACAAATAGCAGTTGACTGGCGTTGCCTGGTGAAACGTTGTTGTGATGCCTCGTGTAAGGAGGAGAAATGCGTACCATCAGCTTGCGACATTGATAAAGGTCGGACTGTAGCCCATCACGATTGCGATTTATCGTATCGCGACATTGCTCCTCGAGTTGATCGAGATTCAATGACTGCTGGCAGAATATGCAATAGGTGGGTTCAGGAGAGTAATACGGAGCGCCGTGATGGATCCCAACGGCCTCGTATCACCAGCAGTCGAGATGACAGACATCTTATCCGCATGGCTGTAACGGATCGTGCAGCCACGTCTCGATACCTGAGTCAACAGATGGGGACGTTTGCAAGACAACAGCAATCTACACAAACAGTTCGACGACGTTTGCAGCAGCATGGACTATTAGGTCGGAAACCATGGCTGCGGTTACCCTTCACGCTGCATCACAGACAGGAGCGCCTGCGATGGTGTACTCAACGACGAACCTGGCTGCAGGAATGGCCAAACGTCAGTCTTTCGGATGAATTCAGGTTCTGTTTACAGCATCATGATGGTCGCATCCGTGTTTGGCGACATCGCGGTGAACGCACATTGGAAGCGTATATTCGTCATCGCCATACTGGCGTATCACCCGGCGTGATGGTATGGGGTGCCATTGGTTACAAGTCTTGGTCACCTCTTGTTCGCATTGACGGCACTTTGAACAGTGGGCGTTACATTTCAGATGTGTTACGACCCGTGGCTCTACCCTTCATTCGATCCCTGTGAAACTCTACATTTCAGCTGGATAATACACGACTCCATGTTGCAGGTCCTGTACGGGCCTATCTGGATACAGAAAATGTTCGACTGCTGCCCTGGCCAGCACATTCTCCAGTTCTCTCACCAATTGAAAACGTTTGGTCAATGGTGGTCGAGCAACTGGTTCGTCACAATACGCCAGTCACTACTCTTGATGAACTGTGGTACCGTGTTGAAGCTCCATGGGCAGCTGTACCTGTACACGCCATCCAAGCTCTGTTTGACTCTATGCTCAGGCGTATCAAGGCAGTTATTACGGCCAGAGGTAGTTGTTCTGGGTACTGATTTCTCAGGATCTATGCACCCAAATTGCGTGAAAATGTAATCACATGTCAGTTCTAGTATAATATATTTGTCCAATGAATACACGTTTATTACCTGCGTTTTTTCTTGGTTTAGCAATTTTAATGGCCAGTAGTGTATGTCTGTTACCCTGCTTTCCCCGTATGGTGAAATCTGTGCCATTTTTCTATGTAAACAGGCACTCCAACTGTGTTCCATGTCATCCGTCATTGCCAGTGATTATTCTTGTGCAACAGTGTCTCTGTTTTCTTAACAATAATGTCATTCAGTGTACCATCTCCAGGTATCGACCTTAGGGGCTTCGAAGACAATATTAGGCTAATTATAGAGCGTACCGAGGCGTTTATCTACACTTTAATGGAAGGGAAAGAAACCCTAATGACTGGTACCACTTGGCAGAGGTTTGCAGGATGCAGATGTAGATGCAGACGAGCGAGTGAGGTGCGCCGTCGTTGGGAAGGGAGGAGCAGGTGTGAGCACGTGCGCCGGCCCGTTTATAAATACAGCGCGGGAAGAGAGCCGGTGGCCCCCTTGGCAGCCACGCCAGCTCCAGGTGCGGCTCCTCCCCGCCAACGGGGCCGCGCCTCGCATCCACTCTGCCACGTCTGCAGTGGACATCAGAAACGGAGCAAGTCGAGTCTAACGTTCCGCTTGCATACTTCGTAAGTGAAAGCGTCGCGTCGGTGCTACAACAGTGCTAAGGAGCTTCCCGAGTTCTCGCTGTAGCCCCCTATGACGTGTCCGAGGACTACGGCGCTGTGCTCGTTTTCTCTCACTGAAGAGTTCAGCAGTGTGACGATAGTCGTGACCGGAAGATGAGTGCGTGATCTTTCTGCTGTTGCGTAGTACTCACAAGCCGAAATGGTTGACTGTCGGGGTCAGATGGCCTTTTAACGAAGCTGTGTTTTGTGAGCCTGTCGAGTGTGTAAGACGGAAATTAATAAATGCAAAGCACTCAGTTGCATGTTCCATTACAAACGCTGCAGTCCATGCTTCAGACGAAAAATAAAGCAGTTTCGTCCACTGCAAACAAAAATGGTTCAAATGGATCTCAGCACTATGGGACTTAACTTCTGAGGTATTCAGCCTCCTAGAACTTAGAACTACTTAAACCTAACTAACCTAAGGACATCATACACATCCATGCCCGAGGTAGGATTCGAACCTGCGGCCGTAACGGTCGCGCGGTACCAGACTGTAGCGCATAGAACCGCTCGGCCACCCGGCCGGCTACTGCAAACAAAATGGTTGTATCTTTGTTTATTCCACCTACATTATGAGAAGCAATATCTGCTGCGTCAAACAAAAACTGGGCACAGAGCGATGTGTGTTGTACCCCTGCGACAAAAAAAGCGTGCTTTTTCGTTATGGCAACTTACGTTTATGGGCTAACAACGAGTTCTCTAGCTTATCATTCATTTCTGTAATTTATTTTAATAATTAATCACCATTCAAAAATTACACTTCATCTTCGTATGTTTTCTGGTACGCCTTGAAAGTGTGTATGTGCCAACGTAATTGGTAGAAATTCTCTGACAAGATATTAAAATTAAAATAAGTTTACAGCAGTCTTCGAAAAAGTGTAATCTACACGCATCAAAAGAAGTTTTACATCACCCCGGTTTCCAGAACTCCTGAAGGTATACGTTTATTGTGGATATTGTATCACAGACAGATTCCCTTTGACTGTTCAGAGATGTCACTAAACCCGCCCAAAGATGTAAACAACCATGCATGAGCAGCACGCATTAGACGGAGGTGGTCCGACAGCTGATCGGTTCCAGTCGCTCCGCCAGGAAGGCTGTACACGGTTCGCGTTCTCTGTAGTTCAACCATGCCTGGACGGTTAATATCGCGGTTCGATCGTGTCCGCATTGTTACTTTGTGCCAGTAAGGGCTCTCAACAAGGGAAGTGTGCAGGCTTTTTGGACTGAACCAAAGCGACGTTTTGGGAACATGGAGGAGATACAGGGAGACAGAAAGTGTCGATGACATGCCTCGCTCAGGGCACCCAAAGGCTACTACTTCAGTGGATGACCACTACCTACGGATTATGGCTCGGAGGAACCCTGACAGCAACACCACCATGTTGAATAACGCTTTCCGTGCAGCCATAGGACGTCCTGTTACGACTCAAACTGTGGGCAATAGGCTGCATGATGCGCAACAGCTCTCCCGACGTCCATGGTGAGGTCCTTCTTTGCAACCACGACACCATGCAGCGCGGTACAGAAGGGCCCGACAACATGCTGAATGGACCGCTCGGGACTGGCATCACGTTCTCTTCACCGATGAGTGTTTGGAGGCAACCTGGTCAGGCTAAACGCCTTAGACACACTGTCCGGCGAGTGCAGCAACGTGGAGGTTCGCTGCTATTTGGATTGGTATTATGTGGGGCCGACGTACGCCACTGGTGGTCATGAAAGGCGCCGTAACGCCTGTACGATACATGAATGTCACACTCCGACCGACAGTGCAACCATATCAGCATCTTATTGGCGAGGCATTCGTCTTCGTGGACGACAATTAGCGCACCCATTGTGTACATCTTGTGAATGACTTCCTCCAGGATAACGATATCGCTAGACTAGAGGGCCTATCATGTTCTCCAGACATGAACCCTATAGAACATGCCTGCCATAGACTGAAAAGGGCTGTTTATGTACGACGTGACCCACCAACAACTGTGAGGGATCTACCCCGAATCGCCGTTGAGGAGCGGGCCAATTTGGACCAATAGTGCCTTGATGAATTTGTGGATACTATGCCACGACGAATACAGGCATGCATCAATGCAGGAGGGCGTGCTACTGGGTAATAGAGGTGCCGGTGTGTGCAGCAATCTGGACCACCAACTCTCAAGGTCTCACTGTATGGTGGTGCAACATGCAATGTGTGGTTTTCATGAGCAATAAAAAGGGCGGAAATGATGTTTATGTTGATCTCTATTCCAATTTTCCGTATAGGTTCCAGAACTCTCGGAACCGGTGACGCAATTTTTTTTCATGTAAATGTATGTATGAAAAGAACAATATTGTGCGCCAACCGATGAGTGGGAATTTGGTATAAAATTTGCTTCTGTCATTTAGGAAGGTCGTACACTTTGTGGTATTTCAGCTTGCACTTAAGAATAACTGTAAAGCCCCAATCATGATTTTGTGAAATAACTGAATGGTTATATAGTAGAGGCATAGAAGGAGAGAACAGAAACATGGAAAATCACAAATGAATAGTAATTCACAATTTAATGCTGGAAATTTCTTCCAAAACGGTTGCCTATGTAGCGAGCATACCGCGAGTGTGCAGTTATACTTGTGAACTCTGTGTAATCGATCTCCCTTCTGAGCAAGTCGAGTTCACTTCTAGCCGACAAACAACCCAGGTGACGAGAAAGCAGTGACGATGAATCGCGAGTGCAGTGTACGGGCACAAAAGGTGAGCTTGGAGATGAAGTCACAGGACAAGCTGGCGAGTTCACAGCGAACGTACGGAGCTCGTTTCTTATGTTTAATATACAGCTCTTCGGTTTGAACTGTAAAAAGAAACTTGCACCAACTTTTTTTTTTTAGTTTGCTTGGATCAAACAAAGCAGATCAGTTTCGCGAACAAAGATTTATGCGTAGCCGAAAGCCGAAAGAGCTCTACAGAGCGAACGTTAGGACTGCAGGTAATTCGAGCTCAAATCACCCAAGAAGAAAGCCAGGATCAACTTAGAACAGCAATCGTGCAGTGTACGAATTAACAGTCTAGTTCTGGAAAGCGAGAAAACAGTCAATAATCAGCGAACAAACGCTTCAGTAAACAGTAAACGAAGAGCCTTGTTTTCCTGTGTGTGCATCTTCGTTACGTCACCTATTACGTGCATTATTATGCTGAAATCTCTGTTCTCAGTCACCAGTCTGTGCCAGAATCGAGAGCCCGTGTTGCTAATGTGTTGTAGCTGCCTGACTCTCGCGCTATCCTGTTCGGCCTTGTGACGAGACTGTTTCTGAATTGCGTCTTCCAGTTTATCTATGTGATGTAGGTCCACTATTTCGAAGTATCTGCTCCATCGTAAGATCCACCTATAAATTTGTCTTATTTCACTTGTATGTCATAAAGGCGCGTTTTGCTGGCTAAGCCCCAGACATCACTTCCGCAGAATATTTTTGAAAGCACTGCACTTTTGTATAGAACGGGTTTCGTCGCCATATTTAGTTCGACGCTAATAATAACTGGGATAAGCTCCTACGCCATTTTTAGGGTTTTGATCCGCAATTCCTCCAAACACTTGTGAAACAACAGTTGCCTACCCAGAGTCACTCCTGAACACAAGATTCATATACTCCTAGACAGGTTTCTGCTGTGTAGTTGAAAAGTCTAGCGCAAAGAGGGTCTTTTTTTGCTAAAATAATTTGCCATCGATATTTCTGAATTCATTTTGACATACAAGTATCAGAAACTGCGTTCTCTTCTTGTGGAGAAAATTCAGATTCTTACGCGTGATAAACAATTTTAAGCAGTAATTAGATTTTGTCATCCATCGTACATGAATAACAGTCTCTGGAGTGCAAAAAGATACTTCACAAGCTGGTGCTTCGCCAAGATAGATCGCAGTTAATTCTAAATATTAACTTTTTTTTTACCTCCCTATATTGTTGACAGGAAGTTTCCAATTATGATATACAGTTCCTCACGCCGTGAGTTGGAATTCTTGCTTTATCCAGCAAACCACTTCCTACACACCTGATGTGACACGTTGGAGCGCACTGGTGATTTAAACACCCAATTGTTGTAAAAGAAAATCATGAATGTCTGCTTGGTAGCAGAAAGTTTGCTTCCAGTTATTTCATATCAATAACAGCCCACCAAATAGATTTTCTGCACTCAAACACACAGTATCTGTTACAACTACCTGTTTCCTTTGAAAGCGAGAAGATTGGTGCGATCCGTTTTAGGTCGTAAAAAGGAATTACTCAGCTCGCTCTTGCCCTCTTTCTACCTTCTTAGGCCAGTAACCTTTCACTAACGAGTATGATCTTTGAAATAAGAACGCATTCAATTAACAACTATTTGCTTTATGCATTGAATAAGTTTATCATGCAGAAGTAATATTGTGCAAAGTTGACGTTTTTTTTACCTTGGTTTTTCGGATTTTGAACTCTTATAGAGCCCAAATTTCACAAAGTTCACTTTTACAAGAGTGAAACCAAGCTGGGACCTATCCCGAAAAGAATTACGAAGAATTAAAAAAAAAATGTTATCTAGAAACCACCCTCATGCCGTCAAAACTGAAACCATACGGAAAATGTGATCGCATACGTTAACGCAAATCCACTAGAATAAGACGAGAAGAAGAAAGAAAAGACTATCAAGATCTGTGCCCAGTTACAGGTGAACAAATCCGTGACAAACATGCGCGTTTTCACACTACTATCTCGGAGAGCTGGGAAACACGCTACGCCCGGTAGCCTAACTGTGCAGGCGAACTGGCCTGCCGCTACACGTGACCTGCTGGCAACACGCTGTTGTCGCTCACATCTAAAGAGAACCATAGTCTGTACCGTTAGTCTATCGTAAAAAGAAACATTGGTGACAATAGAAAATTTTATTCGTGCTTGAAAGAGTGCTCAGTTAGCCTAGAACGAGTAGTTAAGGTGGCTACTGGCAGAAAGCAGAAAATTCAGGTTAAAATTACGGTCAGCCACAAATTTTCGGTGATCAGGACACATTCATTACAAAAGGAAAAAGTGATAAGATGCCAAGGCTGAAATATATCGCATCGTGAATCCGTCGTACGAAATGAATCAAATTTTGTCCCAAATGACCTATGGAGATGCTATGATAAGCCAAAACTTTGTTATTACCTCTTAAATAGCTTAATGGTGCTCATGTAGAACGCAGTGTAACATCGATTCGGCGCATCATGGATTCGACAAGTCATCGTAGGTTTGCAGAGGTATGTGACGTAAGATTACGCAATTCCCGTATACACTCCTGGAAATGGAAAAAAGAACACATTGACACCGGTGTGTCAGACCCACCATACTTGCTCCGGACACTGCGAGAGGGCTGTACAAGCAATGATCACACGCACGGCACAGCGGACACACCAGGAACTGCGGTGTTGGCAGTCGAATGGCGCTAGCTGCGCAGCATTTGTGCACCGCCGCCGTCAGTGTCAGCCAGTTTGCCGTGGCATACGGAGCTCCATCGCAGTCTTCAACACTGGTAGCATGCCGCGACAGCGTGGACGTGAACCGTATGTGCAGATGACGGACTTTGAGCGAGGGCGCATAGTGGGCATGCGAGAGGCCGGGTGGACGTACCGCCGAATTGCTCAACACGTGGGGCGTGAGGTCTCCACAGTACATCGATGTTGTCGCCAGTGGTCGGCGGAAGGTGCACGTGCCCGTCGACCTGGGACCGGACCGCAGCGACACACGGATGCACGCCAAGACCGTAGGATCCTACGCAGTGCCGTAGGGGACCGCACCACCACTTCCCAGCAAATTAGGGACACTGTTACTCCTGGGGTATCTGCGAGGACCATTCGCAACCGTCTCCATGAAGCTGGACTACGGTCCCGCACACCGTTAGGCCGTCTTCCGCTCACGCCCCAACATCGTGCAGCCCGCCTCCAGTGGTGTCGCGACAGGCGTGAATGGAGGGACGAATGGAGACGTGTCGTCTTCAGCGATGAGAGTCGCTTCTGCCTTGGTGCCAATGATGGTCGTATGCGTGTTTGGCGCCGTGCAGGTGAGCGCCACAATCAGGACTGCATACGACCGAGGCACACAGGGCCAACACCAGGCATCATGGTGTGGGGAGCGATCTCCTACACTGGCCGTACACCTCTGGTGATCGTCGAGGGGACACTGAATAGTGCACGGTACATCCAAACCGTCATCGAACCCATCGTTCTACTATTCCTAGACCGGCAAGGAAACATGCTGTTCCAACAAGACAATGCATGTCCGCATGTATCCCGTGCCACCCAACGTGCTCTAGAAGGTGTAAGTCAACTATCCTGGCCAGCAAGATCTCCGGATCTGTCCCCCATTGAGCATGTTTGGGACTGGATGAAGCGTCGTCTCACGCGGTCTGCACGTCCAGCACGAACGCTGGTCCAACTGAGGCGCCAGGTGGAAATGGCATGGCAAGCCGTTCCACAGGACTACATCCAGCACCTCTACGATCGTCTCCATGGGAGAATAACAGCCTGCATTGCTGCGAAAGGTGGATATACACTGTACTAGTGCCGACATTGTGCATGCTCTGTTGCCTGTGTCTATGTGCCTGTGGTTCTGTCAGTGTGATCATGTGATGTATCTGACCCCAGGAATGTGTCAATAAAGTTTCCCCTTCCTGGGACAATGAATTCAAGGTGTTCTTATTTCAATTTCCAGGAGTGTATTATGGGCCGGTAGTTCTTGGGTACTGAGCTGGTAACCGACATCGCCCCCAGGCTCGTTCCTTCGGGTTAAGATCAGGCGAATTTCATGGCCAAGACACCAAGTGAGTTCAATTCAGTCCTCGTTAGATACAGTAGAACTACTGGATTGAGGGGCCATTGACTGCTGCGTTTCGCCTGCTGTTCCAAACAGCTCCAGACATTTTCTGTGGGATTAAGAATGGGTGACTTAGCGGTCCAGTCGAGGTAAACCTTCCAAGCAGTACTGTAACCCAGCTGGAATGACGTGAATGTTCACAGTAGAGTTGTCATGAAGATGTAGAAGAAAGCATTTGGGCACCGAGAATGTTGAAATAAATATCCTGCTTCATTTCAAAGGTAACGGGTTATATTGGGCTCAAGTCGTGGAACGGCAAACACCCCCAAAACATTACAGAACCACTTCCGGCGTGAACTACACCCTTCACACACTTTGGGTTAAACGCCCGTTTGGGCCAATGGCAAATTCGACTCCTAGCATCATTCGAACAGAGACAAAATCGCGATTCGTCGGACCACACTACACGCTCGCAATGAGCTACTCCCCAGTTTGCATTTTATTTGGTGCTTTGAAGACTTGTAGCTGTAAGTGATCCTGTTAGCAATGGCCGTTTTTGGAGGTACCCGATTCCAAATGCCCCTTACATGCAGCTCCCTTCGCAATGTCAGACTGGAAATTGCTTGTGACGAACTTGCAGTCACTGATGGCCGCCGTTCCTGTAGGGGTTTGAAACCGATTGTCCTTAACAGTGCGCGCCAATATTGTCTCCGGCCACTATCGGTTAGGATATTTTTACGACCATTGTATGAACGGATACACGCTTCTGAAAATTCCATTTTATGTTTCTTACACGTTTCAGACTTCAGTCAAGTGAAAGGGAAACGCTGTTTTATCTTTATCCGCACCGAAATAACGATTTTCGAAGATATGAATCTGATACACTAAAATCTCCTTCACAGAAAAGATCGGAATTCCGTCTTTCGGCCTAACTTATCTGGAAGCCTTCCCCTGACATTAACCCCAGTGACAGCTCCTTCGCTCTCTTACGCTGACTGCAATGAATCCCTGCAAACGTTTAGCTACACAGCCTGTACGCAAGTGTTCCGTTAGAATTCAACGTTACCAATACAAATGTTACCCTAGTGGCAGTTCATTAGTTTAAAACGCCAAGACGAAGCATTCATTGGTTGAGCTGGGTGTGTGCTTGATGTGACAGAACGAGTGGGTTCAATGCTCCTTATAAAACAAATCCTCTGCTGTACAAGACAAGCTAGTGCAATGCTCGTTCTCTTTTTTGTATTTTTAATACAGCTGATCGTTCAGTTTGGCCGCCACGCACAATGAAAACACCGACATAAAAGTTTTCTGGGTATAGTACCGCGTCATAATGTAAAAACTACTGCTGCTGAAGAAAAAACAACGTTAGACCCAGAAGAAGGCCGCTGCCACCGTGGCTGAAACGTTGGTTTTTCTCCAGCAGCAATAGTTTTTTACATTATGACGCGGCACCATACCCAGAAAACTTTTATGCCGACTGACTCTGCGGAAGCCTACGCAGTTATAAGTAAAAACACCGTCACAGAGAGAACATGTTGGTTGTTCCGGGCGAGTTCTGTCTTCTCTTATTTTATTTCGATAGTCGTTGCTCTCTGTGGAGTTGTAAGTCAACATATTTTGCCATTCGGAGGAGAAAGTTGTTGATCCAAATTGATTCCTCTGTCAGTCCTATCTGGTAAGGACTGCATACCGCACAACAATACTCCAGTGTATGGAACGAGCTCGGGGCTCACAACCCAAACCGCACGCCACTGTTAAGCACTATTGAAGGACTGGGTCCCTTACTTCGATTGCACGTAATTCATTAAGGTCAATCCAACACATTTATTTCAAATACCTAAATGACGTTACATTTGAATCTGTCTGACATTAAACAGGAATAAAAAAAATTTTAATATCAGCTGATATAGTGCGTGAAGCGCGAGATAAGCCAATAAGCAGGTAAACTAAATTTGAATCTGTCTGGCAGTAAACAGAAGTTTAAAAAAAACATTTTTTTTCTGTATGTGTTTAAGTTACAGCATTAAGGAATTCCAAATCTTTCCCTTTTCTAGGCTGAGGCTGAGCCAGAAACACAGAATGCCCCAAAAACACAGTTTTGATACGAAATCTTACAGGACACCCGGAAGCAGTACCAGACAAGGGGGTCGGCACCCGCCTAACACAGGCTAAGAATCAGGCCGGGAGCACATCCTACGAGAACTTGTTCACACTATGCTCACCACAAACTGTAGACATTCCGGCCGAACATCCGCTTGCGGTGGCTGCCAGAAGGACGAAGCAACCAACAGGCCCACGCCGTGCTTCTCACACAGGCACCTCAATTTGTACGAACATCTAGGACAACCCCAACTCCGGACTCCCCTCTCACTGCGAGGCTTGGCACAGTTTATACGAAATGCCTTCCAGGCAACTAGTAACCGCCGCAGGAGTTTCACGACTAGCAGACAGCCCCAGCGTAACAGACATCACACATGTGTTTACCCCCGAGCCACAGCTCCGGCAGTCTCACCGGCCGCCCCAAACCGACTGCCTCTCGCCGTTCCGCGCGCCCCAGCCGAAAACACAAAGATGCTGATGTCTGGGGACGTGCCAAAGATAACATGCCGATCGCTGAAGATCGACCAGCAATCTGGCTCAGTGCAGGCACTCTCTTTAGTTTTATTTGATGGATTTTTTAAATGGTCTATCAGTGAATGATATCTTTGCTTCGTCTTCCTCACAGCTGTTGCGCCGTAATCAATTTACTGGGCACAGCTGAGTAAAATTGAGACGCCTTCCATGGTTAATGCATAAAGCCGCGGAAGCGGGACAGTCTGGGCCGACCATGCGAAGTTACATCAGGGGCTACCTGCTAATAAAGCAATTACTGTCTCCGAGGCGTCGAGACAGTTAACACATCGTACAGCCAAGCAGACGGACCACAGGGGTAAGAACCGCTGCAGTGTGGGTAACCCAACTGCTTCACATCCCAGCCATGGTTCTGTTACAGATAAGTGAAACCTATGCCTTAGCAAACAGGGATGCGCCAAGCCTTTCTGAATATTCCACAAGTCTGGTCATAGGCTTCACAGTTTGTCAGTCACCAGCTCCGAGAAGGGACATACGACGGTCTAAGAGTCTACATACACCAACCAGACAACCCTGTGCCTACTGTAGCTGCGGCCCTGCTGCTGGGGACCACTTGCAAGTGGAGGCCGACAATTGTGAAATTCAGGTTCCGATTCATACTGCGCACAATAAAAGCTCATGGCCAGAGGTGTAATGTGGCAAAGCACCAATATGCACTTCTCAGCCGTTGTGGAGAAAATTGGCAGTTAAAAGTAACCGTTGCGGTGAAATACTCTCTACGACTAGTATTTTTCTACAGCGTCGTGGCGCAGCGGTAAGCGCTTGGATACGTAATCCGAAGGCCGCCGGATCGAATCTCGGGCCATGCAATTTTTTTATTATTAGTTTTTTGTTTATATATATATATATATATATATATATATATATATATATATATATATATATATATATATATATATATATATATACTATTAATGAATTGCTTTTGCATCTTGGTGAAGGCGGATCGCTCTCCAATTGTACCGCTTCCATTTTTCCGTTTGTGTAACAGGGTGTACCATAGCTCTCACGTCCGCACTGATTATATATATATATTCCCGCTAATAAGTTGCAACAATTATGCATATAATAAGTTGTTGAAAGTCGTTTGTCGTGGAAAAACTGGCGACTTCCGACATCATTATGTTTTCCGCAAAAAAAGTTGTATGTCTCAAATGTTATTAATTGTCTTCATAATGTTAACCACGTATAGTTAACGGTAGACGTAGAAACGATATTCCGAAACTATATACGTATAGCGTAAGTCAAACGTTTGAATTAGAACACATATTTGCTGTGGCAGGTATGAAATATAAACTCCGTTACTCTCTCGTTACACTTGAAGGACAGATGTTGAATGGGCCGAAACGAGCCGCCACATAACAGCGTAGTTGCCTCCTAACTTCGAAAGAAGCTAGATGCGGTCCCTAGCGCAACTTATAACATCGTCGAAAATCAGTGCGGACGTGATAGCTTTGGTACACCCTGTTAAACAAACGGAAAAATGGAGGCGGTACAATTGGAGAGCGATCCGCCTTCACCAACGTGCATAAGCAATTCATTAATGTTTGAATTACAAAAAACTAATAATAAAGAAATTGCATGGCGTGAAATTCGATCGAGCGACCTTCGGATTACGAACCCGAGCGCTTACCGCTGCGCCACGACGCTGTAGAAAATTATTAATCGTAGGGAGTATTTCACCGAAACGGTTTCTTTTAACTGTCGATTTTCTCGACAACGGCTGAGAAGTGGATCTTAGTGCTTTGCCACATTACACCTCTGGCCATGAGCTTTTATTATGCGCAGAATGAATCGAATCTGAATTTCACAATTGGCGGCCTCCCCTTGTTAGTGGACCTAATGACCTATAGTTCCAGCCTATGGCGGAGCAATCATTCAGCTGTTCTCGCTTGCTGCCTTCTCCGCTCATGTGGATGGTTGGTACCCCAGTTTCGCAAGCGTTTAGAAAACTTTCTCCCACGTTCATGTGTATCACTCTATACGCAAGCGGTTGGCGTCCACACATCCCATCCATGGGGATAACGCAGTGACGACAGGAAGGGTATCAGGCCACCCCTTAAGTTAACCATCTCAAATCCGTTAATAACTTTGCCGACCACGGAGGACAAAGAGACAATGAAAGGACGAAGCTTGGACTAAGTGTTAGTTCATAGCGCACAGACGATAAACAATAGCATAAGAGGTTTCACACATTGTGTTCTATAGAGTGAGAGGCGTATAGGACATCCTTGGGGAACTTCAGTTATCACTTCGGTTTCAGTGATTTACTATCAGCTGTCATATTTCTGACAGTAATCGCGAATCCAGTCCCACAAGTGAGATACACTTCATATGGACACAATTTGACTGTTTATCACTATAGAACGTTGTGACACTAAAAATAATCTGTCTCTATTTGAAATTAGTGACATAAGTGATTAAAAAAGGAGTTTAACAGCGTGTGTCTGTTATATGAGCACCACAGCCAACGTCCGCCCCGGGTATCTGAGTGGTCAGCGCGACAGAGTGTCAATCCTAAGGGCTCGATTTCGATTCCCGGCTAGGTCGGAGATTTTTCTCCGCTCCGGGACTGGGTGTTGTGTTGTCCTAATCATCATCATTTCATCCCCATCGACGCGCAAGTCGCTGAAGTGGCGTCAAATCGAAAGACTTGCACCCGGCGAACGGTCTACCCGACGGGAGGCCCTAGTCACAAGACGATCACAGACAACGCAAAATTCATAACCTCGAATTTGCTCTGTCTCAGAGCTTCCCGTGCTATTCTTACGCATAAAGCCGAATCACTTCAACAGTCAAACCACACAAGTCGAACAACAAGGCAATGTATTACCTATCACGTACTTAGCGTAGAGGAAAAATGAATTCCCCGCAATGTTGTGAAGCAAGCCAGTGACGCCCTTTCTCTGAACCGTGTTGTTAGCTTCTTTCGGTTTCTTTGTTTTGCGCTGCCACCGGCCCGCTGTCACTTCCGGCTGTGTCGCTACAAGTCAGCTCCAGGCGGGGTGTTTAACGATCGCCGCCTGTCAGCAGCCGAATCTCCCCGATGGAGCTGTTAACACGCGTATCGGAGCACACTACTTTCGGAACAATATAAACACTTCTCTCCAGCCACTAGCCGCTTGTTCCTTGCCTCTCAGACGGCGAACAGGCGAAGAAACTGCCAAGTTCCTAACAGTGCCGCATGCTTGCTGTCTGCTAAGAATCTATTCTAATGTCTGACCCTCTTGAACCATCCTCCTTACTTCTTCATTTAACCCTATGGCCTGTCTAATTAGTTGATGCAGACCCTGTTAATTGCTCTCCTATCTCTCTAGATCTGGGTCATCATAGTCATCATGTTTTTGTTTGTTTTCATGGTTCTCTCGGTAACTCGCAACATGCTCACAGAGCAGCCTGTACCCGCCCCTACTGAAATAACAGCTGTATAACCTAACTACTGTAGGCAACGGGTAAGTTTCTTTTGTGACCGTGAGACTGTCGTTCGTAGAGCTATTGAAATGCTTCAAATGGCTCTGAGCACTATGGGACTTAACATCTTAGGTCATGAGTCCCCTAGCACTTAGAACTACTTAAACATAACTAACCTAAGGACATCACACAAAACCCAGCCATCACGAGGCAGAGAACATCCCTGACCCCGCCGGGAATCGAACCCGGGAACCCGGGCGTGGGAAGCGAGAACGCTACCTCACGACCACGAGATGCGGGCTGAAATGCTTCAACACAATGTAAAAGTTCTACGCAAATGCTATAAGTTCTGTCACACCATTTAAGGAACATAGCTCTGGTAATATAAATTCTGTTTTGAACTTAATTCTGTACTTGTTCAAAATGGTTCAAATGGCTCTGACCACTATGGGACTTAACACTAGAACTTAGAACTACTTAAACCTAACTAACCTAAGAACAGCACACACATCCATTCCCGAGACAATATTCGAACCTGCGACCATAGCAGTCGCGTCGCTCCAGACTGAAGCGCCTAGAACCGCTCGGCCACACGGGCCGGCTGTACTTGTATTTCACGCACTGTTCTCATGCATTAAGCGAATGATTTATATACCCAAAGCAACAAGTCTACTCGTCGCTGTCTCGTGCGAATTATGACGATCCTTTCGGTTCAGTCAACATGGCGCGGCACATGTACACGAATATAAGTTTATAACACGCATGGTTTGTCTCATATTGTGCACTGACTGTACCGTCAGTACGATTACGCGACAACCATGTACAAACACACCACCAAATAGTTGCCTTTTTCCTTTTCACCATTCAAAAAAATCCTTTTATGTTCACGTCCCGCTCCGTGCTCCTATTTGGGCGGGGAGGGGGGGGGGAGGGGGAGTCATGCTTTCGACACTCTGTAACGAGGGAGCTAAACACTCTCTCTTTTCTCGACAAACGCCACCTACTGCAGCGTTAAAGAAACAAAAGTGATACTACCGATGGGTTATCGACAAACACAAAGATATGCAACGTCCAAATCCTCAATTTTTGAAAGATTTGGTAACAAACGTTTGCGTCTCATTGTCGTAAGTGAAAACTGGCGTTACAAACTTGTTATACGGAACTAGCGTTCCCAACAGAGTTGATTGTCTTGTGCGGAGCAGTGTGCAAAGTGTGTTTTTCGATCACCATCGAAGATTTGGGGCTCTATTAGGGCCTGTAAAGGATGATTTTGTTTTGAATAAGGCGGGTGTTTGCCGTATCCCATGCAATTGTGGCTTGTCGTACAACCATCAGCACCATCTAGGACCGGTGTATAGAACATGGTTGTGTGTCATATTTCTCCATATGCCGTTTTATGATTCTTGGTCCTCGCAGTGCCGCCTACCGAGGTTTTAAATTGCCTTGCATTTGTACCTTGAAAATTATGGAAAGTTCACCTATCGAATTGGCAGCGGTTATGGATTATTTAAAAGTTTCATACGCCAGGAGAATCTCGAGTCTGACAATTTAATATCCTCATCAAATCGAAGCCATGGGTGTGTTACATTAACACTTGTTTCTTCTTTGTTTTCACGGTTTAAAGATATGAAAACAACCTATAGCGCTGATGAGAATTTCCTTGGATGATTCGTGTTTCAATTTTGCTTTCCTGCCTGTCCTGGCGTTATCTAATGAAAGCCATAGCGTTCACATACATATTCTTAAGGACTGCCCACATAGATTTAATCACTGACTTGTTTCACAAGGAATGTTACTGCAGACTAAGTTCAAATTTAATCAAATTCTTTATGTAAATTTGTGAATTTCTTCATGTCAAGTATAAGTTTCAATTTGTTCCGGACCAGCAGGTATTCCATTCAAAAACAATTTCCTATTTCTTTTTACCTGGTAAAAATGTGTGCAGCTGGTGGTAATCTTTTCCCCCTTTCGTCAGTTTTGAGGAATGGTCTTTCTGCGCATCCATTCTATACATAATTTTGCAAGTTACGTAGAGGATAAACGTATACATATACTAGCTGATTATGCGGAGTTTCCTGCCTGCTTAGTTATCCCAGTTCTATATATTAAATGCGATTATTTTTACATTTTACCATTTTCCGATCTCCATTCTCACTTCTAGCGGTGCTGCATGTGTCTTATCCTCCATATTATTTTTTTGCTAGATAGAAAGCCATACTTGGACTAAGAATAAAATATTCTCAGGCTTCCAGCCGCCTACAGCGCCACATTTGCACCTGGTGGCCAACATTGGAACTAATTTTTTCCAGCGTAAATCGGTTGCGCATTAACGCATTAGCATATCTGCCAAGTTTCGCTGCCTTGCCGTAATTACATTCCACACTGGATCTCCATAAATAACTGCACTTCAATTATAACCATCCGATATATGAGAAACAATATTGGTCCTAACATGGTACCCTCAGGGAATACTATATTAATCTGTGCACACCGTTTGGCGTCACACAAGGCACGTCTTCAAAAGAGACAACCATTCCCGTCACTTTGGTCACGCAACTCGTATATTCACCTGACACACAGTCAGAGAAATCTAGCAAACTGTACGGTGGGCGCGGCCGCGGGCGATGCAGGTGCTAGCCGCTAGCTGCTCAGGGATTCCCGTCCGCGACACATTAGAAACATTTTCGCGCGGCGCAATCGCTGCCAAACCGCTCTCCTGCTGCATATGGAAGCGCGTCACGTTATTACGAGAGGCTGCTGAATGTTTCAAAGCGGGCGTTCGCCGCCCAGCCTGACGTCACCCCCGCGTCTCGGCGAGGCGCGGAAAGCCACTTCATCGCGATCGGAGGTCCGCGCCGGCCAGGTGGAGTGCCGAGCCAAGGATACCGTTGCCACACGGAACCAGCCAGGATTCAGCGATTGGTCCTTCAGGTCTGAGATCAGGACAACTTTGCTGTGAAAAAAGTAGAGCGGAGTAATGCTCAAAAAGGCGTCTAAAAAAATGGTTCAAATGGCTCTGAGCACTATGGGACTTAACATCTATGGTCATCAGTCCCCTAGAACTTAGAACTACTTAAACCTAACTAACCTAAGGACAGTACACAACACCCAGCCATCACGAGGCAGAGAAAATCCCTGACCCCGACGGGAATCGAACCCGGGAACCCGGGCGTGGGAAGCGAGAACGCTACCGCACGACCACGAGATGCGGGCGAAAAGGCGCCTCCTGGTCTTTCTGTCTGCTGTGCATGTTCTCAGGTGCCATGATATCTCTCCCTCTATCTGATCTTTGAGAGTACCATCGAGACAGAATTAGAGGCTCTAACAACCCTACCACAACAAAGGTCAAAATTTAATAACGATTGTGGTATTGCTCACGCTGCTAAATACTGCATTTTCGGGCAACAACAAAGTTATTATGTGGCAGGTGTCATTAGAGCACAGTTATTAAAGTCATTTCATGTAATAATGAATAAACTAGGCACTCAACGCTGGTCTCGTTGTAAAATCATGGCTCAATCGTCGAAAATCGAGGTGGTAATGATTCCAAGCTCGGATGCAAAAACGCCTAGGTTTTATTCTGGTATATTCAAAAGCTGCATGCCCATACAGTAAAGATGCAGTAGTTTGCAGTAGGTTTAAAGTTTGGAGTACGTATTAAAATCCATGGAGAAGAAATAAAAACTTTGAGGTTTGCAGATGGCATTGTAATTCTGTCAGAGACAGCAAAGGACTTGGAAGAGCAGTTGAACGGAATGGACAGTGTCTTGAAAGGAGGATATAAGATGAACATCAACAAAAGCAAAACGAGGATAATGGAATGTAGTCGAATTAAGTCGGGTGATGCTGAGGGAATTAGATTAGGAAATGAGACTCTTAAAGTAGTGAAGGAGTTTTGCTATTTCTGGAGGAAAATAACTGATGATGGTCGAATTAGAGAGGATACAAAACGTATACTGGCAATGGCAAGGAAAGCATTTCTGAAGAAGAGAAATTTGTTAACATCGAATATAAATTTAAGTGTCAGGAAGTCATTTCTGAAAGTATTTGTATGGATTATAGCCATGTATGGAAGTGACAAGTGGACAATGAATAGTTTGGACAAGAAGAGAATAGAAGCTTTCGAAATGTGGAGCTACAGAAGAATGTTGAAGATTAGGTGGGTAGATCACGTAACTAATGAGATGGTATTGAATAGGATTGGGGAGGAGTTTGTGGCACAACTTGACTAGAAGAAGGGATCGGTTGGTAGGACATGTCCTGAGGCATCAAGGGATCACAAATGTAGCATTGGAGTGCAGCATGGAGGATAAAAATCGTAGAGGGAGACCAAGAGATAAATACACTAAGCAGATTCAGAAGGATGTAGGTTGCAGTAGGTACTGGGAGATGAAGGAGCTTGCACAGGATAGATTAGCATGGAGAGCTGCATCAAACCAGTCTCAGGACTGAAGACCACAACAACATATTCAAAAGTTATGTAGATGCGCTTCACAAACCATTCTTGAAGATTACACTTTTGCAGGACAATGATGATGTAAAAAAAGTAATCAGCACTCCGAATTTAAGTTGCACTTCTTTTTCATTACTTTTATTGTAATATCACGTAACACACAAAACATCACTTCACTATTCAAAACATACTTGAAAACATCTTCCTCACTGTCAAAAGTTCACATTTTATAACCTGACTACAATATGCATCTTTCCAGACTTCACTTTCTCAAGGTCCGACTCTAACAACTAGCTAGTAATAATCGCTTACGCGCCCAAAAATAAGACTTACAAGTACGTCAAAGATAATAGTGACAAAAGAAAGAATACACATAATAATAATGGCATTGCAACATAAACATATCGATGCATCAAAGTATCTCTACATTAATGAAATCAAATATGAATGTTGTCTGAGAAATATGTCAACTACTTTACAGAAACACAGTAGAATATTGCTGGTATCGAGAGGTTCAGGTGAGGTGCCGTAATGGTTGCGTAATTCAAGTACCATTACAAGGTCCTCCCTGTTAGTAACATTCTGAAACTCGGATCACGAATGAGTTCGGTTCCACCGAAGCTGTGGTATCGATAGCTACGATACCACAGAATAGATGCCCGTTCTTCGGTTGACACTACGAGAGCGGAAGATCTTCGCCGACGACAGCGCTCTCTAGCCGACGCTGTGCAACGAGACGATCGCCGCTCCACTTTCACCGATTTCATCAAGAGCAGACGGCCGAGACACTTCGCTCCAGCGTTCCAGCTGCGCTTGGTATAGACATTTTGCCCTACCTACGACGGGCCTAAGGCTTCGCACCTACGAGCTCGTCTGTACAAAGTTATGTATGCCTCTGTAGATATTCATGCACCAGTAAACCCCTTTTTTACATGCAGTTCCGACGTATTTTAACCTCAGTTCCTCCTACTCGCTTACGTCATTCGGCCAACCTTTAACTTTTCAGGAGCAGACCCACACGCCGCCTTCCAGGCGGGATAGAAAATAAGCAGTGGCCGTTCCAGTAGTCTCCACAGAGTCTTAAGAAAAGAGATACGTGAGGCTCAAATGGAAAACTAACGCTCTTTTCGGTCTATATGTACGTACATAATTCGCAAGTCACCGGACGATGTGTGCCGGAGGGACCTTGCACAACTGCTACTCATTTCTGTTCCTGTGCCACTCGCAGGTGGAGCGAGTTAGAAGCTACTGTCTATGAGGGGCAGTCAATTAAAACCGAACACCCACGGGACCACGGAATGGTGCCATTCAGAAGCAAACACCATACGCGTTAACGCATTTACCCCACTGGAACACGAGACAATCAATTCAGGTTTCGTAGAAAGAATGGGAAAACTGGTAGAAGCCAATATCGCGGAAGATCAGTTTGGATTCCGTAGAAATATTGGAACACGTGAGGCAATACTGACCTTACGACTTATCTTAGAAGAAAGATTAAGGAAAGGCAAACTTATGTTTCTAGCATTTGTAGACTTAGAGAAAGCTTTTGACAATGTTGACTGGAATACTCCCTTTCAAATTCCAAAGGTAGCAGGGGTAAAATACAGGGAACGAAAGGCTATTTACAATTTGTACAAAAACCAGATGGCAGTTATAAGAGTCGAGGGGCATGAAAGGGGAGCAGTGGTTGGGAAAGGAGTGAGACAAGGTTGTAGCCTGTCCCCAATGATATTCAATCTGTGTATTGAGCAAGCAATAAAGAAAACAAAAGAAAAGTTCGGAGTAGGTACTAAAATCCATGGAGAAGAATTAAAAACTTTGAGGTTCGCCGATGACATTGTAATACTGTCAGAGAGAGCAAAGGACTTGGAAGAGCAGTTGAACGAAATGGACAGTGTCTTGAAAGGAGGATATAAGATGAACATCAATAAATGCAAAACGAGGATAATGGAATGTAGTCGAATTAAATCGGGTGATGCTGTGGGAATTAGATTAGGAAATGGGAGGCTTAAAGTAGTAAATCAGATTTGCAATTTCGGGAGCAAAATAACTCATGATGGTAGAAGTAGAGAAGATATAAAATATAGACTGGCAATGGCAAGAAAAGCATTTCTGAAGAAGAGAAATTTGTTACCATCGTGTATAGATTAAGTGTCAGGAAGTCGTTTCTGAAAGTATTTGTATGGATTATAGCCATGTATGGAAGTGAAACACGGACGATAAATAGTTTGGACAAGAAGAGAATAGAAGCTTTCGAGATGTGGTGCTACAGAAGAATGCTGAAGATTTGATGGTAGATCACGTAACTAATGAGGAGGTATTGAATAGAATTGGCGAAAAGAGGAGTCTGTGGTAAACTTGACAAGAAGAAGGGACCGGTTGGCAGGACATGTTCTGAGGCATCAAGGTATCACAAATTTAGCATTGGAGGGCAGAGTGCAGGGTAAACATTGTAGAGGGAGACCAAGAGATGAATACACTAAGCAGATTCAGAAGGATGTAGGTTGCAGTAAGTAATGGGAGATGAAGAAGCTCGCACAGGGTAGGGTAGCAGGGAGAGCTGCATCAAACCAGTCTCAGGCCTGAAGACCACAACAACAACAACAACACAGAACGCGGTCGGCCACCGACGGATCGATAATCGTACCCACTTTTCCATTTCCTCGTCCGGCTGAAACTGTCGTCCGCTCATATCAGTATTCAGGCCGCAAAAGATGAGAAAATCACACAGTGAACGATCCAGTCTGTACGGAGGATGTTGCAGTGTTTACCAACCAAATCGCTGAAGTGCAGCCCTCGTCCGATTGGCAGTGTGGAGGCATCCGATAGCATTCCTGTGCGTTTTGACGTAAAGGCGCGTCGCGGTTTCTGTATAGCATCTTTATACCGCTGCGCAATGGCTGTGGTTCCACTCTCGAACGTCTCGACCAGCAGAGAAAGCTTCCTATTGCACGACAACGCCCGCCCTCACACTGGCAATCGGACGGAGACTGCGGTTCTAGGTTTAGGTTGGGAAACACTGCGACATCCTTTCCTATAGCCGGATATTTTACCGTGTGATTTTTACATGTTTGGTGAGCCGTAGAAAGATATGCCTTGAGATTGGTTTCAGTCAGACGAGAAGTGGAAGAGTCGGTGTGGTTGGGGATCCGTCAGCGGCCGACCGCGTTCTACGAAAATGAAGTTGATCGTCTCGTCTGCCAGCGCGATAAATATTTAAACGCCTACGGTGATTACTTTTGAATGGAATCATTCCGTGGTCCCGTTATGGCGAGTACTCGGTTTTCATTTGACTGCGCCTTGTATGTGTTTCCATATGATCCCTAACTTACATTTCTTCGTCGTCCGTACCCCAGGTGTATGTTAGTGGCAGTAGGATAGTTCTGCACTCTTTCGCAAATGCCAGTTCTTTAACTTACCCAACAGCGTTTTGTGAAAAGAACGTCTTCTTTCCTTCAGGTATGCCCATTTCGATTCACTGCCAATTTCCATAATACTCGAGCGTTGCTCGAACATGCACACGTTCCGAATGGTTTCGATTTCTTCTTTCGATCCGTCCTGGTGGAGATCCCCAACACTAAAGCTCTACTCAAGTCTTCTTTACGCGCTCATTGTATTTACTAAAAGTCTCGCAATAAACCGTAGTCGAGCATTCGCCCTCTCTACAACCAACACGACGTGATCATTCCTTTTCATACAGCTTCGCAACGTTACTTCCAGGTAACCGATGTTACTGCGTCAGGCATCACCCCGCTAATACTGTATTCGAGTATCACATCCCCCCCCCCCCCCCCCATGAACCACGGACCTTTCCGTTGGTGGGGGGGGGGGCTTGCGTGCCTCAGCGATACAGATAGCCGTACCGTAGGTGCAACCACAAAGGAGGGGTATCTGTTGAGAGACCAGACGAACGTGTGGTTCCTGAAGAGGGGCAGCAGCCTTTTCAGTAGTTGCAGGGGCAACAGTGTGGATGATTGACTGATCTGGCCTTGTAACACTAACCAAAATAGCCTTGCTGTTGTGGTACTGCGAACGGCTCAAAGCAAGGAGAAACTACATCCATAATTTCTCCGGAGGGCATGCAGCTTTACTGTATGAGAGCTGCATCAAACCAGTCTCAGGACTGAACACCACAACAACAACAACAACATCACATTGTTGTTCTTCTTAACCGGCCGGGGTGGCCGAGCGATTCTAGGCGCCACAGTCTGCAACCGCGCGACCGCTACGGTCGCAGGTTCGAATCCTGCCTGGAATATGGATGTTTGTAATGTCCTTAGGTTAGATAGGTTTAAGTCGTTCTAAGTTCTAGGGAACTAATGACCTCACTAGTTAACTCCCATAGTGCGCAGAGCCATTTGAACCATTTTGTTCTTCCTACTCATCTGCATTAACTACCATTTTTTTCACATTGGCAGCAAGTTGTCATTTATAACACCAAATAAAAATTCTGTCCCATTAATCCTGCATCCTCCCATGGTCATTTTTCCATACATTACAGCGTCATCAGCAAATAACTGCAGGTTGCTGCTACCCCTATTCGTCAGATTGTTTAAGGGACATTGTACATGGAAGATCCGCGAAACGTACGTAATTATGACGCCCCTAGGGACGTGGCACCCGAGGATACTCTCGGCCTTTGCACGTGGAGCACCGAACAAATCGCCTGGGCCGGATGGATTTACCCCTGGAATTCTCCTGCAATTTTTATTACCTTATGGGCGACAAGTGGC
Organism: Schistocerca gregaria; assembly: GCF_023897955.1. NCBI lineage: Eukaryota > Metazoa > Arthropoda > Insecta > Orthoptera > Acrididae > Schistocerca > Schistocerca gregaria. The sequence continues at coordinate 426,204,387 of NC_064927.1, forward strand.
TCCGCCAGCCGCTGTGGCCGAGCGGTTACAGGCGCTACAGTCTGGCGCCGCGCGACCGCTACGGTCGCAGGTTCGAATCCTGCCTCGGGCATGGATGTGTGTGATGTCCTTAGGTTAGTTAGGTTTAAGTAGTTCTAAGTTCTGGGGACTGATGACCTCAGAAGTTAAGCCCCATAGTGCTCAGAGCCATTGAACCATTTTCGAACCACGTGTCAGTAAGTTCTTGCCGACACGCTTCCTCGCCAAGGAGGGTGACGTTCAGCTTCCACGGGCCTCTGCTGCGTAATATGAATTGTCGGTGTAAGGTGCAGATATACGCGAGATGATCCGCGAAGGTCGTCGGCCAGAGTTCTGCATCACGGGTTGCTGTGCGAAGGGCCGTTTGCAGATCGTTGGAGGAGTCTGTCGCAGGCCGCTTCGTCAATCAATTTGAGGTACACTGTGCGGGATACAATAGACAAATGTATGACTATCAGTTCTTGCGGTTCTATGTGCATGATGTCTCGAAGAAACCGTTCAATTTCATTGGCTTCGGTCTCGTGTACGATGTGTTGAACGTTAGTTTGATTGTAGCCTGTCGATATGAGAACGCCATGGCGGGTCGGTACCGGTTCTATAAGGCAATACAACGATGCAACCGCGCGCTAGCGCGTAAATAAACAACGCCTGTGGAGCGCTGCTCGGTGCGACGAGCCCATAGAGCATAGAAAGAGTTCTATGTTCTGTGGACGAGCTCGTCCGCACGGTGTCACGGCTGAAAGCCGACTGCCTTTAGGAGCAGTTTCCCACCCCTAGGACAGGAGAGTGCCCTGTACCTCTGTCCGTTCCTCCGCCCACTTTGACAAGGCCGTTGGCAGAATGAGGGGAAGTCTGTGGCCGCCGATGCTGATCATTAATCAAAATTTAAGCAGCGGCGACATTCGAACCCGGGTCCAAATACATTTTGATTAAGGCTCAACGACGCTACCTCTTTTTTTCCTTTGGTTCTCATTTTGTTCATTATAGTTCGTTGTATTTGTTCGAGGCGGACGTCCCATGACACTTGTTCACATTTATCGTTGATCCATTAACTCAATTTTTTTTTAATTACAGAGGGCAGCTATCCCTCTGACCGAACACGCTAACCACGGATCAATACCGTGTCCAGACAGCGTCGTTTAAATTCGAGCTAAACGTAGCACGTGAAAATGTTTCTTACGTGGTTTGAATGCCCGGAAACGGTTCAAAGTGAATCAGATAAACAAAAAATGCATTCGTACAATATAAATGAAAACTCACTTTCAAAAATCTAGCTTCATTCGTATATTACGTGAAAAAAAAAAACACGTTTCCTGTGAGTTTCTGTTCGCGCGCCACTTCTGTGTTTCACTCTTCGGCAAATCGGTTAAAATTTTGGAAGAAGCTTGTAATGTAAGTAATGGTATTCCTATGATTTCGTGACAGCTTTGTCCATTTCCACGATATATGCAACATTTTGCGAAAAACAATGAAAAACCTACACCGGATAACTCGTCGCCTGAGTTTACAAAAATCTACATCGGTTGTCAGGCTATAGCGGTGTAATGCGGAAATTATGGTAGAATAAAAGTTCGGAACTAGAATGAAAAATGCTCCTATCGTAGCCCAAAAAAGAAGAAAAAGACGAATATGTCTGGGACATAGGGATGTAGAAGAAGGGAACTAGCTTTTCGATTTATCTGTTAGCTTCAAATACATAGAAAGCAAAACATCTTGACATATTCGGGCTTTTTTACGAATTGATCCTACTTTCCCAGGTACAAATACATTCGTGTCTGTTTGTTCTTACACCTCTCACCGTTCATTTGACAGGAGTTACAGGAGGTGGAGCTGTGGCCGGTACTACACTATCAAATTTCTTTGTCAAAGGTTTGATCAAAGATGTGATCAAATATTCGTCCAATATATTTGACAAAGATCTCTGACGTAGCGCTAAAGAGGGGTTTTACACTGTCGTCATATTTTTCGCCAAAGTTCAAGATGGCTTACAACAGCAACTTGTTATTAACCACAGCAGTTGCATGTATCACTATTAAACTGTGTGCACATGCGGAAGAGAAGTGGGGGGAAAAAGGAAACGTACCTGTGTGAAGCCGTAGGTTTTACGACTACACGATAAAAGCATTCAACAAAACTTGTTACGTGAGTTTATAGTGGAGAACGTCAATTACTTAAGAATGGATGAGCATACATTTCTGTATGTGCTCAGTGAAGTGTATCCTCACATCACAAAGCACAATATTCACTCACGAATTGCTATATCTGCAGAAGACAGGCTCACTGTAACGCTCCGATTCCTTGCCACAGGAGAAAGTTAGGTTAGGGTAGGTTAGTTCTCCATTCTTCTTAATCCATTATTGTATTCAGGGTGCCTCACATTGTACAGCTCCTCATCAGCTTTATACATGTCTATTAATTTTGCAGTTGTCGGTACACACCAATTGTATTTACCGGCAATGCTTATAAAGACACTACAGGTGACAGAACGCTGCAGCGATGCTAGCGCTCCACGCGGTAACATGTCACATTGCAGTGAACAGAAGACAAGCGACTTCTTTGATCAAATCTACAGCGTGGCGCTAGATTTGATCAAATATTTGACGGCATTTGACAAAGTTCCCTATTACACCATCAAATTTCTTTGACAAAGATATTGGACAAAGAATTTTGATATTGTAATACCGGCCACAGCTCCACCTCCTGTAACTCCTGTCAAATGAACGGTGAGAGTGTAAGAACAAACAGACACGAATGTATTTGCTTCCAGAGAGTGGGATGCATCTACCATAGGAAGTATCCCAGAGTTTAATGATGCACTGCATGATACTGCACGACATGACAAATACTATGCCGCATGACGTGATGGAATGTGCCATGTTATACGACAGGAAATCATGTATCATGCTACTTTACCTGCCACAATGCATTATATTAAGTGTCATTGGTACTATAAGAGGAAATGCGGATGATAAACGGGTATTCACTGGACAAATATATTATACTAGAACTGACATGTGATTACATTTTCACGCAATTTGGGTGCATAGATCCCGAGAAATCAGTACCCAGAACAACCACCTCTGGCCGTAATAACGGCCTTGATACGCCTGGGCATTGAGTCAAACAGAGCTTGGATGACGTGTATAGGTACAACTAACCATGCAGATTCAACACGACACCACAGTTCAAATGGTTCAAATGGCTCTGAGCACTATGGGACTTAACTACTGTGGTCATCAGTCCCCTAGAACTTAACTACTTAAACCTAACTAACCTAAGGACATCACACACATCCATGCCCGAGGCAGGATTCGAACCTGCGACCGTAGCAGTCGCGCGGTTCCGGACTGCGCGCCTAGAATCGCTAGACCACCGCGGCCGGCCAATACCACAGTTCATCAAGAGTAGTGACTGGCGTATTGTGACAAGACATTTGCTAGGCCACCACTGACCAGACGCTTTCCATTGGTGAGAGATCTGGAGAATGTGCTGACCAGGGCAGCAGTCGAGCATTTTTTGTATCCGGAAAGGCCCGTACAGGACCTGCAACATGCGGTCGTGCATTAGCCTGCTGAAATGTAGGGTTTCGTAGGGATCGAATGAAGGGTAGAGCCACGGGTCGAACCAATTTTAAATGTAACGTCCACTGTTCAAAGTGCCGTCGATGCGAACAAGAGGCGACCGAGACGTGTAAGCATTGGCACCCCATACCATCACGCCTGGTGATACGCCAGTATGGCGATGACGAATACACGCTTTCAACGTGTGTTGACCGCGATGTCGCCAGACACGGATGCGACCATAATGATGCTGTAAACAGAACCTGGATTCATCGGAAAAATTACGTCTCGCCATTCGTGCACCCAGGTTCTTCGTTGAGTACACCATCGCTGGCACTCCTGTCTGTGATGCAGCCTCAAGGGTAACCACAGCCATGGTCTCCGAGCTGATAGTATTGGCTGCTGCAAACGTCGTCGATGTGTTCGTGCAGATGGATGTTGTCTTGCAAACGTCCCCATCTGTCGACTCACGGATCGAGACGTGGATGCACGATCCGTTATAGCCATGCGGATAAGATGCCTGTCATCTCGACTGCTAGTGATACGAGACTGTGGGATCCAGCACGGCGTTCCTATTACCGTCCTGAACCTACCGATTGTATATTCTGGTAACATTCATTGGATCTCAACCAACGCGAGCAGCAAAGTAGCGATACGATAAATCGCAATCGCGATAGGCTACAATCCGACCTTTATCAAAGTCGGAAAAGTGACGGTACGCATTTCTGCTCCTTACACGAGGCATCTCAACAACGTTTCACCAGGCTGTTTGTATATGAGAAATCGGTTGGAAACTTTCCTCATGTCAGCACGTTGCAGATGTCGCTACCAACCTTGTGTGAATGCTCTGAAAAGCTAATCATTTGCATATCACAGCATCTTATTCCTGTCGGTTAAATTTCACGACTGTAGCTCGTCACCATCGTGGTGTATCAGTTTTAATGGCCAGTAGAGTAACAGTGGCAAGGACTAGGTCAAGATGTTTTGATTTAAATGTCTTTGAAGCAGACAGATAAGTTGAAAAGGTAGTTCCCTTCTTTTGTATCCCTAACTCCGCTCAGGTCATACTCTCCTTTTTTGTGTTATGATAGAAGCTTTTTTTTATACTGGTAGTAATAACGCTCGATCATTCGTTCTCTTTGTTGATATTCTTTCACGAGATGGAAGGCGGCGCACTGGAGCACCGAGGACAGCCTAGAGTACGCTGCAGAATACGCTGCCAGGAAGGCCGGGCGCTTTAGTGCCGGCGGCAGCGCGTCCCGGCCGCCAGGCTCATGAGGATGGTTGCGAAACGGCGCGCGTGCCGCAGCCAGATAAGCGATTCTTTAAAAGCGCCGCCCTGCTGTGGACACGCAGCCGCTTGTTTTGACACGGCGAGAGCGCGCGGCGAAAGTCGCGGAGAAACCGTGGGAAGCGCGGTGCGGTGTGGCCGGTCGCCGAAGCCCGGGGTGGGCCCATCTCACCTCTCCACCCGCATTATTTCTCTCTAACAAAAGCTGTCCATATGACTTCCTGCGCGCAGTAAATGATCTGCACAGTCTTAATAAATCTGTTATTAGAATTACGCGGGAATGAAAAAGAAAGGAACTGGCAGCGAGATTCCATCCAGAGACTTGGCGCTTATGAAACGAAGCGTTTACTCGGTCCGTTGCGAACCCTTTAAAAACGAGCGACCGTGCAAAGTGTGTAAGTCAGCCTAAGATTTTCTCCGCTCAGGGCCTGGGTGTTGTCCTAATCATCATCATTTCATCCGGATCGACCCGTAAGTCGCCGAAGTGGCGCCAAATCGAAAGACTTGCACCAGGCGAACGGCCTAACCGACATTTTTTTTGTTTGCATGTGTTTAAGTCCTAGTTGTGCCTTGACACTCTTTAATATCAGTGAAATCGCTGAGAGGAAGTCAGACAGTTAGTTTGCGAGACAGGAAGGTGAAGTAGTCCCGGATCGGATCCGTGGGACGGATTAACGAACATGGGCTGGCACTCCGGCCATTCTGAATGTGGTATTTAGCCAGTTTTCCGCATTGGTTGAGGGAAATGCTGGACTGACCTCCAACTTACAGCTCACAGAATTCTATATACATGCAGTTAAAATACGATAATACACAGAAAAGAATCTCCCCTGTCCACAGACAGAAGACCCATACGTCTGCAGGGGGCCAAATATCCCACGAAATAAGAGACAGACGAAAAAACTACAAACAACGAAACTTGTCTAGCATGAAGGGGGAAACCAGGTGGCGCTATGGTTGGCCCGCTAGATGGCGCTGCCGTAGGTCAAACGGTTATGAACTGCGTTTTTTTAAAAATAGGAACCCAAATTTTTTCTTATATATTCGTGTAGTACGTAAATAAATATGAATATTTTAGTTGGACCACTTTATCGTTTTGTGATAGATGGAACTGTAATGGTCAAACATATGGCTCACAATTTTAGACCAACAGTTGGTAACAGCTAGTTTTTTAAATTAAAATACAGAACGTAGGTACGTTTGAACATTTTATTTCGGTTGTTCCAATGTGATACATGTACCTTTTTGAACTTGTCATTTCTGGGAACGCATGCTGTTACAGAGTGATTACCTGTACATAACACATTAATGCAATAAATGCTCAAAATGATGTCCGTCAACCTCAATGCATTTGGCAATACATGCAACGACATTCTTCACAACAGCGAGTAGTCCGCCTTCCGTAATGTTCGCACATATACTGACACTGCGCTGACGCATTTTGTCAGGCGTTGTCGGTGGATCACGATAGCAAATATCCTTCAACTTTCCCCACAGAAAGAAATCCGGACGTCAGATCCGGTGAACGTGCGGGCCATGGTATGTATGGTGCTTCTACGACCAATCCACCTGTCATGAAATATGCTATTCAATACCGCTTCAACTGCACGCGAGCTATGTGCCGCACATCTATCATGTTGGAAGTACATCGCCATTCTGTCATGAAACATCTTGTAGTAACATCGGTAGAACATTACGTAGGAAATCAGCATACAAAAAAAAAAGAATGGTTCAAATGGCTCTGAGCACTATGGGACTCAACTGCTGTGGTCATTAGTCCCCTAGAACTTAGAACTACTTAAACCTAACTAACCTAAGGACATCACACACATCCATGCCCGAGGCAGGATTCGAACCTGCGACCGTAGCAGTCCCACTGTTCCGGACTGCGCGCCTAGAATCGCGAGACCACCGCGGCCGGCAGTCAGCATACATTGCACCATGTAGATTGCCATCGATAAAATGGGGGGACAATGATCCTTCCTCCCACAATGCCGAACCATACATTAACCTGCCAAGGTCGCTCATGCCAGTTTACGTTTCCGCTGTTGGTGAATGAAGCTTCGTCGCTGAATAGAACGCGTGCATAAAATTTGTCATCGTCCCGTAATTTCTCTTGTGCCTAGTGGCAGAACAGTACAAGACGTTCAAAGTCGTCACTATGCAATTCCTGGTGCATAGAAATATGGTACGAGTGCAATCGATGTTGATGTAGCATTCTCAACAAAGACATTTTTTAGATTCCCGATTCTCGCTCAATTTGTCTGTTACTGATGTGTGGATTAGCCGCGACAGCAGCTAAATCACCTACTTGGGCATCATCATTTGTTGCAGGTTGTGGTTGACGTTTCACATGTTTCTGAACACTTCTTGTTTCCTTAAATAACATAACAATCCGGACATTTGGATGATGTCGTCCAGGATTCCGAGCAGCATACATAGCACACGCCCATTGGGCATTTTGACCACAACAGCCATACATGACACGATGTCGACCTTTTCCGCAATTGGTAAACGGTCCATTTTGACACGGGTAGTGTATCAAGAAGCAAATACCGTCCGCACTGGCGAAATGTTACGTGATACCACGTAATTATACGTATGTGACTATTACAGTGCCATTTATCACAAAGCGAAGAAAGTGGTCCAACTACAACATTCATATTTCTTTACGTACTACACGAATATGTAATAATAATGGGGTTCCTGTTTAAGAAAACGCAGTTGATATCCGTTTGACCTATGGCAGCGCCATCTAGCGGGCCAACCATAGCGCCATCTGGTTTCCCCCTTTAAGCTATACAAGTTTCGTTCTTTGCAGTTTTTTTTTTGTTTGACGCTTATTTCGTGAAATATTTGCCCCCTTCACTATCAATGGAGCACCCTGTATTCTTGGGTTACCGTGACGACTGTGGCGTCACGAAGGGGATCGAGTCACTGAGTTAAGTGATGCAAAAATATAATTTCTCAGACACTGAAAAAGCGAACCCCATTCTAGAGGGAATAAACGACACGTAATAGAAGAAAGAAGAAGTCGATCGGCACATGAACACTGACGGCCAGCCTGGGACGTCCAACAAGATAGGTACAGAAAACAGAGGATATCGAAAGAACAGATTCATACTTCATCACGGATCCGCTTAGTAAGCGCGAAAGCGTCGCGGGGATGCTCATCCAGCTCCAGTGGCAGACCCTTCAGGAGCGAAATGGTTCAAATGGCTCTAAGCACTATGGGACTGTCATCAGTCCCCTAGAACTTAGAACTGCTTAAACCTAAACCTAACTAACCTAAGGACATCACACACATCCATGCCCGAGGCAGGATTCGAACCTGCGACCGTAGCAGCAGCGCTGTTCCGGACTGAAGCGCCTAGAACCGCTCGGCCACAGCGGCCCGCTTACAAGAAAGAAGTGCTTTCCTAGAAGAGTGAACCAATATATTCCTTCTTGCTGTGTCTGTCCTGCGAAAAGACCATGAAGGCAGAATGAGAGACATTAGAGATAATGTAGAGGCCTACCGATTACCGTTCTACCCGAGCGCCATTCGCGACTGGAAGAAGAGGCAGTGACTATGGCGGGGCACAGAACACATTCTGCTACGCAACGTGCGGAGTGTGGATGTAGCTGTAGAAGCAATAAAAGACAGGCATGTCAAGGAAACTATTTGTAACGTGAAGTTTACGTGCAAACCGGTGACAAGTGAAATAATAAGAAGTGCAGAGGACTTGCAAGATACAACTAATTTATTACTGATCAACAGTTTAACCCAAAGGGCAGAGTATTTACCAAAAAATTTCTACAAGTGTCTCTTATTCACAAGTCAGAAAAATACATTACACAATATCTTTCTAATTGAATTAGGTGCAAACAAGAACTTCTTAAAACTTCTATACTAACTGTAATCACTTCAATAATAAAAGGTAAAATTAGTTTCATTTAACAAGTCACTTGAAGAATGAAGGTGAAATACGTTTCTTTTAAATAGGTCACCTGGGCAAGCGCAATAGGACAATTCACATAATTTCCAATTTCCGTTACCCATCAAGTATTTCTCTTTAACACGTACATAAGTTCAACTCCCGCTGCACGTAAGGTATAAATCAGAACACTATTCTCCTTCCTTTATGGTTTTGAAGGTAAATATATGACGAGTATATGGCGTCCCAATGCAGAGGAAACCTAACTTAATGCAAGATCCCCACTCACTGCAACCCGAAGAACTCAGTGGCCGCCGCGTCGGTTGCCATTTTCCCCGCGGGCAAAAGAACCTCCCGTTCCCTCTGGTACTGGTCGGCCAAGGCGTCGTACTCCGGACATGGATTTAGACGTGGACTAGGTGCCCGCTGTAGTGCTACAACAAAAAAGCACAAACACACAGCCACAGCCAAAAGAAACAATGTTAACAGCCCCAAAATAAAGTAATATAAAATTTTGCAAAAATAGATCACATCAAGACAAAGGCAAATTAATTATGGTTAAAAGAATTAACTGTAAACCTCAAATTTCATCATCATCATCATCATCATCATCATCATCATTTAAGACTGATTATGCCTTTCAGCGTTCAGTCTGGAGCATAGCCCCCTTATAAAATTCCTCCATGAGCCTCTTCTGATCTTAAACCTATTACTTCAAAATCATTCCTAACCGAACCCAGGTACCTTCTCCTTGTTCTGCCCCGACTCCTCCTACCCTCTACTGCTGAACCCATGAGTCTCTTGGGTAACCCTGCTTCTCCCATGCATGTAACATGACCCCACCATCTAATCCCGTTCGCCCTGACAGCTACATCTATAGAGTTCATTCCCAGTTTTTCTTTGATTTCCTCATTGTGCACACCCTCCTGCCATTGTTCCCATCTACTAGTACCTGCAATCATCCTAGCTACTTTCATATCCGTAAACTCAACCTTGTTGATAAGGTAACCTGAATCCACCCAGCTTTCGCTCCCATACAACAAAGTTGATCGAAAGATTGAACGGTGCACAGATAACTTGGTCTTGGTACTGACTTCCTTCTTGCAGAAGAGAGTAGATCGTAGCTGAGCGCTCACTGCATTGACTTTGATACACCTTGCTTCAAGTTCTTTCACTATGTTGCCATCCTGTGAGAATATGCATCCTAAGTACTTAAAACCGTCCACCTGTTCTAACTTTATTCCTCCTATTTGGCACTCAGTCCGTTTATATTTCTTTCCCACTGATATTACTTGCGTTTTGGAGACGCTAATCTTCATACCATAGCCCTTACATTTCTTATCTCTGAAATATTACTTTGCAAACTTTCAATCGAATCTGCCATCACAACTAAGTCATCCGCATATGCAAGACTACTTATTTTGTGTTCACTTTTTTAATCTCACCCAGCCAGTCTATTGTTTTCAACATAAAATCCATAAATAATATGAACAACAGTGGCGACAGGTTGCAGCCTTGTCTTACCCCTGAAACTACTCTGAACCATGAACTCTGCCTGACTATCCATGTAAAGACCTTTAATTGCCTGCAAAAGTTTGCCTCCTATTCCATAATCTCGTAGAACAGACAATAACTTCATCCTAGGAGCCCGGTCGTATGCCTTTTCTAGCTCTATAAAGCATACATACAATTCCCTGTTCCAGTCATAACACTTCTCCCTTATTTGCCGTAAGCTAAAGATCTGGTCCTGACAACCTCTAAGAGGCCTAAACCCACACTGATTTTCATCCAATTGGTCCTCAATTAATACTCGCACCTTCCCTTCAACAATACCTGAGAAGATTTTACCCACAACGCTGATTAAAGAGATACCTCTGTAGTTGTTACAATCTTTTCTCTTTCCATGTTTAAAGATTGGTGTGACTGCTGCTTTTATCCAGTCTGATGGAACCTGTCCCGACTCCAAGGCCATTTCAGTTATCCTGTGTAGCCATTTAAGACCTGACAATCCACTGTATTTGATGAGTTCTGACTTAATTTCATCCACCCCAGCTGCTTTATAGCACTGCAATCTATTGACCATTTTCTCCACTTCCTCAAATGTGATCCTATTTCCATCATCATTCCTATCCCATTCTACCTCGAAATCTGAAACATTACTGATCGTATTTTCACCTACATTGAGCAACTCTTCAAAATATTTCCTCCATCTGCCCAAGGCATCCACAGGATTCACCAGCAGTTTTCCTGATCTGTCCAAAATACTTGTCATTTCCTTCTTACCTCCCTTTCGAAGACTGCTAATTACACTCCAGAATGGTTTTCCAGCAGCTTGACCCATAGTCTCCAACCTGTTTCCAAAGTCTTCCCGGTGCGTCGCAGCTCCAATACAATATTGGCACTCATAAAAAAAGGTAGAAGCTAGTGATAACACGGGTAGGTCCGAGTGCAAAACGAGAAAGCTTGAATGTCTACTTCTTCAATAGACAGCTGCGTTGTACAGAGTCTGTGCAGAAGATCATGGCCGAGTCACGCCTCAAGAACTTGCAATAACAGGCCCGCTTCCGCACTCCGAGCCACGTACACCCGTCAAATCCAGCTAACTCCACGCAAACACAAGTTCCACCCTCTGAGCAGCGACACGTACTGGCCGTTCCGAAGCCAAAACCCAGTCTGCCCGCCAGCCCATCAGCAGCACCACAGGCCAACGAGGCAAAGATAAGCGACGCCAGAGGGAAACAATCGATCAGGGTGAATCGAACGGAGAAAGCGACTGGCACCAGCGCCTCCCCACGTATCACTGTTTGTTTATTACATGTGCAACAGAGAAATTACTTCAAGGTAAACCAATACATTTCACGATTGTACTATGAACGTGAATTTCCAAATATAGGCTTACATGAAACAGAGGAGTTATTCGAAATTTGGAGAGCCAAGTTAGCACAGTCGTTGCGCAGATATGATTTTGGCAACACTCCGCTTCGGTCTGAGTCTGTTGAATGCAGGTACCTGGAACGGATCTACGTTTAGAGTGAAGTGTCCCGTTTGATCACGAGTTGTACGCTACCACCTCTACTTCCCTTTCCGGTCATATAATGGCGGAGAAAATTTCTTCGTCCATCAGTATTCGAAATGGTTACGTCGGACTGGAGTGCCACCTCGTCTACGGAGCTAAGTTGTGTAATGGAATGAGCACCCTAAATGCGTACACTTGTATTAAGGTACATATCAGTGTCAAGCCTACTAGTATTTTAGATTTTGCTATTCTTATCACGGCAATGGCCTTCCCGCAGCGGATACATCGGTTACCGTGAGATCACCGAAGTTAAGCTCTGTCGGGCGTGGTCGGCGATTGGGTGGGAGACCATCCAGGCCGCGATGCGCTGTTGCCATTTTTCGGGATGCACTCAACCTCGTGATGCCAATTGAGGAGCTACTCGACCGGTCAAGAAAGTTAAAGTCCGACTACTGAACTCCGTATGGGACTTAGTCTCTGAAAATAATATTAGGTTACACATTGATTAGCAATACAGTTCATAATAATAATATTTACATATTCGTAATCAGGGCGTCAAATAGAATCAGATAGCTTGTTCAGTTATTTGTTTTTCAATATTTTCATCGGAACATGTTATGCCGTACGCGTGCTAAAGGAAATCTAGTAGCACGCCGCCAACATGCCACGAAGGAGATACATTCGTCGTAAACGGTCTACAGTGTATAAAACGATTGAGAACATCGAGTTCGCTACAACATCTGGGGATAAGAAGAACCGCATACCAGTTAAATCTGTTGCCGCTTCTGCTCTTGTTGATGGACCTTGTGTATTTGTTGGATGTAGAGTTAATTTTAGCATTGATATTAACGACACTTTTGGTCATGGTAATGGCTGGCTTACAGTAGCTATTGTACGAGGTGGGTCTGGTACTCCATCTGTACCAGGACTAGAAAGTTTTGTGGACAGAGACATAATTGCCTATCGTACTTATCATATGGCTGAACTTGCTAGTAAAGACTTCGGTAAATCAGCCGTACCGTCGCGTGCTACTAGATTTCCTTTAGCACGCGTACGGCATAACATGTTCCGATGAAAATATTGAAAAACAAATAACTGAACAAGCTATCTGATTCTATTTGACGCCCTGATTACGAATATGTAAATATTATTATTATGAACTGTATTGCTAATCAATGTGTAACCTAATATTATTTTCACCACCATCATAACGACCGGGAGAGCGGTGTGCTGACCCCACGCCCCTCCTATCCGCATCCTCCTCTGAGGATGACACGGCAGTCGGATGGTTCCGATGGGCCACTTGTGGCCTCTAGACGGAGTGTTTTTCTTTGTAATTATCTACAGTTTTTATGCGAAATGTTGTCGCTAGTGTTTCACGGGCAGCAGCACATGAAGCAGTGCCGAATTACTGCGATTTTCTAAAGCCAGACTACGTCATTCGTAAGCTAATTTGCCAGTATTCGTAATAAAAGCCACTGTTTGTTTGTTTTTATAGCCACGCTGCAGGAAGCAACAGAGGGTGCCAACCGCTAAGTGGCGAGAAACTGTTTGTGGTAACAACTGAGAATGTGTCAGACCGTTCGTTCTTAATCGCGACTCCTCCTACTGCCACAATGTCAGACGACCTAGCTTTACGATGTAGTGAGTGCAGAAAAGCTGGTTATCGGTAGTAGGGTAACCCTTTCAGGACTCACTGTGCGTGATGGAAGTTTAAACGCCACATAAGCATAGCAGCTGTGGTCTAGGGTATCTGCAATACGGTCGTTGGTGGTGGAACATGCTGCCGGCCCGTGTGGCCGAGTGATTCTAGGCGCTTCAGTCTGGAACCGCGCGACCGCTACGATCGCAGGTTCGAATCCTGCCTCGGACATGGATGTGTGTGTTGTCCTTAGGTTAGTTAGGTTTAAGTAGTTCTAAGTTCTAGGGATGGAAGTGAAATGTGGACGATAACTAGTTTGGACAAGAAGAGAATAGAAGCTTTCGAAATGTGGTGCTACAGAAGAATACTGAAGATAAGGTGGATAGATCACGTAACTAATGAGGAGGTATTGAATAGGATTGGGGAGAAGAGAAGTTTGTGGCACAACTTGACTAGAAGAAGGGATCGGTTGGTAGGACATGTTTTGAGGCATCAAGGGATCACAAATTTAGCATTGGAGGGCAGTGTGGAGGGTAAAAATCGTAGAGGGAGACCGAGAGATGAGTACACTAAGCAGATTCAGAAGGATGTAGGTTGCAGTAGGTACTGGGAGATGAAGAAGCTTGCACAGGATAGAGTAGCATGGAGAGCTGCATCAAACCAGTCTCAGGACTGAAGACCACAACAACAACAACAAGTTCTAGGGGACTGATGACCTCAGATGTTAAGTCCCATAGTGTTCAGAGCCATCTGAACCATTTTTTTTTTTTTAACATGCTCTTCATTCAGGCGAAGCTGGCAGCTTACTTGCTTTTCCTTATGCCCCATAACACTTTATGTGTTCTGACTGCATCGAATAGGTCATTCTAGTCTGTGAGCTGTAGGCGGGAGTTACCGAAGTCGTTCGAACGGCACGGGAGTTCGGCCCTTCGCCGGAAGCCCTACATGGATACAGGATTTTCCCCAAAACTGAGTATACTGTGCCATTCGGGAATGTTTTTAGCGCTCCACGTATTCGTAATGTTTATAGTTAGGTCATGGAAACTATGTAGTTTCTAAGATGTTCCCCAATCGACCACCACAGATATTGTTAAGCTTTTGCGCATAGATTTGTTGAACGAGCAAAGAAAGATATACGAAATTGCACCCCACACATTTTAATATTCTGTGAACGGGAACCTCTTACGTAAAAGACGACAAAACGTATCGGTGACATTAAAAAAATTTTGTGAAATTTTGGAGGACATTATGTAAGCGTAATGTCATATCGCTGGCTGAGTTGTGGAGTATCTTTGCTGGCAGTTGCGTCTGTAGAGAGTTGAGCGCGGGACACGGAATGTTGTGTTGTGTAGTGTGTAGCTCTGCATGTCACAGGCATTGTTAGTATGGAAGTTGAAGTGTCGCTACAAGTGCTATTTCAGTAAAGTCGCGAAATATGGAAAAGATTCAGAGGAAAGTGCGTCAAGAAGTAATTAAAATACGAGCAGTGCCGCCGATAACGTATTTGTGTATCCTCTCGTTGCGTGTCGTACCGTACAGCATCAGTCATCCGCGCCGTGTTCTGTCTCTCACATGAACTAATGTGAATCAGTAATACTATTTACCGCAAAAGAGAGCATTTAAGTGCCAGTGAGAGGACGTGCGTTCGATCATCACGATTCAGCATTATCGACAATCAACCGCGCCGCGACGGTTACGCGCACGCTCCAACAACTGAGAACTGTGAACTGTAAATTTAACTTTGTGAACAGTGTTAAAATATCATTACTAGTATCAAGGAGGACTGGTACCAAATATCTGTGTATGCGTGAGGAGAGTAAGAACTTTCGCGCGATCATTCGGCTTCCGCATCATCAACAATCACCCGCGTCGTGTCGGTTACGCGTACGCTCGTCCGAATGTGGACTGTTAATCATCCATTAATTGGGATAACTCTTATGAATTAGAATGTAAACAGTGCAACCTGCGACTTTCTTTTACCGTCTCAGAATATAGTTGTTTATACCAGACGTAGGACAGTGTTGGGTTTTGACGTCGAGATGCTCCCCTAACTCGCTTGCGTATTTCGATAGATAATTTCAGGCAAGACCAGTACGGCCGTCGCGGGATTACCAGGTGCGTGGTGTGGACAGAGCGCGCGGTCCAGCAGTGAAAACAGTTTAAGGGTACCACCCCAACCCCATATACACCCCCGGGCGTGTTACAATTATTTCAATTAATAATTGTGGTAAAACTGTAAAACTTGGTAAGATGCTTGAACAGTTTCATTGTGCCCATTCACCAAGTTTTGTGTCATTTGATTCAATAATTTTGGCAAGCGGCACTAAAATTCCTTGATTTTAAGTACCTTGGCTTTCTTACGTAGATGTTTTACGAACCTATCCTTTTGTGAACTTGTTAAAAAGCTTGCGGGCTTTGTCAGTCTGAGTTATTTGTTTTCGAAATATACAGTGCTGAAGGCGAACGAAGAACACACCCCAAAAATGAGTCTTTTTTCAAATCTTGTATCTCAAAAGGGATGCTTCTCTTAACTACACTTTACAAGACAGTTCTTTTCTGTACAAAACATCAAACTTACACAATCATGTTTTTTTACAGGTCTACATTTGTACTGTAAAGTTTCCATGTAAATTACTATTTCGATATGTCATTTTCTAAGCTCACATAACTTCGTGAACAGTAGTAGTAAACGCATGTCCAAATTCAGTTAGCTATAAATGAAAAATAAAACATGGAGGTTATTGCGTAACGTTTCAACTTCTTAGAAATATATTTCAATAGAACAATTTGATTTTTCAGGTGACTTTTCATGCTTTGAAAGTTTCATGAATTCAACAAGTGAAAAATACTTGCCAAAGTGTAGTTCTGGTAATTTGGTTGCTTCAAGTGGCCGTTTGCGCTAGCCTATAATTGCAGAGAGGTGAACAAAATGTAGGTGATTTTTTTCTCCTCGTTCTTATAGAGTCGTTCTGCCCTGAGGTTAAGCGATGAATCTATTATCTGAACTGATCATAAAGTCAATTTTCCTAACAAATTTTCAATTGTGAATCAGCAAATTGCACTTTGAAGCATTCAAATTAGCAAATCTATGCCTTAGCACGTTTCCTTCACTTACCCAATCAGCAACTGTATGAAGTTACCTGAAAATGCTATTCGATTAAATTTTTAACTGTACAGTTAGTTTTGTAATACAGTTATAAAAGATTTAAAAATTATAGACGAACCCTCAGGTGCCATTTTTCTTTAAAGACCTTCTGACTTTACTGCTGCTGTCGCAGTAAATTGTACGATATTACAATATGATGTTCAGAACAGCGAGTCACGCCTTTTCTAACTTGTCCAAAATTTTTGTCTTGGCGCCGCGGCCTCTTGTCATACTACTCACAAAGTATGAAGACTTGTAGGCTAAAAATATTTGTGCCTCAGCAAACATACAAACAAAACTTGAACCTCAGAGAGAGTCGAGTGGGGTTACCTAGACCGTTTGACATGGACTCATCCTTTGCCAAATTTGATTACATGTGTGGTTATGTTAACTACTGAAGCGGAGGCTACATCAGCGAGAACGACCGTGGACGAGAATCAATGTATTTTCAGTGTTAATCTTAGACCGTAGACTGTCATTACGCGCTATATGCAGTGAATCCGACTGTCATAGCTGTTGTCATTTACAGTTTAAATTAGCCCTACTATAGCAGTTTTATACAGTATACGCTGATCGGCCAGAACATATGACCACCGACCTATTACCGGTATACACCCGTCCAGGTGCTAGCAGCGTCACCTGGTAGGAATGACTGCTAGTCAGAGACACACATGGTACATGTAGTATCAGTGAGCTTGCTGTGCATGTGTAGAATGGAAAAGGCGTGCGATCTGTCTGCGTTTCACCGAGGGCTATTGCGATAGCCGGAGGTTCAGCACGGAGACTGCACTACTTGTCGGTTCTTCTAGGAATGCTTCTTGACGAAACAGAGTTGAAACCACATCCAGACGTCGTGGGGTAGGGCGGCCACCCCTCTTTACAGATGCCGGACATCGTAGGCTGGACAGACAGGCAACACAGGACAGGTGGTGAGATGCGGCGGAGCCAACATCAGACATCAATGCTGGGTGGAGTACAAGTGCGTCTGGACACACAGTGCCCCGAACACTCTACATCTACATACATACTCCGCAATGCACCATACGGTGCGTGGCGGAGGGTACCTCGTACCACAACTAGCATCATCTCTTCCTGTTCCACTCCCAACAGAACGAGGGAAAAACGACTGCCTATATGCCTCTGTACGAGACCTAATCTCTCTTATCTAATCTTTGAGGTCTTTCCGCGAAATGTAAGTTGGCGGTTTTAAAATTGTATTGCATTCAGCCTCAAATGCTGGTTCTCTAAATTTCTTCAGTAGCGATTCATGAAAAGAACGCCTCCTTTCCTCTAGAGACTCCCACCCGAGTTACTGAAGCATTTCCGTAACACTCGCGTCATGATCAAACCTACCAGTAACAAATCTAGCAGCCCGCCTCTGAATTGCTTCTATGTCCTCCCTCAATCCGAACTGATAGGGGTCCCAAACGCTAGAGCAGTACTCAAGAATAGGTCGTATTAGTGTTTTATAAGCGGTCTCCGTAACAAATGAACCACATCTTCCCAAAATTCTACCAATGAACCGAAGACGACTATCCGCCTTCCCCACAACTGCCAAAGATCTTTGTTACAAGCAACAGTTGTAAAGCGCATGCTGGATGCTGGTAAAGTGTCACTGTCAAAGTGTAAACTAATATAGTTTGTGTGAAAGTGTTCTGGACATCAAACTGGAGGCAGACAGATCCGAAAAAAGCCGCCTATACTATCGCAAACCAGCACCCAGCATTATGCTACTACCAGTAATGCTGTAACTTCCCGGATCCCTTCAAAACCATCTGAAGATGAACCTGAAAAGGTTCGAAAACCGGTTCATGTAATAAAGAATTATTATTCAAAAAAAGCGACTGGTGGCAGTTGTGTGTAACTTATTTACATATAATCAGCATTTCTGTCGATGCATTTTTGTAGACACTGTGGCCGTTTGTGTATGCTCATGTCATACCAATTCGCAGCCATGCTGTCGGAGCTGAATCGCTTTCCGGCCAAATGTTCTTTTAACCTAGGGAACAGGTGATAGTCACTGGGTGCCAAGTCAGGACTATAGGGTGGGTGAGTGAATGTGTTCCACTAAAAATGTTGCAGGAGAGAAACGGTTTTTCTAGCGAAGTGTGGGCGAGCGTTGTCATGGAGAATGTGTACGCCCTTGCTCAACATTCCTCTTCTACGGTTCTGAATTGCCCGTTTGAGTTTTTTCAGGACATCACAGTACCTGTCAGGTCTAACTGTGGTCCCAGCGAATCAGCTCCTATGATGAGGTGAAAAAAGAGGTTCATAACTTTCCGAGCAGTATGGCGGCGAGCTGGTATGACATGGACATACAAAAATGCATCGACATAAATGGTGATTATGTCGAAAAATAGCTAAATGTTCAAGCTGTAAACTGATGTAAGCCATTGCAGAAATAAACAGGCCTATGTACTTATAAAAAAATAGGAGACCTTACTTTTGGGACTACCCTCTTATATTTTACTAGCGTCAGAAGTACCTCTTCTTCCGTGGCATTTTATTTTGAGATGGTTCTCGAAAAATGTCAAATGTATTTTATGCTGCGATCAGAGATAACTTACGCATTCGTCCATTACGTCCATTATTTACACCAAACAAGCGTTCACGTTTTATGAATTTTGCTAAATCCACTTCATATACTAAAACAATATTAAGGAAAGAAGCAGAAAATATATTGGAAAATGTTTATAGTTAGCAGAACATATAGTGAGTCCGATAGTATTAGCATTTTGCTGTATCAAAGTATTTGTCATTCATCTAGTTTTGGATATGTAACACGAGGAAATTTCGTACTTCACCAGTGTAAAAACCGTTCTCCGTATTGATTTTGCAGTAAAAAGAAGTTATGCAGTTCGTGCCTTAGACAAATAAAATAAAGGACATTGCAATTAATATCTCCTCCATATCATGTATCTTTATTGGAGAGTTTCACAAATAAATTTTTTTGATATTGTGTGTGTGTGTGTGAAATCTTATGGGGCTTAACTGCTAAGGTTATCAGTCCCTAAGCTTACACACTACTTAACCTAAATTATCCTAAGGACAAACACACACACCCATGCCCGAGGGAGGTCTCGAACCTCCGCCGGGACCAGCCGCACAGTCCGTGACTGCAGCGCCCAGACCGCTCGGCTAATCCCGCGCGGCTGTGATATTTACCCAAAGTAAATACTGTAGACGACCGTCCGTGTCTCCTTGGAAACGACATTAATCCTTAGCTTCAATTTCAATTCACTGAATTGATTTCGAAAACTGAATCAACAAAATTTGAGTATTTTTAAAACAAATTTACCTGCTGAACATTGGATTACTTTCCTTGTATATTACTTCGGGCAACTAAACGCTGCACCAACCTTTACCACCACAATTTAAAAAAATCTTGATTAACATCATTACGATAAAGAAAAATTAATGTTAGTGTATAAGTCTCCTGCAGCCAACATCCAACTATCAGCTGGCTGAGATGCTGCTTCCCATGTAATGACGTCATGCGCAGTGTCACTCACAATCTAGGATTATGAATCACACATAATGTAGCGGAAGAATGACAACGAAAACAGAAACTGCATTAAAAAAAGAAGATAAAACCAACGAAACTAATGTTGTCCACGGAAGATGAGAGTAACGAAATACTGAGAGCAGAAACAGCAGATGCACTCGTTGGAATGGCGTTGGAGCGAAACAAAAGCGAGAGCTGTTGCATGTCGTTAAAAGTCAGATACTCATCAGCTGGCGATAGCATCGCGGCCGGCAGTGTTTACAAATTCCGCTCGCATTGCGAGAGAGACTGCAGAAGCAGGCAGCGGCAGGTTGCGAAACGCAAGGCCAGACCCACAACCCGAGGAGGAGACGTCCTAAAAATCTGTTTCGGAACAGAGACGAAATACGTACAATGAGTTTGGCCATTACTGGTACATAGGAAAGGGATGAGTAGAGTACAATGAAACGAACAAATAATTCAAATAAGCATAAATCCAGAAACCAATGGTTTCCCCACACGACGTACGCTACTGGCCATTAAAATTGCTACACCACGAAGGTGATGTGCTACAGACGCGAAATTTAACCGACAGGAAGAAGATGCTGTGATATGCAAATGATTAGCTTTTCACAGCATTCACACAAGGTTGACGCCGATGGCGACACCTACAACGTGCCATCTGATTTCTCATACACAAACAGCAGTTGACCGGCGTTGTCTGGTGAAACGTCGTTGTATCACCCTGCGTGATGGTAGGGGGTGCCATCGGTTACATGTCTTGGTCACCTCTTGTTTGCATTAACTGCACTATGAACAGTGGACGTTGCATTTCAGATGTGTGACGACCCGTGGCTCTACTCTTCTTTCGATCCCTGTGTAACCCTACATTTCAGCAGGATAATGCACGACCACATGTTGTAGGTCCTGTATGGGACTTTTTGGATACAGAAAATGTTCGACTGCTGCCCTGGCCAGCACATTCTCCAGATCTCCTACCAATTGAAAACGACTGGTCAATGGTGGCCAAGCAACTGGCTCCTCACAATACGCCAGTCACTACTCTTGATGAACTGTGGTATCGTGTTGAAACTGCAATGGGCAGCTGTACCTGTACACGCCATCCAAGCTATGTCTGACTCAATGCCGAGGCGTATCAAGGCCATTATTACGATCAGAGTCGGTTGTTCTGGGTACTGATTTCGTGGGATCTATGCACCCAAACTGCGTAAAAATGTAATCACATGTCAGTTCTAGTAAAATATATTTGTCCAATGAATACCCGTTTATCATTTGCATTTCTTCTTGTTGTAGCAATTTTAATGGGCAGTAGTGGGTTATGACTGTGATCACAAACACGTTATAGCAGCGTCCTCGAATATTCATACTGCAGATAAGCACTTGAGGACAAACACATTACAACGAGTTGTCGACATGGCCACCGTTCATGTGAAGGTAGGTTTCAACACGTCTTCTCATCGATGCCCCTACACGTTCAAAAATACCAGGCATCTTCAGAGCGTACTGACAACAGTCCACAATGGTTTCCCGGAGTTCATCGATCCTATCAATGGGGCTGCAATACACCAACGATTTAATTATTTCCATACAAAATGTATAACGGTTTCAAGTCGGGGGGCAAGGCAGGCCATGGTGTTGGCCAACCACGACCGATACACTTTTTTATTAGAACGCTCTTTACCAGTATTTATATATATTGACCCTATGACTTATCTTAGAAGCTAGATTAAGGATGGCAAACCTACGTTTCTAGCATTTGTAGACTTACAGAAAGCTTTTGACAATGTTGACTGGAACACTCTCTTTCTAATTCTGAAGGCGGCAGGGGTAAAATACAGGGAGCGAAAGGCTATTTACAATTTGTACAGAAACCAGATGGCAGTTATAAGAGTCGAGGGACATGAAAGGGAAGCAGTGGTTGGGAAGGGAGTGAGACAGGGTTGTAGTCTCTCCCCGATATTATTCAATCTGTATATTGAGCAAGCAGTGAAGGAAACAAAAGAAAAATTCGGAGTAGGTATAAAAATCCAGGGAGAAGAAATAAAAACTTTGAGGTTCGCCGATGACATCATAATTCTGTCAGAGACAGCAAAGGACTTGGAAGAGCAGTTGAACGGAATGGATAGCGTCTTGAAAGGAGGATATAAGATGAACATCAACAAAAGCAAAACTTGGATAATGGAATGTAGTCGAATTAAGTCGGGTGATGCTGAGAGAATTAGATTACACTTAAAGTAGTAAAGAAGTTTTGCTATTTGGGGAGCAAAATAACTGATGATGGTCGAAGTAGAGAGGATATAAAATGTAGACTGGCAATGGCAAGGAAAGCGTTTCTGAAGAAGTGAAATTTATTAACATCGAGTGTAGATTTAAGTGTCAGGAAGTCATTTCTGAAAGTATTTGTATGGAGTGTAGCCATGTATGGAAGCGAAACATGGACGATTAATAGTTTGGACAAGAAGAGAATAGAAGCTTTCGAAATGTGGTGCTACAGAAGAATGCTGAAGATTAGATGGAATCGGATTGGGGAGAAGAGAAGTTTGTGGCACAACTTGACCAGAAGAAGGGATCGGTTGGTAGGACATGTTCTGAGGCATCAAGGGATCACCAATTTAGTATTGGAGGGCAGCGTGGTGGGTAAAAATCGTAGAGGGAGACCAAGAGATGAATACACTAAGCAGATTCAGAAGGATGTAGGTTGCAGTAGGTACTGGGAGATGAAAATGCTTGCACAGGATAGAGTAGCATGGAGAGCTGCATCAAACCAGTCTCAGGACTGAAGACCACAACAACAACAACATATATCCGGAATGACGAGCAACGTTACTTGGCAGCCACAAGTCACGCGAAAAGTTATTTTCGTTCTTAAGTTTAGCATAATAATGTAAAAGGATATTTTAATCGATCCAGCAAACAGTCAATGTGGCAAAATGTCATAATTCAGTTCCCAATTTGATGTTAAGTTAGTCGTTATTCTGCTTTCTGTTACTCTTCACCGTCGCCTCCCTAGCTTTGTCTGTTCTTCAGGCGTATCTCTGCTATTTATGCAGTCCACTGGTCTCTTAAGGGTTCCTTACATCTCAGCAAAATGTTTCTGACTTAAAAGACACCAAAAAAAGTTCCGTTCTCCTCCTCCATATTTTCTAAGCAACACGATTAATAACTATCGAAGATCACATTCAGAATTCAGTTGTACTATCGGAGGGGTGTCCCACTACTCCTAGATTATTAAACTTTACTAAGTAAACGTCTCTTGCTCACAGTTCAGCTGCTCTCAAGTTTCGCACCCGCAATACGTGAGAACGTGTCCGCTCAATTTCTCGCCTGTACGATGACTCACCAATCAGTAACACATTGCATCCATTCCCCCCGATGCGGCAACAATGCAGTGCAGCAGCAATTCTACAATATGGTTACAACCTTCATCATCTTCATTGTCATATTACAACAATATCTCCACTAACAGTTAATTAGTTCAAAAATTATCACGTCGCGCACTCAAAGTATGATCTTTCCACTGCGCAACTAAAGGGTTTTTAATGTGACAGGTATTGCTACATCAACTGATTACAGTCACTGAAGAAAATTACCAATAATGTCATTTATCTTGTATTTGCAACTCAACGACGATCTCGCTCTGGCTTTGGCTCGTAATTAAAATTGTTGTCTATGTAGGGTGACTATCGCTGTTGGTGCGAAAGGCACTCGGATGTTAATTACTCCGACTTAAAGAACTTACGAAGACAATCTTTTAGGATTAATTTGATGATTTGTGTCTTTCATTGCAATGTGCTTCATACTTGTTTAAACGATGGTCACTTGAAAATAATTCTTGACACTCACTTTTCACAAAAATTCACATTTATTAAACTCTTTATACTTTCGCATGTTCAAAACATTACTTCATCATACAATTTCGCAGCCGTAACTACTCTTAATAAAACTCACAAAATTTTTTCATTGTCCACAACTCAGACTCATCTTTTCATTTCCAACACAAAGTCAAGACCATATTCAATACAAAAACTTGACTACTCTGTACGCTTCTGCGTCAAAAGTCATAAGCCAGCATCAAAGATAACAATGAGTACAAAGATATTCACACTAGATATTATATCGATTTCAACACCTCAAAACATCGACGTACATTCATATAAAAACGAAACCAAATTCGAACAGAGTGAAAAATATGAGACATTACGTAGAAAAATACGGTTGGCGGGTGGTAATAGTTTCGCAAATAAAGAACCATTACAATATCCATCTCAAGACTGGTAAAAACGCAAGTGGTACTTTCATCGCCGAGGTACTTACTCAATCAGCAAAGGATGTTGACGTTTAATAGAAAATTCAGTTATTTTCTTATTTTTTTTTTTACATAAGACAGAGAAAATCGGTTAATAAATGTTTTAATAGCAGCCTTATTCAATCACTTCAGTTTTTTTGCGTGTGTTGGTATTGATTGCAAAACTTACCACCTACAAAACTGAATAATTCTGCTTATATTATTAGCTAGCATGCTGCAGAAAAAAGGAGAAACCATACAGAGTGTACAGAAAGAATCTTTCTGCGAAATGTAGCTACACTGGTGTTGCAATTAGCAGCTGGTGAAGCGTTTGAGCTCTCTGACGACTACTGTTTTTGGCAACGCAGTGCGACGTTCGCGACTTGTATGTCTTGATATTTTTGTCTAGAGTCTCAGATGAGCGCAAAACTAATAAGTCTCATGTATTAGAAGTTTTTCGGTATCCAACAACAAATATCTTCTCTGGTGCTATTTAAGATACATATTCTGCTGTAATGTGGCGAAGCTAGATTTGGAGTTGAACCCGTGACAAATAAGCCGTTACCGAGTTAAATTACCATCTTTGAACGACATTTACTTCTACGTCCTCGATTATTTGTTGTATGTATTCCAATCTCTGTCTCCTCCTACGGTTTTTACCTTCTAGAGCTCCATCTAGCTCCATGAAAAATATTGCTTGATGTCTTTACACACGTCCTAATCCGCTTAAAGTCGAATCTTTTTCCAACTCAGAGTCACTTTTATGAGTTTCAGTCTAACATAATCAAATCATGCAATCATAACTTTCCGAGAAGTCGACCGGAGACAGCAAGAATACAAAAAGAGAATTTTATTTATGTGCCTCTCTCCATCCAATATAGAGAAAATGAGACTGGTAACTACGTGGTGAATGTTTTACTTCTCTCCCGTTATGACACAAAAAATCACTTTGTACTCTATAACCAACATTTGAAAATCCATTAGTTTCCTCATAATCATTTATATATCACACATAAACTTGTGCTTAGAATCGAATTGCTGTTCCCATGTAAGACTAACTGATGCTAAATGTGCGGAGGCACACATCATTGGTACAGCCCCTACATTTGCATTTGAAAATAACCACGTGCTGGGAGTGGCCAGTAATGCACGACGAACGCTACAGAAAATATTTCAACTTGTAATAAATTTACCGGCCTATTGTGGCCAAGATAGATTTGACAAACAAACCAATCGGGGCACATGCGTTAGAACTTAACATGGTTCGAAAACTGATCGCGGGAGCTGAACCCGCATATCCAGACTCGAAATTGCATTTGCGTGACGAACCAAAAGCGGTATTGCGAAATCGGATTACGGAAGCCCACGTAAATGTAGATATCGTGCGTCTCTCCTGTGCCCCTAGACTTAGAACTACGTAAACCTAACTAACCTAAGGACATCACACACATCTATGCCCGAGGCAGGATTCGAACCTGCAACCGTAGCAGTCACGCGATTCCGGACTGAAGCGCCTAGAACCGTTCGGTCACAGTGGCCGGCGGAACTCTACATGCCGCTCTGAACGGAACGAAACTGACAGATGTAAACAAATTTCCGAAGTACCCCAAGGAAATGTGATAGGAGCGTTACTGTTTTCAGTGTACATAAATGAGCTAGTAGAAAGCGTCGGAAGCTATTTAAGACTGTTCGCAGATGATACGGTTGCCGATAAGGAAGTAACAATACGAGAAGACAGTATAGATTTGCGGAATGACCTGAAGATGACTGATGAGTGTTGCAGAGTCAGGTAGTTGACCCTGAACGTAACTAAATGTAACGTAACCACAAAAAGAAAGCCACTACTGTACAACTACAGTATTGATGGCAAACAGTATCCACCGTGCAATAACCAAAGTGACGTCAAGTGAAACGATCACGTAACATACAGAAGGAGAAGCGGATGCCAGAATGAGATTTATTGGAAGAATTTTAAGGATATGTAAATCATTCACGAAGGAAGTGGCTTACAAGGCGCTTCTTCGGCCAATTCTTGACTATTGTTCGTGTGGTGTCACCGCCAGACACCACACTTGCTAGGTGGTAGCCTTTAAATCGGCCACAGTCCGTTAGTATACGTCGGACCCGCGTGTCGCCACTATCAGTGATTGCAGACCGAGCGCCGCCACACGGCCGGTCTAGTCTAGAGAGACTCCCTGGTACTCGCCCCAGTTGTACAGCCGACTTTGCTAGCAATGGTTCACTGTCTACATAAGCTGTCATTTGCAGAGACGACAGTTCAGCATAGCCTTCAGCTATGTCATTTGCTACGACCTAGCAAGGCGCCATATTCAGTTATTATAATTACTTCAAGAATGTATTCTGAACAGATAATATTGTGAATCATGTACCGTCAAGAGCGACGTCCATCATTAATGGATTAAAGTTAAGTATGAAACTAATTACGTCCGCTTTCTGAATTCTCATTCCTTGTCATGTTCCAGACCTCACGTTAGTATAGTTCTTCCTTCCTCACGCCAGCCTGCGTGAGCTAAAACGCGTGCATTTCGGCCTCCACTCGTAACACGGTGTTGGCTGTTCTGCTAACACAAAAGTTCATGTATCTGGGCCCCTCCCAGATAGGCCAGATCCATAGAAGAGCGGCGCGGTTCGTCACGGGATCGTTTAGCTGGCGAGAGAGCGTCACGGCGATCCAAACAAACCCCACTGGCAGACGTTACAAGAGAGATGTTGAGCCTCACAGAGAGATTTATTACTGAAATTTCGGGTCGGCACGTTTCAGGAGGAGTCGGACAACATGTTACTTTCTCCCAAATACTCGAAATGACCACGACGAGAAACTATGAGAAATTAGAGCTAAAAAATTACAGAGGCCAACTGACCATCATTCTTCCTACGGGCAAGTAGCAAGTGGGACAGAGAAGAGGGGATCCGTTAGTGGTTGCAGAAATACCCTCCGCCACATACCGATAGGTGTCTTGCGGAGTATGACGTAGATGTAGAACTGCGCCGAACGCCTTCCGGAAGTTGAGGGTATTTCACTATATAGCGTTTGTACCAGAGTTACCCTCGGGTAACAGAAGAAATATTGAATTTAATTGATGAAAGGAGAAAATATAAAAATGCAGTAAATGAAACAGGAAAAAAGGAATGCAAACGTCTCAAAAATGATATCGACAGGAAGTGCAAAATGGATAAGTAGGGATGGCTAGAGGACAAATGTAAGGATGTAGAGGCTTATCTTACTATGGGTAAGACACTGTCTAAAGGAAAATTAAAGAGACCTTTGGAGAAAGGGGAACCACTTGCATGAATATTAAGACCTCTGATGGAAAATCAGTTCTAAGCAAAGAAGGGAAAACAGAAAGGTGGAAGGATTATATAGAGGGTCTATACGAGGGCGATGTACTTGAGGACAATATTAAGGAAATGGAAGAGGATGTAGATGAAGATGAAATGGGAGATATGATACTGCGTGAAGAGTTTGACAGAGCACTGAAAGACCTGAGATGAAACAACGCCCCGGGTGAGACAACATTCCCTTAGAACTACTGACAGCTTTGGGAGAGCCAGTCCTGACAAAACTCTACCATCTGGTGAGCAAGATGTATGAGACAGGCGAAATACCCTCAGACTTCAAGAAGGATATAATAATTGCAATCCCAAAGCAAGCAGGTGTTGACAGATGTGAAAATTTCCCAACTATCGAAAAAATGGCTCTGAGCACTATGGGACTCAACTGCTGTGATCATCAGTCCCCCAGAACTTATAACCTAACTAACCTAAGGACATCACACATATCCATGCCCGAGGCAGGATTCGAACCTGCGACCGTAGCAGTCGCACGATTCCGGAAACCGCGAGACCACCGCGGCCGGCACCCAACTATCAGTTTAATAAGTCACAGTTGCAAATTCTTTACATACGAATGGAAAAACTGATAGAAGCCGACCTCGGAGAAGATAAGTTTGGATTCTGTAGAAATGTTGGAACACGTGAGGCACTACTGACCCTACAACTTATCTTAGAAGAAAGATTAAGGAAAGGCAAACCTACGATTCTAGCATTTGTAGACTTAGAGAAAGCTTTTAACAATGTTGATTGGAATACTCTCTTTCAAATTCTAAAGGTGGCAGGGGTAAAAAACACGGAGCGAAAGGCTATTTACAATTTGTACAGAAACCAGATGGCAGTTATAAGAGTCGAGGGACATGAAAGAGAAGCAGTAGTTGGGAAGGGAGTGAGACATCTCCCCAATGTTATTCAATCAGTATATTGAGCAAGCAGTAAAGGAAACAAAAAGAAAATTTCGGAGTAGGTATTGAAATCCATGGAGAAGAAATAAAAACTCTAAGTTTCGCCAATGACATTGTAATTCTGTCAGAGACAACAAAGGACTTGGAAGAACAGTTGAACGGAATGTACAGTGTCTTGAAAGGAGGATATAAGATAAACATCAACAAAAGCAAAACGAGGATAGAGGAATGTAGTCGAATTAAGTCGGGTGATGCTGAGGGAATTAAATTAGGAAATGAGACACTTAAAGTAGTAGAGGAGTTTTGCTATTTGGGGAGCAAAATAACTGATGATGGTCGAAGTAGAGACGATATAAAATGTAGACTGGTAATGGCAAGGAAAGCGTTCTGAAGAAGAGAAATTTGTACGGAGTGTGTATGGAAGTGAAACATGGACAATAAATAGTTTGGACAAGAAGAGAATAGAAGCTTTCGAAATGTGGTGCTACAGAAGAATGTTGAAGATCATAACTAATGAGGAGGTATTAAATAGAATTGGAGAGAAGAGTAGCTTGTGGCACAACTTGACTAGAAGAAGGGATCGGTTGGTATGACATGTTCTCAGACATCGAGGGATCACCAATTTAGTATTCGAGGGCAGTGAGGAGGGTAAACATCGTAGAGGGAGACCAAGAGATGAATACACTAAGCAGATTCAGAAGGATGTAGGCTGCAGTAGGTACTGGGAGATGAAGAAGCTTGCGCAGGATAGAGTAGCATGGAGAGCTGCATCAAACCAGTCTCAGGACTGAAGATCGCAACAACAACAACAACAACCAGAGCCATAACGCCACAGTCGTCAATTTTCTGTATCTTGATAGCCCTGTGACGATCCGGAGTCGGTAAAGAGAATAGAGGTTTTGGGGGTAACCGGATTTGAGAGGCCGCGTCGGACGCAGTGACTGGGTGGTGTGCGCAGCTGACACGGCCCGAGCGTAATGAAGCGAGCGTGCTGGACGCGGCAGTGTGGGGCAGGAAGCTACTGAGGCAGAGACCGCCCGCGAGCGCCGGCCGGCAGTCCAGCTGATGCGGGCCACACACGCCGCTGCCGCCGCCGCTACTGACCAACGCAAACACGTCGGGCAGGCCCGCCCGCTTCCGGCGCGCCGCGCTGGACACGGGCCTCTGTCGTACACACACACACATACACACACACACACACACACACCTACCTACTCTCACACACACACGCACACATACACACAAACATACAGTGCCTCATTTAACTTGATCGTCACAAATAATTTTTTGTCCAGAAGCAAAAATAATAGTGTACGAAACAAGTGTTATTTAGCCAAGGGGAGGACATCAACTTGCGCGATTGCCTTTCTTGTAACTTTGTTCGTTACGAAGATGTGAACACCAGTACGTCTTTTTTAAGTAGCAACCTACATTTTTTTCGGTAAGCCTCTTCATTTCCACTCAACACCCGATTTGAAAGTATTACAGTAACCATTGACATAAATACCATGTTATTAAAATGTAACACAAAATTTAAACTTATGGCCATTAAAATTGCTACACCACGAAGATGACGTGCTACAGACGCGAAATTTAACCAATAGGAAGAAGTTGCTGTGATATGCAAATGATTAGCTTTTCAGAGCATTCACACAAGGTTGGCGCCGGTGGCGACACCTACAACGTGCTGACATGAGCAAAATTTCCAACCGATTTCTCACACACAAGCAGCAGGTGACCGGCGTTGCCTGGTGAAAAGTTGTTGTGATGCCTCGTATAAGGAGGAGAAATGCGTACCATCACGTTTCCGACTTTGATAAAGGTCGGATTGTAGCCTATCGCGATTGCGGTTTATCGTATCGCGACATTGCTACTCGCGTTGGTCGAGATCCAATTACTGTTAGAATATGCAATCGATGGGTTCAGGACGGTAATACAGAACGCCGGGCTGGATCCCAACGGCCTCGTATCACTAGCAGTCGAGATGACAGGCATCTTATCCGCATGGCTGTAACGGATCGTGCAACAGATGGGGACGTTTGCAAGACAACAACCATCTGCACGAACAGTTCGACGAAGTTTGCAGCAGCATGAACTATCAGCTGGGAGAGCACGGCTGCGATTACCCCTGACGCTGCATCACAGAGAGGAACGCCTGCGATAGTCTACTCAACGACGAACCTGGGTGCGCGAATGCCGAAACGTCATTTTTTCGGATGAATCCAGGTTCTGTTTACAGCATCATGATGGTCGCATCCGTGTTTGGCGACATCGCGGTGAACGCGCATTGGAAACGTATATTCGTCATCGCCATACTGGCATATCACTCGGCGCGATGGTATGGGGTGCCATTGGTTACACGTCTCGGTCACCTCTTCTTTGCATGACAGCACTTTGAACAGTGGACGTTACATTTCAAATGTGTTACGACCCGTGGCTCTACCCTTCACTCGATCCCTGCGAAATCCTACATTTCAGCAGGATACTGCACGACCGCATGTTGCAGGCCCTGTACGGGCCTGTCTGGATACAGAAAATATTCGACTGCTGCCATTCACCAGATCTCTCACGAACTGAAAACGTTGGGTCAATGGTGGCCGAGCAACTGGCCCGTCACAATACGCCAGTCACTACTCTTGATGAATTGTGGTAGCGTGTTGGAGCTACACGGGCCACTGTACCTGTACACGCCATCCAAGGCCTGTTTGACTCAATGCCCAGGCGCATCAAGGCCGTTATTACGGCTAGAGGTGGTGGTTCTGGGTACTGATTTCACAGGATCTATGCACCCAAATTGCGTGAAAATGTAATCACATATCAGTTCTATTATAATATGTTTGTCCAATGAATACCCTTTTATCATCTGCATTTCTTCGTGGTGTTGCCATTTTAAAGGCCAGTAGTGTACTTTGGCCCTCGAGAACCAACACACAGCGTAGGTACCTGGGATAACGCAGCTCCGTCACTTACTGGAGTTGATAGTAAAGATATGGAAACACTATGAAAATGCACACCGGGCCTTGTGGCTGAAGACAGGCATTACTACTCAGGCAGAGGAACAGTACAGAAACACGGGCCCACTTTCCCGACGGATGACCTTTCGTCTCGCTGTGTCGCTTCCTTAAAACTGGGAGTTTCAACGTAAGGCAACAAAACCGTCGTAGAACGCACGCTGCCGAGTGTCGAGAAGGATGTTTCCTGTCGGGATAACGCTTTCTGTAGAGTTCATCTGCCTGAGTAGGATCGGCATGTCTTCAATCACAATAACAGTAATTGTAATCTGGTTTTTTATCGAGGACTGCCGTTACTCTACACAAACTATTATCACTTAAAAATATTACAGTGCCACACTACATGCACCCGTACTGTAAGTAAGAAAAACTATTGCAATTCGATATGATGTTATTGCAATTGCTATTCTTCAAGCCGGCCTGAGTGGCCGAGTGGTTCTAGGCGCTTCAGTCTGGAACCGCGCGACCGCTACGGTCGCAGGTTGGAATCCTGCCTCGGGCATGGACGTGTGTGATGTCCTAAGGTTAGGTAGGTTTAAGTAGTTCCAATTTCTAGGGGACTGATGACCTCAGATGTTAAGTCCCATAGTTATCAGAGCCGTTTGAACCGTTTGAACTAGTCTTCTAACTACGTACTCCACAGACGAGTAACGTTTACAGTTTCCCTTCTTTGGTGCACACTGCACTCACACAAACCTTCAACTGAAGACGATTGACGTAATGACCGGTGTGCGTTTTCTTTGTGTTGGCATTTGTTTACTGTCAACTCCAGCAAGTGGACGAGTTTCATTACACTGCGTACCTGAACAATGTACTGGTACAGGAGAACAAGGTTAGTTTTGGGTTATGTTTACAATAAAGTCCCATTTGCTTGAATGGTTCGTTGCGATACGTTTTTGAACAGGTCTTACGAAGTAGATTACCAAATAAAAAATACATGATCTGTTAAAGAAGATGGAGTGCTGCTCCTAAACTAGTAATCAATAAAGTTGATAGAAAGGCAATCGCTACGGTTAATGTCTAATTGGCAGCTAAACAACATTTGCTGGATATATTTTTTTTTATTTTGCTCCCAGAAAACAGTTATTTGCGGCGCTCAAGAAAAAAAAAAGGTTCAAATGGCTCTGAGCACTATAGGACTTAACTTCTGAGGTCATTAGTCTCCTAGAACTTAGAATTACTTAAACCTAACTAACCTAAGGACATCGCACACATCCATGCCCGAGGCAGGATTCGAACCTGCGACCGTAGCGGTCGCACGGTTCCAGACTGTAGTGCCTAGAACGGCTCGGCCACCACGGCCGGCCGAAAACAATCAGGTCCAAATTAAGTTTCCGAAGAGAAAGTTTCAGTCTGTATGCCTAAAACTGTTCATAGAAGTACCAGGCAGAGCAGAAAAGTAGATGCAGCTAAAAAAGCGGTAAGATGGAATTGAACAAGACAGAATAAATGTTTAAATTTTTAACGATGAGCTCATAAACTTTTGTCTCGAATTAAAATTGCAAATATGCGTGTGCGTAACTATTCAGCGTAATAGGTTCAAAATGAGAGGTTTAAATTCTGTCAAACAGTCTTTATTA
Organism: Schistocerca gregaria; assembly: GCF_023897955.1. Classification (NCBI taxonomy): domain Eukaryota; kingdom Metazoa; phylum Arthropoda; class Insecta; order Orthoptera; family Acrididae; genus Schistocerca; species Schistocerca gregaria. Next base: position 426,237,613 of record NC_064927.1, read on the forward strand.
AAACCCGGTTGGATGTGTGTAATTAATGATCCGGAAGAGATAAGCGGATACGAAATTGCGTGACCTTCTAATTGACAGGACAAGCATAGAACATTGCTTTCCAACGGAAACTTCGGAATAATTTCGGTGGTACGTGGATATGAAATTAAAGTCGCAAGATGATGGAACGCACTGCTCTTCGGCCGTCAGCGCTCAAGACAAATGGGGTATAATGTATACTCCATAAACCACTTCACGGTGCATTAATCCGGGCGCTTGGCACCAACAGTAGTCACGAACTATCTTGTTGCATTGAGGTACTGACCGAGGAAGAAATGACTATCTATATTCCTCTGCAAGCGTCCTGCTCTCTCTCTCTCTCTCTCTCTCATCGTATTACCATCCCCAACTGAGAACAGAAGCATCTAAAGAGTGAGGGGAATTATCACTCTACTTCGGTACAATACTGTTTACTTGCATATTGCACAAATACCGAAACTTCAATATTGCCATTTTCTGTCCAGTTTTTACGCGTTCATTTATTAGTAACGGCTGTGGTGATAAGTTTTTGCCGCTATAGATGCAAATCGGAATACGTCAAAGGCGGAAAAGTTACGTTCCTTAGGTAAGTACTACGGAGATCTAGTTATAACAATCATGTTAGTAACAGGAGCTTTACGTGTTTGGACATATTGATATACAGTACAGCAAGGAGTTAAACTGCGGGGTGCACACACTTTATTCAACATACAAACGTCACTACAGATATTCGGATTTAGGTTATGGAATATTCGATATGCCTGCGATCATTGGCAACGATGTGGCGCAGACGAATAGAGAAATTCTGCATGACGCGCTGAAGTGTCGGGACATCGATGCTGTCTATGACCTCCTGTGTGGCTGTTTTCAGCTCAATAGTTGGTTTTAGGTTATTGCTGTACACCTTGCCTTTAATGCACCCTAGACTAAGGCGCTGTAGTCATGGACTGTGCAGCTGATCCCAGCGGAGGCTCGAGTCCTCCCTCGGGCATAGGTGTGTGTGTGTTTGTCCTTAGGATAATTTAGGTGAAGTAGTGTGTAAGCTTAGGGACTGATGACCTTATCAGTTAAGTCCCATAAGATTTCACACACATTTGAACATTCTTTTAATGTAACCCCACAAAAAGGAATAACATATGGTCAGATTCGGAGAATATGGTGGGCAATCGAGGACAATGCCAGTGGCTTGTGGATACCCCTCAGCTAGAATGCTCCAATCAAAAACTCTCTTACTTCGATGGAGTCGAGCTCCGTCTCTGGCACGAACCATATCTTGACGAAATCAGAGTGACTTTGAATAATGGTCACAGTACCATCACGAAATATCGCACCGATTATTCTGTGACTGCACATTGCACACCACACAGTCACCCGTTGATGGTGAAGAGGCTTCTCAATCCAAATGAAAGTGGGCTTCGTCGCTAAACGAAACCATATTGCCATGTTGCCCCGCCACCAATCGTGCAGTTTGAACGACCTAACGCAAACCGTTCAGACGTTATGGCGATTTTATTTCATACAGTTTAAAAATTGTAACCCTGTACATGAATGCATGTTGATACATTTATGAAACAAGTGCTAGATAAACTCGTTAGAGTGAATGCCAGTATATCATTAGAATATATATGCACATTTCGAGAAATTTTCACTAGCAGGTAATATTTATATATGGCAGTCAATTTACCTCAGGTTTCATACAGATCTCCGAACTATTCTACACAATAGGACAGTGGGACATTGTAGTAACGTTACCTGTAATGTACAGAGTAACTACGTGTGGTTAAGATTATACGTATCACACCAGAAAGCATCAAATTAAGATTTTGTGTCTAAAAATTATCAGTGTGTGATAAATCACTATTTTTCTGTGCGTAACAGCTCCAAGGTTTTCGGGACACTTACACTTTGTCAAACTCGGAAAGCGTTTTGCAACGCGACATTCAGAGATTTGGTCATACGATCAAGTGATGTACGATATATAAAAAAAATTGCATGTCTTAAAGATGTACGTAATAACACTCAAAATCTGCATAGTGCTTACGGGCTATGCTTTCGATAGTCTCGTCACTTTGGAGGGAGATTATGTGACAAAAAAAAAGATCTGTTAGAAGCATCTGAATGCTTACTCCACACATGTTCCTGCCCTATGATCCTTACGTCAGATATACCGGGTCCTTACAATTAAAGTGCAACTACTCTCGGAAGTACAGTGTGGGCTGTAATTATCGTATGGTGGCGAAACTGGTAGGTATGCTAATGCGTTAATGTGGAACTGATTTACGCTGAAAAAATTTAGTTCCATTTTCGTCAACCAGGTGACTGTGTGACACTATCTCGTCGACGTACCCCGTGCTTGTACTGAACAATTGCTTATACTGAACAATTGCATTAATAATACGCGTAAAATCGACATTATAACTTTCTCACTTGCTTGACGTTTTCTGCCTACGTCCCGTTCTTTATCCATTACATATGGAAACATTTCTACAGTTCTTGCATTCACAGGATCAGATGTGCACCTGACGGCGAAAATTGAAATTAATTTTTTTCCAGCATAAATCGATTCCGCACTAAGGCATTAGAATATCTACTACGTTCGGCTGCCATAAGATAACCACAGCCCACACTGGATCTCTGTGAGTAACTGCACTTTAATTATAACTCCGCGGTACTTCTCCGCAAGCCATTGTACAGTGTGTGGAAGGAAGGCGAATGAAAGACTTAGGATTTGTTGCAAGGGTTCTAGGAATTTGCTGTGCATTTGTAAAGCAAATACAATACAAAGACGAGTGTGAGCCCGTTGCAGTCAGGGAAGACAGCAGAAACATAACGAATTGGGAGACGCACTGCTAGGATTGTAATGAGTCGGTGTAGTCTATACGAAAGTCTAACAGAAATATATATGAAGGTAGTGTCTGTTCCCGAAAGAACAGATGCCATAGATGACCGTGCAGTTTCCCTAGAACGAAATGATAATTAATACGACACCACAGCTGCAAACGGGCGTTGATATACATCATTGGGGACATGTTCAAAATGTGCGCCCCGACCGGGACTCGAATCCAGGATCTCCTGCTTACATGGCAGACGCTCTATCCATCTGAGCCACCGAGGATATTTAGGATAGTGCGCCTGCAGGGGCTTATCCCTTGCACGCTCCCCGGGAGACCCACATTCCCAACATGTCCACACCACTACATTCGTAATGCGCCTAATAGATGTTTGCCTATCACACTCATTACTCGTGGCAGATTAATCTACCAAGTCCCGTACGAGTTGGGGCATAGCGTGTGTATTTGCACAAGAGGTCAATGGCCGGGTAGCCATATTTTAACTATATATGAAAGTAGTATCTGTTCCCGAAAGAACAGGTACCATTGATGCCGTTACGGTAACTCAGCGTGCTCGGTCAGAGGGGTTAGCTACCCTCTGTAACAAAAAAAACTGAGTGAATGGGCCTACATAGACACTAAACGGGTGCCATCGGACGTCCGCCCCAAACAAATTCAACGAACAAAGGGAAACAAAATGAGATCAGAGAAAAAAAGGTTCTTAGAGCGGAAGACCGCCGAATTTATAAAAAAATAAAAATGTAAGCAGGAGATCTTGGGTTCGAGTCCTGGTTGGGGCGCACATTTTCAACATGTCCCGAATGATGCATATTAACGCCTGTTTTCAGCTAGGGTGTCGAATTAATTATCATTTTGTAACAGAAATGTTCTCGAAAGGTAAAAAAAGTTGTCATGAAGAAGAAGAAAAAAAGTAGGAAGAAAGGCGACATTCTCCACGTAATCATTGCTGGGCAAAGTTAGGGCACCGGTGTTAGAGGAAGGATTCCTGCTGCTTTACTCGCACCATCGTATTTCTCGAGTAGGAAGCAAGAAATACGACAAGAGAGATCGAGGGGCGTACAGACGCTTTCAACTACAGCGTCTGATCTCTTATTCCCTGCCACGTCTCACGCCCCCCTCACTGCCTTGCTATGGGACATCGTTACAAATTTTGAAAACCTTTAGCTGCCTCCAGTTGTTCCTTACAAAACGGCAAAATTGGTTATATAACTTTCATGGTTCCTATGTATTAAATCCCAACAGTACATCGTCACGAAGAAGTAAAGTTGTTGAACACGAAACAAAGTTGAACGGTAGATTTACCGAAGTTCTTTTCAACTTTCATAATTAAAGGTTTGTTATAAATATTGATATAATATTATATCAATATTGGTTTTACCTAGTTACGGCAGTCTTTAGATCCGTTGTGATCAAGGCCTATCAGTAAGTTTCCCTAGTTTACAAAAAACATTACATGCAGTTTATCGTGTTGAAATATTATTGTTGACGCTGTAAAATACTCCTGTTACTTTTCTAAATAGTCGCCATGTTTTTCCAAGCATCTTTGGCAACGTGACGGGAATTCTTCCAAACCACTGTTGTACCATGAATGGAACTCTATTTTCTGTGTGGAGTATGGGACTACGGAATGTAACTCCATCTTCTGGTGGAGTATGGGACTACGGCTGTTCAATGTTCAATAAAAATAATACCAATCGCCGTTGTATAAGTTTATTTCTGGGTAACTAGTTTCCACGTTACACTACGTCATCTTCGGGCCTAAACTGCTCTAATCCAGTAACCTTCATGTTACAAATATAGCAGTGCCTTTAACTGGTCTCGTTATAGCTGTTATGGGCAATCGTGCTCGCTGGACAACATTCAGCAACATGCAGTGAGTGTCGTACCAGGTCGGATCCTGTGCTCGTAACCGACTGATCACTGTTGACGTAACTTTACCACCGGTGTTAAAGTGTATACTTCCAAGACGACATCTCAGTTGAGGGAACATGTGAAAATCACTTGGGCAAGATCTGGCGCATATGGTGGATGCGGGAACATGTCCCACTTGAATTTGCCTGGGTCATTCGAGCTGTATGAGGCCGAGCATTGTCATGAAGGAAGAGAACTTTGTGATAAGAAGTCCACGAAGTCTTCTTTTGATGGGAGGTCACAGATCCTTCAAGACAGTACGGTACCTCTCAGTATTCATTGTGGTGTTGCGAGGCAGGTAGTGAATAAGAAAAAACACCTGCTAGTCCCAAAAGATGGTTCCACAATTTTCGCTGCGGAATGTGTGACCTTTGCCTTATTTGGGCCACTTTCACCAGGCTTCTTCCACACATTACCCCGACTTTTTGTGTGGACCTAGGGCTCATCTCCAGTGACGAGTAAATCTCCCTCTCTTTGATGTATTTGCAGGAAAGTTATGACCGAATGTATCCGTTGCTACTTGTGGACGTCAGTCGGCGAATGTGGCACCCCTCTTCCACAGACTTGGCGGTAGAGAAGGTGGTCTGTCAGGATCTTTGCGATGCACGAGCGTCCAATTGCAGCCCCAAGAGGCAGATGCATTAGGATGTTATCCATGGTAACACCACAATCTTCCTCCACACAGTTGCGAGTTGCAATAATGACATCACCACGTGTCGCTGTGGGGGTCTCCCAGGGGGTATAGTTGTTTCACTGCGAAAAAGCTAATGAGAGAGCTCAGTTCACAAGCGGACACAGTTTGTAGTGGTAATTCCATGCTAGCTGGTAGTGTACTGGCAAGTTAGTGAGGAATGGATCATAAGCTGGTGTGAGCGTTGCAACACATACCAGTCGAACTCGCCAGCTCTCAAATGTCACAGGCACAGTTCAATTTGCAGAGACTAACTTACGGGACGACTCTCGTAGTACTGTAATCCTACAAGTTAAGCAGGTAACACGTCACAAACTTGGTACTTCCAACCTCCCAGGAGCTCGTAATATTCGTTGCAAGATTGACGGAGCACAATGAATATGTTTATGCAATGTACTCTTGGATCCCTGTTCAATTACTGTATTATGGAAATTGTGGTTAATAGGATGTACTCATTAAAAAATAAGGAACAGTTTGATGATATGGTCATTAGAATCGGAGTTCGAACTGGGGAAGGTCACTGTCTCGAACCATATTGCCATTTGCTTTAAGCAAATTACAAAAAACACGGAACAGTTTCGGGAAAACGTGAAGCAGAATTGGCGTAAATTTTCAGGTTATGTTATAGTGGTGGCCGGAGGTTTCAACTTGCCAGCTGTAGACTGTGAGACTCGAGTGAAATTATTCCATATGCTTTATCTGAAAAGTACCTTGAGCAGCTAATCAGAAAAATGTCTCGTGAAGGCCACATACTAGATCTCCTTGTAATCAACAGGCCCGAACCTTTCGACTCACTTGTGGCAGAACAAGCAATCAATGATCACAAGCCCTTTACAGCCTCACTGAATACGGCAGTAAACGGGAATATAAAGAAATGTAGGAAGATATTTTTGCTTAGCTTGCTGGTTATTTGATCTCTTTAACATGATAAATTCATATTCAGAACCCAAAGGCCGGCCTTTGTGGCCGAGCGGTTCTAGGCGCTTCAGTCTGGAACCGCGCGACCGCTACGGTCGCAGGTTCGAATTCTGCCCCGGGCATGGATGTGTGTGTTGTCCTTAGGTTAGTTAGGTTTAAGTAGTTCTAAGTTCTAGGGGACTGATGACCTCAACAGTTATGTCCCATAGTGCTCAGAGCCATTTAAAGAAACACCACATTGGGGACACAAATGAACCATGCTGGCGACACTGTCAATACTGGTGGAACGTAGCACTGCACACGGCACTGGAAAACACGAGAAACACCCACACCACAACGAAAAAGTTAAAAATCACTGCACCGAATGGGACGTACCACCGGTGGAGGGGGAGGGGGGAAGAAAAGGGAGGGGGGAGAGCTTGTCGTCCCAGGGCACGCTAATGCAATATAGGCAGCACACTTATTCTTAAGAGTTCTCCCGTTAGTTTGCCTCCTCCATGGCTGCTTCATTGTTCTAACCACCCGTGTGCTAAAATTGATCCTTAGCCTCTGCTAAGTCCCATAGTCCTCACAGCAATTTGAACCATTTTTGAGAACCGAAAATGTTGAGCATCAATGGAAAATGCTCAAGAGTATTCTTCGCCCAATACCCATTAGATGCCGAGCAAAGGTATGTGCCGAGCAAAGTTGTTAAGGATGGGAAAGAACTGCCGTGATTCGACACCTGTGTTAGAAACCTGCTACCAAAGCAAAGGGAGCTTTACTGCGAATTTAAGCCCAGTCAAACCCTCAAAGGCAAAGAAAAACTTAACTAAACCAGAATAAGCGTAAGAGGAGGCAAGCATAAACTGTTCAACGGATTCGAAAGTAAAATTCTCTCTACCGACTTGACAGAAAATCTTAACAGGTTTTGGTCTTGCGTAGATCAATAAACGGACCTAAGCTATGTGTCCACACATTCTGTGATCAGCAGAGAACCGACGTCGGGTCCAGGGGTTGGCAGCTAACCCTGGACATAAAAATGTAACATATTGCGCATATATACGGCGAAAGACCCGTTTTGTATGATTACACGATTGCAGAACGGTCTGTGTAAAAACCACAGTCATATGCTTGAACGTATAAAGGTGTACGCGTATGGAGCTACTTAACGTGGAATGATCACATAAAAGTAATCGCAGGTAAGGCAGATGCCAAACTGAGCTTCACTGGAAAAATCTTCAGGAAGTGTTGTCTACCCGAAAAGTGGGTAGCTTAAAAAAGCAACGCCCGAGCGACACTTGAATGTCGCTCGTCATTCAGAGATCCGTACAAGATAGGACATAGAAAAAATGAAGAAGATCCAAAGAATAGCTGCTCCTTTCGCTGGCAGTTTATATAGTGAGCGTCACGGAAATACTCAGCTAGCTCCAGTAGCAAACACTGTAAGAGAGGCGCTGTGCATCACGGAGTGGTTTATTGTTAAAATTCCGAGTGCGTACGTCCGTAGAAAAGTCAACTAACGTATTGTTTCCTCATATGTGTATCTGCAGCAAAGACTCTCAACGTAAAATTAGCGGTAGTGGAGCCCACATGGAGTGGCACTGGCACACAAGTACCCAACGCTTATACCAAAATGCTCAACATATATCCCTGAATAATCTCCGAAATTATGTCGCTGACTTTCGGGTTCTCATTGTGTGTTAGCTAGACTAGTGGTAACCCGCACATACCTGACGAAGACTGGGGCAGTGGGTTAGTTATATCGTAGCTGCTTAGGCAGGATTATCTTCTCGCCAAGAGACTGGCAAGATTTAACGTTTCTCCTTGAATGGCCGCTATCGACAGGGGATCTCAAGTTGATTCCGTATTTCTAGATTTCCGGAAAGCTTTTGACACCGTTCCTCACAAGCGACTTCTAATCAAGGTGCGGAGCTATGGGGTATCGTCTCAGTTGTGCGACTGGATTCGTGATTTCCTGTCAGGAAGGTCGCAGTTCGTAGTAATAGACGGCAAATCATCGAGTAAAACTGAAGTGATATCAGGTGTTCCCCAGGGAAGCGTCCTGGGACCTCTACTGTTCCTGACCTATATAAATGACCTGGGTGACAATCTGAGCAGTTCTCTAAGACTGTTCGCAGATGATGCTGTGATTTTCTGTCTAGTAAGGTCATCCGAAGACCAGTATCAGTTGCAAAGCGATTTAGAAAAGATTGCTGTATGGTGCATCAGGTGGCAGTTGACGCTAAATAACGAAAAGTGTGAGATGATCCACATGAGTTCCAAAAGAAATCCGTTGGAATTCGATTACTCGATAAATAGTACAATTCTCAAGGCTGTCAATTCAACTAAGTACCTGGGTGTTAAAATTACGAACAACTTCAGTTGGAAGTACCACATAGATAATATTGTCGGGAAGGCGAGCCAAAGGTTGCGTTTCATTGGCAGGACACTTAGAAGATGCAACAAGTCCACTAAAGAGACAGCTTACACTACACTCGTTCGTCCTCTGTTAGAATATTGCTGCGCGGTGTGGGATCCTTACCAGGTGGGATTGACGGAGGACATCGAAGGGGTGCAAAAAAGGGCAGCTCGTTTTGTATTATCACGTTATAGGGGAGAGAGTGTGGCAGATATGATACACGAGTTGGGATGGAAGTCATTACAGCATAGACGTTTTTCGTCGCGGCGAGACCTTTTTACGAAATTTCAGTCACCAACTTTCTCTTCCGAATGCGAAAATATTTTGTTGAGCCCAACCTACATAGGTAGGAATGATCATCAAAATAAAATAAGAGAAATCAGAGCTCGAACAGAAAGGCTTAGGTGTTCGTTTTTCCCGCTCGCTGTTCGGGAGTGGAATAGTAGAGAGATAGTATGATTGTGGTTCGATGAACCCTCTGCCAAGCACTTAAATGTGAATTGCAGAGTAGTCATGTAGATGTAGATGTAGACAGCCAGGAGACCTTGGACGTGTGTAGAATAACAAAACTGTACTACATAGATAAGATTTAGTTCTTTATCTTTAATTGGTGATTGTATTATACCAATTTCATTTCGGTTTGTTGTAATCATTATGTTATGGTAATCATTTTGTTTGGCTAAAAATAACTTTATGATTGTAATTTGACAATATTGGAGTGCAATATAGTGCCAGTTACGTGTCAAACGACGTGTAACAGATTAAAGAGGGTAGGTCTGAACGAAACAGTGATAAATGAGTAAGAAACGGTATCTTTCATCACCAAAAGAGTTTCAACACATAACGAAATACAAAATTACGTGCTCAACAATGCACTGATTGCCCTACACTTCCACCACGTCAGAAACTGAGGAAAGGAAAGAAAGCGGAAAAGCCTATCTGCCGGAATGTCTTATCTGTGTGTATGTGTCACGCGAAAACGCAGTTATTGGCCCGCTACGTAACGAACCGTGTTTAGCGAGCCCTGGGGAGCTGCGGCAAAACTAAAAAGGTAACCGGCGCTGGAGACCACCACCGCAGTCGATTCTGCGAACCACGGCCTTTTTTTTTTCCTTCTCCGATGCGGAAGGTAAAATGAAAGTCGTAAGCCCGGTAATTACGTTCATCATTCAATAAACATGTTTAACGATTCTGGGTCTGGACCGTAAATGCGGCCGTACTTTCAGCACTCTCGTGCAGTTACAGCGGCTGTCTGTTGCTCTTCTTCTTCTTCTTCTTCTTCATTAGCCAGCAAAACAGTACAATATGATAACGTCGTTACAAGAGACTTTGTCACGTGGTCCACAACATGTTGAAAGCACGAGCTCCGCTCCTGTTGTTAAATTTCAGTGACACAGCTCCGCACGTGTTTATGCTGCCTCCGTAGCCGAAGTCACTGACGTTGCGACCGACGTCGGTAAAGGTTCCAAGGGAGATTTGCTGCCATATCAAGACCGGCGACACAGCACGTACACATACACTGAAGAGTCAAAGAATCTGGTACACCCGCCTAATATGTAGAGCACACGGAAGTGCCGTAGCAAGACATGGAATGGACTCGACTGATGTCCGAAGTAGTGCTGGAGGAAACTAACACCATGATTTCTGCAGGGCTGTATATAAATCTGCAAGATAACGAGGGGGTAGAGATCTCCTGTGACTAGCACGTTTCAAGGCATCCCAGATATGCCCAATAATGTGCATGTCTGGGGAGTTTGGTGGCTAGCGAAAGTGTTTGAACTCAGATGAGTGTTCCTGGAGCCACTCTGTAGCAGTTCTGGAAGCGTGGGGTGTCGCATTGTCCTGCTGGAATTGCCAAACTATGTCGGAAAGCACATCTGACGCGAATGGATGCAGCTGATCAGACAGGATGCTTATGTACGAATCACTTGTCAGAGCCGTATCTAGACGTATCAGGGGGACCGTATCACACCAACCGCACACAGCGCACACCATTACACAGCCTCCACCAGCTTGAGCAGTCCCCTTCTGACACGCTGGGTCCATGGATTCATGAGGTTGTCTCCGTACCCGTACACGTCCATCCGCTCGATGCAATTTGAAACGAGACTCGTCCGACCAGGCAACTTGTTGCCAGTTATCAACAGTCCAATGCTGGTGCTGCCGGGCCCAGGGGAGCCGTGAAGCTTTGTGTCGCTCAGTCATCAAGGGCCACGAGTAGGCCTTCGGCTTCGAAAGCCCATATCGATGTTGTTTCGTTGAATGGTTTGCACCCTGACGCTCGTTGATGGCCCAGCACTGAAATATGCAGCAACTTGCGGAGGGTTGCACTCCTGTCACTCGAACGATTCTCATCCGTCATCGTCGGCCGGTGTGACCGTGCGGTTCTAGGCGCTTCAGTCTGGAACCGCGTGACCACTAGGTCGCCTCGGGCATGGATGTGTGTGATTTCCTTAGGTTATGTTTAAGTAATTCTAAGTTCTAGGGGACTGATAACCTCAGAAGTTAACTCCCATAGTGCTCAGAGCCGTCTGAACCATTTGAACCATCTTCAGTCATCGTTGGTCCCGTTCTCGCAGCATCATTTTCCCGCCGCAAGGATGTCGGAAATTTGATGTTTAACCAGATTTCGTTGCTGGTGTAAGGAAACAATTTCTTCAAGAAAGGTGTCGTAGACGTGCAGATCTCACAACAGTCCAAAGGAAGAAATTATGTCGCAATACAACAGAGCATTTCGCTCAAAACCTGGTTTTTGCTAATCACGCTATCTAGATGCCATACTAATACTACATCGCGCATCCGACTAGGTCACAACTGTATTCTTTTTACGATGAAAATTCAGCCATCTCCGTACTGCTAAGTCCACAAAACTGAAATAGCAGATCTCAAACATGTGATAATAGATTGTTCGCGCTACGACAGACAACGCTGCAAGTTTCTCATGGCCTTCATCAGAACAGGAATTTCGAAACCTACACCTATGACGGATCTGCTTTGGCAGCTGTTTACAATAGACAATACCAGAAGTGCGAGTCCAGTTGTCAGAGACAAGGAGTCCAGCGTGAGGAGACGTGAGGTATGGACTGTCTTGAATGTACGTATACAGAAAGAGTAGTATGAAGTTTAACTGGTGTTATTGTAATTTCCAGTGCATGTGAGGTACATATGATATTGTATACTAACAAGGAGACGGCACAACCGTGGGGTCGGGGATTTGTCCGCAGTTTTGTGTGGTGAAAGAGGACTCCGAACACCTCACGTGGTTACAATATTAAGACGCACTACCCGGAAAATCCCGGGAAAAATCGATCCAAACTTTCTTAGGTGCCTTGTGAGTATAAAATATGAGTACACTGCCGAGCCACCGTTTGGCCTTGGCGTTTAGGGCTCGGATTCTTACGCCAGAGGTCTTGTTCGATTCTTCCTGTGGCAATTTTTTTTCTTCTGTTTCATTTTCTTTGGTTATTCCACCAATTATTCAGAAAGTTTCCCAAACCTACATTATCTTTAATAAAATACACTCCTGGAAATTGAAATAAGAACACCGTGAATTCATTGTCCCAGGAAGGGGAAACTTTATTGACAAATTCCTGGGGTTAGATACATCACATGATCACACTGACAGAACCACAGGCACATAGACACAGGCAACAGTGCATGCACAATGTCGGCACTAGTACAGTGTATATCCACCTTTCGCAGCAATGCAGGCTGCTATTCTCCCATGGAGACGATCGTAGAGATGCTGAATGTAGTCCTGTGGAACGGCTTGCCATGCCATTTCCACCTGGCGCCTCAGTTGGACCAGCGTTCGTGCTGGACGTGCAGACCGCGTCAGACGACGCTTCATCCAGTCCCAAACATGCACAATGGGGGACAGATCCGGAGATCTTGCTGGCCAGGGTAGTTGACTTACACCTTCTAGAGCACGTTGCGTGGCACGGGATACATGCGGACGTGCATTGACCTGTTGGAACAGCAAGTTCCCTTGCCGGTCTACGAATGGTAGAACGATGGGTTCGATGACGGTTTGGATGTACCGTGCACTATTCAGTGTCCCCTCGACGATCACCAGAGGTGTACGGCCAGTGTAGGAGATCGCTCCCCACACCGTGATGCCGGGTGTTGGCCCTGTGTGCCTCGGTCGTATGCAGTCCTGATTGTGGCGCTCACCTGCACGGCACCAAACACGCATACGACCATCATTGGCACCGAGGTAGAAGCGACTCTCATCGCTGAAGACGACACGTCTCCATTCGTCCCTCCATTCACGCCTGTCGCTACACCACTGGAGGCGGGCTGCACGATGTTGGGGCGTGAGCGGAAGACGGCCTAACGGTGTGCGGGACCGTAGCCCAGCTTCATGGAGACGGTTGCGAATGGCCGTTGCCGATACCCCAGGAGCAACAGAGTCCCTAATTTGCTGGGAAGTGGCGGTGTGGTCCGCTACGGCACTGCGTAGGATCCTACGTTCTTGGCGTGAATCCGTGCGTCGCTGCGGTCCAGTCCCAGGTCGACGGGCACGTGCAACTTCCGCCGACCACTGGCGACAACATCGATGTACTGTGGAGACCTCACGCCCCACGTGTTGAGCAATTCGGCGGTACGTCCACCCGGCCTCCCGCATGCCCACTATACGCCCTCGCTCAAAGTCCGTCAACTGCACATACGGTTCACGTCCACGCTGTCGCGGCATGCTACCAGTGTTAAAGACTGCGATGGAGCTCCGTATGCCACGGCAAACTGGCTGACACTGACGGCGGCGGTGCACAAATGCTGCGCATCTAGCGCCATTCGACGGCCAACACCGCGGTTCCTGGTGTGTCCGCTGTGCCGTGCGTGTGATCATTGCTTGTACAGCCCTCTCGCAGTGTCCGGAGCAAGTATGGTGGGTCTGACACACCGGTGTCAGTGTGTTCTTTTTTCCATTTCCAGGAGTGTAGTTACATTATTGAATAAAAATTATTTTCTTTTCGTCCAAAAACACAGTTCCATTTTTCATTGTAAAGTATATAAGGTGAAACATTGCCTTTTTTTTCAGAATAACAAAGTCTATTGGGAAACATTCATTTTTTATACATATAATAATTATAAAAAAGAACCGCAGTGGTAATTATCGTAAAAACAAACAAAGCAATATTTTTTGCGACATCTTGCGCAACATATAAAAGCGGATTTTTTACTATCATAGTTGTTGTTGTGGTCTTCAGTCCTGAGACTGGTTTGATGCAGCTCTCCATGCTACTCTATCCTGTGGAAGCTTCTTCATCTCCCAGTACCTACAGCAACCTACATCCTTCTGAATCTGCTTAGTGTATTCATCTCTTGATCTCCCTCTACGATTTTTACCCTCCACGCTGTCCTCCAGTACTAAATTGGTGACCCCTTGATGCATCAGAACATGTCCTACCAACCGATCCCTTCTTCTAGTCAAGTTGTGCCACAAACTCCTCTTCTCCCCAATTCTGTTCAATACCTCCTCATTAGTTACGTGATCTACCCATCTAATCTTCAGCATTCTTCTGTAGCACCACATTTCGAAAGCTTATATTCTCTTCTTGCCTAAACTATTTATCGTCCATGCTTCTCTTCCGTACATGGCTACACTCCATACGAATACTTTGAGAAACGACTTCCTGACACTTAGATCTGTACTCGATGTTAACACATTTCTCTTCTTCAGAAATGCTTTCCTTGCCATTGCCAGTCTACATTTTATATCTCTACTTCGGCCATCATCAGTTATTTACCTCCCCAAATAGCAAAACTCCTTTACTACTTTAAGCGTTTCACCTCCTAATCTAATTTCCTCAGCATCACCCGACTTCATTCGACTACATTCCATTATCCTCGTTTTGCTTTTGTTGATGTTCATCTTATACCCTCCTTTCAAGATACTGTCCATTCCGTTCAACTGCTCTTCCAAGTCCTTTGCTGTCTCTGACAGAATTACAATGTCATCGGCAAACCTCAAAGTTTTTATTTCTTCTCCATGGATTTTAATACCTACTCCGAATTTTTCTTCTGTTTCCTTTACTGCTTGCTCAATATACAGATTGAATAACATCGGGGAGAGGCTACAAGCCTGTATCACTCCCTTCCCAACCACTGCTTCCCTTTCATGACGCTCGACTCTTATTAACTGCCAACTTGTTTCTCTCCAAATTGTAAATAGCCTTTCGCTCCCTGTATTTTGTCCCTGCCACCTTTGCACTGCAATTTTGCAAGCAGCAGAAGAAAAAAAAAGTGCCGGAGGAGGAATGGCACCCGAGACCTCTGGCGTAAGGGTCCGAGCATTAACCATGTCGGCCAGACGGGGGCACGACAATGAACTAACATTTTGTGCTCATAAGCACCTAAGAAACTTTGGATCGATTTTTCTCGGGGTTTTCCAAGTAGTGCGTCCTAATATTTTAAGCACGTGAGGTGTTAGAGGTCCTCTTTCACCACACACAATTGTGGACAAATCCCCGACCCCAAGGTCGTGCCGTCTCCTTGTAAGTCCTTTAGTACTCACTTCTTTGGCTAAATGGTTTACACCGAAGGCCAGTGAATAAGTAAATAGTATTCGACCGACAAGGAAAGTAGAGGTGGTGGCGTACAGGTCTCTATCGCCGGACTTTGCTCCCATGTTGTGGATTAAATTCCAAACCTTTTCGCAATGTCGCATGAAGTCAGAGCATGTGACACAATTGGTGGTACGTCTGTCGGAGAGGGACGTTAAGCCCTGTGGACCCCTTACTGCTATCCGGCAGGAGTACGCTATGTGTCTGCACCATTTTCTTCATCTCCCTTCTGTCCTCATACAACACGAAAGTGACAACATACTGTCCTCACGTCTATTCCAATAACATACACTCAACAGATAGTAGTTGACCACAATATTTTTGCACTTGGGAGTGAGGGAGCTTCGGTCGGCTTATTGTGAGTTTTTATCACGAAATTTCTAGAGGACAAGCTGGAACAATTGATATAATATGCACAACAGTATTGAAATTATTCATAGTGCCATGCGCTTTCCTTAGTCGCCACTGTGCTCGTTTACCGTCAAGTCAGCCGGTGTTCCCGGTAACGGCCACGAGGGCAAGTTCAATAGTATCGTGATAGGGTAACGCACTTAGGGCGCAACTCTCACACAGTGTTCTGCGCGAAAGAAGGTAATCTTTCCCAACGAGGCGGCTGCACCGGCCAGAAGTGGTCTCCCAACCAACAGTGCCATTGGAATCTTCCATTCTTTCTCTTCATCTTACTACAACATCCTACAACCTTTTGCACAATATTGAATCCTTCTTCTCCTTCTACTATTTTAACTCTCCCCCCCCCCCCCTTCCCGCACTTCTTGCCATTCCTTAACCTCTTAGACTGTGTCGAGTAATAATCTATCACTTCATTTCATCAACTTCTGTCATAAAGGTCTTATCTTCCCTGAGAACAGTTTTCCCATTGATGAAGTTTGAGTTGGAAAGTAGAATTGCTTTCTATGAATTAACGGAAGAGAAAGCAATTCTGACGTTTGTGAAAGGTTTACACAGAAAAGAACTCTACATTAAAAAAAATTCTATTTTTGTTTTGCTTCCAGTAAAGTGAAGGATATAAAGATAAACAACGAATTAATACATGGAATTTCCCAGGAACATCGGATATAAATTTGAGGTTGAAAGCCTTCTCTGAAGGTATTCGTGTGAAGTGTAGCCTTATATGGAAGTGAAACAGTACAGACAAGAAAGAGACAAAATATTTTGAAATCCAGATAAAATGCTGACTATTAGATGGGTGGATCGAGTGAGTAATGAACAGGCACTGAATCGAACTGGTGAGAAAACAGCTTTACAGCACAACTGACTTAATGTATCTTAATAGGACATGTCCTGTGTCTTAAAGGAATAGTTTATTTGGCAATTAAGGGATGTGTTGGAACAAGAATCGCAGAGGGAGACCAAGACTTGACTACAAAAAGCAGGTTCAAGTGGATGTAGGTTATAGCAGACATGCAGAGACTTGCACAGTATAGACCAGCGTGGAGAATCGCATCGAACCAGTCTGACTGAAGACCACAAAAACAGGAGCGACGTTATTCATTGTGCTACAATGTGATATTAGTGCAGTACGTCACGCAGCTGCTAAAACCAGTGCTAGGTTTAAGCTAAAAATGAGAAATCTTTTTAACTATTACCTTCAGTAAGCATAGCGCGAAATTTCGGGAGCTCCGCCTTATTCGTTATGATGGAACGTTGTATTGGTTTCAACTTCAAAGTTCTGTAGGGCAGAGGTTGGGGGCAGGGGAGGAACTTAACTTTGTGTTCTTACAGCAGGTCCTGTCATGGGGGAAACCTCGTCAGAGTGGTCCACCGCATGAGCGTCTACGGAAGTGATTCCAGTGGTGGTTTCTCGTTGCCTTCCACTGATGAAGATGATGATGAAATGATAATGAGGATAACACAACACCCAGCCCCTGATCGGAGAAAATATCCTTCTGAGCCGGGAATCGAACCCGGGCCCCTTGGCATTACAGACCGCCTCGCTGACCACTCAGCTATCGGGGAGAACATGGGAGAAGTATGTACGAATACCAATGTTCGAAGATAGATACTCTGACAATATGTATTGCTTTTGGAAAATAGGATCATGGCACTCTGGAATGTCGTCACACTTGTTTCCATGGGGATCACAGTTTTATTATTTGCAGGAATTGCATGCAGATAAACTGTTTCGCACGTTTTGCAATAGATACAGTCAGGCCGGTAACATATGTGTCATCTGATACGTCAATCGTGTCATCTCGCTTCCAAATTTCAGTCGTAATCTGCAAGGCGAAATCGTAATAAATGATTGCAGATGTCGCGCGGAGGAGATAGCAACGGAATGGACATATTTCAGAAAGCAGCGAGGCAATGAAGGGGCTCCCCATACATATAGATGACATCTTGTTTGTAAACACGAGCAGAATCTGAGATGAAGTCACCGGAAGAGAGATGATTAAATGGCTGGGGACCCTGGGCAGAACTGCTGTCGTAAGCCGGAAAAATATTGCGACGCTGATGGTAATCTTTTTGGCCAACGGCCATACGGGAAGCTGCGTTAACAGGGAGAGCCCTCGCAGTTGGCCAGCCAGCTATCTTCAGAAAGGGAAACTAAGAGATTCATAAATTCCATTGCTGCGCAGCAGCGCAAATAGAGAAGCCGGAAAACTCTTACATGAAGCAATGCTTCAAGACAAGCGCAAATTTGTGGAAGTAGAATGAAGAAACCACTTGCGTTTTCGTCTTCGTTGGTTGATTGCACGAGAGCGGGCTGAAAAGTAATGCCTCCGAATTTTTATGTCAAAATCTTAAAGCTTTTTTTTAAATAAAACGCACATTATTGACATTCTACGTCTTTGCTCTTCATGCCTACCTATCTGCAGCCGTCTGCCGCCAGAGGGCTCCGAATGTAGACTGTAACATGGCGGTGTGTAACGTAACTATTCGGTGCGTGGAAAACACCGTGCACTAATAGAATTTTCAATTCGAAGAGATCGTCAGCACACGCTAGCTCAATGGTCGTCAATTGATTTAAATGTTATTCCCGGCTGACTCTTAATTCAATTACTGCCACGGGGGTGAGGAGAAAGAACTCATCCTGGCGATACCAGCATTATGCGTATTTAGATGTTCCATTAATCTGAATGGTTTGCAATGTTCCAGCGATTCTGTTCGAACTCCCCCCCCCCGATGTACCGACAAGGACCATTTTCGCAGATAAACATGCAATTACGTAATGGATGTTCAGTTTCTCAATATAGTTCGTCGCACTCACACATTATACATTCGCTGTAAGAACAATATCATGCATTTACATTTTTGGTGTCCCATAATATTGGTTGGCTACATATTATGACGATACGTTGTATACAACTTACACAGATATTGTGTATCATGTAGTCAGGACTACGTAATGATGCCAAAATCGTGGATAAAATTGAAATGTAGTTTGTTTATTGACACTTTTCTTTTCGCTAACTAAATATGAAATATGAATCGGGATTGGGGGTGATGATCCTATCCTTCTTTTCAGTATTAGAATGGTCGATATCGTGTTCTGAATAACGCGTGTCATATAATGTCCAAATATCGACACGACCCAAGCTCTCAATTCGGCACTTAAATGTCTATTCTTTGCTCTCGAAATGTTCGATGTGATTGTCTTTCACACGAAGGGTTCAATTTAACGGTGTATGCACTGTTTTTAGCACTGTTTTTAGTATTTTAGGTCCCCGTTAATTAATATCTGGTAGTTAATAAACGAACTATTTTTATGCTGGCACGTTGTTTGTATCAGTTACCCCAGAAGTCGTCCAAGGATAAGATTCTCTTAATGTTCCGCGTACACGCGTTTCACAATTTTATAAAATGCAGAATTATGTAAACTATAGCTTTCCGTTGCGTACAACTTTCGTGGGTTCCACAACCATAATAGTTTCCCAAGAGTTTTTTTCCCAGCTAACACAAAGTTCGAATTATGTTGTCGGAATCATTGTCACTTCACCCGACAATAAACGCCTCTGATCACTTCGTCACACGTGATGTATTTTAAACGTGATTGAAGAGTCTTTAAATAATCTGCTTAACGAATTTCGCTGTCGCGTACCACTTTTTCATCGACTAGCCCGATCGCTATAACTGAAGGTAGAGAGCTCAATAATACGTTACATGTTCTTTTATATCTATTAAAAAACAAACACGCCCCTATTTTGCTTTTTATTACTTTTCATTATATTGCTTCTTAGTAATACTGCGCAGTTATTAAAGTTTCGTATTAGTTTCCCCTTTTTAATTCTTCCAAAATAAAGTGTATTTATCCCCGATTTTAATTAATATGATGCTAATTGACACGCCTGCCCGCAAAGTACCGTTGTAGGTCCCATCCGATTTTCATGTGTTTCCAAAACCTAAAGAACGCCTTCGACAACTTCACTTTGACAGTAATGAAGCGATGCAGGCAGAGGTAAGGTCGTGGCTCCGCCAACAAAATCTAACATCCTACAATGACATCAGCAAACTGGTCTCTCATCGGGAGAAATAAATACGCAGACGACAATAATAACGGCGTAGAATGTTAATAACATTTGTTGTATTTTGGAAATCTTTAAGGCTTTTCACATAAGAAATTCTTAGGCACTACTTTTCAGACTCCGTTGTATGTATTAAGCTTTTAACATCGAGCTCATCAGCGCACTTACTGATATTGAGAGGAATGTGATTAAAATGTTTAAAATTAACTTTGGAAAAGTAAAATATGCAACAGAAATGTTAATCCATTCTGGTCCTTTCTCGTTCCCTTGCACTCACCACTCACACTTTCACAAACAAGCGTAAAATACATGAGACGCACTCAACAGTCATTTTGTAACATCCAGAGTTTAAATACAATACTGCAACTGCAAAGTAGCTAAAATAAACTAGCAAGGATCTGTGACTGGCTGATCACTGTGAAAGAAACAGTAGGAGCCAGCCTGAAGACAAGTAACTATCATTGTAGAAGAACTGATGTTACATATAGTCTTAAAACAAGAATCACAATCGTTTCAGTATATCCTAAAACTGTGGGCAGATCAGTTCTTGAGCGAGTTGCAGCCTTCATCTTTTGACAAAAGAAAACATTCTGTTAAAATGGGCTGTACTGATAGCTGCACGCCACAAACAATGCACAATAGTGGGTCCTCTCGGCGGAGAAGGAATCTATTCGTCAGAGTACTGAGCATAAAGGTACTACTTCTCGCCCAGGAGTCAGGAGGAGAAATGCCACTGTCATATAGTCTGTTTCGCCGACCGAAATTCGTTGTACCTCATCTCTAGCCTCGGTACCTCATAGTGACCCATGAACTAGCGTCACAACTGCAAGGTGGTTGCGTATATGGGAACACAACATCATGCAACTGTGTTTTTAATACCCGCATTCTTACTTGCTTCATCTGCTGCTTAATTTCCCCGAATTCCCACGTGCTCCGGCACAAAATGGAATGACACCACATTTAGGTGAATAAGGGAGCTATAGACCGTCCGGACATGTTGGTATGCTGCATACGTGTGATGGATATCCTGAAGGAAATCAGAGCACACGAGGAATTTAGTACAATGAGTACTTCACATCTGTTCCAGCATCCTCGAGATCGCATATAGTTCAGCACCAAATACTGTGAATTCATTGCGTAAGTAAATGTTGAGAGTATACGTTCCTACTGAAGGCACCTAGATCACCTAACCTCTTCACACATGTCCTTTATCAGCAGAAGCGTAGACATTATCCGGACAGAAAGCAAACATGTGACCTTCCTTTTCCGCATGATTTCTTGACTTATAAAATTCTATTTCGTCATGTTAATATGGCAAACTTCGAAAAGCTGGTACTGAACTTGCGTACGGTCACACGTGTACTCTTACGTACTATAAATTTTGTCTGCTTGCTTGAAGCTGAACGTATCTGTCTATATTAAGTGCAAACAACAGAGCCGACGCAACACCTACAACACACCATCGTCGACTGCCGGCTACGCTACCCCTCTTCACAACTGTCTCTCCATAAGAGAACATACTGGAATCGAGAAGAGAATGCGCCACCTCTCTCGGTGATGATTTTTTGAGAGGTTGAGTGAGTTCCGTTGCCATTTGTGTCTTTAATCTTCGACAGAGGTCACTGTTGGAGACGGTATGTCACCTAAATTATTGACTATAATGATGCAAAGAACGACAGCAGGATAGAGAGTTCCACTTCAGCTATCAGAGGGGTAAATCTTATAATTATGGTCAGGGAAACGAGAGAGTAATATTTTCGACATCGAAGGAGAACAGGAATGAAATACAAAGGCAGGAAATTGTGTAATCTTAAAAACTGACCTGTGGGTAATATAAGGGGATATTCAAGATTGAAAATTGTAACTAAAGTAGTAAAAAGAAAGACTTTATATTAATGTCAGTGCTACTGACAGTGTAAACTAACCCAAATTTGGGAAGAATTTTTTGATTCTCTACATGTGGCGTGCTGAGAGAGCACAAATACGAGAAATGGAGAAACTAATGGTGATCAGGCTTCTTAATTGGACGGATGAAGTTCTAAACAAACAATGATTAAAAAGAACGCGATAGGGACGACATCACTAGGAAAGTGGGGGTAGAATTGGGGAGGAAAGGGCTAGCGAAGGTTGGACCGTATGGCAGAAGGCGTTTAGGACATACCGGACGTCAAGAACTCAAAGATTCTCTAAGAGTGAGACTGATGTGTGATGATGATCAGATTTAAAGTAAGATATTACCTATGCAGGACAACACAAAAGAACAAATTAATAAAGTATAATGCAGTATTCACGAGAAAACTTGTACCACATAACTCTCCTCGAATGTTACTGATCTAATAAGTATTATAGCGAGATGGTGTAAGTCAAATTAAAAATAATTAAGACACCTATTCGCTTGATCCATTGAATTCATGTACAATGTAAAAAGAAGAAGCAAGACTCAGAAATGATACTATTCCTTTAATACGAAGGCGAGTAACCCCTTTTCGAACATAATACTAAGTTTAGTCTGTTGCTACGTCTACCATCCAAAGACACTGACTCTTTTTTTATTAAAACGTACTAAATTCAGTCCTAAATTTGTCATGCAATGTAATTCTCAGCTCTGTCATGTTACGATATGGCGCAGGCAGTTTACGCACTGGACTCGCATTCAGGGGCAGAGATCCACGTAGATCCATTACGACTAAGACTTTCTGTGGTTTCCGTAAACTATTTCGAGAGTGGCTACGACAAATGTCTTTTGTCACGCTACATAAAATGAACTATTTCGGTTGTAACAACCTCCTCCTTCAAAGGCGTCATACTGTATCTTGCTTCCTTCCACGACAATGACGACATGCGCTGCACGTAGCAACGCAGTACGACCGAAGAGTAGTAATGGCTGACATACAGTCTCCATCAGTGACCTCTGTCGAAGATTAAAGACTCAAATGGCAAAAGAACTCACTCATCCTTTCAAAAAATCATCACCGGGAGAGGTGGCGCATTCGGGAGGACGACGGTTGAAATTCGAGTCTGACCATCCACATTTAGATTTTCCGCGATTTCCCTACATCATTCCAGAGAAATGCCGGGATGAATCCTTTGAAAGGCCACTGCCGATTTACTTCCCCCTCCTTAAGAAAACAGCCCGTGTTCCTCGACGATGTCGACGGGACGTTAAACCCAAATCTTCCTTTCTTTCTTTATTCGCATACTCAGTTTGTGTCATCTCAACCCACGGTCGTACCGAATGGGTGGCGAAATAGTCTCAGCCAAGGGCGCAGGTATGTGGCCGGCCGCGGTGACCGAACGGCTGCTCCGGTCGCAGGTTCGAATCCTGCCTCGGGCATAGATGTGTGTGATGTCCTTAGGTTAGTTAGGTTTAAGTAGTTCTAAGTCTAGGGGACTGATGACCTCAGATGTTAAGTCCCATAGGTCTTAGAGCCATTTGAAACATTTTTTTGCAGGTATGTGAGTCACAAAAAAGGACCCAAAAACAAGAAAGAAAGGCAGTTTAACAACTAACCGAGAGAGGTACCTGAATTCATCCAACCCTCGTGTTTCTACCTTTTCCTTACGAGAAAAAAGCTCTTTTCCCAATCCGCGACTGTAAACACACACTGTTGTCGCAACGCTATATTTCTATAATGTTATTTCGTCCAAGCAGCATTATCATAAGGAAACGACTACTGCCGAACAGAGGTAAAGAACGAGATGGCACACTGGACTTGTATTCGGAAGGACGACGATTCAAGTCCGCTCCCGGCCATCCACGATTTCGCTAAATCGTTCGAGGCAGATGCTGAGATTGCTCCTTTCGAACAGCACGGTCGATTTCTCTCCCCATCCTTGAAACAATTCGAGCTTGTGATCCGTCCGTAATGAGCTCAATGGGAGGTTTAAACCTAGTCTTCCTTCCTTCAGAACAGACGTGGTATGTATATGAAGATAGTAACTGTTCTTGAAAGAACAGATACTGTTGATGACAGTGCAGCTTTTCCCTGAAACATCGAGGTATATCAACAACACCTGTCGGCAGCTGAGGGTTTCAGTTAGTCATCATTTATTGACGTGGTATATGTTGTGACAAAGCGCTTTGTCCACTCAGCTGGCGCCTACACATATCACTTCCGTTCAACAGCGGAGCGGTTGCTGTTACTTTGTTACGGTAATATAGGACCTCAAAGGTGCATGTGCTGAGGCAAATATCCCATTGGACCAAAGGCTTCTGATTTTTGTTGATACCTGCTGCCTGAAGCCTAGTGCGAGACGCGACAGAGGAAGAGGCAACCAAAAAAGTTTAAGAGGTTGTGTAATTTATTTCCTCACTAACCATTCGTTCTGCTTCTCCCAAATCGCCGTTGGTACAATCTGCTGTGTAAATAAACAAGAAACCGGGAATAAGCCTTCTGTGATTGATAAATAAAACGGAGGAAGTTGTTAGTCTTTGTGCCGAAACAAAGCTATTATCTGTTCACCTAAGTTGATTCATCCTGTAAACAAATGTAAATGGGATTTTTTTCTCTATTTCAACCATTTTTCTTTTATTTCAAATTAACAATGTATGTGCTGTTAATAATTTATGAGGAGCAAACAAAATCTATTGTTTACTGTATTATTAACTAAACGAAACACTTTTTTGCCTTGTTTCACAAAACTGTATTATTTCTGTATGATCTACATTTCGGATTATGATCCCATTTTCTGGTACACATTTGATTCCAAAGATGGCAGCCAAACAAAGATAAACACATGTCAACTTTTTAACCAATCAATTCTCGATTTCTTATTAGTTATCTCTGTTGACTATTTTGAGACAGTTACGATTTAGATTCCCCCCACCCAATAACCATGGACCTTGCCATTGGTGGGAAGGCTTGCGTGCCTCAGCGACACAGACAGCCGTGCCATAGGTGCAACCACAACGGAGGGGTATCTGTTGAGAGGCCAGACAAACTTGTGGTTCCTGAAGAGGGGCAGCAGCCTTTTCAGTAATTGCAGGGGCAACAGTGTGGATGATTGACTGATCTGGCCTTGTACCACTAACCAAAACGGTCTTGCTTTGCTGGTACTGCGAACGGCAGAAAGCAAGGGGAATCTACATCCGTAATTTTTCCCGATGGCATGCAGCTTTACAGTATGATTAAATGATGATGGCATCCTCTGTGGTAAAATATTCCGGAGGTAAAATAGTCCCCCATTCGGATCTCTGGGCGGGGACTACTCAAGAGGACGTCGTTATCAGGAGATACTTATTCTAACTAATGAGGACGTATTGAATGGAATTGGGGAGAAGAGAAATTTGTGGCACAACTTGACTAGAAGAAGGGATCGGTTGGTTGGACATGTTCTGAAGCATCAAGAGATCACCAATTTAGTATCGGAGGACAGCGTGAGGGGGTAAAAATCGTAAAGGGAGACCAAGAGATGAGTACACTAAGCAGATTCAGAAGGATGTAGGTTGCAGTAGATTCTGGGAAATGAAGAAGCTTGCACAGAATAGAGTAGCATGGAGAGCTGCATCAAAACAGTCTCAGGTCTGAAGACCACAAAAACAACAACAACAACAACGATTTAGATCGTATGTGCTTATGACATTCTCTATGACAGCAGCTACGAATTAACGTACACTGTAGTACAACTGTGAGAACAGGAATGAATATTTGTATGGATATCCGTTTATGAGCGAAAGTACTGAGGTTCATCTATTATGTACGAGTTGTAATATTGTCTAAAAAGGGAGAATAGTTCAATTCAGTTTCCTCGTTCAATAGTAAATGTATGGATTCCGTAGGGAACGTTTACACCATTACCATTACATACCCTTCTTTGCCACCAGAACTTTCTCATTTCCAGAGATCCCATGAAGTGTGATGTATATTTCTCTCCCTTAGAAATCAGTAAGTCACTTACGAATAGTCATAACACATTCTGATTCTTCTACTGTCACTGCCACTTGTTATGATTACTATCAAGTAGTACTGTAGTAGTAGTAGTAGTAGTAGTAGTAGTAGTAGTAGTGGTGGTGGTAATAGCAGTAACATTGGCACCTGATTGATTACGTAATGGTGTAATACATCAAATCAAGTACTAATGTTTGAAACTGTGTACATACGAGGTACGTCTTGAGGCAATCTCACTCACTGCGTACATATTGCTCATAATACACTCCTGGAAATTGAAATAAGAACACCGCGAATTCATTGTCCCAGGAAGGGGAAACTTTATTGACACATTCCTGGGGTCAGATACATCACATGATCACACTGACAGAACCACAGGCACATAGACACAGGCAACAGAGCATGCACAATGTCGGCACTAGTACAGTGTATATCCACCTTTCGCAGCAATGCAGGCTGCTATTCTCCCATGGAGACGATCGTAGAGATGCTGGATGTAGTCCTGTGGAACGGCTTGCCATGCCATTTCCACCTGGCGCCTCAGTTGGACCAGCGTTCGTGCTGGACGTGCAGACCGCGTGAGACGACGCTTCATCCAGTCCCAAACATGCTCAATGGGGGACAGATCCGGAGATCTTGCTGGCCAGGGTAGTTGACTTACACCTTCTAGAGCACGTTGGGTGGCACGGGATACATGCGGACGTGCATTGTCCTGTGTCCCCTCGACGATCACCAGAGCTGTACGGCCAGTGTAGGAGATCGCTCCCCGCACCATGATGCCGGGTGTTGGCCCTGTGTGCCACGGTCGTATGCAGTCCTGATTGTGGCGCTCACCTGCACGGCGCCAAACACGCATACGACCATCATTGGCACCAAGGCAGAAGCGACTCTCATCGCTGACCATTGGCGACAACATCGATGTACTGTGGAGACCTCACGCCCCACGTGTTGAGCAATTCGGCGGTACGTCCACCCGGCCTCCCGCATGCCCACTATACGCCCTCGCTCAAAGTCCGTCAACTGCACATACGGTTCACGTCCACGCTGTCGCGGCATGCTACCAGTGTTAAAGACTGCGATGGAGCTCCGTATGCCACGGCAAACTGGCTGACACTGACGGCGGCGGTGCACAAATGCAGCGCAGATAGCGCCATTCGACGGCCAACACCGCGGTTCCTGGTGTGTCCGCTGTGCCGTGCGTGTGATCATTGCTTGTACAGCCCTCTCGCAGTGTCCGGAGCAAGTATGGTGGGTCTGACACACCGGTGTCAATGTGTTCTTTTTTCCATTTCCAGGAGTGTATATTGATCCAGTATTTGAGAATGAGATCACTTAGCGACCTCCAAGAAACTTCGAATATTTTTTTCAAAGCCTTTATAATCTTTTCGCGTTACAGTCCTGCAAAATAAACACAGGAAAACAATTTATCTCTTGCTAAATGTTCGTTTTTCATATGCTACAGCTTCAACAGCAAATATGACATTAAATAAACTATTTCTCCACTAATAAATATATTTTCTTGCCTCTACAACAGCTAATAATCTGTCTAGTGGCTCCTATGTTGGTCTTCAAAGGCTTCCCGTAGCACTGCCTTCATCCAGGAAATCAAACCCAGGTGCTCTGCGTGGCAGTCAACTGCGTTGGCCACTAACCGTTGCAGGCGGACATTCTGTAAGTAATCGCGATGTAAAAGATATCGCATGTGTAAAACCCTCGTCGATGCAAGAGAAGGCTTAAAGGCTCTAATCTAGATCACGTAAAATAAATAAAAAATGAATCTGCTGCAATTGTTCATTTGGTTTCTCTCTCACGCAACGAAACTCCAGGCGGCTTTTCTCATCGCAGCTTTCTCTTGTGAAATGAATTACGAGTATCTGCAGTTTTTTGCCATGCTTCCAGCATTCAAAACTACTTTTCCCCGGCCAGCCGAAATAATAGACTGTGGGTTGCTATCCCTACCCACACTATAGCTCTGAAGTCAATCAACAGCCACAGTATTGCCGTTCAATCTTGCAAGCAGGATAGAATTCCCTTGATACAGAGTGTGTCTATGAGTACTATTGTGGTTCGTGAGAGCGAACCTTCCTGCTGAGGAATGGTCGAACGGCGTTAGTCCCAAAACTATGTATCTTTCACTCATCTCAATAAGAAACACAGGCACAGTCGGTCAAAATATTTAATAAGCCATACTAATTAATCTGAAGCGGAGACTGAGACCGAGAGAGGTGACGCAGTGGTTAGCATACTGCACTCGCATTCGGGAGGACGACGGTTCAATCCCGCGTCCGGCCATCCTGATTTAGGTTTTGCGTTCAAAATGGTTCAAATGGCTCTGAGCACTATGGGACTTAACATCTATGGTCATCAGTCCCCTAGAACTTAGAACTACTTAAACCTAACTAACCTAAGGACATCACACACATGCATGCCTGAGGCAGAATTCGAACCTGCGACCGTAGCGGTCACGCGGTTCCAGACTGAACTGCCTAGAACCGCACGGTCACACCGGCCCGCAGGTTTTCCGCGATTTCCCTAAATCGCTCCAGGCAAATACCGGGATGGTACCTTTGAAAGGGCACGGCCGACTTCCTTCCCGTCCTTCCTTAATCCGATGAGACCGATGATCTCGCAGTTTAGTCTCTTCACCCAAAACAACCCAACCCAACCCGCGGAGACTGACGGGACAGTACCACCACCAGACGCAAAAGTAAGTGCATATCGATTATGGAAACAAGTAAGATACTGTGCTGTGAGTGTTACACACATCCTCAGAAAGCAATTCAAACGTTTAGTCCATCGGCTTCCCGGTGAACAGTGAGCCATAAGGCCTTACCAATTAGGTACCCTTGGCCGTTAGCAAATTTTTGTGCATTTTCTGCCTAGTAACCTGTTTTCCATTCCTGCATGTTGTTACAGAGTGTGGTACTGACAGAAGAAGAATCTGTATACCTTGATCAAATCGAAGTGTTCCGAAGTTGGAAATGACTTGACAGACTCTTTATCAGCCGTTAGATGTTGCGGAAATGCTAAACAGGATGTTATGAGATGAGAAACGCGGTGTGTATACAAAGTGTTTCAGAGTCATTGTGTAAGACATTTAGGAGTGATAGATCACGGTCATGCAGAACAGCTGTTGTTGGAGACAAAATGTTCGCTGATGCTAACCGCCGCGTCTTTTTAGTACTGGTTATGACCGTGAGATGCGAACGGTTCACGCTCTGTGGCGTACATATGCGATTTGTGTGGCTTATAATCTATTCATCTGCTGTACGTAACAGGGCGTCGGAGGAGCGCTGCACCTGCTGCAGAAGATGGTATCACAAGAGCGGTAGTTCCCTACTTTCCGTCACAGCTGAGTCGTTGCTGCTGTCAGTCTGAGTCTCAACACTTGTGTCTTGATGGTCCCCGCGCATCGTACACCGCAGCAGTCACGAACGTGAATTCCTCGGCAGAACTGGCATTTATGCATTTGTTGCACGGTGAGGCTAGAGACAGTAGGCGCTTAGCGGCACCTTCCCAACAGACGACAGCTATACACAACCAACAACAGTCTTCGGTAAGCCTGTGGGCTGACATCGTCGACGAACGTATTATTGGAACCGCAAATTCTTCCGGCTCATCTAGACAGCCAGCTGTATCACAAATTTCTGACTAATGATGTACCAGAGCTGCTGGAAGATGTTCCGTTGAACGTACGAGCGAAAACGTGGTTTCATCTTGAGGGCGCGCCTCATATGTTAACCGTCGTGTGTGCCTTCACCTCACTAAGGTTTCGTGTGAAGCGGACCTCCGCCATGAGCAAAACAGCTGCCCGATCTCACGCCGATCTGTTTTTTCCTGTGGAGTCACACCATAAGTAGCATGTATATTGTGCCTGTATAACACAGCGACATTCCCGTCAAACTAGTACAGGCAACACTTCATGACGTCTGATCCACTCCTGGCATCCTCTGTAGACTCCGCAAGGCCATCAGTCAATGCATCCAATCAGGTGTGAGGTCTCCACTTTGACGACGTGCTTTTGGTTTATGTGTCGACTTCTTAATGTGACAAAAGCCAGAAGTACTACATTTATAGAATAAGACTGGAATGAACGATTTGCATATCCTTTCCCTTAGTCGGATTTAGTTTCATAAGTGTCCCTTTCTCTAACTGCATCAAAAAGCAGTGGATACAGTAGCTGCAACAGACTCTACACTACCTTTTTTCGTCTTTGTCGTGAATTTATTTTGTCTTGGAGCTTCACTTGTTTTGAAGGAGCTCTTTTTTCGTATCTTTTCTTCGTAGCCATAGTAGAAAGATGTGTCGTAGCTCGGAGGAAAGGTCTTTAAAATATAGGATGCAGCTCGGTCTCCTGTAGAAGTTACACTGAAGTGACAAAAGTCTTGGGATATCTCCTCTACATCTACATCTACATCCACATCCATACTCCGCAAGCCACCTGACGGTGTGTGGCGGTTCTGCACATTGAGTACCTCTATCGGTTCTCCATTCCAGTCTCGTATTGTTCGTGGAAAGAAGGATTGTCGGTATGCCTCTGTGTGGGCTCTAACCTCTCTGATTTTATCCTCATGGTCTCTTCGCGAGATATACGTAGGAGGGAGCAATATACTGCTTGACTCCTCGGTGAAGGTATGTTCTCGAAACTTCAACAAAAGCCCGTGCCGAGCTACTGAGCGTCTCTCTTGCAAAGGCTTCCACTGGAGTTTATGTTATCCCCGTAACGCTTTCGCGATTACTAAATGATCCTGTAACGAAGCGCGCTGCTCTCCCTTGGATCTTCTCTATCTCTTCTATCAACCATATCTGGTACGGATCCCACACTGCTGAGCAGTATTCAAGCAATGGGCGAACAAGTGTACTGTAACCTACTTCCTTTGTTTTCGGACTGCATTTCCGTAGGATTCTTCCAATGAATCTCAGTCTGGCATCTGCTTTACCGATGATTAATTATATATGGTAATTCCATTTTAAATCACTCCTAATGCGTACTCGCAGATAATTTATGGAATTAACTGCTTCCAGTTGCTGACCTGATATATTGTAGCTAAATGATAAAGGATCTTTCTTTATACGTATTCGCAGCACATTACACTCGTACTCATTGAGATTCAGTTGCCATTCTCTGCATCATGCGTCAATTCGTTGCACATCCTCCTGCATTTCAGTAAAATTTTCCATTTTTACAACCTCTCGATATACTACAGCATCATCTGCAAAAAGCCTCAGTGAACTTCCGATGTTATCCACAACGATTGTGGGGAACTGTATCGAACGCCTTGCGGAAGTCAAGAAACACAGCATCAATCGGGGACCCGTGTCTATGGCCCTCCTCGTGGACGAATAGCTCGAGCTGGGTTTCTCACGTTCGTCTTTTTCGAAACCCGTGCTGATTCCTACAGAGTAGATTTCTAGTCTCCTGAAAAGTCATTATACTTGAACATAATACGTGTTCCAAAATTCTACAACTGATCGACGTTAGAGATATAGGTCTATAGTTCTGCACATCTGTTTGACGTGCCTTCTTGAAAACGGGGATGACCTGTGCCCTTTTCCTATCTTTTGGAACACTAGGCTCTTCTGGAGATATACGGTACACCGCTGCAAGAAGGGGGGCAAGTTCCTTTCCGTACTCTGTGTAAAATAGAACTGGTACCCCATCAGGTCCAGCTGCCTTTCCTCTTTTGAGCGATTTTGATTGTTTTTCTGTCCCTGTGTCATCTATTTCGATATGTACCATTTTTTCATATGCGCGACTGTCTAGAGAAGGAACTACAGTGCAGTCTTCCTCTGTGAAACAGCTTTGGAAAAAAGACATTTAGTACTTCGACCTTTGGTCTGTCATCTTCTGTTTCAGTACCATTTTGGTCACAGGGTGTCTGGACATACCCTTCAGCAAGGCGTAGTGCACCAACTCGACGTGGCATGGACTCTACAAGTCGTCGGAAGTCCCTTACAGAAATACTGAGCCACGCTGCCTCTACAGCCGTCCATAGCTGCCGGTTCAGGATTTTGTGGACCAACTGATCTCTCGACTACATCCCGTGTCGCACGATCTGAGTGGCCAAATCATTTACTCAAATTGTCCAGGATGTTCTTCAAACCAATCGCTAACAGTTGTAGTCTAATAACATCCATAAAAATTCCATCGTTGTTTTGGAACTTAAATTCGATGAATAGTTGCAAAGCGTCTCCAAGCAGCCGCACACATCCATTTTCTGTCACTGATTGGTTCACTTGGACCATAGGACCCAGTCCGTTCCATGTAAACACAGAACACAGCATTATGAAAACACCACAAGCTTGCACAGTGCCTTGTTCACAAGTTAGGTTCATGGCTTCGTAGGATCTATGGCGCAACCGAACCTTACCATCAGTTCTTACCAATTACAGTCGGGAATCATTTGACCAGGCCACGGTTGTCCAGTCTTCTTGGGTTCAAACGATATGGTCACGAACCCAGGAGAGGCGGTGCAAGCGACGTTGGGCTGATACCAAAGGCTCTCGGCTGAGTCGTTTTCTGCCACAGCCCATTAGCGCCGAATTTCGCAGCACTGCCCTAACAGATACGCTCGTCGTACGCTGACATCGATTTCTGCGGTTATTTTACGCAGCATTGCTTATCTGTTAGCTCCGACAGATCTAGGCAAACTTTGCGGCTCTCGGTCGTTAAGTGGAGGCCGTTGGCCCCTGCGTTGTCCGTGGTGTGAGGTAATGAATGAAATTTGGTATTCTCGACACACTCTTGACACTGTGGATCACTAAATATTCACTTCCTTAACGATTTAAGAAAAAGAATCTTCCATGCGTCTACCTCCAAGTACTACTCCGCGTTCAGTCTGTTAATTCCCGTTGTGCTATCATAAGCACGCTGAAAACCTTTTCGCATGGATGACCTAAGTACAAATGACGTCTCCACCAGTGCAATGATCTTTCATAGCTTGTGTACGCGATACTGTCGCCACCTGTACATGCGCACATTGCTGTCCCCTGACTTTTCAGTGTGATCTGTTTGTTTCGTTGAGATAAAATTCTCCCGGTATTTCCGTGAGATTTGCTTGAAGTCGGAGAAATTATTTGCCTTTTAGCTGAGGCTAAGGATCAATTTTAGCACACAGGTGGTTAGAACAATGAAGCACCCATGGAGGAGGCAAACTAACGGGAGAACTCTTAAGAATAAGTGTGCTGCCTATATTGCATTAGAGTGCCCTGGGACGACAAGCTCTCCCCCCTCCCTTTTCTTCCCCCCTCCCCCTCCACCCGGTGGTAGGTCCCCTTCGATGCAGTGATTTTTAACTTTTTCGTTGTGGTGTGGGTGTTTCTTGTGTTTTTCCAGTGCCGTGTGCAGTGCTACGTTCCACCAGTATCGACAGTGTCGCCAGCATGGTTCATTTGGGTCCCCAATGTGGTGTTTCTTTAAATGGCTCTGAGCACTATGGGACTTAACTGCTGACATCACACACATCCATGCCTGAGGCAGGATTCGAACCTGCGACTGTAGCGGTCATGCGGCTCCAGACTGATGCGCCTAGAACCGCACGGCCACACCGGCCGGCGTGGTGTTTCTTTGTTTTCATGTAGACTCACAGTGTTCATTCTCCGCCTGTGCGTATGGTTCTCGTCTACGTTGTTTTTAAATCTACTGTTTATACTCATCTATTTTTGTTCTTGTTTATTCATCACTTTATACCATTCTATGTTATGTGTTCTTTTCTCATTTGACTATGTTTTTTTCTGTAGCTCTCTTGGCTGAAGAGCGTCGTATTGTGCCGCTGCCAGCTAACCCCCTTTTGGGGAGAGAAATTACAATAACGAAAAAAGAAAAAGACGACACACTTTGATTGCTCCGTGCTACGTACGCCGTCCGTGGCTGTTTTACTCGTTCTGCGACTTTGTATGCTCCGTCTGTTATGGTGCCTTTTAATCATTACAGTGCGTGTTTTTTGTATAAAATACTTTTTCTGATTTTTTACCTCCGTTTTGCAGTCGGCGCTTTTTGTATGCTTTTTTCTCTTATGTTCCGCCTTTTTTTTCTACATTCCGCCGTGTTTTTTCTTTATATTGCTTTAAATGTCTTCCTGTCTGCATGTAATGTCTCTTGGCTGAAGAGCAGCGCCTATGCTACTGCCAGCCTACCACTGATGGGGAAATTGCAAATACAATAGACGAAAAAAAAAAAACAAAAAAAGACAAGCTTTCACCGATCTAACGGGGTTTGCTAACCAGGTATATACTATCTACCTCAGTAAATGGATAAAGTGGTTTTTAACAAGGAAACCTTGAGAATATGTGTATCTAAGAGGAGAAAGATATTATAGTACCAAATCAGGAGCTTTCATTTTACTCATCCTATTGCTTTTGCACCGCACATTGCATTTGCACAGAGCAGAGTGCTTACTCACTACCGCTTCTCAGGACCATCATCAATACTGAAAAAAAGTCCAGAATTGCTGGCAAGTGCAGTGAACCTTTTGCCTCTGGCAAAAGATGTTACCTCAAGATATGATCTATCACCCCTAGATATTTGATGTGAAGATTTTGACACATTCAGCTACCCCTAACAATAGGTTATGCAATCCGCAATGCCTTGAAAGACCATACAGGAAATTTTCATATTATCTTGCTCGCTACATACAAATTATTCGCTCTACAGAAAAAATGAGCAGGAGCTTCTTGTAGGAAACTTAATGTAATTACAGTTTGTAATGGGATACGTTTTCATTGGAGGCCAAGGTTTTCGATATATTGAAGAAAACGCGTTTGAAGGTCCCTTTTGTATGTTTCTCTTGAATAATTAAGAAATCAGTCTCTAACGAAAGCGTATCCCAGTATAGAGTTTCATTAAATTTATAACAAAAAAGTCCTGTTCATGTTTACTGTAGCACTAATAGTTAGTGCATAACAAGCGAGAGTATGAAAATTTTGTTTGTGGTATGTGGAGGCATTGCAGGTTGCATAGACGCATGGGTAGGGACAGTTAATCACCCTTTATAGTATTTTTTCTGTGTTCTATGTCTAATCCTCACAACCAAGATTCTTAAATAGAACAATGTTCTTTTTAATGGTATTCGAAAGCTCTCGGAAAGACAAGCACAGTGATACGATGTTTGTTAATGTGCGCACTGAAACGTTTTGGAAAGGCATAAGAGAAATGTGATACAATTGAAAGTCAAAGGAAGCGGAGTGTTTTTCGTTTCCGTTTATCCCACAGCTACAAGGGATGAGCACGGTTATTACGCAATTTGGTATTGTTAACGGTATAGGGTGGCCGGATGCCCTTGCTCCCGTCACCCCTTTAACTGCCGGGACGGAATTTCTCTACCTCAGCTGTCTGCTTGTGGAAGTGGGCGAACGTTTCCTAAATATTTGCGGATCGTGTAGCTGAGGCGGGATGCGGGTACCAGCCCAGTATTCACCTAGCCAGATGTAGTAAACAGCAACCACACTGGCCGGCACACGGACCATCGGCGTTAATCCCCGGGCGAATACGATCTGGGGGCGGCTCACCTGCCCGAATCCTGAAAGCGGCCTGCTAACACGCGTGGCTTTCCGGGAGCGTATATTAACCCCGTACAGTTCGTTATTCTTCCACAAAAGCATTTTATTTCAACATGTGGACATCTACACATCGGAAATAGCTTTCCTAGTACCGTATGGAAGTTCGCATACACACGATCCAATCCCTGTAAAGTGGGCTACCAGACTATCTGAAAACACCAACGCGAGCTACGGTGTTATAGGTTTCAGGAATAGCTTCGTTTCTGCAACAGATTCTACACTCCTGGAAATGGAAAAAAGAACACATTGACACCGGTGTGTCAGACCCACTATACTTGCTCCGGACACTGCGAGAGGGCTGTACAAGCAATGATCACACGCACGGCACAGCGGACACACCAGGAACCGCGGTGTTGGCCGTCGAATGGCGCTAGCAGCGCAGCATTTGTGCACCGCCGCCGTCAGTGTCAGCCAGTTTGCCGTGGCATACGGAGCTCCATCGCAGTCTTTAACACTGGTAGCATGCCGCGACAGCGTGGACGTGAACCGTATGTGCAGTTGACGGACTTTGAGCGAGGGCGTATAGTGGGCATGCGGGAGGCCGGGTGGACGTACCGCCGAATTGCTCAACACGTGGGGCGTGAGGTTTCCACAGTACATCGATGTTGTCGCCAGTGGTCGGCGGAAGGTGCACGTGCCCGTCGACCTGGGACCGGACCGCAGCGACGCACGGATGCACGCCAAGACCGTAGGATCCTACGCAGTGCCGTAGGGGACCGCACCGCCACTTCCCAGCAAATTACGGACACTGTTGCTCCTGGGGTATCGGCGAGGACCATTCGCAACCGTCTCCATGAAGCTGGGCTACGGTCCCGCACACCGTTAGGCCGTCTTCCGCTCACGCCCCAACATCGTGCAGCCCGCCTCCAGTGGTGTCGCGACAGGCGTGAATGGAGGGACGAATGGAGACGTGTCGTCTTCAGCGATGAGAGTCGCTTCTGCCTTGGTGCCAGTGATGGTCGTATGCGTGTTTGGCGCCGTGCAGGTGAGCGCCACAATCAGGACTGCATACGACCGAGGCACACAGGGCCAACACCCGGCATCATGGTGTGGGGAGCGATCTCCTACACTGGCCGTACACCTCTGGTGATCGTCGAGGGGACACTGAATAGTGCACGGTACATCCAAACCGTCATCGAAACCATCGTTCTACCATTCCTAGACAGGCAAGGGAACAGGCTGTTCCAACAGGACAATGCACGTCCGCATGTATCCCGTGCCACCCAACGTGCTCTAGAAGGTGAAAGTCAACTACCCTGGCCAGCAAGATCTCCAGATCTGTTCCCCATTGAGCATGTTTGGGACTGGATGAAACATCGTCTCACGCGGTCTGCACGTCCAGCACGAACGCTGGTCCAACTGAGGCGCCAGGTGGAAATGGCATGGCAAGCCGTTCCACAGGACTACATCCAGCATCTCTACGATCGTCTCCATGGGAGACTAGCAGCCTGCATTGATGCGAAAGGTGGATATACACTGTACTAGTGCCGACATTGTGCATGCTCTGTTGCCTGTGTCTATGTGCCTGTGGTTCTGTCAGTGTGATCATGTGATGTGTCTGACCCCAGGAATGTGTCAATAAAGTTTCCCCATCCTGGGACAATGAATTCGCGGTGTTCTTATTTCAATTTCCAGGAGTGTATTTTACTGGGGAAAACTGGACTGAGACAGAAAATAGAGCATCCCAAGCGTAAATTCGCAATCAATTCAACCCATTGTCGATTCGATTTATACACAGTGTTTCAAATAAAGTAACCGTAAGAACGAAGATGGAAGAAAGATTTTATCTTCCTCGTAAACTTCAAGTTAAGAATTCTTCTGTTTGGTATTATCTACCAAAACCGCAAAGTGCCAAAAATCAGGTCCCTAGTTTTCATGTGTTGTGACTACCTCGTTTACCTGCGTTTACCCTGATAACATAAGCACTGTTGTATATTTTTCCTTCGATGAAAAGGAATTTTTTTACCGTCTCCATCTGGAATATCTACGCCGTATTTCCGAGAGCAGAACATATAGAACCGTACTGAGATTCACGTAGTAATAACGAAATTCCACGAACACCACCGTCGGCACAGTTACATCTTACCTGGATCGAAAACATTAAATTTCAAACATGTTTGCAGCAGCCAGGACATATTGCACAGGCTTTGAGACATCTGCTTAAGTTACTTGGGGATGCACGCCGCTGGGGGAAGTAGATGATGCGCCTCTCGCACTGGTGCTATTCTGGGACATCGGGTGTCTCCAGCTGTGTCCATTCTCACGTTGACACACCATTACCTCTCCCACTACGCCGAAATAATCCTATCACTATTATTAGCTGTATATTTCTCCTTCTTTTAGTCCTATGTTATATAAAGCTACTTATAACTCGTGTTAACTAAATGTACTAGAGCTACAAATTTTTGAAACTTTTAAATATTCTCTCTCGTTTTGCTTCGCCTCATGAATGAGGATGAATGGGCTGATAACCTCGTAGCTGAGTCCCGTTAAGTCATCATCATCGTAATCTCTGCGGTACCTCAGGCACTGGCCAGCCGAGCATTGCCACACATTGTCCGAACGCCTCCCTCGTTAGAGAGTGTTCTCGCTCGTCGCCTCTTCCAAAGTCTGTCACGGGCAAGTCCCAATATTGCGCCGCTGCGGGTGCATCGGCAACAGGCGGCCAACCTATCATCGGCACGCGCCTTCTGTTTGATGTTGCTGCCGCTGTATGTTTTCCTAGCAAAGTCCGCGTTCCGAAATACAGTTCTGCGAACTCTACTGCGAGTGGCTGTCTCCTTCTGCTTCGTTATGCGGCGCGATGCACAGCGTTGGCGTCCCATGTGGCTGCCTTACGACTCGGTTCCGTACCGCGATATCCCTAATGCCGTGTTCATATAGTACTCTATTCTACCTAAGACGTAACACCTTTCTTGGTGAATGGTACAAGATTTCGAAACGAGGTTTTCTGCAAATGACAGTACGCAAACGGATACAAAATTTTTATGTATGTTAAATCCTCGTAACAAACGAAATCTTGGAGCAAGTATGCTTTATTTCACAAAATGGAACGATATATTTTCTTAAGGGGAGGTTTACTATCTTCGGCCCGAATAAGGCACATTCTCTGAGAACTTTTTTCTCCGGGTGTGTTAAAGGTATCAATGTCAAATTTCGTCAAAATGTTTATTGATATTTCCTCTTCAAACTGGAATTTTTTAGACCGGAAATGTCGAAAAGCAAAGGTTGAAGTGCCGTCGGAACTAAACAAAATGTCGATGTAGACCTCTACGCGCGGTATGTCACAGGTCAGTCGGCTCGTCTGAAATCAAAATTGAGTTGACGTTAGCGAAGTATATAAGATTCCTTAGGAGCTGTACCTCGCTTAAGTTATTTGGACCATAGGAAACAAAATGGCGGCCATTTTACAACATAAGGTTTCTTTCATCGCGTGTAAATTCAAGCGGCCCGCCAGATACAATTAGTGTCACTTGTTCTCATAGCGCAAATGATAGCACACCAGACTGCCCAGAGTTTGATTTGGATTCGACCCTCACTACCGTCCCGTGTCCAATGTTTGTACACTGTCTTGTCCTGTCTTAGGAACCCAAACCAAGTACCCAATTTGCGACGCCGTCTCTGGCAGGCCGCTTGAATTTGCACGTGCAACGGCCTGAATGGCTAACTTCAGATTAATTGAACTCGGAAACAGTGCAACGTATCGATCTTTTCTTAACAATTATTTCTGTGCAGAGCCTACCCTGCAACACCTGTACAAGCTCTTCAGACTGTTTCTGACCGCTCTGTATGTAGTGATTTGACCGGCAGCACTAGGTACTGTCCGAAGGCGGTGTTAGTGTCGCTTTGCATGTAGCTTACGGTCAGAGTGCCTGGTCGTCACTCCTTGTATGAGATTTCGGGTCCGCCATCTGGCCGATATATGTCCCCGTCGTGGTAGGTGCCTACGGGCTTTCTAGTAGAAGTAGCTTTATTCATCTGTAGATCTCTTTTTAAAAGGATCTAGGGCACGTCAAAGTATTTACAAATTTACATCCATTTAAAATAAGCTAATTCGTATTCACATATATTTACAGACTTCTAGTTAGAGACAATGATTAGATTTACTCCTGGTATAAAATACTTTTTTACAAATTACTTATTAAATAATGTAATGCCACATTCTTCACTCCTATCTCACAATCAGTCACTGCACACACTGTACACACTGTACAAACATTTTTTCATACCACTTCATTTACTACACACACACACACACACACACACACACACACACACACACACACACACACTGGTGATCTCTGGGCCGTTTTCTGTACCGCAACATTCCATTCGCTATCCTGAAAAACTGAATCAGCATTCCTCCATAATGAATGAGATGTTGAGCTCAGAAAGGGGAAGAGGTGTTAGTATTGTGCCATGCATAGCTTGAGGGTAAGTATTTCTAGAAATGAAAAAAAAGAAGGAAAAAAAAACATAAAATGGTAATATCTTTAGTCTTTATGTGTGCGACACTGGTGCACATTATTTGTAGACTTTGAGAAAGCTACTGTAGCACGAGCTAACGAAAGGTGTATTACAAAACTCATAAAATTTTAAACGCAATTATCCAATTTAATTTAACGGTTTTCCTCTTATAGGAGTGAAAAAATATTATAATTTTGATGAGTAAGTGGTTTTAGAGCAATCAGAAGTCTTGCAAAATATCTTTTACGAAGTCCGTATTTCAAACGCACCAAAGAGTAACTAGTCGTATAATTATTCAATGCTTTGGCACGAATTAAACTCGTCATGATGTACTTTTGTCCAGCGTATGCACTCAAATGTAAGTGCCAAGAACAACAGCAGTCCTAATGCCCTTTTATTGGAGAACACTTAAATTAACTATCAATCTCAAATTCGAAAAAAATCAGGTCCAAAATAAACTTCTGAAGAGAAATTTTTTGTCTGTGTGCCTAAAACTGTTCATAGAAGTATCAGGCAGAGCAGAAAATCAGATGCAGCATAAAAAAAAAAAACATTAATACGAAATTGAATAAGAGAGAATCAATGTTTAAATGTTTAACGACGAGCTCATAAACTTTTGTCTCGAATGTAAATTGCAAATATGCATGTGCGTAACTATTCAGCGTAATAGGTTCTGAGGTTTAAATTCTGTCAAACAATATTTATTAAAACCCGGTTGGATGTGTATAGTGATCCGAAAGAGATAAGCGGATACGAAATTGCGTGACCTTCTAATTGACAGTACAAGCGTAGAACATAGCTTTCCAACGGAAATTTCGGGATAACTTCGATGGTACGAGGATATGAAACTGAAGACACATGATGATGGAACACACTGCTGTTCGTTTTACTGCAATTAGAAGATGAGAAAATGACTATTTATGTTATGATTTGACGTTGTTTTTAATGTACCCCAAAAGAAACTATTATTACTGGGAATGATTTTGAATACAGAGGCAAGGTGCCTACTGTGGGAGAGTTCGCTAATACGAGACAGCAAGATTCTGACTAAAGTAAGTGCTCAGTTAGTGTTGGGAATTATCAGAACTTAGTTGCCACAGCGCCTGAGGCGCAAAGCAGTGACAGTACGACCATTATTCTACTGGATACTGTCGAGAATCCTTGATTTTAAAAGTGCTGAATTTCAAGTTTTGTGAGTGTATGTGCTCATAGGGTTTTAATATCCGAAGTTCAGTAGCTGTTGCAACAATATTCATATGATAACATTGTGCAAGCAGAACTCTTTCATTCGCTGTAATGAACTGTCCTTCAAATCCAGCAGCTTATCTGTGAGGCTAGGTTTATAGCAGACGATGAGTTATTTCTAATATGCGACATCACGTGTGTGTATCCTAATAAGCGGCAATATAACATACAGGGTGTTTCACAAATGACCGGTATATTTGAAACAGCAATACAAACTAAACGAGCAGCGATATAAATACACCGTTTGTTGCAATATGTACAACAGTACATTTTCAGACAGACAAACTTTCGAAATTACAGTAGTTACAATTGTCAACAACAGATGGCGCTGCGGTCTGCGAAACTCTATAGTACGATATTTTCCACATATACACCATGCGTAGCAATAATATGGCGTAGTCTCTGAATGGAATTACCCGAAACCTTTGACAACGTGTCTGGCGGAATGGCTTCACATGCAGATGAGATGTACTGCTTCAGTTGTTCAATTGTTTCTGGATTCTGGCGGTACACCTGGTCTTTCAAGAAGTGACAGGGGTTCATGTCTGGCGAATAGGGAGGCCAATCCACGCCGCCTCCTGTATTTTTCGGATAGCCCAAAGCAATCACACGATCATCGAAATATTCATTCAGGAAATTAAGGACGTCGGCCGTGCGACGTGGCCGGGCACCATCTTGCATAAACCACGAGGTGTTCGCAGTGTCGTCTAAGGCAGTTTGTACCGCCACAAATTCACAAAGAATGTCCAGATAGCGTGATGCAGTAATCGTTTCGGATCAGAAAAATGGGCCAATGATTCCTTTGGAAGAAATGGCGGCCCAGACCAGTACTTTTTGAGGATTCAGGGACGATGGACTGCAACATGGGGCTTTTCGGTTCCCCATATGCACCAGTTCTGTTTATTGACGAAGCCATCCAGGTAAAAATAAGCTTCGTCAGTAAACCAAATGCTGCCCACATGCATATCGCCGTCATCAATCCTGTGCACTATATCGTTAGCGAATGTCTCTCGTGCAGCAATGGTAGCGGCGCTGAGGGGTTGCCGCGTTTAAATTTTGTATGGATAGAGGTGTAAACTCTGGCGCATGAGACGATACGTGGACGTTGGCATCATTTGGACCGCAGCTACAACACGGCGAACGGAAACCCGATGCCGCTGTTGTATCACCTGCTGCACTAGCTGCGCGTTGCCCTCTGCAGTTGCCGTATGCAGTCGCCCTACCTTTCCAGCACGTTCATCCGTCACGTTCCCAGTCTGTTGAAATTTTTCTAACAGATCCTTTATTGTATCGCTTTTCGGTCCTTTGGTTACATTAAACCTCCGTTGAAAACTTCGTCTTGTTGCAACAACACTGTGTTCTAGGCAGTGGAATTCCAAAACTAGAAAAATCCTCTTTTCTAAGGAATAAACCATGTTGTCCACAGCACACTTGCACATTGTGAACAGCACACGCTTACAGCAGAAAGACGACGTACCGAATGGCGCACCCACAGACTGCGTTGTCTTCTATATCTTTCACATCACTTGCAGCGCCATCTGTTGTTGAAAATTGTAACTACTGTAATTTCGAAAGTTCGTCCGCCTGAAAATGTACTGTTGTC
This sequence comes from Schistocerca gregaria, assembly GCF_023897955.1. NCBI lineage: Eukaryota > Metazoa > Arthropoda > Insecta > Orthoptera > Acrididae > Schistocerca > Schistocerca gregaria. The sequence goes on from NC_064927.1 coordinate 426,280,215, forward strand.
CCAAGCATATTGCAACAAACGGTGTATTTCTATCGCTGCTCGTTTAGTTTTTATTGCCGTTTCAAATATATCGGTCATTTTTGAAACACCCTGTATTTGGACGCAGTGTCTTTTATTGGGGTAACTTCAGCTCGTTGTCCTAGTAGTTGGATTCAGACTTCCTTTTTACTAATTGGTTTGAAAATTTTTCTGGTGATGATCCAGTTGTGTTAATATTTTACATGCATTATATCACATATGAGTGATAGATTTACCCATTCATCCGATGCGTGGAATACAGTCTATCGTAGGGAATTCATTGGACCGTCCAAAACACATTATTTCCAAGAAGTAGAAACCTTGTGTGCAAATAACCTGGGTCATATAGTAACCTCTATTTTGATTACGAAGTTATTTGAAGCGGCCATCTTCAGAGCAATAATAGTAGAAAATGCTGTAAACGGCCTCTGGAAAACGGAACTGTTCCCCTGTAACAGACATATACTTAAAGACAATGACATTGCAGTACACCAGGCATTTGACGTTCAAGATGCGAACAACAGAGTAAATGTGAGTTCAAATGGAATCCGACCAGCTCCCAAAATCAGCAAGCCGGACCAAGAGTCAAGTGATATAGTAAAATCAGTACGTTCTGAAACTGTTTAGTAGCTGACATTTTACAGGAAATGTAAAACAATTCACGAAGAAGAAGGCTGTAGCAGAATCATAAGCGAATGTTTTGCTCCTGTAACGGAAGAAAAGAGAATCTTACAATCATTCGTAGTCTGATATAAATTTAACTGACGAGAGTGCTTCAGGTGTTCAATCTGAAGAAGACGATTCTGAATGCATATTCTGCAGTGTTCGTTTCTCTGAAGAATAACATACAGAAAGGGCAGCAGTGCATAGAATGCTACACTTCGGATCTCGAAGGACGCTAACGTGAAAAAAAAGCTTTTTGTAAGCTCTCACTGCACTTCTTTTGCACAGTAAACACAGATATTGTTGGAGTGGCGGTAAAGAAGAGAATATTATTTTAGGGTTCTTACATTTATCGATATTATGATTTGTCTGTGCCGTATTAGGAAACCATTTCTACTTCAGATGAAATTGGCTTGTTAGTGCTTTCGAATTCAGTAAATAAAATGTAAAGTACAATGATTTCAGGCAGTTTTCCAATTAACAAACATACGGTTACATGTGTTGTATTATAAAGCGGAGTAATGTGAGACGAGGAAAGTTTCACGTTAGGAATGTGGCTCGTATGAGACCTACCCACCAGTCGCATCAATTACCTGCACGTAACTAACGAGGAGGTACTGATTCGAATTGCGGAGAAATGAAATTTGTGGCACAACTCGACTAAAGGAAGGGATCGGTTGATAGGACACATTCTGAGGCAACAAGGAATTGTCGGTTTCGCATCAGAGGGAAGCACGGGGCGACCAAGGAATGAATACCAGCAAGCAGGCTCAAATGGATGTTGGATGCAGTAGTTATGTGGAGATGAAGAGTCTAGCACAGGATATAGAATAGCAAGGAGAGTTGCATCAAACCCAAGTGAGCTTACAATACGTTAGTTCGTCCAGTCTTAGAGTATTGTTCGTCTGTATGGGACCATTACCAGTTGGGTCTGATTCAAGAGATAGAGAAGGTCCAAAGAAGAGCGGCAAGTTTCGTGACTGGTACATTTAGACATCGCGAGAGCGTTACAAGTCTCATAGAAAGTTTGAAATGGGACACACTTGCAGATAGACGACGGGCGAAACAGAAGGGGCTGCTCACTAAACTCCGAAATCGGATCATCGTCGAGGATGTAGAGCTTATCTTATTACCACCAACTTTCAAATCGCGTAATGATGATCATTCGAAGATAAGGGAAATACGAGCTCGTGCTGAGGCAATTGAATCTCAATGTAGACAAGTGTAATGTGCTGCGAACACATAGAAAGAAAGATCCCGTATCATTTAGCTACAATATAGCAGGTCAGCAACTGGAAGCAGTTAATTCCATATATTATATGCGAGTACGCATTAGGAGTGATTTAAAATGGAATGATCATATAAAGCTGATCGTCAGTAAAGCAGATGCCAGACTGAGATTCATTGGAAGAAGCCTATGGAAATGCAATCTGAAAACAAAGGAAGTAGGTTACAGTACGCTTGTTCGCCCACTGCTTGAATACTGTTCATCAGTGTGGGATCCGTACCAGATAGGGTTGAGAGAAGAGATAGAGAAGATCCAACGGAGAGCAGCGCGCTTCGTTACAGTATCATTTAGTAATCGCGAAAGCGTTACGGAGATGGTAGATAAACTCCAGTGGAAGCCTCTGCAGGAGAGACGCTCAGTATCTCGGTACGGGCTTTTGTTGAAGTTTCAAGAATATACCTTCACCGAGGAGTCAAGCAGTATATTGCTCCCTCCTACGTATATCTCGCGAAGAGACCACGAGGATAAAATCACAGAGAGCCCACACAGAGGCATACTGACAATCCTTTCCACGAACAATACGAGACTGGAATAGAAGGGAGAACCAATAGAGGTACTAAAGGTACCCGCTGCTACACACCGTCAGGTGGCTTGCGGAGTATGGATGTAGATGAAGATGTAGAAGCGATCAGTCGTTTTTCCCTCGCGCGATCCTCGCGTGAAACGGGGGGGATATGACTTTCATCATACAATGAAGGTTTTCACGACCGGATGGTACTGTTGCTGGTAATTCTTTCGGATTATATGGCAGTGGTCCATGGAATTCTTCAATTCCTAACGTTTCGTCCAATACCACGTGGGACATCCTCAGAGGTATGGCTGATCCTGCTGAGTCCTGCCGACAGAAGAGTCGGGCGTCGGAGAGCGCCCTAAATACCTCTGAAGATGTCCAACGTAGTATTGGACGAAACGTTAGGAATAGAAGAATTCCATGGACCACGGCCACGTAACCCGGAGAATTATCAACAAAAATATGCCTCCAGAATGAGATTTTCACTCTGCAGCGGAGTGTGCGCTGATGTGAAACTTCCTGTCAGGTTAAAACTGTGTGCCCGACCGAGACTCGAACTCGGGACCTTTGCCTTTCGCGGGCAAGTGCTCTACCATCTGAGCTACCGAAGCACGTCTCACGCCCGGTCCTCACAGCTCTACTGCTGACAGTATCTCGTCTCCTACCTTCCAAACTTTACAGAAGCTCTCCTGCGAAAGTCGTGCTTCGGCAGCTCACATGGTTGAGCACTTGCCCGCGTAAGGCAAAGGTCCCGAGTTCGAGTCTCGGTCTAGCACACAGTTTTAATCTGCGAGGAAGTTTCAACAAAAATATGACTCTGGTGCGAATTGTGCCCTCCGCCACACACCGCTTGGTGGCTAGCGGAGTATATATGTAGATGTAAACCACAACAACAACAACAAAAATTACTAATGACGTCAACGCTGCTGTGTGTGTGTGTGTGTGTGTGTGTGTGTGTGTGTGTGTGTGTGTGTGCGGTGCGCCTGATGTAGCCAACAACAGCCAAGAACGGCGCGGCAGCAAAGTCGTTGGGGAGCTTATCTTGTCCCAAGTGACCATTTCGTTGCGCTCACCAGGCACTCTCAACCGTCCCCAAGAATACGTAACAGTTCGTGTCCCATTTGAGAATGACTTCGTTTTTTCTGAGCGGATTGACTTATTATCCCAGAGCGGAGACCTGGAGACTCCCCCACCCCGCCCTCGCCCCTGCCTGAGGTGCGCTGCGTGCACGCACGCACGTGTGCGTACACACGCATGAGACCGCGCCAAGCCAGGCTGCAGATAGCGGGCCCAGGAGGCGCCCATTTGCACACAATCGTCTGTCGCGTTGCGCCGCCTGCAGCATACAAACGCACGCGCCGCTTCCCCTCCGCACCTCCCCTCTACCCCCCTCTCCTTCTCTCTCTCAAACACAGGCCGATATCCTTCCTTCTCTGATCTTCTGTGTGCCCGTGCCGCCTGGCCCGAGCGGGGCGAGGCTATTCTTCCGAAAAGGATCTATTTCATCACGCCACTCTGGCGGTGGTCCCCTTCCTTCCTTTCTCTCCAGTCTCCTCGGACTAACTGCGCCCTCCGGTGCTCTGGAATTCGGCCGTTCGGGAGAGGGAAAAGGAGGGGTCAGCTGCCTTATGCGGAAATTCTACGGAAGGCGGTCGCAGGACCACACAGCTGGTGCACTGAAAGAGCCCTTACATTACAGTCACACATGATATTCAGTGGTGAACAAAGAACAAGGATACTACTGAAAATCACGACCAGCTGACTATTGCCAATATTAATTTTTTAGGCTAACCCATACTTCGCCTTCGACTGAAACCGAGCGAGGTCGCGCAGTGGTTAGCACACTGGGCTCGCATTCGGGAGGACGACGGTTCAATCCCGCGTCCGGCCATCCTGATTTAGGTTTTCCGTGATTTCCCTAGATCACTTCAGGCAAATGCCGGGATGGTTCCTTCGAAAGGGCACGGCAGATTTCCTTCCCCATCCTTCCCTAATCTGAGCTTGTGCTCCGTCTCTAATGACCTCGTTGTCGACGGGACGTTAAATACTAATCTCCTCCTCCTCCCTTCGTCTGAAGACTTTTCCGTTTTTTTCCCCTATATAGCTTCCATTTCTTTGCACACATTTCTCCAATCGCGCCGGACGCTGTGGCGGAGCGGTTCTAGGCGCTTTAGTAAGGAACCGCGCTGCTGCTACGGTCGCAGGTTCGATTCCTGCCTCGGGCATGGATGTGTGTGATGTCCTTAGGTTAGTTAGGTTTAAATAGTTCTAAGTCTAGGGGACTGATGACCTCAGATGTTAAGTCCCATAGTGCTTAGAGCCATCTGAACCATCTCTAACCGCTCTGCAAGTCTCAAAACGGGCTTGCGGTAGAAGTCTGTCCAGATTAATATACACAACCCATAGATGAGTTGGAACAGGCTGCACGAAGATTAATGTACAGAAACCAGCGATGAGTTTGAATGCTCGCTCAATATGGTACAGAGCGGGGCATTCAATAAAGCTGGAACAAACCGACCGGTTAAGACTGATGCATTTATTTTAGTTCCGAATAACTGGTATTCTTCGGTACTTGAATAAAAATCTCTCGGTGTACATGTCGCGTCAATTCAGGATAAAACTCCAAGCTTTCGACCACTACTTCCATGGTCGTCGTCAGGGCTAAAACTGACTGTCGTAAACTAGCTAGGCTCCCACTTTTATATGCAAAGGACGGCTTCTGATTCGCTGGAGTACGTGATAGCAACGGCGATATGGAGCGTAGTGAAGTGGTGCCCTCTACTTCTATAGATGTAGTTTCTATCCAGCGTTCCTTGCACCACCATCCCTTGAATCAGGAGGTAAAGTGCGGGAAGTTATCCTCTGCGATTTTTCTTTATCCAATGCACTCTTCCGTACTTGCTTGGCAACGGTTTAACAGAAGTTTTTCTTAATTTTTGTAATATCCGGATAAAAATAAAAATATCACATAGCAGTAACATAAGTGCCAAAAGTTTTGGTTTTAAATAAATTTTTATTCGTAAAATTACCATTGCTTTAAAATATTACGATACAGGCCGGCCGCTGTACCCGTACGGTTCTAGGCGCTTCAGTTCGGATCCGAGCTGCTGCTACGGTCGCAGGTTCGAATCCTGCCTCGGGCATGGATGTGTGTGATGTCCTTAGGTTTAAATAGTTCTACGTCTAGGGAACTGATGACCTCAGATGTTAAGTCCCATAGTGCTTGGAGCCAGTTTTTGAATTACGATACAATAGAAAATTGGAAAAGTTGGGTTGGGTTGGTTGGGGGAAGAGACCAAACAGCGAGATCATCAGTGTCCTCGGATTAGGGAAAGACGGGGAGGGAAGTCGGCCGTGCCCTTTCAAAGGAACCATCCCAGCATTTGCCTGTAGCAATTTAGGGAAATCACGGAAAACCTAAGTCAGGATGGCAGGATGCGGGATTGAACCGTCGTCCAGCCGAATAAGAGTCCAGCGTGGTAACCACTGCGCCACCTCGCCCTGTTTGGTAAAGTGATCAGTCGTATTTTAATAACAAATAATGCTTCAAATGGCTCTGAGCACTAAGGGACTTAAAATCTGAGATCATCAGTCCCGTAGAACTTAGAACTACTTAAACTTAACTAACCCAAGACGCCACACACATCCATGCCCGAGGCATGATTCGAACCTGCGACCGTAGCGTCGTGCAATTCCAGACTGAAGCGCCTAGAATCGCTTGGCCACACCGCCCGACTTTTAATAACAATGCCGACAGAAACGAACAGAAAATACGTGGCATAAGAATTATTATAGCCTTGCTGAGACAATAATGTGGTGTGGCCTATTAGATGGTACGTGTGCACGAGTACACGCATTGTGCAAGACTTTTTTCATCTGGTCTATTTGGTAGTTTCTCGCTGTCGTCGTCGGATATGAGTTGTATTACAGAATGACGTCATCCCTAGCCTGAAACTACTTTACGAAGTACAGTATCAACGAAGTACAATTTTCCATTAGCTTTAAAAGATTAGAAACGGTAGCAGCCATAACAATCTTGTGACTTCATGTGAGGATAAAACTTAACCCTTAAAAATTCACTCATAGTTTGTGATAATGATAGAAAGTAGTTGATCTGTTTTCTGTGTCGACATAACATGTCAAGGAGAATAGGCAAGCCAGGAGGATTACTGGTATTACATTTTTATGGAACATAACAAGAACAGAAACACACAGTAAGCCTTAAACATTATCCTGTACTACCTTGTCAGTTTTTAAAAGTGCATGTAACACAAATGGTCAAAGATAACCGCAGCCTAAAGTTCCACGGAGTTTCCAGTTGGTAATTGATCCTGATGCCCTCTATCTAAACAGGAAATGCATTTTATGCTGGTAATTATGAAGTTTATTTAACGGATACCTTGGTAGCTACCCCGCATATACACCGCGTCACTCCATTTCTTGTTGCGCAATATTGTTTACAGAGTCAAGTACATAGTATGCCTTTTGCCAGGCACATTCACCTTACAAGTATCTCTCGCGTCAGAAATGCTTGAGATCTTTGGATCATGTCCAAAGACAGCTGATTGTTTATATTAATAGGTTTCGAGTGCAAGAGGTAAGTGCAAGTGTTTTGTAGGTAAATCAGATGTTATGGTATCGGTGCTTAAATGTGTAGATATGGTTTTATAAACCCTTTTGTAAGTAGTACTAGCGTATTACACTTCGGGTGATATCGCCAACATGAATATTTAGTTATATGTTTCTCAAACACGTGGTGATATTTACGTTATTTAATTAATTTGACCATACAAAATTACACGTGGAATTTTGAATATGACGAAAGAGCGAATCAGTTGCGTTTTGGGTAAGTTATTTATGACGTAATATAATTCGTACTTACGTCAAATAATCCTCAGTCTAGCGAGTTTGAAGGAAAATGATAGTTTTACCGGATTCTTCAGTCGCCAGAGCTATCTAATGAGATATAAACACCAGAAATGGTAATTAGTTTTTGAATTATGTAGTTTTTGTACCACTTGACATTAAATGTTCCTTCCATGTTTTAATGGCTCTACAGATTGGTAACGAGTCTTGGTGTATCAGAGCCTAGACGAGCATAATTACGTTTTACTGTCAATTGGTACTGTTTTATCGTGGTCGGTAATCTGACTTATCATTAAATGTCACTCTGTGAAAAACATTAGTCCATCTTTTAAATCAGTACGCATTTCCCATCAGTAAGCATTTGCCATCATTTCAGACTAAAACATAAGGGCCGGCTTCCCCGTACTTTAGACGTAGGTTTGCATAGAAATTGAAGACATTTCTTTATGTATTAAGTGAAGAATTTAGGTTGTTTTCACTCCACATATATTTAGTAGTGCCGTATCTACTCGGGGAATTAAAGGTTTCAAGATCTATCTTTTATTTCCTTTCAAAAAGCATGAAGTACGTATCGCGCATACACGAACTTAGGCCTAATTTTTCGGGTATACAAGTTTATATTTTTAACGTTTGTTTAATCGCATTACTTTTCTGTATTAATATTATACACGTACAATAGTGCTCCACATAACGTAAGTGACTTTTGCGATCTGTAGCTAATAGAATATTACAGTTATTGCCTAAGTAAATTTTGTAAAAAATACTGTGGGCAACCATGTGCGAGAAGTGTTTGAGCTGCCGTAGGAAAGTCAGTTCTGGGGTTCTGTGCACCTGTTGTGGCAGATGGTTACACTGGGGTGAATGTAGTGGCTTGGGAATTGAAAAAGTAAATGGGTCTCTTCCATGGTATTGCAGATTATATTCAAGGGATAGGAAAATAGTGGAAGGGAAGGTAAGAGCTCTTCAGACTGAACTGGATAGTGCTAGGGAGGAACTGACGAGGTTAAGGGGGGACGAGGATGGGAAGTGGTAGCAAGGAATAGGGGCCACAGAAAGAGAACAGTATCAGACAGTTTCACCATTGGCACAAACAATAGTTTTGACTTGCTACCTCAGTCAGCTAAGGAAGAGGCTCAAGGACGAGTAGCTATTAAGTGTAGTCAGCACTCAACAGACTTTCACTACGAAACCAACTGCAGCAAAAAAAGTAGAAAGTAGGAGAAAAGTTCTGTTGTTAGGTAGTAGCCATGGAAGAGGTGTAGGTCAGATCTTGAAGGAAAAATTAGGTGACAGGTAGCAGGTCACAAGTATTTTCAAGCCCAGTTCATGCCTTAGCCAAGGGACAGAGGATGCAGGATCATTGTGCAAGGGGTTTACAAACCATGATCATGTTGTGATAGTGGGTGGAGCGGGAAACAGTATCAATGGGGATCAGGGCTGGTAAAAATAACATCTGCAACGAACCAGGCAAATGTTGGCTTGGTTCCTGCTTTAATGTAGTATGACCAATTGAAGAGCTCTCTCAGGAGGGTAAATATGGAGCAAGATCAGCTGCTTTGGGCGGCTGCTTAGTCAGGCATAGGTTTGGTTCCTGTTGATGGTATTGGTAGGTGAGACTTCACAAGACATTTCCTGCATTTCAATAGGAAAGGGAATGGTAAACTGGCTGGGACGATAGCAAAATCTTTAAGGGGGGCACTGAAACTCTTGGGAGTACTTTTTTATGCGAAGATCAGTGTCCAGTCGCCCTACATTCATTGCAATTAATCTTAATGAGAAGTTCCGACAGCAGGTACTTGATATGTGAAAATATCACAAGATTCTCATAACGGTACAGAGAAAAATGTTTGTATGTCACAGAATTCACATAAAAGCATAGTGAAAAACAATGTGAACATATTGCATCAGAATATCAGGGGATTAACTAACAAAGTAGATGAGCTTTTTGCTTGTTTAGAAGATTTAGAAACTGAGGGTGGAACAGAAGTACTACGCCTGTCTGAACATCATATAGTCACAGGTATGGAAATGGTAATTGAAGGTGGATATAAGCTTTCAGCACATGTAAATAGAGACACTATGGGGAGAGGAGGAGTTGCCATATATGTTAAAATCAGTCATAGTGTGAAAAATTTGGAGACTAAAAAATTTTGCGTAGAGCAACATATAGAAGCATGTGCATGTGAGCTTAAACTAAATAATGGCACTTTTATAATTGTAGCCGTGTACAGGTCCCCATTGGGAAATTTTCAACTATTTTTCAGAAACTTGGATTCTTTATTGCCCTACCTGTCAGACAAAGGAAAGCAAATTATTGTTTGTGGGGATATCAACGTAGATTTTCTGAAAGAGTGAGATAGAGACCTTGACCTTGAAGTATTACTTGGTTCTTTCAATTTGAAATCAGTTATTCATTTTCCTACTCGAGTGGTACAGTAAATCAACATACTGATAGATAACGCCGGCCGGTGTGGCCGAGTGGTTCTAGGCGCTTCAGCCCGTAACCGCGCCGCTGCTACGGTCGCAGGTTCGAATTCTGCCTTGGGCATGGATGTGTGTAATATCCTTAGGTTAGTTAGGTGTAAGTAGTTCTAAGTACAGGGGACTGATGACCTCAGAAGTTAAGTCCCATAGTGCTTAGAGCCATTTGAACCATTTGATAGATAATGCTTTCAAAGACCAAGATAAATATAATTAAATGAAAACTTTTCCTGTTAAGAATGGTGTGTCTGATCATGATGCACAGCTAGTTACAATATATGATATAGCTCCATACAGTAATGCAAAATAGTGCGCTCCATTAATGATTTAACAATTAAAAATTTTAGGGAGAGTTTGCCACAGTTAGACTGGAATGAGGTGTACAGGGAACATGATGCTACTTTAAAATTTAACCTATTGCATGATACCTTTGTGAGTGTATTTGAAAACAGTTTTGCCGCGCGGGATTAGCCGAGCGGTCTGGGCGCTGCTATCATGTTCTGTGCGGTTGGTCCCGGCGAAGGTTCGAGTCCTCCCTCGGGCATGGTTGTGTATGTTTGTCCTTAGGATAATTTAGGTTAAGTAGTGTGTGAGCTTCGGGACTGATGACCTTAGCAGTTAAGTCCCATAAGATTTCACACACATTTTTGAAAACAGTTTCCCTAAGAAAACAGTGAAGTGTAATTGTAAGAAACCATGTAAAAAGGGTTAAAAATATCTTGTAAACATAAAAGGGAAATGTATCTTATAGGTAGGAGGAGTAACTATCCCAAAACAGTGAAACATTATAAAAACTACTGCACTGTATTAAGAAAAGTTATTAAGAAGTCCAGAAGTATGTTAATTATGTCTGAATTAGCACATATGATGATAAAATTAAAACAATTTAGAACATTGTGAAAAGGGAAACAGGGCAACCAAGAGCACAGGAAAACTTTATTTCTACCAAACACAGTGAAAAGTTTGTTAACAAGAAGTCAGAAGTAGACAACATTTTAATACCCATTTTTTAAGTGTTGCAGAGAAAATAGGAACCAGCTATTCAGTAGAAAATGCAAGGCAGTGTGTGGAAGAGGCAGTACCTATGCAATTTGATAAAATTGAAATTCAACCCACCTCTCCTACTGAAATTAGAAAAATAATAAATTCACTCGAAAGTAAAAGCTCACATGGAATTGATGGCATTTCTAACAGAGTACTAAAAGCTTGTTCCCAACAAATAAATAGCATTCTCAGCCACTTATGTAGTAGATCACTGAAACAGGGCATTTTTCCAGATAGACTGAAATCCGCTATTGTCAAAACATTGCATACAAAAGGGGATAGATCTGATGCTAACAACTACTGCCCAATCTCCCTTCTGATAGCTTTATCCAAAATTCTTGAAAAAGTAATGTATTCAAGAGCAGCACCATATATTTGACAAAATGTAGTACTAACAAAATGTCAGTTTGGTTTTCAGAAAGGCTTTTCAAAAGCAAATGCTTTACATGCTTTCACTTATCAAATATCAAATGCACTGAATAACCGAACATCACCCATTGGAATATTTTGTGATCTCTCAAAGGCTTTTGATTGTGTGAATCATGAAATTCTTCTAGATAAGCTTAAATGTTGTGGTACGAGTGGGACAGTGTAAAAATGGTTTAATTCATACTCAACTGGAAAATGCAGTAGGCTGAAAGTAACAGTACAGAAAGTCTGCAAAAACCAGCAGAGTCCTCTAACTGGGGAGGTATCAAGAATGGTGTGCCACTGTTCAGTTTTGGGTTCCTTCCTGTTCTTAATCTACACTCCTGGAAATTGAAATAAGAACACCGTGAATTCATTGTCCCAGGAAGGGGAAACTTTATTGACACATTCCTGGGGTCAGATACATCACATGATCACACTCACAGAACCACAGGCACATAGACACAGGCAACAGAGCATGCACAATGTCGGCACTAGTACAGTGTATATCCACCTTTCGCAGCAGTGCAGGCTGCTATTCTCCCATGGAGACGATCGTAGAGATGCTGGATGTAGTCCTGTGGAACGGCTTGCCATGCCATTTCCACCTGGCGCCTCAGTAGGACCAGCGTTCGTGCTGGACGTGCAGACCGCGTGAGACGACGCTTCATCCAGTCCCAAACATGCTCAATGGGGGACAGATCCGGAGATCTTGCTGGCCAGGGTAGTTGACTTACACCTTCTAGAGCACGTTGGGTAGCACGGGATACATGCGGACGTGCATTTTCCTGTTGGAACAGCAAGTTCCCTTGTCGGTCTAGGAATGGTAGAACGATGGGTTCGATGACGGTTTGTTTGTACCGTGCACTATTCAGTGTACCCTCGACGATTACCAGAGGTGTACGGCCAGTGTAGGAGATCGCTCCTCACATCATGATGCTGGGTGTTGGTCCTGTGTGCCTCGGTCGTATGCAGTCCTGATTGTGGCGCTCACCTGCACGGCGCCAAACACGCATACGACCGTCATTGGCACCAAGGCAGAAGCGACTCCCATCGCTGAAGATGACACGTCTCCATTCATCCCTCCATTCACGCCTGTTGCGACACCACTGGAGGCGGGCTGCACGATGTTGGGGCGTGAGCGGAAGACGGCCTAACGGTGTGCGTGACCATAGCCCAGCTTCATGGAGACGGTTGCGAATGGTCCTCGCCGATACCCCAGGAGCAACAGTGTCCCTAATTTGCTGGGAAGTGGCGGTGCGGTCCCCTACGGCACTGCGTAGGATCCTACGGTCTTGGCGTGCATCCGTGCGTCGCTGCGGTCCGGTCCCAGGTCGACGGGCACGTGCACCTTCCGCCGACCACTGGCGACAACATCGATGTTGTGGAGACCTCACGCCCCACGTGTTGAGCAATTCGGCGGTACGTCCACCCGGCCTCCCGCATGCCCACTATACGCCCTCGCTCAAAGACCGTCAACTGCACATACGGTTCACGTCCACGCTGTCGCGGCATGCTACCAGTGTTAAAGACTGCGATGGGGCTCCGTATGCCACGGCAAACTGGCTGACACTGACGGCGGCGATGCACAAATGCTGCGCAGCTAGCGCCATTCGACGGCTAACACCGCGGTTCCTGGTGTGTCCGCTGTGCCGTGCGTGTGATCATTGCTTGTACAGCCCTCTCGCAGTGTCCGGAGCAAGTATGATGGGTCTGACACACCGGTGTCAATGTGTTCTTTTTTTCCATTTCCATTAGTGTATATGACGTGCCACTCTGTATTCATGAAGACTCAAAGCTAGTTCTTTTTGTTGATGGTACAAGTATAGTAATCACACCCAAGAAGCAAGAATCAGAAAATTATTAAGTGGTGCTCTGCAAATGGTCTCTCACTAAATTTTGAGATAACACATTTTATACAATTCCGTAGAGTAAATGGCACAACACCATTGATAAATATAGACTATGAACGGAAGTCCGTTGCTAAGTAAGAATACTTAAAACTTCTGGGTGTGTGCGTTGATGAGAAATTGAATTGGAAGAAACACATTGATGATCTGCTGAAACAGTTAGATTCAACTACTTATGCTAGTAGGGTTATTGCAAATTTTGATGATGAACATATCAGTTAATTAGCCTACTATGCCTAATTTCATTCACTGCTTTCTTATGGCATCATATTTTGCGGCAATTCGTCATTACGAGAGAAAGTATTCATTGGCCAAAGCGTGTTATCAGAATAGCTGGAGCCCACCCAAGATCACATTGCAGACATTTATTTAAGGAACTTGGGATATTCACGGTACCTTCGCAATACATATATTCACTTATGAAATTTGTCATTAATAACCCATCGAAGTTCAAAAATAACTGCGAAGTGCATAGCTATAACACTAGAAGAAAGGATGATATTCACTATTCTGGATTAAATCTCACTTTGGCACAGAAAGAGGTGAATTATGCTGCCACAAAAATCATTGGTCATTTCCGAAATAGTATTAAAAGTCTGACAGGTAGCCAACCGACATTTAAAAGCAAATTAAAAGAATTCCTGAATGACAACTCCTTCTACTCAATAGATGAATTCTTAGATATGAAGTAGTAACTGTAAAATTACTTTGATTAATTAATTATTTTCTGTGAAGAAAGCTTATGCTAAAGCGACACATTTAACTTCATTACGAAATGTCGTATTCATGGTCTATGGAACAAGGATAAGTGTATATATGTATGTATTGAATCGTTATTCTTTAACGAATGTTTATCTTTACTTAAGAGTACAAAGTTATCAACCAAAGTTACTGATACCATGTCTGATGAGATTATTCGCTCTAGTATTTCGTCTCTGTCCTGTTATTTAACCAGTTATAACCGCTTTAATATTTTTAACGTGACCACGTGCCTCGCGTCCTTACTTCGGCCCCAGACTCGGTACTGTTGACACGAACACTATCGGCCCAATCAGACGTGCTGCAGTTCAAAAAGAACCAACGGCGGAAGAAAGGTTATACCATTCCTACCTATGGCGAGCGGTACGGTTACGCTTATCACACTTACTTTTTGTTGTGTGCTGTCCTTAGGTTAGTTAGGTTTAAGTACTTCTAAGTTCTAGGGGACTGATGACCACAGATGTTAAGTCCCATAGTGGTCAGAGCCATTTGAACCTTACTTTTTGATGACGCACGGAGTTCCGTTTGCTAGCGCGTCTCCCCACCGAAGCTTATAAAGTACTTCCGAGTAGCACCACAACTACAATATTTACCGAGCGCCTCGCCACTTTGCAGCAATTAATATGAAAGATGAAACTCCCACTGCACAAATCATCCTAGTAACACGAGTTGCTCACTTGTGTTTCACGTGGGAAGGCTTCAAGGGGCGCTCGTAAATCTGAGGACAGTTGCGTCCGACTGCTATAAAATGAGACAGTGTTACCTAAGCGTTTAGCCATGCCGTCTCGTGAGACTCGGAATGTGTGAAGTATGAGCGGCGCGCCCGGTAAATCACGCCTAATGGCAGCCCGGCGTGCCTCTCCGGCTTCCGACTGCCGCTTGGGCACGAGCAGGCATCTGCACTGCGCTGCTGTACTTTGTGTGTCTCCGAGGGGCTTTCAGTAAGTAATGCACGACTTTTTTTTCCTGGCCAATTTCGGTTGAAAAATCCGGAATTTGTTGTGAGATATCGCGCAATATTCCCGCTTCACCCCCTGTAGTTTCAAAAAGTTCCGAGAGGTGGCGACGCTGTACGTAGTCTTTACTGACAAGGGGAAGCCACGACGTTTGAAACGCGGATATACTGTAAACTTCGTACACTCGCAGTAATCCATGAGGACAACAAAATGTGTAAGCAGTAGCGAGTACTTCTCAAGCGCTACTGAGAAAATCGCAAGACAATAAAAATATCTACGGGTGTACAGCCGGTCTACAGTGTCCAACGGGTACAATATTTCGGCGATCACACATGTCGCCATCATCAGGTGAACTAACGGACTGTGGTCCTGTGAACGTGCCGGCACGGAGATCCGTACGCTATGGTTGCTCAGAGGGAACTGGGTTCGGTCGCGGCAGGAGCCGATTTAAATACCCTCCGCCCGCGGCGCCCTCCCTCCGCTGTCCGCGACCCGCGCTACGGTCGCGCGGTGGAACAGATTCTGATGGCGTCTGAGATGATGTCGGAGTGATGGCTCTGTCCGCCGTGGTCGCCACAACTATACGTTTGCTCGATTTACTCTTGATTAACCCAATCGCTGGTTCCCAAGCCTTGCTGGGATTATAGCCACAGTCACGGTTTATGAGGTCGTCATTGGTGCGAATTTCGATGGCCTCTCTAACATGGCTGTCCCAGTATCTCAAAAAATGGTTCAAATGGCTCTGAGCACTATGGGACTCAACTGCTGTGGTCATTAGTCCCCTAGAACTTAGAACTACTTAAACCTAACTAACCTAAGGACATTACACACATTCATGCCCGAGGCAGGATTCGAACCTGCGACCGTAGCAGGTGCGTGGTACCAGTATCTCGACGTCTCTATCTCGACGTCTGTACCAGAATCCTCGTGCGTTCATACTTCATGGCGTGATTTTCCGACAAACAATGTTCAGCGACCGCCAACTTGCTCGGATACATCAGTCGAGTGTGCCTCTGGTGTTCACGGCAATTATCTCGACGGTACGCAGCGTCTGACCAATACACGACTTGCCACATTGACGCGGAATCTGGTACACGCCGGCCTTCCTCAAACCGAGGTCATCTTTGGCGCTCCCCACCAGTGCACGAGTTTTATTCGGAGGGGAACGCCAAAGATGACCTCAGTTTGAGGAAGGACGGCGTGTACCAGAATGCGTGTCAATGTGGCAACTCGTGGGAAATTCCGGTTTCATAGTTCTCCACCCGGTAAAATCGTGTTACCCTTTTACTACAGCGTGAATGAACTGCAACTGGTGTCAGTCATGTATTAAAAATACTTGAGAGTAGAAATATGTAGAGATACAAAATGGAACGACCGGTAGGCTCAATTTTCGGGAAAGGAAATGGCAGACACTGGAAGATAGAGGGAAACTGCAAATTGTACATAAAAGGGGCAACATACAAAAGATGCTTACATGCCATCCTTGAATGTCAGTCACATGTATAAGACCCATATCAGATCAAACAGGAGTCATCGGTCGGGTACCAAAGAATGGTTGCACGAATGGTCCTTTCGCTTGGGATAACGATAAAGTGTTCAGTAAAAAATGTTGAAAATTCTTAACTGGTTCCCACTCGAAGGAAGGCACCGTACATCTATGGAAAACCTGGTAGAAAAGTTCAAAAACCTGACAGAATTGCAGATGATATCAGACAACTCGTAGCGAGGCATGTAAGCCGTCATTCTTACCAAATTCCATCCGTGAGTGGAGTGGGAAGAGACGGAGGAGGTTGTAGTGGAAAGCCCGAGTTTTAATTGTAGTTTGACACAACAAATAAGACATCTGAACACACTGCATCAGGGTGCCATGACGAGAAACTTCGTTCCCTTCCGAAACGATGTCACATGTCTGAGTGTGAACAAACTATCCACTGGACACTCACGAATAGACTTTGTATACCAGGTGTACCGGTATGAAATGAGCGTTTTTTTTTTTTGTAAAAATGAAACACTAATTTTGAATTGTAAAGTAAAAACATTTTATTCAAAGTATTGGCCATTGCTTTCTATACATTTTGACCACCCTTCTGGCAATTTGTGGACACCACACCAGTAGAAATGTTCTTCTTTTGAAGCAAACCAATCGGACACCCAATTTTTGATTTCTTCTTAGGAATCGAAGTGTTCCTCTGCCAGTGCGTGTCCCATTGATGAAAATAAATGGTAGTCGGAAGGGGCCAAGTCTGGTGAATACGGCGGGTGGGGTAGCAGCCGCCAGCCAAGTGTTTTGATTGTATCCTGAACCAGTTTTGCTGTGTGTGCAGGTGCATTGTCGTGTAAAAAAAAATACTTTGCCATGTCTTCTGGCCCATTCTGGTCTTCTTTCGATCAATACATAGTTCAAATTGATCATTTGTTGTCTGTAGCGATTAGTATTCACAGTCTCACCGGGTTTTAGAAGCTCATGATACACCACACCTTTCTGATACCACCAAACACAGAGCACAGTCTTCTAGCCGAATCGATCTGGTTTTGCAGTCGATGTTGATGGTTGTCCTGGATTAACCCATGATTTTTCCCATTTAGGATTCTTAAAATAAATCCATTTTTTATCGCCAGTAACAATTCGATGCAAAATTGATTTTCTTTTATGTCTTTGAAGCAAAATTTGACAAATGGTTTTTCGGTTTTCCGTCTGTCTTTCGTTCAATTCAAGTGGCACCCATTTTCCACACTTTTGGATCTTTCCCATAGCTTTCAAACGGTCAGAAATTGTCTGTTGTGCAACATTTAGCATTGCTGCCATTTGCTTCTGACTCAAAGTATCCTCTTCATCCAATATTGCTTGCGATTCGGCGTCTTCGAACTTTTTTGGTGATCTTCCACGTTCTTCATTTCTTACATCAAAATCATCATTTCTGAACCGTTGAAACCATCTTTTGCATGGTGCTTCTGATAGAGCATGATCACCATGTGCCTCGACAAGCAATTCGATGTGACTATGCAGCACTTTTTTTCAAATGAAAACAAAAAATTAATGCTTTCCGCAAATCATCACTTTCTGGTACAAAATTCGACAATGTTAACACGATGAAAACATATGATGTTTGTTGCATGACTTGATGTATACTAAATATCTTTGACAGATATCATACGAACGAAACAAAAACAAAAAATTAAGGCTCGTTCACAACAAATGTTCCCTATCAACACATTTGAGTAGGTTAGAAGCATATCTCACATGCTCCAGAATCATAAATTTTCACAAATGACTAAACACGTGTTTTACATGCATCGTGCTCATGTCCCATATATTGACATCAGTATGTGCAAGAACAATGGCTATAAATCATTATGTATATTTCAAATTATGTTTGCTTATTGAGAAATTACAATTATTTAAGGTTATATTATGGATCATGTGAGGTTTGTTAATGAGATATAAAACATATAAGTTTTGACAATCCCCATATTGGATCTTGTGAGTTTTGGTACTGAGCTGTTTGGACGATGTTGGTTTCGGGGAAACTATCGTGTTGCGACTCGATATGTAGCACTTTTTGGTTCCGACCGCAAGCCACTTTCTCTCCTACAGTGTATTATTATATTCCCCAAAATAACTGAACAGAACAGAAAACACACTCCACTGGTATCAATACTTACTACTACACAAGAAAATGGCGCCGAGTGAGCTAATTGCTGATTGGTCAAAATGAGGTACGGGACACAACTCACATGATTCGGCGGATCATGCTACTTTTGAAACTAACCGTGAAGTTTAACACCGCTTTTCTCAAGGACCTTGTGCCAACTGTGAATAATTGTTTCGTGAATTATGTTCTATGTATAAAGCTATACTAGAATATGTCAGAATCTCAATTTTCATTATTTTGGAGCATGTGAGTTATGACTCTAACCTACACATTTGTATCCTAACGCTCATTTCATACCAGTACACCTGGTAAATCCACTTAATTCCTAATGAAAACTGCACACTAGAGATGGGTAGTTCGCGAAAGTACGGTTGCAAAGGAACAGTTCACCAAGATAACGAAAGGACTGAGGAACGAATTCGAAGGAACGATCGCTTCATAGTTCAGTTCGGTCGCGATGGTCTACTTATAGTTCCTGGGAACGAGGAACGATCGGTTCATAGTTCACTAGTTCACTTCGGTCGCGGCGGTCACTTCGGCAGTTCTCGTTCGAGCCTCGGTCGCGTGCTCGTCTCAGTCTCGGTCTCCCTCGGCCGCACTCGTCGTTCTTCGCACGTCCACCTGTCTCAGATCCACTGCCGACTGCTCCTTGTTGTTCAGTATCCAGTTGTTCGTTTCGTTCACTTCGCTCGCCCATTTTACATGTGTTCCAAACTGTTCTTCCACTTGGGTCTGATTATTAAGCATCCACAACCGGTAATCAAAAATTATTTTATAGTTACATAAATTACATAAAAATCACGTTTCATGCAATAGGTACGTCTTTTCAGGTAACAAAAGGACATATCAGCTCACTTCAATATATCGATGAACAGCAGAAAACATACTTATATCAAGGCAAGTTTTTTATGGTTTCATCGACTTGATTTAGCAGCTAACTTTCAATTATTTGCTTAATTTTTAGTGTAAGAAAATTCATATAAAACGATTTTCGTGTATCTTTCATATACAAAACATTACATTTAAGAAGGCTCTACTTATTTTTAAGTTTGATTGTTTCCAATTTGCATTACCTGCTAGTTTGGTTTCCTTGGGGAAAAAAAATAAAAAAAGGTGGGATATGGATAATTTTGGCTCAGTAGCAAAAGCGGTGCCTCTCCATTTGAAAAGACATAGATTGTCATAAAACCGTATTCACTTATTATCTCAAAAACATTTGTTCAGAAGGAGCTTTCAAACAATAAACTTTATTTCTGTGAACTTTATTACTATTATTATTGCTGCATTCACTTTAATAATGCATCATAAAAACCTAATTTTTGCTAAGTGTGTGACCACATTTTATTTTATGCTTCCATAAAGTCACTACTTCGCCTACGAACTCAGAGACAACGTGAAGTATATATAGAGTGTGAACGATTATTGTTTACAACGTAGCATAGCTATGTAGTGGAAGTCGAGACGAAGAATTTTATACAAGACACTTGTGGTCTATTAAGTTGGGAAACAGCCACCAACAAGTTTACAAGAATACATGAGTTATAGCCCATGCGCGTCGAGTGAGATTTTCATGTTCTCTTCTCCAGCTCTCTACACATCGTCATCGATTGTTTCGCCATTGCTGCTTGCATTAGCTTGTTATTTCTTCACTGCCTAATTATTACATGTTTGTCTGTTTGTTGTATCTGCTCGTAACGGGCAACACATCGTCCGTAATTGGCGAGCAGCCTGTACTCGGGCCGGTTTTCCGTTCGCCACCCTACTTTATTTCCATGCGATCAGCCACACACGCTACAGCTGGCTAAACGAGAGGTTCTGCAGAATCACAGAAATTACTTCTAAAAGTGTGTAAGAATTCTGTAATGAATAAAAACTCTACACTCCAGGGGGAGAGGCAAGTGCCCCCTCTTGGTGCCCTCCATCCTTCAGTTACCTACACTCTAGTTTTCAGTTTTTCATAAGAACCATATACCAAGCACAAATGAACGACGAACGAGTAAAAATGAACGGTTCCCAAGAAACAAAGATCAGCAGTGAACTAGTTCCCAAGGATGAACGAGTTTGCCCATCTCTACTGCACACCAGAAGACGTGCGATAGATGCCGGAACACGTCGTGGGTGTTCGCGAGAAAGAAAGTGTAACTGGCTCATGTATCTGCTTCTCTTGCTTCATATTGCAAATATTACCATGTTTCGAGATAGCGGTCCAGCCTGGACCGCACAGGATTAGCTCCTATCATTTTTAGGAAAGTTAAAAGAAGCAGGGCGCCAGGGGCGGTAGGAAGAGCGAGGGAACTGTGGGAGCGCGTGGGTAATTATCGCGTTCCTGCAGCGTCGGGACACTGGAGGTGGTGGAGGAGGGGGAGGAGGAGGAAGAAGCCATGAGCCTCTTCCCGTCCCGTCCCAGCGGCTGCTAAATAAGTTGTAACGGCGGCGGGAGACGGCAGCCAGACTGCGTGGCTGTGTGGCTGGCGCCCGGCGCGCTACGGTCCGTTCTAAAAACGTCGGCCGCTACTGTGCGCGGCAGCGCTGCCCGGCCAGAGGCGAGCATCTGCGGGCGATCACGTCACGCGTCAAATGGGGCCCCGCGCCGGGCCAAAGCCGCCGCAGTCCTGCAGGGGTCAGTGCGATCCTCTGCCGCAACTCACAAACAGTCTGCCCCGATTCTTCCAGACGGCCACATTTTCATCTGTATTCTGCGTACTACTGCGCAGCAGAGGGTTTTTTTTTACTGTTTTGTGGATAAAACCTTCTAGGTCACTTAACAACTTACTTTGCTTATTTCGCCGTTTCGGATATTGTCATCATCAGACACACTAAGTCACCAAAAGTATTCGGACAGTGGGAAGTTTCACAGTGAGTCCTCGAGAAACACTGACTATGAAACCAAAACATATTTACTAGCAATATATATGCGTTGTTGTTGTTGTTGTGAGACTGGTTTGATGCAGCTCTCCATGCTACTCTATCCTGTGCAAGCTTCTTAATCTCCTAGTAACTACTACAGCCTACATCCTTCTGAATCTGCTTAGTGTATTCATTCTCTTGGTCTCCCTCTACGATTTTTACCCTCCACACTGCCCTCCAATACTAAATTGGTGATCCTTCGATGTCTCAGAACATGTCCTACCAACCGATCCCTTCTTCTACTCAAGTTGTGCCACAACCTCCTCTTCTCCACAATTCTGTTCAATACCTCCTCATTAGTTATGTGATCTACCCATCTAATCTTCAGCAATCTTCTGTAGCACCACATTTCGAAAGCTTCTATTCTCTTCTTGTCCAAACTATTTATCGTCCATGTTTCACTTACATACATGGCTACACTCCATACAAATACTTTCAGAAACGACTTCCTGACATTTAAATCTATACTCCATATCAACAAATTTTTCTTCTTCAGAAACACTTTCCTGTCCATTGCCAGTCTACATTTTATATCCTCTCTACTTCGACCATCATCAGTTATTTTGCTACCCAAATAGCAAAACTCCTTTACTACTTTAAGTGTCTCATTTCGTAATCTAATTCCTTCAGCATCACCCGACTTAATTCGACTACATTCCATTATCCTCATTTTGCTATTGTTGATTTTCATCTTATACCCTCCTTTCAAGACACCGTCCATTCCGTTCAACTGCTCTTCCAGTCCTTTGCTGTCTCTGACAGAATTACAATGTCATTGGCGAACCTCAAAGTTTTTATTTCTTCTCCATAGATTTTAATACCTACTCCGAACTTTTCTTTTGATTCCTTTATTGCTTGTTCAATATATGCGTAACAACATTAATTACAAAAGAATCATTGTATTATTTCGTTTCCAAAATATAAATAACAGAAAAATTAACATAAAAAATGAAACATCCTGTACACCCTACTGCTACAAAAGTATTCGGACACTGTCCAATAAATGTTAATAAGTTGTACGACGAAAATTTCAATACCTTGTGGGTCAACCTTTCATTTTCAATACCTCCTGCAATCTACTAGGCATACTTTCCACAAGTTTTTTCATGAAATTTGGGCCTATATTTGCTCATTCTTGGCGCACTTTCTCTTTCAAGGTCTCCTTCGTATAGATGTTGTCTGCGCAGAGGGTCTGTTTCAATTTATCCCACAAATGTTCGATTGGGTTAAGGTCTGGTGATGGGGGAGGGGGGTGCAATACTTTCGGGCAATTCAAGAGCAACCACATTTGTACAATATGCGTGGTATGCCTGGGATCATTATCCTGATGAAAATGAAAGTTGTCCGCAATACCTAGATGTCGTGCACTCTGCTTCAAATGTCCCTGCAGTATATTCAAATACACTTCCTTGTTTATTGTATCATCAATGAACACTAAATCACCCACACCATTGCTGGACATGCATCCCCACACCATGATGGTCCCACCTCCAAACTTTACTGTTGGTTTGAGGTTCCTGGGATTCAGCTCTTCATTGGTCTTTCGCCACACGTTTGCCTTTCCGTCACTTTGCCATAATGTAAATTTACATTCGTCGAAAAATATCACCCGATTCCACCAAGCCTGATCGTATTCCGCGTATTCCCTCGCAGACTGCATACGTTTCTTCTGGTTCACTGCATTTATGAATGGCTTTCGCCGTGCCACTCGACCATGGTACTGTGATCGTCGTAGTGCTCTCTGCACGGTTTCGGGATGAACTTTTATACCAAGGTCTCGCCCCCCACCCCCACCCCACTTGCAACTCGTGTGGCAGATATTTTCGGATTCTGTTGTACCTATCGCACAATCACACGTTCATCTCTCTGTCCGTGGCCGTCCTGTACTGCAACGGAATTCCAATCCGTCTTCTATCTCAAACCGTTTAATAATGTCGTAAACTGTACTTTTCTTCATGTTCACTATCTCGGCAATTTCCCTGCAGGTTTTCCCCTTCGCGTGATGATAAACGACAAGTTGCCTTTGCTCGAACGTAGAACACTTCCCTCTGCGTCCCATCGTCGACCTGCACAGGCTCGCCATACGTGTTTACTAATCATCGCTATCGTCTTGCGGAAATGTCGGACACATTGCAGTCGCTGCACCGTCTGTGAGTCGCGGAATGAACTATTGTCTTATGCTGTCCGCCTTTGTCCGAATACTTTTGTTGCACCTTCCCATGCCGTTTTCAGGAAATATTACGTAACAGGCACATGTCCAAAAACAATTATTCGTATTTGACGCGTGTTTCACGTTGCGACATCGTACCCAGAGTCCAAAATACATTACAAAGTGCAATTTCTGTATTTGGTCATGCGGCAAACTGCAAAATTATGCGCCGTTACGTGCTGTCCGAATACTTTTGCGACTGAGTGTGTCTGCAATTACGAACATAAAGAGCGAGAGGCGTTTGTTACACAACACCACTACAAAATATGATTTTGTCTTTTGTCTCTACCTGCAAGACGATGTTCCGTTTCAGTGTTAAAAATTTTATGTTTTTAAAATTCAGTCTTAATCACACCACGTATGTTACAAGAACATAGGTAACCGGTATCGGTCATATCACATGACCATCATCAGACCTGTAATTTCATTTAGAAAGTAACAGACACATTACTAGATTTACAATACAATAAGACAAAATGAATATAAGGATAAAATACAATAAGACGTGTTATACCCATGGCATCTTTCGAAGATGGTAGGTAGAGCACTCTTCTCAGCTGCTGTGATGTCAATTGGTGGCAGCAAGCGACGAACATACGCTTAAGTACGAAGATGCTCCGCTTACCTCTTCTCCCTCCATCTCACATCAACGAATCAGTATAAAATTGGGTTCACATAATCGTCTAAACGTAAAAAAGTACAATAATAACATAAAAATGGTTATGTATAATATCTCTTTATAACCATGGAATTATATAAAATATCAATTAAAAGCTTTAAAATAACCATATAGACGACGTATAGTCAGTGTGCCCTCTATGGGCTAAGGTGGTACTACCACAATGGTTTCAAAGTCAACGATGTTGTGGAGGTCTTTGGCATTGCGGCATCATATCGATATGTGAGTTGTGACTCGACTGCAAGTATACATCTATGCTAGATTCAGTCTGTCTGTCTTTTATTAAAATGTCATGAAACTGATTTATTAAAACTGGAGTCATATTTCGTAATATTTCTATTTGGAAGTTTAAAATTGTGATATAAATATGTACATACTTTCCTCAGGTACTTTTCTGCCATGGATAGAACTGGGTCCTATGACTTTCTGAACAAAAAAAGTACATATGTGTTCATAGAATTTCGTCAAAGAGATCATAAAAATGTTTTTCACGAAAATCTAACTGTTCATTGAGAAGCACTGACGGTTCATCTCTATAATAGGCATATATGTCGATCTCCTCCAAAATATTTAATAATAAGCCTTTATTCACGTAATGAACGACTTGCAAATTCTGTTGTACCGTCCCTTCGGCATGCTTGTTAAAAGTTACGTGATGGCCAAAGACTGATTTATGTTCTTTGTATCGTGTAGTACAGCTCCGGATTGTTTGGTCAACGTATATGTTTTACGTTTTGACGATTATGTAAGCCCATTTTTATACTGATTGATTGATGTGAGGTGGAGGGAGAAGAGGTAGGCGGAGCATCTTCGTACTTAAGCGTATGCTCGTCGCTTGCTGGCACCAGTTGACGTCACAGCAGCTGAGAAGAATGCTCCACCTACCATCTTCGAAGGATGCCGTGGGTATAACACGTCTTATTGTATTTTATCCTTATAAGCATTTAGTTTTATTTTATTGTAAATCTAGTAAGGTTTCTATTACTTTCTAAATTAAATTACAGGTCTGATGATGGTTATGTGATATGACCGAAACCGGTCACCTATGTTCCTGTAACATACGTGGTGTGATTAAGACTGAATTTTAGAAACAAAAAAAATTAAAAATTTTAATCACAGATCCACAAAATGTTTATTAAAATTGTTCAGTGTTAAAAAACTATGCCTAACATGGGCGTAACAAAATCCGTCAAAAAATTAGAGACATTAAGTTGTAGCCTACAGATGGCGCTGCTACGGGGGACGTTGCCTTGAAATTCCCCCCCCCCCCCCCCAAAAGAAGATCTTAAAACTACAAACATTCGAAGTCAAATTATAAAACACGTTTTCAATTGTTATAGCTGCGTTCTGATAAAATCAGCTTTTCAGATGGTGGCATCTATACAACAATTGTGTGAATTTCAGTATGAAATACACTTTAAACCAACAGAATCTTGTGATTACAAAAGTTGTACTAGCTGTTGTAATTATGCGTGCCTGTTAAATATAAAACTATGC
Source organism: Schistocerca gregaria (assembly GCF_023897955.1). Classification (NCBI taxonomy): domain Eukaryota; kingdom Metazoa; phylum Arthropoda; class Insecta; order Orthoptera; family Acrididae; genus Schistocerca; species Schistocerca gregaria. Next base: position 426,306,064 of record NC_064927.1, read on the forward strand.
GCTGTGAACTAACGCTTACTTGTTAGCCAGATCTTCTTTTTTTTCTTGTCCCTTTGTCTTACATCGCCACGGTGGCGGCATGGTTAGTAACGAATCTGGCATGGTTGGTTTGAGGGGTGGCTGGATGCCCTTCCTGTGGTCATAACGTTACCCACCGGGAGAGAACATCTGTACCGTAACTTCTGAGTGCAGTTTTATTGGCGTGGAAGTTAAGGAAAGTTTTCAAATGTTTGTGAACCGTTGAAATGAGGCGGGACTTCGTTACCAGCCCGGTATTCACCTAGTGGGACGTGGGAAATCGCCTAAAAACCCTGTTCTAGCTGGTAGGCGCACCGACCTTGATAGTTAATCCGCCCGGCGGTTTCGATCCGGCGCTTTATAACGCATGACTATTTGGACGGGTAGCTTGTAAAACAGATTATACAGTATAACACAATACGGTTATTAAATTAAAATAGTTTGAACGGCAGCTCCAGTTTGCCGCATAGGTTTTTAATACTGACACTGAATCTTGTGGTCGTGCGGTAGCGTTCTCGCTTCCCACGCCCGGGTTCCCCGGTTCGATTTCCGGCGGCGTCAGGGATTTTCTCTGCCTCGTGATGACTGGGTGTTGTGTGATGTCCTTAGGTTAGTTAGGTTTAAGTAGTTCTATGTTCTAGGGGAGTGATGACCATAGATGTTAAGTCACATAGTGCTCAGAGCCATTTGAACCATTTTTTTAAATCTTGTTTTGCAGGTGAACTTTGAAAAAAATATTACGTTTTAAATTTTTCATCTTTTGCATCTTGATGTGCTATAACTGACGCGTGTTGCTCTGTATGTTCTTCCTACAATATTAACTGCATATATCTGACGACGGCAGTAGCCAAAACGGTATGATGAATAAAATATTTAGGGATCTAGCAAGTTTTATTCACAAGTATTCAAGACGATCGCGGACTCACACAGAAAATTTATTTTCCTCATTAATAATTTTTTGCTATACCACATATAGTGAACGAGCGGTTCTAGGCGCTTCAGTCTGGACGATGCCACTATGGCTGCAGTGTATTAGAACTTTGTTTTTATGAAACACATCTGGTGATGGTCATTAAAGACCGAAACCGGTAATCTGTTAACAAAACGTTTGTGACCATTGACGAAAATTAAAGGAAACTTATGTGAACTAGTGCTTTTGATTTATTACATTGTCGTTCTACCAAGAACCGACGGAAGATTCAGTTAACATGACAAAATTATTCAACGATGGGGTTGTTGGAGTCAAGGTTGTGCAACGGACGGAATGTACTGATGAAGAGGAGTGCTAATTTGATGGGTCGTTAAAGGAATGGAGTAGGGGAAGGTAAGCAAATGCGGTAAGCGATACTGAGTGCAAGGCATTCGAAGGACTGAGAAAAAATGGATGCAGCGGATATCCATCAAGCGACAGGAAAGGTCGTCTTCTGCACTAGATGGCTCTCATAAACCATCCTTGTTCGTTTATCAGAAGTTTTATTTATTGAGATATTTTATTTTACAATACTTATGATTTTAATGTATTGCTAATACATTCGAACTTCCCCTTATTAATGCTGTTACATACCCGTAGTGACCGCTTATTGTGCGACCGATTGATGTTCGTGTGCAAAATATTTTCCTCAGCATCGTGTTTGAACAATAAGAATGGTTAATTTTTATAGCTACTTATTCTGTTCATTCATTCACGTACATTCGTTTTTAGGGTGTGTTATAATTAACAGCCAAAACTCACTTGGGTGAAAGCATACGCCAAGGGAAACAGAAACGTTCCATTAAATATGTGACAGCAGAAGAGCCGTTTGCGAGGTAATTGCGAATGTGTGGTTACGAGCTGACACGACCCCCATAATGAAATATTGTGCTGATTAGTACAAATGTAACTGAAATGTAAACTTTTCGTTTAAGTGCTCATCCGTTATTGAAGTAAATTAAACAGTAGCTGAAGGAAGCGCATATGGATATCGTCCCCCTACTGGTCTCCGTGAAAATTTGTTCTTGAGTGTTATTCAGCTTACCAAGTTCGATTATCAGATTGCGTAGTCAGTACGAGAACGTTGTAGAAATGGTAAAATACTCCAAAGCGAGACGCTTCAACAAGGCGCTAAGCATACCTGAGATCCCCTGCTATACCCACAGGACAGGACAGATAGTTTAATTTTAGAAAGGGGCCAAAATGAGTGGCTGTCAATTGGACTTAAGCATACTACTTTATTCATTTGACAAATATTGCAAGGGTGAAAAAAAATTTAAAACAGAGCAAGCCAAACATTAATTTTAGAACTTAAATCCCGGCTAAATGCGCCATTGCCGGCCGCGGTGGCCGAGTGGTTCTAGGCGCTTCAGTTCGGAACCGTGCGACTGCTGCAGTCACAGGTTCGAATCCTGCTTTGGGCATGGATGTGTGAGATGTCCTTAGGTTAGTTAGGTTCTAAGTTCTAGGGGACTGATACCTCAGATATTAAGTCCCATAGTGCTCAGAGCCATTTGAACCATTTGTATGCGCCATTCAGTCTCACGGCTCAAGGGCAAAACAATTTTAATTTAAAACCGGCCGAAGGCAAAAACAAGTATTTTAATTTTAAAAAGCAGAAGGCCTCATCTTAAAACATTTCTCTAAATTAGGCTGAAGACCCAAACAATAGGGAAAAACTAACTTAAAATCGGCTGAAGGCCAATAACTTAAGACGCAAAAACAGGAATTCGAACTAAAAAGGCAGAAGGCCTTATCTTAAAACATTTCACTGAATTGGGGTGAAGGCCCAAACAATCTCATGCCCTAAGGGCACAACAACTTTAATTTAAAATCGGCTAGAAGCCATACATAAACAAACAACAAGGACAAATAAGAAAAGGCAGCACAGCAAACGACGCTCAGAAGTTTCCAAGGGTCGGCCTGGAATTCAAACACTAGGGCTCACTTAGGTGAGACAGGCAGTCGCTCCAACAATTCTCAAACCGACGGCAACCCAACCGACAGACAGTCGACGGACCATGCGACAGTATAACTTCCGCTCCACCCTACCAGTACAGAACAGGGAGTTCAATGGAACAACACAGAAGGTGTGGGCACCTACAACGAATTACACATTCAGCTGTCAAACTACACGCCGTGCTGGACAGCAACAACACGACGTGGAAAATACACTGCCAGAATTTACGTCAACGGCCAGAACAGGTAACCGGAACGTTAACGGCCACAAGGCAGAAGATTCCGCTGGTGCACTTCAATTCAGAAATAATCGAGTTAAGTTAAACTCCACAGGAGGGCGGCTAGAATTTTGCCAACTTGAAAACACGCGTTGTTGCTCGCGGGAATGTCCCAACAGCCCACAACGAAATTCAAACGACACAATGTGAGCAGTTCCTAATCGTGTAATTGAGGCGGCATGGGGGTACCAGATCGCTATTCACCTAGTAGGATGTAGCAAACCGCCTTAAAACCACATCCAGGCTGGTCGGTTCGCCGGCCCTCGTCGTTAATCTGTCCTTTAACACCCACGGCTATCAGGACGGGTAGACATAGAAAACACACACACACACACACACACACACACATAAACATATAAACAGTGTGAAAATTGTAATAGTGCCTGCCATTTAATGGCCTAGGTAGCAGATAAGGCCCAATTAAACAGTCCCCAACAACACCGACCCACACATTAACGAAGAACCGCACTTGATGAGCGCTAGTAACTGTGGCATGTGGGTTATCCTCACTCCAAATATGCGAATTGTGCATGTTGAAGACTCTATCACGCCCGAACGTTGCCGCATCGGTAAACAACACAGAGGATGGAAATGTAGGATGCATTTCTCACTGTTCCAGGTACCACTTCGAAAAATGTGCTCTGGGTTGATAATCAACTGGTTCCAGGTTTTGGACACGCTGTAAGTGAAATGGACGTAATAATTGCTCTCGAAGGACTGTTCTTACATTCTTCGGATGCGTCCCCATGTTACGTGCAATTGCACGAGTGCTGATTGAAGGATCCCGCTCCACATGTTGCAAGACAGTTTCCTCAAATTGCAGCGTCCTTATCGTGCGACGGCGTCGCTGTCCAAGTAATCTGCTAAATGACCGGTCTCAAGCAGCAGCAGCAAAGGTCTTATGATGCGGGATACGGCGATTAGGATATTGTTGTTGATAAACCCGCTGTGCAGCTCATTCGTTGTGGTGCGTACTGCACCAACCATATCAGTGTGCTCACTCGAGGTGTATCGCTCCATTAGTAAACAGAGACAATGCACTACTACACTGGTGGACAGCAGTTGCCTACAACTGAAGATCGTAATACAGCCTCCACCGGCTTAAATAATTCTCATACGACAAAATGACATTAGCGAAAAATATTTGTTTTGATGTCCTCTACAACGTCCCAGAGTTTGTCGGTTTAAATACTTTTCACCAGAGAGAGGAAGAGAGAGAGAGAGAGAGAGAGAGAGAGAGATGAAAAAGTAATTATATGGCTACATGGTGGCTTATTGCAGGTTCACCCTGCAAAAATAATGACTTACTCATATTCGAGAATTCCCCTGTGGTGTAGAATGAGCTGTTAAGGAGAAGCACACTTAATCTACATTTGGAAATACTACTGCTGTAGCTGTATGTTTCATCCCTCTATGTCAAAAGTTAGATTTGTTAAAGGATAACGCAGATCATTTTTCCTTCTAGTGACGTACTTGTGAATATTACTTTTACTCTGAAACTCATATGGGCTGTTGATAACAAAATTCGTAAGTGAGTAAACGTAATGTGAAGCTACGGATAATATTCTCAGCTGATAAAGAGCTGCCTTCACGATGTACGTGAGTGAACGATCCCCACACGTGATTCTAATTACTTTCTTTTGTCCAAAGATTACTTTATGCCAATGTGAGGAGTTACTCGAGAGTATATCCCATATCAGTGAATGATAACATAAAAAATATGTTATCTCACAGCCTTTTTTATATCTCCAAAGTTGGCAGTTATTCTTATGACAAACTACTCGAACCTAAATGATTTAGCAGGTCTGCTACATGTTTTTTCCAGTTTAAGATTTCTTTATTATGCATAACTAAAGACTTAGAACTTTCTATCCTGTTTGTTATTTCTTGTTGGTGTGCTAGGTTAATAAGGAGGGCATTTACGACACTGAAAAAGTGGATAAGCTCTGTTTTTTATGGATTGAAGCTAGCCCATTTGTGCATCACCAGCCGGCAACTCTCACAAAAACATTCTTTAGTGTTTTCTGTGTTGACAGCAATGCTTATACCATCTACAAACAGGAATAATCGCCGGTAAAGCAGATGCCAGACTGAGATTCATTGGAAGAATCCTAAGGAAATGCAGTCCGAAAACAAAGGAAGTAGGTTACAGTACACTTCTTCGCCCACTGCTTGAATACTGCTCACCGGTGAGGGATCCGTACAGATAAGGTTGATAGAAGAGATACAGAAGATCCAACGGAGAGCAACGCACTTTGTTACAGGATCATTTAGCAATCGCGAAAGCGTTACGGAGATGATAGATAAACACCAGTGGAAGACTCTGCAAGAGAGATGCTCAGTAGCTCGGTACGGGCTTTTGTTGAAGTTTAGAAAACATAACTTCACCGAGGAGTCAAGCAGTATTGCTCCCTCCTAAGTATATCTCGCGAATAGACCATGGGGATAAAATCAGAGAGATTAGAGCCCACACAGAGGCATACCGACAATGTTTCTATCCACGAACAATACGAGACTGGAATAGAAGGGAGAACCGACAGAGGTACTCAAGGTACCCTCCGCCACACACCGTCGGGTGGCTTGTGTAACACCTCGGTTCAGTTTACAGTGATAAAGGCTATGGAAAGAATAATTTAAAAAAAAGATAGAATTTTTAGAGGGGAAAATAGTGTAGAATCAGAGTTCGGTAATTGCAGGTCAAAATTATAGTATACCAGCAAGTAGTTTAACGTCTAACAAGTAAGTACAGCAACGCCACGGAAGCTCCGTCATGGAGGAGGCAGTGACGTTAAACTCTTGTGAAGAAAAACCTATAAAAAGGCCTGATCGTCATTATTGCCGCCTTTTTTCCTTGATTGTTTCGTTAAACGACGGGGAACCAGTGTCAGTCAGCGAGACAATAATTAGATTGGACTTTATCGTGTTAAGATTCATGATAAACTGTTAGAATATTACGGAGATTAAAAGTGATGTAGTGTACGATCTCTGACTGCTGGTAGCAACGGAGTATGAAGAAGATTTTAGGACTTTAGTGCTAGTTTGGAACTTTACGAACATATAGACGACAGAAACTCGATTTATCTGCTGATACGAGTGAATTCAGAGGTACCGGTATTCAGAATTTACTTGTGGACTTTTGAAAGTGTCGTGTGCCGTTAGTTGCGAATCTGGACGCAGAGCGCGTGCATATCGCCATTTGCGGACTATTTAGATTCCTCCAGGCTAGGAACCTTTTAAATAGACCATCATCCATCACCATCTTAATCCTTGAATATAGTTTGAAAGTGAAATACAAGAGTGTTGTACTTATTTCATTTCCCTAGCACTAATCATTGAAGGTTTTACGGAACCAAAGCTATTCAGTAGTAAGTCAGCACTATCTAACGGAAAGCGTAGGTATTAACTAACACGCTAACTGAACTGAACGTTAACGTGTTTTACGGACTGCTTAAAATGAACTTTTGTGACTCTTTGACGTCCCCACTCCCTCTGAAAGGTGGCGCAGGCTGTCTTAATCACAAAAGGGGAGAGTTTTAGCCGGGCGAATTACTAAATAAAAGCGATATTTACAAGACTTGCAGTAATTTGCAAAACACAACGCCCGCACCTCATTGGAGAGTCGTCGCTGTCACGTCGTGAAGTAAAGCCGGAAAAACCTACCCACGATACGTATCTAAGTGCAGACGACGACGTGGAGTACCGAAAAAAGGGAGTTGGGGCCCTCGTTGCTTCTCTCCTCTCCCATCCCTGCCCCCTGCCACGCCTTCACTGTTGTGTCCCCCCTATCCTCCATCTCTACACCCTTCATCTCCTTTCCCAAGGTGGCTTCCATCAACTCCCCCTCCCGGATGATGCCCTCTCTTCCTCCATTTATCCCTCCTATCAACTCTGATCCTCCCCCCCCCCTCCTTTCCTCAATCCTTTTCTTGGGCTCCCTCTCCCCTGCTTTCATCCTCTATTTTCCCCACCTACTCTCTCTCCCCCGAGTCCTTTTGCATTTTCCTCCTCTGCCTTATCCCATTCCCACTCGCGTCTGCCCTGCCCCTCCTCCCCGCCCTTATGGGTCCTCTCCCTCCTTTGGTTATGTCCGCAGCTCGTGGTCGTGCAGTAGCGTTCTCGCTTCCCACTCCCAGGTTCCCGGGTTCGATTCCCGGCAGGGTCAGGGATTTTCTCTGCCTCGTGATGACTGGGTCAATGTGTGCTGTCCTTAGGTTAGTTAGGTTTAAGTAGTTCTAAGTTGTAGGGAACTGATGACCATAGATGTTAAGTCCCATAGTGCTCAGAGCCATTTTGAACCTCCTTTGGTCCCCCCCCCCCCCCCTCATTCCTTTTTCTTCTCCTCCCTCCTTGTTTCCCCCCTCATCTGTCCAGTTCAACCCCCTCCCTCCCATCTGCTCTAGGCTATGGTGTGTCGTCTTTGTGCCGACATTTTAGAGCAGTGTTTACAGTGAGTGTTCAGTGTTGTGTGTCTTTTCCGACGTGTTGCGGACGGATATCATACTGTCACTGGGTGTGATTTTAGACCTCTTGCGGACAGAAACCAGACTGTCGCCATGTTTTCTAATTGTCTGTCTACTATGTTATCTGTCTGCATCCTGTGTATTTTTATTCGCTTTGCCAACCCTTTGCTTTCTGTTTTAACTTTCCCCAATTTTCCGCCGTTTTACAATTTAAGCCCCCGTTTTATCGCCTGTTTTTACTGTTTCTTAACCTCTGCTTACATTTTAAAAAGTCTGTAGGCTGCAGAGCAGCGTAATTAGCTGCTGCCAACCCGCCCCCTTCGGGGGGAATCGAAATACGATAAAGGAAAAAAAGGGAGAGTTGGGGATGCTTCACTTGCGAACTATGGATGTCGATGTAGACTAAGTCTGCCTCTGGTTTCAAATAAAATGGGGTGTGGTATGGAAATCGTTAGCATAAAGCAGTAACATTGATGTGGGAGGGGGGGTTAGGGGCAATGGTAGAACCCAGTGGGACTCCCATTGTAATGTGCAGACGATGCGGCGAGAGCGCCCGGCCAGGAGCCGAGAAAGGGAGACTGTAGGTAAACTGGTCGGCTAAGGAAGCAGGAAGGAAAAATATGAGGAGGGATTTATTTGGGGAGCGAGCGCAAAGAGGAGTTAAGTGGAAGGCAGCCCCAGTTGCGCGCAGCTGTCGCGCCGGAAGTGGGCGCCAGCGGCCGGGACGGGGCTGGCTCTGCCGCCAGCAAGGGCCCTGCGTGCTGCCGCAGCACCTGCGAGGCCAGGGGAGCTGACCGGCGCCACACGTTCACCACTCGTCGTTATCGTCAGTTCTTCGACAGGCGTGATGCGACTCCCGACAGTATCCTGTGTTGTAAAAGCCACTTCATCTCTGCATAACCTACACGTAACGAGTGGTTATAATTAACGTGCAGCTACTCACAGAAAACCACTGTAACTAGCAATTATCGTACGGTAGCGAAACGTGCCAGGTATTCTAATGCGTTAATGCAGAACCGATTTACGCTGTAAAAAAAATTAGTTCCGATTTTCGCCACTAGGTGCAAAAGTGGAGTTGTGAATGCGAGAAAGACGTACACTACTGGCCATTAAAATTGCTACACCGCGAAGATGACGTGCTACAGACGCGATATTTAACCGACAGGAAGAAGATGCTGTGATATGCAAATGATTAGCTTTTCAGAGAATGCACACAAGATTGGCGCCGGTTGCGACACCTACAACTTGCTGACATGAGGAAGGTTTCCAACCGATTTCTCATGCACTAACAGCAGTTGGCCGGCGTTGCCTGGTGAAACATTGTTGTGATGCATCGTATGAGGAGGAGAAATGCTTACCATCACGATTCCGACTTTGATAAAGGTCGGACTGTTGCCTATCCCGATTGCGGTTTATCGTATCGCGACATTGCTGCTCGCGTTGGTCGACATCTAATGACTGTTTGCAGAATATGGAATCGGTGGGTTCAGGAGGGTAATACGGAATACCGTACTGGATCCCAACGGCCTCGTATGACCAGCAGTCGAGATGACAGGCATCTTATCCGCATGGCTGTAATTTATCGTGCAGCCACGTCTGGATCACTGAGTCAACAGATGGGGACGTTTGCAACACAACAACCATCTGCACGAACAGTTCGACGAAGTTTGCAGCATCTTGGACTATCAGCTCGGAGACCGTCGCTGCGGTCACCCTTGACGCTGCATCAGAGACAGGAGCGCGTGCGATGGTGTACTCAGTGACGAACCTGGATGCACGAATGGCAAAACGTTATTTTTTCGGATGATTCCAGGTTCTGTTTACAGCATCATGATGGTCGCATCCGTCTTTGGCGACATCGCGGTGAACGCATATTGGAAGCGTGTATTCGTCATTGCCATACTGGCGTATCACCCGGCGTGATGGTATGTGGTGCCATTGGTTACACGTCCCAGTCACCTCTTGTTCGCATTGGCGGCACTTTGAACAGTGAACGTTACATTTCAGATGTGTAACGACCCGTGGCTCTACCCTTCATTCGATCCCTCTGAAACCCTACATTTCAGCAGGATAACGCACAACCGCATGTTGCAGGGCCTGTGCGTGCCTTTCTGGATACAGAAAAGTTTCAGCTGCTGCCCTGGCCAGCACATTCTCCAGATATCTCACCAATTGAAAACGTCTGGTCAATGGTGGCCGAGCAACTGGCTCGTCACAATATGCCAGTCACTACTCTTGATGAAGTGTGGTATCGCGTTGAAGCTGCACGGGCATCTGTACCTGTACACGCCATCCACGCTCTGTTTGACTCAATGCCCAGGCGTATCAAGGCCGTTATTACGGCCAGAGGTGGTTGTTCTGGGTACTGATTTCTCAGGATCTATGCACCCAAATTGCGTGAAAATGTAATCACATGTCAGTTCTAGAATTATGTATTTCTCCAATGAATACCCGTGTATCATCTGCATTTCCTCTTGGTGCAGCAATTTTAATGGCCCTTAGTGTAGTTCCATTTGCACTGCTAGGGAAAACTGTCTACTACATAAACTGTTTGTCTAATTGTATTGTTCTTCTTGTCTGTGAATTAACCAACATATTCTTATACAGTAATCTCAAAATGACTCCTTCCATCGTGCCTTTCAGTTCTGACTGGAAAAATTAAAATAATGTAAGTTACACCTCGATAAAACATCAGCATGGAGCAAAAACTGGTTAAGTAGCGTTAAAAAAAAATTCAAACTTACAGATGCCATACCAGTGAAAATTTCGCATATCGATCACACAGGGTTTATTTCCATTGAGGTGCGACGTGTTTATTTTTTGTTCCTTTTTATGCGCATGTTTGTCAACTTCAGAGACAACATTCCCCGTTCACAGTGAAGTTACCAGAATGGAGAAGAGGCCTTTTTGGTTATCTTGGAAGCTTAGCCGCACACCAGTGAAGTAAGCGAAATAAAAGGAACAAATACCAGAACTAGATAGCTCTTCTGCCGGTCGTAAAGAAGTCTCAGAATACCTGTCGATAGGAGTAGCTAACAGAATAAGGATAAGAAAAGTAAAGGCGAAGGTGATGATGCAATCAAAAGGAGAATAACGACTTGCTTAACATCAAAATTGGAAACGACTTAGCAATGCAGGCGAAAAAAGGTTTTCTTCTGTAAGTAGATATACTGGTGTCGAGTATTGATATGGAACCGAAGGGAAAGTTCCTGGACGTGTTCGACCAGAGCACAGGAGTGTATGGAAGCGAAATGTGAGCACCGAAGATGCAGAAACTGGAAGCATTTGTATGTTCAGAATTAAGTGGACAGGTGAAGTACGAAATAAGTTACTTCTTATTGCAAAGAGTAGGTGAAGGTAGATGTCTATGGAACAACTTTCCCAAAAGAAGGGACATCTTAGCGATATGTGAAGTTTCTTTTATTATTATCTTGCGCTAGAAGGAACAGTAGAGGAAAAAACAGGGGAAAGATGAGATACACAGAACGGATTCTAGAGCATGATGGGTGTCAGTAGATCTGCAGGGGAGAAATGCTCAGCAGATCTTTTTCTCTTCTTCCCTCCAACAAGAATGAGGCTTTAGTGGTGCTTTTCTGGCTTTGCTGGATTTATTCCCATCTTTTCATTTGTCTTCTCGCAATTCTACTTCCGACTAGCTCGTCATCTACTTGCTGCTTTTGCTGGTCTTCTTTCATACATACGTTCTAGACGGTGTTTCCATTGTTTACGTAGTTGTATTTCACCATTTAGTTTGTATATCTGCAACTCTCCTCTAATATCTTCATCTCTAAACCGATCTCCTCGTGAATTTAATTCACACATTTTGCAAGCGGCATCTATCGCTCTCTGCCTCTCACTATCTACAACTCACTTCAATAGAAGTAGCATAGAGACCGCCATTACATTTTGGAGCCTGAGATATGTGTCCTTCAGCCGGCCGAGATGGCCGAGCGGTTCTAGGCGCTACGGTCGCAGGTTCGAATCCTGCCTCGGGCATGGATGTGTGTGATGTCCTTAGGTTAGTTAGGTTTAATTAGTTCTAAGTTCTAGGCGACTGATGACCTCAGAAGTTAAGTCGCATAGTGCTCAGAACCATTTGAACCAATTTTGTCTTTCCGGGTTATGTTTTTAAATGATCTCCTTATTGTGCTGTATATCCTATGGAATTTATTTAAATTAATATCCACGCCTGCAGCACCATACAGGACCGCACCGAAGATTGGAAACTTAAAAGAAATGGAAAAGGCGGACAGCTAGCTCACTATTCAAAAATGGTTCAGATAGCTCTGAGCACTATGGCACTTAACATCTGAGGTCATTATTCCCATAGAACTTAGAACTACTTAAACCTAACTAACCTAAGGACATCACACATAGCCGGCCGGAGTGGCCGTGCGTTTCTAGGAGGTACAGTCTCGCGGTTCCAGACTGAAGCGCCTAGAACCGCTCGACCACTGCGTCCAGGAGCTCACTATTCATATCTTGTGAAGAAAATCCGTAAAGCCAGCTCACTATATATATTTAGTGACACCTTTTTCTTTTCAGAGGATACACAACACGTTAAGTTACAATCGGACGCCACGTAGGAATACTGTGATGTAGAAACAAGTGACCCATATTTAAAACACATACAGATACCTGCGATACGGCGACCTCAGCTTCATTAGACAGTGAAAGAATTCATTCTCGCCGGCCGCGGTGGTCTCGCGGTTCTAGGCGCGCAGTCCGGAACCGTGCGACTGCTACGGTCGCAGGTTCGAATCCTGCCTCGGGCATGGATGCGTGTGATGTCCTTAGGTTAGTTAGGTTTAAGTAGTTCTAAGTTCTACGTGACTGATGACCACAGCAGTTGAGTCCCATGGTGCTCAGAGCCATTTGAATTCATTCTCCGTCACACCAAATGCGCCACTGCCATCGAAAACCAGTATCTTTCAGTCGATGGCCTAGAATTATTACGAAATTTCTTGAGGCTATACGGTTGCACTACTCTGTTGAGTGTGAACTGAACTAAGATACGACGAAAAATTGGAAGGACGACATGAAAGTGTTTGAAGTAGACCTTTAGCTAGAGGAGGAGTAGAAAGTAATGAAAGAGACAGAGACTACAGGGAGGCTGAATGTACCAAAGCAAATAAGAGTGTAGCACATCGTTTTTCTAACAACGGACATGCAGATGGAAGAAAAAGAAAAAATCCAGAACTCGCAAGCAGGGAAAGGGGTGAAGCACCACACAGAGGAAGATGGTGACTAGGAAGAGTGGAACATGTGTGACGGATTAGTGAAGACAATGACAGTAGTACGTTTATAGAAAAACCGAATGTACGATAACATCGAGCAGTGTTTCGACTACGCTCATTATCTGTGTTCAGGCGGAAGTTTTGTCTTGAACCTGCGATAAATTTCTTGTCGCGTCACGCTTCCTATGACTAGAGGGAGAGACGCAACCCGAAAACTTCGAATGCGTGACAAGGTCAATAACACTCGCTGCGCGTCTTGTCGCGGCGTTCCCCTGGATGTCAGGCTGACCCGCCAAACGTGACGTGCTGCGCTGGAGGCCCCTCGCAGCCGGGCGGCGGCGGACGCCTTTGAAGATTTTCTGTGTGTGGCCAGCGTGGCCTCGACGTCATCACAACAGAACGAGATGCGCTCTGAACCGTTAACGAGCACGTTGCGAATTGACCGCTCCCAGATTGAAGTTGCTGGCACTGTGCTGATGTGACAGACGCCAAAGCGCTTTTAGGTATGATGACCCTTTCCTGATGCGCTGTCCCTTTGGTTTCCTGAATCACACTGTGCTGACACAGAGATATTTCTCCGAGTATTCGTGGGATTGTACGTATTGTCACTAGTCGCATCCAAAGCTTTGAAGATGTCAAAAGACGCTTCGTTGTCTGGTTGTGGAGAACTACCAACAAAAAGCTGCGATTTCAAAGACATTCAGTAATCCATCATGATATGAAAACCAGCAAAAGATACGTATGTACAGGGTGACAAACGGGAGACGGACGGATTTGAACTGTGTAGTACTGAGGGCGCGGTGGTGGGAGGTGGTCGTGGTGGGGATAGTTTTGTTCCACACAAGACGCCATTTCATTTACTCAGTCACTATGGAGCAGTGGGACTTGCAACGTCGAATGTTTGTCTACGATAGTTTCGTGAAAAATGGTGAGTCTGTTATTTATACATAGTGATTGTTTCGTGCGCGTTTTAATGTCGATCTACATAGAGCTGTTCCGAGCCGTGACACAATCGTCAGATGGGTAGAAAACTTCAGATCATCTGGAAACATACTGAATAAGAAGCATCCTGGCCCGAGATGCAGAGTAACGACACCGGAAAATGTTGAAAGGGTAAGGCAAGCGGCAGACAGAAGCCCAGAACGGTCAGCTAGACGTCATACTAGTGAGTTACGAATCAGTCGTGAATCGAGTAGAAGAATTTTGCATAAAGAATTAAAATTCCATCCCTACAAAATGCTAATGTCCAACAACTTAAGGAAACTGATTTTGCTGTACGAGAAGACTTGGCTTACAGAATGCAAGTAATTTTGGGATCGAATGAAAATTAAATTTTATTGATGAGTGATGAAGCTCATTTTCGTTTAAACGGATCGTGAATAAGCAAAACCTACGTTACTGGGCTCCAGAGCATCCACACCTTATCTATCAGTGTCCTCTACACTCAGAAAAAGTAACAGTCTGGTGTGCTCTTGGCTCTGTTGGCATTATTGGACCTTATTTTCTTGAAGAGAACGGGGCTACAGTTACTGTTAATTCGGTTCGTTACATTCGTATGCTTGAAACATTCTTGAAACCAGAACTAAGAAGACGACGAATCCCTTTAAAACGCGTTTGGTTCCAGCAGGTTGGGGCAACATCGCACACAGCAAACACTTCAATGACAGTTCTTTAGACGCATGTTTCCCGGCCGGATTATCTTACATTTTGGCAATGTTCCTTGGCCTCTTAGGTCTCCCGGCTTGTCAGTATGTCACTTTTTTCTATGGGGGTACCTTAAGAACTGTGTCTATAACCACAAACCACGAAATTGGAACTAGTTGAAGAATGCAATCGTTCAAGAAATTGCTGCTATCCCTGCAGAGATTTTTTCCGTGTGATGGAGGATTTTGAGAACCTTCAAAAAGTGTTCAAAAATTAATCGAAGGACGCTTACAAGCGAAGGTGACTAAAGAAAAAAATCTAACGAAATGCAATGTGTTATTATGCTTGATACATAAATAATATTATGAATATGTGATAGGAAATGGGTTACATCGGTCGACAACCTGGCAAACGTCCTCATAATACATACCGTTATAATAAGATTCATCCAATTTCACAAGTCTATATCTTCTATATGAATGACGATAGAAACAGGGGGTAAATATTAACTTATGCCTAACAAAGTTGTTATTTTAAAATGAACCATTCTGTTTTACATACCCATCTATTACATACAATCACCTACAGTCTTGGGATATTTTTTACTATTACGCTTAGTACAAAAGTTTCATTTAACTTTCACAAATATTCTATGCGCTTTCTATCGGACGCAAAAGAAACATACACACGGTACACAAACTCCTCTCATACTCTGGCGAGCATGTCTTGTAGTAAACTTAATTCACTGCTGTTGTTATGCAGTGTTGCAATACGCACAAAGTTGTTGGAAGGTAAGGCGCCAAGACGGAATGTTTCACAAAACCTCCACAATTTCCCCTTAAATAAATCAACCGGTGTCTAGGAACTGCTGGTGCCATAGACGAATATTTTGGTGCAGTGCCGTATTCTTGGCTAAAACACCTTTTGCTGCTGTTATCGATTCCACGCAAACTGAGTAAAGCTAACAGCACCAGAGAGACCCCCACTGGTAACCACATGAAATGATTGGCGCCAAGGAAAACATTTTATTTCAATGTACAATTAAAATACGCCCCATCTTCTTTCCTGTAGAACTTCAATATGTGCCAGACTCATCGATCGTAGAACATCAAGACGGTTAGTAGGGTTCTGCCCAAGTACGAGTCAGCACTACCGCATCAACAATTCTGATTGCTTCATTAATTAGTGCCCGAAGGGTAGCAATGTCATTGACTGATGTTGGGTACACGCCATTCTTGACGTAATCACACAAAAAAGGAATAATGGCACGAAATCCGGAGAGCGCGGTGGCCATGGTATGGGACCATCACAACCCGTCCACCTCGAAGGAAATGTGTCATTCAGCAAATCCCGCACGTTCAAACTTCAATGTAAGGGTGCACCATCATGGTATGGGACCATCACAACCCATCCACCTCGAAGGAAATGTGTCATTCAGCAAATCCCGCACGTTCAAACTTCAATGTAAGGGTGCACCATCATGGTATGGGACCATCACAACCCATCCACCTCGAAGGAAATGTGTCATTCAGCAAATCCCGCACGTTCAAACTTCAATGTAAGGGTGCACCATCATTCTGGAAGAAGATGGACGTCTGCAGATCTTCGATCTGTGATAGCGGGAACTGTTGGAGCACGTCCAGGTAAGCACCTCCCGTTATTGTTTTCTCTGCGAAGGAAAATAGGATCATCAACCTCTCGTGTGTTAGATCACACCGCACACTAAGCTTCGGGCTATCGTGGACTTGTTCACGTATGCTGTGTGTGTTTTTCGGAGCCCCAAATCCTAATGTTGTGGCGATTCACGTTTCTAGAAATGTGAAATGTTTATTCATCTAAAAACATGGATTTTTTCTGGGTAGTCGTTGTCCGTGGAGGAAGTCATCATAGAACACGCGAATTCATATCACATAGGACGATGGTCTGGCTCCAATGCTTGGACCATTTCCACTTTGTACGCATTGAGGCCCAGCCGCTTATGTAACGCTTTATGAACAGTTGATCTTGCTTGCTGCAACTCGCGTGATGCACAACGAATTGACCTCTGAGGGTTGCGTTCAAGTGCAGCTTGCACTCTGTCGGGATACGGGAGAGCGCACATTCCAACGAAGGTCTTTGACACTGTCTATATCTTTAACGTTTTTGAACCGCCTCAGTATGCTAGTTTTTGCCGGAGGTGACCTCCCATACTAACGTCGATAATTCCGCACTACCGCTGTCACAGATTTGGACTCTGAATACCAGCTAACACATTACGCCTCTTTCTGATCTTTTGCCATTTTGATGCAGTCCAAGCCGATTCCCATTTGACAATAAAACTCTGTATTATCTTCAAAGTTACGATTTTAGGAAATGATAGCGATCCCCGGTAGCCTATATAATTTTGTCTATGACATGCATGTCGTCATAGATTACCCGAATGTCTTTGATATCGAATAATGAATATCGTCTCTCCTAATCACAACATTTTTTAAAATCATTTTTATATTGAATCCAGGCAACCTCCCTTTTACGCGTTTACTGTGATGATAACTTCTGTGAGTATTTTTTACTTCGAAAACTTATTTGTATTCACTTCTAAATGATTCTGCCTTGTATGTTTTTCACCTGCTCCGACATAGTTGCGAATATGAACAGTCATCCAGTACTGTCAGATGTTTTTCTATTCCAGTCTTTGATCACAATATCAATTTTTTTGACGATGACCTGTTTCAGTCCGTTATGACCATCCTCAGATCTACAATATAAAAATATATACCCCTGGTTTGCAGTGTGTCTTTCAACACAATACAGCATAACGTATCACAATATACTATCATACACCAGGAAAATGTACAGATCAAATATGATGAAACGTACCTCTTATATACCATGTCCTAATGCGACAAGGTCGTAATGGCATCGTCAAAACATAAATATACTCAGCACAGCATCGTCACATAGGTCTAAAATAAGGTGTAGAATAGGCCACATCGTACCCACAGTCCTTTTTACAACTGGCTACTGAAGTACAGTAACTACCAGAAATCTGTTTGCCTACATCCTACATAGATGTCGCTACTGTGAGCTTAGATGTAGTCATCATTTACGTAAGAAACGTAATCTGATAAAAACACATTAGGTAAAATACATGTAGCGGACTTTTAAATATTGATCTCTATTATAGAAACTAATTTTGCTACAGTAAAAGACGAATACAGTTACCCATATAAAACTGTTAAATGGAAATATATTATAAAGATAATAGGTCTGAACTTTTATGGTGAATTTACGGTCAAAAATAAATGTACGTAATACATTGCCTGTAGCAACCTATAAATGACCTATGAAAGATACAATGTCTATATGACAACTGAAGAAAAGACAGATCATTGATGAGCACCCTCTGTTGCGTCGACCGCCAGGATGTTATGTATTCGCGCACCGATCATATGAACTTAAGCACTAGAGGGCTTTTCATACATCGTTCTTACGATCGGTGCACTAATACATGACATCCTGGCAGCCGACCCCGGGATTCAATGCCAACTTTGTTTACGTCAGTGTAAGTGAGGTTATATATATATATATATATATATATATATATATATATATATATATATATATATATATATATATCTTGTTACGAGACTTGGTTGTCATGTTTCTTTGCTTCCATAATGGCAGGAATTGCTTTACTCATTCCACAAAAAATAAAATAAAATTAGGACAAGTAATGTTAACTCAACAGTGATCTATGTGGTAATATAAGGAAAAGCAAAAGTGCTTTGAAAACTTTTGCCATGGTAATTTTGTTTAAGTATTTTGAATTGTTTACTTACAACTGTTGAAAGTTTTGACAACAAGTGTGTATTTTGACATATCTTGAAATTTATAGCAAGTATGAGGAATACGTGTAATGTATATAATTTTTTTTTTTTTTTTTTTTTTTTTTTTTTTTTGCAATAGAACAACATGAAGCTGCAGATTTGTGTGTTAATTGTCGTGTTTAAGTTCTGAAATATGACATATTACACCATCAACAAAAATTCACTATGGTTTCAAATATTTTTTTAGGATAATTCATTGTTAACTAACATTAACACAGAGCAATTAATCAGTTGTAGTCCTCTTGTACTTTTAAAATGCGCCCGATAATGAAGGGCATAACTAAAGTTTTCCCCTGGATCTTCTATTTTATTTTCAGATTTCTCCTTAGTTATCTTCTCTCATTGCTCTACGTACAGAGTCGGTAGAGGATACATTACAATCCTGCCTCTCTCGTTTCTCAACCACTCCTTTCCTTTCATGCCCTTCAAGTTACGAAAACTAATGCCACTGAAAGCTGTCCCAAGTCACATAGCAAAGGGAAACGTATTTCATCATACAGAAGATGCTGTAGGAGTACCGACCTCTCGGAACAAATCTTTGGAGCCAATGTAATTGAAATGAAATGAAATGTCGCGCGACGAGGGCCTGCTGTCGGGTAGACCGTTCGCCTGGTGCAAGTCTTTCAATTTGACGCCACTTCGGCGACTTGCGCGTCGATGGGGATGGAATGATGATGATGATTAGGACAACACAACACCCAGTCGCTGAGTGGAGAAAATCTCCAACCCAGCCGGGAATCGAACCCGGGCCCTTTGGATTGACAGTCTATCGCGCTGACCACTCAGCTACCGGGGCAGACAGCCAATACAGTTCATATTTACCTTTAAGGCACTCCAACGAAGGTTGAGATAGTGTAATGCATCCACCGAGTCTCACAGAGTTCGCGTGACAGTGGTGTAAGAGAGACCACTTATCCACACAAACTGTTCTTGTGGTAATAGAGTATAAATTTTCTTCAATTTTTCTCAGGCGAAAAGTCTGCAGCAAGTTCTGTGAGAGTGTTCCTTTATGGCGATAGGGAGAAGTAACAATACCGGCTAAACATTGGAAGGTCTGTGCTTTTTGCAGGGTCTGACAGTTAACTCTCAACATACACTAATGTAACTCATTTCACATAAACAGGAGGCAAAACCCATTACTGTTCGATTAACATCTTGACTATGACTCACTGGAAACAGTAACAACTGTATAATATGTAGTAGTTTGCCTGAGCTAAAACTTATGGCGCAACCGCCCACCACAGGTATAGCACATAGCTGCTTCGTCTGCTGCAGCCGGGCTCATAATGGCAGTAACGGAAGCAACCACAAGGGCCGCCCGACTTACCGGTCGTTAACCGGATCCACTGGCAAGCTATACTGCAGAGCGTTAATTAATTGTTGTAGTAAACACTGGTATCTGGCTCAGAGTATAAATATTCGCAATATGTGAGAGCGGCGTTTGGTCGGACACGGAGTGCTCTGATTTGTTAGGAGATACAGAGATGCTTAAATGAATTGGTGGCTTGATTGCAAGGGGATAATATATCCAGCGGTAAGAGCTTTTCAGATGGACTGAAGGGGAGGATTAATTCTTGTTCAACGGCTAGGGGTTTTTCCTTACATTTCTGGAGGAGGTGGAATCGGTTGCTGGTGCCTCGAAGGGGAGGGATTGTGGATGTAGATGATACATAAGAAAGAGTCTAAATTTACAATACGGAGAAGTGGGTGAATTTTTTTCAGTCTTGAGTTAAATAGTTATTATAGATAAGGTAATTTAGAGGTAAATGAGATCTCTGTTTATAATGAGATAGTCAGAGATCAGCTGAAAATCAGAAATATGGAAAGTGGGATTGCTTTGCTTCATATGCAGGGAATCTGGATCCGCCGCTCACAGTTTGATATGAGCTACTACAACAAAGGCTTGCTCTATTTCTAGCCTTTGGAGGCTGTCAAAAGTGGGCGTTTCAGTGTTAGCCCACTAATGTGAGTAGTCGTTCTGTAAGGTGTCTTCGTGTAATCCCACAAGTGTGACTGGAAGGACAGGAAAGCGATAATCGCATTAGAACGAGCTCGTGATATCCCGATACACCGCAGAGCTCAATACAGTATCGAGTGTTGCCCGAAGTGTTACATGACATTTGGCCCACGCGGCGCGAAAGCAATCGATCCTGAGGTTCTAAAAAATTGCCACAAGAACAAGGTATAGCTCCGCTTGAAAAAAGGCATCGTGGAATACAGTAAGAAATAGTAATAAATCATACCAAGGCACAAACTCATGCATTTATGAATACCACATGGAAGCATTTTATGATGATTATGTAAAGCTAAAAAAGACGAAAGTTTGGTCCTTCAAAAATGTTACTCGACTCGCATCCCAATATTTTTTTTCCATATTGTTATTTCATCTCCCTCGCCCCATGTAGGCGGGAGGGTAGGCTCTCAGCTGTACAATTCTCCGCTCTTCAGTCAAGCGAATTAAAAAATTTACGACGAGGAATACAAACAAAATTTGTGACTGTTGTGTACTTTAAATTAAAAATGCAAGACTGACAGTTAAAAAACGGTAACACATACATCTTAAAACATAAAGCAAGAAGGTGAAATTACTCTGATGAAAATAACGAAGAACTACTCTTTCACTTAAAAGCTGAAGGACCTGCATTAGTGTCAGAGGTATTGCCGGAGGAGAGAGTATATTCCATAGGTTTGAGGGTATGGGTAGAAGCGTAGCAAAACTATGGAGGTGAGAGGCAGGAGCTGAGTTAGTGGGAAATACAGTCGATGGTAAAGACAGAGGGCGAGGGGTAGTGTATCTCGTAGGTAGGGCAGTGGTTGTAACAGAAGGAAAGGGATGAGGAGGGAGATAGGCGCCCTGTTGTGAAGTTGGACAGGTGGGGAAGAGTTAAAGTAGTAGGGCGGATCTCATTGTCTGGGAGAAAGAGATGGTTGAAGTTTGTGCTGGGATAAGATGTGGAGTAGTGTGCATGTGTCGGGACCGAGGATGTGTTCATGAAGGTGTTCAAAAATTGTTCAAATGGCTCTGAGCACTATGGACTTCTGAAGTCATCAGTCCCCTAGAACTTAGAACTACTTAAACCTAACTAACCTAAGGACATCACACGCATCCACGCCCGAGGCAGGATTCGAACCTGTGACCGTAGCGGTCGGGCGGTTCCAGACTGTAGCGCCTAGAACCGCTCGGCCACGCCGGCCGGCCGTGAAGGTGTGGCGGCATACTTTGTGATCAGAGGGAGACAAACTGATTGAGGAGGTTTTGGACGGATCGCTGGGATTCTGTAATGTAGAGCAGAGGGCGAGGAAAACGGTGTCATCGGCATTCTGAAGGAGGTGGACTCTTGGAGGTGGTTTGGGCATATCAGCGGTGCAGAGGCAATAAAACAGTCGACAACAGAGCCTTTGGGCAGTCCTGCAGTGGGATGGAAGGTGTTATTAATAGTGAAAAAGGATGGGCGATAGGATAAGAAGGATGCAATAAGGCCCGTCGTTAACTGGAAATGCGTATGGCTGAAGTTTGAAAAGGAGACCAGAATGCCATACACGGTCGCAGGCTTTTTCTAGGTAGAGGGAAACAAAAATAACGGAATTATGGGAGTTGAGTTGGTAGGAGATGGGTGAGACGCAGGAGCTGGTCATCAGAGGAGAAATAAGGGTGGAAGCAACACTGGTTAACGGGAAGAAAATGGTGTTGGTTCAAATGTTGATGGATGCGTCGGAAGAGGATGGATTCGAAGGCCTTGGTAATCATTCAGGCGAGGCAGATGGAGCGGTTTGAGGTTTCGGTACGTAATGCAGACGTAAACGGGGAAAGTGTTGCGCTTTTTTTTTGGAGTGCTTGTTTCACGTCGCTTGCTGCGATTGGCGTATTTAATACTGTATGTGGTATGTCATCCAAGTACTGGAAGCTGGATGCCGGGGTGGGGCAGCGGTATTTGTATGTTCAAGGTTGGAAGGGAAAAGTGAGTAGTCAGATTGTGGGTCATCAGGGATGGAGGAGATATCAGACAGATAGAAGGCAAAATTGTTAGCTTTGCTCAGATTAATACCAATAGAATGTTTTGGTTATTTGCTAGATAGAGACTACAGTAGCTTACTATGTGAAATGCAAATGAGAATTTCGAGATGAATGCTTAATAAACGAAATAATACATGTTAAACTGACTGTGGTTGCGATCGCTAGAATAAACAACAGCTCCAAGACCCGTTGTGGATATAGAACCAACTAGCCGGCACGGTAGCTCAGCGTGTTCGGTCAGAGGGATGCGTGCTCTCTGTAATAAAAAAAAAAAAAAAAAAAAACTGTGTCAAGGAATCGACGATCAACTTGAAAGAATGTCTTGTGACGTCCGCCCAGACCAAACGCAACGAACTATAAAAAAAAAAAAAATAGCCGGCACGGTGGCTCAGCGTATTCGGTCAGAGGGTTAGTAGGCCTCTGTAATAAAAAACTGAGTTAAACGGTCAACAACGAACTTAAACGGATGTCTTACGACGTCCGCCCCGAGCAGATGCAATGAACGAAAGCGAACAAACTGAGATAAAAAAAGCATATTTGGTCAGAGAGCTGGTTGGCCTCTGTAATAAAAAACTGAGTGAAAGGATCAACAACGAACTTGAACGAATGTTACGTGACGTCCGCAACGACCAAACAAAACGATCAACAACGAACAAAATGTTAAATAAAAGGGGGGTTGCGTCGATGTCCTGAATAGGGTTATTTGTACGGGTGGTGGTTCGCGGCTTGACACTTCCAATTTTTTTCCCAACATTCCCGTTTTTATTGGGTTCTGATACTTTACTATTAGTTTAATATAAGTATATATTATAATATTTGATGTTATGTAAATATAAGTTCACCTTTCTTTGAGGGGTGACTTTGTCGATTGTATTAATTTACAGGACAGCTTGAGCTACTTGTATAAAGATATTTTGCTCCTTTCCTTTTACGCTTCGTAATTCATATGCTGCAAAGAGGCTGCTACTGGATAGGATCAATGATCAAGTAAGACTGACCTTGGAGTTTTACTAAAATGTGGGAATGATGAAATAATGTTTATCTTATGCGGAGAAGTATTCCAAATTTGTATCACACTGTTTGTAACGGAACTTTTACAAGCTAGTGTCCTTATTGATTGGACATGGTACTTTCCTTTTCGTGGACGATGGAGGAAATGTGCATTTTAATAGAGCTACTGTGGGAATTTTACGCACGCCCGTTGTGTAAACAGTGCGATTTACGAACTAGAAACATCACTCAGCTGCCGCTGGAGTGCGTTGCGATCGCGTATACCACGTTGGGACCCACGTACCGTGTGCACAAGTCGCATCGTTCCTGAGCGTTCAGCAGCACGTTGAACTTGGCACGCTCTACGTTGACGTTCGACAGCATGGTCCGTGTGCCGACGGCTTAAGGCTCCACAATTAGACAGAATCGTGTGAACCATGATTGTTATCATTTATTCCTTAATGGCTGTGTTTGCCGGTAGGGGTGGCCCAGCGGTTCTAGGCACTACAGTCTGGAACCGCGCTACCGCAACAGTCGCAGGTTCGAATCCTGCCTCGGGCATGGATGTATGTGATGTACTTAGGTTACTTAGGTTTAAGTAGTTCTAAGTTCTAGGGGACTGATGACCTGGGAAGTTAAGTCCCATAGTGTTTACAAGGGAACCTCCCCATAGCACCCCCCTCAGATTTAGTTATAAGTTGGCACAGTGGATAGGCCTTGAAAAACTGAACACAGATCAATCGAGAAAACAGGAAGAAGTTGTGTGGAACTATGAAAAAAATAAGCAGAATATAGAAACTGAGTAGTCCATGCGCAAGATAGGCAACACCAAGAATAATGTGAGCTTAGGAGGGCCGTGGTCCCGTGGTTAACGTGAGCAGCAGAGGGTGAGAGGTCATTGGTTCAAGTCTTCCCTCGAGTGGGAAGTTTACTCTCTTTTTATTTTCGCAAAGTTATGATCGGTCCGTTCGTTCATTGACGTCTGTTCACTGTAATAAGTTTAGTGTCTGTGTTTTGCGACCGCACCCCAAACCGTGCGATTAGTAGACGAAAGGACGTGCCTCTCCAATGGGAACCGAAAACATTTGATCGCAAGGTCATAGGTCAACCGATTCCTCCACAGGAAAACACCTCTGATATATTCGATACGATACTGGTGATGGCATGAGCGTCACAAGACAGGAATATGTTGTCGACCCACCTAACTAGTACACTTGGCGAATGGGTAAAAAGATTCTTCTACCTTGCCCGATTAGGTTTTCTTGTGGATGTGATAATTACTCCCATCTCTCGCATTAGACGGACGGACGGACAGATAATAATTGTCTGAAAATAAAAAAAATTAAACTTTTCACTCATGGGAAGACTTGAACCAAGGACCTCTTGTTCCGCAGCTGCTCACGCTAACCACGGGACAACGGCGCTCCTAAGCTCACATTATCCTTGATGTTGCCTGTGTTGCGCACTACTCAGTTTGTATATTTTGCTTATTTTTTTCATAGTTCCACACAACTCCTTCCTGTTTTCTCGATTGATCTGTGTTCAGTTTTTCAAGGCTTATCCACTGTGCCAACCTATAACTAAATGTGAGGGGGGTGCGATGGGGAGGTTCCCTTGTCAGAGCCATTTGAACCATTTTTAATGGCTGGGTTTACATATGACCTGTTATCTGTAAGATACCGCAGCACGTGTTTTACGGTTATTTTTATGTTTAAGATCCATAATACATTAATAATGCTATGACACATGATAGAAATGGACGAACAGAATTCGTTAGCCCGAGGTTTCACGCTCTGTGACGTCGACTGCTCGAACAGCACCAGTAGACCGTCGTGTTGCAGGATTCGACACCACACTGTGACTGATTATGTTGACGAAATGAAATGATCGTATGGTATCTATTAGCCTTCGCGGTTCGGCCGTATTGTAAGTGTTTCTAGTTGACGACACTTCGGCGATTTGCGTGTCAATGACGATGAAAATTATGATGAAGGACACACAACACCCAGTCCCCTGCGGGGAATCGAACCCAGGCCCCCTTACTTGGTAGGTGGTAACGCTATAGTCTGTCTGTAAAAAGCGAGCAGCGCTTTTGGTGAGGGAAGTGGCCTTTCCCGGAAGAACGCTGCCATTGGCCTACAGGGGCACCCAACATGTGTTGCAGATCGGCGTGCAGTGATGTACGTCTTTTCTGTTCGTGGGATCTCAGTTGCCAGTGTGTCAGTCAGTTAAATTTGTATACTTTCTGACACACTTCGATATCCGGAAGTTATGGATAATCGTCTAGCATTGCAAGAAAATGTGCAGAATACGAGAAAGAGGAGGTATTTGCGGAGTAAAGAGCGTTCGGTCGTCTCTAATGTTATTAC
Source organism: Schistocerca gregaria (assembly GCF_023897955.1). Lineage (NCBI taxonomy): Eukaryota > Metazoa > Arthropoda > Insecta > Orthoptera > Acrididae > Schistocerca > Schistocerca gregaria. Next base: position 426,331,873 of record NC_064927.1, read on the forward strand.
AGCGTGTATTAAAGAGGCGGCCCAAAAAGAACTGTTGGCTAATATTACCAGTCCCAACCAAAGGGCTGCAGTTTATACAAACGTCAGCATAAGGAACGAACGCGGAAATAAGCCTCGTGGTTTAGTGGAATCGCCACGAAGGAAAACTAATAATCTTGGGAGGAAACCGATCGTTATGGACAGTTTCAAAATAACGTAAAACCTTTGATGCTTATGGAACACTAAATCTCTATCTCGGTCACTATTCAACTGATTGCTTTAAATATATGCGCAATATGTATTCTAAACACTACTGAAATTTTCTTCGAAACATGTACATCGATTCTGGACTTCTAATCAAAAAGATTGACATACGAGGTGCGTTCACATATTAATTTTTATTTTTTTGGCAAGAACTTCATTTGTTAGTCTACAGCAATGTTATCCTCTTCAAAATATTTTCCATTACATACTATACACTTGTGGCAGTGCTTTTTCGAATTTCAGAAATTCTTTAGGAACTGTTTCTTCGGGATAGTTTATAGGTGTCTTAACTGTGCTTTTTAACCTCATCCATACTTGTAAAACTGCTGTCCTTTAAGGCCTGCTCTGAAATGTTTATACCATTTGTGTGCCCTTGGTTCACTCATAACAGGCTCACCAAAAGCAATATTTAACATTTCTAAAAATTTCATGCACTTTATTGCATTCCTATAACAAAATTTAATACAGATTCTCTAATCTGTTTTTATACAAAACAAATAATCCTTGATGCTACCAAAACACATGTAACCTTTTTGGCAGCTGACAACAGAGTAAATACCCAATATGTTTGACATTGTACACATACTTTTGAGACATGTTTACGAAGACAGTGAAAAAGAAGTAGTGCAAATCGGACTAATACAACAAGCAAAAGTATAAATTTCTGCTTACCTTCTGAACAATTTTCGTATTGCAAGTCCTTCAAAGAAAACTTGTACCTTTTAGTAGAAACTCAAAGTAAGAACAAGCCTTAAATTCTACAGATTGATTGCATTATATGGGTTTCGTTTTACGAATAGCAATAGAGGAATATTCAATACCTTCACATGATCAGTCATTCGGTTCTTTGTTTGTAGTATAATCCTTACTTCCATTCTTAATATTATTTACTCTATAATGTTGTGTTCCGGAAGAAGCTATCATTTTTGTATTCCTTATGGTCTTAACGCATTTGTCTAAAAATGAACGCAGCCGAGACGTATCTGTACACGGCGTCGCCACAGATGTAAAGCTCGCGCCGCCGCAGGGCCGGCGCTACGTTGTGAAACAGCCTGTAGAAGGGCCTCGTGACGTAGCTCGGTAGGCAGATTGGGGACTCGCTCGCTCGCTCTTCAGTTTACCGACAGACTATACCGCTGCGCTACGGAGGCGGACATCATGTCGGTAGAATACTGGTATGTGTTAGCCAACATGCGTGGCTGGTCGTGTTAGCCTCCGCATCACTAAAAGATTTTCTCTGCACTGGCCCACTGGTGTGGCTGGTCTGTCGGCTTCGCGGCACCTCGCTAGCGTGTCTGTTCCGCGTTGCAGGTTCGCGGCCGCAGCTGTCGCTGCAGGCGCTGCCGGCCACCGTCACCGTGCGCGAGGGCGACCGCCTGCGACTGGTGTGCCGCGCGCCCGCCAGGCGGCAGCACCAGCGGCCCCGCCAGCGCCAGCGCCAGCGCCAGCGGCCCGGCTACGGCCGGCGGCCCCGCGGGACGTCGGCGTCGGCGTCGGCGTCGGCGCCTCCCTCCCCCTCCTCCTCCTCCTCCTCCTCCTCCGGCGCAGTCAGCTTCTCCTGGTACCGCGACAGGGCGCGCCTGCTGCCGGCGCCGGCGCACTCGCGCGGCAAGGGCGCGCCGCCCCACCTCAAGATCCGCAATAAACCGTAAGTACCCACTGCCCGCGGCCGCCTCTCTACTCTCTTATGGTTCTGCTCTCTGATAGTTGTTGATAGTAGGAGGGGTTCTTGTAATCGTGCAAATTTGTGTGATAGCTACGTAAATGGGAACGTTATTAAGCATATGAGCGATGGTCTCGCCCTACTAACAGGTGCCACAAACGAATTTAAAGCACTGCATTGTTTTCTGTACAGCATGGTCCATTGATCGTGAACGGGCCAAATACTCACGAAATAACCGTCAAACGAAAAAACTACAAAGAACGAAACTTGTCTAGCCTGAAGGGGGAAATCAGATGACACTATGGTTGGCCCGCTAAATGGCGCTGCCGTACATCAACCACGTTTTTTAAAAAAATAGTAACCCTCACTTTTATTACATATTCGTGTAGTACCCTAAAGAAATATGAATGTTTTAGATGGACCACTTTTTTCGCTTTGTGATACATGACGCTGTAATAGGCACAAACGTGTAAGTACAAGGTAGATACCGCTGCCATAGGCCAAACTAATATCAACTGCGTTTTTTAAAATAGGAACCCACATTTTTTATTACGTATTCGTGCAGTACGTAAAGAAATATAAATGTTTTACTTGGACCACTTTTTTCACTTTGCGATAGATGACGCTGTAATAGGCACAAACGTATAAGTACATGGTAGATACCGCTGCCATAGGCCAAACTAATATCAACTGCGTTTTTTATTACGTATTACGTATTCGTGCAGTACGTAAAGAAATATGAATTTCTTAGTGGGCAAAATTTTTCGCTTTGTGATAGATGGCGCTGTAATAGTCACAAACATATGGCTCACAATTTTAGACGAACAGTTGGTAACAGGTAGGTTTTTTTAAATTAAAATACAGAACGTAGGTACGTTTGAACATTTTACTTCGGTTGTTCCGATGCCATACATGTACCTTTGCGGACGTATCATTTCTGAGAACGCATGCTCTTACAGCGTGATTACCTGTAAATACCACATTAATGCAATAAATACTCAAAACGACGCCCGTCAACCTCAATGCATTTGGCAATACGCGTAACGACATTCCTCTCAACAGCGCGTAGTTCGCCTTCCGTAATGTTCGCACATGCGATGACAATGCGCTGACGCATGTTGTCAGGCGTTGTCGGTGGATCACGATAGCAAATATCCTTCAACTTTCCCCACGGAAAGAAATCCGGGGACGTCAGATCCGGTGAACGTGTGGGCCATGGTATGGTGCTTCGACGACCAATCCACCTGTCATGAAATATGCTATTCAATACTGTTTCAACAGCACGCGAGCTATGTGCCGGACATCCATCATGTTGGAAGCTCATCGCCATTCTGCCATGCAGTGACACATCTTGTAGTAACATCGGTAGAACATTACGTAGGAAATTGACATACATTGCACCATTTAGATTGCCATCGATAAAGTAGTGGCCAATTATCGTTCCTCCCATAATGCCGCACCGTACATTAACCAGCCAAGGACACTGATGTTGCACTTGTGGCAGCCATTGTGGACTTTCCGTTGCGCAATAGTGCATATTATGCCGGTGTACGTTATCGCGCCGCGCGTGATTAGCCGAGCGGTCTACGGCGCTGCAGTCATAGACTGTGCGGCTGGTCCCGGCGGAGGCTCAAGTCTTCCCTGGGGCATGGGTGTGTGTGTTTGTTCTTAGGTTAATTTAGGTTAAATAGTGTGTAAGCAGAGGGACTGATGACCTTAGCAGTTAAGTCCCATAAGATTTCACACACATTTCAACATACAACTAAAACATTCATATTTCTTTATGTACTACAAGAATATGTAATCAAAATGGGGGTTACTATTTTTTTTAAAAACGCAGTTGAAGCATGGCAGCGCCATCTGGCGGACCAACGATAGCGCCATCTGGTTTCCCCCTTCAAGCTAGATGAATTTCGTTCTTTGTAGTTTTTTCGTTTGATGCTTATTTCGTGAGATATTTGGCCCGGTCACTATCAATGGACCATCCTGTATATCGTGATCAACATTGGTGGCAACGACATTCGCTTGAGTTGACCCGGCCGTTACTTTTACAACTGGTGACCTCGTCCCTCTGTTGTAAGTGGGCTGGTAGATGCCGAAAGTGTACCCTTCAGCATTTTACTTCAAACGAGAGAAGTACAAAAGCATCTGAGTTAGAGACAGCTTCTTAGCAGCGTGGGTTAAAAACTATAGAAGACAGAAGGCTGAAATTTTGTATACTCTCTTAAAACATAATTAAAAAGTAGACTATTATTACGACTGAAATTTGAAAATTAAATACTTTTTAGATAAAAACTATAATTACTGGCATTTTTACAATCACTATTAAAAAATTGAGCAACATCTTTTTAAAAGTCTACTGTAAACATAATTGTGTAAAGAACTCCCAGAAAAAAATCAAGCTCTACTTAGTTTTTATTTCTATATACGTGATTGTATGCTGTACATAAAATAATTAACATGCTTTGTTTCTGTTGCAACATGAAAGGCAATTAAGAAATTGGTGTGAGACCAAAACATGTGGTTCATATATCAAAGTGTTTCCACCAGATCTGCTAAAAGATTGCAAACATCACAAGGGCTTACAGCTCTTATTCTTTGAGCTACACTAATTAGAAAACTGACAAATTTTTCCAGATTTCCCCTAGTGTTCACGAACCAGCTCCCTTAACGTGAACCACCCATCAAGAACGCTGCTGTGTTAGAAAGTGGAACGCATAGTCTCCGGTCGCTCCGCTGACGCGCGCACTTACGAGAGTTCTCGCTGCTACCTCTTTATCACACAACATTGTACTGAAGTATTTGCGCACCACAAGACTAGGGAAAGTTTTTCGTAATCAGGCACGTTCGATTACGCAGAATGTCAGTAAATTAATGTCGGAAGAGGCAAGCAAGGAAGCAAAAACCTGATGAAAAGGTGTGCTTGAGGGGGTTGCAGGAACTGCCAATTATTCTAATCCCACAACAAAGAGGATAAAAAAGGAGGGTGTTGGGGGATGTAGATACCAGTAATGCCCCACGCTTCATACCTGCACGGAAGCTGCACAGGGAGAAGAATTTTTTATTTTTTGATAACAATACCAAACAGGGTATCACACGTGCCCGTTTCTCTTTATTTTCCACTGGCAGTATCGTAGTAGGCAACATTGTCCACAGTGCTACGTTTCTGACCCATTTTTAGTTTTACGAGATTTTATTCTAGCAGTGGATGGTCGGACTTACTTTACTTTGATTGAACCTTTGCTTATGTGACTATGCCTTTTGAGCACTCTAGTGAGAAAGTATCGACTTTTAACGTCCATATTTGTCGAATTACTGGCCGTACTGACGTAAACTGTTAATACTAGCTAGCTGTAGGAATCTGGTCGAATTAAATCGGGTGATGCTGAGGGTATTAGATTAGGAAATGAGACACTTAAAGTAGTATAATCTGAGGCATCAAGGAATCAGCAACTTAGTATTGGAGGGCAGCGTGGAGGGTAAAAATCGTAGAGGGAGACCAAGAGATGAATACACTAAGCAGATTCAGAAGGATGTAGGCTGCAGTAGGTACTGGGAGATGAAGAAGCTTGCATAGGATAGAATAGCATGGAGAGCTGCATCAAAGCAGTCTCACAACAACAACATCTGTAGATACTAAATTACACGAGATACGCGTTTATGCATGGGCTCCATCTGTCGAGCTGTACCTCCCCTATTGCAGTGTAGTCGTTCACGACGGAGTCTCTATCACCCACTACAGCAGTCCCTCTCCTACCTCGCCGTCTGTGCAGATACGGATCATAATATTTTCTGTTTACTCTACAACTCTTGATGGTCGACGCCGTCCGGTGATACCAGAAACTGCGACACGCGAAAAGCCCAGTTAGCTTAAAAAAAAAAAAAAAAAAAAAAAAAAAAAAGAGAGAGAGAGAGAGAGAGAGAGAGAGAGAGAGAGAGAGAGAGAGAGAGAGACAGAATAGCCAGTAGCATGCATCTTCCTAATCCTACATTCAACTTTTACTCTGACAGTCAGTACAGGATCCCGAAACTCCGGCGACATCGCCTTACTTCAGACACTGAACTATTTCATTTGCAATTCATTCGAGTACTTCTCTCCATCGCAACAGATGTCATTAATCCGATTGATGATGAGTGTATAACTTACTGAAAAGTAAACTGCAGCTTTCCTCCACAAAACCATTTTGCATATTTATATACATTGACGAAATAATTCGCATTAGAGAGCCAAAAGGTCACAAATAAGTTATTACACGGTAGTTCTATTATAGTAGGAAAACATAAAATGACACTCTAATAAAGAAATGACTATTCGGGTAACTTGTGAGGTAACAGAGCCACTTGGTATATAGCAACAGAATGAATTAGCAACGTCATCGGACGTCAAAATACACTACTGGCCATTAAAATTGCAACACCACGAAGATGACGATCTACATACGCGAAATTCAACCGACAGGAAGAAAAGGCTGTGATATGCAAATGATTAGCTTTTCAGAGAATGCACACAAGGTTGGCGCTGGTGGCGACACCTACAACGTGCTGACATGAGGAAAGTTTCATACCGATTTCTCATACACAAACAGCAGTTGACCCTTGTCGCCTGGTGAAACGTTGTTGTCATGCCTCTTGTAAGGAGGAGAACTGCGTACCATCACGTTTCCGACTTTGCTTAGGGTCGGATTGTAGCCTGTCGAGATTGCGATTTATCGTATCGCGACATCGCTGCTCGCGTTGGTCGAGATCCGATGACTGTTAGCAGAATATGAAATCGGTGGGTTCAGGAGGGTAATACGGAACGCCGTGCTGGATTCCAACGGCCTCGTATCACTAGCAGTCGAGATGACAGGCATCTTATCCGCATGGCTGTAACGGATCGTGCAGCCACGTTTCGATCCCTGAGTCAACAGATGGAGACGTTTGCAAGACAACAACCATATGCACGAACAGTTCGACGACATTTGCAGCAGCATGGACTATCAGCTCGGCGACCGTGGCTGCGGTTACCCTTGACGCTGCATTACAGATAGGAGCGCGTGCGATGGTGTACTCAACGACGAACCTGGGTGCACGAATGGCAACACGTCATTTTTTCGGATGAATCTATGTTCTGTTTACAGCATCATTATGGTCGCATCCGTGTTTGGCAACATCGCAGTGAACACACATTGGAAGCGTGTATACGTCATCACCATACTGGCGTATCGCCAGTCGTGATGGTAAGGGGTGCCACTGGTTACACGTCTCCGTCACCTCTTGTTCGCATTGACGGCACTTTGAATAGTGGACGTTACATTTCAGATGTGTCACGACCCGGGGCCGTACCCTTCTTTCGATCCCTGCGAAAACCTACATTTCAGTAGGATAATGCACGACCGCATGTTGCAGGCCGTGTATGGGCGTTTCTGGATACAGAAAATTTTCGACCGCTGCCCTGGCCAGCACATTCTCCATATATCTCACCAATTGAAAACATCTCGTCAATGGTGGCCGAGTAAGTGGCTCCTCACAATATGCCAGTCATTACTCTTGATGAACTGTGGTATCGTGTTGAATTTGCATGGGCAGCTGCACCTGTACACGCCATCCAAGCAGTGTTTGACTCAATGCCCAGGCGTATCAAGGCCGGTATTACGGCCAGAGGTGGTAGTTCTGGGTACTGATTTCTCAGGATCTATGGACCCAAACTGCGTGAAAATGTAATCACATGTCAGTTCTAGTATAATATATCTGTCCAATGAATAATCGTTTACCGTCTGCATTTTTCTTGGTGCAGCAATTTTAATGGCCGGTAGTGTAACTATTCATGGGGTATAGTGGGTGCATGCAAAACCTGATACTAAGTCAAGGGTCTTCGTACCCAGCAAATTTGCTGCGAGCGCACGAAAGGCTGTTTATCTAATCTACTTTCCCGCAGCTAACAACTGTTAAGCAAAAGCAAGATTGAGAGACAATCTCCGCTCATTCCAAATTAATAATGTAGGTGTGGACCAGATGTGGCTTTAATTCAAAGAAGTAGTATCGGCAGCAACTGAGAGATTTATAGCAAATAAATTAACAAACGACGGGGCTGATCCTCGTTGATACACAAAACGGATTAGAACACTGTTGCAGAAACAACGAAACAAACGTGCCAAATTTAAACAGACGCAAAATCCCCAGGATTAGTGATCATTTACAGAAGTTCGAAATTTAGCGCGAACTTCAATACGAGATACTTATAACAGTTACAACAACGAAACTTTGTCTCCAAACTTGGTAGAAAATCCAAATAGATTCTGGTCGTATGTGAGTATGTTAGCGGCAAGAAACAATCAATGCTTTCTATGCACGATGGCAATGTAGATACTATCGAGAACAGTGCTGCCAAAGCAGAGTTATTAAACACTACCTTCCGAAATCCCTTCACAAAAGAAGACAAAGTGAATATTCCAGAATTTGAATCAAGAACAGCTGCCAACATGAGTAACGTAGAAGTACATATCCTCGGAGTAGTGAAGCAACTTAAATCACTTAATAAAAGCAAGTCTTCTGGTCCAGACATTATATCAATTAGGTTCCTTTCGGAGTATGCTGATGCATTAGTCCACACTTCACAATCATATACAACCGCTCGCTCGACCAAAGATCCGCACCCAAACACTGGAAAGTTGCACACGTCACACCATTATTCAAGAAATGTAGTAGGAGTAATCCACTAAATCGCCCATATCGTTAACGTCGATATGCAACAAGTTTTTGGAACGTATATTGTGTTCAAACATTATGAACTACCTCGAAGAAAACTGTATATTGACGCACAAAAAGTGGTTCAACTGGCTCTGAGCACTATGGGACTTAACATCTGGGGTCATCAGTCACCTAGACTTAGAATTACTTAAACCTAATTAACCTTAAGACATCACACATATCCATGTCTGAGGCAGGATTCGAACCTGTGACCATAGCAGCAGTGCGGTTGCGGACTGCACCGCCTAGAACCTCTCGGCCACAGCGGCCGGCCAAGAGACTGCGTTTTATTGGCGGGACACTTAGAAAATGTAACAGATCTACTAAGGAGACTGCCTACACTACCCTTGTCCGTCCTCTTTTAGAATACTGCTACGCGGTGTGGGATCGTTACCAGATATGACTGATGGAGAATATCGAAAAAGTTCAAAGAAGGGCAACACGTTTTGTATTATCACGAAATATGGGAGAGGGTGTCAGAGAAATGATATAAGATTTGGGGTGGACATCATTAAAATAAAAGCGTTTTTCGTTGCGACGGAATCTTCTCACGAAATTCCAATCACCAACTTTCTCCTCCGAATGCGAAAATATTTTGTTGACACCGATCTACATAGGGAGAAACGATCACCACGATAAAGTAAGGGAAATCAGAGCTCATACGGGAAGATATAGTTGTTCGTTCTTTCCACGCGCTATACGAGATTTGAATTACAGAGAATTGTGAAGATGGTTTGATGAACCCTTTGCCAGGCACTTAAATGTGATTTGCAGAGCATCCATGTCGATGTAGAGAGCAGCAGGTGGGTAAATAGCTCAAGATAATAAAGCTGAATATCCAAAGGTAGGCAAACTTTAAACTCTTATCCAAGGCTGGCATCGTTAGACACAATTTAATGGCGTTCGAAACTCACCCATGCAGCCAGCAAACCGCAGGGAAAAGTCATATTGCAGTTGGTTTTGAGTATTTTGGTAGAAATTATTTAAGTCTTACCATCGTATCATGGGACGATGTAACATAGGATTAACAAATGACCAACGCTAATGACTATACATCTAAATTAACAATAAAATGTTCTTCGTGTCTCCTGCGAGAATTGCTTCACAACTTGCGGATAGAGAACTGAATATTTGTGCAGGTGTATTAATACCATTTAGACAGAATATTGTATATATACCAGAGTTGTGTGTTACAGACACACGTATAATTACATATGTATTCGAACAGGTATTCGTAGCAGGTGCATAGTAACATACATCTGGAAGTTGAGCGTTCCATATTTTGTAGAGTAGTGCGTAGGGATATAATGAGTTAATTGCGTTTTGGTCTTCCCCTTGCATTCTGAGTACAGGAGCATTAGATTGGCAGCGCCATACCTTGATGTTGGCGCTGTTGACGAACTAGTACCGTAGTTTACACGCTGGTACATTGCTGGATGCTAACAAGGTGTAGAGGCTGCTTGGGAACTTATGAGCAAGAGACCGAAAATTACTAGCAAGGACATTTGTTTGGTGCGTTTTCCGGGGACACTGTAGAAATGTATGGTTCGATTTTTCTTCCTCTCCGCAAACACGTAGACGGGTGGCGCATTGGATGAGGTGACAGAGATGTTTGTTGAACTTTCATTGACTAAATTTCATATGTGTTATAATTGTCGTGAGGCTCGTTGATGTTTCTGCTTTATTATACCACGGTACTCTTGCAATCTCGGGGCGAACTAGTGTGTAGTGACTGCCTTCGATTTTAGATGTCCGCGGCCATTTCTCTTGCTTTCTGAGTATAGGTACCATATTTGTGAGAGGCAGTTTATGATATTTACTGAGTCCATCCAGATATGCCTGCTTTGCTAGGAAGTCTGCTTATTCAATTCCAGATATCCCAGAGTGGCCTTTCATCCATACCATCACGATGTTGCGACAGTTTCTCTGCACACGAAACACAACGTCTACAATTGCTCCAACTGTGGGGTTGGTACAACTGTAATGATGGTTTATAATTAGTTGAAGAACTGACATATCACCAGAGATCATAAATATTGGGTCTGTTGATCGCCTGTGTGCGTATAGTAGGGCTTCCAGCGTGGCAATCAGCTCGCCTAGAACAACTGTGGAGTGAAGATCCATCTTGTATGTCCTTATTTGCTCCGCGGTAACCTCTGTATACACCACGCACGCATCGTGGTAGTGAGACAGAAATTCCTCAGCTGTTGCGTTAGTTGAATCTTTGTGGTAGAAGAGGGCTTTTGCACACCTGGTGCGTTAATGTCTGCATTTTCATACGAGGTGCGACAATAAAGTAATGAGACTGTTGTGAAAAAGTGTTGCTTATCATTTTAGTCAAGTTTAGTGTATTCTCCTTCAAAATACTTCCCTTCCGATTGCACACACTTTTTTCCAGCGCTTCTGCCATTTATGCTAACATTTCTGGAACTCCTCTTCTGTAATATCCTCCAAGACCCTAGTCACAGCTTTTTGGACATCTTGTGGTGTTTGAAAATAATGTTCATTGACCGCCGATTTGACTTTTGGAAATAGAAAAAAGTCGCATGGAACGATATGTGGTAAATATGGTGGTTGTGGTAGTATTGAAATTTGTTCTGAGGTTAAAAATTGCTGTACTGAGAGACCAGTATGGGATGGCGCATTATCGTGATGCAGAATCCAATTATCAGCAATATTGGCATGGACGCAAAGAACTCTTTTACGAAGTCTTTCTAAAATTTCTTTGTAGTAATATTGGTTAACTGTTTGTTCAGGAGGCACCCACTGTGAATGAACAATTCCCTTGCAATCAAAGAAGTAAAGAAGGTTGATGGTCGTCCACTGCGGACTTCATCTTCAACATTCGTTCTGCTTTCACTAAACATTTTATGCCAACGAAAAACTTGAGGTCGTGACGAAACGTCCTCTCCAAAAGCCTTCTGAAGCTTACCATAAGTTGTCGCGTTTTCACCCTATTTAACGCAAAAAGAAATGGCATACCATTGCACAGTATCATGCGGTTCCATTTCAGTGATGAGAGACACAAACACGTGTTAACTTATTACAGCACAACTTATGACTGAGCAGTTGCATCGATGTGCTGCTTGGACTAGAAGCAGCTTGTAGACCAAGGTCAAAGATATTGTGCCTACGCAAGCCTGCAGGGTTGCCACATCCTGCAATACTTTATTGTCGCACCTCATATATCCAGCCGTGACGGGTGGAAGTAGCTTATTTATCCAGTACCTTCCGCAGACACAGTGGGATGTTAATTCTCAGATTTTTTCCTCAAGACGCAAGAGGAGGAATTTCTTGCAGAAGAATATTCGTCGAAATTTTAACGGTGGTTGGTTGGGGTTGACATGAACGCCCCAGTGAGTATACGCAAGGCTTTGTACTGCATAGCTTCGAATCTTTTGAGCACACTGTCTGATGTTGATCCGTAACACAGGTGCCCGTTTCCATGGTACTGGACTACTACATAAACTACGCTATAATTAACGCAATTTTGTTGGTTAATATAACGAGACATACAGCTGTGTAGTCGACATGGTGTACTGTATGACGCAATGTTTTCAGTAACAGGATGTAAGGGAGACTTGTTTTTATTGTTGTTAATCTATAGAGAGCGTGAATTAACTTTTGTTCCAACAAGCTAATTAGTAACTATTAACTAAGACAGTAGCAATAAAAGGAAACAAAAAATAATTCTTAACATATGTTTTGTATGAAATGTCATTTTCATATTAATTGCCCAAAATTTTTATCTTCAGCACTAGTGCAAAGTTCGCACTCTCGAAGAAATGACTGGCCCTTCCTCTCGGAAATTCCTAGGGTCATGTGAAGGATTGTCGTAATCTCAGAAATTCTTGCAACGAGCTCCTTATGCGGAACTCGTCGCTGACTGGCAACACTTTCGACCGTGGCACCACAATGCTGCATTAATGCCATGTCATGTTTTTTCTGCTTCATGTAAAAATCCAATGATGGCAGCTATAGAGACTATCGCCAAAGAAGTCTAGAAAATTCTTAATCATTGCAGAAAGGAAAAAAAGCCAAGGAACACTGTTAATGTACCAGAAAATAACGACATTTGGCTTTAATAAATTGAAGCAGTTTATTTTACTAACGACAAACAAGCCACTTACAAAACAGTCTACAAATCCTCTCCATTATTTTCCTTTGTCATATATGTCCATGAGCTTCAGAATTCTTATTTCGAAGTCGGCTGCCGCCAATCCATTAAGCCATTGGTTTGCACTGCTTTCGTCACTTCGGCATCTGTTCCAATTTTTTCCCGCTCAGGAAGTATGTGATCCTCGTGAAAAGATGTACTGCAAGAGTTCATTCTTCATCTGTCTCTTCAAATCCTGTGCGATGAGTGCCAGATGACCAGGTGGAGGGCCCATCATTTCTTTCACAATTGTTCGGATACTGCTCAACAGTTACACCACTTTTCCACATTTCTTTAGTTTATTACTGTATCTCCATACTATCTCTTTCGTTTAAGGTAAATGTTAGCGATCTCAACTTCCTAGCATTCTAAAATACACCGCATGACAGAAAACGTAAAGCAGCCAAAACGGAAGTAGGTCCGAAATGAAACTTCACTGTTTGAGGGGGTATGTGATATTATTGCAGTGATTACAAAATCGATTCAAATTCACATTGAACTTGGCAGTGTGAACCCACTTATCTGTACGGAGTTGCTGCCCCCCTGGTCTGGATGGAAGCACTGATTCGATTGGGAAGGATGTCATAAAGCCAATGTCTCCATTCCTGTGCACGACTGACCATCAACTGTTGTAACTGGTCCTTGATATATGTCCGAACTGGTCTCACACATATTACATCGCGAACGGATCTAGGGATAATGCTGACCACAGGAGAATCTCAACATCACTCAGGCAATCCATACGTATTTTCCGTGTGTTGATGAGCATTAACATGTTGAAAAACGGCACCATGAAGGTGTACAACTAGAGGTGACACATGGAGACGCAGGATGTCGGCGACTGTCAGATTCTCCCCAATCACTACCACCCGTGAACTGATGTCATACGCGATCACTCCCCATACTATGGAACCAAGAGTAATACCGCTGTGCTTCTCGAAAACATTGGAAGAATAGGACCTCTCCACAGGTTGCCATCATCCTCGCCAACCATGATAATCCTGTGTAGTGCGGAATCGAGATTCATCTCTGAACACAGTGCGACGTCATTCACCAGACCTCAGCGATTTCCAGTCAGTACTAACACAGCCGTTTGAGTTGTGGTGTTACCAGTAGCCCATGACAAGGCAATTCCCTGGTTGGTTACTGCATTAATGTTGCGGAACGACACAGAACACGACAGGGAGTCCATTACTTGCTCTCTTCATATTCCCAAAAAAGATGGCATTTTTATCTTTGACAGGGCTCGGTATCACCAGGCTACAGTTGTCTGCGATTCGTCTGAAGAACATTATGGACAACTCGAGTGACTCATTTGGGCATCTATCGAAGATTAATGACATAATCTAGAGGTCAGTTGGTGCAATAAACCCTGCACTGACAACTCTTTCGCAGTTATGGACGGATGTAGATGCAGCATGGCTCAGTATTTGTGCAAACGATGATCTCCAACGACTTGTTGAGTCCATGTCAAGTCGAGCTGTTGCACCTCGCAAAGGAGTCCGACACGATATTAGGGCGTTGCTGTTGTTGTGGTTTTCAGTCCTGAGACTGGTTTGATGCAGCTCTCCATGCTACTCTATCCTGTGAAAGCTGCTACCAGTACGTACTGCAGCCTACATCCTCCTGAATCTGCTTAGTCTATTCGTGCCTTGGTCTCCCTATACGATTTTTACCCTCCACGAAGCCTTCCAATACTAAATTGGTGATCCCTTGGTGCCTCAGAACATGTCCTACCAACCTATCGCTTCTTCCAGTCAAGTTGTGCCACAAACGTCTCTTCTCCCCAATCCTACTCAGTACCTCCTCATTCGTTATGTGATCTACCCATCTAATCTTCAACAGTCTTCTGTAGCACCACATTTTGAAAGCATCTACACTCCTGGAAATTGAAATAAGAACACCGTGAATTCATTGTCCCAGGAAGGGGAAACTTTATTGACACATTCATGGGGTCAGATACATCACATGATCACACTGACAGAACCACAGGCACATAGACACAGGCAACAGAGCATGCACAATGTCGGCACTAGTACAGTGTATATCCACCTTTCGCAGCAATGCAGGCTGCTATTCTCCCATGGAGACGATCGTAGAGATGCTGGATGTAGTCCTGTGGAACGGCTTGCCATGCCATTTCCACCTGGAGCCTCAGTTGGACCAGCGTTCGTGCTGGACGTGCAGACCGCGTGAGACGAAGCTTCATCCAGTCCCAAACATGCTCAATGGGGGACAGATCCGGAGATCTTACTGGCCAGGGTAGTTGACTTACACCTTCTAGAGCACGTTGGGTGGCACGGGATACATGCGGACGTGCATTGTCCTGTTGGAACAGCAAGTTCCCTTGCCGGTCTAGGAATGGTAGAACGATGGGTTCGATGACGGTTTGGATGTACCGTGCACTATTCAGTGTCCCCTCGACGATCACCAGTGGTGTACGGCCAGTGTAGGAGATCGCTCCCCACACCATGATGCCGGGTGTTGGCCCTGTGTGCCTCGGTCGTATGTAGTCCTCATTGTGGCGCTCACCTGCACGGCGCCAAACACGCATACGACCATCATTGGCACCAAGGCAGAAGCGACTCTCATCGCTGAAGACGACACGTCTCCATTCGTCCCTCCATTCACGCCTGTCGCGACACCACTGGAGGCGGGCTGCACGATGTTGGGGCGTGAGCGGAAGACGGCCCAACGGTGTGCGGGACCGTAGCCCAGCTTCATGGAGACGGTTGCGAATGGTCCTCGCCGATACCCCAGGAGCAACAGTGTCCGTAATTCGCTGGGAAGTGGCGGTGCGGTCCCCTACGGCACTGCGTAGGATCCTAAGGTCTTGGCGTGCATCCGTGCGTCGCTGCGGTCCGGTCCCAGGTCGACGGGCACGTGCACCTTCCGCCGACCACTGGCGACAACATCGATGTACTGTCGAGACCTCACGCCCCACGTGTTGAGCAATTCGGCGGTACGTCCACACGGCCTCCCGCATGCCCACTATACGCCCTCGCTCAAAGTCCGTCAACTGCACATACGGTTCACGTCTACGCTGTCGCGGCATGCTACCAGTGTTAAAGACTGCGATGGAGCTCCGTATGCCACGGCAAACTGGCTGATACTGACGGCGGCGGTGCACAAATGCTGCGCAGGTAGCGCCATTCGACGGCCAACACCGCGGTTCCTGGTGTGTGCGCTGTGCCGTGCGTGTGATCATTGGTTGTACAGCACTCTCGCAGTGTCCGGAGCAAGTATGGTGGGTCTGACACACCGGTGTCAATGTGTTCTTTTTTCCATTTCCAGGAGTGTATTTTCTTCTTGTCCAAACTATTTATCGTCCATGTTTCGCTTCCATACATGGCTACTCTCCATACAAATACTTTCAGAAACTTCCTGACACTTAAATCTATCCTCGATGTTAACAAATTTCTCTTCTTTAGAAACGTTTTACTTGCCATTGCCAGTCTACATTTTAAATCGTCCCTACTTCGACCACCATCAGTTATTTTGCTTCCCAAATAGCAAAACTCATTCTCTACTTTAAGTGTCTCATTTCCTAATTTAATTCCCTCAGTATCACTCTAGTTAACTCGACTACATTCCATTATCATCGTTTTGCTTTTGTTGATGTTCATTTTATATCCTCCTTTCAAGACACTGTCCATTCCGTTCAAGTGCTGTTCCAAGTCCTTTGCTGTCTCTGACAGAATTACAATGTCATCGGCGAACCTCAAAGTTTTTATTTCTTTTCCATGGATTTTAATACCTACTCCGAATTTTTCTTTTGTTTCCCTTACTGCTTGCTCTGTATACAGATTGCATAACATCGGGGAGAGGCTACAACACTGTCTCACTCCCTTCTCAACCATTGCTTCCCTTTCATGTCCCTCGACTGGCTTCTGTACAAATTGCAAATAGCCTTTCGCTCCCTGTATTTTACCCCTGCCAATTTCAGAATTTGAAAGAGAGTACTCCAGTTAACATTGTCTAAAGCTTTCTGTAAGTCTACAGATGGTAGAAACGTAGGTTTGCCTTTTCTTAATCTAGCTTCTAAGATAAGGTCAGTATTGCCTCACGTGTTCCAATATTTCTACGGAATCCAAACTGATCTTCCCCGAGGTTGGCTTCTTAGGACGTATCCGACGTCTTTTGTCACCTCAGTGTTATCTAATGCGTCACACTGCATGGTGAATGTTCTACAAAAATAAAACTAACGTGGAGTATGCCCAAGGAAGCTTAATAGAACCTCTCATGTACCTGGATAAACGAATATAAGACGGGCCGCGGAATGGTTTTTTGGATGTGAAATACCTGAATAAAAATAATAGAGGCAGTGATGTGAAGACGAGGGAATTGGCAGAAGTAAGTAATCTTTATTATTTCAGAAGTAACAGCTACAGCTGGTAATACGTTTATTCCACTGAGATACAACACCGTCGAAGCTTTCAATGAAAAATGTTTGCTGTTGCCTACGGAACCATGATTCTATCCTGCGGTACGTCTTCGTCCGAGGCAAAGTAGCGTATTTCCAGGATGTGTATGAATGAAGTGACCTGTGTCGCATAGGGGTGGTTTTCCCTCAGCGTGTCATTGTCGGTGTGGAAGCTGACTGCGAACTGTTCACTCAGCGGCCGGCCTGTTTGGTAACACGTCGCAGGAGACGGTACTTGTACGGAAATTGGCACGGTGGGTGACAGCTGCTGGGTGGGGTCGTTACTCAAGATTTACGTGTGCACAGGGTGGGCTGACTCAGCCGGGCGGGAGTACGCCGCCGCCGCCACAGGAGCGCTTCTATTTTTCTTGGCGCCCGCAGGCGCGCCGCCGGGCTGCTAACTATAGCAGCGGCCGCCACCGCCTCCGCCTCCGGAGCCAGCCCGTTGGGCCACGCCGCTTCCTTGTTATGAATGCGACTACCATTGTGCTGCGATCGAGCTCCCATCTCGCCCGTGCTACCTTTCCGATGCTCCTGACCCCCTAAACTCGTAAGCTTTACGAGGTAGGGACATCAAATTTCTGCCATGGGGCCTACATTGGATACTGCGTCGTCATATGCCGCAACTGCTGTATTACAGATTAATCTCTTAAAAGAAACCAGCCAGCCCCTCACCCCCGACTCTTTAAACAGTCGAACTCACACGAATAAAACAGCTCCAAACGCCTGATTAGAAATGAGTTAATTTTGCTAAACATTTAATGTTAATCGTGTAGTCGAGAAAAAAGTTTAGAAAAGGTTTGAAATTATGTTTACATTTTATTGGAAGTCGCTAAGTGCTCTAATTACACAGCACAGTCATGGTAATTTCCTCTCCGTTTTAAGCAAACGCTACAACACTGGCCATTAAATTTTCAACACCACGAAGATGACGTGGTTCATGGTGTGGGTTCCTGTAGTCATGTCCTAGTTCATGAACCACGGGCAACGTATGAGTGGCCAAGTAAGTGGTCCCGACAGTCGGGATACCAGTTACTTTGGAATAAGGCTGGGCATCTCGGACAAGTTCTGAGTCGTGGTCACCTATGTGCCCAGACGGCAAAGACTACCAAATCCACCGGTTCGTCCCTCAACCGTTAGGGGTAAAACTTAATGGGACCCGGGGCAAGTAAGGCTAGCAACCTGCTTCCCTGTTACTTTAAATATTATGGTTGCAACAATCAGAGCAAAATGCTTCGTTTCTGAACGCTGAAAGGCATAATCAGTCTTAAATGATGATGATGACGAAGATGACGTGCTACAGACACGAAATTTAACCGACAGGAAGAAGATGCTGTGATATGCAAATGATTAGCTTTTCAGAGCATGCACACAAGATTGGCGCCGGTTGCGACACCTACAACTTGCTGACATGAGGAAGGTTTCCAACCGATTTCTCATGCACTAACAGCAGTTGACCGGCGTTGCCTGGTGAAACATTGTTGTGATGCATCGTATAAGGAGGAGAAATGCTTACCATCACGATTCCAACTTTGATAAAGGTCGGACTGTTGCCTATCCCGATTGCGGTTTATCGTATCGTGACATTGCTGCTCGCGTTGGTCGACATCTAATGACTGTTTGCAGAATATGGAATCGGTGGGTTCAGGAGGGTAATACGGAATACCGTACTGGATCCCAACGGCCTCGTATGATCAGCAGTCGAGATGACAGGCATCTTATCCGCATGGCTCTAATTTATCGTGCAGCCACGTCTGGATCACTGAGTCAACAGATGGGGACGTTTGCAACACAACAACCATCTGCACGAACAGTTCGACGACGTTTGCAGGAGCATGGACTATCAGCTCGGATACCATGGCTGCTGTTACCCTTGACGCTGCATCACAGACACGAGTGCCTGCGATGGTGTACTCAACGACGAACGTGGGTGCACGAATGGCAAAACGTCATTTTTTCGGATGAATCCAGGTTTGTTTACAGCATCATGATGGTCGCATCCGTGTTTGGCGACATCGCGGTGAACGCACATTGGAAGCGTGTATTCGTCATCGCCATACTGGCGTATCACCCGGCGTGATGGTAGGGGGTGCCATTGGTTACACGTCTCGGTCACCTCTTGTTCGCATTGACGGCACTTTGAACAGTGGACGTTACATTTCAGATGTGTTACAACCCGTGGCTCTACCCTTCATTCGATCCATGCGAAACGCTACATTTCAGCAGGATTATGCACGACCGCATGTTGCAGGTCCTGTACGGGTGTTTCTGGATACAGAAAATGTTCGACTGCTGCCCTGGCCAGCACATTCTCCAGATCTCTCACCAATTGAAAATGTCTGGTCAATGGTGTCCGAGCAACTGAGTTGTCACAATACGCCAGTCAGTACTGTTCATGAACTGTGGTATCGTGTTGAAGCTGCATGGGCAGCTGTACCTGTACACGCCATCCAAGCTCTGTTTGACTCAATGCCCAGGCGTATCAAGGCCGCTATTACGGCCAGAGGTGGTGGTTGGGGGTACTGATTTCTCAGGATCTATGCACCCAAATTGCGTGAAAATGTAATCACATGTCAGTTCTAGTATAATATTTTTGTCCAATGAATACCCGTTTATCTACTGCTTTTCTGCTTGGTGTAGCAATTTTGATGGCCAGTAGTGTAGTTTTTCCCTCGTCTTAATGTTTATGACTTTATATCTGCTGCACTATGTATCGTACAATGATATAATTTTGTAGGTATGTTGAGTGGTAGAAGTGCAAAATGTCTGCAAGTTGTGTTGCGAATAGAGTGAGTAGTTCAGCAGCAATACAGTAAAACGCCGCGCGCGATTCTCAAGTTTTAGTACAAGAACAGCGAAAATGTAGTAAGTGATAAACTTATTCCCTTTCATAATTTTGTGGGGATGTCAGGGGTTTCGTAAAGATTTGAAATTATGTGTAAAGTAGGTTTGTAAGTCCCTGAGTGCACTTATTCTCGAATGCTAGATGAATATACTCTGTGTAACTGGCGCTCCATGAGTTAACGCTGCCTGAAGATACGTACGCAGCTTCTATCTGTAATTCTTGTCTAAGAGTTAGTAAAACTTTAACCTAAGTTATAGCTCTAAATGAGTAGGTTAAGACTGGATTTTAAATTTATTAAATTCGGGCTATAGTTTTAGGAAATAATGAAAAGCAAATTTTTGTTTCCCTGGAAGCCGTTAGACGGTCAACCTGAAACTGGGGCGGGGTGAACGTGCACTAAGTTATAAAGGATACTTAAAATGGGATCAGCATATGATGTAACTGAAGACATTTATAATAAAAAATTCCTGTGAAAAAACGCAAGAAAGAGGTACTACAGTACAGCAGTCAAGCCAGAATATCTATTAGAAAGTTTTATGAACCCATTTATCCGTATGACGTTGCACCCCATTCTGTAAACGATCAGTTGTGAAGGCTGTTATGAAGCCGTCGAACCCTCTCCTTAGGCAAGCTGTCCCACGAACGTGGGTAACTGGTCCTTGATATCTTGGATACTGACACTGGGGTGGAGATGACTTCAGAGATAGTGCCACACCTGGCCTATCGGAGCTGATCTGGAGATACTCGTGGCCACAGGAGTACCTCAGCATCACGCAGGCAGCTCTTAGAGACACGTGCCATATGTGGGCGAGCATTTTTGTGTTGACAAATGGCACCATGATATTAGTGCAAGAGAAGAGACACATGAGGACGAACGAAGTGACATAGAGTCCTATCACAGAATTTCCTCAGTCACTATCATCTGTGACCTGAAATCATACCCAATGGTTCCCTATCCCATGACGACAAGAGTAACACCGCTGTTCCTCTCCAAATGATTGGTAGAATGGGACCTTTCCAGAGGACGCTGCCATACTTGATGGTGATGCTCATCCGGGAAAGTGCAGCACCGCGATTCATCCCTGAAACCAACGCGAGGCCATGTTTTCTGAACAAAGCACACTCCAAACACAGCCGTTTGTGTTGTGATACGATAGTCTTTGCATGGGAAGGCAATTCCCTAGTCTGAGTGGTGCACCTCTCTCCACCCACATGTCGAAAACAAATATCACATGCGTGCAGGGATCCAGCAAATGTGACGATCCTGTTAAATATACAGGTATTGATAACTGCAAAGACCAGTTTAGAGTTTCATCACTTGCACTGTAGGAGGACGCTCGTATCCCACGGACTATACTGTAAGTCGTAAGTGGCCCTGTCTCGTTGTTGAAACTTTGTTTTTTTCTGCTCTAACACGCTTTGTCCACTACCAAACATTTTGTTTTTCTGTCACAAATTCGAGGTCTGTGTCAGGTTCTAAATTGACATTAAGACTTTATGATCCACAGCCTCTCACAGACAACAGAGACATCACCCCAAAGTACCGTTAGTTAAGACTTTGCAATGTGACATCATTCAAGATGGTTGCTGTGGCGTGAGCTGATGACGCGATTGCCGTCATTCATCAAGATGTTCTAATCCACAGTCTCTCACAGATAATGAGGACATCACCCCAAAGTACCATTATCCAAGCCGTCGTATTGTGATGTGATTGACGTCATTCAAGATGGCTGCCGTGACGTCAACTGATGACGCGAGTTCCGTTACCCAAGATGGCTGCAAAGTGCCACACCCCCTGCCAAGCCCCCCTGGTGGGCAGTTTGAATTTTGGGAGGAAGATAGCTCAATTGGGTTACCTCTAGACATCGCACGGTATAAATCACATTGTTACTGCTCTTACCATAACACACCACACACACACTGGATGATTTTAAATAAAAGTCATTTACAACATAAGGAAAATGGAGAAGTTTTGTGGCGTTGGCGTGGGTTTCCAGACTACATTTAATCTCACCTGCCACAATGATGAAATGGCTGATTGCTCTGTGTTCCATTTCGATTGATTCCTCATATTGTATTTAAGTACATGATCAATGTTTTGGTGCTACCCATCCCCAGAAGGTGTCACCCCTCCACAAAACCTCGTTCTCCAACTCAAACAAGTATTGTCAGTCAATTATTATATAGTAACCAACAGCATGCCAGTGGATGGATCGGATGGAAAAGACACCCCCGATGTACTGAAACAATAAGCATTACAGTTAATTGTGTGAACAATTTTACATTAATTTCAACACTGACCATTGATGTGACAACATGTGTCCAGATTTCAGTATCATAGCTAAACCACCCCCTCGCCACTTTTCGAGTATCATTTCCAATGTGGATAGATGAGTGTGCAGTACATCCATGCATTGTTATTTCTCGAACACATTCATCATCAAAGTATATCAGACAGCGCTCAACACGTATCTAATACTTCAACCATAGTGTTTAATTTACGAGCTATCTCTATGCTGATGGGCATCACAGGGCATTCTCGCAGTCTTAGGGTAAAATTAGATATTGAAAGACCTCCCTCATACTATCATTGACCAACCCGCACTGTTAGAAATTTAATCTGCAATCGACGTGAAGTAGACTGCTACATTCTATGCTGAGTGCTCATCCATCCAAGTGCACAAGATTTCTTAAGATTCACCCATGTCGAAGGAGGTTAGCTCTTCTTATTGATGTACAGTAACAGATTTGAAAGTGTTGTAATGTAATATCAGATGGTGAGGAAGAACAAGAAATGGATGATTTTTACGCAAATAAACAAAGTTATCAATTTTAAAGTATTATTCCAAAGTCTAGGATCAGTACCAAGAAGGTATTGCTTTCTAGAGAAATACACTCCTGGAAAAGGAAAAAAGAACACATTGACACTGGTGTGTCAGACCCACCATACTTGCTCCGGACACTGCGAGAGGGCTGTACAAGCAATGATCACACGCACGGCACAGCGGACACACCAGGAACCGCGGTGTTGGCCGTCGAATGGCGCTAGCTGAGCAGAATTTGTGCACCGCCGCCGGCAGTGTCAGCCAGTTTGCCGTGGCATACGGAGCTCCATCGCCGTCTTTAACACTGGTAGCATGCCGCGACAGCGTGGACGTGAACCGTATGTGCAGTTGACGGACTTTGAGCGAGGGCGTATAGTGGGCATGCGGGAGGCCGGGTGGACGTACCGCCGAATTGCTCAACACGTGGGGCGTCAGGTCTCCACAGTACATCGATGTTGTCGCCAGTGGTCGGCGGAAGGTGCACGTGCCCGTCGACCTGGGACCGGACCGCAGCGACGCACGGATGCACGCCAAGACCGTAGGATCCTGCGCAGTGCCGTAGGGGACCGCACCGCCACTTTCCAGCAAATTAGGGACACTGTTGCTCCTGGGGTATCGGCGAGGACCATTCGCAACCGTCTCCATGAAGCTGGGCGACGGTCCCGCACACCGTTAGGCCGTCTTCCGCTCACGCCCCAACATTGTGCAGCCCGCCTCCAGTGGTGTCGCGACAGGCGTGAATGGAGGGACGAATGGAGACGTGTCGTCTTCAGCGATGAGAGTCGCTTCTGCCTTGGTGCCAATGATGGTGGTATGCGTGTTTGGCGCCGTGCAGGTGAGCGCCACAATCAGGACTGCACACGACCGAGTCACACAGGGCCAACACCCAGCATCATGGTGTGGGGAGCGATCTCCTACACTGGCCGTACACCTCTGGTGATCGTTGAGGGGACACTGAATAGTGCACGGTACATCCAAACCGTCATCGAACCCATCGTTCTACCATTCCTAGACCGGCAAGGGAACTTGCTGTTCCAACAGGACAGTGCACGTCCGCATGTATCCCGTGCCACCCAACGTGCTCTAGAAGGTGTAAGTCAACTACCCTGGCCAGCAAGATCTCCGGATCTGTCCCCCATTGAGCATGTTTGGGACTGCACGTCCAGCACGAAAGCTGGTCCAACTGAGGCGCCAGGTGGAAATGGCATGGCAAGCCGTTCCACAGGACTACATCCAGCATCTCTACGATCGTCTCCATGGGAGAATAGCAGCCTGCATTGTTGCGGAAGGTGGATATACACTGTACTAGTGCCGACGCTGTGCATGCTCTGTTGCCTGTGTCTATGTGCCTGTGGTTCTGTCAGTGTGATCATGTGATGTATCTGACCCCAGGAATGTGTCAATAAAGTTTCCCCTTCCTGGGACAATGAATTCACGGTGTTCTTATTTCAATTTCCAGGAGTGTAATTGGTTTCTAGAGAAATTATTTCTAGTCTATATCTTCAGAATTATATCGCCCGAGTGATACCGCTATGCAACTGATATTGATATGTGTCTGATATCGAGAAGTACTGCGAAAATGGTATGATATTCTAGCAAACCATACGAAACTAGCTATGTTCTTGTAATCACTGAGTCTGGAGACGTGTGTAGGAAAGCGAGCCAGCAAGCAGATCCGGATCCAGAAACAGTAACGCGTTTTTGCTGAGGGGGAAATAAGTCAGTCTTTGCACAACAGTTCCGGGAGTGACTTTGATCCACTGAGGGCGCTCTGGTCACGCGCTGGGATTGGAGGACCACACAACCTCGTGGGAAACATCTAGTGCCGCGAGTATACCTATGGTGCATGTGCTTCTGCGTCTGTCTTTGCGGTATATGCATGCATGATATAAAAGGGATGATTTTGTATGGTGCAGGATAATAATTGCAAATTTATTATATCGTCACAGTACTCGATGTTATGTTTCACCGACCAATAGGATACCGCAAATTAAAGAAAACTACCCCATACATGCGAAAAAATGTCGATTTAATTAATTTGCATAAATTTTTTATATCTATGTTGTTTTAGCGGTACAACAGTAACGGGGAGGGTGGGCGTGAGTGCGTGAGATGGAGCAGAACAGCAGGTTAAGTGCACAATACTAGATTAATTTGCATAATTTTTATGTTAAACACGGTACAATATTTTAAGGTGGTGGGCGACAAAGAAGAATGTGCCAGAAATGGCGTCCAAAAGTATGTGAAATTCGGGGTTGGGTTGAGTTGTTTGGGGGTCTCATCGGATTAGGGAAGGAAGTCGGCCGTGCCCTTTCAAAGGAACCATCCCAGCATTTGCCTGAAGCGATTTAGGGAAATCACAGAAAACCCAAAATCAGGATCGCCGGACGCGGGATTGAACCGTCGTCCTCCCGAATGCGAGTCCAGTGTGCTACCACTGAGCCACCTCGCTCGTTGTGCAATTCGGAAAGTGTCCCAGAAAATGTTGGGAGGACATAACTAATTACTTAATTTGGTATCAAAGGTGCTACAATAGTTTAAGGAAATGGGGTTGAGATGGAAAACCATTTAACAGAACAATAGGCTAAGTGCCAAGAAAGGGCCAAACATTAGTTTTAGACACCCAGAGTACAGTGCCAAACATTAGGTTATGCAGCATGTTTCCTCCAGGTAATTACTTCTTACAATACCTTCATGTTTCCAAACAGCAGAGAATGATGAGCAAGAGAAATCCAACCCCCACAAACTGATTTTTTTAATATAAATAAACAATGTACACTTGAATTTCCTGTTATGAGATCCTTCCTCTCCACCACCAGACCGCCGTCTTGGATTACGTCACGGAAGGGGCGACATTGCCCTCTGGTGGCGGTACTGAGTACTACGCCTGGACCTCATGGCGAACACACTGTTTCCCACTATTTTCCGCCACCCCAGACCGCCATCTTGGATTACCTCACAGAACAGATGACAGTGCCCTCTGATGGCAGTACTGTGTACTAGGTCAGTTAGTCTCCAGACCCCATGATGAACATGCTGGATGGAGGTACTGCTTCTAATGTTTTACATAAAGGCTGAAAATGAAGACTTACATCCAGCACTGGTCGAGTCCTCATAGGAAGAGGTGGCAGTTGGATGACCTAGGTTAGTGGAGGTAGCCCAAGTGCCCTTTCTTTCCCTCCATTTTCTTAGGTTAGTAGAGTCAGCTGATGTGGCCTTTCTTTAGTAGCCAAAATTCAAATTTCTCTCCACTCCCTATTAAGAGATGGCAGTCAGATCACTTAGGTCAGTGGAGCTAACCCAATTGACCTATCTTCCCTCCATTTTCTTAGGTCAGTAGAGGAATCCATGGTGTGTTCCATTATCCTGATGGAAATTGAACTTCCCGCCATTTTATGGGGGTCTTGAGGGGACTGGTGTCAGGTTAGTGGAGGTAGCCCAATTGACCAATCTTCCATCCAAAACCCGCCATCTTGGATGACGTTATCGCCGTCATCTTGGATACATCTGGCAACAATGGAGAGTGGGTTGGTGATTGCTTTGTTCCATATTCCACTGCTGAATCCAGTGGCACATTACCAATACATTTTGTGTGACATATGCAGCGATTCGTCAATACATCCATCCAACTTTCCACAGGCCCACAATGCGACCCAGTTGAATGGCTGTATCTCATCAATATGAGTATGTATTCGTCATTGGGGCATTGTTGTACCTCAGAATGAATACTGCAAACACTGTTCACCTCTAAACGCAGCATTGTTGCTGCCTGCAGAGTCAAAATGGAGGGTCCACTGACAGGTCTCCTGAGCGCCATCTGATCGCCGATAACCGTGACAAGCAAATCAGTAACACTACAGTCCCTTAGTATGCACATAATACACTCTGGCACCACTGAACACAGTCCTAGATAGATAATGAACAGAATGCGTATGCTACCGACAGGGTGATGCGTGAAGTCTTAAATCACTAACGTAAGTCTTAAATGACTACTGCAGAAGAATTGAACCGAAACATCACTCACAAAAACGAAAGAAATTCTAGACATATGTAAAGGCTATCAGCGGAATCAAGGTTAGCATCCAGACACATACTCAGACTGAGGGTAGCAACGCAAAAACAGAAGCATTGAAATCGTTTCTTGAATATTCGCTTACTAAGGCACGTACTGCCCGAGTTATCTTATCACATAACTTGCCGAGGCGACTCATATAGATTATAGATTTATAATTTAAAACAACAGCAACCAGCCACAAGCAAGGTTTCCTTAAAAGCAAACCATTACTGATTTGGATTTGCTACAAATCAATCTTCAGGTAACTCTAGCAGTTTTTCTTGCTTTCCTGCGGGCGTCTCGTTTTGTAGTCGTTATTTTCTTTGTACACCATGTGAGAGTTCATGGCGGTACACCCGCTCCACATTTATAAAACGTGGTAAAACTTCAAATAAGAAACAAACAGTATTTTCAAGTGATACAGATTTTAGTGTCAGTATTGTTAGGAACAGCTAAAGTTGCTCAAATTAAAAAAGCTCCAGATCCGGATGGAATCCAGTCAGATTATATGAGGAATTTGAATTTTGGCTACTAAAGAAAGGCCACATCAGCT
Organism: Schistocerca gregaria; assembly: GCF_023897955.1. Taxonomy (NCBI): domain Eukaryota; kingdom Metazoa; phylum Arthropoda; class Insecta; order Orthoptera; family Acrididae; genus Schistocerca; species Schistocerca gregaria. The sequence goes on from NC_064927.1 coordinate 426,359,364, forward strand.
GAGCAGAGAGTCAGATGCATTGGATGTCAGCAAGACAAGGCTTGTCAGAACAAGTAATAAGCTCAGACACCGAGATCAGTTTTGATGACGCCCTATCTGCCTGCCTTGATACCCTTGACAAGAATCATATAACAATTTAGGTGTGTAAAATAATTAATCTAAGGCTCCGTGTGCCTTACACCACCTATATTACAGAAATCGAAGTTTGCACTGATGTAAGTGCTGATTTATGTAACCTTTGCACAAATACTTGCAGCAAAAAGAAGTTCAAAGTTTTTGGATGCTTTTGGGCAACAAAGACGGCTGCATTGTGATTGGCTGTCTGATTTCAATAGTCTGTAAAGTATTACACTCTGATTGGAGGAAAGGGGTAGAGAGAAGGCAAGGTGGAAGTGTTACAAAGTACAAGTAGATTAGTTCCAACATCCCTGATTTTTTTTTCCATCTTTAATTTGACATCTGCTGCCATCCGCCATCTTTAGTTTTTAAATTTCCTGCCATCCTGATGACGTCATACATTCAAGATCACTGACTTGACGCGTTTAAGGTTACTGATGACGTAAAAGCAAAAATGTCCTGACTGCGGCCCGAAGCTAGGACCTCGTGATCGAACTCAGGGCTGATGTGCGGTCTGCAGTCGCCATAGTATCCTACAATACCTCCAAAACGCAACATCACCTCCTCCATACTCCCCTGTTGGCACTATAAGGTGATGGCAGGTGATGTCCAAACATCTGTCACACCCAGACTCTTGCATCCGGTCCGAGTGGTGTCGTCCTCTACACCCCCTCAAGCATCGCTCAGCATTAATTACAGAAATGTGCGGCTCATAAGCAGCTGCTCGACCTTCGTCCCTCCCTCTTTTTAACTCGCTACGCACAGTAATTGTGCTAGCTCGACTGCTAGCAGCACTTTCGAACTCACGAGTGATTCCTTCGTCTGATTTCATGCGATGTTTTACAACCACCCTTCACAATTCTCGGCGGTCTCTGTCCGCCAGTACATGGGGCTTGCGTTGTATCGGTTTATTTGTGGTTGATCCTACGCGTTTTCGCTTCACAGTCACTTTACTATACTCCATTCGCCGAAAAAAGAGACGTACTGTAAACACGGCAAGGCGAGTGACCAAAGCGCTGCCGACGAGGGGTGTACAAGGCAGGGGCGTCAGAAATTAAAAAATGAAAGTCGTGTTTTTTTTATAATTTGTCACCTGAACATGATAAAGTGATCCGACAACTACCTTCCGACACCATTTTTTTACATTACATTGAAATTTATTGTCACTGAAAAAGAGAAATATTTAAGCTTTCAGGAAAAGTTGTTTTTTCGCGTTATTCTATATTTATCACGCCATATCTTCTAAACTGTGCGTCGCACAGCAAAATAATTTTATGATTGCGTTCAGTACTATATGTTGATGACGTCTGCAAATTTTCTGCCCAATAGAGTCAGCGATAGTGAAGTAATAAATTTAAATCTCACGTCTGATGCAGAACTTTTACCAAATCATCATCCTAAATATAGTAAGCGACGAACGTTTCCCCTATAAATTTTTTTGTTGGGTTGTCAGCGAGAAAAGTTTCAGAAAGGTTTGAATTTAATTTTGTAGTTTGTTCGAATGCGTTGGGTGCAACCGTTTGTCCTTTATGAACGATGCATTGTGCGGTTCGCAGGCGCGGCGCTAAGTCAGTGTGGCCGTCTCAGTTGCAGGTGTGAGCTCGTTAGTGGGTGTTGTACAGCGGCGATTTCAGGATATCTTAAGTTCATCTGTAGAGACACTTTAAAGACTAGTTGTTGATTATTAAAGTAAGTACACGTGTTTGTAGTCACGCTGAGCATTCACTGTTTATGTGCGCATCCAATAGCATCGCATGTTTCGAAAACAGCTGCAGCTACAGGTGTTGGACGTTCTTCAGTGTATCGTGTGATAAGTGAGTACAAGGCCACACACACTTTGAAGTCTCCCTCGAAAGGAAAATTACGACAGAAACTTTCTGAAAGTGTTGATAACTTCGATAGGAATGCGATACGAAGGAAAGTACACGAATTTTTCTTTTTTTTTCGTAACGAATTGCCAACAATTGACAAAGTCCTCACAGTAGTGAACGAATATGCAGATCTGGGCAATTTTCGGAGAACTACATTTTATAAGTTATTGAGAGAAATGAATTTCAAATATATCCGGCGTGGGCGCGATAACATGCTAATAGACAGGGATGACGTCATTTTATGGAGGCGGCTTTAACTTCGAACCATTAAATGGTTGAGACATGAACGCAGACCCATTTACTATTTGGACGAGACGTGAGTGAACGCAGGACATATCCGAAGTTACATCTGGGTAGATGACGCTATAAATTCCTCAAACCAAGCGTTTCTGTCCGGATTATCCACCGGAAGCAAGGGCCCATCAGGTAAAGGGAAACGTCTGATTTTCTCACACATTGGCAGCAAAGCAGGGTTCGTTGAAGGATGTTTGTGGACTTTCGAATCCAAGAAAAGTGGAGATTATCGTGAGGAGATGGGCGCCGAAACTTTCGAGAAGTCGTTTCAAGATGTTCTTCCTCGTCTTCAGGAAAATGCAGTTATTGTTCTTGATAACGCGCCGTACCATCTCGGAGAAAAGAAAAGTTACCAATACGAATTCCAATAAGCACGAAATATCAGAGTGGCTAAACTCTAAAAACATCGATTTCGAAGACGGTATGTTGAAGAAAGAACTTTTAGATATAGTTAAAAATCACAGAACAGCCCACCAACGAATACGCATAAATGAAATGGCGAAGAATGCAGGGAAAACTGTTCTCACAATTCCTCCGTACCACTGTGCATTAAACGAGTTAGTGTGGGCCAGAATCAAAGGCTATGTTGCAGCGAAAAAAAAAAAAAATTGTTCTGAACACTATGGGACTTGAACTACTGTGGTCATCAGTCCCCCAGAACTTAGAACTACTTAAACCTAACTAACCTAAGGACATCACACACATCCATGCCCGAGGCAGGATTCGAACCTACGACCGTATCGGTCGCGCGGATCCAGACTGTAGCGCCTAGAACCGCTCGGCCACTCTGGCTGGCCGCTAATGCTGAACCTGACATTCGCTGAAGACAGAACTTATGAAACATATGAATAAAATAGATAGAGGTACTGCAACATTTATATGATAACTGAAAATTATGGATACAATCCAGAAATTTGTCGTATGATGAAGATAATGGAGGAAGTTAGTATATAAGAAGTAACGCTGTAGATGGAATTAATGGTGCAAATGGAATTAATGGTGCAAATGGCTCTGAGCACTATGGGACTTAACATCTGAGGTCATCAGTCCCCTAGAACTTAGAACTACTTAAACCTAACTAACCTAAGGACATCACACACATCCATGCCCGAGACAAGATTCGAACCTGCGACCGTAGCGATCGCGCGGCTCCAGACTGTAGCGCCTAGAACCGCTCGGCCACTCCGGCCGGCCGTTGCAGCGAAAAGGAAAACATACAAAATGCTGAAAGTTAAAGTACTGCTAGAAGAAGCACTAAGAACAGTGATTCCAGAGGATTGGAACAAGTGCGTCCTCCATGTCGTAAAAAAAGTGGAAACTCAAATGTGGAAAATAGACTGCATTATAGAGGAGAGAGAGGAGCGGTTTGTTATAAACCTCAGTGAAAACAGTTCAAGTTCGGCAGAGTGAACATTGTTTCGTCCTTTATCATTAGTATTACTGGTATTGTTATTAAAATTAACAATTAATTGTGTTTAAATGGAGCGTTTTGTTAGCAGCCTGAATGAAAATAATTTGCTTCGACAGAATGAACTCAGTTTAACATCATTTTAACATTATTGTTAAATTTATTTCGCACATTGTTGCCAAGGTTTTTCAGGGTCGACTGTGACAGTCGAACACCGCCAGCTGCAAAGCGTGCGCCAAGGATTTTCCACACCCCTATGTATCACGTGAACACCGAATGTTTTCTCTGGAAACTAATGTAGTCGCTCACGTGACGCCGTTTATGTTTCGTCCCAGCTCTCAGTGAATAGACTTTAGCAGCCAACTTGGGCACCTTTAAAAGGGCTGAAATGTCCCAGGCGTATTTGTTACCCAGGTTACACATAGTGACTGAAGTGCGCGTCATTCGTGACGACGGCCGTGTGTTCGTTCGTTCTGCGCATCTGACGTCACAAAACACAGTCAGCCAATGAACAGAGAACGACGTTGCCAGAGCTCGACTGCAGTGCAGAGCACGGACGAGTGTCTTCAGTTTTAGAAACGTTCAGTCATAAATAAAGCAATTGAACAAAATCAGTGTCTTGATAGCTGACTTTCTTTTGTAGATAGTTTGGAAAAAACATTCTTTATACGAATTGTTTCATATTCTATTAGTTAATTAAACCAAACAAGTAATAAGCCTACTAATTCAGGCGATAGCAAAGAAAGGTGTTTGTATCATTCTCACTAACCGCTTTTTCGCAATAAAGAACAGTGGTAATTGTTTATTTCCTATTGTACTTCGACGAAACGTGAGTAATTCATAGTCATAGCAACAGTGTTTGTCGGTATTTTGCGTGATATGTTAAAGTCCTCCGAGAGTTGTATTGAATGTCGAGTTATAGCCGGCACGGTAGCTCAGCGTGTTTGGCCAGGGGGTGAACTGCCCTCTGTAATTAAAAAACTGAGTGAATGGATCAAAAACGAACTTCAATGGGCGTCAGGTGACGTGCGCCACGAACAATAGAAACGAACAATAACGAACAAAATGAGATTAAAAAAAAAAAAAGTTGCGTTAGCATAATGGTTAAAGTGTATGGCTGCGAAGTGAGAGGTTCTGAGTTCAAACCTTGTTCAGTGTTTAATATTTTCTTTATTTAAAAGCAATATCGAAGTGTCTCATTTCATGAATTTTATTCGTTTGAATGTATTTTTTTGAAATTTCTATTGGCAACTATATGCTATGGACTTTTATCTCTGCAAACTCTTCAAAATTTCGTGCAATGGTTTACTACATCTAATGCTGCACAATAACTGCGTTGAACTTCGAAACAAAATTAAGTCATTTATGGGGAGAAGGTATCAGTCAAGAAGATGTGTAAAATCAGTATTTGTGAAATCGAATCATAAAGTGTGTCAAAGCAGTCGAAACACCATGTGTCTGCACAGGCCAGCAGTGCAATGATGACAAAATCGCGCACATCGCAGAATGCGGGGAGCACGTCTCTGTAGCAGCGAAAGGGTTAATGCGGCCGTGGTGGCTTTACTTCATAAACTGCGCGCTCCCCCCTAAACGTAAGTTTGCGAACTATACTATGGCGCTGCTTCTCTTGGCGCGTACAACTGGCAATGCAGCAATCTCCCGCGTCTGGGCGGGCATGCACGAAGCGCCAAGATAAAAGAATTGAACTATAGTCCACGCTGACAGTCATTCAGCTCTCTCGACTGACCCATTCTGCTGTTACAGCTTCTCTCCTAACGACACGACACTCCCCTCCAAAGTGGCTCGTGACAACTAGTGGTTCATTCCCCATTACGTAGCGGTGTGCTGATACTTTTTATCGGCTAGTGTACATGATAAGTTGGCGACCAGTGGTGAGCGGGGAGAGCTTGTGTTGCAGGTGGAGGTCGGTGGTGCTGATCAGCAAGGTGACGCTCCAGGACGCGGGCCGCTACGAGTGCAGAGCGGTCGTGCCCGGCACCTGCTCCGCGGCCAGCACTTCCACTGTGGTTACCGTCAGTGAGTACCTCTGCCTTTTTCAAGGGTGCGCCTGCACTTCTCACCGTCCCCAGTCCCTAAGCTTATCACCTCATATGCCGCTAACACTACCAATGTGACCACAACCAGTATGTACCAACCTGCTCCGTTGCCAGCACTTCCACTGTGGTTACCGTCAGTGAGTACCTGTGCCTTTTTCAAGGGTGCGCCTGCACTTCTCACCGTCCCCAGTCCCTAAGCTTATCACCTCATATGCCGCTAACACTACCAATGTGACCACAACCAGTATGTACCAACCTGCTCCGTTGCCAGCACTTCCACTGTGGTTACCGTCAGTGAGTACCTGTGCCTTTTTCAAGGGTGCGCCTGCACTTCTCACCGTCCCCAGTCCCTAAGCTTATCACCTCATATGCCGCTAACACTACCAATGTGACCACAACCAGTATGTACCAACCTGCTCCGTTGCCAGCACTTCCACTGTGGTTACTGTCAGTGAGTACCTCTGCCTTTTTCAAGGGTGCGCCTGCACTTCTCACCGTCCCCAGTCCCTAAGCTTATCACCTCATATGCCGCTAACTCTACCAATGTGACCACAACCAGTATGTACCAACCTGCTCCGTTGCCAGCACTTCCACTGTGGTTACCGTCAGTGAGTACCTCTGCTTTTTTCAAGGGTGCGCGTGCACTTCTCACCGTCCCCAGTCCCTAACCTTATCAACTCATATGTCGCTAACACTACCAATGTGACCACAACCAACCTGCTCAGTGGCCAGCACTTCCACTGTGGTTACCGTCAGTGAGTACCTCTGCCTTTTTCAAGGGTGCGCCTGCACTTCTCATCATCCCCAGTCCCTAAGCTTATCACCTCATATGCCGCTAACTCTACCAATGTGACCACAACCAGTATGTACCAACCTGCTCCGTTGCCAGCACTTCCACTGTGGTTACCGTCACTGAGTACCTCTGCTTTTTTCAAGGGTGCGCGTGCACTTCTCACCGTCCCCAGTCCCTAACCTTATCACCTCATATGTCGCTAACACTACCAATGTGACCACAACCAACCTGCTCAGTGGCCAGCACTTCCACTGTGGTTACCGTCAGTGAGTACCTCTGCCTTTCTCAAGGGTGCGCCTGCACTTCTCATCATCCCCAGTCCCTAAGCTTATCACCTCATATGCCGGTAACACTACCAATGTGACCACAACCAACCTGCTCAGTGGCCAGCACTTCCACTGTGGTTACCGTCAGTGAGTACCTCTGCCTTTCTCAAGGGTGCGCCTGCACTTCTCACCGTCCCCAGTCCCTAAGCTTATCACCTCATATGCCGCTAACACTACCAATGTGACCACAACCAGTATGTACCAACCTGCTCCGTTGCCAGCACTTCCACTGTGGTTACCGTCAGTGAGTACCTCTGCCTTTTTCAAGGGTGCGCCTGCACTTCTCACCGTCCCCAGTCCCTAAGCTTATCACCTCATATGCCGCTAACTCTACCAATGTGACCACAACCAGTATGTACCAACCTGCTCCGTTGCCAGCACTTCCACTGTGGTTACCGTCACTGAGTACCTCTGCTTTTTTCAAGGGTGCGCGTGCACTTCTCACCGTCCCCAGTCCCTAACCTTATCACCTCATATGTCGCTAACACTACCAATGTGACCACAACCAACCTGCTCAGTGGCCAGCACTTCCACTGTGGTTACCGTCAGTGAGTACCTCTGCCTTTCTCAAGGGTGCGCCTGCACTTCTCATCATCCCCAGTCCCTAAGCTTATCACCTCATATGCCGGTAACACTACCAATGTGACCACAACCAACCTGCTCAGTGGCCAGCACTTCCACTGTGGTTACCGTCAGTGAGTACCTCTGCCTTTCTCAAGGGTGCGCCTGCACTTCTCACCGTCCCCAGTCCCTAAGCTTATCACCTCATATGCCGCTAACACTACCAATGTGACCACAACCAGTATGTACCAACCTGCTCCGTTGCCAGCACTTCCACTGTGGTTACCGTCAGTGAGTACCTCTGCCTTTTTCAAGGGTGCGCCTGCACTTCTCACCGTCCCCAGTCCCTAAGCTTATCACCTCATATGCCGCTAACACTACCAATGTGACCACAACCAGTATGTACCAACCTGCTCCGTTGCCAGCACTTCCACTGTGGTTACTGTCAGTGAGTACCTCTGCCTTTTTCAAGGGTGCGCCTGCACTTCTCACCGTCCCCAGTCCCTAAGCTTATCACCTCATATGCCGCTAACTCTACCAATGTGACCACAACCAGTATGTACCAACCTGCTCCGTTGCCAGCACTTCCACTGTGGTTACCGTCAGTGAGTACCTCTGCTTTTTTCAAGGGTGCGCGTGCACTTCTCACCGTCCCCAGTCCCTAACCTTATCAACTCATATGTCGCTAACACTACCAATGTGACCACAACCAACCTGCTCAGTGGCCAGCACTTCCACTGTGGTTACCGTCAGTGAGTACCTCTGCCTTTTTCAAGGGTGCGCCTGCACTTCTCATCATCCCCAGTCCCTAAGCTTATCACCTCATATGCCGCTAACTCTACCAATGTGACCACAACCAGTATGTACCAACCTGCTCCGTTGCCAGCACTTCCACTGTGGTTACCGTCACTGAGTACCTCTGCTTTTTTCAAGGGTGCGCGTGCACTTCTCACCGTCCCCAGTCCCTAACCTTATCACCTCATATGTCGCTAACACTACCAATGTGACCACAACCAACCTGCTCAGTGGCCAGCACTTCCACTGTGGTTACCGTCAGTGAGTACCTCTGCCTTTCTCAAGGGTGCGCCTGCACTTCTCATCATCCCCAGTCCCTAAGCTTATCACCTCATATGCCGGTAACACTACCAATGTGACCGCAACTAGGATGTACCAGCGTATTCTGTAACGTGCTTACCATATGCAGTCCTCCTTCCTTCACTCCGTACTCTGCACATAAGCCACTTACGCTTCGTAGAAGTTCATTTCAGTCTTCTATATTCATCGATATGATGGTCAACTGTGGTCCTGAAAAGGACCAAAATGATGTCGCTGGAGAACGCAGAAAAATGGTCTACCTCAGGGAAGCGTCTTTGCTCGACTTCTCTTCAGCATCTATGCCAACGACCAGCCATTGACCCCAAGCACAAGGCGATTCTTATATGCAGATGACCTAGCCCTTGCTACGCAGAGCTCATGCTTTGAAAGAGTGGAAAGAAACCTGACAACAGCATTTAGATCACTGTCAAGCTACTACAATCAGAACCAACTCAGACCAACCCTTGGAAGACACAAGTGTGTACCTTTCATTTAAGGATCAGGGAAGCTAATATGAGCCACATATTGCATCCAACTCCAGCATCATCACGCAAATAAATACTTGGGAGTCACTCTCGATAGAACTCTGACATTCAAAACGCACTGCAAGATTAAAAACATGAAAATCTCCGCTCGAAACAACCTAATTCCCAAACTAGCGGGGACTCAGTGGGGATCACATCCACAAACTATTCGCTGTTCTGCAATGGCACTGTGCTTTTCTACTGCTGAATATGCTTCTCCAGTCTGGTGCAGGTCATCTCATGCCAGACAAGTAGATATTGCTCTCAACGAAACCTGCAGGTTGATCACAGGTTGCTTAAGACCTACCCCAACTGATAAGCTCTACTGCCTGGCTGGAATAGCGCCACCATGGATACGCAGAACAGTGGCGCCAGCAAGGAGAGACTGAAAGCTAACAATTTCACCAGAGAAGGCAAGGCTGGAGTTATGGAAGAAATCGACGCCTCACCTGCAGACGCCAGAAGCTGAAGAACTACCACCTGTACACAACAAGAGCTGGTTGGTGTGGAAATCTTTAAAAAGATTACGATCAGGAGTTGGACGATCCAGAGACAACCTGAAGAGATGGGGCTTCGTAACAGAAGATATGTCCTGTGATTGTGGACAAGAACAAACCACAAGCCACATGCCCCAGTGCCTTTTGTGCCCTACATCCTGCACGCAGATCTCCTGCAAGCCACTCCAAGCGTCTTGGGGTTTGCAAAGTAATGGGCACATGTAATATCAATACAATATATATATATATATATATATATATATATATATATATATATATATATATATATATATTGATGTGTGTGGTTACTGTAAATTTGTATGTTTCTGATTCGAGAATAATAATAATTTCAGTCTTGGTCTCCTGCAGAAAATTACGTAAGGCACTTATTGCAGTATGTCAGTAGAAGTGTGAAAGTTTCCAAAAGAACCAAAGAAACAGCGTAGAGTATTCTTGTTTGGGGAAGCAAATAAAAGTGTCATTAATCAATATCTTCACAGTCAACTCCGAGCATTCACCACGGGACACAAAGATATTGAACATCGTTGGTCGGAATTTACAGGTATTATCCACCGTGTGCTAGAGAAATACGTGCCTAGCAGAAATATAAGGAAGGGAAAGGATCCATCTTGGTTCAACAATCATATTAGGAAGTTGCTGAGAAAGTGAAACGCCTCCTTAGAAAAATTCATGAATTACTGTGCTGTTAAACCCCTTACGTTATTTGATTTTCAAACAGCTGAGCTAAACTCAACGTACTCAGACATTTATCTCTTTACTTATTCTGATCAACACTAAACCGACACACAATATTTTCAGCGCAACGCAATCTGACTTTCAATAATCTTTACAAAAGAATGGCCTTGACTAACAATAACCTATACCTTTCATGAATCACTTACCTCACATAAATCGTCGTTACTCGAACTTCTGCAACACACCGATCGCCCAAACTGCCAGCTAAATAAAAGATTCTAACTACTGAAGGCACTAGCTACTGATAGACATAGTTAGCAAATGAAAGGTTTTGATAGAGAACAAACAATGTATTTACCTTCATAATATTCAAAAGTCATCATATATATTAGTTCATAATGTCTAGTATTAAAAATTTACTCTTTGTGATGGACACACGCCCAGATCGTCCGCTCTCAAAATTCTGCCATCTTTCTGTAATTGTTGTGTTCCTGTTTTCGCGTCCCGCGATTGTCAGCGTCAGTTTCCAATTCTTGTAAAAGTCCCTGAAAAGCTTCAATGTCGTCTTAGAAACGGCCTGCTAAGATTACATGTCGTAAATGTTCAGGCAATTTGATTAAGCAAATGTTGATGAGTTCTGAGGAGCTGTATGTGTCTGACGGGTACTGATTCTTGTGCAACATGTCTTCAAAATATTTCACAAGACTGGAAAATTCAGATTGTTCGAAATGTTTCATCATTATGATGCTATGTTTTACTCGGTCTTGTGTGGCTTGAGCCCAATATGCTGAGAGGAAGGCATGATAAAATTCTCCTTCACTGTGACAATCGTGAATGACTGATCGCATTCTTACAACTGGTTCATTATCTAAATAGCCACACATAAATTCTAATCTGTGCTCTAATGACCAGTTGGGAGGAAAACAATGAGAGAATTGATAGAGCCACGCTTGTGGATGAATGTCGTGGCCCGAATTCTTAAATGTTTTGAATTTACGTGTAGTAATGTAGGTTGCAGTAGGTACTTGGAGATGAAGCAGCTTGCACAGGATAGAGTAGCATGGAGAGCTGCATCAAACCAGTCACAGGACTGAAGACAACAACAACAATGAACAGCTTATAATCAAAGTCATCGTTTCGGGGAGTCGCATATCGGTCATGGTTACGTCGTGTCGGCGGTTCCATCTCAAAACTCGGTGCACCTTGCCAATTTCTTTCATAATTTCCGAAATGCCCTGTGTTATTATTTTGTGGCTTTTCCGTTTTTCCAAGTCCCTCTTCTCGTGTTGGAGCGCGTGTCTCCTCTGAAGTATGCAATTCTTGTATTACTTGTGCTAACTGATCTTGTACTTCCCGGATTTCTCTTTCGTTTTGCGTATTAATTTAATTCTGTTTTTTTTTTTTTTTTTTTAGTTTCCTAATTTGTTCATACTCCTCTGTGTCAGTGAAGGCTACGGGTCATGTGTCATTCAGATCATCATCTACCTTTGTAGATAATTTAGTAAACTGATCTGAAAGTTTGGATACTTTCTCCGATAATGAACTGATTTCCTCAGTGTGTTTTTCCAAACCAAGTCTCAGAGTGTTCACTTGTATTGAAAACGTATCTACTGCGTTCTTTAAGTTTTCCTGAGTTTTTGCAAGTTGCATAACCGAATCTGTAGATGCAACTTTGTCAATTTTAGTTTGCAAGGTGTCGTGATTTTCATGAACAATAGTTTGCAGTTCCTTTATGGCTTCTTCGTGATACTTTAATGCATTTTCATGACGCGAAACAATAGGATGGAAATGCTCACAAATTTGTGTTATTACGTCATTACAGACTTTTTGACATTTCGATTCGATTTTAAATTGTTTGTTCTGTATTAAAATCTTTCATTTGCTAACTATGTCTATCAGTAGTTAGTGCCTTCAGTAGTTAGAATGTTTTATTTAGCTGGCAGTATTGGCGCTCGCTGTATTGCAGTAGTTCGAGTAACGAAGATTTTTGTGAGGTAAGTGATTCATGAAAGGTATAGGTTATTGTTAGTCAGGGCCATTCTTCTGTAGGTATTATTGAAAGTCAGATTGCGTTGCGCTGAAAATATTGTGTGTCCGTTTAGTGTTGATCAGAATAAGTAAAGAGAGAAATGTCTGAGTACGTTGAGTTTTGCTCAGCTGTTTGAAAATCAAATAACGCAAGGGGTTTACCAGCACAGTAATTCATGATTTTTTCTAAGGGGACGTTTCAAAAGCATAGAATTTTGCACAGTAGTTTTAAAAGTGTTCACTGCCTCGCTGACAAACAGAAATTATGCGAGATGAAAACAGCTGTCAAAAGGTCAATGAGAGATTCTTTTAACGAATTTGAAAACAATATTTTATCTGCAGATTCTAAAAATAACCCCAAAAAATTTCGGTCGCAAGTAAAATCTATGAATGCTACAAATAATTCAGTACCTTCTGTTGCTGACAGTACGGGTAATGTAATGGGTGATGATAAACAGAAGGCCGAAATTCTAAACCCAGTTTTTAAAAACTCGTTTACGGTAGAGGACTGCATCACCATTCCCCCTTTCAGTTATCGAACAAACGCAAAAATGGCTGACATAGTGTTTAGTGTATCTGGGATAGTAAAACAGTTAAGGTTCTTAGAGGCCAGAAAGGCATCTATGCCAGACGGCATCCCCGTAAGATTCTATGTTGACTATGTGTTTAGTGTACCATTTTTGTCCCTCATCTATCAGAGATCATTGGAACAGCGGAAAGTTCCACGGGACTGGAAGAAGGCCCAGGTCATAGTAATCTATAAAAACGGTAGAAAATTGTATGCACATAATTACCGGCCAATTTCACTGACATCGATTTGTTGTAGAATAGTGGAACATATTTTGTGTTCAGACATAATGACCTTTCTAGACTCTGAGAAGCTCATCTGCGGAAACCAGCACTGTTTTAGGAAACAGCGTTCATGCGAGACACAGCTGGCCCTCTTTTTGCATGATATTCAACAGGCTCTAAATACCGGCTCCCAGGTTGATGCCATATTTCTCGACTATCGAAAGGCGTTCGACTCAGTTCCGCACTGTCGCTTGGTACGAAATGTGCGCGCTTACGGTCTATCCAGTGACATATAATGTTGGATAGAAAGTTTTCTAACAGACAGGGAGCAAAATGTCGTCCTGAATGGGGTAACTTCAACAGAAACAAGAGTAACTTTAGGTGTGCTCCAGGGCAGTGTAATAAGGTCCTCTGATTTTTACGATTTGCATAAACGATCTGGTCGATGGTATTGACAGCGGCCTTTGACTGTCTGCCGATGATGCTGTAGTTTACAGGAATGCTTTCTAGGAGGCGTTCTAATCCTTTTTTCTTGTTTTGTTTTCATTTTGTTCGTCATTGTTCGCTGTATTTGGTCGTAGCGGACGTCACATGACATCCGTTGAAGTTCGTTATTGAGCCTTTCTCTCAGTTTTTTATTCCAGAGCCCAGCCAGTTCTCGGACCGAATACGCTGAGCTACCGTGCCAGCATACTGTGCATATATTGGAGACGAGTTCCATTACTTTAGTATGACACTATTGGCGATAAGTCATAGGAAACAATAACAACTGTGAAATATATAGGAGTAGCCATCCACTGTGGTCTACGATGGAATGACCAATTAAAACCAGATGCAGCCAAACTGAGATTCACTGGGAGAATCATGAGGAAATTTAATTCATCTTCGACAGAAATGACTTGCAGAACAGTCTTTCGATTGATTCTTGCCTATTGCTCGTCAGTCTGGAACCATTGCCAATATGGATTAGTAAAAGCGATAAAAAATAATCCAAAGAAGAGCGGCACGTCTCTTCACGGCAGGAGAGCATTACGGTAATGCTCATCAAACACCAAAGGCAGATGCTGCAGTAAGGGGCGTAGTACATCACACAGAGGTTAACTGTTAAAATTTCGAGAGCTTAAGGCCCAGTAAGAACCCAGCAACATGTTGCTTTTTCTCACATACGTCTTTCGAAACCGTGCGGTTCTAAGGGCTACAGTCTGGAACCGCGTGACCGCTGCGGTCGCAGGTTCGAATCCTGCCTCGGGCATGGATGTGTGTGATGTCCTTAGGCTAGTTAGGTTTAAGTAGGGGACTGATGACCTCAGAAGTCCCGTAGCACTCAGAGCCAGAGCCATCTAGCGAAATTACCACGATGAAAAAATCAGAGTAATTTGCGAAGGGAACGGGTAAGGAGAAATATGACATTGGGTACCCTCCACCACAAACTTAACGTGGCTTGCTAAGCGTAGATGTAGATGTTGATGTAGAAGGTCAGGCTATGGGACAACAATAGTCTCCGCTGAGTGACGTAAGACAAGCCAAGCAGCGGCAAGCAACGTCAGAGGTTTGTTCTGTCTCAATGAGTCAACGGAGAAGCTCGCTTATAACAGAGCCTGTGCCTGCGACAGAGAGGCATGGGATCTGCTGTTATTAAGGTTGCTGGCGACGTAGTAATACGAAAAAATGAAGTTGTAATCGCCGTGTAGGGTGGGATGCGCAATAAAATAATTTTGTAATGAAATCATTGCCATCTTAAGAGGGGCACATTTAACAGTAGGTACAGAAGTAGCCAACAGTGTGAATGAATGTAACTGTAGGGAGCCTAATCTCTCTTATTTTATTCACATGATCTCAGCGTGCAATACGAGGATACGATGGTAGCAGCAGAACTATCGCACATTATTTGTCGAATATCGTTTTTCTATGTCCATAGAAAACTGTTTCGGAAAAGACACCTTTCGTGCGGAGATTTCCACTTACGTGGCCGACGATCTCCGTTAAAATTCATTACGCTCGCACTTCGCTTATATACTGCTCGATCACTAGGCCTACTTGATAAGATCTCCAACAGCACTAGAGTGAGATTTCCTTCACAGATGCGCCGCACTTTCCTAGAAATAGATCCAACCAAATTAAGTATTCCATTCGCCTTCTTTTCTACTAACGTCAAGCGTTTGTCCCACGTCATATCAAAAATGGCTCTGAGTGCTATGGGACTCAACTGCTGTGGTTATCAGTCCCCTAGAACTTAGAACTACTTAAACCTAACTAACCTAAGGACATCACACACATCCATGCCCGAGGCAGGATTCGAACCTGCGACCGTAGCAGTCGCACGGCTCCGGACTGCGCGCCTAGAACCGCGAGACCACCGCGGCCGGCACACGTCATATCGCTTCTTAATATTACCCCTGACTACTTGAAAATGGTATGATGTGCTCCGGATTTAGGAACGTCTACAATTACTTTGCTCCAACATTTTGAAATGCGTCGAAGAAAACGATCTACCATATTAACTCAACAACCAGCACGGATTCAGAAAATACCGTTCTTGTGAAACACAAATGATTTTTTTTTTCAGACGAATGCTGTCAACAGGGGATCTCATGTCGATTTTATCTTTCTAGATTTCCAGAAGGCTTTTCGCACCCTTCTTTACAAGCGGCTACTAAACAAATTGCGTGCCTGTGGAATATAGTCTTAGTTGTACGACTGGATTCGAAAGTCTCTGGCAGAAAGTAATTGATGGGAAGTTATGTAGCGAAGCAGAAATGATATATGGGATTTCCCTGGGACCTCTGCTGTTCTTAATCTTCATAAACGATTTAGGAGAGAATCTGAACAGCCATTGCTGACTGTTTGGATTTAGACAAGGTATCTGCGTGTTGTGAAAAGTGGCAAATGACAGTAGATAGTACAATGTGTGACGTGCTTCACACGAGTACTAAAAAATTCCGCTAATTCTCGACTATGAAATAAATCTCACAAATTTAAAGATTTTAGAATGAAGTAAATAATAAGAACAACTTTAATTGGAACCATCAGAAAGAAAGTAATGTGGGGAAGGGAAAATAAAAACTTTGTTTTGTTGGCAGACAGTTAGAAGATGTAAAAATCTAGTAAAGAGACTACCTGTACACTACGGTTGTTCGTACTTTTCTGGAATATTTCTTCACGGCATGGTATCCCTACGAGATAGGGCTGACAGGGGATATCGAAAGAGTTTAAATAAGGCCTTGTATCGTATTATTGCTAAACAGGTGAGAGAGTGTCACGGCTGTAATAGGCAAGTTGGGGTGGCAATCTTTAAGAGAAAGTTGTTTTCCGTTTCGATAAAGTCGTTTCACGATACTTCAATCATCAATTTTTCCACAGAATATCAAAATATTGCAGTGACTGCCACGTACATAGCAAGAAATGATTATTTAGAAAGAGATAGATAGATAGAGAAAGAGAGAGAGAGAGAAAGAGAGAGCAGAGCTCGCACGGGAGGATTTAATCAGGCCCTTTATGTTTGCTATAAGTACGAGGTTTATTCAGAAAGTAAGGAACCGGTCGGTCGGGAAATGGAAACCACAGTGAAAATCCGATGAATTTTTGCACAGATGTGTTGGACAGTGTCTCTAATGTTCGCGTCGACAGCGTTACGCCGTTCTTTCTAGTTCTGAGCACGCAGGGAGCACACAAAGACACCTATAACATTAGTGTCTCACGCCAAGTAATAGAGCCTGGTGAGAAATTTCGCCTGAAGCAATGCAATCAGCATTACATAACTGTCATGCGTTGTCTTCTTCAAGACAATTCTCAGCCGCATTCTGCAGGGGCAATGAAGATGATCCTGCATGGTTTTCAATTGGAAATGTTTTATTACCTACAATACAGTCCGTAATTGTCTCCCTTTGAGTTTCATCTCTGCTCACATGAACCGGTGGCTATGAAGACAACATTTTGGTACAGACACCGAGCTGCAGGCCAGCGTAGAGAATTGGCGGAAAACACTGGCGGTTGCCTACTATAACGAGGGTATTGGAAAGTTGGTACAACGCTACGACAAACGTCTAAGTCGGATCGTCGACTGTGGAGATAAGTAGCTGGAAGTTGCAAATAAAACAGTTTTGATTTTGACTGTGGTTTCCATTTCGCCATCTGTCGTTCCTTGCTTTCTGAATAGCCCACGTATTACCTTGCATTTCTTTACATTTAAAGAGAGCCTTCACTCGTTACACCTAATGGAAATTCTGACCAAATTCTTGTGCATATCCATACACGACCAACGTCGATACTTTCCTCTAAAGCCGGCCGCTGTGGCCGAGTGGTTCTAGGCGCTTCAGTCTGGAACCGCGCTGCTGCTACGGTCGCAGGTTCGATTCCTGCCTCGGGCATGTATGTGTGTGTGATGTCTTCAGGTAGGGTTAGGTTTAAGTACACTACTGGTCATTAAAATTGCTACACCACGAAGATGACGTGCTACAGACGCGAAATTTAACCGACAGGAAGAAGACGCTCTGATATGCAAATTATTTGCTTTTCAGAGCATTCACACAAGGTTGGCGCCGGTGGCGACACCTACAACGTGCTGACCGATTTCTCATACACAAACAGCAGTTGACCGGCGTTGCCTGGTGAAACGTTGTGATGCCTCGTGTAAGGTGGAGAAATGCGTACCATCAGGTTTCCGACTTTGATAAAGGTCGGACTGTAGCCTATCGCGATTGCGGTTTATCGTATCTTGACATTGCTGCTCGCGTTGTCGAGATCCAATGACTGTTAGCGGAATATGGAATCGGTGGGTTCAGGAGGGTAATACGAAACGCCGTGCTGGATCCCAACGGCCTAGGTCGAGATGACAGGCATCTTATCCGCATGGCTGTTAAAGATCGTGCAGCCACTTCTCGATCCCTGAGTCAACAGATGGGGACGTTTGCAAGACAACAACCATCCGCACAAACAGTTTGACGACGTTTGCAGAACAATGGACTATCAGCTCGGAGACCATGGCTGCGCTTACCCTTGACTCTGCATCATAGACAGGAGCGCCTGCGATGGTGTACTCAACGACGAACCTGGGTGCACGAATGGCAAAACGTCATTTTTTCTGATGAATCCATGTTCTGTTTACAGCATCATGATGGTCTCATCCGTGTTTGGCGACATCGTGGTGAACGCGCACTGGAAGCGTGTATTAGTCATCACCATACTGGCCTATCACCCGGCGTGATGGTATGGCGTGCCTTTGGTAACACGTCTCGGTCACCTCTTGTTCGCATTGACGGCACTTTTGAACAGTGGACGTTACATTTCAGATGTGTTTCGACCCGTGGCTCTACCCTTCATTCGATCCCTGCGAAACCCTACATTTCAGCAGGATAATGCACGACCGCATGTCGCAGGTCCTGTACGGGCCTTTCTGGATACAGAGAATGTTCGACTATTGCCCTGGCCAGCACATTCTCCAGATGTCTCACCAATTGAAAACGTCTGTCAATGGTGGCCGAGCAACTGGCTCGTCACAATACGCCAGTACTCTTGATGAATTGTGGTATCGTGTTGAAGATGCATGTGCAGCTGTCCCTGTACACGCCATCCAATCTCTATTCGACTCAATGCCCAGACGTATCAAGGCCGTTATTACGGCCAGAGGTGGTTGTTCTGGGTATTTATTTCTCAGGATGTATGTACCGATATTACGTGAAAATGCAATGACATGTCAGTTCTAGTATAATATATTTGTCCAATGAATACCCGTTTATCATCTGTATTTTTTATTGGTGTAGCAGTTTTAATGACAAGTAGTGTCGTTCTAAGTCTGTGGGACTGATGATCACAGATGTTAAGTCCCATAGTGCTTAGAGCCATTTGAACGATTTTTTCCCTTCTGGACAACAGTATCAGCAAACAGTCTGGTAGACGACTTCTGGGATAGTCAGCAGCTCTGCGTGTATTGAGAGCATCACTCTCTCGAACCTCTGACCAACAACGGCGAGCTCGCTTCGGGCTAGGCCGTAGTCGCTGCGCAGTCGCCGCTCGCCGCCGCACACAGGCCATAGCTCAGCTAAATTGAGCCGCAATTGGCGCCTTCATTGAAAGGTCCGCGCGACGAGCGACAACTGACGCAACCGGAGTAAGGCAAGTTCACGGCCCGAAATAAGAGCGCGTCGCGAGGCAGCGGGGCGCTCCCTCTTCCCAGACAATTCGGTGCCGTGGCGCACCTGCCCGTCGGCGATTAGAGTGCTGCACGAGACTGTGGTTTAGAGACATAGCCACTCTGCTGGAGGCTACGGTATTCCCTTAGGCTGTAGATGACAAACTCCTCTGTAGAAATCAACTTGGGTTCCGAAAACAACGATCGTGTGAAACGCAGCACGCTCTGTTCGTCCACGAGACCCAGAAAGCAATAAATCTGGCGCCCAGGCCGATGCTGTGTTCCTTGACTCGCGCTTAGCGAACGAAATACGGAATATCGCATCAGCTGTGTTTACTAGTAAAAACAGTCTTGATTACGATTTATGTATCAAGGTGACCGGTTTCGACCACTACTGTGGTCATCTTCAGACCTACAAGTTGTATACAAAACTTTAATTAGAGGGCTACATACATTAAAGAAAATACATGAAGTTATAAAGCCATAAAACGATGAATTACGCTTGAGTAAGAACCTCTTTCTGTTGGAGAATCATTACTGGAGAAACCAGTGCACGTCTTCTATATATAACGGAGGCTCCGCCCACTTCTTACGGCATGATGTCATTACTAACCAATCAGATATAAGTCGAATTACAGTTTAAAATTTCTTAGTTAAAAGAACATTGTCAAGAATTAAAAATAAACACACACTAAACTTAGCTTATTAAACAGCTATTGTCAATTAAGAAGCGTTAAAAATATTTAAACATGTAGGATAAATGAACTTCGGTTCGGCACTACATGGGTTGCCCTCTCAAGGCCTGTTAGTGAACCATTTGGAACCACTGGTTGCCATGGTGAAGTTGGACACCGTTCCAAAGATGAGGCAGCAGTCTTCTTTCCAACGAAGTTGTTGCGAAAGTGGAATGGCGAAGACTGTCACGTCAGACGATGTATTACTGAGCAGCAACATGTCTTTATTGAAACGATTTTCAATGAGTAGTCTGCAATAATCTTTAGCTGACATGTATACTACATGCTGCACAAATACGATATGAAGTAGTTGTCCATATATATGAAATATTGTCTATGAAGTTGGTATGCAAATTACATGCGACAATTTTTAAAAGGCATTGCTATTCGTTAAGTTATATGCCAGTCTTATAAACAAATAAAAATAATGAAAATTTAAGGAATTTAAATTATAATATTATGAGCCATAGTGTCAAAAATAAAAGGATGTGAATTAGCAATATGCAGTCTGATAGCATATAAGCAAAAATTCTAAAACAGATAATCAGTCATAAAATAATGTTTGCTGAAATAAAATTACAATATAAAGATAAAATATTTCCTAAAAGGCTTAACAATTTCAAAAACAATGGACAGAAGAGTAAACATGCTAAAGCAGATCATCGAAAAGCTCAAAGAAATGTTTGTCTTTGAACTGAAGTTGTTCGTTTAAAACAGATAATGGATTACTTTCGTGAAGTGAAAAGATTTCTGTGACTGGACTGAAGAGTTTTCAGCAAATAGAACAAAACAATCATCCTCAATGGATAAAAATCTTCATACATAAAGTAACTTAGAGCGTACCCTAACAGAGTGTAACAGCACTATTACTTTCCACAGTTTATATAAATGACCTAGCAGATAATATCGGAAGTTCCATGAGGCTTTTTCTGGATGATGATGTATACAGGTACGCTAGACAATTGTAGCGAAACTCAGGAAGACCTGCAGAACATCGACGTTTGCGTAGGGAGCGGAAATTGGCCTTCATCATAAAAAAAATGTAATACATCGTGAATAAACAGAAGGAATCACATGCATAAAATGTCTAGAAGTATATGTGAGAAGTGATTAAAGTGGAACGACCACATAAGACTAAACGGAGGTAAAGCAGATGCCAGACTGAGAGTCATTGGAAGAATGCTCAGGAAGTATAGACCAACCACGAACGATGAAGCTTACAATACGTGGACAAATGCTTGAGTACTGCCCGTCAATTTAGGATGTCTACTAGATGGGATTGATTGAGAAAATAGAAAAGAGCCAAAGCAGAGCAGCACAATTCGTCACAGTTTCATTTAGTAAGCGTGAAAATGTTGGTTGGTTCAAATAGCTCTGAGCACTATGGGACTTAACATCTGTGCTCATCAGTCCCCTAGAACTTAGAACTACTTAAACCTAACTAACCTAAGGACATCACACACATCCATGCCCGAGGCAGGATTCGAACCTGCGACCGTAGCAGTTGCGCGGTTCCGGACTGCGTGAAAGTGTCACGGAGATGCTAAGCCAACTCCACTGCCTGAGAGGTGTTCTGGGTACGTTCGTGGAAGAATCAACCAATATATTTCTTTCTCCTACGTATATCCCACAAACGCTGTGAAGGTAAAATGAGAGAGATTCGAGATCACATGCAATGCTAGATCCTTAAAGAAAGTGAAAGACTATCTCCTTGTCGAAAAACGATTTTCGTATTCACCTACAGATTCTTTATGGTATTAATAAGTTTCTTAGAAAACCCTTTAATTTCTAATATTTTCAACTGACGTAGTATTTTACCTCATCAAAGGCTTTCCCGTAATCGATAAATCCTGATTGAGTTTATTAGTTAAATTCATGGCGTTTATCGACAATTCGTGTTGTTATAAATATATTACTATTACACGAAGGTCCCTTCAATGAAGCCTGATTGGTCTTCTGGCATCATCGCGTCAGCGGTAGTTTGCATTTTTTGATTAAGAAGATTCCAGTAAATTTTATATCCTGAATTTATTACATTTTCCTCTACAATTACCTGTCACCTTTTAAAATATAGAAATAATTTCAGCTGTCTTCCATTCGTTAGGTACTGACATTTCTTTCAGGATACAGTTAAAGCATTGAGAAAGCAAAATTCTAAAGTAATTACTCCCTATTTGATTGATTCAGCATTAACTCCAGCCGGCCGCGGTGGTCTCGCGGTTCCTGGCGCTCAGTCCGGAACCGCGTGAGTGCTACGGTCGCAGGTTCGAATCCTGCCTCGGGCATGGATGTGTGTGATGTCCTTAGGTTAGTTAGGTTTAATTAGTTCTAAGTTCTAGGCGACTGATGACCACAGATGTTAAGTCGCATAGTGCTCAGAGCCATTTGAACCATTAATTCCATTTAGGCCAGCAGCTTTTCTATTTTTTTTTCTTTTTTTTGTTGCATTCAAGGGGTACTTTTAATTCTTTTATGTCTATTCGATCTACAGCGTTACTTCTTATATACTAACTTCCTCCATTATCTTCATCATACGACAAATTTCTGGATTGTATCCATAATTTCAAGTTATCATATAAATGTTGCAGTACCTCTATCTATTTTATTCAAATGTTTCATAAGTTCTGTCTTCCGCGAATGTCAGGTTCAGCATTAGCTGCCAGCCGGAGTGGCCGAGCGGTTCTAGGCGCTACAGTCTGGATCCGCGTGACCGATACGGTCACAGGTTCGAATCCTGCCTCGGGCATGGATGTGTGCGATGTCCTTAGGTTAGTTAGGCTTAAGTAGTTCTAAGTTCTAGGGGATTGATGACCTGAGAAGTTAAGTCCCGTAGTGCTCAGAGCCATTAGCAATTAATTTTTCCCTAGTGTCTATGGCATCTTTTTACTAAACTTTCTGATTTATTTACTTTCTGTAATATATTTCCCAGACGTCGTTCGCCTATTTTTACAAATATGTATTATAAGTATTTTAGTTTTCAGTAAAGATATCTTTATTCCGGCTGTGAAATTAAGTGCAAAAACAAAATTGTTCAAATATGTGTGAAATCTTATGGGACTTAACTGCTAAGGTCATCAGTCCCTAAGCTTACACACTACTTAACCTCAATTATCCTAAGGACAAACACACACACCCATGCCTGAGGGAGGATTCGAACCTCCGTCGACCAGCCGCACAGTGCATGACTGCAGCGCCTGAGACCGCTCGGCTAAAGTAGCGCGGCAAAATTATGTGCAACATTTGGTTTTACCGAAAGATATGAAAGGGAGTAAAATTTTACTCTACAGGTTTAGTTCTTATTATAACACACGATGATTTGCGAAAACAATTTCGAGATGAATTCAGTGAATTTAGAAGCCGAAGGTGAGGAGTAATATCGTTACCAAGCAGAGGTGAATCGGTTTCTAATTGAAAGAATCTGCTTGTGTGTACATATTACGAACTGCATGTTAAGGATTGTTATATATCTATCACGTAAAAATATATTGGTCCTCAGACCTGAAACGCGGTGTATGACGAAGATTTTTGGGTGATAGAGTGTTATCTAATTCACTACAGAAGTTCTGAAGATAAGCAATGTTTTTTAATATACCGTATTCTTATCATGCTATTGTTTCGTAATCAGCACTGGGTTAAGGAAAAGTCATAAACCATAAAGATTTATTTTGTGTAAAAACCGAATTATGGATAGAAACGCAAAAATCAATTATTTCAGCAGAAAGCGAGATAAACTGAACTGGGGCTCCATTTCGTATAGTGTGTAATGACAGAAACTCAGCTTTTTACTCTCCGTCATGTTGGTTTACACGTAGAACATTGTATAGATAGGGTCGTGTGCGTTCTACACGTATATGTGGGCTACGAGCAATCCTGAAGGCAATCTACACATGGAAATGCTGACTCTGCTTTGTGCCAGGATATATGTCAGAAGTAAACGTGTGAAAATAATATCGCTACAATGAATACAATCTCAGAGAACGTATAGAACTGTGTACCAGTAATGCGTGATCACATAGAAAAGTTTCTCGCGACGGCATTCTGATGTAAAATTATCGCTAGACTGATAAAGTCGAGACTTGGAAATAAAGTCAAGACTTGGACATACGACAGTCAACGGTCTTCGTCTGGCACAACTGACTCCTCGTTCTGCCAGAGATCGTGTGGATGTCTGGACGTTAATGATGTCCGCTGCAACGTAAACAACGTGGCGAATTTCTCTAAATCTGTCGTCATCGGCGACAACTTCCGGCAACATCAATGTAAAAGGCTTTGTTTATAGCGCGCCCTTGAGTTAGGCTTGAGCAGCAGATCTGGAAACTTGGGTACAGTACAAAAATAGGCCAAGGATCGTAAATTTTAGTTTCTGTAGCCCTCCTTTCACTTCCAACATTATTTAATCGTCGAACAATATAAATAAATCAAACGACCAAGTGATTAATACATAGAAATTGTTTGTCAATAAGTTTTACTAAATGATCTCTTTTTGTCAGATAAACGGTCGTTCAATAAGTAATGCAAATTTTTTTCTTCCTCAAAAACAAGAGTTCAGGTCTGAGTTATTGAAATAGGTCTCTCTCACACTTATCAATTTGATTGACTACTTAATTAAATTGGTCAATTGATTAACCTCAACCCCCTCTGGTATACCCCCTCCACGCCCACCCTCCCTCCCAGCAACTGGCGGGAAAAAGACCCAGTTGATCGATCATTTAGAGGGAATTCAAGTGTAGTATATGGAATATTGTTTAAACAATTTATACATTGTGTGGAATATTGTTTACTTAAACAATTTAGGGTGCTCAAGTCAGTCTATGGAATACATGGAAATTGGTGGAGAGGAAAGATCTCATAACAGGAAATTCAAGAGCATATTTTTTATTTATAAAAAAATACCGTTTATGGGGTTGGATTTCTCTTTCTCATTATTCTCTGCTGTTTGGAAACATGTATGCCTTGTAACAAGCAATTACATGGGGAAAACATGTTGCATAAGCTAATGTTCAGCATTGTACTCTAGATGTCTTAACCTAAGGTTTGGCCCTTTGTCAGCACTTAACCTATTGTTCTGTTAAGTGGTTTTCCATGTCACTCCCATTTCCTTAAACTATTGTACCACCTTTGATACCAAATTAAGTAATGAGTTATGTCATTCCACCATTTTCTGGTACACTTTCCGAATTTCACATGCTTTTGAACGCCATTTCTGGCGCTTTCTTCTTTGTCATCCACCCCCTTAAACTATTGTACTGCATTTTACATAAAAATTATGCAAATTAACCTATTGTTCTGTACTTAGCCTGCTGTTCTGCTCCATGTCACCTGCTCATACACACCCTCCACTTATGCTTCCAAGACCCTGTCCCCTCACTGGGGGACTAAACTTCGAACATAAAGCACGTGTTTGGATGTAGCGCGTGATCGGTCCAGCTGTGGGCCCTATCCCAGATGTGACGTGCGGAGGATCCGCCTCCAAACATCAGTCCACATATATACAGTGCGCAGCAGATCCACTCTCAAATGCTAACTCGAATGTGGTATATTGCGGATCCGCATCTCAACATCGGTCCAGATATAACGTGCAGAGAATACATACCTGAACACTAACTCGGATCTATTGTAGGTCCTGGGAGCCATCCACAACACATGGATATACACAGACATACAGAAAACCGACCAAATGCTCTCCAAATGTGGAGTTGACTGCACCTCCTGATCAGTGCATTTGGGCTAGGTGTTGGCAGATGCACTACATTCACAAGCAATTCCAGAACACAGAGCAAGAGGTTATGTCATGATCTCATGGATGGATCTGACATAAAATCGATAGAATTGCGAAAAATGACGGAGTGGGGTGGGGGGGTAGGTATAAATTGACCAAAAATACACCAAAAGGCGGGGTAATTGAGGAAGTACTTGTTTATCTTCTGGTTGGCCCAGAGCAATTTGTACATGGGAACAAGTATGTGGCACCAAGAGGAATCCGAGAAAACGTTGACATGGAGGCGAAGGGAATCAGGAAAGCAGTCAACATTTTTTTCTGTCGAGGCAGCATTATACTGTATGTCAAACGAGTTGTCTACTGTATTTGACACTTTTCAGGAAGACAGAGAACTATCCACCTATAAACTTTCATGCATCTGCATTAAAGAATTACAAAGAGTGACAGGGTGATTGATTGAGATGGAGCTGTAACGAGGTACTATTTAATGGTAGACTGATGTATTCTAGAGAGGGAGCAGTTGATGTAGGTCAGTTTTTCCACTGTTCTGTCAGGATGCATCAGTCGTGTGACAGACTGATCTCCTTGTCCTTGTTCTTTTGACGACTGAAGCTTCGCCCAGGCACTTAACCATGCTTTTTACTCACTTCTTGTGTCCGCAGACAGTGTGTAAACGACTGTAAATATTTTTGATGGTTGGTTTTCTGCCAAAAGAAATTCAATAACTGCTCTGTTGTAGGAACCCACGTCAGTTTCAGACGCCATTTTGAAGTTTAGTTATAGCGCTGCCACCCACCGGAAGTTACTAGAAATGTATGAGTTGATGCGGGAACGGTTAAGGATGTTACAAACAAAATTGCAACTTTTTTAAAGAAAACTGAGGAAAAAATGTGTTGCATTACTTATTGAATGCCGTAAAGATGCTCTGGAAAGCCCACGCAAAGTGTGTTATGAGTAACACAGAAATTACTTCGTGGAAAAAGCTGTTCTATTTCAAAGTCCCTACTGCATTACACACAATTAAAATCATCACGCTCTGTGTCAACTAACCTCTTTTGTTGGTGTGTTATATTCTCCCTCAACTGTTATCACGATCTGCATACTTATATTTGGGCAATGAATATTTGACATGCTTTTTATTTGCAAACAAATTATATACATCTTACTGGTCAAACAGCGTAAGTCTTCTCTCTTTGCTAACCGACTTCAGTACAGTGCATTATGTTTTATGTATCCGTAGCTTTCAGACTTGGTAAAATGTTTATCGTGAACGTTATCTCCACATGTGACGATATAACTCTTGTTTCCCGAAATGTTCTTCAAGGCCTCCACGATACCCTTTAGCCACAGTGTCATTAATAGCGTAATTCTGATATTTAAACGCTCCCGAATCCGTCTCCTCAAGCTCCTTTCCGGCCGTACGTGGGGTCTGGACCCCTCCATCATACTCCACGCTTCTCATTCGTGTTTATACTGGGGGGGGGGGGGAGAGGGGGTCTTCGAAGACGATAAAATCAACTGAAAACAATAAATTTTGCACGCAAAAACTCTGCGTTTTCTATCTATTGCCAAACCAATTGAACAGGAGCGCTACTCAACTGGGGAAAAAAATGCCATCGTGCATGCAAAATGCATACCCATTTATACCTTAGTGTTAGTCTGTTCCCAGCTTTACATAGCGATCGCATAACCAGCCATATTAGCGGATTGAAAATTTCCATCTGTTCACTCGTCTATTTAGTCTGAAGCCAAAGTCAAAGAGAACAAAAGGAAAGCTGAAAATTCAGAGAGGTTCCAAAGGTGCCTCAAGTACTATCCTCTCCTGTGGATACTGTCTCTTGTGTGGGAAATGCAGGAACCATCATTACTTGTCCACTTGACTGCGAATGGCGTCTCAATGGCAGGTCTACACATCATACATAGAGGAAACAGGGACCAGGGACAACTCAGGATGTTACATCCATCCATCTAACCAATAAGTTCGAGGTGCTGTGTTCAACTGAAACCAAAACTGAGCTAATGACACTCACTTCACTTCACCTGTTGGGAAACGTGCTGTGTACTGTGACAAGCCAAGGCGAATGCAATTGGGTAGGGGGGGGGGGTCTATTAAATGTCGGCAGTTCCAAGGTTTGGCAAATAATGGTACTCCTTAACGTAATGGCAGCAAGAGACGGGAAGGAACATCAGATGCTCTCAGTGAGTATGCCTCGCGGCCTCATTCAGCATGCAGAAAATGCTATTCTGGCAGCCAACGAGGCAACAAGAAGCAACCAACCGCAAATTATGGCACACATTGAAAAGAAAACAAAAAAACGTGGTCTGTCGTCTGGGGACTGAGGTCATACTTGAATCGTTCCAGCGATAAGCAGAGGAAGTTGAGAATACCATACTTACTCACAGAGTTTCGTTGAAGCTGACGATCTGCAGATTGTCCCCAGAACTGATCGTGGCCGCCTGGTTCTGAGCTGAGTGGAAGGCTTGAATGAGAGACTGCCAAGGTTCTGTGAGAAATTGGGCTATGCCTTGCTAGACATGTGCCCCAGGGCTAAGAGTTTTAGGTTCCCCTAAATGGGTCAGGTGTGGCGGTCAGCTACCAGGTAGCTGACCGCCACAGGTGAGAGTATTAAAATGCCGAAGCATTCACAATGAAGTGACAGAATTTGAAGAACTCCTAAAAAGCGCTGAAGCTCAAATATTATAGGTACAGAGAGATAATTATAACCTGAAGTTGACAGCAGTGAGACACCTGGAGAAAATTTAAGAGTATGCCGAAAGGATAGGCTAATGGGAAATGGAGGTGGTTTACTTGTTGCTGTAGACAAGAAACTCAATCCACTGAGATAGAAAATGAAGCTCCATACAAGACCGTTTAGGTAAAACTTCGTATCAAAGTTGAGCATCAAACAATGGTTCAGAACATCATTCATGACGGAAATATATTAAATGCAATGACAGCAAATAGACTCGACCTCTTTGAGGGTGTCTACGCTGAAACTAGTATCTGTGACCATGAGGTGATTATAGTAACAATGAATATCCAAGTAGAAAAGGTAACTAAAACAAGTAGGTAGATTTACATGCTTAAAAAACTAGACGAAGATCCAATAGCGTCATATCTCAATGAAGAACATGGAACTTTTAGCTCAGGACAGAAGCATGTTGACGAACTATGGCTTAAGTTAAAAATAATTGACCACACATGAATAGTTGACCACACATGGGAGCGATATATATATATATATCCAGTAGTGCACTTCATGATGGGAGGGGCCCCCCATGGTACACAGTCACTAAAGAAACTTCTAAAGAAACAGAAACTACTGCATAACAGGTATGAAACAAAACATAGAGCTATAGATACAGAGATACTGAATGAAATGCATGTGGCAGTCAAGAGAGCAATATGCGAAGCCGTCTGTGACTATTTTCGAAAGAACTTTCACAAATCCCAAAGAAATTCTGGTCGTATGTAAAGGCTATTAGAGGCACCAAAGTCAGTGCCCAGTCACTCGCAGATAAGACAGGAACTGAAATTCAGAGTAACAATGCAAAAACAGAAATGCTCAGTTCTTCTTTTCAGATGTTCCTTTGCAAAGGAAAACAAAGAAGTATTGTTCCACTTTAGTTTTCGTAGGGCTGGGAAGATGAGGGGGAACATATTGCTGCCTGTAGCATCGAGAAACAGCTGAAATCGTTAAAACTGAACAAAGGCTTAGGGTAGTGCTGGGTAAATTTTTAAAGATGTCGATATATATTGTACCGATATTTGTAAATTTCTTCTATATTATCGCGAAAAATACCGATGTTTTCGAACATCGGTGTTTTTGGCCCATCTCGAAGCGTGACAAATCTCAGGAGTGAAATACTTTTCATGTGTGTTCGGTGCATGAAATATTGCACCTATTATAGACATTTCAGGCAACAAGAGTCCATTTTCCATTAAATACCAGTGCAGTAATGTGTGTGACTTTTGTGCCGGGTCTGTCTTACTTTTACAGTCCGCCTGTCTTTTCCTGATCCAGACATTCAGGAGGTAAGGAGAGCACACATACTGCCCTATAACTGGAAGCAGGGGGTGGTAATTTCCACAATTTTCATACAGTGCTGTCACCAACAGTGTTCGTTAGGTATCTTGAACCTTTCTCATCATCACCAACACTTGGCACAGATGCAAGTCGCCGAATGTAGCGTCACCTGAAATAAAGACTTGCAACTTGGCGGTCAAACTCCCCTGGATGGGGCCTCTCGGCCATCAGTGCCACACGATAATTACTTTTTTTTTTATTTTGGTGGTAGAAACGACACAAGGAAGTAACAAATGTTCGTCAATATGCAGTACAGATACATTCATGTTCAAAACTGGTGTTGATTTGTAGTACTCTATGAAATTAAGTACAATGTAAGACATTTACTGTTAGATTCTAAAGATAATTAGAGATTATGTAGATATTGGTGACATATTTCAATAGTGTGAGACAGTATATATATTTTGATATACTGATGTTGTTTGCCCATCCCCACCCAGGGTCAAATGGAATCCATATAAGATTTGCAGCTGAGTTAGGCCATCTGTTACTATAATCCGTGATAGATTCTTCTAACAGAAAAAAAGTGCATAGTAGAATGAATGCAAGCACAGATCACATTCGTCTACAAGAAGGGTACCAGAAGTGATCCACAAAACTACCATCCAATATCCTTTACATATCTTTTGTAGAATCTCAGAATGTATACTGTGCTCAAACATAATGAGGCATCTCGAACAGAATGACCTCCTCAACGCCAACAAGCACAGATATTGAAAACACCGATCATGTGAATCCCAACTTACACTTCCATTACAAGACATACTGAAATCTATGGATCAAGGCAGTCAGATAGATGCAGCATTTCTCAGTTTCCGAAAAGTATCAGGCTCAGTACTGGTACCATACCCGCACTAGTAATCAAAAGTACAATTGGGGTATATTAAGCGAAATTTATTTGTTACTGGATTGAGGCTCTTTTTTTTTGTAATGAGGATGTAGCAAATCATCTTGGGTGGAGAGTCATCGACAGATGTAGAAGTTTTTTTTAATTTTTATTGTGTGTTTCATAGATCCAGGTAGGATATGGAACGTGGCAAATTCTAAGGACTTAAAGTATAACTTAGATGGCAATAGCAATGTAATGCAAATAAAATATCATTTACAGAATATAAAATAAATTAATGGAAAATTTCGTTTCACTTTGAAAGGATGAGTAATGTTAATGTATACAGGATGCAAAGTTAAGTTAAATGTTACAATAAGTAAATACATAAGCACAAAAACCAAATTTTCGATTGTCTATTATAGTGTCCAGGTATAAGGGTAGTAAAAGTTCGAACATAAAACATATTTAGGAAGACAATAAATATGTAAAATATGATACACACATTGTACATTACTGTTCTTGAGTGGGGCAACATATTTAAAATAGAATTACTGACATAAAATTTGTCAACACTAGTTCCAAAGTTTTTTAAGGTTAGCAACGACAAAAAAGATGAAAAACATGCTACAGGCATTGTAGTTTCCTCTGATTGTTAAGTGGTGCATCAAAATAATTTTTAAATAAAAAATATCCGGACATAAAATTAATCAAATCCCTTTCTAAAGTGATTGTAAGTTTAGCAGAGATATTGATTTTGTCTCAGAAATTCATCAACTTCATAAAAAGATTTGTCTATTAGGTACTCTTTGAGATTTTGTTTGAATTAGTTTATGACAACATTTAATATATAATGGGGGTGCTCTAAAAGTCTTTACGCTAGAATAATAAACTATTTTTTTGAACCAGATTACAACTTTTCAGTTCAACATACAGACTGTTTTTGTTTCTTGTGTTGTGGCAGCCGGTCGGTACCATTGGGCCTTCATGGCCTGTTTGGGAGGATTTCTATAACCCACTATTGCTCTCATAGGGATCATGAGGATAAAATTAGATTAATTACAGCACAAAATGAGGTATTTAAACACTCGTTCTTCCCATGCTCCATACGAGAATGGAGTGGGAAAATGCCCAAATAAGTACAATGGAACATTTCCCCTGCCATGCACTTCCCAGTGGTTTGCAGAGTATGGATGTAGTTCCAGAAAAAATTCAAAGTCAACATTCAAAGCTTCACTTATGGAACTGAAAGTCTTAAACAGGTTATATAGGACTGAGTGTATAAAGTAGGAACAGAAATTGTTTAAAATGATTGACCAGATGGCCGATGTACAGGGTCTCACTGCTTTTTGAGGTTGAAATGAGGACATCTAAAGATAACATAATGGAAAAAAATTGTAGATGTAAGTTAAAAAACTGCTTACTACAAAATGGTTGTACAGTGCTACAATGTAATTCACAATGCACTCTTTAACAGGACAATTGTATGGAAAATATTGAAAACTCAATAGAAATTTCATTATGTTTCTGAGGGGAACATTATCTCATCTGAACATCTCCACCATCATTGTTTATTGGCTTTTTATTTTCATTCCTACTAATATGCAGCACAGATTTTTGACAACAGCCACCACACAATCTAACAGAGCAAAAATTTTGCTATGAGCAACCACCCTAAAATCTCACTGCCAATAACATATTGAAATATTCAGAACTTTTATTTCAATTGATAAGGATAATGACAACTTGATGAGAATTACAAAAGTAAAAACTCTTCAGCTTCAATAGTTAGTAACCCTTTCCCATATAGTTATTTGCACATTTATAAGTAAGTTGCAACTTAACATAGTTTGGTTTGGGTATATGCTTGTTATAATTTAATGGTATTCAGTCTCCAAACTGCAATTATTTTGCTTGTATTTGGTGCTTTACAGACAGGATACCACCGTTCTATGGAGAACCTTGCCCTGTCGAATACTGCATGAATGGCGGGACATGCATCTTGATTAAGGCTGTAGGAGAGCTAGCTTGCCAGTAAGTACAACACAACTTCTTTATTCATGTTTGATCCTGTAATATCTACAGCCATCAGAGATATCAAAGATAATATAAAATCTGACTTTGATATGCTCTGACTTAAGTCTATACTTTAATGTGCATATGTATAATTATTCATAATTATCTTAAGTACCCAATGATTTTATATCATCTGATGATCAAAAACCATGATCCATCAGAAATAATTTTAATTTTTTCTTAATCAGGTTACATTCTTTTCCAGTTTGATGTAGACTGGTAAGTTGTTCTGGGGCACTTTTTTTGACAGGAAGGTGTTCTGGTTTGGGGGACATGAATGTTATGACAACTTCTGATTCTATGATTATGAATGGAGTTGTTTTAGCAATAAGAATTAGAGGCTACCAGACATTCTGTTTGAAAAATTATTGTTTTATGTGCTTATAGTAATGGTAGATTCAGTAGTTTTACTTTAGGGAATAACAAACAACTTACACAGTCTGACTACATCTGCATACATACCCTACAAGCCACAATATGGTGCAGCCAGAGAGTACCCTGTACCACTACTAGACATTTCCTTTCCTGTTCCACTTGCAAATAAAGCAAGGATGAGGAGGGAGGAAATTAGTGTTTAACGTCCCATTGGCAATGAGGTCATTAGAGATGGAGCACAAACTCAGATTAAGGAAGGATGGAGAAGGAAAGTGGCTGAGCCATTTCAAAGGAACCATTTGCCTTAAGCAGTTGTGGGAAATCCTGGAAAATCTATCCAGAATGGCTGGGCATGGGCTTGAGCCATTGTCCTTGAGAATGCGAGTTTAGTGTGCTAACCACCAGACTATTCCACTCAGTAAATAAAGAAAGCAGAAAATGGCTATAAGCCTCCATATGAGACCTAATTTCTCTTATGACACCTTTGTGGCCTTACTCGAGAGGTATTTTAGTGGCTGTAGAGTCATTCTGCTGACAGCCTCAAATACTGGTTCCCTAAAGAATGTCACCTTCCCTCCATTGGTTCCCATTTGAGTTCCCGAAGCATCTCTGTAATATACGTGTGTTCTTGTAACCTACCAGTTACAAATCTTGCAGCCCACCTCTAAACTGATTCGATGTCTTTCTCTAATCCAACCTCGTATGGATTCCGAACACTCAAACAGTACTCAACAATGGGTTGCACTAGTGTCCTACAGATTGCACTTCCCCAAAATTATTCTGTACACAACTACAAATTAGAAATATGCACAATATTAATTCACCATATGCATAAAATAAGTATTATATGAATGCTTCCAAAGATAAATGCAACATCATATAAATTCAGGGCAAGAAAATAAAATTTCTGATGATGGTGGTGAAACAGGTTCTAACTACTTACCTAGGCTAAACAGAACTAGTTAGGCAGTTCATAGAATTGTTAATAAACATAAATAGCTTTGGTGTTTGCCAGTATGACACCTATAGCATCAAAATCGTCAACTCATCCTCACACTATCACCCCACTGTCTATAATAAGTGGATGGTTAAAGCTTAACAAGCTATTATAAGTGGATCGAGAACTAACTCTCCACAATGTTGCTGTCGAACACATCAAACTGGAGATATTTTGAAATCACACACCCCTTTAACCTCATATGGTCTAACCATAAATGATTCAATAAAAGACACCAAGTACACAAGCTTTTGCAGCTACTTGTGCCTTCTTCTGGCAGAACAGTTGAAGAGAAAGTAAGAGGGGTGAAGGAAAAGGACTGGCAAGGTTTAGTAAATGGAGAGAGTTACAGAAAAGATACCCAGAATCTTATGTCAGAGGTGACTTACTAGAAGGGTTGAGAGGGGAAGATGATTGTTGATGCGTGCTCTACAGGAGATTTGAAAAACTGAGAACTTAAATCTGAAAGATACTGTAATAAGCAAGACGGATATCACAACAGTGCAAGAATCAATAAGATTGGAGAGCAAAATGTATCGTATGTGGTAGATAGGTGAGGGGGCAGGGGGATGCAGGGAGAGAAATAGACAGGTAAGAAAATAAAATAGATTGAAAATAAAAGAGATTGAAGAAAAGGAATAATTAAGAGAAAGAAATGCAGAGACCATAGAAATTCATGTAAATTTAAGTTAATTGGGTACCAAGAACCAAACGCATCTTGTGATACCAGTTTCCACCTGTGGCATTCTGAGAAACTGGCATCAGGAGGTAGAGTACAGATGACATGTGTTATGAAACAAGGCACCTAGGTCACGACTAGCGATAAGTTACCGTTTGTTACCAGCATACATCCTCTATCTATGCCCATTCATCATAACCACAAGCTTCTTTGGAAAGTTTCCCATTATGATTCAGGAAATAGCATTATACTCCTCACTTGTGTTTGCTAGTGACAGTACTTTTGTCCAGAACTCATTACCTATGATATTTATAAATTTTTCACAGTTTTCTGTAGAAATATTTCTTTTATATGTGTAATGTGCTTTTGTTTGTTTCAATAGTATTGAAGGCATTTTGAAGGCAAGAGAACTGTCATTTGATATGCCTAAATCTGAATTTTCTATTTCCTACTTTCATAGGTTAAATATTAACAAGGATGTTGTCTACGAGTCTGCAGTCTTTGTCATTGTTATAGGTTATATACCTGAATAAGAGATTCAAGAACTAATCTTTCAGCCCCCTTCTCTTCATGAGATTTACAGAAGTGTCCGCCCCCGGTAGCTGAGTGATCAGTGCAATAGAATGTCAATCCTAAGGGCCTGGGTTCAATTCCCAGCTGGGTCAGAGATTTTCTCCACTCAGAGACTAGGTGTTGAGTTGTCCTAATCATCATCATTTCATCCCCATTGACATGCAAGTTGCTGAAGTGGCATCACATCAAAAGACTTGCAGCTGGCGAACGGTCTACCCGAAGGGAGGTCCTAGTCACACAACATTTAATTTTTACTGAAGTTCACACCAACAACTGAAGTATTTCCTTCAATAAATAGAATGTCCAACAGTGTTTTTAAGTGATTAGTGAATATTTGTCTATAAACTGCAATGACAATGACTTTACCCCACACTTAATACAATTTCATGGCAGGTTTTTTTTTTTCTAAACTAAAGAATTTTTTTTCACACCTTCTTTTATATCTGATACATGATTTACTAAAGATATGTACTCCCCCATTTTTGCATCATTCCTGCAGTACCAGTACTGACTTGATAATTTATACAGATGTATGTTGATATTACTTAGTTCGACTTTCCTGTAGCAGTGTTCCACAATTTACATCCAATCAATATCGACACCATTGATTACCCACAATATAAATACAATCCAAATTGACACTGTTTATTAAAAAATCAAAAAAATCAAGTTCTAATGATTTGTTTCTCAGCCTTTGGATGGTTACACTTAAAATCTGTGAGTGACTAGCATAGGAAATGTTTACAATTGCATTCACATTTTGCAGTGTCATGTTCCGTCCCTTTCCTTGTGTGACATCAAAATTTCTTGGAAAGCACACTGGCCATGATGTGAAGCCTGCTTCTGCTGTTGCTGCAGATGTTTGTTGTACAGTTAGTGTTGATAAGCTGTTCTTCATAGTTTACTGTTCACTATCCATCATTTCTGACTCTGCTGCTGTTTCTGCTTCCATGGCAGATTTATAAGCTGCATGATTTTTCCAGACTATCCCAGTGGAAGGACCAGTGTGACATGTTGCCATTATGTTTGGTTAGTGTCATCCAACCCTTTACTGATATTTACGAATGGAAATGTCTTGTCCTTTCTTTTCAGAAGATGCTATGTTTTGTATAGCAGCATGGCAGCACCTGTCGAGAAAATCTACACTAAGAAAGCTAGTATTAGGATATATTTGGTATGCCTCCTGAAACTGCCTCTTAGCTTATGAATTTCAGTGTTTACGTTCCAAGTAGACATAATGTTTAAGTTGTATCTCATTATGCTCTGGTTCTCAGCTTTGGCCAGAGCTTCTTTAGACTGTGGGCAGCATTCACTAGATCATTCCTATAAATGTCACTTGTACCTCCACTTAATACAGCATAATAGTTATTGGTTTTTCTATAGTCCATTACAACTTCCTTACTGATTTCCTGCATTGGCACATCTGGTTTCATGTATATTTCCTGAATGCTTTTAAATTGTGATTGCTGTGGAGAAGATCCGAAACACAGTATCAGTGGCTAGCAGAATAGTCATGCTGCTGGGAGTTGCTCTCTCATGACTTGCAGACACAAAAATCTCATTTTATGCTTGATAATTTGTGCCAGGAGTGGACCATCACTACCCTTGTATATATAGATTGAGTCCCTTAAATCTTCCTCAGTTATAAATTACAGATTCCCTTGATGCATTTTCACAGTACAGAGAGTCAAACTTCTACATCTACATCTACATCCATACTCCGCAAGCCACCTGATGGTGTGTGGTGGAGGGTACCCTGAGTACCTCTATCGGTTCTACCTCTATTCCAGTCTCGTATTGTACGTCGAAAGAAGGATTGTCGGTATGCTTCTGTGTGGGCCCTAATCTCTCTGATTTTATCCTCATGGTCTCTTTGCGAGATATACGTAGGAGGGAGCAATATACTGCTTGACTCTTCGGTGAAGGTATGTTCTCAAAACTTTAACAAAAGCCCGTACCGGGCTACTGAGCGTCTCTCCTGCAGAGTCTTCCACTGGAGTTTATCTATCATCTCCGTAACACTTTCACGATTACTAAATGATCCTGTAACGAAGTGCGCTGCTCTCCGTTGGATCTTCTCTATCTCTTCTATCAACCCTATCTGGTACGGATCCCACACTGCTGAGCAGTATTCAAGCAGTGGGCGAACAAGCATTCTGTGACCTACTTCCTTTGTTCTTATTTATTAGTGGCACACATGTATTACTTCATGAAGCGAGAGAGTGTGGACTTATAGAACTTTTGAAGGTTGGTGTATGTAGATTTTACTTTATGCCATAGCATTTTTGAGGCTTAATGTATAGAGATTTTACTTTATACCTTAAAATTTCAGTACGATCAGTCAAAAGCTGTTCCATGTCCTCCAGCATTTACATGTATTCTTTTGAGTGCACTTAAATCTTTACATAGTACATGTATCACAATCTGGAACTACACATTTTCATAGGAGCTTCTTGGCTGTTACACAAGTGGCCACAGGCACATGAAAATATATCGAGGTTTACTTCCACAAAACTCTCTGAATGATCCAATAAAATACATCACTCAACAAGCTCTAAACCATTTTTAATTTTTTTTATTGCATTAAAGACGCTCTACTGATGGTAAAACCTTGTGATTTCTAATACACCTGCATTACTGTCTCTTACATGTTAATTTCTGGTATGTACTTCTGAAAAAGCAAAACTGAAACATTATTACCATTATTTCAGTAGAAAAGCAATAGGTATCCAGATGGCATGCTAGATGATTCGTGTTCTTATACAAGTAATTAAATAAATAACAGATAAAAAGGTAGGCCTAAGATGGAGCTAAAATGCTAGCCTTTTGGGATCAGTAATCTGACTACATTGACTGAACTAACTTCAGTCTTCAATGGAATCTCCTCTTCTGTTAACTGCTTAGTAACTCCCTCCTCAAATCTGTTATATAGATATGAAGAGGATTAATAAAAAACTCACTCACATCAAAAAGATGCTGCCACTCGGTTGGTAAACCTAGAAGATGTCATCAGAATGTCACTTCATCTGCAACTTTGTTAGTAATATTCAAAAAACTTCACTATTCAATATTCACAAGTAAACCTACCCACCTTGATTTTGATCATCTTTGAATACTTTTTATTACAGTGCAGGATAAGAAACATTCTGTTAACAGGGTGTAATACCACCCTGAAATAGTTAATTTTAATACTTCTGAATAAATACAGTT
The DNA here is from genome assembly GCF_023897955.1 of Schistocerca gregaria. Classification (NCBI taxonomy): domain Eukaryota; kingdom Metazoa; phylum Arthropoda; class Insecta; order Orthoptera; family Acrididae; genus Schistocerca; species Schistocerca gregaria. The sequence continues at coordinate 426,397,827 of NC_064927.1, forward strand.
AAAATGGTAACAGATACACAAAAACTTCAAACAAGAGTTCTACTGTTTTTAATTTACGTTATAACAGTGCACCAAGATTTGTAGAAAAAGTATTTTTTTAAACTCCACTTACTATTTTGTTTTCATTTCGACATTTGACCAAAAGAAAATGTATATCATCATTAACACAATATTCAGTGATATTTAATGAAGTGGTACAGCAAAGACATGTGTGGTTGTATTTCTGTTTGGTTAACAAAACACATTCTGCATTTTTTTGACCCAAGCAATTCTGCACTTCCTATTTATTGCACAAATTTATGATAATATTACAACAATAATTTACAAACTATTTCAAACATAAATTAATTAAAACTGAAAAGATTACAAACTGAGTAGAAAAAAAATTTAAAAAAGAAGTACACACACACACACACACACACAGATATATGTGGGAAATGCTTTAAGCAACACATATCACAATTGAAATTGAACACATATCAGGCCCATGTAGAGTGATTTAGAGGTACTCTAGCTTATTTCTGGCAAATGCGTTTTGGAGTGTCACTTTATCGTACATATATATTTGAACTTAGTACTAATGATGTTGTACATTTTGATATTTGTGAAATGTCAAAACAAAAAACAAAATAGTGAAGGGAGAGGATTTGGAAAAAAGATGATGTCTTCAACAAATCTAGTTGCACTGTTAAAACATACATTAAAAGCCATACAACTTTTTTTTGTATATATGTTACTGTTTCAATGGTATTCATTCAGAAATATAAACTTAATTTTTTTTCATCGGGGTGTCTCACTTCCTTAACAGCTGTATGGACATGTATACAAAAAAATTGTGTCTCTCATTTTGATGTACACTATAACATATTCATAACTGATCAAAATCAGAGTGCACCCATTGGGTAGGTTTATGTGTCAGTCACTTGTGTTGCTGTTGTGGTCTTCAGTCTGAAGACTGGTTTCAACCAACTCTTCATGCTAGTCTATCCTTTGCAAGCCTCTACATCTGAGACTAACTACGGCACCCGATATCCTTTCGAACCTTCATATGCTCGAAATCCGAGCAGGACGAATATGTGAGCCGCAGCACCTCAAACATGAAATGCAACATCTGGAAAGTGTTCTGAGGAGCAATGGGTACTCCACAAATTATTTTAGAAGTGCAACAGAGCCATTTGATGTTAAGAAATTTCTCCTCTTCAGAAATGCTTTTCTTACTGTTGCCACACTAAATTTTGTATCCTCTCTACTTCAGTCATTATCAGTTATTTTGCTGCCCAAACTGCAAAACTCATCTACCAGTTTTAGTGTCCTTGTTTCCTAATCAAAGACCCTCAGCATCACCTGATTTAACTCAACTCCATTCCGTTACCCTTGTTTTGCTTTTGATAATGTTCATCCATTCATGACACTATCCACTCCATTCAATTGGTCTTCAAAGACCTTTGGTGTCTCTGACAGAATTACAATGTCACCAACAAATGCTCCCTTGAAAAAAAATCGAGTTTATATTTCTTCTCCCTGAACCTTAACTCCTCCTCCAGATTTTTCCTTGGCTTCCTTTACTGTTTGTTCAATCTACAAATTGAATAAAATCAGCAATAGGCTACAATGCTGCCTCATTCCTTACTCAGCCACTGTGCCCTTTCATGCCCCTTGACTCTTATAACTGTCATCTGGTTTCCGTACAACATGAGTATACCTTTATACTTTTCACTTCCTGTATTGTACCCCAGCTGCCTTCATAATTTCAGAGTTTATTCCAGTTGACATAGTGAAAAGCTTTTTCCAAATCTACAAAAGCCATAAACATGGGCTTACCTTTACTTAACACATCTTCCTGTTTTCTTTGGAATTGTTGTTATTACATTCTTCTTGAAGTCTGAGGGTATTTTGCCAGTCTCACACATCTTGCACACTAGGTGGAATAGTTCTGTTACTGCTAGCTGCCCCAAGGATATGTGTAGTTTTGAAGAATGGCTTTACTCCAGGTGCCTTGTTTCGACTTAGGTCTTTCAGTGCTCTGACAAATTCTTCTCACAGCACCATTATCTCCCATCTCATCTACAACCTCTTTTGTTTCTATAGTACTGCCATCATTTCCCTTGTGTAGTCCCTCTATATACTCATTCCACTTTTCAACTTCCCTTCTTTGCTTAGTGCTTGCTTTCCATCTGAGCTCTTGATATTCAGAGCTGCTTTTCTTTTCTCGAAATTTTTATTTAATTTCGCTATGGCTGTATCTATCTTTCCCCAAGCTTCATATGTTTCTACAGCCTTACCTCTGCCCTCTAGCAAAAAATCTCAGTCTTTATAAGACACAAAAAAGCTGCCAAAACTAATGAAGTCAACAAAAAAAATGCAGTTAAATTAGCAGAGGGAAAACTTACAGTTTGATATTCATGGTTAATCGATTATGATTTAATGTGCCTCTTAAATGGTTACTGATACCTGATTTTTAAATGACTTGTACTTATTAGCAATCCTTTTTATATTACTGTTTTGGTCACTGTACCATTACAGAAGAAAATAAAATTGTAGTTCTCAGAAGATCTTTATGTACTATGAATAGATAACTGAATGTTTTATTTCTCACAGTGAATCATTGTGCAATTGTGCAACAAGGAAATGGAATTCTCATTTATGTTGCAGATGCGCAGAAGGATTCCAAGGCTTCCGCTGCCAGAACAAAGACCTCACGTCAAATGGGAGTACGTATGGACGTGGATTGCTCTCTTGTACATTAGGCATTTCTTCCTCATATTACTGCTAGGAAGAGGGTTGGAAGACAGCAATTTGCAAGTCTTTCAACACTCAAAAAAATCCAGACAAAATTATTTAAAGAACGTAAGCAACCCAGTGCCAAAGAATTAGAAATAAAGAATCTCACAGTGTCTATTAAAAACTGGTTGGATAGTTTTCCCTCACAGTACAATGCACACATATGTCTACTTTTATCTGTTAGCGTGTTGCTAGTTCTCGAAAAGTGAACGTTTTTATGGAGAAATAAAACTGGAGTTTTTATTTATTCATCCATCTCACAACAAATTAGGACAATGCCTATGGAAGCCAAATCTGTAAAAATAATATAAAATGTTTGTAAAAAGCAAGTAAAGACAGAGTGAGAAAGTGAGAGAGAGAGGGACAGTACTCGGAGGTGCTCTCCAGAGGCAGACGAGTCGAGTCACAGGACAGACGTCGTGTCGTGCGTTATTCAGGTATGTCGCACATATTCCACTCAGAACAGTTGGTTTGTCTGCCTGTCTGTATATATATATAAATATATGTGTTGTGCTAACATCAATAATACTCTCTGTTCTCTCACTCACATCCATCAACGATAGCATCTTCTGGTTTGAAACAAGCACTGCTGATCACTGCAAGAGGTGAGCACTGAAATGCAAGTAGTATGAAGAGATGTTAAAAAAACACACACTATCTCTCAGCAGTGTCAGTTCTTGTAGAAACTGTTAGCTTTCATTGTTACTGATGAACAATGAGTTCAGATTGTATGACCTTCACTGTACCGTATCTGTTTTGTTTTTAACAAGTATTTCACTAGGAGCATGCTCCTACATTTGTTGTGAGAAGGTGCATCATGATTGATTTTCTTTGTAATCAGCACAACATGTCTGCTTCTGAGCTACTGAAACATTTGTCACACAAATAAAATGTTGTATGCAATGTACAGGCATACTGAGCCACACTTGCATTGCTTGCTGTTTAAGTAACATACCACAGAACCTTGTGAAATATTGCACGATATTATCTCTACTGTTTGTAATTATTCTAACAAATACTGAGAATTAACTCCCCTATGATATGCGTATTTGATGTAGCTTGTAAATGATGGTAATATTCTCATGTATTGTGAAATTTTTAAATCTATTAGTATACTTTGTTTGCATTACTAACAGTCAGGCACTAACTTGCATGTGTAACAGTTGTGCACTGTGGCATGGAAAGAGTTCCAGTGCATACATACTCCATTAATTTTCACAACACAAATTCAGAGAAATGATCCTACGTAGCTGATAATAAATAAGCAGAAAATTCCAACGACTTTTAAAAGGCAGCAGTCAAAATTAAACACACAGAACCAGAGTAGACTATGAGTCACTGACAACTATCATTCATACAGATGGTTTGTCACTGCAAGTATTTAGTAGAATATTTTGTTGCTTCTGATTACAGTGTTCTGTGGAATAATCCATGATAAAGTTGACAAGTGAACAAAAACAACCTGTCCAGTAGTTCTGCTTATGATGCTTTAAAATCACTAAATTGTTATATTGAGTACTTCTGCCAGTAAAAATGAGACTGATTATAAAAAAGCTCAGTATCTTTTTCTCTGCTAGTAACTGTTTAACAAATTTCAGCCAGTGATTCAAAACTCAAGTAACAGATGCTAAGAAAGTGAAACTATGCTGGAAAGATATGCAGGGTGTGTCAGATAAATTATTTGCCTTTGTAACTTACAAAATAATACATGACAAGAATATTTATTGAGACAAGTCTACATAAGAAAAGTTAAACTTTCTGCAGGTTTATCAATAAGTTTACTGAGTTATTTTCTTGAGAGGTACAGCAATAAGATACATTTCTTAAAAAGAACTTTAGTTTTTCTGAGATGTAGCTGATGTATTTAAAACAACTGTGTACAAATCTCCTGAAGGGTACAGCAATGAGATAGTGAAACATTGTTTTTTTCCTGTTATGTAACTGATGCACTTAAACCAGGTGTGTACAAATCAGTTTAAATCACATTTCTGTTATGTTTAGTTTGGGAGCCAGAAACATTCAAAATGTTAGGGGTGGATACAACACACTGTACAAAATTCTTGGCTGTGTGCTGATGGATGTTCTGATAGTGGAGTGTTGATTTAAAGTGAAGTGTTGAAATATGTGCCCATTTTCCTGAATGCATAGCACAATGTGCCTTCTAAAGTACCTGTGGACAAGATGTCACACTGCCTTTGTCAAGGAGCAACGAGCTTCCTCAATGCACCATTTGAAGCCATCTGGAATTATGGGTTCAGTGTTACACTCATTATTCCTTAGATATCCCCACAAAACAAAATCTACTGTTGTTAAATTGGGCAACAGTGCAGGCCATTCCTGAAGACCATAGCTTTCCAGCCATCTTCCAGATAATCTGTTTTTCAGTTATTTCAAATTATCACTCACAGAATGGGTTGGACAACATTCATGCTACATCCACATACAGCCTCTAATGTCTAGATGGACATTTTCAAGGGGAGCACCTAAACTGTCCATGATAAAAGTGTGATATGTCTCACCTGTCAGTGTACCTGGAAAATAGTGTGGACCAATGATTTCATCCCCAAGGATTCTATACCACATATTAATAGACCACCTCCATTGATGACTGACAAGACCTACTCACCAATGATAATCTGTGGCTCAGTAATGCATTTATGATGGTTCACTGCACCATAATTTGTGAAAATGTATTCATTGGAGAACATAACACCTTGTAAGATGGTCCAGAGTGAAATTACTCATGTTGAATTTGCAGAAAGTAGCTCTCCTACTGCAGGTTCTGTGTCAGTGACAGGTGGTGTGGGTGAAACCAGTGACCCAGTACTATACACCACACAGATGTAAGGCTGATATCAGTGACTGCAGAAATGTGTCATAAGCTGACTCGAGGATCATGATGTATCACAGCTAAAACAAATTCCTCCATCTCATCACTTCTTGCTGGTGTACAACTGTTACTACCATACCTTCTCAAACTACTTGTTTCCCAAAGTCATTGTTCAACACGTAAGAACATAATGTCTTCTGGAGCTCTTCAACAAGGATATCTCATGGCATCTACCATTTCTGGTTCATTGGCATTGTGTCGGCATTCACCGAGGGTCAGCAATATGTCAATATACTCGTATGTGTATGCCATGTTTATTCAACATCAATATCGGCAGCACACTGAACCCCTTTTGCATGAACAGTCCAATCTGCCATGTATACTGTAGTGTAAGGCAATGGTCCACAGTCTAACTGAACATGACATCTAACAGCACATCGAGGAAGCTTGCTGCTCCCTGACACTGGCTATGCTACACCTTGTCTGCAGGTTGTTTAGAAGGCAAATTGCATTGTGTGTTAAGAAACATTGGTAAACATTTGAACACCTCACTTAAATCAATATTCCAACTCTATAACACCTCTCTGCATACAGGCAACTATTATTGGCAGCATGTTGCATCCACCCCTAACACTTTGGAGGTTTATAACTCCCAAACTAAACACAAAGAAATGTGATTTAATTTGATTTGTACACAACTGGTATAAATACAACAGCTATTTAACAGAAAAATTAAAGTTCTGTTTAAACAACTGTATTTTGTTACTGTATGTACCTCTCTGCAAAATAACTCAATAAATTATGTTGATAATGACACAGAAAGTGTAGCTTTTGTTATGTGACCCTGTCTCAATAAATATTCTTCTCACATATTTTTTGTAAGTTACAGAGGCAAACAATTTATATGAAACACCATGACTAATATAGTGAAATAGTTGCCTTAAGTATCAGTAGTTTTAGGGTTACCGTCATCTACATTTGCTGTGCCATTATTCCTCAGTATTTTCACAAACTGTTTTGCTTTTGTGAAAAATTTAGAACCAGTCTTTTATTTTGTGACATAAATACAGGAGTAGCTTAATAATAATTCAAGAAGTCTCTCAAAGATAAGTGAAATCTGAGCAGCAGTGTTTAAAAACCATTGCCTACCTTCTAAAGCACTTAGGTCAATTCTGTCACATTACAACATGTTATCAATCAATTTCTATACTTCAAAACAGACGTTTTATACTGATTACAGTAGAATGAAACTTCCAGTCCATAGCATTATTTCACATAAAATCTCTACAAGCTAGTAAGAGTAGTTGCCATTCCTAATTTTTGTACATGATTGAACAATGCGGAATGGATGACTGGTATTTAATAACTGTGTAGCATATTTAGCATTAGTATCAGCTAGGTGTGACAAAAAGAATGAATGAAAAGTTGACCTAATCAACATGATACCTTGATATGTGTGCACACATTTGCAGGGGGCTGTCAGTTTGACCTGTAAACTATTACCACTCATGACCTTGAATCATCCATGACACATGGCATATGATCAACCAACATTCAGTTGATTTTTGACTGTCTTCATCAGTAATTAGGTAACAGAGTATTATAGGATGAAAGTGTTCAGGGTTCTGCATGTATCCACCGAAATTTTTGCCATCGTGTTGTGGTTATCACATATGGTTGGTTGGTAACAACACACACAAAGTATCAAATATGCATTTGTTAATCACTGAGACAAAATGAACAAACATGGCAGAAGAACAAGTTGTGTGCCAAGAATGAGCTAGCATAAAATAGTCCAAAGAAGTAAGAGTCAAAGATAGGGCATTCTGTGCCAGAGATACCACAGACCCCCCTCCCAAGAATGTGGAGCACAGCAAAGGGGAGCTTCATCAGATAAATTCATAATCTTTGTGCCATCACAGCAGTTGAAGGCAGGAACTGGCATGAGGAGGAGGCACATTGGATCTGCGGTGCAAGGGTCCCGTGGTTCCAACAACTGCACAGGTGGAGAGACATCGGCTGAAGGCAGGTTGGCAGCGTCGGGAGGCAGGTCGGTGACTGACCACACCAGTTTCAGTCAATTAACAGACACAGTCAGTGGACGTCTGTGTAGGTGGATGACAAACATGTTCATACCATGACGTAACATGCAATGAGAACCCAAATAAGATGGCTGCAAGGCTGCTTGCACAGTGTCATCCCACAGCATCACAAAGTCACAGGAATTAAGGTCCTTGTGGATGAGCAGAGGCAGGGTGTAGTGAGGGCATGGAAGGGGGGAAGGGGGTGGCGGCAAATGATGTGCATACAAATCCAGTCAACCAGAGTGGGAAGATCCACAGTAGTGGTTGACAGTGAATCCTCAACAAACTCACTGGGAGAGAGGAGGGGTTCACCATATAGAATCTCTTCAACCGAGGTGTTCAAGTCTTCTTTGTGGGCTGAGTGAATACCCACCAGGACCCATGGGAGGGCCTCGGACCATAGGCCACCATGGCACATAGGCATGTCCTTGAGTGTGTGGTGCCACTGTTCGACCAGGCCGTTTGCCTGAGGGTGGTAAGCTGTGGTGTGAAATTTGGTGGTGCTGCATAGTTTGCAGAGTCGTGCAAAGAGGATGGACTCAAACTGGTGTCCCTGGTTGGTTGTGAGGGACAGGAGACAGACAAAATGAGCAACTCCCACCAAGACAAAAGAAAGTGCAATGATCTCAGCTGTGATGTCAATAAGAGGGACCGTCTCGACCCAGCAGGTCACGTGGTTGATGATCGATAAGAAGTATCTGTAACCCTCAGAAGATATAGACATGCCGAAGACACCCTGTCAAACTTGCCCAATGGAGATTGAGCAGGCCTTCCATTTGGACGGAGGCAGCCTGAGGAATAGGGTGGTGATAAAAGTTAGCCATACCCAGAAAATGACGGAGCTGAGCATAATTCTCAGGAAGAGGGAAATCAAGTATGGTTTCAGCACAAGAACTTGTCTGTCAGAGGATGTTGGTGGTAACAGTATGGCATAGCAAGGTCACTGATGTGGAACACAGTTCCGGTTTTTCATCATTGATCACCACACTGTTGTCAGCAAGTGCCGAATGAAACACATCAAGGTGAACTTTATGGTCCTCAGTTGAAGAGTAAAAGATCAGTATACCATCTAAGACAGTATTCAAATAGGCCAAAGGGTGTGATGATGGCCATCTCAGGAATATCCGATGGATGCATAGGGATCTGATGGTATGCCTTGCAACAGTCTAAAACAGAGAAAAAATTAGAACCATGTAGTAATTGTGTGAAATCCTGTACATTAGGAATTGGGTAGTTGTTGATAATGGTGTGAGTGTTAGGGGACCTGTAGTCCTTGCACTTGTGTAAGGTGCCGTCCTTTTTAGGAACAAGGTGAATGGGTGAAGACCAGTTGTTATCGGAGGGGAATAGGATGTCTGAAGCCTACATATCCTGTATGATCTCCTTGGCACGAAGACGTTTGGAAGCTGAAGGTGCCTGGCCTTATAACATACAGGCAGGCCATCAGTGGAGCCATTACTGATCGCTGTCAGTCGCAAAGGGCGGTTGGCCAGAGGGGTCAAGAAGGGATCCGCATGCAATGTCAGTTCACTGATTGGCGAGAAGACATAGTAGAGGTGTGTGTTGGACCGCCTTGTTGCAGTTCTGCAGATAGGCAACGTATTGTATGCCATGTGTGTGACAACTCAGTGGAGGTAGAGTCAATGTGGGTGCATAAGGCAGCGTTCTGGGTACGGAGTTCAACTATTTGTGAGCACACATCCGACATGTCAGAGAGCTGTGCAGTAATGCACTTGAGCTGGGATGCACATGTGGAAAGCAAAGTCAGATAACGAAGTCATACTGAACTCATGTGAGCACAGAACAGTAGAGCCAGATGCGTGGCGGAGCACAGCAGCTTGCAGATCTGGTGAAAGGTTGTAATTATGTAGAAAATCCAACCTGATCACAGTTTCATCCATATCAGCAATGTGGGAGGTCCAAGGGAAGGTGTGAACTGGTGATAGGCAAAGTGACATCTTGATGGAGCCATGGACTGCAACATCTGTGGCATAAAGGTGTCACATCACTGAAGCAAGAGGTGCAGCACTGGACAGTAGGCACCTTGAAGGAACATGGCGGGATGAGGCACCTAAATGTGCCCACTGGAATTATTTGGGTAGGTGCAAGGTGCACGGCAGTTGTGGATGGCGTCCCCATAAGTAGTGTGGAACCAGCACAGTGGGTATGCCGGTGCCAGCCGATTGGGCTGCTACCTGGGTGAGGTCAGCGGCTGTCAGGAGGCCACAGGCATGTCTCCTGTCGGCTGCTAGGTGGCAGCTCCTGAATGGCAGCTGAGGCACTGAGGCGAGTGCGCTGGCCCCTGCAGGCAGAGTGTGGAACCGGTGTGCCACCTGTGGGTGATGGAGGTGTTGTCCATGACAGGCAGTGTCGGCGACGGTTGAAAGCATAAGCCTGATCTGCCATGCCTAAACAAACCTCAGGTCGGTCAGCGACATGAGAGAGTAGATGAAACTGCAGATCTGAAGGCATTTTGACCATCCATAATGCCCAAAGTGTGGCATCAGGTACTGCTTGATAATCAGTTAATGCATGTAGGCACTGCCAAAGCTGTGAAGGAGTGCAGTCATCAAGATGCTCATCATGAATAATGCTGTGAATAGCCTCCACCTGAGGGCAAGAAAGGTGCTCGATGAGCAGTGATTTCACCATCAAATACTTGTGGGAGGCGGGCAGTGAGAGAAGCAAGTCGCTGATGAGGTCCAAATGAGCATTTAGGTGACTTACCAGGCAGACAAAATACGCATTGTCATCCAAAATGCCTTGGATGTCCAGTAGGTGATCCACTAAGGTGAACCGAGTCTTTGGGTTATCATTTTGCAAAGCAGGGTGCTTGGGAAACCTGCCAGGTAGCACATGTTAAGGCAACACCAGCAGACAGAGGTCCGTGTCAGCAGAGCAGAATGCTTCTGACTCTGTAAGTGCAGTAGCAGTGAACAGTGCATCGCCCAAAGTCCGTGTGGGGTGGCAGCCATATGCAACACATGGTGCGGATGGGGATGGCATAAAAGTTGGCATGGTCTATCCAAATTGCAGGCCCAGCGAAGAACACAGTGTGGGTGTAACAGCCAGTGCCGTTGCAACAGTGGTTGGAAGGTGGTTGCAGCGCTGCCACAGAGGGGCTGAGCTGGGAATTGGTGTGGGTGGAATGACCAGTGCTGTAAAGAAAGCGGGCGGAAGGCAGTTGTGGTGCAACTATGGTACAACAGTCACAGAAACTGGCATGGTCTAGGCAATCGGCATCACTGAGATGATGTTTGGGAAAGGGGAGGGGGGGGGGCAGTTTCTGCGGCACTAGGCAAATAAGAATTTGCTACCCCATCCATAGAAATGTTCGAATCAGAGTTCTGAAACTTTGTCAGTATGTCAAATCATCCTGAAGGTAATGGTGTAGATGAAGGATAAACCACAATGTCTTTAACAGGAAACATGTCCACAACATCATTAGGTGGCATGCACTGTCCATGTTGTTGTGCTGCCATGCTATATGGTGGCTATGTCGAGCTGGTTAAGGTTAGGTAGCTGCTGGAGTGACCGGGTGTAAATAATTGTTCACTTTTAACCAAACTCTCATTAGGTACACTTGACCATTCGCCGTCGCATGCACAGTTAATAGGGTGCATGACACTTTCAGCAAAAGACACTGGTAAATCCATTGTGGCGGAAACAAGGTGGGCTGGCACTTGATGTTTGCAAATGACAAAAACAAGTACAAAATAATTCGTGATGAGATGACGATGGTGGCAGGGTCACCACTCTGGTTGTCACTTATGATTAATTAGTAATAACACACACAAAGTATCCAATATGCATTTATTAATCTCTGAGACAAAACAAACAAACATGGCAGAAGGACAAGTTGCAATTGAGAATGAGCTAGTATGAAGCAGTCCAAAGAAATAAGAATCAAAGATAGGGCGCTCCACTCCAGAGACACCACAGTGTCATTACCTCTCCACACATGACATTTTAGGCGGCGAAAATGTTTTATTCTATTTTTGTATGCAGTGAGTAGTTCAAGGATTTATATGTAGTCAGAACACAGATGAAAATTTAATCCTTGGTCATGTACAACTTTTGTTGTCCTCAAGATTGTGTATTACTTACCACCAGAGATTCTAAATTATTTCAGTAAATGATCTTGAAGGCAAGTACATGTTAAAAATTTCTTGGTAAAAAGAGACTGTATGTCCCCCACACAGATTCATCAATGTTTATTTCTTTAATGTAACACTGGATAGCTAAAATTGGCAGTAAATTGATTTGAAATTATAATCTGCTGTGTACAGATTATTGTGTGCTAATAACTTATAACCAGTCCAGACAACAAAACAGGTTCGTAGAGTGGTTAATTCTGAGGTTGCTTGGAAACCGTAATTTCATTCACAGGTAGTACAATTATGAATCCTTAGCAAAAAACCGAAGACTGTCATATGGTTCAATAAGAAATCTACAAGAAAGAAGGAAGGAAGATTGGGTTTAATGTTCTATCAACATCAAGATCATTAGGGGCAGATCACAAACTCGGATTGTGTCAAAGGTGAGGCAGGAAATTGGCTGCCCACATTTAAAGGAGCCATACTGGCATTTGCCTTAAGAATTTTAGGGAAATCACACGAAAATCTAAATCTGGATGGTCAGACATGGGTTCAAACTGTTGTCTTCCTGAATGTGAGTCCAGTGTGCTAACCATTGGGGTACCCTGTCATTAAGGAATCTACAGTGTACATTAATGTATAAGGGGGGAACAGAAATGAGAGGAAATGTTGTGGGTATGTTAACTACACCACCATCCCAATCTACTGGTTAAAGTGCACTTTATTGCCTGTTTTGGCACAAGTGGCTATGCATGGCAGTTTGATGTGATGATCCTAGAAAAGAAGAAATAGACAGTTTATCACCACTGTTGACACCTGTTAGACTTCACTGTTACACAAAGTGATTGCCTCCTCTTGATAACACTTACATTAAAGTCTTCAATGAAAATCAATGTCTCATTGCTGTAACTTAAATTCAGTATTACATACGGACACAGAGGAAACTTAATTTTGAAAATGCTGTTCAGTTTACTTTTACTCTTGTACTAATCTGTTTTGCTGTCCATTAAACTATAGTCTTCAGTTACCTCAAATGTGACTATTCATCAATTTGTTCTGTGACTTAATTGTTGATTTGCAAATTTTTTTTGATGTGTTGATTATATATTTTTTTGTCTTACTGTATTTGATTTTTAGGTCTATTTCCTCTGTTAACATTTTCCATTCATTTTTGAAGTTTATCTGCAGTAGAGAGAACAGTACAGTGTCAGCAAAATGAATGTAGTCCAAATATGTTTCATTAACACACATTTATTTTTCATTTTCCAATTTCTAAGAATCTGAGAACTTCCACTAAGACCAACAAGAATAGTTTTAATCTCCCCCTTGTGTCACTCTTCTTAGCGTTTCAAATCTCTCACTACACATTCATAATATGATGAAAGCTTGAACAATGATGTACATATTTGTCAGTATATTAACCTAGACTGAATTAGTGTGTTGTTTCTTAAATGCTGTTACCACAGATTTTGTTGAAATGAGTCAGAAACTTTGTCTGTGAATCCTTAGAAAAGAACAATTCATACTGATTGCTGTAATTTTGTTCACAACTTGAAATGGTTGATTGTGTTATATTTACTTTTGAAGTGAGCTTATTCCTCTGATTGATTAAAATATATTTTTCTCTTTGTTTGGTGACATCTTTAGTGAATATTGCATACACTAGTTTTATGTCTCTCACCCTTTGTACAAAGTACAATAATAACAGCCTTACTCTGGTTTTGTGGAATTGTCTTCCTCTGCAGACATCCTGTAAACTAATTTGCAAGTTAATTTTGTATTACTTTTTTCCCAGATTTAACCATTTCTACTCGAACACCACAATCTCCAGGCACTTTTTCATTTGTCATACTACTTCTCTCTTTATACACCTCAACTAGTTTTATATGTTTGATGTGCACAGCTTTCAGAAATTTATTATTTTCATTATCACCTCTCTGATCTCTTGATCTGTGTACAGTCTTTGAAGATTTCTTTACATGCCTCTATGTTCCTCATTGTTGTTAGCTGCTGAAACATCTGCCAAATTAACTGATGAAATGTGATGCCAATCCAGTATAAGCTTTTTATACTCATGCAGTTTTCTGTTGTTGCAATCACATTCTGCATCCAGTATTTCACATTAATCTATAACAGAGCTTCCAACAACTATAACAGTTTAAAAATATAATTATAAATTTTAATGAGTGACGAGTACTGTACATCAGTTTAGTCTGTAAATGATGGGACAGTAAAACTCAGATTCAGATTCGTATCTCAGTTTGTTTTCACTGGATCTGCTCACATCCTCTCCAAAATATTTTTCAAATGTTCCTGTTATCACCATTTGCTTGAAACACTTACGCAACTGTAACTTCATTCCAGTTGAGATTTTCTTTTCATTTGCCTTTATTATATTGGCAGTGTCTGTTGCTGTTTTCTTAAGTACTTTTGATAAATTATCACCCTTTTTTATGTCTTAATAATCTTTATTTTCTATGACACTGGACTTGTTCCTTAGTTTAATCTCATTTCCTCACATTAGTTTAATAAAGATCATAATCTATAGTTGCAGCTATATGGCTAACAAATTAGTTTCTTTCCCATTTTGCAACTATTATTACTCTTTATCTTAGCCTTATCTACATTACATCTGCATTTACACAACTACTATGTAATTCCTGGCAGAGGGTTCATCAAACCACTTTCACTCTATTTCTCTACCATTCCACTCTTTAATAACACATGTGAGAAACAAACACTTCAGTATTTCTGTGTGAGCTCCAATTTCTATTATTTTGTTACAATGATCATTTCTCCTATGTAGGTGGGCATCAACAAAATATTTTTGCATCCACTGCAACAAAAAACACCTTTGTTTTAATGATTGCCCACCCTTCTTGCTTTTCTATTCCATGACACTCTCTCCCCTATTTTGTGACCACACAAGATTAGATTAGATTAGTTTTTCATTCCGTAGATCCGTGCTGAGGAGGTCCTTGTGGCTGTGGAACCTGCCCTTCTTTGAACTTTTCTGATGTCCTCATCAATCCCATCTGGTAAAGATCCCATACTGCACAGCCATACTCTAGCAGAGGATGGACAAGTGTAGTGCAGTCAGCCTCTTTAACAGAAATGTGGTATCTTCTAAGCATTCTGTCAATAAAACATAGTAAGCGTTCTGTCAATAAAACACAGTCTGTGGTTTGTCTGCCCCACGACATTCTCTGTGTGATCATTCCAATTTAAGTTGTTCATAATTGTAATTTCTAGGTATTTAGTTGAACTGACAGCCTTTAGATTTGAGTGATTTATTGTGTAACTAAAATCTAATGGCTTACTTTTAGTACTCATATGGATGACCTCAAGCTTTTCATTATTTAGAATTAATTGCCACTTTCTGCACCTTATAGAAATCTTGTCTAAATCATTTTACAATTGGTTTTGATCTTCTGATGACTTCACTAAATGTTAAATCAGAGCATCATCTGCAAACAATCTAAGGTAGCTGCTTAGATTACATAGGCTAGAAACAGCAGAGTGGTTATAACACTTCCTTGGGGAACACCATGTGTCACTCCTGTTTCACTTGATGGTCTAATGTCAATTACTATGAAATATGACCTTTCTGATAGGAAATCACAAATTCATTCATACAACTGAGTTTATGCCCCATAGGCACACAATCTGATTAGAAGCCACTTGTGAGGGATGGTATTGAAAGTCTTTTGGAAATCTAGAAATTTGGAATCAATCTGAGAGCCTCTTTCAATAGTACTCATTACTTCTTGAGGATAAAGAGCTAGTTATGTTTTCCTACAATGATATTTTCTGAGTCTGTGCTGACTGTGTGCCAACAGACTGTTTTCTTTAAGCTAATTCATAATGTATGAACACAGTATATATTCCAAAATCCTACTACAATTTGATGTCACTCGAATGAAATCAACTGGATAATGTTTATTGCACCAATTTACTCCATAAGTTGAAATTGCTTGACTAGGACTTTTGACATATCTTTCTAAATCTATGATAGCACAAAGCATAGCTAACATCATATGCCTCATTGTCTGCCTCCATTGCTGAGTGGACAGCATGGTTGACTGCCATTTGAAGCATCCGTGTTCATTTCCTGGTATTGCCAGGGATTTGTCCTTGATGGGAGGACGTCAAAGGGGTGCACTAACCCTCATGATGCCAACTGAGAAGTTACTTGACTGAGTAGTAGCACCTCCAGGTAATGCAAATTGATAACAACTGGGAGAGCAGTGTGCTGACACCATGCCCCTCCATACCACATCCAATGATGCCACTTGCAGAGGACGGCACAGCAGTCAGCCAATACCAATGGGCAAGTTCGGGCCTGTGGATGGAGTTTACATTTTCACACACCTCATTTGGGTGTTCACTCCTGTGAGTGACATTTGATACTTTTTCTGAGACTGTCACTAAAAAAGTGCACTTCTTGCTCTACATAACTGTTCTGATATTAGGAATGAAGTTGTTATCATTAGTAGTCTACAACTTCCATTAATTTTAAGAAAAATTACTTAGTAATTCGTGTGGTACTTAAGAATTATTAAAACCATATGCTACAGTACATAATTAACCTTTACACCAAGTGGTAAATGTTCTGCAACCATTCCTGTTCATGTAAATCAATTGAAATGAAACTTAGGTTTGTAAATGAGTAATTCTTTGTCATGTTGTTTGGTATGAAGTAAGTTAATATGATCTCTTACTAAAGTCACACATTAAACTGGGCCACATACTAGGTGTAAATCATTTTGAGAAATTTTTTGTAATCACCGGTATTTGTGAATGTCATTATTTTATCAACTTGCATTCAAGAATACTCCACTTCTACATGAGGAACTCCATGACTGGATTAATGAGACTCTAGAAACAACAGGTCAGTGTGTCTGGAGAAAGCCTAATCAGATTGTGGGAAGTTGTAGCTACAATCCCAGTACATCACGCCAGAAATGTGAGAGACTAAGGGAGAAATTTAAAGACTGCAAGCAACACCCAACGGTCCCAAACAAAATGAAACAATGACTTTTCTTCCATTCATAAACTATACTCCATTGACGCCATAGCAAGTGAAAACTCAGAATGTGAAACAAGCCTAAATAAATGCTCAGCAGCAGTTACATTCACTGTAGTACAGCTGCTATGTGCCCATCACTGCTTCACCCATCTAAATTGAACTTTTTATATTCAGTAAATTTACTCATTTTTAAATACAACAGTATTTCCATATATGCAAATACACTAGAATTTATAGGGTTATTTCCCAGCATTAGTAGAATTTAAGACAATGACACTGCTGCTCAGAGTTTCACCTAGAGAGAGTGTAGACTAGTGTAAGTGTCTTGTTTTCTGCAGGCATAGACATGTAACGAACATATGGTGTGACGTTTGGCAAGCAGAACTGAAGAGGTGTGGCCGCGGTGGGAGTGGCGGGAGCGATGCGAAGGAAGATGGCGACGGCAGGAGGCGAGCGAGGGGCGGCAGTTGCGTGATCGGTGGTGGCAGCAGGTGGCACCGGGTGGACGACAGTTCCGCTGCTTTCCAGGCTGGGAAACTGCCTCATCAGAAGAGGTACAGCATGAGTTATGAAAATATATGTTTAGAAGAGATGCCGCTTTGCTAACTGGCAGTTGTGAAGTGACATTTTGGCCTTTTTTTGTTTGATGTTTGTGGCAAAGCAGCTTGGCACCCATAGCAGCCTCTCTCTACTTTAAGACATCCTCTCCCTACCTTCAGTCTTCCATCTTAAAGTACATAAATCTCTCAGCACTGAAGTTCTACAACAAATAACATTTTTATGAATCCTCTCTTTTCATCTGCATAATTCTAGCAGCATTTTTTTTTTCTTTTCCTTACCTTCACTATACTACATATTCATACATGTAGTGTGAGACAAAACATAAAATTAGTTTTAACTTGTACACAGCATACACCTTTCACTGTATGTACCACCAGATTCTGAGCAGCCAATAGTTGTGGTTATTCTCAGTAGCATGTGTGCTTTTCTTTTCTTTTTTTCTTTAATTTTTTTCACATTGTCAGTGTTTATAAACTTGCCAGTAGTTTTATGTTGGTGGTATGTATTGAGAACTATCATATATCACTTAGCTGCATTCTAGTTTTTTTTTCCCTTAGAATTCAATATCAGCTACATTTACAATATCCCCGATCACCATTATACGGGATTTAAAAATGTAGGAATATTTATGGAACTTAGATAGCTGTGTCCCAATATACATATACAACAATGTTATTTGTTGTTACTATTATTTCTCTTTTCTTGAAAAAGTGTGAAGTATGACTATAATGAATATATTACTAGCAATAAAAGCCTCCTCTACACAGATTTCAAGAGTTTAACACTAGCACAGATAGGAGACTTGTAGATAGTGTAAAGTATTGGTGCATGAGAGAGGTAAGGAGGACTGAATCATAATGTCACAAATGCACTAACTTCATAAACCTTCAAGTTATTATGTAGGATCATGTCCTAGGCACATTCAGTTTACAGTTAATAAATGGAATTTGGTTCATTAAACAAAAAACAATGCCCTAAGTTACTGAATTTTATTATTCCTAAAATTTGTATGGTAACATCAGTAATGCAGTCAGCACTTACTCTCATCTGTCACTTGCACTGTCTCACACTTATTACCCCTGAGTAAGCCAGCTTCTTGAAAGTTATCAGAAAAAGAAAGTGCTAACCCACAAGAGAGTAATTTTGTGTTACTGTATTTTATACGTTGGTTATATTCAAAACCAAGAACAGAAATTCGGTAAGAGAAAACACTTTTGACAGTTCCTTCTAGCTGTAGAGGTGATGCCACTTATTACAAGCATGTGTTGCGTTTGAAAATAAAACAAATAACGTGATCAAACTAATCCCTGCTATATTGAGGGTTAGTACTTTCTTCCACTGACTCCTTCAATTCCCACCTACAAATCTCTTAACTCACTACTTTGATAAAGCAATGTAACCATTCCATACTAAATATAATGATTACCATGGTCCGACACATCTCTCCAGATCGACGTCCCACTTCAGATTTCCTTTGACCATTGCTACCTGCCATTTCACAACTGCCTCCACAATAATATCCAGCAGCCCATACTACTAAAGGTGTGCTAAAGATACAACAGAAAATTCCAGAAAATATCTGTTATGTAACTCATACCAAATTCAAAGGAACACAATGTCAAAGTTAAAGTGGTCTGCCAAAAGATATTGTGAGCTTGCAAATAGAAACACATTATGCGTCATCATTCCAGAACATACTAAAAATTTTATGAGTAATTCGATGCAGTTTAAGACAGAACTTAACAATTTTCTGTAGAGTTCTGAAGAGTATGTTGTTGTTCTCTCTTCAGTTCTGAGACTAGTTTGATGCAGCTCTCCATGCTACCCTATCCTGTGCAAGTTTCTTCATCTCCCAGTACCTACTGCAACCTACATCCTTCTGAATCTGCTTAGTGTACTCATCTCTCGGTCTCCCTCTATGATTTTTACCCTCCACGCTGCTCTCCAATGCTAAATTTGTGATCCCTTGATGCCCCAGAACATGTCCTACCAACCTGTCCCTTCTTCTCATCAAGTTGTGCCACAATCTCCTCTTCTCCCCAATTCTATTCAATACCTCCAGTTATGCGATCTACCCATCTAATCTTCAGCATTCTTCTGTAGCACCACATTTCGAAAGCTTCTATTCTCTTCCTGTCCAAACTATTTATTGTCCACATTTTACTTCCATACATGGCTACACTCCACACAAATACCTTTAGAAATGACTTCTTGACACTGAAATCTATACTCGATGTTAACAAATTTCTCTTCTTCAGAAATGGTTTCCTTGCCATTGCTAATCTACATTTTATATCTTCTCTACTTTGACCATCA
This sequence comes from Schistocerca gregaria, assembly GCF_023897955.1. Taxonomy (NCBI): domain Eukaryota; kingdom Metazoa; phylum Arthropoda; class Insecta; order Orthoptera; family Acrididae; genus Schistocerca; species Schistocerca gregaria. The sequence continues at coordinate 426,417,525 of NC_064927.1, forward strand.
TCAGTTATTTTGCTCCCCAAATAGCAAAACTCCTTTACTACTATAAGTGTCTCATTTCCTAATCTAATTCCCTCAGCATCACCCAACTTAATTCCATTATCTTCGTTTTGCTTTTGTTGATGTTCCTCTTATATCCTCCTTTCAAGACACTGTCCATTCCGTTCAACTGCCCTTCCAAGTCCTTTGCTGTCTCTGACAGAATTACAATGTCATCGGCGAACCTCAAAGTTTTTATTTCTTCTCCATGGATTTTAATACCTACTCCAAATTTTTCTTTTGTTTCCTTTACTGCTTGCTCAATATACAGATTGAATAATGTTGGGGAGAGGCTACAACCCTGTCTCACTCCCTTCCCAACCACTGCTTCCCTTTCGTGCCCCTCAACTATTATAACTGCCATCTGGTTTCTGTACAAATTGTAAATAGCCTTTCACTCCCTGTATTTTACCCCTGCCACCTTTAGAATTTGAAAGGGAGTATTCCAGTCAACATTGTCAAAAGCTTTCTCTAAGTCTACAAATGCTAGAAATGTAGGTTTGCCTTTCCTTAATCTTTCTTCTAAGATAAGTCGTAAGGTCAGTATTGCCTCATGTGTTCCAATATTTCTATGGAATCCAAACTGATCTTCCCCAAATTCTGCTTCTACCAGTTTTTCCATTCATCTGTAAATAATTCGCGTTAGTATTTTGCAGCCGTGACTTATTAAACTGATAGTTCAGTAATTTTCACATCTGTCAACACCTGCTTTCTTTGGGATTGGAATTATTATAGTCTTTTTGACGTCAGAGGGTACTTTGCCTGTCTCATACATCTTGCTCACCAGATGGTAGAATTTTGTCAGGACTGGCTCTCCCAAGGCCGTTAGTAGTTCTAATGGAATGTTGTCTACTCCCGGGGCCTTGTTTCGTCTCAGGTCTTTCAGTGTTCTGTCAAAGAGCTCAAAGAGTATAGCAGTTATAATGTAATTAGTATTAACTCTATAATACAAAGGTAATCACAATAGTAAGGTCTCTTTTTTATAAGTACATAGACCTGTTTATTTCTACAATGGTTTACATAATTTTACAGCTTGAACATTTAGCTATTTTTCGACACAATCACCATTTCTGTTGATGCATTTTTATAGACACTGTGGCAGTTTTTGTATGCCCATCTCATACCAGCTTGCTGCCATGCTGTTAAGAAAGTAATGAACCTCTTCTTTCACCTCGTCATTGGAGCTGAATCACTGGGACCACAATTAACACTGACAGGTACTGAGAGTCTCTGAAATAACTGAAACGGGCAATTCAGAACTGGAGAAGAGGAATTTTGAGCAGGGGTGTACACATTCTCCAAGATAACACTTGCCCACACATCGTTCAGCAAACCGTTGCTCTCCTGCAACAGTTTCAGTGGACCATAATCACCCACTCACCCTATAGTCCTGACTTGGTGCCCAGTGACTATCACCTGTTCCCTAGGTTAAAAGCTCCAACGACGAGGTGAAAGAAGAGGTTCACAACTTTCTGAAGAGTGTAGTGGCAAGCTGGTATGACATGGGCATACAAAAACTGCCACAGCATCTACAAAAATGCATCGACAGAACTGGTGATTATATAATAAAGTAGCTAAATGTAAACCATTGTAGAAATAAACAGGTCTATGTACTTATAAAAAAATAGGAGACCTTGCTTTTGGGATTACCCTCGCACTATAACCATTCATAAAAGTAAGTTATTTCTTACACATACTGCACTGAGTGTGTTTTCTAAATTAAATTCTTCTACTTTATTTTTCTACTGCAGGTAACACAGCTGGCTTCACAACTAGTTTCGATTACTTGGCAAGTCATGATTAGATGATCTGATTAAAAGGAATGAAAAAGGATGGTAAAATGTTAGAAAACATAACTACAAAATCAAATTAGATTCTACATACAATTACAAACATTTTAATACACTTCACAATAACTTGTCAATGTACATGTTTAGATGCACTTTGATGAGTTACTATGTAATGTATTCAAGTGCATGTAGTTGTCTTTACAAGTCCATTTGTTTTGTAATTTAGTTTCCTAGTATTTCTCTGTTCCAAATTTTCTTTCTTTTTAAACCCTCGTATGATCATGACTTACTACGAAGTCAAAACTGGTTATGATACTATTTGTGAGACCTGGGGTGAAGAAATTCAATAAAAGACTTTGTAAGACATTTTCATTGCATTAAACATAAATAAAACATAGTCCTTGATTTCTTTCCACACCTCATATATCCCTCTTTCTGGGATCATGGAAAGTGATTTATGTAATTGGAAGAATTGTAAATACCTAGGCTTAAAGTAACTTGTGCCAGTATCAGCAGTCAAGAATACAATATACATTTGGAGCAGTATTATGAAGTGTTCTTGTCAGTTAACAAACATCGAAGTGTGTGTACTGCAAATAAAACAATTAACCATTCCAAAAGAAAGTTGAAATCATTCAGAGCATTCTTTAAGAAGAAAACATAAAAAATGGCACAAATAAAATTAATTTCCAAAACATTACTGACTAACAAGTTCATGGATTACACCAGTTGGGTTTGGCTTCTATTATTTATTTGCAGGGATCAACACACTGTAGCCATACTGTGATGGAAGCTTGATGCTCCAGCCCGTTGCTCTGACATTGTGGCAAGTGACACGTTGTTCAATAACTAGATTGGACTCTCTTCATGGCAGGATAGTTCCTGCTGACAGAAACACCTTGGAATACTGCCATAAATCTATCTTTGCTCTTGTCCTGTATGAAATAATCATAGATCTTTTTGTTAGTTTTCTGAAAAATGGTTGCAATATATTGCTCACACACCTATGAGAAGTTATGGTTTGACAGAACAAGATCAGTCCAGTAATCTGTGTTGCACTAAGTGCACACTGCAGACACCTTTTCACAGAATGTAGAGGCTCTTGATGTAACTGAAGAGGATTTCCTAGATTCCAACATTGATTAGTCTGTGAATTCATGTACGCCAATAAGTGCAGCCATGGTCACTCAGGAAAAAAGAGCATTTGAGGACCAAAGCCTTAATATGGACATGCTGCAGTACAATGTTGCACTACAGATAACAAGCAATGCTATCTGAATTGGTCAGTTGATGCAATACTGTTACTTTATACGGTTCCAATTTGCATCTGTGCACAGCTGTGTGACCTTGTGTTACTGACAGACCATTCTGAAGTGCTAAACAAGACAGAGATTTTCTCAGGCTTTATTTTTTCAGTTAAAACCACTATACCACCTGTCACTGTCACACAGTGCTGTTCACTGTTATAATAGTAAAAGAAATAAATGGACATAACACCCAAATGTGTGGGGAGATGGGAAAATGAGACAAAGCACTTGTAACACTGGGAGGAAGTGGTGATTACTGACATCAATATCACTGAAATATGATTGCTAGCTAGTTACTGCTCGAAGTTCATAGTAGGGTTGACTAGGGATGTTCACTGACAATTCCAACTGCTCAATACATTTGTGAATGTTTCGAATTGCATCTTTAAGTAACTGTTTTACATCTTCTCTAGCACCTGTGTCCACAGCATCCAACTCCAACAAAGTCTGAGTTAGTTTCTCGTCTAGGTAAATAAATTCTTTACCATTTCTGCAAGAGCCACTCAATATGTTTGTCATACTCTTTAGTGTCTACATATCTTGCAGAACTGTGTTGAGTTGGCTGTTTGAAGGAGGAGGTCATTTGGTTTTGGAAACTGCTAATCGTCAATGTAAGAGCTGATGCTCGATCTCATCTAGCTTGCTGCTTTTGTCCTTCAAAGTTTTGTGTAAAACAATTTTCATTTTCTAAATTTGACTGTTCAATCTTGATGTCTGCATACATGTGTTCCAAAGTACCCAGCTGCTTCTTTAGTGAATAGTAAGATTCCTGAAGCTGTTTTGTTGATGAGGTACAGGAATCTTTTGACATCAGAGGTGTAGGAACAAGTGATATGCTGATCACCAGCTATGGAATAATCGCTATTATTCCATCTGTTAAAGTGGGGAACAAGTAGAAGTGATGTAGAAAATGAGCACCCAGCAGTGCTTCATTGACATCTGCCATGTTGGAATTCTATGTAAATGGGGTGTTCAGACCTAAATGGACTGTGCAATTGGTAGAACCATACAGCTTAATAGGTGTGTCATTTGCTGCCCAGAGCTGTAGAAGGGAACCTGATGTATGACATATAACAGTTGTCTTTGGGATTGTGCTTACTTCAAATTTGGGTTGACGAGAAAATACTGAACTGTGCTTCTATCAAGAATATATAATATGCCACTGTCCTTGGAAAACTGAGGCAAATGCTTGAGACATAGGCATTGTTGCATCTTACCATGACCCATGATGCCTACTAGAGGTCATGACTGGCATTTGGTTGCAAACATGGTGTAACGTACTTGTGAGTGTCTGCTCTGAAATAGGAATGAAGGCAACACCTGCATGCCATCTGCTAGCTGTGTGGTTGTAACCCTGAGTGACATCAGTTGGGGCCAGTTCACTGTGCGCAGCTAATCATGGGGAATCTGGTGGCCTCATCATGTTTGTACAGATGTGTTTGTTCCATTTTGGCTACTGGTTGCTGTAATATGGTGCATAATTCCTGTTGCTGCTGTAAGTCACCGTTGATTTCTATGTATTAGGGTGGTTTGAAAAGCTCTTGGAACAGAATAGAAATAAAAGTACTTACAACATTGAAAAATTTCTTTATTTTTCAATGTAGTCTCCGTGTAGATTAATGCACTTGGTCCAGTGATGTTCCAGTGCCTTTATCCCTCCTTTAAAATGAGTTTCCTCTAGGCCTGCAAAATAGTTGTCAACTTCGGCAATCAATTCTTCATTTGAAGTGAATCTTCATATACCAAGAAAAAATTTCAGTGACAGGAAGAGATGGAAGTCTGACAGAGCCATACCAGGTGAATAAGGTGGGTGTGGCAACAGTTCATACACTAGATTGTGTAATTTTGCCATGGCGATGCCACATGAGTGCAGGCGCGCATTGATCCATTGTCAAGAGTTGCAGCACCAATCTTGCAGATAATTTTTTTCATTTCTAATTTTTCAGCTGAAATGTGATATACCCTGTCAGATGACATGTGGCAAGCATGAGCAATTTCACGCACTTTCAATTGATGGTCCTACATGACCATTTTGTGCACTTTTGCATTGATTTCTAGACTAGTGACACATATTGGCCAACCACATACAGATCATCGTCTAAGCTCTCCTGACCAAATTTAAATTCATTTGTCCACTTGGCAACAGTTGAATATGAAGAAATACAGTCCCAAAGTGTATTCTGGAAATTGGCATAAATGTCCTTTGCTTTAATACCTTTCTTTACAAAGTACTTAATCACAGCTCGAATCTCGATTTTTTTTTCATCTTCGCAAATCACTAAGCAGTAACAACAACAGAGCCGTGTCACCACCACAGTTCTCTTCCAAGAGCACTGACATGGAATGTGTTTACAGGCAACAGTTCAATGAGTATCACACGCACAAATCGTTGTGCCGACTGACTTCTCATGTTGATTTCAAGAACTTTTCAAACTACCCTCATAGTTATGTCATTGATTTGGAAGTGCAAAAATTGGGTTGGCAATCCATAATTTGTGCTCACACATATCGCCCTCATTTGAAATCAAAGGAACTTGGATTTCAGGAGGTAACTTGCTTGTCCATGTTGTAGACAGTGCATCATCGAGCTTAAGAGTAGTGTCCACTAATTCCCACATATGTTGCCAAAACTAGCAAGGTGTTGTGCAATTTAGATTTTCTGTATAAATCACCTACTGTAGTTGTTGCTTCAGTGATTTGCACAATTGCAGTAAGGCTGCTCCTGCTGTGTCAAACTTGCAAATAATCGAAGGTGATGGGATGATGTCACAGGCAACAGAAGTTTTAGTTACAAATATTGCACAACAAAGCAGAAAATTTTGATGTATTATCAACAATGTTGTGGGTAGTCACGACAGTCTTTGCAGTGTTGAACCAAGTCTGCAGTTAGGTAATGAACACCATGTTGTAGGAACATCACTGAACTTAGCATGTATGGCACTAGGTTATGTTATCTTGGGGTTTCTTCATAAAGTACCACATTGATCACATGTGCCATTGGAGATAAACTGTAATTCTTCTCATATGACCTAGTGGCCAGGTTCGACATGGGGAAAAATGGGTTCATCTCCTCAATTTTCAGTGTGAAAGCACAAACATTTGAGATACAGTATTGGCAGTTAAATTTAACATGACAATTTTTTTCAAGCAAGTGAGTATGGTTTGTACTGAGGCAGTTTGATCCATCTCTCTTATGAGCACAGTTAAAATCAGAGTGTTATGCCATATTAATTTATTCCAAATGTTTCACATGATCACTTTCACTTTTCACCTCACAAATAATTTGGTCCATATCATTTGTCACACCTTGTAGTCCATTAAAGCAGTAATTGATTAGGCAAAATGTCCCAGTAAACTTTGTCTAGTCTCATGACCCATTGTTTGCTACTGACATACTAATAATTCAGTACCATTGTTGTGGATCACCAATGTGGGAAATTCCATGCAGATAAGTAGGGGCAACAACACTCACTTAATGTTGCAAGAAAATTAAACCATTTTATTAGCATACTATCAGACCCTAAAAAGTATACATGAGCTAAGCCAGATATCACAAAATATATCTTAAACTTAAAACAAAGATATAAAAACACACATTTTGTTCCTAACTCTCTTATTTTGAATGCCATATTGACCTTTGCAGGTTGTTATCCCAACAGGTGAACATCAAGAGAAAGGGTGGCTAACACCTAAGGAAAAAGAGTTTTGTGCTAGGAAGGGAGAACTTTAATCTTCAGATCTAACTCTAATCAAAACTAAATAACTTTTGCAAGCAACTTTGGAAAGCCTACTCTGTGTCATGAAGAAGGAAAAAAACTTGGCATTATGTACAAAAAAATTCACAGTTCCAGGAACAAAACAAAGACAATATGAAGCATTATTATTTGTAAAATGGCTGAAATTAATAATTCAGATAATAAATATAAAATCTGTCATGAAATAGGTAATACAGAAAGCAGAAAACCATTTAAGTAATATGATAACTTTGTTATTAACAAAAAACATGAAAATAATAAATAATCACAGTTCAGTAAGGAAAGTTCGGGAAGACTAAATAATATAGATGTACAGTAAAACACTCACCAAATAGCAGGAGAGTTGAGTTATTGATAGGATACACAAAACTGAAATAAAACTTGCTAGCTTTCTCAATAGATCCTTTGTTGAGCTAGAGTACCCATGCACACACAAAAACAAAAATGCACTCACACACAAACACAAACACGAACATGCACATGCACTTGTGCCCTTATATTGTGCAGATTGGAAAAACAGTGCTGGGATTGTATTTTGGCAGGTGGACTGGGGTGAGGTTGGAGTTGTATCGGATGAAGTTGATGAAGCAGAAAGAGGCAGGAGATGGGAGGAGGGGCCAAAGTGGGTAGCTAGTGGCTCAGAGGTAGGCAGCAGGTTTGCTGACTAGGAATGTCACAGGGAAAGGTGGCAAGTGCACGGGCTAGGCGCCAGCCACACAGGTAATGGAGCTGGTGAGGCAAGGCGCCCAATGAAGATGATGTGGAAGCACAGATTGGGAGGGAGTGACTGGGCAGTGGAAGAGAAACAATTGGGTATGGGGTATGGGGACAGATGGTTAGTGGAGGTGGAAGGCAGAAAGGTTCCGACATCAAAGGATTTTTAAGGATAACTTCGACATGCATAGTTCAGAATAGCTGATGCTGGAGGGAAGGATCTGGATGAAGCGACCAAAACCCAATATGTTTGCTCATCTGTTTGAGCCATTGGTCAACTTTGTTCTTGGTCACAGTTTGGCAGTGGCCATTTGTTTCAGTGGACAGCTGGGTTGCTTGTCATAATGACATAAACAGACTGTCTAGCAAATTGCAGCAGAATTGGTATATGACATGTCTGCTTTCGCAGGTGGCCATGCCTCAGATGGGATAGGATAATCCTGTGGTGAGAGACCTGGAGTAAGAAGTGCTGGACTGGTGGATAGGACAGGTCTTGCAGCTAGGCATTCCATGGGGATATGACACCTGTGGCAATGGTGTGGGAGAGATAGTGATGGACAAGGCTGTTGTGTATGTTGGGTGGTCAACAGAAACCACTTTATGAGAGGTAGAAAAGTTCTTGGGTAGCATGTCCCTCATTTTTGGGCATGGTGGTAGGTAATCAAAGCACTGGGAAAGGATATCCTTTGCAGTTGATACTTTTGGAGTGGTGGAAGCATTAGGGATGTGGGGAATCTGTTTGTGGGGGAGGGGATAGGAGGAAAGGAGAGAGGGGGGTCTGTTTGTGAAGTCCCTTCTGAGACCCGCAGTACTTCAGTATACTGGGCAAGTGAAATGTCATCACTGCAAGTATGCTATCCACAGGTGGCCAAGATGCATGGAAGCGATTTTTGCTGTGGAAGGGGCCGTCAAAATCAAGGTACTGTTGGTGGTTAGTAGGCTTACTATATGCGGAGGTATGGATGGGGCTATCAGAGAGCTGGAAGGTGGTACGTTGGGTTGAGGAGGATCAGATGAAGGTGAGACAGTGTTGAGGATGTGTAGGGATGAGGATAGGGTGTCTTGGCCCTCAGTTCAGATCATGAAGATATCAACAATGAACCTACAGGCAAGGTGTTTGGGGTCTTGGGAGGCTACAAAGATTTCCTCTAGATAACCCATAAAAAGGTTGGCATAGGACGGTAACATGTGGGTGCCCATGGTTGTGCCATGGATGTGTGTGAGAATATAGTTGGCAAGGTCTATGAGGAATGTGGTAGTGGGTTTGGAGTTAGGTAGACAGCATGTTAATAATGACTTCCTTGACGTAGCTCAGGACATTAGAATGAATAGTTCAAGGGATAAAGCAATATCACATACATACAACACAATGCTCAGCTATGGAAATTAAGAATGTAATTAACCCCCACAAGACTGAAAACTCTCACAGCTTAGATAATATCTCAAGTAAAGTACTGGTACTACAATCCTGTTCTTCAGATGTAGGCAAAATATTTTTTTCACATATATGAAAGGTATTACTACCATAAGGGTTCACATACAGACTGAAATATGCCATTGTCAGGCCCCTTTACAAGAAAGTAGTAAGACAGATATTAATAATGATTGACAAGTGTCATTATTTACCTCCTTCCCAAAGGTACTGCAAAAGATTACGTATGCAGGAAAAGATGATGAATTGGTCACAATATGAATTTCAAAGCATCTAGCCACAGAACTTGCAATTTTTCAACTCATAAATAAGATTTTTATGACAAAATATTGCAAACTAATATTTTCTGTGACAATTCATAGTATTCTCCTTGAGAAGTTCAGGTATTGCAGTATCAAGGATCCTGCTGGTACATACAAGGTGTACAACTTTGCTTCTGCCATTTTTTGCCCAACATTTGAGGCTTTAATGAAACAAATTGGTTACCCATGTGTCATTCAAAGTATTTTCCATTGGTGGCCACTACTTTCTCCCATCTTTTGGGCAGTGTTCAAATCCCACATCAAAGAAATTGTTCATCTTTTGTAGCAATCCACAAATCGATCCAATTTGTGACTTCTTCACGAGATCAGAAGTGTTGGTCAGCCAGGCCATGTGCCATTGATCTAAACAGGTTATAGTCAAAGGAAACTACGTCTGGAAAATATGGTGGGTGTGGTAGGACTTTCCATTTTAATGATTCCAAGTATGTTTTGACCTCTTTTGCATCGTGGGGTCGAGCGTTGTTGTGCTGCAAAATCATTTTATCATGCCTCTCGCTGTATTGTGGCAATTTGTCTTTTAATGCTCTGCTCAAATGCATGAATTGCATTTGATAATGAGCACCTGTGATTGTGTCACCTGGTTTTAACTCCTCATAGTACACAACGCCGAGCTGGTCCCATCAAAGGCAGAGCATGATTTTATATTCAGTTTGGTCATTCCTTATATACATGGTGATTGAGCGAAGCTGTTTAGGTATCGCCTGAACAATTTTAGATACTATAGTTCTGTTTTCAACTAAATGAATAGTGAAAAAGTCCTCACTCTTTTCATAGCTATATTAATTTCAGAGATGTCAGTATCAACTTCATTTTTTGAAACATTGATTTTATGATGGTAGTATCATAGCTCTGAAAGACACAAGTTTAACAGCATTTCATTCTTCAAAATGTGGTATATACTTTCTGAGAAATAACAATACTTAGAACTTAGGATTTATTTGTTTTGAACATTAAATTGACTGCTGTCTCATTTCAAACTCCGTATTGTTATTCAGAGATGTTGCATCAGGCTGATAAGGTGCTCCAGCTTTGTGCAGCTAAGAAATTCTGCTTGCAGAATGGTATGGTGGGGAAAAGTTTATGTCATCAAGTGTTCTGAATGCTCACCATCAACTTCAAAACTCATTTGCGGCCATTGGGTGCAAAAACTGAAGACATTCCATTGATACAATTGCACATACAGCAACAATGCAGTTTTTAAATCATCTTGGGTTGCCAGAACTTGTGCATAGTGGCATCAAATCAGGTGACTGAATGAGGCAACTGGACACCTTCACATCCTTCCCTGCAACCAGGAAAGAGCTTTATGAGCACTATGCCAGCCACATATGGATAATTAGCTGTGCATCCATCATGCTAGTACCACCTACCTCAATGTATTAAAAGTGGAACTTCCTGTAGGAGAGCTAGTAGCCCTTTGGTAAGAAATTTTGCATATATTTTGCCTGCTAAGGTTGCTTTAATGATGTAAAGATCAATCAAGTAGTCTCTGAGAACCCTACACTAAACATTCACACTCCACTACCTCCTTTGTTACCACTACTTCAACCTCTGTGGATTCTCAGTGTCCAAATAATGCAAGTTTCTCACATTCCATGACTTGTAAAGATACATTCATCAGTAAAGAGAATTCATTGTAGAAGGAGCCTATTGTCCTTAAGTTGTCTCATAACATTTGCATAAGACAGCAGTCAGTGCTAACTAATGTAATCAGATTTTGAAGAGTGAAATCCCATTGAATCTGTCTCTATTAGAACTACAATGCTACCTGTATAAATTACTACTGTCTCATTTGGGAAAGGAAAGTTAACACTTCTACATCTATACCCTGCAAGTCACTTCCCCCTTTTCCTGTTCCAGTCACACATGGTTCACTGGAAGAATAATTACTCGTAAGAATCTGTATGTCCTCTAAGCATTCCAATTTTATTTTTATCTTCTTTTCACAAGATATTTGTAGGAGCAAGCAGTATATTGATTGTCTCCTCAAGGAACATGTTGTTGTTGTAGTGGTCTTCAGTCCTGAGACTGGTTTGATGCAGCTCTCCATGCTACTCTATCCTGTGTAAGGTTCTTCATCTCCCAGTACCTACTGCATCCTACATCCTTCTGCATCTGCTTAGTGTATTCATCTCTTGGTCTCCCTCTATGATTTTTACCCTCCACAGTGCCCTCAAATGCTAAATTGGTGATCTCTTGATGTCTCAGAACATGTCCTACCAACAGATCCCTTCTTCTAGTCAAGTTGTGCCACAAGCTCCTCTTCTCCCCAATCCTATTCAATACCTCCAGTTATGCGATCTACCCATCTAATCTTCAGCATTCTTCTGTAGCACCACATTTTTAAAGCTTCTATTCTCTTCTTGTGTAAACTATTTATCATCCATGTTTCACTTCCATACATGGCTACACTCCATACAAATACTTTCAGAAACGACTTCCTGACATTTAAATCTATGCTCAATGTTATCAAATTTTTCTTCTTCAGAAACACTTTCCTTGCCATTGCAAGTCTACATTTTATATCCTCTCTACTTCTACCATCATCAGTTATTATGCTCCCCAAATAGCAAAACTCCTTTACTACTTTAAGTGTCTCATTTCCTAATCTAATTCCCTCAGCATCACCCGACTTAATTCAATTACGTTCCATTATCCTTGTTTTGCTTTTGTTGATGTTCATCTTATATCCTCCTTTCAAGACACTGTCCATTCTGTTCAACTGCTCTTCCAAGACCTTTACTGTCTCTGACAGAATTACAATGTCATTGGCGAACCTCAAAGTTTTTATTTCTTCTCCACGGATTTTAATACCTACTCCGAACTTTTCTTTTATTTCCTTTACTGCTTGCTCAATATACAGATTGAATAACCCTTGGGGAGAGGCTACAACCCTGTCTCACTCCCTTCCCAACCACTGCTTCCCTTTCATACCCCTCGACTCATCTGCTTTCTGTACAAATTGAAAATAGCCTTTCAATCCCTGTATTTTACCCCTGCCATCTTCAGAATTTGAAAGAGAATATTCCAGTCAACATTGTCAAAAGCTTTCTCTAAGTCTACAAATGCTAGAAACATAGGTTTGCCTTTCCTTAATCTTTCTTTTAAGATAAGTCGTAGGGCCAGTATTGCTTCAAGTGTTCCAACATTTCTACAGAATCCAAACTGATCTTCCCTGAGGTCAGCTTCTATCAGTTTTTCCACTTGTCTGTAAAGAATTTGCATTAGTATTTTGGAGCTGTGACTTATTAAACTGATAGTTCGGTAATTTTCACATCTGTCAGCACCTGCTTCCTTTGGGATTGGAATTATTATATTTTTCTTGAAGTCTGAGAGTATTTTGCCTGTCTCATACATCTTTCTCACCAGATGGTAGAGTTTTGTCATGACTGGCTCTCCCAAGGCTGTCAGTAGTTCTAATGGAATGTTGTCTACTCCGGGGTCTTGTTTCAACTCAGGTCTTTCAGTGCTCTGTCAAACTCTTCACGCAGTATCATATCTCCCATTTCATCTTCATCTACATCCTCTTCCATTTCCATATTGTCTTCAAGTACACCTCCCTTGTATAGACCCTGTAAATACTCCTTCCACCTTTCTGTTTTCCCTTCTTTGCTTGGAACTCTTGATATTCATGCAAGTGGTCCTCTTTAATTTTCCTGCAGGCAGTATCTATCTTATCCCTAGTGAGATAAGCCTCTACATCCTTACATTTGTCCTCTAGCCATCTCTGCTTAGCCCTTTTGCACTTCCTGTTGATCTCATTTTTGAGACATTTGTATTCCTTTTTGCCTGCTTCATTTACTGCGTTTTTATATTTTCTCCTTTCATCAATTAAATTCAATATTTCTTCTGTTACCCTAGGGTTTCTACTAGCCCTCGTCTTTTTACTTATTTGATCCTCTCCTGCTCTCACTATTTCATCCCTCAAAGATACCCATTCTTCTTCTACTGTATTTCTTTCCCCCATTCCTGTCAATTCTTCCCTTATGCTCTCCCTGAAACCTTGTTCAACCTCTGGTTCTTTCAGTTTATCCAGGTCCCATATCCTTAAATTTCGACCTTTTTTCAGTTTCTTCAGTTTTAATCTACAGTTCATAGCCAATAGCTTGTGGTCAGAGTCCACATCTGCCCCTGGAAATGTCTTACAATTTAAAACCTGGTTCCTAAATCTCTGTCTTACCATTATATAATCTATCTGATATCTTCTAGTACCACCAGGGTTCTTCCATGTATACAACCTTCTTTCATGATTCTTGAACCAAGTGTTAGCTATGATTAAGTTATGGTCTGCGCAAAATTCTACCAGGCAGCTCCCTCTTTCATTTCTTAGCCCCAATCCGTATTCACCTACTATGTTTTCTTCTCTCCCTTTTCCTACTCTCGAGTTCCAGTCACCCATGACTATTAAAGTTTTGTCTCCCTTCACTACCTAAATAATTTCTTTTATCTCATCATACATTTCATCAATTTCTTTGTCATCTGCAGGAACATATATCCTTGAAATTTTAACAGTAGACCGTACCATGATGCGGAACACTTCTCTTGCAGTGTTTGAGATTAGAGTTGACTGAGTGCCTCTGCAACATTTTTGTGATTACCAAATGAACCTGCAATGAAATATGTTGCTCTTTTTTAGATCTTCGTTATACCCCCTATCAATCCTATCTGGTGCGGATCCCAGGCTAATGAGCACATACAAGCATTGCCTGTGTGAATTTTTTGTAAGCTACTCCCTTTTGGTGATTGACTACATATCCTGAGGATTCTTTCAATAAATCTCAGTTTAGCATCTGCTTTACCTGCAATTAATTTTATGTGGTCATTCCACTTCAAACTGCTCCATATGCAAACACCTAGATATTTCATAGAAGTAGCTTCTTGCAGTGACTGTTATGCAATCACACTATAAAGGGCCTTTCTTTCTATTCACAATATGTTGCATTTACTTAGACAGAGACTCACTTGCCACTGCCTGCAGAAAGCATCAATCTTCTGCATGTCTTCCTGCATTTCACTACAATTATCTAGCATTGTGACTTCTCTGTATACAACAGCATTGTCCATGAAAAGCCTCATGGAACTTCGGACATTGTTTACTAGGTTATTTATATGTACTGTGAAAAGTAATGGTCCTATAAGAGCCCCTAGGGCAAATGCAAAGTTTCTTTTATGTCTAAAGACTTCTCTCAAGTCAGGAATACGTGTGGTGGTTTGCAAGAAACTCTTCAATCCAGTTACACAGTTGGTCTGATTTTCTATACACTCATATTTTGTTCATTAGGTAGCAGTGCAGAACTGTATCAAATACTTCCCTGGAAGTCAATGAACATGACATCTGTCTGTGTGCTTGTATCTACTGCTTTCTGGGTCTTGTAGATGAATGGTATGCCATTTCTTTTTGTGTTAAATTGGGTGAAAACGTGACGACAAATTATGGTAAGCTTCAGAAGGCTTTTGGAGAGGAGGTTATGTCAAGAGCTCAAGTTTTTCATTGGCATAAAATGTTTAGAGAAGGCAGAACGAATGTCGAAGATGAAGACCGCAGTGGACGAGCATCAACCTCACGAAAGGATGTCGACTTGGCCAGGGTGCGTGAACTCGTACGATCTGATCAAAGATTATCCATGAAACTGATTGCAGAAGAACTGTACATCAATCAAGAAATGGTTTGTCTAAGAATAACTGAAGATATTGCTATGAGAAAGATTTGTGCAAAAATGGTCCCCAAAAATCTCACACCACAACAGCAAGAAACATGGAAAAATGTGGCAGCCAATCTGTTAGAGCAAACACTAATCAATCCAGAATTGTTGAGCCATGTTATCACTGGTGACGAAAGTTGGTTTTTTCAGTCTGATCCAGAGACAAAATGCCAAAGTTTGCAATGATGCTCAAAGGAATCACCCAGACCGAAAAAAAATCAAAAGTGAAATGCATGATTGTGTGCTTCTATGATTCCAAGAGATTTATTCATAAAGAATTGGTGCCTCCTGGACAAACAGTTAACCACTTTTACAACAAAGAAATTTTAGAAAGATTTTGTGGAATAGTTCTTCATGTCCATGCCAATATTGCTGGTAATTGGAGTCTGCATCACAATAATGCTCCATCCCATACTGTTGTGTCAGTACAGCAATTTTTAACCTCAAAACAAGTTTCAGTACTACCACAGCCATTCACCATATATCACTCTGTGTGACTTTTTCTATTTCCAAGAGTCAAAATGGCGGTCAAGGGACACCATTTTCAAACAACACAAGATGTCCAAAAAGCTTTGACGAGGGTCTTGGGGGATATTACAGAAGATGAATTCCAGAAATGTTACCATCAATGTCAGAAGCACTGGAAAATGCATGTGCAATCAGAAGGGAACTATTCTGAAGGAGACAACACTAAACTTGACTAAAACGGTAAGCAACATTTGTTTTTCACATCAGTCTCATTACTTTATTGTCACACCTCGTATGTGAACATAAAAGAGTGAGTTTTTTCAAGGACTATTCTTGAAAACTGAAATGACCTGGGCTTTTTTCTGATGATCAGGAACAGTTTGCTCCTCTAGAGACCCATGGTACACTTCTGCTGGAAGATGGGCAAGTTACGTCACATACTCTGTGTACAATCAAATTGGCATCCTGTCAGGTTCAATGATTTCACTTGCTTTTCTATCATTTCATCACTTACTTTGATTTTTCTCATTTTGTCATACATGTCATGATCTAAAGGAGGAACTAAAGTGTGATCTTCTTCTGTGAAACGGTTTTGGAAAAGATGTTTAATATTTCAGTCTTTTCTGTGCTACTCTCTGTTTCAGTACCAATATGGTCACAGTGTGTCTATACAGATAATTTTTTATCAGTTTATTGATTTAACATAACAGTAATACTTCTTATCTGTCAAGTTGGTAGACAGAATTTTACTTTCAAATTCATTGAACACTTCATACATTTCCCTCCTTATGCTAATTTTGGTTTGTTTGGTGTTTTCTTGTCTGTGAGACTTTGGGTGCAGTTAAATTTGCAATGAAGCTCTTTCTACTTTTGTAGTAGCTTTCTAACATGCTTATCAAACCATGGTTGATCTTTTCTATCCCTCACAATTCTGTTTGGCACATACCTGTCTAAAGCATTTTGTAAGGTGCTCTTCAGTTTCATCCCTTGATATTCAACATTGTCAATTCTGGTTATGAAATTTTTTTGTTGACCTGTCAGGTAATCTGAAATCTGACTCTCGTCACCTCTTGTTAAACAGAAAGATCTTCCTGCCTTCCTTTGTACTTCTATTGCAGGTGTATATGGTGCTGTAATGACCTTAATCTCACTGATTCCCTTTTCTACATTGAATCAGTTTGTCATCAGTGGGTCTCATATGTTATCTTCAGGAGCTGGTTTTCTAGTTTCAGATAAGCCCCTCAGAACAATTTTGCATGATTCTCTGCCCCTACTAGCCACCATAATTACTTGAGTCTCTGAGTCTATAGCTGGTAAGTTAAAATTTCCATTTAAAATTACAACATGACCAGGAAATTTACATGAAACATTCTTCAAGTTTCCACTCAGATGTTCCATCATTACTGCTGCTGAGGCAGGAGTCTATAAAAGCATTTGATAACCATGTTTCATCTGCCTTTAACAGTTGACTTCACCAAATAATTTCACATTCTGAATCTGTACTTATCTCACCAGGCATTACCATATTTTTATTGCTAGAAATGTTCCACTACAACCAGTTCTCAACCTAACTTTGCAATAAACGTTCCAGTCGGACCTACGAATTTCATTCCTACTGACATCTGGTTTCAGCCACCTGGCTATTCCTACTCCTATGTAGGGCTTGTTATCATTTATAAGTGAGACTGATTCTGGGACCTTTTCATAGACACTCCTGCAGTTAACTAATACTGCATTAACATTTTCATTCTCTACTATGATGAATGCTACCCTGTCTGGACTCAGAATGTGAGTTTTTGGGCCTGTACATGTGCACACATGTACTCTGCTACCCTGGTAGCAACCTCCTGAATTTACAGAATGCCTGACATATTACAAGGAATCTTAAATTTTCCCACCAGATAGAGGAGGTCAAGAAATCTGCATTCAGGGTCATCACAGAATCACGTGAGCCCCTAGTTAAAGACCTCCACTTAGCCCCAAAACAGAGGACTGTGATCAGTTCTGGGAATGATGCAACAAAATGACAGCTCTGCTTCCACCCTGCAAGCAAAGCTAGCTGTCATTAGCAAATCAGCCAGCTGCCTGTAGAAACTTAAGATAACTTAAGATCATTCCTGAACCCAGGCAGTAGGAGTCATTTATGCCAACATGAGTCATTATTTGCAGCTGGGTGCACCCAGTATTCTCAGTTGCTGCCAGCAGACCCTCCTTGCAAGCAGCATGGACATTGGCCTCCTTTTCTGACCCACCTGCTATTTCTCTGAATGGTTCCACCAGCCATCTAACATTGGATTTCCCAGTGACAACCAATCCCATATGCTGTACATGTACAGACCTCTCTGGAAGATTGGCCCATGTCCCAACAGCGAAGGCATCCCATACTGGCTCAAATGTACTGTCAGTAGTTATTGAGGTGTAATAGGGACAGCCACACAGATGGTACCCACTAATACAGATACCTCTGTAATTAATATGATGGACCCATAGCATAGAATTATTGCATTTAAATATTCTGTAATTTAGGTAGAGAGATTGTGTATGCCTCACAAAATCCATTCAGTTTACAGTATCTAAAATTTTGTTGCTATGATGTTAATTTCCAGAAATGTTGTGGCTAAAATTTATTAGTTATCTTAGCAAAACTATAGTTAGATTCAGTAAAAGTAATGTATTTTATTGGAAAACTGACAAAGCAAATATGTACTTGGACTTACTCCATAGATTTACTTCATAAGCTGATAAATAAATATAGATATTAAAAGAGACTATACACAGTTTAGTGAGGACTTTGTCAAAAATCATCTGGATGAATACAGAATTATGGAATCTCAAAAAGATCTGGAAATATTTGAGGCTAACAGCTTCTGAAAATTATTGATAGGGGTGGACATGGGAAATGGGAATGGTTAGTCACTGAATGTAGATAAAACATGATACAAGCAATTCAGTATTGTACAAGACCAGATTACACCATTAGAAATAATGAGCAAGAGTAAATGAAACAAAATATTTTAAATATTTTGGTGTATACATTGATAGGAACCTGAGCTGGAAGTTACATATGTTTCAGATTATCTTAAATATCAGATCTGCAACTTTTCATGTTGTGGGTAATATCAGATTTTTTAGAGTAAAATGTTGAAAAATCGATTTACTTTTCCCACTTCCATTCACTTATGTCTTTTTGCATTGTATTCTGAGGCATCACTTCAATATGGAAGAATGGTGTTTCATACACAGAAGGATGACATTTGGTGTCCACTACAGAATCTTCTTTTAGACAGATATTTAAATATTTGGGCATATTGACAACAGTCTCACAGTAAATTTACCCCCTTATGAAGTCAGTTGTAAACCACCAGCCACAGTGTAAACACATGAAGAAAATTTTATGTTATCCATTGCTCACACTCAGCCTTAATATGGCGTACAAAAAATTTTTGACCATTTACCCACAGATATAAAGAATTTAACATATAATGAATGTAGCAGTATGACGTGTGTGTGTGTGTGTGTGTGTGTGTGTGTGTGTGTGTGTTTAACAGATGGGGAGGGAGGGAGGAGAGAGAGAGAACATAGTGGATTATAAATCACTGTATGTATGTAAAACAGATGTAGCAGTGCTGGGAAAGAACCAGAGTGCCAAGCAGTAATAGAAAGCACTGATGCTCAAGTCATTAAAGGCACTGATATCTGGCTAAAGCCATATATAAGTTCAGCCATAATTTTTGTGAAGGACCTAACAGCGTTCACCAGATGTGGCCTGAATTCAAAGAAATAGTATCAACAGCAATTCAGAGATTTATAAAAAATAAATTAACAAATGACAGAGCTGATCCCCCTTGGTACACAAAATGTGTCAGAATTTTTTTTTCAGAAACAACAAAGATACACGCCAAATTTAAACAAATGCAAAATCCCTAAGACTGGTGATCTTTTACAGAAGCTCAAAATTTAGTGGGGTCTTCAGCGCAAGATGCTTATAATATGAGGTCTATTCAAAAAATTCTGGAACATTGATAATTTCACATCATTGGTGTGTTGGAGCAAAATGTAGTTGGCATCCCTGCACATGCCTGTGTTTAATGTGTAACTGCTGGGAGTTTAATTGTTGTATGTCTGTTGATTATTGTTCAGTGCTGTATTGATTAGAAAGTTGTGTTGCACAATTTGCGAATTTTGAGATGTCACAGTTAGAGAAGCAATGTGTCTGCATTAAACTTTGCATGAAACTGTGGTGCTCCCACCTGCTTTGTTTATTTTGGTTGTTGTCTTCGGGTTTGACATACCGTGTTGCTATATTGGCTGAAAAATTGGTTGTGCATTCTGACACACACTACTCCAAATTATATAGCCGACAGGTGCACAGTTGCATTTCACAGTACTTTAATTTTCACTTTGTGCAACCCCCAATATTACACAGTTATATGGCCAGTGTACTATTGTTTAAACTTTCCACAAGGCTCATTAAAATTTGCAGCCAAAATTCCACATACTGCTATGATAGTTCACTGTTGAACAGCTAAGAGCAGTAAAACCTATCCACAAAGTTCACAGTTCTTGAAGAATAATCAGGTACATATGGAGCAGTCACTGTCATTGCTTTTTACATGTGGCCTAATTGTTAAACATTTATTTCACAGTTAAATTGAAGCATTGTTGTTGTTCTAACCAGAACAGATTACTCATCTGAAACTCGGCCGTAAACTGACTGTCTCATGACCAAAGTCAGGCCCTTATATATCATCACAATAATAGATGCCGAAACTACACATTGTTTAAAATTAAATTTACAGAAATTACAATTCATACTTAACACACTCAATTAACTGAATACATTGAAAAATTGATTCTTTTTAACAGTATCTTCTACTGCAAGATTTAGGCCAAATTATTTGTTTAAATCATGAAATTAACAAATGTAGATATACAAACAATACTTTTGACAAAATCTGTTAGTTACTTTGGAATTAATTAAGGGCTGGTTTTTCTAACATGTTTCTGAATAGAGCCAAATAAATACTTTAACATTACTAGCATTTTGTCTTCCAAATGTTTACAATTATTACAGAACTTATATATGTTTATATGTTAACAATAGAATTTAAGCTATTAAACAGTTATTGATTTCTCCCTATAATGAAAGATACTAACTGGGAATAGTCAACATAAATGAGAAAAATCAATTACATGCATAAAACTAAGCACAAAATTTTATATGGTGTTAAGACCTTTAGAGCTGAGAGCCAACCTTTCTCTTTTACAAAAAAACATATTATATTCACGTATGTTAATAGTAAATTGTAAAAACTGAAAAAAAGAAAAACGAATTCAAAGAGGCAGATGGCAAAACAAGAGGGAAATTAAAATTACCCCAGCCTGCTTCTTCACAAACTCAAGAACCTTTAGAGAGACACACCAAATGATGCAGGAAGGCTATGGTGATGAGTGCTTAAGCCATACTTGGTGTTACGAATAGTTCACACAGTTTAAAAATGGCCAGACGGAAGTCAGAGATGACTCTCATTGACGACTCCTCTAGCAACAATGCTCACATCAGGAATGTCAACAAAACTGTGTGTGCCAGTTGAAGACTGACTGTTTGAGATATTGCAGAAAAATGTAACATTTCAGTTGGATTTTGTCATGAAATCCTGTCACAGTATCTTGGAATGCATTGTGTTGCCTCCAAGTTCATCCCATGGCTCATGAGTCAAGCCCAGAAAGACCTTTGCCTCGCAATCTGTGAGCAGCTTTTGGATTGTGCAAATGAGAATGACATGTTCCTTAAGAGAATCATAGCTGGTGATGTAACTTTTTTTATTTCCAAAGTTGAAAACCCCACCGAAAGGATGAAGATTTGCAGTGATAGACAAGATAAAAGAAAATTCACAGCCAGTGCTGTGTATGAACCAGCAAGAGGCATATCAAGACTGCTTCTAATACTGGAAATGGCAATGGGAGCTGAGTATCAATTGTAGAGGAGAGTATATAGCAGGAGACCATCCACAATAAGTAAAAGGTAAGCATAGAAAAATTTTGTGGACAAAGTTCCAGAATATTTTGAACAGACCCTGTAGTTTTCTAAACAAAACTTTGTCATGAAGCCTGGCAGGAAATCCAAGGAGATCCAGGTCATATGTAAAGTATGCTAGTGGTAAGACACAAGCAATGACTTCTCTGCACGATGGCAACGGAAATATTATCGACAGCAGTGCTGGTAAAGCAGAGTTACTAACCACAGCCTTCAGAAAATCCTTCACCACAGAAGTCAAAGTAAATATTTCAGAATTCAAGTAAAAACAGCTGCCAACATGAGTAACCTAGAAGTAGATATCCTTGGATTAGTGAAGCAACTTAAATTACTTAATAAAAGTCTTCCAGTCCAGACTGTATACCAATTATGTTTGTTTCAGAGTATGCTGATGCAATAACTCCACATTTGACAATCATATGCAACTGCTCGCTCAATGAAAGATCTGTAACCAAAGACTGGAAAGTTGCACATGTCACACCAATGTTCAAAAAAAGCAGTAGGAGTATCCCACTAATTATAGACCCATATCATTAACATTGATATGCAGAAGTATTTTGGAATATATATTGTAGTGTTCAAACATGTAGAGAACGACCTATTGACACACAGTCAACATGGATTTGGAAAACACCATTCCTGTAAAACAACCAGCTCTTTACTCACACAAAGTGTTGAATGCTATTGACAAGGGATTTCAAACTGATTCTGTATTTCTAGATATCCAGAAGGCTTTTGACACTGTACCTCACAAGTGGCTTGTAATCAAACTGTGTGCTTATGGCTTTCTGTATCAGTTATGCAACTGGATCCATGATTTCCTGTGAGAGAGGTTACAGTGAATTGTAATTAATGGAAAGCAATTGAGTAAAACACAAGTGATTTCTGGTGTTCCCCAAGATAGAGTTATAGGCCCTCTGCTGTTCCCTATCTATATCAATGATTTAGGAGACGATCTGAGCAACCTTATTAGGTTGTTTGTAGATGATACTGCCATTTATTGTCTATTTAGAAATGATACCTGCATGGTGTGAAAATTGTCCCTAAATATTGAGAAGTGTGAGGCCATCCACATGAGCGCTAAATGGAATCCATTAAACTATGGTTAAATGATAAATCAAAATAGGTCGTAAATTCAACTAAATACCTATGAATTACAGTTACAAACAACTTAAATTGGAACAAACACATAGAAAGCATGGGAAAGGTGAAACAAAGACTGTGATTTACTGGCAGAACACTTAGAAGATGCAACACATCTGTTAAAGAGACTGCCTACACTGCACTTGTCCATCTTCTTTTGGAGAACTGCTGCATGGTGTGGGATCCTTAACAGATAGGATTAATGGTGTACATAAAGAAATTTCAAAGAAGAACACCACATTTTATATTATTGAGAAATAGGGAGGAGAGTGTTGTGATCATGATACAGGATGTGGGATGGACATAATTAAAACAAGGGTGTTTCTCACTGTGATGAGATCTTGTCACAAAATTTCAATCAGCAACTTTCTCCTCTGTATGTGAAAATATGCTTTTGATGGCAACCTATATAGGGAGACATGATCACCATAATAAAATAACAGAAATCAGAGCTTGCACAAAAAGATATATGAGTTTGTTTTTTCCATCTGCTGTTTGAGAGTGGAATGATAGAGAATTATTGCGAAGGTGCTTTGATGAACTCTCTACCAGGCACTTAAGTGTGATCTGCAGAATATCTGTGAAGATGTAGGTGTAGATAACTTAAGAAATCATAAAATGATCAATATGTTACCATATTTTTTACTTCAAAATGTCATACAATTGTAAAATTTACTCATTTTACACCTTGGAGACATGTTGCAATTATGATGCACAATCCTTGCATGGATGGAATCATACTTCAACAAAGCAAATAGAGGATGACATGAACAAATGATACCACAAAAATAAAAATAAATTCGGATTGGGGGAACATTAAACATGGAGTTCTTCAGCTTCACTATACAGGGTATGGTCCACACCTGTTCTGAATCTATAAATAATGTGTCTCTGGTACTGGAGGGCTATTTAAAAACTGTAATCTTCTATTTAAACAACTAAGTAAATAAAAATAAATTCGGATTGGGGGAACATTAAACATGGAGTTCTTCAGCTTCACTATACAGGGTATGGTCCACACCTGTTCTGAATCTATAAATAATGTGTCCCTGGTACTGGAGGGCTATTTAAAAACTGTAATCTTCTATTTAAACAACTAAGTAACATCCCTAAGGTGTATCTACTTTACACATAATGGCGAAAAACCTTGAGTGAATCATAGATATCCTGATGATGGAGCTCTAGCTCTGAAATACAAAATACATATTTGAAACAAAAACCTGAATAACTGATATACAGTCAGTTGACAGACTTAAGTTGATAGTGTATATATGTGTTATACAGTTTTAAACAAAGACAAATAAAAAGGATCTACAGTTACCAGAAGTAGAAATCCATGATACATACTAGACTCATTTGATTTGGAGCCAGTAGATTTTTCTTTGTAGAAATATGTTCTTAAAATGATATCCAACCATATTTGTGACTGGATGGATAACTTTGACAGCTGGACCCAGCTGATTATCCTAGATGGAGAATCATTTAAAGTCAATGAAGTGTTATATGGTGATCCCAGGGGAATGTAATAGGGTGATAGGATACTGTCGTCATTGTGTTACTTGCCGTCTAATGCTTATTGCTGGCGATGCTGTTATCTGTGAAGAAAGTCTATATAGAGTAAAATTTGTAGTAATTTCCAGTTAGATCTCAACAAAATATCTGCCTGGGCCAAAGACTGTCATCTAGTTCTTATATGGAGAAACACAAATTTATATACTTTACATTACTTAACTTTGTCTGTGTGCTTCTGGATTTTCATCTTTTATTTTTTGAGCATTTGTGTCTTTACAAGGAGTAGACCCACAGTTATTAATTGTATAGTGTAGCTTTATACAGTATGTAGCACCATTGCCAGATGATCTGTGTAGGCAGTAACTACTGTAGACAGCTCAGTAAGGCACCCGCCTCTGTACAAGCAGCATCACCCTTGTAGATTGTTTGTTCACTATATTACGAGTTTCTATGTACAAGTAAGTTACCTGTTTGACTTAGTTCAAGAGCTTCTGTAGTTTAATTTATTGTGCTTGTGTAACATAAATGTATACTGTCTTTGACATGTATAGGGACTGTGAATGCTGTATTCCAATGCAAGCTGACCCTTGACTATTACACTGCTGTGGTTGACCAAGTTACTGTCCACATTGTGGTCCACCCCTCACACATTGTAGAATGGTAGGTAGTTTCCAAGTGTAGCAGACATCTGGGAGACCAATAAAAAGGCCTCATATTTTATCTGACAAAGAGGTTCAGGCACTACCTATGGCTGATAAAAATTCTGAACCAGCTGCAGTCATTTTTGCTCTGTATCAGAAGAAGCCTTTCAGTCTGCAAGGTCTGAGTATTCACAGAGGGTGGAATTATTGGTGGTTAGGAGCTCCAATGTTGGGCATGTGATGGTGCTGTTTAGGGATGTGGCTGTGAAGGAGGGGAACAAATCCAATATGCACTCCATGTATATACAATGGAAAATCATCCAGATATGGACTGGGTCCATCCAGATGCCATGAGGAGAGCAGTGAGTAGCCAGCTGCAGGTAGTGGCTCATGTTGGCACTAGCAGTGTGTGTTTCTTTGGATCAAACAAGGACGTCTCTGTTTTCCAGCAGCTATCTGGAGTGGTAAAGACATTCAGTCTTGCTTGAAAGTTGTTGGGAGCTACTTAATAGATCAGGGGTCTTCTGCATACAGGAAGCAGCTACATGGCTAGTGGGACCTGTGTAGATTTTTTAAGTTAGAGGCTCATGGAAAAGTACCAAAACATGTACAGAGAGCAGGTCAAACACAGGGCATTGGTAAAACAGGAAACATCATTGTCATTATTGTGAACTGTTGCAGCTGTGTTGGGAAAGAGCTGAACCTCCAAGCATTATAGAAAGCACTGAAACAGAATCATTATAGGTACTGAAAGCTGACTAAAGACAGAGGTTAAGTTCAGCCAAAGTTTTTTCTACAGCTTTAGCTAGGTTCAGGAGGGATAGCCTAAATTCAGTAGATTGTGGTGCGTTAGCTGCTGTTGAAATCAGTTTACCTTGTAGTAAAACTGAAGTAGATAGGTGTTGTAAGTCAGTATGGACAGAGGAAAGGAATAAATTACTAACTGGTTCCTTTACCTTATCACCCAACTGAGATGTCTTAGTAACTGAAAGTTTCAAAGAAAATTTGAATCTTACATGAATACATACACTACTCTTAAAATTGCAGTTGATGTTAATTTAAATCGACCTTCAATATGTTATCAAAAATACATGTTTAAAGTCGATGGTTGGCATAAAATAAAGGGTTATTCTAAATGATGGACCCATTTTCAAAACTTCATATTTATTCAAGTACAAATCAAAAATGAACAAGCTTTATACCAATAAAAAGAGGAAGTTTCAAAGTATTTTCATAATGTTTGATATCAGTTTAATAAATTTAATAATGTGTGATAAATTAGTTTTTAATCATTATTTAATAATTATAAATGTAATAAGTGTTCAATGTGGCCACTGCTGGCTGCACAGCAAACATCGATGCGGTAGCTAAACTCTTCTCACACACGCGAAAGGTATCTGCTGTTGCTGAGTGCACAGCAGCTGTGATCCAGTTCCTCAGATCATTCAGAGTGGTTGGTAGAGGCAGGAAATAGTCGCAGGGTGTAAAATCAGGAAAACTTGGTGGCCAGAAGTGCAGAGCCAGGTCCTAAAGTCACCTGCTATGGATCTAGCACTGAGGAAGGGAGTCATTCAAAATGCCTCATACATCACAGTGCCAATGGGGTGGAGCTACATCCTGTTGGAAAATGAAGTCATCAGAATCTCAAAAATAACTGCAAAATAATTTAGACACGTGGCAGAAAGTGGTAACTGATTCTAAACAATAAAAGTCAATCAATGGAATATCCAAAATGAAATGTAACAATATTGTGAAAAGGAATGTTATTACTCACCATATAGCAGAGATGCTACATCGCAGATAGATACAACAAAAAGACTGTCACAAATAATAGTTTTTGGACAGTAAGGCCTTCTCCAGAATTAGACAACAAACACACTCATACACACTCATGCAAATGTAACTCACACTCACGTGACAGCAGTCTGAGGCAACTGAGGTCACACTGTGAGCAGCAGCACCCGTGCATGATGGGGCTGGCAATTGGGTGGGGGTAAGGAGGAGGCTGGGATGGGGAGGGGGAGGGATAGTAGGGTAGGCATAGTGGACAGTGACGTTCTGTTAGGGAGTGCAGAGAGACGAATTGTAAAGAGGGCAGGGCAGCTATGTGCAGTCGGGAAATTAGACGGAGGTTGCAGAGAGGTGGGGAGGGTTGGGAGGGGGGGGGGGGGGGGGGGGGTAGCAAGAAAGGAGAGAAGAGAAATGACTGCTTGCAATGAACAAATGAGGGCTGTGTAGTGCTGGAATGACTAATGAAGGTTGAGGCAGGGAGGGTTATGGGAAAATAGGATATATTGCAGAAAAAGTACCCAACTGCGCAATTCAGAAAAGACCGTGTTGCTGGGAAGGCTCCATATGGCATAGGCTGTGAAGCAGAGATTGAATTGAAAGATGTCATGTTTGGCAGCATGCTCAGCAACAAAGTGGTCCACTTGTTGCTTGGCCAAAATTTGTCGGTGGCCATTCATGCAGACAGACAACTTGTTGGCTGTCATGCCCACATAGAATGCAGCACAGTGGTTGCAACTTAGCTTGTAGGTCACATGACTGGTTTCACAGGTAGCCCTGCCTTTGATGGTATAGGTGATGTTTGTGACAGGACTGGAGTAGGTGGTGGTGGGAGGATGTATAGGACAGGTCTTGCATCGAGGTCTATTGCAGGGTTATGAGCCCTGAGGTAAAAGGTTGGGAGCAGGGGTTGTATAGGGATAATCATCATCATCATCATCATCATCATCATTATTTAAGACTGATTATGCCTTTCAGCATTCAGTCTGGAGTGTAATCCCCCTTATAAAATTCCTCAATAATCCCCTATTCAGTGCTAACATTGGTGCCTCTTCTGATGTTAAGCCTATTACTTCAAAATTATTCTTAACTGAACCCAAGTACCTTCTCCTTGGTCTACCCTGACTCCTTCTACCCTCTACTGCTGAATCCATGAGTCTTGGGTAACCTTGCTTCTCCCACACATGTAACATGACTCCACCATCTAAGCCTGTTCGTCCTGACTGCTACATCTCTAGAGTTCATTCCCAGTTTTTCTTTGATTTGCTCATTATGGACACTTTCCTGCCATTGTTCCCATCTACTAGTACCTGCAGTCATCCTAGCTACTTTCATATCCATAACCTCAACCTTATTGATAAGGTAACCTGAATCCACCGAGCTTTCACTCCCATACAACAAAGTTAGTCGAAAGATTGACCAGTGCACAGATAACTTAGTCTTGGTATTGACTTCCTTCTTGCAGAAGAGAGTAGATTGTAGCTGAGTGCTCACTGCATTGGCTTTGCTACACCTTGCTTCCAATTCTTTCACTATGTTGCCATCCTGTTAGAATATGCATCCTAAGTACTTGAAGCTGTCCATCTGTTCCTCCTATTTGGCAATCAATCCATTTATATCTCTTTCCCACTGACATTACTTTCATTTTGGAGATGCTAATCTTCATACCATAGTCCTTACATTTCTGATCTAGCTCTGAAATATTACTTTGCAAACTTTCAATTGAATCTGCCATCACAACTAAGTCATTTGCATATGTGATACTGCTTATTTTGTGTTCACATATCTTAATCTCACCCTGCCAGTCTATTGTTTTCAACATATGATCCATAAATAATAGAAACAACAGTGGAGACAGGTTATAGCCTTGTCTTACCCCTGAAACTACTCCGAACCATGAACTCAATTTACCGTCAACTCTAACTGCTGACTGACTACCTATGTAAAGTTCTTTAATTGCTTGCAACAGTTTGCCTCCTATTCCATAATCTCA
The DNA here is from genome assembly GCF_023897955.1 of Schistocerca gregaria. Taxonomy (NCBI): domain Eukaryota; kingdom Metazoa; phylum Arthropoda; class Insecta; order Orthoptera; family Acrididae; genus Schistocerca; species Schistocerca gregaria. The sequence goes on from NC_064927.1 coordinate 426,446,166, forward strand.
TAGAACAGACAATAACTTCCTCCTAGGAACCTGGTCATATGCCTTTTCTAGATCTATAAAGCATAGATACAATTCCCTGTTCCACTTGTAACACTTCTCCATTATTTGCCTTAAGCTAAAGATCTGGTCCTGACAATCTCTAAGAGGCCTAAACCCACACTGATTTTCATCCAATTTGTCCTCAACTAATACTCGCACTTTCCTTTCAACAATACCTGAGAAGATTTTACCCACACCGCTGATTAAAGAGATACCTCTGTAGTTGTTACAATCTTTTCTGTTTCCATGTTTAAAGATTGGTGTGATTACTTCTTTCGTCCAGTCTGATGGAACCTGTCCCAACTCCCATGCCATTTCAATTATCCTGTGTAGCCATTTAAGACCTGACATTCCACAGTATTTGATGAGTTCCGACTTAATTTCATCCACCCCAGTTGCTTTATTGCACTGCAATCTATTGACCATTTTCTCCACTTCCTCAAATGTGATCCTATTTCCATCATCATTCCTATCCCATTCTACCTCGAAATCTGAAACATTACTGATCGTCTTTTCACCTAAATTGAGCAACTCCAAAATATTCCCTCCATCTGCCCAAAGCAACCACAGGATTCACAACAGTTTTCCTGACCTGTCCAAAATACTTGTCATTTACTTCTTACCTCCCTTTTGAAGACTGATAATTACACTCCAGAATGGTTTTCCAGGAGCTTGACCCAAAGTCTCCAACGTCTTCCCAAGATTTCTTCTTGGATGCTGCAGTTATCTGTTTGGCTTTGTTTCTTTCTTCAACATAACTTTCTCTGTCTACCTGAGTTCTAGTATGTAGCCATTTTTGTTATGCCTTCTTTTTACTTTTACAGGTTGCCTTGACTGTGTCATTCCACCAAGCTGTTTTCTTCATCCTACCTTTACACACTACTGTTCCAAGACATTCTTAGCCACTTCTAGTAGTGTGTCCCTGTACTTCGTCCATTCCTTCTCCAATGACTGTAATTGACAACATTCAACTAACTGGTACCTTTCTGAGATCACTGTTATGTACTTGTGCCTGTTTTCCTTATCCTGAAGTTTCTCCACTCTTATCCTCATACATATGGATGTGACCTCCTGCACTTTCGGCCCCACAATACCAATTTTACTGCAGATTAAATAGTGATCAGTGTCATCAAAGAATCCTCTGAATACACATGTGTCCCTCACAGCCTTCCTGAATTCCTGATCTGTTATTATATAGTCAATGACAGATCTGGTTCCCCTGCCTTCCCAAGTATATCGGTGAATGTTCTTATGTTTAAAAAAGGAGTATGTGATTATTAAGCCCATACTGGCACAGAAATCCAAGAGTTGTTTCCTGTTCCTGTTGGCCTCCATATCCTCTCCAAATTTACTCATAACCTTTTCATACCCTTCTGTTCGATTTACAATCCTGGCATTAAAATCACCCATGAGCAGAACACTGTCCTTGTCCTTCATTCTAACAACTACATCACTGAGTGCTTCATAAAAACTATGCATCTTATCTTGATCTGACCCTTCACAATGCAAATATACTGACACAATCCTAATTTTCTTTCTGGACACTGTCAAATCTGTCCACATCAGTCATTCGTTTACATACCATATTGCAACTATGCTGGGTTCCATTTCTTTCCTGATGTAAAGTCCTACACCCCATTGTGCTATTCCTGCTTTGACTCCTGACAGGTAGACCTTGTATTCTCCTACTTCCTCTTCTTTCTCACCCCCACCCAAATGTCACTAATGGCTAAAATGTTCAACCCCATCTTACTTGCACCCTCTGCCAGCTCTATTTTCTTCCCAGAGTAGCCCCCATTGATATTAATAGCTCCCCATCTCGTTACCTTTCGTTTGCTGAGTCGTATCTTAGGAGTCCCTGGTTTGTCAATTAGAGGCATTTTGCTCTGATTGTTGCCAGTATCATATTTAAAGTACCAGGGAAGCAGGTTGCTAGCCTTTCTTACCCTGGGTCCCATTGAGTTTTACCCCTAATGGTTGAGGGACTAACCGGTGGATTTGGTAGTCTTTGCCATCTGAGCACATAGGTGTAGGGATGGACAAGTATATTGTGTAGGTTCAGTGGACAGTGGAATACCACTGCGGGAGGGGTGGGAAGGATAATTGGCACGACATGTCTCATTTCAGGGCACAACGAGATGTAGTTGAAACCCTGGTGAAGAATTTAATTCATTTGCTCCAGTCCTGGGTGGTACTGAGTTATGAAGGGAATGCTCCTCTTTGGCTGGATGCTGGGACATTCTGAGTTGCTGGGAGACTGAAAAGATAAGGCATGGGAGATTTGTTTTTGTACAAGGTTTGGAGGATAACTATGGTTTGTGAAGGCTTCAGTGAGACCCTCAATATATTTCAAGAGGACTGCTTGTCACTGCAGATGCGATGATCACAGGTGGCAAGGCTGTATTGAAGGAACTTCTTGGTATGGAATGGATGGCAGCTGTCAAAGTGGAGATACTGATGGTGGTTAGTAGGTTTGATATGGATGGAGCTACTGATGTAGCCATTTTTGAGGAGAAGGTCAACATCTAGGAAGTTGGCTTGTTGGGTTGAGTAGGACCAAGTGAAGCAAATGGAGAAGTTGTTGAGGTTCTGGTGGAATGTGGATAGGGTGTCCTCACCCTCGATCCAGATTGCAAAGATGTCATCAATGAATGTGAACCAGCTGAGGGGCTTAGGATTCCTCTAGATGGCCCACAAATAGGTGGGCATAGGATGGTGCCATGTGGGTGCCCATAGCCATATCTCGGATTTGTTTGTAGGTACCCTGTAATGCCTTCAAAGGAGAAGTAATTGCAGGTCAGGAAATAGTTGGTCATGGTGACCATGGAGGTAGTTGGTTTGGAATTAGTTGGGCATTGGGAAAGGTAGTTTTCAGTACTGGTAAGGCCATGGGCATTAGGAATGTTAGTGTAAAGGAAGGTGGCATCAATAGTGATGAGCAGGGCATCATGTGGTAAAGGGACAGGAACTGTGGAGAGTTGTTGCAAGAAATGGTTGGTATCTTTTATATAGGAGGGTAGGTTACAGGTATTGGTCTATGAGAGCAGAGATTCTCTCAGTGAGGGCACAGTAACTGGCCACAATGGGGTGTCCTGGATGGTTGAATTTATGGATTCTAGGAAGCATGTAGAAGGTGGGAGTGCAGGGAGTCGTAGGGGTGAGAAGAGAGAGGTTCATGGAAGAGCCTAAGGATTTGAGAAGCGACTGGACATCCTGCTGGATTTCTTGAATGGGATCACTGTGCCAAGGTTTTGTACTTCAAAGTATTTGACAGCTGATGGAGTCCTTCTGCCAGATAATTCCTGCAGTTCAAAATAACAGTGGTGGAGCTTTTATCCGCAGGTAGGATTGTAAGATCAGGATCAGTTTAAAGATGGTTGACTGTTGTTCTCTCTGTGGATGTAAGGTTAGTTTGGATGTTGATCTTTTTACTTCTCTCCTTTTCCACCACTAGCGCCCCCCCCCCCCCCCCTCTGCCACCCCTCTCTGCTCCCTCCATCTAACCTCCCGACTGCACATAACTGCCCTACCCTCTTTCCACCTTGTCCCTCTGTGCTCCCCAACAGCTATCCCTCCCCCTCCCCATACAGTTGCCACTCCCATCATGCACTGGGTCTGCTGCTTGCAGTGTGACCTCAGTTGCCTCATACTGCAGTTGTGTGTTTGAGCTACATTTGTGTGACTATGTATGTGTGTGTTTGCCATCTGATACTGAAGAAGGCCTTATTTGTGAGTCTTTTTGTTGTGCCTATCTGCAACTCAGAATCTCTGCTATGTGGTGAGTAGCACCTTCCCTTTTCACAGTATTGTCAACAATAAAAGTGTGAGACCTCCGACATGAATATTAAAAAGAAATTTCTTAAATTGCAGTTACATGATAAATCACAAAAATTTAAAATTAGTCAGTTCAATTAAATATAAACAGCTTAAACTGAAACCATGACATAGAAAATGTTGTGGGTAAGGCAAAACAAAGACTGTGTTTTATTAGCAGAACACTGAGAAGATGAAGTATTGCTACATGGTATGAGATCCTTACCAGAAAGGATTGGCAGATGACATCAAGAACCTTCAAAGAAGGGCAGATTGTACTGTATTATCACAAAATGGTAAACAGTGTCATGGAAATGATAAGTGAGTGTGGTGTTTCTCTTTGCAGTGAAATCTTTCTAGAAATTCTCCAAATCTGAAAATATTTTATTGATTACCATCGGTATATGGGGAAATGATGATTGTAAGAAGAGAAGTCAGAGCTCATATGGAAATATTTAGGTGTTCATTCTTCCCACAGGCTATTCAAAAGCTGAATTATCAAGAAATAGCCTGAAAATGGTTCCATAAACCAAGACTTATTGTATAATTACAGAGTAATCATGCAGATGTACATGTAAATGTACAAATGTGTAAATGTTGGTATCCTCTCACAAGTGCAAGACAAATAAAGCCAGTTGTGTCATAAGAAATTTGACAATACTGTGAAATCCCTATTTTGCATTTTTCTCCAGTCCAGACTTAAAATATGCAAAATTGAGGAAAATGTGCAGTCAAGAAAAGTGTTAAAACCCCCAAAAATATGAGCAAAAACACATGTAATTGGCATACACATTTAAAAATTGATATCCTCTTCAATAATTTGTATAAAATCTGTCTAAAGAAGGAATTTAAATGTACAGTACAATGTTTACACAATAATTTTTGGTAATCGATTTCATTAGTTCTTAAAAATCAGAGATTTGTAACAGCAAGTAAAAACTCGTAAAAAAATGAAATTGGTGTGTGGTTACAAGATAATCAAGCTGTTTTCCAACATGCTACAACCAAAACACATGTTTTTGAGAGAGCATATTTTGTGATCACCCACAAAAAGCAAAACTTGATGAACATGTTTAATTAAACCAAAAACATCACAGCAGCTAAGTGGTTAAACCATAACCATAAATGCAGACACCTGCTTAATGATACACAATGTCACTATTGCTGTTATTGCTTAATGCTTTCCTCATGAGCTGCACTCCATATGCTCACCACTGTTAAAGTCTTATTTTAGGACTGATGAGAGAAACAGAGATGTGAAAAATGAGTTTATATTCCCCAGTTAATGTTACAAACTTATTAGAAGTCAGCTCAGCTAATTTATGTACACTGTAAAATGTAAATTTGAAAGAGAGCTCAGGTGCTACTGCTTCACATCACACCCTCCATCTCTGCTGCCAATCTTTATGGTCTGCAGTGAAAAGTTTTAACATCAGTAGCTTATGTAGTTGTTGCAACTGTATCATGAAAGATTTGAACATGAAAGTCTTCAAAAGGTGCTATCACCAAAATCCTGTTCTAGTTTCATTTGAAATCTATGTCATAGCACATCAGCTGTACAAAACGTATACGTACATAAAAAAAAAATTGTGTCACCTCAGTTCTGAGAGTTCTGGAACCTATACAGAAGACTGGATTAGAGATCAACATAAACATCATTTCTGCCCTTTTAATTGCTCATGAAAACCACACATTGCATGTTGTACCACCCTACAGCAAGACCTTTAGATCTGGTGGTCCAGATTGCTGTACACACTGGTACCTGTAATACCCAGTAGCACGTCCTCTAGCATTGATGCATGCCTGTATTTGTTATAGCATACTATATACAAATTCATCAAAGCACTGTTGGTCCAGATTTTTCCACTCCTCAACAGCGATTTGGCATAGATCCCTCAGAATGGTTGGTGGATCACATCGTCCATAAACAGCCCTTTTCAATCTATCCCAAGCATGTTCAATAGGGTTCATGTCTGGAGAACACGCTGGCCACTCTAGTCGAGTGACGTCATTATGCTGAAGGAAGCCAATCACAAGATGTGCATGATGGGTGCACGAATTGTCATCCATGAAGACAAATGCCTTGCCAATATGCTGCTGATATGATTGCACTATCAGTCGGAGGATGGCATTCATTTATCGTATAGCTGTTACGGGGCCTTCCATACCTTGGCCTCACATAATGCCACCCAAAAACAGCAGGGAACCTCCACCTTCATGCACTCACTGGAGACTGTGCCTAAGGTGTTCAGCCTGACCTAGTTGTCTCCAAACACGTCTCCAACAACTGTCTAGTTGAAGGCATATGCAGCAGTCATTGGTGAAGAGAACATGATGCCAATCCTGAACAGTCCATTCGTCATGTTGTTGGGCCCATATGTACTGCGCTGCATGGTGTCATGGTTGCAAAGATGGATCTCGCCATAGACATCAGGAGTGAAGTTGCGCGTCAAGCAACCTATTGTGCACACTTTGAGTCATAACACAATGCACAAAAAGCATTATTTAACATGGTGGTATTGCTGTCAGGGTTCCTCCAAGCCATAATCCATAGGTAGCAGTCTTCCAATGCAGTAGCAGCCCTTGGGCAGCTGGAGTGAGGCATGTCATTGACAGTCCCTGTCTCTCTGTATCTCCTCCATGTCCGAACAACATAGTTTTTTTCACTTCGAGATGCCTAGACACTTCACTTGTTGAGAGCCCTTCCTGGCACAAAAGTAACAATGCAGACATGATTGAACTGCAGTATTGACTGTCTAGGCACGGTTGAACTACAGACAACACAAGCTGTGTTCATTCTTCATGCTGGAATGACTGGAACTGATCAGCTGTAGGGCCCCCTCCATCTAATAGGCACTGCTCGTACATAGTTGTTTACGCCTTTGGGTGGGTTTAGTGACATATCTGAACACTCAAAGGGGCTGTGTCTGTGATATAATATCCAGTCAACATCTATCTTCAGGAGTTCTGGGAACTGGGATGATGCAAAACTTTTTTTGGTGTTGTATTTTCAGCTCTTCACAAAATACTTTCACCCCTACCAGCACTTCTGTCACTGAAGGGCTACTTCCCCTCCCCACACATCCAGTAGGCAAGCTCATTTCATATGTGGTAGTGTGGTGTGGTGGCTGTGCTGGCTCTTGGGTGACTTAACAAGTCGCCAGCCAATAAGAGTTCACTAGCCAGAAATGGGTGACATTTCCTCAACTATCACCAAGCACATTCTTCAAGATTCAGTGTTTAAATTTGAAATTGATGACTGATATTGTTGCTGAATACAATAAATCAGAAGAACAGGCAAAAAGATAAGACTGAAGTTATAGGTGGCACTAGAAAAGGTGGTGGCTGGGCCCGTTTGTCATGTATCGGCTCAGACCAGAACACTTTTCATTGACTCTCTATTTTTTCCATTATTGCTGCAACATAGCAGTTGTTGTGTAATAATTGCATGGTGAAGCTAAATGTTGCAAGTTGTGTTGGCAACACTGATCATGGATTACATCAGCATTTGCTCTCTCACATCTTCTCTCTCCACAACAGCCTACAATATTCCCTTAACTCTGCAACCACCCGTGGTGCGAACCACTTGTTTTTTGTGCCACTTATAACTCATTCCGTCACATCAAATATCAACAGGAAGAAAACAGGGCAAAGTCAGGTGGAATGTTGAGTAAGAACTGAGGTAAACCTTACAAGGAATGTAAGATTGAGGAATTTTTAGCATTGATCTCATGGGCTTTTTAGATGGGCTACAAATTTGTGGTGTAGAATCATGAACAATGCGAAATCAAATAATGTAAAATCAAGGATCCACTTCATCAATCTGTAGAGATATGAAATAGAATGACAACAAAGTGTGAAGTTATAAAACTCTTTTGTAAGATACTGAGAAGCTGCTAAATATGTATGAAATAGATTCATACAAAACAGTTGTATGGCCCTGTTTTAACATTTCTCGACAATCAGAGAACTGACCAAGACATGGCACTTTTGCAAGAAGGACAGTGCAAATTGTGACAAGCCTGCTTGAGTGCCATGAGAGGGCAACAGAAATTTTGATAAGTCTTCTTCACTCGTGGACACTTGTGAATCACACCATGCATCTCACAAGAATCTATCCATAAAACAGAAGACACATTTTTTCAGGACAGAGATCATGAACATTCTTCAGCCTCCTTTCAAATCTAGCCCCCAGACAGAGTACAGATCAAATTAGGTAAACAACAGCTCACACAGAAATGTGCAAGTCACTGTTCTTCCCATGCTACATACAAGAATGGAATGAGAGGAAAACGTAACCCTCAAGTGGGCATGCCATTTTTTTGTAACATGTGTGTGCAGTGTCTTTATATTATGAGGGTAAAAATATATGGGCAAAATCAGAGTTTAATCTTAGTTTAATTAAACCACATTAAAATAAACTTACACTATGTTATCTAAGTTACTATATAATAAAACAATAATAAAACAAAATATAATTATAACCAATGTGTTCCAGAGTACAAGTGTTACTCTACAATAATGTCCTATTCAAAGCATTAAAGAGTACAGATGCATCTGATCCCTGCCAACCACTTGCTCAATTGCTAATTAGAACATAGACAAGTGCCTCATTGGAGCATTATGCTGCTAGCTCAGAATCTGGCTCATTTTCTTGCACAGATTATAATTTTTTTCCCACCTAGCTCATAGTTTATTTTCTATTACTGCCACTCACTTGGACATATGACAGAAACATTTTGCACTGTGTTAGCTGAAGCAGTACTGAAGGAATAGGTATAGATTCGCAAATGTAAAATAACAATGGAATGGTACAAGTGGTGCACTTTATACATAGGCATACTTGCTCGTGGGTAAATATATGGTACAATAAAATAATATCCTTTGCCATGCACTCCACCATGATTCAGAGACTATAGAAGTAGATCAGAATTTTGAAATCCACTGTTGGATAAAGATCTACCCTAGGTTTACCTGTGCATTACAATCTTGAGTGATATGCATCCATGTTACTCCTGGATGTTTTCTAATGTCATCTGTTCACAGTCCTTTGAGTTCTCATTTTAGCCTTTTCTTATATCTTGGAATCCTGCAAAGACCTTAGGATTCATTTGTTTGTTTCCTATCTTTTGAAGTAATTGCCTACATGCATCTCTCCTGCACTTGCTGAATGCTTGTAGCAGAATTCCTGGCACGAAAACGAACTTCTGCCAATCCAAAATGAACAAATAGTTGGATGGTGCCTACATAATGATAACACAGCAAAGAATACCAAAAAATTATTCATTCAGTCAAAATTAAGTACAAAAATTCCCCAAAATTGATTCATTGTGGTGCAAGTAAATTAACACTCCTCACAACTATCAAGTATTTTATCATGTTCTTGTATGTTTTACTTTTCTCTGTTACTTGTTTCTTTGGGAAAGTGATAATTTAAATAAATAGTTTGAAAAGGGTAGATTGCTACTCAAAGTATAGCGCTTATGCTACGTTGCAATAGGCAATAAATAAATAAATAAATAAAAGAACATAAAATTAAATTTAAAAAAAAAACTGCCAATCACATAAGCCAAAAAGGCCTTTATTGGAATTAGACAACATACACACCCACATGACCACAGTCTCTGGTTGCCAAGGCCAGACAGATACAGACTAGGGTCATACATGTGAGGACTGCATTTGCAGGAGTGTGCGTATGTGTTTTGTGTAGTTCTGATTCAATTCGATTAAATATCTTTATTCATCCATTAACAATATAAATTGTATGGATGTAGTCAGTTACAATACAATTTATTATATTTATTTTGTTACAAAAACTTGGATAATAAATATAAATATTTCATGTCAGTATATATAAATAATATTACTTTTCCATATTCACATATTCTTCAATGTCATAAAAACTATGTGTTAGTAAAAATTGTTTAAGATTTACCTTGAATTTATGAAATTCTTTGATTTTCTTTATTGTAGAAGGCAATGCACTAAAAAGTATTTTGGGCTGGTAGTTTACATATTTTTGGTGGGTGTCTCTGTGAAAATCATCTCTGTTGTTTTATGGTTATGAACCTGATTATTTAATGGTGAAAATTCCTGGTGAGTTTTCAGAAAGCAGACACATTCATAGATGTATAATATAGGAAGAGCCATTATTTTAAATTATTTAAATATTTTCCTGCATAACACTCTACAGGGAACCCATTTCATTATTCTAATAGCCTTTTTTGAAGTTTGAAAGCTTGTTTTGCCATGCCTATGTTTCCCCAGAAGGTCATACCATATCTAAGCAAACTGTTCATATAAGCATAATAGGCACACAGCAATGATTCAGTGTTGCAACATTTCTGAAGCATTCTTAGCACATAGCAGCGTTCACTTAGTTTTTTACTCAAAACTTCTAGACACTTTTTCCATCTCAAGTGTTTATCCACCCATATATAGGAATTTTGTGTATGGAGCTTGTGCAGTAACATTGTTTCCTAACTCAGCTTTTACTCTTCTTCTAGCTTTACTTTTAATATTACTGAAATTCAACAATACTGTTATATCCTTATTTATGATGAAAGCATTATTGCTAAACCATTTTCCTGTCTCATTTATTGCTCTAGAGACACTCTGCCATAGATTATCCTCAGTTTATCCTTTTATAAAAATGCTATTGTTATCAGTGAACATCACCATTTCTGCAACTGTCAGATGGTTTGGTATATCGTTTATATACACCAAGAACAACAGAGGACCTATCATGAAACCCTGGGGCACTGTGTTAGGCCCTCTGTTGTTCTTATATAAATGAATTGCCAAATCATCTGACAGTTACAGAAATGGTGATGTTTCTGCAACTGTCAGATGAAGGTATTTTTAGCCAAAAGGCTGAAAGTTTACTTGTTTGACAGTCTTTTTGTTATGCCTGTCAGTGACTCAGCGTCTCTGCTATATGGTGAGTTGCAATCTATCCTTTTCATAATATTGTCATTATTCCATCCTGGATTTTAACTTCCAAATTTTGACAGTTACAAAATCCATCCTATCTCATTGTTGAGTAGTGTTATTTGGTAATAAATAGGATTTTGAAATATTAATGCAACAAAAGGACATTTTTATGATAAATTTAATCAAGACTGAATTTTTGTTTAGGAAAATTAATTACAACAATTAGAGGAATGCCTAGTGATAACCAAGAATAAATTTCCATTTTCGTAATTTATCCATTATTTCACACTGTAATAGATGTTAACAACATTGAATATTTAAAAGTTAATTTTAGTATGTTTACTTCCTTCAAAAAGAAATAAAATAAAACAGCTACACATGAAACCGAACATGAAAATCACATCAGATTACATTATGATGTTGCATCAGTATTCCCTTCATTTCAAAATCCATCCTATCTCATTGTTGAGTAGTGTTATTTGGTAATAAATAGGATTTTGAAATATTAATGCAACAAAAGGACATTTTTATGATAAATTTAATCAAAACTGAATTTTTGTTTAGGAAAATTAATTACAACAATTAGAGGAATGCCTAGTGATAACCAAGAATAAATTTCCATTTTCGTAATTTATCCATTATTTCACACTGTAATAGATGTTAACAACATTGAATATTTAAAAGTTAATTTTAGTATGTTTACTTCCTTCAAAAAGAAATAAAATAAAACAGCTACACATGAAACCGAACATGAAAATCACATCAGATTACATTATGATGTTGCATCAGTATTCCCTTCATTTCAATCCATAATTCTTACACCTTCCTCTCCTCTCTCAATAGTTCACTGCCTTTCAACTTCTTCGTAGTTCCCAGCCAATTGTTTTAGTTCATCATACACTGCTGCTGGCTTTCAGTGACACCAACAGGTAGCATTCTCACATGTGCGAGCATCTTACTCTGTTTCATCTGCCTCTTCATTTCTACAAGGGCACACTCTTGACCACTTATTTTAAGTACTCAATTCAATAGGTCCTCTCCATTTACACTTCTATAGCAGTCTATTCCAAATTTCACCATGACACTTCAAGTAACATCACTCATGTTACACATCTTTAAACAGTCTGCAATGTATCACATCTAGGCAAAATTTACACACAAATAAAATTCTCTCCAAGAAAATATATCCTTATCTAAATTCACAACTTTAATAATGGCACCTTCCCAGGCACTTGAAAGTTGAGCACAAATGAAATATTCACAAGAGGAAAATTATACTTACCTCAACATAAAGAATTTTAAAACTGACAGCCTCCCAGATACTTGTTCCCCAATAAAATGTCTGTCACTACATTTTCTGATCCTCTGGTCTGACAGATTTCTGCATCAAACTGTTGAATAAATAACAGCCTGTGACAGACCTACCACAACACTGCTTAATAAATAACCCCGTGAAGAGGTTAAAAGTGGAGGTAGTCAGGTGACACATGACTCTGTTTGGAGTACTGCTTCAATATCGTCATAGGGTTAAACAGTACATGTCTGCTTTCATGCCCAACAACTAAATTTACAGCAAAAATAGTACTGTCCTGTGACCCTTTGGTCAAATTTATTGAAGCATTAGCAAGTAATGCAAATTTAAATATACAATAGTTTCAGCAAAGTAAGTATTAATAAAATGATGAAAAAAGTTATATTCTTCTAAGCAACTGGTATAGTGAAAACCAAATATTTTATGTTATAAAGAACTGATGATTTATTTCACCAGTTAAAGCACAGAAATTAAAATGGTGGTCCTCCAAATGATTAAACAATATCATGAAACAGAATTAAAAAGTTGTCAAATTCAGTGAAGACTGCATTTAAAGTAATATCAGTTTCTCCAATTACTATTTAAATTACATTGGTCCATGAAATACAGAGTCCCATTCTGTGAAGCGAAACATAAAATATTTGACAGTTCATGAATAAATAACATTCACTGTGCTGCTCAACATATCAGAAATCGCATAATTCAGAGTAGATCCCTGCAGTCTATTGAATAGTAATTCCATACCTGAAGAAAAAAATTAATCAAAGTTCAACACTGCATATCATCTAACTTTTGCTCACTCTTACTTATAAGCTTTCTGTTCCCCACCATAATGCATAATGAGTATGAAATACAGAAAATGAACCACTATTTAAAATATGTACAAATTACAATATGTTAAATGAAAGGTGTTTCTCTCCTGCTCCCTCACTCCCAGTGATACGCATTATCATGAGTCTAATAGTTTAGGTACGAATGAATTTTTGTTAAAACATAGGTGGTCTCTTCGATAGAAGCATCTCTTTGCACTCTATTCAATGGTGGTACCAAATATTCCATTTAAATTATGGTTTCAAGCAACAAGAGGCTTAATATAAGCCAAATTTAATGTTTGATTAAGTTAACTAAGGACCACAATACTTAGTTACAATGTGTATGGTATTAGGAACACCAAGTTGTGTTCGTGTTCATGTAATTGTGGAGAATACACTGATCTGTCACATTTACATGTTTTTGATGTTGTGTTCATCAGTCCAGAGCCTGGTTTGATGCAGCTCTCCATGCTACTCTATCCTGTGCAAGCTAATTCTTCTCCAAGTAACTACTGCAACCTTCATCCTTCTGAACCTGCTTAGTGTACTCATTTCTTGGTCTCCCTCTATGATTTTTGCCCTCCAGGGTTCCCTCCAATACTAAATTGGTGATCTCTTGATGCTTCAAAATGTGCCCTACCAACCAATCCTTTTTTCTAGTCAAGTTGTGTCACAAATTCCTCTTCTCCCCAATTCTATTCAGTGTCTTCTCATTAGTTACATGATCTACCCATCTAATCCTCAGCATTCATCTGTAGCACCACATTTCAAAAGCTTTTATTCTCTTCTTGTCTGAACTAGTCATAGTCCATGTTTCACTTCCATATAAGACCATACTCCATACAAATCATTCAGAAAAGACTTCCTGACACTTAAATCTATACTCGATGTTAACAAATTTTAGATCCTGTCTCCTTTGACCATCATCAGCTATTTTGCTCCCCATTTAGCAAAACTCATCTACTACTTTAAGTCTCTCACTTCCTAATCTTATTTACTCAGCATCACCTGATTTAATTTGACTATATTCCATTATCCTCATTTTGCTGTTGTTGATGTTCATCTTAATAGCTCCTTTCAAGACACTGTCTATTCCATCCAACTGCTCTTCCAGGTTCTCTGACAGAATTACAATGTCGTCAGCAAACCTCAAGGTTTTCATTTCTTCTCCATGGACTTAAATTCCTATTTCAAATTTTTATTTTGTTTCCTTTACTGTTTGCACAATATACAGACTGTATAACTTTGGGATAAGCTGTAGCCCTGTCGTACTCCCTTCTCAACCACTGCTTCCCTTTCATGCCATTCAACTATTATAACTGCCATCTGCATTCTGTACAAATTGAAAATAGCCTTTTGCTTCCTGTATTTTATCTCTGCCTCCTTCAGAATTTGGAAGATAGTATTTCAGTTAACATTGTCAAAAGCTTTCTCTAAGTCCACAAATACTGTAAATGTAGGTTTGCCTTTCCTTCATATATCTTCTAAGACAAGTCATAGGGTCAGAGTATTGCCTCATGTTTTCCAACATTTCTACGGAATCCAAACTGATCTTCCTAGAGGTCGGCTTACACCAGTCTTTCCATTCATCTGTAAGGAATTTTTGTTGGTATATTGTAGCTGTGACTTATTAAAATGATAGTTTGGTAATTTTCTCACTTGTCAACACCTGCTTTCTTTGGGATTGGAATTACTATATTCTTCTTGAAGTCTGAGGGTATTTCACCTGCCTCATACATCTTGCTTGCCAGGCAGAAGAGTTTTGTCATGGATGGCTCTCCCAAGGCTATTGGTAGCTCTAATAGAATGCTGTCTACTCCCAGGGCCTTGTTTTGAATTCAGTGCCCTGTCAAATTCCTCACGCAATATCAAATCTCCCATCTCATCTTCATCTACATCCTCTTCCATTTCCATAATATTGCCCTCAGGTACATCACTCTTGTATAGACCCTCTCTTTCTACCTTTCTGCTTTCCCTTCTTTGCTTAGGACTGGTTTACCATCTGAGAACTTGATTTTCAAACAGGTGGTTCTCTTTCCTCCAAAGGTCTCTTTAATTTTCATGTGAGCAGTATCTATCTTACCCCCCTAGTGATATATGCCTCTACACCCTCACATTTTTCCTCTAGCCATCCCTGCTTAGCCATTTTGCACTTCCTGTCAATTACATTTTTGTGACAATTGTACTCCTTTCTGCCTGCTCCATTTACTGCATTTTTATATTTACTCCTTTCATCACTTAAATTTAGTACCTCTTCTGTTACTCAAGGATTTCTACTAGCCCTCATCTTTTTACCTACTTAATCCTCTGCAGTCTTCACTATTCATCGCCCAAAGCTACCCATTCTTCTTCTACTGTAATACTTTCCCCTGTTCTTGTCAATCGTTCCCTATTACCCTCTCTGAAACTCTCTATGATCTCTTGTTCTTTCAGTTTACCCAGGTCCCATCTCCTTAAGTTCCTACGTTTTTGCAGTTTCTTCAGTTTTAATCTACAATTTGTAATCAATAAATTGTGACCAGAGTCCACATCTCCCCCTGGAAATATCTTACAATTTAAAACCTGGTTCCTAAATCTCTGTCTTGCCATTATATAATCAAATTTGAAACCTTCCGGTGTCTCCAGGCCCCTTCCAGGTAAACAACCTTCTTTCATAATTCTTAAACCAAGTGTTAGTTATGATTAAGTTATGCTCTGTGCGAAATTCTACCTGATGACTTCCTCTTTTATTCCTTCCCCACTCCATATTCAACTACTACTTCTCCTTCTCTTTGTTTTCCTGTAGCATAATTGGTGAATGTGTAATAATGTAAGAATTTTTTTAAAAAATGGTCATTGACATAAATGCACATTAAGCTATGAATTGATACCTTAAGAAGTTGAGATGATTATCTTCACCTTGTCATCATGTTTATCTGTGAATTATCATGTTTGGGAATTAGTAATGTACCTAAAATTGTGTGATAACATTAATAATAAATTCTGAAACAAGGCTAAAAATAGTGTTTGTTTAGTTAATTTACAATGTTTCACCAAGAACCCACACTTGATTCAAATAAAATGCATTGTAAGTGCCATCCTGTCTGCAGACTGTTTCACAGTTCAAGGTTCTGCTTTATGCAGATTAACCCATTCCTATACAGGGTCCCATAGTTTCTCTATTTTAAAACATTTCCTTTCTTCTGTATACCATGGTTTAAGTTTTTCTTCTAATTCTGCCCTGCCTCCACAGTCAAATTCTTCTTTATTCATCTTTTATGACAGTTTGTTCATTGGTGCGCAGAATGGTCTCCTCTCAACCATTACATTCTTAATCTTCTTTTCACTCACTATCTCCTACTTTATCCATTATCTTTTTATGATCATCATTTATATAATTTTCCTCCATCTCTCCTCTGATTGATTTTTTTATTATTGTCACAAATTTGCTTCATATTACATAATTTTTCAGTCACTAACAATCAAACACTCCCATAATTCAACAAATACACACATCAAAAAAAGTTTTGCGTGTCCCATTTCCCAGAACTCCTGAAGATAGACATTGACTGTTCAGAGATGTCACTAAACCCACCCAAATATGTAAAAAAAACATGCATGAGCAGCACCTATTAGATGGAGAGGGTCTGATAGCCAATCAGTTTCAGTCATTCCATCAGGAAGGAGGTAAATGATTCGTGTTGTCTGTAGTTCAACCATGCTTAGATGGTCAGTACCATTGTTCAGTCATGTCCATATTGTTAATTTGTGCCAGGAAGGGCTCTTTTGGACATGTCCAAAAGAACAGATGCCATCTTCATATCTTTTAAGGCTAACCAGCTGGTGACCATCTGCAGTGCGGATGCACACGAATTGCCTGAACTCTTACAGGACTCAGTGAGTTGTCTGCTGCAAGTAATAGGTATAATGGCAGGGACACTATGAATGTAGTGTGTGGTCTATAAGTTGAGAATGTGGGTCTCTCGGGGAGTGTACCAGTGATAAGTTAGTGTAGTCGCACTATTCTCTGTGTATTCGGTGGGTCAGATGAATAGAGTGTCTGCCATGTAAGTCCTGGTAGAGGCACACATTTTCAACTGTCCCCATTGATGTATATTAACACCTGTCAGCAGCTAATGATATTGATTTAATTGTAATTTCACTCTGGAAAAGTGGTGAAGAAAGTTAGCAGTGTTTTGAACTGGGAGGTTATGGACAATGTTGATTTTGGAGATGCTGGTCAACAAAGTCAGAGGTTCCTTTCGTGGAAGCACTGTACCTAGCCATATGAGTCAACCAGCAAGGAGACCTGTGGGGTTGGCTTTGTGAAGGTTGGGGAGTAGGTGAGAGGCAGTAGTGCATAGAGTTGTTACTGTGATGAGGGACACTAATTCAGGTATCAGTTTTGGGATGAACGTAAGGTCCTGAGGAGCTGTTGGAGGTTCTGTTGCTTTTCTGGGATGGGGTCTTGGTTGTAAGGTTTGTGTGCAGAGGTGTCGGAAAATTGGCAGAGACCCTCAGCCACATAGACACTACAATTCATGATCACTGTGGTGGAGCCTTTGCCTGTGGGAAAGATGTTATAGTCTGGATTAGTTTTCAGGATACTGATACTGTGTGCAATTTTGGACTCACTGGGGAGTGATTTAGTAATCTGAGATCAGGTTAGAAGTGACAAATACCTGAAAGATTACCGAGGATGTCTAGGTGGAAGGGGAGGGAGATCACAGTTAGAAGGAGGCTGAAAGTGTTTTCAACAAGATTGTAGGTGGGGTTTGGTTGCTGTTGTCTGTGAGGTGTGTGGTGAAGACTACCATAGTTGTCATGAATCATAATGACTATGTGGCTGACGGTCTTCGTCAACTTTCAGACACCCCTACACACAGCCATGATCCTTCACATTATGGCTGGGTACATGGCTCCCTCAGAATGAACCTCTTCCTTCTATGACCAACACTTCCACACTATAGTCTTTAACCTTGCACCCTACATTCAAGACACCATTCATTTCAAAGTAAAATTAAAGCACTAGCAGCCCCCAGTTGTAAAAACGAAGTCTTTTGACCTAGGTTTCAGCGGTGCTATGAATGCACGCATCAGAAGTAAAATAATCCAACTGGTATGTCACATATGAAACTAAATATCAAGTGATAAATCCCTAGTCAAAAAAATTTTGAAATAGAGTACATAGAAGGCAAACCACTATGAGCTGCTCACATGTATCAAGCTACGGTAGCAACAGGGTCTGATGCTATCATAGCTTGACATGTGTGAACAGCCCATAGTGGCTTGCCTTCTATGTATTCTATTTCAAACAGTTTTTGCCTTAAGCTTTAGCACTTGATATTTAGTTTTATACATGACATGCAAGTTTGAGTGTTTTACATCTGATGAAGGCATTCATAGCAGTGCAGAAACCTAGGTCAAAACATTTCTTTTTTGCAATTGTGGGCTGCTATTGCTATAATTTTACTTTGAAATGAATTAGGTAGCATAAATGATCCTCCAATCCACAAACCAGAAACTCCTTGGAAAATGACAGTACAGACAGGTACTACTTCGTCATTCCTTTTTTTAACGGTATCATTCACTGTCACTGTTTTCTTCCATTTTGCATTCTGGGTGTTCACTACTCTGCACTGTGGTGAAGAAACATTCATAAATTTTATTGGAGGTTTATCTTGATTTATTTTATTCAATGTTGTCACCTAAAGATGAAACTGGATAATATCTTCATAGCAGAGTTCAGTAGCTTTGCATTCTTTCATTCCCTTAGCTTTTGGGCACAAAACCTCAAGTCCATGAGTGCATTTAATAAGAGGTCCTGTTTTATACTTTTTCCTTTGCATTTCAGATCAATGCAACCTCTTTTTGAATGGGGATTTTCTCCCTCTTGAACATTCTTTGACCTGTATGCCATTTTCAGGATCACAAAATCATCATCCATTCTGCTTTAGCCTGAAATACTTCTTTGTAGACTAACATGTGGATATCAACTGAATACTTGTCCAAAACTATGCTGTAGAGGTTCTGACAGCAATAAAATCTATTGCAACACTATTTCCACCAGTAAACATCATTACAATAACAAGCAATGTGGCATACGGCAGCCTGATGTACCTGTCTATTATTGCCAACTGCTTGCTATGCAAAGAAAGTAAAAACACTTGAGAGTAATTTTAGTGAATTTGTCAGCCTTTGCTGTAACACTAAGAATGCATATAATGTATTAAAACCTCATGATTTGGAGTCCTTATGGACATGGCAGTATTCAACCTTTTCTAAAATTTGGTTCAGAAGTTGATGTTAATGATCAATATTTTGCCTTTACTTTGTCTTATTCAGTTTTGAAATTGTGCATTCATAGACTTCTAAAAAATACTCCTCAGTTTGTAACATCACGATTGGTGTATATAGTCATCAGAGAACTTACAACTAACATGCTTATCAGGACACAAAAGATATCGTATTTGTAAGCAAGTGATTGTAATAATAATAACTTCTTGAAAGTTTAAAGTATATGATAGTAATTCCCATTTACAAAAATGAAGAACAGCAAGACACCTTTATTTGTAGATCCATCCCCTGCCTTTCTTTATTCTCAAAACATTTTGAGATGGTAGCTTAGAATACTGTACAATTTTATGACACTAACCCTTTAATGGGAACTCATCATGGCACACATAAATGATTATATACAAGCAAATCAAAATATCATTCCAAAAAGTCTGCCTTGAAAGACCTAAATAATAAAATTGGCGTTTTCTGTTAACTTGTGAATGCCTTTGTGTAGACCACAAATAACACAGGCTCACTAGCCTGGTACATGTCTTTCAACTGGATGTCAGTTTGGCAACCTGTGTATCCTTAACCTATACTGGTTATCCAACTGGGCAAAGGGAACCTACAGTTTTACACAGAATCTGACCCACGTGTCATTTCTGGTGACATCTCACATGATTGAAAAGTGAGGGATCAATAAAATGCACACTGAAAAATCCAAGGTTCCACCAGGATTCAATTCTCTGACCTCCTGATTTCCAGTCAGCTGCTTTACCACTAGACCAAAAGATGTGCCTAGATTATAAAATTCTCTTTTTCCTTGTATGTGTTGTTGTTGTTGTTGTTGTCTTCAGTCCAAAAACTGGTTTCATGCAGCTATCCACACTACACTATCCTGTGTGAGCCTCTTCATCTCTGAATAACTACTGCAACCTACATCCCCCTGAATATGCTTACTGTATTAATTTCTTGGCCTCCTTCTACTAGTTTTACCCCTCACACTTCCTTCCAATACTAAATTGGCGATTCCTTGATGTCTTGGAATGTCTTGTATTAACTAATCACTTCTTTTGGTCAAATTGTGCCACAAATTTCTTGTCTCTTCAATTCTATTCAATATTTCCTCGTTAGTTACATGATCTAATCATCAGCATTCTTCTGTAGCACCACATTTCAAAAGCTTCTGTTCTCTTTTTATCTAAACTGTTTATCATCCATGTTTCACTTCCATTCATGGCCACACTCTAGACAAATACTTTCAGAGAATACTTCCAAACATGTGAATCTGTATTTGACATTAACAAATTTCTCTCCTTCAGAAATGCTTTTTGTGCCATTGCCAATCTACATTTTATATCCTCTCTGCTTTGGCCATCATCAGTTATTTTGCTGACCAATTAGAAAAACTCATCTACTACTTTAAGTGTCTCATTTCCTAATCTAATTCCCTTAGCATCACCTGATTTAATTCAACTATATTCCATTGTCCTTGTTTTGCTTTTGTTGATGTTCATCTTATAATATATCCTCCTTTCAATACAATATCCATACTGGTTAACTGCTCTCCCAAGTCTTTTGCTGTCTCTGACCAAATTATAATGTCATCAGCAAATTTCAATGTTGTTATTTCTTTCCCAAGAACTTTAATTCCTTCTCCATACTTTTCTTTGGTTTTCTTTACTGCTTGCTCAATTTACAAACTGAATAACTTTGGCAATAGGCTATAGTCCTGTTTCACTCCCTTCTCAATCACTGCTTCCCTTTCATGCCCCTCAGCTATTACAGCTGCCATCTTGTTTCTGTACAAATTGTAAATAGCCTTTTGTTCCATGTATAAGACTCCTAATACCTACAGATTTTCGAAGAAAGTGTTTGAGTCAACGTTGTCAAAAGCTTTCTTTAAGACAACAAATGCTGGAAACCAGGTTTATCTTTCCTTAACTCCTACTCCATTGATGAATTTCTCAGTAGAACGAACTGATTTGTGTGTATATAACTTCTACACAATTTCAGTGCAGTAGTGTGTTCATTGTAGATAAGTGTGTGTATGTGTGTTTTAGTACAATCTAATTTCTGCACCACTTCAGAGCAGCAATGTGTTCATTGTAAATAAGTATTATAGTAGTTCTATTACATGTTTATTACCTTATAAATAAAAACAACTTTTTTATTATAAATTCAGTGCATTAGTGTCTGTAAAATGATTCTTTCATACAGTGTTCATTTAAAAAAAATGATGATCATTCCACTTGGGACCTGTGGAAGGTACATTAGCTTATTTGTTTCATTTGTAAATATTTCTCATGTATTATTGTTTTTCTGACATGTTCTGCATCCTGGAGGACCTCCGCACTACGGATCAATTGCAATGAAAGTAAACCTAATCTAATCTAATTATTGTTTTTTCGACATGTTCTACATCCTGGAGGACCTCCTCACTACATATATATTGGAATGAAAGTAAATCTAATGTGATCTAATCTAAGACAAGTAGTAGTGTCAGTATTGGTTCGCATATTCCTATATTTCCCCAGAATCCAGCATCTCTGCTGTATGGTGAGTAGCAACTATCCTTTTCATAATACTGTTACATTCCATCCTGGATTTTCCATTTTAAAGTTTGTGTAAATGGAAATAAAAGCACAGACATGTCTGGAGAAGAAGAATGAACTATGAAATAGACACAGATTAAATAAGATTTGTGCAAAGGGGTTTTATGATGTAATGGAGAAAGATAATCTAACTGTCATTAAGATTTGCTTTGCCATGCAGCAAAATCGATGTATTCTAAAATCAGCCATCTTTTAGATTTTCTATGCTAGACAAGTATGAATATACAATCCATGCATCATAAGCCATACCAAGGAGCAAACAAAAGAAAGCATGATTACCTACATCTGACTGGGTGCAGAATCTTCAAGAGGATGCAGTCAAGTTGCTTTGACTTTGCTGGACTTTCTTTACCAATTACATAAGAAACTATCAAATGATGGGACAAACACTATACATCTACTCTTAGATTTTTGCAGCAGTTGAAATAAAAAAAGTTGTATGATGGTGATGCTTACAGCATTCTTGGAAAAGAGTGTGAAATTCAATAATATTCCTAATTTCTTTCCTGTTCTTGGTCACAGCTATATGCCTCCACTTATGACGAAAAGGCATCTTGTCTCCTAAAGAATATGATTATATTTTAGAAGAGCTGTGCAGGTAAGCATAGCTCATGATGTGCCACCTCTATCCCCCATCCTCCTCCTCCACTGTTCAATGCAGTTGCTGCTATGTGGTGTGCGCAGAGGGGTATCAGCAGGAGCAGGCATCTATGCATTGCGCTATTGAAGTCACTATACATTACGTAATTGTACATTGTGCAAAAAATTTAAGAATTTTTAACATGATTTTTGTTGACTAATGTAAAAAAAGATGTAGCTCATTATCAAATTCCACTGACATTGTTTCATCTGTTTAGTCATGAAATGTTACACACAAAGTTACTTTCACATTGAATAATGTTAGTATGGAAGTATGGATTAACACATTGAGGCCTGTATAAGCATTTTATTTATTACTTTTAATCATATTATGTAGACTGTATCAACCAAAAGCATTTTCACAAAGACGATAAAGTATGAAAGTCAAAAAGCACATAGCTTTTTCAAGTAGTAAATATGTTTCTCTAATTTGCATTATATTCTTTAAATCATTAAATATTCTTTATTACACCTTCTAAAGTAGCCCATATAGAATACTGCTCAAGTGTGTGAAACCCGTACCAAATATGACTAATGGGATATTGAATTTATATAGGGAAGGGCAGTATAAACGGTCACAGATTTGTTTGATCCATGGGAGAATGTCACAGAGATATTGAAGGAACTGAACTGGAAGAATTTGGAGGTTGATGTAAACTATACTGAGAAAGTGTATTACCAAAGTTTCAACAACTGGCTTTAAATGATGACTGTAAGAATATACTACAATCCCCTATGTATTGTTCACACAGGGATTGAGAGGATAAGATTACAATAATCACTGCACACACAGAGGTTTTCAGACAATTGTTCTTCCAGTGTTCAAGATGTGAATCGAATGGGAAGAAACCATAATAACTGGTACAATGGGATATACCCTTTGCTATGCATGTCATGGTGGTTTGCCGAGTATACATGTAGATGTAGATGTTCCTTTTTTATGTTCACACTCTCTCTGTAGCAAATTTCATCAAAATTGATTCTGTGATTTGGTTGTGAAAAGATAACAGGCAGAGTAACTTTTGCAATTGTATCATTAGTATGGATTTATCTAGGACAGTGCTGGTATTTATCCAAGAAAGATACATCCTGTAGATTATCAAACTTTCTAGCTGCAGATTGGAAATAGTATTAATAGAAACATAAATGTACAGCTGAGTCCAAGTGCTGAATCTATCATTATTAAAACCACTTTTCCACAGGCAACCGAAAATTGTGTTAGCACATTCAGGCCAATGTTGAGTTTTAGCATCAATGATTGCATATATCAGTAGGTGAATGTTCAGGAAAGGAAAATATCCTAAGCTCTGCAGAAACTCACCACCAATTGCGAAGGCAGGAGGCATTGGCTAGGCTATAAAAAAAAGGATGATACAGAATACAGGTCTTTTTATATTAACATTGGCGTTCAGTATCACAAGCTGAAGACAACTGTTTTCTAGCCCCTGAATGTTTTAGTTGCTGTATTTCCCTATTAGTACTGTACTCCACTCCTACACCTTGTGGAAGGTTTGCTTTGACAAGATGAATGACAGTCTCATCAAACATGAGAATAAGTTGGGGCACCTATATATTCCTGTATAACACTTCTGATCTTTCAAGAAATATATTGTGATTCTTCAATTGATTGCAATGCTATCACCAGGGAGGTGCTGTAAGTGCACATAAAATTTTAGCACTTTGGTTGAAATACCATCACAGTCAGAAGAATTACTACATTTCAGTTACCTAACAATTTGGGTGAATTCTTTGACAGCAGACTTACGTCTGCTGGTGAAGTGTCCAACACCTTTTCAAGTAGATCTAAAGAATCTACTTTTGACAGCCCATTTTTCTCCCAATGTTTTCAGCTATTGGTAAGAAGACTTCATTTGTTTCAGTGCAAATGATTTAAACATCATCCACCTCACTGGTACTGTCATTAGGTAGTTCAGAACCTTTTACCTTACACAGTTTATTCATTTCATATGTAGTAATCCATCAAACTGTCTCTTCTTTGTACTTGGAATTTTTTGTGCAGAGAGCATAGCTTTTGTCTTTTTGATGAGACAATGTCAGCTTTCGCAATATTTCTTGTAGAGCACCTTTAACCCTCTAGCAGGTGCGTCTATGTAAAAAATTTGCCAAACACAAGTAAAATTGTTTTGTACTGTTTGATTGTTGTTTCATAATTGTGAGCAATATCTACCCCTTTATTACTGCTTCAGTTAACACAGTGATGAGCTGTGTTGTCATAAGCCCAAGTGAGCTGCAGTAGTATAAAATAAAAGGTGATCTAGGTCAGAAAAAATTATGATCTTTGCAAGTAAATGACCCACATTATGAGCTAACAACACAATCCTAAAATGAGGCAGTTCTCTATGAGATAATGAGCAATCGAATAAGTGGCTGTCTGGAATCTGATGCAACTGCACTGTTTAATGCTTCAAGTGGGTCGTTACTGTTTGGTAACACCTGTCTATGGGAACAGAGTAACATATGGAAATTTATTTAATTACTGTTAAATTATATAGTGCTTTAGTGTATATTATTTAAGTTTATTTTATCACTTTTTTAAATTAAACCATGAATTTCCTTGGTAATGTAAAGACAGCTATTCTTTAAATACATACTCATGCCAGCCTCTGTTATGAACATTGGCAAGCCCATTTGCTAGTTAAGTTTTGATTAGTGCTAGCCCTCAATAATAAATAAAGTTCTCTCTTTCTGGCACAAGATACTTTGATTCAAGGTGTTATCTATCCTTTCTCTCAGTTTACACTGTCATTATCCTCTTTAAAGGAATTCATAGCATCGTAAGAAAATTTTTAGGAAAGAATTGAATTTCTCATCTACTGTGTGTGCTTGGTGATGTTCTCCCTGCTATTCATCCAGTAAATTCTCTCTGAACAGTTTCCCCTAGGATCAGTATCACAGAATTACAAGTGCTGACTATTTTGTATCAGTCTGATGTGGATACTTTACTGCTGTCATTTGACCACTGCACCCTGATATACCATTTACTTTGGGGCTCATGTCTGTATCAAAGGAGTCTGTTAGTAATAAATGGTAAGCACTCTATTGTGTATGTTCTACAGAATTAATTTATTCAGGTTAACACATTTTCCACTTACAAGGCTGTCAACAAAAGTTTGTAAACAACACTGGAAAAGATGTTACTCATCCAGACTGAGGCACAAACATACAGTAAATGTTATCTTTGACAGTGCAGTATTAATGCAGTTTATAAGGTAAAAAGTCAAACAATAAATATAAAGGGAGAAAACCAGAAAAAACATTAACATGAAACTCAATAAACAGTGCCTATATAACAGTTTACATTAAATGAACAAACCTTATAAAATAAAATTAGTATCTGATAAGACTATTTCAAGAAGTATTACACACAGGTGATACACAAACCAAGTAAAAGCAAGATGTAACAATTGCATCAAGACATAACAATTGTAACAACAGAACATTTTGAGTACACAGTTAGTTACAATGGAATAAAATGAACTGAATAAACACATAAATATCAAGGAATATGAAGGAACAGACTGTTTGGGAAGTAATGAAAAACTAACATTATTACATGAAGTTTAGAAGAGGGGAAGTATTAAGCTGCATTTGGTCATGTAAGATTAAATCAGGACTGTGGGACAGATGTTTTTTGGATTCCAGGGCTTCTAGCAGTTTGTGTTTTTGTTCTGTTTGCTAAGTGAAGTACATGTGACTGTGGCTGGTAGTCGTGGCCTTCACTTAATACGTGGTCGGCAAATGTGGAGTCATAATTCTGCAAACTGCATTCATGTTCACTCAGCCTAGTTACTATGTCCATGCCTGATTGACAAATATAAAACTTATCACAATAAGGCCAAATAATTTTGTGCACCCCACTATTGGCTAGTAATTGGGTCTTATCTTTGCTACTGAAAATACACTGGGCTGTGGTGTTCTTCACATAGTAGGAAACCCTATAGTTGCAGGGTTTCAGTGTTTTTGCTAGACTCTGTGATACCTATCCTAGGTGTAGCACTATACATCTCTCCTGGCAGACAGTGGAAGGGCCAGCACAGGGACCATAGAAGAGTGGTATAATTTTCAGGTTTTGTTTCCTATCCAAGATGTGTCAGTCAGGACAGGGTTGTAGCCATTGGCTGAGGCAATAAATTTAATTGTGTCTAACTTCACTTTGAAAGCTTTTTTGGCATGGGAACAGATATGAGATGGTGCACCTTTGAGAGGGAAACTACACAAGTAGGCATTACTGAGTCTGTAGTTGTAGTATTTCTGTAAATTCTGAATTAATGTTCCCATGTATTGTTGTCAATGATGCGATCTAGGAAGATTATGGGCTTCTTGCCAATTTCCATTGTAAACCAATTATTTTTATGTTGACCTTCTCCTTAAGTTATGCAAAAATGTGTTGAACTGTCTAGTAGTGCCTGTCTACACACACAGCACATCGCTTATTATCTGAACCAATATTTAATATCTGCACTCTGTACTCAAAAATTCTTTATTCGGAAACTATTGTTCAAAATGGTGCACAAATATTTCAGCCAAAAGTGGACTAAGAGGGGACCCTGTAGCTAAGCTGTTTGTTTATGCAGAGTCTCTTGGAACTGAAAATAGTTTTGTGATTGTTCTCAAGTCATTCAATTCCACAGAATTTACATTAGACCTGCACATCAGTTTTCTCAGAATATCAAAACATTCCCCTACTGGTATGTTGGAAAATAAAGTCAGACATCAAAGGATTCTGATTTAGTGCTGTGTGAGATAGGTAGAGCTTTTCTTATTTGCAAGGTCCACTCAGGTTGAAATACCATGCTTGATTTGAATTTAGTGTTGCTTTTAATTAAGGTTCTCTTGCCTGCATCTCCATCCATTACAGTTTGCTGCATTCATGGCAATTTTGGTGGGTTGTGAGCCTCAGTCTAATGGTTAACTGGTTATGTGAGACCTTCCAGATGCATGGTATGCTTGAGGAATCATAGACTCATGCTTTCTGCTTACCTGACCAATCACTAATTGAGTCAGTTACTCATAGGCAAGGACTGTTCAGACCCATCTATGTTGCAAGTTTAATGCCATGAGTTAACATATCTAACCTGATTATGTTGCTGACCTGGTAACATGGCTTCTAAGCTATGAAAATAATAATTAAATACATTATTTACAAGAGCATCAAAGCAGTTGTTATTCAAGATGCCAAAATAGATAGCAATGACATTTTTGAGATAACTCTATCAACTGATAGGATAGGTTACTGGCAAATGGAGGTGATCTATTTGTCACAGTAACAGGAAATTCAAATCCACCAAGGCAGAAATTGAATCTGCATCTGAGAGTGTCTGGGCAAGAGTCAGTATCAAGGGTTGACATAAACTTATAATAAGAGCTTTCTGTTGACCACCAGACTCACTCCAAGATGAACCAAAAACTCACAGTTCACTACTATGAATATTTCCCAATCATACTGTAATAATCAGAAGAGAGATTAATCATCCAACAATTTGTTTGGGATAGTTATAGGTTTGTAAGTGGTTGGTATTACACGGCAACCTAAACATTGCTAAATGTTTTCTCTGAAATCTACCTAAAACAGATAGTTTAGGAGGCCATGCATAGTACAGATATGGCACATTATACCTAATGGCAACAAATAGACCTGATATATTTGAAAATTATTACATTGAATGTGAAGTCAATGACTACTAGGCAGTCATAGCAATAATGATTACCAAAGTACAAAGAGGCCCTAAGATGAACAGAAAGAACTTAAATTTTTAGCAAACGAGATAAAGAAGCAATAGTCTCATATCGCAAAGAGGAACTTGAAAAAATTTTGCTCTAGGCTGGAGTATGTAAAAGAATTATGGCGCGAGTTTAAAAGTTAAGTTGACTGTGTGTTGGATAGGTATGTACTGGTAGCTAGGTAAATAGTTCATGATGGGATAGATCCTTCATGGTGTACAGCCATCACAAAGAAACTTCTAAAGAAACAGATGTAAAACAAAGCACAGGGTTGTAGACAGACAGATGCTGAATGAAATACATATAGCTGTCAAACTGAAAGTAGCAAGTAAATGCATACATGGTGACCTCCATTTTAAAATGTTCCTTTACCAACAAAAATCCAAGACTATTGCCCCAGTTTAATTCTCACACCACTGCAAATATGATATAGAATTTAGTGAACATGGTGCTGAGAAACAGCTGAAATTCCTAAAATTGATAAAAGCTTTAGGACCCAATGGAACCCCAATCAAATTCTGCACAGAATTTACAGCTGAGTTAGCGTCTTTTAATCATAACATACCAGAGATACATTGTCAAGAAATTGTGTCCAGTAGCTGGTAGAGAGCAAAGGTTACATCAGTCTACAAGAAGAGTACAAAAAGCGCCCCACAGAACTACCATCCCATAATTTTGAATACATTAATCTAATGTAGAAATATTCAAATCTCAAACATAAATAAGTATCTTGACCAGAATGACCTCCTTCAAGTGGACCAGAATGGATTCTGGAAACATCAGCCAATCAATCATGCTAAACCCAACTCACACTTCCCTAATGTGACTTCCTAGAAGCCATGGATCAGGGAATCAGGTCAGTGCAGTACTTTAAATGTTGGAAAGTATTTGACTCGGTACCAAACATATGCTTGTTATCAAAAGTGCAACTGAGGATTTCTTGGTTGGGAGAATGCAGTTTCTTATCTTGGATGGAGAGTTATAAACAGATCTAGAAGTAACTTCAAAGATGACCAAGGGAAATGTGCTGGAACCCCTGACATTAATGTTGTATGTTAATGTTCTTGTACAAAATATTAATAGTAACTTATGACTTTCTGTTGACGATGCAGGTATCTATAATGAAGTACTACAAGAAAAAAGGCTGCACAAATATTCAATCTGATTTTGACAAGATTTCAAAAGTGGGGCAAGCATTGGTGACTTGTTTTAAATACTCAGAAATGTAGTATCCTATGACTACACTATCAATGCATCACAACTGGCATCACGCAACTCGTACAAATACCTGTGCGGGATTTAACAATTCATTGGGATATGAAAGGAAACAATCACATACACTATTGTAGGTAAAGCAGGTGGCATACTTTGATTCATTGGTGGGATGCTAACAAAATTCAAGAGTCTCCAGAGGAAATAGCTTACAAAATGCTATTGCGACCCATCATAGAAAACGTGTCAAGTCTGTAAGACCTGTACCAAATAGAATCAACAAAGGATATAGGGAGCTGATATTTAATGGTAAGTCATTAACATACAAGAGAAATAGGACTGCATCTAATATGGAGACTTGTGGAACACCTTGAGATATATTTTTCCAGTCAGAATAATAATTTGCCCTATTTAAAGGGATGTTAATTCTTTGATTTCTGTTTAATAAGTAGGATTTAAGCTATTGTAGGGCAATGTCCCTAATTCTCTTCTTTTCAAATCTGTAAATAAGCAATGCATGGTTTACAAACTCAAATGTGATACTAGAAAACACAACAGAGCTGAATATTAAGATATTAATCTTCAGGAAGGATTAAAAAGAAAAGCATGTCACGCATCTTAATTTAGTATAGCGTACAGGGACTCATATGGGACTTCATGATGCCCAAAACTATATTTTCAAGTGACAGACTGGACGAGTAATGTAGCTGCTGAGAAATCCTTACCTTTCCACCATGTCAGATGAAGCTGCTACTTTATATGGTATTTTATTTAGTGAAGTGATAACAAACAGAGACCCATGTTCCCCATTACTTAACAATACTAACAGTACCTTCTTCATACATTTATGAAATTTTTATTTTCCTCTACAATAAGCACTTTTCGATACAGGTAAAAATGATATTGCACTTGTTGATGTGCAATAATGCTTGTATAAATGTACATTGCAGCAGTTTTTTTATAGTCATCATCTTAGACTGTAATTTTAACTTGGTCCTGTATAATAAAAAATTATAACTGTAAATAGTATTGTAGTAATATCTATAAATTAATTTCAAACTTTCATTCTCTGTATTTTTTCATCTATTTAAACTTTTGTGTAAAAAAAGAAGCTAATGATTCTTTTTCAGCTTCCCATGTGTCTTTTATAATAAATTTGACAACTTTAACATTGTAAATTCTGAGAAACACGAAATATATATATATATATATATATATATATATATATATATATATATATATATATATATATATATTTGTGATGATAATATGAATTTTTTTATATAGTTACATCATTTTTTTGTATGCAGCTCAGAAACAGAAGAGTGAGGGACAGAGCATAGGAGCTGCAGTAGATCGTCTCACTGTCCAAAAATCAACCTGCCTCCTGCCTGCTCGCCTTAGCAGAGAACGCTTTTACATGCCTCCATGAGCTCAAAATGCAGTGACAATGGTTGCCACTGTGCAGACATGATTGTAATGCAAGCCACATAGGTGACAGCTGGAAACTTCTGATTAGACTGCGACTTTTGTGTCAAATAAACTGTGTGTAACCAGAGAGAGTCCGCAAGTTCTGGGATGCATTCGTGCCAGATCCTCTTGTATTAAAAGAAATTCATACCAAAGACTTAATTATAACTATTTATATGTAGGGAAAGAGATGAATAACGTTAAATATTTCACTTTTCCCCTCTTTATTGCCATTATTGCGTAAAAATACGTGGACAGCTATCTTTAAATTAGTGTCTTTACAAAACCTGTTTCCCGTAGATGTCTTCGTCACATTGAGTGAGATATGGAGAAGTGACTGATAGGATGCTAAGTGTAATGGAGATACCAAATATTTAATAGAGAACTTTTGCATTATGTGTACAATGAATGTTGTGATCTGTGTCTGCTGTTCTTCAAAGATGTGATGCTGTTAGTTACAACTGCAGGTACTTCAATTTTATGTAACTAAAAATTCTGAAAAAAACAGTGTTGCTAATATGTGTTGTTGTCAGCAATGTGCAGAGTCTTAGATAAGCAGTGTACTATGTTGAGTTCTTCATATTCAAGAACCTGATTTGTAAGTACTGATGCTAAAGAGGTAGAAGTTGGAACCCACACCATCAGTTGTATGTCAAAGGCATGTTTAGCACTACTTGCCACATACATGCTTATTTGAATGGTCGTTTCAGCTTGATGCTGTGTGTTTTAAAACTGAACTGTAGTTACTGTTATGCTCGTGTCTCAATGTAATGTTATAAGAAAAAAATTAACTTATTGTAGTCAAACAATGGCAGCTTATATAGCTGTACTATTGAAAAAAACTTTTTAAAAAAGATTACAGCAGCCCCATTGAAACAATGCTTTCTGATGCAAAGGTTTGCTGACTGTTTCTGAAATGAAGACTCAGAATAGTAGTTGAAAATGCCGCAGATGCAACAGGTTAGGCGAAGTGGTTCCAAAGGATCTTCAGTTATTATAACTTATAACTAATAGGGAGAGTGTCTTTAGTTACTACATCTTCTGTAAAGTTATTTTTACAGTACTTCACAGTCTCTTGAGCAACCTTATACAGAGACTGTAACTTAATTAAATGCAGATATTCAAAATACCAGACATAAGCATCTTACCATCAAATATATTGCTGACTGTTACATAACATCAATTTGTATGCCAACTGACTATTTTTCAGAAAGAAATCATTCTTAAATTATTCATCTGTTGTTTGTGTGCTGCAGCTGAAAATAGAATTCAACAAGCTATAAAAGAATAGTTATAAAATTTGTATCCAATTTGTCAAAATAGTACAACTAAGACTATACTGTCATGAAGACAGCAATTCTGTTTTGAAAAGATCTGATAAAGTCATTTTATATAGAAATAACTTTAATATAAAGAAATTAAAGCATGTTTAAATGCCAACCTGCCAGATCGCAATTTTATATTATTATTTGTGCCTATGTTACAAGAAGGAATAACAGTGATGAACATATGTGTAATTCACAGCAGCAACAAAATCAAGGGCAAGTAAAGTAGCTCTCTCATTTTAAATATACCATGTGATAATGTGAACGCTTGTTCACAGACTCATTCCTACTAAAATTATATTATGCTTGCTTCCTATGTAAATTTGCAAGAGATCTACCAGAAGATAGTATGTAGTCAGTGTCTGACAGGATCTAAATTACACATTCAATTATCCACATAAATGATTAATGATAATTTATGTTGGTCAGAAACAAATCTGGTATTTCTCTCTAATCATAACAGACAATAGTACCTCAATTATAATTAAAAAGCACCAACTAGATAATTTAAAGTTGTGTTAAATTATTGTAATTACTCTGTAAATATCATTAACCTTGAAAAAAGTATGTATATAAATGTATATGTCTATATTGTGCATAAGATCGATGTACATTTTGTGTTCTTTAATACAACAGCTTTGGAAAGCAGTTGCTTAGATTTTGCATATATTTAATTTTAAAATTATTGACCAAGTTTGCTTTATTTGTATTGAATCAATACAGCCACTTTGACATGAATGTGTAACTAAAAATACTCAGCACAATGTTTAGACTGAAACAGCATAGTTAGTTTTCAAAAGGCATAATTTCCTTTGATATAGAGGCAGCGAACTTTGCATCTTGTCCAAGGATTGATGCAGCTCATCAATATCATTTCTGTTCTCTGTAGATGTATTTAGCTGCCATTATTAATTTGAGTTCATATGATACAGTTATGATTCTTTAAGAAATTATTTCCTTACATATGGTGCAGCCTTTACAGTAATTTCAAAATACTTGATCCTACTGGTACGTGGTTGAGTTTGCTACCTCAAGAGAGCTCATGTTTCTCTGC
Organism: Schistocerca gregaria; assembly: GCF_023897955.1. Taxonomy (NCBI): domain Eukaryota; kingdom Metazoa; phylum Arthropoda; class Insecta; order Orthoptera; family Acrididae; genus Schistocerca; species Schistocerca gregaria. The sequence goes on from NC_064927.1 coordinate 426,479,390, forward strand.
ATTGCCTAATTCTACAAAGAAAGATAATAAATTGTGACAATAATATCTAGATATATATAAATATATGTCAATAATAGCCTCAAGTAATGCATTTCTGATAAAGAGTATTGTTTGGCCATCTTTTGGTCTTTCACTGTTTCACAAATACAATAGTTTGAATATTTGACAGGACATTGTATTGCATTAGAATTGATGTGAATTACAAAATGAGTAAAGAAATTTCTAGGAAACAACCAATGCAAGCAGTATGGTGGTCATTTCAACAGTGCAGATATTCTCTCAGTAGTTGCTTTAAATGTTTAAGGTTGTAATATTGTTCTAGAAATTTAGTAATTTTTATGTTACCTATGTATATCAGTATTATAGTATATTAAATCAATCTTCAATCAGTTATTAATAACAGCTTCTAAAATTACTAGTTCAGATTTCCTCCAATGAAAATGATCACCCTACATGCATCAGTAACATAAAAAAGAATTGTTTAAAATTCCATATTATAGGATTTATCTTTTATTCATATGTTTTGTGACTGTTTTATACAAAATGAGTACATTATCATTCTTGAAAACCAGCAGTATTTAAAAAAAACTTATTTTCTCTTTTTTATTTTTGATTAAAATGTACATAGTTATATCTTTTCTTAATTCAATCAATAAATAATGTTTAAAAGCACAGTCATAAATTTAACTTTGATTTGTCCCTCTAATCTCCTTCACTCTCTCATGGTTGTTTTTGAATTCCAGAAGTCAGTTTTGTGATTTTAATATTTTAACATCCAATCTCACTCAAAAATGCATGTACAGAACACACACACATACTGGCTATGGCAATGCAGCCAGCTGGAGTGACAGCTTATGTCAAATTGAGTGGGTGGGAAAAGCAAGAAGAATGAAAAGGTAAATAAATGACTGTTGTGTACTGTTTTGAGTTAACAAAAAACCACCACTTACTTCCAAAAAGGGCAGCGCACAAATCCGTTCCATTACACAGGAATGATCAGAAGGGGTATAGGTGGGTTGGCATCTAGCTCAGTTCCTTTTAAAACAAGAGATGCAAATCTGGTAAAAATCAGGCAATGTAATAGTTTTCTTCAGAGTAAAGGGATGCAGAAGATGTAGCTCAGGAACTTGCATCTGTTTGGAAGTAGCCCTTCAACTACGGTCCCAGGTGGAACATGTGAGAACAGGGTAGGCTTGTGTTTACAGAACAGAAGCCAGAAGTGGAAAGCACAGCACATCTGCTGCAGCCCATGACTGCCTGCAGCCTGGGCTGTACATGACTCCTTCCCACATGCCTAGTGGCAAAGTTCGAAACTGATGCTTTTCCAAGGCATCTCTCTGTCAACAGTTCTTACCATGAGAACCACGCTGAGGCCAGAATCATATGGTGGAATCATTGGCAGGCTATGAACTGTTTTCACAACAATGAAGTCGAAGTATAGCTGTTGCATTTGCAAAGTATTGGGTTGGTGCAAAAGTTCATAACTTTTTTCCGTATGTTTAATAATCACAACAGATACACATAACATAGACATAAGTCATCAATAATGTATTATCCTTCATTATTTACAACAGTCTGCCAACTCTGGGGTGACTTTTCAATTCTGGGACTGTAAAATCACATGATTTTGAAGTGAAGAACCCATTGAGCCATGTTTGGAGCCCATTTTCATTCGGAAAGCAAGTTCCTTGAAGTCTGTTTGATAGAGAGTAGAAAATGTGAAAACCTGAGGGTGTAACATTAGGTGCTTTAGGTGGGTGTGGAATGACTGTACAACCCAACTTCTGTATAATGATTTTTGTCAGTCTACCAAAAAGCAGGCAGGTGTTATTGTGTAGCAGCATCACTTCACACAGTCTTCCTGGTTGTTGTTCTTGGACTGCATCTGCAAGACATTTCAGTTGCTGACAGTAAATAACAGCAGTGATGATTATTAGTACGCCACACAGTCACTGTTTCACAAGATGCATAATGTTATCTTTTGTGATGCACACAAGTCTTTCTACAGGAAGATGCTGTTTATTTAGCCTCAGCCATTCCTTTCTTTTCCTTGTGGTAACATAAAGATAACATTTCTCATCACCAGTAACAACACAGTATAGGAATGGTCAGTGTTGTTCAAGAGCTGGTTGATGATGAACATGCAAAGATATACATATGGCCACCAGCTGATATTGTGATTTTGGCTTAGAGCATCCATTATCCATACACCCAATTTTTGAAGCTTTCCCATTGCATGCAACAGTTGCTTGATGGTGTAATGATCACAGTTCACCATACTTACCGCTTCTTGAGTACACTGATGTGAGTCATTGAGGAGTAATGCCTTTAAACAGTCCTCAATACCCAAATGTCTTCCTGAATATGGAGAACCATTCATTTCAAAATGAGCCTCCTTAAACAAGAAAACCATTTTCTCGACATGATCTGTCCACTGGCATTATCTGCAAACATGGTGCACATGTACCTGGCTCCCACTGCTGCTATCACCCCTCTATCCAACTGAAACAAAGAATATGTCAGAGATGTTTCTAGCATCCACAGCTTGACTCACTATCTCCAAATGAGAAAATGACAATACATAAACTCAAATAGCAATAGTAAACGACAAATAAAAAATGACAATCAATAAATGAACCCAGTGCAACCAGAGACGGAATGTGAAACAGGAGGAAGTAATAGGACGAGGGGGCTAAAAGTGTTGCGGTGGAGCAAGTGAGGACATTAGGTTAGCACAGGTTGAGGTCAGGATAATTTCAAGAGTGAAGAAAGTTTTGTAAGGATAACTCCCATCTGCGCATTTCAGGAAAGATGGTGGCTGATGGAAGGATCCAGATGGCTGGGTTGTGAAGCAGCCATTGAAATTCAGCACATTATATTCAGTTGCATGTCGTGCCACAGGATTGTATACTTTGCTCTTGGCTAGAGTTTGGTGGTGGCTGTTCATCCTGATGGACAGCTCGTTGGTAGTCATAATAAAAAAAAAAAGCTACACAATCATTGTGACAGTGTTGGTATACAACTTGGCTGCTTTTGCATGTGGGTCAGCCTTTGAGGGGGTTAGAAAAACCTATGACAGAACATCTACATCTACATCTACATTTATACTCTGCAAGCCACCCAACAGTGTGTGGTGGAGGGCACTCTATGTGCCACTGTCATTACCTCCCTTTCCTGTTCCAGTTGCTTATGGTTCGCGGGAAGAACAACTGTCTGAATGCCTCCATGGGCACTCAAATCTCTCTAATTTTACATTTGTGATCTCCTGGGGAGGTATAAGAAGAGGGAAGCACTATATTCGATACCTCATGCAGAAACGCACCCTCTCGAAACCTGGAAAGCAAGCTACACCGTGATGCAGAGCACCTCTCTTGCAGAGTCTGCCACTTGACTTTGCTAAACATCTCTGTAATGCTATCACACTTACCAAATAACCCTGTGACGAATCGCGCCGCTCGTCTTTGGATTTCTCTGTCTCCTCTGTCATCCCGACCTGGTACGGATCCCACACTGATGAGCAATACTCAAGTATAGGTCGTACGAGTGTTTTGTAAGCCACCTTCTTTGTTGATGCACTACATTTTCTAAGGACTCTCTCAATGAATCTCTACCTCCTACCTGCCTTACCAACAATTAATTTTATATGATCATTCCACTTCAAATCGTTCCATATGCATACTCCCAGATATTTTACAGAAGTAACTGCTACCCGTGTTTGTTCCACTATCAAATAATCATACAGTAAAGGATCCTTCTTTCTATGTATTCGCAATACATTACATTTGTCGATGTTAAGGGTCAGTTGCCACTCCCTTCACCAAGTGCCTATCCGCTGCACATCTTCCTGCATTTCGCTGCAATTTTCTAATGCTCCCATTTTCTCTATACTACAGCATCATCCGCGAAAAGCGCATGGAACTTCCAACATTATCTACTAGGTCATTCATATATATTGTGAAAAGCAGTGGTCCCATAACACTCCCCTGTGGCACACCAGAGGTTTCTTTAATGTCTGTAGACTTCTCTCCATTGAGAACAACATGCTGTATTCTGTTCGCTAAAAACTCTTCAATCCAGCCACACAGCTGTCCTGATATTCCTTAGGATCTTACTTTGTTTATCACCCAACAGTGCAGAACTGCATCGAATGCCTTCCAGAAGTCAAGGAAAATGGCATATACCTGGGAGCCTGTATCTAATAGTTTCTAGGTCTCGTGAACAAATAAATACTCCTACAGAGTAAATTCTGGGTTTCCAGAAATGACATGATACGCAATCAAAAAACATGTTCTAAAACTCTACAGCAGATCGATGCCAGAGATATAGTCCTATATTTTTGCGCATCTGCTTGACGACAATTCTTGAAAACTGCAACTACCTGTGCTCTTTTACAAACATTTGGAACCTTCCGTTCATCTAGAGACTTGCGGTACACAGCTGTTAGAAGGGGGGCAAGTTCTTTAGCGTACTCTGTGTAAAATCGAAGTAGTATCCCATCAGGTCCTGTGCACTTTCCTCTGTTGAGTGATTTCAGTTGCTTTTCTGTTCCTTGGTCACTTATTTCGATGTCCGCCATTTTTTCGTTTGTGAGAGGTTTTGGGGTAAGAACTGCAGTGCGGTCATCCTCTGTGAAACAGCTTTAGAGAAAGGTGTTCAGTATTTCAACTTTACACGTGTCAACCTCTGTTTCAACGCCATTATCATCCCAGAGTGTCTGGATATGATGTTTCAATCCACTTACTGATTTAACGTAAGACCAGAACTTCCTAGGATTTTCTGTCAAGTCCGTACATAGAATTTAACTTTCGAATTCACTGAACGCTTCAAGCATAGCCCTCCTTACGCTAACTTTGACATTGTTTAGCCTCTGTTTGTCTGAGAGGTTTTGGCTGCATTTAAATTTGCAGTGAAGCTCTAACTTTTTCCATAAACACTCAACATTGTCAGTGTCGGAACAGAAATTTTCGTTTTGATCTGTTAGGTAGTCTGAAATCTGCCTCCTATTACTCTGGCTAAACAGGTAAACCTTCCTCCCTTTTCTTTATATTCCTATTTACTTCCATATTCAGGGATGCTGCAACGGCCTTATGATCACTGATTTCCTGTTCTGTGCTTACAGAGTCGAAAAGTTTGGGTCTGTTTGTTATCTCCATGAGTCAGTTCTCAGTTTAACTGCTTGAGGCAATTTTCAGATAGTGCACTCAGTATAATGTCACTTGATGCTCTGTCTCTACCTCCCATCCTAAACATCTGAGAGATCCAGTCTATATCTGGTAAATTGAAATCTCCACCTAAGACTATAATATGTTGAGGAAATTTATGTGAAATGTATTCCAGATTTTCTCTCAGTTGTTCTGCCGCATTAGTGACCATAATAATTCACAGGACCATAATAATTCACAGGAACTATCCACTCCTATTTCACTACAGGATAAACTACTGCTAACAGTGACAAACACGCCACCACCGGTTGCATGCAATCTATCCTTTCTAAACACCATCTGTGCCTTTGTAAAAATTTCGGCAGAATTTATCTCTGGCTTCAGCCAGCTTTCTGTACCTATAACAATTTCAGCTTTGGTGCTTTCTATCAGTGCTTGAAGTTCCGGTACTTTACCAATGCAGCTTCGACAGTTTACAATTACAATACCGATTGCTGCTTGGTCCCCCATGTCGTTACTTAGCCCCACCCCCTTTGAGGCTGTTGCCCTTTCTGTACTTGCCTGAGGCTATCTAACCTAAAAAACTGCCCAGTCCATGCCACACAACCCCTGCTGCCTGTGTAGCCACCTACTGTATGTAGTGGACTCCTGACCTATCCAGCAAAACCGGAAACCCCACCACCCTATGGCGCAAGTCGAGGAATTTGCAGCCCACACGGTCGCAGAACCTTCTTAGCCTCTGATTCATATTCAGACACTCCACTCAGCTCTGTACCAAAGGTCCGCAGTCAGTCCTGTCGACAGTGCTGCAGATGGTGAGCTCTGCTTTCATCCTGCTAGCGAGACTGGCAGTCTTCACCAAATCAGATAGCCGCCGGAAGCCAGAGAGGATTTCCTCTGCTCCATAGTGACTGACATACATCATTGGTGCCAACATGAGCGACCACCTACAGATGGGTGCACCCTGTACCCTTCATGCCATCTGGAAGGATCCTTTCCACGTCTGAAATGACTCCCCCCAGTATGCACACGGAGTCCACATTGGTTTTCTTCCCCTCCCTTGCAGCCATATCCCTAAGGGGCCCCATTACATGCCTGAGTCTAACACAGGGATATGATCCCAGTGGCAAGGGCTTGGCTTTGGGAGTTGCCTAGGGGTGGACTAGGATGTTGTTAGGGTTGGGTGGGTGATGAAACGCCACTTTGGGAGCGGTGGGAAGGATGTAGGTTAGGACGTCCATCATTTCAGGGCATGATGATTGATAGTCAAAGCACTGACAAAGGATGTCGTTTATTTGTTCCAGTCCACTGTGGTACTGGGTGATGAATGGGGCACTCTTCTGTAGGTGGCTCATTGGGATGGTGGAGATTAGGGGTGTGTGGGAAAATGGCATGGAAAATCTGTTTGCAGACTAGGTCTCGGAGATAGTGCCTGTCTGTGAAGGCCTTGGTGAGACCCCTCAGCATACTGGGAAAGGGAGTTCTTGTCAATGCAAATACACTGTCCCTGGGTGTGGTAGGGATGGCATCTGTCAAAATGAGAGTACTGTTGGTGATTGATGAGTTTAATGTGGACAGAACTGTGGATGGAGCCATCAGAGAGGATGGGGTCAACACCTAGGAAGGTGACACACTGGGTTGAGGAGGTACAGGTGAAGTGGATGGAAGAGAAGGTGTTAAGGTTCTGAAGGAATGGGGACAGGGTGTCTTGGCCCCTTAGTCCAGATCATGAAAATATCATCGATGAACCTGAACCAGATGAGATTTCCTCTAGATGGCTCATAAACATGCCGCTGCCCATGGTTGTGCCAATTCCTTTTTTTTTATGATATGCATCTTCCCTTCAAAGGAGAAAGTAGTTATGTGTTAGGATAATATTAGTTAGGTGCACTGCCCTCTGCCAACATACTTTCACATTCCCTGCTTCTCTCCTTTTCCCCTTCCCATTTTTTCCGCACACCCCACTTTCCAGCACTGAACTTGGCAATCTCTAATCCCTGCATGCTCTGCCAGACAGTGCTCTTCTCCCCCCCCCCCCCCCTCCCACCCACACACACACGTATCCTGATATTCCACCACCGTCCATGCACTACTCCTCATTGCTGTTCACGTGACAGACGCACTCCAGTTGGAGCTGGTGCTGGTAGAGATCATGTGCCCTTGTTTGTCTGTATATATATATATATATATATATATATATATATATATATATTAAAAACAAAGATTCCAAGACTTACCAAGCGGGAAAGCGCCGGCAGACAGGCACATGAACAAAACACACAAACACACACACAGAATTACATGTGTATGTGCGGATGGATATGTGTGTGTGTGTGTGTGCGAGTGTACACCTGTCCTTTTTTTCCCCTAAGGGAAGTCTTTCCGCTCCCGGGATTGGAATGACTCCTTACCCTCTCCCTTAAAACCCACACCCTTTCATTTTTCCCTCTCCTTCCTTCCTTCCTGACGAAGCAACTGCCAGTTGCGAAAGCTTGTAATTCTGTGTGTGTGTTTGTGTGTTTTGTTCATGTGCCTGTCTGCCGGCGCTTTCCCGCTTGGTAAGTCTTGGAATCTTTATTTTTTAATATATATATATATATATATATATATATATATATATATATATATATATATATATATATATATGTGTGTGTGTGTGTGTGAGTGTGTGTGTGTGTGTGTGTGTTTGTGTGTGTTCATATACCAACCTCGAGTTTCCACTGTTTGATACAATGAAGTTTTACATTTTGTATATTATACTGTACATATTGTACTTACTTCATGAAAAGCTCTCCTCTACATATTGTTTAAGAGTGAAATTTGGTTCTCTTTTTCAGTCACAGTGATCCATGATCTATACTAAATACAAGACAGCAGGCACATCTGCTTACATATGTAAACAACACAATTAAGAAATAATGTCAAGTCTAGATGAAGTGCCTGACAAATATCAAATTCTCTTGTGATCGAAAAATATTGTTTTTCATGGAAGGCAGATATACAAAATCCTGCAAAAGCTTTTCAGTATGGTTTTTACGAGCCAATTTTCTTGAAGCACCATTACCATATTATCTCATGTTAGGTCCTTTACGATGGCATAATTCCATAAGTGCCAGAAGATGAAAATGAGCACTTGAAATTCAGCAAACAGTTGAAATTAGCTAATAGTCTGGAATGAAACACTTCCTTTCAAATAAATAGACTGTCTCTGTACAAAAGATTAATAAAAGCCAAATTTCTTCTGCAAACTGGCAAAAAAAACTTCATTGTTCTGCAAAGCAAATAATGCATGACTGCCAATAATATGGTAATAAAATGAAATCAGAAAACTGCCATTAATAACATACTTTAATCTTCCTTGATGATGTGAATGTATTTTAATTCATTTCATAGCTCCCAGTCACAGAAATCTGTTTTGTTTTCATTTGATGCAAGAGCTGTAAATGAAGAACAAACAGCAAAGTTAGAAAATGTAAATTCTGGTCACATGGAGACTGTACTCCCCAATACAATTCAACTGCTCTACACATGCGCAAATCTGGCAGCTTGGGCACACAAGTAAAATTTTTGTGCATAGCATCTGGCTGCTCGCAGCTACTGCTTATACTTCTAACAGCCACATTTCAAGCAGAGTCTGCGGCTCGTGGTCTTGTGGTAGCGTTCTCGCTTCCCGTGCACGGGGGCATGGGTTCGATTCCCCGTGGGGTTGGGGATTTTCTCTGCCTCGAGATGACTGGGTGTTGTGTGTCTTTCATCGTCATTTCAGCCTCATTCACTCACAAGTCACCGTAGTGGTGTTAAAGAACTTGTGGAGTGGCAGCCGAACCGCCCCGTGAAGGGTCTCCCGCCCACCAATGCCATACGCTCGTTATTAGTGCTTGTCTTTACTAAGTACTGCATGGTCTTTGTACTAAAGCCTTTGATACATTGTGCTGTCAGTGGCTGCTTGTGTGCACTTTGTGTTTTCTGTTGTAAATGTCACATTTTCTTTTCAAAGTAAGTTTTATATTGGTGTTTTGCTCTCTTTTATGTTTTATTTCTGCAGTATTTTTCTGCAGTAGTGGGCTAAAAATAAAATTCTTTGCGAGAGCATCAGTTCTTACCACTCAAAATTACAAAAATTTGACTCAAACCTAAAACATTGAAATATTCGTGGAATTCTAAAAAAATCCTGGGTTTTTCCTGGGGCTTATAGATCCTGTGGAAGGATAGAAGTTGCACCACTGAAGGAAGTAAGAAAGGAAATAAATTATCTGGAATGTTGAGACTGAAGGAGAAAACATGAATGCACCAAACTTGTCCCTGCCTTGGGAGGAGGGGCGTTTGTGCATCACTAGTGGGCAGGGGACAGTGGTTGTTGTCAATTCTGAAAAATGTTCGCCATCAGGTTCACCCCCAGAGGCCCTGAAAAGTGCTCTCAACACCCCAATATTTCAGGCCAATAGGGATTACTTGTCACCAAAGAGATACATGGGTTAAAAAAAAAATAACGGGTTGTATTGCACAACATGTAGAGAAACATGGACTGTGGGTAATTCCCAAACGGAAGAGAATCGAAGCATTTGGTAAGTGGTGCTACAGAAAGAATGTTGAAAATTAGTTTGATAAAGTAAGAAATGATGACGTTGTCCTCAGAATCACTGAGGAATGGAAAGCACTGACTAGAAGATTGGCCAAGATAATAGGACGTCTGCTGAGACACCAGAGAAAAACTTCCATGTTTCTAGAATGAAATTTTCACTCTAGAGCGGAGAGTGCAGATTACAACTGTGACGGACCGAACTCGAACTCGGCACCTTTGCCTTTCGCGGGCAAGTGCTCTACCAACTGAGCTTCCCAAGCACGACTCAGGCCCTGTCCTCACAGCTTTACTTCTGCCAGTCTCCTACCTTCCAAACTTTATAGAAGCTCTCCTGCGAACCTTGCAGAACTAGCACTGCTGAAAGAAAGGATACTGTAGAGCCACAGCCTGGGGGATGTTTCACATCAGGGCACATTCCGCTATAGAGTGAATATTACAGTCTGGAAACATCCCCCAGGCTGTGGCTAAGCCATGTCTCCACAATATCCTTCCCCCCTGTGGGTTTGGGGGTGATAATAGGCCCGTGGTATTCCTGCCTGTCGTAAGAGGCGACTAAAAGGAGTCTCAACCTTTTCGGCCTTATGTGATGGTCCCCTCTCGGGTTTGACCTCCATATTTCAAATTTTTTTCCGCAGAGCGAGCCGATTGGGGAAGGGCGCCTTACATGGTGCACTGTATCTGTCGTGCATTGAGACCTTTAGCCAGCTTTCTCGTCGTTGCAATGGTGTCCCGCTCGTTTTCCGTCTCTTGGGCGAGGATACGTCCCTGGGTGCGATTACCACGCTGCACTGTGCAGTGTTGCTTTTAGCTGCGACGACGACCTTATACATTTTTGCACCTAAGATCCAGCACGGTAGCTAGTCCGTTGTGGTGGGGCCGCCATGTACCCTGTTGGTTGTAGCCCCCTGACAACACAGGGATCGCTCTACTGATGCCTGCGCCGTTAACTCCCCACGAATGCCAAGGAGTAGATGCCCATCTCCCTGGGACATCGGGGCTCCCGGCAATGGCCATTCTGCCAGGTGGCCTTTGCTGTGGCTGGGTGGCGCCCGTGGGGAGGGCCCTTGGTCCGAGTAGGTGGCATCAGGGTGGATGACATGCAATGAAGCGTGGCACATCTTCTCTTGCTGGTGGCCAGCCACCAGCAGTCTCTAAGCGTTCGAGGGCCCATTTTAAAGGTAACGTTTATGACCCCAAATCGTTCCCCTCCCTCGCCACACCATGGGAGACACGAAAGGCATTGACTGAAATTCAGATGTATTCGCCCAGGTATCTTGTCTGTACCAGAGCTGATGGGGAATCCTTTATATCCGTGAAGTCTCAGTTCTTTGTAGAGCATTTAGAGGACAAGTTTGGGGAGGTGGAGGGCTTGTCCAAAATGCGGTCCGGATCGGTGTTGATAAAAACGGCATCCTCCGCTCAGTCACGAGGCTTGCTCACTTGTAATAATCTGGGAGATGTCTCCGTTACTATCACGCCTCATAAAAGTTTGAATATGGTCCAGGGCATTATCTTCCACAGGGATATCCTTTTACAGTCCGATGACAAGCTCCGCGCCAACTTTGAGCGATGAGGTGTCCATTTCATCCGACGCGTCCACCGGGGTCCGAGGGTCATCAAGTTGCCACCGGTGCCTTCATCTTGGCCTTTGAGGGTGACATATTACCTGAGAAGGTCAAGGTGATGGTGTACCGTTGTGATGTCAAGCCATATATCCCTCCCCCGATGCAGTGCTTCAAGTGTTGGAAGTTCAGCTATATGCTTCCGGCCTCGTATGTCGCGATTGTGGTCGTCCATCCCATCCTGATAATCCCTGTGCCCCGCCTCCCATCTGTGTGAACTGTGGAGAGCACCATCCACCTTGCTCGCCGGACTGTCCAATTCTGCAGAAGGAGCGGAAAATCATGGAAATCAAGACCCTCGACCGACTGACGTACACTGAGGGGAAGCGGAAATATGATCAGCTTCATCCAGTGCGTATGACATCTTTTTATGCCGCAACTGTCACTCCTGCTACAGTTCCATCAGCTCCAGTCATCTCTCAGAGTCGAAGGCCCACACCTGCCCCCTTGATGGTGGGGGGCAGTAAACTTCCTGTTGCTCCTGCTCCATCTACTTCAGGAGCAACACCCCACCAACCATCGGGGACATCAGTTCCCCCTTCCCAGCCGGAGAAGCGTAAGTCTTCTTCGGCTCCTCTCGCCAGGAAGGGGTCCCTTGGGGACCTCCCTTCACAAGTTCCGACCGGTACAAAAGCAGACAGCCGCAAGTGGCTCAAACAACCACCGGTCCCTGGTCGCAGGGCCTCACGGTCGTCGTCTGTCCCTGAGACTGACCCGGTGAAGCCCTCCCAACCTGAACCACCGAAGGCGCAGCGAGAGAAACAGAAGAAGAAAAAAGTCCACAAGGCTAACGACATAGCGGTGGCACCCATCCCACCGCTTCCTACAAACTCTGCATCTGAGGACGAGGTGGAGATTCTGGCGTCCGCTGAGGACCTCGATCTCGCCGGTCCCTCTGACGCCATGGGAAGCACTATCCCAGGTGCTCAATCGGAGGCAGCAGGTGACCCAGCGGCGTAATCTGCCTTCCCAGTCCCGTCACTCCTTTCTCGGCCATGGACAACATCATCCTCCAGTGGAACTGCAGCGGTTTCTTCCAGCATCTAGCTGAGCTCCGCCAACTTATCAGCCTTCACCCTTTCCTCTGCATTGCTCTCATGGAAACTTGGTTTCCGGCAAAGCGAACCCCGCCCTCCGTGGCTATCTGGGTTATTTTAAGAACCGGGCAGCTCCAACTCTGACGTCATTGCAAACCGCTTGGCAGAGCATTTTGCAATGAGTTCCGCTTCTGCGAATTACCCCCTAGCCTTCGGCTCCATTAAAGAGCGGACGGAATGTCGGAGCCTTTCGTTTCACACCCACCATCCAGAATTGTACAATGTTCCATTCAGTGAGTGGGAATTTCGCAGTGCCCTAGCCGCTTGCCCTGATACCGCTCCTGGGCCAGATAGCATCCACTGTCAGATGCTGAAACATCTTTCAGTGGACTGCCAGCGACGGCTTCTCGACCTTTACAACCGTATTTGGGTCGAGGGTGAGTTTCCGTCGCAACGGCGGGAAGGTATTGTTGTCCCCATTCTGAAACCAGGGAAGAACCCTTTGGATGTGGACAGCTACCGTCCCATTAGCCTCACCACCGTTCTTTGCAAGTCGCTTGAACGGATGGTGAGCAGGCGCTTGAATTGGGTACTGGAGTCTCGGGGCCTTCTGCCTCCGTCTCAGGGTGGGTTCCGTAAATGCCGCTCCGCCGCCGACAATCTGGTGAGCCTGGAGTCGGCCATCCATACTGCCTTTGCCCGCCATCAGCATCTGGTCGCTGTCTTTTTCGACATGCGGAAGGCGTATGATACGACATGGCGTCATCACATCCTTTCTACCCCCTTCATGGATGGGGTCTTCGGGGCCCTCTGCCGATCTTTATCCGCAATTTTCTGACGTATCGTACCTTCCGCGTGCACGTCGCGGCCTCATATACACTCGTGGAAATTGAAATAAGAACACCGTGAATTCATTGTCCCAGGAAGGGGAAACTTTATTGACACATTCCTGGGGTCAGATACATCACATGATCACACTGACAGAACCACAGGCACATAGACACAGGCAACAGAGCATGCACAATGTCGGCACTTGTACAGTGTATATCCACTTTTCGTATAATGCAGGCAGCTATTCTCCCATGGAGACGATCGTAGAGGTGCTGGATGTAGTCCTGTGGAACGGCTTGCCATGCCATTTCCACCTGGCGCCTCAGTTGGACCAGCGTTCGTGCTGGACGTGCAGACCGCGTGAGACGACGCTTCATCCAGTCCCAAACATGCTCAATGGGGGACAGATCCGGAGATCTTGCTGGCCAGGGTAGTTGACTTACACCTTCTAGAGCACGTTGGGTGGCACGGGATACATGCGGACGTGCATTGTCCTGTTGGAACAGCAAGTTCCCTTGCCGGTCTAGGAATGGTAGAACGATGGGTTCGATGACGGTTTGGATACACCGTGCACTGTTCAGTGTCCCCTCGACGATCACCAGAAGTGTACGGCCAGTGTAGGAGATCGCTCCCCACACCATGATGCCGGGTGTTGGCCCTGTGTGACTCGGTCGTATGCAGTCCTGATTGTGGCGCTCACCTGCACGGCGCCAAACACGCATACGACCATCATTGGCACCAAGGCAGAAGCGACTCTCATCGCTGAAGTCGACACGTCTCCATTCGTCCCTCCATTCACGCCTGATGCGACACCACTGGAGGCGGGCTGCACGATGTTGGGGCGTGAGCGGAAGACGGCCTAACGGTGTGCGGGACCGTAGCCCAGCTTCATGGAGACGGTTGCGAATGGTCCTCGGCGATACCCCAGGAGCAACAGTGTCCCTAATTTGCTGGGAAGTGGTGGTGCGGTCCCCTACGGCACTGCGTAGGATCCTACGGTCTTGGCGTGCATCCGTGCTTCGCTGCGGTCCGGTCCCAGGTCGACGGGCACGTGCACCTTCCGCCGACCACTGGCGACAACACCGATGTACTGTGGAGACCTCACGCCCCACGTGTTGAGCAATTCAGCGGTACGTCCACCCGGCCTCCCGCATGCCCACTATACGCCCTCGCTCAAAGTCTGTGAACTGCACATACGGTTCACGCCCACGCTGTCGCGGCATGCTACCAGTGTTAAAGACTGCGATGGAGCTCCGTATGCCACGGCAAACTGGCTGACACTGACGGCGGCGGTGCACAAATGCTGCGCAGCTAGCGCCATTCGACGGCCAACACCGCGGTTCCTGGTGTGTCAGCTGTGCCGTGCGTGTGATCATTGCTTGTAGAGCCCTCTCGCAGTGTCCGGAGCAAGTATGGTGGGTCTGACACACCGGTGTCAATGTGTTCTTTTTTCCATTTCCAGGAGTGTAGTTCCTCCCAAGTCCAGGAGAACGGTGTGCCACAGGGTTCTGTTTTAAGTGTCTACCTTTTTTTAATAGCCATTAACGGGCTCGCTGCGGCTGTGGGAAATTCTATCTCCGCTTCCTGTATGCTGGCGACTTCTGCCTTTACTACAGCTCTATTGGCATTGCAGCTGCTAAACGTCAGCTACAGGGCGCAATCCGCAAGGCGCAGTCTTGGGATGTAGCGCATGGTTTTCAGTTTTCGGCAGCCAAGACCTGCGTTATGCATTTCTGCCGGCGACGCACTGTTCACCCGGAGCCGCGGCTTTATCTTGACGGCGAGCTTCTTACAGTGGTGGAGACACATAGGGTTTTGGGGGCGGTTTTTGATGCCCGGTTGACTTGGCTGCCTCATATTCGGCAGCTTAAACAGGGGTGTTGGCGGCATCTAAATGCTCTGCGGTGCCTGAGCCACACCAGGTGGGGCGCCGACCGATATACTCTCCTACGGCTTTACCAGGCGTTAATCCAGTCCCGTCTGGACTATGGGAGTCTGGCTTATGGCTCAGCATCCCCATCTGTGTTGCGGGTGCTGGACCCAATACTACACAGCGGGATACGATTTGCCACTGGTGCCTTCCGGACCAGCCCTGTGGACAGCATACTAGTGGAGGCAGCTGTCCCTCCACTGCGGTTACGACGCCAACAATAACTGGCTGCTTATGCTGCCCATGTTTTTAGCTTGCCAGGTCATCCAAATTATCGTGTCCTGTTCCCGCAGTCAGTCGTCCATCTGCCAGAACGTCGGTCCCGGTCGGTTTGTCCGATCGCCGCACGTGTCAAGAGCTTCTCTCCGGGCTTGGGCTTTTCCCTGTGGTGTGTGTCTAGCCCTTGCCTTCGGCTTGACTTGGCACAGGGCCCGAAGGATTCATTCCCTCCAGAGGCCTTCTGCCGCCGCTTTTATTCCATCTTAGCCTTGTATCAGGGCTCTGGCGTTGTCTACACTGACGGATCGATGGTTGCTGGTCGTGTCGGTTATGCGCTAACTCTAGGGGAACATTGTGAACAACTTTGATTGCCGGCTGGCTGCAGCGTTTACACTGCTGAGCTGGTCACCATCTTTCGAGCCCTAGAGTATATCCGCTCCTGCTCAGGTGAGTCCTTCGTTATCTGTAGCGATTCCCTGAGCGGTTTACGAGCTCTCGACCAGTCTTTCCCTCGTTCTCGTCTGGTGATGGCTATCCAGGTGTCCCTGCATACTCTTGCCCGTTGCGGCAAATCTGTGGTCTTTGTTTGGACCCCTGGCCATGTTGGGATACCCGGAAATGAAACTGTTGACCGCCTGGCGAAAGAGGCCACCAGTGCACCATCTCTGGAGATTGGCCTCCCGGCGACTGATTTGCCGGCACTCTTACGCCGCAAAGTTTTCGGTTTATGGGACACTGATTGGCGCGACGTGCCCGTGCCAAACAAACTCCGTCGTATCAAGGAGACGACGACTGTGTGGCGGTCATCCATGCGAGCCAACCGCAGGGACTCAGTCGTCCTTTGTCGGCTCCGTATTGCCCACACCTGACTGACGCACAGTTATTTACTGTGCCGTGAGGATCCACCTCTTTGTCGTTGTGGGGCGTCCTTGACGGTGGTCCATATTCTGTTGGAGTGCGCCCTTTTAACTGTGCTCAGGCAGACTTTTGCGCTGCCTGATACGCTCTCTGCGCTTTTAACTGACGACTCTTCCATAGCGGACTTAGTTTTGCGTTTTATTCGGGCAGGGGAATTTTATCGCTTGATGTAAGTGTGTGTGTTTTTGTGCTGATTCTGGCCTATGGCCTACGATTTGTCTGACTTTTTTTTTCATGTGTTTCTCGGTGGTTGGCTTTTCCCTTTTTGTTTGTATGGTCGGCCAACCACCGTCACACTCTGTGTGATTTTAGTTCGTCTTGTCTGGTCTTTGTCTACGTTTCTCTTGTTCTGTGTTGTCTGTCTTCTCGTCTGTTGATCGTTTTTATTCTCTGTGGGTGTTTTTAGTATTTGGAAAAAAGGGACCGATGACCATAGCAGTCTGGTCCCTTTAACCCCCACAAACCAAACCACAATATCCTTTCTTTCAGGAGTGCTAGTTCTGCAAGGTTCGCAGGAGAGCTTCTGTAAAGTTTGGAAGGTAGGAGACGAGGTACTGCCAGAAGTAAAGCTGTGAGGACGGGGCGTGAGTAGTGCTTGGATAGCTCAGTTGGTAGAGCACTTGCCCGAGACACAGTTTTAATTTGCCAGGAAGTTTCAACTTCCATGTTATTTGAGGGAATTTAAGATGGTAAAAACTGTAGAGGAAGACAGAGAGTAAAACAGATCCAGCAACTGATTGAGGGCATACGTTGAAAGTCCTACTCTGAGAAGAAAAGGTTGGTACAGGCCGCGTCCGGGTTGAGGTTGGGTTGTTTGGAGGAAGAGACCAAAAATCGAGGTCATCGGTCTCATCAGATTAGGGAAGGACGGGGAAGGAAGTAGGCCGTGCCCTTTCCAAGGAATCACCCCGGAATTTGCCTGGAGCGATTTAGGGAAATCACGGAAAATCTAAATCAGGATGGCTGGACGCGGAATTGACCCGTTGTCCTCCCGAATTCGAGTCCAGTGTGATAACCACTGCGCCACCTCGCTCGGTGGGCTGCATCTATCTAGTCAGTAGCCTGAGGGCGCAAAAAAAAGTGCTTTGCTTTTGAACAAGCTCTTTTATATGTTTGAAGAAATCGCAGATAAACGCTGAAATTTCTCATAGAGAACACCAGTTGAAACCCAAACACCTTTCTCTCTTCACACGCCCTATCAGTTTGTACGTGGCCCATTTACAAAGCTCTGTAGGTGCGCTGGTGTCTCGGAGAAGGCCACACACCAATCATTACCAGAATTGTGTGCTATTAAGTACCAGATACTACGAAAATTGCAGGCGGGATATTGTTGACGAAATATAAACGTCCATAACGTAGTGAGGGTATCGTTTAGTAAATAAAAATGCTAATTTCACACTTCTTCAACTGCTGTGAGTGCAACGACAGATTTATCCATGAGATCGGTCAAAAATTCACAATATCCTGAACCCCAAGTTACTGTTCAAAGCTAAAATCCAAATAGATCTTCTGCTGGAAGGATTTTTCAGTTCACAAACGTGTGCAGGAATTTTAAAAGTTCATAGACTTGACACATGAAATATTTCAAAAACTTGTGATCATGAGTAACACCCTGCACTTCAGCATAACCTTTATTCTACCGGTTGGCGCTGGACAGCACAGACGCCATCCATTAAAAGCGTGTCTTCTTCGGTTGAGAAACTCACAAAACGCATTGTGTGCATATTGTTGCTAGAAGTATGAGTATAAATGATTTACATAACTCGTCCTCAGGTGCTTATACCTTTATGTGATTGAAATATGTCAGTTGGGAAGCTTATTATATGTAACTCTAATGTAAGAACGTTCAAGGGTTACTCTCGGACTTGGCAACGAATAAGAAAACAATATTGAACTTTTACCTATCGCAACAATACGTATAAATACAACTAGAATTTCACCAACTTCTGCATGGTAATATCAGGTTTTTGTTGGATTACTTGTATTGTGTGTTACTTCTGTCTCCTTATAGAGAAGTGACCAAAGTCATCAATATTCACCATTCATTTTCTTAAGCTCCAAGAAAAGGGTGAGTGTCAGACAAACTGAAAAATAGCTAAATTAAAAAAAAAATAAAAAAAGGCTCTAAGCGCTATGGGACTTAACATCTGAGGTCATCAGTCCCCTAGACTTAGTAATACTAGAACGTAACTAACCTAAGGACATCCATGACCGAGTCAGGATTCGAACCTGCTACCGTAGCAGCAGCGCTGTTCCGGACTGAAGCACCTAGAACCGCACGGCCACAGCGGCAAGCGCTAAATTACAGCTCTTTGAATTTCGACAGTACATAACAGTTAAACAATAAAGCAAATCTGAATGCATCTGCCATGTCAGATAAACGTGGTGCATCTAATGGCACAACAATATTTTCAATGTGTTTATACCAGTGAAAGGTAATGTTTTA
The DNA here is from genome assembly GCF_023897955.1 of Schistocerca gregaria. Taxonomy (NCBI): domain Eukaryota; kingdom Metazoa; phylum Arthropoda; class Insecta; order Orthoptera; family Acrididae; genus Schistocerca; species Schistocerca gregaria. The sequence goes on from NC_064927.1 coordinate 426,498,137, forward strand.
CAGTGTATAAACATTAATGCAGTGAAGCTCTGAATTAACAACTTTTAAATGTTCCATGAAATTTCAGCAAACAATATCTCAGATGACAGCATTGGACTATAGCTATCATCTCTGAAAGTTACGTATCTGTATGTGCTTAAATTTTTGTTGCGTTTTTTATATCTTTTCATTCTGTAAATGCTTGTCAGATCATTGTATTCTTCACAATAAGACAGTAAATAAATGGAGCGTGAATACCTCATATCTGGTCATACTTGTGTATTTATCTAATGAATATTTTACTATTTTATCAGTCACTTCATGTAAATATTAATGAGAACTCCTAATACAAAATTATGGCAATTTAGGAAGCTGTCAGTCACTTGTGTTAGCTGACACCGTTAAAAAGAATACCAAAAGACGCTTGTGTCCAGCGACCATAAATAATTGGTTAATCAATATTTAGGGATAATCTGTTGTCATTTAATGTGAGTGCCCTTGCTCAAGAGTACATCTACATCCACATCTACATCCATACTCCGCAAGCCACCTGACGGTGTGTGGCGGAGGGTACCATGAGTACCTCTATCGGTTCTCCCTTCTATTCCAGTCTCGTACTAACTTATTATTATTATTATTTTTTTTTTTTTTGCAGACAATCTATTATTTCAGACTTCCTAACAGATTAAACTGTGTGCTGGACCGAGACTCGAAACCGGGACCTTTGCCTTTCGTGGGCAAGTGCTCTCCCATCTGAGCTATCCAAGCACGATCACGCCATGTCCTCAGCGTGTAATACGTATTATTTGTGGAGTAAATTCACGGACGTCCTGTAGACACGTCTTCAAAGAACTGGGTATACTATCTGCTGCCTCTCAGTATATTTACTCCTTAATGAAATTTGTCCTTAATAATATATCTCTTTTTCCAACAAACAGCTCAGTTCATACATACAATACCAGGAACAAAAATGATCTGCACAAGGACTTTAAAGCACTTACTTTACTTAAAAAAGGGGTCCACTACTCAGGAACGCTCATCTTCAATCATTTACCAGCAAACATAAAAAAATTAGTTAAAAATAAAGATCAGTTTAAAAGGAGCCTGAAAGACTTACTAGTGGCCAACTCCTTCTACTCCATTAACGAATTTTTTAATAGAAACAAATGGTGTATTGTATATACCGATACTATTAGTATTTTTATTTCATCTTAAAGAAAAAAAAATGATGTATTGTATATACTCATACTATTAGTATTGTTATTTCAGTTAAAAAAAAATCGTATTCCACATCCACGAGGATCTCCTCAGCACGGTTCTAAAATACTAATCTAATCTAAAAATCTCATAGATTCACTTCTGCCAATACCTCGTCTCTTACCTTCCAGACTTCACAGGAGCTTGGGTAGCCCAGATGGTAGAGCACTTGTCCGCAAAAGGCAAAGGTCCTGAGCTCGAATCTCGGTCCGGCGCACAGTTTTAATTTGCCGGGAAGTTTAATATCAGCGCAAACTCCGCTACAAAGTGAAAATCTCATTCTGGAAACCATTATCTGTAAGTAACGAGAATTGTCTGAGTGTGCCTGAATGTTTATAACGTTTTTATATTTCTAAAATTTTTGTGGTATATCAGTTTAGTGCGGAGAGTGGTCAAGTTCAGTTAAATCATGTCTGCAGACCCTAAGAAAGGTGTAATGTTGGTGGGGACAGCTTTCAGCCAATGGAAAAGCAGACAGGCGCGTAACACCACTTCAGTGACGTGGAGAGAGACTTCTTTGGGCGAAGACCTCAAGGGGCGAGTCTAAGCACTTTTCATTGAGATATTGAAGCGAACACCTTATGCTAAGACCTGGTGGAAGGCAGAAGTGCCTATGGTAATGTGTGATGTCCGTTGCGTGGGTGACTGATTCTGGTCGGTGAATGGTCAATGCGAAAAAAGCGCAGGTCATTCCCGTTGTTAAGAAAGGCCACACAGTTATAGACCTATACCGTTGACGTCAATCTGTTGTAGAATTGTGGAAGATGTTTTGCACTCAAGAATTATGACGTTTTTGGAAAATGGACATCTCCTCTACAAAAATCAACATGGATTCCTCAAACAGAGATCGTGCGAAACTCAGCTCGCTCTGTTCCTCCATGAGATCCACAGCGCCGTGGACAACGGCGCTCAGGTTGATTGCCGTTTAATGAAAGAAATACGAGCTTACGCAGTATCGGAGCAGACGTGCAACTGGATTCAGAATAGAACTCAACACGTCGCTCTTAACGGAACTAAATCGACAGATGTATAGTTAATTCCGGAGTATCACAGGGAAGTGTGATAGGACCGTTGCTGTTTACAATAGACATAAGTGATCTGGTAGAAAGCGTCGGATGCTCTTTATGGCTATTCTCAGATGATGAAGTTATCTGCACCAAAGTAGCAACGCTAGAAGATAGTAAGAATTTGCAGAACGACCTGCAGAGAATTGATGAATGGTGCAGACTCCGGCAGTTGACCCTGAAGGTAAATAAATGTAACATATTGCGCATATACAGGAAAAGAAATCCACTACTGTACAGCTACACTATTGATGGGAAACAGCTGGAAACAGCGTCTGGTGTAAAATATCTAGGCGTAACCATCCAGAACGACAGTAAGTGGAATGACCATATAAAACAGACAGTGGGAAAAGCAGGCACCAGGCTCAGATTCATCGGAAGAATCTTAAGGAAATGTAACTCATCCACGAAAGAAGTGGCTTTTAAGGCGCTTGTTCCCCGAGTCTTGAGTATTGTTCATCTGTCTGGGATGCCTATAAGGTAGGACTGGTAGAGGAGATAGAGAAGATCCAACGAAGAGCTGCACGTTTCGTCACGGGGTCGTTTAGCTGGTGGAGATGCTAAACAAACTCCACTGACAGACGTTACAAGAGAGGCGTTGTGCATCACGGAGAGATTCACTACTGAAATTCGGGACAGCACTTTTAAGGAGGAGTCGGATAACATATTACTTCCCCCCACATACATCTCGCGTATTGATCACGAGGAGAAAATTCTAGATATTAGAGCCAATACAGAGGCTTACCGACAATCATTCTCCCCACGCACTATTCGCGAGTGGAACAGGGTTGGAGAGATCAGATAGTAGTACCGAAAGTACCCTCCACAACACACCATTAGGTGGCTTGCGGAGTATGATGTAGATGTAGATACTTTAACTTTTTCCGATTGCATTACCGAACAGAGGATAGACTGAGTATGAGTTTCTACTCGTCATCACGCATGTGTTGATTTGTACATCATCATATTGAGCTCTGAACTGTTTTGAGCTAGTGAATATTTCGTGAATTGTGATCACGAAATGGACTTGGTTTTCTTTGCTGACTATTTATTTTGGAGATTCCATTATCATTCTCAACGTAACTTTACTGCATTTTACTAGAGTATTTCTGTCTGGGCTGTACTTCGTTATCGTAGGACCACTTACCATTTATTTGAACTTCACGTTATCTAATAAACATTATTCAACACAAGGGACCTTTCTTTCTGGAAACATCCCCCAGGCTGTGGCTAAGCCATGTCTCCGCCATATCCTTTCTTTCAGGAGTGCTAGTTCTGCATGGTTCGCAGGAGAGCTTCTGTAAAGTTTGGAAGGTAGGAGACGAGCTACTGGCAGAAGTAAAGCTGCGGGTACCGGGCGTGAGTCGTGCTTCGGTAGCTCAGTTGGTCTAGCCGGCACGGTAGCTCAGCGTGTTCGGTCAGAGGGTTAGTTGCCCTCTGTAATAAAAAAACTGAGTGACTGGATCAGTAACGAACTTCAATGGGCGTCAGGTGACGTCCGCCACGAACAATTGAAACGAACAATAACGAACAAAATGAGATTACACACACACAAAAAAAAGGTTGGTAGAGCACTTGCCCGCGAAAGGCAAAGGTTCCGAGTTCGAGTCTCGGTCGGGCAAACAGTTTTAATCTGCCAGGAAGTTTCATATCAGCGCACACTCTGCTGCAGAGTGAAAATCTCATTCTGGATTATTCAACACAATTCTTTGTCATTTACATCAGTTACAAACGTTAGAACAGAACCATTTTTAATAAATTATTCATTTGTCTGTTATTTTATATTTCTGTTTACTCTACTAATTCGAAATTCTAGCCAATGAATATACTGACCGACTGCGGGATCACAATTACAGATTACTATTTGCAGCGATTTAGCTGCTGGGAATGAATGCGGACATACGTGGCGTGACCCTATGATTACAGAGAGCCATTCCGTTTCAACAGTCATGCATAGCCCAAGTGCATAAGTTGCGACCAATAATGCAACTGTTGTTGTTTACAGGAGCAACTACACAGCGTGACAGATTTTGTATGTGATTTTGTACAGATAGGGGCCTTATTATTATGCTGTGTAGGTGACTCGTATTGTTTACGCCATTTTAACAAAAATTGTCATATAATTGTACTTTGTGAGTGTGGTGCATTTGGTAAATCATTTTATACAGGGAACTGAAATGAGAAATTTGCATAGGTAGTTCTGTAGATGGTTGACAGCAGCTTTCCTTTAGTGATCAGTTGGTGATCGGAGTGGTTGTAGATCTATACAGAGTATTTTCATAGGAGCGTACAAAAATGTAACAGGACGTAGAAAGTACTCCACTGAACAATTTGGGGTCGGAGAAATCAGTTAAGGGGATATGCAAGTAATCTTGTCTACCGCGTTTATCTAACATTACTGTTTTCCAGCTTACTTACAGGTAACATGCATACAAGTTTACACATGCTGTGCTGTTTATTTACATGTACACTGAGTGCCTTTAAAACTGCTACACCACGGAGATGACGTGCAACAGACGCGAAATTTAACCGACAGGAAGAATATGCTGTGATATGCAAATGATTAGCTTTTCAGAGCATTCACATAAGGTTGGCGCCTGTGGCGACACCTACAACGTGCTGACATAAGGAAAGTTTCCAAAAGATTGCTCGTACACAAACAGCGGTTGACCAGCGTTGCCTGGTGAAACGTTGTTGTGATGCCTCGTGTAAGGAGGAGAAATGTGTATCATCACATTTCCGACTTTGATAAAGGTCGGATTGTAGCCTATCGCGATTGTGGTTTATCGTATCGTGACATTGCTGCTCGCGTTGGTCGAGATCCAATTACTGTTAGCAGAATATGGAATCGGTGGGTTCAGGAGGGTAATACGGAACGTCGTGCTGGATCCCAACGGCCTCGTATCACTATCATTTGAAATGACATGCATCTTATCCGCATGGCTGTAACGGATCGTGCAGCTACGTCTCGATCACTGAGTCAACAGATGGGGACGTTTGCAAGACAACAACCATCTGCACGACCAGTTCGACGACCTCTGCCGCAGCATGGACTATCAGCTCGGAGACCGCGGCTGCGGTTACCCATGACGCTGCATCACAGACAGGAGCGCCCGCGATGGTGTACTCAACGACGAACCTGGGTGCATGAATGGCAAAACCTCATTTTTTCGGATGAATCCAGGTTCTGTTTACAGCATCATGACGCTCTCATCCGTGTTAGGCGACATCGTGGTGAACATACGTTGGAAGCGTGTATTCGTCATCGCCATACTGGCGTATCACCCGGCGTAATGGTATGGGGTGCCATTGGTTACACGTCTCGGTCACCTCTCGTTCGCATTGACGGCACTTTGAACAATGGACGTTACATTTCAAATGTGTTACGACCCGTGGCTCTACCCTTCATTCGACCCCTGCGAAACCCTACATTTCAGCAGGATAATGCACGACCGCATGTTGCAGGTCCTGTACGGGCCTTTCTGGATACAAAAAACGTTTGAATGCTGCTGTGGCCAGCACATTTTCCAGATCTCTCCCCAACTGAAAACGTCTGGTCAATGGTGGCCGAGCAACTGGCTCGTCACAATACGCCAGTCACTACTCTAGATGAACTGTGGTATCGTGTTGAAGCTGCATGGGCAGCTGTACCTGTACACTCCATCCAAGCTCTGTTTGACTCTATGTCTAGGCGTATCAAGGTCGTTATTACGGCCAGAGGTGGTTGTTCTGGGTACTGATTTCTCAGGATCTATGCACCCAAATTGCGTGAAAATGTAATCACATGTCAGTTCTTGTAAAATATATTTGTCCAATGAATACCCGTTTATCATCTGCATTTCTTCTTGGTGTAGCAATTTTAATGGCCAGTAGTGTACATTCTTGGTGGAACGTGTTGCAGCAGACCCCACAGACTGCCATATTGAATGTGAAATGGGGGCTGCACATACTAGCGTGTGGCGAACGCCACACGAACGACAATTATATCCATATCACCCACAACGAGTCCATGTAATGCTTGTGACTGACTTTGCACCAAGGTTGCATTGTGTCAGTGGTTGCTCCAACAATGGATTGATAGACCAGATTTCCCCCAAATTGTACTGTTTACTGACGAGGCCTCATTTGATCGTGATGGTACTTCGAACACCGGGAATAGCCACGTGTGGGATGAGTAAATTCTCACGCTGGAGAGGCGTGACACCATCAAGTACGTTTTGCTGTGAACATACGGGCCGCCATTGTAGGCGAAAATCTCATTGGACCATAACTTATACCTTCTACTTGAGGTTCATGCAAAGAGTTGTTGAAGAACCTACCCTTGGCTGTTCGTGAGAGGATGTGAATACAACATCACGGTGCACCGCCTCACTTCAGTGTGGATGTCTGCAATCATCTCAATGTTGTATTTCCTGGTTGCTGAATTGGAAGAGGAGGTCGTATTCGAAGGCCTGCGAGGTCACCTGAACTGAATCCCCTTGATTATTTCCTATGAGGATGTCTAACGGCACTTGTGTATAAGGCTCCAGTGGATATGGTGATGGAATTTATTGCCTGAATTGTAGCTGCGTCTGATGTGATCCGAAACACACCTGGGATATTTTTCAGGGTATGTCAAATCTTGTTCGTCGACGTCATGCTTGCTTTGAGGTTGATGGCCGTCAGTTTCAGCACATTTTGTCATATACAGTACAAATGGCATGTCCATTGTGCCAATGATGGTATTTGCAGTTAACTAATGTAAATAAAAAATTACACGGTAATCTCCTTAAGCTGGCTTCTCCATCTCCAGGCAACCTATCACAAATTGTTCATTGGAGCAACCAGTATATCCTGCTAAATTTTTGCACGCCCTTCGGAAATATTTAGTTGAGTGCTAACGTAAATAGCCTTAATTAAGTGATAGAATTGTCTCTTAATTTACCCACACTGATAGATATGTGTGTTTAAGTGCTGCTTGTGGGACAGGGAGGTGCACCAGCCCCAGATCGCATCCACCACGACGAGGGTCGGTGTGCCACTCAGCTGGGATGTGGATTTTGGCGGTTTCTCACATCTTACTAGGCGAATGCTGGTCTGTTACCCAAGTCTCACCTCAGTTACACGGTTGACAAACATTTAGAAAACTTCCGTTCACTTTAACATGACTCAGTCTACACTGCACTGATCCAGGCGGTAGTGCAGTGGCAACAGGAAGGGCATCTGACCATGACAAATGCAATAATAGCAATGCCGAACCTGCGAGGATGTGTTACAGAGGCGCAAGAAGAGGAAGGGAGAAAAAGTTGTCTCCTGGTTTGGTGTCCTGCAGTTAATTACTGTAATTTGTTCATCATCTTGCCTGTAGCCAGGGACCATAAACTGTAACCGCCATGTGCACGACGTTCGCCCAAAATTATCGGAAACCCCTCAGACACCGACGCGTCACGGGGTTGCATATGCACAAGGCGTTGCCTCCCCAGAAACGCGAATCGAAGGGACGACAGGCGGCAGTATACGCGCCACCTGAGGTCGTCCGTGCCAGGGACCTATTTCCTGCACCTTGTCACGTGTGCTGAACTGGATCGGCAGGAATTCCTCTGTGCCCCGCCTACAGTTGTATATAGTGTGGTGCAGGTCAACAGGCCAATGCCTTGCCATCTGCACCAGTCCTGTCTGCCTCACCCCCACCCTCACCTACCTTGGCCTCACCACTGACCATCACCTCACCTGGATCCCTCATCTTCGCTCTATCCAATCCAAAGCCCATAACTGCCTCTGACTCCTCAAACTCCTCTCTGGCTGGAAATGGGGGTCGAATCCCCCTACCAGCCTCCACACTTACAAATCCATAATCTGACCCATCCTCTGTTATGTCAGACTCTCCTACATATCTACCCCCCCCCCCCCCCCCCCCCAACCTCCAAATTCTCGAGCGCCATGCACTCTGCCTCGCCTTCTGTATACACCTACTGTCCCCCACGCAGATCCTCTATGGCCTGAATCCTTTCCCCCATCTGCTCCTTTTCCTTGAACAAATCTCAGTCCTCTACACCTCCCGCCAACTTGATCCCCGTCATCCCCTGGTTGCTTCTCTCCTCTGGAATCCCTGCTCTCTGCTGCACCTTCACCATTGTCTGCCCCCTACCCTCTACCTGTACGCCCTTCAACTCCTTTCTCAAGGTGACTTCCATCAACTCCCCCTCCCAGATGATACCCTCTCTCCCTCCATTTATCCCTCCTATCAGCTCTGATCCTCACCTTCCCCTCCCTTCCTCTGTCCTTTATCCGGGCTCCCTTCCCCCCTTCCATCCTGTTTTTTTCCCGCCTAACCTCTCTCTGACTCCCTTCTCTCCCCTAAGTCCTTTTTCTCGCCCCTCCACTACCTTTCCCACTCCTTCTCGCATACACCCATGTCCCCTACCTCCATTGGCTACCCCCTTTTTCCTTTTCCTCTCCTCCTACCCCTTTTCTCTCTCATTGGTCCGGGTCCCCCTCCCCCCTCCCCACATCTGCACCGTGTCACCTCTATAGTGAAGTTTTAAGAGAGTGTTCAGTGTTGTGCATCCCCTGTCAGTGTTGCGAACAACCACCATGCTGTGGCTAGTTGTGTTTTTTATCTCGTACGAACAGAAACCAGACCGTCTCCGTATTTTTTAATTGTGCCCATCTATTTACTATGCGTTTTAATCAGCATCACCGACCGTTTGTACACTCCTGGAAATTGAAATAAGAACACCGTGAATTCATTGTCCCAGGAAGGGGAAACTTTATTGAGACATTCCTGGGGTCAGATACATCACATGATCACACTGACAGAACCACAGGCACATAGACACAGGCAACAGAGCATGCACAATGTCGGCCTAGTACAGTGTATAACCACCTTTCGCAGCAATACAGGCTGCTATTCTCCCATGGAGACGATCGTAGAGGTGCTGGATGTAGTCCTGTGGAACGGCTTGCCATGCCATTTCCACCTGGCGCCTCAGTTGGACCAGCGTTCGTGCTGGACGTGCAGACCGCGTGAGACGACGCTTCATCCAGTCCCAAACATGCTCAATGGGGGACAGATCCGGAGATCTTGCTGGCCAGGGTAGTTGACTTACACCTTCTAGAGCACGTTGGGTGGCACGGGATACATGCGGACGTGCATTGTCCTGTTGGAACAGCAAGTCTAGGAATGGTAGAACGATGGGTTCGATGGCGGTTTGGATGTACCGTGCACTATTCAGTGTCCCCTCGACGATCACCAGAGGTGTACGGCCAGTGTAGGAGATCGCTCCCCACACCATGATGCCGGGTGTTGGCCCTGTGTGCCTCGGTCGTATGCAGTCCTGATTGTGGCGCTCACCTGCACGGCGCCAAACACGCATACGACCATCATTGGCACCAAGGCAGAAGCAACTCTCATGGCTGAAGACGACACGTCTCCATTCGTCCCTCCATTCACGCCTGTCGCGACACCACTGGAGGCGGGCTGCACGATGTTGGGGCGTGAGCGGAAGACGGCCTAACGGTGTGCGGAACCGTAGCCCAGCTTCATGGAGACGGTTGCGAATGGTCCTCGCCGATACCCCAGGAGCAACAGTGTCCCTAATTTGCTGGGAAGTGGCGGTGCGGTTCCCTACGGCACTGCGTAGGATCCTACGGTCTTGGCGTGCATCCGTGCGTCGCTGCGGTCCGGTCCCAGGTCGACGGGCACGTGCACCTTCCGCCGACCACTGGCGACAACATCGATGTACTGTCGAGACCTCACGCCCCACGTGTTGAGCAATTCGGCGGTACGTCCACCCGGCCTCCCGCATGCCCACTATACGCCCTCACTCAAAGTCCGTCAACTGCACATACTGTTCACGTCCACGCTGTCGCGGCATGCTACCAGTGTTAAAGACTGGGATGGAGCTCCGTATACCACGGCAAACTGGCTGACACTGACGGCGGCGGTGCACAAATGCTGCGCAGCTAGCGCCATTCGACGGCCAACACCGCGGTTCCTGGTGTGTCCGCTGTGCCGTGCGTGTGATCATTGCTTGTACAGCCCTCTCGCAGTGTCCGGAGCAAGTATGGTGGGTCTGACACACCGGTGTCAATGTGTTCTTTTTTCCATTTCCAGGAGTGTATTTATATTTTCTTCGCATCTTTTTCTCCATGTTTCAGTTTTTAACTGTCACCGTTTCATCGCCTGCTTTTATTATTCTCATGTCTCCTCATTCTGTTTTTTAACTTTTCTGTAGGCTGCAGAGAGGCGTATTGCGCTGCTGCCAGCTCGCCCTCCTCTGGGAGGAATCGAAATCCAATAAAGAAGAAGAAGAAAAAAAAGAAACAAGCCGACAGTTCGCTTCACCGAAGCTCCGGGCCAACTCATGCATGGTCAGAAGGCATCGCAGCGGGACCTACGACTTTCCAGCGTCATCCTGAAAATTGTATGTCGGCCGACTACGCAGAGAGCTCCACCTCCATAATTGGGGATTATCAGTGGCATAATCTTCACACCTCACTGCGTTTACTCACTATGTGTTCCAGGCACGTGCCTGTTAGTGTCTGAGAGGTTGTATTACTTTTAGTGAAGAGAGTTTTTCATTTGTTATGAAATCTCTCTGTTGTGGTTGTAATAAATCTTTGTTTTTCTTTACCTGTATTTTGGTATTGCTCATCAAACATCACCCTATGAGATGTATAACAGCAACTATTACTGCTGTTGCTCCGATTCTATTTGCTGGGACGAAGTCTTGTGGATTTTGTATTCATTCTGCTAAAGGTATTTTATGATGTTACTTTCTTGTTAAGCCATGCCTCCAAGAACTGTATTGCGGTGCAAAATAAATTCTGTCAATTATTGTTTCGCTGCTGTCAGGAAGAATATTTCATTTTCAATCAACTGTTTTTAAAGGTCCGTGCCTGGAGCCCAAACTCCTTCACAATCCCCAGCCCGAACCCGACACCACGCAGATCCTTCGCCGCAATTAAATCAGCAGAAAATTTCATCTGTGAAGTTGAAAAATATTGCTGACTGATCCTATTATAACTTTACTTTCTATTTTCTCCATAGTCTCCTCACTATTATACATGAATATTGGAGCTGCTATATTGAAAACTACACCTGCAAGTGAGCAAACTTCTGCATCCTGAGTCCGTTGGCATAAAAGTTTTCTGCAAGAGGTACCTCACCATGACGGAAAACAGCTGTCATCGAATAAAACAGACGTTCCTACCGATCCAGAGGACAGCTACTGAAAGCGTGGGTGAAAGGTCTTTTTATCCAATGGTAGTTATTTTGCGAGATGAGGAAGCACCGTTTCTGTGAAACGTTTCTCTCACTATCATATTACATAGAGGAGAGGTGCCTAATATGAGACACACTTTTGTAAACCCTTGTGAAAGACCTAAAAGTAAGTGTAATTGTATTTTTTGTGATGGTAATAATATCTTGCATTATTTAATTTTATGATACAATTATCGTATTTGCAATAATAAACAATCCTACAGAGTAGTTATTAAATCTTCACAAACAAGGCATTTAGTAGAAATGAGATCAACGTTTCCTAATATGAGACAGTAATAATATTCTGCTTTAATTATTTTATTACAGAATAATGACATATGAATAAACAATTTTTACATGTTTATTCATTTCTGTTATCCTTCACCAGTTACACACTACTTAGGTTTATATTTACGACAGCCGGCTGGGGTAGCCGAGCGGTTCTAGGCGCTACAGTCTGGAACCGCGCGACCGCTGCGGTCGCAGGTTCGAATCCTGCCTCGGGCATGGATGTGTGTGATGTCCTTATGTTAGTTAGGTTTAAGTACTTCTAAGTTCTAGGAGACTGATGACCTCAGAAGTTAAGTCCAATAGTGCTCAGAGCCATTTATATTTACGACATCCGGGGCAAACAAAATTGTCTTCTGTGACACCGCAATCTTTAGGAGCCCAGCGATAACATTTCGTGCACTGTGCTCATTTCTCCCCGTGTTCATCTTCAGAAAAGCACCCCGTACAGAACAGACATTCTGCGTCATCGCCATCACTGCTATCTGAATCCCCACTGTCATCAAGATTGACATCGGATGCCGAGTCACAAGACGATTCTTCTGCTTTAGGTCTACGATTTGAAGGTTTTCCACTCTTCTCCCCAAATAACTTTCTGGCTGCTTTCTGAGCTTCAGCCTCTGATTTCTTCTGTTTAGATTCTTGCAATTGCTTCGCATAAGTAGTTGAAGTTAGTAACGCAGCAGAGCAATAACGCGATGTTTGACCGATTTCACTATCTCCAGGTGGTTTCGCAATGTGTGGGAGAAGTCTGATGTCTGCCGAGCTGACAGCTTGACCATCACCGTCAGTAGTTTCATTTTCATTTTTGGCATCTCTTTCTTGAAGAGCGTCAGCATGGCGATGAATTTTTTATATGTACTGTGAACGGAGTACTTTGAATTTGGAGTAATATTTGTCAACTTCTGAGCAAAATACTGCCTTGAAAGAAAGTTCCAGAAAACATTCCAGTTTCTGATCATAAGACTAGTCAAAGTAATACCTGTTTATGATAATTTAATCGAATTAAAATAAATGGAGTTGCCAAAATTAACTACAATAAATGATAAAATATTCTTATCTCATGATAGTATCGCGTAAATTACATATAACAAGTCGTGAGAGAACGAGTTCCCCCAATACGCGATAGGTATCGTGATATGCGACACTGTCGCGTATTTGGATCCCCATACTATCGCATATTAGGAATTTTGCCATCTTACACAAAGGATCACGCACTTGCTAACAACTTTCGTTGTAAAATGAACGTGACTGTCAATAATTATAGATAATACAGTTGAAACGTCCCCTTAATGCAATCTGACTTTTAATAACCCCTACAAAAGAATGGCCCTGACTAACATTAACCTATATGTTTCACATATCACTTACCTCACAAAAATCTTGGTTACTCGAACTACTGCAATACAGCGAGCACCACTACTACCAGCTAAATAAAAGATTCAAACTACGGAAGGCACTAACTACTGATAGGTATAGTTAGCAAATGAAAGATTTTAATAGAGAACGAACAATGTATTTACCTTAGTAGTCATAATATATATATATCACTTCATGACACCAATTCTTACAAATTTCAAAACTCCGCCATCTCTCTCCCCACGTCCACCACTGCTGGCGGATCACCTCCAACTGCGCAACGCTACGCGCTGTTAGCATCCAGCTGCCGCTGCCCGACACTACAATGGCAGACAACAATGCAAACTAGCTACAGACTGCGCACAGCACAGCCAGTGATTTTTCATACAGAGCGCTACGTGGCGTTACCAATAAGAAAATGTAAACAGCCTACTTACACAGTCACAAATAACAACAATAAAATAGTGCAGTAATATCCACTCACCTTTAAGCTGAAATATTGTCTTAACACCGATGTCGCAAAAACTCCAAACACAAGAAATTTTGTATCAACCTCTACGTACTGTGTCCGGCTCAACTATGGCGTCCTACTCACTGTGTCGTCGTCTGGCACGCAGTAGACGTGTTTAAGAAACTCTCGACCAGAGTGCAACCCCTAACATGAGCACAGTTGGGGTGTCTCATATTAGGGAACTATCTCATAATAGGCACCTTTCCTCTACTTACTCCCTCTTTTAAACCACGCCTGTGTTCAATCTCTTACCCCTGCCTGGCTGTTCTGTACATTGTGATCCGGTTTCAGAATTTATCGATGTTTCATCCATGTATGAAACTTTCTTGGCGATCAAGAAGCGTTGCGTCTGTGGTAAAACTTAAGCTTTCGAAAGTGTTCACCAGCCTCTTCGTCAGTTGATGGCTGACTGACGCACCATCGGTGCAGGCAGAACGGTGCTTCTTGGTGCCCACTCTGAATAACATTCTAGCCTTGCGGCTAAGTCTTCAACAGTCATAAATAATATATGAGGGTGAAGAAGCAAAGGGGTATTAGTACACTTCTTGATGTTTTGAGAAAACTGAAGTTAAAGTTCACAATATTTCAGAATCCTTTCGAGATTGCAAAATGGAATATCAAAATCTTTGTGTATATTAGAGATACAAACATTTTGCAGAATTCTCTGTTCACATGCCAGAATAACATGTTAATAAAATGATGAGTTTTATATCTATGTGTTCTTGTATCTCTTTGCTTTGAGAATATTGTGAATTAAGAAGGATGTGATTTAACTTCAAACAATCCTGTTGGAAGAACATCCGCAACTGAGCATTATACTAGAGGTTGAAACTACCCCTTCAATTGTAAATTCCTTTTATTACCACGGTCGGTTTCGGGCTCTGATAAGCCCCTCCTCAGGTGTCGCAACTGTGCGGTGGTCCCCCGACCGCCGCGGTGTGATACTTATGAGCGCAGAACAGGGAGAACCGATCCAGAACAAGGACTTCTGCGCTCATAGCTAGCACACCGCGCCTAATACACGTCCACCGCGACGCTCGGGGGGGGGGGGGCCACAGCACAGTTACGACACCTGAGGAGAGGCTTAAGAGCCCGAAACCGGTCGTGGTAATAAAATAAATTTACAACTGGAGCGGTATTTAAGTTTGCTCTGAGTTTGTTGTGCCATAGTCTTCAGTCCGAAGTCTGGTTTGATACAACTCCCATAGGGCTCTGTCCTGTGAAAGCCTCTTCACCTCTGAATAACTACTGCAACTTACATCCTTCTCCATCTGCTTACTGAATTCATCTCTTGGTCTCCCTCTACAGATTACTCCCACCTCCAAATTCTCCTCTAATACTAACTTGGCGAGCCCATGATGTCTCAAAATGTGTCACGTCAACCAATCCTTTTTTTTTTAGTCAAGCTGTGCCACAAATTTCTTGTCTGCCCAATTCTATTCAGTATCTCCTCATTAGTTACGTGATCTACCCATTTAATGTTCAACATTCTTCTGTAGGACCACACTTCAAAAGCTCCAGTTCCCTTCTTGTCTAAACTATTTATCGTCCATATTTCAGTTCCTTACATGGCTACACTTCATAGAAATACTTTCACAATAGATTTCCTCACATCTAAATCTATACTCGAACAGATTTCTTTTCTTCACAAACGCTCTGCTTGCTATTGCCCGTCCGTATTTTACATCCTCAGGTATTTTGCTGCCCAGACAACAAAACTCATCTACTACTTTAAGTGCCTCATTCCCTAATCTAGTTTCTTCAGCATCGCCTGATATAATTCTGTTACATTCCGTTATCCTTGTTTCGCTGTTGTTGATTTATATCTCCTTTCCAAGACACTATCCATTTCATTAAACAGCTCTTCGAAGTCCTTTGCTGTATCTGACAGAATTATAGTCTGATCAAAAATGCTCAGAGTTTTTAGTTTTTCTCATGGAACTTTCATTCGTATTCCAAATTTTTCTTTTGTTTCCTGTACTCCTTCCTAAATGTACAGACTGAATAAAATTGGCGATAGGGTACAATACTGCCTCACTCTCTTATCAATCACTGCTTCCCTTTAACGACCCTTGACTCTTCTAACTGCCGTCTGTTTTCTGTACAAGTTGTAAACAGCCTTTCGTTCCCTTGATTTCACCCGTGCTACCTTCCGAATTTCAAAAAGGTTAATCCAGTCAACATTGTCAAAAGCTATAAACGTACGTTTACCTTCCCTTAATGTATCATCTAGGATAATTTTTAAGGTTAGTACTGTCTCACGTGTTACTACATTTATGCGGAATCCAAACTGATTTTCCCAGGGTCGACTTTTACAAATTTTTCCATTCTCCTGTAAAGAATTCGTGTTAATATTCATATCTGTCAGTACCTGCTTGCTCTGGAATTTGAATTATTACACAGTTTGTGAGATCTGAGAGTATTTCGCCTGTCTCATAAATCTTGTACACCAGCTGGAAGAGTTTTATCAGGGCTGGTTCTTCCAAGTCTATCAGCAGTTTTGACGGAATGTCGTCTACTCCCGGGGCCTTGTTTCGACTTATGTCTTTCAGTGCTCTGTCAAATTCTTCTAGCGACATCATAGTCGTCTGCGTCCTCTACCAGTTCTATAATATTGCCTTCAAGTTGATTTCCCTCTGTGTAAGCCTTCCACCTTTCAGCTGTCCCTTCTTTGCTTAGGACTGGTTTTCCACCTGAGATCTTGATATTCATATAGCTGCTTCACCTTTCTCCAAAGGCCTCTTTAATTCTCCTGTAGACGGTATCAATCTTTCGCCTAGTGAAAGATGCTTCTAAGGCCTTATATTTGCCCTCTAGTCATTTCTCCTTAGCCAATTTGCACTTTTGGTCAATCTAATTTTGTTATGTTCGTATTCCCTTCCGCCTATTTCATCTTCTGTATAATGCTTTATTATTAGTTGTTATCAATTTAGCTATCATAAAATTGCTGTTTAGTGCTACAACAAATCATTTCTGCAATACTACATGAACACCATGTCTTTTGCGGCTTGCAGTAGTAAAAGATTACTGTTTAATGTGTTATCCCATTACTGAAAATATTTCGTACCACTTTGGTCATTTCCTTTTTCTCTTGAATAACAAAAAGATTATTTAGATAATATCTAACCTAAAAAAATCATAATAATCCGACATGCACGTAACTATTTTGTAACTTCTTGTAACAAGTTTTCATTTCGTTCACCACGCAGCAGCACAATGTGGGATTTCACTTGTATCTCTTTTCCACAACTATTTTACATGCCTTACCACTGTTTAGATATACTTACCTTATTCTTGTGAGGATTGTCACTTATACGCTCTTGTTTCTACCCCCCTCATATATACACTTCATCACCATTTCGATTTTCATGTGTATTTTCCTTCACCTCATAAATACGTTTCTGTTTTAGGGTTTTTTTTTTTGCGTCGTCAGTCTACTGTCTACTGACTAGTTTGATGTGGCCCGCCACGAATTCCTCCCCTGTGCTAACCTCTTCATCTCAGAGTAGCACTTGCAAGCTACGTCCTCAATTATTTGCTTGCGTATTCAAATCTCTGTCTTCCTCTACAGTTTTTGCCCTCTACAGCTCCCTCTAGTACCATGGAAGTTATCCCCTCATGTCTTAGCAGATGTCCTATCATTCTATCCCTTCTCCTTATCAGTGTTTTCCACATATTCCTTTCCTCTCAGATTCTGCGTAGAACCTCCTCATTCCTTACTTTATCAGTCCATCTAATTTTCAACATTCGTCTATAGCACCACTTCTCAAATGCTTCGATTCTCTTCTGTTCCGGTTTTCCCACAGTCCATGTTTCACTACCATACAATGCTGTACTCCAGACGTACATCCTCAGAAATTTCTTCCTAAAATTAAGGCCGGTATTTGATATTAGTAGACTTCTCTTGGCCAGAAATGCCTTTTTTGCTATAGCGAGTCTGCTTTTGATGTCTTCCTTGCTCCATCCGTCATTGATTATTTTACTGCCTAGGTAGCAGAATTCCTTAACTTCATTGACTTCGTGACCATCAATCCTGATGTTAAGTTTCTCGCTGTTCTCATTTCTACTACTTCTCATTACCTTCGTCTTTCTCCGAATTGCTCACAAACCATATTGTGTACTCATTAGACTGTTCATTCCGTTCAGCAGATCATTTAATTCATCTTCACTTTGACTCAGGATAGCAATGTCATCAGCGAATCGTATCATTGATATCCTTTCACCTTGTATTTTAATTCCACTCCTGAACCTTTCTTTTATTTCCATCATTGCTTCCTCGATGTACAGATTGAAGAGTAGGGGCCAAAGGCTACAGCCTTGTCTTACACCCTTCTCAATACGAGCACTTCGTTCTTGATCGTCCACTCTTATTATTCCCTCTTGGTTGTTGTACATATTGTATATGACCCATCTCTCCCTATAGCTTACCCCTACTTTTTTCAGTATCTCGAACAGCTTGCACCATTTTATATTGTAGAACGCTTTCTCCAGGTCGACAAATCCTATGAACGTGTCTTGATTTTTCTTTAGCCTTGCTTTCATTATTAGCCGTAACGTCAGAATTGCCTCTCTCGTGCCTTTACTTTTCCTAAAGCCAAACTGATCGTCACCTAGCGCATTCTCAGCTTTCTTTTCCATTCTTCTGTATATTATTCTCGTAAGCAGCTTCGATGCATGAGCTGTTAAGCTGATTGTGCGATAATTCTCGCACTTGTCAGCTCTTGCCGTCTTCGGAATTGTGTGGATGATGCTTTTCCGAAAGTCAGATGGTATGTCGCCAAACTCATATATTCTACACACCAATGTTAATAGTCGTTTTGTTGCCACTTCCCCTAATGATTTTAGAAATTCTGATGGAATGTTATGTATTCCTTCTGCCTTATTTGACCGTAAGTCCTCCAAAGCTCTTTTAAATTCCGATTCTAATACTGACTCCCCTATCTCTTCTAAATCGACTCCTGTTTCTTCTTCTATCACATCAGACTAATCTTCACCCTCATAGAGGCTTTCAATGTATTCTTTCCACCTATCTTCTGTCTCCTCTGCATTTAACAGTGGAATTCCCGTTGCACTCTTAATGTTACCACCGTTGCTTTTCATGTCACCAAAGGTTGTTTTGACTTCCCTGTATGCTGAGTCTGTCCTTCCGACAATCATATCTTTTTCGATGTCTTCACATTTCTCCTGCAGCCATTTCGTCTTAGCTTCCCTGCACTTCCTATTTATTTCATTCCTCAGCGACTTGTATTTCTGTATTCCTGATTTCTTCGAACATGTTTGTACTTCCTCCTTTCATCAATCAACTGAAGTATTTCTTCTGTTACCCATGGTTTCTTCGTAGCTACCTTCTTTATACCTATGTTTTCCTTCCCAACATCTGTGATGGCCCTTTTTAGAGATGTCCATTCCTCTTCAACTGTGCTGCGTACTGCGCTATTCCTTATTGCTGCATCTATAGCGTTAGAGAACTTCAAACGTATCTCGTCATTCCTTAGAACTTCCGTATCCCACTTCTTAGCATATTGATTCTTCCTGACTAATGTCTTGAACTTCTGCCTACTCTTCATCACTACTATATTGTGATCTGAGTCTATATCTGCTCCTGGGTACGCCTTACAATCCAGTATCTGATTTCGGAATCTCAGTCTGACCATGATGTAATCTAATTGAAATCTTCCCGTATCTCCCGGCCTTTTACAAGTATACCTCCTCCTCTTGTGGTTTTTGAACAGGGTATTTGCTATTACTAGCTGAAACTTGTTACAGAACTCAATTAGTCTTTCTCCTCTTTCATACCTTGTCCCAAGCCCATACTCTCCTGTAACCTTTTCTTCTACTCCTTCCCCTACAACTGCATTCCAGTCGCCCATGACTATTAGATTTTCGTCCCCCTTTACATACTGCATTACCCTTTCAATATCCTCATACACTTTCTCTATCTGTTCATCTTCAGCTTGCGACGTCGGCATGTATACCTGAACTATCGTTGTCGCTGTTGGTCTGCTGTCGATTCTGATTAGAACAACCCGGTCACTGAACTGTTCACAGTAACACACCCTCTGCCCTACCTTCCTATTCATAACGAATCCTACACCTGTTATACCATTTTCTGCTGCTGTTGATATTACCCGATACTCATCTGACCAGAAATCCTTTTCTTCCTTCCACTTCACTTCACTGACCCCTACTATATCTAGATTGAGCCTTTGCATTTCCCTTTTCAGATTTTCTAGTTTCCCTACCACGTTCGAGCTTCTGACATTCCACGCCCTGATTCGTAGAACATTATCCTTTCGTTGATTATTCAATCTTTTTCTCATGGTAATCTCCCCCTTGGCAGTCCCTTCCCGGAGATCCGAATGGGGGAGTACTGCGGAATCTTTTGCCAATGGAGAGATCATCATGACACTTCTTCAACTACAGGCCACATGTCCTGCGGATACACGTTACGTGTCTTTAATGCAGTGGTTTCCATTGCCTTCTGCATCCTCATGTCGTTGATCATTGCTGATTCTTCCGCCTTTAGGAGCAATTTCCCTCCCCTAGGACAAGAGAGTGCCCTGAACCTCTACCTGCTCCTCCGCCCTCTTTGACAAGGCCGTTGGTAGAATGAGGCTGACTTCTTACGCCGGAAGTCTTCGGCCGCCAATGCTGATTATTTATCAAAATTCAAGCAGTGGCGGGGATCGAACCCGGGACCGAAGACGGTTTGACTTTTTTTTAAAAATCTCATTTTGAACGTTTTTGTTTGTTGTATTTGCTCAGTGCGGACGTCGCGAGACATTCGTTTATGTTCGTTGTTGCTCGATTAACTCAGTTTTTTTTTATTACAGAGGGCAACTAATCGTCTGACCCAACACGCTGAGCTACCGTGCCGGCTAATATAAGTACCGTGCGCTAACCAATTGCGCGACTGGTGACTATGAATCAAAGACGCTACCCCGAGACCACGGGTACAACTTATGGAGTGATATCACCTTGGGCGGGACTTGCATGCGGAAATGCGAGCAACGGAGAGTGAACAAAATGCATATTCTCCTGTCTTCACACTGTCCCCTCCAACGGTGATTTATAGGATGGAAGGAGAACGGAGACTTTCCCCTTGGCCATCACTTCCCCTTGAAATCTTGCTTTGTTTAATTGAGAGTGCTTCGTTTCTACCACCAATCCCTAAGGCCTAAGAAGGCTATGGCCTCTGTCTCTGTTAGATTTGCTAGTACACCTCTGATCACTATGAATGAGTATGCAATTGAGTCCCATTAAGAAGTAGCGTAAGTTAGATGACACTTTATATCCTTTACTAAGATTACATTGCACTCTCGCTGGCCTTTCAAGAACGGTAGACAATGCAACTAAATAAAGTAGTAGTATCGATGTCGATAGCACAAGATAAATCCTGTAGCTACTTATAAAGTTGTTTACGTTGTTGTCATTTGTTGCTAGTTTTGATTCAAATGAAGCAGTTAATAAATTACATAAGTGTATAAATGTATGTATGTTCCACCTCTCCAGCTAAACCACTGAATCGATTTAAACCGACTGGTACACATACCGCTTATTATCTGAAAATAATTACTGTCAGGGCAGGAGTCGTCCAATTGTGGTGGGAGCTGAGAGTAGAAATGAGATGACATAGAAGATGGAGAGAGAGAGAGAGAGAGGGGTGGAGATTGATAGAGAGAGAGGGGTGAAGAGAGGGGGGAAAAGGAGGACAGAGAAAGGTGGCAGACGGTGTACAGAGATGGGTAAGGAAGAGTTCAACAGAATGGATGGAGGAGGTAGTGGACGGCTAAAGGGGGATTAGGCGATGGACTGAGGTATGGGGGAGGAGATGGGCAGAGAGACGGTGAAAAGAGGAGATGGACAGAAAGAGAGGGAGATGGACAGAAACAAAGGGAGAAGGAGGTAAACAGAGAGAGGGAGGAACAGGTGGTCAGAGTGAGGGGAGGAGGAGATGGTGAGAGCGAGGGGGAATGAGGGGGTACAGTTGGTTAAAGAGAGGTGGGAGTAGCAGATGGATAGACGAAGGGGAGATAAGGTAGTTAGAGATGGGGGAGGAGGTGGACTGAGGGGGAAAGGAGGTGATGGACTGAGGGAGGGAGGAAGGTGAAGATGCACAGAGAGGAGAAGTGGTCTGAGAGCGTGTTGAGGAGCCTGTCGGTTTTAAACCAGTAACAGTGCTATTTGTTTGTAATAAACACCGTTATTGACAGCTGTTCGTTTCTTTTACTTCTTTCTGTAAGCGCTTGCTGTAACTTTCTCAGGTTTCTGGACTTGATTTGAAATGTTTGTTGAGTACAGCACTTGGGCACAGTTCGGAGCTCCTGATCTGTGGAAGCAAACACTACTGAGCTACCAGTCCAGCTATCACCACTACTGAGAGTAGGGAGTTATAAGGAGTATGGTCCAGCAGCTCCTCTTTTCTGTAGTCCATTTTAAAATATGCTTGAGGTGGTGTGGAGAACGATGCTACTGGTCAGTGGACAACTGGAAACGTGTGATTTGAAGAGATGGATCATGCTATATCTTGTGGAAAACCAAAGGAAGGTATGGGTTTGGTGGATAATTCCCTCTGACACCATCTCTAGTGCCAACAGCGAATTTTGCAGGAAGTGGTCGTTAAGTATGCAGGTGTTTCTTGTGGTTAGAACGTGGTCCTCTTATTGTCCTTAATGAACACGATCACAGTTTACAGCATTGTGCATAGCGTACAGTAGAGGAACAGTCTGAAAACGATGATTGCTTAATATAAGCATAACAGTGCACACTATCACAAAAAAATGTCTCTGAGCACTATGGGACTTAACATCTGAGGTCATCAGTCCCCTAGAACTTAGAACTACTTAAACCTAACTAACCTAAGGACATCACACACATCCATGCCCGAGGCAGTATTCGAACCTGCGACCGTAGCGGTCGCCCGGTTCCAGACTGAAGCACCTAGAACCGCTCGCCCACATCGGCCGGCGCACACTATCACAAACCATGGTCTGTGAGACAGTGGTATGTGGAGAGTAACATGCCTAAAACGGACTGGCCTACTCAGTGCACCGCCCTGAAGCAATGTAACATGTTTGGTATGAGTTATATGGTCGGCTTCATCCCAGACCCAGCATCCGCCATGACGATCATCTCTGGTTTCGGCTATCGAGGGAGAATGACCAGCCATTCCTCCACAGAGAGTCACATCACTGGAAGTGTCCACAGCAGAGTTAAAACCGCCGTAAAGACGGAGAGTGGACACAACCCATAACACAAGGGTAATCCCGAAAGTAAGGTCTCCTATTTTTTATTAGTACATAGACTTGTTTATTTCTACAATGGTTTACATCAGTTTACAGCTTGAACATTTAGCTATTTTCCGACATAATCACCATTTCTGTCAATGCATTTCTGTAGACACCGTGGCAGTTTTTGTATGCCTGTGTCATACCAGCTCGCTGCCATGCTGTTCAGAAAGTTGTGAACCTCTTCTTTCACCTCGTCGTTGGAGCTGAATCACTTTCCGGCCAAATGTTCTTTTTAACTTGGGAACAGGTGATAGTCACTGGGAACCAAGTCAGGACTATAGAGTGGGTGGATGGGACTATAGAGTGGGTGGATGGGACTATAGAGTGGGTGGATGATTATGTTCCACTGAAACTGTTGCAGGAGAGCAACGGTTTGCCGAGCGACTTGTGGGTGAGCGTTGTCATGGAGAATGTGTACACCCTTGCTCAACATTCCTCTTCTCCGGTTCTGAATTGCCCGTTTGAGTTTTTTCAGAATCTCACACTACCTGTCAGCGTTAATTGTGGCCGCAGTGGCGACCAACAATACCCCTTTCCGATCCCAAAAAATCGTTGTCATGACTTTACATGGCCGCTATCGACAGGGGATCTCAAGTTGATTCCGTATTTCTAGATTTCCGGAAAGCTTTTGACACCGTTCCTCACAAGCGACTTCTAATCAAGCTGCGGAGCTATGGGTTATCGTCTCAGTTGTGCGACTGGATTCGTGATTTCCTGTCAGGAAGGTCGCAGTTCGTAGTAATAGACGGCAAATCATCGAGTAAAACTGAAGTGAAATCAGGTGTTCCCCAGGGAAGCGTCCTGGGACCTCTACTGTTCCTGATCTATATAAATGACCTGGGCGACAATCTGAGCAGTTCTCTTAGACTGTTCGCAGATGATGCTGTAATTTACCGTCTAGTAAGGTCATCCGAAGACCAGTATCAGCTGCAAAGCGATTTAGAAAAGATTGCTGCATGGTGTGTCAGGTGGCAGTTGACGCTAAATAACGAAAAGTGTGAGATGATCCACATGAGTTCCAAAAGAAATCCGTTGGAATTCGATTACTCGATAAATAGTACAATTTTCAAGGCTGTCAATTCAACTAAGTACTTGGGTGTTAAAATTACGAACAACTTCAGTTGGAAGGACCACATAGATAATATTGTCGGGAAGGCGAACCAAAGGTTGCGTTTCATTGGCAGGACACTTAGAAGATGCAACAAGTCCACTAAAGAGACAGCTTACACTACACTCGTTCGTCCTCTGTTAGAATATTGCTGCGCGGTGCGGGATCCTTACCAGGTGGGATTGACGGAGGACATCGAAAGGGTGCAAAAAATGGCAGCTCGTTTTGTATTATCGCGTTATAGGGGAGAGAGTGTGGCAGATATGATACACGAGTTGGGATGGAAGTCATTACAGCATAGACGTTTTTCGTCGCGGCGAGACCTTTCTACGAAATTTCAGTCACCAACTTTCTCTTCCGAATGCGAAAATATTTTGTTGAGCCCAACCTACATAGGTAGGAATGATCATCAAAATAAAATAAGAGAAATCAGAGCTCGAACAGAAAGGTTTAGGTGTTCGTTTTTCCCGCTCG
Organism: Schistocerca gregaria; assembly: GCF_023897955.1. Classification (NCBI taxonomy): domain Eukaryota; kingdom Metazoa; phylum Arthropoda; class Insecta; order Orthoptera; family Acrididae; genus Schistocerca; species Schistocerca gregaria. Next base: position 426,522,711 of record NC_064927.1, read on the forward strand.
CTGTTAGCGAGTGGAATAGTAGAGAGATAGTATGATTGTGGTTCGATGAACCCTCTGCCAAGCACTTAAATGTGAATTGCAGAGTAGTCATGTAGATGTAGATGTAGATGTAGATGTACCACCAGACTGCGTTTGTTTGAATTTCCGTAGCTTTGGCGAAGAACGATGCCGCCCTTGGCGTGATTGTTGCTTGGTCTCAGGTGTAAAGTGGTATGTCCGGGTTTCGTCACCCGTGACAATTGAGTCCAAAAAGTAGTTCTGTTCGGGTGCAAGGCGGCGAAGAAATGCGCGGGAAGCATCAGCTCGTTGCCGCATGTGGTCCTCAGTCAGCATGCATGGCACCCATCTCGCGCACACCTTCCGGTAGTTCAATGTTTCCGTTAAAATTCTGTGAGCGGTGCTTCGGGAAACCTCAGAACAAACGTGCAGAGATCATCCAGGGTGATCCGCCGAGCCTCACGCACGCTTTGCTCAACCTTCAACACTGTCTCCTCAGAAATTGACGGTCTCCCGCTCCTTCGTTCGTCCTGAATTTCGGTCCGACCACCTGCAAACTCTGTACACCACTTACCAACATTTTTGACATCCATGCACGACTCACCATACACTTCTGTCAAATGGCGATGGATTTCAATCGGCGCAGTGCCCTTTGCGTTCAAAAACCGAATAACTGCGTGAAATTCGCACTTGGCGGTAACTTCCAACGTGAGCTCCTTTCTCAACGGCTGCCAAGCCAAGACTGAACGCCTCAGCGCGGCGTGCAAATGTTTACATACAGCGTGTGAAGCACTCTTCATAACGGTGTGACCAACTGCCACACAAACAGAGTTCTGTACTTATCAAGAAATAGGAGACCTTACTTTTGGGATTAACGTCGTGATGTCCACTGTTAGGTGTCCGGATACTTTTGATCAGATAGTGAATCTACAGTTCCAAGAAATTATGGACTCACATGGAAGTCGGTTCTGCATATAAAGTCGTGTGATGATTGGAGCTCCACGGCAATTGGTAATTAGAGGAAGAGTCATGTGTGAGCTATGTGGAGGCTGAGGCTAATTTTACTCAGTACACGCCGACACAAAAGCAGCGCTTCGCATCGTCACCTGCAAGGGAAGTACTGCTTTCTTTAGTTTTGTAAAAAAGGGATGTGCCAGTATTTAATGTGTTTTATTTTGTGAATATAATTTACGTTTGTACCCAATCTTTCACTGACCCAAGTCGTGTTACCTGAGACATGATCCTGGACCGACTACCAATATAATATAGTTTTATAATTATAATGAAAACAGTGTCTAATTTAACCTAAAAAAGACAGTGGGAGATTAGTAGGTGATTGAGTAATAATATATTAGCTGAGAGAAAATGAAGATGCTTCAGATGAGCTGTTGTGGAATATTGAACTAAAATTTGAATTTCATGAAAAGTTAATTAATAGTTTGATTATAATTTGATTCTGACAGCACTATTCAGCAAAAATTTACGATAAACGTTTAAATCTTAAGTATCATCTCACCGTTTTGTGTGAGCCAAGTGTACAGGGTGGTCCATTGACAGTGACCGGTTCAAATATCTCAAGAAATAAGCATTAAACGAAAAAAAACTACAAAGAACAAAACTCGTTTAGCTTGAAGGAAAACCAGATGGCGCTATGGTTGGCCCGCTAGATGGCACTGCCATAGGTCAAATGGATATCAACTGCGTTTTTTAAAATAGGAACCACCATTTTTATTACACATTCGCGCAGTAAATAAGGAAATATGAATGTTTTAGTTGGACCACTTTTTTCGCTTTGTGATAGATGGCGCTGTAATAGTCACAAACGTATAAGTACGTGGTATCACGTATTATTCCGCCAGTGTGGGCGCTATTTGCTTCGTGACACATTACCCGTGTTAAAATGGACCGTTTACCAGTTGCGGAAAAGGTGAATATCGTGTTGTATGGCTATTGTGATCAAAATGTCCAACGGGCGTGCGCTATGTATGCTGCTCGGTATCCTGGACGACATCATCCAAGTGTCCGAACCGTTCGCTGGATAGTTACGTTATTTAAGGAAACAGGAAGTGTTCAGCCACCTGTGAAACGTCAGCCACGACCTGCAACAAATGACGATGCCCAAGTAGGGGTTTACCTGCTGTCGCGGCTAATCCGCACATCAGTAGCAGACAAATTGTGCGAGAATCGGAAATCTCAGAAACAAGAGAAATTACGGGACGATGACAGATTTTGTGCACGAGTTCTGTTTAGCGACGAAGCGTCATTCACCAACAGCTGTGACGTAAACCAGCATAATATGCACTCTTGGGCAACGCAAAATCCACGATGGTGCGGCATTATGGGAAGAAGGATAATTGGCCCCCAATTTATCTATGGCAATCTAAATGGTGCAATGTATGCCGATTTCCTATGTAATGTTCTACCGATGTTACTACAAGATGTAAGTATTGAACAGCATATTTCATGACAGGTGGATTGGTCGTCGAAGCAGTTCACCGGATCTGACGTCCCCGGATTTCTTCCTGTGGCGAACGTTGAAGGATATTTGCTATCGTGATCCACCGACAGCGCCTGACTACATGCGCCAGCGCATTGTGAATGCATGTGCGAACATTACGGAAGGCGAACTACTCGCTGTTGAGAGGAATGTCGTTACACGTATTGCCAAATGATTGAGGTTGTCGGACATCATTTTGAGCATTTATTGCATTAATGTGGTATTTACAGGTAATCACGGTGTAACAGCATGTGTTCTCAGAAATGACACGTTCGCAAAGGTACATGTATCACATTGTAACAACCGAAATAAAATGTTCAAACGTACCTACGTTCTGTATTTTAATTTAAAAAACCTACCTGTTACCAACTGATAGTTTAAAATTGCGACCCATATGTTTGTGACTATAACAGCGGCATCTATCACAAAGCGAAAAAAGCGATCCAACTAAAACATTCATATTTCTTTACGTGCTACACGTATATGTAATAAAAAATGGGTGTTCCTATTTTAAAAAAACGCAGTTGAAATCCGTTTGACCTATTTGCAGCGCCATCTAGCAGGCCAACCATAGCGCCATCTGGTTTCCTCCTTGAAGCTAGTCAAGTTTAGTTCTTTGTAGTTATTTCGTTTGTCGCTAATTTCGTGAGATATTTGGACCGGTCACGATCAATGGACCACGCTGTATATCCAACCTTGCGCGTTTGTGATAAAAGAATATCAGTGTAAGGAAAATAGGCTGGTTCAAATGCCTCTGAGCACTATGGGACTTCACTTCTGAGGTCATCGGTCCCGTAGAACTTAGAAGTACTTGAACCTAACTAACCCAAGGGCATCACACACATCCATGCCCGAGGCAGGATTCAAACCTGCGACCGTAGCTGTCCGGGCGGTTCCAGACTGTAGCGCCTAGACCCGCTCGGCCACTCCGGCCGGTAGGAAAACAGGTCTTTAGTTTAATTAAGTGATCACTTTAGATGTTTCACCAACTCTTTAACAACATCTTTGTGTAACCTAGCATAAAAGTTTCACAAGCCGTATTTTTTCTTTCCTGTTTTTTCTCAGCACGCTGCTTTTGTTTTGTGAGGTGGTATTATACTATCACCGCGTAGCTGGTGAATATTCCCTACGGAGATAGGAGGAGTTTTACAGGAGAAGTCTTGCCGTTTCTGTGTAGGACAGGAGTGGCGTCCTCCGCAGTTTTGCGCAACTTTGTGGCGCCCGACGGGAAGCACGACGGCAGCAGCCGCCTCAGCGCTGATAAAAAAACTTTCCCGGCTGACCGCAGCGCTTCCTTTGGCGTCGAACGGGCGGGGGGGGGGGGGGGGGGGGCGATGGGAGAGCACAGGATGGAACACGACACGAGCGGCGCGTCGTCTGCCGAATGCCGAGTTCCGCACCTCCTCCTCAACAGGTGGCAGCAGTGGCGGCAACTTCACTACTGCAGACCACAGAATACGGACGGGAAAACTGCTCGGTTAAAAGCGATACCGACATTTTACGCTCCTCGCCATTAAAATTGCTACACCAAGAAGAAATGCAGATGATAAACGGGTATTCATTGGACAAATATATTATACTATAACCTACATGTGATTTTCACGCAGTTTGGGTGCATAGATCCTGAGAAATCAGTACCCAGAGCAAACATCTCTGGCCGTAATAACGGCCTTGCTACGCCTGGGCATTGAGTCAAACAGAGCTTGGATGGCGTGTACAGGTGCAGCTGCCCATGCAGCTTCAACACGATACCACAGTTCATCAAGAGCAGTGATTGGCGTATTGTGACGATCCATTTGCTCGGCCACTGTTGACCATACGTTTTCAATTGGTAAGAGATCTGGAGAATGTGCTGGCCACGGCAGCAGTCTAACATTTTCTGTATCCAGAAAGGCCCGTACAGGACCTGCAACGTGAGGTCGTGCATTATCCTGGTGAAATGTAGGGTTTCACAGGGATCGAATAGAGGGTAGAGCCACGGATCGTAACACATCTGAAATGTAACATCCACTGTTCAAAGTGCCATCAATGCGATAAAGAGGTGAGCGAGACGTGTAACTAATGGCGCCCCATACCATCACGCCGGGTGATACGCCAGTATGGCGATGACGAATACACGCTTCCAATGTGCGTTCACCGCGATGTCGCAAAACACAGATATGACCATCATGATGCTGCAAACAGAATATGGATTCATCCGAAAAAATGACGTTTTGCCATTCGTGCACCCAGGTTCGTCGTTGAGTACACCATCGCAGGCGCTCCTGTCTGTGATGCAGCATCAAGGGTAACCGCAGCCATGGTCTATGAGATGATAGTCCATGCTGCTGCAAACGTCGTCGAACTGTTCGTGCAGATGGTTGTTGTTTTACAAACTTCCCCATCTGTTGACTCAGGGATCGAGACGTGGCTGCACGATCCGTTACAGCCATGGGGATAAGATGCCTGTCACGTCGACTGCTAGTGATACGAGGCCGTTGGGATCCAGCACGGCGTTCCGTATTACCCTCCTGAACCCACCGATTCCATATTCTGCTAACAGTCATTGAATCTCGACAAACGCGGGCAGCAGTGTTGCGATAGGATAAACCGCAATCGCGATAGGCTACAATCCGACCTTTATTAAAGTCGGAAACGTGATGGTACGTATTCCTCCTCCTCACACGAGGAATCACAACAGCGTTTCACCAGGCAACGCCGGTCAACTGCTGTTTGTGTATGAGAAATCGGTTGGAAACTTTCCTCATGTCAGCACGTTGTAGGTGTCGCCACCATTTTAAATAAACCTTTTTTTAAAAAAACGATAAATTTTTATTCGTAAACTTTCAATTGCTTTGTAAACATGCGTTATCATAGAAAATGGAAAAAGAGCGATGAGTGGTGTTTTAGTAGCGATGCCGACAGAAACGAGCAAAAAGTATATCGCGTAAGAAATGGAACAGCACTGCAGTACTATGCCTGTTACCACCTGGTATGGCTTATTGCATGGCACACGTGTACATGAAGTGTGCAGGGCCTTTCCCCATCCGGTCTGTATGGTGGTTTCTCACTTTCATTGTTGGACATTAGCTGTATTACAAAATGGCACAATCCCTTGTCTTGAAGGATTTTACAAAGTACGGTACTGACCCCTGTATCGACTCGTGCTACGCATTGTGTTTAGATTGCATTGGTTTTCCTTTTCTTCCCCTGACATGTTTGTTTGATATGTTGTGCTGCTTCTCCCTCTGCTATCGATATCTGCATTTTTGCTCCCGGGAAACTGCTATAGAGGAGGTGAGACCTTTGACCGGTTGTAACCTCGTTTGGTGGCGCGGAAGTAGGGGCATTGCACGCAGTGAGTGTGTTGGACACGGGAGGGCAGTGTGGATCTCCAGCGCGAAGCAGGTGTGGTCGGTTGTACCGGGTCGCCACGTGACGTATGTCGGTTGTGTGTAACGAGCGGGTCGAGTTGACGGAAGAGCTCCCAGCGTGTTGGTTGTATACTGAATCGCCCCACGAAGAGTTGCTGTTCATTTCGCGTTGGTGGGACGTTAACAAGCTTCTTTAAATCCTCCGTTTCAACACTGGAGTTTAAAAGGAGACACCTAACATGAAGGAGTGGTCACTACACGCCAAAGTTGCAGAGAAGACGTGAACTCCGGTCACAGAGCGTGTTGTCACGTGACTGTGGCGTGTTGGGTTCGCTGGCGACGCGTGCGCGGTCGGATGTGTGGATCCTTGCCATCAGGGGTCGTGTACTGCCTGTTGGAGCATAATAAGTACAACGATCCACTTGCTTTAAAACATTAAAATTGAGACGAGCCACAACGAACTTGCAACATCGTGTAAGGAGAAAACTTAAAACTTAACACTCCATCCATAGTTTACAATAAAAATAGAAAGCAGCTGATCTGTTGCCTGTGTCTATATAATATGTCGGGTTGGGTTGTTTGGGGGAGGAGACCAGACAGCGAGGTCATAGGTCTTATCGGATTAGGGAAGGACGGGGAAGGAAGTCGTCCGTGCGCTTTCAAAGGAACCATCCCGGAATTTTCCTGGAGCGATTTAGAGAAATCACGGGAAACCTAAATCAGGATGGCCGGACGCGGGATTGAACCGTCGCTCTCCAGAATGCTAGTATATAATATGTCTCTCTCTTCCTGCAGCCTTGAAAATTGACAAACTAACACGAAAAAAAGAGTTCTTCAGCCTCAGTTTTCACGTTGTAGCACTATTCGTAATGCCCAAGTAGTGGTACGATCCTCCATAACAACATGAGTTTTTGAGTAGAATTAAAAAAAAATTAAAATAAATAGGAGAATACTGTTGATTTTTTCTAGTATTCAACCACTTATCACTTTTCAAAATAAAGCACCGAACAGTGGACGGACTTAAGTTTTCCTTTATTTACCTATTTGAACTTACAACGAGTTTCGACTTCACAGTTGTCATCGGATTAATCGTTCCATTTTAAATCACTCCTAATGCCTACTCCCAGATAATTTATAGAATTAACTGCTTCCAGTTGCTGACCAGCTAAATTGTAGCTAAATGATCAGGGATCTATCTTTCTATGTATTCGCAGCACATTACAGTTGTCTACATTGATATTCAATTGCCATTCCCTGCACCATGCGTCAATTCGCTGCAGATCCTCCTGCATTTCAGTACAATTTTCCATTGTTACAACCTCTCAATATACCGCAGCATCATCCGCAAAAAGCCTCCTGAACTTCCGATGTCATCCACAAGGTCATTTATGTGTATAGTGAATAGCAACGGTCCTACGACACTTCCTTGCGGCACACCTGAAATCACTCTTACTTCCGAAGACTTCTCTCCATTGAGAATGAGATGCTGCGTTCTGTTACCTAGGAACTCTTCAATCCAATCACACAATTGGTCTGATAGTCCATATGCTCTTACTTTGTTCATTAAACGACCGTGGGGAACTATATCGAACGCCTTGCGGAACTCAAGAAACACGGCATCTACCTGGGAACCCGTGTCTATGGCCCTCTGAGTCTCGTGGACGAATAGCGCGAGCTGGGTTTCACACGATCGTCCATTTCGAAACCCATGCTGATTCCTACAGTGCAGATTTCTAGTCTCCAGAAGAGTCATTATACTCGAACATAATACGTGCTCCAAAATTCTACAACTGATCGACGTTAGAGATATAGGTCTATAGTTCTGCACATCTGTTCGACGTCCCTTCTTGAAAACGTGGATGACATGTGCCCTTTTCCAATCTTTTGGGACGCTACGCTCTTCTAGGACCTCCGGTACACCGCTGAAAGAAGGAGGGCAAGATCCTCGCGTGCTCAGTGTAAAATCGAACTAGTATCCCGTCAGGTCCAGCGGCCTTTGCTCTTTCGAGCGATTTTAACTGTTTTTCTATCCCTTTGTCATCTATTTAGATATATACCACTTTGTCATCTGTGCGACAATTTAGAGAAGGAACTACAGTGCAGTCTTCCTCTGTGAAACAGCTTTGGAAAAAGACATTTAGTATTTCGGCCTTTAGTCTGTCATCCTCTGTTTCAGTACCATTTTGGTCACAGAGTGTCTGGACATTTTGTTTTGATCCACCTACCGCTTTGACATAAGACCAAAGTTTCTTAGGATTTTCCGCCAAGTCAGTACATAGAACTTTACTTTCGAATTCATTGAACGCCTCTCGCATAGAGCTCCGCACACTACATTTCGCTTCGCGTAATTTTTGTTTGTCTGCAAGGCTTTCGCTATGTTTATGTTTGTTGTGAAGTTCCCTTTGCTTCCGAAGCAGTTTTCTAACTCGGTTGTTGTACCACGGTGGCTTGACAGGAGTACGTGGAAGGGCCACTTTGACATTAGACTCCGCGGATGTGGTTGTGTCTGCTCTTCCACTGATCGCTAAGGTGACCAGGGAAACCCTTCCGTTGAGCAGCACAATGGCTGCTCGTTCCTCATGGCCGCTTTTCGCGTCCAGTGCAAAATTAAAGCTGACCCCAAAACTTAATAAATATTGAACCATATGTCTCACTCAATAGCCAGTAGGCTCTTTTGAAGCGGATAAACGGGCGGTTGCGTGTGTGAAGACGCGCCTTCGATATCTGCGTTAGTTATGAGGTATTGTGAGTTACGTGTTATAAATAATTCCTTAACTGTAAAAACCAATATCTCGGGAATGCATTATGCGGCTGAAATAAACGAGGCGTCTAAGGATACATCTCGTAGAACTGTTTCGGTCTGTGATAGTAGATTTATTGAAATCATGTTTAAATGAGATCCTGGGAAATGGACTTCGTGCCATTGAAACAGCTCTTCTTACTAAATAAATGCAGAAACATTGAAAATAGCGACAGTACTGTAAACTTTAGATATACAGAAAAATATTTAATATATAATTTAAATTGTGTGTTAATGCTCACACTTATAAATCCCAAAACGCAGAAAAACCATAGAAATTATTGTTTATAAATAGTGACAGACAAAAGAAAACTGATAACAGCATAATATTTCTCGGAAAATACGAGCATAAAAGATTTAAGAATTTCAGAAATTTGTTTGTTCAGTGTTTTAACTGGGCGAACAGCGGCATTTTGAAGGTGAGTCTATGTTCGGACGCCGTTGGAGGTCAGGCGGTGTTGGTCTGTGTTTCGGGAAAGTTTTATCTGATGAGCGGTGAAATAGCCACTAGTTCGCTTGTGAATTATTCATAGTTCCTACTTCCGGACATTGAAATTTTTCGGCATCTCGTGGACTTGTTACTCTTCGGGTTGCGTGTGACACAAGTCTTACGTAGAAGGTTTCAGTGTGTAGCCATTGCGAAGTTTAAAGTTTGTGATACTGTAGAACTATAATGATTGTGGAAAAGATAATTCACACAATTTGCCGTGGTTTATTCAGCCGCCTGGAAGATCTTAAGAAACTCGGCCAGGTTCTGAAGTTAATTTATTGTGAACTGTGTCTTTCAATTTTTCTGTGTTCTTATTGGAAATTAACTCGAATTTATGAAACTTTAAAAAACATGTGTGTGCGTATGTGATTTTTAAATACCATATCCAGTTTGCGTTAATATTAAATACTTTTGTGGAACATTGATTACATTTGCTAGGAGCTGGCACCCCTTAGACGAAACGTAGCCAAACTTTTAAGTCCAACCATATTTACGGGAGGCCCATTGAAGTGTTTGTGCTGTGCAATGCGTGAGTAAATCGATTCACGCAACAGCACCCGGGGACACCGAGGTGATACAGACTTGCAAACACTACATAATTCTGATTTTCGGCGAGTTGATGAGAGAGACTGTACTTCATTTCGCCATCCACACCATATGCACACTCCTATACAACCCATACGGTCGCACGGTGAGCATAATTCGCAGCACCGGCAGACTAGTTCAGTCTGATTTCACACTTGTGGAATGCTGGACGATCGCCTGTCTCATCTCCTTTGCCCTGGTAATGAATGTTAGAGTGCTGGGTTTTTAGTCATCAACTTCCAGCTACTGTTCCGATCGAGAATTACGGGACTAAATAGTTTACAGTTATCGTTGGACATCGAGAGAGCAAGAAGTAATTTAACTGACAATGGAGTGACACTGATTTCCATTTAATCTTAACACAAACTAGGATATAAATACCTATACAGGGTTTGATTATTTGTTTGTGTGTTGATCCCATGAATGTGGTTATGAAGATATTTGAGTACTGAATTTAATGATTGTTTTGTGTTCTGCCTCTTCACGTACATTACATTGCGGGCCTTTGCAAGAAAGTGCTAGTAATCAAGTCTAAACCATAAACGACAGACTACTCCAGTCACGTATCGTGAGAGCGAAATTTTGTGCAAATTCCCCACGTTACGAGCCTAGGGCTGCAATTTTCGTGCTGTTCATTTAACATCGCGCGCAGACATTTAGAGCTTGGTTCTTAAAGAGGTGTCCTACCTAATACTGGTTTTGGAAGATTAAGGAAAATTCTACACCGCTGGGTTTTGGCAGTTCCATGTGGTCTCCTTGTGAGTGATAAGTGTGCGAATGAGCTGTACCATGGATGCAGCTACTGGCAAATATGCGTACCGGCTGACTCCAAGGTAGACTTCTAATTTCGTCGTATAAGTTAAAAATCTACCACAAGTTCGTATCTCCAATCATGTTGAAAGTGCAATCGTGCAAAATGGGTTTAATACTTTTGATACACACCTTATTTTTTCCCCACTGTTATTCAGTTTAAATACAAGAAATCTCTCAGAAAAACATGGATATCATCTAGTAAATTGTTCTGCTGAAAATAAACGTCGTCGATACACTGTTATGATAGAGAACAGTTCACCTGTTAAGACAGTTCTGAGAACCACGTAGCACGGACGCTGAACAGTAATTACTTCTTCAGCAAGTCGTGCCTTAGCTTCGTTGGAGATGGGTTTCCATTTTACGCCTGAGAGACAATAACCTTACTTTTCAAATGCCAACAATATTTACGATATTTTTCAGTTTCATGATAAAAACTCATATTTAAAGGAAGGGAGGAGGATTAGGACTTAAAGTTCCTCTGACAATAATCTAATTAGATACAGTGCACAAGTTTAGATTGTTTCAAGGATGGGGAAGGAAATGGCCATGCCCTGTCAGAGGAACAAGTCTGACATTTACCTGGAGCGATTCAGGGAAATGGCTGTACATGGATTTGAAACCTAGAATCAAATTATCAATTAATTTTTGTTTCGTTGCAATAAGTGTAACTATACTGATCCTGATAGCAATAATTATAGTAATTTAGTAAGAAAAAATGTTTAGTTCTTATATTTCCTAGAAGCAAGAGTAGAATGTGGACTTTACAGAGTGAAGATGTGGTATTTCTATAACAAACTGCGAACTTGCGTCTCATATGTCTTCTAGACAGCAGTTAAACGACAGGTATGGTAAAATAAAAGAGCATTGGGTATCGGTCCATCAGATTTTTTCCCGTTTATCCCATTTATTATTAAAAAATACACATAATTTTCGATTTTTCGAATGTAATGTTCATAACATCAGAAAACACTATTTGGGCATTCACACGCAAGTTGTGTAACGGGGACACTATGTTGAGACACCCATTACGTAAACGAAGTTTCACATGGTCTAGTGATAGAATGAAAACCCTTTTTAGGATGTTTCCACGGAACTCAGTAAACTGATTCCGTTTACTGTCTGCAGCCGACGGATGATACAGATAGAAGTCTCTCACCTGTAACAGAGAAGGCTGGATCAGGCTCAGTTGTGGTTCATACCACCGAAGTCATACATTGCATGATATAAGGCTTAGAAAGTTTGGAAAACGAACAGTTATGTAAATAGGGACGTGATTAACAGTGACTTGTTTAAAAGCACTGGAAGAAAAACCGGTTCACTTTTGAAATTTTTATGTGCAATAGGTATCAGGGTTTTCAATAACAGTGATTCATACGATTAAACATGAGGTGGTTTTTATGCACTTAATACACCTAGAATAACCTAAAAGACTAGTTCAACTAATTTTCCCAGAAACAAATGTTATAATTTCTTTGGCAGACAAAAACAAAACTAAATTAAAAGAATCGTGCTATTTGAAGAAACAGCAATACAACTAGCGTTTACAGAATCTGCAGGAAAGGTTTTACCGGCTGAGCTGTCAAAATCCATAGAAACTTTTGTTCTTCATAGCATCAGTCAGGGGAATAGGGCCGTCTGTCCATGCTGAATTCTGCCTTCAGAAACTGTCATGTTAGATTATCAAATTGCAGTTCCTGCTTTTGATTGTTCCACAAGTGCGTAAATGATAACTACGGAAATGAAAAAGCGTAGAAGTAGTGCATATCGCTCGCTAGAGGTAAGACCACAATCGTTGATGCGGACCCCGTTAGATTCTGTAGTAAAAAAGTGAATACGTACAGGGACTGTCGCCTATTCCAGCATCAGTTTACCGTAACTTGCAGGAATAACGAAGTGTACCACATTGTATGTCGCTCCAACCAAGGAGGGCTTTGCGGAAAGTAAAATCTATTAGCCTAAAAATACATACTTAGATAGTTAAAACAAATTTTAAAGATCTTAAAATAATATCGCTGCATTACTACTGTATATCAGCAGCAGTTAGATTTATACAAGCAACCAGTTCGACTACTGGCATTAAAATTGCTACACTGCGAAGATGACGTGCTACTGACGCGAAATTTAACCTCCAGGAAGACAATGCCGTGATATGCGAATGATTAGATTTTCATAGCATTCACACAACTTTGGCGCCGGTGGCGACACCTACAACGCGCTGACATGAGGAAAGTTTCCAACTGATTTCGCATACACAAACAGCAATCGACCGGCATTGCCTGGTGAAACGTTGTTGTGATGCCCCGTGTAAGGAGGAGAAATGCGTACCATCACGTTTCCGAATTAAATACATCTCGAATTGTAGCCTATCACGATTTCGGTTTATCGTATCGCGACATTGCTGCTCGCGATGGTAGAGATCAAATGACTGTCAGCAGAATATGGAATCGATGGGTTCAGGATAGTAATATGCAACGCCGTGCTGGATCCCAACGGCCTCGTATCACTAGCAGCCCAGATGACAAGTATCTTATCCGCATGGCTGTAACGGATCGTATAGCCACGTCTCGATCCCTGAGTCAACGGATGGGGACGTTTGCAAGACAACAACCATCAGCACGAACTGTTCGACGACGTTTGCAGCAGCATGGACTATCAGCTCGGAGACCATGGCTGCGGTTAACAGGAGCGCCTGCGATGGTGCATTCAACGACGAACCTGGGTGCACGAATGGCAAAACGTCATTTTTTCGGATGAATCCAGGTTCTGTTTGCATCATCATGATGGTCGCATTCGTGTTTGGCGTCATCGCGGTGAACGCACATTGGAAGAGTGTATTCGTCATCGCCATACTAGCGTGATGGAATGGGGTGCCGTTGGTTATACGTCTCGGTCACCTCTTGTTCGCATTGACGGCGCTTTGAACAATGGACGTACATTTCAGATGTGTTACGACCCATGGCTCTACCCTTCATTCGATCCCAGCGAAACCCTACATTTCAGCAGGATAATGCACGACCGCACGTTGCAGGTCCTGTACGGGCCTTTCTGGATACAGAAAATGTTCGACTGCTGCCCTAGCCAGCACATTCTCCAGATCTCACACCAATTAAAAACGCCTGGTCAATGGTGGCCCAGCAGCTGGCTCGTCACAATACGCCAGTCACTACTATTGATGAACTGTGGTATCGTGTTGAAGCTGCATGGGTGGCTGTACCTGTACACGCCATCCAAGCTCTGTTTGACTCAATGCCCAGGCGTATCAAGGCCGTTATTTCGGCCAGAGGCGGATGTTCTGGGTGCTGAGTTCTCAGGATCTATGCACCCACATTGCGTGAAAATGTAATCACATGTCAGTTCTAGTATAATATATTTGTCCAATGAATACCCGTTTATCATCTACATTTCTTCTTGGTGTAGCAATTTTAATGGCCAGTAGTGTAAATGTGTTTCTCAGAGTCAAAAAGTTAAGAGTCAAGCAACAGGTATTCAACCAAACTGGTCGCTTGATTTGAATGTCTCGTTCCAGTTTACTTAATATCTCACAACAGGCTTCAGAAGTGACTGTACTTTTATATATCATTCTATCCACAATGAAGATTCCTTTAGCATACTAAAGAAACAACAGCCATAAGGTATGTGGCTGACGGAGGTGGTCATGTTTTTGTTTTGTTTGTTGGACTCGAAGGTGTGACTCTACACCATTAGCTGCCGCCTTGTCTCCGCGTCACCAGAGAAAACCGATGTCTCACCGCAATTGGTTGCTGACTACAGACATACGGCCGCATATCTCATCATCAACATTGCCCTAACATTATTACTCTAAAGGTACTCACTGTACACACTCCGTCTGTATACGGCACAAATTTCACGACAAATGTCGATTTCTTTTATCACTAAAGACTGTCTTTTATTTTTTTGAGTCTTTGGTTTCCTCACTGGTTTGAAGCGCCCCGCTACGAATTCCTCTCCTGTGCCAACCTCTTCACCTTAGAGTAACACTTGCAACATACGACCTCAGTTATTTGCTGGCTGTTTTCCAATCTTAGTCTTCCTCTACAGTTTTTGCCGTCTACAGCCTCCAATACCAAGGAAATCATTCCCTGATGTCTTAACAGATGGTCTATCATCCTGACGCTCCCTCTTGTCGTCGTTTTCCACATATTATTTTCTTCTCCAATTCTACGCAGATCCTTCTCACTCTTTACCTTACCAGTCCACCTAATTTTCAACATTCGTTTTACCACATCTCAAACGCTTCGATTCTAGATATGTTTCAGTTTTCCTACATTCCATGTTTCACTAACATACTATGCTGTGTTCCAAACGCACATTCTCAAAAATTTCTTCCTGGAATTAAGGTTCAAATGGTTCAAATGGCTCTGAGCACTATGAGACTTAACATCTGAGGTCATTAGTCCCCTAGAACTTAGAACTACTTAAACCTAACTAACCTAAGGACACCACACACATCCATGCCCGTGGCAGGATTCGAACCTGCGACCGTAGCGGTCGCGCGGTTCCAGACTGACGCGCCTAGAACCGCTCGGCCACTCCGGCCGGCTCAAATTAAGGCCTATGTTTGATATTAATAGAATTGTCTTGACCAGGAGAGCCCTTTTTGCCAGTGCTAGTCTGGCTGAAGTTTTGCTGACATTAGTTACTGTCAAATTAATGATTGGATAAGCCATGATTTGCAGCTGTAATGATCTGGAAGGAACGTTTTGATTGGTCGTTTAGATCAACAGCCAATCAGAATTAAGCTTTTCCCGTGCGAAAAGAGGAGCGGGCATTTAGGAGAGTATCTCGAGGAGAGTGGCTTGCTAGCCGGTCTACGTATAACACGATGTCAAATCGCTCCTTAAAATTACTCTCTAAGATGAGGAAATAGTGAGCTAATTTCGGGTCGATCATATCGTGACTGAAGCGACTGGAGTTACGAACATTTTAATGAAAGAGTGATGTTTTTAAGTTAAATAGTTTGAGAGATATGAGCGTGTGAACTTTCTGGTCGTGGTAACAACTCCGCGTGGCGTGTTTCGTGCTCTGTACGGAATATTTTGGCGAGCACCTCTTACGAAGAAGACCACTGAAACGACCGAATGTTTAGCTCGCGAATAGTTGTGGGTCTGTGACAGGTAGAAAGTGAAAATTAGTCAGATCAAACTTACTTAAATTCTGGCTGCTTTTCGAGTGAATATACGTTACACACAGAGTGAACTTTGAATGATAACGTTTTGCCATATTAAATACGGACTTGATAGCCATTTCGTGTGTTTCAATATGAATAAAAAGCATAGTTAATCCAATTTTAAACGCTTTTCTGTAAGTAGACTGAAGATCCCGAACGCCCGACTTTTTGATCATGAACTGACTTTCAACGTGGCCTCTGTATGGTAGCTATTAGGTGGTGGTTTCATCAACGCTGCTTTACACTGCCTAGCACGTATCTGCTACCACAGAGTGAAGGGATATCGTCAAGAATCCTATCGAGGTAGGTGTACTGAACGACATCGTCAACAAAAACGCAGACGACCAACCCCGCCCCGCCGCAGTACGTCGTCAGACTCATACACTCTACACACCAACGTGAACAGCCGTATGTTGCCAATTCATACAATAATTTTAGAAATTCTGATGGAATGTTATCTATCCCTTCCGCCTTAATTGATCTTAAGTCCTCCAGAGGTCTCTTAAATTCCGATTCTAATACTGGATCCTCTGTATCTTCTAAATCGACTCTTGTTTCTCCTATCACATCAGACAAACCTTCTCCCTCAAAGAGGTCATCAATGTACTCTTTCCACCTATCCGCTATCTCCTCTGCATTTAGCAGTGGAATTCCCTTTTCACTCTTAACGTTGACACCATTGCTTTTAATTTCACCGAGGGTTATTTTGACTTGGATATACCGAGTCAGTCCTCACAACAATAATTTCTTTTTCGGTTTCTTCACATTTTTGAAGCAGCCGTTCCATCTTAGCTTCCTTGCACTTCCTATTTCTTTCATTCCTCAACAATTTCTATTTCTGTTCTCCTGAGCTTCCTTGAAAATTTTTATACTTCCTCCTTTCATTGATCAACTGAAGTATTTCTTCTATTATCCAAGGTTTCTTGGCGGCTACTTTCTTTGCACCTATGCTTTTCTTTCCAACTTCTGTGACTGCCCTTTTTAAAGGTGTCCATTCCTGTTCAACTGTACTGCCTACTGAGTTATTCCTTATTGCTGTGTCTATAGCCTTAGAGTACTTTAAGCGTATGTCATTCCTTAGTACTTCCATATCCCACTTCTTTGTGTATTGATTATCGCTGACTAATCTCTGAAACTCCAGCCTACTCTTCATCACTATTACACTGTGATCTGAGTCTACGCCTTACTGTCCAGTATCTGATTTCGGAATCTCTGTCTGACCATGATGTTATCTGACCAAAACGTTCTTGGTTTTCAAGCTGCTTCAATTCAAATAGAATCCTCGAGCTTTCGGTGCCCATCTCCGCCATCGTCGTCAGGAGTTCACTGGCTGCCAGGACTGCAACGGTTTCTCGCTTATATAGGCATGATGACATCGTCAGCAGCCAATCAGATAGACCCAATGTGGCGCGAGCGCGCGTAAATCGACCCGGGCAGCTAGCGGAGCTATTGCGCGTGACAGCAACGGTGACGTCAGGAGGCGCCAGGGGCAGGCGCCACGTTTGAAACTCCCGACCCCATGTCCTGCTCAGTGTGTACCCTTGGTCTCTGTTGAAATTGGTGTTGTTTAAACGCCGCTTCCTTTACAGCGGAGTCCCAATATGTAGACGCATGAGCCAACACCTTTGTATTTTCGAACTGTATTTTATGTCCGTTTTCTAGGCAATGCTCCGCTATGGCCGACTTGTCAAGCTCCCTTTGTTTTGTGTGGCGCTTGTGCTCAGTACAACGCTCCGCAAACGTGAGAATTGTTTGTCCGCTTAACACGCTGCCAAATTCACAGGATACACCATATACGTCGGACACTCGAAGAGCAATGTCGTCTTAAACAGAGCGCAACATGTCTGCGGAGCTTATATAAGCGAGAAACCTTAGCAGCCCCGGCACTCAGTGAACTCCTGACGACGATGGTGGAGATGGTCATCGAAAGCTCCAGGATATTATTCGAATTAACGCGGATTGAAAACCGAGAACGTTTTATTCACGTATGCCGTCGCGTGAGACACCGAGGATACATGATGTAATCTAAATGAAATCTTTCCGTATCACACGGCCTTTTCCAAGAGTAAATCCGCCCCTTAAGATTCTTGAACAAAGTATTCGCTATCAGTATCTGAAATTTATTACAGAACTCAATTGTCTTTCTCTTCTCTCATTCTTTGTCCCAAGCTCATATTGTCCTGTAACTTTTTCTTCTCCTCCTTCCCCAACAACTGCACTCCAATCCCCCATGACTATTAGATTTTCATCTCCCTTTACATACATTTCAATATCCTCATATACTTTATCTCTTCGTCTACATTTTGCGACGTCGGCATGTATACCTGAACTATCGTTATCGGTGTTTGTTTGCTGGCGATACCGATAAGGACAACCCTGTCACTGAACCGTTCACAGTAAATCACTCTCTGCGCTACCTTCCTGTTTATCACGAATCCTATTCCCGTTATACCACCTTCTGCTGCTGTTGAAATTACCCTCTATTCATCTGACCAGAAATCCTTGTCTTCTTTCCACTACACTTTACTACCCTTACTACATCCACATTGAGCCTTTGCATTTTCCTTTTCAGATTTTGTAGCTTTCCTAGCACGTTAAAGCTTCTGACATGTCACGCTCCGACTGGTAAGACATTATCCTCTCGTTGGTTACTCAATGTTTTTCTCATAGTCATCTCCTCTTTGGCTGTCCCCTCCCAGAGACCCGAATTGGGGAGTATTCCGGAATATTTGCTAATGGAGAGATCATCATGACACTTTCTCAATTGTTGTGTTGTTGTGGTCTTCAGTCCTGAGACTGGTTTGATGGAGCTCTCCATGCTAATCTATCCTGTGCAAGCTTCTTCATCTCCCAGTACCTACTGCATCCTACATCCTTCTGCATCTGCTTGTGTATTCATCTCTTGGTCTCCCTCTATGATTTTTACCCTCCACAGTGCCCTCAAATGCTAAATTTGTGGTTCCTTGATGCCTCAGAACATGTCCTATCAACCGATCCCTTCTTCTAGTCAAGTTGTGCCACAAACTTCTCGTCTCCCCAATCCTATTCAATACCTCCTCATTAGTTACGTGATCTACCCACCTAATTCAACATTCTTCTGTAGCACCACATTTCTATTCTCTTCTTGTCAAAACTATTTATTGTCCATGTTTCACTTCCATACATGGCTACACTCCATACAAATAGTTTCAGAAACGACTTCCTGACACTTAAATCTATACTCAATGTTAACAAATTTCTCTTCTTCAGCAACGCCTTCCTTGCCATTGCCCGTCTACATCTTATATCCTCTCTACTTCGACCATCATCAGTTATTTTGCCCCAAATAGCAAAACTCCTTTACTACTTTAAGTGTCTCATTTCCTAATCTAATTCCCTCAGTATCACCAGACTTAATTCGACTACAATCCATTATCCTTGTTTTGATTTTGCTGATGTTCATCTTATATCCTCCTTTCAAGACACAATCCATTCCATTCAACTGCTCTTCCAAGTCCTTTGCTGTCTCTGACAGAATTACAATGTCATCGGCGAACCTCAAAGTTTTTATTTCTTCTCCCTGGATTTTAATACCTACTCCGAATTTTTCTTTTGTTCCCTTTACTGCTTGCTCAATATACAGATTGAATAACATCGGGGACAGGCTAAAACCCTGTCTCACTCCCTTCCCAACCACTGCTTCCCCTTCATGCCCCTCGACTCTTATAACTGCCATCTGGTTTCTGTACAAACTGTAAATATTCTTTCGCTCCATGTATTTTATCCCTGCCACCTTTGGAATTTGAAAGAGAGTATTCCAGTCAACATTGTCAAAAGCTTTCTCTAAGTCTACAAATGCTAGAAACGTAGGTTTGTATTACCTTACTCTTTCTTCTAAGATAAGTCGTAAGGTCAGTATTGCCTCACGTGTTCCAACATTTCTACGGAATCCAAACTGATCTTCCCCGAGGTCGGCTTCTACCAGTTTTTCCATTCGTCTGTAAAGAATTCGTGTTAACATTTTGCAGCTGTGACTTATTAAACTGATGGTTCGGTAATTTTCACATCTGTCAGCACCTGCTTTCTTTGGGAGTGGAATTATTATATTCTTCTTGAAGTCTGAGGGTATTTCGCCTGTCTCACACATCTTGCTCACCATATGGTAGAGTTTTGTCAGGACTTGCTCTCCCAAGACCGTCAGTACTTCTAATGGAATGTTGTCTACTCCGAGGGCCTTGTTTCCACTCAGGTCTTTCAGTGCTCTGTCAAACTCTTCACGCAGTATCGTATCTCCCATTTCATCTTCATCTACATCCTCTTCCATTTCCATAATATTGTCCTCAAGTACATCACCCTTGTATGGGCCTTCTATATACTCCTTCCACCTTTCTGCTTTCCCCTCTTTGCTTAGAACTGGATTTCCATCTGAGCTCTTGATATTCGTACAAGTGGCTCTCTTTCCTCCAAAGGTCCCTTTAATTTTCCTGTAGGCTGTACTATCTTACCCCTAGTGAGATATGCCTCCACGTCCTTACATTTGTCCGCTAGCCATGCCTGCTTAGCCATGTTTCACTTCCTGTCGATCTCAATTTTGAGACGTTTGTATTCCTTTTTGCCTGCTTCATTTACTGCATTTTTATATTTTCTCCTTTCATCAATTAAATTCAATATTTCTTCCGTTACCCAAGTATTTCTACTAGCCCTTGTCTTTTTACCTACTTGATCCTCTGCTGCGTTCACTATTTCATCCCTCAGAGTTTCCCATTCTTCTTCTACTGTATTTCTTTCTCCAATTTCTGTCAGTTGTTCCCTTATGCTCTCCCTGAAACTCTGTACAACTTCTGGTTTAGTCAGTTTATCCAGGTCCCATCTCCTTAAATTCCCACCTTTTTGCAATTTCTTAAGTTTTAATCTACAGTTCATAACCAATGGATTGTGGTCAGAGTCCACATCTGCCCCTGGAAATGTCCTACAACTTAAAGCCTGGTCCCTAAATCTCTGTCTTACCATTATATAATCTATCTGATACCTTTTAGTATCTCTAATATTCTTCCATGTATACAACCTTCTTTCATGATTCTTGAACCAAGTGCTAGCTATGATTAAGTTATGCTCTGTGCAAAATTCTAACAGACGGCTTCCTCTTTAATTTCTTATCCCCAATCCATATTCACCTACTATGTTTCCTTCTCTCCCTTTTCCTGCTGTCGAATTCCAGTCACCCATGACTATTAAATTTTCGTCTCCCTTCACTACCTGAATAATTTCTTTTATATCATCGTACATTTCTTCAATTTCTTCGTCATCTGCAGAGCTAGTTGGCATATAAAATTGTACTACTGTAGTAGTCATGGCTTCGTGTTTAACTTGGCCACTATAATACGTTCACTATGCTGTTTGTAGTAGCTTACCCGCACTCCTATGTTTTTATTCATTATTAAACCTAGTCCTGCATTACCCCTATTTGATTTTGTATTCACCTGACCAGAAGACTTGTTCCTCCTGCCACCGAACTTCACTAATTCCCACTATATCTATTTTTAACCTATCCATTTCCCTTTTTAAATTTTCTAACCAACCTGCCCGATTAAGGGATCTAACATTCCACACTCCGACCCGTAGAATGCCAGTTTTTTTTCTCCTGATAACGTCGTCCTCTTGAGTAGTCCCCGCCCGGAGATCCGAATGGGGGATTATTTTACCTCCGGAATATTTTACCCAAGAGGACGCCATCATCATTTAACCATACAGTAAAGCTGCATGCCCTCGGGAAAAATTACGGCTGTAGTTTCCCCTTGCTTTCAGCCGTTCGCAGTACCACAACAGCAAGGCCGTTTTGGTTAATGATACAAGGACAGATCAGTCAATCATCCAGACTGTTGCCCCTGCAACTATTGAAAAGGCTGCTGACCCTCTGCAGGAACCACACGTTTGTCTGGCCTCTCAACAGATACCCCTCCGTTATGGTTGCACCAACGGTACAGCTATCTGTATCGTTGAGGCACGCAAGCCTGCCCACCTACAGCAAGGTCGGTGCTTCATGGGGGGAGGACTTTCTCAATTACAGACCACATTTCCTGTGGATACACGTTACGCGTCTTACATGCAGCGGTTTCGATTGCCTTCTGCATCCTCAGGTCGTTGCTCGTTGCTGATTATTCCGCCTTTAGGGGCAGCTTTCGACCCCTTGAACAAAAGAGTGCCCTGAACCTGTGTCCGCTCCTCCGCCCTCTTTGACAAGGGCGTTAGCAGAACGAGGGTGGCTTCTTATGCCGGAAGTCTCCGGCGCCAATGTTGATTATTAATCAAAATTTAAGCAGCGGCGAGTTTCGAACGCTGGACCGAGGACGGTTTGATTACCAATCATGGAAGCTATACCTGGACCACTGTTTTATAACGGATGTGATATTTGACAGAATTTTTAGTTGTGTCGCTCACTTTGAACGGCTCCTCTAGGCGACTGAGTTGTGATGCGGCTCTACCGCTATCGCAGCTCTAAGAACATTGACGTACCGAGTTAAACAGAGTACCGGCTATTCTTATTCCCCACAGTACATTACAGGTACATAAAGTTGCAACAAATGGTTCAAATGGCTCTGGGCACTATGGGACTCAAATGCTGAGGTCATAAGTCCCCTAGAACTTAGAACTACTTAAACCTAACTAACCTAGGGACATCACACACATCCATGCCCGAGGCAAGATTCGAACCTGCGACCGTAGCAGTCTCGCGGCTCTGGACTGAGCGCCTAGAACCGCTAGACCACCGCGGCCGGCAAAGTTGCAACACCACGGAGGTATTGCGTTATCTTGCTGAAAGATAACGCCTCACAGTGACGTCGGAGATCGAGCACACCCACCGAGCTTATCATCTGCTGACCTTCCTTATCCCATCGATTCCATATTTGTATAACAGTCGCGGCATATCGACTTACCCGAGAAATAATCTCACTGAGCGATAAACAAGAATCCCGATAGGCCGCGATACTAACGGACGTTTCTTCTTCTTTCACGAGGCATAACACGATCTTCTCTCAAATCAGTAACGTTCAAATCAGATTTATGAATGAGAAAGCTGCTGCGTAATCTATGCTTATATATGGACTTCATTTGGCATTAATCCTACCTATTTTCTGCGGTTGGGTTAATTCTAATCATTTGCACATGTCAGCATATAGAGACACAGGCACAAAGAAGCAGTTCTGACTCTGCGTTCGTTAATGGAAGCAAGACTGATGAAAATCCAAGATTCGTTCATAGGATCTGTGATTTAAAATGGAATGACCATATAAAGTTGATCGTCGGTAAAGCAAATGCCAGACTGAGATTCGGAAGAACCCTAAGGAACTGCAATCCGAAAACAAAGGAAGTAGGTTACAGTACACTAGGTGCTTTTTTCGCAATCGAGGCGGG
Source organism: Schistocerca gregaria (assembly GCF_023897955.1). Taxonomy (NCBI): domain Eukaryota; kingdom Metazoa; phylum Arthropoda; class Insecta; order Orthoptera; family Acrididae; genus Schistocerca; species Schistocerca gregaria. Next base: position 426,545,826 of record NC_064927.1, read on the forward strand.
TTTTTAGTTTTTTAAATGTATTAACCAACGATTGCTGACGCGCTGCGATCTTGAAGGTTCTTATGCTTGAGTATTGCTCACCAGTGTGGGATCCATACCAGGTAGGGTTGATAGAAGAGAGAGAGAGAAGATCCAACGGAGAGCAGCGCGCTTCGTTACAGGATCATTTAGTAATCGCGAAAGCGTTACGAAGATGATAGATAAACTCCAGTGGAAGACTCTGCAGGAGAGACGCTCAGTAGCTCGGTACGGGCTTTCGTTGAAGTTTCGAGAAAATACCTCCGCCGAGGAGTCAAGCAGTATATTGCTCCCTCCTACGTATATCTCGAGAAGAGACCATGAGGATAAAATCAGAGAGATTAGAGCCCACACAGAGGCATACCGACAATCTTTCTTTCCACGAACAATACGAGACTAGAATAAAAGGGAGAATCGATAAAGGTACTCAAAGTACCCTCCACCACCCACCGTCAGGTGCCTTGCGCGGAGTATGGATGTAAATGTAGATGTAGATAGATTTATCTACTTAGAAAAAGTTTTCGCCAATATAAAATGATACAAGATGTCCGAAATTCTGAGAAAAGTAGAGGTAAGCTATAATGGAACATCAAGAGGGAACCAAGAGGAAACAATAAGATTGAACCACCGAGAACGAAGTGCTCGGACTAGAAAGGCTGTAAGACAGTGATATAATCTTTCGTCCCTACTGTTCAGTCTATACATAGAAGAACCAATGAAGGAAATTAAAAAAATTTCAAGAGTGGTATTAAAATTTGGTTATGACATTGCTATCGTCAACGAAAGTGAAGAAGAATTACGGGATGTGTTGATTGGAACTGTCTTGAGCAGTGTAACGAGTACAGAATATAGACTGAGACTAAATAGAAGACGAAAGAAATGAGAAGTAGCAGAAACACGAGCACGGAGGAATATTACATCAGAAATGGGGACGGCGAAGTAGACGAAGTTAAGGCAGCAAAGTAGCCCACCAGGGAGGAGCAAGGAGGACATAAAGAGCAGACTAGCACTGATAAAGAGGGCACGCCTCGGCAACAGAAGTCTAGTAGTATCAAACGTAGGCCTTAATCTGAGGACGAAATTTCTGAGGATGTACGTTTGGAGTACAGCGCGATATTGTAGTGAAGCATAGAGTGTGGGAAAACCGAAATAGAGGAGAATCGAACACTTGAGATGTGGTACTACAGATGAAAGTTGAAAATCAGGTGAACTGATTAAGTAAGGAATGAGGAGGTTCTCTGTACAACCCGCGAGGAAAGGAATACATGGAAAACACGGGCAAGAAGAAGGGACAGTGTAAGGTGCCCCTTACTTGTAGAAGACATTTTTACGAGTTTTAATAAATTGTCCCTTATTGATGTATTCACGACACTTAGGAAGTGCTGTAGTCCGTAGCCGGCCATGAGTCTGAGAGCATTTCCCACGCTGGCTGGCTAGGTGACGAAGAGACCATATGTCGCGCGTAGTGGGGTCGGGCTCGAACGTCAGCCTGGGAATTATACGTGACGGGAAGCACCGCCATCTTGGCGCCAAAGTCACCGATTTTGTTTATTTATATTTAATAATTAAAGTCATTTATGACAGCATGAATACTAGGAGGAGCCTCTGGATGTTGAAAACTATCTATCATAATTTTGCCTCGTTAAAATTCACACCCGTTCATTAACAAATGCATATCTTAGTAAGTACAAACTTGATCGGAAATCCACGAACTGTTACGAAACTAGTAAGGCATACGGACTGCGCATCAAAGTCGGCAGTCGGCGTTAAGAGCTCTTCCTGCCTTGTTCGATGGTAGCCATGATCTCGGTTGCGAGTAGTTTGTGACATGAGTGTTTCATTATTGATCTAATAGGAATGAAAGTGAGGATACGACATTCTGAATATTAATTTCGAGTACATAGATACTCCAAAGTCGATCGACAGCGATTTCAAATGGTTCAAATGGCTCTGTGCACTATGGGACTTAACATCTGTGGTCATCAGTCCCCTAGAACTTAGAACTACTTAAACCTAACTAACCTAAGGACATCACACACATCCATGACCGAGGCAGGATTCGAACCTGCGACCAGAGCGGTCGTGCGGTTCCAGACTGAAGCGCCTAGAACCGCACGGTCACTCCGGCCGGCGACAGCAATTTCAGATAATTAGCTTCCACCGACAGAAACATCCAGTACGCCAACGAAGAATCTGCACGGGACGACATTTACGAGAGCTGCACCGCGCACAGGTAGGAGGAAATCCGACGACACGACCCACAGAGGTGGATCAAGGAAGGTCCGACTTACATACGCAAAATCCAGGTGGAAATGCTGATCAGTTATACTGTACGTCACATATACCACACTCTACGGACTCGCGGCTAAGCTGAGTAATAACAGTATCAGTTTAGAAGGGAGGGGATCTTGCAACAAGATCGCAGGATGTATGTCAAGACCTCAGGGAATGACTTCCATGGTTCTAAAGGGGGCTGTAGAGGCTAACGACTGCACAGGAAGACACATATTTGAATACATCCAGTTGCAATTGCTGCTCCGCCTTCACGGTGTTGCACTTTTAATTGACAGCGGTATGCTCTTACTTCCCAACCTCCATGGAAGGAGAACTTACTTTCCGCATCGCCCCCGTTCAAGAAAGGTCAGGTTATTGTTGATGCTTTTGTGGTCTTCAGTCTGAAGACTCATTTGATGCTTTTCTCCACGCTGTTGCAACCTGTGCAAGCCTCTTGTACAATTAATGTAACAAACATCCATCTGAAGCTGCTTATCGTACATAAATAATGGTCCCCGTCTACGATTTCTATTCACCTGCGCTTCCCCCATTACGGGATTGACGATCCCGTGGTGCATCAGGTTGTGTCCTGAACCTTCTTTTAGTCAGTTACGCAGTCTATCAATAAAATCTTAAGCATTGTTCTAAAGCATCATTTTTCAAAACCTTGTATTCTCTAACTGCCTTAACTGCTTATCATCCGCATTTCACCTCTGTACAAGGCCACATTCCAGACAAATACTTCCAAAGGAGACTTCCTAACATATTTCTATTCGGTGACAGCAAATTCCTCTTTTTCAGTATAACTTTCCTTGTTATAGAAACTCTGACTTTAAACATCCTCTCTACTTCGGACATCATCAGTTATTTTAGCTGCTCAAATAGCAGTGCTTGCTTACTACTTCTAGTGTCTTATTTCCTAATACAAATCCCTTAGCAACGCCTGTTTTAAAATATGTACTGCACTCGCGCAGGATAACATTTCTCAGTACGGAAGACCTCCTACTATGAAATATCAGACGGAACGCCCGGCGGAAGATGTGTTTGGAGCGGCCGCTTTGTGAGAGTTTAGCCGAGTTTTCGAGTGCTGGCCAGGTGGACGTATGAGGTGTCTACGTGGCGCATCTGTCAAACTGCGACGTGACCGGAAGTTACACTACCCTGGTCGGTTAAGCACACGCAATGCTAGTTTTTGTGGCATTCACTCGTCTGTTCGTATTGAAGTTCCACGTCCTGGTCGCTCAGGCAGGCGCTACGCTACGTTTTGTAGCATTTTACTTGTCTTCTTGTATCGTGGCGGCTATATAAGATAGAGAGTAGCCCTACGTAAAGAGAGCAAAGAGCGAAACATGCTGATACCCACATCACCTCCGTACTTCTTACACGAAGGAATCATTCAGTCACTAAAAAGATATGCAACAGTTTTCTCCTATAAAGTTGATTGCATCAGTCATCTTCTGTAATAATAACTGCATCTCATTGAAATAGCCTACAGAGGTCATCGACACTTTGAAAAACTTGATGAGGCTCATCTCACCATGCATTTACACTAAACATCGGCAACTACACGACTTCTCTGCAGTTCACACTTAAGTGCCTGGCAGAGGCACCTTCAGACTATTTCTCTACCCTTCGTACATCCATGTTTAAATTGGATGAAGATGGGACACAGCTGGTTTAATTTTTATTAATAATGAAATTCCTCCATTTGTACTTAAGATTTCATATTTATTTTGCTACTAGTTTCGACGTTGCGTCAACGCCCGTACACTTTGATGAAATCAGTTATGTGTGGCTCAGTCTAGAAGTCTACAGTGAGGCCAACACGTGCTCCACGTGGATGGCAGGCTTTAACTCCATCCCGCCATCCCGCCATCCATGCGGAGCTTGTGTTGGTCTCACTGTAGACTTCTAGACTGAGCCACTCACAACTGACTTCATCAAAGTGTACGGACCTGAAGATGGCATTGACGCAACGTCGAAACTAGTAGCGAAGCAAATATAAAATCTTAAGTACAGCTGGAAGAATTTCATTTTTAATAAAAACATTTCTCTACCGTCCCACTCTCTAACAGCGCGTGGGAAAAATGAACATTAAATCTTTCTGTATGAGTTTTTATTTCTCTTATGTTATTAAAATGATCATTTGTCCCTAAGTAGGTTGGCAGCAATGAATATTTTCACATTCAGCAGTGAATGGCGCTGATAGAAATTTCGTGAAAAAGTGTTGCCACAACGTAAAACATCTTTGTTTTAATGATTGCTACCCAACTCGTTCATCATATGTGTGGCAATCTCTCCCCTATTTGATGGAAATATAAAACTAGCTGCCTTTGTTTTCAACTTTTTCGACGTCCTCCGTCAATCCTATCTGGTAAGGATCCCATACCGCACACCCGTACTCTAACAGAGGATGACCAAGCATAGTGTAGGCAGTTTCTTCAGTAAACCTATCGCATCTTCTAATTGTCCTTCCAATAAAATGAAGTCTTTGGTTTGGCTTCCCAGCCGCATTACCTATATGGTAGTTCCAATTTAACTTGTCAGTATGCTATACTTCATTACAAACACAGGCAACTGAAATACTTATTTACTTCATAAACTGGTTTTCGAATCTTTTTCGGCTCATCTTCAGATGGTGCACAACATGATACACGACTATTTCGAAGTGTAATTCTGATTGCTGCCTTGCGACAGTATGCGCGGCGTTTTTGTTAATATCCATCTATCAGCTGACTATTTCAAACCGTAATTCTGGTTGCTGACTGCTGGCTGTCTTTCTTGTTGATATCCATCTGTCAGCTTCCATTGTGATGTACAGTTGGTAACAACACATCGCTCACTTTTCACGCGATATGTACCGGTATGTATGTACACCGTAGTTATGAAACTTAGCAAGCACCCAGCATGCGCTGTATAACTATTGCTTCTTGTAGAAGAAACATATATTTGTACAAATTTAATTAAAGATATCTGTTTAACTAAGTTAGGCAGTTATGCATAGTAGCTTGGCAGTACACGCTAAAAATGGCGTTACTCACCACACACAATAATATAAGAGAATTTAATTTACATGTGTATATTTCTGAACTAGTTAACTTGGTTAAAGTACAGAAATATGTTCCTTAGCTTGGCAGTACATGCTAAAAATGGCGTTACTCACCACACACAATAATATAAGAGAATTTAATTTACATGTGTATATTTCTATACCAGTTAACTTGGTTAAAGTACAGAAATATGTTCCACAAGCGGAAAGTGGAGACAAATTCACATAATAATCTCGTCTTCTTTGCATCAAATATAGTATATTTTAAGTGTAATCTGCAATACTGCATAAATGAAAAATCAGCTGACCGCATTTTCTTTGATTATGACCGAACTACAAGTAGTTCTACAAGTTTATAAGACATGTACCAAATTAATCAGAGCACAAGAGATTCATTTCAAACATATACAAAAAATTTAATGCGTATCATCAGCGTTTTAGTTCCACTGAGTGTGGCACGAGTACCGACTATCTTACATCACAGGAAAAAATGGGAAAAACTAAAGGAAGGATAGTAGAATATTGGGAAAGGAAAAGGACTTTAAGAAGGGAGGAGTATAAGTAGGAAGACAGGATTTATGACATGAGGAAAGAAAGGAACGAAGGCAAGAAATAAAGGTAGGAAAGAATGCTGCATTGTAACTTATCACAGCAAACAGCTCGACAGGAACCTTTGTTTAATGTGATGGAACCCTCCCCCTACTGGTCGCAAGTGATTTGTGCAATCACGGAAAAAATTAAACAAATGCGGCCAGACTGGAATTTTAACTTTGCTTGTCCCATGTACATACCCAGTGAATTTAACACAGCACCAGCTCAATTCATATTGAAGAGGAAAAATGAAAACTAATGAAGATCCCTGTTGACGAAAAGAAACTTATTGAGGTGATTTCATTATAAATAACTCACATATTAAGGTACAACTGAGTCCAGGTGTCTGGTGTCTAGGAAAGAAATATAAAATTTACTCACGTTATTGATGCGTGCTATTAGAATATAGCCTCATGCTGCTGTTGGTCTATTTTATGCAAGCGATTATTCTGATCGTACTGATAGCCTTCAAGGAACTCGTCTGGCTCATGGGACTGCTGGTAGAGGTCCGCATCGTTCCCAAAGTGGCTTTGCTGATATTGTTGCAAGTCCTGATTACTGATGGGAAACTGTTCCTTCTCATATTGCTGTACAATCTGTTCTGAACCCGGTTCTTGATACTGCTGATACCGATCATGACTATTGCCTTCAGTATCGTCTTGGTGTGCTTGCTGTTCTAACTCGTCTGAGTCGAAGATATTGCTCTGCTGGTACTGCTGCTGGTCATCGCTAGAATAAGATTGATCTTGTTTCTGAGGATACAAACTGAGGTGTTCAAAATCTGAGTCAACATGTTGTTGGTTCTGCTGTTGAACGTGATCGTTGTTTTGGGTTTCACCGAGTTGATATTGTTGCAGATCATCTTCAGAATCTAAAGACTGCTCTTGGTGTGTGTTCTGGCTAAGTTCAGAATCAGAATCTAATTGTTGCTGCGTCTGTTGCAGAATCTGATCTTCGTCCTGTTGATATTGTTGCAGATTTTCTCTGGAATCTGAAGACTGCTCTTGTTGCGTATGCTGGCTAAGTTCAAAATCAGAATCAGATTCTTTCTGTGTTTGTTGTAAATCTTGTTCTTCGTTGAGAGTACCACTTTGTTGATATTGCTGTAGATTTTCCCCAGAGTCTGCAAATTGATCTTGTTGTATATGCTGGCTTAGTTGCGAATCAGAAACTAATTCCTGCTGTTTCTGTTGTAGGACTTGGTCTTCTATTGATGTATCAGTCTGTTGATATTGTTGCAAATTGTCTCCAGTATCGGAAGACTGATCCTGCTGTGTAAGCTGATTGAGTTGTTCAGAATCAGAATCTAATTCTTGCTGTATCTGTTGTAGGTCTCCGTTTGATGCATCGGAATCAGAATCTAATTCTTGCTGTATCTGTTGTAGGTCTCCGTTTGATGCATCGGTCTGTTGGTACTGTTGCAGATTGTCTCCAGAATCAGAAGACTGATCTTGCTGTGTATGCTGATTGAGTTGTGCAGTATCAGAATCTAATTCTTGCTGTATCTGTTGTAGGTCTCCGTTTGATGCATCGCTCTGTTGATATTGTTGCAGATTGTCTCCAGAATCGGAAGATTGATCTTGCTGTGTATGCTGACTGAGTTGTTCAGAATCAGAATCTAATTCTTGCTGTATCTGTTGTAGGTCTCCGTTTGATGCATCGCTCTGTTGATACTGTTGCAGGTTGTCTCCAGAATCGGAAGATTGATCCTGATGTGAATGCTGACTGATTTGTTCATTATCAGAATTTAGTTCTTGCTGCGTCTGTTGTAGCTCTCCACCTGATGCATCGGTCTCTTGATACTGTTGCAGATTGTCTCCAGGATCAGAAGATTGATCCTGCTGTGAATGCTGACTGATTTGTTCATTATCAGAATTTTGTTCTTGCTGCGTCTGCTGTAGGTCTCCATTTGATGTATCGGTCTGCTGATATTGTTGCAAATCGTCTCCAGAATCGGAAGATTGATCTTGCTGTGTATGCTGACTGAGTTGTTCAGAATCAGAATCTAATTCTTGCTGTATCTGTTGTAGGTCTCCGTTTGATGCATCGCTCTGTTGATACTGTTGCAGATTGTCTCCAGAATCGGAAGATTGATCTTGCTGTGTATGCTGACTGAGTTGTTCAGAATCAGAATCTAATTCTTGCTGTATCTGTTGTAGGTCTCCGTTTGATGCATCGCTCTGTTGATACTGTTGCAGATTGTCTCCAGAATCGGAAGATTGATCCTGCTGTGAATGCTGACTGATTTGTTCATTATCAGAATTTAGTTCCTGCTGCGTCTGCTGTAGGTCTCCATTTGATGTATCGGTCTGCTGATACTGCTGCAAATCGTCTCCAGAATCGGAAGATTGATCTTGCTGTGTATGCTGACTGAGTTGTTCAGAATCAGAATCTAATTCTTGCTGTATCTGTTGTAGGTCTCCGTTTGATGCATCGCTCTGTTGATACTGTTGCAGATTGTCTCCAGAATCGGAAGATTGATCCTGCTGTGAATGCTGACTGATTTGTTCATTATCAGAATTTAGTTCTTGCTGCGTCTGTTGTAGGTCTCCGTCTGATGCATCGGTCTCTTGATACTGTTGCAGATTGTCTCCAGAATCAGAAGATTGATCCTGTTGAATGATTTGTTCATTATCAGAATCTAATTCTTGCTGTGTCTGTTGAAGGTCTTGGTCTTTGTTTGGTGTATCGATCTGTTGATGCTGTTGAAGGACGTCTGCTGTATCTGAAGTTTGGTCTTGCTGTGGATACCAATTAACCTGTTCAGAATACTGATTTTGCAGTGATTGCTGTGCAATTTGATCTGCATCTGATGTCTCACTTTGCTGAGACACCTGAAGACCTTCTCCAGATTCTTGTTGTTCGTTTACTAGTTTACCAGACTGAGGATCTCCATATTGATGAATCTGCTGTACCGCCTGATGGAAGTCTGAACTGGGGTCGTGGTGCTGCTGCTGGTGGCTGTCGTCCAGGTCGTAATCATAGTCCTGCTGGTACAGCTGCCCAGACTGGTCAAACTCGGGCATCTGGTTATGCTGCATCTGCTGCCACATGTCTTGCCTGTCTTTCAGGACATCTCTATACCATGCTGGCAAGCTGTACGCATTTGAACGTTGATGGTGTTGGTACGGCCGCAAAAGATCTCCTATTTCAGAGAAATGATCGCCCGCGAATTTGTGCCCTGGTTCCAGGCTGCCGACTTGTTGGTACTGGTGTCGCACCTGGTCCACGTTCTGCATGTAGTCTCTCCTGTGGACAATGACAAGCGATAAATTTTTAACTAATGTTCATTTCGTAGGTTAAACAAAGGATAGCATGCAAAGACTACAGTATATAGGAGCGTTATTCGGAAAGTAAGGTCCGCTCAGTCGCGAAATGGAAACGACGGCGAATACGGACAAAGTTTTGTGCAGTTGTGTTGGGCCGTGTCTCTAGAGTGCCTGTCGATCGTGTCACGTAGCTCTATGTAGTTGTGAGCACATGGTGAGAAAGTAAAGATGTTCAGGAGAATTATGGGTGCCCACTGAGAAGTTTCGCCTAATTTCATGCAACCCCACATAACGTAAGTGACATGCATTTCCTTCTTCATGATAATTCGTGACCGTGCACTGCGGGGGCAAAGGGGACGCCGCTGCAACGTGTTCGATGAACGTGTTTGTTCGATCTACAACAATAGTGGCCATCAAAATTGCTACACCAAGAAGGAATGCAAACGATAAACGGGTATTCACTGGACAGATATATTATACTAGAACTGACATGTGATTACATTTTAACGCAATTTGGGTGCAGAGATCCTGAGAAATCAATACCCAGAACAACCACCTCTGGCCGTAATAACGGCCTTGATAGGCCTGGGCATGGAGTCGAACAGAGCTTGGATGGTGTGTACAGGTACAGCTGACCACGCGGCTTCAACATCATACCACAGTTCATCAAGAGTAGTGACTGGCGTATTGTGACGAGAAAATTGTTCGGCCACTATTGACCAGACGTTTCCAATTGGTGAGAGATATGGAGAATGTGCTGGCCAGGGCGTCGAACATTTTCTGTATCCAGAAAGGCCCGTACAGGACCTGCAACATGCGGTCGTGCATTATCTTGCTGAAATGTAGGGTTTCGCAGGGATCGAATGAAGGGTAGAGCCATGGGTCGTTACATATCTGAAATGTAACGTCCACTGTTCAAAGTGCCGTCAATGCGAACAAGAGTTGACCGAGACGTGTAGCCAATGGCACCCCATACCATCACGCCGGGTGATACTCCAGTATGGCGATGACGAATACACGCCTCCAATGTGCTTTCACCGCGATGTAGCCAAACACGGATGCAACCATCATGATGCTGCAAACAGAACCTGGATTCATCCGAAAAATGGCGTTTTGCCATTCGTGCACCCAGGTTCGTCGTTGAGTACACCATCGCAGGCGCTCCTGTCTGTGATGCAGCGTCAAGGGTAGCCGCAGCCATGGTCTCAGAGCTGATAGTCCATGCTGAGGCAAACGGCACCGAACTGTTCGTGCAGATGGTTGTTGTCTTGCAACCGTCCCCATCTGTTGACTCAGGGATCGAGACGTGGCTGCACGATCCGTTACAGCCATGCGGATAAGATGACTGTCATCTCGACTGCTAGTGATACGAGGCCGTTGGGATCCAGCACGGTGTTCCGTATTACCCACCGATTCCATATTCTGCTAACAGTCATTGAATCTCGGCCTACGCGAGCAGCAATGTCGCGATAGGATAAACCGCAATCGCGATAGGCTACAATCCGACCTTTATCAAAGTAGGAAATGTGATGGTACGCATTTCTCCTCCTTACACGAGGCATCAGAAAATCGTTTCACGTGGCAATGCCGGTCACCTGCAATTTGTGTATGAGAAATCGGTTGGAAACTTTCCTCATGTCAGCACGTTGTAGGTGTCCCCACCGGCGCTAACCTTGTGTGAATGCTCTGAAAAGCTAATCATTTACATATCACAGCATCTTCTTCCTGTCGGCTAAATTTCACTTCTGTAGCGCGTCATCTTCGCGGTGTAACAATTTTAATGGCCAGTTGTGTATTTCCTTCTTCATTATAATTCGCGACTGTACACTGCAGGGGCAATGAGGAAGTCCCTGCAACGTATTCGATGAAGTTGTTTGCTCGATCTATATATAAGACAGACTTGGCGCCCTCTGATGCTCACCTCTGCTCACATGAAACACTGGCTACAAAGACAACATTTTGGCACCGACAACGAACTGCAAATCAACGCAGAGAATTGAACGAAAGAACAGGCGGCTGTCTTGTATGATGAGGGTATTGGAAAGCTGCTACAATGCTATGACAAACGCCTCAGTCGGAGCGGTAACTATATAAAGAAATAGATGGGAGGTGTAGCAAATTGTTGAAAAAAACCGTTTTTGATTTTAACTGTGCTCTTCTATTTCGCAAGCAATCGGACCTTACTTTCAGAACTCCTGGAAATGGAAAAAAGAACACATTGACACCGGTGTGTCAAACCCACCATACTTGTTCCGGACACTGCGAGAGGGCTGTACAAGCAATGATCACACGCACGGCACAGCAGCCGTCGAATGGCGCTAGCTGCGCAGCATTTGTGCACCGGCGCCGTCAGTGTCAGCCAGTTTGCCGTGGCATACGGAGCTCCATCGCAGTCTTTAACACTGGTAGCATGCCGCGACAGCGTGGACGTGAACCGTATTTTCAGTTGACGGGCTTTGAGCGAGGGAGGCCGGGTGGACGTACCACCGAATTGCTCAACACGTGGGGCGTGAGGTCTCCACAGTACATCGATGTTGTCGCCAGTGGTCGGAGGAAGGTGCACGTACCCGTCGACCTGGGACCGGACCGCAGCGACGCACGGATGGACGCCAAGACCGTAGGATCCTACGCAGTGCCGTAGGGGACCGCACAGCCACTTCTCAGCGAATTAGGGACACTGTTGGTCCTGGGTATGGGCGAGGACCATTCGCAATCGTCTCCATGAAGCTAGGCTACGGTCCCGCACACCGTTAGGCCGTCTTCCGCTCACGCCCCAACATCGTGCAGCCCGCCTCCAGTGGTGTCGCGACAGGCGTGAATGGAGGGACGAATGGAGACGTGTCGTCTTCAGCGATGAGAGTCGCTTCTGCCTTGGTGCCAATGATGGTCGTATGCGTGTTTGGCGCTGTGCAGGTGAGCGCCACAATCAGGACTGCATACGACCGAGGCACACAGGGCCAACACCCGGCATCATGATGTGGGGAGCGATCTCCTACACTGGCCGTACACCTCTGGTGATCGTCGAGGGGACACTGAATAGTGCACGGTACATCCAAACCGTCATCGAACCCATCATTCTACCATTCCTAGACCGGCAAGGGAACTTGCTGTTCCAACAGGACAATGCACGTCCGCATGTATCCCGTGCCACCCAACGTGCTCTAGAAGGTGTAAGTCAACTACCCTGGCCAGCAAGATCTCCGGATCTGTCCCCCATTGAGCATGTTTGGGACTGGATGAAGCGTCGACTCACGCGGTCTGCACGTCCAGCACGAACGCTGGTCCAACTGAGGCGCCAGGTGGAAGTGGCATGGCAAGCCGTTCCACAGGACTACATCCAGCATCTCTACGATCGTCTCCATGGGAGAATAGCTGCCTGCATTGCTGCGAAATGTGGATATACACTGTACTAGTGCCGACATTGTGCATGCTCTGTTGCCTGTGTCTATGTGCCTGTGGTTCTGTCAGTGTGATCATGTGATGTATCTGACCCCAGGAATGTGTCAATAAAGTTTCCGCTTCCTGGGACAATGAATTCACGGTGTTCTTGTTTCAATTTCCAGGAGTGTATTTAAATATGCACAAAAAGTCACATAAGACGTAACACCTCTTTTATTTCGTGAACTGTTCGACGTATCAGAACTAGTTTTCAGCAAACGGTATTGCAGAGACAGTCACGTAATTTTGTTGCAGGTTTTATCTCCTTAACTCGTCCACTAGCCGAGCAACGGAGGTATGCTATTTCCTTTTTTTAAGTGTGATGATACATATTTTTTAAAGACATTCAAATGTTCTTGAAAAAGCGAATACTGAGTAATATAGCAATTGTAAATGATGGTATAATAATTTTTTATGAAAGTATGCGAGAAGTGTTCTCAAATTGAAAGGCAGGCTCCGTCGTCGTATAACGCCTTCCTTCTGTTCATTTGTCTCCTCAGAAGCTGTCCGCTTACACATGTGTATGTACAAATATGTGAAATAATATTCTTCTTATACGCTTGAAGATACAAGACACGCAGGACTCGTAGCCGACCCTGTATGTACGAGGAATAAAGTAGAGCCTAGAGGGAAACACCATAGCACCGTAGGAGTACCCTGTTGCTGCATATATCTACATCTACATAGACACTTCGCACACCACCGTAAGGTGCGTGGCATAGGGTACCCTGCACCACTACTCATTTCCTTTCCTGTTCCACTCGCCAATAGAGCAAGGGAAAAGCTACTGCCAGAATGCCTTCGAATGAGCCCTAATTTCTCGTAGCTTATCTTTGTGGTCCTTACTCGCAGTGTATGTTAGCGGCAATAGAATCGTTCGGCAGTCAGCTTCAAATGTCGGTTCTATAAATTTTCTCGAAAAGAACGTCGCCTTCCCTCCGGGGATTCCCATTTGATTTCCCGAAGCCTCTCCGTGACACTTGCGGTAACAACTCTAGCAGCCCGCCTCTGAATTGCTTCGATGTCTTCTTTCAGTGCGACCTGCTATGGATCCCAAACACTCGAGCAGTACTCGACAATAGGTCGCACCAGCGTCCTATATGCGGTCTCCTTTACCATTCTTTCCTAAAATTCTCCCAATAAACCAAAGTCGACCATGCGCCTTCCCTGCCACAGTTCTCACATGCTCGTTTCATTGCATATCGCTTTGCAACGTTGCGCCTGGATATTTAAGCGACTTGACTGTGTGAAGCAGGACACTAGTAATACAGTATCCGAACATTACAGGTTTGCTTTTCTTACTCGTCCGCATTAACCTACATTTTTCCACATTCAGGGCTTGCTGCCATTCATCAAACAAACTGGAAATTTTGTCGTTTTGTAACTTCCTACAGTCACTCAACTCCGATACTTTACATTACATCACGGCGTCATCAGAAAACAACAGCAGATTACTAACCACACTGTCCGCCAAATAATTTACGTATACAGAGAATAAGAGCGGCCCCATCACACTTCCCTGGTTTACCCTCGGCGGTATACTTGTCTCTGATGAACACTCGCCCTCGAGGACAACGTAATGTGTTTCGTTATTTAACAAGTCTTCGAGCTACTCTCATACCTGTGAACTTGTTGCATATGCTCGTACCTTAGTTAACAGCCTGCAATGGGGCACCGTGTCAAGTGCTTTCCGGAAATCTGGAAATATGGAATCTGCCTGTTGCCCTTCGTCCATTGTTGTCAGTATATCAGGTGAGAAAAGGGCAAGATGAGTTTCGCAACAGCGATGCTTTCTAAAACCATGCTCATTCGTGGACATTAGCTGCTTAGCCTCAAGAAAGTTTGTTATATTCGAACTGAGAATACATTCAAGGATTCTGCAGCAAACAGAAGTTGGGGATATTCGTCTGTAATTTTTCGGTCAGTTCTTTTACCTTTCTTATATACTGGAGTCACGGGCACCTTTTTCCAGTTTCTTGGGACTCTGTGCTGGGCGAGAGATCATGACAGATGCAAGCTAGGTGTGAAGCCAATGCCGTAGGATACTCTTTGCAAAATCGAATTGGGATTCCATCCGGACCTGGTGATTCATTTGCTTTCAAAATTTTCAGTTGTTTCTCTATGTCAGGTACGTCCAGGTATGTCGTCCATATGGGAGTCTGTTCGATGGTGAAATGACTCTATGTTTGTACGATTCCCTTGTGTGAATGATTTCTTCAATGCGAAATTTAAAACTTCGGTTTTCGTTATGTTATCTTCAGCCGCCACATCATACTGATCGACAAGGGACGGAATGGAACCTTTTGGCTCTCTTAACTATTTTACATAGGACCAGAATTTACTCTGGTTCTCTGCCAGATCTTTCGCTAAGGAGCCTGACATGAGAAACCCATTTGATGCTGCATTTACTCGGAGTTTATTGCAGGGAAGTTTGAGTACCATAATTATCAAACGTTATGTCATTGAACTTTTCAAGATCTATTGATCGTAGGTATAAAAGTACATTGCTTCATTAAATAAAGCACACTTGCTTCAAAATTTCGGTTGATACTATATTTAAAATTATCAAACATGCAACAAGATTACTTTTCGATATCTAGAACCATTCGCTAAATGAGAGTCTTCATCTACGTGAGAAATATGGTAATGGAAGTAGACTTGTCAGACACCTGTGCTTGAATAACAATCCTTGAAGTTAACGCAATCTTGTTTCGCGAGACAACATCACTTTACTTCCAGATATTACTATTTAACTTCACCGAGCATATTCACACACTTTTGTATCAACTGCACTGACCTGTTACGGTCCTCGTAGCTGGTCTCTGCGTTGCCTAGATCGCTACCGTCAGGCGTAGTTGGCAAATATACAGTCTGATTAAAGTATCCGAACACCCCACGGCTTGCGGAATTGACCACTAGACGTCACGATGGACGAACCCGCCAGTACGAAAGGAGACGTGGAGTATTTTGTTGACATTATACACTACTGGCCACTAAAACTGCTACACCACCAAGATGACATGCTACAGATGCAAAATTTAACCGACACGAAGAAGATCCTGTGATATGCAAATCATTAGCTTTTCAGAGTATTAACACAAGGTTGGAGCCGGTGGGGACACCTACAACGTGCTGACATGGGGAAAGTTTCCAACCGATTTCTCATACATAAGCAGCAGTTGACGGCTGTTGCCTGGCGAAACGTAGATGTGATGCCTCGTGTAAGGAGGAGAAAGAAATACTAACCTTCATGTTTCCGACTTTGATAAAGGTCGGATTGTGGCCTATATCGACTGCGGTTTATCGTATCGCGACATTGCTGCTCGCGTTGGTCGAGATCCAATGACTGTTAGCAGAATATGGAATCGGTGGGTTCAGGAGGGTAATACGTAACGCCGTGCTGGATCCCAACGGCCTGGTATCACTAGCAGGCGAGATGATAGGCATTTTGTCCGCATGGCTGTAACGGATCGTGCACCCATGTCTCGATCCTTGAGTCAGCAGATGGGGACGTTTGCAAGACAACAACCATGTGCACGAACAGTTCGACGACGCTTTCAGCAGCATGGACTACCAGCTCGGAGACCGTGGCTGCGGTTACCCATGACGCTGCATAACAGACAGGAGCGATGGTCTACTCAACGACGAACCTCGGTGCACGAATGGCAAGATGTCATTTTTTCGGATGAATCCAGGTTCTGTTTACAGCATCATGATGGTCGCATCCGTATTGGCGACATCGCGGTGAACGCACATCGGAAGCATGTAATCGTCGTCGGTATACTGGCGTATCACCCGGCGTGATCGTATGGGGTGCTATTGGTTACACGTCTCAGTCACCTCTAGTTCGTATTGACGGCACTTTGAACAGTGGACGTTTCATTTCAGATGTGTTACGACCCATGGCTCTACCCTTCATTCGATCCCTGCGAAGCCCTACATTTCAGCAGGATAATGCACGACCGCATGTTGCAGCTCCTGTACGTGCCTTTCTGGGTACAGAAAATGTTCGAATGTTGCCCTGGCCAGCACATTCTCCAGATCTCTCACCAACTGAAAACGTCTGGTCAATGGTGGCCGAGCAACTGGCTCGTCACAAATCGCCAGTCAGTATTCTTGTTGAACTGTGGTATCGTGTTGAAGCTGCATGGGCAGCTGTACCTGTACACGCCATCCAAGCTCTGTTTGACTCTATGCCCAGGCGTATCGTGGCCGTTATTACGGCCAGAGGTGGTTTTTCTGGGTACTGATTTCTCAGGATCGATGCACCCAAATTGAGTATATTTTTCCAATGAATACCTGTTTATCACCTGCGTTTCTTCATGGTGTAGCAACTTTAATGGCCAGTAGCGTATGAGCAGTATTAACAGAGGTGGTGAACTTGGAGAGCTCAATGACTTCGCCCTTGGATTAGTCACTGGATGTCATCTAAGTAACAAACCCATCAAGAAAATGTAAAGCCTTCTTAATATGACGGAGTCGACTGCTCACGGAATGATTGTAAAGTGGAAAGGCGTATGAACAGCCACAGCGAAACCAGGCGTACGTCAAGTACTGATAGACAGGGAGCGCTGCAGACGCTGGTTGTAAAAAATCGCATGAAATCTGTGGAAGGAATCACTCGCAAGTTTCGAACGGCCGCGAGCAGTAAACGTAACATTAACACTGTCCGTGGCAAGTTAAAAAGGAATTTGGTACAATGTTCGAGGAGCTCCGTAAAAGTCACTCAGTTCTGCAGTCAGTGTTTAGCGATGCTTCTGGACTGTAGATACCTCGAAACGAGTGTCTTGGAATGATGAATCATGGTATACCCTGTGGCAATCTGCTGGAAGACTCTGGATTTGACAAAGAACGTCTCCCGCCGTCTTATTTAGAGCCAACTGCGACGCAGAGAGAAGATGAGGTTACGGTATGGCGGATATGGTCCCCTTATTACACTTAAGAAAACAATCACTGCGGAAGGACATTAGATATTTTACAGCATTGTGTCGTGCGTACAGTAGAGAAACAGTTCAGAGACGGATGATTCTTTTTATCAGCCTGACACTACACTCTGGCATACAGCAGTATCTGTGAGACAACGATTTGGAGAAAATAACATTCATGAAAATGACTGACCCGTCCAGAGTCTCTATCTGAATCCTATGGGTCACCTTCGGAACGAAACAGAACATCGACTTCGCTGCAAGCCCTATGCCTTCTTAAGTAATAGAACCCAGTACGTTGTCCTCGATGGTGAGTGTTCATCGGAGGTGAGGGTATCATCTGGAGTGCCCCAGGGAAGTGTGGTAGGTCCGCTGTTGTTTTCTATCTGCACAAATGATCTTTTGGATAGGGTGGATAGCAATGTGCGGCTGTTTGCTGAGGATGCTGTGGTGTGCGGGAAGGTGTCGTCATTGAGTGACTGTAGGAGGAGACAAGATGACTTGGGCAGGATTTGTGAGTGGTGTAAAGAATGGCAGCTAACTCTAAATATAGATAAATGTAAATGAATGCAGATGAATAGGAAAAAGAATCCTGTAATGTTTGAATACTCCATTAGTAGTGTAGCGCTTGACACAGTCACGTCGATTAAATATTTGGGCGTAAGATTGCAGAGCGATAAGAAGTTGGACAAGCATGTAATGGCAGTTGTGAGGAAGGCGGATAGTCGTCTTCGGTTCATTGGTAGAATTTTGGAAAGATGAGGTTCATCTCTAAAGGAGGCCGCTTATAAAACACTAATACAATCTATTCTTGAGTACTGCTCGAGCGTTTGGGATCCCTATCAGGTCGGATTGAGGGAGGATATAGAAGCAATTAAGAGGCGGGCTGTTAGATTTGTTACTGGCATGTTTGATCATCACGCGAGTGTTACCGAAATGCTTCAGGAACTCGGATGGGAGTCTCTGGAGGAAAGGAGAACCAGAATTTGAGGCTGACTGCAGTACAGTTTTACTGCCGCCAACTTATATTTCACGGAAAGACCACAAAGATAAGATAAGAGAGATTAGGGCTCGCACAGAGGCATATAGGCAGTCGTTTTTCCCTCGTTCTGCTTGGGAGTGGAACAGGGAGAGAAGATGCTAGTTGTGGTGGGAGACGCTACAGTCTGGAACTGCGCGACCGCTACTGTCGCAGGTTCGAAACCTGCCTTGGGCATGGATGTGTGTGATGTCCTTAGGTTAGTTAGGTTTAATTAGTTCTAAGTTCTACGGGACTGATGACCTCAGCAGTTAAGTCCCATAGTGCTCAGAGCCATTTGAACCATTCATGTGGTACGAGGTACCCTCCGCCACGCACCGTATGGTGGATTGCGGAGTAAGTATGTAGATGTAGATCCAAAATCACTACAAGCTCTGGTTTAGGCTAGTGAGTAAGAGTGGGTTGCCATTCCTCAGCAGACACCTTACTGAAATGACCCCAGCAGAATTGAACCTATCACAAGGGCGGAATGTGCCCACACGCCGTATTACTATTCACCAATAGATGTCCGCATACTTTTGATCAAGTAGTACATTTGCCCCTACCTTCGTACAACTTGTAATGTAAGTGCTGAAACTGTAACGAGCAGTTATAAAACACGTGAAATCTTGGAAGATCAATACAGACGTATCAACTAGTCATCACCTAAATACTCATTGAATCTGACTGAAGGTGGACGAATGAACCATGTGTTATCAGTTTTAATTCAAATGAATTTTTGTTGAGTATGAAGTGACTTGACTATCTCCGACTAATGCAATAGCCGCGCGGAGTGAACGCGCGGTTAGAGGCACTATGACACGGATTCCGGCGCCCATCCAGCCAAAGGTTCGAGTCCTTCCTCGGGTGTGTGTCTTTAGCATAAGTTAGTTTAAGTAGTGTGTAAGTCTAGACACCGATGACTTCAGCATGCATTTGTACATTTGAACTAATGTAGCACCAAAGAACAAATTGTATACAGAGGGAGGTATCCACTGTGGTTTTTACCCTGAAGTGCAAAAGAAACTCATACATGCCTACGTATTCAAATACAGATATATGTAAACAGGCAGAATACGGCGCTGCGGTCGGCAACGCCTATATAAGACAACAAGTGTCTGGCGCAATTAGATCGGTTACTGCTGCTACATTGGCAGGTTATCAAGATTTAAGTGAGTTTGAACGTGATGTTATAGTGGCGCACGAGCGATGGGACGCAGCATCTCCGAGGTAGTGACGAAATGGGGATTATCCCGAACGAGAATATCAGAAATCCGGTAAAACATCAAATGTCCGACATCGCTGCGGCAGGAAAAAGATCCTGCAAGAACGGGACCAACGACAACTGAAGAGAATCGTTCAACGCGACAGGAGTGCAACCCTTCCGTAAATTACTGCAGATTTCAGTGCTGGGCCATCAACAACTGTCAGCGTGTGAACCATTTAACGAAACATCGATATGCGCTTTCGGAGCCGAAGGCGTCGTACTCGTGTTCCCTTTAGCTTTGCGCCTCGCCTGGACCCGTCAGCACTGACACAGGACTTTTGATGACTGGGAAAATATCCCCTGGTCGGACGAGTCTCGTTTCAAATTGTATCTAGCAGGTGGACGTGTACAGGTATGGAGATAACATCATGAATCCATGAAGCCTGCATGTCCGCTAGGTACCGGTCAAGCTGAAGGAGTTGGAAGCAGTTGGAGTGATGTGAGACCCCCTGATGCGTCTACATACGACTCCGAGGGGTGACACGTACGTAAGCATCGTGTATGATCGCCAGCATCCATTCATGTCTATTGTGCATTACGACGGATTTGGGCAATTCCAGCAGGATAATGTGACACGCCAAACGTTCAGAATTGCTACAGAGTGGCTCCAGGAACACTCTTCTGAGTTTAAACGCTTCTGCTAGCTACCAAACTCCCAACATGAACATTATTAATCATATCTGGGATGCCTTGCAACGTGCTGTTCAGAAGAGATCTCCACCCCCTCTTACTTGTACGGACTTAGATGTATGGACAGCCCTGCAGGATTCATGGTGTCAGTTCCCTCCACCACTACTACAGACATTAGTCGAGTGCATTCCACCTCGTCTTGCTTGTGGAGTCCCTTCACGATACCAGGCAGGTGTATCAGATTCTTTGGTCTTTTCAGTGTAGCTGCCCGTCGTCTGGATGAGCCTCGAGCGTCACAGGGCGAGCAAGCGAAGTATACTTAATAGGGACCGGCAGGTAGCCTTGTAAAGGTTGCAAACGAAAGCATGTGCCCTTGCGCACATTCTGAGGTAAAAGTCTGCATGCGCTCATCGAGTGTCTTGGTCGCCAATATTTGTTGCGGCTACAGCAATTGCTTGAAAATATTGGAGGCTCAGGATGCAAAGTTTCCGGACTTTATCTAGATGGAAATGTTGCACTCAGCAGCGCCGAACTTAATGGTGGCTTCGGGCAAAATGGCTCGTGGCATTATCTTCCACCTCTACTGAGACGTGAAGAAAAAACCATCAGTCACCAAATTACACTGACAGCAATACAGCAGAACTATCACCAAAGAAAATAACCTTTGTACAGTTTTAGGTAACTCAGAATTGTGAAGAAGCACAGTGATTTCGATTCATGTATAGTACAATCTGTACAATCTTTTTCTGAATACAAGTGCGTTATTCAAATTATTTGTAAAGTTAATCACCTAAAGTCGATACATATCCTGTATCCTTAACATAATATTTTGTAAATATTTGTGTTTGTTTATAGTTGAAATGGTTATGACAATGCCTATATCTCATGAGTCCAGTATTCAGTCACAGTGCAATTGATCGTTCAGAGCTAATTTGTTTCATCTACGTGTGAAAGTCGCATTGCTACTCCGCAGTTTAGCTGTCGAGTGATTTGAGAATTAGAATACTTTATTTTCAATAATTAGAATTTCTCGTGTTGCGTACTTTAAGGCGGCAGGTACAGTGCTTCTTACAATGTGAAAGCATTGATCCATAGCCTCTCTAAGAGAAAGTCCTCTACTCTAAACACAGCGGTTATTCAGTTTAAAGTAAATTCAGGTTCATTTGTGGAACATTAAATTCATTTGCTCCTTCACAGCTGGCGACGAAAGCTTTGTATTCATAGTTCGATTTCAGAGGGATTGCCGGAAGTTTAGTTTGAAACTAGTTCTCTCCGAGTCTAACTAGCGCTATGATGATTATGGAACCACCTGTAAAGACTATCGCTAAGATAGGCAGTGCAGTAGACGAGTGCAAGAGCATTTATGTGTGTATCACGATGCACTCTCCGATTATCAATGTGCTTTGGATAGAAGTTCATTCGATTGTGATTGCTTTAAATCAAATATCTATTCCGTTAGGATTTATTTCTTCTTCCTTTATTTGAGCGAACTGCTACCAATTCTAACAGATCTTCGCCACTAAGAACACACCCAGTGACAGGATACTGTGTTGCGCAGCCAGAGGGGACACAAAAAAAGAAGAAATCACTGCTCCGTTTTTGGTAAGATCAATGTGTAGTTTCATTTGTCTTAAATTTACAACACATAAAAATTAGTACATGCAGTACAGTCAGCCATTGCGAAAAATTTAACAACATCACCATGACCTTTAATCCACGTAGTAAACTTATTATCGAGACTCAGTTTACAAATACATATCGAAAGAAGACATAAAGTTTTGTCAAGAGGTACACTAGCAGCACAAGAGAAACTCCAAACGGATTAATTCAAGGTCGAAGTTGTATATACCACACCATCACGAGGAGGAATATTCTCCTGTGCCGTGATAAACATAGAATTTTTCGTGTCCTCCATGAACATCTACGATCGCAAACGCAAAACCAAAATTAAATCCATGATAAACATCAGGACCAGATAGCAGCCTTCCAGGACGAATTCTTATCCTGTGCTACACTCTTCAGCTCAGATTAGATTTTTTGTATTATTTTTTATTTAATTTATTTATTTATATTGTCATCAGTCTTGTGACTGGTTTTGATATGGGCCGCACCGAATTCCCCTCCTGTGCCAAAGTCTTCATCTCGGGGTGGCACTTGAAACGTACGTCCTCAGTTATTCGGTAGATGTACTCCAGTCTATGTCATTGAGGAGCTACTCGACCGAATAGTAGCGCTTCCGGTCACAGAAAACCACCATAACGAGCGGGAGAGCGGTGTGCTGACCACACACCCCTCCTATTCGCATTCTCAACTGAGGATGACACGGCGGCCGGAGGGTCCCGATGGGCCACTTGTGGTCTGAAGACGCTTTTTTTTTAACCCTAGTCTTAAATTTCTTAAAGTATGTCCTACCATCCTGTGCCTTCTTCTTGTCAGTGGTCAGTGTTTTCCACATGTCCCCTTCCTTTCTGATTCTCTGGAAAACCTGACTCACTACCTCTACACTCTACACAATTTTCAACACTCTCCTGTAGCACCTCATCTCACATTCTTCAATTCTCTTCTGTTCTGGTTTTCCTACAGTCCATGCTTCAGTACCAGACAACACGTTGCTACAAACCTACATTCTCAGAAATTTCGTCCTCAAATTTAGGCCTCAGGTTGATACCAGCAGACTTCTCTCGGCCAGGAAAGACGTGTTTTCCAATACTAGTCTGCTATTATGTTCTCCTTTCTCCGTCCGTCATGGGTTATTTTGTTGCCTAGGTGGTAGAATTCCTTCATCTACATCTTGATCACAATTCGTGATGTTAAGTTTCTCGCTGTTCTCATTTCTTCTACTTCTCATTACTTTGGTCTTGCTTCCATTCACTCTCAGTCCATATTCTGTACTCTTTAGGTTGTTCATTCCAATCAGAAGATCACGTAATTCTTCTTCACTTTCACTCAGGATAGCAATGTCACCAACGAATCGTATCATTGATATACTTTCACCTTGAATTTCAGTTCCACTCCTGAACCTTTCTTTTATTTCTATCATTGATTTTTCGATGTACAGATTGAACAGTAGGGGCGAAAGATTACATTCCTGTTTTACACCCTTCTAAATCCGAACACTTGGTTCTGCGTCGTCCATTCTTATTATTCCCTCTTGGCTCTTGTATATATTGTATATTACCCATCTCTTTCTATAGCTTACCCCTATTTTTCTTAGAATTTCGAACATCTCGCACCATTTTACATTGTCGAGCGCTTTTTCAAGGTTGACAGATCCTATGATCGTGTTTTGTTTTTCTTCGGACTTGTCTCAATTATCAAGCGCATCGTAAGAATTGCCTCTCTCGTGCCTTTACCTTTTCTAAAGCCAAACTGATCGTCATCTAACACATACTCAATTTTCTTTTCCACGCTTCTGTATATTGTTCTTGTCAGAAACTTGGATGCATGAGCTGTTAAGCTGGTTGTGCGATAATTCTCGCACTTGTCAGCTCTTGCAATCTTCGGAATTGTGTGGATGATATTTTTCCGATAGTCCGATAGCATATTGTCAGATTCATAAGTTCTGCACACCAACCTGAATACTCGTTTTGTTGCCACTTCCACAACGATTTTATAAATTCTGATAGAATGTTAGTTATCCCTTTTGCCTTATTCGATCTTCCAAAGCTCTTTTAAATTCTGATTCTAATACTGGATCTCCTGTCTCCCCTATATCGACTCGTATTTCTCTTCTATCACGTCCTCAGACAAGTCTTCCCCCTGATAGAGGCCTTCAGTGCACTGTTTCCACCCATCACCTCTCTCGTCTGCATTTAAGAATGGAATTCCGATTGCACTATTAATGTTACCGCCATTTATATTAATTTCATCGAAAGTTTTGTTGACTTTTTCGTATGTTGAGTCAGTCCTCCAAACAATTATTTCTTTTTTGGTTTCTTCACAGTTTTCAATCAGCTATTGCGCCTTAACTTCGTTGCACTTCGCATTTATTTGATTCATAAGCGACTTGTTTTTCTGTATTCCTGAATTTCCGTGAACATTTTTGTACCTCCTTCTTTCATCGGCCGATTGAAATATTTATTGTGTTTCCCATGGTTTTTCCTCAGCTACCTCCTTTGTACCTAATTTTTTCTTTCCAGTATTTGTGACTGCCCTTTTTAGAAATGTCCATTCCTCTTTGACTGAAATGCCTCCTCAGCCATTCCCTATCACAGATGTATTTGTAAATAGGTTAGTTACATCAAAAGAGTCAAACCTGGCATCAGCAGGATCATTTATGTCCTTTATTTTAGTTGCTAATTCATTTGTCTTCTTAACCGAGTATGATTTATCAAATGTAAAGGACTGTTTCAGAATTTCATTCAGTAATTTTGAGACCTCGGAGGCAGGTGTATTTTTAGAATTAACAATGGAACATGGAGTTTATGGGTCTTAGGTGGAGCTGTTAGTCTTGGGGCTGTGGGTTTAATTAGCTAATTAACCAAACTGGCATCGACTTCAGTGACAAAGAACAACATCTACTCAGGAAAGGGCTAAAACACAATGTAAAACCCAGATTAAGTGACAATAACCTCAAAAACCTCATCATACACACTAAAAATGCACCTGATTTATCTGACCTAAATAACAATAGACTGTCTTAGCACACAATATAAATAAAACCATTCATAAAAGCGTAAGTGACTATAATGAAACCTCTAAAGCAGTTTATAAAGCGACAAAGATAGTAAATAGCATAAACATGAAACTCAATAATAAGAATGCCATGATTCTGAAAGCTGACAAAAGCAATTCTATAGTAACTCTGAACGAAAATGAATACATCACTAAAACAACATGACAGAGCTCAAACAAGGTCCGACAAAACCAGAAAAATGGTTAATAAATGTAATTTCCTCTTCACAGAAAAACAAGCAAAATCATGCATTTTAATGAACTCCACCGCTCCAAAACTAAGAATTCCATTGTTAACTCTGAAAATACACCTGCCTCCAAAGAGTCCTATTTATTGAATGAAATGCTGAAACACTACTATACTTTTGACAAATCATACTCGGTTAAGAATACAAATGGATTAGCGACTAAAATAAAGGATGTAAATGTTCCTGCAGGTACCAGGTTTGCCCCTTTTGATGTAACTAACCTATTTACAAATACATCAACTCAAGAAACAATATACATAATATTTTAAAGCTTAATAAAACATAAAAAATCGTCAATTGCAGAAATACCAGAAGTGCAGGACATGTCACAGATAATATCGTCTCACAATTACTTTGCATTTGATGGGAAAGTTCACCAACAGACTGAGGGTCTTGCCATGAGCAGTAGCATCTGGCAGGCATATTTCTCAATCATCTGGAAAGTAAGTTCTTTAATGAAGACAATAGACTCAAAAGTAAAATAATATATTATTGGAGATATGTTGACGACACATTGCTGCTATTTCAAGTAACAAAAGATGAGCTCGAAGATCTACTAGCAATATTCATTCCATTCCACAAAACATAAAATTCGCAGTAGAACATCAGGACAACAAGAGCACAAATTTGCTGGATCTTAAAATCACCAACCACGCAGAAAAATACAAGTTCGGTATACACTCAAACGCACATACGCAGATATAACATTGGACACATTATCATGCCATCCCACCCCACAGAAACATGAGTCATTTAGGTCCATGCTACACAGAGCACAATCCCTTGATTTAGAAGAAACACCATCAAGAATGAGATAGATACAATAAAGAGCATTGCATTAAGCAATGGCTATACAGAGAAAAACAATAGAAAATTTAAAAATACACAAAAGTAAGACAATGAATGGCCGCAGTGTGAAAGAAGGGAAAATATTCGCCAGTATCCCATTCCTGGGGCCCACACCACAAAAATTCGCTGACTTTTTCAGGAAAACACATGTAACAATTGCATTCTCAACTAATAATAAGTTGGGAAACTTACTCGTCCATAACATAAAACCAAATGCAGAACAGTGGAGTGTACAAAGTATCATGCCCTAGTTGTCCTGCCTAATATGTAGGGAAAACAGGCAGACACTTCAAAATCAGATTTCAAGGACACACAAATGCTTCCAGGCTCAACCATTTCGAAAAATCAGTCATTGCACAGCATGTGTTGGAAACGAAATATGTCATCAACACTGTAGAAAACAATTTGGTACACTACATAACTAAGACCCTAAATCTGTTAGAAAAACTGCACAGATGAAACTTCCTGGCAGATTGAAACTGTGTGCCGAACCGAGACTCGAACTCGGGACCTTTGCCTTTCGCGGCCAAGTGCTCTACTAACTGAGCTACACAAGCACGACTCACGCCCTGTCCTCACAACTTTACTTCTGGCAGTACCTCGTCTCCTACCTTCCAGACATTACAGAAGCTCTCCTGCGAACCTTGCAGAACTAGCATTCCTGAAAGAAAGGATATTGCGGAGACATGGCTTAGCCACAGCCTGGGGGATGTTTCCAGAATGACATTTTCACTCTGCAGCGGAGTGTGCGCTGATATGAACTGCAGAGATACCTCCACAAAATCAGAAAAGCAGAATCTATGTTAACTGAACAAACAGATTTCGCTAGCCATAGTTGGGTAATTTTAATTGTTACATCTTTAGCACTGCGAATAAATTCATCTTTGACAACACCATGTACAAAAACATCTGTGAAGTGTTTAGAAACATGTGTGTGCAAATGTGCCTCTCGACTGAAGTGACGTGTATGAAAACGACGGAGAAAAGCATGTTTGATGGTGCTAAAACGTTAAAAAACGCTTTCCTTGAATTATGTGGTAAGTTTACACTGTTCATCTTTTCCACTATTTTGCACATACCTTCCAAGTTCGACTTACGAAATTAATTACCTGACATTAAACCTTTTCGTGACAGGAATATGCATTTCACCTCATTCAAGAAAAGAAATAAAACATGTATTAAAACAAATTACACCTGATGATGGACCCACAGGGTCCGAAATGCATCGCGTATTTACAAAAACACGAAAAGTTATGACTGAATGCGTTTTTTAATTCATACTTTCAGTGTATTGAACACAGTTACGTTTGAATCTGCAAAATATGGATAAAATTTTAAAAAAAGTATCTGTTTAAAGATGGACTTATAGTGAATTGGTCATGTCCGGCTTCTTGGAGACTTTTTGCAGCCGTTCATGGACGCAGTGACTTAATCGCTATGATCTTCCTAGGCAGCATTTACTCTTAATTTCAGGGATCGCCGAAAAATTGTTGCCGCTTTTCATTCTGTTAGTCCTAAAACCACTTAATTATATTCACCAGCACCCGTTTTCAAAATACTTTGACCCCTGGTTTTTTCATAATGATTTATGACATTGAATGAAACACTTCGTGGTGCAATTCTATTTTGTTTTTATCACAAATATAATGTATTCCACCTGTGTATCTTTACCGCCACTTTCAATTCATTGTTCTACTTCGTAAACAAAGTGAATCAGTGTCGAACTACTACAGTATGGAGCAGCAGACACCAAATTGAGTCATGTACAAACCCGGAAACCGAGAACGTTAGTCTCGCTTCTATTAACAGAAACGAATTCGTATCTGAGGCCTGCGTAGCGAGCACTGTGGAGTGAAAACTGAGAAGTCGCAACTGAGAACAGAGAACCGAGATTCGAGAATTGAGAGGCGAGAACAGAAATCGATTCTCAAGAATACCAAGAAGTCTTTGTAATCGAGTACTTTGTAGATCTCGGTTCTCAGATGGCCCATCAGTGCAGGCTGCCAAAGTTTTGAGGATCGGTGTTATGTGGGATATTAATGAATAGTATATGTGAGTTTCAGGTAGACGTTAAGTAACACAACATACGTGGTGATAAGGGGAATATTGTCTAGTAACACACAGGCAAAGAATAAGATAGCGGAGTTCGGATTTAAAGTGGCTCAACATTCAAGTGTGAATGATAAAAACAGTTTAAGTGTAATTTATAATGTTTCGTCTTACTTTTTGTGGTTTTCATGGGGAACAATCCAGAGTGACACAGCCCATAGTCTGAATGATATTGAAACAGCAGTCATGTTGGCTAACTGCAACTGTAAGGTTAAATATGAGATTCAGGTAGGCATTAAGTGACACTGGGGAAACTTGATGAGAAGAGGAACGTTAAATAGTAGTTCGCAGATGGTAACAAGGAATTATTAAGGTATCAGTGATTAGATTTAAAGTGGCTCAAGAGTAACGTGTGAATGATGAAAAAACAGTAAATGTAATCTACAAAGTTTTACCTATCTTCTTGTGGTTTTCAAGGGGAGCAAACGAGAGTGACAATGACTGTAGTGAGAAAGGTTTTGCAACAAAGATTATGAGTGGCAACTGAAATTGTTAGAGCTGAAATGTTTGTTATGTAAACATTGACTACATCTACGTATTTTTTCTTTATGAATTACTTAATATAAGCCGTGTACATACTAATTATTATCCATATGAATTGAAATGAGTAATAATCAGAGTGTATTAGCAGCAAGAACCTAGATACTGGGCACGTAGTCAGCTTCCCATGAGTACCTACATGTGAGTTTAAACTCCTCAATAGAATCCTGTTGCCTCAGTGAAACATCAGACCTTAAGTATCATTAGACGTATAGGAAGGAGTCGTTGCGGAAGCTTACCCAGAACAGCCATCGTTGGTACACCAGATGGTGCTCCCATCGTCCGCACAGTGGCAAATGTCACAGCCGCTCTGGAACGTCTGCCCCGGTGGACACAGCGTATCTGCAACATGAAAGGAATATCAGCTATGGCAGCTACACCTAGGCTCCCTCTACTAATGTAATTACGTTCAGTCTAGTGACACTGTTGAAGTATACTGAGATTTTACAGCACATGAGGGAACTGGTCAACTCATCTCTCCTAAAACTCTAAGAATTCTATGGAGCGTCCTCGAGAACTAGAAATATGAATCCTGTGACTCGAAAATGAATTATTACTCTTAGATGTAGATGGATTAATTTATCAGAAATCATGCCTGGTGGTTCAGTGGTACACTGAAAGGTAACGGATTCAAAATATTATCGTGTCACGGAAACATTTCAGTGTGTCTTTAACCTAGCCTTCAACTGCCAATGATGTGAAAATTCGGCGAGACCGACAAGTGTGTTAGATATCACGTTCAGCTGTACATCTATTTCCTTGGTAGGATTGCTGTGGTACACTATGTGATCAAAAGCATCCTGACACCTGGCTGAAAATTACTTACAACTTCGTAGCGCCCTCCATCGGTAAATCTGGAATTCATTATGTTCCTAGCCTACCCTTAGCCTTGATGACAGCTTCTACTCTCGCAGGTATACGTCCAATCAGACGCAGGAAGGTTTCTTGCGGAATGGCAGCGCATTCTTCACGGAGTGCTGCACTGAGGAGAAGTATCGATGTCGGTCGATGAGGCCTGGCACGAGTCGGCGTTTCAGAACATCCCAAAGGTGTTCTATAGGATTCAGGTCTCTGCAGGCCAGTCCATTACAGTGATGTTATTGCCGTGTAACGACTCCGCCACAGGCCGTGCATTCTGAGCAGATGCACGTTCCTTTTGAAAGATGTAACCGCCATTCTCGAATTGTTATTCAACAGTGGGAAGCACGAAGGTGGTTAAAACATGAATGTAGGCCTGTGCTGTGGTAGTGCCACGCAAAACAACAAGGGGTGCAAGCCTCCTCAATGAAAAACACCATAACACCACCACCTCCGAATTTTACTGTTGGCACTACACACGCTGCAGATGACGTTCACCGGGCATTCGCCATACCCACACCCTGCCATCGGATCGCCACATTGTGTACCGTGATTCTTTTCTCCACACAACGTTTTCCCATTGTTCAATCGTCCAATGTTTACGCTCCTTACACCAAGCGAGGCGTCGTTTAGCATTTATCGGCGTGATGTGTGGGTCATGAGCAGCCGCTCGATTATGAAATCTAAGTTTTCTCACCCCCGCCTAACTGTCATAGTACTTGCAGTGGATCCAGATGCAGTTGGGAATTCCTGTGTGATGGTCTGGATAGATGTCTACAGCATTACGACCCTCTTCAACTGTCGGCGGTCTCTGTCCGTCAACAGACGAGGTCGGCCTTCACGCTTTTGTGCTGTGCGTGTTCCTTCAAGTTTCTACTTCACTATCACGTCGGAAACATTGGCCCTAGGGATGTTTAGGAGTGTGGAAATCTCGCTTACAGACGTATGACACAAGTGACTCCCAGTCATCCGACCACGTTCCAAGTCCGCGAGTTCCGCGGAGCTCTCCATTCCGCGCTCTCACGATGTCTAATGGGTCACTGATATGGAGTACCTGGCAGTAGGTGGCAGCACAATGCACCTGATATTAAAAACGTATGTTTTGGGGTGTCCGGTTACTTTTGATCACATGTGTAAATTAGGGACACCTAAGTCGTCGAAATGTTGTCCAATAGGATTTTCACCAAGCTATTGAGCTCCACGGAATTATCGAAGCGTTGAATTTCTCTGTGTCAAAGGCTATTCTGGGATGACACACAAGGATATAGTGAACTAATTGGCTAAGTGTAATACATCTATCGCATTTCAGACATTGAAGCTAGAACGAAGATTGGGGAATCCGATTAATGCTGGCGGTTACGGGAAACATCTGCGATTGTAGTACTGGCTCATTTGTCACATGATCTTTACACATATATACTTAACAATATTGTTGTTCGTCTGCAACATAAATTTTTGTAATGCTAATGAAGGAAAATCATGGGAAAAATCACTCTCTATTAGGTACGAATATGGGTCCAAAAGTAAAAGGCGGAGAACAGGAGTGAATGCTAAGCCAGACACACCGAATGAGTGTCGTGATCGACGAACAGTACATTCAGTCGGCTGCTGGATACCGGCCAGTAAAAGTTGTACCGTGAGAGGACAGACTGTAGTAACGTCCATCGACAGATTTTTTTAAAAAATTCTTTAAGCTACTCTTTAAGCATTGAAGTTTTATGTGAAAACTCTTGAAGATTTTTAAGTAAAACGAAAGCTGTTAAGATTCTGCGCCCTTATTCTTCCTTTCAATGTATTTGCAGCCCTCTGCCACCAGAGGGCCCCAAGTTTTAGGGCGTAATATAGTGGTGTGCGACACAACTGTGCCATTGTGTGAGAAACAGCGTACTGCCATCGAGTTTCGAATTATATGCTGTGTGTGTTAATTGCAATTTTATTTATTTATTTATTTTATGGCAACAACAGCAAACATTAACAGGTACATAAAGTTTAATTTTATGTGTATATGTAGTTAGATATTTACATGTAGTTTAGTTCTAATTTTGGCACAAATTTTATCATACATTTCTAAATTATGAAAACTACTACTTGCGACTGGATTCGTGATTTCCTGTCAGGAAGGTCGCAGTTCGTAGTAATAGACGGCAAATCATCGAGTAAAACTGAAGTGATATCAGGTGTTCCCCAGGGAAGCGTCCTGGGACCTCTACTGTTCCTGATCTATATAAATGACCTGGGTGACAATCTGAGCAGTTCTCTTAGATTGTTCGCAGATGATGCTGTAATTTACCGTCTAGTAAGGTCATCCGAAGACCAGTATCAGCTGCAAAGCGATTTAGAAAAGATTGCTGTATGGTGTGTCAGGTGGCAGTTGACGCTAAATAACGAAAAGTGTGAAATGATCCGCATGAGTTCCAAAAGAAATCCGTTGTAATTCGATTACTCGATAAGTAGTACAATTCTCAAGGCTGTCAATTCAACTAAGTACCTGGGTGTTAAAATTACGAACAACTTCAGTTGGAAGGACCACATAGATAATATTGTCGGGAAGGCGAGCCAAAGGTTGCGTTTCATTGGCAGGACACTTAGAAGATGCAACAAGTCCACTAAAGAGACAGCTTACACTACACTCGTTCGTCCTCTGTTAGAATATTGCTGCGCGATGTGGGATCCTTACCAGGTGGGATTGACGGAGGATATCGAAAAGGTGCAAAAAAGGGCAGCTCGTTTTGTATTATCGCGTTATAAGGGAGAGAGTGTGGCAGATATGATACACGAGTTGGGATGGAAGTCATTACAGCATAGACGTTTTTCGTCGCGGCGAGACCTTTTTACGAAATTTCAGTTACCAACTTTCTCTTCCGAATGCGAAAATATTTTGTTGAGCCCAACCTACATAGGTAGGAATGATCATCAAAATAAAATAAGAGAAATCTGAGCTCGAACAGAAAGGTTTAGGTGTTCGTTTTTCCCGCTCGCTGTTCGGGAGTGGAATAGTAGAGAGATAGTATGATTGTGGTTCGATGAACCCTCTGCCAAGCACTTAAATGTGAATTGCAGAGTAGTCATGTAGATGTAGATGTAGTAGTCATGTAGATGAATATTACTGACTACTTTAACAGATATAATTGCAAGTTAAAAGAAAAAAAGACAGATACATTTAATCATAGTTCAGTTTCTAATGATTGACGCCAACTAACAGCAGAGGGAGTAGAATTAGTAAAGTCACTATATGGTCCAGTTTACTTCCCCTGAGGACAGTCTCTAACAATATGTTGAACAGTTTGTTGCTGGGCCCCACAATCACAGGTTGGAGTATCTCGGAGTTCCCACTTGTTCATCATAGTGATAGTGTTGCACCTGGCGTGGCCAGTTCTTATTCTGTTCAGCCTCGCCCACTCACTACTCTGCAGGTGAAATCCTGATAGGCTAGCAGTTACGTCTTGGATACTTTGATGTGCTATTGTTGTAGCATTCCACCTCTTGCGTATTGTTCTTTAATGTCGAACTTCTTATCGTTCCTTCCATTATGCCACAGTGGATTGTGAGAAGCGGTCTGGGGGAGGGTTGTGTAAGACTGTATGAACTGGGAGGTTTTTGGGGTAGTCGGGGTGGTATAGTTTCCTTCATTCTCGATTGATTGCTTCTTGGCGTCGTATTCCAGGTGGTGGGATGTTGCTGATGGTGTACAGCCAGGGGGTGGATTTTAATGTGCACATGATAATTCTCATTGACTCGTTCAGGTGTACATCCAGCTTCCTCGTGTGGCCACTATGTTGCCACACTGGAGCACAGTATTCGGCAACTGGGTACACGAGCGTTAAGTGCGGTAGTACGTAGAGTCGATACGTCGGCACTCCACGTTGTACCAGTTAGTTTCTTTCGCGTTTTTTTCGCGTCTTTAGTTTTTGGTTTGTTTTTTTCCTAGGGTTTTTTTATACGTCTGAGACTGATCTAATGTGACACCGAGGTATTTAGGCTGGAAATTATGTCTACCCTTTTGTTGACAGAAGCTCTCATTCAACTGCCGGTTTGTAATTCTGTTGTTCAGATGGGATGCGCAGACTTCTGTCTTTACTGCATTTGGCTGGAGTCTCCATGCTTCGTAGTATGTATTGAGAGTTTCTAAGTCTCTAGATAACGTAGCTTCTCCTTACTCACGTGTGCTGGTTTGTACGGCTATGGCAAGGTCGTCGGCATAGCAAAATGTTTCACTAGCAGTTTTTGGCATGTTACAGTTGTACAAATTGAAAAGTAGGAATTCTTGGGCGGAACCTTGGGGGGAACCCATTCTTCAAGGTAAGTGACTTGCTCTGTTTATGTCCAACGCTAACCTTGAAGTAGTGGTTGGTTAACGTATTTCCCACAAGTGTCGTCAGTTTCTTACTTGGGACACGAAAATAGCATGAAGGACGGTCGGCGACACTAACCCCAAGGCGTCGGATTGTTGCAGACGTCGCAGTCCTCGTGAATGGCCTGGCTTTGCAGTGCTGAAGGAGACGGTGATCCATGTGTGGTGGATAGAATTCTATCCTAATATTATTTACCCATACTAGTACGAAAGGATCATTCGGTTAAAATTTCTAAAACTTGAACAACACCTTCGAGGATATCACTCTGATAAGGATGAAGAGGCGCAAGGAGTGATGAGGTTGTGGCTCCGTCAACAAAGCAAAACATCCTTCGGTGACGGTGTCATGCAACTGTGCTCTCGTTGGGAGAAATGTGTTGGTTGCCAGGGTGCTTGCAGGTTCGATGCTGCTCTCCATGCTACTCTATCCTGTGCAAGCTTCTTCATCTCCCATTACCTACTGCGATCTACATCCTTCTAAATCTGTTTAGTGTATTCATCTCTTGGTCTCCCTCTACGAGTTTTACCCTCCACGCTGCACTCCAACACTAAATTGTGATCCCTTGATGCGTCAGAACACGTCCTACCAACAGATCCCATCTTCTAGTCAAGTTATGCCACAAATTTCTCTACTCCACAATTCTATTCAGTACCTACTCATTAGTTATGTGATCTACCCATCTAATCTTCAGCACTATTCTGTAGTACCACACTTCGAAAGCTTCTATTCTCTTCTTGTGTAAACTATTTATCGTCCACGTTTCACTTACATAAATGGCTACACTCCATGCAAATACTTATAGAAACGGCTTCCTGCCACTTACATCTATACTCGGATTAACAAATTTCTCTTCTTCAGAAATGCTTTCCTTGGCATTGCCAGTCTACATTTTACATATTTTCTACTTCGACCATCATCAGTTATTTTGGCCCCCAAATAGCAAACCTCCTTTACTAGTTTAAGTGTCTCATTTCCTATTCCATTTCCCTCAGCATTGCCTGTCTTAATTCGACTACATTCCATTGTCCTCGTTTTGCTTTTGTTGGTGTTCATCTTATATCCTCCTTTCAGGACACTGTCCATTCCGTTCAGCTGCTCTTCCCGGTCCTTTGCTGTCTCTGACAGAATTACAATGTCATCGGCGAACCTCAAAGTTTTCATTTCTTCTCCATGGATTTTAATATCTACTCCGACATATTCTTTTGTTTCCTTTACTGCTTGCTCAATATTTAGATTGAATAACATCGGGGAGAGGCTACAACCCTGTCTCACTCCCTTCCCAACCACTGTTTCCTTTTCATGTCCCTCGACTCTTATAACTGCCATCGGGTTTCTGTACAAATTGTAAATAGCCTTTCGCTCCCTGTATTTTACCCCTGACACCTGCAGTATTTGAAAGAGAGTATTCCAGTCAACATTGTCAAAAGCTTTCTCTAAGTCCACAAATGCTAGAAACGTAGTTTTGCCTTTCCTTAATCTATTTTCTAAGGTAAGTCGTAGAGCCAATATTGCCTCCCGTGTTGCATCATTTCTACGGAATCCAAACTGATCTTCCACGAGGTTGGCTTCTACCAGTTTTTCTATTCGTCTGTAAAGAATTCGTGTTAGTATTTTGCGGCTGTGGCTTATTAAACTGACAGTTCTGTAATTTTCACATCTGTCAACACCTGCTTTCTTTTAGAATGGAATTATTATATCCTTCTTGAAGTCTGAGGGTATTTCGCCTGTCTCATATGTCTTGCTGACCATGTGGTAAAATATATCAGGTTTGGCTCTTTCAAGGCTTTCAGTAGTTCTAATGGAATGTTGTTACTCCTGGGGCCTTGTTTCGACTTAGGCCTTTCAGTGCTGTATAAAACTCTTCACGCAGTATCATATCTCCCATTTCATCTTCATCTAAATCCTCTTCCATTTCCACAATGTTGTCCTCAAGAACATCGCCCTTGTATAGATCCTCTATATACTCCTTCCACCTTTCTGCTTTCCCTTCTTTGCATATAACTGGTTTTTCATCTGAGCTCTTGATATTCATGTAAATGGTTCTCCTTTCCCCAAAAGTCTCTTTAATTTTCTTGTAGGCAGTATCTATTTTACCCCTTGTGATATACGCCTCTACATCCTTAC
The DNA here is from genome assembly GCF_023897955.1 of Schistocerca gregaria. Taxonomy (NCBI): domain Eukaryota; kingdom Metazoa; phylum Arthropoda; class Insecta; order Orthoptera; family Acrididae; genus Schistocerca; species Schistocerca gregaria. The sequence continues at coordinate 426,582,059 of NC_064927.1, forward strand.
ATTTGTCCGCTAGCCACCCCTGCTTAGCTATTTTGCATTTCGTGTCGAACTCATTTTTGAGACGTAGGTATTCCTTTTTGGCTGCTTCATTTAATGCATGTTTGTATTTTCTCCTTTCATCAATTAAATTCAATACCTCTTCTGTTACCCAAGGATTTCTATTAGCCCTCGTCTTTTTACCCACTTGGTCCTCTGCTGCTTCACTATTTCATCTCTCAAAGCTGCACATTCTGCTTCTACTGTATTTCTTCCCCACAGTCTTGTCAATCATTCCCTAATGCTCTCCCTGAAACTCTCTACAACCTCTGGTTCTGTTAGTTTATCCAGGTCCCATCTCTTTAAATTTCCACCTTTTTCCATGTTCTTCAGTTTTAATCTACAGGTCATAACCAATAGATTGTGGTCAGAGTCAACATCTGGGCCAGAAAATGTCTCACAATTTAAAAACTGGTACCTAAATCTCTGTCTTACCATTATATAATTTATATGGAACCTTCCAGTCTCTCCAGGCTCCTTCATGTACACATCCTTCTTTTATGATTCTTGAACCAAGTGTTAGCTGTGATTAAATTATGCTCTGTGCAAAATTCTACCAGGTGGCTTCCTCTTTCATTTCTTACCTCCTATCCATATTCACGTATGTTTTCTTCTCTCCCTTTTCCTACTATCGAATTAGAGTCACCCATGACTATTACATTTTCGTCTCCCTTCACTACCTGAATAATTTCTTTTATCCCATCATACATTTCATCAATTTCTTCATCATCTGCAGAACTAGTTGGCATATACTTGTACTACTGTAGTAGGCGTGGGCTTCGTGTCTATCTTGGCCACAATAATGTGTTCACTTTGCTGTTTGTAGTAGCTTACCCGCATCCCTATTTTTTATTCGTTATTAAACCTACTCCTGCATTACCCCTATTTGATTTTGTATTTATAAACCTGTATTCACCTGACCAAAAGTCTTGTTCCTCCTGCCACCGAACTTCACTAATTCCCGCTACATCTAATTTTAATATATCTGTCTCTCTTTTTAAATTTCCTAACCTGCGTGCCCGATTAAGGGATCTGACATTCCACGCTCCGATCCGTAGAACGCCAGTTTCCTTTCTCCTGAGTAGTCCGCACTTGGAGATCCGAATGGTGGAGTATTTTACCTCCGGAATATTTTACGCAAGAGGACACCGTCATTTAACCACACAGTAAAGCTGCATGCCCTCGGAAAAATATACTTCTGTAGTTTTCCCTTGCTTTCAGCCGTTAGCAATACCAGCACAGCAAGTCCGTTTTGGTTAGTGTTACAAGGCGAGATCAGTCAGTCATCCAGACTGTTGCCCTTGCAACTACTGAAAAGGCTGGTGCCCCTCTTCAGGAACCACACGTTTGTCTGGCCTCTCAACAGATACCCCTCCGTTGTGGTTGCACCTACGGTACGACTATCTGTATCGCTGAGGCACGCAAGCCTCCCCACCAAAGGCAAGGTCCAAGGTTAATAACATTTATTTTATTTAAAATGCTTTAAATTGTTCACATTAAAAATTCGGAGGCATCACTTTTTCCATGCCCTCGTACATTGTACTCGACTTATTGTCCAACTGTCTTGAGGCAAAGTAACCACTGGACTTGTATGTGCAAGGGTCAGAATTTTTCTTTTCAATGTATGGATTTTTATTCCACGTTGTTCTTCGAGCATCGACTAGCACACGTCACCTTATGTGAGACAGGTTCATAACCCGCATTCTCAGGTCTGAACTTTAGGATCGAAACAATAAACATATAAGACAATAGAATACGAATGGTGATAAAAGTGCCTTGTTAATATTTTGTGAATAATGTAACGAATTTGATTTAAAAAAACAGAACAATGAGGGAGATTAATTATGGTGCTTTAGCAATATCAAAGTAAGACACTTGCTTTTTCTTGTAGTTTTAAAATAATCACTCCGTTTAAAAACTCTGCGAAAAGTATTTGAAAATAACTTTTAAAGCCGTCCATTATCTGCAACTGTGTCATATTTGGTACATTTTTCGTGACTATTCTGTACACTGTGTACCTAAAGGCGTTGGTAACGGTGTCGATACCAGCACTGCTATGTTTCATTTGTCTTATTTGATGTGTGAGAGAAATTATTAGTACTAAAATATTAGCGTAGTAAATAGTACACTCTACTATGGTGATTCAGGTTTCAGCCTGAAGTTTTATTCCACTTCTAAATTGTTCAGTGATGATACCTTGTGGAACTGACTACATGCCTCTCTTTGCACAGCGTGAATGAAAATCTAAAAATGAAATTTTATTATTTCTGTGAATTAATGCCCTTATCCGATACTATTAAAGAAATGAAAGACAGATGCAAGTAAATATCCTAGTAAGACTGGCGTGCGTTATTCTAAGACTACCACAAAGGGCGTACAGCATTATTCATGAATAATATCTCAGTGAAGAACTTGCATTCTTCTGCAGTTTTATGATTTTGCATCTTCGGTGTAACTGTTCAAGTATAGAGAATGTGTGCTAGCATTGGCGTCGAAACATCATCATCAGTATAACTAAAGTCCGAGTTTTGTTAGATAAAAGTCAAGGCAACACACGCATGGTCCTAACCATCTTTCACTTTCGTGACAGATACAGTCACGAAAATTCTTACAGTATGATCAAGTTCATTTTCTAACAATAGTATGAAATACACACACCAGTGGAAGAGGGTATTATAAGCTGATGAGAGGAAGACACTGTACACCGAGTTATTCCGAAAGGAAAGCTGTATTCACAGTTGAAATTTGTTCGACGTCATGTAACATCAATAACAAGAATTCTATAAAATATCACTTTCATTATCCGATATTTATCAGAACCATCGCGTTTCGGCTGCCTGTTGCCTACATCATCTGCCTAACCGTTATTTATACATCAGTTTCAGTAACGTGAAGAGAAGGGTTCCTGCTGAGAGCGCCAGTGAGGCTATGTTGCGAATGTTAATGCCCCAGTCCCGATAAATTTATTTACTTTAGTGTGCTACACTCTAGATATTTCATATTCGGATAGTCTCAACGATATCATGACTTACATGTTGAGGGGGTATATCCTTATCTGCCACTAGTAGCACAGGAACAGGACCAACACCATTACTTCACACAATAGTTGACATGTCAAAGATTATTCAACTGCTACGATACTACATACTTTTAATTACTTGGATAGTAAGAACATCAACAACACGTGCGTTTTTGTACAAACATATTTGCATCATGGCACATGTTGAACAGTTTGATAGGTCAGTATTTTATTAACTTATACAATATTATTCAGTTTCTTATTCAACCGAACCAGGTGTCTGTATTTCCTTTTTGTATTATAGGACAACATTCTTTAGGTTGCCTTACTGCTTATGGAACAATACGTTTCAATAACAAGAATGTGGACCCGACACGGATTTTACCCTGCACATCTCCACGGAATTCGAGTTTCACTGTCGCCACACTTCGAATATTGCCCATAATACTTGGCAGGCCTGAATCTTCTGGCTATCGTCTTTCGGTGCTACACCTATATCCTAGCTAAATTTTATAAGGTAATCGTTAACCTTTGACAGTCAAAACTCTAATTTCACACAGCAAGAGATTTCCAAGAAATGGACATGTGTCTGAATATTCCAAGATGCGAAGACACCATCCTACGGAACTGGTACTATTTTACTGACTTCTGTACAGGTGCACATAGGTTATTACCTGGTATCAGTAGTCATTTCTCGTTAATTGGTTATTTGCAACAACAGCGATAATTCCAAGTCTGTGTTATTCAGGCCTATGTCTAATGCTGAAACCGATAAAGCTCACAACGGGTGCCATACGCTGTTAATCGCTGACATGTAATGGTCAGTTGTCAACGGAATATTTGGTTTATATGTCTGAGTCAGAATAGAAGTTTTCGAAATGTGGAGCTACAGAAGAATGCTGAAGATTAGATGGGTAGATCACATAACAAATGAGGAGGTATTGAATAGAATTGGGGAGAAAAGGAGTTTGTGGCACAACTTGACAAGAAGAAGGGACCGGTTGGTAGGACATGTTCTGAGGCATCAAGGGATCACAAATTTAGCGTTGGAGGGCAGCTTGGAGGGTAAAAATCGTAGAGGGAGACCAAGAGATGAATACACTAAGCAGATTCAGAAGGATGTAGGTTGTAAGTACTGGGAGATGAAGAAGCTTGCACAGGATAGAGTAGCATTGAGAGCTGCATCAAGCCAGTCTCAGGACTGAAGATCACAGTAACATGTCTGAGTCATTCGTAGTGACAACATGTAATTAAGAATGGTGGGAACTAGAATGACAAACGTACCCTAACTATATCAAATAATTATGCAATTTGTGAGAACCTAAATAACTTGCCACCCGGAGGCCATGGAAATATATGTAAGAATACTCACCTCTGCGGAATCGATGGAGCTCCCGGCACTGCCTCTGTGTGCAAGACTGAAACGACCCAAACTGATCACACTGACAGGTGTTGCACTCCTTCCAGCTGACCTCGTTCGGGGTGCACAACCGTATGATACCTGCAAACGAAGATGACATCATTTCGGGGCGGCAGCGTAAGCGATAAGTCGTGTGCGCCAGCAGTGTATCGAGGCACTATTCTCAGTCAGACATTTCTGTCAAGTTTCTGTCATCGTCGGTGTTATTCACGTTATTCTTCCTGAGCTACAACAACGGTTGCTCTTAGAAGGCTTTAAACGATTTATTTGGATGAGGTGCTACAGGCTGTACAAAATTATTAATTTACCACTTTTTCCCTTTATTTTCCAGTTTGTAGGTGGCCCTTTTCAAGTAATGAGCACGTACAGGTAACTGAGGACAATGACCTGCACGTTACGTCCTTAGCTGCCTTGCCGACATCTGCACGCTATAGTGACTTAGTAAGACACCGCCCTGTTTACTGCTAAATCAGTTTCTGGACTTACTTTTCTTATTTACTCGAAAGTGATTATCATTTAAAAACATCCACAGACATTCAAATCAGTGTATTACGTAATACATACAGAGTTTTGTCTAATAAACATGCACCAACAAAATAAAAAAAAAATGGTTTTTAATTATTGAGAGACATTAGTTTTCTTTATGCTATTACACTTACCGGACAACTGTTTACTGATATCTTAATGCTTACTCCATTTTGAGGTACGTGTAGTTTTGTCTAACAATTTAGGCCCAACAAAATAATAAAAAATTCTGTTTAATTATTGAGAGACATTCGTTTTTTATGCTATTACACCTAACGAGCAACTGTTTACTGATATTTTAATGTTTACTCAATTTTTGAGGAAACTGTAGTTTTGTCTAATAATTATCACCCAACAAAATAAAAAAATCTATTTAATTATTGAGGAACATTCGTTTTCTTTATGCTATTACACCTGCCGAGCAACTGTTTACTGATATTTTAATGTTTACTCCATTTTTTGAGGACATTGTAGTTTTGTCTAATAATTATTGCCCAACAAAAAAAAAATTCTATTTAATTATTGAGAGACATTCGTTTCCTCTATGCTGTTAGACCTACCGAGTAACTGTTTCCTGATATTTTAATGTTTACTCCATTTTTTGAGGAAACTATAGTTTACAGCCATTAAACTCACAATTACGGACAACAGCTGTGTTTCACTTCCACATTCAAACACTACCAATTTCTTTCGTTGAACAAGTACATTCTCCAATGTATGTGGCACTTTAGTCTACATCGCCTCATGTGTAACTCCGTAGCCATGTGACGTGGCCATGAGGTTTGAGGCGCCATGTCACGGATTGCACAGCCCTTCCCGCCAAAGGTTCGAGTACTCCCTCGGGCATGGGTGTGTGTGTGTTGTTCTTAGAATTTAAGTAGTGTATAAGTCTAGGGACTGATGACCTTAACAGTTTGGTCCCTTAGAAATTCACACACATTTGAACATTTTGTAACTCCGTGAGTTTCCTCCATTTCCACCAGCCTGTATTAGTGTGTTTCGCGTTTAGTGTTGTTATTAGGCCTGTTAGACTGTATAAGAGGTGCGAACAGCGTTCAGATATTGAGTGATCACTGTGAAGGACACGGAGAAACCGCGTTCTCGTGTGAGACAGCGTTATAAACAGCTAACAGAGTGCGAAAGTGGCATCATTTTTTGCTTTAATTTGGCCCGCTGGACGAATCATGCAAAATCTGCCGGGTATTCCACGCCTGACAACGACAACGGAAGATCGCCGTAGTCTCCACCAAATTCATCTGCGACCGCTATCCGAGAACAAGCAATTCTGTGCCATCCCGCATCATTGGTCGCAGACCAGCAGCATCCAGACAATGCGTAGGCTACCGTTAACACCACAGTACAATCGCCCGGGTTTGGAGTGCCGGTGTGGCCGGTTAGCGTGTTCTGCTGACGAATGGCATCGCAGTGTGTTCAGTGGTGAACCACGGTGCTGCTGTAAGACAGATGACAACAGTAACTGTAAAGGCACAACGCGGGCGGCCTGCGTCATCACCTGCTACCTGTCATGCGACAGTACTGTGGTATCATTTTTCAACAGGACAATGCTCATCGCTAGATAGCACCTGTCTCTGTGAATAGTGCGTGATGTTTCCCCGACAGAACACGTGTGGGACCAGCTCCGGCATCAGTTTGGCCCTAGCATCAGTATCTACTTACTACTGTGGGCTAACTTGCATCACGAGATGATATTACACCGGAATAAGGGGGTCGTAAGCATTTGCCAGAGGAAGTCCAAGATCATATTTATTTGTGGGCTCATACTGCCAAGTTCTTTGCAAATATTATACAACTTTATGATTAATGAAATAACATCACATTCCTTCTCAATCCATGAAATTTCATTTCATTTAATCCTCCCGTTCGGAGCGTTCCATTTTTTTTGTCAGTTTGTGTGTATTAATTAAAATTATTATTTGTATTTCATTCTGCATCATCATCTTCAAGTAGTCCTCTTGGTAGCAAATACAGTGACCTCAGTGTTCCTGCCACTTTTGAAATGCATCTTGGAAGCTGACTTGCAGAGGTAGTTCGTTGAAAGAAAGACCGGATCGTCTCGAAGACGATGTTAAGTTCCCTGCAGGCACGCAATGCTGCCTCTGCGTGTCTTGAGGTATTTGTGGCACAAACTTTATCACAGTCCTTCCCATGTTCAATTCTTCAAACAGAATACTTTCACAGTCGTAATTTAAACGTGTATCTGACGTTAAAGCATTCACTCTAAATTCTTCATTCAACATTTGGTGCAATCGTACAGTGATTCTTACTGGTTTAAAGCAAAAAATTGTTCATGTACTTCCATCCTTTCCATAAGACATCGTAAAACTGCTAATTCACGGGTACATGACAGTGGAAATATGCTCACTGACAACTATTCAAAGCAGTCAGCTCGCAGCAGCTTTTCACAGTGATTCAAGAGTGTTGTATCGAGAGACACCTAGCGGAATTTCAGTGTACTTGCAATCATTTGTTAACAAAAGTCAAACTTCAGGAGCTTTTGTTTATCTCTTCGTAATATCCATACAGCATGTGTGTACAGGTGATTTAGATATAATCAAATTCTGACATTCTGACTGTTATTGTCGTTCTTCATAGCAATGGGCTCAGTCCCAAGCATCCCTCCTACTTCGACTGTCTTTCCTTTAACAATACATGCTGTTTCCACGTAGAATGGGCTTATTTGCAGTATTATTAACGATGCATTACCCCGGCATGTAAGCGCTTGTTAGTCCAAATGACACACCTCGTTGCATACCTACGGCTAATGCAGCTGGCTTTACAGGCCGCGTCCTGAAAATAACGTCTTGATAGGACAGGTGATGCCGAATACAGCAGACGTTTCAGATAACCATTGGACGAGAAGGCACCGCTGTGTAGCTGTGGCCACAAAACGAAAGCCAAAATAAGCGACGAAAGCACGGAAGTCTACACCTTCGAAGAGTAAAGAAGGTTAAGAGGCCGCAGTAATCATTCGCAGCTTGCCAGGAATTTTCGCGAGGGAGAACAAAACATTTCTTCTTTGGTTCAAATGGTTCAAATAGCTCTGAGCACTATGGGACTTAACATCTGAGGTCATCAGTCCCCTAGAACTTAGAACTACTTAAACCTAACTAACCTAAGGACATCACAAACATCCATGCCCGAGGCAGGATTCGAACCTGCGACAGTAGCAGTCGCGCGGATCCGGACTGAGCGCCTAGAACCGCGAGACCGCCGGCATTTCTTCTTTGATGCCAACTTCTAGAGGCGTTGGAAGCAGAAATTGAGGACATTTTTTTTAAAGCTGTTTGAGAAATCATAAGCATCAGAGAAAAATCGCATTCAACAATATCATCTGTGGCTAGAAACTGAAAAGTTTTCCTGGCTTCTAATTGCGCAGCGTGAACAATTACTTACAGTAATTTAATCAGTAACGGCGCTCGCACAACGGGTTTTAGCTGGGGAAAGGTATGTTAAACGGTGTATTTCTGACCTGTGGTTCCCTTTAAGCAGATAATTTACATTAGCAATTTAGTAACTGTTTTTGTTGTTGTGGTCTTCAGTCCTGAGACTGGTTTATTGCAGCTCTTCATGCTACTCTATCCTGTGCAAGCTTCTTCATCTCCCAGTACCTACTGCAACCTACATCCTTCTGAATCTGTTTAGTGTATTCATCTCTTGGTCTCCCTCTATGATTTATACCCTCCACGCTGCCCTCCAATACTAAATTGGTGATCCCTTGATGACTCAGAATATGACCTACCAACCGATCCCATCTTTTAGTCAAGTTGTGCCACAAATTTCTCTTCTCCCCGATTCCATTCAGTAAATCCTCATTAGTTATATTATCTACCCATCTAATCTTCAGCATTCTTCTCTAGCACCACACTGCGAAAGCTTCTATTATCTTCTTGTCTAAGCAATTTATCGCCCACGTTTCACGTCCATACGTGGCTACACTCCTTGCAAATACTTTCAGAAACGACTTCCTGACACTTACATCTATACTCGATGTTAACAAATTTCTCTTCTTCAGAAACGCTTTCCTTTCCATTGGCAGTATACATTTTATATCGTCTCTAATTCGACCATCATCAGTTATTTTGCTCTCCAAATAGCAAAACTCATTAACTACTTTAAGCGTCTCATTTCCTAATCTAATTCCCTCAGCATCACCCGATTTAATTAGACTACATTCCATTGTCCTCGTTTTGCTTTTGTTGATGTTCATCTTATATCCTCCTTTCAGGACACTGTCCATTCCATTCAACTGCTCTTCCAAGTCCTTTGCTGTCTGTGACAGAATTACAATGTCATCGGCGAACCTCAAAGTTTTTATTTCTTCTCCAAGGATTTTAATTCCTACTCCGAATTTTTCTTTTATTTCCTTTACTGCTTGCTCAATATACAGATTGAATAACATCAGGAAGAGGCTACAATCCTGTCTCACTCCCTTCCCAACCACTGCTTCCCTTTCATGCCCCTCGACTCTTATAACTGCCATCTGGTTTCTGTACAAATTGTAAATAGTCTTTCGCTCCCTGTATTTTACCCCTTTACCACCTTTAGAATTTGAAAGAGAGTATTCCAGTCAACATTGTCAAAAACTTTCTCTAAGTCTACAAATGCTAGAAACGAGGGTTTGCCTTTCCTTAATCTTTCTTCTAAGATAAGTCGTAAGGTCAGTATTGCCTCACGTGTTCCAAAATTTCTACGGAATCCAAACTGATCTTCACCGAGGTCAGCTTCTACCAGTTTTTCCATTCGTCTGTAAAGAATTCGCGTTATTATTTGCAGCTGTGACTTATTAAATTGATAGTTCGGTCATTTTCACACCAGTCAGCACCTGCTTTCTTTGGGATTGGAATTATTATATTCTTCTTGAAGTCTACGGGTATTGCGCCTGTCTCATACATTTTGCTCACCAGAAGGTAGGGTTTTGTCAGGACTGGCTATCCCAAGGCTGTCAGTACTTCTAATGGAATATTGTCTACTCCCTGGGCCTTGTTTCGACTCAGGTCTTTCAGTACTCTGTCAAACTCTTCACGCAGTATCGTATCTCCCATTTCAACTTCTTCTACATCCTCTTCCATTTCCATAATATTGTTCTCAAGTACATCGGCCTTGCATAGACCCTCTATATACTCCTTCCACATTTCTGCTTTCCCTTATTTGCTTAGAACTGGGTTTCCATCTGAGCTCTTTATATACGTACAAGTGGCTCTCTTTTCTCCAAAGGTCTCTTTAATTTTCCTGTAGGCAGTATCTATCTTACCCCTAGTGAGATAAGCCTCTACATCCTTACATTTGTCCTCTAGCCATGCCTGCTTAGCCATATTTCACTTCCTGTCGATCTCATTTTTGACACGTTTGTATTCCTTTTTGCCTGCTTCATTTACTGCATTTTTATATTTTCTCCTTTCATCAATTAAATTCAATATTTCTTCTGTTACCCAAGAATTTCTATTAGCCCTCGTCTTTTTACCTACTTGATCCTCTGCTGTCTTCACTACTTCATCTCTCAAAGCTACCTATTCAGCTTCTACTGTATTTCTTTCCCCCATTCCTGTCAATTGTTCCCTTATGCTCTCCCTGAAACTCTGTACAACCTCTGGTTTAGTAAGTTTATCCAGGTCCCATCTCCTTAAATTCCCACTTTTTTGCAGTTCCTTCAGTTTTAATCTACAGTTCATAAGCAATAGATTGTGGTCAGAGTCAACATCTGCCCCTGGAAAGCGTCTTAAAATTTAAAACCTGGTTCCTAAATCTCTGTCTTACCATTATATAATCTATCTGATACGTTCTAGTATCTCCAGGATTCTTCCAAGTATACAACCCTCTTTTATGATTCTTGAACCAAGTGTTAACTATGATTGAGTTATGCTCTGTGCAAAATTCTACCGGACGGCTTCGTATTTCATTTCTTACCCTCAATCCATATTCACCTGCTATGTTTCCTTCTCCCTCCTTCCCTACTCTCGCATTCCAATCACCCATGACTATTCAATTTTAGTCTCCCTTCACTGCCGGAATAAATTCTTTTATATCATCATACATTTCATCAATTTCTGCATCATCTGCAGAGCTAGTTGGCATATAAGCTTGTACTACTGTAGTAGGCATGGGCTTCGTGTCTATCGTGGCACCAATAATGGTGGTGGTGGTGGTGGTTAGTGTTTAACGTCCCGTCGACAACGAGGTCATTAGAGACGGAGCGCAAGCTCGGGTTAGGGAAGGATTGTGAAGGAAATCGGCCGTGCCCTTTTCAAAGGAACCATCCCGGCATTTGCCTGAAACGATTTAGGGAAATCACGGAAAACCTAAATCAGGATGGCCGGAGACGGGATTGAACCGTCGTCCTCCCGAATGCGAGTCCAGTGTGCTAACCACTGCGCCACCTTGCTCGGTCGCAATAATGCGTTCACTATGCTGTGTACTAGCTTACCCGCATTCATATTTTTTATTCGTTATTAAACCTACTACTGCATTATCCCTATTTGATTTTGTATTTATAATCCTGTATTCACCTGACCAGAGGTATTGTTCCTCCTGCCACCGAACTTCACTAATTCCCACTATATCTAACTTAACCTATCCATTTACCTATTTAAATTTCCTAACCTACCTGCCCGATTAAGGGATCTGACATTCCTCGCTCCGATCCGTAGAAAGCCAGTTTTCTTTCTCCTGATAACGACGTCCTCTTGAGTAGTCCCCGCCAGGAGATCCGAATGGGGGACTTTTACCTCCGGAATATTTTGCCCAAGAGGACGTCATCATCATTTAACCATACTGTAAAGCTGCATGCCCTCGGGAAAAATTATGGCTGTAGTTTCCCCTTGCTTTCAGCCGTTCACAGTACCAGCACAGCAAGGCCTTTTTGGTTAGTGTTACAAGGCCAGATCAGTCAATCATCCAGACTGTTGCCCCCGCAACTACTGAGAAGGCTACTGCCCCTCTTCAGTTTGTGTGTGTGGTTTGAGGCTTTCGGGCGCTAAAAGCATGGTCATCAGCGCCCAAACGCATAGAAACAGGAACACATTGGGTGAAGGGACGAAGACGGACAGTGAACAAGGAGAGCGGCTAAAAGACACAGACGTGACGCAGTTCCAAGTCCTCACATACAGAGGCAAAACAAGAGGAGAAGAAACGCACTAAAAAGGAAAAGAAACACAAGGAAAAGAGAACAGAAATCGAAGTGAAACAAGTAGGTAATCGTGACTGGCGGACCTCTTACCTAAAACCTGGGTGAGCCAGTCACCCAGCAGCACTTTAAAATTCTCTCCCTAAAATCTGAGGCAACAAATTCTACAGGACACAAAACCGTAACACCTTAACCACAGTCGTTGCGTCGTCTTGAAAAATAGAGGGCAAATACGGTGGCAAGGAAACCACCGCCCTCTGTTCAGAGAATAAAAGACAGTCAAGTAAAATGTGGCGGACAGTAATCTGGACGCCACAAGCATTGCAGGTTGGGGAGGTCCTCTTGCCGGAGTAAAAAACCATGCGTTAAGGGACTGTGCCCGATGCGGAGGCGAGTGAGCAGAACCTCATCCCGCCTGCATGACTGGTAGGACGTACGCCATGGCCGCGTGGTGGCCTTGACCAGACGCAGCTTACTTTCACCGACTGCCAGCCACTCCTCTTCCCACTGACGCAAAACACGAAAACGCAAAAGGAGGTAACAGCATGGAGGGGGACGGCACATTCAACAACGTGAGAGAGGGAACATGCATCTTTGGCAGCCACATCCGCCAGTTCGTTTCCCCTAATACCCACGTTCCCCGGTACCCAGCAGAAAGAAACCTCCTTCCCCTGCCGTTGCAGGTTGAGTAGGGCGTCATGGATGTTCTGGACGACCGTATCCACTGGGTACAAGTGTTGCATGGTCTGAAGGGCACTCAAGGAGTCAGAACAGATGAGAAACTTAAGAATGGGAACACATCTCATCTGCTGCAATGCCCGCAAGATCGCAAACAATTCGGCATCAAAGATGGTAAACGCCGCAGGAAGCCGTAACTTGACGACTCGATCAGGGAAAACAACAGCACAACTAACCCTGTTTAGAGCCATCCTTAAATACTGGTACATGGTCGGGATGCTGGTTTAAAATATCGTTAAATAAGGAGATAAAAACAAACACAGGAGTGCAGCTCCTCCGGTACTCTGAAAAGTCTAAAATGACGCTGGGCCTCTGGAGCGACCAGGGAGGCAGGCGGGTAAAACCCTGGAGTTGGAGTGCCACACGCTCCACACCAAGGGACTCTAGCAAATGCTTGGCTGGAATCCCAAAGGGTCTCGTCGCCCTGGGATAACTGGAAAAGAGACGTTCCATAGGCGGTCGGGCAACGGTAGCGTACGCAGGGGAGGTAGGACAGGCAAGAAATTGAGAACCACACGTCTGTCTGGCCTCTCCGTTGTGGTTGCACCTACGGTACAGCCATCTGTATCGCTGAGACACGCAAGCCTCCCCACCAACGGCAAGATCCATCGTTCATGGTGGGGTTTAGGCAACTATCTTTGTATCTTGTATATTATTATTTAAATTAAATAAAAAGCAAATCTACAGTTCTAAGGTGAACAGCAAGGTCTGTATTAGCTACTACATGTAATGTTACAAGCAGAGAGCAACAATAAGTGAATCTTAAACCGTGTCTCTTTGTGGCTTGGTAGGTAATTGCATAAGCGAAATACTACCGTACATACCCAAAGATGCCGGGTTCAATCCTCTGTCAGTCCTAATAAGTTATTTGTCACATTATCTATCATTCGTTTGAGCTTGAAAGCAACTCCTTGAATTTCTAAGTCGTATGTGTTTCTATATCCTATTTTCTTTCCCCTGATGAGAATGTGTGCCAAAACAGGAGTATTTTATGGTCGTATCGAATTTGAAACCAATAAAATGTACCATCAATTGTACTGTAACAATGGTGTTAACTGTAGCCTCGCCTTTCCTCCTGATTCTTGTAGGACATCTTCCTGCTAAATAAAAGATAAAAATATGGAGCACAGAACAATTTTCCTCTACAAAACAATGTAGGAGGTATCGAATTTCCTTACAATGTGTATCTACATGCGGTAGGCAAGTATTTTACAATAAAGAGCAGCAACTTAGATTGCAGATGTTTTCTGAGGCCATGGCAGACTTTGATGGCGGACGGTATTCGTTTCTGGATTTGCAACGTAGATAGTGCAGCACAAACAATGGTAAAGAACCTGTACAGCAAATAGTCATATCAAAGTTCCGTTGTGTGTCCATCACTGTTTTGAAATGTTTTAGAGACCACACATTTTGAGCAGTGAAACCAAATTGATATATTGTTTTCTTTGATTGTCTTCTGTTCACGTATCTTCATTAAATAATTCGTTACGTTTCCAACATTGCGCCTCCTGAGATGCATAATGCGAGGGTTGGTACTTGAATAGTGGCAACTATTTATTTACAGCTCGTACAAAATAGATACGTGTTTCAAAGTTTTACTGACTTCAAGGTAGTCACCAGCACTGTGTATAACCCGCTTCCAGCGACGTGAAAGTCGTAGGATACTCTTAGCAGTGCCAGTTGTGTTGACAGTTCGAACGGCGCAGTCTATTGCCCGACGAATTTGTAGCAGTTCTGAAGCGAAGGCCATGAAGTGTTTCCTTCAGTTTAGAAATGGAGTTGAACTTATGAGGGCTTAAGTCAGGGGAGTCCAGTACGTGATACCACCTACTTAGCACTTAGCAGCCCCATCAGTCAAACAAATCAGTAACAGCTTGTACTGTACGTGCTTGAGCATTGTCCTGCAAACTGATGGTCAGGTCCTGCAGAAAGTGTCACCACTTCTTTCTCCATTCTGTTCATTTTTGGAACACAGCCTACTACCAGCTTAGAGACGGAAATGAGGAGCTGCATCAAGCCTGTCTTCGGACTCAGGACCACAACAACTACACATACGTTACTGATCTGCAGCCGAATAGTAGAAAATTCATAACCGCATTTCGTCTGAGGCAGAGGTACTTCGCATCATCTTAAGTATTCCGGCCAACCATAGGTTTCAGGACAAGAAACTGGGAGAACTAAGAAGGAACGTCGAGTTAATGAAACATATATTTTGCGGAAAATATTTTACTGTTTACCTCTAGCGTAAATAAATTGGAAACAAGATTGGAGGAAGGCAAAATCAAAACGCATCGAAAAGAAAATAGTTCAAAGTAATAGCGGATTTATAGAAGAATTATAGGAATTTTTATATTCGGAACAGTTGAAGACAATGACTGGACTAACTGGGGAAAAAGTGTGAGAATGGTGTTGGTTGCTTTTGGAACGCTACCTGTGTTTTCTGTAACTGTACTTTCGGTGTAACTGATAAGGAAAGCTTACAGTCAGTGTGTGCTCCACTACTGCGAATGTCAGAGAGGTGGACATCACATCCGAAATCCATTCAAACACCATGGTTTACTCAGTGATCAACCGAGAGAGACATACTGGGAAATACTACACCACTGGCCATTAAAATTGCTACACCAAGGATAAATGCAGATGAGAAACGGATATTCATTGGACAAATATTATAATAGAACTGACATGTGATTACATTTTCACGCAATTTCCGTGCATAGATCCCGAGAAATCAGTACCCAGAACTACCACGTCTGGCCGTAATAACGGCCTTGATACGCCTAAGCATTGAGTCTAACAGAGCTTGGATGGCGTGTACAGGTACAGCTGCCCCATCTGCCCCAGCTGCCCATGCAGTTTCAACACCATACCACAGTTCATCAAGCGTAGTGAGTGGCGTATTGTGACGAGCCAGTTGCTCGCCCACCATTGACCAGACGTTTTCACTTGGTGAGAGATCTGGAGAATGTACTGGCCAGCAATCGAACATGTTCTGTATCCAGAAAGTCCCGTACAGGACCTACAACATGCGGCCGTGCGTTATCCTGCTGAAATGTAGGGCTTCGCAGGGATCGAAAGAAGGGTAGAGCCACGGGTCGTAACACATCTGAAATGTGACGTCCACTGTTCAAAGTGCCGTCAATGCGAACAAGAGGTGACCGAGACGTGTAACCAATGGCACCCCATACCATCACGCCGGGGTGATACGCCAGTATGGCGATGACGAATACACGCTTCCAAAGTATGTTCACCACGATGTCGCCAACCACGGATGCGAGCATCATGATGCTGTAAACAGAACCTGGATTCATCCGAAAAAAATGACGTTTTGCCATTCATGCACCCAGGTTCGTCGTTGAGTACACCATCGCAGGCGCTCCTGTCTGTGATGCAGCGTCGAGGGTAACTGTAACCATGGTCTCCGAGCTCATAGTCCATGTTCCTGCAAACGTAGTCGAACTGTTCGTGCAGATGGTTTTTATCTTTCAGACGTCCTCATCTGTTGACTCAGGGATCGAGACGTGGCTACACGATCCGTTACAGCCACGCGGATAAGATGCCTGCCATCTCGACTGCTGGTGATACGAGGCTGTTGGGATCCAGCACGGCGCTCCGTATTACCCTCCTGAACCCACCGATTCCATATTCTGCTAACAGTCATTGAATCTCGACGAACGCGGGCAGCAATGTCGCGATACGCTAAACCGCTATCGCGATAGGCTACAATCCGACCTTTATCAAAGTCGGAAACGTGATGGTGCGCATTTCTCCTCCTTACACGAGGCATCACAGCAACGTTTTACCAGGCAACGCCGGTCAACTGCTGTTTGTGTATGAGAAATCGATTGGAAACTTTCCTCATGTCATTACGTCGTAGGTGTCGCCACCGGCGTCAACCTTGTGTGAATGCTCAGAAAAGCTAATCATTTGCATATCACATCATCGAATTCCTATAGGTTAAATTTCGCGTGTGCTGCACGTCATCATCGTGGTGTAGCAATTTTAATGGCCAGTAGTGTATGACAGACAAGAAGACATAAAAATGGACAAGACAATAGTGAAGTGGAAGATGTAATTATAACTGTAATAAAAATCAAACTGAAGTGAGCAGTATCAGTAGCCAGTAAATGGACGGCCCATAAACCGAGACTGTTCCCAGCCGGTTTACGAGAGATGAGAGACGACAGAAATGATGGCCAAATAGTAGGGTCGGTACAAGCATTCAGAGAATATAACGGAGCACGTAAGATGACAGCCGTCGGGCCTTCACACGAAACAGTGTGCAACGAGGTGTGGTCCACACAGCTGAAAGGGGGCGTAGCACAGCACGCGAGCGGCTGTGATCGGCATGTGGCGCTCCTAGCAGGAGACTGAGGCAAGGCGCTCTTGCATTTCAGCAGTACGGCTCTAGAATAAAGTATCCAGTAAGCTGCACCTGGTTAAAAAACACTCTGTGTTCAGTTGAGAATTGAGCAGTTTCCAATCACCATAGGCATAGCTTCCCTACGGTTATGTTCCAGCTGTCTGCGTTTTGTTAAACAGCGAACCTGCATTTCTGTCATATTATCAACACGACCACAGCTCTCCTCATCATACAGGGTGGTCCATTGATAGTGACCGGGTCAAATATCTCACGAAATAAGCATCAAACGAAAAAACTACAAAGAACGAAACTCGTCTAGCTTGAAGGGGACAACCAGATGACGCTATGGTTGGCCCGCTAGATGGCGCTGTCATAGGTCAAACTGATATCAACTGCGTTTTTTATAATAGGAACCCCCCTTTTTTATTACATATTCATGCAGTACGTAAAGAAATATGAATGTTTCAGCTGGACCACTTTTTTCGCTTTGTGATAGATGGTGCTGTAATAGTCACAAAAGTATAAGTACGTGGTATCACGTATCCGCCAGTGCGGACGGTATTTGCTTCGTAATACATCACCCGTGTTAAAATGGACCGTTTACCAATTGCAGAAAAGGTCGATATCGAGTTTATGTATGGCTATTGTGATCAAAATGCCCAACGGGCGTGTGCTATGTACGTTGCTGGACGACATCATCCAAGTGTCCGGACAATTCACCGGTAGATACGTTATTTAAGGAAACGAGAAGTGTTCAGCCATGTGAAACGTCAACCACGACCTACAAAAAATGACGATGCCCAAGTAGGTGCTTTATCTGCTGTCGCGGCTAATCCACACGCCTGTAGCAGACAAATTGCGCGAGAATCGAAAATCTCAAAACGTCGGTGTTGAGAATGCTACATCAACGTCGATTGCACCCGTACCATATTCCTATGCACCAGGAATCGCATGGCGACGACTTTGAACGTCGTGTACAGTTCTGCCACTGGGTACAAGAGAAATTACGGGACGATAACAGATTTTTTGCACGCGTTCTATTTAGCGTCGAAGCGTCATTCACCAACAGCGGTAACGTGAACCGGCATTATATGCACTATTGGGCAACGGAAAATCCACTATGGCTGCGACAAGTGGAACATCAGTGACCGAGGTGGGTTAATTTATGGCGCGGCATTATGGGAGGAAGGATAATTGGCCCCCATTTTATCGATGGCAATCTAAATGGTGCAATGTATGCTGTTTCCTACATAATGTTCTACCGATGTTACTACAAGATGTTTCACTGCATGACAGAATGGCGATGTACTTCGAACATGATGGACGTCCGGCACATAGCTCGCGTGCGCTTGAAGCGGTATTAAATAGCATATTTCATGACAGGTGAAATGGTCTTCGAAGCACCATACCATGGCCTGCACGTTCACCGGATCTGACGTCTCCGGATTTCTTTCTGTGGGGGAAATTGAACTACTCGTTGAGAGGAATGTCGTTACACGCATTGCCAAATGCATTGTGGTTGACGGACATCATTTTGAGCATTTATTGCAGTAATGTGGTATTTACAGGTAATCACGCTGTAAGAGCATGCGTTCTCAGAAATGATAAGTTCACAAAGGTACATGTATCGCATTGGAACAACCGAAATAAAATTTTCAAACGTACCTACGTTCTGTATTTTAATTTAAAAAACCTACCTGTTACCAACTGTTCGTTTAAATTTATGAGCCATATGTTTGTGACTATTGCGGCGCCATCTATCACAAAGCGAAAAAAGTGGCCTAACTAAAATATTCATATTTCTTTACGTACTACACGAATATGCAATAAAAATGGGGGTTCCTATTTTTAAAAAAACGCAGTTTATATCCGTTTGACCTATGGCAGCGCCATCTAGGGAGCCAACAATAGCGCCAGCTCGTTTCCCCCTTCAAGATAGACAAGTTTCGTTCTTTGTAGTTTTTTCGTTTGATGCTTATTTCGTGAGATATTTGGCCCTGTCACGATCAATCGACCATCCTGTATAGATGTTTTCCTTCTTCCACCTCATGTGCCTACTTTATTTCTTGCTCTTCACCTCAGCAGTGTACTTCTTCAACTTTTTCTCTCTATTTGATTCCTTCTCTACTGAAGTCGCACGTTTCTTTTACTATATAATTTGTTATCATTCAAAAGTAACGTTACTTATTGAGAAATTACCAGAATATTAACTAGATTACAGAACTATATAACTTGTGATGAATCCTTCTCAGGATTCCATTCAGGTGACTGCATCGAAATTCCTCGACGTTTCGTCGAGTGTCACGAATTACAGCTGCAAATGTCCTGTGTATGGGCGCCGGCACAATGAGCAAAGCCCTACATCTCACAACCGTGCATGGAGCGCATTAGATGCGCACATCTGGGACATAAAAACAAATCTGTAGTGGCAGAACACAGCCTCAATGACTGACGTGCTTTCCAATTTGAAGAAAAAAAAAAGGTTGCGTCGAGCTAGTGGCTTTCGAGAGAGAGAGAGAAAAAAAAAGGTTCAAATGGCTCTGAGCACTATGGGTCTTAACATCTGATGTCGTCATTCCCCTAGAACTTAGAACTACTTAAACCTAACTAACCTAAGGACATCACACACATCCATGCCCGAGGTAGGATTCGAACCTGCGACCGTAGCGGTCGCGCGGTTCCAGACTGAAGCGCCTAGAACGGCTCGCCACATCGGCCGTCCCTTTTGAGAGAGCATCATTAAAGAATAAACTGACAGTCTCGTCAACATGAACGAGAGATAACAAATAAGTTCGCCATGGAACCGTGCACTAGCATCTTTACCAAGAACGCAAGCAGCAGTTGACGCTACTAGAGTCTGGGTGGCATTGAATGCACCGAGAGTCGAACGACAATCCGCGGCCCCCACCATAGCTTTCAGCACTCGGCGCCTGGGGAAAGAGATAGGGAGAGATGTCCGCCGATGGGGTGTGTGTATGGGAGACTCGCTCAATCTCTGCACTTCTCCAGCAGGTGTTGGGAGCGACACTAGTCGAAACATCGCGGACGTCGAAGCACCCAGATGGAAGCCCAAGAACATTTCACATATATATTACTTATATGATTTATTTCACATATATATTAATTAAATTCATTAGTATAGCTTGTTATTACTAACTACTACTGCTAATACCCTTCTAATTATACTCAACCCAAACACCACACTGAAATAATACATTTCTCAACTAGTTTCTGCAGTCTAAGATGTTACTTGCTTCTTCTATCATTTATCTTTTAAAGAACTGCTTCTGTAATTCTTCTGTCAGGACAAGATTTGTGTCACTAGATTCTCTGTCCTCTTCTTGGTTGGTGAACTTGTGTTAAGTGTCGCTCATGCAATAAATTTATTTGAAAAATTACTGAGTTAAATTTCTTAGAAGCGTCTTATTTATATTCTAAGCAGTCATTTTTTATATGACTTTAACTAACCTAAACGGTAAACTATTATTTTGCAGATAGCTGTTTTCAAAAGGGTTGCAACCGCTACAGTTAAGTGATTAAACGATTAGAGCCCCATTTTATCCTTTTCGTAAATTATTCACTCATTACAGAAAGGACCGGTCTTTGTGTGAGCCGACCGCATTAACTTTTTCCATGGTGTAGGCATTTCACGAAAATCTCATGGTCAAAAGTGTATTGAACAATGTCGTGAGCCATTCATCATGCATTGGTCAAACGTTCAGCGATGGGAGAACAGGTAACTTAATTACTTAACATTGAAATAAATTGTTTTAGTAGCAGCTACTCGGATAATGAGTAACATTCCCATCGCTGTTGGAGTATTCTTTCATGACGCAAAATCTCTACGCGAAACTTTTGGATTACTCGCATCTTTAAATGCCGCGTTGTTGAAGGATTTCTTACTTTGACGTAAGTTTCTCGAACTTGAAGGCACATTTCAACACACGCTATAGTGTTAGCTATAAACGTACATCTACATCTACATATGCATCCATACGCCGCAAGCCACCTGACGGTGAGTGGCGGAGGGTACCCTGAGTACCTCTATTGGTTCTCCCTTCTATTCCAATCTCGTATTGTTGGTGGAAAGGAGGATTGTCGGTATGCTTCTGTGTGGGCTCTAATTTCTCTGATTTTATCCTCATGGTCTCTTCGCGAGATATACGTAGGAGGGAGCAATATACTGCTTGACTCTTCGGTGAAGGTATGTTCTTGAAACTTTAACAAAAGCCCGTACCGAGCTACTGAGCGTCTCTCCTGCAGAGTCTTCCACGGGAGTTTATCTATCATCTCCGTAACGCTTTCGCGATTACTAAATGGTCCTGTAACGAAGCGCGCTGCTCTCCGTTGGATCTTCTCTATCTCTTCTATCAACCCTATCTGGTACGGATCTCACACTGCTGAGCAGTATTCAAGTAGTGGGCGAACAAGCGTACTGTAACCAACTTCCTTTGTTTTCGGATTACATTTCCTTAGGATTCTTCCAATGAATCTCAGTCTGGCATCTGCTTTACCCACGATCAACTTTATATAATCATCATACTCTACAAGATAGGTGTTTACGTATTCTCTTTCCAAGATCATAAATATATAAATAAATAAATTCATCCTCTCTATGTTGCATCCCATGGAAATGTCTATCACTTCGAGTATCTCACACATTAAAACGGATTTATCCTTTTAAGTTTTTATATTGTCCACTTTTCTTTGTCGACTTTCTCTGAAACAATTTTACGGGAAAGAATCACCATGGGAAAAGAAAATCATTTCGTCACAAAACAGGCCTGAGGAACTAGTAATTACACACGGTACCGGCCAATCTTTAAACCACTCTGTAGCGCTATAACGGATTAAGACACAAGTAATTTGCTACAGCCCACAAGGCATCGAATAATCGGGAAACTTCTTAGGACTGCACATGCAAGAATGATGTTACCAATGGTTCTGACAGGCTGTATTGTTGCGAAAGACGTGGACCGAAGAAAACCGTTTCAAATGGATGGCATGCGTCCAGTAAGATGGTGCATTTTATAAGATAATAAGCAGTTCAGCATCGATGAAATGTAGCATGGCACAGAATAGAAGACGTGCACTAGAACCGCTTTTGAAGAGGAGGTAACCGATGAGAAAAATATCGTAAGAAACTACACCTTCGTACGTGTTTCCTGGAGGTACAATACTAACCGTTCAGTAGTCAAAGACAATTTTTGTGGCCAAGGTAAACAACAGTCAAAAACTGAGAAAACTGGGTACCATCCCAATTAACTTCCATATTCACAGAGCCATAGCGGGACAGAGACATGTACGTAATGGCCTGACAGACATTACCAAACTCAAAATGTTTAGACCGACATACGACGAAGCAATCGACTGACATACAAAAACTAAATACACTCATGCTCATAAATTAAGGATAATTGCAGATGTGGTGCCACACAACGTGGCAATACACAAAACTGGCGCTAATAGTATAAGCACATAGGGAACACACACGACACAGATCTGTAAGTCCACAGTATTGGTGATAAGTTGAGAAAACCGTCCCGAAACACTTGTGCTACAAAACGCCACTGTTTCCTGCTCATGTACCCCGACATCAATATGGGATATGATCACCATGCACCCTACACAAGCCGCACAACGGGTTGGCATACTCTGGATCAGGTGGTCGAACAGCTGCTGGGGTATAGCCTCCTCTTCTTGCACCAGTGTTTCGTAGGGGTTTGAAGACGGGCAGCGGTACGCCGACGGAGAGCATCCCAGACGTGCTCGATGGGGTTTAGGTCTGGAGAACAGGCAGGCCACTCCATTCGCCTGATATTTTCTGTATCAAGGTACTCTTCCACGACTGCAGTTCGGTGGGGCCCTGCGTTATCATCCATCAGGAGGAAGGTGGGATCCACTGCACCACTGCAAAGGAGGACATACTGGTGCAAAATGGCGTCTCGATACGCCTGACCTGTTACAGTTCATTTGTCAAAGACATGCAGATATGTACGTGCACCAATCTGGTTCATGCCAGATGAAAACCCGGCGAGAATCACTGTTCAAGTTATACCTGGACTCGTCCGTGAACATAACATGAGACCACTGTTCCAATGACCATGTACTGTGTTCTTGACACCAGGCTTTACGAACTCTCCTGTGACCAGGGGTCAGTGGAATGTACCTTGCACGTCTCCAGACGAATAAATCATGTCTGTTCCGTCTTGTGTAGACTGTGTGTCTGGAGAGAACTGTTCCAGTGGCTTCGGTAAGGTCTCAAGCAAGGCTACCTGCAGTACTCCGTGGCCGTCTGCCGGCACTGATGGTGAGATATCGGCCTTCTTGTGCTGTTGTGCACTGTGGACGTCACGTACTTTAGCGACTGGACACGTTTCCTGTCAACTGGAATCGTTGTCATAATCTTGAGATCACACTTTTTGGCACACGGAGGGCCCGTAATACGACCTGCTGTGTTTGACCAGCCTCCAGGCGCCCTAGTATTCTACCCCTCATAACGTCATCAATATGTATTCTTTGAGCCATTTTCAACACACAGTCACCATTAGCACGTCTGAAAACGTCTGCAAACTTACTCGCTGCACCATACCCTGACATGCACCAACACACCTCTGGGTATGCGGACTGCTGCCAGCGCCACTCTGTAACGACCACCGGACCAATGCACCGCATGGTCATACCCCGAGGTGATTTAAACCTGCAAACCACCCACCAGAGCGTTGTTTCACCATGTACCAGCATTGTCCTTAATTTATGAGCATGGGTGTACATCCTAAGTATTCGTCAATCTAAAAACAAACTGAAAAAACAATTTTATGTCACCACACCAACAAATTACACCAAAATACGACTAATACACAACACACAACGCTCCTACCGCACAAACAGACTCACAAATCGAAGAAATAAACAAGCCCACGACAGACATACTTCTGTTCACCAAAGAACGACATGCTAGAACTGCGTAAGTTGGCAATACTGGAAGATCGCTGTAGAACTGCAGGTAGCTGAAGCAAATGTCGTACACCAGAAGAACGACTTTAAGTTATGAGACAGCCCGCAGACCTGTCAGTGTGCTGCTGACAACGGGGAAGGTGAAAAGAAGTAAAACGAACGGAAAGGAAAAAGTGAGTCGTGTGCAAAAGCACTAATCTAACGGTGTTTGACCCAGATCTTCTTCCGGTATAATAAACGACAACTATGAAATTCATCCACCGTTAAATATACAGTACAAAATAACTGATGATGAGTTAATATAAAAATGTTAAATACATCGTACAACATTAAAATGTTGAATATGCAGTTGCATGAAAGGGTGATAAATCGTAAACCTGTCGAAGACTGTGGAAGTTATCTCTTTATTCGAAAAGGACAATAGAACCAAACGTCGTACACGCAGAGCTGTAGTCTGCTGTACCCTGTGTACAAGATCTAGTCAGAAATCCTAAATAACAGAACAACAGTTCTTACTGAGTGAGTTCTCCAAGAAAATTGATTTTGCAAAGTACTTTCTTCCATTGTTTTCTTATAATAAAACGACTCATAGAGAGAAGAAGAACATTTAATCTTTAAACCCACATTGTTGTATACATTTTTGGGTATATAATCGAAATAAACTATTGGCACAATGAGTAACAGTGCTACAGGCCACTGATCATAAGGGCAATCGAAAGCTTAATTCATGAAATAAAAATAGCGATAAAGAACACTGAAGAAAGAGACAGATGAGATAAAAATCAGTCATTTTCATTGATGATTCCTTTATAAGTGCTAATCAAGTAGTTATTGAGGAAATCAAGATAAGTAATAATACAAGAAACTGAAGATAACTTCTAGCCTTGAGTATTATGGCCAAGCGAAATCGGTACAGAATACAGTCTTAAAATCTCATTACATTAGACGAAATTGATGGTCTTTGTTGATAAATATTAATACAGCTTTGGATGCTAACAAACAACACAATAGTTGAAGAGATGTCACATTTTACATACATTGGCTGTGGCACCATGTAAAGGGTGGACCATGCATAAGTGCAGATATTTTTGTGTGGGTACCTTAATATGTACACACATCAGTGTGACGATTGTGTTTTCTCTGCCTCGAACATTCTTTTCACAAACACGTCACAAACTTTAAGAGCTGATGTTTTCTGCATGGTTGTTACTGCACCACTAAGTGGACTACGCCAGTCAGTATAGAATAACCCCATTCACACTGCAACACCTGACCTGCTGCTAAGGGGAAAATTGGCGTTAATGGCATGCTCTTGCCATATGTACTTGGGGGTACTACCAAACCTAAAAACATACAGCTCGCAACAGCTATCATTATCAGTCTGCAAATGTTGTAAATACTAATGTAATGTTACTCAGTATACTGTCCGCAGTCACCAACAGAAATATCTGCACTTATACCCTTTGCACCTGTATTATATGATAACGATGTAGGAGAAAAACTACATGTAGACTGACAAGAAGTGAAGCAGCCAGAAGACATGTCACTTCGTGCATGTATACACCATTGGTGGGTATGTTAATGATTACAGTTGTCATTCCCTTTGGCAGATAGAACACCATCAGAGTGCTTTAGTGTTATTTGTGTTTTGTGCTGTTACCAGCCCTAGCAGGGAATATCAGGGGCCTGAACGTCGTCGGAGGACACGGAAACGGCGTTATCTCGAGTGGGACAGCGACATCAGCACCCGACAGAGTTTGAATGGGGCTTATTGTGGAGCTCCATTTGGCCAGTCGGTGGCCTTGTACAATGTTCGCATTTGTGGGGCATTCAGATATGACAGTTGTCCGATATTGGGTGGCTTGTGAATGTAAGTGCACGAATATTCATCATCAAGGTTCCTATCGTCCATGTCAGACCATCACAAGGGAGGATCTCTCCATTTCCACAATGGAGCTCTTTCACATCTCCTCCTACCACCGGTGTCTAATAACAGACTCCTTGCAACACTCTTTGTAGTCCCACACCATTGGGCAGAGGATTCCAGCAGTTTGATTAGGGAATGGCCGTCCCATGTGTAGCCTGCCGTTAACACCATAACACAAACGCTTGCACTTAGAATGATGCTACCAAGCGAGCTGGCGTAGTGGTGATGGACTCGTATTCGGGAGGGCGGCGGTTCATACCCGCATCCGGCACCCCTGATTTATGTTTTCTGTGATTTCCCCAAATCGCTTAAGGCAAATGTCGGGATGTTTCCTTTTAAAGGGCACGGCTGACTTCCTTCCCCATCCTTACCTAATCCGATAGGTGTGATTACCTTGTTGTTTGGTCCTCTCCCACAACTCAGCCAACCAACCATGAGAGTGCTGCTATGACGAAGAAGCGTGGACTGCTGATGAATGTTGTCACATTGCGGTTAGCAATTAATCACTGTTTGAACTACTCCGCGTGTCCATCATCAGTGAGTATAGCGTTGACCTGAGAAGAAGTCTCATTCTTCCAGTGTTTTGTAACGCACAGTGGTATTGCATCAGACGTCATGTTGTGAGGAGGCATCGCGTTTGACTTCAGGTCACGGGTGCTAGTGAATGAGGGAATTCTTTCGGCACAATGATTCGTCAAGGGCATATACGTTACGTCTGACACGAAAGTATCGTGATCCCACTTTTGTACAGAACATTGCTCGCCTACACACGGCACGTACCTGGATGAACTGTCTGATGTTGAGGTAATTCCGTGACCTGCAAGATCCCCTCCGTGGTCCCGACAGAACGTGTATGAGGTCAGCTCATGAGGGTGGAGGATGTTTGGTTCTTGGGGAGCTCAACTGAGCGTTCTGCAGCGCCCTTACAAAGTCCCAATCTTTACACAGTCCAAACTAGCGACTTTCACGAATTATGATGATGAAATGATGAGGACAACACAAACACCCAGTCCCCAGGCAGAGAAAATACCCAACCCGGCCGGGAATCGAATCCAGGACCCCAGGATTAGCTCAAACGTCAACACCATCGCAGAAGCAGTATCAAGGAAGAATTAGGATTGTGGGCGAGCTTGTCTCAGATGAGGACACAATTGATTGAGACAACCGAATCAGTGTATGCATCCATGCAAGAGGGTGTACTTCGTAATACCGATAAGTGGATTCAGGCCGTCCGGTATGTTTGACTCGATTTTGTAATCACTGAAGTAACACCACATACCCTCTCCATTCTGAAACTTACATTTCGCTTCCTCCTGGCCATCTGTATACCTATTTTTTTGTCAGGCTGTGTTTTTCAAGCAATTTGTGGAACAATAAACAGTATGCATAACTAAAAATCCAGGAATATACAAAAAATTAAATAATTAATTCATCTTACACAAATCATCTCAAGGAACCCTATAACTATAACGATACTATGACTGTTGTGAGGAAGCAAGAGATGGAAAAATAAAAGGAAAAAGACAGCCTAACACAGACAAGATTCTTGAGTGGAGTTAAAGACTGTGCAACAAGATATCTAATTAGAAAGGAATGAATGTACGTTAATGGGGAAATAACTGAATACAAGTGTAGGTGGCAACGACACGTGAGTAGACTGAAGGGTGGAAGACCTCCCAAGATAATCTTGTACTATAATTCGAAAATAAGAACGGACAAAGGTCGGAGAGGGGAGTGGCGGACTTCAGCGGAACATGCAGCTGAGTAATCCATGCATGAAAGACGACGAAGATATGAAAATAGTATTCCTAACCTGAGCATCGTGAGAAATAATTCAGGTAACATTCAAATATTGTGAAACGTGAATATTGTAGTAACAATTGCCCCTTTATTATTAGGTGCGGAAAGAAGAATAAAATGTCCTCCCTTGTGAAAGTTTGCATTATTTAGAAGCTGATAAAGTATTTCCAAGCCTCTCTTCCTGTACGGTGGTTTCGGAGAGGGAAGTTGTCGTAGGAAGAAAAGGAGGAAGTACGAATTACGTGTCGGAAGCCTCGCCAGCTTACATGGAACTACACCGTCGCCTGGCAATCTCAACAAGATAACAGTTACAGGAAACCAAAGGCCATGGTGTGAGCACTAGCTTCATGGACACTAACTGAAAACCCACGATTAGATGCTAAATACGATTCATCGCTGACAGCGCGTGTGGCAACTACTAAGATGCGTGAGCTGTCATGTCAAGGGACTCTTAAAATTCAGACTGTATAACGATCAAAATAGGCAGTGGACATAGAAAATAAACTTGTCACGAATACAGAAACTGTAATATCTTCGTTAAGCCCAACTCCTTACGTTTTGTTGTCTGGCGGCGGTATGCATTTTCGTCTAGTGCAAGGTTTTGCTCCCTCATAAATGCGTTTGAGATCTTTGGCTTTCCACTAGCTGATGTTTTCTGTACGCCACAAAAATATTAACAGTAATTTATAATGTGCTCTAACAACGGATAATATGTACCTTGAAGATAAGCTCAGAAGTAACTTACGCATGTTACGATAATTTCACAAATTTAGTTCCACTATGAAGTTAGCCAGTGGGGTGACTCTTAAGTGAAGACAAGGATTAATATCGTCGAGTTTTACACTACTATCTGAACAGCACAGCAGAAACACCCGCTCGCAATACAGTAAAATTCTCTCTGTACCAGCACATAATACTGCCACATTCTCTAAATCATTCACCGTATCCGTAACTGGAACAGTCTTCCACAAAATATCAGAGAGACCAAATCCCTTCCAATTTTCAAAAGACAGCTAATTGCCCACCTTCTATCAAAATAGCCATCTATCCCATACTCAGAATCGCAGCTTAGTCTCGTAGATTTCGTCTACCCCCCTCCTTTCCGCAGTTCTCTACTTATATTTTATTGTTTCCTATATTCTAATGTCACTGTCATCTCAATCTTCTACTTCACACATTGTTTTCACTCCTGATAACTCTAATCATATACTCAAATCTACTAAAATAACTTATAAAATTTCTTATGCCATTCACTGTTATAATTACTATTATCATCATCATTATTATTGTCGGTGTCAACTCACTATTGTCATTGTTAATATAATTTTGAGTATCATTACTGTGAACTTTTTGTGAAATCTTTGGCATGTTTTGTCCCTGGCCAGATGTCAGAGAGAGCCTTAAGGCCCTAAACTGGTCAGACTAAATAAGCAATAAATAAATAAGTAATATTCATATACAAATGGAATGCGGAAGACCACGAGGAAGAGTAGCATGTAGATGGTGGGATCGAGCAAAGATTACAAGCCTAGTCCTTCACGTTACGTTGTATGACAGCTGACGATAATTATGGATGGAGACTTCCAGCCGGAGATTCAGTTACTTAGTAAATGAATGAAGGAATGAGGTCACAATACTCTGTAATTTTTAAAGCGACTAATGATGAAGATGATAAATCTCAACCTGGTCTTTCTAAATAGGGTTTTCCTGAAGAGCCGTTGTCGCAGTCAACAAAATTCTTCGACGTTGCGGTCACTGTTCCAAATGGCTGCGGAAGTTTTGGTTCCTACATTCTGACGGAAGAATCTGTTACCGGTGACTGATACGGTATTGAAGATGATGAGCGGTGTAAGACGTTCTTTATCGGCGTTTAAAAAAAATGCAAATACCAATACACGTCGTTTAGTACCTCTTCTCCTCACCTCAGTATTATATTGGATTGCGGTAACACCCTCTTCCACCAGCACTAGGAACCTAAGCTTCTCTCATTCTGCAGTTAGTAGAAACACCCTGCGACAAAGTCGGTGAATTTTAAACATTGACAATGCAGTCACACATCCAGAAGAATTTTATTAACTGTGACAACGTTCGCGGAAGTCTACGCGCACAGCTTGAGATACGTCCTTTACCAAAATGGCGGCTGACTCTGTCCCCATATTTGTAAAATCCGAGTTCGTACGAGGGTGAGTCAAATGAAAAACTTAAATATTTTTTAAAAATATTATTTACTGTCCGTAAGTGGTACAAAGCTGTATCACTTTTCAACATAATCTCCCCCAAGCTCAATGCAAGTCCTGCAGGGCTTACAAAGTGCATAAATTCCTTTAGAAAAAAAATTCTTTTGGTAGTCCGCGCAACCACTCATGCACCTCGTGGGGTACCTCTTCATCAGAACGGAACGTCTTTCCTCCAATTGCGTCTTTGAGTGGTCCAGAAATATGGAAATCACTTGGGGCAAGGTCTGGTGTGTATGGTGGATGAGGAAGACTCTCAAAATGCAGGCCTGTGATTGTTGCAACTGCTGTACAGGCAGTGTGGGGTCTTGCATTGTCATGCTGCAAACGGACACCTGCTGACGACAGCAATCGACGTCGCTTTGATTTGATTGCAGGCTGCAGATGATTTTTTAGGAGATCTGTGTATGATGCACTGGTGACAGTGGTCCCTCTAGGCATGTAATGCTCCAAAATGAAGCCTTTTTTGTCCCAAAAGCGAGTCAGCATAATCTTTCCTGCTGATGGTTCTGTTCGAAACTTCTTTGGTTTTGGTAGTGAGGAATGGCGCCATTCCTTGCTTTCTCTCTTCGTTTCCGGTTGGTGGAAGTGAACCCAGGTTTCCTCCCCAGTAACGATTCTTGCAAGAAAGCTATCACCTTCTCGTTCAAAGCCCCGAAGAAGTTCTTCACAAGCATCAACACGTCGTTCTCTCATTTGAGGAGTCAGCTGCCGTGGCACCCATCCTGCAGACACTTCTTGAAACTAGAGCACATCGTGCACAATGTAGTGTTAAGATCCATGACTAATCTGTAAACATGCTGCAATGTCATTCAGTGTCACTCGGCGGTTTTCCTCCACTATGGCTTCAACTGCTGCAATGTTCTGTGGAGTCACAACTCGTTGTGCCTGACCTGGACGAGGAGTATCTTCCACTGAAGTCACACCATTTGCGAACTTCCTACTCCATTCGTAGACTTGCTGCTATGACAAACATGCATCACCGTATTGAACCTTCATTCGCCGATGAATTTCAATAGGTTTCACACCTTCACCACGAAATAACCTAATAACATAATGCTTTTCTTCCCTGGTGCAAGTCTCAAGTGGGGCGGCCATCTTCATACTGATACTGCGACGGTATGAGTGTATCTGCACTATGCTGCCACCTACAGGCCATTCTGCTAGCTGTTTGTAGCAAGCTTACCAACTTATAGGATAACGGCGCGAAATTTCGATTTGTTATTACAAATTTAAAATTTTCATTTGACTTACCCAAGTATTTCAGTTTACTTTTATCGGAATTTGATCCGTCTTTTACTTTGTCTCTTGTCTTGACTCTGCTTATTTTCTAAATCATTATTATTTTGAGATAATTATTGTTACATTCTACTGTTTGCAAATTCTGTTACAGTCTTCGTCGTTATCCTGATGTCTCTGATACATTTTTATGTACTTTAATCTGTAAAATCTACGTCAATACGAGTGCTTCACTGGCTACTCTACAGTGCACGGTGCAGAGTATATCGTACTAAAATAAGTCATTTTCTACCATGTTTCGTCTGTTTATATATCTCTCTCCGCATCCATACATACTGCATTTCATTCCCATGGTACTCAGCGAGACATACCATAGTGGCTGCATTTTGGCTGCTAATGGGATCAGGTGGCGGGACTGGATGTATCCTATGGTGAGCACAGCATGAGGCTGTGTACCGTATTTGAACTGCTTAGTCGACGAGCAACTCACAACAGAGCTGCAGTGCTAGTTGTCTTGATACAAAACAGAGCATTGTCAACGATTGACAAAGCAAATTGTGCATTATATCTACAACAATAGGTGCCGAATTTGACATTCGTTAGGGACGAGCCCAGGGAATTTCGCAGAGAAATAAGTAGCAGATGAAATATTAGCGTTTCTGCAAGACGAGTCAGTGGAAAATTTGATGTCGTATAGGTTCGAGTGTGTGGGCAATATACTTGAGGAATACAATGATGACGGTACGTCCGTTACAAGTGAAAATGATACTAAAGCCGGCGTCGAACCGTGTAGTTCATCACCCCTGTCGGACAGGTTGCCACAAAACCCGTCTCCAGTGAAACGTAGTAAAGGACTTGGTGGATGTGAGCTCCGCCAGTTATGCAAAACACCGCTTTTTCTCAGTACCCAAACACGTTTCGGCACCACTGTGCCATCATCAGTGGGTTTTCGTTTTTATTTATTCTCAATGTGAACATTTTTTGTTAAATGATTACAAAATTATGTGCATGTTTAGTTCAAACAACAGATCGTGTCTTTTTGTAAATACTTTTACATTTGGTGTGTACGAATTTTCTGGATCCCTTGTGTTTTAGTTACTACAGGTAGCTTGCCATCTACAACCAAACGATGTTGATGAGAAAGTTTTTTGCTGGGTGTTGACCTATCTTCTAGGATGTAATTTAGTTTGTCGCGATGTTTTCGCGTCTATATTCGTTTTTACTTGCGTTTTCGTGTGGGAAGCACTTCCATTCTCCGCATCATGCTGAGGTGTTGTGATGCACGCGTAATTATAACAGGCCGGCCGTTGTGGCTATGCGGTTCTAGGCGCTTCAGTCTGGAACCGCGCGACTGCTACAGTCGCAGGTTCGAATCCTGCCTCGGACATGGATGTGTGTGATGTCCTTAGGTCAGTTAGGTTTAAGTAGTTCTAAGCTCTAGGGGACTGAAGACCACAGATGTTAAGTCCCATAGTGCTCAGAGCCATTTGAACCATTAACTATAACAAGTATTTTCCACAAATAAAGGGCAAACGTTGCCCAAGGAGCGGACGCTAAACCTCATTACGTATGTGGATGATTTTTCACAGCATGGTAAAAAAGTAACTATGAAAAGACTGCGAATAAGTCCGCAGCAATATGCCATGTAGTGTATAAGAAAAACTACGGATATTCAGAGGAAGACAAGGCGCACCTGTTACAGAATCTATTGTTTGTGCGTTTGAAGGATGCTCCATACAATTTACAGGATTTGCATGACAATGACCTACTACGATAAGCACATCAAATTTTGCGCCGTATAGATTACAGTGATTTCAAGGGAAGCAGTGGATGTTTACATAGCTTCAAACAGTGCACCGCAATTGGAAGCACAAGATAACGAAATTACAAACAAAATGTTAACTATACGATGCACAACAAACAGCGGAATCGACCAGAAAATTCATAACGAGATAAACAAACTTATCCGATCGTTCAGTAAGGAATTTGGTTTTAACACCTAACAAACAGAATTTGGAGAGGAAACGCATGTGAAAGGAACCCTGGAAATTAGAGGCACCAAGAGAGTTGGATCAAGATCAGCTAACATCGATGCCTTAGCACATTCATATACAATTATCCCGACTGTTAATATAGGTGGTGAAATGGTTGTAAAGTTTTTCATTGTGCTCTGAAAAGTTGGAGGTGTTGCGCTCCAAAAATGGTTCAAATGGCTCTAAGCACAATGGAACTTAACATCTGAGGTCATAAATCCCTACTACTTAAACCTAACTAACCTAAGGACATCACACACATCCATGCCCGTGGCAGGATTCGAACCTGCGACCGTAGCATCAGCGCGGTTGCAGACTGAAGCGCCTAGAACCGCTCGGTCACAGTGTCCGGCTGCTGCGCTCCCTACGACTCTTTCTCGTGTGCGAGTTGTTGCAAGGGCAGCAGAGAATATTTACGTCACAGCAGGCAATACTGGGAAAATACGCGTAAGAGAACTACAGCTGTGGTACGAGCACTGCTTCAAGCCAATAGTTGGTCAAAATAACTTACTTTTGCTTGATTCCTGGTCTGCTTATAAAAGTCGTACTCCTTTAGAGAAAACATTGCAGTTTATGAACCACTCGACGAATTCAGTCTATGAATGTTTGTTCTTTTTCCGTACCTATAAAACATATCGTTGCACTATCTGCAGCTACGCCTTAAAGGATAACGACGATAAGCTCCACGACAGACTGCCATCACATTCCATCAGTTCTCATCAGCCCGGCACACCAACATGATTCTATGTGTGCTCTTTAAGAGTGAATACCTAGATGAACCAAGGAGATCGCCTTCGATCTTGATGGTGCCGATCTTTGTGATCACTGTTGGGCGCAATTTTTGAAAAATGGTTCAAATGGCTCTGAGCACTATGGGACATAACTTCTGAGGTCATCAGTCCCCTAGAACTTAGAACTACTTAAACCTAACTAACCTAAGTACATCACACTCATCCATGCCCGAGGCAGCATTCGAACCTGCGACCGCAGTGGTCGCGCGGCTCCCGACAGAAGCGCCTAGAACGGCTCGACCACAACGGCCGTCGCAATTTGTCATTCGATGTTCATGGTACAAGCAGACAATTTGTTTTGAACGTTTCTTGAATGTCGGATATGTCCGTTTTGTGAAGTGTAATACATACATTCCATAGATAATTGATCTCTGCACCTCCTGGACACTCATTTTCTGCACATGGTGAGTCATTAACTGCTAATATTTTGCTGTCATAATTGTTAACACGACACTTTCAGATGAGTTTTACTGAAGGTTGAACTTGCAACCTCGCACTCAAGAGGTTGTTTCTCAGTCTTGCACGAGTACCGGATCTCAAAATTTGGTGGTTTCTAGGGTACTATGTCGGTTTCTTTCCGGTCTTTCCTATCTACGTTCGCCAACCTCCTCTGTTACGCTTTCGATTAAGCTATTGCAAAGTATTAATGTCTTAGCACCACCTGATAAATTCCCTCCACGGTCTGTTGTCTTGCGTTCTTGGTAAAGACTCAAAGCACAGACACAGTCCTACAGATTGTTCGCATTAGCACCTTGCCTGTGCTCTTGTTTACAGGCGAAACGTACTTTCTTGAAACCCTTACAACAAATCTAAATATATGAAGATCGTAACTGTTCTCGAAAGAACAGATACCATTGATGACCGATCAGTTTCTCTAGAATAAACGATAATTAGCTGAAACCCTCAGCAGCCGACAGGTGTTGTTGATATACCTTATTACCTTGTTCTTCATATATATAGTTAAAGGCTACCCAGCCATTGACCTTCGTCTGCGCGAATGCGCACAGGTTGCCCGAACTCTTACGGGAATCGTCACCTTAGCGTGCGCGAGTAATGAGTGGATGGGCAAATATGTATTAGATACATTACGTAAGTAGACAGTGGAGAGTTGGGAATGTGGGTCTCACGGGAAGCGTGCAAGGGATATGTCCCTGCAGTCGCGTTATTCATCTGTGTCCTCGGTGGCTCCGATGGACAGAGCGTGTCCCATGTAAGCAGGAGATCCCGGGTTCGAGTTCCGGTCGGGGCACACATTTTCAGCTGTCCCCATCGAGGTATATCAACAACACTTGTCGGCAGCTGAGGGTTTCAACTAATTATCATTTAAATCTAAATATTCCATTCACGTTACCCATCAGATGTTTCATGTGTTAGTCTCATTTCATATCGCTTCATGGTGTTACTCCAAAATAAGCGCACCGAATAAAATGTCGCCACTCTCTAAAAAATGCACACTAGTCACTATGGAGCACTACATGCGGAGCAGAACAGGTCGCATTGGGGTCACATGACACTGCCCAGCTGCCGTAAGTCAAGGAAGTTATTCAGCAGTATGAGCCACTCGGCAGCAAGGAATCTGTAATATGGGTCGATGAAGATGTAACACAGAAAGGAACTGCCGTGTTTTGACGTGCCCAGGACCACAGACTGAAAGACATTACCCGATTTGTTGATGTGCAGATGCTAGTGGCAGAGAACGCTGGTCCGTCTCTACCAGATTCTGAACGAACATTGCTAAGCGAACTGCAGGTAGTGGCGCTCTGGTATCGGATAGCTAGCAAAACGGTTGCTGCTCGCAATGGTTCATAGAGCTGCAGAATAAGTCAAACAGCACAGATACTGGACGATAGCTGAGTAGAAGCGTGTGAAGTCGTTCGTCGAGTTGCCAATTTCTCTATTTTCAAAACGATGTAAAGAGTCTAGTGCAGAGACTTTCAACGAGGTGTTTCACACGCATTAAGTTAAATGTTTATTTCAGTCTGGAACCGCGCGACCGCTACGGTCGCAGGTTCGAATCCTGCCCCGGGCATGGACGTGTGTGATGTCCTTAGGTTAGTTGGGTTTAAGTAGTTCTAAGTTCTAGGGGACTGATGACCTCAGAAGTTAAGTTCCTTAGTGCTCAGAGCCATTTGAAGCATTTTGTTTCAACAAACTGATGATCACTTCCCTGTTCCACTCGGGAACGGCGCGTGGGAAGAATGAATGAGGGCAAGCCTCCGTAGCAGCTCCAATTTCTCCAATTTTCTTGTCGTGGCCATTTTACGAGATGTATGTGGGAGGAAGTAATATGTTTTCCGACTCTTCCCCGAAATTTCTCTCTCTGAATTTCATTAGTACTCCGTGAGACACAACGCCTCCCTTGTAACCTGTGCCACTGGAGTTTGTTGAGCATCTCGGTAATGGTCTCGCGCCGACTAAACGATCCCGTGTCAAAATCCGCCGCTCTTCGTTGGATCTTACCTATCTGTTCTAACAGACCTACCTGGTAAGGGTCCTACATCGATGAACAATACTGAAGAATAGGTCAAACCTTTTGGAAGGCAGTCCCTTCGTGGATGAGTTACATTTCCTTAGGATTCATCCACTGGATCTCAGTCTGGCATCTACTTTTCCTGCAATTTGTTTTCTACTTTAGGGATAGATAGTTATAAGGTCGCTCTAGATAGTTAGTCCAAGATATTTTATTGCAGATACTGGTTCCAGCAATTTGT
Source organism: Schistocerca gregaria (assembly GCF_023897955.1). Taxonomy (NCBI): domain Eukaryota; kingdom Metazoa; phylum Arthropoda; class Insecta; order Orthoptera; family Acrididae; genus Schistocerca; species Schistocerca gregaria. The sequence goes on from NC_064927.1 coordinate 426,618,993, forward strand.
CATCAATAATGAAGTTTTACAGTAGTGGTTTTTTTTTCCTATGTACGCGCAATATGTTACACCTATTTGAAGTTCAGGGTCAACTGCCAGAGCCTGCACCATTGATCAGCCTTCTGCAGGTCGTCCTGAAAATCGATACTGTCTCCTGGCGTTCCTACTTTGCTTTCGACAATGGTATCACCTGCGAACAGTCTTAAGGAACTTCCAACTTTTTCTGATAGATCATTTGTGTACCGTGTACAGACTAATGGTCCTATCACACTTCCTTGTGGTACTCCAGAAATTACCTTTACATCTGTCGATTTTTTTCCCTTCAGTACTGACTCGTTGATTTCTGTCTGTAAGGAAGTCTTGAATCCAGTCGCAAACCTCGTCGGATATTCAGTAACCTCGTATTTTTTTCGCTAAACGGCAATGCCGAGCGCTGTTGGCAAGCGGGGTGCACTCAGCGCTTGTGAGGTAAACTGAGGAGCTACTTGACTGAGAAGGAGCGGCTCCGGTCTCATAAACTCGTGCTGACCACATTCCCTCCATATCCGCATCCATTGACGCCTGTGGGCTGAGGATGACACGGCGACCGGTCGATACCGTTGGGCCTTCCAAGGCCTGTTCGGACGGAGTTTAGTTTTTTGTAGGTAATGCGGGACGGTTTCCAATTCCTCCCTGAAGTCGGGACACTTGTACTCAAATTTTTATGAGGTCAGTTAGTTTTTGTCAAATGGCTCTGAGCACTATGGGACTCAACTGCTGTGGTCATTAGTCCCCTAGAACTTAGAACTTCTTAAACCTAACTAACCTAAGGACATCACACACATCCATGCCCGAGGCAGGATTCGAACCTGCAACCGTAGCAGTCACACGGTTCCGGACTGCGCGCCTAGAACCGTGAGACCACCGCGGCCTGCGAGTTTTTGTCAGGTAAATAGAGATAACATTGTATTTAAGAGTGTAGCTGTCTTGCTGAAGTACAATTTTCGTTTCTAGGTACAACACTCAGTTATTCAATAATGTGTGCTTCAGTGCTTCAATAAGAAAGGAAGTGTTACAAAACAGTGGTACATGCGGTTCTGGAATGAGTTCAGTAATCTGTGTCCTACCTAAGGTACTTTACAGACGGTCTAAGAGCTATTTCTTGACACATATAGTTGTTTTGTATTAAGAAGAACGATGGTTTTTATGTACATATGGCTACCTGAATAACCGGCATTTTTGTTATCTCGTAGTTCTGACATAGCAAATAGTACAGGCAGCCAGTCACGAATCGAAGGGGTAATACAAACTTTGTAAAAAATTCTAGATCAATCAATTTATTACATAGTAAATGATACCTACTCATAAGGCGCGATCAAAAAGTTACTGTTTGAGGGCGTTGCTGCACGTATATGCATCGTAGCGCGACTCAGATAAGGGTTTATCAGCGCCCACATGTAGGTAAGGAATTAGTGTGGCATTCGTGACTTTCCGACGTGTAAATATGGAAACGTGAACTACGGTGACGTTATTACCAAATCCGTCCAAGCAGTACCAACATGAAGCTACTCTTTTATTTGCTGCCGAAGGACAAACGTCGGTACACATCCATTGGTGACTGAACAAAGAGTATGGCCCAGTATGTCTGTCGAAACCACCGTTGTCGAAAGGTGTGCCAAACTTCGTCATAACGAACGTCCCCACATCGCAAATGTCGTAACGCAGAAGTTAGTCAAACTCAGGTAGAGACACTGGAGCAACCGCCCTGTAGTCACGATCTCTACCCTTCAGCGCCTTAGAAAAGGCACAGAAGGTTCTCCATTACCTATCGGATGGAGATGTGCAACCGGCAGTTACGTTCGTCTTACGCAGCAGGTAACGGTGTTTTACCAAACGGATATCTCAATCTGTTACCTCGCTGGGATGATTGCCTCAATGCTAAACGGAGATTTTCCCTGATTTTCATACCTACTTTGGAAATGTACGGCCTTAGAACGGAAGCTTTTTCATCCCCCTTACACATAAACAGTTCTTACTTTTCTAAAATTTTTTCTTTGTAGTAATTGAGGCGTTGAGATCGGAGACGGGACTTGTCATCATTTTGGGGGTATATGAGTTATTACTTTAGTTGGTATTTTCACACGATTCCGCAGATGTTGGTTCTAAAATGGGAACTGTTCAGTGATTTTTCTCTGTCAAAATCAGTGTTGAAATTACGTTTCGTCCAGAAAGAGGACTTGTCACAGAGACAAGTCCCTATATTGCACGAAAGAACGTGAGGCTTGAGGGCAGCAATGTAGCGGTTTGCAGTAATCAACTGTGAGATTTCCAAATGGCTTCGGTAACGGAACCGTCAAACGAGTCCGAAGACGATTTACATGAATTTAGAAGGAAGAAAAGACGCCCCGAATTGTGGAAGAGGAATGTGGTTAAACAAAAGAAGGTCAAGGGTTTGGAGCATGCCAACTGGAAGGGAAACATTGTTCCTGAGAGGGAAACAGGTGCAGATTGCAGGTAAATAGTCATACAATGGTCATTTTTGAATTCTATGTACATAATGTAATATTCTGTAGCAGAGGCAAATTGTGTAGAAACATTGTATTAAAATGTGAATATAAATTACTTTCATGAACGCAAAGTTGGAATTTATGTTTTAGTTGTAATACGGGAAATCGCTAAAAATATGTTATTCACCGAGTATCTAAGTTAATAATACGTTAATACGCGTACGCGTATCTGTTTACAGATGCCGGCGTAAATGTTTTGAGAAGTCCTCATTTGCTGAGAAGGAACTATTGTTGATAGAATTCAACAATATGCCCAACAATGATTGACTGGGTGGGTACTTGAGTGCTCACATTCTTCCCTTCTTTCCAAAAGCAAGAGACCAAGCCCGAATTCCATTACCAATCGTGGAAGGACAGCAAATTATTATTATAAGGTGACTGGCATGACAACTATAATATTATTTTATTAACCGTTTCGTTCCCGAATTATGTACATCTTTAATCCACGTTTTCTAAAATCTTTAAGGCAAATAGCTGAGGCATATATTTAATAGGGTTACAGTACTACTATTATATAGATTTTTGTTTTATCATACTAATTCACTTGTATGTGCAGGTTAAAGCTGGCTTCAAGGAAACTATGGTATGCAAGAAAGCTTAATTATTGCACTCCATGGCATATCAAAACGCCGAGTGGAGAGACTGTGCCACTTAAGTCGATATTTCAGTACAATGACTGTTGTTTAAATAAAAAAATGGGTTGGTTCAAATGGCTCTGAGCACTATCGGTCTTAACATCTGAGGTCATCAGTTCCCTAGAACTACTTAAACCTAACCTAAGCACACCACACACATCCATGCCCGAAGCAGGATTCAAACCTGCGACCGTAGCAGTCACGCGGTTCCGGACTGAAGCGCCTAGAACCGCACGGCCACCGCTGCCGGCTCAAAAAGGGAATGTGTCAGTCATTTTCTATTAGTTGCCTTCATCCTATGATTATAGATTGTTGGTATAACATTGCATTCTTCCTCACGAGCCTGCGGGACTAACTATAAGGTTTGGTTATAACGATATTCAGAATTATACAATTTTTTCGATGTATCTCAGACCATCAACTGAGTGACATATCCCCTTTTTGATCTCAACGCCTCAATTGTTGATCATTGTCATTGATTGTTCTCGAAGGAAAACACCACGTTACTGAGTAGTCTTCTAATGTGAAAAAATGCCATTTGCAGGAAGGTGCACATGATTTCTCTATGACGGCCGATACTAAACTGTATCTTGCGTCTTGATTGAGTATGTGTTGGAAAATGCATGGTCGAGTTGCGTTTAAAGTTGCTTGCCTACAGATAATAGTAGCTACCGTTTGAACAACAGCTCCAAAAGACAATCCTAATCTTACCGCACTGCAATAAGGACACCTTCGTGGCAGGTACCTAAATCCCTGAAAAAAAAACCGTGATTCTAGGTATCTAAGATCACATTAGTACTGTAGTTTTTCCACAATTTCCGTTTTGAAAAGAAATCAGCTGTCGACAATGTCGAAAATCTGTCGCTACTCCCCTTGAGCAGAATAGCCTACCTTCGACTTAAAACGCATTTCTTTCCCTGCAGCTGCAAGCGTGTACTCGCACTGGAGGGGTCTAACGCAACTCTGTTTTTAATTTAAATGTGTTATCTTGAAAAGTATAAAACTTAAAAATTAAGTCATCTAACAATTCAGGGCTGAAGGGTTAACATCCAGTCTCGAGAAAATTGCCTTTCTATAACATCACTACTCCGTTGAAATGGTAGCTCGGCACGTTTTCTTCAGTCACGGTAGTAAAACGGAATTCCGACATAGGGTCTACCAACTCTTGAATCAGAAGAACAAAATTAGCACTGACGTAAGCTCTTATACGAATGATTTTCTTAATTTTGACTGGTTCAGATCCTGGATCTTCGTAAGATGTGCCAATATTATCAACATACTGGATGATCAAAAAGTCAGTATAAATTTGAAAACTTAATAAACCACGGAATAATGTAGATAGAGAGGTAAAAATTGACACACATGCTTGGAATGACATGGGGTTTTATTAGAACAAAAAAAAAAAATTGCTAGACGCGTGAAAGTTCTCTTGCGTGCGTCGTTTGGTGATGATCGTGAGATCAGCCGCCTCTTTCGTCATGCTTGGCCTCCTATGTCCCCAGACCTCAGTCCGTGCGATTATTGGCTTTGGGGTTACCTGAAGTCGCAAGTGTATCGTGATCGACCGACATCCTTAGGGATGCTGAAGACAACATCCGACGCCAATGCCTCACCATAACACCGGACATGCTTTACAGTGCTGTTCACAACATTATTCCTCGACTACAGCTATTGTTGAGGAATGATGGTGGACATATTGAGCATTTCCTGTAAAGAACATCATCTTTGCTTTGTCTTACTTTGTTATGCTAATTACTGCTATTCTAATCAGATGAAGCTCCACCTGTCGGACATTTTTTGAACTTTTGTATTTCTTTGGTTCTAATAAAACCTCCATGTCATTCCAAGCATGTGTGTCAATTGGTACCTCTCTATCTACATTATTCCATGATTTATTCAGTTTTCAAATTTATACTGGATTTTTGATCACCCGGTATTATGGGAGGGAGGTTCGTCGATATTTATCCAAAGGCACTGTTTAGCCAGACATCTTACGTCAACAATCTAAGTTGTCACTACAGCCGACATATTTTTCGCGAGAGAATTCTGAAACTATATTGATATTTTAAATTTTTTTATGTATCTTTAATTTTACAGTGCCAGTTGCAGAATTTTTACAGTAAGACTAGATACCCAGGGAGAGCGTAACTTGTTATGCTGTAAAAATTCTGCAACTGCTACTGGAAAACGAAGGATATGTCAAAGTTTTTAAACTGGGCTATTTACGATGTGTTGATAATTTCAGATTGATTCCAGTAAACACCCGTGGAGCACTGGCAGCAGAAGGTGTTTCGGCAACTCAGAGCCAAGTTTTGGGAACAGGAATTTCACAAGTTGGCACCTGAGTCTCAGACTGAGGGAAACCGCGAATGCGGGAGTGACGATGTCGCCTTACCAGAGTTTACTTGCGCCGGTAGCGCCAGCAGCGCCGCGGCGGCGCTCAGCAGAACCACTGTCCTCATGGCGTCGCTTCGCTCAGGACACTGGGTATCGTGCGCGGCGGATCTGCCGTTATGTGGAGAAGCGCAATGCGACCGCTTCCGCCCCCTGGCTGCCAGAGGAAGCGCACCGCGGTCGGCTATCGCACCTGTGGCGTTTTCCGTCCTCAGGACCCTCTGCAGCGTGCAGGTCGTTGTCCGCTGCACCCTCCCCTCCAGCACAGACAAACACCTCACTGATCCGTAACTTCATTTCTCATTTAATCCCTTTTCCATTTCATAAGGGGGTTGGTACAGCAACCGGTATTTGTGACACGAAGAAGAAAGTAGTCTTGGCTGCAGTGCTATTTATTATTATTATTGTTATTATTTCCCATACGATCATATACAGCGGAAACAAACATAGTCACCACATATTTGGAACAGGATTTACGATTCAGAATAAAATAATGGCCAATGTGATGACACCAGAAAATGTGAATGAAAGAATATGCTACATCAGAATCAAAGGCAAATATGGAAACATTTCATTAAAGAAGTACAATTGAAAGAAAACAGCCCTCGGTCACTATTTTCAGCGAATTAACTCGGTTTCAACACTGCTAAGAGTGTCTCCCTCAGAATTTAAATCAAAGAATGGTCTATAACATGGTCACAGAATTATGACTAAAAACGTATGACACAGAGTACAAGTACAGAATCAAATGGTTCAAATGGCTCTGAGCACTATGGGACATAACTTCTGAGGTCGCCAGTCCCCTAGAACTCAGAACTACTTAAACCTAACTAACCTAAGGACATCACACACATCCACGCCCAAGGCAGGATTCGAAGCGGCGACTGTAGTGGTCGCGCAGTTCCAGACTGTAGCGCCTAGAAGCGCTCGGCCACCTCGGCCGGCAGTACAGAATCATCGTGAATGACTGGCAGTACTTATATGTCATTTATAAAATAATAAATATGCCAAAAATTCATTATTCACAAAGATATTTAAGATAAAAATTGTGATGGCGAGCCACTATATTGTCATATGCATTGTTGAAATCTACAAAAAGGCGAAAGGTACCATGACTGTGCTTGTTACTTACGCAGTTACAGGTTGCAAACGGAGTCCGTAAGTAACGAGCAGCCCTTAGTAACTCGCCATCACAATTTATTATCTTAAATATCTCTGTGACTAATGCCCTTTTGGCATATTTTCTATTTTACAAATGACATAAATACTGCCAGTCTTTCACGATGATTCTGTACTTATAATCTGCATCATACGCGTTTAGTCATAATTCTGTGGCCATATTATAGACCATTCTTTGTTTTAAATTCTGAGGAAGACACTCTTAGCAGTGTTCAAATCAGGTTAATTCGTTAAAAATAGTGACCGAGCACTTTTTTTTTTTTTTTTTTTTTTTTTTTTTTTTTTTTTTTTTGCAATTGTAACCATTCACTATCTCTGAACGTGCAGCCATGCATAAAATTTTGTCATTAATAGGTGTACATGCCCCAACTGTAGGCAAGGAGGAAGACATAAAAGACGAATTCTATGACACCTTAGACCGGATATACTCCAGATTACCACAGTATGATAACAAAATTGTGCTGGGAGACTCAAATGCCAACATAGGACAAAAACAGCAATGACGACCATATATAGGCACGTTCAGCCTTCACACTGAATCAAATGATAATGGTATAAGGCTTGTCAACTTCGCCATACCTATAAACATGAAAATAGCAAGTACATCATTTCCCCATAAAGACAAACATTAAGCAACATGGAGTTCACCAGATGGATTAACTAGTAATCAGATAGACCATGTTTTGATAGAGAAAAACATAAAAAGGCAATAACAGATGTTAGGACAATGAGAGGGGCTGAGATAGACCGTTCTCTTGTGCTTATAAAGATGAAACAATCATTGGCAAAACCACTAAGTAAGAACAACAGTGGTAAAAGAACGTAAAGTGTAGATGTGAGTAGGCTAAAAGAGGAGGAGGTGATTGAACCGTTTAAGATTAAGCTTAAAAATAGATTCGCTGAATTAGAGAATGGCAACAATAGAAAAGAAGATGAAGGTACCAACACAAAATGGAAGAATATGACAACAGTTATGAGGGAGACGGTGCATGAGCTACTAAGAGATGATAATAATAATAGCATTATAAAGAGGAAATCATGGTCGAATGAAACATGTAGAAAAGCAGTACAGGACAGGAAGAAGGCCAGACAGGCAATGATGAACGACAACAACCAAGGAAACCAAACAAAATACAGGAAAACAACGAGAGATAGGAAGAGTATAATAAGGCGAGAGAAAAGAGCACTCATCTATAAACAGGTAGAGAAGTCTGAGGAGGACTATAACCAGAACAATAGTAAACAGTTTTACAGGACAATTAATAGCTATAGAAAAAGTACAGAGCTAAGGCTGCGATAATGAAGCATGAGAATGGAAAGCTGATCATTATGAATGAAGGAAATGTAGAGAACTGGAGGAAATACTTCAAAGAACTGCTGAACAACCCGGTAGATATCTACAACAATGAAAACATGGCAGAAAACAAACGTACAACCATTACTCTAAGAACCAACTGTGATGGAGGTGAAGGAGGCAATGAAAAGACTAAAAAATGGGAAGGCCACTGATATAGACATGATATCAGCAGAGCTCACCAAAGAAGGGCGAAAGAAGTTACATGAATGGTTAGCCGAACAGATAAAAGACATATGGAGAAAAGAAGTAATGCTTGGTGTCAACATCAACCAAGAAAACCTGATTGAAGAAGAGATAGTAACAAGAATACAAGCTGGGGGAAGATGTCTAGGAGCTATGCACAACTTCATAAGATCGAAGTTACTATCTAGGCAGGCAAAAATAAGAATATATCAGAGCATCATCAAGCCAATAGTGTGCTATGCAAGTGAGACATGGACTCTGACAAAGGAAACAGACAAAAAAAACTCACCACTTTTGAAAATAAAGTACAGAGAAAAATATATGGACCAGCGAAAGAAAATGAACAGTGGAGAATAAGGAGAAACAAAGAACTCAGACAATTAGACATACTGCCTGGCATGATAGAGAGTGTGAAAATTGAGAGACTAAGATGGTATGGACATGTGAGAAGTAGAGGGGGCAACACAGTAATAAAGGTTGTAATGGATGGAGAAGCTGAAGGAAAGACCACTGCCGAGAATGATATGGAGGGATGACAACATGGGAGACATGTAGACACTGGGTCTGGGAGATGAAGATGCAGATGACTGGAAAATGTGCAAGGCTGGACTGAGTGAGGCCAAGGACTGGCTGCAGTTTGTGTGGCCAGTATAAGTAAGTAAGTATTATTACACTCCTGGAAATGGAAAAAAGAACACATTGACACCGGTGTGTCAGACCCACCATACTTACTTCGGACACTGCGAGAGGGCTGTACAAGCAATGATCACACGCACGGCACAGCGGACACACCAGGAACCGCGGTGTTGGCCGTCGAATGGCGCTAGCTGCGCAGCATTTGTGCACCGCCGCCGTCAGTGTCAGCCAGTTTGCCGTGGCATACGGAGCTCCATCGCAGTCTTTAACACTGGTAGCATGCCGCGACAGCGTGGACGTGAACCGTATGTGCAGTTGACGGACTTTGAGCGAGGGCGTATAGTGGGCATGCGGGAGGCCGGGTGGACGTACCGCCGAATTGCTCAACACGTGGGGCGTGACGTCTCCACAGTACATCGATGTTGTCGCCAGTGGTCGGCGGAAGGTGTACGTGCCCGTCGACCTGGGACCGGACAGCAGCGACGCACGGATGCACGCCAAGACCGTAGGATCCTACGCAGTGCCGTAGGGGACCGCACCGCCACTTCCCAGCAAATTAGGGACGCTGTTGCTCCTGGGGTATCGCCGAGGACCATTCGCAACCGTGTCCATGAAGCTGGGCTACGGTCCCGCACACCGTTAGGCCGTCTGACGCTCACGCCCCAACATCGTGCAGCCCGCCTCCAGTGGTGTCGCGACAGGCGTGAATGGAGGGACGAATGGAGACGTGTCGTCTTCAGCGATGAGAGTCGCTTCTGCCTTGTTGCCAATGATGGTCGTATGCGTGTTTGGCGCCGTGCAGGTGAGCGCCACAATCAGGACTGCATACGACCGAGGCACACAGGGCCAACACCCGGCATCATGGTGTGGGGAGCGATCTCCTACACTGGCCGTACACCTCTGGTGATCGTCGAGGGGACACTGAACAGTGCACGGTGTATCCAAACCGTCATCGAACCCATCGTTCTACCATTCCTAGACCGGCATTGTCCAACAGGACAATGCACGTCCGCATGTATCCCGTGCCACCCAACGTGCTCTAGAAGGTGTAAGTCAACTACCCTGGCCAGCAAGATCTCCGGATCTGTCCCCCATTGAGCATGTTTGGGACTGGACGAAGCGTCGTCTCACGCGGTCTGCACGTCCAGCACGAACGCTGGTTCAACTGAGGCGCCAGGTGGAAATGGCATGGCAAGCCGTTCCACAGGACTACATCCAGCATCTCTACGATCGTCTCCATGGGAGAATAGCAGCCTGCATTGCTGCGAAAGGTGGATATACACTGTACCAGTGCCGACATTGTGCATGCTCTGTTGCCTGTGTCTATGTGGCTGTGGTTCTGTCAGGGTGATCATGTGATGTATCTGACCCCAGGAATGTGTCACTAAAGTTTCCCCTTCCTGGGACAATGAATTCACGGTGTTCTTATTTCAATTGCCAGGAGTGTATTTCCCAATGAGCGTTTCACCTGTGGCGCCTCCGGGGTGATGCGCCATGTGTCTGTACCTGATGATCTTGGACTCTACTTCTTTCTAGCTCTCTCTGCGCGCTATGATGGTACAGCCATATTGTATTCGCCTTGTTCAGTGTTTAAATAAATGTTCATTCGACTGCAAAAATGTGTTATTACCGATCTGCGACTTATAATATACACACACCTCTATTTAGGCTTCTTCATATTGATCTGTGGAAGAAATAAAATTTCATATTAGTGGTGTGACATTATTTAGTGATACTGGATTACCAATAAAATAGAAAACAACTTACTGATATTTGGTAGCAGTGAGCACATGGGATGCGGCGTATAAAATATCCCAGCAGGTAATGATCCCTTGTCAAAGCCTAAGAAACACTGCGTGGTGTCCTATGAAATAAATTAAAAGAGAAGATAACCGAAAGGTACTTAAAAAAAATCTTGTAGTCTACTTTATCCACAAATTCATAACCCACACTGGAAATAAGAAGGAAGCAGCAGAATACATTATTACAGCATGTTGCGCAAGTCAATGCACACAAAACAGGATCAGGCCCACAGTGAAGCTATACATCGTAAATATGCCGGACATGTAGTACATATTCTGCCTGTACACATCACACTGTATATGAAAACATACTAGGGCCCTAAGGCTAGTGCATGGAGCTCTCGGTAGATGCGTCTGCAGGCAGTGAGCTATGATAATGTTCAACTGCTAAATATTTTCATAGCGACAAACCATAACAGTTATTATAGGTGACTGGTGTTCTAAAAATTGCTGATAAAATTTTCAAGTTAAATGATTAGAGAAGATAAACTTCTTTGTCAAGATCTCTGATAATAACCTTTACTCTCAATAGCCGGTTTCAGTAAATGAGAGTTACCGTCTTCAGATCTGGAAAGCATCAGCATAGTACAGTTATAAACAAAGGAATTGTAATATAGAGTATCAAGTACAATTTAAATTACATTAATGACCAGAATAATTAAGATGACTAAATATTTGAAACTAATATATGTACAAAATGTATTGCTAAAATGGGAAAGTATAAAATAACTTAGGGAAGCTCTGAATACCAGTATTGAGTGTCCCTAGTAGTATTATAGTCAACAACATTGTGAATACCCGAATCTTCCTAAAATCAGAATCTACACCCCTCCCAATCCCGCCGATGTATGAGATCGTGCAGTGTTAACTACCTGTCATTACTGACTAACAGTTTCAATACTACAATATTTACCATGGCTTATTGCAGTGCCTGTGTTATTCCTAATTACCATGCAAAGTTGCTTCGGACACGCATGAATGTCCAAAGGAACCTTCCATAGTAATTCGGAATAACACAGGCACTGAAATATCGTATTTATCCACCGAAATCGAGCAAGAAACTATCAAGTAAAATGTCTGCCATGTACGATAATATACATAACAGATGTATGAGTAGAAATTGTAGTACATGGTTTACGACATATGAAAATTTGGGTTTGGCTCTGAGTCATGCTCGGATAGCCAAATGTTAAGGCGACCGCACCAGATAAGCGGGAAATCCAGGTTCGAGACCCAGTCCGGCATAAATTTTCAGTTGTCATTCGAGTATACAGCTGATGATTGTCCATATTTGCAACAGCGAATACATTTCATGTGTTTTAATACTTCGTTTGGCCGCCAAGCAAGTACAATATATAAGTTGTAAAATATCTTTAACACACCGCCGTTTCATACTGAACGTAAGAGTGTAATGTAGTGTTACAAGCTAAGCGCAATACACACTGTCGACTTATTTGACACTGCGATGCAATTTCGTACACACTTAAATGAAATAAACAATTTACTTATAATGATTTGTTCAAATGTTCAGATGTGTATGAAATCTCATGGGACTTAACTACTAAGGTCATCAGTCCCTAAGCTTACACACTACTTAACGTAAATGATCCTAAGGACAAAAACACGACTCCATGCCCGAGGGAGGACTCGAACCTCCGCCGGAACCATATACACAGTCAATGACTGCAGCGCCATAGACCGCTCGGCTGATCCCGCACGGCAATAAATATTTGGTAACCACCCAAATCACTTAACATAAACTTCGTCTTTCAAAAAATAGCTTTATCCTTTATTTACACATATGGTCAAACTGTTGACCATGGACTGAAAGGCACATTCGCAATCACCGTACGAAAGAACGCTGAACAGTTGTAATTACAGTGGATGCTATGGTAAAGCATGCATTGGCGGTTCGACGACACATATCGTCTGGTATAGTTGGGTCATCGTCATAAACTGCATCTTTGAGTGCTCCCCAAAGAAAGAAATCGAGAAGAGTCAAATCGGGGGATCTATGAGGCTATTTGACAACAGAATTTCGTGCTCACCAACTCCCAGGAAAGTTTTTATTCAGTTTTTGCGTTGCAACATGGGACCACTTACCTGGACAACCGTCGTGTTGCAGCCACATACACTGTCGAATATGCAGTGGTACCTCCACGTTCATGAGATTTGTCGACCTGGAAAAAGCGTTCGACAGTGTAAAATGGTGCAAGATACTCGAAATTCTAAGAAAAATATGAGGTAGCTACAGGGAGGGATAGATAATATACAATATTTATAAGAGCGAAAAGAGAAACCGACCAAGAACGAAGGGCTCGGATTAAAAAGGGTGTAAGACAGGGATGTAGTCTTTCGCCCCTACTGTTCGATCTGCACATCGAAGAAACACCGATGTAAATAAAAGAAAGGTTCTGGACTGGAATTAAAATCCAAGGCGAAAGGATATCAATGATACGATTCGCTGATATTGCTATCCTGAGTGAAAGTGAAGAAGAATTACATGATCTTCTAAATGGAATTAACAGTGTAATAAGTACAGAATATGGACTGAGAGAAAAGGGAAGAAAGACGACAGTAATGAGAAGTAGCAGAAAAGAGAACAGTGAAGAACTTAACATCAGAATTGATGGCTACGAAGCACATGAAGTTCAGGAATTCTACTACCTGGGCGGCAAAGTAATTCATGAGGGGCGAAGTGAGGAGGATATGAAAAGCAGATTAGCAACTGCAAAAAGGGCATTCCTGGCCAAGATATGTCTACTAGTATCCAACATAGGTCTTAATTTCACGAAGAAATTTCGGGGAATGTATGTTTTAGAGTACAGCATTGTATGGTAGTGAAACATGGACTGTGGGAAAACCAGAACATAATCGCAGCATTTGACATGTGGTGCTACAAAAAAATGGTTCAAATGGCTCTGAGCACTATGGGACTTAACATCTATGGTCATCAGTCCCCTAGAACTTAGAACTACTTAAACCTTACTAACCTAAGGACAACACACAACACTCAGCCATCACGAGGCAGAGACTCCGCCGGGAACCGAACCCGGGAACCCGGGCGCGGGAAGCGAGAAGTCAACCGCACGACCACGAGATGTGTAGTGCTACAGACGAATGTTGAAATTTAGGTCGGCTGATAAGGTAAGGAATGAGGAGGTTCTGTGCAGAATGGGAGAGGAAAGAAATATGTAAAAAACACTGACAAGGAGAAGAGACAGGATGATAGGACATCTGTTATGACGTGAAGAAATGACTTCCATGGTACTATAGGGAGCTTTAGAGGGCAAAAGCTGTAGATGAAGACAGAGATTGGAATACATCCAGCAAATAATTCAGGAGGTAGATTGCAAGTGTCACTCTGAGATGAAGAGGTTGGCGCAGGAGAGGAATTCGTGGCTGGTAGAATCAAACCATTCAGCCACCGGCAGAATGTAAGTCAGAAACTGTGAGTATGACTGCCTGAGATGAAGTAAGACCCCTTATTGTAAATTCCTATGATGCCGCACCATACGTTTATGCTCTACTGCCGTTGATATAGCAATTGACGGAGGCAGTGTGGATTTTCGACTGCCCAGCAGCGCATGTTGTGAAAATTTACATTAGCGTGTTTAGTAAATGTTACTTCATCGGCAAACAGTACGCGTTGGAATTCGTAGGATCGCCTTTAAATTGCTGAAGGGCAAACCGGTAAAATTCTGTACGACGTTCGTAATTACAGTCGTCAAGCTCTTGATGTAGTGACAGTCGATAGAAATCCGGTCGAGGCAAGATGCGAATGACACTCGTCTGACCGATTCCACATTCAGGGCTTTATGCCTCTACCATTGTGTGGATTCATTAGCGTCGCAGTCAGAATAGCTTTTTCGTGTTCTCTATCAGTTGCAGTCTCTTTCTTGTCTTCTTTTCGAAGTACAAGCAGGTGTCCGCACTAGCGATTTACCAACTCGTGCAGTTGCCTGGCGCCTCGGACACTGAAATTCCGTTAGATAGTCCTGTATTGTTTTTAAAGCATTTCGTTTACATCCACCACACATAAGTAGTATATCCAATTTCTCCTTTTTTGTGTACCAATATTGAAGCAGAAATGACCGACCAGCTGTGCAGACAAGAACATAGACAAATGTTTTGACATTCTGACACAAAGTAACATTAGAGCTGTGCCTGGGTGTGTTTGCTCCATTAATGTCAATTACAACCATCATGTTCTCAAATTCTATTATATTTCTCGAATTTTCGTACAACGGTTTTGAACGTCAATGTTAACAAAGATTATATCACTACAATTGTCTTCTCAAGAGCTATCGAATGCAGAATATGGTTGTATTAAAAAAGTACTTGCCCCAGTATATGCGTTGATACCAGCGCTGACAGCATTAACCAAACACAAGGATATGTGCCCCTCGAAGCTCTAAAATTTGTCGAAAACCGCATTTCGATATGTGCAACCGTTCACGAAATGAAAGGGGTGTTATGTCTTACTTGACTCAACCTATATACACTACTGGCCATTAAAATTGCTACACCACGAAGATGACGTGCTTCAGACGCGAAATTTAACCGCAGGAAGAAGATGTAGTGATATGCAAATGATATTGCTCCAGAAGTTGGACCATTACGGAATAAGGGGAGTAGCTCACAATTGGTTCACCTCTTACTTTAGCAACAGGCAGCAAAAGGTCATTATTAGCAATGTTGATAACGGCTGTGGTGTGAGATCTGAGTGGGCTACTGTCAAGTGGGGGGGGGGGGGGGGTGCCCCAGGGATCAGTGTTGGGGCCGCTCCTGTTCCTTATTTATATAAATGATATGCCCTCTAGTATTATGGGTAACTCTAAAATATTTATGTTTGCTGATGACACTAGCTTGGTAGCAAAGGATGTAGTGTGCAACATTGACTCGGATTCAAGTAGAGCAGTACATGACCTCAGTTCATGGCTTGTAGAAAATAAACTAACGTTAAATCACAGTTTTTACAGTTCCAAACACACAATTCAACAAAACCTGCCGTTTTAATATCACAGAACGGGTATATGATTTGTGAAACTGAACAGTTCAAATTCCTAGGTGTTCAGATAGATAGTAAGCTGTCGTGGAAAGCCCACATTCAGGACCTTGTTCAAAGACTTAATACCGCCATTTTCACTATTCGAACGGTATCGAAAGTGAGTGATATTTCGACACGTAAATTAGTCTACTTTGCTTATTTTCATTCACTTATGTCGTGTGGTATTATGTTTTGGGGTAACTCTTCCCATTCTAGAAGGAAATTTTTGTCTCAGAAACGGGCGGTTCGGGCAATAAGTTGTGTGAGTTGACGAACCTCTTGTCGACCTCTTTTCACGAGTCTGGGTATTTTGACATTGGCCTCGCAATATGTATATTCCTTATTGTCGTTTTTTTTACCAATATTAGTTTATTTCCAACAATAATCAGCTTTCACTCGGTTAATACTCGGCAGAAGTCAAACCTCCATTTGGATCGGACTTCCTTAACTCTTGTGCAAAAAGGTGTGCAGTATACTGCTACATCCATTTTCAATAAGCTGCCACTCGAATTAAAAAATCTTAGCAGTAATCCACGCGCTTTCAAATTGAAACTGAAGAGTTTCCTCATGGGTCACTCCTTCTATTCTGTCGAGGAGTTCCTTGAAAAATTAAGCTGATTTTCATTGTATTGCTGATAGAGTTTGCTTAAACTTATTGACTGATTTACTTTTAGATTCATGAACATTTATTTTTATCTGTTATTACTTTTTATGTTGTAATTTCATGTACTGACACGTTCCATGACCTTGGAGATTTGCTCCTCAATTTGATCCTACGGAATTTGACATTTAAATAAATAAATAAATAAATAAGGTTTTCAGAGCATTCACACAAGGTTAGTGCCGGTGGCGGCACCTACAACGTGCTGACATGAGGGAAGTTTCCAACAGATTGCTCATACACAAACAGCTGTTGCCCGGCGTTGCCTGGTGAAACGTTGTTGTGATGCCTCGTGTAAAGAGGAGAAATACGTATCATCACGTTTCCGACTTTGATACAGGTCGGATTCTAGCCTATCGCGATTGCGGTTTATCGTATCGCGACATTACTGCTCGCGTTGGTCGGGATCCAATGACTATTAGTAGAATATGGAATCTGTGGGTTCAGTAGGGTAATACGGAACGCCGTGCTGGATCCCAACGGCCTCGTATCACTAGCAGTCGAGATGACAGGCATCTTATCCTCATGGCTGTAACGAATCACGCAGCCACGTCTCGATCCCTGAGTCAACAGATGGGGACGTTTGCAAGACAACAACCATCTGCACGAATAGTTCGACGACGTTTGCAGCAGCATGAACTATCAGCTCGGAGACCATGGCTGCGGTTACCCTTAACGCTGCATCACAGACAGGATCGCCTACGATGGTGTACTCAACGACGAACCTGGGTGCACAATGGCAAAACGTCATTTTTTCAGATGAATGCAAGTTCTGTTTACAGCATCATGATGGTCGCATCCTTGTTTGGCGACATCGTGGTGAACGTACATTGGAAGCGTGTATTCGTCATCGCCATACTGGCGTATCACTTGGCGTGATGGTATGGGGTGTCATTGGTTACACGTCTCGGTCACCTCTTGTTCGCATTGACAGCACTTTGAACAATGGACGTTACATTTCAGATGTGTTACGACCCGTGGCTCTACCCTTCATTCGATCCCTGCGAAACCCTGCATTTCAGCAGGATACTGCACGACCGCATGTCGTACGGGCCTTTCTGGATACATGAAATGTTCGACTGCTACCCTGGCCAGCACATTCTCCAGATCTCTCACCAATTGAAAACGTGTAGTCAATGGTGGTCGAGCAACTGGCTCGTCACAATACGCCAGTCACTACTCTTGATGAACTGTGGTATCGTGTTGAAGCTGCATGGGCAGCTGTACCCATACACCCCATCCAAGCTCTGTTTGACTCAATGCCCAGGCGTATCACGACCGTTATTACGGCCAGAGATGGTTGTTCTGGGTACTGATTTCTCAGGATCTATGCACCCAAATTGCGTGAAAATGTAATCACATGTCAGTTCTAATATAATATATTTGTCCAATAAATACCCATTTATCATCTGCATTTCTTATAGGTGTAGCAATTTTAATGGCAAGTAGTGTGTTATTCAATAGCCTGTAAACGGCTGCATACACAAATCGTGTGTATATGTTTTAGGAATGAATCTTTCCCCTATCCTCTATCGCAATGACGTAACTTTCGCAGTATACACACCGGGCGTAAATCACCTATTGGCACGGAAAATTTTTCATTCACCTTAAGGTAGGCAACCCAACTTACAACGTCTGCTCTGGGAGCAAAAAACCTTAGTTGGGTTGCCTATCTTAAGGTGTATCAAATCAACTGACGGACCAAGATGGAGTTGTGCGACATAAACGAAAATTGGTAGGTGTGTTTCTACCTCTGATAGATGATGTCTATTCAAATTTCGCGCCATTTATAGCCTATAAAAATGGCTCTAGTAGCGCCACTTTGAGGACGCAAATCGTGTTTGCCTTAAATACACGCTGTAACTGTCGCAAGCGTTAGTTACCTTTGAGATTGGACGTGGTGAGTTGTACTAGTCCAGAATGCCTTTAATGCGGCGAAGACGCCATTATCAACATCTCAGTAAGTTTGAACGAGGTCGTGTAATAGGGCTACGAGTAGCTGGATGTTTCTTCTGCGATGTCGCAGAAAGACCTTGTGGGAATGTAGCTACTGTACATGATTGCTGGAATTGGTGGTTACTGGAAGGTGCGGTCTCAAGAGGACCGGACTCTGGCCAGCCACGTGGCACTGCCGAGAGGAAAGACCATAGTATTCAACACATGGCTCTGGCACATCTTAATGCATCTGCAGCGGCAACGTGAGTAGCAGTTGGCACCACAGTGACGCAAGGAACTGTTACAGATCGATTAATTCAAATACAGCTCCGAGCCAGACGCGCTGTATTTGATCCCAAACCACCCGCCATTTGCGACTTCAGTGATGTGAAGCGATAGTTCACTGCAGCTCAGAGTCAAGCCTGTTGTGTTTTCTGATAATGGCTGATTCTGCCTCGGTTTCAGTGATGGCCCTGTGTTGGTTAGAAGGAAGCCATTCAGGGCCTGCAAACAAAATGTCTGCTTGCTAAACACGCTGGACCTACACTTGGGGTTTTGATCTGGGGTGCTATTTCGTATGACAGCACGAGCACTCGTTATTGACCCACGCATCCTGATTGCGAATCTGCACGTCAATCTAGTGATTCTACCTGTTGTGCTGCCATTTATGGACATCATTGAAGGGGCTGTTTCCAGCAGGATAACGCTTGCATACATACCGCTGTTGTTGCCGAAAATGCTCTGCAGAATGTCAGCCAGATGCCTTGGCTTGCGCAATCACCAGATTTATCTCCAATCAAGCACATATGTGACATAATCGGACGAAAAATGCAATCACATCCACAACCAGCATTAACTGTCCCCATACTAAACCACCAAGTACAAGAGACTTGGAACTCCAGCACACAAACTGACATCCAGCACCGGTATAATAGAATGCAGACACGTTTGGATGGTTTCATTCAACACTCTGGCGGTTACAACGACATTATTGTGCCAACTTTTCACATTTGCAGTGCCTTACCTCCCGCTTACATTAACCTGTGATCGTGCAATGTTATTCAGTAGAATATGTTACACTCTTTTTTGAGTCATCAGTACTCTGACTGGTTTGATGCAGCCCCTCCACGAATTCCTCTCCTGTGCCAACCTCTTCATCTCAGAGTAGCACTTTCGACCTACGTCACCATCTACCGCATATACGCCAGTATCTGTCTTCTTCTACAGTTTTTACGCTCTACAGCCCCTTCTAAAACCAACGAAATTATTATTCCCTGTTGTCTTAACAGATGTCCTATCATCCTGTCTCCTCTTCCTGTCAGTGTTTTCCATATACTCATTTCTTTCCGATTTTGCGCACAACATCCTCATTTCTTATCTTATCCGTCCACCAAATTTTCAACATTATTCTATAGCACCACATCGCAAATCCTTCGATTCTCTTCTTTTCCGGTTTTCCCACAATCATGTTTCGATACCACGCAGTGCTGCGTTCCAGACGTGTATTCTCAGAAATTTCCTCCTCAAATTAAGGCCTATGTTTGACACTAGCAGACTCCTCCTGGCCAGGAAAGCCTTTTCTGCCATTGCTAGTCTGCTTTGATGTGCTCCTTGCTCCGTCCGTTATTTTTCTGCCTAGGTAGCAGAATTCCTTAACTTCATTTACTTCTTGACCATCAGTCCTGATGTTAAGTTTCACACTGTTCTCATTTCTGCTACTTCTCATTACTTCAGGCTTTCTTTGATTTACTCTCAATTCATATTCTGCACTCATTAGACTGCTCATTTCATTCAGCAGCTGATGAAACTCCACTTTCACTGAGAATAGGAATATCATCAGGAAATCTTATCGTTGATATCCTTTCGCCTTGAATTTTAATTCCACTCTTGGACCTTTCTTTTACTTCCATCATTGCTTTTTCGACGTATAGGTTGAACGGTAGAGGCGAAAGCATTTCGTTCTTGGTCTTCCACTCTTATTATTCCGTCTTGGCTCTCTTACTTGTATATTACCCGTTTCTCCCTGTAGCTTACCCCTACTTTTCTCAGAATTTCGAACGTCTTGGACGACTTTTCATTGTCGAACACGTTTTCTAGGTTGACTAATATTTTGAACGTGTCTTGGTTTTTCTTTAGTCTTGCTTCCACTTTTAACCGCAACGTCAGCACTACATCTTTGGAGCCCTTATCTTTCCTAAAGAAAAACCTATCATCATCTAGCATATCCTCAATTTTATTTTCCATTTTTCTCTATATTACTTACGTCAGCAACTTGCATGCAAGAGCTGTTAAGCCGATTGTACGATAATTCTAGCACTTCTCAGCTCTTGAGTCTTTGAAATTGTGTAGACTATATTTTTCCGAAAGTCCGACGGTATATTGCCAAATTCATAAATTCTACATACCAACATCTATCATATTAGGCAAATCTTCTCCCTCATAGATGCCTATAATGTTCTCTTTCCACTTATCCGTTCTCTCCTCTGCATTTAACAGTGGGATTTTGACATTTCTGTGTCGTAAATGAGGCATTCCCACAATAGTTTCTTTTTGGATTTCTTCACATGTTTCATGCAGCCACTTCCTTTTTACTTCCCTGCAACTGCTAATTACTTCATTGCTCAGAGACCAATATGTCTGTGTTCCTGAATTTCCCTGAACATTTTTGTACTTCCTTCTTTAATCGAGCAACCTTAGTATTTATTCTGTTACCTATGGTCTCTGCGCACTTTCTTTCTTTGTACCTATGTTTTTATCTCCAACTTCCGTGACTGCCCTTTTCAAAGATGCCCATCCCCCTTCAACTGAACTGCCTACTGAGCTATTTCTTATTGCAGTGTCTATAGCCTTTTTTGTGTGTTGATTCTTCCTGACTGATCTCTTGCACTTCAGCCTACTCTTATAGGCTTGTTACTTAGACAAAAATATTCCCGATATTTCATTATTTGACACTGATTATTTTTTTATCTTCCAATTTTTTTTCCATCAATGTGTTTTCCGCGACTTTTTCATTTTCCCCTTCCCTGGGAATCACCATTTATTTTCAAGGGAGACTACTGAAGATACTGTAATCATTGTCTGCCCTCTGATTAGTTAGTGACGCCCTTAACATTTGTACATATCCTTTAAGTAAATCGGTCATTGAAATCGTGAGTGTGTAAGAGGAGGCACACAAATTCAAAATGTTATGGATGAGACGCCACTCTGGAAGCCCTGGAAAAGAAATTGCAGATGCCTTGAGAAATACTGTATAGGATCAGATTAACCAGTACTAGTGTGGGGAAGTTTTCGTTGCAGTTCTGGTATAGTACAGTCATCAAAATCCCAACTTTTTATTTAAAAATAAGGGGAATGAAGATAAATCAAACTCTTGTAATCACTTAATCTTAACAGCTATTAATGGTATTAGGGTATTAGGCGAGGACTTTACAATGATCTGAATCATTGTTGATTGGTTGATTTGGGGGACGAGACCAAACAACGAGGTCACCGGTCCCAATCACTGCAGCCGAACTTTCTCTGTGCCTCATCAAGGATTGTCTGTTCATGGAATTTACGCTCAATTACTTTCATTTCGTTACGATAAAGTAACGCCCTTTCGATCTAGGACAGCAGCAGCTTATTAGGTATAAGTGACGGTCGTCAGCAAACGAATGATACTTGCAATGGCAGAGATTAGTTGAAACATCATTAACATTCGATAGTAATAGTAATGGACCTAGTACTGGTGCTTGAGGAGCACCAGTGTGAACTCATTCCTCTGATAGCATTTGAAGAAAAATTTTGGCTTGTGAGTTTTGCAAGTGGAACGTCAAATTCGACACAGTCGAAAGGTTATCTGAAGTCCGAAAGTGCGTAATGGTTGCTCCTTGTCTCTACAGGGGTGGTACATCAGTTCGTAGCGTGTTTCCATAAGTTTAATAAACAGAAAAGATGCACATAACAGAGACTTTAGTCATCTGCAATATTTTCTCCTTCACTAAGTAGAACAGCCTCCCACCTCTGGGGTAACTTTTCGACCCCATGAATGTAGAAATCGAATGGATTGAGGTGAAAGACCCATCGAGCCATGTTCGGAGCGCATATTTACCCGGCTGTTCGATAGAGATCGGAAAAGGTGAAAAATCTGAGGTCGCAAGTTCAGGTGAATAAGGTGGGCACGGAATGACTTCCCAACTCAGCTCCTGTACAGCGTTTGCTGTCACCCTAGCAGAACGCGGGCATCAGGTATCATGGATTACCATCACTTCACGCACAGATCATAGTCTTGGACTGCGCCCGCAAGACGTCTCATTTGTCGACACTAAATGTCAGCAGTGATGGTGACACATCGGGGAAGCAATTCGTAGTACACCACACCGTCACTGTTCTATCAGGTGCACAACATTATCTTTTGTGGATGCGCGCAAGTCTTTGTACGGGGAGCTGCTTCTTTGTTCGAGCTCAACCATTCCTTTCTTTTCCTTGCCTTAGCATCATCAGTAACAGTACAGGATGGGAATGATAGGTGCTGTTCACGAGCCAATTTATGACGAATAATCAGAGATGCACATAACACATCCACTGATTTTTGTGGATTGGGCTTAGAGCATGCGGTACGCGTACAGCCGATTTTTGAACCTTTCCCATTGCATGCTAACGTTGCACGACAGTGCGATGGTCGCTGTTCACCACATTTACCAGTTCTCTAGTACAATTTATTTATTTATTCGTGTGGAGTGTAGCCATGTATGGAAGTGAAACAAGGACGATAAATAGTTTGGACAGGAAGAGAATAGAGGCTTTCGAAATGTGGTGCTACAGAAGAATGCTGAAGATTAGATGGGTAGATCACATAACTAATGAGGAAGTATTGAATAGGATTGGGGAGAAGAGAAGTTTGTGGCACATCTTGACTAGAAGAAGGGATCAGTTGGTAGGACATGTTCTGAGGCATCAAGGGATCACCAATTTAGTATTGGAGGGCAGCGTGGAGGGTAAAAATCGTAGAGGGAGACCAAGAGATGAATACACTAAGCAGATTCAGAAGGATGTAGGTTGCAGTAGGTACTGGGAGATGAAGAAACTTGCACAGGATAGGGTAGCATGGAGAGCTGCATCAAACCAGTCTCAGGACTGAAGACCACAACAACAACAACAATGGTGATTTTATACAATATACGGTTGATGTAAGGCAAATGATTTTATACAATATACATATGATATTAGACAAGATTAAACCTTAATGTCCGTGTTTTTCAACCAGTTAATTAAGCTGGGTGTGAGAGTGAACAAGTCATCGAGAATTGTAGTGTATGAATGAAGTGGACAGCGTTGGACTAAATGTTCAATTGTCTGCCCTTCTTGATTACATCCACACATTGGTGAACTGATCCATCTCCATTTGTACCTGACGTACCTACAACAACTATGTCCAGTCCTTAACCTGTTGAGGCGGCACCAAAGGTTCCTCAGTAGGTCAAAACCTTTCGGTTTCTTTGTGGGATCAAGGCGGTGGCCTCTTGTTCCCAATGTTTTTGTTGACCATTCATGGTTCAAAAAGGTTCAAATGGCTCTGAGCACTATGGGACTTAACATCTATAGTCATCAGTCCCCTAGAACTTAGAACTACTTAAACCTAACTAACCTAAGGACATCACAGAACACCCAGCCATCACGAGGCAGAGAAAATCCTTGACCCCGCCGGGAATCGAACCCGGGAACCCGGGCGTGGGAAGCGAGAACGCTACCGCACGACCACGAGATGCGGGCTGACCGTTCATGTTTCCAGCTTTTATTTAGATCAAAACCATCCGCCATGAGTTGTCCTGCAATTACACTTGCTTGTCTTCTTGATCGCAATCGTCGCTGTGGAAGATGACAGAATTCCTGGTGCAGTGGTAGAGAGGGGGGATTTTCTTGGCCTCCCTCAGTAGAGCTTGTTTCCGCCTTAAGTGACGTGTAGGGAGGTGTGTCAGTACAGGTAACCAGTGGCGTTGGGTTGATTTGATGGAACCGGTAATGCAGCGCAATGTATCGTTAAATTTTTTGTCTGCCTTCTTCACTAGTACAATGACGTGGATCATAGTAGATTAATGCTTTCAAACGACCCTTATCAGATCCCGCAGGTCTTCCTGAACGTGGAGAGTCGCTTATGTCAAAAGGGTCCTCCTTAAAACGAGAAAACCATTTTTTTGGTCCCGCCGTATCCAGCGGTATTATTTCCGTACACGACACAAGTGTTTCTGGCTGTTTTCCCTACTGACACTCCTGTATTTAACTAAAACAGCAGAATATATAGGAAATGTTCTGATCTGTCGACCTGGCAACCCTTATTCTAGCGCTCAAAGTTCCACTCACTATCTCCAGATCACAAAATGACAATATTTAAACTCAAATAGAAGAACTGAACTACAAATGAATAGCGACAATCGGTAAACAACCTCATAGCAGCTGGAATGCCAACATAATAAGTAAACACGCCTCGAACTTTTGCAGCAACCTAATACATAACTACACTACTGGCCATTAAAACTGCTACACCAAGAAGAAATGCAGGTGATAAACGGGTATTCATTGGACAAATATATTATACTAGAACTGACATATGATTACATTTTCAAGCAATTTGGGTGCATAGATCCTGAGAAATCAGTCCCCAGAACAACTACCTCTGGCCGTAATAACGGCCTTGATACGCCTTGGCACTTAGTGAAATAGAGCTTGGATGGCGTGTACAGGTCAGCTGCCCATGCAGCTTAAACACTATACCACAGTTCATCAAGAGTAGTGTCTGGCGTATTGTGACGAGCCAGTTTCTTGGCCACCATTGGCCAGACGTTTTCAATTGGGGAGAGATCTGGAGTATGTGCTGGCCAGCGCAGCAGTCGAACATTTTCTGTATCCAGGATGGCCCGTACAGGACCTGCAACATGGAGTCGTGCATTATCCTGCTGAAATGTAGGGTTTCGCAGGGATCGAATGAAGGGTAGAGCCACGGGTCGTAACACATCTGAAATGTAACGTTCAAAGTGCCGTCAGTGCGAACAAGAGGTGACCGAGACGTGTAACCAATGGCTCCCCATACCATCAAACTGGGTGATACACCAGTATGGCGATGACAAATACACGCTTTCAACGTGCGTTCATCGCGATGTCGCCAAACACGGATGCGACCATCATGATGCTGTAAACAGAACCTGGATTCATCCGAAAAAATGACCTTTTGCCATTCGTGAGTCCAGGTTCGTCGTTGAGTACACCATCGCAGGCGCTCCTGTCTGTGATGTAGCGTCAAGGGTAACCGCAGCCATGGTCTCCGAGCTGATAGTCCATGGTGCTGCAAACGTCGTCGAACTGTTCGTGCAGATGGTTGTTGTCAAGCAAAGGTCCTCATCTTTTGACTCAGGGATCGAGACGTGGCTGCACGATCCGTTACAGCCATGCGGATAACATGCCTGTCATGTCGACTGCTAGGGATATGATGACGTTGAGATCCAGCACGGCGTTCCATATTACGCTCCTGAACCCACCAATTCCATATTCTGCCAACAGTCATTGGATCTCGACCAACGCGAGCAGCAATGTCGCGATACGACAAACCGCAGTCGCAATAGGCTACAATCCGACCTTTATCAAAGTCGGCCACGTAAGGGTACGCATTTCTCCTCCTTACATGAGGCATCACAACAACGTTTCACCAGGCAATGCCGGTCAACTACTGTTTGTATATGAGAAATCGGTTGGAAACTTTCCTCATGTCATCACGTTGTAGGTGTCGCAACCTGCACCAACCTTGTGTGAATGCTCTGAAAAGCTAATCATTTGCATATCACAGCGTCTTCTTCCTGGCGGTTAAATTTCGCGTCTGTAGCACGTCATCTTCGTGGTGTAACAATTTTAATGGCCAGTAGTGTATTTTCAGTTCTTCCGTAAGCTTTAAAAGATTACTCTTAGTTTTGCGATTTTTGCTGAAATCTGATTGGTACTCGTTTGTCGGAGGACTCCTTGACGGATTTATTCTTGGGTAATGGGCTTATAGGTATCTATCTTCAGGTTGCTGGGAAGCTGTTCTTGCAGCCGCTATACCTGTTATTTGTAGCTTTGTGGCTACAATTGATTTCATGCATTGCCTTTCCTTCGTCACATAACGACACGCGGTTCGCATTCCGTGTTAGACTGTAGGTGTCTTTTCCCCGGTAGTAGTGATGGGGTAGGTTAGGGATACACAAGTCGTCGAAGTGGCGTCCAGTTGGAAGAAGTGCACGAGGCCGCTGGGCTGCACGAATTTATTATTGTCCGCGCTGGCGGCAGGAGCCCGGGGCAGCCGGTGTGAGCTTCGCAGAAGCGGACGGCCACATCCCGCATCCTGCGACTCGACCGCATCCTTCCGCGGGGTTACGAAAACCGCTGTCCAACGGCCGCACTGAGCTCTCGCGCAATAAACACAGTATTTGGAACGAAGTTTCCTCCAACATAAAACTATACTGACCGCCTACGTATACAGACGTTCGAAACCTTTACCCCTGCTCAGGGATCTACGGTACATACTACAATGATTGAACTTTAGTTGCGTTGAGACTATAATGTGCAGCTAGAGATATAAAAATCAGAAACCGTTGTTTGTTCTCTACATACGAGGCTAATCCTAAAAGTAAGGTCTCCTATTTTTTATAAGTACATAGACCGTTTATTTCTACAGTGGTTTACATCAATGTACAGCTTGAACATTTAGCTATTTTCACGACATAATCACCATTTCTGTTGATGCATTTTTATAGACGCTGTGTCAGTTTTTGTGTGCCCATGTCGTGCCAGCTCTCCGCCATGCTGTTCAGAAAGTTATCAACTTCTTCTTTCACCTCCTCAAAAAGCCTCAGTGAACTTCCGATGTCATCCACAAGGTCATTTATGTATACTGTGAATAGCAACACTCCATTGAGAATGACATGCTGCATTGTGTTATCTAGGAAATCTTCAATCCAATCACACAATTGTTCTGATAGTCCATGTGCTCTTACTTTGTTCATTAAACGACTGTGGGGAACTGTATCGAACGCCTTGCGGAAGTCAGTAAACACGGAATCTACCTGGGAACCCGTGTCTATGGCCCTCTGAGTCTCGTGGACGAATAGCGCGAGCTGGGTTTCACACGATCGTCCATTTCGAAACCCATGCTGATTCCTACAGAGTAGATTTCTAGTTTTCAGAAAGGTCATTACTCGAACGTAATACGTGTTCCAAAATTCTACAACTGATTGACGTTGGAGATATAGGTCTATAGTTTTGCACATCTGTTCGACGTCCCTTCTTGAAAACGGGGATGATCTGTGCCCTTTTCCAATCCTTTGGAACGATACGCTCTTCTAGAGACCTACGGTACACTGCTGCAAACTGGGGACAACTTCCTTCGCGTACTCTGTGTAAAATCGATCGGGTATCCCATCATGTCCAGCGGCCTTTCCTCTTTTATGCGATTTTCATTGTTTCTCTATCCCTCTGTCTTCTATTTCGATATCTACCATTTTGTCATCTGTGCGACAATCTAGAGAAGGAACTACAGTGCAGTCTCCCTCTGTGAAACAGCTTTGGAAAAAGGCATTTAGCATTTCGGCCTTTAGTCTGATATCCTGTGATTCAGTACCATTTTGGTCACAGATTGTCTGGACATTTTGTTTTGATCCACCTACCGCTTTGACATAAGACCAAAATTTTCTGCCAAGTCAGTACATAGAACTTCACTTTCGAATTCATAGAACGCCTCTCGCATGGCCATCCTCACATGACATTTCGGTTCGCATAATTTTTGTGTGTGTGCAAGGTGTTGGCTATGTTTATGTTTGCTGTGAAGTTCCCTTTGTTTCCGCAGCAGTTTTCTAACGCTGTTGTTGTACCACGGTGGCTCTTTTCCATCTCTTACGATCTTAATTGGCACATAGTCATGTAACGCATATTGTACGATGGTATTGAACTTTGTCCACTGATCCTCAACACTATCTGAACTTAAAACAAAACTTTTGTGTTGAGCCGTCAGATACTCTGAAATCTGCTTTTTGTCACTTTTGCTAAACAGAAAAATCTTCCTACCTTTTTTTAATATTTCTATTTACGGCTGAAATCATCGATGCAGTAACCGCTTTATGATCGCTGATTCCCTGTTCTGCATTAACATTTCAAATAGTTCATTCTTCGGTGCCACCCGCTAGCCTTAGTTGAACACTTTAAAAATGTGTCTGTACAGAGACATTGTGAGGCATCCCTAGGCGCTTGCAGACAGGCGTGCTCTTGACACCCTTACGATTTCCCTTGCCTACCGGCTGGCGCAACAACATCAATGTAGCTTACGTGCAAGTACCTTGCACTTCGTCACAGTTTGGCATTGTACAGGCTCTTTTTTAAACTGCTCAACAAAGATCTGTGGGTGCCACCAAGGGGGGGGGGGGGGGGTCTTAAAGGGTGAAGTTGTCATTTTTTTCAGGCACCTGACAAAGTCGCACCCCTCGGTGATCACGCTAGAGGAAAGCGCAGTACTGGAGGGCTTTGAGAGCGTAAGCACCTTTGTTGCTTTGTTCACATTTCGTCGAAAGGTTGAAACAGTACAGTAGTTTCCGCTCTATAAGCAGGAGGTTTCGCTGCTCCCTCGCACCGGGAAGTAGAAACAGAGGCGGCTCCGCAGCCAATTTTATTACACGACGCGGCCGGCCGCGGGTGCAACAGAACCCATGTGGACGGTTGGAAAGAAATGTGTCAGGCTTCATAATACGTATATACATCTGTCGTGTATTATGCATTTCTTGTACGTGAATGTGAATCTGCACATGAACTTTCCTAATCCTCCTCACAGCTTTCCGTAAAGCGTGGCCAAATCTTAGTTGGGAAGTAGTTCTGTAGTATAGTAGTGCCAACCTTAACTCCTGGGTAGGGGATCAGAGAGACAGCACAGACAGGTAATAGTCAAATACTTTCACAAGATTTGGGGTGGAGAGGTTGGTCACGGTCAAGTGGTTCGACCACCCCCTCCACCGGGGTCCAGGAAGCCCTCCGGGTTTCCGCCATATTCTTGGAGGTGTTACAGAAGACGAGTAAGTGAGCAGACGTGCCATCAGTGCGTCTGTCTCAATGTTCACACATGAAAGAGAGGTATTTGAATATTTGTACTAATTCTTTTATTTCAGGTTCGGATTGTGTAAGGAAAAGAATGATCTCGTTAATTTAGGAAATTTGACCCCCTGTGTTAATGTATCTGGTCCCCAGTTTGCCCGTTATCTTCCTCACATAGTGAATGTCCTATGTAAAATATTGGGAAGTTTTGGTGGTATTCATTTGACCAACGAAATTCCGTCTTGCCCGTAGAAATGTGCATGCAGATTAGTATATAATATACCCGAGCTATAAGTTATAAAATTTTAATATCTGTAAACAGGAACAATTGCTGCAATCGCTGTAAAATCGAGTGATAATATTTAAAATAAATACGTAATCAATTGTCATCAATCTTTAACATACCTTAAAAATCACAAAGAAGTCTAGTTAAAGGAACTGATTTAAAATAAAAGATATAGAATGCAGGGACCCACACATCAGCGTGTGAGCCCTCCAGCTCCTTGCCTAGTATCGTACAGAAAGGGCACGCTCTCTAGGTAGCGCTCTCAAGCTCCCCTCCCCAGTTATCCGTTGCTCAATTTTGATTCAGGGCTTGGCGACATGAACTTTCATCTGGCGTCCCTAGGCAAGGAGGTTATACGGTAAACTTTCAAGGTTTTGAACGGTCCCTAATGGCACCATCCTGCACACCACAGCAAAACCTGCCGTCGCATAGTACTTTAAGGGCGTTCAGTCACGTTCAGTGGAGATGCAGGTCCGCAATGGCCTTAGGCAAGGGCGTCAGACGTGTCATCAGATTGTCAGAAATGTCGTCCTTTGCTCATTACACTGCCAGCTGTCGTTATCGACACAAAATGTATCAAAATGTATGACCGTCCACACCCGTTCCCCTCCTCAAGGAAAGGGATTGCTTCATTGACGACCTATTCGTCACCTCCTAAGGCCTTCCCTGTCGATTCTAAGTGGCACTGTGTCTGAAAGTTTCGCACTTATGACCACCTCAGAGGTGTCCAAAGAAGAGGTGAAACGGGGGTATGACAGTGTTCGACGACCGTTACATAATGTGACAAGTCCATGGTGGCGTTTGGAAGAATTGCGGTAAATTTGGTGCCCATGTGGCATCATTAATCCACCTTACACGTCACATGAATGTTCGAGCTCTGACCCAAGTATCGACACCTCGCTGTCTGAAGCATCGCCGAACACGAGGATGCGAGGGTGAGGTCACAGGATGCCATGCCCTTGCACCATTACAGCTGATGCACTGTACTTCCTTCTCTAGATTGTCGCACAGATGACAAAATGGTAGATATCGAAATAGACGACAGAGGGATAGAGAAACAATTAAAATCGCTGAAAAGAGGAAAGGCCGCTGGACCTGATGGGATACCAGTTCGATTTTACACAGAGTACGCGAAGAAACTTGCCCCTCTTCTTGCAGCGGTGTACCGTAGGTCTCTAGAAGAGAAGGGACGTCGAACAGATGTGCAGAACTATAGACCTACATCTCTAACGTCATTAGTTTTGTAAAATGACTTTTCTGGAAACTAGAAATCTACTCTGTAGGAATCAGCATGGGTTTCGAAAAAAACGATCGTGTGAAACCCAGCTCGCGCTATTCGTCCACGAGAGAGGGCCATAGACACGGATTCCCAGGTAGATGCCGTGTTTCATGACTTCCACAAGACGTTCGATACAGTTCCCCACAGTCGCATATGGACTATCAGGCCAATTGTGTGATTGGATTGAAGAGTTTCTAGATAACAGAACGCAGCATGTCATTCTCAATGGAGAGAAGTCTTCCGAAGTAGGTGTGATTTCAGGTGTGCCGCAGGGGAGTGTCGTAGGACCGTTGCTTTTCACAATATACATAAATGACCTTGTAGATAACATCGGAAGTTCACTGAGGCTTTTTGCGGATGATGCTGTGGTATATCAAGAGGTTATAACAATGGAAAATTGTACTGAAATGTAGGAGGATTTGCAGCGAATTGACGCATGGTGCAGGGAATGGCAATTGAATCGCAATGTAGAACAGTGTAATGTGCTGCGAATAGATAGAAAGAATGATCCTTTATCATTTACCTACAATATAGCAGGTCCGCAACTGGAAGCAGTTAATTCCATAAATTATCTGGGAGTAGGCATTAGGAGTGATTTAAAATGGAATGATCATATAAAGTTGATCGTCGGTAAAGCAGATGCCAAACTGAGATTCATTGGAAGAATCCTAAGGAAATGCAGTCCGAAAACAAAGGACGTAGGTTATAGTACACTTTTTCGCCAATGCTTGAATACTGCTCACCAGTGTGGGATCCGTACCAGATATGGTTGATAGAAGAGACAGAGAAGATCCAAGGGAGAGCAGCGAGCTTCGTTACAGGATCATTTAGTAATCGCGAAAGCGTTACAGGGATGACAGATAAACTCCAGTGGAAGCCTCTGCAAGAGAGACGTTCAGTAGCTCGGCACGGGCTTTTGTTGAAGTTTCGAGAACATACCTTCACCGAGGAGTCAAGCAGTATATTGCTCCCGCCTACGTATATCTCGCGAAGAGACCATGAAGATTAAATCGGAGAGATTAGAGCCCACGCACTGGCATACCGACAATCCTTCTTTCCAAGAACAATACGAGACTGGAATAGAAGGGAGAACCGATAGAGGTACTCAAGGTACCCTCCGCCACACATCGTCAGGTGGCTTGCGCAGTATGGATGTAGATGTAGATGTAGAAGGTTGCGGGCACCTTTGAGGCAATAATGGCGTTTCAAAATGTGATCCTTCAATTGTGTTGTGTAGCATACAGTCCCACTGTCAGGATAGTTGGTCTTGAACGCTGATGCTAAAAACCTAAAAAAGAATTGTATCACTGGATTTTTCTCATACAACTTTTGCTATGCTTGCGGAGAAATGACGTGTGTTCTATTAACAAAAGGCCACCCCTACATCTCAGTTACTAATGACGTAGCAACAGCGCATTGTCGTTTGCTTCATGCGCCCCTGCTCACGGCTCATCTGGACGAGAACTTATTACGGATATCTTGATGTTCCTATTGCTCTTCTAATGAAATCTACTCAGCTTATATCAGTACGTCAGATTAAATGTCCGCCATGAACATCTCTTTCTTATCTATATCCTCATCGATTTACTTTAAATGCGAACATTTTTAGGTTAGGCTTTACCGTGACTGTTAAAGACATTAAATGAAACAACTAGTTTACTGTTACCAGTCAACGTTTTATTTATTTCCACGACGCGTTTCGAAGATTTAAACCTCCATCATCGGGTGGATTTACATTAGTTAGTATTAGGTTTGTGTGTGTGTGTGTGTTGTAAAATCGTAACACAAATGTAATACTAATGTAAATCCACCCGATGATGGAGGTTTAAACCTTCGAAACGCGTCGTGGAAATAAATAATACGGTGACTGGTAACAGTAAACTTGTTGTTTCATTTAACCTCATCGATTTGCTTTTCTACCTCTCCTAGTTACTTGCAACATTTTTACTTTTCAGTTTATCTCTTTTTCTCTCCTTTCAGGGATTTTATATTTAGGCCAGCTGAATATAGACTCTTCCAATGGTTCACTCACTTCTTTGTCAGTATGTTCTTTTTTCTGGTACGTTGTTTACTAATTATCTTTGTTTACAATTAAGTTTGGAGCCTACTTCTGAAACTTCCTGTACTACGTTCTTCTTTTATCTGCTGAGGTATATCTGCAGTTTAGAGTCTATTCATAGTTAATCGCAATTCTTCCATTGGACACAACAGCTCACAATTCTTGTCACGTTAATCGCTGCCCTGCTCTCGCGTGCGGCGATCCACTTCATGCAGCAATTTTCAGCTTCGCCACACACGAAACTATCAGCAGCAACGGTCTGGCGTCACGGCCGTCCACTATGGACAGTTCGTTCTTGACTCAAGAAAAGGGAAGCAAAACTACCTAAACATACATCGATAATTTATGACCTACCAGATACATTTGAATTAATAAGAAATAATGGCACTAACGAACTATCAATTGTGCAATAAAAATCTATAATGAAAGCAGAAAAAGTATTTAACTAGGTTGCTCACAGCTGTATCGTTATTGCTTCTCTTTCCGCTTCCAGTTTTTCAGTATCATGATGAAATCTGATGAAGTGCTATTGACCTCTTTGCTATATTGCCCCAAAGTGAAACATACTTTGACCATCAACGACTGTTACTTCATATTACGTTCCAACTGAGTCGACAAGTCCCTCAAAATCTACAAATCACTGACAAAGTGGTAGTTCATAATCTTTACTTCATTACATACTTCTGTAGACAGCCTCCTAGTGGTCCATAGTGATGTATTCTAAAGTCAACTTATTCCACGGCCTGATTTGCTGGCTACTGTGGCCGAGTCGTTGTAGGGCCTTCAATCTGGAACCACACTACTGCTACGGACGCAGGCCCAAATCCTGCCTCGGGCATGGATGTGTGTGGTGTCCTGAGGTTAGTTAGGTTTAAGTAGGCTAAGTGTAGGGGCTGATGACCTCAGATGTTAAGTCCCATGGTGCGTAGAGCCATTTGAACCATTTTTGAACCATAGCCTGCCTTAAGTCTAATGTTCGATATGGAAAATGGAAACTGTCGTAATTGAAACATCTTACGAATCAGAGTTTCTGCAAATGCTACCAGACTGTCTAGTGTAACGAAAGAAAATTTGGTAGGCGAAATGCCTATGAACAGCGGAAAGACGTTACGGCACATAAAGGTGGGCTGTTTTTTTTTTTCATCCGTCTATTGACTGGTTTGATGCGGCCCGCCACGAATTCCTTTCCTGTGCTAACCTCTTCATCTTAGAGTAGCACTTGCAACCTACGTCCTCAATTATTTGCTTGACGTATTCCAATGTCTGTCTTCCTCTACAGTTTTTGCGCTCTACAGTTCCCTCTAGTACCATGGAAGTCATTCCCTCATGTCTTAGCAGATGTCCTATCATCCTGTCCCTTCTCCTTATCAGCGTTTTCCACATATTCCTTTCCTCTCCAATTCTACGTAGAACCTCCTCATTCCTTACCTTATCGGTCCACCTAATTTTCTATATTCGTCTATAGTACCACATCTCAAATGCTTCGATTCTCTTCTGTTCCGGTTTTCACACAGTCCATGTTTCACTACCATACAATGCTGTACTCCAGACGTACATCCTCAGAAATTTCCTCAAATTAAGGCCGGTATTTGATATTAGTAGACTTCCCTTGGCCAGAAATGCCTTTTTTGCCATAGCGAGTCTGCTTTTGATGTCTTCCTTGCTTCGTCCGCCATTGGTTATTTTACTGCCTAGGTAATAGAATTCCTTAACTTCATTGACTTCGTGACCATCAATCCTGATGTTAAGTTTCTCGCTGTTCTCATTTCTACTACTTCTCATTACCTTCGTCTTTCTCCGATTTACTCTCAAACCATACTGTGCACTCATTAGACTGTTCATTCCGTTCAGCAGATCATTTAATTCTTATTCACTTTCACTCAGGATAGCAATGTCATCAGCGAATCGTATCATTGATACCCTTTCACCTTGTATTTTAATTCCACTCCTGAACCTTTCTTTTATTTCCATCATTGCTTCCTCGATGTACAGATTGAAGAGTAGGGGCGAAAGGCTACAGCCTTGTCTTACACCATTCTTAATACGAGCACTTCGTTCTTGATCGTCCACTCTTATTATTCCCTTTTAGTTGTTGTACATATTGCCTACTGCGCTATTCCTTATTGCTGTATTATAGCGTTAGAGAACTTCAAACGTATCTCATCATTCCTTAGAACTTCCATATCCCACTTCTTTGCGTATTGATTCTTTCTGACTAATGTCTTGAGCCTACTCTTCATCACTACCATATTGTGATCTGAGTCTATATGTGCTCCTGGGTACTCCTTACAATCCAGTACCTGATTTCGGAATCTCTGTCTGACCATGATGTAATCTAATTGAAATCTTCCTGTATCTCCCGGCCTTTTCCAAGTATACCTCCTCCTCTTGTGATTCTTGAACAGGGTACACATTAACACTTAGGAGAGGACCCAGCATAGGTTCATGATCAGGATAGGAGATATGGTTCCATACACAGGTTTATAGCACTTGAATTGTTATTAAAACACTCACACAACTAACTGGTCCATGGTCTGATACATATCTGTACGCATGAAGTTAGTGGAACAGTGGCGAAGTTGTGGTGGCAAGCGACATGGCGGCTAGCTGTACTCACGACTCTTGATGTTTGAATGCCCTATAAAATTTCATCTTGGCAACGGATTTTTTATGTGTTAGAACCATTCCTTATTGCCGAGAGTACCAAGCAACAGCCAGATCCACATCCGAGGCAAAATGCTATGCAAAGCGGCCCCCATTTGCCTCCCTTGTCACCGTCGATGTGTACCGTACAACCGTTAGCCACTGACTGCGTACCCTTCACGCCGAGGAGCCGCGCAGTTCGACCGCCAAAACCACCTTTTACATCGCGTCATGCCACTTCCATTGTGGAGGGACTTCCCTATATCTTTTACATTTTGCAATATAAGTTCCCTAAGCATTAACCAGCTTCCAATATATATATATATATATATATATATATATATATATATATATATGGAAAAGATAAATGATCGTTTAAAGTAATGAAATGTTATAATATGTGCAAGTTTATAAGATAAACAATGTGTATTGGAAGCTGGTTAATATATATATATATATATATATATATATATATATATATATATATATATATATATATATATATATAACAAACTTTAAACTTCCTGTCATAAATGAATGACCTTAACCAACAAAGAATAAACCCTTCACAATTACAGACACAAAGTTACGTAACATAAACCTACTTCTAATCGATATAAGTGTTACAAGAGTTAATGGCTGAAATTTGGTGTTCTCGTGACGCTCTTGACACTTTGGATCTCGAAATACTGAATTCGCTAACGATTCCCAAAATGGAATGTCCCATGCGTCTACCTCCAAGAACCATCCCCCGTTCAGTATCTTTCTATTCCTCTCGTGCGCCGATAATCACACCGAAATCATTTTCAAGCGAATCAGCTAAGTACAAATGGCCGCATGCTTGTTAGTACTTTCTGTATGCGGTACTAACACTAACTGTAAATGTGCATATCCCTATCCCATAACTTTTGTCATCTCGGAGTAGTCTACGTTAATGACTGTTTCAACAGGAAGAACACAAAATCATCGGGATGTAATGAGACACCTCTGTATTTTGAGTCTAATAAGTGTCTGAATGAAAATGAGGTGTTGTTGTTGACAGCTGCCAACCATTAACCGAGAACGATCAAGATTTATCAGATCACATATCATTATTTTGAAAACCTCGAGTAAACGTATCATGAATTTATGTGTCTGTTCCGTTGACTCCTAGCTAGTTTCCTAACCCTTGTGCCCAAACAACAGAACAATACCTTCGTGTATAAAAAGATTACAGCGGTAGCCCAGTGATTTTATTGTCATACAGTCACGAGTGGAAATAGCTTTGGGCATATACAAAATCCATACAGCGATGCATTCTAATTGTTACTATCTACTGTTACACAGTATTACGAAACATTCATTATCGTGTTAACCTTTGCTACAGCGAACCTCAACTCTTGATCATCAAGGGTGATATACGAAAGCTCTGTAAATTTGAATACAGCAGATTAAGCTATGAAGGAAAGGGAGATTAAGTTAGAAAGTTATTGTCGAGTGTTGATCTTTATGAAGGTGATGCTATAGATTTCAGTGAAGAAGATTCTGCAGGCAAATGAATCCCAAATAAGAAAGATTCTGCTACTCCAGATTTGAAGGTGCTATAGATACTTGTGCTGATACTGAAGTTGGAAGAGAGATGGGTGATAACAGTATCTATGAAAATGACAAAGAGATGAGGGTAACAGTGAAGCGATTGTGTCTTCTGCCGACATTATACGTGGTAATTACGAAACTCAGTGGAATTAGGAAACTTTTGGGGCAAAAAGTTGCTGAACCATAATACATTCTCAAACAAAAAATAAATAAAAAATAAGAAACGACGGACCACCATGTAATTACCCGAATGGAAGGGAAATCGATATAGTTTATGTACTAACGAATTATTACAATTGTAGAAAAAATGGATGATTTATTAAGAGATAACTGAGCAAGTCGACAACGCATTCGCCCACCTATAGCCCCTATGCAAGCAGTTATTTGCACAGACATTGACTGACAGATTTGTTGCATGTTGTCCTGGGAGGTATCGTGCCAAAATGTATCCAACGCGTGCATTAGAGCATCAAAATCCCGCGATGGCTGGACGGTCATGCCCACAATGCTCCAAATGTTTTCAGTTGTGGATAGAGCCGGCGATTTTGCTGGCCAACGTAGGATTTGGCAAGCACCGAGGCAACAGCAGAAACTCTCACAGTGTGCGGTCAGGCTTATTTTGTACGCCCAGGATGGATTCCACAGAAGGAAACAAAACGGAGCGTAGAACGTCGTCAGCGTACCGCTGTGCTATAAGGGCGCCGCATATTACAACCAACTGAAATGGCGTCCCAGAACATGAGCCCTGGCTGTCGGGCCGTGTATCGGCCAACAGTCGGGTTGGTATCCCACCACTATGCAGGGTGTCGCCAGACGCGTCTTCGTGGCCACTGGGGGTCACTTCGAAGTGGACATCATCACTGAGGAAAATTCCACTTCAGTCAATGGGATTGCAGGCCGTAGACGTGCCTTCATACGTTCTGGACGGTAGTGGGATAACAACCTGGCTGTCGCCCGCCTTACGGCAGGGTAACCAGGGATGACAACGGTCTAGGGGGCCATTTATTTTCAAAGCAGGACTATTTGGTTGTAATTCGCCACATCCTTACAGCAAAGCAGTTGTCGCGATATTCTACGCCCCGTTTCGTTGCCCTTAAGTCAGGCTCATTGGGTCTACATTTCAGCAAGATCTACATTTACATCTACGTCTACATGGGTATTCTGCAAACCACATTTAGGTGCCTGGCAGAGGGTTCATCGAACCACCTTCACAATTCCCTGTTATTCCAATCTCGTGTAGCACGCGGAAAGAACGAACACCTATATCATTCCGTACGATCTCTGATTTCCCTTATTTTATCTTGGTGATCGTTTCTCCCTATGTAGGTCCGTGTCAACAAAATATTTTCGCATTCGGAAGAGAAAGTTCGAGATTGGCATTTCGTCAGAAGATACCGTCGCAACGAAAAACGGCTTTCTTTTAATGATCCCCACCCCAAATCCTGTATCATTTCAGTTACACTCACTCCCCTATTTCGCGATAATACGAAACGTGCTGCCCTTCGAATTTTTCCGATGTACTCGGTCAATCCTACCTGGTAAGGATCCCATACCGCGCAGCAGTATTCTAAAAGCGTACGGACAAGCGTAGTATAGGCAGTCTCCTAAGGAGATCTGTTACATTTTCTAAGTGTTCTGCCAATAAAACGCAGTCTTTGGTTGGCCTTCCCCACAGCATTTTTTGTGTGTTCCTTCCAATTTAAGTTGTTCGTAATTGAAATTCCTAGATATTTAGTTGAAATTACGGCCTTTACATTTGACTGATTTATCATGTAACCGAAGTTTAACGAATTCCTTTTAGCACTGATGTGGATGACATCACACTTTCCGAATTTAGGGTCAACTGCCAATTTTCGCATCATTCAGATATCTTCTCGAAATCGTTCTGCAATTTGTTTTGATCTTTTGGTGATTTTATTAGTCGATAAACCACAGCGTCATCTACAAACAACGTAAGACGGCTGCTCAGATTGTCTCCCAAATCATTTATATAGATAAGGAACTGCAAAGGTCCTATAACACTAACTTGGGAACGCCACAAATCACTTCTGTGTTACTCATGACTTTCCGTCAATTACTACGAACTGTGACCTTTCTGACAGGAAATCACAAATCCAGTCACATAAATGAGACGATATTCCATAAGCACTCAATTTCACTACAAGCCGCTTGTGTGGTACACTGTCAAAAGCCTTCCGGAAATCCACGAATACTGAATAGATCTGAAATCCCTTGTCAATAGTACTCAACACTTCATGCGAATAAAGAGTTCTCTGTGTTTCACAAGAACGATGTTTTCTAAACTCATGTTGACTGTGTGTTAATAGACCGTTTTCTTCGAGGTAATTCATAGTGTTCGAACACAATATATGTGTTAATGTTATGGGCCTGTAATTAAGTGGATTACTGGTACTACCTTTCTTGGTTATTGGTGTGACCTGTGCAACTTTCCAGTCTTTTCATACGGATCTTTCGTCGAGCGAACGGTTGTATATGATTGTTAAGTATGGAGCTAATGCATCGACATACTCCGATGACCTGCTTTTATTAAGTGATTTAAATTGCTGCACTACTCCGAGGATATTTACTTCTACGTTACTCTTGTTGGCAGGTGTTCTTGCTTCGAATTCTGTAGTATTTATTTCGTCTTCTTTTGTGAAGGCATTTCGGAATGCCTGCCCAAACATGGCGAGAATTTATGTTGTTTGTCTTCGTGCTTGACAAACCATGCCTTCGCCAAAGCCGGCCGGTGTGGCCGTGCGGTTCTAGGCGCTTCAGTCTGGAACCGCGTGACTGCTACGGTCGCAGTTTGGAATCCTGCCTCGGGTATGGATGTGTGTGATGTCCTTAGGTTAGTTAGGTTTAAGTAGTTCTAAGTTCTAGGGGACTGATGACCACAGATGTAAAGTCCCAAAGTGCTCAGAGCCATTTGAACCATTTTTTGAACCTTAGCCAGAAAGTTCACTGAATCCCTCCCCAATTGAGAATGGAGCACAATTTGCAGGGCCCTCCAACCAGCTTAGTATTTTGGCGATCTAATGTGCCAGTTGGACACAATTTGACAGGCTAGCCCTCAGGACGACATAGAAAACTGTGTCAATCAATGTCAAATGCTCACTAAGGACCAACGGTAGATCAACACTTTACTGAGTTGCTCAATTTGCGAATCTCTTTCTTTTGAATAAATCATCCAACTTTTATAATATTGTAATTCGTTGTCTGTTTGTACATGTACATGGTGTCTACTGATTTATGTCCATTTCGGATATTTCTTTCCTGATGCGTTGTTCTATTTGTCTTAGAATCTACTTTGCGGGGAAGTCCCGGTCCAACAAGTGCAACAATATTTCTTTGTATAAATTGCAACTTAAAGATTGTATTTAGTAATGAAATATCTGATAGAATAGTACTTGAAACTAACAGGCAGGCAAATTAGGTATTCAGAAATTATAACATCATTTCAGAAAGAGCAGCGAAAATGTTAGTGGTATTTACAATTAAAGAATGTGATG
This sequence comes from Schistocerca gregaria, assembly GCF_023897955.1. Taxonomy (NCBI): domain Eukaryota; kingdom Metazoa; phylum Arthropoda; class Insecta; order Orthoptera; family Acrididae; genus Schistocerca; species Schistocerca gregaria. The sequence goes on from NC_064927.1 coordinate 426,659,795, forward strand.
CATATCTTGCTACACTCATTACAGCTGGAGTAAGATTCTCAAACAGTGAACACACAAAGGGAGGATCAAACCAAATGCATTTCCATTATATCGCACAAGCCTGTCCTTTAAGAGGTTTGGCGGACAAGCAGATTTACAAGAAGTCACAATGTGAGCACTAGGCTGAGCGTATCAAACGTGACGAAACCACTGCACTGTCTGACATATCTGAAATGTTACAAAGGAAAGACAAGACTTACTCAGCCAAATGTGGCCTGAAGGTTTGGTGGGTTTGTGATCCATGATCTTATCTAATTACTGCATAAATTTATGTAGGCAACTCTGCCTCTGGAAGAGAAACTAATCGAGGGGAGACGGTAGTAGAAGATTTATTTTACTATTTCAAAGGTACCGACAGAAATATAGTCACTGAGAATTTTTTCGCAACTTGCCGTTAGCAAGGCTGTTCTTGACTTTGATTTGATTTTTCCATAGTTGGTACTGGCAAAAGAAACAAGCCCTGTATACCCCCAGAAGCGCAACCTTCCTCTTCACGTCAATAAATGTCGTACATACTTGGATTCAGTGAAGATAGCGTTTCCCTATGTTCGCATGTCCCAAAGAACAAGAAAGCATTCTAATGTTATGCACAATGTACTTTGATGCCTTACTTCTGGCCCTCTTTCAAAGCTAGAAGATATATATTACTATAACAGCACAATAGGGAGTGTTGATAATATGGACCAGATGTGTTCTAATTACAATGTACAAAACGAGAACATAGAGATGACCACTAGGGTATTTTTTTTACAACAGCCTACGCTATTTACATAGGAAACAATCCCCAATTACAAACTGTGACTCATAGACACAGACTGTTACTAACGGCTCTGGGAAAATTTAGCAGTGCCTCCATTATCTCTAGAATTGCTTGAGAAAAGTTTCTGTAAAATCGGGTACTGGGTGCATGATAGAAGGACCTCCAATTGCGGTTCCTGAACGAGTGGAGACTCAGGAAAAACGAGGTGCTTCAGGACGTCTGCAAATCGTTGGTGACTGTTTTTGATGCAAATCTCAATGAAACAAAAGGAACAAGGTAACAAGAAAAGTTGCAAGAAATGCAAGAGAAAAATTTGTAATGAGTAGTCCATTCCAAAAACATTTTGTGTAGTTTGTAAACAAACAATAACTCCACATTTATCTTTCCACGGTAGCGAGAGGTGAAATTTGGTAGCTATGTAATATTATGTAACTTACACTGTCATAATTAGTAAATGGTTGATGCATTTGCACATATTTACGATTATACACTACTGGCCATTAAAATTGGTACACCACGAAGATGACGTGCTACAGACACGAAATTTAACTGACAGAAAGAAGATGTTGTGATATACAAATGATTAGCTTTTCAGAGCATTCACACAAGGCTGGCCCCGGTGGCGACACCTACAACGTGCTGACATGAGGAAAGTTTCCAACCGATTTCTCATTCATAAACAGCAGTTGATCGGCGTTGCCTGGTGAAACGTTGTTGTGATGCCTCGTGTAAGGAGGAGAAATGCGTACTATCACGTTTCCGACTTTGATAAAGGTCGCATTGTAGCCCGTCACGATTGCGGTTTATCGTATCGCGACAATGCTGCTCGCGTTGGGTTGGTCGCGTTGTTAGCAGAATATGGAGTCTGTGGGTTCAGGGGGGTAATACGGAACGCCGTGCTCGATCCCAACGGCCTCGTATCACTAGCTGTCGAGATGACAGGCATCTTATCCGCATGGCTGTAACGGATAGTGCAGCTACGTCTCGATCCCTGAGTCAACAGATGGGGACGTTTGCAAGACAACAACCATCTGCACGAACAGTTCGACGAAGTTTGCAGCAGCATGGACTATCAGCTCAGAGACCATGGCTGCAGTTATCCTTGACGCTGAATCAGAGACAGGAGCGCCTGCGATGGTGTACTCGACGACGAACCTGGGTGCACGAATGGCAAAACGTCATTTTTTCGGATGAATCCAGGTTCTGTTTACAGCGTCATGATGGTCGCATCCGTGTTCGGCGACATTGCGGTGAACGCACATTGGAAGTGTGTATTCGTCATCGCCATACTGGCGTATCACCCGGCGTGATGGTATGGGGTGCCATTGGTTACACGTCTCGGTCACCTCTTGTTCACATTGACGGCGCCTTGAACGTTACTTTTCAGATGTGTTACGACCCGTGGCTCTACCCTTCATTCGATCTCTGCGAAGCCCTACATTTCAGCAGGATAATGCACGACCGCATGTTGCAGGTCCTGTACGAGCCTTTCTGGATACAGAAAATGTTCGACTGCTGCCCTGGCCAGCACAGTCTCCAGATCTCTCAAGAATTGAAAGCGTCTGGTCAATGGTGGCCGAGCAACTGGCTCCTCACAATACGTCAGTCACTACTCTTGATGAACTGTGGTATCGTGTTAAAGCTGCATGGGCAGCTGTATCTGTACACGCCATCCAAGCTCTGCTTGACTCAATGCCCAGGCGTATCAAGGCCGTTATTACGGCCAGAGGTGGTCGTTCTGGGTACTGATTTTGCAGGATCTATGCACCCAAATTGCGTGAAAATGTAATCACATGTCAGTTCTAACATAATATATTTCTCCAATGAATACCCGTTTATCATCTGCATTTCTTCTTGGTGCAACAATTTTAATGGCCAGTAGTGTAAATTAAATTTAGTTGGGAGCAATAATTCAAAAAATTGGAAGGTACACATATCCTTGGTGAACTTTAACTGGTACTAATATCAACAGACTTTCGATGTCAATACATTTAAGATGAATAATTATCATTTAAGTTACGTACTTCTTCGCAATTCCATTGTTTGTAGTCCTGATTACAACAATTCCGATGCATGACTGCTCCCCTGCTGCTAGTTCAAATTCCTCTTGTCTGCTCCAAGCCTCCAGATGCGGGATTCTTTGCATGAGCGAAGTGATAGACAGGTGTGGTCGATGTGAATATATGAATAAATGTTTACTTTCCTAACAACTTTTTGTTTCACTTTTAATGTATGTTTCAAGCACATATTTTTAAACAATACTGGTGTGACCGATCTCATCATACGTCCGCCCGCTACAACTTATAGAAGCACAGGCGAAGATACAGAAATTGGTCAATTGAAGAGCGTATGTCTACTCTTTTTTTTGTATCAGAACATTTTCTCTGCCACAAAAGCAACTCATTAATTTACCTTTGGCTTTGTGTATATACAGCTTACATGTATAAAAGGAAAAGAAAGGAAAAAATATGATCGATCATAATTGCCGCCCACTCTGCACTGACGTCATATGGAGGTGCACAGTGTCTGAGCTTATTTCTGTTTTTGAGCGTTGATAACCCTGGCCCGTATGGGGATGGCCTCTATTTTCGGCCACCGGAGTTATCCTGTATGGTTATCAACTTATACAGTCATGTCAGCTTCTTTCAACACATGTTGTTGTCAGTCAGCATCTGCACAGTATTTAGCTTGCGAAGCATGCGCGTATAGTGCGACGTCCGTTATCGAGCCAGCTCGCACTCACATGTTTAGTACTACGCCAGATTGTCTGTGTCGAGCGTTTACAATAGCTTATACTGAACAAATTTGTCAAGCTCGTGTTCAGCGGCGTGATCCTTTGTGTAATCTTCGATGTGGTGACAACTGGTTTGCATATCAGCAGCCCGAGGAATTTATTTCACCTCGTCGCTATCATTTATTCAGTGGAGACACATCCGATGTCCGTCGACAAAGTAAGTTTCTTGCCGCTTTTACGACGTAGTCGAGCACAGAAAATTCCTGTTACACGAAGTATTGCATTCTTTAATTTATCACGTGCACACCCACTTATATCACACACGCATTAAATACTATTGCAGCCAGGTTTAGTATGTTTTTGCACTTTGTTCTTGAGCGTCTTTCATACAACTGCATTATATAAAGTTTTTGTAGTGTCCTTTCCACATACTATACATATGACAAAAATTACTAATACATTTACAAAGTACTCTTATCCTATTCATTTGCTGATATGCCATTATAGTCGTTTATATATTTGCACACAATACAGCCTGTAACATATTCTCTTCCCTTTATATATATACAAACAGGGTGGTCCACTGACAGTGACCGGGCCAAATATCTCACGAAATAAGCATCGAGCGAAAAAAACTACTAAGAACGAAACTCGTATAACCTGAAGGGGGAAAACACATGGCGCTCTGGTTGGCCCAATAGATGGCGCTGCCATAGGTCAAACGGATATCAACTGCGTTTTTTTTTTAAAATAGTAACCCCCATTTTTTATTTCATATTCATGTAGTACGTAAAGAAATATAAAAGTTTTAGTTGGACCACTTTTTTCGCTTTGTGATAGATGGAGCTGTAATGCTCAGAAACGTATAAGTACATGGTATCACGTAACATTCCGCCAGTGCGGACGGTATTTACTTCGTGATACATTACCCTCATTAAAATGGACCGTTTACCAACTGCGGAAAAGGTCAAAATCGTGTTGATGTATGGCTACTGTGATCAAAATACCCAACGGGAGTGTGCTATGTATGCTGCTCGGTATCGTGGGCGACGTCATCTAAGTATCCGGGCCGTTCGCTGGATAGTTACGTTGTTTAAGGAAGCAGGAACTGTTCAGCCACATGTGAAACGTCAACCAAGACCTGCAACAAATGATAATGCCCAAGTAGGTGTTTTAGCTGCTGTCGCGGCTAATCCGCACATGAGTAGCAGACAAATTGCGCGAAAATCGGAAATCTCAAAAACGTCGGTGTTGAGAATGCTACATCAGTTGCACCCTTACCATATTTCTATGCACCAGGAATTACAGTTCTACCACTGGACACAAGGGAAATTACGGGACGATGACATATTTTTTGCACGCGTTCTATTTAGCGACGAAGCGTCATTGACCAACAGCGGTAACGTATACAGGCATAATATGCACTATTGGGCAACGGGAAATCCATGATGACTGCGGCAAGTGGAACACCAGTGATCTTGGCGGGTTAATGTATGGTGCGGCATTATTGGAGGAAGGATAATTGGCCCCCATTTTATCGATGGCAATCTAAATGGTGCAATGTATGCTGATTTCCTACGTAATGTTCTACCAATGTTACTACAAGATGTTTCACTGCATGACAGAATGGCGATGTACCTCCAACATGATTGATGTCCGACATGTAGTTCGAGTGCGGTTGAAGTGGTATTGAATAGCATATTTCATGACAGGTGGATTGGTCGTCGAAGCACCATGCCATGGCCCGCACGTTCACCGGATCTGACGTCCCTGGATTTCTTTCTGTGGGGAAAGTTGAAGAATATTTGCTATCGTGATCCAACGACAACGCCTGACAACATGCGTCAGCGCATTGTCAACGCATGTGCGAACATTACGGAAGGCGAACTACGCGCTGTTGAGAGGAATGTCGTTACACATATTGCCAAATGCATTGAGGTTGATAGACATCATTTTGAGCATTTATTGCATTAATGTGGTATTTCCAGGTAATCACGCTGTAACAGCATCCGTTCTCAGAAATGACACGTTCGCAAAGGTACATGTATCACATTGGAACAACCGAAATAAAATGTTCAAACGCACCTACGTTCTGTATTTTTATTTAAAAAACCTACCTGTTACCAACTGTTCGTCTAAAATTGTGAGCCATATGTTTGTGACTATTACAGCGCTATCTATCACAAAGCGAAAAAAGTGGTCCAACTAAAACTTTCATATTTCTTTACGTACTACACGAATATGTAATAAAAATGTCCGTTTGACCTATGGCAGCGCCATTTAGCGGGTCAACCATAGCGCCATCTGGTTTCCTCCTTCAAGCTAGACAAGTTTCGTTCTTTGTAGTTTTTTCGTTTGTCTCTTATTTCGTGAAGTATTTGACCCAGTCACGATGAATGGACTACCCTATATATATTTCATTACTAGTCGTTTTATTGTTTTGTTTAGTACTTTTTGTTAAATTACAGTTTTGTTACATTATTCTATTCCATTTGTATCATATTACTCTCATTTGGTATACATTCTTCATATAACATTCATACAATTATGGATTCTGTTTTCCTTTATGGCATAAATTGACACACATTTCTTTTCAATTTACAATGACTTCTAGTAGGAGCATATTTATCAGTTCCAAAGAATTAAAGAAGTAAACATTAGTCGCTACCGCATATGCTACGCGCTGCTCAGATAACTACCCATGGTCTCACCTCTCTAACATTCTCCAGGAAGGATCTACACACTACTGGGTTGAGGAAATTCCACAGAAAGACACTTATGTACTCAATTACGTCTCTTTAATAGACTTAACTGTGATCCCCAGAGAAAAATAGGCTGTTGTTTCTAAATACACTTAAAATCTGACGATACCAGTCGTATCAGAAACTTACTCAGTGCTTAAAAGTGCAGCTCAGTATTTACTCGCTGTGTTCATCGCATAAAGATTAACCATTTCATGTGCTGAGGTATACAGAGTTGTATCATCAATACGATATGCAATGTCCAATGAGCATAAAACAGTGTTTACCTAGTCCGCAGATCGTGGTCTTCCGGTAGCGTTCTCGCTTCCCCGCGCATGGGATCTCGGGTTCGATTCCCGGCGCGTTCAGGGATTTTATCTGCATCGTGATGACTGGGTGTTGTGTGCCCTCCATGATCATTAACTCGCAAGTCGCCGAAGTGGCGTCAACGGAAGATCACTTGCACTACGGCAGGCCGAACTTCCCCGCATGGGGCCTCCCGGACGACAATGAAATACGATCATTTCATTTCAGTGTTTACCTAAGTGGCAAACGAGTGTAAAAAATTTAAGCATGAACCAAGTGTTTGACGCTTTCATGGACGTTCAAAGTAGTTACGTTTCGACACCTTGATTATTTGGTAGGAGTCAACCTTAGTTCAACTTTGTGATGGGTGACGTACCGCAACTGCTTTCTTCCTCGGACACTTTCACACTATCATATTCATAAGTGTCATAAACTTATAACTATATTAATCTAGCGGTGCGGTCCTTTCTTATGTTTATATGGTACCTAACACTCTACAAACATTTATCTTTCTTCACTTTATGATGTGTCGGTGCATCGTTCCCCTGGAAGAAAAAAACCTTAATACTTATTTAAAACTAAATTTTCATAGATAAGTGTGTAGTGGTTTGATGGCTACTAACACCTTTTTCATACATTCAGCCATATACTCATTCACTTCAGTGTGCAGTCGTGCTGTCACAAAGCTTATTTAATGTGACGTGGGCCTCTGTACTTACCGAATACATCTGAGAGAAAGTGTAGCAGAGGCGTGGTGCGAACTCTTACTCAGTTTGCCAGTTTTGCTGTACTCACTTGTTTACCTGCAGCAAGACTTTTCTCGTCCATCAAGTATAATTAGTGCATGCACTTTCAATACATAGGCCGGCCGCGGTGACCGAGCGGTTCTAGGCGCTTCAGTACGGAACCGCGTGACTGCTTCGGGCATGGATGTGTGGGATGTTCTTAGGTTACATGGGTTTAAGTAGTACTAAGTTCTAGGGGACTGATGACCTCAGATGTTGAGTCACATAGTGCTCAGAGCCATTTGAACCATTTCAATACTTAAATTTGTAAACATTGTACATATATAGGTATAATGTATATAGTAGCGTAGCTTGAGTAATTTTCTCGTACTTTAGTGGCCCTTTCCTGTGTATATAATCCCCTTATCTTTGTATGTGTCTGTTGTATAGATAGTCGTAGTTGTGGTATAGATTCTCCCTTAATTTTCTATTTGCTGTTTGTGTAGTAGGCTTTACTAATGCTAGTGCACGCTATAACTCTTCAGATTCGTTTGTTTTGAGCGCTCGAACATCCTCGGCTGTGCCTGTCTGGCGCGCACTCGTTTGCGGTTTGTTGACAAGCTTGCTCCTGAATTCGCACGCGCTGCGTCGCTCTGATACCACTTACGACGCGGCGAATTGTATGTTTCATTGCGCGCTGCAAGTGCGTTTCACAAGTTCGTTGATTTGTTTACAACTGGGCTACACGCAAGGCGAAGCGTCGTATTTAGAGTATCGTCGTCTCTAGACACACAAAAGTAAAATTCTTCCTTGTTGCAACCACTCTTCTTATCGTTTACACATCTGACATATAAAAAAAACACACAAAAAATAATTTTTTCTTATCAACTAACAACATTAATTCTAGAATGTGACTTTCCACCATCTCAAATCTAATATTGCTATGAAATGATAATTAAATCGAAACCGTTAACCACCGACAGGTGTTGTTGATATATATCAATGGGGACAGCTGAAATTGCGTGCCACGACCGGGACTCGAACCCGTCATCTCCTGCTCAAAGGGCAGACGCTCTATCCATCTGAGCCACCGTGGACACAGAGAGAAATGTGGCTGCAGGAACTTTTCCGGTGCACGCTTCCCGTGAGACCCCCATTCCCCGCTACTACGAATGTAGTGGTGTGGACATGTTGGGAATGTGGGTCTCACGGGGAGCGTGCAAGGGATGCGCCCCTGCAGGCGCACTGTTCTCTGTGCCCTCGGTGGCTCAGATGGATGCGGGCACGTTAGCTCAGCATGTTCGGTCAGAGGGCTGCGTGCCCTCTGTAATAAAAATAACTGAGTCAAGAAATCAACTTGAACGGATGTCATGTGGCGTCCGCCCAGACCAAATGCAACGAACTATATCGAAAAAAATATGGACAGAGCGTCTGCCAAGTAAGCAGGAGATACCGGGTTCGAATCCCGATCGGAGCACACATTTTCCACATCTCCCCAATGACGTATAGCTACGCCTGTTTGCAGCTAGGTTGTCGATTTAATTATCACGGTCATCAGTGGTATCTGCTCATTCGGGAACAGATACTACCTACATATATAGTAAACTATTAATTTCTCTTCTATCAAATAATTGCATTGTACAGAAAACTGTCTTAATAGAACGGGAGTTAAGACTTTATTTTTGACTCCTTTCGACTTCTGACCAGTGGCAGTTTGTACCTTGCAATTTTGCACTGGATCCAGTTCTTGAAAGAATCGCTGTCACATCAAATTAGTCGTAGCATCTATACCAAGCACAATGGGTACATCAAGGTCAACTATTTTGCCTTTAATAGTAGTTGATACTTGCTCTCTGTCAAGTTTTCTGTGTACCCTCATTACTTTGATACAGATCGTCTTTCACATCACTAGCTTGATAGTATCTGATAAAGCAAGTGTCGAACAAGCTCGTGCCACCTGTTTCCTCAAAGGTCACAGAACTGGGGCCTACTGTGACCGATTCAAGTTTTTCGGCGTCGCTGTGGCATCGGTCTCTGGGTTGGGCCTAACTTCTACTACATGTACTGTTGGCGTTTGATTACGCCAGTTGGTATTCCGTGAGACTCTCGACTGAAATTCTCTTTGCCCTTGCACCTTATTCAGCATATGTGCGTTACTTTTCTGGCCGAATTTCGCTGTCTGTGGATTATTTGGCTCTCTGGTATTGTTTTGTGTTTGCCAAGCTTTCGGCTGAATATTGGCGGTAACGTGTGTCTGTACATATTGTACCGCCTGTCCACACACTACTTGTCCGTTGTAGTTTTTGTTGAGTTATTGCCCATTTGTTTCACATACGCCCTTGAATTTACGGCTTTTTCCATTGCTGTGGTTATTACCGTTAACATTACCATCGGTCTGTGTGGGGGAAGGTTGCCATCCGTGTTGTACTAGTAATCCGTTGTTCACTTGTTGGTCCGTAAATCTCTGTGGCACTATCTGTGTATAAACAGGCTTTGATTGTACTGCTCTTTCTTTGTATATCAAATCCATTGAGTCCAGTCGAGACAGAAAATATTCGATGTGGTGTTCCGGAATGGTAATGAGTTTTTCCCTAATGTAAATAGGAAGACGAAGTTCTACGAGACTGGTGATCTCAGATGTTAAGTCCCATAGTGGTCAGAGCCATTCGATCCATTTTGAGCCAATTAAAAATTAAATTCTTCCTACAAACGAGACGGGCCGGGAATGCTGATTTCAGCGGTAAAAGTAGGAAACTTCTACGGTGTATGCTTATATGGCTGCGCTTGATGCCGTTTCTCTGGCAGTAGAAATCTCTTTTCCTTCCAATTAATATCATTTACAGAAAGAGCGTTTCTAAAGAAAAAACGAAAATTTGTATAAAGTAATCACTACAGTGCAAAATAAATCATCAAATTCTATAAGACTGTGTGAGATAATAATCATATTTATTGGTGAATACGTAGCTAAATCTCCTTTAATTGTAATGTACCGATACATTCAAGTAATGGTTTTGCGGTTATTGCTGTACACCTTGTCTTTAATATAGACCCACAAAGAGGAGTCGCATGTGTTCAGATTTGGATTCTATGGCGGCCATTCGATGCCCATGCCAGTGGCCTCTGGGTACACCAGAGCCTGAATGCGGTCCCCAAAGTGATCCTCCAGAACATGAAACACCTTCCTGCCGCATTGGGGTCGAGCTCTGTCTTGCATGAGCCACCTGTTGTCGAAATCAGGGTCATTTTGGATAAAGAGGATGAAATCATCTTCCAAAGCCTTCAAGTGCCGTTCGGCAGACACCGCGCCATCGAGGAATATCACACCGATTATTCCGTGACTGGACACTGCACACCACACAGTCACCCGTTGAGGGTGAAGAGATTTCCCGATCATAATGTGTATTTTCCGGCCGCAAAATGTGCCAATTTTTCTTATTGACAAATGCATCCAAATGAAAGTGGCCTTCGTCGCTAAACCAACTATACAGCACATAATAATTCCCATCATGCCCCGCTGCCAACGTGTAGTTTAGTCGTACTAACACAAACCAATAAGAAGTTATAACAATTTTACTTCATATAGTTCAGTACTGTCACCCTGCATGCAATAAGGATAGTCAAGCAGTTTCTCAGCAGAGCAGCAGGAGCAAGCTCCTCTTATCTTCCGTGTTGCCCTCGTAGTTCGATTTCCTTATCGGCCTGAGTGAACAAACGGCGGTCTTCGCAAACATTCCGGTAGCACGCTGGGCACCTCATAGCTTGTGTTATCACACGCTACGATTACTATTATCTTTAGTGACAAACACACACACAAGTGAGTCGGCTTCCGGGCAAATTTGACGTTCAGCATAATCTTTTTCCTTTAGATCGCTGAGGTTCTCCAACAGATGTTAAAAATAATTTCATTCATTGTATTTTTATACATTAATTTTATAGTTTCATCAAAAACTTTATTTTTATTCTTCAGTCACGTCAGGACCCAATATCTTCCGGGATATTTTTTACGAGTGGCATCGTCCGTCGCTTGACATAAGCCGACAGGAACATATTTTAATTGGTCAAGTGATGACTGTTAATTATGATTTCAACACAGGTCAGTCCCATTTTGTCGGCTGTTCCACGTTACATGAGACTGTCCTCATCTCCATTTTTCAGGTTAGTTATTGCTTCACTAATTTTTACTCAAGGGCCTGTTTCTGACTCATGATTCCATTCCTTCGGTTTTATAGACTGAATGTTCATCAGTGATAATAGTTTAACCAACTGTAGAAGGCTGAAAACTTTGCCTAGACACGCCAACCGTTACTCTGCTGCATTTTGTAACAGCTCAATATACCAAATGACATAGAATTGTAAGTAACCATCTTTTGATATGAAATTTCAATCTTATATACAATTAGGTCCATCATTTGCGAGGCGTATGTGATCCACAAGTTCTTTCTTAACTAGACGCACAATATTTTCTTTCCTGTTTAAATTTATTCAATCAGTACTTCCGAATGTCCCGATAACTTCATTTCCCCGTCATTCAAGTAGTAACATATAAAAAATTTATGCACAAATATACACTGAAGATGCACTTAAAGGTACCGAAACCGGTTGTGAGAGTCTTACGACGGTACTGGGCTCTACACTTTGGAGTTCGAATAGTTTGGCTCGAGCCCCCACGTCCGATAGCACGAATATATATAATTGAGTGTCCCAGAGATGTGGCTGGTCAACTAAACACGCGTTTAGTTGAAGCTTGGCTGTGACGTCATCCGAGGCAGCGCCGAGGTCGACGATGGTAGGCGTGAGCTCACTAGCTCGCTCAACTCAGCTGACAAAAAGCGCTACTGAACCTGTTAACTCGCAACTGTGTGTTAACGAGAATTTCGTCCTATACTGCCGTTTGCTATTATGAAGTCTTACTGATCACTAGTCGTACAACAAAATTTAAGCTCAATTATCTACATAAATGTTGTAGCGGCTTGTTCATAGCGTTTACTCTCTTCTGCCTAACAGTCCTCATTTCGAACAAGATGTAGTGTCTTAAGCAACCGATGATCATTGTGGCATGATTTTAATTTTATTGTACCCGAGTACACCCATAACCAAAAATGTTAGCAGGCGTATGGACTTCCTATCATTGAGGGACTAAAAGCAGTAAGACTCCATAACAGAGGACTCCAGTAGAAGATGAAATTCTCGTTTGTACGTCCTCACGCAGTTGCGAGTTAACAGGTGTAGAAACGCATTTTGTCTGCTGAGTCGAGCGAGCGAGCGAGCCTACCTTTGTGACGTACGCGCCGTGGCGTGTCTTTCTCGTGGGCTTCGGGCAGTGCGCAAGCTGGCGTTCGGCTAACGTGAACAGAGTGGCAGCTAACTGCGAAATGTGTATGCCTCTCAGGCCGTATTTATATATGGGAGCAGCAGGCGGCCGAACGAAACACATGCAATCATCCAGGAAATTGGAAATTTGTGGTAAGATCCTATCTAATATCTACATCCATACTCCGCAAGCCACCTGACGGTGTGTGGCGGAGGGTACCTTGAGTACCTCTATCCGTTCTCCCCTCTATTCCAGTCTCGTATTGTTTGCGGAAAGAAGAATTGTTGGTATGCCTCTGTGTGGGCTCTAATCTCTCTGATTTTATCCTCATGGTCTCTTCGCGAGATATGCGAAGGAGGGAGCAATATGGTTCAAATGGCTCTGAGCACTATGGGACTCAACTGCTGTGGTCATTAGTCCCCTAGAACTTAGAACTACTTAAACCTAACTAACCTAGGGACATCACACACATCGATGCCCGAGGCAGGATTCGAACCTGCGACCGTAGCAGTCTCACGGTTCCGGACTGCGCGCCTAGAACCGCGAGACCACCGCGGCCTGCGGTAGCAATATACTGCTTGACTACTCGGTGAAGGTATGTTCTCGAAACTTAACAAAAACCCGTACCGAGCTACTGAGCTTCTATCCTGCAGAGTTTCCACTGGAGTTTATCTATCATCTCCGTAACGCTTTAGCGATTACTAAATGATCCTGTAACGAAGCGCGCTGCTCTCCGTTGGATCTTCTCTATCACTTCTATCAACCCTATCTGGTACGGATCCCATACTTCTGCGCAGTATTCAAGCAGTGAGCGAACAAGCGTACTGAATCCTACTGCCTTTGTTTTCGGATTGCATTTCCTAACTGGGTCCTATGGGACCAAACTGCTCCGGTCATCGGTCCCTGGGCTTACACACTGCTTAATCTAACTTAAACTAACTTAAACTAAGGATAACACACACCCCATTCTCGAAGGAGGACTCGAACCTTCGACGGGGGAAGCCACGCGAACCGTGGCAAGGCGCCCGAGACCCCGCGGCTCCTATGCACAGGTAGGTATTGCCACTTTCTCAGACACATATTATTACAAATAAGGAGGTTTTTCCAAATGGCTCTAAGCACTATGGGACTTAAAATCTGAGGCCATCAGTCCCCTAGACTTAGAACTACTTAAACTTAACTAACCTAAGGACATCACACACGTCCGTGCCCGAGGCAGGATTCGAACCTGCGACCGCAGCAGCAGCGCGGTTCCGGACTGAAGGGCCTAGAACCGCTCGGCGATAACGGCCGACAAGGAGGTTTTTGTTAAAAATTTAGTTTTCAGTAAATTACTTGAAAAATATTAGAGGTAGCTTAACGGGGTTACATAGTTAATGGTTTTATATCGAACGGAAGCTTCATACAAATTTTCGCGTTTCTGAGTCTAATATTTAGCGCCCTCAATTTTTCGTAAAAACGCTGATTTCGACAAATATATTGCTCCCGATCACGTTGAGACTTGTAACAGCTGATTGTGACCTAGATTTGCACATCTTGAGCTGTTTTTGGCTTTCCAGCTTTATTATTTACAGCCACATGTTTTTTAATTTAAACCATGTACTTAGGAAAACATATTCCTCTAATCACTCTGAGATTTAACCATTTAAACGTTACTAGACTGAAGCATATATTGGCAAAGTCTGGAAAAGCCACTCTAATTTCTAATTTCATCCTTAGATTATGACGCAATAGTTTGTATGCCATGTACAGGCGCGTTATGATGACGTGGCGCTAGTAGCAGTGAAGTGGAGTAAGTCTCGGCACACTTGGTCGCCTCTGTGTTCCTCAAATGATAAAGCGCATGTTTCGTAACACATTCCAGTTCTAAAACAATAGCAATGACCGTAGCTACAACTCTAGAAGAAATGATGGTTTTCATAATTCTGGGTTAAAACTGACTTCGGTCATTTACCAAACAGATATTCAATCAGCACTTAAAAACAAATTAGAATAATTTCTGAATTTGAACTCCTCCTACTCAGTAGCTGATATTTTAATATGAAGTAGTAACTGTAAGAAAAAAAACATAAAAATAAAAAAGTATATCATGGGAAGGACACTTCTATTAAACTGACACCTTCCTCGTCATTACGAAATGTATTGATGGTCTATGGAACAAATGTTAACATAATGTAATGTAGTGAAAGCTGATGCACCAAGAAAGATATCAGTTGCTTTGGCTCAACCATCGAGAAAAGATTAATGACGTCGCGATAGGCAAGTGAATTTGAAGCTGTTCTGCACAAGGGCAGTGGAGGGGGTATCTGCGACAAACAGACGCAACTACTCATACAACCAGCTCAACGATGGCAATAACACAGAGCAAATTTTCTAGTTCATATCATTAATTGCCCTACATCACATTTACCTGATAAAACTGAATTTATTATTTATTACCAACTTAGTAACTGTACTGCACAAAGTATCCAATTGAAAAGATTACATTTCAATATATATATTCAAAACAAATTTCTGACTGCGAGAGCTACAGTTGTAACGGGAGACCAAAGCGTGAACGACAACAAGCATTCGAGGAAGACTGACGAGTACGTTCTTCCCAACTTCACCTCACTTATTTACTATCTGTTAGTGTCTGAGAAGACCCCATGCAGCCGTACTACGAAATTAATCACAATTACATACATCTGGTACAGGTAACAAAACCAGAGTTAGAAAACAAGGTCCGCAGCTCGTGGTCGTGCGGTAGCGTTCTCGCTTCCCGCGCCCGGATTCCCGGTTTCGATTCCCGGCGGTGTCAGGGATTTTCTCTGCCTCGTGATGACTGGGTGTTGTGTGATGTCCTTAGGTTAGTTAGGTTTAAGTAGTTCTAAGTTCTAGGGGACTGATGACCATAGATGTTAAGTCCCATAGTACTCAGAGCCATTTGAACCATTTTTTTGATAAAACAAGCACTGAAGATAATGACATAAAATAAAAACAACAGTAATATATTGATGTACACAAAGTTATTTAGTTTACGCGGGTTGTCTCATGTCTCTCTCTTCCTTGCCGGTAGAAATGAGTAAAGTTCATGACACATTGAAAAGTGGTGTGGTTCGTAAAAACGTTGCCACAGAGGTTGGTAACTAATATTCGTTACTGACTTCACTACTTAACAACTTTGAAGTGAGTTTTCATGGGCTGATACACCCACAAAATATGTGGTTTGTGTTTTCCACTTTGCCGCAATAACAAAGTGGTAATGATGCCATATGTATGGTTGTAGCATTCAGGGGCGGTTCTAGAAGTCGGTCAAGGCGTGGCTAATGGCGGGGGGGGGGGGGGGGGGGGGAGGGGGAGGGGATTTGGGGAAATGGAATATCGCTTAACAAAAGGAGAGTTCGGGTCGTCCACCAACAAATTGGTAAAATTAGGTGTTGCTTAGAGTAGTTTTTCGTAACTGTTTGTGAATCAGGGTAAAAACATGTCTAGAGAATGTACCCCGAGAAAATAATCCGATTTGACCCAGGTGTCTGGGGATTTCGAAGTTTTTGGCTGGGGTCAGCAATTTAAGTGTTGGTAGGGAAACCCGGCATATTTAGCTTTCTTGATTTTTGTAACTGGTACTCGTACATTAATATGTATCCAAGGTATATTAATTAATAATAAGACGCCCATTTTAATTTAAACGATATTTATTGGTTTGGACAGTAAGCTATTTTCCTCTCTTATTCTTTTGTTAAAATGTGTTTCAAATACATGGCAACCTACACTCCTGGAAATTGAAATAAGAACACCGTGAATTCATTGTCCCAGGAAGGGAAAACTTTATTGACACATTCCTGGGTTCAGATACATCACATGATCACACTGACAGAACCACAGGCACATAGACACAGGCAACAAAGCATGCACAATTTCGGCACTAGTACAGTGTATATCCTTCTTTCGCAGCAATGCAGGATGCTGTTCTCCCATGGAGACGATCGTAGAGATGCTGGATGTAGTCCTGTGGAACGGCTTGCCATGTCATTTCCACCTGGCGCCTCAGTTGGACCAGCGTTCGTGCTGGACGTGCAGACCGCGTGAGACGACGCTTCATCCAGTCCCAAACATGCTCAATGGGGGACAGATCTGGAGATCTTGCTGGCCAGGGTAGTTGACTTACACCTTCTAGAACACGTTGGGTGGCACGGGATACATGCGGACGTGCATTGTCCTGTTGGACAGCAAGTTCCCTTGCCGGTCTAGGAATGGTAGAACGATGGGTTCGATGACGGTTTGGATGTACCGTGCACTATTCAGTGTCCCCTCGACGATCACCAGAGTTGTACGGCCAGTGTAGGAGATCGCTCCCCACACCATGATGCCGGGTGTTGGCCCTGTGTGCCTCGGTCGTATGCAATCCTGATTGTTGCGCTCACCTGCACGGCGCCAAACACGCATACGACCATCATTGGCACCAAGGCAGAAGCGACTCTCATCGCTGAAGACGACACGTCTCCATTCGTCCCTCCATTCACGCCTGTCGCGACACCACTGGAGGCGGGCTGTACGATGTTGGGGCGTGAGCGGAAGACGGCCTAACGGTGTGCGGGACCGTAGGCCAGCTTCATGGAGACGGTTGCGAATGGTCCTCGCCGATACCCCAGGAGCAACAGTGTCCCTAATTTGCTGGGAAGTGGCGGTGCGGTCCCCTACGGCACTGCGTAAGATCCTACGGTCTTGGCGTGCATCCGTGCGTCGCTGCGGTCCGGTCCCAGGTCGACGGGCACGTGCACCTTCCGCCGACCGCTGGCGACAACATCGATGTACTGTGGAGACCTCACGCCCCACGTGTTGAGCAATTCGGCGGTACGTCCACCCGGCCTCCCGCATGCCCACTATACGCCCTCGCTCAAAGTCCGTCAACTGCACATACGGTTCACGTCCACGCTGTCGCGGCATGCTAACAGTGTTAAAGACTGCGATGGAGCTCCGTATGCCACGGCAAACTGGCTGACACTGACGGCGGCGATGCACAAATGCTGCGCAGCTAGCGCCATTCGACGGCCAACACCGCGGTTCCTGGTGTGTCCGCTGTGCCGTGCGTGTGATCATTGCTTGTACAGCCCTCTCGCAGTGTCCGGAGCAAGTATGGAGGGTCTGACACACCGGTGTCAATGTGTTCTTTTTTCCATTTCCAGGAGTGTATATTGCTACACAGTTATAAGAAAAATTATTGAATCTGTTCAAGTAATATATTCGCTGATTTCTGAGGTCATTATATCCAGGGTAATATGATACTCCATTGGGGGGACTATAGCCCCCCCCCCCCCTTCCCTTGCCACTTGCCCCACCTCCCCTGGTAGCACTGGTATTATTTGGACGTAATGTCACGAGGGCAACAGCAATTCCACAGTTAAATGCAGTGGAGAGAGCAGATAGCCAGAAAGAGTGCAATGAAGGCTTCTCTCTCTCTCTCTCTCTCTCTCTCTCTGAGTGTGTGTGTGAGACATGCCTGATGACGTGATAGAAGATGAAACAAGAGTGCATGGGGACGAGCTGGGGGATCCGGTATTGGTCAGAATTTGAATAAGAGCTTAGGAGAACTCAAAAAAGACAGAAGGGACAGATAATATTCCATAGGAATTTCTAAAATGGCAACAAAAAGATTATTCACGCCGGAGTGTTGAACGTATGAGACTGGCGATATACACTCCTGGAAATTGAAATAAGAACACCGTGAATTCATTGTCCCGGGAACGGGAAACTTTATTGACACATTCCTGGGGTCAGATACATCACATGATCACACTGGCAGAACCACAGGCACACAGACACAGGCAACAGAGCATGCACAATGTCGGCACTAGTACAGTGTATATCCACCTTTCACAGCAATGCAGGCTGCTATTCTCCAATGGAGACGATCGTAGAGATGCTGGATGTAGTCCTGTGGAACGGCTTGCCATGCCATTTCCACCTGGCGCCTCAGTTGGACCAGCGTTCGTGCTGGACGTGCAGACCGCGTGAGACGACGCTTCATCCAGTCCCAAACATGCTCAATGGGGGACAGATCCGGAGATCTTGCTGGCCAGGGTAGTTGACTTACATCTTCTAGAGCACGTTGGGTGGCACGGGATACATGCCGACGTGCATTGTCCTGTTGGAACAGCAAGTTCCCTTGCCGGTCTAGGAATGGTAGAACGATGGGTTCGATGACGGTTTGGATGTACCGTGCACTATTCAGTGTCCTCTCGACGATCACCAGAGGTGTACGGCCAGTGTAGGAGATCGCTCCCCATACCATGATGCCGGATGTTGGCCCTGTGTGCCTCGGTCGTAAGCAGTCCTGATTGTGGCGCTCACCTGCACGGCGCCAAACACGCATACGACCATCATTGGCACCAAGGCAGAAGCGACTCTCATCGCTGAAGACGACACGTCTCCATTCGTCCCTCCATTCACGCCTGTCGGGACACCACTGGAGGCGGGCTGCACGATGTTGGGGCGTGAGCGGAAGGCGGCCTAACGGTGTGCGGGACCGTAGCCCAGCTTCATGGGGACGGTTGCGAATGGTCCTCGCCGATACCCCAGGAGCAACAGTGTCCCTAATTTGCTGGGAAGTGGCGGTGCGGTCCCCTACAGCACTGCGTAGGATCCTACGGTCTTGGCGTGCATTCGTGCGTCGCTGCGGTCCGGTCCCAGGTCGACGGGCACGTGCACCTTCCGCCGACCACTGGCGACAACATCGATGTACTGTGGAGACCTCACGCCCCACGTGTTGAGCAATTCGGCGGTACGTCCACCCAGCCTCCCGCATGCCCACTATATGCCCTCGCTCAAAGTCCGTCAACTGCACATACGGTTCACGTCCACGCTGTCGCGGCATGCTACCAGTGTTAAAGACTGCGATGGAGCTCCGTATGCCACGGCAAACTGGCTGACACTGACGGCGGCCGTGCACAAATGCTGCGCAGCTAGCGCCATTCGACGGCCAACACCGCGGTTCCTGGTGTGTCCGCTGTGCCGTGCGTGTGATCATTGCTTGTACAGCTCTCTCGCAGTGTCCGGAGCAAGTATGGTGGGTCTGACACACCGGTGTCAATGTGTTCTTTTTTCCATTTCCAGGAGTGTACCACCAGACTTTCGGAAAAACTTCAGCTACACGATTTCCAAAATTGCAAGAGCCCTCAAGTGTGAGAATTATCGAGCAATCATCTTAACAACTCATTCTTCCAAGTCGCTGACATGATAAATGTATAGGAAAAGTGAAAAGAAAATTGAGGATGTGTTAGAAGATGATCAGCGTCGATTTAAGGAACGTAAAGGCACAAGGGAGTCAGTTTTGACGTTTAGGTTGATATCGGAAGCAAGACGGGAGAAAAATGATGAAACGCTGAATTTGTCGATCGATAAAGAGAGTTCGACAATGCAGAATGGAAAAAGATGTTAGAAATCCTGAGAAAAATGTAGATAAGCTACAGGAAATGAGGGGTAAGCGGTAACAATGAGAGTGGAAGGCGAAGAACGAATGCACAGATTAAGAAAGGTGTAACATAGAGATGTAGTATTTCGTCACTCCTATTCCATCTGTGGTCCGAATAAGCAATGACGCAAATAAAAGAAAGGTTCAAAAATGTGATTAAAATTCAAGGTGAAATGATATCAATGTTAACATTCGCTGATGGCGCAGGTGTCTTCAGTGAAAGTGAAGAAGAATTATAAATTGAGATGGAGAGTATGATAGGACATCTGTTAAGATATCAGAAAATAATTTTTATTGTTTTAGAAGGGGTTTGTAAAGGGTAATAACTGTAGACGAAGTGAGACATTGGGATACTTACTGCAGATAGCTGAGGACGTAAGTTAACAAGTGTTACTCTGAGATGAAAAAGGTTCTCAAAGGAGAGGAGCCGGCCGAAGTGGCTGGCCGTGCGGTTCTAGGCGCTGCAGTCTAGAACCGCAAGACCGCTACGGTCGCAGGTTCGAATCCTGCCTCGGGCATGGATGTGTGTGTTGTCCTTAGGTTAGTTAGGTTTAACTAGTTCTAAGTTGTAGGGGACTAATGACCTCAGAAGTTGAGTCCCTTAGTGCTCAGAGCGATTTGATTTTGAAAGGAGAGGAATTCGTGGAGGGTCTCGTCAAACCAGTGAGAAGAGTGATGAAAAAAAAAAAAAGAAATCTCCGGGTCGCCTTGCTTTAGCGAGATACTCAAGTGATCTATTTGCTGAGGACGTTCTTGTGCTATTTAATCCAATACATGGAGAGAATATGGCCGTTCCTCTGCAGTTGTTTTGCGAATGGTATTATCGCATGAGTGTCGGGTGGGTTTGATGTCCTGGATGAAAATATTTAAAGAGAGAGGGCACAGATGGAGTTTCCGAAAAGACGGCTATGTTTTCTACCGCTGTCGTAAGAGAGAACTGCCGTCGTTATTGTAATCTCCTTCGGCAGCTTGAGCTTAAATCCAAATTGCACATGAGAATTCCTATAGGAATGGTTTCTTGACTCGTCAGTGTAGAATATCTGCGCCTGTGGGTGTTTGGCTCGGAGCTCGCTCACGGTTTGAAATAATTGAAGAAACTATCAGGTCAAACAGCACGTCAGTTTCAATGGAAGTGCGTAAGCAACTTGCATGGGGGTTTAATTAAATATAATGCAAATAATTTTAATTTGTAGTCGCTGTTTGCCCGGTTACGCAGACTCGTAACCGGTTGGCCCTGAATAATATTAGTACGCAATCTGACTGCACAGAATAACAACAAAGAATGAAAGGAAATTTCCGTTAACACAATTAATTAATTAAGTCCCCAGCAACTATAAAAGCTACGAAACAACAAAGCACAAATGTAACTGTTCTGTGTGTGGAAGTGTGATTCAACGTACACATCTGGCACGGTTCTTCCATGATAAGACAAGATATTTTAAACACGATTTACACTGAAGTAATTAAAAAAAACTAGAAATACTATAATTGCACATAGAAACCAGAATTACAGCCTAACACAAGAACACGAGCCAGATGCTTTGTTGACTGAACCTGTGACCAAGAGGCATTGTTATTTAGGACGTCTAAAATAAAAAATTTTCTTTACCTTCATATATATTGACGAAAAATACACTTTGATCATTACAACATCCCCAATCGAATAACATATGTTGTCTTGCCCAACAGAACAACTAGTACTCTATCGACGTCTCAACAAGCACAGATCACGCCTACCTCAGAACTAACACTGCCTCAGCAACTTCTGAGCTGCAACTGCCAGTGGAGGCGGCTGAATAATACTCTTTGGCGAAATCTCTGGCGCTGTGACTCAGTGTAGCCACCTTTCATATGCCCCTCCTCCACGGGCTAGAATTTGATGGTATTTTTGTCAGCATTGGTGGTGAAAATACCACCAAATTCGTCCAAAAAAATGCAGACAAAAATAAAAGATAATATTAAATAAGTAAATACCATAAAACTAAATAAATTTTGGCTTTGCACTGACCCTTCAATAACCTAATATATAAAATACAGTAAGGAATACAAATGCTTGCAGACATATGATTTTACATAATAGTTTACACAAGTATTATGTGGTTAAACAATTTAATCAATAGCGTCAGCAATGACGAATAGGTGCAGGTGAGAGTCTCATAACATTTCATAAACAGTAAACACACAAAAAATCAGTTTCTATAAATATTCACATAAAATTCTTTCAATAGTTCAACAAACAAGTAGGACTCCTCAGAGTAGTTGACAGTTCCAAAAGTATCAACCAGCAATGGTTAGCAGGTGCAAATAGCGGTCTCATAACATTTCATCAGCAGTATTTAAACAGCTCCAACAGTGGCACATAGAAATGGCGAGCAGGCGCAGACAACATCAAGTGACATTATCTCAGTAGCAGCAGTTCCATCAGTGGCACCCAGCAATGTTGAGCAGGTGCAGACGCCAAAAAGTGACATCATTCCAGTGGAAGCAGTCCATCAGTGGCACCCAGCAATGTTGAACAGGTGCAGACACCAACAAGTGACATCATTTCAGTAGAAGCAGTTGCATCAGTGGCACCCAGCAATGATGCGCAGGTGCAGACAGCAACAATTAATATCATCTCAGTAGAAGCAGTTCCATCAGTGGTACCCAGCAATGTTGAACAGGTGCAGGTAACAGTCCATAATATTCACTATCACTAATTAGATCCAAAAATGGTACAAATGGCTCTGAGCACTATGGGACTCAACTGCTGTGGTCATAAGTCCCCTAGAACTTAGAACTACTTAAACCTAACTAACCTAAGGACATCACACACATCCATGCCCGAGGCAGGATTCGAACCTGCGACCGTAGCAGTCGCACGGTTCCGGACTGCGCGCCTAGAACCGCGAGACCACCGCGGCCGGCTCACTAGTTAGACAGTTCATCACAGTTCATTAGAAGAAATTAAACATTTCCAAGTGGCGCCCATCATTGTTGAACAAGTGCAGAAACAGTCCAAAACATTTACTATCACTAATCAAACAGTTCATCAGTGTTTATCAGCAGAAATTAAACATTTCCAAGTGGCACCCACCAATGTTAATACGTGTAAGCACGAACAACAGTTTGAATGCACACACAATTGCTTTTACAAAATCATTATCAATGCTCTTTACTAAACATACAAATTATAGCAAACACACAAATGATATCAAATAATGTCATATTAACTATTACAAAAATACAAATGTCAGTAAACCTATAATATTTATGGGTGTCAGTGCAAGCCACAACAAACAAGTAAAATAATATTTAGGAGACAGGTCGGTACCAATTATTTGGGATTAGGAAAGGAAAACACACAAAACACACTCACTCATCTCTCATCCACATATTAAGTACTACTGTGCAATTGAATACTGTTAATTGTGTAAATGCAATTCTGTCAAAATTTGAAGCTCAATATGTGTATCAAGTAGTAGTGGTACAGTGTATAAAAGTCAATAATAGTTAGTCAACGTCATAGTCATCATGTCAAGACCAATGTTTGCCAAGCCAACTTTTTCTGAACAACTGTCAGTGTGCCATGATATGCAAATACTTCCTTTCTCCATATATATATATATATATATAATGCTTATTGATGTAACAAAGCGTGTGTGTAGACAATCTTCTAGTGTTCTAGTCTGCCATCTTCATCCTCCTTGTTCCATATAAACCAACAAAAAACATATGCTCCTCACTTACTTAACATCTTATCCACCAAAACTTCAATAATCATCAGCATCACATAATCTTAATACCTCAATAACACCTCTTCAATACGTCGATACATATAAACCTTATTATCAATATCATTTCTCTTACCTCTTGTCCACCAAAACTCCAATAATCATCAACTTCACACAATCTCAAGACCTCAATAATACCTCTTCAATACGTCGATACATATAAACCTTATCACCAATATCATTTCACTTCCATAACAGCTCTTTCCTCTAGTCAGTCTCCTCGAACAAGTACAGATAAAATCCTAGGGCAAACTTCAATTCATCCTCCCATAAAATCCAAAGACATAATGTCCACACACAACCTCTGTGTAATCCATCTGACCCGAATCTTCCACTCATTATGAATTATAAAATACATTTTGGTTACCTTGTCCATTATTAAATAAAAGAAATGCATACATGACCTCTAACAGCCTTTAGTTTGAATAACTCTCAGTAAGTAAGTACGAGTACGCAGTGTGAATGATCGTAATAATTCACAGTGTGTACACCACTTCAAGAATCATGGCACAACAGAAGCAAACTTGTGGAGTATTTCTTGTGTCAAGTGTCATTTGCTATTTCAATTGCTCACGAAGAATGCAGTGTAATAACTGTCAATGGTCTAAACCTAGTGTTGGTATGTCATGTCGTTAGCTTACTTCCTATTAGCTTAAATTTATACAGCTTCCATAAAACCTCCAGCTCATGTGACTTCAATGAAGTTTCTTGTACCAATGTCGTTCGTAGAATTATAGCAGTTCATTTCCTTATCTTAAAATATAAAGCACTGAGCCTAAGCAAAACATGCTATAGCGAGTAAATATACCAGTAGAAAACAGAATGCTAACAAGTAGATGTAGCACAATCCCTATAACGAGGCTCTGCCAAGCGAACAATTTATAATTAATACCATGGTGTGACCCAAACTCCATGTTCGTACACCGCATATCAGCATTTCTATATACAAAATTAAAGGATATGACAACAAAGCAGAAATGTGTAAATATGCAATCCATACGCAAAGCAGCAAATATATATCTTACATAATGAACGGGTCATTAGCATCATATCAGCATAAGCAAATAAGTGTTCATATTTAATCTTAATAAGTAAACATGAAGGCACAAGCAGATAAATCACAAAGTATAACTTACATACATAACCATATCAGCACAATTAATCAGTTGACAATTATAATTTAAATAAATAAGCACAGCAGGCACATAAATTAAAAAAAATGTGACATCAGTGAAAAAGCAGTGCAGCCAACCGATGCATAATATACATAATTAACAACCCTGTTCATTGTCAAAATCAGTTGACACAAAGTATAAATCATGTAATCGCGAGCAGCAAATTACGTCTAAAGTACGTACCCAAGTGGAAATATGTTTCCTGAAAAATAAACTAAATTAATAGTTACCTTTTTAGTTTATTACTTTCTTCTTCGATATGATATTCTTCCTGAAATTTTCTCGATCGCAAGTCCTCTTAACGTCGGACACACACAGAATTTACCTGAAGTTCTTAAATATTTTATACTACTGTATCTGGAAAAATACTGAACGTTAATAACACAATTTATCAAGTCATTATAGCTTTATACTGGATTGAATCAGAGAAATTAGACTGTGTATTTGTTTACGGCTGTCAGTGCATTCGCACTGAGCGCTCGATCAGCTGTAGGTACGCGTGACGTAGGAAGTAATTGTCAACGACTGCCTTGTGCGGCGCGCAGACTTCACTGTTGCTTTGAATATGTGCCGCCGCCGGAACACGGCTCGGTATCCTTGTACTCTCCGTGTGTTTACGTATAACTGTTAGTTTCTCAAAGGTATGTTATTCCACAAAATTTTTAACGTTCGCTATATGATGTATTCCCTTAGAGCGCCGTTATTTAAGAGTTCCTACTTCGACAGTGTTATCATGAATAATTTTGCGAATTCTATATGGACCGTTATGAAGCAGAAAAAATTTGCGACACAAGCCTTTTCCTTTGTGAAACAAACGATGAGATTTAATTAACACCTTTTGACCAACTGACAAGGTTTTTAAACGACCAGGACGTTTAGCTGATTTCTCTCTTCTAGCAGCCGCAGATGCAATATTTTGTAGACCCAGCTTGACAACTTCAGAATGCCGCAGTTTCCGTGAAGGCGGAAAAGGAACGATTTCAGAAATGCGATTCGTCGGTGCTTAATTTTTTAATATCAATATAGACAGTAAAGAAGTTAAATCATTAGGGAGTTCATTCAGAATGTTTTGAAAAATATGAAGATACTGATCCCACGTTCTGTGATTCTGATGACAAAAATGTCGGCACAATTTATTGATTTCCTTCATCCATATCTCTGAAGCGTTAGATTGAGGGTGAAAAAGTGAAATGAAAATTGGTTTAATTTTACGACGACCTAGAGTACGAAGCCAAATCTTAGAGCGAAACTGTGATCCATTATCTGATATAACTTTATCACCATGACCCACTTCTTTAAGAAAATGTTTGATGGAAGCATTAGATACTGAACGAGCTGTTGCTTTGCGTAAAGGTGTAAAACACACATATTTTGATGTCAATTCCACTGCTGCCAAAATGTACGCAAAACCATTAGCAGAACGAACCACTGGACCGAACAAATCGACTGCAGGCATGTCCTTTAATTTCGCTGGAATGATAGGAAACAACGGTGCTCTGTGTGAAATAGTTGGCGGCTTAGCCTTTTGACATAATTTGCAATTGGCAAGAACAGATCGAATACGTTTTTCCATATTACTGAAGTAGCAATTTTCTCGTAATTTATGAAAGCATTTTCTGGGACTAAACTGTGCATAACTGAAATGTGTATACCAAATCAATTTATTAACCCAATCATCAGGATTGCAAACTAACCAAACAGAGTGGTCGACCGATTTTCGTTTAAAAATAATATCATTGCGAACTAAATAATACTGTCTAGTCGCTACGATTTCCTTTCTCCTCCACTTCTCCTTAATGTCCTTCCAGATCGAATCCTTGTTTTGCTCCTTAGCGATGTCCTGGAGCGAAAACGAAATAAAATTTTAAAACGCAACACCTTGAATATACATCAAACAATAATTGTTTTCTTTGCAGTCCTCCTCAGCACTTTGTTTCAAACTCATAGGTGCACGTGATAAAGCATCAGCAATAATATTTGAAGAACCCTGTATGTAAACAATACTAAAATCAAATTCCTGTAGATACAGCGCCCATCGTGACAATCTTCCATGTGTTAATTTTGTTGACATAAGGAATTCCAGAGCTCGGTGATCGGTTTAAACCTTAGTATGTCTGCCGTACAAAAAGATGTGAAATTTTGTGAAAGCCCAAACAACAGCCAAGGCTTCAAGTTCCGTAATCGAATAGTTCTTTTCTGATTTAGAGAGAACAGGACTTCCAAATGCAATAGTTTTCTGTACTACAACGTCGTTTTCTTCTATCTCTTGAAATAAGTGTGCACCTAGGCCTTTGTATGATGAGTCCGTCGCCACACAAAAATCTTTAGATAAATCCGGATGTGAAAGAAGTGGAGCAGCAACTAAAGCATCACGAAGTTGTTCAAATTCTGATTGAGCTTCCTCATCCCAACACCAATTAGAATTCTTTCCAGATAGTTCACACAAGCGAGGTGTGGCCAAATTATCCAATCTAACAAAGCGTCTAAGAAAATTACAAACACCAAGGAAACTACGAACATCACGTTTTGTAGTAGGAACAGCATAATTACGAATAGCGTGTAGTTTCTCTGGATCAGGAAGAATACCTTCTGTAGAAATAATATGACCAAGAAATTTCACCTGAGAACGACCAAATTCAGATTTTTCCAAGTTCACTGTAATGCCAACGCTTGCAAAAATACGTAATAATGAATCAAAAATTTTGTTGTGCTCACTCCAAGAACGTTTAGCAATAATAATATCGTCAACATATGAAGTAATTTTGTCACGAAGATAAACAGATAAAATTTCGTTTAAACTACGAATGAATGCTGCTGAAGATACAGTAAGTCCAAACGGTAATTTCCGAAATTGGTGACAGTTACCAAAGGCTAAAAGGGCAGTGTATTTTCTACAATCAGGGTTGAGTTCTATTTCCAAAAACTTGCGCGCATATCAATCGTGGATAAAACTTTAATTCCATGGAAATGTTGAAGAAGTTCGTCTAGATCTTGTGGACGGTCAGTTTCAGCAATGATGATATTATTTATCTGTCTGGAATCCAGAACCAAACGAATTGACCCATCCTTTTTAAAAACGACGTGTAATGGGGTGGTATAAGGACTGACTGCTGGCTCAATAATGCCTTGATCTGACATGCATTGAGAATAGCGTACGGTTTTCCTCGAAATGGAGTGTGTTCTTTTACTTTAAATAAACATTGAAAGCCTTGTATAGTTCCTGCGTGATGACTAAATACTGTAGCATGTGACGTCAAAATTTGGTGCAGTTCTTCTCTTGCAACGTCATCTGGCACTCACTTCAGCTTTCTCAACGTTTTCATTAATTAATTCTTCGCTATTTATTATATCATCCATCGCGTATCTGTATCTATTGTCGTTGTCAGGAATGAACACATTCTCGTCATAATGCTCAGGGAAATCATCAAAAGTAAGAAACCTTAAACATTTTGCGTCTGATTCATATTTCGTTAAACACTCGAAAAATTTCAAACATCTCGGCATTCCGGCAACAGTCAAGTTCACACTTCCTTCCTTAAAGTTTAAAATTGCCTTATGTGTGTTAAGAAACTCCATACCTAATATAATTTGTGTACTGAGTAATGGGACAATAATAAAATTAGCAGAAAATTCGTATCCTTGACAAATGAAATTTAAGTTGGTTTGTTGTTTGACTTCCACACATTTTCCAGAAATAGCTCCTCGAATTGTAGTTTTAGAAACAGGTAACACAGGACAAGCAGTAGTTCTTGCACATATACGAAAAACTGATTCACTAATCACATTCAATGGGCTCCCAGAATCTAAATCTGCAGTGAAATTATTCTTACACACACATACTTCAATAACAGGATGTAAAAATGCGTCTACATTATTTTCCTTTTCGTCTAGCAAAATGTCTCTCATGGCTTCCAGGCGTACGTAGTGTAAAATCGTAGTGTCATTACTTTCTGAACCGTCTATATTGCTGCCAGAGGCCGAAGCTACAAGTCATTGTCGATTGTTCGCGTCACGTCTTTGATTATTCCCGTCATTTCGCGGATCAATTTTTACGATTTGCACTTGTCTCTCTGAATTTCTGTCACACGGAGGATGCCAATTAGGTCCCTCCTGTCTGTTAGATGTAAATTCTTGGTTATGTCTGTTATTAAATTTTCTGTTTTCCTGGCTATCTTCTTGTGTAATTTCGACTGTCACTTCTGAAATTACTGTTGGATCTGCTACACTGGTTATTTCTGTAGTAAGAATTTCTATTATTGTATGAATAATTTCTGTCTCGATGATACCGATTACGGTTTCCGTATGATTGATCATTCCGGTAGGAATTTCCGTTATTATAATTGTCTGTGTAATTTCTGTTAGAACGTCGCTTATTGGCATACGGCTGCTATCTATTATCCTGTCTATTTCGTCTGTCATTCTCAAAAATACCCATATAACGTCCGTTCCGATCATTATGCCGTCTCTCTGAAAATCTATTGTGATTACCGCTACTGAAAAAATTACAAGAAGTCCCGTCGTCTTTGTCATACTGAAGTTCTTGTAGCAAAGTCTTAAAAGTCTCAATGTCGTCTTTACATCTTCCGGCTAAAGCAATTTGTCTTATCGATTGCATCAGCTTAGTTAAACAAATGCGAATTAATTAAGTCGGGCTATAAGGGTTGGAAAGGGACTGATTCTTTCGAATCATGTCTTCAAAGTATTCTGCTGGCGTGCGGAACTCAGACTGTTTAAAATTACGCTGCATAATAAGACTATGTTTGACTCTGTCTTGCGCATTTTCGGACCAATATGCCGATAGAAACGCATGATAAAAATCATTTAAATTATTACAATCCCTAATAAGTGCGCGCATGCGCGTCGCCGGTTCCTTTTCTAAATATCCACACATAAATTCCAGTTTGTGACTTAGTGGTCATTTTGGTGGAAGTGCGCACATAAATTGGTCTAACCATGAACATGGATGTATGTCATTCTTAGAATTGCGAAAGATCTTAAATTTCCGAACAGTTAAGAAGTGTTTATAGTCAAAGTTTTCGCCTCGTGGCGACAAAGACCTACCGCGTCTGTCCCCGTCCCAATGTCGATTATTGTCAAGTCTGCGGGCCTGGCGCTCTCTTGTTGCATCTCGTAAATGAAATAAATTATTTTCTTCAAAGCCCTCTGCTATCTGTAATTCTAAATTTCTTCTGCTGTCTTTTCCTATGATCTGGCTTTCAATTTGTTTGACTTGCTTTCGTAACGCCTCAAATTCCCTTTTAACGTTTTCATTAAATTTTCCCTGATTTTCAACATGTTAATTTATGTTCTGGTACTCTTCGGTTTCTGCAAATGGCAATGGAGCTGTATCGTCTGAATCTCTGTCCCCATTTAAACTAAGACTTTTCAATTTATCTGAAATCTCCTCAACTCTTTCCGATAAGTCACCTATTTTTTCTTTCTGTTTATTTACTCCTTCCGTAAGTGTCGCGACTCGGGTTTCAGTATTGACACATTTAGTAGTTAACAGTTCATACTGTTGTGTTAGGTTATTTATTCTGTAATTTGGTACCGATTCCTCGATTCTTTCAAACATTTCTTCCTTATCGTGTGCGAGTTGTAAATTTAACTATCAAAATTTTTGTACTATCAAGCGATCTCTTTCTTCCTGTTCTCTATCCTGTTCCTTTTGTCTAATTTCTATTGAAATTAATCTATTATTGTGAGCATTCAAAATCGGTTATACTTCTTCTCTAATTCCTTTCTTTAATTCATCTTTCACGTTTTTAAAACATGTCCCTATTCGTGAGTCTAACCGTGTTTCCATTGTTCCCATATCAGTTTCTAACCGTGTTGCCAATTTTCCCATATCTGTTTTTAATTCAGATCCTAACTGTGATCCCAATGAGTCTAACCGTGTTTCCATTGCTCCCATCTCAGTTTTAATTGTTCCTATTTGTGAGTCTAACCGTGATCCCACTGTTTTTAATTC
Source organism: Schistocerca gregaria (assembly GCF_023897955.1). Taxonomy (NCBI): domain Eukaryota; kingdom Metazoa; phylum Arthropoda; class Insecta; order Orthoptera; family Acrididae; genus Schistocerca; species Schistocerca gregaria. The sequence continues at coordinate 426,690,783 of NC_064927.1, forward strand.
AGATCTTAACTGTGTTTCCATTGTTCCCATACCAGTGTCTAACCGTATTGTCAAATTTAATATAGCACCCATCAAGTGCTCCATATTTACTGGTTCAAAATTCTTTTCGCCCCTAAAATTTCCCGTATAACTAACTTCCTTCGGCATAGCCGTAAAGCTATCTGTCTTCGATACTATTTCACAATCTTCTATCGTTAATCTCGTATTCTGTGAATTTTTTGATTGAGAAAAATTTTGAACTGGTTCCGGACTATTTTTCCGACTTATTAAATTGTTTTCTACTTCATTATTCATTATACTGTTCTCATGCCATGTTAACAATTTCGTCATTCTCACAATCCATCATTTTTGCCTTTTTCGTCGATCGCGTAATCATTTACAAAACATATAAAACTCGTCACTATAGGAAAATTACACACAATATGACACTTTATCACCAACAATACTATTCACACAAAATGCTTCCCGACAAACACGATTAACGAACAATTGAAATCTTTATAATTGCACAAAATTGTCAAACTCCTATACAAGACATCAACAATTAAATTCTGCAAAAATACCATTAGAAGAATGACAAGACAACTACAAATGTTCAATTACCAAACCTACACATGCAATATAGACTACAATTACTAAACTACAAATTATTACAACAATCCTACTGTTTGCTATTTTTACTATTAAAAGAATTCCAAGGGACGATCCGAAGCAGCGGTCGCCACGTGCATGGGGGCTTAATTAAATAAAATGCAAATATTTTTTAGTTTTAGTCGTTGTTTGTCCGGTTATGCAGTCTCGTAACCGGTTGGCCCTGAATAATACACTCCTGGAAATGGAAAAAAGAACACATTGACACCGGTGTGTCAGACCCACCATACTTGCTCCGGATACTGCGAGAGGGCTGTACAAGCAATGATCACACGCGCGGCACAGCGGACACACCAGGAACCGCGGTGTTGGCCGTCGAATGGCGCTAGCTGCGCAGCATTTGTGGACCGCTGGCGTCAGTGTCAGCCAGTTTGCCGTGGCATACGGAGCTCCATCGCAGTCTTTAACGCTGGTAGCATGCCGCGACAGCGTGGACGTGAACCGTATGTGCAGTTGACGGACTTTTGCGAGGGCGTATAGTGGGCATCCGGGAGGCCGGGTGGACGTACCGCCGAATTGCTCAACACGTGGGGCGTGAGGTCTCCACAGTACATCGATGTTGTCGCCAGTGGTCGGCGGAAGGTGCACGTGCCCGTCGACCTGGGACCGACCCGCAGCGACGCACGGATGCACGCCAAGACCGTAGGATCCTAGGCAATGCCGTAGGGGACCGCACCGCCATTTCCCAGCAAATTAGGGACACTGTTGTTCCTGGGGTATCGGCGAGGACCATTCGCAACCGTCTCCATGAAGCTGGGCTACGTTCCCGCACACCGTTAGGCCGTCATCCGCTCACGCCCCAACATCGTGCAGCCCGCCTCCAGTGGTGTCGCGACAGGCGTGAATGGAGGGACGAATGGAGACGTGTCGTCTTCAGCGATGAGAGTCGCTTCTGCCTCGGTGCCAATGATGGTCGTATGCGTGTTTGGCGCCGTGCAGGTGAGCGCCACAATCAGGACTGCTTACGACCGAGGCACACAGGGCCAACACCCGGCATCATGGTGTGGGGTGCGATCTCCTACACTGGCCGTACACCTCTGGTGATCGTCGAGGGGACACTGAATAGTGCACGGTACATCCAAACCGTGATCGAACCCATCGTTCTACCATTCCTAGACCGGCAAGGGAACTTGCTGTTCCAACAGGACAATGCTCGTCCGCATGTATCCCGTGCCACCCAACGTGCTCTAGAAGGTGTAAGTCAACGACCCTGGCCAGCAAGATCTCCGGATCTGTCCCCCATTGAGCATGTTTGGAACTGGATGAAGCGTCGTCTCACGCGGTCTGCACGTCCAGCACGAACGCTGGTCCAACTGAGGCGCCAGGTGGAAATGGCATGGCAAGCCGTTCCACAGGACTACATCCAGCATCTCTACGATCGTCTCCATGGGAGAATAGCAGCCTGCATTGCTGCGAAACGTGGATATACACTGTACTAGTGCCGACATTGTGCATGCTGTGTTGCCTGTGTCTATGTGCCTGTGGTTCTGTCAGTGTGATCATGTGATGTATCTGACCCCAGGAATGTGTCAATAAAGTTTCCCCTTCCTGGGACAATGAATTCACGGTGTTCTTATTTCAATTTCCAGGAGTGTATGAGTACGCAATTTGACTGCATAGAATAACAACAAAGAATGAAAGGAAATTTCCGTTCACACAGTTAATTAATTAAGTCCCCAGCAACTATAAAAGCTACGAAACAACAAAGCACAAATGTAACTGTTCTGTGTGTGGAAGTGTGATTCAACATACACATCTGGCACGGTTCTTCCATGATAAGACAAGATATTTTAAACACGATTTACACTGAAGTAATTAAAAAAACTAGAAATACTATAATTGCATATAGAAACCAGAATTACAGTCTAACACAAGAACACGAGCCAGATGCTTTGTTGACTGAACCTGTGACCAAGAGGCATTGTTATTTAGGACGTCTAAAATAAAAAATTTGCTTTACCTTCATATATATTGACGAAAAATACACTTTGATCATCACAACATCCCCAATCGAATAACATATGGTGTATTGCCCAACAGAACACCTAGTACTCTATCGACGTCTCAACAAGCACAGATCACGCCTACCTCAGAACTACCACTGCCCTCAGCAACTTCTGAGGTGCAACTGCCAGTGGAGGAGGGTGAATAATACTCTTTGGCGCAATCTCTTGCGCTGTGACTCAGTGTAGCCACCTTTCAAACTTTGTTCAAACATGAGCAGCCGTCGTGCACAGATGGTTAATCGACTTCCCAGCGCCGCCTCTATACAGCACTCCGTTTGCAGGCCTCAAGTGGCCCATCGGGACCATCCGACCGCCGTGTCTTCCTCAAGTTGAGGATGTGGATATGTGGGGCGTGGGATCAGCACACCGCTTTCCCGGTTGTTATGATGGTTTTCTTTGGGCGGAGCCGCTAATATTCGGTCGAGTAGCTCCTCAATTGGCATCACGAGGCTGAGTGCACCCCGAAAAATGGCAACAGCGCATGGCGGTTGGATGGTCACCCATCAAGTGCCGGCCACGCCCGACAGTGCTTAACTTCGGCGATCTCACGGGAACCGGTGTATCCACTGTGCAAAGGCCGTTGCCTCCTATATACAGGGGGAACGATAATAAAACCGACAAAGAGCAGGGACGAATTCCTGACTGGAAATGGAAGAAAAATAGGTCCTATGGACACGTGTCCGGGAATGCGTCACTGCCAGTGTAGGCGCTGATCATTTGCCGTGTGTTCTTTGTGTACTGCAAGATTTTGATGTATTCAGAGTACTGTAAGCAGCAGAATGGTCCGGTATTCATATCGGGAACAAGCCGAGACGGTGTTTGTGTACAGATGTAATTCCACATCCGTTTCTGCGGTTTTATGCTACAGTCGATACAACCATTCATAGTACTTAATTTTTAACTGACACTTCATGTAGACTACCAGCCATGAAAACTGCTACACCAAGAAGAAATGCAGATGATAAACGGGTATTCATTGGACAAATATATTATACTAGAACTGACATGCGATTACATTTCCACGCAATTTGGGTGCATAGTTCCTGAGAAATCAGTACCCAGAACAACCACCTCTGGCCGTAATAACGACCTTGATACGTCTGGTCATTGAGTAACAGCTTGGATGGAGTGAACAGGTACAGCTGCCATTGCAGCTTCAACACGATACCACAGTTCATCAAGGATAGTGATTGGCGTGTTGTGGCAAGCCAGTTGCTCAGCCGCCATTGATCAGACGTTTTCAGTTGGTGAGAGATCTGGAGAATGTGCTGGCGAGAGCAGCAGTCGAACATTTTCTGTATCCAGAAAAACCCATACAGGACCTGCAAATGTGGTCGTGCATTATCCTGCTGAAATGTATGGTTTCGCAGGGGTTGAATGAAGGATAGAGCCACGGTCGTAAAACATCTGAAATGTAACGTCCACTGTCCAAAGTACCGGCAATGCGAACAAGAGGTGACCGAGACGTGTAACCAATGGCACCCCATACCATCACGCCGGGTGATACGCCAGTACGGCGATGACGAATACACGCTTCCAATGTGCGTTCACCGCGATGTCGCCAAACACGGATGCGACCATCATGATGCTGTAAACAAACCTGGATTCATCCGAAAAAATGACGTTTTGCCAATCGTGCACCCAGGTTCCTCGTTGAGTACACAATCGCAGGCGCTCCTGTCTGTTATGCAGCGTCAAGGGTAACCGCAGCCACAGACTCCGAGCTGATAGTCCATGCTGCTGCAAACGTCGTCGAACTGTTCGTGCAGATGGTTGTTGTCTTGCAAACGTCCCCATCTGTTGACTCAGGGATCGAGACGTGGCTGCACGATCCGTTACAGACATGCGGACAAGATGCCTGTTATCTCGACGAGGCCGTTGGTATTCAGCATGGCATTCCGCATTACACTCCTGAACCCACCGATTACATATTCTGCTAATAGTCATTGGATCTTTACCAACGTGAGTAGCAATGTCGCGATACGATAAACCGCAATCGCGATAGGCTACAATCCGACCTTTAGCGTAGTCGGAGACGTGATGGTACGCATTTCTCCTCCTTACACGAGGCGTCACAACAACGTTTCACCAGGCAACGCCGGTCAACTGCTGTTTTTGTATGAGAAATCGGTTGGAAACTTTCCTCATGTCAGCACATTGTAGGTGTCGCCACAGACGCCAACGTGGTGTGAATGCTCTGAAAAAAGCTAATTATTTGCATATCACAGCATCTTCTTCCTGTCGGTTAAATTTCGCGTATGTAGCACGTCATCTTCGTGGTGTAGCAATTTTAATGGCCAGAAGTGTATTTATTCATTACGTTTCAAATATCTTGATCTCGGGTGATGCCATCGGGTATGTTCAAATTAAAATCACTGAAATACACATTTGAATGGTCAGCAGAATGTTCTGCTGGCGTCACTATCTTGTCTACAGTGCCTAAGCGTTTATTTTTCACTAACCTGGACACAACAAACTTGTCATGACCAGTGTAGCCCATGAGCAGTGCACCGAGTTCGATAGATGGCTCAAGGCGAGCTGAGCACCGTCTGTGTGGATAAGAGGGTCCTTGGTTCTCTCTCTTGTTAAAGAGAGGAAGTGAGTGGCAGTCGGGACGTGGTGGATGGCGTGTCTGGTGGAACGTAGAGGCTTCCTGGAGGGATATTGGTCAGCACTGCCGGCGCATCGTTTTTCCGGTGCGATCGTTAGCAGTCGGCGTTCTCCTCGCAGGACAGTACGGCTTTTGACATACCGTGCTGAGCGCGCCTAGTCCTGCCCTGGCTGTACTTTTTTGACGCTGTAGCCGGCTCCCTCCTGCAGAGTTTGGCGCCCCCTTCTGCATTCGACAACCGGAATGCCTGCACCACAGGATTTTGCTGGGCACCGAGCCAACCCCTCTTCGGGTCCCTTGGTCGAAGGGACAGTCCAGCCCCGCTTCCTTCCGTTTATGGTGAGCGTCATTTGTATTTCTCCACTGCCTGCCGTCTGTTGTGTCTGAGGCAGTTTGGCGCTTCCTTTTAGTGTTTCAGTACTTCGTTGTCATGCTCTCTCCCATTATCATTTAATGTGATTTTTACGGCACGTGCTCAACTCTCTCCCATGGGGAAATTGACTTATATTTAGAGTAAATGTTTTAACAATTTTAAGTAAAGTGCAGACTATTGTTCTGGTGATTTAACTTTAAGGCCTGGAGGCCTGTGCCCCATTCCAAATCACATCTTGTCACTACGTTGGCCTTTATAAAAGATATCGGCCCTATTTAGTGGCACTAACTTGTTTCTTGCAGCCCGCAATTTTTTCTCATCGGATGCCACAACAACCTCTAAGAAAAGTAAGCAGAATTTTTTATATGATGCTTAAACGATGCTTGAATCTATTAAATTACATGCAAATCGTGCTAAAAACAATTCTGTTAGGACGAATGAAGTTCTTAAGAACCTCTGACGTGATCATGAAATTAAGAATACGCCATCGGTATGTCTTGGTTTGTGGATGCCAGTTTGACGGCTGCTTCTGCTTGTGATGTGTTCTACAGTTAAGATGCTCGTGATTTGGATCTGATACGCCCGCTAAATCCGCTGGGCAGAACAGGTAATAGGATTGTGGAAAGGGCCAAGGGTTGAGGTCAGTTTCTGCTTCCAATAGTCATTCAGTGTAATTTAATAACCTTTACAACCAAAGCGTCACATAGCCGAATGTCCCCAACCAGGGGACAGTCACGGACAGACCGACAAAACAACTGGCTAGTCACCAGTCGGTACATGAGAATTCAAACAGCAAATCTCGCCAACAGCGAACCACCGAAAGGAACGACACAAGATGTTGCTTGGCTACGCGAAACCACTACTCAACCCTGACGTCCTGGGTCGGTGAACCACGAAGCTCGTAGCGATCGGACATCTACACACGCTCTGACACTGCGCATGCACCGCCAGTGATCGCAGCTGACTGCACCGCGCGGAGATAACTTCCCTGGTCTGTAGCAACCGACCGACTCCCCCAGAATGCCGACAACGTCTAAAATAGTTGTCAGTGGAAATAACGCGAACTACACACACAACTTGACTAACACTATCACGAAGACCTGAACGACACCCAACAGTAACTAAGCACGCACGAAGACAAATCGGGAGGCGATGCACGCACGCACACACACACACACACACACACACACACACACACACACACACACACACACACGCACACACTCACCCAACCGAGTCATGAACGATCGGCGAGCCAAGACGCGTCGTCCGGTAGAACGACCGACCGACGATCCACCGAGACAGTGACACAGCTCAAGCGATGCACGGCGGTAATGGTCGGGCGAGCCATGTCGACGCAGAGCTGTTGCTGTAACCCGATTGCACTAGTGCCGCATTGCAACTCCCCGGATGGCAGGTCCGGACTGCGCTCCAGACGCGTTCCAACTGGCTGGCGGACGCGAAATCGCAACCCGAACTGCGACCAACTCGTCTACAACAAACAACGAGCGAGAAGTAATAGCAGTCGAGCAAAGATACCACGGGAGGGGATATATCGATACGCGCCGCTAGCGCCGATCGCGGTCAGGCAAAGCAACAATTCAGTAACGTAGTGGGATGGAAATACGTTAAAAACAGGTTGTAAAATACATGATGGAGGGAAAACGAGCCACGCACGGCTCACGATCGTTGACCGGTAGCAAATCTGCTTTTCAAGTGCTTAGCTCTCTCGAAATTGTTAACTTTATTTGGCACCACGAGGCGAGTTAACTTTCATTGGCGCTTTAATCTTAATAATAGTTTCTGGATTTCATTTAGAACCGGGACAATATGTTTTCATTCAACCTGTTCACTGCTGAAGACAGCTCGCTGTAGGCCTATATGTTGTGGTGCATACCCTATCCTTTCTCGGCTTTGTTGTTGCCGGATGCCTGGGTTCCAGTGTCTGCGTTTGTGGTCTGCTGCGTTGTCTGCGGATTTGTGTCCTGACCTGACTTGCGGCCGCTCCATAACTTGTAATTTCCATGTTATCGTGTGCCTCGGCATTACTTTCAACGTAAATTGTTAATACACTCCTGGAAATTGAAATAAGAACACCGTGAATTCATTGTCCCAGGAAGGGGAAACTTTATTGACACATTCCTGGGGTCAGATACATCACATGATCACACTGACAGAACCACAGGCACATAGACACAGGCAACAGAGCATGCACAATGTCGCCACTAGTACAGTGTATATCCACCTTTCGCATGGAGACGATCGTAGAGATGCTGGATGTAGTCCTGTGGAACGGCTTGCCATGCCATTTCCACCTGGCGCCTCAGTTGGACCAACGTTCGTGCTGGACGTGCAGACCGCGTGAGACGACGCTTCATCCAGTCCCAAACATGCTCAATGGGGGACAGATCCGGAGATCTTGCTGGCCAGGGTAGTTGACTTACACCTTCTAGAGCACGTTGGGTGGCACGGGATACATGCGGACGAGCATTGTCCTGTTGGAACAGCAAGTTCCCTTGCCGGTCTAGGAATGGTAGAACGATGGGTTCGATCACGGTTTGGATGTACCGTGCACTATTCAGTGTCCCCTCGACGATCACCAGAGGGGTACGGCCAGTGTAGGAGATCGCTCCCCACACCATGATGCCGGGTGTTGGCCCTGTGTGCCTCGGTCGTATGCAGTCCTGATTGTGGCGCTCACCTGCACGGCGCCAAACACGAATACGACCATCATTGGCACCAAGGCAGAAGCGACTCTCATCGCTGAAGACGACACGTCTGCATTCGTCCCTCCATTCACGCCTGTCGCGACGTCACTGGAGGCGGGCTGCACGATGTTGGGGCGTGAGCGGAAGACGGCCTAACGGTGTGCGGGAACGTAGCCCAGCTTCATGGAGACGGTTGCGAATGGTCCCCGCCGATACCCCAGGAGCAACAGTGTCCCTAATTTGCTGGGAAGTGGCGGTGCGGTCCCCTACGGCACTGCGTAGGGTCCTACGGTCTTGGCCTGCATCCGTGCGTCGCTGCGGTCCGGTCCCAGGTCGACAGGCACGTACACCTTCCGCCGACCACCGGCGACAACATCGATGTACTGTGGAGACCTCACGCCCCCACGTGTTGAGCAGTTCGGCGGTACGTCCACCCGGCCTCCCGCATGTCCACTATACGCCCTCGCTCAAAGTCCGTCAGCTGCACATACGGTTCACGTCCACGCTGTCGCGGCATGCTACCAGTGTTAAAGACTGCGATGGAGCTCCGTATGCCACGGCAAACTGGGTGACACTGACGGCGGCGGTGCACAAATGCTGCGCAGCTAGCGCTATTCGACGGCCAACACCGCGGTTCCTGGTGTGTCCGCTGTGCCGTACGTGTGATCATTGCTTGTGCAGCCCTCTCGCAGTGTCCGGAGCAAGTATGGTGGGTCTGACACACCGGTGTCAATGTGTTCTTTTTTCCATTTCCAGGAGTGTAGTTAATCTTCTCGTGGATTGTAACTTTTTAAAAAAAACTTTAAAAAATATCTGAAGTTTCACTTCTGGTGTTTCAAATTTAATGTCTTTTTTTAAGGGTGCAAACACAAATGGTTCAAAAGGCTCTAAGCACTACGGTACTTAACATCTGAGGTCATCAGTCCCGTGGACATAGAACTCCGTACTGAAGCGCCTAGAACCACTCCGCCACAGCGGCCGGCATGAAAACACAAGTTTGATCTTTAATGTTTTTTTTTTTAGTTGAGCCTTGTATTATTGATTAATAAATTGTTTCAAAGAGTATTTAGTAACAAAAGATGCTCAGTAGTTTTCCTCAGCCCTTCGTCTAGGACCTGTTGGTTAGTGTTCCTAACAGACACAATCTCTCGTTGTCTGTGTCATCCCACACTGGTAAATTCTAGTGTTTTGACTCGACTGATAGTTTCATTAGTCTCTTTCGAGAGTGCAACGTCTACTCTACGTCTGGTTAAAACTTTTTCACCGATTTCTCCCTTCGTCCTCGTGTAGCTTTCTATGTCGAAAAGATGTCCACGCAGCATCATCGTACTGAATTAGCTTGTTTGCTCGTCGTAGTCGTGTAGACTTTTCGCCTCTGTGCCATGTTACAGTGTTGCCCAGGGTACACCATTTGGGACAGGGGTTCCCATCCTGTCTGAGCCCAATATCCCTGGTATACCCCTCTCCCTCCCCCTCTCCCTCCCCCCTCCCTCCCCCTCTCCCTCCCCCTCTCTCTCCCCCTCTCCCTCCCTTCTCCATCGTCTTCGACATTATGTCTGACTGGACTTCAAATATTTGGACTCTGTAGGTGCTTCATTAAACCACAAAGTACTCAGTGAATAAGACAATATGTACTGCTCTGCTGTTTGCATTGAGGATAGACACTTGTTACAAAACATTCTTCCTCTGCAGTACTCCTCGTCCTAGTGACATGTACTTCACACATACCCTGAACTCCCACGCAAAAAGTGGTTCAGATGGCTCTGAGCACTATAGGACTTAACATCTGAGGTCATCAGTCCCCTACACTCAGAACTACTTAAACCTAACTAACTTAACGACATCGCACACATCCATGCTTGAGGCAGGATTCGAACCTGTGACCGCAGCAGCAGCGCTGTTCCGGACTGAAGCACCTAGAACCGCTCGGCTACAACGACCTGCAACTCCCACGCAGAATTAAGAAAGTTACAATGTGTGAACTACACTTATTGTTTCTAAATCGCTTGATTTTAGGACTCGTTTCTTCTGAAATGGAAGAAACTGCAAGGCTTCAGGCTTGCAGTTTTTTGTGTCTGATCACTGCCACCAGTAATAATAATAACAATAATAATAATAGTATTGTGTAGAACCCACAGCAATGCAGCAGCCACTATACAGTTACTGGTGTGTCACGCTGTCAATTACTTCGTTTATCTGTTACCAAGTGAATAATGAAGCAATTTCTGATGCACTGGGGTCTCCACATACAATTTAAAAAAGACATTCTCACGAAATATTTACGCATATATATGATGTGTATGTATTTCACTCTCGTGGATGGATGGCACAAAGTCCGAAGTACGTGTCTTACAGGTGGAGTATGTCAAGGAAGTTGTTGTGTATACATTTGTTTCACAAACCAAATAGTGTCGTTTTTAAAAAAAATCTAATTACTGGCTACTTACGTAACCAGTATTACAGTCTTATGGAAAGTGCTAATACTAATTATCTTGTAAATAATTTAATTTTGTGAATGGAACGCAATCGAATCCTTTTAACTCTCAGGAAATGTCATTTTACCCCTCCAGGGATAATTACCCCCGGGTTTGGAACGTGTGACCTAGGAGGTAGTGTATACGTAGCACCCGCTTTCGTAGTGTAGTACAGTCTTTTACTACCTGTGTCCCTTCTCCTGATGCCTTCTGCACGTTGAAATTTTCTACTATTATAAATTCTGCGTGTAGGCTGTGGCTGGATTTTAGTATCTTTGAATCTCTTTCTATTTTAATTGGCTGATGGGTCAGAATTTATTAGGTGGGCAGTAATTGTGCTGTGGGGTCTGTTGCTTCTTAGAGCTGTGAGGAGTTCTGAATAGCTGATTTTAAAGTTCATGCACGTTTATGCTAGGTATACTAACTGGCAAGTGTTGAATGTAAATTCGTATATGCCTGATGTGTTGAATTTATCTGTTGGCGTTTCCTGTGTTCTGGGCATTTTCTGTGTTTGTTGTCTACTACGTATTCTATTTCAAGCCCTGTTTATTTAAAATGGTGCCCATTCTGTAATCAGTAATATTTTTATACGTATGTGCCATTTTGTTTCGAGTGTGGGTTGTTGCTCTGGCAGGTCTTGCGTGTGGTCATTATTTGTTTGTTGGGCATTTCTGTATTTTGCAAGGTCTTATGTAGGCGTAGCCTGTCCCCTCATTTTCCAATTACATATTTGTTGGTTGAGGTTCTCTGTCATTTGGGTATCAATACATAGTAGAAGATGTGCCAGCAGCGTATGACACCACCAACCACAAGAAGCTGGTTAGAATTATACAGTCAGTCACTAAAGTTCATCCAAAGGTTACCCCAAAAGAGGTTTAAGAGTTTTTTTCCCTCTGCATGCTTATGAGAGCCGATGGAGGACGTTGAAAAATGGTCTCCCTCATGTCAGTGTCTTGGCACCCGAGCTGTTCAACGCATGTACTATTTATCCAGATGACACAGCAATGGCAGCTCAAGACAAAATCTCTGCGGACGAGGAGATGAAGCTGATAAGCAGCTGATGGTTTTGTTATGTGTCTGAATATCTTGTTCTCTAAGTTTTTCGTGGATTGTTTTCTAAGAGGCCTCTGCTCGGTGATCCCGTTGGCAGGCATCCATGTTGGGAATAAAATGTTTGGTTGAACACAAAGCAATTTAGTGCCATTATGTTCCTGAGTGTTGTTCCTATTTCATCAATGTGTATGTCTAGCACGTTACCTTATTGCTTTAGCCCTTGTGTAATAATGTTGAGTGTTTCATCTGTTGGAATGCAAGTGTACTCTGGCGCAGCTTCAAATGATGTAAGACTTTCTGTCCTTAATTCCCTAGAGTTATTTAAGATCCAGTTGTGTTCAAAAGTTTAGACACTATTTTGGGAAAGTGACAAGTATTGTTGCGTGGGCTGCTGTGGGAGTCAGCATCGGCACAAACAAGGAAGGAGAGAAGTCGCGATGGCCGGTAGCAGGAATCAAAAATTATCTCTTTTCTAAACCCTGGTCGCCAGTTTCGTAAAGGCCTGCTGTAGAGGCCGTGTAGCCACTGTTGTTACGGTAGGCAGACTTTGTGAGTTCGTGAAATGGCTTCTGCTGCTGTACACTCTCAGTAAAGTTTACGATTGGTCAATAAGTAATAAAGCGACATTGAACATAAAGAAAACTAATGCCATGAATTTCAGTTTGAAAAGAAAAAATGACAATGTTAAATTAAATGTAAATGACACATCTGTATAGACTGTGTAACAAATGCAAAATTTCTAGGAATGAATATTGGTTCTCAGTTGAAGTGGTGTTAACACACAAAGATACTTGCAAACAGAATGTCATCAGCATGTTATGCCCTTAGAACCCTATCATCAGTGTGTAACATGCAGTGTCTTTTAGTTATATGTTATTCATATGTAGCTATGGCATTCTTTTTTAGGGAACAGATGAACAAAATATGAACACAATTTTCAAACTCCAGAAAAGAGCCATAAGAATAATAACAAAAATACTAGTCGAGCTCATTGTAAAGATCTGTTCAGAACACAGCTCCATGTGAATACATTTGCCAGTCAGTTGTACACATCAAAAATAACATTGCTAATTACTGCACAAACATCTCTGTCAATGAGCATGCAACAACTCAACTTACATTTACCAAGAAAAAATAAACATAAAACTCAAAACAGCATTTTCTACCAAAGAATAAAACTGTATAATAAATTACCAAAAGAGATTAAAGAAATTGCAAAAATACACTTGTTAGAAAGGCAGGGGGGTACATTTAATACACTGAAGTATTACTTAGCTAAAACAGCGTAGGGGTTTCATAAAAAAGTTATACAAATAAATAATAATAATAATGATTATAAAATATCCAACATTCCACATAACAGCACTTTGTTTTTTTCCTTCTTTTTTTCCTTTCTAGAAATACTTACCCCCAAGCTATGCATAGCACAATACTAACACCTCTTCCTCTTTCTGAGCTCAACATCTCACTCACTATGGAGGGATGTTGATTCAGCCTTTCAGGGCAGCAAATGGGAAGTTTCGGTACAGAAAATGACCCAGAGATCACCAGTGTGTGTGTGTGTGTGTGTGTGTGTGTGTAGTGAGTGAAGTATTATGAAATAATTTGTGTATAGTGTGTGCAGTGACTGATAGTGAGATATGAGTGAACAATGTGGCATTACATCATTTAATAAGTTATTTGTAAAAAAAAAGTATTGTATACCAGGAGTAAATCTAATGATTGTCTCTAACTAGAAGTCTGTAAATATATGTGTATACGAATTAGTTTATTTTAAATTGATCTAAATTTGTAAATACTTTGACATGTCCTATATCCTTGTAAAAAGAGATCTAAGGATGAATAAAGCTACTACTACTACTACTACTACTACTACTACTACACTGTTAAGACAATTTCTCCCTTCCACTATTACACAGCTATGCCACAGGATCAGGTAACAGAACAAGGGAACAAAGCTTCCACTACACTCCAACAAATCAGTAGTAAAGTCACACAAATGAGTTAAAAGGTCTACTTATCTTTGTCACTTGGCGGGTATTGAGGTCTGCAAAACTAAATGTAATATAGCACAAAAAAGGTCCTCAACGTCTAAGCGCAAATAATCGTACGTAAAATTCACAGTACATAGCAAGTGCAACTAACAACTGCCTGTTCACTTCTAAGAGTTCACGTAACGACGTTCCCTGTCTGTCAGCCCTGGACGATTTCCTCTAACCAAGTGGGCGAGAGCCCTCTTCTATTTGTCGAGTAGGCTTTTGTCCGTTGTCGTCCGGTCATTGGCGGATCGTACTCGGCCGGCAATTATCCGAGGCGAAGTAGGTATTTTCATCCTCAGAGGCTCCCGTGGCGGTGGTTGAACTCACGCAGATGGCGAGTCTAAACGGCACTAGCGCCAGCTCGCATCTTTGCGCATGTGGTGCTTTAGCCCTGGCTGTGTCTTGTTCGGACGACACAGAAATCTGCACATACACTCTAATTTAACAGAATATTCCTACAAAGGAAAGAAACATAACTACTCGTTATGAAGTGGCTTGACTTGCTTCCTGTGCCTCCATGCAATTTCATGTACTGTCTATTATTACGTTCAGGAATGGGCTAAGTATCGTCTTCCTATTACACACTACTGACGCTCTCGAACCCTGCGACCGAACTGGAGCGATGGGCAGCTGTTTAAACCACCATTGACAACAGGCGCTGAACTCTGTCTTCCCATTGGCGCGCAGATCAGCACCTTCTTAATGCCGTTTTGCGGTGCGCAGTCGATGCTTTAGGACTGTACAAGTGTTATTTTCGAACAAAGTTCTGCAAAATACACTCCTGGAAATTGAAATAAGAACACCGTGAATTCATTGTCCCAGGAAGGGGAAACTTTATTGACACATTCCTGGGGTCAGATACATCACATGATCACACTGACAGAACCACAGGCACATAGACACAGGCAACAGAGCATGCACAATGTCGGAACTAGTACAGTGTATATCCACCTTTCGCAGCAATGCATGCTGCTATTCTCCCATGGAGACGATCGTAGAGATGCTGGATGTAGTCCTGTGGAACTGCTTGCCATGCCATTTCCACCTGGTGCCTCAGTTGGACCAGCGTTAGTGCTGGACGTGCAGACCGCTTGAGACGACGCTTCATCCAGTCCCAAACATGCTCAACGGGGGACAGATCCGGAGATCTTGCTGGCCAGGGTAGTTGACTTACACCTTCTAGAGCACGTTGGGTGGCACGGGATACATGCGGACGTGCATTGTCCTGTTGGAACAGCAAGTTCCCTTGCCGGTCTAGGAATGGTAGAACGATGGGTTCGATGACGGTTTGGATGTACCGTGCACTATTCAGTGTCCCCTCGACGATCACCAGAGGTGTACGCCAGTGTAGGAGATCGCTCCCCACACCATGATGCCGGGTGTTGGTCCTGTGTGCCTCGGTCTTATGCACTCCTGATTGTGGTGCTCACCTGCACGGCGCCAAACACGCATACGACCATCATTGGCACCAAGGCAGAAGCGACTCTCATCGCTGAAGACGACACGTCTCCATTCGTCCCTCCATTCACGCCTGTCGCGAGCTGCACGATGTTGGGGCGTGAGCGGAAGACGGCCTAACGGTGTGCGGGACCGTAGCCCAGCTTCATGGAGACGGTTGCGAATGGTCCTCGCCGATATCCTAGGAGCAGCAGTGTCCCTAATTTGCTGGGAAGTGGCGGTGCGGTCCCCTACGGCACTGCGTAGGATCCTACGGTCTTGGCGTGCATCCGTGCGTCGCTGCGGGTCGGTCCCAGGTCGACGGGCACGTGCACCTTCCGCCGACCACTGGCGACAACATCGATGTACTGTGGAGACCTCACGCTCCACGTGTTGAGCAATTCGGCGGTACGTCCACCCGGCCTCCCGCATGCCCACTATTCGCCCTCGCTCAAAGTCCGTCAACTGCACATACGGTTCACGTCCACGCTGTCGCGGCATGCTACCAGTGTTAAAGACTGCGATGGAGCTCCGTATGCCACGGCAAACTGGCTGACACTGACGGCGGCGGTGCACAAATGCTGCGCAGCTAGCGCCATTCGACGGCCAACACCGCGGTTCCTGGTGTGTCCGCTGTGCCGTGCGTGTGATCATTGCTTGTACAGCCCTCTCGCAGTGTCCGGAGCAAGTATGGTGGGTCTGACACACCGGTGTCAATGTGTTCTTTTTTCCATTTCCAGGAGTGTATGTGTAGTATTTGTGTCCTCAGCAACAAATGGGAACGCAGATGAAAAAGTACACTACCCACCATTAACATTGCTACACTACGAAGATGACGTGCTACAGACGCGAAATTTAACCGACAAGAAGAAGATACTGTGATATACAAATAATTAGCTTTTCAGAGCATTCACACAAGGTTGGCGCCAGTGGCGACACGTACAACGTGGTGACATGAGAAAAGTTTCCAATCGATTTCTCATACACAAACAGCAGTTGACCGGCGTTGCCTGGTGAAACGTTGCTGTGATGCCTCGTGTAAGGAGGAGAAATTCCTACCATCACGTTTCCGACTTTGATAAAGTTCGAATTGCAGCCTACCCCGATTGCGGTTTATCGTATCGCGACATTGCTGCTCGCGTTGGTCGAGATCCAATGACTGTTAGCGGAACATGGAATTTGTGGCTTCAGGAGGAAAGTACGGAACGCCGTTCCGGATCCCAACGGCTTCGTATCACTAGCAGTCGAGATGACAGCAATCTTATCCGCTTGGCTGTAACGGTTCGTGCACCCACGTCTCGATCCATGGGTCAACAGATGGGTACGTTTGTAAGACAACAACAATCTGCACGAATCAGTTGGACAACGTTTGCAGCAGCATGGACTATCAGCTCGGAGATTATGGCTGCGATTACCCTTGAGGCTGTATCATAGACAGGAGCGCCTGCGATGGTGTACTCAACGACTAACCTCGGTGCACGAGTGGCAGAACGTCATTTTTTTCGGTTGAATTCAGGTTCTGTTTACAGCATCATGATGGTCGCATTCGACGTAAACGCACATTGGAAGCGTGTATTCGTCATCGCCATACTGGCGTATCACCCGGCATGATGGTATGGGGTGCCATTGGTTACACGTCTCGGTCATCTCTTGTTCGCATTAACAGCGCTTTGAATGGTGGACGTTGCATTTCGGATGTGTTACGACCCGTGGCTCTACCATTGATTCGATCCCTGCGAAGCCCTAAATTTCAGCAGGATAATGCACGACCGCATGTTGCAGGTCCTGTACGGACCTTTCTGGATACAGAAAATGTTAGACTGCTGCCCTGGACAGCACATTCTGCAGATCTCTGACCAATTGAAAACGTCTGGTCAATGGTGGCCGACCAACTGACTCGTCACAATACGCCAGTCACTACTCTTGATGAACTGTGGTAACGTGTTGAAGCTGCATGGGCTGCTGTACCTGTACACACCATCCAAGCTCTGTTTGACTCAATGCCCAGGCGTATCATGGCCATCATTACGGCCAGATGTGGGTGTTCTGGGTACTGATTTCTCAGGATCTATGCACAAAAATAGTGTGAAAATGTAATCACATGTCAGTTCTAGTATAACATATTTGTCCAATGAATACCCGTTTATCATCTGCATTTCTTCTTGGTGTAGCAATTTTAATGATCAGTAGTGTTGTAATTATGTAATAGGCGTATTTAAACTGTTTTAGCATGTAATTATCTGAACTGTTTCTTATTTAAATTGTTTTGTTAATTAAATTGCATTGTGTATTATTGAGAAAGAGCGGGAAACCGCGCATAGATACATTTTGAGAAAGAGCGGGAAACAGCGCGCAGGAATACATCTGTAATGGTAGCAGGGATTGTCTGCACCAAAAACCATTGTTGTCGGCGAGACCGCACTTTTGTAGCATTGAGCGTTGGAAGCGAGCAGTTGCGAGTAAGATGTGAGACGAGGCAGT
Source organism: Schistocerca gregaria (assembly GCF_023897955.1). Taxonomy (NCBI): domain Eukaryota; kingdom Metazoa; phylum Arthropoda; class Insecta; order Orthoptera; family Acrididae; genus Schistocerca; species Schistocerca gregaria. The sequence continues at coordinate 426,708,616 of NC_064927.1, forward strand.
CGTAGCTAGCGAGACATGAGAGGAGGTCGCTGTAAGCGAGGTATGAATTAACACTTTGAAAGAAGCGGTGTGCTCGCCAGCCACTCGCTATATGTAGCGCAATGCTAGTTTTTAAGAATTTTTGTAAAGAACTATGCCCCTTGTAATTGTTTGTCAAGATCGTTCTCAGAATATAGTTATGTAATTTTGATGGAAAATTAGGTATGTAGCGCAACGCTACTTTTTAAGAATTTTTGTAAAGAACTATACCCCTTGTAATTGTTTGTCAAGATCGTTCTCAGAATATAGTTAACTTCTACCAGATTAAATGCATTAAGAATTTTCTATCCCAAAATCATTCACGTAAATGCTTTACGGAATTTATTGTTATCTTAAAAGAAAAGTCTAAACTGAGCTTCAGCTTTTATCAAATCTAAATTAACTTCAACTTAAAGAATTCCAGTCACAAAGTATTATGAAACTCCACCAGCAGCTTATAATTATGTTAAAGAGAAGTAAGTATATTCATTCCACAGTTTGCTGTAGCAGTCAGATGGCGATCCAGTATAAATAATTAAAGGTAAGAATCAGTCTTAATAATTTCAGGTAACGACTGAGGGCCACGGCGACAACACATTTTATGTTTCGTCGTAATAATCAGCAGGTAGTCTTGACAGAGCAGCAGTTAAAAGATTTTAAGAGACGCAGCGTTCAGTCAGCAAGCAAACGTTCATCCAATATTAGACGGGAAGGTTTCAATACAAATACACACAGAAGTCAATCCGAAACGGATCCAATAATGGCATTTTTGCTACAAATGAGACAAGACATGAATCAAAACTTTAACAGAGGGTCACAAGAATTAGAAAAAAGGTCACAAGATCTAAAAAACGAAATTAAGGCAGAACACGCACACACAGATCAGAAATTAGACAACATGTACCAAAATCTAAAACACGAAATCAAAGTAGAAATTCAAACAGTCGCTGAAAAATGTTCACAATCAACACAAGAATTACGCGACAAAATTCAAGAAATATCCGATAACCAAGCAACATTTGCAGTTAGTATACGGGAAACAATGACAGAAAACTTTGCTAAACAAAACGCTCAGATTGATGAACGTTTTAACAATCACACAGAAAACTGTTTGATACGTCACCGTAAACTGGCGCTATCGCAGGATAAAGAACGAAAAGAATTACTACAAACAATCACTAAACAGCGCCAGGACGACAAAAAGAAAGTGTTTGCCCAGGGCAAAACATATGTAGACAATCACATACAGTCGATCTCGGAAGAAATCGAAACGGTCAAAGAAACAAATAATCAAATACAAGACAGGCTTACAGAAATCCAAACACAGACAATCGATGTGAAAACTTCTACAGACACTGAAATCCAGAATGTTAAAGATAAATTAACAGAGGACGTTCAGACACTAACTGACAAAATAGAACACATAGAAATTAACCATGACACAGAAAATTTAAAGGCAGATTTTAAGAAAGTCACCAAAAGCAACCGTAAATTACGAAACGAACTGACAGAAAAGATCAATGAACTCACTACAAGAATAGATCTTTTAGATACTAACAATGACGAGAGATCAGACGACACTGCACCAGTCCCAGTGCAACAGAACTCTAATAGTAATAACACGCCATTGACAAATATACAACAAACTATCACAGATCTAAAATCGCGTAATGATTCATTGCATCAGCAAATAAATTCTCTACAGCAAGAGATAGCGGACGCACAAGAAACCGCCGTACATAATCATTTTCAACAGAACACACACCGTTACGAAATGCCTCAGATCCATAATACATATAATGTTGGTAGACTTCAGAGAGTAAGAGATTTTACCCAGGAAGAAAGACACCCGAATCCATATTCAAGACAATACGACAACACTTACACACACAGACATGACAGTTTTGATCACAAAAATTTTCTTTCAGTTAGAAAGTTTAAAACATTTAAAAACGACAGGGCGCAAATACATCCGTTGGATTTTATCCAACAGTTCAGGGGAGCACTTCCACCATCATGGCCAGTACAACATAAGTTAGAATTTATTGTCAGTTTTCTTGAAGGAGAACCAGCACGACGAATGCGACCAATTGCTAGACAATGTTTTTCCGTAGAAGCATTTGAGGAAGCATTTTTATCAGCATATTGGTCTGACACTACACAAAACAGCATCAAAGATCGGCTACTTAGTTTGCCAAACTTTGAAAATTCTACCTTTCCAACAATCACACAATTTTTCGAGTACATGGTGGAACAGAACCAGTACCTCAACGAGCCATACAGTCAATCGGCATTAATACAGCTTTGCATTTCAAAACTGCCCAGAGCTTTGAAAGTGTCATTACTGACAGGGCAACAAAAGGACAATGTATCCGCTTTTAGAGACATCTTACAACTATTAGAAGCACACCAGGCAGACTACGCATTTGTTAACAAAAATTTTTCACGACGGAACGGAAAACAAACAAACTCAGCTACTTTTGAACAAACACGATTTGGTAATAACAATCCGAGTAAACGCTTTCGCAGCGAAAATGACAACGAAAACAGGAGTAATGAAAAACATTATACTGACACGGTAAATTTATATTCAGGACAGCAACAGAATCCGAGACTTAACACGCAACCGAATAGGTCAAATTTCCATATGAATCATCGCTCAGATAATGCGACCGGGGAAGGCCATTACGCGGGTCGACCGCAAAATGAACAAAAACAAACGTTTCTACGGGATGCAGGTGGGCTGCCTTACAGTCACAGTTATAACGACAGGAGAAAAGAAAACGAACACAGACCGCCGAGGACGTTCCACAATGACAATTTTAACGGAAACTACAACAGGGCCCAACAGCTGCGTTACCGTATGAATGTACCAGACACCAGATTTCATCCACCAGACACTGCTAATAATCAAAACGGCAGAACTGTACAGTTGATAGAACACATACCAAACTCCCAAGCTGAAAATCACATATCGGAAGAATTATGACTAGAGAAAACCTGCAATGAATCTCTTAATGTCGATACTATGAAATCACACAGAGAAAACATAACGACCGAAAATGCCATTACATTTGACGACGTGAGAGACACATTGTTACAGGAAAAACCAATCCTACAGAAAACAATATATCACCCAATAATAGAGATAAATTTACAGTCGCACAATATTTTAGCGATAATTGATTCAGGTTCACCTATGTGCGTAATTAACGAAGACACATTTAACAGTTGCAATAGCAATAATGATTACCCAGTATTTCCTTTAAACAGAACGAAGGTCAAGGGAGCTTTTGCAGGAAAAGGCATTGAAGTTAAAAGACAGACACAATTAACATTTGTTTTTGCAGGGGAAACGTTCCACAGTGATTGTTGGATAGTTTCGAATTTAACAACAGACATGATATTAGGAATAAATTTTCTTGTTCAGTACGATGCGAAGATTGACTTCAAATCGTCATACCTCACACTACAAAAGGAAAACAGGGAAGTGATCGTAAGATTTCAAAACACAGTATCCTCCGAAGAACAAAATATGCACAGGATCGAGATTATTACTGATTCTCAAGATAACGATTGTTATATCGCACTATACACGAACACACTTAATAATGACTTGGTAGAGGAACAGGAGTACAATATGTTCGAGACAATTACACGCAAGGTAGACAATAGTGTAGCAAAATGCGACGCAGAACGCACAGAACTTGAAAATATTCTGGTACAACACAAAGCAGTTTTTGCCAATGTTCCAGGAACAATGACAGGATTTATGTACGAATTTCAGGTGAAACCACACGAGACTTTCAAAGCAAAGCATTATCCAATCCCACACATACACACAGAAGCAGTTAAGAAAGAATTACGAGCAATGATCGATCAAGGAATAATAGAACCAGCAGCCAGCCAATATATAAATCCACTACACATTGTTGAAAAGAAGGATGGATCACTACGTTTAGTTTTAGATTCACGTCAAGTTAATAAAATAATCATTACAGAAACCGACCGACCACAGACGTTAGAAGAGTTACTGCAAAAATTTCATGGCACCTCCGTTTATACTACACTCGACCTCAAATCAGGGTTTTGGCAAATCCAACTACACCCAAATTGCCGAAAATATACGGCATTCCTTTGCTTTGGGGAATGCTATCAATTTTATAAACTTCCGTTTGGACTAACGATTTCGTCTGCCGCCTTTATACGAGGCATGAATACTATTCTACCACAAGATCTGAAAAACAAAATTACTACATATGTCGATGACATTTTAATTGCAGCAGAAAACTGGGAACAACACAATCATACTCTTCAACAATTACTGAATACATTCGAGCAGAATGGTATAACTATAAACTTGCGTAAATCTGAATTTGGTAAAGCGTCAATAAAATTTCTAGAGCACATTATCTCACAAACAGGTATCGCACCAGACCCTGACAAATTGCAAGCACTGAAAGACATCGACGTGCCAACAAACAAAAAGGAACTTCGGAGCTTTTTAGGTCTTATCAATTATTTTAGAAAATTTATCCACTACAAAGCATTAGACACGCCCTTGCTATACCAGCTTACAAGTAAAAACACACTTTGGTCATGGAATGAAGACGTTGAAGCTGAATTCGAGAACTTGAAAGAAGCATTATTAAAAGCACCTTTGTTATCACACCCTGACCCAACACAAAACTTTTCCGTTGCAACAGATAGTTCAACCACAGCACTAGGAGTACATATTTTCCAAGAAATAAAGGAAGAAGATAAGACAGTCGTGAAACACATTGCTTTTGCAAGCAGGATACTTTCTCCAGCAGAGCGCAATTATTCTGTAACAGAATTAGAGACACTATGTGTAATTTACGCTTTTAAGCGATTCCGTCATTTTCTATATGGCCGACATACAACAATATATACCGATCACCGAGCAATCCAGTTTTTATTGTCAGCAAAACTTACGCACGATAGATTAAGCCGCTGGAAATTATACTTACAAGAGTTTGATTTTACCATTATACACATTCCAGGCACGCAGAATACTGTTGCCGACGCATTGTCGAGGTCCATTCACAATAAACGCATGGAGAAAGAAAATACCTTTTGCTACAACAACCATAGTATTATGTATATTAAACAAGTAGCTTTCGAAAACTTTATATCAGCAGCATTACAGGATATAGAGAGAGAACAGCAGAAAGATGAAACACTGAAAGAGATTGTAACGCTTTTGAAAGACAGAAGTAACGCTAAAGTCAGACTTCATTACACTGTACATCAAAATATACTCTTTATTCGATCATACCGAGACGGTAATAATTGGCTTTTATGCATTCCGGAAGGGATCGTAAATAAACTGATATGGTATACATATCTAAGTTATGGACACTACGGAGCGAGGAAATGCTTTCTGATTCTGCGACAAAATTGCCACTTTAATAACATGGAAAAACACATAAGAAAAGTAATAGCATCATGCAAGATATGTCAAAAAGCTAAATCATCAACAGTGTCACACATTCCACCATTGTATCCCATCATACCGGTTAAGTTAAGACACATGGCAGCAGTGGATCTTTTCGGTCCAATCCCCAGAACAAATAATGGTTATAGTTATATTTTTGTAGCTGTAGAACTAACATCCAAATTTGTAACATTTTCTCCACTAAGGAAAGCAACAGCAAGAACAGTATCAAGAGCGTTTGTAAGAGATTTTCTATCAGTAGTAGGACGTGTACAGAAGGTTATTTCGGATAACGGTCCGCAGTTTAGGTCAGACGTATGGAAGAAAATGTTAGAAAGTAAGAACATAACACCTATTTACATATCAAGATATCACAGTTCTTCCAACACATCAGAAAGAATAATGAAAGAGATCGGGAAGTTATGCAGAATTTATTGTCATAAAAGACATACAACATGGGATAAATATATTTTACAGTTTCAAGAAGTGATAAATGCAATACCCAATGAATCTACGATGCTATCACCAACCGTAATACTGACAAATAAAGACCCACCGAACAAAATTACCGAACTAATTACTTTTCCTAAGACGCGTAGGCTTCGACATTGTGAAATAATAGACACAGCATTAGCAAACACTAAAAGAGCTGCAGATCGGCGGAAGAAACAACAGAAGCAGGTAAGTCGACTACAGAAGTACGAGATTGGCGACAAAGTACTGATTCGCACTCATTTTCTTTCCAACAAAGGTAAGCACAGATGCCGTAAATTCGAACTTCTGTATGCAGGCCCTTACAGAGTTCGTAATATTCCACACGCTAATGTAGTGCATGTGGAAACGCTACGTAAGAAGAAATCATTAGGGAATCATCATGTATCCAACGTGAAACATTTCTTGACTTAAATTTTTGCATTTCAGCTGACGAAAGGACGGCGTGACACGTAAGTATGCAACAATGGTAGTTTCAGCGCGCTTCAGTAACAAACAAAGCCGCGACACGCAGCGGGCCGCTAATATTTCACCGTACCTTAAAGAACACAGCAGTACTTAATGATGCTACGCCAGCCAAGACAAATAAAAACACGAGAAACATTTCCTAACTTAAAGAGAACATGCAGACAACGACACGACGTATGAATTTGTGCACTGAGAGCTCATAAATGAAAGAAATTTTTTTTATAACGTGACATAATTACTTAAGAAAATGTCGATTTTTGCAATAGCTAAACTGATAATATAGATCGTTCATTAATCAATTATTTTAGTGGTAACATTAACATGTACTGTTTATTCCAGAATGCAGCATTGTTGTCACACGTCATCAAAATGAAACGTAGTTTTAGTTAGAATAAGGATGTGAATCTTTAGGTCACGCAGATAGCTGACGCTAATTGTCATTACAGAAATTTTATAGGTCATGCCGGGAGCTGACGTGATTTTGCAGCAGTTAATATTATGATAAAGTGTTTTATAGGTCATGCCAGGAGCGGACGAGAAGTACCAGAAGATGTTTATTGAAGTCATGCCGTGCACTGACGATAATTAATACTGAATGTTTTATAATAAGTCATGCCGTGCGCTGACGTTAATTAATGCTGAATGTTTATAACAGGTTATGCAGAGAGTTGACACAGATGCAGAAGAAGAATGTGTATGTTATGTTAGTATATAAGAAATGTATAATGTTAAGAAATAATTTTGCTAGCATGTGACACATTGCAACACTATGGATGGGGACCACACATTACAATGTCTAACTAGAATAATGTTTACCTTAATTTTCAGCTGCAAAAGAATACTTTAAATAATTTTATGACAGTAATTTTATTGTATATTATGACCTGACATTTGACGACTCATAACTGATGACTACACCCCTGAATGGAAGATAAAATTTTAGGACAGTAAGTCAAGAAATGCATTGTCAACAAAATTTATAATTAATGATGTAAGAAACTAAGATATGTAAATACAGAATAAGTAATAATGTACTTGTCTATAACAAATCTGTATACTATCAAATACTGAATAAGTAGGAACTTTTATGTCTTTTATATATGGGAATAATTTTCTGGAAGAATTCTTAAATTAAAACTACATATTGTTACAAATTACGACACAACATATTTTGTCATAGGGAAAATTATTTGGTAGTCAAATTATGGTACCAACAATGTCCGTGAACCCATTGCCAAAACAATTTTACCCGTACCTTAATTCCTGTGCATCCCCATGGTTATTGAGCACAGAATCAGTGAATTGTGAAACACGTGACTTCAACCAATGATGTTCTCGACGAGGTGTTTGCATACCTAGATGCACACCACAGCCCGATGTATGTCAATTGGTGCCTGCATACCTAGATACACACCACAGTATGATGTACGACAATAGGTGTTTGCATACCAAGATGCACACCACCAACCTTAATGGACCATTGGAGATGGAACTTAATCCTGATGTGGCTGCGACAACTCAGGCTATTCGACGACGTACTTAGTGTTTGGGTACACTAAAACTATGGAGCAAGGCGATGATGGAACCACATGGCGAAACCTGGTGTTGTGCTATGTGAGGGAAAGGAACAGGCTTTTGAGTGCATTCACAGACAGTTGCCAGTGCTTTGACCATGCTGTCCAATTCCTTTTGTACCTTCCTTAATTGTGGTACTAAGAGATGCCAATTTGAATTAAATGTTTCATAATGTAAACTTTCAATTGCTTCATATGATCTCTATATTTATTTTCACATTTACTCTTATTCTTGTTGTTAAATTTAAGGGAACCAAATTTTACTTGATGTACAATTCCTACTAAAACCCTTTCTATTTACATATTCTCTTTATTAGAGATAGACAAATCATTTCGTATGACAGCATTTGTGTATACACTTTGTTCAAACTATTTTCTATGATCAAATTTTATACTTATGTTGAGTCCATATGACTCAACAACGTAGTAAAATTTTAAGAAAGCCGAGTAGCGGCATATATAATTATGTAATAGGCGTATTTAAACTGTTTTAGCATGTAATTATCTGAACTGTTTCTTATTTAAATTGTTTTGTTAATTAAATTGCATTGTGTATTATTGAGAAAGAGCGGGAAACCGCGCATAGATACATTTTGAGAAAGAGCGGGAAACAGCGCGCAGTAATACATCTGTAATGGTAGCAGGGATTGTCTGCACCAAAAACCATTGTTGTCGGCGAGACCGCACTTTTGTAGCATTGAGCGTTGGAAGCGAGCAGTTGCGAGTAAGATGTGAGACGAGGCAGTCGTAGCTAGCGAGACATGAGAGGAGGTCGCTGTAAGCGAGGTATGAATTAACACTTTGAAAGAAGCGGTGTGCTCGCCAGCCACTCGCTATATGTAGCGCAATGCTAGTTTTTAAGAATTTTTGTAAAGAACTATGCCCCTTGTAATTGTTTGTCAAGATCGTTCTCAGAATATAGTTATGTAATTTTGATGGAAAATTAGGTATGTAGCGCAACGCTACTTTTTAAGAATTTTTGTAAAGAACTATACCCCTTGTAATTGTTTGTCAAGATCGTTCTCAGAATATAGTTAACTTCTACCAGATTAAATGCATTAAGAATTTTCTATCCCAAAATCATTCACGTAAATGCTTTACGGAATTTATTGTTATCTTAAAAGAAAAGTCTAAACTGAGCTTCAGCTTTTATCAAATCTAAATTAACTTCAACTTAAAGAATTCCAGTCACAAAGTATTATGAAACTCCACCAGCAGCTTATAATTATGTTAAAGAGAAGTAAGTATATTCATTCCACAGTTTGCTGTAGCAGTCAGATGGCGATCCAGTATAAATAATTAAAGGTAAGAATCAGTCTTAATAATTTCAGGTAACGACTGAGGGCCACGGCGACAACACATTTTATGTTTCGTCGTAATAATCAGCAGGTAGTCTTGACAGAGCAGCAGTTAAAAGATTTTAAGAGACGCAGCGTTCAGTCAGCAAGCAAACGTTCATCCAATATTAGACGGGAAGGTTTCAGTGTATTTGTCACTGCCAAACGTAAGTAATCGAAAATATAGGGGCGCAATGTCTTCACAAATTACACTTACAGATAAAGTTTTAATTCACAAACCAGAATCATTTTAACATCATTTAGTTGCAGATGACAAGCTACCAGTAACTGACAATGTGTAGAGGATGCTGCGGAACACTATAATGCAAAATTACTGCGCTAAAAACAGCAGCCAATATCGGTTAAATTAAATTACTATGAAATCCATCTTCATTAACAGTATTTCACTATGAAATCTACTTAGGCCCAATTTTGTTAGATTAGTTGTCACTTAAAACTGGTAATTGCACAAAGACGCTGAAACATGTTTGGTCTATATGAAAAAAACTTTGTTTTGCATAAATGGCGGAGCTTAGATCCCACAAAAACTCTCTACAGTGTGTGGACGGCAGAGTACGAGAACACTTTTGCACCGAAGCGATCTACTAGTTTTCGCCTTCCCCCACTGCGACCCCTATCCCATTCCTTCCTCCCTCATACATTGGTTGCTTTTCCTTACGGTGTTCGTATGACGTTTAAAAGTACAACTAAATCCAGTGACCGTGGAGAAAGGATTTTTCGCTGCTAATTATGGGTCACCCTGTGCACAAATTTAGCTATAGGCACTCTAGTCAGCTTTGCCCCCCCAAGTGACGGCTTGCGGCACTTGGACTTCAAACTGGGCCTGAGTAACCGTAACACAGACACGTTTTTCATCTTTCAAATGGTTACACAACTTTATTGCGAATGTAGCATTAACATTTTTGCTCGTTTTCGTAAACACTGTGGACCTTAAATGAATTCACTGCATACAGACTTACAATGACTAGATTTCATAAGGAGTATTACTCACTGTAATTTAAGAAGTGTCATGATGATCTTTCCAATGGCAAAAGATTCCAGAATAGTCCCCCATTCTGGTCAGATGAGTGTAGGGTAATATTAACAGCAGCTGAAAGTCATATAAAGTGAGTAGGATTCGTTATGAATAGGAATGTAGGCCACAGAGTGTGTTACTGTGAACAGTTCAGTGATAGGGTTGTTCTTATCAGAATCGACAGCAAACAAACACTGACAACGATAGTTCACGTATACATGCTGATGTCGCAAGCTGAAGTTGAAGAGATTCAGAAAGAGAAATACAGTATATAAAGGGATAGGAAAATCTAATAGTCATGGGAGACTGGAATGCAGTTGTAGGGGAAGGAGTAGAAGAAAAGGTTAAAGGAGAATTTGGGCTTGGGACAAGGAATGAGAGAGAGGAGAAAGACTAATTGAGTTCTGTAACAAGTTTCTGCTAGTAATACTCTGTTCAAGAATCACAAGAGGAGGAGTTATACTTGGAAAAGGCCGGTTGATACTAGAGAATTTTAGTTAGATTACACCATGATCAGACAGCGATTCCGAAATCAGATACTGGATTGTAAGGCGTACCCTGGAGCAGACAGACTCAGATCACAAAATAGTAGTGATGAAAAGTAGGCTGAAGATAAAGACATCAGTCAGGAAGAATCAATAAGCAAAGAAGTGGGATTAGGATGTACTAAGGAATGATGAGATGCAGTTGAAGTTCTCTAAGGCTATGGATAGAGCAATAACGAAAAGCTCAGTAGGCACTATAGTTGAAGAAGGGACAACTCTAAAAAGGGTCTGATAGAAAAAGGAACAGGAGTCAATTTAGAAGAGATAGGATTCGGTACTAGAATTTAAAAGAGCTTTGGAGGACTTAAGATCAAATAAAGTAGGAGGGATAGACAACATTCCTTGAGAACTTCTAAAATCGTTGGGGGAAGTGGCAACAAAACGACAGCTCAGGTTGGTGTGTAGAATGTATGAGTCTGACGACATACCATTTGACTTTCGGAAAAGCTTCATCCACACAATTCCGAAGATGGCAAGGGCTGACAAGTGCGAGAATTACCGCTCATCAGCTTCACAGATCATGCATCCAAGTTGCTTACCAGAATAATATACAGAAGAATGAAAAAGGAAATTGAGAATGCGCTAATGACGATCAGTTTGGGTTTAGGAATGGTAAAGGCACGAGAGAGGCAATTCTGACGTTGCGGGTGACAATGGATGCAAGACTAAAGAAGAATCAAGACACGTTCATAGGATTTGTCGACCTGGAAAAAGCTTTCGACAGTGTAAAATGGTGCAAAATGTTCCAAATTCTGAGAAAAGCATGGGTAAGCTACAGGGAGAGACGTGTCATACAGAACATGTACAACAGCCAAGAGAGAATAATAAGACTGGACGACAAAGAACGATGTACTCATATTAAAAAGGGTGTAAGACAAGGATGTGGCATTTCGCCTCTTTTGTTCAATCTGTACATCGAGGAAGCAATGTGGAAATAAAAAAAAGATTCAGGAGTGGAATTAAAATTCAAGGTAAAAGGATATCAATGATACGATCCCCTGATGACATTGCTATCCTAAGTGAAAGTGAAGAAGAATTACATGATCTGCTGAACGGAATGAACAGTCTAATGACTGAAAGTAAATTGAAGAAAGACGAAGGTAATGAGAAGTAGTAGTAATTAAAACAGCGAGGAACTTAACATCAGGATTGATGGTCACGAAGTAGATGAAATTAAGGAATTCTGCTACCTAGGCAGAAAAATAACCAGTGACGGACGAAGCAAGGAGGACATCAAAAGCAGACTGGCAATGGCAAAAACAGAATTCCTGGCCAAGAGAAGTCTACTAATTTCAAATATCAGCCTTAATTTTAGGAAGAAATTGCCCCTTTTTCTAACTAATTCGTGCCCGATTTTACTCTGAGAAGCTCAGTAATGTACATAAATACCGTAAATGTAAATCTGATTCAAAAAGTACTTGAAGTGAAGTGAAACGCAGCTCGACAGCAACAAACTCTTTAGCGGGCAATCCCCGCAACGATAGTAGTTGTCAATCCTTGAGTATGGATTCAAAAAGAAAGACAACTGATTTTTAAAAAAAGAGGACTGTAAATCTGTATCTTGTGGAAAAATGACGTGTTGCTAGGGCGTCGCTCAGAACGTATTCTTACATTTAATGAAAACTGCTGTTTCAGTGATAAAACCGAGTAAAGTATGTGTAGTATGTGTAACAGTTGCCAAACATTTATGTATACAAATTTTCTGGAAGTGAAGAATAGAAATATCTTGCTTTTGGAAAAGGAGGTGAACTTCATTGTCGTCGCCGACTATCATTCGACAGAACTGTGAGTGTACAAAGTTCACTAAAATACAGGAAAAGAAATGCATTCTCTATAGTTTTCATTCAATACGTAACAAACTCTCGTAATTTCTTAATTGCAGTAATTGGATTATGTTCTTGTATAATAGTATGGTACTGAACTCCACTGACCAATTTTAATGCAGGAAGACGTGTAGTTTGAAGGAAGTTTGTGTGCTAAGCAATCTCCTTTTCTCACGAAAAGCAGATTGCTGTTTGATCTTATTTACTTACAACAGTGGTCCATTAGGTATGAAAAGCTACGAAAACTTGGGCTCAAAGCTATCCTCAATACGGCCAAGTAACTAATAGAGTCGTCTTTTAAACCTTAAAGAACTCCAATTTGTAATACGTCAACAACTGGTGCAGAAGCTGATCATTCAAGGAGGCAGCAAACAAAATTCAGGTACCAGTTACGACTTAAAGTAAAAATCTCAGTCAGTAATCAATCTCTCTCTCTCTCTCTCCAAACACATATATAAATATTCATATTATTAAGATAACAGTCATTTTATAAAATTTCTGAGAATGTACGTCTGGAGTACAGCATTGTATTGTACTGAAACAGGGACTGTGGGAAAACCGGAACAGAAGAAAATCTAAGCATTAGAGATGTAGTGCTACAGACGAATGTTGAAAATTAGGTGGACTGATAAGGTTTGGAATGAGGAGGTTCTGTGGAAAACACTGATAAGGAGAAGTGGCAGGATGATAGGACATCTGTTAAGACATCTAGCAAATAATTGAGGACGTAGGTTACAAGTGATACTCTGAGATGAAGAGGTTAGCACAGGAGAGTAATTCCTGGCAGGCCGCGTCAAACCAGTCAGAAGACTGATGAGAAGTAAAATCATTCATTACGTAAACTAGCAGAGCCTCCATCTTCACGCAGGTACAGGTGGTAGGTATATTAGGTATATTGGTCTGTTCTCGCAAATTTAGCCCAGTATGGATCCCACTAGTTCTGTGAAACTGATTCCTTACTTCTTAAACTATGTTCGATTACTCTTACAGCCTTTACTCACTGTTTACCAAGTATCATTTCCTCGTCTGACTGGTGAGAGCACCTCATTTTTTTTAACTTTTCAGTTCACTTAATCTTCAACATAGTTTTGCAACACTAAATCCCAACCATTTCTATCACTTTCCTTTCCGTTAGTCCCAAAGTCCATGCATCACTTCCGTAATATGCTGTGCTCCAGACGTACATTATCACAAAATGGCTCTGAGCACTATGCGACTCAACTTCTGAGGTCATCAGTCGCCTAGAACTTAGAACTAATTAAACCTAACTAAGCTAAGCACATCACACACATCCATGCCCGAGGCAGGATTCGAACCTGCAACGGTAGCGATCGCTCGGCTCCAGACTGTAGCGCCTAGAACCGCACGGCCACTGCGGCCGGCACATTATCAGAGACACATAATTTAGAATAATGTCTGTGTTTGGCACTAGTATAATTGTGTTGGCGAGGGAGTTCTCTTAGGTGGCACTGGTGATGTCTGCTTCTTAGAACGTCTTTTTTTTTCTCCCTAACGCGTTACACTCATTTACATACTAACATGTCCTGTGCTGGCCGAGGCGCAACGAGAATACAGCATAGGTAAACAATACAGAACACATTTATTAACAAGTGAATAAACAAAAGCTCCTTCTTGGAGGAAGTTATTTAGAAGAACTGTTTGTAGCAGATCTTGGTAACCACTGGATTTTCACAAGTTCGCAGCGAGAAACGGCGCCAATAATGGACGAATCAGATGTCTGGGATCATCTGAAATAACGCTGAAGTAAAACGGCTACAAGCTAAGATAATGGTGACGGTCATCACAGTCCCCCGCAGTGGTGCCTCTTTCCAGCGACAAGTCGTAAAAACACTGGCGTTGGAATATATTTCATGCTAAGACAAGGCCGCCAAAATTATTACGTCTCTCCCTGTGCGGGAATCACACCAATTGTGCGAGTAAGCCAGGTATAAGAAGGGTGACATATGGAAGTATGAGCCGGTCCTGGAGGTGTACTCGGATAGCCGATGCAGTTCAGGCGACCGCAGGCACAAAGTGGCAAATCCGGAAGTTGACGCCTTTCACCCGTGACTCGAAGGAAAAATTTGTCTTGGGGCAGCTGAGCGTCGGTCTAAATACCGTGGCAACGACAATTTGCGACCACGTGGTCCGTAAAAGCAAACAGGTCCGCGGGGCCAGTGACTTTCGGAGGCGATCATGCTGCACCCTGTAACGTTCTCTGGCAGCACGCATCCAAAGTGAAAGTTAAAAGAACATTTAGATGTATAATGTTCACTGCAACAAATAATTTACACTACTGGCCATTAAAATTGCTACACCAAGAAGAAATGCAGATGATAAACGGGTATTCATTGGACAAATATATTATACTAGAACTGACGGGTGATTACACTTTCACGCAATTTGGGTGCATAGATCCTGAAAAATCAGTACCCAGAACAACCATCTCTGACCGTAATAACGGACTTGATACGCCTGGGCATTGAGTCAAACAGAGCTTGGATGGCATGTACAGATACAGCTGCCCATGCAGCTTCAACACAATACCACAGTTCAATAAGAGTAGTGACTGGCGTATTGTGACGAGCCAGTTGATCGGCCACCAGTGACCAGACTTTTCAATTGGTGAGAGATCTGGAGAATGTGCTGGCCAGGGCAGCAGTCGAACATTTTCTGTATCGAGAAAGGCCCGTACAGTACCTGCAACATGTGGTCGAGCATTATCCTGCTGAAATGTAGGGTTTCGCAGGGATCAAATGAAGGGTACAGCCACGGGTCGTAACACATCTGAAATGTAACGTTCACTGTTCAAAGTGCCGTCAATGCGTCCGAGAGGTGACGCATCCCATTCCATCACGCCGGGTGATACGCCAGTATGGCGACGACAAATACTCGCTTTAAATGTGCGTTCACCGCGATGTCGCCAAACTCGGATGCGACCATCATGATGCTGTAAACACAACCTGGATTCATCCGAAAAAATGACGTTTTGCCATTCGTGCACCCAGGTTCGTCGTTGACTACATCATCGCAGGCGCTCCTGTCTGTGATGCAGCGTCAAGGGTAACCGCAGCCATGGTCTCCGAGCTGATAGTCGACGTCGCTGCAAACGTAGTCGAAGTGTTCGTGCAGATGGTTGTTGTCTTGCAAACGTCCCCATCTGTTGAGTCAGGAATCGAGACGTGGCTGTGCGATCCGTTACAACCATGCGGATAAGATGCCTGTCATCTCGACTGCTAGTGGTACGAGGCCGTTGGGATCCGGCACGCATTCCGTATTACCCTCCTGAACCCACCGATTCCATATTCTGCTAACAGTTATTGGATCTCGACCAACGCGAGTAGCAATGTCGCGATACGATAAACCACAACGGCGATAGGCTACAATCCGACCTTTATCAAAGTCGGAAACGTTATGGTATACATTTCTCCTCCTTACACGAGGCATCATAACAACGTTTTAGCAGGCAACGCTGGTCAAGTGCTGCTTGTGTATGAGAAATCGATTGGAAACTTTCCTTATGTTAGCACGGCGTAGGTGTCGCCACCGGCGCCATAATTGTGTGAATGTTCTGAAAAGCTACTTATTTGTATATCACAGCATCTTCTTCCTGTCGGTTAAATTTCGCGTCTGTAGTACGTCATCTTCGTGGTGTAGCAATTTTAACGGTCAGTAGTATATATGCATTTCTGATAACTGAATTTCAAAAGGACACCTTGTGTGGAAAAGGATAATTATTAATTTTGCTATTATAAATGATTATTCAAAGAGTGTGGAATACTGTCTGTGGCGGAGGATGTGAAAACCGCCACAGAAGAAACGATATGTAATTAAAAATGACAAAGAGTGTACAAGAATTAGTTAAGATATAAATAGGCAATATATTGTAATAGAATCGCTTGTCTTCTGCACGGACTGAATGGGAGAGGAACCCGTGAGGTTGCAATAGGCTCTTAGGTAGTCTTCAGTTGTCATAAGTTGATGATCGACGCCATTTGCAGCTGGGATTGTAAAAGGTGTGTAATGATTTTAACTGTATCTGTTGAATTATATTTATCTAGTAAAATCTGTTTGTCACAATTACTGCAAAGTTCGCACCGGACATTACCCAATTTATTTAAGAAATTTCAGCATTCTTTTGGATATCGCTGGCGGTGCGGAGCTGCGCCGCGAACGAGCAGTCTGCAGCAGCGGCAGATTTAAATGTACGATCGCAATAACGACAACATCCTAAAAAGGGTACAGGTAGAGATGAACGAAAATAATAAAGTGTTTCTTTTCACAGCATTCCAGACACAGGTGAAGCTTTTGTAAATTTTCATTAAAAAAAGTGATAAATTCTGAACATATCGTAAAGTGTATTTAAAAGTGGATAATTTTTGTGAGAGCTTAGCAATATATAAAAAAAGAAAACATGTTCATATAGTAACGATAGTCTTATGCTTCAAAGCTAGTCGGGGTATATCCAGTTAAACAAAAATCAACTGCAACGTGAAAATGTTTGCTAAGTTCGATGGACTATAATATTTTCATTCTTGCCAAACAACTTTAGTACTTGAATAAATGTAAAACTTGAATCATTATTTTGGAATATTCATTTTTATTAATTGCAAGAGAATATTTGTTATGTAAAGTAATTTATTTATTTAATCGTACGGCTAGGGCCCCCCTTCGGGCAGGCCGTTCGCCGGGTGCCGGTCTTTCGATCTGATGCCACTTCGGGACCTGCAGTCGATGGAGAATGAAAGGATGATGAAGAGGTCAGCACAACATCCAGTCGCTGGGCGGAGATAATTCCCTGACCCAGCCGGGAATCTAACCCGGGCCCAGAGAAATAAGAATCCGTCACGCTTACCATTCACCTACTGGGGGCGGACACGTAAAGTAATAATCACGGATGAAAAATTTATTGCAACCTTGCATTTCTCATGTTCATCCATGTGTATGTTAAGTTCAATCTCAGCGGTTTCCCAATCAAATTAAACGCAAAAAGCAAAGAAAGTTTGAAAGCAGACGGTCAACTCCAGAATAATTAAAACAGACAGAATCGCATTAAAACCCTTTTGATCTGGTGTGATATGTCTCCGATCAGTCGTCTGCTGGCGTAGTCGCTGTGGTTTAGGCAACACGCACGGCTCTGATGTGAGAAGGTTTGCTAGTAGTCAGGGCGAATGGTCTTCAAACTGCAAACACAGTCCATATTGTGTGTTCAGAAGGCCATTCCACTGAACATATATTTCTTCCAACTTTCGTGTGTAAAAAGATCGCTGTCGAATTTTATCATTTATATCTTTTCAACAAAACATTTATTTCCAAGTATGAACTTCATGAACAACAAACTGCTTAATGGGTTCGTTTTTTACAGCAGATACACCTGTTCGTTGGTAGATACTGAATGACAGGGCCGACTATTTGCCAGCGACGGGTATCTCACGGTTTTAAGCACCGAGAAGCCACTAACAATCTCAAAAATCAGCAGTATGTGGTGGTGACTCTTTTAGTGAGGTCGAAAGAAGAACCTGCAAGGGATGGCCGCACGGTGCAGGGCGGCATGTCACGGATTGGGAGGCCCCTTCCACCGAAGGCTCGAGTCCTCCCTCTGGCAGGGGTGTGTGTGTTGTTCCTAGCATAAGTTACTTTCAGTAGTGTGCAAGTCCAGAGACCTATGACCTAGCAGTTTGGTCCCTTAGGAATTCACACACTTTTGAACATATTCCAAAGAAGGTACGTTGTGACGGAGGATGTCTAAACTACACTGCCTGGCAAATGAGACATATGGCTTGAGAGGGTATAAAATCTTATTTCAGTGATTACAAACACTTTGGAATTACGAGCCCACTTATCAGTATGACTTTCCACTCCCTCTGGTCTGATATGAGTGTAAGATGTGTCATAAGGATTTGTATACTCCTTATAACTACTCCTTGGTACCCTAGGTACCGGCACTGGTACAGAGTTGACATCCAAGCTGGTTCCACGTCTGTTCTGAAGGGACAGGTCCGAGGGTCTTGCTGACGACAGCAGAACCAGGACTTCACGCAGACATATCGTAGAGATCTGTGTCTCGTTTGGCTAAGTACTGGCTTGTTGAAAAATGGTACCGTGATATTTTCGCATGCGCGGTGACATGAGGGGTAAGAGATGACCCTAAATCTATGTGATGTACCGGTGTGCCATCACAGTTCCTGCAGTCACCACCAACCGTAACCTCAGATCATATCTGATGGCCCCCCAAACGCTGCTACGTGTTGAAACATAGGAAGAGGGGGATCTCTTCCCATGATGTCGCCTTAGTCCCTGAAGCTGACTGATTCCTGAACAGAAGATGACGCCACTCATCAGCAGTCTATGGTTCCAGATCGCGGTACTATTCGAAACGCAGCCGCATATGTTGTGGTGTCAACGGCAGCTTATGCATGGGACGTTAATTATCTAGTCCAGCTGCTGAGAATTTCAGACCAATGGTGCGGGATGACACAGAATACTGCAGGGGGGCATATTCCCGTGCAATCCAGCATGAGGCCAGTGTTACATCCGAATACTCCACAAATCTGGATATTTTACCTTTTCATCAGCTGGAGACACAGAGACGCACAATGTGGCCGATTTCAAACTATGGTAGGAGCTGATAACGCTGTCTCATACGAGTACGCCAAAACTCTGTGTCTTTCAAAGTGATCATGCCCCTTAGATGACCTCCCCGACCTGGTAACAGAGCTGAACGTGAACTTCACTACTCTGGTGACCGTTATGCCTCTCACAGAGAGTTGTAACTCTATTTACGAACCAGCCGGTGTAGTTTACACGTCGAAGTTACACTGACATCCGGGCATTTCCTCTGGGTGCTTCACTTTTTTATCTAGAAGTGTACGTAAATTGGGGAATTTTCAGGCTTTGACCTCCCTAGCAGCAGAAAATTTAAGGAAAAGGCGTAAGGACTGATACAGAGGGGCACAGTGTTTACGCCACCTTTCTGTGTACAAAACAGTTAAGCGAACCATGAACACAGTTCCAATGGAACGAGGCCTTATCATGTTGGACTGACCGAAGACATAGTCTGTGCATTAATATTGTACTGTGGGTTGTTTCGAAAGGTGGACATATATATAGATAGACTGGACATTTATTTGCGGATTGTTTCAGAATGAGTGGAAATTTCATGTTACCAGAGCGAAGTAGTCGCATTTGACATCTGTGGAACAGTCGACTTATGGCAATGACAACAGCATCTCTGAACTTCTGTAGCATTTGGTCAGTTGTAGAGCGGAGAGTAGTCGAGTGTTGGACAGGGACTAAACTGGCACAACGTTTACAATAGTGAATATTGCAGGAGGATTTTGCCGAGAAAAATTGTTGGGAAGTATTAATCTGATGGAAGGTGTTACAGACGCTGCATTTATGGAACAGAAAGAACGGATTTGCATTATGGATATATTTTAAGGTAATAATGTTTGCTGGCGCATACGGATAATGTTAACGATTCTTGCAACAGAACAGCCCATCACCACACCTCAGTTTAGGTCATTTCAGTTTAACTCACTTCAATTTGTATAATATTAAAAGTAATTCCTTGTAAGTCTTTTGTAAAGAAAGTAATGTTTTTGGTTTTCTGGGAGTTTTATGTTCTCGTGCAATAAGAGTTTAAAATTCGGCATTGCCATTATAACGAACGGACTAGTATTTTCATTTCAAGTAAGAAGTTTTTTTTTTTAGTATGAGAAAACCATCCCAATATTTCTCCCAGAAATTCAGTTTCATTTTAACATACTTCCAGCTACTGCGATTTCTTCATGCTGTGCTGTTGCTGCTGAGTGTGCTGTAATTTTTCAGGTAAGATTCTTTTCATATTTTGCTGTTTCTCTCTTTTCTCAGCTGACGTTTACATTACTCAAATTCTAAGCATTTTCTTTGTAATTCGCATTTTTAATAGGCCAGTGAACAGTGTTTGTTTAATAGTGTTGTTAGGTAATCTCAGTGTTCAAACTTTTTGGGGCAGTGTACAGTTTGAGTATGGTAGTGGTTTTTGAGTAACAGTTTTGATTTAATCTCCGGCATATTGAACGCCAGTTATTTTGTCTCTGTGTAAATGTGTGCACTGAGACACACTGTTTGAAATAATAATTTCATTTCAACCTTTTCACAACACAAGATAGCACATTCAGTTTTTTGTAAAAGGCAAGCAAGCATTTTAATGCTCACGAACGCTCGCATTAACGAGTCAGAGCGAGTAAGTTTCAGCAAAATTGGTGAGAGAGTTTAACGGAAATGCTGGAACATCTTAAGTGGCATTCTCTCAAAGGAATACGCCCTACACTCGGGCGAACCACATGAGTAAACTTCGAGAACCGTCTCACAGGTGAGGCTGAGTTATATTCGTCGCCTCACAGGGGAGCCTGCTATGTAGCTACTCAGTGGGGATTGTGCGGATGACAATACACAAATAATTGCTAGCATAGATTCATTCATTTGCTCATTCAATCGTAGCGTTTCGTGTATCCAAAAGAGGAGAAACATCCATTGATGTGTAACAAGTCAATACATATCTAACAAAAGACAAGGAAATCATAGGTACTTAATCTGTATACTGTATAAAAAGCAAACTATTATTATGCAAGTAGGAGGAGATCCCGGGTTCGAGTCCCGGCCGGGGCAAACATTTTCAGCTGTCCCCATTAAGCCGGCCGCGGTGGTCTCGCGGTTAAGGCGCTCAGTCCGGAACCGCGCGACTGCTACGGTCGCAGGTTCGAATCCTGCCTCGGGCATGGATGTGTGTGATGTCCTTAGGTTAGTTAGGTTTAAGTAGTTCTAAGTTCTAGGGGACTGATGACCACAGATGTTAAGTCCCATAGTGCTCAGAGCCATTTTTTTTGTCCCCATTGAGGTATATCAACAACACCTGTCGGCAACTGAGGGTTTCGATTAATTATCATTTCTTTCTAGAGAAGCTGCATGGTCATCATTGGTATCTGTCCTTTCGGAACAGTTACTATCTTAATATCGTTAAAGGCCATTGACCTTCTGGTGTGCGAATGCGCACACTTTGCCCGAGCTTTTACGGGAATCGTCACCTTAGTTGGCCCGAGTAATGAGTGAATGGACAAATAACCTTTAGAAACATTACGAATGTAGTTTGTGGACAGTTAAGAATGTGGGTCCCACGGTAAGCGTGCAAGAGATAAGCCCCTGCAGTCGCAATATCAACTGTGCCCTCGATGGCTCAGATGGAGCCGGTACGGTAACTCAGCGTGTTCGGTCAGAGGGTTAGCTGCCCTCTGTAATAAAAAACTGAGTTAATGGATCAACGACGAACTGAAACGGGTGTCGTGCGACGTCCTCCCCGAGCAGAAAAAAATGAAATTAATAAAAAAAGATGAACAGAGCGTCAGCCGGGTTCGAGTCCCGGTCGGGGAACACATTTTTGGCTGTCCCCATTGAGGTAGATCAACAACACTTGTCGGCAGCTGAGGGTTTCGATTAAGTATCACTTCTTTCTAGAGAAGCTGCATGGTCATCATTGGTATCTGTTCTTTCGGAACAGTTACTATCTTCATATATTATTATACTGTGTATTGATATTCATTCTTACGGCAGATAAATTTAATCGAGTAAATTAGATTGAAAACTGCTAGTGGAAACAAAAATCTACTGCCTCCTCCATCATACTACATAGCTGTTGTTTGTCTGCTGTATGTAGCTTAATGTTACGTGATTACATTGGTATATTTACATACAATATGAGTGCTATTTATAGTACACTGCTGGTTGTGATATAGCTTTACAACACTGGTTCTTGTCATGTAGCCAACAAAAGATTTCAATCCGTACGTCATTTACTGCAAATGAATACGCAACGTAGAGATGTACTTGTAGAAGACGGGAGCCTCAAGAACCATAAACAGGAAAATGGAAAATTAGGTTTTAGCTTCTCTAAAAATTTTGTGAAAGTGTTATTCAATTAATCTGGAACAAAACTGAGTACATCAGATTTTATTCTTAGCCATTTGTTAGGTACACATTAATATTTTATCATTTCTGAAACAGCAGAACGCATCGCAAATGAAGCTTTGTGGAGAGCTGATCTGGGCGCGAGATAACGCTTACACCAATGGAGTGTCACCGCCGCCTGGAACATGAATGTTTTATGCATTATTTAAATGAATGGTTCAAATGGCTCTGAGCACTATGGGACTTAACTTCTGAGGTCATCAGTCCCATAGAACTTAGAACTACTTAAACCTAACTAACCTAAGGACAACACACACATCCAGAATGTTTCCAGAATGACCACAGAAGATGCTTCATAGGTATAAGCGAAACGCTTCTCGAGAAAAATACTCTGTAATTATCTGCATTAAGCTTAAGACAGAACAATCAGTAATATTTTAATATAACAGGTGCTCTGGAAGATGGTCACGCAAACAAGCAAGTCAAAAAGGTATATCTCGTGTATGGTGGAATTCTAATTTGAAAAATATTAAGTAAAAATATTAGGCGAGTTTTGTTGTTGAGCTTGCAAAATGATGGACAGTGGCAGAAGTAGAGAGGATATATAGTGCAGACTAGTAATACCACGAAAAGCATTTTTTGTTATAGAATTTAAATTTAACTAACGTCTTTTCTGAAAGTATTTGTTTGTAGTGTAGCCTTGCACAGAATTGAAACGTGTACGATAAGCAGCTCGCAGAAGAAGAAAATAGAATCTTTTAAAATGTAATGCTAAAGCAAAATATTGAAGATTAGATGGATAAATGGAATAACTAATGAGGAGGTACTGAATCGTATGAGGAAAAAGAGAAATTTGTGTCAGAACTTCGCTAATGTAAGAGATCGGTTGATAGGAAATTTCATGGGGCATCGATGAATCGGTATGTTGAAAATTGGGTTGTGAGGGGAGAGGTGTGGTGGACAAAAAATCCAGTAAAATAAAAAGTTAAATTGGATTAGATTAAAGTACTTCAGTGCAAAGTTCAAGGGAGTGAATCTGAATAGAAAGAAGTTCTTAAGATACTAGCTAATTTCTGTTGATATTGCTTTTTGATAATGTTACACGAAGTTTTCGGGTAGTACTTTTGGATCTGAGAAATGTGGATTGTGCTGTCACCGCCAGACACCACATTTGCTTTGTGGTAGCCTTTAAATCGGCCGCGGTCCGGTAGTATACGTCGGACCCGCGTGTCGCCACTATCAGTGATTGCAGACCGAGCGCCGCCACACGGCAGGTCTAGAGAGACTTCCTAGCACTCGCCCCAGTTGTACAGCCGACTTTGCTAGCGATGGTTCACTGACTTCTACGCTCTCATTTGCCGAGAAAATAGTTAGCATAGCCTTCAGCTACGTCATTTGCTACGACCTAGCAAGGCGCCATTATCAGTTATTATTGATATTGTGCATCATGTACCGTCCAGAACCACGTTCGTCATTAATGGATTAAAGTTAAGTATTCCACCAGCTACGTCCGTTTTTCTAAGTCTCATTTCCTTGTCCTGTTCCAGACCTCACGCCAGCCTGCGTGAGCTAAAACGCGTGCCTTTCGGCCTCCTCTAGTAAAACGGTGTTGGCTCTTCTACCAACCACAACATGTATCATCACACCGAAGTTCCCAAATATGTTTCAATGACATTTGTGCTCTTTCTGTTCAAACATTCATTGTTACGATCATATCAGTTGCATGTGTGCCCTCCATAACATTTTTGAAGGAATATGTTGCAGTACCTGTGTTCTTAAGAAGTACGATGCAGTGTACAGTGTATTTAACCGCCGGTCCAGGCAGTGACTTTCAATTAAAATGATTTTCCCTTTACGGGAATTACATAAAGCGTGTACCAGTACAGACTGTTACGCAGGACTTACGACGTATGGTAGTTGGGATCTGGCTGTGTGTGGTGCCAGCATAGCTAAATCAGTAAAGACGACAGCTAGCGACAAGCCAGAAATCCGGTTTCGTGTCCCAGTCCAGTACAAATTTTGGAAATTTTGTTCGTCTTCCTTCCTTTATACACCTGACAGTTGTTCGTATCCTCAACTGTGAATACATCTCATGTACTTCTAAAAGAGATCACCGTTCCGCCGCTGGCACAATATACAACGTTCTTTTATCCACCGTTACTGTACATTTTAGACCGTTGAGCTACTCTGAAACCTCAAGGTTTCAGGTAACACACTCCATCATAATGCAACATCAGGAAAATATATCGTATCTTACGTAAGAACAAATTCAAAACTTTTTGTAGCTAGATGTTCATTAGCCAAAAATATAAGCACGAAGACAAACACAGCGAAACGTTGGTGGGAGCCCAGGGAGCGACAGTTTTTACTACGAGCATTAAACGCCAGCATAAGCCAATGGGATGCGCTGCTCACGTATAGACGTTATGATCGGCACATGGCTACCAGACATGACGTAACTGATAAATTCCCCGCATAGAAACATATAATGTATTTGTTGTTTGTTCGTGCTTCGATTAGATTTCAGGATAATTTTCTTTAAAATTTGAGATGTTTTCAAGTGTTTCCTGTACAGAAACAGTAATTTTCGATAGATATATGTTAAACATTTTTGAACATAGCTGCTAAGGTTCAGTGACCGTGTCAGAATTATATTAGAACAAATAAGCCCTCGGTCACAAATATTAAGTCAAAATTGACCAGGTTTTGACGCTACTATGAGCGTCGTCTTCAGAATTAAATTAACTGTTCTAAAACATATTAGGTATATAATACATTAATAAAATTAAAGTTTGTACTGACGGGAAAGAGATGCAGTACTTACTACGTTACTACGTTAGGCGTATATTCATTATTGACTACTATGGTTTTAAGTAAATTTATCTCCGCACTAAACTTTTCTGTTGAAAGTGATATAGAGGTGGCTCGGTGGACGGCAGAGAGAAAAAAGGTCATTTTTTGAGACTGTGGATGAAAAGAGGAAGCAGGCACGATTTAGTCAGTATACGTTTCCTATGAGCGTGTCTTGATTTTTCTTTAGTCTTGCTTCCATTATCAACCACTACGCCAGAATTGCCTGTCTCGTGCCTCTACTTTAGCTGCAGTCAAACTGATCGTCATCAAATACATCCTCAATTTTATTTTGCATTCTTCTGTATATTATTTTTGTCAGTAACCTTGATGCATGAGATGTTACGATGACTGTGCGAGAATTCTCGTAGTTGACAAGTATTGGAGTCGTCGGAATGCGTAGATGAAATTTTTCCGGAAGTCAAGTGGTATGTGGCCAGAGTCATATATTCTACAGACCAAAGAGAATAATCGTTTTGTTGCCACTTTCCCGAATGACTTTAGAAATCCTGATGGAGTTTTACCTATCCCTTCTGCCTTATTTGTCAAAAGCTCTCTTAAATTCTGATTCTGATACAGGATCTATCCCTTCTAAATCGATTCCTGTTCCTTCTTCTATAACATCAGACAAGTCTTCCCCCTTGTAGAGGCTTTCCATGTACTCTTTCCACCTCTCCCCTCTCTCCTCTGCATTTAATTGTGTGCGTTGATACCAATAATCTCTTCGTCTCGTGTCAGCTCCACTACGGCTCCACCCACTGCCCAAGTGTGAGGTGGTTTACGAATACTGCGCTAGTCGTTTGTGAAGAGCTGTTGATATTGAGAAGTGTGTTGGAGATATTGCCATCATCTTCTCACCATCTTCTTATGACCACTTCGGCTAGCCGAGCACTCCTCCAACGATGTCCCATACATCCTCATATCACGCCTGTCCACAGCTCCTAATACTCGCGATCACACTATGTGATTATCACCGGGGAGAGACATTCGACGTGATCGTCGTTTTAACCCGTCGAGGCAGGTAATATTCACTATGTTACTGTACAGTATCTGTGTTGATAGCTCACGTTACACAACGTTCCTTCAAACGTTCATACACTCCTGGAAATGGAAAAAAGAACACATTGACACCGGTGTGTCAGACCCACCATACTTGCTCCGGACACTGCGAGAGGGCTGTACAAGCAATGATCACACGCACGGCACAGCGGACACACCAGGAACCGCGGTGTTGGCCGTCGAATGGCGCTAGCTGCGCAGCATTTGTGCACCGCCGCGATCAGTGTCAGCCAGTTTGCCGTGGCATACGGAGCTCCATCGCAGTCTTTAACACTGGCAGCATGCCGCGACAGCGTGGACGTGAACCGTATGTGCAGTTGACGGACTTTGAGCGAGGGCGTATAGTGGGCATGCGGGAGGCCGGGTGGATGTACCGCCGAATTGCTCAACACGTGGGGCGTGAGGTCTCCACAGTACATCGATGTTGTCGCCAGTGGTCGGCGGAAGGTGCACGTGCCCGTCGACCTGGGACCGGACCGCAGCGACGCACGGATGCACGCCAAGACCGTAGGATCCTACGCAGTGCCGTAGGGGACCGCACCGCCACTTCCCAGCAAATTAGGGACACTGTGGCTCCTGGGGTATCGGCGAGGACCATTCGCAACCGTCTCCATGAAGCTGGGCTACGGTCCCGCACACCGTTAGGCCGTCTTCCGCTCACGCCCCAACATCGTGCAGCCCGCCTCCAGTGGTGTAGCGACAGGCGTGAATGGAGGGATGAATGGAGACGTGTCGTCTTCAGCGATGAGAGTCGCTTCTGCCTTGGTGCCAATGATGGTCGTATGCGTGTTTGGCGCCTTGCAGGTGAGCGCCACAATCAGGACTGCATACGACCGAGGCACACAGGGCCAACACCCGGCATCATGGTGTGGGGAGCGATCTCCTACACTGGCCGTACACCTCTGGTGATCGTCGAGGGGACACTGAATAATGCACGGTACATCCAAACCGTCATCGAACCCATCGTTCTACCATTCCTAGACCGGCAAGGGAACTTGCTGTTCCAACAGGAAAATGCACGTCCGCATGTATCCCGTGCCACCCAACGTGATCTAGAAGGTGTAAGTCAACTACCCTGGCCAGCAAGATCTCCGGATCTGTCCCCCATTGAGCATGTTTGGGACTGGATGAAGCGTCGTCTCACGCGGTCTGCACGTCCAGCACGAACGCTGGTCCAACTGAGGCGCCAGGTGGAAATGGCATGGCAAGCCGTTCCACAGGACTACATCCAGCATCTCTACGATCGTCTCCATGGGAGAATAGCAGCCTGCATTGTTATGAAAGATGGATATACACTGTACTAGTGCCGACATTGTGCGTGCTCTGTTGCCTGTGTCTATGTGCCTGTGGTTCTGTCAGTGTGATCATGTGATGTATCTGACCCCAGGAACGTGTCAATAAAGTTTCCCCTTCCTGGGACAATGAATTCACGGTGTTCTTATTTCAATTTCCAGGAGTGTAGATTCATGAAGTTGTACACTCATTTGCTGTGGTATCAGTACAGGGTAGAGGTGTCTGTACACACTGGACAATACGGAGTTGTGGACTTGAAACGCCCCGCCACTCAGCGTGGCGTACGAGGGAGCCAATGCCCGCTCTGGTTGTGGCGGGTACTTACCCTCGGCGGCGGAGCGGCCACAGAACTTCGCGGTGCAGACCCAGCCGCCTCTGACGCAAGTGCACCAGTTACAGCCATCGTACCTGCGCTCGCCCTCGGCGCACGCTGCAAAACGACAGACGGCGTTACGAGGCACTGCAGACAATTGGCGTCTCACACACTACAGCTTACTCTATTTTCCATATTAAACACTTGATTTTAATCAGGAAATGAAGTAAGTTGGATTTACAATTGTGTATGTCGTTATCGACTAGTAGTAGTTCGTCACATATACATATAAAAAAAAAGTTTTGCGTCACCTCGGTTCCGAGAGTTCCGGAACCTGTTATAACCAGGAATAACACAATAACCTCTTCACTCTGGTTTATTAAATCACAAATCACTTTTTAACAATTATGTTAGCCAAGCGTCTACCCAGGCTCCCACTCAGAAGTAATGCATGATTAAAGTTTGGTTACACCAATGTCCAAATGTGCATGGTGTGGTGCACGTCCCGTAATTATTCCCAAGTCCAGTGAAGTTCAGTCTCTCCAAGTGAAGTCGCAAGATTTTCGGCGAGCAGCCAGGTAACCTCCAGTGGTGCGGCGAGTCATCGACAAACAGCTGGACCACGGCGTGCTGCACTTACCGATGAGAAATGTCGTTTGCGGCGGCGGCCGGGTTTATATAAGGCTTGCTAGTTAATGGAGCCGTCGGCTGGGGTCGCTGTTTTCCAGGGAAAACCAATCGCAATGTTTCCTGGCGGAGCCAATTGCTGTGTGCTGACAAACGCGCGCGCGCGAAGGCGGCCAACGATGGTAGCCGCGAGCCGCCCGGAGAAGTGCGGCCAGCGATGTATTTAGCGGCCGCGTACTGGAAGGCGCTGTCCAGTGTTTGTTAGCAGTGGTGTATACCACAGAACCTGTAGAGAAAATTGGAGCAGAAATCAACAAACATCATTTCCGCCATTTTTTGCTCATGAAAACCACACATTGCATGTTGTACTACCGTACAGCGAGACCTTCAGAGATGCTGGTCCAGATTGCTGTACACACCGCTACCTCTGATACCCAGTAGCGCGTCCTCTTGCATTGATGCATGCCTGTATTCGTCGTGGCATACTATCCGGAAGTTCATCAAGGCACTGTTGGTCCAGATTGTCCTACTCTTCAACGGCGATTCGGCGTAGATAGCCCAGAGTGGTCGGTGGATCACGTCGTCCATAAACAGCCCTTTTCGATCTATCCCGGGCATTTCCGATAGGGTTCATGTCTGGAGAACATGCTGGGACGCTGGTCACTCTAGTCGAGCGATGTCGTTATCCTGAAGGAAGTCATTCACAAGATGTGCATGATGAGGGTGCAAATTGTCGACCATGAATACGAATGCCTCGCTATAATGCTGCCGAAATGGTCTCACTATCGGTCGGAGGATGGCATTCGCGTATCGTACAGCCGTTACGGCGCCGTCCATGACCGTCAGCGGCGTACGTCGGCCCCACATAATGGCACCCCAAAACACCAGGGAATCTCCACTTTGCTGCACTCGCCGGACAGTGTGTCTAATGCGTTCAGTCTGACGGGTTACCGCCCGCATCTCGTGGTCGTGCGGTAGCGTCCTCGCTTCCCGCTCCCGGGTTCGATTCCCGGCGGGGTCAGGGATTTTCTATGCCTCGTGATGGCTGGGTGTTGTGTGTTGTCCTTAGGTTAGTTAGGTTTAAGTAGTTCTAAGGTCTAGGGGACTGATGACCATAGATGTTAAGTCCCATAGTGCTCAGAGCCATTTGAACCTTTCTTTTTTTACGGGTTTCCTCCAAACACGTTTCTGACGATTGTCTGGTTGAAGGCATATGCGCCACTCATCGGTGAAGAGAACGTGATGCCAGTCCTGAGCGGTCCATTAGGCATGTTGTTGGGCCCATCTGTACCGCCGTGCATGGTGTCGTGGTTGCAAAGATGGACCTCGCGATGGACGTCGGGAGTGAAGCTGCGCATCGTGCAGCCTATTACTCATAGTAACATGACGTCCTGTGACTGCAAGAAAAGCATTAATTAACATGCTGGCGTAGCTGTCACGGATCCTCCGAGCCACAACCCGTAGGTAGCGGTCATCTACTGCAGTAGTAACACTTGGCGGTCGGAGACAGGCATGTCATCGACAGTTCCCGTCTCTCTGTATCTCCCCCATGTCCGAACAATATCGCTTTGGTTCACTCCGAGATGTCTGCAAACTTCCTTTGTTGAAAGCCCTTCCTGGCACAAAGTAACAATGCGGACGCAATAGAACCGCGGTATTGACCGTCTATGCATGGTTGAACTACAGACAACGCCAGCTGTGGTACCTCCTTCCTGGTGGAATGACTGGAACTAATTGGCTGTCGTACCCCCACCGTGTAACAGGCGCTGCCCATTCATGGTGGTACAACCTACAAGGTGCAGAATAAAAAATGCTTGTCCAAAAACCCTACAATTTGGCTCAATAACACAGTATTCAAACCCCAAGTCCTGTATGCCAGAGAAACCCTGACAGTCCACATAAAAGGTGACCTACAAAAGGAAGAACGTAAAATCATCAGAAAGATACTAGGGCCAAAAAAACAGAAGAGAGCTGTAGACAACAATCTTTTTAAACAACTGAGAAATCGTCCAACCTTGCAGCAGACATTAGAAAAACATTTTATGGTTACGTCTCTAGGCTTTCCTAAACTTAGGTACAAAATTGTTAAATACACAGAATGTCTTAAGACTAAACCCAAATACAAGAGTCCACTGCTCGTGGTCGTGCGGATTCCCGGGTTCGATTCCCGGCGGTGTCAGGGATTTTCTCTGCCTCGTGATGACTGGATGTTGTGTGATGTCCTTAGGTTAGTTAGGTTTAAGTAGTTCTAAGTTCTAGGGGACTGATGACCATAGATGCTAAGTCCCATAGTGCTGAGAGCCATTTGAACCAAATACAAGATGCCAAAAAGGACCTATAAAAAGCTCCGATAAATTATTCAGATGTTTTGGACAGGAAGGTATTTTGAGCAGAATGTTGACAGATGGGAAGTTAAGTCAGAGAATGAAGCGCGAAGAATGCAGAAACAAAATAGATAGAGGAAAGGGAGAGAGGTCATGCGGAAAAAATGAGAGCAGGGTGGAAAAAAATAAATAAGAATCAAGAAACTTCGCGAGATCCAACCGGGTTTAATCGCACATAATAATAGGACAGATTTCTATTGCTCGATCTAACAAATGGTATCGAGAGCAGTTGAGAGATTTATACCTACTAATTTAACAAACGACGGAGCTCATCCCCCTTGGGGATGCAGAAACAACAAAAAAAGGCTATCGAATCTAAAAGAACGATGCGACATGCTTATAATAGTTTGCACAACGAAACGTTGCCTCGAAACCTTGCAGAAAATCCAAAGAGATTCTGGTCGTATGTAAATTTTGCTAGCGGCAATGCCTCCTCTGCGCGACAGCAATGGAAATACTGTCGATGACAGTGGACAGTGCCTCCAAAACAGAGCTACTAAAAAAGTCTTCCGTAATTCCTTCACCAAAGACGATGAAGTAAATGTTCCAGAATTCGAATCAAGAACAGCTACCTGAGCCATGCGCGGCTCGTATTCATACCGTATATTGTTTGTCATCTTCCCTTACCGTACTGCCACCTCGTTTTCTTATTCCATTTACTGGCGTCACTAACTTCCTGCCTTACCTGCCCGTGAGTGGCAGCAGTAGCGCTTATCGATAAGTGATCTGTCGTACTATCTCCGGAGCGACCCATAGTATTTCCGGGGCGTTGTCTGTCGAGAGTGGAGTCTGGACGCAGCAGCAGTGAAGTCGGGGACGTAGCGCCAGTGACCTGCGTTCAGCCAGTGCTCGCCGACCGGTGGCGACACACATGAACTGTCCGACGGAAGGATATTGGAGCGGGAACGACCGCTGGTTGGTCGTTTAGTTGGTCGTCTCATTGGGCGACTGTATTTGGTCTTTTGACCGTTTCTGGGCCTTGTCAGTTGGTCGTCTTTCCGGGCGTGGGTCGGTTCCTTACTTGTGCAGAGATGTCGGTTGCCCAATGGGCAAGTCTTCCCTCTGCGTGGCTGTGTCTCAGCCAGTGTGCCCGGGTCGCCGTGTCTCCGAGTTCAGACGGATATGTAACTGAGTTGGGTTGAGGGTGCAGTCAGCTTCGGACAGCCAAGACTCGCCCGACCGTTGCCGACACATGTAACTTGTGTGAGAACGACCTTGGTTGGTCGTTCGGTCGGTGGTCTCATAGGTCGACGTGTATTTCGGCCCCGACCGCTTGTAGAAACTTTCTGTCTGTCGAATTGATTCTGAGAAGATGAATAGTGTCTGCGTACTGGAGTAGTCACTCGGTCGGTTGAGATAGAGTACCGAGTGTGTCGGGTGGAAGGGTATTGATGGAATTGATTAGGCGGTTGGTTGGTTCTTCAGCCGTCCGTAGGTCGTGTTGCCACCCGGTTGTTTAGTGTTACGCTTGGCTGCTTGTCTCACCTAAACTGTGGTTGGTTTCCTCCCCAGGCCGACGCCGACCCTTGGAACACTTCTGAACACCACTGTTTGTTGTTTGTGACTGTTATTTTATTTGGTCGCAGGTACTGTGCCAGGCTTTCAGCCTTGTATTAATATTGTCTGTTTTATGTTTAGCATATGACATTCATCGAACTTCATAACAACTTTAAGATTAGGCCTTCAGCCGTGTTTCATTTAAAATTCTTGTTGCTCTGCATTTAGGTTTTCAGCCACGTTTGTTTCAGAATCTGTGACTTTAATGTGTAAATCATTGTCTGTAAGGTTTCTCTTTAATTATCTTGAATTCTTGAAACGGCCTTCAGTCGTGCTCTGTAAATGTTTATCTTAAGGCTGTTTTTAATTATTCTTGAGTAATTGTTTGGTCCGCCGGCCGGGGTGGCCGAGTGGTTCTAGGCGCTACAGTCTGGAACTGTGCGACCGCTACGGTCGCAGGTTGGAATCCTGCCTCGGGCGTGAATGTGTGTGATGTCCTTAGGTTAGTTAGGTTTAAGTAGTTCTAAGTCCTAGGGGACTGATGACCTCAGAACTTAAGTCCCATAGTGCTCAGAGCCGTTTGAACCATTTGTTTGGTCCTTCAGCCAACAAGATACTTCAAGTTTTCTTCAGATGTTTTTCTGATGTACAGCGTAAAAGCTTATCTTTAAAATCTCTGTTTTTCTATGTACAGAATTTTTTGTTATTGGGTTTTTCAGCCAGAGAATTTACTTGAATTTTCCTTAATATGGCCTTTAGCCGGAATCTTTAAATGCTTGGCTTTTAAGCAGTTTCCTTAGCTGAACTGAAATATTATTTCAGCAGTTACCCGAGAAGATACTGTAATTTTGATTAAGTAAGGCCTTCGGCCGTTACTCTAAATCCTGGAGTTTAAAAAGCAATCATTTAAACTTATTCTGGAGAAGTTACTTGGGCCCGCCGTGAATTGATCTGTTTTAAAGAGAAAACTGGGCATTGGTCTCATCAATAAAGTTGTATGTGTTCTTGTATAACTAACAGTAATTGACCTTGGCCCCTTTCCACAACCTGATCCGCTCTGTCCTGCGAAACCAGATTTCACTACCAACGTGACTAACTTAGAAGGAGATATCCTCGGAGTAGTGAAGCAACTTAAATCATTTAATAAACGCAAGTCTTGCCGTCTAGGCTTTATACCAGTTATGTTCCTTTTCGAGTATGCTGCTGCAATAGCTCCATACTTAACGAACAAATGCAGCGTCTCGTTCGACGAAAGATCCGTACCCAAGGAGTGGGAAGCTGCACAGGTCACACCAGAATTCAAGAAAGACAATAGGAGTAACCCACTAATTAAAGGCCGATATCATTAAAGTTGATATGCAGCACGATTTTGGAACGTATATTACGTTCGAAAATAAATTACATCGAAGAGAACAGTCTATTGGCACACAGTCAACACGGATTTAGGAAACGTCGATTTTGTGAAACACAACTAGCTCTTTATTCACACGAGGTGTTGAGTTTTATTGACAAGGGGTTTCAAATTGATCCCGTATTTCTAGATTTCCAAAAGACTTTTGACACTGTACCTTACAAGACGCTTCTAATCAAATAACGTGCTTATGGAATATCGTCTCAGTTATGTAACTGGATTCGTGATTTTCTTTCAGAGAGGTCACAGTTCGTAGTAGTTGACGGAAAATATCGAGTAAAAAAGAAATGACTTCTGGCGTTCCCCAAGGTAGTGTTATAGGCCCTTTGCTGTTCCTTACCTATATAAACGATTTAGGAGACAATCTGAGAAGCTGTCTTAAGTTGTTTGCCGATGATGCTGCCGTTTATCATATTGTAAAGTCATCAGAAGATCAAAAGAATAGCTTAAGAATTTAGATATCCGTATGGTCCGAAAATTGGAAATTGACGCTAAATAATGAAAATTGTCCAGTCATCGACTTGAGTGCTAAAAGTAATGTGTTAAACTTCGTTCTCATGATATATCAGTCAAATCTAAACGCCGTAAATTCAACTAAATACCTACGAATTACAATTATGAACAACTTAAACTGGAAAGAAAGTATAGAAAATGTTGTAGGGAAGGCGAACCAAAGACTGCCATTTATTGACAGAAAAGAAGATGTAATAGATCTACTAAATAGACGAGCTGCACTAAGCTTGACCGTCTTCTTTTGGAGTACTAATGAGCTGTGTGGGATCCTTACCAGATAGGATTAACGGAGGACGTCGAGAAAGTGCAATGGTGGCCCTGTCATTATTTCAGTCAGTTGTTGATGGATCATTAATATATATCAACAAAGGATTTATCTTTTATGAAAGTTGCAGTACAAGTTTATCGACTAAAGCAATAGGACAAAAATACATATTAAGCGTGATGACAAATAAAACATGACCTGATGGCAACAAAAAAATATGCAAAAATGGGTGGCGACTGGTGGACAAAGACCAAGGTTTGTCTGACTGAACTATTTATTCTGGCTCAAAACATACATCATGCAATCTGAAATTACATAACACTGAACGACTTCGATGGATTGGTTCTCCACAGATATTACATACTACGTGGGTGCAGTTGAGAGCAAGTAAAGAAACTGTGATTCCGTTTGCCCTAACAAGCCGTAACTGCGATGTAATACCCCTTCCTCGATGTGTAGCACTTCCTGAGAAGACGGTCGGGTTGAAGCGTCTGCACAGCAGCGATGGACAGCGCCTGTAATTAGGTACTGTGGGCACGAAATATGCAAATTTGTGGTTGTCGATCTGTTAGATGAATCGCAGTTACTCTCTAATGGAACTCTGAGGTCTCGGCAGGTTCCAGAGTGCGATACTCCCATTAGCTCGTTATACGAAGAACCTATTAAACTCACTCATATATCAGAGCACACTAAAATTATTTCGAATGCCTGACGCTTCCCTAAGAACTCTGTAGGGACGTAGACGACACCACCTGAGAGATACCTCGATAGTGTCCGATCCACAGTGAACATGGAAACTCGTGAATTTTTATGGCCACTATCCATGTTCCCAAGGGGCGTTTACGACACTGTCAGAACCCGTTGGCCAGGGGCCCTAGATTTTTCTTGTGCCCCTGTCCCTGCTCTGGGTTCAGGCACCTAGCAGGTAGGTTGAAGTAGGCAGTTTTCATGCCTCTTTGGCTGAACATGTTGTCTGAACTCCAGTGCAAGAAATTCTTGAGACAAGCATTCTGTCCCCGGTAAGTGATTACGGATGCTCCTTTCCCAAATAGACTGACATTGAAACGCCCCCTAAACCCGCTGGGCAGAACAGATAATTAGGATTGTGGAAAGGGTCAAGTAAGGTTGGGCTCGGCTTCACATTCCAATTGTAATTTATTATAATTTAATAACACAGTTACAACCAAAGCGGCACATAGCCGAACCTTTACCAAATGCAACTCTTTCGCGGCAGAAGGCCTCCAAACAAGAAGTCTTACAAAAAATCACCAGATAGAAATTCAATTAAAATAGCAATAAAATAATTAAAAAAACATCTATCACAGCCAGGTGGAAAGCCTCAAAGCGAAGCAGAACAAACATATGCAAGGTGCAATACCAATGGCTGAAGGCCACAATTAAGTTTCAAAATTTTAAAATATATTACCATTATCTTTTAAAGGCAGAAGGCCGCAATTTTTAAGCTTGAAAGATAATTTTAAGAATAAGGTTGCAAGACTGAAAGCCCACAATTAAATTTGCAAACTTCTTAAGAAAAAAAGAAAACATAATCATAAGCCTTAAATTTTAAGTAGCTGAAAACAGATAATTAAACACCGGTGGGAAAGGCAATAAAGACAACGGCACTCAGAAGCCTCCAGGGAGGTCGGTCTGCCCTCGTTCACTTAGGTGAGACAGGTGGTGAGCCCAAATACACTTGATCCGTCTAAACCCAACTAGGGAACAGCCACAGACCGACCGACACAACTACTTGCTTCCCATCAGTCAGTACACGAGAACTCAAACACAAAAGGTTACAAACGTGATACTCCACAATGATGTATGTATTAAGCTGTCAAAATTACATACCATGTCGGACAGCGACAGCAGGTGAGGAACGGACGCTGTCTGAAATTAGGTTAGTGGCCAGGGCAGGTAACCGGAACACTAACGGCCATTAGGCAGAAACTTCCGCTGGTACACTTGAAGTTGAAGTCAACAAAAATAGTTAATTGCACCGCATGGCAGCTAAATTTCAGCAGCAGAAACACTCGGTGTTGCTCACAGTAAAACCTCCCCAACAGCAAACCACCGAAACGAACCACCACAACATGAATGGACGTGGCTTGGGTAGTTGAAACCACTACTCAACTTTGAAATCCTGGGTCGGTGAACCACGAAGCTCGTAGCGATCGGACAACTCCACACATGCTCCGACACTGCACAGGGCCGCCAGCGGTCCCAGCCGACTGCACCGCATGGAGATAACTTCCCTGGTCCGCAGCAACCGACCGACTCCTCTCAGAATGCCGACACATCTAAAATATTCGTCAGTGAAACATAACACCAACTACACACACAACCTAACGAACACTTGGACGAAGATCTGAACGATACCCAACAGTAACTAAGCACGCACGAAGACAAATCGGGAGTCGATGCAAACACACACACACACACACACACACACACACACACACACACACACACACACACACAGCCGACTCATGAACGATTGGCGAGCCAAAACTCGTCGTCCAGTAGGACGGCCGACCGACGATCAACCAAGACGCGGCCCGGCTCGAGCGATGCGTGGCGGAAATGGTCAGGAGAGCCATGTCGACGCAGACCTCACTGCTGCTCCAACCCGACTGGCACGTGCGGACTGTGCTCCAGACGCGTTCCAACTGACTGGCAGACCCGAACTCGCGAGCCGAACTCCTTACGACAGACAACTGGGAAGTAATAGCAGTCAAGCAAAGATACTAGAAGAGGGGATGTATCGATACGCGCTGCTAACTCCGCTCACGGTCAGGCAAAGGAGCAACTCAGTGACAGTAGTAATTTAAATTAACGTAATGAGGTGGAAGTATGTTAAGAACAGGATGGCGGGAACACGAGCCATGCACGACTCACACATGATTTCCAAACCCCAAACATCCACGGCAATATTTACTGTTAAATGACCAAACTGCCTGCTTGTTGTCAACTCCAGGAAATACTATTCGAAGGATCCTGCATGAATTAGCAATGTACATGCTCCCATCAGTGCCTGCTCGTGCTGATAACTTCCTGTCGTCCCACAAAAAACGATGTCTTGGGTGTAGAATCAACATTAAGGAGTAACCTTGAGGATCAGTTCGGGGACCAAAATTTTTTTGTCAGCATGATGGTACAGGTGTTAATAAAGCAGCCTCTCTCAACCTGAACACGTTTCACGGCATTATGTACTGCATACAGTAGAGGATCAGTTCGGGGACCAAAATTTTTTGTCTCAGCATGACATTAACAAAGCAGCTTCTCTGAGGCAATGGTTCATGAACAATAACATTCCTGAAATAGACTGGCCTTTACAGAGTCCTGCCATGATCACAAAATAGTTTTTTGGGATAATTTAGAAGTCATATTCGCTCCAGACCCCAGTGCCCAACATCACTACGCTCTCTGGTTCCGGCTCGTGAGAAAGAATGGCCTGTCATTCCTCCATAAAAGTTCAGATACTTCATTAAAAGCCTCTCCATCGGAAGTGAAGCCATCATAAATGCAAAGTGTGGATGCAGCCGATATTAAAGTTCACTAGTACATGTCTGGATACTTTTGATTAGATAGCGTATTGGTATTACGCAGGTTCTGAAAGAAGCGAGTATACATGTACAGTGCAGATCCATAGTAGTGGAAAATTCACTACACTCATACTCAAAAGGCCATCTGATAAATTGCGGTCCCATCACGTCAGTTAGACTCCAGCATGAGATGGCACATGCACAACGTTAAACAACAAGTGGTAAGAAGATACGAGTAAGCGATGAGTGACGCCAGACGACTAACTGCGTGCCGCTGTCCATGGTATTTCATATGTTCAGGATTTCCAGACACAGCTTGTATGGAGGACTGTCTTCATCACTCGTGAACGATTATTCCCCTTTCTTATTATGAAGGTATAAGCAGTTGAATGAAACAGTAGCTTTCAGTTGTAGAAAGTATGTCATGAAGTTTGAATTGTGTTACCTTAATTTGAAATGCAAATGTTGTACGCTGAGGTAACAAAAGTCCATGGTATACCTCCTAATATCGTGTCGGACCTCGTTTTGCCCAGCGTAGTGCAGCAATTCGACGTGACATGGGCTCAACAAACTGATGGATGTCCCCTGCAGAAATTTTAAGCCATACTGCCTCTATAGCCAACCATAATTGCGAATGAATTTCCAGTGCAGAATTTGGTACATGACCTGACCTCCCGACTATGTCCCGTTGAAACGTCCCCTTTGAACAATTATACAAGACTGTGCTTAAACTGACACACAATATTTTTAGCGCAACGCAATCTGACTTCCAAAAATCCCTACGAAAGAATGGCCCTGACTAACATTAACCTATACGTTTCACAAATCACTTACCTCACAAAAATCTTCGTTACTCGAGCTACTGCAATACAGCGAGCGCCACTACTGCCAACTAAATAAAAGATTCAAACTACGGAAGTCACTAACTACTGAGGCACAGTTAGCAAATGAAAGGTTTTAATAGAGAACAAACAATGTATTTACCTTAATAGTCAAAATATATATGATAGTTCATGACATCCAGTCTTACAAATTACAAAACTCCGCCATCTCTCTCCCCACGTCCACCACTGCTGGCGGCTCACCTCCAACTGCCCAACGCTACGCGCTGTTAGCATCCAGGTGCCGCTGCTCAACACTACAATGGCAGACAACAATGCAAACCAGCCACAGACTGCGCATAGCACAGCCAGTGATTTTTCATACCGAGCGCTAAGCGGCGTTACCAATAAGAAAACCTAAACAGCCTACTTACACCGTAAATGTTCGATAGGATTCATGTTGGGCCATTTGGGGAGAACGAGAAGATCATTCACTCGAACTGTCCAGAATGTTCCTCAAACCAGTTGCAAAGAATTGTGGCCTGGTGACATGAAACCGTTGTTTGGGAACATGAAGTTCACGGATGGCTGCAAATTGTTTCGAAGTAGCCAAACATAACCATTTTCAGTCAATGATCGGTTCAGTTGGACTAGAGGACCCAGCAAATTCCATGTAAACACAGCCCGCATCATTGTGGAGCCACCACCTGCTTGCACAGCATCTTTGACAACTTGGATCCATGGCTTTGTGTAGTCTAAGCCACACTCGTACCCTACCATCAGCTCTTACGATCTGAGATCGAGACTTATCTGACCAGGCCACCGTTTTCCAGTGTTCTTGCGCTCAAGTCTATGTCATGGCGTCAGCAAACGCACTCGCATCGGTCGTGTGTTGCCATAGACCATTAACGTCTAATTTCGCCGTAATGGCCTAACGGATACGTTCGTCTTCCGCCAAAAGTTTATACGGGTATTTGCTTGTCTGTTAGCAATGACAATACGCAAACGTCACTACTCTCGGTCGTTAAGTGAAGGCCATCGTCCACTATATTGTCCTGGAAGAGCTAGTGCCTGAAATCTGGCATTCCCTGCAAAAAAATGTTCAAATGTGTGTGAAATCTTATGGGACTTAACTGCTAAAGTCATCAGTCCCTAAGCTTACACACTACGTAACCTAAATTATCCTAAGGACAAACACACACACCCATGCTCGAGGGAGGACTCGAACCTCCGCCGGGATCAGCCGCACAGTCCATTACTGCAGCGCCTCAGACCGCTCGGCTAATCCTTCGTGACCGCATTCTCTGCACGCTCTTGACACTGCGATCTCGGAATATTGAATTCCTAACGATTTCCGAAATGAAATGTCCCATACGTCTAACTTCAACCACCACTCCACGTTCAAAATCTGTTAATGCTCGCCGTATGGCCATAATCACGTCGGAAACCTTTCCACATCAAACACCTGTGTAAAAATGGCAGTTCCGCCAACAGACTGCCCTTTCATACCTCGCGTATGCGATACTATTTCCATCTGTGTATGCACGTATTGCTATCCCAGGTGTTTTACCGCCTCAGGGAATTTCTTGTTAGAGTGTGATCTCAGACGAATAATTACCTGTCGCTGTCCACGGTACTTCATGCCGTCAAGATTTCCAGACACAGTGTGTAGGAAGGGCTTTATACATTGCCTGTGAACGTTTATTGTTCATTGTTACTGTGATGTTCCAAGAAGTGAAATGAAATAATGGCTTTCAATTGTGGAAAGTGTGTCATGACGTTTAAATTGTGTTACTGTAATTTGAAATGCCTATTTTGTGTACAGATTGTCCCAGAAATGTTGTGATAAGCCTCACTTTTTGTAGGCGGTGTCTTGAGAAACAGACTGAGGATAAGAACCCGTGTCCGGTAACGTCGTCCACCAAAGCCACAGAGTGTTGACGTTTTTGCCTACCATAAGGCTACCACTACGGCAGAGAACGTAACTTTTGTACGCTGACGGAGATCGTAGGCGGAAGGTCTCACAACGTTGTCTGTTGCTTAGTGATCGCGACTGATGGCCATGATCGCCAATAGAGAAGATGGAACTCACTGCAAGAACAACATTGTCTTCTACAGGGTGTTTCAAAAATGACCGGTATATTTGAAACGGCAATACAAACTAAACGAGCAGCGATAGAAATACACCGTTTGTTGCAAATATGCTTGGGGCAACAGTACATTTTCAGGCAGACAAACTTTCGAAATTACAGTATTTAGAACTGTCAACAACAGATGGCACTGCGGTCTGGGAAACTCTATAGTACGATATTTTCCACATATCCACCATGCGTAGCAATAATATGGCGTAGTCTCTGAATGAAATTACCCGAAACCTTTGACAACGTGTCTGGCGGAATGGCTTCACATGCAGATGAGATGTACTGCTTCAGCTGTTCAATTGTTTCTGGATTCTGGCGGTACACCTGGTCTTTGAAGTGTCCCCACAGAAAGAAGTCACAGGGGTTCATGTCTGGCGAATAGGGAGGCCAATCCACGCCGCCTCCTGTATGTTTCGGATAGACCAAAGCAATCACACGATCATCGAAATATTCATTCAAGCGATTAAAGACGTCGGCCGTGCGATGTGGCTGGGCACCATCTTGCATAAACCACGAGGTGTTCGCAGTGTCGTCTAAGGCAGTTTGTACCGCCACAAATTCACGAAGAATGTCCAGATGGCGTGATGCAGTAATCGTTTCGGATCTTAAAAACGGGCGAATGATTCCGTTGGAAGAAATGGCGGCCCAGACCAGTACTTTTCAGGATGCAGGGACGATGGGACTGCAACATGGGGCTTTTCGGTTCCCCATATGCGCCAGTTCTGTTTATTGACGAAGCCGTCCAGGTAAAAATAAGCTTCGTCAGTAAACCAAATGCTGCCCACATGCATATCGCCTTCATCAGTCATGTCTCTCGGTGAGCAATGGTAGAGGCGCTGAGGGGTTGCCGCGTTTGAATTTTGTATGGATAGAGGTGTAAACTCTGGCGCATGAGACGATACGTGCACGTTGGCGTCATTTGGACCGCAGCTGCAACACGGCGAACGAAAACCCGAGGCCGCTGTTGGATCACCTGCTGCACTAGCTGCGCGTTGCCCTCTGTGGTTGCCATACGCAGGCGCCCTACCTTTCCAGCACGTTCATCCGTCACGTTCCCAGTCCGTTGAAATTTTTCAAACAGATCCTTTATTGTATCGCTTTTCGGTCCTTTGGTTACATTAAACCTCCGTTGAAAACTTCGTCTTGTTGCAACAACACTGTGTTCTAGGCGGTGGAATTCCAACACCAGAAAAATCCTCTGTTCTAAGGAATAAACCATGTTGTCCATAGCACACTTGCACGTTGTGAACAGCACACGCTTACAGCAGAAAGACGACATACAGAATGACGCACCCACAGACTGCGTTGTCTTCTATATGTTTCACATCACTTGCAGCGCCATCTGTTGTTGAAAATTGTAACTACTGTAATTTCGAAAGTTTGTCCGCCTGAAAATGTACTGTTGTCCCAAGCATATTGCAACAAACGGCGTATTTCTATCGCTGCTCGTTTAGTTTTTATTGCCGTTTCAAATATACCGGTCATTTTTGAAACACCCTGTATGAATGCGGTGCTCTGTTGCGTCGGAAGATGATGGTTTTGGACACGGGTTTCCATCTGCAATTTATTTTTCTCTTGTAGCCTCTCAAACCTCCAATGTTTTTCAGTATATGAGAAAAAAAATTGCAGATGGAAACCCGTGTCTGAAACCATCGAGTATCAAGTCAATAGAGCACCACATTAGTAGGAGGCAGGTCCTGTTTACTCACTGGCGGATGTGGCAATTAATCACGATCACTGCGTAAACAAACAACATTGCGAGACGTTCCACCTACAGTCCGTCAGGGTACAAAGTCACATTTGATGCCGAAGGGGTGGCCTAGAGGCAGGGGCCAGCGCCTATAACTTCGACACTCTGTAGCGTCATTGGATAGCGTTTCTGGATACTGGTTCCTGTGCCCCATTTGTTCCTCCCTACGTCCTCTACAAGCCTTCGAAGTTTGTTGCAACCTTTATGGGACACCCTGTATATGATATTGAATAATATTTTGTAACCACTCTCTTCCCTGGCTAAATGGCTAACCCCAATGACCAGCTAAATAAACAAATTAAAAAAAAAACTCAGTATGTTGTACCTCCAGAACCTGACGAGGGAAGCCATATTCCAGATAACACAGCAAAATCTCCTTTAGGACGGGTCTGATGCGCACACAACTCACCGAACGTCCGTTCGCAGAGCAGGGAGGCAACCAGCAGCAGCAGGCAGACGTGTAGTAGCTTCGCCATGTCGCACTGTGCGAGTAACTCTGTTCAGGTTTTCTGCCGCCGTTTTATAGACCCGGGACTGCGACTCAGCACGCTACGTTTTGCACACAGTGAGATAGACAAGGCACGGGTAGGCACGGGTGGTTCCCCGTGGGCATGTCGTAAACAGAGCTGTTGCAACTCGTCACATTTGGCACAAATTCCTCGTACTGTCACAGGTGTTGAATGTCTACACGGAAGAGCTGCCATTAAAACTGCATGGCAATATCCTTCCGCAGTGTGACATTTATGCTCTGCCCTGAGTTTAAAGAAAGGACAATGGATTCACAAGCGTATTCTGTAAAGAATTTCCTATATTGTAACATTAGTAGAAAATCAGAACTCTTTTTCTTGTAATCACGGAAAGCATTAACAACGAGGCTTCGCTTTCTATTAAAAGCCTATCACTGGTAACAAATGAACGGACTGATCCTCAGTTATCGTATTGTTTCCTTTCGCCTGTATGAGCTCTCATAGATCGGACGTTCTCTGTTTGCTGTCAGATAAACCAGTCGTTTATTATACACAGTCGTGTTAATTATTTAAAAGATCAATGACCTTCCTTATTTCTTTGTCACAAAAGTAATTTGTGTTGTTTCCTAGTAATGTTCAGAGGTCAAAAAATGCGAGGAGCTGGAAACGAATTGTTCGATTCCGAAACGACGAACTCTGTTCGTGTTGGCTCGTCGTCCGTACCTTATTAAAAAAAAAAAAAAAAAAAAAAAAAAAAAAAACAACAGAGAACCACGCGGAGACCAATTTTCCAATCTTCCGATTATTTCCATTGCCTTACGCAAATTCTTTTTGACTGGTCGGTCATACATGGTCAAACAATGACATCAGCGAACAGTCACTGGCTTCATACAGCCCTGCATTAACTTATGTTGATGATGGCCGATCTAAGGTAAATAAATACCCAAACTTCAGATTAGTCAACTGGTTTGCCCATATCGGTGCCTCCAGAAAGAGAAATTGACGCCATCGTCATTGGGACTTAAATTCTCGTCGCAGTCGTTGAGTTACGCGATGTTATACACAGGTACGTAAACTTGGGGTATAATTTCGTACGATGTTTATGTGGATAAATAGCTAATTAGCGCAATTACTAAGGAATACTTGATGCATTTATAACACAGTTATCTGCTATTTTAAAAAGAATGTTAAATGGGGGAATTCTGACCACATTTCTTTCAGTTTTTGAAGTTTCTGATTAGATGCGATGAAATGGTGA
This sequence comes from Schistocerca gregaria, assembly GCF_023897955.1. Lineage (NCBI taxonomy): Eukaryota > Metazoa > Arthropoda > Insecta > Orthoptera > Acrididae > Schistocerca > Schistocerca gregaria. Next base: position 426,753,503 of record NC_064927.1, read on the forward strand.
GATGATAAAATGTTACCTAACTTATGGTGTAGAACAAATTTTATAGCACGAAAGGCATGTTATCTAGAGGGAGCATAGAGAGAGTGTTTGAAGTGTCGAACTGAATCAAATGTATCTTGACAATGCTATAAACCACTTTGTGCTTTGATGTCCAGTTGTGAATGTATCGATTACACTGGGAAGGACGTTAAGTACCTGATTTATGAGGATTCGGGACGTCATAAGATTATTCGTAAATATACCACAGTCGTATTTCGGTAGCTACAGTCATTCAACAATGAAGGTGGCTACGGATTGATACTTGATTTAGTGCAGTACGTGGCCAATGGAGTCATGAATTTCTGCAGAGGCGTCTGGACCGCATACAGTCTAAATATCTACGCCAAAATACCGATCACGTACTGTGTTAAAAACTCTGATAGTAACGTGCTATGTTGAAATAGCCAAAGAAAATAAAAGGTGCAATCAAATGAGCGCAGCAGCACTAAACCCTTTTCTTAAAAGTGGAGTTCACTAGAAATTTTCTTTAATTTCCTTTGTTTTCTATTTATTTGGGCAATTATTTAACACATCTTGATTTATATTTTGTGTTAGATTTAGACTTCAATTTATACTGATAATATATGTCATGACACGTTCTAGAAGCTACGTGAAGTTTCAAATATCACCGCAAAGATACTTAAGCTGTCGTTCTGACACGCAAGTAGTGTATTCTACGCTATGTGATCAAAATTATCCGGACACCTGGCTGAAAATGACTTACAAGTTCGTGGCGCCCTCCATCGTTAATGCTGGAATTCAATATGGTGTTGGCCCACCCTTGGCCTTGATGAAATCTTCCACTCTCGCAGGCATACGTTCATTTCCACGTGTCCCATACATCTTCCACACCAGATGGAAGAGTTTTGTCATGACTGGCTCTTCCAAGGCTGTCAGTATTTCTGCCGGAATTGCCTACTCCCGGGGCCTTGTTTCGGCGTGGTATTTCAGTGCTCTGCCTCTTCTTGTCGCAGTGTCATGTCTCCCATCTCTTCTTCATCCTTATTCCATTTGTATAATAATGCCTGAAGGTTCATCTCCTTTGTATAGACCCTCTATATTCTCCTTTCGCCTTTCAGCTCTCACTTCTTTGCTTAGGACTGGTTTTCCATCTGAGCTGTTGATGCTCATACACCTGCTTCTCTTTTCTCCAAAGGCCTCTTTAATTTTCCTAGAGGCGGCATATATCTTCCCCCTAGCGAAATAGACTTCTAAATCCTTACATTTGTCCTCTAGCCATTCCTGCTTAGTCATTTCGCACTTCGTGTTAATATGATTTTTTAGACGTTCCTATTCCCTTTTGCCATCTTCATTTGTTGAATTTTTTTTATTTTCTACTTCATCAGTTAATTCAATAACCCTATGTTATCGAAGGATTTCTACTAGGTTCTTTCAACCTGTTCAAGTCCGATCTCCTCAATTTTCTACTTTTTCCCAATTACTTTAGTTTTAATCTACAGTTCATAACCAATTAACTGTGCTCAGACTCCACATGTACCCCTGGAAAGTCTTACAGTTTAAAATCTGGTTCCGAAATCTCTGTCTCACTGTTATACACTGCAGCACCAAAGAAACTGGTACAGGCATGCATACTGAGGAAAACAAATAATCTGATTAAGTCACCTACCACTCTTCAAAAAGAAGAAAAAAGAGCTTTGTTGAAGAGTGAAGCTACGTGTCCCAGACTGCATCGTGTACCCAAAATTTATAAAATAGATTTTAGATTTTCCTTTGTGACCCATAGTTGGTGCCATCAACTCTCCCACGAAAGAAATAGTGAGATATCTAACAACTCGTTTACAACCATATACTTGGAAAACTGACTCGCGTCATTTTATTGAGAAACTTGAAGGACTAATTCTGGCTCCTGAAGATATTCTTGTAAGTTCTGACATAGTGCCGTTTGTCACTATGATTCCAGTTAACGAACCTACGATTTTCATAACGAATACTTTTCCAGGCGATTTGACCACTCTTTTTAGTCTTTGCCTTACTTCGAGTCAGTTCCAGTGGGACAATGAATTTTATGAGCAACGTGACGGTGTAGCAATGGGTAATCCATTAGATCCTGCGATCGCTAATTCCTATACGGAGAAATTCGAACAATCGGCTCTGGATAAAGCAAATAAGAAACCATCTTGCTGGTATCGGTTTGTAGATGACATATTTGTGGTTTGGTCTCATGGTAGAAAGGCTTTGGACGAATTCTTTGATCATCCAAATAAAATTAACCTGAAAATCCATTTCACCATAGAAATGGAAAATGTTAATTTAATATATTATTTGGATGTTTTAGTTATGAAATGGAAGTTTGGAACATAGAGTTTTTCGGAGAGTAACACATACAGACAGAAATTTGCATAAAAACTCCAATCACCATCCATAACAAAAGAGAGATGTCATTAAAAGTCTTGTCGATAGAGCCGAACGGATGTGCAGATCGGAACACCTGGACGCTGACATAAAACATTTGAAGCAGGCCGTCGAGAAAAATGACTACTCAGGGAACGAGGTGACCAGAACAGAAAACCGAAGGACGAGGTCGAACCACAAAATACAGTTTCTCTGCCTTTTATTAAAAAAAAGTAACGGATCAGATCGGTAAGATTTTACAGAAGCATGACATCAGATTGGTCCTTAGACCAACAAAGAAAATAAGTCAAGTACTCCGATCTGTGAAGGATAAACGCCCTCCTATATCGACATGTGGAGTATACAAAATTCCGTGTCCCTGTGGTAAAGTTTACATCGGAGGAGCGTAAATACACGGCTAAAAGAGCACAAAAATAGAAAAAAAATAGACAAACCAGCTCTCCAGTCAAGAAACCACGAAGTAAAGTTTTCTGAAATAGAAATTTTATCTACAACGTCAAGTTATTATCCACAACTATGCAGGGAATCCATTGAAATTTATAAGCATCAGGATAATTTTAATAGAAAAGAGGAGGCTATGAAACTTAGCGACATATGGACAGTATCTCTGCAGAATTGCTAGACAGTTTTATCTTTGGCAAGACGACAATCGCTAGTTAAGTTTTATCTTTGACAAGAATTATCTCTTCTCATCACGTGTTACTTCTACCATGCCCCCTTTCCTACAGTATTTATGTCGCTCTCGGACGTCCGACCAGTCAGTCAGCAAGACTCAGCGGAGGATCGCCTCTGAAGATATCCAGCGCAGTCCTGGACGACACGTCAGGGACAGAAGACTTTTTTGGACCTCGACCTCACATCCCGAAAGGTTTACCACCAGCTATCTCATCCGATCGTGAGAGCCTTCATCCTGTTATTTGTGCTGTTTGTTGTAGCTGTACGATATGTCACTGCTACCCTTATAATACGATGATGCTGTTGGATGTTTGTGTTGCGTGAACGTTCAGAACCTCGTCTGCTGGTGTGAGAATATTCACGTCACCACTGACGTCAACATCGGTGAACAACTGACGCAAGACGTCCAAAATGTGTGGCAGTTCCCGCCCCTCGGAAGTCTACGTCTCTCAAACTCACTCTGTTGGCTGTAGGGAGCACGAGTGTATCTCCGTGACGCTGTTGCCTGCTTGCTGCACACGTTTGCACTACACTGAGACTGTGAGCATTTCCTATTAAAGGGTAGCTATGCCACTACACTATCTGTTGGTGGACGATATTGAAACCATTAACACTACATCTACTATTCCCCAGGCGGCATCTGCCATCATTGTATCAAAATGGACATTGTCTTCCAGCTGTACTAAGGTTTTTGCCGTCTGTGTGTATCTGCGATGGCGTCTGCTATACCCTTTCCCACTGCTACCCCATCCGTCTTTGTCTATATTCAAAACAACTTTGTGATAGGGTAAGCTATTGTAATTTTATGAATTCTTCAATTTCAACGGGGGTTGCCTTTCTACATCTGAGGACGCTGTCTCTTACAACGTCAGTTGTCTCTAATACTGGTATTTTCGCATACAAATTTGTATGCCAAAAAAGATAAAATTGGTAGCATGAAGGATTTCTATATTTTTTTGTTTTATGGACCAGTGTTTGTGTGTTTTTTACCGTGTTTTTCTAGTGTAAATGTCTAGTTTACTCAATAATGTGATTAGCTTTTTCTTTGACTTTAAGTCGGGCTCTGGAAGAGTTGAGATCAAATGAGGCGGGAGGGTTAGATAATATTCCATTAGACATAATGAAATCGTTAGGGGCAGTGGCAACCAAAGGACAATTCAACTTAGAGTATCAAAACTATGGCACTGGTGACGTAGTATGAGACTTTGTGAAAAATAAAATCAACATAATTCCGAAGACAGGCGTGAGAATTATCGCATAGTCAGCTTAACATCTCATGCACCCAAGTTCCTACGAAGAGTAATATACAGAAGGATGGAAAAGCACATTCAGGATCTGTTAGAAGACGATGAGCTTCAATTTAGAAAAGGCAAAGGCACAAGAGAGGCAGTTATAACGTTGCGGTTGATAATGCAAGCAAGACTGAAGAAAAATCAAGGAACGTTCAGTTTGTTAACCTGGAAAAAGCATTCTACAGTGTAAAACGTTGCAAAAAGTTCGAAATTCTTAGAAAAAAAGGTATAAGCTACAAGGAAGGGCTGGTAAGATACAGTACGTACAACGCCTATGAGGGAACATTAAGACTGGAAGACCAAGAACGAAGCGTTCGGGATAAATAGTGTGTACGACTGTCATGTAGTCTTTCCCCCCTACTGTTCAATCTGTACATAGAAGAACCAATGATGGAAATAAAAGAATGGTTCAGGAGGGGAACTAAAATTCAAGGTGTAAGGCCATCAGTGATAAGATTCACTGACGACGTTGTCATTCTCTGTGAAAGTGAAGAACAATTACAGGATATGTTGAATGGAATGAATAGTCTAATGAGTACAGAACATGGATTAAGAGGAAATCGAAAGAAAGACGAAAGTAATCAAAAGCAGCAAAAATGAGAACACCGAGAAATTTAACATCAAACCTGATGATGTCAAGCGGATGAGGTTAAGGAATTATGCTGCCTAAGCAGCAAAATAACCCTCCATCATTTTGATTTGCAACTCCCTGAGTTGGCCGTGTTTGCAATTAAAATTGTTGGGTGTGAGGTCCGCCAGTTATGCAAAACACAGTTTTTTCTCAGTACCCAATCATGTTTCGGCACCACTGTGCCATCATCAGTGATTTTTCGTTTTCATTTATTCTGTAATGTGAACATTTTTGTTAAACGAATATAAAATTATATGGATGTTTAGTTCAAACAATACACCGTTCCTTTTTGTATACATTTATATATGGTGTGCATGAATTTTCCGGACCACTTGTGTGTTAATTACTACATGCAGCTTGTCATCTGCAACCAAACGATGTTGATGAGAAAGGTTTTTTTGCTGGGAGCTAACCTATCTTCTAGAATGTAATTTAGTTTGTCGCGATATTTTCCCTTGATGGCGGGGAGCCACGGTGCCGGAAGCCTATAGCCGTCCTCTCTATTGAAATTAGATGCATTCTTAAAAATTTCAATAGCTTATCGGACCTTTCTTCTATAAATGTTCGTTTCCTTAGCCAGTACAGGTACGTTATTAAAATAGATGTCAGAGCCAAAGTTCTCATGATGTTCCGCTACTACCGATTTTGAACTTTGTTTTAGCCGCATGTGCCATTCGTGTTCCTTAATGCGTTCTTTAACAGTTCTTCTCGTTTCACCTATATACACTTTGCTGCAGCCATATGTCACTTGATAGACGCCTGCATTGTAGAGGCAGACAGGTGCATCCGTTTTCCTTGGGAAACATCTTTTATTTTGTTTTGACTACAGAAAGATGTCTGAATACCATTTTTCTCTCAAATTCTGCTTATGCGCTCAGTGACCACAGAAACGAACGGTAACCTGACGTAGGGAGAAGGCGGTTTCTCGTCATTCTTATTAGCGGTATAAATATTCCGCCTAAAAGTACTGTCGATTGAATAACTATCATACCCATTTGCCTTCAATGTCCTCTTTAAAAAAAAAAATCAACTCTGATTCCAAGTTGTCGTCATCGCTGATACGGAGGCCACGTGAAGACATAGTGTTGAGTACTTCTTGCTTCTGGGCTGGGTGGTGGTGCGATGTGGCACTAAGTACCTGTTTGTGTTAGTCGGCTTTCTGTACACTCTGTGACCTAGAGTGTTATCAGATCTTCTGTATACCAACACATCTAGGAACGGGAGACCGACCTCACTCTCAGCCTCCAAGGCAAATTTGATTTTGGGGTGAATTCCATTTAAGGAGTTGTGGAACGCATGAAGTTCTTCTTCGCCGTGTGGCCATTTGACAAATGTATCGTCCACATAGCGGATCCAACAAGAAGGCTTCAAAGGAGCACCACTTAATGCCTGTTGCTCACAATTTTCCATAAAAAAGTCAGCTGCAACTGGCGAAATGGGCGACCCCATAGGAAGGCCATCTGCCTGTTCATAGAATTCACCATTATATTTAAAACAACTCGAACGAAGACATAATCCAATTCAGTCACAGACATCTGGAGCAACATTCACCCTTATGATCTCCATTGTATCTGATACTGGAACGTTAGTAAATAGCGATGTCACATCGAAGCTAACCAGAATGTCACCTGCAGATATCTTCAGTGTGCGTATAATTTCTAAAAAATTAGAAAAGTATTTGTTTTACCAACTAGATATCTCACTTTGCCAGATAAATGACGTGCTATAAAACAAGTCGGTGAATTAATCCCACTGACTATAGACCTCAAAGGCACCGATTCTTTATGTATTTTCGGTAGTCCATACATTCTGGGTGAGACAGGCATTCAAGGTGTTAGATTCTTTGTAATAGAGCTGTACAGTCTGGAGTCTGAAATCAGGTTTTGCACTTTCCGAACGATTCTGTTCGTCGGACCGCTTTTACGTGGACATGGAGGGGAGTGGTTGCCTGGAAGATAACAAGAACAACACTCCGGGCTGTAAAATGACGTTTCAAGATCAGATGTAACTTGACAGGATTTCTATCTCTTGCTTAATAATAAGAGATGAAATCTTCCCTTTGAAATTTAATCTCTTTCTCAATCTTCGGATACAAATTTAATTGCTGCTTATTAAAAGTGATTTTCTGATTATTTCGACGGAACATAGAATGTGTCGTCGTCGTGGCCCTCAGTCGTTATCTGCAATAACCCATAACTGTTCCTTACCTTTTTTACTGTTACTGTATCGCCATCTGACTGCTACATCGAACTGAAACATAACTATAGTTAGTCTGTTTTACTATACTCTGTTAGCTGTTGGTGGACTGTCATAATAAGTGGCTGTATTTATTACCTTAGCTGACGTTATTCTTTAGTAGTAAAGCTGACGTTATTCTTTAATTTATTTGACTGAAGTTACGTAATTCATAGTTAAACTTTTTCTTAACTACAATAAAATTTTGCAAAGTTTTACGTTGATGGTTTTTGGGATGGATTATAATCAGTGATGTAATATTGCTGGCAAAAATTAATTATATTCTGAATAAAATGATTTTACAAATGTTCAAATGGGAGTTACTTTTTTCAATAATCTTACAACTAGCATTGCGCAAACATACCTTCAGTAGCCTTGAGTTTCTCAGAAAAATAATTCAATAATATTAGTTCCTCTTATAATAATAGTTAGCTTATGTCTCTGTACATCCGTTTATAGAGTCTTATAAATCGTAGCTGGTGGCTGGCAGGCACACTACTCCTCTCAACCTTTCGCTTCAGACCTGCTACCAACTCGCTTCACATCTCGCTTACTACTGACTTCCTACGAACGCTAAAGTGCGGTCTCTCCTGCCAACATGCTTTCTGGTGCAGACAATCCCTGCTACCATTACAAAATGTATCAATGCGCGGCCTTTCCCGTTCTTTTCTTAAAATGTATCCATACACAGTCTCTCCCGCTCTTTTTAAAATTATATCAATGTGCGGTCTCTCTTGCCAACAATACTTTGGTGCACACATTACTTGCTACCACATTTATTTCCAACATGACAAATATTAATTATTTCTACTTAATCCTATTAATAAAATATAAACATCTTTCATAAATTGTGGTTTGACAATAGACAATAGAAATATACACGTTTTACAGTACTAGCGATTCCGCAGATACATGTTATGATAGACAGCCAATGTACAAGGTCAAGCAGTTTAACAGAAGCGACCCGACACTAGTAATAAAAGACGATAAGGAACAGAATAATTACGAATAGAAAGTATGGTGTAGTGTCATTATATAGACATTTCTTCAAGTGAATGATGTATATACATCGTGTAAACTAATCCGCTTACAGCAGTTCGTTACAAACAGTTGTACGAATGACCTATTCAACAGGTAACTAAATAAATAAATTTTTTAACATCGAATATTAGTCTGAAAAGTGAGCATGTCTTTTCTGAAGCCATTTTTCTGTAGTGCGGCCTTGTGTGGAAGTAAAACTTAGATGATAAGTGGCTCAGACAAGAAGAGAATAGAAATGTGATGCTAAAAAAGAATGTCGAATATCAGATGGATACGTGTGAATGGAATTGGGGACAAAATAAATTTATGTCATAACTTGACTAACAGTAACAATTGGTCTGTGGGAAACATCCCGAGGCATCAAGGGATTGTAAATTTGGTAATAGGGAAACGCGTGTGTATGGGAAGGAGGGGGGGGGGGGGGGAATAGGCTCGGACAGAGTAATCCGATTCAAATATACACTGACAGGAAAAAAATATCGCAACATCAAGAAGAATTTGTATGGCATAAACGAAAGTTGGTCGACGTGTTTCTACATCTGAAAAATGATGACTATTCAGATATCGCGCCAGTCATATCAGACTGGCGCCACTAGCGCCAGAATGGGATGCAATTCAGGTTTGCTTTAATTACACGCTGTAATTGTCATGCTGTTAGTTACCTTTGAGATTGTATGTGATGAGTTGATGTCAGTTAACAATGCCTATAAGGCAACAGAGACGCTGTATCAACAGTTCACAGAGCTTGAACGATGGCATGTAATAGAGCTACAGAATGATTTTCCTTCTGCGATACTGTAGGAACACCAGGAATGCTGCTACTGTACATTGCTGGCAGTGGCGGTCATGACAATGTGCGGCTGCAAGATGACCGGGCTCCGGACGGCCATCTGGCACTACCGAGAGGGAAAACCACTGTGTTCTGCGTGCGGCTCTCTCGCATCGTACTGCATCTGCAGCAGCCGGCCGTTGTGACCGAGGGGTTCTAGGCTCTTCAGTCCGGAACCGCGCTGGTGCTACGTTCGCAGGTTCGAATCCTGCCTCGGGCATGGATGTGTGTGATGTCGTTAGGTTAGTTAGGTTTAAGTAGTTCTGAGTTCTAGGGGACTGATGACCACAGATGTTAAGTCCCATAGTGCTCAGAGCCAATTGAACCATTTTTTGATGTAAGCTCGTTCTGGTTCGGTGCCAGTGATGTCCGTGCAAGAGGTCAGTTGAGGGGCAGCTGCCAACCTGTCTTCGTGCTAGACACACTGTACCTACCCCTGGAGTTATGGTCTGGGGTGCGATTTCGTATGACAGCAGGAACACTCTAGTGGTTATCCAGTGTACTCTAACCGCAAATTTGAACATCAGTCTGGCGATTCGACCTGCTGTTCTTCCATTCCTGAACACCATTCCAGGGGGTATTTGCCAGCAGCATAACTCTCGCTCACATACCGCTGTTGTAACCCAGTATGCTCCGTAGTGTGTCGACATGTTGCCTTTGGCCTGCTCGATCACCAGATCTGCATCCAGTCGAGCACATATGGGACAGCGTCATCCACAAACAACTGTAACCTCCCCTGTATTGATCAACCAAGTGTAACAAACATGGAACTCCATCCCACAAACTGACTTCCGGCACTTCTACTATATGTACACGTTTGCATGCTTGATTTCAACATAGTGGCGCTTACACCGACTATTAGTGTACGAGCATTTCACATTTGCAATGCCTTACCTCGCACTTACATTAACGTGTGATCCTGGAAAGTTAATCACTTATATATGTTACCCAGACAAGTGTCTCCCATAAATTTCATTACTAAACATTAATTAGTTTTTATGTTGTAACATTTTTTATCAATGTTTGCACTCTTCAGTGTACTTATGCAGGGATGCCACTACAGCTCATGAAAATGAAACATTATTTTTCAAGAAATGACTACTGAATAAAGAATAATATCCACTATGACTGTTCAGCTGCAATGGTGTCGTATCATTTTGTCGTCCGTTCTGTCTGACGCTTTCTGCGTCCTGCAAACCGTCTGCTGCTGCTTCACTTCGCTCCTCCCGTTCCTCCAGCTGCTGAACTTCAAAATTTTTATGCGTTTCACCGCTTTATGGAGAACCATGCACAGTACAATACCCGAAGGCGCTCTGTCTGTTGTGCATCATATTTTTGACTAGAGGATAAAAAAATGCTGTTTCATCTGCCCGAACCACCAGCGCGCGCTTATGAGACGTTCCTTTGTGACACATTTGTTCTGCAGTCGAAGGTGTCTCGTAAGGGAGATAAGGCATGGTGCAACTACATAACTCCCAACTACAGAAATGAGTGCTTTTGCGTTATTTCCAAACATAACACTGCAAATACCGGACTTTTTCTTATGCTTGAACAGTACACCGATCACGGCCAGTTTTCACCAATACTAGTAAACTATTCTTCTGCATCTCCTTTTTTGTCGATGTACGAGGGTAATCCCAAAAGTAATATCTTCTTTTTTATTTTAAGTACATAGACCTGTTAATATGTACAGTGGTTTACATCAATTTACAGCTTGAACATTTAGCTATTTTTCGATATAATCCCCATTTCTGTTGATGCATTTTTAGTCGACGCTGTGGCACATGTCATACCAGATCACCGCCATGCTGTTCAGAAAGTTATGAACCTCTTCTTTGACCTCGTCGTCGGAGCTGAATCGCTTTCCGCCCAAATGTTCTATTAACCTGGGCGTCAAGTCAGGACTGTAGGATGGGTGGGTGATTATGTTCCACTGAAACACTTGCACGAGAGCAACGGTTTGCCGAGGGATGTGTGGGCGAGCGTTGTTATGGAGAATGTGTACGCCCTTGCTCATCATTCCTCTTATCCGGTTCTGAATTGTCCGTTTCACTTTATTCAGTCTCACTGTACCTGTCAGCGTTAATTGTGGTCCCAGTGGGAACAAAGACGACCAAAGAAGGCCTTTCCGATCCCAAAAAACGGTTGTCATGAATTTACCGGCAGACTGTGTTTGTTTGAATTTCCGCTGCTTTGGCGAAGAAAGATGTCGCCACTTGTGTGATTGTTGCTTGGTCACAGGTGTAAAGTGGTATGCCCAGATTTTGTCACACGTGACAATTGAGTCCATAAAGTTGTCCTGTTCGGCTGCAACGCTGTGAAGAAATGCCCGGGAAGCATCAACTCGTTGCAGCATGTGGTCCTCAGTCAGCATGCGTGGCACCCAACTTGCGCACAGCTTCCGGTAGTCCAATGTTTCCGTTAAAATTCTGTGAGCGGTGCTTCGGGAAACCTCAGGAACCAACGTGCACAGATCACCCAGGGTGATCCGCCGATCTTCACGCATGCTCTGCTCAACCTTCAACACTGTCTCCTCAGAAATTGACGGTCTCCCGCTCCTTTGTTCATCGAGAATCTCGGTACGACCAGTTGCAAACTCTCTACAACACTTACGAGCATTTTTGACATTCATGCACGACTCACCATACACTTCCGTCAACTAGCAATGGGTTTCAATCGGGGCAGTGCTCTTTGCGTTCAAAAACCGAATAACTGCGTGCACTTGGCGGTAACATCCAACGGGGGCTTCTATCTCAACGTCTGCCAAGCCAAGACTGAGCGCCTCAGCGCGGCTTGCGCATGTTTACACACAGCGCGTGAAGCACTCTTCATAACAGTGTGACCAACTGCCACACAAACAGAGTTCTGTAATCATAAAAAATAGGAGACCTTGCTTTTGGGATTACCCTCGTATTTGTCGCTAGAGTCGTGGATTTTTTTGTCAACACACATGCCTAGTCGATTATCTCGATATCATCGAGGAATGTCTAGTTTCTGCTTTTTATTCTCGGCAGTTTCGAGAGCGGTCGTAACAGTAGTAAATTTGATCCATTTCAATGCATTATTTTTTGTTGTGCTCCTTGTTTTAAGAAGACTGTTTTGTACCATGCACTGAGAGTTACCGATATTATCAGTGATCCCGTAGTCAGAAATAGGACCCACTGTTTGTCGTGCAAAGATTCTGATCGTTTGTACCTCACTTAGGTATCTAACTTAGTATTCTGTTGTTTCAAGAAATAATTAATCACGTTTTACATTTTCTTTCTTGAATGTGTGCGGTTCTTCATAATCCTGACTGCGATAGTCCCTACGTATTTTACAACACTTTCTTCTATATAAACAAAACACCGTTACCTAGGTTTCAGTAACGTACAGCCTGAGCAGGCAGTGGTAAATAGTAGACGTGCGGCCTTGTGAGTCGAAGTTGTTGTGTTACAAATTACAAAGGATCAACATCTCTAAATCAAGAATTCAAAACATTCTGCAGAATGTTTTTAAGAAGAGAAAGGTGTGTGCAAAGTTTTCCGCACACCTTGACCCTCGACAAAAATAACAACGCATGGACGCCTAACGCGAATTGATTGAAACGCAAAACGCTGAAATTCTTCTCTGGAAAAAAATCAGCACTAGCGACGAGATTTGGTATTATCACTACGAATCTACAACAAAACGATGATTTGCAGAAATTCACGTTATGGGCCATCGCTTTCCCGACATAACCGACATTGAGGCTAATGTCACGCCCAAGTTGGAGAGCATCCCAAAAAAGGACTTTTTCTGACAATTTCAGGTGGTTGCCAGAACCTTCCGTGCTTTGTTGTCGTGTGGTCAGAGACGGTGTAGACGGAACACCTGGGCATTAATACCGCCATCTTACTTTTTCTCTACAGTTTATTAATCCAGTATCGAAAATATTAGAACGTAAACAACGTTGTTGATGTTTTGAAAATATTATTTAGTATGACATCAACAGGCTTTTGGCTACTCAGGTCATCATCAGCTGACAACTGACAGCTGAAAACCACAGGTAAAATGAAGTGCCACTCATTTAGAAATTAGCGTTCGTATGTGTATCACATAATTTTGTTCGATAACACACATTGCCGCAAAGGTCGAGTGAGTGAGGTACTGCGCAATGTTTGCCTGTAAATGTTCTGCAGAATTTGAACGCAATTACATTAGTAACCCAGACGGATTCCTTTCAAAGTCACTATGAATTATGTACACGCGTTTCACAGACATCTTAATAATTGGCTGTTGATAAATGGAATGAACGTGGCTTGAAGCTTCTAAGACATTAATGGAAAGAAATTTAATTTGTTTGCACAAATGCCACAGTTCAGATGTAGGTCTTTTTTGGTATAAGGAAACAAGGGATAGTCACTGTTTCTTTTTAGGTTTTGAAGTGCACTAGGTAGAAGTGTCTGTGTTTTGATAAATTATGCTGTGGCAATTATAAAATAATTTCCTAGTACGCCAAAGTGAAAGCGACCCGAAAAACGTGCTGTCTTGCATCAAATTGGCAATTTTATGAACTTTAGAACATTTTTTGTGAGGAATTTCTTCCGTTTTTGTTCTTTGGTTCCTAATGTTTAATCTTCATTTATACTTAGGGAAACTGTAATACTGTCAAAATTACTCACTCTCCACATCTTCGGTATCAATATTACCGCCCCTCATTGAGACTACTTTAAAATACTATGTGTTTTATTCAGGAGAAACACAGTTCTGGACTTCAGAAAGTGATTTACGACAACGCTTCAAGAAAACAAATACTGCTCTCTAAACGACTTTTACTGAAGATTTTAAGGTGATTTTACACATAAATAAGTTTTATATCCTTTTACGTATAATGACTGCTATTGTCAGCATTCATATAGTCATTTATTTCGAATGAAAGTCATGTTATAAACAATAAGTAATAACTGAAGTTACGTAAAACGAATATTTATTCCCGATCTTGCTGAACAAGTATATGCCCTGTAGTCCATCTTTATCGGTGTGATTAAAAAATTCACACTCTATAACATACGTTAAACATGCCTGTTTTCCCTTATTTCACCAAAAATACTTATGGAGTTTGCTCAGTTACGATCACAGCGCAAGTCGCCGAAGTGGCGCCAAATCAAAAGACTTGCACCCGGCGAACGGTCTACCCGACGGGAGGCCCTAGTCACTCGTCATTTACATTTTTATAGCCATGGTCTAGTAAGAAAACTCGCACTTTAAGGAAAACTGGACACGTTGCAAAGCACAAAGTACATGCAAAAGTTAGGAAGAGGAGATACGTAAGGTCAGTGTCAAACCAGAGCAGCTGTTATTCAGAGAATGTTCCCATGCCGTCACCAGAAACACACGTCACTTCAAACAAAGGGTCTCTACGTGCAACAGCTCGAGGAAACAGCTGAGCAGTGTACACAGCCGACTGCAATGTGTACATGTAAACAGGCGTAACTTAGAATGAGATTTTCACTCTGCAGCGGAGTGTGCGCTGATATGAAACTTTCTGGCAAATTAAAACTGTGTGCCAGACCCAGACTCGAACTCGGGATCTTTGCCTTTCGCGGGTAAGTGCTCTACCAACTAAGCTACCCAAGCGGGACGTGGGTCGTGCTTGGGTACCTCAGTTGGTTTGTCTATGGTGAGAGGTAAGGCCTGAAATTTGGTATTCTCACAGCACATTTGGCACTATGGATCTTAGAATACTGAAATCCCTAACAATTTCCTAAATGAAATGTTCCCTGTGTCTATCTCCAACTACCATTCCGCGTTCAAAATCTGTTTATTTCCGTCGTGCGGTCATAATCACGTCGGAAACCTTTACAAATGAATCACCTGAGTACAAATAACAGTTCCGCCAATGAACTGCCCTTGTATACCTTTTGTACGAGACTCTATCGCCATCGGTATATGTTCATATCACCATACCATGACTTTCGTCACCTTACTGTAGATACATCTCCTAATCTCAGAGACTCAAACTGATCAACATCGGCTAGTAAATTATATCAATAACTACCTTTATTGAACAAATTCAAGCTGCTGAGCTGCAGTAGGACTTTTCCCTCCAAAATTTATGATTCAGTAATTCGTCTGAACAGAGGCCGTTCATATTTAATCTCAGTGTCTCGGTCCACAGGGCGGCCGTGTTACACACAGCTGCTGTCTACACCAGGGCTGCAGATTATGACCAGATGTACAGTTAGAGGCAATGCGTCTTCGTTGACAGCAAGAGGAGAACAGTTCAGTGCTAAGAGAGCAGGGGGAACCACATACAGAAACGATATAAAGAAACTGTGAAAACGAGTAAATCTTGTGGTGTTATGTCGCTAAACAAACGGACAGTTGAAGTCCACTTTTCTTTACGACTTCTTTTACCGCACTCGACCCAAGTGATTTATTGACTTCGAAACGTCCATGAGTTTCCGCTCTACCCGCGCACGGCGTAATCATGTGGACAAAGGCACGATCCAGGTGACCTAGATTACAGACTGTTTTAGAAATTTAAACTGGCAAAAAGGAACATTTTTATGTTTCATATGACACTACAACCTCACTAAAAGTAAGAGCTTGTTTTTTGATTATCTTACACAGAACGACAACGAAACTTCGAATAAATCAAAAGCACAAGAACTGAGAATAGTTATATGCTTTTCACCATATGTCACAAAACGCTATTTCAATACTGAATAAAAATGTTAACGCAGCTGTATGAGGTCGCGCCTCGATGCAATAAGTTGTCGCGGACGCTGAGAAAATAACAAACCTTTGATTTTACTGTCAAACATATTTCTAACGAAAGGACACATTGCATTGTGTAGCGCGCATGGCTGAATCCTTGTATTAGTGCTAGTTAAAGTTCACGTCACAAGCGGATGTAGTGAAACATTTCCTCACCCAGTAGATAGTGCGCAGTGTTCCTGACCTAGCGTGCTTTGCTTATTCAATATCGTCTCCTCGGTAGCTGCGTCCGTCTCACCTAAATCAAACAACAGTTAAGAAGCCAGGATCCTAGATTATGTTTTCCAAAATCAAAAGTCATGACCGTATTCATTGTTGAACGCTTATGACAACCACAGTGCGATTCATTTTTTATCACTCACACCCACAATATTCATGTGACCAGGCCTCTTACACTTAATAATCGTCACATTAGGTAGGTCAAAAACTTCCAGTCCTTAACAATGTTCACAATACGCGTTAAATGTTCAAAGCCGAATACAATTACACTTTTTTTGGTACCGACCGGAAAAGTTAAGCATCCGTATCAAGTATTATCACATCACATTCCGGCACCGACGTACTGAGAACTGCACCAGCTCTGACCTTATATAGACGAGTGCTTGAATATTTGACTATTTCTGTTAATATGTTATAGTTTCTAATTTCCCAGGATTAAAATGATCCTTTCTAATTGGTTTTGAAGTTAACTGTTGGGTTTTGTTACTTAAATAACACGAGTGAGCCGTATCTATTTAAATACGCAGAACTATCTTACGCATCCGCAGTGGGAATTCCCGACTTATAAACATGGCAGCCCTCATGATCAATAATTTTTACTTACTCAGATTTACTTAATTTTTAATTAATGCACTTACAAAGTTGAGACTGGAGACATTTTACGTAGAAGAGTATAGGTAGCAAAAGTATGAAACCAGATCTCGGTATTATGCAGTAGTTTGATCAGAATTTGCACTGAAAGTCATACGGGCTACAGATTTCAAGTCTTAATATCTATTTAACTAATATACTTTTGATTAATTTAAACACTTTGCTAGAATCAGTTCAAATGTTCAAATGTGTGTGAAATCGTATGGGACTTAACTGCTAAGGTTATCAGTACCCAAGCTTACACAATACTTAACTTAAATTATCCTAAGGACAAACACACACACCCATGCCCGAGGGAGGACTCGAACCTCCGCCGGGACCAGCCCACAGTCCATGACTGCAGCGCCTATACCACTCGAGGAATCAGTAAAATTCAGTCTTATAGCTGAATTCGAGCTATTAGCTCAGTCGAATTTTACTTAATATGTATTGCTCAATATACACTCATGGAAATTGAAATAAGAACACCGTGAATTCATTGTCCCAGGAAGGGGAAACTTTATTGACACATTCCTGGAGTCAGATACATCACATGATCACACTGACAGAACCACAGGCACATAGACACAGGCAACAGAGCATGCACAATGTCGGCACTAGTACAGTGTATATCCACCTTTCGCAGCAATGCAGGCAGCTATTCTCCCAGGGAGACGATCGTAGAGATGCTGGATGTAGTCCTGTGGAACGGCTTGCCATGCCATTTCCACCTGGCGCCTCAGTTGGACCAGCGTTAGTGCTGGACGTGCAGACCGCTTGAGACAACGCCTCATCCAGTCCCAAACATGCTCAATGGGGGACAGATCCGGAGATCTTGCTGGCCAGGGTAGTTGACTTACACATTCTAGAGCACGTTGGGTGGCACGGGATACATGCGGATGTGCATTGTCCTGTTGGAACAGCAAGTTCCCTTGCCGGTCTAGGAATGGTAGAACGATGGGTTCGATGACGGTTTGGATGTACCGTGCACTATTCAGTGTCCCCTCGACGATCACCAGAGGTGTACGGTCAGTGTAGGAGATCGCTCCCCACACCATGATGCTGGGTGTTGGCCCTGTATGACTCGGTCGTATGCAGTCTTGATTGTGGCGCTCACCTGCACGGCGCCAAACACGCATACCACCATCATTGGCACCAAGGCAGAAGCGACTCTCATCGCTGAAGACGACACGTCTCCATTCGTCCCTCCATTCACGCCTGTCGCGACTCCATTGGAGGCGGGCTGCACGATGTTGGGGCGTGAGCGGAAGACGGCCTAATGGTCTGCGGGACCGTAGTCCAGCTTCATGGAGACGGTTGCGAATGGTCCTCGCCGATACCCCAGGAGCAACAGTGTCCCTAATTTGCTGGGAAGTGGCGGTGCGGTCCCCTACGGCACTGCGTAGGATCCTACGGTCTTGGCGTGCATCCGTGCGTCGCTGCGGTCCGGTCCCAGGTCGACGGGCACGTGCACCTTCCGCCGACCACTGGCGACAACATCGATGTACTGTGGAGACCTCACGCCCCACGTGTTGAGCAATTCGGCGGTACGTCCACCCGGCCTCCCGCATGCCCACTATACGCCCTCGCTCAAAGTCCGTCAACTGCACATACGGTTCACGTCCACGCTGTCGCGGCATGCTACCAGTATTAAAGACTGCGATGGAGCTCCGTATGCCACGGCAAACTGGCTGACACTGACGGCGGCGGTGCACAAATGCTGCGCAGCTAGCGCCATTCGACGGCCAACACCGCGGTTCCTGTTGTGTCCGCTGTGCCGTGCGTGTGATCATTGCTTGTACAGCCCTCTCGCAGTGTCCGGAGCAAGTATGGTGGGTCTGACACACCGCTGTCAATGTGTTCTTTTTTCCATTTCCAGGAGTGTACGTCGTTGTTCATAACTTTTAAGTTCCAATAAAACTAATTAGCTCATTACATTCAGAATAGACATTACAATGAACTGAAACAATAGATTTCACTAGGGGAATTTTATTTAAACTATTTCTGAAGTCTGTGTTATGAGGCTGAAGGCCACAGAATTTGTAGTCAGAATCTGAGTAGTGAAAATGAAAAAAAAAAAAAAATAAAATAAACGTTCTTTGCTTAACTAAGTTACTGAAGGAGAGTAAAACCAAAACAGGATAGCAGTGGGCAACCGTGCTTCGTTATAATTGGACCATCCAATAATACATCAACTGGAAAGACTGGCACTATGGAAATTCGTAGCATGCACACAAAGCAGCGCGCAGACGTTAGTATTTTCTACCGTGTCGTATATTTGAACTATATCGTGTGTTCCCCTCTCATTCTGATCATCCATGCGAACTCAGTGCAAGTAGTTGTAGTGCAACATGGCTATGATCAGTTCAGCAACTGAAACACTGCGTGAAGACTTTTCAAAGCTGTTGCAAGAATTGACATTACTCAATAATTCTTCTCAGCTTTTGCCAGGTTCTGGCTTTTAGGTGTCGACGAACCCCATTACTTCCAGTGTGAGCTAACGTATCTACAGTGTAACATCTGGCTCGGTCGGGAACTTTTATACAATATTATGTGAGCAGCATTATCCTCGAGTACGCAGAAAAACTGCTAGATACTTTAAATATTTGGTACAACTTATGTCTGAAGTAATTTACCACGTTCCAGCAACGCACGGGTTTAATAGATGTTAACCTCTGTTGCCTAATGTGTTCAGATATGAGTTCCAAAGGTATCTCATTTTGTAAAATGCTAATGTGTATGAACATAAGACTCTAATGATTCAAATAGTTAAATGCGTATATGCAAACGGTCACGTTTGACACATAGGAACTACAGTTCTGTTCGTCCTACATTCATTAGCGAATGTTACTATGAACTTAACTTCTAAACAGACAAAAAGTGCGAAGCACCCAGAACCCACGCCGGATGTCAGTGTAGTTGCGTACACCTACATACCATGAGTATAGTTGAAATTATGTTTCACAGGTCCACCGAGATACGTTATTGTCTGACGATGCAGTCTTTCTCAGCAAATCTCGATGATAAAATCGTTCTCCAGCAACGTTTGAGTAAGTTTCTTTCTTACCATCGTCAGCCGAAGCGTCGGGTTTACTTCTCGTGCGGGTCATTATAGCCACTGGACTACGGGCTTTGCTGCGTGCTCGGCGCCGGCCGCCGGCGTCTCATCTCACGAGAGAATAAATGAATCAGAAAGTAGTGAGTTTGGAGTTACTTAATCTGAAATACTTAACTTTCAAAGTAAAGTTAAGTGAAGTTCGTAGTTAATTAAATGACTGCCTGTAATTGAAACTTTTTTCGTACGTAATGCAAAATGTGGAAAAGGTAAGTAATTCACTTTTAATTATTGAAAAAATGATTTTAATTTACTTCAAGCAAATGAGCAACTAATTAATTTCAATATAACAATACGGTATTTACCAAGCCAGCAGAAGCCACTCGCCGAGGTAAATACAGCATAAATTAAAATTTCGTAATTTTAATTTCTGCTGTATCTTTAGTTGTTAGCTTCCCCAGTGAAACTTTACACTACAGGCCATTAAAATTTCTACGCCAAGAAGAAACGCAGACGATAAACGGGTATTCACTGGACAAATATATTGTACTAGAACTGACGTGTGATTACATTTTGGCCACGCGGGATTAGCCGAGCTGTATCAGCCGTGCAGTCATGGACTGTGCGGCTGGTCCCAGCGGAGGTTAGAGTCCTCCCTGGGGCATGCGCGCGTGTGTGTGTTTGTCCTTAGGATAATTTAGGTCAAGTAGTATGTAAGCTTAGGGACTGATGACCTTAGCAATTAAGTCGTATAAGATTTCACACACATTTGACTTTTTTTTTTTTTTTTTTTGAACATTTGATTACATTTTCACGCAATTTGGGTGCATAGATCCTGAGAAATCAGTATCCAGAACAACCATCTCTGGCCGTAATAACGGCCTTGACACGCCTGGACATTGAGTTAAACAGAGCTTGGATGGTGTGCACAGGTACAGCTGCCCATGCAGCTTCAACACGATACCACAGTTCATCAAGAGTAGTGACTGGCGTATTGTGACGAACCAGTTGCCTGGCCGCCATTGACGAGACGTTTTCAATTGGTGAGAGATCTGGAGAATGTGCTGGCCAGAGCAGCAGTCGAACATCTTCTGTATCCAGAAAGGACCGTATAGGACCTACAACATGCGGTCGTGCATTTTCCTGCTGAAATGTAGGGCTTCGCAGGGATCGAATGAAGGGTGGAGCCACGGATCGTAACACATCTGAAATGTAACGCCCATTGTTCAAAGTGCCGTCAATGCGAACAAGAAGTGACCGAGACGTGTAACCAGTGGCATCCCATACCATCACGCCGGGTGATACGCGAGTATGGCGATGACGAATACACGCTTCCAATGTGCGTTCACCGCGATGTCGCTAAACACGTTTGCGACCGTCATGATGCTGTAATCAGAACCTGGATTCATCCGAAAAAATGAAGTTTTGCCATTCGTGCACAGCAGTTGACCGGCGTTGCCTGGTGAAACGCAGGAACGCCTGCGGTGGTGTAATCAACGACGAAGCCCTACATTTCAGCAGGATAATGCACGACAGCATGTTGTAAGTGTTATACGGGCCTTTCTGGATACAGAAGCCGTTTGGAAACATTCCTCATGTCAGCACGTTGTAGGTGTCGCCACCGGCGCCAATCATGTGTGAATGCTCTGAAAAGCTAATCATTTGCATATCACAGCATCTTCTTCCTGTCGGTTAAATTTCGCGTCTGTAGCGAGTCATCTTCGTGGTGTAGCAATTTAATGGCCAGTAGTGTACGTTATTTTAACTGAGTGATGTTAACACTCAAAATTGTAAATGAGTTAGGCCTCTGTTGTCCAGTATAAGAATGAGTACTTAATGAGGTAGCAAAATTTAGATACAAACTGGTCATTAGGAAACAAGCAATACTGGCAGAAGTAGTAAAGCAATTTTTATATTTTTACGACACTCGGCAATTAAATGGAAAGGGTCTCTGCTAGGGAATGTCTTAGGACAATGACCTGACAGGTGCCCTACAAGTTTTACGTACTGCAGGTTGTTATGGCAGGCAGTTATTAAATTTTATGAAAGAAGTGCCACTGGGTAATGTTTGCACAATATTCGTTCACAGTCTTACGATGCTGCAGCTGTGCGAACGACGCAGAACGTAGGCGATGACAATGCTGCGCCACCTCTGCTGCCGCTGCTCCTGGTTGAGAACCACGAGTCGTCTCCACAGCCACAGATAATTATGGGACACTCGGCAGTTAGAACTGCAGCTTCAACCGCCTATTCACTCCTACCCTGCTCTCAATACTCTCGGGTTAACGCATTAGGTGCGCCTACACTACATCTACATCCATACTCCGCAAGCCACCTGACGGTGTGTGGCGGAGGGTACTTTGAGTACCTCTCTCGGTTCTCCCTACTATTCCAGTCTCGTATTGTTCGTGGAAAGAAAGTTTGTCGGTGTGCCTCTGTGTATCTGGTACGAATCCCACACCAGCCAGCAGTATTCAAGTAGTGGGCGAACAAGCGTACTGTAACCTACTTCCTTTGTTTTCGGATAGCATTTCCTTAGGATCCTTCCAATGAGTCTCAGTCTGGTATCTGCTTTACTGACGACCAACTTTACATGATCATTCCATTTTAAATCACACCTAAAGCCTACACTCAGATAATTTATGGAATTAACTGCTTCCAGTTGCTGACCTGCTATATTGGAGCTAAATGATAAAGTATCTTTCTTTCTATTTGTTCGCAGCACATTACACTTGTCTGCAATGAGATTCAATTGCCATTCCCTGCACCAGCGTCAATTCGTTCAGATCCTTCTGCATTTCAATACAATTTTCCAGTGTTACAACCTCTCAATATACTACGGCATCATCCGCAAACAGCCTCAGAGAACGTCCGATGTTATACACAAGTTCATTTATGTATATAGTGAAAAGCAACGGACCTACGTCACTCCCCTGCGGCACACCTGAAATCACTCTTACATCGGAAGACTTCTCTCCATTGAGAATGACATGCTGACTGACTGGCGCAAAGAAGAACGGCATGAGGACGTAGACGTCAATGGAAACCACTGCATTAAAGACACATAACGTGTATCCACAAGACATGTGACCTACAGTTGAAAAAGTGTCCTGATGATCTCTCCATTGCCAAAATATTACTGTATAGTCTCACATTCGGATCTCCAGGAGAGGACTACCAACGGGGGAAAAGGTTGAATAATAAATGGAAGGATAAAATTCTCCTAGTCGGGTCGTGGAATGTCAGAAGCTCGAACTTGATAGGGAAGCTAGAAAATCTGACAAGGGAAAAGCAAAGGCTCAATCTAGGTATAGTAGGGGTGTGTGAAGTGGAAAGAAGACAAGGATTTCTGTCCAGACGAGTATCGGGTAATATCAACAGCAGCAGAAAATGATATAACGGGAGTAAGATTCGTTATGAATAGGAAGGTAGGGCAGAGAGCGTGTCACTGTGCAACAGTTCACCGATATGGATCTTCTTATTATAATCGACAGCAAACCAGCACCGAGAAGGACAGTTCAGGTATACACGACGACGTCGCAAGCTTAAGATGAGGAGATAGAGAAAGAGTATGAGGATATTGAGAGGTTGATACAGTATGTAAAGGGACATGAACATCTAATAGTCATGGGAAACTGGAATGTATTTGCAGGGGAAGGAGTAGAAGAAAAGATTACAGGTGAAAATGGGCTTGGGAAAAGGAATGAGAAGCTAGTAATAGAGAATACTATGTTCAAGAATGACAACAGGAGGAGGTATACTTGGAAAAGGCCGGGTGATACGGTAAGATTTCAGTTACATTACATCATGTCAGACAGACATTCCGAAATCAGATTCTAGATTGTAAGGCGTATCCAGGAGCAGACATAGACTCAGATCACAATATAGTAGTGGTGAAGAGCAGGCTGAAGTTTAAGACATTAGTCAGGAAAATCAATACGCAAAGAAGTGGGATACGGAAGTACTAAGGAATGACGAGATACGGTTGAAGTTCTCTAAGGTTACTGATTCAGGAGTAAGGAATAGCTCAGAAGGCAGTACAGTTTAAAATCAATGGATATCTCTGAAAAGTACCATCACACAAGATGGGAAGGGAAACATAGATACAGAGAAGATAGCTGCGAAGAAACCATGGGTAACAGAAGAAATACTTCAATTGATCGATGAAAGGAGGAAGTACAAAAATGTTCAAGGAAACTCAGGAGTACAGAAATATAAGTCGCTGAGGAATGAAATAAATAGGAAATGCTGAGAAGCTAAGACGAAATGGCTGCAGAAAAAATGTGAAGACATCGAAAAAGAAATGACTGTCGGAAAGACAGACTCAGCATACAGGAAAGTTAAAACAACCTTCGGCGACATTTAAAGCAAGGATGATAACATTAAGAGCGCAATGAGAATTCCACAGATAATGCAGAGGAGAGAGCGGATAGGTAGAAAGAATACACTGAAAGCCTCTGGGAGGGGAAAGATTTGTCTGATGTGATAGAAGAAGAAACAAGAGTCGATTTAGAAGAAATAGGGTATCCAGTACTAGAATCAGAATTTAACGGAGCTTTGAGTACTTAAGTTTAAATAAAGCAGTACGGATAGATACCACTGCATAAGAGTCTCTAACAACAAAACGAATGTTCAAGTTGGTGTGTAGAATGTATGACTCTGGCGAGGTACCATCTGACTTCCGGAAAAGCATCATCCACACAATTCCGAAGACCGAAGAGATCCTAAAATGCGGTCGTTGAAAACATATCTCACATACGACAAATAAATTTAGGTTACAGTAAAAGAATGTCTTACAAGGTGTCGCCATCGTCTTTGCTTCTGTATTCGATAATAGAGTATGCATATTATAGTTCACGCTGTGAAAATTTGGTGTGGTTGACATCCGTTGTGGCATGTGTTTTTCCCTATTAAAAAGACCATTAAAAAAAGACAGTGAGAAAAACAGTTTCGATAACTATACCCGAACACTGTGAAATGTAATAAGGACCTTATCATGTTGGACTACTTGAGATCATCGGGTATACAAGAATTGTATCTTCACTTGCTCAGTTGGCGAGAGAAAAATCTTAAACGGCATTCTCTCAAAAAAGACGGCACACGGTTCGCACAAACCTGTTTAAATACCTAAAACACAGCCAGACAGATCAGAGGCTATGAATATACGCATCCACCTACGTAGGTATCCCGTGGGGACTATGCAGATGACATTAGATAAACAACCCAGCTCACATAGGTTCATTCGCTCATCGTGTTCCGGGTATCCTATTAAGAAGGAGAAAACTTCAGGAATGTGGACTGAGTCAAGGAATCCTTGACACAGAACACAGGACAAGGAAGGCACAGAAACTGGACGCCGCAACGATAGAAAAACAATTGAACATCAACAGGGACTGGACATAGTAAGAGCATAAACACTGTGTTTTGTGAACAGAAAATGTATACCACAAAATGACGTGCTACAGACTCGAAATTTAGCCGACAGGAAGATGATGCTGTGATAAGCATATGATTAGCTTTTCAGAGCGTTCACACAAGGTTGGCGCCGGTGGCGACACCTACAACGTGCTGACATGAGGAAAGTTTCCAACCGATTTCTCATACACAAACAGCAGTTGACCGGCGTTGCCTGGTGAAAAGTTGTTGTGATGCTTCGTGTAAGGAGGAGAAATGCGTACCATCACGTTTTCGACTTTGATAAAGGTCGAATTGTAGCCTAACGCGATTGCGGTTTATCGTATCGCGACATTGCTGCTCGCGTTGGTCGATATGCAATGACTGTTAGCTGAATATGGAATCGGTGGGTTCAGGAGGTAATACGGAACGCCGTGCTGGGTCCTAACGGCCTCGTATCACTAGCAGAAGAGATGACAGGCATCTTATCCGCATGACTGTAACGGATCTTGCAGCCACGTCTCGATCCCTGACTCAACAGATGGGGACGTTTGCAAGACAACAACCATCTGCACGAACAGTTCGACGACGTTTGCAGCAGCATGGACTATCAGCTCGGAGACCATAGCTGAGGTTACCCTTGACGCTGCATCACAGACAAGAGCTCCTGCGATGGTGTACTGACGACGAACCTTGGTGCACGAATGGCAAAACGTCATTTTTTTTCGGATGAATCCAGGTTCTATTTACAGCATCATGATGGTCGCATCCGTGTTTGACGACATCGCGGTGAACGCACATTGGAAGCGTGTATTCGGCATCGCCATAGTGGCGTATCACCCGGCGTGATGGTATGGGGTGCCATTGGTTACACCTCTCGGTCACCTCTTGTTCGCATTGACGCGTACTTTGAACAGTGGACGTTACATTTCAACTATGTTATGACACGTGGCTGTACCCTTCATTCGAAGCCTGCGATACCCCCCATTTTAGCAGGATAATGCTCGACCGCTCGTTGCAGGTCCTGTACGGGACTTTCTGGATACAGAAAATGTTCGACTGCTGCCCTGACCATCCCATTCTCCAGATCTCTCACAAACGGAAAACGTCTGGTCAATGGTGGCCGAGCAACTGGCTCGTCACAATACGCCAGTCACTGCTCTTGATGAACTGTGGTATCATGTTGAAGCTGCATGGACAGCTGCACCTGTACACGCCAATCCAAGCCGTGTTAGACTCAATGCCCAGGCGTATCAAGGCCGTTTTTACTGCCAGAGGTGGTTGTTCTGGGTACTGATTCCTCAGGATCTATGCACCCAAATTGCATAAAAATGTAATCACATGTCAGTTCTAGTGTAATATATTTGTCCAATGAACACCCGTTTATCATCTGCGTTTCTTCTTGATGCAGCAATTTTAATGACCAGTAGTGTATAAATTCAATGTGAGATGTGCAAAAAAATGTTCTTGTCTTAGCATCATCACGACGGATCAGAATGCTGACTTCTGACGGAAAAGAACAGCAGCACGAAGAAGGAGCTGTGCGACGTAAAAGTTGGATGTATATCCGTATATCGCGCCAGTCGCATCAGAGTGGCGGTAGTAGCCACGCCATGAGGGCACAAATCAGGTTGCTTTAAATACACGCTGTAACGGCCGTGAGTGTTGGTTGCCTTTCAGACTGTACGTGGTGAGTTGATGATATTCAAGAATGTCTTCAGAGCGACAAAGACGCCATTATTAACATTTCAATGAATTTGAACCAAGTCGTGTTATAAGGCTACGAGAAGCTGGACGTTCCTTCTGCGATACTGCATAAAAAGACTTGTCCGGAATTTCGCCACTGTACAGGGCTGCTGGACGCCGAAATCACGAAAATGTATGGTCACTACACCAGTCTTCGGATGGACCCCTGGCACTACGGAGAGAAAAACAATCGTGTTTGGCGCATCGCAAATCATCAGCAGCAGCATTCTGAACAGCAGTTGCCACCACAGTGGCGCAACGAACTGTTAAAAATGGACTTCAAGGACAGCTCTGAGCCATATGCCCTGTAGGGTGCCTTACACCGACGCCGACCACCGCCACTTGCGACTTCAGTGATCTTAAGTGAGAGCTTATTATAGGGTAGGTTGGAGGTCTGTTGCGTTTTCCGATGGAAGTTGGTTCCGCCTAGGTGCCAGTGATGGCCGTGTGTTGGTTATGAGGAGACCAATTGAGGGCCTCCAACCAACCTGTCTGCGTGCTAGACACACCGGATCTACACCTCGAGTTATGATCTGGCGTGTGATTTCGTACGACAGCAGTACTAGTATCGTGGTTATCAAACGCGTCCTGACTGCAAACTTGTACGTCATTCTGGTGATTTTTTCTGTCGTGCTTCCATCATCATCATCATCATCATCATCATCATCATCCTCATCATCATCATCATCATCATCATCATCACCATCATCATTTAAGATTGATTATGCCTTTCAGCGTTCAGTCTGGAGCTTAGCCCCCTTATAAAATTCCTCCATGATCCCCTATTCAGTGCTAACATTGGTGCCTCTTCTGATGTTAAACCTATTACTTCAAAATCATTCTTAACCGACTCCAGGTACCTTCTCCTGCCCCGACTCCTCCTACCCTCTACTGCTGAACCCATGAGTCTCTTGGGTAACCTTGCTTCTCCCATGCGTGTAACATGACCCCACCATCTAAGCCTGTCCGCCCTGACTGCTACATCTATAGAGTTCATTCCCAGTTTTTCTTTGATTTCCTCATTGTGGACACCTTCCTGCCATTGTTCCCATCTACTAGTACCTCCAATCATCCTAGCTACTTTCATATCCGTAACCTCAACCTTGTTGATAAGGTAACCTGAATCCACCCAGCTGTCGCTCCCATAAAAACAAAGTTGGTCGAAAGATTGTACGGTGCAAAGATAACTTAGTCTTGGTACTGACTTCCTTCTTGCAGAAGAGAGTAGATCGTAGCTGAGCGCTCACTGCATTAGCTTTGCTACACATTGCTTTCAGTTCTTTCACTATGTTGCCATTCCTGAACAAAATTTTACGACATAATTTCCAACAAGATAACATTCATCCACTTACCGCTGTCGTAGCCCAATGTGCTATACAGGGAGTCTGCATGTTGCCTTGGCCTGCTCGGCCACCAGATTTGTGTCCAATCGCTCACGTATGTCACATCATCGGACGACAACTCCAGCGTCATCCACAAACAGTATTAACCGTCCATGTACTGACAGATCAAATGCAACAGTCGTGGAATACCATCCCACAAACTGACATCCGGCACCTATACAGCACAATGCGTGCACGGTTCTATGCCTGCCTTCAATATTCTGGCGATTACACCGGTTATTCAAAAATGGTTCAAATGGATCTAAGCACTATGGGACTTAACATCTGAGGTCATCCGTCCGCGAGACTTAGAACTACTTAAACCTAACTAACATAAGGACATCACACACATCCTTGCCCGAGGCAGGATTCGAACCTGTGACAGGAGCAGCAGGGTAGTTCGGGACTGAAGCGCCTAGAACCGCTCTGTCACAGCGGCCAGGCACCGGATATTCGTGTATTAGCATATCACAATTGTAAAGGCTTATCTCGCCCTTGCATTAACCTGTCATCTTGCAATGTACCTAGATAAATGTAATCCCCAAATTTCATTGCTCTTCATTAATTAAGTTTCAGTGTTGCGAGCTTTTTTCTTCAGAAATTTTTAGGTGAAGTGATCTGTCAGTTTGTCAACCAAACTCACAATATTATTATGTAAACTCAGATGACAAGCTAACAAGGCACAGTAATATAAAGAGAGTCCTACAGAAATGAACACCGTAGAAAATTTTAGGTAATAACAACAGCAGACGCGAACAGTTTTTAGACTTAATTTCATTGGAGTAAAGCAGTCATGAATTCAGTGAGTGTTTTGTAGGTCACAGTACTGTCATAGGCAGCGTCATGTTGGAGGTGGTATGCCATTGTCTTCCTCCGGCGTTTGAACAGACGAATTATCTCACCAGCTATATGAGGACCTACAGTTTAACGTGGATTCTGAACAACTGTGCAACTCAGAGTCTTTCAGATTAACAAACATTGCCAGAGTTGTAAGATGTGACTGTTAAAAATGTTATGACAGATCGGGGATCGAATGGACACCTTTAGATTTGCAGTCTGGCACTTTGCCACCGATACATTGAACCCACCTTTATTACATTAGAGTAAATATCACCCAAAACGGTTTTACATATTACGAAACGGAATAAAAGTAGCCGCTGAAGGCGGTAAGTGGGTACTGACACATGTTTGGGCTTATATACAAAAAAAACCAGTAGTTTGAATAATATTCGGACCTGAAGTCCAATAACTGGTTGAAAAAATGGCTAATGCTAGAGCAACAAAATAAAATGATCAGTATATAATATTTATCTGTCATTACTTGAACGCAGTGCTATTTCCAAAGAATATTAGTCACTTTCATTGTACATTATCACTGTTTGCCCATTTTTACGCACTGCTACTGTCATCCGTATGCCATGTACTTCAAATCAATTTGCTGAGAACTGACGCAAATCCAAAAGCCTCGACGATCAGGATTGGGAAGAAAGAATACTACATTTTAACTGCTCACTACATTTTATGAAGGTGTTTTTCAAATAAGGTTGATCAAAATTGAGTATATCAAATTTTATTTGTAGCCATTCGTTAGGTCTACATCAAAATTTTAACGCTATTGAAGGAGTAGATCACTGCTCAGTAAGGCTCCATGGGCAGCTGACCTAGGCATCACATAGAGGTCACACCAATATAGTACCCCCACCGCCACCTGGAACATAAAGGTGTCAGTTTTAGGCAACAAAGCACTAAAGCAATCTTTAATCTTTAACTATGTACTTTTTCAATTTTTACAAGTGTTTCTTATCGCTGTTCACCATAATTTGCCACTCGACATATGGGGAACTGAAATGACTGAACCTGCCAGGAGACATGCAAATGAAACAAAAAATTCAATCCATTACGCTATTCTACCTTTAAAACTTTTGGAATGATGTTTTGTGACTCTATAGTGATAATTAAATTATTCTCCATTCAGACTTCAAATCTTATTTTGATTTTTCTGTATCACGTCACGTTTCTGTAAAGACGGGATCTGACGTTTCAGCTGAAATCATATTTTTCTTTCTAACGCAGAATATTTTTGATTGCATTAATAATAAATTACTTATCTTGTAACCTTTTGTAGGATCACCACACACTGCATTAAAATAGACAATAGTACATTTTCACTTAAAAGTGCTAACAATTAATGGAGAAACACATGACATATATGACAATTTAATGTCCCTTCACTGTGTTCATTGCGTTGAGTTCTGTCTAACGTGGCGCGCATCGTCTCTTCGTTGATTATCTTCCTTCATCAGCAGCATCCCTCATCAGCATAAAACAGTAGTCGGCCATAACGTCTGCATTTTATTTACCCAGGTATGTCTTTTCCGTCTCCTTGAGGCCCTGGTAGGACTGCTCTCCTTCATCTTCATGGTCAACTTTGGCAGGGAAAAAGGAAGCTTCACTCTCACGAGTTCAACAGTGGTAGATAGAGTTGGAATACGAAAAGATTCACTGTGCATAACTGAAGGCGAGAGCTCAATACTGCAGCACTTCGGTGTAGAACTTTAAAATAAGGCACTCGTGACATTGGCTCCAGCAAACGCTTAGTGTGACTCATAGCAGTCTAGTGATTTGACACGACTAATTTCCAATTTCTTATTTTCCTCCATTTCTGACTTCAGTCCCCCCCCCCCCCCCCCTGATATCCCCCTCTCATCCTTTATTTCTCCCTATCATTATTCTTTCTTTTAGGCATTAAAATTTTTACTTTCTTATTCAAAAGTTTTCTTATGCTACCGTTCGCTGCAGCGTTGGAGCATTTAACTTTGCTTACTTCATAACACTCTTTTTATACACTCATTTACCCTACTTTTCCGTATTGCATCTTTTTAGGTAATGTAGAGTTTTAATTTTACCTTTACCTTTACCACTGGCTATGCAAAATTCAGTCAGTGTATTCTTTATTATGTTATTTGTATTTCTTGTTAACCGTTTCCTCTTCTGTTCGTATGTCTATACACTTCTTCTCTGCTCACGACGCCGGCATTCGGCGTTTTCTTAGAATTCACAAGTTTCTCTGAGCTTACCTAAGGATCCACTCAGTCTGGTGTTTACGTGGACATACTGTACTGCTTATTCACATGTCGCATTATGTTTGTGATCACCTTTCTACCTTCGCTCTGCTTTCCACTTCAGTTTGGTGAGTGTTTATTTCAGTTTTATTATTATTCCTTCTCTCTCGCGGTTTTTGTACTGATTCCGAGCTCAATAATAAATTTTAACGTTTTAATACAATTTACTCATCTTGCCGTTCTCGGCCGTCTACCTGGTCCAGACTTAACGATTGCGTATTTCGTTTTAACCTCACGTTACTGAGACTTCTATTATCTGGCTAATGTGCTTTTCGCTGTTTCAAGGCAAGTACAATAATTTCTCTGCTCGCTCAATCTCGATGATTGTCGGTACCAGATAGGTTCACGTACTTTAATGTAACAAAAACATTTTTGTTACTAGTAGATAATCTGAAGACGCGCCAACCACTCGAAAAGCGCCATTAGCAGTATAGCCTTTTTTTTGGGATACTGCTTCTACGGGCGCCTAGAGTGTACGCTGTCCCAAGAACCTGTGTGTCATACAGGTTGTCGCGCACCGCGGCGTACACCATACTTGGTAGCACATGGCGCGCTCAGTTCATTAGCCAGAATTATGTAGCACCTGTCACGGCTGACTGCTGCTGCGAGATCATCTACCTTATGCGAGCGGTTGAAACGCACCATCATCGCAACTTTCTCGATCTTGCGTTCAGTTCGAACCGTTTGTGGGCGACGTGTAAGCACATCTTCCTCCGAAGTGTCTCTTGCATGCTAAAAAGGTCGCTGCTACCTAAACACAGCACTTCGACCCAATGCTTCGTCACCGTCAACTTGCCGCACCAATTAAGGGGGGCACGAAGTCAAACAGGCCGACTTGGAGCAGGAGAGGTACCACAGGACATTTTAATTTACACTGTCTATACTTTTACAAATAAATTCATAAAACTTTGTCAGCATGACCAGGAAGTATTCAGGATTCACACTCATTGTAGTGGAAGTTCGAAAATATTACAAAATAAATTTTTTGATTTAGGAAATGTCATCACTTTTTTCACTTACTATTGGCTGCATTTCGTGCTATGCGTACACTTCTCTTCATAAGAAAGAGAGATTCTTCGATGAATTTTGCACAGCAAACAAACCATACTTACAGGCGTCTGAAACTCTAGAAATTATTTAACTTATGAAAAAATGAATGGGCTATTACCTTTTAAACTTCATGTTTAGAAAAAAAATCGAATTTTATACTTAATTATCTCAATTTTTGCCACAGTTATTGATAGATTTGGAAAATTCTAGAGGTTTGCATTAAGGAGTTTATGTTTAATGAGTATACCAAGTTTGAAGGTAATAGGATATTTATTCTGGATGTTACACGTACCTAAGTACATAAATTTGCTATTTGCGGAAAATGGCCTTTGAAGTTTCTGCTTATATTTGGCATTCTGTTTGAACTCTCCAGCATCATAAGCAGGTTCTTTTCAATTTTCTAAATCTGTTTTTTTTCTCCTTTTCACATTCATATGACGCACTCTTCTTGATTTTATCGCCACCAAAAGTGATTCATCTGCTTTCACTACACCCTCTGTGTCTATCGCATACAAAGCTTTGATGCAGTTCATTCTGGGCTCAATTCCCATTTTCTTTAAAACATATTTCCTGATTTGCACACCATCATTAAAACATGAAACTGCATTAAACACCAGTGACAAGAGCATTTCTTCCCACAAAAATGATTTTTGGCAATCTTTCCCATACACACGTGTTAAACTTCCTTCAATAAGTTTTCGTTTGCAAGGTGCCTGTATATAGGTTTGATGGCTTCTATTACAACAGTTGGTAATGAATTCCTGTGATAATGTTCTTCACTTACGTAAGACAGAAGAATGCTGTGCAAAGGGGTGTGGCACACTTAATACCAAATAACGTGCCTTACGATCTCTCAAATATATGTGCCTACATCAAACTGTTCAGGAAGATGTGCGCTTCGAAATTTGTGAAAAATCGAATGTTTTTTTTTTTACATTTTTGACATCCTACCCCTCTTAAAAACTTTCGGTAGCGGGTACTCCTAATGTCTGTCAAAACGTGATGTTTGTCTGTTGTTCCAACTGCTACGTACTTCAGTTTGGACGAGTTCAATCGAATCGCCGCCACAAAAACGACCGTAGCTGTGCTCACAGGTCACGCACTCAGTTGTCTGTTGCTGCGACGAGAGACTAATTCAGAAGGTTTCATCCCACGGTTCTCTAATGCACCACGTCATCTCTATGTGTCCAGTCATAGAACCTAACAATTGGACTATGTAGATCTCCTAGATGCCTGGTGGTTAAAGTGTAGCTAAGCACAGACGTCCAGTGTGGGCTGTAATTATTGTCCGACAGCGAAACTTGATAAATATTGTAATAAGTTAAAGCGCAACCGATTTAAGCACTGTGAATAGCTGCACATTAATTATAACCACCCGGTACACCGAAACAAATTGAAATCAATAAAGGAAAATCTTCAGGTTCATATTCTATACCAATTAGGATCCTCTCAGTATACGATATCAAAATAATTCAACATACAATAATAATTTATTGCTACTGGCTCGACTTAAATTTTTGTCTAAAGAGTGAACGGCCGCGAAGGTGAGAACACAGAAAAAAAGGGAATAGAAATAATCCGCCAAATCTTATTAACATCGATTTGCTGCAGGATTTTGGTAACATGAATTGTAATCAAACAGTATGAGATACATCGAAGAAAACGGTCTGTTGACGTAAACTGCCACGGATTCAGAAAATATTGTTCTTGCGAAACGCAGCTGACTCTCTATTCGGACAACTTAAGAGTATTATTGACAGACCATCTACAGCTCATCCCATATTCCTACATTCCCATAACGTTTTCGACATCGTTCGTCACAAGCGCTTTCAAGTTGCATAACTACGGAATATCGTTTTATCCACGGGAAAATATTCACGGTATACTGTTTTAAAGTACACGAAAGGTAGTAACTAACATAGCTCACCCAGTGAAACAGAAATTTTTCAGAAGAAAGTATGATTCACTCTTAGCCTTTCTGTACCTATGCAAACGATTTAGAGATTGTCGTTACAACTCCACTACATTTATTGCAAATGGTTGCGTAGGTTACCGACTATCGACGCCTTCACAAGATCAAGCCGTTATAAGTTTCCGAATGGGTGGAAGGTGGAAATTCGGCTAGAACAGTAAGACAATGTTAGCTCCTACACAAGCATACCAAGAAAATTTCATTATTTTTTTTTACATAATAAATAACACTAATTTAGTTGTTGTCGATTCAGATGAATACATAGGGGCTGATGTTAGGAAAAATTAAAATTGGGAAGGTCATAAACACTGAAGAGCCAAAGAAACTGGTTCACCTGCGTAATATCGTGTAGAGCCCCTGCGGGTACGCTAAAGTACCGCAACATAAGGTGGCATGGACTTGGCTAATGTCTGATATAGCTCTCGAGGGAACTGGCATCATGAATGCTCTAGGGCTCTCCATAAATCCGTAAGAGTAAGAGGGGGTGGAGATCACTTCTAAAAAACACGTTGCAGGGCATGCCAGATATGCTCCATAATGATCATTTCAGGGGTGTTCGGTGGCCAGCGGAAGTACTTGAACTCAGAAGAGTGTTCCTGAAGCCACTCTATAGCAATTCTGGACATGCGGAGTGACGCATTGTCCTGCTGGAATTGGCCAAGTCCATCGGAATCCACAATGGACATGAACGGATGTAGGTGATCAGTCAGGATGCTTACGTACGTGTCACCTGTCAGAGTCGTATCTAGACGTATCAGATGTTCTATATCACTCCAGCTGCACACTCCCCACACCATTACAGTGCCTCCATCAAACTGAACAGTCCCCTGCTGACATGCAGGATCCATGGATTCACGAGGTTGTCTCCATACCTGTAAACGTCCATCCGCTCGATACAACAGGCAACATGTTTCTAGACCTCAACAGGCCAATTTCGGTGTTGACGGACCCAGGCGAGGCGTAAAGCTTTGTTTTGTGCAGTCGTCAAGGGTATAAGAGTGGGACTTCGTCTCCGAAAGCCCACATCGACGATGTTTCGTTGAATGTTTCGCACGCTGACACTTTTTGATGGTCCAGCATTGAAATCTGCAGCAGTTTCAGGATGGGCTGCACTTCTGTCACTTTCAATGATTCTCTTCAGTCATCCTTGGTCCCGCTCTTGAAGTATCTTTTCCGGCCGCTGCGATGTCAGAGGTGGATGTGAAAATGTACATTCTTTTAATTATTACCATCCAACTCTCTTGTCATACCCGTTCGTTACATCTCACATACTTGACGATGAAACATAACCATCTACATTTCTTTCAATTTTTTGTGTGTTCTGTATATCATACCTATATTATTGTTACTTCTAACAAGGGAACCTCCCCATCGCACCTCACGCTAACCACGGGACCACGGCGCTCCTGACCACACACTATCCTTGATGTTGCATATGTTGCGCACGGACTACTCAGTTTGTATATTTTAATTATTTGTTTTCATAGGCCCACACAACTTCTTCCTGTTTTGTCCAGTGATCCGTCTTCAGTTTCTCAAGGCCTATCCACTGTGCCAACTTATAACTAAATCTGAGGGGGGTGCGATGGGGAGGTTCCCTTGTAAGTACTGTATAACATTTTCATTGTAAGTCTTTCCATAACATCTGTATCGTTATAGGAATGTAATATAAAACATGTAGAATGCCTGACAAGATTAGGGCTACCAGGGCCTCTCTTATGTCTATAAGAGAGGCCCTGGTAGCCCTAATCTTGTCAGGATAAATAAAATAAATACATAGGGTGACAAAAATATTGCAATACTATCAGAGATATTTGAGTATCCATGTAAATAATTACGGGTCAATTTTTACAAATGCTATTGTAGAGTGAGGCAATAGAGATATATGTGAGATGTAAATGAGGCCTTCCAACCTCTACCAGAACGTAAGTGTGAGCTGCAGGTTAACAATATACATGATGTTCAACGAGGACAAGTGCAATCGAAAGCGCTGAGCAGAGGATAATGTAAAGTAAACCAAAGCTCTGCATTAAGGCCAAGCCGACCCAATCGGAACTGACCGACCACCATGTCACCCAGTGTCAATGGCGTCATCTGGACGTGGTATGAAGGTGCATGGGATCAGCACACCACTCTCCCAGTTGTTGTCGGCCTTACTGACCTTAGAACCAAAATACTTCTCAATCAAGTAGTTCATCAACTGTCATCATGAGGCTGAGTGCACCTTGTTCGAATGTTCCCACCACGGAGAAATCCGTGGCGGTTCTGGCAATCAAAGCCAGGTCCTCCGTACAGAGGTCAATGAAACAAGTTAATATTCCCAATAAACACTTATTACAATTGAAACTTCATAACACAGTCCCTGGGGACCACAACTACAGGTATTCAATTGAGCACAAACACATTATAGCATCTGTTCCACTTGCAGGCTTCAGCAGGTCTCCTCATCGATGCTTCTACACCTCTCAAAATCGCAGACGTTGTTCTGAGTACGCTGACAGCCATCTACAATGTATTCCCAGAGTTCACCTACATTTTGTGCAGGGCTCGAATTGATCAAAGCGATAAATATTGCCACAGAAAAAAAATTCATCGGCTTTCACTGGTGGGACCTGGAAGGCTATGAAACTTGTGCGCCACGACCGATACACTGGTTGTAGAATGCTTACCAATACTTAGGTAGTGGAAATGATGATAAAATCCAACGATAGGAGTTTACAAACAAGTAATTTGAGGTAAAATACAGGGACAAAAGGCTATTTACAATTTGTACAGAAACCAGAAGGCAGTTATTAGAGTCGAGGGACATGAAAGGGAAGCAGTGGTTGGGAAGGTAATGAGACAGGGTTGTAGCTTATCCCCGATGTTATTCAATCTGTATAATGAGCAAGCAGTAAAGGAAACAAAAGAAAAATTTCGGGTAGGAATTAAAATTCATGGAGAAGAAATAAAA
Source organism: Schistocerca gregaria (assembly GCF_023897955.1). Taxonomy (NCBI): domain Eukaryota; kingdom Metazoa; phylum Arthropoda; class Insecta; order Orthoptera; family Acrididae; genus Schistocerca; species Schistocerca gregaria. The sequence goes on from NC_064927.1 coordinate 426,790,882, forward strand.
GCTTTGATGTTCGCCGATGACATTCTAATTCTGTCAGAGACAGCAAAGCACTTGGAAGAGCAGTTGAACGGAATGGACAGTGTCTTGAAGGGTGGGTATAAGATGAACATCAACAAAAAGCAAAAAAAGGATAATGGAATGTAGTCGAATTAAGTCGGGTGATGCTGAGGTAATTAGATTAGGAAATGAGTCATTTAAAGTAGTAAAGGAATTTTGCTATTTGGGGAGCAAAATAACTGATGATGATCGAAGTAGAGAGGATATAAAATGTAGACTGGCAATGACAGGAAAGCGTTTCTGAAGAAGAAAAATTTGTTAACATCGAGTATAGATTTAAATGTCAGGAAGTCGTTTCTGAAAGTATTTGTATGGGTGTAGCCATGTATGGAAGTGAAACGTGGACGATAAATAGTTTAGACAATAATAGAAGCTTTCGAAATGTGGTGCTACAGCAGAATGCTGAAGATTAGATGGGTAGATCACATAACTAACGAGGAGGTATTGAATAGAGTTGGGGGGAAGAGGAGCTTGTGGCATAACTTGACGAGAATAAGGGATCGTTTGGTAGGACATGTTTTGAGTTACCGAGGGAACACCAATTTTGTATTGGAGGGCAGCGTGAAGGGAAAAATCGTAGAGGGAGACCAAGAGATGAATACACTAAGCAGATTCAGAAGGATGTAGTTTGCAGTAAGTACTGGGAGATGAAGCTTTCACAGGATAGAGTAGCATGGAGAGCTGCATCAAACCATTGTCAGGACTGAAGACCACAACACAATTTGAGCTTCACAAGCGCTGTTTTCAAATAGACGTTAGCAGTATTGTAACAATGGCACAACTGCACTTCTGCACACGTCGTGTCGGGAAAAACCCGTTGGTTTCTGGACCTTTGTTTACTAAGATTATTTTATGGATTCATCGTCCTCTGCTCGCCCCTATCGTTTGCATTAATAATACTGAAACACTTTGTACATGTAAAAGTAGCTTCCCTCACCATGACACATCGTAAATCCAACAACAAAAACAACAATCATTAGTTGTAATACTGAGAATAGGGTGAAGACATTTGTACAGAGTCTTGAAGAAGACATGAAGCGTTCGGTGACGATGTATGTGGAACGTCCACCAACGGCGTGCTGGGTACTCACCCCTGGAGGGAGGACAGTATCGGAGCGTGCACGTCCAGGCTCCGCCACTGGAACACCTGCACCAGTTGCAGCCGTCGTATTTCCGGGTGCCCGGCGTGCAGGCTGCAACACGACAGACTGCATTATCACGCAGTACCGACACTCGTCATGTCACACACTGCAGCTCATTCATAGGTCAGATACACTACTGGCCATTAAAATTGCTACACCACGGAGATGACGTGCTACAAACGCGAAATTTAACCGACAGGAAGAAGATGCTGTGATATGCAAACGATTTGCTTTTCAGAACATTCACACAAGGTTGGCGCCGGTGGCGACACCTACAACGTACTGACATGAGAGAAGTTTTCAGCCGATTTCTCATACACAAACAGCAGTTGACCGCTGTTGCCTGGCGAAACGTAGATGTGATGCCTCGTGTAAGGAGGAGAAATACTTACCTTCATGTTTCCGACTTTGATAAAGGTCGGATTGTGGCCTATAACGACTGCGGTTTATCGTATCGCGACATTGCTGCTCGCGTTGGTCGAGATCCAATGACTGTTAGCAGAATATGGAATCGGTGGGTTCAGGAGGGTAATACGTAACGCCGTGCTGGATCCCAACGGCCTGGTATCACTAGCAGGCGAGATGATAGGCATTTTGTCCGCATGGCTGTAACGGATCGTGTACCCATGTCTCGATCCCTGAGTCAACAGATGGGGATGTTTGCAAGACAACAACCATCTGCACGAACAGTTCGACGACGCTTTCAGCAGCATGGACTACCAGCTCGGAGACCGTGGCTGCGGTTACCCATGACGCTGCATAACAGACAGGAGCGATGGTCTACTCAACGACGAACCTGGGTGCACGAATGGCAAGATGTCATTTTTTTGGATGAATCCAGGTTCTGTTTACAGCATCATGATGGTCGCATCCGTATTGGCGACATCGCGGTGAACGCACATCGGAAGCATGTAATCGTCATCGGTATACTGGCGTATCACCCGGCGTGATCGTATGGGGTGCCATTGGTTACACGTCTCGGTCACCTCTTGTTCGTACTGACGGCACTTTGAACAGTGGACGTTTCATTTCAGATGTGTTACGACCCATGGCTCTACCCTTCATTCGATCCCTGCGAAGCCCTACATTTCAGCAGGATAATGCACGACCGCATGTTGCAGCTCCCGCACGGGCCTTTCTGAGTACAGAAAATGTTCGACTGTTGCCCTGGCCAGCACATTCTCCAGATCTCTCACCAATTGAAAACGTCTGGTCAATGGTGGCCGAGCAACTGGCTCGTCACAATACGCCAGTCACTACTCTTGATGAACTGTGGTATAGTGTTCAAGCTGCATGGGCAGCTGTACCTGTACACGCCATCCAAGCTCTGTTTGACTCAATGCCCAGGAGTATCAAGGCCGTTATTACGGCCAGAGGCGGTTGTTCTGGGATCTATGCACCCAAATTGCTTGAAAATATAATCACATGTCAGTTCTAGTATAATATATTTGTCCAATGAATATCCGTTTATTATCTGCGTTTCTTCTTGGAGTAGGAAATATAATGGCCAGTAGTTTACTATGTATGCCACAATGTTGGTGGACCTGATGCCACTTTTCTTTCGTTTCCGTTGGCTAGCCTGAGACCATTTGCAGAAACTTCGCACTAACTACACAGTCACACAACCATTTTTATTTTCGCAAACTGATTTCTATACCAAACATAAGAATATTTTAATCAGCTGATGGAACAAGTTTGCTTTAGTATTCGATATATCACTGGGATCCACTAGTAGGTGATTCCATGAAGTTTCGGAATTGCATCCGGATAACGTCGACTTCTTGCCATGATATTTCTGCTGACAACTATTCAGCCATCTTCAGGTGAATGTTTTGCGCTGGAGACTGATAGTTCACATTGCCACCTTTTATACCAAAAACTGGCACGAACACCCATACTCAAAAGCAGCCGCTACATAAGCAACCTCTGTCTAGTAACCATCCTCTTCGAATACTGCTCCACCTATGGCGCGCAGGCGCATGCGTAATGTGGTACTCTGAATGCGCCTCGTTGAGTTAAAATTCAGATGTCAAAATAATAAAGTTAAATGTCTCTTGATGTGTCATTGATAATAAAATGCTTTCATTCTCAGGAAATTAAAGAAATCACGGGATCCCATCCCTTACGTAGTTGAAAGCTATCACGATTAATAAGACCCTCTGCAAGATGTATTTCCACCGATTTCTCACTAATTGAATCCCAGAAGGATCTTGTCGAGGTCAAGATCTCCACGGCAGAGTAATCCGTGGAATGTCCTGTGGAGGTACAATGCTCGCCTATGCCTGACTTGGCTTTGCGAAAGGCGATTGTGGCGATCATATTCGATGATCTTTCACGCACTGTGCTCTTTGACCAATGTAGGCTTTGCCATACTTCCAAGATATTCTGTACATTGCAGCCGTCCGCAAACCTAGCTCATCCTTTGCAGAATCGAGAAGAGCACGTCTTTGATGGCGGACGAAAGGTTGGTTTGACATAATGTTTCTTTAAGATTCTGCCTAATTTCGACGAATTTTTGCAGGCACGAGTGAGGATCGCCCTGGACTTGAATCGTTCATTTTCCTCTTGATCTCACGGGTGGTCTTGTTTATTCTTCTTTAAAGCTGTGCTGATCTGATGTGGAAAATATCCATTATCTTTGAACACAGACTGTGGGTGTTTGAGGTCCTTTGCAAGGCTGTCTCCAGTAGACACAACATGCACGCCACAGACGGAGGAATATTCGAAGAGGGCGTGGAACTCGACAGAAGTCACTCACGTAACGGCTTGCTTTGCGCATGCGTTTCCCCCCCAAGTTTTGTTATAAAGTCAGCTATGTGAGCTAGCAATCTCCAGTGCAAAACACTCAACTAAAAATGGCTGAACGGTTGTCAGCCGAAATATCGTGACAAGACGTAGACGTTATCCTGCTGCAATCCAGAAACTTCTTGGAATACTTGCACTAGCGTAACAGAGGGTGTCCTTTTTACCTTGTCCACCCTAAATATTTTTGTTCAGCAGCAAAATGAAAAATGTATCAAGCAATTGTTGGTCAGCTATCACGGGGACATTAACCAAGATGGCTACCCTTCTTGTAACTTCGTTCGTTCCGAAGATATTAACATCAGTTTGTGTTTTAAAAATAGCTCCCTATTTTTTCGATTAAGTCAACCGCTTCCTCGCGAGACCTATTAGAAAGCACAAGACAGCGTAAAATACACGTAAACAAGACGTTATTAAACTCGCAACACTACACCGTCCTGTGTTAACGCACAGGTAGAAGGGAAGAGGTAAATCGTCCACTTGATGGAGACAACAGAAAAAAAGAAGGAAAATGCACTGTCCTCAGTAGCGACTACAATTTAAGCCAACGAGAAGAAGGTAGAGATGTTACTCCTCTACGGAGAATGTAAATTAGCAGAACGTAAGTCAATTAAACATTATTACAGTTACTGTTATCTTAAATTTGACTCTCCTTAGAAGGTTAACATTACTAGCTTCTTCTCCTTGATGAACATTGTACTCATACAAATTTTTAATTGAAGACGTTTGACCCAATGACCAGAGTGCATTTCTTTGTGTTACCATTTGTTTACTGTTAACTGCAGCAGATCAACGAGTTACGTTACCCAGATACATGCGTTGTGTGGTAAGACAGGAGATTCAATGTTAGTTTCGTGTTAGATTTGAGACGAACTTCAGATAACTACTACTGAGAGAGTAAGAAGCAAAATAGGTCATGTGGAGAAACGGCCGGAAATGCGTTGCAACAGAGTTAAACCAACGTGAAGCTGGAGACAAAAGATGTTTGACAGTGTGGTTGTAACTGATTGAAAGCACTCATGAGAACACACAAGGCATGTGGAAATGTTCTGTGGGTAAATTGTTTCAGCTCAAGATGGCAGTGAGTTCTAGCAGCATTGTGTAACAGTCGCTTTACTCCTCGTACCACCAACGACACGTTATCCAACAGAAGACACACGGTCACCCACAGGACGTGCAGATACGCCTCGCTTGTGAGCACTGTGGAAGGGTGGTTGATCCCACGAGATGGTCACTAATAGCGCCCGGCCGCACGTTGATTCTGAAGCGGTGCTGATAGTTCACTCCCACTATGCCATGGAGATTCTCAGAAACCCACAGGTGGATCTTGTGAAGGTGGACATAGGCCTATCTCTTAGTAGAATGGACGACAGAAATCCCAGCACCTTGGTGGACTGTGTGACGAGCTAGCGACAAACCGTCGCCGCGGACCCAAGTGCGGAGGTACTAAGGCCTGCAGGCGTTGTAAGCGATACGGTCAGTGGCAGTGGTTGTGGAGAATGTTTCAAATTGTTGTCTGGCATATCCCATGCTAGGGATCCACCTGCGTGGTGCTAATATTGGAGTCACTGTCACTGTCACAGATCATTTTACTCCACTTTCAAGTTGGTGTACCTCACTTGGAACGCATTTCAGGCCAAAAAAAGTAACGATTTTTTTTTTTAATTTCGCGGTCATTACAGCCCGTTTTTCAGATTTTTTTATGTTGCTGGTACACGTGTTTCTGATGCTAGTTCACGTTATCAGCTGTTTTGAATACTTAGTTTATTGTTGACAATCGAGATTGTTGTACGTGTTTTCGAGTGCTCGGCGAATTTTTACTTACGAAGAAGATAGTTAAAATAATTTGCATTAAATTTTGCTTCAAAATGGAATAAAATGCAACACCACATTCAGTATGTTTACTGTGGCTTTTGGAGAATCTACTACAAGTAAGATGAGAGTTTACGAGTGGTATAGCCGATTCAAAGAGGGTCGAGAAGGCGTTGAAATGGACGACCGCCCTGGACGTCCTAGCGTATCAGTTGCTGACGTTAACGTCAAAGACGCGAAGAAAATAGTTATGGAATATCACCGAATCACCATCAGAGAGGTTGCTGATGAAGTCGGCGTATCCTCTGGCTCCTGAAAAGCGTTCTTTTCAGATGTTTTGGGCATGAAACGTGTAGCAGCAGAGTCTGTTACGAAATTGTTGAATTTCAACCAAAAATGACGTTACGTAAACATCGCTCAGGAATTGCTGTGTGAAGTCGACAACGATCTAAAACATCTAAGGAAGGTTGTAACAGACCACGAAGCATTGGTATACGGGAATGACGTCGAAACGAAGGCCCAATCGTCACAATGAAAACTGCCTGAAGAGCTAAGACCGAAAAAAATTGATAAGTTAGAGTGCCTGTGAAGGTGGTTCTCACCTCAGTTACTATGGGATAATACGTCGTGACTTCCTGCCTCGCGATCGTACGCTCAATAATAATTACTTACTAGTAGTTACGCGCCGTTTGCGTGAAGAAACCACTCGCGGAAAATGCATCACGGTGATGCTCCCGCTCACACCTCTAAGATTGTTTGTGATATTTTGGCAAAAAACAGTCCGCCCCCGTTAGTGAGTGGGCAGGGCGGTGGAATGCCACTCCAAGGTGCCCGGGTTCGATTCTTGGCTGGGGCAGGAGATTTTCTCCGCTTAGGGACGGGGTGTTGTGTTGTCATCATCATCATTTTATCGCCATCTCCGAAGAACAAGTCGCCCAATGTAGCGTCGAATGAAATAAGTACTTGCCCTCGGCGGCCAAACATCCCCGAAAAGGGGACTCTCGGCCCACAATGCCGTACGGTCATTTCCGTTTGGCAAAAAACAAAACTGTTATGTTGAATCAGCCACCGTATTCGGCAGACATGGTCCTCTGTGACATCTTTGTATTCCCGGCCCTGAAGACAACCATAAAAGAAGGTCATTTTGCCGGTGAAGGAGATGAACACCGTAACGAAAAGCGAATTACGTAGGTGCTTCCAACTGCTAGCACAAGTGTATTACACCTGAAGGGGACTACTCTCAATGGGACAAAGTTTATGTTGATGAATAAGTAAAGGTAATTTAATGAAAAGAATAATTCCTGTTGCTTTTTGATCACACCTCGTATTATGTCCTTATGATCTTTTTTGCTCCGTATTCTCTCAGTAATTGAGTTTTACAGACTGCTCCCATTCAAAGAAATCGTCCTGTATATATACGAGGGTTATTCGGAAAGTAAGGAACGATCGGTGGTGAAATGGAAACTACAGTGAAACTCCGATGAAGTTTTGCATAGGTGTGTTGGGCAGTGTCTCTAGTATGCCCGTCGATCGCGTTACGTCGTTTAGTTATGAGTACACAGGGAGCACACAAAGATACCTAGAACAATAGTGTCTCCAGCCAAGTACGAGGGCCTGGTGATAAATTACGCCTGAAGCTACGCTACCAGCATTACATAACTGTCGTGGGTTTTCTTCTTCAAGACAATTCCCAGCCTCATTCTGCAGGGGCAATGAAGATGTTCCTGCATCGTTTCAATTGGAAATGTTTTCTTACCCACAATACAGCCCGTAATTGTCTCCCTCTGAGTTTCATCTCTGATCATATGAAGCGCTGGCTTTGAAGACAAAATTTTTTGCACAGACAACGAGCTGTAGACCAGCGTAGAGAATTGACGGAAAGCACTGGCGGCTGCCTTCTATAACGAGGATATTGGAAAGTTGGTGCAACGCCACGACAAACGTCTAAGTCGGATGGGCGACTATGGAGATAAATGTAAATGTCGTGTGACTAAGGCCTAACGCCGGGTAGAACGTTCGCCGGGTGCAAGTTTGTCGATTTGACGCCACATCGGCGACTTGCGCGTCGAAGGGGATGAAATGAAGATGATTAGGACTATACAACACCCAGTCCCTGAACGGAGAAAATCTCATTCTGTCGCGCTGACCACTCAGCTACCAGGGGCGGACCCTATGGAGATAAAGTAGCTAGGAGTTGTAGCTAATATATATAGGGTGTTACAAAAAGGTACGGCCAAACTTTCAGGAAACATTCCTCACACACAAAGAAAGAATATATGTTATGTGAACATGTGTCCGTAAACGCTTACTTTCATGTTAGAGCTCATTTTATTACTTCTCTACAAACTCTTCAAATCACATTGATCATGGAATGGAAACACACAGCGACAGAACGTACCAGCGTGACTTCAAACACTTTGTTACAGGAAATGTTGAAAATTTCCTCCGTTAGCGAGGATACATGCATCCACCCTCCGTCGCATGGCATCCCTCATGCGCTGATGCAGCCCTGGAGAATGGCATATTGTATCACAGCCGTCCACAATACGAGCACGAAGAGTCTCTACATTTGGTACCGGGGTTGCGGAGACAAGAGCTTTCAAATGCCCCCGTAAATGAAAGTCAAGTCGGTTGAGGTCAGGACAGCGTGGAGACCATGGAATTGGTCCGCCTCTACCAATCCATCGGCCACCGAATCTATTATTGAGAAGCGTACGAACACTTCGACTGAAAATTACAGGAGCTCCATCGTGCATGAACCACATGTTGTGTCGTACTTGTAAAGGCACATGTTCTAGCAGCACAGGTAGAGTATCCCGTATGAAATCATGATAACGTGCTCCATTGAGCGTAGGTGGAAGAACATGGGGACCAATGAAGACATCACCAACAATGCCTGCCCAAACGTTCACAGAAAATCTGTGTTGATGACGTGATTGCACAATTGCGTGCGGATTCTCGTCAGCCCACACATGTTGATTGTGAAAATTTACAATTTGATCACGTTGGAAGGAAGCCTCATCCGTAAAGAGAACATTTGCACTGAAGTGAGGATTGACACATTGTTGGATGAACCATTCGCAGAAGTGTACCCGTGGAGGCCAATCAGCTGCTGATAGTGCCTGCACACGCTGTACATGGTATGGAAACAATTGGTTCTCCCGTAGCATTCTCCATACAGTGACGTGGTCAACGTTACCTTGTATAGCAGCAACTTCTCTGACGCTGGTATTAGGGTTATCGTCAACTGTACGAAGAGTTGCCTCGTCCATTGCAGGTGTCCTCGTCGTTCTAGGTCTTCCCCAGTCGGGAGTCGTAGGCTGGAATGTTCCGTGCTCCCTAAGACGCCGATCAATTGCTTCGAACGTCTTCCTGTCGGGACACCTTCGTTCTGGAAATCTGTCTCGATACAAACGTACCGCATCACGGCTATTCCCCGTGATAATCCATACATAAAATGGGCATCTGCCAACTCCGCATTTGTAAACATTGCACTGACTGCAAAACCACGTTCGTGATGAACACTAACCTGTTGATGCTACGTACTGACGTGCTTGATGCTAGTACTGTAGAGCAATGAGTCGCATGTAAAGCACCGAATTCAACATTACCTTCCTTCAATTGGGCCAACTGGCGGTGAATCGAGGAAGTACGGTACATACTGACGAAACTAAAATGGGCTCTAACATGGAAATTAAGCGTTTCCGAACACATGTCCACATAACATCTTTTCTTTATTTGTGTGTGGGGAATGTTTCGGGAAAGTTTGCCCGTACCTTTTTGTAACACCCTGTATATATTTATTACTGAATAACATTCCAGGGTTACTCACTTCTCTGGCTCTGAATGACTAACGCCAAAGACCCATTGAATAAACGTATCAAAAGAAATTTTCACCATGTTTTACATTCCACAATGTGTCAGGGGAAACGATAGTGCAAATAACACAGCAAAAGCTCTGCTAGAACGAGACTGGTGCGCATATCACTCACCGAGGGCCTGTTCACAGAGCAGGGCAGCAACCAGCAGCAGCAGGTAGACGGCCAGTAGTTTCGCCATGTCGCGCTGGCAAGTGACGCTTCTCCGGTCCCTCACCTCCGTCTTATATACGCGAGCCTGCGGGGTAGTAACCCACGTTTTGGACACGGGGAGACAGCGAATACCAGTGCACAGAAGCACAGGTGGTTACCCGCGGGCGTGAAGTAAACAGAGGTGTTGCAACTCCCTACGGGTAACACACTTTCCTCGTATTGTTAGCGGAGTGAACGTCAGCACTGAACACGTGCCATTCAGATCGCATCGCGACATCCTTCCAGGAGATGCACTCGCTTCTTATCCTATACACGGTCAAACACCTGCCATTCCCATCTATAAACATTCGCAGTGTGAACGCTAGGACGGAAACGGCAGACGAGTGCTCGAAAGCAGAACTTGCGGAAGCCTTTACGTGAACCGTCTTAGACAACAAAACGGAGGTCCAACGTTATCAGGTAGAACCATTCTGATAGCCCGTGCAGTTCAGCAGTGTCGTTTCGTGAACGAAACAGGAGCTTAGCGAGTATCGGAAGAAAGAAAGGAAGGTTCTGTGGCGATGTGACTCAGCCGTGCCCATTCGAAAGGAGTCATTCCGGCATATAGCTGGAGCGATTTAGCAAAATCACGGAAAAAATAAATCTGAATGACGGTGTAACACCGAAAATGCAGATAAAATACCTCCTGTACCATCCAAAATTTTTGCCGTTTAATATCCGTTGATAACTTGCACTGTACTTTTGATTCTGAAGCTGTAAACTGTTTTACAGAAACTGTATTAAATACGTAATCAAAGTACTAGTACACTTAATTTTGGTTGTATCTTTCCCTTTGAGTGGTAATGAAAAATCAGCTACTTTTATCAACGAATCTCGTTTATATTCTTTGATTTGTTTTATTTAACATCTGCAAGGATTAAATTTTTAATCTCTGGAATTCCGTAATGGCTTTCCTTAAAAAACGAAGAAATCGATTTTTATGCAATGCAGTGGCCGGAAAATCGACAAATAAATTCGAAACGAAGATAAATTAACTAAATTCGAAAGGAAGATAAATTAAACTCAGAACGAAGATCAATCAAATTCGAAACGACACTGAAATGTAAAACAATGTAAAACAAACTGATTGACCAACTAAATGACTAACTGACTGACTAACTAAATGACTGACTAACTGCTTTAAACCATGGATTATTCTCTTTATCAGTTATCAGAAACACATCTTTATTGTTATAAACAATACTATTGTTACTCTGGATAAATTCAAACAAATTCATTGTATATGGAAAATGTCGGTAAATTATCTGCGAGTGAGCTCAATCCACCCAGTTACCACTAACAGAGATTAAATAAGATAAGTCAGTAATTCATTTAATCAGTAATTCCATATATTTTTGCTTTCAAAATTCAGTATTTGTGAATAAGTAACTACAAACTCAGTGCTTCCTGATTCACTTATTATCTTGTGAGCTGTTGTGTTGCGGAAAAGACTGACAATCTTATGTTGCCACGCCAGTGATTAATTATTTGCTTAAATTTCTTTGCTATTACGTTTCTCATCATGCTGGAGATTCATTACCCTAGCGGGCTGGCGACCGCTGATTATCCACTTTTTAGTCAATCAGTGTTTTTTTTGTGTTATCAGTGATTTTTGTTGTGAATATTACATGGTACCCTTTTTGCCCTGTGTGGTTCGTGAGCGATTGCACTATACTCCACGCATTTCAAAACTATCATCAGTATTCAGTTTAAGTTTAGAAGAGATGCTTCCTTCAGTAGAGTCTGTTGTACACTATCCTACAACTAACCGGCGTTATTTTCCTTAGGCAACGATAGCCTTACTCACTGTAAAATTTCGCTAGGCAGATGCGATCACAGTCAGTTATATCGCAATCCAGTAGGCCGATTAAGAAGGGGGAGGTTACAACAGGACAGAGACTTCAACCGTCACCGTCCAGAATTCGATTCAGAAAACAGTTAGTTCTTTATAGGACGATTCGACAAACCTAGAAGATTTCTTCCTGAAGGGCTATGTTTGATACCAGTTTGGAGGGTAGGAGGCGAGGTACTGGCGGAAGTAAAGCTGTGAGGCCGCGGCGTGAGTCGTACTTGGGTAGCTCAGTTGGAAGCCGGCACGGTAGCTCAGCGTGTTCGGTCAGAGGGTTATCAGCCCTCTGTAATAAAAAAAGTCCGCCCCGAGCAGATGCAACGAACAAAAGCGAACAAAATGAGATTAAATAAAAAAAAAAGTTGGTAGAGCACTTGCCCTCGAAAGGCAAAGGTCCCGTGTTCGAGACTCGATCCAGCACACAATTTTAATCTGCCAGGAAGTTTCATATCAGCGCACGCTCCGTTGCAGAGTGAAAATCTCATTCTTGTAATTCTTCTTCATTTTCACTCAGGATAGCAATCTCATCAGCCAATCGCATCATTGATATCCTTTGACCTTGAATTTTAATTCAACTTCTCAACATTTCTTTTGTTTCCATCATTGCTTCTTCGATGTACAGATTGCTCAGAAGGGCGAAAGACTACATCCCTGTCTTACATCCGTTTTAATCCGAGCATTCCGTTCTTGGTCGTCCACTCTTATTATTCCCTCTTGGTTCTTCTACATATTGTATATTATCCTTCACAAACAGACAGATAAAAGCGGTAGCGGACTTCAGTGCCTCATAGACCAGCAACATGAACGAAATAGCTATCAACTGCACATCTGAATCTTCCTTCTAAATCATCTACCTGTTACTGAAAACCGTATCAAAATCCCTATAGTAGTTCTTGAGAGAAAGGAGGCAGTAGACTTCACTTAACAATATGTTCTAGTATACATGATATTTTTGGTAACATCGAAAGATCTGTGACACTGTTCGGGAAAGACGCGGTTGTGTATATTTGCTGTAAGTCTACAATACTGTAGTGAAATTGAGCAACACCTCGAGACGATCCACAGTTGGTGTTATTTTCTTCATTCTAAAGAATGGTTTGATGCTGTTCTCCATGCTAGAGTAATCCTGTGCGATCCTCTTCATCTCCGAATACCTACCGCAACCTGCATTCTTCGGCATCTGTTAACTGTATTCATCTCTTGGTCTTCCTCTAAAATTTTTACCGACCACACTTCCCTCCAATACTAAATTGATGATCCAAATCTATTCAGCACCTCCTCATTAGTTCCGTGTTTTAATCTTCTAATCTTTAACATTCTTCTGTAGCACCACATTTAAAAAGCTTTAATGTTTATCGTCAGTGCGTCACTTCCATGCATGGCTACATTACAGACATATACCATCAGAAAGGAATCGCTAAGACTAAAGCCTTTATTCGACGTTAACAAATTTCTCTTCTTGCCATTACCAGCCTACGTATTACATCCTCTCTACTTTGCGCAATCGTCAGTTATTTGGCTGCCCAAATAGCAAAACGTATCTACTACTTTAAGTGTCTCGCTTCCTAATCTAATACCCGCAGCATCACCTAATTTAATTCAACTACATTCTATTATCATTGTTTTGCTTTTGTTGACGTTCATTTTATATCCTAGCTTTAAGACAGTATCCATTCCGTTCAACTGCTCTTCCAAGTTCTTTGCTGTCTCTGACAGATTTTCTGCCTCATCAGGGAAACTCAACATTTTTATTTCTTCTTCCTGAACTTCAATTTCTACTCCAAAATTGTCTTTGAGTTCCTTTAATGCTTGTTCAATGTACTTATTGAATAACACGATGGACAGGCTATAATCCTGTCACACTCCCCTCTCCACCACTGCTACCCCTTCATACGTACACCTCGTCTCTTATAACTACCGTCTGGTTTCTACACTAGTTGTAGATAGCCCTTCACTACCTATATATTACCTCTGCTACCTTTAGAATTTCAGAGAAGGGTATTCCAGTCATCTTTGTCAAAAGCTTTTTCTAAGGCTACAAATGCAATAACCGTACGTTTGTCTTTCCTTAAATTATCATCTAAGACAAGTTCGCATGTTGCGACATTTGTCCGGTATTCAAACTGATCTTGCCCGAGATCGGCTTCTACCAGTTTTTCCATTCTTCTATAAAGAAATCGTGTTAGTATTTTGCAACCATTACTAGTTTAACTGATAGTTGGGTAACTTTCACACATATTAACAGCTGCTTTCTTTGGAATTTGAATTAATGTATTCTTCTTGAAAACTAAGGGTATTTAACTTCTCTCATACATCTCGGACACCAGATGGAAGAGTTTTCTCATGACTGACTCTCTCAGGGCTATCAATAGTTCTGAGGAATGTCATCTACACCCGGAGCCTTGTTTCGACTTAGGTCTCTCAGATGTCTATCAAATTCTTCTCGACTTATCATATCCCCATCTCATCTTCATCTACGTCCACTTCGTTTTCTGTAATATTGCCTTCAAGTTCTTCTACATTCAATAGACCCCCTATACACTCCTTCCAATTTTCAACTTTCTCTTCTTTGCTTAAGACTGGTTTACCATTTGAGCTCTTGGTATTCATACAGCTGCTTCCCTCTTCAGCAAAGGTCTATTTAATTTTCCTGTAGGTGGTATCTATCTTTCCTCTAGTGAAAATGCTTCTAAATACCTACATTTCGCCACTAGCCATTCCCGCTTAACACCTTGTATTTCCTGTCAATCTCATTTTAAACATTTTATTCCCTTTTGCCTGCTTCATTTGCTGCAGTTTTAAATTTTCGACTTTCATCAGTTAAATTCAATATTTCTTGGGTTATACATGGATTTCTACCAGTCCTTATCTTTTTACTTATTTGATCCTCTGCTGACTTCACTATTTCACCTCTTAAAGCTACCCATTCGTTTTCTACTACATTTCTTTTCACTCATCTAGTCATGTTGCCTACTGCTCGCTCTGAAACTCTCCACAACCTCTGCTTCTTTCAACGTTTCCACATACAAATTACTCAATTTCGTAACTTTTTGGAATTTCGTCGGTTTTAATCTAGAGTTCATAACCAATAAATTGTGATCAGAGTCGACATCTGCCCCTGGAAATGTCTTACAATGAAAAAATTTCAGAATGAACTGTTGCGTGATATATTCCGAAAGAAGGCACAACACGCAGTCCCACATCGCATTGCTTACAGCACTTACGCGAATGTTTCCCTCTTTATTTCTTGTTGCACATTATGCATCTCCCTACTGGCCCGTGTTCGGTTACTGACGATTCAACGGAGCTTGGAAACTGCCGTTCCGTAATGGTCGTTCCTCACCCGATTAACGACCTCCAGATGCTTTTCTTTCCCGCTTCTACGTGTCTAAGTCTCTCGAATGAAGCTGAGATGACACTCGGTGACTGAATTACTCTTTCCGGTATACGGCTTGTAAATGATATGGGTATTTAGCGCGCACATGTCCAAGTGGTGAAAAAAGATTTTGTTGAACAATTTCAGTGGTTATGTACACATTCCGCTGAGCTAAGTAGCGTTTGTATTTGTCCATTGAAACCGTAGATTCATTCTAATCCAGCTCCCATTTTGCTCTAAATTTTTCGGTATTAGTTCTGCTGTCCATATCCACAGCTCATTTCACTGTAACTGCTTGATTGTGTGTCTTCACATATTACACCAACCATTGTCGAATACCGTCTACATGCGATGTGGCCCTCATCAATCTGGACTAACATGGGACGTCGAGTGTGTATTAAGAGTAGCAGTTTGACTTGTTTCATTGATTAGAGAATGTAACAGAAATTTTTCTCCCAAAACACAGTGTTAACATACAGCTTAATGTTATTCATTCTTATGGCAGCTAAATTTAACAGACTAAGTGACAAAGCTGGTTCTTTAAAAAAAACCTGCTGTCGCTGCAGTTATATCACACACGTTCTGTCTATATGTTATTGGTAGCTTAATATTACTACATCACAACGGTATATTTCAAAGAAAATGAGTCTTATTTATAGTACATCACTGCTTGTGATGCATATAAATTACGAAAACGTCAGTCAGTCAGTTTTGCAAAATGTTAGTTTATTTCATTAACTAATTTTCTAACCCATTCAGCCTCATCTTCAGATGCTGTATGTGGAAATCACATGTTTATTTCTAGTGTGTGATACTGGGTACGCTGTGGAAACAAACTTGTAAGTACCAAGAGCACCACTGGAAGATGAGACTGGAAAAGTTAGTAAACTAATTAATTAATGGAATAAATTAACATTTCAAAAAACTGTATGATTGCAGTTTTCTGTATTTATATTCAGTACATAGTCAAATGATCTGCAACATCTGTAACGGATAAGCTTGATTTTTCAGGAAACTTTACAAAGAACAGTTGTTATGTAGCCAACAGTGATTTCTATCCCTACTCCAAGCACTTCACGTGAGTTCGCAGACTATAGATGTAGACGTGGAAGATGGAAGGCTCTACAAGTGGAATTAGAGAAAAAGCATGGAGGTATTAGCTATTATCAGCATTCTGTGGAAGTTTTTTAAAAATGAACTTGAGCAAAATTGAGTATTTCAAGCTTTATTCGTAGCCATTGTGAGTATATTCGCTGCAGATACATTCAAATATCAACATTTATGAAGCAGCAGACCATTTCTCCGGGTCAAGTCTTCAGCGGCAGGTGACCTGGCCACGGGATGCAGGTCAAGCGAATGTAAGACCACCACCTGGAACATGGAAGTGTTAGATTCAGACTGTATATCAGTGAAACAATCATTAAATTGTTGTCTAGTTTCCTAAGTTTATTATTGGTGTTTCTCGTCGCTATTTCTCATAGTTTACCATACCATTTGACAATGGTTAAGCGATATATATCTGCTCTTTTATATCAGAAATATAAATGAAAGAACTTAGTCACACAATACGAATGTGAAACATATAATAATCAAAGTTAGTTAAACACTGTAGACTTAAGCGAAACTCTGAGATGCAAATCTTTTGTGTGCTACAATTCTAATTTTAATTCTCTTTCTAAGATCTGTATCATTATTTCAGTTTAACGTAAATTGTCTGGTAAGATCTAAGACTGGTACTGGCGACATTAATGATGTAAGGACAAATAAGATAAATGCTAGGTTGGAATGAATATTGACATAAAATCGGAAATATTTAGCATGCACGGAAAGATTACGCATAACTTTTTTCCACTTGCTGTTGTCGGATCGAGAGAGAGAGATATTGGTTGGAAATCAGGCCTTCTAAACTATATTATGTAGCTATGTGTGAACTGCAGAATACTTAACGTTGCTTCTCTGACTAAGAAACAAGTGAACTCATGAACAACACACTTTAATTCTAGTATCGAGTATAGGGTAAAGAGGCCGGCCGCGGTGGTCTAGCGGTTCTAGGCGCGCAGTCCGGAATCGCGCGACTGCTACAGTCGCAGGTTCGAATCCTGCCTCGGGCATGGATGTGTGTGATGTCCTTAGGTTAGTTAGATTTAAGTAGTTCTAAGTTCTAGGGGACTGATGACCACAGCAGTTAAGTCACATAGTGGTCAGAGCCATTTTTATAGGGTAAAGACATATGCACAGACGGGACCAAATGAAGTCTCAAACGTCCCCTTAGAAAAATTAATGAATTACTGTGCTGATAAACCTCTACGTTATTTGATTTTCAAACAGATGAGCAAAACTGAACGTACTCAGACATTACTCTCTTTACTTATACTGATCAACACTAAACTGACACACAATATTTTTAGCGCAACGCAATCTGACTTTCAAAAATCCCTACAAAAGAATGGCCCTGACTAACAATAACCTATATCTTTCATGAATCACTTACCTCACAAAAATCTTCGTTACTCGAACTACTGCAATAAAGCGAGAGCCACTACTGCTAGTTAAATAAAAGATTCTAACTACTGAAGACACTAACTACTGATAGGCATAGTTAGCAAATGAAAGATTTTGATAGAGAACAAAAAATGTATTTACGTATTTAGCTCAATAATATTCAAAGGTCTGATGGACGCACGTGTAGTTCTTCCGCTCTCAAAACTCCGCGATCTCTCTACCCACATCCACCACTGCTGGTGGCTCACCTCCAACTGCACAACGCTACGCGCTGTTAACAGCCAACTGCCGAACACTACAATAGCGAATATTACAACAATGCCAACCAGCCACAGACTTCACACAGCACAGCCAGTGATTTTCATACAGAGCGCTACATGGTGTTACCAACATAAATACCTAGACAACCTATTTACAAGTCATAATGCTGAATAATGAAGCGATTGTAATGCCGGCCTTAAGTGGTGTTCTACATTAAGTGAATTCCAATCGCTAATGAGGACAACTATCAGCTGTAGAATGGAATGACGACAGTGAAACCGAAACCGAGTTTTCAGCTTATCGCAAGCGGTCGTCTGAGCATTTGGCTATCCGCGCACAACCCTCCGCGGACCCAAACTTCCATATGCCGTCAACCATGAATGCATGTCCAAAAAAACTTTGCATCGTAATCGGAATAACACAGGCACTGCAATGTCGTATGAACTGGTGTTGGGTACTCACCGCTGGAGGGCGGACAATACTTGAGCGTGCAGATCCAGGCGCCGCCACTGGAACACGTGCACCAGTTGCAGCCGTCGTACTTGCGGGAGCCCGGCGTGCAGGCTGCAACACACCACACAGCGCTGCTGTCACACCTCGCCGCCACTTGGCAACTCACAGCAGCTCATGTAACCTAATAGACGGCTCGCGTACTAAACGTGCCGTAATGTTGATGCACCCGTTCCCCGGCATTCACTACACGATCTATTCTTTCGTGTCAGTCCACTTACATGAGATACTTACAGAAACTTCCCAATAACTACACTACTGGCCATTAAAATTGTTACACCAAAAAGGAATGCAGATGATAAACTTGTATTCATTGGACAAATATATTATACTAGAACCGACCTGTGATTACATTTGCAGGCAGTTTGGGTGCAAAGATCCTGAGAAATCAGAACCTAGAACAACCACCTCTGGCCGTAATAACGGCCTTGATACGCCTGGGCATTGAGTCAAACACATCTTGGATGGCGTGTACAGGTACAGGTGCCCATGCAGCTTCAACACGATACCACAGTTCGTTAAGAGTAGTGACTGGCGTATTGTGACGAGCCAGTTGCTCGGCCACCATTGACCAGACGTTTTCAGTTGGTGAGAGATCTGGAGAACGTGCTGGCCAGGGCAGCAGTCGAACATTTTCTGTATACAGACAGGCCCGTACAGGACCTGCAACATGCGGTCGTGCATTACCCTGCTGAAATGTAGGGTTTCGCAGGGACCGAATGAAGGGTAGAGCCATGGGTCGTAACACATCTGAAATGAAACGTCCACTGTTCAAAGTGCCGTCAGTACGAACAAGAGGTGACCGAGACTTGTAACCAATGGCATCCCATACCATCACGCCGGGTGATACGCCGGTATGGCGATGACGAATGCACGCTTACAATGTGCGTTCACCGCTATGTCGCCAAACACGGATGCGACCATCAGGATGCTGTAAACAGGACCTGGATTCATCCGAAAAAATGTCGTTTTGCCATTCGTGCACCCAGGTTCGTCTTTGAGTACACCATCGCAGGCGCTCCTGTCTGTGATGCAGCGTCAAGGGTAACCTCAGCCATGGTCTCCGAGCTGATAGTCCATGCTGCTGCAAACGTCGTCGAACTATTCGTGCAGATGGTTGTTGTCTTGCAAACGTCCCCATCTGTTGACGCAGGGATCGAGACGTGACAGCACGAT
Source organism: Schistocerca gregaria (assembly GCF_023897955.1). Taxonomy (NCBI): domain Eukaryota; kingdom Metazoa; phylum Arthropoda; class Insecta; order Orthoptera; family Acrididae; genus Schistocerca; species Schistocerca gregaria. Next base: position 426,810,439 of record NC_064927.1, read on the forward strand.
ACGTTACAGCCATGCGGATAAGATTCCTGTCATCTCGACAGCTAGTGATACGAGGCCGTTGGGATCCAGCACGGCGTTCCGTATTACCCTCCTGAACCCACCGATTCCATATTCTGCTAACAGTCTTTGGATCTCGACCAACGCGAACACCAATGTCGCGATACGATAAACCGCAGTCGATATAGGCCACAATCCGACCTTTATCAAAGTCGGAAACGTGATGGTACGGATTTCTCCTCCTTACACGAGGCATCACAACAACGTTTCACCAGGCAACGCCGGTCAACTGCTGTTTCGAAACTTTCCTCATATCAGCACGTTGTATGTCTCGCGACCGGCGCCAACCGTGTGTGAGTGCTCTGAAAAGCTAATCATTTGCATATCACAGAATCTTCTTCCTGTCGGTTAATTTTCGCGTCTCTAGCACGCCATCTTCGTGGTATATCAATTGTACTCGCCAGTAGAGTATGTAAACTTACTGGGCATAGCAGCGACCGCAATAGACCATGATAAATATTAATTAAACTCTTTTGTTCACCTACGAGTAAAGGTGCTTTTATATGGTCCGGATGATCCACCCGAGGTCTACAGTAGCGTGAGTGAGTGCCCGGGGTAGAAAGGGTACTAGACAGAGTGTAGGCTTTCGCCCCTATGTCGTAAATAAAACGGAGGGTGAAAACTGCGATTAAAATTCAAGGTGAAAGGTTATCAGTGATAAGATTCGCTGAGGACATTGCTATCCTCAGAGAAAGTGAAGGAAAATTACGAGACCTGTTGAATGGAACGAACAGTCTAATGAATACAGAAGATGGGTTGACAGTTAAGTAAGAGAGATGAAAGTAATATGAAATGGAAGAAATGATAACAGCGAGAAACTTAATACCAATTTGCTGATCACTAAGGAATTCTGCTGTAAATTAACCCGTGTTGGACGCAGCAAGCAGGACATAAAAAGTAGGCTATCACTGGCGTTCCCGGCCAGAAGAAGTAACTAGTCTCAAACATAGAACTTAATTTGAGGAAGAAATTTCTGAGAATGTACGTTTGGAGCAGAGCGTTGTATGGTAATAAAACATCTTCTTTGTCAGAACTGGAACATAAGAGGATCGAAGCATTTGAGATGCGGTGCCACAGAAGAAAATTAGGTGGATTGATAAGGAATGACAAAATCCTATGCAGAATAGGTGATGAAAAAAATATGTGAAAAAACGCTGGAAAAAAGGCGGGATATGACGATAGAACATTTGTTAAGACGTCAGGGAATAACTTCCAATGTACTAGAGGTGGCTATGAATGGTAAATTGCAGAGGGAGCCAGAGACTGGAATATATCCAGCAAATAATTGAGGATTTAGGCTGCAACTGATATTTTGAGCCGGCCGAGGTGGCCGAGCGATTCTAGGCGCTACAGTCTGGAACCGCGCGACCGCTACGGACGCAGGTTCGAATCCTGTCTCGGGCATGGGTGTGTGTGATGTCCTTAGGTTAGTTAGGTTTAAGTAGGTCTAAGTTCTAGGAGACTGTTGATCATAGTGCTCAGAGCCATTTGAACCATTTTTTTTTTTTTTTGCTTCTTTGAGATGAAAAGGTTGGCACAAAAGAGGAATACGTTGCAAGCCACGTCAAACGTGTCAGAATACTGACACTGTGCCACATAATGTTTTATAGCAATAGCTACACTCCACAAAAGATCTTTTGTTTTCGACATTCCATTCTCCGTATCGTACATCAGATTTTAAATTGGAAATGGAATAAGTTGACAAACTGCCTTTTGACTTCTGTCTCTGGTTCTTCGGCCGACGTTCATCACTCTGCGGCCGCGAGCTTGGCTCCAGTTCACCACCGGCAATGGAGGGTGAAGCTTTCACAATGCCAGCCACTCGTGCTGGCGAAACGTCAGTAAAATCAAGATGAACGTCGGTCGGAGAACCCGAGACAGTAGCCAATAGGCAGTTTGTCAACAAGTGGCCATTACAGCCTCCGATCGTTAGCAGTTTGTCAACAAAATAATACGGAGTAGCCCCTTTTTTCTTGACTTAAAAAAACGTAGTGCCGAAGTGACCTTGAGTCTGCTGTAGCAGTATACAATGTAGCTAACCACGGTAACGTAACTCGTTCGCTGGCTGGAGTTGACAAAAAACAATTGTACACGCAAGGAAAATGCATGATCCTCTACTGAGGGTTTGTGTGAGTAGAATGTGCACAAGTTAAGAAAAGGTAGAAATACGACTGATCTGTGGAGAATGTAGTTTCGCCAAATGTAGGAGGAGTGTCCAATAACTAATAAAGTACAATTTTTTTAAATGAAGGTTGGTTTTCTTCAGCATTCTAATAAACAATATTACTGCCCTCTTTTATGGTTACAAAGCGCCATCTTTACATAATGTCCGTTCAGTACTACGAGCTTACGCCGCCTTACTGTGAAAGCCTGTAGGTTTCACGGTTCTAGTCTACTGGTCAACGTCGAAAGCACTGTCTTGCCACATCAGTAGCCTGCGAAGAGCATCCTTCATTGGGCCGAACAGATGGAAGTCGGAAGATGCGAGATTCGGGCTGTATGGTGGAAGACTCCAAACAGTCCAGCGTAGTTTTGTGAGCTTTTCTCGGATGCGCAGACATGTGTGAGGCCTTACGTTGTCATGGAGAAGGAGAAGTTCGTCTGCATTTCTGTGGCTACGAACACGCTGAAGTCGTTTCTTCAGTTTCCTAGTGGAAGCACGACACATTTCAGATTTGAGCGTTGCACCATGAGGAAGGACTGAAAACAGAATTATCCCTTCACAGTCCCAGAAGACTGTCGCCCCGACTTTACCAGCTGAGGGAGGGGCTTTGAACTCTTTCTTCGGAGGGGAGATTGTGTGGTTCCACCCCATGGATTAGCATTTTGTTTCCGTTTTCAAGGGATGAACCCATGTTTCATCGCCTGCGACGATTTTCTCCATGTGTCTTCTAACGCACAAGGAATTCCACCCAGATGGTCCTTGTGTTCTTCTGTTAAGAGGCGCGGAACTCATCGGGCACACACCTTCGTGGTGTCAGCACTACCAACATAGAAGTCCCAGTTGAGAGGCGAGGTATCTGATTATGATCCGTCGATCATCTCGAATGCGAGTGTTCACACGTTCTAATATTGCAGGAGTCACAACTGTATTGCGACCGGCCACGGTGTGGACGATCTGGCAGGTTTGGGCGACCTTGTTGCCATGATGACGGACGCCTCGCCCAACAAGTCATCGCGGTTTTTATCACTGCCAGGACTCCACAGACATACTGAAAGCGCCTGTGTACAGCTACGACGCTCTGGTTTTCCACCAAAAGAAAATCAGTGGCAGCTCTCTGCCTGGAACGCAGCTCCGGTACATACGCCATTTTGAGGCTACGAATAGCGCCACCACCTATCGGAACTTCATAGTAGCTGAAGCGTAAATATTCCACGATGTCCCACATTCCGAATACTGACAGAAAAAGAAATGTGTTCCACTGGTTACTGAACGCCTCTCGTAAGTTAGCAAAACATTGCTGCATTTACTGTTCTGTTAATGTGCACTGTCCATAGATTAGTAGCCCTTCCACTTACTTTTCGTTACTGCACGCTGTACTCAGACGAACTTTCAACTGAAGGCGGTTGACCGAACCACCAGTGTACATTTTCCTTGTACTTCTATTTGTTTACTCTGAGCTCCAGCAAGTGTATGAGCATCGTTACCCCCAGTTGCCATCACTGTGAGCTGGCACAGGACATTCAAAGACAGCTTTGTGTTAGTTTGTGACCTTCTAAAGAAACATTTCCTTATAGAAAAGTTGCAAGAAAGATTTCGTGAGCGAATGGCCAGACCTGCTTGCGTGGGAGGTACAACCATATGGGGATGGGGGTAAAAGATCTTTTGGATAGGGTGGATAGCAATGTGCGACTGTTTGCTGATGGTGCTGTGGTGTACGGGAAGGTGTCGTCGTTGAGTGACTGTAGGAAGATACAAGATGACTTGGACAGGATTTGTGATTGGTGTAAAGAATGGCAGCTGACTCTAAATATAGATAAATGTAAATTAATGCAGATGAATAGGAAAAAGAATCCCGTAATATTTGAATACTCCATTAGTAGTGCAGCGATGGTACAATCACGTCGATTAAATATTTGGGCGTAACACTGCAGAGCGATATGAAGTGGGACAAGCATGTAATGACAGTTGTGGAGAAGGTGGATAGTTGTCTTCGGTTCATTGGTAGAATTTTGGGAAGATGTGATTCATCTGTAAAGGAGACCGTTTATAAAACACTAATACGACCTATTCTTGAGTAGCGATCGAGCGTTTGGGATCCCTATCAGTTCGGATTGAGGGAGGACATAGAAGCAATTAAGAGGCGGGCAGCTAGATTTGTTACTGGTAGGTTTGATCATCACGCGAGTGTTACGGAAATGCTTCAGGAATTCGGGTGGGAGTCTCTAGAGGAAAGAAGGCGTTCTTTTCGTGAATCGCTACTGAGGAAATTTAGAGAACCAGCATTTGAGGCTGACTGCAGTACAGTTTTACTGCCGCCAACTTATATTTCACGGAAAGACCACAAAGATAAGATAAGAGAGATTAGGGCTCGTACAGAGGCATATAGGCAGTCATTTTTCCCTCGTTCTGTTAGGGAGTGGAACAGGGAGAGAAGATGCTAGGTTTGGTACAAGGTACTCTCCGTCACGCACCGTATGGTGGGTTGCGGAGTGTGTATGTAGATGTAGATGTAGATCTTTGACACTGTAGGTTTTAGTTATTGAACGTGTATGTAGATGTAGATGTAGATCTTTGACACTGTAGGTTTTAGTTATTGAAAATAGATGACACAAGATTTAAGTAGGAATGTTTTGTTTGTTAGCTAAGCACTCAAGAGAGCAGGGAGGTGGAGCACAGTCGTGTGGCATCTGCATTATTCTCCATACATCTGCATTATTCTCCATACCACACAAAGGCAAGTCTTGCAGCAAGGGCGGAAGGGCAGCTGAAGATAACCTTGCTTGTGAGGGGCTTTGTGGAAGGATCGCTTGTTCCAAGCGGTGGTCGACAACAGCTCCGACCACTCATTGAAGTTAAACCATGCGGATTCTCCGCAGCCCAAAGGTGTTTGTGGAGGGACTGACGAAATCACTCCTTGTAAACACTGCCTCATCTGCTAATAGGGCGGTTGGCAGAAATCCCAGACCCATGATGGCCCGGGCGGTAAACCAGCTACAGAACGGTCCCACCAGATGCAAGTGTACGCGTCGTAAGTCATACAGACAGTGGCAGCTGCTCCATACCGTCGTCTGTCTAATTCCTCGCCAACTGTCTGGAGCTGACGCCACGGTCATTTTCAAAAATCTTTTACCTCACCTACAAGTGGGAGTACCTTAAAATGCATTTCTGCCCACATTCTGTCCTTATCACCCTGTTTTTGTCCCTTAACCTATCTTTCGTTCAGTTTGTCCATATTTAGCAAACACTCCCTTATATATGGTACTGAAAAACGTTCTGTAACAACTCACTTCCCTGGCTAAATACCGAATGCCAAAGCCCAGTTGACTAAGAGCTCTGTTCAAACACTACTCACCTAAAGCCTGTTCGCAGACCAGGGCAGCAATCAGCAGCACCAGGAAGACGGCCAGTAGTTTCGCCATGTCGCGCTGTGCGAATGATTCTTCAGCCGTCCCCTGTCGCCGTCTTATATACGCGGGACTGCGACCCAGCACGCTACATATTGCACGCAGGGAAATACACAAAACAAGTGCATGGGGCATGTGTGCTTCCCCGCTGGCGTGGAGAATACAGATGCAGCAATTCGTCACGAGCGGCACCGTTTCCTCGTGTTATCACGCAGGCTGAACGTCAACAAGAGCAAACTGCCATTCAGATCGCATCACGACATCCTTCTCTAAGGCGTTCTCGTGTGCCAGTTCTGTGCACGATCAAACGCTTGCTATACCTGCCTACAAACAAGCATAGTGTGAACACTAAGACCGAAACGGCGGACGCCCTAAGCTCCCGATTTCGATGAGTGTCGGCGTACAAATAAGGGGCCACTAGAAAGTAAAAGCTATTGAAGATCTTGCGTTACTAAACTTCCGTTTTAGAAAATACTACAGAGTTCGGACGTCATAGCGTAGGATCATTTTGTTGGCTCTGCTCTGCCATTTAGAGAACAAAACAGGAGCTTGCTAAGTATCGGCCGGTGACTACATTCAGTATTTCGTAGCCGATTAAAAACAGCTAGTTCTTTGCAGGATGTAATGGAGAAATCAAAACGTAATTTTGTGAGTATGTATATGTACTAGTGGCCATTAAAATTGCTACACAAAGAAGAAATTCAGATGATAAACGGGTATTAATTGGACAAATATATTATAGTAGAAGTGACATATGATTACATTTTCAGGCAATTTGGCTGCATAGACCCTGAGAAATCAGTACTCAGAACAACCACCTCTGGCCGCAATAACGGCCTTGATACGCGTACGCATTGAGTCAAACAGAGCTTGGATGGCGTGTACAGGTACAGCTGCCCATGCAGCTTCAACACGATACCACAGTTCATCAATACTAGTGACTGGCGTATTGTGACGAGCCAGTTGCTCGGCCACAATTGACCAGACGTTTTTAGTTGGTGAGAGATCTGTAGAATGCGCTGGCCAGGGCAGCAGTCGAACATTTTCGGTATCCAGAGAGGCCCGGTTGTGCATTATCCTGCTGAAATGTAAGGTTTCTTAGGGATCAAATGAAGGGTACAGCCACGGGTCGTAACACATCTGAAATGTAACGTCCACTGTTCAAAGTGCCGTGAATGCGAACAAGAGGTGACCGAGACGTGTAACCGATGGCACCCCATACCATCACGCCGGGTAATAGTCCAGTATGGCAATGACGAATACACGCTTCCAATGTGCGTTCACCTCGATGTCGCCAAACACGGATGCAGAGAAGATGCCTGTCATCTCGACTGCTAGTGATACGAGGCCTTTAGGATCCAGTACGACGTTCCGTATTACCCTCCTGAACCCACCGATTCCATATTCTCCTAACAGTCATTGTATCTCGACCAACGCGAGCAGCAGTGTCGCGATACGATAAACCGCAATCGCGATAGGCTACAATCCGACCTTTATCAAAGTCGGTAACGTGATGGAACGCATTTCTCCTCCTTACACGAGGCATCACAACAACGTTTCCCAGCCAACGCCGGTCAACTGCTGTTTGTGTATGAGAAATGGGTTGGAAACTTTCCTCATGTCTGCACGTTGTTGGTGTCGCCAACCTTGTGCGAATGCTCTGAAATGCTAATCATTTGTATATCACAGCATCGTCTTCCTGTTGGTTAAATTTCGCGCCTGTAGCACGTCATCTTCGTGGTGTAGGAATTTTAATGGCAAGTAGTGTATATATACAGGGTGTCCCGTTTATCTTGACCACCCTAAATAACTGTCTGTCCAGATGCACATTACAAAATGTTTCAAGCATATGTCCTTTAGCCGTCAGGGTGACATCAATCAGCATGTTTGGCTTCGGTGTAGCTTTGTTTTTTACAAAGATATGAACAGTGGTATGATTTTTTAAAGTGCACCGTGTATTTTTTATTCGGTAATTCATTTCCTCTCCCAAAGAGCTATTCAAAAACGTATCACAGAGTACCACTCACTGAATCACAACCCTTTTTATTACATAACACAACAATGACGTTGCGTTCCCAGCACTTAGTGCCGGTACTCGGGGTGATGGAACATATCTACGTGCTGACGTTGACAGAGGGTCAGTGTAAACATAAGTAGAATGCACACTCGTCATTCTGTCAACCATTGTCAGTTGGAGAGTTGTGTGAGTAGAATGTACACCAACTAAGAGAAAGTAGAATGTAAGTTAGCAGAACAGTAATTGCAACACCGTTTTCTTATGTATGGGTACATTTGGTACAGTAGTTTAGTTCTTTTAAACACTGGTGTGTAGAGTAGGCATACCTTAAAGGCTGTCCTTCCTAGAATCTCTATCGACATATTGTTGTGGTTGCGGTCTTCAGTCCATAGGCTGGTTTGGTGCAGCTCTCCATGCTATTCTATCCTGTGCAAGCTTCTTCGTCTCCCAGTACCTACTGCAACCTACATCCTTCTGAATCTGCTTAGTGTATTCATCTCTTGATCTCCCTCTACGGTTTTTACCCTCCATGCTGCCCTCCAATACTAAATTTGTGATCCCTTGATGCCTCAGAACAAGTCCTACCAAGCGATCCCGTCTTCTAGTCAAGTTATGCCGCAAACTCCTCTTCTCCTCAATTCTATTCAATACCTCCTCATAAGTTATGTGATCTACCCATCTAATCTTCAACATTCTTCTGTAGAACCACATTTCGAAAGCTTCTATTCTCTTCTTGTCTAAACTTTCTATCGCCCAAGTCTCACTTCCATACATGGCTACACTTGTAAGTACGATGTTTAGGTTATTATGTTGATAACGCCACGTAGCGCTCCATATGAAAATCACTGACTGTGCTGTGTGAAGTCTGTGGCTGGTTGGCATTGGTGGAATAGTCGCTATTGTAGTGTTGGGCAGTTGGATGTGAACAGCGCGTAGCCTTACGCAGTTGGAGGTGAGCCGGCAGCAGTGGTGGATATGGGGAGAGAGATAACAGAATTTTAAGAGCGGACGATCTGGACGTGTGTCCCCCACAAAGAGTAAATTTGTAATACTGGATTCATGAACTGATATATATATATATATATATATGTCTTTTGAACACTATTAAGGCAAATACATTGTTTATTCTCTATCAAAATCTTTCATTTGATGACTATGCCTATGCCTTCAGTAGTTAGAATCTTTTATTTAGCTGGCAGTATTGGCGCTCGCTGCTTTGCAGTAGTTCGAGTAACGAAGATTTTTGTGAGGCAAGTGATTCATGAAAGGCATAGGTTAATGTTAGTCAGGGCCATCCTTTTGTAGGGATTTTTGAAAGTCAGATTGCGTTGTGCTAAAAATATTGTGTGTCAGTTTAGTGTTGATCAGAATAAGTAAAGAGAGTAATGTCTGAGTACGTTCAGTTTTGCTCAGCTGTTTGAAAAGCAAATAACGTAAGGGTTTTATCAGCACAATCATTCATAAATTTTTCTAAGGGGACGTTTCACATTCCATACAAATACTTTCAGAAACGACTTGATGAAACTTAAATCTATACTCGATGTTAACAAATTTCTCTTCTTCAGTAAAGCTTTCCTTGCCATTACCAGTCATAACATTTCTTTTATTGTTGTTGTTGTTGTTGTTGTTGTTGTTGAAAGTAGGCGAAATGCTGTGCAGGCACTGGAACCGTACATACAACGATATCCTGACAAGAACCCACCTTCCCGACGGATGTTTTCTCGTCTTGTTGTGATGTTTCAGGAAACGGGAAGTTTCAACCCACGGCAACGCAATTGTCGCACAGACGACGCTGCCGAAGTTACTGTTCTCGCTTCCGTTGCTATGAATCCACATGTGGGCATTCCTAAAACCAGTGTTCATCGTATTCTCACACGTCGTCACCGGATTTATCCTTACCATGTACACCTACATCAAGAACTGCGTGGGAATGATTTCCAGAAAGGTGTACAGTTTTCTCAGTGGGCACAGCAGCAAATCCTCGCCAACCCGAACTTCTTCTCCGATGTTCTATTTACAGATGAATGTTTCTTCTCAAACAAAGGACAGGTAAATACAAGGAACATGCATTTTTTGCCAGCGGCAATCCACGATGCTTAGACAGGTGGAACATCAGCGTCAATGGAGAGTTAACGTCTGGTGTGGGATGCTTGGTACTACAGTTATTGGCCGTATTTCATCAATGGTAGTCTAAACGGCACAGAGAATGCCAAATTCCTGAGACGAATTCTTCCTCCTCTTCTGGATGAAGTGCCGCTAAGAACCAGAATGCTTATAGGGTATCAACACGATGGATGTCCAGCAAGTAATGCCTTTCGTACACGTCGTGTTCTGAACCGAAAGTATCCTGCCAGATAGTTGGTCGAGGAGGAATAGTTACTTCGCCTGCTAGGTCTCCTGGTTAAAATCATCTGGACTTTTTTCTTTGGGGGTGCATTAAAGATGTTGTTTATCGCGATATTCCAACAACTCCAGAGGACATGCAGAAACATATCGTGATTACTTTTAATTCTCTTCGGCAGGCAACACTGGAAGCCGTAAATAATTACCAAGCGATGTGGCACAGTGGTAGCACACTGGACTCACACTCGGGAGGACGACGGTTCAATCGAGCGTTCAACCATCCTGCTTTAGGTTTCCCGTGATTTCCCTAAATCGCTCCAGGCAAATGCTGGGATAGTTCTTTTCAAAGGGCACGGCCGACTTCCTTCCCTAATCCGATGAGAGCGATGACCTCGCTGTTTGGCCTCTTCCCCCAAAACAACCCAACCAACCGTAAATAATTCTGTCATTCAACATGTGCACCAGTGTATCGGTGTCCAGGGTCACCACTCAGAGCACCTTTGAATGTTCTGCTCCTGGGCAATGCTACAGGAGAGTCAAAGTCAATTTTGTGTATTGTTTTTACTTGGTTTTCATTTGTTTTCTGACAAATCCAGCAGGTGGACGAGTGATCCCTGGTTCAAAGTGAATGTTGTGTTATGTAATTAATAACGTTGTATATCTATCAATGGTACACTGTGACACATTTTTGAATAGGTCTTTAGGAGAGAAAATGAATTGCCGAATAAAAAATGCAGGGGCCATTTAAAAATGTCATACCGTCGTTCATATCTTAGTAAAAAAAAACAAAGCTACAACAAAGGCAGTCATGCTGATTAATGTCCTCCTGACGGCTAAAGAACATTTGCTTGAATCATTTTGTAATTTGCAACTGGACAAATGATTCTATTCTCTTTTCGTCTGCTTGCCTAAGCTTCTAGCTATTGCATCCATTGAGCAGTATTGGTATAGCTATAACCTTATAGAAATTTATTACAGTATCACTCTGGGCTTTCTTCCCCAGCGTTCTGCGTATAGTTCCACCGTAATAGTTGGGTAGGTGTAACTCATTTCGTATTTCATTATTTACGCCATATGTGATACCACACCCGAAGTACTTAAATGTATTAACTTGCTCAACGACCTGATTTTTAATTTAGATCTTAAGTCGCATAAGATAGTATCCTAGAAAATGCCAGAAAGTAGTGTGTTAACGTAACCATTTTTAGCTTTAGCATGTTTTATTGTCTATACCCAAGATTTTGTTACATCATCGCTACACATACAGCGATTCAGCTGCCCCTACCTAGAGATTTTATGCGAAAAGCATAGTCTTCAAATACCATACGCAACATTTTCATATTCTCTCGTTCACTAGGTGCAAACTATTAGTCCTACAAAAAAAGTAAACAGAACTATCTTGTAGGAAATTTAAGGTAGTTAAATGTTGTACGGGGAATATGTTTTCGTTAGAGACAGCAGTTTACGGATTATTCAAGAAAAACCAACGAAAGTAACCTTCACACGCGTATTTCTTGAAAGACACGAAAATTGTTTCCTGCAAATAAGTTCTGTCTATTTTTTATGTGGGATAAATAGGTCGAGAGAATATGGATATTTCACGCGTGCTTTCTGGAGTTGCACGTTGCAAAAACCCGGGTAGCTGAACCATCTTCTATATTAAAAAGTGCAGTTGAAAGGGAACATCCTCGTCTAACTTCTGACTTTATTTCCGCTATGTTATACTCACTGCCCATTTCTTTTATTTGCATTTTGTTATTCATATATAAATCTTATATAGTTATTATAACATGAGATGGGATCTCTCTGTTTCTTGCCATTTTCCATACTTTTTATTTCGATTTACTTGACGAAATCCCGTTTCATAGTCAATGGAGGCAAGAAAAGTTGGTAAAATGATCATGGTATTATCTATTAGTTGTTTCACAGTGAAGATACGGTCCGTGAATTATCTTCTTTTGCGAGTACCATGTTGGACCGCTGATAAAATAGTCCCAAGGACTGGCAACAGTCGTTTCTTTACAGTCCTAGCGTACAGTATATAACTTGTATTTAGAAGGCTAATACCTCCATGGTTGTGACAGCCACATCTGTTTTCTTTCTTACCACAGAAAATGCCTAGGGTGTAATCCTTTCTTCAGGTATATAACCACTTCGGAGAACATATTCATTAAATCGAGTATTCTTATTTTTGCAATATGTGGTGATTACCTTGTCAGTTCTGCACTGAGTTCTGAACTTTAAGTTTTCTTACTATCAGTGAGAAGATTCATTGTTCTCCTATTGGTTCGCAACTACTTTCGTGAATATAAATTCACTTCTTCATGTGCCAGACGACTGACATACAGAAGACCCAAAAGCACTTAAGCCTTTTGTTAACCTACGTAGGGTAGACTATGCGACAAATTTCTTAATTACATTATGAATACAAAAAGAAAGTCCATGGACTTTTCTAGCTAGAAGCCGTCCCTCAGTAAAACGTATATGTTTCCTGCCCTCATGATGATCGTAGCGCAAATTAGCAGCTGTCAAAAAACTTGACATACTTACTTATTTAACTTCAATGGGAGACGCTCTAACAGTGACGTCGTTCGTCACGGGGACGTTTTCTTATGAATTTCGAGAGCTTACGTGCCAAGAAAAATAAGGGTACATGTTACTACCTCCAACGTACGTCACGCAAAATAGCCACGACGAAAACTTCAGATAAATTTGAGGTGGAATTTCCTATAGTCGTTCTTCCCATCCGCCATTAGTGTATAAAACAGGGCTTTATCGGCTCACGTAATAACTGCTGTCAGAGGATATCACGACCTTAGGGCAAGGACACGGCAAGGGGACAAAAACCGCTTCGCTTAGAGCTATGCATTGCTGCAAGATGTAACTCAAAGAAAGTGCAATCCAAAAGGTCGCTGAACCGTCTGTGCCTCTGACTTCGACCCCCTACTCAGCTCCACATCAAACGGGCCCGCACTAGCTCCTGTTAATCACACTACACATACATAATTTACTTCCGTCTGTTGCGAAATACGACGTATTAGCCAGTGTTCTCCAAGCGGTCGAGAATTGTTTACGTTTAGCTGACGTTTGCGGTCCTTCCTATTCCTTGAAGCGTCTATTAGCGTTATAGATACACAGTTCAAAATAACGGTGTGATAGATTACTTCTCTTGCCATCTCCTGGACACCTGGCAGTTCATTAACACCGTCGTTCGCGTGTGTCATTCAGATATGGCGGTGATAGGCGACATGCTTCAGTACCACATGCGAGTTACACCGGTACCAGAGGATGTAATGGAGACGTGGACACATTAACGGGGATACCCTTTCGAATTTTTTCTAAGTTATTGGTTAGATTTTCGTGTTTCAATTTGTTTAGCCGTATAACACGGGTATTGTAGTATAACTTGGAGCACATACTTCTAACTCAACATTACATCTAAGAGAGGAAAAGAATTTTACGGATGCTCCCATCGAGTCCATTAACGTGCCCCGGGTACGGGTCATTTTTACGTACCTAAGGAGGCACGTTTACGAATATCACAGAACATAAAAGGCTTAATCAAAAACCACCTATTCTTTATTTCCTTTTGATTAGTTGCGTAGTTTCAAGCAGTAAATATAAAGGAGTTTTCATACTCTGCATGAGGCTGGTGGAGGTCATAACATTACGAACTGGATGAGATATTCGTTAAGACGGGAGTACCTCCAAACGGACACCTTGGAAGGGCGTTTGTGAGAGGAGGTTAAGAAGGGGGAGAAATTACGCGGACCCAAAGAGGATCACAGGGGACCAGGGGGAGGTGCCTTTGAGGAAAACTCTAATGATGACATCAGAAAAGGCCTCTCCACATTATTGTTCGTCCTTGTTCTTAGCCGGCCGGTGTGGCCTAGCAGTTCTAGACGCTTCAGTCTGGAGCAGCGCGACCACTACGGTCGCAGGTTCGAATCCTGCCTCGGGCATGGATGTGTTTGATGTCCTTAGGTTAGTTGGGTTTAAGTAGTTCTAAGTTCTAGGGGACTGATGACCTCAGATGCTAAGTCCCATAGTGCTCAGAACCATTTGAACCTTGTTTTTAACAATTTCTTGCCTTTATATCTCCTTGTTCTCACAAAATTCATTTTTCTGCTTGAGATTCATTACGTTCAAATAGCTGCATTAGTAACTTCTACAATTTACTCTCATATACCTTCATACTTCTAGATTTCGTTCCCAACTGGTGTCCACTTATTGATTCGTTGACTGGGTTATCAGTTAGGATGGTAGTGCAAAATAGTGCGTAAACGTGTTCTAATAGAACGGCGTATCTGTGCCTCATCGTCTTGTTTGAATAAGCTTCGAAGCTGCAGTGGTAACTTTCACGCGTTCATATCACACAAATGTAGCTTATAAAGTAAAATACGCTTCTCTAAACGAACATACACTTATCTATTCCCAGATCTTAAAGGTATGCTCCCTAAACAAAATTTACTCACCTTGCACAAAAAGAAAAATACGTTCTTCGTGCTAAGACGTTTACGCAACTGCTACCGTGAAGTTTGTGAGAGCCCTCAGTAGATGGCAGAACTGCGAGTAATCTTCCATTCCTGGCAGCGCTGTAGCGAGGAAGGTTCCCGAGAAAAGGGGTCGCAGAACGTTTCATGGAAAGTCTTGAGTACGTAGGAAGTAAATACCCAAATTATCCATTAGTTATAGGTGGAGACTTTAATCCAGCATTCACTGACTGCGAAAATTACACGTTTATCACAGGGGGCAGAGGCAAAGATTCGTATGAAGTTATCCTAGGAGCGCTCTCAACATACAACCTTGAGCAATTGAAACTGTGTGCCCGACCGAGACTCGAACTCGGGACCTTTGCCTTTCGCGGGCAAGTCCTCTACCAACTGAGCTACCGAAGCACGACTCACGACCGGTACTCACAGCTTTACTTCTGCCAGTATCCGTCTCCTACCTTCCAAACTTCAAAGGTCCCGAGTTCGAGTCTCGGTCGGGCACACAGTTTTAATCTGCCAGGAAGTTTCATATCAGCGCACACTCCGCTGCAGAGTGAAAATCTCATTCTTGAGCAATTGGTTAGAAAACCAACTCGAGATGGGAACATATCAGATATCTTGGCGGCAAACATATGTGATCTTTTTGACGAAATTAATCTAAAGGAAGGTATTAGCGACCGTAATGTCGTTGAAAAAAAAAGCGTAGAGTTTTCTTGTTTGGGAAGGCAAATAAAAGTGCCATTAACAAATATCTTCATAGTCAGCTCCAAGCATTCACCGCGGGACACATAGACATTGAGCATCTTTGGTCGGAAGTTAAAGGTATTGTCCATCATGTGCTAGAGAAGTATGTGCCTAGCAAAGGTATAGGGGAGGGATAGGACCAACCTTGGTACAACAAATATATTAGGAAGTTGCTGAGAAAGCAGAGAATTTTGCTCAATAGTTTTAAACGTAGTCACTGCCCCGCTGACAAACAGAAATTATGCGAAATATAAGCAGTTGTCAGAAGGACAATGAGAGAATTTTAACGAATTTTAAAGCAATATTTCATCTGCACATTCTAAAAATAACCCCAAAAAATTTTGGTCGTGTGTAAAATCTATGAACGCTACAAATAATTCAATACCTTCTCTTGCTGACCTTCTCTTGCTGACAGTACGGGTAATGTAACTGATGATTATAAACAGAATGCCGAAATTATAAACCTAGCTTTCAAAAACTCGTTTAAGACAGAGGACTGCAGCATCATTTCCCTTTCAATTATCGAACAAACGAAAGGATGGCTGACATAGTGTTTAGTGTATCTGGGATTGTAAAACAGTTAAGATCCTTAGACGCCAGAAAGGCATCTGGCCCAGACGGTATCCCCGGAAGATTTTATGTTGACAATGCTAGAAATATAGCACCATTCTTATCCGTCATCTATCAGAGATCGTTGGAACGGCGGAAAGTTCCAAGGGGCCTGGAAGAGGGCCCACGTCATAGGAATCTATAAAAAGGGTAGAAAATCGGATGCACGTAATTACCGGCCAATTTCACTGACATCGATTTGTTGTAGAATCAGGGAAAATATTTTGTGTTCAGACACAATGACCTTTCTAGACTCTGAGAAGCTCATCTGCAGAAACCAGCACGGTTTTAGGAAACAGCGGTCATGCGAGACACAGCTGGCCCTCTTTCTGTATGATATACAACAGTCTCTAGATACCGGCTCCCAGGTTGATGCCGTATTTCTCGACTTTCGAAAGGCTTTCGACTCAGTTTCGCACTGTCGCTTGCTACAAAAAGTGCACGATTACGGTCTACCCAATGACATATCCGGTTGGATAGAAAGTTTTCTTACAGACAGGGAGCAGTATGTTGTCCTGAACGAGGTAACTTCAACAGAAACAAGATCAACTTCAGGTGTGACCCAGGGCAGCGTAATAGGTCCTTGCTTTTTTACAATTTACATAATGATCTGGTTGATGGTATTGACAGCGGCCTTAGACTGTTTGCCGATGATGCTGTAGTCTACAGGAAAGTAGTATCACACGACAGTTGTGAATAAATCAATGAGTATTTGCAGAAAATATATGCGTGGTGTAATGACTGGCAGTTATCTCTCAATATTAGTAAGTGTAACCTACTGCGTAAAACAAGGCGAAAATCCCCATTAACGTTGTTGTTGTTGTTGTTGTTGTTGTTGTTGTTGTGGCCTTCAGTCCTGAGACTGGTTTGATGCAGCTCTCCATGCTACTCTATCCTGTGCAAGCTTCTTCATCTCCCAGTACCTACTGCAACCTACATCCTTCTGAATCTTCATAGTGTATTCAACTCTTGGCCTCCCTCTACGATTTTTACCCTCCACACTGCCCTCCAATGCTAAATTGGTGATCCCTTGATGCCTCAGAACATGACCTACCAACCGGTCCCTTCTTTTTGTCAAGTTGTGCCACAAACTTCTCTTCTCCCCAATCCTATTCAATACCTCCTCATTAGTTATGTGATCTACCCATCTAATCTTCAGTATTCTTCTGTAGCACCACATTTCGAAAGCTTCTATTCTCTTCTTGTCCAAACTATTTTTCCTCCATGTTTCACTTCCACACATGGCTACACTCCATACAAATACTTTCAGAAACGACTTCCTGACACTTAAATCTATACTCGATGTTAACAAATTTCTCTTCTTCAGAAACGCTTTCCTTGCCATTGCCAATCTACCTTTTATATCCTCTCTACTTCGACCATCATCAGTTATTTTGCTTCCCAAATAGCAAAACTCCTTTACTACTTTAAGTGTCTCATTTCCTAATCTAATTCCCTCAGCATCACCCGACTTAATTCGACTACATTCCATTATCCTCGTTTTGCTTTTGTTGATGTTCGTCTTATATCCTCCTTTGAAGTCACTGTCCATTCCATTCAACTGCTCTTCCAAGTCCTTTGCTGTCTCTGACAGAATTACAATGTCATCGAGGAACCTCAATGTTTTTATTTCTTCTCTATGGATTTTAATACCTACTCCGAATATTTATTTTGTTTCCTTTACTGCTTGCTCAATATACAGATTGAATAACATCGGGGAGAGGCTACAACCCTGTCTCACTTCCTTCCCAACCACTGCCCCCTTTCATGTCCCTCGACTCTAATAACTGCCATCTGCTTTCTGTACAAATTGTAAATAGTCTTTCGCTCCCTGTATTTTACCCCTGCCACCTTTAGAATTTGAAAGAGAGTATTCCAGTCAACATTGTCAAAAGCTTTCTCTAAGTGTACAAATGCTAGAAACGTAGGTTTGCCTTTCCTTAATCTTTCTTCTAAGATAAGTCGTAAGGTCAGTATTGCCTCACGTGTTCCAGTGCTTCTACGGAATCCAAACTGATCTTCCTCGAGGTCGGCTTTTACTAATTTTTCCATTCGTCTGTAAAGAATTCGTGTTAGTATTTTGCAGCTGTGGCTTATTAAACTGATTGTTCGGTAATTTTCACATCTGTCAACACCTGCTTTCTTTGGGATTTGAATTATTATATTCTTCTTGACGTCTGAGGGTATTTCGCCTGTTTCATACATCTTGCTCACCAGATGGTAGAGTTTTGTCAGGACTGGCTCTCCCAAGGCCGTCAGCAGTTCCAATGGAATGTTGTCTACTCCGGGGGCCTTGTTTCGACTCAGGTCTTCAGTGCTCTGTCAAATTCTTCACGCAATATCATATCTCCCATTTCATCTTCATCTACATCCTCCTCCATTTACATAATATTGTCCTCAACTACATCGACCTTGTATAGACCCTCTATATACTTCTTCCACCTTTCTGCTTCCCTTCTTTGCTTAGAACTGGGTTTCCATCTGAGCTCTTGATGTTCATACAAGTGGTTCTCTTATCTCCAAAAGTCTGTTTAATTTTCCTGTAGGCAGTATCTGTCTTACCCCTAGTGAGATAAGCCTCTATATCCTTACTATTTTCCTCTAGCCATCCCTGCTTAGCCATTTTGCACTTCCTGTCGATCTCATTTTTGAGACGTTTGTATTCCTTTTCGCCTGCTTCATTTACTGCATTTTTATATTTTCTCCTTTCATCAATAAAATTCAATATTTCTTCTGTTACCCAAGGATTTCTACTAGCCCTTGTCTTTTTACCTACTTGATCCTCTGCTGCCTTCACTACTTCATCCCTCAAAGCTACCCATTCTTCTTCTACTGTATTTTTTACCCCAATTCCTGTCAATTGTTCCCTTATGCTCTCTCTGAAACTCTGTACAACCTCTGGTTCTTTCAGTTTATCCAGGCCCCATCTCCTTAAATTCCCACCTTTTTGCAGTTTCTTAAGTTTTAATCTACAGGTCATAACCAATAGATTGTGGTCAGAGTCCACATCTGCCCCTGGAAATGTCTCACAATTTAAAACCTGGTTCCTAAATCTCTGTCTTACCATTATATAAACTATCTGATACCTTTTATTATCTCCAGGGTTCTTCCATGTATACAACCTTCTTTCATGATTCTTAAACCAAGTGTTAGTTATGATTAAGTTGTGCTCTGTGCAAAATTCTACCAGGCTGCTTCCTCTTTCATTTCTTAGCCCCAATCCATATACACCTACTATGTTTCCTTCTCTCCCTTTTCCTACACTCGAATTCCAGTCACCCATGACTATTAAATTTTCGTCTCCCTTCACTATCTGAATAATTAATTTTATCCCCATTAATGTATGTGCACAAAATAAATGATCAGTCTTTGGAAGCGGTAACATCAGTCAAGTATCTGGCTGTGACTATTCGAAATGATCTCAAATGGAATGATCAGATTACATAAGTAATGGGTAAGGCGAACTCTAGATTGCGTTTTATTGGTAGTCCTTCAACAAAGGAAATAGCTTACAATACGTTAGTTCGTCCAGTATTGTTGGTCTGTATGGGACCCTTACCAGTTGGCTCTGGTTCCAGAGATTGAGAAGGTTCAAAAAAGAGCGCCAAGATTCGTGACTGGTACATTTAGCCACCTCGAGAGCGTTACAAATCTCATAGAAAGTTTGAAGTGAGTCACACTTGCAGATACATGACGCGCTAAACAGAAGGGGCTTCTCACTAAATTCCGAAATCCATTCTTCACCGAGGATGTGGAGCATATATTATTACCACCAACTTTCAAATCGCATAATGATCGTCATTCAAAGATAAGGAAAATAAGAGCTCGTACTTAGGCGTTCAGACAGTCGTTTTTCCCCCGCGCTATCCGCGAGTGAAACATGGGTGGGGGGAGGGGGGAGGGGGGGGGGGAAATATGACTTTGGCGCGAATTGTGGCCTCCGCCACACACCGCTTGGTAGCTAGCGGAGTATATATGCAGATATGTAGATGTAGATTAACCGTGCCCCCGTCTCCCCTACATACAGCAGAAAAAACTGAACAGAATGGCCTCCATTCCACCGTCTACTGGGCTGTTACAGAAAATGAAACATGTCTCTGCTATCATATTAACAAGAAACGTTGAATCAGTTTGGAAGTAAAACGGATTCGCGTTGAAACTACCACCAACGCTACGAGTGTAGCTGTGAGAGATATGCATATTCTACATAATTCTGTGCCTTCCAATGCAGGGCCACCCCTACTACCTGAAATCAGTGTACAGCATGTTAGAGTGGTGTATGTAAACCTGACAGAGGCTTAACCCTTCTGTCAAGGACAACAGATATAATGACACGAGTAATAGAAAGTGCCGAAAACTCAACTGGTAACTTGTTCCCAATTGTTCTACAGAAAGAAAAATTCGCTGCAGGTGTAATAGCCCATCAGAACATACCTGCCAGTATGTACGTTTCGGCAGCAACGCATTCATCGCAACGGATTGTGAACAGAAGATGCACAGGCTAGATTGATGGTTCGGTCGGGGATTTTCTCTCCTCAGGGATTGGGTGCTGTGTTGTACTTAATCTTTAACAAATAATGCACAAAACAGAGAGCCTCCAGTTTTATTCTTTCCCTGGAAGCGAAGAATAAAATCAAACGAAACATTACCAACCAGACCACAGAGATTAATATAAATGTTGGAGATGGTTGGATTCATCTTAAACATGTTCAGCTACATGTGAGTTTTAGTATTATTGGATCTCGTGGTGCAGATTATGCAAAATATGATGGAAAATCCTATAAAATAATGACTGTCAGCTATGTGGCCAAGCTGTTGGAGGTTATCACCGTAGGGAAAGGAATTAATATTTCGTCTAGAATGGAACATTCTTTTATTTCTTCATCGGTCCTTATGTAATTGTTCTGATTTCTAGCCAATGAATTAACAATTGGGGGTGGGGGTGGTCATATCCTCCATAAAAAGAGAGATAAAAACTAAGAAAAATGAAATAATTTATCCTTTAAAAATATTTGGTGGATTTTTCAAAGATTATAAAGAAACAATCTGGGAAGGAGATTTAACTGAAATTTTTACATGGTCTTCAAGTGCTAGAGATGCCATTTTTCCATGGACTGAACATAATCAGGCTGGCGTTGAAGATGTGACCACATTTCCTAAGGAAGGCAAAATCGTTGTAGAATCGATGGAAATTCGAGTTCCTGTGTTTAGGTACGAACCAGTATATTCACACGAGATCGTCGTACCAAGGGCTCTGGGAGCAAATCCCACTGATGAAATTTTTCTTTACTGTATTATGCGTGGAAGTGATATATGAGTCTAATAATACTTCAGCATGTATGATGCAGTTGTTTCTATATTCTATTGCTCTAATTATTAATGTTTGTCTTGTGTAATTGTAAATGTAATTATGTACTCTATAGGTTTGCTACTTTCGACTAACGAAGAGAAAGAAGACTGCCAAAAGAACATTGCTACAAACACCGAAAAGTCCTTGTACATGCCAGGAAAATGTTGTCCCATATAAGTTTCACGTGCAAGAAAAAAAAAGAACTCATCTATTGGGTACGACCTATGGTACGTCCACCTCATTCTCTACCAATTCTCACTCGCGATATCTACAACGATATAATCATTCAAAAATACACTTTTCCTGTATCCGTAGGTCTGGTGTTACTTTTAATTACCATTTACGCATGTTATACTGGACGACAGCACATCGCAAGAACTAAATCGCTCTTTCTGTTGATACTCTATCGACATACAACACTTGGTACCGATCTGGATGTCTGACGTTTGGGGGTTTGGATGTGAGATGAAATTCGGCCACTGCATTATACGTTCCGGTATCCGGCTTCCAAATGACGTTGATATTTAGGACGCACGTGTCCAAGCCCTGAAAAAATTTCTGTTTCTACTATTTCAGTGGTTTGTGTTTACATTCCGCCGAGTTAAGTAGCATGTCGTTTTTGCGTACTGAACCTGTAGACTCGTAGTAATTGAACACATGTTCCGATTTAAATTTTTCGTTATTAGCTTTGCTGCCCATTTTCATAGTTGATTTCACTGATAACGCCTGATTGTGTGTCTTTATATTTCACCAACCATTGTTGAATACTTTTCTCTTGCGATGTGATCCTCATCAGGCTGGACTAACATGTGACAAGAGTGTGTACATTAAGAGTGGTAGTATGGCTTGTTTCATTGGCTACAGTTTACAGCAGTAATGTTTCTCTCAAAGCATATTATTACCATATGACTCAATGATATTGATTCTTATGTCAGCTAAATTTAACAGAGTAAATTAGAAAACTAGTGAATTAAAACTGCCTGTCGACAATTTAGTTATGCTGTACGTCTTCTGTTCATATGCTGTTGCTAGCTCAATATTGCTGGACTACAATGGAATTTTCTGAGAGAAAGATTTGATTTGTAGTACATTGTTACTTGTGATACAGGTAAACAGAGAAAACTGTAACTAGTCATTTTTTTGAAATGTTCGTTAATTCCTTTCATTAATTTTCTGACCCGTTAAGCTTCATCTTCAGATGGGGTACGTGAAAATCACAAGTTTATTTCCGTTGCGTGATGATGGGTACGCTATGGAAATCAACAAGTAAGTTCCAAGTATACCATTGGAAGAAGAGGCTAGAAATGTTAGAAAACTAATTGATAGAATAAACGAACAATTCAAAAACCATGGATGATTGCATTTTTCTCTATTTATATTCAGTACACAGTCACAGGCTCTACAACACCCAAAATGCATAAGTTTCATTTGTAATTAGTATTTACGAAAAACACGTCTCGTTTAGTCAACAGAATTTTCTATACCCGTACCAAGTACTTCACATGAATTCATTGACTATTATTGTAGATGTGGAGGATAGAAGGCTCAAGGGACAGAATTGGGGGATCAGAATGAAGGTTTAAGTACTAACAACATTTTATGGAAGGTTTTTAGAAATAATATTGTGCAAAATTGAGTATTTCAAGCTTTATTTGTAGCCATTTTGGGTAAGCTTCTTGCATATACATTGGAATTTCAACATTTGAGGGGCAGCAGAAAACTTCTCCGGGTCAAGTCTTCAGCAACAGGTGACCTGTCCACGGGATACAGGTCATGCGAAAGTAAGACCACCACCTGGAACATGGAAGTGTTAGATTCAGACTGTATATCAGTGATACAATCATTACATCTATTTCTAGTTTCCTCAGTTTATCACTGGTGCTTCTCGTCGTTGTTTCCCATAATTCACCATACCATTTGACAGTTGTTAAGCTATATATATCTTCTCTTATACATCAGAAATATAAATGAATGAACGTCGTCACACAATACGAATGTGAAACATATAATAATCTAATTTAGTTCAGCACTGTACACTTAAGCGAAACTCTCAGATGCAAATCTTGTGTGTGCTGCAATTATAATTTTTAATTCTCTTTCTTAGAGCTGTGTCATTACGTCAGTTTACCGCAAATTGTCTGTTTAGATGTAAGACAGGTCCTGGTGTCATTAATCATGTAAGGATAAATAAGACAAATGCTGCGGTAGAATGACTATTGACGTAAAATCGGAAATATTTAGCCTGCACGAAAAGATTTACGCATTAATTTTTTCCAACTGCTGTTGTCGGGTCGAGAGACAGAGATGTTGGTTGAAAATCAGGCCTTCTAAACTCTATTATGTAGCTATGTGTGAATTGCAGAATACTTAACGTTGCTGCTCTGACTAAGAAACATCCGACCTCATGAACAACACACTTTAGTTGCAGTATCGGGAATAGGGTACAAACGTTCTCACAGACGGAACAAAATGGAGTCTTAATGCTGAATGACAAAGAGTTTGCAATGCAGCCCTTAATTCATAATTACGAATCAGGACTAATATCAGCTGTAGAATGGAATGACGACAGTGAAAATTTGTATCCGGCCTGAACTAGAATCCGGATACCAGCTTATCGCAAGCGGTTGTCTCACCATTTGGCTATCCGTGCATGACCCTCTGCCAGACCCAAACTTCCATACGTCGTAAATATGCGTGCATGTCCAAAGAAACTTTGCACCGTAAACGGAATAACACAGGCACTAAAATGTCTTATGAAGTGGTTTTGGGTACTCACCTCTGGAGGGCGGACAGTACTTGAGCGTACAGATCCAGGCGCCGCCACTGGAACACGTGCACCAGTTGCAGCCATCGTACTTGCGAGAGCCCGGCGTGCAGGCTGCAACACACCACACAGCGCTGCTGTCACACCTAGCCGTCACTTGGCAACTCACGCACACACAGCAGCTCATGTAGTCTAATACACGGCTCGCGAACTAAACGTGCCGTAATGTTAATAGCCGCGATGTCATGTTAGGGAAATTACAATTCTGTGGTATATCTTAGAAGCTAGATATCTTAGAAGCTAGATTAAGAAAGGGCAAACCTACGTTTCTAGCATTTGTAGACTTAGAGAAAGCTATTGACAATGTTGACTGGAATACTCTTCCAAATTCTGAAGGTCGTGGGGGTAAAATACAGGGAGCGAAAGGCTATTTACAGTTTGTACAGAAACCAGATGGCAGTTATTAGAGTCGAGGAACATGAAAGGGAGGCAGTGGTTGGAAAGGGAGTGACACAGGGTTGTAGTCTCTCCCCGATGTTATTCAATCTGTATATTGAGCAAGCAGTAAAGAAAACAAAAGAAAAATCTGGAGTAGGTATTAAAATCCATGAAGAAAGATAAAAACTTTGAGGTTCGCCGATGACATCGTAATTCTGTCAGAGACACCAAAGGACTTGGAAGAGCAGTTGAACGGAATGGATAGTGTATTGAAAGGAGGATATAAGATGAACATCAACAAAAGTAAAACGAGAATAATGGAATGTAGTCGAATTAATTCGGATGATGGTGAGAGAATTAGATTAGGAAACGAGACACTTAAAGTAGTAAAGGAGTTTTGCTATTTGGGGAGCAAAATAACTGATGATGGTCGAAGTAGAGGGGATATAAAATGTAGACTGGCAATGGCAAGGAAAGCGTTTCTGATAAAGAGAAATTTGTTAACATCGTGTATAGATTTAAATGTCAGGAAGTCGTTTCTGAAAGTATTTGTATGGAGTGTAGCCATGTGTGGAAGTGAAACATGGAGGATAAATAGTTTGGACAAGAAGAGAATAGAAGCTTTCGAAATGTGGTGCTACAGAAGAATACTGAAGATTAGATGGGTAGATCACATAACTAATGAGGAGGTATTGAATAGGATTGGGGAGAAGAGAAGTTTGTGGCACAACTTGACAAAAAGAAGGGACCGGTTGGTAGGTCATGTTCTGAGGCATCAAGGGATCACCAATTTAGTATTGGAGGGCAGCGTGGAGGGTAAAAATCGTAGAGGGAGACCAAGAGATGACTACACTCAGCAGATTCAGAAGGATGTAGGTTGCAGTAGGTACAGGGAGATGAAGAAGCTTGCACAGGATAGAGTAGCATGGAGAGCTGCATCAAACCAGTCTCAGGACTGAAGACCACAACAACAACATGGTATAAATGGAATAGCATATGAGTGGTTTAAGTCATACCTACAGAACACGAAGCAAAACGTTTCCTTATATGGGTCAAGTAATTTAAATAAGTTTGCCACTTCATCTAACTGGGTTGAAATTACATTAGGTGTTCCACAGGGTTCAATCATGGGTCCCCTTCTGTTCTTGATATATGTGAACGACCTCCCTTCGTAATTGAAACAGGATGCTGAACTGACACTGTTTAATGAAGATACAAGCATCATTATTAATCCAGTAAAAGAATCTCTAATTGAATATGATACATATAAGGTCTTTGGAAAAGTCATTAATTGGTTTTCCGTAAATGGGCTTGCCCTAAACTTTGCAAAAACACAGAACATCCAATTTTTTGGTGCAGAAAGTACAGTTCATTCAATAAATATAACAATTCAACAGAAGTCAGTAGACAGGGTAGAGCATACTAAGTTTTTGGGTGTACATATACATGAGAATACTAACTGGAAAATTTATATTTTGGATCTTCTAAAAGCGACTAAGTTCAGCAACTTTTGCAATCAGAATGATTGCCAATTTTGAGAATACAGAAATTAATAAGGTAACATACTTTGCATACTTTCACTCTTTGATGTCATACGGAATATTATTTTGGGGTAGCTCAACATTTCGACAAAAAGTATTCACTGCTCAAAAGAAAGTGGTTAGAATAATGCGTGAGGTTGAAAGTCGCACATCTTGTAGGCATCTTTTTACAACAGCCTCACAGTACGTTTACTCACTAATGAAGTTTGTTCTCAACAATATGGACCAGTTTAAAAACAAGTGACATTCATGATTATAATACTAATGAGGAGGTATTGAATAGAATTGGGGAAAAGAGAAGTTTGTGGCACAACTTGACTAGAAGAAGGGATCGGTTGGTAGGCCATGTTCTGAGTCATCGAGGGATGACCAATTTAGTATTGGAGGGCATCGTGGATGGTAAAAATCGTAGAGGGAGACCAAGAGATGAATACATTAAGCAGATTCAGAAGGATGTAGGCTGCAGTAGGTACTGGGAGATGAAGAAGCTTACACAGGGTAGAGTAGCATGGAGAGCTGCATGAAACCAGTCTCTGGACTGAAGACCACAACAACAACAACAATACCAGAAAGAATAAAGACCTACACCATCCTTTACTCAACCTATCTTTGGCACATAAAGTGGTATAATATGCTGCTATAAAAATTTTCGACAAATTACCAGATGGAATAAAATTTCTGACAGACAACAGCTCCAAAAATAAATTGAAATCATATCTCCTTGACAGGTCTGTCAATACCACAGATGAATTCTTGAATAGGAATAAATAAATCTATATAGCATATGCAATTTGTGCCATTTAAGGCAATGGGGTAAATAACAGAAATATCAATCTGTAACTCTGTATTGTTATATATATTAAAAAATCTTGTTTCATATGTGCACTTCTTGTGCACTTGACACGTTCCACATCATAACGGCTGCCATACCGTACGATTGATCAACGGAACACGCAACCAAGTAACTAAGTAACCAACCCCTGAATTCGCTACACGAACTGTTCTTTCGTTTCAGATCACTAAGATGTGATAGTTACAGATACCTCGCAATAACTATGTAAAAATTCTGCGATTAGCAGCGATCGCAATGGACTGTGATAAAACATTACGGAAAACAGACTTGACTGCATAAAAACAATTTTATTCACTTTCGAATAAGGGTTTTTATGCGGTCAGGATGGTCTACTCTAAGACGAGCGGTAGCGTCAGTGAGTGCCTCCTATGACGGACATAAAACAGCGGGTGAAAAGTGGGCTTAAAATTCAAGGTGAGAGGGTATCAATGATAACATTTGCTGAAGGCATCGCTGTCATGGACCTGTTGAATACAACGAGCAGTCTCCTGAATACACGAGATGGATTGGGAGCAATCTAAGAGAGACGAAATTAATATGACGTAGAATAAATGATAACAGCGAGAAACTTAACATCAAAATTGCAGATCACGAAAGAATTCTGCTACCTATGCAGCAAATTAGCCCATGATGGATGCAGCAGAGAGAACATAAAAAGTAGACTATCACTGGCAAAGACGGCGTTCCTGGCCAAGACAAACTTAATAGTATCAAACATAGGTCTTAATTTGAGTAAGAAATTTCTGAGAATTTCGCTTGGTGCAGAGCATTGTATGGTAGTGAAACATCTACTGAGGGAGAACCTGAACTGAAGAGAATCGAATAATTTGAGATGTGGTGCCACAGAAGAATGTTGAAAATATAGTGGACCGGTAGGGAATGAGGAAGTTCAACTCAGAACCAGCGACGAAGAAAATATGTGTAATACCCTTGCAAAAAGGAGAGACAGGACGATAGGGCAGTTCTTAAGATATCAGAGAAAAACTTCGATGGTCTTAGACGTAGGTATCGATGGTAAACTGTAGAGGGAACCAGACACTACAATATATCCGAAAAATAATTGAGGATATAGGTTGAAAGTGCTACTTGAGATCAAAAGGTTATGAGAGGAATACCTGGCAAGCCACATCAAACGAGTCAGAAGGCTGATACGGTTTCGTATAATATTTTATCGCAATAACTACACTGTCACATCAGATCCTTTATTGTCGACTGTCTATTCTCCGTATGATACATCAGATATTAAACTGACAATGGGATAAGTTTCTTTAGATTGCTAGCAGACTGTCAACAAAATAATACAGGGTTCTCATTTTTCTTTACTTTAGAATCGTAATGCCAAAGTGACATTGACTATTCTGTCGCAGCACACACTTCAACTAACCGAGATAACGTAATTCGTTCACTTTCTGGAGTTAACAATAAACAAATGTAGACACAAGGAAAATAACGTGCACCAACGAAGAGAATGTAAGAAACATGACTGATCTGTGGAGAATGTAGTTTCGTCGAATGTATGGGTAATGTATGAGTAATTTCAATACCTAAGAAAAGACATTTCTTCTGAAATCAGGTTGGTTTTATTAACCCATATTATTCCCCAATTTTATGACTACACAAGACTGTTTTCAACATGATCTCCGTTCAGTGCTGCGAACTTACGCCACATCAGTGGAAAGGCCTGTATAGGCCCATTGTTCTACTCTACTGGTCTTGCTGTCATCAACAGCCAGAGGAGTGCATCCTTCGTTGACCCAAACAGATTCGGGTTATATCGTGGAAGAGAATAGACAGCCCAATGAAGTTTTGTGAGCTTCTCTCGGACGCGCAGAATTGTGTCACGGAGAAGGAGAAGTTCGTCTGCATTTTGTGGCGACGAACACGTTGAAGTAATTTCTTCACTTTCCTGAGGGTAGCACAGTACACTGCAGAGTTGATCGTTGCACCATGAGAGAGAAAACAACACTGAATTACCCCTTCAGAGTCCCAGAAGACCGTCGGCCCGACTTCACCAGCTGGGGGTGAGGCTTTGAACTCTTTCTTCAGAGGAGAAATGGTGTAGTGCCACTACATGGATTACCATTTTGTTTCCGGTTCGAAGTGATGAGACCATCGTAACCTGTGACGATGTACGACAAAAAATTGTCACGACGAGCCTTGTAACGAGCAAGAATGTCGTCTTTATCGACTTCTGTAAAGCCATTAGGAACTCACAGGGCACGCACCTTCATGTAACCCAATATGAGGACGGTTGTGTCAGCACTATCAGAGAGACTTCCAGTCGAGCAGCAAGCTGTTTTATTGAGATCCGTCGATCACCTCGAATGCGAATGTCCGCAAGTTGTAATATTGCAGGCACGCTGTAGAGCGGACAGTTTTGGGCGAGGCCTTGTGTTATGATGGCAAACGCCTCGCCCAACGACTCACCCTGCTCTTGTTTACTGCCAGGTCTCCGCAGACATAATGAAAGAGCCTGTGAACAGCTGCAATGCTCTGGTTTTCCACCAAAAGAAAATCAATGACAGATCTCTGCTTGGAACGCACTTCCGGTACAGAGGCCATTTTGAAGGCTACGTATGGCGCTGCCACCTATCGGAACTTTATAACAGCTGAAGCGGAATTATTAGACTATGTCCCACATTCCGCATTTTTTCGACCGATATTGTCCGAGAAAGAGAGGTGTTGCATTGCTTACTGAACGTCTCTCGTAAGTTAGCAAATCATTACTTCAGTTACTATTCTGTTAACCTGCACTCTAAATAGATCAGTAGCCTTTCCGCCTCCTTTCAGTTGCTACACGTGTTGTACTCAGACAAACTTTCAACTGAAGGCGGTTGACCGACCCACCAGTGCGACTTTTCCTTGTACTTCTATTTGTTTACTCTGATCTCCAGCAAGTGTATGAGCAACGTCACCCCCTGGTGCCATCACTGTGAGCTGGCACAGGACATTCAAAGTCAGTTTTGTGTTAGTCTGTGACGTTCTACAGAAATCGTTCCTTAGAGAATAAGCAGCAAGAAAGATTCTGTGAATGAATGGCCAAACCTACACACATGGGAGGTACACCCTTATGGGGGTGGAGATAATCTATCTTTGACACTGTACGTTTCAGTTATTAAAAATAGAGGACACACAATTTAAGTGCACATGTTACGTTTTTATGCTCCGTTCTCAGGAGTGCAAGGATCTGGAGTACGGTCGTGGGACATCTGCATTATTCTTAGTACCACACAAAGGCAAGTCTTCCAGTAAGGGAGCAAGGACAGCTACAGATATAATTCGCCTGTGAGAGGCTTTGTGGAAGGATGGCTGGTTCCAAACGTCCGTCGAAAATAGCCCCGCCCACACATTGAGGTTGAACCAATGGTGATAGTTCACTGCCCCCATCAAACACCCATGCCCGAGGCAGGATTCGGACCTGCGACCGTAACAGCAGCGCGGTTCCGAACTGAAGCGCCTAGAACCGCTCGGCCACAAAGGCTGGCGGCGACAAAACCGTCTCAGCAGATGCAAATGTAAATCCAATAATGCCTGTACGCGTCGTACGTCGTACAGACAGTGACAGCTGCTCCACACCGTCGTCTGGCTAATTCCTCGCCACCTCTCTGGAGCTGACGCCGCGGTCATTTTCAAAAATCTTTTACCTCACCTACAAGTGGGAGTACCTTAAAATGCATTTCTGCCCATATTATGTCCTTATCGCCTGTTTTTGCCCCGTATCCTATCTTTCATTCAGTTTGTCCGTATTTAGAAAACTCTCCCTTATACAGGGTGTTACAAAAAGCTACGGCCAAAGTTTCAGGAAACATTTCTCACAGACAAAGAAAGAAAATATGTTATGTGGACATGTGTCCGGAAACGCTTACTTTCCATGTTAGAGCTCATTTTATTACTTCTATACAAATCACATTAATCGTGGAATGGAAACACACAGCAACAGAACGTACCAGCGTGACTTCAAACACTTTGTTACAGGAAATGTTGAAAATGTCCTCCGTTACCGAGGAGACATGCATCCCCCCCTCAGTCGCACGGAATCCCTCATGCGCTGATGCAGCCCTGGAGAATGGCGTATTGTATCACAGCCGTCCACAATATGAGCGCAAAGAGACTCTACATTTGGTACCAGGGTTGCGTAGACAAGAGCTTTCAAATGCACCATAAATGAAAGTCAAGAGGGTTGAGGTCAGGAGAGCGTGGAGGCCATGGAATTGGTCCGCCTCTACCAATCCATCTGTCACCGAATCTGTTGTTGAGAAGCGCACGAAGACTTCGACTGAAATGTGTAGGAGCTCCATCGTGCATGAACCACATGTTGTGTCGTACTTGTAAAGGCACATGTTCTAGCAAATGGCTCAAATGGCTCTGAGCGCTATGGGACTCAACTGCTGTGGTCATTAGTCCCCTAGAACTTAGAACTACTTAAACCTAACTAACCTAAGGACATCACACACATCCATGCCCGAGGCAGGATTCGAACCTGCGACCGTAGCAGTCGCACGGTTCCAGACTGCGCGCCTAGAACCGCGAGACCACCGCGGCCGGCATGTTCTAGCAGCGCAGGTAGAGTATCCCGTATGAAATCATGATAACGTGCTCCTCTGAGCGTAGGTGGAAGAACATGGGGCCCAATGAAGACATCACCAACAATGCCTGCCCAAACGTTCACAGAAAATCTGTGTTGATGACGTGATTGCACAATTGCGTGCGGATTCTCGTTAGCCCACACATGTTGATTGTGAAAATTTACAATTTGATCACGTTGTAATGAAGCCTCATCCGTAAAGAGAACATTTGCACTGAAATGAGGATTGACACATTGTTGGATGAACCATTCGCAGAAGTATACCCGTGGTGGCCAATCAGCTGCTGATAGTGCCTGCACACGATGTACATGGTACGGAAACAACTGGTTCTCCCGTAGCACTCTCCATACAGTGACGGGCTCAACGTTACCTTGTACAGCAGCAACTTCTCTGACGCTGACATTAGGGTTATCGTCAACTGGACGAACAATTGCCTCGACCATTGCAGGTGTCCTCGTCGTTCTCGGTCTTCCCCAGCCGAGAGTCATAGGCTGGAATGTTCTGTGCTCCCTAAGACGCCGGTCAATTGCTTCGAACGTCTTCCTGTCGGCACACCTTCGTTCTGGATATCTGTCTCGATACAAACGTACCGCTCCACGGCTATTGCCCCGTGCTAATCCATACATCAAATGGGCATCTGCCAACTCCGCATTTGTAAACATTGCACTGACTGCAAAACCACGTTCGTGATGAACACTAACCTGTTGATGCTACGTACGGATGTTCTTGATGCTAGTACTGTAGAGTAATGAGTCGCATGTCAACACAAGCACCGAAGTCAACATTACCTTCCTTCAATTGGGCCAACTGGCGGTGAATCGAGGAAGTACAGTACATACTGACGAAACTAAAATGAGCACTTATCATGGAAACTAAGCGCTTCCGGACACATGTCCACATAACATCTTCTCTTTCTTTGTGTGTGAGGAATGTTTCCTGAAAGTTTGGCCGTACCTTTTTCTAACATCCTGTATATGGTATTGAGATACGTTTTGTAACAACCTACTCCCCCGGCTACATACCGAATGCCAAAGGCCAATTGAATAAGAGCTCTGTTGAAACACCACTCACCTAGAGCCTGTTCGCAGACCAAGGCAGCAATCAGCAGCACCAGGAAGAGGGCCAGTACTTTCGCCATGTCGCGCTGTGCGAATGATACTTCAGCCGTCCTCTGTCGCCGTCTTATGTACATGGGCCTGACCCAGCACGCCACGCACTGAAATGCGCAATGGCGTGGGGGCTTCCCCGCTGGCGCATAGAAAACAGATCTGTAGCAATTTGTCCCGTGCGGCACACTTGTGTTATCACGGAAGCTGAACGTCAACAAGGCCAAGATGCCATTCAGATCGCATCACGACATCCTTGTTCGTGTGCCACTGCTAAACACGGCCCAACACCTGCCGTAGCTGCTTACAAACAGGAATACTGTGAATGCTAAGACGGAAACGGCGGATTCCCTAAGCTCCCTATTTCGATGAGTGTTGGTGTACTAATCAGGGGCCACTCGAAAGTAGAGCCTGTTAAAAAATTGGTAGCCGGCCGCTGTGGCCGAGCGGTTCTAGGCCCTTTAGTCAGGAACCGCGCTGCTGCTACGGTCGCAGGTTCGTATCCAGCCTCGGGCATGATGGTAGGTTAGTTCTAGGGGACTGATGACCTCAGAAATTAAGTCCCATAGTGCTCAGAGCCATTTGAACTATTTTTTTGAATGTCTACATTTTTAGTTTTAGGATGTTTTATTTTCTGTACCCACGTTTTTCTTACATCATCAATACACACGTGGTAATTCAAATGCCCCTACATGCGAGTTTCACGCGAGCCGCAGCGCCTTCAAATACCATACACAACATTTTCATAATCTCTCGTTCTCTACTTGAAAACTATTACTCATGTAGAAAAAACGAACAGAAAATTTTTGTGGGAAATTTAATGCAGTTAAATTTTGTACTGGGCTATGTTTTCGCTAGATACCCCAGGTTTCGAATAATTCAAGAAAAACGTACGAATGTAACCATCAAACGCGTACCATTTTTTTTTAATGACACATAAAATGATGACCTCCAGCGAAAATGTACACCAAACAAAATTTAACTGTACGTAATTTCCTTCAAAAACGTCCTCTTTATTTTTCTGTAGGACTAATAGTTTGCGATTGGGGAGAAGAGGAGTTTGTGGCACAACTTGACAAAAAGAAGGGACCGGTTGGTAGGACATGTTTTGAGGCATCAAGGGATCACAAATTTAGCATTGGAGGGCAGCGTGGAGGGCAAAAATCGTAGAGGGAGACCAAGAGATGAATACACTAAGCAGATACAGAAGGATGTAGGTTGCAGTAAGTACTGGGAGATGAAGAAGCTTGCACAGGATAGTGTAGCATGGAGAGCTGCATCAAACCAGTCTCAGGACTGAAGACCACAACAACAACAACAACAACAATAGTTAGCGCGTAGTGGTCGAGAGAATAAAATTTAAGCCGCGCTGTCTGGGGCGCCTTATCACGGTTCTCCTTAGCGTAAGTTAGTTTCAGTTAGATTAAGTAGTGTGTACGCTTAGGGGCCGATGATCTCAGCGGTTTGGTCCCATACGATCTTACCTCAAATTTCCAATTTCCAATAAAATTTCATTCGTGGTTTCTGAAGGCGTTCCAGGTTGCAAATACCCTTAGGTGGGGGGTCAGCTGAACCAAATTCTGTATTAAAGTGTAGTTAAAAGGGAACATCCTTGTCTAAATCATCGCTTTATTTCCGCCATACTATACTCGCAACCCTCTATTTTTATTTGCATTTTGTTCTTCATATATATCTTGTAAGATGAGATGGGATTCTTCTATTTTTTTAAAAGATTTTTCACAAATTTTAATTTAGATTTACTTTATGAAATCCCTTTTCGTATTTAATGGAGACAAGACAAGTTGGTGAATTGAATTCATGGCGTTTTTCTGTTAATTGTTTCACAGTGAAGATACAGTCCGAGCGTGATCTTCCTCTGCAAATTAAGGTTGACATCTGATAATATAGTCTCCGCGACATTGAAACAGTGTATTTTTTTAATTTTTTATTATTTTTTTACATTTCTAGCATACAGTTTATGATTCGCATTTAGAAGTCTAATTACCTCTGCCGGCCGTCGTTAAGTCCCATAGGGCTCAGAGCCAGAGTCTAACAGCCATATCTGTTTTCTTTCTTATA
The DNA here is from genome assembly GCF_023897955.1 of Schistocerca gregaria. Taxonomy (NCBI): domain Eukaryota; kingdom Metazoa; phylum Arthropoda; class Insecta; order Orthoptera; family Acrididae; genus Schistocerca; species Schistocerca gregaria. Next base: position 426,844,987 of record NC_064927.1, read on the forward strand.
AACTGGATATACGTAGGGTTTATCACATTATTCTGGAATATGACGACTTTGGAGCACATATTCATAAAATCGAGTGTTCTTATTTTGCAGTATTTGGTGATTATTTTATCAGAACTATACACGGTTCCCGACTTTTACTGTTTTTACTAGAAGTTATTGCACCCTGTAATTTCCCCAGTTTTATGTAGTCTACATTCCTATCTGCTTCAGCCAGAAACATATGAGTTTCTTGCATATCCGTCTAGAGTGTATCGTAGTATTGTAACCAAATTATTTTATTTGTTTAAATTCTATGTCTTGTCTTCCCCTTACATCGAGTCCAATGTCGGTAATAAATTTTTCTTAACTGGTTTTTAACTTGATTGACTTTCCTTTTCACTACAATTGATTTTCTTTTGGAATTTGGTCTCACAATTTTGATCATCTGGGGAATTTAACGTTTTTAAGTAGGAATGTTTCTTACCTTCAGTTATCAATTAGGCTAGGTATTTCATCATCTCATTATAGCATAGACTACCCGTTTTGAAACAACTTTTCATTCTTGTGCCAATTGTTTCTGCTGCCGCTTTAATTAGTGATTCCTTTATATTATTCCATTCCTGGTTAATGTTATCCACTTTTATATAGAAACTTATGGACTCTTCAAGTCAATTCTGATACAGTAACTCGATGCTCTCTTCTTGTAGCAAATGTGCGTCAGATGCTGTTTCAGCAATATTTTGTTTCTTTTTAGAAAGTACCTTCCATCTTTTTATTGTTGAAAATAACAAGAAATGTTCTAAAGAGATATACGAACCTTTCATCAATCTTATGTCTTGCGGTAGAAGCTGTATTCTTATTGCCGGCCGTCGTGCCGAGCTGTTCTAGGCGCTCCAGTCTGGAACCGCGCGACCACTACGGTCGCAGGTTCGAATCCTGCTGCGGGCATGGATGTGTGTGATCTCCTTAGGTTAGTTAGGTTTAAGTAGCGCTAAGTTCTAGGGGAGTGATGATCTCAGAAGTTAAGTCCCATAGCGCTCAGAGCCATTTCAACCATTTGTCATCTTATTTGCTGTCACATAGTTTGTTGTGTCAGATCCTTTAGCTGACCAGGTGTATTTACCGATGCAAAAATCAACCGATGAGTGGGGCGACCACGTTGTAGAGATGTACTTGAATAAATCAGTAAACTGCCCTGAGAAGATTTATTGCCTCCTGTTGGTTCACAACAGGTTTCATGACTATAGTCACATCCTGTGGTACCAGACAACTGACCTAAAGGAGATGTAAAAAGTCCCTACACTTTTGTTAACCTACAAAGGGTAAACTACGCGACAAAAATCTTAGTTACGTTGTAAATAGCAAAAGAAAGTCCATGGACTTTACTACATAGCTGTCGCTGCATTAAACGTTCATGTCCCCTATGCTCATGCTGATCGTATCGCAAAACCGCAGTCGTCAAAAAACTTGACATACTGAATTCACTGGCAGACGCTCTAGCAGTAGCATCGTTCATCACAGGGACGTTTTCTGATGAAATTTCGAGAGCTAACGTACCAAGAAGAGACAGGCTACATGTTACTCCCTCCAACGTACGTCACGCAAAATAACCACGACGAAAACTTCAGAGAAATTTGAGGCCATAAGGTGGATTTTCCTATAGTCATTCTTTGCATCCGCCATACGCGCATAAAACAGCGCTTTATCTTCTCACGTAACAACTGCGGTCAGAGGCTATCATGACTGTAAGGCAAGGTCACGGCAAGTGGAGAAAAACCGCTTCGCTTCTGCACGTGGATTGGTGCAAGAGATAACTCAAAGAATGTGCAGTCAAAAAGATCACTGAACAGTCTGAGCTCCGGATTCGAACCCTCCACTCAGCTCTGCTTTGAACGAGCCCCACTCGCTGCTGTCAATCACACTACATAGTTTACTTCCGCCCGTTGCCAAATACGAACGTATTAGCCAGTGATCTCCAAGCGGTCGAGAATTGTTCACGTTTAGCTGACGTCTGCGGTGCTTCGTATTCTTTCAAGTGTCCATTAGCGTTATAGATACACAGTTGAAACGAACGGTCTGGTAGATTTCTTCTCTTGCCATGAATGATCCCCCAGACACCGGGCAGATCATTAACAGCGCCGTCCGCGAGTGTTATTCAGATTTGGCGGTGATAGGCGACATGCTTCAGAACCACATATGAGTTACACCAATACCACAGGATGTAGGGGAGACCTGGACACATATATGCGGATACTTTTTCGGCATTTTTAAAGTTTTTGGTTAGATTTTCGTGTTTCAAAATGTTTAGTCGTATAACATTGTTAATGAAGTATAACGTGGAGTACATTTTTGTAACTCAACATTACGTATAAGAGTGCAAAATAATTTTATGTATGCTTCAGTCGAGTGGGTTAGCGTGCCCCCTGTATGAGGCTTGTTTACGCACTTTAGGGGGCATGTTTACGCATATCACAGAACGCAATAATGCGCAAACAAAAATCACTAGTATAGTTTCCAAAACACGTTTTACTGGCAGTAAGCAAAATTACACGCTTCTTTGCATCAATTAACAATTAAAATACAAAACAATCTGTGGTATTAAATAAATATTTTGGAAAATTCTACCGATTATCATTACATGGCCTACATAGAAGTATGAATGTCAATGAAAGTCCTATTCATCGTCAGTGTCCTAAATATGATTTACGTGAACATAAAATAATGTATTTTCTGAGGCATAATGGTCATGAACCCACCGTTAACAGCTAAAGCGTTGGACCCATTGTCGATTTGTATTCGATTGGTTGCATAGTGTCAAGCAGTAAATACAAAGGTAGTTTTGATACTCTGCAATCAGAGTGCTGGAATGCATAACATAAGGAAGAACTAGATGACATATTCGCTAAGACGGGATACTTGCTAACAGACGCCTTGGAAGAACAAGTTTATTAGAGGCGATTGAGAAGGGGGAGGAGAAACATGACGGTAGACGACAAAAAAGGAAGCGAAAATTACGTGGACCCAAAGAGGGTGGCAAGAGGGCATAGAGTGTTCTCTTTGAGCAGAACGCTAATGATGACATCAGAAACAGACCTCTCCACTTATTCTTCGTCCTTCCTTTTAGCAATTTCTTGCCCTTATCTCTCCTTGTTCTCGAAGAATTAATTTTTTCTGCTTGAGATTCATTAGGTCCAAGTAGTTTTAATAGCAATTTCTAGTTTTTATTCTCCCATGCCTACATTCATTTACATTTCGTTCCCAACTGCTGTTCTCTTAGTGTTTCCTCAACTGGGGTATCAGTTATGATGGAAACGCAAAATACTACTTAAACGCGTCCCAACATAACGGCTCAAAGGCGCCCCATCGCCGTGTTGAATCTTTTCGAACCTACAGTAGTAACTTTCAGACTTCCAGATTATACAAATGTACCTATCGAGGTAAAATATGCTCATGTAGACGAACATATATTAGTGAGACCTGAGTTTCTCCTGGCGTTTACAACTTTCAAATAACTTCCAGGAATTCAGCCAGGTAACACTTTCAGCGAGCGCCGATATTTCGGCGGGAGAACACCCCGCCATTTGCAAGGCAAACTGCAACGGACAGGCGACGTACATGCAAATTTAAAACCTCGGTTCTCGGACTGAAGCAGGAAAGATAAAACACACTGAACATTAGTGCCACCAAAGATGACCAAAATCAAAGCTAAAAGTGTTACCTGGCTGAATTCCCGGAAGTTATTTTCCAACGTATTTGTCTGTTCTCAGTTCTAAAAGGTGTGCCCCCTATGAGCTTCGATATTTGAGTGATAAAATTTCCTCAAACTTCCTGGCAGATTAAAACTGTCTCCGGACCACGGCTCGAACTCGCACCCTTTTCCTATTTCGGTCTAATGCTCTACCGACCGAGCTACCCAAGCACGACTTACAGCACTTCCTCAGAGATGTACTTCCACCAGTACCTCGTCTCTTACCTTCCATGAGTCGTTTTTGGGTAGCTCAGTCGGTAGAGCACTTGCCCGCAAAAGTGAAAGGTCCCGAGTTCGAGTTTCGGTCCGGCACGCAGTTCCAATCTGCCAGAAAGTTTCATATTAGCGCACACTCCGCTGCAAAGTGAAAATTTCAACTTGGAAAATTTACTCACCTTGCATAAAAATACATAAATATGTTATTGGCTCTAAGACGTTTACGCAACTGGTACAATGAAGTTTGTGTGAGAATTCAGTAGATGGCAGTTCCATTGTTGTTAGCGCTCTAGCAAGAATGATTGCTCAGACAAATGCTCTGGGTAAACGTGCCCCCGTCTCTCTTGCTTGTGGCAGAAGAAACTAACCAGGATGGTGTCATGTAAGAGATCGAGGCCTCCATCCCACCGTCTACAAGCGTGTTACAGAAAATGAGACATGTCTCTGCTATCGTATTAACCAGAAGTTTCGAATCAGATGGGCAAGTGAAACGAATTCGAGGTGAAACTGCCCCCAACACAGCGAGTGTACCTGTGAGAGATAGACACATTTCACATAATCCTGCAGCTTCCGATGCAGTGGCATTGCGGCCTTATGAAGTCAGTGAGCCGGATGTTACAGTAGTGCATGCACGCCGGCCGAGCTTTAACCCTTCATAGAAGAACAACAGATATAGTGATACAAATAATAGAAAGTGCCGAAACCTCAGCTGATAACTTACGCCCAGTGGTTGGAGGGAAAGAAATGTTAACCGCAGGTGTAACAGCTGAACAGCACATACCTGGAAATATGTCTGCCTCGGTACTGGCGCTTTCAACATCGCGGATTGCTAACAGAATGAGCAAAGGTTCGATTTCCGGGCGTCATTTTTCATGTTCTTTCCTTAATGCGAGTGAAGGAAAACAAAGCTCATTAACGTAAGCGGCTCATTATAAGTTTGACATGAGCAGTCCCTGCAACACCTTCAGCAGTACGAAGAAAACAACATAAAGCAACAGAAAATGATGAGACACAGAGGTTCACAAAGAAAATTATTACGAGGGTCGTTCCGAAAGTAATGCCTCCTATTTTTATTCATGGAAACTACAGGAGATACATAAATCACAACGTTGTTGTTGTTGTAGTGTTCAGTCCAGAGACTGGTTTGATGCAGCTCTACATGCTACTCTATCCTGTGCAAGCTTCTTCATCTCCCAGTACCTACTGCAGCCTACATCCTTCTGAATCTGATTAGTGTATTCCTCTCTTGGTCTCCCTCTACGATTTTTACTCTCCACGCTTCCCTCCAATACTAAAATGGTGATCCCTTGATGCTTCAGAACATGTCCTACCAACCGATCCCTCCTTCTAGTCAAGGTGTGCCACAAATTTATCTTCTCCCTAATTCTGTTCAATACCTCCTCATTAGTTATGTAATATACCCATCTACAGCATTCTTCTGTACCACCACATTTCGAAATCTTCTATTCTCTTCTTGTCCAAACTATTTATTGACCACGTCTCACTTCCATACCTGGCCACACTCCATACAAATACATTCAGAAACGACTTCCTGACACTTACATCTATACTTGATGTTAACAAATTTCTCTTCTTCTGAAACGCTTTCCTTGCCATTGCCAGTCTACACTTTATATCCTCTCTACTTCGACCATCTTCAGTTATTTTGCTCCCCAAATAGCAAAGCTCATTTACTACTTTAAGCGTCTCGCTTCCTAATCTAATACCCTCAGCATCACCCGATTTAATTCGACTACATTCCATTATCCTCGTTTTCCTTTTGTTGATGTTCATCTGACATCCTCCTTTCAAGACACTGTCCATTCCGTTCAGCTGCTCTTCAGGTCCCTTGCTGTCTCTGACAGGATTACAATGTCATCGGCAAACCTCAAAGTTTTTAGAATGAGATTTTCACTCTGCAGCGTAGTGTGCGCTGATATGAAACTTCCTGGCAAATTAAAACTGTGTGCCGGACCGAGACTCGAAGTCCGGACCTTTGTCTTAGGTTCGCAGGAGAGCTTCTGTAAAGTTTGGAAAGTAGGAGACGAGATATTGGCAGAAGTGAAGCTGTGAAGACAGGGCGTGAGTCGTGCTTTGGTGGCTCAGATGTTAGAGCACAGGTCCCGAGTTCGAGTCTCGCTCCGGCACACAGTTTTAATCTGCCAGGAAGTTTCATATCAGCGCATACTCCGCTCAAAGTGAAAATCACATTCTGGAAACACCCCCTAGAGTGCCAGTTCTGCTAGGTTCGCAGGAGAGCTTCTGTTATAGTTTGGAAGGTAGGAGACGAGGTACTGGCAGAAGTGGAGCACTGAGGACGGGGTGTGAGTCGTGCTTGGGTAACTCAGATGGTGCCGGCACGGTAGCTCAGCGTGTTTGGTCAGAGGGTTAGCTGCCCTCTGTAATAAAAAAAAAACTGGGCTAATAGAACAACAACGAACTTCAACGGATGTCTTACTACGTCCGCCCCGAGCAGATGCAACGCATAATAGCGAACAAAATGATGATAACAATACCAAAATGATGGTAGAGCACTTGTTCGCGAAGGCAAAGGTCCCGAGTTCGAGTCTAGGTCCGGCACACAGTTTTAATCTGCCAGGAAGTCTCAAAGTTTTCGTTTCTTCTCCATGGATTTCAATTCCTACTCCGAATATTTCTTCTGTTTCCCTTACTGCTTGCTCAATCTACAGATTGAATAACATCAGGGATAGGCTGCAACCCTGCCTCACTCCCTTCCCAACCAGTGCTTCCCTTTCATGCCCATCGACTCTTATAACAGCCATCTCATTCTCGTTTCTGTACAAACTGTAAATAGCCTTTCGCTCCCTTTAGTTTACCCTGCCACCTTTAGAATTTTAAAGAGAGTATTCCAGTCAACGTTGTCAACAGCTTTCTCTAAGTCTACAAATGCTAGAAACGTAGATTTTCTTTTCCTTAATATATGTTCTAAGATAAGTCGTAAGGTCAGTATTGCATCGCGTGTTCCAATATTTCTACGGAATCCAAACGGATCTTTCCCGAGGTCGGCTTCTACCAGTTATTCCATTCGTATGTAAAGAATTCGTTTAGCATTTTGCAGCCGTGACTTATTAAACTGATAGTTCGGTAATTTTCACACCTGTCAACACATGCTTTCTCTGGGATTGGAATTATTATATTCTTCTTGAAGTCTGAGGGTATTTCGCCTGTCTCATACATCTTACTCACCAGATAGTAGAGTTTTGCCAAGGCTGGTTCTCCCAAGGCTATTAGTAGTTCAAATGGAATGTTGTCTACTCCCGGGACCTTGTTTCGGCTTAGTTCTTTCAGTGGTCTGTCAAACTCTTCACGTAGTATCATATCTCCCATTTCATCTTCATCTACATCCTCCCCATTTCCATAATATTGTCCTCAAGTACATCACCCTTGTACAGAGCCTCTTTATTCACCTTCCGCCCTTCTGCTTTCCCTTCTTTGCTTAGAGCTGGGTTTCTATCTGAGCTCTTGATATTCATGAACGTGTTTCTCTTTTCTCCAAAAGTCTCTTTAATTTTTCTGTGGGCAGTATGTATCTTACCCCTAGTGAGACATGCCTCTATATCCTTACATTTGTCCTCTAGCCATCCCTGCTTAGCCATTTTGCACTTCCTGTCGATCTCATTTTTTGGATGTTTGTATTCCTTTTTGCTTGCTTCATTTACTGCATTTTTATATTTTCTGCTTTCATCAATAAAATTCAATATTTCTTCTGTTACCCAAGGATTTCTACTAGCCCTCGTCTTTTTACCTCCTTGATACTCTGCTGCCCTCACTATTTCATCCCTCATAGCTACCCATTCTTCTTCTACTGTATTTCTTTCCTCCATTCCTTTTAATCGTTCCTTAATGTTCTCTCTGAAACTCTCTACAATTTATGGTTCTGTCAGTTTATCTAGATCCCATCTCCTTAAATTCCCACCTTTTTGCAGTTTCTTCAGTTTTAAGCTATAGTAAATAACCAATAGATTGTGGTTAGAGTCCCCATCTGCCCCTGGAAATGTCTTACAATTTAAAACCTAGTTCCCAAATCTCTGTCTTTCCATTACATAATCTATCTGAAATCGAGTATCTCCAGGCCTCTTCCATGTATACAGCCCTCTTTTATGATTCTTGAACCAAGTGTTAGCTATGATTAAGTTATGCTCTGTGCAAAATTCTACCATTCGGCTTCCTCTTTCATTTCTTAGCCCCATTCCATCTTCACCTACGGCGTTTCCTTCTCTTCCTTTTCCTTCTATCAAATTCCAGTCACACATGGCTATTAAATTTTCGACTCCCTTTACTATCTGAATAATTTCTTTTTCAATCAATCTCTTCGTTATCTGCGGAGCTAGTTGGCATATGAACTTGTACTACTGTGGTGGGCGTGGGCTTCGTGTCTATCGTGGCCACAATAATGCGTTCACTAAGCTGTTTGCAGTAGCTTACCTCACTCCTATTTTTTTTTCACTACTGTACCTTTCCTGCATTACCCCTATTTGATTTTGTATTTATAACCCTGTATTCACCTGACCAAAAATCTTGTTCCTCCTGCTAACGAACTTCAATAATTCCCACTATATCTAACTTTAACCTATCCATTTCCCTTTTCCTTTTTAAATTTTCTAACCTACTTGCCCGATTTAGGGATCTGACATTCTACGCTCCGATCCGCAGAACGCCTGTTACCTTTCTCCTGATAACGATGTCCTCCTGAGTAATCCCCGCCCGAGATCCGAATGGGGAAGGGGGGGGGGGTTATTTTACCTCCGGAATATTTTACGCAAGAGGACGCTATCATCATTTAACCATACAGTAAAGATGCATGCTCTCGGGAAAAATTACAGCCGTTCGCAGTACCAGCACAGAAAGGCTGTTTTGGTTAGTGTTACTAGGCCAGATCAGTCAGTCAGCCAGACTGTTGCCCGTGCAACTACTGAAAAGGCTGCTGCCCTTCTTCAGGAACCACACGTTTGTCTGGCCTCTCAACATATACCCCTCCGTTGTGGTTGCACCTACGGTACGGCCATCTGTATCGCTGGGGCACGCAAGCCTCCCCACCAACGGGAGGGTCATGGCTCATGGGGTGGCGGGCGGGGGACACAATACCACTGCTATATTTAGCAATTTACAATTGCAATGCTAAATAGAGCAATATTTCATCTACAGAGTGTCATTTTTCCACGTAGTCACCATGCACTTTCGCCAAAGATGAACCATAACCTGCATGCTGCGCTTGTAAAATTCGGAACCAGCTGAGGCTGACCACTTCCTCACAACTTTGACAACAGCATCCGAGTCTTGAAAATGTTCACCACGCAGTCAATGTTTCAGAGACCCAAAGAGATGGAAGTCTGAAGACACTAAATCTGGACTGAGCGAAGCATGTGGTAAGATAGTCCAGTCGAATTTTGCAATGAGATGCACGGTCGCAAAACTGGTGTGGGGTCTACCATTATCATGTTACATGTGAAAGTTCGTCTTCTCTGACCTTACCCTGGAAATTCGGGCTTTTAGCTTAGTCAGCGTCGTCTTGTAGCATGCTGAATTGACAGTTTCTCCCGGCTCCAGGACATTCAAAAGAACTACACCTTGGTTATCCCAGAAGACTGTGTACATCACTTTGCCTGTGTCTTGAGTTTCTTCTTTGTCGGAGAATACGCATGTTGCCATTCTACGAACTGTCTTTTGGATTTCGGCTCGTAGTGATGACACCACGTCCCATCTCCAGTACGATGATATTCAGAAAATTGTCGCCTTTAGCTCAGTAATTGTCCAGCAAGAACCGACAAATTTCCATTCGATGAGTTTTTTGTTCTTCTCTAAGCATCCGCGGGATCCGTCTCGAACAGACTTTGCGATAACCAAGACGCTCCAACACTGTTTCCAAGGCATTACAGCTGACTTTCAGCTTTGCACACAATTCTCTGATCGATATCCGCCGATCAGCGTGTATGAGTTGATCAAGACGCTCTTCATTGCGAGGGGTGACACAGCTCTGCAGGGTCGAACGGTGTCATGCCCACCCCTTTTCACCACCTTGAAAATGCCGTACCCGTCGCCTCACATTCCTCGCGTCTGTTGTATCGTCTCCATACAAATTTAACAAGCGCCGATGGATCTCAATCGGCGCAATTTCTTCAGCAGTGAGGAATTCAATCACACATAGCTGTTTTATACGGACGCCCGTATCAGACTACATTCTGGAACACTTCCCTGCTGGCGCCGACTACTGCATAACAACAGAACCATCTGCAAATGAAACAGGAAGGTACAAGCAATAGCACTACACCAGCGACATCTGGTGCGATCATCCAAAGTCACCACAAAAAAATAGGAGGCATTATTTTCGGAACGACCCCCGTACTTTCTAAATTTATACAGAAATGAACCTGAATTTCTCTTTTTAAGCTAATATTTGCATAACTGAAATTTAATTCAACAGGGGGTTTTTAAAACTAAGCTACAACTCTGTATGGAGTGTAGCCATGTATGGAAGTGAAACATGGACGATAAATAGTTTGGACAAGAAGAGAATAGAAGCTTTCGAAATGTGGTGCTACAGAAGAATGTTGAAGATTAGGTGGGTATATCACGTAACTAATGAGGAGATACTGAATAGGATTGGTGAGAAGAGCAGTTTGTGGCACAACTTGATTAGAAGAAGGGATCGGTTGGTAGGACATGTTCTGAGGCATCAAGGGATCACAAATTTAGCATTGGAGGGCAGCGTTGAGGGTAAAAATCGTAGAGGGAGACCAAAAGATGACTACACTAAGTAGATTCAGAAGGATGTAGGTTGCAGTAGGTACTGGGAGATGATGGAGCTTGCACAGGATAGAGTAGCATGGAGAGCTGCATCAAACCAGTCTAAGGACTGAAGACCACAACCACAACAACACAACTCCATGTTACATATTTACTGATGTCAAGTATTTCCAAATGTCACCTAGATTTTACGTGCGTATTTTACGTTTGCAAATGGGATAAGTTTGAACCTTTGTATCTCGGACATGGATGAAGATGTGAAGAAAAGTTTCAAGCTATTTTGAAATCGGTGTCTTATGAATATCTTGTAAAAATTTCACCCATTTGATGTGCATAGCCGTCTTACAATCCTCGACAAGATTTTGGTTCCCTGGTGACGGAGAAAATGTAGTAAGAAACTATTTTTGTGGGGATTTCCGAGTAGCCTCCCATGAACTAATAGTGACTCAAAAAGTCCCACCAAGCCCGCCATACACCATCTCAAATGCAAAAAGAACCAACCAATTTGTTCCAAGGGGGAGCAATTTGCTAAGGAGGAGGAAATATGTAATATTCATACTCTGACGCTGTACTGTAGGCTAGTGACACAAAAACGATCATTCTCTTGGATATACATACACCGCAAAAAGTTTTGCATCACCTCAGTTCCGAGAGTTCCGGAACCTGTAAAGAAAATTGGAATACAGATCAACATAAACATAATTTCGCCGCTTGTAGGCGCTTCAGTCTGGAACTGCGCGACCGCTCCGGTCGCAGGTTCGAATCCTACCTCGGGCATAGATGTGGGTGATGTTCATTAGGTTTAAGTAGTTCACTGATGACCTCACATTTTAAGTCCCATAGTGCTTAGAGCCATTTTGAGCCAAACATAATTTCCGCCCTTCTTATTGCCCATGATAACCACACATTGCATATTGTACCACCGTACAGTGAGACCCTCAGAGGTGGTGGTGCAGATTGCTGTACACATCGGTACCTCTAATAACCCAGTAGCAAGTCCTCTTGCATTCGTGCATACCTTTATTTGTCGTGGCATACTATCCACAAGTTCATCAAGGCACTGTTGGTCCAGATTGGTCCACTCCTCAACGGCGAATCGGCGTAGATCCCTTAGAGTGGGTGGTGGGTCACATCGTCCATATACAGCCCTTTTCAATCTATCCCAGTCATGTGCGATAGGGTTCATGTCTGGAGAACATGCTCGCCACTCTAGTCGAGCGATGTCGGTATCCTGGAGGAAGTCATTCACAAGATGTGTACGCGCGAATCGTCGTCCATGAAGACGAATGCCACACCAACATGCCGCCGATATCGTTGCACTATCGGTCGGATGATGGCATTCACGTATTGTATTCTTACGGGGCCTTCCATGACCATCAGTGACGTACGTCGGCCCCACACCTTGCTGCACTCGCTGGACAGTGTGTCTAAGGCGTTCAGCCTCACCGGGTTGCCTCCAAACACGTCTCCGACGATTGTCTAGTTGAAGGGACATGCGACACTCATCGATGAAGAGAACATGATGCCAATCCTGAGCGGTCCATTCGGCATGTTGTTGGGGCCATGTGTGTCGGGGTGCATGGTGTCGTGGTTGCAAAGATAAACCTCGCCATCGACGTCGGGAGTGAAGTTGCGCATCATGCAGCCTACTGTGCACAGTATGAGTCGTAACACGACGTCCTGTGACTGCACGAAAAGCAGTACTCAATATGGTGGCCTTGCTTTCAGGGTTCCTCCGAACCATAATCCGTAGGTAGCGGTCATCCACTGCAGTAGTAGCCCTAGGGCGACCTCAGCGAGGCATGTCATCGTCAGTTCCTGTCTCCCTGTATCTCCTCCATATCCGAATAACGTCGCTTTGGTTAAGTCAGAGACACCTGGATACTTCCCTTGTTGAGAGCCCTTCCGGAAAAAAGTAACAATGCGGACGCAATCGAACCGCGGTACTGACCGTCTAGGCATGGTTGAACTACAGACAACACGAGCCGTTTACCTCCTTCCTGGTGGAATGACTGGAACTGATCGACTGTCGGATCCCCTTCGTCTAATAGGCGCTGCTCATGCTTGGTTCGCGCATCTTCGGCAGGGTTTAGTGACGTCTCTAAAGAGTCCAAGGGGCTGTGTCTGTGATGCAATATCCACAGTCAACCTCTACCTTCAGGTGTTCTGGGAACCGGGGTGATGCAAAACTTATTCTGATGTGTATGTAAATAGTCCCTAGCCCAAGGGCCAATACAACCCGAGGTATAAGCTCAAGGAAATCCCTTTATCATGTGTGGCGCTTCGGAACATATGAGGTACGCACGCTTTCGCCTGCATACCGATTAAGTTATGGTCAAAGGTCAATAGTATAGAAATATATAAGGCGAAAACGTGGTACAAGTGAGTTATGACACAGACTGCTATGTTTTACGGACAAACTGGTGAATGTAATGCCCGAAGAAAAGGGGGAGGGGGGGGGGGGGGGGAATCGACAGTGGGGAGAAAGGAGTGTATGGAATGTGGATGTGGAACAGTTATAACAAGAAAATTAACAAATAGTGAGGAAAATATTAACTCCCTGCTGGTACTGTAGTAAAGGTGAATAACGAAACTGTGACTGATCTTTAAGCAGGAGGTCGGTGTTCTTTTATTAATAGCCAGAATGTTGAGAAGTGTTAGTTTTCAGCCTTTAGCTCCTCTACGGACAACATCACATTAAATATCAAGAGAATGACATCATTCAGGGCACGTATGGCAAAAGTGAAATCTTTCATATTCAGTCTCCAATTTCTATCATGCTCAGTTAATCTAGTAGTTGTAGCCGTACCTGATCGACCTACACATAATTTGCTATACAGATTGCAGGAATAAACGTAGTATCTTGTCTTTACTATTAAACAAAATGTGGGGAACAGTATTCCTAGAACGAAAAGTTGGTATATATTTCTTGAATTTTAGTTTGCTGGCTAGTACGTGCGAAATCCTACTTACATACAGCATGGGGACCCATTTGTTATCAGTGTGGGTCAATGTCTTCTGAGGAGTAGACAGATGTGCTGTTATCCACTTTTCCTTCTTTCTCCTGAGAATGTTGTCAATTAGATTGGGACTATAACTTTTTCCGTATATATTTCTATAATTATTTTCAATTCAATTTGGTCTGTGGTAAAGATAGTAGTGGAAGAGTGGAAGTATGCATGTTTGTGTGTCATATACTGGGAAGTGGGTAGTATTATTGTGTCTTTGTTTACTTTCCTGTATATCCTAAATAAATGCTGTTGCTTACTAACGTCAGTAATAAATCACAATGCACATGCCAGTCGCTGAATTTTGAAAACAACTAAGCTTAACCAGCTACACTAGCACAATAGTGGTAATGCGTAACATAAAACTGATAATCCACGTTACTCACCTGGCAAAATACCTATCGCCGGTTTATATTCCTTGCCCTTTATTTTCTGTAACTAATAATTCGCCCTACGAATGTCAGTAAACAATAATTAAAAGTAGTATATTTGTTTGCTTGAGCATCTTCCGCAGCAGCAGTTATGCGCGGCTACTAAGTTCTATATTTTCCAGAGTTTTAAAATCTCAATATTTTCCAGAGTATATATGACGGAAATGAATGACTCTGTTCTCGCTTTGTCACCATTTTGTCAAGGCAATGCATTCGTAATGCCAACTAATGGGCACAATACAAACTCTGTGAGTTACGATTCCATTAACGCATCAGTCATATTTGTACAAGCAATTCTGTCAGAGACAGCAAAGGACTTGGAAGAGCAGTTGAACGGAATGGACAGTGTCTTGAAAGGAGGATATAAGATGAACATCAACAAAAGCAAAACGAGGATAATGGAATGTAGTCGAATTAAGTCAGGTGATGCTGAGGGAATTAGATCAGGAAATGGGACACTTAAAGTCGTAAAGGAGTTTTACTATTTGGGGAGCAAAATAGCTGATGGTGGTCGAAGTAGAGGGGATATAAAATGTAGACTGACGATGGCAAGGAAAGTGTTTCTGAAGAAGTGAAATTTGTTGACATCGAGTATAGATTTAAGTGTCAGGAGGTCGCTTTTGGAAGTATTTGTATGGAGTGTGGCCATGTATGGAAGTGAAACGTAGACGATAAATAGTTTGAACAAGAAGAGAACAGAAGCTTTCGAAATGTGGTGGTACAGAAGAATGCTGAAGATTAGATGGGTAGATCACATAACTAATGAGGAGGTACTGAATAGAATTGGGGAGGAGTTTGTGGCACAACTTGGCTAGAAGAAGGGATTGGTTGGTAGAGCGTATTCCGAGGCATCAAGGGATCACCAATTTAGTATTGGAGGGAAGCGTGGAGGGTAAACATCGTAGAGGGAGACCAAGAGATGAATACACTAAGCAGATTCAGAAGGATGTAGGTTGCAGTAGGTAATAGGAGATGAAGAAGCTTGCACAGAATAGAGTAGCATGGAGAGCTGCATCAAACCAGTCTCGGGACTGAAGACCACAGTAACAACAACAATCCTTTGGAAGCTGTAGAACACTGAAAATGAATGAATCATTTATATCAATTATTATTAATAATTTTTTTACGTCTTAAGCTTACTCCAACCAAAAACAATTTTTCACCAGATGCGTTTTGTTTTTATTTGTAAAGTATCTACCATGTTCATTCTGGAAATATGTTGTACATAACATGGCTTTACGTTTTTGGTAAGACGCTGTAGTGTTGTATAAAAAACAGTCAACTATGGTTTCTGAAACGATGTGTCTGTAAACCACGTCACCTTGAAAAGAGCCTTAGACTATAAGAATACTTCATGCCCCAGTAGGGAAGAAACTCAGAGATTGTTCAAAGCAGATAAAAAGATGAGCCAAAAGATTATGACCACCTGTTTAATAGCTTGTTTGCTCATCTTTGGAACGAGATACATCACTGACTCTGCGTACCGTGGATCTGACAGTTACCAGAATGAAATTTTCATTCTGCAGTGGAGTGTGCACTGATATGAAACTTCCTGGCACATTAAAAATGTGTGCCGGAGCGCCACTCGAACTCGGGATCTTCGTCTTTCGCGGGCAGATGCCCTACTAACTTTCTTTTCTTTAAAAAAAAAATCTCATTTCGTTCGTGAGAGTTCGGTCTATTTGTTCTCTGCAGATGTCTCATGACGCTTGTTCAAGTTCATCGTCGTTCCACTAACTCAGTTTTTCATTACAGAGGGCGGCTAACCCTCTGACCGAACACTCTCAGCTACCGTGCCAGCTGCAAATGAGCTCTCAATACACAACTTGCGACTCGTCCTCAGTGCGTTGATTCTGCCAGTACTTTGTCTCCTACCTTTCAAACTTTACAGGCGCTATCCTGCAGGCCATGTAGAACTAGCACTCTTGGAAGACAGTTTGTTTGTGCTAGATGTGCTGCACAGGTCACGTAATTCGCGTAAATAAAGGGCCCCTAATTTGTTACGTAATGGCACCCGATAACGATCCAGATGAGTACAATGAAGGCTTTCATGACCAGATGTATCAGTTGCCGAGAATTCTTCCGCATTGTATGGCCGAGGTCCATGGAATTCTTCTATCCCTGACGTTTCGTCCAAAGCTACGTTGGACATCTTCGGAGGTGCTCCTAGTTGTGTTGAGTCTTGCCGACTGACGAGTTGGACGTCGAAGAACGGCCTAAATACCGTGGAAACAGAACGTTCGACCGATTTGCAGACCAACTAAGAAAATAGTCCAAGCACTTTGTTCCATTAAGGATAAACGTCCCCCTTTGTCTGCAATTTTGTGTACAAGATTCCGTGTACATGTGGTAGGGTCTACACTGGAAATACAAAGAGAAGTGTGAATACACGGTTGAAGGAACATAAGTCTTTGCCGACTAGGGAAAACAGACAAGTCAACCGTGGCAGAATATGCTCTTCAGTTGGGTGACCACGTAGTGAAATTTTCGGAAAGTGAAGTTTTATGTACTATGACGAACTATGATCCATGTCTATATGGAGAAGTCATCGAAATATATAAACATGGGAATAGAAGCTATGAAACTCAGCGATATATGGACAGTGGCGCTACAGAATCGATGAGAAATTTTTATCTTTGACATACTATGATCGATAGTTACACTTTATTCTTGACGAGGTTTATCACTGCTATCAGTTAAAATCCAGACCACGCCCACTTTTCACGCTATTTAGGCCGTTCTTCGACGTCCGACACGTTAGTCGGCAAGAGTCAGCACAACCAGGAGTACCTCTGAAGATGTCCAACGTAGCTTTGTACGAAACGTCAGGGTTAGAAGAGTTCAATGGACCACGGCCATACAACCCGGAAGAATTCTCGGCAACTGATCCAGATGACTCCCACAGGATTTACATCAGGCGAATTTGGTCGAAGAGACATCGACGTGAGTTCACTATAAAGCTCCTCAAACCACTGCAGCACGATTCTGGCTCCGGCACATGGACAGTTATACTGCTGAAATATGACATCACCGTCGCGGAAGACATTACGCATGAGGAACGCAGGGGGTTCGCAGCTGTCAGCGTGTCTTCCATTACTACCAATGGTCCCATGCAAGCGCAGGAGAATGTCTGCTATAGCATAACACTGTTCCCGCCAGCCTGCGCCCGTGGCGCTCCAAGTTTCGGGTCGCCGTTCAACCCGATGACGCTGTTCCTTGAGACTGAAACGTCGCCTTAGGAAAATTATACAGGACTGGGCTTAAACTGACACACAATATTTTTAGCGCAACGCAATCTGACTTTCAGTAATCCCTACAAGAGAATGGCCCCGACTAACATTAACCTATATGTTTCACAAATCGCTTACCTCACAAAAATCTTGGTTACTCGAACTACTGCACTACAGCGAGCATCACTACTGCCAGCTAAATAAAAGATTCAAACTACGGAAGGCACTAACTACTGATAGGGATAGTTTGCAAATGAAAGATTTTAATAGAGAACAAACAATGTATTTGCCTTAATAGTCATAATATATATATCAGTTCATGACATCAATTCTTACAAATTTCAAAACTCCGCCATCTCTCTCCCCACATCCACCATTGCTGGCGGCTCACCTCCAACTGCGCAACGCTACGCGCTGTTAGCATCAAGCTGCCCAACGCTACAATGGCGAGTATGACAACAATGCCAACCAGCCACTGACTGCACACAGCACAGCCAGTGATTTTTCATACAGAGCGCAATGTGGCGTTGCCAATAAGAAAACCTAAACAGCCTACTTTCATAGCCCCCATGCTCCCCACAAAAAAATTTACAAATTGTTTTGGACACTGGTCATTACAGATTTGAAAAAAAAAATTTCATAATTACGTTAAGAAAGATATCAAATGCACACACTTATTAATACAATGTTGGTCAAAAGCTAAAATTTTCTCACAGTCCATAAAGACAGTCCTGATCATTCATCACAGTAAAATTGCAGTGGTTTTTTTTTTCAAAGTCTGAGCAGTAAAAGAAAATGCACACGAATGTAGTGGATTTCCATGCAGTCTTGAAGAAGTAGTGTCGTCCTTTCAATGGAAAGACATGCTGACAGGTAATGGGCCACAACAGAGCAAACCCACAGCAGAGTCAGTCGAAGTTTTGAAGAATATTGGTAGGTAGGTCAACACAGAGTAGACCCGTTGGAGTCCTGGTAGAGATTACGGTATAGGTGGGCCACCAGAGGTGCAGAACCACTTCAGTCCTTGTAGAAATAATGGTATTGGTGGGCCATCGAAGGTGCAGACCCACTGTAGTTCTTGTAAAGATGGCTAGCAGCCATCCATTGGGTCTGTGCAGGTGCACAATCACCATCGAAGAGTCTTGCAGACAATTTCGCAAGTCCTTGAACCACCACTTGTGCACTAACAAAGTTTTTTTCTAATTGTCCTTAGAACCAGCAGTGCTGTTAACCAGTCCCTTGCTGAATTATCAACACACGTTCAAACACTAACAGTCCCTACTTCTCACATATTGTCCATATACTTTGACCAACAGAAACATGTGCAGTGAAATGATACTTAATTTGAAGAGCTGGTGTGTATACAATTATAACATAAGAATACAATAACAAAGGTACAAAATACATCATTAAAGAACATAAAAATACAGATAACATTTGTAGTAATAGGGGCTTTGCAAAAGAATAGAAATAAACATATACATCAGTGTTACAAGAATTATGACATAAGTACATACATAAAGATCAGAATAACTTTTGAAACATAAACTTCACACATGAGCATTAAAACAGAACAGAATTAATAATGTCTAACATCTTTACAAAGTAAATAACATATTATTAATGCAAATTATATTTGAGGATAACAGTATTCCTCATCATAGTTTATGTAGCTGAGTATTAGAAAACTTCTGCAACATAAGTCTTATCAGATAAACATATAAAGACCGGAAGAACATAAATACACAAGGGAACACAAACACATAGTGGGATAACACAAGGAAAGGACAGGGTTTCTTTTCAGTGTAACATTTGGTACTGCAGTCCAACCGAAAACTTCATTCTGTAGATCTTTCGTCATATCTCAACATTTGTTTCCACCAAAAATATCCTATCCAAGCACGCTTTCAGTATTTTGTTCACATCGTCTTTCAAAACTAGTTTTTATCCACTGTACACTACTTTTTTTTGGCCAAATCATTTCTTATAGCTTCTCAATGCATTTCTTCCAATTCATCACAACTCATTCTCTTTTATAACCTACCCCATCTTAAGCTAACTTAAAGCTACTGAGCTCAGATGCTAAACTAAGGGACGAGGCAATGCAGCAGCACAAAACAATTAATACAAACAGCAATAACAAAAAAACTAGAAATTGGCAAAGCAAGCAGCAGCAAATGTAATAACTTATATCTAAACATGACAAACCCACAAGCAGAAAAAAATAGTACACAAAAGCAACAATGCAGATAAGGGAAATACACATCTTAATGTCTATTAAATTAAAGTGGCGCACTACAAAAACTAATTCTAAAAAAATTACCAAGTACTGGAAAAGAAAATTGTATATGCAGTTACTTATTGTTCTTTCCTTTCCAAGTGCTCCTTCTTTTGAAGAATGTGGATCATAAAATTATTATTTAACATATATGTTGACAGAAAGTTTTCACAATAGCAAATGCATTTAATTTTATCTTATAAAAACATATAACAAATGAAACAAGCAACTATGAAAGGCAAAGCATAAAAATATCATTCAATAGTCATGTGACATTTCAAAAGTTAGTACAAATTCTCTCAACTCTCATAGAAAGACGCTTGTCATTATCAGGTGTGCAGATGTAAATAAGTATCTTTTCCAAGTAATGAGCGTGTCGTTTTTGTGATGCTCTCTACAAAGGAATGTCAATAGCGAGGATAATGGCCTCTTTTTCTTTCTTGTGCCTCTGAAAGGCACAAACTAATGGCTTTTTTACTGAAAAATTTACGACAGCAGTTTCTGCTACAGTGACAGTCTCATATAAAAAATTTTCACACGTTGAGAATTTGCGTTACAAATGTTTAGAAAATAAAATCCTATAAATATAATAGTGTCCAAAATATTTTCACCAGCATTGTGATACATTCACGCATATACACACATTTCATAACTCTTTCTTGGTTTCCAACAACCTTTTCACAAACCAGAGTCCCTAACCACTACTCATTATTCCTTACCTTATTACACATATACATATTCGTCGACACTTCTTCAATATTTCATCATAACAGATACGTAGCATAACCAAATAACTCATATACACTCCTGGAAATTGAAATAAGAACACCGTGAATTCATTGTCCCAGGAAGGGGAAACTTTATTGACACATTCCTGGGGTCAGATACATCACATGATCACACTGACAGAACCACAGGCACATAGACACAGGCAACAGAGCATGCACAATGTCGGCACTAGTACAGTGTATATCCACCTTTCGCAGCAATGCAGGCTGCTATTCTCCCATGGAGACGATCGTAGAGATGCTGGATGTAGTCCTGTGGAACGGCTTACCATGCCATTTCCACCTGGCGCCTCAGTTGGACCAGCGTTCGTGCTGGACGTGCAGACCGCGTGTGACGACGCTTCATCCAGTCCCAAACATGCTCAATGGGGGACAGATCCGAAGATCTTGCTGGCCAGGGTAGTTGACTTACACCTTCTAGAGCACGTTGGGTGGCACGGGATACATGCGGACGTGCATTGTCCTGTTGGAACATCAAGTTCCCTTGCCGGTCTAGGAATGGTAGAACGATGGGTTCGATGACGGTTTGGATGTACCGTGCACTATTCAGTGTCCCTCGACGATCACCAGAGGTGTACGGCCAGTGTAGAAGATCGCTCCCCACACCATGACACCGGGTGTTGGCCCTGTGTGCCTTGGTCGTATGCAGTCCTGATTGTGGCGCTCACCTGCACGGCGCCAAACACGCATACGACCATCATTGGCACCAAGGCAGAAGCGACTCTCATCGCTGAAGACGACACGTCTCCATTCGTCCCTCCATTCACGCCTGTCGCGACACCACTGGAGGCGGGCTGCACGATGTTGGGGCGTGAGCGGAAGACGGCCTAACGGTGTGCGGGACCGTAGCCCAGCTTCATGGAGACGGTTGCGAATGGTCCTCGCCGATACCCCAGGAGCAACAGTGTCCCTAATTTGCTGGGAAGTGGCGGTGCGGTCCCCTACGGCACTGCGTAGGATCCTACGGTCTTGGCGTGCATCCTTGCGTCGCTGCGGTCCGGTCCCAGGTCGACGGGCACGTGCACTTTCCGCCGACCACTGGCGACAACATCGATGTACTGTGGAGACCTCACGCCCCACGTGTTGAGCAATTCGGCGGTACGTCCACCCGGCCTCCCGCATGCCCACTATACGCCCTCGCTCAAAGTCCGTCAACTGCACATACGGTTCACGTCCACGCTGTCGCGGCATGCTACCAGTGTTAAAGACTGCGATGGAGCTCTGTATGCCACGGCAAACTGGCTGACACTGACGGCGGCGGTGCACAAATGCTGCGCAGCTAGCGCCATTCGACGGCCAACACCGCGGTTCCTGGTGTGTCCGCTGTGCCGTGCGTGTGATCATTGCTTGTACAGCCCTCTCTCAGTGTCCGGAGCAAGTATGGTAGGTCTGACACACCGGTGTCAATGTGTTCTTTTTTCCATTTCCAGGAGTGTAGCATCAGCTTAAACACACCTCAGCAGCATAATTCACATCGTCGTCGTAATAATTACATCATAACACCTCAGTCAAGTCTCAAAAACGTCATAGCCCTCTGCAATAATTTCAAAACCTAAAAAAAATATTCTCTGCTCATTTCAATAGTGTCATCTACCTCAAACGTACTTTAAAAATCATGATCCCATACCAAATATGTCATTCAAAGCTCTCATAGTATCACAATGGTTCCGAAAAAATATGAACATTTCACAAAGTACAGACAAAATACAATTTCGTAAGTGTGAAGTTATCCAACTGTGTAATTACGTAAACATCTGTCACTGATGTAGTGAAATGAATGTTTGTCTCTCAGTTAAATTATCAGATAGCTGTGTAATTTATGTGTTACAGAAATATGGTACCGATGTGTAAAGTTGTATAAGCAAATGCCATATTAGCTGGGGCTCCTTGTGCTTGCCAGACACATAGTACACAAAGTAGGCGTGTACCCCCCTGAGTATTAATGTAATTATATCCTCAGGTGTTACAGATTGCAGCAATGGAATGAAATGTATCACGGAAAACCTTTGTATCATTGTACTTCAAATATCTTTAAAAGTAAATGTTCTAAGTAGAAAATTAATCACTAAAATACGTGTACTGTAGCGCTAAACTGTGCGTCTTGTTGTAAGATAATCTCTGTGGGAGTGTCGTAGTTATCGTCCTCCGAAAGCTAAGTTCCGCAGAAGTCAATGTACTTACCTGATGATAAACAGAAGTGAAATGCTTTGCGTAGTGATATCTAAGTTATTACGGTTATTGCCATGATGAAGAAAGTACTGTGCTGTAAGGTAATGTTGTGCTACGGAAAAGGCTGTCTCCTTGTAGCTATGCCACAGAAGTTACTACTAAAACATGTTTTACTTTCCAGAAGAATTCAGAAAAACTGTGCAGATATAAAATAGATAAACCGCAAAAGCAACATCGTAAATTGTCACTCATTAGTAGCGTCGTGATAAAATCGTGTAGCTGTCACATAAACTAACCACTGTGTCATCTGGTATCTCACAGAAAGTACTTTAAATCCGGAATGTATTTTCAAGTACACCAAAATGTTGCATTAAAATCTCATTAGCAGTACTGGTAAATGTTCTAAGTATGTGAGCCTTATGGTCGTTACGTAATCGTGCCACTAACAAGCAAGAATGTACACACACAACAACAACACTGTGTCGTCTGTTCACTAAAACAATGCATTCGTAATTTCTGTTTAAATAAGTTCTCTTGGTTCTTTATCGGATATTTAACTTCAAACATTGTTGCATGTTAACAGTTTCTTAAGTCTGACAAAGCATACTAGAAATGTGAAGTGACAAGTTTTATGGCAAAGACAAAGTTAAAAAGCAGATGATCTTTCAATAAACGGTTTTACATGTGAAATGTAGTACAATCCTTTACTCTTCCTAGTGCTCAGAGTTAACTTGAACGCAATTATCATGCGGTATACGTCGGTAAAGAGTACTGGAATTTTTTTAGCGTCTATGTTATTTTTCTCTGAGCCACATGTCGGCTGCCTGCGGTGTGAGTCATTGTCTCTTTGTTGGCGCGCCGTTATTGGGATTAGGAGACCTAACTTCTACAAATTCGCCTTGACGAGAGGGTCCAGTTCTGTTTGAATCCCGCCAGTTCTGATGAAATTTCGGTCTGTCGTTATGATTATATCGTCTGTCGTCATGTCGGTAGTTCCTGTAGTTTCTTTCTTGTCGGTTAAGTGATGGACAATTTCTCCCTGAATCGTAACTGCGCGCTGGACCGCTGCGTCTAAAGTTATTCTGTCTCCCTTGATAATAATTGTTTTTGTTCCCATATTGTCTGTTTCTATGATAATCTCTGTCATATTCGTTACTACAGAAATGCGATCTTTCTCTGTAACTATTATTACTGTGCCAGTGGTTGTCATACGGGTGGTGTCTGTTTTGGTCACGATTTGCGTTGTAAGAATAGACTTGTCGTGTCCAGTTATTGTTTCTGTCGTCACGGAATTGTGACGGATGTGACCTGTAGTGATTGTTTTCCTGTTTTCGCATTCCGCGACTGTCTGTGTCAATTTCTAATTCTTGTAAGAGTCCCTGAATAGCTTCAATGTCGTCTTTGCAACGTCCTGTCAAAATAATATGTCGTAAATGTTCAGGCAATGTGATTAAGCAAATGCGGATGAGTTCTGAGGGGCTGTATGGGTTTGACAGGTACTGATTCTTGTGCAACATGTCTTCAAAATATTTCACAAGACTGGAAAATTCAGATTGTTCGAAATGTTTCATCATTATGATGCCATGTTTTACTCGGTCTTGCGTAGCTTGAGACCAATACGCTGAGAGGAAGGCATGATAAAATTCTCCTTCACTGTGGCAATCGTGAATGACCGATGGCATTCTTACAGCTGGTTCATCCTACAAGTAGCCACACATAAATTCTAATCTGTGTTCTAATGACCAGTTGGGAGGAAAACAATGAGGGAATTGACGAAGCCACGCTTGTGGATGAATGTCGTTACCAGAATTTTTAAATGTTTTGAATTTACGTGTAGTAATGAACAGCTTATAGTCAAAATAATCATGTCGGCGAGTCGCATGTCGGTCATTGTTACATCGTTTCGGCGGTTCCATCTCAAAATTCGGTGTACTTTGCCAATTTCTTTCATAATCTCCGAAGTGCCCTGTGTTATTATTTTGTGGCAGTTCCGTATTTTTATGTCCCTCTTCCCGTATTGGAGTGCGAGTGTCCTCTGAAATACGTAATTCTTGTATTACCTGTGTCAGCTGATCTTGTACTTCCCGGATTTCTCTTTGGTGTTGCGTATTAATTTGATTCTGATTTTGTTTGAATTTCCTAATTTGTTCGAACTCTTCTGTGTCATTAAAGACTACCGGTTTTGTGTCATTCAGATTATCATCTACCTTCGTAGATAAATTATTTAGCTGATCTGAAAGTTCAACTACTTTCTCTGATAATGAACTAATGTCCTCCATGTGTCTTTCTGAACCAATTTTCAGAGTATCTACTGTGTCCATTAAGTTTTCTTGAGTTTTTGTAAGTTGTGTAACCGAATCGGTAGATGCAACTGAGTCAATTTTAGCTTGCAAGGTCTCATGATTTTCATGAACAATAGTTTGCAGTTCTTTTATGGCTGCTTCGTGATTCTGTAATGCATTTTCATTCCGCGAAAAAATAGGTTGAAAATGCTCACAAATTTGTGTTTTTACGTCATTACAGACTTTTTGACATTTCGATTCAATGTCATGTAACTCATTAGTTAAATCTTCACGTGTTTGTTCAAGCGTGGTGTCTAACTTTTGAAGCTTTTGTTCCATTGTGTCTAACTTTTGAAGCTTTTGTTCCATTGTGTCTAACTTTTGAAGCTTTTGCTGTGTTTGTCTCTGATTTTGTTCCATTGTGTCTAACTTTTGAAGCTTTTGTCCCATTTGTTGCATTAATTGTAATAACAATGCACTGGTGTCTGAAACATGTTCCTTAGTGCTATTCGGCAATGCATTTGAACCAGCAATATTCGCAGTTTGAAAAACAGAAAATGTGTCTTGACTTATTTGAGAAATCGGTGAGGACGCAAAATCTGAATCTACAGTATTTGCAAGATTGTGTCCTGTCATTTCGGAATCCTGAGGCGAGCTGTTGCCGACCGATCGATCGATAATGCTTCCCTGTTCACTAATTGTTTCACTGCCTACACCATTATTTGCAAACCCTCTCCATTTCCCTATGCACAATTACTAAATTACTACTTTGAACATTAGTTAATTCATTACATGGTGGCGCTAACATACTGCTTTCGTCTTCACTGTCATTTCTCAGTTTACTTTGGAGCCTAGTATTACGTTTTTCACACGCCATTATTGTCACAATATTTCACACGATAACACAGAAAAGAACAATTTGAAGAGCAAAAATAAGAAAACACATTAACATAGCACTGAAAATAATATCTAGTTAATTGCAAGCCAACTGCGAAATACTTGGTGCAACTCTGCATGCATGCCACAACTGTTTTACTGTACAACAATGAAAGACTGCAACTACAGAGGAAATTCTCTCTACAATTACGCGCTAGCAATAAACAAAGGCTACACTAACTACACAAATTACAAGAAAAAAAATCAGAAGATTCCAGTGAGGTAACCTCGGCTAAGGGTCGACATATGAAACGTCCCCTTAGAAAAATTATACAGGACTGGGCTTAAATTGACACACAATATTTTTAGCGCAACGCAATCTGACTTTCAGTAATCCCTACAAGAGAATGGCCCTGACTAACATTAACCTATATGTTTCACAAATCGCTTACCTCACAAAAATCTTGGTTACTCGAACTACTGCACTACAGCGAGCACCACTACTGCCAGCTAAATAAAAGATTCAAACTACGGAAGGCACTAACTACTGATAGGGATAGTTTGCAAATGAAAGATTTTAATAGAGAACAAACAATGTATTTGCCTTAATAGTCATAATATATATATATATCAGTTCATGACATCAATTCTTACAAATTTCAAAACTCCGCCATCTCTCTCCCCACGTCCACCATTGCTGGCGGCTCACTTCCAACTGCGCAACGCTACGCTCTGTTAGCATCCAGCTGTCCAACGCTACAATGGCGAGTATTACAACAATGCCAACCAGCCACTGACTGCACACAGCATAGCCAGTGATTTTTCATACAGAGCGCAATGTGGCGTTACCAATAAGAAAACCTAAACAGCCTACTTACAAGACGAAGAGCGACCTAGTGCAGCAAAAATGTGATTCATCCAAAGAGGTGACACGTTTCCGTCCGGTCGAATCCTGAGGGTCCCGTGTCCACTTCAATCTAATCGGCGATGTCATTGGGTCAGCATGTGAACACGTAGGGGTGATCTGCTGCGAAGCTTCATGTTCAAAAATGTATGATGAACGATGTGCTCTGAAACACTTGTGCTTCAACCAGCATTGTGTTCTTTTGGCAGAGACGCCTGTCCTACTTTACAGAGCAGACAAGCCTCCGAACCCCACAAATAGTGGATGTGGTGTCACCGCCAGACATCACACTTGCTAGGTGGTAGCCTTTAAATCAGCCGCGGTCCGGTAGTATACGTCGGACCCGCGTGTCGCCACTATTAGTGATTGCAGACCGAGCGCCGCCACACGGCAGGTCTAGAGAGACTTCCTAGCACTCGCCCCAGTTGTACAGCCGACTTTGCTAGCGATGGTTCACTGACTTCTACGCTCTCATTTGCCGAGACGATAGTTAGCATAGCCTTCAGCTACGTTATTTGCTACGACCTAGCAAGGCGTCAGTATCCGTACTATTGATATTGTGAATCATGTACCATAAAGAGCGACGTTCTCCATGAATGGATTAAAGTTAAGTATTCTACCAGCTACGTCCGTTTTTCTCAATTCTAATCCCCTTGTCATGTTCCAGACCTCACGCTAGCCTGCGTGAGCTGAGACGCGTGTATTTCGGCCTCCTTTAGAAAAACACGGTTGGCCCTCGTGCCAACCACAACAGTGGACGTCCAACTATTTAGCACCAAGTAGTAGTTTCATTGTCCTTCTATCTCTTTCCGTAGAAGCTCACGACAGTAACACGTAAACATTCGACCAGTGTAGCGACATAATCCAAGCTCACCGTTTTACTGCTCATTTAATTGTTTAGAGATCGGACTTTTATGGAAGACGACTTACAGCAGATCACGCCCGAAACAGAAATGCCGGCCGGAGTGGCCGAGCGGTTCTAGACGCTACACTCTGGAACCACGCGACCGCTACGGTTTCAGGTTCGAATCCTGCCTCGGGCATGAATGTGTGTGATGTCCTTAAGTTAGTTAGGTTTAAGTAGTTCTAAGTTCTAGGGGACTGATGACCTCAGAAGTTAAGTCCCATAGTGCTCAGAGCCATTTGAACCATTTTGAAACAGAAATAAACCGTCTACATATGTGTTCGTAACGTATATGTAGTTGACGGCCATCGACTTGGTAATTACACACTATTAAAATCCGTCATAAATGATAACACAATATATACAAACTAAGTTCATTGATTTCAGAAAGGAATATTTCGAGCTATCCCTTCCCCACTCACGCTCTTGAGATCCAAATCGATAATGTTATATATTATTGCAGCTTAATGATCTAGCGAACAGGGTTAATGGTAAGCTCAGACTTCTTGCAAATGATGAAGTTACCTATATTAACGTACCATCTGAAAGAGCGTCCATTAGTATTCAGTCAGATCTCGATAAGGTTCCAAAGTGGTACAAAGATTGAAAAATTGCTTTAAATGTTCAGAAATGTAAAACTGTCCACTTAAAAAAACGAAAGCTATGATAACAGTATCAGTGAGTCACAGCTGGTATTGGTCAACTCATACAAATACCTGGACGTAACACTTTGTACCGATTTGTATTGTAACGATCACATAAATTCAGTCGTGGACAAAGCAGGTGGTCGGATACCGAGGGAATGAAATCATTCTACAACGGAGACTGCTTGCAGACCATTCGTGTGACCCATCCTAGAATATTTCTCAATTATGTTGGACCTGTACCAGACAGGACCAACTGGGGATATAAAACGCGTGCAGAGAACGGCAACACGAGTGTTCATAGCTTTTTTTGACCCGTGGTAGAGTGTCACAGAGATGCTGAAGAAACTGAAAGGACCGATTCTTAGAGATATAAACTATCCCTTACAACAAGAATCGACTTTCTAGGAATATACTACGTATCGCTCCCGTAGGGATCGTGAGGGAAAGATTAGATTAATTTGTGCACGCACGGTAGCATTTAAACCGTCCTTCTATCTGTGCTCCATATGTCAATGGAACGTGTAAAAATCTTGATAACTGGTAAAATAGGATGCACCCTCCGCCAAGCTCTTCATGGTGGTATCGGAAATATAGGTGTAGGTCTAGGTAATTTGCCGTTCCGCAGAAGTTCAGTGATTCCAGTTTCAGTTTTTACACCACTGGACATAAAAATTGCTACACTAAAAAAGAAATGCAGACGATAAACGAGTATTCATTGGACAAATATATTATACTAGAACTGACATGTGACTACATTTTCACGCAATTTGGGTACATAATCCTGAAAAATCAGTACCCAGAACAACAACCTCTGGGCGTCATAACGGCCTTGATACGCCTGGGCATTGAGTCAAACAGAGCTTGGATGACGTGTACAGGTACAGCTGCCCATGCAGCTTAAACACGATACCACAGTTCATCAAGAGTAGTCACTGGCATATTGTGACAAGCCAGTTGCTCGGACACCATTCACGGGACGTTTTCAATTGGTGAGAGATCTGGAGAATGTGCTGACCTGGGCAGCAGTCGAACATTTTCTGTATCCAGAAAGGCCCATGCAGGTCCTGCAACATGCGGTCCTGCATTATCCTGTTTAAATGTAGGGTTTCGCAGGGATCGAATGAAGGGTAGAGCCACGGATCGTAACACTTCTGAAATGGAACGTCCGCTGTTCAAAGTGCCGTGAATGCGAACAAGAGGTGACCGAGACGTGTAACCAATGGCACCCCATACCAGCACGCCGAGTGATACGCCAGTATGGCGATGACGAATACACGGTTCCAATGATCGTTCACCGCGATGTCGCCAAACACGGATGCGACCATCATGATGCTGTAAACAGAACCTGAATTCATCCGTAAATACTACGTTTTGCCATTCGTGCACTTAGGTTCGCCGTTGAGTACACCATCGCAGGCGCTCCCGTTATGCAGCGTCAAGGGTAACCACAGCCATGATCTCCTCCATGCTGCTGCAAACGTCGTCGAACTGTTCATGCATATGGTCGTTGTCTTACAAACGTCCCCATCTGTTGACTCAGGGATCGAGACGTCGCTGCACGATCCGTTACAGCCATGCAGATAAGACGCCTGTCATCTCGACTGCTAGTTATACAATGCTGTTGGGATCCAGCACGGCGTTCCGTATTAGCCTCCTGAACCAACCGATTCCATATTCTGCAAACAGTCATTGGATCTCGACCGAAGCGAGCAACAATGTCGCGATACGGTAATTCGCACTCGTGATGGGCTACAATTCGACCTTTATCAAAGTCGGAAACGTGATGGTACGCGTTTCTCCTCCTTTCTCGAGGCATCACAACAACGTATCACCAGGCTAGAAATCGGCTAGAAACGCTCCTCTTGTCAGTACTCCGTAGGTGTCGCCACCGGCGTCAGCCTTGTGTGAATGCTCTGAAAAGCTAATCATTTGCACATCACAACATCTTAGTCCTGTCGCTTAGATTTCGCGTCTGTAACGCATCTTCGTGATGTAGCAATTTTAATGGCCAGTGGTGTATGTTACCTAGAGAAATTTATACCCGAAATATCACTACTCTACATCCATTACTTTTTGAGGTTCCGATTTTTTCTATTAGTGTAGTATACACGTTTGTAGATACACCCTCTGATCTTGGAGAGTCACTCAATCTGTTGAGCTACACGTTCTATTTTGTTTTCGGAATCGACCATCGCGTAATTCTTTTGGGACACAGATGATGGTGATATATGCTGTCATGGTCTTCTTTTAGTGTGCGGCAGTGATCTCCATAGGCGGCGTCTGCATTGAGGCTGGAGACCCAGCGCAGACGAGCAGCAACGGGCGAGGCAGCTTCGTTAACAGGGTGACGCGAGCACCCTGTGCTATAGGACAGGGGGAACCCCCGGCAGAAGGGCGATGTCGAAACTGCAGAACTGAGTCACTGTCTGCGTCTGCTACAACCGCGCTCTCGTTAGCAAGAGCCAGCCGACGAGTCCGACATTCTGGAACGTTCGGCATGTCACACGCCTTTTGTTCGTTTGCGGGAGCCGTCTCTAGTCGCTAGGCATTGTTCCAGTACGTATCGAATGGGAATGCGAGTAGGTGTCTGGAGCTGGAAGTGTCGGTCGTATCGTAAATACGGCGATCGATTGTAGTACAGGCTTAAGATGGGTTTCGAGAGGCATAAGTATATTAAGAAGTTGGATGGTTATTAAGCAGTAATCACACACGTAAAAGTTAAGTAAAGGGAGTGAATATTAGCTTTCCTAGTGTGAGCACAACAGCTTAGCATTAATGTGAATCAATGTTTGGAGACTAGTACACTACTGACCATTAAAATTGCTACACCGCGAAGATGTCGTGCTACAGACGCGAAATTTAACCGACAGGAAGAAGATGCTGTGATATGCAAATGATTAGCTTTTCAGCATTCACACAAGGTTGGCGCCGGTGGCGACACCTACAACGTGCTGACACGTTTCCAACAGATTTCTCATACACGAACAGCAGTTGAGTGGCGTTGCCTGGTGAAACGTTGTTGTGATGCCTCGTGTAAGGAGGAGAAATGCGCACCATCACGTTTTCGACTTTCATAAAGGTCGGATTGTAGCCTATCGCGATTGCGGTTTATCGTATCGCGACATTGCTGCTCGGTTTGGTCGAGATCCAATGACTGTTTGCAGAATATGGAATCGGTGGGTTCAGGAGGCTAATATGGAACGCCGTGCTGGATCCCAACAGCATTGTATCACTAGCAGGCAAGATGACAGGCATCTAATCCGCAAGGCTGTAACGGATGGTGCAGACACGTCTCGATCCCCGAATCAACAGATGGGGACGTTTGCAAGACAACGACCATCTGCACGAACAGTTGGACGACGTTTGCAGCAGCATGGACTATCAGCTCGGAGATCATGGCTGCGGTTACCCTTGACGCTGCATCACAGTCAAGAGCGCCTGCGATGGTGTACTCAACGACGAACCTTGGTGCACGAATGGCGAAAGGTCATTTTTTCGGATGAATCCAGGTTCTGTTTACAGCATCATGATGGTCGCATCCGTGTCTGGCGACATCGCGGTGAACGCACATTGGAAGCATGTATTCGTCATCACAATACTGGCGTATCACTTGGCTTGATGGTATGGGGTACCATTGGTTACACGTCTCGGTCACCTCTTGTTCGCACTGACGGCACTTTGAACAGAGGACGTTACATTTTAGATGTATTACGACCCGTGGCTCTACCCTTCATTCCCGCCGCTGGTGGCCGAGCGGTTCTGGCGCTACGGTCTGGATCCGCGCGACCGCTACAGTCGCAGGTTCGAATCCTGCCTCGGGCATGGATGTGTGTGTTGTCCTTAGGTTAGTTAGGTTTAAGTAATTCTATGTTCTAGGGGACTTATGACCTCAGCAGTTGAGTCCCATAGTGCTCAGAGCCATTTTACCCTTCATTCGTTCCCTGCTAAACCCTATATTTCAGCAGGATAATGCACGACCGCATGTTGCAGGTCCTGTACGGGCCTTTCTGGATACCGAAAATGTTCGACTGGTGCCCTAGCCAGCACATTCTCCAGATCTCTCACCAATTGAAAACATCTTGTCTATGGTGGCCGAACAACTGGCTCGTCACAATACGCCAGTCACTACTCTTTATCAATTGTGGTACTGTGTTCAAGCTGAATGGGCAGCTGTACCTGTACACGCCATCCAAGCTCTGTTTGACTCAATGCCCATGCGTAACAAGGCCATTATGACTCCCGGAGGTGGTTGTTCTGGGTACTGATTTCTCCGTATCTATTCACCCAAATTGCGTGAAAATGTAATCACATGTCAGTTCTAGTATAATATATTTGTCCAATGAATACCCGTTTATC
Organism: Schistocerca gregaria; assembly: GCF_023897955.1. Classification (NCBI taxonomy): domain Eukaryota; kingdom Metazoa; phylum Arthropoda; class Insecta; order Orthoptera; family Acrididae; genus Schistocerca; species Schistocerca gregaria. Next base: position 426,877,568 of record NC_064927.1, read on the forward strand.
ATCTGCATTTCTTCTCGGAGTAACAATTTTAATTGCCAGTAGTGTACAAAAGAGCATACTACACTAATAGAAAACGTCAGAACCTCAATAAGAAATGAATGTAGAGTTATGATACTTCGGGAATAAATTTCTCTAGGTAACATATTTAACTGATTAACACTGCATGATCACGGCTAATCTAAACGTGAGATAAGCAATGGTAAATTGGAAATGCTGGTACATTAATAACCGGTGTAACTGCCAGAATGTTGAATGCGAGCATGCCAACGTGCATGCATAGTGTTGTACAGGAGCCGCATGTCAGTCCGTGGGAACGAGTTCAACTCCTGTTACACTCGGTCGGTCAATATATGGCAGTTCAAGCTGTTTGTGGATGATGCTGGAGTTAACGTTCAATGATGTACCGTATGTGCTCGACTGCAGATACAGCTGGTGATCGAGCAGACAAAGGCAACCTGTCGACACAGCGGTATGTGGTGAGAGTTATCCTTTTGAAGCACCCCCTGGAATGTTGTTCATGAAGCGTAGCACAAGGCCAATCGCCAGATTGAGGTACAACTTTGCAGCCAGGGTGTGTGGGATAACCAAGAGAGTGCTCATGTACATCTACATGGATACTCTGCAAATCACATTTAAGTGCCTGGCACAGGGTTCATCGAACCACCTTCACAATTCTCTGTTATTCCAATCTGGTATAGCGTGCGGAAAGAGTGAACACCTATATCTTACCGTACGAGCTCTGATTTGCCTTATTTTATCGTGGTGATCGTTCCTCCCTATGTAGGTCGGTCTCAACAAAATATTTTCGCATTCCGAGAAGAAAGTTGGTGATTGGAATTTCGTGAGAAGATTCCGTCGCAACAAAAAACGCCTTTCTTTTAATGATTTTCAGCCCAGCCTGTATCATTTCTGTGACAATCTCTCAAATATTTTGCGATATTACAAAACGTTTGAACTTTTTCGATGTACTCCGTCAGTACTGTCTGGTAAGGATCCCACACCGCGCAGCAGTATTCTAAAAGGGGCCGGACATGCGTAGTATAGGCAGTCTCCTTAGTAGGTCTGTTATATTTTGCAAGTGCCCTGCCAATAAAACGCAGTCTTTGGTTAGCCTTTCCCACAACATTTACTATGTGTTCCTTCCAATTTAAGTTGTTCGTAATAGTAATACCTAGGTATTTAGTTGAATTTATTGCTTTTAGACTGATTTATCGTGTAACCTTCTAGAACTCATGTGGATGACCTCACACATTTTCGTTGTTTAGGGTCAAATGACACTTTTCGCACCATTCCGATATTTCATCTAAATCGTTTTGCAGTTTGTTTTGATCTTCTGATGACTTTATTAGTCGATAAACGACAGCGTCATCTGCAAACAACCGAAGACGGCTGCTCCGATTGTCTTCAAAATCGTTTATGTAGATAAGGAACATCAAAGGGCCTATAGCATTACCTCGGGGAAAGCCAGAAATCACTTCTGTTTTACTCGATGGCTTTCCATCAATTACTACGAACTGTGACCTCTCTGACCGGAAATCACAAATCCAGTCACATAATTGAGACGATAGTCCATAAGCACGCAATTTCACTACTACCCCCTTGTGTGGTACAGTGTCAAAAGCCTTCCGGAAATCCAGAAATACGGAATCGATCTGAAATCCCTTGTCAACAGCACTCAACACGTCATGTGAACAAAGAGCTAGTTGTGTTTCACAGGAACGATGTTTTCTAAACCCATGTTGACTGTGTGTCAATAGACCGTTTTCTTTGAGGTAATTCATAATGTTCGAACACAATATATGTTCTAAAATCCTGCTGCATATCTTTGTGCCATACGAAATCACGCCCCATACCATAACTCTAGAGTACAGACAGGCTGGTTGCAGGCTCTCAACTGGTCTCCTTCTAACCAACACATGGCCATCACTGGCACCGAGACATAATCATCATCATAAAACACAACAGATTTTCACCCTGACTTCCAATGGAATGAGCTCTCGCTTGCCACTACTGAAGTTACAAATGACAGAGGTTTGGGGTCGGTGGAATGTACGCTATAGGGCGTCTGACTCGGAGCTGTCCTTGTAGTAACCTGTAGTGTCAACTGCAGCTCAGATGGTTGCCGCAGATGCAGTAGGACTAACCGGAGACCTACACGGAACGCGATGGTCATCATTCTCGGTAGCGGGGTACGGAACCCTCCGCAACCACCAATCGTGTACAGTGGCTACATTCCTGGCAAGTTATTGTGCAGTATCGCAGGACGAACATCCATCTTCTCATAGCACTGTTACACGGCCTTGTTCAAACCCTGTGAGGTGTTGATAAAAGTGTCTCTGTCTTCTGAAAGGCATTCTTGACTGACATTATCTCACCGCGTCCATTCTCAAAGGTAACGAACACCTATGACCTTTACAGTGTATATTTATAGCTCACCTGATCTCCATCCTCATAGTGGCACCATACCGCTACTCTTTCGCGACTGGTGCGAAATTTTAAGAGACATCGTCTTCCTGTTGTACAAACACGCCTACCAACTTTCGTTGGTGTCGCACAATTCCTTGGTGTTGCGATTTTTCTTCCTATCAGTACCGTCAGGTGCGTTTGTGCGGGATAATCTACAGTATCTATTTCTTCAAAAGTCATAAAAGTGGCGAACCTTGGTCATTGTACCGCGAAATTTAATCGATGTAGAAATCGGATATTATGTTTCTTCATTTAAAATTATGCTCTCATATGTGTCATATTTTAGTGTTCTTTTTCAGTGATGTCATGTTTTTGGTCCTCTTAAAGGTGAGTAAAACGGCAGAACCTACATATTATCAGTGGTTTTCGGTTACTAGTTCCGCAAATGCTGAACCTGTCTCGAGCTTCTCTCCTGTTCCGGTGACTTAACCTATCAATGCATAACTTCCCACTATGCTACGCACCAACCTGTACCAAATGTGTCACTGTGTCTTTAAAATTCAACAATAATTTATTAAAAACTTGCATACACAGTGTCGATGCTCCACAGTAACATTTATTTAGTATTTACTGACTTTTCTAAATGTCACAGCAGAAATACGTTTTTCGGAACTCCACAGTGTAACAGAAAGTTATTACGTCCACAATATCTTATGGAAAGAGTTATACGGAAGCGAAAAAAAGATACTGAAAGCATAGAAGCAGCTAACTTCAGAAGTGAGTACCCAAGCAGGAGAAACTGAAATAGCTTCAGAAATAAAATAAACTGAACTTTCTCTGGATGAGGCAACTTTTTCCCAGAACGTCAAAAAAGCTGTAGTGAATGTCAAATATTTCACCATTCCGGACTTTCATACGCCTCAAACACTGTTTTACATCAGACTGTTCAGTGTTATAACATACCTACAACAAATAAAGGTTATTCTCTTCTTGTCTGAACAAGGCTACTCTCCAGACACATACCTTCAGGAAAGACATTAGAATATTTCTCTTTTCCAGAAATGTTTTCCTTGCTATTGATACTGTATATTTCATATTTTTGGGCTATCAGTTATTATGCTGTGCGAATAACAGAAATCTTCCACTACACTTAGTGTTTCATTTCATAATACACTCCTGGAAATTGAAATAAGAACACCGTGAATTCATTGTCCCAGGAAGGGGAAACTTTATTGACACATTCCTGGGGTCAGATACATCACACTGACAGAACCACAGGCACATTGACACAGGCAACAGAGCATGCACAATGTCGGCACTAGTACAGTGTATATCCACCTTTCGCAGCAATGCAGGCTGCTATTCTCCCATGGAGACGATCGTAGAGATGCTGGATGTAGTCCTGTGGAACGGCTTGCCATGCCATTTCCACCTGGGGCCTCAGTTGGACCAGCGTTCGTGCTGGACGTGCAGACCGCGTGAGACGACGCTTCATCCAGTCCCAAACATGCTCAATGGGGGACAGATCCGGAGATCTTGCTGGCCAGGGTAGTTGACTTACACCTTCTAGAGCACGTTGGGTGGCACGGGATACATGCGGACGTGCATTGTCCTGTTGGAACAGCAAGTTCCCTTGCCGGTCTAGGAATGATAGAACGATGGGTTCGATGACGGTTTGGATGTACCGTGCACTATTCAGTGTCCCCTCGACGATCACCAGAGGTGTACGGCCAGTGTAGGAGATCGCTCCCCACACCATGATGCCGGGTGTTGGCCCTGTGTGCCTCGGTCGTATGCAGTCCTGATTGTGGCGCTCACCTGCACGGCGCCAAACACGCATACGACCATCATTGGCACCAAGGCAGAAGCGACTCTCATCGCTGAAGACGACACGTCTCCATTCGTCCCTCCATTTACGCCTGTCGCGACACCACTGGAGGCGGGCTGCACGATGTTGGGGCGTGAGCGGAAGACGGCCTAACGGTGTGCGGGACCGTAGCCCAGCTTCATGGAGACGGTTGCGAATGGTCCTCGCTGATACCCCAGGAGCAACAGTGTCCCTAATTGGCTGGGAAGTGGCGGTGCGGTCCCCTACGGCACTGCGTAGGATCCTACGGTCTTGGCGTGCATCCGTGCGTCGCTGCGGTCCGGTCCCAGGTCGACGGGCACGTGCACTTTCCGCCGACCACTGGCGACAACATCGATGTACTGTGGAGACCTCACGCCCTACGTGTTGAGCAATTCGGCGGTACGTCCACCCAGCCTCCCGCATGCCCACTATACGCCCTCGCTCAAAGTCCGTCAACTGCACATACGGTTCACGTCCACGCTGTCGGGGCATGCTACCAGTGTTAAAGACTGCGATGGAGCTCCGTATGCCACGGCAAACTGGCTGATACTGACGGCGGCGGTGCACAAATGCTGCGCAGCTAGCGCCATTCGACGGCCGACACCGCGGTTCCTGGTGTGTCCGCTGTGCCGTGCGTGTGATCATTGCTTGTACAGCCCTCTCGCAGTGTCCGGAGGAAGTATGGTGGGTCTGACACACCGGTGTCAATGTGTTCTTTTTTCCATTTCCAGGAGTGTATAATTCCCTCCCCAATGTTTGATTTAATTGGACTGAAGCTACATTTCGATTGTTCATTGCAGTGCTTCTGATGGTTTGAATTTCTTGTTGGAGATCCGTTTTGGGGGGAAACGTGTGGGGTCTGTACGGCAGACGGTGGCTAAAATCTTTGTGGTGTCTGTGGTGTCTGCGCCCGCATCTTGTACTTAGCGCCCAGATAAAGGCGTGACCGGCTAGGGGAACCACCGCCGCGCAGATGAGTCCAGTCTGGGCCTGGGTCCCCCGCTGGCGCAATGACCGGAGCCGCGATAAGCAGCTGTAGCTTCACCGACTGCGTGTGGGTCGATTCTTTAAAATAAGGGAACGAAGCGTACCACAAATGTGATGAAAGCGGTAGCTGGGTGTAATACTAAAATGAAGTGTAATACTTAACAACATACCATTGGAACTACAGATACCCTTCGGAGAGCCTTCCATGCCAAAACTCTTTCATCTGGTTAACAAGATGTATGAGACAGACGAAATACCCTCAGATTTCAAGAAGAATATAGTAACTCGCATTCCAAAGGAACAAGTGCTGACGGACGCCAAAATCACCGAACTACCCGTTTAATAAGCCACTGCTGAAAAATAATAAGACGAATTCCTTCCAGACGAATGGAAAAACGGGGAGAAGCAAACCGCTGGGAAAATCACTTTGGATGCCAGAAAAATGTAGGAACACTCGAGCCAATACTGACCCTACGACATTCCTTAGAAGCTAGGTTGAGGAAAGGCAAACCTACGTTTATAGAATTTATAGACTTAGATAAAGCTTTCGACGATGTTGAGTAGAATACTCTTTCAAATTATGAAGGTGGCAAGGGTCTAATACAGGGAGCGAAAGGCTATTTACAACTTTTACAGAAAGCACATGGCAGTTATAGGAGTCGAGGGACGCGAAAGGGAAGCAGTGGTTCAGAAGAAAGTGTGACGGGGCTGTAGCCTATCACCTATGTTATTCAATCTGTATATTGAGCAAGAAACAATGGAAACAAAAGAAAAATTTGGAGCAGAAATTAAAATCCAGAGAGAAGAAATAAAAACCTTGAGTTTTGCCGATAACACTGGATAATTCTGTCATAGACAGCAAAGGACTTGGAAGGGCAGCTGAACGGAATGGACAGTGTCTTGAAAGGAGGATATAAGACAAACATCAGTTAAAGCAAAATGACGATAACGGAATGTAGTCAAATTAAATCAGGTGATGCTGAGGAAATCAGATTAGGAAATGAGACACATGTCTCCACAATATCCTTTCAGGAGTACTAGTTGTGTAAGTTCGCAGGAGAGCTTCTGTAAAGTTTGGAAGGTAGGAGACGAGGTACTGGCAGAAGTAAAGCTGTGAGGACGGGGCGTGAGTCGTGCTTGGATGGCTCGGTTGGTAGAGCACTTGCCCGCGAAAGGCAAAGGTCCCGAGTTCGAGTCTCTGTCTGGCACACAGTTTTAATCTGCCAGGAAGTTTCAACGCCTCTCAACAGATTCCACTCCGTTGTGGTTGCACCTACGTTACGGCCATCTGTATCGCTGAGTCACGCAAGCCTCCCCAAAAACGGCAAGGTCCATGGTTCATGGGGGGCGGGACATGGAAAGCATTTCTGGAGAAGAAAAATTTGTTGACATTGAATATAGATTTAAGTGTCAGGATGTCTTTTCTGAAAGTATTTGTATGGAGTGTAGCCATGTATGGAGGTGAAACATGGACAACAAACAGTTTAGACAAGAAGAGAGTACAAGTTTTTGAAGTGTAGTGCTACAGAAGAGTGCTGAAGAGTAGATGGGTAGATCATGTGTCTAATGAGGAGGTACTGAATAGAATTGCGGGGAAGAGGAATTTGTTGCACGACTTGACTAGAAGAAGGGACGGGTTGGTGGAAACGTTCTGAGGCATCAAGAGATCACCAATTTAGTATTGGTGGGAGTGGTGGTGGTGGTGGTGGGGGGGGGGGGGGTGTAAAAGTCTAGAGTGAGATCAAGAGTTGAATACAGTAACCAGATTCAGAACGGTGTAGGTTGCTGTAGTTACTCGGAGATGAAGAGGATTGCACAGGATAGAGTAGCATGGAGAGCTGCATCAGACCAGTCATTCGATTTAAGACCACAACAACAACAAAATGCTTAATTTGCATGTCCTCTATAACGTTCAGAATATGGGTCGAAATCCCTTCACACAACCTGTGTCTTTCTGGCGTTCAATTTTATGGCACATTAATGCGCCATTCTAATCGAAACTGTAGAACACACGACTTTCAGTTTTGATTCAAGTGGAAGGAAAACTGCTTATTTTTTACAAACAGTTATACTGGGCTGAGTTCAGCGCAGCTACAGTTGTAGCTGCGCTGAACTCACTCTGCCTCGTGTCAAACTCGGACTGGAATTGGCCAACTGGTTTGGCGGACCAGTTACTATATTTCTAACAATTAAAACCACTCGTTGCTGACATTACAATTGGAATGACATTACAATTACTCAGATTAACTGAGACGCACCAAGGCATATATACTAAAGTGTAAAAACAGAAATTACAATGTGCGTACTTTCATCAATCTGGAATTTTTAAAGCTTAATTCAACATACAATTAGTTCTTCAAGTATTCTGCTAACAATTGTAGTATAGCTTAGCACTGGATATTTTTATGCAATGTCATTGTTTTTATTTTAAATTATGTTTACATAGCAAATAAAAAGAACTCTTATGTAACTACTTAATTATTTTGTTTGTATTAAAAATGATGTAATGATCAGCAATTAACATAAATTAGTAAATGAAGTCGTTAGTTTGAGGATTTACGGAAGTAACTAAACATGTCTATGGACATACAGAAGATACATAAAATGAGGTACAGAGCCTTACAAAACACCAACATACTTTTCATATTACGCATTTCATATATAGGACATCATGAACAGGTTTATTGCAGTCTACGCGGTCCACAGGAAACCAATGATAAGCCTTAGGAACAAGATACCGCTCCTCAACATCACAGAGACAAACCGTTGCTTTGTCTCCACATTAGATACTTACATGTAGTCGTTCTGCTAACACTTTGTGTGAAACACACGGTTACAGGGGCAATATGAATTTTGTCAGACATAATTGACAAAAATTTAAAAAAACTAGTATTTTTCACTTACTTTTATTCTACAGGGTGTTCAAAAATTCCATATCCAAACTGGCAAATATCGTAATGGGGACAAAACAAACATAGAAAACTTCGACCAGTTACTCCTTAAAATGATTGGTTCCGCGCAACTGGAAAAAAAATATTCGTATTACGCAACATCAATCGATATTATTGTCAAGAACGACTTTTACTCGAGATAAGTCATTGCATAAACGCTGTACAAAAACTGCAGCCTATCCTCATATAAAAACCTATGAGACTTTTACACCTGAAAAATAACAATGATTTAACGAGAAACGGCTACAAGCGAGTAGCACTAGAGATAGTATCTCTGCTCTTGAAGCGTTTGTAAGATCACTTGTTAATACGTTCCTATCATCCAAAACTGTGTTGATACTGCATGCACCGCATCATACAGTATAACCTACTATTTTCTATAGACAACAGCAATAGTATCTGAAAGACTATTGTCTGTTCTTTCAGAAATCCCCTGTCACTCTCTCCGTTCTGTTCTAAATCGTAGGAGGCAAAGATATACCACTTCACAAACGTCTGCGAATAAATGATACTATAATAGTATCTGCGTTCTTGAAGCAATATCGTAGGGCCACTTGTAAACAAATTCCTAATTTCCAAGACCGTTGTTCTTGTATGCACCACATCGTAGTGTAAAACTCACTATTTTCTGTAGATACAAGCGTAATTAAATAAAAGACTGTGGTTCAGAAACCGTCTGGCTCAAATGGTTCAAATGGCTCTGAGCACTATGCGACTTAACTTCTGAGGTCATCAGTCGCCTAGAACTTAGAACTAATTAAACCTAAATAACCTATGGACATCACACACATCCATGCCCGAGGAAGGATTTGAACCTGCGACCGTAGCGGTCGCTCGGCTCCAGACTGTAGCGCCTAGAACCGCACGGCCATTCCGGCCTGCTAGAAACCGTCTGTTACTGGGTAGGTAAATCTTCTGAAGATCAGAGAAGGGCAAACGTATACCAGTCCAGTGATAAGAGCATGTCCTTGTAAAAATGCTGTAGTGTTTAAGTCGATCTTCCGGTTCAAATCTCTCTGAGCACTATGTGACTTAACATCTGAGGTCATCAGTCCCCTAGAACTTAGAACTACTTAAACCTAACTAACCTAAGGACATCACACACATCCATGCCCGAGGCAGGATTCGAACCTGCGACCGTAGCCGTCGCGCGGTTCCACACTGAAGCGCCTAGAACCGCTCGACCACCAGTGGCTGACTATCGTACTGTAATTCGTTTCACGCAATATAAATATTTATTACACTATCTGCAATTATTATTCATTTGCTTACGAATCATTTTCGGCTTCTTAGCCCATCATTAGATGATGAACATCGAAACCGAAGATAATATGACGTGCGAATTACACAGATGTTGGTGACACACATACAGAAGATACAGAAAATGAGGTACAGAGCCTTACAAAAGACCGACATACTTTTCATATTACACAGAAATCGTTACATTTAGAAATAAACGAAAACAAAGCCGAATTTACCACTGTAATTTACAATTCGCATAGCTTAAATTGGATTTAGTCGAGGTAGAAATGGGATCCTGCAGTTGGTCCTTGAAAACTAAGCTAGCATATTGTTTTACATGTTCACTGTATTCTCTTCCAGAATGTCAAGTTCCTGCACTTCTTAACGGTGTGCAAACGTCACAATCTACATAGGATTGGTGGTTTTCGTTTACAAGATCTATAAGTGCTGAATGTGACTCCAGCTTCTCTCATGTTCCGATTACCTAATTCCCACGGCTCTGGTTAACCGATTAAAATAAACCTATATGTGTGCAGGATGATTATAATTAAACTTTCGAACGGCTGACTAAATAACACCACTGATCAGAATGACGTCAAACTCCAACGGAATGTTATCGGAGGAGCTGGAAATCGTATGACAGAAGGAAAATTAATACACTACTGGTCATTAAAATTGCTACATCACGAAGATGACGTGCTACAGACGCGAAATTTAACCGACAGGAAGAAGATGCTGTGATATGCAAATGATTAGCTTTCCAGAGCATTCACACACGGTTGGCGCCGGTGGCGACACCTACAACGTGCTGACATGAGGAAAGTTTCCAACCGATTTCTCACACACAAACAGCAGTTGACCGGCGTTGCCTGATGAAACGTTGTTGTGATGCCTCGTGTAAGGAGGAGAAATGCGTACAATCACGTTTCCGATTTTTATAAAGGTCGGATTGTAGCCTATGGCGATTGCGGTTTATCGTATCGCGACATTGCTGCTCCCGTTGGTCGAGATCCAATGACCGTTAGCAGAATATGGAATCGGTGGGTTCAGGAGGGTAATACAGAACGCTGTGCTGGATCCCAACGGCCTCTTATCACTAGTAGTCGAGATGGTAGGCATGTTATCCGCATGGCTGTAACGGATCGTGCGGCCACGTCTCGATCCCTGAGTCAACAGATGGGGACGTTTGCAAGACAACAACCATGTGCACGAACAGTTCGACGACGTTTGCAGCAGCATGGACTATCACCTCGGAGACCATGGCTGCGGTTACCCTTGACGCTGCATCACAGACAGGAGCGCCTGCGATGTTGTACTCGACGACGAACCTGGGTGCACGAATGGCAAAACGTCACTTTTTTGGATGAATGCAGGTTCTGTTTACAGCATCATGATTGTCGCCTCCGTGTTTTGCGACATCGCGGTGAACGCACATTGGAAGCGTGTATTCGTCATCGCCATACTGGCGTATCACTCGTCGTGATGGTATGGGGCGCCATTGGTTACACGTCTCGAACATCCCTTCTTTCGCATTGACGGCTCTTTGAACAGTGGACGTAACATTTCAGATGTGTTACGACCCGTGGCTCTAACCTTCATTCGATCCCTGCGAAACCCTACATTTCAGCAGGATACTGCACGACCGCATGTTGTACGGGCCTTTCTGGATACAGGAAATGTTCGACTGCTACCCTGGCCAGCACATTCTCCAGATCTCTCACCAATTGAAAACGTGTAGTCAATGGTGGCCGAGCAACTGGCTCCTCACAATACGCCAGTCGCCACTCTTCGTGAACTGTGGTATCCTGTTGAAGCTGAATGGGCAGCTGTACCTGTACACGCCATGCAAGCTCTGTGTCACTGAATGCCCACGCGTATCAAGGCCGTTATTACGGCCAGAGGTTTTTGTTCTGGGTACTGGTTTCTCAGGATCTATGCACCCAAACTGCGTCAAAATGTAATCGCATATCAGTTCTAGTACAATACATTTGACCAATGAATACCCGTTTATCATCTGCATTTCTTCTTGGTGTAGCAATTTTAGTGGCCAGCAGTGTAGTTACAACATGTAGCGGCACGAACGTTACACCAAATCATGGTATAATTTTCCTACCGTTTATGCCAGCTAAGGTTCATAATTATCATTTACCGAAACTATTGCTGCGGATGTGCGAATCAAACGACAGCTGAAGGTTTCTCCACGCATTTTAACGATGCAGAATGACTTTTACTTCCATTACAGAGGAAGGTGAATACACCGATATCCTATGGTCAAAGGGGTATGAAAAAAGACGTTTCCACTCAAAAAATAAAAAGAAAAGACACAACTATGATTGCATTCAGGGCGCGTAACATTCTTCAGCACTTTCCGTCATTCGTTTCTAATACCAGGAGTGTGTGTAGTTCATTTGGATTGTTTGCTTTATTTCTTATTTTGTTCTTCTTATTGTGTGTGTGAAATCTTGTGGGACTTAACTGCTAAGGCCATCAGTCCCTAAGCTTACACACTACTTAACCTAAATTATCCTAAGGACAAACACACACACCCATGCGCGAGGGAGGACTCGAACCTCCGCCGGGACCAGCCACACACTCCATGACTGCAGCGCCCAAGACCGCTCGGCTAATCCCGCGCAGCTTCGTTCTTACTATTTCTAATCAACTGTGACAGATAACTAATAAGTGAAATTACATGTTGAAAATTACAGGCAATTTAGCATTTATGCTGAACAGAATCGCGATCTCGAGATCTTTGCCTATCGCTAACAAGTTCAAATGGTTCAAATGGCTCTGAGCACTATAGGACTTAACATCTGTGGTCATCAGTCCCCTAGAACTTAGAACTACTTAAACCTAACTAACCTAAGGACATCACACACATCCATGCCCGAGGCAGGATTCGAACCTGCGACCGTAGCAGTCGCGCGGTTCCGGATTGAGCGCCTGAACCGCGAGAACACCGCGGCCGGCCGCGAACAAGTGCTGTACTACTGGACTACCCAGGCACGATAGTTCTGGATCAGAGCACTTGGTCGCGAAAGGTATAGATTCCTAGATCGAGTGTCAATCCAGCACACACTTTTAATCTTCCAGAAAGTTCCACATCAGCGCATACTCCGTTGTGAAATCTTCATGTCGTTGTTGCTGTCTTCACTCTGAAGACCAGTTGGAAGCAGCTCTCCATGCTACTCTGCCCCATGCGAATCTTTGTCTCTGCATAGCTTCCGCGACGTACGTCCATTTGAACCTACACTCCTGGAAATGGAAATAAGAACACATTGACACCGGTGTGTCAGACCCACCATACTTGCTCCGGACTCTGCGAGAGGGCTGTACAAGCAATGATCACACGCACGGCACAGCGGACACACCAGGAACCGCGGTGTTGGCCGTCGAATGGCGCTAGCTGCGCAGCATTTGTGCACCGCCGCCGTCAGTGTCAGCCAGTTTGCCGTGGCATACGGAGATCCATCGCAGTCTTTAACACTGGTAGCATGCCGCAACAGCGTGGACGTGAACCGTATGTGCAGTTGACGGACTTTGAGCGAGGGCGTATAGTGGGCATGCGGGAGGCCGGGTGGACGTACCGCCGAATTGCTCAACACGTGGGGCGTGAGGTCTCCACAGTACATCGATGTTGTCGCCAGTGGTCGGCGGAAGGTGCACGTGCCCGTCGACCTGGGACCAGACCGCAGCGACGCACGGATGCACGGCTAGACGCCATGACGCAGTGCCGTAGGGGACCGCACCGCCACTTCCCAGCAAATTAGGGACACTGTTGCTCCTGGGGTATCGGCGAGGACCATTCGCAACCGTCTCCATGAAGCTGGGCTATGGTCCCGCACACCGTTAGGCCGTCTTCCGCTCACGCCCCAACATCGTGCAGCCCGCCTCCAGTGGTGTCGCGACAGGCGTAAATGGAGGGACGATTGGAGACGTGTCGTCTTCAGCGATGAGAGTCGCTTCTGCTTTGGTGCCAATGATGGTCGTATGCGTGTTTGGCGCCGTGCAGGTGAGCGCCACAATCAGGACTGCATACGACCGAGGCACACAGGGCCAACACCCGGCATCATGGTGTGGGGAGCGATCTCCTACACTGACCGTACACCTCTGGTGATCGTCGAGGGGACACTGAATAGTGCACGGTACATCCAAACCGTCATCGAACCCATCGTTCTACCATTCCTAGACCATCAAGGGAACTTGGTGTTCCAACAGGACAATGCACGTCCGCATGTATCCCGTGCTACCCAACGTGCTCTAGAAGGTGTAAGTCAACTACCCTGGCCAGCAAGATCTCCGGATCTGTCCCCCATTGAGCATGTTTGGGACTGGATGAAGCGTCGTCTCACGCGGTCTGCACGTCCAGCACGAACGCTGGTCCAACTGAGGCGCCAGGTGGAAATGGCATGGCAAGCCGTTCCACAGGACTACATCCAGCATCTCTACGATCGTCTCCATGGGAGAATAGTAGCCTGCATTGTTGCGAAAGGTGCATATACACTGTACCAGTACCGACATTGTGCATGCTCTGTTGCCTGTGTCTATGTGCCTGTGGTTCTGTCAGTGTGATCATGTGATGTATCTGACCACAGGAATGTGTCAATAAAGTTTCCCCTTCCTGGGACAATGAATACACGGTGTTCTTATTTCAATTTCCAGGAGTGTATTTACAGTAGTCAGACCTTAACCCCCTGGTGAAATTTTAACTTTGACCCCTTTCCTCCATTACCAAACTGTAAATTCCTTCATTACTCATCAAAAACCTCTTTTTCTCATCCAATTTGTGTATAAATTTCTTCTCCCCTACTTCGATTCAGTACCTCCTCTTTACTAATATGATTTACCCATCCAATCTACAACATTCTTCTGCAACTTCATATTTCGTTAGGTTATATTCTCTTATTCTCGGTACTGTTTACCGTCGACGTTCAAATGGTTCAAATGGCTCTGAGCACTATGGGACTTAACATCTATGATCATCAGTCCCCTAGAACTCAGAACTACTTAAACGCAAATAACCTAAGGACAGTACACAACATCGTCGACGTCTCACACCCGTAAAATGCTACACTTCATCAGTCGCATACCGGCAATAAAGATTTCCTAATATTTAAATGTATGATGTATACGTGCAGAGTGAAGCGACGAATGAAAATTTGTACCAAGGCCTGGATTCCAACCCCGGTCTCCTGCTCATCAGACAGATGTGCTAACCACTAAGTGGGATGAGGCCTGTATGGGAATTTGAATTGAGGAGGGAGGTGTGCTAGGGTAATCCGTGCAGTTGTGCTAATTAACTGTGCCGGGGTGGCGTAGTGGTTAGCGCATCTGCTAGTGATCTGGATTCTTGGGTTCGAATCGTGCTCTTGGTACAAATATCACTCGGCGCTTGAGTCTGTATATTTACATTATAGACGTCTGAGTCTTGAAAAGGGCTGTGATACCATACAGTTTGATCTGATTTAAGCTGGTGTGTGTAACAAATTTCTCTTTTCCTGACTTTTTTTTTTTTTTGCAGGATCTAGCCTTTTTTCTGTCGTAAGTCATTTTACTGCGAAAATAACAAAACTCATCCAATACTCTTACTGTTTCATTTCATACTGTAATTCCCTCCAGGACATTTGATTTAACTGGGCTGTAGCTCTGTAGCTTCTCATCCACTCTTGATTGCGGTGCTCTCTACGGTTTGTGTTTCTTGTTGGAGGTGTGCATGTTTCGTGGAGAAAGGGCTCTATACGGCAGACGGTGGCTGAAATCGTTGCGGTGTCTGCAGCTACGAGGAAGCGATGCGCCCGCAACTTGTAGTTAGCGCAGATAGGCGTGACGAGTTGGGACCGCCGGCGAGTTGCTGATGCCAGTCTGGGCCGTGGTTCGCCGCTGCTGCAGCCTCTGCCGATGTTCAGAGAAGTGCTGACTTAAGCCACGATAAACGCGACCCGACGTATTGTCCATATCTCAATGATTGACCCCGACTTGGAACTCATATTGCGGTTACATGGCATGACTAACGTCGATGAGTTGTTCTTTGCTGGAATCCTGGAAGTGTATAATTTCGTTTAATATGTGAATATTACTTCTTACTTGATATGGGGGCGAAATACGCGGTAATAATTAAGAGAAAGCATGTTTTTTGGGGCATATTTTTGCGCGTCTCATCTTTCAGATGATATAAAGTCAGACCGTAAGTAGAAGACAAATTTTCTTTAGACAAATTAAAGATACAAACTTTTTCTATTTGCAGACGAATTTCGTTGCTTTACGAATAGTCATTTTGTCCAAACAAAGGTGGATGTAAACTGCCGCAGTTCGCCTGTTGGTGATGTGTATCAACAAGACGAAAAATTTAAATGAGAGCTCTGTTGTTGCCTTTCACAACTGTTACGTTTTTATGCAGATAAATCTACATAGAGCACTCAGTAGTGAGGCCACGAGTGGCCTACCGGGACCATCCGACCGCCGTGTCATCCTTAGTGGAGGATGCGGATAGGAGGGGCGTGGGGTCAGCACACCGTTCTCCCGGTCGTAAGATGGTATTCTTGTCCGAAGCCGCTACTATTCGGTCGAGTAGCTCCTCAAT
This sequence comes from Schistocerca gregaria, assembly GCF_023897955.1. Taxonomy (NCBI): domain Eukaryota; kingdom Metazoa; phylum Arthropoda; class Insecta; order Orthoptera; family Acrididae; genus Schistocerca; species Schistocerca gregaria. The sequence continues at coordinate 426,893,583 of NC_064927.1, forward strand.
TGGCATCACGAGGCTGAGTGCACCCCGAAAATCGGCAACAGCGCACGGCGGGCCGGATGGTCACCCATCCAAGTGCCGACCACGCCCGACAGCGCTTAACTTCGATGGTCACACGGGTACCGGTGTATCCACTGCGGCAAAAATCTACATAGCGCGCCAATATTGTATTTATAATTTATTTGCTCTTGCGTCTTCACCCGTCGCTTCCTCGCAAATGCTCTATTGCCGAGCCCCCGAACAGTATTTCCCCTTCAGTCTTCATTGTTGGATAGTTTACATCGGAACTTTCCCTCAGATAGGAAACAATCGTGCACCCATTCATTGTTGTGTACTCGTGTGAGGTAGTCATTGTAACATAATTAGTTGCCTTCTTTAAGTATGGTGCCTCATTTACGGAGTTGTGAAAAGTCTATGGTGATCAGCGTGTGATTATCTTGAGGCTGAAATAGAGCAGGACGCGAGCACAGGCAGTAAAGAGAACTTCTGAAAGTCTCGGTAGTAGTGAAAGTAGAGCGAAACGGATTTTGAGAGAATATAGAGAAACTTCGTGTCACCAAAAAAGAATTCTGGTAGGCGCCAGAAGTTGGCATTGGACATATTTACACAGGCAGTCATAAGAAACAAAATCCACGATTCCCTTCTGGAAAACCACTTTCCATCAGCAGCAGCCGAATTGGAAAACTTGTAGACTGAAGTGGAAGACTTTCCTGATATGAGTGAAAAAATGTTTGTGAAATCTTATGGGACTTAACTGCTAAGGTCATCAGCCCCCAAACTTACACACTACTTAAACTAAAGTATCCTAAGGACAAACAGACACACCCATGCCCGAGGGAGGACTCGAACCTCTCCAGGGAGCCACACAGTCCATGACTGCAGCGCCGAAGACCGCTCTGCTAATCTCGCGCGGCTTGATATGAGTTAAACAATGCTTTGGCGTCCTATTCGGAAATTGGGCTTCATATACAAAAAGTTCAGTAATAAACCTGTGCTGATGGAAAATAACGGAACAGCAGGAGAAAGACACAAGTTCTTGCGAGAAATAAGTCACTTACTAAATTACAGATGGACCTTAATTTTATGCATTGTTTGAAATGATTGTTACGTGACTGTATCATTTTCGTAATAATAAAGAACTCCCGCCTTCAACCACAAATCGTGATTTTATTAAAATGCGTGATGCATTTCCAGCCCAGGAGGGTCATCTTGATGTAGACTGTCAAAGCACCTGAATATGAGCCAGCAGTGCTCGAAATGCATCGTGTATTTTAATAAAATCGCGATTTGTGGCTGAAGGCGGTCATTCTTTATTATTACAATGGATGGACAGCTTTTTACACTGATGTGAGCTGGTGTATGCAAATCATTCCAGAAAGTTTGGATGGCAGGAGTAAAAAGTGCCTAATGCATCAGAAAACGTATTCACAGAAGAGGTGTTCAAGAGTGGAATGGCTGGAAGGGAGGTATTCATGCATCGCCTCGTTCTCGGAAAATGATTGTAATGTGCGACATTGGGAAGGAAGATGGGTTCTTGCAAAATTCTGGCTTGTATTTTATTGGGCAAAAGGAGGTGCAGAGTATCATTCTGAGATGAATGCCACACACTACGAAAGAGTGGTTCAGGAGCATTATCGAAAAATTACCGAACAGGTCTGGGGCTATTTAAGATCAAAATTCATATCACACAGTGATAAATCCGGTGTCTACATCTATCTACATCAACATCCATACTCCGCAAACCACCTGACGGTGTGTGGCGGAAGGTACCTTGAGTACCTCTATCAGTTCTCCCTTCTATTCCAGTCTCGCATTGTTCGTGGAAAGAAAGATTGTCGGTATGCCTCTGTGTGGGCTCTAATCTCCGTGATTTTATCTTCATGGTCTCTTCGTGAGATATTCACGTGTCACGAAACTCATGAATAAAATGGAGAAAGGATTTCAGTACTGAATGAATAGAAAGAAATAATGTAGTTTCTATCTGATGTCACATCATACTAAAGCTGGCCTACTGGAAAAGTCACGATCGCAATTCATATCACAAGAACACCTTTTGGAAAGTGTACTGCGGTTAGATGACAATGAAATCAAACTTCTGTGTTCTCGGCAAGAACAAGGTAGCAGAAGAGAACAATAATTTTAAGTTTAAAGATTCTTTACAGTTGTTCCACTCCGCTCTGAAAAGTTTTCCCCAGAGTGTCCAGAGGAATTCAGTGAGTCAGGCACAGAAAACTTGAAATAGTTCAACACAAAGCACCCACTGTCTTGACATTACTGATCCGATGACTGCAGTAGCAGCTGGGAGACCACAACCAGTACCGAAAGCGATTGAAGTAAGTTTTGTGATTCATTACTCTTTCCTGCAAAATCTGTTGGAGTTAAGCCATTCCAGTTACTGGTAAAATATAAAATACATTTGATTGTTCATTTATTGGGATCTTTTTATAAATATATCGAGCGTTCTCTTGTTATTTCCCACATTATTTCCCACTACTAGGAACAGCAACTGAAGGCAGCAATGCTGTATTGGAATGCTAGTACGAAGTTGTCATTCTTCTCTGATGAATAGGCTCTTATCGCGTGTTAGAACAGTGGCAGCGAGCTCGTGTGACAACTATGTTCCTTAAGTCTCGCATCCATTGCAGCTACCAATGCGATTGCTTTACGGATTCTTATGTTATCAGTCCGAGGAGTAGTCATTAGCAGTGATATACAATGTAACCAACAAAAGTTCGAACTTTACATTCGCGCTTTCTCCACCGCAATAGCTACAACGGTAAGCTCAAACGCAGCGTCTTGCGTATGAAATTATAGTGATAAAACAACTAATCAGAAAATAAAGAAAATCCGCCAACAAATAGAAAAATATTGTATTATTAAACTGTGGAAAGGAAATGTTTCTCTTAATAACGATCTGACTTTTATGATTCCTGAAAGCTGACACATGCCATAAAATGCTTGAAAAAGCAAGATTTCTGTTAAATATTGCCGCTTATGCTCACCCCCATATTTACTAAAATTCCATTTTCGTACACTAAATAAAAGTAGATATATTCACGATTCCGGCAATGCACAAGACATCGATGTTCGTCATGTGATACAACCTGAGTATGAGCTCAAAGTCAGGGTTCAGTCATGAAATGAATAACAAGCAACTGCACTTTCATCAGCTACCAACGCAACAGCACGAATCCAGGCTTGTTATTTTGTCCATCAATTATTTAAAATTAGGAAAAGAAGCGTACCACAAATTTAATTAAAGTGGTAGCTGGATGATACTAAAATGAAGCGTAATACTTAACTTGCATGTTCATTATCACATTGACGATATGGGTTCAAATCACTTCTGAGTTTTAATGTCATGGGACACTGGTGTGATATTATAATTGAAATTGTTGAACGCATGCCCATTTTATTATTATAATATTTTTTTAACAAACAGTTACATGTGGTCCGAACCGTAGCTTTATTGCAATCACACTGTCTCGTGCGAAACTGGTAATGAAACCGCAACAGATGAACAGTTTTGGCACATGCAGTCGCTGATCTGTATTTCCTAAAATGAAAATTATTTCACTTATGTTTAATATTATGATTTTAATAAAATTACATTGACTCAGATTCATTACAGACCCACTATGGCGTACATAATAGAATGTAAAACCAGATTTGTTACCAAGAAAAACGAAAAATTTAACATTTTAGTTTAAAATGTACAATCTCTTAATTTTTTGGCATGGTTTAACTCTGGATATTTTCATGTAGTGTGCGGTTTTCGTTTGAAATTAATCAGCAATTGAAACTATGATAGTGTCTGCTTGGAAAACAAATAGATCATTTACGTAATTTACTAATAAAAATACTGTTTCCATTAAAGAGATAAAGTAGTCAGCAGTTAAAATAAATTAATAAATAAATTCATGAGTCCGAGTATTTATGAACGTAACAAAATATAGCTCGTTCCTTTACGTAATATGGTATCGCATTGTTCAATATATGCTACACTCCTCATGGACAGTACTAAATCATTAATAGTTTTATTGCCATCTTTCTGGTCCAAACCGCCACTGAACTCCAGCCACGGGGAACCAATTGTAAGCCTTAAGAGCAGTATCCCCTTCTCAATAACACTGAGATTACCTGTTGCTTTGTCTCCAGACTAGATACTTGTATGTAGACGTTTTGTTAACACTTTACGTCAAACACATGAGTACAGGAGCAACGTGGATTTTCTCAAGCATAGGTGACATAAAAACAACAGTACTCTTCACTTACCTCTGTTCTACAGGGTGCTAAAAAAATCGATGTCCAAAAACGCAGATAAAAACAATAATAAATATAGAAAACTGCAACCGTTCAATCTTTTAAATCTTTGTTTATTCCCATAAACTACTTTCCGGGGGATTTTACGCTCAGCATCAGATAGGGGGCACAGGATCTAAATCTACACTGATTATCCAGAACATTATGACTATCGGCCGATATAAATCTGACCAGGCGGTGGCAGCGTCACCTGACGAAGAATGACTGCTTATCACATACGCACGGTGCATGCTGTATCAGCTTATGTGCTGCGCGCGATCTATCCGAGTTTGACGGAGGGCGCGAAGCATTTCAGAAACTGCACAACATTTCGGGTATCCGAGGAGTGCTATGCTGAATGTCTTCAACACGTGGTGAAACCAAGATGAAGCCACGTCTAGATGTCGAGGGGTTGAGCGGCCACTCCTTATTAAAAGCCGGCCGCGGTGGCCGAGCGGTTCTAGGCGCTTCAGTCTGGAACCGCCCGACAGCTACGGTCGCAGGTTCGAACCCTGCCTCGGGCATGGCTGTGTGTGATGCCTTTAGGTTAGTGAGGTTTAAGTAGTTCTAAGTTCTAGTGGACTTATGACAGATGTTAAGTCCCATAGTGCTCAGAGCCATTTGAACCTTCTTAAAAATATCGGACGTCACAGGCAAGGCGGACTGGTAAAACGGGACAGGCGCTGAACTGTGGCGGAACTAACATCGGACTTTGGTACTGGGCAGAGTACATATGTGAACACACAGTGCAATGGGCCTCCGCAGGCGACGACCCATGCATGTGCCAATATTAACACCCCGACATCGGGAACTACGACCGAAATGGGCAGAGGACCATTGGTGCTGGACTTTGGCTCACTGGCAGAGAGGGTCATGGTGTGATGAATCACGATACTTTCTTGATCAAGACTAGGCGAAGGGCGGGGGCGGGGGGAAGGAGGGAGGGGGAAGGTGAGTGACTCTGTCGTCTTCCAGGGGAACAGGTCTCTGACGCATGACAGAGATAAGCCTGGAGGCCACTCTGGAGAACATTAAAGTGGTGATCCATGGGTCCCGTGGAGCTCGTGCAAGGCCGGATGACGACCAAGGAGTATTCTACACTGGTTGCGGAGTACACTCCTTCATGACGATCATGTTTCCTGACAACAGAGGTACTTTCAGCAAGATATTGCGCAGCGTTACAAGGCCAGGAGTGTGATGCAGCGCTTCGAGGAACACAGTGGCAAGTTCCAGTTGATATCTGGCCTCCCAGCTCGGCAGATCTGAACCCAATCGAGCACATGTGGGTTGTGACTGAACGTGGCGTCAGAGCTCATCGCCACCCTCCCCGGAATTTACGGGAATCAGGCGACTTGTGTGAGCAGATAGGGTGCCAGCTCCCTCCAGCGACCCTCCAGGGCGTTATTGCTTCCATACCATTACGTGTCGCCGCTGTCATCCGCGCCAAAGGTGGACTTCCCGGGTATTAGGTAGACGGTAATAATGTTCTGGCTTATTAGTATATTTAGAAAGTTAATTTTTATGTAGCTTCCCGTGTAAGATCGTTGCATCCACTATGGAAGTACGTTATTAAATAACGTTATATAACAAAATGTATTAATTTTGTCTTACGACGGCAGAAATAATGGAAAGCATTAACAGAATAACTGTCTGACATACCAAAATAATACAATGCATTTATTTAATTAAAGTCAGAACAAAAAGACAAAAGGCTAGTTCTAGATAGGGGAAGAAATAATATCAATTAAGATATTAAACAAAGGAAAATGAACCTAATTGTTCACTCATCAGATGAGTTCAAATAAGTATGTAGTACTTCACATAAAGGTATACACATCTATCCAACAAGTCCCTCGTTGTCTATAGAGGAAGAAGCTCTTTATATAACAAGGGAAACCTCATTGCAATTACAGTGATGTTACCTTTTTGTCGATTTCCTCTCTTGTTTTTTAGGCAAGAATGGCATACACAGAGGTGAATGACATTATTACTAAGGCGCAGATACACTGAATTTGGATCGGCTGCCTTGATACTCAACCATGTAACTAGTACGTTTCAAGCTTGGGCCACACTTCGTAATTCCTTCAAGGTCGTTGCAGTAACAAAGTCATTCTTGCAGTTTCCTTCGTACTGGAAGGTGTACTTAAAAAAGCCTCCAATATTACCCGTGGTCTAGGGGTAGTGTCTTTGATTCATAATCAAAACGTCTTCGGTCCCGGGTTCGATCCCCACCACTGCCTAAACTTTGATAAATAATCAGCATTGGCGGCCGAAGACTTCCGGCATAAGAAATCAGCCTCATTCTGCCAACGGCCTTGTCAAAGAGGGCGGAGGAGCGGATAGAGGTTCAGGGCACTCTCTTGTCCTAGGGGTGGGAAATTGCCCCTAAAGGCGGAAGAATCAGCAATGATCAACGACATGAGGATGCAGAAGGCAATGGAAACCACTGCATTAAAGACACGTAACGTGTAACCACAGGACTTGTGGCCTGTAGTGAAGAAGTGTCATGATGATCTCTCCATTGGCAAAAGATTCCGGAATAACCCCCCATTCGGATCTCCGGGAGGGGACTGCCATGGGGGAGGTTTACCGTGAGAAAAAGATTGAATAATAAACAAAAGGATAATGTTCTACTAGTCGGGGCGTGGAATGTCAGAAGCTTGAACGTGGTAGGGAAACTAGAAAATCTGAAAAGGGAAATGCAAAGGCTCAATCTAGATATAGTAGGGCTCAGTGAAGTGAAGTGGAAGGAAGACAAGGATTTCTGATCAGATGAGTATCGGGTAATATCAACAGCAGCAGAAAATGGTATAACAGGCGTAGGATTCGTTATGAATAGGAAGGTAGGGCAGAGAGTGTGTTACTGTGAAAAGTTCAGTGACCGGGTTGTTCTAATCAGAATCGACAGCAGACCAACACCGACAACGATAGTTCAGGTATAAATGCCGACGTCGCAAGCTGAAGATGAGCAGATAGAGAAAGTGTATGAGGATATTGAAAAGGTAATGCAGTATGTAAAGGGGGACGAAAATCTAATAGTCATGGGCGACTGGAATGCAGTTGCAGGGGAAGGAGTAGAAGAAAAGGTTACAGGAGAGTATGGGCTTGGGACAAGGAATGAAAGAGGAGAAAGACTACTTGAGTTCTGTAACAAGTTTCAGCTAGTAATAGCGAATACCCTGTTCAAGAATCACAAGAGGAGGAGGTATACTTGGAAAAGGCCGGGAGATACGGGAAGATTTCAATTAGATTACACCATGTCAGACAGAGATTCCGAAATCAGATACTGGATTGTAAGGCGTACCCAGGAGCAGATATAGACTCAGATCACAATATAGTAGTGATGAAGAGTAGGCTGAAGTTCAAGACATTAGTCAGGAAGAATCAATACGCTAAGAAGTGGGATACGGAAGTTCTAAGCAATGACGAGATACGTTTGAAGTTCTCTAACGCTATAGATACAGCAATAAGGAATAGCGCAGTAGGCAACACAGTTGCAGAGGAATGGACGTCTCTAAAAAGGGCCATCACAGAAGTTGGGAAGGAAAACATAGGTACAAAGAAGGTAGCTGCGAAGAATCCATGGGTAACAGAAGAAATACTTCAGTTGATTGATGAAAGGAGGAAGTACAAACACTTCCCGGGAAAATCAGGAATACAGAAATACAAGTCGCTGAGGAATGAAATAAATAGGAAGTGCAGGGAAGCTAAGACGAAATGGCTGCAGGAAAAATGTGAAGACATCGAAAAAGATATAATTGTCAGAAGGACAGACTCAGCATACAGGAAAGTCAAAACAACCTTTGGTGACATTAAAAGCAACGGTGGTAACATTAAGACTCAAAAGCTCATGCATCGAAGCTGCTTACAAGAATAATATACAGAAGAATGGAAAAGAAAATTGAGAATGTGATAGGTGACGATCAATTTGGCTTTAGGAAAAGTAAAGGCACGAGAGAGGCAATTCTGACGTTACGGCTAATAATGGAAGCAAGGCTAAAGAAAAATCAAGACACGTTCATAGGATTTGTCGACCTGGCAAAAGCGTTCGACAATATAAAATGGTGCAAGCTGTTCGAGATTCTGAAAAAAGTAGGGGTAAGCTATAGGGAGAGACAGGTCATATACACTATGTACAACAACCAAGAGGGAATAATAAGAGTGGACGATCAAGAACGAAGTGCTCGTATTAAAAAGGGAGTAAGACAAGACTGTAGCCTTTCGCCCCTACTCTTCAATCTGTACATCGAGGAAGCAATGACGGAAATAAAAGAAAGGTTCAGGAGTGGAATTAAAATACAAGGTGAAAGGATATCAATGATACGATTCGCTGATGACATTGCTATCCTGAGTGAAAGTGGACAAGAATTAAATGATCTGCTGAACGGAATGAACAGTCTAATGAGTACACAGTATGGTTTGAGAGTAATTCGGAGAAAGACGAAGGTAATGAGTAGTAGTAGAAATGAGAACAGCGAGAAACTTAACATCAGGATTGATGGTCACGAAGTCAGTGAAATTAAGGAATTCTGCTACCTAGGCAGTAAAATAACCAATGACGGATGGAGCAAGGAGGACATCAAAAGCAGACTCGCTATGGCAAAAAAGGCATTTCTGGCCAAGAGAAGTCTACTAATATCAAATACCGGCCTTAATTTGAGGAAGAAATTTCTGAGGATGTACGTCTGAGGATGTACAGCATTGTATGGTAGTGAAACATGGACTGTGGGAAAACCGGAACAGAAGAGTCGAAGCATTTGAGACGTGGTGCTATAGACGAATGTTGAAAATTAGGTGGACTGATACGGTAAGGAATGAGGAGGTTCTACGCAGAATCGGAGAGGAAAGGAGTATGTGGAAACACTGATAAGGAGAAGGGACAGGATGATAGGACATCTGCTAAGACATGAGGGAATGACTTCCATGGTACTAGAAGGAGCTGTAGAGGGCAAAAACTGTAGAGGAAGATAGAGATTGGAATACGTCAATATATATTATTATATATAATAATTTTCCAGCGTTCCTCCTGTTTTGCTTGACATTCTGCTTCCTGTCTGAAGGATCTGTTTTCCTTTCTGTGCTTTCAGTTAGCTTAACAATAGCCTTTGATGAGGAACTTACAGCAGAGACGTCCACTATTCTCATTGATACACAACATTCTTTCAGGATTGTCAGCTTTAAAACGACAAATATTTCAACTTGTAAACAGAAAATAAGGATATCCATTGGTATGGTAGCATGTATCACGTGATGTACCACTTTATACCCGTGAAAACCCAGTGCCAAAAATGTGATATACAACTTTCTTGGAAGGAAATGTTCAGATTTATAATCAGATTCGTACTGAACCAACATAAACATATTGTATTTTCTCTGGAAGTAACAAAATTTTGTTTGTGAATTACATCGTAGTCAATGCGAAGGACATATTCATTCGCCTCCATTGTTTGAAGATTAATGAACTAAGTCAGTTGGCACCGTCATTTTACTGCAGAGAATCCTCTTCATCGCTAATTATTAATTCCGCCCGACAGTTTAGTTACGGGCGAGGGTACTAGGATCATCGTTTCATTCTTTGCCGGACGTGACCTGTTTGTAAGTTGCCCCCTTCTCTTCTACTGAAATGAACTTTAGTATTTCTAAAATGGAAGAGACGCTCGCATGATCCACCGACTGCCAAAAGTACGGATTAATGCTGCATATATCGCTTCTGCAAAAGTTAGCAGGGCCCTATCCTTCGTCTGATACGGAGGGGTACCTCCACGAATACCCCCGGCAGGTGCTCTTGCTAGAACAGCCTGTTTATTGGCCACTTGAAAAGGCGGCATGTAGGAACCAAGCAAGTAGTCGCAGACGATACCGGCCCACATGTGTACCGCAAACTCTCTCTGACGATCTTCCACACAGCACCTGCAAACTGTTGTACTCGTGATTTCGTCCGCCTAAGTATGCAGTTACGACATCTGGGCCTGCCTCCCCGAGCAAACTGTCTTACTCACAAAGAAAACATCTTCAGAAAACTGAGGGCCTTCTTTAGCCTATTTCGAAAACTAGCGTACAAACTCAAGCGTCAGTGGATAATCATTTGGCCTCAGGACCTGTATTCTGGTAGGACGTGAAGGAAGAAGGAGCTGTTCATGCACCATACTAAATTACGGTGAACACTGCACTCAGCGGCAGCTGCTCGTGTATTTTCCCCGCACTTGTTTTCCGAGTGTAACAGCACGTCTTCCTCAATGTACACTAGGCCTTCGAACCGTCAAAGTGCGGATACTGCCCCGTCGATCGTGGACTGCAGTAGATGAGCGGTAATGGTGACATTTCCACGTAGGAAGAAGATTGCGGTTTATTCGCTGAGCTCTTAGACCATCACATTCAGTTGCATCGTAAGCATGGTTCTCTCCTTGTGTAATGCTCCATGTTAATAAAGTGCAACCCGCAAGGAGGCACTACAGCGGTACATGCTGTTTAATGGCTCAGTGCGAACGTCAGCACGTTACAAAAACACTACGTATCTCACATCAACTTCACTGTACGCTGCTACAAAAAGGTACTTTTCCTTATCTCTTTGCCAAGGGCATGCTTAGCGGGCTTAGTGTTCACTAAATATGTTTTCCCGACACTTGGTTTATTCACGAAATATATCTCTATTGCTTCCGTCATGATATTTGTCAGTTTGGACATTGAATTTTCGGACACTCTGTATAGTGTATAATTTTTTATTACACATCATAAAAGTTTTGCATCACCTCGGTTCAGAGAGTTCCGTAACCTCTACAGAAAATTGGGATAGAGATCAACATAAACATCATTTCCGCCCTTTTTATTGTTCATTAAAACCCGTATTGGATGTTGTACCACCATACAGCGAGACCTTCAGAGGTGGTCCTCTACTACTCAGTAGCACGCCCTCTTGCATTGATGCATGCCTGTATTCCTCGTGGCATTCTATCCACAAGTTCATCAAGGCACTGTTGGTCCAGGTTGTTCCACTCCTCAACGGCGAATCGGCGTAGATCCATCAGAGTGCGTGGTGGGTCACGTCGTCCATAAGCAGCCCTTTTCAATCTATCGCAGGCATGTTCGATAGGGTTCATGTCTGGAGAACATGCTGGCCACTCTAGTCGATAGATGTTGTTGTCCTGGAGGAAGTCATTCACAAGATGTGCACGATGGAGGCGCGAATTGTCATCCATGAAGAAGAATGTCTCCCCAATATGCTGCCGATATGGTTGCACTGTCGGTCGGAGGATGGCATTCACGTATGGTATTCTTAGGGCGCCTTCCGTGACCACAAGCGGCGTACGTCGGCCCCACATAATGCCACCGGAAAAAAATCAGGGAACCTCGACCTTGCTGCACTCGCTGGACAGTGTGTAATGCGTTCAGCCTGACCGGGCTGCCTCCAAACAAGTCTCCGACGATTGTCTGGTTGAAGGCATGTGCAACACTCATCGGTGAAGAGAACGTGATACCAATCCTGAGCAGTCCTTTCGGCATGTTGTTGGGCCCAACTGTACCGCGCTGCATGGTGGCGTGGTCGGAAAGATGGACCTCGCTATGGATGTCTGGAGTGAAGTTGAGCATCATGCAGCCCATTGCGCACAGTTTGAGTCGCAAGACGACATCCTGCGGCTATACGAAAAGCAGTATTCAACACGGTGGCGTTGCTGTCAGTGTTCCTCCGAGCCATAATCCGTAGGTAGCGGTCATCTACTGCAGTAGTAGCCGTTGGGCGGGCTGAGCGAGGCATGTAATTGACAGTTTCTGTCTCTCTGTATCTCCTCCACGCCCGAACAACATCGCTTTGGTTCACTCCGACTCGCTTGGACACTCCCCTTGTTGAGAGCCCTTCCCGGCACAAAGTTAACATTGCGGACGCGATCGAACCGCGGTGGCCGGCCGTAGTGGCCGAGCGGTTCTAGGCGCTACAGTCTGGAAACGCGCGACCGCAGGTTCGAATCCTGCCCCGGGCAAGGATGTTGTGATGTCCTTAGGTTTCTAAACATTCATGGTGGTGTCTGTTTGTTCTATATCGTGTCTCCCTACCACTTTCGCGCAACGACGCTCTGAGCGTGTTTTTTAGGGAATTAGCTAGTTTCAACCTGGGACCTGTTGATGGTAAGGAGACGCCAGACCACACATGACATGTAGAATTCAGAAGAGTTCAGTGAGACTAGCGATCATATAACCAAATACTAAATGATCTCAGCGTCAGCTCCACTGCACTCCCTGTAAAAGAATCTTAATACTAACTAAATTTAGTGGAAAGGGTTCAAGGCTTTCCTATTTTTAGTTAGCTGGTAAAATAACGTCGAAAAAGCAGTTAAGTTTACCATTGGAAATTTTATTCTACTCAAAAAACATTGTTTATAAATTGCACTGTTGATAAAAGGAGATGTTTTAAAACAGGATGGTAAAAACCAACTGCGTTCAACAAAAATGTGAACGAATATTCCATGAATGGGTTTCCAAATTCTACAAAGGATCGAAGGATGATCTATGCCATATCACATCTATAATCTAGGTTTAAATTAAGTTTCACAAAAGAGAAAACTATCAAAATGGTCTACAGTGACCTTCAATTATCTTTAATTACTTATCTAACTTGCCGTAAATTACAGTGGCTGATGTGGCTTCTCAATAACTATATAAAAGAAAAATCATCGCGTTTCAGATCTGTTCTTCAAATGGCAAATGTGAACACCATGTGTTTTAATTAACGATCGACACTAGTATTACGCAAAAAAGGGGGATAACAGATGAGTCTTCTGCAGTTCTGAGTGAAGCCTTATGCGCTCAAAAATGCGGCATCATGTGCGTTCATTACCTTGTCGGTGTTTAGGCAGCGTCAGGGCGACAGCGGCCGTCGCACCAGCCATCCAGCTCGCCGTCTCGGAACTAACTCTTTCTAACTTCTCGTTACTACAATTTACCGAAGTTGGTTTAAAAAAACTATCTGGCTGTGTTTTCATCTGACCAATCAGGGTCTCAATGTTAACCTTAAGCTCTGCCTACAAAAATTCTGTCCATCCAATGAGAAACGTTATACTTTTCGTGGTGGGGAAATGTTTTTAAAGTTTGCAACGTAACAGAGACGCTAAAAAGTCTCACGCTAAAACCTGCAGCTGGTGTGGTCCTTTTAGCGTTATCGTAAGATCTATACTGTTCTTCTGGAGGGCTCTATCTTTTAACATGGGCTGGCGGGTGGTCCTTGACGTACCTGAGACGCGAAAAAGTCTCACGCTAAAACGTGCGGGTGGTAGTCTTAGAGGTAGGGTGCCGACGTGGGTGTCCAGTCCGTCCCTTATTGTAGGGCCTTCTAGCTTAACATGGTTCTGCTCTCGGCTTCTGTTCTCCTTTCTCCCCTCGGAACTGCGTCTGCCTCACAGTGGGAAGGTACGACATGCATTTAGGCATTATTGTGTTAGTCTGTGGTATTCCATTTGCTCACTCGTTACTCGTATTACTTTGGTTAATTTGATGTCACGATTTATTCGGAGCTACGTGACATACTAGTGGATTTGCTTATCATGTCAGGGTTTTCATGGAAGGTGTTGTATTTCCTTGACACCTTACAGGTTAGTTAGGTTTAAGTAGTTCTATGGTCTAGGGGACGATTACCTCAGAAGTCCCATAGTGCTCAGAGCCATTTTTTGAACCACAGTGTTGACTGTCTAGGTATGATTGTACGTCAGACAACATGAGCCGTGCTTCTCCTCCTTGGTGGAATGACTGGAACTGATTGGCTTTCAGACTCCCTCTGTCTCATAGGCACTGCTCATACATCGTTGTTTATATCTTTGGGAGGGTTTAGTGACAGTTCTGAACAGTCAAACGGACTGTGTCTGTGATACAATATCCACAGTCAACGTCTACCTTCAGGCGTTCTGGGAACCGAGGTGATGAAATTTTTTTTTAAATCTGTATATAACCTACCAAACTTAGTTAACGTTTTCCGGATCCAAAAGCTTTTTATACGAATTATTTGTGATAAGAATTTTAAGTCGTTTATTGTGGTCCAGGATGGTGTCCATTATTCATAAATACTCATTTTCAATCATTTGTGAGCAGCCAAAAAAATATTACATACTAATAAAGTTTATTTTAAAAGGAGCCTAAAGGGTTTATTGGTGGACAATTCCTTCAATTCATTGACGAATTTCGTGGCAGAAACGACTACTGTTTATCGTATTAACAAGATTTTCTGTACAGTCAAGTGATCAATGTTGTGATGTTTTCGGAGAGGAGATTCATTCGAATTAATTAAATTAAATTTCATTTATGTAACAGATGCAGACAACAACTGCCACGAGAGGAGAACACTTCATTTGATAGTGGGAAGGAAGTCTGTTATCGCTCGGTTTTCCTGCTTAAAAAAGAAGGTACATATGTGCAATACGGAGTGCTGTATGAGAATAATAGATGTTTTTTTCTATCATCATCGCTTAAAACCCTACAGCGGGGCCTTTTGTTGTCTGGTAGAGGATCGACGACATCACTGTGAAACGTCCCCTTTGAAAAATTGTACAGGACTGTGCTTAAACTGACACACAATATTTTTAGCGCAACGCAATCTGACTTTAGTAATCCCACCAAGAGAATGGCCCTGACTAACATTAACCTATACGTTTCACAAATCACTTACCTCACAAAAATCTTCGTTACTCGAACTACTGCAATACAGCGAGCGCCACTACTGCCAGCTAACTAAAAGATTCAAACTACGGAAGGCACTAACTACTGATAGGCATAGTTAGCGAATGAAAGATTTTAATAGAGAACAAAAAATGTATTAACCTTAATAGTCATAATATATATAGCAGTTCATGACATCCAGTCTTACAAATTTCAAAACTCCGCCATCTCTCTCCCCACGTCCACCACTGCTGGCGGCTCACCTCCAACTGCGCAACGCTACGCGCCGCTAACAGCCAACTGCCCAACGCTACAATGGCGAGTATTACAACAGTGACAACCAGCCACAGACTGCACACAGCACAGCCAGTGATCTTCATACAGAGGTGGTGTTACAAATAAAAAAACCTAAACAGCCTACTTACAACTGTTTGGAGACAAATCACGGACTCGTCCTCAGCATAACTCGCTCAGAAAGTCCTGCGAGATACTTTAAATGATCGTTAATGTACCTCATGATCTTTTTGTATTTTGTTGAAAATCAAATTAAAGACAGAACAGGGAATGCGTTCAGTCATTACGTCTCCCAATAATCCGTTGCCGACCAGTTAGTGAATGTTATGCAATAATGAAAGAGTGCACATGCATGTCAAAATTAGCGCAAAGGGGAGTTTTCACAAATGACAGCAGTAGAATAGGTTGTACATAAGTTTAATCTTATTTAAAGCCAGCGAAAAATACGTACATGTGCAGACACTCAAAGAATAACAATTCAGCACTGCAGAAGACGGAAGATAACTGGAGATTAAAAAAATCATTTTATTGTTTTAGAAAGTCAATACAGCATGTCTCTTAGTTTCTAGAAAGTTCTGATCTAATATACAGAGCGCTGGTATCTTCCATAGGTCATATGCGTTTCAAATTAAAGATGTAAACGATATTTGTGTATACGAAATTAAAGACGGAATGTGCACATACGAACTACAGCTAGGATCTACCCGTAATGGCAGGAAGAAAAACATGTCTATTATGTAAATAAACATCTCATTGCCCCCTCTACGGCTTGAAGATATTCCACAAAACGAATGTACTGTACGAGATCAAAAGTATCCGGACACCTGGCTGAAAATGACTCACACATTTGTGGCGCCCTCCAGCGGTAATTCTGGAATTCAATGGCCACCATTAGCCTTGATGACAGCTTCCACTGTCGCAGGCATACATTCAATCAGGTGCTGGCAGGTTTCTCGCAGAAAGGCAGCCCATTCTTCACCGAGTGTTGCACTGAGTAGAGGTATCGATGTCGAACGGTGAGGCCTTCCACGAAGTCGGCGTCCAAAACATCCCAAAAGTATTCTATAGGATTCAGATCAGCACTATGTGCAGACCAGTTCATTAAAGGGATGTTATTGCCATGTAACCACTCCGCCACAGATGATGCATTATGAACAGGTGCTCGACCGTGTTGAAAGATGCAATCGACATCCCTGAATTGCTCTTCAAGAGTGGGAAGCAAGAAGGTGTTTGAAACACCAGCCTGTTCTGTGATAGGGCCACGCAAAACAACAAGAGGTGCAAGCCCTCTCCATGAAAAACACGATCACGCCATAACACCACCGCCTCCGAACCTTTACTGTTGGCAATACACCCCCTGATAGATGACGTTCATCGGGCATTCGCCGTACCCACAACCTGCCAACGGTCCGCTACATTGTGTACCGTGATTCGGCATTCCACACAACGTTTTTCTACTGTTCACTCGTCCAGTGTGTACGCTCCTTATACCAAGCGAGGCGTAGTTTGGAATTTTCCGGCGTGATGTATGAGCAACCGTTCGACCATGAAATCCAAGTTTTCTCTCCTCCCGCCTAACACTCTTAGTACTTGGAGTGGATCCTGATTGAGTTAGGAATTCCTATGAGATGGTCGGATAGATGTCTGGCTATTACTCATTACGACCCTCTTCAACTGTCTGCGGTCTCTGTCAGTCAACAGACGAGATCGGCCTGTATGCTTTTGTGCTGTACATGTCCCTTCTCGTTTGCACTTCACTATCACATCGGAAACAGTGGACCTAGGGATGTTTAGGAGTGTGGAAATCTCGCGTACAGACGTATGACACAAGTAACACCCAATCACCTGACCACGTTCGGAGTCCATGAGTTCCGAAGAGCGCCCCACTTTGCTCTCTCACCATGTCTTGTGACTAGTGAGGTCGCTGATATGGAGTACCTGGCAGTAGGTGGCAACACAATGCACCTAATATAAAAAAGTATGTTTTTGGGAGTGTCCGGATACTTTTGATCAGATAGTGTACTTCAAGGCTTTCATAACACCTGGGGGACGTCACGTTAGAAGTCTCTTAGGGCGTTATTCTCATTTTCTTGCGTCTAATACAGAATGTGGCAACCATGCTCTATACTTACAATTACAAGCGTGCTCAGGAAATACATCTACATCTACGTGATTATTCTGCTATTCACAATAAAGTGCCTAGCAGACGGTTCAATGAACCACCTTCATGCTGTCTCTCTACCGTTCCAGGGTACGCGGGAAAAACGAGCACTTAAATTTATCTGCGCGAGCCTTGATTTACACTCCTGGAAATTGAAATAAGAACACCGTGAATTCATTGTCCCAGGAAGGGGAAACTTTATTGACACATTCCTGGGGTCAGATACATCACATGATCACACTGACAGAACCACAGGCACATAGACACAGGCAACAGAGTATGCACAATGTCGGCACTAGTACAGTGTATATCCACCTTTCGCAGCAATGCAGGCTGCTATTCTCCCATGGAAACGATCGTAGAGATGCTTTATGTAGTCCTGTGGAACGGCTTGCCATGCCATTTCCACCTGGCGCCTCAGTTGGACCAGCGTTCGTGCTGCACGTGCAGACCGCGTGAGACGACGCTTCATCCAGTCCCAAACATGCTCAATGGGGGACAGATCCGGAGATCTTGCTGGCCAGGGTAGTTGACTTACACCTTCTAGAGAACGTTGGGTGGCACGGGATATATGCGGACCTGCATTGTCCTGTTGGAACAGCAAGTTCCCTTGCCGGTCTAGGAATGGTAGAACGATGGGTTCGATCACGGTTTGGATGTACCGTGCACTATTCAGTGTCCCCTCGACGATCACCAGAGGTGTACGGCCAGTGTAGGAGATCGCTCCCCACACCATGATGCCGGGTGTTGGCCCTGTGTGCCTCTGTCGTATTTAGTCCTGATTGTGGCGCTCACCTGCACGGCGCCAAACACGCATACGACCATCATTGGCACCAAGGCAGAAGCGACTCTCATCGCTGAAGACGACACGTCTCCATTCGTCCCTCCATTCACGCCTGTCGCGACACCACTGGAGGCGGGCTGCACGATGTTGGGGCGTGAGCGGAAGACGGCCTAACGGTGTGCGGGACCGTAGCCCAGCTTCATGGAGACGGTTGCGAATGGTCCTCGCCGATACCCCAGGAGCATCAGTGTCCCTAATTTGCTGGGTAGTGGCGGTGCGGTCCCCTACGGCACTGCGTAGGATCCTACGGTCTTGGCGTGCATCCGTGCATCGCTGCGGTCCGGTCCCAGGTCGACGGGCACGTGCACCTTCCGCCGACCACTGGCGACAACATCGATGTACTGTGGAGACCTCACGCCCCACGTGTTGAGCAATTCGGCGGTACGTCCACCCGGCCTCCCGCATGCCCACTATACGCCCTCGCTCAAAGTCCGTCAACTGCACATAAGGTTCACGTCCACGCTGTCGCGGCATGCTACCAGTGTTAAAGACTGGGATGGAGCTCCGTATGCCACGGCAAACTGGCTGACACTGACGGCGACGGTGCACAAATGCTGCGCAGCTAGCGCCATTCGACGGCCAACACCGCGGTTCCTGGTGTGTCCGCTGTGCCGTGCGTGTGATCATTGCTTGTACAGCCCTCTCGCAGTGTCCGGAGCAAGTATGGTGGGTCTGACACACCGGTGTCAATGTGTTCTTTTTTCCATTTCCAGGAGTGTATTTTATCTTGATGTTAATTTCTCCCTATGTAGGTGGGTGCCAACAGAATGTTTTCCCAATTGGAGAAAACTGGTGATTTAAATTTCATGATAAGATCCCGTCACAACAAAAAACGCCTTTGTTTTAATGATTGCCACTCCATATCTGTGACACTATCTCCCCTATTTCGCGATAATACAAAAGGAGAAGCCCTTCTTTGTACTTTTTCGATGTCATCCGTCAGTCCCATCTGATGCGGATCCCACACCGCTCAGCAATACTCCAGAATAAGGCGGACAAGCGTAGTGCAAGCAGTCGCTTTGGTACACCTGTTGCACCTTCGAAGTGTTCTGCCAATGAATCGCCGTCTTTGGTTTGCTCTACCCACAATATTATCTATGCGATCGTTCCAATTTACGTTATTTGTAATTGTAATCCCTAAGTATTTAGTTGAATTTACTGCCCACATATTTGTGTGACTTATCGCGTAATCGAAATTTATCTGATTTCTTTTAGTAGCAAAAAGAAAATATGCTCTATAACGTTTGATGCAGGTAAGTTAAGCATCATATCCTATGACTACTTTGGCTTTTAAGGGCTTAAAGAAATACCATACCAATTAGTTCATATGTAACAAATAGAGGGAAAAGTTGGACTAATTGATCCCTTCCTTACTGGTGATTTATTCCCACAGACATCATGACAGGTGGTTAGTTATTTGATTTACGTTTCAAATTGACTGATTATGACTGATGGAAGCGGGTCGGTGTGGTCGAGCCGTTCTAGGCGCTGCAGTCGCAAGTTCGAATCCTGCCTCGGGCATGCATGTTTGTGATGTCCTTAGTTAGGTTTAAGTAGTTCTAAGTTCTAGGCGACTGATGACCTCGGATGTTAAGTCCCATAGTGCTTAGAGCCATTTGAACCATTTTATTTGATACTGTGCGAGATTTGATTAACAGATTTCGAAGTACGGGTTCAGTGACAGATGCACCAAGAAGTGGTCGTCCTAGCTTTTTGTTTGACGATAAACTACTCGATATTTCCGATAAAATGTCCATGAGTCCGAACACGCCAGTAAGAAAACTCGCCCAGGAAATCGAAGTTAATGTCGGAACAGCCCACACGGCTGTAAGTAAAAAATTATAACTTTTCCCAATCAAAGTGACAGTCCTGCAAGTACTTAAAAATACTGATCATGGTAAGAGACTGCAATGTCAGTGGTTCAAATATTTCGTTCAAAAAAATGGAAGGGATATTCGTAATGAAACGTTTTTCACTGATGAGGCGTGGTTTCATTTATCCGGGTACATGAACTTACAAAATTGTCGTATGTGGAGTACTGTAAATCCATTGTGTATTCATGAGGAACCACTTCATTCTGTGAAAATAGGAGTTTGGATTGCAATTTCTAGACGTCGGCTTGTGGGTCTCATATTTTTCAACGAAACAATAAACGCAAAACAATACTGCAGTGATATTCTGTACCCATTCATAGGAGAACTTGTGTTAAGTGAAATACTTAACGGTTATCTTCAACAAGATGGCAGCCGCTCATACAGCTCTCATTTCAATGTCACCGCTTGCTGATGTTTTTTGTGATTGCATAATTTCACGTGGACTTTGACCTCCACGATCGCCTGACCTAACACCACCCGACTTTTTCTTCTGGGGTGCAGCGAAAGCAACGGTCTATAAAAACCGTCCGAAATCCGTCGATGAATTGAAAACTGCAATATCCACTTTCACTGCTTCTGTTACAGAAGAAATGTTACAGCTTGTGTTTAGAAACATGATTAGACGAATTGAACTGTGTATTCAACAACAGAGGGGACACTTTATACAGTTAACGTAAAAATTTGTAAGCAAACATGAATATTCAATAAATTAATAATTTGTATTTCACAGAGTTTCATTTCGGTATATACACTGCAGCATACGGCACGCGGGGCTAACAATCATACGGCACTGCGGAGAGACTTTCTGAACACCCCGTATATATGTGTATACACACAATAAGGGATACGTTGTTAGCGAAAATCTAAACTCCGTCCGAACAAGCCTCGGAAGGCCTAACGTTACCGACCGGCCGCCGTGTCATCCTGAGTCCACAGGCGTCACTGAATGCGGATATGGAGAGGCATGTGGTGAGCACACCGCTCTCCCGGCCGTATGTCAGTGACAGTCACCCATCCAAGCTTTAGCCCAGCCAGACAGCGCTTAACTTTGGTGATCTGACGGGAACCGATGTTACCACTGCGACAAGGCCGTTGGCTAGCGAAAACCTCGCGTTCGCTCAAAATCTTAAATCCCCGAAACGTCTTCACCGACTGCTTGTTATCACCAAAAATCTTGAACAGTTCCAGGCCGATATACCAGTTATAGAAGTAGGAAACCGGAATTTGGTTGCAATAATTACACGTCTGTATTTTGAAAACGGTAAACAATATTTTATTCATAATAATCTCCATTGCTATTTATACATTTCTCCCACCTCTCCGGCAGGCCACGCCAAGAAAACAGTTCTACTTCTGAAGCGAGCCATTGTCGCACAATTGCATACGAATTGAAGGGTTGCTCATTGATGCAAATAGAAGATAATTGGACGGAGCCAAGTCTGGTGAATAACCCACAAACCCTAGTATTTCCCAACTGTCGTTTCCCTGAGCCGTTTTGACAGCGTTATCGTCGATAAATACGACTTTGTGTTACCTTTTTCCATATTCCGGTCTTTTTACGTAATTCTCGATTTAAATCGATCATTTGCTGTTGGTAGCCATCAGTGTTGCATCAGATTTTCACGATATTTTAGAAGCTCGTAATACACTCCTGGAAATGGAAAAAAGAACACATTGACACCGGTGTGTCAGACCCACCATACTTGCTCCGGACACTGCGAGAGGGCTGTACAAGCAATGATCACACGCACGGCACAGCGGACACACCAGGAACCGCGGTGTTGGCCGTCGAATGGCGCTAGCTGCGCAGCATTTGTGCAACGCCGCCGTCAGTGTCAGCCAGTTTGCCGTGGCATACGGAGCTCCATCCCAGTCTTTAACACTGGTAGCATGCTGCGACAGCGTGGACGTGAACCGTATGTGCAGTTGACGGACTTTCAGCGAGGGCGTATAGTGGGCATGCGGGAGGCCGGGTGGACGTACCGCTGAATTGCTCAACACGTGGGGCGTGAGGTCTCCACAGTACATCGATGTTGTCGCCAGTGGTCGGCGGAAGGTGCACGTGCCCGTCGACCTGGGACCAGACCGCAGCGACGCACGGATGCACGCAAAGACCGTAGGATCCTACGCAGTGCCGTAGGGGACCGCACCGCCACTTCCCAGCAAATTAGGGACACTGTTGCTCCTGGGGTATCGGCGAGGACCATTCGCAACCGTCTCCATGAAGCTGGGCTACGGTCCCGCACACCGTTAGGCCGTCTTCCGCTCACGCCCCAACATCGTGCAGCCCGCCTCCAGTGGTGTCGCGACAGGCGTGAATGGAGGGACGAATGGAGACGTGTCGTCTTCAGCGATGAGAGTCGCTTCTGCCTTGGTGCCAATGATGGTCGTATGCGTGTTTGGCGCCGTGCAGGTGAGCGCCACAATCAGGACTGCATACGACCGAGGCACACAGGGCCAACACCCGGCATCATGGTGTGGGGAGCGATCTCCTACACTGGCTGTACACCTCTGGTGATCGTCGAGGGGACACTGATTAGTGCACGGTACATCCAAACCGTCATCGAACCCATCGTTCTACCATTCCTAGACCGGCAAGGGAACTTGCTGTTCCAACAGGACAATGCACGTCCGCATGTATCCCGTGCCACCCAACGTGCTCTAGAAGGTGTAAGTCAACTACCCTGGCCAGCAAGATCTCCGGATCTGTCCCCCATTGAGCATGTTTGGTACTGGATGAAGCGTCGTCTCACGCGGTCTGCACGTCCAGCACGAACGCTGGTCCAACTGAGGCGCCAGGTGGAAATGGCATGGCCAGCCGTTCCACAGGACTACATCCAGCATCTCTACGATTGTCTCCATGGGAGAACAGCAGCCTGCATTGCTGCGAAAGGTGGATATACACTGTACTAGTGCCGACATTGAGCATGCTCTGTTGCCTGTGTCTATGTGCCTGTGGTTCTGTCAGTGTGATCATGTGATGTATCTGACCCCAGGAATATGTCAATAAAGTTTCCCCTTCCTGGGACAATGAATTCACGGTGTTCTTATTTCAATTTCCAGGAGTGTAGATGACACCCTTCTGATCCCACCAAACACAGAGCATTGTCTTCTTTCCAAAGTGATTTGGTCTTGCAGTGGGTGTCGATGGTTTTCCTGGAATCACCCATGATATACGACGCTTACAATTCTCAAAATACATCCATTTTTCATCACCTGTCACTATTCGATGGAGAAACGAACTTCTTTTGTATCTGGCGAGCGACATTTCACGAGTAGTCTTACGATTTGCTTTTTGTCTTTCATTCAGTTCATGCGGAACCCATTTTCACACTTCCTGCATCTTTGCCATAGCTTTCAACCGAATAGAAACAGATATTCAGTTGTTCCGTGCGTTCCTGTTGACTTTGAGTATCATCTTCATCCAGTAAGGCCTGCAAGTCGTTGTCTTGGAATTTTTTCGATGGTTTCCCGCGCTTCTCGTTTCTCACGTCAAAATCACCACTTATGATTTTTTTGAACAACTCGAATCACTGTGTTTTCCGAAGGCTTGTTCGCCGAAAGCTTCGACAAGCATTCGATGCGATTCTGCAGCAGTTTCCTTCAAATGATAACAAAAGACCAAAGATGTACACAAATCGTAGTTCGTAGGTACACGAGTCGACATGTTCACTGGCTTGTAACAGATACCGATGTGTGGAACATAGGTTACTGTGTGTTGGTTTTCTTTGGCAGCCGTTACAGAGAGCAGATGGCGCTGCAGATGCGGTCTCAAGAACCCTACACAGACGTCAAGCACCATCTGTAGGGAAATTCCGGTTTCATAATTCTACACCTGCCATTAACCATTCTTACACAACAGTCTAGAGCACAACAGTCTAGATCACACACACACACACACACACACACACACACACATATATATATATATATATATATATATATATATATATATATATATGGTTGTCCATTGATAGTGACCGGGCAAAATATCTCACGAAATAAGCATCAAAAGAAAAAAACGACAAAGAACGAAACTCGTCTAGCTTGAAGGGGGAAACCAGATTGCGCTATGGTTGGCCCGCTAGATGGCGCTGCCATAGGTCAAACGGATATCAACTGGGTTTTTTTTAAAATTATGAACCCCCCCATTTTTAATTACATATTCGTGTAGTTCGTAAATAAATATGAATGTTTTGACTGGACCACTTTCTTCGCTTCGTGATAGATGGCGCTGTAATAGTCACAAACGTATAAGTACGTGGTATCACGTAACATTCCGCCAGTGCTGACGGTATCGTGATACATTGACAGATGTGAAAATTACCAAACTATCAGTTTAATAAGACAGGTCTGCAAAATACTTACTGCGAATAGTTTACTTGCGAACGGAAATGCTGGTAGAAGTCGATCTCGGGGAAGATCATTTTGGATTCAGTAGGAATATTGGAACACGTGAGGCAATATTGACCCTACGACTTATCTCGGAAAATAGATTAAGAAAAGGCAAACCTACGTTCCTAGCATTTGTAGACTCAGAGAAATCTTTTGACAATGTTTACTGGAATATTCTCCTTAAAATTCTGAAGGTGGCAGGGGTAAAATACAGGGAGCGAAAGGCTATCTACAATTTGTATAGAAATCAGATGGCAGTTATAAGAGTCGAGGGACATAAAAGGGAAGCAGTGGTTGGGAAGGGAGTGAAACAGGGTTGTAGTCTCTCCCCGATGTTATTCAATCTGTATATTGAGCAAGCAATAAAGGAAACAAAACAAAAATTCGGAGTAGGAATTAAAATCAGTACGGAAGAAATAAAAACTTTAAGGTTCGCCGATGACATTGTAGTTCTGTCAGCGACAGCAAAGTTGAACGGAATGGACAGTGTCTTGAAAGGAGGGTATAAGATGAACATCAACAAAAGCAAAACGAGGATGATGGAATGTAGTCGAGTTAACTCGGGTGATGCTGAGGGAATTAGATTAGGGAATGAGACACTTAAAGTAGTAAAGGAGTTTTGCTGTTTGCGGAGCAACATAACTGATGATGGTGGAAGTAGAGAGGATATAAAATGTAGACTGGCAGTGGCAAGGAAAGCGTTTCTGAAGAAGAGAAATTTGTTAACATCGAGTATAGATTTAAATGTCAGGAAGTCGTTTCTAAAAGTATTTGTATGGAGTGTAGCCATGTATGGAAGTGAATCATGAACGATAAATAGTTTGGACAAGAAGAGAATAGAATCTTTCGAAATATGGTGCTACAGAAGAATGCTGAAGATTAGATGGGTAGATCACATAACTAATGAGGAAGTATTGAATAGGATTGTGGAGAAGAGAAGTTTGTGGCACAACTTGACCAGAAGAAGGGGTCGGTTGGTAGGACATGTTCTGAGCATCAAGGGATCACCAATTTAGTATTGGAGGGCAGCGTGGATGGTAAAAATCGTTGAGGGAGACCAAGAGATGAATACATTAAGCAGATTCAGAAGGATGTAGGCTGCAGTAGGTACTGGGAGATGAAGAAGCTTGCACAGGATAGAGCAGCATGGAGAGCTGTATCAAACCAGTCTCAGGACTGAAGACCACAACAACATGCATTAAAGACGTTTTCTATCGCCATATTCCAACAACTCCAGGGAACATACAGGAACGTATCGTGCTTGCTTGTAGTTCTCTTCAGCAGGCAACATTGCAAGCAGTAAATAATTCTTTCATTCAACGAGTGCACCTGTGTATCGGTGTCCAAGGTCACCACTTTGAGCACCTTTGAATGTTCTATCCCTGCGCAGTCAGTCAATTTAACGCTATGTTTTTACTTGGTTTTCACTTGTTTTCTGACAACTCCAGCAAGTGGACGAGTTTGTGATCCTGAGCTCAAAGTCA
This sequence comes from Schistocerca gregaria, assembly GCF_023897955.1. NCBI lineage: Eukaryota > Metazoa > Arthropoda > Insecta > Orthoptera > Acrididae > Schistocerca > Schistocerca gregaria. The sequence goes on from NC_064927.1 coordinate 426,919,572, forward strand.
GTCTTGTGTTATGTAATTAATAACGTTGTGTTTCAGTGAATGGTACACTATGATACATTTCTGAATAGGACTTTGGGAGAGGAAATGAATTACCGAGTAAAAAATACAGGGTGCCATTTAAAAACATCATACCACTGTTCATAGCTTTGTAAAAAAGCAAAGCTACAACGAAGGCAATCATGCTGGTTGATGTCCCTGTAAGGTGTCAGGCAAATCCAACACCTTCCATGAAAACCCTAACATAATAAGCAAATCTAGTAGTATGTCGCATAGCTCCAAATAAATCGTGACATTAAATTAACCAAAGTAATACGAGTAACGAGTGAGCAAATGGAATACCACAGACTAACACAAGAATACCTAAATGAATGTCGTACCTTCCCACCATGAGACCGACGCAGTTCCGAGGGGAGAAACGAGAACAGAAGTAGTAGTAGTAGTAGTAGTTTTATTCATCCGTAGATCTCTTTTTACAAGGATATAGGACATGTCAAAGTATTTACAAGCTTAGATCAATTTACAATAAGCTAATTCGTATACACATATATTTACAGACTTCTAGTTAGAGACAATCATTAGATTTTACTCCTGGTATACAATAATTTATTTACAAATAACTCATTAAATAATGTAATGCCACACTATTCACTCATATTTCACTATCAGTCACTGCACACACTATACACACATTGTTTCATAACACTTCACTCACTACATACACACACACACACACACACACACACACACACACACACACACACACACACACACAGGTGATCCTTGGGCCATTTTCTGTACTGCAAGTTCCCATTTGCTATCCTGAAAAACTGAGTCAGCATCCCTTCATAATGAGTGAGATGTTGAGCTCAGAAAGAGGAAGAGGTGTTAGTATTGTGCTATGCATAGCTTGAGGGGAGAGTGTCTCTAGAAAGGAAAAAAGAAGAAAAATAATAAAGTGAAGGTGTTATGTGGAATATTGGATGTTTTATAATCATCATTATTATTATTATTTGTTTGTATAACATTTTTTTATCAAACCCCTACTCTGCTTCATCTAAGTAATCCTTCAATGTATAAAATGTATTGCATAACAGGTACTTTTTAGCTGCCTTCTTAAATAAGTGTATTTTTGAAATTTCTTTAATCTCTTTTGGTAATTTATTGTACAGTTTTATTCCTTGGTAGAAAATGCTGTTTTGAGTTTTATGTTTATTTTTTCTTGGTAAATGTAAGTTGAGTCTATCTCTTGTTGCATGGTCATGGACAGAGCTGTTTGTGCAGTAATTGCCAATGTTACTTTTGATGTGTACAACTGACTGGTAAATGTGTTCACATGGAGCAGTTAAAATTCCCAGTGTTTTGAACAGATCTTTACAATGAGCTCGACTACTATTTCTGGTTATTATTCTTATGGCTCTTTTCTGGAGTTTGAAAATTGTGTTCATATTTTGTGGATTTGTTCCCCAAAAAAGAATGCCATAGCTAAGAATTGAGTGTACATATGAATAATATGTAACTAAAAGACACTGCATGTTACACACAGATGATAGAATTCTAAGGGCATAACATGCTGATGACATTCTGTTTGCAAGTACCTTTGTGTGTTCGCACCACTTCAGCTGAGAGTCAATATTCATTCCTAGAAATTTTGCATTTGTTACACAGTCTATAGAGGTGCCATCTACATTTAATTTAACATTGTCATTTTTCCTCTTCAAACTGAAGTTCATGGCATTAGTTTTCTTTATGTTTAATGTCAATTTGTTGCTTATTGACCAATCGTAAACTTCCTTGAGAGTTTCATTTGCTTTCTCGGTAAGGAGTTCTCTTGTTCTCTCAGTGACTATAATATTGCTGTCATCAGCGAAGAGAATTTTCTCACCATGAGTAACACTACTGGGAAAGTCATTGATGTATATCAGGAATAGTATTGGTCCTAATATGCTACCTTGTGGAACCCCTATATTAATATGTTTTGGTTCTGATAAGTATTTTACTAAATGTTTAGATCTATTTGAAGTATGTGTTATCTCTACTCTTTGTACCTTATCTGTTAGGTATGATCGAAACCAGTCATTAGCTACCCCTCTTATTCCTAATGCTTCTAATTTATTTAATAGAATCTTGTGGTCGACTGTATCAAAAGCCTTAGAAAGATCCAATAATATGCCTGTGACACACTCATCTTTATCAAGAGCATTAAGTACAACTTTTGTGAATTCTACTATGGCTGACTCCGTATTTTTGCCACTTCGAAAACCAAACTGTGATTTGCTTAAAAGATTGTATTTATTCAGATAATTCATTAATCTGTCTTTCATAATTGCTTCTATTATTTTTGAGAATGCTGACAGCAGGGAAATGGGCCGGTAATTTTCTATGTCTTCTGCATTACCTTTCTTAAGCAAAGGTACAACTCTTGCCTGTTTTAGCTGCTCTGGAAATGTCCCTGATGTGAAGGATTCATTTATTATATTTGTTAATGGGCCTTGTATAATCCCTATGCATTGTTTCAGTACACACATTGGTACATCATCTAAGCCTTCTGACTTTTTATTTTTTAGCTTTTGAACAGTTTTATTGACTTCATTCTCTGTGGTTGGAAGTAACATCATTGTATCTAGTGCAACAATTTTTGCAGGTGTTATATTTGCTAATAGTCGAGAGCAGAACCGTGTTAAGCTAGAAGGCCCTACGATAAGGGTCGGACTGGACACCAACGTGAGACTTTTTCGCGTCTCAGGTATGTCAAGGACCACCCCCCAGCCCATGTTAAAAGCTAGAGCCCTCCAAAAAAACAGTATAGATCTTGTGATAACACAAAAAGAGCCACTACTACCCACAAGTTTTAGCGTGAGACTTTTTCGCATCTCAGGTACGTCAAGGACCACCCCAGCCCGTGTTAAAAGATAGAGCCCTCCAGAAGAACAGTATAGATCTTACGATAACGCTAAAAGGACCACACCAGCTGCAGGTTTTAGCGTGAGACTTTTTAGCGTCTCTGTTACGTTGCAAACTTTAAAAACATTGCCCCACCACGAAAAGTATAACGTTTCTCATTGGATAGACAGAATTTTTGTAGGCGGAGCTTAAGGTTAACATTGAGACCCTGATTGGTCAGATGAAAACATAGCCAGATAGTTTTTTTAAACTAACTTCGGTAAATTGTAGTAAGGAGAAGTTAGGAGAGAGTTAGTTCCGAGACGGCGAGCTGGATGGCTGGTGCGCCGGCCGCTGTCGCCCTGACGCTGCCTAAACACCGACAAGGTAATGAACGCACGCGATGCCGAATTTTTGAGCGCATAAGGCTTCACTCAGAAGTGCAGAAGTCTCATCTGCTACACCCCTTTTTTGCGTAATACTAGTGTCGATCGTTAATTAAAACTCATGGTGTTCACATTTGCCACTTGAAGAAAAAATCTGAAACGCGATGATTTTTTTTTAATATAGTTATTGAGAAGCCACATCAGCCACTGTGATTTACGACAAGTTAAGTAAGTAATTAAAGATAATTGAGGGTCACTGTAGACCATTTTGATAGTTTTCTCTTTTGTGAAACTTAATTTAAACCTAGATTATAGATGTGATATGGCATAGGTCATCCTTCGATCCATTGTAGAACTTGGAAACCCATTCAGGGAATATTCGTTCACATTTTTGTTGAACGCAGTTGGTTTTTACCATCCTGTATTAAAACATTTCCTTTTATCAATAGTGCAATTTATAAACGATGTTTTGAGAGTAGAATAAAATTTCCAATGGTAAACTTAACTGCTTTTTCGACGTTATTTTACCAGCTAACTAAAAATAGGAAAGCTTTGAACCCTTTCCACTAAATTTAGTTAGTATTAAGATTCTTTTACAGGGAGTGCAGTGGAGCTGACGCTGAGATCATTTAGTATTTGGTTATATGATCGCTAGTCTCACTGAACTCTTCTGAATTCTACATGTCATGTGTGGTCTGGCGTCTCCTTACCAGCAACAGGTCCCAGGTTGAAACTAGTTAATTCCCTAAAAAACACGCTCAGAGCGTCGTTGCGCGAAAGTGGTAGGGAGACACGATATAGAACAAACAGACACCACCATGAATGTTTAGATCCCCCTGACGGCTAAAGAACATTTGCTTGAAACATTTTGTAATTTGCATCTGGACAAACAGCTATTTAGGGTGGTCAAGATAAATGGAACACCCTATATAGCATTGCATAAATGTATCTATACAAAATATAACATGAAAAGTTGTTAGGAAACAGGAAAGTTGTATTTATAGCTTATTGGTTTATGACTAGCCTGTTAAGTGGGTAGTTTGCGCGCGCGCGCCTCTTCCACAGTGGGTAACTCTCGCCAGCGCGCCCGTTTGCGGTGGTGCTACACACTGTTCTCACGTTTTCCTTCGCGTTTTCATTCTTGAATTTAAATTGATATTGGGTGGAAATGAATAAAATATATTGCAGAAGTTAACAAAACCGTATTTTCACAATATTACATATCGTTTTCAGTGCGAAACATTTTAAAACAAGGTGCTGCACACAAGGAAACTTCGCATTCTGCGCACCAGTATGAAGTCTCTTAGCGAAGGCCTTTTCTCGTGTACACCACACACCACCTAGCTGGTCTTTTCTTCGTTGCGGGTGGCAGAAGGTCTGGAAAATGCCTGGCTGTAAGGCGTGTTGCTTTTGGTGTTCGAGGTGGGCGTCCTATTGATGTCCCTTGATGTGGTGAAGATGTGGTCAACTGTTCACCAAGACTAATCAGGAAGCTCATTCTATTTTGTTCGCCACCATGCTTCTTGTACAGTATGTAAGCATTGTAGCATGCAATGTCCAGCAAGTGGCGGAAAAGCTTCTGATAGTATTTTTCCAGCCTGCTTCTGCCCATCTGGTATCTTTGTAACTGATAATCGCACCTATCCACGCCCCCCATATACTTGTTGTAGTCAACGACAACTTGTGGCTTTTGAACGATTCCCTTCTTCGAGTTTACAAATGTATCGTCATGGAAGGTGCTGACCATAACAACGTCTCTTTTGTCTTTCCATTTCATTTCCATCCGCTTGCCTTTGTACCCTGTTATGTACTCCCCTTTCTTCAGTTTTTCCTTTTTTACGAAGACAGGGAACCCCTTCCTGTCTTGCCGCATTGTGCCGACAACATCGGTGTTGTTGCTGGTTAGTTCGTCCACCAAATCTGTACTGGTGTACCAGTTGTCAAGATAAATACAGTGGCCTTTACCGAGTAGATCGTGTGCAAGCTCCAAAACAATTTGAAAGGTTATTTTTTCGTCTGGATAGTCGCTACCTTGATTAGTGGCCTTTCCTGTGTAAACAATAAAGTCCCATACATACCCAGAACTGCTTTCACAGAGTTCGTACAATTTGATGACAAATCTGCTACGCTTTGATGGAATATTATTGCTTCCATCCAAGCCGTCCTTTCCAGAGCAACAACGATTCGTCAACGGTGATGTTCCTTTCTGGCATGTACACAGATATGAATTTACGCCGCAGATGCTCCATAATGGGTCGAATTTTGAATAGTTTGCTGCTGATAGTGCCTAGTGGACCATATGAGGTATTGTCAGCAAAGTGGAGGAATTTCAGTAGAAGATGAAACAGCTTTTCACTCATCACTTTCCTGAAGAAAGGCGTGTCAACTGATTCCCTCTTTGAAAAGTATATTTTGTGGTCTGGTTTGTGAAGAATTCCTTGAAGTAAAAGCATTCCAATAATGTTTTTACCTCGTCGCGTGTAGTATTCTGCCAACTGTGAACCCTGGAGCGTGCTCCTAAATTGGGAAGAGAAGCTATGAACTGTTCTGCATATAAGTTCGTCTGTTCAGCTATCATTGTGCACAAAACACATAAAACAACTCATCACATCGTTTTGTTTTAGAGGCACAACTGTACCACTGTTAACACTGAACAAATATTGAATACGAACTGAACTACAAATTCACTAGGTACCATCTGCTGCAGTAGTGTCTCGTCAGATGTTTCTGAATCGAAAACACTTTCAATAGCCTCAACATCTGTATCATGAAAACTTTCAGAACTGTCACTGAAATTATCGTCACTTTCTAAAAGCAGCTTCTCAATCTCCGAATCTGGTAAACGACTTCTTTTCGCCATTGCAAAAGATCACTCACTAACGCTGCGGTAAACAGAGACGAAAAAGGCGCGCTTTTGCGGCTGCTTCACAGGACGCATTTTCACTACGCACGCTCGAGTGGACAATGTTATAACTAGCCTAGAACACGCTGTGTTGCGTGACAAGAGCTGCCGTCTAGTGGACGAAGCTCAACTAACACCACAGTGTCAACGGCAGGCCTATTACTCGTCATTCCTACTAGCGACTAGCCACAGAACGCAGTGGACGGATATATCCGTCGAACCCACTGTGCAATAGCAGAGCATGGACGGATATATCCGTCATGCCCACTTAAAAACCTAGGATACTACCATAGATTCTGAATTTGCAGTTACAATAACCTAGAATCAAGGACAGAACAGACAGAAAGGGTGGGAGGGGGGGGGGTGATGAACGGAGAAAAAGCAAAGGAGGTGGTGGACAGAGAGAGCGGGAGAGAGAGGTGACAAGCAGTGGTGGAGAAGGACAGAGACAGGAGAGACAAGATTTGGAGGACATTCCCGTACATACTAGGAACATGTCCTTTAGCTTTTCTTTCGTTCCCACTTTAGCAAACTGAGCCACAACACCAAGTGGCCGGGAACAGCTAGTTAAACTGTAAAAGTTGGTCAGTTAAGTGCGACTTAGCAGGTTCCATCTAATCCACTAACGCGGTTCTCTTTAAGAGAGCAAAATGAATAACTTACGACAGTAGTGTATTTCCGATACTAAAAGCTTTCATAGACTGATTAAAAATATAGATATTAAATAGGAGGAATCAGACAGGTTTGTCCGAACTCTCTTGAATGAAAAATGTGTTAATGTTGTGTGTGATACTTTCGTTCTCGGGCCAGGTCCGTTTGAGGGAACACCCATCAAGAACACTTGGTTGGAGGAGTCAGTGCCTTTACTCCTGGTTTTATTTCTGCAGTGCAAGCGGGCATCTCACCTTGAACTCGGCCTCGCTTGCACTTAACGGTGGCGGCTGAGCGGCGAGATATTCTCTATTAATCACGAGCTATCGGCGGCTGCTGCGCTTTCTCAGCCTTGACCCTGTGTACTCTATGTGTGTACAAGCGACGGCGGCTGTCTTATCGGACGTGCAGCACTGAGCAGCAACCGTTTCTTTGCCGACGGAGTACATGTAAACACGCTTTGATCATACGCTTACTCTTAACGGAGTTCGATCTTTTAGATGCCGTTGACGGTTTTTGTTATCATTTTCTCCACAAATATGTGTTATCTTCTAGCCCTATTTGTAATATGGTACACGCTTTCAAATCACATTCGTCTGCAAAGGGCGGTGTATGTCTGCAGAACCAATTCAGGTATTCGTCGTTCTGAGTATCCACTGTGTATCAGGAGCAGCCAGTAACGCGCAGTTTCTGAGGAGTCGAGCACGAAGGAAAGATTATCGTTGTTGATTCAGGTTTGTCTTACAAAGCAGCGATAGAAAGTTGTTCAGTGTACCGTGAGTACAATTCTTTGAAAGAAAATGATGTGAAAGTTTTCTTAGCTTCCCAAATCGTGTTTTTGTAGATGTATCAATGAAGGTGCGTTGGATCTGCGCCACTACGTTCCACACAGAATACTACAGGCTTCGTTTCTTTATTTTTGTAGTCTTGGCTTGGAGCACAGCACTGTACGATAGTCAAACATGGACTGTGGAGAAACCGGAACAGAAGAGAATCACAACATTTCCGATATGGTTCTACAGACGAATGCTGAAAATTAGGACTGATAAGGTATGAAATGAGGAGGTTCTACGCAGAATCGGAGAGTAAATGAATATGTGGATAACACTGGCAAGGAGAAGGGACAGGATGATGGGACATCTGTTAAGACATCACGGAATGAAAAACTGTAGAGGAAGACAAAGATTGGAATACATCCAGCAAATAATTTACGACGTAGGTTGCAAGTGCTACTGTGAGATTAAGAGCTTGGCACAGGAGACGATTTCGTGGCGGGCCACATCAAACCAGTAAGGAGACTGACTGATGACTTAAAAAAGAAAAAAGTCCACGTTGTCGACACCGTTTTACTCCACACAGTCGTAGGTATAATAACATTTTGTCGCCCTAGGACGTGTATGTTTACTTTCTAGGATTTACAAAGCTTAGGGTGTGTTGAGAACCGGAATACTGCGCCATTCGCATTTTGTTCTTTACTTTGACATTAAATTACGCGCTGAGTACGAGAGAAACGACAAAGGAAATGCAGAATATTACATTATTACGTCGCGATGGATATTGCCGAAAATCTAATATACAATAACAATGAAGGTGGAAACACTAACGTAGGAAATTCATAAACCGAAGTAGAGAAAGACAATGAAGGGTAAGACATAAAAATTAAGAGAATCAATTGAAGCATTACTGCTGCAGGACAAAAGAGGCAAATATACACTGGGCATGGCGAAAACTGTTGCTGAAGAATGAGTGGATGAGAAGATAGAGGCTGGACAGTTCAAACCAGACTGATGTAAAATACTCTGTGTGAAAGGTGTTCTTTTGTATTACTTCAGAAAGCCGTTGTCTTAAAAAGTCCCATAATTCATTGAACATAACTACACTCCCGGAAATTGAAATAAGAACACCGTGAATTCATTGTCCCAGGAAGGGGAAACTTTATTGACATATTCCTGGGGTCAGATACATCACATGATCACACTGACAGAACCACAGGCACAGAGACACCGGCAACAGAGCATGCACAATGTCGGCACTAGTACAGTGTATACCCACCATTCGCAGCAATGCAGGCTGCTAATCTCCCATGGAGACGATCGTAGAGATGCTGGATGTAGTCCTGTGGAACGGCTTGCCATGCCATTTCCACCTGGCGCCTCAGTTGGACCAGCGTTCGTGCTGGACGTGCAGACCGCGTGAGACGACGCTTCATCCAGTCCCAAACATGCTCAATGGGGGACAGATCCGGAGATCTTGCTGGCCAGGGTAGTTGACTTACACCTTCTAGAGCACGTTGGGTGGCACGGGATACATGTGGACATGCATTGTCCTGTTGGAACAGCAAGTTCCCTTGCCGGTCTAGGAATGGTAGAACGATGGGTTCGATCACGGTTTGGATGTACCGTGCACTATTCAGTGTCCCCTCGACGATCACCAGAGGTGTACGGCCAGTGTAGGAGATCGCTCCCCACACCATGATGAAGGGTGTTGGCCCTGTGTGCCTCGGTCGTATGCAGTCCTGGTTGTGGCGCTCACCTGCACGGCGCCAAACACGCATACGACCATCATTGGCACCAAGGCAGGAGAGACTCTCATCGCTGAAGACGACACGTCTCCATTCGTCCCTCCATTCACGCCTGTCGCGACACCACTGGAGGCGGGCTGCACGATGTTGGGGCGTGAGCGGAAGACGGCCTAACGGTGTGCGGGACCGTAGCCCAGCTTCATGGAGACGGTTGCGAATGGTCCTCGCCGATACCCCAGGACCAACAGTGTCGCTAATTTGCTGGGAAGTGGCGGTGCGGTCCCCTACGGCACTGCGTAGGATCCTACGGTCTTTGCGTGCATCCGTGCGTCGCTGCGGTCCGGTCCCAGGTCGACGGGCACGTGCACCTTCCGCCGACCACTGGCGACAACATCGATGTACTGTGGAGACCTCACGCCCCACGTGTTGAGCATTTCGGCGGTACGTCCACCCGGCCTCCCGCATGCCCACTATACGCCCTCGCTCAAAGTCTGTCAACTGCACATACGGTTCACGTCCACGCTGTCGCGGCATGCTACCAGTGTTAAAGACTGCGATGGAGCTCCGTATGCCACGGCAAACTGGCTGACACTGACGGCGGCGTTGCACAAATGCTGCGCAGCTAGCGCCATTCGACGGCCAACACCGCGGTTCCTGGTGTGTCCGCCGTGCCGTGCGTGTGATCATTGCTTGTACAGCCCTCTCGCAGTGTCCGGAGCAAGTATGGTGGGTCTGACACACCGGTGTCAATGTGTTCTTTTTTCCATTTCCAGGAGTGTATTTTTAATAAATGCTTTACAGATTTTTTTTCTTGCTAAATAACAATAATTACGAAACAATAGCAAATCGTCTGTACTACTTAGCTAAAAAATAGTATGCACTGTATTGACAAACCAAAAGAAAATACAGCACGTTCCCGATTTTCAGGGTACATATTCTCTCAGTTGTGGACTATAAAAATAAAAAAACGAAGCCTGAACTGTTCAGTTACCACATTCCATGTTGTACCGCTATCAGAAATCCCTGAGATATTTTCCCGGTTTTGTGCGCATCTCATCTTCAGGTGTATTAACACATCAGAAGTCGATTTTTTTTGTCTGTTTGCGCACTCGTTTCCCTAGGACTCCATTCTTTTAGAATATCACAAGTCGATTTCTTGTCAATATGTTTAGACAGTCGTTTCCCTGGAAACAAAAGATCGATAACATCGGAGTCACGGAAAAGGAAAATTATTTAGGTTTATTTCTGAAATGGTACCATTGTCGATATCCTTGGTGAAACGTGGGCGATAAATAGTTTAGACAAGAAGAGAATAGAAGCTTTCGAAATGTGGTGCTACAGAAGAATGCTGAAGATTATATGGGTAGATCAAATAACTAATGAGGAGGTATTGAATAGAATTGGGGAGAAGAGGAGCTTGTGGCACAACTTGAATAGGAGAAGGGATCGGTTGGTAGGACATGTTCTGAGAGATCGAGGGATCACCAATTTAGTATTGGAGGGCAGCGTGGAGGGTAAAAATCGTAGAGGGAGGCCAAGAGATGAATACACTAAGCAGATTCAGAAGGATGTAGGCTGCAGTAGGTACTGGGAGATGGAGAAGCTTGCGCAGGATAGAGTAGCATGGAGAGCGGCATCAAGCGCGGGCACGTTAGCTCAGTGTGTTCGGTCAGAGAATTAGCTGCCCTCTGTGATAAAAAAAATTAAAAAAAAACTGAGTTAATCGGTCAACAACGAACTTAAATGGATGTCTTACGACGTCCGCCCCGAGCAGATGCAACGGAAAAAAAGTCTCAGGACTGAAGAACACAACAACAACAACAACAAAAGCAACATCGATTTCCTTACAAATAGTTACTATATGTATAATTTATAATCTACAGCAGCTATCTACTTCTGGTGACTACGATGTTTCATTATTATTATTATTATTTCTTGCTGTTACCCACAACTTCCCTCGCGTACCAGTAATTTTGTTGTGATGAGTGATGCTGAGTAAGTAAGTTAATAATTTATAAATGTCTATGTGTACAGTCGTGGAGAGACGTATGTACAAAAAATGTGCACAGTACTGGTACGTAGGTACTTAAGAATGTGTTTCTATCTTTTGCTGTACGTCGAACCTCAAAGCATGTATTATATTTTCTACCTATATTTCAAAGATGTCTCAGTTCATTACGTTCATACAGAATTAGAATTGGAAGAGGCCGAAAAATCATCCAACCATTTGTCCTTGACCTCGGTTTCGATTTTTGTAAAAATATCCTCTTCAGAACTAGTGGGCCCTAAAAATGTATACAACCAGTTCTAAAATGATTTTTACAAACATGATAAAATTTTAATAGAGAAATATTTGTGAGGTAAGCGTACTCACTTCTTACATCACATGATGGTACATCATATGAGATAAAGTCGAGCTGGCTTCTGTCATATACAAAACTGACAAAACAAGAATTATCCCAAACCATGGATTTATATAGCAGCCAGATTGTATATATTGTACTCCAGAATGAATGCTCACTAGTAAATGCCCATATGTAGAGGCTCTTCTCAACATAAAATTCAGTCTGGAACCGCGCGACTGCTGTGGTCGTAGGTTCGAATCCTGCCTCGGGCATGGATGTGTGTGATGTCCTTAGGTTAGTTAGGTTTAATTAGTTCTAAGTTCTAGGGGACTAATGACCACAGCAGTTGAGTCCCATAGTGCTCAGAGCCATTTGAACCATTTGAACCAACTCGCATAATTTACGTGTACATCATGCAAAAGACTTAGACCGACTGCTACAAATATACAGGCTCAAGCGACCAGTAAAAATTGGGCTGCAGAGGGTGCTAAATACATGCACATAAAGACTGCGTCTTGGATGTGTTGAACAGCAGCATTTTAGATTGAAGTGAGCACGAATTTTTCCTCTACAAGACTACTGAAAATATAAAAGATATAGTCATATACATTACGTATAAAATTTCTAATACATTTGCTGACAGAGCTTTATGTAAATACAGTGTGCAGACAGTATAGTTCTGTTTACAAAAGATCACTGTTACAAATTCATGGGGAAAGAAGAGCAAATATGAGAAAAAACAAAGTCCTAAACTAACTCTAAACTCCTCCCGAACAGGCCATGAAGGCCCAACGGTACTGACCGGCCGCCGTGTCACCCTCACTCATAGGCGTCACTGAACGCGGATATTAAGGGGCATGTGGTTAGCACACCGCTCTCCCGGTCGTATGTCAGTTAACGAGGCCGGAGCCGCTACTTCTCAATGAAGTAGCTGCTCAGTTTGCCTCACAAGGGCTGAGTGCACCCCGCTCGCCAACAGCGCTCGGCAGACCGGATGGTCACCCATCCACGTGCTAGCCCAGCGCGACAGCGCTTCACTTCGGTGATCTGCCGGGAACCGGTGTTAGCACTGTGGCAAGGCCGTTGGCTAAAACAACGCCACTAAAAAGAAAAGAAAAAAATTTCCGCTCAAGACTACGGAAGCTTAAGCGATAAGGAAAATGCGAAAACAGTGGGCGCTATATACGAGTTATATGCGCGTAAGCACTGCGTCTTTCTGGTGTTAGATCAGCATAATTTTACATTACAGCAATATGACAATTTCTTAAAGAAGGCCACTAACAAATGCAACAATTTTAGAGGTTTACGTTAAATATAAAATCTGTAACACATTTATGTAGCAAAGTGATACTGGGCCTTCTCTGGCTCACGCAGGAATGGATGTGACATTTTGCCATCAGGGCAACACATACAAACCGTTTTTCTTTCCATTCCATTGCATTATAGTGTCTCCATTTTTTTATCGAACCCTGAAAGATGAATAATTTATTATTAACATAGGCAATTAGTAGATCAAGATAAGACCCAACCTCACCAAAAGTATCCCACGTTCCACGTATAAAGGTACAACGTCTCTCTATATGTCGTACAGCCTTTAAATGACGCCATCGTTACGAGTCCTCAAACGTCTCAGAAGCTATAAGAGACGGGTGACGATCAGCGCGTAAAATGCGATGGCCTTGTGATTGTTCTTGTGGGTCTATAGCTCTTAAGGCGCACGAAGTTCTACGTCCCAGTTCCGGCAGACCTGATATTGCTCCAAGGTTTGTTGGATTCGAGCTCTCTTAGAACTATACTGGTGTCCAAAATTAAAGTAACAAACCACTGTTTCCCCGTCTTTTGTCTAATTCACGGTATAGCCGTGCAAACTGTCAAGAGATGTCCGTACAATCGTGTTCTGCACGGACGGCGACTTTCCGGTCAACGCACAACCACGTCAACGATGACGTCAGGGCACCTGTCAAATTGGGTAGTGTGTGCCGCATCCACAATCGCTGGTATACAGTCACAGACGGGGTGGTATGGCACAAAAAAGACGCTTATCAGACTCTCTGCGCTGGAGGGCCATGAGAAGAATGGAAGCAGCACTAACTTATTTGACTCGATGGCTTAATGTGAATCCTTCTTTTGTGTCTCGGACGTGACGACAATTTCTAGAGACCGAAACGGTATCCCGAAGACAATGGTAGGGCCGACCATGTGTGGTATCAGAAAGAAAGGGATGTTATTTGGCTGCAAGGGCACGACGGTATAGCACGGCAGCTGGCATCTGACCTCGCAGCATCCACTGGACGTGCCGTATCGAGGCAAACGCTGACAAGGCGTCGGTGAAGTGGTCTTTACTGTCGGAGACTTGCTGTATTTGTGCCCCTGATGCGTCTTCACAGAGGGGATGTGACACCTATTTTTGACCTATTTTGTGATTGTATCGATATTTCCATGTCAATTTGTAGTATTGCTTATGTATAATGTATCTATTATGGAAATTCTTTGACTATGTATAAACGTTTCAGTTACGTTTATTATTTAAATTATGCTTGTGAATTTAAATAACGACTTAAACGATTGTTACGTAATGAACTATAAATGACTTGGTCCACAACTAGAGAACGTACGGTTGATTGTAAAAGATGTAGGGGAGCTCCACAGCTACGGAAGTAACCTGGCGGAGTGGAGAACGTGTGGTTGGCGAGCGAGTGGTAAATAATAATTAATGATAAGAACATTTACCTTTTCTCATACATACTGGTGTAGTTTTGTTAATGCGCATGGTTCTTGAAAATGAAAGTTTAAGGGTCCTCATCTAGCAGCCTAGCTAATTAATGAAGCAATACAAAAGGCTCCTTCAGAGCCAGTACGGTTAGATTTGCGTGCTGTTTAGTTGCTTCAAACCGAGTTTAAGAAAGAACCGTTTGCTGTGTTAGCTACTATAATGCAAGCTGGTTAATGCACAGGCGTAGACACCCTGTATTAGGCAATGTTCATTAGAAGACCCCCTGATTTAAATGCTGAATCATTTCAAGCTTTTCCCTGTTCAGTATTGCTACTAGTTTCATGTGTGATGGTATTTCGCTTTATAAACTGTTGCACCTAATTCATTTAAGGAACGTCTTGCTGAGAGGCATATGTTGTTGTTTACTATCTCATTGGCCATTTGCTTAACTGACTTACTAGTTTGTCTGCAAGGTTAGGTTACTTTCTTGTAGTGGGAACAGATATAAGGAAAGAATTTAGTGTGCGTGTGTGTGTGTGTGTGTGTGTGTGTGTGTGTGTTAAAGAAGGCTAGGTTAGCCTTAGCACTGCCTTCTGGTTTATCATTTTGCTTGACACAAGAATGCCTAATTAGGCTGGTGACCTGTTTTAATATGTAATGTAACAAACTGCTTTTTTGCTGGGGCAACGTGTGTTCCTGATCTACTGTTTACTCTTGTTTACACTCTGCTGGAATGTTTCGGAAACGAATCCCAGTTTTATTGTTCTCTTTCCATTAGGTTATCTCACGGTCACAACTACTCAAAAATTCCTTGCAGAGGTATAAAGTTAGCATCGATTATCGTTTAAAGTAGTCGATGTTACCGTTACAGGGAACGTCTAAAGTCGTCAACGTACATTCTGGACGTCGAACAGTGGCCCAATGTTCTTTTCGCACACAAGTCCCGACTTTGTCTGGAGAGTGATTCTCCAAGCATTCGCATCTGGAAGGAACGTGAAACACGATTTCGGGCGGGACCTAAACATTGTGGAAAGAGACCGATGTCAAGGAGGATCCATAATGGTGTAAGCAGGCATTATGGGGACCACTAGAACATCTTTTCATAATACAGTATGGGTGAAGGTTTTTAACTGCTGTCAAGTATCCTGACGAGATCTTGTTACCTCAAATGCCGTTGTTGCGAAGTGCTGTGAACCCAGACTTCGTACTGATGTACTATAATGCTCGACCTCATAGAGCACGGACTGTTAATGTTTTCTTGGAAACGGAAAATGTTGCACGCATGGCATAATCTGCTGGCTCTTCCGATTTGTATCTCACTGAGCCTGTCTGGGATGCGCTAGGGAGGCAGATTGCATCACGTCAGCATCTAGCAACCACTCTCCAAGGCTTGCAAGGATCTCTGTAGGAAGAACAGGCGTTATTGCCTCAACATGAGATTGATGGCATCTTTCACAGGATGCACCGTCGTTGTTCGACCGGTATTGCTGCCAGAGGTAGTCACACCCCATACTGAGCACATTAACCAGTTGTCGGAATGTGTGTGCAAATCAGTTAAGTTGAAAAAAAGAACATTTTTATCCACCGTTATGCATATAGGAGTTATTTATGATTGTATTCTTTACACTGTTTCTACTTTACTGTCATTTGTTTATACTATTTCGTGGGAAAATAAACGCAACCTTGCAAAATTTCCATTCTTTACCTTAGTTTTGGACACCAGTGTACGTGCTAAATAGACTTACATTGGCAATATTATTTAGCGTACGGCTCATACAGACGTATCATAAAATTAAATTACATATACATATGTACATATTTACAGACAAGAAAGTTAAGTTTGGCTTTACAACTGAATATCCAGTCTTCAATCCAGCGCACCGCATCTGTCGTTGTTAGCAGGAAGTCCTCTTCGACACCATGATAGGCTCGAATCCTGCATTCACTGACAATGTGGGCTAGGCAGCTTCTTCCACTTAAAGAGAGCATCCCTCCATCGGTCATGACCAGTA
The DNA here is from genome assembly GCF_023897955.1 of Schistocerca gregaria. Lineage (NCBI taxonomy): Eukaryota > Metazoa > Arthropoda > Insecta > Orthoptera > Acrididae > Schistocerca > Schistocerca gregaria. The sequence continues at coordinate 426,935,982 of NC_064927.1, forward strand.
CTGATTCTGTTGAGAGTAGTCCAGTTCGTGTGTGGTAGGTCGAATCCACTTGCAAGTTTAGCACCTGAAAAGTTGTTATGCAGGCGCACATCTGTCACTGCTTCCCACCGACTTTTCCATTCTTGAATTTGAAATCCTTAGCAGCCATGTCAGCAGCATCGCACACAGTTGGATGTCGTGATTTCAATCTCTTACGATTTTAAAGTGGCAGGTCGCTATGCACGGGTAGGTTAGAATTCCTGGAGATCTTGTGGGATTCCCTCATAAGGGCAGTACATCTGCGTAGATCTGGAGGCATTATACCGGTTAACAGTGGAAGCCAATTAACTGGAGTAGATTCTTCAGTCCTGAGACTGGTTTGATGCAGCTCTCGATGCTACTCTACCCTGTGCAAGCTTCTTCATCTCCCACTACCTACTGCAGCCTACATCCTTCTGAATCTGCTTAGTGTATTCATCTCTTGGTCTCCCTCTATGATTTTTACACCCCCATGATGCCCTTCAGTACTGAAATGGTGATCCCTTGATGCCTCAGAACATGTCCTACCAACCGATCCCTTCTTCCAGTCAAGTTGTGTCACGAACTCCTCTTCTCCCCAATTCTATTCAATACCTCATCATTCGTTATGTGATCTATCCATCTAATCTTCAGAATTCTGCTGTAGTAACACATTTCGAAAGCATCTATTCTCTTCTTATCCAAACTATTTATCGTCCATGCTCCATTTCCATACATGGCTACACTCCATACAAATACTTTCAGAAACAACTTCCTGACACTCAAATCAATACTCGATGTGAACAAATTTCTCTTCTTCAGAAACGCTTTCCTTGCCATTGGCAGTCTACATTTTATATCCTCTCTACTTCGACCATCATCAGTTATTTTGCTCCCCAAATAGGAAAACTCCTCTCACATACAGTACACCATATTTAAAAACGTTAATAACACTCAAAAAGTTACAACATCCTGAAGTTTCCTATGGGTTCCTACTAGTTAAGCTACCTCTATACCAAATTTCATCGGAATCGGTAAAGCTGCAGCATCGTGAAAACGTGACACAGTTACTTTCGTATTTATAGTATTACTGTGGGAGTATGGATTAGTATGGATTAAACGCGTTGAAGATTTATAAACACAAGCGTTGTATTCTATCTGTTACACGACGCTGCCCTCGCATATCAGTAAAATGAAATGTGTGTATGGAGTTATAGGCCGGGAGACGCCGGTCGGGATGTTGGAGTGTTTGGCGCAAGTCTTTTTATTTGACGCCACTTCGGCGACTTGTGCGTCGATGACGATAAAACGATGGCGAGGATAATATACATATCCATTCGTGAGCGGAAAAAACTCAACCCTGTCGGGAATCGACTCTTTATTTTCCAACAAGAGAAGGTAAACGTTTGTTTACAAATTTGAAGGATTACAATGCAACAGAAGAGTGGGCCCTGCGGTATTTCAGATGATACCTGTGGATCGGTACAGTTTTGTCACTGTCAAAGATTTTCTGGACATTTTCCTTTGCACTTTTTCCCTCAAATTGCTTTCGTTGATTTTGTGTCTCTTGTTTATTACCGTACAGTAATTTAAATTGGTTTTTGAAGTGTCTTTGGCAACTTCAGCAACTGGGTGTGAAAGGTGGGGTGGCGGGAGTACGAAGATAGAAAGGAAAAAATGAAGGCCCGATATCCCACGCCAGAGAGCCAGTAATGCTGACCATATGGCCACGTGCTGTTCACGCAAATCAAAACGCGTAGTGGGAACAAGAGACGGACCAGTGAAGTGCATCGTTTATTCCTTGGACGAGTAGCTCATTTTGATAGGTTGATGTTTATTCCTTGTTTTCGTTTTTCGTTTAGAGCTTGAAACGTCCCCTTAGAACAATTTATACACGTCTGGTCTATGTGAAACGTCCCCTTTGAACAATTATACAAGACTGTGCTTAAACTGACACACAATATTTTTAGCGCAACGCAATCTGACTTCCAAAAATCCCTACGAAAGAATGGCCCTGACTAGCATTAATCTATACCTTTCACAAATCACTTACCTCAGAAAAAATCTTCGTTACTCGAACTACTGCAATACAGCGAGCACCACTACTGCCAGCTAAATAAAAGATTCTAACTGCGGAAGGCACTAACTACTGATAGGTATAGTTAGCAAATGAAAGATTTTAATAGAGAACAAACAGTGTATTTACCTTAATAGTCAAAAAATATATGATAGTTCATGACATCCAGTCTTACAAATTACAAAACTCCGCCATCTCTCTCCCCACGTCCACCACTGCTGGCGGCTCACCTCCAACTGCGCAACGCTACGTGCTGTTAGCATCCAGCTGTCGCTGCCCAACACTACAATGGCAGACAACAATGCAAACCAGCCACAGACTGCACACGGCACAGCCAGTGATTTTTATACAGAGCGCTACGTGGCGGCGGCGTTACCAATAAAAAAACCTAAACAGCCTACTTACATAGCCCCCATGCTCCCCACAAAAAAATTTACAAGTTGTTTTGGGCAGTGGCCAACACAGATTTGAAATTTTTTTTCATAATTACAGTAACAAAGAAATGAAATGCACACACTTATCGACACAATGTTGGTCAAAAGCTAAAATTTTCTCACAGTCCATAAAGACAATCATGATCATTCATCAAAGTAAAATTGCAGTGTTTTTCTCAAAGTCTGAGTAGTAAAAGAAAATGCACACGGAAGTAGTGGATTTCCATGCAGTTTTGAAGAAGTAGTGTTGTCCTTCCAACGGAAAGACAGTGCTGACTCTTGACATGCAGACAGGTAATGGGCCACAACAGAGCAAACCCACAGCAGAGTCAGTCGAAGTTTTGAAGAATATTGGTAGGTAGGTCATCACAGAGTAGACCCCTTGTAGTCCTGGTAGAGATTACGGTATTGGTGGGCCACCAGAGGTGCAGACCCATTGCAGTCCTTGTAGAAATAATGGTATCGGTGGGTCGTCAAAGGTGTAGACCCACTGTAGTCCTTGTAGAGATGGCCAGCAGCCATCTGTTTGACTGTGCAGGTGCACAATCACCATTGAAGAGTCTTGCGGATAATATAGCAAGTCCAAAACCACCACTTGTGCACTCACAAAAATTGTTTTTGAAATGTTCTTACAACCAGCAATGCTGTTATCCAGTCCCTTACTGAATTATTAACACACGTGCAAACACTATCAGTCCCTACTTCTCACATATTGTCCATATACTATGACCAACAGAAATGTGTGCAGTGAAATGTAATTTACAAGTTACTTAATTTGATGAACTGGTGTCAATTACAATTTTATAACATGAGAATACAATAACAAAGGTACAAAATATATCATTAAAGAACAAAACAATACAGATAACATTTGTAGTAGTACAGGCTTTACAAAAGAATCGAAATAGCAAATACATCAGTGTTACAAAAATTACGACATAAGTACATACATAAAAGATCAAAATAACTTTTGAAACATCAACTTCACACATGAGCATTAAAACAGAACAGAATAAATAATTTCTAAACATATTTACAAAGAAAACGACATATTATTAATGCAAATTATATTTGATGATAACAGTAGTCCTCATCATAGTGAATGTAGCTGAATATTAGAAAATTCTACAACATAAGTCTTATCAGATAAACATATAAAGACATGAAGAACATAAATACATAAGGGTACACAAACAAATAGTGGGATAACACAAGGAAAGGGCAGGGTTTGTTTTACTGCAGTATTTTGCAAACAAACTTTCTTTACTTCTTGGAGATCTCCCTTCGTTCTTCATTATTTCCAAAAAGTCCTATCTATACCTGCTTTCTGTACTTTTCTCATCCTCTTTCAAAAATAGTTTTTCTCCACTGTACACTACTCTTTTTGGCCAAACCATTTTCTTAAAGCTTCTCAATGCTTTTCTTCCAATTCATCATAGTTAGTTTCTTATATAGTCTACCCCCTCTTAAGCTAACTTAAAATCTACTGAGCTCAGATGCTAAACTAAGGGACGACGCAATGCAGCAGCACAAAACGATTAACACAAACAGCAATGAATAAAAAATGCAAGTAAGCATAGCAAGCAGCAATAAATGTAATAACTTATACCTAAACATGACAAACCCACAAGCAGAAAAAATAGTACACTAAAGACAACAATGCAGATAAGGGAAAGTTATAATCACATCTTAATGACTATGTAATTAAAGTGGTGCACCACAAAAATTTATTGTAAAAAAATATTACCATGTACTTGAAAAGAAAATTATATGTACAGTTACTGTTATTAGTCGCTTGTTATTGCTCTTTTCATTCCAAGAGCACCTTTTTCGAAGAATGTGGATCATAAAATAATTATTTAATAGATCTGTTGACAGAAAGTGTTCACATTAGCAAATGCATTTAATTTTATTTTATAAAACCAATGCTGCAACACAGCTGGAAAACAGATATCAAATGAAATAAGCAACTATGTACAAAGCATAAAAATATCATTCAATAGTCATTCGACATTTCATAAGTTACTAGAATTCTCTCAACTCTCGTAGAAAGACGTTTGTTATAATCAGGTGTCAGATGTAAGAAAGTATCTTTCCAAGTAATGAGCGTGTCGTTTTTGCGATGCTTTCTACAAAGGAATGTCAATAGCGAGGACAATGGCCTCCCTTTTTTTTTCTTGTGCCTCTGAAAGGCACACACTAATGGCTTGTTTCCTGGTGGCTGTCGCCCAGCTGGGCGCCAACGACGCATTACGTGCAGGTGGTCACTTAACTTTCTTATCGAAATATTTACGACACCAGTTTCCGCTACAATGGCAGTCTCATATAAAAATTTCACAGGTCGAGAATTTGCGTTTCAAATCTTAATAAGTCAAAAAATATATGATAGTTCATGACATCCAGTCTTACAAATTACAAAACTCCGCCATCTCTCTCCCCACGTCCACCACTGCTGGCGGCTCACCTCCAACTGCGCAACGCTACGTGCTGTTAGCATCCAGCTGTCGCTGCCCAACACTACAATGGCAGACAACAATGCAAACCAGCCACAGACTGCACACGGCACAGCCAGTGATTTTTATACAGAGCGCTACGTGGCGGCGGCGTTACCAATAAAAAAACCTAAACAGCCTACTTACAAAACGCGTAGTGGGAACAAGAGACGGACCAGTGAAGTGCATCGTTTATTCCTTGGACGAGTAGCTCATTTTGATAGGTTGATGTTTATTCCTTGTTTTCGTTTTTCGTTTAGAGCTGTACTTCCGACGTTCTCCAGGTAAATAAATGTCTCTAAGTATATGTGGGTTTAATTTCTGACCTACAGCGTCTTAGAAAAAAAAATGAAAATTCCGTGTGGCTAGGATCTCCCGTCGGGTAGACCGTTCGCCTGGTTGAAGTCTTTCGAGTTGACGCCACTTCGGCGACTTGCGTGTCGATGGGGATGAAATGATGATGATAAGAACAACACAACACCCAGTCCCTGAGCAGAGAAAATCTCCGAGCCAGCCGTGAATTTAACCCGGGCCGTTAGGTATGACATTCCGTCGCGCTGACCACTTTTTTTTCATTCACTCAGTTTTTTTATTACAAAGGGCAGCTAACCCTGTGACCGAACACGCTGAGCTACCGTGCCGGCGACCACTCAGCTACCAGGGGCGGACAGCGTCTTAGAAGTCATAACAGACGAGTGACTCTCAGCGGCTAAAATGCGACGGGCATGTGGCGGATATTAGTATAGCAATACGGAGTAAACACGTAGAAGATTGTATAAGCATTGTATTCGTTCCGTTGAATTACATTATTCAGAACATATCAAACAATAGCACCATTTTCAAAAATACGATCAAGTTTAAAATCCAAAGAATAAATTGTTTTTTCAAAGAGTAATTATTGATCGATATTTCACGTTACATTCTTCAAATCAATAAATGTCTTGTTCTAGACGCTTTCTAAAATAACCTATGTTCTTCTCGGTGCTCATGCTCTCTCCATACCCAATTTCTCCAAAATCGGTTTACCGATTCAACTGTACAAGCGTAACATACAGAAAACCAGTTGTTCAATCTCCTGTTAGCAGCCGATTAAGCTCTATTCTCGGAATAGCGCGAGAAACGCGTTGTACAAACCCGGACTAACCCCTAATAGGAGAATAAACTCGAAATATCTTACTTAACAGGCAATTTCTGGCCGGTTAGTGAGCTTAACCAGGGAATAACTTTTCAAGATAGCAGGTATAGTGACAGATGTAGTCAGCAATTACGAGATTTTGGCTGAACTGTTCATGAGAATAGGGAAGGAAAAGAAAGAGTGACGACGTCGATTCCGAATTTATATCCAGATTTTGCTTATCAGAGGAAGTCGTACTTCGTCTTGTCAGTCTTGTACGTGAGGAACTGGAGCACATGACGGGCAGGAGAGACTGTTTCTCTGTTTTCTTAAATAATACTGTTTATTTGCAGTTATATCCATTCGATTTCAGTACCTCGTGAATTCCGTCGTGGTGTTTATGTAAATCAGGCGTATTAAAATGATGATTCGTAAAAAAATTGCCTTGTTCATCTGGCGTTGTGTCAAAATTGCTGCAGTAGCGAAAACGACTATTCCGTTCTATTTAGTTGACAGTGCAATAATAGACTTAACCAAAACGAAAAACCACGTCAGTTATGTGCACAGTTTGCATTGACAGCTTTTTCAGTTTTTGGCGAATCATCGCATTTCGTATTGCAAAAAGTTTCGACAAAACAGTAGTGTCCCAATCTGATCAACAGCAGAAAATGTTCCACTCTCTTTTCTGTTGAGAATGCCCCTTTGTGTACACACCACATCAGTGTCAAAACAACTTTCCACCTATTATTGAAAATATTAGGATTACAGGCCCATTGATGCTTCAGAGCAAGAAGATTATCTCCCACCTACCATTATTCACTGAAGCCAGTGAACTATTTGTTCTTACTCAGCCTAAGTGTAATACTGTACTGTTAAGAGGAAAGTAAGATTTTTTTTAAAGTGATACTTTCCCAGCTGTAGAACGGAGCTGTTGTTTCTCTGTTATTTGTATTATCCACATACGGCCACCCACATTTATCATAAAATAATAGCTGTATTTGTATGCTGTAAGAACAGAACAGTAATCTACTTTTATCTGCATAGTTGTAGCATCTGGAAGGAGTGCCTGGGATGCTATGTTTTGAAATTTCCTTGAATATCAAGTTATTCTCAGTGTTCTCCATTATGTCAATCTGTAGATAGTTGAAGGTAACAAACTGAAATATCATATACTGTACGTGTGTGAAGTACCATTTTTCTGAAATTGATGGTTTATTATGATTGTTTAGTGTAACAAAAAGTTTGATAGCACACTAATGTCCCTAGTTCACTCAGCCAGATGTATAGCAGATATTGTTGGTCACTCTTATATCCCACTGGGACCATAACTTTCCATCCTTTAGTGAATGTTTAAGAGCAACAAAATAGTCCACCACCTAGCATTATTCCCATAAACATTTAAATTATTTGTGTGTACTCCAGCTAAGTTTAACACAGTAAAATTAATAGGAAAGTACTCTTTAAAAAAATACAAAAAAAACCTATAGCAGATAGCTGTGGTGTTTCTCAGTTATTAGTATTATTCACATAACCACATGCATATTTATCGTAAGTAATTCACTCTGTATGATAAGAACATAGGACATAGGTACTTTTCATTCAGTTAACAGGAATCTTTAGTTACTGGATCTACAAAATCATAACAGTGAAAGGAGTGGCTGCAAATTATGTTCTTAAATTTCTCTTGAATTGTGTCATGTCATTCTTTTCTTTCTCTTAGAAATGACTCTGTTCTACCAGTGAACTAGCTGCTCCAGACACTCAAATGTTTTGCCCCTGGTCATTTCTTTCTGTCCACTGGAGATTTTAAGGCTGTTGGCAAAGGGGCAGCCAGCATGATTGTTAAAAGGATGTGTATGACGCTGGACAACATGTACAATAGACAGTTTTTCTTAATGTTTCAGTTCTCTGATGCAATAAAAAGAAAAGAAAATAAGCAAATGTATATGAATTAATATATTTTTATTCTGAAATCATTTGTATTAATTTCTATTTTCTGATCCTAATTTTGAGGTTTATGATCCTTTTTAAACCAATACAGTTCTTTCTGCCTTGTCTGGTTCTTGTCAAGGTACTTTCGAAGAAGCACCATGTTCAACTCTGCTAATTCTTTCGCATTAGAGAAATGCTAATTTTATTCTGAAAACAAAACTGACAGTTCTAAGCTGAGATGACATGAGAAGAAGGAAAAACGCAGTGAAGGTGCCAGGCCGCTGGTTACTTCCCCTCCCCCTCCCGGATTACATACAGGTACTAGAGACGACTGAATAACCCAAAATTATGTATGAAAGAGTTTCTCAACCATTTGTGGTGAGATACAACAACAGCAGCCTCCAGTTTGGTATGCGCCATAGGTACATTTCAAACCCAAGATTATAAAAAAGATAATGGGTGCTTATTGTAAATGTTGGCATCTTATTCTTCATATACACCCTCAATATAATTAATATGCATCACATCACAGAAACATTATTTATATAAACCCAAGAACTGCAAAAGTGGATGCACAGTGTTCAATAATTTAGCAAGGGTATTTTCTGTGTAACACCCATTGCTGCTGTAATGAATGAATCATTCCCCTAAGACGTGAATACAACAGCGAGCTAGCCAGTAATGCCTTTCAGAATTTTCAGTCAAATCAATCTCCATGATGTCAATGTTGTCACAGTTTGTTGGAGACCAACTATTTCACAAAGCAGACCTCATATCACAGTTGCTCCTATTTATGTGCCTACTTACAGCTCAATTCACCATCTACCGTACAGCTATATTTGATGGAATACTATCGTGTAGATATGTTGCATCTGAATGTAACTGACTGTGGCGTCTTTCTGTTGACAATTTTATCAAATTGTGTATTTAATTGTACACAATTTGTAACTTACATCCCACATATGGGGCGCCATAAATCTAAAGCTTCTGCTACCTTTTCTGTGCTTAATATTTACGTGTTTCTTTCTTTAAATAGTAATAATAATAATCATATGTCAGTTTTAGTTACTCTGTCGATCTATGTGAAGTTGTTTGTGAATGGAAACTGTTGCATATTTTTTCGTGTACTTTATTCAGCAATCTAGAAAGATCTCTTATTGGTCAAATAGCAAATACCTGACCAATTATCTAAATTCAAGATAGGAAGTTAGGCATATATGTACCCTACCAATTTAGGTAAATGTTTTGCAATTTCAGCAGACGACGACTACATAAAGTGACGTCCGCGAAAATACCCAGAGTGCTCTTCAGTCGTTGCCAGCTTGACATGAACGCTATTCCGGGAATAACTAACAGAAGAATAAAATGGCGACATACAACGCGCACTCCAGGTTAATCAGTGGTTAGCCTATTCCTCGGTTAGCTAGCCCTAGATTTATCCCAAGACTGTGCAACTGGCCGTTAGACTGTGTTATTAGTATGCATTATTATTACGTTTTGAGCTGTGGTGATACCTATACAACAGTCCAAACATAGGCCTCCATATAAATGTAAAACAAATTGCAGACACGTGGTCATTAACAAGGAGACAAATACATTTCGTCTCTTAGTTTAACAATGCAGAACAATAGGTCAGGTTGGTGCGGCTTTTACATTATGTGATTAAAAGTATCTGGATACCCCCCAAAACACACGCTTTTCATATTAGGTGCATTCTGCTTCCACTTAATGCCAGGTACTCCATATCAACAACCTCAGCAGTCATTAGACATCGTGGGAGAGCAGAATGGGGCGCTCCGCGAAACTGACGGATTTCGAACGTTGTCAGGTGATTCAGAGTCACTTGTATCATACGTCTGTACGCGAGATTTCCACACTCCTAAACATCCCTAGGTCCACTGTTTCCCATGTGATAGTGAAGTGGAAACGTGAAGGGACGCGTACAGCACAAAAGCTTAGAGGCCGACCTCATCTGTGTACTGACAGAAACCACCGACAGTGGAAGACGGTCGTAATGTGTGATAGGCAGACATCTATCCAGACCGTAACACAGGAATTCCAAACTGCATCAGAATCCGCTGCAAGTACTATGACAGCTAGGCCCGAGGTAAGATAACTTGGATTTCATGGTCAAGCGGCTGCTCATAACCCATACATCAGACTGGTAAATGCCAAACGATGCCTCGCTTGATGTAAGGAGCGTAAACATTGGACGACTGATAACTTGGATTTCATAGTCAAGCGGCTGCTCATAACCCATACATCAGACCAGTATATGCCAAACGACGCCTCGCTTAGTGTAAGGAGCTTAAACATTGGATGACTGAATCATGGTACACAATGCGGTGATCCGTTGGCAGGTAGTGGGCTGGCGAACGTCCAGAGAACGTCATCTGTCAGCGAGTGTAGTGTCAACAGTAAAGTTCGGAGGCGGTGGTGTTATGGTACGGTCGTGTTTTTCATGGAGGGGACTTGCACCTCTTGTTGTTCTGCGTGGCACTTTCATAGTACAGGCTGACACTGATGTTTTAAGCACTGTAGGTGCCTCGGTGCTCCTGGACGCCTACTGTGGACTGGAGGCCGAGCAGTGACCTCTCCAGTTGTCAGGAAGCTAGGAAATGACTGAGGACGCGTCAGAAACGCCAAAGACACGTTGTTGTGTTGTTGTCTTCAGTCCTGAGACTGGTTTGATGCAGCTCTCCATGCTACTCTATCCTGTGCAAGCTTCTTCATCTCCCAGTACCTACTGCAACCTACATCCTTCTGAATCTGCTTAGTGTACTCATCTCTCGGTCTCCCTCTACGATTTTTACCATCCACGCTGCCCTCCAATGCTAAATTTGTGATCCCTTGATGCCTCCAAACATGTCCAACCAACCGATCCCTTCTTCTAGTCAAGTTGTGGCACAAACTTCCGTTCTCCCCAATCCCATTCAATACCTCCTCATTAGTTACGTGATCTATCCACCTTATCTTCAGTATTCTTTTGTAGCACCACATTTCGAAAGCTTCTATTCTCTTCTTGTCCAAACTAGTTATCGTCCATGTTTCACTTCCATACATGGCTACACTCCAAACAAATACTTTCATAAATGACTTCCTGATACATAAATCTATATTCGATGTTAACAAATTTCTCTTCTTCAGAAACGCTTTCCTTCCCATTGCCAGTCTACATTTTATATCCTCTCTACTTCGACCATCATCAGTTATTTTACTTCCTAAATAACAAAACTCCTTTACTACTTGAAGCGTCTCATTTCCTAATCTAATTCCGTCAGCATCACCCGATTTAATTTGACTACATTCCATTATCCTCGTTTTGCTTTTGTTGATGTTCATCCTATATCCTCCTTTCAAGACACTGTCCATTCCGTTCAACTGCTCTTCCAAGTCCTTTGCCGTCTCTGACAGAATTACAATGTCAATGGCGAACCTCAAAGTTTTTACTTCGTCTCCATGAATTTTAATACCTACTCCGAATTTTTCTCTTTTTCCTTCACTGCTTGCTCAATATACAGATTGAATAACATCGGGGAGAGGCTACAACCCTGTCTCACTCCTTTCCCAACCACTGCTTCCCTTTCATGCCCCTCGACTCTTATGACTGCCATCTGGTTTCTGTACAAATTGTAAATAGCCTTTCGCTCCCTGTATTTTACCCCTGCCACCTTTAGAATTTGAAAAAGAGTATTCCAGTCAACGTTGTCAAAAGCTTTCTCTAAGTCTACAAATGCTAGAAACGTAGGTTTGCCTTTTCTTAATCTTTCTTCTAAGATAAGTCGTAAGGTCAGTATTGCCTCACGTGTTCCAACATTTCGACGGAATCCAAACTGATCCTCCCCGAGGTCCGCATCTACCAGTTTTTCCATTCGTCTGTAAAGAGTTCGCGTTAGTATTTTGCAGCTGTGACTTATTAAACTGATAGTTCGGTAATTTTCACATCTGTCAGCACCTGCCTTCTTTGGGATTGGAATTATTATATTCTTCTTGAAGTCTGAGGGTATTTCGCCTGTCTCATACATCTTGCTCACCAGCTGGTAGAGTTTTGTCATGACTGGCTCTCCCAAGGCCGTCAGTAGTTCTAATGGAATGTTGTCTACTCCGGGGGCCTTGTTTCGACTCAGGTCTTTCAGTGCTCTGTCAAACTCTTCACGCAGTATCGTATCTCCCATTTCGTCTTCATCTACATCCTCTTCCATTTCCAAAACGTTGTTAATTCATAATACCTTTATTCCTGCAGAGTACAATGTGGCGCGCGTAACAAAGGCTGGCTGAGCTTGGTGATATCAACGACGTTCCTCGAGTCCTCGCTGACTCGTAGCGACGACACCAGCTCCGGGCCTCACATCTTGCTAGCGCTGCGCCGCGAGCTGTGATGCAGCGGAGGAATGCCCTTACTTCGTCCGCGCGTGGCTGGCTGCAAGCTGCTGCACGCAGGAAGCTCCGGGTTGGAGTCCCGGCGCTGTCGGCACGAGAGGCGTTCTTATAGGGCGGGGCGTACTCTATCCCACCCCATCTTCTTCCCTGCTTCTTCTGGTGGCTTGTCTGCGGTGGACAGGCGGAACGGGCTGCAGTCCCCCAGCATCGTCGGCTCACCCGGTTGCGACGGTGGATGCACAGGGCCTAGGCCCCGCACGATCTCGACGACAGCTCATTGATGTGGTCAGCATTGGCGGCGAGCGAGTCTGCTGCGATGTCTGCTAATCCTGGGCCAATGATTGACAGCGGCAGCAGAGAGGACCAGAGCTGATACTGTCCCCTCACATCTGCTGCTGTATGGGCCGCCCCTACTGCAACGTCTCCTTAATAAAGATTAACATGTCGATCACCGAGCTGAGCGATACAGCGACCCCATACACATCTAACATCTAGTCTAACTGCGAGTGCCTTGTTGCTATCAACGCTGGGGTATTTAAAGGAAGCACGAGCGACGTCTTGATGTCATGCTCGTTTGTAATGAACGCATTCGTTCCACTTATACTGCTGATTCATCTGTCGTACTCGCCCCTTAGGTGTTCTTGCGACAGAGTTACATGTTGTTACTGCAGACTTACGCGAAGTTGTGAAATTCAGTACAGCTGACGCTATACCTCGGTCTTGCACTCTACGAAATTCTCCGTCTAACACAAACCCGCATGCTAAGCAATTCTCTCTTGCCTGTTGTGTGTAACCTTGCCATTGCACCTGCGTGACGACACATTCCATACATGTGCAACCCCTTACCTCTTGGCGAACCTACTGAATCTGGCTTTCGGCATAGGCAACGAAACTTTGACAATATTCCACGTTTACAACTCTTTACTATTCTGCAACACTACACATCCCCCTCCTTTAAGAAAATTCGTCCCGAATTTTACTATTCTGGACTTACTGTCTGTGCATGCCATACTTCCTTATACTCTACAGGTATCTCACAACTACTCCTTCAACACTGTGAAACTTTTCTTATCCGCTAATAATCCATTTATATTTAATACTGATTCCAATCCTATCATTGGTTATCTATTTATATTACGTTCCACTATTCCCAATCCATCCCATAGGTATTTGATGTACTCATGTTATTTCAGAATGAGAGATCTTTTTCCGTATACAAAAGCCCGTGGTCTGCCAACATAGTGGTAGTTCCTAAGATGTCATTGGACGGTACTAAGAAGTATACGTTTTGTTGTGACTATCGTTTTTTGAACGCACGAACTGTAGCAGATGCGTATTCAATACCGAACATCACGGAAACATTGGACAACCTAGGTCGGTGTAAATAGTTTTTGACAATAAATCTAAAGAGGGGGTACCATCAGATAGAAGTAAGTCACGAGGATAGACCGAAGACGGCCTTTGCAACAAGCCTTGGTCACTTTCAGTATCGCAGAATGCCAGTTGGCTTGAAAAACGCTCCTGCTACTTCCCAGTGTCTGTTAGACGGTGTGCTTCGGGGACTGAAACCAAAGATTGCTATGGTATACCTCAGTGATATTGTTACTTTTTCGCGTAATATAGAAGAACATGTGGAACGACTGAACGAAGTATATAGTAGGCTAAGAGCGGCAAATCTTACGCTTAATGTCGAGAAATGTCAGTTTGCTCAGACGCAAGTGACTTATCTTGGGGGTATTATCAGTCAGGATGGGGTAAGAACGGATCCTCGTCTAACGTCGGCCAGTACCTCAGACTACTAAAAAAGTTCAGCAATACGTCGGTTTATGTAATTACTACAGACGATATGTAAAGGGGTTCGCGGAAATTGAACATCCATTAACGAGATTGTTAAAGAAACGTGTTAAGTTTGAATGGACAGCACAGTGTCAGGAGGCATTCGAGAAGCTCAAACAGATACTAACATCAGACCCAGTGTTGATACTTCCTGATTTCGAACAAGGGTTCATACAATCTTGTGATGCTAATATCGCTGTAGGTTGTATTCTTTCTCAGAGGGTTAATGGACAGGAACATCCAGTGGCTTATGCTTCCAGGCAGCTAAATAAGGCAGAGAATAATTATTCAACTATAGAGAAAGAAATGTTAGCAGCGACTTATGGTATCTCGTATTTTCGCTGTTATTTATATGGGCGTAAGTTGAAGGTGATTACAGATCACACAGCATTGAAGTGGTTGTTGGGGTTGGAAGATCCTTCGAGTCGTTTAACGACATGGGCACTGAAACTAAGTGAATTTGACTACGAGGTAATTCACAAACCAGAGGTAAAACATACGAATGCAGATGCGCTTAGTAGAAAAATAGCAGCTGTACAAGTTGTGGGCATAAGTGAGAAGGAGTGGATAAAGGCGCAAGCCACTGACAGAGAATGTCAATTCTTCCGAACGCAACCGCAGTTTGAAGTGCAGGATGGGTTCCTTTGCAGGAAGACGAAGTGCAGACTACGCGTCGTAGTAGCGGAGTCGCTGAGGGAAGAAGTGTTGAAACAAGCGCAGGACCATGTATTGTCGGGTCATGGTGGTAAAAGAACGACTGGTAGACGGGTAGCTGAGAGGGTTGTGTAGAAGACACGTCGCAATGATGTACAGCAGTATGTGCGAAACTGTATACCGTGTGCGCAGAGAGCAGATTTAAGTCATCAGAAAATTCCGTTACAGAGACTACCTGAAGCGGATCGTCCGTTCGCATTCATAGGATTAGACTTAATCGGAGCATTTAACAAGATCCAAGCGGGTAATCGATACGTATTAACAATATTAGATCATTTTTCCCGATACCTTGTAATGGTAGCTATTCCAGATCAGAAAGCAAGCCTTAGTAAATAACTGGTTACTGAAGTATGGTGTGCCTGATACTATAATTACGGATCAGGGTAGTAACTTTATGTCGGAGCTGATGAAGCAGTTATGCCGTTTTCTGAAAGTTAAGAAATTGCGGACAAGCCCATTTCATCCTCAGTCGAATGGACGAACAGAACGGGTTCATAGGACGTTAGTTAAGATGATTAGTCATTACGTAAATTCAGAACACACGGACAAGCGGATATAACGCGAAAGTTCATACAGGAACGGGGCTCTCTCCGTATGAGGTAATTTATGGTCGGAAAATGCCATCACTATTTGATGTGCTCAAACCTCAGGTAGGTTCACAGCATGAGTCAGTGAAGAATTTTGCCAAGAAATTGAGAGAGATTTGGCAAAGAGTACGGCGTGCTAATACTAAAGCTTTGGAGAAACGAGAGAGTATTGGGCAAAGAACAGGTAAACTGCCGCAATACAGAATTGGTCAATGGGCATTGTTGGCTAATCCTTATGTTCCGAAGGGTAAAAAGAAGTAGTTTTTGACGAGATATTCTGGGCCGTATCAGGTAAATGAAATAGAATCTCCAGTGAACGTAAAGTTGCAGTTACCAACCAAGTTGACGTGAGTAGGATTAAGCCGTTTAAGGGCGCAATGGATGCGTTACCGCAGATTCCTCCAGAAGTAACATAGTGTGTGAGGGTACAGAAGCAAAAAGAACAGCAGAGGAACGTTCCTTACGCACTTAGGTCTAGGGATAATTAGATTAAGTGTCCTCGGAGAGAAACATGTAGTATTTATTGTTACTAGGTAATAGGGTATGTGTAGTTTTTACTTGTCATTTGTGTGTTTTAGACTTGGTAAGGAAGACAGCGATTGACATGGCTTCATTTTCCTTCAGGTGCCGTGCCAGGATGTGGCCCGGGAAACTTTTCGTCAGTCTGGTACTGCTACACTGTTGCAGAGGAGAGGTGGTGCAGGTGCAACCACTAGATAATTGCAAGGCAATTAGATGTGGTATTGCCTAGGCCCCGACGATCTCAACGACGGCTCAGCACCTGATTGAACATATGCCTGCGAGAGTGGAAGCTGTCATCAAGGGTAATGGTGCACCAACACCATAATGAATTGCAGCATGACCAATGGACGGCGCCACAAAATTATGAATTATTTTCACCCAGGTGTCGGGATACTTTTGATCACATAGTGTATTCTGTTAGGGGACGAGGAAGATGCGGTAGCAGCCAACCGGCGAAATATTCATGTGTCGCACGAAATCCGTCACTTCCGGCGAATGTCGCTCGGTTGGAAGCAATTGAGAATCAGCATTGATAGTCACTCCCTTCGGTTTATTCAATAATTGATCCAGCGAGACGTTGTAGCTTGTAACCAGTGTTGAAGATTCACACTTGATGTGTCTCCCGTTATGCATATATGTACTTAAAATTTGTTCGTATCTAAAATTTATTCTTTTTGTGTGTTTGTTGTGCGTAATGCGAGGAGAACGCCGACAAGTTGTTCCAGCGGTGTCCACCCTCAAGAGCGTGTGGCGATGCTACTCATTTCAGCAGGTAGAGCCGACAAGAACATCGCCCCACCATTTTCTTGAACGCCTGTATTCATTCAGAGAGAATTGAAATATGAAAATAATCGTAAAAAGTTATTGCTTGACTCTCAAGCTCTTAACACGTATCATATTTTTGAAACATTTCTTCAATGTGAGAAAATGAAGCGTGGCGTTATATCGATAGAAAAATATTTTGTTGAGGAAATTTTTCTTGAGAATCGAAGTCAAGAGGTATCCCATCACGCTGGGAATTGATACTGAGAATTGTTATTTCTGAAGTGTTTTGGCAAAAGTATTTGTTACGGAAGTCAAGTTTGACGAAACTGAATTTTTCGTAGTTTTGATTTTCAAGTGTTTATGACGAACAGTGCTCTGAAACCAGCGAATTGCTTAAACTCAGTGAATCCAAAAGTGATAAAAACTGATTTTTTTTTTAAAAAAAAAGTGATAAATAGTCGTAAATTCAAAATTTCTAAAAAGTTGTTGAGGTCAGTTTTGATCGGCGTAGTAGCATGTTTTCGATCTCAACATAGACAGATTACATGAACTTGTATCGTTGATTTTTAAGGACGTGAACTATTTCCGTGCTTACAAAAATGGTTCAAATGGCTCTAAGCACTATGAGACTTAACATCTGAGGTCATCAGCCCCCTAGACTTAGAACTACTTAAACGTAACTAACGACATCACACGCATCCATACCCGCCTAGAAAGTAGCGCTAGAAGTTAATTAAATGCGTACTCAGCTGGCACAATCAACGTTAAGTGACTGAAATATTACGGCTAACGCTGTTTCAGTATTTGATTTAATACACTACACTACAGCAAAGTTAAACAGTTTTTTCAAGTCGACGCTTCGTTGTTTCACGAAACTTTGTGCAGTTTGTAACGTACGTCGACGAATTATACTGCGCAGTTTAAGCCATCCCTTCTCTCTAGGGTAGATAAAACGATACAATGCAGTTTATTCAGCTTAATCGAGAATATTAATATCAGTATAAAGCAATCTTAAGCAGAAATAAAACTTCGGAGAAACTTTGTCCCACTCCGGTAACCACGATAACGTTTGTCAGCTGAAGAGTAGTCCTCGAAGGAAGGTAGTTTATTCACGTGTTAATGCATCATATAACGGGACGAAATACCTCAACACTGTATACTTCTAGAGGTGGTCTTTAATTGTGTCGTCGCACAGTGACATTCAGCTTACAATTGATTTTGGTTCCAAAGTTGAGTAGCAACAACGAATAAATCACTACCATCCATTCAGCACAGCTCGCTACGGCAAGGCTACCAGTTCATTGCTGTTTTGTCTGTCTAGTGCCGTAAACGTGAGCTATTGCTTCGCAGAAGCTCAAGTTCACCGAAGCTGGGATTCACCGCTGGCTGCGCAAACAATGCTCGCCCTTCACGAAGCGTCGTTCGCTTAGCGGATACGGACGTAAGACGTTTGCTGCGCAATTAAAACCCGCTAAACTCTGCGGCGTTGAAAGGCAGCAGGTGAAATGATTTGCTCGGTGGCACTTGCATGGCGTCGCCGCTAGCTGAACGACGGAAATGGCGCAATTGTTGAGTCACGGCATGACACATGGCAGTGAGACCCTTAAGCCCTGCAGAGACGTAGACATTTCTTGCGCCATGACTGGCGTAGCGAGTAAATTGCTACGTGTGAACGGTTACTTTGCGTCCCATCTGGTGGAGTTCCATCGCATTGCTAGTAAATGGCATGTAACCAAACTACGCTACTGTGTATTCCGCGCCATATCGCTGCCATTTGAGTGCATACGTCTGTTTATGTTTGCTATCGGTTGTGCACCGTGTGATAATGAAGTGATCTAAGGAAGCTATAGAAGTTCTTATTGAGGCACACAGACACGAAACATGTCTTTATGACACAAAATCACCCACATACTATAACAAACATGCTAGGAAACACTCACTCGACAAAATACTTGATCCATTGAAGGAGTTAGGTATTCGTCTCATACTGAAATTACAGCGAAGATGAAAAGTTTCTACTCGACGTTTGTGTTATAACTCAATAAAAAAAAGCTTTGACAAAGAGTGGTCTGCTGACGTGTATGAACCCACGGTGTGGTATTTGAAGAAACGTACGTTTTTGTGAGACCACGTTCAGGCTAGGAAAGGAACTTGGACCGCAGAATTCGTACAAGAAAGCGTGAATTACATTAAAAACAGTAACGTCACACTCTAAATAATTTTGTTTCCCTCTGTAGTTAGTACAGTAAGGGAAACAAACTAAGCTGAAAACTGGTTGGTATTGGCGAACTTCACGAGATACATTATACTAACAAATCTGCAATTTATATGAATAGCTCAGTTGTCTGATGCGTTTAGTTTACAATCAGAAGATTGTGGGTTTGAACCCTACTAGTATCCACGTTTTTTTCATTTGTAACTTAGAATGAAATACGCTGTAAAGCTGAGTTAGTTTCTTGTGATCGTGCACAGTGTCTCGTACTGGCCATAAATATCCAGTCACGAAAAGTACAAAGCACACACTGCAAGCTGTAAACAATTGTTATCTTTACTTTTCAGGATGACTATCTTGTCAGTGAGATCCTAGAGTCTCCCGTTGATGTTAGTGAGGATTTCTTAACTATAGAGGAATGTGAAGTTGCACAAGATGGACAGCAATTTCAAACAGCATCATCATAAAGCAGTCCACGTGGAAGAGGTACGATCAAGGGGACGAAAAGGAAGAGTGCTTACGATGAAGACGGAAATGCTATTTTGAAACGAGCTGACAATATACTGACGAGTATAAATAAACCAAAAACTCTTCCAACAAATGCTGAAGTTTTGTTTCATATGTAACTCCTCCTCATCAGCAAATAAAAAGTAAAGCTTTGGTGATAAAAGATAAGAGGGAGATACTTAATATAGTTTGTACTGTACAAGAGGAAGACTTGGGCAATAACGAGTAACAAGACTGTTTATTTGTTTATTTTGAGCAACAAGGCTGTTTATTTCTTTATTTTGAATAACAAGACTGTTTATTTGTTTATTTTCATTAATATGTAATTGCTTAACATGTATAAAATACTAATTGAATGTAGTCTGTTACCTTGAATGTGGATCATAACTACAGCAAATTCAAACTACAAAATTTATTGCTAATACCAACTAAGTTAATTTATGAATATCATACACTCTCCTGCATACCATATTAACTTTTCGGTCATAATCTACATCACTTATTTTGAAGATTTGGCACTGTGTCAGTACTGAAATTTTTTTACAGATTCCCACTGCCACTGTACTTACCCAGAAGTGTTGAAATATTTCTGTCGAGTGTTCCTGACTTTCCTAGCTTATAACTGACTTGTTGATCTAATCTTCCTATGCCCCACAGATTATTTTGCTGACACTATCCTGCAATGATAACACAGTGATGTGTGTCCTCTTTCTTTTCCAGTTGTCCAACATGACTCTTCCCTTATGTGTACAGTAAAAAATTATGTAGCACACAAGCAGACAGTTTGATTCTCTCTAGAGTTTCAACCGGTAGCTCCATTTTCTTATGGAGTATTCTGAATCTATTGCTCAGTATCCCAAAAGAATTTTCAGAAGTTCTTGCCCTGCTCAAATGGTAATTAAATATTTTCTGTTCCTGTGTGATATTTACCTCATATGGCTTCATTATATGCTCTGATAAGGGAAAGGCATCATCAGCTACAACTGCACTGCTGTTTGAGTTCCTGATAATAGCTCTGATGTAGGAACGTTCATTAAATTTTCAGCAACAGTAAGAATTTCACAGAGTGGTCTCTTCTGGAACACTCTTATATTACTAACCCTCCTCTTGCAAACCTACATCCACACAGGTAAATTTATATTGTACATCAAAAGGGGCCAGTCACACAATGCTGTTGCCTCCTTCATAATTTTGGTAGTATGATCCTGGATATCTCGGTGGTCGGAATTCCATAAGCTTCCCATCTAAAGCACCAAGACAATTTGGAAAGTTCCACATGTCCTGGAACTGATTTGATACGGGTTTCCAGTCAGTTACTGTTGACAGCATCTGAAAGACAGAAAATGTGATATGAGCATGTCAGTGTGACTTTCACACACATGAACTGAAAAATAAGTATGATCTTACAGTCTGGAATCACTATGTATTAGACACATTTTCCACTAACAACTGAAAATGATGAATTATGAAGAGCACTGATTTTGTCTGAAAATTCCACAGTTAGGGGAGGAACAGTTTTGGACTATAAATTGTAAGTCTCAATTCTTAACATGAACTTTTACAGTATAGAAATACATTTTGAATATAACTATAAAAATATGTGATAATACCTGGACAAATGCATAACCTGAAGTTTGGATCAGAGATATATCGTTCCCCCAAACAAATATTTTATGGAAGTTGTTAAGAATCACACTTCAAAGAATTTGTTGCTATTTCTAATGAATTTAGCACAATAAAGAGAATGCTAGGGGTTTGCCAACTAACCAAACATAACAAATAAAACTGAATCAGGAAGTTATGACAGAGGCACTCAGAATACACCCCCATCCGAAATATGTTTCCTGTTGATAATAACACAACTCTACAAAAATGGTTACTTTATTGTACTTTTCATCTTATTACATGTGTTATTACATTAACTTATTTTGGTCATGTCCCCATGAAATTTAACAAGATTAACGTACCTTCAAGCACTGGTAAATTGCGTCACAAGTTTCATGAATAATTGAGGAATTCGTGCTTCCATAGCTTTCTTCATTAACTATAAAACTCAGTGTTAGAAATAACATAGAGAAAATTGTGGAATTATTTACGTCTTACTAGTATGAGACTAGTCATCAGCATACAGATATTGCTGATTTGGACTTTCACTCAGTTTAATATAGACTATCTTACCATCACTGATTTTAAGAGTGTGCCCGACCGAGACTCAAACTCGGGACCTTTGCCTTCCGCGGAAAAGTGCTCTACCATCTGAGATACCGAAGCACGACTCACGCCCAATACTCACAGCTTTACTTCTGCCAGTATCTCGTCTCCTACCTTCCAAACTTTACAGAAGCTCTCTTGCGAACCATGCAGAACTAGCACTCCTGAAAGAAAGGATATAGCAGAGACATAGCTTAGCCACAGCCTGGGAACCATGGTCGCTAATGAAAACATGCTGCTATAAAGCGGGATTCAAACAGTGGCAGAAACAACCAAGATCTACGAGCTCACATGAAGGTGACATATCGAATGCCTCGACAAAACAAATCAGTGCCTTACAGTAAGGTTGAAAAAGTATGTTCGTACTAAGATTATTGTTGTTGTTGTTGTTGTGCTCTCCATGCTACTCTATCCTGTACAAGCTTCTTCATCTCCCATTACTTGCTGCAACCTAAATTCTTCCGAATCTGCTTAGTGTATTCATCTCTTGGTCTCCCTCTACGATTTTTACCCTCCACGCTGCCCTCCAATACTAAATGGATGATCTCTTGATGCCTCAGAACATGTCCTACCAACCGATCCCTTCTTCTATTCAAGTTGTGCCACAAACTTCTCTTCTCCCCAAATCCTATTCAATACCTCCTCATTAGTTATGTGATCTACCCATCTAATCTTCAGCATTCTTCTGTAGCACCACATTTCGAAAGCTTATATTCTCTGCTTGTCCATGACTCACTTCCATACATGGCTACACTCCATACAAATACTTTCAGAAATGACTTCCTGACACTTCAATCTATACTCGATGTTAACAAATTTCTCTTGTTCAGAAACGCTTTCCTTGCCATTGCCAGTCTACATTTTATATCCTCTCTACTTTGACCACCATCAGTTATTTTGCTCCCCCAATAGCAAAACTCCTTTACTGCTTTAAGTGTTTTATTACCTAATCTAATTCCCTCAGCATGACCCGACTTAATTCGACTACATTCTGTTATCCTCGTTTTGCTTTTGTTGATGTTCATCTTATATCCTCCCTTCACGACACTATCCATTCAGTTCAACTGCACCTCCAAGTCCTTTGCTGTACCTGACAGAATTACGATGTCATCGGCAAACCTCAAAGTTTTTATTTCTTCTCCAAGGATTTTAATAACTACTCCGAATTTTTCTTTTGTTTCCTTCACTGCTTGCTCAATATGCAGATTGAATAACATCGGGGAAAGGCTACAACCCTGTCTCACTCCCTTCCCAACCACTGCTTCCCTTTCATGACCCTCGACTCTTATAACTGCCATCTGGTTTCTGTACAAATTGTAAATAGCCTTTAGCCCCCTGTATTTTACCCCTGCCACCTTCAGAATTTGAAAGAGAGTATTCCAGTCAACGTTATCAAAAGCTTTCTCTAAGTCTACAAATGCTAGAAACGTAGGTTTGCCTTTCCTTAATCTAGCTTCTAAGATTATTAGACAACAAAATTATAAATGAAGAAAAATGTATATTGCCTGAAACACAATGGTCAAATATGTAAAGGCTTAAATTAATATAAAGGTGTATAAATATAGGTGAACAAAAGTAACACCTACGACCCAAAGAAAAACCCCAGAAAAAGCCCCAAAGTAATAATATGAAATTTACAAACATAAGTACCAGAAATGACGTACGTCTAGACACCGACGAACCAAATTTATCGCGGTATATTCTAATTAAATTAAAACGGTAATGTAGCAGGAGAAAACGTCCATTACTTGTAATACATTTAAAGCACAGTGTATGTACAGTCGTGCTCAAAAGTATCCGAACGACCTGAATTGCATTTCACCTTATTCGCATGCAACCCGCATAATGCAGCTGTCCAGAAGGTCCTCTAATCACTCCTCGGTATAGACGTTTGACTATTGAAAAAGGTTAAAACAAATCACCACTAGAAGACAGTGCTCTACATTGCAATAACTCAAGATGTAAAGTAATACCACGATACTACAAATATCAGGGAACACCTTATCACAGGTAAGACTGTCCTTAAGGCTTGTAAACTCACGTTTATTACAATAAATGACATACCTGAAATGTTACCACTCTCATTATTACGTCAGATAGGTAATGCACGTAGCAAGTTCGTCGTATTCATGATTTTCTCTTCACAGTAAAATACCGTACAAAATGACATTAAAAATTTAAGTTATTCACGAGCAGCTAGTTGGGACTATATGTACGAACTTCAAATGACACGACGAACCGTCTCGTTCTGCATATGCATTCAAACCCAGCTCAGGCAAACTAAGCAAAGATTTCGTGATTGCCGGCCGGTGTGGTCGTGCGGTTCTAGGCCCTTCTGTCTGGAACCGCGTGGCCGCTATGGTCGCAGGTTCGAATCCTGCCTCGGGCATGGATGTGTGTGATGTCCTTAGGTTAGTTAGGTTTAAGTAGTTCTAAGTTCTAGGGGACTGATGACCACAGATGATAAGTCCCATAGTGCTCACAGCCATTTGAACCATTTCGTGATTGACGGAAACTGACAGTCACTCCTGACTAGGCGTACAGAGAGTGATATACCTCGATTTTAGGCAGTATCAGTTAGCAAATATCAACTTTAAATTACATAAAGTAAACATTTTTAACGGACGCGAATCCCTGTTAACGAACTACGAGAGATGTTAAATATTGCTTCTACACAAGTAACTTACTTGAAATGCCGTGAGGTAAAGGATTGTGTTGGACAGCGATTCGAAAACAGAATCTAATCGGATTGTTATCGAAGCTCAATCAACAGTGACATATCGGATTTTCTCGTCAGCGGCAAGATGTTTTAACTGAAATGACTGGACGAAACATTAATTTTTTCCTTCCCACGACTCAAACCCGGTATCTATCGCTGTTTGTTACACCAGCAGTAACATGTGACCATGTTTGAACTAGAAATAATATGATGAAGAGTTCAGTGCTGACTGGTAATCGAACCCCACACATATAGTTGTTGATTACACACAAAGATACGCGAGCTACCGAATTTTTCGTCACCGCCAGCTCGAAATAACATCCTTGAACTTACAGTGATCTCGCAAATAGTTCTGTTTCTCACTGGGAGTCAAAAACGACAGAAATCGTGAAACGTCCCCTTAGAAAAGTTAGTGAATTACTGTGCTGGTAAATCCCTTACCTCACAAAATTCTTCGTTACTCGAACTACTGCAATACAGCGAGGGTCAATACTGCCAGCTAAACAAATGATTCTAACTACTGAAGGCACTAACTACTGATAGGCATAGTTAGCAAATGAAAGCTTTTGGTAGAGAACAAACAATGTATTTACCTTAATAGTGTTAAAAAGTCATATATATATATATATATATATATATATATATATATATATATATATATATATATATATATATATTAAAAACATAAATTCCAAGACTTACCAAGCGGGAAAGCGCCGGCAGACAGGCACATGAACAAAACACACAAACACACACACAGAATTACTAGCTTTCGCAACCGATGGTTGCTTCTTCAGGAAGGAGAGGGAAAGACGAAAGGATGTGGGGTTTAAGGGAGAGGGTAAGGAGTCATTCCAATCCCGGGAGCGGAAAGACTTCCCTTAGGGGAAAAAAAGGACAGGTGTACACTCGCGCACAAGTCTTTCCGCTTCCGGGATTGGAATGACTCCTTACCCTCTCCCTTAAAACCCACATCCTTTCGTCTTTCCCTCTCCTTCCTGAAGAAGCAACCATCGGTTGCGAAAGCTAGTAATTCTGTGTGTGTGTTTGTGTGTTTTGTTCATGTGCCTGTCTGCCGGCGCTTTCCCGCTTGATAAGTCTTGGAATATCTATGTTTTTAATATATTTTTCCCATGTGGAAGTTTCTTTCTATTATATATATATCAGTTCATCCAGTGTTACAAATTTACTGTCTCTGTCCAGAGCATCCGTTCTCAAAACTCCGCCATCTCACTCCTCACATCCACCACCGCTGGCGGCTCACTTCCAACTGCGCAACGCTATGCGCTGTTAACATCCAGCTGCCCAACACTACAATAGCAAACAACAATGCTAACCAGCCACAGACTGCACACAGCACAGCCAGTGAGTTTCATACAGAGCGCTACATGGCGTTACCAAGAAAAAAAACCTAAATAGCCTACTTACAATCGTTAGTGTTGACAACGAATGAAAATATATTAACAATTAAAATTGTTATCCACCAGCAGATAGGTGGTATCATGCTAGAGCTTGATCATACATAATGAAAACTTTAGTGCTGGGCCAGTATTCGAACCCATTCACGCGAAATAAGTGGAGATGTTAAGGAAACAGCAGTTTTGAACAAGCCACAAATTGTAGTCGAGCTGTATTGTCACGAAGGGATCAAATTCCGGTTTAAGGGCGATCTGAGTTGCAGTCCCGTTTTAGTACCAATTTCATCGACATACAGAAGCTCAAATAAAAGGTGGAATAAGTGTCCTGTGACCCTACATAGCGTTTGTTTACGTTGGGAAAGGACATAGGTGGAAGTTATGGTAAACAGAAATACTGTTGCCAGTAAACGTACTTACATTAGGAAATTTTGTTTTATCTGATGGACCGATAGCCATTCAAAGGAACAGGACTCTTATTTTACTTGTGCATGATTGAACTAGAGACACTGAAAAATTTGGTACTGGACTGTGATTTGAATTCGTATCTCCCCTCTCGATGATCTGAATCTCTCGGAACAGTGTAGTTCAATCATTACGTTCCTTTTCCCAAGACTGCAATTTTTTCTAGGTCTCCTCCAAAAGTAAGTGTGTGGGTTCGAATCCTTATCCAGTACAAAAATATTCATAACTTCATTTCAAGCCCTATCACATGCACACCGGCCTGCTAGTGAAAATTAACGTGCATTTTTAATGTCTGTTCATGTGTTGTCAAGAATCTCAATAGGTGTCGTTATTTCTGGTCAAACACGCACACATCTTACTGTTGATGAATAAACAATTGATAATTAAGCTATATCCGTGGATGATAAAGATGGATGGTAGGTGTGCAGTTCGATTGTCGCTCAGGCAAAAAAAAAAATTGTATCCTTATTTTAGATTCAAACACTTACTAGCTGGTAAGAAAAACGGATACGTAACATTTGAATTTACTTAGTTAACAATCCAATTACCTGTTGGGTTCGTACGTCCGTCACAGAACTGCGCATCATGCGCTTCATCTTTAAATGCATGTACACTTTGTTACTTCTGAATGGAGGTATAGCAGACATCCTTCGTGGCTAGTTAACAGGGACGAAAGGGTCTTGATAGGAGTCCCGGTTTATCACAAAAATTGTCATCTGTGATGGACGAGTTACTTCCTGTGTGCACGGAATTAAACCTCAACTTTCACTTCATTTTTCCTGTCATTTCCATTGAATAATCTGAGTTACTATCGCTTCAGGTGTAGCAAAAGAGCCGGCCGCGGTGGTCTCGCGGTTCTAGGCGCGCAGTCCGGAACCGTGCGACTGCTACGGTCGCAGGTTCGAATCCTGCCTCGGGCATGGATGTGTGTGATGTCCTTAGGTTAGTTAGGTTTAAGTAGTTCTAGGTTCTAGGGGACCAATGACCACAGCAGTTGAGTCCCATAGTGCTCAGAGCCATTTGAACATTTTTGTAACAAAAGATTGTTAATTTACGGTTTTCAGCCCAGGAAAGTCATTGCACGTGGAAATAACAAGTAATCTCGTCCTTTAAATGGCCGTTTATGAGTTCTAGTAACTACTGACCTAGCAAGTGGAAGCCAAGACATATACCTGTTCGCTAGCTCTGTGATATCGTGCTGACCGGTAAAAAAAAGCGTCAGTTTTGGTTCACGTTTCCATTCTCGCTTAATGCTACGTTTTTATACCTTCTGTGAAAGAGCTAAAAGTAGTCAGATCAAACATCGATAAGGAAATAGCAAGGAAATATTTCCGGCTCATAGTGCAGTGGTGAAAAACTTACAATGCTGCACAACAGATAACGCCTCTTTCCGCTGCTGACAAGCAAATTTTGGGTTTCTAGGAATACATAACTTTGTTTATGAAATGCCACATTTGCATACCTCTTGAGTATGACACAGCATACCAATTAAACACAGACCGAATCGAAATCTAAGTGAGTAGTGTTTTCCTAATTCGTGCCGATAGAGGCACACGCTTGTGTACAGATACTCAGTTTTGCTAAAACAGACTTTCACCGTATGGTTATCGTGTGTAGTTTTATTTCATTTCTTATAATACAGTGCACAACCTTCGTAAGGTTTCTTTTAGTGTTGTTAAAACAATAGCAAACATGAGAGAGAAATTAATAGTAAACGTGAGAGAAAAATTAATCATCAACGATATAAGCGAATTCTCTGATGTCTTCTATAACAGTCTGACAATGCACATGCATTTTATTGATTACATGCATGTAGAAAACTTGTTCTGAGTTAAAGCTGTCATACAAGGTTTGAAGAAGAATAAAATGCCACTACCACACGTCAGCTAAGGTAGAAAATACATTTCTGACGTATTTTGACACGATGCGCTCTCCCGTAAAGTTACAAGATGCATCTGCTGCCTGGCCGTCTGTTAAACCTGAAAAGAACAAAATGTCGCAGAAGTTGGCCCTTTTTCTACATGCGACTAAGTGAAGGGAATTATGTTCAAGGTTCCATTAAATTGATAACTTCAGCAGACAGCAGAATTGCGTTTTAAAAAAGTAGCCATTGTACTCGAACTCGCGACTTCTTATATATAGTGCGCAACGCTTACCATTACACGACTAACTAACATATGACTACAGCACCTCCAGAAGCCACCAACAATTCTTCCAGAACTTCCTATTTCCACAGTGCTGAGAGATAATTCATATCGCCGGATCTAGACTTCTGAGAGACAGACAGTTACAGCTTTTCTTTTGCACTGCATGACGAAGAAACAGAAAGGGCAATAGAGTAGCTCAAGTGGAAAGGAACACATTCTATTTAAATTTCTGCGTCCTACACTGCTGGCAGTTCTGTGTAGGTGGCAGTTACGTGATTTTATTTCGATGATTATAAAATAGAGTCGAATGTATGCACTGGGTAGCCGAAGCAGCTAGTTGATGGAGATTCGGTCAACCAAGTAAACCACTACAGGGAGCCTGCGTGTCACAATTCCCATCCAGTGTGGCGCAACGGCGTTTCGATAGAAAAATAAGCTACAGAGCTGAGGATTTGTTGGTCTGTTGGATTGCTGATAGGTTCATATACTTGTGGTCTGGATTCGATTCCAACTTCTGCCGATGATTTTTGATAGGGAGAGACAAATTCTATTCTCTTCTGGCTACGCCAAGTGAAGAAGGTATAATGGCATTGTGGTCTGAAATTCACATTAAACATGATATTCCTTCTCTACCAAGTAGACGTTATGTTGAACCACAATAAAGACAGGAGTCGCGACATGTAGAAACTCTATCACTAGTAACCTTTCTTATACTAGTTATTTATTCCTATCGACGAAACAAACGCTATGTCGGCAGACAGGACACTTATTCCATCTTTTATTTGAGCTTCTCTATGTCGATCAAATTGTTTCTGAACTGGCAATGGAACATAGACTGCCCTTAAAGCGGAATTTGGTCTCTTCGTGACAATACAGTTCGACTACAATTCGTTGTTTGTTCAAAACTGCTGTTTCCTTAACATATTGAGCGTGAATGGGTTCGAATCCTGGCTCAGCACTAAAGTTTTCATTATGTATCATGAGAACACCTATCTACTAGTGGATAATAATTTTGATTTTTAATGTAATTTCATTCGTTGTCAACACTAACGATGTCTGTCGTTTTTGACTCCCAGTGAGACATAGAAGTATTTTCGATATCACTGTAGGTTCAAGGATGTTATTCCGCGCTGGTGGTGGAGAAAAATTCGGTAGCTGACGTCTCTTTGTGTGTAGTCAACACGATATGTGTGGGGTTCAATTACCAGTCAGCACTGAACTCTTCGTCATATTACTTCTAGTTCAAACATGCTCACATGTCACTGCTGGTGTAACAAACCCATATTTAATGTTCGTTTTCTCTAGAATATAATAGTGATAGGTGCTGGGTTGGAGTCTTGGAAAGGAAAAAAAAGTAATGTTTTGTCTAGTCATTTCAGTTAAAACATGTCGCTACCGCCGAGAAAATCCGATATGTCGCACTTGATTGTGCTTCGATAACAAACCGATTAGATTTTGTTTTCGAATCGCTGTCTAACACAAACCTTTACCTCACGGCATTTCAAGTAAGTTACTTGTGTAGAAGCAATATTTAACATCTCTCGTAGTTCGTTAACAGGGACAATAGATGCTGCGTAGGAATTCGGTCCCGTTAAAAATGTTTACGTTATGTAATTTAAAGTTGATATTTGCTAACTGATACTGCCTAAAATCGAGGTATATCACTCTCTGTATGCCTACTCAGGAAATCACGAAATCTTTGCTTAGTCTGCATGACCTAGGTTTGAATCCAAATGCAGAACGAGATGGTTCGTCGTGTCATTTGAAGTTCATACATATTCTCAACTAGCTGCTCGTAAATAACTTAAATTTTTAATGTCATTTTGTGTTAAATAATAATTACGGTATGTTACTTCGAAGAGGAAATCATGAATACGACGAACTTACTACTATCTGACGTAATAATAAGAGTGGTAACATTTCAGGTATGTCATTTATTGTAATAAATGTGAGTTTACAAGCCTTAAGGACAATTCTATCTGTGATAAGGTGTTCGCTGATATTTTTAGTATCGTGGTATTACTTTACATCTTGAGTTATTGCAATATAGAGCAGT
Organism: Schistocerca gregaria; assembly: GCF_023897955.1. Lineage (NCBI taxonomy): Eukaryota > Metazoa > Arthropoda > Insecta > Orthoptera > Acrididae > Schistocerca > Schistocerca gregaria. Next base: position 426,966,564 of record NC_064927.1, read on the forward strand.
GTTTCCTAGTCGTGACTTGTTTTAACCATTTTCAATAGTCTGACGACTGTACCGAGGAGCGATTAGAGGACCTGTTAGACAGCTGCATTATGCGAGTTGCATGCGAATAAAGCGAAATGCGATTCAGGTCGTTCGGATACTTTTGAGTACGACTGTATATGTGTATGTCCAGGATTTCTCCCAACCCACGGATCAATTTCAACCAAATTTGACACAGAAGCAGCAGGCCTCAGAAGTACCAGTACTGTTGGGTCTGTAACCTTCTAGTTCCTAGAGGAGTGGAGATAAAGGTGAAAACATGTGTTTCATCTCCTGGTATGTAGATTAGTCTGTATGACTGGCATGTTGTGTGGGAACAATGTCGGCCTGCCAAATCAACCATCATTGTTAGGCAGCCTATATGTCAGGTACAAGAAATGGTTTTCCATGCCATAAGATGTAGGTTGCATTGTGTGACAGATGTGTTGTGCTGGAATAGCAGTGGCCTGTTTCATCGATTTATTTTGCATGGCAGCCTATATGTCAGGTGCAAATAAATGATTTTCGAGCCCCTTATGTGTAGCCTGCCCTACATGATAGATGGGTTGTGGGAGTAGTATCAGCCTGAAATGTATTGCATGAGCTACTAATGCTATTGAGTATGGCTGGGGAAAGTCTGAGATGGATAAGGGAGGGGACACAGACAGAGTGAGGAAGAGGAGAAAATGGACAGAGAATTGGGAGAAGGGGGAGATGGGTGAGGCATATGGGAGATGTGGAGGAATGGTAGTGAGGTATAAAAGGAAGAGTGGGAGGTGAAGATTGAAAGAGAGAGAGGATATGAGAAGAGGGAGGAGGGAAGAAGACATGGTCAGAGAGTTGGGGTGGAGGAAACTGACAAAAAAAGGGGGAAGGAGGAGATGAATGGAGAAGAGAAAGTGGGGAGATGGAGATAAATAGATAGAGGTGGATGGATGAGGTGGACAGACGGAGGGAGGAAGACACCGAGAGGTCGAGGAGGAACTGTGTTCAATACATGTGGCGAACACATACACGAGTGAAGCCGCAGGGAAAGACTAACCAGCAATAAATAACTGGGTACAGTAACAAGTCTACAACCTGGGGTTATTCGCTAGGAGCGACCTACAGTGGATGTACCACTAGTTGTAGCGAAAGCAGATATCAGGATGAGATATCAGGATGAGATTAATCGCAAGGATCATAAGAAAATGGCGTTTATGAAGTAAAAAGCTTGCAAAAATATTTTCGACCGATTCTGAATGGTGCTATACATTTTGGTACCCCTTGCCAGGTAGGATAAAAAGAGAAGATTAAGAGGGTCCAAAGAAGAATTGGCGCGGTTTCTCATGGGACCGTTTATTACCCGTGAGAACGTAAAGCAGACACTCGACAAACTTCACTGCCAGACAGAATGAAAGACTCGTTATCCGTCATGCGGCGTTTTAATGCTGAAATTCTGAGAGCATACGTTCCCGCTGCGAAAATCAAAGATATTATAGATCAAACGGACGTATACCGACAGTCGATTTCCCTATACATTAACGGGAATGGATCAGGGGAGGAAGAGGGAGATGGAGGGAAGGTGGGGGAGGAATGATTCTAGTAGAAGACACTCTCTTCGGCACACACCGTAAGGTGGCTTTTGGGGTGTAGATGTAGACGTGGATGTACTGCATACATTTCTCGTCATCACAGGAACTCCAAGAGCCCATACAAGTAATAACAGTAACTTGTTCGATCACCCTGCCATATACAGTGGTCTTGGATCTAACTGGGCATTAGCATTGCAGATCCACACATTTTTCCTTGACCTTCAGCGAAAATTTCCGCGCGTCAGCTGCAAGATGTTAGTCACGCCCTAGACTCGCGGTTGAGTCAGCTCAGACTATCGGCTGATATCTTAGGCGCCTTTACGTTTCCTCGCAACACTGGCTCCCTTCACTGAACTGAAGCCATGTGAAAGGGCCAGTACTCCTCACGCCACTCTGTGAACGTCTATAGCTGCCGAACCTCTACTGTTCTAGGATTTTTTTTATCATCAGTCTTTTCACTGGTTTGACGCGGCACGCCACGAATTCCTATCCTGTGTCAACCTGATCATCTCAGAACGACACTTCCAAACTACCTCATCAATTGTTTGCAAGATGTATTCCAATCTCTACCTTCCGCTACAGTTTTTACCTTCTGCAGCTCCCTCTAGTTCCATGGAAGTTATTCCCTGATGTCTGAACAGACGTCCTGTCATCCTATCCCCTTTCCTTGTCAGTGTTTTTTATGTGTTCCTTTCCTCGTCGATTCGCCGGAGAACCTCCTCAATCGTTAACTTACCATTCTATCTAATTTTAAACATTCTTCTGTAACACCACATTTCAAAGACTTTGATTCTCCTCTATTCCTCTCTTCCCACAATCCATGTCTCACTACCATACAATACTGTGCTCCAAATGTACATTTTCAGAAATTTCGTCCTTAAGTTGAGACTTGTGTTTGATACGAGCAGGCTTCTCTTGGCCAAGAATACCCTTTGTCCTTCTTGCCAGTGCTAGCCTGCTTTTTATGTCCTCCTTGATCCGTACGTGATGGGTTATTTTGCAGCCTAGATAGCAAAATTCCTTGCTTCGTCTACTTCGTGATCCCCAATTCGGATATTAAGTATCTCCCTATTTCCATTTCTGCTACTTCTCATTGCTCTCGTCTTCCTTCGATTTACTCTCAAACTATATTTTTTAGTCATTAGTCTGTTCATGCCATTCAATATATCCTGTGTCTTTACTGTCCCTGAGGGTAGTAATGACATTAGCGAATCTTTAACCTTTCACCTTGAATTTTAATTTTATTCTTGAACCTTTCCTTTATATCTGTTAGTGTTTCGAACAGTACGGGTAAAAGACTAGATCCCCCTCTTACATTGCCAAGCACTTCTTGGACTTCCAGTCTTATTGTTTCCTCTTGCTTCTTGTAGATACTGTGTATTACCTGTCTTTCCCTGTGGTGTATCCCCATTCTTCTTAGGATTTGGAATTTGTTGCACCATTTTAAATTATCGACCGCTTGCTTCAGGTCGGCAGATCCTATGAACGTGTCTTGATTTTTCTTCAGTCTTGCTTCCATTACCAACCATAACGTCAGAGATGCCTCTCTGGTGTCCTTACCTACCCTAAAGCCAAACTGATCGAGATCTAACACATTCTCAATTTTCTTTTCTTTTGTGTGTTATTCTTGTATATTACAAGCCGTCTGCTTCACGTCTTCTGTGCAGCGACCTACCTTAATCTAAGTATTATCTGTATTTTTCTTACTTGTCACTTCTTCTTCTGCGTGTTTTTGCTTTTAGGAAGCTTTAATAGTAGAGTGCTATTAAGTGTTCCATAGATCTCGTGTTTGTTTTGAATACAGTCAGAGAGTCCCTTTAGTCAGCCATAGTGCTAGTAGTGCTAGTGTTTGTTTTCAATACCGTCCAGAGACAGGTAGTGCTATTTTCCTTGTTTCTACAAGAAGTGGTTAGCAATCACAGTTTAGTCAATAATCAACCGCCTTTAGTGAATTAGCAGTCTAGTTAAAAGCTGATTAACACTCTATAGTAAATTGATTTCTTAGGATGGCTAGGATGTGTGGCTGCTGTGTACGGACGCAGGAGGAGCTGGCCACTCTTCGCGAACAGCTGAACGTGTTGATGGCCGCGGTCAGCCGTCTTCAGGCTGCTGCCTCGGAGTGTAGCGGCAGTGGGGAGTCTGGTGCGTCGCATGGTGCACCCCAGGTGTTAGATGCTTCACCCACTGTCCCTGCTGTCGAGACATCTTCGCGGGTACCGGGCGCGGTTGGGCCACCCTCTCCCCAAGGGGAGTGGCGGGTTCAGCGGCGTTCGCGGCGCACGAGGCGGAGGGTCAATGTGGAGGCTGGCCGTGTGGCATCGCCCGCTCTGCCTGTGAGTGGACATGTGGCTGCTCCTTCAGCAAGGTCCGAGCAGGCACACGGGGGGAGGGGTTTATTAGTTATTGGGAGCTCCAACGTTAGGCGGGTGATGGAGCCCCTTAAGGAAATAGCGGAAAGGTCGGGGAAGAAGGCCAGTGTTCACTCTGTCTGCTTGCCGGGGGGTCTCATCCGAGATGTGGAGGAGGCCCTACCGGCGGCGATAGAGAGCACTGGGTGCACCCGACTGCAAATTGTTGCTCATGTCGGCACCAATGACTCTTGCCGTCTGGGTTCAGAGGTCATCCTCAGTTCGTACAGGCGGTTGGCGGAGTTGGTGAAGGTGGAAAGCCTCGCTCGCGTGGTGGAATCAGAGCTAACTATTTGTAGTATCGTTCCGAGAACCGATCGCGGTCCTCTGGTTTGGAGCCGAGTGGAAGGCTTAAACCAGAGGCTCAGACAATTCTGCGGAGAGCTGGGGTGCAAATTTCTCGACCTCCGCTATCGGGTGGAGAAATGTAGGGTCCCCCTGAATAGGTCAGGCGTGCACTACACGCCGGAAGCGGCTACGAGGGTAGCGGAGTACGTGTGGAGTGCACATGGGGTTTTTTTAGGTTAGAGAATTCCCTCCCTAGGCCCGACAAGACGCCTCCTGAGACGCGGCAAGGCAGGAGTAGGCAAAATGCAACAAGGAATAACAATATTAATGTGCTAATAGTAAACTGCAGGAGCGTCTATAGAAAGGTCCCAGAACTTCTCTCATTAATAAACGGTCACAACGCCCATATAGTACTAGGAACAGAAAGTTGGCTGAAACCAGACGTAAACAGTAATGAAATCCTAAACTCTGATTGGAATGTATACCGCAGAGATAGGCTGGACAGTGAAGGGGGAGGCGTGTTTATAGCGATAAGAAGTGCAATAGTATCGAAGGAAATTGACGGAGATTCGAATTGTGAAATGATTTGGGTGAAGGTCACGGTTAAAGCAGGCTCAGACATGGTAATTGGATGTCTCTATAGGCCCCCGGGCTCAGCAGCTGTTGTGGCTCAGCACCTGAAGAATAATTTGGAAAATATTTCGAGTAGATTTCCCCACCATGTTATAGTTCTGGGTGGAGATTTTAATTTGCCGGATATAGACTGGGAGACTCAAACGTTCATAACGGGTGGCAGGGACAAAGAATCCAGTGAAATATTTTTAAGTGCTTTATCTGAAAACTACCTTGAGCAGTTAAACAGAAAACCGACTCTTGGCGATAATATATTAGACCTTCTGGTGACAAACAGACCCGAACTATTTGAATCAGTTAATGCAGAACAGGGAATCAGCGACCATAAAGCGGTTACTGCGTCGATGATTTCAGCCGTAAATAGAAATATTAAAAAAGGTAGGAAGATTTTTCTGTTTAGCAAAAGTGACAAAAAGCAGATTACAGAGTACCTGACGGCTCAACACAAAAGTTTTGTCTCAAGTGCAGATAGTGTTGAGGATCAGTGGACAAAGTTCAAAACCATGGTACAATATGCGTTAGATGAGTATGTGCCAAGCAAGATCGTAACAGATGGAAAAGAGCCACCGTGGTACAACAACCGAGTTAGAAAACTGCTGCGGAAGCAAAGGGAACTTCACAGCAAACATAAACATAGCCAAAGCCTTGCAGACAAACAAAAATTACGCGAAGCGAAATGTAGTGTGAGGAGGGCTATGCGAGAGGCTTTCAATGAATTCGAAAGTAAAGTTCTATGTACTGACTTGGCAGAAAATCCTAAGAAATTTTGGTCCTATGTCAAAGCGGTAGGTGGATCAAAACAAAATGTCCAGACACTCTGTGACCAAAATGGTACTGAAACAGAGGATGACAGACTAAAGGCCGAATTACTAAATGTCTTCTTCCAAAGCTGTTTCACAGAGGAAGACTGCACTGTGCTTCCTTCTCTAGATTGTCGCACAGTTGACAAAATGGTAGATATCGAAGTAGACGACAGAGGGATAGAGAAACAATTAAAATCGCTCAAAAGAGGAAAGGCCGCTGGTCCTGATGGGATACCAGTTCGATTTTACACAGAGTACGCGAAGGAACTTGCCCCCCTTCTTGCAGCGGTGTACCGTAGGTCTCTAGAAGAGCGAAGCGTTCCAAAGGATTGGAAAAGGGCACAGGTCATCCCCGTTCTCAAGAAGGGACGTCGAACAGATGTGCAGAACTATAGACCTATATCTCTAACGTCGATCAGTTGTAGAATTTTGGAACACGTATTATGTTCGAGTATAATGTCTTTTCTGGAGACTAGAAATCTACTCTGTAGGAATCAGCATGGGTTTCGAAAAAGACGATCGTGTGAAACCCAGCTCGCGCTATTCGTCCACGAGACTCAGAGGGCCTTAGACACGGGTTCACAGGTAGATGCCGTGTTTCTTGACTTCCGCAAGGCGTTTGACACAGTTCCCCACAGTCGTTTAATGAACAAAGTAAGAGCATACGGACTATCAGATCAATTGTGTGATTGGATTGAGGAGTTCCTAGATAACAGAACGCAGCACGTCATTCTCAATGGAGAGAAGTCTTCCGAAGTAAGAGTGATTTCAGGTGTGCCGCAGGGGAGTGTCATAGGACCGTTGCTATTCACAATATACATAAATGACCTGGTGGATGACATCGGAAGTTCACTGAGGCTTTTTGCAGATGATGCTGTGGTGTATCGAGAGGTTGAAACAATGGAAAATTGTACTGAAATGCAGGAGGATCTGCAGCGAATTGACGCATGGTGCACGGAATGGCAATTGAATCTCAATGTAGCGAAGTGTAATGTGATGCGAATACATAGAAAGATAGGTCCCTTATCATTTAGCTACAAAATAGCAGGTCAGCAACTGGAAGCAGTTAATTCCATAAATTATCTGGGAGTACGCATTAGGAGTGATTTAAAATGGAATGATCATATGAAGTTGATCGTCGGTAAAGCAGATGCCAGACTGAGATTCATTGGAAGAATCCTAAGGAAATGCAATCCGACAACAAAGGAAGTAGGTTACAGTACGCTTGTTCGCCCAGTGCTTGAATACTGCTCAGCAGTGTGGGATCCGCACCAGGTAGGGTTGATAGAAGAGATAGAGAAGATCCAACGGAGAGCAGCGCGCTTCGTTACAGGATCATTTAGTAATTGCGAAAGCGTTACGGAGATGATAGATAAACTCCAGTGGAAGACTCTGCAGGAGAGACGCTCAGTAGCTCGGTACGGGCTTTTGTTAAAGTTTCGAGAACATACCTTCACCGAAGAGTCAAGCAGTATATTGCTCCCTCCTACGTATATCTCGCGAAGAGACCATGAGGATAAAATCAGAGAGATTAGAGCCCACACAGAAGCATACCGACAATCCTTCTTTCCACGTACAATACGAGACTGGAATAGAAGGGAGAACCGATAGAGGTACTCAGGGTACCCTCCGCCACACACCGTCAGGTGGCTTGCGGAGTACGGATGTAGATGTAGATGTAGCTGATGTTTTTTCCGAAATTCTGATGGTACATTGCCAGCCTCATACGATTCCCGGCCGGATGGGGGATTTTCTCTGCCTGGGGACTCGGTGTGAAGAAATATAATTGAGTGAAATATAATTGAGTGAAAAATTGGGACTTTGTATGGGCGCTGATGACAGAGCAGCTGAGTGCCCAGCAAAACCAAACACCATCATCATCAAACCAGCCTCATACAATCTTCACACCAACGTGAAAAATCGTTTTGTTACCAATTCCCCCAATGATTTTAGAAACTCCAAAGCTCTTCTAAATTCTGATTCTAATACTGGAGCCCTTATGTCTTCCCTATCTACGTTTGTTTCTTCTCCTATCACGTCATCAGGTAGGCACTCCCATTCACAAAGGTCCTCAATGTACTCTCCCTACCTATCCACTCTGACCTCTGCATTTTAACAGTGGAGTTCCCATTGCACTCTTATCTTACAGCCTTTGTTCTTCATTTCACAGAAAGTTGTTTTGTCTTTTCTATATGCTATATGCTGAGTCCGTCCTTCCGACAATCATTTCTTTTTCGGTTTCTCTACATTTTTCACGTAGCCATTTCACCTTAGCTTTCCTGCACTTCCTTTTTCTTTCATTCTTAAGTGACTTGTATTTCCGTATCCCTTAACTTCCCTGAGCATTTTTGTTCTTCATTCTTTCGTCGATCAGCTGAAGGAAGTATTTCTTCTGTTACCCATGGTTTCTCCGCCGTTACCTTCTTTGTACCTACGTTTTTCTTTCTAAGTTTTTTGATTACCTTTTTAAGAGATGTCCATTTCTCTTCAACTGAACCGCCTTCTGAGCTATTCGTTACCGCAGTATCTATTGCCTCACAGACTTTCATGTGTATCTCTTCATTCCTTAGTACCTCCGTATCACACTTCCTTCCGCACTGATTTTTTCCTGGTTTTCTTGAAACTTCAGCCTACTTCTCATCATCACCAAAATGTGATTTGAGTCTGTATCTACTCCTGCATCCAGTATCTGATTTCGGAACTCTATTTGACAAGTAGTCGGAATCTTCCTGTACCTCTTGGTATTTTCCAAGTATACCTTCTCCTCTTGTGATTTTAAAACAGAATACTGGCTATTACCATCTGAATTTTATTGCAGGACTCAATTACTCTTTCTCCTCCCTCATTCCTACTACTCAACTAATATTCCTCCATAACCTATTTCTCTACTCCCTCCACTACAACCGCATTCTAGTCTCCTGTGATTATTAGATTTTCATCTCTCTTTATGTACTGAATTACCTGTTCAATATCTCCATACACTTTCTCCATTTCTTCATCTTCTGCTTACGACGTCTGCATGTATACCTGAACTACTGTTTCGGTGTTAGTTCACTGTCGATTCTTATGAGAACAACCTTATCACTGAACTGTTCACAGTAACTCACCTATCCCTTTCGTTTTAAATAAGGACTACCGCTTTTAGGGCGGCATTTGTTTACAACATGACTTTAATGATAGGAAGTGGCTCTAAGGCAGTTACCGTTCGGTGTTCGCCTGTTAAAAAGGATTTTTATGAGTACTCTTCAAGCGCACCACTTTAATACTACTTTTGGTTTTCCCTTTGTACTTCACACCATTGTTAAAGAGTCTTTGTAAAAGAATTTTTCTTTATTATTTGTAGAGATTAGCTGAGGATGCTTCATCTAGTGGCGCGAAACGGGTGGTGACTTTTAATAAAAAGTATTGTGCAGCCAGTATGGGTTATTTCTTTCAAAATGTGGGCGTTTGGTTGCGATTGCCTGCAACTTAAAATAACATACCCCAGATCAGCTAGCACAGCAAAGTAGATGTTTTACAGATTTTTAAATTTAAAGAAAAATATAATTAATGTAGCCACTAAAATCCAATTTAAAAAGTATAGTTTAAGAGAGAAGGTTGTTCCAAATTATGTCAAGTGTTTGTTCGTAAAAATAGTTGTGATATAAGAACTGGTATGAAAATATTATGTTGTTTTGCCTTCGAAATGAAATAGTTTCCCTATATTCCCAAAAAAAAAAGACAGGGTAAATAGGAACCTATATCTAGATCATAAGTATTTATCTAGGCTGTTAAGTGGGCAGCTGTTTCAGTGGATTTCAGAGCTTATTGATGTGTACCTAGACACCATCCGGCAACACTTGAACGGGAACCGGGATAAAAATTACGAAAACTTCGTGATTTGAAACAGCTTCGTTGTAGTAATTCAGTAACAAAACGTGATTTTAAGTTTTTTTTCAAAGACATGTAACTTAACGAATAACGTCTGAGATCAGGAAGAAAAACAGTTTGTTGATAAGGGCTTATCATGCAATACCTTACAGAAGTAACTGCAATGTCAGTTCAGTCAGTTAATCTTCCATATTGTTTCTGACTTTGACCGAACATTATTCACGACCCCCAGCGCAATGGGGTGGCAGTACGAGTAAACAAGATAGTAAAGAATTACTCTAGCAGCTAATGTATTCCGAGGTATCCACCTCCCATAGGATCTACACAGAACATTACTACAAACAGTATTAATGAAAAAAAGCAAACAAACCCAGATCAGCAACGATTATATCTGAGGATCAGCACGTTAATAAAGCGGATCAGTTCACAGAAGCGATTCACACTGAAAAAAGTAGGTACGATCTAACCGCCAGGTATTAAAGAAAACTACAAAGAGCACGAAATCCTTTCTTACTCCGTTTAAAAAGATATCTGTTATCCCGATGAACACCTGTGCCCCTAGACTTCGAGCTGTTGTTACGGTACTTAAAAAAGGTTTGCCTATCCGCACAATTATTAACGTCAGGGATGGACCTGGTTTCCATAAAGAGAAGTTACTGGCAGAACATTTCAAACACCCGCTTAATTAAAACATTTATATTCTGCAGGGGCTGATTAGCAGAGTTTCTGATTTTGCAGTCCCAGAGGGCACTTCTCTAGTTTCCTTTGACATAAAAAATTTGTGCTCAAGCATAGCTACAGACTAACTAGATCGCATAATCAGCTACAATCTCAGGGAGCATAGTGCAAGACCTTTTGACAAAACTGATGAAGTGCTTTAGTTACTGAAACTGTCTTACTGGCTTGCCGACTTTTTATGACATATTTCGAGCACGATATGACGCAGAACTTGAGCCGTTTTTCTAGGAAGACAGTCTTCTGGCGCATTCAGATATAGGAGGGTTCATCTAAAATGACACTTTTTAGGTGAGTTGAATAGACTGCAAGGCATTATTCAATTTACTATGCAACAAAGCAGTAAGAGACCTTCCCCCTTTTTGGATCTACCTGTCAACAATGATGGTATTTTGATTAGTTATGGTATTTTTAGGAAGTCGACCACTTCTGACGTCGTTATACACAAAACATCTAACCATCCAGTGCAGTTCGAAAAGACAACATTCAGGGCTGTGCTCCACAGATTACATAATGTCCCAATATTCCGCGAAGTTCATGATAGTTAATCAAAAATAGTGCAGTTCATAGCAAATTCGGATGAATATGAAGCAGATTTTGTTGGTAAAATTAAGAAAAATATATTACAGAAGTTGAATGCGAAGCATTATACTGGTCATATTTTACTGAGTTCTGGAGCCTTGGCCCAGCAAATAGTAGATCATTTGCTTGTAATAGATTCCGTAGGATATCATTATGCTCTAATATTTCCAGCAGATCGGGAAATGTTGACTGCGAAGTATATAACTCCGCCTCGTTGCATCCCACAGAATAATGGCCAAAAATTCAGGCAAAGGGAGACTGCAACATGGGATACATTTAAGTCATCAGGGGTATATAGCATCACTTATGGTGACTGGAATGCTACACTTATGAGTCACATGGAAATGGAAATGCTGTGTGGCTAGGGCCTCCCGTCGGGTAGACCGTTAGCCTGGTGCAAGTCTTTTTAGTTGACGCCACATCGGCGACTTGCGTGTCGACAGGGATGAAATTATGATGATAAGGACAACACAACACCCAGTCCCTGAGCGGAGAAAATCTCCGACCCAGCCGGGAATCGAACCTTGGCCGTTGTTCTCTGTGAACCCGGGCTGATAGGTATGACATTCGGTCACGCTTACTACTCAGCTACCAAGGGCGGACATGAGTCAGATGAGAAGGTACTTAGGGACCCGCTTTAGAGAACACGCCAACGAGTCCACCTCAAAGTCGGCACTAACCGCTCATTTGCGCGAAACTGGTCATCTTACCATCGCCATACGGAAATATACCCAGAAACTTTTCGAAAACAAAAGTCTTAATATTTATAATCAGTCGAGATATATCGTGCTCTAAAAAGATTACCTGATTCTACCTTAAATGCGCAGACAGATGTGCAACACAAGGATCTTTTGGTAAATTTTGATCGCCTAAACACATAGGCATTATTCCTATAGCACTCTGCTTTGTTTCTTTCTTTCGCTTAAGCCGTAATCGCGCAGCGATCGCAGGGTCGGCGTGGTTAGAACGGATTTGGCAAGCTTAGTGTTAGGGGTGGCCGGATGCCCTTCTTGCCGCCAATCCGTACCCCCAGGGACAGAATCAGTGTACCCCAGCTGTCTGCATTTAGTGTAAATCGTGAAATAGTGCGAACGTGTTTCAAATGCCTGCGACGCGTGTAACTGAGGCGGAACGTGGGGACCAGCCTGGTATTCACCTATCGGGATGTGGAAAACCGCCTAAAACCACATCCAGGCTGGCTGGCACACCGGCCATCGCCGTTAATCCGCCAGGCGAATTCGATCTGGGGCCGGCGCGCCTACCCAGTCCAGGAAGCATCGCGTTAGCGCTCTTTTTCAATGAACCGCTGCAGGAGCAGGACGACGGGTAGGGCAGGAGTCGACACCCGAAGCCTGGCCATCCCGCCGCCGCGCCCATGCAACGTGTTCGAGGTCGAGGATCGAAGGATCAGGAAGGGGATGTAGTGGGTTTGTCGATGTCGTTTTATTTATTTATTTCTGTAAGTCTTAGAACATTTTTAATTTTTTAAATTTTATTTTCATTTTGTATTGTATTTATAGATTTATTTTTGTATCATTACGAAGAAAGATCCTACAATTGCCGTAGCCGAGCGTCCGAGTCGTCTTCTCGTCTGTTGGGAGGGGTTCCCCCCTATTCCGTCCGTAGAGGATCAATATGCTCCAGGATTCTTCTTCATTTTCAGCCTCTCATACCCGGAACGCCCCAGTCAGCAGGAGGATCCGCAAATAATGAACCTAAATAATTTGCGAAACGAGTTCTGTACTTCGGGTGGCGGCTGAAAGCTGCATGTGTCGTCATCAGTAGGGATCAAAAGTCGAGTGTGCCTTTGGGAGCATCGCAAAATACACTCCTGGAAATGGAAAAAAGAACACATTGACACCGGTGTGTCAGAACCCACCACACTTGCTCCGGACACTGCGAGAGAGCTGTACAAGCAATGATCACACGCACGGCACAGCGGACACACCAGGAACCGCGGTGTTGGCCGTCGAATGGCGCTAGCTGCGCAGCATTTGTGCACCGCCGCCGTCAGTGTCAGCCAGTTTGCCGTGGCATACGGAGCTCCATCGCAGTCTTTAACACTGGTAGCATGCCGCGACAGCGTGGACGTGAACCGTACGTGCAGTTGACTGACTTTGAGCGAGGGCGTATAGTGGGCATGCGGGAGGCCGGGTGGACGTACCGCCGAATTGCTCAACACGTGGGGCGTGAGGTCTCCACAGTACATCGATGTTGTCGCCAGTGGTCGGCGGAAGGTGCACATGCCCGTCGACCTGGGACCGGACCGCAGCGACGCACGGATGCACGCCAAGACCGTAGGATCCTACGCAGTGCCATAGGGGACCGCACCTCCACTTCCCAGCAAATTAGGGACACTGTTGCTCCTGGGGTATCGTCGAGGACCATTCGCAACCGTCTCCATGAAGCTGGGCTACGGTCCCGCACACCGTTAGGCCGTCTTCCGCTCACGCCCCAACAGCGTGCAGCCCGCCTCCAGTGGTGTCGCGACAGGCGTGAATGGAGGGACGAATGGAGACGTGTCGTCTTCAGCGATGAGAGTCGCTTCTGCCTTGGTGCCAATGATGATCGTATGCGTGTTTGGCGCCGTGCAGGTGAGCGCCACAATCAGGACTGCATACGACCGAGGCACACAGGGCCAACACCCGGCATCATGGTGTGGGGAGCGATCTCCTACACTGGCCGTACACCTCTGGTGATCGTCGAGGAGACACTGAATAGTGCACGGTACATCCAAACCGTCATCGAACCCATCGTTCTACCATTCCTAGACCGGCAAGGGAACTTGCTGTTCCAACAGGACAATGCACGTCCGCATGTATTCCGTGCCACCCAACGTGCTCTAGAAGGTGTAAGTCAACTACCCTGGCCAGCAAGATCTCCGGATCTGTCCCCCATTGAGCATGTTTGGGACTGGATGAAGCGTCGTCTCACGCGGTCTGCACGTCCAGCATGAACGCTGGTCCAACTGAGGCGCCAGGTGGAAATGGCATGGCAAGCCGTTCCACAGGACTACATCCAGCATCTCTAAGATCGTCTCCATGGGAGAATAGCAGCCTGTATTGCTGCGAAAGGTGGATATACTCTGTAATAGTGGCGACATTGTGCATGCTCTGTTGCCTGTGTCTATGTGCCTGTGGTTCTGTCAGTGTGATCATGTGATGTATCTGACCCCAGGAATGTGTCAATAAAGTTTCCCCTTCCTGGGACAATGAATTCACGGTGTTCTTATTTCAATTTCCAGGAGTGTATGTAGTAAACGGCCATGCCTTTTAGCCAGTAAACGGCGTTCGTTCTGGTTAATGGAAAGTATAACCCGTCGGGCTGCAATACCTCATCAGGAGAGATGGACTCCGGCAATCGCCGCAAGAGTAACGCCAGCATGCGCTGCGTCAGTAGCCAGCACTCGCTGGTCGCTGCACAGGTTAGACGGTGTGCATCCGAGTCAACGACTGAGCATGTCGGACACAAGGTGTCGTCCGTCAGATGTATGGAATGGAGCCTCTGACGAGTAGCGAACTTCCCATTCACAACCACGTACCACAATGAATGCACTGTCGGAGGTAGAAAAGGCGTGTGTACCGCTCGCCACACCGTGTTCCAAGCAACTTCAGGATGTCTGTGGGTGACCGTATTTACAGGTTTCTGCTGTTCATAGAGGCGATAATAGTCTTTTGTGCTGGGCTTCCGTGTCGTCTGAAGTTCTGACCGTAAGTAGCTGAAGTCAATCAAGAACTGTCTGATGTGGGTGAGTGCCGGTGAAATGTGTCCTACTGAAACCAGGGGATGCAGAGTGTGTGGTGCCACTTCCGCTATCAGGGTGCCCGTCAGAGTGGCGTGGGCAGAGGTCCATGTGCGACGCATAGCGTTGAGATAAAGCGATCGCGCACGGTTATATACATGAATTAAACCGATACCGCCCGCCCGCCGCGGCAGTATCAGGGTGGCGTATCGGACTTTAAAAACCAGACCGGTGCTTGCGCAATGCCCATATCCTGCTTGAAATCTGTCGGACATCGCAGCCGCCAAGGGAAGGATATGCGCAAAATAGTTCAGTTTCGAGACAAGATAGATGCTGACATAACGTGTTCTGAGTAGCATATCCAAGCGACGCAGTTTGTTGTCCTGAAACAGAGCACGTGTCTGGTGTAGGAGCCGGCGGTACGTAGCCGCCGCCGTGCGGCGGACATTGCTATAGAATTGCACTCCTAAACACTTGAGTACGGGCACCTTGTCAAAGGGCACCGCCGTTATGTGGGAAAGCCCCCCTCCGACATCCATGTATTTTGTCTTCTTCACGTTGATGACGCTCCCAGCGACTTCCCCGTACTGGCGTAGCCACTGAAGTGCCATATGCTTTTCATCCTCTGATCTGGCCAGGAACACCACATCATCGGCGAATGCACCACAACGAAAGGTCACGTCCCTCAAGGAGATACCAGTTAATCGCTGCCGTAGACCATGTAAAGCTGGTTCAAGCGCTGCAGCAAATAATATACCCGACAGGGGCACCCTTGTCGCACTGACCGTCCAACAACAATGTGACCAGACTGATAACCGTTGACCATCATGCGAGAGCGCGCTCCGTGCACCAGTCGAATGACCATCTGTGCAGACTCTGGAGAGAGGCCCTTGTGTTGCAAAACTGCGCTTCAGAAGCCATGGTCGACGCGGTCGAATGCGTGGTCAAAATTTACGGCGACAAGGGCGCTTCGTATTTTCCAGGCCACCGTCAAAGCAGTCAAATCACGGTATGCTCCTGACGCCGTATGAATGTTGCTGACACCACCTAAACATGTCTGATCGGTGTGCATGGCTTTCCCGATAGCGGTGTGGAGACGCGCGCGGAGGATACGGGCGAAGATCTTGTAGTCGTTGTTGAGGAGTGTGAGTGGGCGAAAGTCCTGCCACCTACAACCACCATTCGGTTTCGGTACTGGGATCAAGATGCCTTCTATGGATTCTGTGGGGACAGTGAAATCAGGTCGGGTCAGGTCTTGAAACATTTGGAGCCACTTGTCGCCCATAAGGTCGTAAAAAGTGCGGTAGAATTCCAGGGGTAAACCGTCCGGTCCGGGTGACTTGTTCGGTGCTCCACGTGCCAAGGCCGATGTCAGCTCGTCGGGTGTAATGGGCAACAGCAGACCATCATTGGGTGCCACGTCCCGGGGGGCGGGAAAATCGTGCAACAGCTCGTCATAATCACGTACATTTCGCGGATCTTCCATGAACAAGGTCCCATAGTGTCTGGCAAACGTGTGCGCGATGTCCGTTTGTGTCACTGCGCGGTCGCCCTCCTCCGTGTTTACCGCCGTAATGAGCTGACGTTTGCGGTGGCGCCTCTCGCGCACAATGTGATACACTGACGCCGTTTCGTTGGGGATACAGCCCTGCACTCGCGCACGGATACGGACACCTTCTAGTTGCTCTGTCCTGATGCGGAGTAGACGAGCTATGATGCGCTCTGATCATGTCGTGTAACATGCGTGTCTTTACAGTGGAGTGGACACCATTTACATTGACTGTTCCCACACGGTATGACTGAGACATATCAAGTGGCGGAGGCAGTGTGCCGATGCAAGCCCACAGTGATCTCACACACCACACAGCCATCCATCTGCATGCTGTGCTTTACTGTGCCGTGAGTCCCTGACTGGCAGAGCCCTCCGGGCTCAGTGTCAGCCATGGGCTCTGGTGAAAATGTCGATGTTTGCTGTGAATCATCTGCCTCCATATCGTCTGCCCAATCACCAAGAGACGATTGTGATGTCATTGGTGGCTGGTCGCTTTCACAGGTGCCCACATTTTCTGAGTCGACGCAATGCGCCTCGTTTTCTGGGCCACCAAATTTAGGAGAGTGCTCCTTGTCTTCAGGCACCTTCTGGTGCAATTGTGGAGTCAACGAAGTCGATGTCTTCCACTGGCTTCACATTCCTGTCCTGTTCTTCAGCTGACAATCGCCTCTTCTTGTGTCGCTTGGGTGATTTTTGCTTTCGGGTCCGAGATTCGACATCCACTGGAGGGCGGGCCTCGACACAGTCTCGGTCGCTAGGAATCCCTGTGTCTTATCCCGACAGAGACAGTGGGTGGATGCCCACGACGCTGTTGTGGGCACAGGCTGTAGGAACCTCCGCACCGTTGGGCTGCGGCGACGTCGACGGCGCTGACTCTCCAACGGAGCTGGCAGCGGCTTGAGGAGGTAGCAGGTTTTGATCATCCATCACATCATTTCGAGCAGCCTCCACATATGTTAGCGGAACAGAGGTCATAGTGGATCGTTGGGGAAGTTCATTGCGGCGCACCTGACCGAGGCGGCGCTGCAGACACTCAGTTCTAACATGGCTCTCCTGGCCGCTGCCCGAGCAGGTCCTCGGTTGTCCATCATATATAGCAATTGCACGGCACCCACCAACGAAAATATATGATGGAACGTGCTTCTTAAGTTCTATGCGCACTTGTCGTACCCCGTTAAGGACAGGGTACGTTTCGAATGTGTTCCATTTCTCCTCTGTGTGGCTCAGAACTGTGCCGTATGGCCGCAGCGCATCAACGCCTAGGTTGGCAGGAACTTCGAACGGTAGATGCGCACCGTACGAACCCCCAGACCAGCATGGTCAACTCTTACCACGCTCACGTTACCGTCTGCGTGACAGAAGCAAAAGCCTTTCGCAGATCGTCGGAGTAATCTGTCGCAGGCCGCTTCGTCAATCAGTTTCAGGTACACTGTGCTGGTTACAATAGACAGACGAATGCCTATCAGTTCTTGTGGTTCTATGTGTATGATGTCTCGTAGAAACCGTTCCATTTCATGGGCATTCGGTCTCGTGTACGATGCGTTGAACGTTAGTTTGATTGTAGCTTTTCGATATGAGAACGCAGTGGCTGGTCGGTACAGGTACTATAAGGAATACAACGACGCGACGGCGCGCTAGCGGGTAAACGACAACACCTGCGGAGCGCTGCCGGTGCGCCGAGCCCGTCCGCGCGGTACCACGGCTGAGAGCCGACTGCGCTCTCGGCTACCCTGACGCTATAGCCCACAACTTTATTATCACAAATCTTTAGTTTCCCAGATTAGATCTTTCGGTTTGTCAACTAACATACTCGTACTATTGTAGTTGAGAAGGAGGGAACTTGTACTATCACTCAGACTTTATTAATAAGTACTTTACATTTTAACTGTACACTTTCAGTGTTTTTATAAATGGGACTCACTCTTTTAATACATTATTCGAGTAGTTTAGCACTCGTCCAGCAAGCCCCCACCTTTCGCGCCATCTGTAGTGTCAGTTATGTTTCCATCGCCTCTGACGCCACCTGTAAACATCTTTTGCTTGCAAAGCGGTCAGTACTGCCCGGTCTGCCTTCATGCTTGTGGAGTGGTTAGGCGGTGCACTATTAGCCTGGCTTCACCCGTTTAGTTTTTATCCGGATTTCATTTTTATTGGTTCTGCTATGCCCTTCGTTATAAATAACGGACTGTCGCTTTTAGTGCGCCATTTGTTTACAACGTTCGGCGACAACCTGTTAAAGTTAACCTTTGTGAGCACTCTTCAAGCACAGCTCTTTAATAAGGCTTTTCATTATCCCTTTTATCTTGACACCATTGTTAGTGATTCTTTGTAAAAGAATTTTTACTTATTATTTGTGCAGATCATCTGAGAATGCGTCATCTAGTAGCGCGAAATCGGTCATGACTTTTAATACAAAGTATTCAACAGCCATTGTGGTTTATTTCTTCCAAAATGTGGAAGTTTTTATGCGGTTGCTCGAAATTAAAAATAACTAACTTAATCTCTGCCCTACCGCCCTGTTCATAACGAATCGAGCGCTGTTACAGTATTTTCTGCTGCTGTTGATATTCCCCCATACTCGTCTGACCGGAAATGATTGTTTTCCTTCCACTTCACTTCATTGACCCCCACCATAACTACACTACTGGCCATTAAAATTGCTATACCAAGAAGAAATTCAGATGATAAATCGGTATTCATTGGACAAATATATTATACTAGAACTGATATGTGATTACATTTTCACCCAATTAGGGTGCATAGATCCTGAGAAATCAGTACCCAGAAAAACCACCTCTGGCCGTAATAACGGCCTTGATAGGCCTGGGCAACAGAGCTTGAGTCAAACAGAGCTTGGATGGCGTGTACAGGTACAGCTGCCCTTGCAGCTTCAACACGATACCACAGTTCATCAAGAGTAGTGACTGGCGTATTGTGACGCGCCAGTTGCTCGGCCGCCATTGACCAGACGTTTTCAAATGGTGAGAGATCTGGAATATGTGCTGGCTAAGGCAGCAGTCGAACATTCTCTCTATCCAGAAAGGCATGCGGGCGTGCATTATCCTACTGAAATGTAGGGTTTCGCAAGGATCGAATGAAGGGTAGAGCCACGGGTCGTAACACATCTGAAATGTAACGTCCACTGTTCAAAGTGCCCTCAATGCGAACAAGAGGTGACCGAGACGTGTTACCAATGGCACCCCATACCATCAATCTGGGTGATACGCCAGTATGGCGATGACGAATACACACTTCCAATGTTCGTTCACCGCAATGTCGCCAAACACGGATGCGACAATCATGATGCTGTAAACACAGCCTGGATTCATCCGAAAAAATGACGTTTTGCCATTCGTGCACCCAGCTTCGTCGTTGAGTACACCATCGCAGGCACTCCTGTCTGTGATGCAGCGTCAAGGGTAGCCGCAGCCATGGTCCCCGAACTGGTAGTCCATGCTGCTGCAAACATCGTCGAACTGTTCGTGCAGATGGCTGTTGTCTTGCAAACGTCCCCACCTTGTGACTCAAGGATCGAGACGTGGCTGCACTATCCGTTACAGCCATGCGGATAAGATACCTGTCATCTCGATTGCTAGTGATACGAGGCTCTTGGGACCCAGCACGGCGTTCCGTATTACCCTCTTGAACCCACCGATTCCAGATTCTGCTAACAGTCATTGGATCTCGACCAACGCAAGCAACAATATCGCGTTACGATGAACCGCAATCTTGGTTGGCTACAATCCGACCTTTATCAAAGTCGGAAACGTGATGGTATACATTTTTCCTCCCTACACGAGGCATCAGAACAACGTTTCACAAGGCAACGCAGGTCAACTGTTGTTTGTGTATGAGAAATCGGTCGGGAAGTTTCCTCGTGTCAGGACGTTGTAGGTGTCGCCACCGGCGTCAATCGTGAGTGAATGCTCTCGAAACCTAATCATTTGCGTATAACAGCATCTTCTTCCTGTCGGTTAAATTTCGTGTCTGAAGCACGTCATTTTCGTGGTATAACAATTTTAATGGCCAGTAGTGTATTTCCCTTTTCAGATTGTCTAGCTTCCCCATGAAGTTCACTCTTCCGCGCCCTCACTCCTAGAACGTCATCCTTTCGTTGGCTATTCAGTCTTTTTATCATGGCCATCTCCCCCTTGGCAGTTCCCTCCCCGAAGGTCCGAATGGGAAACTGGTCCGGCATGTTTTGCCAATGGAGAGATCGTCATGACAGTTTTCAATTACAAAATGGTTCAAATGGCCTTGAGCACTATGGGACCTAACTTCTGAGGTCATCAGTCCCCTATAACTTAGAACTACTTAAACCTAACTAACCTAAGGATATCGCACGCATCCATGCTGGAGTCAGGATTCGAACCTGCGACCAGACTGAAGCGCCTAGAACCGCTCGGCCACCCCGACCGGCCCGGGCGGATTGCACGAACCCTCCCGCCGGAGGTCCGACTCCTCCCTCGGGCATGGGTGTGTGTTGGTCTTAGCATAAGTTACTTTAAGTAGTGTTTACGTCTAGGGACTGATGACCTCAGAAGTTTGGTCCCTTAGAAATTCACACACATTTGAGCATTTAGAAAGAGGGTGACTTCATATTACGAAAGCCGTCGACCGCCATTACCGCCATTAACCTTGTAAGTAGGCTGTTTAGGTTTTTATATTGGTAACGCCATGTAGCGCTCTATATGAAAATCACTGGCTGTGCTTTGTGCAGTCTGTGGCTGGTTGGCATTGTTCTAATACTCGCCATTGTAGTGTTGGGCATGTGGATGTGAACAGCGCGTAGCGTTGCGCAGTTGGAGGTGAGCCGCCAGCAGTGGTGGATGTGGGGAGAGAGATGGCGGAGTTCTGAAATTCGTAAGACTGGATGTCATGAACTGCTATATACGTTATGACTTTTGAACACTATTGAGCTGGCAGTAGTGGCGCTCGCTGTATTGCAGTAGTTCGAGTAACCAAAATTTTTGTGAGGTAAGTGATTTGTGAAACGTATAGGTTAATGTTAGTCAGGGCCATTCTTTTGTAGGGATTTTTTAAAGTCAGATTGCGTTGCGCTAAAAATATTGTGTGTCAGTTTAAGCACAGTCACGTATAATTTTTCTAAGGGGACGTTTCAACCTGTGGTGCGGAGCTAGTCTGGGAAATAGAACGTTTACATTACTAATCAAAGGCGTTACGCTATTATTTTTAGTTGTACTCATTTTTGTTCTCTATTGTTCGTTGCAATTGTTAGGGGCTGACGTCCCGTAACATGCATTCAAGTTCTTCTTTGATCCATTCAGTCAGTTCTTTTATCACACAGGACAGATAACCCTCCGACCGAACACGCGAAGCTATCGTACCAACACCCTAGACTATGGGTACACATCGAGATTACATCGCGCGTCGTAAAGATAAAGAAACCTTGTGACATTTTTAAAACATCTTCATTACACCTACACACATAGTATCTAACTAATGCAGTTTTCTGTGTGTGAAAGACATCTACGTTATTGCAGCCACTCGGTGTGCATGAACGCTTTACGACATTTAGTTCACATAAATCCGTATTTTCACCAAATCCGCTCTCCCTGTCTGTTTATCCCCTACATTCCAGATGTAGTGTTCGGAAATGGCAGGCAAAAACGTCGATGACAGTGAAAGACAGAGTCAAGTCACGGGGAGCACTCACACAGCCTAATTCCGGAGGAGACTGACCGTGGAAAGAGAAAATTTGTGTGTATTCCAGTCCCAATGTTGTAATGGAACCAAGTGTTCCCTTCAGGTGGCTGATCGTATACCAACAACAAAGATAATCTAATACCGAAAGTAAGGTACTTGTTTTTAAAAGAGATAAAACTGATCCATTAATAACGGCTTTACTACAGAATTCCTTGGCCACAAACCTAAGTTATAAAAAAACAGAAATTAAATAAGGAAAATAAAATACTTTCGTAACTTACTTGAAGCACTCCCATTTGCGTTGAACAGAGTTGTGTAAACTCACATATCGAAGGGAAAACACTGGCGTATGGCAACTCCACATGTTAACGAACGCTGTTGTTATGCAGAACTTTCATATTCAGACATTCTGCTGACTGAGAAGGTTCACCGATGAGAGCCATTATTACCCTGTTATTGGCCCACGGGACCAAGTTATTGGTGCATGCTGAAGTACGTGCCTGTTTCATACAAGTACAATATTACGGCGCTTACGATTTTGATATCAGTCCCCCTGGACTCCCGCACACACAGAAGAATGTCTCCTAAACTTTTAAAACCTGCACAAAGAGGTAACTGAAGGGGAAGAAGCATTAAGGGTCTATTCTCCTCACTCACCCTACAAAATAAGCAAGTTTTACGATTTAGTTTTGAAAAAAGCAATGTAGTAATCAACGTAAATATTTTTTACACAATGTTTATTGGTTCTTAGACAACCTTTTCTAGGAACAGTCTGGAACCGCGGGACCGCTACGGTCGCAGGTTCGAATTGTGCCTTGGGCATGGATGTGTGTGATGTCCTTAGGTTAGTTACGTTTAAGTAGTTCTAAGTTCTAGGCGACTGATGACCTCAGAAATTAAGTCCCATAGTACTCAGAGCCATTTGAACCATTTGAACAACATTTTCTGTTTATTTAATAAATTCAGTGATCATTAAGCCCTCCATCCTAGGCGTTAAAATTGCTCTGTCCAAAATGAGGTATGTCCATGGCGAAATCCCTACATTCTGCAGACTTACCTGAAAAAAGCAAACAATTTTCACGGGCTAATAGAATAATTTTTGATATTTGTAAAATAATAAAATCGCAGACATTTTAATCAAAGATAAAGATCAAGTTATTTTGCAATAACTAAAGAATAAATTAAAATAAAAAATTAGCCTACTACTCCTTGTGCAGGCGTGAAAGGAGGAATTTAGCCCAATTTGAAAAAGATATCTTTATTAGTGTGCTCGCAATCAATTCCGTCAGCTTGAAATATATTATATATTTTTGTTTACAGATATGTTTCCCATACAGCAGGACTTCCTTGACAGATACACTTAACTTTGGACAGAGCAACTTTAACTCCTCGGAATGGGGATAGCGGGGATGGGGGCTGGGGGGGAGGTTAATGAATGAATTTCTTTTAAAAAGATCAGAAAATGTTGACCAAGTATCAATAAACAATGTCCGAAAATATTCTCTTTAGTTGCTTCATTACTTTTCCCAAAACAAAATCATGAAAATCGCTTAATTTATACGCTGAATGAGAAGAATGGACCCTTCAATAGGAAATCGTATGCACAGTTAGAGAAAGTGTGGTATGTGTAAATTGAATAATTGCTGACAAGGAAACTCTCTGCAGTAACAGTTTCCATTAAAATTGCTACACCAAGAAGAAATGCAGATGATAAACGGGTATTCATTGGACAAATATATTATACAAGAATTATAATGAGATGATATTTTCACTCAATTTGGGTGGATAGATCCTGAGAAATCAGTACCCAGAACACCCATTTCTGGCCGTAATAACGGCCTTGATACGCCTGGGCACAAAGTCAAACAGAGGTTGGATGGCGTGTACAGGTATAGCTGCCCATGCAGCTTCAACACGATAACACAGTTCATCAAGAGCAGTGACTGGCGTATTGCTCGGTCACCATTGACCACACGTTTTCAATTCGTGAGAGATCTAGAGAATGTGCTGGCCAGGGCAGCAGTCGAACGTTTTCCGTACCATGAAAGGACCGTACAGGACCTACAACATGCGGTCGTGCACTAGCCTGCTGAATTGTAGGGTTTCGCTCGGATCGAATGAAGGGTACAGCCACGGGTCGTAACACATCTGAAATGTAATGACCACTTCTCAAAGTGCGGTCAATGCGAACAAGAGGTGGCCGAGACGTGTAACCAATGGCACCCCATACCAGCACGCCGAGTGATAGGCCAGTATGGCGATGACGAATACACGCTTCCATTGTGCGTTCACCGCGATGTCGAGAAACACGGATGCGACCATCATGATGCCATAAACAGAACCTGGATTCATCCGAAAAAATGACGTTTTGCCATTCGTGTACCCAGGTTCGTCGCTGAATACACCATCGCAGGCGCTCCTGTCTGTGATGCAGCGTCAAGGGTAACCGCAGCCGTGGTCTCCGAGCTGGTAGTCCATGCGTCGTCGAACTGTTTGTGCAGATGGTTGTAGTCTTGCAAAGGTTCCCATCTGTTGACTCAGGGATCGAGACGTGGCTGCACGATCCGCTGCAGTCATGCGGATAAGGTGCTGTCATCTCGACTGCTAGTGACACAAGGCCGTTGGGATCCAGCACGGCGTTCCGTATTACCCTCTTGAACCCACCGATTTCAGATTCTGCTAACAGTCATTAGATCTCGACCAACGCGAGCAGCAGTGTCGCGATACGATAAACCGCAATCGCGATAGGCTACAATCCGACCTTTATCAAAGCCGGTAACGTGATGGAACGCATTTCTCCTCGTTACACGAGGCATCACAACAACGTTTACCAGCCAACGTCGGTCAACTGCTGTTTGTGTATGATAACTCGGTTCAAAACTTTCCTCATGTCAGCACGTTGTAGGTGTTGCCACCGGCGCCAACCTTGTGTGAATCCTCTGAAAAGCTAATCATTTCCATATCACAGCATCTTCTTCCTGTCGGTTAAATTTCGCTTCTCTAGCACATCTTCGTGGTGTAGCAATTTTAGTGGCTAGTAGTGTATATTGTACTTGCTGCGATACTGGGAGTCTTACTGGTATACAGAACGTATACACTCATGGAAGTAAAAGGTGTTACACCATGAATCACTGAGTGAGGTGAGGCAGTGGTTAGCACACTGGACTCGCATTCCGGAGGACGACGGTTCAATCCCGCGTCCGGCCATTCTGATTTGAGTTTTCCGTGATTTCCCTAGATGCCGGGATGGTTTGTTTGAAAGGTCAAGGCCGATTTCCCTCCCTATCCTTCCCTAAACCGTGCTTGTGCTCCGTGTCTAATGACCTCGTTGTCGACGGGACGTTAAACACTAATCTCTTCTCCTTCCTCCTTCACCATGAATCCCTTGACCGTGCAGTACCAGACGGATGCTGCAGTTTTTGCGTACCTGTGTTGATTTAAATTTCAAGCTTATACGAGCTTCTTGTTAATACAGATAATAGCCTTTCGTATACACGATGAATGGTGTGAGACAATGATGCCTACTGGGTATGTTGGTCCTAGGTGGATATCCCAAAGCATTTAGCTCAGAGGACACGCGCATACCATCCTCAACACTTAGAGAGAGTTCATATCATTGGTGTGAGGGACGTGGGTTGTCATTCAGACAGGTGACACAGACAACTGGTTGTGGTGCAATGATTGCAGAATATAGGGTGACGAGTCAGTCTGGACGTAATCTCCCAAGAATGGTAGGCACGCTTTTTTCCAGGCGGACTACACCGCTAGAGGATCATTGAATTATTTCACTGTCTCTTGTGGATAGCCGCATGACAAATTCGGGCAGAACGTCACCACGACCCGTCCAGGACAGATTACTGGCAGTTGATTTGGTATCTCGAGTTGTCACGCGTCGTTCACCGCGACACCGTATCACAGACGACAGGGATTGTAATGCTGTTTGTCCATAGCCAACTGGGACGCTGAGTGGTATTCTGGGGAATTCAGCGATGAGCCTGGCTTCTGCCTCAGACTGACGCCGACGTCTCCATAGGCGATCCGATGAAAGGGCCCGGGAAGCAGCGGTTCTCCAAAGTCATCGACGAGAATGTTACTTATGCATTTACCCACCAAGTATTATAAGCCTTAAATAATGAAATACCTCAAATGGTTCAAATGGCTCTGAGCACTATGGGACTTAACATCTGAGGTCATCAGTCCCCTAGAACTTAGAGCAACTTAAACCTAACTAACCTAAGGACATCACACACATCCATGCCCGAGGCAGGATTCGAACCAGCGACTGCAGCGGTTGCGCGGTTCCAGACTGAAGGGCCTAGAACCTCTCGGCCACAGCGGCCAGCTAAAATATCTCCAGCTGATATTTTTTGCAATCTTTCTGAGGCATTTGATTGTGCAATTCATGTTATACTCTTAGAAAGACTTCCGTTTTATCTAACTGATGGATTGCACACAAGTGGCTTGTATCATAGCTAACAAACAGAATGCCAAAATTGTACTGAATAATTCTGAAAGGTAAGTTTAGTGACTATGGAGAAATAACAAGAGGAGTTCCACGAGGTTCAATACTGGGTCCACTCCTATTCCTTATATAACGTGACTGATCTTCCACTTAGCATTCAACAAATAGAATTGATCTGCAGACGGTACTAGTGTTAAAAGAAGTCCCATTAGAGAGAAAGCAACAGAAGAGACTGTACATACTGTTTTTCAAAGAAGTATTAAGTGGTTCTTTGAAAATAGTCTCACCCTTTATTTTCAAAAATCACACTATATTCAGCTCTGCACAACAAATAGTATCATATCAACAATTGATGTAAAGCATGAACGGCAGTTAGTAAATAGGGTAGAATGGTCCACATTTTTTGGGGAGCACGTTTTGAAGAAAACTTGAGCTGGAAGAACTGTCTCAGTAAGCTTCTCAAACAGTTAAATTCAGCAACTTTTGCGCCTTGTATAATTGCTAGTTTTTGAAACAAAAGAATCGTTCTTCTTGGATATTTTGCATATTTGCACTTAATAACGTCTTATAGAATTATTTTCCGCGGTTACTCATCACTTACAGGCAGTAAGAATAATATGTGATGTTCATCCGAGATCGTCATGTAGGTAACTCTTCAAGAGGTTAGACATTTTAACTTCACCAGCACGACAGATATATTCTCTAATAAATTTCGTCAAACAATCCAATTTAAGAAGAATAGAGATGTTCACACTTACAAGGTTAGACCAAAAACTGACAGCAAAAAATTTCTGATTATTTGCCCAAAAGATAAAGTAGAGAAGCAAGTTTCGATTAATGAATCGTTGAAATGATCTGTGGAACATGCGGATATCTAAGTAACTAACTTGCATCTTCCAATCGGGGAATCGCTGTGCGATGGGCTATTGTTTATGACAACGGCACTGATTTGATAATTGTTGAAGGATGACTGAATGCTCGCTTGTATCTGTCAAGACGGGGGTACTCCTTGGTGCTATATCCACCTTGACTAGGGTACCATACTCCATATTCCAGCACGAGTGAAATACTGCCATGGCAAGAAATTCCACAGGATGACGTTTGGATACCGTTCGTTTCCATGCCATAGTGCAGACAGTACCGATTTATGGCCTGTGGGGATCACATATAAAGATGGACATCATATTCGGATGGAACGATAATTTAGTCGTTCAATTCTCGTTATGTGATTAATATCCCCTCAAGCTTTGCTAAATATCGGACTGGTGGTGCCTGGTATAACACTTTCCAGTTTTGTCTGTTTAAATAATGGAAGCTGGTTAATGCTCAGTGACAGCAATGAACGACTCCAACACTAACGTTCATTCTGAACAGAGTACGCCTGCCTAGCTGAGTGGTAACGTGTTTGCCTACCATGAAGCGATCCTGGCTTCGATTCTCGACCGGGTTGGACAGTTTCTCCGCTCGTGGACTGGGTATTGTGTTGTCTTCACCGTCATTCCATCACCACTGACACGCAAGTCGCCCAATGTGGCGCCACATGAAATAATACTTACAACCCTGCGGCCGAACTTCTCCCGATGTGGCCTTCCGGCTAACGATGCCACACGATAATTTCATTGTAAACAGAAACAATTTTAAGTTACTCTTTGTGACACCATATTGGCGGGGCAGAGCTTCCTGTTTAAAAGTTCAGAGTCACATAGTGTAATATTTCTGGCTTAGTCAGCCATCACATTAGACTCCAAGAAGCTGTTCCCAGAGTAGTGGAGATGCAGGAAGTATATATATGACGAAATGTGGTGTGAGGTACATGTGACAGGTGTTAGATTCGGTACCATTCCCGTGAGAAAGACCGCCTGCATAACTTAAATAAAAAACAAAGGCCTGACGAAATTGCAGACGAAGCATTTCAGAAGCGTTTGGGTCACGTCTTTTCTGGTATGGCGCGCGAAATATTTCGGGCTGTTCGTCACTCTGGGTTAGGCAGTCGAGAAGAACAGACATGTTGTCGGTCGTAGGATGTGTTTCCAATTTTTATTTAAGTTCCTGTTCGTCACTCTGGATTAGGCAGTCGAGATGTATAGTCATGTTGTCTGTGGCAGGATGTGTTTGCCAGTATTCAGTATTAAAAGATTCACTCCTGCAGTCATGAGGCACAGACACGTGCCACAAATAGTGTAAAGATACGTTTTCGTAAACATTGTGTTTGATGATGTACTTTGCTGTACCAGAAGGTATTAAGATCATGTAGTCTTCTCGTGTGGCTTTATTAAAATACGCGAGTGGAATTCCAAAGAAGTGATACATTATTTCTGAACAGAACCTCGCTAAAACTCAGCTTCAGCCTCAAGATACAGAACCTACGACCTGCGTGCTGTTTCTTGCGCTGGGGACATCAACCTGAAGACAACAGGTTAGTGCACTATAACAGAACCTTCGTATTCCACACAGTGCAGTGTGAACAATTAGGCGCCTCACGTGTACTGCATGCACAGAACAAATGTGCTCAGTGACACGTCACCTGCAGTAATGCAGAGGAGGTAAAGGAGGATGATCGTTATTAACACCAACAATCAATTCATTCTTCCTTTCTTGCCGTAATAGGCGTAGCAGGTGAGTGACGAATTCTCACGTTCGTGGTTCTTCAACAATCATCATTTAGTGTGCACAATATGTATATTTACTTTAACACTGATACTCAAGAAACGTGCACACTTGTCTTGGCTGCTCCGAAGCGCACGTTTTTCAGCTACATCTGTAGAAAATAGCAGTAGTCTTTGTAAAGAGTTGAATACTAGCTCATGGTACTGACTGTCACTTTGCATTCACTACTAAGGAAACGCTCCCCATAAATTTCGCTTAGAGCTATCTAGTTCGACGCATTTACATGTTACAAAATGTCGGCATCTCAACCTCGTATTTATTTACTGACAAGTAGTTGAAGTTTCTACAAAGTGCAATGTCACTGAGATCTTACAATGAGTTCAGTTTAAGATACAACTACAGGAGTAAATGATTAATACACGAATTACATCGGGACCAACAACCTAAATGACTCTCTCTCTCTCTCTCTCTCTCTCTCTCTCTCTCTCTCTCTCTTTATCTCTCTCTCTCTCGGAAGCTCTTTGCATTGATACAGAGAAATATCGACATCTATAATAATCTTCTTCTTCACAAAGTAAATCAAGCCTTATAAATTGCTAATACAATTTGAATAAAATGAACATTTCAGTTTCTCGTGATTCGATTAGCTAAAACAATTGGTGCTGTGCTGTGCTAGGCAGAAATGGATCGTTCTCCACCTGAAGGTTGTCTGGAAAACTCGGTTCTTCGCTACGTCTGGCACTGTTCCAGGCGGCGTCCTCTGCCTCCGGTTGATCGTTGAACTCAGTTGTCTGGTTCTTCATAGATTAGCAACGAAGGGTTCCGAGCGATTGTAAAATGGAGAAAGTCATTTCCGTTTTCAAGGGCAGACGCACTTACTTACATGCCTGTATTTGTGAACCCAGTCTGTTTTACAATTGTGGAACACGTTTTATGCTTGCGTATGACGAACTTTTCGGAGGAAGAAAGCCGTTTCTACATGAATCAACGTCAATCTTATGAAACTCAACTCGACCGCTGTGTTCATGAGTTGCAGAGCGCCGTTGTGAATTGCGCATAGGTTGATTACGCGTTCCTTGGCTGCCTAAAGGCATTCGATACGGCTCCGCAATGTCACTTACTGACCGTAACACGAACTTAACGAGTAACGGACCAGCTTTATTTAAAGTGTCAAAACAGCCCAAACAGAGCAGTTTTCTGAACAACATATCATGAGTGTTTATGCCCGTGCATATCCCACTAGGGAGGTAGTATTGTTCAGATCGTTGACGGGTATGGAACGTTGTCCTCGTTCGAATCTACTGTGCCAGCAACTATATATTTTAATGACAGCATAAAATTACGAGAAAAAAGAAATAGGCACTTGAAAATGGCGTTTTGCCTGCGTCAGCTTACTGTGAGAAATAAATGAATGACAAAACCATACAGACAAGTGGGAAAATGAAAGTGTCGACCCCTGGACATTACAAAAGGTGGGACTTGCTTCTTAACGGCATGGGTGATCACCACGGACGGCAATGCATGGTCAGCAGCGAGCAACGTGCTCGCATTCTCGCTACAAGGTTGGCAAGGAGCTGTTGTGGTGGGGCGTTCCACTTCACTACCAGCGCGGATGCCATATGGCTCAAATGGCTCTGAGCACTATGGGACTTAACATCTTAGGTCATCATTACCCTAGAACTTAGAACTACTTAAACCGAACTAACCTAAGGATATCACACACATCCATGCCCGAGGCAGGATACGAACCTGCTGCCGTAGCAGTCCCGCGGTTCCGGACTGCAGCGCTAGAACCGCACGACCACCGCGGCCGGCGGATGCCAAATGCTATATCGTATTTGGTGCATGTAAAGGTGCTGCAATGCGACCCGCCAGGGTAGCCGAGAGCATCATCAATATAAACCAGTTAAGCCTATATCTATATATTTCTTTGTTTTGCGGGAAGCATACGACACAGTGATGAAATTGGTATATACCCTTTATTTAGTTTCTTTCCTTCCTTCCTTCTCTTCACAGGAAGACATATTTATGTGTAAAATCAAGCAGCAGCAGCCTACTTTACTTCATTACCTTTCTGAAGAAGAGAATTTTACTTATCAACAATAATGAGTTTGCTTCTTTCCATTTTTCCACACACGGAGAAAGAAAGTTAAAGATGCGTTTACGTTTCCATAACAATTATGTGAATTCCTTCTCAATGGAATTTACGTTTATTTTTATTCAAGCTATGTTGCAAACTAAAGGCAACAGAAGGGGCACGCTTAGTTTGTCGTTCAGAAGAAGTTAAAATTAAAAATAAATTAAAAAGAAGAGCGCCAATTCGCTGCTTCCTGGACTCGGGTAGGCGGATTGATGGCGAGAGCCAGTGTGCTGGCCAGCCTGAATGTGGTTTTTAGGCGGTTTTCCACATCCCGCTAGGTGAATATCGGGCTGGTCCCCATGTTCCACCTCAGGTACACAGCTCGCAGACATCAGAGAACATTTACACTATTTCATGGATTACACTAGACACACACAGTTAGGGTACTCTCATTCCGTCCTGGGGGGTACGGGGTGGCGGCAGGAAGGGCATCCGATCACCCCTTAACATTAACATGCCAAATCCGATTAACCATGGCCGTCCCTGCGTAACCGCAGGACAACGCACAAGCGATAGATAGATAGAACGTGCTGCAATGCATCTACCCAACGTATTGCACCCGTGCTCCATTGGATTGCTCTCCAGTGGAAGGGGGGGGGGGGGGGGGCGGCAATTCATTCGCCGAATCTCCTCTCTTTACGACATCTCCTATATCTGTGCTTTTCGATACTGTCGCGCTTTGGCAGGGCTGAATGCACCCCTGGAAAGTCCCACTCTGGGACGCAGTACAGTGTCACAATAACGTTGACCGGCGAGTGGCCCATGTTTACGATCTGGAGGGCAGTGTTACCTTCCGTACATTACTGTACTGTGCCAGTTCATTCCATAGATGGGTCACGTGTCATCGAGCTGTGATACCTGGCAATGACGTATCATGTGAAAGCTGCATTCGTGTATATACAGGGTGAGTCACCTAACATTACCACTCGAAACACATCCCAAACCACAAAAAAAAAACACTGAATAACCAATTCCGCAGACCGAAAGCGAGGAGAGCGGCTGGTGTAATTGGTTAATACAAACCATTGAGAAATTCACTGAAGTATGA
Organism: Schistocerca gregaria; assembly: GCF_023897955.1. Taxonomy (NCBI): domain Eukaryota; kingdom Metazoa; phylum Arthropoda; class Insecta; order Orthoptera; family Acrididae; genus Schistocerca; species Schistocerca gregaria. Next base: position 426,998,693 of record NC_064927.1, read on the forward strand.
TTTCCAACACATAGTTATGTTTTTAAAGGGAAACCTGTTATAATTTTTAGCACAACATTGTAAAATGTTAATTACATCCAGAGTAATTTAGTAATTTGTAATGTAAAGTTGGTGCTTGAGTAACTCCTCAGCAGTTCGATCGTGGATATCAGAGAGGACTGAATTAAGTAGAGATACAAAAAGAACAGTGATGTAACGTAGGCACAGTAGAGACACGAACAGCACGTTACGTCCATATGCTAGCATTTTTATTAAACTTTTTCTCTGAAGAATACAGTACAGCACTGATTTGTTAGAAGAAAGTGTACATTAACATGAGAATGTATTCAAACTTACAAATTATCTTTTTTGTTTTCAATTACAGAATGTAAAAGAGTGTGTCCTGACATTTCAGGCCAGCATGTTCAAAGAGGTACCCTTCATTTGCTGCACACATTTGCCATCCACCGCGTAGTGAATGTTTTAAACGACGCAGTACGTCTGGTGTAATGTTGCCACAGGCTACCTCAATATTGTGTTTCATATCCTCTGGGGTTGTAGGCACATCACGGTAAATGTTCTCTTTTAACGTACCCAACAGAAAGAAGTCTAAACGTGTAAAAGCAGGAGAACGGACTGGCCAACTTATGCGTCCGCCACGTCCTATGAAACGCCCGTCGAACAATCTGTCAAGGGTCAGCCTAGTGTTCATTGCAGAAAATGCAGGAGCACCGTCATATTGTTATCACATACGTCTAAGCGTTTCCAGCAAGACATTTTCTGGCAATGTAGGTAAATCATTTTGCGCAAACTCGATGTACTTTGCTGTTGTTTGGGTGCCCTCAATGAAATGAGGACCAATGAGATCGTCGTCAATTACTCAGCACCATACATTTACATTCCACGGTAGCTGTCGCTCTACCTGTCGAAGCCAGCGAGGCTTTTCCACGGACCAGTAATGCATGTTTCATAACTTCACTGCATCGTGGTTTGTGAAAACTGCTTCAAGGGTAAACAGGTAGAACTACAACTCATTCACTGTTAATGCCCATTGTCATAAATTCAGTCTAATATTAAAGTCATCTCCGTGTAATTGCTGATCCAGCGACACATGAAACGGGTGAAATTTGTGACGATGAAGTATGCGCATTACACTACTTTGACTCATTGCACTGCCTCTAGCGATATCACGTGAACTCATGTGTTGGTTTACGGCAACAGCAGCTAACACACCAACTGCACCTGCTTCTCCTGTGATGGGTTTGTTACGGACCCGTTCGTGTGTTATATGACCATACCTGTTGCATACAATTGTTTGTATATGTTTTCAAATGTGCGGCGTGTTGGATGATCTCTGTCCGGGTACCTATCTGCAAGAATCTGCACGCAGTAGCTGCATTTTGTCTACACTCGCCATAGGTATCATCACTGCTTCTTCAGGGTTAGAATAAACCATTTTCCCAGTTCTTATAAGTCTGCCCCCGGTGGCTGAGTGGTCGCCGGCACTGTAGCTCACCGTGTTCGGTCAGAGGGCTGCGAGCCCTCTGTAATTAAAAAAAAAAAGAAAGAAACTGAGTCAAGGAATCAACGATCAACTTGAGCGGATGTCTTGTGACGTCCGCCCAGACCAAACGCAACGTACTATGTCAAACAAAATGAACAAAAAGTGGTCAGCGCGACAAAATGTCAATCCTAAGGGCCCTCGTTCGATTCTCGGCTGGGTCAGAGATTTCCTCCGCTCAGGGAGTTGGTGTTATGTTGTCCTAATCATCATCATTTCATCTCCATCGACGCGCAATTCGCCGAAGTGGCGTAAAATTGAAAGACTTGGTCACAGCGAACTGCCTATCCGATGGGAGGCCCTAGTCACACGACCTTTTACAGTTATTACAATACTGTACACCAGGGCTTCCCAACTGGTGGTCTGCGGACCCCTTAGGGGTCCGCCGGCTCTTTCTAGGGGCCCCACGGCCACCTTTCACCAAATCGTGTAAAATAATGAGTAAAATTACTGAATAAAAATTTGAAAATCAAATTCATCACTTTTTTTTTTCGTGAGATCCCCAAGCAGCCTTTGCGGTTCCTAAGTGAGAAGGTATACACAGTTTAGTGCCGGAGAATGCGGCTTCTCTGATCGACTGTTTAGCAATAATACGGGGGTCGTTTGTGCCCGGCTCACGGCGCTAGATGCGCTGAAACCTTTTACGCATGCGCTGAGCGAGCTTTGTCGAAGAATCACAGCGCTCGCTGGCACGTATGCGGTCCCATGCATCATTAAATGTTAAACATGATTTGTCAGTTTACTACGTATTTTATCAGTCGGTTTTTGATTACTTCTAACATGGATCAGTGGCTGAAGTCAGGATCACTGAAGAAGGGTGTAGTTTCTCCATCGCCTTCACAACAAAGGAAGTTTCCAGTTGAAATGAATGAGGAGGGAGGACGACCAAAGGAAGACTTTATATACATTTCGGATTTCACGAACCCCCGCCCCCCTACACACACACGACTGTTACGAAATATGCATGCTCTTTACACAGCAGTAGCCAAATAGTGGAAGTGAACAGACCATAAGCGGCAGCTTGTCAACAGCGAACAGTTTGGACGTGACGTTGATTGCTCTTGAAGAAAGACAGCTCCATCGTGTGAAATTTCAATTACCAAGTAATTTTAATCAGGCTATAGTGGTTTGAAGAAAGTGAATAAATCCACTAGTAAGTGTCTGGATACAGTGGGAATTCAAATTGGATCGTTAATTTCAAGTTGTTTTCATTCGTCTCTAAACCACAGACTATTGATGCGACAAAGGGGGGGGGGGGGGGTTGGAGGGGAGGAGGGGGGGGACATTGGGAACATAGCACTTATATTAAGAAGCTTTCAGTTCCCATGGGTTTTGCTCTAAAATTTAAAGTTACCGTGCTTTTGACTGACTAGGAGCCCGCCATGGATTTTAGACTGAAGAAGGGGTCCACCAGCTGAAGAGGTTGGGAAACCCTGCTGTACACTGTTGTACTTGCGACCTTCTCACATTTCTACTGTGCATACTTCTGTTCCTACTTGTATACAGTACACCATCACAGACTTCCAGTAATACAGTGTACTACAGTTATTCTGAGTACAAGGACTAATTCAACAAGCTCTACGTGCAGACACTGAGAAAGTCAAAGTCATAAACATCGCAGTCTTCGTAAAAATAACTCTACAGATCTTGTTTGTTACAACCCGCAACTGAACGTCTGAGGTTTCAAGCGTCAACTCTAAGTTACAGTGTAACAAACGTCTTTGCTTAAGTATTTGTTTCTATTTTCAATTGTGCTAAAAATAATAACAGGTTTCCATTTTAAAAAAACGATAGTACGTGTTGGAATTCATACTTCCGTGGATTTCTCAGTGGTTTGTATTAACCATTTCCACCAGCCCCTCTCCTCACTTTCTATCTGCGGAATTGGTTATTCAGTGTTTTTTGTGGTTTGGGAGGTGTTTCCAGTGATAATGTTAGATGACTCACCCTGTATGAGTCAGCATCCAGAGCGCCTTAAAGTGAAACGTCAACATAAAACTACACTACTGGCCACTCAAAAATGGTTCAAATGGCTCTGAGCACTATGGGACTGAACATCTGAGATTCAAAATGGTTCAAATGGCTCTGAGCACTATGGGACTTAACATCTGAGGTCATCAGTCCCCTAGAACTAAGAACTACTTAAACCTAACTAACCTACGGACATCACACACATCTGTGCCCGAGGCAGGATTCGAACCTGCGACCGTAGCAGCAGCGCGGTTCCGGACCGAAGCGCCTAGAACAGCTCGGTACTGAGCATTAAAATTGCTACACCACGAAGATGACGAGCTACAGTCGCGAAATTTAACCGACAGGAAGAAGATGCTGTGATATGCAAATGATGAGATTTTCAGAGCTTTCAGACAAGGTTGGCGCCGGTGGCGACACCTACAACGTGCTGACACGAGGAAAGTTTCCAACCGATTAATCATACACAAACAGCTGTTGACCGGCATTGCCTGGTGAAACGTTGTTGTGATGCCTCGTGTAAGGAGGAGAAATGCGTACCCTCAAGTTTTCGACTTCGATAAAGGTCGGATTGTAGCCTATAGCGATTGCAGTTAATCGTATCGCGACATTGCTGCTCGCGTTGGTCGAGATCCAATTACTGTTAGCAGAATATGGAATCGGCGGGTTCAGGAGGATAATACGGAACGCCGTGCTGGATCCCAACGGCCTCGTATCACTAGCAGTCGAGATGACAGGCACCTTATCCGCATGGCCGTGACGGATCGTGCACCCACGTCTCGATTCCTGAGTTCAGCGTAACGCGGCAGCGACGTGTCTGCAGGAAACCTGAAACACATACTCCCTTCTGACAATAATCCACTCTTGTTCCGCAATAGTCTTAGTGTGGAACGACATGTCTTACTTTTTGACGTCCCTACCTCGAAATGAGTGTAGATTACCGCGCCCCTACCTGCTCCTCGTAAAAGATCGTTGGAATAAAGATTATGTTCCGTGGATCATTTTGTACGATAAATCGCACTGATGTGGAACGAATCATCTTACATTCACATTTCAAATTAATTTGTAAATATGCCTACATGCCGAATATTTAACACACACTTGAGTTAGCAATTCCTGCGCACCACCCTGTAAACATTACAATAATGAAATTCTTCTACGGAACAGAAGGAGCTGTCAAGAAGAAACATTTTCAGTTTGTTTCTAAATTTTATATTGCTATGTGTCAGACATTTTACATCTCTCGTTAAGTTATCAAAAAACTCTGATGTATCATCGTACACCCCTTTCTGTGTTTAATACAACGTTAATCTCGAGTAATTGTCATTTTTTCTTCTATTATTGTAATTACATATACCATTGTTTCTTTTGAACTGTAGTGGATTATTTACCAAAAACTTCATGAGGGAATAAATATACTATAAAGCAATAGTCAGAATGCACATCTCCTTAAACAGATGTCTACAAGATGATCGTTAGTGAGCGCCACATTTTTATTCTTAGAGCAATGAAGACTTGGTTTCTTGAAGATGACGTACCCCAGAACATCATTTCATATGACGTTACTGAACGAAAATGCGCAGTACTGATTTACCTCTGCCCAAGATCTGCAACGATTCTAAGTCCAAATGTTGCAGAACTAAGTTGTTTTAGGAGCTCCAAATTAGGTTTTTTCCAGTTTAAATTCTCATCAATACGGACACCAAAGAATTCAGAAGTTTCCACGCTATTTATTGTTTCCTCACCTTGTTTTGTGCTTGTCATTGGTTTCCCTAGATGTGTAGAACTAAATACGCTGTGACTTACTATAATTTAGGGTGAGACCATTCGCAGAAAACCAATCAATGGTACTTTTTAAGAACATTGTTTACCATAGCTTCTATTCTTGTATGAATCCTTGGATTGATTACTAGTGTCATCTGCAAAAGGAATTAATTGTGCTTGTTGTATGTTAGATGGGAGATCGTTAACAAACACGAAGACAATAGTGGACCTAAGACTGAGTCTTGAGGAACCCCATATACGATTTCTCGCCATTCAGAATTACATCCCCAGACTATATTGGTTGAATTACTAAGAATAACTTTGTGCATTCTTTTGGCTAGATATGACATTGTCCATTGGTTGGCTGTACCATCAATCCTGTAAAACTTCAATTTATCTAGGAGAACATTGTGAATCACAAAGTTTAATGCATTTGACAGGTCTTAGAAACTACCAGCCAGAGCTATTTTATTATTTAGCGCTTGTAAAATATGGTGATTGAACATGTAAGTGGCAACTCTACTGAAACCCTGTGATTTGCTGAGGATATTATTGTTACTGAGGTGAGAGGTTGTTCTAGAAAAATCAGTTTCTCAAAAAGTCTGGAATATGCTGTCAACAGTGGAACAGGTCGTTAGTTACTGACATCTCTTCTATCACCTTTCTTAAATATGGATTTGATAGCAGCATATTTCAGTCTTTCTGGAAAAATGCCTTGAGTTAGTGATACATTTAACGTTTCAGATAACATTGTACTTATTACATGGAACAAATCTTGAATACTCTACTGGAAACTCCTTCAAAACCAGAGGAGCTTTCATTAGATAATGTATAATTTTCTTACGTAGTCTTCATTTGTCATAAGTCGATGATCGACGCCATTTGTAGCTGGGATTGTAAAAGGTGTGTAAAGATTTTAATTGTTTCTGTTAAAATACATTTATCTAGTTTGTCACAATTACTGCAAAGTTCGCACCGGACATTACCTATTTAATTTAAGAAATTTCAGCATTTTTTTATTGGATAACGCTGGCGGTGCGGAGCGGCGCCGCGAACGAGCAGTCAGTAGCAGCGGCAGATTTAAATATGCGATCGCAATAACGACCAGATCCTAAAAACGGTACAAGTAGAGATGAAGGAAAATAATAAAGTGTTCCTTTTCACAGCATTCCAGACGCATAATAAATGGAGATAGTAGATTTTATTTTGTGCATTCACAGGTGGATACAAGCTGCAGCTTTTGTAAATTTTTATTCAAAAAAGTGATAAATTCTGAACATATCGTAAAGTGTATTTAAAACTGGATAATTTTCATGAGAGCTTAGCAATATAAAAAAAGATAACATTTTCATATGGTAAGGATAGTCTTATGCTTCAAAGGCAGTTGGGGTATATCCAGTTAAACAAAAATCCACTGCAACTTGAAAATGTTTTCCTAAGTTCGATGGACAATAATATTTTCATTGTTGCACAAACAGCTTTAGTACTTGAATAAAAGTTGTAATGTTGATGCATTAAGTTGTTCTGAAAGAGGTGCTGATATTCAAGACAATAAAAGCGGGTTAAGAGCTGTGAGCTATTTGGGGAAGTTAACTTTGCATTACTGAGCAACTGTTTCACCAGGTATCCAGTATGGCTTACCAAATTCCCAACCAGACTAACATTAATTATAATCTTTTAATAGTCATCTTATACCAACTGGTGATATATATATATATATATATATATATATATATATATATATATATATATATATATATATATAAAGAGAATTTAAATGAAAAGAAATAAATCAGTTTATATTTGGACATTTATTGTAGCATTGATCATTGTTCCGTTAAAATGTCAGCACATTAAACTTGATTCATAACTAAACTGGTGCCTTATTTAGGATTGTGAGTTTGTTATCTTACGGAACAAATCAAATATGGAGCCAAGACTGGGAGACTGCATGCAACACTGCATTCATGAAATACCACACGAAGAACGTTGAAACATATGCAAGAGGATATTAACCACAACCAACCGATTCAATTTTCACCTAAAGAAGTTAAGTTCGTAGCGCAATCCTGTCCGTCATGAAATTACCACACACTGGTATACTAAATTCATACTAACTCTCTGTGAAATCTTCCCGAAAAGAATAGCTGAGGGCTACTTTGATGATAACACCACATGCTTTACGTGGACATCTTGGTTTACACAAAGAGTGTAACTCCACAATAATTTTGATAATTAAAATAAATTACATCGAAACGCAATTTACAAAAGAAAAACCTCGAATCGGTTACTATCGTCTTACTATTAACACGATGTGTCAAACAATTGTATAAGCACATGGTACTGGTCTCACAAAGTACACCCCACATGGGTTGAGCATAAAGAAAAGTTGCTATATTGAAAAATATTCTCAAGATGAGATGTTATAATCTCACGCACATTCGGATTTAAGATTGATGATCTTAGTTAGAGTTCGGATCATCAACACGTGGTTACACTTTACTCACAAAGTAGTTGCAAAGCAACTACTGGAAGATATTCTGAACTTCACACTCGAATTACACTTGGTTGCAATTTAAGATAACATAAGATTTTTAGATCCAAACCTGACATAAAAGTGATTAAATTTTCACTTAGGCTGAACTAAGAAATCCATTGTCCTACGGACTTAGCAGAGACGCCCTTAGCTGGAGATCTTACCACTTCATACGCTCGCCGCGGACAGACTGTCGTAGGCCCCTACTGAGGGTACCTCACAGATACAAACGGAAGTGACCAGAGAGGCAGCTTCCTATACCAACATAACAAGGGCCGGATAAGACCATACCAAGAATAGAAACCTCTTTGCTTTTAGAAAGCGTAGCTACCTGTTCCGACGTTGGTCCTACTGTTCTCTAGCAGACGGGTTTATCTGCTACCATCGAGTATGCAACTAGAAATACATTTGCTCATTCATCCATTCACACAGAAGGGAAGGGGGATGACAGTATCTTATCATATACAGTATATAAAAGAAAGCAGATGTAGGTTCCGTATGAGACTGTGTGACAAGACTTACATATAAACTGTGTTTTTAAGTGTAGTAGTGTGACAGATTGTTCTTGATTATGTGTAAAAGTAACATGTTCCACTGTTGAGTCTCCTCCCAAAGAGTCACAAACACCACAGTAAATTTAGAAGTGGAATGTATGTCGTAAATGATAACAGATTTAAGAAATTAACATGAAAGGGATCCAACAGGGACCTTTCAGAGTAGAGCTTGAATAATTATTTCAGAATATTCAAAGAAATTCATTTTAATTAATGTGCAACAGAATATTTTATACGTAAAGTAATAATCACAGATGAAAAATTTATTGCAAATTTTCATTTCTCATGTCCAACCATGTGTATCTTAAGTTCTGTCTCAAAGGTTTGCCAATCAAATTAAAAGCAAAAAGCAAGGAAAATTTAAAAGCAGACGGTCAAATGACGAATAATTGAAACAGACAGAATCGCATTGACGATACCGCAGAAACGAACCACAGTTGCGTCCCTGAGTCTGGACAGTTAATGACCACCTCTGTTCCTCGTCGTTCTCTTTTTTTTTTTCCCCCTTTGCCAAAGACGAGGACGAACTATCGGCGAGAAGTCTGCGGGTAGAAACAGGCAGACGTTCGTGGGCGGCCGCAGCCGATGACACGAGGTCATGTGAGCAGGCGATGGCTCACTCACTGATACCGCTGCAGGCCGCTACTGGAGTGCGCCGTAGGGCAGTATATATATATATGAGGCGAGGGTCTCGGAGAGCCGATGACGCGCCACCATCCCACTCGGCGGGGGGGACGCTGTCTGCGATGAGGCCGCTGCCGGCGCTGGTTCTCGCCCTCGCCGCTCTCGTCTGCACAGCAGCAGGTGAGCACTCGCACTGGCTCCTCCAGCGCTACAGCCGTCGTTTCAGAGCCTACTGGCAGAGTTGTGATTAAAATCGTGTAGGCTAGTATACCGGTGGTTATTGTTATTGGTCTTCAGTCCTGAGACTGGTTTGATGCAGCTCTCCATGCTACTCTGTCCTGTGCAAGCTTCTTCATCTCCCAGTACCTACTGCAACCTACATCCTTCTGAATCTGCTTAGTGTATTCATCTCTTGGTATCCCTCTACGATTTTTACCATCCGCGCTGCTCTCCAGTACTAAATTGGTGATCCCTCGATGTCTCAGAACATGTCCTAACAACCGATCCCTCCTTCTAGTCAAGGTGTACCACAGACTCCTCCCCAATTTAATTCAATACCTCCTCATTAGTTATGTGATCTACCCATCTAACCTTCAGCATTCTTCTGTAGCAACACATTTCGAACGATTCTATTCTCTTCTTGTCTAAACTATTTATAGTCCATGTTTCACTTCCATACATGGCTACACTCCATACAAAAACTTACAGAAACGACTTCCTGACACTTAAATCCATACTCGATGTGAACAAAGTTTTCTTCTTCAGAAACGCTTTCCTTGCCATTGCCAGTCTACATTTTATATCCTTTCTACTTCGACCATCATCAGTTATTTTGTTCCCAAAATAGAAAACTGCTTTACTACTTTAAGTGTCTCATTTCCTAATCTAATTCCCTCAGCATCACCCGATTTAAATCGACTACATTCCATTATCCTTGTTTTGCTTTTGTTGATGTTCATCTAACACCCTTCTTTCAAGACACTGTCCATTCCGTTCAACTGCTCTTACAAGTCCTTTGCTGTCTCTGACAGAATTACAATGTCATCGGCGAACCTCAAAGTTTTTATTTCTTCTCCATGGATTTTAGTACCGACTCCGAACTTTTCTTTTGTTTCCTTTATTGCTTGTTCAGTATACAGATTGAATAATATCAGGGATAGGCTACAACCCTGTCTCACTCCCTTCCCAACCACTGCTTCCGTTTCGTACCCTACGACTCCTATAACTGCCATATGGTTTCTGTACAAATTGTAAACAGCGTTTCGCTCCCTGTATTTTACCACTGCCACCTTCAGAATTTGAAAGAGAGTATTCCAGTCAACATTGTCAGAAGCTTTCTCTAAGTCTACAAATGCTAGAAACATAGGTTCGCCTTTCCTTAATCTTTTTTGTAAGGTAAGTCGTAGGGTCAGTATTGCCTCACGTGTTCCAACATTTCTACGGAATCCCAACCGATCTTCCCCGAGGTCAACTCCTATCAGTTTTTCCATTCGTCTGTAAAGAATTCGCGTTAGTATTTTGCAGCTGTGACTTATTAAACCGATAGTTCGGTAATTTTCACATCTGTCAACACCTGCTTTCTTTGCGATTGGAATTATATTCTTCTTGAAGTCTGAGGGTATTTCGCCTGTCTCATACAACTTGCTCACCGGATGGTTGAGTTTTGTCAGGACTGGCTCTCCCAAGGCTGTCAGTAGTTCTAATGGAATGTTGTCTACTCCGGGGGCCTTGTTTCGACTCAGGTCTTTCAGTGCTCTGTCAAACTCTTCACGCAGTGTCATATCTCCCATTTCATCTTCATCTACATCCTCTTCCATTTCCATAATATTGTCCTCAAGTACCGCTGGTACGTGTTGCGAAAGGCACAGGGTGAATGTGCCACTTCGTAACCGCGTTAGCACTTTCACTGTTAAGCTGATAGCATCCAATCGTTTTAATAGTGACTCCACATTTCCTGAGCTTGTACTGAGTGAAGGTCACTACTACTGGCCAGAGCCCCTTGTCCTTCATTTAGCAAACAAAGGCCAAAAACTCAACTGTTGCAAGCCATGAAAATTAACAAACATCTGTCTTACTGTCCAGATCTAATCTTAAATGACCTGACACAGCATAACACTTCTCCTCGCCTAAACTTTACATAATCCCCTCTGTTTTTCATTACTTCCCAATCTGTCTGTTCCTACAAACTGCCCCATTTCTGAATTCATTGTTTTCTTTAACCTTATTAAAATTGTCTGTGTAATCCGCATATACTTTTGTAACAACTGTTAAGTCTCTCTTTTAATTGTTGCTTCTATTACTTTCCATGTTTAATACGTCTTGTAGTTGTCTCTCAAGTGCTGCTTTTTTTTTACTTGTTTTATTTACTTAATGCAAAGTGTTAAGCAGGTAAAGGTTTGAGTATAGTGTTAATGTTTTTCCTGTTTGCTCCTTTTATATTTGTATATTGTTTCAACTTTTTACTTTTCTAAATGCAGTACCACCTCACTCACAAAGATGGCATTTACTGCACGTTCCCTCACACTTCTCCATTTTCCTGTAATTATTCACTTCTGTTAATCTTACTGACATTGTTTAAAATGCTCATATATTCTGAGGCTACACTGATAATTCTTTCTTCTTTCAATTGGTTTGTGTATCGCTCTCCATGTTTTATACCTCCTGAAGTACCCTTATCAAGTACTAATTTTATTTTATTGCTTTTGTTTATTAATATAAACTGTTGTGTAGGTTTACCGTTCCAGTTTTGTGTTAACATTTTCTTGTTTGCTCCATTTATGTTGATTTACTATTCAATTTTTTTCTTACTTTTTACTGTGCTTTACCGCCAAACTGTCGAAGATATTATTTACTGTACGTTTCTGCTTCAATCTAGATGTGTAACTTATTTTCTAATATCATTAACAAAATGCGATTTTCACTCTGCAGCAGAGTGTGCGCTGATATGAAACTTCCTGGCAGATTAAAACTGTGTGCCCGACCGAGACTCGAACTCGGGACCTTTGCTTTCCGGAAGGGGGGGGGGGGGGGAGCAAGTGCTCTACAATCTGATCTACTCAAGCACGACTCACACTCCTTCCTCACAGGTTTACTTCTGTCCGTATCTCGTCTCCTACCTTCCTACCTACCTTTCTCAGGCGAGCTTCTGTAAAGTTTGGAAGGTAGGAGACGAGATACGGGCAGAGGTAAACCTGTGAGAACGGGGAGTGAGTCATGCTTGGGTAGCTCAGATTGTAGAGCACTTGCCCGCGAAAGCCAAAAGTCCCGACTTCGAGTCTCGGGCTGGCACACAGTTTTAATCTGACAGGAAGTATCATTTATAAACTTTGTAACTGCTTTGGGGACACTATTAATTGCCTCAAGATGGCCTTGAAATCCGAAGACTAGCGCTTTTTGTTTATCGTTTCAATAACGTTTGCTCTAGTCTTTTGTGATCTCGTCTTTGTTATGGTCTTCAATGCAAAAACTGGCTTGACGGACGTCGGAACGCCCTATCTCGACAATGTTAAATTAGATAAATTTGTGTACTTTTTTCTCTGGAACTGTTGAAATCTTGACAGCTGTTCTCGACATGTATTATAGCTCAATGATCTACAATCAATGCTCCTTTTGATATAATATTTTCCAATTTTTTACCCTTTAGGCATTGTTAATTTGGGGGAATTTCATGTAAATATCCCTTATTAAGAGAAAAAGCCACTCGTTGTCATGGTTCTAGTTCAGTGACACCTTTTAACTATTTTATAGCCCTTCTGAAAATTTGAATGTCATTGGTTTTGTAATTTGTGAGATAAAGATACATATTTCAAAAGTTTGAAAATGAGGTTAACACAATGTGTTGTGAAGATTCACAAACAACTTTTACTTCAATGTCAGAATTGTCCAGGGCAGTTATCAGCGTCATCTTACGGTTCTTGTCCTTCTTCGCCTAGAAGCTCTCTTCTCCTAGGGGCCCTTGATTTCTTTATATTATATTCAGCTCCATACTGATCCGTTCGCTGCTCGTGGTCTCGCGGTCGCGTTCTCGCTTCCCGAGCACGGGATCGATTCCCGGCGGGGTCAGGGATTTACACCTGCCTCGACATGACTAGGTGTTTGTGTTGTCCTCATCATTTCATCATCATTCATGAAAGTGGCGGGTTTGGACTGAGCAAAGGTTGGGAATTTGTACTGGCGCTGATAATCGCGCAGTTGAGCGCCCCACAAACCAAACATCGTCATCATTACTGATCCTTGCTAACTCGCACTTTGTCCACAAGTTAAAGATCTTCGTTGGTGTTAACATCAGGAACAATCTTAAGCCTTTCCACGACCTTTAATCTACCTAGACGAAATAACAGCATCAGTGAACCCCCACCCCATTTTAATTTTATCCCAACAAATAAATTCTTAGGCGCACGAGTTCGCAAATTATGAGGTTTTTGCACATCTTCTGGGATGATGAGGATGCCACAAGCCTCTACACGTTAGCTGGATTGCTTCCATAGTAGCCACTGGGATATAATTTTTATGGTGACGAGGAACTCGCGTGGGCTGTTGTTAAGAAGACATGTCTACAGTGCGAGAGCGATAAGATATCTGAGCTGAATAACTTACACAAAAGGTGTCCGTAAATCAGCTCCCACAGAACTTACGCTTTTTAAATAACTATACACTACAAGGCGTCGAAGAAACTAAGTCGCTCGAGCAATAAAAGTAGTAAAAAGACAGGTAACAAACGCCGAACGAGGTGCAAAAAGAAGTTCTAGACTTAAAACATTAATTCACAGATCGAAAACTGTACTGCAAACACAGCTAGTTTCTATGACAATGGCACCAAACGAAATATCAAAGTTTCTACAACAGAAGAGTGAAATGCATTTGTATCTCCCGAAGTAAGAATGATTTCAGGTGTGCCACAGGGGAGTGTCGTAGGACCGTTGCTATTCACAATATACACTCCTGGAAATGGAAAAAAGAACACATTGACACCGGTGTGTCAGACCCACCATACTTGCTCCGGACACTGCGAGAGGGCTGTACAAGCAATGATCACACGCACGGCACAGCGGACACACCAGGAACCGCGGTGTTGGCCGTCGAATGGCGCTAGCTGCGCAGCATTTGTGCACCGCCGCCGTCAGAGTCAGCCAGTTTGCCGTGGCATACGGAGCTCCATCGCAGTCTTTAACACCGGTAGCATGCCGCGACAGCGTGGACGTGAACCGTATGTGCAGTTGACGGACTTTGAGCGAGGGCATATAGTGGGCATGCGGGAGGCCGGGTGGACGTACCGCCGAAATGCTCAACACGTGGGGCGTGAGGTCTCCACAGTACATCGATGTTGTCGCCGGTGGTCGGCGGAAGGTGCACGTGCCCGTCGACCTGGGACCGGACCGCAGCGACGCACGGATGGACGCCAAGACCGTAGGATCCTACGCAGTGCCGTAGGGGACCGCACCGCCACTTCCCAGCAAATTAGGGACACTGTTGCTCCTGGGGTATCGGCGAGGACCATTCGCAACCGTCTCCATGAAGCTGGGCTACGGTCCCGCACACCGTTAGGCCGTCTTCCGCTCACGCCCCAACATCGTGCAGCCCGCCTCCAGTGGTGTCGCGACAGGGTGAATGGAGGGACGAATGGAGACGTGTCGTCTTCAGCGATGAGAGTCGCTTCTGCCTTGGTGCCAATGATGGTCGTATGCGTGTTTGGCGCCGTGCAGATGAGCGCCACAATCAGGACTGCATATGACCGAGGCACACAGGGCCAACACCCGGCATCATGGTGTGGGGAGCGATCTCCTACACTGGCCGTACACCTCTGGTGATCGTCGAGGGGACACTGAATAGTGCACGGTACATCCAAACCGTCATCGAACCCATCGTTCTACCATTCCTAGACCGGCAAGGGAACTTGCTGTTCCAACAGGACAATGCACGTCCGCATGTATCCCGTGCCACCCAACGTGCTCTAGAAGGTGTAAGTCAACTACCCTGGCCAGCAAGATCTCCGGATCTGTCCCCCATTGAGCATGTTTGGGACTGGATGAAGCGTCGTCTCACGTGGTCTGCACGTCCAGCACGAACGCTGGTCAAACTGAGGCGCCAGGTGGAAATGGCATGGAAAGCCGTTCCACAGGACTATATCCAGCATCTCTACGATCGTCTCCATGGGAGAATAGCAGCCTGCATTGCTGCGAAAGGTGGATATACACTGAAGTAGTGCCGACATTGTGCATGCTCTGTTGCCTGTGTCTATGTGCCTGTGGTTCTGTCAGTGTGATCATGTGATGTATCTGACCCGAGGAATGTGTCAATAAAGTTTCCTCTTCCTGGGACAATGAATTCACGGTGTTCTTATTTCAATTTCCAGGAGTGTACATAATGACCTTGTGTATAACATCGGAAGTTCCCTGAGGCTTTTTGCGGATGATGCTGTAGTATATCGAGAGGTTGTAACAATGGAAAATTGTACTGAAATGCAGGAGGATCTGCAACGAATTGACGCATGGTGCAGAGAATGGCAATTGAATCTCAATGTAGACAAGTGTAATGTTGAAACGTCCCCTTAGAAAAATTGTGTAAGACTGTGCTTAAGCTGACACACAATATTTTTTAGCGCAACGCAATCTGACTTTCAATAATCCCTACAAAAGAATGACCCTATACCTTTCACAAATCACTTACCTCACAAAAATCTTCGTTACTCGAACTAGTGCTATACAGCGAGAGCCACTACTGCCAGCTAAATAAAAGATTCAAACTACTGAAGGCATTAACTACTGATAGGCAAAGTTAGCAAATGAAAGATTTTAATAGAGAACAAACAATGTATTTACCTCAATAGTGGTCAGAAATCATAATGTATATAGCAGTTCATGGCATCCCGTCTTACAAATTTCAAAACTCCGCCATCTCTCTCCCCACATCCACCACTGCTGGCGGCTCACCTCCAACTGCGCAACGCTACGCGCTGTTAGCATCCAGCTGCCGCTGCGCAACACTACAATGGCAGACAACAATGCAAACCAGCCACAGACTGCACACACACAGCCAGTGATTTTCATACAGAGCGCTACGTGGCGGCGGCGTTACCAATAAAAAAAAAAGCTAAACAGCCTACTTACAGTGTGCTGCGAATACATAGAAAGAAAGATCCTTTATCATTTAGCTACAAAATAGCAGGTCAGCAACTGGAAGCAGTTAATTCCATAAATTATGTGGGAGCACCCATTAGGAGTGATTTAAAAATGGAGCCCGCATCTCGTGGTCGTGTGGTAGCGTTCTCGCTTCCCACACCCGGGTTCCCGGGTTCGATTCCCGGCGGGGTCAGGGATTTTCTCTGCCTCGTGATGGCTGGGTGTTGTGTGCTGTCCTTAGGTTAGTTAGATTTAAGTAGTTCTAAATTCTAGGGGACTGATGACCATAGATGATAAGTCCCATAGTGCTCAGAGCCATTTGAACCATTTAAAATGGAATGATCATATAAAGTTGATGCCAAACTGAGATTCATTGCAAGAATCCTAAGGAAATGCAATCCGAAAACAAAGAAAGTAGGTTGCATTACACTTGTTCTCCCACTGCTTGAATATTGCTCACCAGTGTGGGATCCGTACCAGACAGGGTTGATAGAAGAGACAGAGAAGATCCAACGGAGAGCAGCGCGCTTCGTTACAGGATCATTTAGTAATCGCGAAAGCGTTACGGAGATGATAGATAAACTCCAGTGGAAGACTCTGCAGGAGAGACGCTCAGTAGGCCGGTACGGTCTTCCGTTGAAGTTTCGAGAACGTACCTTCACCGAGGAGTCAAGCAATATATTGCTCCATCCTACGTATATCTCGAGAAGAGAACATGAGGATAAAATCAGAGAGATTAGAGCCCACACAAAGGCATACCGACAATCTTTCTTTCCACGAACATTACGAGATTGTAATAGAAGGGAGAACCGATATAGGTGCTCAGAGTACCCTCCGCCACACAACGTCAGGTGGCTTGCGGAGTATAGATGTAGATGTAGATGCATACCTTTTATACCTAATGTTTTCGGAAATGCGAATGTTTGAGTACATGCACATCACAAGTTGGGTAATTTTCCTGGACGCCCATACCATTTTGGAAAATGAAATAAAAATATTTCTAATTACAGTTTATTAAGAAAGTCTGCGAAATTCCAAATTATTTTACAGACTTAAAAACTGAAATTGTAACTTTTTGCCGTTTTTCGGTATTTCAGCTCCCCTTGAAGCAGCGCTCCACATCGGCCGCCTCATGTCCCAATAACTTCTGCAAACTACATCCATATGCACACGCTTACTGTATTTATTCCTTCGTTTCCTTCTACGATCTTTAACTCCCAAATTCTTTAATACCTCAGGATTTGCCCTAGCAACTTTACCCTTTCTTTTAATCAACTTGCATCATCTCTTTTCCCCAATCCGACTCAGCGCTTCCTCATTAGTTACTCGATCTACCCATATAATCTTCGGCATTTATCTGCAGGACCGCATTTCAAAAGCTCTTAATCTCCTTTTTTCTTAACTGCTTATGGTCCACTTTTCACTTCCCTAAATTTATATTAGATCTTCATAAATTCCTCTTTTGCAGAAATACCTGTGTTGCAATTACTACTCGGCATTTATAGACTGTCTGTCTGGTGTGTCACCATTTACTACGTTGCCGAAATAGCAAATACCATTTACCACTTATAGAATCTCATTTCCTAGTCTAATTCCCTTAACGTAGCCTGATGTAACTCGACTACATTCCATTACCTTGTATTAATTTGTTGATGTTCGTCTTATAACCTCTTTTCAATGCACCGTCCATACCGATCTACTGCTCTTCCAGGTTCGTGCTGTCTCTTACAGAGTTCTGCTGGCATCGTCAAAACTTCAAGTTTTTATTTCTTCTCCCTGTATTTCATTTCCCCTCCAAAACTTCTTACTGATTTCGTTTGCTACTTCCATAATGTGCAGATTGAATAACATCCTCTCTCGCCCCGTTCTCAATCACTGGTTCTCTGTCATGTCCTTCGATTCATATAACTAGTCTGGTTTCTGAAAGTTGCAGATAATCCTTATCTATCCCTATCTCACTCCTGCTGCCTTCATACTTTCAAAGGGTGTACCCCAGTGAAAATTGGCAAAAGCCTTTTCCAAAGCTGCAAATTCTATAAAAGTTGGTTTTCCTATCTTTAACCTATCTTCTTTGATAATTCGTAGAGTCACTATTGCCTCGTGTATTCCTATTTTTACCATTTTTGCTCCATTATTCTTTAAATACCTCTAGCCAGTGTTTTGCAGCCATGGCATATTCTGATAATGTTATCGTTTGGTAATGTTCACACCTGTCAGCACTGTCTTCTGCCGAGATGGAATTATTAGATTCTTCTTGACGCCCGATTGGCAATATTACTGGTGAAGTCTGATCAGAAATGTTACTGCTGGAGTCCTATCAACAATGTTACTGCCTTGTAAGAGGGAGTCAGTGTTCAGTTCATGGAGATACGAGTATTTACCGGTCGCTTAGTACTAACATAAGAACTTCTGTTAAACTCTTAGAAAATGCTCTGACAGCCGCCAAGTACGTATTTTGTTGCATTTGCGGTTTCGATATACAAGATCATCATAAGGCAACAAAGCATCACTTCATCATACTTTTGTATAATCCAGTATGAAACTAATAGTGACAAATTTATCTAAAACCCAAAATATTTTAGGCTCAGAGGGGCTTCATAATTTATTATCTTGATGTGTCAGATATGTAAAAACTTACAGGTTGAACGCATGTCCTGGATATGACCAAACAGCTAAATTTGAAAAGTCAACACGTACCCAAATTCTTCTCTATTGTCATCAAATGCCAAGGGGCTGTTGAAGGGCAAGATATACAGTGTATGTCACCTCTGTCGTTATTCGGAATGTCCAGCATTCAAATCTGTCAGTGCCAGAATTCGCAGGATTACATTTTCACATATAAATTCCCATCCCAAATAAAAATAAAAATACAACAGTACTTGTTACACAGTGAAGACCGATAATCATGAAAATCATGATGGATTATATATTTACATGCCAAGGGGATTTTAATGGTCTGACGGTTATCCTGTAGCTCCTAACTGACATCCTAACAAAAAATTGGACACTAGTTTTATAAGATAAATTCCAAAAATGAATAAAACCATTTGCAAACCAATGACTTTTAAAAAAATTTTATTTGCAAAACCCGATTAAAATGAACACATTATCTAGATATGTCTGTTTCTGTCCTTCGGCATGGATTTTTTTAGTTCATTTTGTTATCATTAGTCCATTTAATCGATACTGCGAATGGGAAGTGTATTCAATAGTTCAGTTTCAGAAATATAACTCATACCACAATTCAACAACTTAGACCAATGATTCTTAAGCTTTCTTAATGGTGGACCACATTTAACTATAAATTTTCGGCACAACATACAGTTTACAGATGCAATTCACTGTTTAACTGTTCATGACAGCGTTGCGTATTATGGAGTGGTATATGTATTTGAGGAAGACATTTTAGCATATAGTAGGACGGAAAATAAAACAAAAGATGGCTCTGGAAGTGTAAGACGTGACTAGAAGCGTAATGAAAATGATATGGTAGTAAATGGGACGTTTAAGTAGGTAAAGCGATAGTGTATGGAGTATGGAAGCTCTGTTGGATTCCAAGAAAGGCAGACAAAAGACTCAGCTGATAGAGAACAGATGATATTATAAAACACGCAGCGGTCTTATGAATGCGTACAGGTGATGAAGCTTTACATGAGTACAGCATTAGATGTCGGGTGGCTGCTCCTGCTGATGGTGACAATGACGATGATGATATGATGATGATGATGATGATGATGATGATATGATGATAATGATGGTGATGTTGATGAAGATAGCCGCAAATAATACAATATCTTCTTCTTCTCAGCAATCACAGGTCCTCTAGACCACGCGCTGCACCAACGATCTGCTTCCACCGCCTTCTATCTCTCGCAGCCTCTCTCCACCGTGTGCAAATTCCTAATGCTGCGATGTCCTTCTCTATGTCATCTTTCCACCTCGAACGAGGTCGGCCCAATGGTCTTGTTGCCTGGAGAGTTCCTTCAAATGCATTCTTGGTGATTGTGCTGTTTTTCATTCTAGCCACATGTCCAGCCCATTGCAGTCTACTATTTTTTAATTTCTGGATGACAGTGGATTGCTCCATTAACTGATAAATTTCATTACTCTTTATAATTCTCCATACACCATCCTCCAACACAGGTCCTCAGATTTTTCTCATTACTCTTCTTTCGAAAACATGCAGTTTTTCTCTTTCATTCTTTGTAACTGTCCACCTTTCTGAAACGTACAGTACTATAGGGCAGATGATAGTGTTACATATCTTCATCTTTGTGGCGACTGACAAGGCTTTACTTTTTAGTGGATTGCTTAGTGAGTACAGACATCTTGAGCCTGAGACTATTCTTTAATTTATATCCATTGTTATGATATTTTTACTGTTGAAATGTGATCCAAGGTATTTAAACTGGACAACGTCTCTGAATTTAGAATGCTGGTGAATTTCAAAGTATGGATTTGGGTTTATGTCTCTACCTATTTCCATATATTCGGTTTTCTCTTGGTTAATCAAAAGCCCAATTTTGCTGGCACTGTGCCTGCGAGATCTGTATATGTCTTTCAGTTCTTCTTCTGTTTCACTCAGCAACACTATATCATCAGCATTTGATGAGAAAAAAGAAAATATTTATTATGTAAAAATGAATGGATGAAAATGGGGAAGAAATGGCTTTAAATATTTTTGTTATTTACTCTTTCAGTACGAACTTTGTTGTAGAACCCCTTTTTTTTACGTGTAGTAATAAAAATTCATTTAGACAGAATTAAGCACATTTAAAATTACGTGAACTTTAGCAACCCTCTCATGCTTATAAATTCAAACTAACTGAATAATAACATTTACTACTTTGAACATTATTTAAATTAAATTTTTTACGTATTTCGGCCTTGGCACATATTTTCTAGATGCAGTGGGTTTTTAAATATTTACTGAATTCTTTCGCGGCGTTAGCTATGGAACACAAGACTGTCTCTGTTAGCATAAAATGGTTAAATATTGCCAAGCCGACCTGAACGTTTAATTATCATTGGCAAAACACACTTCACTATACGTTTAAGTTATTTGCTTTAGAAATTGAAAGAACCAACAGATTAACAACTTCAACGTTAATTATCCGCCTATGAATGCACAAATGTAAAACCAGTAATAAATTCAGTCAGCCTCAGGATCGCTGTAAAAGAAAAATATTTCGTAATTCACTGCTAATTTTACCTACTCCCGATTTACGGGATTGGTTAATTTTATAGCGGAACAATTTTTTAAATGTGCCGCCGCTGCAAATCGTTCGGTCGCGGCACAGCCCAGCAACACCAACGATAACCGCTAAAAATGCTAAAAATTCTTTAAAGAAATATTATAGATGACATGGGCAAGCTAATTTACATTAGTAATACACAATTTTGATAAATTATAATGTATTTAGACCATAACAATAATTAAAATTACACACCTTTATAATTTCTCCGCTAATGGCGGCTAAAGATAGATAAAGACAAAAGAAGACTACTCATTCATATAATTCTACGTCACAGGTTCCTCTCTCTCTCAGCTCTCGAGGAAGACGAAAAAGAATGCACATTATGTAGAGCTATTTATATTATTACTGATTATGACTATCTCTTTGTAATCTTACAACATTATTTTCCTCTGTGGCTATATTTTACATTTTTTTCATTGCAGATATTAACATATTTCGTAATTACATTATGAGTATAGAAATATTACAATCATAAATACATCGAGAATATTATTACAGAAAATATTACAATAATACCCAACGCCCTTTGTACAAAATTAAATAATATTTTTTGTTCAACAATTACAGTACATACGAATTGCTTCATAGCGGCGTACATAGTACAATTAAATGTCATTTCATTTTATTAATAGTGTGTGTGCTGCCAGGGAACATTACAAGCATAAACCAGGAGTTTTACTTCACTGTGTTCGAATCGGAGACCATTATATAGATGTAGATCACTCTCCCGAACCACTTTCTCTAAAGCAAAGTTGAAGTGGACACATGAAAGAGCGTCTCCCTGTCGTAAGCTTGTTTTAATTGGAAAGGTGGGGGATATGGATCCTCTGAACTCCACAATACAATATGTAATAAGATTAATACAGATTTCGATGGTGAAATAAATTTTGTGAAGGTAAATGAAGAGTGGAAATGCAAACGTTCTAAGTGCAAAATCTCACATTTATTAGGGGAACCAAAAAGAATGAATCTCCTATTTGTACCTAAGATATTCAGATACCACAGAATTATGCTGCTCACTTCTTTTCTGAAACAAATGAGAGGCGTTAGAAAATACGTAATTTATTAAGAATTTTGAAAGTGCCGTAATAGCGAAATGGCTAGGTCTAAATCTCATACGGGAGAACTGATTCGTTCTAAGTAACAATCAGAACGTTTTAGTTTCACGTACCATTAATACTGAGGCACTACGTTTTATTTGTGGTATAACAAGAACAGAAATACAGCAGTTATGTTTTAACCAGTAGAACTGTAGTGGACAAAAACATTTTTCCCATATTTTAAATATCTGCACGAGACAAAAAATTAAATTCAAGAAAAAACTTTCAGCACTGACTTCTGGGATCAGATGTTGAAAAGTTTATTGTACAATTCCCTGTGCTTTTGAGGATAAATGGCAATATCGTTTACTGGTCTTTCTATTCTGCAACTGAGGAACGTGACTACTCTTTCAGGTGAAGTACGGCATGGCCTGCGGTTATATCAGCCTGTTTTGAAGATGTTGGCGTCTTTGCTTTCTTTTTTGTTTCAGTGTAAACATTTTTAATTGCTATTTGACATGGATGAGTATGAGACACTTGGATCATACTGCGCTTAGTAATATTAGCCCTATCATCGGTAGCAATGTTCCAGCAACATCTTTAAAACCAAAGAAGCCATTTGTATGCATTTGGATTATGTGGAATGGCTTCATAGCTTCAGATGACTCAACAGTTTTGTAAATCCTTCGAAACAAAGTCTTCACGTAATTTCCTTCTACCTTGCGCCATCTAGAAACGAATGTTTTAAACATTTTCTCCGGTAATTGGCACTCTGAACAAGTCTATGGACATGCAACAGAGTAAGGAGAACATACCAACACTGAAAACACACTATGTTATAAAACGACACTTACGTTTGACGTTTCCGCTCTTTATAAATTGGTTCAAACGGCTCTGAGCACTATGGGACTTAACTGCTGTGGTCATCAGTCCCCTAGAACTACTTAAACCTAACTAACCTAAGGACATCACACATCCATGCCCGAGGCAGGATTCGAACCTGCGACCGTAGCGGTCACGTGGTTCCAGACCGTAGCGTCTAGAACCGCACTGCCACTCCGGCCGGCTCGCTCATTATAGACTCTTCCCTCATGAGCCATTGTGCTAGAACATTTGAGCCATAACTTGGGACGGATTGTGTGTAAATGTCCTGGTTATGTTACAGTATTAGGTGGACGTAGTTCGCACCACGCGACGGAATCTCATACTTAACGGCCCGGGTTCGATTCCCGACTGGGTCGGAAATTTTCTTCTCTCGGGGACTGGGTGTTGTGTTGTTCTTGTCATCATCATTTCATCCCCAGCGACACTCAAATAGCCGAAGTGGCGTAAACTCGAAAGACTTGCACCAGCCGAACAGTCTACCCGACGGGGGCCGCTAACCACAAGGCATTTATTTAGGGTGACGTTTTAACTTTTCAGATATAGACTAGGAAGGAGGATTAGGTTTATCGACCGTTCACATCGAGGTCATTAGAGATGGAGCATAAGCTCGGACTGTTTTAAGGACGGGGAAGGAAATCGGCCGCGCTTTCAAAGGAAACATCCCAATATTTTCCTGGAGCGATTTAGGGAAATCACAGAAAAGTCAAATCAGGATGGCCGGTAACGAGTTTGAACCGCCGTCTTACTGAATGCGAGTTCAATGTTTTAACCACCTCGCTCGGTGTAGACGAAAAGAGTTAAGTGATTAGGAAGAGCTGCACGGCCAGGGAACAGTATGAAGTTGTTATAAATGTCTTATCTGGAAATTTCCTCGCACTACAATTGAGAGAGTAGGCCCTTGAAAGTAACATCTTACGTCTCCTGCTTACAAACGGTCCTGAACGTTTCAGTTCAGTGAACGACAAACAGGGAATCAGTGACAGTTGGGCTTTTATAGCATCATTGCATACCGCTGTAAATAGAAATTCCAAGAACTGAAGGAAGATATTTCCGCTTAGGAAGTGCGACAAGAAACAGGGCAGCGCGAAGTAACCGCGTGGTCCAGGGCGGCTTACTACCGATCGCGCGGCTCCCACGTCGGTTACGATTGTGGACGGCGCCATAATCAGTTACTATTGCTTGGCCTTTTTTTATCATACACAATTTATTCAAAATCAGCAACAAATAAAAATAATGGTAATAATTTCAAAATTGTTTCACAGCTGAAAGCCTTAATGGGAATAAATTAAGAACTGTCTAAAATTTTTTTGTAACTTACAATTACAGTTATTAAAATATAAAAGACAAACCACGAATGATCTTAAAGCTCACTTCCAAAATACATTTACCAAACTAGGATTTTAAAACAAATAACTACGCTCACGGCTAAAGTCCTTAATGGAAATAAATTAAGAACTGATTAAACTTACTGCAACTTACAATTACAGTTATTATAATATAAAAGACAAGTGATCAAAGGTGTTAAAGCTCGCTGCAAAAACCCAGTTGCCAAATTTGAGTTTCAAGAGAAGTAACGACACTCAGTGCTGAGGGCCTTAATGGCAATAAATTAAGGCTCAAACGCCAAGAATGGTAATTATTTTAAAAAAATTTACAAACGTAGTGTGAAACGACCATGCAATAGCAAAAGTTAATTTGAGAGATAGGCAACTGATCAGGAAACAAGTGAGACAAAATAATAAAAAACTTGATAGCACAACCGTTTAACTTACTGTATGACAAGAGTGACAATTATATTTAAAAAATTTAGGACATACAATAAAACAGTAAATATAAGAATGACGTTAATTCAGAAGAACAAGGAAATGATCCCCAAACTAGTGAGACAAATGATGGTAACTTTGTAATACAATAATAAAATAATAACACAATAATAAAACACAAGGGCCAGTCACAGATGGTGCTCTGGGAATCGACCTCTGAGTAAATCAGGCCAAAAACACTTTCGCGAGCAATGAAAAAGGCAGCCAAGAGTTGCATTCAGATCACAAGATGGTAACTCAGACTAGTGGCAGTCTAACGAATGACTAATGATAATCTGGTGAAGCTATCTAACGTCAGATAACCAGTGTAACGATGAAACAACACGCCAAGGCTGGAACCGGTGGTCAGCACCATGTCCTCAGAATGCTGTGTTTAGAGAGTCCAAAAGGAGGAAGGAACCACTACTACCAGAGCAGAAGAAACACTAACCGACATACAAATCCAGGAAACTGTCAAAACTACACTCCTTACCGGACAGCAGCTGCAAACAAGGAAACGTACACTGCCGTTACATGCACTACAAAAATAAAAATGGTTCAAATGGCCCTGAGGACTATGGGACTTAACTTCTGAGGTCATCAGTCCCCTAGAACTACTTAAACCTAACTAACCTAAGGACATCACACACATCCATGCCCGAGGCAGGATTCGAACCTGCGACCGTAGCGGTCGCGCTGTTTCACACTGTAGCGCCTAGAACCGCTCGGCCACCCGGGCCGGGTACATGCACTACCTCCAGGGCAGGTAACTGGGGCGTTACTGGCCACCAGGCAGGTCAAATACCGCTGGTTGAACTTAAAACACAGTAACACACAGAATACAGCAATTAGTAATAAGAATTCGAGGAAAGCTAATTAGATCCGCCTTCCCCAAGCACTCCACTCGCAGCTCTTCGTCTCGACAATACTGCGAGCAGCAACACGAACTCAAGTCACTGGAGAATCGCGAGATCTCACAGTAGTGGATGTTTCACTCATCAGATTAAAATCCACTCAACTTAAGGCTTGTTGGACCCGTTTGACGACTAGCTCGTGTACCCTCACGACCACAGCCCTTCCATCCAGCAGTGCATACGATCCGCCAGCAGTCCCGACGTGTTCTCGCACTGCACTCCTGGCTCCTCCGGAGTCCCCAACCGAACCGCTCACTCACTCGAGCCGGAAGAACCACTACGTCACACCAAAGATAGGGCCACAGTGACTACACATCGATAACGCCACTGCTGCCACTAGCGGACAGGCAACGCTTGCGAACCCGTGGTGCCGTCAACACAAGAAGAAGACAAACAACGGCAACCGTGCCAACTTAACTATACAGCCTGGCCCTCAACAAAGGACGGAAACCTACAACAGCACCAACTCGAGCCGCAGCAATGCTCATTAGCTTTTGGCTTTTATTAAATTTTCATTGACGTCATTCCCTTATACAGCTGATTATTGTTCCTATTAGCAACTGCGAATGCGTTTCATACCTTAACTGCTTGTTATAATCAGTTCCAGCCAATCGTTTCTCCTGCAGTTGTTATGTTTTATGTTTTTGGGCGTTTTAACAAACGTCATATGATATATGTCCACTTCTAATAACCCAGAGCCACTTGTAAATTTAGAAATAAATGCAGGACGCGATTTTATCAAAATAGGGACGATCTCCCAGCCATGACCTGATGTAGCTCAAGAAGCCAACCACGATCGATATAACATTGTCCTTGCATTCCCGTGTTGCAGCTTGCTCACCCGCAGACGCCACGTTCGACGGCTGCAACTGGTGCATCTGCAACCCCGAAGGCGAGTGGTCGTGCAGCGAGAAGCAGTGCTCCACCCCGCCGCCAGGTGAGAAACCATTGGCAGGCCCGCCTCTTGCCTGGTAATCTCCGCTTCTTGGAACCTGACCTCGGCGCTATCCCTCTGGGCATTCCATTCCACCCACCACGGTTTCCCTTACTTCCCACTACTCTCCAAAATTCCTCCTCTGTTAACCTCACCAACTCAACATGCTACCACATGATGCTTTTTTCATTGGTTTCAGGCGAAGCTCATTTCACCATCTCGTATACTCTTTGCTGATCTATATTTGTATTTGTTTATCCACAACTTCCTGTTACCAGTCACAATTTTCTTTTATTTACTTTTTAGACGACGAGGAAGAACATGTACTAGCAGTTTTCTTATGGTCCATTTGTGCAGGGTCTCACACAAGTTAAACATCGCTCACAACTTTTAGTGCACAATACACATTCAAAATAATTTAGATAAACAAACAGTTACAAAGATATTTTTAGCTGTAGTTGACATAGATAATTGTTACGAGTCCTCCACGCATGCGCTTTTGTGCAGAAGGTATTCATCTTAACAATATGGATAACAGTTTGCTTACATTTACACTACTGGCCATTAAAATTGCTACACCAAGAAGAAATTCAGATGATAAACGGGTATTCATTGTACAATGAATTATACTAGAACTGACATGTGATTACATTTTCACGCAGTTTGGGTGCATAGATCCTGAGAAATCTGTACCCAGAACTACCACGTCTGGCCGTAATAACGACCTTTATACGCCTGGACATTGAGCCAAACAGAGCTTGGATGGCGTGTACAGGTACAGCTGCCCATGCAGCTTCAACACGATACCACAGTTCATCAAGAGTAGTGACTGGCGTATTGTGGCGAGCCAGTTCCTCGCCCACCATTGACCAGACGTTTTCAGTCGGTGCGAGATCTGGAGAATGTGCTGGCCAGGGCAGAAGTCGAACATTTTCTGTATCCAGAAACGCCCGTACAGGACCTGCAACATGCGGTCGTGCATTATCCTGCTGAAATTTAGGGTTTCGCAGGGATCGAATGAAGGGTAGACCCACGGGTCGTAAAACATCTGAAATGTAACGTCCACTGTTCAAAGAGCCGTCAATGTGAACAAGAGGTGACCGAGATGTGTAACCAATGGCACCCTACACCATCACAACGAGGCATACTCCAGTATGGCGATGACGAATGCACGCTTCCAATGTGTGTTCACTCCTATGTCGGCAAACACGGATTCGACCAGCATGATGCTGTAAACAGAACCTGGATTCATCCGAAAAAAATGACGTTTTGCCATTCGTGCACCCAGGTTCGTCGTTGAGTACACCACCGCAGGCGCTCCTGTCTGTGATGCAGCGTCAAGGGTAATCGCAGCCATGGTCTCCGAGCTGATAGTCCATGCTGCTGCAAACGTCGTCGAACTGTTCGTGCAGATGGTTGTTGTCTTGCAAACGTCCTCATATGTTGACTCAGGGATCGAGACGTTGATGCACAAACCGTTACAGCCATGCGGATGAGATGCCTGTCATCTCTACTGCTAGCGATACGAGGCCGTTGGGATCCAGCGCGGCGTTCCGTATTACCCTCCTGAACTCACCGATCCCATATTCTGCTAACAGTCATTAGATATCGAACAATGCCAGCAGCTGTGTCGCGATACGATAAACCGCAACGCGATAGGCTACAATCCGACCGCTATCAGAGTCGGAAACGTGATGGTACGCATTTCTCCTCCTTACACGAGGCATCACAGCAACGTTTCACCATCCAACGCCGGTCAGCTGCTGTTTGTGTATGAGAGATCGGTTGCAAACTTTCCTCATGTCAGCAAATAATAGGTGTCGCCGCCGGCGCCAACCTTGTGTGAATGCTCTGAAAAGCTAATCATCTTTTTCCTGTCGGTTAAATTTCGTGTCTGTAGCACGTCATCTTCCTGGTGAAGCAATTTTGATGGCTAGTAATGTATTTTTATTTACATATATTGTCGAAGAATATGAAGAAATTCACCCACTCACTTTCAAGTTCTTCCTTTGGCATTTTGTCTTCGTATGTTTGGCAATCTGTTTATATCTCCAGTTCTTCTAAAAAAAAATCCATTTCATACCCTCTATTTAATCAGTGGAGTACTTCGATATTTTGCTTAACTTTTTCAAATGGGCACCCTGTATTTTGTTTGTCTGTAGCAATTGTTGATTTGTGTCTCTGTTGCGTTTGTAGGCTTTAATGTGCTCTGTGTAGCTGGTGTTGAAATGGATAATGGGCCTGATATGGATAAAGGGCATGTACTGAATTTGTTGAAAGAACTGGAGATATATAAACATTACAGAAAATACGAAGACAAAATACTAAATGAAAAACTTGAAAGTCAATTGATGAAGTTCTTCAGATGCTTCGACAATATACTTAAATAAAAGCACATAGAAATAAATACCATTGTAAAATAGATTCAAGGAAATTGTTATCCATATTGTTAAGATAAATACCTTCTGCACACAAGCATATCTATGCAGGATCTGTAACATTATCTCTCTGAACTACAACTAAAAGCATCTCTGTATTTGCTTGTTTACGTAAGTTATTCTCGATGTGTACGGTGCACTGAAAGTGGTGAGTGTTATTTAACATGTATGAGACTGCACAAATGGACCACAAGAAAACTGTAGGTATAAGATCTTCCAAATTTAGCCACTAACTCCATAAAAATCGATAACTAACTAAAAATTGGGCGCTTTTTATATATTGCAGTAAAGGCAACAAAAGAAAGCAGAACCTCACAGGTCGAACATATGACGAAAAAATGGCATAGTACAAAGAAATACACTACTGGAAGATGGAAGACGAGGTACTGGCGGAAATAAAGCTGTGCTCACGGCTCGTGGTTGGGTAGCTCGGACCGTAGAGCGTTTCCCCACGAAAGGCAATGGTCCCGAGTTCGAGTCTCGGTCCGGCACACAGTTTTAAACTCCCACAAAGTTTCAAAACAACAACTGAAAATGGGAATCATTTCCCGAAACGCGTTTTATGAAACATAAAGAAAATCGTGGCTGCTAACAGAAAGTTATTTGTACAGAAACTCATTGTTTTCACAATCTCAAAGTTTCAAAAAATCATTTATAATGGACAAAATCAGATTAACGAATGTGTATTCCCTCTCAGAAATGAAATGCAGTTATGTAGTTTAAAGGTTAAAACAAGACATTTGACTGAGCACATAAGACACAATTCGTAATATAGACGCTAGTGATATGCGGAGTATTTCAGGTAATCGTTTTTCTCTGTGACTTAAAAAATAATATGTGGAAAGAATATTAATGTGGACAGATATATATGTAAATCTTTACTCTTTCTGTGGAGTGATCAGCATAGTTTATTCAGTTTAATTTCAAAGAGCTACAGCAAAAGGCTGGAATATTTTAAATCGTTCTGTGACTTACCTGAAGTATAAAAAACCAACTGTGTACAAATCAGTTCAAATCAAACGCTTGTCAATAGTAGTTAAGGACCCAGTACCTTTCAAGGTTTTATGGGGTCGGTGGTAGACAACGTGCCCACACTGCCATTTGACGCACCAAGAAACCTTTTTTTTTTTTTTTTTTTTTGGTCCTCAGTCTACTGACTGGTTTGATGCGGCCCGCCACGAATTCATTTCCTGTGCTAACCTCTTCATCTCAGAGTAGCACTTGCAACCTACGTCTTCAATTATTTGCTTGACGTATTCCAATCTCTGTCTTCCTCTACAGTTTTTGCCCTCTACACCTCCCTCTAGTACCATGTAGTACCATGGAAGTCATTCCCTCATGTCTTAGCAGATGTCCTATCATCCTGTCCCTTCTCCTTATCAGTGTTTTCCACATATTCCTTTCCTCTCCGATTCTGCGTAGAACCTCCTCATTCCTTACCTTATCAGTCCACCTAATTTTCATCATTCGTCTATAGCACCACATCTCAAATGCTTCGATTCTCATCTGCTCCGGTTTTCCCACAGTCCATGTTTCACTACCATAGAATGCTGTACTCCAGACGTACTTCCTCAGAAATTTCTTCCTCAAATTAAGGCCGGTATTTGATATTAGTAGACTTCTCTTGGCCAGAAATGCCTTTTTTGTCATAGCGAGTCTGCTTTTGATGTCCTCCTTGCTCCGTCCGTCATTGCTTATTTTACTGCCTAGGTAGCAGAATTCCTTAACTTCATTGACTTCGTGACCATCAATCCTGATGTTAAGTTTCTCGCTGTTCTCATTTCTACTACTTCTCATTACCTTCGTCTTTTTCCGATTTACTCTCAAACCATATTGTGTACTCATTAGACTGTTCATTCCGTTCAGCAGAGCATTTAATTCTTCTTCACTTTCACTCAGAATAGCAATGTCATCAGCGAATCGTATCATAGATATCCTTTCACCTTGTATTTTAATTCCACTCCTGAAGCTTTCTTTTATTTCCATCATTGCTTCCTCGATGTACAGATTGAAGAGTAGGGGCGAAAGGCTACAGCCTTGTCTTACTCCCTTCTTAATACGAGCACTTCGTTCTTAATTGTCCACCCTTATTATTCCCTCTTGGTTGTTGTACATATTGTATATGACACGTCTCTCCCTGTAGCTTACCCCTACTTTTTTCAGAATCTTGACCCGTTTGCTCCATTTTATATTGTCGAACGCTTTTTCCAGGTCGACAAATCCTATGAACATGTCTTGATTTTTCTTTAGCCTTGCTTCCATTATTAGCCGTAACGTCAGAATTGCCTCTCTCGTGTCTTTACTTTTCTTAAAGCCAAACTGGTCGTCACCTAGCGCATTCTCAATTTTCTTTTCCATTCTTCTGTATATTATTTTTGTAAGCAGCTTCGATGCATGAGCTGTTAAGCTGATTGTGCGATAATTCTCGCACTTGTCAGCTCTTGCCGTCTTCGGAATTATGTGGATGATGCTTTTCCGAAAGTCAGATGGTATGTCGCCAGACTCATATATTCTACACACCAACGTGAACAGTCATTTTGTTGCCACTTCCCCTAATGATTTTAGAAATTCTGATGGAATGTTATCTATCCCTTCTGCCTTATTTGACCGTAAGTCCTCCAAAGCTCTTTTAAATTCCGATTCTAATACTGGATCCCCTATCTCTTCTATATCGACTCCTGTTTCTTCTTCTATCACATCAGACAAATCTTCACCCTCATAGAGGCTTTCAATGTATTCTTTCCACCTATCTGCCCTCTCCTCATCATTTAACAGTGGAATTCCCGTTGCACTTTTTATGTTACCACCGTTGCTTTTAATGGCACCAAAGGTTGTTTTGACTTTCCTGTATGCTGAGTCTGTCCTTCCGACAATCATATCTTTTGCGATGTCTTCACATTTTTCCTTCAGCCACTTCGTCTTAGCTTCCCTGCACTTCCTATTTATTTCACTCCTCAGCGACTTGTATTTCTGTATTCCTGATTTTCCCGGAACATGTTTGTATTTCTCCTTTCATAAATCAACTGAAGTATTTCTTCTGTTACCCATGGTTTCTTCGCAGCTACCTTCTTTGTACCTATGTTTTCCTTCCCAACTTCTGTGATGGCCCTTTTTAGAGACGTCCGTTCCTCTTCAACTGTGTTGCCTACTGCGCTATTCCTTATTGCTGTATCTATAGCGTTAGAGAACTTCAAACCTATCTCGTCATTCCTTAGAACTTCCGTATCCCACTTCTTAGCGTATTGATTCTTCCTGACTAATGTCTTCAACTTCAGCCTACTCTTCATCACAACTATATTGTGATCTGTGTCTATATATGCTCCTGGGTGCATCTTACAATCCAGTATCTGATTTCGGAACCTCTGTCTGACTATGATGTGATCTAATTGAAATCTTCCCGTATCTCCCGGCCTTTTCCAAGTATACCTCCTCCTCTTATGATTCTTGAACAGGGTATTCGCTATTACTAGCTGAAACTTGTTACAGAACTCAATTAGTCTTTCTCCTCTTTCATTCCTTGTCCCAAGCCCTTATTCTCCTGTAATCGTTTCTTCTACTCCTTCCCCTACAACCTATGAAGATTTTATTGAACTGACAAGGCACGAAAACTTTCTTAGACACAGGCTGCAGCTATCCACATGGCTAGTTCCAAACCTGAACCGCTGAAGCGGTGCAAGCACACGTGAGGTCGTGACTCCGTCAACAAAGTCAAACATTCTGCATTGACGGTAATAACAAATTGGTCTTTCGTTGACAGAAATATGTTCGTCTAAGGGGTGACTATGTTGAGAAACAAATACGTAGACGTGAAGAATTAAGGTGCAGAATGTTGGTACCTTTTCCAACAGTCTTCAGTGGGACATCGAGTCAGGTGCATCCTGGTAATCAAGGAACGTGGAATGTGATTGTTGCCTTTCATCCACGGTTCGCAGGACATAATGTGACAAAAGGGCAAGCTGAGTTTCGCATGAGTGACGCTTTCTAAATCCGTGCTAATTTGTGGACAGAAGTTTTTCCGTCTAAAGGAAATTTATTATATTCGAACTGAGAATATGTTGACGAATTCTAACCGGTGTTAATAATATTGGTCTGTAATCTTGCGGGTCTGTTCTTTTACTCTTCTTGTATACAGCAGTCACCTGTGTTTTTATCCAGTCGTTTGGTGCTTTGCGTAGGGCGAGAGATTCGCAATAAATACAAATTCAGCATGATTTGTGATTCGCCTTTGATGCAGTCCGTATGACTACGAAAAATATCTGTAACAACTAGCTTAATCGCACCTGTAATGTGTTCTAATGAACAACTGTGGATGCCGAATCAAATTTTTATTTGCCACGGCAACGGACCACCTTAAATTACAGATGACCAAATATTTAAAACCATTGTTGAGTACCAGTTATGAGAACATAAGGATTTGCTTAACGATAACAATAACCTTTAAAAATGCTCGTCGACATGCTCCCACTACTTCATAAAGATAATGTACCGTTCACTAATCCACGCATGGTGAATATTAATTCTCCTGCACTAAAATATATCTGCAGCGTGTGCAGGTGTGCCAGCAGACCGACAACACGATCACCTCCACATGCCTAGTTCCAAACTTGAAATGCTGAAGTGTGTTCCGAAACAGCTCTTTCTGGAGCCTTTCTTGGGAGAGGGGTCATCAGTCCTTTGAATGGTTTGATACGGACCGACACAACTTCTCCTCATGGGCCAAGCTCTTCATCTCAGAGTAGCATTTTTCGCCCTGGGTCCTCAATTATTTGCTGGATGTATTTCACTCTGTCTTCCCAAACAGTTTTTACCCTCTACTTTTTCCACTCCCTCTAGTACCATAGAAATACTACTACTCTGTCACCTCTTCCTGTCAGTGTTTTCCATATGTTCCTTGCTCCGCAGATTCTGTGGAGAACCTTAATTCTTATCGTATCAGTACGCCTAATTTTAACATCCTTCTACAGGTCCACATCTGAAATGCGTCGATTCTGTTCTTTCCCAATTTTCCCACAATCCACGAGTCATTTCCATGCATTATTCTGCTCCAAACGTACACTCTCAGTAATTTATTTCTGAAACTTAGACTTCTGTTTGAAACTACTTGACTTCTTTTCCCGACGAGTACCCTCTTTGCCTATGCTAGTCATATTCCCGCATCCTCCTCGCTTCGGCCGACATGACTTATTTTGCTTCCAGTTTAGCAGCGTTCTTTTCCTGAGTATACTACATGGTTCCCAATTCAGACGACAATTTTGTCCTTAATGTCATTTCTGCAATTTCTCATTAATTTTATCTTAATTCGTAATGCTTCATTATTCTAATATTTATTAAAAAAATGTTCAAAATTCTTGTAAAATGATTCAGTGGTCCCTCTGTTTCAAAAGTAAGTGCCCCATAATTGCCGCCGCGTAGGTGCAGTTCCAAATCAGTAACTCAGAATATCACTGAAAAAACCTGGCCGCTAGCGCGCTGCCAAAATCCCCTTGGGCACCGGGGCTTTCACTTCAGTCATTGTCAACCCAGCAAATTGGAGAGCAGCAAACTCTAACGAGCTCCTCCAAGCGTCTGGGCCAATGTTATTTCCCACGTTTCTAGTGAGCGCTTGGGCGTGAGTCATCGTTTTGGCCAACTACTGCTGATAATCCGGGCAACAAAACTGCATCATAAAACAGACCCAAGACAGGAAGTCTCTGCTTCTTTTTTAATTAAAAACATCATTTGCAATAATGTGGTTTTTGGTGTAAGATATGTGATGTATGTGGCTTATCAGGTTGATGTGTTGCAGCACCATGAAAATATCTGTATAATAAGGCTATTTTATCAGGAAGCAATTACGCCACCTTTTTCACCAATGGGTCTCTGCATTACATACCGCTTATAGCAACGTGGTTCGGAAACTACTATTTCCGAAAATACTTTCTTCATTTAAGACATCTCACTATATATAAACCAAGGGCTTTACTATTCTGTTTCGATTTTTCTCGTAAGAAACTAGTGTACTCGTCGAGTCCATACATATTAGAATTCTGTCGGCTTGTTTACTACCGTTATTCTAGTAGGTACAGAGGAGGGTTGTCCTCATTCTTTTCAATCAGACAAAAATCGCCTCCTTCTGAGACATACTAAATTTTGGGGCCACGCGAGAACAACCCGTGCCCAGAGCGACCCAGTTCTGACAGCATAGAAATTATGTATCCTTTACTAGTCTGTCCATGATGTATTGAATTACGTAGGTTGGAACTTAAATAGTGGTAATACTGCTGTGAAGACACTATGCAATGGAATCTACTATCGTCGCTGATAGCACGCGTTGTTGACATACCTAACTTACTTCCGAGCAAATGGACTCGCCCATCCCACGTCACCGGTGTGCGCACAATCTAGGGAAACAGTCACTTGTGAGCGAGCGGTCTAACATAAAGGTGTCACTACGTTTTCGAAACTGGGACAACGGAGTTGGATCAAGATTGAATGCGCCAGAGGTCGTACAGCACTACACTGTCATTAGGGTCTTCAAAGAGACGTGCGGGGAATTGGCATTGCTGTACAGAACAGTGGTATATTGGGTAAAAGCCTTCAACGAAGGTCGGCAAACTGTGGCAGACATGCATCGGGCAGCTCGTCCTAGCATGCTGTTGCCGCTTTAGTGGACAGTGATCGACGCCATACGATTCGTGAGCTCGCCCACGAAACCGGATTAGCCCATACGACTGCGCTTCGTATCCTGAAGGAACGCTTGGGCATGCAAAAAATTGCATCATGTTGGGTTTCTCATGGCTTGACGGAAATGCGAAACAGATGCGTTACGACGCTGCTCAGACGCACTTGGTGCGCTTTGAGCGCGTAGGAGAGGCTTTCTTACGCCGTATCGTAGCACTGGATGAGACATGGGCCACATCATACGAGCCAAAACTGAAACTCCAATCCAACGAATGGCGTCATTATGGGTCGCCGCGGAAGTCGAAAAGTGCGTCAGAGCCCCAGAATTGTGAAAGATATGGTGATTCTCGTGTACGACTATGACGGTGTTACCCTAACGCATTACGTTCCTCCACGGTAGACCGTCAATGCACAGTATTACTACTCGTTTTTGGAGCAACACCTGCGACCAGCTTTGCGAAAGAAGCGGCGACACTTTCTGCGCAACCCACCCATCCTTTTGCACGATAGTGCGGGAGAGCATACAACGCAAGCTGTGGCTGCTCTGTTCAGTCGATTGGACTGGGAAGTACTGTAGCATTCACGATACTGCCCGGACTTAAGTCCTTGTAACTTTGATTTGATTCCGAAGATGAAGGAACCACTTCGTGGCATTCGCTTCAGAACTGTGCCATAGATTCGACAGGCAGTACACTGCTCCATTAGCACCATCAACAGAACAGGCTCTGCTAACGGTAACTGTAACTGGTCTGAGTACAGCTTGTCTTTATATTAAAAGCGCAACTGAAGTAAAACGATTCTCTGGTCTTAATCAAAATATCCTCTTACCTAGCGTCTTGACAATATTGCTGCAGATTTCTCGAAAGCATAACAGCAAATAGCAAGCACACAGCTGATAAGCCATAAAATCTCCAAGCAGCATTCAAACTCTTACATACCACATGGTGGAATGCGGTAATGGGTAATGATAAATCTTCTTTAAACAGTGTGATTGGGGAGAGTAACTCACAAAAGTTAAAATGACACTGCCTCCTTACACCGTGAATGACAGTACACTATGCTCAGTGAAGCGAACTTCCTTGCCATGGATTACAAGTTCTCACACTCCAGTGGAAGGATCCTTCTAATCTATGATGCCTGTGTCGCAAAAATAACTGAACGCTACACTTTAACTGATGAACTGCTGCATCTTACTTCTTGATGAGAGGGCAGAAGCAAATGTAAAGTGGAATCTGCCCTCTATTTTTTATCGATGACGAGTGTGGTAAAAAATTTAAAATTGTATGTAGTGTCTGAACTCCAGCCTAAGCTTTTAGGCTGGAGGTTTTGGTGTGTTGCAAAAAAGCTGGAGCCTCCAATTTTAATCCAAACATCAGCCAATTGCATTTACCTATCGCACAATATTAGATCGTTCCAATGAATTCCTCTTTCAGAACTCATTATAAACATGATTCTAGTATTTTCGTGTGGTATGTGCGCGTGTGTGCGTGTATGTGTGTATGTGTATGTATGTGTGTGTGATTGATAGTTGTTTCTGGGGTACTGTTACACTTTAATTTCTGTTGTTTTACGACTTAATCACTCTCGTTTCACAAAAAAATTCATTGCTAGTCTTACAACCCTGGCTGCCATGTGCTCAAATAAACATCATTATCATGGTCAAAAACGTAGACGAACCCAATTAGATAAGCTTGTTAATGAATCTTCTGGACTAGATTAATTTTTCGAGTTTGGTGCCCTCTTATCGGCCGTATTTTCGCTTCCACTTTTCCAAGCATCTCTTTCTTGCCAGGTATCTCCTTACATTCCCCTCACTTCCGTTACTAGGATTACATCTTTTGTGCAATCTTTGTCTCTGTCTATCGGCTGATGACAGTTTACAAATAATAACATACAACGAAGGATAAAAAAATCTGTCCTAAAAGGATATTCGATTGTTGATACCTGTATTTTTTTCTTTTTTTTTCTTTAGTGACTTTCGGATTGCTTGTCCATAAAGGTGTTGCATTCGAAACTTAGTCTACTCTTCGGATCTGTGTATGGTTGCTAGCCACAAGTATGCTGTGCAATACGTACATTTTTTTTTTTGATGATAAAGATATTGGAACAAACATGTGGTGCAACATACCACAGCATTTCTACCAAAATAAAAACCTGATTTCATGTTTGTGCTCATTTTAAGCCCCTTCAAACAACGGTTTAGATTCCTACACAGAGGCATTCCTTAAGTCAACTATGCCAATTTATAACCATGTTGGCTGCTACTCGACTTTGTTTCCTCGCTAAAATTTATAAACAGGTTTTTCAGAGACCATCGTAAGCCGTTAATTTTTGTTAAATTGCTTAAAGTGTTTTCATATTGTGACTTAATTTGACCTATGACTTCATCAGCAGGAAAAATACGGTTGCACAGAAACGTTTAAGATGAATACACATAGATACGACGGCTATTGGGGTGCGAAATGGAAACGACAGTGAAAATCCGACGAAGTTTTGTACAGATGTCTTGGGAA
Organism: Schistocerca gregaria; assembly: GCF_023897955.1. Taxonomy (NCBI): domain Eukaryota; kingdom Metazoa; phylum Arthropoda; class Insecta; order Orthoptera; family Acrididae; genus Schistocerca; species Schistocerca gregaria. The sequence continues at coordinate 427,037,244 of NC_064927.1, forward strand.
GTGTCTCTAGCATCGCCGTCGATCGGGTCGCGTCGCTCTTTTCAGTTCTGTGCACACAGTGAGCACGTAAAGATGCGTAGGACAATAGTGTCTACTGCCAAGTATGAGGGCCTGGTGAGATATTTCGCCTGATGTTATGCAGCCCACATAACATAACTGTCATGCGTTTCTGTCCTCCTGACAATACTCGGCCGCATTCTGCAGGGGTAATGGAGATGCTCCTGCAGGGTTTTCGATGGGAAGTGTTTGATCACCCACCATATAGCCCGTTATTGGCTCGCCCTGAGTTCATCTCTGCTCACGTGAACCGCTAGATAAGAAGACGTCGCTTATGCTCAGACAACGAGCTGCAGACCAGCATAGAGAATTGGCAGAAAGCACAGGCGGCTGCCTCCTATGACGAGGGTATTAGAAAGCTGGTACAACATTACGACAAAAGTGTAAATCAGAAGAAATAGCTGGAAGGTGTAGCTAACTGTTGAAAATTAAAATATTTTTATTTTCAATTCGCGACAGATCGGACCTTATTTTCCGACTACTATTCCGACTAGTATACTGTCTTGGCATTATGTACTCCTTGTGTAGAAAGAGAGAGCCAGATCAAACACTAAAATACATAGACATGGCCTGAAACTCTAAACTGTTTAATTCATATTGACACTAGCCATGGAAGCCTGCGCTCTGATTAGAGAGAGTTTACAGTGCTCTAACGCAAAAACCGTAAATAGTAATTATTTTTAGAGTTAGTAACAGATTCGCAACGAATTAAACAATTCTTTCAAATAGAAACTTTTTCGTCAAATGTTTGAGTGCAGCAAAAGCTAGATTCCCTAGAAATACGACAATGAACCAGAAATTGGACAAAAAACTTTTACACGAATTTTCGAACCTAAATGAAGAGTCAGATACGGACAAGTGGGCTATCAAATTGACAAAAGTGGGGTCTAGTTTAGCAAACAAAGGTTTAATTGCTTGAATATAATCATTGTAATTAAAAAAATTAGTGATCCATTGGAAATTGAAGTATTGTAGGAACAGCTGCTACTAAGCATATAAAAGAAGTGTCGAAAAGTTCACTGTTTCAAGGCCATCTATTTTGGCACAAAAAGTTACACTAATGTACTAATTATGGAATTCTTTGTCTCGATATTCAAATAAATTACATTTCTTACTGCCTGAACAAAACTTGAAAATGTGGAAGAAAAAGGTCAAATTTTAGTGAAATGTTTTTTGAAAAAGTAAAAAATAAAATAAATTAGATAAACATTTGATAAGCCTCATTAGCTGTACATGAATTCGCACATCATTTAAACAGCATCAAATCTTTTTTTAATATTTATCTTATTTCTCATTTTTAGATAAATCATTTCACAAAATATTTGTCCTTTTTGTTCACAACACATGAAAACACAAAACGGAAAACACCACATTAACATCTATATGTATTCACCTTACATGTGTTTTAATTGCCACTTATGTCTGATAATATAGTAATTCCTCGGAAAGGGTTGACATATTAAATTTACTCAAGTTAACCAATATGTGTGAGTGATTTAGGTGCGGGAAAAACCTGTTTTCTAATTACTGTCTTAATTATTATTATTTATATGATCATTATTATTTAGTTTGGCACTTTAACCCACTGGTTAGCTTGAGTCTTCTTGTTCTTCTTTCTGCAATTTCTTCTTCTTGTCACTAAGTATCTGTCGACTTCCTAATGTCCATGTATTCTTTAGTCATAGCCTTCTTTCTGTTAGCTGTTTGTTCATGAACTTGTGAAATTTGACCTTCAGTCTGTATGTCATCAATGTTGTTGCCAGTGTGTTAAAGGTGACTTCCTTGTTGACCCTCTTTGGGAGTCGACTAGCCGTCGTACTTTGGTTTCTTGGATTTCCTTTATGATGTTGGAGACATTCTTGATTAAGTCAGTCGCCCATTCGTTGTAAATGTCCATAAAATTTCAGATTTCTTTTCCGTGCAATGAAACTATATCATTCTGTCAGGGTAAACAATTATTCTGAAATTTTGAGTCTTCAAATACTGTCTTGGACATTTGATTGAAATACTTTCCACAGTATCTGTTGTACCATTTTTTCGATGTGATTAACACTTGTGGTTAATGATGTCGCAACAACGTAGAGTGCATCTGGAAGAAGGATTGGTTACTAGCAGCGTTGGTTTGGGGAAAGTGATATATACATCTACACTGACAAGATAGCTCTCCATTTCACACATTCGTGTTTGGCTGAACTTTCGAACACTCCCAGACATCTTCTCTACTATTCCACTCTCGAATATCATATGGGAAAGAGGGACAGCTTTCCGTTAGAGCTCTAAAGTCTTTTATTTCATTAGGATGGTCATTTCCGCCCATGTAAGTGGCTATCTACTACATACGAGGCCATTTGGAAAGTGAGGAACGATCGGTCACGAAAGGGAAACCACTGTGAAAATCCGACGAGGCTTTTCACAGACATTTTGGGCAGTGTCTCTGGTATGCCTGTCGACCGCATCAACATGCTCTTTTCAGTTGTGAGCGCACTGTGAGCGAGTAAAGGTGCCTAGAACACAATGTCTCCCGCCAAGACACTGTCCATTCCGTTCAACTACTCTTCCAAGTCCTTTGCTGTCTCTGACAGAATTACAATGTCATCGGCGAACGTTAAAGTTTTTATTTCTTAGCCATGGATTTTAATACCTAGTCCGAATTTTTCTTTTGTCTCTTTTACTGTTTGCTCAATATACAGATTGAATAATATCAGGGATAGGCTACAACCCTGTCTCACTCCCTTCCCAACCACTGCTTCCCTTTCATGCCCCTCGACTCTTATAACTGCCATCTGTTTTCTGTACAAATTGTAAATAGCCTTTCGCTCCCTGTATTGTACCCTTGCCATCTTCAGAATTTGAAGGACAGTATCCCAGTCAATATTGTAAAAGCTTTCTCTGGGTCTACAAATGCTACAAACGTAGGTTTGCCTTTCCTTAACCTTTCTTCTAAGATAAGTCGTAGGGTCAGTATCGCCTCACGTGTTCAAACATTTCAACTGAATCCGAACTGATCTTCCCTGAGGTCGGCTTCTACCAATTTTTCCATTCATCTGTAAAGAATACGGCGTTAGTATTTTGCAGCTGTAACTTATTAAACTGATAGTTCGGTAATTTTCACATCTGTCAACACCTGCTTTCTTTGGGATTGGAATTATTATATTCTTCTGGAAATCTGAGGGTATCTCGCCTGTCTTATACATCTTGCTCACCAGATGGTAGAGTTTTGTCATGAATGGCTCTCCCGGGGCTCTCCCGGGGCCTTGTTTCGACTCAGGTGTTTCAGTGCTCTGTCAAACTCTTCGCTCAGTATAGTATTTCCCATTTCATCTTCGTCTACATCCTCTTCCATTTCCATAATATTGTCCTCAAGTACATCGCCCTTGTATAGACCCTCTATATACTCCTTCCACCTGGGTGGTTTCATGATTTTGGAATGCACAACGGATCAAGACGATTTCCACCCCTTTTCCTCAGCATGGTGGCATCTACCAGCACGACAATGCAACATGTCACACAGCTCACAGTGTACATACGTAGTCTGAAGAGCACGGGAATAAGTTTACTGTACTTCACTGGCCACCAGTCTCCACGGATTTAAATCCAATCTAGAATCTGTGGGGCCACCTGGATCGGGGCACAGCTGCACATCCCTGGTGATATCAAATGAAATTGTACTTAACTGTAATTCTTAGGTACTTACCTGAGACCGACAACCTTTATATTCCGTGATTTTTTGTGGAAGCCGATTTCAACAGAATTTGTTTTAGTTTCAGCGTAGAGAAACTTACACAGTTTATTGGTCAGGGTTAACTACCACTTTTTGCACATCGTTTTGTAATTCTTTTTGATCTTCTGATTTTACGAGACATTTAACGATAGCGTCATTTTTTATAAATATTTCAGATTATTGTTAATGGTTTTGGCAATTTTGATGGACTGTTTGTAAACTGTTATAATTCTGGGTAAAACTCTCTGTTTTCTTCTGTTTCAGATGATACAAGAAACATCGACAGAGTGACGTAATGAACCACAACAAAGATGAATCTGCGAGAGCTCAGCTGGGAGGGATTACTGGAAAATAAAATCCGGGACAGACCCGGAGTGCCCACTCGCTTCAGAAAACGCAGCAGGGGAGACGTCGGCGGACACAAATAGGAGGAGACGGCGCGACTGCCCTTCGGACGTGGCCTCCGCCGGGCGGGGGGCACCAAGCCGTTCCCGTGTCCCGGCGTAGGACACGGCGGCGGGGCAGTGGCGCCGTACGCTTTTATTTGTGTTTGCCGACCTCACCTGTGCTGTGCTTTCTGGACCGAGCGCGGAACACCGGATCTCTCCCGGATTTTATTTTCCAGTAATCGATTTGCATCGCCGATGCACTCTTCGTATCGACCGCACAGAACTGTAATGTTTTTCTGTTGATCTGAAGTGTCTCACAAGTAAAGTTGTCTCATGTGGAAAAATCTTAACATGAAGTTTACGTAATTACACCGTTACCTCCAACTCCTTCCTCAAGAAACATATGAAGTCAGAGTAGGACGCCTGTAGTAGATGACCAAAGGAAATTCGTAATACAACAAAAACTTCAAGCGTGACAAAATAGACTACTGGCCATTAAAATTGCTACACCACGAAGATGACGTGCTACAGACGCGAAATTTAACCGACAGGAAGAAGATACAGTGATATGCAAATGATTAGCTTTTCAGAGCGTCCACACAAGGTTGGTGCCGGTGGCGCAATGTGCTGACATGAGGAAAGTTTCCAGACGATTTTTCATACACAAGCAGCAGTTCACCGGCGTTGCCTGGTGAAACGTTGTTGTGATGCCTCGTGTAAGGAGGAGAAATGCGTACCGTCACGTTTCCGACCCTGATAACGGTCGGATTGTAGCCTATCGCGTTGCGCTTTAACGTATCGCGATATTGCTGCTCGCGTTGGTCGAGATCCAATGACTGTTGGCAGAATAAAGAATTGGTGGGTTCGGGAGGGTAATACGGAACGCCGTGCAGGATCCCAGCGTCCTCGTATCACTAGCAGTCGAGATGACAGGCATCTTATCCGCATGGCTGTAACGGATCGTGCAGCCACGTCTCGACCCCTGAGTCAACGGATGGGGACGTTTGCAAGACAACAACCATCTGCATGAACATATCGAAGACGTTTGCAGCAGCATGGACTATCAGCTCCGAGACCATGGCTGCGGTTACCCTTGACGCTGCATCACAGACAGGAGCGCCTGCGGTGGTGTACTCAACGACGAACCTGGGTGCACGAATGGCGAAACGTCATTTTTTGCCGACGAATCCAGGTTCTGTTTACAGCATCATGATGGTCGCAAACGCGTTTGGTGACATCGCGGTGAACGCACATTGTAAGCGTGTGTTCGTCATCGTCATATTGGCATATCACCCAGCGTGATGGTATGGGGTGCTATTGGTCACACGTCTCGGTCACCTCTTGTTCGCATTGACGGTACTTTGAACAGTGGATGTTACATTTCAAATGTCTTACGACCCGTGGCTCTACCCTTCATTCCATCCCTGCGAAACCCTACATTTCAGCAGGATAACGCACGACCGCATGTTGCAAGTCCTGTATTTCTGGATACAGAACTGTTCGACTGCTGGCTTGGCTACCACATTTTTCAGATCTCTCACCAATTGAAAACGTCTGGTCAATGGTGGCCGAGCAACTGGCTCGTCACAATACGCCACTCACTACTCTTGATGAACTGTGGAATCGTGCTGAAGCTGCGTGGGCAGCTGTACCTGTACACGCCATCCAAGCTCTGTTTCACTCAATGCCCAGGCGTATCAAGGCCGTTATTACGGCCAGAGGCGGTTGTTCTGGGTACTGATTTCTCAGGATCTATGCATCCAAATTATTTGAAAATGTAGTCACAAGTCAGTTCTAGTGTAATACATTTGTCCAATGAATACCCGTGTTTCATCTGCATTTCTTCTTGGTGTAGCAATTTTAATGGCCAGTACTGTAGAAAATATGTGATGATGGTGCCTCATCACTGCGAATTCAAACATGCATATAAATAATTCATTTGAAGATGTACAATCTGAAAAAAAATCTTTTGAACCAGTATTGATCCAATTTAGAAATTTGCTATTGGAAATGGGACCATTTGTTATTTTAAATTTAACCATAATGTGAATGAGGAAAACATTAAAACTCAAGGTAAGAATACCTAGCAACATTGAACACAGCAATACTTCTTTCTTCATTGGCACCATCTTGAAGTGTCATTTTCCAACCACAACATGACTGGAAATAAAGTTCGCTTCGATATGTATTGTTTCGAAAATTGTACCTATGTCATTCAGCTCTTTTGGACTGACGCAAAACATTTTTTTGTTACCAGTCACTGTTTATATATTTTCATGTTTTGAACGTTTAAACATCCATCATCAGGGGGATTTAAGTGGAGTAATATGGTATGTGTGTACCCGACCGCGGGGAAGATCAGTTTGGATTCCGTACAAATGTTGGAACACGAGAGATAATATTGACCCTACGACTTATCTTGGAAATAGATTAAGGAAAGGCAAACCTACGTTTCTAGCATTTGTAGACTTGGAGGGAGCTTTTGACATTGTTGACTGGAATACTCTTTTTCGAGTTCTGAAGGTGCCAGTGGTAAAATACAGGGAGCGAAATGCTATTTACAATTTGTACAGAAACCAGATGGAAGTTATGAGAGTCGAGGTACATAAAATGGAAGCAGTGGTTGGGAAGGGAGTGAGACAGGGTTGTAGCCTGTCACCGATGTTATTCAATCTGTATATTGAGCATTCAGTAAAGGAAACAAAAGAAAAATTCGGAGTAGGAATTAAAATCCATGGAGAAGAAATAAAAACTTTGAGGTTCGCCGATGACATTGTACTTCTGTCAGAGACAGCAAAGGACTTGGAAGAGCAGCTGAACGGAATGGACAATATGGATATAAGATGAACATCAACAAAAACAAAACGAGGATTATGGAGTGTAGTCGAATTAAATCGGGTGATGCTGCGGGAATTAGGAAATGAGACGCTTAAAGTATTAAATGGTTTTGCTATTTGGGGAGCATATGAAATGTAGACAGGCAATGGCAAGGAAAGCGTTTCTGAAGAAGAGAACTTTATTAACATCGACATTAGATTTAAGTGTCAGGAAGTCGTTTCTGAAAGTATTTGTATGGAATGTAGCCATGTATGGAAGTGAAACGTGGACGATAACTAGTTTGGACAAGAAGAGAATAGAAGCTTTCGAAATGTGGTGCTACAGAAGAATGCTGAAGATTAGATGGGTAGACCACCTAACTAATGAGGATGTATTGAATAGAATTGGAGAGAAGAGAACTTTGTGGCACAACTTGACTAGAAAGAGAGATCGGTTTGTAGGACATGTTATGAGGCATCAAGGGATCACCAATTTAGTACTGGAGGGCAGCGTGGAGGGTAAAAATCGTAGAGGGAGACCAAGAGACGAATACACTTAGCAGATTCAGAAGGACGTAGGCTGCAGTAGGTACTGGAAGATGAAGAAGCTTGCACAGGATAGAGTAGCACGGAGAGCTGCATCAAACCAGTCTCAGGACTGAAGACCACAACAACAACATGTGCTACTACTTTCGAATACGGTGTGGTTCTGTCTCCAGTAGTCACAGGCTCCTCTTCCTGTTGCGTTACACCACGTGTGCTATAGTACTTTGTAAATACTGGAGGGAAAGCAAAGATGGCACCTACAATAATTTTTCTGTTGGCCACACTCTGGCACAGCCTTGTAGTGTACAATCCCTAAACTCTGTATACTCGATCAAGTCCTTCTTTTAGTATTTGTCGCATAGTTTACAAAACCAGTTGAGTGTCCCATTCATCGACACTACCTTGGCAGGGAAGTCATTTTTTGATAGTAGTTTTGTGTAATACGCAAAAAAACACCATTTGTCTCCTTGCAGATTCAACGAGTCATGGGCTTGCATCTCGCTGCTCGCCAAAAGGCTTGTTATACTCAGGCAGCAGGCTCGCAGCCTGCACATCACTACTTCCTCATCGCACAGATGCCTCGTATCTCGGCAAGAACCATTACTCTGCGACTGTCCACAGCCTTGTTTAAGTGGATTATCTGCAGTCTATGTAGCAAAAATAATGCTCTGCATCATCCGAGAACATTAACAGTGGTTGGTTCACGCTAAAACGGTGGTTAGTGACAACGAGAAAGTAGAATGGGTATGAATGCACCATTTCAATGTAGACTGTATACACTGAAGATACTGTAACAAGTTCTTAGAACAGCTCAAAAATTATAGAGAACACTTTTTCAGACAATTATGAAACTCGCAACCTATTTCCCGGTATTTTAAATATTATTTTCCAGAATAATTTTAAATATGAGGATTAATTCGAAATTCTAACGTCAGTTCTGTCGAACAACGGTTTGTAGGCCAGCTCGCTATCAGGCAATATTTCGTCTTGAAAACCCGTATCTACTTTACATACTACTTCTGCCGTTTATAGATTTCCCTGCTGATATTTCAACGAAATAAAATGTGTAGATTAGATGAAAGAAAGGAACTGATTCCCACAAAGTACCGTATCTAACATTAACCATCATCAAGTGATTGTTATAACCAACGTGCCTCTGGTCACTGACAGCTCTGCATCAAAAATCGGCTGAAACATGTATCTATTTAAAACCGCCACTTGTAACTACAGTCATGCTCATACATTAAGGATAATGCTGCTACATGCTGGAACAAAGCTCTGCTGGGAGGTTTGGGGATTTAAATCACCTCAGGGTATGACCATTCGGTGCATTTGACCTGCGGTCGTCGCACAGTGGCGCTGGCAGCAGTCCACGTACTCAGAGGTGTGTTGGTACATGCAGCCAGTAAGTGTGCAGACGTTTTCAGACTTACTAATGGTGAATATGAGTTGAAAATGGCTCAAAGAGCACGTACTGAAGATGTTATGAGGGTTAGAATACTAGGGTGACTGGAGGCTGATCAAACATAGCAGGTCGTAGCACGGGCCCTCCGTGTGCCCCTAAGTGGGATCTCAAGATAATGGCAACGATTCCAGCACACAGGAAACGTGTCCAGGCGCTACAGCACCGGAAGTCCACAGTGTACTACACCACGAGAAGACCGATATCTCACCATCAGTGCCCCCAGACGACCACGGAGTACTACAGATATCCTTGCTCGGGACCTTACTGCAGCCACTGGAACAGTTGTTTCCAGACAAACAGCCTACAGACGACTGAACAGACGTGGTTTATTCGCCCAGAGACCTGCAAGGTGTATTCCACTGACCCCTGGTAAAGCCTGGTGTCAAGAACACAGTACATGCTCATTGGTGGTCACAGGAGAGCCCGTAAAGCCTGGTGTCAAGAACACAGTACATGGTCATTGGAACAGTGGTCCCAGGTTGTGTTCACCGACGAGTCCAGGTATAACCTGAACAGTGATTCTTGCCGGGTTTTCATCTGGCGTGAACCAGGAACCAGATACCAACTCCTTAATGTCCTTGAAAGGGACCTGTATGGAGGTCGTGGTTTGATGGTGTGGGGTGGGATTATGATTGGCACATGTACACCCCTGCATGTCTTTGACAGAAGAACTGTAACAGGTCAGGTGTATCGGGACGACATTTTGCACCAGTATGTTCGCACTTTCAGGGCTGCAGTGGACTCACGTTCCTCCTGATGGATGATAACACACGGCCCCACCGAGCTGCCATCGTGGAGTAGTACCTTGAAACAGAAGTTATCAGGCGAATGGAGTGGCCTGCCTCTTCTCCAGACCTAAACCCCATGGAGCACGTTTGGGATGCTCTCGGTCGACGCATTGCTGCACGTCTTCAAACCCCTAGGATACTTCAGGAGCTCCGACAGGCAGTGGTGCAAGAATGGGAGCCTATACCCCAGTAACTGCTCGACCATCTGATCCAGAGTATGCTTACCCATTGTGCGGCCTGTGTACGTGTACATGGTAATCATATCCCATATTTATGTCGGAGTACATGCACAGGAAACAGTTGCGTTTTGTAGCACATGTGTTTCAGGACGGTTTTCTCAACCTATCACCAATACAGTGGACTTACAGTGTGAGTGTGTCGTCTATGCTATCATCGCCAGCATCGTGTAGTGCCACGTTGTCTGGCACCACATTCTGCAATTATCCTTAATTTATGAGCATGAGTGTATCATAACATCAGCGTCTGCATATACTAGGAACAAGCTGTCCGTCTACAAAGAAATAGCTTACAGTCACATGACTTATCCCAGAACATTGATCAAGTGTATAGCATCGATACTTACAGTACACTTGTTCGCCCACTGCTTGAATACTGCTCACCGCTGTGGGATCCGTACCAGATAGGGTTGATAGGAGAGATAGAGAATATCCAACAGAGAGCAGTGCTCTTCGTTACAGGATCATTTAGTAATCGCGAAAGCGTTACGGAGATGACAGATAAACTCCAGTGGAAGACTCTGCAAGAGAGACGCTCAGTAGCTCGGTACTGAACTTTCGAGAACATACCTTCACCGAGGAGTGAAGCAGTATATTGCTCCCTCCTACGTATATCTCGCGAAGAGACCATGAGGAAAAAATCAAACAGATTAGAGCCCACACAGAGGCATACCGACAATCTTTCTTTCCCCAAACAGTACGAGACTAGAAGGGAGAACCGATAGAGGTACTCAAGGTACCCTGAGCCACACACCACCAGGTGGCTTGCGGAGTGTGGATTTAGATGTAGATACCAAATAACACTATCGGCAGACCCCGGAAGCATACAAAAGTTCAAATGTATGCGAATTCCTAAGGGACCGAAATGCTGTGGTAATCGGTTGCTAGACTTACACATTGCTTAAACTAACCTACATTAACGTATGCTAAGAACAACACACACGCACCCATGCCCGACGGATGACTCGAACCTCCGGCGGGAGGGGCCGCGCAGTCAGTGACATGGCGCCTTTAACCGCGCGGCGGAAGTATACAGAAAATGTCAGAATCAAGTTCACATATTTGATCCATGACAGAGCATTGTATAAATGCTTAAAAATCTGAACTAGCAGGTTCTCGAGGTTAGATGCAAACTCTCCCTCGCAGGACTCCTTAAAAAGTTTTAAGTGCTTGTATTAAGTGAGGAATTTATAACGGGCATTCAAATCAAAACCGAACACCTGCCACGACGCGACTACAGAACGGTTCCATTCAAAAATAACAACCACACACGTTAAGACATTTATCCCAGTTGGAGACGAAACGATCTATTGTTGTTTCAAAGAGCGCAAAATGGTTCAAATGGCAATGAGCACTATGGGACTCAACTTCTGAGGTCATCAGTCCCCTAGAATTTAGAACTACTTAAACCTAACTAACCTAAGGACATCACACACATCCATGCCCGAGGCAGGATTCGAACCTGCGACCGTAGCGGGATCGCGGTTCCAGACTGTAGCGCCTAGAACCGCACGGCCACTCCGGCATGCTCAAAGAGCTCAGTCAGCTGCTAGTGGATCCATAACCGCACCCACTTCTCCGCTTCCTCATACGACTGAAACCCACGTCCGTCTTTCTTCGGTTTGCCAAAGAACTGAAAATCAAGCAGTTCCGGGCGGGACAGAGGATGTTGTAGCGTTTCGCAAACAAAGTGCTGAAGCACAGACTTAGTCTGATTAGCAGTGTGGGGTTGGGCACTATTTTGCAACAGGATGATTCCCTCTTAAGCATTCTTGGGCAAGTCTCAATTTTCGCAAAGCGTCCTCAGAGCGCTGTGCATCGGCCGTAGTTTCACGCTCCAGGAATTCGATGAACAGGGGACCGCTGCAGCCAAAGGAGAAAGTCATCATGACCCTACCAGAACTTGTGCGAACGGATTTGGATCTCTTTGGTGGGGGAGATGTGGGATGTCTCCACTTCTGGCTTCGATGTAAGCACTCGAGTTGTAAGAATGCTATCGGACTGAACTATCCTTTTGCACAATAGCGCCCACTCCCACAGTGCTAATCAGACGAATGTCACAGATCAGCTATTTGGATGGTAAACGCTATAACATCCCCAGATCTTTCACTGTGTGATTTCCACATCTTTTTTGCGATCTGAAGAAAGACATTTGTGGATGTCAGTTTCAGTCAGACAAGGAAGGGCAAGAGTGGATGTGTTTGTGGACCTGTCAGCGGCCGACCATCTTTTACGAAACAGAAATTGTTTGTCTCATCTCCCAGAGGGATAAATGTCTTAACAAGTGTGGTAATTACTTTTGAATGCAACCATTCCATGATCCTCTTGTGGCGGATGTTCGGTTTCCATTTGACTCCTCATAGGAAGCTACCATAGCTCACTAGATATTGCCTTTGCAGTGATTGTGAAGATTAGATTAATCCAATCACAGCCTACATAGAGCATTTAAGAAGTCAATTTCCCACGCTATGTTCGCGGTTGGAATGGAAAGAAACGTTAATCTCTGGTACAACTGGAAGTATCCTCTGACCTGCACTTCATCGTGATTTCCAGTATATGGATGTAGATTGAGATGCTGAAGTTCATTTGTGGTGTGCGAGAAACCACACAACGAGGCGCAGTCAAACACAGCACTATTAGAGTTATCTTGAAGCGGCCAACCATGGCTCAAGATTCAGAATGGGCGGCGACGACTGCTGATCCAAATAAAAACCAAGTTGATATTACTGCGTGGTGAGGATCGTAGCGAGATGTCGGTGAGGAACGATCAGCAAGGGGGTACCATAAACACCCTGTAACTCCCAGTTGAATCTGTGGTTAGCACACTCAGGAACACTTTAGTCCCTATGAAGCATTGTCTCAATCTGGATAGACGTAAGGTTGAGTAGAAAGAGAATATAGTGGCAACTTTAATGTATTTATTGGAGTTTGTACAGAGAAGTAGGAAGATGCACAGCAAAATGTCAGAGTGGCAGATGCAGCTCAGGACCATGTGGAGTTGCCTGCGTAACCCACTAGAGCAGCCTGGGAGGTTCCAGGCTAGAGGCACCAGGCTATTGGGTTCAAGCCTAGGGGGTTCCAGGCTGTGGGGCTCCAGACCTGAGAGTTTCCAGGTTGGAGGGCTCGGGGCTGCAGGCTAGGGGTCTCCACTGGTGCAGTGACGGTTGGTGCAGGCACCGCTGTGGCCATCAGCGCGGCAACGACACACATCGCAGCCATGCGTGAAGCTGGTTCCAGGCACGCAGTTAACGCCAGCCACGTCTCGAGCTGCAACACAAATAAAACGAGGTGTCAGCAGAAAGGCTGTGTGTGCGAGCTGCCATACACTTCACTGTCCTCCAAGCACAATACAAGGATGTTCTGAAAGCAAGAGAAGATGGTACAGGTGACACAATCAAATGCCATTTGAATCCACACTCGTTTCTGGTTGAACGATGGAAGGGGCGTCAGTAGAGGAGCAATGACACATGTGCAGAGCGACGAATAAGAGAGAGTAGCAGCAGACTGGCGTGCCCGACGTTATTCGAATAGGGTATGTCCATGAGAGTTGGTCTACTGAGCGAGACAGACCGGTAGAGTATTTCACAAATGGGTAGCTGGAGAGCAGTCCCCACCGTTTTCGAGGCAGGTCCTTTGCTAAGAAACGTGGTGCACAAGTGTTGCTGTTATATTCGTGTTAGTTCTGCAGAAAAATTAAATTCTTGATTCAGGTAAGCCGAAAAGTTTTGTCGAGGAGATATTTAATTTCTAGTATTAAGACTCAGTTTGCACAATATTGATGCAGTTCCTTTACTGTGAGCTTGACACATTTGTGGGCATGAAACTAACCTAAAATGTCTATAGTGTTCGCTACCTAACGACAGAAGTCAAGGTGGTCCATTTCTCCCTGGCAATCAGGAGAGATTGGCCAGTACTATTTGGCAGAGATGGCCCACATGTTTTAACGGCGGACAGCTGGGTCACAATTACATTTAACTTAGGTAATCATGGAAATTTAATGATATTCTGGAAAGGGATTAAATAACATGTATTGTTTTCAAAGCTGCCATTTTTCTGTTTCAAAAAATTCCAACTGATTACAAACTGAACAAGATGAATGGTCTTAATATGGGTTAATAATGGCTATAAACGCTGTGTAGAACAAGTTCATGGGTGTCAACGCTAAATACAAGACTGCAGTAAAAAACCTATTCTAAGAGTAATATGAGAACTCTTCCTTCAGTAGCAACTATGAACGAAGGGAAGCTCATTGATCATATTGAGAAACTGCAAGAGTGAAGTTTCGCTTCATCTAGAGATTCAGTAAGGTGTCTGCATTTCAATTAGGAGAAAGGCTAATTATGCCTCATGTATTCAATAGTCAATCAAGAAAAGCCAGTTAAGACCGGCTCATCTCCTTACAAGAAAGACAGAAGGTGTGTTAGTTGCTGGAGCGAAAGCGCTGAATGAAGCCACTGTAAAAGTGTTTCAAACTTCTTGAATCTGTAATGTACTAAAACTCCTGCCTATCTGACTAATTGCCCTAGGGCATTTCACCGGTAAACCAATGCATCATGTGTTTTGACTAAAGCACGGACGCTGTCTGATGATGAATTGTATAATACTTTGTGAATAAAATAACGTAAAACCAGTTTGATGCTGGTTGCTCTTCACTGTGAACAGTTTATTTCATATAACAGCCATGGTCTCCATCCTTGCATTTATCTGACAAAACTGAATTCATGACATGCATCAACCAGCTCTGTAGTGACATACGTACAATCTGAAACATCCGATGGCACGTTTCATATTTAATGTCATATATATACAAATCTGTCAAGTGGCACAGAGCTCGTTGTTGGATTCAATGTGAAATGTGTGATATTTTAAAAAGTTTTAACACAAAGCTCTGCACTGGAGGGCCACTACTTTTCAATCATGTATTTAAATAACGATTAAGTGGATGATACGCTATCTACAAGACAGAGCCAACGACTCTCACATTGGATATACATTATGTGATTCCACGCACAATACCTTCGGAAGAAGACATTTTTAAAACTATCGAAACCATGTTCAAGGTTTAATTAACCTGTATTTGGCAACTGGTTGGCTGTTGTTTCCAATCCATTGAAGCTCTTGCACGCACAGTTACTGAAGCTCAAACATGTTCAAAATCTTATTTTGAAAATGTATGATCAGTGCTAATCTACTAAAACTGATCATTATGGCAATTTCTGCTATATGATTTCTCTTGGGTATACGTATATTAGCAGAAAGCACTTATTTTTGCTATTAAATTCATATACTTCTTCGCATTAAGCAGTTATGTAACTTTACTGATTTCAAAGAACATATCAACTGTGTATACAGGACGTCGCACTTATTTCCATGACCCCAAATATCTTTCTGTCCAGAAGCAAAAAAAGAAAAATGCATGAAATAAATGTTGTTTATCCATCAGGGAACATTAATCAACACGATTCCCTTTGAGCTAACTTCGTTCATAGCGAAAAGAGGAGCAGCGGTGGGCCCTTTTTTTTTAAGTTTTACCCTATATTGTTTCTGACAATCAACCTCGTCTGCTCAAGATCTCCTTGAAAACGTTTCACATATAGTGTTTTTCATCAGTCAACCCCTCTCCTCAAGACGTGTTCAAGAACATTTATCAGTGTACCATTCATGTAGACATGACGTTATTACAAACGTAACACAAAACTGACTCTTAGTCTCCTGCACCAGAACGTATTGCAGGTACCGGTATGGCGTGACTCGACCACCTGCAGGAGTTAGAAAACAAATGCAAGCACAAGGAAAATTCAGACCGTCCATTCAGTCAACCGCTCTCAGTGGAAGGTTTGTGTGAGAACCATGTACACCAACGAGGGCAAGATAGAAGTGCTACTCATCTGTGGAGAATGTAAGTTAGCAGAGCAATAATCATAATATTTCCTTATTTACAGAAAGGGTACATGTACTGCGGTACTATAGCACTTTTAAACAATGTTATGTACAGTAAAGATAATCGGTGATTAATAATTGCACGATCATTACCTTCAACTGAAGACGGCTGGGTGAACAACTGGTATATTATTTCCTTGTGCTTGCATTTGTTTTCTCTCTACGGTAGCAAATGGACGAGTTACTTCACCCCAGTACCTGCAGCACATACTGGTGCAGATGGTAGTGGTACAGGTGACTCAGATTCAGTTTGGTGTTACGTATTTAATAACGTGATGTCTACGTGAATCTAACATTGGGATACTTTTTGAACAGGTCTTGAAGGGAGGCAGCGAATAACCGAATAAAAAATTGAGCACCGCTTAAAACATTCATAACCTCTGGCTACAAATGTGCTCAATAACGTTTACTGTGTCCTATCAGCAGCAGAATTCTTTTTTCCCAATGAAAACCTGAGGACTACATTTTTCAATGTTCAACCTTTTCATCTTACGCAAATGTTGCCAAATATTGAGCAACACTATGAAAATATCAACAAGTCAACGTAGCAGTGCGCAACAGGTCGTAAGCCCAGAATAAACAGGTGTGGTTGGTTCGCTATATTTCACTACATAATTGAATTATTGTTATTTTGCATGGTCATTATTGAATGAGAATATCTCGTAATTAGTTATTTTATTCCATAAAATGAAACCAGGTGTACAAAGTTTGTTTCGAAAGCGAGCATATATTTTTGTATAAACCTTGCACCAAAAATAATATTAAAAAAGCTACCTAATAGCATTTCCACACAAAGAAAAATTTTCGTAGCTCCAGAAAAAATTCAGGTCTGAATGTACACTACTGGCCATTAAAATTGATACACCACGAACATGACGTGCTACAGACGCGAAATTTAACCGCCAGGAAGAAGGTGCTGTGATACGCAAATGATCAGCTTTTCAGAGCGACACCTACAACGTGCTGACATGAGGAAAGTTTCCAAACGATTTCTCATACACAAACAGCAGTTGACCACCGTTGCCTGGTGAAACGTTGTTTGATGCCTCGTGTAAGGAGGAGAAATGCATACCATGACGTTTCAGACTTTGATAAAGGTCGTATTGTAGCATTTCGCGATTGCGGTTTATCGTATCGCGATATTGCTGCTCGCGTTGGTCGAGATCCAATGACTGTTAGCAGAATATGGAATCAGTGAGTTCAGAAGGGTTATATGGAACGCCGTGCTGGATCCCAACGGCCTCGTATCACTAGCAATCGAGATGACAGTCATCTTATCCGTATCGCTGTAACGGATCGTGCAGCCACGTCTTGATCCCTGAGTCAACAGATGGGGACGTTTGCAAGACAACAACCATCTGCACGAACAGTTCGACGACGTTTGCAGCAGCATGGACTATCAGCTCGGAGCCCATGGGTGCGGATACCCTTGACGCTGCATCACAGACAGGAGCGCCTGCGATGGTGTTCTCAACGACGAACCTGGGTGCACGAATGGCAAAATGTCATTTTTTCGGACGAATCCAGGTTCTGTTTACAACATCATGATGGTCGCATCCGTGTTTGGCGACATCGCGGTGAACGCACATTGGAAGCGTGTATTCGTCATCGCCATACTGGCGTATGACTCGGCGTGCTGGTATGGGGTGCCATTGGTTACACGTCTCGGTCACCTCTTGTTCGCATTGACCGCACTTTGAGCAGTGGACATTACATTTCAGATGTGTTACGACAATGCTCGACCGCCTGTACGGGCCTTTCTGGATACAGAAAATGTTCGACCGCTGCCCTGGCCAGCACATTCTCCAGGTCTCTCACCAACTGAAAACGGTTGGTCAATAGTGACCGAGCAACTGGTTCGTTACAATACGCCAGTCACTACTCTTGATGAACTGTAGTATCGTGTTGAAGCTGCGTGGGCAGCTGGACCTGTACACGCCACCCAAGCTCTGTTTGACTCAATGCCCAGGCGTATCAAGGCCGTTATTACGGCCAATCGTGGTTGTTCTGGGTACTGATTTCTCAGGATCTATGGACCCAAATTGCGTGAAAATGTAATCAATGTCAGTTATAGTATAATATATTTGTCCAATGAATACCCGTTTATCATCTGCATTTCTGCTTGGTGTAGCAATTTTAATGGCCAGTAGTGTATTACAAACATATACTGCAGTTTATGTGTTCGTAATGAGCAAAATTACAAGAATGACAGTCACAGTGTTTAATGTCTCCCAGATAGCTAAGCAATATTTTCATGAGTATCAAGTCTTCTGCGATGGCACTGTTGCATGAAACATTCTCGGACTTCTAGCCACTTCAGGGTAAGACCTTGTGCTTTCAACGTTTACCTCCATCGTCTACGGCAGGAGCAACTGACTGTCAAAACTGTTGCCGTGGTGGCATCATATATCCCGTAGACAGCTTCCGATTTGTCGGTAATCTCGCAGTGCTGTCGTAACGTCTGCGTTGCTGGCGCCACCGCTTCCGTTCTATCGTAAACATTGCGACTAATACCTCTGGTTCCTCTCTGCATCGAGGGCTCGCTTCAATGCACCGCTTTCAGAGCTGATATTCTTCCCGCAAATTCTTATTTCTACAGCCTTTTCAATTACAGAATCCCGGTATGTGGGAGCCTGGGACAAAACTTTTGTTTCATCAAACAATATCCTGTGTTTATTTGTGAGGCTGTACTCAGCAACTGCAGATTCCCCCAGTATTCGAATTTTAATATGCCGTGGATGTACTGCACAGCGGTCGCAAACGGTGCGGATGGACTGACCGAAGTAACTGCTTCCGCACTCACAAGGGATCTTATAAATCCCAGGGATCCTGAGGCTGAGACTGTCCATCACAAGGCGTTGTGTCTTGTTTATCTTCTTAGGAGGCCGGAAATTAGATCTGATACCTCATCTTCCCAGGTGTCTGCCTGTTTTGCTGGATGTAGCGTCGCAAAAGGGAAGGAATGCAGTCGGTGACTCAGCACGTGAGCGTTCAACATTATCACGTTTTCTTTTCTTGGAGAACGCTCACTCTACATCAGGTGACCCATAGCCATTGTTTCGGACTACGTACATCAGATGATAAATTTCGGAATCAACTGGTCCTTGCCAGAAACTGTTTATGATGTGTGTATTAGTGTATTTAAAACTGCTGTCTACTGAACTGGATGGTGCAAACTCGGGGTGCAACATCCCTTGTGAGTGCAACATCCATTGTGAGTGCGGAAGCAGTTATATCCGCACCGTTTCCGACCGCTGTTCAGAAAATCAAAGGCGTATTACAAATCGAGAACGAGAAATCTACAGTTGCAGAGCACAGCAACGAAAACAAATACAAAATATTGTTTGACGAAACAAAAGTTTTGCTCCAGTCTCTTACCTAATGATACGCAAAATACTGTTTTCGTGGAACAAAAAATTTTGTCCCGGTCTCCTTCATATTGGGATTCTGTAACTAAAGAGGCTGTAGAAATAAACCCGTGCGAAAATAACATCAACAGTGACAGCTGATATAATTTTAGGGGCGCATGGAAGCGAGCTCTCGACTCAGAGAAGAACCAGAGATATTCGTCGCAATGTTTACGCTACGACAGGAGCCGTAGACACCATCTGCGACAACATTGCGTGATTATTGGCCAATCAGAAGCCGTCTACGTCCTATATAAGCCCACCACAGCAACAGTTTTGGCAGCCAATCGCCTCTGACGAAGGCGATGGATGCAATCGTCGAAAGCTCGAGATTTTACGCGCGACTGCCGCGGTAAAAAGTCCGAGAATGTTTTATGCAACATTTTGTTGATACGTATTTTGTTTTGCTTCTGGACAAAAAGTTATTTGGTGTGGACAAGATAGATGGGTTAGCTTATACAGTACATAGCATAACTTCAAAACATTGTTGACATGAGTAGTAATGTGAACTACAAATTTACGCCTGTGAGTCTAGCAGCTCTGCTAAGTTGTAAGAGGAGTACCTAATGAGGTGTTCTTGTACTATGTTTTTGATTATATTGCGGTTTTCAATTTCCTGTCTGATCTGTACTGGCCACCTCTTAAAGACTTTTGTCCCTAAATATCAAACTATTCTGAGCCCTACATGAAGATGTATAGTCCGCTTGAATATTATTTTTATTTTCAGTATTGTTTAAATGACAACATTTTCACCGTGGACTGAGCTATATATTTAAATTTCCGCAGTCGCAGTATCGAACTATTTGACAATGACATTAAAATCGAAATTTGTAATTGTGGAAATTAAAATAAATTATGTCGCCCAAGGTGGATTTGATGTCATTTGAGAAAATTCAGGTAGACTGCGAACCCAAGGGAGATACAATTGCTGGAGTATTGCGGTGGGGAATAGCACAGTAGATTGTAAGTCCACTAACGTTATTAACCAGGAATAATTATGAGGGAGTACGTAGAAGTATCATCACGCTAGGATAAGAAACCTAAATCGCATCAAAGGATTATGTAAGAGTATCAGTTGTCTACTTTTACGGGGTAATGTTCTTACTGCTTTCATCTGTAGAATAAAAACATTTTCTTATAATTCTGCTGCGTTGTTCTGGAAGATTACGGCGTAGCACAGGGTCGAGAAAAACTAAGTACTCGAACGCAAGGGAAGAGAGATTCCTGAGAGTGAAGCAGGCGAGGCCGGTTTTCTTAGTTAACTTATCCAATTGCTGGTACTAATATCAGTTTATTACCGATCTGGATGCCTAGAAACTTCAACGCGACGAGCAGACTTTGTAACATTGCACAAGAGACTGGTACTCCTGCCTAATATCGTGTTGGACCCCCGCGAGCACGCATATGCGCCGCAACACGATGTGGCGTGGACTCCACTAAGATCTGAAGTAGTGGTTGAAGCGGCTCAGAGCACTATGGGGTTTTACGTCTGAGGTCATCAGTCCCCTAGAATTTAGTACTATTTAAACCTAACTGATCTGAGGATATCGTACACATCCATGCCCGATGCAGGATTCGAACCTGCGGCCGTAGCGGTCGCGCGGTTCCAGACTGAAGCGCCTAGAACCGCTCGGCCACTACGGCCGGCTCTTTTTTGGTATATTATTAATTGTGAAAAATGTAGTCAAGCACATTTATAAAGATTTATCTAATTACGATGATGATGATGATATAACGTCTGTAGTCAGGGTACAGCGATAGCGATAGCGATAGTCGAACAGAGGATGTGTAGTAGAAGGTATGGTGGACGATACTACGTTTTTTATGAGAAGCATCCGGAATTGTTTGGATAGTGGTACCGAACTATGAGAATGTCAGTTCGCTTTACGACTGTGGTACGTAATGCCATCGCCAGCGAACTTTAGGAACAAATAAACCGGACTGTGAACGTGCCACTAACAAGATTTTGTTGCGACCGACACGAACAGTGCTTCAATGCGAATGAACTTTGCTGGCTTTGATATTCGGGTGGTGGAACTGTTGTACTTTGCGTTCTATCAAGCCATGAAAGTGGAGACTTTAATGAACTGTGCAATATATCTGACTTTCAGTGATGGACAGAGCACAAAGCATATAAACGAACGCTGTCTACCTCGAACACATCAGCCGGCTGATCGAAAGTAGTGCTGGAGGGAATTGACATCATGAATTCTGCAGGGCTGTCCATCTGTGACATCTCTTCTGAACAGCACGTTGCGATGCATCCCAGATACGTTCAATAATGTTCATGTCTGGGGGGAGTTTGGTGGCAAGCAGAAGCGTTTAAACTCAGAAGAGTATTCCTGAAACCACTCTGTACCAATTCTAGATGTGTGGGATGTCGCATTGTCCTACTGGAATTGCCCAAGTCCGTCGGAATGCACAATGGACACGAATGGATGCTGGTGATCAAACAGGATGTTTACGCACGTGTCACCTGTCAGAGTCGTATGTAGGCGTATCAGGTATCCCATACCACTGCAACTGTACACACCCCACACCATTACGGAGCCTCAACGAGCTTCAACAATCCCCTGCTCACATGCACGGTCCGTTGATTTGTGAGGTTGTCTCCATACCAGTTCATGTCCATCCTCTCGATACAATTTGAAACGAGACTCGTCCGACTAAGCCACAGGTTTACAGTCACCAACAGTCCAATATCGGTGTTGATGGGCCCAGGCGAGGCGTAAAGTTTTGTGCCGTGCAGTCATCAAGGGAACAGGAGTGCAGTTTCGTCTCCGAAAGCCCATATCGATAATGTTTCGTTGAATGGTTCGCACGCTGACACTTGTTGATCGCCCAGAACGATTCTCTTCCGTCATCGTTGGTCCCATTCTTGCAGAATCTTTCTCCGACCGGGGAAAGATTTGTAAGAGATATGATGTTTTACCGAATTCCTGATATTCACGGTACACTCGTCAAATGGTCGTTCGGGAAAATCCCCACTCCATCGCTACCTCGCAGATACTGTGTCGCATCGCTCGTGCGCATCATCTATCCAAGGTTAAAATTTCGTCACACAATTTTTCTCCTCCCTGTATAGGAGTTGCCGACCACAGCGCCTTATTCTGTCTGTTTACGTGCCAGTGTATTTGAATACGTATGCCTGTACCAGTTTCTTTGGCACTTCAGTGTATAAAATGGTTCAAATGGCTCGGAGCACTATGGGACTCAACTTCCGAGGTCATTAGTCCCCTAGAACTTAGAACTAGTTAAACGTAGCTAACCTAAGGACGTCACACACATCCATTCCCGATGCAGGATTCGAACCGGCGACCGTAGCGGTCTCGCGGTTCCAGACTGCAGCGCCTAGAACCGCACGGCCACTTCGGCCGGCTCAGTGTATAAGGTGAGCGTCGGTCTGAGTCACCTACTTGCAGGCCCTCTCGTGGGAAGGAAACTTCTCGTTTCCGTCGTTGCGCAACCAGTCTTAGACTGTAAACACAGAAGAAGCAGTGTGGATAAGGTGAGCAAGATTACCGCTTGGGAACGGGCCAAGGAAGGCGAGGCGCGGTTACGCCTAAAGTCACACATCGGCTAACGCCGACAAGCCGTTGGCCGCGACGCGGCGGGACAAGTTGTTTCTCTAATGCGTCAGAAGCTCACCTCTCTAGCAGCGGAGTGCGAGCTACAGGGTGCAGCTAGCAAAAAAACTCATTTGTGCGCGTCGTTCGTGACAAACTACACTACTGGCCATTAAAATTGCCACCGAAGAATAAATGCAGATGATAGACTGGTATTCATTGGACAAATATATTATACTAAATCTGACACGTCATTAAGTTTTCACGAAATTTGGGTGCATAGATCCTGAGAAATCAGTATCCAGAACAACCACCTCTGGCCGTTATAACGACCATGATACGCCTTGACATTGAGTCAAACAGAGCTTGGATGGCGTCTACAGGTACAGCTGCCCATGCAGCTTCAACACGATACCACAGTTCATCAAGAATAGTGACTGGTGTATTGTGATGAGACAGCTGCTCGGCCACCATTAACCAGACGTTTTCAGTTGGTGAGAGATCTGGAGAATGTGCTGGCCAGGGCAGCAGTCGAACATTTTCTGTATCCAGAAAGACCCGTGCAGGATCTGCAACATGCGAACGTGAATTATCCCGCTGAAATGTAGTGTTTCGCAGGGATGGAATGAAGGGTAAAGCCACGGGTCGTAGCACATCTGAAATGTAACGTCCACTGTTCAAAGAGCTGTCAATGCGAACAAGAGGTGCCCGAGACCTGTAACCAATGGCACCCTATACCATCACGCCGGGTGATACGCCAGTATGGCGATGACGAATACACGCTTCCAATGTGCGTTCACCATGATGTCGCCAAACACGGATGCGACCATCATGATGCTGTAAACTGAATCTGGATTCATCCGAAAAAATGACGTTTTGCTATTCGTGCACCCAGGTTCGTCGTTGAGTACACCACCGCAGCGTTAAGGGTAACCGCACCCATGGTCTCCGAGCTGATAGTCCACGCTGCTGCATTTTTCGTCAAACTGTTCGTGCAGATGGTTGTTGTCTTGCAAACGTCCCCATCTGTTGACTCAGGGATCAAGACGTGGCTGCACGATCCGTTACAGTCATGCGGATAAGATGCCTGTCATCTCGCCTGCTAGTGATATGAGGCTGTTGGGATCCAGCACGGCGTTCCATATAACCCTCCTGAACCCACCGATACCATATTCTGCTAACAGTCATTGGATCTTGACCAACGCGAGCAGCAATGTCGCGATACGATAAACCGCAATCGCGATAGGCTACAATCCGGCCTTTATCAAAGTCTGAAACGTCATGGTATGCATTTCTCCTCCTTACACGAGGCATCACAACAACGTTCCACTAGGCAACGCCGGTCAACTGCTGTTTTTGTATAAGAAATCGTTTGGAAACTTTCCTCATGTCAGCACGTTGTAGGTGTCGCCACCGGCGCCATCCTTGTGTGAACGCTCTGAAAAGCTAATCATCTGCGTATCACAGCATCTTCTTCCTGTCGGTAAAATTACGCGTCTGTAGCACTTCATCTTCGTGATGTACCAATTTTAATGGCCAGTAGTGTAGTAAGGTGGCGATCGTCTAGGATTCGTCTTAGAAATACTAACAACGAAGCCAAACAAATTGTTCAAAAAATATTCCACCATCTCATGAACTACATAATTTGTGTTTTTTTTTATCGGAAACTTTTTCTTCAGTACAGTTTCTGCATCTACATCTACATCTACTTGATTATTCTGCAAATCACAATTAAGTGCTTGGCAGTGGGTTCGTCGTCCACCTTCAAGCTATTTCTCTGTCGTTCTACTCACGAACGGCGGGCGGGGAAAACGAGCACTTTAATCTTTTATGCGAGCTCTGATTTCTCTCATTTTATTATGATCACTTACCCAATGTGTACGGAGTCCCTCAAAACATTTTCGTAGTCGGAAGAGAAAGTTGGCGATTGAAATTTCACGTGTAGGTTCTTCTAGAACGAAAAACACTTTTAATAATTACTATCCCAATTCACGCAGCATGTCCGTGGCACTCTCTGCCCTACTTCTCGATAATACAATAGGAGCTGCCCTTCTTTGAACGTTGTCGTTGTCCTCCGTCAGTCCCATCTGATGCAGATTCCACATCGCACATCGGTACTCCAGAAGAGGGCGGACAAGTGTGACATACGAAGTCTCTTTAATAGAACTGTTTCATTTTCCAAGTTTTCTGCCAATAAGCCGCAATCTTTGATTTTCTTTCTCCACAACATTATCTACTGACCGTTCCAATTTAAGCTATTCGTAATTGAAATCCCTAAATATTTAGTTGACTTTACAGCCTTTAGCTTTTGTGTTATTTATCGTGTAATTTAGCGGATTTCCTTTAGTACTAAGGAGAATGGCTTCACACTTTGCATTATTTAGAGTCAGGTACCACTTTTTGCACCGTACAGATATCTAGTCTTAGTTATTTTGCAGTTGCTTTTGATCGTTTAATGACGTAAAAAGATCGTAAATGACAGCTTCTTCTGCAAACAATCTATGAGGGCTCCTTGGATTCTGTCCTATATCGTTTATGTAGGTCAGAAACAGCAGAGGGCCTATAACTCTTTCTTGGGCAACGACAGCTATTACTTCTGTTATGCTCCATGACTCAGCTATTACGAACTGAGTCCTTTCCACAGGAAATCACGAATCCAGCCACACAACTGCGATGATAGTCCACAGGCACGCAAGTTGATTGGAAGTCGCTTGTGAGGAACGGCGTCAAAAGCCTTCAGGAATTCTAATACTATGGAATCAGTTTGACATTCCCTGTCGATGGAACGAAACCGGAACAGAAGAGATTAGAAGCATTTGAGATGTGGTGCTACAAACGAATGTTGAAAATTAGGTGGACTGATAAGGTAAGGAATGAGGAAGTTCCACGCAGAATCGGAGAGGAAAGGAACATGTGGATAACACTGATAAGGAGAAGGGACAGAATGATAGGTTATCTGAAACTTCCTGGCAGATTAAAACTGTGTGCCCGATCGAGACTCGAACTCGGGGCCTTTGCCTTTCGCAGGCAAGTGTTCTACCATCTGAGCTACCGAAGAACGACTCACGCCCGGTCTCACAGCTTTACTTCTGCCAGTATCTCGTCTCCTACCTTCCAAACTTTACAGAAGCTCTCCTGCGAACCTTGCGGGCACACAGTTTTAATCTGCCAGGAAGTTTCATATCAGCGCACACTCCACGCCAGAGTGAAAATCTCATTCTGGAAACATCCCCCAGGCTGTGGCTAAGCCATGTCTCCGCAGTATCCTTTCTTCCAGAAGTGCTAGTTCTGCAAGGTTCGCAGGAGAGCTTCTGTAAAGTATGGAAGAATTCTCTGTCCCAATCACCACACACCTGAACCGAGCGCACAGGGTAGTAAGAAGGGAAAGGTTCCCACAACTACAAATAACTGCTTGTCCAGTCCACAGTCCGACGTGGGTGCCTATTGTTGAGCTGCCTTCCTCCACAGACAAGTGACGAGGGTATGGCGGCTGCAGTCTGGAAGGGACCCACTCATGAGCAGTGGCTGCAGACAAGAGAACAGGGGAAGGAGATGGGCGGCATCAGGCATCCCACTAGTTACGTCTGCTCACCAGGTGCCTCGTCACGGCCAAGGCTTCCTGGAGGCCCACCGACTGCAGGTACAAAAGAGTTTCCCCTTCTCCAGTATCTCCTGCATACCTCAGTCCTCGTTGACCCTGGTCAATGCTACCTAGAGACCAGCTGGCTGCAGGTATGGGTATTGGCAGGGTGTGGAAATGTTTCACACCTCTCCATCACCTTCCATGTAGTGGTGATCCTCGTCCTTGCTGTCCCAATCTGACCATCAGCTGACCACAGGCATACATGCCTTTGGTGCTCAAGGTGAATCTGGCATTCACGGGGAACAGGGGATGAGATGACTGCTCCCATGTGGACAGTAAAGAACGCAGCAACCCCACTCTATTAACTCTCCCAGCGGCTGATGTCGACCACTTCACAACTTTTCTGCCGGTGTTGTCCCAGTGTCCTCCCTTGCTGTCCCTATTGTTGCTCAGTACTTCATAAAATTTGAACATGCAATCCTTAGACCATCTACATATCTAAATAATTAAAAAAGACACTAAAATTTACATGGAAAAACTAACAACATATATGAACAAATATTGCTTTCTCTTTACACGAGGTGGTAAAGCCATAATTACCACTTGGAACTACAACAGAGTGAGCTTCCGTGTAAGCATGTATTCGAGACACTCCATGCAAGTCATTATATAACACAGGTTAAAACAAATACCCTAAAATACTCATGACTTAACATATTGGAAAGGAAAGCCTCTTTCGGGATAGGAAATGTGTTGTTGAGGCTTCTCACAAAACCTGTTCCGTGACATCACCAATATGGATGTCACAATGAACAATACATGATGAGATGGTGTCTCACTATAAGTCTTCGTTTCCAGGCCAGCGGGAGTGGTCGAGCGGTTCTAGGCGCTACACTCTCGAACCACGCGACCGCTACGGTCTGAAGTTCGAATCCTGCCTCGGGCATAGATGTGTGTGATGTCCTGAGGTTAGTTAGGTTTAAGTAGTTCTAGGGGACTGATGACCGCAGTAGTTAAGTCCTATAGTGCTCAGAGCCATTTGAGCCATTTTTTTCCGTTTCCAGTTATGCATGCCGATACTTACTTATCGTCATTGCCTATCACTACACATTGTTTGGTCTACTTACTCCTGAGTTGTGCTAACAAAGAATTTCATGTAAGCTTCATTCTCTTGTATACACAGCGAATCATCCCTGTAGCCAAGCCAAAACAAGCCTACGGCCAGTGGACGTGCATACAAGCGTGCTACAAGCAAAACTAAAAATCCTACTACACATTCCTTTTGTGGTCACTCTCCTTTATCCCCAATCACGTTCTGGTCACTGTCTGCATAGAACTACACAAATGGTTAGGCATGTCACGAAAATACACTCCTGGAAATTGAAATAAGAACACCGTGAATCCATTGTCCCAGGAAGGGGAAACTTTATTGACACATTCCTGGGGTCAGATACATCACATGATCACACTGACAGAACCACAGGCACATAGACACAGGCAACAGAGCATGCACAATGTCGGCACTAGTACAGTGTATATCCACCTTTCGCAGCAATGAAGGCTGCTATTCTCCCATGGAGACGATCGTAGAGATGCTGGATGTAGTCCTGTGGAACGGCTTGCCATGCCATTTCCACCTGGCGCCTCAGTTGGACCAGCGTTCGTGCTGGACGTGCAGACCGCGTGAGACGACGCTTCATCCAGTCCCAAACATGCTCAATGGGGGACAGATCCGGAGATCTTGCTGGCCAGGGTAGTTGACTTACACCTTCTAGAGCACGTTGGGTGGCATGGGATGCATGCGGACGTGCATTGTCCTGTTGGAACAGCAAGTTCCCTTGCCGGTCTAGGAATGGTAGAACGATGGGTTCGATGACGGTTTGGATGTACCATGCACTATTCAGTGTCCCCTCGACGATCACCAGAGGTGTACGGCCAGTAAAGGAGATCGCTCACCACACCATGATGCCGGGTGTTGGCCCTGTGTGCCTCGGTCGTATGCAGTCCTGATTGTGGCGCTCACCTGCACGGCGCCAAACACGCATACGACCATCATTGGCACCAAGGCAGAAGCGACTCTCATCGCTGAAGACGACACGTCTCCATTCGTCCCTCCATTCACGCCTGTCGCGACACCACTGGAGGCGGGCTGCACGATGTTGGGGCGTGAGCGGAAGACGACCTAACGGTGTGCGGGAACGTAGCCCAGCTTCATGGAGACGGTTGCGAATGGTCCTCGCCGATACCCCAGGAGCAACAGTGTCCCTAATTTGCTGGGAAGTGGCGGTGCGGTCCCCTACGGCACTGCGTAGGATCCTACAGTCTTGGCGTGCATCTGTGCGTCGCTGCGGTCCGGTCCCAGGTCGACGGGCACGTGCACCTTCCGCCGACCACTGGCGACATCGATGTACTGTGGAGACCTCACGCCCCACGTGTTGAGCAATTCGGCGGTACGTCCACCCGGCCTCCCGCATGCCCACTATATGCCCTCGCTCAAAGTCCGTCATCTGCACATACGGTTCACGTCCACGCTGTCGCGGCATGCTACCAGTGTTAAAGACTTCGATGGAGCTCCGTATGCCACGACATACTGGCTGACACTGACGGCGGCGGTGCACAAATGCTGCGCAGCTAGCGCCATGCGACGGCCAACACCGCGGTTCCTGGTGTGTCCGCTGTGCCGTGCGTGTGATCATTGCTTGTACAGCCCTCTCGGAGTGTCCGGAGTAAGTATGGTGGGTCTGACACACCGGTGTCAATGTGATCTTTTTTCCATTTCCAGGAGTGTAGTACATTGAACGGCAACATTTTATCATTAGCCTAGATGCTAACACGCACCTGGTTCTGTAAGTAGGCTGTTTAGGTTTTTATGTTGGTAACTCCATGTAGCGCTCTATATGAAAATCACTGACTGTGTTGGTGGCTGGTTTGCATTGTTGGAATTTCCTATTGTAGTGTTGGGCAGTTGGCTGTTAACAGGGCGTAGCGTTGCGCAGTTGGAGGTGAACCGCCAGCAGTGGTGGATGTGGGGAGAGAGATAGCAGAATTTTAAGAGCGGACGATCTGGACGATCTGGACGTGTGTCCGCCAGAAAGAGTAAATTTCTAACACTGGATATCATGAACTGATATACATTTTGGCTTTTGAACACTATTAAGGTAAATACATTGCTTGTTCTCTATCAAAATCTTTCATTTGCTAACTATATCTATCGCAGTTAGTGACTTCAGTAGTTAGAATCTTTTATTTAGCTTGCAGTATTGGCGCTCGCTGTATTGCAGTGGTTCGAGTAACCAAGATTTCTGTGAGGTAAGTGATTCATGAAAGGTATACGCTATTGTTAGTCAGGGCCATTCTTTTGTAGGAATTATTCAAAGTCAGATTGCGTTGCGCTAAAAATATTGTATGTCTGTTTAGTAATGATCAGAATAAGTAAAGAGAGAAATGTCTGAGTACGTTCAGTTTTGCTCAGCTGTTTGAAAAGCAAATAACGTAAGGGGTTTACTAGCACAGTAATTCACTAATTTTTCTAAGGGGGAAGTTTCAGCTCAAGATAGATGCACACAACCTAGTTGCCTTCTAGCAATGGTTTCTCTCTCTCTCTCTCTCTCTCTCTCTCTCTCTCTCTCTCTCTCTGTGTGTGTGTGTGTGTGTGTGTGTGTGTGTGTGTGTTTTCCCTAACGCATGTCTGGTTGCCTTACATACGACAACTTTATCATCGCGGTTTGCAACTCTCTTCCACTCGTATTGTACACTCCTGGAAATGGAAAAAAGAACACATTGACACCGGTGTGTCAGACCCACCATACTTGCTCCGGACACTGCGAGAGGGCTGTACAAGCAATGATCACACGCACGGCACAGCGGACACACCAGGAACCGCGGTGTTGGCCGTCGAATGGCGCTAGCTGCGCAGCATTTGTGCACCGCCGCCGTCAGTGTCAGCCAGTTTGCAGTGGCATACGGAGCTCCATCGCAGTCTTTAACACTGGTAGCATGCCGCGACAGCGTGGACGTGAACCGTATGTGCAGTTGACGGACTTTGAGCGAGGGCGTATAGTGGGCATGCGGGAGGCCGGGTGGACGTACCGCCGAATTGCTCAACACGTGGGGCGTGAGGTCTCCACAGTACATCGATGTTGTCGCCAGTGGTCGGCGGAAGGTGCACGTGCCCGTCGACCTGGGACCGGACCGCAGCGACGCACGGATGCACGCCAAGACCGTAGGATCCTACGCACTGCCGTAGGGGACCGCACCGCCACTCCCAAGCAAATTAGGGACACTGTTGCTCCTGGGGTATTGGCGAGGACCGTTCGCAACCGTCTCCATGAAGCTGTGCTACGGTTCCGCACTCCGTTAGGCCGTCTTCCACTCACGCCCCAACATCGTGCAGCCCGCCTCCAGTGGTGTCGCGACAGGCGTGAATGGAGGGACGAATGGAGACGTGTCGTCTTCAGCGATGAGAGTCGCTTCTGCCTTGGTGCCAATGATGGTCGTATGCGTGTTTGGCGCCGTGCAGGTGAGCGCCACAATCAGGACTGCATATGACCGAGGCACACAGGGCCAACACCCGGCATCATGGTGTGGTGAGCGATCTCCTTTACTGGCCGTACACCTCTGGTGATCGTCGAGGGGACACTGAATAGTGCATGGTACATCCAAACCGTCATCGAACCCATCGTTCTACCATTCCTAGACCGGCAAGGGAACTTGCTGTTCCAACAGGACAATGCACGTCCGCATGTATCCCGTGCCACCCAACGTGCTCTAGAAGGTGTAAGTCAACTACCCTGGCCAGCAAGATCTCCGGATCTATCCCCCATTGAGCATGTTTGGGACTGGATGAAGCGTCGTCTCACGCAGTCTGCACGTCCAGCACGAACGCTGGTCCAACTGAGGCGCCAGGTGGAAATGGCATGGCAAGCCGTTCCACAGGACTACATCCAGCATCTCTACGATCGTCTCCATGGGAGAATAGCAGCCTGCATTACTGCGAAAGGTGGATATACACTGTACTAGTGCCGACATTGTACATGCTCTGTTGCCTGTGTATATGTGCCTGTGGTTCTGTCAGTGTGATCATGTGATGTATCTGACCCCAGGAATGTGTCAATAAAGTTTCCCCTTCCTGGGACAATGAATTCACGGTGTTCTTATTTCAATTTCCAGGAGTGTATATCCGATGTCTTCCGTTGGGCTTTATGATACGTAGTCACTCCTCAAAGTAACACGCTACAGTCAGAGGAAAACAAGAGCATTATTCACAGTTAATCGATTCTCCTCGGTTCTATGACTCCGCTCTACTCGGGCAGACTACAAAAACGTCAGCAACCTCACCATTGCATCCTCGTTCAGATGCTTGCTTAAGTCTGCATTCCACGTGCAGATCTCAAAACATGGTTCAGGCCCTTCTCTGCTAGCCGACATTTGCTCCCTAGTGTTCTACATGCAAAAATACTCTTCACGTATGTGCTAAATGATAACCGTGGGTCAGTCTTCTATCCTGTGTCTACGTCAAGACTCCTTCCTTCACGGCCAAATATTGATATCTCACACAACGAAGTAACCCACAAGACTTCCTCTCCATCAAAAACAATCGCACTAACCACAGATATCTCTGAGGGTATTTTTGTTCTGTCGTTACAACTACAAGAAAATGCGTACTTTTCTCGCCACATGCGTTTCATTCTAGTGAAGTAAAGCGTTATCAGTGGTCTGCAGTTTAATATATTTACAATTTGATTTGTTTTCTAGATCGAAAAACAATTCGTTAACAAGTTGTTGGTTTTTACTTACGGTAATTTCTGCTTGGTTTTTCGTCTACTTCAGAAAATGTCGTCTGCTAGCATGTTTTTGATTCCATTCTTCGTTAGACACTGATAATTGTGGTCTAATTTTACTTTGCTTTGCAGAATAGTGAATTTTTGACGTTCAACACAGCACAGTATGTACACCACTTTCCACTGTTCATTTGTACACTTCTGCACTCATCTTTGCTTCTCTCCTTCTCTCACCGTCCCCCTCACCACAAAAAATTCAAACTCCACCACTACTCCTCCGTTTCACTTGCACAGAATATAAATACACAGTAACATAATTAAATGGATTAACATACATACAATGAACTACAGAGAGAAAAAATACAGATCAACGAAAAATTAGTTTCACTGTTGGTAACACTACAAAACACGGCCACGCTTGCAAGTATATCCCTTGTAACTGGTCACAGACGCACGCTACTTCACATAAACACACACACTACTCACACATAAAATTACTATCCCTCCAAAAGCACATGAAAAATCACAAGAAGGTTGTGCCGTAGTTTTCAACGCCGGAAATCCAACAGTGTAATTTTGTGCAATACATAAATTGGATTATCCCTGTACGAAAAGTAACACTGAAACTGGATTATCTCCGTAACAAAAAAAAATACACATCAAGCATTTCATCGAATCTAACAGTCCCCAAAAGAACGGTGGTGTGTAAAATATCCTGCCAGGAGCGCCAGATGAAACGCACACACAGTTCATTCACTATAGAAAACGATTAAATGTCGGTAAGTGGTTCTTCAGTGGGAAGCACTTTTGACATATAACATGCACTTTTCCACAGCCGCGGGCTTCCTTTTGGACAAGACGGTGCTTATTGTCATTTAACTTCCCTAAATGACGTTCCTCTGAAGTTTCAGAAATATTAATTGAATTTAGCACGAGGTTTTACCACAAAGAAACTCTTGTTGTTGTAGTCTTCCGTCCAGAGACTGGTTTGATGCAGTTCTCCATGCTACTCTATCCTGTGCAAGCTGCTTCATCTCCCAGTACCTACTGCTGCCTACGTCCTTCTGAATCTGCTTAGTGTTTCATCTCTTGGTCGCCCTCTAAGATTTTTACCCTCCACGCTGCCCTCCAGTATTAAATTGGTGATCCCTTGATGCCTCACAGCATGTCCTAACAACCGATCCCTTCTTCTAGACACGTTGTGCCACAAATTCCTCTTCTCCCTAATTCTGTTCAATACCTCCTCATTAGTTGTGTGATCTACCCATCTAATCTTCAGCATTCTTCTGTAGCACATTTCAAAAGCTTCTTTTCTCTTCTTGTCTAAAGTATTTATTGTCCACGTTTCACTGCCATATATGGCTACACTCCGTACAAATACTTTCAGAAACGACTTTCTGGCATTTAAATCTATGCTGGACGTTATGAAATTTCTCTTCTTCAGAAACGTCTTCCTTGCCATTGCCAGTCTACTTTTTATATCCTCTCTACTTCGACCATCTTCAGTTTTTTGCTCCCCCAACTAAGAAAAATCATTTACTACGTTAAGTGTCTCATTTCCTAATCTAATTCCCTCAGCATCACCCGATTTAAATCGACTACATTCCATTATCCTTGTTTTGCTTTTGTTGATGTTCATCTAACACCCTTCTTTCAAGACACTGTCCATTCCGTTCAACTGCTCTTCCAAGTCCTTTGCTGTCTCTGACAGAATTACAATGTCATCGGCGAACCTCAAAGTTTTTATTTTTTCTCCATGGATGTTAATTCCTACTCCGAATTTTTCTTTTGTTTCCTTTACTGACTGCTCAATGTAGAGATTGAATAACATCGGGGAGAGGCTACAACCCTGTCTCGCTCTCTTCCCAACCACTGCTTTCCATTCATGCCCCTCGACTCTTATAACTGCCACCTGGTTTCTGTACTAATTGTAAATGACCTTTAGCTCCCTGTATTTTACTCCTGCCACCTTCAGAATTTGAAAGAGAGTGTTCCAGTCAACATTGTCAAAAGCTTTCTCTAAGTCACCAAATGTTAGAAACGTAGATTTGCCTTTCCTTAATCTATTTTCTAAGATAAGTCGTAGGGCCAGTATTGCCTCAAGTGTTCCAACATATCTACGGAATCCAAACTGATCTTCCCCCGAGGTCGGCTTCTACCAGATTTTCCACTGTGAAACGGAAATCTAAGCACCGAACTTCCGAGCGACCAATCAGGAAGTGAACTTTACTAAATGCTTCCTAATATCTTTCTCTTACAGGGTTCGTGAGGTTAATGACCCAGCGCACGCTGGGGAAAGCTTTAACAAACTAAGTTCATTCTGAATGGTCATTTATTCACAAAACGATCGTACTCCTGACCTTCAGTAAACGTGTATTGCGTATAAAATGTTATCACAATGGTTCTTTAAGGGTAAATTGTTTTTCATTATATTAATCACCATTATTCAGGAGTAGTGTCGTCACAAGTGGCTTATGAGTCGTGGTGAAAATAAATATGAAACTTGTTCGGGAACACGATGCATGAAGTGCGTGTGTGTGTGTGTGTGTTTGTGTGTGTGTGTGTGTGTGTGTGTGTGTGTGTGTGTATGTGTGGTTTGAGGTTTTCGGGCACTAAACAGCGTGGTCATCAGCGCCCAAACGCATAGAAACAGGAACACATGCGGTGAAGGAACGAAGACGGGCAGCGAACAAGGAGAACTGTTAAAAGACACAGGCCTGACGCAGTTCCAAATCCTCACATACAGAGGCAAATCAAGAAACGCACTAAAAAAGGAAAGTGAACACAAGGAAAAGAGAACAGAAATCGAAGTGAAACAAGTAGGTAATCGTTACTGGCGGACCTCTTACCTAAAACCTGGGTGAGCCAGTCACCCAGCAGAACATTAAAATCCACTCCCTAAAATCCGAGGCAACAAATTGGACAGGACACGTAAGGCCTTAAGCATAGTCCTTGCGTCGTCTTGCAAAATAGAGGGCAAATCCGGTGGCAAGGAAACCACCGCCCTCCTATCAGAGAATAAAGGGCAGTCAAGTAAAATGTGGTGGACAGTAATCTGGAAGCCACAAGCATTGCAGATTGGGGGGCCCTACCGTCGGAGTAAAAACCATGCGTTAAGGGACTGTGCCCCATGCGGAGGCGAGTAAGGAGAACCTCATCCCGCCTGCATGACTGGTATGACGTACGCCATGGCCGTGTGGTGGCCTTGAGCAAACGCAGCTTATTTTCACTAACTGCCAGCCACTCCTCTTCCCATTGACGCATAACACGAAAACGCAAAAGGGAGGTAACAGCATGGAGGGGGACGGCACATTCAACAACGTGAGGGAGGCAACATGCATCTTTGGCAGCCACATCCGCCAGTTCGTTTCCCGTATTACCCACGTGCCCAAGCACCCAGCAGAAATAAACCTCCTTCCCCTGCCCTTGCAGATGGAGTAGGGCATCATGGATGTTCTGGACGACCGTATCCACTGGGTACAAGTGTTGCATGGTCTGAAGGGCACTCAGGGCGTCAGAACAGATGAGAAACTTGAGACTGGGAACACATCTCATCTGCTCCAATGTCCGCAAGATCGCAAACAATTCGGCATCAAAGATGGTAAACGCCTCAGGAAGCCATAACTT
Source organism: Schistocerca gregaria (assembly GCF_023897955.1). Lineage (NCBI taxonomy): Eukaryota > Metazoa > Arthropoda > Insecta > Orthoptera > Acrididae > Schistocerca > Schistocerca gregaria. Next base: position 427,073,165 of record NC_064927.1, read on the forward strand.
GACGACTCGATCAGGGAAAACAACAGCACAACCAACAGAGTCCCCCTGTTTAGAGCCATCCGTAAATACTGGTACATGGTCGGGATGGTGATTTAAAATATCGTAAAATAAGGAGGTAAAAACAAACGCAGGAATGCAGCTCCTCCGGTACTCTGACAAGTCTAAAATGACGCCGGGCCTCTGGAGCAACCAGGGATGCAGGCGGGTAAAACCCTAGAGTTGGGGTGCCACACGCTATATACCAAGGGACTCAAGCAAATGTTTGGCACGAATCCCAAATGATCTCGTTGCCCTTGGACTACTGGAAAAGAGACGTTCCATAGGCGGTCGGGCAACTGTAGGGTACGCAGGGGAGGTGAGACAGGCAAGGAAATGACACACCCCTCGCACCATGAGGAGTTTCCACCGGATGGCGAGCGGCGGTTCCCCTGCCTCAGCACACAGGCTGGGGATGGGACGTACGGAAGGCACCAGTGGCCAGCCTGATGACGGTAAATAGATTAGACAAGAAGAGAAGAGAATCTTTCGAAATGTGGTGCTACAGAAGAATGCTGAAGATTAGATGGGTAGATCACATTACTAATGAGGAGGTATTGAATAGAATTGGGGAGAAGAGAAATTTGTGGCACAACTTGACTAGAAGAAGGGATCGGATGATAGGACATATTCCGAGGCATCAAGGGATCACCAATTTAGTATTCGAGGGCAGCGTGTAGAGTGAAAATGATAGAGGGAGAGCAAGAGATGAATACACTAAGCAGATTCACAAGGATGTAGGTTGCAGTAGGTGCTGGGAGATGAAGAAGCTTGCACAGGATAGAGTAGCATGGAGAGCTGCATCAAACTAGTCTCAGGACTGAAGACCACAACAACACAGTGTTCACTTCAAATCAATAACAAAAAAGTTTCCTGTGTGTCGAAAATTTGGTGTCGTCGTAAGGAAGCGCATTTTCATGAACTTTCGGTATTTCATCCCAAAAATTTCTTGCCATGAGTAAAGGTAAGCAGAAAATATGTTGTAGTTCTTCTAAAATGCAATGATGGAAATTCCATCTTTGTACACTAAATAGTTTGCAAATTTGAGAGAGGTGAATGATACGTACGATTGGACGTGTGCTGTGTACGTGACTTCAATTGCTCCTGTCGTAGTGTCGATCGTGAAGTAGTTTCGAACAGAGTAGCCATAGTTCGCAGATAATCACGAAAATGCGCTACCACGACCCGTGTTCATCACTGCCAATTTCCTTGGACTAATAACGGAGGAAACAAAGTAAATAGAGATACTAGCAGTCAGCTTTGACCTGAGACTTAGCGAACATGCGACAGACGATGTAGACAACGCAGCGACTACAACGTCACATATTTGGCGATACCAGACTGTGGCGATACTCTGAAACACAAACGACATCGGCGGTTTTGATTAGGAAAATTTACTTAATCGGAGAAAACATAATCCGAAGTACAACTACTACTATCAGTCACATACAAGAAAGAGAGGCATGTCTTCGAAAGAAAACGAATCACATGTCGTAAAAATAAGTCCTATAGTTGTAATAGGCATCAGTACTGTACGAACTTAGAAACAAATATTGATCATCAACAAATCTTGTCTGGTACTGGAAAACAAACTTAAGCTCAAGTCCACACAGCGAAACGCAATTTCGAATAAATTATCGAAAAAGAATTTCGTCCGAGGCAAATCGACGGCCCCTTAATGCGTGTTTGAGTGGACCAAACAAGAGGTAGTCAGAAGGGGCAAGATCGGGACAATATCGAGAGTGATTCAGTACTTCAAATTTAAGTTTCTGGAGCGTTTCAGCAGTGTGGGCAGCAGTATGCGGACGGGCATTGTTGTGCAACAACACAGCAACTTTTGTTAGCAATCCTCTGGGTTTGCTTCGAATTGCAGGCTTTAGCCTGGCAGTAAACATCACACTGTGAAGTACACTGTTTATTGTGTCGCTTTCCCATAATGTTTCAGCACTGGACCTTGTCTTTCACAAAAAACCGTAAGCATCAGTTTTTCTGCAGACGGTTGGGTCTTTAACTTTTTCTTGCACGGCGAATTTGGATGTTTCCATTCCATACTCTGCCTTTCAATCTCCGGCTCGTAATGATAGATCCATGTTTTGTCACCAGTAATGGTCCTGTCTAAGAAGCTGTCCCCTTCGTTACCATAGCGAAACAAATGTCTTTTGCAGATGTCCAAGCGCGTTTGTTTACGCAACTGTGTGAGTTGTTTTGGGACCCATCTTGCACAAACTTTATGAAACCCAATCTGTTGTGGACGATTTCGTAGGCAAAACTGTGACTACTTTGCAGACGGCGTGCCACTTCGTCAATCGTTAATCGTCTGTCTAAGAGAACCATTTCAAGGGAACGCTCAATGGTTTCTTCATTTGTGGCGGTAAACGGTCGTCCGTCTCCTTCATCGTGCGTAACACTTGTGCGACCATTTCGGAATTTTTCAATCCTTTCGTAGACACTTCGATATGGCAAAACACTGTTCCCGTACTGTACCGAAAGTCTTCGATGAATTTCGGCCTCTGATACGCCTTCCGACCACAAAAAACGGATCACTGAACGTTGCTCTTCTTTGGTGCAAATAGACAGCGGAGCAGCCATAATTAACAGCACGGCAGCGATAACGAAACTAACCTAGCAGATTGAAAATTGCAAAGATATAACAACAAATAAACAAATCAGGCGCAATCAACGGAAAACGACAGTACTACCAAAATAAACAAAAATATAACGTAATTGCGGATAATAATGGACTTAACCTCGTATCTGTCGGAAGGAAACCAAGCAGACTACCGTAAAAAAAAAAAAAAAAAAAAAAAAAAAAAAAAAAAAAAAAAAAAACCTCACGTTGTGGGGTAGACCACGAGATACAGAACTAACATAAGAAAATTGAGTCATACATAAGTCTAAATTGGCATAGGGAAATAGTTCAAGGAGACACAGTGATAAGCAATTATAAATATTTCTGCATATGAGCAGGAACTCGGAATGGTTATCACAAGAACTTTAACAGCACTGCCTGGTATAAAAAGTGAAGCTCGCAGAAGATAACAGTGAGATGTCAATGTAACTTCGTACACGTGCACACGATCGACGGGTATGTAAACTGTGGTGCCACCGCCAGACACCACACTTGCTAGGTGGTAGCCTTTAAATCGGTAGTATACGTCGGACCCGCGTGTCGCCACTATCAGTGATTGCAGACCGAGCGCCGCCACACGGCAGGTCTAGAGAGACTTCCTAGCACTCGCCCCAGTTGTACAGCTGACTTTGCTAGCGATGGTTCACTGACAAATTACGCTCTCATTTGCCGAGACGATAGTTAGCATAGCCTTCAGCTACGTTATTTACTACGACCTACCAAGGCGCCAGTATCCGTACTATTGATATTGTGAATCATGTACCATAAAGAGCGACGTTCTTCATTAATAGATTAAAGTTAAGTATTTCACCAGCTACGTCCGTTTTTCTCAATTCTAATTCCCTTGTCATGTTCCAGACCTCACGCCAGCCTGCGTGAGCTAAAACGCGTGCATTTCGGTCTCCTTTAGGAACACGGTTGGCTCTCCTGCCAACCACAACATGAACGGTTTAAGAGTTGTAATTCTCTGTGGTATGTGGTACAGCCGCCAGAGCGCATTAGTGTTGTTCGAGTTTAGTGTTGTTACTGGGTATCGTATGGAATGTAAGGAGTGTGAACAGCATCAGATGTTGAGTGATTACTGTGAAGGTCACGCAGTTGCCGCGCACACGTCTGACACGGCGTTATCAGCGCCTGACAGTTCGAAAGTAGTTTCATTGTGGGTCTCCATTTGGGCAGCTGGTCAAATCCTGCAGCATCCAGATTTGCGGGGCATTCGGTGGTGACAGCGGTCCGATGCTGGACTGAATGGGAACGTGATGGGAGGCATTTCTTTATCAAGATTCGGTTCGATCGCGTCTTGTAAGTAGGCCGTTTATGTTTTTTTATTGGTAACGCCGCCGCCAAGTAGCGCTCTGTATAAAAATCACTGGCTGTGCCGTGTGCAGTCTGTGGCTGGTTTGCATTGTTGTCTGCCATTGTAGTGTTGGGCAGCGGCAGCTGGATGCGAACAGCGCGTAGCGTTGCGCAGTTGGAGGTGAGCCGCCAGCAGTGGTGGACGTGGGGAGAGAGATGGCGGAGTTTTGAAATTTGTAAGAATTGGTGTCATGAACTGCTATATATATTATGACTAGTGAGGTAAATACATTGTTTGTTCTCTATTAAAATCTTTCATTTGCTAACTATGCCTATCAGTAGTTAGTGCCTTCAGTAGTTTGAATCTTTTATATAGCTGGCAGTAGTGGCGCTCGCTGTATTGCAGTAGCTTGAGTAACGAAGATTTTTGTGAGGTAAGTGATTTGTGAAACGTATAGGTTATTGTTAGTCAGGGCCATTCTTTCGTAGGGATTTTTGAAAGTCAGATTGCGTTGCGCTAAAAAATATTGTGTTTCAGTTTAAGCACAGTCGTGTAATAATTTTTCTAAGGGGACGTTTCATAGTCTGACAACTACATGGCATGATCACCTTATAGTGCACCAAGCGCGCAGTAACTCCCTCACATCTGCGCCTGCCATCCGAAAGCAGATGCTGGACTCCCTGCAATATTCTGCATCTTCCCACACCTCTGGTCGGAGACTGGCAGTAGCCGGGCTAGGCCGCCGTTAATACCGCAACAGGAACGGCCGTGGTGCCGTCTCTGGGAATCATGGACCGCTGATGAACTGCATCTATTGTTTTCAGCGATTAGTAGCGGTTCTGCACTAACGTGAATGACCACCATCGACGAGTGTTCGGTGACTTGGAAAGAGGTCCCATTCTGCAGTTGTTTTGGAGAGGCACAGCGGTGTTACTCCAGGCGTAATGATGTGGGCAACCATCGGTTGTAGCTCCACGTCACGACTGGTAGTGGCTAAGGGACCTCTGAGGGCACAGCGGTAGGTCACGAACATCATGCGTCCCCATGTACTAGCCTCCCGTATGACTGTATTGTGCTGCCATGTGACAACAGTGCGATGCTCGTCCGAACTTCCAAACATGGCACCTGTCTCTATGAACTGCCTGCTTCATACTGAAGAAATACCACGGACAGCAGACTTCTCACGTCTGTCCCAACAGAACATGTGTAGCACAAGATCGGACGTCAGCTTCGCCCCTGTGGCAGTATCTGTGATATGGAGGACCAATTATAACACTTGTTGGCCAGCACCCCTCAGAAGAGGATGTGTTGTTGTGGTCTTCAGTCCAAAGACTGGTTTGATGCCGCTCTCCGTGGTCGACATTACAAGACCAGGTCAGTCAATCATCTAGACTGCAGCCCGTGCAACTACTGTAAAGGCTGCTGCCCCTCTTCAGGAACGACACATTTGTCTGGCCTCTCAACAGGTACCCCTCCGTTGTGGTGACACCTACAGTATCTGTATGGCTGAGGCACGCAGGAAAATTGGAAATTTGTGGTGAGGTCTTATCAGACCCAACTACTTAGGTCATCCGTCCCTAAGCCTACACTCTACGCTAACTTACGCTGTGGACAACACACACACCCATGCCCGAGGGAGGACTCGAACCTCGGATGGGGGGAGCCGCACGGACCGTGACAAGTCGCCTCAGACCGCGCGGCTGAGGCACGCAGGCCTCCCAACCAACGCCAGGGTCAACAGTTCGTGGAGGGGACGCAGGAGAGGATACAAGGGCTTTCTTACGCTGTCCCCAACGTAATTAGTGCATACATCCAGACCAGAGTGAGTGCAGCGTCATAGAATTGTTCTCTTACTTCAAAGTCCTTTGTAAATTTGACCCGATTTTGTAATTACTGCCGCGCGGGATTAGCCGAGCGGTCTCAAGCGTTGCAGTCATGGACTGTTCGGCTGATCCCGGCGGAGGTTCGAGTCCTCCCTCGGGCATGGGTGTGCGTGTTTGTCCTTAGGATAATTTAGGTTAAGTCGTGTGTAAGCTTAGAACTGATGACCTTAGCAGTTAAGTCCCATAAGATTTCACACACATTTGAACATGTTTTTGTAATTACTGAAGTACTATCACGTACATCTTCAGCTCATGAAGTTTCATTTCATTTCGTCCTCACTTTCTGTGCGCTCCATTTCTTCGCCAGGCAGTGTATTTATCGAAGATAAAACGAATCGAGTACCGTAAATAAAACCTACAGGTGTAGTCGGTATATCGCGATTAATAATACAGATTTATACAAATCATATAGAGAAAAAGACTGAAAAACCGATTAAATGTTATAATTCCCTCCGACACTGAAGACAGAGTATTTTGTTTCTCATACACAGCAGAGACTGAAAACACACTGTTTTAGCAAAAATTAAGGTCGAAAGTGACTATCGTATTATCTGTCCCACAAGGAATATTAAGGAAGGTAGGAAGATATATTTCCTCATCAAGGGTAGCAGGATACAGATTTCAGAATATCTCAACAGACATCATCGAATATTCGGTGATGAGGGCGAAGATGTGGAGAACAAACGGAAAAAATTTAAATGCATCGTTCAACATGACCAAGACGAGTATGTTCCGAATAAGGTTTTAAGACTTAGGAAATATCCATCATGGTTTAATAGCAGTGTTAGAAAAGCGCTACGTAAACAAAGAGCACTTCATCTCAGATTCAGGAGCAGTTAAAACCTAGCTGACAAACAAAAGCTGAACGAAGCGAAAATGAGCGTAAGAAGGTAAGGAGAGCAATGAGAGAAGCGCTCAATTATTTCGAAAGTAAGATGTTGTCAACTGACCTGAGTACAAACCCTAAGAGATTTTGGTCGTATGTAAAATCAGTAAGTGGGTCAAAATCATCTATTCACTCTCTCAGCGACCACACCGGCACCCAAAAGGAAGATAACAGAGAGAAAGCCGAAACGCTGAATTCGGTCTTCCGAAGCTGTTTCACTGCGGAAAATCGTAACACTGTCCCTCCTTTCAATCGTCATGCGAACGTCGAAATGGCACATATTGATATAACCGATCGCGGAACTGAAAAGCAGCTACAATCGCTTAGTAGTGGAAAGGTTTCAGGACCAGATGAGGTACCTATAAGATTCCATAAAGATTATGCGAAAGAACTTGCTCCCCTTGTAGCAGTAATTTATCATAGATCGCTTGAGCAACGAAAGGTTCCGAACTACTGGAAAAAAGCGCAGGTCATTCCTGTTTTTAAGAAAGCCCATAAGACAGATCCACGCAATTATATACCTATATCGTTGACGTCAATCTGTTTCAGAATTAGGGGACATGTTTTATGCTCAAGAATTGTGACGTTCTTGGAAAATGAACAGATCCACTACAAAAATCAACATGGATTCCGCAAACAGAGATCCTGCGAAACTCAGCTCGCTCTGCCCCTCCATGAGATCCACAATGCTGAGGACAACGGCGATCAGGCTGATGCCGTGTTCCTTGATTTCAGTAAGGCATCTGACACCGTCCCACATAGGCGTTTAATGACTAAAATACGAGCTTACGGAGTACCGGAGCAGACCTGCGGTTGGATTCTCAAGACTTTCTTGCAGACAGAACACAACACGTCACTCTTAACGGAACTAAATCGACAGATGTAATGGTAATATCCGGAGTACCACGGGGAAGTGTGATGGGACCGTTGCTGTTTACAATAGATATAAGTGATCTAGTAGAAAGCTTCTAATGGTCTTTAAGGCTATTCGCAGATGATACCATTGTTTATACCGAAGTAGAAACGCCAGAAGATAGTAAGAATTTGCAGAACGACCTGCAGATACTTGACGAATGGTGCAGACTCTGGCAGTGGACCCTGAACGTAAATAAATGTAACATATTGCGCATACATAGGAAAAGAAATCCACTACTGTACAGCTACGCTATTGATGACAAACAGCTGGAGACAGCGTCTGCCGTAAAATATCTACGCGTAAGTATCTAGAGCGACCTTAAGCGGAATGATCTTATGAAACAGATAGTTGGAAAAAGCATACACAAGACTCGGATTCATCGGTAGAGTCTTACGAAAATGTAACTCATCAACGAAAGGAGTGACTTATAAGGCGCTTGTTTACCCGATTCTTGAGTATTGTTCAATTGTCTGGGATCTCTATCAGGTAGGACTGGTAGAGGAGATAGAGAAGATCCAACGAAGAGCGGCGCGTTTCGTCACAAAATCGTTTAGCTGGCGCAAGAGCTTAACAGAGATGCTAAACAAACTCCACTGGCAGACATTACACGAGAGACGTTGTGCATCACGGAGAGACTTACTACTGAAATTTCGGGACAGCACTTTTCAGGAAGAGTCAGACAACATATTACTTCACATACAACACGCGTATTGACCATGACGAGGAAATTCGAGAAATTAGAACAAACATAGAGGCTTAGCGACAATCGTTCTTCCCATGCACTAATCGCGAATGGAACAGGGTTGCATGGATCAGATAGTGGTACCGAAGGTACCCTCCACCACATACCATTAGGTGGCTTGCGGAGTACGATGTAGATGTAGATGTGTCACTGTCAAGGGACACTGTAAGAGGTCCAAGACTAAGGAATTTATTGCTAGCGCACTCGAGCAGATGTGATTTCGATGGATTGCTCACGCGCTGCCTGCGATATGTAAGATATAAGAGAATCTCAGACCAGAGAGCGGTGATGGCTGCAGTAGGAACTGTGTAGCAGTAGGAGTTAGTAGTAGCTAGCAGTCTGGTGTATCGAGATGGCTGGGCCGGTCGTGGGGAGCGATGGCGGTGCCCGAGCGATGTAGTATAACGTAAAAACAGCCACGCGCGTATGTGCTATTGTTATATCAAGTCCCATGTAAATGTTTTAAAAAATCTCTTAATAATAATCCTTGTTATAAAAATTAACTTTTGACAATCATTCATCTCAATTTAAAGAATTTAATAATTTCTCCAAGCCATGGTCATCCTGTTTACTGGAAAGAAAAATCAGTTGTTTCCTTTTATACACGACAAATCTATCGGCCAGAATTGCACTGGGTTGTGCCAGAAGAATTTCTTATAGGAGCACATATATATGCGTTATCCGGCGACTTTATTGAGGTAAGAATTTTCAATTTATTCCGTATGATCTTTCAGGACCATGACGCAGCACTGCTGACGTCCAAATTTACCAGTTTAGATTCACGGTCAGTCAATTATTGAAAGGTTATAAGTGAGCCACCATTTTATTGAGAGGTTAGTCACATTTTATTATTTCAAGTTTACGGAAGTAAGCTGTTGGTAGGCTACGCTGAATGTGAATGATAATTATATACTATTTTTACTGTTGTGAGGTAACGGAAATTTTCTATTGGGAAGTTACAACATAGGTTAACGAAACGTGGAAACACAGCAGAAACATCACACGTGAAATGCATTCGTAGTCCACGAAACACATTTGGGCCACCAATAAGCTGCTGCTTAATGAATTGGCCAGCTAAGTCAATGTCTATTGCTTTCAATGACTTGTACACTGGAACACTGCTCCGCCAACGGCGACTACAACCACGTCGCAGAGGCATTGCAGTTAAAGACATGGTATAGTATAGAACACAAGGTAACTGAAAGAAATATGCAATGACACGAAGAGAAATGACACTTTCATGAACAGACAATAATTACTCTGAATTAACGGATTTTTTAATAGTCTCTAGAAGATTAAAAACAGCGGGACATGGTTCTTAACAGGGTACGTCATCACCAGGGAGCTCCATAAAGTTGTTAAGGAGTTCTTATGATAGGGCGCTCCATTCTTCCGCCAGCGCGGTGATGGGCAGTAGTTGGTACGTGTGAACGTGCTGCAATGTGTCCCAAAACGCATCCCACAAGTGCTTGGCTGGAACGGGTAGGCCAGTCCGTTCTCGGAATATCTTCTCGTTACAAGAGCTCCGGGTCTAGTGAAGCAGGGGATACAACCCGTCGGCTTTGACCAATGACGTCATACATTAGTCATAGATAGTAATGTTTTCACTTCGAGGCATAGATAATAAAACAGTTCTGTGTTCCGGGTAAGCGCTGTCATTGTACATTAAAATAATTATTCGTAATGATATTGAGATAATTTGGAGTATTAGTTTGTTATTGTAGAATAATTTTTAGTGTCTTATTTTCGTTTATAGGAATGGATTTGTCTGTTTGTGGGTATGTAATTTTCGTTACTGTCTGTCTATACGAGCTTCGGTTATTCCTCGATATTTGCGTCTGGCAAGTTCACTTTTCCATTTGCTTCTCTCACGTTATTTCACTATTTTGATATTTCACTGTTTTATTCCACCAATATGCGTATTTTCGTGTTGTGAAGCACGTAATAGAAATTTCTCAGCTGTCGATCTTCTTTCGTTTCCCAGCACTAATATCAGTACGACATTTTCGAATGTGTACTTGCTATATAATAGGTGAAACCCCGACACAACTAAAATTTGATCCCGTCCTTCACTTCACCTTTACACTGATGACACAACTAAAATTTGCATCCCGTCCTTCAATTCTCCTTTACACTGACGCTACATATGTCAATTGGCGAGCAAGATACAAATATTGCGTACAGCTCTGTAGCTCAAGTAACGAATGGAATACTATTAGCGTCCAAGGCAACAAGAAAACTGTAACCCATTGTGAAGTACGGGATACAAATTGTACATGTGTCGTCTTCTTGTCTCCGTATAGTTCAATTGAGGTACAGGTTGCAAATGTAACGTACGTCTATTTCCACCTCTTCGTTACCAGTGTACATATATAGAGGTCAACGGAAGTCTGGTATACATATATTACATACGTAGGTCATTCTGTCAGCAGTAGTACTGATATGTGCGAAAGAAAAGACTGTTAGTAATAGCGGAGACGAAATAAACAACACATCTACAATTTGCATCCCGTGTTCCAATTAGGGTTTACTGAATCTGAGGATAAATCGTGCAAGTTAAGAACAGGACAGTAATACTAGTTAAAACCACGAAATCGACGTGCGCTAAACTTCTATCCCGTTCTGCACTTGAGCAATACAGTTCGAAAGAGTTTCGAGATACAACAGACATACATGTAACGTGATGTATTCTTTGCTACTAATATACACTGCTGGAAATGGAAAAAAGAACACATTGACACCGGTGTGTCAGACCCACCATACTTGCTCCGGACACTGCGAGAGGGCTGTACAAGCAATGATCACACGCACGGCACAGCGGACACACCAGGAACCGCGGTGTTGGCCGTCGAATGGCGCTAGCTGCGCAGCATTTGTGCACCGCCGCCGTCAGTGTCAGCCAGTTTGCCGTGGCATACGGAGCTCCATCGCAGTCTTTAACACTGGCAGCATGCCGTGACAGCGTGGACGTGAACCGTATGTGCAGTTGACGGACTTCGAGCGAGGGCGTATAGTGGGCATGCGGGAGGCCGCGTGGACGTACAGCCGAATTGCTCAACACGTGGGGCGTGAGGTCTCCACAGTACATCGATGTTGTCGTCAGTGGTCGGCGGAAGGTGCACGTGCCCGTCGACCTGGGACCGGACCGCAGCGACGCACGGATGGACGCCAAGACCGTAGGATCCTACGCAGTGCCGGTAGGGGACCTCAACGCCACTTCCCAGCAAATTAGGGACACTGTTGCTCCTGGGGTATCGGCGAGGACCATTCGCAACCGTCTCCATGAAGCTGGGCTACGGTCCCGCACACCGTTAGGCCGTCTTCCGCTCACGCCCCAACATCGTGCAGCCCGCCTCCAGTGGTGTGGCGACAGGCGTGAATGGAGGGACGAATGGAGACGTGTCGTCTTCAGCGATGAGAGTCGCTTCTGCCTTGGTGCCAATGATGGTCGTATGCGTGTTTGGCGCCGTGCAGGTGAGCGCCACAATCAGGACTGCATACGACCGAGGCACACAGGGCCAACACCCGGCATCATGGTGTGGGGAGCGATCTCCTACACTGGCCGTACACCTCTGGTGATCGTCGAGGGGACACTGAATAGTGCACGGTACATCCAAACCGTCATCGAACCCATCGTTCTACCATTCCTAGACCGGCAACGGAACTTGCTGTTCCAACAGGACAATGCACGTCCGCATGTATCCCGTGCCACCCAACGTGTTCTAGAAGGTGTAAGTCAACTACCCTGGCCAGCAAGATCTCCGGATCTGTCCCCCATTGAGCATGTTTGGGACTGGATGAAGCGTCGTCTCACACGGTCTGCACGTCCAGCACGAACGCTGGTCCAACTGAGGCGCCAGGTGGAAATGGCATGGCAAGCCGTTCCACAGGACTACATCCAGCATCTCTACGATCGTCTCCATGGGAGAATAGCAGCCTGCATTGCTGCGAAAGGTGGATATACACTGTACTAGTGCCGACATTGTGCATGCTCTGTTGCCTGTGTCTATGTGCCTGTGGTTCTGTCAGTGTGATCATGTGATGTATCTGACCCCAGGAATGTGTCAATAAAGTTTCCCCTTCCTGGGACAATGAATTCACGGTGTTCTTATTTAAATTTCTAGGAGTGTATTTTACTCATTTATTTCCATTGTATTTTGCGGAGAAATACTAAGATACAAAAACGCGATATAGTTAACGTGAAAATACTACTCGCCCTTATATATATATATGTGAAGTACAGTTTTTCTCTCTTGCATTCCTTTGTTTCTGAACATTCTTCTCAGCTCTTTCATCTTTGTAATACATGCTCTCTGGCCAATTCGGACGTCATTGTTCAAAGCCGACGGGTTGTATCCCCTGCTAAACTTGACCCAGAGCTCCTTCATCTGCGATTTCCGATGCCGCCAAGCATTGTCATCCGTCGAAACGAAGTCAGAGCTGAATGCAGTCCTGAAGGAGTACGAAGACACAATAACATTGACCACTGATTATGCCATGTTCAAATATTTGGAGGTCAGTACGCCCATGCAAAGCTATTGTGGCGTGTGCCCCCGGACTCCAACCGCGTGCTGATGTAGTGACGCCGTAGAGCTGCTACTGCAACAGCTCTCTCACGGTAGAGACACGATGCGATATAACGCCAGTCCCCGAAGATTAACGGGGGAAAAAAAACTTGAAAAACTTCCAAAAAGGCGTTCCTCGCGTAGTCGTTGTATCTCAATTACAAGTCCGCAGCGTTTCCACCTAAATGAACAAGTGTAATTGATGATTTTTATCATTAATATTGTATTGTTAATTGCCCAGATTTGCAGTAGTTATTAATTCTTCTCTCGTTCGCATAGCACACACCACTTTATTGCAATGAAATAATTTAGTTAACAGTTTTTTCTTACACTGCAATGTGTTCCCATGGACTGGAAAGGAGTCACAGCGAGATTGGCTACTGCTGGACGGTCGCTGGTACCTGAGTATGTGCTTGCAGTACGTCCGCCCACCAACGCATCCCAAACTTTCTGGATGAGGTGATTTACGCGACATATCTATATGGTGCGAAAAGTGGCAGTTGACCCTAAGGAACTACCAGTGTGAGGTCATTCACATGAGTACCTAAAGAAATCCGTCCAGTTAATCTTACACGATGCTATGGAATTGTCTCGTTGCTATGGAATTGTGCTGGTATGCAGCGAGATCCAGAGATACTCTTTGATTCAGTCTTTGTAAGATTGCGTCGTAATACGAAAATATTGTAAAGTTCACTTCTCAACTAATGGCGTGAATATTTGCACTTTAATGAAATAGTCTTTCATTACCAAACTATTTAATGATGTAGTCCACACCGGGTATTTAACTGGTAACGAAAAGTTTATTGTTATTTTGTCACTAAATACTTATAACTCCCGCACCACACGCACACTAGTTTAGTTAAGTCAGTCAAATGTTCAGATGTTCAAATGTGTGTGAAATCTTATGGGACTTGCCTGCGAAGGTCATCAGTCCCTAATCTTACACACTACTTAACCTAATTATCCTAAGGACAAACGCACACGCCCATGCCCGAGGGAGGTCTCGAACCTCCGCCGGGACCAGCCGCACAGTCCATGGCTGCGGCGCCTGAGACCGCTCGGCTAATCCCGCGCGGCAAGTCAGTCCAATTGAGTTATAGTTTCTTGGCAATTACCACAACTCAACAGTTTAGCGTAATTGTTTTATCTTCATGATGTCGTCTACTTAGGTCCTACTCAAGACTAATTGCGTGTATTCTTTCATAGAATGTTCACTTCTCCTTAAGGTCCAACTAATTTAAAGTCAAGTCCAATTTTCACTAATTCCGTTATTAGATTTCAATTAACCCGTAGTGCACGGTTAAATCAGTCTATCTGTTCCTGTCTCAGTTCATAAAGTCAGTTTCTTGAGAAGTGAATCCCGTCACGCAACAAACACTTCTAAAGTCGAAAACAATCTCGTCACGATTCGCAATCTCAATAATTCAGATCAGAACTGCTCTCGTACGTCTGCACTGGATGAGTTCTAGCAAGCGACTTCTTTTGTGGAAGAGCATTGTAGGCGCATTGAATTTCTTCGTTGCGCTTACAACTCTCTTCCACATAAAAGTTATCTCTGATGACATTACTTTGGACTTAACTTTTGAGATATTAATTTCACATCTGTCACATGGATATTTGCCCATTGCTGAAATACGATGTTTCTTCTTTCTCTTTCGCTAACAAATATGCTCAGTGGTGTACAATGTAGTTGTTGACAAAACTCTTTCGTGTGAGCTCGTCGGCAAAGATGTCGTAACTGCCAAGATAACTTTCCCTACTTCATGTTCTTTCTTAACTGACTTTAAGGTGGTCATTGGGGCGTTACACTATACCTCCCCACACCCTAAGGCCCGGATGACAAAAACGATCATGCTCGACAATGTTCCTCCGTGCATTACATCTTCCCACCTCTGGCCATGTGAGGGTAAGTCCAGACTCACTATGCAGACTAAATTCGCTCTCATCCGGGAAGGGCATGCGACTCCACAGCGGGCTGGTCCAGTCCCTATGCTCGTGGCACCAACGCAGATCTTAGAACGCGGTACATTCACCGGGCGACGTTAGTGTGACAATGTACTCCTTCCCCATGTGTTTCTTTTCAGGGGTGCAATCGGCACTGGCGTCATTTTTATGGGTAATAATGCGCGACCACATGGAACACTGGACGCGGAAGAGCTCTTGGAAGGAGAGGATATTAGGCAAATGGACTGGCCTACTCGTCCCGCGACTTAAATCTACATCTGCATCTACAGCTACATGACTACTCTGTAATTCACGCTTGTGTCTGGCGGGGGGTTCATTGTACCACTTTCAGACTATTTGCTCGATAGTTCCACTCTCGAACAGCGCGCGGGGAGAACTAACACCCAAATCAATCTACGCTAGTAGTGATTTCTCTTATTTCATTACTTTGATAATTTCTCCGTATGTACGTGAGCGTCAAAAAAATATTTTCACATTCCGGTGCGAAAGCTGGTGACTGAAATTTCGTGAAAAGATCCCGCCGTAACAAAAAACGCCTTTGTTTTAATCATTTCCATCCCAATTCACGCATCGTATCGGTGACTTTTCCTCCCGTATCTCTTTATAATACAAAACGAGCTGTCGGTCTTTGTACTTTTTCAATCTCCTTTATCAATCCCATCTGGCAACAAAGCAGAGGACGGACAAGTTCAGCGCAGATTGTCTGTTTTGTGGATTTGTTGCATCTTCTAAGTGTTCTGTCAACAAAACGCAGTCTTTGACTCACCTTCCCCACAATATTATATATGAGACATTGCCAACTTCAGTCGCGCGTAACTGTTATCCCGAGTAATTTAGTGCAACTGGCAATCTTGAAATTTGTTTGATTTATCGTGTAAGATTAACTGGACGGAATTATTTAAGTACTCATGTGCATGACCTCAAGCTGGTAGTTCCTTAGGGCCAACTGCCACTTTTCGCACCATACAGATATGTTGTGTAAATCACCTCATCGAGAACGTGTGGGGTGGGATGCGTTGATGGGGGAAGGGGGGGGGGGGATAGGGACGTACTGCAGCGCATACTCATACACCAGCGACCGTCCAGCAGTTGCCAATCTCGCTGTAACTCATTTCCAGTCCTATGGCTAGCATGGCGACACGTTGCAGAGCATGCATTGACGTCAATGTAAGTTTTGTCTGCGAGTAAAAGTGCTATTTCCGTTCGTCGCATTGCGTATTTCTTTCACTTACCTTCTGTGCTACACTGTAGCAGTTTGGTCCAAGCGGTATGGCTCTAGTGTCATCTAACAATGTTACTTGCCACTGCAACATCATGAAACTTAATTCTGTCCTTACGTTTTGCTTGCCAGTATACAATGAGATGACAATATTTCATGGGATAGTGATATGAAAATATACAGATGGCGGTAGGATAGCGTATACAAGGTACGAGGCGTGGTTTTTAGTAATTGCCGTTTTGAAATTAAAAAAAGACGTGCTAAGATATCTCAATAATTTTATTTTTACGTGAAAGCCTATACCTTAATCTATTTTTCTACATAATTTCCGTCAATATTGAGGCACTTGTCATAACGTTGTACCAGTTTTTGAATACCCTCCTCATAGAAGTCTGCCGCCTGACTTGTTAACCACTGCATCATCACTGTTTTGACTTCGTCATCGTCTTGAAGATGCTGACGGCCCAGGTGTTTCTTCAAGATGAAACATGGGTGGCCTATGTCACGCCAGAATCTAAGCAACAATCCATGGAATGGCGGCATTCAGATTCACCCAGAAAAGTGAAGTTTAAGCAAACAATTTCTGCCCGGAAAATCATGTGCACAGTTTTTTGCGACAGAAAAGGAGTATTGCTCGTGGAATGTCTGCCTTGTAATGAGACAATCAATGCAGCAGATTACTGTAAGACATTGCACAATCTGCGCCGCTCAGTTGAGAACAAAAGACGTGGCAAGTTGAGCAAGGGCATCATTTTGCTGCAAGACAATGCCCGTCCGCAAGTGCCGAATCAGACCAAAGACCTTATCTTTTCAATGGGAAACTCTAGATCATCCTCCGTGCAGCCCCGATCTTGCGCTCAGTGACTACCACCTGTTCCTGCATTTGAAGAAACACCTGAGCTGTCAGCGTCTATATGAAACGTCCCCTTATAAAAATTAATGAATTACTGTGCTGTTAAACCACTTACGTTATTTGATTTTCAAACAGCTGAGCAAAACTGAACGTACTCAGACATTTCTCTCTTTACTTATCCTGACCAACACTAAACTGACACACAATATTTTTAGTGCAACGCAATCTGACTTTCAATAATCCCTACAAAAGAATGGCCTTGACTAACATTAACCTATACCTTCCATGAATCACTTAACTCGCCGGAAACGCTGGACAATACGGAGCTTTTGGGGATAGCCCGGCATCCGGAGCCACCTGTGCTGGGCAGCACGTGGCGAAGACGGGAACTTCGTTTGCCTAGGGGCGTTATGACTTACTCGATCATTGGGTAGATCTCAGTGGAGGGATTTCGGCGATGATAGAGCGTTCGACATTGGCTGAAACTGAGTATTCTTCCGCGGCGTTTTCCTACGCGTAGGAGACGAGAGAATTGTGGAGGAGGACTTCGCCTTCAGCCATCGAGAGGTACGGACTTGAAGACGGAGTCTAGGCCATCGTCTTCGAATGGAGATATACCGTCTGTATAGCAGCATTGCACCATCGCGTGTTCCGTGCAGAGTTCTGCAGTTAGAGCTCTTTGTGTGCTCAGAAGCGAGATTTTCACCAACGCCTAACCACTTCCAACAACTTACCTAATATCCTCGATCTAGAAGTTATCCTTGCGAGGTGCCGAGTATTTATCAAAGGAGCTGCCGGTAATAGGGGTACGTAATTGCAAATTGTTAATGTGCCATTCTCAGGAGTGGGTGGGTGGAAAAAGAGATTCACTTTTTTTTTGTAAATTTTATCAGCTGTGGGAATATCAAATTAAAATGCCAATATTTCGATCGAATTATCGACTTCATTGCAGCTAGCGTTTACCATGTCCCAGTAAGCTTTACATGTATTCTAGTCACTGCACAGCTTGCCCAGACGGAAAGGAAAGAAGGTTTGCACTCTTCCATGTCAGCGACGGACTAATAAGCGTACACATGGCGGCGACCCGCCCAGCTTACACCTGCACCAACAACAGTTGCGCAATTATGGGCGGCTGTAGAGGTAGCATCGCTCAGTATATCTGTTAGGGATTTCCAATGATTATTGAGTCCATGCCAAGTCGAGTTGCTGCATTACGCAGGACAAAAGAAGTTCCGATACGACAGTGGGAGGTAACCCACGAGTTTGTCACGTCAGGGTATAATTTCTGTCAGAACCAAACAAAACACGATAATACCGTTGTACAGAAAAAAGAATCCAAATGCCTGTCATGAAGTGTCGTCACAGCAACCATTACCGTTACGTCACGGGTCAAAGACGAGGGCTAGTCTCGCCAACTCCCCTTGTCCGACGTTCCTCTCGGTATTACCCACAATAAGCTCACCTGAGACCCCAGGCTGGGCGGTTAAGACGAGGGCGGCGACGAGTATGAGGACGAGACTCGCGGGGGCTCGCATGCTGGCAGCCGGCTGGCGTGCAACTGGCGCCAGCGAACTCTGCAAGGCCGCTCCTGACCTCGCTAGGTAAGAGCCTTCCCCCACCCGCAAGCGCCGACACCACGCCTGCCCGTTCCAGTTCAGCGTCTATTCTCCCAGCCGCGCGGCCACCGCCTGCGTCTCTGTGGTTACCCACTGCAGCCCTATGCGTTGTCACCCCGAGTCGCAGGTGGGGTCGCATTTAAGCCCCTTTTACTTGATCAGCTTTCTTGTCTCAATTTAGAACTCGAGACAAGCGAGTCTACAGCATCGCCTCTGGCGTTTTATTCCTGTACTGACTCTCGTCTGTTCTGATCCAAAACTGAGTGTGCTGTGTGAACTGTCTGCTGTGCAGTCTGGCATCTTAAAGGTGGAAACGAAATTATAAGGGACTACTCCCTTAGCGAAAAAATAGAAAAACAGTAGCAAAATATTGGAACAAGCATTGACAATACAGTTTATCAATATCCACAGCAGAATGTAGTGTGGAAGTTCTTGTAAATAGTTGTATTGCAAGTTTTTTCACTTCTGAGAATTAAAAGATTGGCGGGACCGGTTTATAGTATTTCGTGACTTTAATTACTTATAAATGATATTTCAGGTAGATCCAAAAAATATGAAACCAGTTACCTACTGTCAGCGTAACAATTCGTATGATCTCAAAAATGATTATCCCAGCTAATATTTGTGACTCTGCTAAAGAAATCTCTACTTGAGCATGAGTTTCTTAGAAGTAGATACCTTAGGGGTTGCGAAGCAACTCAAATCGCTTGATACGGGCAAGTCTTCAGGTCCAGATTGTATACCGATTAGATTCCTTTCAGATTACGCTGATACTATAGATCCCTACTTAGCACTCATATACAACCGCTCGCTCACCGATAGATCTGTACCTACAAATTGGAAAATTGCGCAGGTCGCACCAGTGTTCAAGAAGGGTAGTAGGAGTAATCCATTTAACTACAGACCTATATCATTGACGTCGGTTTGCAGTAGGGTTTTGGAGCATATACTGTATTCAAACATTATGAATCACCTCGAAGGGAACGATCTATTGACACGTAATCAGCATGGCTTCAGAAAACATCGCTCTTGTGCAACGCAGCTAGCTCTTTATTCGCACGAAGTAATGGCCGCTATCGACAGGGGATCTCAAGTTGATTCCGTATTTCTAGATTTCCGGAAAGCTTTTGACACCGTTCCTCACAAGCGACTTCTAATCAAGCTGCGGAGCTATGGGGTATCGTCTCAGTTGTGCGACTGGATTCGTGATTTCCTGTCAGGAAGGTCGCAGTTCGTAGTAACAGACCACAAATCATCGAGTAAAACTGAAGTGATATCAGGTGTTCCCCAGGGAAGCGTCCTGGGACCTCTGCTGTTCCTGATCTATATAAATGACCTGGGTGACAATCTGAGCAGTTCTCTTAGACTGTTCGCAGATGATGCTGTAATTTACCGTCTAGTAAGGTCATCCGAAGACCAGTATCAGTTGCAAAGCGATTTAGAAAAGATTGCTGTATGGTGTGTCAGGTGGCAGTTGACACTAAATAACGAAAAGTGTGAGATGATCCACATGAGTTCCAAAAGAAATCCGTTGGAATTCGATTACTCGATAAATAGTACAATTCTCAAGGCTGTCAATTCAACTAAGTACCTGGGTGTTAAAATTACGAACAACTTCAGTTGGAAGGACCACATAGATAATATTGTCGGGAAGGCGAGCCAAAGGTTGCGTTTCATTGGCAGGACACTTAGAAGATGCAACAAGTCCACTAAAGAGACAGCTTACACTACACTCGTTCGTCCTCTGTTAGAATATTGCTGCGCGGTGTGGGATCCTTACCAGGTGGGATTGACGGAGGACATCGAAAGGGTGCAAAAAAGGGCAGCTCGTTTTGTATTATCGCGTTATAGGGGAGAGAGTGTGGCAGATATGATACACGAGTTGGGATGGAAGTCATTACAGCATAGACGTTTTTCGTCGCGGCGAGACCTTTTTACGAAATTTCAGTCACCAACTTTCTCTTCCGAATGCGAAAATATTTTGTTGAGCCCAATCTACATAGGTAGGAATGATCATCAAAATAAAATAAGAGAAATGAGAGCTCGAACAGAAAGGTTTAGGTGTTCGTTTTTCCCGCTCGCTGTTCGGGAGTGGAATAGTAGAGAGATAGTATGATTGTGGTTCGATGAACCCTCTGCCAAGCACTTAAATGTGAATTGCAGAGTAGTCATGTAGATGTAGATGTAGATGTAGATGTAGACGTTGTGTAGAAATGTAAAGTTGTGTGAGTGGCACTAAATTGCACATCATTTATCAGATTTTACACAACTGTTACTTAAGATGGAAACACTTTTCTCTAGCAAAGGGAACATTTAGTCACAAAACATTACCCGCGCACAACACTGACGTATGTTTCCTATTAAAATATTTCGTGTAAATCGTCCGAAATAATTAGGCTTCATACATCAGCAAATAAGAAATTGATATTAATTAACTTTCTGTGAGCACTGTATGTAAGGATTCAATCTGAGTTGAATTCTGTCTTTTATAGTAAATTCGCGACCACCAGTGCACATTTACTTCCACTATTTTATATCTAACAACATTCATGTTTGTTAAAATTCCCGATTCAAAACTGCCACGGAGATATTTTTGCTAAGATGGCGGCAGACAGACGATAGTCAATTTGTCTATTGTTATTCCCGATTTATTTTTATATCAAGGTAATATATTTAGATAAAACTATTTAAGCCTTTTATCTCTATTATTTAGCATTTAAAATTATTTTCATTGATAAATACAGTCATATTCTTTATACGAGCTACTAGTAAACTCTGCTGTAAGCTACTACCGCTAACGGCTGCGCTCTTAATTGCGGAGCTGAAAATTAACAATTAATAACATTAATTAGATTAGATTACACTCGAAATAAAAACAAATCTACGTCTAGACAATAGCGACTCCTTTCTTCAAATAATAATTAACAATCTATAATTACAGGTTTTCACTTAACAGACCTCACACGTCTCCCGTCCGAACAGTTCATCGGTTCGCACAGGAAGAACAACTGAACCACATTTATCACTGATAACAAAAAAAGATTGTAATTTTTCGTTGTCTATGAATGTAGTTCTCAGATAATAATTTTCATTCAGACAGAAATTAAATTATTACAGAAATAATGAAATCATTATCGTCATTTTTACACGATACAGTCTTTTTATACGTAGTATCGATAATATTTGTTGAAGCTTGTTCACTAAGTTCATTTTAACATCTTGTGGTTAGAACATAGTGTCGTGGATATTACAAAAGAATAGGGAACGTGTCATCCAAAAATCTCAGAAGATGGTGGTAGGAACTTATTTGCTTTAGAAAATATATACTTGTAAAGCGCAAACACATCAAACGATATCCGAAACGAAGTAAATAGCGTCCTTTTGTTTGATCCTTCCTATCTTGTTTTCTTGTGTGATGACCTCACCCCACAGGAAAACTAATTATCAAAATCTGAACTGTGAAGTCACCCAAAATTCTAGCTGGAAAACCAAACTATATGTTATACTTCTCAATTAGTCCCAATCCCACTTTATTTACGAACTGAAAAACAGAGTGTTTACGAGAAACTGCTCTGAAAATAACCCAAGTCAACAAAATTGAGTATATACCCCACGAAACTTCAAAAATATCAGAGACAATACTGTTAATAATCACATGAACATTGGGGGGATTCACCATACTTCTACCCACTTTTACGTATAACCATCGTCTCTCAATACTAAAACTCGTAGCAAAACAATATCAAAGCTTTTAACACTGTGTAAACATTCCCCAAGTGTTTTGACAACTGTCATATATGATTCGCGCTCATGGCAGAAAATGCACCAATGGTGAAATAGCAGCTTTTATCTCGTTGGTCAGATCTCAGACAATTATGGCGGTCGCCGTACATTATGCGCGCAGCCGTATTCCACAATAAAATATTCTTATTAGTCACTTTCACGTTGTTGTACTCATAACAATACATAAAACAACCTAAAATAATGCGACTGAATAATTTTGACGTGCAAGGACAATTAGTTCTAGTGACAGGAAGAATTTATATTTAGCACTGTTCCAACAATGACTACCGTGCAACTATTAGTTCACTAATGGTACCACAATCTATTGGTTATGAGCTGTACGTAGATTAAAACTGAAGAACATGCAAAAAAAAGTGGGAATTTAAGGAGATGGGACCTGGATAAACCGACTAAACCAGAGTTTGTACAGAGATTCAGGGAGAGCATAAGGGAACAATAGACAAGAATGGGGGAAAGCAATGCAGCAGAAGAAGTATGGATAGCTTTGAGGGAAGTAGTGAAGGTAGCAGAGGATCTAGTAGGTAAAACGACGAGGGCTAGTAGAAATCCTTGGGTAACAGAAGTAATATTGAATTTAATTGATGAAAGAAGAAAATATAAAATGCAGTAAATGAAGCAGGCAAAAAGGAATACAAACGTCTCAAAAATGAGATCGACGGGAAGTGCAAAATGGCTAAGCAAGGATGGCTAGAGGATAAATGTAAGGATGTAGAGTTTTATCTCACTAGGGGTAAGATAGATACTGCCTACAAGAAAATTAAAGAGACCTTTGGAGAAAAGAGAACATCTTGTATAAATATCAAGAGCTCAGATGGAAACCCTGTTCTAAGCAAAGAAGGGAAATCGGAAAGGTGGAAGGAGTGTATAGAGGGTCTATACAAGGCCGATGTACTTGAGGAGAATATTATGGAAATGGAACAGGCTGTAGATGAAAATTAAATGGGAGATACGATACTGCGTGAAGAGTTTGACAGAGCACTGAAAGACCTATGTCGAAACAAGGCGCCGGGAGAAGACAACATTCCATCAGAACTACTGACAGCCTTGGGAGAGCCAGTCCTGATAAAACTCTACCATACGGTGAACAAAATGTATGAGACAGGCGAAATACCCTCAGACTTCAAGAAGAATATAAAGCAGGTGTTGACAGATGTGAAAATTACCGAACTATCAGATTAATAAGTCACGGCTGCAAAATACTACTGCGAATTCTTTACAGACGAATGGAAAATCTGGTAGAAGGCGACCTTGGGGAAGAGCAGTTTGGATTCTGTAGAAATATTGGAAGACATGAGGCAATACTGACCCTACGATTTATCTTAGACGCTAGATTAAGAAAGGCAAACCTACGTTTCTAGAATTTGTAGACTTAGAGAAAGCTTTTGACAATGTCGACTGGAATACTCTCTTTCAAATTCCGAAGGTGGCAGGGGTAAAATATAGGGAGCGAAAAACTATTTACAGTTTGTACAGAAACCAGATGGCAGTTGTAAGACTCGAGGGGCATGAAAGGGAAGCAGTGGTTGGGAAGGGAGTGAGACAGAGTTGTAGCCTCTCCCCGATGTTATTCAATCTGTATATTGAGCAAACAGTAAAGGAGACAAAAGAAAAATTCGAAGTAGGTATTAAAATCCATGGCTAAGAAATAAAAACTTTAAGGGTCGCCGATGATATTGTAATTCTGTCAGGGACAGAAAAGGACTTGGAAGATCAGTTGAACGAAATGGACGGTGTCTTGAAAGGAGGATATAAGACGAACATCGACAAAAGCAAAACGAGGCTAATGGAATGTAGTCTAATTGAGTAGGGTGATGTTGAGGGAGTTGGTAAATGAGTTTTGCTATTTGGGGAGAAAAGTAACTGATGATGGTCGAAGTAGAGAGAATATAAAATGTAGACTAGCAATGGCAAGGAAAGCGTTTCTGAAGAAGAGAAATTTGTTAACATCGAGTATAGATTTAAGTGTCAGGAAGTCGTTTCTGAAAGTATTTGTCAGGAGTGTAGTCATGTATGGAAGTGAAACATGGACGATAAATAGTTTCGACAAGAAGAGAATAGAAGCTTTCGAAATGTGGTGTTACAGAAGAACATTGAACATTAGATGGGTAGATCACATCACTAATGAGGAGGTATTGAATAGAATTGGAGAGAAGAAGAATTTGTGGCACATATTGACTAGAAGACGGGATCGGTTGGTAGGACATGTCCTGAGGCATCAATGGATCACCAATTTAGTATTGGAGGGCAGCTCAGAGGGTAAAAATCTAAGAGGGAGACCAAGAGATGAATACACTAAGCAGATCCAGAAGGATGTAGGCTGCAGTAGGCACTGGGAGATGAAGAAGCTTGCACAGCATAGAGTAGCATGGAAAGCCGCTGCAAACCAGTCTCAGGACTGAAGACACGACAACAACAACATGGTACTTTTCTTTTCGATAGCAGAAAGCAAACATAAACAAGCAAATGGTTCAAATGGCTCTGAGCACTATGAAACTTCTGAGGTCATCAGTCCCCTAGAAGTTAGAATGACTTAAACCTAACAAACCTAAGGACATCACACACACCCATGCCCGAGGCAGAATTCGAACTCGATTCTCTTAATTTTAATAGAGAAAGAAAGTTTTTAGTTCAGGGGATAGCTTTCGGCGAAATCACTTTTCGTTGCATACGAAGCTCTACGCTGGACAGCACGATGTAGGCGAGTTATGATGTTGTGAGCAGCATACAGGCAGTTCTGCTTGTTAATCTTTTCTGGCGTAACTTTTGTAATCTTTTCCGGCGAAACGTAACCAAATTTTCTGCGCAGCTGTGTCAGTAACCCAGTGGCGATTAACAAACCACAATACGCTGGTATGAGACCGTTGTTGACATGTCCCCTCTTGCAAAGTACATTAGGTAGACACCGTTCGTTTGTATACTTTGTGCACTGTCCATCACTGAAAGTCAGATATAGTGGACAATTCATTAAAGTCTCCACTTTCACGGCTTGATAGAACGCAAAATACTACAGTTCTACCACCCGAATATCAAAGCCAGCAAAGTTCATTCGCATTGAAGCACTGTTCGTGTCGGTCGCAACATAATCTTGTTAGTGGCACGTTCACAGTCCGGTTTATTTGATCCTAAAGTTCGCTGGCGATGGCATTACGTACCACAGTCGTAAAGCGAACTGACATTCTCATAGTTCGGTACCACTATCCATACAATTCCGGATGTTTTTCATAAAAAACGTCGTATCGTCCACCATACCTTCTACTACACATCCTCTGTTCGACTATCGATATCGCTGCACTCTGACTACAGATGTTATATCATCATCATCATCATCATAATTAGATAAATCTTTATAAATGTGCTTGACTACATTTTTCACAATTAATAATATACCAAAAAAGAGCCGGTCGTAGTGGCCGAACGGTTCTAGGCGCTTCAGTCTGGAACTGCGCGACCGCTACGGTCACAGGTTCGAATCCTGCCTCGGGCATGTATGTGTGTGATGTCCTTAGGTTAGTTAGGTTTAAGTAGTTCTAAGTTCTAGGGGACTGATGACCTCAGCTGTTAAGTCCCATAGTGCACAGAGCCATTTGAAACATTTGAACCAAAAAAGAAATTTACAAAGCAAGAAACATACGAGGTTTGTCTGGAAAATACGTATAAAAGTTGAATAATATCTTTATTTTACAATTATTCAGGTATTACAGTATGGTCTCCTTCAAAGTACTCTCCCTGAGACGCGATACACTTCTGCCAACGCCGTTTCCACTGTTGATAACATTGCTGAAAGTCTTCAGTTGTGATGTTGTTCAGTTGCCGTATCGTTTCCGCCTTGATGGCTTCCACATCTCCGAAGTGCCGCCCCCGAAGCACCATTTTGCATTTCGGGAACATAAAGAAGTCACACGAGGCTAAATCGGGTGAATAAGGCGGGTGGTCTGTCACGGTGATTGAGCTTCAGGCCAAAAACTCGCGCACAACGAGCGATGTATGAGCGGGCGCATTGTCGTGATGAAGGATCCACCTGCCCCCTTTTGCCAACTCCGGTCGAACTCGGGCCACACGAGCCCTGAGACGTGTCAGAACTTCAACGTAAAAATTTCCGTTCACTCTCTGGCCGGGGCCGGGAGGGACAAATTCCTTGTGAACAATGGCCCTAGAATCAAAGAAAACAATCAACATTGTCTTCACATTGGACCTTGATTTCCGCGACTTTTTTTTCTCAGTTCTCCTGCTAGTTTCCATTCTTTGCTTTGAGATTTGAGCTCCACATCGAATTCGTAAAGTGAGGACTCGTCTCCAGTAATGACTCGGTTGAGAAAGTCCCCTCGTTCCTCTGCTTCCAACCAATCCTCACAGCACTCAACCCTCTTTGCTTTCTGTTCTGGCCTCAAGGGCTTCGTTACGATTTTCGCACACAATTTCTTCTTTTCAAGTTTTTGTGTCAGGATTTCGTGAACGATTGTTTTGGGGATTGACAGCTCGCCAGCAATCATTCTGACTGTCAATCTACGATCTTTAAGAATACAAGCCCGAATTCGTTCAACATTTGCATCGGATCTCGATGTCGACGGGCGTCCTGGGCGAGGGTCATCGTTCAATTCTTCTCGGGCATCCCGGAACCTTTTTAACCACTTGTTCACGGTTGGTTCCTTCAGAGAATTGTCTCCGTAAACCTGTTTCAAACACTCAAAAATCACACGGCCATTTTTGCCTAGCTTTGCAAGAAACTTGATGCTGAGGCGCTGTTCCTCAGTCAGAGATAGCTCCATGCCGACGGCAGGTGGAAAAGGGTAACTGTCAACGAGCTGCCGCACACTCCCACCTTCACGCAGAGTGCTCTGACTCGAACTGAGCGTTGATGGGATTGATTACAGCAGTAGTCCCACCTGGCGGTGACTGCAATCTGTAACATAAAGACATTATTCAACTTTTCAACAAACCTCGTATTTACCCATTAGCAAACGAAATAATCACAACTACATCTTAACATTTAAAAACCACAGTAGTACCTTACATCATCATAATTATATATGCCGGTAGTAACAAAAGAAAAAACAGAAAGCGAAATAAAAGCATGGCAAAAAATTTTATTTGCATGAATAGCAATGCCTTCACACTTGCTAAGCACTAAATAACATCGAAAATTATTTTTCTGTTCAAATAACTCTGACCTTTTCACAATTTAAGTACACTAGTGTCCAAAATTAAAACAAAAAAAAAACAATATTTTCCTGTCTTATGTCTAATTCACGGAAT
This sequence comes from Schistocerca gregaria, assembly GCF_023897955.1. Lineage (NCBI taxonomy): Eukaryota > Metazoa > Arthropoda > Insecta > Orthoptera > Acrididae > Schistocerca > Schistocerca gregaria. The sequence goes on from NC_064927.1 coordinate 427,100,829, forward strand.
AATCATAAAAGCTGTCAACAAATGTCCGTAAAATCGTGTTCTGCATTCCGATCAACGGACAACCACCCCAACGATGACGTCAGGGCACCTCTCAAACGTCGTAGTGTGTGCCGGTTTGTCCCACATCCACAGTCGCTGTGTCTACAGTCACAGACGGTGCAGTATACTGCACAGAGAACACTCCCATCAGACTCTCTGTGGTGGAGGACCATGGGAAGAATGGAAGCATGACACTCGCAAACTGATGTGGCCTGATTGTTTAATGTGAATCGTTCCGTTGTTTCCCGGATGTGGCGACAAACCAGGGCAGGCCCGACCACGTGTAATATCAGAAAGAAAGGAGCGTCATTTGGCTGTAAGGACACGACGGCACTGCCTTAGTGCTGCACGGCAACTGGCATCTGACCTTGCAGCATCCAGTGGACATGCTGTATCGAGACAAACAGTGACAGAGAGATTCAGCAGAGTGGCTTTTACTGTTGGAGACTTGCTGTGTGTGTAACTCTGACGCGTCTTCACAGAAGGGGACTTCTGGAATGGAATCGTAGACATATCACCTGGACATCGAATATTGGGCCAATGTTCTTTTCACACATGAGTCCCGATTTGGTTTGGAGCGTGATTCTCCAAGGAATCGCATCTTGAAGGGACGTCGAACACGATTTCGTGACACAAGCATTGTGGAAAGATGCCGATATCGATTCCTCGAACACCTCTTCACGAAATTGCATCGATAAATCGGCAAGGTTTGACTGCAGTCAGGTATCGTGACGAGGTCTTCAGACCTCATGTGTGCTTGTTGAATTGTGCTGTGGGCCCAGACTTCGTGCTGATGGATGATAATGATCGACCTCGTAGGACACAGATGGTTGATGTTTTCTTGGAAACGGAAGATGTTGCACACATGGCATGGCCTGCTCGTTCTCCCGATATGAATGCGGAAGAGCATATCTGGGATGCACAAGGGAGAGATGCTGCTTCAGGTCAGCATCCACCAACCACTTTCCAAGACTTGCGAACAGCTCTGCAGGAAGAATGGGCGGTGTTGCGTCAACATGAGACTGAACACATCATTCAAAGCATATCCCGTCGTTGTCAGACCTACATTGCTACTAAAGACGGTCACAAATCATGCTGAGCTTATCAGCCAGTTGTCGGGATGTGTGTGCAAATTCGTTAAGCTGGAAAAAATGAAGAACATTTTTATCTACCGTTATGCTTATAGCAGTTATTTATGTTCCGTATTCCTTACAGTGGTTCTACTTTACTATCACCTGTTTATACTGTTTCGTGGCAAAATAAACGCAGCCTGCCGGAGTGGCCTAGCGGTTCTAGGCGTTACAGTCTGAAGCCGCGCGACCGCTACGGTCGCACGTTCAAATCCTGCAAAGGGCATGGATGTGTGTTCTAAGTTCTAGGGGACTGATGACCTCAGACGTTGAGTGCCATAGTTCTCAGAGCCATTTGAACCAAATTAAACACAGCTCTGTAAAATTTCTGTTTGTTGCTTTAATTTGGACACCGGTGTAATTTTCATTAAAACACTTTATGTGTTGACTTTCTTATTTCCGCATAGTGTAGGCTTTTTCTCTGTAATACGTAAATACGTGTGTGGTTTCAGATATTTCGTTTACGTCGTAAGAGGACATTAGCAGGAAAAAATGTCAGGATCTTGTGTAAATTTTCGTTGTGAAATGAAAACAAAGCAAACATTAAGGTGACACAAAAGTACAAAATCTATTTCTATAATAGGAGTCAGCTCACCCAGTATAGGTTAAATGTATTTATCCGCCGACACCAGTCAAGCGACTTTCAATTAAAATTTCTCCCCTGTACAAGAATATACATAATGGATGAACCAGTGCAGGTTGTAGACACATGGTTCACGACATATAGAAGTTTGGCTGTGGACATGAAGCGTGCTCAGGTACCCTAACGTAAGGCGACCGCAAGTGATAAGCGGAAAATCCGGGTTGGAGTCCCGGGTCGGCACAAATTTTCATTGTGGTCATTCCATTATACAGCTGAAGCTTGCGCATATTCGCAACCGCGAATACATTTAGTGCGGTTCATAAATACTGTAGTCGCCGCAACGCTGAATCGTACTTCTAAAGAACAAAGGCACTGCAATATCGTAATTACACTTGGAGATAGTCTCCTTCCACACCGTAAATTCTGTATACAAAATGATGAAAAACATATATGCAAGTATTTGAATGTAATAGACCTGTTATATACTCATTTTCGGATTTTTTTTATAATTAGAGGCTCGTGCTGACATTCATGAATATTTATTTTATATCTATGACTTCAATGAGGCAGCATAGTCCCTTGGCAGATGAAGTTCTGGCTCACCGTGTAAGGAACTAATGGGGAGAGGTTCAGAAGGGCTCGCAGACGATTCAGATTTTGAAAGAAACTCTAATACAAATGATGGGGCTACCATTTCTTCAGATGCAAACACTACTACAGTAACTGATGGTAGTCTGGGTAATATAATCTCAATTAGACCAGTAGGAGAAACTTCCAATACTGTTGCAGCAGGTGTGGTAGACTGTTTGTGTTTGAGGAAGTATTTCATGGAAGTTGTGAAATTGAAGTGGCTACATAATTATGTGGAATTACATGTACAGTCTAAAGTCGTTTGTGAAGTCAAGTCCTTTCGGAAATGTCTTCCTCCTTATGGCTTATGCTTTCTAACAGAAGCTGATATTGCTAATTTCCTGCAGATTTCTTCAAACTTTTCCGGCTCCTGTTTCATTGATATGAATATTTACAACGCCATACCTCATGGTGACCTTAGAGAAAAATAATGAATTGAGCAGTTTTGCTGACTACTGTTCCCAAACATTGCATACCGATTGTTATGCTGAATAAAACGTTTTATCGCTTAAAGGGTTAAAGCAGTGGTTAACGCAATTTAGGCAGTCTGAAATAAATTCCATTTCGCGGAAAGCTCACTTTTTACATACTTTATTTAATTAAAACTAGGACCTGAAAAACTTTTGCATTTCCCATCAACAGACGCAAATTTTTGACCTCTCAAATGGTGGGAAAACAATTTTCAGATAACTTTAGACGTTAACGACATATTTGTGGAAACGTACAAAATGTCATAAGGATCACATAATGTTTGACAGGTAGCTAATTGGTCATTGACGTTGTAACACCATAGCTCTAATACTATACTGATTTATTTTGCCTCTTGTTTTATTTAATGTTACATCGTTGAGCTTCTGCAAATGTGTTTGATTGAATAGATAACGCAAAATTTTATACTCCTCTCTTTGTAAATACTTTGATGTCATGACTTGAACAGCGCGGTCTTCGGTCCCATCGGTTAAGGGAAGACTGGGGAAAGAAGAGCGCCGTGCCCTTTCAAAGGACCCTCCCCGGCATTTGCCTGGAGCGATTTAGGGAAATCACGGAAAGCTTCAGTCAGGATGGCAGGACGCGGGTTTGAAGCGCCGTCCTCCCGTACGCGAGTCCACTGTGCTAATCACTGCGCCACCTCGATCGGTCCACCAATACAAAGGATTGCAGTGGCGGTCCTATCAGTTACTGCAGACAAACAACAATGTAACAGCAAAGTAGAGCACCGCTGTAGTATATGTTGTAAGTAGGCTGTTTAGGTTTTCTTATTGGTAACGCCACATAGCGCTCGGTATGAAAAATCACTGGCTGTGCTGTGCGCAGTCTGTACTTAGTTTTCATTGTTGTCTGCCATTGTAGTGTCGGGCAGCGGCAGCTGGATGCTAACAGCGCGTAGCGTTGCGCAGTTGGAGGTGAGCCGCCAGCAGTGGTGGACGTGGGGAGAGAGATGGCGGAGTTTTGAAATTTGTAAGAACTGGTGTCATGAACTGATATATATATTATAACTATTAAGGTTTTGAAATTATTGGAGGAAGCTACGGAGATTTTGAGAATTTGACTGTGGTGTCATGATGTTATTATTACGACGACGATGTGAATTATGCTGCTGAGGTATGTTTAAGCTGATGCTATATGAGTTATTTGGTTATGCTACGTATCTGTTATGATGAAATATTGAAGAAGTGTCGACGAATATATATATATATATATGTGTAATAAGGTAAGAAATAATGAGTAGTGGTTAGGGACTCTGGTTTGTGAAAAAGGATGTTGGAAACCAAGAATCGTACTTTAAGAGTTGTGAAATGTGTGTATATGCGTGAATGCATCACTATGCTGGCGAAAATTTTTTGGACACAATTATGTTTAAATGATTTTATTTCTACAGATTTGTAACGCAAATTCTTGACCTGTGAATTTTTTTAATATGAGACTGCCACTGTAGCGGAAACTGGTGTCGTAAATATTTCGATAAGACAGTTAAGTGACCACCTGCATGTAATGCGTCGTGGGCACCCAGCTGCGCGACAACCACCTGACAAAAGAAAGCCATTAGTGTGTGCCTGTCAGAGGCACAGGTGGAAAAAAAAGAGGCCATTATCCTCGCTATTGAGATTCCTTTGTAGAAAGAATCGCAAATACTACACGCCCAAACTTGAAAACATATGATTACACTGTGGAGCTCTTAATTTATGATATTTACTAAAATGCCTAATGAAACGACGAGAAACATTTCATGGCTATTGTCCTGCTAGTTGAGAGAAATGCCATGTGGCTTGCTTTATGCATTTATTTACTCATTTTGTTTAATATTTAGTTTCTAACTGCACTGAAGCATTGGTTAAAATAAATTTTATACATGTGCTAATATAACTACTTTCTGTCTACAGACCCAGTAAAGAATCATTTTATGATGTACTTCCTTAGAAAAGAGAGCACAAATAGACATTTCCCTTCACAGGACTTACAAAAATAATTTTTTTTTTACGATTTGGTAACTTATCCCTACGAAAGAATGGCCCTGACTATCATTAACCTATACGTTTCACAAATCACTTACCTCACAAAAATCTTCGTTGCTCAAGCTACTGCAATACAGCGAGCGCCACTACTGCCAGCTAAATAAAAGATTCAAACTACTGAAGGCACTAACTACTGATAGGCATAGTTAGCAAATGAAAGATTTTAATAGAGAACAAACAATGTATTTACCTCACTAGTCATAATATATATAGCAGTTCATGACACCAATTCTTACAAATTTCAAAACTCCGCCATCTCTCTCCCCATGTCCACCACTGCTGGCGGCTCACCTCCAACTGCATTACGATTAACATTTGACAACAGTCCAAGACAGAATCGTTCTGAATTGCTTGGGTCTGTGAAACCATCTACTGTTGTAGAAGGCTGTGAAGCATGAAAAGTTTCACCAACACAAGTATTGAGTTCATAGTAACTAATAGAGCACCAAAAGGCTGGTTCACAGTACATCACTGGTTGGGCATCAACAGGAGGTAAGGGTTCAAGCTGGGACATATTCATGGTTTCACTTCTGTCAATGCTGTCTCCATCTTCTGACATATACTGAAGTGGAGGACTCTCTGTTGCAGACATTGTAGGTGTGGTTGCCATGCCTGGAGATGGTGTGAATGACATCTTGACTTGTTTCACTTTTTGTTCATATATTTAAGTTACATCAAGAACAAAGCAACACACACAGCCTGAGTCCAAAGAAACTTAAAGGAAGTGATTCGTATCTTTCAAACTTCCAGTCAGCAGTATCATAACCTTGTAACAAGGATACTGTTTTTATGTATTAGCACTGCACAATCTTTTAAAACGCTTGTTACAGAAACACATAAGCACCTCAGTGATGTGTTTTTTGCAACTTTCTGGCTGAGCCTCAGTCTTCATGTTTGCAATTTGACTTTATTTTGCCCACTGGCACTGTCCTTCCAATCCTGTTGCATTTAGGATGGTCCAGTCTCACTGAGAATCCGCCTAATAAGAGGTGAAATCACTTAGAAACACAGCTCCTTCGGTTGTTTTCCTCACTTATTTTTCCTGCAAGTTTATAAACAAACCTAAACAGCCTACTTACAATGTTTACTTATTCTTATAATCTTTTACTACAGAGTGCCATAAAATACCGTCTAATCGTCCTCAAACAAAAAGAAGAATTTAAAAATCGGTAGTCTGGAGAAAAAAGTCTTTCCTTTTCTTGATCGTATCAACTGGCTAAAATTCATAAAAATAATTAATAAATCTTAAATGTTACATTATAGGTTGTGCATTCGAAAATTGTTCTAAAACGTTATTTTTGAGGGTTAATTATACAGGGTGGTCCATTGATAGTGACCGGGCCAAATATCTCACGAAATAAGCGTCAAACGAAAAAACTACAAACAACGAAACTTGTCTAGCCTGAAGGGGGAAACCAGATGGCGCTATGGTTCGCCCGCTAGATGGCACTTCCATACGTCAAACGCTTATCAAAAGCGTTTTTTTAAAAGAGGAACCCCCATTTTTATTACATATTCGTGTAGTACGGAAATAAATATGAATGTTTTACTTGGACCACTTTTTTCGCTTTGTGATTGATGGCGCTGTAATAGTCACAGACATATAAGTACGTGGTATCACGTTACATTCCGCCAGTGCGGACGGTATTTTCTTCGTGATACATTACGCGTGTTGAAATGGACCGTTTACCAATTGCGGAAAATGTCGATATCGTGTTGACGTATGGCTATTATGATCAAAATGCCCAACGGGCGTGTGCTATGTATGCTGCTCGGTATCCCGGACGACAGCATCCAAGTGTCCAGACCGTTCACCGGATAGTTACGTTATTTAAGGAAACAGGAAGTGTTCAGACACATGTGAAACGTCAACCACGACCTGCAACAAATGATGATGCCCAAGTAGGTGTTTTAGCTGCTGTCGCGGCTAATCCGCACATCAGTAGCAGACAAATTGCGCGAGAATCGGGAATCTCAAAAACGTCGGTGTTGAGAATGCTACATCAACATCGATTGCACCCGTATCATATTTCTATGCACCAGGAATTGCATGGCGACGACTTTGAACGTCCTGTACAGTTCTTCCACTGGGTACAAGAGAAATCACGAGACGATGACATTTTTTGCATGCGTTCTATTTAGCGACGAAGCGTCATTCACCAACAGCGGTAACGTAAACCGACATAATATGCACTATTAAGCAACGGAAAATCCACGTTGGATGCGACAAGAGGAACATCAGCGACCTTGGCGGGTTAATGTGCGGTGTTGCATTATTGGAGGAAAGATAATTGACCCCCATTTTATCGATGGCAATCTAAATGGCGCAATGTACGCTGATTTCCTACGTAATGTTCTACCGATGTTACTACAAGATGCTTTACTGCATGACAGAATGGCGATGTCCGGCACATAGCTCGCGTGCGGTTGAAGCGGTATTGAATAGCATATTTCATGACAGGTGGATTGGTCGTTGAAGCACCAACCCCTGACCTGCATGTTCACCGGATCTGACATCCCCGGATTTCTGTCTGTGGGGAAAGTTGAAGGATATATGCTATGATGATCCACCGACAACACCTGACAACCTACATCAGCGTATTGTCAATGCATGTGCGAACATTACGGAAGGCGAACTACTCGCTGTTGAGAGGAATGTCGTTACATGTATTGCCAAATGCATTGAGGTTGACAGACACCATTTTGAGCATTTATTGCATTAATGTGGTATTTACAGGTAATCACGCTGTAACAGCTTGCGTTCTCAGAAATGATAAGTTCACAAAGGCAGATGTATCACATTGGAACAACCGAAATAAAATGTTAAAACGTACCTACGTCCTGTATTTTAATTTAAAAAACCTACATGTTACCAACTGTTCGTCTAAAATTGTGAGCCATATGTTTGTAACTGTTACAGCGCCATCTATCACAAAGATAAAAAAGTGGTCAAAATAAAACATCCGTATTTCTTTACGTACTACACGAATATTTAATAAAAATGGAGGTTCCTATTTAAAAAACCGCAGTTGATACCCGTTTGACCTATGGCAGCGCCATTAGCGGGCCAACCATAGCGCCATCTGGTTTCCTCCTTCAGGCTAGACAAGTTTCGTTGTTTGTAGTTTTTTCATTTGACGCTTATTTCGTGAGATATTTAGCCCAGTCACGACCAATGGATCACCCTGTACACAGGAAGGCAGACATTATGAGAATACCTTACAGTTCGTAACTACATTATTATTAGTTTTTTTTCGTGTGCCTTTCAGCTTTCATTTCGAAAGCCTCCCTTCCAATATCCCCCTCTCCCTTCCCGACATAGTTCTGCTTCTTACGACTCTACGTTTATCACAAAATTTACAAAGTCCGGCGTTACAGGTCCAGTCAAAATACGGCTCCGGTCTCAAAAAGCCGCATATCGTCAACAGTGAGCGATTTTCTAAACAGACACACTGAAAATCGACGTCTGTGAAAATCATACGAAATGATGGCCATTTTTGTTGCCACATATACACTAATCAACCAGGACATTACGACCACCGACCTACTGTCGATATAAACCTGTCAAGGCTATAGCAGCGTCACCTAGCGAGGAATGACTGCCAACCAGTAACATACACGGTGGATGTACACTACTGGCCATTAGAATTGCTACACCACGAAGATGACGTGCTATAGACGCAAAATTTAACCGACAGGAAGAAGATGCTGTGATATGCAAATGGTTAGCTTTTCAGGGCGTTCACACAAGGTTGGCGACGGTGGCGACACCTACAACTTTCTGCCATGAGGAAAGTTTCCAACCGATTTCTCGTACACAAACAGTAGTTGACCGGCGTTGCCTGGTGAAACGTAGTTGTGACGCCTCGTGTAAGGAGGAGAAATGCGTATCATCACGTTTCCGAGTTTGATAAGGGTTGTATTGTAGCCTATCACGGATTGCAGTTTATCGTATCGAGACATTGCTGCTCGCGTCGGTCGAGATCCTATGACTGTTAGCAGAATATGGAATCGGTGGGTTCAGGAGGATAATACGGAACGCCTTGCTGGATCCCAACGGCCTCGTATCACTGGCAGTCGAGATGACAGGCATCTTATCCACATGGCTGTAGCGGTTCGTGCAGTCACGTCTCGATCCCTGAGTTAACAGATGGGGACGTTTGCAAGACAACAACCATCTGCACCCACAGTTCGACGACGTTTGCAGCAGCATGGACTATCAGCTCGGAGACCTTGGCTGTGGTTAGCCTTGACGCTGCATCACAGACAGGAGCGCCTCCGATGGTGTACTCAACGACGAACCTGGGTGCACGAGTGGCAGAACGTAATTTTTTCGGATGAATCCAGGTTCTGTTTACAGCATCATGATGGTCGCATCCGTGTTTGGCGACAACGCGGTGAACGCACATTGGAAGCGTGTAATCGTCATACTGGCGTGATGGTATTGGATGCCACGTCTCGGTCCCCTCTTGTTCGCACTGACAACACTTTGAACAGTGGACGTTACATTTCAGATGTGTTACCAACCGATGCTCTACCCCTCCATTCGATCCCTACGAAACCCTACATTTCAGCAGGATAATGCAGAAGCTTATCTGACTAGGGGTAAGATAGATACTACTTACAGGAAAATTAAAGAGACCTTTGGAGAGAAGAGAACCACGTGTATGAATATCAAGAGCTCAGATGGCAACCGAGTTCTAAGCAAAGAAGGGAAGGCAGAAAGGTGGAAGGAGTATATAGAAGGTTTATACAAGGGCGATGTACTTGAGGACAATATTATGGAAATGGATGAGGATGTAGATGAAGACGAAATGGGAGATAAGATACTGCGTGAAGAGTTTGACAGAGCACTGAAAGACCTGAGTCGAAACAAGGCACCCGGAGTAGACAACATTCCATTAGAACTACTGACGGACTTGCGAGAGCCAGTCATAACAAACTCTACCAGCTGGTGAGCAAGATGTACGAAACAGGCGAAATACCCTTAGACTTCAAGAACAATATAATAATACCAATTCCAAAGAAAGCAGGTGCTGACAGATGTGAAAATTAATTAACTATCAGTTTAATTAGTCACAGCTGCAAAATATTAACGCGAATTCTTTACAGACGAATGGAAAAACAGGTGGATGCGGACCTCGGGGAGGATCAGTTTGGATTCCGTAGAAATGTTGGAACACGTGAGACAATACTGACCCTACGACTTATTTTAGAAGAAAGATTAAGAAAAGGCAAACCTACGTTTCTAGCATTTGTAGACTTAGAGAAAGCTTTTGACAATGTTGACTGGAATACTCTCTTTCAGATTCTGAAGGTGGCAGGGGTAAAATACAGGGCGCGGAAGGCTATTTACAATTTGTACAGAAACCAGATGGCAGTCATAAGAGTCGAGGGGCATGAAAAGGAAGCAGTGGTTGGGAAAGGAGTGAGACAGGGTTGTAGCCTCTCCCCGACGTTATTCAATCTGTATATTGAGCAAGCAAAGGAAACAAAAGAAAAATTCGGAGTAGGTATTAAAATTCATGGAGAAGAAGTAAAAACTTTGAGGTTCGCCGATGACATTGCAATTCTGTCAGAGACGTCAAAGGACTTGAAAGAGCAGTTGAACGGAATGGACAGTGTCTTGAAAGGAGAATATAAGATGAACATCAACAAAAGCAAAACGAGGATAATGGAATGTAGTCAAATTAAATCGGGTGATGCTGAGGGAATTAGATTAGGAAATGAGACACTTAAAGTAGTAAAGGAGTATTGCTATTTAGGAAGTAAAATAACTGATGATGGTCGAAGTAGAGAGGATATAAAATGTAGACTGGCAAAGGCAAGGATAGCGTTTCTGAAGAAGAGAAATTTGTTAACATCGAATATAGATTTATGTATCAGGAAGTCGTTTCTGAAAGTATTTGTATGGAGTGTAGCCATGTATGGAAGTGAAACATGGATGATAACTAGTTCGGGCAAGAAGAGAATAGAAGCTTCGAAATGTGGTGCTACAGAAGAATGCTGAAGATAAGGTGGATAGATCACGTAACTAATGAGGAGGTATTGAATAGGATTGAAGAGAAGAGAAGTTTGTGGCACAACTTTACTAGAAGAAGGGATCGGTTGGTAGGACAAGTTTTGAGGCATCAAGGGATCACAAATTAACATTGGAGGGTAGCGTGGAGGGTAAAAATCGTAGAGGGAAACCAAGAGATTAATACACTAAGCAGATTCAGAAGGATGTAGGTTGCAGTAGGTACTGGGAGATGAAGAAGCTTGCACAGGATAGAGTTGCATGGAGAGCTGCATCAAACCAGTCTCAGGACTGAAGACAACAACAACAACAACAATGCACGACCGCATGTTGCAGGTCCTGTACGTGCCTTTCCTGATACATAAAATGTCCGAATGCTGCCTTGGTCAGCACATTCTCCAGATCTCTCACCAATTGGAAACGTCTGGTCTATGGTGCCCGAGCAACTGGCTCGTCACAATACGCCAGTCAATACTCTTGATGAACTGTGGTGTCGTGTTGTTGTTGCATGGGCAGCTGTACCTGTACACGCCATCCAAGCTGTTTGACTCAATGCCCAGACGTATCAAGGCCGTTATTACAGCCAAAGGTGGTTGTTCTGGGTACTGATTTCTCAGGATCTCTGCACCCAAATTGCGTGAAAATGTAACCACATGTCAGTTCTAGTATAATATATTTGTCCAATGAATACCCGTTTATCATCTGCATTTCGTCTTGGTGTACCAATTTTAATGACCAGTAGTGCAGCATCAATGAGCGTTCTGACTATGTGTAGAATCTGAGTTTGGCCGAGGGCGCACTGGGATGGCCAGGAGGCTAGGCACGAGCATTTCGGAATCTACTACTTGTGGGGTGTTCGAGAAGTGCCGTGGTGAGTGTCTTCTATTCGTGGCGAAATCACTTTGGGCAGCCACCTTGCAATACAGATATCGGACACCGTAGGCTAGGCAGAGTGGTAAAACAGGACAGGCTGTGAACTGTGGCGTAATTAACATCAGACTTTAATGCCGAGCAGAGTACAGGTGTGCCTGAACATACATTGCATCGAACACTCCTATTGATGGGCCTCCACCGCCGACGACCAATGCATGTGACAATGTTAACACCACAAAATCGCCAGTTACGACTGAAATAGGCACGTGACCAACGAAACTGGACGTTAGAGCAGTGGTAGTGCATTCCATCGTCCCGATACGTTCTTCATCATGCCAATGGGAGGGCGCGAATCCGTGGTCTTCCAGGGGAACAGGTCATTCAGACCTGTACTGAGGAACGAAGACTTGCTGGTGACGGCTCAATTATGCTCTGGAGAATATTGACGTGGGCATCCATAGGTCCAGTGGAGCACCATGACTGCCAATGAGTATAGTACGCTGGTTGCAGAGCCCTTCATGGTGACGGAAGTGGCATTTTTCAGCAAGATAATGCGCCATGTCTCATTGCCAGGAATGTGATGGAGTGGTTCGAGGAACACAGTGGCGAGTTCCAGTTGATGTGCTGGCCCCCAATTCGCCAGATCTGAACCCGATCGAACACATCTTGGCTGTGATTGAACGTGGCTCATAACCCCTCTCCTCGGAATTTATCGGAATTAGATAACTTGCGTGTGCAGGTGTGGAGCCAGCTTCCTCCAGCGATCTATCAAGCCTTCTCTGCCTCCATGCCACGACGCGTCGCCGCTGTTGCCCGTGCTAAAGGTGGGCACACCGGCTATTAAGCAGGTGGTCATATGTTGTGGCTGATCAGTGTATCTACATATACAGGGTGCACCATAATTAACAGAGAAATCAGACATTAGTAAAAGTACGTGCTAATAGAAGCAGAAAGATTCCAGACAACATGGAGTCGCGAACGAGCCGTTTGCGAGACAATTGCGAATCTTTGATTATGAGCATACACTGACTTCGACATCTATATCTACATGACTACTCAGCAATTCACAGTTAAGCATGTGGCAGGAGGTTTATCGAACCACGTTCAAACGACACACATCAAAAAAAGTTTTACATCACTTCGGTTCCGAGAGTTTCGGAACCTGGACAGAAAACTAGAATAGAGGTCAACATAAACATCATTTTCATCCTTTTTATTGCTCATGTAAACCACACATTGCATGTTGTACCACCATTCAGCGAGACCTGCAGAGGTACCGGTCCAGATTGCTGTACACGCGGGTACCTCTGATACCTGGTGGCACGTCTTCTTGCATTGGTGCATGCCTGTATGCGTCGTAGCATACTATCTACAAGTTCATCAAAGCACTGTTGGTCCAGATTGTTCGACTCCTCAACGGCGATTCAGCGTAGATTCCTCAGAGTGGATGGTGGGTCACATCCTCCATAAACAGCCGTTTTCAGTCTATTCCAGGCTTGTTCGGTAGGAGATGCTGACCACTCTAATCGATCGATGTTATCCTGAAGGAAGCCCTTCACAAGATGTGCACGATGGTGACGGGAATTGTCGTCCATGAAGACGAATGCCTCACCAATACGCTGCCGATATGGCTGCACTTTCGGTCAGAGGATGTCGTTCACTTGCCGTACTGCCGTTACGGCGCCTTCCATGACCACCGGTGGCGTACGTCGGCCCCACATAATGGCACCCCAAAACATTAGGGAACCTCCACCTTGCTTCACTCGCTGGACAGTGTGCCTAACGCTTTCAGCCTGACCGGGTTACCTCCAAACACGTCTCTGACGATTGTCTGCTTGAAGACATATGCGACACTCATCGATGAAGAGAACGTGATGCCAATCCTCAGCAGTCCATTCGGCATGTATCGGGCAAATCTGTACCGCACTGCATGGTGGCGTGGTTGCAAAGATGGGCCCCGCCATCGACGTCGGGAGTGTAGTTGTGCATCATGCAGCCTATTGCGCACAGTTTGCGTCGTACTCGTAACACGACGTCCTGTGGCTGCACGAAAAGCATTATTCAACATGGTGGTGTTGCTGTCAGGGTTCCTCCGAGCCATACTCCGCAGGTAGCGGTCATCCACTGCAGTAGTAGCCCTTGGGCGGACTGAGCGAGGCATGTCATCGGCAGTTCCTGTCTCTCTCTATCTTCTGCATGTCCGAACAACATCCGCCTTGGTTCACTCCGAGACGCCTGGACACTTCCCTTGTTGAGAGCAATTCCTGAGAAAAAAGTAAAAATGCGGATGTGATCGAACCGCTGTACAGACCATCTAGGCATGATTGAACTACAAACAACACGAGCCGTGTACCTTCATCATCGTGGATTGCTTGGTACTGATCGGCTGTCGGAACCCCTTCGTCTAATAGGCGCAGCTCATGCATGGTTGTTTACGTCTTTCGGCGGGTTTAGTGACATCTGTGAACAGTCAAAGGGACTGTGTCTGTGATACAATATCCGCGGTCAATTTCTATCTTCAGGAGTTCTGGGAATCGGGGTGATGCTAAACTTTTCTTGATGTGTGTATTTCACCACTGTCGAACAGCGTACAAGAAAAACGAACACTAAAAAACACGAAATAAATATTCCAGAATTCGAATCTAGTATAACTGCCAACTTGAGTAATTTAGAAATAGATACCCTCGGTACATCGAAACAGTTTAAATCACTCGTTAAAGCAAAGGCCTCCTCTCGGCATTGTGTATCACACATGTTCCATTCTGAGTAAGCTGATGCAATAGCTCCAGTTTTCAGCGATCATGTGTAAGCGTTTATTCTTCAAAAGATCCGTACCTAAAGACTGGAAGGTGCACAAATCACACTAATACCAAAGAAAGGAAAGAGGAGTAATCCGCTGAATCATCGACCCATATCACTAACTTCAGTTTGCAGTAGGATTTTGGAACATGTAGTGTCTTCCAACGTTATGTATTACCTCGAAGAAAACAATTTATTGACATATAGCCAACAGGGATTCAGAAAACATCGTTCTTGCGAAACACAACTAGCTCTTCACTCTCACGAAGTAATGAGTGCTACCGACGGGCGTTATCAAACTGATGATACACTTTTAGATTTCTAGAAGGCCTTTGGTACCGTTCTTCGCAAGTGACTTTTAATTACATTGCATGCCTACGGAGTTTCATCTCAGTTCTCTCAGTGGATTCGCAGTTTCCTATCAGAAAGGTCAGAGTTCGTAATAACTGGCGGAAAATCATTGAGTAAAACAGAAGTAACATTTGGCTTTTCCTAGGGATGAGTTGCAGACCTTACATTGTTCCTGAGCTACATGAACGATGCAGGAGACAATTTGAGCAGACGTCTTACATTGTTTGCAGATGATGCTATCATTTACCGTCATGTAATGTCATCAGATGATAAAAACGAATTGCAAAATGCTTTAGACGAGATATCTGTACGGTGTACAAAAGTGGCGATTGACTCTAAAACAGGAAAGTGTGAAGTCATCCACATGAGCAATAAATAGTATCCGCTAAATTTCAGTTACACGATAAATCGCACAAATATAAAGGCTGTAAATTCAGCTAAATACTTAGGGATAGCAATTACGAATAACTTAAATTGGAAAGATTACATAAATAATGCTGTAGAGGAAGCAAACCAAAGACTGTGACTTACTCACAGAATATTTAGAAAATGCAACAGGTCTACTAAAGGGACATCTTACACTACGCTTGTCCGCCCTCGTATGGAGTAATGCTGCGCGGTGTCGGATTCGCATCACACATGACTGACGAAGGACATCGAAATAGTTCGAAGAAGGGCAGCTCGTTTTGTATTATCGCGAAATAGGGGAGAGAGTGCCATGAATTATATATATATATATATATATATATAGGGGACTGATGACCACAGATGCTGAGTCCCATAGTGCTCAGAGCCATTTTTGTGCGAGCTCTGATTTCTCTTATTTTATCACGGTGATATATATATCCTATGAGAACGGGAATATATATATATATATATATATATATATATATATATATATATATATATATATATGGGACTGATGACCACAGATGCTGAGTCCCATAGTGCTCAGAGCCATTTTTGTGCGAGCTCTGAGCTTGGCGTGCATCCGTGCGTCGCTGCGGCCCGGTCCCAGGTCGATGGGCACGTGCACCTTCCGCCGACCACTGGCGACAACATCGATGTACTGTGAAGACCTCACGCTCCACGGGTTGAGCAATTCGGCGGTACGTCCACCCGGCCTCCCGCATGCCCACTATACGCCCTCGCTCAAAGTCCGTCAACTGCACATACGGTTTACGTCCACGCTGTCGCGGCATGCTACCAGTGTTAAAGACTGCGATGGAGCTCCGTATGCCACGGCAAACTGACTGACACTGACGGCGGCGGTGCACAAATGCTGCGCAGCTAGCGCCATTCGACGGCCAACACCGCGGTTCCTGGTGTGTCCGCTGTGCCGTGCGTGTGATCATTGCTTGTACAGCCCTCTCGCAGTGTCCGGAGCAAGTATGGTGGGTCTGACACACCGGTGTCAATGTGTTCTTTTTTCCATTTCCAGGAGTGTATGACATACCACAGCCGAGAGCAGGTGGGGGGGAAACTGGACAGATGATGGGAAAATAAAAAAGGGGGGAAGGTGAGGAAAAGCGAAGGGGGGGGGGGATGCAGATCTTTCGTCAAGGGATTGGTTAAATACGATTCCTAAGTATAGAGCTATTGTACAAGCACACTCTGAAAGGAACTTTATTGGTATACTACCTGCAGCGGAGGACTCGCCTGTGTTTCAAGCTGCTTCGCTACACCGACGATATCTACTTCTGAGTCACTTATGTCGGCACCTGTTGTTGATTCCAATTATGGAATATTTAATTCGTCTTCTCTGATGAAGGAATTTCGGAAAACAGTGTTTAGTAACTCCGCCGCACTGGCAGTGTCATCGCTAGCGTTACTGTTAACTCGCTACATTGAGTGACTCACTGGAGACACTGGAGAGTGCTGCCCACTCCAGAGGTATTTGTGCTTGAGGGACAAATGTCAGCAGACGCCTTTCCAAGGGCATCTCTACATCTACATAGCAAACCTCCGTGATCTGCATGGCAGAGGGCATATCCCGTTGTACTGGTTATTAGGGTTTCTTTCCTTTACATTCACGTATGAGGAGCGGAATAACGATTGTCTGAATTCTGTAATTATTCTAATCTTATCCACACCATCCCTATGTGAACGATACTTAAGGGTTTTTAGTCATTTATAGCCGGTTCTCAAAACTTTCTTAGTTCCCCTCACCTGTTCAGGACCTACCCCCACCCCCCCACCCCCCATTTGCCCTTGGCTATGGTGTGTCCTGTTTGTGCCGACATTTCAGTGCAGTGTTTACAGTGAGTGTTCAGTGTTATGTGTCTTTTCCGAAGTGTTGGGAACGGAGTCATATTGTCGCTGGGTGTGATTTTTATATCTCTTGCGAACAGAAACCAGACGGTCGCCATGTTTTTTAATTGTCTGTCTACTATTTTATCTGTCTCCTTCCTGTGTATTTTATTAGCATTGCCAACCCTTTGTTATATGTTTCAACTTTCCACAATTTTCCGCCGTTTTACACTTTAAGTCACCGTTTTATCGCCTGCTTTTATTGTTTCTTATGTTCTTCTTACGTTTTAAAAAGTCTGTAGGCTGCAGAGCAACGTAATAAGCTGCTGCCAGCCAGCCCCCTTCGGGGGGAATCGAAATTCAATAAAGAAAAAAAAAGAACTTTCTTAGTAGATTTTCTCGGCATAGTTTACGTCTATCTTCAAGAGTCTGTATGTTCAGTTTCTTCAGAATACCTGTGACACTCTCTTACGGATCAAACAAACCTGTGACCATTCGTGCTGCTCTCCTCTGTATGCGTCCAATATCCCCTGCTTGTCATATTTGATATGGATCCCACACACTGGAGCAATATTCTAGAACCGATCGCACAAGTGATTTGTAAGCAGTCTCCTTTGTAGACTGATCGCACTTCCCCAGTGCTCTACCAATAATCCGAAGTCTGCCATCTGCTTTACCCACTATTGAACCTATGTGATCTTTCCGTTTCATCTCCCTGCAAATTGTTCCTCCCAGGTATTTGTGCGAGTTGACCTATTCCAACAGTGATTCACTGATGTTAAAGTCATGGGCTACTACGTTTTTTCGTTTTGTGAAGTGCACAGTTTTACTTTTCCGAACATGTAAAGCAAGATCTAAGTGAATATTTATGCAGCTTCTTTCAGACAGTTCTTCGTTATAGATAATAGCATCATGTACAAAAAGTATGAGATTATTATTAATACCTACAGATATACCCGCATTGCAAGGCTGAAAACAGTAAATCCGTCGGCTGTCGCGCTCGTGGCCGCGTCCCATGTGTGCTAAACGGCAAATATGTAGATTTTGATTTGTGAATGTCAACTTAACGTGAATAATAGGCGATTTTCTAACAGTTGTCGTCTTTCATTACAATCCGAATGGATCCGAACCATTTTACAGCCGTCCTACATTCATGATCCTCCGGTAACCTTCATTCTTTACATTTTCGTCTGCGAACGCTGACGTTTTGGTCCTTCCAGGCCGGACTGTGGTGCATTCTACGAAGTAACTTGCAGCGGCTGCCATCCATTGGCAGGACAGCAGTGACAAGTATCAACGAAGCTACACGGAGACGAAGCCAGCAGCATCGACACGGCGCAT
Organism: Schistocerca gregaria; assembly: GCF_023897955.1. Taxonomy (NCBI): domain Eukaryota; kingdom Metazoa; phylum Arthropoda; class Insecta; order Orthoptera; family Acrididae; genus Schistocerca; species Schistocerca gregaria. The sequence continues at coordinate 427,119,357 of NC_064927.1, forward strand.
CTAAAGGTTAAGTGCCTGGTCTGGCTATCCTGTCCCAAGTCGTTCCCACACATTGCAACTGCTGCCTCTGCTGTTGTCTGCCACCGATAGCTTTTTATGACGGACACAACCTAAGGAAAGAATCTTGTTACCACACAGTATATGGCGCAAGCAAGTCTCACGCGTTTGTTAAAGTTTACAAACGAATCCGATGCAACAGGAAAATCCGATACACTGAATATTACTGTCAGGCTAGAACAGCTACCAAAGATCGTGAAGAAGTACGAGGACACGCAGTCATATCTCGAATTATTCAAAGATGTAGAATGCGTGCTGAGGACACACAAACTTCCGAAAACCCGTTCTTCAGGGTTAAAAACAATCAAGTGCGAGAAATTCAGATGAATGTTTTATCAGATGCTGGATCTGCCTTGAGTGGTTCAAAACGTGCCATAAAGTCACCCACCAAAAACGATGTTATTGTTCATCTTGTAATATTAGTAATTTTCAACTCACAGACATTAATGTACGCTCAATAGTAAACGCCTGACGGCTTAGAGTTATCGAACAATTGTAAAGTAAAAGAAATGAACCATTGCATAGCAACGACAGAATCTATTATTCTTTATCTTTGCCGTTCTTGCGCGGTGCCTGTGAATCTCTATGTACATGTATCGATCAATGATATAAAAAAGAAATTTTATTGTTTCAAGACAAATGAGGCATTTGGCGCCTCACCTTTTACTGGATGTATTCCATGAAAGGCGGACGCAGACTTGCTGCCTTCCACAACGGTATTTTATATTTCATGTGAAAATATTGAGTGAATATGCTAATTGCTATTTTTCCAATCAGAAAACATGTAGTTTCATGTAACTGATTACTAAAAGACAGCATCAAGAGGACACTTTTACTGTTATGTATAAAGTATTTAACCACAATGGTCATCTATTGTAATTTAATATGAAAAGTGTAAGTAGGCTGTTTAGGTTTTCTTATTGGTAACGCCACGTAGCGCTCTGTATGAAAATCGCTGGCTGTGCTGTGTGCAGTCTGTGGCTGGTTTGCATTGCTGTCTGCCATTGTAGTGTTGGACAGCGGCAGCTGGCTGTTAGCGGCGCGTAGCGTTGCGCAGTTGGAGGTGAGCCGCCAGCAGTGGTGGGCGTGGGGAGAGAGAAGGTGGAGTTTTGAAATTTGTTTTAAGAATGGATGTCATGAAGTGATATATATATATATATATATATATATATATATATATATATATATATATATATATATATATATATATATATATATATATTATGACTATTAAGGTAAATACATTGTTTGTTCTCTATTAAAATCTTTCATTTGCTAACTGTGCCTATCAGTAGTTAGTGATTTCCGTAGTTTGAATCTTTTATTTAGCTGGCAGTAGTGGCGCTCGCTGTATTGCAGTAGTTCGAGTAACGAAGATTTATGGTGAGGTAAGTGATTTGTGAAAGGTATAGGTTAATGTTAGTCAGGGCCATTCTTTTGTAGGGATTATTGAAAGTCAGATTGCGTTGCGCTAAAATATTGTGTGTCAGTTTAAGCACAGATTTGTGTAATTTTTCTAAGGGGACGTTTCAAAAGGTACGTAGCATTAAAAAAAAAAAGTGTGTTAAAGATAAGTGTGCTTATATAAGTAAATTAACCTTGATGATTTCCATCTCCTCATTTACTCAATTGATGATTATTTCGTGTTATGATCACGCTGATTGGCCGAACGCAGCATGAGGCAGAAGGGATATTATCGCTTTCCTATTATTTCTGAACCAACATTTTTTTAATTGTGTAGTGTTGCATTTCTTTTAAAATCTATAAATCTTCTGGTCCTTCGTGTTGTTCCGGGTATGACTACATAGCAAATCATATAAAAATGAGCAGAAATGATAATGTCTCCCTTATTCCGGTATTTAATGCTCAACTTATGTTATTATAGTAGTGTAATCAATCCATGATTCTGTTGTCAAGTGGCCCACCAAAATATTCATTTTTCCAACATTTAAAAAAAAACAATTCTTTTTTCTTTTTGCACCCCAAGAGCAATGCTACAATCGTCCAGTGACTAACACTAAATTTGAAGTAGTCCTTTTATTTGGTTTGTAACAACTACAGCAATCCTCGATCGATTGCACGTCTGTTAACGCTACCACAATTGACAAAGACATATACAAGTGAACTTCGTGTACTACTGGATGAGGTTTCAAGCAATGTACATCCACTCATGACATTACAGTTAGATGTCTCTTTGCAAGACCTAATTACATCACAACTCCTTATAGACAGGGCTGAACACTCTGTAGGAACAGAGATTGAAGGCAGTCTGCGTTCGAAGAGCTCTCTGACATTCAAACAAACGTTTGCTTTTCTCGAAAACTAATGCAAATCATTAGGAAACGTAAAGGCTACAGCATCACCACGTCACAATGTGACAGGTGATAGACATCAGAATAACACCAAGCAGTTTTGGCGTTCTAGACATACTTACGTCGCTACCACCGCTGCGTGTATCATGTGTTACCAGGCTCGTGCGTTGCAAAAGTGCAGCAAATTCAAACAAGTCTCATGTAGTGAACACAAAGCTTTTGTAATGCCCAATAATGTGTTCTAGAATTGTCTGAGTGATCGCAGGGCTTGTAACTGCAACATCTGAGGTTACCATTCCTGTGCCTCTTTCATTAGGAAAACAAATACACTGAAAAGCCAAAGGAACTGATACACCTGCCCAATATCGCGTAGGGCCCCAGCGAGCACGCAGAAGTACCGCATCAGGACTTGCCATGGACTCGACTAATGTCTGAAGTAGTGTTGGAGGGAGCTGACACCATGAATCCCTGCAGGGCTATCCATAAAACCGTAAGAATACGAGGGCGTGGAGATCTCTTCTGAATACCACGTTGTAAGGATCCCAGATACGCTCAATAAAGTTCATATCTGCGGAGTTGGGTGGCCATTGGAAGTGTTTAAACTAAGGAGAGTGTTCCTGGAGCAATTATGGACATGTGGGGTGCCGCATTGTCCTGCTGAAATCGCCCAAGTCCGTCGGAATGCACAATGGACATGAATGGAACAGGTCATCAGACAGGATATTTACGTACGTGTCACCTGTCAGAGTCGTATCTACACTCCTGGAAATTGAAATAAGAACACCGTGAATTCATTGTCCCAGGAAGGGGAAACTTTATTGACACATTCCTGGGGTCAGATACATCACATGATCACACTGACAGAACCACAGGCACATAGACACAGGCAACAGAGCATGCATGCACAATGTCGGCACTAGTACAGTGTATATCCACGTTTCGCAGCAATGCAGGCTCCTATTCTCCCATGGAGACGATCGTAGAGATGCTGGATGTAGTCCTGTGGAACGGCTTGCCATGCCATTTCCACCTGGCGCCTCAGTTGGACCAGCGTTCGTGCTGGACGTGCAGACTGCGTGAGACGACGCTTCATCCAGTCCCAAACATGCTCAATGGGGGACAGATCTGGAGATCTTACTGACCAGGGTAGTTGACTTACACCTTCTAGAGCACGTTGGGTGGCACGGGATACATGCGGACGTGCATTGTCCTGTTGGAACAGCAAGTTCCCTTGCCGGTCTAGGAATGGTAGAACGATGGGTTCGATGACGGTTTGGATGTACCGTGCACTAATCAGTGTCCCCTCGACGATCACCAGAGGTGTACGGCCAGTAAAGGAGATCGCTCACCACACCATGATACCGGGTGTTGGCCCTGTGTGCCTCGGTCGTATGCAGTCCTGATTGTGGCGCTCACCTGCACGGCGCCAAACACGCATACGACCATCATTGGCACCAAGGCAGAAGCGACTCTCATCGCTGAAGACGACACGTCTCCATTCGTCCCTCCATTCACGCCTGTCGCGACACCACTGGAGGCGGGGTGCACGATGGTGGGGCGTGAGCGGAAGACGGCCTAACGGTGTGCGGGACCGTAGCCCAGCTTCATGGAGACGGTTGCGAATGGTCCTCGCCGATACCCCAGGAGCAACAGTGTCCCTAATTTTCTGGGAAGTGGCGGTGCGGTCCCCTACGGCACTGCGTAGGATCCTACGGTCTTGTGATCATTGCTTGTACAGCCCTCTCGCAGTGTCCGGAGCAAGTATGGTGGGTCTGACACACCGGTGTCAATGTGTTCTTTTTTCCATTTCCAGGAGTGTAGACGTATCGAGGGTCCCATCTCACTCCAAGTGCACACTCTCCACACCATTACAGAGCCGCCTCCAGCTTCTACAGTCCTCTGCTGCCATCCAGGGTCCATAAATTCATGAGGTTGTGTCCATACCCGTACAGTCCATCCGCTCGGTACAATCTGAAACGAGACTCGTACGACCAGGCAACATGTTTCCAGTCATCAACAGTCCTACATCTGTGTTGACGGGCCCAGGTGAGGCGTGAATCTTTGTGTCGAGCAGTCATCAAGGGTACACGAATCGGCCTTCGGCTCCGAAAGCCCATATCGATGATGTTTCGTTGAATGGCTCGCTCGCTGACACTTGTTGATGAACCAGCATTGAACTCTGCAGCAATTTGTAGAAGGATTGCACTTCTGTCACGTTAAACAATTCTCTTCAGTCGTCGTTGGTTCCCTTCTTTCAGGATTTTTTTCTGGCTGCAGCGACGTCGGAGATTTGATGTTTCTCTGGATTCCTGATATTTGCGGTACACTCATGAAATGGTCGTACGGGAAAATCCCCACTTCATCGCTGACCCAGAGATACTGTGTCCACGCGGTCGTGCGCCGACTATAACACAACGTTCAAACTCACGAAAATCTTGATAACCTGCCATTGTAGCAGAAGTGACTGATTTAACAACTGCGTCAGACACTTGTTGTCTTACAGGTATATAGGCGTTACCGACCACAGCGCCTTATCCTGCCTGGTTACATATCTCTGTATTTCAATACGTATGCCTACACCGGTTTCTTTGGCGCTTCAGTGAGATATAACGGTGCTCGTTTTTGACGCGCAATGTGGCTGTAGTCGTCAAGATAAGGATACCGTAATTTGCTTCCGGCCGTGAGCGTGAATAATGTGTAACGTTAGCGTGAGTGTAGGGAATGTCGTCCCAGAAACTCATTTCAGAAAGCGAGGTGTTATTAGAACCTCGTAGAATGATTTCATTACGCTGATTTAATTACTATCGTCTACTAATCGACAATAATGCACAAATAATGTACAAATTTCTAACAGCCACGTGGTTACCATGTGGTTGTAAGAAATTTCTGCAGTAATGTTTCATCTTAATGTGAGGTGTGTAAAGTGTTATTTATACAAGGTGAGGTATGCGACAATGTAGTGCTCTTCCACGTTGGTTTTTCAGCTGCTTGACAGTGACAAGTAGTCGAAATCAGCTAATCGCACGATTAAATAAAAATTACGTTACAGCCTCCTATGGACCACGTTTACGTTTGCTAAACATCTGGAGGATATGGATCTCCACAAATACAAAATTTTAACAAATCAATTGTTGTGTCTTAGTCTCTTGTACTCTTTGAACTTCGTCCACTGGTAGGTAAAGGTTATTAATTGCTCAACAAGTCAGTGAGTGTAGGGAATGTCGTCCCAGAAACTCATTTCAGAAAGCGAGGTGTTATTAGAACCTCGTAGAATGATTTCATTACGCTGATTTAATTACTATCGTCTACTAATCGACAATAATGCACAAATAATGTACAAATTTCTAACAGCCACGTGGTTACCATGTGGTTGTAAGAAATTTCTGCAGTAATGTTTCATCTTAATGTGAGGTGTGTAAAGTGTTATTTATACAAGGTGAGGTATGCGACAATGTAGTGCTCTTCCACGTTGGTTTTTCAGCTGCTTGACAGTGACAAGTAGTCGAAATCAGCTAATCGCACGATTAAATAAAAATTACGTTACAGCCTCCTATGGACCACGTTTACGTTTGCTAAACATCTGGAGGATATGGATCTCCACAAATACAAAATTTTAACAAATCAATTGTTGTGTCTTAGTCTCTTGTACTCTTTGAACTTCGTCCACTGGTAGGTAAAGGTTATTAATTGCTCAAGAAGTCATCGTTAAAAACGAAAGGTATTATCAATTAAATGAGACGATAAAAAACGTGGTCTCACAGCTGGTGACACATGTGTCAGACTACGACTTCATCACAGTCTTCTGAGGCAGCCGATGCAGCAAAAATAGAGCAAATGTTGAGTCCAGAGCATTCCAGTAAAGCGGCGTTTTATTTTGTCAAAAACTACGTTGGAAAGAAGTGATAATTTATGCACTATAAACCAGAATAGGAGTGTGGGGACTTTGAACAATAATATCGCTGAAGGACGACGTATATACACTCTTCTGGAGCCATAGTTAGTACTCTTTTTCCTTTGGTATCGAACAGACGCTATGTAGTGTACTAAGTGGGAATGAAACAGTCTGTGCAGAACGCAGTGCGGCTGCTAATAACCCACTCTCATATCGTCTAGAATATGTAAACCTGCCCACATTGGTGCCCCCGAGCCGTGAATACGTGAGTCACGATCGCGCAAAGTTGTCTTGCCGAACACTAATGTACGCCGGTGCGAGCGCCGTGGATGTCTGAAGTGACAGCGACTATCGACTTAGTGAAGAGGGTGAAAATTTTGGTCAACCTCAAATTACAAGTGTATCTTGTGTGCTGACAGTAACGACTTCACGATGTTTTACCCCGAGAACCAGTAACTGTGACATACATGTAATGATTCTCACAATCCGCGAACACGTGGTCGTCACAAACAAAAGTTTTGCATAAAATTAGCGATAAAATTCAGAATAGCTATGCAAATTGGACAGAACACGTTACTGTGAGACACGTTCTGGGAACTTAAGAGCCTCATATCCGTACTTAATACGTGCTGAGATAACAAAGACATGTGGAAATTAGATTACGAACTGAAATCGAAATTAGCGAAATTTCAGAAATCTGTTCGGTTATACTATACTGGTGAGATCACCAACGAACTAAATCAGACTAAACTAAGAAGATACATCACGCGTCCACAAGTTTGAACAAAGGTAAAACAGAACAGTAGCTTCCATGTGTGGCTAAGTGCAAATGCTTATATTGTTCCGAAATTAGCAAGAAAAATTCAGAATACCGCTAACGAGCAATGAGCGATGAGAGCAAGACGTTAGTTTTGACTGGATCAGAAATCTACAAAATTAATATAATGAATAACTATGAACTTTTTGGAACCCAAGAACTCCGTTCCTCCGGAAGTTCCCAGAGAGCTACTATCGTTCGTCCAAGGCGAACAGAAACCTCATTGCTGTCTGATACATGCGTTATAGGGTTTATGCTGACATAGTTGCAGACTACTTTTACTCCCGCAGATCTTCACATTAAATTTTTTTGTACATTCACTCGCGCTTTTCATCCATGAAGTGAGAGGAGGAAAGGATTACATACTGACATAGTGCACATAAATGTACTCGATATGCGTATGGGACTAAATATCTTATTGAATGTGAAGTAAAATAAAGATAATATTGAAACGTCTCTGTCGAGTCTTTTCATACATGTTTGCCTCATGTGATTCAGTTACGTCTCATTTGATCCACTGCGTAATTTCGATTTTGCTTATTAACTCTCCCAGAAAGACTGAGCAGTGGAACTGAAAGTAATTTACTATATATCCAATGTAAAATGCAAGCAAATGGTGCTTTTCAATGTATTGTATTCTAATTCTATGTTCTATGTGAAATCATGAGAAATATTTATCATGCCCCTCCGTTATGTTAACTTGAATGTGAGTGAATGGGTGTTTTTCGTATCTTTTCGGGCTTATTTTGTGGTGGAAGCTAGTTGGTTGTCGTCTGCTGGGAGCAGAAGATGAGTGCCTGTCGTTTGGTAGGTTTCACAGGCTCACCAACTTAGAATTGCTTACCTGAGCAGAGAGGTTCATCCGAGGTTCATCCCTTTTGTCCCGAAATTTGTGTGTTTGTCAGGTTGGTGGCGGAAACGATCCCTCTGGTCGCTTCCGTCTCAGCCAGGGGTTGCTAGGAGCTTTGTGCAAAGCAGGCACTCTTCTCGAGGCTGTTGGTGAGTGCGGTTCGCAGCTCCTAAGTAAGGCTTCTAGTACTAATGACAAAGTAGGAGATAATGTTAATCGCGATTTTCCTATGTTAAATTCATTGGAATATTTAAGTCGTTCAGCCTAAATGAAACCTTACGAATTTCTGCTCGGACTGTGGTACAATTGGTTAACAATAGGTCATGATCGTGTTTAAAAATAGTGGTGCAGGAAATTGGCTTTGTTCCTTTGGGACATGGTCGTGTGGAACATCCACTATTGAACATGATTAGGAACAGCTAGTGAGCTTATATCTCGTACCAATGTGAGACTAATTGTGTGTTTTACTTGAGTGGTTTTATTTTTTCTATTTTTTGTGGTTTCTTGGTGATATTATATGCTTGTGTTCGTATTGTAATACGTGTTTGGTAAACCATGTACGTTTCCTACTGCATACCGATAGGTTTTTCCAGTGCTAATTTAATCTGTTTTGTGCGGGATAAAGTCGTTGAAACATCGGATTTTCGTGAATTAAGGCGAACTTTTGTAATGGTTTAATTCTAAACGGACCACGTGTACCTTGAATCATCGGAAGGTTTCTACCATGGTGATTTACTTTTCCGTTGTAGTGACAAATTCATTTTATAGTCGTTCCCTAAGAAAAGAAACGCTTCTTGTATTTGTGCTTTCCACTTAAATTCTGCTTTGAAACCATAAATGTGTGACCCAATTCACCACGTGCTAAACTGCGTTCTTGGCACGTGGACGCACGGCTTCTCATCTCATGTACTTACGCTGACCAAATCTTGCAACGAAAATAAACCTCTTTGCAAATTAGTACATGTTTGTAAAGGTGGTCGGTTTTTCCTGTGATCTTTCTCTGTCGTGTGAATCTAGATTAAATCATTGAGAGGATGTTTCCAGTTTCCCCTTCCTCACCTTTTCCATCAATCACAACAGTTAAATTGAATAATATAATCTCACTTATCGAAAATAGATTAATGTAGTTCATGTTCAGGCACCAGCTAAGTGTACCCATAGGATGTGCACGCTATTTCAAACATCTTTACTAACGAATAAATATGTCGTAAAGGATAATACTGTGTGTGTGCTGCTACTTCATTTGTTTCCATTGAATTCCAAATTTGAATTAATTCCAGTTCAGTCATTCTTGTATGTTAGGAAGGGCTTGAGCTGGTGGCGACCCTGTAAATTTTATTGTAAAAAAATTTTCTTTTGATGGTAGCTTAACCGCAGATATTTGCCAAGTGTGGATGCAATTCGGTACTTAATATGGTTCGATTCAGTCCATTATCATCGATAAGGTTACGACGTGTAGCTTACACCTACAAATAGAAATAGCTCCCACTGTAGACCAACGACCTAGCGGTTTACATAAGTAGCTTACAATATACGTTGTGGCCACTATAGACACACTTAGTTGCCCAATCTTTTTTAATGTAGTTTACAGTTTGCGCCCAGAACGGAGGTTCCAGAGGTGGGGATATCAAATGTTAATCAAAATCATGAAGAGGTTCATGTAGAGACCCTTCGAGGTCTGACAATAGGAACACTACATCAGTGCTCCACGTATGCATCAACGCCGTGCCCTCGCCGTATAGAAAATTTCGTGCTACAAATCGTACATCGACCCACCACCACGTCTCCAGCGCAGCTCACATAACGACAACAATGAACCCCCCCATACTGTGAACTGGCCTCCTTCCGACGCTGACTACCACTTGCACCGACCTCAGCGGCGTAAATTCAACAGTCAACTGTGGCGATTATCCTACATTTCAAGCTTCCACGAGCTCGCCTCAAGCGGCATTCCGTATCAGGACAGAACAACAGCAAGAGGCAAACAATCACGGCACCATGTTGCCATCGCCACCACAGTCGCGATACGCCGGACAGCACGGTAACTACACACCACAATATGCAACGTGCACCCAAGCTGTCTGCACGCCACGCCTCCTCGCCGGGCCTAACACAAAGCTCCGGCCGTTCTGCGCGGACGACGCGATGTAATAGTTTGTCACAGCTGAATCTTTTTCTGCACACCGAGACATTACAGAAGATTTAGAAAAATTCGTCGCTCTACTATGTCACTTAGGCGAGAACGCCGTACTAGCGAGTGACTTCATCCTGTCACTGCCGCCCTTCAATAAATATGAGACGGCGCAACGAGCGATTCTGAAAAGATTCGCACACCCACCCTAACAACAACTACATCGCGAATGAGATTTTCACTCTGCAGCGGGGTGTGCGCTGATATGAAACTTGCTGGCACATTAAAACTGTGTGCCGTATCGAGACTCGAACTGGGGACCTTTGTCTTTCGCGGGAAAGTGCTCTACCAACTGGGCTACCCAACCACGACTCACGGCCCATACTCTCACCTTCACTTCTGCCAGTACTTTGTCTCCTACCTTCCAAACTTTACAGAAACTCTTCTGCGACACTCTTGAAAGAAAGGATATTGCGGAGACATGGCTTAGCCACAGCCTGGGTGATGTTTCCAGAATGAGATTTTCACTCTGCAGCGTAGTGTGCGCTGATATGAAACTTCCTAGCAGATTAAAACTGTGTGCCGGACAGAGACCCAAACTGGAGGCCTTTGCCTTTCACGGGCAAGTGCTCTACCAATGTAGTGTAACGACGTAAGTTTTGAATAAATGATTTTCTTTTGCCGTATGACCATGTGCATACTTCGTCACCTACGTCAGTTACAAAACACTTCAAAATTACTTAAATTCTTTTTAAATTTGCCTCTGAATGGTTCTTGAACGAAACTGTAATTAAAACATCATCATTTGAGTCGTATGCGCAGAATTACGTCACTCAGTCCAATTGGATTGCGCAAACGTTTTTGAATTTAGATGTCTTTTGTTTCTTCTCAGAAATTATATCAATGCAAGTTATCTGCTTTAATAAATATTAAAACCACATTGAATAAACTTTTAAGACTCAAACTCGATCAGTAATACTTCTTCGTTAATATAATTCTTCCTAAATAAATTCTCGGAACACGTATTTAAACTTTTGTAGTATACACTAGTTTATTATCTTCATATATACTACATATAGACGTGAACATGAGCGTTGACAAGATAGGACTGAACATTTACAACATGATTAATCTTTCTATGACGTCATTGTTGTAGAAACATTACAAATTCTTATTTTTTCAGTTTTTAGAAGCACGACGCAACAACTCGGTTTCAGGATCTTCTGTTGCTGTTTGGCTGTCGACCCGCGACGTATAGTGGCCAGCAATTTTCTCTCTGGTCCGGCAGCGAAGATGCTATTTCCGTTCGTTGCGCCGCCCTCTCCGTACATGAAACTTAAAAAGAAGTACAAAACTTTAGATAATTTACAAATATTACAAAATACATAAACAAAACACTAAATTTAACTTACATTCGCCTGCAAACTGGGCTGACACTGGTGGATGGGTGACGCTTCAATTTCGCGTCCCACCACACGAACTAAGCAACCCAAGCACGACTCATGGCCCGTCCTCACAACTTTACTTCTACTGGCAGAAGTAAAGCTGTGAGGACGGGCCGTGAGTCATCCTTGGGTAGCTTAGTTGGTAGAGCACTTGCCCGCGGAAGGCAAAGGCCCCGAGTTCTAGCCTCGGTCCGGCACACAGTTTTAACCTGCCAAGAAGTTTCAAATACATCGAGCTTTGTATGAGGCACGCCTTGACGATGGCACTCCGTCACAGATGCGGCTCCGCCACCGACATTCGATTGACGCAGTGATCATTAACGATCGCACGTTGTGGACTATCTGGCTCGTACAGTTGCCGACTGCGGTCCAGACAGCACTGATAGATCACGAGCAGCAACTGGTCGAAGACAGACTCACAATGGCGGAGAACCGCGCATGTCGGCACGACCGCCACCTAGACGGACCGCCTCATGTCAACACGCCACACCGCAACGCCGGTTCACCACAACCCGCTACAGGACGACGTCTGAACTGTCCCAGCACTACCGACGTTGAGCCATCACGGCGAACAACCACGGCCGAATCAGACAGTGCTGATACCGCGTGCTGGTATCATCAAACATTCTGTGATAAGGCACAAAAATGACGATCTCCGTGCCGGCACCCAAACGCCGCCGGCGGGCAGGTATAGGCGCACTCATCTGCCACGCTACAACGACTCGCCTTCCGACCGTGATCACCCCGACAGGAGGTGGAAGTATTTTCGTCACATAAATCATAGACAACACCCACGTGCTGACTGATACAGCGTCGGACGTCAGTGTACCCCCGCAGCACCTCGCATCGGCACGATCCACCTTGGAACGTATGAACATCCTGGCCGCCAACGACGATCCTATACAGGTATGCAGCACCACGACTGGAATAGTGACTTTCGCTGGTGGCAACTATTCGATGAACGTCCTACATAGCTGATGTCACGCAACCAGTTCGTAGCGTGGACTTGTTGCAATACTTCAAACTTTATCCCACACATGGTCTGAATTGCACCACCATGACACACACTGTCATTGAGGCCACTCATACTACAACATTAGGATGTACCACCAACGGTCCATTGGTTCATCTCCCACATTAATCCCATCTAATGCAACAAACCTTTGCTGCACTGCAGTCTCACTACGAAGTCCGCAGCTCGTGGTCGTGCGGTAGCGTTCTCGCTTCCCACGCCCGGGTTCCCGGGTTCGATTCCCGGCGGGGTCAGGGATTTTCTCTGCCTCGTGATGACTGGATGTTGTGTGATGTCCTTAGGTTAGTTAGGTTTAATTAGTTCTAAGTTCTAGGGGACTGATGACCATACATGTTAAGTCCCATAGTGCTCAGAGCCATTTGAACCTTACTACAAACCACTTACAGCTTCTGGATACGTGTGAAGAAAACCACCCATTGTGCCAACGACTTCAGTTACTTACACAGGAGCTCAACATGGCCCACGCTACAGTCAGCAAAACAGCAACGCACACGCCGGTCTATGGGGCTCACAGCCTCCTCATCGGCTACGCCACAACCATACCCACAGCCAAATTCAACGGACAATTCGTCACAGGTACATACTTTGAGCTCTGCCTCATTTGTCTCCCCAGCCCATGCCAATGCCCCTCAATGCTGTATTCCTGTGTCTTATACACACATCAAAAAAACTTTTGCATCCCCCAGTTCCCAGAACTCCTGAAGATAGACGTTGGTTGTGGATATTGTATCACAGTCACAGACCCTGTGACTGTTCAGAAACGTCACTAAACCCGCCCAAATACGTAAACACCCATGCATGAGCAGCGAATATAAGACGGAGGGATCCCACAGCTGATCAGTTACAGTCATTCCACCAGGAAGGACGTGCACACAGCTCGTGTTGTCTGTAGTTAAATCAAGCCTAGACGGTCAATACCGCGGTTCGATGGCATGCACATAGTTACTTTGTGCCAGGAAGGGCTCTCAACAAGAGTGTCCAGGAGTCGCCGAGTTGTAATGCACACGTGCATTCCCTTCACGTGTTTAAGCCCACTATTACGCACATTTACGCGATCGGGAATGCCCAGTAGCAGCCAGGCTACATGTACATTTGACAATTAAGCGTGAGCAAGGAGCATTAGTGATGAAATCATAGGAGGCAATGTTGTGCGACATTAGTAGGGACAAGATCCGAGTATTTGGGAGTAGGATCTTACAAGCTGAGACAGTGTTACGAGACATCACAATGTCCGCAAGTGTGACGTCAGATCCGCCTAGCAACAACGATCTAAACGCCCATTGGCTGTAAGTTTGCATATACAAACTTACAGCCAATGGGCGTTCAGATCGTTGTTGCTAGGCGGATCTGACGTCACACTTGCGGACATTGTGATGTCTCGTAACACTGTGTCAGCTTGTAAGATCCTACTCCCAAACACTCGGATCTTGTCCCCACTAATGTCGCACTACTGGCCATTAAAATTATTACACCACGAAGATGACGTGCTACAGACGTGAACTTTAAACGACAGGAAGAAGGTGCTGTGATATGCAAATGATTAACTTTTCAGAGCATACACACAAGGTTGGCGCCGGTGGCGACACCTACAATGTGCTGGCATGAGGAAAGTTTCCAACCGATTTCTCATACACAACCAGCAGTTGACCGGCGTTGCCTAGTGAAAGGTTGTTGTGATCCTTGTGTAAGGAGGAGGAATGCGTACCATCACGTTTCCGACTTTGATAAAGGTCGGATTGTAGCCTATCGCGATTGCGGCTTATCGTATCGCGTCATTGCTTCTCGAGATCCAATGAATGTTAGCAGGGTTCAGGAGGGTAATACGGAACGCCGTGCTGGATCCCAACGGCCTCGTATCACTAGCAGTCGAGATGACAGGCATCTTATCCGCATGGCTGTAACGGATCGTGCAGTCACGTTTCGCTCCCTGAGGCAACAGATGGGGACGTTTGCAGGACAACAACCATCTGCACCAACAGTTCGACGACGTTTGCAGCAGCACGGACTATCTGCTCGGGAACCATGGTCGCGGCTACCCTTGAGGCTGCATCACAGACAGCGAAAGCGTTACGGAGATGATAGATAAACTCCAGTGGAAGACTCTGCAGGAGAGACGCTCAGTAGCTCGGTACGGGCTTTTGTTAAAGTTTCGAGAACATACCTTCACCGAAGAGTCAAGCAGTATATTGCTCTCTCCTACGTATATCTCGCGAAGAGACCATGAGGATAAAATCAGAGATATTAGAGCCCACACAGAAGCATACCGACAATCCTTCTTTCCACGTACAATACGAGACTGGAATAGAAGGGAGAACCGATAGAGGTACTCAGGGTACCCTCCGCCACACACCGTCAGGTGGCTTGCGGAATATGGATGTAGATGTAGATGTAGAGCGCCTGCGATGGTGTACTCAACGACTAACCTGGGTCCACGAATGGCAAAACGTCATTTTTTCGGATGAATCCAAGTTGTGTTTACAGCATAATGATGGTCACATCCGTGTTTGGCGACATCGTGGTGAAGGGAGAAAGGTGGGGTGGTTTCTCTTGTCCGCCGGGAAGACAGGTCGAGTTAGAAGCGAGGCTCCACTCAAAACGCACGGTCGAGTAACGGGAGCGGCTTTAAAAGAACGGTCGCGAGTAAATATTTCTTCTGTTAAACAAGATATAAAGTAAAGGTATTTGTTACCAGAACGGCACATGTCATGGGCAGTGTCTATCAAGAGAGTGGAAAAGGAGAACTGCGTTAATGTGTTGTAAAGGGTTGAGTATAAGGGCGTAGCCAAGATCCGGCAAATTTCGAATTCTGTGACGTGTGTGCCAAAGTGTTTTCTCTATTAAAACAAGTATAATACAAACGTTGTTAACAATTAACAACTGGCATCCCTAAACACTCCACTTCAGCAGGATCTCAACCTACATGGAACCTGTCGCATGAGCGCTGTGCGACGAGGGACTACCGAAGCAGCAAGACACCAGATTAGCGATACAGCGACCAGCAGCAAGACACCAGATTAGCGATACAGCGACCAGAGAAGTACTTCCTTCTCGCTACAATGCCACTGAGGGCATTGTAGAGTGAACCAAAGCGATGTTGTTCGAACATGGAGGAGATACAAAGAGACAGGAACTGTCGATCGCATGGCTCCTACTCGGAGGAACCCTGACAGCAACGCCACCATGTTGAACAACGCATTTCGTGCAGTCGCAGGACGTCGTTTTACGACTCGAGCTGTGTGCAATAGGCTGCATGACGATCAACTCACGTTCTCTTCACCGATGAGTGTCGCATATGCCTTCAACCAGACAATCCGCAGAGACGTGTTTGGAGGCAACCCGGTCAGGCTGAACGTCTTAGACACACTGTCCAGCGAGTGCTTCAAGGTGGAGGTTCCATGATGTTTTGGGGTGGCATTATGTGGGGCCGACGTACTTCGCTGGTGGTCATGGAAGGCGGCGTAACGGCTGTACGATACATGAATGCCATCCTCCGACCGAAAGTGCAACCATATCGGCAGCGTATTGGTGAGACATCCGTCTTCATGGACAACAATTCGCGCCCCCATCATGTACAAATTGTGAATGACGTCCTTCAGGATAACGACATTGCTCTACTAGAGTGGCCAGTATGTTCTCCAGACATGAACCCTATAGAACATGCCTGGGATAGATTGAAAACGGCTGTTTATGGACGACATGACCCACCATCCACAATGAGGGATCAACGCCGAATCGCCGTTGAGCAGTGGAACAATGGGGACCAACAGTGCTTGGATGAACTTGTGGATAGTATGCCACGACGAATATAGGCATGCATCAATGCAAGAGGACGTGCTACTGGGTATCAGGGGTACCGGCAAAGCCGGTCGCGGTGGTCTCGCGGTTCTAGGCGCGCAGTCCGGAACCGTGCGACTGCTGCGGTCGCAGGTTCGAATCCTGCCTCGGGCCTGGATGTGTGTGATGTCCTTAGGTTAGTTAGGTTTAAGTAGTTCTAAGTTCTAGGGGACTGATGACCACAGCAGTTGAGTCCCATAGTGCTCAGAGCCATTTGAACCATTTTTTGGGTACCGGTGTGTACAGCAATCTGGACCACCATCTCTGAAGGTCTCGCTGTATGGTGGTACAACATGCAAAGTGTTGTTTTCATGAGCAATAAAAAGGGTGGAAATGATGTTTATGTTGACCTCTATTCCAATTTTCTGAACAGGTTCCGGAACTCTCGGAAACGAGGTGATGCAAAACTTTTTGATGTGTGTAGAAAGGAATAGTCCATAGAATTATCACTACACCGGGACCCCCAGTATGGCACAAAGCATGTAGACTAGATCCTCAAAAACTCAACGCTGCAAAAGAAGCAGTTGATCAAATGATGTCGCGTGGTGTGCTTCAATAATTCAAGAGCCTTTGGTCCTCGCAAATAAAAGCCGGTCTAAGGAAAAACAGATCGGTTCGCATGTGCGGTGACTGTCGTACATTGAATGCTTGAAGTGTGCATGATTATTACCCATTAGCGGACATTCAAACTTTACCCCCTAAGTCGCAGGGGCTGCAAAAGTCGTCTGCTACTTTAAGTGGCTCATTTCCTAATCTAATTTCCTCAGCATCACCCGATTTAATTCGACTACATTCCAATAGGCCTGTCCTCGATTCACTTTTGTTAATGTTCATCTTCATCCTCCTTTCCAGACACTGTCCATTCCGTTCAACTGCTTTCCAGGTCCTTTGCTGTCTCTGACGGAATTACAATGTCATCAGCAAACCTTTTATTCCTACTCCATGAATTTCAATTCCTACTCCAAATTTTTCTTTTGTTTCCTTTACTGCTTGCTCAATATACAAATTGAATAACATCGGGGATAGCCTACAACGCCTTCTTACTCCATTCCCAACCATTGCTTCCCTTTCATGCCCCTCGACTCCTATAACTGCCTTCTGGTTTCTGTACAAGTTGTAAATAGCCTTTCGGTCCTTATATTTTACCCCTGCCACCTTCACAATTTGAAAGAGAGTATTCCAGTCAATGTTGTCAACAGCTTTCTCTAAGTCTACAAATGCTAGAAACGTAGGTTTGCCTTTACTTAATATATCTTCTAAGGTAAGTCGTAGGCTCAGTATTGCCTCGCGTGATCCAGCGTTTCTACGGAATTCAAACTGATCTTTCCCGAGTTCGGCTTCTACCTATTTTCCTATTCGTCTGTAAAGAATTCGTATTAGTATTTTGCAGCCTTGACTTATTAAACTAATAATCTTCACACCTGTCGACGTTTTACAATTATTTACAATTTTTTTAAACACTGCTTCAACAGGTGCGTTTGAATCTGAGTCTGTAGTTTGATTATTGGAATGTAACCGCTGCTATTGCGGCATTGTCCAGCGCTCGCACTTCCAGTGACGTATGCTGCACGCGCACTTGAGGTTGTTAACGCTGCAGTTCAGTTGAGCTGTCCATGAATGTGCTTCAGTTAAACTTGTTTACCCAAAACCAACAAAAGTGTTCATCCCAATGCTGAAACGTGGTGTGCTGAAACTTGGGTATAGTGAAACCATCGATGCTGTGGCGAGGAAGTTCCATCATTTGCGATCCAGGCGTTCGTTCCTGTCATTATCCACATGTTTCAGCGGTTGAACCAGGCTCACGCTATCAGCATTCTGAAGTTCCTTGAATGGGTTTAAGGCTAGTCTCCAATGCCTCCTTCGTGGTAGAATGTCTTGTCGTTACCCGATTCCACCGAGGATAGAAATGTCTGTTACTCCCCAGCACTGGCACGCGTTTTTCTTTTTCTTCTCTCTCTCTCTCTCTCTCTCTGTGTGTGTGTGTGTGTGTGTGTGTGTGTGTGTTTGTTGTGGCTTTTTTTAACGGGATCACACACGGAATAACGGGTTCCAACCCTTCACAAACTGTTCGCAGCACATTTACAGTTATTAATTGATATATGTAGTTCTAGAAAACACATTCAGCTTTCCATTACGTGGTAGTTTTTATATTTCATCACTGTTGCCATAACCTGAGTATTTACATATTGATACACCGGGTTGGCGTATTTCGTACGTGTTAGTTTTCATATGGCTTTTATATTTCTTTAAATAAATATTAGACAATAGACTGTAGAGAAATTATACGTACAAGACAGTTAACATTACGTACATCTCTTGCGATTTTATGTCACATAACATATTTCTGGTTTTACATTAACATTTTTGTCACATTTTGCTCACGGTCATTACCTTTTCATTTATTACCAATCTATATTCATAGCCTCATCTTACTTTAACATTACACAGGTTCTGTTTTTTTCAGTCTCATTTTTCAGTACTGACAAAATATTTGCATATAACATTATCAAATGATGTGCATGAGTTTTGAGCTCATACACCCGCACCTGACGCGAGTATCCATCGTTTCAGATGAGGAGGAATAAACGCTTCATAACACGAAATCGCGAAAAGCCTACGTAACTACGCTTATTACGAACAGGAAGAACCTTTCATTTTTAATCTGCTACTGCAATCCTTCGTTCATCACGAGCAAACTACTGAGTACATAATTTCATGGCTGGCTACTGGTGTTAATCCACTTACTTCGAGTTTACTGTGTACTTATGGATTCTGGCAGTACGATATTGTGTTATACGAGCGTCATTATCGACTGTAAACAGTGTACCTCAGTGTCGGTGACTTATTCTTCCTTTGCTACATGATATCACTGTTGTGTATTCTGTTTTGCATGAATATGTCCCTACGAGAATTTTGCAGATGAACAAGCGTAAAACAGTGTTGAGACAATTTGTGTTCGTGTGCAAATATACTGTACTAACTCCTGCTTGGCGCTCTTCTCGGTCACATGGACTTGTAATGCTTGGTCTGACCACTTTTCATTTGGTAACACAAGACCTAAGTTCAATCTTTTTATACTTCTTGTGTACCGTAGCTTTTTTATACACACATTCACACCATCAAACTCACACATATTTTTGCACATATAATTATTTATTTTCGGTCCGGCCCTTGTGCTTTTGTGCCGAACATCTAACTACTGTGTTCTCTATTTTACCCAGGGCGTAACTCTGTATCGTTCGCTGCTAGGACACCTAAACACTAACTTAAAACTACCTGCAAAGTTGCTCTCTAGCTACTAATGCATCCCACTTTCAGTATTCATATATTCAGTTTCTGTCAGTATGCAGTTGATTCTGTATCAGTTTTAATGAGTTTTAAGAACGCACATGTCCGTACTGTTTTGACTTACCTTTTTGCACCTGGAAAGAAAAGTGCTGTCATAAGCAGGGCACAATCCAGTCTTTCGTAGTATATTCAAGTCTTTAATTTATATTCCTTCATTCCTCACATACATATTCCCTTTCGTGTAGCGTGTAAATATCCACTTGTATAAATGTAAAGGCCGGCCGGTGTGACCGAGCGGTTCTAGGCGCTTCAGTCTGCAACTGCGCGACCGCTACGGTCGCAGGTTCGAATCCTGCCTCGGGCATGGATGTGTGTGATGTCCTTAGGATTAGTTAGGTTTAAGTAGTTCTAAGATCTAGGCGACTGATGACCTCAGATGTTAAGTCCCATAGCGCTCAGAGCTATTTGAACCATTTTTATAAATGTAAATTACTTGTACGTGGTGTAGTGTGTAGCTGGTTTCTGTAGATACTGTTTACTCCGACCCCTGTATACGTATTTCTTAGCTTAGTTCTTCCTAATTTCTTAATCTTAGTTTAGTTCCCAATGTAGATGTTTTATTTCCTTACTAGTCAACTAAATTTACAAAGTTTCTCTAAGTGTAGACTCCTCGACGTTTCTTTGCTAAGCTACGATCGCTGTCTCTCGGCGATCCGTCGGCTTACACTACGCTCTCGGAATGCGCGGAGGTTGTCAACCTTAAAGATAGCTAGTGCGCGTACGCTGTTCTGTCCCCACTCCACTTTGCTATTTACGTGCGCTGCGTTTTAATCGCACACGTACTGTGTGTTTAAACAGTAGTGTCAAATAATTTCTCACCCTCGGTGAGGGTAATATTTTCGGAGCTTTTCTGGCCCGTAAACACACAGTTAAAAAGTCTTATATAACTAAATCTTACAGACATGAAATAGTCAAAACGAAATCTTCCCTTAATGCTAGACATCAATCGTAACAAGTATATTCTAGCAGACAGTATGCCATCTCTTATGTACATCTATATGCATTGCCCTTAGCTGAGCTTGGTCAGTGTCAAATTCTCTTTAGTGCACAAATACACATAAATATTTTTTTGAGTAGAGTCCTTTTCCTTACCATTGTTTTATACATTAACTTATAGGCTCATGGGTAAGATACTTTTGCTATAACAAATGGCCCTGTGTACAGCAGTTGCCACTTGCAATTCAACTTACAATAATTTGCCGATTTTGGACGATTCCTGAGCAGCACTTGTCCTTCTTTAATGTTGTCAAAATAAGTTTGGCATTACTTGGTCCATAGCTAGGGGCGGTTCTTCCACAGAAGATTCAATAGAGCATCACTGTTTAAAAGCTGCTGTGGTTTAAATTTTCTGATGAAAGATACTAATCCAAGATATCCCATCAACTGTTTCTCATTTTGAGGTACAAGTTGGATAGCGTCGAGCTTCTTAGGGTCTGGAAGTATTCCTTGAGGTGATATTATGGTACAAGGAATTTAACCCTTTCCTTACCGAAATGTGGCTTTGTTAGGTTAGCTGCGACTCCATATTCTGAATAACTGTACAGGACTTGAGCTAGCAGCCTTAAGTGTTCTGATCACATGGAATGAGTAAATCACCAACGTACATTGTGACTCTGCTTAATAGTTTAGGTCTTGAGACTGGACCTATAGCATAAATAAGGCTCCTTGCAGTGACTTTAAATCAAAGGGGACAACACAGAACTCATAGCTTCTGCTTCCATGTATAAAGGCAGTTACTTACGGCTGTCTTCATGTAGTGCAATTTGCTAGTATGAGACTTACAGATCTTTTATGGTGAAGTACTTTACGTTATGCAATTTTAGATGTTGTTCTTCCATGTTGTCAGGCCACATCCTGACAGGCACAACAATTTTGTTTATTCCTCGTGCATCGAGCATGAAGCTGACAGTACTGTCTGATTTTCGAATGCCCAAAATGTGGCTACAGTGTGGAGATAAGGATGGTTGTATTATTTCCCACTTGATCTCTTTCCTCACAGCCTCCTTCCTGGCCCATGAATTGGTAAAACGAAAAGGAGAAGGTTTTGTATGGGTATGTCTCCATTATGTGGTTGTATCCTTCATTTTTACCCGTGGTCTAGGGGTAGCGTCTTTGATTCATAATCAAAACGTCTTCGGTCCCGGGTTCGATCCCCGCCACTGCCTAAATTTTGATAAAAAAATCAGCATTGGCGGCTGAAGACTTCCGGCATAAGAAGTCAGCTTCTTTGTGCCAACGGCCTTGTCAAAGAGGGCGGAGGATCGGATAGAGTTTCAGGGCACTCTCTTGTCCTAGGGGTGGGAAATTGCCCCTAAAGGCGGAAGAATCAGCAATGATCAACGACATGAGGATGCAGAAGGCAATGGAAACCACTGCATTAAAGACACGTAACGTGTATCCACAGGACATGTGGCCTGTAGTTGAAGAAGTGTCATGATGATCTCTCCATTGGCAAAAGATTCCGGAATAGTCCCCCATTCGGATCTCCGGGAGGGGACTGCCAAGGGGGAGGTTACCATGAGAAAAAGACTGAATAATCAACGAAAGGATGATGTTCTACGAGTCGGGACGTGGAATGTCAGAAGCTTGAATGTGGTAGGGAAACTAGAAAATGTGAAAAGGGAAATGCAAAGGCTCAATCTAGATATAGTAGGGCTCAGTGAAGTGGAAGGAAGACAAGGATTTCTGATCAGATGAGTATCGGGTAATATCAACAGCAGCAAAAAATGGTATAACAGGTGTAGGATTCGTTATGAATAGGAAGGTAGGGCAGAGGGTGTGTTACTGTGAACAGTTCAGTGACCGGGTTGTTCTAATCAGAATCGACAGCAGACCAACACCGACAACGATAGTTCAGGTATACATGCCGACGTCGCAAACTGAAGATGAACAGATAGAGAAAGTGTATGAGGATATTGAAAGGGTAATGCAGTATGTAAAGGGGAACGAAAATCTAATAGTCATGGGCGACTGGAATGCAGTTGTAGGGGAAGGAGTAGAAGAAAAGGTTAAAGGAGAATATGGGCTTGGGACAGGGAATGAAAGAGGAGAAAGACTAATTGAGTTCTGTAACAAGTCTCAGCTAGTAATAGCGAATACCCTGTTCAAGTGTCACAAGAGGAGGAGGTATACTTGGAAAAAGGCCGGGATATACGGGAAGATTTCAATTAGATTACATCATGGTCAGACAGAGATTCCGAAAACAGATACTGGATTGTAAGGCGTACCCAGGAGCAGATATAGACTCAGATCACAATGTAGTAGTGATGAAGAGTAGGCTGAAGTTCAAGACATTAGTCAGGAAGAATCAATACGCTAAGAAGTGGGATACGGAAGTTCTAAGGAATGACGAGATACGTTTGAAGTTCTCTAACGCTATACATACAGCAAGAAGGAATAGCACAGTAGGCAACACAGTTGAAGAGGAATGGACGTCTCTAAAAAGGGCCATCACGGAAGTTGCGAAGGAAAACATAGGTACAAAGAAGGTAGCTGCGAAGAAACCATGGGTAACAGAAGAAATACTTCAGTTGATTGATGAAAGGAGGAAGTACAAACATGTTCCGGGAAAATCAGGAATACAGAAATGAAATAAATAGGAAGTGCAGGGAAGCTGAGACGAAATGGCTGCAGGAAAAATGTGAAGACATCGAAAAAGATATGATTATCGGAAGGACAGACTCAGCATACAGGAAAGTCAAAACAACCTTCGATGACATTAAAAACAACGGTGGTAACATTAAGAGTGCAACGGGAATTCCACTGTTAAATGCAGAGGAGAGAGCAGATAGGTAGAAAGAATACATTGAAAGCCTCTATGAGGGTGAAGATTTGTCTGATGTGATAGAAGATGAAACAGGAGTCGATTTAGAAGAGATAGGGGATCCAGTATTAGAATCGGAATTTAAAAGAGCTTTGGAGGACTTACGGTCAAATAAGGCAGAAGGGATGGATAACATTCCATCAGAATTTCTAAAATCATTACGGGAAGTGGCAACAAAACGACTATTCACGTTGGTGTGTAGAATATATGAGTCTGGCGACATACCATCTGACTTTCGGAAAAGCATCATCCACACAACTCCGAAGACGGCAAGAGCTGACAAGTGCGAGAATTATCGCACAATCAGCTTAACAGCTCATGCATCGAAGCTGCTTACAAGGATAATATACAGAAGAATGGAAAAGAAAATTGAGAATGCTCTAGGTGACGATCAGTTTGGCTTTAGGAAAAGTAAAGGCACGAGAGAGGCAATTCTGACGTTACGGCTAATAATGGAAGCAAGGCTAAAGAAAAACTAAGACACGATCATAGGATTTGTCGACCTGGCAAAAGCGTTCGACAATATAAAATGGTGCAAGCTGTTCGAGATTCTGAAAAAAGTAGGGGTAAGCTATAGGGAGAGACGGGTCATATACAATATGTACAATAACCAAGAGGGAATAATGAGAGTGGACGATCAAGAACGAAGTTCTCGTATTAAGAAGGGTGTAAGACGAGGCTGTAGCCTTTCGCCCCTACTCTTCAATCTGTACATCAAGGAAGCAATGATGGAAATAAAAGAAAGGTTCAGGAGTGGAATTAAAATACAAGGTGAAAGGATATCAATGATACGATTCGCTGATGACATTGCTATCCTGAGTGAAAGTGGACAAGAATTAAATGATCTGCTGAACGGAATGAACAGTCTAATGATACACAGTATGGTTTGAGAGTAAATTGGAGAAAGACGAAGGTAATGAGAAGTAGTAGAAATGAGAACAGCGAGAAACTTAACATCAGGATTGAGGGACACGAAGTCAATGAAGTTAAGGAATTCTGCTACCTAGGCAGTAAAATAACCAATGACGGACGGAGCAAGGAGGACATCAAAAGCAGACTCGCTATGGCAAAAAAGGCATTTCTGGCCAAGAGAAGTCTACTAATATCAAATACCGGCCTTAATTTGTGGAAGAAATTTCTGAGTATGTATGTCTGGAGTACAGCATTGTGTGGTAGTGAAACATGGACTGTGGGAAAACCGGAACAGAAGAGAATCGAAGCATTTGAGATGTGGTGCTATAGACGAATGTTGAAAATTAGATGTACTGATAAGGTAAGGAATGAGGAGGTTCTACGCAGAATCGGAGAGGAAAGGAATATGTCGAAAACACTGATAAGGAGAAGGGACAGGATGATAGGACATCTGCTAAGACATGAGGGAATGACTTCCGTGGTAGTAGAGGGAGCTGTAGAGGGCAAAAACTGTAGAGGAAGACAGAGATTGAAATACGTCAAGCAAATAATTGAGGACGTAGGTTGCAAGTGCTACTCTGAGATGAAGAGGTTAGCACAGGAAAGGAATTCGTGGCGAGCCGCATCAAACCAGTCAGTAGACTGACGACAAAAAAAAAAATCCTATTATTATGCCAGGATGTCATTCATAAACATGAGCATAACATAGTAAAAGCTCCTACTGCTTCCTTCAGTTCAACTATAAGAAACGATGACTCCCTTGCCTTGGAATGCACGATCTCAGGTCCTATGTCTTCTTCCTGTGATTTTTCAATTCTGTGTGTGGTTACGAAGATGACGCTTGCAAAGAAGAATTGTATTCGAACGTCAGTAGTGTGTTTTTGTTTGCTTTCTCTGGCGTTTGACTTGACTAGGTTCACTGTATATTGTTGGTCGTTTACAACGAAATAATACTTCCCCTTACCAATGTCATTTTGTGCTTGGTTCTTCCTAAAGGTGACTGCTCCGATAAGGAAGTTTACGGTTGCCTTTCAACCACACAAAAAATACACTACTGGCCATTAAAATTGCTACACCAAGAAGAAATGCAGATGATAAATGGGTATTCATTGGACAAATATATTATACCATAACTGACATGTGATTACATTTTCACGCAATTTGGGTGCATAGATCCTGAGAAAACAGTATCCAGAACAACTACCTCTGGCCGTAATAACGGCCTTGATACGCCTGGGCATTAAGTCAAACAGAGCTTGGTTCAAATGGCACTATGGGACTTAACATCTGAGGTCATCAGTCTCCATAGACTTAGAACTACTTAACCCTAACTAACCTAAGGACATCACACACATCCATGCCCGAGGCAGGATTCGAACCTGCGACCGCAGCAGCAGCGCGGTTGCGGACTGAAGCGCCTAGAACCGTTCGGCTACAGAGGCCGGCAAAACAGAGCTTGGATGGCGTGTACAGGTACAGCTGCCCATGCAGCTTCAATACGATACCACAGTTCATCAAGAGTAGTGACTTGCGTATTGTAACGAGTCAGTTGCTCGGCCACCATTGACCAGACGTTCCCAATTGTTGAGAGATCTGGAGAATGTGCTGGCCAGGGCAGCACCAGTCTTAAGTTCCTCGTCTGTTCTGACTCCCTGAGTGCCCTTCAGACCATGCAACACTTGTACCCAGCGGGTACGGTCGTCCAGAACATCCATGATTCCCTGCTCCACCTGCAACGGCAGGGGAAGGAGGTTTCTTTCTGCTGGGTGCCGGGGCACGTAGGTATTAGGGGAAACGAACTGGCGGATGTGGCTGCCAAAAATGCATGTTCCCTCCCTCACGTTGTTGAATGTGCCGTCCCCCTCCATGCTGTAACCTCCCTTTTGCGTTTTCGTGTTATGCATCAATGGGAAGAGGAGTGGCTGGCAGTTTCTGACAATAAGCTGCGTCTGGTCAAGGCCACTACGCGACCATGGCGTACGTCCTACCAGTCAGACAGGCGGGATGAGGTTCTGCTCACTGGCCTCCGCATCGGGCACAGTCCCTTAACGCATGGTTTTTTACTCCGGCGGGAGTGCTTGTGGCTTCCAGATTACTGTCCGCCACATTTTACTTGACTGTCTTTTATTCTCTGACCAGAGGGCGGTGGTTTCTTTGCCACCGGATTTGCCCTCTATTTTGCAAGACAACGCAGCGACTGTGGTTAAGGTCTTACGGTTTTGTGTCCTGTCCAATCTGTTGCCTCGGATTTTAGGGAGAGGGTTTTAATGTGCTGCTGGGTGACTGGCTCATCCAGGTTTTAGGTAAGAGGTCCGCCAGTCACGATTACCTCCTTGTTTCCCTTCCGTTTCTGTTCTCTTTTCCTTGTGTTTCCTTTCCTTTTTTAGTGTGTTTCTTCTCCTCTTGTTTTGCCTCTGTATGTGAGCATTTGGAACTGCGTCAGGCCTGTGTCTTTTAGCCGTTCTCCTTGTTTGGTGTCCGTCTTCGTCCCTTCACCGCATGTGTTCCTGTTTCTTTGCGTTTGGGCGCTGATGAACACGCTGTTTAGCGCCCGTAAACCTCAAACACACACACACACTCGAACATTTTCTGTATCCAGAGAGACCCGTACAGGACCTGCAACATGCGGTCGTGCATTCTCCTGCTGAAATGTAGGGTTTAGCAGAGATCGAATGTAGAGTAGAGCCACGGGTCGTAACACATCTGAAATATAACGTCCACTGTTCAAAGTTCCGTCAATGCGAACAAGAGGTGACCGAGACGTGTAAACAATGGCACCCCAAGCCATCACGCCGGGTGATACGCCAGTATGGCGCTGACGAATATACGCTTCCAATGTGCGTTCACAGCGACGTCGCCAAACACGGATGAGACCCTCATGATGCTGTAAACAGAACCTAGCTTCATCCGCAAAAATGACGTTTTGCCATGCGTGCCCCCAGGTTCGTCGTTGAGTACACCATCGCAGGCGCTCCCGTCTTCGAACTGTTCGTGCAGATGGTTGTTGTCTTGCAAAAGTCGCCATCTGTTGACTCAAGGATCGAGACGTGGTTGCACGATCCGTTACAGCCATGCGGATAAGGCGCCTGTCATCTCGACTTCTAGTGATACGAGGCCGTTGGGATTCAGCACGGCGTTCCGTATTACCCTCCTGAACCCACTGATTCCATATTCTGCTAACAGTCATTGGATCTCGACCAGCGCGAGCAGCAATGTCGCGATAAACCGCAATCGTGATGGCCTACAATTCGACCTTTATCAAAGTCGGTAACGTGATGGTACGCATTTCTCCTCCTTACACGAGGCATCACTACAACGTTTCACCAGGCAACGCCGGTCAACTGCTGTTTGTGTATGAAAATCGGTTGAAAACTATCCTCATGTCAGCATGTTGTAGGTGTCGCCACAGGCGTCAACCTTGTGTGAATGCTCTGAAAAGCTAATCATTTGAATATCACAGCAACCTCTTCTGTCGGTTAAATTTCGCGCCTGTAGCACGTCATCCTCGTGGTGTAGCAATTTTAATGGCCAATAGTGTACATTGTAAAGAGACCGATAAGGTAGTTTACTATTAAAATTTCAACCACAAGGAAATCATATTGTAAAGAGAAGCTATCAATTTGAATAGGAATCCACGCCTGCAGTTTTTTGCATTTAAACTTACCTCCTATAGCTGTTTTGGATTTTACAATTTTGGACCGGGAGTGTCAGTATGTGTTGTCGTTTTTGTAAATGGTCGAGCAGACACTGTGAAATTATATTCGTGGCAGCTCTAATGTCCAGTACTATGGGTACTATTAAACCAAGTATTTGTGCATTGACTTCTGCCTTTGCTGTGTCTTCATTTTCATACGCAGTTGGTAATATCTTGCAGATACAGGTCATCTTTGATATCATCATAGGTGTCGTATCTAACAGCTTTTAACTAGTTCCATGCCCCCACCCCTATTACTGGTCATCGAATGGAGGGCCTATCGGCTCACGTTTTTCCGAATCACCCTGAGCACTGACCTCCTCGATAGGTGTAACCTAAACTATGTGCATATTATGCATCTGGTTTCGCCAGTTAGTATCTTGCCCGGCACTCGATTGGAAATTTCGTTGTCCCTGGCAGCTATTCGAAATGTAACTCTGATTGTGCTGCCGGTCGCAGGTTCGAATCCTGTATCGGGCTTGGATGTGTGTCATGTCCTTAGGTTACTTAGGTTTAAGTAGTTCTAAGTTCTAGGGGACTGATGACCTCAGATGTTAAGTCCCATAATGCTCAGAGCCATTTGAACCATTGTCTGATTGTGCTGATTATAGTCAGGCGTCGGTGGATTATTTTGTCGCCCGTTTGCGTTCTGCCCCGGCCAGTGGCTATTCGGGTCATTGTACCCTTTCGGCGGCGCATTGTACGTTTGTCGACTATAACCATTCTGGCCATGAAATACTGACCGATTGAAATTCTGTCCTTGGTTATTTTTGAATCCTGCTTTGAATTTTTGTGGCTTTACGTTACCAAATTGGTTCCTGTTGGCATTACTAAAGGGCGATAATGCTGCCAGCTGTATTTGTTGTTGTTGCCATTCCCACTGCGTTGTTCATTAGTTCTTGTGGGGTCTGCTTTCGTGTTGTCACTTTGTGTTTGCGCATGTCTCTCTCTCCGTAGATAAAATCAATGGAATCGAGAATTGAGAGGAAATGCTCTACATTGTGCTCAGGAAGGGTGATTAATTTCTCACTTATGTTATCATGTAGTCGGCTTTTCAAAATTTGACTTCTACGTGTGATATCGTGTTTGTCCAATAATGGGTTTACTGCCGAATGGCTCAAGCGTTAAACGCTTCGGGCCTCAATTTTTCTTGTACTGCGATGGACCATAACTTGTCTAGAAACGCCCTTTCAAATTGTTCGTAGGTGTCACATTCGCCGGCCGGAAGGCCGAGCGGTTCTAGGCACTACAGTCTGGAACCGTGCGACCGCTACGGTCGCAGGTTCGAATCCTGCCTCGGGCATGGATGTGTGTGATGTCCTTAGGTTAGTGAGGTTTAAGTAGTTCTAAGTTCTAGGGGACTGATGACCTCAGCAGTTAAATCCCATAGTGCTCAGAGCCATTTGTCACATTTTCCCGCCACATCACTCTGTGTATAACCTACGGCAAAGAATATCTTGTGCTCTTCGATCTTGTTCGTTGGGAAAACGTTCCGGAAGGCTGGTTTCTTTCACTTACATTCGGAAGAAAGAAACGGAAACTGCCTTTGTCGTAATAAGCTCTCATCCAAGAGCAAAGTGGAATGGCAGCCAGCACTGCCCGTTACCGACGTGGCATTGTTTTGATGTATCGGATCGTACTCCGAATACCTCTGCGCGACAGGGCAGAAGTCGGCAGGGCCTGGTGCATGTTATAGTTCCAATCAATTTCACCCGGCTGGTTAGGGTTCAAGTGTGGACAGTTGTTTGGATTATCTATCCCGTCTGTTGACACCTGACAGCTTGGCGTTGAATGTTCCCTTTCCTTTTCAATGTTACTAACGATCTTAGTCACCAGTTTTTCCTCCTCTGCTTTCAACCTCTGATGTTGTTCTGCTTTTAGTTCTGCCTTCTGTACCTTCATTGCTTCCTCTATTACATCTACGCACCCTTTCGTTCATGGACTACCTTCTTGTGCCAGTGTACAGCCTTGGCCTAGGATACCAACCTTGGCTCATTTCTTTATTTCCTTAATCTTTTTTATCTGTCTTTTCTCAGTTCTTTCTTATGAACTGAGTATCTAAACTTGTGCTGCTTAGTTGCAATGACAAGTCTTTTACCAGTTCAGGTAGACATTTGTACTCTGTTTGAAACCCGTCAACGGTACCGGAAAGAGCATTTACTGTATATTCTGGCACAATTATGACTGTCCCTGTTGCATTTTTGTCTGAGCCTCAGACACCTCCTTCACCTTTTCCGCGAACTGTTCTTGTGTCTCGCCTACTCATGACACTTTTTGGTTTGAATTATTTATATCTTTTGACAAATCCCTGAGCAACCGTGTTTTTGGGTCTTTCACCATACTTAAAAGTTAATCCGATAACTCATTCGAAAGTTCAGCAAGCAGATCTTCTGCCAAGTCATTGAACTGTTATGTTATGTCGCTTTTTAAATCATAAAGAATTTGCTTTTGTTGTTCAAGTAACTCTCTTTCTGTAACTGCCTGGTGTCTTAAAAACTCATTAAATTTTTCGATAATACTTCGTTTGATTGTTTGTTCTTGCTTCCTTAAACACGACTTAAAATCATTGTAGTCTTGTTTAAACAATTGTTGCAACATTTGCCTCTTGACCGGGGTTTCCAGTGTGCCCAATGCACCCTGTCCAATCACTTTTGCTTTAGGCATAAGTGTGTCAGGCAAAGAATGATTTAATAAGTTCGTGCAGTCGCTTGTTACATTTTCACTAGGGGAAAAAATACTCCCTGGAGAAAACTGTGACCCTGTCTCATCTACTGTCACCATTGTATTTTTTCGAATGATAATGTTACTATCATCTGTGTCCACGTTAACTGAAAACTGGTCATCGTCACTGCGACCGACATTTTCAGTTTCCATTTCACTTGTTGCCACGTCCATTTCGGGGACATCTTGTGCCTGAAACTTCCTGGCAGATCAAAACTGTGTGCCGGACCGAGACTCGAACTTGGGACCTTTGTCTTTCTTGGGCAAGTGCTCTACCATCTGAGCTACCCAAGCACGACTGACTCCCCGTCCTCACAGCTTTAATTCCGCTAGTACCTCGTCTCCTACCTTCCAAACTCTACAGAAGCTCTCCTGCGAACCTTGCAGAACTAGTACTACTGAAAGAAAGGATATTGCGGAGACATGGCTTAGCCACAGCCTGAGGGATGTTTTCAGAATGAGATTTTCAATTTGCAGCAGAGTGTGCGCTGACATAAAACTTCCAGACAGGTCAGGACTGTGTACCGGACCGAGTCTCGAACTCAGGACCTTCGCCTTTCGTGGGCAAGTGCTTTACCATCTGTTCTTTCCTTTCCTTTCCTTTTTTTCAGGAGTGCTAGTCCTGCAAAGTTCACAGGAGAGCTTCTGTAAAGTTTGGAAGTTAGGAGACGGGGTACTGACGGAAGTAAAGCTGTTAGGACGGGGCGTGAGTTGTGCTTGGGTAGCTCATGCGGGAGAGCATTACTTGCCAGCGAAAGACAAAGCTCCCGAGTTCCAGTCTCGGTCCGGCACGCAGTTTTGATCTGCCAGGAAGTTTCATATCAGCGCACACTCCGCTGTAGTGTGAAAATCTCATTCTGGATCTTATGCCTGGCTATCCGGCAGTGGACTGACAACAACGTGCCTATTGTGTGTACTCATTTTTGATAATTTTACAAAGCGACAAAATAATTGAATATTTTTGAAAATGAGATATTCTGTTTGTAATAGTGAGGATGCCACTACGGCCGGCCGCGGTGGTCTCGCGGTTCTAGGCGCGCAGTCCGGAACCGTGCGACTGCTACGGTCGCAGGTTCGAATCCTGCCTCGGGCATGGATGTGTGTGATGTCCTTAGGTTAGTTAGGTTTAAGTAGTTCTAAGTTCTAGGGGACTGATGACCACAGCAATTGAGTCCCATAGTGCTCAGAGACATACCACTACGAAACCTATTCAGAGGTGCCTCGCTTATATGCATCAAAATACACTGTCAGCGTAACTCAGTTGTATGCACACATTTCTCTCCGTAACATTAATTTTCTGTCCAAATGTCTACGTACTTTACGAGAATGCTTCAATTTAGGAACTGGATTAAGAAAGGTACTATGATCACTAATGACAGAGACTCTACTAAGCGCAATCATGCACTCGATCCATCGAGAATTTTCTTGCCTTTTCGTTGGCTTTCTCACTCCTTCCGGGATTAATTCTGAAACTGATTATGTTTAACCTTTTGCATATCACGTGATTTCCATCGCCATTGCGACAACATAGAATCCCATTCGTGAAACAGAGAAAGACAACAATTAGTGTAATAGAAAATTTACGCAATTATATAATTATTTGAAATTATTACAAACGTTCTAACTCTCTTCCGATGAGGACGTCCTAGTGCAGGTCGGTTGGGGAGAGACATAGAGCGGACTGTCGAGAGCTGTAGCAATTATCATTTAGGCGCGCCAAACATTGCCTGCCCAGAAACGCGAGCAACCATATATATGTGCGTGTTAAGACGTTGTGGCAGCTCTGGAACGTTGAATAAAAACTAATTCCTTGTAGTCTTGGTGTGTCGCTTGGTATTTACCTTTTCTCTCCGACGATGTACAATAATGCCGGCGAGGTTGCGGCGGCTATTTCCTCTTCGTGTTGACATCGTCTACGAAAGCATTCATTTAAAAAATGCAAATATTCGTGACATCGAGAGAAGGAAATTAGGACGTAGCTCAGTAGAACAATGAAAACATGCTGCTTCCGGATATTATAACATTTAGTTAAAACAGTGCTGAGAGAGCGAAATTACATGCTCTTTCTCGCACCAGTTCAAAAGACCGACAGGCACCGAAATCGGTGAAATAACAAAGGAGGTACATAAAATAATTGCTATTTTAACCTTCAATTTTTTGTTAGCTTACCGAGATGGACATACCTCCCTACGATATTTTTCCCGCGCGGGGACAGCTAGAGTATTTCTTTATATGTGCAGGTCATTTACAGAAGCTACGCAAAAAGGAGCATGGGCAATGTATTAAGGGCGGCGTCAGACCTTTTTTTTTTCATGAGTCTACTGACTGGTTTGATGCGGCCCGCCACGAATTCCTTTCCTGTGCTAACCTCTTCATCTCAGAGTACCACTTGCAACCTACGTCCTCAATTATTTGCTTGACGTATTCCAATCTCTGTCTTCCTCTACAGTTTTTGCCCTCTACAACTCCCTCTAGTACCATGGAAGTCATTCCCTCATGTCTTAGCAGATGTCCTGTCATCCTGTTCCTTCTCCTTATCAGTGTTTTCCACATATTCCTTTCCTCTCCGATTCTGCGTAGAACCTCCTCATTCCTTACCTTATCAGTATACCTAATTTTCAACATTCGTCTATAGCACCACATCTCAAATGCTTCGATTCTCTTCTGTTCCGGTTTTCCCACAGTCCATGTTTCACTACCATACAATGCTGTACTCCAGACATACATCCTCAGAAATTTCTTCCTCAAATTCAGGCCGGTATTTGATATTAGTAGACTTCTCTTGGCCAGAAATGCCTTTTTTGCCATAGCGAGTCTGCTTTTGATGTCCTCCTTGCTCCGTCCGTCATTGGTTATTTTACTGCCTAGGTAGCAGAATTCCTTAACTTCATTGACTTCGTGACCATCAATCCTGATGTTAAGTTTCTCGCTGTTCTCATTTCTACTACTTCTCATTACCTTCGTCTTTCTCCGATTTACTCTCAAACCATACTGTGTACTCATTAGACTGTTCATTCCGTTCAGCAGATCATTTAATTCTTGTCCACTTTCACTCAGGATAGCAATGTCATCAGCGAATCGTATCATTGATATCCTTTCACCTTGTATTTTAATTCCACTCCTGAACCTTTCTTTTATTTCCATCATTGCTTCCTTGATGTACAGATTGAAGAGTAGGGGCGAAAGGCTACAGCCTTGTCTTACACCCTTCTTAATACGAGAACTTCGTTCTTGATCGTCCACTCCCATTATTCCCTCTTGGTTATTGTACATATTGTATATGACCCGTCTCTCCCTATAGCTTACCCCTACTTTTTTCAGAATCTCGAACAGCTTGCACCATTTTATATTGTCGAACGCTTTTGCCAGGTCGACAAATTCTATGATCGTGTCTTAGTTTTTCTTTAGCCTTGCTTCCATTATTAGCCGTAACGTCAGAATTGCCTCTCTCGTGCCTTTACTTTTCCTAAAGCCAAACTGATCGTCACCTAGAGCATTCTCAATTTTCTTTTCCATTCTTCTGTATATTATCCTTGTAAGCAGCTTCGATGCATGAGCTGTTAAGCTGATTGTGCGATAATTCTCGCACTTGTCAGCTCTTGCCGTCTTCGGAATTGTGTGGATGATGCTTTTCCGAAAGTCAGATGGTATGTCGCCGGACTCATATATTCTACACACCAACGTGAATAGTCGTTTTGTTGCCACTTCCCGTAATGATTTTAGAAATTCTGATGGAATGTTATCTATCCCTTCTGCCTTATTTGACCATAAGTCCTCCAAAGCTCTTTTAAATTCCGATTCTAATACTGGATCCCCTATCTCTTCTATATCGACTCCTGTTTCTTCTTCTATCACATCAGACAAATCTTCACCCTCATAAAGGCTTTCAATGTATTCTTTCCACCTATCTGCTCTCTCATCTGCATTTAACAGTGGAAATCCCGTTGTACTCTTAATGTTACCATCGTTGCTTTTAATGTCACCAAAGGTTGTTTTGACTTTCCTGTATGCTCAGTCTGTCCTTCCGACCGATTGTTATAGCGGAAATAATGTTGACACCTTTTTGGATTGCAGTTCAGAGGGTAGCGCAACTGCAGAGACACTATTTCAAGAACGCAATGCTCGTGCAGCTGTGCCGATTGTTCCGGTAAATGCACTCAGAATTGTAACCGCGATCATCGATACAAGCCAATCAGAGATCAGGTTCAGCTGAAATACCAAATATTCGAAGACGGTTTTCAGCAGCCAGTTTTTGTTGTCACATTTATGAACGTAGGAATCATCTTCGGTACAGGTTGGATGACAAAAAAATGTTAGTGATTAGATTTTGTAAAAGAATGTGCTTCTATAAAGAGTAAGGAAGAAGAGATGGAGATTTGATTTAAAGGACTTGTGGATAAACACTGTAAGTACACTGTGACTGCCGTTTTGCTAAAGAAGGAGTGGGAGCAGCGACTCCACAGTTTCGACGGCAGGGTAACGACGTGAAGTCGCGAGATGACACAAACGGCTCTTCTACAAACATTCACGCGAAAATAAAGCAATTAACGGAGCTTACTGAGTATCAAAGGAAAGATGTGAAAGAGGTATTACAGTTAAGCCCAGGTGAACTTTTGTCTCAGCCCGCAAGAATGAGAGGTGTGTTTGTAAATTAAAAGTAAAACCACACGAACCATTTGGTATGAAATCTTACTCTGTTCTGTCAGCCAAGAGTCCTGCGGCTGGCAAAGAGATCGAAAGAATGCTAAGTGCGGGAATTATACAGCTGTCAGATAGTGAGTACTGTAGCCTCGTATATTCAGTAACAAAGCAGGATGGTACTACCAGGACTTTATTGGAAGCCAGAGTAATCAACAGGACAACTCTTCTAAAAAAGGATCACGCGAAAAATTTAGAAGAGCTGATTACAATGATCTCAAAGCGTCAAATATTTGACGGAAATTAGATTTCGTTTGTTCAAGACCTTTCTGCACAACTCAGTCAATTATTCACTGACCAGTCACATTAATGTGATCACCTGCAGCACATTCTGCAGCACAAATCTCTGCGAGACATGCAGGAAGAGAATCAGTGTGGATCTCTGGAAGGTACCGACAGGAATGTGCAACCAAGCAAATTCGAGTGCCATGGCCAGCTTCCTTAAGTTGGTCTGTTGAGGATCCATAGTGTGAACAGCTGAATTGAGGTGGTCCCACCGATTCTCGATTGGGTTTAAATCGGGCCAGAGGTGTACAGTTAATTTACCCTAGTGCACTTCAGGCCACGCAGGAGGATCGTAAAAACATACCGCTCGTACAGATTCCCGTATGGAGGACATAGTGATAGACATCCCTGGGGTTGTGAAGCAACTGAATGGGTTGAAAATAAATAAATCACCAGGTCCTTATGGGATTCCAGTTCGGTTTTACAGAGAGTACTCTACTGCATTGGCTCCTTACTTAGCTTGCCCAACGTAAAGTTCCGAGAGACTGGAAAAAAGCGCATGCGACGCCTGTATGTAAGAATGGTAGAAGTACGGATCCTCAAAATACAGACCAATATCCTTAACATCGCTTTGTTGCAGAATTCTCGACCATATTCTCTGTTCGAATATAATGAATTTCCTTGAGACAGAAAAGTTGCTGTCCATGCATCAGCACGGCTTTAGAAAGCATCGCTCCTGTGAAACGAAACTCGCCCGTTTTTCACATGTTATCTTGCGAACCATGGATGAAGGGTATCAGATGGATGCCATATTCCTTGACTTCCGGAAAGTGTTTGACTCGGTACCCTACTGCAGACTCCTAACTAAGGTACGAACATATGGGATTGGTTCCCAAGTATGTGAGTGCCAGAATGAGATTTTCACTCTGCAGCGGAGTGTGCGCTGATATGAAACTTCCTGGCAGATTAAAACTGTGTGCCCGACCGAGACTCGAACTCGGGAGTTTTGCCTTTCGCGGGCAAGTGCTCTACCATCTGAGCTACCGAAGCACGACTCACGGCCGGTACTCACAGCTTTACTTCTGCCAGTCCCGAGTTCGAGTCTCGGTCGGGCACACAGTTTTAATCTGCCAGGAAGTTTCAAGTATGTGAGTGGCTCGAAGACTTCTTAAGTTATAGAACCCAGTACGTTGTCCTCGATGGTGAGTGTTCATCGGAGGTGAGATTATCATCTGGAGTGCCCCAGGGAACTGTGGTAGGTCCGCTGTTGTTTTCTCTCTATATAAATGATATTTTGGATGGGGTGGATAGCAATGTGCGGCTGTTCGCTGATGATGCTGTGGTGTGCGAGAAGGTGTCGTCGTTGAGTGACTCTAGGAGGATATAAGATGACTTGGACAAGATTTGTGATTGGTGTAAAGAGTGGCAGCTAACTCTAAATATAGATAAATGTAAATTAATGCAGATGAATAGGAAAAATAATCCTGTTATGTTTGAATACTATATTAGTAGTGTAGCCCTTGACACAGTCACGTCGATTAAATATTTGGGCGTAACATTGCAGAGCGATATTAAGTAGGACAAGCATGTAATGGCGGTTGTGGGGAAGGTGGATAGTCGTCTTCGGTTCATTGGTAGAATTTTGGGAAGATGTGATTCATCTGTAAAGGAGACCGTTTATAAAACACTAATACGACCTATTCTTGAGTACCGATCGAGCGTTTGGGATCCCTATCAGGTCGGATTGAAGGAGAACATAGAAGCAATTAAGAGGCGGGCAGCTAGATTTGTTACTGGTAGGTTTGATCATCACGCGAGTGTTACGGAAATGCTTCAGGAATTCGGGTGGTAGTCTCTAGAGGAAAGAAGGCGTTCTTTTCGCGAATCGCTACTGAGGAAATTTAGAGAACCAGCATTTGAGGCTGACTGCAGTACAGTTTTACTGCCACCAACTTACATTTCGTGGAAAGACCACAAAGATAAGATGAGAGAGATTACGGCTTGTACAGAGGCATATGGGAGTGGAACAGGGAGAGATGATGCTAGTTGTGGTACGAGGTACCCTCCGCCACGCACCGTATGGTGGTTTGCGGAGTATGTATGTAGATGTAGTTTTAGGTGCCCATACACTGTGAGCTGTGTGATATGTTCCATTGTCCTGCTGGTAGATGTCATCATTCTGAGGAATACGAAACTGAATGTAGAGGTGAATATGGTCCACAAGGGTAGATGCATAGTCTTGTGTTCACCCAGTGTGCCTTCCAGGATGACGAGACGACCTGGGCAATGCCTCAAAAACATTCCCCTGATCATAAGGCTCTCTCCTGTGATCTGGACCCTTCTGACGATTGTTACAGGGTGTTTCCTTTCAGATATTTCACTCTGTACACACCAACAGCCATCAGTCTGATGTAGCATAAAATGCGATACATCTGAGAAGGCCACCTGTCACCGCTCAGTGAACGTCCATTTTTGGCATTGGCGTGCCAATTGCAGCCTTTATTGCCAATGAGCAGCAGTCAGCTTGAGTGCATCGACCAGGCACCCGATGCAGAGGCCCATAAGCAGCAATGTTCATTGCAGAGATACTGTCGGTAGCCCCCTGTTTCATTTACGTGGGCCGCGCGGGATTAGCCGAGCGGTCTGGGGCGCTGCAGTCATGGACTGTGCGGCTGGTCCCGGCGGGGGTTCGAATCCTCCCTCGGGCATGGGTGTGTGTGTTTGTCCTTAGGATAATTTAGGTTAAGTAGTGTGTAAGCTTAGGGACTGATGACCTTAGCAGTTAAGTCCCATAGGATTTCACACACATTGGAACATTTTTGAACATTTAGGTGGTCAGCTGCACAACAGTTGCACGTCTATTCACCCATACACATCTGGGCAGCCATCGTTCATCCCTGTCATCTATGGCCCCATGGTGCACCACAAGTTGCCTCATTGTCAGTTTCGAACAGCGACGTTTTGACATGCACAGAATAATTTAAGCGTTTTATCATACGAATAGTTTAAAAGCTAATCTGTTTCAGAAATGCTTCCCTTCCACCCTTGGACGTCATAAAAGACATATATTCCACTAGAAATGGAATGAAGCCCAAAAGGAAAATAAGAACCCAAATGAGAAAATAAATTGTGCCAAAACAGAAGAACATTCCAAACCCCATGGCTGGATAGAGGATATATCGCGCAACAACAGCCTCACACTCTCCACCCCAGAGATGTGGAAAAAACCTGCCGTCTACCAATGGTTATAGCACGTTGACGCTGTGGTCTGGATTGGTCTGTGTATGTGTAACTCTGTGTATATAGATTGGTTCAGGTAGTTCCTATGAGTGTATATACTGTTTCAGATAGCTCCAATGGGTTTACTGTAGAAAGTGTTGTGTCATATCCTGTTTTTATACGTGGAGCGCAAGTGTTAAAATTAACGATCACCCTAAGATGCAGACGCACTAACCTGTGCCAGTGCACAGTGTGAGATCGTTTTGTGGCCATTTAACTAATGTTGTCGAAACGTGTCTGTTCCACTCTTCCTGCTGTGGTTACTGCCGACCTCGCCGCCACCCGTTTACCACCAGTGTGCACGCGCAGGCTTATGCGGAAGCGCATGCGCCGTAACAGCTGTTACGCCTGGCTTCCACTTTGCCATCTGCTGGCGACCACCTTAACTGCTGGCGCTTCTCGGTCAAGGGCGTCACAGAAGCAGCTGCTTCGAAGGCCTGCCTCCTTTTTTTCGCAGCAGTGCGTCTGTCTGAAGGCGCGTCAGCCAAGTAACAAACTTCGCCCCTCGATTCGAATGAGGCTTAGTGCATTCCACGACGCATTGTGCACTTCACAACACATCCCCCGACAACTTCTACATCGTGTCCTCCTTGCTCCTATGACCTCCAGTTAAGACTACAGCGAACCGTATGACTGTTAGAAGCAGAGCATAGAGAAGTAATGAATTGTATAGCGCATCATTAAAGTACATCGATATAAAAAGGTGTTTACCGTTTTTGTAGGCATTTTCGAACTATTTTCTAACATTATTGTAAACTTAATTTATCAATTTCAGTATTCTTTTTCTGATGAGTCAGTTTTATTCAAATAGTGTATAATTCAAAGATTAAATAATATCGTCTGATTAGGTTTTCATTTATCTTGTTCTACTATGATCTGTGTATTTCTGCATGACTTTTTCTACGTCTTTTGATCTCTCTTTTTCACATAATTAAACATTTTAAAAAATATATTTATTTTGAGAAAGTTTTGCAACTCCTCTGTTATGTCAAATGATTGCACCGATTGAGAAGCGTCATTAGCCAATCAGCCTAATAGAAAATTTCAGGTGTTTATAGAGATCCGACAATACTTTTGTCCTAATTAGTTACATAACAGGCTGAGAAGTACTTGACTGTATGTATATGGAAATGCTATTGGTTTATAAATTACTCTCATCTTATTTACTTTTCTCCTTCATTATTTAATTGTTGCCACAGCTTCAATGGTTCAAATGGCTCTGAGCACTATGCGACTTAAATTCTGAGGTCATCAGTCGCCTAGAACTTAGAACTAATTAAACCTAACTAACCTAAGGACATCACACACATCAATGCCCGAGGCAAGATTCGAACGTGCGTCTGTAGCGGTCACGCGGTTCCAGATTGAAGCGCCTAGAACCGCACGGCCACAACGGCCAGCGCCACAGCTTCAAACTGAGACAAGATACCACCTTTTTCCTGTGTGACAGTGTACCATTGTCAAGTTTTCAACGAATATGTATGTTATCTACTTAAATATTGCCTTCGTAATTCTATGTTTTTGTTGACATTATATATCTTTCCACCAGTTAAATTTATGTTGTAGTTGTTGTTGTGGTCTTCAGTCCTGAGACTGGTTTGATGCAGCTCTCCATACTATTCTATCCTGTACAAGCCTCTTCATCTCCCAGTATCTACTGCAAATTACATCCTTATGAATCTGTTTAGTTTATTCATCTCTTGGTCTCCCTCTACGATTTTTACCCTCCACACTGCCCTCCAGTACTAAATTGGTGATTCTTTGATGCCTCAGAATATGCCCTACCAACCGATCCCTTCTTCTAGTCAAGTTGTGCCACAAATTTCTCTTCTCTCCAATTCTGTTCAATACCTACTCATTACTTATGTGACCTACACATCTAATCTTCAGCATTCTTCTGTAGCACCACATTGCGAAAGCTTCTATTCTCTTGTCTAAACTATTTATCGTCCACATTTCACTTCCATACATGGCTACACTCCATACAAATAGGTACTTTCAGAAACGACTTCCTGACACTTAAATCTGTACTCGATGTTAACAAACTTCTCTTCTTCCGAAACGCTTTCCTTGCCATTGTAAGTCTACATTTTATATCCTCTCTACTTCGACTTCGCTCCCCAAATAGCAAAACTCATTTACTACTCTAAGCATTGCATTTCCTAATCTAAATCCCGCAGCATCACCCGACTTAATTCGACTACATTCCATTATCCTCATTTTGCTTTTGTTTATGTTCATCTTATATCCTCTTTTCAAGGCATTGTCCATTCCGTTCAGCTGCTCTTTCAGGTCCTTTGTTGTCTCTGACAGAATTACAATGTCATCGGCGAACCTCAAAGTTTTTATTTCTTCTCCATGGATTTTAATTCCTGCTCCGAATTTTTCATTTCTTTCCTTTACTGCTTGCTCAGTATATAGACTGAATAACATCGGGGATAGGCTTCAACCCTGTCTCACTCCCTTCCCAACCACTGCATCCCTTTCATGCCCCTTGAGACTTATAACTTCCATCTGGTTTCTGTACAAACTGTAAATAGCCTTTCGCTCCCTGTATTTTACCCCTGCCACCTTCAGAATTTGAGAGAGAGTCTTCCAGTCAACATTGTCAAAAGCTTTCTCTAAGTCTACAAATGCTAGAAACATAGGTTTGCCTTTCCTGAACCCTTTTTCTAAGATAAGTTGCAGGGTCAGTATTGCCTCATGTTTTTCAACATTTCTATGGAATCCAAACTGATATTCCCTGAGGTCGGCTTCTACCAGTTTTTCCAGTTGTCTGTAAAGAATTCGCGTTAGTATTTTGCAGCCGTGACTTATTAAACTGATAGTTCAGTAATTTTCACATCTGTCAACACCTGCTTTCTTTGGGATTGGAATTATTATATTCTTCTTGAAGTCTGAGGGTATTTGACCTGTCTCATATGTCTTGGTCACTAGATGGTAGTGTTTTGTTAGGCCTGGCTCTCCCAAGGCTGTCAGTAGTTCTAAAGGAATGTTGTCTACTCCCAGGGCCTTGTTTCCACTTAGGTCTTTCAGTGTTCTGTCAAACTCTTCACACAGTATCATATCTCCTATTTCATCTTCATCTACATTCTCTTCAATTTCTATAATATTGTCCTCAAGAACCTCGCCCCCGTATAGACACTCTATATACTCCTTCCACCTTTCTGATTTCCTTTCTTTGCTTAGAACTGGGTTTCCATCTGAGACCTTGATATTCATATAAGTGGTTCTCTTTTTTCCAAAGGTCTCTTTAATTTTCCTGTAGGCAATATCTATCCTACCCCTAGTGATATGCAGCTCTACATCCTTACATTTGTCCTGTAGCCCTCCCTGCTGAGCCATTTTGCATTTCCTGTCGATCTCATTTTTGATACATTTGTATTCCTTTTTGCGTGCATCATTTACTGAATTTTTATATTTTCCCCTTTCATCAATTAAATTCAATGTCTCTTCTGTTACCCAATGATTTCTATTAGCCCTTGTCTTTTTACCTGCTGCTTTCACTGTTTCATCT
This sequence comes from Schistocerca gregaria, assembly GCF_023897955.1. Classification (NCBI taxonomy): domain Eukaryota; kingdom Metazoa; phylum Arthropoda; class Insecta; order Orthoptera; family Acrididae; genus Schistocerca; species Schistocerca gregaria. The sequence continues at coordinate 427,161,945 of NC_064927.1, forward strand.
CTCAAAGCTACTCATTCTTCTTCTACTGTATTTATTTCCCCATTCTTGTCAATCGTTCCCTAATGTTTTCACTGAAGCTCTCTACAATCTCTGGTTCTTTCAGTTTATCCAGGTCCCATCTTCTCAAATTCCCACCTTTTTGCAGTTTCTTCAGTTTTAATGTACAGTTCAAAACCAATAGATTGTGGCCAGAGTCCACATCTGCCCCATTAAATGTCTTACAACTTAAAACCTGGTTCCTAAATCTCTGTATTGCCAATATATAATCTATCTTATACCTTCTAGTTATCTCCAGGCTTCTTCCACGTATACAGCCTTCTTTCATGGTTTTTGAACCAAGTGTTAGCTATGATAAAGTTATGCTCTGTGCAAAATTCTACCAGGCGGCTTCCTCTTTCATTTCTTCCCCCCAATCCATATTCATCTACTACTTTTCCTTCTCTCCCTTTTCCTTCTATTGTCTCCCTTCACTATTTGAATAATTTCTTTTATCTCGTCATACATCACATGGAACATAAATGATTAAAAATTCTCCAGTTCGAGTCAATACACAGTCACAATTGAGGGCGCTAATGATGTGTACATGAATGAGTTATCCAAAGCTACTAAAAATTTGAAAAAAACTTTCAGCACTGCAAGAAGAATACCAGCATCTTTTTATTTTATTTTTTATTTTTTTTTATTCCACATAGGCACGACCTTATGAATGCTTCTATCATGAATAAAGAGATCACTAAGGCCAATCGACAGTTTGGGAAGATGTGCAAAGCATTCCAGAATTCACATTTCCTGTCTATAGATTCCTTGGAGAGGGAACATTTCACACAGCATGGTCTATGTCTTAACAGCAAGGGAAAAACACTACTAGGACGAAAAATTCAAAACTTACTTCACTCATTAAACAGATGCATGAACAGTGAACCTTTTGCTGTTCTGCCTCTGATAGACCAGTCCACAGTATCTTCTGCAACACAGAAATTGTCATCAGAAACGGAACAGGCTATACCATCAGTATGAGCAACGACAGTATCTACTACACCTACAGAAGCTTTAGAAACCACCCGCTCCATGAGCAAAAGAAGAGTGTCTCCACCAGGTCATCTGAAGGATTTTTTATTCAAGACAAGCAGCAACCAAACAACGAGTTGAGCAGTGTGAGGGATTCGAAAGACAACATATCATTAACTATATTATATCAAAATGTCCAGGGTCTAATTAGTAAGATTGCTGAACTAGATATGCTTTTGATGCATCAATTAAAGGATATTTCAGTTTTATGTATAAGTGAGCAATGACTAAATGAAAACCAAACTTGTACAGCCAGAATAACAGGATTTGAAATGATCAGTAACTCTTGTAGAGAGAATTTTAAAGGGGGAGGAACATGTGTATATTTGAAGCAAGGAACTGAATGTAAAGAAATTAAACTCAGTAAGATAAAACACATTGAAAAAGAGTTCGAATACAGTATGTGCAAACTCATAGAACCCAAAATAATTATTGTGTGCATATATCGTTCCCCATCAGGGAACTTTATGACGTTTTTAGGCAGTGTTGAAAGACTTTTTAGTGAATTAAGACATTTTACAGAGAGCATTATTGTACTTGGTGATTTCAATGTCATCTTTAAAGTGAACTGTCAAAAAGTATCAAAACTAAACAATTTGTTATATTCACAAAATTTAGCACCATCTGTCCATGAATGCACTAGACATGGAAAACACTCTGAAATGATAATAGATCAAATATTTTTTGACTTGCAAAAGCTAGATCTTGTTATTGAAGTAACTGACACAGGGTTCTCGGACCACAAAGCAATAAAACTCTATATAAATAATGTACTGGGCACAAATTCTAGAATACATGAGAAATATATATACAGAATATGTATCAATGAGGACAATATCAGTGTTTTTAATAATTTATTAAAAAACTCAGACTGGGATTTAGTCAAAGTCGACACTGTGGATATAAAATTCGAGTCATTTTTAACTTGTTATAAACATAACTATGAAATTGCATTCCCTCTTAAGAAAATGAAAATAAAAAGCAAGCCTAATACTTGGGTAACACAGGGGATACGGAAATCTGGAGAGGGACTTAGAAAGCTAAGTAAATCAGCCAGGCTAATTCCAGTTCTGAAACAGTATGTCACCTGTTACAGAAAATTGTACAGGCAAGTCATTAATGCAGCAAAAAAGTTACATAATGACTCATACGCCAGTAGAAGCAAGGGTAACAAGAAAATGAAATCAGTTTGGAATGTGATAAATTCAACTGTAGGCAGAAGTAAAGTAAGAGACAGCCGCTTTGTTCTTAAAAGTGAGGACAAAACTATAAGTGATCCTTTACGTATTGCCAATATATTCAACCTTCATTATGCAAGTATTGTACAAAGCCTCATAAAAACCCAAAGACAAGCAAATATTAAACATAACATCTCCACAAATCCTAAAACTATGTTCTTATACCCTGCAAGTGTACAAGAAGTACAGAATACAATCAACAAACTAAAAAAATAAATTGTCTTGTGGCACTGATGGCATTCCAGATAAAATACTTAAACACAGCATAAATATTGCTCTTCCCCTTGTAGACATAATTAACATCTCTTTCAGCACTGGCACTTTCCCTAAATAACTAAAGCTGTCATAATAAAACCATTATATAAAAATTGTAATCATCATGATGTAAAAAAACTTCAGACCCATATCCTTGATATCATGCTTCTTAAAAGTTACTGAAATAATAATGCATGAAAGACTCTCCACGCTTTCCTGAACACAAGTAGAATATTAGTCAGTGAGCAAAATGGGTTCAGAAAAAAATAGGTCAACTGAAACAGCTGTATATAATTTCCTGAAACTTCTCCTGACCTCTATAGATCATAATGAAGTAAACTGTTGGGTGTTTTTAGATTTATCAAAGGCATTTGATGTTATTGATCATGAATTATTGCTTGAGAAACTATATTGCTGTGGTGTACGTGGTACTGTTCACATCTGGTTTAAATCATACCTCTCAGACAGACACCAGAAAATAGAAATAGTTCATGAAGGAACCTCTTACTTTTCAGAATATAAGAAAGTTAGTAATGGAGTGCCACAAGGTTCTGTGCTGGGATCCCTCTTGTTCTTGATTTTCATAAATCACCTACCAAACTGTTTAACACTAGCTAATGCTGTATGGTATGCGGACGATACAAGTCTTTTTATTAAAGCTCAAAATGAGACTGACTTGCAACAGAAAGTAGAAATAACAAAAGATGAAGCAGGAAAATGGTTTAGAGATAACTGTTTATTTGTAAATGAGAAAAAAACAGTATGAATGAATTTCAGCCATGTATCGAATAAAGTAAAGCCCAATATAGTTTTGAAACTTGGTGAACAGAAGATTTTACAAATTTCAAACACAAAATTTTTAGGTATCTGGTTAGATGAGCATCTAAAGTGGGATAAACACATTTGGAAATGCTCAATAAAAAGCTAAGTAAATGCTGCTATATACTCAGAATGAAGCAGGCAAAAAGGAATACAGACGTCTCAAAAATGAGATCGACAGGAAGTGCAAAATGGCTAAGCAGGAATGGCTAGAGGACAAATGTAAGGATGTAGAGGCTTATCTCACTAGGGGTAAGATAGATACTGCCTACAGGAAAATTAAAGAGACCTTTGGAGAGAAGAGAGCCACGTGTATGAATATCAAGAGCTCAGATGGCAGCCCAGTTCTAAGCAAAGAAGGGAAGGCAGAAAGGTGGAAGGAGTATATAGAGGGTCTATACAAGGGCGATGTACTTGAGGACACTATTATGGAAATGGAAGAGGATATAGATGAAGACGAAATGGGAGATACGATACTACGTGAAGAGTTTGACAGAGCACTGAAAGACCTGAGTCAAAACAAGGCCCCCGGAGTAGACAACATTCCATTGGAACTACTGACGGCCTTGGGAGAGCCAGTCCTGACAAAACTCTGCCATCTAGTGAGCAAGACATATGAGACAGGCGAAATACCCTCAGTCTTCAAGAAGAATATAATAATTCCAATCCCAAAGAAAGCAGGTGTTGACAGATGTGAAAATTACCGAACTATCGGTTTAAAAAGTCACAGCTGCAAAATACTAACGCGAATTCTTTACAGACGAATGGAAGAACTAGTAGTAGCCGACCTCGGGGAAGATCAGTTTGGATTCCGTAGAAATGTTGGAACACGTGAGGCAATACTGACCCTACGACTTATCTTAGAAGCTAGATTAAGGAAGGGCAAACCTACGTTTCTAGCATTTGTAGATTTAGAGAAAGCTTTTGACAATGTTGACTGGAATACTCTCTTTCAAATTCTGAAGGTGGCAGGGATAAAATATAGGGAGCGACAGGCTATTTGCAATTTGTACAGATGGCAGTTATAAGAGTCGAGGGACATGAAAGGGAAGCAGTGGTTGAGAAGGGAGTGAGACAGGGTTGTAGTCTCTCCCCGATGTTATTCAATCTGTATATTGAGCAAGCAGTAAAGGAAACAAAAGAAAAGTTTGGAGTAGGTATCAAAATCCATGGAGAAGAAATAAAAACTTTGAGGTTCGCTGATGACATCGTAATTCTGTCAGAGACAGCAAAGGACTTGGAAGAGCAGTTGAACGGAATGGATAGTGTCTTGAAAGGAGGATATAGGATGAACATCAACAAGAGCAAAACGAGGATAATGGAATGTAGTCGAATTAAGTCGGGTGATGCTGAGGGAATTAGATTAGGAAATGAGACACTTAAAGTAGTAAAGGAGTTTTGCTATTTGGGGAGCAAAATAACTGATGATGGTCAAAGTAGAGAGGATATAAAATGTAGACTGGCAATGGCAAGGAAAGCGTTTCTGAAGAAGAGAAATTTGTTAACATCGATTCTAGATTTAAGTGTCAGGAAGTCATTTCTGTAAGTATTTGTATGGAGTGTAGCCATGTATGGAAGTGAAACATGGACGATAAATAGTTTGGACAAGAAGAGAATAAAAGCTTTCGAAATGTGGTGCTACAGTGAATGCTGAAGATTAGATGGGTAGATCACATAACTAATGAGGAAGTATTGAATAGGATTGGGGAGAAGAGAAGTTTGTAGCGCAACTTGACCAGAAGAAGGGACCGGTTGGTAGGACATGTTCTGAGGCATCAAGGGATCGCATATTTAGCATTGGAGGGCAGTGTGGAGGGTAAAAATCGTAGAGGGAGACCAAGAGATGAATACACTAAGCAGATTCAGAAGGATGTAGATTGCAGTAGGTACTGGGAGATGAAGAAACTTGCACAGGATAGGGTTGCATGGAGAGCTGCATCAAACCAGTCTCAGGACTGAAGACCACAACAACAATAACAGCTCAGAATGCTGAAAAACTGCTGCAGTGAAAAAACAGTAATATGTGCTTATTATGCTCTTATGCATAGTCTATTGCAGTATGGTATCTTATTTTGGGGTAATTCGAGTCTGGCAAACCGCTCATTCATTATTCAAAAATGAGCATTAAGAATAATGAAAGGGGCTGCACCAAGAGGGCCCTGCAGGGAAATTTTCAAAGAATTTCAAATAATGTCACTTCCATCTTTATATATCTGTGAAAGTATCTGCTTTTTCAAATCTCACCCCCAGTTGTCTTCTTTAAATAGTGAGTGCCATGACTGCCCAACAAGGCACAGGAGTGGTTTCCACAGAGAAACACACAAAACAGCCCAATATCACAAAAGTGCAATATATCACCCCATAATCCTTTTTAGTGCTCTTCCCTTAAGCATCAAAGAGATAGAAAAGTTTTACATTTTTAAAAATGAGCGCAAAGTGTTATTAAGAGAATGTTTTTACAGTGTTATAGAGTACATGGATTTTTCAGAACATAATGACATAGTGGTTAATGATAATGATAATTCATATTTGAATAAATGTATGAAAATAGTCTGCCTGTACACACTATAACTAATTAATTATTGTTTGTTCTGTTATTCTCTACTAGAGTGGCCAATGATAATGATAAGTCATATCTGAAAAACAAATGTATGAAATAGTATACACTATAAATAATTAATGATTGTTTGTTTTGTTATTGTCTACTATACACTGCATGACATATATATTTATATATGTTTTCCCACTGTAGGCCTGTGTTATTAATTTACTGTATAATTACAAACTCATATAATGTAACATGACAACTCCTATATCATTGTATATGATAAAATGGATACTCAATAAATGAATGAATGAATGAATGAACATTTCATCAATCTCTTCATCATCTGCAGAGCTAGTTGGCATATAAACTTGTACTACTGTAGTAGGCTTGGGTATCATGTCTATCATGGCCACAGTAATGCATTCACTATATTGTTTGTAGTAGCTTACTCGCATTCCTATTTTTTTATTCATTATTAAACCTACCCCTGCATTACCCCTATTTGATTTTATATTTATAACCCTGTGGTCACCTGACCTAAGTCTTGTTGCTCCTGCCACCAAACTTCACTAACTCCCACTATATCTAACTTCAACCTATCCATTTCCCTTTTTAAATTTTCTAACCTACCTGCCCAATCAAGGGATCGGATATTCCATGCTCCGATTCGTAGAACGCCAGTTTTCTTTCTCCTGATAACAATGTCCTCCTGAGTAGTCCCCACCTGGAGATCCAAATGGGGGACTATTTTACCTCTGCAATGTTTTACCCAAGAGGACGCCATCATCATTTAACCATACAGTAAAGCTGCATGCCCTCGGGAAAAATGATGGCTGTAGTTTCCCCTTGCTTTCAGCCGTTCACAGTACCAGCATAGCAAGGCCGTTTTGGTCTGTGTTACAAGGCTAGATCAGTCAGTCATCCAAATTGTTGCCCCTGCAACTACTGAAAAGGGTGCTGCCCCTCTTCAGGAACCACATGTTTGTCTGGCCTCTCAACAGACACCCCTCCATGGTGGTTGCACCTATGGCATGGATATCTGTATCGATGAGGCACGGAAGCCTTCCCACCAATGGCAAGATCCATGGTTCACAGGGGGAAAATTATGTTAAGTACACAATATATACATTAGTTGTAGGCACACCTCCATCTTAATGACTGATTGACCTTTGTAATCTATCTTGGACGACTTGAATGTTTAGTTCGGGGTTTATTATGAATTTCTTCTCTTAGATTTTACATACATGTGATGAACACAATGTCGAACATTTTAGAGTTGATATGCAAGGGTACCATTGCTGTAGGGGGGGGGGAGGGGGCTGAAAATTACATCAAGGTACAAAGATGAAAAACGAGGAATAGTATGAAGCACACTTTGCAGAAACTGCGAAGAAAGATTCAACATGCAGATTTGTTGTCTGCCTTCCATTTCCCTAAAATCCAAGTCAGTTAGGTGATTCTTACCACAATGCAGCAAACACTTCTCTGAGATTGGACAGAGACAGATGAGATATCCAAAGTCTAAGGGAAGTTACAATGATTCCAAGAGATAGTATGAAGATATTCATCAGGAACAGTGTGTCAGAGATAAAGAAAGTCACATCAGCCATGGCATTGAACCAGGTATCTACAATGCAGACACCAGCATCACAAAGATTATCTTCTGCAGACATGTAAGGAAACAGCCTGTGATGGGATAACAACCCTGGCTTAAAAAAGAAGTCACTTCTTGGCCTGTATTAGACACATATAACGTTTCTGCATTTGAGGAGGTACCAGAGAAAAGAGCTAAGGCCCTCTGTCAAATCAGCAAAAAATCCAAAATGAAGAAGAAATCGATTGGTACCTCTTTCCTCCAGAGTCACCACACTTTGGCAGAATATGGGAAACATATGCAGTGAACAGCGGGAAACATATGTCCAACACTTGAAGAGTTGACAACCCTCACTTGCCAAATTGAGGTTTGCTTGAACTCTTGTGTTCTCACACCACTACCTTGTAATCCCACTGTTTCCCAAGTCCTCACTGCAGGTCATTTCCTGACTGAAACGGCAATCAGAAGCATCCCCCAGACCATCGTGCAGCCACCCTGAGCTTGCTCACAAGGTGGAAACTACTGCAGCAAGGGTTCCACATCTTTTGGTGGTGACAATCATCTGACTACTTGCATCTCATCTGCAGCATTGAACCAAGAGGATGGTCCTCAGTCAGAATGTGCAACCTCACACTCTGGTCGTAGTAAGGGAAGACAACCTGCCACCCTTATGCTTGAAGCTGGCCATCATTGAAGAAGTACACACTGGGCATGATGGAGAGCTCACTATTTTCACACCACAAGGGGTTTTCAAGAAACCAATCTGAAAGCTATGTCCTTTACTGAGAGAAGTAATACAAAAGTAAGCACTGTACTCATTTTTTTCTGTGTGTAGCAGACTCAACAGTATTTCATCATTTTGTATGTTTTAGTGTATTATTTATAATAAGAAACTCTATGAAAAGAATACCTGGTTGAAACATGCAATTAAATGTGTCCTTACTTGTGTTATTTTTGTGATTCAGCAGGACATTTTTACTTGTATTAGTTTGGAAAGAACTTAATATTTCTTTGTTTGTGGTTGATGTGTTTGGCCACTACATTTAACCATGTCACTGGAGAGAGCTACCCTCTTTGGAGGTATTTGTGCCTGAGGGACAATGGTCAACAGGCCAACCCTCCATGAGCACCTATGGGAAGACTCAACGGCTGTCCTAAGCTTGTTACTGTGGGTCATGTCTGTCGATTGACAAATATATATATTTTGATTTGTGAATATTAATGTGTGTAATAAGTGATTATGTAGCACCTATCATCATTCATTACAATCCGAATGGATCGAAACCATTATACAGGGTGTTTTCGTAAGAGCGACAAAAATGTAACAGGACATAGAGAATGGTCCACAGAACAGTTAGAGGCAGGGAACCTGGGGTCAGAGAAGCCAGCTTTAGGAGATACAGATGTAAGCATGTCCACAACGTTGACTAGTATTGCCTGTTTTCCAGCTTATTTTCAACTAACATACATTCAAGTTTACATGTACTGCACTGCTTATTTACAAGTACACTCTTTATTTCCTGCAAGCAAACAAGGAGGATGAGCCTGATTACCAGGAAGTCACAATGCAAGTTTTGTTTACTTTAGTTGTCCATAAGGTGGCTCTGTTGTATTTACATTGTCCCATAATAGGATGTGTTATGAATCAATGACAGTCCCATTCATTAGTCAGTGCTGTCCAGGAGATGTTCTGTACAACTGTACAATATGATGGAGCAGTACTGGTACAGTATTTCCTGGTCTCTGGATTGGAAGGGGAGGTCCTATTCCATGGTCTATGAGGTCACCTGACCTGAATCCCCTTGATTATTTCCTATGAGGATATCTACAGTTACCTGTCTCAGTACATTTTGTAAGATACAGTGCAAACAGTACATTCATTATGTCAAAGGTGGTATGTGCAGTTAACTAATGTATGTAAAAAAAACTACATACTAATGTGATTTTAATCCTTTGTCTCCAAAACCAGATTCCCTACCTCAAATTGTTCAGTGAAGCATCCTCTACATCCTGTTAAAGTTCTGCATGTTCTTCTGGAAACATCCTGAACTGTTCTCCTAAATCCATGGTCCTCTGGTAACATTTACAGTTTACATTTCCATCTGTGGATGCTAACAGTTACAGTTGCTGTCGTGCAGAGAAATTTTTGACTGTGTCTTGCCAGTAGTGGCCAGTTATCCTTCACTACAGCACACTGTAAATATCACATTGAAATTTTGCCATTTTGCTTCAAATGCAAGCCAGAAATCACACTAAAACTGAACTATTTCTCTTTGAATACGAGCAGTAAATTGCTCCAATATTACTTCATTTTTCTTAGAATGCATGTTGGTAAAAATAAAATAGACAAAACTTGTTTTGTAGCACACTCTTCGCAGTTACAAGAAACCAGTCTCAAGTGCTAAAATGACTGTCAGCCATGCTACATTCATCTCAGAGAAGTGACACAGCTATCTGTTTTCTACTGCATATGCTCTGTTATGAGGTCAGGCATCTATGATTGTTGCTTTGCTCACTCCAGTAGTTCAGTAGTTTTCTTTGAAACTGCACGTAGCACACTGTGTAAGTGTAGAATGTGAGGACTCAAAAAAAAAAAAAAAAAATTCTGGTGACGATGCTATGGGCGAGTGGTGTAAAGCAAAGACCAGTAATTTTTAGACCCGAATTTAATTGCCACTGATACCAACATTTTTTGTTAATTTTGTTTTATTCCCCACAACTTTTAACTATTAATTATATGTACATACATAAACATATCTAGTAGTCACAGACCCTGCAAACCATGTACTGCTTCTACAAACTGCTTCCATTTGTTTCTGTTTTGTGCTCGGTTCCTACAGGTGTCTTCCATCTCCAGGGCTGCCAGGTTCATCGCCAGGTTGTCCATCCAGTGCTGTCTTGCTGCTCCTATGGGCATGTGGTGTTCAGTTTCCCCTCAAATGCTTTCTTCACATGTCTTTCCTCTGATATATGGGCTACATGTCATGCCCACTGAAATTCTTTTGCTCTTCAGCTTCTATAGTATTGTTGTTTGTTGCATCAAGAGGTAGGTTCCCTCATTCCTCCTTCTTCCTCATTCTCCTTTATCTAAGATTGGTCCCTATATCTTCCTCATTACTTTATTTTCATAAGTTAATAGTTTTTCCTTTCATGTTTTCTCATGCTCCAAACTTCTGAACCATACATGACTGCTGTATATCATTGCATTATAGATTCTCATCGTAGTATTCACTGATAAAGATTTTGACCTGAGTGTATCCCTAAGGGAATACATGCATTTCATTTGCACTGCAATTCTTTCTGTGATGTCCATTTCCAAAGCCAAGTATTTAAGTGGTGAACTCTGCTGAACCTCATGCCACCTGTCACAAGAAATTCTTACTGTTCTTCTCATCTTCCTAATTGCATTAACTCCATTTTGTCTTGATTCACCTATAGCCCAACCTGCTATGCATACATAGTTGTCTTTCTTCTGGTACATTTCTTTCAACTCATGGACTGATTCACTTAGCAGTACTATATCATATGTACATGTGAGACAACGGAAATTACCATCCATCTGTACTCCAAACCAGTTTTGTTGCCTACATTCCCTTATTACTTTCTCTAAAATGGCATTGAACAGAACACACAAGAGAGTGTCCCCTAGTCTGAGACCTGCCTCAGTCTCAAACTTTTCTGTTGTGACCCCTCAGAAATGCACAGCTGCCATCGATTCATCAATACACGTTTGCAGCATTCTAACTACTTTCTCAGGGATTCTGAAGTTATGCAGTGTATTACACAGGCTGTCCCTGTGGATACTGTTGTTAAGACATTGAAAATCGATGAACAATTTTCAAACAGTAATCTTAGGTTGAAAATGTGATCTATTATTGACCGGTTGGTCAAAAGCCAGCTTAGTATTCCTGTGTGTTATTCTCTATGAATGGTTGTAATATTCTGAGAATAATGATAGACACTAACTTGGTTACATTCAGCAAGCAGATACCTCTGTAATTACCGACTTCCATTATGCTATTGTTGCTGTATATAGGGGATGTTATGGCCTATTTCCATTCTTCTGGTGATGTCTCATTGTTCCATATCAGCTGGATCAGTTTATATATTTCTAAGTGTAAGTTCTCCCCTCCCTCTTTGATTAATTCTCCTGTTATTCTGTTCTCCCTTGTGAGCCTTGTTGTTTATGAGTTTTTTGCTTTCAATCTTCACATCATCTTCATCACTTCCCATTATTCTTCATCTTTCCTTTCCTCCATGGTGTCTATATGTAGCTCCTCTTCTGGGTCTGGATGGTTCAAAAGTTCTGAGAAGTATTGTCTCCATATTTCTACAAATCCTTCCTTGTCGTTTATCAAGTCACCATTCTTATCTCTAATTAAATCAGTTGGGCTCTCAAATCCACATTTGCAATTTTTGATCTAATTGGAAAAATTGTCTTGAATTCTTGTTGTGGCTTTCTGCCACCACATATTTTAATAAACTGGTTAGATATATTCTCTTCTCAGTTTGTAGGATTCACTTTGTCTCCCTTCTGATGTTGAGAAAATGTTGTCTTTTCTGCTCATTCTCCCTGTTAGCCTGCCACTCCTCCCTCACCTTCAATTCTTTTCTGTAGTCTTCTGGCATGTCTCATTGTACCATCCTCTCTTCTTCAATTTCTTCTTTCTTCCCAATGTCTCCTCCACTACTCTTAGTACTGTGGCCTTTAATTCTTCCAACTTTTCCTCTACATTCTCTCTTGTTTCTGGGTATTCTAGGGCCCCAAAACAGTTTTTGATTTCCATAGCATACTGATCTTTAATTTCACTATCTCACTGTTTCCTGACATTCAAATCAAATGAATACATTTGATTTAATTACCATTACTACCCCTGTAAGTCAAAAGGCTTAAGGGTAGATGGTGGTAAAACAAGTGTGTATACAAGGAAAAGTATGAAAGGTTTTCTGTAGATAATCTGCTGGAGATGTCCTTTTCCAGTAGATCTTCTGAGGAGACAGTAAGATGTAAAGAGTTAAGTAGATGTGCTTCAAATTTAAATCTAACAACAGAGGGGCATGGCATGAAGCTTACCGATTTGTCTCACTTAACAATGATGGTAGCTAGGAAAGCAGGGCACAGGGCCTCCTGGACTAAAAACACTGACCCCAGTACAGGATAAATGTTTTAATTTTCAATTTATTCCAAAAGACATAAAACAAGCTCACTGGTATTAGCATTAACATTGACTGATTAACATCCAACACAAAGGACTTGTAACATTTAAATCAGCATTACATAAACCAGCAAGGCAACAACCTTACAAGAGGCTGCTCTCTTAAAAAATTCTACCTCACCATTTAAAAAAAAAAAAAAAAAAAAAGCACAGAGCTTTAACAGTAGTTAAACAACAATATTCTTGTTTCTGCCTTTTCTTTGCTCCACTAGCCTTAAGCTAGGTACAATTGTTGCTTAATTTTACAAAAGTAATTTCAGACAAATATTAGCACCAAATTATCAGGTAACAGCAACAAAGGTGACTATTGATGACTCAATTTGATAAGTCATTTGTTCTGAAAGATTTGTGCATGACAACTAATAACAGAGAAAAATCCTCACACAAACATTATGTTGCTCTGATCCCAGTCTCAATAAGGTCAAATTGAGAAGCACAGAAGCAATCATTTTACAACTAGGTGCAAACTTACTTCTAAAAACCTTTCCATTTATCATACATTAAACAAACTGGGTTAAAAAAAGTTTCAGCTGAACAGCCTACCCTGATTCCCAACGCTTGGTATTAATTAAAAACAATAAACCCCTTTCCCCTTTTATAAATCTTTGTATTATGGACAAACTACAATTACCATTCCTTCTAGCAAGAACAAAAAACTCCCACTTAAAAAAAGAAAAAAGAAAAAGAAAAACAACCAAGAAGTCATAGGATCACAGCACAAGCCGCTTAGCTAACCTGAAACTTAGTCACACAATTTGACACTGCACACTAGGCAGGACACTTAGACTGCATACAACTAGATCTAAAACATAAGAAAACACTGTTAACAAACAGAAGTTGCTTCAGCAACTAAACTTTGCTACAGTACTGAGTAGGTAATTTATAGCCCTGAGAATTGTCATGAAAAAGGGCACCAGTGATTAAATTACCTGTACAATTACAGCTAATGCTCATATTCCAAATTATTTTTCAAAAGGAACAGAGAAGCATGAACCTTAAATGTGTCGCCAAATACAAATTTTGCAGCTGTAACTTTCAAGTATGATATTCTCATAATAATGCCTTTTATACATGGCTTAAACAACAACTAGAAATATTAATGTACCAAACACTTTTGAATTCTGCTTCAACACCATTTGTCTAACATGTTAACGGAAACACAGGAACACCTAGCATTTTTTTTGTTTTTGTTTTTTACAGCTCTCATCAGAGATCTTACAGAAGGAAATGCATTTCTTTAGCACAACAAGAAAGTACAGACGATTTCCTTTCCATATTCTTAATACTACACTCAGAACAGCCAGGGTTCATGGTGGTGGTGCTGGTTAGTGTCTAACATCCCGTCGACAACGACGTCATTAGAGACGGAGCGCAAGCTCGGTTTAGGGAAGGAGTGGGAAGGAAATCAGCCGTGCCCTTTCAAAGGATCCATCCTGGCATTTGCATGAAATGATTTAGGGAAATCATGGAAAACCTAAATCAGGATGGCTGGAGATGGGATTGAATGCAAGTCCAGTGTGCTAACTACTGCGCCATCTCGCTCGGTGGCCAGGGTTCAGTCAGAACCAAACAACGAGATTGGATCAGGCACTGAATCAGGACAAATATTAATGCTGGACAATGGCGTTAACACTCTAACAGTGTTAACATGAGTCAGACGTGGAACAGTAAGTGTGATTCACCATTTAATGTCAATCAGAGCAGTGCAGCAAGGCAACTCTGCCTTTTCCCCACACCGGCTATGGTGGGCGCCAACACCAACCAGCTGTCGGAAGTGCCCACATCTGCTTCAGGCTGCGTCCAAACATTAGTTCTCCTGTAAGGAAGTCGCCACATAATGTTGGCCCACAGAGCTGTGCTACCAAACTAACTGCCATGCCACTCACTGCCTAATGCTCGATACCGATTGCCCCCTTGCTAGCCACCACACCCTCTCTTTAAGCCACTGCCAGCCAATTGCATGGATTGTCAGCAAACTTCTACACTCTTGTATATAAACCGGCATGAACAAAAGGTATAGGCAGGAGATACAGCTCAACCTCCCACCTTCAAATGAAAATCAGGGAGGGAGGAACCAGATCTTTTATACTAGTGCTCATCTCTCAAAGGTTTTGGTGCATGGTGTGTGTAACTCTTCTTGATGTGGATCAGGCACACCCTCATGCGCTTCTCAATCTGGGTATTGTTGAGCAGGAAGTTCGCTTGTGAGAGGCTCTTAATCATGCATGCACATCACATGAATCTGAGAAACAACTTCTCAGTAATTCCCTGGCTACTCTTACTCTACCTCCAACAGTTTTCCAGAAAAATCCTTCCACCAATGGCAATAGAGATGACCCGTCTCTCCTTGTCGTATCTCATGCCCTTCTGGTAGTATTCCAGCATGATATTATTCTTTTGGTTGATCTCTTCTGGGTCCAGCTGTTAAGGCAAGAGATCAAGTGCCCAAAGGTTGGTTAATGGGGAGTTCAAGGAAAACATAAACATCAACTTGACAGTTGTAGTCTTATTTGCTTCATGAGTCACTACATAGCGGTTCCACCTGCTTTTATTTATTTCTTTGTGTATTGTTTGTTGTCCTCAGTGTCGACGTACTGCATTGCTACACTGGCTGAAAAATGGGGTTTGTAATTTTGACACTGACTACTGTAAATAATGTAGCCAACAAATGCACAGTCGCGTTTCACTGTCTTCTACTTTCACTTTTCACAAACTCCCAATACTACACAGGTATATGTATGGCCAGTGCACTATTGTTTAAACTTTTCATAAGCCTCATTAATAGTTTGCAGGCGAACCTCCACATACTACTACAATAGTTTTCTGTTGAACAACTACGAGCAGTAAAAACATAACCACATAGTTCACAGTCCTTCAAATAAATTGAACAGTCACTATCATCACTTTAACACACAGCCTATTGGTGTAACACCTATTTCACTGTTAAGTTGATACACTGTTGTCATTCTAAGCAACACAGGTTCCTTGTCTGAAACTCAGATGTGGACTGACTGACTGACTGTCTTGTGACCGAAAACTGGGCCCTTATATATCCTCACAATAACAGTTATAGAACTCACACATTGTTTGAAGTTAAATTTACAGAAATTACAATTAAAAATTAACTCATTTGATTAACTGAATAAATAAAAAAAATGGTCCTTTTTAACAGTTTCTTCTACTGCTATAGTTAAGCCAATTTATTTGTTTAAATCATGAAATTAATAAATGTAAGTACACAAACCATGCTTTTGACAAAACTGTTAATTACTTTGGAATTAATTAAGGTCTAGTTTTGCTAACATGTTTTCGAATAGAGCCAAATAAATCCTTTAAGAACTATTAGTTGCTCCTCTAAATGTCTATAATTAGTACAGAATTTATATTTGTTTATACATCAACAGTAGAATTTAATTTAAAAAACAATTACTGATTTCACCCTGTAACAAAAGATACTAACTAGGAATAGTCAAAAAAAAATTAGAAAATCAATTACATCCATAAAACTAATCACAAATTACATCTGTTGTTATACTCTTTAAAACCAAGGGCAAACCTTTATCTTTTATGAAAATGCAGGTTATATTCATGTATGTTGATGGTAATTAGCTAAAAGTAAGTAAACAAATTTAAGGAGGCAGTTGGCAAAACAAGAGGGGAAGTAAAAATGTCTCAGCTTGCTTTGTCACATCACCCCCTCATTGGATTGAACAGATAGATAATGCAAATAGCTAACTGAACTATTCAGTGACCAAATGGACCCCAAAAAGTGGGTTTAAATTTACACACAAAATATATTACATGATAAATCTTATCAGAACTACAGTACATATGTTTTTTTTCTTTCAAATTTATACTTATGTGAACTGGCCATACAAAAATCCTGAAACAATATATTTATTTCCACTGCATTGTACCATCCACAAAAGATCCACGAGTTATACATTTAACAAAAATTATACATCTTCATCATGAGTGATGTCCATTTTAGATAAGAGAAGATTACCTTTAAAATACATGTCACTTCATACAAGTCCTGTCTTGCTTCAGATAGTAAATCTTTGTGGGTCACAAAAAGTTAAATTACACTGCGCATTGCAGTTCACTGTTTATACAGAAAATTTCACTTGCTCAATGTTTAGTACCTTTCATAATCACTTTCACTTTTGCAATGAGCTTTAACACATTTTCTCACCAAGTTGGCCATGCCTTCAACAGGTCCAAGTGGCAGTCAGTTAGGAAATGCACTGCTATCAGTTCCCTTGGAGGTGGTTCTCCTCCGCCACAGTACGCGAAAAAGAAAGCAGACAAAATATCCTACCTTACTACACTCACTTTTGCTTCTAACTTAAGTCTAAAAAAATAAATATAAATAGATTACATAATTCTTATAACATTACAATAATTAGCACTAAATTTGACTATAGTATGAAAGGCGTGGACTAGTAAAAATTTAAAATCAAGTGCACATTACACTACAAAACATTACACTTAAGTCATAACTGTCTGAAACTGGTTAAACTTGGAAGATTTGGGTCTCTTTCCCATTTGAAAAATAGCAAAAACCCACAATGTGCATTATCTCTAGTAACAACTCAAGATATGCAGTAGCATAGATTTACAAATCATTATGAAAGAGAATAGATTCACTATTACGTAGCTTAATTACTATTCAAATCAAAATTAAGGGCGTGGAAGTTGTACCAAACTCTACTCAACTCTGAGCACTACTCTCATTCAAACAGAAAATAAAATCCTCACAAAATTATAAAATGTGACCAAATAGTTGACCTGTCAGAATAGTCACATCAGTCTAGAAACACAGTTATTAGTTAATCATCAGATGTATTACCCTTTGTCCCAGCATTACCACTTTAAGATTGTGGCACCTCTGGCATGGAGCATCATGTCTCTGGACCCGGTGATCTTTGATTCTACTTCTTTCTACCTCTATCTGCATGCTATGTTCATACAGCCATATTGTATTCACCTGGTTCAGTGTTTAAATAAATGTTCATTCAACAGCAAAAGTGTGTTATTACCGATCCATGACTTGTAATATCCACAGTGATGACCCCGACATTGTTGTTGTGTGTTCGGGAATTATTTGTGCTTCTTTTCATCTTTAACAGACAAGGTGTGCCAGACCACATTCTCTTCAGAACAATGGATCTACCAGTGTTGCCAGTGTTGCCAGTTCCTTGCACCCTATTAACTGTGCTTGCATTTTTACTAGTGTTCCTAATGTATGTTTGATTAAAAGTGAACAATTAATTGGCCCCAGCCATGCCAACAACCACTTAACCATAACCAGCCCAACATGGCCACTGTCAAGTGCAGCTACGCAACAATGGCTGCTACATTGACAGTGCACACTGCTTAGTGACATTGTGAATGATAATTGTGTGAAGGACTTTGTGTTTCATCCATCAGCTGAGCAGTTGCCTTCGGTTTGGTGTGATGTGCCAACAGCATTCGAGAACTGTAATTTGAACATTCATGCTCATTGAGTCGCACATTCTTATATGCCTGACATCATATCCCCCCCCCCCCCCCCTCCCCGCCCCCTCCGCGTGCCGTCTCAGTGGCTCCGCTTGCCTCAACCACGTTGGTTTTTGTGACCATCACTCCGTGGTCACACCACAATCGCCTTCCGTTCGCTCTCATAACAGCCTGCCATTGCTAATGCCTTGCTTGCTGCCGCTGCCAATGTGGCCTCCAATGACTATGCAGCAGTCCGACACACATGGCCCTGTCGGCGTGGTTTCTGAGGCACCCACTTAGTGCTGGACGCCAGCTCCATCCACCACACTGGCACCATAATTTATTGTTGAAGTGAGCTAGCTTCTCACCGCCATGCTCTGCACTGTCGGGTTTGGGGGGGTGGGGGGGTGGAGGGTTGCTGTGGCACCTCTGGCATGAAGCATCATATCTTTGGACCTGATGATCTTTGACTCTATTTATTTCTAGCTCTCTCTGCACATTATGTTCATACAGCCATATTGCATTCACCTTGTTCAGTGTTTAAATAAATGTTCATTCAACTGCAATGTGTTATTACCAATCTACGACTTGTAATATCCACAAGATCATAATTCCTCAGAACACATAGAAGTTTTCAGATAACCTATAGATCCAATGATGCACCATTATATGACTTGTAAATATTGCTCTTTCTGTTAATCTCTCACTCCAGCTGCAGTATCATGAATTGCACAATATAAATAGTAGCTAATGTTGCCTAGTTCAAAATTTAAATCTTCAATACAGTTACACCACATTTGTTTGTACACAGTTATCTTTTTCATTACTCAGTCATGTCTGTCAGCACCGTTATTTTACTTACCTTTCTTATCTTGTTAACTAGTGGAGAGCATTCTCAAAAAATATCCCTACTGCAGAGACAGGCTCCCTAACATTATCCATTATTTTATTCTTTTCCTTATTGTGCTTCATTATCTAATAAATAAACAGCTGCTGTGCTTATTCACTGCAAAACTGATTCTAGTGAACAACACTCCACAGTAACAGATCCTTATGCTAAGGCAAACTTAACTCTCATTACTGATCAGACAAAATTATCACTTAGAAAAACTATTATTTGCTTGACATTCTATGAACTTGCTTAGTATTCTAGCCTGAAGGGTGATATACATACAAATCTTGCTTACACATTCCATATATTACTCCAGGCAACTATACTTAAAATTGGAATTCCTTGGTGTTATAAAAGGCTGTACCATGACATTTCTATACATAGATATTTATCTCAATACACTGATGGCATTTAACACAAACACTTCTACTATACACCAATTAATAGTAAGATCTCATATTTAAGATGGGTTTTACTGCATATTGCTGCACCAATTAGCTGATTACTTCAGATGTTAATTATCCTTCACATATGCTGACACCTTTTATTTTCAGTTTACCTTAACTCTTTGTATGACATAAATTCTTTAACCTTGGTACCAATTTACTTTCTTTCATCCTCTTGTGATTCTATTACTTATAACTAACACAACATAATATATACATAGACACACAGATAACACTAGAGAAACCTTTTCTACAATATTCCTATACTACTGGACAAAATTATATGAAAGTCAAAGATAGTGTTTCTGGTTTACTTATAAATTACAGATAGGATAGGAAAAGAGTTTGACTGCCTCAGGAAACATGAAAAATGAGACAGACAGCTGGGTAAGCATTATTGCTACATAATGATTCCAACACAGAATGTTGAACACCCTACTTGCTATTTGCACAAGAAATTAGTTCCAAATATTACATCAGTGCGGAGAGTTTGGATCACCAACAAATTGCACTTCAACAGCTGTCCTGCCAATTTCACAGTTAATAGTATCTCTTGTTTCACACTCTACCAGTAGCACCAATGATTTTTATTCCAGACACATGCATCTCCACTATACCCTCTGTGTTCTTAATGCTTTGTGACATGCCATTCAAATCACTACCACTGTCCAATATACACTTAACATGTGTACATCGCACACTTGCTGTTATTACAGGGTGGCACACTTCCTTTTTGCTTACAATGTTATCTTCATACAACAAATCCTCATTAATCCTTTCTTTCCTTAACACATTGCCCTTTTTATCAATTATAGATTCAAATACCCCGTTCTTACCACTACTGGATTCGTCATTGCTTTATCATTACAACTACAGTTAGAATCAGATCCACTGTCACTTATGCTATGCTTTTGATTTTGTACCACTTCCACATTTATCTCTGTTTCAGTCAATTTTGAATCTACAGTTTCATTTACTTTATCCAGTTTTTCCTCTACCATTACTGCACACTTAGTTTCTACCTCAGTTTCTGAATCATTTTTAATCTCATTGACTTGGTTCTCAAGTTTAACCATATTTTCAGCACATTGTTTCTCAAAAACCTTTACCTTCCTACTATTGTCATCACAATGTTTCTCTTTCTCTTCTACACACTTACTACTCAATGTTCATTTCTCATTAGTGTTAGGTACTACTTTCTTTAAACTATTTTCCAACCTATTAACATCTTCTATCGTACTTATATTACTCAACATATTCATAATTTGCCTTATCATCGCTTCCACTTCTCTGTATGTCAGAAACTTTTGTTGGCTGCTGTGGCTGAGCGGTTCTAGGCAGTTCAGTCCAAAACCGCATTACTGCTTCAGTCACAGATTCAAATCCTGCCTTGGGCATGGATGTATGTGATGTCCTTAGGTTAGTTAGGTTTAAGTAGTTCTAAGTCTGGGGGACTGATGGTCTCAGCTGTTAAGCCCCATAGTGCTCAGAGCCATCTGAACCATTTTTTTTGTCATAAACTTTTGCCCTTGCAGATTTTCACTACTAGATTCCTCCTTAACCATAACTTGGTGGCAAAACAGGAGGGGAATTAAAAATATTCCAGCTTGCTTCGTCACAGCTATATTGAAGGGAAAGGATAACCAGCTTAACAATACGTCCAATCGCCTTTGTGATTCCACATGATATTCAATGAGAGTAGACTTAAGATTTTGTTTCATTCTTTCTGCAAATGAGAACTGCAAGGTAATAAGGTAGTGGTGATATGTGTTATTCTCCAGTCAAAACAAAACTTACTAAACTCCATGGAGGTAAAGGCTGGGGCATTGTCACTTACTACAGCCTTGAGAGGACCAAAGCTAGTGAAGACCCACTCAAGATGCTGTATACTAACAGCTGCTATGGTACTAGTGCTAGGTATCAACCTATAGAATCGGTGCACACATCAACCACAACCAAAATGTAGTGATTACCAATCTGTGCATGGGGCAACATACCTAGATAATCAATAAACAATTTGTTCATAGGTATTCTTGGGTGGACTGCAGTAAAACACGCTTAGGGCTAGTATTAAGTTTCACTACCTTACATGGCTCACATTTCATTTCCAATTTGTGAATGTCGTAGTCCACGCCATTACAAGTTACAAGCATAGCTTGAGCATGTTCCATGACACCACAAATGCCCCCTACACACAGACTGATGGCAGTACTTGAATGAATTGGGGGATTAAACTTACTAGCGTGGGGCTGAAAACTTTGCAAGTCCTTCTGCATGGAGTAACCTCCCACAGCTTTTAATTGATCTAACTTATTATGGATGGATTGTAATTCTTGGTCACACCACTGTTCTTCCTTAAGATTGGGAAATAAGGATGGCATTTCTGTTAAACCTACTGTGCACTTCACTTCCCACAGTGGCTCTGGCTCTTGCTCATCCTCAACCTCTCAGAAAGTGCAGCTTAAGGTGTTGGCAACTTATTTTCCCCCTCTAGTATGAAAGATACCAAACTGAAAGGCAGAAATCTCCACTACTCACTCTACTATTTGTCCAGTCTTACGAGGGCAGGCCAACATCCAACTAGTTGCACATTTCGAGTCTAAATGTGCGATGTTACAAATAAAATTTGTGACTTTCCAGTGCAAAAAGGATAGCCTAGGCTTCTAACTCATATATAAAATATTTAGACTCAGGGCCTGGTAACGCCCTCAATGCATACACAAGAGGCCATCTCTCACAATTCTGTTCTTGTAATAGCATGGTTGCCACCTACATCCAGGATCTGTCTACCTGTACAATAAAAGGGAGGTTGAAATTGGGAATCCCTAACTCTGGAACCATGCTTAAGGCCTGTTTCAATCCTTCAAATGCTCAGCATTGTGACTTTCCTCAGACAAAATGGATGTCCTTCCTATGCATCTGGTTAATTGCTACTGCCAACTGAGTGAAATTGGGTATAAATTCTAGAAAAAAGTCCACCATGTCAATTAAACAAGCAATGCCTTTTTTATCCTGCAACACCAGAAACTGTTGGATAGCCTTAGTCTGGCTTTGATCAATGTCGACTCCCTTTTGCAAGATGATGTGTCCTAAGAAGGAAATCTCACTGTCAGCCAAGATAACCTTGGTAGCTTTTACTGTCAAACCAGCTCCTCTAAGCCATTCAAAAACTTTGTGTAGGTGACAAAGTTGCTCCTCAAAATTGGCACTGTGCACAACTACATTGTCCAAATAGTTATACAGGAACTTAAAACTGCCTAGAACAGAACCTAACATATGGACAAAATGGCCACACCAATGGCCAGCTCAAAGGCGACTCTATTAAATTGAAAAAAAAAATATATATATATATGTATATATATATATATATAATTTGCACAAAATGTCATAACCAGTTACACACTTCTGTGAGGGGAATCTGGTAGTAAGCCTGGTTTAAATCCAGGACTGAAAAAACTTTTGCTTCTGCAAACCACGTAAAACAGTTATGTATCTCCAGTAACAGAACAGACTCCAAAACCATTTTCTGGTTTAAGGTGCGATAATCAACCACAGTTTTAACTCCTTCACCATAAGGTTTAGGGACTAAAAATAAATTAGGGTTATGTAGAGGGAAACTGGGGGTTGAATCACATTGTCTGCCAGCAATTCATTAACAATTTTGCACAATTTCTCCCTTTTAGGTGGAGACAACCAATACAGGGTCTGGCACATGGTGTTCTTATCAGTAAATCTTATGTGATATTTAATTTTATTTGTTATGCTTAAACCATCATTAAATGCTTCCAGAAACTCACCCAGAAAATCAATCAGCCTTCTGATAAATGACAAACTTTCACCTTAGCAGCCTCACCACCCGCTTTATACCCTTTGATGCCAGCTCCATGAGAACACGTTTTAAAACTTTCCTCAGGCCTGAATTTAAAGGAAAACTGACCACCAGCATAGTCCACTAAACACTTAGTCAACTGAAAAATCCACAACCTAGAATAAGTTTAGCTGACAACCTCTTGACAACCCAACACTTGAGCAGCCATTCAAATGGTGAATTCTTAACTTAAAGTGAGTCCAACATACCTCCCCGAGAGGCTTCCCACCAGCAGCAATACATAATGATTCTCCAATTTTAGCCATTACAACCTGGCTGTTTGCCTGTACCTTTTACACCAGGCATAATTAAGAAGAGATACACTACTGCCAAAATCCAGCAGGACGCTGACAGGTTCTGTACCCCATAACATACACACATTTGGTAGCCTCCCATACTTGACTGCACATACCCTACAACAACCCAGTGAGAACCTCCAACACCCCTTTCCTTTGGTGTCAGCTGTTTCCATGCCTATTCTTAGGGATTAGATGCTCCCTTACAAAATGCCTCGGTTTGCTGCAACAACAACACACTACTTCAGCAGCAGCATAGGACTGACCAGATAGAAAATTGATATTATTCACCTTGTCCTGGCAACAACCTATGTCTAATTTTTCCAGCTTACATTACAGTCACCATAACGAATATTTTCAATGCAGACCAGTAATTTGTCTAAGAGAGCAGAACACAATGGTTTGTCACAAAAGAGAATCCTTGATCTATTTTCCAGCCTCATCCCTTCTAGAATACTAGGCACCACCCCAGCTTCAGAAATTTCTACACACAAGGCTAAGATGGCAAAATGTACTTCACTGATATAAAGAGCTAAGGGTTCATTTTTGTGTTGCACTTGATAAACATGTATATTTATAAACTCGTTCTTCTTGTGGCTCCCAAGACATTTGTTCAAAAGTGGCTTACAAGTACCCCACAATGTTTTCTCATTCCCTAACATCTCTGCAATAATCCTGACCAAATGACCCATGGCTAGTCAATAAACAACTTGCAACACAACATCATGATCTACTTGCAACACATTTGTCTGTTTATGTAACTTAACCGATAAGCACAAAAGGTCCCTTAATTGGTCAGTACTATCAACAAACTCTTCACCCATTTGAGAATAACCGCAAGTGGATTAGATAACCTTATGAATAGTTCTTCATCATACCAATTTAAGGATAACATCTGATGTTGCAGGGAGAAAGCTTCACCCTGCAAGGCAACAATCATACAAAACACTCCACTCTTAAAAATTCTTCCCCATCCTTTTTTCGAAAACAGCAGTGAAATGACAATATTATTGTTTACCCCTTTTCTTTGCTCCACTAGCCTTTAGCTAGATGTTGCTTAATTTTGTAAAAATAATTTCCGACTAATATTAGCACCAAATTATCAGGTAACAGCAACAGAGATGACCATTGATCACTCAATTTAATGAGTCATTTGTTCTGAAAGATTTGTGTATGATAACTAATAATAGAGGAAAATCTTCACTTTAGATTAATCTTTACTGCTCAAAAGAAGAATTAATGTTTTTAAAGCTGGTAACATTAAACTCATTGTTATTGAAATAGTGTGTGTAGTGTCTTTGTTTGTATGTCTGTGAAGGAAACTATCTTGATCAGTGTTGACTACTCCTGCAGCATACTTAATTTTGTACGTGTAGACAAGCTACTCTCATGGTGTAGAAGCAGCTTCCAACTCTGATGGTTGCCTGTAAAATTGCTGAAATGTAAGAGAAAGAAAAATTCTATAAGATCTTCTCGAATTGGAACGCTGCCATTCACCTTTGGTCATTTGATGATTGTCTGCGAGTGAAATGAGTTCTTTTTAGCAGAGAAAACTCTCTATGCTTTTGACCATGTTATTGAAGCGAGTTCTACAGCAAACATCGACCACCAAATGTTTGAAGTCCTATACAAGCTTGTAGTACATAATAGTTCACCACAGAATGCTTTGCTCAAAATTAAATATTTGCCATTATGTCTGAAATGCAATAGCCTATATTCTGGCCATTACTAAACTCCACATTAACATTACATACTGCTTGTGAATCTCAAAACACAAATTATACAATGTGGCAGCTAACAATGACTGTTTCATTGCACACACATGTCCTCTCGTTACCCTGTCTCACAACAAAGTCCCCTCACATTCCGATTTTCTTACTTTTCTACACTTTCCATAGAGCAATGTGAAGTCAAAGAATAACTGTCTTGTTTGCACAGGTGAAACACACCACCTCACGATATGTATTAACTTTAGACCAATAACAATAGGAAGGTCATTGAACCGATCAGTATCGATCCACGACTTTCACCGGCTAGCATGGTCCAAGGGGTATTACAACACAGACATTACCTTGCTCTGATCTCAGTTTCATTAAGGTCAAATTAAGAGGTAGGGAAGCAATCATTTCACAACCAGGCACAAACTTAGTTCTAAAAACCTTTCTGGTTACCATACATTAAACAAACTGGTATAAAACAAATTGCAGCTGAATAGCATATCCTGATTCCCGTCACTTGGTACTAATTAAAAACTATAAATCATTTCCCCCTTTACAAATCTTTTGTCTTACATGCAAACTACACTTACTAGTACTACTAGCAAGAACAATAAACTCCACTTTTTTTTTAAAAAAAAAAAGGAAAACAACCAAGAGCTCGTGGGCTCTTGCTGTATGGTCAGTTACAACAGCACAAGCTGCTTAGCCAACTTGGTCACACAATTAGATACTGTGCCTCAGGCAGTACACTTCAGCTGCATACGGCTAGATCTAAAACAAAAGAAAACACAGTTATCAAACAGAAGTTGCTTCAGCACTAAACTTTGCTACAGCGAGTAGGCAACTTACAAGCTCGGACACTGTCATGAATGAGGACACTACTGGTTAAATTATGGGCATGGTTATAGTAGCTAGTGCTCATATACCAAATTATTTTTTGAAAGGAGCAGAGAAGCACAAACCTGAAATGTGCAACCAGATACAAATTTTGCACCTCGTACTTTCAGGTACAGTATTCTCATAACGGTGTCTTTTATACATGGCTTGAACAACCACTAGAAGTATTAGCATGCCGATCACTTTTAAACTCTGCTTCAACACCGTGTTTAACATATTAACTGGCAAGTGCCACAGTAAAAAAAAAAAAATGCAAAAACAAATTTTCACAACTTTCAAAAGAGATCTCACAGAAGGAAATACAAGTCTTTAGTGCAACAAGAAAGCACAATCAGTTTCCTTTACATATTCATAACTTTGCGTTCAGAACAGCCAGGGCACAGCCAAAACCAAACAATGAGCTCAGACCAGCAGCAAATCGATACAACTACTAATGCTGTACATAATGAAGTTAATGCTCTACCAGCATAAACAGTGCTAATGTACATAGAGTATGAGTCAGACATGGAGCACTGGATGTGACTCACCATTTATTATCATTTCAAGCAGTGCAGCAAGGCAACAACCCCATCTCTTGCCTGGACCTACTATGGTGGGCACAGACCATCAGTGACAGCCCATGGCAGCAACCAAGTCTCCTTCTTGCCCCCACCAAACACCACTTTCACTGTTAGAAAGATGTCCCACAGAGCTGTGCTGCCAAACTAATTACCACGTCACTCACTCCTAAAGATTGGTACTGACTGCTCCCCTGCGAGGCTCTCTTTAAGCTGCTGCTAGCCAACCGCAGTGGTTGTCAGCAAACGTCTATGCTTTCACAGATAAACCAGAGAAAGTAAAGGAATTGGCAGGAGTTTGGCTCAAATGAAAATATCAAAATACTTGTCAAATATTTTGACCAGCTTCCTAACTGTCCGAGACCAGTCCATCAGAATGCATCAACACTCACAAAAATGTAGACAATAATTTGCCCCCTACTATCAAAGAAATGGAAGAAGTGATTAAAAATCTTATAAAGCTAGTGGATAACTCTCTGTACAGCAGAAGTGTTGAAATGGTCTCTGCCAAAAATAAAAAATGAGCTAAAAGTAATCTTTGAGAATACTAGAAAAAAAGAAAAACTTCCAGGAAAGTGGAAGGAGGCCTTGATACATTCGCTACATAAGGTAGACAATAAACAAGATGTTAAGAACAACAGAGGAATATCTTTTCATTCAGTTGCGTATAACATCAGGAAGATATCGACCTCTAGATGAGAATGAAATGTGTCTGGCCTGTGTGGAGCAGACATTCTTGCACAGAGTGAAAGGAAGGTAGTGAATTCTGTGACAATCTTTGATGCAGAGGTATGTAAAATTGCTCTTGTGAATAACATATACATAACTTTAACTCCATTATGTATGTCTGGAAGTAGTTCATGACATACCAAGGTCCACTCTTCCTACTGTAGCGACCCTGCATCTGCCATGGAACATGCAATAAAGTCACTACACTGGATCCGTTTGGAATGGGTATCACATCATGACAATGGGGCCATTACACATTGCTTCACCCATTATGCTGCATCTGGATTACATTGCTAACATGACCGTAGTGCAAGATGTGCAGTGTCACCACTGTGCAAATACAGTAGTGAGAATCGAGTGCACTGACAATCCACGCCTCATGCCTACAGAGAAAATTAGTCTAACTTTTCCTCAACATTGTCAGCCTACAATGAATCTGTTCTTGGACTTTGAGAACAAAGCTGCCATAGACAGCACTTTTTACTAACAAAGCTTGCAACATAATCATAATGCCCCTTTCGTGCCTACTGTTCCTTCCACGCCATGAATTGGGTACGAGCAACCACTCACAGTGTCATAACAGCCAGTTGTGTGCCACAAACAAAGCCACAATTACCTCTCTGGCCTCACCACCAAGGTTCACCCCACACCTCATACTACCATAGTTGACCCCTCTTACCCAGCTTTATGGTTCATAACAGTGGTCAGCATTTTTCAAGTAACTGGAAGTTTAGATGATGATTCAAAATACATTAACCTGCTCTGCTATCTGGTGGCACAGACCAAATTAATCAGCAAGCTTATCCTGTCTCCACCACATGCAAAATAGCACAGCAAAGACTGTTCTCTTGCAGTAGCTGCAAGAGGTTATACACAAACAGCATCTCCATGATAACACACCCACACAACTTTGGCTTCACATTTGCATAAATATTGATTGGACTTGTGAAATTCGCCTGTTTTATTTCTTCATTGATGGTCCTCGATATACTGCATTGTTATACTGGCTGAAAAATAGGTGGGGGGGATAGAAGTTCAACACTGAATACTTTAAATGATGTAGCCAACAGTTGCACAGTTGTGTTTCATACTTCTTTATTTCACTGTTGAAACCCCCCCCCCCCCCCCCCCTCAATAATACACAGTTATAGGGCCAGTTAACTATTGGCAAATTATGATAAGCCTCATTAATAGTTTGCAGGCATACGTCAGCATGCTGCTACAATAGTTTACTGTTGAATATCTCTGAGCAGTACAAACCAAACCACACAGTTCACAGTTCTTGCAGCATAATATGGTATGTATTGAACAGACATTGTCATTGTTTTAACACATGGCCTAATTGTGTTACACTTATTTCACAGCTAAGTTGATGCATTGTTGTTGATATAACCAATGTGTGTTCCTCATCTGAAACTTGGCCACAGACTGATTGTCTCGGGAACAAAAATCGAGCCTTTATATATCATCACAATAACAGGTACTGAAACCATCAATTGTTTGATGTTTAATTTATAGAAGTTACAATTAAAACATAACTCATTAATCGTAGCATGTAGGCTTTCACGGCTGGCATCTTCAGTAATTAAAACTTCCGGGCTAAGAGGCTGTGGTCCAATAGTAGAAATACTTCTCCCTGACGTTTCATTGCCAGCTGCGGCAACATCATCTGAGGTGAGTCGTAGACCTATTGAAGAACTTTGAGTGCATTTGGGATTCCTATATAACAGACATCAGGAAACCGATCACTGATATGGACCTCCTGCAGTTCTTTGGGCTATCGCCCAATGTAGTATGAGCAACATGAAAGCACCATACTGCCGGGAATCACAACAAGGGACTTTTTGCTACAACCAAGCCTACTGGGCTCCATCTGCCTAAACACCTCAACGCTAATGACTCCTCTTCTGACAGTCCTCTTGTCAGCCACAAACCTTGCTGTTTGAGCTCTGGGCTGGCCTACAGGATGCTAAAAATGCAAGACAGGAACTTCTGCAAGCAGCCATTGTCCAACCCTCTGCCAGCCCATGGGCTTCTGTATTAAGCTTTTACTTAAGAAAGAAGGTCCAGTCAGACTTTGTGGAGACTATAGAGTACTCAGCTCCAGATCTGTACATGATAGCTACCTTTTAGTTAAAATGCAGGACTTTAGGCATGCACTCACTGGTGCAACCATATTCAGTGTTGTCAACTGTGAACTGACGTATTTAGAAATACCAAAGCATCTCAAAGACATCCCAAATATGCGCATCCTCACTGCAATTGGACTGTATGAGTTCCTCTCCATCCTGTGTAGTCTCAAAATGCCACACAAAAATGGCAATATTTTGTTGATGTATTACTCCCTTGATTTCTGTACTGCTGCTTATCTTTTCCAGAAGCCACAATGAATACTCACATCATCTAGATCAAATTCTACCTGCATTATGACAATGTAGTATTGTAATTAAGGAAACAAAGTTGCAACTTAGATAAATGGAGGTGACTCAATGTGTCATGGATCAAATCATCAGAGATATGCATGGATATATGAAAAATCTCCCACTGTCAGAGACTTTTTGTGACCTTCATCAGTTCCTTGGAATCCGTAAATTCTATAGGGAACTCCTTCCCCATGAAGCTACATTGTAGTTTCCTCCCATGAACACCTTACCAAGCAAAGATAAACACAACAAAAAGAAAGTTTTGTCATCTTTGGAGATGACAGAATCATTCCACTGGGTAAAGATTTGTTTAACACAAGCTCTTACTTTGATACACCCTAGCACCAAAGAACAACTCACCCACACAACTGATGCAGGTGGCACTGGTGTGGAGGCTGTGCTGTAACAGATGGTTGACAGGGTGCCTCAACCTCTTCAGTTCATCTCAAATATGAAGTACAACCTAGGTCATCAGCTTTTGACTGAGAGCTGCTTGTGGTATATGCAGAGGTCAAATACGAGATGTGTTTTTTAAATTAAGGTCCGTTCAAATATAAGTACACACACAAAGGTTATTTCAAAAAAAGTTAATTTATTTTCATGAGGTACATACTTCACTCTATTTTTCAACGTAGTTGCCAAGTTTGTTGAAACATGTATCATGTCTCTCCACCAATTTTAAAATATCCTCTTCATGAAAACTTGCCGCCTGCTCCAATAACCAAAACTTCACCGACATTTTCACATTGCCGTCACCATTGTAACAGCTGCCACTGAGGTGTTGTTTAAGACGGAGGAACAGATGGTAATTGCTTGGCGCAAGATCAGGACTGTAGGGTGGGTGGTCTAAAACGCGCCAGCCAAAACTGCCAATAAATTGCGGATCTGACCCGCAGTGTGAGGTCTTGCATTGTCATGGAGAAGGAAAATTCCCTTTGTCAGCATGCCACATCTTTTGTTTTGAATTGCTCTGCATAGCTTTCTCAGGGTTTGGCAGTATGTTTCTACATTGACAGTGGTTCCTCATTGCATGAAGTCGACCAACAAAACACCATGCCTATCCCAAAACACCGACGCCATTATTCTACGCTGGGACAGAGTCTGATTGGCCTTCACCTTTACATGCAAGTGTGTGTGTGTCTCCATTCCATCTTCTGTTGCTTTGATTTGAGCGTGATATGCAAAACCCAGGTTTCATCTCCAGTTACAATCTGACTCAAGAACCCATCACCTTCTTCATGATAATGAGTCAAGAACTTCATCGCACACTCAAATCTTTGGTTTTTGTGGTCCTCTGTTAGGAGTTTTGGGACCCAACGGGAGCATAGTTTCCTAAACTTTAGGAGTTCAGAAACAATGTTGTAAAGCACTTACCTCAATACATCAGGAAATTCATTTGAGACATCTGTTATTGTGAAGCACCTGTTCTTATGAATCCTCACTTCAACTGAAGCCACCAAATTGTCTGTAATCAAAGAAGGGTGACGGAGCAGTCCTCATCATGGACATTGTCATGGTCATCTTTGAATTCTCATACCAACTTACACTCTTTACTTTCACTCATAACAGTATCACTGTACACTTCACAAATTTGTCGATAAATTTCTGCAGCAGACAGGTTCCTTGCTGACAAAAAACCGTATCACTGAGTGAACTTCACACACACGGCAGGTGAGTTGATAGTCTTAAACATTTTGAAAGCACAGAACAGAACTGTATAGGTTAGCTACAGAGCTGAAACTGAGGACAGTTGTTCCCAAGGCATGCCAGTACATGACGCATGCACTTGTTGTGGTATGCGTATGAACTACTAGTGTCTACAATGAAACGGACCTTACTTAAAAAACATGCCTCATCTTTGATGATGACATCAAGAGGCCACCTGGGGACTATGTGCCTGGATCACAAACATTTGGTGGAAGCCATCAAGAACTCATCTCAAGATGCCAGTCCACACCAGTTCAGACATTTAGGCCTTATTGCACAGTACACCTCTAACATACATCAGTTTCACAGTATGGAAATATCATTGCAGACTACTTTTCAAGATTCAACCCAATTTCTCTCAAATATGACTACAAGCTCATCACAACTTGTTGCAGTTTGCCCTGCTTTGTTTATCTCTTCATTTGATGTCCTCAATATTGACATACCGCATTGCTACACTGGCTGAAAAATGGGTTGTAGATTCCGACACTGACAACTGTAAATAATGTAGCCAACTGGTGCACAGCTGCATTTCACAGTACTTTAATTTCACTGTCCACAACCTGCTAACAATACACAGTTATATGGCCAGTGTACTATTGTTTAACTTTCAATAAGCCTCATTAACAGTATGCAGACAAACCTGCACATACTGCTACAATAGTTTCCTGTTGAGCATCTACGAGCAGTAAAAAGCCTAACCACAAAGTTGACAGTTCTTGAAGAATAGAAAGGTATGTACAGAGCAGACACCATCAGTGTTTTAACACACGGCCTAATTGTGTAACACTTCTTACGCTGTTAAGTTGATGCATTGTTGTTGTTCTAAGCATTACAGGTTTCTTGTCTGAAACCTGGCCATGGACTGACTGTCTCATGACCAAAATTTGGGTCCTTATATATCATCATAATAATAGGTGCTGAAACTATACATTGTTTAAAGTTTAATTTACAGAAATTGCAATTAATACTTGTTGTTGTTGTTGTTGTGGTCTTCAGTCCTGAGACTGGTTTGATGCAGCTCTCCATGCTACTCTATCCTGTGCAAGCTTCTTCATCTCCCAGTACCTACTGAAACCTACATCCTTCTGAATCTGCTTAGTGTACTCATCTCTCGGTCTCCCTCTACGATTTTTACCCTCCACACTGCCCTCCAATGTTAAATTTGTGATCCCTTGATGCCTCAAAACATGTCCTACCAATCGATCCCTTCTTCTAGTCAAGTTGTGCCACAAATTTCTCTTCTCCCCAATCCTATTCAATATCTCCTCATTAGTTACGTGATCTATCCACCTTATCTTCAGTATTCTTCTGTAGCACCACATTTCGAAAGCTTCTATTCTCTTCTTGTCCAAACTAGTTATCGTCCATGTTTCACTTCCATACATGGCTACACTCCAAACAAATATTTTCAGAAATGACTTCCTGACACTTAAGTCTATATTCGATGTTAACAAATTTCTCTTCTTCAGAAACGCTTTCCTTGCCATTGCCAGTCTACATTTTATATCCTCTCTACTTCGACCATCATCAGTTATTTTACTTCCTAAATAGCAAAACTCCTTTACTACTTTAAGTGTCTCATTTCCTAATCTAATTCCCTCAGCATCACCCGATTTAATTGGACTACATTCCATTATCCTCATTTTGCTTTTGTTGATGTTCATCTTATATCCTCCTTTCAAGACACTGTCCATTCCGTTCAACTTCTCTTCCAAGTCCTTTGCTGTCTCTGACAGAATTACAATGTCATCGGCGAACCTCAAAGTTTTTACTCCGTCTCCATGAATTTTAATACCTACTCCAAATTTTTCTTTTGTTTCCTTTACTGCTTGCTCAATATACAGATTGAATAACATCGGGGAGAGGCTACAACCCTGTCTCACTCCTTTCCCAACCACTGCTTCCCTTTCATGCCCCTCGACTCTTATGACTGCCATCTGGTTTCTGTACAAATTGTAAATAGCCTTTCGCTCCCTGTATTTTACCCCTGCCACCTTTAGAATTTGAAAAAGAGTATTCCAGTCAACATTGTCAAAAGCTTTCTGTAAGTCTATAAATGCTAGAAACGTAGGTTTGCCTTTTCTTAATCTTTCTTCTAAGATAAGTCGTAAGGTCAGTATTGCCTCACGTGTTCCAACATTTCGACGGAATCCAAACTGATCTTCCCCGAGGTCCGCTTCTACTAGTTTTTTCATTCGTCTGTAAAGAACTCGTGTTAGTATTTTGCAGCTGTGGCTTATTAGACTGATTGTTCAGTAATTTTCACATTTGTCAACACCTGCTTTCTTTGGGATTGGAATTATTATGTTCTTCTTGAAGTCGGAGGGGAATTTCGCCTGTTTCATACACCTTGCTCACCAGATGGTAAAGTTTTGTCAGGACTGGCTCTCCCAAGGCCGTCAGTAGTTCCAATGGAATGTTGTCTACTCCGGGGGCCTTGTTTCGACTCAGGTCTTTCAGTGCTCTGTCAAACTCTACACGCTGTATCGTATCTCCCATTTCGTCTTCATCTACATCCTCTTCCATTTCCATAATATTGTCCTCAAGTACATCACCCTTGTATAAACCTTCTATATACTCCTTCCACCTTTCTGCCTTCCCTTCTTTGCTTAGAACTGGGTTGCCATCTGAGCTCTTGATATTCATACATGTGGTTCTCTTCTCTCCAAAGGTCTCTTTAATTTTCGTGTAGGCAGTATCTATCTTACCCTTAGTGAGATAAGCTTCTACATCCTTACATTTGTCCTCTAGCCATCCCTGCTTAGCCATTTTGCACTTCCTGTCGATCTCATTTTTTGAGACGTTTGTATTCCTTTTTGCCTGCTTCATTTACTGCATTTTTATATTTTCTCCTTTCATCAATTAAATTCAATATTTCTTCTGTTACCCAAGGATTTCTAGCAGCCCTCGTCTTTCTACCTACTTTATCCTCTGCTGCCTTCACTACTTCATCCCTCAGAGCTACCCATTCTTCTTCTACCGTATTTCTTTCCCCTATTCCTGTCAATTGTTCCCTTATGCTCTCCCTGAAACTCTGTACAACCTCTGGTTCTTTCAGTTTATCCAGGTCCCATCTCCTTAATTTCCCACATTTTTGCAGTTTCTTCAGTTTTAATCTACAGGTCATAACCAATAGATTGTGGTCAGAGTCCACATCTGCCCCTGGAAATGTCTTACAACTTAAAACCTGGTTCCTAAATCTCTGTCTTACCATTATATAATCTATATGATACCTTTTAGTATCTCCAGGGTTCTTCCACATATACAACCCTCTTTCATGATTCTTAAACCAAGTGTTACCTATGATTAAGTTGTGCTCTGTACAAAATTCTACTAGGCGGCTTCCTCTTTCATTTCTTAGCCCCAATCCATATTCACCTACTATGTTTCCTTCTCTCCCTTTTCCTACACTCGAATTCCAGTCACCCATTACTATTAAATTTTCGTCTCCCTTCACTATCTGAATAATTTCTTTTATTTCATCGTACATTTTTTCAATTTCTTCGTCATCTGCAGAGCTAGTTGGCATATAAACTTGTACTACTGTAGTAGGTGTGGGCTTCGTATCTATCTTGGCCACAATAATGCGTTCACTATGCTGTTTGTAGTAGCTTACCCGCATTCCTATTTTCCTATTCATTATTAAACATACTCCTGCATTACCCCTATTTGATTTTGTGTTTATAACCCTGTAGTCACCTGACCAGAAGTCTTGTTCCTTCTGCCACCGAACTTCACTAATTCCCACTATATCTAACTTTAACCTATCCATTTCCCTTTTTAAATTTTCTAACCTACAACTCATTAAATTAACTGGATACATTGCAAAATTGCATTTTTAACAGGTTCTTCTACTACATGTTTTAAGCCAAATTACTTGTTTAAATGATGAAATCAACATTTTGACAAAACTGTTAATTACTTTGGAATTAATCAAGGGATGGTTATGCTAATATATTTCTCACTAGAGCCAAATAGATTCTTTAAGAATACTAGCATTTCATCTTCCAAATGTTTACAATTATTACAGAAATCATATTTGTTTATATGTCAACAATAGAATTTAAGTTACGAAACAATTACTGATTTCACCCAATAACAAAAGATACTAACTAGGAATAGTCAAAATAAATTAGAAAATCAATTGCATACCAAAAACTAAAAACAAAATTAGATCTGGTGTTAAATTCTTTAAAACTGAGGCCAACCTTTCTCTTATATGAAAATGCAATTCTATTCATGTATATTAATGGTAATTAATTAAAATTGAAAAAAATGAATTTAAGGAGGCAGATGGAAAAACAAGAGAGGGGGGAAAATGTCCCAG
Organism: Schistocerca gregaria; assembly: GCF_023897955.1. Classification (NCBI taxonomy): domain Eukaryota; kingdom Metazoa; phylum Arthropoda; class Insecta; order Orthoptera; family Acrididae; genus Schistocerca; species Schistocerca gregaria. Next base: position 427,198,030 of record NC_064927.1, read on the forward strand.
CCTTCTTTGTTACAAACTGAACAAACAAATGATCCAAGCATCAAAGACCTCACAACATCTAGGGCACGAAACTTTGCATCGACCACTGGTTTCCTCATGTGTCTCAAGCAACACTACTCTGCAACATTTTACAGAATAAGCCATGACTGCTAACGCATCTTATGATATACTGCAAAATATTCAACGAGTTACATAACCTGAGCCATGCCAACATCCAGCCAATGGTCTACCTAGTGACAGATAGATTCCACTATGGTCGCAGGTTCGAATCCTGCCTCGGGCATGGATGTGTGTGATGTACTTAGGTTAGTTAGGTTTAAGTAGATCTAAGTTATAGGGGACTGATGACCTGAGCAGTTAAGTCCCATAGTGCTCGGAGCCATTTGAACCATTTTTTTGACAGACAGATTCGTATGGGCCAGTGTCAAACAAGACTGTCATTATTGGGCACAAAGCTGTCTCACATGCTAGAATAGCAAAATTCATGTTCTGCCTCACCTTGGATGCTTCCCCATCCCAAAACCTTGTTCCTGGCATGTCCACCTCACCACTGTAGGACCCCTGGTTGCAACACCTCATATATGTCATCGCCAGGATGTCACAATTGGTGGAAGCTTTACCTATATGTGACATCACAGCCGAAACAACTGCACATGTAGTTAGCAAGATGTTGAATGCCCACTTTGGCACAACAGAAGTAGTTACCACTGATCAGAGATGTCAGTGTGAGCTGGCCTTCTTCAGTGAACTAAGTCACCTCTGCCGGATCATCCGCATGCGGACTTTTGCTTTTCACCTGAAAAGTGATGGCACAGGACCATGAAGGTGGCCCTCATTTGACACAGTGGATCCTGGACTGAGATGCTGCCATGGGACATGCTCAGCATACAGTGATGATCTCTGGCAGAAGTGGTCCTATGGAGAGCTGCTCGCTTTGCCTGCAGTCTTTAGCCAGTCTACAGATGATACAAATCTGCCAGCCTTTCCTACACTAGAGCATAATGCTCAGCAACATATCTGGGACAATCATATCCCAACACCCTCAACTCATTTGATACAAAAAGTGTTTATACAAAAGGACCTCACTTCCTGCAACTTTGTGATGTTGGGAGCTGATGATGTATGAGCATCTCTGCAGCCCTCTTCATTCAGACTTGTACAGGGTGCCCAAATGCAGTCCACAGACATTGAATTAAATTGCAACCTGCACTCAAGTGAAACATGGGCACATAGTCAGGGGCAACACAATAAATTTCATGTATTTTTTAACAATAACCTACAACAAATACACCACATCATGGCTTCAACAATTAACAGCAATTTCAGATGGCACTGGTGTTACAGAGGCAATGTAAGGTATAGCTTTCTCAACCAAATTGGTCCTGCAGCCTTCTTGACAATTGCTTTCATAAATATAATAGGAAATACGAAACTCAGGGAAACTCTAAAACACACTTATTAAAAAATTACAAACAAAGCACCAACAAATGAAGTGGTGAATAACATCCCAATTTAAAACCAGAATTCTGTTTTTAAAGACCAAACTTACTCAGACAATCTAGCTGTAATTAAAAACACTCCACACAGTAAAACTTATCAATAATTGAAGGAACCATGGAAACTTAAATAAAGAAACTGCAGGTAGAAGAGCTGTGATTTTTAAAGGAAATTAAAATTACTTAACTAGGCTAAATCTAATCCCAGTCACTGAGTGTAAACCAATCAAAAGAATTTCTCTCTTATCACCCTGAATGGCAATTACAGGAAAATTTAACTTCAAATAAGTGAGCTAGCACTTGAACAACTTACAATATTATGTGAAGCAAAGCAAATTAGTACATAGAGAAATTCCTATGCATGCAGCACCTTGAGCCCTCAAAATATAGGTATTTTGTAGGCAAAGTCATTCATCACAATTGCAGACAAATAACGGAGGCACTTGTTCCAATGCAAGCCAAAACTATTTGCATGCAGACATAACTCATCATTTTGCGCACTGAAATGTTGGTAGTTTACCACAATTTAAAGTGTCAGTTACATATCAGGAGGCATCCACAAGTAGTAGAGGCAGGGCCTGAGATCTCCACCTGTTGCACCAATTGGCCACAAAATAACACCTATATTAAAAAATTGTATTTGACACTATACACTGTGGCTACCATGGCCAGTCCCTTCCAAGGTACATAATGTCACCACCAAATGACAGTTAGGAGTCCATCAGGTGGAGCCACACTGCATGCACCATACTAACTTTTGGCTCAAATGGACTCAACAACAGCTCACTAGCCAGATAAGGCAGTGACAATCCAGCCCCTCATACACAAGACACTGGCAGATGGGACACACTCCATGAGCGCTCTCTTCCAGCTGGGCCAGGTGCCTCCTTTATCCCAAATCAAATGCCTCCTAGTGAGGTGCCGGTATAGTACAGCCTCGAGTGCAGCCACAGATGTTTGACTATCCACAGTGAACTAGCTCAACTGTGAAAAGGGGGGTGGAATTCAGAGAAACAAGTAATTTTTATGGTTAGCCATAGTGGGGGATTCCGTGGTTTAGACAGCATTTAAGGAACAGGATGTAGGACTCGGTTTTAGTCAGGGAAATGGATAATTTCCTGAACTGGTGCAGGGTTCCATTGTGGCAGGGGTGGCATTGGAGAAAGGGGAAATGATGTAGGAAATGGTCAAATGGAGCAGTTAGGTGGTTGTGAGGGGAGCTGGATAACAGAAAAACACACATAAAACTCATACAGATACATAAGAATATGCACAAGAATATAAAATGCCTGTAAACACATAAAACACTTTTAAAAAAAGGCAGGAAAAAATGAGATATGGGACAAAAGAAGAGAGAGAAGGGGAGGGGGGAATTGGTTAGGTCGAGGTTCACAAGTTCATGTGGCACAGTTATATGTGGAAAATAACAAGTGAAAATGTGCGATTTGGAAGGTGATAAAAAAACACAGGAAAGCAGAAAAAGAATGGACAGTGAGTAGGGTAATGCTGTAGAAAAAAGTAACAAAGGAAAATAGCACTTGGCTTGGGATTGAAGAAAGGTCTTTAGGTAAAATCAGACAATGAAAAATTCAGGTTGAAACATCAACAATATTATGAAAAGGATGGATAATGATGACATGCTGAGCTGCAGACAGCTACAACGAGAAAACTGTTATGCATTGTGATTTTGGCCAAAGCCTTCTTCAGCAATGAAATGGAAAATGCACATTCACAAAACAAGGACATCATAGCAAAGCTCCTTCTCATCCCTCCTCAAGTGGAGTTCTGTCACCCACTCAACCTCCACAACATCCTAGTTCATCCCTACACCACTCCCAATCCCAACCCCTTGCCACAGGGATCATATTGCTGTGGAAGATCCAGGTGCAAGACCTACCCAATCCACCCACCCAGCACTTCCTCTTCTAGTCCTATCACACATTTGTTCTACCCCATCAGAGGCTAGACCACCTGTGAAAGCTGCCATGTCATGTACTAGCTCTTCTTCAATCATTGCACAGCTTTTCATACAGGTTGTTCCAAAAAGAATCAACCAATTTTTAAAAAATCACAAGTGTTATGTTATTTGAGATATGTGCATAGCAACATGCTGTTGGAAAGAGCAAACTCTTGAGTTTTACATGGTTCTCACTAGGTAGCAGCAATGTACGCCCACTTCAGTTCTAGTAAAAATGGTGTTGGAGCAACAGAAAGCATTTTGTGTTCTACATTTTGTGTAGTATGGGTCGGTAATAACTGTTCAGAGTGACATTTGTACTAGGTATGATGTGAGTCCTCCGACAGCACAGAGCATTAGACAATGGCATGAACAATTATGAGAAATGGGTTGTTTGTGTAAAGGCAAATCGGCAGGTTGTCTCAGAGTGTCTGACATAGATGTCGAATGCATCCATATGCATTACAGAAAGCATATATCTCAATATGCTTGAGAACTTTCTTTTCCCACAGTTGGAGACTGATTCAAATGACTTCATTTACCAGCAGGATGGGGCACTGCCACACTGGCATCTGGAAGTTTGGGAATTTTTAAATCAAAGGGTTATTGAATGACGTATGGACCACATGATTCAGCTTTTTCTTACTGGCCTCCAAGCTCATTGGACCTGACTGTCTGTGATTATTTCTTGTGGGGGTTTATAAAAGACTGTTTTTGTGCCTCTGATACCAACAACAATGAATGAACTGAGTCATCACATAACATCAGCTGTGGAAGCTATAACTCAAGACACACTTGCTGCAGTGTGGGAACAATTTGCATAGTGCATTTACATATGCCTTGCAACTCAAGGGGGCATATTAAACACCTATAAAAAAAGTATGAAAAAAAATGTTTTTGAGTTTCCTGTTCATCAAAAAATGAAATTCATTTTATATATTTATTAGTTTTGGAAATACAGACATGCCAAATAGGATGATTCTTTTTTATACACACAGTACATTCATTACTACCAACCAGCTGTCCACTGCGATGAATGGCGACCACCAAACTGTGGCCAAGAGCAAGGTGGATCACACTGCGGCACAACATACAGTTGAACATAACATGCTTGATTTCAGCGACTGCTTCACAGCCTGGGCCATCTGGATCCTCTCTTCCATCACCATATTCTCTGAACTGCACAGATGGAAGTTATTCTTGCAACAGACTCTCCACTACAGAAATAACATCAGCTTCAACCTATAACATCATACTGTTCTCACGTCCTCCACCCAACAATTTTTGCCCCCTCTATACTACCACCTCCTTCAAATTCACATTGCCTCACCCTCACTATGCACTGCTCTCTGCCATGCACCCACCTATCTTTTTCCCTTCTCTTCTCCCATCCTTTTCTGTCCCCTTTTCATCATCCACTCCTTGTGCCACAGCCTTCTGATGCTGTGCCTGGCAGCATTGTCCTGCTACGACCTAGTCCCTGCATGCTCCGCCAGGCAGTCCTGACCTCTCCCCATACCTGTACCCTGCTATCCCTTCTCTGCCTCACTTCAGACTGCTGCTTTGATGTGACACACATCGCGCATGCATTCTGGCCAAAGAGAGTCCTAATGTGCACTTGTGATATGCTTGCTTGTGTGAGTGTGGTTTTTATTTTTTTTTCCTTTCTGAAGAATGCTTTGGCCAAACAATCAATATGTAACAGCCTTTTCATTGCATCTGTCTGCAAATCAGTGTGTTGTCTTTAGGCTGAATGGGAGTTTACCCTTTTCATAATATTGAAGTATTCACAAAGATTTAAATAAAAACTGTGATTATTTTTGTTTAAATACAACACAGAAGTATCAGAAAGATTACTTTTCTACAGTTTTTATTGCTTGCATTCTGAGCTAATATGATGTACGTAATAGCTTACAAAAAAAGTGGGGACACTACACGTACTTCCCAGAGATTCAATACTTCAAGAAACAAGCAGAAGAAAGAGAAGAATATTTTATATTTAGGTAATACTGATGAACAGATTGTCAGGGGACTGACATATAACTTCCATGTGACATGTTTCCTTTTCTGATGTTGTCAGTATAGCAGTAAATGACAATGTATGCTGTGCTGCATTTCTTGCACCTTTTTTTGTTTTATACTGTTTCGTTCTGGCTGTTTGTGGTTGGAAATGTTTTGCTTCAGTTGATGTAACCACCTCTTTTTGAAAACTCTAATGTGAAACTATTAACTTTGAATATGTGTATATGTCAAGTTGTTCGTCTTACTGACATAACCTGTTAGTAAAGTCATTTGTAGACTCACCAGCTGTAGCATAAACTCCAGCCACCAGCCCTGGTGGGTCCATTGGTTCCAGCTGATCACTGTGTTGTCCTCTGCCAAATAGCGTCATTGGTTGTGGTATGGAGGGGCATTTGATTAGTGCAGTGCTCTGCTGACCACTATCAGTTTCTGTGACATGCGGCTGCTACTACTCAGTCCCATACCTCCTCAACTAGCATCATGAGGCACAGTGCACACAATTCCAGTCTCTCCACCAATGAAAAGTCCCTGATGAGGCGAGGAACCGAAACTGAGTCTTCCAAATGGCAGTCAGTCATGCTGACCATTCAGCTATGGAGGCAGAAACTCTCTAGCTGTAGCTTAAAAGTTATTTGGGGTAGATATTTGTGTGATGGCTTCAGCTGTAGAACTGTATCTTGCCTACCATGTGGTGGTCATTCGCAATGGCGAAAAGACTTTCCTTCTCATCCCGTCCGGTAAATCTCCCATGACGCAGGCTTCTGGGTGACTTTTCTGAACTGTACCTCCTTTCCTAAACCTCTCTAGTCCTCTTCCTTCACCCCTCTTCCTTTTCCTTCACTTCTTCTGACAGAAAAAGGAGCTACTGACTCTGAAAGCTTGTAAATCCTAACCTGTTTATATGTGTGTTCCCCTGCCACCACTTGGTGAGTAGATTTTTTTATCTATCCATTTACATTATATTGTCAATAATTGATTATTTTCATGACAGATTTTTATTACTTAAGCACACCAAGTAATCAGAGAGTTCACAATAAGACCTCACTGAAATTCAATTACCTGCATGAATTTTATTCTATGTTCACAGCTCTAATTTATATTACACTCACAACATATTGCTACAAAGCAATCCGTTTATTACGGTCACTTAGAGCTCCTTCCAAATATGTATGTTGTGGTGTGAGTACTGTAAGACCTTCAGTAGACACACCATCAGATTATTTGACTTATCACTCTAGCAAAGTAGGCGAGTGTCAGCAATATGTCTCGTGGTCTTATCGTGGCTTGTTTATCTTCTGCCATTAGGTCAGATGATAGAAATGCCACTTGCACGCTTAGAGTAGCAGATTGACGGTGACCAACTTTAAACAAAACTTGATTAATTTTCACACACATTTATTAAAATAAAAAAATCATAGATATTACGTAACTTGATTCTGGATGCTGTTTACAATGGACATTCTGTAGTTCCTTTGGTCTTGGTACGTTAATCTTATTCTGACATATCTCTGATACTTGACAAAGTGTCTATTCATTTCTCTTCGTGGCTATGTACAGGAATATGATAATCTTATTAGGTGCAGACTGAAACTTGCCTACAGACTAATGCAGACTAATGCAGACTGGTACAGACTAATGCAGACTGACTAATCAGAGGCCTGTACACTAGTTATAATACCTTGCGCGTTCAGGCATCACTGCGTGAGTGTGATCTGTGAGGAGAAAAGGTTCTACGTTATCAGTAATGTCATTGGCTTCGTTACATATTAATACATGGATCGGCGGAAACAGAATTTGGTCCATCTGTAAGACAGCGCCATCCCGTAGTGCGGAGACGGATGAGCGCTGTGCCTGCGCTGTTGTGCTTAGCAGGGCGCGCTCTAGTGGGAAAGTTGTGTATGCGCTGACTACATGGAACTATGTACACAACATATGTATACAGACAAATTGTTGGAAGCAGCTTGCAGGACATGTGCATGTACTTTCAAAACAATGAGCATGTGGCAGTACTGTGTCATCCACAGTGGGCACTTCTGGCATGTGTGTGTGTGTGTGTGTGTGTGTGTGTGTGTGTGTGTGTGTGTGTGAGAGAGAGAGAGAGAGAGAGAGAGAGAGAGAGAGAGAGAGATCTCACCCTGACAGCCCACCAAGTGCCCCACTATATTCTATATTTAAAGCTAGCCGAGCTACATTAGGCCTCAGTTCTCTATTTGTACTGATACAGCTCTTTGTGTATGTAACTGGTTCCTGCTTAGTGTAACTTAAATACTGTGTTCAAGTTGTTAGTGCTTGCATGGAATAAATGGAGAGAGTCAACTGACCTGACAGTTATAAAGTGGTGATCAATGTGAGCACTTATAACTTGTGCAGTAATATGTGTGTACACAGCTGTTATTTTAAAATTAAGATATTAACTTCTAGGATAGCTAACAAGGACATACACGGATATCACCACCTACTGCACTGAAGAAGGAAATTACGTAATGATGTGAACATATTATTTTTGGTCCTATCTTTTGCAGACCCAAAGATGGCAATAGAGCACTGCTAAAACTTGTCATCTAAATGAACAAATTATTGCAATGATCTTGGCAGCTGAAAATTTATCCTGTGTTCACAGTACTACAGATTGTCCAAACAACAATAATGTCAGAATTGTACATTGTCATTGTTGTGGTCTTCAGTCCAGAGACTGGTTTGATGCAGCTCTCCAAGCTTCTTCATCTCCAAGTAGCTTTGCAACCTACATCCTTCTGAATCTGCTTTGTGTATTCATCTCTTGGTCCCTCTCTACAATTTTTACCCTCCATGTTGCCCTCCTATACTAAATTGGTGATCTCCTGATGCCTCAGAACATGTACTACCAAACGATCCCTTCTTCTAGTCAAGCTGTGCAACAAATTCCTCTTCTCCCCAATTCTATTCAGTACCTCCTCATTAGTTATGTGATCTACCCATCTAATCTTCAGCATTCTTCTGTAGCACCACATTTTGAAAGCTTCTATTCTCTTCTTGTCTAAACTATTTATCGTCCATGTTTCACTTCCACACAGGAATACATTCCATACAAATACTTTCAGAAATGACTTCCTGACACATAAATCTGTACTCAATATTAAGAAACTTCTCTTCTTCAGAAATACTTTCCTTGCCATTGCCTAATTTATTTTGATTATTCATAGTTAATATATTTTGTTATAGGGTGAAATCAGTAATTGTTTCATGACTTAGATTCTATTGTCTACTTATAAACAAATATAAATTCTGTAATAATTATAAACATTTGGAAAAAGAATCATTAGGATTCTTAAAGTATTTATTTGGCTCTGTTTGAAAATATGTTAGCAAAGCCAGCTCTTAATTAATTCCAAAGCAATTACCAGTTTCATTAAAAGAATTGTTTGTATAACTGTATCTGTTAATTTCATCATTTAAACAAATAATTCGGCTTAACCATTGTGGTAGAAGACTCTGTTAGAAAGAACCAATTTTTTGATGTATACAGTTAATTTAATGATTTAAGTTTTAATTGTAATTTCTGTAAATTAAACATTATTGTGAGGATATATAAAGGCCTGATTTTTGGCCCCGAGTCAGTCAGTCCACTGACAATTTTCAGACAAGGGACCCATATTGGTTAGAATAACAACAATGCATCAACTTAACCATGAAATAAGTGTACAACAAATAGGCCATGTGTTAAAACGATGACCGTGTCTGTTCAGTACATATTGTATTATTCTGCAAGAACTGTGAACTGTGTGGTTTGGTTTTTACTGCTCATAGATATTCAATAGTAAGCTATTGTAGCAGTATGTTGAAGTTTGCTTGCAACTTATTAATGAGGCTTATCAAAAACTGCCAGTATTTAACTGGCCATATTAACTGTGTAATATTGTGGGGTTGTGTACAGTGAAAGTAAAGAACTGTAGGTCGCAACTGTCCACTGTTGGCTACAGTATTTATGGTAGTCAGTGTCGGACTTCCACCCCCATTTTTCAGAAAGTACAGCAACGCAATACATCAACACCAAGGACTATCAATGAAGAAATAAAGCAGGTGAACATCGCAATACAATAAAAATGTATCTGCTAGGTTTCTGTGACATATGCAACACATCATATTATTTGGGATAAAACTGCACCTTAGAAAGTGCAGAATATAAAAACTGGAATACATTTGGACTTTTTCCTCAGAACTTAAGAAACATATTAAATAAGAAAAATAAGCTTTGCATACCTCTACAGGAAATTGAAAAATCAGGACAATTTTTGCAGGTATATAATACATAACAGAACATTGTTTGGAAGTATCATAAACATAGCAGATGCACCTAGAGGGACACAAGTTGGTATCACAGTACTGGAGACATAATATAAGAATGGAGTAAGTGGCAGTAAATACAAAAAGTGGAATAAAGTTCTAAGCCACAGACCTAAACAGTGTTGCACTGGACACATCTGTCAGTGATGTGCTTCAGTAATGACTGACTTTTCAAAACACAGAAGTTCTATTTCACCATTATTTCTCATGTTAGTTCTACATCTACATCTGCATTTACACTTATACTCTGCAAGCCACCCAATGGTGTGTGGTGGAGGGCACTTTAGGTGCCACTGTCATTACCTCCCTTTTCTGTTCCAGTCACATATGGTTCGCGGGAAGAACGACTGCCGGAAAGCCTCTGTGCATGCTCGAATCTCTCTAATTTTACATTCGTGATATCCTCGGGAGCTATAAGTAGGGAGAAGCAATATATTCAGTATCTCATCCAGAAATGCAAGTATAGGTTGAACGAGTGTTTTGTACCCACCTCCTTTGTTGATGGACTACATTTTCTAAGGACTCTTCCAATGAATCTCAACCTGGCACCTGCCTTACCAACAATTAATTTTATATGATCATTCCACTTCAAATCGTTCCATACGCATACTCTCAGATAATTTACAGAAGTAACTGCTACCAGTGTTTGTTCTGCTATCATATAATCATACAATAAAGGATCCTTCTTTCTATGTATTTGCAATACATCATATTTGTCTTTGTTAAGAGTCAGTTGCCACTCTCTGCACAAAGTGCCTATCTGCTGCAAATCTTCCTGCATTTCACTGCAATTTTCTAATGCTGCAACTTCTCTGTATACTACAGCATCATCCGCGAAAAGCCGCATGGAACTTCCAACTCTATCTACTAGGTCATTTATATATATTGTGAAAAGCAATGGTCCCGTAACACCCCCCCTGTGGCATGCCAGAGGTTACTTTAACGTCTGTAGACATCTCTCCATTGAGAACAACATGCTGTGTTCTGTTGGCTAAAAACTCTTCAATCCAGCTTCTTCAATCCAGCTACACAGCTGGCCTGATATTCTGTAGGCTCTTATTTTGTTTATCAGGCGACAATGTGGAACTGCATCAAACACCTTCTGGAAGTCAAGAAAAATGGCATCTACCTGGGAGCCTGTATCTAATATTTTCTGGGTCTCATGAACAAATAAAGCGAGTTGGGTCTCACACAATCTCTGTTTCCGGAATCCATGTTGATTCCGTTACCTATAGAATATTACTCAAATAATTCTTCCAGCACTATAAATTAATGTTAATACTTATATTTTCTCAAAAAACAGTCCCAAATAGGTTAAATACTAGGACCAAAAATAACATTTACAATGACTTCATTTGTTTAGATAATAATTTAAAAAAGGTGCAGGTACATGGAACATATATTCAAGAATCTGCAAGATCATATTAAATGTAGTGGAGACTTAAGGAATTTCTGTTGGATGACACCTCTCATTCTACAAAGATTTTTAAATTAATATATAAGTTATACTACAATCAATATTAGTATGGTAATAGGGCTTCTATTTTACTTCATATGTTAAATAGAGCATCATGAGGTTTAATGCATGGTCACAATAGTTCTTACGGTAAAAATGAGTGATATGACTTATCAAGTGATGGTTAGGGACAGGAAATAAATCATTTTATTTTATGATCAGTTTCAGTGTCATTTTTTACCTATTTTGATGTTGTTATAGGCCAGCTTTGCTTTAATTTCTGCCAATTCTGCTATTAGTTTCAAACAGCTTATTTTTGAAGTATCATATGTCCCTTATTTTTGTGTTATTTCTTCTTTGTTATTTCATTAAAGTCTACCATGGCACTCAGCATGTAAATCCAAGGTAGAAATTTGGCAACGACATTGTTGTCACTGTTAATGTGTAAAATATCAAAAGTGAATTGCTCAATTGAATCCAGATGATGGGAACAGCAAGGAGTCCAGTTCTTACAGGGGTTGTCTATTGCATGTACCAGTGGTCAGTGAATATTGTCAGGAGGTATCCCTCAATTTTAACAGATTCATACAAAGCCAAAAACTCCTTGTTGTGACATGGTGAGTTTCCATGAAATGAATTGGAGCAGTTGTTGTTGGCCATCTACTGTTCGTTGCAGGACTGACTCAGTTGCAGTTTTGCTGGCAGCTGCTATTATGGACAATTGTGCTGAGGTCGAGGATTTGTGCCAGGGTAATGGCACTGAAGGCAATTTTTGATTCTGTCAAATGCCTGTTGTATCTCTGAGGTCCACTTCAGAGGTTGTTTACCCCAAGTACCTCTGCCCCCAAGGCATGAGTTAGACAGTCTAGAATCTCTGTGTCATGAGGAATATGACTGCCATAAAAATTGATCATTCCAAGAAATCTCGGAAGATCATAAAATATTGTTGGGCATAGTATCTGATGAGTTATGTACATCCTTCTGTAGGTCTGATTCCAGCCAGGTCACCAAGTAGCCCCAGAATATAACATCATGGTTGTGTATCTGGCATGTTTCCTTGTTTATTACTATTCTAAAAGTCTCCAGTGCACTGAAGACCAAGCATAAGTGCTCTTCATAGCGTTCGGATGAAATCAGTATTTCATCTAAGCACTGAGTAGAACAGAAAATGACTGAGGGCCATCTCAATGAAATGCTGCCAAGTTTGGGTAGCATTTTTTCACCCAAATGGTGTGTTCTGGAATTCATATAATCCAAAAGGTGCAATGACGGTGGTTGCAGACATGCCCTCTGGTACCATCTGAATCTGAACTATTGAGAAAACTAGAGTTTCATGGGGTTAGAGGGAGCACTCTAGCTGTGATGAAAGCAATTTGTCTCAGTCAGAAATGTAAATGCTTCCATAATGGAAATCAGCACAGGTGTACCACAAGGGTCTATTCTTGGACCCTTCTTCTTCATTGCAGCAGTCAGTGATTTACCTTCTAGCAGCCCATCTGCCATGTGTTATGCTGATGATAGAACACTACTTTCCACACATCAGAATGTTTCAGATCTGAATAGCATAACAAAAGAAACACTTGATAAGGCTCTAGACTGGTTTGCAGCCAATAAGCTCCTGTGCAATCCTGATAAAACCCAACAGCTTTTAATGGGAATATCAAATGAAGTAGGCAATAAGTCAGTAAAATTCTTAGGTATTCACATTGAGTCAAAACTCTATTGGGAAGAACATGTCAATAATGTACGTGAAAAAATATCCCGGGTGGCATACCTTATTTTGAAATTAAGGGAGGTAATGAGCTTGGAGTACTGTAGGGTGTATACTTCAGGCCAGTCCAGTCGCGTATTTCATATGGTCTGATTATATGGTGGCACTCCCCTCACATCAATAACATCTTGAAATTACAAAAAAGTCTTATGCATAATATGTAAAAGAGGTCATAGGGAGCACTGTTGTCCTTTTTTTCCAGACTCAGGATAGTCACAATTGTAAATTTATGCATTTATATGTCTTTACTCTATATTAAAAATAATATTTCAGAATTTATTGCCATAGGGGAAATACATTAACACAACACCAAAGCTAAGGATAATTTAGACACAGCATGCCACAGATTAGCAAGAACAGGAAATTCCCACAAAGTAAACCCACTCAAAATGTTCAATAAACTGCCAGTTCATGTTCAGTCTAAGAATATAATTTTTTTATCAAATTAAGTGGTACAGCTAGCTGTCAGATAACATATTATTGTGTGCTGTGGTTAGTAATGTGCAATTACATGATGTATACAATGCACTATGTACAAGGTATACTATTCTATACAATACTATATTATATTATATTATAGCTTATTGCATTAATTTTTAGAAACAATCCTGGTGTAATTTGGTACACTGCCATGTTTAAAATGTATACTATAATGTATGTACTACTACATACTGTATAACGAAGCCAATATCATTGTAAAATGATCTATGTTGAATAAAATTCTTGATTCTTGTATATGTACCTTTTCACAGTTAATATGGAAGTTGTTGTTGTTGTTATGGTATTCAGTCCAGAGATGCAGCTCTCCTTGCTGCTCTAACTTGTGCAAGCTCCTTCATCTCCAAGTACCTACTTCATCATACATCCTTCTGAATATGCTTAGTGTAGTCATCTATTGGTCTCCCTCTACAATTTTTACCCTTCACGCTGCCCTCCAATAGTAAATTAGTGATCCCTTGATGCCTCAGAACATGTCCTATCAATCAATCCCTTCTTCTAGTCAAGTTGTGCCACAAATTTCTCTTCTCCCCAATTCTTTTCAGTACCTCCTCATAAGTTATGTGATCTACCCATCTGACCTTCAGCATTCTTCTGTAGCACCACATTTTGAAAGCTTTTATTCTCTTCTTGTCTAAACTATTTATCGTCCATGTTTCACTTCTGTGCAGGGTTACACTTCATAAAATACTTTCAGAAAAGACTTCCTGACTCTTAAACCTACACTCGATGTTAACAAATTTCTCTTCTTAATAAATGCTTTTCTTGCTATTGCCAGTCTACATATTATATCCTATGGAAGTACCAGTCAACAAATGGGTGAATTCTTGAATAGTAGGGATTGGATATCTGTCAGGTATCGTTCAGGTATTCAGTGCCTGGTGTACACTGCACTTCCTATACTTGCCATTCTTCTTAAGGTACATAGCAGATGAAGGAGGTCAATAGTTGCACAATACCACAATTTAATAGTTTTTCAATAGCTTCTTTAGTGACATGTAACTTTGCTTGTGTTAAAGGTCAGGGTTTATGAAAGACAGGAGGTCTTGGGTAAGTATTTACTCTGTGGTCAGTATTGTCCCTAATGCCACACAGCACAGGAAAAAGAGAAAAACCAGACAAAGTACTTGTAACACTGGGAGGAAGTGATGATTCAATGACTTCACTGGTCATTGACCTCTGATTGCTCTGTAGTTACCTCTTGAAGCCCTTGGTTGGGGTGAGTAAGAATGGTCACTAATGATTCCAATTGGTCAATACATTTGTGAAAGTTTTGAACTGTACTTTTACATAATTTTTTTACAACTTTTCTAGTCACTGCATCTACAGCATTTTACTTCAACAAGGACTGAATTAGATTCTCATCTCGGTAAACAAATTCCTTTCTCCCTGGAAGAGCCACTAAATTTGCTTGTCATACTCTTTAGCACTGGAAAAATAGTACTAAGAAAAGAAGAGAAAGCTGGGAGGTGGAAGAAGTATATAGAGAGGCTATGCAAGGAAAATTAACTTGAAGGCAATATTGCAGAAGGGGAAGAGGACATAAATGCAGATGAGATAGTAGATGTGATGCTGTGAGAAGAATTTGACAGAGCATTGCAAACCTAAGTCAAAACAGGGTAGTAGATAACATTCCCTCAGAACTACTAAAATCATTGGGCAAAACAGGCCCCTGTAGTAGACAACATTCGCTCAGAACTACTAATATCATTGGGAGAACCAACAGTAACAAAACTATTCCACCTGGTGTAGGTTTTTGGCACAAGTGGACTTTTGTGAAAAATTCCTTCAGTGTTAGGTTACTGCAGTACTGTAATTAGATAAAATGAGACTCAAACTGGCAGTAGTTCATTCAGGATCTAAGTGCAAGCTAAGCATTTGAATTTCAATTTGCAGTGTGGGCAACATTATTGACAGTACATTGTACCTATCACCCACTTCTCATCCAGTTTTGATGAAGGTGCTGCTACTGGGATAATTGTGAAGATAAAAATGGCCAGGCTACAACCTTCTTACCTCAACTAGGACATCAAACTGGATGCCAGAATATAAAGACAGTAGTTACACAATTTATTTGCTGCGATTTTATGTT
Organism: Schistocerca gregaria; assembly: GCF_023897955.1. Classification (NCBI taxonomy): domain Eukaryota; kingdom Metazoa; phylum Arthropoda; class Insecta; order Orthoptera; family Acrididae; genus Schistocerca; species Schistocerca gregaria. Next base: position 427,213,645 of record NC_064927.1, read on the forward strand.
TCATTATAATTTCTTTTTGTATGCTATATTTTATCTCTCTTTTTTTATTCATCATCATTCATAGATATATTTTATAGTGTCTTTTATCACTGATCATATACCCAGTGTAACCATATGTATAGTGCCATATGCTAAATAAATGATTGAGATTGAGTCCCTACAATGTGATTGCAAATACGTGGGCCAAATGGACAGAAGCTTCCATATCAGATATTGTGGTGTACTGAAATTCCACATGAGTTGAGTTTGTGACAGTTGGAACCAGAAGTACTGTGGATATCTGTCCACAGAAGTAACATCACTGCACACAAACCAGTCATGCTGACTGCAAGAACCACACCACCTGGAGCAGCAGCTTCACCAGGAAGAGAGATGAACACTTAAGTAACCATGCAAGAGCAGTAGTTGTCATTTGCAAGTTGGAAGTAAGTCCTAGTCTTGCTAGGGAGCTCCAACAGAATGTTTGTCGTGTCTTTGAGTGAGACAGAAACAATAGCCAAGAGATAGACAGTGGTTTGTCTTCAATAGAAACAGAACAGTGAATAGAATTATTGGGAGTGGACAGAGACTGCTTGCCTAGAGCTTTATCTGAGTACTGTTAATTTGGAACTGTTTTCTGAATAGTACATCAGGACAGAAGATTTGGTTTCTTCTGACTTCATTTCAGATAACACTATTTAGTTTCTGTTCATGGAATGTAGTCAACACAGGACAGATAGGCTAAACCTGCATCCCACAGTTGCACTAACTAGTGTTACCATAGTTGAGCATTATATTTTACTATTCATGATTCTGTGTTACTTTAATTGTGTGTGTGCTGCCCTACAGCCCATGCATCTGTCCTACCACAACACCTTATTAGTCTTTTTCATAGGCAACGAGATTTTCATCAAAGTGGACTCCCCAATCCACAACAGATATAAAGAGTACCGTGTAGTGAATAACCCTAGACAGTCCTATCTCTTCACCTAGCAGTTAATAACCATAGCTTACAGGATATTAGAGAAGATTTAGATATACAGCATCTACAACCTAAATATCTAATGCTTAACATCACAAAAAACTGAAATCCTGAAATGCAAAATTAATTATCAAGCAAGTGACCTTAATGAACAAACTGAATTAAAGCATAAATGCATGCGTAAAAATTATATACAATGTTTTCAGGGTATTGTATCCTAGTAGATAATTCCAAAATTTCTATAAAAGACATGGCATCCTCTGTATTTTGCATTTTGATCTATACTATGGTTTCTTCCCCAGTAGCTTCTGCCATATCTCTTCTCAATGGAGCTCACAATAGAACTTAATCTGATCATTGACTGGAGCTCACACTAGAACTCTCTACTTAGTTGGTGTGTATCAATTTTGACAAGGGAAGCCACTGAATTTTTATACTGTGTGTATAATATACACGTAGTGTGTGATCCCTAGAGTGAATAAAATAAGTGTAGCAATTATACAGGGGGCCTGAGGCTTGCTGGACCTGGAAACAGGTGACTGGTTCTTATATCATGCATTAACTAGGTTTGTGTTGGTTTCAGGCATTCCTGTTGAAAGTTAAAGAGTAATACGCATGTATACAGATGGCAGTAGTATCACATGCACAGGGTATTAAGGGGCAGTGCATTGCCAGAGGTGTCATATGCCCTCAGGTGATTCATGCGAAAAGGTTTCTAATGTGGGAATTAACAGACTCAGAATGTGGAATGGTAGTTGGAGCTAAATGCATGGAACATTCCATTTCAGAAATTGTTAGGGAATTCAGTATTCTGAGATCCACAGTGTCAAGATTGTGCTGAGATTTCCAAATTTCAGGCATTACCACTCACCATGGACAATGCAGTGGTCAACGGTCTTCACTTCACAACTCAGAGCAGAGCATTTATGCAGAGCTGTCAGTGCTAACAGACATTCAACACTGAACAAAGGAGAATCCAGGTTGCATATCAACAATGTAAGGAAAAGACAAACTGCTACTTATGATAAAGATGACATATTATGTTTCAGACAGGCACAATTAAAAGACACTTACATACTAGCTTTCAGCCACAGGCTTCTTCAGGAAAATAAAGATAATGGCAGTCCAAACAGCTGGAGTTGGTGACCATGTGTGCATGTGGTGTGCTTGCTTGTGTGAATGAATGGTGTATGTTTCTCTTTCTTTTTCTGATGAAGGCTGTGGCTGAAAGCTAATGTGTAAGTGCAACTTAACATGCCATTTTTATGATAAGTAACAGTCTACCTTTTCCTTACATTGTAGACAAGCAACACTGCATGAACTGAACACAGAAACCAATATGGGATATATGATGAACATATCCATTAGGATAGTGCAGTGAAATTTGACATTAATCAACTATAGAAGCACATGACTGATGTGAGCACCTTTGTTAATAGCATGACAATGCCTGCAGTGCTTCTCCTAAGCTCATGACCATATCAGTTAAACGCTAGACGATTGGAAAATTGTAGCCTGGTCAGGTGAGTCCCAATTTCAGTTGGTAAGAGCTGATGGTAGGGTCTGAGTGTGGTGCAAACCACATGAAGCCATGGAGCCAAGTTGCCAACAATGCACAGTGCAAGATGGTGGTGGCTGCATAGTTGTGTGGGCTGTGTTTACATGGAATGGACTAGGTCCTCTGGTCCACATGAGCTGATCATTGACTGGAAATGGTCATTTTCAGCTAACTGGAGACCATGGACCATGGACTTCCTGTTTCCAAACAACGGTGCCCCATGTCACTGGGCCATCATTGTTCACAATTGGCTATGAACAATTCGAGTGAATTGGCCACCTAGATCATCCAACATGAATGCTATAAAGCATTTATGGGACATAACTGAGAGCTCAGTTCATGCTCAAAACCCTGCACTATACTTCGGCAATTATGGACGGCTGTAGAGTCAGCATGACTCAATATTTCTTGGTGAGACTTCCAACATTTTCATCCGTGTCACGTTGAGTTGCTGCACTACATTGGGCAAAAGGAGGACCAATATGATATTAGGAGGTATCTCATGACTTATTTTCATTGTTTTTACCAAAATCTCAGAATGGGAACAACTTGATGACAATTTTTGTGTATGGTGTTACATGTGATATCTGACTTTATGAGTGTCATTATAGGATGTACATCTACTTCCTTAATTTTAGTTTCACTTGTTGGTGTTGTAAGTGGTGTACTGCAGGCATTGTTATGCATAATAATAGTGCATTTCTTACACATAAGTGGAGTTAAATTGATGGTAGGAGTGCTAATTCATGATGTTTTGAGTGTGACAATAGTGGGGATAACAGGTTACAGCTTAGCAGTGACATTGCTCCCACAGTGCACTCACTGGTGGCAATGTGGCTCATCAGCTGGCATTTTAATATCAACATGCAGCTGTTGCAGAACTTGATGGGTGCATATGTGGCATTGGTAAATCATAACCTATACATAAAGGGGACATATCATGTACATGCATTGATGCCATTAGGTGTAGGTTCTCTATATCATCTCTTTCTCTGGTTTCAGTGTGTGAAAGTCAGGTTACTTTGCCTTATGTTGGCACATGTTAGTGACATACTTAAGTCTGGATCTTCATAAGCATATATTGGATTTATAAGTTGTTCAGTCATTATTAGTTTATGTTTTGATTTGCTATGCTCTTTTATATTGTACATGGGGTTTATTGCATTTTATAGAGGCCTAGTTCTGCAAGTGGTTTTTCACACAGCCTTGGAATATAGGAAATGATTTTTTTTTTTTTTTTGCTCACATGATATGCACTGGAGAATCATTATGCTACCCTCTTTTAGTTGATTCATATAGATATTCTGTACATGTTGTGATATCCTCTGTAGACTGTTGCAACAAGTTCTACTGGCTTTCTTAGAGTTTGACAATATGCATAGTCATCACAGTTAGTTGTAATTTTTCAGATGTGCCCAAAGATGAGATTATCATCCAGAAACCTGGCTGTGCTCTCCTTTTATTGGAAAATAAAATTTAATACAACTTTATGCAAATGTTATCAATCTTGAACAAATAAATAATGTTGACTGAGAAATCTGTGGATGGTGAAAGGAGATGTGGCTGTAAATATTGATAGTCAGTGATGTTGGAACAGTAGGCACTCATGCTGTCACAGTAAGCAGACCTCAAAGCATGCAGAGCTGAAGAAGGTACCTCAGAAATGCTCGAGTCTTGATTGTTGGCCAGCAGGGCTTGACACTCCATTTAGTATGACACAGGAGGACCTGTAAGGATTACAACACAGGCTATGGACAAGGCTTTTGAGAGGACAACAACTCAACACTTTATGACTGCCAATGGTGCTTGTACATGTACCAACAGCCCAGTACAGAAATAACTCACTCCAACACTCTCAATTTCTACTAACTGAAAATGCCTCCACTGAAGTGGACCAAATCCCAGGCCACAACAAGAAAGAAGACCTTTCACCTGGTGCTTTTTCAACTTCCCTGAGCAACAAGGAGATTGTTTATCCTCTAGAAGCACAAAACACACAGGAATCTGATTCTGAAACTGTCCAATACAGACTTCCAACACTGGTAAAGGCTGGCTACAGAAGAAAATATGATAAAATGGAAGGCAGAGGTGGAAACAGCAACTAATTTCCAGGTGATCGCCCCACAAACCTCTGAGCAGGAGGAGGCAGTGGCAGGATCAGCTACAGTCCTCCCCAACCAGTCAGAACCTGTGACTAAACATACACTACCATGCAGAATACTGTTGATTATACTTTACTACATGCAAAATTACATGAAACTCAACAATGCCTTTAAGCAACACATGGAAGGCTTCCTCAAAGTCATATTTCTAGGTGACATAACCAAGTATCGTCACAATTCTTATGAGGGCCACAAACTGGCACTTCAGTTCTTCAAACAATACAACATTCCGCTGTTCACTCACCAGCCTCCAGAGTCAAAAGACCTGAAAGAGGTCATAAAATGACTACTCACTGAAGTACCAGTGGCTGACATTACATGGGAGCTGCATGAGAGAAGGTATATGACAGTGAGTGTGCACCGATATAAAAAGTGAGATGAAAAAACAAACAACTTATCGCTCATGCCACTTTTTGTGGTAAATCTACCTAAGTCAAAGGACAACAAGATTTATAGGGTACAGTTCTTGTTGTATACTCGAGTTTGTGTCAAATCATTCAGGATCAAAGACAGGCAAACTCAATGTAAACAGTGCCAGCAGTACGACCATACAGTAAACTACTGCTCACTTTCCACATGCTCTGTCTACTGCACTGACCATCATGCCTCCAAGGATTGCATGTTGCCATGCACATCCAAAAGGCTCCAACTGTTAGGGATACTACTCTGCCTCATGGTATGACTGCAAGAAGTAACAGGAGCTCTTAGATAAAACCAAGAACAGGAAGTCCAAGACAATGGAGCAGACTCAGCTGAAACTGGTGAGTGCACAGCACTCACTGGCTGTGCCCTTCCCTGTGCCAATCACACCAACTGATATGGCACAACTGTCAACTTCTCACCACAGCCCTTAAACAACAGATTGTTGACAACCCCACAGAATCTTTTTGTGTGCTTTCCACAATAGACCAAGCATGGTAGCACCTATCTCTGAAGACATGAGCACCCTCACATCACAGATCATCATGCAGCTCTTCTTAGCATTGTTACAACAAAAGATCATCTCTGTCCTCACGATCATCAAAAGAATCATCAAGGTGTTCATGCCACCTTAAATGGACCACAGGCCTCATACAATACACCTCAAATTCCTGAACTGGGATGTGAATGGCCTCCGTACTATGAAGATGGAACTTAATAAATTTTTTTCAAGACACCGCATTGATGGAGCTGAATCCATAGTCTGTGGTCCTCCATAGCCTATCAAGATCAAATATTTTCAACAGCTAATGGATGACATCTTGGGCATAGTGCTTACAGAGGGCATCAGTTCTAGTGGACAACGTAGGACAATAAACAATATATTCTCTGACCACCTACCTGTCATGGGAATCATAAAATGTAGTAGTCCTTCTCTTCCTCTGAACAGACATGAGAGGTTGACTGGGACCAGTTTCAGAGGTATTTAGACAACTACATCTGGCTGACCATGCCCATCCTTATGACAGCAGACATCAGTGTCATGGTGGAGGTGTTGGCAATGAAACTCCAAGGAGCCCATCAATGAATTACAGCAGTTATGGTAATTCTGGATCCACAATTTGATGCCTTTCCCAAACCCTGCAAGACCTGAAGACTTGTGGAACCACCACATCCATAATTGATGGTAGCTATTCCAAGACCCAGTTGGAAGAGGAGAAGTGAAGCTCTTGTCACATGATTTATACAAATGTGTTATTGAGTGGCGCCAGTAAGTGTGGAATTTGACAATGGCCTAGATCATACTGCATACTCAAGATGAATGGAAACTCATGAGCAATATCAGGCAACAGACACCAGCTAAGTGGGCTATTGCTGGCCCTGATGGACAAATTTTTGATGCTTTGCTTCAAGTGGAGCTCTTTGCCAATACCTATACTCGAAAGGTGACAATTCTCATCCATGACCAGCAAGACCCTGGTGGAGGTGGCAGTGAGGGTGATGAACAGATTCAGGACATCAGCAATGCAGATTTATGGCACCTACTGTGGAAGGTGGTGGTCTACCTGACAAGAATTATAAATGGCTGTCTGGTCAATGCATACTTCCCACCTGCCTAGGAGACTGAGGAGCTCATCCCCATTCTGAACCTGGCCATGACCTTGCGCAGCCAATAAATAACTGCCCCATCTGCCTGATACTAAAGGTCAAGAAGCTACTTGAGAGGGTGTTGCTGGCAAAATTGACTCTGTGTCTCAGGGACCATGGCATTTTTTGACTTTCAGCAAAAAATATCAATTGAGTTACAGCTCATTCCTTCATTGAACATGTCCACCACCACATTAGCCTGCAGCAGTCCACTGTAGGTGTAATTTTTGACCTTGAAAAGGCTTATGACAAGATCTGATGGGACAATTTCATTGCCAAACTTTACTACCAAATGCATCTCTGAGACTGCTACATTAAGTTGGCATACATTTTTCTACAACAAAGAACTCTCTATGTCACAGTTGAAGGCAAGATATCTTCACTAGAAACTCTCAGTGAAGGTAGCCCACAGGGTTCCATTATTTTGTCCCCACTCTTCAACCTATACATCAATGACCTCCCAACAAATGCTCAGATTTCTGCATCCTTTACACAGATGACACTGCATTATTTATATTGGGAAGAAACATTGATCAGTTGGTCACTTGAGTACAACAACAAATTGATGTCATGGCAGCATGGGCACTTGCTAGTAAAATCATCATCAACTCCACCAAGACAGTAGCAGTGTTCTTCACATGGACCACTCATATGCTTCCCACCGTGGGTCTAGGGTCAATGCATGGTTGCCATCTACAAAATATTTAGGAATTGTCTTGGACAAGTCACTAACATTTATGCTTCACATGTGAGAGTTGAAGACAGCCATGCCTTAATCGGCATTTACATCAGTAATGACCTTAATGTGAAAGTGCAAGTCCACAGTGCAGCCATAACTTTTATATGGATGTACATCATGGGGCAATACTTGTTATTCCAACATTAAATCCCTACAGACAGTCTAAAGGCAGTGTCTGAAGTCGACATTGGAGATGCCACTTGGACCACAACATGAGGAATTCACAAAGCACTTTTTGAACAATACCTAAAGGGCAAGTTAACAGACTATTCAATGAAGTTATTCACCAAGGTAGCCATGTCACAAGATGCAGTATGCCAACTAAGTATGTTTGGAACAGTACACTAACAACACGGGCTCACAATACTGGTGTGGTGGCACCCTCCTTGATTTTGTTCTCATATTCGAAGGAGGATGTCAGGAGTGTGGTCTGCTCTCGTATCAACATCCCACTGATTTACTGATTGAAGTTTCACACCTTCATGGAAATAATGATTCCCCACCCAAGGACTAAGGACCCAATCTATGTGCCCCTGTCTCCTCTTTAGGTGAAACACGTGAATAATGAGAACATTTTATGTGTGTACCCTTCACTAGACAAGAAAAATCTGTCAAAGACAGTCAGTCTAGTGTCCCTAACACCTGGCTCCCCCCCCCCCCCACCCCCCCCACACACACACAAAATTAAAAAATAAAGGAAATGGAACAGTTGGCCTATGCAGGCAAGTAGTGAATGTAATTGTTGGCAAAGCTGATGTGTTTGTTAAAGGATAATGAAAAGCTCATGTAATTAACAGTTAAGTAAATGAAAAATATTTAGTAAATGCTGATATGGGCAATACTGGAAAAGGAAAATAAGGCGAAAGTTACTAACATAAAGTAACCTGTCAGTAAATTGTTAATGATAGCAATGTACAAACTTCTCAAAGCCGACAGTGCAGTGAACCATCTGAGGGAAGTCATTTCCGTAGTAAATGTGAAGGAGCAATTTTCAGTGCAAATCAATCAATCAATCTCTTTGTTCATCCATTAACAATATACATTGTATGGATGTAGTCAATTGCAATATAGTTTCTTATCTTTAATTTGTTTCAAAAATTTGGATAATAAATACAAATATTTTATATCAGTATATATAAATAATATTACTTTCCCATATTCAGATATTCTTCAGTGCTATAAAAACTATGTGTTGGTAAAACTGAATTTATGAAATTCTTTAATTTTCCCTATTGTAGAAGACAATGCACTAAAAAGTATTTTGGGCTAGTAGTTTACACTTTTTGTTGGTAGAGTGCTCCTTTGCGGGTGTCTCTGTGAAAATCATCCCAGTTCCTTGTTTCATGGTTATGAACCTGATTATTTAATATTGAAAATTCCTGGTGAGTTTTCAGAAAGCATACACGTTCATAGATGTATAGGCTAGGAAGAGTCATTATTTTAAATTCTTTAAATATTTCCCTGTATGGCACTCTGCAGGGTACCCCTTTCATTATTCTAATAGCCCTTTCTTGAAATTTGAAACCTTGTTTTGCAGTACCTATATTTCCCCAGAAGATCATACCATATCTAAGCAAACTGTTCATGTAAGCATAATAGGCACACAGCAATGATTTAGTGTTGCAACATTTCTAAAGCATTCTTAGCACATAGCAGCATTTACTTAACTTTTTACTCCAAACTTCTAGATGCGTTTCCCATCTCAAGTGCTCATTTATTGTCATTGAGACACACTGCTATAGATTATCCTCAGTGTACCCTCTTATAAAAATGCTAGTGTCATCAGTGAACATCACCATTTCTGCACCTGTCAGATGGATTGGGAAATCATTCATGCACACCAAGAACAACACCGGGCCTAACACAGAACCCTTGGGTACTCCATAGCTAGTTTTTTTGAAATCTGAAAGATACTCTTTGCCTTCATGACATATTTGTACTTTCTGTTGTCTATCAGAGAGATAAGACTTGAACCATTTGAAGGCAATTCCCCAAACCCCATAACATTCTAGTTTCATAAGCAATAAGTCATGGCTGATTAAATCAAACACTTTAGATAAATCTGAGAATATTATTTCACATCTTAATTCGTTCTTGTCCAAGGCACTAAGAACCATTTACATGAATTGGAAGACTGCCATTTCTGTGGATCTGTTCTTTCTAAACCCATTTTGAGCATTATTCAGTATTTTATTTTTATTCAGGAAGTCAGCTAGCCTTTCATACATTACTCTTTCAAATACTTTAGAGAAGCCTGACAATAATGACACTGGCCTATAATTGTTTATGTCAGCTGTACTATCCTTTTCATGAAGTGGCTTTGTTATCGAGAGTTTTAGTTTTGATGGGAACACCCCTATCCTGAAAGAAGTCTTAATAATGTCTGTTAGGTGAGTATCTATACTGGTAGAACTATGATTAACTTGTCTGGAATTCCATCAATACCACAAAACATTTTATGTTTTAGTTTATTAACAGCATTTGTGACTTCACATTATGTTACCCTCACTTTTAATTTTGAAATTATGGGTCTTGGTTTTACATTTTCCTATGGTATTGTTTATAACCTTCCAAATCAATTTTGATTCATTGCTTCCCTTATTAATGATTGAATCATTTCTTAGCCTCTTTGCTGCCTGTAAAACTTTCCTATATACCCTTCTATATTTCCTATATTATGGTTTTATTGTTGTATTTAACATGTTTGCTTAGGTTTCTAAGCGAATTGCAGTTGTAAGAAGTGGCATGTTCAGAGATTTTGGTGGATATAGTGCTGTGTTTGCAATTGACTTGAATAATAATAGTAATAATTCACATAATGCTATAAAACTAGATGGAATAGTAGAGAATCAATGTAAGTGTGAATTCTTGAATAGGTAGAGGGTTTGCTAAACTTAATTCAATACTTTATGTGGTGAGTAGTACCTTCTCTGCTGATTGATTTAATTCTTTCTGTATTGAATCACTCTCTTCTCATACTATTCTGTCCACAGATTGTAAGAAAAAATTAATCTTCTTCTACTATCTTCAATTCATAACCAATCCAAAATTTAGTTCAGTGCTTGAATTTTTGTGTGTTGACAAATATGAAGAGAATATGAGAGAATGGAAGGATATGTTGTTTAAATACTATTTCAGCTAAATTTTGTAAAGAATACCTTATCTGTGTTTGGATTTAGCAGTGCTGATAAAATTTGCGTGGATAATGGCAAAATCTTTTTCAGCTTAATATATGAAATTGAGAACACAATAAGCCAATAATCTAGCAACAATAGAAATAAATTTATAGTCATTTTGTTCAGTTCAAAGCAAAAAATAAAATCAATTTGCTGTAATACTGAGCCAATTACATAAAACCATGTCAACATCTTGCCCTGCCTATAGTAATGTTCGACAAGAAAAAGGTTCATATTTATACTGACCTCCAGCCTAAAATACATAATTTTGAGATGAAGTAAGTATGTTGCCTACAGTAATGATTATAGAAAAGAAATGTCTGTTGTGAGGAAGCCCTTCAGGTGTGATAAGAGCAAAGTAAATCTGGGGACGTAGAACCACTGGCTTTACCCCCAATTATATTACTGTCATGCTGCAGCAAGAACAATTTCACCGTTGCCAGATCAGTTCTCTGTAATAGACACTCTATGCTAAATGCATTGTGTATATGCTGTGAGAATAAAAGTATTCATAGTAAGTGAGGGGAGTGGGAGTGATTATTTATTATTGTAATTAACACACCTCCCCACTACCTACAATGGTGACCCCAACATGCTATTGTTACTTGGATGAAGTAATTATCTTCTCACAAACAGCTCGAGATCATGAGAAACACCTCCAAGGTGTATTCGACAAACTAGCAGAGCATGGTGTTGTGGTCAATGATGAAAAATGCCAACTTCAGCAAAAATGTATTACATTCATAGGCCACCTCATTGATGCTTCGGGCATCTGTCCCACTCCAAAAAAGACAGACCAAATTCATAAGCTACCATGCACACTTGCTATTTTTAGGAGTTATTAATTTTTACTGACAACACCTCTCCCATGCACAGAAACACTTCTGCCGCTCACAGAGTCACTCTCTGGCAAGAACATGTCAGGCAAACGTAAGCTCACTTGGACTCCTGATATGCAAAACATCAAAACTGAGCTCACTCAGCCCACTCCCATCACAGGACGCCAATATGGTTATAAAGGCTGATACCAGCGACTGGGTGATTGGGATGGTGCTACAATAGGAAGTCCGCAGTGTAACCTAACCCCTGAGGTTTTTCTCACAGAAACTTACTGACTCCCAAAAAATGTAGTCAGCCTTCGACCATGGGCTTTTGGTGATATACGAAGCAGTTCAGTACTTCTGAGATGACATCAAGAGCCAGCTGCTTACTTCCTACATAGATCACTGTCCTCTGCTTGATGCTATTAAAAACCCACTAGCCAATATCTTCCCTCAACAATTCTGCCACCTGGATTTGGTTTCAAAATATACTATGGATATCTGCTATGTACAGGGAGCAGAAAATATGGTGGCTGACTACCTCTCATGGCTCGCTGCCACATCAGCACACCTTGACTTTGACCAACTAGTAGAGGCACAAGCAACCATCAACTTTCAAAACCTGCTATCTGGACACATAATGGGCCTCCATCTCAAGCAATGCACCACTGCAGGCACAACCAGACTAGTTTGGTGCAACGTATCCCAAAGTAGGCAACAACCAGTCATCCCACAGAACCTTCAGGAAGACAGTTTTTGTCCTCCTCCATAACTTTTCTCACCCCGGAGTATGCCTGACACTGAAACTCATAATGAAACGTTTCTTTTGGACTAACATTAAATGGGACTCTGCTCAGTTGATGAGAGTATGCATCCAATGCAAATAGGCCAAGACAGGATGTCACACTCAAGTGCCCTTCGGGAAATTCCCCATCCCAAATGGTCCTTTCCAAGATGTCCACGTAAACCTCATGGGGCCACTTACAGATTCAAATAGATACGAGTACACCTTGTCAACCATAGACAGAACAATTCAATGGGTTGAGGCCACACCTCTGACTGGTATCTCAGCCAACACTGTCGCCTGAGCTTTCATCACACAACGGATTTAGTTCAGGACATAATTTCCCACTGAGACCTGCTCTTACAAACTGGTGATGAGCTATGCACCAACTTGCAGCCTGGAGTGATGGACTGTACACATTGTCCATTGTGTACATAGGGGGTCTAGCTCATGGTCTCGCAGTAGAGTTCTCAATTCCCAAGCACGGGGTCCCGGGTTCAATTCCCTGCAGGGTCAGGGGTTTTCACCTGCCTCGAGATGACTGGGTGTTGTGTTGTCTTCATCATCATCATCATCATCATTCATCCCCATTATGGTCGGAGGAAGGCAATGGCAAACCACCTCCACTAGGACCTTGCCTAGTACGGCAGTGCAGGTCTCCCGCATCGCTCCCCTACGCTCTGTCAAGGAGTATGGGACTTCATTGTCATTGCCATGGATTGCATGCTTGGGTTGGCCAGAGTCCCTGACAACTGACCTGGGCCAGCAGTTCAAGTTGGCCCTGTTCGCTGAGCTCTGCCACCTCTGTGGGTGCCACCGGTTCCACACAATGGCCTACCATCCTCAATCCAAGGGACTTGTGGAACGGTGGCACCACACCTTCAAGACAGCACTCATATGCCAAAAGCAGCAGATGATGTAGGCCCTCCTCTGAGAGCTTCTGGGCACATGAGCTGCCTACAAAGAAAATCTGAACACCTTGCTGGTTGAGGTGCTCTACAGAGACAGTTCACCCTCCCAGCTGAGTTTGTGTCATAAACCACTGACCCCATGGACATCAACTTGCTGGACCCATCACCATACCACCATGTCAAACTGATCATCTTTGTGCACAAGGACCTTCAATTGTGTACATACATCAGGCTCAAGACTGACGCTGTCAAACCTGCCCTACACTCTGCGTACAGTGGCCCATAGAAGGTGTTGAAATGGGGGCCAAACACTTTTGATATCTTGCAAGCTGGAAAAACAACAACAGTGTCACTGAACCACTTAAAACCAGTGTGGACTTTAGCAGACCAGTGTGGACTTTACCTTCCATTGGCCCCAGCTCCAGGACTCTCAAGCCATTTTACAATTGGCGAGACTACCTCCCAGAAGTCACTTCCGTAACACTGCAGGACTCACTATGCATGGTTAGGGCCAAATTCGACAATAGACAGTCAGGCTATAGCATGGTCTCAAGGTTATTAGAGCACTCCACATCCCTCCCACCTACAATTGACACAACAGGTCTGAAATCCACTCTTGCTTCGGACAGCTACCTGCTTGCATCGGCCCCAGAGCACTTCATAACAATGACTAACAATGCCAGACTCTACTGCCAGCAGACCGAAAGACTCACTGGATGACACACCACCACCAACTAACACCTCAACAGACACCGCCTCTGCCCAAATGGCACTGCCACTGATGTCATGGACTGGCGTCCATTTATCCATTTATGGCCGCCCAAGCATGTGGTGGACTACGATATGTCAGCCCTCACCATCACCAGCAGGACAATGCATCATGACGTACACTAGTCACCATGCTCCACACTTGTGGGGATGTAGAACTCTAGAAACCCCGTGGTCTCTGTGGGCTTGTAGAACCACTGGCTCTATACCCCAATAATATCGCTGCCCTACCGCAGCAAGAACAACTGTATCTTTGTCAGATCAGTTCTCTATAGTACTCGCTCTATGCTAAATGCATTGTGTATATGCTGTGAGAGTAAAAGTATTCATAGTAAGTGACAGGAGTGCAAGTGATTATTTATCATTATGATTACCACACTTGCTCCCCTTTACCTACATAAAGTAATATCCTCATCTAGTACACTGAAAGTAAACAAGGTTTCCTCTATTATGTAACAAAGAGTGAAGTTTTGTTAAATAATATTATAGGTTTGTTGCTGTGGAGTGTTATTTTTGTAGAGTTGATTTTTGTATAAGAAGCAAACGAGGAGTTTCAATGTGTAATAATTTTGTAATTAAATAATAAGGAGGTAATGAAGTGGTATTGCATGAAGTGCCAATGGTTGAGGAAGTTGTTATAAGCATTGTCTTTGTAGTAGTTTAACTTTGCAAATGCACTTGTGGGAATTCTTCCCAACAGGAATTATGGTTCTTAAATTAATAACAGCTTTGTTTTTTGATGAAGCACAGTATGTTATCTTTTATCTTTGTATTTTGTTCTGTTTTCTAGCTGCTCCCATATCTGATATACATATATTAATTCAAATGTAATTAAAGTGTACATAAATGATAAACAAAACAAGTGCATCAATGAACACAGTAGCACAACATTATTCAGAGTACATACTCAGTGGAGTCTGTGCAGTGGTGACTCTGGGAAGTGCAATTAACATAGACTCAACTTTCAATGTGCAGCTACAGTGCCCACACCAGCCTTGAGGAATCTACAGAAACATCTGTATTTGCACAAATATGTCAAGGCAATCCCTTCCACAGTCAGAAGACAAACATTTTTAGACCCCTTGCACAACACATGGTAAAGCTGGAAAATAGAAAACAAAAGTGTTGTGCCAAAGCATCATTACACTGACTATGCATACATTTGACAAAGACATGACCAACATTTGCACCATACAGACCTACTAAGCATGGTCACAGCAGAAGAATTTTGTGCCACTTAACAACAACATTCAGTTCAGATGACAAGTGCACATCAATGCAAAGAATGTTCAAGGACAATTCCTGGTTCTTCTGCATCAGTTCTGCTGCTGTCGAATATATTAATTACACAATATGTGGCCCAGCTGGCTGGGCCTCGTGAGACCTGTTCAGATTTTGCTTCCATGCTGTGAATGTGCCATGAGCTTAGACTTAACTTCCCATCACAATGCAATCCAGACTTCAATGCTGTTCCACTAAGACCAGGTGCCATTCATAAATTACTACCTTTCCAACCTGAGCATACTGCATCATGGTTTCAAATTGCTAAATTCATTTTACAAAGCCATGGCATCGTGGAGGACACCCACAAATATGAGGAATTATTAAGTAATACTGCAAATTATGTTCATATTATCAGCAATACCATCCATGCCCCGCAAGCTGTCAAACAATTTGACACTGCAAAATTGGCTTTACTTTCACAACTTGGCAACACTCCTGATCAGCAGTTGCATCACATTAGCTATGAGGAAAGAACTGATAACAAAACACCCTCTCAACTATGATGGCAACTATGAGAGCTGTCTCTCTGAGCAGCATTCCAATTGGTCTACATCTACATCCATACTCTGCAAGCCACCTGACGGTGTGTGGCAGAGGGCACCCTGAGTACCTCTATCGCTTCTCCCTTCTATTCCAGTCTCGTATTGTACGTGGAAAGAAGGATTGTCAGTATGCTTCTGTGTGGGCTCTAATCTCTCTGATTTTATCCTCATGGTCTCTTCGCGAGATATACGTAGGAGGAAGCAATATACTGCTTGACTCTTCGGTGAAGGTATGTTCTCGAAGCTTTAACAAAAGCCCGTACCAAGCTACTGAGCGTCTCTCCTGCAGAGTCTTTCACTGGAGTTTATCTATCATCTCCGTAATGCTTTCGCGATTACTAAATGATCCTGTAACGAAGCGCGCTGCTCTCCGTTGGATCTTCTCTATCTCTTCTATCAACCCTATATGGTGCGGATCCCACACTGCTGAGCAGTATTCAAGCAGTGGGCGAACAAGCGTACTGTAACCTACTTCCTTTGTTGTCGGATTGCATTTCCTTAGGATTCTTCCAATGAATCTCAGTCTGGCATCTGCTTTACCGACGATCAACTTTATATGATCATTCCATTTTAAATCACTCCCAATGCATACTCCCAGATAATTTATGGAATTAACTGCTTCCAGTTGCTGACCTGCTATTTTGTAGCTAAATGATAAGGGACCTATCTTTCTATGTATTCGCATCACATTACACTTGTCTACATTGAGATTCAATTGCCATTCCGTGCACCATGCGTCAATTCGCTGCAGATCCTCCTGCATTTCAGTACAATTTTCCAATCTAGTTACTCATACTACCTTTACTAATTCAATGTGCATTGATCTCTAAGCAACATGATTTGATGGACAGTAATCTGTGACTGGCCGATAGACTTTACGTTACCCCACAATAATGACAAGGAGTAGATGATCAGAGCTATAACATTCTTTGTGCAGTTTACTGACCATAGAGGGTTCTCAATAGATGTGCAGGGACTCTAAGCCCAGAGCACTCACAAACACTGTCAAAGCAGCCGACTGCAGTACATGACTTCCAGTCAGGTGAGGAGACCATCCCCTCAGCAGATTGCAACATTTCACATGCCCATGAGATGGCATAGAAACAGTGGCGCTGGCTCCATGCCTGTTTCAGTAAAAGAGCATGCATCTGATTACAATCATGTAACTTCCAGAAGCTTCGTAAGTGGCTGAAATAGGCACCTTAAAATGCAACAGACAATATAACCACTTAAGGATTGGGAACAATACTGAAGCTAGTTTGACTGCAGGAGCAGATAAAAGGCTTTACTTGTGGAACTACTCCTTTAGCAGACTCATCCTAATTGACACAAACTCTGCAGTGAGCACCATACCTGCTCAGTTATTTAAATCAATGCATGAAGTGTTGGCTGCACAGTTATGTGCTGCCAATGACAACCCTGTCAAGCATTTCAGACTCTGTTATAGCCAATGCGTGCAACTCAATACTGGTGGTGGAGTTCCTACAAAAATTTCACCTTTCTCCTGACTTGGCAGAGGGGTTTCTTTAGCAGACAATTAGTGAAGAATCCATGCAAGGGCACCTTGGCTTCCCATCAACAGGTAAAATGATTACTACCCTGTGACATAAAATACATGCTGGAACACACCCTCCAGAACATGATAGTGAAAGATGAGGAAGTTAAAAGGGAGAGAGCTTCAGTGTTTCAGTGGTCACTGAAAATTGTCTCAAGAGAAAAATTATGTCTATTGGAAACAGACCTTGATAACAAACAAATTCACCTCGTACAGTTACAACAGCATCACCTTCATCAGCATCATTTACACCAGCAGAATGAACCAGTTTTTTAGCAATTGCAGATCAGAAACATCAGCAGCAGGACACATCACTGACTCTGCAGCAACAGAACTCAGAATAGGTGATCCACACATCACCAAATGCCCATGTCAGTGCAATTTACAATGCTTCCAGTATGCATGCTACCTCCACCAGCACTACCCCTACCACTTGCGAACCATGTGAGCAAACTAAACAATGTGGAGTAATTCATGGCACTGTTCATAGAATAAATACCATGCCTGGACCACTAGTGCATTACAAAGCATGGCAGCTGGCACTGGATAGACTATACACTGCAAAAAACATAACAGGTGAGATGCTACGGGCATATATTGTCAGGCCATCAGAGAGTTCACAGGCCTCATCCATCCACTTAGTGACAAAGAAAGGCAGTTCTTATAGACTTTGTAGCGACTGTTGTTTGCTGAATACATGTAAAATACCTGATCGGTACACAGCTATGAACATACAGGACTTTTCACATACTTTTGCTGGCATTACCAACTTTAGTGTCTTAGACTTCAAAAAGGTGTATTTACAAATTCCCATGGCAACTCAAGATGTACCCAGAACTGCCTTAATAATACCCTTTGGGTTACATCAGTTTCTCTTCATACCTTATGGTTTAAAAAATGCTTCCCAAACATGGCAGTTTTACAGATGAGACACTGCTAGAGTTCTGTTTTTGCTTTTCATATCTTGATGACTTCTTTGTCTTCTCATCATTGCCCCAATATTTTTGATACTCTACAAAAGCACTGTGTAGTGATAAATAACAACACATGTCTGCTTCAACAAAAAGAGATCATGTTCCTTGGTTTCTCCATCAATCAGGTCAGAAATTGCCTTGCAGCTGAAATGATTGAATTATTGTACTCATTCCTGCATCCAAGAAACTATCAGAAATTAAGATGGTTCAATACAGTTGTTAAATTTTGCAGAGGACATTTGCCACAAGCTGTGGTGATACAAGTTCCAGTTACGGATGCACTAGTGGCAGAAAACAAGCACAGCAAGAAAGCTCTTACATGCACAACAGAGATGCAAAGAGGATTTGAGCACATCAAACTGTGTCCGCAGCAAGCTGTCACTGTGGCTTATCCTGTCAAGAACACCCCCTTGTCAATCACAGCAGATATCAGCAAAACAGCAGTTGGGGCAGTCCTACAACAATTGGTAAATGGATGACAGCAGCCATTACAATTTTTTTCACAAAAACTTACCCTCACAGAATGCAAATTGTCTGTATTTGACCAAGATCTCAAGGCCATTTACAAGGCTATGTGGCACCTCAAGGCTGAGGTAGAGGGTGGGTTGTTCACTGTTTACAAGGACCGTGAAAAATTCCAGTAATGACTGCTCTTCTAGAACCTATCGCCAGCTATGCTATGTCAGCTAATTCTCTACCAACATTCAGCACATCAAGGGTGCTGAGAACTTAGTGGTGGACTACTTATCTCAAATAAATGCTTTGCATACAAATATAAAAATACTATGATGACCTCACTTCAGGTCAAGAACATGATCAAAAAATGCATGTGTTACCTGCAGTATCAATTGACTGGTTTGATTTTCAGATGTTGCTCTCTTCCTGGATCTGAGAAACAGATCTAGTGCGATTTATCACAAGAGAGAGCTCGCCTACTGGTTCCACTTTCAGTCTGACATCACATCTTCCACAGACTTCACTGTTTGTGATATCCCAGAATTTGGCCTTCCACAAAACTAGTCATAGACAGTTTCATATGGCCACATATGAAACATGACTGCAAACAGGGCATGACACAAATCTGTCAACTGGACAACATCATGTTCCACAGTAAGACTGCAGCATGTTCATCTGAACCTCGCTGGCCCAGTCCCAGAGTCTGAAGGATATAAATACATACTCTCAGCAACTGGCTGCATTACACTGTGGGTACAGGCAGGGCCCATAGGAAATGGTACAGTAGAAACCACAGCTAAGGGCTTTGTGCAACTTTGAATCTTTGAATTCAGATGCCTACTCACTATAACCATGAACAAGGGCCATCAGTTTGAGTCAACCCTGTTCTACGAAATATGCAAACTGTGTGGAGTGAAGTGCTTGTAACACCACAACCTACCACCAGCAGAGCAGTGGGCTGGTCGTGTGTGGCATTGAACTTTAAAGGCGGCACTAATGTGCCACTGGGGTGTGTGGACAGAAACACTACCTTGCTTACTGCTAGGAGTTCATTCAGCTTTTAAAGAAGACTTGCAGGCATTGGCAGAGATTTTATATAGGGGGCCTTTGAACCTACCGGTGAAGTTCCATGAGCCTGCAGAACTTTGAGTCAGTTACCAACCCCTGTCAGCCATGTGAGACAGCACCTCTCACACATTAGAATAGGACCTCCTCAACACCATGGAATTCACAAGACATTCATTCATAAGGCCCTCACAACCTGCAAGTTCATAATGCTGCATAATGACACGGTACAGACTGCTCTCCAACCACCATACTCCAGCCCCCACAAAGTCCTAAGGAGAGATGTCAATACCTTTGATGTACTCCTTCATGACAACCCTACAACTGTCTCAATCCGTTGACTTAAACCTACCTTTATCCTACAGAATACCACTAATGCCCAGGGCACAGACAGCACTCTCACATCTAAGGATGCGCAACAGCACTCAAACACATCTCACTGTTTGGTGACACTGCTAGAGCAATTGCCACCTGCTTCCCCACCTTCACCACTAGCTGTGACATCCCCTTTGCACGACAACCACCCACAATTCTATTATGAGTGCACTCGCTGACTACCTCCTCACCTCAATGACTATGTCCTAGACACCTTTGACCTGATCCTCTGCACTACATGGAGGGAACCTCTGTGGGAACTTTTTCCAGCAGAGATTACAGTTCTTCTGTTAATAACATTCTCATTCTTTGGCAAAGTATATTATCTTTTCTCTTTGTCTTTTATTCTATAGTCTAGTCACTTCATTGTTTGCTGTACACTTGTTAAATCAAGTTTAATTAAAGTGTACATAAAGTAGTGAATAAAACAAGTGCATCAATTAACAGAGTATCACAAAATTATTCAGAATACATCCTGAGTGGAGTCCCTCCAAACTTATACAGCCATCAGGTTTGTGAGGAAGAATTTAATCAGGAAATAGACATCAGTAGATAATGAAGTGTAGCTGTGTTTGAACAAACTGTTTTATTATGAAATATCATCTATGTGAGTTAAGGCAGCACTAGAGTAGTAAATGAAATTTATGGTATTTTAAAGGAGAAACTGGATGAACTATTAATATTTTGAAGAATTGTTGACTACATACTGCTACACATATTACCTTATATCACATTGAAATAAACCTGCATAATACCAACACTGAAATCATTTTCTTGAAAGAAAGCACCTGACTACACTATTTTTTCCTTTCTGTGAGATCTGAAGGGAGACTTTCTGTGAGATCTGAAGGGAGAGGGGGGGGGGGGGCAGCACCACTCCCCTTTGCCCCCCCTCTCCCCCTCCCCCAGTAATGGCCACCCTTTGCTTCAAGTAATAGTACACTAAAGAAAAATATACTGATAACCAAGCAGTATCAACAAATAAACTGAATGTGTAGTGTTCTCCGACAGGAATGAACAATAGTGAAAACGTAATATCAGAGACTTTGAGTTGAAGTTGGTAAATCCAGAAATTCTGATCTTTCCAAAAGAATTACAGGGTTGAAAATAGCTTCCATCCCCTACAAATGTGTGGGGACAATGACCTGCAATTGTCAACGTTGCATCTGAAATCAGGGCCTAAGGAACAAAGTGTGTACTTTTTCATCTTTGTTTTATGTTGCTTGTTCAGTATGTTCATGGTATCTGCATAAGCTCAAATGCACTTTTCAGTGTCTGAAGTTTACGCTAACAAAGTGGTTTAATTTCGTTACAACAGTATGCAAGTTGTAGTGCACCTACTCATCTGCTTGGAATTTCCCACACTGGTGACCTGCAACAACGGTACTGAATTATCAGCATGTCAATAAAGCCCAACACTGTTCTCACCAAACACTGAAGCATTAAATTGGACAGAGATTGCAGGGACCTTTATGCACAACCAAATTCCAATTTTAGTGGGTTAAAATGTGTGACAGATGAGACAGCAGATTACTTGCAAGGTGAAAAGTGAGACTGATTATGTTTCTCCTCTCACTTGGGGGCCAATTGTGTGGAACACTCACAACAAATTCGTGTGGCAGAAGCCTTTGATCTTGCTGCCTTCATCAATGAGACAGATCATACTTCCTTGATACAAAACTGTATTCATGTGCCTCAACCAGACTATCATGTGAAATTTAACTACCAAGATGATGTGCCATACATATTCACCTGTGTTTCCATGCCGGTAGCTGAGCAGACAAACCTGTTTCTCCCCTCATGTGGAATCCAGCTAGCCAGAAAACACAAAAACAATTACAGTTTGTCTCATGCCCCTTGCTTGATGAATGTGGTTCCATATGACAACACCCCCTGATCACATAACCTAGTACTACACGGACACAATGTCACTGATGTTTCTACACCATGGTGTTCATTTCCTAAATTGCCATTATTTCATCTTGAACGCCCAGACTTGGTTTGCCATCATAGACTATTCTGACTACCCCAGCATTGTCAACAATGTATCACAATTTTCCTCTTTGTTTGCTCTATTGGTGGCTATATGTCTTCCATCAGAGACATCATCCATCATTCTGATGAAGGCACTCTTAGAAGTGATGAAACCTGGTTAATAAGACTAAAAATTGTACTGAGGGCTCATTTGATTCAATTTTAATTTATAAATGGTCACTGAAAAAAGCAGCCATGCTTAAAACTTTGTCATCCAGTCACCTCCAACCACTCAGAAGTTTGGAACAGCAAAGACAGCCTAACTGTAATGGTTGTCCAAATCCTCAGAGCAACAAGTTTATCAGGCAGTTTTTACAGAAAATCTTTGTGGCTTAACACCTGTCCAGTTTTGGTGACATCTGCACGAATTAGTGGATACATTGTGGGCAATGTAGATGCAGAAGTTACCTCATCAAATCCAAGTTTCTTTGGTTTAAAATGAGGGTGCAATATGTGAGAACAAATTTTGAATCAGTGACCAGATTTTTACACTTCTGGATCAACACCATTACTTTGTGGGAGCCAACAACAACCTACAGTAGCAGTGGCTATTATGCACCTCATCCCAGTGTCTAACAGCCAAAGTGAGACAAACATATCCAGAGGAACATGACACTGCCACCAGATGTAAACAACAGACATCTCTCAGGATTCCTTGCGATCAGCTGTGCATGACAGGCTGGCCCACAGCTCACATTACTCAGGGCTACAACCACAGCTAGCAGTGGCATGCTGATGTTGGTTTCATTCACATTTTAGAGCAAATGCTCACATATGTATTACATGATGCTCACATCCGAAAAACTTATCAAAACCTCCAGTAAGCTTCACAGGTTGTCATAAGATCCAAGAATGCCTATGTCTTAAGCGTGTAGCCAAACCTGTGTGCCTCAGTTTTGTAAGGACATTCAAGATCATACATCCTGAACAGAAATACAGATCAGTATTCTGTTGTTGGCTTGAGCTCTTAAGTAAGCACAGACCTGAAGGCAGTTGCTCTGCCCCATACCTTGGGTTCCCTTCCATGGCTCGAGGCACAAAAAGACACACCTATTAGGCTGCTATTAGGCTGTATGGTACCTACCAATTGCATAGTTGAAATAGGTCATGTTAATGAACGACTGTCAGTTGCCAGTTTTAGTGAGATCTTCAGTCAAGAGACTGGTTGGAATCAGTTCTCCATGCGACCCTACCCTCTGCAAGCTTCTTCATTATTGAATAACTACTCAACCTACATCTTTTTGAACTTGCTTACTTATTGATCTCTTGATCTCCCTCTACAGTTTTAGCCTCCCCCCCCCCCCCCCCCAACTTCACTCCAGTATTAAACTGATGATCCCTTGATGTTTCAGAATGTGTCCTATCAATGAGTTCCTTCCTTTAGTCACATTATACTTCAAATTTCTTTCCTCGGCAATTCCATTCAGTAACTGCTCAGTGATTACATGCTCTATACATCTAATCTTCAGCATTCCTTTGTAGTGCCACATTTCAAATGCTTCTATTCTCTTCTTGTCTGAACCATTCCACTTTTCCCTTCTATACAAGGGTACATTCCAGATAAAAACATTCAGAAAGGACTTCCTAATGTTTAAATTTATATTTTATGTTAACAAATTTATCTTTTCGGATAAGGCTTTTCTTGCCATTTCCAATCAACATTTTATATCCCCTCTACTTCGGCTATCGTCAGTTACTTTGCTACCCAAAATTCATCCCCTACTTTTAGTGTTTTGTTTCCTAATCTAATTCACACAGCATTGCCTGATTTAATATGTCTACATTCCTTTATCCTTGTTTTGATTTTGTTAATTCTCATCTTATATCCTTCTTTCAAGACACTGTCCATTCCATTCAACTGCTCTTCCAAATCATTTGTTGCCTCTGACAGAATTACAATCTCATCAGCGAACCTCAATATTTTTATTTCTTTCCCCTGAAATTTAATTCATTCTCCAAATTTTTCTTTGATACCTTACTGCTTGCTATGTGTGCAGATTGAATAACATCTAGGATAGGCTGCAGACCTGTCTCACTCCCTTCTCAACTGCTGTGCACCTTTCATGTCCTTGTAACTGTTGTGTGGTTTTTGTACAAGTTGTGCATAACCTTTTGTTCACCGTATTTTTGACCCACTACCTTCAGAATTTCAAACACTATATTCCAGTTGACATTGTCAAAAGCTTTCTCCAAATCTTAGAAATCTATAAAAGTGGGTATGCCTACCCTTGACCTATATTCCAAGGAATGTCATGGAGTCAGTATTGCTTCATGTATTCCTACCATTTACTTGAATCCAAAATTATCTTCTCTGGGATTGATTCTTACCAGTTTTTTCTATCCTTCTGTAAATAATTCATGTAGAGCAGCGAGAACCAGCAGTCATGTGTACCTGAACTGTGTTTGCTTGTGTGAATGTGTGTGTTTTCCTTTCTGAAGAAAGCTTTGGCTTAAAGCCCATTGTTCCAGCACGCAACTCAATGTGTCATCTTTTGATGAATAGCAACCTATACTTTTCATGAGTTTACAACAACTAAAGCTGAATTTTTCTTTTATTGCTTGCCCAATCTTCACTAACTACAATAAAATATTAACATTTCTGGGTAAACTAATAATAATGACACAAAGGAATTACAGACGATGGCTGCAAGGGAATGCTGCTTAGACCAGATTCAGATTCAGATTCTTTATTGCCATTGACCACATACAGTAGAATAGGCTTTTACAATGATAGTAAGGTACAAATATTGATCACATTACATGTAAAAATTAAATATCTTATATACCACTACAATCTTAATTATTAATATCAATATTGTCAATATCATAGAACTCTTTTATATGATAACATGGGTTTTTTGCTAGCCAGTCATATAATTTTGTTTTGAACGTTTTAAAAGACAAGGATCGAGCGGCAAGAGGAAATTTGTTAAAAATTTTGAGGGCATTTACATTATGCGAGTTTCCTGTTATTGGTAGCCTGTGCCTTGGAATGTCAATATTTGCCTTACTTCTAGTATCGTGCTTGTGAATTGTTTCGCTGATGATACATTCTTTAATGTTATTCCTGACAAAGAGTGGAGCCTCATAGATATACAGATTCACAACTGTTAGTAACCTAAGCCTGGTAAAAAGAGGGCGACAGTGTTCTACAGGACCAGCATTACACATTATACAAACAATTTTTTTTTTTTGGACTTTTAAGATGTTACTGATATGAGGAGAATGTCCACATATGAGTAGGCCATATGATATATGTGACTGAAAGAGTCCAAAATATGCTACACGGAGATAATTATTATTGACCATATCTCTCAGTTTCCACATGAGGTAGGTCACTCTTGAGATTTTTTTGCAGATTTGGCTTATATGCTCTTCCCAAGTTAGTTTGGCATCAATATGTATTCCTAAGAGCTTGACACTTTTATTTTCTATATTTTTAGATAATCGTAACAGAAGCTTTTGGGTTTTGTCTGGATTACATACAAGTTTATTGGCTGCAAACCATTTTAATGCAGAGTCAAGAGTTTCTTGTGTAATCTTATCAAGGGTTGGGATGTCATGGTGTGAAGTAAGCAGGGTTGTATCATCTGCATAGCAGATTACAGACTGTGATACAGAATGGGGCAGGTCATTGATAGCCACAATGAAAAAGAAAGGGGCCAAGGACAGAGCCCTGTGGCACACCTGTACCAATTTCTACTAAGGGGGAATGCTCATTTCTAATTGAGACAAACTGTCTTCTGTTGGTCAAATAGGAAGAAATTATTGCTAATGAAGATTTTTGTATACCATAATACTCCAGTTTTGTTAATAATATGTTCAAAGGAATGCAATCAAAAGCTTTACTTAGATCACATAATACAAGTGACACCAACTTCTTATTTTCAAAGGCCGTTAAAGTCTGATCAACAATTTCCAGAACAGCTGCAGTGGCATTTTTACCTGGTCTAAATCCATATTGATTGTTGCAAAGCAGATCATTCTTTCAAAATAACTGCTTAATTGAAAGTACATTAGTGATTCAATTATTTTTGAAAATATTGGCAAAATAGATACGGCTCGGTAGTTTTGGGGGAGTTGTTTACCACCCTTTTTGAATACGGGGATAATTTTAGAGATTTTTAGCAAATCTGGGAAAACTCCATTCTCAGCATCTGTTAAAAATAAAGCTTAGTGGCTTACTTATGAGATGGACTGTTCTTTTAACAACATAATTGGACATCCAGTAACAGTCCATACATTTGGAATTCGATAGTTTAGCAACAGTTTTACAGACTTGATCAGGCGTGATATTGTTCCAGTGAAACAAAGGTCCCTCAGACAGCTGGGGACCAAGCAGATCCCTTGCCGATGTGTCTGTGGCTTTAATTTTGTCTCCGAGTTCTCTGACTGATGTGACAAAGTAGTCATTCAATTCTCCTGGATCCAGCAGAGTTTGACATACTTGGCTGTGAGAATTATCTTGTCTGATAACTTCCCATGCTGCCTTACACTTATTTGGAGCACCTTCTATATACCTTTCACAAGCTGCTTTTTTGGCTTTTCTGAGCTTAGCTTTGTAATACTATTTATTTCTAAGGTAAGCATTGTATACCATATCCCTCTGTTCAGACCCTTGATTGTCCTTGCTTTTATATGTTCTATACAGTATGAGCATATTTTCTCTGATTTCTGCTAGTTCTTTTGTATACAAGTTTATTTTTGTATTTTTAGTTTAACTGAAGACCTAACTTTTATTAAAGGGGAACAGGAGTACCATACGTCTCTATATTTTTTAAAGAAAGCTCCAAAATCATTTTCAACTCCTGTTTTTCCTGGATGACACTCATAAACAGGTTCCCAGTTTGTGACCTTTAACTTGTTAATAAATGACATAATGTGCTCCTCTCTCTGACCTCTTACCCATGCCACATTAAATTCATTGGAATAAGATGGTTTATAATGGTAAAGTGTTAAAAGCAATGGATCATGATCTGCAAAAGCACCATCAGCCAAGCTAACCACATATTCCTCTCTATGCAAATTAACAATAATATTGTCTAGGCATGCATCATTACGAGTAGGACACTTGTTTGTGCAGTGCAAGTTTAAAGACCTTAATATATTAAAAAATGTTCTGGAGTCTTGTTGTCTTGCATTTCCCATTTCAATATTAAAATCACCACAAATAACAATCTTTGTTTTAAACTTAAAAAGTTTCATAACTACTAGTTCAAATTGCTTAAAGAAAACATTTATGTCTCCATTTGGAGACCTATACAGGCTAACAATTATTATGTTTTCTTCAGTCAGTCTTATACAGCTAAACTCAGCATTTACTTCTGAACAATACGGCGTTATATCTAATTTTGAAAATTTTTGGCCATGCTTGATATAAATTCCAGCACCCCCATTTTTTCTGTTTTTTCTGCACATTATATCAGCTAAAACATATCCTTCAGGAACAAAACTGCTAACTTGATTTTCTGTTAGCCAGTGTTCTGACACACATGTCACATCTACATCCTTAATGTTACAATAATGTTCTAACAGTTTATTTCTTAAACAACGAATATTGACTTGCAGTAACCTTAATAGTTTGTCATTGTTTTCATTCTCAGGTGAGCACTCATCTGCATGTGGCAAATCCGAGTTGCACATATTGTTTCTGATTAAATTGGAATTGCTGGAATATTTACTTCCGCTAAAAAAGCATTTTCATCAGTGCTCTTGGTATACGCCACTGTTCCGTCATGTTGCATGTTAAATTCTAAAGATATATCACTTTTGTCTTTTAAAGGTATTGCATGCTTTATACCACGCTGCATGTTTGATTTTGCACGAACTATATCCAAGATCTTGCGACTAACAAATGTTTTTTCCCAGTCTGTTGATGTGCAAGCCATGTGATGTATGAAATCGTTTCCCTAGTGTGCTTATATCAAAGTATGTTGTATTTTTGAATTCCCTGCATATATTTTGCACAGCTTTATTAGTTTTTTCTATTTCGTTGTTTACACAGGACCAATTATGTAGGTCGTGACGATGTGGTATAGAAAAAACGATCACATTCGCGTTCCGGAATTCGTGCAACCTCCGTTTAAGGGACAGCATGAAATCTTTTGCTTCGTTTTTAGCTACGTCATTTGTCCCCGCAAGAAAGACAGAAAAATCGTTACTGTTCAGACCTGAGATTTTTTTGTGACTGACTGCAGTTGCTGCCTTGAAATTTGCGCCTGGTTTCACTATGCTGTCGACCTTATGTCTGCATATACTTTGCAGTTCAGACGCTATTCCCCGCCCTTGGCTATCAGTATAAATGTCAATTTTACATGTGGGCCTATTTGTTGCTGGAAGATCACTGTTATTTGGTCTATAATCACAACAAGTACCTATTGCGTCTTGATTCACATTTTCTATGCCTTCTTTTTGGTCAACGTGAGACGAAGAGAACACACAAGAATTACTACCGGTCGGTAAATGAATATTGTTCACATTCACGTTATGTAGGTTGTTTTTCCGCGGCGAAATACTTCCTTCTCTCGTCTTGTTCCGGACGTCTTCGTTCCTGCCATGTAGTTTCACATTGTTCACAGGTTTTTCACAGTCCATATTAGAAAGTAGTTGATAACGATTGTCATTCACTAAATTTCCGTATATTACAATGTCTTCAACTGTTTTTACTTTACGCATGCTGTTTTTAAATGACACTTTTGTCCACTTTTCTGAGTTGTTAGAACTACATTGCGGAAGATTTGTTGAGTTTTGGTTCGATTGCGACTCAGTTTTTTTCTTTTTGAAGTTGAGAGATACCCGTTTTTAATTCACTAATAACGTGTTGCAAACTTGAAATACGCTCTTTCAGTTTTGTAATTTCATCTTTACACTTTGCACACACTTGCTTTTTCACTGCCCAATTCACGATTTTTCGCGACGATACTTTATGAACTTTCACCCTGGCAGCCATCTTGAACAACTACTGGATGGCTTTGTGGTCAGAGCATCTGACTAATAATCACAAGACCCAGGTTTGAGTCCTAGTCTAGTGCAAATTTTGTGCTTTCCCCATTGATTTCAGTCAATGCCTGCACAAAGTCATAATCTTTTATTTTTTTGTGTCTTAATTAATAATGGGTGCTAGCTCAAAATCAAGTTGTTTGTAGCAGTTACACTACTTTTTTTCATTTGTTGTCCTGTGTTGACATACTGGCTGAAAAAAATAGGGGATGGACATGCAGTACCATCTACTGTAAATGATGTAGCTGACTGATGCACAGTTGCATTTAACAGCCTTTTACTTTCACTTTTCACAACCTGCCAATCATACACAGTTATATATGGCCAGCGCACTATTGTTCTAACTTCCCATAAGCCTCATTAATAGTTAGTATGTGAACGTCCACATACTGCTACATCGGATTCCTGTTGAACATCAATGAGCAGTAAAAACATAACCACACAATTCACAGTTCTTTCAGAATAATCAGGTACATATGGAACAGACACTGGCATTGCTTTAACACATGGCCTATTGGTTAAGTCATTCTAACTAATACAGGTTCCTCGTCTGAAACTCGGCTGAGGAATGACTGTCTTGTCACCAAAAATTGGGCCCTTATACATCCTCACAATAATAGGTGCTGAAACTACACATTGTTTGAAGTTAAATTTACAGAAATTACAATTAAAACTTAACTCATTAAATTAACTGAATACGTCAAAATATTTGTTCCTTTTAACAGTTCCTTCTACTTCCAGGTTTAGGCCAAATTATTTGCTTAAATCATGAAATTAACATATATAGTTATGCAAACAATACTTCTGCCAAAACTGTTAATTACTTTGGAATTAATTAAGGGCTGGCTTTGCTAACAAGTTTTCAAATAGAGCCAAATAGAGCCCTTAAGAATACAATTAGTTGTTCCTCCAAGTGTTTATAATTAGTAGAGAAATTATATTTGTTTATAAGTCAGCAATAGAATTTAAGTTACAAAACAGTTATCAATTTTGCACTATACAAAAAGATACTAACTAGGAATAGTCAAAATAAATTAGAAAATCAATTACATACATAAAGCTAAGCACAAAATTAGATCTGGTGTTATTGTCTTTAAAACCTTTCTGTTTTATGAAAATTCAGATTATACTCATGTATGTTAATCGTAATTAGTTACAAGCAAAAAAACAAATTTAAGGAGGCAGATGGCAAAACAAGAGGGGAAGTAAAATTTTTCCAGCTTGCTTCGTCACATGTTCTTCTGGACATGTCCAAAAGAACAGACATCACATAAATACATAAACTAATAATAGATGAGGATTAATTTGAACATACATTTTCCAATATGATAATAATTGCTGTAGAATTATGTCAGCTATTTTTCTATTCTATTTCTATTTTAAAGATTTTAAGCACTTCAAAACTAAAAGAATGCAGGTGTTACTAACATATGTTCATCACTGGTTTTATGAATAATTCACTTATTTCTACAACTCTGATGTCTTCTTTATCAGGAAGTCAGTATTGGTCATGTGTTTACGTATGAACAATTATAACAAAAGCTGAAATTAGTGATATATTGTAATCAGCACAATTTACTGGAAAACTAACTAGCCCCTAGCCCTGAGCCAATATTCGAAATTTTAAGAGACTGTGCCATGCCATGTAAATGACAATATAGAAGATGTCACAAAATTTGCAAAAAAATTGTGAGTGTGAGGAAAACATAACAGTTGGATAAAAGCCACCTGCTTTGTTACAACATGTGATGTTGAAGAAGTCAGCCAGGGTAACATAATGGGGTCTTAGTTAACAGTCATTTCCTCTTGTGGTTGAAGAAAGGTGAACCCCCTATTATTGTGTCCATGCACTATTTGCCGGTGCAGTGTTGTATTTAACTTTTCCTCCAGTTATTAATGTTATGTACACTTTTTATCTACTCTATACACTCATTTAGTCACTCAAAATTTTATTCATTCACAGTTTACTGCCACTGTGACCCCCAGTTCCTGCTTTTCCAGTCACTTTCAACCTTACTTTCACTGTCCACAAGTTTGTAATTTCTGTTACATATCAGGTGTGAGTTAATTTTACCACACCAGCACAGGAAGATATCCTCACATCGTGGCATTGTTGATTAAGCCATTGTAGTCTAGACAGTCAAAGTCTTACAGAACAGCTCTAGATTGGTTCTCAGAAATTGTACTAATGATGTACACTGCACAAATTTTTGAGTAAGATGGCTTTATCCACATTTATCATCACAAATATTACAATGATCAGTTCCAGTTTCACATAAAATGTTACAGTATAAGCAAGTAGGTACAACCACTTTACTATACACAAAAACTGTGTAGTATTGATAACACAGTCACACTAGGAAGCCACAGTCCTTCTTTTAACACAATATTAACAGAATACAGTGACTTTGTAGAAATGGAACAGTGCACATGTTCAAAAGAAGTTTGAACAAAACCTTACAGAATATCAAAGTTAATATGCTGACTCACACATATGTCTTGAGTGAACAGTTCTGGTGACCAATTGCTACCAGTGGTTACAAACTCACACTCTTGTGAAAATGTTACTCAGGTGTTACTTGATTGCTTGCTGCTCATGGACTGACTATTTTGGGGTGGAATGAAACATATAAAGACTGGTGTAGGAACATATTGTGATTTTTTAAACTACATTTTGATTTGAGAAACAGCTAAGTTAGATCTTATTATTCCCAGTGCACTACATGTTGTGATGATAATCTCGTTTACAGAATATGTAGTGGTTTAGGAAAATATGAAAGATCATGCAACCATGTTATGCATTTGCATTGGGAATAAGAATAATCCATTTACAAGTACCTGTGGCATATTTAGATGTATAACCATTTATGCCACTTCTTAATTAATAGCTTATTACTTAGTTCAGGGCATTATTCAATCCAGTAAATATAGAGCGACAAAAGCATCATGGTAAAAGTTCAGATCTAACATGATTAATGGGTAAATTTGCAATGAAAAATATAGATGTATTTGAACTTCCATACTTATTGTCAGTTAAGTTAGTTGGTTTCAGCAAAATACTTTACTATAAAGTTGGGATATTGATCTTTCTAGTGAGTGGTGTCATCATAATTAAATCTATCTATTAGCTCCAATTGTTTTTGCCATTGCATACTATAGTAGAATTATTGTTAAGCATAACTTAATAAATATGACTAAAAAAACTGCTTACATATTTGCAGCTGCTGATCTACGAATATAACTGGAATGAAACTGAATGAAATTGGTCTACATAATAATTGGATATATTTGTGTCAACTTTGTACTATGTATATGTTATAGAAAACCAGAATCAAATACCAATTAACAAAAAATTAATTATTGGTAGGTGTGCAATAAAAACAGATGGGAGATTCCACCTTGGTCTGTTTCAAAGTACTGGAGACATATCAGCAAGAATTCTATCACTTTCCCCTATTAGAACCAATTTTTTATTCTGAATGTTTTGATACAATCAATCACTAGTTTCCATAATGAAATTTTCACTCTGCAATGGAGTATGCACTGGTATGAAACTTATTGGTGTATTAAAACTGTGTTCTGGACCGAGACTTGAACTCAGGGCCTTTGCCTACCATGGGCAAGTGCTCTACCAAATGAGCTACCCAAGTGCCACTTGTGACCCTTCCTCACAGATTTACTTCCACAAGTAACTCATCTTCCACCTCTTAAACTTCACAGAAGCTTTCCAGTTAAACTAGCAAGACTACCACTCCTGGAAGAAATGATACTGTGGAGACATGGCTTAGCCACAGCCTGGGGGATGTTTCGAGAATGAAATCTTCACTCTTCTGCAAACCAAAGTAGCTTGCTCATTTCCAAGAAACATTGCATTTTGAAGTCGCGGCCTGACTCTGACCGATATGTATCAAACATGTGATTCTCGAGGTAGTAAATATGGATACTGTAAATAGTCTTCGTGGAATTGCCGCCAGGTGATGTTGTGCAAATTCCACAATATTTCCTCGGAGCAACTGTCTGACACCTTCAGGTGGTTCAGCCTTGCTGGTGGCTAGGTCCAACTTACAGCATCTGCACATTGATGCCCTGTATATAGAGCATGCACACGAAAAATGCACAGGCACGGAAATCACATATGTGCTATGATTTGCAGATAGATGACACCATACTAAAATACCCCTGCGGAAAATTGCAGAGCAGCCCTCCTGCCCATGCACTGTATGAACACTGTGGCCAGACCTCACTCACTAAAAACTGTACTAGACCAATGTTATGACGGGTCGATAACGAAAAATCTTAGCTTCCTCATTGTGATTTAATAGCAGCCAAACCACGGTTCCAGGCTGTGCTCAGTTGGAATCCCACATCCCTATTGATGAGATTATCAGCTGTACAGATAAGTATTGCTTCCTTAATGATGCAATCCCAGAAAGATGACGCTGTGGATAACAGACCCATCATAATATTGGTCTAGTGTAGTTTTTAGTGAGTGACGTCTGACTGCGCTGTTAGTAAACATAGCAAACAGCACATGCGCAGGAGGGCTGCTCTGTGATTTGGGCATTTTAGTATGGCACCATCTATCTGCAAATCATAGTGCATGTGTGATTTCCACACCTGTGCATTTTTCACATGTGTGTTCTATATATAGGGCATCAACACACGGATACCGTCAGTTGCATCTAGCTACTAGCGAGCATGAACCACCTGAAGATGTCGGACAGTTGCTCCAAGGAAATATTGTGAAATTCGCACAATGTCAACCAGCGGCAAACCTGCGAAGACTATTTCTAACATATCTGCTGGTAAAGCTGAAGAGTCAAATATGGATACTGTTTAGAGTGGTCATGAGGAATGACAAAGGAGGAACATTTTATAACATAAAGTTATTTATGAAAGAACCTAATAGTTTCATTTACCTTACTTGTCAGTCACATCTTCAGCATGGACAGTACCATGGGTGGTATAGGAAAACAGAAAAAAATCCTTTTTTTCCATAGCCATGATATGTTCTTGGTAAGTCCCTCAGAAATCTTGGAGAGTGTCACTTGCAACAGTTTTTTCAGACAACTGAAAATTGTGCAAGTATAGATACTGGAAAATACACAGTTCATAGTGGTCTCCTGTTCATTCCTCTCTCTTAATTTAGGATTTCAAATATTTTCACTTCCATGGCATTAGTCAGAAGAAAGAAATTCGATGAAATGGTTAAAAAATTCGTGACCTATGCCTTCTTTTTCTGAAGTTCTACACGACTTCCAGCCATCATTAATAACTTTGGCGCCTGGCAAAATGAAGTGCTTTATAAGGGGCACTAAGAGTGTAGTATGAAGCACTTACTAAACTCCTACTAAATAACTCCAAAAACCAATATATGCTCTATCCTGTATTTTAGAAGACATCCTCCCCCATAATTCCGAGTGGCGGTATGTAACTCATCAACTTCTACAAGTTTGATGTCTCCACTGACAGCGACACTTTCATTCATGACACTAACATAGCAAACTTCATGACAAAAACCACAGTAGTCACTAACACTATTAATCACACCTCAGTTTGTGATGAAGTGGCTTCTAAAGTGCACTCTACTACACAGCATGACATTATAATCATACTCTTCTCGATGGCTGTTTCGGAGATGTCGAACCATGTGTTTTTACTGATGGAGGTCCTTTCCTTGCGTTCTGTGCAGTAAAATTGAAAAGGGAAGTACACCAATGATGGTCTTAAAGAGTATCACACAAGTGACCCCATGACAGTCGACACAGTTCTGCAGTTCATGTTTTGGCGACAAGCCATATGCCCAACAAAACTGTAAACAACTGTCTACGCTACACTACTTCAGAATTAACTTCTGCCACATTAGGTTATTTGAACTATATACTCCACTGTCAATGCAGGAAACAATATCCATATTTGCCATCTCGAGAGTTGTGCATTCGATACATGTCAGCTGGAGGCAGGTTGCAATTTTGATAAGCAATGCTTCTTGGAAGTTACCAATAGCTTTTATTGAATTACCAATAAAATTATTGCTGATTGAAATTCTAACCAGAGTAACAATGACTCCAGCAACAAACCATACAAGAAATGTAACTGTTCACATAAATGACTATGATTACAGTTATAAATATTGATCTTACCCACTTACTTGATGTCTTCAGGATACTACCCTCGAGCCAGTGATGTCAGGCTATGCCTTACCTGCTTGCACAGTGCTGAAAGTTAGATAAGAAAGATGGTCATGCTTATAGTTTGCAATGCAATGTCATTTTTAAAATTTGGGGCTATTTTGAATATTAGTCATGGCATTTGTAAGAAATAGCATGGCCTTGTAAATGATAATTATTATATCTTAAATGTGCAATGGGCTACTAAACAATTATGTACATGGAGAGGGAAGTTGCAGGTAACTCCATATCTGTAACTTAGGGCAGTGCTCATTGACTTCTGTACCACTCCTGACTGGGTGCCACATCTTTGGCTGAGGTCAGAGCAAAGCAACTCATATTCATTTCCTTCGTAACCTTTGCCACACTCAGGAACCCATAGAGGATATTGTATTTTGTAATGAGCCAGTGCACTAGGTGAAACTTTCTTCTCTATTTAAGAACAGTTTATATACTAAAAACAAAGATTCCAAGACTTACCGCGGGAAAGTGCCGGTAGACAGGCACAATAAAATAACACACAAACACACACACACAAAATTTCGAGCTTTCGCAACCGGCGGCTGCTTCGTCAGGAAAGAGGGAAGGAAAAGGAAAGATGAAAGGATGTGGGTTTTAAGGGAGAGGGTAAGGAGTCATTCCAATACCGGGAGCGGAAAGACTTACCTTAGGGGGAAAAAAGGATAGGTATATACTCGCCCCCCCCCCCCCCCCCCCCACACACACACACACAGGCAAAGAGTTTGGGTAGAGATGTCAGTGTCGAGGTGGAAGTGTGGAGGCAAAGATGATGCTGAATGGACAGCGCAAAGACACTCTTGGTGGAGTGGGGAGGATTTCATGAAGGATGGATCTCATTTCGGGGCAGGATTTTAGGAAGCTGTATCCCTGCTGGAGAGCCACATTCAGAGTCTGATCCAGTCCCGGGAAGTATCCTGTCACAAGTGGGGTTCTTCTGTGAGAGGTTCTGGGTTTGAGGGGATGAGGAAGTGGCTCTGCTTATTTGCTTCTGTACCAGGTCGGGAGGGTAGTTGCGGGATGTTGGTGTAATGGTCCAGGGATTCAGGACTGGAGCAGATTCGTTTGCCACAAAGGCCTAGGCTGTAGGGAAGGAACCATTTGATATGGAATGGGTGGCAGCTGTCATAATGGAGGTACTGTTGCTTGTTGGTGGGTTTGATGTGGACAGATGTGTGAGGCTGGCCATTGGACAGATGGAGGTCAACGTCAAGGAAAGGGGCATGGGATTTGGAGTAGGACCAGGTGAATCTGATGGAACCAAAGGAGTTGAGGTTGGAGAGGAAATTCTGGAGTTGTTCTTCACTTTGAGTCCAGATCATGAAGATGTCATCAATAAATCTGTACCAAACTTTGGGTTGGCAGGCGTGGGTAACCAAGAAGGCTTCCTCTAAGTGACCCATAAATAGGTTGGCATACGAGGGGGCCATCCTGGTACCCATGGCTGTTCCCTTTAATTGTTGGTATGTCTGGCCTTCAAAAGTGAAGAAGTTGTGGGTCAGGATGAAGCTGGCTAAGGTGATGAGGAAAGACGTTTTAGGTAGGGTGGCAGGTGATCGGCGTGAAAGGAAGTGCTCCATTGCAGCGAGGCCCTGGACGTGCGGGATATTTGTGTATAGGGAAGTGGCATCAATGGTTACAAGGATGGTTTCCGGGGGTAACAGACTGGGTAAGGATTCCAGGCGTTCGAGAAAGTGGTTGGTGTCTTTGATGAAGGATGGGAGACTGCATGTAATGGGTTGAAGGTGTTGATCTACGTAGGCAGAGATACGTTCTGTGGGGGCTTGGTAACCAGCTACAATGGGGCGGCCAGGATGTTTGGGTTTGTGAATTTTAGGAAGTAGGTAGAAGGTAGGAGTGCGAGGTGTCGGTGGGGTCAGGAGTTTGATGGAGTCAGGTGAAAGGTTTTGTAGGGGGCCTAAGGTTCTGAGGATTCCTTGAAGCTCCGCCTGGACATCAGGAATGGGATTACCTTGGCAAACTTTGTATGTAGAGTTGTCTGAAAGCTGACGCAGTCCCTCAGCCACATACTCCCAACGATCAAGTACCACGGTCGTGGAACCCTTTTCAGCCGGAAGAATGATGATGGATCGGTCAGCTTTCAGATCACGGATAGCCTGGGCTTCGGCTGTGGTGATGTTGGGAGTAGGATTAAGGTTTTTCAAGAAAGATTGAGAGGCAAGGCTGGAAGTGAGAAATTCCTGGAAGGTTTGGAGAGGGTGATTTTGAGGAAGAGGAGGTGGGTCCTGCTGTGATGGAGGACGGAACTGTTCCAGGCAGGGTTCAATTTGGATAGTGTCTTGGGGAGTTGGATCATTAGGAGTGGGATCAGGATTATTTTTCTTCGTGGCAAAGTGATAATTCCAGCAGAGACTACCAGTGTAGGACAGTAAATCTTTGACAAGGGCAGTTTGGTTGAATCTGGGAGTGGGGCTAAAGGTGAGGCCTTTGGATAGGACAGAGGTTTCGGATTGGGAGAGAGGTTTGGAGGAAAGGTTAACTACTGAATTGGGGTGTTGTGGTTCCAGATTGTGTTGACTAGAATTTTGAGGTGTTGGGGGAGTGGAGCTGGAAGTGGGAGATTGAGTAGATGGGAGAGACTGGGTCTGTGTGCAATGAGAGGCGGTTGAGGTTTGTTGGAAAGGCTGCGGAGGGTGAGTGAGTTGCCTTTCCGGAGGTGGGAAACCAGGAGATTGGATAGTTTTTTTAGGTGGAGGGTGGCATGCTGTTCTAATTTGCTGTTGGCCTGTAGGAGGATGCTATGAACAGCCGCTGTGGATGTGGTAGAGGAAAGATTGAGGACTTTGATTTGGGATAGGAGTTGACGGGTGTGTTCATTGGCCGAGTTGATGTATAGGTGAAGGATTAGGCGGGTGAGGGCTATGGATTGTGCAGTTTGGAACTGGTATAAGGACTGATGGAAAGAAGGATTGCAGCCAGTGTAACATTACAGGACATATTGGGACATATTGAAGTATTCGATACTGTAGACTTTTAGGGGATGTCGATACAGATATGCAAAATGTAAAGGGAAACTTTGGTGATGTTTAAATATTGTACTGTGTCAATATTAGGACATTTTGCACAGAAAGAACAAAAATAGAATTAATGTAAATATATATTAGTGTTAGTAACCTATTTTCATTCAATTTTGTAATTATATTTCATTTTGTAAAAGAAAGACTCACTGTTTGCTGTAGCTCTGATTAATTGTATAAATTATCAGTTTTGAGCTAAATTATTTCGTATAATATGGACAAGATACTTTTAAAAACTCACCAGATAAAGAGAAAGTCTGTGAATGAGCGTTTGATGCGCACTTCTGGAGCTTTCTATGGAGAGGTTCTGTATTATGATCGCAAAAATGCGAAAACTTGTGAAAGCTGTTTCATGGCCTAGTTTCGAAAGACGATTTGTATCAAGAAATATTGCTGAAGGGATTTATTTACATTTTGAAACACGATTTAAATCATTTTACATATAAATAGTTGTTCTAAATCACTCAAGAAATATCCAGAATCAAATGTCAAGATATTTCTGGAAACATCGGTACAAATCTGGTGAAGGTTATCCAGAAGCTGGTAGAAAAATGTTATAAAATCTATTTGGAAATTATGCTTGTAAGAATTTATATGTACTGATCCTTTTACTTACTTTAATCTGTACTAAAATTCTGTAATGTCTAATTTAGTTTTAAGTCGTGAATTGCTATCGTATTGTAAACAAAACATTGTCAAAGACTCTCATTGTTTGGAAAGATATTAATACACCTAGCAGTTGTCAGTTGCCAGTTCAGTTCGGATATGCAGTGCGGTTAGCTCTGAGAGTCAGTTGTTGAGTCTGTGAAGTCTATCAGTTCTGTTTGTAAATAAACGTCTGTAATGAAGAAATACTTGTTGTCGTCAATATGAACTCAAGACCTTTTGCACGAAGCAGACACCTCCTAATGCAACGTTTTAATTTGGTTGAGGAAGCTGGGATCGCTATAAGTGCAAACAAATTGAAGTGGAACGTTTTAATTTGGTGTTGAGGAGCTGAAATGTTATAATTTGGTGCAGAAAGTCCTGGGACATTATAATTTGGTTGAGGAAGCTGGGATGTTATACCAGAGATGGGAACTTTAAGTGTGAGGCCTTTGGGGGTAATGCCAAATGTCAGACAAGCTTGAATATTTAGGCAAATTCATAATTTCCATAACTGTCTTCTTTTCCATGATTTCCCTTTGACCTTAACTTATAATACTATGTAATCTAGACTGTTTTGCTGAAATAATTTTCATACTGCCACAGCTGTCAGTAGGCATAAAGTGGGCCAAAGCACCATTACACCAGAAGCAGCAATACTTCCAGCTGGTTTCCACATTGCAGGCTAGGGGCCAGTGCTTGCAGTACCAATGACACAGCAGAAAGTGGGCTGACAACAGCAAAGGGCAGGACAGTTGCCACAACTTCCGGCCGCTACCATGTTTTGGTGTACAAGATTAGAGGTGATGCCTTGGCTGAAATGGGCACCGAATCTGATAAATATCCATCATTTTGAGCCAAAGGCGTCTATCTGGCAGCACACCATGGTACACAGTGACATGATTTTGCAGGCTGCTGCCAGACAATTGGGCTCCACTACTGATAAGCTGACTTCTTATCCTAAATCCACTCTCATGGACTTGGGGCCTTCCAGCTGGTGGACCATCTTCGGGCTCACTTTAGCAGCAGCTGGGCCTCTTCCTCATGCCATGAAGGGCAGCCTTTCATTACCAGTGCAGAGTATCCAGTTAACCCCTCTGTACTTGTGCAGGCAAGCAGGTGCTGTACACCTCCACTTGCAAGGGCTGACACTGCTGCTGGGGGCTGGCTTCCTTTGCAAGATTCACAGAGGGCTTCTGCATCTGTGGGTGCAACCTGCCCTGAGCTGTGCTGGAATGTCATGAGATTGCATTTCAGCCCAGCTACTAGCTGGCTGCCTGTTGCATCAGCACCACCGGCTTTGCTGCTGTCAACCCATGCCGAGGGTGTGTTGCTACTACAGGACGACGCTATGAGAGCTGTAGCTCATTTTATAATAAAATGTGTAGCGGCTGTTAATGATATTTTTTTGAGTTAACATCAGACAACACCCCGATGATAACCTGTTATCTCAACACATCCAGAGCCTCTACAGCAAAATCACATTAAGTTGCTGACAAATTTAGTTGGGATCTTCCATGCACAGCTTAGACATTAAACATCTATTTGTCTCCTGTTTCTGGCTGGAGTCTCCCAATCTGGCAGCTGATCTCTCACCAACAATGGCAGCTAGAAGGTGCGCATTGTTGGATACCAAGATGTGTTGTGGCACCCCACTAATGCCTCCACTGTTGCACCAGATCGTTCTCCTTGTACTGTGCCAGTATTTCAACCAACCTCACACCAGCATCTCTTTTGTTAGTAACATGCCATAGTGTTACTTTCTCCACCCACTCACCCCACCAAGGGCACTACCATTGGTCAGTTTTCGACATCCTAGTTGTTATTATTTTAATCGCTTGCATGTTCAGAAAATTATGTACACCTAGCATTTGCAACCAGTGATTAATATCTACCATTTCCCTCTTTTTCCTTCTTAAATTTAATATTATAGGTACTCATGATTTACTACAAAACAGTGCTGGTTGAATGTCTCTTTCTACTTCTGCTCCAATGACAGGCATCTTGCTTGTTGCTAGGTACACCTTTCCCTGCCTTGGTTCATGAGCAAAAGCTACAGAGGCATCCATCTTCTAATCATTGGATGTCATATTGCACAACATTCATAATTTTTGTGAAAAATTTATTCTAGCCACATGTCTCCATCACTACAAGTGGTCAACTGAAACTAGCTTAGAACCAATCACAAAGATGTACTCTTGATAAACTGTATGGTGTTTGTATGTGGACCAGGGAAGAGCTTCAAAATGGAACCTCAGGTACGTAGTAGCTGTGCAAAGCAGTATGTTAACAATTATAGAAATGCAGGGATATAGAGAGATTAGAGGAGATAAAGACAGAACTATAGCAATATGAGGAGTGTCCAAAAGGTAAGTTAAATTTGGTAATATAGATGAGTAGAGATACAGAGAAACTATTTACTGGAAAATAATCCAAATCTTAAACTATCTTCCTACGTAGCTCCCACCATTCTGTAGACACTTGCTATAGCAGGGAACAATTTTTTGTATTATTTCCTCGTAGGATATTGTCCACCACATGGTAACATGTTCTTTGAGCTCATTGTCGCCAAATTTTTGACCAAGATAAATTTTCAGGTGCAGAAAGAGATGAAGCCACTATGGGTGAGATAGGGCTGTACAAGGGGCAGTCAAACTAATTCCACTCAGTCCTGTAAGAGGTGCCATTTCTTGTTCACATTGAGAGGTCAAGCATTGTCATGAATCAAAACAATACTGTCTGTGTGTTTTCTGCAGTGTTTATTCCGTATTGTGTAACAGTTTTATTAGAACCTCACAGCAAACATTTGTATCAACTGTTTCGACAGTAGTAAGT
Source organism: Schistocerca gregaria (assembly GCF_023897955.1). NCBI lineage: Eukaryota > Metazoa > Arthropoda > Insecta > Orthoptera > Acrididae > Schistocerca > Schistocerca gregaria. The sequence goes on from NC_064927.1 coordinate 427,255,582, forward strand.
TGTGTCTGTCAAAAAAAGACTGTGTAAATGACTTTTCAAGATGTCAAGAATTGTTTGTCTTTAGTCTTTACTGGTGACACCAAGTGCCTCCACCACTGCACTAATTGCCATTTCAATGAAGGGGTTTCATAAGTGACTAAAGTGTCAACCTCGATCACTATCCAGCTTACAAAATCACCACCACTTTTGATGTGACATGTGAAAAAGCATAGTGCACTGCCCAGACACAGCTTTTTGCATCACTCTGCAAGAATTTTTGGCACTGAAAATGCACATAGTTTTTTAAAAACAATTTTGTAAACAAGTGATTGCAAAATTTGTGGGAAGTTCTTAAAACAATCAGGCACAATAAACTCAAGGTTTCCTTTCACGAGTTCAGCTCCATGAACTGTCAGACCTACCTCCTTACCATTGGACACTTCTTGTACTTCCTCTGTAAACCTCTCAAAACTGCTATTGAATATCAATTAAATTTTTTTTATAAAACTTTACACTGTTTATTAAATCACTAGAAAAATTCTTTCTCGGTGTTCAGCAATTCACATTTATTGACATATTTTGAGATAAACTCATCGTCAGAACATCTAAGAGAAAGATGGAATTCTTCATACTCAGTTTAGTGTAATGCATAGCTAACTGTGAAAGCGTGCATTAGATGGCAGTATGTTGCATTTTGAGTAGTAAGGCATTTTTTCTTCTTACAGATCTAATCTCACAAATGGAGATATTTTCAACCAACTTCACTATTAATAACAAGCACTACATCACGTAAACAACACACAGAGAACCAAAATGGTGTGATGGTCTCCTTGACTCAAAACAACTGCCTTGCATGTGCTGAACTGTGATTGTAGTGCTGGCATGGAAGGAAAGAAATACAAATGGAACTTACTTTCTGGAAGGTCCTAATTTTCAAGCGAAGGAAGAGCTTGTGGAAATTTTGCTCTAGGGCGTTCTGGATTAGTTATTTTCCATAGAAATTTAGTACAGTGCAAAGGTGAGATTAGTGCAAAATAGGACTACAGGACAGCTTCTACACTGACATTGTTGAAGGAGTTAAAGGATTATCAGATTTCATAAAACACTCTAACTGAAATCCATCAATAGCCTGATATTTCTATTCAACCTTGCAACTTCAGCATGCTTATTCAGACCGAGTGAGGTAGTATAGTGATTAGCACACTGGACTCATATTCAGGAGGACGACAGTTCAAACCTGCGTCCAGCCATCCAGATTTAGGTTTTCTGTGATTTCCCTAAATCATTCCTGCTACATGTCGGGATGGTTCCTTTGAAAGGGCACGGCCAATTTCTTTCCCCATCCTTGACACAATCTGGGCTTGTGCTCCCTCTCTAATGACATCGATGTCAACGGGACATTAGATCCAACCTTCCTTCCACTTATTCTGTAAGCCTTCCACTAATCATCTTAATTTTTACTTTACACTTAGTTGAAGTGTTTTCAGCTTCTAAGTATGATCTAATGAGCTACACAGGAGAGAAAAGAGAAGGTTCTCTGAGAAACCCTGCAAATTATTCTTTAGTAAAAAGTCTGTTATAATCCATAAATATATGGAAAAGAATCAATGTTACGCATGAATTAGGAAATATTTTCTCATCTTTATAGAAGATTTTTGTCAGGCTCATAAGTAAATAAAAGAGTGAAAACAAAACAAAACAAAAAAGTGTACAGACATCTATAAAAGTTGGACTAAAGTACATAACTTTGCTGGAGGTCAAGCTCTTAATGAATATTACTTTAATAACGCTTTTCAAGCACTGCTACATGAAAGTTAAACCAATTAAAAAGTGAAAATTTGGTGTTCATTACACAGCGTGTATACGCGGACAAAAAAAAATTCCCGAGTTTCTCCCGGATTTCCCTGTTAAAAATACACTTTCTCCCGGGTGGAAACATAGTTTTTCCCTGTTAATTGACAGTATGTTCTCTCTCGGAACTGTATAACTTATCAATCTTTTGAATGGTTATTGTTTTATACATGGGCGTAGAATTCCCAGCGCTTTAGAAAACTAAAGTCAAGGGAGAAACACCTTTTGGAAAGATGTTTGATGTGCAGTAACATATACACTGCATATTTTCATATTACGAAAGTATAAATTCGAAATCCACCAAATACTGCATGTTACTTTCTGAAGCATTGAAATTGAGATTTTGATGCGTATTTGTAAGCCAGTCATAGCTCCTGTCATGTGATTTCGCCAGCCAGTGACAGCGGATATTCACAGCTCGGACATGTGGTGTAGTCAGCCAATAGCAACACCACTGTTAAGTAGTGCAAACACATGAACAGGAAAAGTTAATGGTTTAAATTAATATATATATATATATAATGTTGCTACAAGAAAAACATAGCTTTCACATATAATATTGGTCTCTAAGGCCAATACGGTGAAAGAGAAGCTAAGACTTCACAAATAATGTTGGTCTTTTATTCACGTATTACGTTTTAAGATACATCACACAACTGTGCCAGTAAATTTTTTAATAACGGCACAAAAGTGTGATCTTCTGGGCTATAAATTCTTCTACATGGCTCGTCATCAAAGAGCTGATTTTTAAATGAGTCCCAGATTCCCAGTGAAGTAGGCATTGACCTGATACTAAGCTTTTCAATGTGTTTTCGGGGCGTAAATTTCCTTGGGTACCAGTACTTTGTTATCTCATGTCTGGTTCATTGTTACGGCATAATGCCATACGTGCTAGAAGATGTAAAGGTACACTTGAAATGCACCTAACAGTTGAAACTTGCCAATAGTTTGAAATTAAACCATTTGTTTCAAATATATTGACTGCCTCAGCAGTAAAGATTAATAAAAGAAAATTTCTTCAGCAAAAAAATAACTTCATTGTTCTGCATGGCAATTAATGCTTGGCTATCAGAACGGTGGGAATAAAATAAAATCTGAAACTAATAATGTATTCTAGCCTTCCATAATTATGTGAATGTGTTTTAATTCACATGATAGCTCCTGGCCAAAGAAATCAATTTTGTTTTCATTTGACATGAGGGCAGTAGACAAAGAGGAAACAGCAAAATCACTGAATGTAAACACGGGGATCACGTTGACACTACCCACTTCCCTGAAACAACTCAGACTGCTCTGTGCATCACACCCGCATCTACGATATTTCCGAACTGGGGCAATATTAGATAGTGGCGTCCCTCGCAGGACGAAAAAAAAAATCCTTCACAAAATTTGCACACACTATTCCCTATTAGCTAACAACTTGCTGCTTTATGTGACGTAAAATTAAGTATAGGATACATAAAACCAGTAAAGAGATAAGACGAGCAAGACAGCACACATTTCTTCAATTCTTTGCTCCTAAAATTTCTCTCTCCCTGATCTTGCTACAGCTTTACATGGAGTGCTTTCCTTTCTGCAAAAGGATCTGTTACCTCATCAAAGTTCGTCAAACGTTTTGCTACATGAAAAATCGAAATGTCGCTGTATAATATTGAAAAAGCTGTAATTACAAACAGACTCAAGACTGGTGAGGTTTCTCGACCTGATTACCCATATTTTGTCACTGTCTGCGAGATAAAACAAAATAGGCCTTTACAATACTGCAGCAATTGTAACACACACCAAATAAACGGGACTGTTTTGGCAGAAATGGTCATTTTTATAACACAGCAGAATATAATTCACGAAGTACCAATATCAAACGCCTACTAGGTCAACTACAAGCAAAAAGCTTTACGTTAGGAAACAGTTTTACACTTCATTCATACGCTCCACTTTCTCGAGCATGAGATCGAAAAGTAGTAGTGCAAAATTTTTATATAAATTTGGAATCATCATATTCTTTGCATGTAGATTAAAACTGAAGAAATTGCAAAAAGGTGGGAATTTAAGGAGATGGGACCTGGATAAACTGACTAAACCAGAGGTTGTACAGAGTTTTTGGGTGAGCATAATATGACAGGAATGGGGGAAAGAAATACAGCAGAAGACAAATGGGTAGCTCTGAGGGATGAAGTACTGAAGGCAGCAGAGCAACAAGTAGGTAAAAAGACGAGGGCTAGTAGAAATACTTGGGTAACAGAAGAAATACTGAATTTAATTGATGAAAAGAGAAAATATAAAAATGCAGTAAATGAAGAACGCAAAAAGGAATACAAACGTCTCAAAAATGAGATCGACAGGAAGTGCAAAATGGCTAAGCAGGGATGGCTAAAGACAAATTTAAGGATGTAGAGGCTTATCTCACTAGGGGTAAGATAGATACAGCCTACAGGAAAATTAAAGAGACTTTTGGAGAAAAGAGAGCCACGTGTGTGAATACCAAGAGCTCAGATGGAAACCCAGTTCTAAGCAAAGTGGGGAAAGCAGAAAGGTGGAAGGAGTATATATAGGGTCTATACAAGGCGATGTACTTGAGGACAATGGTATGGAAATGGAAGAGGATGTAGATGAAGACAAAATGAGAGATACGATACTGCGTGAAGAGTTTGACAGAGCACTGAAAGACCTGAGTCGAAACAAAGCCCCGGGAGTAGACAACATTCCATTAGAACTACTGACAGCCTTGGGAGAGCCAGTCCTGACAAAACTCTACCATCTGGTGAGCAAGATGTATGAAACAGGCGAAATACCCTGAGACTTCAAAGAGAATATAATAATTCCAATCCCAAAGAAAGCAGGTGTTGACAGATGTGAAAATTACCGAACAATCAGTTTAATAAGGCACAGCTGCAAAATACTAACACGAATTCTTTACAGACGAATGGGAAAACTAGTAGAAGCCGACACCGGGGAAGATCAGTTTGGATTCCATAGAAATAATGGAACACGTGAGGCAATACTGACCTTACAACTTATCTTAGAAGAAAGATTAAGGAAAGGCAAACCTACGTTTCTAGCATTTGTAGACTTAGAGAAAGCTTTTGACAATGTTGAATGGAATACTCTCTTTCAAATTGTAAGGGTGGCAGGGGTAAAATACAGGGAGCGAAAGGCTATTTACAATTTGTACAGAAACCAGATGGCAGTTGTAAGAGTCGAGGGACACGAAAGGGAAGCAGTGGTTGGGTAGGGAGTGAGCTCAGGGTTGTAGCCTCTCCCCAATGTTATTCAATCTGTATACTGAGCAAGCAGTAAAGGAAACAAAAGAAAAATTTGGAGTATGTATTAAAATCCATAGAGAAGAAATAAAAACTTTGAGGATCGCCGATGACATTGTAATTCTGTCAGAGACAGCAAGGGAGTTGGAATAGCAGTTGAATGGGATGGACAGTGTCTTGAGAGGAGTATATACGATAAACATCAACAAAAGCAAAACGAGGATAATGGAATGTTGTAGTATTCAGTCGGGTGATGCTGAGGGAATTAGATTAGGAAATGAGACACTTAAAGTAGTAAAGGAGTTTTGCTATTTGGGGAGCAAAATAACTGATGATGGTCGCAGTAGAGAGGACATAAAATGTAGACTGGCAATGGCAAGGAAAGCGTTTCTGAAGAAGAGACATTTGTTAACACTGAGTATAGATTTAAGTGTCAGGAAGTCGTTTCTGAAAGTATTTGTATGGAGTGTAGCCATGTATGGAAGTGAAATATGGACAATAGATAGTTTGGACAAGAAGAGAATAGAAGCTTTCGAAATGTGGTGCTACAGAAGAATGTTGAAGACTAGATGGGTAGATCACGTAACTAATGATGATGTATTGAATAGAATGGAGAGAAGAGAACTTTGTGGCACAACTTGACTAGAAGAAGGGATCGGTTGGTAGGACATGTTCTGAGGCAACAAGGGATTGCCAATTTAATATTGTAGGGCATCGTGGAGGGTAAAAATTGTAGAGGGTGATCAAGAGATGAATACACTAAGCAGATTCAGAAGGATGTAGGTTGCAGTAGGTACTGGGAGATGAAGGAGCTTGCACAGGATAGATTAGCATGGAGAGCTGCATCAAACCAGTCTCAGGACTGACGACGACGACCACCACCACAACATATTCTTGCATAATTTAAATGATGTCACCCTTTCTTCTCCTTCCTCGTTCTAACAAACAATGTTGTCATCACTAATTCTGCACCTATTCCTGCCAGTGTCAAAGCTCATTCACCAGTTAACTTTACTAACTCTGCCAGAATCACCAGTTCTGTTATCCCGTGATTATTCTCGGGTTAGGCGTTATTACGTGTTCGTATAACGCATTTTCTGCGCTACTTCCAGAATAAACCTCAAAGTAGCTGCTAGCTGGAGACTTTACGTCTCCCACTTGCTAGTATATCGATCTGGCTTTTTTTTTTTTTTCCAAAATTTCATTTTCTTGGGCACACCGTGATGATAATACGTAATCTTTCTTACCTGTTATTCCTGTTAGTTGTTTATTTGCACTCTGGTAGTCTGAATCTATGGATTTTGCTGGTAATCATTTACAAACCCAATCAACCGCATAATTAGACAGTGGTTGGATTTCTTTTGTTCGGCTGTACTCTGCTCAGCTCGTATAGCCCTTTCTGTCTGCAGGAGAGTTTATTTCTAGATGTGACGAGGATTCCACTGACAGAGACATCACGTACACTATGCACACATTCACAAATCAACTTTTGATTCATTCAGAAATCAACTTAGAATGTGTTCAACAATGTTCAAAAATCGACAGGGGCACATTTCAAAGTCATATGAATAATCGACAGACCAACGTGCACTGGATGCTTGGCGGTTTGTGAAACAAGGTTTTTTCCTCAAGAATATAAATTGCCACCCCCCTTCCCCGCCCCCACTCCTAGATCCAGGGCTGCTGTGCAATCTGGCAGCTTGGGTGCACCAATAAAATTTTTCCTGGTAGCACCTAACTGCCCCCCCCCCCCTTTTTTCCCTCCTGCAACTGCTTACACAGCCAATAGCCACATTTTTGTAGCCACAAGTGGAAGAAGGCACTACGCAACTGCGCATGCGCATGATCCCACTCATAACTGCTAAAACAAATCTAATGTTGACAGTTGTGACGTCTTGCTCATAGGAGGCAATTTATTGTTACAAAGCATTGCATAGTCTTCCTAAAGCCTTTGACACATTTTGCTGTTGGCAGACGCTTGTATTAACAATGTGTTTAGTTGCTGTATAAGGCACATTTCCTTTGCAATTTAAGTTTTATTTCAGTTTTCTCTCTCGTTCATGTTTTATTGCTGCAGTATTATTCTGCAGTATCAGGATACAGTAATAGCCTTTGTTAGAATATTGGTTCTTACCAGTCAAAATTACAAAAATTTAACTGAGAACAATAACAATGAAAAATTCCCGGTATTCAAAAAGTTCCCCGGTTTTTCCTGGATCTCCCGGGTCGTAGACACCCTGATACAAATGAAAAGGATAATTTTAAAGTTGTTTGGGAAAACTATTATTGAATCTCAGTGACAATGCTCACTAAAGCAGGTAATACATACTGATACAAATGTCATGATTTGTTATCACAAAATATGTAATATTGAAGCACTCTTAGGTATTTATGATATATTCTTTTTAAACAGTCAATTATGTGCGAGGAAGATGATGACAGAATGGGATGGTACACACTGACATGTGCCTCTTGGCTGAATGTTTACAGGAGGGGGGAAGGCGGAGGATGATGTACAATAGCTACTTCTTAGGACAGCAGATGATGTAGAGGACAGAGATTGCAATCCCACACTCAACGCAAACTCTTCCTTACTGGGAAACTTGACACACACTACTTTATCTGTCATTCCTGTGGGAGCAATGTGCTATGACATCAATTGGGTTGGCATCTGTGGAGGAGCCAGTGCAGAAAATTTAAAAGTCAGCATGTCAGACACTGTTAAAGATGGGATGTACCATGCAACCATCTCCATGAAGGGCGTGCATCTGTTCCCAACACGGGTCCCTGTACCACATCACGGTCACCACAAAAACACAGCAGTGTGCAGATAAACTCTGCGCATAACTTGTGCATAGACATGCATTATTTTACCATGATTCTTGTGTTTATAAGTTACTTTCTATGACCAGACAACTAGTCTCCTTTTTATGTTCTTTCTCCATCCATCTTGTGTTATTTTGCTGCCTAGGTAGCAGAATTTCTTAATTTCATCTACTTTGTTATCACCAATCTTGATGTTAAGTTTCTCATAATTCTCATGCCAGATACTTATCGCTTTCGGCTTTCTTTGATTTACTCTGAATTCATATTCTGTATTCATTAGACCATTCCATTCAGCAGATCATGTAATTCTTCTTTACTTCCACTGAGGATAACATTGTCATCAATGAACCTTATCACTGATATCCTTTCACCTTGAATTTTAATTCCACTCTTGGGTCTTTCTTTTATTTCCATCATTGCTTTTTCAGTGTATATACTGAACAGTAATTGCGAAAGACTAGACCTCTGTCTTACAGCCTTTTTTACTCTGGGCACTTCGTTCTTGGTCTTCCACTCTTGTTATTCCCTCTTGGCTCTTGTACTTACTGTATATTACCAGTATCTCCCCCAAGTTTAAGCCCACTTATTTCAGAATTTCAAATATCTTTCACTACATGACACTGTCTAACACTTTCTTCAAGTCGACAAATCCTGTGATCTTGTCTTTATTTTCCTTAAGTCTCACTTCCATTATCAACATCAGTATTGCCTCTCTGGTTCCTTTACCTTCCGTAAAGCCAAACTGATCATCATCTAAGACATCTTCAATTTTATTTTCCATTCTTCAGTATATTATTCTTGTCAGCAACTTGGATACATGAGCTGTTAAGGTGATTGTGTAGTAATTCTCACTTGTCAGCTCTTAAAGACTTCCGACTCTTGAGGATGTTATTTTTCTGAAAGTCAGATGGTACATCGCCAGACTCACATTCTACAGGACACCTTCTCAACAGTTTTAGAAATTCTGGGGAATCTTATCAATATCTTTTGTCTTATTTGATCTTAAGTCTCAAGTATTTCTATCAATTTTTTCAACAACCCATGCAGGTGCAGTATGTGCATCGAGTTCGAATTTGGTCTCAGGCAGTAATTGGCAGAGGGGTACTAAAATCAACAGAGCAAACAATGTAGGCAACAATACCAGCCATTCATTCTAAGTTACAATGCTCCATCTCCACAAATAAAATAGTCAATCTTTTTGTCAGAAGCCCCTCATTCTCATGTACGGTGATTCAATATTTACTGTTCTCACTGTAATAATGTCAAACAACATCCATATCAATGTCAGCAGCAAATGATGCTAAGAGATAAGTCAGTTGAACAAAACAATAAACACATATAGTATTTACTAATGCACAAAAAATTCTCAGGCTTTATTGGAATATGAAGTTAGTTTGTCACAAAGCCCTGTGCAATTTGGGTTGTTTTGTAGGGAACTAACAATACCAGACTTCAAGCTACAAGAAGTGGTTGAATCACACATTCTACTACCCATGCACCTATGAGAATTGTGAATTTCATTGCAAGATAAAGCCACATCACATTATACTACAATACTAAAGTTTACATTAATAGAGATCTCTCAGGACATGAAAAATATAGGGCACAGGATCACAGTTAAATGTCCCATCAACAATAAAATCTGAGATGGAGCACATCTTTGGATTAGACAAAGATGGAGGCAAAGCTACCACTTTCCTTCTCAAAAGGAAAGGCAATGGATGTGGTGTAACTAGTTTAAGGGAGACACTGGAAATTAAAATCTGCTGCACAGGCTTTTGAATCCGCTCCTCTAACAAAGAAACAAATGGAGTTACGTGGGAATCAAAGTAGACATTGAGAAATGGCACTAGAACAGCTGTTCACTCTAATCTGGGGTGTGAACACTAGTCTGCCAAATGTGTTCAGGCAACAAATTGAAGGGAACTGCTACCGGGTTGGGGATGATCATGAGCAGCAGTGCAAGTTCCAAGACTGGTACTCATTGTCGTGTTAGCATGACTAATATGTTACAGTTATTTCTTGTCCAGTAATGCAATTTGACCCTCTGTTGGACACACCATGGCATACTCACCACAAATTTTAGATTTATGAGAGTCCACTGGCTGGTGCTAGTAGGAGGTTAGTATGGCACATAGTATGCTATCTTCATTGAAGATGGGGCGTGTGTGACCTCATTTGAAACCACATTGGCCATTCTTTAATTACAACACCATTGTTAACTTCAGTTCAGCATTTGCTGTGTGATTACCGGCACATGCCTAATCCTGTATTTTTCAACTTTACGTGCTTACGATTTGTTTCATTATGGATACATTCATTCCAGGAAAAGTAATGATGTAATGGATCCTGAAGAGATTACAAACGGATGTTTAGAAGATGAGTTGACGTGTGATGAATCTGATGATGATTTCGATATAGAAGAGGGAATTATTGAAGCTGATGGACACAATAGTGAATTTAAACAGTTGCAGGTGGGAGATGACAGTTGGAAAACTGCTCCACATGAAGTTACAGCAGGTAGCTACAAATTTTATATTGTAAAAGACAATGGAACACTCGATTAGTCAGCTCCTAACTACAGGAAAAACAAGTGCTAGAAACATTACTAGAATTTTAACTAGGAGAAAAGGGTCTGCCAAAAATGCACTTACACATTCAGATGCCTTGTATCAGTTCATCATTGAAAACATGACAGACGACATTATATCTCATAGTAACAGATCAATTGGATGAAAAGGCAATGGTACTAACCATTCTCGAGCTCATGATTGTAAAGACAGTACTGTAGAAGAACAGGCACTTTTTAATTGGCAGAAAGAAAGGAAATCGTGCAAATTGCTGTGAACTGGGGGCATGCAGTTGCACTCGTATGTCTAACAGTCACTTTTCAGTACTAAATGTCACCGAAAATTTGTAAGTAACTGTATTCCTCTTTATGAAGTCAGTGAATTTGTTTGAATTGATGAAATGCTGCAAGCTTTTAGAGGGTGTTGTGGGTTTGTACAGTACATTCCATTTAAGCCTGTGAAGTATGGTATCAAAATATACATCCTTAGTTACATGGAAATATTTACACCCTAAATTATGAAGTGTAGTGTGGCAAACAGTTGGCTGGGCAATACCTAAAATCAAATAAACCTGAAGATGTTGTCACAAGACTGGTAACTTCCATAAAGGGTACAAACAATAATGTTACAACAGACAGCACCCAATGGCTTTCAGTACAATTTCTGTTTATGACTGTCACAAAAAAGACTTGTGATCCTCCTGTCTAAAATGCATGACAAAAATGTAATTGACATTGAAACTGAAGAATTGGCAGTAAATTTCGATACTGTGGATCAGATGTATTATATACATTAGCCAGAACAACCAAGAGACAGCCGATCACATTACTTTACCACCATCTTTATATCACTGGACTAAATTCGAATATCATCTTTACTCACAACAGCCCAGATTATAAAGATAGGTGACAGTTTTTTTTTCTTAAAAACCTATCATACAGTCTTATGGACACTCATCTTATACAAAGAGCAAAGCTGACAAGCCTTCCTAAAGATGTATAACTTCTAGAAAGATTCAAAGAAGTTGGGCCCATTCACATAAAACCTAAACCTGGAATATGTCACAAACATTGATGACACAAAAATGTAATGACAAAGACATCATGCAGCAGATGTGGACATAATGTTCCCAAGAAGCATTCTCGTCAGAATGTTTTGTGTTTCTCCTGTGATGCCAATGACCAGCAGATGGAAGTTTGTTCTGATTGACGTTTATTGAAGTAACTATTTTAAAAAAGTTCATATCTTTATTACTTTTTTACCAAAATAATTAACACAGTTACAGGCTGTTTTATTTCACTTTTTACCCGATGGTTTGTCTAGAAATAATAATTATGTGAAGGCGAAATTGTGGTGTAAATGTCACAGGATGGCCATTCACGTGAAATGAGGAGACGCGCCAACCAGATGATTAATACATAGAAGGATGCGAAGTTTGATAATGACAAAACATCTGAAAATGCCAATGAAACAGAACATTTATTTCTCATCATAAGCTATGTAACAATGGAACAATCTCATTATATGTGGTGTGAAAAATAAAATAAATGTCATTTGAGCATTGAAAATGTAATAAATGTATGTTACAAAAATACATTTATTTTCATACTGACTCCCACACACAGAATTATTAGAGTTTTTGCAATGCATACACACAGATAAAAAGGAGCATAAAAGGTAACTCCACATTCCCAGGCATATAGGAATGTTCAGTAGGATGTGCAAGATCTTAACATAATCACAAAATACTTAAAAATAACTTCTGAACTAACAGGAATCATAATTTACCTTCATAACTTAAGTCTCTGTCATTATATAAATAAAAAAGAAAGCATGTTCAACCACACTGCAAAATGGCTGTATGAAACACAGGTACGTACTTTGTCTGCAAAAGAACTTACACAAAATCCACACTCGCTCTTCACTTTCTCTAACAAATTCTCTTATTTACAAACATTCACAGGAAAGGTCCTCCGACTAGTGAGTGGCCAAGTAAAGCCTCAATCTCGGGCCACGGCGCGTGCCACACGGTCACACCAGGACCAGCCGTCACGCCTTCTGTGTCTGCCCCTGACCGTTGGCTGCAATGGCTGCCGAGGGCGGCTGCTGGCCCGCCACCTGCTGGGCATGTTCTGCCTGCGTCTGCAGAAGACGCGTACGCCGCCGTGTGTAGTGCTGCCACAGCAGGATCTGCTGGTCATCGATGAACTTGGCACACTGTGCACTCACAACTTCACGGCGGAAGTGCTCGTACTGTAGGAGATCTAGGAAGTGCAGGCACATTGGGTACCTGAAAATAAATTTATATATTACTTCATTTTGAACACAGAAATCTTAACATATGCAACTGAAATGATTTGAACTTCACTTCCTATTCTTTTGTTGCAAGGAAATAGCAACAGAGCAGGAATCAAATGTGGAACTTGGATATTCAATGAAGAGGTAGGAAAAAAAAGTAAAATTATCAGATGAGGATCAAGGAAGAAAATTCAGCATCAATGTGACCACTTGTCAAAAGCCTTAAAACTACATTTTGCAGCACAGATTGCTGTTAGACATGCAGGAGGAGAGTTAGTGAGATTCTGGAAGGTTCCGACAAGAATATGCAGTCATGCCAACTCCAGTGCCATGGCCATCTGTGCTTGGTTTCTTGGTTGCGGATCCACCACATGAACAGCCCAATCAAGGTAGTAACACAGAATCTCGACTGGGTTTAAATTTGGAGAGAGTGGTGGCCAAGGGAGCACAGTAAATTTATCCTGGTGGTCCTTTCAACCACACATGTTGAATGTGAGCTGTGTGACATGCTTCATTGTCCTGCTGATAGATGCCATGGTGCTGAAGGAAAACAAGCAGCATGTAACTTAGTATACCAATGGAAGTAAATTTTTGAAAATGTAATGTAATTGGCCAGATAAAAAACCTACTCACCAAGCAGTGGCAGGAGAACATAATAAAAATATTGAAATTTAGAAGCTTTTGGAACCAGTGGCTCCTTCTGGCAGAAAAAGCTGATGGTGAAAGAAGAGGGATGAAGGGAATGGCCTGGTGAGGTCTAGGAAATGGGGAGTGTTTGGAAGAATCAACCACAACCCTGCATCAGGGGAGACTTACCCAAAGGGCTGAGAAGGAAAGACATGATTGTTGTGTCCTTCACCTGATGAGATGGTTGGTTGGTTTGTGGGGGTTAAAGGGACCAGACTACTTAGGTCATCGGTCCCTTGTTCCACGACCATAATAATACACGAAGAAAAGTCCAACAAGAAATAAACACATAACGGAGACGACAAGGGACGACAGTACAAGAAAGACATAGACGAAGACCAGAGAAAAGAGATTAAAAGACACACAGAGTGCGACGGTCATTGGCCGACCATGAAAATAAAACTGGAAAGGCCAACAACCAAGGGACACATTAAAACACCACAAACTAAAACCCCAGGCCAAAAGCCACAGTCGACACTAAAAAAAAAATAAAAAGGGACTCTCATATTGAATGATAAAAACCCCCTGCTCGAATAAAACGGAGAACTAAGTCAGCCATAGTAGAGTCATCGGTTAAAAGAGCAGGGAGTGTATCAGGCAGCGCGAACGTCTGCCTGAGGGCAGTTAAAAGTGGGCAGTCGAGTAAGACGTGTACCACGGTCAGGGCCAATCCGCAGCGACAGAGAGGCGGGTCGTCACGGCACAAGAGATACGCGTGCGTGAGCCGGGTATGTCCTATGCGGAGCCGGCAGAGGACGACAGCGTCCTTGCGAGACCCCCGCATGGAGGAGCGCCACACACTGGTTGTCTCCTTGACTGCCCGAAGTTTGTTGGGAGAGGGCAGGGTGCGCCACTCATCACGCCAAGCAGCAAGGACCTTCTGCCGCAATACGGATCGGACGTCACTCTCTAAAAGACCGATCTCCATGGCCGGGGAACTGACCGCCTGTTTCGCCAGTTCGTCAACCCGCTCGTTACCCGGGATGCCGACGTGACCCGGGGACCAAACAAAGGTGATAGAGCGGCCGCAACGGACGAGAGTATGGAGGGACTCCTGGATGGCCATCACCAGACGGGAACGAGGGAAACACTGGTCAAGAGCTCGTAAACCGCTCAGGGAGTCACTACAGATGACAAAGGACTCACCTGAGCGGGAGCGGAGAAACTCTAGGGCACGATAGATGGCAACCAACTCGGCAGTGTATACACTGGAGCCAGCTGCCAATGACCGTTGCTCACAATAATCCCGTAGAGTGAGAGCGTAACCAGTGTGACCAGAGACCACCGAACCGTCGGTGTAGGCCACCGCCGCGTTCGGAAACTCGGCCAGGATGGAAAGAAAGCGGCGGCGGAGGGCCTCCGGAGGCACTGAGACCTTCGGACCCTGTGCCAAGTCGAGCCGAAGGCACGGTCGGGTCACACTCCACGGGGGCAGACGGAGATTGGCCCGGAAAACAGGCGGCAGAGGAAAAAGGTCAAGGCCACGGAGAAGGTCCCGGAGGCGAACCGCAATGGGACACCCTGACCGGGGCCGCCTGTCTGGAACATGGACGATCGAGCGCGGGAACAGGAGACGGTAGTTTGGATGCCCTGGCATGCTATAAACGTGCGCGGCATAGGCGGCCAGAAGGCGGTCACGCCGGAACCGCAATGGAGGGACACCAGCCTCCACCAGTATGCTGTCGACGGGGCTTGTCCGGAACGCTCCCGTGGCGAGGCGGATCCCGCAGTGGTGTATGGGATCCAGCAATCGCAATGCTGAAGGCGAGGCAGAACCGTACGCCACACACCCATAATCAAGGCGGGACTGGATCAGCGCTTGATATAGGTGGAGGAGGGTGGACCGGTCGGCACCCCACCTGGTGTGGCTTAAGCAACGGAGAGCGTTTAAGTGCCGCCAGCATGTTTGCTTCAGCTGCCTAATATGGGGCAGCCAAGTCAACCGGGTATCGAACACCAGTCCCAAGAACCGATGCGTCGCGACCACAGCAAGAGGTTCACCGTCAAGGTAA
Organism: Schistocerca gregaria; assembly: GCF_023897955.1. NCBI lineage: Eukaryota > Metazoa > Arthropoda > Insecta > Orthoptera > Acrididae > Schistocerca > Schistocerca gregaria. The sequence continues at coordinate 427,271,065 of NC_064927.1, forward strand.
AGGCGCGGCTCAGGGTGAACCGTGCGACGCCGGCAGAAATGCATAACGCAGGTCTTCGCGGCCGAAAACTGGAAGCCATGCGCTACAGCCCATGACTGCGCCTTGCGGATGGCACCTTGCAGCTGTCGTTCAGCAGCGGCGATGCCACTGGAGCTGTAATATAGGCAGAAGTCGTCCGCATATAAAGAAGCCGCGACGGACGACCCCACCGCCTCAACGAGCCCATTGATGGCAATTAAAAACAGGGACACACTGAGGACAGACCCCTGTGGGACCCCGTTCTCCTGGACCCGGGAGGAACTATGCGACGCAGCTACTTGCACGCGAAAGGAACGATACGAAAGAAAATTCTGAATAAAAATCGGGAGCGGGCCCCTAAGGCCCCACCCATGAAGTGTGGCCAGGATGTGATGGCGCCAAGTCGTATCGTATGCCTTCCGCATGTCGAAGAAGACGGCAACCAGATGTTGGCGGCGCGCAAAGGCTGTACGGATAGCAGACTCCAGGGAGACCAGATTATCGACGGCAGAGCGGCCTTTACGGAACCCACCCTGAGACGGAGCCAGAAGGCCCCGAGACTCGAGGAGCCAACTCAACCTCCGGCTCACCATACGTTCCAGCAACTTGCAAGGAACGTTGGTGAGGCTTATGGGGCGATAGCTGTCCACCTCCAGCGGGTTCTTGCCAGGTTTCAATACGGGGAGGACTATGCTTTCCCGCCATTGAGACGGGAAAACACCCTCGACCCAGACGCGATTGAAAAGATCTAGGAGGCGTCGCTGGCAAGGCACTGAGAGGTGTTTCAGCATCTGGCTGTGAATGCGGTCTGGTCCAGGAGCCGTATCAGGGCAAGCAGAAAGTGCGCTCTGGAATTCCCATTCGCTGAAAGGAGCATTGTACGACTCTGCGCGGCGCGTGTGAAAGGAAAGCCTCCGACTTTCCAACCGCTCTTTCCAGGAGCGGAAGGCCAACGGGTAGTTCGTTGACGCGGAACACTGAGCAAAATGCTCTGCCAACCGGTCCGCAATCGTGTCGGAGTCGGTGCACACTGCTCCATTCAGCAAAAGCCCAGGGACAGAGACAGGTGGCCGATAGCCTTGGAGTCGCCGAATCTTGGCCCAAACCTGCGATGCAGAGGTACGGACGCCAATGGTGGAAACATAACGTTCCCAGCACTCCTGCTTCTGTTGGCGAATAAGGCGTCGGGCTCGGGCGCGGAACTGTTTAAAAGCAATGAGGGTCTCCAACGACGGGTGCCGCTTATGGCGCTGAAGAGCCCGCCGGCGATCTCGAATCGCCTCTGCGATCTCGGGCGACCACCACGGCACAGTCCTCCGCCGAGGTGACCCGGATGGACAGGGAATCGCACACGCCGCCGCAGAAACGATGCTGGTGGTGACCGACTGAACCACCGCATCAATCGGATCAGTGGAAGGAGGTGCGATCACTGCGACAGATGTAAATAAGTCCCAATCAGCCTTATTCAGAGCCCATCTGGAGGGGCGTTCAGAAGAGTGACGCTGTGGCAGTGACAGAAAGATGGGGAAATGGTCACTACCACATAAGTCGTCATGGACCCTCCAGTGGATGGATGGTGAAAGGCCGGGGCTGCAAATAGAAAGGTCAATGGCCGAAAACGAGCCATGGACCGCACTAAAGTGGGTCGCCTCTCCCGTGTTTAAAAGGCAGAGGTCAAGCTGTGACAGAAGAGTCTCGACATCTCTGCCCCGGCCAGTAATCGCGGCGCTACCCCACAAGGGGTTATGGGCGTTAAAGTCGCCCAGCAACACAAAGGGAGGCGGCAGTTGTCCTATCAATGCAGCCAACACATGACGAGAGACATCACCATCCGGCGGAAGGTACAAACTGCAGACAGTAATAGGCTGAGGCGTCCACATCCTTACAGCGACAGCCTCTAAGGGTGTATGAAGAGGCACACACTCGCTGTAGATAGAGTTAAGGACGTAGACGCAGACTCCACCAGACACCCTCTCATAAGCTGCCCTGTTCTTATAATAACCCCGATACCCTCGTAGGGCAGGGGTCCGCATTGCCGGAAACCACGTTTCCTGGAGGGCAATGCAGAAGAAAGGGTGACTGCTGACAAGTTGGCGGAGCTCAGCAAGGTGGTGGAAAAAACCGCTGCAGTTCCACTGGAGAATCACTTTGTCCATGGGCGAAATAGGCGTGAAGGGACCGAGGAGGCAGATCACGTCACTGGGTCACCTGCTGTCACCGATCGAGGACCAGTACAATCGGCGTCCTTGGCGTCTGAGGGTATGGCGAGATCCAGGTCCTCAGCGGACGCCAGGATCTCCACCTCATCCTCAGACGCAGAGCCTGTATGGAGCGGTGGGGTGGATGCCACCGCGCGTTCCTTGGCCTTAGAGGCCTTCTTCTTCGTCTTCTCTCTCTGCTCCTTGGGCTTTACTGGCTGGGAGGGCTCCACCGAGTCAGTCTCCGGGACGGAGGAGGAGCGGGAAGCCCTGCGACCAGCCGCTGGCCTGCTTTTCAGCCATTGGCTGACGTCACCCTTCCCAGAGGTGGAAACCTGGGAAGGGAGGGACCCGAGGGATCCCTTGCGAGAGAGAGTCGCCGAAGAAGTCTGACGCTTCTCCGGCTTAGAGTTGGGGACTTGTGTCCCCGATGGTTGGGGGGTCGTTGCTCCTGAGGTAGGTGGTGCAGGAGCAACAGATGGGGAAGTGACCCCCACCATCAAGGGGGCAGGTGTAGTATTCCGGCTCAGAGTGTTCAGTGGAATCGGTGCAGCAGATTACAAAACTACTGTTTTGGCAGCGGTGGCATAGGAGCTGGTCAGAGCCACAGGATGTAGCCTCTCGTATTTCCGCTTAGCCTCAGTATAGGTCATGCGGTCCAGGGCCTTATATTCCATGATCCTCCGTTCTTTCAGTAGAACCTTGCAGTCTGGCGAGCAAGGGGAATGGTGTTCGCCGCAGTTCACACAGATGGGAGGCGGCGCACATGCAGTATTAGGATGTGAAGGGCGTCCACAATCTCTGCATGTCATGCTGGAAGTACACCGAGATGACATGTGGCCGAACTTCCAGCATTTGAAACACCTCATCGGGGGAGGGATATAGGGCTTCACATCACATCGGTAGACCATCACCTTGACCTTTTCGGGTAGGACGTCACCCTCGAAGGCCAAGATGAAGGCACCGGTGGCTACCTGATTATCCCTCGGACCCCGATGGACGCGCCGGACGAAGTGAACACCCCGCCGTTCTAAATTGGCGCGTAGCTCGTCGTCTGACTGCAAGAGTAGGTCCCTATAGAATATAATGCCCTGGACTATGTTGAGACTCTTATGGGGTGTGATCGTGACGGAAACATCCCCCAACTTGTCACAAGCGAGTAACCGCCGTGACTGTGCAGAGGATGCCGTTTTGATCAATACTGCCCCAGAGCGCATTTTGGACAAGCCCTCCACCTCCCCAAACTTGTCCTCCAAGTGCTCGACAAAAAACTGAGGCTTGGTCGCCATAAACGATTCCCCATCGACTCGTGTACAGACTAAATAGCGAGGTGAATAAGGTTCGCTGCCAACCGTAGCCTTTCGTTCCTCCCATGGTGTGGCCAGGGAGGGGAACGATTGTGGATCATATGCCTGAGCGTTGTATTGAGGCCGAGAACGCTTAGAGACTGCTGGCAGCTGGCCGCCAGCAAGAGACGATGTACCACGCTTCATCGCGGGTCATCCGCCCTGATGCCACCTACTCCGACCAAGGGCCCTCCCCACGGGCGCCACCCAGCCTCAGCAACGACCACCTGGCAGGATGGCCATTGCCGGGAGTCCCGATGCCCCAAGGAGACAGGCATCTACTCCTTGGCATACGCGGGGAGTTAACGGCGCAGGCATCAGTAGAGCGATCCCTGTGTTGTCAGGGGGCTACAACCGACAGGGTACATGGCGGCCCCACCACAACGGACTGGCTACCGTGCTGGATTTCAGGTGAAATGTAGCCCATGATCGTCATTGGCGCATAAAGCGACACAGCAGAGCAGACTGCAAAAACCGCACCCAAGAACAAAGCCACGCCCTAGAGATGGTGAGTGGGCGGGACAGCTATGCGACGACGACCAACCAAGCTAGAGATGGTAATGAGCGATGGACACATTGCACCTTGTAAGGCGCCCTTCCCCAATCAGCTCGCTCTTCGGAAGAATTTAGAAGATGGAGGTCAAACCCGGTAGGGGACCATCACATAAGGCCGAAACGTTTGAGACTCCTTTTAGTCGCCTCTTACGACAGGCAGGAATACCGTGGGCCTATTCTTACCCCCGAACCCACAGGGGGTTCACCTGATGAGATTTGAAACTAAGAGGGCCTGGAGGTGGCAGATAGTAATCTCTGTCTTGTGTATTACCCTGACAAAAATTGTGCACAAGTTAGTAAGAGCAGAAAGCAAAGTGCACCATATGTGGTAGAGCTGGAGTGGGGCAGTAGTAGTAGTAGTAGTAGTAGTAGTAGTAGTAGTAGTGGTGGAACAGGTCATAAAATGAAAGATACAGAAAATTAAAAGGGAGTGAAGAAAAGAACAGTTACAGAGAAGAAACTCTGATATCAAAGAAATTACCATACAATAAGGAAAGGTAGGTGGCCAGAACCAAGGTCATGAAGTGATGCCGTTTTCTACCAGTGCAGTTTTGAGAGAGACTTGTCTGGCAGAATAATCCAGATGGCACATGTGGTAAACCAGGCACCGAGGTCTTGATTCACGTTGTAGAGCATACTCTGCAACAGAATGTTTTGTGGTGGCAGTATATCTCTCCACCTGTGCCCAGTCATTCTAACTGACAACTTGGTAGTCGTGCCAATATGAAAGGCCGAACAAGAGTCTCACCCCATCTGGTAAGTCTGCCCTGACCTGGGGTTCTGGGCGGCTTTTCAGAATTTTATCCCTTTCCCTAAACCCCTCCAGTTTTTTTCCTTCACCTCTCTTCCTTCCCCTTCAACTCTTCTGGCAGTAGGAGCCACTGGCTCCAAAAGCTTGTAAACATTAAATCCTTTTGTGTGTGTTCCCCTGCTGCCACTTGGTGATTAGATTATTTTTATCTATGCATCTGCATTATAATTATGGCTCAAATGGCTCTGAGCACTATGGGACTTAACTTCTGAGGGCATCAGTCCCCTAGAACTACTTAAACCTAACTAACCTACGGACATCACACACACACATGCCCAAGGCAGGATTCGAGCCTGCGACCGTAGAGGTCGTGCCGTTCCAGACTAGTGCGTAGAGCCATTTCGGCCGGCATCATAATTACATAAGAGCTGCTACACAACAGGAGTTGTTTCACAAGTTGCTCTAACTTTGACTGCACATGTTTTGCCAGTTACAGGGCTGGTATAGGTAATAATAGGAAGGTGCATAGGGCAAGTGTTACAGTGGGAACAGCACAGATGAAGTTATAGGTTGGGGAAATACGTGCAGAAGGAGTATAGGGTCCGACACAGATAATGCAGAGACTGGGAGGCTAACAGAAGGCTATTGTATTGTGGTGGGCACAATTTTGGACAGAAAAGAGCTCATTTCAGGGCATGATTTTAGCAAGTCATAGCATTTCAAAGCAGCTAATTAATAAATTCAAGGCCCGGATAACAGTGAGTCACAAGAGGTGTACTACTAGCTGTTTATTGGAAAGATCAGCAGTATCAGGATTAGATGTGATGGCCCAGGAAATCTTTTGAACTCAGCCAGCAGGGTAATCATGTCAAGCGAAGACTGGATAAGAATTGTGTTGTATTGCTGTAAAAAGTCTCATGCACAATCCTCTCTCTCGATCTCGATCTCTGTCTAGTGTATTATCCTATCTTCTACCTCTAAGATCCCAAGATTTCAAATCTCATCCAGTGCAGTCACAGTCAGTCTTTCCTTTCATCCCTTCTTGTAAGTCACCCCTGACCTGGGTTTCTGCGCGACTTCCAAATTCTCCCCATTTCCTACACTTTACCATTCTTTTTCCTTCGCCCTTCTTCCTTCACCTCCCATCTTTATGCCGAAAGGAGGAGCCAGTGGCTTTGAAAGCTTGCAAATTTCAATATCTTTATATGTGTGTCCCCATGCCACTGTGTGGTGCGTAAAATATTTTACACACATTAGAATGCATGAAGGAGTGGATATAGTTCCAAGGATAGCTGTTTACTTGTGTCGATCCACTGTACATTCCAGAATCACAGATTAACCTGGCAAATGCAAAGAAATGTATCAACCCTTTCAATAATTGTTGCAAGGTTCCACTTTCATGTTTCATGCTGTACACACCAACTGGAGAGAGAGGGGAGGGGGAGAGAGAAAAACCTAACCGCACAAAGGACCATAGAGCAAGTTGTTCTCTCAAACACTGAGTTCTGTCACTTGTCACTATAATTCTGTTCTTTAACCGTTCGAGATTAATTGCAAGCCCTCAACATCTGATTGACTGCTTCTAAATGAAAGTTTTGTTTAACATGAATTTTTGCACATTAAAAGTTAGTTCCATTTTAACTAACACTTTCAGCTACATCATAAAATTGTGATTCCAATGTTCTATTTTCCTCTTCATTTTACATATTATGCCTAATATGGTAACACTTATTTAAAAGTCAGTATCACTTTCACTCTTCAGTTGAATGAAAGCTTCCCCCACCTGGGAGTTAATAGGTATGGTGGGGAATACCATGAAGGAAGTCCTAGCCTGATAATACACAAGAACACTTATTTTATGCTCTTTATAAATCAGCCATTTGAAACAACTGACCTCCCAGTATATGCAGGAGGTCGAAACATCTTAACTCCAACATGTAACTCCTACAAAAATGTTTTAATTTATATTAATTTAAACAAACCAAGAATGTAAAACTGAGTGGTAGAGCAGCTGAAAATGATTGGTAGTTTGAAATACCTGGGATGTATGAAACGGGTAAATGGAACGAATGATAAGGAGATAAACTGGAGGGTGAGCTGTTAAGTTTCATAAGAAGTGAGAGGAGCGATATGAAAAAAAAAAAGAAATCTCCAAAACAGTATCGAGGTGATGCTGCCACTGTTGTGGTTTTCAGTCCAAAGACTTCCACAATGCAGCTCTCAATGCTCGCCTAGCCTGTGCAAACCTCTTCATTTCTCCAAACCTACTGCAAAATTTGAACCTGCTTGTTTCTAGTCACTCTTCGGTCATTCTCTACTATCATTAAATCCTCCCTCCATCTTTTCTCCACTGTAAAATTAAAAATCACTTGGTAGCTCACAATCAACAGATCACTTCTACTCAAATTTCACCACAAAATTCTTTTCTGCACAATTCCGATCAGTACCTCACCACAAGTAAAGCAATCTACCAACATCATCTTGAGCATTCTTTTGCAGCACCATATTTCAAAAGATCTTGTTTTCTTCTTGTCTGACACGTTTATTGCCCACATTTCACTCCCATGCAAGTTATTTTGCTGCCCAAGAGACCAAATTAATCTAGTTTTAGTGTCTTCTTTCATAGTTAAGTTCTTCAGAATGATCTAATTTAATTCAGCTGAATTTCATTACTTTTATTTTACTTCTGATAGTATTAATTTTCCGAATTTGTTTTCATGGTACTATTCATTCTGTCGTACTGATTATCCAGGTTTTCTGCCTCCTCAATATTACGATGTCATGGACAAACCTTAAAGTTTTTATTTCTCTATGCTGAACTTTAACTCATTTTCAAAATTTCTCTCTGGTTTCCTTTACTGCATGCTTAATGTACAGACTGAATAACATTGGGAACAGGCTACAGCACTATATAACACACTTCTCAAGTATTATTTTCTCTTGTTCTTCGTCTCTTAACTGCAGTAGTTTCTGTACATATTGTAGTCCATCTTATGTTCCCTGCATTTTATCCTGCTTCCTTCAGGATTTTGAGAATTGTACTCCCGTAAAAACATTTCCCTATATCTACAAACACTAAGGACCAAAGTTTGCTTGCTTTCCTTCAGTGCATCTTCCAAGAAAAGTAATATGGTTCAAACTGTCATGTATTCCTACATTTATCAAGAACTTGATCTGATCTTCCATGCTGTTTGTCCTTCCATTGTTTCATAGATGTTCTGCAACCATGACTTACTGAACTGATAGTTTGGTAATATTCACACATGTGAGCAGATAGAGTGATTGATTGATCGAGAGGGGTTACGGGACCAAATGGCGAAGTCAGCAGTCCCATGATCCCGAAGTGAGTCAAAGAAGAAAGAGGATGTGCTGAAAGTGGATGGATCCAGTGATGGGAGTCGAATTACAAAATAATGAACATTAAACACACACAGTAAAGGCATAAAAAGTGAGACCAAATCAAAAAACTGAAAAAAGGGGCAGTCGTGAGGTCACAGACCGAGAAGACTGTAAAAGAAGTCCCACTCACAACCAACCTACTGCTTCAAGACTAAAGCAGAACCCTGTATCTGGAAATAAAAACCACTTTCACAGAGGAAATTTAGGACCAGTTGAACCATCTGTGGATGATCTGCTAATATTAAATTTAAGGAATTTGTGAAGACTATACATAACATGAAGGACCGAAAGAAGGGAACATTCCACTAATATGCGAGATATTGTCAGTCTGCCTTCACAACCACATTTTAGGGGTCAAACGTTACATAAGAGGAAACAATGGGTGAGCGGGGTATGAAGAATGTGTAAACGGCATCAAACAGTGGACTACTCCTGAGAGAAGTGAAACGAAGAGTGCACCATCAAGGAGTCTGCTGCAGTTTGCAGAGTTTATTACTATGAGCAGTAACGATCCAGATGGCATTCCACTTTTGGGCAAAGAGATTTGACTCACATCCACATATCCGCAGCTGGAATCATGCAAGAAAATGGATTTAAGTATCTGCTTCTCCAGCCAAACGGTCAGCCAGTTCATTCCCTGGGATGCCCACATGACTTGAGACCCAGAGAAAGATGACTGAACACACACGTGAGCAGCCAATATACCAAACATACTACATACCAGGTCCATTCTACACTGCAGAAATGTTTGTCATGAAGAACAGAGCACAACAAGGTACAAGCAAGTGAAATGAAGGTTCTGAGAAACTGGGTGGATGCAACAAAAGTCGAAAATATGAGAAATGACAAGAGTTAGCAGGGAGATAACTTGAGCAACCCCTAGAAGGGGAGATAGGTAAAAAGATTGATATAGTATGTGCACATGAACAAAATTATGAGACAAGGTTGCCTAGGAAGATTGAAGAGATGGAGACAGATGATCAGAGATCAATGAGAAGGCCCAGGGACGAATGGTTGAAAGGAATGTGAATAAACATTCAGGTGAAATTGACAAAATGGAGAGGATGGAGCAACTTGTGTTCTAACAAAGTCCTTCCAGTGGCATATAACTGTACAATATGATTGCTATGATTAATTAAAATAGCAGTAAGAAGACACGGATTAATTTCGAAACAATGTTTCGCCAGAATTATTCCAGATTCATACTACCCAGATCAAATGTTACCTTATCTTCTATGTACGAAACAACATTCCATTTAATTTTCAGGTTGGCACTTCTGTGCTAAATTTTGTTTTTAATACTTTATAATCAAATCAGCTGAAATGAATACCATATTGTGAGTGATTTCCCTGAAGACAGAAGCTACACTCTACATGGGAGTCTTACTTCTATAATGACACTAGAAACCATGTAGAAATTTGGTGTTCTGTTTAATTGAACTTTAAGTAACAAGTAAACCAAATTAAGAGACATGTCATCATCATAACATCGTTTGGTCAACGCTGTAGTAAGTACATAACAAACCATCATGTCAAAGTGGCTGCAGCGAAAGAGGAGCAGTGTCAATCAACATTAAGAAGAGGCTGTATAATGTTGAAATCCTTTAATCATAATTACTGCTAGTGTCATTTGTATGTTTTATCAATGCTCAAATGTAAAAATAATACATATTATGCTTTATTTTATTCATCATTAATATAACAAAACGAAAATTCCATCAGAACGTCAGTAAAAGCCATGGACCTGCACTTCTCGATGAATTGATAATGCCAAAAAGATAAGAATACCCACAGAAGTTGCGGATTTGGGAGTCGGCACACGCACACTCATAGGTGAACACTTCTTGAACGCTGCTGTACTGAGCTCCTTTTTGCTCTTTTTTTTTAAATCCATTGCTAAGTTATATTTTACTCATTTCAGGTGTAGCCCATGTTAAAAACATCTGCTAAATGAAATACAAAGGCCATGAGAGCACAAACAATGTCCATCAGACATTGTGAGTACATTATTAATAAATATTTAAAATAATTACAGTTATGTTGTCATACAAAACAAAATGCCTACATACATAGTACAGCATCACCTAAATACATTCTCAATGTAAGTTCTCAACTGACTGTGAGCTGCCATTACAAGATCTTGCTACCAATGTATGCCATCAGGTGGCTTAGTTATAAGGCTGTAAATAATGGGAAATTGATAGCAAAAATAATATTAGGAAAATGTGAAGATAGTAAGATAAAAACACCTATGAAGGAAACTACAAGGCAGTAGCTAAGAGTGTAAAAACAAAAAAACATCAATGAAGCACACAATTTAAAGGCTTGTGAAAAAGGGATGAATGGAGAATTGGATTGGTTAGTTGGCTGGTTTAAAAGAGAGGGGGCGAGGGACCAAACTACTACATCATCAGACCCTTGTTCCAATTAAAATCCACAAGGGTGGGAGTAAAATAATCGAGACATACAGAACACAGCTGGAAGAAAGGAGAAAACCACAAAAATGACAGAAGGGCAACAAACACTAAAATGGACAAAGTCTGACAATAAAAACACCGAGATGTAGAAGACATCAAAACAAGAGAGCAGATTATCATGGCTGGCTGACCATAGGAATAAAAAGGAGAGGCCAGCCACTCTGCAACACATTAAAATCTCCACCCTAAAAGCACTAGGGTGGAGGGGACAGAGGGACAAAGGACATGAGCTTAAACTTAGATCAAATGATAAAACCCACCCTCACGAATAAAGCATAAAACAATATGCTGTTGAGGCACTGTCGCCCAACACCGAAGGTAGGGTGCTGGAAAGTTAAAAGTACAGCACAGAGTGGCTAAAAGTGGGCAGTCCAGCAATAGGTGACAAGCATCATTTGTGAGCCACAGCGACACCAAGGTGGGTCCTCGTGATGGAGGATGTGACCATTTATTAGCCATAAATGACCAATGCGGAGCCGGCAGAGGGCAACTGACTCCCTGTGAGAAGACCACATGGAAGACTTCCATACATTTGTAGTCCCCTTAATGACACACAGTTTGTTGTGTGTACTGTTATGCCATTCCATCTCCTAAAGCTGAAAAAACCCTGTGGCTTCAGACAGAACACAGGTCAGTTTCGAGGACGCCAGCCTGTCTGGCCAGCCTGTCTGGCCAGCCTGTCTGGCCAGCCTGTCTGGCCAGCCTGTCTGGCCAGCCTGTCTGGCCAGCCTGTCGGCAAGTTCGTTGACTGGGATTCAATGTCTGGGGTCGACACAAACACCACTGAACGACGGGACCATTCCAGGGCATAGATGGACTCCTGAATGGATGCTACCAAAGGATGTCAAGGGTAGCACTGGTCGATAGCTTGTAAGCTGCTCAAGGAGTCAGTACACAGGAGATATAACTCACCAGGGCATGAACAGATATGCTCAACAGCACAAGATATGGCCGTCAGCTCTGCAATGAAAACACTGCAGCCATCTGGCAAGGAGTGCTGTTCAATATGTCCTCCATCAACATACGCGAAGCCTACATGATCATTAGACATCGAGCCGTCTGTGTAAACCACTTCATGGCCACAGTACATGTCAAGAATCAAGAGGAAGTGATAGAGAGCCGCACGGTTAACGGAGTCCTTAGGGCCATGTGAAAGTTCCAGAAGAATCTGCAGGCTGGGTGTACATCATGGAGTTGTACGTGAATTGACCTCAAGGAGCTGTAGTAATGGGTAGGACTCCAGTTCAAACTGAAGGGACTGGATGCAAACCGCTATCATAAGCCCTGACCTGGGCTGCTGATGCGGGAGATAAAACGCTGTGGTTGAGAAAAGGAGACAGTAATTCAGATGGGCAGGAGAACTACGAACATGGGAGAATTGGAGTCTTATAGTACAGAACAGATACGAGTACAAGGAAAATGTAATGTTAGCATGTTTAAGTTTCACAGACGTACATAATTTTACCTATACTTATCTTTTGCATAGCATAAGATTTATTAAACATTATATAGCATAATCAGATCCAAAATTATGAAAGATAGACCCACCGTAAGTTCTAAATGATGTACACATAAGCCCAGATGGGTAGAGGGAGGAGGGGATACTTCAGATATAGTGAGAAAATCATTTGAAGGACATATGGTGCAATTTTACTAGCAATTTTTAATAAAACAATGAAATATCTAATATCTAAAGGCAGTATATGCATTTACAAATTCAATTATATGCCACTGCACCAACAAAGTTAAAATACAATACGTAAGTGTAAAGGTTTTTCTGAACTTGTTTACAAAGATCTAAGCAGTAATGAGAAAGACAGTGTTTACCAAGCCACCTCCTATAATACAGATGCATACAGAAAAAAATATATGAATTTGTGAAAACTAAAAAGAACATGCTCGTACTAAATTTTCCTTGCACTTTATCAACTCTACAGCATATCCCCCCCTACCCCTGTTTTCTCTTCATCCTTTTCCAACAAGCCCTTAAATGAGTAACACAATTTATTGATATATTGTTTATATATTTCATTATTTCCTTTTAGTTTCTCACAGGTATTTTGCTCCTATTATCTTTACATTTTTCTAATACTGCTTTAGTTATTAATTTATCTATTTACTTTCCTTTACAATTTTAACACCACTATAACCATATAAATATGCCATCTGCTGACATCTATCAGTAGCTGGGTTTTTTAATGGCAGCTCACCAACAGTTGAGCATGTACATAGACATTATACCAAGGAGGGGCTACACTGTGTGTGAAGGAATTTTGTTTAGCACAAGAACTTAACTGTGAATTATTATTTTGTGTGTTTTCTATTTTTTTTAAAAATGTCTAGTGAATGTTCTGCTTGTGGTCTCATGGCCTTTGTATTTTGTCTGGCATATGTTCCGAGTATGGGCTAAACATAAAATGCATCCAATATAATTTTTTCAACAACAAGAGATCTGTTGTTTTTAAGCAACTCATCATAGCTGTATATAAGAGGGGCTCACAATTTACCTTACAGTCACAGGCCCCTTGCATGACTACATTGCAACTTCAGTTTACAACAATGGGGCTGATACGCCAGCCAAATAAAGATGTATATCTTTCACTCAAGGATATACTCCATATTGTTTCTGCTTTGGAAGTTTTCTTCATAGCATATTTCAGACATGTAATGTGGGGGTTAACATTTTATGAAGACTGAATTGGAGAGGGGCCTTAGGGCTATCACCAACCCAAAAATTGACTGACAGTAATGTGCTTCACTAGTCATTATCTTTTGGATGCACTTTACTTCCTACAACCTTTGAGTTACCCAGCTATTTATAAGGGGGTCTATAATTTAATTTACTTTACGAACCACAGAGAAATTCAGAACCTAGATGAAAGCAAAATGCCCTCCAGAGAATATACACACAAAATGATGATTACTTACTTCAGGTATCTTGCATATTCAGGCTCTTTCCAATAGAGAAGGTATTTGAGATAGTTGATGAAAGCTTGATCTTTAAAATAACCTCGTTGAGCCAAAACTGAAATAAAAACAATTGGATTACTGATCAGTCCTTGATAAAAACACCGTAGTCATAGTTGACTGGATTCAAACATACCATTGCTTTAACACTTATTACTAACTGTTAAGTATGCCTAAAACATGCTGATGACTTCTCATTTTCCATTTTATGTTTAAAGCAATTTACTGTTTCTTCCAACTGCTTGGACCAAAAAACTGTCAGCCTAGAATTAGAGATGAGGCGTTTCTCCACAAGACTAAACAGTTTAAGAAGAGTTAGTTAAAAATACAGTAACTGTAAGAAAACGATTCTAGCTGCTACTCCTCCTTGAAGGTTCATCTCTTCAATGGGAGCTAAGAAATGCAATCAGGGTGTCCTGCGATTCTACAAAAAGTTTGCCAGGTTTTCCTAGCTAAGTTTCAATTTTTCCAGGGTCATACTGTACTTAAACCCCAACCAGTTTATTCTGATTGATTTCTTGACAAAATCTAAAAATCTTGTCAACATATAAGGAATGTAAAAGGCCTACACTCTGAGTTAGAAGGGAAAAACTCTAAAATGAACAACTTTAATTCTACCCACAATAAAGTAAACATACTAGAGGAGTTTGGGAGAAGAGGAGTTTGTGGCACAACTTGACAAAAAGAAGGGACCGGTTGGTAGGACATGTTTTGAGGCATCAAGGGATCAGAAATTTAGCATTGGAGGGCAACGTGGAGGGTAAAAATCGTAGAGGGAGACCAAGAGATGAATACACTAAGCAGATTCGGAAGAATGTAGGTTGCAGCAAGTAATGGGAGATGAAGAAGCTTGCACAGGACAGAGTAGCATGGAGAGCTGCATCAAACCAGTCTCAGGACTGAAGACCACAACAACAACAACTAGAACCTGACAACAAAATTTTTATAATGTAATTTTAAAAAAAAGCTAATGGAAAATTAGGACGAGACAAGGTTGCAAAGGAAGTAAAGCGTTATTAAAACATATTTGCACTGTGACCAATTAACTGTAGGGAGCGCACAGACAAAAAACAAAGAGCATTATCGATTTTGGTCTTGAAGTGCAAATTTTACAAAGAACTCTAAGAATAAGATTTAAATACAATTTCAATAAAATGATTGTGGAAGGAACAGTAATAGACTAGTCTGATGAGGAAATGTACTTGAACATTAAGTAAAATCACACAAAGGTGGTTATTAGTGAGAAAACTACTACTTCAATCTAAGAAACCTCTTTCTCAGCATTTTCCTCGAGTTTTGTTTTCATACTCTGCAACACTCTTAGCTTTTCTCTGCACACTTTCTTCTCTCTCCCACTCTCCTTTGAGGTCTTTTGAGCTGCCCTTTCCTCTGCTACTTTTTCACTGTACCTCCCCTGTGCATTTTGGAAACTATGAGCTGCTTGGTGATAGTCACAATTTAACACCCCCACAACCTTTAACATTAACAGCACGAACAGTTACAAAAGAGGCTCCAATAAAATTTTTGACCAGAAAGCAGTTGTCAGAGAAACCTTTTTCAAGGCTGGCATTGCCATAGATGATACTGCAAGCAGACTCAATAAACCTCTTCGCATTTTCACATCCACTTTTTGACCCCAATTACAGTCTATGACTGATGTGAACACAATCCCCATCAAATTCTTTGATGAAGTTCCTTACTGGCATGATCTGCACTCAGTTCTGAAACTCGTGGGCAGCAGCATCAACCTCATGGCCTTGAGTGCATCCAGGTGGCGGGCAACACCACAGAAGCCATGTTTGATGCAGTAGCATTGAAGTCACGGCTATTAGTGGCGATTAGCATTGAGACCAGCATGCTTCCTGCCCCTGGATTACTGGATAAGGCAAGACTGCTTATACTTCTGAGCAAGAATTTCATTTTATTGAGCAGGATCTGAACACTGAAATTTTCAGAGTTGTCTTTTGTGAGCCATCACCTTTGGATTCTCAGTCCAACAAGTGGTGAATGCACACTCCCAGTTCATTGAGTAAGACCTGGTTTAAAATACGCATAAAGCAGGATTACACCTAAACTATATGGAGAGATGTGGCCAAGACTTCACAAAGATGGAGAGCCATTAAAAAATCTGAAGACATGTGCTTTCTTTTTTACAAATTATTTCCACCCCACACTCACCTCTTGTTGCCTGGGTTTTAAGGAAGGCAATAAAATTTCTGTGTTTGCATCTAACTGGAAGTAGTTCATGTTGAGTAATACCCACAGCAGCATCAGAAGTGTTAGCTAATGATGACAGAAATGACAGTCTCTTTGCCTCATGCCCCAGCTGCCTACCACCACATTCCCCACCCACTCTCTGGCCACCTGCTTTGCAATGTTCCTCTCAAAGGCCTGCAATGACCAATGACTGCTTGTTATTGTTCTAGTAACACTATTTTATGCCTACCACTGAAGATCTATTTTAAATCTTATTTGTACACAATGCAATCAGATCAATAGCTATTGGGATGTACAACAGTAATTTACAATGTGCTTAGCACGTCCTAGTACCCCTAGTTCAAAACAAATGGATTAAAATAGGCCACAAACAGCCCTAAAAGCACAAGACACATCTCTGACCTTATCGTGATACCAAACAAGGCAATACTTACATGAATGTAAACCACATCAAATATTCATCACAGATCAGTGCGGATTACATCCCATCACAAAACCATGGCACAATAAAAAACCAAGGTAGCACATTCACGCTGCAGTGACAAGCATGCAAACCATCACATATTAACAAAAACAAACCTCAGTCAGCTAGCTCGACCTGGCTGCTACTCTGGACTGAGTGGGGGAACAGGTTGAGGAATGCCAAAACTCTGGTGGGTGGCAGTCACACACCACCCGTCTGAGGGTGGAGGGTACACCCAGTTTTGCACCAAGCCAAGCAGGAGGCAAGCAAATGTGTCTGCCCAGAATCAAATCATATACCATCCCCTTACAAGAGTTTTAGGCTAAATGCAACAGTCTCCCAAGTTTCCCTGAGTTTTCACCCCTGTTTTCCAAGTTGTTGGACATCCTGGCAATGACAGAATGAATTAGCATCAATATTAAGGGCTTATGAAGCACTTTGAAGTGTTTTATATCCAAAATACATTGAAATCCCAAGACAAAGACAGTTATTTGTTTACCTAAATAAAATATATTGTTGGTGGGTATGGATGGTACTGCCGATTCTCTAACAACCAACACTGTGAACCTAAATCGAGTATATTCTTTTTTTTTAATTTTGAAAGTTTATGTAATGCCAAATCAAGATAACACCCACCATGGCAGGTTTATATGTGTAACAGCTCTGCAGGTGAAGAGATTGAAAGAATGTATGAGGAGACAAAGGAAATTATTCAGATAGTTAACATAGAGGAAAATTTAATTGTGATGACAGATTGGGAGTACTAAGAAAAGGAAGAGAAGGAAAAATAATAGAATATTTGACTGGATGAAAAGAATCAAACAGGAACCTACCTGATAAAATTTTGCACATAGTGTAACTTAATCATGGCTAACTCTTGGTTTAAGAATCATAGGAAGATTGAACAATGGAGATAATAGGGTAAAATATCAAGAATATTACAAAAAGGATAGACAGTTACTCATTGTAAAGGTGACCCTTTAGTTGCAGACAGGCACAAAGAAAATACACTCGCACAAGCAAGTACACCTCATGCACACATGACTGCTAACACTAGCAGCTCCAACAGGACTCCAGAATTCCAGTCAGAGCTGGCGGTGGCAGAGGTCATGTGCACATGAGGTATGCATTTTCTTTGCTGAAGAAGGCTTTGACCAAATGCCGTAATTTGTAACAGTTTTTTCATTGTGCCTATCTGCAACTCAACATATAAGAATAATGTATATAAAGAAGAGAACTGGTCACAATGGAAGATTTCAGAGTGATTATATAGAAGTAAGATTTCAAAACCTGATTTTAAACTGCAAGACACTTTATTGCTTATGAACTGCAGATTTGAAACAGAAGAAACTGCAAACAAGTAGAGAATTAAGGAAATGGGACTTGGATGAAGTGAAAGAATCAGTTTATTGGGAGGTTCAGCACGAACATTAGCCAATGTTTGATTGAAGCAGGGAAATGGAATACTGAAGAAGATGAAAGGGTAGTTATGAGAGATAAATTAGTAAAGGCAACAGAACTTAAGTACAGAAGACTTTGTATAAATCCTTGGATACCCAAGGGTACGAATTGAACTGACAGGAGAAACTATAAAAAATGTGGCAAAAATAAGTGGAATGGGAATGTCTAAAAAATGACTTGGGCAGAAAGTGCAGAATGACCACAAGACAAATGCATATATAACTTGGGGAAAAGAGAGATTACCAATATGAAGACCAAAGAGCCCTTTGGGAAGAGAGATGCAACTGCATGAATATCAATAGATCAGATGGCAAACAGGTACTAAGCAAATAAATAAAAGTGGAAAGGTGGAGGAAACATATAGAGTGGCTGTTACAAGATAAATGAAGTTGCACAAAATATTAAATTATAAAACAAAGTGGAAGTAGATGAGGGTAACATGGGAGATACAATACTGCAAGGAGAATTTCACAGCACACAAAGATCCACATTGTAACAATACCCCTGACATAGATGACATTCCCTCAGAATTATTAGGATCCTTGGCACAGCCAGCCGTGATAGAACTATTCCACCTGATGTGCAAGATATGAGATAGGAGAAATGCACTCATATTTCAGGAAGAAGAAAATGATTATAATTTCAAAGACAGCAGGTACTGACAGATGTGAATATTATCAAACTATCAGCTTAAAAATTCATGGCTGCAAAATACTGACAAATCATTTACAGAAGAATGGAAAAATCTAGTAGAAGCAGACCTCACGTAACACACAACAAAATACTGACTATGACTTATCTTCTAAGACAAGTTAAAGAAATACAAATATATGTTTACAGCATTTCTAGACTCAAAGGAAATTGGAATACACTGACATTCTGAAGGTAACAGGGATAAAATACAGGAAGTGAAAGATTATATACAGCTTGTATACCCGTCACACAGGAGTTGCAAGGGTCGAAGAACATTCAATGAAAACAATATGGGAGATGGGACTAACGCAGGGTGGTAGCCTGCTCTCTGTCTTTCAGTCTGTACTGGAGAAGGAATTAAAATTCAAAGGGAGGAAATAAGAACTTTTTTGTTTGCAAATGATACTGTAATTCTGTCATCAGAAAAGGAGTTGGATTGCCAGTGAAATGGCTGGATAAAGATTGTTTTGGAAAGATATTATAGGATGAGCACTGAAAAGTAAATCAAGTGGTAACAGAATGTAGTCAAAATTTGATTAGGAAGTAAGATACTAAAAGTAGCAGATGGGTTTTGTTATTTGCACAGAAAAATAACTTGTGCTGCCAGAAGTAGAGAGGATATAAAATGCAAAGTCTATACCAAGGAAAGGTTTTCTCGAAAGGGGGAATTTGTTAACATCGAATATAAAAGTAAGCCTAAAGAGAGGTTTTATTAACAATGACAAGCATGCCACAGTCTATGGCACCTCTTACACCACAGCTTTCCGAACTTTTTCCATGGTGGCATCCTTCTAATAAATACAATTTCAGAAAAACTTTCACTACAATTAAAAAAAAGATTATATTATATCAAATGATACTTTACAGAAATATTAATTTTCAGGCTGCATTTCTAAGTACAGTATAATTATACGTTACACACCTTTTCAGTACTACTATGAACTAAGTGAACCACATGGGCTTGATGAGCATTATCTCTTATGCTAGCTTGGGGGTGGAAAACATGCATTTCCTCATAAAACTTTCTTAACTCCCAAATTTCACTATTTTTGTATTAGTCATAATAGAAAACGGTCTTTCATATGATTATGTCATAGACAAAACATTTGTCTTCTTTGTATTTCATGTTGGCAGGTTTGAGACACTATTTGATGGTTGTTTTGTATCTACTGAAGTTTCAGGCTTGTCACTTGACTGTTGCTCCACATCTTATGTTTCATAAACTGTCTAATGTCTTTTTCTAATAATAAATGTATACAATTTGATGACATTTGCTGGCTGGCATGTCTTTGCCTTTCAGTGGGATGTGGCGGTCAACGAGTTTGTGATCTCTTTATGTTCTTCTAATTATCCCTGCACAATTCTATGAGTGAATTACATTTCCTACTCTACCATCTATATACTCGCAGAATCGATGTGCAAAGTTTTACAGTACTATTACTATTCCACAACTGCATAATTACTCTTTGTAATATTCTCTCTGGTATGTTGAGAGGACTTCTAGGATCTTCTCTGTACCGAACAGCCACATTGATTAATTGTAATTTTGCTATCGAGATTACTGGAAGAAAGAGATTGAAAATATATTGTATGCTACTTAAAAAAGTATATACTGAGCATTTCCATCAAAGGTGTGTAAGGAATTTCATTATATATGAATTCTCTAATTGGAAATTTGCATGGAGGTGTCGTTTCGTTGGTAATCAGAAGGGAACTTTCTATGAATTGGAAATGAACCTGCAATTATTAGGTCGAAGAGCTCCATTATTTCATCAGATAATTAAACTATCAAAGCAAACTTTCCGATCAAACTGAGGTTTCCTGACTGACTACACAACAATAAAACCAAGACATTTTATTTACAAAGGATTGCAGATCGCTTCAAATCATCCAGATTGCGGACAAGGACAGTCATTGTCCGATTCTGATTTAACAAGTAAAGCTTAATTATAACTTTCTTGAGTGACTGTGATATGGCTGCTTATGAATGAGATAATTAATAAAATACTAATAACTAGCTTTCCTCCTCACCAGCAACCAGTATAAACAATATTAATTAAAATTATAGGTTGTCTCTCGTGCATCACTGGAAGGATGGTGGTGGCAGCGTACAGTCATTACATAGGGGACTGTGGATTGATAAAGTGTAGACTGTACATAAGGAAACATGTATAACATGTGGGGCTAAGGCAGTGTGTGTTCTGTGACCGACATGAAACTTGCAATGATTACTGTGGTTAAATCTGCGGAGATTTTAAGCTGCTGCCTGCAAAGAAGAGCAAGGTCTGTATAGCATGACCATGACAAAATGTTGCTTTTGATGGAATGTGGTAGATGGGAGTAGCTTCCTGTCCTGTAGCACAGATGGGCTGAGCAAAGGATGGTTATGTAGTATGCCTTCTTGGTAATTCTATATGGAAGAGAATTTGCTGCTCTGAACAACATTGCTTGTTGTCACTGTGTTTTGCCACAAACTCATGGCCAGTATTCCTGGTCTTTGCCTTGTTGCCCCCTAAGCATTATAGAACTCGCATAAAAGGACAGATGTCATTGGTGATTGTGGTACGAGTATGAAGTCTACAGTATAGTGATGTGGGGACTGGGTTATAGTCAATATTTGGTATCAACTCATTTTCACCTACCTGTGGAGTGCTAACCCTCTCATCAGATCTCGTGTGGAATTTCTGTATGCTGCTGGCAGAAGGAGCTGCACCTTCAGTATGTCTGTTTCAGATTAATCTTAGGCTTATCTCTGTGGACAAAGTTTAGAGAGGCCCAAACACTGAATGGCGGTTACACGATTGGAAATGTACCACACTAGTGATGAAAGACAAAACTACATGGGCAATTTTGTCGACATTTGTTAAGTTACGTAAATGTTTATTTTGACACTTTCAGTCTTAAATTAACACGCTTTTAAATTAAATGAATGAATTAGATTGTAGTTTTCTATTTAGAGATGCTATTACTGGTAGAAGCTGACCTCTGGGAAGATCAGTTTGGATTCCGTAAAGATGTTGGAATGCATAAGATAATACTGACCCCATGACTTATCTTAGAACATATATTATGGAAAGGCAAACCTACATTTCTAGCATTTGTAGACTTAGAGAAAGCTTTTGACAGTGTTGACTGGAATACTCTCTCTCAAATTCTGAAGGTGGCAGGGGTCAATTACAGGGAGCAAAAGATTATTCACAATTTGTACAGAAACCAGATAGCAGTTATAAGAGTTGAGGGACACGAAATGGAAGCAGTGGTTGGCAAAGAAGTGAGACAGGGTTGTAGCCTATCCCCAACATTATTCAATCTGTATATTGAGCAAGCAGTAAAGGAAACAAAAGAAAAATTCAGAGTAGGAATTAAAATCCATGGAGAAGAAATAAAAACTTGGAGGTTTGCTGATGACATTGTAATTCTGTCAGAGACAGCAAAGGACCTGGAAGAGCAGCTGAACGGAATGGACAATGTCTTGAAAGGAGGATATAAGACGAACATAAACAAAAGCAAAACGAGGATAATGGAATGTAGTCAAATTAAATCAGGTGATGCTGAGGGAATTAGATTAGGAAATGAGTCATTTAACGTAGTAGATGAGTTTTGCTATTTGGGGAGCAAAATAACTGCTGATGGTCACAGTAGAGATGATATAAAATGTAGTCTGGCAATGGCAAGAAGAGCATTTCTGAAGAGAACTTTGTTGACATGGAGTATAGAATTAAGTGTCAGGAAGTCTTCTCTAAAAGTACTTGCATGAAATGTAGCCATGTATGGAAAAGAAACACGGACGATATGTAGTTTATACAAGAAGAAAATAGAAGCCTTCAAAATGTGGCGCTACAGAAGAATGCTGAAGATTAGATGGGTAGATCACTTAGCTAATGAGGTAATGAATCCTCCCACTGCCACCTACCTAGACCTGCCACAGGCAGTCCTGTCCCATCAAAAACAGGCTCACATGTAAAAGCAGTCATTGACCTAGCAACTTTTTTTGTTTTTACTGCAATCACGGCGCTGCTTTAGTTGTGGGCATGATCACTATCAAGCTGTGTGTCTATATGAATGAATGACAACTGCCAAACAGTGGGCAAGAGAAAGGTGGACCACACAGTAACTGTTCATGCCACCAAACACTACGTGCAGGACTCTCACGTGTGTTGGACTGCAATGATAGTTTCACAGAATGTGCTATCTGGTTTCTTCCCACTACTTCCATTTCTTTCCTGCTCCCACTATAGCCCTACACACACATCCATCTCAACTGCGTTCTCCTTTCACATTCTTTACTTCTCTCCTCTCCCCTTTCATCTTCCAACCCCCCCCCCCCTCCCCCCAACACAATCTACCAATGCTGGACCTAACACCCACTACACTGTCCCCACCATATCCCTGCATGCTTCCACAGGCAGCAGTATCATATTCCTCACCCTTATCCTACTTTTTAGTTTTTTTCTGTTACTGCATATATATTTTATTATGACCAGTGGCCTAGCCATGTCTAGATTAGGTGGGAATGTGAATGATTGCGAGTTGGCAAAGCCAACTAATGTGGAAGCAGAACAACTGGATATGGTGCCTGACTGACCTATAGCAAAACCTGAGGTCAGTGTTACGTTGGAATGTAACAGTTTGGTTGTGAATTGTTGAAGCCAACAAATGAGAAAACTGGTTATGTTGTTGGACTGACATGTAGTGTAGCCCAAGATCTACGTGAGAGTGATTGAACCAGTAACTGTATGGGCAGTGAGAAACAAACTAATGCCAAGTTCTATTAACATTTTTTGTTTTGTTGCAGATATTCTTTTTATCACCCACATCAAACAAGGGTGTGTTTTCATAATGGAGGCTATTTTGCCCTAACCTAAAGAAAAATTTACTGAAGCATTGCCTTTTAACTTTCTGACGAATCTTATTTGTGTCTAATCACCTTAGGGGAGCCCCACACATAACTGCATGCTAGGCAAGCACTCTTGCATAACATGCTTGAGAGTAAGATAAATTTGTGCTAGCTTCAGTACTGTACAACCAGCTTGAATTTCAGTAGTCCATGCTTGTGCCAGTGCTGAAGCGTGTACATGCTTGAGCTTGTGTATCAGCAATAGGGAGGCATATGCAAGCATTTGTCAGTGACCTGGTTTAATTTAATTTTTATTTGGTCCTGTTAAATTATGTTTTGCACAAAGGCTGTACTGCAATGCAGTTCAAGTCAAAGAATACAATATTACATGGAAAAAGGGGAGTAGGAAACTCAAAATTACTGCGAGACAGTTTCCACAGCATGTCTACCATGAATAGCTAATATGGGAATAACGTTTACATTTACTAGTCTTTCTTCATATGTTTTTATCTTCTGATTTTTTCTGCAACACAAGCAAGAAGGTTGCCAAAGCAAATGCATCATTGTCCAGGTACAACCATGCTTAAACAGTGTGTAGGTGTCAGGAATTTGTGCATGACTGCTGCTCATGTACATAAAAAATAGTTATGTGGAAAAGCACTATCTACCAAAATAAGTTCATGATGTTATGTACTGATCCCTGTATGTCACACAAAGTAGTATGTATCTGGAAAGTCAAGTACAGGAAAAAATACATGGCTATAAATGGGGATGATTTCAATGAACCTATGGAATTCATTAACACTGCTGAAGTGCCCTGCAGCCCATTATTCTGGCAACAATATATTACTATGTGAAATAATAGGTGCAATGAAACTACTGCTTTTGGACTTGGGTTCTCGGTGCGAACTTGGATAAGTAAGTGTACTTAACAAGTAGGAGAGGAAGAAATTGAAAAAGTCATGAAACCAATTAACTATAACGTCACTTAGAACTAGGGTAGTCCTGCATTAGATGAACTACTTTTCCTTGACAGATTAAGAAATATTTACACAGGTAATGAGCTAAGTGATTGTAACCGGACACCATTGTAACCTAATTTATCACTAAAAAGTATATAAGGGAAGGTTTTGCTGCAGATGAAGAGTAAGATTTATGACTTCATTCTTTGAAGTTAAAAACATGAAACTATAAAGAAAAATTTGGAGTAAGAATTAAAATCCATGTGCAAGAAATAAAAACATGGAGGTTTGCCGATGACATAGTGATTCTGTCAGAGACAGCGAAGGACTT
Source organism: Schistocerca gregaria (assembly GCF_023897955.1). NCBI lineage: Eukaryota > Metazoa > Arthropoda > Insecta > Orthoptera > Acrididae > Schistocerca > Schistocerca gregaria. The sequence goes on from NC_064927.1 coordinate 427,295,740, forward strand.
GGAAGAGCAGTTGTGTGGAATGGACAGTATTGAGAGGAGGATATAAGATGGTCATTAACAAAATCAAAACTAGGATAATGGAATGTAATTGAATTAAATCAGGTGATGCTGAGGAAATCAGATGAGGAAATGAGACAAAGTAGTAGACTAGTTTTGCTACTCGGGCAGCAAAATAACTGAGGATGGTCGAAGTCGAAAGAGTATAAAATGTAGACTGGTGATGGCAAGGAAAGCATTTCTGAAAAAGAGAAATTTGTTCACACTGAACATAGATTTAAGTGTCAGGAAGTCTTATGAAAGTATTTCCTTGGAGTGTAGCCATGTAAGGAAGTGAATCAAGTACAATGAACAGTTTAGACTAGAAGAGAACACAAGCTTTTGAAATGTGGTGCTGCAGAAGAATGCTGAAGATTAGATAAATGGCTCACATAATTCATGAGGAGGTACAGAAAAATCTGTGAAAAGCTGAATGTGTGGTGCAACTTGACTAGAAGAAGGCTTTGGTTGGTAGGACACATACTGAGGCATCAATGTATCACTAATTTAGTACAGGAGGGAAGCGTGAAGGGTAACAATCATAGAGGGAGACCAAGAGATGAATACACTAAGCAGACTCATAAGGATGTAGGTTGTGGTGGTTACTCTGAGATGATGATTCTTGTACTGGATAGAGTAGCATGGAGAGCTGCATCAAACCATTCTTTGGACTGAAGACCACTACAACAACACAGATAAAATTTAACAGCTTGCATATGATTATGGAAAACAGCTGACCTTACACGTAAAGAGTGTTGGTTTGTAAACAAAACACAAAACAGCTGGAACTGATTATGTTTCATGAACTGTTCAGCTCACTTTCTGAAAACCTAATAGCACTAACTTATTACGAGCAACAGCTTTAAATAAAGTAAATGTCATTTCATTCTGCTGGTTCAGCAGGAGACTGAATATACAATCTGGATGTTTTAGTTTGATCCTTGCATGAGTAATTGAACTGTGCAAATGAACTTTCCCTATCACAAGCGGAAAGAAATCTTGTTTTGCACTGAACTGGAAACCATTAAAAGATTGTCCAAAAGTTTCTAGGCTACTGGGTTAAAAACTGAATTACAGATGGCAGAAGAGAATGAAGACAAACCATAAAAAACTCATGATGTCTTTTCCAGTTATTCTTTTTGTATTTTATACCTGTAATTTTGCTGCCTTTTATTCATACATACTCTTTAGATGTATTAAATCAATAATATAAATATATAGTTGACAAAGTTAATAGGTATTAGGTGAATGTTTTAAGAGACATCTACCACATGTCGTGTTAAGGCATTAGTCTTGGCAGGTGTACATTTCATCAAAAATATGCTTCAACTGAACTATATTAGTGGACCTTTTGTTTACTACTACTAACTAGCAAATTTTCTAACTAGGTGAACATACTACTTTCACTGATAGTGCTAATTTAAACGAAAAAAAATAGTATTGAAGTGGGGCTTTCATAGGAAAAGCTCTATAACCCAAAATTTGTTAGAATGTGCCCCTCTGTATATTTATACTATATGCAATGACTACACTCCAAGCATTAAATGCTTTTATTAATCAGCAACATGATGGGTAAATTATGTTATTTTCACTCTTTGATTAGAGTGATATCTATAGATCATTAACTGAAACTAAAATATTCCACATTTAATATACGAAATATTTTATCAAATATTTGGTGACTTTAATGCTATAGCTGAAACTGATAAAACAATCTGCATTGTTATATATACTGGTATCGACATAGAAAGCATTTAACACATAACTATTGTAATAATTTCTTTCTATCAGTTTATGAAGTAGGAGACAACCAAAATACAGAGTAAAGAACCTTAATAAACTCACAGTTCAAATAATTGGGATTTGCGAGGCACTGAACAAATTCTAGTTCCACCTGAAATCTCAGGCGTTGTTGTTCCTCCGTTTCTGGACCGCCCACTGAAATTAGAAGGTAATTTCGTGAACAACATTTGCACTCCCTTAAAGAAACATGTTGACATAATTAGTGAGCTGACACGTATAATATTAGTTTGTTATACTAAAACTCATCTTCATTACAACGAGTTCAGTAATAAGTGACCAAACTTGGAGAAATACTGATTGAATATATGAATCTACAAACATATATTGTGATAACTTCTACTGTCATAATCATATGTTCCAAGTATTAACTAAGAAAACAAAACATTTCTACGAAAAACATAAATCGCATTCACCTGGAAGAAGATCAACTCTTCGATTATTCATAATCAACAAGGAATATAAGAACTCCCTAGCGGGAACTCAACTACAATTTTACTACGACACACCACCCTCCTCCCCTAAACTCGGCCGCAACATAGACGGCCATATTAATCCTCGCAGCGCGACACGCTACTGCGATAGTTATTGTGCCGCGCTACATGTATTGCAAAGATATGAGACAAGCTCACTTATCCAAGGATTATCTTTATATTTCCAACGAACGACAAGCAAATGTGTATCATCGACCGAACGACGTAAATACAAACAGCTGCTCACTTCGCTGTATACGCTTCTCACATGCGAGAGTATTGAAATCCTAATGGTAAACTGGCGAAGCATTCGCACCGAAGTGCCAGGGTTTGAAGCGCCCATAAAAAAAAGTTGAGCTTACATAATACTAGGTACAGAAAGCTGGTTGAATCCTGAAATTGATAGCAATGAGACTTTTACGGAAAATATAAGCGTATATCGAAAAACTAGGCAAATGAGAAATGGAGGTGGAGTATTTGTCACATTATATTAATCTATAGAGATAGAAACTGAAGTTGCATGTGAGACAGATTGGGTAAGACTCTATATTAGAAGTAGGCGTAAGATGATAATTGGATCATTATATCGCTCAGCGGACTCGTTTCGTGATGTAACCGATAACTTTAGAGAAAAACTTAATTCACTTTTATGTGTCACAGAGTAACATCTCTGATTGTAAATGAGGATCGCTTCTCCGCCAGGCGGTAGGGATCAATATTGTTCGTATGCTCGTAACGCTTTCACCAAGGTTTAACGGAAAAGTCGCGACACTTCGCCTCGATTTTGCTGCCTACTGCGCCAGCATCACGCCAAGCGGCCAGTAGTAAAACTGTTGAGTTCGGTGCAATCGTGGAAGCAAATAGTAGTTGTTTATTTTTGTTTGTACAACGGTTTTTGCAAGTGGGAGCGTAGCTTAGCGCAACGAATTGCAGTAACAACAAGAAGAAGATACCACATCTGTCTTTTTTTTTTTAGGTTTTCTGAGCACCCTGAGAGGTGTATACCATCGTGTTACTTAACTCTATCGTCAGGCTTCGGTTTCAAACTACATGCATATTGATGATTAATGTTTCGTTTTAGGAGAAAAAAATGGCTAGTGAAAAGCAGGCGAGAATATCTTATGAAAAAAGGCCCTGTTTACCTTTATACTGACGTTAACTCTTGTTCGCTACACGTCGACCAAAACTAGTTCATGAATGTAGACATTAATAAACTCGTGCGGAATGCAGTAACCACACTGTTTGACATCCCAAATAAGCCATCTCAGTTGACTATATGAACCGGAAACTGCCACAATGATTCGACAATCCGTCTAAAGCTGTAAAACACTCCGACGGCACGGAAGCAGCGAGTTCAACTCTCCACATTTCAGCGAAAAATTCATCTGAATCGTCACTACAGACCTGCTTTGACGTTGGAGTGGTAAAATTAGTGCAGTTATTCGTGGTCAGAGAAAGCGTGTGGAGTATCAGAATTTGCACATCGCTAGACTTCATGCAAAATTATTACATGACAAGGAAAGTGCCTATCATATTAACTACAGACAGCAACAGAAACTGTGACAGAAGGATGAAGTGCAGAAGGACAAACACATTTTGAAGCTTGTAGGATCCCGATATTAAAAAAAAAAAAGACGCCCTTAACTTCTTGTTAAGCCAGATTAGCATGCCATCTGTAAGATGGAAAGACGAAAATACGGTGTTTGCGTTAACATTTATTATAATACACCACTCAGGCACAAAGTTTTGGCAGAATGTTTTATGTTTCCATCAGTGCGTACCTTACAGAGGTATGTGGAAGGCATACAAATAAAATGTGGGGTAAGTGACAATACGTTCCACCTTCTAAAGCAGAAGACACAGTATTTCTCCTAAACTGATAGCCTAATTCATATGTCATTGGATGCAAAGTCTAATGGCAAATTTTACATAAGACAACACCTCTGACAGTATTATTGGCTTTGAGGTCTTGGGGTTTACACTGACAGTTTATTTCTCCCACTATTTGGCAGTTGCTTGTCCCACTTAGAATAATATACAGATGAAGGTCGTAGTTGTGGCACCAGGCGGCAATGACTAAAACACAGAAGGCCTACGGAACGACAAATGGAGCATCAATCTCTTTTCCACTTAGAGATACATGTCTGTGACTTATGTGTGAATCTGTGTGTTTATATTCCGTTCATATCAACATGGTAATCTGCAATTCTATCCAACGTCACAAGTGTTTCTTCACGAATGTGTTGTAACTTGCCATTGGATTCATGATTTTTGTCTGTAGTTGCTCTTATTTTAGAAACATTTTTAGAAACATCTATGTCTTCTAATATTACACAAATTGTTGCGAGCAAAAAAAAAAAAAAAAAAAATACAAATATTTCGTAAATCACATAGAAAAGGGATGCAAAACAAGCATTATGCTTACGACGCAACTGGCGTTCTCCTTTCTCGACACATAGAGCACTAGTGCTGCTCCAGCTGTCCAACGGCTACAATTTTTACAGCAATGAGTCTAGCGACTGTTACGTTAGACCGGGCGAACACATTGTAATCTATATGTACTTACTAACAAATATGTGGCAATCGTAACTCTGTTTGTGTCACTATTCTACTATCACATTGCCGATACCCCATTTCCCACAGTGGTGACCAAGAATTTCCGCGCCGCGCCGTGATTTTGCTGTTAAGTCGAAATCTGCCGCGCCGGTTATGTCATCAAGAATGCTGTCGTTACAAACGGTACAACCTCAACGTTTCCTCGTCAATGTCGACAACATCTATCAATAAGTGCTCGTGAATTCCATGAACATCCTGTGTGCGGAGTCGTTAAATATCTGCCAAGGCTTGGACGATACTACGATAAAACAGTGCCAAACGACATAGCCCCAATGCCTTTATTGTTCGTAACATTTTTGGACCAACCTCGCGTCGCCAAGTAGCGAATTGTGCCACGACGAGTCTCGAACTTACTGAGTGACTTCACGATAATTACATATTTGACACACAAAAAGCAATGGCCGCCCGCCTTTGTAAAAACATTAATCTAAGCACCTTCGACTTTCGCACAGGAAAAACATATCGTCTTCCAAAGCCAGTGATAATGAACGTTAGGACATTAGCGTTAATGACCTCAATCATACGGACGTCTCCCACAGTGCCATTATGGTTGAACAGCAAAGGGCAGTGCCATACCACTATGTCTTTCCGTTTCATCATTCATCTGTCAGTGGACTGTGCGATCACAGTTTACATCACCTTTCAGTACCTGTGGTTTCCAGTTTTCCAAATACTGTTACAACCATAGCGACGAAATGCGAGTTCCGCGAAAGCGACTATGACGTCACTTGTATTCCAGATGCCCAGCTGCACTGGGCATCTCAACCGATTTGCTTCCAGTCCAGCACCCAGCATCAAAACCAACTATGGACTCCGTGAATGCATTTTCCAGGACCTCGCTTCAGCGAGGTCAGATACCGCTGCCTTCCGGTTCGAGTGACGTCACACCCGCGTTAGCCGCGCCTCGGATGACTGCATGTCTGCACGAACTCCATGAGACACAGTAAGTGCTGCTGCATAATAAATGGACTATGCTGTCCTCCTTTATAGGTGGCGGGACCTCATGCACACTCACACATGTGTTTTCCGCCATTTCAGACATCTGACATTGGGAAAGTCTTATCTACTGCATCAGTCTCAGGACTTCACTCACACAACACAGCCATTCTTTGAACAGCCACCCGAATTTCATGCACATCGCCACGTGACGCCAGCGTCACGTACACCATGACATGACCCACCTCATTATCCACCGCCCTGCACCAAACCCCCTTTCCTGCCTGTTTCGCACACCAAAGCTCCCGCCCCTTGTGTGTCTCCTTTGCTGTGCCACGTTCACCTTGCGATGGTGCCTTACAATCAAATCACTGATGACCACCACCAACCAAAACTACCGTTGTTCCACCTTGATTCTCCCGTGATGTGGTCTGACCTCAGCGAGTGTTTGATGTCAGCCAGCGGCATCATTGGGGATGACGAGAATTTCACCACTCTTCTTAACGACCTCAGAGACAATGTGGATCTCATTAGAGATTGCTTTTACATGTTTCCACTTATCACAAATACGATACTGCCAAGACACTACTGGCATGACGACAGACACACACACCTGAGCAGCAGCTGCATCTCATCATCAATGAGAGTACTTTGGGCAACTACGGAGAGGAATTGTGGGTGCCACCACATCACTACATGCATCTCAACAGCACTAAAGTGCAGTCGATACCCAGTATACCTGCACCAAAACCGATCTTGCATGATCCCAGCCAAGCAGATTCAACATTCTGTGCAGACATAGACTGCCCGATGATGGCTGGACTGGCTCATGCCCTGGCCTCTACCATCTACATTTACATCTACAGCCATACTCCGCAAGCCATCTGACGGTGTGTGACGGAGGGTACCCTGAGTACCTCTATCGGTTCTCCCTTCTATTCCAGTCTCGTATTGTACGTGGAAAGAAGGATTGTCGGTATGCTTCTGTGTGGGCTCTAATCTCTCTGATTTTATCCTCATGGTCTCTTCGCGAGATATACGTAGGAGGGAACAATATACTGCTTGACTCTTCGGTGAAGGTATGTTCTCGAAACTTTAACAAAAGCCCGTACCGAGCTACTGAGCGTCTCTCCTGCAGTCTTCCGCTGGAGTTTATCTATCGTCTCTGTAACGCTTTAGCGATTACTAAACGATCCTCTAACGAAGCGCGCTGCTTTCCGTTGGATCTTCTCTATCTCTTCTATCAACCCTATCTGATACAGATCCCACACTGCTGAGCAGTATTCAAGCAGTGGGCGAACAAGCGTACTGTAATCTACTTCCTTTGTTTTCGGATTACATTTCCTTAGGATTCTTCCAATGAATCTCAGTCTGGCATCTGATTTACCGACAATCAACTTTATATGATCATTCCATTTTAAATCACTCCTAATGCGTACTCCCAGATAATTTATGGAATTAACTGCTTCCAGTTGCTGACCTGCTATATTGTAGCTAAATGATAAGTGATCTATCTTTCTATGTATTCACAGCACATTACACTTGTCTGCACTGAGATTCAATTGCCATTCCCTGCACCATGCGTCAATTCGCTGCAGATCCTCCTGCATTTCAGTACAATTTTCCATTTTTACAACCTCTCAATACACCACAGCATCATCTGCATAAAGCCTCACTGAACTTCAAAAATGTCATCCACGAGGTCATTTATGTATATTGTGAATAGCAACGGTCCTATGACACTCCCCTGCGGCACACCTGAAATCACTCTTACTTCGGAAGACTTCTCTCCATTGAGAATGACATGCTGCATTCTGTTATCTAGGAACACGTTTCATGGCTCCAGCTAGCAACAGTCGTCTACCCTGACAGCTGTGGTTGCCATTCTCCCAGCTGGCCACCACCCCAAATCTGTCCAACCGAAAGCTGTGCCAACCAAGTGATCGCCTGCTTCCACACCCAACACACAACAACGCTAAAGCTGGTTTTAAACCAGATTTTGCAGGATGCATAGAACTGCAGACAATCCTGCATCGACCCCATACCCCTTATGGGTATCAGAAGTAGGAGCACCAGGCCACTCTTCACTGATAAGATGCCTATGCATACCACAACAAAACAGCAATGATGTAGCATTTCAACAGGCAGATGGTCTCTGGCTATTCATACGTGACAGACGCCTGCACACGTATTTCCTCGTCGATACCGGGGCAGCCGTGAGCACCCTACTGCCTGCTCTCGAGCCTTCTGCACTGTCCTCGTCGCCACTGCAACTGCGCGTTGTCAGTGTCTCTGTAATCACAGTTGCTGGTACTGCACACATCACACTCGACCTCAGTGCAGGCAAATACCTTGGACATTCCTAATGGCAGAGACAGTTGAACCAATCCTGGGAGCCGACTTCCTTCAACACTACCAACTACTGCTGAATTAAAACCGCGCCCACCCATTATGAAGGGACAGCTGGCAGTTGATAGGTGGTGCAGTCAGTGATACGCTACTTACCAGCGCTGCTTCGCCCCTGGTCACGTTGCCACCACTCAACACACTACTTGACCTGAAGTTCAAAGTGAATCACTTTTCAGCCATCTACACTTAAATGAACATGAGTACCCATCATTACATCACGACAACGAGGCCACTCTCCTCACCAATGAATAACTACGGAGATGAATTGTAGATGCCATGACATCACTTCATGCAAGCTCAACAACATCTCATTGACCTTCATCATCTCAACACCAATTGCTACCATGGTGATGCTACTATGGACATTACCCAGGTTAGTGAAGCATCACAACCCCAACTCAAGTACGCTTCTGAGATAATGCTGTGTGACAATAACAGCAAGAGAGAATCAAGCCATGCCCCACTTCCTGGACTTGCTCCATGATCCCCCTTTAGACCACATACAATCTATGCCATGCAGGACTCTACAGACCACCACATTACAACCACATCAGGTCCCCCTGTCTGTTGTTTGTCCTGTTGTCTAGCTCCCCATAAACTTAAAGTGGCTAAAGCTGCTGTGGACGAACTTTTGTGAGGAATAGGAAGAGGAGATTAGTGTTTAATGTACCGTCAATAATACGTCATTAGAGACAGAGTCAAAGCTCGGATTAAGGAAGGATGGGGAAGGTGATTGGCCGTTCCCTTTGAAAGGAACCATACCTGCATTTGCCTAAAGCAATGTAGGGAGACCACAGAAAACCTTAATCTGGATGACCAGGTGTGTATTTGAACCATCGTCCTCCTGTATGAGACACAGTGTGCGAACCACTGCATCACCTTGCTGAGTAAATTTTGTGAGCTGGCATAATCAGACCATCAGGCAGTGCTTGGGACTCCCTAACTAAACTAGTTCCTAAGATGAATGGTACTTGATACCAATGCAGTGACTACCACTATCTCAATGCCCATGCAATCTTCGCAGCTACCCATTCTGAACCCACACCTTGACTGGTGCAAAAATATTCATCATTGTTGATTGTGAAACAGCATACCTGCAAAATCTCATAGATTATGAAGACGTACCAAAACCTACGATAATCACGTCATTCTGTCTCTCTGAGTTTTCTGCATGCTGTACAGACTAAGAAACGTGGCACAGACATAGCAGAGATTTATTGATAGGGTAATGTTCAATTTGCCTTTTTGTTTGGCCTTTCTAGATGACGTCATAATCTTTTTGGAAAACAAGTAAAACCATGACGACCACCTACGTGTCGTCCTTGATAAGCTGACATCTCAAACGTTCATGGTAAATGATGACAAATACCATCCTTGGCAACCCAATGTGACCTTTGATGGACACCACGTTTACATGTCTAGGCCGGCCGCTGTGGCCGAGCGGTTCTAGGCGCTTTAGTCCAGAGCCGCGCTGCTGCTACGGTCGCAAATTCGAATCCTTCCTTGGGCATGGATGTGTGTGATGTCCTTAGGTTAGTTAGGTTTAAGTATTTCTAAGTCTAGGGGCTCATGACATCACATGTTAAGTCCCATAATGCTTAGAGCCATTTGAACAATTTGTCATGTCTAGGTTGCGTCCTACTCCTACTAAAACTGACCAGATACGCCTCCTCCCACCTCACAACAACTACCAAGAGTTGCATAGGTTTTGGGGGGGTTTTAAATTTCTACCGGAGCCAATTGCCACACACCACTGAGACTTTGCTATCACTCACCCAAACACTGCACGACAAGAATACGTCTGGTAAGCGATGCCTCAATTAGCCACCACAAATGCATGTGGCCTTTGAAAAAATACAACAACGCCTGTTATAAGCCATGACCTTCACCCACCCATTGCCTGACGCACAGGTAATTATTGTGTCAGATGCTAACGATCACGTGATCAGGGCTGATTTGTAGCAAGAGATTGGTGGAACCACTCCACCAATCGAGTTTTTCTCATGCAAACTTACCGACACCAGAAAAAATGGCCCACAATTGACCATGGACTGCTATCCATATATGAAGCAATTGATCACTTTTCAAGAAGATGTTGAGGGGAGACCTCTTATCATGTACACAGACCATCGCCCATCAGCAGACGCATTTCGCAACCTGTCAGCAGATTCTGCACCCAGGAGACACTGCCACCTAGATTTAGTAGCACAGTTCACTTTTGACATGCCATATGTTAAAGGTGCTGATAATATTGTGGCAGACTGTCTTTCCTGTATCACAGCTACCTCTGTCAAACTGGACTTCTATAGAATCGCAGATGCACAAGCGACAGATCCAATCTCCACAGCTTGGTTAACAAACCAGACATTGGACTTCAGCTGCAGCAATGCACGCTACCAGGCGCGACAAACAAGTAGTTTGGTGTGACGTTTGAAACTGACGGGTCCGGCCAGTTGCCCCATAGCCGTGTCACAAGACAATTTTTTACCTTCTCTACAATCTTTCGTATTGTGCATCTTACTGTATGCCTCATCACAGAATGGTTTGTCTGGCCTAACATTAAAAAGGACTGTGCTACGTGGACCAGGACTCGCATTCTGTGCCATCAGGCAAAAACAGACCCCACACACAGCACCCCTCCCCCTCCATGGTACATTCCCGATTCCAATGGGGCTGTTTCAACTACTCCCCAAACTGCATCGTTACCATTACATTCTGTGAATAATAGATTCCATGACACAATAGGGGGAGGCTATGCTCATTGCCGCCTTATAAACAGCTGGACTGTCGAATTCGGCTGCCAGACCTCGTTAAGATCAGACCATGTTCAGCAATTTGAATCCCAGCTGTTCATTGACTTATGTCACCTGTGTGGATGCCACCAGTCCCACACAACTGTCTACCACCCTCAATCCAATAGCTTCATGAAACAGTGGCATTGAGCAATGAAAGCTGCTCTCTTGTGCCACTCAAAGTATTGGGCGGAAGCCCTTCCATAGGTTCTCCTGGGCATTCGGATGTCACATAAAGATGACCTTGACACATCGCTTGCTGAAATACTATACAGCCATTCCCTGACTCTACCTGCTGACTTTGTAGCACGTGAAATGGTCCCCACAGATTAGGACTTAACAGACTTAGTCATGCACATCTACATTCCAGCCCCATCCCATCACGTAACAACGAATTTTTATTCACGAATACCAGGTCACACGTCCTCATGCGACGATATGTACAGATTCAGTGGAACCTGGCCAACAACCGCCATTTACAGGGCCATGTCGAATGTTCAAGCATGATACAAACACTTTTGATATTGTAATTCCTGGAAAACAAACATCAGTCACATGAACCGACTTAAACGGGCTTGGACTTAAGCGGACCTGCCACAACAGACACTCCTGCCCCACTGGCTTCTACCGACGCGTCAGTAAATTTCCAAGCGCGTGTGAATCTCCGGAATTTTCTGCCTGACGACATATCTGTCATGTTACGTATATACCGATCTCATGGTTACTCCTACCTACACGGGCAGGCCAGCACTGTCACACAGTTTCATGGACACCACTCGTGTCTCGCCAGAAGTTGACATGACAGGACTCACCTCTCATTTTTCAGCTGATGCAATATTCGCCTTCACCATCCCAGCTTACACTGCTGCCGGACCTGTGACACCTCCTCTGGATGCAACAATGCAAGGCAACGCCGCCAACATGCTCCGCCTTCGGACACCGCCGCCGAACCAGCAACAATTACAGATGTCGCTGAGGCTACTTCCTTACCTGCTAACGCCACTCGCGGCAACCCGTTAGTCGTACCACAACGTCACACCCTTGGCATGACCTAAACTACCTGGCACACTTTGCTAAGTAGGACGTGTCTTCCATCGCACCCACTGTCACACAGCTGCCTTCATCACTTCAGGCCCTCCTCATGTGCTCCGGACTAAGGCGGTGCGGTGTGGCGGTGTAACATATCTGACTCTGTAAATGAGGATTGCTGCCCCACGAGGCAGTAGGGATCAGTATGCTCTGTATGCTCATTATGGTTATACATGCTATTTATATGCGCCTATCAATAAACAGTGTGGAAATCGCATCTCTACATTTTGTCACCATTCTACTATCACACTGTCTGCATCCCATTTACCAGATATGTAAGTTCCCAAGTCATACAGTAAACGTCAGTGGAGACTTTAAACACCCAACAATTAACTGGAAAGGTAACAGTTTTGCTAGTGTGTCACTGTTCTACTACCACATTGTCGGTACCCCATTTCCCGCTAACATAAGTTCCCCAGTCGTGAAGTAACAGTCAATAGAGACTTTAATCATATAAGAATTAATTGGAAAATCGCAGTTTTGTTAGTAGTAGATGTGATATGACATCGTGTGAAACATTACTAAATGACTTCCCTGGAAACTACGTAAAAGAGATAGCTAGAAACCCCAGTTGTGATCTAATGGTAATAAATAGACCTGACCTCTTTGAGGTCACATGTTTACATCGAAACTGATTTCAGTAATGGCACAGTAATGGTTTAACGACTACTAAAGTACAGGTGCAACTAAATCAAGCACCAAGAGATGTATTTTCAATAAACTACATACAAAATAAGTAGTCTCATATCTCAGTGAGGAACTTGACCATGCACTGGATAGATATCAACCCAATACGAGGGAACATGCATGGTATACATTCACTGTAAAGAAACTTATAAAGAAAGTGAAATTACCGCCTAATTAGCGAAAAAAAAGTGTAGGGCTATAGATAGAGAGTTGCTGAATAAAACGCGCACCGCGCTGGGTAACCGCGTGGTTTGGGGCCCCTTACCACAGTTCGCGCGGATCCCCCCATTGGAGGTTCGAATCCTCCCTTGGGCTTGGGTGTGTGTGTTGTCCTTAGCGTAAGTTACTTTAAGTCAGATTAAGTAGTGTGCAATCCTAGGCACCAATGACTTCAGCAGTTTGGTCTCATATGAACTTACCACAAATTAAAAAAAATCAAACACATAAATAAATAAAACGCGTTTGGTTGTCAAGAGGGGAATGCGTAATGCCTTCAGTGACTACCTGGCAGAATGCTGTCAAGTGATCTTTCACAGAACCCAAAGAAATTCTGGTCGTACATAAAGGCTTCTAGTGCACAAAAGTTAGTGTCCAGTCCCTAGTGAATGAGACAGGAACTAAAACTGATAGGAGCAAAGCAGAAGCTGAAATGCTTAACTCCATTCTCAAATGTTCGTTTACAAAGGAGAACTCAGGAGAACTGCCCCAATCCTCGAACCAATGAACAGTCGAATTAAATAAGTACTTGTGTCAGTGGTGTTGAGAAACAGCTGAATTCTTTAAAAATGAAAAAGCACCAAGACCCAATGGAATCTCTGTCGGATTCTATACTGAATTTGCAGCTGAGTTAGCCCCTCTTTTTATTGTAATCAGTCATAGATCCTTCAAACAAACAAAAAATGTGGCAAGTTTCTGGGGAAAAAAACCGGTGTCACACCCTTTTACAAGAAGGGTAGTAGAAATGTTCTACAAAACGACCATCCAATATCCTTGACATCGATTTTTTGTAGAATCTTGGAACATATTCTGAGCTCAAACATAATGAGCTATCTTGAATGGAATGACGTCCTCAATGCCAACCAGCATGGATTCCGAAAATATCGATCATATGAAACCCAATTCGTACTTTTCTCTCATGATATACTGAAAGCTTTGGATCAAGACAGTCACGAAGGTGCAGTATTTCTTGATTTCCGAAAAGCATTTGACTCAGGACCACACTGACACTTACTGTCAGAAGTACCATCATAAGGGGTATCAAGGAAATTTGTGACTGGCTTGAGAACGTTTTAGTTGGGAGGATGCAGCATGTTATCTTGGATAGAGAGTCATTGTCAGATGTAGAAGTAGCTTCGGGTGTGCCGCACAGAAGTGTGTTGGGATTCTTTCTGTTCATGTTGTATATCAGTGACCTTGCAGACAATGTTAACATTAACAAGATTTCAGAGTGGTGCAAAGATTGGCAACTTGTTTTAAATGTTCAGACACGCACTGCACAAAACGAAAAGTAGTCTCCTATGATTCTAGTATCAATGAGTCACTGTTGGAATCGGCCGACTCATACAAATACCTGGGTGTAAGACTTTGTAGTGATTTGCACTGGTATGATCATACAGACTAAATCATGGGTAAAGCATGTGGTAGGCATCGGCCTATTAGAAAAATGCTGGGCAGTTGGAATCAGTCTACGAAGAAGATTGCTTACAAATCACTTGAACGATGCGTTCTAGTGTCAGAGAGATAGTGAAGTAACTGAACTGGCGGACTCTTGTAGATAGATTTATCCCGAGAAAGTATATTAACAAAGTTTCGAGAACTGGCTTTAAATGGTGATTCTATGAATATACTACACCTGCCTATGTATCGCCCACATGGGGGTCGTGAAGATAAGATTAGAATAATGATTGTAGGCTCAGATGCATTTAAACAATAATTCTTTCCAGCCTCTATACATGAGTGGAATGGGAAGAAATCCTAATAAGTCACACAGTGGGATTTACCCTCTGCCATATTCTGACGGTAGTTTGCAGAGTATGATATAGATGTAAATGTAGATATTTTCTCGTTTGGTGAGATACATCTTGAACTGCAACTACAGTGAGCAGAAGTGTTTTTTGCAGTGTTTTATATGCTTCAGTGAACAATGAAATTAGGGACAGTTGACTAATGAAAGTGGTCATCCCTATGCACAGTAGAACGTGGGCGAACTAGCAACATACTGCCAATGACGCGATTCAAGTGAGGCTAAAGTCATAAGACAGTGTGCTGTGGAACATGGACGTCGACTCCACAAACTGTAACTGAAGAAGTAGGTGTTTATCTGAAGAGACGGTTGCTGAGAACGGTTAGCGTAACCAGAATCAAAGAAATTACTGAATAAAACTGTTGATGGCTCTATATATATTGTATTACTGTAACTTGGAACTCTCTGAAGAACGAGATAAAATTCATTTTTTTGTTATTAACGTAAGAAAACACTGTAAAGCTAATGCAAAAACTGCCCTGACAAATCCTAGGGAGAACAATGTTGTTGCAGTCAGAGTGAGAGGCATAAAGTAAGTGCATATGACATTTAAGGATTTCCCAGGCAGCATAAAATACGGAGAAAATGATAGCCTTGCTGATGGCAGCAACAGGATACTCACTCATAAAACACCAAAACCACAAACAGAGTATGCAAACGGAAACTTAAAGAATGTTTACAGGTGGAGAGTACCAGTATGTAATAAATTAAGAACGAACATCAAGAAAACGAAAACATTCCTGTTGGGCTGAGCTTAGATGATGGACACATAAAATGTGTTAAGCAGGGTTTCCACATGCTACAAACATGAAACCACTTGGTCACCATTCGGGTGGCGTCGTCGAAGCTGCATATGGAAACATCCAAATTCTTATGGCGTCACTCGAGTGACATCATTTTAGCCATATCGCAAAAATTAAAAAAGTTATAACTCGATGACGTCCCTTACTTCTCACACCACCGATTAAAATTCATTTCATGTAGAAAGGAGGCCCAATTTTCAGTCGTGCTGCTCATCCCTCTTCATTAACTGCAAGCTGCCAATAAGATTCATTGTCTCTCCCAGCAGCTAGCCGCGAGTTACAACTACAGTGCGAGAATCTCCCTCCCGCACGCTGCGCTGTTGTACTTCGCGACAATGTAGTTCATTCACAGAGAGACCGAATTATTCATTTAGCTGTCAATGTTACTTTCTTGTAGCAGCATAGCTGTGGATGTCTCTCTCTGTACAGGCTTTAGTGCGATTTCCAAATATGTGTGTCAGATGACGGCAATAAACGTGGGGCTTCACAAGCAGATGAGTAGGTTTGTTCTCGTACTTACAACATTTTCGAACGTGGATCAGAAACGTGACTCTTATTTTTGACATTTTGAAGACACAGGAACGAGCTGCAGAAGTATGTGTCGGCAAGAGTTGTTGTTGTTGTTGTTGTGGTCTTCAGTCCTGAGGCTGGTTTGATGCAGCTCTCCATGCTACTCTATCCTGTGCAAGCTTCTTCATCTCCCAGTACCTACTGCAACCTACATCCTTCTGAATCTACTTAGTGTATTCATCTCTTGGTCTCCCTCTACGATTTTTACCCTCCACGCTGCCCTCCAATACTAAATTTGTGATCCCTTGATGCCTCAGAACATGTCCTACCAACCGATCCCTTCTTCTAGTCAAGTTGTGCCACAAACTCATCTTCTCCCCAATCCTATTCAATAACTCCTCATTAGTTACATGATCTACCCATCTAATCTTCAGCATTCTTCTGTAGCACCACATTTCGAAAGCTTCTATTCTCTTTTTATCTAAACTATTTATTGTCCACGTTTCACTTCCATACATGGCTACACCCCATACAAATACTTTCAGAAACGACTTCCTGACACTTAAATCTATACTCGATGTTAATAAATTCCTCTTCTTCAGAAATGATTTCCTTGCCATTGCCAGTCTATATTTTATATCCTCTATACTTCGATCATCATCAGTTATTTTGCTCCCCAAATAGCAAAACTCCTTTACTACTTTAAGTGTCTCATTTCCTAATCTAATTCCCTCAGCATCACCCGTCTTAATTCGACTACATTCCATTATCCTCGTTTTGCTTTTGTTGATGTTCATCTTTTATCCTCCTTTCAAGACATTGTCCATCCCATTCAACTGCTCTTCCAAGTCCTTTGCTGTCTCTGACAGAATTACAATGTCATCGGCGAACCTCCAAGTTTTTATTTCTTTTCCATGGATTTTAATACCTACTCCAAATTTTTCTTTTGTTTGCTTTACTGCTTGCTCAATATACGAATTGAATAACATCGGGGAGAGGTTACAACCCTGTCTTACTCCCTTCCCAACCACTGCTTCCCTTTCATGCTCCTCGACTCTTATAACTGCCATCTGGTTTCTGTACAAATTGTAAATAGCCTTTCGCTCCCTGTATTTTACCCCTGCCACCCTTAGAATTTGAAAGAGAGTATTCCAGTCAACATTGTCAAAAGCTTTCTCTAAGTCTACAAATGCTAGAAACGTAGGTTTGCCATTCCTTAATCTTTCTTCTAAGATAAGTCGTAAGGTCAGTATTGCCTCACATGTTCCAGTATTTCTACAGAATCCAAACTGATCTTCCCCGAGGTCGGCTTCTACTAGTTTTTCCATTCGTGCGTAAAGAATTCGTGGTAGTATTTTTCAGCTGTGGCTTATTAAACTGACTGTTCGGTAATTTTCACATCTGTCAACACCTGCTTTCTTTGGGATTGGAATTATTATGTTCTTCTTGAAGTCTGACGGTATTTCGCTGGTCCCATACATCTTGCTCATCAGATGGTAAAGTTTTGTCAGGACTGGCTCACCCATGGCTGTCAGTAGTTCTAATGGAATGTGTCTACTCTTGAGACCTTGTTTCGACTCAGGTCTTTCAGTGCTCTGTCAAAGAGAGAATAGTAAATGAAAATGTCAAAGCTATAGAAATTCCAGGAAAATTTGGTTTCGGTAGCCTGGAAAGTATCGAAATCGCAAGAAACCTGTAGCACAAATAGTTGGTTTTTGACAATAATACATCAATGCGCTCTGTTTGAAATGTATATAAGTAGTGAATACCCGACATCACAACAACTTGTTAAATAATGCATGTGAAAATTGGCTTTAGAGGTAGGGCTTCGTCAGTACAAAGAATTTTAAGATTTTCGTTTCTGATTGAAAGAAGTGACGTAGGTGCGGTACAAACCATATCCCTTCTAAAATGCACGATACATGAGAATGATATTGTTCAAAAGTGTATTACTCTGATGAAACGTAGGTGAATCAGAATCATTCCATGAATATCTGCTGGTAAATGAATGATGGTACTAGCGATTTTAAAGTTCCCTTAGGAAAAGTCTCTCAGATAACTATTCTCTTCTTCTAGGTTTGTTGCTGAGAGTAAAATTATAGGTGTAAGATAAACAGCACTGGCTATCGTTCGGAAATGAACGTTGTCAGTTTCAAGAAGTAGTTCAATGAAGAATATCTTACTTTGAAGTCGGTCACTGTAATTACCTTCACAGTTATCATTCAGCTGTTACAGAGAAAACATGAAGTACAAACACCAGGAAAGCACATGTTGTGCTCTGGCTTAAAAATAAAAATATTCCGCACTTACAAGCCAGACTCGTGGCGAACTTCTGCAGCTCGTTAATTTGTACAAGTCAAGTGATAGAACGTACAAATTTTACTTTCCTGTCACTTGAATGTGATCACACAGTTTTACATTTACTCACATATCATGTCAGTATAAACCAACAGAATTAATTTGGGCGTAGGTAAAAAGATATGTGGGAAAAAAGACTTATAAGATAACAGGGACTCAATCGTTTGTGCCCTCTTGGGCCCATTGAAAAGTTTCAGAAAGAATACTTTGATAGGGAGGTGAAGATGGATATAAGCCCTGAACCTATCATCCTAAATTTACCGTTACATGGTTCAACACGACTCAAAATAGCACTGACGATGGTATTACGTTGTAGACTTTGCAACCGAGTAAGGCAATGATATTTCTTGGTTTTAAAGTTCCATTGTTACCAAAATGTGTTTGTCAACATATCAATTGCATACATTGTACGTGGGGAGCTCCCAGCCTTTAATGATCAGGGATTTGTATCTTACGAATTATGCAGACTATAATATTCAACATTTTGCCAAAGGAGAAGTCAAAGTTTCCATGCGTACTGTATGCCCTAATTATTCGCGAGAATTCGGATGGACGAATACGTCAAAAAAGCCAGTATTGTGACAAGTAACCCCTATAATTTCGAAGGCACGAATTGGAAAATCCAATAAAATGCATTTTATTGCCCTTAAAGATTTGAATGTATAGTGCAATGTAGTGTAGGCAAATTAACCTGACTGTTGACACTCATAACGCTCATTGATAGTGAATAATATACAATGACAATATTTTACGATAGTCTACTGCACTAGTCTTTTCTACCAGTAATTCTTTTTTACGTACAGTGATTCACATTTAACTACAATAAGACACACCCACACACACGAATTATATGAATTTAAGAAATTACATGTTGTAGAAACAGTTGTCAACCATATACAATGATTTCGATTTAAGTTTGAAACTAATTTTCTAGTGTATTGTATTTCACTCATAATACAGTCGAAGTTGCATTAAATACGAATTATAGCAACCAATTTCGATTATCTTGTTGTCAGACAATGTCAGTCTGAGAAAAATTGTAGTTGACATCTTCACAAAGCTGCTTTGGATGTTCTTCTCTTCCAACACCATGCAGACTAAAGCTGTGGGCAGTGAGATTTCTCTCATGTTGTCGCTTGATCGAAATCTGTTTCAAGATGTGTTATTTCCCTTAAAGATTTGAATATCTAATGCGATGTAGCACAGGCAAATTAACCTGACTGTTGACTGCAGCAACACAGTTCGGCAATGCGGACTTTATTTGCTCAGTATCTGCCATCATGCACGCGCAAACCTCATCCCCTCCACGTTTACCTATCGTTCTACGTCTGTGCGTGGAAGTGCCTTCCTGCGTATAGTATAATTGAAGCTAACATGCCATACTTGATGGTTTTCATATTTATCCTTGAGTAGTACGAAAGTCTGTAGTTTCAATACTACACCATATTAAATATCTCTCCAAAAGCTTTGTTTTGAGAATGGTTATTATGGTAAGTGATGGGATGTATGCTTGTGGTGTATAAAGGTTTTAACAATGCAGTTATGAGCGCATAATAGTCAATTTATGTAGTGAAAATACATGAAGTTTCTATTATATGACGTGTGGATAGAATTTTTGTGTAAGCAGGTGTTTTTTTGTGACTTCTGAAATTTTCCCGGCGTATTTGTTCTTCTAATAATTTCCGGGTATGCAGCCGGATCCCGTCGACATTCTGCCACGATATTTCGGCCCAGAGACGTCCGGCCATCATCAGGTGAGTACACAACTACTGAAGAGCCCAGGTGCAGTCGCGGTATTTATACCGATTCTCTCGGTATAAATACCGCGACTGCACCTGGGCTCTTCAGTAGTTGTGTACTCACCTGATGATGGCCGGACGTCTCTGGGCCGAAATATCGTGGCAGAATGTCGACGGGATCCGGCTGCATACCCGGAAATTATTAGAAGAGGTGTTTTTTTAATTAGTGGTAGTGATTTATGATTTCACAACAGCTCACATTATTCCAAAATCCTTGAAAATTAATTCAGTACTGGAAATAAATTCAGATTCTAGTACTGGAAACTTCAATCCTCTTTAAACATTTGTGTTGCAGATTTAAGACAGGAAGTAACAAGGTTTCTGGTGGCAGTATTATTTCAGACTGAGTGTAGTCTCTTTTAGTGTATTGGCAAGAAGCATAGCTGCAAAATAAGTTCAGTATTTCACACTATTTAACTGATATGGAGTACATGAGTAAAATTATTAGTTTTGAAATTAATCTTGGAAGCACCATACACTGCATCCAATGCGACACACAAATATTTGAAATTGTACTTTTGAGAACGTGGTATAGGCCTAAATATTGGAAAGATGTAGTTGCATTAGAGCAAACATCGAAGTGTCACTTCTAGTTACACTTGAGCCAGATTGCATCTTTAATGTATCAGATTTTTTTATAGAGCTCAGACCACATCTCCACAAGTAAATTAGCTTTTGTGATCTTAAAGTGTTCCATGTATGGGTCATCATTTGCAAGCGCTATGTTCATTACTTTGTTTGATATTTCTGTGTCATTTTTGCACGAATTCCACTACCAAATCCAACATTTGTGCTTTCTCTTCTTATTGCTGGATTCTTGGCTCAGCTCTAATACCAGAACCTCACTGACAATCGCAATGCCTGTACAAATAATGCCAGAGGGTATCATATTGAAAACAGTGTCAGAATAATTTCAAAATGAGTGTTTGGAAATAGCAAAACATGGCGCCACTGCCATAACAGCTCTCATCTCACTTGCGGCCTTGTCACTTTCGTTTTTTTGACTCCACCTGAGCATTACTTGAAGACCCAGTGGTACCAACTGAGTGTCAGTTTTCTTGACTGGAGTCACTACTCAATCAAGCAGCTAAAGTGATGTCACAATTCGTGGTAATCTTTAGTGGCACCATGAGTTGCTGTTCACTCAGGATGTCACAAATTCTATGGGTGGTAGTTTTCAGTATGTCGTCAACTGGCAACATATGAGCGTGTATTAACGTTATGCTGTAGGTTATGGGCCAATTCACAGTGGCCATGAGGTCGCATCATGACAAAACATTCCAGAATGCATTTCAAATCGCGGCATTCAAGCGGGCCATCAAAGGACCATCATATCATGTCATGTCAAGATTTCTCAGGAAGAAATATTTGATGGTGTCCTCGTCTGCTAACGTCGAAAGTTAATCTATTTTCGCTCAATTCACTCATGTTTTATTAGTAGATCTTGTGCATTTGTTTCTTCTTAATATTTATTTTGCCATTTGGTTTTTTGTGGAAAATTGCAAATGTTCCAAGAAAACCAGGTTATTTTTTCTATTGAATGTTTATCCACAAGCAAGGTCAGATATCTCAGAGCAGAAAATTATTTAGGTTTTACAGTAAGAGAAAACAGTGGTGACACGCTCTATATACATAAGAAAATACTTTGATGAAGCAATTTGCCTTCAATAACGTTTTAATTGAAAAAGTCAGCTCTAATGAAGGATAAAAATAGAGTTGTTTATAAAGTGCTTAATTATACAAGGGAAAAAGAGGTAATGGATAATGAAACAGGCCCTCTTTATTTCTTATAAATATTTTTTGATGTATTATTAAGTAGACATTTTCGCTAGCAAATAAATGCCTTTGATTTGTAATGGTGTTTCACAGCTCTTCACCACACAAAATTGTTCAAGATCATACGCCATGAAGTCTGCTTTAGTCATTAATAAAGTTCGTTGTTATTATTTCCTCAATTCCGATACTATACTTCGACTTTTTGTATGACAGGTATCAACTCATAACATCACTTTCACCATTTAATACTGGGCTAATCAAACTGATGTGATGTTGTGTGATGAACAGTGCAGTGATGTGATGTGACATGATGTGTGAATTGACCTTATGATATTAGAGCTGTGACGAGAGTTAAGATAAGTAAGTAACAAGAAAAACGAAAACCAAATGTAGGGTATCAAAATAGTTTTCATGCAAGAGTAAAAATACAGGCCACAAACACAAAAAACACTCAGAGACGAAAATGTTGTCTGCTATGGCAAAGCAATCAACAACTGACATGTAAAAACTGTATTATACACAGATACATCAGTGTTCCAAGATTTTAGAGTCTTAATATATTCGTAAATGTAGATATTTGAATACCTCTAATTTTTAGTTTGACAGCTGTCATATCACACTCAGGAGCTATTTCCCACATATAATCCCTAGTTTACAAAGTGCCTGGTCTCAAAAACTGCAAGGTTAGTACAATTCATGTTTTTGTTACATGGTAAGTTTATTAATTTATGGAACCAAAAATCTTTTAAGATTGCAGTTTTTCTGTAACAAAATGAAAATACACTGAAGTTGAACAGAATATAGCGCAATTACTCCATGATAACTGACACAATGCCTGTGTTTCAAAACAGAGCCATTAGGCCATAGTCAAATGTAGTTATTCAGTGGTGGAGGATGGCTGGTGACATAACAACTACAACCATGTTAAAATTTTTATGACATAGAAAAAGTTGCATTACTTGAATGATGCCACTCAAAAAGGTTGTTCATAAATGCAACCAAAGAGACATTGTTGAATGCTTCTAGCTGTGGCCTCACTTCAGCTGCATGTTTGAATCTGTTTCATAGCCAGGTTTCCGCAGGCAACAGAAATGGTGCCACTTGGCTGTCACGCGAGAGGTGTCAGTGAAGTTGTATGTGGAAACACCCAAATAGCTGTGGTGCCACTTGGCTAACGCCACTTTTGCCATTCCACAAAAGTTAGTCACTGTAATTTTGTGACATCACTTTCCTTCTTTAACCATCGATTAGCATATTTTGACTGCCCTCTATTTCTTAAGTACCAGCACAATATTTTGGTTTTCAAGTAAACAGTATTATGCTGTGTGTGTGTGTGTGTGTGTGTGTGTGTGTGTGTGTGTGTGTGTGTGTGTATTTCATTGTACTTAAAAAGACTAAAAAGTGGTTGTTAGCAACAACTGCAAAGTTTACTGAACTACATAATGAATGACCATGTTTAAGGAAATATAGAAACCTGAGCTTCAGATACAGAAATATGAGCGTTGCCTGAGATTGTGAATGGCATATGAGAACATGTCCCCAGTTACGATTTCTTTATAGCAAAATGTAAAATTAGCATTCACAATGTCCACATCAGTGAACAGGACAATGTGATAAAACCTTATAAGTGTGGTATGTCTTTCTGTTGATCTGGTACCCAAAAAACTGAATTAAAGGATTGTAACAAACGCAAACTCATAAAAATTAACTGCAGTAAAAAGCTTGTCATTCTCTTTTATGTGATTTTGAAAAAAAATCTGGTCTTAATTTAAAATACCAAGTAGCAAATGGATCAAAATAATTTATTGATTTCTTACTATACTCTATCAATATAAAAAATTCATTTTATGCTTTATTGTATGCATGTAGCTACAATGAATACAGAAGGATGCGGCATAAGATTTAATTCTACATCATGAGCACCAACAACATGAGGTATCTGTTTTTATTTTAAATGAGATCCATGACCCTGTGGTGTGTATCTAAGTGAAACCCATGTCTTCAATAGTTCCATAATCGTTATCAAGCTCGACCTGGGCTTAGCATCCTATTTAGGTATCCCGAGCATAGCTGATGAAACCATCACAACTGCAGGAAAAGGCAGTATCAGCACCCACTGGAGATCACTCTCTTCTGGATCTTCCACCAAGAGTCCTGATACCTGCTCCCATCTGATACTAACACAGAATACCTCTCTTTACTTCACTCCCAGCTTTCCTTGGCATAGCTGACCGGGGAATCACATCTAATTTTCTCTCACCTAAGTGTACTTGGACAACAATCGTTCTGCCAGTCAGATGAGTGTTCCATTTCCCCATCATATAAAGGGTCTTACCACACATAGGGAAAGATTGTTTTCACAGACCTGTGTGTCGCCAATTTGTCACGAAAATAACTATTTTGTGAACACAAGAACGCATTCTCCACACTCTCCTTGTCACACAGCTGTTGTATGGGTGTGGCTTAGACTGTTTGGCTCGAGAGAACTCTGTGAGGAATAGCTCGTGAAAAGTAGATGTGTTGTGAACAAGGGACTCGTTTCCTATTGCAGTGATTAGCATGTAATCAAGCATGCGTCGTCTCAGTGAGGAGACACTGCTCGAGTAACTACTGCTCTGACACCAGCAAGTTATGCCACTTGTAGTACAAAACCAGCTCCTAGACTAGTAACTGACTTTTTCCTGGACAAAATAAATGAGAAGAGATGACTCACCTTAGCGTCTCGCACAACTATGGCGCCGATTCAACAACAACGCCGGAAAAAGTCGCTAGATTTCTAATGGTTCAACACCTCCAGCCTTGCAGGTACAACCTGCCTTCTATGAACAGACAACGAAAGGGGGGCAGCATCTGTTGAAAAGAAAGAAAGCACCTCCACACAGTAAGGACATACAGATATATTAAAAGTTAAAAAGTGAGCGAGAAACTTTTCACTGCATGGTTATAAAATCCACTCAACCATGGCTTTGCAGTGAGTTGTCCCAAACTGCATGGAAAATGGAATGTTTGAAGAGTGGGGGATCAGTGTGGGTTTGGCAAAAACCACTACTCAGCAACTGCCCTTACTTTTTTCTATTGTCTTTGTATAGTTGATACAATTTTGCATATCATAGTCAAGGTCACAGGTGACACATATCAAGTTCATACTGGAGAAGGGGATGGAGTGAGGAGAGGGATGAGCGAAGCGGAAGGGTAGGCCAGACAACTGCACTATGTCGATGTCATTGTGCTGCCTGCCAGTTGCTGTGTGGCAATGGGGCACTTACATCTCAGCCAATGCCCTTCTAGGTCAGAACCCCCACCCTCTGATTAGTTTCGATATTTATAATTCGATTGTGTGAGTGCCACCATTTGCTGTCTGCACTTCATGTAGTTGTGAGGATTAAGGGGTTCACTGCTTTCAGACTATATGCTCTCCATTCTGGCTTAGTGCTCTGTAATGGAGGATTAGGGTGTTAGTATTTCTTATAAGAAACTATTTTGTTTGTTATTAATGCAATTAAATGATATGTCAATTTCATCATGTCCTGCAGAGAACCATAATTAATTTAGGACTCAAAAGTACCTGCATTATTTATCAATCATGTGCTATTATCCTTCATTGTAGGGCTGTGGTGTAGTGAGAAGCAGAGTTAAAAAATTGTGAGGTTAGGGGGTAACATACTTTGACAGTATAACATGTTGGTGTCATAGCATAGCCTGCAAAATGTTAGTTATGCGACCCCCTGCTCTCAGGCCCTTCGCTTTGAATTATTTATTGAAAAAGTTGCATTGTTGTTGGAGTATTTCACACTGTATGCACATTCACACCTCATAGGTAACATGAATCTAGAATGCTAGCTTAGCAGTGTTTCCTTCTGTGAACATGACGAGAAGTCATGTAATCAAAAATGAGTAAAGAATCACAAATGGCAAGTACAAGTATTTCACCTAAAATATGTAACAAATGGCGTATATTCATGCATCTACCATGCATATACTATTAAGAACTAATCCACCGCCATCACCTGAATTACGAACATATGCCAGAGCAGTGTCAATGAGGTAACTCATCGAAAATATAAGCTTCAACACGAAGAGACAATGTGTAAACACACAAACTGAAATGCAAATACGCGCCTGTCTGTGCTGAGATGATGTATAGTGACACAGACTAAAATGAAAATGTGTGCCTGTCTGACATTAAGACAGCAAATTAATTTTGAGTCCTTCAAGACAATGAGTTGCAATACTAGTCAGTAAGAATTGTGGATCTTTAATTATTATTATTATTTGAGACAGGAAATACATGTCAGAAAAAAGTACTAAGAAGAGAACACTCCCAAGTGTCCATAAAAGATCGTGATGATATCTAGTGGTATGTAGTGCAAACTGTATTTTTTTGTTTGTGCCCAATTTCACTTTTAAGTGGTAAAACACACCCTAAAAGTAATTTGGCATTTTAGGTTTAGACAGAATATAGAAAATATATAAAAATGTTTTTCACATAAAAGTTAATTTGTAATTAATAGTCTTGAAAACTGTTTAATCAAATTTCGTAATAACTTAAAATTTCGCAAAATACCCTACCACAATTAATTAATTCTGAAAAATGAAAACTTTTATTACAACATAAATTACAGAAGTTTCATTACAGAGGGATGCTTGTAACTGAAAAGCCTCTTTGATTTATGTTGTAACAAAAGTTTTCATTTTCCAAAATTATTTAATGGTGGTGAGGTATTTTGCAAAATTTCAGATTGTTACAAAACTTGATTATATGGTTTCAAGATAATTAGTTACATATCAACTCTTCCATGAAAAAATCATTTTTATCATTGTTTCTAAGATATTTCCTCTAAATGTAAAATGCTAAATTATCTTTTCAGATGCATTTAACCCCCTAAAAGTGAAATTGACCACAAACAAAAAAATATGTGTTCCAATATTTTGCCCCCTCTACACACTTAGCAAGTTTCATCAAGTATATTTATTGACACTTAGGAAAGATCCCTCATAGCTAACCAGACTGACAGTATGAATGTATTTAGTTTGACCCACTCTCGATGCAAGTCACAATAAACCCTCAAATCAAATGACACAGGCTTACTGGAGGTTATGTGCAATAATGACTCTACACAAAGTTTGCAATTAGAAAAGTGGTACCAATGCTCTCTAGAAAATCTGTAGACTATATTGCCTATAAGCAGCTATTAAATAATACCACTATCTAACAAAAATGTGTGATGCACTTAATGTACCCAAAACACAAATAAACGCCATATTGGGAAGGGATGAAGGAAGTGTTCCATTTTAGGAACAAAGACATCGTTCAATTTGAGGAAGAAAGAAGATTTTTATTACAGTATGTCACTTAAACTGCAGAATGATATGTTTTCCTTCAATATGCTCATGAGGTGACCAAAGATGCTGACAGAGAGATTTGTAGCGTTTCCAAAGACGATGGCAGAGTCATTATTTCGAAAATAAATAAAATTATTTATCATTTATATGTAAGGTAGCAAAACTGCAAGCTCTGTGGAGCATTACATTGAATATTCTCACTTATAAAAGTGCTTCTATAAATTATTAAAATACATACAACTTACATGTTTATTGTAACAGGCCTGACCTCAACGAAACATTTGAGCAAAAGTAATTTATCTGTACTTCATCTCTCAAGTACAATATGTTTATATATTTAGCTAGCGATATACATTTGAATTCTCTGGAAGTCTCAAGAACGACTTTGTGTTAAGTAGGTTAGACAAGTCCCTGATAGGTTGAAAGATAGAGAAACATGTTGTTCTCAGAGCAACATTTATGCCTATATAAAGTATCTCAAATAGACATCAAACCATCCAGATTCCTTAAAAATGGCAGTAAGAGCTATTTACCAAAGAGGGTGCGTATTGTGTGTCCACCTACTGTGAGCTTTCAACACTCCTTGACTCAAGACAGCTAACTGTGGTTACTGAGAAAAAAGCAGTATATAGCTAACTAATAGAAGTTATTTTTCCTCTGGTTGTGAAGTGAGGGGTGGGGGGGGGGGGGAGGTAACTGACATTGTTACAGCTGTAGAGAGCACTCTAGCCAATCTAGACAATGACTGTTTGATGTGTTTAAGGTTAGTTGCTATTAAAAACTTGCATAGTCAGTGTCCTGGCCAGTCTTTTTTATGGCAGCTGGGGGATGTGAGTGCTCCTCTGACCAGAGTATATATAAAGTGTGCAATTATTCTTCCAATAAGAAAAGTCTACTCCATAACAAGACATGGAAGTACAATTTTGAGGAGTCATCCTTCTGTACCCCCCCCCCCCTGCCCCCCAGTGACGTCACATCTTTGGAACCTTTCTGCAGCTTCAAGTGGATGATGCATTCATCTCGCCCAATGCTGTGCCTGTGAGAAAGATCACAAGCTGGACCCACATCTGTGCACAGTGGCCTTGGTGGAGAGCTTACAAGTGCTGGCAATGAAGGATGGATGCAGTGTCAGCAAAGGTTTTCCACTGATTGCAGTGTTGTGTGCCTGTTTGAAGTGAAAAATCATTGCATCCCAAACCATATAATTTACTTCGACATATGCTGTGTATAAGTACCCAGATGATTTGAATTACTTGTTTTTGTTGCAGGGTGATATCGAAGTAATTAATTATATAATGGGCTGCCATACTTACAAATGTGCCATGGGTTGGCCACATCTCTTTCTCTCTCTCTCTCTCTCTCTCTCTCTATCTCTCTCTCTCTGTCACACACACACACACACACACACACACACACACACACACACACACACACACGCGCGCGCGCGCGCGCGCTTGCGCGCGCGCCAGCAACATATGCAAATGGCTGGAGCAGGAGATGTTTGATGTCTGGCAGAAGCGATGGGAGGGATAAAAAGGGAATCACAGTAAGTCTCTTGGTGACTGCAGTGAACACACTGTACACAGAAGAACCATTCAACAATCTGCATAAACTATATATGACCAAAAAGTATTAGCACATTAACAGAGATAAATGTTCCTACATGTGTCCAAAAAAATACAGCTCATCTCGTCTGGTATGCGATGGAAAGTACTGCTTTATTTCCTCTTATGGGCATAGGAGTATGCCAACATGTGATAATTCCTAAATAACATAATTCATTGGCACTCAATAGGCTTTTCTTTCGTTTAAATATATTAAGATGGTGCACAAGTTTGTAGTGTTTTTGTTTTGCGTGTTCGTATTCCGGTTGCTATTGGTTTATTTATCGACTGTCCTTTTTACTTTTAGTTTGCTGTTGCTATTTGAGTTTACATATTGTCATTTGGAGATGGTGAGTGGAGCTGTGGTTGCTAGAAAATGGAGTACCAAGTGGAGAAATCGGAACATTTTCGACATATTCTTCTGACTGAGTTCCATATAAGAGTGACAGGAGCAAAGGCTACCTGAAACACTCACTTAGTCGGTTGGTTGATTTGAGGGAAGGGACCAAACAACAAGGTCATCTGTCCCATCGGATTAGGGAAGGATGGGGAAGGAATTTGGCCATGGCCTTTCAAAAGAACCTTTCCAGCATTTGCCTGAAGAGATCTAGAGAAATCATGGAAAACGTAAATCAGGATGGCCAGACGTGTGGTTGAAACGTCGTCCTCCCAAATGTGAGTCCAGTCTGCTAACCACCATGCCACCTCAATCACTCGTTTGCTTAGTGTGTGGGACTAATGCCACTGGACAGCGAAAGGTAAGAAAATGGTTTTCTGGTTTTAAGGAGGATCCTTTTGATAATAGCGACTCTCCACATTCAGAAAGACCTTTGGGGCTTTGTGAAGATTGTTTGAACATATTAATCCAAAGTGATCTCTGTTAGTGTAGTAAGAACTGGCAGATGTCATGAACTGTGATCATTTCACCACCGTATGGCACTTGCATGGAATGGCAAAGGTTCAAAATTTGGATAGACGAGTACTGGATGCTCTAAGCAAAAGTCACAAAAATTAGTGGGTGGCAGTATGTGCTTGGTCGCAATCAATTGATTCATAAAAATACCGACCATTTCTGTCCTGTATTGTCACTGATGATGAGAAACAGTGTAATTAAGCTAACATAAGGTACAGAAAGGAATGGTTGAGCCCAAATAAAGCAAAAGCTCTTCGTACAAAGAATTGTTAACCTCTGCAGAAGATAATGTTATGCATCTGGTAAAACATCGAGGGTGTGGTGTTCTACGAATTGCTTCCTTGAGGTGTAACGATCACTGTTGACATTTGTTGTCAAGACCTGAGACATCTTGAGGATGCAGTCCAAGGACAACTACCAGGAAGACTGCATGAACTGATGCTGCTCCATTTAAAACGACCACCCACATTCTGCTAGACTGACACAAAACACTACACAGGATGTGAGTTGGGAATTCATTCTGCACTGACATTATTCAGATGATCTGGCGCCCTCACATTTCCTCTATCTGCCCTCTCTTTTGAACAACCTGCAAGGAATTTTCTTTCCAGACGAAAATGCTCTCTGAACGTGTCTTGATGAGTTCTTCTCTTGGAAACCACACAATTTCTACAGCTTTGTCAGACTGTTGTAAATAGTGAAGCAGAATATATTATTGATTACTGAAGTTTCTGTTATGCGTATCTGTTGTGTTTCTTAAATACTAGTGTACCACAACAACCTATATTTGTGTTTTGGTGGAAATGCTCTGGTGGTAGTTTTTTATGGTACAGGTGATCATGATAGGCTGTGCCCTCCAGCATTGTAGAGGTTGTAGGATGCTGTGTATAGGGCGGAGGAGCAACCACCAAAAAAATATGTATCACACTCAGTGGTCTGTGATATGAAAGAGTCTGGCGATATACATTGCCTAACAATATCAAACACATGGTAAAATGAGATATGTAGTGATTTATGGTGGATTATAAACATATATCTGTCGAAGCAACTTGGAAGTAACTTCGTTGAGGAGGGATCTACCTAAGTCTATTAGACATGGCGCCACATTCCAAATTAGTCTAGTCAGGTATTCGTATGATCGATATGTATTAGCAGAAAAAATTAAAACATGAAGAATAATCAGTACTCCAGCACAGCAAGGAAAATATTTCAGCTTCTCAATTCAAACTACAATCCTTAAAAATGCTGTGTGGAGTTTCGAGGTTACAGAATGTTGTTCCTGCATTAATGGTTTATCTCCAGTCATCCAGTGAGATGACTGTGCTGTATTATATGTATCACTGCAAACAGGTCTCCAACCCCCCCTCCCCTGTAGCTACTGTCCTAGGTATTATAATTATGGTTCTTGCTGTGTGTGTCTTTCCATTCACATGGAAAGAAAAATTGCCGACACATCTCAAAAAGCCCATCCAGACCATCCCCAACTCATACATCTTGATTACCTCACCATGCATGCATACAGATAATTTACAGATCCAAGTAAAAGGTTTTGACATCCATATATATCACTTTCCAGATGTTTTCCATGTATGGGTTTGTGTCACCCATACAGCAATGGCGCCATTATGTTATACTTGTCGTGATGTGATGCTGTCAGGATTAAATCATATATGTCACTGAAACATATATGTGATGAAAGAAATAGCTAAAAATTACGACAAATGACTTAAGAATTAGGTAGAAATGGAATAGTTGTGGTGTCACACGTCTGTGTCATGCCTCTGACAGCCTAATGCAAAAGACAAAATACCCATTAACAGATGACACAGAATCGAACGGTTTCACAAGTAGCACCCTTTGGAATAGCATTCACTTTATTAAACACAGTAACTGGTTGCCAGTTGTACTTTTTTAACAGTTAAATCAAAACTCCTTAATGTTGATAACTTTCACAGTTGGAAAAGCAACTTACATGTACTCTAAAACTATAAACTTTACGTAACACCTGCCATGGGTGGAACTGCAGAATACTATATGTGATCTGGTAGCTGACACACACTGTCAGTTTCTCATGGTTGTTCAACACAGCTGTGAGATGCATATCCGACACCTAATGTCATGATATGATACGTACACTATCTAATCAAAAGCACCTTGTATGAACACACCCCATCACTTTTTCACATTATGCTACCGTACATTAATGATATTAAGAGCACATCCCATATCTTGTTGTTTTATGTATGTAACCATGTTAGGCAATGCACATCTCAGCACTTTCTTGGACCACAGACCGCTGAGTATGACACAGACTTCTAGCAGTTCTTCTTCCTGCCTGGATGCAACAACCTGCTACTATTGATGTTGGAGGTCACAGTATACCACAATCGCCTGTTCCCGAGGAAAATGAACAACAGAGCAGTTCCACTAACACACTTGTAGCTTGGTTGTTGTAATACACCAGTGTGATCATAAAAGCTGGCTGCTGGTGGCCGAGCGGTTCTGGCGCTACAGTCTGGAACCGCGCGACCGCTATGGTCGCAGGTTCGATTCCTGCCTCGGGCATGGCTGTGTGTGTTGTCCTTAAGTTAATTAGGTTTAAGTAGTTCTAAGTTCTAGGGGACTTATGACCTCAGCAGTTGAGTCCCATGGTGCTCAGAGTCATTTGAACCATTTGTGATCATAAAGCCCCAGTCCCTATGATAGTGTCAGAGTTACAGAAGGCTACTGAGTAGGAATGAACTTTATTTAGGGACTCTCATGTCGCTGATTTACAGCAACTTGTGTAAGAGGAGAGAAAGCAGCGCTTACATTTGCATTGCAGATAAGATGAGCTGTAATTTTTTTTGTGCACCTGAGAAAACATGACTCCACTAGTGTCCAG
This sequence comes from Schistocerca gregaria, assembly GCF_023897955.1. Taxonomy (NCBI): domain Eukaryota; kingdom Metazoa; phylum Arthropoda; class Insecta; order Orthoptera; family Acrididae; genus Schistocerca; species Schistocerca gregaria. The sequence goes on from NC_064927.1 coordinate 427,328,591, forward strand.
ACATTTTTTGGCCCTATACAATTTATGCAGTTTGTCACATATCTTTTCTGTGTACAGCATGTTTACTGCTGTTACCAAGAGATGTGCCATAACTCGTTTTTTTACCTCTCCTTGCATGTGTATCACATATCACAGAGTGCCTGCTCCAGCCATATATGTATGAGGCCAGTATATATATATATATATATACATATATATATATATATATATGTGTGTGTGTGTGTGTGTGTGTATGTGTGTGTGTGTGCTGTAGCACAGTATCTGGCTGATCATTGGCACATCTGTAAGTATGACAGTACATTGTTTATTTAATTCCATCGACATTCCTTTGCAACACAGACAAGTAATTAAAGTTGCTCAACTACTTTTATGCAATCACCAGAAGAGCTCTGCTGACACTGCATTCATCCTGTGTCAGTGGCCTGTGTAAGTTCTTCATCAAGGCCACTGCCTACAACCACTAGTCGAGCTTGCAGTGAATCTCATAGGCAGAGAGGAGAGTGAAAAAATGAAATGTCGTGTGACGAGGGCCTCCCATTGAGTAGACCGTTCGCCTGGTGCAAGTCTTTCGATTTGACGCCACTTCGGTGACTTGCGCGTCGATGAGGATGAAATGATGATGATTAGGACAACACAACACCCAGTCCCTGAGCAGAGAAAATCTCTGACCCAGCTGGGAATCGAACTCGGGCCATTTGGACTGAAAGTCTGTCGCTCTGACCACTCAGCTACCGGGAGCGGACTAGAGAGGAGAGTGAGATGAACATGTCATGGGGCATCCATGTGATATTGCAGCAAGGTTGCAACGACACGATGTCTGTAGGGGGTATAATGCAAAGCTAGTCACCTATATGTGGTTACAGTATTTTTTTCTTATTGGAAGAAGAGGTACACAGTTTACATATATGCTGGCTGGAGAAGCACTCACTTCCCCCAGAGGCTATAAGAAAACAGACTGTCTAATGCTCTCTGGTGCCAGATTTAATAGCAACTAACCTTAGAAACATCTATTGGTTGTTGTGTAGATTGCCTAGGGTACTCTGTAGTGCTACATCCAGGTCAATTATCCTCCCAAACTTTACACCTTGACAAAAATAACTATTATTAGTTAGTGGTATTTTGTTTTTCTCGATACTCACATATCCACTGTCTTGCATCAGCGAATTTCAATATTTTGACATATCTTTGATATAAATTGTAAAAACGCAGATATTGCTCAGAAAACAACATGTTTATGCACCTTTCAGCCTATCAGGGGCTTGTCCAAACTACTGAATGCAGAAATCATTCTCGAGATGCTTAGAGCACTGAAAGTTATATCACTGACTAAATACATGAACATAATGCACTTGGAAAATAAAGAACAGATAAGTTACTTTTTTTGTAGAGTTCATGCGTATTACAACAAACATATAAGCTGTGTGTACTTTAATGAATCATACAGGCAGTTTTAGAAGTGAGAATACTTAGTTTATTCCTCTATAGAGCTTCCAAGTTTGGTACCTTACATATAATACAATAAATGAGAAATTATTTTATTTCTTTTGGAGATATAGATTCTGTTGTCATTTCCGGAGATGCTACATCTCTCTCTGTTAGCATCTTTGGTCATCTTATGAGTGTATTTAAGCAAATCATATCGTTCTGCAGTGTAAGTGATGTACTGTAATAAAAACCACCTTTCTTCCTAAAACTGAACGCCTCCTTTCTCAAATCGAGCACCTCCTTCGTTCCTTCCTAATATGGTGTTTCATGCAAACTGAAAGAAAGAAAGGGAAAGGTATGGGTGATGTCAGCTGCATCAGGACATTACACTGAATCAGCAGCGATGGGTGAAATTGTGTACCAGGCTGGGATCTGAACCTGGGATCTCCTGCTTGCTAGGCAGTTGCGTTAACCACTGTTCCATCCAGACTGTCTCAGCATATCTCTTGGCCGATCCACACACCCACGTAGCACCACCAATCTGCAGCCCCCGTCCATTTCCTCCATGCTCGCTACTCAGAGATTCCTGCAGGAGGTCGGCCGTAATTGTGCAACGGCGCTGAAGAAGGAGGAAAGGTTGCCCATCAAGAAGAATCAATTATATGACATATCCGAAAGAACAGACATGACGCATTTGTATAATGTGGTTTTTGTTTGAGTTTTGACTTGTTTTGTGTGCATTTTTTGTTAGATGATGGTGTTATTTGATAACTGCTTACAGTAAATACAGTCTACAAACTTTCTAGAGAACCTTGGTATCATTGTTCTGATTGCAAACTTTGTAGAGAACTGTTATAGTACGTTACCTCCAGCAGATCTGTGCCATTTGATTAGGGGGAGTATTTTGACATACATCAAGAGTAGCCTCATTAAATATATTCATACCACAGTCTGCTTGCCTGCTCAGATTAGTATTTCATAGCTAAGACATATTTCCCGCCACACATAATAAGAGATGGGCAAAGTCTTAGTGAGAGGTTACAACTCATTACCATGGTGGGTTCAAAATTAATTTGCTAACTTAATGTCAGGTAGGCACACATTAACATTTCAGCCTGTTTTACGCTTTATCTCAGGCCAGGCAGGCACATATTTGCATTTCAGTGCGTGTATTTATGCATTGTCTCAGCATGTTGGAGCTTTAAATGTCAACGTGTTGCTCATTCAATACACTGCTCTGGCAGATATGTACATAATTCAAGTGGTGGTGACATAGATTAGATTAAATTAGATTTGCTTTCATTCTAATTGATCCATAGTGAGGAGGTCCTCCAGGATGTGGAACATGTAAGAAAAACAACAATACATAACAAATGTTTACAACTAAAACAAATAAGCTAATGTACCATTTTACAGGTCCTAAGTGGAATGATCGTCATTTTTAATGAACACTATATCAAAGAGTCATTTTACAAATACTAATGCACTGAACTTTTAAAAAAAGTTTTTTAGTTATTTATAAGGTAATAAACATGTAATACAACTACTATAATACGTATTTACAATGAATACATTACTGCACTGAAATTGTGCAGAAGTTACATTGTACTTATATATATGTATACACAAATCAGTTGATTTTACTGAGAAATTCATCAGTGGAGTAGAAGGAGTTGGCCACCAATAAATCCTTTAGGCTCCTCTTAAAGTGAATTTAATTGGTTCTTAAACTTTTTATCGCTGCTGGCAAGTTATTGAAAATGTGTGTTCCTGAATAATGCACACCTTTTTGTACAAGACTAAGTGACTTTAAATCCTCATGAAGATTATTCTTATTTCTAGTATCGATTCCATGAATTGAGCTGTTGGTTTGAAAAAGTGATATATTTTTAATGACAAATTTCATTAAGGAATAAATATATTGGGAAGCAGTAGTTAGTATCCCTAGTTCCCTAAACAGGCTTCTGCAGGATGTTCTTGAGTTCACACCACATATACACCCTGCAGAAGCCTGTTTAGGGTACTAGGGATACTAACTACTGCTTCCCATACTAATTCTTAACTGTGTAAGTTCATGAATATACCCAATTTGTTAAGCATTTTAGGGCGAATATTACACATGCCATATGCCATTCAGTACCCATAATAGGCGACATATTGATATGTCTTCTCGCCATGTTCACAAAATGAAACACTGCTCAGCTAGCATTCTGCAGGTAGATTACCTATGGGGTGTAAACATACATAAAGTGTGAAGACGGAAGTAATAGTCTGATAATAACATAATTTTTTGTTAGAAATAATATGAAGCATAGTGCCCAAGAGCAGCAGGTCCCTCGACTAACATTTTGCAGATGGTGCTATGACATAATTATTTCATACTCCCAAGTATCTTATCTCAGTATTTTTTTAACTTTGCTTCTCACTTCAGCATATCCCTCGAACAGGGGGCAACAACATATGACTGATAAATTATACAGCTACTTTAGACCACTAAATTAATTGTCTGAGCAGCACAAGTGTTACACTGGTGTACATGCTGCAATTGTGATACATATATGCAAGTATGATGCAGTCTGATCATTCAGATGCTTTCAGCACATGTCATCTCACTGTATTTGGGGCCACACAACCAACATTTGGCGGACTATGCTATGACAACATTATTTTATACTGCATGGTGCTGACTATAGCATCGTTTAACTGCACTAATAATAAGCAAAATAATTTGTTATAAGAAATACCCACACCCTAATCCTCTTAATACAGAGCCTAAAGCTAGAATGGAGAGCATTTTGCCCAGAAGCAGTGAGCCCCTTCATCTTCTCGGCAATATAAAGTGCACACAGCAACGGTGCTCTCATTCAACTGAATTATAAGTATTAAAATTGACTAAAGACGGGGGGGGGGGGGCTGAGCTTGTACACCATTAGCTGAAATGTCGTGTTCTGAGGGTCCACAACACTTGGTACACAGCACATTGACAATGACGTAATTCGATTGACTGACCTCCCTCTCCCTTCCTCTGCACAATTGCATCAGTTGTAATATGACACCGGAAAAATATGCTGATGCTGCGTGAGAATCTACAGCGTTGCCCACTTTTAAAAGATTATTGATCGATCTCGTGCCATTGTTTCTCTCATTTAAGAACGGAAGATATTAGCACGTCATGAAATAAGTCAGCCTGATGATTGGTATACCAATTTCAAACCGCTCAGTGAATTTGAGATAGAAAGTAATGCGGTATCTGTTGGTGGGCTACAGCTTTTAATAAAGGAAGATGAATATTCAATCACTAACTCTTTTACAATGCCTTTTTGTGCATTTACAGAAAGCATGATTCCAAAACTCGAATCGTACTGTGGTGGTGTGCTGAAATTGTTACATTCCTGATATTGTTTTTGCACCTGTTGGTTATTCCCGTTTCTTCTGTCTCTGTTGTCACTGAATGATTTGAAATGACCCCTATTCCAGTTGCCATTTTAGCTGTGATTGTTCTGATAAAAATCTCTGCGTTTGTACATATAGTCTGGTTTTTTAATTTCAGGCAGTTGTAAAACGCCATGTAATGCACTGGTTTTTCCTTTTGATGTTCAGTCAGCAAAGAAACACGTACATATTTTGGGAGTTTAGAAATACAAGACTGATTAAAACAGACTGACTGATCGGTTCTATTAACTGTTAGTTCTGTTGTATTGTGTACTCGAATAACTGCGTTCAGGCTGAACATTGGAATTTTTAAAATTTGGCAAACTCGTGAGTTTGTTCTTAATACCACGCTTTGTCTCTGAGACGTATGCTGCTAGAAATGCATTTTGAGATTCGTCTAAAGAAAAGCACTATCTTGCTATCAGTTGTATCCGCATAGCTGTTTCACCTTCCAAAACACTGAAAATAAATTCTAACTTGCGTGTCAGAGGCTAAGCTGAAGGTAAAGAAAAGCTAAACTGTTGGATCCCATCTAAGAGATGTAAATCACTGATGCCACCGCGAAAAACATTAAACTTTCTACCCCGACAAAAAAATGCCTGTAGTCAGATCAGTCGTGTCTTGTAAAGTCATTAAAGTCCTGTCAGTTGAAATGTGAATGTCCGTGTTCATTTTAAAAGTATTTTTTCTTGCACGAATTCATTTCTCGTCCGTGACAGCTCTCACTACAATCACGTCTCTCTTGTTTTTGTGACAAATGCTTTTCACTGTCAGCTAGATGAGTGCGTAACTTACAGGTTTCTTGTTTGTGCTGTTTGTTTACCGTCATCTGTCATTCCTTAAAATGTTCTAAAGCTTGAAATTGTGCGGTTTCTTTAAACTGTATTCGTTGTGTGCCTGCTATGTGATCGTCCGTATTTACTTCGTTCTGCTTAACTGCGTTTGAAAGTTCATAGATCTGTGCTTTCAGTGTTTCAAATTGTTCTTTTGCACCGGTGTCAGTTTTAGGTTTTTCTGTTCCAATTCTGTACCTGATTCGAACGTTTTGCGGCTTGCGCTGCAATTTTGCTACCGTGGCATTAGGACTTACTCTGAAGCTGTCTCTTTTCGGCGTGTGTCTGTAATTTATTTAAAGTTTGTGTCAACCTCAGCCACTCTCTGAGAAAACTGACGTTTAATTGCTTTTCTGTTTTTGAAAATTCTTCTGTTCTTGTATAGCTTTTGCTTAATTCTGTGTCCCATGACTGTAGTTACATTCTGTACCATCGAATCATTGCTTCCTTTTGGTTTTATTTCAAGTACTTCGTTGTGTTCTTGCAATTTTGTTTCAAGGTGACTTGATAACTGATTTATTACTGTTTGGTTACTTTCTTGTAACTAGTGCTGAAGCATTAGTTCAAGGTCGTTTTCTGCAAAGAATTCGTACTAACAGTCGCGTGATGAAGTGACTGTTCGTCTGTGTTTTCATTCGCTGCTGCGTTCTCCGAAAAATTTTGCATCGTCTTTGTGGTGATGCCGTCTGACTGCGCACAATCGAACACTTTTAATCTCGAGTCTCGTCATCAGAAGAAATATTTAAGTTTGCAAAAATGTGTGTAATGTCCATATTCCTCGTAACCTAACTAACTTTGAGGAAAGCATCTACATCAAGCACATTAGTTTCTAAATTGGTCTCTGTAGGTGACTCGCCAGAAGTTAAGGTACTGCTGTCGCATTTCGAATATTGACTGTTTGTGGATGATTGCTATGCGACTTGCTATTCGCTGTGTTGCGCAGAGTGGTAATTGCACTGAAGAGCCGAAGAAACTGGTACACCTGCCTAAAATCGCGCAGGGCCACCCTGGGCACACAAAAGTGCCGCAACTCGACGTGACATGGACTCGACTAATGTCTGAATTAGTGCTGGAGGGAACTGACACCATGAATCCTGCAGCGCTGTCCGTAAGGGCTGTCAGTAAGAGTACGAGAGGGTGGAGATCTCTTCTGAACAACACGTTCCAAGGCATCTGAGACGTGCTAAATAATGTCAATGTCTGGGGAGTTTGGTGGCCACCGGAAGTGTTTAAAACCAGAAGAGTGTTCCTGGAACCACTATGTAGGAATTCTGGACGTGTTGGGTGTCGCATTGTCCTGCTGGAATTGCCCAAGTCCGTCGGAATTCACAATGGACACGAATGGATGCAGGCGATCAGACAGGATGCTTACGTTGACGTCACCTCTCAGAGGCGTATCTAGATATATCAGGGTTCCCATATCACTCCAACTGCACACGCCCCATACCATTACAGAGCCTACACCAGCTTGAATAGTTCCCTGCTGACATGCAGGATCCATGGATTCGTGAGGTTGTCTTCACACCTGTACACGTCCATCCTCTAGATACAATTTTAAAAACAAGACTCATCCAACTAGGCAACATGTTTCCAGTCATCAACAGTCAAATGTCGGTGTTTAAGGGTCCAGACGAGGCGTAAAGCTTTGTGTCATGCAGTCATCAAGAGTACACGAATGGGCCTTCGGCTCCGAAAGCCCATATCGATGACGTTTCGTTGAATGGTTCTCACGTTGGCACTTGTTGGCAGCCCAGCACTGAAATCTGCAGTAATTTGCGGAAGGGTTTCTCTTCCGTCACGTAAAACGATTCTTTTCTGTTGCCGTTGGTCCCGTTCTTGCAAGGTCTTTTTTCCGGCCACAGCGATGTTGGAGACTGATATTTTCACGGATTCCTGATACTCACGGTACACTCGTGAAATGGTCGTAAGGGGAAATTCCCATTTCATGGCTACCTCGGAGATGCTGTGTTCCATCGCTGTTGCGCCGACTAAAACACCACGCTCAAACTCACTTAAATCTCGATAACCTGCCATTGCAGCAGCAGTAACCGATCTACACTATGTGAGCAAAAGTATCCGGACTTCCCAAAAACATACGTTTTTCATATTAGGTGCATTGTGCTGTCATCTACTGCCAGGTACTCGGTATCAGCGACCTCAGTAGTCATTCGACATCGTTGGAGAGCAGAATGGGAAGCACCGTGGTATTCAAGGACTTCGAACCTGGTCAGGTGACTGGGTGTTACTAGTGTCATACGTCTCTACCCTAGATTTCTACACACCTAAACATCCTTACGTCAACTGTTTCCGATGCGATAGTGAAGTGGAAACGAGAAGGAACACGTACAGAATAAAAGCGTACAGGCCGACCTCGTCTGTTGACTGTAAGAGACCGCCGACAGTTGGAGAGGGTCATAATGTGTAACAGGCAGATATCTATCCAAACCATCACACAGGAACTCCAAACTCCATCAGGAGCCACTATACGAGTAAGTACTAACGCAGTTACGCGGGAGGTGAGAAAACTAGGATTTCATGGTCGAGCGGCTGCTCATAAGCCACACATCACGCCGGTAAATGCCACAAGACGCCTCGCTTGGTGTAGGAGCGTAAACATTGGACGATTGAAGAGTGGAAAAACGTTGTGTGGAGTGACGAATCACGGTACACAATGTGGCGATCCGATGGCAGGGTGTGGGTATGCGAATGCCCGGTATATGTCATCTGCCACCGTGTGTAGTGCTAACAGTTATTCGGAGGTGGAGGTGTTACGGTGTGGTCGTGTTTTTCTTGGAGAGGACTTGCACCCCTTGTTGTTTTGAGTGGCAGCATCACAGCACAAGCCTGCATTAATGTTTAAAGCACCTACTTGCTTCCCACTGTTGAAGAGGAGTTCGGGGATGGCGATCGCATCTTTCAACACGATTCATAATCCACGGCCTGTGGCGGAGTGTTTACACTACAATAACATACCTGCAATGGACTGACCTGCTCAGAGTCCTGACCTGAATCCTATATAACACCTTTGGGATGTTTTGGAAGGCTGACTTCGTGCCAGGCCGCATCGACCGACATCGATATCTCCCCTCGGTGCAGCACTCCATGAATAACGGGCTGCCATTCGCCAAGAAACCTTCCAACTCCTGATTGAACATATGCCTGCGAGAGTGGAAGCTGTCATCAAGGGTAAGGGTGGGCCAACACCATACTGAATTCCAGCATTACCGATGGAGGGCGCCACGAACTTGTATGTCATTTTCAGCCAGGAGTCCGAATACTTTTGATCACACAGTGTAACAATTGCGGCCAGACACTTGTTACCTTATGTAGGCTTTGCCACTCGCAGCGTCGTATTTTGACTGTTTACATATCTCTGCATTTGAATACGCATGCCTATGCCGCTTTCTTTGGTCCTTCAGTGTATAACACTACTGAAAGAAAAAATACAGAAATTTTTATAAATTTTCCCACCAAGCTGCAAGATAACACAAATGATTATCAAATAACGCTGCAGCAAAACAAAAGTATAAGAAAAGAGCGATCAAGACCAGTGCACTTCATTTCGAAACTTGAAAAAAATTCGGAAATTCTCGCCTCCAAATCTAAGCAGAATAGGGCTGAGTGAAAGTCGTCTGTTTCGATTTGTTTATAGTGAGAGGAAATGAACCTGAATCTGTAGGCAACTTAATAGTAACTGTTAGTGGTAAAATTCAACTACCAGAATGCTTAGGTAAATCGAACTGCGAGAATCTTAAGAAAACCATGCCCTGTCTTAAGCGTGTAATCTCACAATCTGACTATGAATTCTGATAAAACAAAGTTGATTTCTCTCAAACTGGTGCAAACTGCTCTCGTAAATACAGCGCGTCTCGATAACAGAGCTGCAAATCTATCTACAGAGATACACGGAGTTTCAATGGACACTCTAAAAACTTAGCTATAATTTTTGGTTCACAATTTTGTGATAACAGTTTTTAAATAATTGTAAATGGATTGAGTCCTTAGATGTGAGCAACGACTCTGGTACAAATGAACTCAAAAGCAATTTCGTCTGTTTAGACTTAATAACATTTAATGAAATTTCAAAAATACTAACGCTTTCTCTGAAAATAATAATCCCAAAATTACAAAAAATTGAACTTCGTATGTGTAATCACTCCTTAAACAAAATTCCAGACTAATTCTTAAATCCTTTTCCCTCTCAATGACCGATAAATACTAAGCAAAAAATGAAAAGCAAAAAAGACTCCATCTGGACCTCTGATGAGCCAACGGCTATAGCAGCCTCACGAATCATTATCTGTTAACCATTCTTCACAAATATTATAGTACCAACGTAAAAATCAATTATTTTTGTCTCGGGAATAAGTCTTCTACTGATTCATAATATAACTCCACAAACCTCCGTTGTTTGTCGCTTGCTGCTGCTAAACCAAAACTAGATTGTTCACATCTAACACCAAAGCTCAACTGACTGCCTCCTCTCCTCTCCTCGGGATCAACAGATACATCGGACCCGCATCTTCACATAGCAAAGACCACGTGTGACTTACCTCTGGGCGGCGCAGCATGTGTGTCGAGGCCGCGCGTGCATGTCTAAGCAATTGAAGTCTTACGAGCGCGCTTTCAGGCAGTAATTGTATTATAGAAAAGTAGCGGAGCAACTTTACATTGTAAAATACACTGAAGCGCCAAAGAAACTGGTACAGGCATGCGTGTTCAAATTTGGAGATATGTAAACAGACAGAATAAGGCGCTGCAGTCGGCAGTGCCTATATAAGACAAGCGTCTGGCGCAGTTGTTAGATCGGTTACTGCTGTTACAATGGCAGGTTGTCAAGATTTAAATGAGTTTGTGCGCGCTGTTATAGTCGGCGCAAGAGCGATGGGACACAGCATCTCCGAGGTAGCGATGAAGTGGGTATTTTCCTGTACGACCATTTCACGAGTGTACAGTAAATATCAGGAATCCAGCAAAACATCAAATCTTCGACATCGCTGCGGCTAGAGAGAGATACTGCAAGAACGGGATCAACGACAGCTGAAGAGAATCGTTCAGCGTGATAGAAGTGCAACCCTTCAGCAAATTCCTGCAGGTTTCATTGCTTGGCCATCAACAAGTGTCAGCGTGCGAACCATTCAACGGAACATCATCGATATGGGCTTCGGAGCCAAAGGCCCGCTCGTGCAACCTTGATCACCGCGCGACAAAGAGCTTTTTGCCTCTCCTGGTCAACGCCGCCATTGGAAATGTGTTGTCTGGTCTGATGAGTCTCTGCCTTCCCCACTCCCTGTCGCGTCTGCCCAGCACCCTCCCCCCCCCCCCCCTTCTTATGGGTCCTCATCCCCCATCGGCTCCTTTCAACCCCCCCCCCCCCCCCCCTTCGCTTTTCCTCTCCTTCCACCCTTTTTTAGTTTCCCATCATCTGCCTAGTTTTCCCCCCGCCTGCTCTCGGCTGTGGTATGTCACATTTGCTAACTTTTTAGTGCAGTGTTCCGGTAAATGTTCAGTATTGTTCGTCTGTCTAGTGTTGCGAACAGAAAACATGTTGTCGCTGGGTGTGAATTTTATGTCTTTTGCGAACAGAAACCAGACTGCCGCTGTGTCTTTTAATTGTCTGTCTATTATTTTACCTGTCTGCTTCGTATGTATTTTATTAGCATCATCATCCCTTTGTTCTATGTTTTAAGTTCCACAGTTTTTTCACCATGTTACTATTTAAGTCTCCGATTTTATTGCCTGTTTTTATTATTTATTTTCTTCATCCTTTTAAAACAAAGTCTGTAGGCTGAAGTCCGGCATACTAAGCTGCTGCCAGCACGCCCCCTTCGGGGGGAATCGAAGCTCAGTAAAGAAAAAAAAAAAAAACTCATGTGTGTGAACCTATTCCATACGCCCGTGCCTTCGTTAACAGCCTGCGATGGGGCACCGTGTCAAATGCTTTTCGGAAATGCAGCATGAAAGATGAACTGTAAGTTTAAGAAAATGATTTCAGATTCGGAGAAGTCTGCACATGCTGGTGACACAGATCACCACATACGTAAGAAACGAAACATTTAGTAGCTGTTAGAACTGAAAAAAACATCTTTGCTTTTCATAGTAGAGAGCTCGGATTTAGACTGGATTTTTTTAACACTGACAGAAACTAAGCAATTATATTTTATGAATTAACGTCCACTGAATGTCGACATTTCGGTTTTTAGATTTCATTTCTGGTAGGTATCGGAAAGAAAGCCTACAAACGGAAATACAGAATGTCGAAAGACTTTCTCTCTATGTGCCCACGGACTCATTATGGATCCGCTAACAAAATGAAAATAAGTGCTTCATTTCTTGCATCTGTATTCCTTTACTCCTCGCACGACGTTTCCCACACACATCTGCAGTGTTCAAATTTCTCCAGAAACAGTGACTAAAGACGAACTTTCGTCGGGCGGTTGGCGCGACAGCTCTACAGAATGCACAGTATGAGAGGTGGAGTGGTTGTGGAGGGAGGGATGGGGGGGGGGGGGGGGGGGGACTGTCGAGGGCGGAGGGGTAGACTGTCGAAAGGGGGCGGGGGGGTAGACTGACGCTGTCGGGTGGTCCTACGCGCTCGATATCCCGACTAGGAAAGTTCATCGGACGGTCAAAATGCCTACACACGTCCAATTTGTCGGTCGGTTGGTGGTTGTTCAAAAGGCTCTGAGCACTATGGGACTTAATAGATGAGGTCATCACTCCCCTAGAACTTAGAACTACTTAAACCTAACTAACCTAAGGACATCAACAACATCCATGCCCGAGGCAGGATTCAAACCCGCGACCGTTGTGGGTTGGTGGTTGTGTAGGGGCCTTTAGTGTAAAGGCCTTGAGGCGTATCCCTATAGAAAGTACCCTTTGCCATGCATTTAGCACAGATGTAGATGTGGAGAATAAAGATGGTACTAGACGCGCTGCGTCACAAGCTCCCGAGTCGAGTGAATTCGTTTGCGGCATTTCTGTGCAGCAATGCTAAATTCGAAGTTGTCCAATGAAAAATCTTTTGAGTTCATAGACGACTATAGACAATCCCAGAAGCTGTTAGTGTGACGAATAAAAATAAATAAATAAAGGCTCAGTAATATGGAAAGGAAATGCTTCGACTACGAATCATCTCTATGCGACGGAACCACACGCAGAAATGGACAGCTCACTTGTGTCACGATATTTCAGTAACTATACGTACTTTACAGTTGACTGCTGTAGCGTGCCAGTCCATGGTCATAAAATTATCAATAAATGTATATGTAATTTAGGGAATTTTATTCTTTAAATTATTGTTGTAGTCAATAGCCTACATGTAGCACCTTCTACCAAATGCATTCGAAAAATTGTAATTTCAAAATTTATTCTTCTCGTACTAGCTGTCTATCACTGGAGGGTCTGTGATGTATCTTTGCTCTATTGTGTTAACCTGTATAATAGCGAGTAGCTTCTGTCCAGTCTCCAAAAACAAGTGTACCTTACTTATGTCATCTGTGTCTAAATATGTACACGATGTACAAGAGAGAATTTTCAAAGCATCTGCTTCGATAAGTGACAATGTGATAAGGAATACCACTCAGTCCATGATAAGAAGACTGCAGCGTGGCATTGATACGAATGGTCATCACTTCGAACACCTTCTGTAAATGGACGTTCATGCTACTTTTTTGACTTCCGTTGACCTTCAAAGACCTTAGTGTTACATATCTCTGGATTCGTCTCGATAGCCACAGTCAAAAAATAGCAACCAAACTATAGGACCCCAATTAAAAAACGAAGTTTACCTTCATATATCTGACGCGACCCCACCTAGCAATAAGAAACCAACTTCATATTATGGCCCCTTTTTCCGATGCAACTATTATCCCACAAACTTTTCAGCTCCTATCATACTTTCGGAGTTATTCTTGGTTGCAATAGTTAGTGACTCATCCTGTAGAGTGAGAGAACTTCCACTTCGACCATGGGCCATTTTTTAAAAAAAATATTCTCCTCTTCCACCATTGTTTCCTTTTCCACTGATTTCCTTTTCCATTGTTAGCTGCATGTTCACTGACCAAGTAAGCAACCGGTGCAGTCAGTTGATCACTTATTCTCCTTCAAGGCCGACTCAGTAACGGCACAAATTCTGTAGCTTTGGTGTACATTAACCACGCAACGTATGTCGCAAGATGTCTCCTTCTGTGGCATACTACTAGAGAGCCTGTACAGGGAGAGAGTGGCCAACCGCACGATACGGCGGCCATTTTTCTGCCAAACTGCGGGCGGGACTTTTGAATGGCCAGTAGTGGCGTACACACTCACCGAATCAAAAGCACAAGACAATATGGCGAAATCATTCGTTAAATGCCTTTGTTCATAAGAATAATGTGTTATAATAACTTTCACACGGGCAATTTAAAGGTCTGCTTTCAAATTTAACTATGTATATTGCAAGTTGTTTTATATATAGTAAATAGCAAAAACGACGTACTTCGCACAGATAAGAGTACTTGGTTGGTTTCCACAAGGCTCCTGTTTGATTTATGCCAGCCCTGTTGACAACGACTGCCCACTGCTTTCGTCTTTCTTCATTGTGTGTAAATGCTAACACGCGAAATCCACCTTCGCCTCTATTGGAACAACCAAATGCAGCACGACCTGGCATCGTTTACGAACGCCTGCAGAATGAATTACAGATGTCAAAAACAATACACTACAATTACTAACGTGTTTACTTCAAACATGTAGGCCTACCGACTTCATCACAAAACGCTCATTATTTCAACTCGTATTTAAGATCCCAAACGCTAATTACTCAAAACGATATACAACTAAATCGAACATGCATGCACAACGCATAACAAGGCTCTCAATAATTCAAATACCTTTTAATCGTTTCCAAAAGTCCTCTGAACTTCAATTCAACTCAAAAGCATGGCGAACACGGGAAGCGCAAGAGACGTTTGGCGCCATATTTCTGCCAAAGCTAATCAACTAATCACGGCCAACTTCACCTATGGCCACTCTCTCTGTATACAGGCTCTCTACATACTACTATATTTGGAGCCACGTACGTTGTCGATCGAGTTTAGGCTTGTTCTGCGCACCTACGTCACGCATTCTCCGACAACCAACGAGCGTTCAACATGTTCTGCGCGCTCTGCTGTGAATGCCGTACATAATGCGAGCATTAAACGTGGCCGTAGAGAGTTGTTTAGTGAACTTCAATTCCATTGGTTGCGCATTGTCATCGCTGATTGTGATGTAATGATAAATTCTGCATAAGCATGCATAAATTGCAGGATATGCGCCTTCTTAAAGCGGGAAGCACGCGTATGCGCGTGACGCAATTGTCGCTTGGAATCGTCAACAATGCAATCCGCGTCCGTGCCTCGGCATGCGCGAACCGCCATACTCCGTGGATCGGACTGTAGACGTATGCCAGGTGTTGTTGCCCCAGCGTAAACAAGGCTGTAGAGATGCAGCGCCACCGCTGCACCTGTTTGTTGCGCGTTCGGCTGCTGTGCGTCGAGCCCAGCCCTCGTCTACTGTCCACTGTGCCAGCCGCCAGAAGGCGTGGCGCTCGCCAGAGTGACGTCACTGAGGCCGCCTCTCGCTGCGCTACAGCTTGCACCAGCTAGTCGCCCTCGCAGCTGGCAACTGAGCACACGGAATGGATCGCTATCAGGGCCGCGTCGCTCTCGTCACGGGCGCCAGTGCCGGCATCGGCGCCGCCATAACTCAGGCGCTGCTCAGACGAGGCGTCAACGTCGTGGGGCTCGCAAGGAGGGTCGACAGAGTCCAGGTGAGCCGTGTTGTAAAACTCGGAATGGGAAATACCATCCGAAACACGTATTTGGCTCAGGAGTAGGGTACTAACTACTGATTACCAACACACTTACTCTTTATGGGACCGATCGAGGTGGCACAGTGTTTAGTAAACTGGACTCGAATTCGGGAGGACGACGGTTGCAACCCGTGTCCGGCCATCCAGATTTAGGTATTACGTGAATTTACCTAAATTACTAAATTGCTTAAGGCAAATGGCAGGCTGGTTCCTTTGAAATGCGATGGGACCGATGACCTACATGTTTGGTCCTCTCCCACAAATCAACCAACATCCACCAGACAAAACTAAATCAAAAAAAAAAAAGTTCAAATGTGTGTGAAATCTTAAGAGACTTAACTGCTAAGGTCATCAGTCCCTAAGCTTGCACACTACTGAACCTAAAGCATCCTAAGGACAAAAACGCACACACACACACACACACACACACACACACACACACACACACACTACCGAGGGAGGACTCTAACCTCCGCCGGGACCCTAATCCAGCGCGGTGGACAAACCTAAAGATAATCGAAAATAATTAAGCTTCAAACTCAAATAAGAAATAACCTTTATCACACGAAAAATACCATAACCACCTAACTTCAATTCTGCGAGAAACAGAGGCTTCTACAAGAACCTTAAGGAGTCAAAGGTGAACTAAGAACTTTGGTATCATAACTAAATAAAGCAAAAGTTATAAGAAATAACCAAATCAAACAACAAAGGAAAATATAAAGCATTAGCGAAATCCTAAACCTTAAACAAAACCAACAACAAAGGCAATCTAGCAAACACAGTATAAAAAAATAAACATCAGCCTGCAAACGTTCAGGTTGGTAACCACAACCTAAAATTCAAAGCAAAGTAGGCACCAGTCCAGCCTCAAAATATAAAAAGAAGAATCAATTTAGCAAAAGAACAAAGCATAGTTACTAAAATCAAAATCATAAAATGAATAAATTAGAATGTGAAGTTAAAGAAACTGAACCTCGGGCTATTAAAATAGAAATCCATAAAGTTAATAAAACTAAATCATTATAGCTTTTATTGTCAACCCAAGTCAGTCCGTGGAATCAATACCAGAAATAAAAATAGTATACGCTTTTTCAGTGATTTTGCAGCAGCCATAAAATGTTAAAGTAGATTTCACTTTAAGGTGAGCCTAAAGGATTTGTTGGTGACAAACTCGTACACCAATGACGGATTTCTTAGCACGAGCGACTGATGTTTGTGTTCCTAATAACAGGAAGTTAATGGAGTATTTTATAAAGTCAGCTCCGCGCAATGTGGTAATGCGAAGTTTAGATGGAGGGGAATGCTCGATAAGAGGTGCCGGCTTTGACAGGTGATGTCACTTTGTAGTGCTTACATAGTTTTGTTCTTAGTTGGCGAAGCTAAAAACAAACTGGTTGTGGTGAGACTGATCTGCAGTTTAATGGATTTGAAAAAGCGCCTTTGACATAGTTATAGGAGCAATGTTCACGGTGTTTGTCGCATGTTTAGCACGTCACTGATCAAAGCCGATCAATCTTATCGGAAGTTTCTCTTTATCTTAAAGTGAATAAGTGTTTAGTAATAAGTTGTTTGACGATACACGGATAAAAGAGCGTAAGAAATTTCATATGAACATCAATGTATTGAACATTTACGTATTTTGTGGTTTTTAGCTTTTAAAATGAAAAAAGTTCAAATTTTTTAATTCCACATCCATGAGGGACGTACATTAGCATATATTTTCTATTTAAATGTGTTCGCGGCAATTTATCTGGCAATAAATATGCAACCAATCGTTTTTAACGATTTATTCAACCATAACTGGTTACATGTTTATTGCCAGATAAATCGCGAATTGAAGTAACAGTTGCAGTTCGTCACCACAATAGATATACTGAAATTTGTGTTATTGTTTTCTGGCGTGTTCTGCATCCTGGAAATTTACTGTGGATCTTAACGAACGCAAAATGAATCTAATCCAACAGATAAAGGACGTAGCTCTCTCTTTTCAAAAGACTCGACGGCTGAATTCAGAACTTACTTGCGTAAAAGAACAGTATATGCACAAAGATGGCAATGTATAAATACGGTAAAAAAAAAAAAACACTTCAGAAGTATTTGTGGAGAAACCCATGATAATTCTGTTTTAGGATCTTAGATTTTTAAGAAATACTGTTTATCCTTTATTCCAAGGGTGAGGTGTATTAGTTTAAGTGTACTGTTTACAGCAGAGGCTCCTTGAGAGCGAGAATTGAGTAAATTTTCTACATCTCATTCCAATTATCATGCGCACCATTAAAGTTTGTCTTGTTAAGAACCTCCTAATCTTCGCCGTGTTCAAACCAATTCGGAATCATCTGTTCAGAAGTCCTCAACCCACAACCAGTTCTGTAACTTCATTGGATACGTGCTACTCAACCACGATATTATTGCAACAGGTCCCACCGTGGCCGTTATCGGAAAGAGGCACTGAAGTTACAGTAAACAAAATCATAAATTTTTCCGACTGTCGGATACGCTGTGAAAGTTACAATAGCTTGCCGACCATGTTATCTGGTCGTTAGAACGGCAGAGCACATCCTTATAGGCTTAAAGTACTCAGTTACACACTAGCCGATCGAAGCGCCCTCGCTCCGGGGTGCAATAATATTGTGGTCGACCAATAGCTCGAATGTGGGGAAAACGGGAACCATTACTGCGTGTACGACTTACACCTCCCAAGTTGTAAATAACCTTTCACATCGGTCCCTAGACTTACACGCTACTTAAACTAACTTACGCTAACAACATACACACCCATGCCGGAGGTAGTACTCGAACCTCAGGCGTGAGGGGCCGCTCAATCAGTGACATGGCACCTCTCACCGCGTGGTCACTCCGCACGGCTTTCGTTGCAGTATTGTATCCCTGTTATGGTCACAACTGGAAAGATTCCACCTAGTATTACCTTTCTCTAAATCTACAAAAGCTGTAAATGTAGGTTTGCCTATCTTATAACTCGTAGGGTCAGTATTGCCTTAAGAGTTCTTAATTTTACCCAGAGCCTATCCTCGAAGTCTGCTTCTAATTTTCCATACCTCCGAAAACATACTCCTTAAATTCACGGTTCTGTATTCGCACCTGTCTTCTTTGGAAATAGGATTATTACAATAAAGCGTGAGGATACTTCGCGATTGTAACTCTGAAATACCCACGCAATGTTGAAATTTCACATCCGACTACAGATGAATTTTTCCTGATACTGTTCTTGTTGTTGTTCCTGAGACTGGTTTGATGCAGCTCTCCATGCTACTCTATCCTGTGCAAGCTTCATCTCCCAGTACTTACTGCAACCTACATCCTTCTGAATCTACTTAGTGTATTCATCTCTTGGTCTCCACGATTTTTACCCTCCACGCTGTCCTCCAATGCTAAATTTGTGATCCCATGATGCCTCAGAACATGTACTACCAACCGATCCCTTCTTCTTGTCAAGTTGTCAAACTCTTCTCCCCAATTCAATACCTCCTCATTAGTTATGTGGTCTACCCATCTAATTTTCAGCATTCTTCTGTAGCACAACATTTCGAATGCTTCTATTCTCTTCTTGTCCAAACTATTTATCGTCCACGTTTCACTTCCATACATGGCTACACTCCATACAAATACTTTCAGAAACGACTTCCTGACAAATCTATACTCGATGTTAACAAATTTCTCTTCTTCAGAAACGCTTTCCTTGCCTTTGCCAGTCTACATTTTATATCCTCTACTTCGACCATTACCAGTTAATTTGCTCCCCACATAGCAAAACTCCCTTACTACTTTGTCTCATTTCCTAATCTAATTCCTTCAACATCACCCGACTTAATTCGACCACATTCCATTATCCTCGTTTTGCTTTTGATGTTCATCTTATATCCTCCTTTCAAGACACTGTCCATTCCGTGCAACTGCTCTTCCAAGTCGCTTGCTGTCTGACAGAATTACGATGCCATCGGCGAACCTCAAAGTTTTTATTTCTTCTCCATGGATTTTAATACCTAATCCGAATTTTTTTGTTTCCTTAACTGCTTGCTCAATATACAGATAGGGTACAACCCTCTCACTACCTACCAAACCACTGCTTCCCTTTCGTAATGGCAGAAGCCGACCTCGGGGACGATCAGTTTGGATTCCGTAGAAATGTTGGAACAAGTGAGGTAATATTGACCCTACCACTTACCTTAGAAAATAGATCAAGAAAAGCTACGTTTCTAGCATTTGTAGACTTAGAGAAAGCTTTTGACAATGTTGACTGGAATACTCCTGATATAGAACTAAGAGGGAAAAAATACGCTTCAGTAATAACAGAGGTGATAGCGAGGAAGAGTTCAGACATTTTTTGGCGTAAGTAAACTGTAAAAATACCATTATATCAGTATAGCTGCGGACCCTTAATATTAGTCTGCATACTAAGCAAGAAATTTGGCACAAGAATTAGTTCAGGGACGAGAAACTGAAACGTTCACCGGCAACACGTTCGTCAAATAGCAAATGGTTTGGGAGTGCCCTTGAACGGAATGAGTTGCCTCGAAAGAGGCTATAAGATTAACATAAATAGAACTAACACGAAGGTAATGTAATTGGAAAAGGCGGTACTGCGGGAAGTGGATGAGGAAATGACACACCAAGTAAAAGAGCTTCGTACCCGGGACAACAACATAATAGACGTGACCCTAATAGGAGACTGGTGACTGGCTATCGGAATGAAAGTTCCAGGAAAATATCAATTTACTAAGCCGCACAAATTATGAAGTATTCTCTGAAGTTGTTCTTCGCCATTTTCTTCCACAAGGCTGGAAGGTGAACGATAAATAGTTCAGCCAAAATAGCTTTTGTATGCTGGTGCCATAGAAAACTGCTGAAGATTAAATGGGTTGGTCGGATACCCCATGAACAGTTGCTAAAAAGAATTGCAGAACACCTGAAACATCAAGAAATTTTAATTTTTGTAATGCGAGTGAGGGGGTAAAAGTTTCAATTTTCGCTTTTCGTCTGGTCACGAATCCACTCACCTATAGGTTTTGGGAATACTCTTCAGCTTGCCAGGTATAAGGTTCACAATCTGGCTGCGTTTGAATCGTGAATAACAGGTCCTTAATGGCTTTCAATACTGGCTGTTGTGTACGAAGTGATTTTTGAGCTGAGTGAAGAAAAAGTACTGGACTGACCTGGAACTTCGTTTAAATGCTAAAGAGCTAAATGAATGTATGAACATACACTATGTTCTAGCGAACTGTTTGACAGCAATCTGTTTGACAGCAATCCTATAGACGGCATAGCAGTCTTATTTCTATATTGTTATACCCACTCGCGCTTTCAAAGGTAAAAGTTCTCGTACACATTGACGGATGATACAATATTCTTTAACCTACGTATGGGATTAAGAGTATACCCCCACATACTAGAAAATTTTGCAACCACTTCAGATTTACAGAAAATTCTAGTATAAAATGATCGACCTTTAACTCCTCGCACTTCAAGCCACGCTCAGTGCCCCAGCCTCTTTGTGCTTTACTCAGTCCATCCCTTACCCAACGCGTCCAAGGAAGCTTCTACTTGCTCACTGTTGAGGGAGCCACTGCGACGTTCCTGAGGGTCCCTGCTGGTCACGCCGGTCTGACGGGATATGAGGCTGCTGACTTGCTGCCAAGGCTGCAGTCTTCCTTCTTCGGCCTGCCAGATCTTACATTCCTTCGGGTTACCTCCGTGTTGCCGTCTGTCGGCAGGCGGTGTAACTTTGGCGTTACCACTGGTGTTCCCTTCACGGGAACAAATTCAGAGGAATCAAATCTTTCCCAGCCCTCTTGCCTCGAGATCAAATTAGCTAGTTTGCGCATTGCCCACTGTCTTCTTAACCATCGCCACTTAAGTGATGGTCACCCACCACTTTGTTCTCCATCGGCTTTGACAGTTCGCCATTTCCTGACCTAGTTATCTTTTTTTAACGGCGGTCGTTCTAGTGTGTGTTGGCCGTCTGAGTTATCGGTCGTTTTAGCGAACGACACGCGGGCTGTCGACCGCGTTTTACTTTCAATAGCAGTATGACGGACATTTAATCTTTGGATCGGAACCTCTGCAGTCGCTACGACATATTTTGTGGATCTTTATCCAAGAGAAAGTCTTTGTTTTAGAACTTTCCTTCCGTCGACTGGGCTTAACGTGTAGTCGCTTTTAACTTTCTTCAGGTAGTGTTATAATGTCATGACATGAGCGCGTAAGACCTCAGTCGTCTTTGCGCTACAAAACAAAACCAAACATCCCATGTAATCTGAGCCCAAAAAAGTTTCGCACGCTTTAACTGGCTTGCATAAGATTTTTAAACATATTTTCTCGTTTTTCAGATACATCCTTCATCAGTCTTCCAATTCAGCGTCGACTTACGGACACAGACCTCTTCCAAAAGTTCTTGAACAATGTTCCTTTCCTTCCCCTCTAAGGTTCACCTACGTCTAAAGAAAATCGTGCTCTCTTCAGTAAAAATATTACGAATGTACTGATAACCTCAGTCTTGCTGACCAAATAAGGATAGCTAATTTACAGACACAATGTCTGTAAAAATGATCCGAAAACAGACTTGATCGGACCAGCGAAATCTGTTACGCTCTTAGATGCAAACAAGGCAGTAGAAACAGATTTCAGATAGCGTTTTCATCTTTCGCAAGTCGTGTTGCGTGTACGTTTACCGCATGCTAACGAAAATACCACGAAGTAAGTCACCGACTCTCGTTAATTACGGTTAAACGTCTACATTGGGGGCAGTGGCGTGCGTGCTTCTTGCGGCGATGTTGCCAACGCTCGCAGAGATATGACAGAAACGACAGCACGTGCCAACTGCTGATAACGAACCGGTAAGAGACCGGCAGGTGTACATAGTTTCAAGAAAGAGACGAAGGAATATTGTCACGTTCTCTCGCCAATATAGCTACAAAATCCGGCACATATTCGGACAAAGTAGATACCATCCTAATTACCTTCTTGAAACTCTCAACATACTCGGCAGAAGCGGTCAAATATTAGTGAAAAGCGAGTTTGCAAATTTCATTGCTGCTCGTAGAAATACAGCGCTTGCACTGGTTAGGCGAAACTCACTCCACAGGCTACGCGAAGCTGACTAGTTGCCAACCTATGAGCGTTAGGCACACAATGACGTGATTGGCGCTGACGCTGATCTAGACTACGGCCAAATCGAGAAATCTGCCATTATGTTCGTAAGTAATGACATGATCTGGGATTAGGAGTAAGCCGCAACGATGAGATTTAAAACGCTAGCCATTCATTATTCAATAGGACGATGTACCTTCCCATGGCCGCCATGACACGGCGCAAGGTAGCTAAAGTGGACGCCGATGTGACATCGGATGTCGCGAGATAGCCCAGTAATCCGGTTGAGCCGGTTAACGTGATTTCAGCTCAGAGGCCAGCAAAGCATGCAGTTTCTGTACGAAAATAGACACGCGTGAAGCAGCTGCTTTAACTCGGTTCGTGTTTTTCTCCGTACTTTTTCGATAATCGCCAAGAACATTAGAGACTCGTCCATGGCTTGAACATTGAAAGCTGATAGCGGAACTTCACATAAAACTGTGTAACGCTCTGTGATGCATACTAGAAGTTACTCTTTAATTAAATTCATTTTCATTCAATTTTTCGGTTTAAAATTGAATATAATGTAGAGTGTCAGTTTGCACCTGCACAGCATAAGTGATCTCGATGTTGCATTGACTACCAACACTAAAATAACGTACTTCATAACA
This sequence comes from Schistocerca gregaria, assembly GCF_023897955.1. Classification (NCBI taxonomy): domain Eukaryota; kingdom Metazoa; phylum Arthropoda; class Insecta; order Orthoptera; family Acrididae; genus Schistocerca; species Schistocerca gregaria. Next base: position 427,351,873 of record NC_064927.1, read on the forward strand.
CAAGTTTCAAGATAGTCGTTTCGTAGTTACATTCGATTGGAAGAGTCGATTTGCACTCCATCACTGAGACATTCAACGGCAAGGTACAGACATCAGTCAGTCGAAAACCCAGACACATTTACATACATTTTACAGAAAGTTTCATAATAGCACATACTTAGTGTGTAACTTGCTGACTTTTTGACGTAGACTGGCAGTCACGTTAAGATTTCCAGCGACAGGGATACACTCCTTTCGTTGCCTTGTGCAACAAAGATTTGCAGGAAGTATAGTATTTGTAATAAATACGACTGACTTTAGAGAAAAAGTACTTTTACTAAATAAGTTGACGCCGAAGGAATTAGATTAGGAAATCACACTGAAAGTAGTAAACGAGTTTTGCTATTTGGGGATCAAAATAACTGATGGTCGACGTAGAGAGGATATAAAATGTAGACTGGCAATGGCAAGAGGAGCTTTTCTGAAGAGAAATTCGTCGACATGGAATATTGGTTTGTCAGGAAGTTTTTTCTGAAAGTACCTGTATGGAGTGTAGCCATGTACGGAAGTGAAACATAGACGATAAGTAGTTTAGACAAGAAGAGAGTAGAAGCTTTTGAAATTTGGTGCTACAGAAGAATGCTGAAGATTAGGTGGGTAGATCACGTAACTAATGAGGTACTGAATCGAATTGGGGATAAGAGGAATTTGACACAACTTGAATAGGAGGGATCCGTTGGTAGGGCACGTTCTGAGGCATAGAGAGATCAGCAATTCAGCATTAGAGGGAAGCGTGGAGGGTAAAAATCGTAGGAGGAGACAGAGATAAATAGACTAAGCGGATTCAGAAGGATGTAGGTTGCAGTAGTCATTCGGAGATGGTTTCCACAGAATACATTAGCATGGAGAGCTACGTCAAACCAGTCTATGGAATGAAGTCAACTAAATAAATATGATCCCAAAACTTCTAGAAAACAAAACTGAAAAAAGGTTTGGAAGATGGACACGAAATGGGTGCTGTTTGTTTCACAGCTTACGAGCTAACAGCTGAATTACGGCTGTAACACGGCGGCTTGTCTTTATTATATTGTAAAGACGATCTGAAACTGCTATTGATATTAAAGATATTTAACTATGGTAATTGGTATCAAAAAGGTTTTCTTACATTGTGCCGTAGCACTGAAATGGTGTACTTCTATAGCACACAAGCGTTAACACTAAGAACAGCAAGTACAGAAAGTTTTCATCTACCGGTGCATGGTCACGCGTTACTTGACTATAGTAAAATAGTAGCTACAATGAAGAGTTTTCGATAGATCCCCAGTTTGATGTTGCTTCGAAACAACTTATTCATACCACGCAGTCTCTGATAAGGGAGTTCAACTCAGTTCAGTATGGCGGCTCCTCAGGTCTACTACGGCGAGAAAAATGGAATAAATGAAAGTGTCAATACTTTCATACTTCTTCACCTCCTCTACATTACTGCAGATGACGTGTCACTGAGCACATTTGTACTGTTCATGCAGTACACGTGAGGTGCCTAGTTGTTTCCACTGCCCTATGTGGAATACGTAAGTTCTTGTACACTTCACTAACCTGTTGTCTTCATGATGATGATGTCCCCAGTGCAGAAAACAGCACGCAGGTCGTGGATTCTTTTTCTTGAGGCTGAAATGAACTTCGCAAGGAACTGCTGCTACTAATAAACTGACTCATTTGGGATGCAACTCGTGTTTTTGATATAGACATGAAACTATTCTTGATCACAACGTATTGAACATACCTTTCCACAGTCATTATATCTGGCTAAAATAACATGAAATACATCCTGCCACAGACATGTCTGTCTACCGGAACGGTCAGAACTGGAGAGACGGACTGCCCGAGACACTTCGCGCGCCAAGCCAGCAAGGCGTGACCCGAACGCCACCGAAGTGCATCGGCAGTAATATCATCAGTCTTTTGTTTTAGTAATACTTTGATTTTAATAATTTTGAAATGACTGATAGCTGGCTGCTGAGAGATGTTTATTTAAAAAAAATGAAGTAATATGGATGACAGGTTTAATAATAGCAACAAAAGTTTAACGTTTTTGCGCCCTACCGCCGAACACAGCAGCCAATCACAGAGCAGCAGCATCATGCAAGAGGTCTTTCTCACGGGAATGGTACCGAATCAGTCACCGGTACCTCATCCCACATTGCGTCATCTCTATGCTTCTTGCATCTCCACTGCCCTGGGAATAGCTTCCTGAAGCCTAATACGATAGCTGAATAAGCCAGAAATATTACACTGCTTCTGAGGTAAAACCGATGTGGCATACTATTGGCAACGTTTCTCTCCACGATCCTTCATTTCACGCTACACTGTAACGTGGAATTCCACCGAGGCCTAAGAGACTGACCTTGGCGCGTACTTCACAGCACGTGACACTGCAGGCCTTAAGACTGCCGGAAGCCGTTTCTGATGGCGAGCGAGTAACTATTATCGACGAATTTAATAATTCTTGATTACGTATTGAAATTCATGCGCATGTCCAATAGTGAACGACAAAGTTAACATCTGTAGTGGGTACCTTTTCAGTTACTGATTTCCCGTGGAGCCAAGCGTTTGCGAAGTCTGGGGAACAAGCCGACTAATGTGACTTCACAAATTGATAGCAACGTTCGTATATTCCGTTGGCCCCGAATTACACGAAGTGACGTCACCACGTCATCGTCCTCCTGCGTCTTCATGCGAGAGGACGGCTTAAGGGTGGGTGCAAAGGTGACGTCAGTAATATCAGTAGAAGGGCGGAAGTCGCCAGTTAGCTTTGTACACAGTGACATAGGATTGAGTCTATCAGATAAAAATTTGTGGTTTGTATACATAGATGATCTGCACGAATTTTGGAAGTTTGTATCATTATCAGAGCATTCCCATATGGGCGCACTGTCGCTTGATCATCAAAGTAAGAGCCTACGGAATATCAGACCAGCTGTGTGGCTGCATCGAAGAGTTTTTAGCAAACAGAACACAGCATGGTGTTCTCAATGGAGAGACGTCTACAGACACAGTAACCTCTGGCGTGCCACAGGGGAGAGTTACGGCACCATTGCTTATACACTCCTGGAAATGGAAAAAAGAACACATTGACACCGGTGTGTCAGACCCACCATACTTGCTCCGGACACTGCGAGAGGGCTGTACAAGCAATGATCACACGCACGGCACAGCGGACACACCAGGAACCGCGGTGTTGGCCGTCGAATGGCGCTAGCTGCGCAGCATTTGTGTACCGCCGCCGTCAGTGTCAGCCAGTTTGCCGTGGCATACGGAGCTCCATCGCAGTCTTTAACACTGGTAGCATGCCGCGACAGCGTGGACGTGAACCGTATGTGCAGTAGACGGACTTTGAGCGAGGGCGTATAGTGGGCATGCGGGAGGCCGGGTGGACGTACCGCCGAATTGCTCAACACGTGGGGAGTGAGGTCTCCACAGTACATCGATGTTGTCGCCAGTGGTCGGCGGAAGGTGCACGTGCCCGTCGACCTGGGACAGGACCGCAGCGACGCACGGATGCACGCCAAGACCTTAGGATCCTATGCAGTGCCGTAGGGGACCGCACCGCCACTTCCCAGCAAATTAGGGACACTGTTGTTCCTGGGGTATCGGCGAGGACCATTCGCAACCGTCCCCATGAAGCTGGGCTACGGTCCCGCACACCGTTAGGCCGTCTTCCGCTCACGCCCCAACATCGTGCAGCCCACCTCCAGTGGTGTCGCGACAGGCGTGAATGGAGGGACGAATGGAGACGTGTCATCGTCAGCGATGAGAGTCGCTTCTGCCTTGGTGCCAATGATGGTCGTATGCGTGTTTGGCGCCGTGCAGGTGAGCGCCACAATCAGGACTGCATACGACCGAGGCACACAGGGCCAACACCTGGCATCATGGTATGGGGAGCGATCTCCTACACTGGCCGTACACCTCTGGTGATCGTCGAGGGGACACTGAATAGTGCACGGTACATCCAAACCGTCATCGAACCCATCGCTCTACCATTCCTAGACCGGCAAGGGAACTTTCTGTTCCAAAAGGACAACGCCCGTCCGCATGTATCCCGTGCCACCCAACGTGCTCTAGAAGGTGTAAGTCAACTACCCTGGCCAGCAAGATCTCCGGATCTGTCCCCCATTGAGCATGTTTGGGACTGGATGAACCGCCGTCTCACGCGGTCTGCACGTCCAGCACGAACGCTGGTCCAACTGAGGCGCCAGGTGGAAATGGCATGGCAAGCCGTTCCACAGGACTACATCTAGCATCTCTACAATCGTCTCCATGGGAGAATAGCAGCCTGCATTGCTGCGAAAGGTGGATATACACTGTACTAGTGCCGACATTGTTCATGCTCTGTTGCCTGTGTCTATGTGCCTGTGGTTCTGTCAGTGTGATCATGTGATGTATCTGACCCCAGGAATGTGTCAATAAAGTTTCCCCTTCCTGGGACAATGAATTCACGGTGTTCTTATTTAAATTTCCAGGAGTGTATATAACCTACTAGGTGGTGTCGGAAGTTCCATGCGGCTTTTCCCGGATGATGCTGTAGTATACAGAGAAGTTGCAGCATTAGAAAATTGTAGGGAAATGCAGGAAGATCTGCAGCGGATAGGCACTTGGTGCAGGGAGTGGCAATTGACCCTTAACATAGACAAATGTAATGTATTGCGAATACATAGAAAGAAGGATCCTTTATTGTATGATTATATGATAGCGGAACAAACACTGGTAGTGGTTACGCCAGCCAGTGTGGCCGAGCGGTTCTAGGCGTTTTAGCCTGGAACCGCGCGACCGCTACGGTAGCAGGTTCGAATCCTGCCTCGGGCATGGATGTGTGTGATGTCCTTAGGTTAGTTACGTTTAAGTAGTTCTAAGTTCTAGGGGACTGATGACCTCAGATGTTAAGTCCCAAAGTGCTCAGAGCCATTTGAACTGGTTGCAGTTACTTCTGTAAAATGTCTGGAAGTATGCATGCGGAACGATTTGAACTGGAATGATCATATAAAATTGTTGGTAAGGCGGGTACCAGGCTGAGATTCATTGGGAGAGTCTTTAGAAAATGTAGCCATCAACAAAGGAGGTGACTCACAAAACACTCGTTCGACCTATACTTGAGTATTGCTCATCAGTGTGGGATCGTTATTTGGTAAGCGTGATAGCGTTACGGAGATGTTTAGCAAACTCAAATGGCAGACACTGCAAGAGAGGCGCTCTGCATCGCGGTGTAGCTTTCTGTCCAGGTTTCGAGAGGGTGCGTTTCTGGATGAGATATCGAATGTATTGTTTCCCCCTACTTCTACCTCCCGAGGAGATCACGAATGTAAAATTAGAGATTCGAGCGTGCAATGAGGCTTTCCGGCAGTCGTTCTTCCCGCGAACCATACGCGACTGGAACAGGAAGGGGAGGTAATGACAGTGGCACGTGAAGTGCCCTCCGCCACACACCGTTGGGTGGCTGTAAATGTTTAAGATTCAAGTGAGCACTAGAGCCAGACACGTCGCTTCAAAATACGGAAATGTTTATCTATAAGGGAAACGAATTTTCTGCACGAAGATAGCTATTATGACAGATCCTGTATTACGTTTCGGCTACCGTCATGATTAGATACCCGCTATTAAGACGAAAGGAACAATGAGACAGGTGTATGTTACATAAGAAGCTAACAAAAGGCAATAATATAAAAGCATGGTACTTTTGGATTCAAAAGCAGCGTTTGAGATGGCGCGGGTACAGGTTTACTGCACGCTGACTTGGAGCAGGCGCACCTGTAGGTCCAATGCTTACGCGATGGAGCAGAACCAGTGCCAGGCGTCCCTACCCCCACACCCCTTTGCTCTCCTCTCTCCCCCCCCCCCCACTTCCTTCTCTCCCCCCCCCCCCCGCCCCCACTGCCCTAACCACCAGTAGCAAGACCGGGCAGGCGGTGAATAACGACCCCGGCGAGCTGTTGCCATAGTCCCCAGGGCTCACTGACAGTGTGGTGCAACAGGTAGGCGTTGCCACTCTGCATCGCGACACGACTCGAGGACTGGCTGTGGTTAGTCGGCCTAGACACCTACCTACAGATAAATTGCGTGCAGCCAACGAAGAATTTGGAAACATTATCACGGGAGAATTTGTATGTCCTCCCGGTGATCGGTCGTCTCCATTACAGAAGGTGAAAAAGAGTGATGACAAACGCAAAATGTGTGGTGACCACAGAGAACGTAAAGGTATAACACCCGTAAGCACAGCTTATAAGAGCTTCACAAGTATATTAAACGAAAGGATACAGAAGTGCGCAAAGACATAGTAGAGGAATATCAGTGTGGCTTTCGAGCAGACAGAGGAACAACGGATCAAATAATCGCGATAAGACAAACGATTGAAAAGTTCTTTGGCTATGATACAGATATGCATTTCCTATTCACTGACTTCAAACAAGCCTTTGACAGCATAAAGCGGCAAGAACTACACAGAGTACTGTAAGAAGTTAGTATATGTGCTAAACCAATGACTAATCAGAATGACAATGACAGACGAGAGCAAAAATGAAGGTCCTCAGCAGAACAAGTGAAAGCTTTGATGTTAATAAGGGCCTGAAGCAAGCTCATAGTCTCTCCACTATCCTACTCAATATAGTCCTGCGTAGTTTAGTGAATAAAATCAACAAAAGAGGCACCATGTTTATGAAAACTAGCCAGATACGTGCATACGCTTGACATTGCTATAGTAGGAGCAAATGTCAATAAACTCTAAGAAACATAGGGGGCAATGGAAACAGAAGCCTTAAATTGGCCTTATAATAAAAGAAAACAAAAGAAAATGTCACAATCTGCGGCCAGCAGAACCCCTAAAGATCTAAAAATCAACGTGAAATGCTTCAAAAGGAGCGTCCTCTTTTAACTATTTGGGAGCCTTAATAACAAATCATAAGAGTATTGGAAAAGCTAGAAAGGAACGAATACAAGCAGGAAACAGCATAATTTGCAAATATGCAACTTTTCAGAAATACCCTTGTTACAAGAAAAACGAAACTGCTAATATATAACTCCCTAGTCCGCCCAGTAATCACATGCTGGTAAGAGGTACGGACGTTGACAGAACATGATAAAAATGCACTAAGAACCTTCGAGCGGAAAATACTACGCAAAATCTATGGTCCAATAAGGGAGAAAGAAGGCTGAAGATACGCTACATTGCCGAACTAAAACAGTTAATACAAGGTAAGGACAGAGTAAAATTTGTGAAATCTCTGCGACGTGTAGAAAGAATGGCAGAGGATAGAATGCAAAAGAAAATCCATTCATCTACGATCTCACCAACATGAGTCTGGGGGCGGAAAACAGAAGCAAATAACAGACGTGTGGAGGAAGATCGTTGAAGCAGCCAAGGCTCACAAAGGGCTGTAGCGCTACTGAAGTAGATTGTCAATGTCCATTAAATGTGTTTTTACGGAGGAGGAGTTCCGTTTCCTGGGATACACCGTCCCACTCAACGACGTATCACATACATGTGAAAAAGTATCTGGTATCGTGCAGATGCCCCTTTGATACTTCCAAAAGGCTTAGCCGTTTGTAACCCTCGACGCAGAGGGGTGTTAGAAAGTTTAACGTATGTATGTGTGCATCAATGGCATCGTAGTTCCCAGACGAAACGTTAATTTTAATGCACTTCTTTTATTTGAAATCCGGCTTAGAGATGGTTCTTAGCTATGTTCCATGAAACTTTGTACATTCGTTTAAATTTAATCAGCTAAATTAAGTAAAAATGTTTTCCGCCTGCGTGCTCTCCTGATAAATGCTACGTAATACATACAAGTTATATTAATTTACGTTGTACCATATTGTAGACCTCAAAAACAGCCAAATAAAAGCCCACGAGAACGTATGATCCTTTTACGGTTGAGCAACAATGAAGATTCTTCAGTCACCCTTTTCAGTACCTACAGAACAGAGGTGATTATGATAACTATGAAAGATACATCTGATCTCGCAGAGCTTTATTTCTTTTTGAGATGTAAAATACCGTACTAAATAATTTTTTTCCCTAGTAATTACGGCAGCTTATTGCAAGAGAGCACGATGGGAGCCCACTTTCTTCCGTTTTGATTCAGAATCATCGCCACTGCTTAATGATCTCTCGACCGACGTTAGTCGTTCCGCCAGGCGCTTAAGCCTTTGAACGACTGATTAGGAATCAGCCCTTTGGTAAAAGTGCTACAACCTGTCTCAAGGATCTGGATCAATCAGGCATTAAAATACACAGACAGGGATGGAATGCACTACCGCCTTGCTATCTTCAGAGGCCCGAAGTGATTTTAAGCTTGACAAGGAACAAGAAAACTTGTACTCCAGAGTTTGTTTCTACAGCTTTTAATCCATTTTAAGTATGTACCACAGTTTTATCATTATTTATACAGATGGCTCCCTGCAGGAGAATGCTCTTGGTTATTCTGCTGTTTTCCCTGATAGGGTTTTCAAAGTGCTTCTTCCAAAACAATTTCCCCCCTGTGGGTCCAGGAGTTAGAATAGGCCCGAGATATTCCTGACTGTCATATGAGGCAACCAGAAGGAGTTTCACACGATTCGGCCTTTATGTGATGGTCCCCTGTAGAGTTGGATCTCCATTCTTCAAAATTTTCCCGAAGAGCTAGCCAATAGGGGAAGGGCGCCTTACAAGGTGCATTGTGTCCATCGTGCATTGTGATCTTTAGCCCGCTTCTCGTCATCACATTGCAGTCTTGCCCATTCTCCATCGCTTGAGTGAGGACACCTACCTGTGTGCGTTTTCCACCATCCACTATGCAGTGTCGATTCCTGCATCGAGGATAACAGTGGACTACTTTGCACCTGATATGCAGCACGGTAGCCAGTCCGTTGTGGTGGGGCCGCCATGTACCCTGTTGGTTGTAGCACCCTGACCACACAGGGATCGCTTTGCTGATGCCTGCGCTGTTAACTCCCCACATATGCCAAGGGGTAGATGACCATCCCACTGGGGCATCGGGACTCCAGGCAATGTCCATCCTACCAGGTGGCCTTTGCTGCAGCTGGGTGGCGCCCATGTAGAGGGCCCCTGGTCAGCGGTGACATCAGGGCGGATGACATGCGATGAAGTGTAGTCCATCTCTTGCTGATGGTAAGACACCAGCAGTCTCTAAGCTATCACGAGCTCAATTGGCCACACAGATGTATGACCCCAAATCGTTCTCCTCCCTGACCACACCATGAGAGGGACATCAGGCTAAAGATAGCAGCGGATCATATTCGCCCTGGTACCTTTTATGTTAGAGAGCTGATGGAGAATCTTTCATCACGATGAAGCCTCAGTTTTTTGTTGAGCATTTAGAGGAAAAGTTCGGGGAGGTGGAGGGCTTGTTCAAACTGAGAACTGGGTCAGTCTTGATCAAAAAAGCATGCTTTGTCCAGTCACGGGAGTTACTAGCACTATCATGCCCCCATAAGAGCTTACATATGGTCAAGGGTATCAAATTTCACAGAAACCTTCTTTTGCAGTCTGACGATGAGCTGTGCGCCAATTTAGAGCGGAGAGATGCACATTTCGTCCGGCGTTTCCACCAGGGTATCGAGGATAATCAGGTTGCCACCAGTGCCTTCATCTTGGCCTATGAGGGTCATACATTGCACGAGAAGGTGAAGGTGACAGTCCACCAGTGTGATATGAAGCCCTATATCCGTCCCATATGTGGTGCTTTAAGTGCTGGAAGTTCGGCCTTATGTGTTCCTGCTGTACTTCCAGCATCACATGCTGAGATTTTGGACGCCCAATACTCCATGTGCCCCGCCTCCCATCTGTGTCAACTGCAGAGAGCACAATTCGCCTTGCCCGTCTGACTGCACGATTCTACAAAAAGAAAGGAAAATCATGGACTAAAAGACCCTAGACAGACTGATCTACACTGAGGCTGAGAGAAAATTTGAACACTTGCAATACGCTTTACGCCACCGCTACAGCAGTTCTGGCACAATCAGCTCTGCCAACCCAGGTCACCTCTCAGAGCTGGAAGACTACACCTGCCCCCTTGATGATAGGGGCATTTCACTCGCTGTGGCTCCAGCACCACCTATCTCGGGAGTGACACCCCCAATCATTGGGTACGGCCATCCCCACTTCTAAGCTGGAGAAGCTAAAGTCTTCTTTGGCTTCTCTGGCTACAAACAGGTCCCTTGGGTCACTCCCTTCCCAGGTTTCTTCTAGTGGGCAAGACGACACCCGCCAGTGGCTGAAGAGCCCAAAAGCACCCGGTCATAGGGCTTCATGTTCATCCTCAGTCCCAGAGACAGATCCAGTAAAGTCCTCCCAGCGAGGGAGACCCAAGGAGCAGCGAGAGAAATCCAAAAAGAAAACCCCTAAGAACAAGGACATTGCAGTGGTACCGACACCACCGCTACCTACAAGCTCTGTGGCTGAGGATGGGGTGGAGATTTTGGCGTCCACTGAGGACCTAGATCTCTCCAGACACAATGGATATAGACTGCTCAGACAACAAATCGGTGGCAGCAGGTGACTGAGGCGCAACCTGCCTCATTGAATGTTCCATGCCTTCCCAGTCTCATGATTTCCTCCTCCCATGGAATTGCGGCGGTTTTTTCCACCGCCTGGCTGAGCTACGGCAACTGTTAAGCTTTGCACCTATCTCCGTTGCTGTCCAGGAAACCTGGTTCCCACCAATGAGGACCCATGCCCTTCGCGGCTATAAGGGATATTACAGGAACTGTAGCGACTAACATCGAGTGTCAGGTGGGGTTCGCGTTAGTGTCCTAAACTGTCTGTAGTGAACATGTGCCCCTTCAAACCCCTTCTGAAGCTGGGCTGTCAGAATGACGACGCAGGAAATAACTGCGTGCAATGTATATATCCCTCCAGATGGGATGGTGCAGTACCTGTGAATATATTAGCTGCACTGATAGGGAGATTTTAATGCCCATAACCCTATTGTGGGGTGGTACGATGCTTACTGTCAGAGGCAGAGATGTCGAAACTTTCCTATCGCAATTCGACCTCTGCCTCTTAAATAGTGGGGCTGCCACACATTTCAGTGTGGCTCATGGTAATTACTCGGCCATTGATTTATCAATTTGCAGCCCAGTATTTCTCCCATCTATCCACTGGAGAGCACATGACGACCTGTGTGGTAGTGACCACTTCCCCATCTTCCTGTAACTGTCCCAGCGTCAGGCGCATGCCGCCTGCTCAGATGGGCTTTAAAGAAGCCGGACTTGGGAACGTTCACCTCTGCTGTCACCGCTGAATCTCCCCCACATGGTAACATCGATGTGATGCTTGAGCAGGTGACTAGCACAACTGTTTGTGCGGCAGAAAACGCGACCACTCGCTCTTTAAGGTGCCTGAGCGTAAGGAGTTCCTTAGTGGTCGCCAGAAGTCGCTGAAGCAATTAAGGAGCGTTGGCGAGCTCTATAGCGGGATAGGTGTCGTCCTCCCCTGGAGCACCTCAGTCTTTGCATGGCTCCGTGCCCGTGTTCGCTACCTTATCATACAACGGAAGGCGGAGCGTTGGGAAAGATGTCTCCACCATTGGGTGCCACACGTCACCTTCCCAAGTCTGGGCAAAGATCAAACGTCTTTTCGGGTACCAGGCCCCAACAGCTGTCCCTGGTGTTACCACAAATGGCGAGTTATGTACCGACGGAAACGCGATTGCCGAGCGCCTCTGCGTCGGAGAATCAACCCCCCTCCCCACAACATTCGTACACTGAAATGGTGGCTGGAAGGGAAAGTCCTATCATTCACTACACGCTGCAGTGAATTCTATAACGCCCCATTTACAGAGTGGGAGCTCCTCAGTGCCCTTGCACATTACCTCGACGCAACTCCTGGGTCTGATAGCATCCACAGCCAGATGATTAAACATCTCTCATCTGACGACAAGCGGCATCATCTCGCAATCTTCAACCAGCTCTGGTGCGATGGCGTTTTTCCATCGCAATGGCGGGAGAGCACCATTCCAGTGCTCAAACCCGGTAAAAACCGGCTTGATGTGGGGAACTATCGGCCCACCAGCCTCACCAACGTTCCTTGTAAGCTTCTGGAATGTATGGTATGTCAGCGGTTGGGTTGGGTCCTGGAGTCGGGTGGCTTGCTGGCTGCATGACATCCGCCAGGGTTGTTCTACCACTGACAATCTTGTCTATCGAGTCTGCCATCTGAACAGCATTTTACAGACCGCAACACCTGATTGCCGTCTTTTTTGAGTTATGTAAAGCATATGACACGACTTTGCCACATATTCTTGCCACATTGTATTAGTGGGGTCTCCGGGGGACCACTCCCGATTTTTATCCAGAACTTCCTGTCACTCTGTACTTTCCATGTTCAAGATGGTGACTCCCATATTTACATCCATATCCAGGAGAATGGAGTCCTGCAGGGGTCTGTATTGAGCGTTTCTCTCTTTTTAGTGGCCATTAATGGTCTAGCAGCAGCTGTATGGCCCTCTGTCTCGACTTCTGCATTTCGTACTACTGCTCCAGTACTGTTGTTGCTGAGCAGCGCCTCCAGGGAGCCATCCACAAGGCGCAGTCATGGGCTCTAGCCCACGGCTTCAAGTTTTCAGTTACAAAGTCGTGTCTCATGCACTTCTGTCGGCGTCGTGCCGTTCATCCGGAACCTCACTTTACCTTAATGACGATCCACTCACTGTAGTGGATCCTAGGACTGGTTTACGACGCTCGATTGACTTGGCTCCCTCATCTTCATCAGTTTAAGCAGAAGTGCTGGCAGCACCTCAATGCCCTCCATTGCCTGAGCAACACCAATTAGGTTGCAGATCACTGTATGCTGCCCTTGTCCAAACCCGAATTGACTATGGGAGTGTCGTTTTTAGTTCAGCAGTGCCTTCAGCATTGCATTTACTCTACCAAGTGCGCCACTGTGTGGTTCGTTAGGCCGAGTCTGGTGACCAGTGTACTGGTGGAGGCTGGTGTCCCTCCATTGCAGATCAGACGTGCCCAACTGCTCGCCAGTTACGCAGCAAGCATTCATAGTTCTCCTTTTTCCGCCCGCGGCAATCTATCTCCTGCATCGGTGGCCCAGATGGGGGCTAACGATTGCGGTTCGCGTGTGGTCCTTTCTCTCTGGAGTCCTTCCTTTTCGGTCCGTTCACGTATGCCTCCATGGTGTACGCCTTGGCCGCTGCTTCGTCTGGGCCTTTTGCATGGCTCTGAGGACTCTGTTAACCCTGCCGCTCTCCGCTGTCACTTGCTCTCGATTCTTGACGTGTTCTGGGGGTCTGAATTGGTTTACTCACATGGCTCAATGGCTGACGGTCACATAGGCTTCGCATATGTTCATGGAGGATATATTGAGCAGCACTCCTCTCCAGTTGGCTGCAGTGTTTCCACTGCAGGGCTGGTGACCATCTCGTGTTCTTGGGTACATCCGCTCATGCCCTGGCATGTTATTTCTCCTGTGCACCGACTCACTGAACAGCCTATAAGCTATCGACCAGTGCTACCCTCGCCACCCTCTGGTAGCGTCCATTCAGGAGTCCATCTATGCCCTGGAACAGCCCCGCCCTTGCGTGGGCCCCAGGACATGTCGGAATCCCCGGCAACTAGTTCCTTTTAGTGTTCGTCGACTTACCTTCGTTCTGGTGGTTTTTCCTTCCTTTCCATTTTGTGTTACATATTTCGTCGGTTTAATTCTCACACTTGTTTCATGAGGAACAAGTGACCGATGACATGGTAGTTCGGTCCGTTCTCCTGCCTTTAACCCAACCCACCAGCCTGTTTCACATGAATAAAGCCGAAATTATATTGGCCACACACTATACAAAAATACGTCCGATCGTGATCAGAGGTGTACTTAAGAGTTTCATACCATATTCCAAGGGGTTCACAATTTTTCTTATGGGGCTTAACATCTGAGGTCATTAGTCCTCTAGACATTCCCGAGGAAGGATTCGAACTTGCGACAATAGCCTCAGCGTGGTTCCGGACTGAAACGCCTAGAACCGCTCGGCCACAGCGGCCGGCTCTTAATAAATGAATTTCTACTAGTTTGTTACACGACGAAGTTAGGTTATTATTTCATAAATGAATCCAGAAATACACAGTTAACAAGTACAGTATTGCATAATTAATAATAAATTCTAAGTGTGCCAATAGGTCGAAATTTCAAATGTTTCTAAAAAATAATTTTAACTGTACTTTCAGAACTAAACTAAAACATAAACTAAAACATTTCATAAAGTAATTCATTTTGATAAATTATTGCTTCAAATATAACATTCTGTGTGTAAAATTATGGTAGTTTTCAGAAAAGCCACTGAGATAATATTGATATGGCCAGGATTCGAAAAATAATACAGGTATGGACAACTACTGTCGAGGAAAACTAATGCTAGAGAAGGATGTCCCTTTAAAGTGTCAAAGATGACAGTTACCGCAACTTCGCTTCTGACAAAGTTGTCGAATGTCTGGCTGCCCAGTCCAGCGTCAGAACTCGGTAATGGCTCAGCCGTGACGTTCCTGAGGGTCTGCAGGTGTTGCAGTGGCTCTGAAGAAGATTATGGGAAGCATCTTGAGTGTTCATCTACATCCATACTCCGCAAGGGTACCTTGAGTACCTCCATCTGTTCTCCCTTCTATTCCAGTCTCGTATTGTTCATGGAAAGGAGGATTGTCGGTATGCTTCTGTGTGGGCTCTAATCTGATTTTATCCTCATGGTTTCTTCGCGAAATATACGTCGGAGCGAGCAATATACTGCTTGTCTCTTCGGTGAAGGTATGTTCTCGAAGCTTTAACAAAAGCCCGTACCGAGCTACTGAGCGTCTCTCCTGCAGAGTCTTTAACTGGTGTTTATCTATCATCTCCGTAACGCTTTCGCGATTACTAAATGATCCTGTAACGAAGCGCGCTGCTCTCCGTTGGATCTTCTCTATCTCTTCTATCAACCCTATATGGTGCGGATCCCACACTGCTGAGCAGTATTCAAGCAGTGGGTGAACAAGCGTACTGTAACCTACTTCCTTTGTTGTCGGATTGCATTTCCTTAGGATTCTTCCAATGAATCTCAGTCTGGCATCTGCTTTACCGACAATCAACTTTATATGATCATTCCATTTTAAATCACTCCCATTGCGTACTCCCAGATAATTTATGGAATTAACTGCTTCCAGTTGCTGACCTGCTATTTTGTAGCTAAATGATAAGGGATCTATCTTTCTTTCTGTCTACACTTGTCTACAATGAGATTCAATTGCCATTCCCTGAACCATGCGTCAATTCGCTGCAGATCCTCCTGCATTTCAGTACAATTTTCCATTGTTACAACCTCTCCATATACCACAGCATCATCTGCAAAAAGCCTCAGTGAACTTCCGATGTCATCCAGAAGGTAATTTATGTATATTATAAATAGCAATGGTCCTATGACACTCCCCTGCGGCACACCTGAAATCACTCTTACTTCGGAAGACTTCTCTCCATTGAGAATGACATGCGGTGTGCTGTTATCTAGGAACTCTTCAATCCAATCACACAATTGATATGATAGTCCGTATGCTCTTACTCTGTTCATTAAACGACGGTGGGGAACTGTGTCAAACGCCTTGCGGAAATCAAGAAACACTGCATCTACCTGTGAACCCGTGTCTAAGGCCCTCTGAGTCTCGTGGACGAATAGCGCGAGCTGGGTTTCACACGACCGTCTTTTTCGAAACCCATGCTGATACCTACAGAGTAGATTTCTAGTCTCCAGAAAAGTTATTGTACTCGAACATAATACGTGTTCCAAAATTCTACAACTGATCGACGTTAGATATATAGGACTATAGTTTTGCACATCTGTTCGACGTCCCTTCTTGACGGGGATGACCTGTGCCCTTTTCCAATCCTTTGGAACGCTATGCTCTTCTAGAGACCTACGGTACACCGCTGCAAGAAGGGGGGCATGTTCCTTCTCGTACTTTGTGTAAAATCGAACTGGTATCCCATCAGGTCCAGCGGCCTTTCCTATTTTGAGCGATTTTAGTTGTTTCTCTGTCCCTCTGTCGTCTATTTCGATATCTACTATTTTGACATCTGTGCGACAATCTACAGAAGGAACTACAGTGCAGTCTTCCTCTGTGAAACAGCTTTGGGAAAAGACATTTAGTATTTCGGCCTTTAGTCTGTCATCCTCTGTTTCAGTACCATTTTGGTCACAGTGTGTCTGGACATTTTGTTTTGATCCACCAACCGCTTTGAAATAAGACCAAAATTTCTTACGATTTTCTGCCAAGTCAGTACATAGAACTTTACTTTCGAATTCAGTGAACGCCTCTCGCATAACCCTCACCACCCTGCGTTTCGCTTCGCGTAATTTTCGTTGTACGAGGGTCAGTCAAAAAGTAATGCCTCCTATTTTTTTTTCTACGTTTAATTGTCAGGAAATTTAAATGCAATTACATAGGTTGAAAACCACAACATTGAGGATCATTTTGTCATTTTTCAACGTAATCTCCGCCCATCTCTACAGTTTTGGTCCATCTTTGAACAAGAGCATGTATCCCAGCACGGTAAAAATCACAGCTCTGCTTCCTAAGCCATTGACGCACGGATGTTTTGACGACCTCCTCATCTTCAAAATGAATCCCACGATGAGCTTCTTTTAGTGGCCCGAACAGATGGAAGTCTGATGGTGCCAGGTCAGGGCTGTATGGGGGATGAGGCAAAACTTCCCATCCAATTTTGACAATCTCGTCAGAGGTGTGACGACTGGTGTGTGGTCTTGCATTGTCATGCAAAAGAACATCTGCCATTGATTTTGTTGGGCGAACTCGCTGAAGACGTGCTTTAAGTTTTTTGAGGGTTGTGACGTATTGAACAGAATTTATTGTGCATCCCTGCTCCAAAAAATCAACCAGAATCACACCCTCTGTATCCCAGAAAACTGTTGCCATAACTTTCCCTGCCGATCGCACAGTTTTGAATTTTTTCTTCCTCGGCGAGCTTGTGTGACGTCACTCCATTGACTGCCTCTTTTATTCGGGTTCAAAAAAATGCACCCATGTTTCGTCCCCGGTCACAATTTTTTTCAGAAACTCATCTCTCTCCAAACGGAAGCGCTGCAAGTGTTGGGAGGCTATTGTTTTCCTTGCCTCTTTATTCTGATCGGTTAACATCTTTGGAACCCACCGTGCACAAACTTTTGAGTACCCCAATTGTTTAATAATCGTGATCACACTGCCTTTACTAAGAGAAATAATGCGACCCACTTCATGTGCAGTCACCCGACGGTCACTACGAATGATGTCATCAACTTGCTGAATGTTGTGTGGAGTCACTGCACTCACCGGCCTGCCGCTCCGCTTTTCGTCAGTCAACGGTGTTTGCCCTTCAGCTTCCTTACAACGACGAACCCATCGTCTAACAGTGCTGACATCCACTGTCACAACACCATACACCTTCTTCAGTCTTTAGTGAATGCGTATGGGCGTTTCACCTTCTGCATTCAAGAATTCAATCACACAACGCTGTCTCAAACGAACATCGATGTCGGCCATCTTACAAACTTCTGCTGTGCTGCCACCTGTTGACACAGAAAGTTACTACTGCAGTGGATTGCAGAAGAAGGTTTGAGGAATGGCGCCAAATTCAAATTTTTCACTTAACTTAATTTTTTTAAGTAGAAAAAAAATGGGAGGCATTACTTTTTGACCGACCCTCGTATTTGTTAAGTCAGCGACTACAGCGTGTGCAACCACACACCGGCGAAAACGGATATTCAAACTGATACATCACAATGTGTCAAACTTCTCTAAGGTACCAACTTCGCACACAGATGGTAGACAAAGCTCTCCAGATTAAACTTAATAGCTGAGGTGTGTTCGCTATCTGCCACGTTCGATGAAAGTCAATTCCAGTGGTTGAGCAGTCTCATTGCCTATTTCTCATTAACCCTACATGTCCACTGTCCCTAATAGATTTTAGCTATGAGCAGATTTCTATACATTAGGGCTCTAACACATGTGCGCAATGGGTAATACGAGGATGCAAACTCGAAAGAGGAACATGGCTTTACAGGCTTAGGCACGAGACTTTCTGTGGCTGGCATCTTTCATTGACAAATATTGGAGTACTTCTTATGAATAATAGGTCAAAAATCCCCCAGAATCGGGTAACATCTAGTAAGATTTATTAAAGGAGTGTTACTAACCTCGAACCACAATCCTATTATGTCGATTACGGTTGAAACGCATAGTTAGCAAATGAAAGATTTTGATAGAGAGAAAACAATGTATTTACCTTAATATTGTTCAAAAGTCGTATTTTGTGTATAGTTCATGACATCCAGTCTTACAGATTTACTGTCTCTGTCCAGATCATCCGCTCCCACAACTCCCATCTCACTACCCACATCTACCACTGCTGGCGGCTCACCTCCAACTGCGCAACGCTACGCGCTGTTAACAGCCAGCTGCCCAACACTACAATAGTAGACAACAGTGCAAACTATCCACAGACTGCACACAGCACAGACAGTGATTTTCATACAGAGCGCTACGTGGCGTTACCAATATAAAACCTAAACAGCCTACTTACACGGTTAACTTACATAAGAGTAACGGTGCAAAGGAACACCTCGTACTGAGGTTAACTGTAATTGTGGAATGACATACGACAAATCATCACAGTGAATACATGGGGCCTATCGATATGACAGATTTACGTAAGCGCTTACTAAAGACAGCATCACCCGCCATAGGAGAGATTGGGGGGGGGGGGGGAGTATGAGATTATGAGGGGATAAACAGAAATATCCTTCACGTATCAGTTCACTTGCACAATAAGAGTGAAACCCACGCCTAGTAGCAGCACAGTACAGTAAGGTCAAAAGTGGTGGGTGGACACCAGTTTACCAGAACATGTGAAGTCTTCCTAGGCGGATTTCTGTAGGCATGTGGTTACCAAATGAGTTCTAGTCAAGTATAGACGACAGCGTGTTGGTCGCTGAAAGACATGTTCGGGTGCTAATAAGCGAAATACACTCCTGGAAATTGAAATAAGAACACCGTGAATTCATTGTCCCAGGAAGGGGAAACTTTATTGACACATTCCTGGGGTCAGATACATCACATGATCACACTGACAGAACCACAGGCACATAGACACAGGCAACAGAGCATGCACAATGTCGGCACTAGTACAGTGTATATCCACCTTTAGCAGCAATGCAGGCTGCTATTATCTCATGGAGACGATCATAGAGATGCTGGATGTAGTCCTGTGGAACGGCTTGCCATGCCATTTCCACCTGGCGCCTCAGTTGGACCAGCGTTCGTGCTCGACGTGCAGACCGCGTGAGACGACGCTTCATCCAGTCCCAAACATGCTCAATGGGGGACAGATCCGGAGATCTTGCTGGCCAGGGTAGTTGACTTACACCTTCTAGAGCGGTGCGGTCCCTTCGGCACTGAGTAGGATCCTACGGTCTTGGCGTGCATCCGTGCGTCGCTGCGGTCCGGTCCCAGGTCGACGGGCACGTGCACCTTCCGCCGACCACTGGCGACAACATCGATGTACTGTGGAGACCTCACGCCCCACGTGTTGAGCAATTCGGCGGTACGTCCACCCGGCCTCCCGCATGCCCACTATACGCCGTCGCTCAAAGTCCGTCAACTGCACATACGGTTCACGTCCACGATGTCGCGGCATGCTACCAGTGTTAAAGACTGCGATGGAGCTCCGTATGCCACGGCAAACTGGCTGACACTGACGGCGGCGGTACACAAATGCTGCGCAGCTAGCGCCATTCGACGGCCAACACCGCGGTTCCTGGTGTGTCCGCTGTGCCGTGCGTGTGATCATTGCTTGTACAGCCCTCTCGCAGTGTCCGTAGCAAGTATGGTGGGTCTGACACACCGGTGCCAATGTGTTCTTTTTTCCATTTCCAGGAGTGTAGACGCAAATGCACATCTCTTCACGTAGTTTCCAAACGTGTAGGGGCAGTTAAGGTACCAAAATTCACAGTAGTTCGTTCGCTTTATTTTGATTTGTTAAAGGCGATGAGAAGCATTTAGCCATTGAAGTTCGGAGTGAGTCTGACGGACTTAGGATCACCTGTGGTGACTGAAATGAAGAAAAAATCTTTCAGGAAGATTCAAGAGACTAGACTGGAAATGATCTAACGCGTTGTTAAATAAGCGTTCAAGGTACCTGAAAAATGTTGGTCAAGCGGATTGTTTCGATCTCGTTAAACATCGTGGAATTCCGTGAACACCGAATAAAGTCTTCTACACGGCACAACTTTAATCGGTTTACAGATGCAAAGGGAACTACGAGGGTTGCCCAGAAAGTAATGCTTCGCATTTTTCTATAACCATTTTTTACTGAACATAATAAGAATTACACACACGAAAGAATGGTGTTCTATCTACACACCCTGTTTTTCCACATAATCTCCATCCCGTTCTATGGCCTTCTTCCAGCGCGAAACAAGGGCGTGTATGCACTGTCGGTACCAGTTCTTTTCTTGGTGGCGGAGCCAGTGCTTCACTTTGTGAATCACAGCCTCATCGTCCTCAAAATGACTGCCGAGTCGTAATGCGCCTGTCCTCGCGAATGCCAGCATCAGTTCGATGCAACATGTCAGGTGCGACGGCTGTGGATCGCCTTCCCGACTTCGGCAAATCGTGGAGCTCCGCCGAACCGCGTTATGGTAACCTCACCCACTGTGCCCAACGACTAACTACTTCTCTCGACAGCAGGTGGTCCATCGACTTTGACCAAGCTTTTGTGAATGTTCCCCACAATTGGTTTCTCTGCGCTGTTGGAAATTGTGACGGAACGTTTCTTGTAACGTACATCACCTGCAGACGCCATTTTGAAACTGTCCTGCAGCTACGCGGTCAGAAGTGACGGAAACGTGGCGTGCTCACTCAGAAGCGCATTCGTAGCATTGTTTTCTGGCCAACCCTCCTAGCAATACGCGAAATGATGAAACTCAAAAACGAATTTAGCCTGGAGATTTAGACAAGCGTGACTACTCTGTTTCGCTAGCTACTCGGCGGCATTTCGGTTCAGACGAAAGAGCTCTGAGATCCCATTGTCTGAAATGGTGAAAAATTGAGCACTAAAGTGGTGATACGCAGGGCATCCTAATTCAGCCAGGAAGGAAAACGGGAAGGACTGGACCAGTGGGATTATTACACTTCATGCGCTGGTAGAACACAATTTATTTTACACTGTTTCAATCACTTAGTAGCCAATTAAGCTTTAATTTCTTAAATTAAAAGACCAAGCAAAGAGAGACATTAAGAATTCAATGCCAGTTTAAATAATGTACAGTAAATTTAAAGTTCATTTAAACCCAAGACGATATTATGTAAGGCACAGAATGTAATAAAGCTAAAAGACAGTACCAGAACGTCCTTAATTACTAGCCGGCCGTTGTGGTCGAACGGTTCCAGGGGCTTCAGTCCGGAACCGCGCAGCTGCTATGGTACGGACTCATGACCCCAGATGTTAAGTCCCATAGTGCTCAGAGCCATTTCCATAGCGGTTGGGAGAGAACAAATGCGTCCTGGAACAGACTTCAATTTATCTGAGCCACTTAACATAGACCAGGTGCACTTTGTAATTCCTTAGACAGGATCCAATCCCAAAGAACGCAGGTGTTGACAGATGTGAAAATTACAGAACTATCAATTTGTCACAACTGCAAAATACTAACACGAGTTATTTGCAGACGAATGGAAAAACTGGTAGAAGCCGACCTCGGGGAAGATCAGTTTAGATTCCTTAGAAATGTTGGAACACGTAAGGCAATACTGACCCTACGACTTATCTTAGAAGAAAGATGAAGGAAAGGCAAACCTACGTTTCTAGCGTTTGTAGACTTAGAGAAAGCTTTGACAATGTTGATTGGAATACTCGTTCAAATTCTGAAGGTGGCAGGGGTAAAATACAGGGAGCGAAAGGCTATTTACAATTGGTACAGAAAGCAGATGGCAGTTACAAGAGTCGAGGGACATGAAAGAGAAGCAGTGGTTGGAAAGGGAGTGATACAGGGTTGTAGCCTCTCCCCCATGCTATTCAATCTGTATATTGAGCAAGCAGTAAAGGAAACAATAGAAAAATTTGGAGTAGGTATTAAAATCCATGGAGAAGAAAGAAAAACGTTGAGGTTCGCCGATGACATTGCAATTCTGTCAGAGACAGCAAAGGACTTGAAAGAGCAGTTGAATGGAATGGACAGTGTCGAGAAAGGAGGATATATAAGATGAACAACAAAAGCAAAACGAGGGTAATGGAATGTAGTCGAATTAAGTCGGGTGATGCTGAGGGAATTCGATTAGGAAATGAGACACTTAAAGTAGTAAAGGAGTTTTGCTATTTGGGGAGCAAAATAACTGGAGGTCGAAGTAGAGGATATAAAATGGAGACGGGCAATGGCAAGGAAAACATTTCTGAAGAAGAGATATATGTTAACATCGAGTATAGATGTGTCAGGAAGTCGTTTCTGAAAGTAATTGTATGGAGTGTAGCCATTTATGGAAGTGAAACATGGACAATAAATAGTTTGGACAAGAAGAGAATAGAGGATTTCGAAATGTGCTACAGAAGAATGTTGAAGATTAGGTGGGTAGATCACGTAACTAATGAAGAGGTATTGAATAGGATTGGGGAGAAGTTTGTGTCACAACTTGACTAGGAGGAGGATCGGTTGGTAGGACATGTCCTGAGGCATCAAGGGATCACAAATTTAGCATTGAAGGGCAGTGTGGAGGGTAAAAATCGTAGGAGGAGACAGAGATGAATACACTAAGCAGATTCAGAAGGATGTTGGTTGCAGTAGGTACTGTGGAGATGGAGCTTGCACAGGATAGATTAGGATGGATAGATGCACCAAACCAGTCTCAGGACTGAAGACCACAACAGACAGGATAGGCCTTCAGCATTAGCTTCAAAGAAACCAGAACGAAAGCAGATTATACACAGACCTATAAAACAGCAAACACACTCATTCTGACATTCGCTTTTAATCATCCGTGGGGAGTGGTACTACTGAACATTACACTGCGCAGTTACTTAAAAAATCATAAGGCGGACAAGAACAGGTAACGCATATACTAATGCACGCTGCTAGCTTTCAAAAGAAGCTTTCTCTGGAACACGGCGCTTTACACCGGTTAAAGGTTCACAAACGCCACGAATACACAAGGTTAACACACAACAAATTAAATCAATGACTCGGTATAAAATGTCTACCAGATCTTGCAATCACATTGCCCTTTGAATACCATGGAGACACTGCCATCCGTACCCAACAAACAGAAGGAAGATAGACCAAAATGACAGTGAACACTTCCCGGAAATCTTCCTTCAAAATGATTCAAATGCTCGAAGCACTGTGGGACTGAGGTCATCAGTCCCCTAGACTTAGAACTACTTAAACCTAACCAACCTAAGGACAGGACACACATCCATGGCTGAGGCAGGATTCGAACCTGCGACCGTAGCAGCCGCGTGGTTCCGGACTGAAGCGCCTAGAAGCGCTCGGTCACAGCGGCCGGCGGACACCTCGGCGCTCTACTGATAAATCACTGCTGAAGCCACGTCGGTCCTATTTAACTTAAACGGGGTTACATGACCCAGTATAGGTCGCAGGCCAACAGCGAACACCATAGCGAAAAAGGTTCAAGGAGAGATAGTTACAGATAAGTTCCTCCCACTAAACCGACAACTACAGCCGGAGTCCACACAGTCAAAGATCATAAGAATAGGGATAGTCAATACATTTCGAGAAAGCCGCCATGTTGTAAGGTTCTTCGTGTGTCACGACATTATAATTATTGAAGTGCTTCAATGAATGCCTGAAGTGGGAGTGCATAGAAAACTGAAGTTACCGTGAAGCATGTTGTAACTGCAAGCCGTGTGCTTCCTCCGTGTTAGTGTTATCAGAACTCTACACGAACTGATTAAGCAATGCGACTCCCAATACCAATAAAGATATAGTACTGGAAAATACATTCATCGCCTTACTTACTGTATCCTGTGGCCCTGTTCAAAACGGATAACTTTGGTCCCTGTGCACATAGCAAATAAATAAAATTCTTACCTCAAAAGCAGGAACTATGGATCGCGTTACAGTCTGCTCTCTCACGAAGCATAAAATATGCTAGCTACAGGCTCAGCGGTGTGAAATGCTGACCGTAATACTTCAAAATAAACATAAAATTGCTTTGGCTTATAAATGAATACATTTAAGAAAAGTTGAATGTCTTTAAATAAAACATAAGACATGGGCAGGGAGGCGACAGTGATTTGGGTGAATTAATAACACTGTTTTTTCAATACTGAAGTTGTATTCGGAGTTAAGTTTGGCTTTTCATAACATTTGACAACTGAAATAACATTGTTTAGAAAAATTACGTCCTTTTTACTAAATGAATACCTTTCTTTGGTGACGTAGTCACAAACAATGAGATTTTTACAGCAAGTATTAAGTAACATCTCTAAAAAGCAAGAAGACAAATCATCAAATTACGTATACCTGTGTTAACAAATCTTACAAACACTACAAAAGAGAAATACCTAGCTAGCCTATACATAAAATCTGTTTACGTACGTTCTGGTGTTACTCAACATAGAATTCACTATTACCAATTATCAGCCAACTCATTTACATTAACGTGCTGTCAAAAGGAAAGCAATAAAAAATTCTTTACCTTAACTGCGAGAAGACATCTGCTTCCACATTTATATTTTCAATAATACATGTATTCGTAAAGCTTTATTGTAATAGGAATCCAGTAATCCTTCCTTCACGATTAAATTTACATTTCATCATTTCACTTTACATTCCATCATAAAATCACTCATCATTTTAACTACCTATTTTACGTGCGGTGTAACACAAAATATTGGTATGAGAAAATTCCTACATTATCTAACAGCTGGTGGCTTTACAGAGCACACCACAAAAACTGCCTTCTCCATCCTCTTTTGTTCACAGACTGATGCATACTCACTGCTTTGCGCCTATAGCCCTCTTATTCCAACATCACAATCTCAGACCAGATGCAGTATCTCTGGCTCCGCGATCTGCGGAATCAGTGATCCGCTTTACAAAGCCACCACACACACATTTGTATCATTACAATATTCGGGTGCCACATGTGTATCCCGGTAGACTCCTTTCAACGTCTCAAACACGATTCGAAACTGGCCTAGCATCATAAACCTAAAAGAAAATGTGTATTATTTTAGTTGCTAAAAAAGACATCCTAATACGTGTATCCAGAAAGTGTTTTTACCCTGAAACAACCGTTCACTCACCGCTTCCCCGTGCGGGTTCGGGGGTTACAATAGGCCCGCGGTATTCCTGCCTGGCGTAAGAGGCGACTAAAAGGAGTCTCAAACTTTTCGGCCTTATATGATGGTCCCCTGTTGGGTTTGACCTCCATCTCTCAAAATTTTCCGAAGAGCGAGCCGATTGGGGAAGGGCGCCTTACTTGGTGCATTGTGTCCATCTTGCGATCAGACCTTTCGCCAGCTTATTTTCCGTTGAACTGCAGTCCTGTCCGCTCTCCATCTCTTGGGCGTGACTCTCTTTCTGCTTGCAGATAACACCTTGCACTGTGCAGTGCCTCTTTCTGCACCGACGGCGACCATGGACCACATGTTACCTAACATACAGCACGGTAGCCAGTCCGTTGTGGTGGGGCCGCCATGTACCCTGTTGGTTGTAGCCCCCCTGACAACACAGGGATCGCTCTACTGATGCCTGCGCCGTTAACTCCCCACGTATGCCAAGGAGTAGATTCCTATCCTCCTGGGGTATCGGGACTCCCGGCAACGGCCATCCTGCCAGGTGGCTCTTGCCGTGGCTGGGTGGCGCCCGTGGGGAGGGCCCTTGGTCGGAGTAGGTGGCATCAGGGCGGATGACCCGCAATGAAGCGTGGTACATCGTCTCTCGCTGGTGGCCAGCCGCCAGCAGTCTCTAAGCGTACTCGGGCTCAGTTTAACGCTCAGAAGTACGATCCGAAAACGTTCCCCTCCCTGGCCACATAGTGGGAGGAACGTAAGTCTCAGGATGGCAGTAGCAGTTATTCGCCCCGCTTCTTGGTTTGTACGAGGGTTGATGGGAAGTCTTTTCTCTCCACAAAGCCTCAGTTCTTCGTCGAGCATTTAGAGGACAAGTTTGGGGATGTGGAGGGCTTGTGAAAAATGCGCTCTGGGTCAGTCCTGATGCAAACGGCATCCTCCGCCCAGTCACGACGGTTACTCGCTTGTGACAAGTTGGGGGATGTTGCCGTTACGGTCACACCCCATAAGAGGTTAAATATGGTCCAGGGAGTTATTTACCATAGGGATCTTCTTTTGCAGTCGGATAAAGAGCTGCGCGCCAATTTAGAGCGCCGAGGTGTTCATTTCGTCCGGCGCGTTCATTGGGGTCTGAAGGAAAATCAGATTGCTGCTGGTGCCTTCATCTTGGCCTTCGAAGGGTATACATTACCGGAAAAAGTAACGGTGATGGTCTACCGATGTGACGTTAAGCCCTATATCCCTCCCCCGATGCGGTGCTGTAAGTGCTGGAAGTTCGGCCATGTGTCTTGTCGCTGCACTTCCAGCCTCACATGTCGAGATTGCGGACGCCCATCACATCCCAATACTCCATGTGCCCCGCCTCCCATCTGTGTCAACTGCGGGGAGCACCATTCACTTTGCTCGCCAGACTGCCGAATTTTCCAGAAAGAGCGTAAAATCATGGCATACAAGACCCTGGACCGACTAACCTATACTGCGGCCAAGAGGAAATACGACCGACTCCATCCTGTGAGAATGACATCTTCCTACGCTGCTGCTACAACATCGGTGCTAGCCCCGTCTGTTTCTCCAATTGTGGCTGCCCCTCGCCAGTGGGGGGGCTCTACCCACCGGGTTGCTCCCGCGCCACCTACCTCAGGAGCAACACCATCCCACCCGTCAGGGACGTCTGTCCCCACTTCTAAGCCGGAGAAGTGTCAAACTTCTTCAGCTTCTCACACTCGCATGGGGTCCCTTGGGTCCCTCCCTTCTCAGGTTTCCGCCAGCGAGAAGCCTGACGACTGACAACGGCGTAAGTGCCCGCAGTCAGCTGGTCGTAGGGCTTCACGATCCTCCTCCGTCCCGGAGACTGAATCGGTGAAGCCCTCCCAGCCGGTGAGACCCAAGGAACGGCGTGAGAAACCCAAGAAGAGCTCTCAGCCCGATGAACTCGCGGTGGCAGCCATCCCACCGCAACCTTCCAGCTCTGCGTCTGAGGATGCGGTAGAGATTCTGGCGTCCGCTGAGGACCTCGATCTCGCCGGTCCATCAGACGCCATGGAAAGCACTATCACAGGTGCTAAACCGGAGGCAGCAGGTGACCCAGCGGCGTAATCTCCCTTCCCAGTCCCGTCACGCCTTTCTCAGCCATGGACAACACCATCCTCCAGTGGAACTGCAGCGGTTTCTTCCACCATCTAGCTGAGCTCCGCCAACTTATCAGCCTTCACCCTTTCCTCTGCATTGCTCTGCAGGGAACTTGGTTTCCAGCAATGCGAACCCCCGCCCTCCGTGGCTATTGGGGTTGTTATAAGAACCGGGCAGCTTATGAAAGGGTGTCTGGTGACGTCTGCATCTATGTCCTGAACTCTCTTCACAGCAGAGTCTGTACCTCTGCACACACCTTTAGAGGCTGTCGCTGTTCGGGTATGGACGCCACAGGCTGTTACCGTCTGCAGTCTTTACCTTCCACCAGATGATGTCGCGCAGCATGTCCTGGCTGCTCTGATAGCTCATTTGACTCAACCTTTCCTGTTACTGGGCGACTTTAACGCCCATAACCATCTGTGGGGTGGGTCAGTGGCAACAGGTCGAGGCGCCATCATAGAGCATTTATTGGCGCAGCTCGATCTCTCAATCTTAAATGATGGTGCCTTCACACACTTCAGTGTGGCGCATGGCACATACTCCGCCATTGACCTTTCCATCTGTAGCCCTAGCCTCTTACCGTTTGTCCAATGGAGAGTGCATGACGACCTATGTGGTAGTGACCACTTTCCGATCTTTCTGTCACTGCCATAGCGTCAGTCTTCTGGGCGCCCTAGCAGATGGGCTCTGAATAAGGCTGACTGGGACTTGTTCTCCTCCACTGCCGCTATTGAGCCTCTCTAACGATGCCATTGATGCAGTGGTTCAATCGGTCACCACCGGCATCGTTACTGCCGCCGAATCTGCCATTCCCCGTTCTTCTGGGTCCCCTCGGCGGCGGACTGTGCCTTGGTGGTCGCCTGAGATCGCTGAAGCGATTAAAGCTCGCCGGCGGGCGCTCCAGCTTCACAAGCGACATCCCTCAATCGACCACCTTATCGCCTTCAAACGGCTGTGTGCGCGAGCCCGCTGCATTATCCGCCAACGCAAGCAGGAGTGCTGGGAGCGGTATGTGTCCACCATTGGCCTCCATGTCACTCCATCGCAGGTCTAGGCCAAGATTCGCCGCCTCTATGGCTATCGGACCCCTGTCAGTGTCCCTGCGCTCTCACTGAATGGAGCAGTTTGTACTGACTCCGACGTCATTGCAAACCGCTTGGCAGGGCACTTTGGTATGAATTCCGCTTCTGCCAACTACCCCTTGGGCTTCCGCTCCATTAAGGAGCGGATAGAATGTCGGAGTCTTTCTTTTCGCACTCACCATCCTGAATTGTACAATGTTCCATTCAGTGAGTGGGAATTTCGAAGTGCCCTGGCCGCTTGTCCTGATACCGCTCCTGGGCCAGATAGCATCCACTCTCATATGCTGAAACACCTTTCAGTGGACTGCCAGCGACGCCTCCTCGATCTTTACAACCGCATTTGGGTCGAGGGTGAGTTTCCGTCGCAATGGCGGGAAAGTCTTGTTGTCCCCATTTTGAAACCAGGGAAGAACCCTTTGGAGGTAGACAGCTACCGTCCCATTAGCCTCACCAACGTTCTTTGCAAGTTGCTTGAACAGATGGTGAGCCGGCCCTTGAATTGGGTACTGGAGTCTCGAGGCCTTCTGGCTCCGTCTCAGGGTGGGTTCCGTAAAGGCCGCTCCGCCGCCGACAATCTGGTGAGCCTGGAGTCGGCCATCCGTACTGCCTTTGCCCGCCGTCAGCAACTGGTTGCTGTGTTTTTCGACATGCGGAAGGCGTATGATACGACATGGCGTCATCACATCCTTTCTACGCTTCATGGATGGGGTCTTCGGGGCCCTCTGCCGATCTATATCCGCAATTTTCTGTCGTATCGTACCTTCCGCGTGCACGTCGCGGCCTCATATAGTTCCTACCAAGTCCAGGAGAACGGTGTGCCACAGGGTTCTGTTCTAAGTGTCTGTTTTTAATAACCATCAACGGGCTCGCTGCGGCCATGGGAAATACTGTCTCTGCTTCCCTGTATGCTGACGACTTCTGCCTTTACTACAGCTCTATTGTCATTGCAGCTACTGAACGTCAGCTACAGGGCGCAATCCGCAACGCGCACTCTTGCGCTGTAGCGCATGGTTTTCAGTTTTCCGCAGCCAAGACCTGCGTTATGCATTTCTGCCGGCGACGCACTGTTCACCCGGAGCCGCGGCTTTATCTTGACGGCGAGCTTCTTAAAATGGAGTCCCATAGGTTCTTGGGGATGGTTTTTGATGCCCGGTTGACTTGGCTGCTTCATATTCGGCAGCTTAAACAGGCGTGTTGGCAGCATCTAAATGCTCTGCGATGCCTGAGCCACACCAGGTGGGGCGCCGACCGATCTACTCTCCTACGGCTTTACCAGGCGTTAATCCAGTCCCTTATGGACTACGGGAGTCTGGCTTATGGCTCTGCATCCCCATCTGCGTTGCGGGTGCTGGACCCAATCCTCCACAGCGGGATACGCCTTGCCACTGGTGCCTTCCGGACCAGCCCTGTGGACAGCATACTTGTGGAGGCAGGTGTCCCTCCACTACGGTTACGACGCCAACAATTACTGGCTGCCTCTGCTGCCCATGTTTTTAGCTTGCCGGGCATCCAAATTATCGTGTCCTCTTCCCGCAGTCAGTCGTTCATCTGCCAGAACGTCGGCCCCGGTTGGGTTGTCCGATCGCCGTACGTGTGAAACAGCTTCTTTCCTGGCTTGGGTGTTTGCCTGTTCCACCTCATTTCCGGGCCCCTCTGCGTACACCCCCGTGGTGTGTGCCTCGCCCTTGCCTTCGGCTCGACTTGGCACATGGCCCGAAGGACTCAGTCCCTCCAGCGGGGTCGGAAGGCCTCTTTTAATCCATCCTGGCCACGTATCAGGGCTCTGGCGTTGTCTAAACCGACGGTTCGATGGTTGCTGGTCTAGTCGGTTATGCACTAACTCTAGGGGACCATTCTGAACGTTAGTTGCCGGCTGGCTGCAGTGTTTACACTGCTGAGCTGGTCGCCATCTTTCGTGCCCTAGAGTATATCCGCTCCTGCTCAAGTGAGTCCTTCGTTATCTGTAGCGATTCCCTGAGCGGTTTACGAGCTCTCGACCAGTGTTTCCCTCGTTCTCGTCTGGTGATGGCTATCCAGGAGTCTCTGCATACTCTCGCCCGTAGCGGCAGGTCTGTGGTCTTTGTTTGGACCCCAGGCCATGTTGGTATACCCGGCAATGAAACTGTTGACTGCCTGGCGAAAGAGGCCACCAGTGCGCCATCTCTGGAGATTGGCCTCCTGGCGGCTGATTTGCGGGCAGTCTTACGCCGCAAAGTTATCTCGTTTTGGGATGCTGAATGGCGCGGTCTGACCACCCCTAACAAACTCAGTGCCGTCAAGGACACGACGACTGTGTGGCGGTCATCCATGCGAGCCAACCGCAGGGACTCAGTCGTCCTTTGTCGGCTCTGCATTGGCCACACCCGACTCACGCACAGTTATTTACTGCGTCGTGAGGATCCCCCTCTTTGTCGTTGCGGGGCGTCCTTGACGGTGGTCCATATTCTGTTGGAGTGCGCCCTTTTAACTGTGCTCAGGCAGACTTTTGCGGTGCCTGATACGCTCTCTGCGCTTTTATCAGATGACTCTGCCATGGTGGACTGGGTTTTATTCGGGCAGGTTGTTTCTATCCTTTAATCTGAGTGTTTGCTTCTTTTTAGTGTTGATTCTGGCTTTTAGCCACTGATTTTAAACTCCGTTTTTAAAGTGTTGTTGGTGGTTGGCTTTTCCTCTTTTTCTCTACTGTCGGCCAACCACCATCACACTGTGTGTTTTAATTTGTTTTGCCTGGTCTCTGTCAGAGTATTTCATGTCCTGTTTCGTCCGCTGTCTTTCCTGTTGTTCGTTTTTTATTCTCTTCGGGTGGTTTCAGTTTTTATGGAACAAGGGACCGATGACCATAGTAGTCTGGTCCCTTTAATCCCACAAACCAACCAACCTTCACTCACCGCTGCAACCGAAGGTTTGCCGTACTTGACCGCGTTGGAGCCTAGGGTAGAAAGGTCTTGGGGGTGCCAAAGAGGCACGTAGCGGCCTGTAGCCAGCGTGGCAGTTCGAACGGGAAATCTGGAAACTATGCAAGGCGTGCCCTGCGGATGTAGACAAACCACTCTGCTGTCTTCGATCAGCACTCACGCTGGCAAAATGACAACGTTATGCTACAGTTAGCCCTGATGGTTCCAGTCTAAACCCAGTCACACAGTCATACACCCTATCTTTCATACACAGGAGGGGTACAACACAGAGAACATTTTCATACCAGATGGTCATAAAAGCTCATCTCTGGTCCAAAGGCTCGTTAGAATCATAAACAGCGTCAGCTGCAGATAATCCTCACAGTATACGCTTCCAGTACACCCATTTAATAATGCGCTTCTTCTTCCGTCTGACTAACTGTACGTTTCTGGAATTCTACTAATAGGTCACTTAGGACATGTAGAGCAGGCTAACGGAACCTCTGCAGTTATTGCGTCTTTCGTGTTCAGGCGCTGGAACTGAAAGATGCTCCTGGAAAGCTGTACGCCCTGGAAGGAGACTTGAGCAAGGAAGAAAGTATCCTCGCAGCTTTCAAGTGGATTAAGGAGAATTTGTCTGGAGTGGACATCCTTATCAACAACGCTGGCATTCTAATAGACGATCAACTGACTAGTAAGTAGCGAAATGCTAGAACTTAAGTAGACTGGAATATCTGTAGTATCTGTTTACTCACATAAGTGCAATTTCAACATACAGCTGTGATTAGTAAGCTCTAGTCAAATTATTTCTTTGTAAAGACTACTTTTGTAATAATAATTCATCCTAAAATAATTTTTTGTTAATACATATTTCCAGCGAAACTTTTTAAGTTAGAAGTTTTCTAAAGATAAAAAATCTTCACTGCGTTTACTTTTTCCTAGCAGACAGAGCTCAACACGTCTCAACAGGGATGTTACGGGGCATTAGTGAACACAATATTCATAAATTATTCCATTGAAAACATCAAAACCTCCGTGACGATTTTCAGGTAAGACGTTACTGCATGAAGGTTCCCCTCAGTGCCAAAAGGCTGTAACCAAATCGGGGAAGGCCTGAAAAGGACGGACGCTTACCACGAAAAGTAACTAAACGTAAATCACTGCATATACCTAAATGAAGAAACATCGTTGTGATAGGACCAGTATTATTTTCTACGTAACATGGGCCGGACAGGGTGGGATGCCATCCACGGTCTTTCTGCTGGTTAGGCTGTGGTGTATGTAAAGGCGTCGAAGGCAAGCGACTAGAGGATGATAAAAAATGACTTAGACAAAAGTTTTTAGCTGGTCTCTAAGAGTAGAATAGTGTAGTTAATACAGGTAAGTAGGGGGGAAAACTCATGAGGATCGAATACAGCACTATTAGTGTGCTGTTGACGCAGTCGCGTAGTTTAAATATCTGGTCGTAACGTCGCAAAGTGATATGAAATGGAACGAGCATGTTCGGACTTCTGGTAACGACAGCGAACGGTCGACTTCCGCTTACTGGGAGTATTTTAGAAAAGTGTGGTTCATGGGTAAAGAAGACGGCATACAGGACGCTAGCGTGACCTATTGTTGAGCGCCCTCGCGTGTTCGGTATCCGCACCAGACCGGATTGAAGGAAGACATCCAAGCAATTCAGGGGTAGGTACGAGAAATATCCACGTATTATGGAGATTGTTCGGGAACTCAAATGGGAATCCCTCGTGGGAAGGTGACGTTCTTTTTGAGGAACACCATTGACAAAATTTAGAGAACAAACACGTGACGCTGACTACAGAACGTGCTTACTGTCGCTAACATACGCATTGAAGAGCGAAAGAAACTGGTACTCCTGCCTAATATCGTGTAGGGAACCCCGCGAGTACGCAGAGGTGCCGCAACACGACGTGGCATGGACTCCACTGTGTGAAGTGGTGCTGGAGGGAACTGACATCATGAATCCTGTAGGGCTGTCCATAAATCCGTAAGAATACGAGGGGGTGGGATCTTTACTGAACAGTACGTTGCAAGGCTTCCCGGACATGTTGAAGAATGTACATGTCTAGGGAGCTGTGTGGTCGGGGGAAGTGTTTACTCAAAAGTGTGTTCCTGGAGCCACTCTGTAGCAATTCTGGACATGTGGAGTGTCGCATTGTCCTGCTGGAATTGCCCAAGTCAGTCGGACTGCACAATGGAAATGAATGGATGTAGGTGTTCAGACAAGATGCTTACGTACGTGTCACTTGTCAGTCGTATCTAGGCGTATCAGGCGTCCCATATCACTAAAACTGCATATGCCCCACACCACTACAGACCCTCCACCAGCCTGAACAGTCCCCTGCTGACGTAAGGGTCCATGGGTTCATGAGGTTGCCTGCGTACCCATGCACGTCCATCTGCTTGATACAGTTTTAAACGTGACTCGTCTGATGAGGCAAGACGTTTCCAGCCATCAATAGACCGTCATTGCTCGCGGGACCAGGCGAGGCGTTAAGCTTTTTGTCGTGCAGTCATGAAGGACTCACGAATGGGCCTTCGGCTCCGAAAGCCCATATCGATGTACTTGGCACTCTAGTGCATTTCGCGTATGGACCACTGTGATAAGGGAAATTATCACCCATACGGATGCATATAGACAGTCGTTTCTCCCTCACTCTGTCTGAGACTCGAACAGGAAATCAAAAGACCAGTAGCGGTACACAGTACCCTCCGTCACTCACCGTACGCTGGTTTGCAACGACGAAAGTAAGGCCGATAAATGGTTGGACACATTGTCGGTCGAAGTAGACACTGAAAGGTCCTGTGCTGCAACAACGTATTTGCTTTTTGTTTTGTTTTTTACATTCATTAGCTAAGATTGCATAAAACATTCCTTTATTTAAGGCATCAGATTTTAACAGACGATGCTTTCATCTTCAGAAAATATTTTACAAATATCAAGTCTGCATAATTTGGCATGTTCTCTTTGTCAATGAGATAGGTAGTCAGAGGTAACGACAGCCAGTTTTATTAAAAAGTAGCTCCTCAATTGGGCTACGTGGTCTGAATGCAGCCCGCTTGCCAACAATGCTCGTCGGACCCGGACGGTCACCCATCAGAATGCTAGCCAAGTCCGACGGCGCTCAACTTCGGAGTTATTACTGCGGTGTACTTGATGAGGCCTGCTGTTAATAAGATGTCGTTGGTCTGGAGACACAGAAGACGGTATTGGCTTCCGTATGTCGTAGTCAATGTTGAAACCACGGGCACAGTTGCACCGCAAAACTGTCCGAATTTCATTTGTGACCACGGTGCGACAGCAAGCACTTCGAATCAACCCTGCTAGTGAACGCCTGCATTCACAGATTCCGCACAGTGGCTACAATGCAAGTATGAAGTATTCTCAGAACTTACTGTTGTTTTATTCTAAAATTTTCCTAGTACCCTTTGTGTTTACTTAAATATTGAACTGCAGTGATGGAGGATTAATTTAGAAAGGTAAAAAATCGCCTATTCTCAATGTGGGTTTCCCTAAATGCTAACATTTTTGGAATTTACACTTGCTTTGGAGTGGTTTCTGGAAATAACTTCTAACAAACGGCGACCATTTATATCTCCTTCCCCATCCTCGTGCAACTGACCTTGGGTTCATGATTGAGAACGAGGGTTGTATACGATGTTAAATTTTGCAGCATTCCTTTCGTTCGTAAAGTTGGTAGTTTCTCCACTTTTTAACCCGAAACGCATAGTCTGTCGAAATCATATTCAGTACATCTTAATTACTGGTCGGCCGCAGCTCGTGGTCTCGCAGTAGCGTTCTCGCTTCCCGAGCACGGGGTCCCGGGTTCGATTCCCGGCGGGGTCAGGGATTTTAACTTGCCTTGAGATGACGGGGTGTTGTCGTCTTCATTATCATTCATTCCCATTGCGGTAGGAGGAAGGCAATGGCAAACCACCTTCACTAGGATCTTGCCTAGTAAGGCGGCGCGGGTCTCCCGCGTCGCTCCCCTACGCTCTGTAAAGAAGTATGGGACTTCGTCATCGTCATCATGCCCTGAGAACACAGCAGGTGGGAGTCAGGAAGCGTTTGCAGAAGAAATATTTCCATTACGAGGCGTGGAAGGTTGTGGGTAAGAATAATTCGTCCGGTTTTGTTGCGCTGACCTCTGAGTCGGTAGTGGCATTTGAGGCCTGAATATTGTAAAGCAGTAAATTACAGGAGGAACTGTATTCAGCGATCAGCTGTGACGATGACAACTTGATGGGATTTAAGGTGCCTGTCTTGACATCCACTCGTCTCATTACGTTCCTGTCGAATGTGAGTAATAAGATCAAGCAGAAATGTCTGAGAGCAGGTCAGGAGGTATCATTATGGGAAAGTTGACTGATAAGAGGAAGAGCGAGAAATAATTGGGTAAGATTAGCAGATTATGTGAAAGGAAGATAACAGAAATCAAAGAAACCAGGAAAACATGAGTAGATGAGACAAGAACTGTATCTATGTTGGACAGAAGAAAAACAGATATGTCAAGAGGAAATCAACGGCGATAAAACACACACACACACACACACACACACACACACACACACACACACACACACACACACACACACAAAAGCGCTTTAATCTCCTCTTGGTTGAAGCAGGATTACGCCTACAATGAGGAAGGAGGTGGAGAAAGATTGAGTATTCTGCCTAGATACAAGTAAGAAGGACGTATCCTGTCTGATAATGCAATTGTGTATTAAAGATTGATATTCAGTGTGTGAGAAAACGTATTGAGAAACAGATAAAAAAAAGAGAGAATGAAAATGCTGTCGCCTATTCGGCCGTATCCAGCAAAGCTGACCGTAGGAAATATTGACATAATCAAACAACCGACTGTTAGACATCCTGTGCAAGCATTCACAGCTCACCTGAATTGTCTGTAGGTTTTACCATTTGTGTCGCCTTGAACTGCATCACACTGCTAAAGAGTTGTCAGCGCTGCAGACTGCATTAATGTTTGAGGTGGAAATATTTTTTTTCGTTTGGGGTACATGTATGCAAGGATGATTCTGTGCACGCTGCAACAGGTATCGACAGTTTTGATAAGGTAACATTGACGATTGTGCAGAAATCTTGTTAGGGAGATGAGTTTAATTGGAACTTTTTAACGTAAACGTTCCCTAACCATCTGTATGTATAGTATTAACAACGTGACTTCTTAGGGCTTAGCCTAAGACTTAGACTTCGTGTCCATCTTGATAGTGAACAAACACATTCATACAATGTAGGCTTTCACGGCCGGTGAGGCCTCTCAGCCCAGAAGTTTCAACTGAAAACGTAGTCATGAGACCTGATAAGGCAACAACAACAGCAGCAGCAGTAGTAGTGATTTTAGAAGCTGTGTTTGGATGCAACTAGACGCCAACAATGTACAGATAATAGTTAAAAGAATGAACCATGAACGAAGTGTCACTGATACATCAGAAAGGCAATGGACAAAATACTACAGAACTCCAGAGAGCAGTTGTTTCCATGACTGCTCCAGCCCACAGAAGACTCGTTGATAGCAGTTTGACGCAGGGCGCTGACTACAGTGCCATTTGGTGTCCTAAGACGCTCATTATTTTCTGAAGTAGCTATCGAGCACAGCATTTCAGCCGACCAACGTTCATAGTGAATTTAGGCGGGAACCCGAACAAACAGCAATTGAAAGCCCACAACAATGATAAAAGCAGGGCAAGTAGTCTCACCAGACGCAAGAGCTTAAAGAGGCGATTAAAGCAGAAAGACGCTTTGTTTAGATGGAATTGTTAATCAGTTAGCAGCAATAAAATGGGTAGATTTCCATCTGCGTTCACAAAATAAACTTGCAATAATATTATCGGCTGAAGCAGTTATGAGACTGCGCCTGACAAGCACTATCAGAAAGATAACCAGGTAATTTATAGACTGAGCTGACTTTGAATAAAGAGCTAGAATGCTAGCGGCTAATTGCTAATGTAAGTCAACAGATGTTGTCCAACCATTTATGTTGGTAGCATGTGATAGGTTATCAAAGTATCAACATGTGGCAACATGACTTGTCTAAGCTATACATTGTTAAGAGTAATGTCCATTACACACAATGTCCCGAGCCAAGTGACTTGGTGACAGATACATTCGTGGTGAATTTCGTAAACTTAGAATTGGACTCCCAGTGACTCTCCAATGACTTGGTCCCAATGGTGATTATTTCGGCGTGAGCCGTGAGTGGACAGTAAGTAAATTTTAGGTAGCAGTATAGCTTGGAATTAATACAGAACTATTTATTATCACGCAGGCTAGCCGAACTGTGGTCACGTAACCAGATTTCAAACACATGTGGGATGGAGAACTTTATTTAGGAGTTTACAAAAGCACTTCGTCGAATATTCATTTCCCATCACCCTTATCTTACCCAATACGTAATTTTAGCGATTACAGAAGAATGAACAAGCCAAAACGATGGATGTGGTCGCTCCGTAAAAAGTTATTTTAAATTATTAGCTCGATAATATTTCCTGAGTGCCACAAAATATTCAGCACCATCTTGCGTGTCGCAGGCGGACGTACCGAGTCGTGGACACGCATGCTGCACGTGAACGTCCTGGGCCTCAGCGTCTGCACCAGGGAGGCCGTACAGGACATGATCAGCAGGGGCGTCGATGATGGCTTCATCATCCACATCAACAGGTACGCTCTAAATCTGCATCTCACCCATATCCCTTCACCGTGTAGTGTGAAGATGTTCCCCTCAAGTCATTGTTCCGCTCGCGAATGGAATATGCGAAATAATGTAAGACATAAACGATATGGGAATTGAGTCCTCCAGCAGTGGGTTTGTTAAGTTGCCATTTATATAAAAAATTATATATATATATATAATTTTTTTATTGGCATGAATTTTTCTTTTGTTAGTGCATGATTCTTTCTCTCAGGGATATTGTCTTTCCTTATCACTTTTACTTATGTGCATAAGTAAATATGAGATGGGTTCTTGAAGGGCCGCTGCTATTCATGTACCAACTTTAGATTTAGAACGTGGTGACTAAAATGCAGTTGCTGTTAACTGAATTGAATAATTCTGTTAATTTCTATTTGGTCGCAAACCAAAGCTCGGGAGAATTTAGTTTTGCTGTGGAGTGGTTAAGATAAAACTTACTGAACTCATGGAATCTGTATAATTTAAAAAAAATGAACTTCAACGTAAATTATCTGTTGCAATTTAGAAAGGTTCTTGGAATGAAATCCCTTATATGTATAGTTACTGTTAACACTTGGAAAAATAAATTAATGCTTCGGCGCGCATGGCCGACCAGAGGCTGCATCGGAAGATATGCTTCTCGCGGCGCAAATTTCTGAAAATATGAAACTTCCTGGCAGGTTAAAACTGTGTGCCCGACCGAGACTCGAACTCGGGACCTTTGCCTTTCGCGGGCAAGTGCTCTACTAACTGAGCTACCGAAGCACGACTTACGCCCTGTACTCACAGCTTTACTTCTGCCAGTATCCGTCTCTACCTTCCAAACTTAACAGAAGCTCTCCTGCGCAAGTTGTGTTCATAAAACACAAATACATAAAATACAAATAATTTTTGGTTCAACCTTAAAAATATTATTCACTGTTTACAACGGATAAAAATGAAAATATTTTTGACGTATCGTCACAGGTTCTTTAAATCTAAAACCTGCAGAAATAGCATAGATACATAAACACGGTAACACATTACATTTTTACTATGTGGTTTTTAAAAGTAACGCTGACACACACAAGTTTTCTTTTTAGTATTTGTTCATAACAGCTGCTCACACAGTTGTAGATACGATGGATGCCGAGAAAAACGGCAACAGAAAAAGCACAGAAAATACACCGCAAACAGCGACAACAATTCTTAAGAACATGTCATAACGTACAATAAATGAGGTAGTTTGAAAGTATCCACAGAAAACTATATTCAAAATCCACACGATAAAAATGTAATGTGATAGTGTTTGTACAGTTACGCTATTTCTAGTCTGGGAAATGAAGTACTCGTAAGTCGGCGGCGGTTACGAAGCGGATCTAGGCGCTTCAGTCCGGAACCGCGCGACTGCTACGGTCGCAGGTTCGAATCCATCCTAGGGCATGGATGTGTGTGATGTCCTTAGGATAGGTAGGTTTAAGTAGTTCTAAGCTCTAGGGGACTCATGACCACAGCTGTTAAGTCAAATTGTACCAACTCGTAAGTAAACAAGTAAGTTGTTTGCATCAAGGCGGCCTCAAAAATCCGATATTGTATATTTTTCTTTGCAAACACCTACCAAATGGAAGAGCTCAAAGATAGTCACTAATGAAGGACAGATACAGCACTGTAATGTCTTGTACCGTAGCGGAAAATTTACTCTACATGCATTTTTATTTTTTATTTCGTCTTCACAGAATGGTGTGGTTCTTATCAAGTCTTGTGACAAGTTCGATGCGATTCGCCACGTCATCCTATCTTGCACTAACCTCTATATCCCAGAGTAGCACCTGAAGCCAACTCACTCAGTTGTCTGTTGCGACGGTGTAACCCGCTGTCAGCACTTTTGCGTGCGACGGGCGTCCTCTCACCCTGTCAAGTGCACACAACTACTTTCGTCGAACTCCGTCCTACCTGGTGTTTGCGTCACCTCTACAACCTGCCCACTGATCTGCTTTTACTTGCTGTCTGTGAAACTGTAGCTCAGCCAAACGTGATTCTCAAGAAATACGACGACTACAAGCACTTCATGTATTGGCAATAACTATCGGATAATATGTAATAAAAACAAAGGAATACGCTATTTTCAAGTCAAATTAATTCGATGTACCCATCACTCAATATAATTTGCATCTCACATAGCAGTAATGTGCAAGTCGATGGATCTGTCAGTTTCGCCGTCTTTCAACATTTTCATTTTTTATCCGATCGGCCAGTTATTTTCAGCATTCTAGTGTAAAGAGCATATCAAACGCACGGATTCTCTCCTTTTCCAGCTTTCCCACTGTGCCTCATG
The DNA here is from genome assembly GCF_023897955.1 of Schistocerca gregaria. Lineage (NCBI taxonomy): Eukaryota > Metazoa > Arthropoda > Insecta > Orthoptera > Acrididae > Schistocerca > Schistocerca gregaria. The sequence continues at coordinate 427,392,297 of NC_064927.1, forward strand.
CGCTTCCATATAATGCTTTTTCAGACGTACATTCTCAAAGTTGTTCATCATATTAGGACCTATGTTTGATAAAATAATCTCCTGTTAGCGAGGAATGTCATCTATGCCTGTGATGGTCCTGCTTCTTAAAGCCTTCTTCCATCGCTAAGTCTAGCATTTTGCTTCTAAGTTAGTCCTTCACTTGTTCCTCTTATGCCCTAAAGTTAATTGCTAATATTTCTGATAGTCCTCAATATTTCAGGTTTCATCTGGTATACTCCCGACCCATATTATCAGATAATTAGACTGTGCATTCTCTTGTACTGTAATTCTTCCTCTTTCATTGATGGTTATGATCGTTATCACTTAAGCATGAAGTTGTCTCACTTACAAATCTACTCATTACTACTGTCCTATCTTAAACATATTACACAATAGGAGAGAACTGTAGCATTCTTGCCTAACGTATTTATACTCATGCACTTACTGTGCATTACTGTCAGTCCTTATGATGTACAACTAAACATTTTTTATGAAACTTTGACAACTTTCACGTTTTTCTATTACAGAACGCTTTTCCAAACGAACCACAACAAAGCGTCTTGATATTCTAAGGCTTGCCTCTCTTACACAGCATAAAGTCAGAACTGCCACTCTCGTGCCCTTACTCTCATGAATCCAAACCGGAAGCCATCCAGTCTTCGGTTATCTTCTTCTCGGCAACTAAAATGTATGAACTGTCAAGCTGACGATGTAATTCTGGACACATTTATCTGGTGTTTTTTTTTTTTTTTTTTTTTTTTTTTTTTTTTTTTTTTTTGCTAACTTCGTGCTTGTGCGGGTGATCAGTCAGATGGTATGTATCCAGTTACATTGAATTTCCAAACTAATATGAATAACTGTTCCTCACTTTCCACCAACTGCCCTATTTGGTAGCAAGTTTTCCAAACTGTCGAACTCATCACTCTAATACTAAACTTGATGTCTCAGATTGACACGCGTTTCTTATATCTTGTCACCAAAAACGTCCCCCATCTTCTTACATATTCCAAACGTACCAATTCGATTTATTCACGCTTTGCGTTTAACGGTCGCCCTTCCCTTGCAGTCTCCGTGTTGACGCCCTCACGTTAACTTTCACTGAAGGCTGCTTTGACTCTGATGTGCTGAATCGGTTCTTCAGACGATCATTTTTCTGGTTTGCTTCACGATTTCTCCTCCAACTATGTGGCTTCAGATTCACTGCACTTCGTAGAGATTTCATTTCTGAGTGACTAATTTGTACTCCCTTTCTTCTGTGATCCGTTAACGTATTTCCTTCCTTTGTATCTAGGTTTGTCTAACCTCTGTGATTGCTTTCTTGAGGGTGTAAAGTTCTCTCGAACTGCATATTGTGGTATTAATTATCGTTTCAACAGCCTCAAAACCTAGAACAGATATTATTCAATACTTCAGTATCAAACTTCTTTCGACCTTTTTTCTGGTGTTTCTGTTGACCAAGATTTACTTAGGGGCTTATTTTTTTGTTCTTGTTCACTTGATCTGAGGTCAACTGCTTCTCCCCTGTTTATAGCGGAGGTTGATCGGGAAATAAACGTAAGAGTCTAAGAAGTCCATTCATTGATTCACATTTTCGCAAAAACTGCTAAATTTCACAGAACAAATCTTTAAGAACCACTTTCGGATGTAAAGGATTTATTGCATTTTGGTTTAGAAATAGCGATAGGCAACGTTAAAGAGGAAAGCGTGAGAGAAACAGGTCTACTTTCCCAATATACAACTTCAGATTTGTCTTAAAAGTTTGTAAAGACACTTCAGCAGCCAGCTAGGTGTCAGTTTGTTCCATATTTATGACGTTATTCAGCAACTTGCTTTCTCTGCACCGACTCGAACGAAATCAGCGGTGGAAAAGCAGCTGAAAGGTGTTACGTTCCACTTAAAACGATTGAAAATAACAGCAGGTGTAATAGCCAGCTAGGTGCAATAAATGGTTTTCAAATAACCTTTACCATGATTTTGACTGATTTAAATCCGTCTTCATCAGAAGGACAAAGTATTCAACCATTTTAAACTTGATGTCCAGATATGTAGAAACTGCCTTACACACCTTGTTCGGCAGGAACTTCAACATGTTGAACATGGCTGTACTAAAACAGCGGTTACAGAACAGCAGGTGCAATGGAAAGGCAACGAGTTCGAATAGGTGGTGGTTTCTGACTACCACAGTACCTAAGGCTGTTTCGAAATACATGGATATAAAGTTGAAAATACTAAAACAAAGTGTATCCTTCTGAGGAGGACGGGTTAAATCAGTCTAAACCATGCTAAGCGTTATTTGATAATGACAATTTATTGCAACTGCTTGGTTGTCTATTACACCTGCTGTTCTGTAACCGTAGCTGTAGTGCAGCCATGTTCAAAAGACTGAAAATTAAGTACCTCCATTGAAAGAGACCATGACGCCAGACTAGAAAGGAGTCTCAGAGAGAGAAGCTTTTCTTTCCCAAACATGCTTGGTGAATAGTTTATCGACCTCTGAGGCATGACATATATAATTCGTCCTCCTTAAACCAAATCTGGGAAAATTAGCCTTTTCTGATGAAAATTTAAGAATTGTTTTTATTAAAGTCCGAAGTGGGTGAAATTATTTTGTTTCAATGTTTTGAGTAGCCTGCTCACATGTAAATACCTTTCAAATCTTTCCTATCATTCTTTGTACTTGGCCATGTTTCAATACTGTTGGTAAAGTTTCCTACTTAAAATTTTTTGCATTAGTTTTTCACTGTAAATGTTGCAGCTAAATTTTCTCTCAGTGCTTGGAAAACACAACGTTAAATAATGTTAAATTAATATTGATAGAAAGGCTCATATAAAGATGTTAAACAATTACTAACAAAGAGAGAGAGGGGCTGGCCAGTACTTACCTCAGCTCAGTACAGCCGATAGAAACACAAAAAACAACCGAAAATTTAAGTTCCTAGCTATCGGAATAAATGTTCATCAGGGAGGAGAGAGGGGAAAGAAAGGGAAGAAGGGAAAGTGGATTTAGTTATTCGCAACCCTGGTTATGAAGCAACAGGGAAAGGAAAACAGGGAAGGTAGCAAGGATGGAGGCATGGTTGTCAGAGGAAGCCAAAGATATTCTACTGTAGGTATTGTGCCAGCTTCAAACCAAAGAGGATGCATTCATCCTACATCTTTATACTATACACCTCTTTACTTCTGTATGCATCCTCTTTGGTTTGAAGCTGGCACAGTACCTACAGTAGAATATCTTTGGCTTCCCTCTGACAACCATGCCTCCATCCTTGCTACCTTCCCTGTTGCTTCATAACCTGGGTTGTGAGTAACTAAATCCACTTTCCCTTCTTCCGTTTCTTTCCCCTCTCTCCTCCCTGATGAAGGAACATTTATTCCGAAAGCTAGGAACTTAAATTTTCGGTTGTTTTTTGTGTTTCTATCGGCTGTACCTATTGCTAGAAAAGTTACGTTATTTGCTGTTTCCATAACCCGTGTCGCTGTATACAATGGTTTTACGATGCCGAAGTGTTTTGTACATATCAGTTAAATATCGAAAGGGTCCTCATCGTCCTTTTTGATTTCAGTGGCATATATTTAACTGAATTAAAAGCCTGTACGTGTGCTGCTGAAAATTTGATGCATACTTAACTGTTCCCAGTCTTTGGGGACACACACCGCCAGCTAACAGTGACACCGCAATGTACGCCGCTACCAAGCATGCAGTGCGGGTTCTCCTGGAAGGCCTCAGGAAGGACCTCGTCGCCAGGAAGAGCAACATCCGAGTTGGGGTGAGCTGAGTTCGTCATAGAACTCCATGTTCTTCTCATCTTTGTAATATTCACCTTCTTTATAACGTATAAGTATATTCCAAAAATCACGCCTACAGTCGTGGAAAAGAGCTCCAAATTAATACCTTTGACGCTGCGCTGATCCAGTATTAAAGCTGTAATGGATGTCACTGCATGTAGTGCCACCTTATGTCAGTATGGTGGTGCAACATCATACTGACAAGGATCAGATGCGCAGTGCACTAGACACGAACTGTAATCGGTGTTAAAAATTTCAGATTACGTTGCGGATACTGGGGATGGACCCTTGCGAAGCACTTGCAGGCACATCTCCCTTAATCATTACCAGGTTCTTTATCGCTGAATGTCTTCACAGCTTGGATAACACACAAAGGATTTGGTCCTTGAAAACTAGTATTGCAGGACAGTGGATCACGTTATGATCGTGTAGGGGCGTTTGGTGCGGCGGGTGGAAATAATTGTTAATGAAATGTTCCTATGATTTAATTAATGCTGTTGTTTGCCGTTCTCAACACTAGCTCTCTAACTAAAATATTGGCAACCAGAAAGTGATTAGCAAAACGTGAAGCCTGTAATTAGAATTCCTAGTGCCCACTTCATCTGAGAAATACTTACAGCCACAGCTTATAGCTCTGGGGAATTAGGAGATTGCCTGGGATTAATAATCAAAAATGATTCTTTCTTAAATGTTCACCATATTCTGAAAGTCACAGACCAAAAAGAATCCACACAATCCAACTACCAGAGCAGTTCAGAGTCTGATGCGCTGATGCAACTATAACTGTTCAAATTAAATGCTTAAGTGAATGATCGCCATAATTTATGATAATGTTCATCAAACGCCACGGTAAATAATGGTAGAATGTCTGTCCCGCGGCGGCACATGAAAATAAGACATACGCAAACTGAAGATAGATCATTAAAGTCATCCCAGAATTAACACTTCGCTCGAAAACGATTTCATGGTCATGCGTATCCCCAGTAACTTATTACGGCATCCGAAGCTGTTTATAGCAATGATAGCGACGCGTCGCGACTCCCGGCACAGATTGTGCGCTAATCAGCGTCTGGAGAGAACTGGGGCCTGCCTTTCTCGCGCAGCGTTCTTACATCCTCATGCCGTACAAAATTCACATCAGTCTCCATTGTGTGCCAGCCAGTCCGCTGTAACTAGCTCTGACGTCATAAATATTGCGCAATACTTTAAAAATCAATTAACCTGAAACGTTTCTAGTATGTCAGGAGTAATACTAAATCGGTATGAGTTGAATATCAGTCCAATAACTTTAACCACTTTCGAAATTTGTAATTTTTTTTGTAAAAATCATTGGCGCAACAGAAAAGAGCTAGAAACTTAAAAATTTATATTTAGATTCCTTTTGCATAACAATTTAGTAGAAACAGTATTCTGGATCTCACAAATTAAAATTTTTGTTGAAATTCATGAATTTTGGTTTTTGTCTTAAAAATTAAGGAAGCAAGATAGATTAAGTAGGTGAATAAATAAAGCTACGATGTTTAAATTTAAGTAGAATCGAGATACGCTACAATCATAAAGATGTAAGAAGTTTCAACTGAATAACTATAAAACTATAGCGATAGCGTATCTCCAAAGGGCAAGTTCAGAGCATTTCAGAAAGAATCGTTTTTTATTATGAATCCCTGACAATCTCTTAATTCCTCAGAGCTATAAGCTGTGGCTATAAGTATTTCTCAGATGAAGTGGGCACTAGGAATTCTAATTACAGGTTTCATGTTTTGTTAATCACTTTCTAGTTGTCAATAATGTAGTTAGAGAGCCAGCGTTGAGAATGGCAAACAGCAGCATCAAATAAATCATAGGAACATTTCAATAACAATAAATTCCATACGCCGCCCCACATATGGTTACTGTTATTTGCACAAAACACACAAACTTTATTTTCCTAAGAACCACTTAATTACACATGGCCTTAAAAGGATCAAATTAAAACTGTGGCTGAAGGCCTAGTTAAGAAAACTTACAATACCTCCTAGGCTGAAGGCCCAAAACCACACCAAAAACAAGAACGCCTGAAGGATTGAACACAAGTTATAAAAATTACTTTAAAGAACAAAGGCGGCTGAAGGCCTTACTTAAAAAAATTTCACATGGATACTCAGATGAAGGCCACACAAAAGACCTTAGCCTTAGGGCCTGGATAACAAGAATTTCATATAGAAAAAATTTCAAAATTTAGTTTTTAAACAAATCTATCTTCAAATTTTAATTTGTACGCTGAAGGCCTTATTTTAAAACAAACTAAATTAATAGACGGCTGAAGGTCTCACACAGTAAATCAGACTAAAATGAAAATTACAATCTAAAACCAACAGAACAGTGGAGCTCAGAAGTGTTCAAAGGGTCGCCCTGAGGAGGTAGCTCTTACGTAAGGTGAGGTGAGACAGCCAGTCAAGAGTAAGGTTCAATAATCGGATGGGATGGCAACCCGACCCAGGGACGGCTGAAGAACCGACCAACAACCTAATCAATTCCCTTCCTCCCCGACCAACGGTACGATAAGCGAAAATATCAGCAGAGGACGATGATGCCAGCTGCATCACGTCTTCAAAATTGGCATCTAAAAACAGCAAAGGCCCAATAACCACTATTAAGAAAAAAATGTGAACAAACAACTAAACGGCTGTCAAACTATGCGCTGTGCTGGGCATCATCAATACAACGAGGAAAAGACACTGCCGGAAAACAACGCTAATGACCGGGGCAGGTAGCTAGGGGGTTAACGGCTACAATGCAGAAAATACCGTTGGTACACTTCACTGATCAGTAACAACCAATTTAATAGTTCGACCATACAGGAAGAAGACTCCAACACACCATACATTGCTGATAACGGGGATGGCCCAGGAAGCAACAAAGGCGATGAATAAAGAGATGTCACAGCAGTTCAGGTTTCATAACAGGTTAACTGATCACTCAGCTTCAGTGTCCACGTTCGGTGGGCAAGGAACTTTGTAGCTCTCGCAGCTATCGCCTCACAATCCAACTGCACGTGCACGCCTCCAGTGGTTCCAGCCTGACCTCACGCTGTGGAGACTTCCTCGCTGCTCTGCCCATCCAACCGACTGCCACACACCACCACACGGAAATCTAGCGGTCACACCAAAGATGGTAAAGCAATACTAGTATCGATAAGCGCTGCTGCTGCCACTGGCGGAGGCAAGTCAGCTACTCGTTATGGTAGTAACTCGGGGATAAATAAAGCAGCACACGATTGCGACAAACTGCCAAAGAACAAACGGCATCAGCGCAAGCCAGCCATGGCTCAGTCCTAGATACAGTATGAGTTGGCAGTGTGCGAAAGTGGTGAAGCATCAGGAAAACAATGGAGCGCACACCATACCCATTAATGAAGAAAGACTGAGTACTCCGCTGTTTCGGTATCTGTAGAATAGCCTTAACAGCTATCTGTGGAAGATTGACGTTGCCGTCCACTAAAGTACTGTATGGTTACGCATGAGGAATGGTACATATTCTGTTGCCCACCCTGCTGGGATGTACATGGGTTCACACCATCTGCTTGATCTATTGGAACCCACATAGTTCGCCCCTCACTTCAGTATGGAACATTGGCCAGTGCCCGTGTGTGCTGAGGCAGCAGAAGAGCTCAGAAGTATGCGGGGGATTGTCGGCCGTCCAGCGTGCTATGCGCCATGGAAGACACATTTCCATGTTCCAGACACTGGGGTCACCAAAACGACCATGTTTAACAATTTTCCTGGCAGCATTACTTGTTTCCGCCACTCGCCATATGAGGGTATGTCCAGAATTGTTCAACATACGAGGGTTGCGCAAAAAATAATGCACCACATTTTTTCTTCAACAATTCTTTATTGAATATAATGGGAATTGCACAAAAGAAGGAATGTTTCGTCTACACATCCTGTTTTTCCAGGTAATCCCCATCTCGTTTTATGGCCTTGCTCCAGCGTGAAACAAGGGGCATATGCCCTGTCGGTACCAATCGTTGTCCTGGTGGCGAAACCAGTGTTCCACTGTGTGAAGCACCATCTAATCCCCAAAGTCTTCCACAAATGGCATCCTTTAATGACTCAAACAAGTGGAAGTCCGAGGGGGCTAGGTCAGGTAAAACAGCCGTGGATGGTCTCCCGGACTGCTGCAAATCGTAGAGCTTCGCCGAACTGCCTTCTGATGACCTCACCCACCGTGCCCAGCGACTAACCGTAAATCGGCAGCAGATGCTCGGTAGGCTTTGTACAAGTGTTCGTGAATATTCCCCACAGTTTATTTCTCTGCAGTAAGAAATTCAATGAAGGCACGTTGCTTGTAGGTACATCACTTAAAGCTGTCATTTTGAAACTGTTCTGCAGATACGCTATCTGTCTGAACTGACGGAAACTTTTCGCGCTCACTCAGACTTCAGATAATATATACGTAACGTTTTTAATTCGTAGCATTGTTACCGGCTGAGAGAAAAATGCGGTGCTCTAATTTGTGGGGCAACCCTCGTAATACTTTTGGTGTCCCAGCTGTTAGGAGGCATAGTGTTGCATCGCGAGCTGACCTCCAAATCTGTGAACACGGTACACACACAAATTAGTCAACATTGTGACATTGCATACCTTCCCCATGTGCGTCGCTACAGGGGGGGGGGGGGGGGGCGCATTCAGCCCAGACTTCGTTTTTACAGATCACAGGAACCGCATAGACCTGAGCGTGTGGACCAGTTCTTGCAATGAGAGGGTATCACACGAATGGACTTTAACCCTATCGAGTAAGTGTGGGATGCGTTGGGAGACGTATTGCAGAATGTGGTACGTGCAAAAAATGGCAAACAGTGACACAGTGCCAGTGAAGGAATGGAACTCCTACGGCAAGAACCTCTTACCGATCTTATAGTCAGTATGGGAGCACGTAGCAGAGCAGGCACTGAAATATCCGTGATGATCACACTGTTTGCGAATAATATCCCGCCCTTTGTAACGTCTGGCAACGGCATTACCACAGTGGATACACCGGTTCCCATCATATCACCGAAGCTAAGCGCTGTCGGCTGTGGCCGGCACTTGGATGGGTGACCATCCGGGCCGCCCTGCACTGTTGCCGTTTACCGGGGTGCATTCAGCCTCGCGATGCCAACTGAGGAGCTACTCGACCGAATGGTAGCGGCTCCGGTCAAAGAAAACAATCATAACGACTGGGAGAGCGGTGTGCTGACCATATGCACCTTCTATCTGCATCCTTACCGGAGGATGACACGGCGGTCGGATGGTCCCGATGGGCCACTTGTGGCCTGAAGACAGAGTGCTTTGTAACGTCTAGAGGACCATCTGACTTAATTCCAATTATTGTTTTTAAATGTCATTTCTGTTTATCATTTGTTACCTTCTGTATTATACCATAAGGGTTCTTCCTGTGTGTGGTCAAAGTTCTATTGAGACGTTACGTGGCAGTCACACTCCATACGAAAATGACTTCCGTCCTTCATTCCTATGCAGCAGTATTACTTCCATTTAAAATGGGGAAAAGTTAGCTGTAAAAGGTTCGCCTATTAAGGTGACTAAGGATGTAGAATGTACTGGGAGACTCGCGGTTTATTCCAAAGAAATTCGAACATCTAGTTTCTATTCTTCATGTCTTGGATTTACTTTAATGAGCATAGTGATTCACTTAGTTAATTTTGGAGTGAAAGCAGCTTAATGTAGAGGAGAAAGACAAATCAGTTATTCTTCCGGACTTAATTTTACTTAAGTAATCGTTTTTCTTGTAAATTATGATTATGGAGATATACACAAACATACTCATTTACACTGATATTGCCTTCTGTGCAGGAAATATCCCCAGGAATGGTGAAGACGGAGATCCTCACCAATACCACCAACTGGACGGATGACTTATATAACCAGCTGAATTATATGGAAGCAGAAGACGTTGCAGAAGCTGCGATCTACATGCTGTCCCAGCACCCACGCGTGCAGGTAAGCCACTCCTATATCTCGTATCAGCTCTGTCTTCATCTACATATGCCCTCCACGAGTCATTGTACGATGCTTTGTGGTTGGTACCTCTTACGCTAATAACGGTTTTCCTTTCTCATTACGTTTGCGAACTAAGTGGGGCGGTGGCGGCAGCAGTGGCTTCATATGCATCTGTACACGCCCTTGTATATCAAATTTTATCCTTAAGCTGTATAAGATGGTGGCAGCAGAAAGGGGACACAATTATCCTAGAATACAGATTAATCCCTTCATAAAAGACGTTTCGATTTCAAAGAAAAACTTTAAAAAAATCGTTTTGTAACCGGCAGTGAAATCTTGTATATACTCATATCTAAGATACAACTACATATATTCTCCGCTAGCCACCAGCGGTTTGTGGAGGAGGGCAAAATTCACTCCAAATTCATTGCCCCCTCTCTCTCTCTCTCTCTCTCTCTCTCTCTCTCTCTCTCTCTCTCTCTGTCTCTGTGTGTGTTCCACTCGCGGATCGCACGAGCGAGAAACGACTGTCTGAACACCTCGGTACGAGCTGTAATTTCCCTTAACTTTGAATGCTGATCATTGCGCGATTTGAAAGTTGGTGGTAATATATGCTCTACATCCTCGCCGAAGATCGGATTTCGGAATTTAGTGAGCAGACCCTTCTGTTTAGTGCGCCATCTAATTGCAAGTGAGTACCACTTCAAACTTTCTATGAGATTTGTAAAGTTCTCACGAATCTTGCCGCTCTTCTTTGGACCTTCACAATCTCTTGAATCAGATCCAACTGGTAAGTGCCCCATACAGACGAACAATACTCTTGGACTGGACGAACTAACGTATTGTAAGATATTTCATTCGTTGAAGGACTGCATCGCTTTAGGATTCTACCAATAAACCGCAATCTAGAGTTGGCCTTACCCGTTACTTGTGTAATCTGATCGTTGCATCTATAATTTCGAATAGTCACACCCAGATACTTGACGTATGTTACAGCTTCCAAAGACAGGGCATTTATTTCGTACTCTTATATTAATGGGGATTGTCACCTTGTTATACGCAGTAGGTTACACTTACTAATATTGAGAGATAACTGCCAGTCATTACACCACGCATTTATTTTTTGCAAGTCCTCATTGATTTGTTCACAACTTTCGGGTGATACTACTTTTCCTGTAGACTACAGCATCATCGGCGAACAGTCCATTGCCGCTGTCAATAAAATCAACCAGATCGTTTATGTACATCATAAAAAGCAGCGGACCTATTACACTGCCCTGGGCACACCTAAAGTTACGCTTGTTTCGGTCACCCCGTTCAGGACGACATACTGCTCCCTGTCTGTCAGAAAACTTTCTGTCCAACCGCATACGTCATTAGATAGACCGTAAGCGCACACTTCTTGCAGCAAGCGACAGTGCGGGACTGCGTCGAACGCCTTTCGAAAGTCAAGAAATAGGGCATCAACCTGGAAGCCGGTATCTATAGCCTGATGTATATCATGCACAAAGAGGGCCGGCTGTGTCTCGCATGACCGTTGTTCCCTAAAACCGTGCTGGTTTCTGCAGATGAGCTTCTCAGAATCTACGAAGGTCATAATGTCTGAACACAAAATATGTTCCATGATTCTACAATAAATCGATATCAGTGCAATTGGCCGGTAATTACGTGAATCAGATTTTCTACGCTTTTCATAGATAGCTATAACGTGGGCCTTCTTCCAGTCCCGTTGAACTTTACGCTGTTCCAATTACATTACACATGTTGGGTATAACTCGGTATGTCACGTCTGTGACAACAGTACTGGAGAATCTGAACTCAAAACAATCCATTAAGTAATGGACTACCGACATTCTTCGATATAGTGATATCATCTACATGATCGTCAGATCTATACAGGAACACACACAATGGATGTGCAAGTACAGATTGTGGACCTATGGTCGACCGGCACAAATTTTCATTGTCATTCCATTCTACAGGTGGTTGTAGCCATTGTTCGCAATTGCGAATTCATCTGATTTTCAGTTCATTTTATGACGTTTTTATGCACTTACAGTAACAAAACATGACAATGTATCATTAACAAATCCTCCATGAAGTAAGTTACAATCGTCCAAGTGTGTCGTGGGATACGATTAAATCTTACGTTAAACGCATCCAATGTATAATGCTTACATTGTAGATACTTGAAAGTGGCTTAAGGCCGAAATTATATTGCTGTACATCAAATAATTAAAAAGTCAGCTGCAAATACCAGAAAATCATTTAGAAAATTCATGGTCGCTTCGGACGCTGTCGTAGTGGTTATAAAACTAAAACATAACCTGTCAAGTGTTAAGTTTAGACGTTCGTATGAATTACTAGAAACGAGATAGTGTGTGTATATACGTAAATAGGTCACAAAACTATTCAGCTACTCAGTCAGCAGAAATAGTTCTTTCGTGTGGAACCTACACCAACGATAGCTGGCGCTCAATAACGGCTAACCTCCGAATTATTAGCGCCGCTTTAGTGTTACCCGAATTCGCGACACAAGACATAAAGGGTTAACTTCATTTACGCAGCAGGATTTGCAAGAACAGAGTTGACATCCTGCCAAAGATATCCGTTTGCACTTACACAAAATGGCACGAGCATTGCCCAACGGTAAAAGCGGAGTGGAGAAGAAAGCGGTTCGTTCTAGAAACGATACGGAACTAGGGAGACAGGCAGCTGTTACGGAAGTGAGTATGCAGCTTCCCGCATAGTTTTTATTAACAGCGCTGCTGCATTGCATACCTAGGGGCAGGGGTTGCTGTACCACAACTACCTTTCTTGCACAAACATCGGAAGCCTAGAGTCTGTGGTGCAGACAGTTATCTCTAAAATTTGTCATTCAACGTAGTTTGGCGCGAAGAGACTTACATACCGAGGAACGTTGATCTAGGCAAGTACGAACCTTGCTTTTGTTAATGTGCATTTTTTATACAGAGTGGGAATCTTCTGCTGTATCTATGCTTTTTCATGAAATAGATATTACATTTGTCAAACTGGCCATATCATTGAGTCATCCCCTCTATGTATAGTTCCTTGAAAGTAGTGTTTTGAGGAGGGAGAACTACCTAGTCGTTACAGTTCAACTTTCCCTGTTTAACACGTTACGGCACGGAAAATAAATACCGCATGAGTACAAAACTTGGCAGCATTAATGTCAAGTAATCAGTTAAATTGAAACACTTAATGGGCTGCTAAGACACATCATACCATTACATGTTGTTGTTGTTGTTGTCTTCAGTCCTGAGACAGGTTTGATGCAGCTCTCCATGCTACTCTATCCTGTGCAAGCATCATCATCTCCCAGTACCTACTGCAGCCTACATCCTTCTGAATCTTAGTGTATTCATCTCTTGGTCTCCCTCTACCATTTTTTCCCTCCGCGCTGCCCTCCAATACTAATTTGGTGATCCCTTGATGCCTCAGAACATGTCCTACCAACCGATCCCTTCTTCTAGTCAAGTTGTGCCACAAGCTCCTCTTCTCCCCAATTTTATTCAGTACCTAATTGGTTACTTCACCTACCCATCTAATCTTCAGCATTCTTCTGCAGCACCACATCTCGAAAGCTTATATTCTCTTCTTGTCTAAACTATTTATCGTCAATATTTCACTTCCATACATAACTACGCTCCATACAAATACTTTCAGAAACGACCTCCTGATATTTAAATCTAAACTCCATGTTCACAAATTTTTCTTCAGAAACGCTTTCCTTTTCATTGCCATTCTACACTTTATATCCTCTCTACTTCGACCACCATCAGATATTTTGCTCCCCAAATAGCAAAACTCATTTACTACTTCAAGTTTCTCATTTCCTAATATAATTCCCTCAGCATCACCCGACTTAATTCGAGTACATTCCATTATCCTTGTTTTGCTTTTGTTGATCTTCATCTTATACACTCCTTTCAAGACATTGTCCATTCCGTTCAACTGCTCTTCCAAGTCCTTTGCTGTCTCTGACAGAAATGCAATGTCATCGGCGAACCTCAGTTTTTATTTCTTCTCCATGGATTTTAATACCTACTCCGAATTTTTCTTTTGTTTCCTTTACTGCTTGCTCAATATACAGATTGAATAACATCGGGGATAGGCTACAACCCTGTCTCACTCCCTTCCCAACCACTGCTTCCCTTTCATGTCACTCGACTCTTATAACTGCCATCTGGTTTCTGCACAAACTGTAAATAGCCTTTCGCTCCCTATATTTTACCCCTGCCACCTTTAGAATTTGAAAGAGTATTGCAATCAACATTGTCAAAAGCTTTCTCTAAGTCTACAAATGCTAGAAACGTAGGTTTGCCTCACCTTAATCCAGCTTCTAAGATAAGTGGTAAGGTCAGTATTGCCTCACGTGTTCCAACATGTGTACGGAATCCAAATTGATCATCCCCGAGGTCGCCTTCCATCAGTTCTTCCATTCGTCTGTAAAGAATTCGCGTCAGTATTTTGCAGCTGTGACTTATTAAACTGATAGTTCGGTAATTTTCACATCTGTCAACACCTGCTTTCTTTGGGATTGAAATTATTATATTATTCTTGAAATCTGAGGGTATTTTGCCTGTCTCATACATTTTGCTCACCAGATGGTAGAGTTTTGTAAGGACTGGCTCTCCCAAGGCTGTCACTAGCTCTAATAGAATGTTGTCTACTCCGGGGGCCTTGTTTCGACTCAGGTCTTTCAGTGCTCTGTCAAACTCTTCACGCAGTATCGTATCTCCCATTTCATCTCCATCTTCATCTTCATCTACATCCTCTTCCATTTCCATAGTATTGTCCTCAAGTACATCGCCCTTGTATAGACCCTCTATATACTCCTTCCACTTTTCTGCTTTCCCTTCTTTGCTTAGAACTGGGTTTCCATCAAAGCTCTTGATATTCACGCAAGTGGTTCTCCTTTCTCCAAAGGTCTCTCTAATTTTCCTGTAGGCAGTATCTATCTTACCCTAGTGAGATAAGCCTCTACATCCTTACATTTGTCCTCTAGCCATCCCTGATTAGCCCTTCTGCACTTCCTGTCATTACATACCGGTACCATTACTGCTACAAAAGGGGTTCAATATGGCGCCCATCTATGTCCAGAAGAGCCTGAAAGCGCAGGATTGCATTCTGCTCAGCAGAACGAAGCATTTCCGTAGGTATGCTGGCTACCTCTGTTGATACACTGCGCTTCAGATCAGCACATGTGTGAATGTTCGCTTGGAAAACCCTCTCTTTCGAGTAGCTCCACAACCAGAAATCACAGGAAGTGAGTACAGGTGATCGTGGCGGCCATGCATTTGGAAACGATACGCTGATAGTTTTCAGAGAAGGTGAACTTCACGAGCAATGCACGATGTGGTCCCATCTTGCATGAAAACTGTTGAGTTCAGTGAGTCTCTGTCCTAAAGGGCGAGTATGACATGATGGCGAAGCATATCACAGTAACGCTGACCAGTGACACTGCACGTCTTCGGTCCTTGAGCGCCAGCCTGTTGAAAAAAAGAATGGGTCAATCGTGAACGTAGCTGTGAAGCCACATCATGTGGTTACACGTTGACCTTGCACAATGACTTCATGCAAATTGAATGGAGGTGAAGATCACAACACTTGGCAATTCTGTGCGTTCACCTGACCCGTCAGAGAAAATTGAGCTTCGTCTGTCCATAGGGGGCGTCGAGGGCCAGCCCTCGTAAACTTCAATCCTTGCGGGAAAGTGGAGAGCGAAATAAACACGTCGTTATGCGCCCTATGGTGCAAGCCGCTGTACGATACGGATCTTGTACGGATACCATTTGAGAATGGTTCAAAGCACCTTCTGTACAGTGGACCATGGGATGTTAAACAGTCGTGACACAGCACGCGCTCTGCCTGACGATCGGGAATTGCGCGCAGCGCTCTGCACCATAGCAACAGGGATTTTACGAAACACATGTGGTGCAAACTTTTCCCGGAGCGACGGCCAATTCTCCTGTTCATTCGAACCACTTCAGCACATTCCGCTCAGCAGGTGGAGAAAGATAACCCTTCCGTAATCTTTTCAGTCAGCGATATTCTCGAAGTGCAGCTGCAGCATTACCGTTGTATTGATGACAGAGCTGCAACAATAACGCCGTGCTCATTTTGTCCAGACCCTTGTTGTCACGTCAACAAGGGCACTGCGATAAGTCAAGTGTGTGTGACTATGAATCACAATGCCTGATCACGGCACCTTATGGCCATAGTTGGAACTGTACGGTGGGGGTGTGGCGCATGGATATCATGCACCCTATACTACGGGCATTAATGCTACCAAGTACGGTATCTGTATAGTAATTAGTTTCCGTGTCAAAACGTGGTAAGTAGGGAAAGTTTAGATTTAACCACCCGGTAATTTTCGTGGCACTTGGTCTTCCGGATACAAAAGTGCACACGCTTCACTGATCGTGGGGGCGATCAGTACTCTGAGCACCTTGATGCTTGTTCTGGCAAGCAACGTCAGTTGCTCATTTATGTTGTGAACTTTGTCTCTCTAACGCTGAATTCTTTATGTCTCCCGATAAGGATAATTTGCCGAGTTTTCTCCATGCAGCCTTCCATGTAATTTGGTACTTCCCCATACGGTTACCGTCGTTTTTGTGTGAAGTCAAATTTTTAAACGTGTGTTGTCCTTAAACTAATTGTCAACTGTCAGACAATTAGAACAGATAAAAATCTGTTGTACTCAGACTTAATGTAAACTAAAGAGTTATTTTATCCATGTTGGATCTTGTGAACTCCGCAGTCGTTAACGGTAGTTGGTGAATGTCTCAAACAGCAAAAAATACTTTTCAAAGTCTATAACCGGTTTCGGGCTGACATTCCCATCTTCAGACGGATAATATTTTCCGTTACTTTGATGTTTCGATCAACATCATGTCGTCAGTTCCACAATACGTTCAGTTCCACTGGATGGCGATTTGTTCTGTTGTTGTCCATGTGGTTTTCTAGATCAATGAATGTTTTTGAATGCCACCGCATCAGACACATGGTAAACAAATTTCTGTGACACACTTCATAATGTTCTTAAAATGCCTGTTCAGCATAGCACATGAGCTACACACTTGTGTGTCCTGTGATGGAATTGAACATCTACATCGAGCTACAAAACCACATGAACCACAACAAAACAAATCGCAATCTACTGAAACTTATTGTGGAGCAGACGAAATGCTGTTGAACAAAACGATCTAAGTCATGAAAAATATTAGCCATCTGAAGACGGGCATGGCGGCCAAAATCAGGTTATGGCACTAAAATAAAATGATGAACCAGTATTTGTAGCTTGTGGCGTTATTAATCAACTGAATGAAAATCTCTCT
The DNA here is from genome assembly GCF_023897955.1 of Schistocerca gregaria. Classification (NCBI taxonomy): domain Eukaryota; kingdom Metazoa; phylum Arthropoda; class Insecta; order Orthoptera; family Acrididae; genus Schistocerca; species Schistocerca gregaria. The sequence goes on from NC_064927.1 coordinate 427,409,446, forward strand.
TACATTGTTCTAAATCTTTCCCATGGTTAGGTCAGCCACTAACAGTAAACATATTCTGTTCCGCACCTGAGCTTATTGTTCTCAGTGTTACCATTTTGCACAGTGTTCAAACTCGGTGGTCATTCTTACTATTCAGTGAAGGTTAGCGAGCATCGCTCTTGCTCGCCTTGATTACATGTCTGTTGTTCCACGTGAGCTTTGTCGATTCCCCCTACGCTTGTAAGTTTCCTTTATGTTCCCCTCGACTGTTTGGCTAACGTTGCAGAATTCGGATGTAATAAGCAACAATATATTACGGCAACGTCATACCAATGCGCAGGTTCAGGGACAGTGCCCAAACAGCCAGCTTAAACTTTCACATTACAGAGCTAATTGTGACACCTTTGAACATTAAATTAACAAGTACTTGGTAACGAAGCCACAGCAACCACGGCACAGAAAGGTAACTGTTGAATTTATAAATTCAAGTTGTGGTTGTGTTACAAAAGTGAACTGTTACTATGCTCTTAATTACATCACACGTATTTTTCACGATAAGTAGTTTTCCAATTACTATGACACCAGTTATTGGCATAAGCTTTAGTGGCTACTGTTGCCTTTTTACTAACGAATAGTTCTTGCAAACAGCAGCAACCATAAGAAACTTCATACCTTCTGTACCTCGTGATAACCTTACAATTTTGTTTGAATGTCGTGTTATGTGATGCTCTGACATGCATCACTGTATGAAAGTAGTCGCTGGGTTACCACTGCGAGTGCTCACACTATTCCCTCTTCTTCAAGTTGACACTAATTTCACTGACGATCTGCTTCCGCTCTTCTCATTGTAAACTGTCCAAAGATTGAATTAACTGATATTCAAATAATGGCAATTATTTGATAGTCATTATGCGATTTGGCACTAAAATCTGTAGCGGAACTGCATGACTATTACACGGGATATGGTAGCTATTGTTCCATAGCCAACGGCCAATACAACGTCATTCTCGAGTACGAAGACCAAGACAACGAGCCTGTTGAAGGCTTTAACACTTGCGTTTCCATCTGTATCTGAGCACTGATACGAATCGTTGCGGTGGCGAAAATAAGGGCCTCTTGCATTTTTAGTACAGAAACATTTCCATTCCGGGTTAATATTTCGTTTTTTTTCTTTGCTACAGCGAATTTTGAATCCTGTGTCAATCATGAGTGTCTGGACACGAACTTCAGCTCTGCTGCTACCCATTACATACGAAGAGTTTTTCTTGGTTTTCTGAGATGTCTTCCGATGAAATTGCTGTGGTACACGTTAAAGGCTTTACGCAATGCCCTCCTGACGGCGGAATGTGCCCTATTTCTCTCGCTACTCGTAGGTCTCAGCTTACCGGTTTCGCAGAAACGTAGTGATGCGCTGAGATTACACGGCATTATTTTAAAGAATGAGAGACAGAACATTAGTAACTGAAATTTACCCTTACTTAATACAACCGAATAATATCAAATCAGAACAAGCATTGCCAACTCCCTATGAGCAATGTTGTGATACAACATGGCTGGTAGATGTTGATTAATACACTATTTAGTTTACAGACAATAACCTTGCGAGCAAAACTTCCGTAACAGAAGAGTGAACTGAACACTTCAAATATGAAAGAAATAACGACTAGTGCATGTATCTGTTACTCAGAACAGAATAACTACAAAGCTCACTTTGACTGATATCAGTAGTGTTATGAAATGAACTTTGGCACCAAATTGTTTCAGGCTGGCTAGGGACCGACCGTTCGCTCATTTACCACAGACGCTTGATTCATTACGTAGTTACTGATTGCCCGTACGCAAGGGTCTAAGGTCACCAAAATGTCTATCAAAGGTTTTCATGAATTACGTTATTGGTTTTACATTCTCATGATAAAGTTGTCATTCTTCGTCGTTAAGCAAAAGACAAACAATGCTATCTAAGTATTACATGAAATTCTCTGAATTTGACACTGAACAATGAAATACAAATACTGTTTGTTTTTATGTTACAGGTTTATGACATCATCCTACGGCCGACAGGGAATCCGTACTAGAAAAAGGCTTAATGTAACTGCCTTCAGCTAAAACTCTTCGCAAGTCACATTTACAGGCTTCAAGATAAAAACAAAAAATGTTTACACAATTGACATGTTTAACTGCATCTCCATTTCATGCTAAGTGTTGATTAAATACGGAAGAGATACATGTGTACAAGGGAGCCAATACAAATAGACAACAGAAGTTAACATTACGGCTGAAGAAATACCCTGCTGTTCTGATTTTGTGGCAACTGTTCTAAAAGGTTTCTCTATAAATCGTACCAATTTTGTAACCTTTTGTTATCGCACTATTAATCCCAAATGTATAAGAAATAAACAAATTGTAGAGATGTGGCTCTACTCTTTGTGTGATACGCATTACTCATTTTCTTACTTGGTTAATTATTAGTGTCGAAAAACCATTTCTTTTGTTAATTGTCGACCCCCCCCTCCAGTGTCAACCTTCCTTTCGTTTACTTCGCTGTATTCCTTCCCTCTTCTCCATTGTTATAATTATTACGAATTGTTCATCATACGTGACGAAATTTCCAATAAATGTCCAATATCCTTCAGTGTTCAGAAAGTTCTAATGGTCAAAATACTTATTCAACGTTTAGATATTCCCTAATACTTAGAGGTTTGTTTGGAGTATGTCAAAAAAATAAGGCAATAACCATATTAGAACAAATAAGCCCTCGGTCACAAATATTAAGTCAAAATTGACCAGGTTTCGACGCTAGTATGAGCGTTGTCATCAGAATTATACTAAAGGTTCTAAAACATATTAAGTATATAATACATTAATGTACATTAATGCACATTAAAGTTTGTACTGCCGGGCAAAAGATGCAGTACTTAAGTCACGTATTAAAGATATAAGCCGGAAAGGTGACGTCATGAATAGTTGTTCGAAAGATAGCGAGCCGCTAAGGGCTGCTCGTACTTGAGTGAACAAGAGTTGCAACAAGACTGAGGTGAGGTGCCCACGTTAGAAAGTGTGGGCAAGTAAACATGGTGTTGCTACGAGCGCCATCTAGTAGCCGCAGAAACAACTAGGCTACTGTACATTCAAAATTAGAAACATGAAATTGTGATGTAGCTGATTCAGGCATAACGTAAGCATTAATAATAATAGGACGAAGTTACATATTTATCTGCTTTAAACAGATACATTTTGTAACGTAATAAAAGTTGGCATAAAAGACAACTGCAAAGATGTAACAGGAAAACATTTCCGTAAATTGCATGAGGAAATTTGAATCAAAGATCAAAGCAATGGCACAATGCCGGCTTCGGTGGTCTCGCGGTTCTAGGCTCTGTCGGGAACCGCGCGACTGCTACGGTCGCAGGTTCGAATCCTGCCTCGGGCATGGATGTGTGTGACGTCCTCAGGTTAGTTAGGTTTAAGTAGTTCTAAGTTCTAGGGGACTGATGACCACAGCAGTTGAGTCCCATAGTGCTCAGAGCCATTTGAACAATCAAAGCAATGGCTTTAAACAGTTGAAAAAGTTTTTATATCGCAGCTGCAGCTGTTCGTTGAGAATGAGGCCATCATGACGAGAGAGACGTTTGAAAATCTCCAATTCCTCTGAAACAACTAAACTACGCCCGTTGTTTTGGTATGCAGAATATTATCGCCTTTGGCTTTAGGCACGTGTCCAGTAATTAAAAGATGATCGGTAAAGGATCAATTTAGGAGACTGGTGCCGTTCTTTCTCAAAAGATGTTCTTTGTATCTGACGGTGAAAGCACGTCCAGTTTGCCCTATATAATAGGAGGAGCAGGTACCGCAGATCTTAAAACGCCAGAACTTGCGTAGGGGAGCGAATGGATTTCAAATTATGAAATTTCTCTTTAGATTATTTTTAGTAGAGAAGGCAACATTGCAGTTGTATTTGTTGCGAAGCATGCGCTGAGTCTGATAAGAAATGGGTCCTATGAAAGGAATAGAAAAACGTTTTTTTGTGTTAATTTCAGTGCATGAGGTGTTGAGCGTGGTAGTAATTGTAGTTTCCTTCTTTAGGATATCGTCCACTATGTTAGGCGTATATTCATTGACTGTTATGGTTTTAAGTAAATTAATCTCATTAAACTTTTGTGTTGGTGGTATAGAGGTGGCTCGGTGTACGGCAGAGTGAAAAAGGCCATTTTTTGAGACTGTCAGGTCTCCTCGAGCTCCCTGAAAGAACCCCCTTCATTAGAAACACTTCTGCCGAATTTGGCATCAAGACAAAGATGATGAGATAAAATTTCGTGATTTTGTAACTGACTCAATTTTGTAACAGACTTCCTGGTATTAAGAATGTTTCCAGAATGAGATTTTCACTCTGCAGCGGAGTGTGAAACATCCTGGAAGATTAAAACTGTGTGCCCGACTGAGACTCGAACTCGGGACCTCTGCCTTTCGCGAAAGGCAAAGGTCCCGAGTTCGAGTCTCGGTCGGGCACACAGTTTTAATCTGCCAGGAAGTTTCATTAAGAATTTTGTTTCTTTCTTAGTCTTAATATGGTAATAAAATTTATATACTTCAAAATATTGGAAATATCAAATTGACTTTCATTTTCGACATCAATCAATACATCTGAACAATTTACGAATTTTATATAAGAAATTTTTTAGTGTTACACTGATGTGTGATCTAAAGATAAACAGGATCGTGCAAGGTGCAACGTTTACAACAAAAGTGGTTTGGACCGAGACTGACACTCATATATAAAATACGCAGTCCATTGTGACACAAATGAATTGTTCGGAGCCGGCCGTTATGGAAGAGGTTCTAGGCGCTTCAGTCTGGAACCGTGCGACCGCCACGGTCTGAGGTTCGAATCCTGCCTAGGGCATGGCTGTGTGTGATGTCCTTAGGTTAGTTAGGTTTAAGTAGTTCTAAGTTGTAGGGGACTGATGACCTCAGTTGTTAAGTCCAATAGTGCTCAGAGCCATTTGAACCATTTTTTTGAATTATTCGATGGCCCGCATTTCGATAAACAGTCAATTGTTCGGTAGCCCTGATTACATCACACCCTCAGTGGTTCCGTTCATGGAGTGGTCACGAACTAGGCACTAAGCAAACAATTAACGCGGCTTCCTTTGTTGGAACTTGTCCTTAGTCTGTCTTGCAGTGAATTTTCACATGTTTTGAATGAATTCGCATGAATTTTTTCATTGTTCGTGACAGGTATACTCAGTTTATACTGGAGTTTAATATTGCTGTGCCATTACTTGAGGGTTTTTGTTGTGGCGTATTAACGTCGGTTTATCGCGGTACATGGGTATTTTTTGGTTATTTTACTTATCGCGGTACTTCATAAAAATAAATATCTATTAAATACTGCAATATCATTTTCTTTGTTACACATTGTCAGCTAAGACGAGACTTCGAAATAACCCAATACCACATAACATAAGTACGGACCTCGGCTATTTCGAAGTACGTACGGAATGATATTTTAAACACAACGTGCGACCCACCGCCTGCTAATAGATAGCTCGCGTGAGCGTTGCTATTTTGTAAAGAAAATGTGCGTGCTTTTACGCAACATGTAATAAATTGGTTCTCAAGGGGCTACTGGTCATCATGTACCAAACTCGTTAAGTAACTGAGATATTATAATACTCGTTGAATGGAAAATTTTTCATTGTTATTCCTTAGTTGCTAGGCCAAAATGGAGAGAACCTCCTTTGCTGTTAAGCAGCCAAACTTAAAACACACTCAACTCAATCAGTAATCTAAATATTAATAAATAATATCTAGTTTCACTTTTTAACCATTGGAAGATCAAAATAGAGAAATCTCACTTCTACAGTTAGAATTTTTACATTAATTGCTAGTTATAAACTATCGCCAGTCGTAATGGCCGACCAAATGCAGCTAGGGGAGACCAGCCCCCTGCAGCTCGAAGTTCTGAAAATAAATTTGTTAGTTATAATTAATGACAACTATCATGAGTGGTGCCCACTAAATCAATAATACACACTTTCTCATAACAATTATATTTTGCTAAGTAACAGCCAAACTTACATTAAATACCAGATTGCTATACAATGGTGGCCTCGTGCTAGACGAAGCAAAATAGCAGTGTGTTTTGTAAAGTCTTCAATCGTGTTCATTCTCATGACACAAAGATTACAGACAAAAATGTATTCCTCTTATAACTGCTTGTGAGCTTTGGTGGTAAGAATTACTTTTCAATATTTATTATACAGCGCGCATACACACGCAGCCTTCAAATAATTTATAGTTAACACGTCACACGAGCAAAAACATATTTTTCACAAAAAATGTCAATTTACGTGACGTACCGTCACTTGGGCCCCCCTAGTGAGGGTGTACTTCATACTGTTTACATATTTATGTACAGTCTCACTGCTGTCTCGCATCATTAGTTCAGTGTTCCTGTTCCCATAAATATGGTAGGTTCATTTAGTTCAATACACAGTGATACATACAATCTGCTGAGAAAAATGTGCGAGACAGGCGAAATACCCTCAGACTTCAAGAAGAATATAATTCCAGTTCCAAAGAAAGCAGGTGTTGAGATATGTGAAAATTACCGAACTATCAGTTAAATAAGTCACGGCTGCAAAATACTAAGGCGAATTCTTTACAGACGAATGGAAAAACTGGTAGAAGTCGACGTCGGTGTAGACCAGTTTGGATTCCGCAGAAAAGTTGGAACGCGTGAGAAAAAGGTTAAAGAAAGGCAAACCTACGTTTCTAACATTTGTAGACTTAGAGAAAGCTTTTGACATTGACTGGAATACTCTCTTTCAAATTCTAAGGGTGGCAGGGGTAAAACACAGGGAGCGAAAGGCTATTTACAATTTGTACAGAAACCAGATGGCAGTTGTAAGACTCGAGGGGCATGAAAGGGAAGCAGTGGTTTGGAAGGGAGTAAGACAGGGTTGTAGCCTCTCCCGATGTTATTCAATTTGTATATTGAACAAGCAGTAAAGGAAACAAAAGAAAAATTCGGAGTAGGTATTAAAATCCATGGAGAAGAAATAAAAACTTTGAGGTTCGCCGATGACATTGTAATTCTGTCAGAGACAGCAAGGGTCTTGGAAGAGCAGTTGGTCGGAATGGACGGTGTCTTGAGAGGAGTATATAAGATAACCATCAACAAACACAAAACGAGGATAATGGAATGTAGTTGAATTAAGTCGGGTGATGATGAGGGAATTAGATTAGGAAATGAGACACTTAAAGTAGTAAAGGAGTTCTGCTATTTGGGGATCAAAATAACTCATGATGCTCGAAGTAGAGAGAATATAAAATGTAGACTAGCAATGGCAAGGAAAGCGTTTCTCAAGAAGAGAAATTTGTGAACATCGAGTATAGATTTGTGTCAGGAAGTCGTTTCTGAAAGTATTTGTATGGAGTGTAGCCATGTACGGAAGTGAAACATGGACGATAAATAGTTTGGACAAGAAGAGAATAGCTTTCGAAATGTGGTGCTACAGAAAAATACTGAAAATTAGATGGGTAGATCACATAACTAATGAGGAGGCGTTGAATTGAATTTTGGAGGAGTTTGTGCCACAACTTGACTAGAAGGAATCAGTTGGTAGGACATGTTCTGAGGCATCAAGGGATCACCATTTTAGTATTGGAGGGCAGCTTGGAGGACACTTAGCAGATTCAGAAGCATGTAGGTTGCGGTACGTACTGGGAGATGCAGATGATTGCACAGGATAGATTAGCATGGCGAGCTGCATCAAACCAGTCTCAGGACTGAATACCACAACAAAAACACACAGAATTATGTGTCATATATAGTTCATATGTTTTAGATATGTTTCGATCTCACTGTTACAGGTGAGTACATTGACTATTTGCAACTGTTTTTTATCAGGAATGTGAACAATCCGGAATCGTACAGATCCGATACGAACTGGCTTATGCTCCCCCATATGGGTTACAGGTGTAACGAAAAACGGGTCAAAGACCTCGCCGGAGCCTTCAAATTGTTGAGACTATCTTTTCATTATTTATGCTGATATGTCCATTGGATTAATCAACGAAGAAATATATATATATATATATATATATATATATATATATATATATATATATATATATATATATATATATACATATATATATATATATATATATATACATGGTGGTCCATTGATCGTGACCGGGCCAAATATCTCACGAAATAAGCGTCAAACGAAAAAACTACAAAGAACGAAACTTGTCTAGCTTGAAGGGCGAAACCAGATGGCGCTATGTTGGCCCGCTAGATGGCACTGCCATAGGTCAAACGAATAGCAACTGCGTTTTTAAAAAATAGGAACCCCCATTTTTTGTTACATATCCGTGTAGTACATAAAGAAATACGAATGTTTTAGTTTACCATTTTTTTCGTTTCGTGATAGATGGCGCTGTAATAGTCACAAACATAGGGCTCACAATTTTAGACGAGCAGTTGGTAAAAGGTAGGTTTATTAAATTAAAATACAGAACGTAGGTAAGTTTGAACATTTTATTTTGGTTGTTTCAATGTGATACATGTACCTTTGTGACCTTATCATTTGTGAGAACGCATGTTGCTACAGCGTGATTACCTGTAAATAGCACATAAATGCAATAACTAAAATGATGTCTGTCAACCTCAATGGTTCAAATGGCTCTGAGCACTATGGGACTTAACATCTGAGGTCATCAGTCTCCTAGAACTTTTTTTTTTTTTGTGGTCATCAGTCTACTGGCTGGTTTGATGCGGCCCGCCACGAATTCCTTTTCTGTGCTAACCTCTTCATCTCAGAGTAGCACTTGCAACCTACATCCTCAATTATTTGCTTGACGTATTCCAATCTCTGTCTTCCTCTACAGTTTATGCCCTCTACAGCTCTCTCTAGTACCATGAAAGTCATTCCCTCATGTCTTAGCAGATGTCCTATCATCGTGTCCCTTCTCCTTATCAGTGTTTTCCACATATTCCTTTCCTCTCCGATTCTGCGGCGAACCTCCTCATTGCTTAACGTATCAGTCCACCTTATCTTCTACATTCGTCTATAGCACCACATCTCCAAATGCTTCGATTCTCTTCTGTTCCGGTTTTCCCACAGTCCATGTTTCACTACCATACAATTCTGTACTCCAGACGTATATCCTCAGAAATTTCTTCCTCAAATTAAGGCCGGTATTTGATATTAGTAGACTTCTCTTGGTCAGAAATGCCTTTTTTTGCCATAGCGAGTCTGCTTTTGATGTCCTCCTTGCTCCGTCCGTCATTCGTTATTTTACTGCCTAGGTAGCAGAATTCCTTAACTTCATTGACTTCATGACCATTTATCCTGATAAGTTTCTCGCTGTTCTCATTTCTTCTATTTCTCATTATCTTCGTCTTTCTCCGATTTACTCTCAAACCATACTGTGTACTCATTAAACTGTTCATTCCGTTCAGCAGATAATTTAATTCTTCTTCACTTTCACTCAGGATAGCAATGTCATCAGCGAATCGTATCATAGATATCCTTTCACCTTGTATTTTAATTCCACTCCTGAACCTTCTTTTATTTCCATCATTGCTTCCTCGATGTACAGATTGAAGAGTAGGGGCGAAAGGCTACAGCCTTGTCTTACACCCTTATTAATACGAGCACTTCGTTCTGGATCGTCCACTCTTATTATTCCCCCTCGGTTGTTGTACATATTGTATATGACTCGTCTCTCCCTATAGCTTACCCCTACTTTTTTCAGAATCTTAAAGAGCTTGCACCATTTTATATTGTCGAACGCTTTTTCCTATGAACGTGTCTTGATTTTTCTTTAGCCTTGCTTCCATTATTAGCCGTAACGTCAGAATTGCCTCTCTCGTGCCTTTACTTTTCCTAAAGCCAAACTGATCGTCACATAGCGCATTCTCAATTTTCTTTTCCATTCTCCTGTATATTATTCTTGTAAGCAGCTTCGATGCATGAGCTGTTAAGTCTTAATGTTACCACCGTTGCTTTTAATGTCACCAAAGGTTGTTTTGACTTTCCTGTATGCTGAGTGTCCTTCCGACAATCATATCTTTTTCGATGTCTTCACATTTTTCCTGCAGCCATTTCGTCTTAGCTTCCCTGCACTTCCTATTTATTTCATTCCTCAGCGACTTGTATTTCTGTATTCCTAATTTTCCCGGAACATGTTTGTACTTCCTCCTTTCATCAATCAACTGAAGTATTTCTTCTATTACCCATGGTTTCTTCGCAGCTACCTTCTTTGCACTTATGTTTTCCTTCCCAACCTCTGTGATGGCACTTTTTAGAGATGTCCATTCCTCTTCAACTGTGTTGCCTACTGCGCTATTCCTTATTGCTGTATCTATAGCGTTAGAGAACTTCAAACGTATCTCGTCCTTCCTCAGAACTTCCGTATCCCACTTCTTAGCGTATTGATTCTTCCTGACTAATATCTTGAACTTCAGCCTACTCTTCATCACTAGTATATTGTGATCTGAGTCTATATCTGTTCCTGGGTACGCCTTACAATTCAGTATCTGATTTCGGAATCTCTGTCTGACCATGATGTAATCTAATTGAAATCCTCCCGTATCTCCCGGCCTTTTCCAAGTATACCTCCTCCTCTTGTGATTCTTGAACAGGGTATTCGCTATTACTAAATGAAACTTGTTACAGAACTCAATTATTCTTTCTCCTCTTTCATTCTTCGTCCCACGCCCATATTCTCCTGTAACCTTTTCTTCTACTCCTTCCCCTACAACTGCATTCCAGTCACCCATGACTATTAGATTTTCGTCCCCCTTTACATATTGCATTACCCTTTCAATATCCTCATACACTTTCTCTATGTGTTAATCTTCAGCTTGCGACGTCGGCATGTATACCTGAAGTATCGTTGCTGGTGTTGGTCTGCTGTCGATTCTGATTAGATTAACCCGGTCACTGAACTGTTCACAGTAACACACCCTCTGCCCTACCTTCCTATTCATAACGAATCCTACACCTGTTATACCATTTTCTGCTGCTGTTGATATTACTCGATACTCATCTGACCAGAAACCCTTGTCTTCCTTCCACTTCACTTCACTGACCCCTACTATATCTAGATTGAGCCTTTGCATTTCCGTTTTCAGATTTTCTAGTTTCCCTACCACGCCTTCCTACCAAGCTTCTGACATTCCACGCCCCGACTCGTAGAACGTTATCCATTCGTTGATTATTCAATCTCTTTCTCATGGTAACCTCCCCTTGGCAGTCCGATCCCGGAGATCCGAATGGGGGACTATTCCGGAATCTTTTGCCAATGGAGAGATCATCGTGACATTTCTTCAACTACAGGCCACAGGTCTTGTGGAAACACGTTGCGTGTCTTTAATGCAGTGGTTTCCATTTTCTTCTGCATCCTCATGTCGTTGATCATTGCTGATTCTTCCGCCTTTAGGGGCAATTTCCCACCCGTAGGACAAGAGAGTGCCCTGAACCTTTATCCGCTCCTCCGCCCTCTTTGACAAGGCCGTTGGCAGAATGAGGCTGACTTCTTATGCCGGAAGTCTTTGGCCGCCAATGCTGATAATTTATCAAAATTTAGGCAGTGGCGGGCATCGAACCCAGGACCGAAGACGTTTTGATTATGAATCAAAGATGCTACTCCTAGACCACAGGTCTGCCAACCCCTAGAACTTGGAACTTCTGAAAGCTAACTTGAAAGTAGGCTGTTTAGGTTTTTTTATATTGGTAACGCCATGTAGCGCTCTGTATGAAAATCACTGGCTGTGCTGTGTGCATTCCATGGCTGGGTGGCATTGTTGTAATATTCGCCATTGTAGTGTTGGGCAGCTGGATGTTAACAGCACGCCGCGTTGCGCAGTTGGAGGTGAGCTGCCAGCAGTGGTGGATGTGGGTAGAGAAATGGAGTTTTGAAATTTGTAAGACTGGATGTCATGAACTGCTATATATATTACGACTTCTGAACACTATTAAGGGAAATACATTGTTTGTTCTCTATCAAAATCTTTCATTTGCTAACTATGCCTATCAGTAGTTAGTGCCTTCAGTAGTTTGAATCTTTTATTCAGCTGGCAGTAGTGGCGCTCGCTGTATTGCAATAGTTCGAGTAACGAAGATTTTTGTGAGGTAAGTGACTTGTGAAACGTATAGGTTAATGTTAGTCAGGGCCATTCTTTTGTAGGGATTTTTGAAAGTCAGACTGCGTTGCGCTAAAAAATATTGTCAGTTTAGTGTTGATCAGAATAGGTAAAGAGCGAAATGTCTGAAGTTCAGTTTTGCTCAGCTGTTTGAAAATCAAATAACGAAGGGTTTTTCCAGCATAGTAATTCACTAATTTTTCTAAGGGGACGTTTCATATGTCGACCCTTAGCCGAGGATACTTTACTGGAATCTTCTGATTTTTCCTTGTAGTTTGTGTAATTAGTGTAGCTTTTGTTTATTGATAGCGCGTAATTGTAGAGAGAATCTCCTTTGTTCTTGCAGTCTTTCATTGTTGTACAGTAAAACAGTTGTGGCATGCATGTAAATTTGCACCAAGTATTTCGCAGCTGCGCTTGCGATTAACTAGATATTATTTTCAGTGTTATGTTAATGTGTTTTCTTATTTTGATCTTCAAAGTGAGCTTTTCTGTGTTGTCGTGTGAAATATTGTGACAATAACGGCGTGTGAAAAACGTAATACTAGGCTCCAAAGTAAACTGAGAAATGACAGAGAAGACGAAAGCAGTGTTGTTAGCCCCGCCGAGTAATGAATTAACTAATGTTCAAAGTAGTAATTTGATGAAACTTCCTGGCAGATTAAAACTGTGTGCCCGACCGAGACTCGAACTCTTCTGCAGAAGAGCTTCTGTAAAGTTTGGAAGGTAGGAGACGGATACTGGCAGAAGTAAAGCTGTGAGTACCGGACGTGAGTCGTGCTTCGGTAGCTCAGTTGGTAGAGCACTTGCCCGCGAAAGGCAAAGGTCCCGAGTTCGAGTCTCGGTCGGGCACACAGTTTTAATCTGCCAGGAAGTTTCATATCAGCGCACACTCCGCTGCAGAGTGAAAATCTCATTCTAGTAATTTGATAATTGTGCATAGGGAAAGGGAGCGGGCTGCAAATAATGGTGTAGGCAGTGAAACAATTAGTGAACAGGGAAGCATTATCGATCGTTCGGTCGGCAGCAGCTCGTCCCAGAAATCCGAAATAACAGAACACAATCTTGCCAATACTGTAGATTCAGGTTTTGCTTCCTCACCGTTCCCTCAAATAAGCCAAGACACATTTTCTGCTTGTCAAAATGTGAATGTTGCCGGTTCAAATGCACTGCCGAAAAGCATAGAGGAACCGATTCCAGACACTAATACACTATTATTGCATTAATGCAACAAATGAAACAAAATCAGAGACAAACACAGCAACAGTTAGATACAATGGAACAAAATCGGAGACAAACACAGCAAAAGCTTCAAAAGTTAGACACCACACTTGAACAAACACGTGAAGATTTAACTACTGAGTTACATAACATTGAATCGAAATGTCAAAAAGTCTGTAATGACGTAAAAACACAAATTTGTGAGCATTGTCAACCTATATTTTCGCGGCATGAAAATGCATTACAGAATCACGAAGCAGCCATAAAAGATCTGCAAACAATTGTTCATGAAAATCATGAGACCTTGCAAGCTAAAATTGACTCAGTTGCATCCACCGATTCGGTTACGTAACTTGCAAGAACTCAGGAAAACTTAAAGGTCACAGTAGATTCGATTTCAACACAAATGGACACTCTGAAACTTGGTTCAGAAAAACACACTGAGGAAATGAGTACACTATCGGAGAAAGCAGTCGAACTTTCGGATCAGTTCACTAATTTATCTGTAAAGGTAGATGATGATCTGAATGACACAAGACCTGTAACCATCACTGACACAGAAGAGTATGAACAAATTAAGAAATTCAAACAAAATCAGAATCAAATTAATACGCAATACAAAAGAGAAATCCGGGAAGTACAAGATCAGTTGGCACAAGTAACACAAAAATTCGGTATTTCAGAGGACACTCGCGCTCCAAGACGGGAAGAGGAACTTAGAAATACGGAAAAGCCACAAAATAATAACACAGGGCATTTCGGAAATTATGACAGAAATTGGCAAGGTGCTCGCCGGCACGATGATTTTGACTATAAGCTGTTCATTACCACACGTAAATTCAAAACATTTAAGAATTCTGGCAACGACATTCATCCACAAGCGTGGCTCCATCAATTCTCTCATTGTTTTCCTCCCAACTGGTCATTAGAGCACAGATTAGAATTTGTGTGTGGCTACTTAGAGAATGAACCAGCTGAAAGAATACGATCGGTCATTCACGATTGTCACAGTGAAGGAGAATTTTATCATGCCTTCCTCTCAGCATATTGGTCTCAAGCTCCACAAGACCGAGTAAAACATAGCATCATAATGTTGAAACATTTCGAACAATCTGAATTTTCCAGTCTTGTGAAATATTTTGAAGACATGTTGCACAAGAATCAGTACCTGTCAAACCCATACAGCCCCTCAGAACTCATCCGCATTTGCTTAATTAAACTACCTGGACATTTACGACATTATTTTGGCAGGACGTTGCAAAGATGACATCGAAGCTTTTCAGGGACTGTTACAAGAATTGGAAATTGACGCTGACAATCGCGGAACGCGAAAACAGGAACACAACAATTACAGGTCACATCAGTCACAATTCCGCGATGAAAGAAATAATAACTGGACACGACAAGACGATTCTCACAACACAAATCGTGACCAAAACAGACACCACCCATATGACAACCGTTGGCAGAGTAGCAATAATTACAGGGCAAGATCGCCTCTCCGCGGTAGTGACTATCACAGAGACAATCAGAGAAACAGACAATATGGGAACCAAAATAATTATTATCAAGGGAGACAGAATAACTTTAACGCAACGGTCCAGCGCGCAGTTACGATTGAGGTAGAAAGTCTCCACCACTTAACCGACATGAAAGAAACTACAGGAACTACCGACATGACGACAGACATTTTAATCATAACGACAGACCTGAATTTCATCAGAACTGGCGGGATACAAACAGGGCTGGGCCCTCTCGACAAGGTGAATTTGTAGAAATTAGGTCTCCTAATCCAAATAACGACGCACGCCAACAAAGAGATGGCAGACAATGACTCGCACCGCAGCCAGCCACGTGGGTCGGCTGGCTCAGAGAAAAATAACATAGACGCTAACCTAGAGAAAAATTTTAGCATTCCTTACCGACATATACAACGCGATAATTACTTTGAAGTTGAAACTCTGGGTACTAGGAAGAGTAAAGGTTTACACCACATTACACATGCAAAACCGTTTGTTGAAAGATAATCTGCTTTTTAACTTTGTCTTTGCCATATAACTTTTCACTTTACATTACTAGTATGCTTTGTCAGACTTAGAATCACTTAACATGCAACAATGTTTGAAGTTAAATATCCAGTCAAGAACCAAGAGAACTTCTTAAACAGAAATTACGAGTGCATTGTTATTGTGAACAGACGACACAGTGTTATTGTGTGTGTACATTCTTGCTTGTTAGTTGCACGATTACTAACGACCATAAGGCTCACATACTTAGAACATTTACCAGTACTGCTAATGAGATTTTAATGCAACATTTTGGTTTACTTGAAAATACATTCTGGATTTAAAGTACACTCTGTGAAATACCAGATGACACAGTGGTTAGTTTATGTGACAGCTACACAATTATATCACGACGCTACTAATGAGTGATAATTTACAATGTTGCTTTTGGGGTGTTTCTGTTTTATATCTGCACAGTTTTCTGAATTATTCTGGAAAGTAAAACATGTTTTAGTAGTAAATTTTGTGGTATAGCTACAACGAGACAGCCTTTTCCGTAGCACAACAATACGTTACAGCACAGTACTTTCTTCATCACGGCAATAAGCGTAATAACTAAGATACCTATACGCAAAGCATTTCACTTTTGTTGGTCGTGAGGTAAGTACAGTGACTTTTGCAGAACTTAGCTTTCAGAGGACGATAACTACGACACTTCCACAGAGATTATCTTACAACAAGACGCACAGTTTAACGCCACAGTACACGTATTTGAGTGATTAATTTTGTACTTAAAACATTTATTTCTAAAGATGTTTGAAGTACAATGATACAAAGGTTTTCCGTGATAGATTTCATACCATTGCTGTAATGTTTAGCACCTGAGGGTATTATTTATTAATCCTCAGGGGGGTACACGCTTACTTTGTGTACCATGTGTTTGGCAAGCACAAGGAGCCCTAGCTATTATGGTATTTGCTTATGCAACTTTAAACATCGGTACCATATTTCTCTTACACATAAATTACACAGCGATCTGATTATTTAACAGAGAAACAAACCTTTTTTTTTTTTTTTTTTTTTACTACATCAGTGACAGATGTTTACGTAATTACACCGTTGGATAACTTCACACATAGGAAATTGTATTTTGTCTGTACTTTGTGAACTGTTCATATTTCTTCGGAACCATTGTGATATTATGAGAGCTTTGAATGATGTATTTGGTATGGGATCATGATTTTTAAAGTACGTTTGAGGTAGATGACACTTTTGACATGAGCAGAGAATTTTTTTTAGGGTTTGAAGTTATTTGAGGAAGCTATGACGATTCTGAAATTTGGCTGAGGTTTTATGTTGTTATGATGACGATGTGTATTACGCTGTTGCGGTATGTTTATGATCAATAAGCCGATGCGATATGAGGAATTTGATTATGCTACGTATTTATTATGATGAAATATTGAAGTGTCTACGAATATGTATATGTGTAATAAAGCAAGGAATAATGAGTAGTGGTTAGGGACTCTGGTTTGTGAAAAACGGATGTTGGAAACCGAGACTCGTACTAGAAGAGTTATGAAATGTGTGGATATGCGTGAATGTAGCACTATGCAGGCGAAAATTTTTTGGACACTGTTATACACTCCTGGAAATTGAAATAAGAACACCGTGAATTCATTGTCCCAGGAAGGGGAAACTTTATTGACACATTCCTGGGGTCAGATACATCACATGATCACACTGACAGAACCACAGGCACATAGACACAGGCAACAGAGCATGCACAATGTCGCCACTAGTACAGTGTATATCCACCTTTCGCAGCAATGCAGGCTGCTATTCTCCCATGGAGACGATCGTAGAGATGCTGGATGTAGTCCTGCGGAACGGCTTGCCATGCCATTTCCACCTGGCGCCTCAGTTGGACCAGCGTTCGTGCTGGACGTGCTGACCGCGTGAGACGACGCTTCATACAGTCCCAAACATGCTCAATGGGGGACAGATCCGGAGATCTTGCTGGCCAGGGTAGTTGACTTACACCTTCTAGAGCACGTTGGGTGGCACGGGATACATGCGGACGTGCATTGTCCTGTTGGAACAGCAAGTTCCCTTGCCGGTCTAGGAATGGTAGAACGATGGGTTCGATGACGGTTTGGATGTACCGTGCACTATTCAGTGTCCCCTCGACGATCACCAGAGGTGTACGGCCAGTGTAGGAGATCGCTCCCCACACCATGATGCCGGGTGTTGGCCCTGTGTGCCTCGGTCGTATGCAGTCCTGATTGTGGCGCTCACCTGTACGGCGCCAAACACGCATACGACCATCACTGGCACCAAGGCAGAAGCGACTCTCATCGCTGAAGACGACACATCTCCATTCGTCCCTCCATTCACGCCTGTCGCGACACCACTGGAGGCGGGCTGCACGATGTTGGGGCGTGAGCGGAAGACGGCCTAACGGTGTGCGGGACCGTAGCCCAGCTTCATGGAGACGGTTGCGAATGGTCCTCGCCGATACCCCAGGAGCAACAGTGTCCCTAATTTGCTGGGAAGTGGCGGTGCGGTCCCCTACGGCACTGCGTAGGATCCTACGGTCTTGGCGTGCATCCGTGCGTCGCTGCGGTCCGGTCCCAGGTCGACGGGCACGTGCACCTTCCGCTGACCACTGGCGACAACATCGATGTACTGTGGAGACCTCATGCCCCACGTGTTGAGCAATTCGGCGGCAAGTTCACCTGGCCTCCCGCATGCCCACTATACGTCCTCGCTCAAAGTCCGTCAACTGCACATACGGTTCACGTCCACGCTGTCGCGGCATGCTACCAGTGTTAAAGACTGCGATGGAGCTCCGTATGCCACGGCAAACTGGCTGACACTGAGGGCGGCGGTGCACAAATGCTGCGCAGCTAGCGCCATTCGACGGCAACACCGCGGTTCCTGGTGTGTCCGCTGTGCCGTGCGTGTGATCATTGCTTGTACAGCCCTCTCGCAGTGTCCGGAGCAAGTATGGTATATACATTTCCCTTATCTGCATTGTTGTCTTTAGTGTACTTTTTTTTCTGCTTGTGGGATTGTCATGGTTAGATATTACATTTACTGCTGCTAGCTTTGCCAATTTGCATATTTTTCATTGCTGTTTGTATTAATTGTTTTATGCTGCTGCATTGCCTCGTCCCTTAGTTTAGCACCTGAGCTCAGTAGATTTAAGTTAGCGTAAGAGGGGGTAGACTATATAAGAGAATGAGTTGCGATGAATTGGAAGAAATGCATTGAGAAGTTATACGAAAAAAGTACAGAAAGCAGTTATAGATAGGACTTTTTGGAAATAATGAAGAACGGAGGGAGATCTCCGAGAAGTAAAGAAAGTTTTGTTTACAAAATGCTGCAGTAAAAGAAACCATGTCATTTCCTTGTGTTATCCCACTATGTGTTTGTGTACCCTTGGATATTTGTGTTCTTCCTGTCTTCGTGTGTTGAGCTGATGAGAGTTATGTTATAGAATTTTTCTGATAATATGTTATTTACTTTGTAAAGATGTTTAGACATTATTTATTCTGTTTTGTTTTAATGCTCATGTGTGAAGGCGATGTTTCAAAAGTTATTCTGATCTTTCATATATTTACTTATGTCATAATTCCTGTAACACTGATGTACATCTTAATTTCTATTATTTTGTAAAACCTGTTTTACTACAAATGTTATTTGTATTGTTATGTTCTCTAATAATGTATTTTGTATCTTTGTTATTGTATTCTTACGTTATAAAATTGTAATTGACACCAGTTCATCAAATTAAGAAACTTGTAAGCCTTCATTTCACTGCACATATTTCTGATGGTCATCGTATATGGACAATATGTGAGAAGTAGGGACTGTTAGTGTTTGCACATGTGTTGATAATTCTGCAAGGAACTGGTTAACAGCATTGCTGGTTCTAAGGACAATTCCAAAAACTTTGTGAGTGCACAAGTGGTGGTTCATGGACTTGCTATATTGTCCGCAAGACTCTTCGATGGTGATTGTGCACCTGCACAGTCACAGCAGATGGCTGCTGGCCATCTCTACAAGGTCTACATTGGGTCTACACCTTTGATGACTCACCAATACCATTATTTCTACAAGGACTGAAGTGGATCTGCACCTCTGGTGGCCCACCAATACCATACTATCTCCCAGGATTACAGTGAGTCTGCTCTGTGATAACCTACCTACCAATATTCTTCAAAACTTCGACTGACTATGCTGTGGGTTTGCTCTGTTGTGACCCATTACCTGCCGGCATGTCAAGTGTCAGCACTGTCTTTCCGTTGGAAGGACAACACTACTTCTTCAAGACTGCATGGAAATCCACTACTTTCGTGTGCATTTTCTTCCACTGCTCAGACTTCGAGAAAAACACTGCAATTTTACTGTGATGAAGGATCAGGACTGTCTTTATGGACTATGAGAAAATTTTAGCTTGTGACCAACATTGTATCAATAAGTGTGTGCACTTGATTTCTTTGTTGTTGTAATTAAGGAAAAATTTTAACAAATATGTATTGGCCAGTGCCCAAAACAATTTGTAAAATTTTTTGTGGGGAGCATGGGGGCTGTGTAAGTAGGCTGTTTAGGTCTTTATATTGGTAACGCCACGTAGCGCTCTGTATGAAAATCACTGGCTGTGCTGTGTGCAGTCTACGGCTGGGTGGCATTGTTGAAATATTCGCCATTGTAGTGTTGGGCAGCTGGATGTTAACAGCGCCTAGCGTTGTGCCGTCGGAGGTGAGCCACCAGCAGTGGTGGATGTGGCGAGAGAAATGGCGGAGTTTTGAAATTTGTAAGACTGGATGTCATGAACTGCTATATACACTCCTGGAAATGGAAAAAAGAACACATTGACACCGGTGTGTCAGACCCACCATACTTGCTCCGGACACTGCGAGAGGGCTGTACAAGCAATGATCACACGCACGGCACAGCGGACACACCAGGAACCGCGGTGTTGCCGTCGAATGGCGCTAGCTGCGCAGCATTTGTGCACCGCCGCCCTCAGTGTCAGCCAGTTTGCCGTGGCATACGGAGCTCCATCGCAGTCTTTAACACTGGTAGCATGCCGCGACAGCGTGGACGTGAACCGTATGTGCAGTTGACGGACTTTGAGCGAGGACGTATAGTGGGCATGCGGGAGGCCAGGTGAACTTGCCGCCGAATTGCTCAACACGTGGGGCATGAGGTCTCCACAGTACATCGATGTTGTCGCCAGTGGTCAGCGGAAGGTGCACGTGCCCGTCGACCTGGGACCGGACCGCAGCGACGCACGGATGCACGCCAAGACCGTAGGATCCTACGCAGTGCCGTAGGGGACCGCACCGCCACTTCCCAGCAAATTAGGGACACTGTTGCTCCTGGGGTATCGGCGAGGACCATTCGCAACCGTCTCCATGAAGCTGGGCTACGGTCCCGCACACCGTTAGGCCGTCTTCCGCTCACGCCCCAACATCGTGCAGCCCGCCTCCAGTGGTGTCGCGACAGGCGTGAATGGAGGGACGAATGGAGATGTGTCGTCTTCAGCGATGAGAGTCGCTTCTGCCTTGGTGCCAGTGATGGTCGTATGCGTGTTTGGCGCCGTACAGGTGAGCGCCACAATCAGGACTGCATACGACCGAGGCACACAGGGCCAACACCCGGCATCATGGTGTGGGGAGCGATCTCCTACACTGGCCGTACACCTCTGGTGATCGTCGAGGGGACACTGAATAGTGCACGGTACATCCAAACCGTCATCGAACCCATCGTTCTACCATTCCTAGACCGGCAAGGGAACTTGCTGTTCCAACAGGACAATGCACGTCCGCATGTATCCCGTGCCACCCAACGTGCTCTAGAAGGTGTAAGTCAACTACCCTGGCCAGCAAGATCTCCGGATCTGTCCCCCATTGAGCATGTTTGGGACTGTATGAAGCGTCGTCTCACGCGGTCAGCACGTCCAGCACGAACGCTGGTCCAACTGAGGCGCCAGGTGGAAATGGCATGGCAAGCCGTTCCGCAGGACTACATCCAGCATCTCTACGATCGTCTCCATGGGAGAATAGCAGCCTGCATTGCTGCGAAAGGTGGATATACACTGTACTAGTGGCGACATTGTGCATGCTCTGTTGCCTGTGTCTATGTGCCTGTGGTTCTGTCAGTGTGATCATGTGATGTATCTGACTCCAGGAATGTGTCAATAAAGTTTCCCCTTCCTGGGACAATGAATTCACGGTGTTCTTATTTCAATTTCCAGGAGTGTATATTACGACTTTTGAACACTATTAAGATAAATACATTTTTTGTTCTCTATCAAAATGTTTCATTTGCTAACTATGCCTATCAATAGTTAGTGCCTTCAGTAGTTAGTGCCTTCAGTAGTGTTTAGTTTGCATTGTTGTCTGCATTGTGGTGTTGAGCAGCGGCAGCTGGATGCTAACAGCGCGTAGCGTTGCGCAGTTGGAGGTGAGCCGCCAGCAGTGGTGGACGTGGGGAGAGAGATGGCGGAGTTTTGTAATTTGTAAGACTGGATGTCATGAACTACCATATATATTTTGACTATTAAGGTAAATACACTGTTTGTTCTGTATTAAAATCTTTCATTTGCTAACTATACCTATCATTAGTTAGTGCCTTCCGTAGTTTGAATCTTTTATTTAGCTGGCACTATTGGAGCTCGCTGTAATGCAGTAGCTCGAGTAACGAATATTTTTCGTGTGGTAAGTGATTTGTGAAAGGTATAGGTTAATGTTAGTCAGGGCCATACTTTTGTAGGGATTTTTGAAAGTCAGTTTGCGTTGCGCTAAAAATATTTTGAGTCAGTTTAAGCATAGTCTTGTATAATTTTTCTAAGGGGACGTTTCAAACTAACCTAAGGACATCACACACATCCATGCCCGAGATAGGATTCGAACCTGCGACCGTAGCGGCCGCGCTGTTCCAGACTGAAGCGCCTATAGCTGCTTGGCCACTCTGGCTGGCCAACCTCAATGCATTGGTCAATATGTGTAACGACATTCCTCTAGACCGCTAGTAGTTCGCCTTCCGTAAGGTTCGCACATGCATTGACAATGCGCTGACGCATGTTGCCGGTCGTTGTCGGTGGATCACGATACCAAATATCCTTCAACTTTCCTCACAGAAATAAATCCGGGGACGTCAGATCCGGTGAACGTGCGGGCCATGGTATGGTGCTCCGACGACCAATCCACCTGTCATGAAATATGCTATTCAATACTCCTTCAACCGCACGCGAGCTATGTGCCGAACATCCATCATGTTGGAAATACATTGCCATTCTGTCATGCAGTGAAACATCTTGTAGTAACATCGGTAGAACGTTATGTAGGAAATCAGCATGCATTGTAGCATTTAGATTGCTATCGATAAAATGGGAGCCAGTTATCCTTCCTCACATAATGCCGCAAAATACATTAACCCGCCAAGGTCGCTGACGTTCCACTTTTCGCAGCCATCGTGGATTTTCCGCTGCCCAATAGTGCATATTATGCCAGTTTACGTTACCGCTTTTGGTGAATGACGCTTCGTCGCTAAACAGAACGGGTGCAAAAAATCTGTCATCCAGTAACTCCCCTTGTGCCCAGTGGCAGAACTGTACACAACATTCATAGTCGTCGCCATGCAATTCCTGGTCCATGGAAGTACGGTACGGGTGCAATCGATATTGATGTAGCATTCTCAACACGGACGTTTTTGAGATTCCCGATTCTGGCGCAATTTTTCTGCCACTGATGTGTGGATTTGCGGCGACAGCAGCTGAAACACTTACTTGGGCATCATCATTTGATGCAGGTCGTGGTTGACATATCACGTGTGTTTGAATACTTCCTGTTTCCTTAAATAACGTAACTGTCCGGCAAACGGTCCTGGCACTTGGATGATGACGTCGAGGATACCGAGCAGCATACATAGCACACGCCCGTTGGGCATTTTGATCACAATAGCCATACATCAAGACGATATAGACCTCTTCCGCAATTGGTAAACGATGCATTTTAACACGGGTAATGTATTACGAAGTAAATACCGTCCTCACTGTCGGAATGTTACGTGATACCACGTACTTATACGTTTGTGACTATTACAGTGTCATCAATCACAAAGCGAAAAAAGCGGTCCACTAAAACATTCATATTTCTTTACATACTGCACGAATATGTAATAAAAATGGGGGTTCCTGTTTAAAAAAACGTAGTTGATATCCGTTTGACCTATGGAAGCGCCATCTAGCGGGCCAGCCATAGCGCCATCTGGTTTGCTCCTACAAGCTAGACGAGTTTCGGTCTTTGTAGTTTTTTCGTTTGATGCTTATTTCGCGATACATTTGGCCCGGTCAGTGGGCCACCCTGTCTATATATTACGTACATTCCAAAGTTTCATCACCGTAAGAGCCATCGATGCTGGTGTAGTGGTTGATATGTCGACGAATTGTTGTTGCGCGCCGAGGGAAGCGTGTACGGCAGCCTACCGCTAACAGCGAGCGTTCGTTGACCTGCTCCGTGACGTCAGTGCCGACAGGTGACAATCAGTCGCCAGGCGCCGCGCATCAGCTGCGCCGTCCGGAATGTCTGTCGGCCGCCGCCTCGCGTACATGAAAACACTCGACGGAACATCAGTTCATCAGCAGAACAGGACAAATACACATATCGAAGGTGCTGAAAGAAATATTATTAGTCTTCAAGCACTCCTCAGACATCCAGGTAATACTGTTTTTGTTTGCACTGATATAATGTGCGAACGTACGAGATCCAATTCTTTAAAGAAGTTTATGGCTCGGGCTCACGCATTTCACCATTTTAACTTAATCACTGTTTTTTTTGTTAAATGTTCATTACTCAGCATTACACACTGTCACTGGTGCGAATGTTCATGCGAGTACATAATTGTCACATTTTCTCACTTCCTATGTTGGCCCTGCGTCACTTCTAGCGTGCGCTTGTTGGCCCCGGAATCTGCAGTTTGTTGTGCACTACCCGTAGCGTTTCTTCACAGTCCACTGGGAATATTCCGGTCATAGGAAGTTTATCTTGTCCACAGAAACGTTTCTTCACACTGTAAATAGCCGTACTGTTTTGCATATTTAATTATGTATTTTGCGGAAGGCACCACTCTGTATGCTGTTAATTGTATTTTCCATAACTCGCTGTATTTGGACAACAGTTATATACTGCGAAACACTGTCAACAGTTATTGTGTTAGGCTAAAATGGCTCTGAGCACTATGGGACTTAACTTCTGAGGTCATCCGTCCCCTAGAACTTAGAACTACTTAAACCTAACTAACCTAAGGACATCACACACATCCATCCTCGAGGCAGGATTCGAACCTGCGACCGTAGCGGTCGCGCGGTTCCAGACTGAAGCGCCTAGAACCGCTCGGCCACTCCAATTGATGATTCACTTCATCCGTATTGCACTATCTAAGCGTTTGGATAGTCTCACTTATAAATTGGAACATATTAGCACATATTACTTAAGCTGCATAAGAAATATGGCTTTCAAATTACACAGTAATATTCCATCCATTAGCTAAATCAGAGTTACTTCGAGATATGACTTTTCACTCTGTATCAAGTGATTGATTTAGCTAGCACCTCTTATTTAAACCTTCGACCAATTGGTCTTGCTGGACTGGTGAGTTCGCAGGTTTTTACATGGAGTATATATAGCCATTAAACACTGATTCGTTTCTTTTTATTGTTGTTGCGCTTGCAGTTTTCTTGCTTGTCCGGGTGCAACTGCAAGCGCTTCCAATCTGCAATATATGCAGATCTTAATTACCTGTCATACCTTTAGTTATTATTAGGGCCCAGATTTTAATTAGCTAAAAAACAGTGACATATGCAAGCATTTATGACCTAAAACGTACATAAATATGACCTTAAAAATAAAATATGACTTAATAGAAGTCTATTTACATCATTCGTATTTATTTTATTTTTTATTCACCATAAAGTAATAAAAATTTCACTTCTCAAAATATTGTGAGTATAGTTATTTCTTTCTGTCGGGTTTGTGGCTGATTTGCTCCTATTTTTTGAATGTCTGAATGTTTTATTTTCTAAACACAAAGTAGTAAAAGATCATCTATCGAAACGGTAAAACGTTTTCATTTCTACATAGTATTCAAAGCGTTTCACATTATTTAATAACGTATGTCAATCTTCAGTGTCTGCAAAGTTGTACTGGATCACAAGGTGCATTTTCAGGTTTTCCTTTGTCAAAGATCTACGGTTGTCGCTGAGGATAGTTTTACCAGGAAAAGCTCCTCTCCACTTGACAAGACGTCACTGGAGCGTATTTGAACGCAGCCAGGTCACTGGAGTTCAGCTTTGTTTCAGTATCTTCAAATGTTGCGGCATTCCCTGAAAGACTGTCACTAATTTTGCATAGTGTAGAATATCCAGGATTCTGTTGGAGAACACTTTGCGATTTGGTTTTCACTTTGTTAGCCACATGACCAGGAGCTCGACCCAACTCACTCTGCACATGTTGCACAATACTCAGGGCCCCACACAGCTGAGTGCCAACAGCTTTCATTCGTTTGATGGCTTTTGATATCATTGAAAAATTGGCGTTGATGTATGCCAAGTTTCGAGACAATGTATCTGTAAAGATTTCTTTCACAATTTTGATAGCACTTGATTCATCGCTATCAAACTCACAGAAGATTGTCTTTATTTGGGTATAGTAATACTCAGCACCATTAAGCCAAGAACCCCATCGTGTAAGAACAGGTTTAAGAGGGAGGGACGTTGAAGGTCCTTGTTCCTTGGATTTCTGAACTTGTAGCGGAGCCTTCACATAGATTTTCTTGCCACAGAAAATTAATTTGTCCACGTCAGGGTAATTTGATCGCACCTCTTCGGCAACTCTGTGCAACGCATGTGCAAGGCAAGTGGCGTACACCATACTGGGGTAGAGAATCTGAAGCCCTTGGGTGCTTTAGCCATATATGAGGCACCATCTGTTACAAGCAGCAAAACGTTGTCTCTTTTCACACCATCCGGTCACAGTAGCTTCAGAGAGTTGTCAAACAAAATAGCAATCGTCGAATTGTTTACTTTATTGAGAGCTTCACACGTTAGTATGAACATATCTCCAGGGCCATCAACTTTTAGAACACCAACAACATTTGCGATATATCGCCCACTAACATCCGTAGTTTCATCTATCGACAGCAAGATCTTTTACTCAGAAATAGTAATTCGTATTTTGTTGAACATGTCATTGTAGGATACGGATAAATAGTTCTTTCTCAGTGTAGATTCATCTGGAAGTGGATGTGTTGTGTACTTCTCCAAGAACCGTGTGAAGCGGGGATTCTTCAGCTTTTCCAATGGGATGTTGCAGGGTGCCATCATCTCACACAAATCCTTGCAGAATGATTGCACGGTTGACAATTTACCTGTCTGTTCAAATAACAGCGTTTGCCTGCTGTTATTTTCAGAACTTCGTTTCACACAGCTGCTGTGTTTAGCAGTATTACAGTGTTGTTGCACATTAAAGCGCTTTTCTGCACTAACTTAAACTTCACACAGTTTACAAAATATTTTCCCATCAGTACTAAAGTTCTCTCCAAATTCTCGAACATATCCTCGCTAATTCACGCTGTCGTAGCACTTTGCTGTTGGCATGTTGAACAGGCAAAGGCTGTATTCAAACTGGTTAATGGAAACACCTCTGCGACTGCGATGATTATTACGGCAGAAGCCGCCTTTGTTGGCTCTGAGAGCGTATTGTCGACTCTGCGCAACAATGTTTTATGTTCACGAAACGATTGTTGTGGTACACCGAATTTCTGCTACAGTACTGAGAAATAAAGTTGTGTACTGATTTATCTGTTTATCTTTCATAATAGCAGGTTAAATATTGTCTCTTGAGCAACATATTCACTTTCTTATTCGTGTGTTCCGTTAAGATACGTGATAAACGGTGTATGCATTTTTGGCAAAAGTTGACGGAAATATGACCTATTGTATTAAAAGTTAGCCTCAATATGACCTATTACCAAAATTTGTTGAAATATGACTTTATATGCACAATCAAAATACAGTTTTCGCCACTAAAATGCCTAGATTTGTGTATAAATTGTTCTAAAATTCACGCTATAGTTTTAAAAAAATGACTTGTCATTAAAATCCGGGCCCTAGTTATTATACTGTTTAGAGAATAAACCCCCAGATTTATCGCATTCTGTTAGTGGTTTGCGGCTAGTATGTGTTCCAGCAACCATGCACAACGCCTTTTTTTGTTTTCGATTTTGTGCCAAGCGCTATTAAGCGGATCCATTTAGTAGTCCTTTGTTCACATACACACAAATTCATAACTCTTATTCCCTAGAAATTTACACTCATATTGAAAAACTACCACATCTACATATATAATAAGCATACACACAAAATTCAAGATACATGAAATAAATCTTAATTATGTATTTACACCTTATACCTAATCTCTCTTCACTTTCCATATGAGTTTTATTTTCATTCAAGCAGCTGCTTACGCATCCATGGGTACGAATGGCTTTAGATCCTTGTGGGGATATAATCCTTTTACTTTTCCTGCCCCTGGGTGTCCCAAAAGGTAACACCCATCATGAGGTATCTCCATGATTCTGTGTGGCCCTGAGTATAAAAGCTGCCACTTTTTGTTACTCCGTTTGATACTCGAAGACTTGGGATGGGTCTTTAACATCACCAAGTCTCCTCTGCTGTAACTGTAGACTCTGTCCAAACTCCTATCATATTTTTGTTTTTTAACTGCTGCATGATGCTGCAGTGCAAGCAGGGCTTGTTGTAACTTTTGTTCTCTAGTTAAGACTCTTGGGATACATGGCAAAGGTTTCAGCCACTCATCGTCAGGTACATTCAGCATCATCATTTCACAAGGCGTGCACCCCGTGGATTCATGTGGCACATTGTTATGAATTCTCTCAAAATGTGGTACCAACTCAACCCACTTAGTTTGTTGATTTGCCGCATATGTCCGGACAAATCGATTAAAATCGCGAAAACAACGTTCCACGGGATTCGCGCTCGGGTTAAAAAATGATACTAAAATATGTTGAATGTCTTCTTCCCGCAGAAACATTTTCTAGTCCTGACCTTTGAAGTAGCTGGCGTTGTCTCTCAGCAAGGTCATCTGTTTCCCGACGCCTGGTATATAGTCGGATACAGTTTTTCGGACTATAGTTTTTGTAGTGGAGGCTCTTGTGGGATATAATTCCAGATGTTTTGAGAAAATATCAAACACGGCTACCACATTTTTTACCTCGTCTCTTGCTATCGGTAAGGGTCCGGTTATGTCGAGAGCAACGGTCCGTGACGTAGCTGTCTGAACTGTACTACGAGTATATGCTTTTGTTTTTTGACAAATGAGGCAAGACTTAACAAGGGTTTTGACCTTACGGTGTAAGTTCGGAAAATAACAGTAGCTACTTAACAGATCGGCGCACTTCTTGCCACCGAAATGTCCCCCAACAATCGTGAGTGTACCATACCAGATTGTTAACTGACCGTGTCGGTATACAAACACACCAGTTTTCTGAAGTTTCTTTCATTCTGTGATACAAAATGTCATTTTGTATCTTATATAATTTGCCAAATTCTCCATTTGGATTGTTATTTAGTGAGTCAATTACCCCGTACCATAATGGATCGTCACGCTGCATATGTGCGATATCGCGACGCATGCATACATACAGGGTGTTTCAAAAATTGTTGTTGACAATTGTAACTACTGTAATTTCGAAAGTTTGTCTGCCTGAAAATGTACTGTTGTCCCAAGCATATTCCAACAAACGGTGTTTTTATATCGCTGCTCGTTTAGTTTGTATTGCCGTTTCAAATATACCGGTCATTTTTGAAACACCCTGTATTTGTCTTGTCTGGTGGGATCTTTAAGCAACAGGATTTTTAACTGCGTAGACTGTTCTACTAAGCCCGCAAACTCGGGTAAACCTCTAGGTAATCTAGACAATGCGCCTGCAATCACATTATCCGTTCCCTTGACGTGTCTGATTTGAAAGTCGTAATCTTGCAAAGCCAAAATATTACCCTTTTTCCGTAGATGTACTAATGAAATTTCTTTAGTGCCCGTAACAGTGCGAGTGCTTCAAATTCTATTGCGGAATAGGACCGCTCACAGGAATTTAGCACACGACTTACAAATCCTATTATTTTAATTTCAGTTTGTTGCCTTTTATTTTCCACTGGAAATAAGCAATATCCCAAACCACAAAAAGATGAGTCCTTCGCAAGATCAAAATCTTGTGACATGTCAGGATGGTGCAACATCTCCGCATTTATTAGTGCTTCTTTGATTTCATCGAATGCCCTCTTGCATTCATCAATGAAAATCCAAGGTCAATTTTTCCTGAGTAGACTTAATAAGTCCTCAATATTCAATAACTGATCAGGTATAAATCGCCTAAAAGAGGAGGCCATTCCAAGAAATGCATTTAGTTGCTTTTTCTTGTTAGGGGATGACACCTCCTCTATTACTTTAAATTCTTGGGATTGGGTAAGATTCCCACGAGAGAAATGATGTGTCCTAAAAACTTTATTTCCTCACGACCAAATTTAGTTTTTTTAAAGTTGGCCGTGACTCCCACTGCCGCAAATCTTGTTAACGTACGGTATAAAAAATCCATATGTTCAGACCAGGTTTCAGTTGCTATTAGGAAATCATTCACACCTACCGTTACTTTTCCCAAAAGGTCGGGCCCTAATACAGCGTCCAGTGCCATAATGAATACGCCCGCACTGACATTCAACCCAAAGGTAAAACGCGGAACTGGTAACTTCTACCGACAAATATAAACGCGGTATATTTCCTCGAAGCTTGAGTCAAGGGCACCTGCCACTAAGAAGTTTTAAATCAAGGCTTGATAATTACTTGACGCCTTGAAATTTCTTGATTCGTTCTGCTATATTTTCGGGTCTGGTCTGAACGCGTATTATTATGTTATTAATGTCCCGTGCGTCCTATACTAATAGAACACTACCGTTTGATTTCATAACTGCTAACAGCGGACTACTATACGGTGAAATCTAAGGTTCGATTATCTGCCAACGCAGCATCCTTTGCATCTCTTTTCCTACGGATGGCCTTTTAGACCACGGTATAGAGTAGGTATCACGACAGAAAGTTTGATGGGGCTTCACTTCCATATCAAATTCATATCCCTCAATGATTCCTGGTTTTTCTAAAAATACTTTCACAAATTGATTTAACAGTTGTCTTGTAAGTCAGCTTGTTGTGGCTGACGTAAGTAAGAGGATTCGGCTACTTTTCCTTCAATTCTTTGTTTAAGAGTGACAGCTTCCAACTCCCAATCGGGTTCCTGTTCATTACTGCTTTGTTTAATGACACAGTCATTGTTACCAAATGTATCTAGATCATCGACAGTCACTCGGACATTTCGGCAATAATTTATGTATCCGTCCGGGGTCCTAATCAGTTCCAGGTTACGGCAGGATAAAGTCCATTTGGCCCAGGAGAGATCAATTCTTGCCTTCATTTCCCGTAGCGCATCAAGTCCTAGGATGCAAGGCACTGTAAGGTTCCTTACAAGGAATGAGCATAATATTGCTTCTTTTTCCGTGTCGATCTCAGCCTGCAGCTGATTCCTTATCCTTTGCACTCTTTACACACCCACCTTCTGCCTGCCCTTTCCCCCCTGCCCCGGTCCCCTCCCTTTAACACCTTGCCGACCGTCTGGAAAGGGCTTACAGAGGTCAACCAGAGTGTGACGGTCTGTGGCACCCTGCCGAAACTTGGTCTGTCACGTTGCGAGGTGCCGGGGCTAGTAGTGTATTTAACACTAAATTCTTCGAGAATCTTCATATATAAATGATGCTCTAAGCCCCCACCCCCTCTTCCCCTATTCTAGCTCCGACTTTTGCTGTTGCACATGAATTAAAAAGAAACGCGAACTGACTGTAATGGACCCTGCAAGTGGAGTAGAAAAGAGTTTGGCACCTGCAATAATTTAATTTGATAAATAAGTTAAATAAAGGAAAGTTTCATTAACGTATTGAGAAATGAAAGGGTTGCTCTGCCGATTAACAGAATGGAAGTTCTGTCCAGAATAACAATATGATTTATTATTACTAAACTCAAAATAATAAACAAATCACATGAAACATTTACAATGCATCAAATTGGCTCAAATTGGATACTCAAATAAATGCTGTGAAGGTGGAGTTGTCCCAAAACTAGATTGTGACATTTATGACGAAGTGGTATGTGGAGCCAATTCCTTGAAACTCAAATCTTAAGAGAAACGCACAGTCAACCCAACATTAATTGCTGCTGCAGTAGTGAGAACTCAGACAATGAACATCCAAGACAGAACAAAGTTAGAAAAGACGAACAGGCGCGCTCTGCTGAGCTCTGATTATCACCTAGTAAAATTGACTGCTTTGCCGGTGCTGCGGACGTACATTACCAAGCTGTCTTCTTAACTGCAAGGACACGATCTGGCGTACTGGAAGCGATGGCTGGTTGCTTCGACGTCCCGCCGTGGTGATGATTATGTCGCGAGTATAGCCATGAACAAATTATCCTGGTCTCGTTGTTCCAGACTAGACTTCCTAGCAATACAAATGCGCTTCTGAGGGAGACGAAGAAGGCTCGCCACACAATCACTGACGGTACAGTGATTGTTTTTAACAAGCGAAGTCACACAGTAACTCCGATACAGTCAACTTTAGCCAGAACTGCTCAAGACAGACAACATAGGCCTCTTGTACGCAGAACGCTCAATTGCCAACTATACTCGGAAAGTTACGTTGAAGTCGAAACTTAAGCAACTTCGTCAAACAGTTACAATTAAATAAAAGTATATTAGACGGACAACGGAAGGCAGGCTGTCCAGAGCCGCGAGAGCGCAGTCTTGTAACCTACTCCGACCGAAAAGGCGAGAGCTGACCCCCACAAGAGCACCCGTACAAACCGAACACAGAACATTCCCGCCCCCACGATAGTGGCCTTGGTTAAACGTTCCAATCAGCTACTCAAAAACCGGCGGAAAATTCCACTCTATTGCCGAAGCACTACCATTCCACCAATGGAGATTCTTGGCGCCAATTTCTGCGCCGATTTTGCTACGTCACGGAGCTATGCCCTGAGCAAGCCAATCACAGTTACGATTTTGCAGAAAACGCAGGAATTTGTCCGCCAAGACTGCTTGGGAACACAAGTCATTCCCATGCCTCGCTGGTAGCCCGCCAGAAAGAGTTTTCGCTAAGTTTCTGCGAAGTAACGGAATCTGTAGCCCAGCCACTGTTTCAGGTCCCTGCGGGCGTGTCTCCGCCGCTATTATGACAATGTTGGCGTCTGGAAAGCATTCACTCGACTCCCTCACACCCGACGGCTCAACCCTCTCAAGATCAACAGAGCCCGCCTGTCATCGGACCACCCGGGTGACGAGAGACGCTGCGTGGGAAGTCTGCGAATGAAGGAATAGCAACATTACACCGCATGCAATTAGAGAGGAAAATCGAATTACTCAGAGTAAGATAGAAATATGAGAGGGTGCTTCTGCCACCTCTCAACGTCTGTAATTCTCACCACGTCAGTCACAGTTTGCGATGTACCATAAGCGACATACACATATGACCGACTATTCGATGGCTGCCGTGGCTGCGGTGTGGGTGGTGGCACTGGAATAACGTTAATATGGTTGAAAGGCACGTGACATGTCGGCATGGCTTGTGTTTGCCAATTCGCTGTCCTTGTCCATTGCCACTGCCCAATGTTTGTTCGCATATTTTTATTTACCAAGTTGGAGTTTCCTCCCCCGTCACTTTGTCTTTTTCGGTTCCCCTCTCTTTGGTGGAGACTGGTTCATATTGGCATACTAGTTCACACTACACCCATTACTATTCTAGCTATTAATTTCAGGTGGCCGATTATTCATTGAGTTCGCCTCTTTGTGGAAATTTCTCCTTTCGAATATTCACTGTTTTTGCTAGAACCATTTTTACTAGGGCTATCATTGCCCTCATTTCTTGCTTTTTTATTCCCTTGATGGTTATGAGTTCCCTTGCTCACTCTGCCGGGCATACTCATGTATCAAATCCGGAGAATCTATCGTTGCCATGAACAATGTAGGTCTTTATCAGTAACGTGCTCCAATTTTTCACTAATCACTATTGGTAATTTTCCTTTTAGTAATCGTAAAACATCTCTTATTCAAGTACCTTTCAAAATATTTCCTCAGATTACCACAGAGGTGGTTAAAGAGTTCAGGGTTGTACTCCTGTTTACGAAGATTTTCCTGCACAGACGTAAACCAGTACCTGGCTAGAAATTTGTTCTCAAATTCGGAGAACGTCGGACACTGTTCCGCAATTTTTATCGCCCACAGTGCCGCGTCTCCCGTAATAAGTGAAATCACGAACTAAATTTTCTGGTGTTCTTAAAGATTCTTCGTGTTTACGTGTGCTACCGTTGGTAACACTCCAGCCTCGTTTGCAGCGACAATCCCTGGATAACTGACCTGAAGAGCGGTTGCATTCTCTCGCAGCCTGATTTTTCTACTCTGTACATATTAAGTGAACGCTATGCGCATCCTTCGATTGATCCGATTTCTCGTCCAATTGTGACAAGATTAGCGGGATGTCTTTAATTTGATCATATTATTTCGGGAGTTGTTGCTTTACCTCATCGATCTTCTGTGACAATTGTGGTATTATCACTTTGACACGTTGTTTCAACATTTCGTTCATTTCTTCCAGGAACTGAACGTCACGATCTGCAGCTAAAATATCTTTGACTTGTGAAATTAGAGCTTGCTCGTTATTCAAGCGCTCTTGCCTTTCTTTTTCTTCGCTAGCAAGGCGTTCCTGTCTTTCTGTCTCTTCCTGTTGCTTCTCTCTTAGATCGAATTGTGCCGTAAGTGCAGTCAAAAAATCGGTGTCGCCACATGTACCACATCATGTTGGTGCTGTAGCATCATTCCTACCTATCCTAGGAGCTGAGTGAATTTCTTTGATCTGAGCCTGATCATCCACATTGCCAGATACATTATTTGTCAGGTGGTGCTCACCTTACAGTCTAGGAATGTGAGAGATTGACATTTCGGGCTGATTCGTTACTGGAAATTCCTGTATATTGTCATCCGTATCATACCCAGACGTATTTGCTCTGGTAGTTTTTCTTTTCATGTCTTCACCATGTTTGCAGAAATCTACTTTCACTATCTTGGTACAAATATACACAGAAATCTGTTTCCTCCAAAATATCACACCCACAAGCAATACACAAAATATACACAATACACACAAAATATTAAAATAACCTAATGACATCCTACCAATTACTTCAAATGAAACTTTAACCTACACTTTTACACTGACTTGATAGTGTAAATCTTCCACAATACTTATGCGGTGTACTGCAAAAAACCTATCTATACAGAAATATTGCTCTGATGGCAGTATACACACAAGTGAACCTGTCATCAATTGCACTTGCCTTAATACACACAGCTGATTGCGTGACCTATAACTCAAACACTATGCACTGTTTAGCAAATTCTAGAACTGATTCACTCGCATGTATCACGTTATAGCAAAAGAATCTGATCATATCTCACTGGTGAAGAAAAATATGATTTTACTTCATCTACTAGACTGTAAGAAACCCGTGCTAACACAGTCAGCGCAGTGCATGGCCCTCGGATGCCTTCCTCTCCTTTGTTCCAGCTCAGAAGCCCATGCACTTACACCCTAACCCTTTGTAATTGGTATTGTGTGCTGCTGTATATATCCCGGTTACGACAATTGTTTATTTTGAGTTAGGTTCAGGTCCGAAATCTTCACTGCGTCAACCTCGTACAGTCTCATTCAGGTGCAAGGTTTTTATATTGGGGTACATGGAACAATGTTACATACACAGAACTAGTTCTTGCACCTTACACATTAACACATACATATAAACATATTTTACCAATCTTTTTGCAAATTGTTCTCATAAATGTAACTATACCTTAGTTATATACTCAATATATGTATATATGATGTTGGTACATAAAAATTCGTGCCCCGCTTTTTTGGGCGCCACTTATCGCGGTACACGGGTATTTTTTTGTTCTTTTACTTCTCGCGGTACTTAATAATAATAATAAATATCTATAAAATATTGCAATATCATTTACTTCGTTAAATATTGTGGGCTAACGTGAGACTTTGAAATAACCCAATACCACCATAACATACGTACGGACCTCGGCTGTTCCGAGATACATACGAATAATGTCTTCGAATAGACAGTTCGCGTGAGTGCTGCTATTTTGAAAAGAACACGTGCGTGCTTTTACGCCACCTGCAGTAATTAATTTAGTTCTCAGGGGGCTACTGGTAATTATGTACCAAACTCCATAAAGTAACTGAAGTATTGTTATGCTCGTTGAATGGAATATTTTTCATTATTTATTATTCGTTATTTGAAAGGAAAAACTGTAGAGAATCTCATTTGCTGTTAAGCGGCCAAACTTAAAACATACTGAACTCATTCAGTATATAAATATTGACAAATGAAATATATTTTTATATATTTTTATATATTTTTATATATTTTTATACTTTGTTAACTCTGAAACCATTGGAAGATCAAAATAGAGAGATCTCTCACATTTACATTTAATATTATGACATTACTTTCTAATTATAAAATATCGTAAGTGAAATGGCCGACCAAATGCTGCTAGGGGAGATGAGCTTACTGCAACACGAAGTTCTGAGAATACATTTGTTAATTAGAATTAATGATTACTGTCATGAGCGGTGTCCACTAAATCAATAAAACACACTTTCTCATAACAATTATATTTTGCTAAATCACAACCAAACTTACATTAAATACCAGGCTGCTATACAATGGCGGCTTTCCGCTAGACGAAACAAAATAGGAGAGAGAGAGTTCAATAAAACAATAGTCTCCGGTCATGTTTCATTTTCATTACACAGAGATTATAGACAAAAAATATTTTTTGTTAATCACATCACTGTCTGTGAGGTTTGGTGGTAATAATTACACTTTTTAATATCTATTATACATCGCTCACACGTACGCAGTCTTGAAATAATTTATTGTTCACACGTCACGCAAGCAAAAACTTCTTTTTTTTTAAATGTCAATTTATGTGACGTACCGTCAAATGTGGCAACGGTGCCTTGCAGTTACCTGTCATTCTTCAGTGTAACGCTAGTGAAAAACGTTTCTGCAATAAACTTTTGCATTGCCTTTCTACTTCTGTTTGATGAACAGCTGATGTGAATGGTTATTTTCTACGGAAATAAACCACTAAAAAATTAAGATATTGCTGACAGCCGTTCTCTCTATTTGGGGATGAAAGGGAGTTAGACAGGCAGGGAGATGAGGAGGCAGTGGATAGGTTCTTAGGCGTCCAGTGACGAAGATCCGCAGTGGGGATGTATGAGTATTCCTGACAAAGCTAAAAAGTATGTCTGATCTCTTGGGCATCAGTTGTTCAAACTGCGTGGAGTCTTGATGTCACGTAGTTTGAAGGTATAACCAAGAATTAAAGCCGCTGACACTACGCTTCTATTGCAGCTGGTCGACTTGCACATATCAGTTCTTCGTGTCCCTCAATCAAACTGACTGTTACTTCGTTAACTGCAATAGGTTTCTCGCGATATTAGCAATTCTGACGCTATAGGTTGACCGATTCGGCCCCTCAGTGCTCTTCGCAGCTATCTAGTCTTCACAGTGGCTTACAGTGTTATCTCGCTAAGGCCTTAGCGTTACGACAATTTTGCAAACTGTTCCACCAATAGCGACTGGGTCGATACCACTGTCTCCTCTTACGAAGAAATGCTTTATCCCAGCAGGTTCTTGTTTAATAGGAGTAGTGGGAATTAACTGCGTAACTGTTATAAAGAAATCTGCTCATCATCCCGAGAAATAACGTATTTTTCGCAGTTCGACATACATTTGATTCGTAGCGAAGACGACAAGCGATATAAGAAAATGCAACAATCCAGTCATGAGCCCAGCTATGTAGCTCATATCTCTGACCTGACCTTACGTCAAATTACGGCACATTTTCACTTTTGAATCTCTAGAACACTTAAATAGTCTTTTAGAATTGATCGTGAGTGTTAAAACTGCCTCCAAAACCCGATGTCACTTCACCGAAAATCCTCAGTCTGAGATATAGTCCAGTTCCCTTTTTCATAGCGTCATTCAATTAATGATTCTGCTTCTGTTCAGTTACATGATCTGGATGAGTTTACGCGTTGAGCATCTAGCACAAACGCCCTTGCTACAAATAACTTACCAATACGAGTTTTGAATTTCTGTCAATACTATTAACATCTTCTGTTCAGTTTTTATTCGTTCTTTTTGATATATTTGTGTAGTCAATGTAATAATAGAAACTATGGTTGCTCACGCTTAAGATTGCGACTTAATGCCGTGAAGACAACCTCGATTTGGGGTTGTGGCGGGGAATTAGTTACTCAAAGAGAAATTACACTACTGGCCATTAAAATTGCTACACCAAGAAGAAATACAGATGATAAACGGGTATTCATTGGACAAATATATTATACTAGAACTGAGACGTAATTGCATTTTCACTCAATTTTGGTGCATAGATCCTGAGAAATCAGTAACCAGAACAACGACCTCTGGCCGTAATAACGGCCTTGATACGCTTGGGCATTGAGCCAAACAGAGCTTGGATGGCGTGTACAGGTACAGCTGCCCATGCAGCTTCAACGCGATACAACAGTTCATCAAGAGTAGTGACTGGCGTATTGTGACGACCCAGTTGCTCGGCCACCATTGACCAGACGTTTTCATTTGGTGAGAGATATGGAGAATGTGCTGGCCAGGGCAGCAGTCGAACTTTTTCTGTACCCAGAAAGCCTGGGACAGGACCTGCAACATGCGGTCGTGCATTATCCTGCTGAAATGCAGGCTTTCGCAGAGATCGAATGCAGGGTAGAACCACGGGTCGTAACACATCTGAAATGCAACGTCCAGTGCTCAAAGTGCCGACAATGCGAACAAGGGGTGACCGAGACGTGTAACGAATGGCACCCCGTACCATCACGCCGGGTGATACGCCAGTATGGCGATGACGAAAACACGCTTCCAATGTGCGTTCACCGCGATGTCACCAAACACGGATGCGACCATCATGATGCTGCAAACAGAACCTGGATTCATCCAAAAAAAATGACGTTTTGCCATTCGTGAGCCCAAGTTCGTCATTGAGTACACCATCGCAGACGCTCCTGTCTGTGATGCAGCGTCAAGGGTAACCGCAGCCATGGTCTCCGTGCTGATAGTCCATGCTGCTGCAAACGTCGTCGAACTGTTCGTGTAGATGGTTGTTGTCTTGCAAATGTCCCCATCTGTTGACTCAGGGATCGAGGCGTGGCTGCACGATCCGTTACAGCGATGCAGATAAGATGCCTGTCATCTCGATGCTACTGTGCGAAGCCGTTGGGCTCCAGCACGGCGTTCCGTATTACCTTCCTGAACCCACCGATTCCATATGCTGCTAACAGTCATTGGATCTCGACCAACGCGAGCAACAATGTTGCGATACGATAAACCGCAATCGCGATATGCTACAATACGACCTTCATCAAAGTCGGAAACGTGATGGTACGCATTTCTCCTCCTTACATGAGGCATCACAACAACGTTTCACCAGGTAACGCCGGTCAAGTGCTGTTTGTGTATGAGAAATCGGTTGGAAACTTTTCTCATGCCTGCATGTTGTAGACGCCGCCACCGGCGCCAACCTTGTGTGAATGCTCTGAAAAGCTAATCATTTGCATATCACAGCATCTTGTTCCTGTCGGTTAAATGTCGCGTCTGGAGCACGTCATCTTCGTGGTGCAGCAATTTTAATGGCCACTATTGTATAACAGAATAGAGACGGTTTTAAATAATGAAACACTAATTCAAAATCGTCACAGATGGGCAGAATGGCGAATGATAGCTTTCTATATAAAAGAGATTAGGAGTCAGTTTTATCTTCTGCATTATCGTTTTTTTCCCCCGGGAAGTAACGCGTACTGGGCTGAATACCTGGGCCACTTTCACCGGTAGGATGCCATGTCGGGGGATTAGTGATCCACAGAAGAAACTATCAAGCTGAAGTGTGTGTTTTTGTGTGTGTGTAACCAATCTGACCACTTTTCGGCATTCAGTAGCGCTGTTCAGGTCAAGAAACGTGCACCGGCAACTCTTCCCTCCTGACCTCTTTACCACACCTTACTTTATCGATCTTACTATTAATTGGTAACCTGCATAAGGTAGTATTTTATACTAAGTAATAACAGTAGGCCTAATTTCAATTTGAGACACGATCACAAACGATTACTAAATGTTGATTTTCTTATAGTCACTGCATTGTGTGACAACCGCCTTAATTTGATTTCATGTTCTTGCTACAAACATTGGGCGAGGTTGTCTGTTGTCAATGCAGGAAGGTCGCGCAAACTTGTCCGATATCTCGCGTGCCAGACGGCCGTACGCAGCTGTGATTTCTGCAATTTCTGCAATTTAGGAACGTGCGGACACGCTTATTCTAGGTTATCGACGGACCACCATCAGACACCTCACTGCACGACTACACATCTCTGTTGGTAGTGCTGACACACTCGTCCAGCAGTTGGAGCACTCAAAGGTGTATGTCATCTGGGTTCCTCGCCGCCTAACAGAACACCATAAAGACCAGCAAAGGGTCTGCCATCTGTGCGGAGTTGTTTGCGCTTTACGAAGCTGATCGCGGCAGATTTTTGTGGAACATCGTCACTGGCGATGGAGCAGGTGTTCATCACTTGGAACTGGAATCAAAAATACACGGAGTGGGCCAATATCGCTTCTCCTTCGAAGAGAAAGTTCAAAGCCGCACTCCAAACCGGTGAAGTCATGACGACCGTCTGCTGGGACTCCTAAGGAGTCATTCTGGTTGTTGTTCTCCCTTACGGTGCAAGGATCGACTCGAAAGTGTATTGTCCTAGCTCCTGAAATGCGAACGAACTTCTCCTTCTCCATGATAAGCATGACTTCACGCAAGTCTGTGCATCCGAGAGGAGCTAAGAAAACTTCAGACTGTTCTTTCTCATCCACCCTACAGCCCGGATCTCGTACCTTCACACTTCCAACTGTTTGGCCCAATGACCGACGATCTCTACGGGAAGCATTCCGTGGATGATGTGGAAAGTTACTGTGCAGAACGACTTTGGCTCTGAAGTCGACCAGTAGACGGGTACCAAACGGGCGTACAGACTCTCCCAGAAAAGGGGCGTAAGGTCGTCGCGTTGAACGGAGATGGTGTTGAAAAACAGGTGTTTGTAGCCAACAGGGTGTGGAATAATATGGTGTACTGGGATCTTGAATAAAATCAAAGTGCTTAAAGAAAAAAAAAAGTTGCATTACTCCATTACTCATTGAACGCCTGTCGAATCTGCTGCATCTAAAAAATCCAAAGGTCTAATAATTATCGAACGTAGGATGGGTTTCAGAATCCATCAACAGTCTGACCTCAGCTAGATATGCCTATAATTATCAGCGTATCAGACCACTCTTTGCTATGATATATGTATAGCAGTCTGCACAGTGCAAAACAAGATGGACTCCCTGAAACTAAGCACGTTCGCTGTTTACATAGCATGTACACTTATCGTGACACAACGCAAAATGTTTATGCTGAATACGCGAGCGCAACAGGCCATAAGCTGCCGAGTACGATAAGATAAAAGTGGATTCTTGTGCCGGCGCAGTCACGATGATGAATCGGCGACGCAGCAGAATGTTATCACTTCGTGCATAATCTTAAGCCCCCCTCATAACGGAGGGAAAACAGATGAGCGTGAAACGGCAAATGAGAATTTTGTACGACATAAACGCTAGACGCCGTTTGTCGGTATTTAAGAGAACCACCGAAGGAAGTTTGCGTCCGCTGCACTTCGTGGCTAGCAGTGCATGAAGCTGCTATCTTGTCTGCTTATACAGTTGGTATGAGAAATGTGAAAAGAATGCAATGCTACTGATAGAAGAATATAGATAACATAGATACTCCTGTGATCCTCTGCACAAATGCTGGTAGATGTGATGTACCTGTACGGAAAAAAATGACTCCAATTTCTGAAAGAACTGGATGATTTATTAAAGAGAAAGAGCTTCACAGATTGAGCAGTCGATAAGGGGTGGTTCCCTCCTGGATCCTATGCGAGAAATTATACGGCTTGGCAATGATTGAAGAAGTTGTTGGATGTCCTCCGGGGGAGATATAGGACCAAATTCTGGCCAGTTGGCGTTTTAGATTGTCAAAATCCCGAGGTGGTTGGAGAGTCCTGCCCATAATACTCCAAACGTTTTGAATTGGGGAGAAATCCAAGGTATGGTCTTCAAAGCACGAAGACAAGCAGTAGAAACTCTCGCAGTCTGCGGAAGGGCATTACCTTGCTGAAATGTGAACCCAGGATTGATTGCCATGAAGGGCAACAAAACGGACGTGGGGTATCGTTGAAGTACCATTGTGATGTAAGGGTGTAGAGGATGACAATCAAAGGGGGTCCTGATAAGAAAAGAACAGAAATTCCACCGCACTTACGTCACTCCTGGTTGTCGCGCCATATGGTGGGCGAAAGACAGGTTGGTATCCCACCGCTGTACGGAGCGACTCCAGACTCCGCTGGTCATCAGAG
Organism: Schistocerca gregaria; assembly: GCF_023897955.1. NCBI lineage: Eukaryota > Metazoa > Arthropoda > Insecta > Orthoptera > Acrididae > Schistocerca > Schistocerca gregaria. The sequence continues at coordinate 427,451,552 of NC_064927.1, forward strand.
GTCAGTGCGAAGCGGGACTCATCACTGAAGACAATGCTGCTGCAAACAATGAGATTTCAAACGAAAGATGTACACTACTGGCCATTAAAATTGCTACACCAAGAAGAAATGCAGATGATAAACGGATATTCAGTGGACAAATATATTATACTATAACTGACATGTGATTGCATTTTCACTCAATTTGGGTGCATAGATCCTGAGAAATTAGTAACCAGAACAACCACCTCTAGCCGTAATAACGGCCTTGATACCGTTGGGCATTGAGTCAAACAGAGCTAGGATGGCGTGTGAGGGTACAGCTGCCCATGCAGCTTCAACACGATACCAAAGATCATCAAGAGTAGCGACTGGCATATTGTGACGAGCCAGTTGCTCGGCCACCATTGACCAGACGTTTTCAATTGGTGAGAGATCTGGAGAATGTGCTGGCCGGGGCAGCAGTCGAAGATTTTCTGTGTCCAGAAAGGCCTGTACAGGACCTGAAACATACAGTCGTGCATTATCCTGCTGAAATGTAGGGTTTCGCAGGGATCGACTGAAGAGTAGAGCCACGGGTCGTACCACATCTGAAAGTAACGTCCACTGTTCAAAGTGCCGTCAATGCAAACAAGAGGTGACCTAGACGTGTAGCCAATGGCACCCCATACCATCACGCTGAGTGATACGCCAGTATGGCGATGACGAATACACGCATCCAATGTGCGTTCACCGCGATGTCGCCAAACACTGATACGACCACCATGATGCTGAAAACAGTATCTGGATTCATCCGAAAAAATGACGTTTTGCCATTCGTGCACCCAGGTTCGTCGTTGAGTACGCCATCACAGGCGTTCCTGTCTGTGATGCAGCGTCAAGGGTAACTGCAGAAACGGCCTCCGAGCTGATAGTCCATGCTGCTGCAAACGTCGTCGAACTGTTCGTGTGGATGGCTGTTGTCTTGCAAACGTCCCCATCTGTTGACTCAGGGATCGAGACGTGGCTGCACGATCCGTTGCAGCCATGCGGATAAGATACCTGTCAACTCGACTGCTAGTGATAGAGGCCGTTGGGATTCAGCACGGTGTTCCGTATTACCCTCTTGAACCCACCGATTCCATATTCTGCTAACAGTCATTGGATCTCGACCAACGCGAGCTGCAATGTCACGATACGATAAACCGCAATCGCGATAGGCTACAACACGACCTGTATCAAAGTCGGAAACGTGATGGTACGCATTTCTTCTCCTTATATGAGGCATCACAGCAACGTTTCACGAGGCAACTGCTGTTTGTGTATGAGAAATCGGTTGGAAACTTTCCTCGTGTCAGCACGTTGTAGGTGTCGCCACCGGCGCCAACCCTGTGTGAATGATCTGAAAAGCGAACTATTTGCATATTACAGCATTTTCTTCCTGACGGTTAAATTTCGCGTCTGTAGCACGTCATCTTCGTGGTGTAGCAATTTTAATGGCCAGTTTTGTATCTTGAGACACCACTAACAGTGGTCGGATACCGCCAGAGAACCAGGTGTGATGGTTCGGCGCGTCATTAAATTTCATTGCTGGACCCCACTGGTTTCCATCCGCTGCACACTTGCAACCTAGCGGTACGTCGAGGATATCTTGCGTCCCGTTTTGTTGCCGTTCGTGACATGCTATCATGATCTTACATTTCAGTAATACGATTCCCGCCTGCACACGGCCAGAGTTTCTACTTTGCTTGCAAAACCATACCTTGGCCAGCAGTGTCGGCTAATCTCTGTCCAGTTCGGAACGTTTGGACCATTAGGGGCAGGGCACTCCAACCAGTTCGGGATTTCGACATCAAACTCGCAAGCTGAACAGAATTTGCCACGATATACGTCAGGAGAACCCCAAAATCTTTATTAATAATGCGAAGCCTAATAGATTCTTGCATAAGGGCCATAGGTGGCCCAACGCGTCATAATTTTCTCAGTTTGTGAAGCTCTTTCTCTTGAATGAATATTCCATTTTTTCAGAAGGTGTAATAACTTGTTTGTCTGTGCAAATAGATCATGTCTACCGATTTCCGTCCCATTCAGATCACTCCTTCGTGGTGTGTCGTTTTTTCTTTGTTTTACAGAGTATATAGCAGATTTTATCAACAGCGTATGTGTACGTATGTTTCACACTTCATTTTATTGAAATTATCTTCCTTATACGTACTTGAAGTCCTTTTCATATGCCATTGCAGACATCAGAAACAACATGATGTATAGCAGCTATCGGAATACGAAGCAATCAGTTGTATAAACATCTCCGGTTGCTGATAAACACAGTGTAAATCTTAGCCTTTCCTCAGATTTGTTGGTCGTCGGCAATTAGTGTTATGCTTTTAAGTGTTCTCTTCATACATGCGAGGAGCCAGGCGAAAAGCGTCAGTCGGCATGTGTTCAAAGTTTTGGAATGCTAAGGAACTGGAGCTGCAGTTCAGATTTCACCATCTTCACTCACTTCACGTATATGTAGAAACCATGACGCCTAAATTCCTGTTCTCTATGCCATTTTGATTACTTCGCCAAAAACGGTAGACCAGCCGTGCAAAATAGCCCACTCTGCTTCGCTCGTGGCTTTAACTAAACAGTTTGTATTTTCTTGGTGATTATTAGCGCCAAAAAAGCTTGGACATCTCGTGTACTCTCCAGTTCCTTCTAGTGTAAACGCTTGTAAACAGGTACAAGAAAATGGTTGTGAAAACCGGCGTGTTGTCTCCGAATGCGCATGCGCTGTTATCATCTTCCATTCGCGCTGGTCTAAAAGCGGCTTAGTCTGTCAGTACTGTCGTTAAGAAACCTGTTTGAACTTCGCTTGTATTTGACAGTGGCAGATACGGACTCTGTCTGGTGACGGAAGTTCGCGGTGTTCTTCTGACGCCTTCGTCGGAAGCCTTGTAGAATAAATACCGAAAAATAGTCACCGTTTTTAAATTTTAAGACTGTGTTTTATATACTTGTCTTTTTAACTATCATAAGTGGCATATATTCCACAAAACGTGGGTGTCAATAAATATAGTAAAATAATTGTAATATTTAAAAATTGTTTTACATTTTTTCCACGACTTGTATTAGTTCACGGTTGCGATAAATCGGTTTTGACGTTCACCGTTACATAAACAAGACGGAAAAATGCAGGTGACCTGGGAAAACCCTCAATCAAAGCACAGCTCTACAACCAAATACTTGGGAGTCACCCTTGATCGAACACTAACTTACAGAACCCACAGCCTGAACAGCGAGAAATAGCGTCCTAGAGAAACTAGCTGGTACATCTACATCTACATCCATACTCCGCAAGCCACCTGAAGGTGTGTGACGGATGGTACCCTGAGTACCTCTATCGGTTCTCCTTTCTATTCTAGTCCCGTATTGTTCGTGGAAAGAAGGATTGTCGGTATGCTTCTGTGTGGGCTCTAATCTCTCTGATTTTATTCTCATGGTCTCTTCGCGAGATATACGTAGGAGGGAGCAAATACTGCTTGACTCTTCGGTGAAGGTATGTTCTCGAAACTTTAACAAAAGCCCGTACCGAGCTACTGAGCGTCTCTCCTGCTGAGTCTTCCACAGGAGTTTATCTATCATCTCCGTAACGCTTTCGCGATTACTAAATGATCCTGTAACGAAGCGCGCTGCTCTCCTTTGGATCTTCTCTATCTCTTCTATCAACCCTATCTGGTACGGATCCCTCACTGGTGAGCGGTAATCAAGCAGTGGGCGAACAAGCGTACTGTAATCTACTTCCTTTGTTTTCGGATTGCATTTCCTTAGGATTCTTCCAATGAATCTCAGTCTGGCATCTGCTATACCGACGATCAACTTTATACGATCATTCCATTTTAAGTCTCTCCTAACGCGTACTCCCAGATAATTTATAGAATTAACTGCTTCCAGTTGCTGACCTGCTATTTTGTAGCTAAATGATAAGGGATCTATCTTTCTATGTATTCGCATCACATTACACTTGTCTACATTGAGATTCAATTGCCATTCCCTGCACCATGCGTCAATTCGCTGCAGATCCTCCTGCATTTCAGTACAATTTTTCATTGTTGCAACCTCTCGATACACTACAGCATCATCTGCAAAAAGCCTCAGTGGACTTCCGATGTCATCCACCAGGTCATTTATGTATGTTGTGAATAGCAACGGTCCTATGACACTCCCCTGCGGCACACCTGGAATCACTCTTACTTCGGAAGACTTCTCTCCATTGGGAATGACATGCTGCGTTCTGTTATCTAGGAACTCCTCAATCCAATCACACAGTTGGTCTGATAGTCCGTATGCTCTTACTTTGTTCATTAAACGGCTGTGGGGAACTGTATCGAACGCCTTGCAGAAGTCAAGAAACACGGCATCTACCTGTGAACCCGTGTCTATGGCCCTCTGAGTCTCGTGGACGAATGGCGCGAGCTGGGTTTCACACGACTGTCTTTTTAGAAACCCATGCTGATTCCTACAGAGTAGATTTCTAGTCTCCAGAAAAGTCATTATACTCAAACATAATACGTGTTCCAAAATGCTACAACTGATCGACGTTAGAGATATAGGTCTATAGTTCTGTACATCTGTTCGACGTCCCTTCTTGAAAACGGGGATGACCTGTGCCCTTTTCCAATCCTTTGGAACTCTTCGCTCTTCTAGAGACCTACGGTACACCGCTGCAAGAAGGGGAGCAAGTTCCTTCGCGTACTCTGTGTAAAATCGAACTGGTATCCCAACAGGTCCGGCGACCTTTCCTCTTTCGAGCGATTTTAATTGTTTCTCTATCCCTCTGTCGTCTATTTCGATATCTACCATTTTGTCATCTGTACGACAATCTAGAGAAGGAACTACAGTGCAGTCTTCCTCTGTGTAACAGCTTTCGAAGAAGACATTTAGTATTTCGGCCTTTAGTCTGTCATCCTCTGTTTCAGTACCACTTTGGTCACAGAGTGTCTGGATATTTTGTTTTGATCCACCTACCGCTCTGACATAGGACCAAAATTTCTTAGGATTTTCTGCCAAGTCAATACATAGAACTTTACTTTCGAATTCATTGAACGCCTCTCGCATAGCCCTCCTCACACTACATTTCGCTTCTCGTAATTTTTGTTTGTCTGCAAGGCTTTGGCTATGTTTATGTTTGCTGTGAAGTTCCCTTTGCTTCCGCAGCAGTTTTCTAACTCGGTTGTTGTACCAAGGTGGCTCTTTTCCATCTCTTACGATCTTGCTTGGCACATACTCATCTAACGCATATTGTAAAATGGTTTTGAACTTTGTCCACTGATCCTCAACACTATCTGTACTTGAGACAGAACTTTAGTGTGGAGCCATCAAGTACTCTGAAATCTGCTTTTTGTCACTTTTGCTGAACAGAAAAATCTTCCTACCTTTTTTAATATATCTATTTACGGCCGAAATTATCGATGTAGTAACCGCTTTATGATCGCTGATTCCCCGTTCTGCATTAACTGATTCAAATAGTTCGGGTCTGTTTGTCACCAGAAGGTCTAATATGTTATCGCCACGAGTGGGTTCTCTGTTTAACTGCTCAAGGTAGTTTTCAGATAAAGCACTTAAAAAAATTTCACTGGATTCTTTTTCCCTGCCACCCGTTATGAACGTTTGAGTCTCCCAGTCTATATCCGGCAAATTAAAATCTCCACCCAGAACTATAACATGGTGGGGAAATCTACTCGAAATATTTTCCAAATTATTCTTCAGGTGCTCAGCCACAACAGCTGCTGAGCCCGTGGGTCTATAGAGACATCCAATTCCCATGTCTGAGCCTGCTTTAACCGTGACCTTCACCCAAATCATTTCACAATTCGGACATCGTGTAGGACACAGCCTCGTGTTCTTAGAATATTATCCTCAGCCATCTGCCACTGTGCAATAGACTTGCCGGTCGTGTCTGGTACAACTCCAGTCATGCCAATCTTTCGCACTAAACGAGACCTGCTGAATCATCATCTGCCTCAGATCAACTCCACTCTAAAACATCTACTGTTTAGCTGGTGCCCCACCCTGGACATCGGCCTTGAATCTGCCGCCCGGCTAGAAAGAAATAAAGTAGTGAACCTAAAGACCCATTTTCTGTGTCGGACTTCACACGCAACTGCCTGACTGAAATCAAGATGACGTTTACTGCTCACTACAGGAACATTCACTGAACAACCTTCAGAATACAGAATAAATTCCTGGCGTAAACGAGACAGTAGCAACACAGAATGGATCGTACCATGTGAGAACTCCTCTTGTGGCCGTGAAGAAAGGTGGTCGACAGGTAAGAAGCTCAACAGGCGATCAGGAATTGGAAAGTGTAAGACCAACCTGAAGAAGTGATGATTTTCTTGCGACTCCATCCTGTGCGAATGCGGAGAAATGCGAACTAAGGGCTATCTTCTCGTGTGCAATCTTTGCTCCCTAGAAGAACTGATGGCAGTAACCCATGAAGCTTGTGAGGTGGCTAAATATTGGTCTCACAGCATTTGAAATGCTTGTTACTATGTAACAGCTGTTTTCAGTTACGTCTTATACAGATTATTTGAACGATTCCTTTATCGGAATGATGTGGAACGAGTCAGTTTATAGTACGTGTATACATGACTACTGTTAAAGTTAATGAACACGTTATGATTGTATTCCTACACATGGAACAACACTTCAAACAAGTTTTTTATCTTTTTTTTTTTACTGTCTACTAGTTTTTAAGTGAAATTCGTTGATGGAATAGAAGAAGTTGTCCAAGAGAAATGATTTTAAATTACATATAAAACTTGCTTCGCTACCTGTCTGACATTTTATGTTATTGGGCAGAGGATTAAAAATTTTTATTCCTGCAAATTGAACTCCCCTATGAGCCACTGACAGCTTTAAGAATAAAGGTCATTTTTCCCTCTCAGCGTTGTAGGTATGTACGTCACAGTTATTGTCAAATTATGATGGATTATTTATGACGAATTCCAGTAGCCAGAAAGCTAGTAATCCTAATAATACCAGAATACAATTTTCTGTGTATTGTTTTTATTACATGATGAATGTTTCCTGATACGATGAAATACGTTACATAACTTTTAAGTGGTTACGTAAGTCGGCACGATGTTTCCGACACGTGGTAACATGTATACTTTGAAATCAGTTGTTGTGATATGAATAGACCTACCGAAGTTACTTAGAATGAAAGTTTAACTGTCACACTTCATAATAGTTAAAATGTACCGTGGCCGAAGTGAAATTGGACGTTGGTGTCTCATCATTTGTCATATAATTATCTATACAAACATTTTATTTTTACATGAATAATTGTAATTTTAAATGCTTTAGGTGAATTTATATTCATTTGCAATTATGTTGAGAACCGCCCGAAAATGGACGAATGATGCTCCGAAACAGACAGCATAATTAATAAAGAATACTGAGAGAGGCGTTTGCCTTTTACTTAACGCTGTTAGTATCTTCTACATAGGCGTTCCCGATTTTCCACCTTCTCCTTATGTTTCCAAACAGAACAATACGTTATGAAAATCTATGTTATAGTCAGAGGCAGCTCATATTTACGCATTCTGGGCGTTTATAAATTTTTAAAATCAGATAAATATGCTAGTGCGAAATTAATAGAATCTGCTGTATAATAGTTACGCTTATCACCATATTTATACAACTTCAGCCGCTGTCAATAACAATAATAATAATAATAATAATAATAATAATAACACAGGCTACAGATCAGAATAGAAAAACTGAGAAAAGTCATTGGACAGCTAACACAATCTAAAGAAATGAAATATCAGACAAAATACGAAAAAGGTTGGGTAAAATCTCACAACAAGAAGCGACAGGGCAATTAGATGAAAAGAAGCAGAAATTACAAGCATTGGCCAAACGACTTAGAAGATACAAAAAAAGTTAAAATAGAAGGAAACAAAACCAAACATTCAACACAAACCAAAAGAAATTTTACCAGACAATAGATAACACACGCATTAAAATAGACAATCCACCAAACATAACATACATGGAACACTTCTGGAGCAATATATGATCAAACCCAGTACAGCATAACAGACATGCACGGTGGATACAAGCAGAAACAGACACATACAAGATGATACCACAAATCCCTGAAGTGATAATTTTGCAACATGAAGTCACCCGTAATTAATTCTGCGCACAATTGGAAAGCCACTGGAAAATATAAAATAGCAAATTTCTGGCTAAAGAAGTTCACCTCAACACATTCACATCTAACTAAATTTTTTAACAGCTACACTGCAGACCCATACACAGTCCCTGATACACTTACACAAGAAATAACTTATATGAAACCTAAAGATAAAGCAGACACAACATACCCAGCAAAATATCGCCCCATAACATGCCTACCAACAATATACAAAATATTAACTTCAGTCATTACACAGAAATTAATGACAAAAAATGGTTCAAATGGCTCTGAGCACTATGGGACTTAACATCTGTGGTCATCAGTCCCCTAGAACTTAGAACTACTTAAACCTAACTAACCTAAGGACACCACAAACATCCATGCCTGAGGCAGGATTCGAACCTGCGACCGTAGCAGTCGCGCAGTTCCGGACTGAGCGCCTAAAACCGCGAGACCACCGCGGCCGGCAATTAATGACACATACAACACAGAACAAAATTATAAATGAAGAACAAAAAGGAGCACAAGGACGTAAAGAGCAACTGATAATAGATACAGAGGTGGCATATCAAGCTAAAATTAAAGCGAGGTCACTACACTACGCATACATTGATTACGAAATAGCTTTTGACAGTGTACCCCACTCATGGTTACTACAAATACTGGAAATATACAAAGTAGATCCTAAATTGATACAGTTCATAAACATAGTAATGAAAAGACTCGAACTCGGGACCTTTGCCTTTCGCGGGCAAGTGCTCTTGGTAGAGCACTTGCCCGCGAAAGGCAAAGGTCCCGAGTTCGAGTCTCGGTCGGGCTCACAGTTTTAATCTGCCAGGAAGTTTCATATCAGCGCACACTCCGCTGCAGAGTGAAAATCTCATTCTGGAAACATCCCCCAGGCTGTGGCTAAGCCATGTCTCCGCAGTATCCTTTCTTTCAGGAGTGCTAGTTCTGCAAGTTTCGCAGAAGAGCTTCTGTAAAGTTTGGAAGGTAGGAGACGGATACTGGCAGAAGTAAAGCTGTGAGTACCGGACGTGAGTCGTGCTTCGGTAGCTCAGTTGGTAGAGCACTTGCCCGCGAAAGGCAAAGGTCCCGAGTTCGAGTCTCGGTCGGGCTCACAGTTTTAATCTGCCAGGAAGTTTCATATCAGCGCACACTCCGCTGCAGAGTGAAAATCTCATTCTATAGTAATGAAAAATTGGAAAACCACACTTAATATCCAAACAAATTCAAATAATATCACATCACAGCCAATACAGATTAAGCGTGGAATATACCAAGGAGACTCATTAAGTCCTTTCTGGTTCTGCCTTGCTCTAAACCCACTATCCAACATGCTAAATAAAACAAATTATGGATATAATATTACTGGAGCATACTAACACAAAATTACACATTTGCTATACATGGATGATCTAAAACTACACGCAGCAACAAATCAACAACTCAACCAATTACTAAAGATAACAGAAGTATTTAGCAGTGATATAAATATGGCTTTTGGAACAGACAAATGTAAGAAAAATAGCACAGTCAAGGGAAAACACACTAAACAAGAAGATTACATATTAGATAACCACAGCGACTGCATAGAAGCGATGGAAAAAAACAGATGCCTATAAATATCTAGTATACAGACAAAAAATAGGAACAGATAATACAAATATTAAAGAAGAACTAAAAGACAAATATAGACAAAGACTAACAAAAATACTGAAAACATAATTGATAGCAAGAAAAAAAGAGAACTGTTTTTACGGAATTTTATTGTTTTGTGCATAAGTAAGTACAGCTTAAGACAAGAACGAAATAATGTTTAAGCTTTCGCTACTCTTCGTTTCGCGTTTTTGAGTGAGTAGAAATTTCCGTGTTTTTTTTATTATTTTCGGACGAATGTACAGGATCCCTAATCCGTGTATTTGTTAACAAATTAACTTCCTTGTGGAACAACAGGCATTCTTACGTTTCACCCACACAACAACTTACGCTTATTATACACTAGATTTGTTATTTATATTTGTTGAATATTTGTTTGTAATCATGCTAATTTGATTTCGTTACTCTCGCAGGCAACGGACCTGATCTGGGAGGCCCTACTTCTTTGCGGCTAAATATTTTTTGTATTAGCTCTTAATACAGGTTCAACAGAGTTCGAGTTGACACGGCCCAGGAAGGCGATACCTGCACAGCAAACAACCAGCTACAGAGACAAACTGCCACTTGCGAACTTATTAAACAAGTAGTACTATTTACCAACAAGGTCACTTAACTAGACTAAAAATGTGGCGTTGAGAGCTAGAGGGGCCAAAAGCTCACCGTCTTCGAACCCCTCCCCCCTCTCCTCCCCACATTCCGCCCCCCGCCCCCATATAAAAGTGAATATCAGAGAAACCTGTGAGACAGCTTTTCGTGAATGTTCAGATATACATACAACGTGGGCCTACAGTACAGATAAACCTGACTCGCCACAAGATCAACAGATGTCAAAAGCATGAATAAATGCTACTGTCTCAAAATCGACGATAATGTGCTTCACGGTACTCAGCGCCTCAAACGGATTACTGTATCATAACATCCTAAATCTAATGTGTTATATCTAATTCAGAATCCCTCAAAACAGGTTTTCCTATCAGTATAACTACAACATGTACTGACGTCTGATGTATATAGTGAGTGAATTGGCATATCTGTGGAGTGTGCTACCACCTGGTGGGATTTACGCCAAGTGAACGTGGATAAATGTTTGCTGCAATGTGCTACCACGCGGTGGTGTTGATATAAACTTGTAGGTGAGTGGTGAGGGCTAGCAGTGCACGTTGTGAACTGTGCACATTATTTATGAAATCCGTATGTATTTGGCCTGTAAGGCAATAACGCCACCCAAGTTGCGCACGCGCAGAAGTTCCTTGAAATATGCACAAGTAAAGATGTGCTCGCGACCCTGATGGCAAGTTTCACCGAGTCCAGAGTAGCAATATGTAGATTACCGCCTCTACATTACGTTTAACAGCATTCAAAGAACAGTAACCAATAAATCCGCAACATATCGAAAGTTAGGTTGTTCATGTGCTCTTGTGCTCTTAAATAACACCTGCCACTGGGTACAGTGCAGATGAGGCACATAAGGAAGAGGAAAATAAAAGCGGTATCTACGATATCGAAGCTGTTGCGATGAAGGAAATACATACAGCATTGAGAAATACGGAGAACAGAAAGGTTGTTGCCCCTGACGAGGGTTACTACTGTGTGTTCTCTCCACTACTTCACAAGGAGATTCTGCCGCTTGCAGCTCTCTTCATTTCCACATATCTTCAGTTTCCTTTATTGTTTTCCACAATTTGTATCTTCTCCTTTATTTCATTCTTCTCCAAAATACTAATCCTGCCAGTGCATTCCCCGTCAAATAGTCCTTTGTAACATGCGACAAAGCCAGTTCTTCGTTCTTTTTCTCATAACTTCCGATAGTCTGCTTCTCACCCTTCCTCTTTCCAGCACTTCATTGGTCAATATCTGAACCCAAATATACCTCTCCATTCTCCTCCATACATGCATCTCAAACGCTTCCCAAGTCCTTTGTCCTCTCTTCTCGTGGTCCTTATTTCAGCTCTCTACAGTGCCACACTCCACTTGGCTGCTACTTTCCTGTGTACTTCATCTAGCTTTGTAAACTTCCTCTCCCTGCTGTAAGCTTCTTTAGATGCCGCAATTACAACTTTGATATCCTGGAGGGACATTAGATCTTCCATTATTTTGTTTACCTCATATCTCAAAAGTTTCACTTTCTTAATTTTAATTTGCTCTATCCTAATATTAACTTTTTTACTTTATTTGTCACTCGCTGCGCACCATGTCTCTGAGAGTATATGAGAGAATTTATACTACTTTGTAGTTGATGGTTAGAGGAGAAACATCGTTGTTACAGTTAGTCTACGAAAACCAGTTCGTAGATGTTGACCACTGATGGAATCATGTATACGGTTGGATTTTACGCACTCAGCGTCAGTTAAGGTCCGAAACTGATCTACTGAAGCACCGAGACGGTAGCCCCATAATAAATAACACCATAAGGACAACTGTAGGTGTTTCCATCTTGTCACATGAGTGAACGGCCGACGCCACTCAAACCTTCTTTTAGAAGAGTGGACATGCAGAGACTTAGATTACTAGCTTTCCTTAAGAAGAAGACAATTGAGGTGCGCGTGCACAGTTTTAACGCTCACTTTTCCAAAACAGGATACTCAACATCTCGCTCAGACTATGGAGGAATCAGTTTGTTAAAGTCAGGGTGTAAACTATATTCTAAGATTGTTGTAAATACACTACTGGCCATTAAAATTGCTACACCAAGAAGAAATGCAGATGATCAACGGGTATTCATTGGACAAATGTATTATACTAGAACTGACATGTGATTACATTTTCACGCAATTTGGGTGCATAGATCCTGAGAAAACAGTACCAAGAACAACCACTTCTGGCCGTATTAACGACATTGATACGTCTGGGCATTGAGTCAAACAGAGCTTGGATGGCGTGTACAGGTACCGCATATTGTGACGAGCCAGTTGCTCGGCCACCATTGACCAGACGTTTTCAATTGGTGAGAGATCTGGAGAATGTGCTGGCCGGGGCAGCAGTAGAACGTTTTCTGTGTCCAGAAAGGCCCGTACAGGACCTGGAACATGCGGTCGTGCATTATCTTGCTGAAATGCAGGGTTTCGCAGGGATCGAATTAAGGGTAGAGCCACGGGTCATAACACATCTGAAATGTAACGACCACTGTTCAAAGTGCTAATGCGAACGAGACGTGACCGAGACGTGTCACCGCAGCCATGGTCGTCAAGCTAATAATCCATGCTGCTGCAAACGTCGTAGAGCTGTTCGTGCAGATGGTTGTTGTCTTGCAAACGTCCCCCATATGTTGACACAGGGATCGAGACGTGGCTGCACGATCCGTTACAGCCATGCCATCCGTTACAGCCAGATGCCTGTCATCTCGACTGCTAGTGATACGAGGCCGCTGGGGTCCAGCACGGCGTTCCGTATCACCCTCCTGTACCCACTGATTCCATATTCTGCTAACAGTCATTGGATCTCGACCAACGAGAGCAGCAATGTCGCGATACGATAACCCACAATCGCGATAGGCTACAACCTGACCTTTATCGAAGTCGGAATCTTGATGGTACGCATTTCTCCTCCTTACACGAGGCATCGCAACAACGTTTCACCAGGCAACGCCAGTCAACTGCTGTTTGTGTATGAGGATCGGTTGGAAGCTTTCCTCGTGTCAGTACGTTGTAGGTGTCGCCACCGGCGCCAACCTTGTGTGAATGCTCTGGAAAGCTAATCATTTGCGTATCATAGCATCTTCTTCCTGTCAGTTAAATATCGCATCTGTAACTCGTCACCTTCGTGGTGTAGCAATTTTAATGGCCAGTAGTGTATATTCTAAGATTGTTGTAAATAGATCGGAGGCGTTAACAGATTAAATTTTAACAGAAAATCAGTGTGATTTTAGATCTTTAGTTTAAAAATGTCTATTGGAAACACACTCTGCATTTGTAGACCTTGGAAAAGTTTGATGATATGTAAGCAGAGAAAACGTAATGGGAGACTGATTTATACCCGGTCATCTCATTTTAGTTATTGAAAGTTTATGCAGGGTGCTCTAAAATTCCCATTGGAGACTTTTAGGACTTTGAGAGTGGACTGAGTAGACAATATTTTGAATCGGAATCCATTTCCGGCCGCGCAGGATTAGCCGAGGGGCGCTGCAGTCATGGACTGTGCGGCTGGTCCCAGCGGAGGTTCGAGTCCTCCCTCGGGCATGTGTGTGTGTGTGTGTGTGTGTTTGTCCTTAGGATAATTTAGGTTAAGTAGTTTGTAAGCTTAGTAACTGATGACCTTAGCAGTTAAGTCCCATAAGATTTCACACACATTCTTTCCATTTCTGGAAATGTACCCTTTCGAGTGCCACAGCCGTTTGAAAACATGTTTTCTAGTTTGGTATGCAACAGGGTGGTCATGGTGAGGGGTTCTTATGTCGGATTGGCTGTCATTTGGCGTCTCTCTTACCTCTCTGACCTGGTTCGAGCCTACTTTACACGCCTGTGACTGGCTGAGTACATGTTTGCAGAATACACAGACATGCTCCTTCAGTATGCTGAAGCTGACGGTAATACAAAAACTGCTAGTCGCTTTTACAACATCGTTATCCACAACGTCCGACGCCATCGTACTCCATTTTCACTACAATTACGCAACTTCGACAGGGTACCTCCAACGTCAGCCGAAGTGACTGTGGTCCTTCAAGGAGACGCCGCACAGCAGGATTAGAAGAGGCTGTACTGCACCACGTTGAAGAGAACCCGCCACCGAGTACATGAACAATTGCGCTTGCAATGGACGTTGCTCCCAGCACCATCGCGTATGTTTCACATGTCCATCAACTACGTCCATACCATCTCCAAAGGATACAGTCATTAATGCCCGCTGACTTTGCACCACACCTTGAGTTCTGTACGCAGTTCTTGTGACGCTGCATCAACGAGCACTTAGTGTTTGCACGGCGCATCCTCTTCACAGATGAATGCAAATTTACTAGTGACTGTGTTCTCAGTCCTCGGAAAAGACAAGTCTGGGCAGACGAAAACTCACATACCATTTATGTCCAGGGATTCAAACACAGATTTGGCTCCAGTGTGTGGGCAGGTACTCTGGATGATCGTATGACTAGACCATACATGCCACCACCAAAGTTCACGTGCCTCATCTAAATGAGCTTCCTACAACAAGTGTTGGGCGAGTTGTTGGACGCTGTGCAACTGAAAGTCCGTCAGTACATGTGGTTTCAACATGACTGTGCACTCACTCACTCTTCACCTCCTGTTTGGGAAAACGTGGAAAATGTTGACTATCACCACGCAGGTGGATAGGCTGACGTGGTCCAGTCGCATGACCTCCACTATCACCGAAGCTGACTCCACTGGACTTTTTTGTTTGAGGTAGAATGAAGAATTTGGTCTATGAGACACCTGCAGACACAAAAGAAGAACTTGTAGCACGAGTTGTGATCGCTGCAGCGCAGACTGGAGAGACATCAGGTGTGATAGAGCGTGTGTACCACAGCATCATTCGTAGGTACGACGTGTGCACTGAACTTGGTGGTCGCCACATCGAACCTTACAGATGCTGACCCTCCTTTTAAAAGGGCAAAAACGGTTTAAGTTTAACTGTAAGCAAGTGTCGGTGAAAACTGATTAAGTTTACTTTTTTGTTTCTTTACTTATTAAAGGGTAGAATTATGAAACAAGTGAAGTACTGGGTCACGCCAAATAAATTACTTGTTAATTGTTGGCGTTAATAACATATTTTCAAATCATCACGGAAACGGTATGTCCAGTTCAAAATATTATCTACTCAGTACACTCTACCTGATAGACGTTTGTGATGGGTATGTTACAGAATCCTGTATGAAGGGATCAGTTAAGTCTCCCGCCTCGTGTGTTGGCCAGCTTGCACTCGATTTTTAGCTGGTTTTCTTAACAGTGAATCACTGGCAAAACAAGTGTATTGGTACAGAAACGTCGATGATGACCTGTGTATGTGGGAAGACTTCACAAGATAACTCCAGAAGCACTTGCAAACCGTGAACCAGTGGCATAACAACGTTTAGGGCAGTGTCTAATTAGGAGATTCCACCATTAATTTCCCAGAGGTAATCTTCAAGACAGGAAATAGCAACAATAAATTTAAAAATCAGCCGGAAAGACTCCTTTACTGACACATTTATCCCAGCTTCTTCTGAACATCCAGCAGCCCACAAACTTGCAGCATTTCACCACGTGATCTACCATCACCATTCTATTTCAGTGGCCCAAGAAGACTATCATAAGGAACTCAGTACAATAAAAACAGTTTCTATAAATAATAAATTTGAATCCAGATTTATTCAGATGAAAGTATGTGATTTCAGAGTCCTTTTCAATTCTCAAACATCTATGATGGTATACGAGTATATGAATGACTAAAGAGAAAAATGAAAAATTGTTCCAAGGCCAGGATTCGAACGCAAGAGACTTGGGTTTAAATTCCGGCCTTGGGACAAATTTTCACTCTGCGCTTCAGTCTACATACAATACTGGCCATTAAAATTGCTACACCACGAAGGTGACGTGCTACAGACGCGAAATTTAACCGACAGGAAGAAGATACTATGATACGCCAATGGTTAGCTTTTCAGAGCATTCCGTGATGACTGGGTGTTGTGTGATGTCCTTAGGTTTGTTAGGTTTAAGTAGTTCTAAGTTCAAGGGGACTGATGACCGTAGATGTTAAGCCCCATAGTGCTCAGAGCCATTTTTTTTTTCAGAGCGTTCACACAAGGTTGGCGCCGGTGGCGACACCTACAAAGTTCTGACATGAGGAAAATTTCCAACCGATTTCTCATACACAAACAACAGTTGAGCGGCATTGCCTGTTGAAACGTTGTTGTGATGCCTCGTGTAAGGAGGAGAAATGCGCACCACTTCGTTCGACCTATACTTGAGTATTGCTCATCAGTGTGGGATCCCTACCAGGTCGGGTTGACAGAGGAGATAGAGAAGATCCAAAGAAGAGCGGCGCGTTTCGTCACAGGGTTATTCGGTAAGCGTGATAGCGTTACGGAGATGTTTAGCAAACCCAAGTGGCACACCCTGCAAGAGAGGCACTCTGCATCCAGGTGTAGCTTGCTGTCCAGGTTTCGAGAGGGTGCGTTTCTGGATGAGTATCGAATATATTGCTTCCCCCTACTTATACCTCCCGAGGATATTACGAATGTAAAATTAGAGGGATTCGAACGCGCACGGAGGCTTTCCGGCTGTCGTTCTTCCCGCGAGCAACACGCGACTGGAACAGGAATCGGAGGTAATGACAGTGGCACGTAAAGTGCCCTCCGCCAGACACCGTTTGTTGGCTTGTGGAGTATACATGTAGATGTAGATGTAGAATATGTACTGCTTTCGACATGTTATGGCATTATGCTTCTGCAAAGAAGATTTTGACAACTGCTAAACTTCTATTAAACTTCTGAAGACAATAGACTAATCTGTTGAAACGGGTAAAGCGAAATAAATGTGCTAACTGCGTAACTGACAACTGAATTTTATTTTGAAATATATAACACGGCTAAGAAAATAACAGCCATGAATAAACTCGTAAAGTTACGTTATGGGTTTAATACAATGCCAAGTATTAAAATTAGGAAGTGTCTGTATGTCTTGAAGCATAGTAGCTCACAGCAAACAAATTACCTAGACTATATTCATCCAGTGTTTGAGAATGAGAGAACTTGGCGACTTCTAACAAACTTTAAAAATAAATTAAAACCTGTTCAAAACATTTTGTCCGAATCCCCTCCTCTTCCTTCCCGACAGCAAAATAATGGAATAAACGCGTTTTATATTTTCGATGCAAACATTTAGCGTCACTCATGACATTTTAATTTATTATTTCTTTACTAATAACTCCATTCAGAATGTATTTTGTAGACACTATCAACATACGCCAATGCATGTACCTGCAAACATATACACTCCTGGAAATTGAAATAAGAGCACCATGAATTCATTGTCCCAGGAAGGGGAAACTTTATTGACACATTCCTGGGGTCAGATACATCACATGATCACACTGACAGAACCACAGGCACATAGACACAGGCAACAGAGCATGCACAATGTCGGCACTAGTACAGTGTATATCCACCTTTCGCAGCAATGCAGGCTGCTATTCTCCCATGGAGACGATCGTGGAGATGCTGGATGTAGTCCTGTGGAACGGCTTGCCATGCCATTTCCACCTGGCGCCTCAGTTGGACCAGCGTTCGTGCTGGACGTGCAGACCGCGTGAGACGACGCTTCATCCAGTCCCAAACATGCTCAATGGGGGACAGATCCGGAGATCTTGCTGGCCAGGGTAGTTGACTTACACCTTCTAGAGCACGTTGGGTGGCACGGGATACATGCGGACGTTCATTGTCCTGTTGGAACAGCAAGTTCCCTTGCCGGTCTAGGAATGGTAGAACTATGGGTTCGGTGACGGTTTGGATGTACCGTGCACTATTCAGTGTCCCCTCGACGATCACCAGAGGTGTACGGCCAGTGTAGGAGATCGCTCCCCACACCATGATGCCGGGTGTTGGCCCTGTGTGCCTCGGTCGTATGCAGTCCTGATTGTGGCGCTCACGTGCACGGCGCCAAACACGCATACGACCGTCATTGGCACCAAGGCAGAAGCGACTCTCATCGCTGAAGACGACATGTCTCCATTCGTCCCTCCATTCACGCCTGTCGCGACACCACTGGAGGCGGGCTGCACGATGTTGGGGCGTGAGCGGAAGACGGCCTAACGGTGTGCGGGACCGTAGCCCAGCTTCATGGAGACGGTTGCGAATGGTCCTCGCCGATACCCCAGGAGCAACAGTGTCCCTAATTTGCTGGGAACTGGCGGTGCGGTCCCCTACGGCACTGAGTAGGATCCTACGGTCTTGGCGTGCATCCGTGCGTCGCTGCGGTCCGGTCCCAGGTCGACGGACACGTGCACCTTCCGCCGACCACTGGCGACAACATCGATGTACTGTGGAGACCTCACGCCCCACGTGTTGAGCAATTCGGCGGTACGTCCACCCGGCCTCCCGCATGCCCACTATACGCCCTCGCTCAAAGTCCGTCAACTGCACATACGGTTCACGTCCACGCTGTCGCGGCATGCTACCAGTGTTAAAGACTGCGATGGAGCTCCGTATGCCACGGCAAACTGGCTAACACTGACGGCGGCGGTGCACAAATGCTGCGCAGCTAGCGCCATTCGACGGCCAACACCGCGGTTCCTGGTGTGTCCGCTGTGCCGTGCGTGTGATCATTGCTTGTACAGCCCTCTCGCAGTGTCCGGAGCAAGTATGGTGGGTCTGACACACCGGTGTCAATGTGTTCTTTTTTTCCATTTCCAGGAGTGTACATTCTGTGACTCATAGGCTACTTGATGAGATATGATATCATAACTTCAGGGGGACAGGGCATCATAAACAATGGGATGCATCAAAAACTTTTCTAAAAACTGAATGCAAATTAGCCAACGTGACTTCCAACAAACTTTAAACACAATTTCAAACCTTTCCTAAAATTTTTGCTTACAGCCCCAAAAATAATTAAAGGAAAACAGTTTATTGTTCAAAATGTTCATTGTTCATGCGATAAACTTCAGTGTCGAGCATGATATATCAGTTTATTATTTAATTGTATTAGTCTTTTACTGCTAACTACATTCACTACCCGTTCTGCAGACAGTATCCATGTACATCTCTTAATACACCTAAGAAATTACATCACTGTACTATACACAGTTTAGGAGGAAACACAGATTTTCAGAAAAATTAAAATCGTTCTCAATATCAGTTGTACAAATAATTATGAAATCAAAAAACCTGAGTCGTACTAAGCATCCAGACTTTCGAAGTTGTTTTATGTAGGAGAGTTCGATTCTATAACTGAGATGGCGGGGAGTGGGAGGAGGGAGTTACTGTAGTGAATAAACAGTCATGAGAATTGGTTAGGAGAACATATCAAATACGAGGACGACTTTGTTTCTGTTCGTATGGTGTTTCTTTTACGTCCTGTGATTGCTGAGTTGCGCAGTGTTACACAGTGGCAGGACAGCCACTCGGTCTCTCGAGATATCTTTGCATGAGACGGCAGGAATGCTAACGGTCTAGCCACACATTAGAGGACGATTAACGATAGGACAAGATAAACGCTTCCGGGCAGCACAATGTAGACTCGTTACGTGGCTCGCTCACTATCTTCGATCTGTTGAAAACGGTCGCAGGAGTCTCATCTACACGAAAACGACAACAAATGTGTATAGGCTAGCGCATAAGATACCAAGGTTGTCAGTGGCGCAAAAGCCAGTGTGCAGACACAGGTACAGGACGCAAAATAGAAAACAAAAGCTTGACAGGGACCCTCCATGGTATACAGTCCCTGTAAAGAGACGTCTAGAGAAGCAGCAACAACCGCAAAGCTGGTGTAAAACAAAGCACTGCGCTGTAGGTAGTGAAATGCTAAATGGAACACGTTTATCTGTCCAAAAGGCAATGCGTGAAGTCTTCAACAAACATCGTAGCAGCCTCTTAGCGAAAGACCGCTCACAAATCGAAAGAAATTCTGATCACATGTAAAGGCTGTCGAGACCCTTACGAATGACATGTGAACTAAAATTGAAGGTAGCAAATCAAAAGCAGAAATGCCACTTTGTAATTTTTACTATGGAAATTCCAGGAGTACTGCCTCAGTTTAATTCTCACATTACTGCAAAGATGATCGACAGAGATGACTATTTACGAGGTGCTGAGAAACAGCTGAAGTCGACAAAAGTAAACAAGATTCCAGCACCCAATAGGATTCGTATCACGTTCTATACAGAATTTTCAGTTGCGTTAGGCCCTTGTTTAACCAAAATATATTGAAGGTCCTCAGAAAAAAGGAAAAGAAACTGAAAGCAGAAGTGATCTACAAAGCCAGTGTCCAATATCATTCATTTTCATTGGTTGTAGAACCTGAGAACGTATTCTGTGATCAAAGAGAATGAATGTCTCCAACAAGTAAAGGTACTAGGTAAGTTGTTACTATTTTATAATAAAAGTGCTAAGCGAATGACTTGCTGTTTTAAATAAACTACACTGAAATCAGTGGTCGGTTACAAATGACCAATATACCTGCTTCTGAAGTAAAACGAGGTTACTATTAGAAAGTAAAAATCCTGTCCTGAAATCATCACTGAAGTTGAGATCTTTTCTGACATCTGTTACACAAGAAATATAATTCTTTCCTGTAATATCCCTGTGGTGGCTCAAAAGATAAGCAACCTGCTCTCCATAAGTTTCAAAAAAATGCATGCAGCTCTAAATGCGGTTGCACTTCTAGCGTCGCACATGAAGAGGCACTCACGTCCACAAATATACAGGAAAGCATGTGGATGCCTGTTGTAACAGAAAGCACTCAACCAGAACACTATTTACTATAACTTCATAAAAATATTGTACCACCAATGCCACGTTGTTGTTGTGGTCTTCAGTCCTGAGACTGGTTTGATGCAGCTCTCCATGCTACTCTATCTTGTGCAAGCTTCTTCATCTCCCAGTACATACTGCAACCTACATCTAATCTTCAGCATTCTTCTGTAGCACCACATTTCGAAAGCTTCTATTCTCTTCTTGTCCAAACTAGTTATCACCCGCCGGCCGTGGTGGTCTCGCGGTTCTAGGCGCGCAGTCCGGAACAGTGCGACTGCTACGGTTGCAGGTTCGAATCCTGCATTGGGCATGGATGTGTGTGATGTCTTTAGGTTAGTTAGGTTTAACTAGTTCTACGTTCTAGGGGACTGATGACCACAGCAGTTGAGTTCCATAGTGCTCAGAGCCATTTTATCTATCATCCATGTTTCACTTCCATACATGGCTACACTCCATACAAATACTTTCAGAAACGACTTCCTGACACTTAAATCTATACTCGATGTTAACAAATTTCTCTTCTTCAGAAACGCTTTCCTTGCCATTGCCAGTCTACATTTTATATTCTCTCTACTTCGACCATCATCAGTTATTTTACTCCCTAAATAGCAAAACTCCTTTACTACTTTGTCTCATTTCCTAATCTAATTCCCTCAGCATCACCCGACTTAATTCGACTACATTCCATTATCCTCGTTTTGCTTTTGTTGATGTTCATCTTATATCCTCCTTTCAAGACACTGTCTTTTCCGTTCAACTGCTCTTCGAAGTCCTTTGCTGTGTCTGACAGAATTACAATGTCATCGGTGAACCTCAAAGTTGTTATTTCTTCTCCATGAATTTTAATACCTACTCCGAATTTTTGTTTTGTTTCTTTTACTGCTTGCTCAATATACAGATTGAATAACATCGGGGACAGGCTATAAACCTGTCTCACTCCCTTCCCAACCACTGCTTCCGTTTCATACCACTCGACTCTTATAACTGCCAACTGGTTTCTGTACAAATTGTAAATAGCCTTACGCTCCCTGTATTTTACCCCTGCCACCTTCAGAATTTGAAAGAGAGTATTCCAGTTAACATTGTCAAAAGCTTTCTGTAAGTCTACAAATGCTAGAAACGTAGGTTTGCCTTTTCTTAATCTTTCTTCTAAGATAAGTCGTAAGGTTAGTATTGCCTCACATGTTCCAACATTTCTGCGGAATCCAAACTGATCTTCCCGAAGGTCCGCTTCTACCAGTTTTTCTATTCGTCTGTAAAGAATTTGCGTTAGTATTTTGCAGCTGTGACTTATTAAACTGATAGTTCGGTAATTTTCACATCTGTCAACACCTGCTTTCTTTGGGATTGGAATTATTATATTCTTCTTGAAGTCTGAGGGTATTTCGCCTGTGTCATACATCTTGCTCACCAGATGGTAGAGTTTTGTCATGACTGGCTCTCCCAAGGCCGTCAGTAGTTCTAATGGAATGTTGTCTACTCCCGGGGCCTTGTTTCGACTCAGGTCTTTCAGTGCTCTGTCAAACTCTCCACGGAGTATCGTATCTCCCATTTCGTCTTCATCTACATCCTCTTCCATTTCCATAATATTGTACTGAAGGACATCGCCCTTGTATAAACCCTCTGTATACTCCTTCCACCTTTCCGCCTTCTCTTCTTTCCTTAGAACTGGGTTTCCATCTGAGCTCTTGATATTCATACAAGTAGCTCTCTTTTCTCCAAAGGTCTCTTTAATTTTCCTGTAGGCAGTATCTATCTTACCCCTAGTGAGATAAGCCTCTACATCCTTACATTTGTCCTCTAGCCATCCCTGCTTAGCCATTTTGCACTTCCTGTCGATCTCATTTTTGAGACGTTTGTATTCCTATTTGCCTGCTTCATTTACTGCATTTTTATATTTTCTCCTGCCATCAATTAATTTCAATATTTCTTCTGATACCCAAGGATTTCTATTAGCCCTCGTCTTTTTACCTACTTGATCTTCTGCTGCCTTCACCTACTTCATCCCTTAGAGCTACCCATTCTTCTTATACTGTATTTCTTTCCCCCATTCCTGTCAATTGTTGCCTTATGCTCTCCCTGAAACTCTGTACAACCTCTGGTTGTTTCAGTTTATCCAGGTCCCATCTCCTTAAATTAGCACATTTTTGTAGTTTCTTCAGTTTTAATCTACAGTTCATAACCAATAGATTGTGGTCAGAGTCTACATCTGCTCCTGGAAATGTCTTACAAATTAAAACCTGATTCCTAAATCTCTGTCTTACTATTATATAATCTATCTGATACCTTTTAGTATCTCCAGGATTCTTCCATGTATACAACCTTCTTTTATGATGCCACAACAAACCAATGCCACAACAAACATTTTATACTGTCCAGTCAGGTTAACTTGACCACCGGTCAAAAGCCTGAACACTGTTCTGAAGGATACTTGTGTTGATCCATTTTGCATTCTAGAATGACGAGATCACTTAGGGCAAGCGACAAACACCTTCCCCAAACCATAATGCGTACTCCTCGTGCCTGAACCCTTCCAAAGATTGCTGCACGGTGTTGGCCATCTGTCCGATGCAGCTTATAACGCGATTCATCTGAAAAGGTCGCCTGTCACCACTCAGTGAACGTCCAGTTGCTGCTCCGTTGTGCAAATTCCAGCTTTTGTCGCCGATAAACAAGAGTCAGTATGGGTGCATGAACCAGCAGCAGCGTTCACTGAACGCTCGTCAGGGAGTCACTGTTGGTATATGTCATGTGTAAGTACGGCCAGTCTTTCACGATGACTCCGTACTTATACTCTGTATCATACGTTTATAGCCATAATTCTGTGACAATGTTAAAGATCATGTAAGTACTGCCAGTCTTTCACGATGATTATGTACTTATCATAATTCTGTGACCATGTTATAGACCATTATTTGATTTAAATTCTGAGGAAGACACTCCCAGCAGTGTTGAAACCCTGTTAATTCGTTGAAAATAGTGACCGAGGGCTGTTTTCTTTCAATTGTAACTATTCACGGCCTCTGAACGTGTAGCCATGTACAATTTTTTTTTAAATAAATTATTTTTCCGTGACTGGTTGCTACATTCTTTACAATTTTATATCTCACTGTGGAGCACAGAAAGGGAAGCTTATGGAACCCAACATTGATTCCTTAACTCGCTGCATTGTACTTTTAAATTTTCGTTGGTAGCCACTTCTACACAGGGCCAAGAGACAGTTATGGGAGCGTGGTTGGTGGGGGGGGGGGGGGGGAAGGGGAGGGGCAATTGAGAGCGCCAAATAATACAACAGGTGCGCAAAAAAGTTCTCCAATCGGTTCTCCTTTATAGGTCGCATAATTTCACAGATTTCGCAAAAACTCCTTGCGACTCTACATCCACGAGAGGAATGCGACGGCACTTTTATTTATGTTATTATAAAAAAAAGTACCTATATCTACGTTATCGGCCCGGTGCTTATGGGCATATCGATGTGGATTAGCTGTCTTATCTTCTACCGAAACGCTTAATCCCGTGTCGGGACGCATAATATTGTTTATCTGACCACCTGCTCTTCACTGCCGGTATCGGCTGAGATCGCAACGCTGTATCAGTCGCCGTCTATTGCAAATTTTCTACTCGAAACGAAGTAGATTTGCCACACAGTATTGTGGACACGGATTATCAGAACGTCCGATACAGGGTTCGACTTATTTTCAGATGACTGCGGAGCCTCTGTCGGCGTGAGACACAGGAGGTATATCGAGGATGTCAAGAATGGAGTGTTTGGTGGCGTTACCCGAAGCAATGTCTCTTCATTCGTGGACCACCCATTCTGAGAGAGATCCTCCACGAAATCTCTACATCACTTTGGGAATATTCATGCCCCTTTAAGAAATCTTCACATGATTTATTCTTGCTTTCCTGTTTCCAAAATGCACTCCATTTCCAACCATTTCACTGAGGACAATCTACATTTACATGGCTACTCTGCAGTTCACAGTTAAATACCTCCCAGAGGTTTATTCGGACCACCTTCAAACTGTTCCTCTATCGCTCCACTCTCTAACAGAGAGTGGAAAAAATGAATACTTAAATCATTTTGTACGATATGTGATTTCTCTTATTTTATTATAATGCCCATTTCTTCCTATGTACGCTGGCGACAGTAAAATATTTTCACATTTAGGAGACAGCCAGTGACAGAAATTTCGTGAAAAGATCTCGCCGTAACGAAAAACTCCTTTGTTTTAATGACAGCCGTTCTAATTAGCTTATCATATCCATGACATTCTCTATCCTATTTCCCGATAATAAACTGCCCTTTTCTGAACTTTTCCGCTGTCCTCCGTCAATCCTATCTGGGAATCTTCACATACAGCACAGCAATACTGTAGCAGATGACGAATAAACGTAGTATAGGTAGTCTCTTTAGTAGACATGTTGCATCCTTTAAGCGTCCCGCCAAGAAAAGGTAGTCTTTGGTTTTCCTTTCCCACAAAAGTATCCATGTGGTCGTTCCAACTTAAGTGATTTGTAATTGTAATTCTTAGTTATTTAGTCGCAATGACAGCCTTTAAATTTGATTGCGTTATTGTGTAATCGAAATTTAATTGGTTTCTTTCTGTACTCATGTGGACTACCTCTCACTTTCTCTTATTGAGAGAAAATTGCCACTTTTCGCCCTATTCAAATATCGTATCAAAGTCATTTTTAGTTGGTTCTGATGTTATAATGACTTTACTAGACGGTAAATGACATCATCTGCAAACAGTCTATGAGCGCTATTCAGATTATATTTGGGAACGACGGATCACATATCTGTTTTACTCGATGACTTTACGTCAGTTACTTCGAACAGCTCCATTTCTGAGGGGACATCTCGAATTCTACGGCACAGCTTAAGCGATACTCAATAGGTACGCAACTTGATTGGCAGTCTCTTGTGAGTAACGGTGTCAAAAGCCTTCCGGAAATATAGAAATATTGCATTAATTTCAGATCCCCTGTCGTCAGCACTCGTTACTTCGTGCAGGTAAAGAGCTAGTTGCGTTCAAGCTACATCTACATCTACATAGATACTCCGCAAGCCACCGACGATGCCTGGCAGAGGATACCCCGTATCACTGCTAGTCACGTCCTTTCCTGTTCCTCTCGCAAACAGAACGAGGGAAAAATGACTGACTATACGCCTCCAAATGATCCCCAATTTTCTCGTATTTTATCTTCGTGATCCTTACGCGCAATGTATGTTGGAAGCAACAGAATCGATTTGCAGTCAGCTTCAGATGCCTGTTATCTAAATTTTCTCAATAGTTGTCGTTGTTGTTGTCGTGGTCTTCAGTTGAAAAATGTTCAAGTGTGTGTGAAACCTTATGGGACTTAGCTGCTAAGATCATCAGTCTCTAAGCTTACACACTGCTTAGCCTAAATCATCCTAAGAACCAACACACACGCCCATGCCCGAGGGAGGACTCGAACCTCCGCCGGGACCAGCCGCCTAGTCCATGATTGCAGCGCCTAAGACCGCTAGGCTAATCCCGCGCGGCAGTCTTCAGTCCAGAGTCCGGTTCGATGCAGCTCTCCATACGACTCTGTCCTGTGCAAGCTTTTTCATCTCTCAGTACCTTCTGAATCTGCTTAGTGTATTCATATCTTGGTCTCCCTCTACAATTTTTACCCTCCACGCTGCCCTCCAATACGAAATTGGTGATCCCTTGATGCCTCAGAACATGTCCTACCAACCGATCCCTTCTTCTAGTCAAGTTGTGCCACAAATTTCTCTTCTCCTCAATTCTATTCAGTACCTCCTCATTAGTTATGTGATCTACCCATCTAATCTTCAGCATTCTTCTGTAGCACCACATTTCGAAAGCTTCTATTCTCTTCTTCTCCAAAATATTTATCGTCCATGATTCATTTCCATACAAGGCTACACTCCATGCAAATACTTTCAGAAACGACTACCTGACGCTTGAATCTATACTCGAAGTTAACAAATTTCTCTTCCTCAGAAACGCTTTCCTTGCCATTGCCAGTCTACATTTTATATCAGTTATTTTGCTCTCCAAATAACAAAACTCCTCTGCTACTTTAAGTGTCTCATTTCCTAATCTAATTTCCTCAGCGTTACCCGATTTAATTCGACTTCATTCCATTATCCTCGTCTTGCTTTTGTCGATGTTCATCTTATATCCTCAATAGTATTCCTTGAAAAGAACGTCGTCCTCGCCCCAGGTGTTCCGATTTGAGTTCCAGACGTATCTCGGTAACCCTTACGTGTTGTTCGAACATACCAGTAACAAATGAAGGTCCCAGTCGCGTCCTATACACAGTCTCCTTTAAAGACAAACCACACTTTCGCAGGATTTTCCCAATAACCCGAACTCAGTTGGTTGCCTTTCCTACCACAATCCTCACATGCTCGTTCCATTTCACCACGCTTTGAAACGTTACGCTCGGATATTGAAACTACGTGACTGTGTCAAGCAGAACACTACTAATGCTACATCCGAACATTACGGGTTTGCTTTTCCTACTCATCCGCCTTGACTCACATTTTTCTACATTTAAAGCTTGCTGCCACTCATCACACCAACTAGAAATGTTGCCCTCCTATAGTCACTTAATTTCTATACCTTACCGTACGCCACAGCATCTTCAGCAAACAATCGCATGTTGCTGCCCATTCTGTCCGCCAAATCATTTATGTATATAGAGACTAATAGCGGTCCTATCACACTTTCCTGGGGCACTACCGACGAAACCCTTGTCTCCGAAGAACGCTCGCCGCCGAGGACAACTTCCTGGGTTCTATAATTTAAGAAGTCTTCGAGCCACACACATACCTGTGAACCTGTCCTATATGCTTGCAGTTTCTTTAACAACCGGCAGTGGGGTTTTCGGAAAATCTGTAAATATGGAATCTGCCTGTTGCCATTCATCCATATTTCGCAGTATATCATGTGAAAAAAGGGCAAGCTGAGTTTCGTACGAGCGATGCTTTCTAGCCGGCCACTGTGACCGAGCTGTTCTAGGCGCTTCAGTCCAGAAACGCGCTGCTGCTACGGTCCCAGGTTCGAATCCTGCCTCTGGGACGGATGTGTGTGATGTCTTAGGTTAGTTAGGTTTACGTAGTTCTAAGTCTAGGGGACTGATGACCTCAGATGTTAAGTCCCATTTGAACCATTTCGATGTTTTCCATAACCGTTCTGATTCAAGTTTCCGGTCGCAAGAAAATTCATTATATTCTGACTGAGAATATGTTAAGGATTCTGCAGCAAACCATTGTTGGGGATATTGGTCTGTAATTTTTCGTGTCCATTCCTTTGTCCTTCTTATGCACATGTCGCTTGGGGCTTTGCGCTTGGCGAAAGATTCACGACAAATGCAGGCTAAGTAAGGGGTCAATGCCGCAGAGTACTCTGTGATAAACAGAGCTGGGATTCCACCTGGTCCTGGTGACCTGTTTGTTTTCTACTCCTTCAGCTGTTTCTCTACTCCAGGGTTGCTTATTATTATGTCGTCCATACGAGAGTCTGTCCGTTGGCCAAACAACGGTTTGTTGGTACGATTCTCCTGCGTGAACGATTTCTTGAATGTGAAATTTAAAACTTTTGTTATGCTACTTTCAGCGGCTTCATTAGACTGGTCAATAAGCGACTGAATAGATGCCTTAGGTCCACTTAGTGATTTTTCATAGGGCTAGAATTTTCGCGAGTTCTCTGTGAGATAGTTTGCTAAAGTATGACGGTGATAGTAGTGTGTGCTTCGCGCATATAACTTTTCACAGAGGCACGAATCTGTACGAACCTTTGTTTGTCGTCATTTGTGCGTTCTCTTTTGAACCGAGAGTGCAACAGCCTGTGGTTCCTCAGCATTTTCCAAATCTTGTTATTAAACCACGGTGGGTCTTTTCCATCTTTAATCCACTTATAAGAGGGATAAGTTCTGCAGACCACGATTTACTGTCTGTTCCTCTATGTCCATCTTACTGGAACTAAGTTATGCCAATTCACTGCTTAAGTGAGATGCTAACCGTTACTGTTCCTAGCAGAAACTCTCTCCTATCTTTCACAAGAATGGTGTTTTCTGATTCCGTACTGTGTGTCAATGAACCTGAGACGTAATAAAGCTAGCTTTGAAAAGTACGCCGCAGCGCATAGCGTTAAGCAGTCACCCTCCGTTTTCTGGTGGTGGCGCCTTTGTCGCCATTGAAGGCTTCGGTGTATCCCTCTAGCGGGAAAGGGGAAAAGTGGGCGGTCCGCGTGGGTTTCAGAGGTGGCTGTATGGGCTCTCGTTGAGTTGGCAGTCCGGGAATCAAGAAGCGACTTCTCTGCCGGTGCAAGAGGGACAGCACGCAGACCGCGGCATCAGCGTAAGCGACGCGAGCAGCGGCTCCGTGTTATGGGTCATTAACTGCTCGTCGCTAAAGGAATCTTCCTGAGCGTGGATCCGCAAGGGGCCTAATCTGCAGTTCGGCCGTATGTTGTCGACCGGCGAGGAGGTTCTGAAAATCGACGCGCTTTCCTGCGTCCGTTGAAACGGCTGGCAGCGGGCGGCTCGGCAGAGCATTTGGAGGCGCTGCTGGTTCAGTCCTGGGAGTCGTAACGCACCAGAAGTTGAGTATTGATTGTTAGCAGATTTTATGAAATTTAATTGAATTCAATTTACCTATTCTTGTTAATTATACCAGTTGTATTTTTTTTTTTTGGGGGGGGGGGGGGGTTCCCGCCATTCATTCTCGTCTGCCCACCCGCGGAAAGGTGGTAATATTAGAAAGGGTGGTCCGTTTGTCCCCTTTTGAGGACGAAAGGGGGGGGGGAGTTAGAGTAAACCTGTGGTTCGGATTGCTTCTTTCCCCTCCCAGCTTACCTACGGGTTTATTCGACTGTTAGCCTCTGCTATGTCCGTGAAAGTCTAAGGCACCAGTGACTGTACTGTTTAAAATGCAAGGCACTAAGACCTGATCCATTCTCTCGCCTGCCATAAGCAGTATTACTAGATTCACGTGTAAGAGGTACTCTAAGAAAGAAGGAAAACTTCCTTTGGCCTTGTGGTAAGAACTAGTCAATTGCATAACGAATTCCTGCTCATCTGGAAGCTGTAACTTACGTAAATTTGTGTTTATGTATATTTGGCTACAATCAAGCAAGGTTAATGTACGCCGTAGTGGATTTTTTTATATTGTTTCCAGTCAGCAAAAACTGTTGTGTGTTTTTCCATTTCAATACCTTTTAAGGCTTTCACTCAACGTGCTTATGTGTTTTATACAGGTAGTTGATTATTAGGGCGTTTTCTTGTCATTCAAAAGTTTGCCATTTCATTACGGGTAGAAATTGTTACCTTGAAAGGAGAATGTTGTAAAGGTTCGCAAGTCCTACCTGGTGAGTGTGTGTTTGCCGTAAGTTAACTAGCAGAAATTTGTAAAATTTGTTTTTTTATGTATATATTTTGGAAATGTTAATGTTATGAACTGTGAATGTCCCTGTGTGCATGACTCATGCCTTTTGCTTTTTATATTTTGAGAACTTTTGTGAACAGGATTGTCTTTATATGTTGCAGACAAGTTAGATTCTGCGCCATTTAATGAATGGAGTGAAATTCACCTGTAATTTAGCTGAGCTTGAAATATTTTACAGCGTCACGTTTTATCCGTTAAACTGCTTGCCTGTACTTGTTTTTACTGGCGTGAAATTTTTTATAATAATTTAAAAGTACTTATCTATCGTAAATTGTGACTTATTTCTTAAATGATTGTTGTTGTGTTTTTAAATATCGTAAAGTCTTGCGCTATAAACGTATAGAAGAAATGTGAGTAATAGCCAACTGGGCGAAGGGCGCACGTTTCTCTATGTTTAGAATGTGGGTTCTTCAATGGATTTTGTTTGATGGGCATTAGACCGCTTTCCGATGCATATTTCTGTGCTTAGGCTTCGTCTCATAGGGCTGGAAACATCATCAGAGGCTATTTTCTCGCCTTGGTGAACTTGTTTAAATCTGAAACTGCTCCTGAAACTTTATAGACTCTGATGGTGTCTTCAACATTACGAGACGAAGCGCTGGCACATGAAAATGTCTCGGAACATGGCCTAATGCCCATAATTTAGACTAACGACGAAAATACCGAACCTGAAAGCCTAGATTGTAGGTTGCAGACGTCGCCTATTCCTCAGCATGGGGCATCGGTTGTGAGAACAGTAGCTAGGAGTTACTTTAGAAATTCAGGACACAGACAGACGAAATTATCTGGCTGAATACTAGGGGGCAAAAAAAAAAAAAAAAAAAAAAAAAACTACAGCGACGAATTTTAGAAGACCTTGACCTGATAATGGAAGAACAGTTTCTATCAACTTTTTCCTGAGATTGAATATATTTGTGGGAAATATTGCAGAGGTCACCAGTTATAACAGCTGATGGGAGGAGAAGGATTTGGAAATAGTCTTTCACAAACCAGCTTAAAATTAAAAAAATATATATATAAACTGTCAGACGGGGCGACGTTTTATACCAATAGTGTAGTGCGACATGTGTACACTCTTTACTGTTGTTCCGTCATTGATGCAGCTCAATGTTGAGAAATGTGCTTGTATGGCTAGTCCCCCATTCGTAT
Source organism: Schistocerca gregaria (assembly GCF_023897955.1). Classification (NCBI taxonomy): domain Eukaryota; kingdom Metazoa; phylum Arthropoda; class Insecta; order Orthoptera; family Acrididae; genus Schistocerca; species Schistocerca gregaria. The sequence goes on from NC_064927.1 coordinate 427,483,355, forward strand.
CTCCGGGAGAGAACTGCCAAGGGAAGGTGAACATAAGGAAAAGAGTGAATAGCAGTCGAAAGGATAACGTTTTACGACTGGGGGCTTGGAATGTTTGAAGTCTGTAACAGAAAGGGAAGCTATAAATCTGAAAAAGGAAATGCAGAAGCTCAATTTAGATATAGTGGTGGTCAGTGACGTGAAGCAGAAAGAAGACAAGGATTTCTGGTCAGACGAGTAGGAGAAAACGTTGTAAAGGGTACAGGATTCGTTATGAACAGGAAGGTAGCGCAGAGAGTGGGTTACTGTGAACTGTTCTGTGATAGGATTGTTCTCAACGGAATCGACAGCAAACCAACAACGATATCAATTGTTCAGGCATACATGCCGACGTCGCAAGCCGCAGATGAAGAGACAGAGGAAATAGAGGAGAAAGCATCTGGGGATTATGAACGAATAATTCAGTACGAAAAGAGAGACGAAAGTCTAATAGTCATTGCAGATTGGAGTAGAAGAAAGGGTTGCGGAAGGATATGGGCTTGGTATTACGAATGAGAGGAGAAAGACTAATTGAGTTCTGCAATGTATTTTAGGTGTAATGCCGAATACCCTGTTTAAGAATCACAGGAAGTGAAGGCATACTTGCAAAAGGCCGGGAGGCACAGGAAGATTTCAGTGAGATTACATCATGGTCGGGCAGAGATTTCGATATCAGATATTGGATTGTAAGACGTACCCAGGAAGAGATGTAGATACCAACCGCAATATAGTAATAATCAAGAGTATGCTGAAGTTTAAGAAACCAGACAGGGAGAATCAATGTGCAAAGAAGTAGGATATGGAAGTAGTAAGGAGTGAAGAGATAGGCTTGAAGTTCTCTGCAGCTATAGATACTGCGATAATGACGAGCTAGGTTGGAATTTCAGCTGAAGAAGAATGGATATCTCTGAAAAGAGCGATAGCGTAATTTGGAAAGAAAGACGTGGGTACAAGGAAGGTAACTGAGAAGAAACCATGTGTAACAGAAGGAAAAATTCAGTTCAAATGGCTCTGAGCACTATGGGACTTAACATCTATGGTCATCAGTCCCCGAGAACTTAGAACTACTTAAACCTACCTAATCTAAGGACATCACACAACACCCAGTCATCACGAGGCAGAGAAAATCCCTGACCCCGCTGGGAATCGAACCTGGGCGCGGGAAGCGAGAATGCTACCGCACGACCACGAGCTGCGGACAAAAATTCAGTTGATCGACGAAAGAAGAAAATACAAAAATGTTCAGGGAAATTCAGGAATGCTAGAATACAAGACAGTGAGAAATGAAACAGAGAGGAGTGTAGGAATGGTAAAGCGAAATGGCTGCATGAAAAATGGGAAGGAATCGAAAAAGAAATGATTATCGGTAGGAGTGACACAGCATACAGAAAAGTCGAAACAACCAAAGGTGAGATTCAACATAAGGGCGATAACATTGTGAGTGCAATGAGAAAATAGGAAAGAGTAGATAGGTGAAAAGAGTACATTGCAAGCGTCTACGAGGTGACGATTTGTCTGATAACTAGGTAGAAGGAGAAACGGCTTGGCACGTCGGCGTAGTCGATATGGAAGAGATAGGGAATCCAGTATTAGAATCAGAATTTAAAAGAGCTTGGGAAGACTTAAGATCAAATGAGACAGAAGGGGTAGATAACATTACACTGAGATTTGTAACATCATTGTGAGAACATGATTCACGTTGGTGAATGTATGTGACTGGCGATATATCATCAAGCGTCGACAATATGTAGAAGAAACAAGAGAGAAGAGTTGAAGACCAAGAACGAAGACAGGGATGTAGTCTTTTGCCCCTTCTGTTTAATCTATACATCGAAGAAGTAAAGACGGAAGTAAAAGAAAGGTTCAAGGGTGCGATGATAATTCTTCAGTGAAAGTGAACAATAATTACAGGATCCATAGGACGGAATGAACATTGTAATGAGTACAGAATGTGGATTGAGAGTGAACTGAAGAAAGACGAAAATAATGATAAGTAGAAGAAATGAGAACAAAGAGAAACTTACCAAAGTTGGTAATTACGAAAGAGGTGAAGTTGAATTCTGCTACCTAGGCAGCAAAGTAACCCATGATGGATGGAGCAAGGAGGATATAAAAAGCAGTGTAGCACTTGCAAAAATGGCATCTGTGGGCAAGAAATGCCTACTAGTAGCAAATATACGCCTTGATTTGAGGAATAAATTTCTGAGAATATTTGTTTATTCAAAATGGTTCAAGTGGCTCTAAGCATTATGGGACTTAACGTCTGAGGTCATCAGTCCCCTAAAACTTAGAACTACTTAAACCTAACTAACCTATGACATCACAGACATCCATGCCCGAGGCAGGATTCGAACCTGTAACTGTAGCGGTGGCGCGGTTCCAAACTGAAGCGCCTAGAAGCGCTCGGCCACTCCGGCCGGCTATTTGTTTTTAACACAGCATTGTATGATAGTGAAGCATGGACTGTAGGAAAACTGGAGCAGAAGAGAATCGAAGCATTTGAGACGTGGTGCTGCGGAAGAATGTCAAAAATTAGGTGGACTGACAAGGTAAGGTTCAAATGGTTCTGAGTACTATGGGACTTAACTGCTGTGGTCATCAGTCCCCTAGAACTTAGAACTACTTAAACCTAAGAACCTAAGGACATCACACACATCCATGCCCAAGGCAGGATTCGAACCTGCGACCGTAGCAGTCGCGCAGTTCCGGACTGAGCGCCTTAACCGCTAGACGACCGCGGCCGGCAAGGTAAGTTATGAGGAGGTTTGCCGAAGGAATACATGGCAGAAACTAACAAGGAGAAGAGGCAGAATGAATACGACATGTGTTAAGACATCAGGAAATAACTTTCATGGTATTAGAGCGAATAGTAGAGAGTTAAATGTGTAGAGAGAGATGGGAATATATCCAGCAAATACTTGAGGATCTCGGTTGTAATGGCTACCCTTAGAGGAGATGAATTCGTTAAGCGTCGCATCAAACCAGTCAGAAGACTGGTAACTCACAAAAAATGGAAGGCTGAAATGAGAAGAGGGTATTTTCGAATTTGGAACTATAACCTGCAACATTTGCAAGTCTGCAAGCTGTGTATCGTAAGCTGCAGTCAGATAATAATAAAAATCCCTCTTTCTCCAGCTCCCTTGCTCAAAGACACACACACACACACACACACACACACATACACACACTTACTCTTCTGCTCTTCTGTCTTCTGCACAATGACATTGCAATTCTTCCCCCCCCCCCCGCTCTCTCACACTCTCTCACACACACACACACACACACAGAGGCACGTATGCTCACGCGCACACGCACACACGCACACATGCACACTTACTCTTCTGCACTATCATATGTAACTTTTTCTGTCTGTCTGTATCGCTCTCGCTCTCCCTCTCGTGCTCTCCACTCTCCCTCGCTCTCGCTCTCCCTCTCGTGCTCTCCCCCCTCCCTCGCTCTCGCTCTCCCTCTCGTGCTCTCCCCTCTCCCTCGCTCTCGCTCTCCCTCTCGTGCTCTTCCCCCTCCCTTGCTCTCGTTCTCCCTCTCATGCTCTCCCCTCTCCCTCGCTCTCGCTCTCCCTCTCGTGCTCTCCCCTCTCCTTCGCTCTCGCTCTCCCTCTCGTGCTCTCCCCTCTCCCTTGCTCTCGCTCTCCCTCTCGTGATCTCCCCTCTCCCTCGCTCTCGCTCTCCCTCTGGTGCTCTCCCCTCTCCCTCGCTCTTGCTCTCCCTCTCGTGCTCTCCCCTCTCCCTCGCTCTCGCTCTCCCTCTCGTGCTCTCCCCTCTCCCTCGCTCTCGCTCTCCCTCTCGTGCTACACACACGCACACGTACGCACACACACACGCACGGGGATGCATGCACATGCACACTAACTCTTCTGCACTATCACCTGTAACTTTTTCTGTCTGTCTGTATCTCTCTCTCTCTCTCTCTCTCTCTCTCTCTCTCTCTCTCTCTCACACACACACACACACACACACACACACACACCACACACACACACACACACACACACACACACTTTGTCTGTATCTCTCTCTCTCTCTATCTCTATCTCTCATTCTCTCCCCCCTCCCCCCTCCATCTCTCTCTCTCACTCTCTCTGTCTCTCTCTCTCTCTCTCTCTCTCTCTCTCTCACTCACTCACACACACACACACACACACACACACTTATTCTTCCTCACAGCCACATTTATCCACATCTATGTTTCTCTCCCTTCCTCTTGCTCTGTACCGCGCGTGCGAGCTGCGGAGGCCTTGGAGGAGTAGCCAGCCGCCAGCGCTGAGCTGCAGCGTCACTTCACGTCACGCGCTCCGGAAGTGCAAGTCAGTCGCGATCTGCCGCGCTGCGTCGTGTCAGCAGATCCCCGCAGTTAAGGTCGTCTATGTATAGACGCTGCCCGCCTCTACTGCCCAGCAGTCGCGCCTGTATTCTGGGAGCGAGAGCGCTCTGTGCTGGCACAAGACAGCGCAGACAGGAGGGGCCATGGAGCGGTACCGGGGCCGCGTCGCGCTGGTTACGGGCGCCAGCGCCGGCATCGGCGCCGCCATAACTCAGGCGCTGCTCAGACGCGGCGTCGACGTCGTGGGGATCGCCAGGAGGGTCGAAAGGGTGCAGGTGAGCCTCTGCCGTCTCCTGGTCTGCGGTCAGACTTCATCTCGCACGGACCGAGTCATAACTTTGTAACAGGTAGCAGGGAATCTCACTGGCAGACTGTGTATCAGGCATTGAAGCTAACCTCAGAAAGGGGGAAGATAAAATCTGGAGGGCCACGAGGATCACCTCTGTGCACACTTTAATTTTTAACCTAAATAAGAGGCGCTGTCAGTAAGTAACTCAACACATATCCTTCATGGAAGCACGTTGGTTTTATTCAGGGATCCAATACCTAGTATTACTCCCACCCTTTTGGCTACAAACCCTGGTTTTCGACTTCCCTGAGAAGACAAAAGTCATGGGATAGCGATATGCACATATACGAATGACGTTAGTATCGCGTACACAAGGTATAAAATGGCGGTCCATTGGCCGAGTTGTTATTTGTACTCAGGTGAGTTACATGAAACGTTTTCGACTTGATTATGGCCGCACGACATGAATTAACAGACTTTAAACGTCGAACGGTAGTTGGAGCTAGACACATGGCATTGCATTTTGGAAATTCTTAATGAATTCATTATTCCGAGATCCAGAGTGTCAAAAGTGTGCCGATCATACCAAATTTCAGGCGTTGTCTGAGCAGCGGCATTTGTGTAGAGTTGATGCTGCTAATAGACAAGCAACAAGCCGTGCAATAACTGTAGCAGTCAATGGTGGACTTGCGACGAACGTAGCCGTTAGGACAGCGCGGCAAAATTTGGCGTTAATGGGCTATGGAAGCAGAAGACCGACGCAATTGCTTTTGCTAAGAACAGAACATCACCGCTTGCAGCGCCTCTCCTGGTCTCGTGACGATTTTGGCTGGACCCTAGACGACTGTAAAATCAGAGCCTGGTCAGATTCCGACTTCAGTTGGTAAGAGCTAATGGTGGGTTTCGAGTGTGGCGTAGACACAATGACGCCATGGATCCAGGTTCCGATGGTAGGGTTCGAGTATGGCGCTGACCCAATGACATTTTCGATCCAGGTTGTCAATAATGCACTGTGCAAGCTGGTGGTGGCCTCCATAAGGTCAGTTTGTGCACAAAATCGTGCACCAGCAACACTTTTGTAAATGTGGAAGGCTATAGAGGCAGCGTAACTCAGTATTTCTGCATGGCAGTTCCTACAACTTGTTGAGTTCATGTCACATCGAGTTGCTGCAGTTCGCTGGGAAAAAGGGGACACAACATTATTATGTTTTCCATGGCTTTTGACACCTCAGTGTAATCTCTGTTCAGTGCAAGGACCTTACGCCACCTTACTGGCAGGGCCTGTATAACTCCATAGTATCACTCCACTGGTTGACGTCTTAGCCAACGTTTTGCTGCATCAAGAACGTCCCATCATCCACATACTGCTTACTGCAGTGTGCACCCTGCATTGGACCAAACAGATGGAAGTTGGAAGTTGTGTGATTTATACCCTAGGGTGGCAGGGACAGAACAGTCCAATGAAGTTTTACGTCCTGTCAGTTGTACAGCTGGTCTGTGGCCTTGCTTTGTCATTGAGAAGGAGAAGTTTATTTGCATTTTTGTGGCGACGAACATGCTGAAGTTGTTTCCTGAATTTCGTGAGGGTGATACAATACGGTCCAGAGCGATCGTTGCAGCATGAAGGAGGACATCTAGCAGAACAACTCCTTTACAGATTCAGAAGACTGTTTACTGGCTGAGGGTCCAGCTTTGAACTTTTTCTTCGCAGGAGAGGTGGTGTGGCTTCACTCAATGTATTGGCGTTTTATTTCCGATTCGAGGTGATGAACCCGTGTTTCAACGCCTGTGTTGATGTTCGACAAAAATTGTCACTAGCAGTTTCGTAACATGCAAGCATTTACACACAGATGGTCCTCTGTTATGTGGTGAGGAAACCATATGGCACACAACTGTGCTGGTACACAGTGCTGGACAAGTGTGTCAGCACTACTGACAGAGACGTCCACTTGTGCAGCAAGATGTTTGATTGTGATCCGTCGATCAGCTTGAATGAGAGTGTCTGCACGTTCCAACATTGCAAGAGTCACAGCTGTATGCGGCCGGCCTTCACGAGTGAGGTCTGACAGGTTTGCATGACCTTGTTGCAACGATGACAGATGCTTCGCCCAACGACTCACCGTGCTTTTGTTCACGGTCAGTCTCCGTAGGTATTCTGAAAGCATCTATAAATATCTGCGATGCTGTGGTTTTCCGGCAAAAGAAACTCAGTGACAGCTCTCTATTTGGAACACACATCCGTCACAGAAGCCAGTTTTAAGGCTACATATAGCGACTCCACCTGTCGGAACTTAAAGGGGCTGAAGCCGGAATATTCTACCACGTGTCCCGCAACAAAAATTCCGCGTTTTTCAACCAAAGTTGGCCGACAAAACAAAAGTGTTGCATTACTAATTAAACATCCCTCGTGAATTATCTTCTAACGAATCTAAAAAAAAAGAAAAAAAAACAAAAAAGAACAGTTCAACAGTTGTAAAGCCTGATGATGTACAACAATATTTTACCGAAACAGGAACCTCCCTAATATTACTTGCACTATACAAGTAATCTTTCAAACTGAAGCAATGTTTGACCAAAGTAAGCATCTTAGAAGTGGAAGAAATCTGATAGGGTTTTTACAGAAATAAGGTTTCTAGTATGAAGTCTTGGAATAACATAAAACATCAAATGTTCTCAGAATTCAATGAATATTACGCTCACTCTGGCACAAACAAATTACTGATTTTCAGTAAGCAAGTTCCCCCAGTAGCTCCGGAATAATGGCTCCAGGATATTGTATTATTATAGTTCTGAGATATAAACGAACGCCAACCAACACGCATAACTTAAGTCGAAAGCTTTCAAGCAGTCTAAGTGTTTCGTCAACGAAAATCATTCCTGACTGGTTGTAGTCAGAAGGTTTAATGGCTCATATTATACAACACACATGACAAACTGCATTAGTCAACACAACCGGCCAGAGTGGCCGAGCGGTTCTAGGCGCTACAGTCTGGAACCGCGCGACCGTTACGGTCGCAGGTTCGAATCCTGCCTCGGGCGTGGATGTGTGTGCTGTTCTTAGGTTAGTTAGGTTTAACTAGTTCTAAGTTCTAGGCTACTGATGACCTCAGCAGTTAAGTCCCACAGTGCTCAGAGCCATTTGAACTATTAATCAACATGTAATTTGACGTGCAGTATGGGCAAACGTGGAAAAGGATAAAGTAACACTCAGAAACACTCACATTTATTTGTAGTAAAAAATGAAGAAAACACAAAATGGAAAATTCTGCATGTCTGCAGATTTGTGTGTAGTATACATACCCGCTACAATAAAGAAAGCAATGTCAAAATAAAAAGTATTCGCAAACAGACAGTGTCAGGGGTATAGGTACTGGTATTGCTATCGCTGATACCTTAACCCTTTGACCACCAATTTCATTTCAAAAACATCAATGTATGGTAATATTAATTAATAACCTAGTCGAAGTAACAATTTGAAAAGAATGTATGCTGTCGTTTCATTTTCCAAGGGGTTGCGGAGTGAGGAGGGTAGCACATACAGGACTATTCATAAGTACCTCCAGGCTTCAGAAGACGAGTGCGCAAAAGCTACAAGTGATACTGAAAGCATACACATATCAGTGGCCTGCCGGAGTGGCCGAACGGTTCTAAGTGCTACAGTCTGGAACCACGCGACCGCTACGGTCGCAGGTTCGAATCGATCCTAGGGCATGGATGTGTGTTATGTCCTTAGGTTAGTTAGGTTTAAGTGCTTCTAAGTTCTAGAAGAATGCTGAAGATTAGGTGGGTAGATCACATAACTAACGAGGAGGTATTGAATAGGATTGGGGAGGAGAGAAGTTTGGGCACAACTTGACGAGAAGAAGGGATCGGTTGGTAGGACATGTTCTGAGGCATCAAGGGATCACCAATTTAGTATTGGAGAGCAGCGTGGAGGGTAAAAATCGTAGAGGGAGACCAAGAGATGAATACACTAAGCATGTTCAGAAGGATGTAGGTTGTAGAAGGTACTGGGAGATGAAGAGGCTTGCACAGGATAGAGTGGCATGGAGAGCTGCACAAACCAGTCTCAGGACTGAAGACCATAACAACAACAACAAGTTCTAGGGGACTGATGACCTCAGCCGTTAAGTCCCATAGTGCTCAGAGCCATTTGAACCATCTGAACACATCAGTGACCAGAACGTCTCTCCAAGTGTGTAACTCATCTACAGGTGCTCAAAATGCGCTTCCGGGAAGGCGTGAAAGCAGCCCGCTTTGTGAGTCTGGTGATTGAGTTGCCTGTCTGCAGGTGTGGCGTAATTCGATTCGACAGTACGGTGACGAGGATTAACAATGAAACCCGAGGACAGCGTGAGTTACAGGTGTAATCTGTAATTATAAGAATTCTGCTAACCGTTAGTAGGCTCCCCCTTACCAATTGGGCACTGATATATATAGCGATAACCTAGCAGTTCTCTGATAACCTATGGTGTGACCCACAGGTCGTGATGGCAATCAAAGGGTTCATATGCAGCAACTTCAGTGTATCAGTTGCTTTTTTTCTCTGCATCTAACACTGTTGTCGCACACATATCACTTAATTTACTACCTGGTGTTTTCTACACGGTAGTAACTATCCCTGTCAGTATAGACTACCCTTTTTGCCTCCTTGCACCTACACTCCAATACTTGAGCTGCTACCCACGGGAAAGCAGCCTTTTATTGCTTGCTTGTGCCACATATACTTGAGGGTACCAAACAGAGTAAAAACATGCTACTAGTGATAACTACAATTAATAAAATGCCAATGAAGTAAATACTAATGTAATGTTGTTCAGTACATTCTCCTGAGTTATCACTATCTATACTTATATCCTTAACACCCTGTAAGTAATATTTTGCTAGAGGAAACCATTTAATAAAACAAATTTGTTTAGGTTTAATCTCTGCAAGTTACTGAAAGTATAAGTTAACGAACCTGAGGTTTAATTTACGTGGGTTAAGCAGCAACAACGAGAAGTTTTAACTGTTACTTCAGCAAAAAGCTATATGTTTATCACAGGAGTTCTCGTGAAACGCATTTACGAGAGGTGAGCTTCCTAAGAGTCATGATCTCCGATGAAGAAACACTTAACTGTGAAAAACGGCGTGTCATCATCCCGCGTTGGCGACCCATAAACTAGAAGTGTAATCCTTATTAAGAGGAGTCTCTGTAATTGCCCTCTTGAAAATTGCCACTTATACGTTACAATAGAAAGTGTGTTATTTGTAGTCGCCTCGTTGACCGAAGTATCTGTAGTTTACGTCGTAGAGTAACATGCTTCACTCAGAAAAAAAAACCACGATGTTTACCGAGGTCGCTGCACTTGTTGAACATTCCTCACCATTGTTCGAACATTGATGTTTTTTATTTCTTTCTTAGATATTTGTTTGTGGCAGGAAGCGCTTCGGTACATTTACACTCCTGGAAATTGAAATAAGAACACCGTGAATTCATTGTCCCAGGAAGGGGAAACTTTATTGACACATTCCTGGGGTCAGATACATCACATGATCACACTGACAGAACCACAGGCACATAGACACAGACAACAGAGCATGCACAATGTCGCCACTAGTACAGTGCAGCAATGTAGGCTGCTATTCTCCCATGGAGACGATCGTAGAGATGCTGGATGTAGTCCTGTGGAACGGCTTGCCATGCCATTTCCACCTGGCGCCTCAGTTGGACCAGCGTTTGTGCTGGACGTGCAGACCGCGTGAGACGACGCTTCATCCAGTCCCAAACATGCTCAATGGGGAACAGATCCGGAGATCTTGCTGGCCAGGGTAGTTGACTTACACCTTCTAGAGCACGTTGGGTGGCACGGGATACATGTGGACGTGCATTGTCCTGTTGGAACAGCAAGTTCCCTTGCCGGTCTAGGAATGGTAGAACGATGGGTTCGATGACGGTTTGGATGCACTGTGCACTATTCAGTGTCCCCTTGACGATCACCAGAGGTGTACGGCCAGTGTAGGAGATCGCTCCCCACACCATGATGCCGGGTGTTGGCCCTGTGTGCCTCGGTCGTATGCAGTCCTGATTGTGGCGCTCACCTGCACGGCGCCAAACACGCATACGACCATCATTGGCACCAAGGCAGAAGCGACTCTCATCGCTGAAGACGACACGTCTCCATTCGTCCCTCCATTCACGCCTGTCGCGACACCACTGGAGGCGGGCTGCACGATGTTGGGGCGTGAGCGGAAGACGGCCTAACGGTGTGCGGGACCGTAGCCCAGCTTCATGGAGACGGTTGCGAATGGTCCTCGCCGATACCCCAGGAGCAACAGTGTCCCTAATTTGCTGGGAAGTGGCGGTGCGGTCCCCTACGGCACTGCGTAGGATCCTACGGTCTTTGCGTGCATCCGTGCGTCGCTGCGGTCCGGTCCCAGGTCGAATGGCACGTGCACCTTCCGCCGACCACTGGCGACAACATCGATGTACTGTGGAGACCTCACGCCCCACGTGTTGAGCAATTCGGCGGTACGTCCACCCGGCCTCCCGCATGCCCACAATACGCCCTCGCTCAAAGTCCGTCAACTGCACATTCACGTCCACGCTGTCGCGGCATGCTACCAGTGTTAAAGACTGCGATGGAGCTCCGTATGCCACGGCAAACTGGCTGACACTGACGGCGGCGGTGCACAAATGCTGCGCAGCTAGCGCCATTCGACGGCCAACACCGCGGTTCCTGGTGTGTCCGCTGTGCCGTGCGTGTGATCATTGCTTGTACAGCCCTCTCGCAGTGTCCGGAGCAAGTATGGTGGGTCTGACACACCGGTGTCAATGTGTTCTTTTTTCCATTTGCAGGAGTGTATTTGTGAAGTCTGAGGGTATTCCGCCTGTCCCACACACCTTGCGCAGGAGGTGGAATAACTTTGTCATGGCTAGCTCTCCCAACGATATCAGCAGATCTGACAGAATGTCAACTACAGCATTGCGGTGTGGGGGGGGGGGGGTTCTTTCGATTTACGTCTTTCACCCCTCTGTTGATGATGTCTGCTGGCAGCATCATTTCTTCCAGCTCAGCTTAATCCCTGTCCCCTTTGTATAATATTACCTTCAAGTTAATTTATCTTGTAGAGCCACTCTTTATACTCCTTCCACCTTTGAGTTTTCCATTCTTTGCTTGGTGCTTCTTCTTCTTTTAATTTACCTATAGGCACTGTATATTTTCTACATAATATCTTTCTACATAATATCTACAGGCTGTCTCCGTAAGAGCGTGTAAAAATTTAATAGGACATACAGAATGCTCCACTGAACAATTTGAGGTAGGGAACCTCGGGTCAGTGAACCATGATTAAGTAGATATTGGGAATAAAATCACAGTACCGTGTACTTTTTTATTTACATTGCACTGCGTCTTCAGGTCACAAGTGGCCCACCGGGACTATCCGACCGCCATGTCATCCTCAGTTGAGGATGCGGATAGGAGGGGCGTGTGGTTAGCACACCACTCTCCCGGTCGTTATGATGGCTTTCTGTGATCGGAGCCGCTACTGTTTGGTCGAGTAGCTCCTCAATTGGCATCACGATGCTGAGTGCACCCCAAAAAATGCATGTCGGCCCGGATGGTCACCCATCCAAGTGCCGGCCACTCCAGACATCGCTTAACTTCGGTGTTCTGACGGGAACCGGTGTATCCACTGTTTTTTTTTTTTTAATCTCGTTTTGTTCGCTTTTGTTCGTTGCATGTGCTCGGGGCGGACGTCGTAAGACATCCATTTATTTTCGTTGTTGATCGATTGACTCAGTTTTTTTAATTACAGAGGGCGCGAAACCCTCTGACCGAACACGCTGAGCTACCGTGCCGGCTATTGCGGCAAGGCCGTTGCTTTTTTATTTACATTCGTTACAGATAATTGCAAATACCATCACTGACACAATGAACGCACCATTTGTGCTGTATCTTACAATATGTGCTGAAACCAAGTCCAGTGCAAGCATGACATCGGTGAACAAGATTCTGAAGCACCCTGACGAATATCCCTGGTGTGATCCTCACTCTGCCAGATCCATCGTTTCTTCTTTCCAATGAACCAGTCTCCCGCATTCATCGATCGAGAGAAATAAAACACTCGTCGTAGCGGATGATGCCTATTAAGAAATCGTCCCCTGTACATCCTTTCAGCAGTTAGAGCATTGCAAACATAGTTCCCTATACACAAGGTGCAGGTCAGTGAGTTCTGCGAAACTGCACTGGTACGGCTCCATCGTGTTGTACTGTTACGTCTCTGAACAGCACTGAGTAATGAATGGGTCTGTCTTGATCCTTAGCGGTCTCTGTCATGGGACTATGTAAATACGATACAACAGAGCCACCTTGCGGCCAAGTAAAGTAAACAAAACCGGCATCGTGACTTCCTGGTAATCAAAGTCGTCGTCCTTGTTTCCTTTCAGGAAATAAGGAATGTACAAGTAAATAAACAACACAGTACGTAGTCAGTAAAATTATTCTGGGTTTGAGGCCAGAATTTTATCGACTATGACAACGGCCGCGGAAGCCTACGTTTATATTTAACACAGTACGTGTAAACTTGTACGCACGTTAGTTGTAAATAAGCTGGAAAACAGTAATGCTATACAAAGCGGTAGCAAGTTTACTTATATATCTTCTAAGCTGGCTTCTCCGGCTCCAGATTACTTACCTCTAATTGTTCACTCGCGCATTCTCTATGTCCTGCAAAATTTTTTGCACGGTCTTAGGGGAACACCCAATAGATATCTAGGCGAAATGATACAAAAATTCATGGTAAAACTGATGAGGGAGTAACCTTTTCTGAAAGTAGCAAACTTTGCTGCCAATTTACACGACGACATAAGCGTGGGGACAGCGGGAAGAATGTTCATTTAAGCTCCCCTGGGAGCGCTGCAGTAAATCTCATGCTATCTACTCGATCACTACGGTAGTGATACGTAGAAGGCTGTAGTGTATTCACAGATTCCTCACCTAAAGTTGGTTCTGGAAACTTACTAGCTAGTCCCTCATGGAATAGTTTGCGTCTATGTTCACGCGTGCGTCAATACAGACCTTTCATCATCCCCATCATGGCCTCCAATGGATCAAACATACCTGTGACTATTCTCACTGGCCTTTGTATACATTCCATATTCTCTGTTAGTTTTGAGGTAAGCTTTTAATTTGTAAATATTTGTTGTTTACGGAGCGATGAAGTTTTAACGTTGTGTCTTGTGTCTCTGCAGGCACTGGAACTAAAAGATGCCCCTGGGAAGCTGTACCCTTTGCAAGGGGACGTCAGCAGAGAGGACAGCATCCTTGCGGCTTTCAAATGGGTCAGAGATAATCTGTCAGGCGTTGACATCCTCGTCAACAACGCTGGGATTCTAATTGATGAGGAACTGACATGTAAGTATGAAACTCCCTGTACAAGTGTTTTTAGAAATGTCCTGAACATTTGATACGAATGAAATACACAGCAGAAGATCGTTTACGAAGTAGTTACTATCGTAAGCATACTAGACAGAACTAATACTTTCGCTGAATCGCTCCGTAAAAGAACGGAATGGAAAAACAAAATTTATTTATTATTATTTATTTGGTTACTTATTACATTGTAGAATATTAAGTATAAGATCATGTTCACACTCTTACAAATTATTACAATCAACTGCATTGTTTCGGTATAGAATGGCAACTAATGATCCAGCACTTCTTATTACATCCAACAGAGTACTACTTCCAATCACCATAACTATTATGCTGTTAACCATGACTATACCTATCACCGTTCCTAAATGTGTACTGCTGTTATTATCCCAGAATGTTTTTCCTTCCTATCTGTCACTAGTTGTTGTTGTTGTCTTCAGTCCTGAGACTGGTTTGATGCAGCTCTCCATGCTACTCTGTCCTGTGCAAGCTGCTTCATCTCCCAATACCTACTGCAACCTACATCCTTCTGAATCTGCTTAGTGTACTCATCTCTCGGTCTCCCTCTGCGATTTTTACCCTCCACGCTGCCCTCCAGTGCTAAATTTGTGATCCCTTGATGCCTCAAAACATGTCCTACCAACCGATTCCTTCTTCTAGTCAAGTTGTGCCACAAACTTCTCTTCTCTCCAATCCTATTCAATACCTCCTCATTAGTTATGTGATCTACCCATCTAATCTTCAGCATTCTTCTGTAGCACCACATTTCAAAAGCTTCTATTCTCTTCTTGTCCAAACTAGTTATCGTCCATGTTTCACTTCCATACATGGCTACACTTCAAACAAATACTTTCAGAAACGACTTCCTGATACATAAATCTATATTCGATGTTAACAAATTTCTCTTCTTCAGAAACGCTTTCCTTGCCATTGCCAGTCTACATTTTATATCCTCTCTATTTCGGCCATCATCAGTTATTTTACTTCCTAAATAGCAAAACTCCTTCACTACTTTAAGTGTCTCATTTCCTAATCTAATTCCCTCAGCATCAGCCGATTGAATTTGACTACGTTCCATTATCCTAGTTTTGCTTTTGTTGATGTTCATCTTATATCCTCTTTTCAAGACACTGTCCATTCCGTTCAACTGCTCTTCCAAATCCTTTGCCGTCTCTGACAGAATTACAATGTCATCGGCGAACCTCAAAGTTTTTACTTCTTCTCCATGAATTTTAATACCTCCTCCAAATTTTTCTTTTGTTTCCTTTACTGCTTGCTCAATATACAGATTGAATAACATCGGGGAGACTTTAATAACTGCCATCTGGTTTCTGTACAAATTGTAAATAGCCTTTCGCTCCCTGTATTTTACCCCTGCCACCTTTAGAATTTGAAAAAGAGTATTCCAGTCAACATTGTCAAAAGCTTTCTCTAAGTCTACAAATGCTAGAAACGTAGGTTTGCCTTTTCTTAATCTTTCTTCTAAGATAAGTCGTAAGGTCAGTATTGCCTCACGTGTTCCAACATTTCGACGGAATCCAAACTGATCCTCCCCGAGGTCTGCATCTACCAGTTTTTTCATTCGTCTGTAAAGAATTCGCGTTAGTATTTTGCAGCCGTGGCTTATTAAACTGATAGTTCGGTAATTTTCACATCTGTCAGCACCTGCTTTCTTTGGGATTGGAATTATTATATTCTTCTTGAAGTCTGAGGGTATTTCGCCTGTCTCATACATCTTGCTCACCAGCTGGTAGAGTTTTGTCAGGACTGGTTCTCCCAAGGCCGTCAGTAGTTCTAATGGAATGTTGTCTACTCCGGGGGCCTTGTTTCGACTCAGGTCTTTCAGTGCTCTGTCAAACTCTTCACGCAGTATCGTATCTCCCATTTCGTCTTCATCTACATCTTCTTCCATTTCCATAATATTGTCCTCAAGTACATCGCCCTTGTATAAACCTTCTATATACTCCTTCCACCTTTCTGCCTTCCCTTCTTTGCTTAGAACTGGGCTGCCATCTGAGCTCTTGATATTCATACACATGGTTCTCTTCTCTCCAAAGGTCTCTTTAATTTTCCTGTAGGCAGTATCTATCTTACCCCTAGTGAGATAAGCTTCTACATCCTTACATTTGTCCTCTAGCCATCCCTGTTTAGCCATTTTGCACTTCCTGTCGATCTCATTTTTCAGACGTTTGTATTCCTTTTTGCCTGCTTCATTTACTGAATTTTTATATTTTCTCCTTTCATCAATTAAATTCAATATTTCTTCTGTTACCCAAGGATTTCTAGCAGCCCTCGTCTTTGTACCTACTTTATCCTCTGCTGCCTTCACTACTTCATCCCTCAGAGCTACCCATTCTTCTTCTACTGTATTTCTTTCCCCTATTCCTGTCAATTGTTCCCTTATGCTCTCCCTGAAACTCTGTACAACCTCTGGTTCTTTCAGTTTATCCAGGTCCCATCTCCTTAATTTCCCACATTTTTGCAGTTTCTTCAGTTTTAATCTACAGGTCATAACCAATAGATTGTGGTCAGAGTCCACATCTGCCCCTGGAAATGTCTTACAACTTAAAACCTGGTTCCTAAATCTCTGTCTTACCATTATATAATCTATCTGATACCTTTTAGTATCTCCAGGGTTCTTCCACGTATACAACCTTCTTTCATGATTCTTAAACCAAGTGTTAGCTATGATTAAGTTGTGCTCTGTGCAAAATTCTACCAGGCGGCTTCCTCTTTCATTTCTTAGCCCCAATCCATACTCACCTACTATGTTTCCTTCTCTCCCTTTTCCTACACTCGAATTCCAGTCACCCATTACTATTACATTTTCGTCTCCCTTCACTATCTGAATAATTTCTTTTATTTCATCATACATTTCTTCAATTTCTTCATCATCTGCAGAGCTAGTTGGCATATAAACTTGTACTACTGTAGTAGGTGTGGGCTTCGTATCTATCTTGGCCACAACAATGCGTTCACTATGCTGTTTGTAGTAGCTTACCTGCATTCCTATTTTCCTATTCATTATTAAACCTACTCCTGCATTTCCCCTATTTGATCTTGTGTTTATAACCCTGCAGTCACCTGACCAGAAGTCCTATTCCTCCTGCCACCGAACTTCACTAATTCCCACTATATCTAACTTCAACCTATCCATTTCCCTTTTTAAATTTTCTAACCTACCTGCCCGATTAAGGGATCTGACATTCCACGCTCCGATCCGTAGGACGCCAGTTTTCTTTCTCCTGATAACGACATCCTCCTGAGTAGTCCCCGCCCGGAGATCCGAATGGGGGACTATTTTACCTCCGGAATATTTTACCCAAGAGGATGCCATCATCATTTAATCATACAGTAAAGCTGCATGTCCTCGGGAAAAATTACGGCTGTAGTTTCCCCTTGCTTTCAGCCGTCGCAGTACCAGCACAGCAAGGCCGTTTTGGTTAATGTTGCAAGGCCAGATCAGTCAATCATCCAGACTGTTGCCCCTGCAACTACTGAAAAGGCTGCTGCCCCTCTTCAGGAACCACACTTTGTCTGGCCTCTCAACAGATACCCCTCCGTTGTGGTTGCACCTACGGCACGGCCATCTGTATCGCTGAGGCACGCAAGCCTCCCAACCAACGGCAAGGTCCATGGTTCATGGGGGGAGGCTGTCACTAGTATAAACTACAAATAACTGAAAACCGGCCGCTGTGACCGAGAGTTCTAGGCGCTTCAGTCCGGTCGAAGGTTCGAATCCTGCCTCGGGCATGGATGTGTGTGATGTCCTTAGGTTACTTAGGTTTGAGTAGTTCTAAGTCTAGAGGCCTGATGACCACATATGTCAAGTTCCATAGTGCTCAGAGACATTTGAATAACTGAAACGAATTATAAACAGTAATAACCTCAGTTGCTATGAGAACGAAGTCTTTTGCCGACGGCATTGTTACATAAAACTTTCTAGTGCTTCAGGCCACGTCGGGTCAGGGTAAAACCCCGAGGTTTCGACCATTACCACCCCTTTTCTTGTATGTTTATCGTTCTGATTGGAGGTTTAAGGAGTTTCGGCCTTCCACTTGTATAATAAAATGGAACGCCTACGTCCATTCTTATGATGTTATTTATTATATGGCTACCAGTTTAGGTACTTCAGTGTATGATCTTCAGGTCTTAACTGACGGTGATATGGTTAACTCCAATCGAATTCACGATGCCACAGTGGCCATCTGGTAGTTGATGGCTGGAGCCACGACATGGTTGTTACAGGTAGTTCATAAATGTTGCCTACTGATCAACTGGTATTTGACTGTTGGAGACACTACATCGTTGTTATAGGTAGTCGGCGAAAATAGGGTTCACAGATGATGGTCACTGACGAATCATGTATACGACTGGAGTTAACCCCAATCAGCATTACTTACGGCCTGAAGATGGTCTACTGGAGCACCTGAACTGGTAACCATACAATAAATAACACCGTAAGGACGGCTGTAGGTGTTCCATTTTCTTACATCACCTCCACCGTCTTCGTCAGAGGCAACTGACCGACAAAACTACTGCTGTAGTGACCTTATACAGCCTATAGACGGGTTATGACGGGTCGGAAATTACGTAACACTGTCGCAGATGGTGTCAACGCCCGCACTGTGGTCAGCAACTGCAGATTTCTCCAGTTCTCGATTTCTAATATGCCGTTGATGTTCTGCACAGCGGTCGGAAACGATGCAGATGGACTGACCGATGTAATTGCTCGAATTTACGAAGAGCAGGCATCACCTGCAGGGGGAGATACTGTTAAAACTAAGTTTTCGAAAACAACCCCAAGTCGCACTTTGTATTTTTTTATTGACCGGTTTCGCACTTCAAATGAACAAGAGCATTATCAGAATATACACTGGAAAAGATAAAAATTGAGACAATACAAACAACTTAACACAGACGTTACGTAAAATACATTTCTTTCTTTCAGTATGGTGACTTACGTTTAAAACTGGCTGACAGCATTAAAGATTGCCTTTAAAGTTGGCTGGCAGCTCTAAAGATTAGTTTGGCTCTACTGTAGTACTTAATCTGCAGATATAGGTCCACTGTTAAATGTTTTGGAAGAATTAGAAGTTTTCGTAGATGAAAAGAAAAGACCCCAAATTTATTAAGCGAGAAAGTGAATGGATAAGCATCCAAAACATAATACCTGCCGTATCATCCTAACAGAAATACTTTTGATAACGGTAGTTTTAAATGCATGTTTGTATAGACATTTTTACATTTGTATTTTCTAGTGTACTTTGAAAGGTATTTTAATTTTCACACATGTACTCATATTTTTTAAAGCTAGGCAGATACGTACAGATTTGAGATGTCTATAAACACTCCCACGAAAGAGGCGATTAATGTAACTTTCGTTTTCTGTAGTTGTAAATTATCTTTGGATAGACTACACCATGGACGTTACAATTACTGTTCTACAGTCAGTTTCATCTTTGGCGCTGTCAATGTCAATGTCATCATTAACTACTGCACTGTAAACGTGTTTTAAATGTAAGTTTCAGTACTATAGTACAGCCAACTTTAAACTTCGGTCACCATACTGGAAGTAGAGTATGTACTTTACTATTGTCATTTTTGAGTTTTCCGTATTGTCTCAATTTGTACCTTTTGTAGTGTGCGTTCTGATAATGTTCATTTGAAGAGCGAAACTGGTCAATAAAAATTTTAAAAAAATTCGACTTGTGGCTGTTTTAGACAACTTCCATGTAATTGCTTCCACAGTCAAAAGAGATGCTGTAAATCGCAGGGATCCTGAGGTTGAGGCTTTTCTTAAAATGGCGTAGCGTCCCACTTACTTTCTTAGGAGGTCGGAGAACAGGTCGTCTGCTTCGTCTTCTCAGGACTGTGTATTTTGCTGGATGTAACACTGCATAATGAAACAGGTGGTGCGACATTTCTCACGGCGCCAACGAGGTAAAAATTAGCACCAATCGCATTTTAGCCTCAACCAAGCCTTCCAAATCTACCACCAGCAGAGTAGAGGTACGGGGCTCCGTGCATTGCGTAAATATGAAGATCTTGTGGTGCTTCCGGCTGACAAGGGAAATTCCGCGTTTTTTAAAATACTACTAAATATCACAGCACAGTGGCATCGTTGTTGGAGGATAGCAGGCACAGGTGCCTGACATGGGACCCAACTCTGCCAAGGAGCAGAAAAACGGTGTAGTTCCTGAAGAATTCTAGTCTACCACAGGATGTCATCAAAATCTTAAAACACGAGCTCCTAGACCTCCCAGGCTGTACAGATTACCTAAAATCCAAAGGAAAGTATTCCAGTGAAGCCAATTATTAGAGGTATTGGTTCTCCTACCTAACTGCTGGCCAAACATTTAACTAAATTAATGACTCTGATACTTGGCAGCGGCCGAAGTTACATTAGAAACTCTCAACTGTTCAATGGAACATGAAAAAGATTAGTGTTGGCCCAAACAATAATTTAGTTAGCTTGGATGTTGTCTCCGTATTTGCCAATGTTCCTGTGGAGGACATATTGAAACTGCAGCCAGAACATTTTCCTCCTGAAATGATAAAGTTATTCCGGCGTGTTACGACGACGACTTCTATGGCGGTCTTGTATGGCGTCCGTGAAATGGCCAACGGAATGTCTATGAGTTTCCCATTATCTCCAGCAGTGTTGAACTTTTTACGAAACATTTTGAGGAACGTGCATTAAAGTTGGCTCCCTTTCGTCCATCTTAATTTTGTCGTTAGATTGGCGACACGTTAGTGGTCTGGCCACACGGCCTAGAAGTCTTGAGCACTTCCTCGAACATATGAACTGTATGCACACAAACATCCAGTTTACCGTCGAGGAAGAGAAAGAAGAAAGGCAGCCATTTTTAGATGTTTTGGTACAAGTAAAGTCAGGTACGTAATGGGGCCCCTTAGGGATATGGCAGCAAGAGAGGGGAAGAAAACCAATGTGTACTCCGGGTGCATACCGGGGGGAGTCATTCCAGATGTGGAAAGGGTCCTTCCGGATGCCATGAAGGGTACAGGGTGCACCCATCTGCAGGTGGTCGCTCAGGTCGGCACCAATGATGTGTGTCGCTATGGATCGGAGGAAATCCTCTCTGGCTTCCGGCGGCTATCTGATTTGGTGAAGACTGCCAGACTCGCTAGCGGGATGAAAGCAGAGCTCGCCATCTGCAGCATCGTCGACAGGACTGACTACGGACCTTTGGTATAGAGCCGAATTGAGGGTCTGAATCAGAGGCTGAGATGGTTCTGCGACCGTGTGGGCTGCAATTTACTCGACTTGCACCATAGGGTGGTGGGGTTTCGGGTTCCGCTAGATAGGTCAGGAGCCCGCTACACACAGCAGGCCGCTACACGGGTAGCAGGGGTTGTGTGGCGTGAACTGGGCGTTTTTTTTTAGGTTAGATGACCTCGGACAACAGCCTCAAATGGTGCGGGGCAAAGTCAGGACACGCGGGAACCAAGCAGCAATCGGTATTGTAATTGTAAACTGTCGAAGCTGCGTTGGTAAAGTACCGGAGCTTCAAGCGCTGATGGAAAGCAACGAAGCTAAAATCGTTATAGGTACGAAAAGCTGGCGGAAGCCAGAGATAAGTTCTGCCGAAATTTATACAAAGCCACAGACGGTGTTTAGAAAGGATAGATTGCATGCAACCGGTGGTGGTGTGTTTGTCGCTGTTAGTAGTAGTTTATCCCGTAGTGAAATAGAAGTGGATAGCTCCTGTGAATTATTATGGGTGGAGGTTACACTTTACAACCGAGCTAGGTTAATAATTGGCAGACCTCCACACTCAGCAGCATTAGTGGCAGAACAACCGAGAGAAAATATGGAATACATTTCACATAAATTTGCTCAGCTTGTTATAGTGTTAGGTGAAGATTTCAATTTACCAGATATAGACTTGGACACTCAGATGTTTAGGACAGGTGGTACGGACAGAGCATCGAGTGACATTGTACTGAGTGCACTATCCGAAAATTATCTCGAACAATTAAACAGAGAACCGACTCGTGGAGATAACATCTTGGACCTACTGATAGCAAACAGACCCAAACTTTTCGACTTTGTAAGCGCAGAGTAGGGAATCAGTGATCATAAGGCCGTAGCAGCATCCCTGAATACAGAAGTAAATAGGAATATAAAAAAAGGGAGGACGGTTTATTTGTTTAGCAAGAGTAATAGAAGGCAGACTTCAGACTACCTCACAGATCAAAACGAAAATTTCTGTTCCGACACTGACAATGTTGAGTGTTTATGGAAAAAGTTCAATGCAATCGTAAAGTGCATTTTAGACAGGTACGTGCCGAGTAAAACTACTACGGACGGGACAAACCCACCGTGGTTAAACAAAAAAGTTAGGAAACTACTGCGAAAGCAAAGAGAGCTTCACTGCAAGTTTAAACGCAGCCAAAACCTCTCAGCCAAACAGAAGCTAAACGATGTCGAAGTTAGCGTAAGGAGGGCTACGCGTGAAGCGTTCAGTGAATTCGAAAGTAAAATTCTATGTACCGACTTGACAGAAAATCCTAGGAAGTTCTGGTCTTACGTTAAATCAGTAAGTGGATTGAAACAGCATATACAGACACTGGGATGTTGATAGCATTGAAACAGAGGATGACACACGTAAAGCTGAAATACTAAACACCTTTTTCCAAAGCTGAATCACAGAGGAAGACCGCACTGCAGTTCCTTCTCTAAATCCTCGCACAAACGAAAAAAATGGCTGACATCGAAATAAGTGTCCAAAGAATAGAAAAGCAACTGAAATCACTCAACAGAGGAAAGTCCACTGGACCTGACGGGATACCAATTCGATTCTACACAGAGTACGCGAAAGAACTTGCCCCCCTTCTAAAAGCCGTGTACCGCAAGACTCTAGAGGGCCGGAAGGTTCCAAATGATTGGAAAAGAGCACAGGTAGTCCCAGTCTTCAAGAAGGGTCGTCGAGCAGATGCGCAAAACTATAGACCTATATCTCTGACGTCGACCTGTTGTAGAATTTTAGAACATGTTTTTTGCTCGCGTATCATGTCGTTTCTGGAAACCCAGAATCTACTCTGTAGGAATCAACATGGATTCCGGAAACAGCGATCGTGTGAGACCCAACTCACTTTGTTTGTTCATGACACCCAGCAAATATTAGATACAGGCTCCCGGATAGATGCAATTTTCCATGACTTCCGAAAGACGTTCGATACAGTTCCGCACTGTCGCCTGAGGAACAAAGTAAGAGCCTACGGAATATCAGACCAGCTGTGTAGCTGGATTGAAGAGATTTTAGCAAACAGAACACAGCATGTTGTTCTCAATGGAGAGACGTTTACAGACGGTAAAGTAACCTCTGGCGTGCCACAGGGGAGTGTTATGGGACCACTGCTTTTCACAATATATATAAATGACCTAGTAGATAGTGTCGGAAGATCCATGCGGCTTTTCGCAGATGATGCTGTAGTATACAGACAAGTTGCAGCATTAGAAAATTGCAGCGAAATGCAGGAAGATCTGCAGCGGATAGGCACTTGTGGCAGGGAGTGGCAACTGATCCTTAACATAGACAAATGTAATGTATTGCGAATACATAGAAAGAAGGATCCTTTATTGTATGATTATATGATAGCAGAACAAACCTAGCAGTTACTTCTGTAAACTATCTGGGAGTATGCGTGCGGAACGATTTGAAGTGGAATGATCATATAGAATTAATTGTTGGTATGGCGGGTACCAGGTTGAGATTCATTGGGAGAGTCCTTAGAAAATGTAGTCCATCAACAAAGGAGGTGGCTTACAAAACACTCGTTCGACCTATAGTTGAGTATTGCTCGTCAGTGTGGGATCCGTAGCAGGTCGGGTTGACGGAGGAGATAGAGAAGATCCAAAGAAGAGCGGCGCGTTTCGTCACAGGGTTATTTGGTAAGCGTGATAGCGTTACGGAGATGTTTAAGAAACTCAAGTGGCAGACTTTGCAAGAGAGGCGCTCTGCATCGCGGTGTAGCTTGCTGTCCAGGTTTCGAGAGGGTGCGTTCCTGGATGAGGTATCGAATATATTGTTTCCCCCTACTTATACCTCCCGAGGAGATCACGAATGTAAAATTAGAGAGATTGGAGCGCGCACGGAGGCTTCCCGCGAACCATACGCGACTGGAACAGGAAAGGGAGGTAATGATAGTGGCACGTAAACTGCCCTCCGCCACACACCGTTGGGTGGCTTGCGGAGTATAAATGTAGATGTAGATGGACGTGTCGACCACTCAGTTTACAGCAAGCTGACGCACTCTGATTTGTATTTTAGCGCCAGAGTTTTCACCGCCCAGTGCTGAAGAGAGCAGTTTTCAACAGATTAACACACAGAGCAAACACCATTTCTGACGAGGACCACTCGGATTTCGAAATCAATCATATGACGCACGTGTTCAGAAAGAACGGCTGTGGTTCACGTAATATGAGGCCAGCGTGCTCCAACAAAACGAAAGTAGTATCACACGAAAGTTGTGAGCAAATCAGTGAGGATTTGCAGAAAATAAATGCGTGGTGTAATGACTGGCAGTTATCTCTCAATATTAGTAAGTGTAACCTACTGTGTATAAAAAGGCGAAAATCCCCATTAATTTACGAGTACAAAATAAATGTCCAGTCTTTGGAAGCGGTAACATCCGTCAAGTATCTCGATGTGACTGTTCGAAATGATCTCAAATGGAATGATGAGATTACACAAGTAACGGGCAAGGCGAACTCTAGACTGGGGTTTGTTGGTAGAATCCTGAAGCCATGCAGTCCTTCAAAAAAGGAAATTGCTTACAACACTTTAGTTCGTCTGTACGGGACCTTTACCAGTTGGGTCTGCTTCAAGAGATTGAGAAGGTCCAGAGAAGAGCGGCAAGATTCGTGAATGGTACATTTAGCCATCGCGAGAGATTACAAATCTCATAGAAATTCTGAAATCCGATCTTCGCCGAGGATGTAGAGCATATATTACTGGGTGATGGATTTGAAATGGTTCAAATGGCTCTGAACACTATGGAACTTAACTTCTGAGGTCATCAGTCCCCTAGAACTTAGAACTACTTAAACCTAACTAACCTAAGGACATCACACACATCCACGCCCGAGGCAGGATCGAACCTGCGACCGTAGCGATCGCGCGGTTCCAGACTGTAGCGCCAGAACCGCTCGACTTACTGGGTAATGAAAAAGTCAGCATAAATTTGAAAACTAATTAATCACGGAATAATGTAGATAGAGAGGTACAAATTGACACACATGATTGAAATGAAATAGGGTTTTATTAGAACCAAAAAAATACTAAAGTTAAAAAAATGTCCAACAGATGGCGCTTCATCTGATTAGAATAGCAGTAATTAGCATAACAAAGTAAACAAAGCAAAGATGATGTTCTTTACAGGAAATGTTGAATATGTCCACCATCATTCCTCAACAATAGCTGTAGTCGAGGAATAATGTTGTGAACAGCACTGTAAAGCATGTCCGGAGTTATAGTGAGGCATTGGCGTCGGATGTTGTCTTTCATTATCCCTAGAGATGTCGGTCGATAACGATACACTTGCGACTTCAGGTAGCCCCAAAGCCAATAATCACACGGACTGAGGTCTCGGGACCTGGGAGGCCAAGCATGACGAAAGTGGCTGCTGTACACACGATCATCACCAAACGACGCGCGCAAGAGATCTTCGTCTAGCAATACTTAGTTTTTTTTTGTTCTAATATACCCCATGTCATTCCAAGGATGTGTGTCAATTTTTACCTCTCTATCTACATTATTCCGTGGTTTTTTAAGTTTTCAAATTTATACTGACTTTTTGATCACTCAGTATTACCACCAACTTTCAAATCGCGCAATGATCACTATTCAAAGATAAGGGAAGTTGCAGCTCGTACTGAGGCGTTCAGTCAGTCGTTTTTCCCTCTCGCGACCCGCGAGTGGAACAGAGGGGGGCAAATATGACTTTGGCGCGAATGGTACCCTCTGCCACACACCGCTTGGTGGCTAGCAGAGCATATATGTTGATATGAAGACGAGCCAAAGCTACATTCCTTCCATACTGCGATGCTACTCCCAGAAAAATAGGCAGAATCGAGGGAAAACGAGGTGGAAGACCTATTTTACGACCTCCTAAGAAGAAAAACAGATGTTACGCCCTGTTAAGGACACTCTCGACCTCGGGATCCTTCGGATTTACAACTTCGCTTTTCAGTGTGGAAGCAGTTACATCGGTCAGCCCAGCCCTACCGTTTCCGAGCACTGTATAGAACGTCAAAGGCATATTAAAAATCGAGAAGTGGAGAGTTGCTGAGATCAGTCTCACGAACAAACACAACATTGCGTTTGCGAAACAAAAGTTTTGTACCAGGCTCCTACATATCGGAATTCTGTTGTTAAAGTTGCTATAGAATTAAGAATGTGCGAGAAGAACTTCAAACGTGACAGCGGATATAATCTCAGCGGTGAATGAAAGCGAACTGTCGATGCACAGAAGAAGCAGAGATATTTGTCGTAATGTTTACGTTCCTACGGGAGCGGTGGCACCACCAGCGCAGACGTTGACACGTGTTGCTGCTGCTGCTGCTGCTGCTCTTTCCCCCTGGTGCTGCGATCGCCGGGAATGCGCTATTGTCTGTACGTCTGCCACAGCTGTCGACCTCAGCTGTGTTCTCGATGTTCCGTGATAACCTTCTGTACTGCAGCAGGCGGTCGTTCATTCATAAGATAACGCGCTGCCCCAGTCTTCCTGGAAATAGCGTCGATTACTGTCCAGCATGTGCCATGTTGGCTCCCAGCTTCGTGAGTTTGACTAATCGAGTCTTCTCTGCTGACTTAGTTGCTGCTGATCACTGACAACAACATCGGCATACAGCGCTAGTATACCTGCGGGTATTATGTTACGGCGTCTCTACTTCAGGACAGGTATATTCGGAGATGGGTTTTCTTGTGTCAGCTGTAATGACCAATGATCACAGTTCAGCACATTTGCCAGTTCTCGAGTTCATTGATGTGGAACACAGTGGTTTAATACACTACTGGCCATTAAAATTGCTGCATCACGAAGATGACGTGCTTCAGACGCGAAATTTAACCGACAGGAAGAAGATGCTGTGGTATGCAAATGATTAGCTTCTCAGAGCATTCATACAAGGTTGGCGCCGGTGGCGGCTATTACAACATGCTGGCATGAGGAAAGTTTCCAAACGATTTCTCATACACAAACAGCACCATCACGTTTACGACTTTGATAAAAGTCTGATTGTAGCCTGTCGCGATTGCGGTTTATCGTATCGCGATATCGCTGCTCGCATTGGTCGAGATCCAATGACTGTTGGCAGAATATGTAATCGGTGGGTTCAGGAGGGTAATACGGAATGCCGTGGTGGATCCCAACGGCCTCGTATCACTAGCAGTCGAGATCACAGGCATCTTATCCGCATGGCTGTAAGGGATCGTGCAGCCACGTCTCGATCCCTGAGTCAACAGATGGGGGCGTTTGCAAGACAACAACCAGTACAGTTCGACGACGCCTGCAACAGCATGGACTATCAGCTCGGAGACAATGGGTGCGGTTACCCTTGACGCTGCATCACAGACAGCAGCGTCTGCGATGGTGTATTCAACGACGAACCTTGGTGTACGAATGGCGAAACGTCATTTTTTCGGATGAATCCAGATTCTGTTTACAGCATCAAGATAGTCGCATCCGTGTTTGGCGGTGACCGCACATTGGAAGCGTGTATTCGTCATCGCCATACTGGCGTATCACCCGGCGTGATGGTATGGGGTGTCATTAGTTACACGTCTCGGTCACCTCTTGTTCGCCTTCACGGCACTTTGAACAGTGGACGTTACATTTTAGATGTGCTACGACCCGTGACTCTCCCCTTCATTCCATCCCTGCGAAACCCTACATTTCAGCAGGATAATGCGCGACCGTATATTGCAGATCCTGTACGGGCCTTTCTGGATACAGAAAAATGTTCGACTGCTGCCCTGGCCAGCAAATTCTCCAGATCTCTCACCAACTGAAAACGTCTTGTCAATGGTGGCCGGGCAACTGGCTCTCACAATACGCCAGTCACTACTCTTGATGAACTGTGGTATCGTGTTGAAGCCGCATGGGCAGGCATAATAAGGCCGTTATTACGGCCAGAGGTGGTTGTTCTGGATACTGATTTTCAGGATCTATGCACCCAAATTGCGTGAAAATGTAATCACATGTCAGTTCTAGTATAATATATTTGTCCAATGAATACGCGTTTACCATCTGCATTTTAATGACAAGTAGTTTACGTTTAAACGATTCTCATTAAGCTCCAAAGGCCTTCGTGAACGAAGAGAATAACTAATGTGAACGCAATCCTCCTTAAAACTGGAAACAATTTTCCTTCCGTGCTCTGTCCGATGGCATTATTCCCTCAAATGGCACCAATGTTTCTACGGGCCTCCGCTATTGACACCCCTCTCTTGAACTCAGAGAGAAGAATATGTCCGAAATGTTCAATTCATCCACTTGGGAGTCCTAATGACAAAATGACAATACCTAAACTCAAATATCAACAGCGAACTACGAATAAAAAACGATAATCGGTGAATAAACACATAGGAACCGGAATACGAACATGCAAAACGGAAACCGTACGAACTTATGCACCAATGTAAAATTTCTGATAAAAACAATAGGTGCGAATGCTACGGTCGCAGGTTCGAATCCTGCCTCGGGCATGGATGTGTGTGATGTCCTTAGGTTAGTTAGGTTTAAGTAGTTCTAAGTTCTAGGGGACTGATGACCTAAGATGTTAAGTCCCATAGTGCTCAGAGCCACTTTGAACAATAGATGCGTCTCGCTATTTAGGCATCACCCCATCGTTTCTGCTACAGGTGGAGGATACGATGGTGTATTTCCTACTTGCCTGTGGCCAACAGCTCGCTGCTTTTTTTCGTATCAGGAGACCGAGTGTACATTTTCCAAGAGTCACCTTCTACGCCTTGACTGACGCAGTACGAAATGGTTCCGTCAACCAAAGAAGTATTCCGCACTGCATTCTGTTAATTGCCAGTTCACGCCCACGTGTTGCCAAGGTTGTTTCGAGTATACTGGAGACATTTCGCTGGAATGCTCTTACACATCTTCCATGCAGTTCCGATCTCTCCCCATGCGGTTTAATTTTTGGTGTCGTGAAGAAAGACATTCATCGCTGTCTATTTGCTTCGGACGAAGAGGTGCACGCCTCGGTACAATCATGTTCCGCAGGCAACCACACACGTTTCTCCATTAACAATTTGCTCTCACATTGGGATAAATGTATTAACAATTTGTGACACTATAGCACAGATGTGTTCCCGATTCGGATCTCCGGGCGGGGACTACTCAGGAGGATGTTGTTATCAGGAGAAAGAAAACTGGCGTTCTACGGGTCGGAGCCTGGAATGTCAGATCCCTTAATCGGGCCGGTAGATATGGTGGGAAGGCAGGAGGAACAAGACTTCTGGTCAGGTGCATACAGGATTACAAATACAACATCAAATAGGGGTAATGCAGGAGTAGGTTTAATAATGAATAAAAATAGGAACGCGGCTAAGCTACTACAAACAGCGTAGTGAACGCATTATTGTGGCCAAGATAGATACGAAGACCACGCCTATGACAGTAGTACAAGTTTATATGCTGACTAGCTCCACAGATGACGAAGAGATTGATGAAATATATCATAAGAGAAATTATTCTGATAGTGAAGGGAGACGAAAATTGAATAGTCATGGTTGACTGGAATTCAAGAGTACGAAAAGGGAGAGAAGGAAACATAGTAGGTGAATATGGATTGGGGCTAAGAAATGAAAGAGGAAGCCGACTGGTTGAATTTTGCACAGAGCATAAGTTAATCATAGCTAACACTTGGTTTAAGAATCATGAAAGGAAGGTCGTATACATGGAAGAACCCGAGAGATACTAAAAGGTATCAGATAGATTATATAATGGTAAGACAGAGATTTAGGAACCAGGTTTTAAACTGTCAGACATTCCCAGGGGCAGATGTGGACTCTGATCACAATCTATTGGTTATGAACTGTAGATTGAAAGTGACGAAAATGCAACGAGGCGGGAAGTTAAGAAGATGGGATCTGGATAAACTGAAAGAACCAGAGGTTGTAGAGAGCTTGAGAGGGAGCATAAGGGAACCACTAAGAGGAATGGGGGAAAGAAGAATGGGTAGCTCTGAGGGATGAAGTAGTGAAGGCAGCAGAGTATCAAGTAGGTAAAAGACGAGGGCTAGTAGAAATCCTTGGGTATCAGAAGAAATATTGAATTTAATTGATGAAAGGAGAAAATATAAAAATGCAGTAAATGAAGCAGGAAAAAAGGAATACAAACGTCTCAAAAATGAGATCGACAGGAAGTGCAAAATGGCTAAGCAGGGATGGCTAGAGGACAAATGTAAGGATGTAGAGGCTTATCTCACTAGGGGTAAGATAGATACTGCCTACAGGAAAATTAAAGAGAGCTTTGGAGATAAGAGAACCACTTGTATGAACATCAAGAGCTCCGATGGAAACCCAGTTCTAAGAAGCAAAGAAGGGAAAGCAGAAAGGTGGAAGGAGTATATAGAGGGTCTATACAAGGGCGATGTACTTGAGGAAAATACTATGGAAATGGAAGAGGATGTAGATGAAGATGAAATGGGAGATACGATACTGCGTGAAGAGTTTGACAGAGCACTGAAAGACCTGAGTCGAAACAAGGCCCCCGGAGTAGACAAAATCCCATTGGAACTACTGACGGCCTTGGGAGAGCCAGTCCTGACAAAACTCTACCATCTTGTGAGCAAGACGTATGAAAAAGGCGAAATACCCTCAGACTTCAAGAAGAATATAATAATTCCAATCCCAAAGAAAGAAGGTGTTGACAGATGTGAAAATTACCGAACTATCAGTTTAATAAGTCACAGCTGCAAAATACTAACGCGAATTCTTTACAGACGAATGGAAAAACTAGTAGAAGCCGACCTCGGGGAAGATCAGTTTGGATTCCGCAGAAATGTTGGAATACGTGAGGCGATACTGAACCTACGACTTATCTTAGAAAATAGATTAAGGAAAGGCAAACCTACGTTTCTAGCATTTGTAGACTTAGAGACAGCTTTTGACAGTGTTGACCTGTCTAATCTCTTTCAAATTCTGAAGGTGGCAGGGCTAAAATACATGGAGCGAAAGGCTATTTACAGTTTGTATAGAAACCAGACGGCATCACTTAAGATTTTCGCGCTGAGATCGCAATAATTAGTGTCTCTGTTATTTCAACTATATTTGTTGGGGACTCCTTGAGACAGATGGTACCCCTATTCGTTTCGTATTTAATTTGAGTGA
This sequence comes from Schistocerca gregaria, assembly GCF_023897955.1. NCBI lineage: Eukaryota > Metazoa > Arthropoda > Insecta > Orthoptera > Acrididae > Schistocerca > Schistocerca gregaria. The sequence goes on from NC_064927.1 coordinate 427,514,797, forward strand.
TGACACTCTTATAAGCAATGAACAAAATATAAATAAGTAGAAAGTCCATGTGTAGAATAGGTTGTTTATTAGAACAGCGTATTGCACACTTCTTCCTTCTAACCGGTCGAATTTCTTCGCAGACAAAATCCTTGTAGAAAATCAAATTTATTGGGCGTACTTGAACACGGTCATAGTATCTCATTTCCAGATTAGTAAGAGGGAAGGTTACAAGTTATGATGATTACTTTTGGAACAGTAAATAGTTTACTCGCTTTTTTATTTTGTCGTTTTCATTTGACTGCCCTCACATTATACATGAATTACAAAGCTTCTGCTGCTTCCCTCTGTTTCCATTAGTTTATGCTGGAGTCCTTGGTTTTCTTATTGTTCGTTATATTTTTTATTATGTCTCCATGCTCGTCGTCAGATATGTGGAGTCTAGAAATCCTACGTGTTCGGTTCGCTAGGCGTACAATTCAAACAAATCGCTTTAATTAGTTTAATTACAAAAAGTAAATGACAATACTGAACTTTGACAATTACACAAATGTGTCGCAAGCAAAGGGTGACATAAAAACTAAGCATTCTCTTCAGTATAACAGTTCCCAACTCTATGTTAAATAGAGTGTGCAAGCGAAGTAACGAGCGTTGACGCTTGTATCCAAGTCGCTAATCTCCAAGCGGCTATTCAACTGGGCGTTGGCAGTCGGTCGCGGCGCTTAAGTCCTCGTCACACAGGGGCCTTCGGTGTCGCGTTGTCATCCTAGAGAGCGGTCGGTCAGCATGTGATTGGCTGCCGTTTTCTCAAGGCTATCTTTCTTTCCTGACTGACGTGCCGGCTCTTGACTTTACGCCCTAATACACTACTGGCCATTAAAATTGCTACACCAAGAAGAAATGCAGATGATAAACGGGTATTTATTGGACAAATGTTTTATACAAGAGCTGACACGTGATTTTATTTTCACGCAGTTTGGGTGCATAGATCCTGAGAAATCAGTACCCAGAACAACCACCTCAGGCTGTAATAACGGCCTTGAGACGCCTGGGCATTGAGTCAAACAGAGCTTCGATGGCGTACTCGGCTACCATTGACCAGACGTTTTCAATTGGTGAGAGATCTGGATAATGTGCTGGCCAGGGTAGCAGTCGAAAATTTTCTGCATCCAGAAAGGCCCGTGCAGGACCTGCAACGTGCGGTCGTGCATTATACTCCTGAAATGAAGGGTTTCGCAGGGATCGAATGAAGGGTAGAGCCACGGGTCGTAACACATCTGAAATGTAACGTCCACTGTTCAAAGTGCCGTCAATGCGAACAAGAGGTGACCGAGACGTGTACCCAATGGCACCCCGTACCATCTCGCCGGATGATACGCCAGTATGGCGATGACGAATACACGCTTCCAAAGGGGGTTCACTGCGATTTCGCCAAACACGGATGCGACCATCGTGATGCTGTAAACAGAACCTGGATTCATCCGAAACAATGACGTTTTGCCATTTGTGCACCCAGGTTCAATGTTAGTACACCATCGCAGGCGCTCCTGTCTGTGATGCAGCGTCAAGGGTAACCGCAGCCATGGTCTCCCAGCTGATGGTCCATGCTGCTGCAAACGTCGTCGAACTGTTCGTGCAGATGGTTGTTGTCTTGCAAACGTCCCCATCTGTTGACTCAGGGATCGAGACGTAGCTGCAGGATCCGTTACAGCCATGCGGATAAAATGCCTGACATCTCGACTGCGTGATACGAGGCCGTTGGGATCCAGAACGGCGTTCCGTATTACCCTCCTGAACCCACCGATTCCATATTCCGCTAACAGTCATTGGATCTCGACCAACGCGAGCAGCAGTGTCGCGATACGATAAACCGCAATCACGATAGGCTACAATCCGACCTTAATCAAAGCCTCTTTACACGAGGCATCACAACAACGTTTCACCAGGCAACGCCGGTCAACTGCTGTTTGTGTATGAAAAATCGGTTGGAAACTTTCCTTATGTCAGCACGTTGGCGGTGTCGCCACCGGGGCCAACCTTGTATGAATGCTCTGAAAAGCTAATCATTTGCATATCGCAGCATCTTCTTCGTCTCGGTTAAATTTCGCGTCTGTAGCACGTCATATTCATGGTGTAGCAATTTTAATGGGCAGTAGTGTATTTTAACCAGTGAGATAGTTAGATTATCTCCATATGCTATTACGTATTAAAACATAATGAAATTTACACTACATATAGCTACTATAGTCTGCTGCCTTATACTTATTTATTTTCCATTAAAATCTTTTATTCTCGTAATTAACTTTCCGACTCATAGTTCAAAATGTGTTTCGATAATGCTGTTCAGGCTCTATTTGTGGACATGTGGTCCTACAAATCCTGAAGGCGTTCAAAAGTTATTAATTTCTTAAGTCAACTGTTATTCTGGCTACCGAGTGGACTTTTAGATGCACTTTCTCATTTCTTTCTTTATCTTCCATTTAGTGCCATTGCCTTTTTGTAAGTGAATTGCTTTGGATTTTATGTATTTTGAATTTTTGGTAGTGAGGAGAATATTGGGCCTTGGTTCCCCGTCATGGCGACACCTCACACGTCGATTGCCCTTATACGGAGCTTGTTTGCGTCTGTCTGCAAGCGTTTTCCTTTTCAGTTACGTAAGCGTCTCAATGAAGCTCTTCCATTAATCAAACAAACGCGTGACTAAGCACGTTGCTCTTCGTTGTATGCGTTCAATATTTCCTGATGCTGCTATTTGGTAGGGATCCAAACACTTGAGCAATATTCTGTGCTGGGTCACATGGGTGATTTGTAAGCAATCTCCTTTGTAGACAAACTGTACTTACCTACTAATCTTGCTTAGCGTCTTTCTTTTACGAGGGTCTGGTCAAACCTGTTAAGCTGCATGACTTTGTTCAACTTTGTCTGCCTTCCGTAGCGTTTAACTGTGGACTCGCATTTTCAGCATGGTTTTAAAGTACACTGAACTCTCTCACTGATGTCAACCGCGTTTTTATTTATCTGAATATTAATTAGGCTATCGTATCTCGTCTACCTAACCAAAACGGCCTTGCTGTGCTGGTACTGCGAACGGCTGAAAGCAAGGGGAAACTACGGCTGTAATTTTTCCCGAGGGCATGCAGCTTTACTGTATGGTCATATGATGATGGCGTCCTCTTGGATAAAATATTCCGGAGGTAAAATAGTCCCCCATTCGGATCTCCGGGCGGGCACTACTCAATAGGACGTTATCAGGAGAAAGAAAACTGGCGTTCTACCGATCGGAGAGTGGAATGTCAGATCCCTTAATCGGGCAGGTAGGTTAGAAAATTTAAAAAGGGAAATGGATAAGTTAAAGTTAGATGTAGTGGGAATTACTGAAGTTCGGTTGCAGGAGGAACCAGATTTTGGCCGAGTGGTTCTTGGCGCCTCAGTCCCAAACCGCGCGACTGCTACGGTTGCAGGTTCGAATCCTGCCTCGGGCATGGATGTGTGTGATGTCCTTAAGTTAGTTAGGTTTAAGTAGTTCTAAGTTCTAGGGGACTGATGACTTCAGAAGTTAAGTTAAATAGTGCTCAGAGCCATTTGAGCCAAGACTTTTGGCCAGGTGAATACAGGGCTATAAATACAAAATCAAATAGGGGTAATGCAGGAGTAGGTTTAATAATGAATTAAAAAATAGGAGTGCAGGTAGTCTACTACAAACAGCACAGTGAACGCATTATTGTGGCCAAGATAGACACGAAGGCCACGCCTACTACAGTAGTACAGGTTTATATGCCAGCTAGCTCTGCAGATGACGAAGAAATTTAAGAAATGTATGATGAGATAAAAGAAATTATTCGGATAGTGAAGGGAGACGAAAAGTTAATAGTCAAGGGTGACTGGAAATCGATAGTAGGAAAACGAAGAGAAGGAAACATAGTAGGTGAATATGGGATGGGGGGTCTCTGACTACAACCTGTTGGTTATGAACTGTAGATTAAAGCTGAAGAAACTGCAAAAAGGTGGGAATTTAAGGAGATGGGACCTGGATAAACTGAAAGAACCAGAGGTTGTACAGAGTTTCAGGGAGAGCATGGGAACAATTGACAGGAAGGGGGGAAAGAAATATAATAGAAGAAGAATGGGTAGCTTTGAGCGATGAAATAGTGAAGGCAGCACAGGATCTAATAGGTAAAAAGGCGAGGGATATTAGAAACCCTTAGGTAACAGAAGAAATATTGAATTTAATTGATGAAAGAAGAAAATATAAAAATGCAGTAAATGAAACAGCCAAAAAGAATACAAACGTCACAAAAATGATATCGGCAGGAAGTGCAAAATGACTAAGCAGGGATGGCTAGACTACACATGTAAGGATGTTGAGGCTTATCTCACTAGGGGTAAGATAGATACTGCCTACAGAAAAATTAAAGACACCTTTGGAGAAGAGAGAACCACTAGAATGAATATCAAGCGCTCAGATGGAAACCCAGTTCTAAGCAAAGAATGGAAAGCAGAAGGGTGGAAGGAGAATATAGAGGGTCTATATAAGGGCAATGTACGTGAGGACAGTGTTATGGAAATGGAAGAGGATGTGGATGAAGATGAAATGGGAGATATGATACTGCGTGAAGAGGTTGACAGAGGACTGAAAGACCCGAGTTGAAACAAGGCCCCTGGAGTAGACAACATTCCATTAGAGCTAGTGACAGCCTTGGGAGGGCCAGTCCTCACAAAACTCTACCATCTGGTGAGCAAGATGTATGAGACAGGCGAAATACCCTCAGATTTCAAGAAGAATATAATAATTCCAATCCCAAAGAAAGAAGGTGTTGACAGATGTGAAAATTACCGAACTATCAGTTTAAGTCACAGCTGCAAAATACTGGGGTATGAAAGGGAAGCAGTGGTTGGGAAGGGAGTGAGAAGGGCTGTAGCCTATCCCCGATGTTATTCAATCTGTATATTGAGCAAGCAATAAAGGAAACAAAAAGGAAGTTCGGAGTAGGTATTAAAATCCATGGAGAAGAAATAAAAACTTTGAGGTTCGCCGATGACATTGTAATTCTGCCAGATACAGCAAAGGATGTGGAAGAGCAGTTTAACGGAATGGACAGTGTCTTGAAAGGAGAATATAAGATGAACATCAACAAAAGCAAATCGAGGATAATGGAATGTAGTCGGATTAAGTCGGGTGACGTTGAGGGAATTAGATTAGGAAATGAGACACTTAAAGTAGCAAAGGAGTTTTGCTATTTGGGGAGCAAAGTAACTGATGATGGTAGAAGTAGAGAGGATATAAAATGTAGACTGGCAATGGCAAGGAAAGCGTTTCTGAAGAAGGGAAATTTGTTAACATCGAGTATAGATTTAAGTGTCAGGAAGTCATTTCTGAAAGTATTTGTATGGAGTGTAGCCATGTATGGAAATGGAACATGGACGATAAATAGTTTGGATAAGGAGAGAATAGAAGCTTTCGAAATGTGGTGCTACAGAAAAATGCTGAAGATCAGATGGGTAGATCACATAACTAATGAGGAAGTATTAAATAGGATTGGAGAGAGGTTTGTGGCACAACTTGACTAGAAGAAGGGATCGGTTGGTAGGACATTGCCTGAGGCATCAAGGGATCACCAATTTAGTATTGTAGGGCAGCGTGGAGGGTAAAAATTGTAGAGGGAGACCAAGAGATGAATTCACTAAGCAGATTCAGAAGGATGTAGGCTGGAGTAGGTACTGGGAGATGAAGAAGCTTGCACAGGATAGAGTAGCATTGAGAGCTGCATCAAACCAGTCTGAGGACTGAAGACCACAACAACAACAACAACAACAACAACAACACTGAATTGTTTCGTTGACGATAATTATTTGTTATTTTATTTACGATGAAGTCCTTTTTATTAGTATTACAAGAATAGCGTCAAAGTTCAGTCACATTCCACTTACAATGCTGTCATGAATATTACTTTGAGTAAAATATAGGCATAGATACTACAAATGATGGCATTCACCAAAGCACACGCAACCAGTACTAACTCATCTTGAGAGTGTTCTTCCTGGAAATCAATGATTCTGTTTGCTAATACGGGTCGCCAAGTGCTGAAGCGACGAATTTTGAAAGTAATAGTATTCATTCAACTTAGAACAGATGATACTGTGGGCTGCCTGGACTAAGAAGTGTTTTGTGGACACTATCATTCTAAAGATTTGCGTGTAGCTTGATTACGCACTCAACCGTTCCCTCCCGTCGCTCTTTCTAACTATCATGATAATTAAAACCAAGGAAAATACAAATGGAATCAATTAGTGAAGTGACACTGTAAATGATAGTTACAAAGACTTGCATAAAGGAATAATTAAATAAAATTATGAAGTAATTAGTTTCCTTAGTGATATCTTGATAGCAGTTCTCAACGCTGTGTGGAGTGAAAGGACCAAGTCCGTAGAGGTTTCTCAACAACGATCTTTATTTACCAGGCATCGAAACAACCAACACTGGTAATAGCACAGAGATACAATGATAAGACAACAAAGTAAAAAAAAAATCAGAAAAATGTTGCAAAGCAACACGCGTAACGTTTAAGAAATATATCTCAATTTAAGACAAATGACAGTAATTTCCTTCAATAAAAGATTTTCTTAACTTGGAACTTATGCTTTATCTTGTGACAAAACTTAGTTGCAAAATTAAGCTTTCCGTTTAAGGAAAGAAAACAAAAGGTTTTAAAAAAGGACATTACAGGTGTTCTAATTGTTCATTGCAAATACTTTAGACAAAATTATTTGTAAGAGTACTAAGGAGCCTGGCGGCTCAGAAACGGTTTGAAATATTTTGAATAATTTAAAACTACAAAAACATTATATAAAAGCTACAATTTTAAAGCAAATGAAAATTTCTTGAAAGTCGAATACATGTATCAATTACTGCTCAAACTTAGCAACGTTCCGCTGTCATACACCTACACAGTTGTACTGGCCACGCGGCGACGGGTAAGGTGCAATCCAGCCGGCTTAGAAAACCCACCACCGGCCCTGCTGGTATACTCCGTCCGCAAAGAAAAACCCGACACGAATTTCTTCTGTCCAGATGGTCGAGTCAGTACACTTGCTAGCTCAATAAAAAGTATCTCCAGGAGGAGAGACAGAGATGAACGCCAACAGGAAATCTTGCTTCCGGACGGCATCAGGGCTAGATTCCTAATGTGCACAGTGCTCACACTGTCCAAGTCGTACAATCCACGACCCCTACCACTGTCGAAAGTTCCCAATCGATGGCGGTCGCGTGAACATGCACCAGTCGTAGGACTCAAGGAGCAGTGGAGAGCGCCACTAAACTGACGAGAGACATATCCAATGGGGTCTTGTCCCGCCATTTTCAGGACGAAGGTCTCTGACGTCACAGAGCCTCATTGTGATTGTGAACTGTCCAGTCGATTTCTTACTTCTACGGTGGCCAACGAAAGTAGTCCGGCCCACCGCTACAAACCAAGACCGAAAGTTCATCGAAATGCCTGTACCAGAGAGTCGCACGCAGCGGGTTGTCTAGTGCCAGATTTCGTAAGTTCGGGATACGTTACTCGCTGGTGGAATCGGTCAAGTTAGGCTGAGACACCAGACTATCGCAAAGCGAGTAGACCGGCTCCGGGCCGTCGCCTTCCCGGTCGCTTCACAGAGGGTACAACAGGCTGGAGTGCAACTCTGGGCTCATGGGCAAGGCCGCTCGAGATTCAGCCCGCCTCTGCCTTCACTGGACCTCGCAGGTATCCTGGCTCTGCTGCAGACCACCCAAAAGAAGGCTATCAGTGCCATAAAGAAAACATGCAGAGTGCCTCACCAAGGATGATCAGAGATATTAGTACACATTGAATTACCTGGAGTGAACTTAATCGTCCTTCTCCCGTAGAGGCATGATAAAAATGACAATGAAGGTGGCAGAAATGAGAGGGGAGAAGCTAGAAAAAGCATGCAAAAGGCATGTCATCTCTCATCATCGTAATTCCACAAACGTAATTATAGCTTTTTTGTACCAGAATGAAACTAGTAAGACTCAAACGACTTCCTCTTCAACTTAACGAACCTTGCAAAGACAAAATGAAGTTAGTGTCATTAGATTGAATTATTTGACCCTGAATCCAAAAAATGAAAGTGATATTTAAGCAGGAACTGTAACAAAGCAACCCTTCAAAACTGAGTGTCGACACTTCCCTATTTTAGAAACTACACAAATATTGAATTTACTGAATGAGATTTTCACTCCGCAGCGGAGTGTGCGCTGATATGAAACTTCCTGGCAGATTAAAACTGTGTGCCCGACCGAGACTCGAACTCGGAACCTTGGCCATTCGCGGGCAAGTGCTCTACCATCTGTTCTTTCCTTTCCTTTCTTTGAGGAGTGCTAGTCCTGCAAGGTTCGCAGGAGAGCTTCTGTAAAGTTTGGAATGTAGGAGACGAGATACTGGTAGAAGTAAAGCTGTGAGTACCGGGCGTGTGTCGTGCTTCGGTAGCTCAGACGGTAGAGCACTTGCCCGCGAAAGGCAAAGGTCCCGAGTTCGAGTCTCTGTGGGGCACACAGTTTTAATCTGCCAGGAAGTTTCTTATTGAATTTACTGTCGTTTCTGTTTCACACAGTAAATGTTAATATCAAGACACATTTTAAACAATATACTAATTTGTGCTTGGAAAGAGATGTTATCACTTGTTATAATTAACTGTCAATACTTTCAAACAAAACCATTTCTCAACAATTTCAATGAAATTGAGTCTGGCTTTCCTGTACGTGAATAATGAAATAAATTCCATAATGATATTTTCACTCTGCAGCGGAGTGTGCGCTGATACGAAACTTCCTGGAAGATTAAAACTGTGTGCCGGATCGAGACTCGAACTCGGGACCTATGGCTTTCGCAGACAAGTGCTCTACCAACTGAGCTACCCAAGCACGACTCACTCCCCGAGCTTCTGCAAAGTTTGGAAGGTAGGAGACGAGGTACTGGTAGTGAAACGTCCCCTTTGAAAAATTATACACGACTGCTAAAACTGACACACAATATTTTTTTTCATTATTATTTTTTTTTTTTTTTAGCGCAACGCAATCTGACTTTCAAAAATCCCTACGAAAGAATGGCCCTGACTAACATTAGCCGATACGTATCACAAATTTTTATTATTAGACTGGGAAAGTCTTGCATCCACTGCTACAATTTGCGAGAGACGACAGTCAGTTGAATTATCGACTTGTTCCCCAATTCGTGCCAGTGTTAGCATAAATATTTAATGGCTCTGAGCACTATGTGACTTAACATCTGCGGTCATCAGTCCCCTAGAACTCAGAACTTCTTAAACGTAACTAACCTAAGGACATCACACACATCCATGCCCGAGGCTGGATTCGAACCGGCGGCCGTAGCAGTCGCGTGGTTCCGGACTGAGCGCCTAGAACCGCATGGCCACCGCAGCTGGCAAATATTTAATGCCATGCAGAGCGCACCAGTAACGAGACCTCACTATAACACTGCTGGCTCGCTACTCTTCACAGTTCAGTCTGTCTGCAGTACACTTCGTTACACGTAAAAGGTTTTCGCAAAATGGCAGACGACAAGGGCTACCTGCCAACACTATCTCGCCGCTATCCACTGGGTCGCCTGCTGCACATTTTCTTTGTTAGAAATGGCGTTCACGAAACGGAACGACAAAGGGAAAAGCTTGGCTGCCTTCAGCTCTAATGGCTGCCTCATTTCTTTGAGAGAATTTGTTTGCTTTTCGTAATGATAAAAAACAACAAAGAGCTCAGACTTTACATATTGATTTGTTTTTGTGTTTCTAATGGTACAACAATCTAATAAATGTGCATTTCATAATCCACCTATACATTTACAATGATTTGTTCACTCCCCTCGGTATAAAATAACCATTACATAATATACCGAGCGAGGTGGTGCAGTGGTTAGCACACAGGGCTCGCATTCGGGAGGACGACGGTTCAATCCCGTCTCCGGCCATCCTGATTTAGGTTTTCCGTGATTTCCCTAAATCGCTTCAGGCAACTGCCGGGATGTATCCTTTGAAAGGGCACGGACGATTTCCTTCCCCATCCTTCCCTAACCCGAGCTTGCGCTCCGTATCTAATGACCGCGTTGTCGACGGGACGTTAAACACTAAATCTCCTCCTCCTCATTACATAATAATTAATCAGTCAAGTCAGATTTCCACAGCAAACTGTGTAAAAGCAAGGCCGTTCCGTTACAACCTGCTTCACCTTCGACTCCGTCTAAGTCGTACTTCCATTTTCCATCCTTCATATTACCAGAAAGTTTGCTTGTCTTTCAGAACCGAGGTGGTTCTGCCCGGTTAAAGCTACACACGAGACGGCTGCAGTCCTCTGCTGAAATTTCTAGCGAGTTCACGCCATCGGTTTGGGGATGGTTCTGCAGAGCAGAACACAGTTGCTCCGGTCTTCTGAGATCGAGACCTCTAGTAGAACAGACGACTTTCACGGGAGGCAGATACTCTGGTTCTGCGCCTCGTAACCGGCCACTAACAGACCTAAATATGAACCTCCGCCTCTCCCATCTCCTACCGGCTTTAGTTATTTTTCCCTAGACGCTCACCTTGTATCCTGTACACTGAAATACACGCTCTTTATCTGACTTCATTTCCTGTTATGCCATTTAACGGTAGTTCTGGACCCACACTCACATGTACTGACAGCTCAACCTCGTCGTCCCTAAGCCTGATGCAGCAACCTCCACCCTTTCCGTGAGAAGTGGGCTGTAACAACCTCCTTCCTCTTCTACCAGCAAGTGTACTCCTATCAGGCGAATACAGGCGGCCAGAGAAGTCATGTGCCTTGGTCTGACACAGCTACAAACTTTCCGCAGCTGCAAATCCTCCAGCGGGGTGATACGCTACTGTGGCGCTGGGATTGTAGTGCGTGCCAGCACTACAGACATGCACATGAAGCCAAATGAAACCTTAATTACCTATATTTACTTTTTGTGGTGGTAACTCAAACTTTTTGTCCACCCTCCATGTACGATGTTAATCTAAAGCCGCGTACACACCTAGCAACAAAGTCGCGGGACTTTGTATGGAGACAGTCGAGACTGTCGCTAAACAATGTCACGCGTCCACATGTACGAAGCCAGTTGCGATACAGAAATCAGAACGCGATGTCACAAGAAATAGCTGTTTGTGCTGTTCATCTCTGTTTAAATAATTTAATGTTGTTAAGAAGCAAAAAGCGTAAACCTAAGCGGTACTGGACGAGGAATTTATTTTCTGTCGGAGTTATTGCTGCTTTGAATCTTCTTGAAAAACTGAAGCTAGAAGATGGCATTGGTTTCAGAAATTTTGTCAGAATGAGCCCTACCGATTTCTAAACCCTTCTGCAAATGGTTGGAGAAAAGATTTAGAAAGAGAACACTGTATTTAGGAAAACCTTTCCAGCCTCCGGTTCCTTGCTAGCGGCGAATCATTTTCCAGCTTGATGTACACCTTTCGAGTGTCAAAACAATCAAGTATAGTTCCAGAAGTCTGAAGCCATAATTACTTCGCTGAAAGCGTTTGTAAAGGTAAGAAGTAACTCAATTTTTTTATTACATTTTTAATTTTAAGAATGAATTAATTACAGGTATACAATTTTGTCATTTTTTAAATTACAATTATTTGAAATTTTCAAAAAAAAAAGTCTGTGGTTTGGTCTTCTCTGGTCCCTTCATTTTGAGAAGGAGGTTCCAGACCTTGCGAAGATGTTGAGGGTGTAAAGGAACAGTCTAAAGAGTATGAGTTTTGGCCGTCTGTACTATGGGATGGAGGTGGAATTGCCTGATCTGGGCTTAACTGGTTTGAACTGACCTGGGGTGAAAATCCCATCGTACTGTACATTTCCATTTCCAATTTTAAGAATATGTCATCAATTTCAAGCTGGGCTAAGGAAATTTCGATGCGACTTCTACCGCAGTTTCTTAATTTATTAGCAACATGCTCTCCGTAAACCGCAAATTCATCTCGGCTCCTAGCAGCCTCTGTTAAAGATTTCATGCAGCTTACTGTATCACTTGCAGTATCAACAACGTGATCTGCATTCTTCCTCTTTTTGGGTATCGGTGGCCTTCTGAATTCCGTCGTTCATGATATCGCTCTTCTTCTGTTCCGTTTTCGTCATCCGCCTAGGGAAAAACCAACAATTTCATTGAACTTATTTTGTTTAACAGCTGTTACTTGTATTTATTGCTTTAATGTTATTGTATTTTGTTTAATATTTCAGATGCCAAAATCTAACTCCAATGCGCAGCAATAGCAGAACAATTCGTACGAGATGGAACTTTCCTCAGTGTCTAGGTAGTATAGAGGGCAAACACATACAGATAGTGGCCCCAGAAAACAGTGGCAGCATGTATTTCAATTATAAATGGTTCAAATGGCTCTGAACTGTATGGGACTTAACATCTGAGGTCATCAGTCCCCTAGAACTTAGAACTACTTAAACCTAACTAACCTAAGGACATCACACACATCCATGCCCGAAGCAGGATTCAAACCTGCGACCGTAGGGGTGGCGCGGTTCCAGACTGAAGCGCCTAGAACCGCTCGGCCACACCGGCCGGCTATTTCAATTATAAAGGAAACTTTAGTATTGATCTTCTTGGAGTAGGTGATGCCAATTATAACTTTATATATGCTGATGTGAGATGTCAGGGCCGAATATCGGATGGTGGTGTCTTAAAATTTGCATCTTTGTACACAAAAATGGCGCAAAAGAATGTAAATATCCCCCCCCCCCCCCCAGATAAAGCATTGCCAAGCAGATCTACCTCTCTTCCTTATGTATTTCTAGCAGATAATGCGTTTGCATTATCCACCCACGCGAAGAAACCTTATCCAAACCAGCGATTGTGTTCAACATCAGCATAAAGGCTTTTCAATTACAGACTCTGTAGAACTCGACGCATTATTGAAAACATATTTGGCATTTTAAATTCCAAATTCAGAGTGCTCCTAAAACCTATTGCACTGGATCCCGATAAAGTAGAATCTGTGGTTATGACATGTATTTATCTGCACAACTTCCTACGAAGAAATTCTGAATCAAGGAAGTTTTATACTCCTCCAGGATAGTTTGATTTAGAAGACATTGACGGAAGTTTGGTAGGAGGACAGTGGAGATCTGAATCACCAAATAAGCTAATAAAATTGCAAAGTATTCCTGTAAGAGCACCTACCGATGTGCACGAAATTCGAGATGAAATCAGAGATCATTTTATATCTCCAGTAGGAGCGTTTTCTTGGCAAAACAATGAACAATAGGGGCAATGGCACATATTTTCTGGGTAATTAATTTATTAAAAATCTCAATCTGGAATTAATTTATTAATAATTTTTCCTTCATTGCCAATGTACATAATTATCTGACTTTAATAAAGTTAAAAATAAATTTAAAAGCTTTGGTAAATTACTTTTAAAATACTATAGAAGATACAAATATACAAAATACTTATGGTAAGAGCAAAGAATGACTGTGTAAATTGTTAAATTAAATGAAGTTCACTTACTACGGTGTATGTTTCTTCTTCCGCTTCATCACAATCAGTGTCCCGGTTTCCTCTGGATTCCGTTCCTTGTAACAAAAACAGTAATGGTTTGTACCCAAACCAGTTGCACTTTTTGGGGGACGAACCACTTTTTTTGACTCGGATAAATTTTAATGTTCGCGCATAAACTGTGATATTTAAATTGTGGATTCTTTTTTCTTCATTTCATGGTGTGACATCCGGTATTTTTTAGCTAGAGATTCCATAGCATCCCTCCTCATATTTCTGTTTTTATATTTCTCACATGTCACATCCCAAAGACAAGGGCAAGCTTGAAAATCTTCAGTTATTTTCATTGTTATCTCCATTGCGGCCAGGTACAAAATGACACACACATAGCCGGCCGCGGTGGTCTAGCGGTTCAGGAGCTGTCCGGAACCGCGAGACTGCTACGGTCGCAGGTTCGAATCCTGCCTCGGGCATGGAAGTGTGTGTGGTCCTTAGGTTGGTTAGGTTTAATTAATTCTAAGTTCTATGGGGCTGATGACCACAGTTTTTAAGTCCCATAGTGCTCAGAGCCATTTGAACCACTTTTTTGACACACACATACATTAAAGAACACGCACAGACTGCGAAATGTCGCGCGACATTACAACATGTTCCCCGTTTTGACGGGGAACCTGAGACTCGAGACGTTTGTATAGCGACAGCCTCGTAACACGAGGAAATGTCCCGGAACAACACTGCGACCTTTCTCGGGACACATGTTCCGCGACTTTTTGTGTACGCGGCTTAAATCCGCTCTGTGTTCGCAGCTGCACCGACAGAGTCATGGAGGCGCATGCTGGATGTGAACGTGCTGGGTCTGAGCATCTGCACCAGGGAGGCCATCCAGGACATGGTCAGGAGGGGCGTCGACGACGGCTTCGTCATCCACATCAACGGGTAAGCTGCTGTAGGGTCGCACCATCCCATTGTCCTGCGGTTCGCCAGATGGTACCGTGCAGTGCAGATCATCCTGCAACTAAGGCGTTCTCTGAACCACTAATCTTATTAAGGGTGCTGCTAAATTGGGTTGATCTTACACCTACGTTTCCAAGTGGACCAACAGTTCATTATGGACGAGAGTATTCGGGAAGTAAGGTCCGATTTCTAACAAATGTTTCAAACTTAACATCTGTGGTCATCAGTCCCCTAGAACTTAGAACTAATTAAACCTAACTAACCTAAGGACATCACACACATCCATGCCCGAAGCAGGATTCGAACCTGCGACCGTAGCGGTCGCTCGGCTCCAGAATGTAGCGCCTAGAACCACACGGCCACTCCGGCCAGCGATTTCTAACAAATCTAAACCATCACTAATGAAGGTTTCTCTGGCTTTCAGCATTGTCAAATGGTTTAAAATCCACCTTCATTAGTACATAACGCCGTTAAACTACTCATATATTACATAGGGGGAGGGAACGTAGCGCAGCATCAAACGGCTGGGGAAGCTGCGTGTTAATGATGCTAATTTATTAAGTTCTCTAGCCTTTCTATTACGCTGCTGTGAAGAGAAGACTATTCCACGTTTTGCCTACGTGAGACACCATATTAACACAGCTGCTGCCAAGACAATATTTCGTCGTGCCAGTTTCACCCTGATGCGAGAGAGGATACATTGTACTAGAAAGCAATTGGATACAAACGGACGCGTGCTAATGGCCGTCCACTTGATGTTGTCGGAGTCACTCGCGGCTTTCACTTGGGAATGGATTGATGCAGCCACAGCAGCACAACAAATGTCATCACAGAGGACAACCACAGAAAGGCAGAAAGGCTTTCACAGCAACAGCATGGAGCAGAGCGGAAAACAACAGAACGGGCCGTTATCAACATGACGACAAGAAACGTCGACGCGGGTGCCATGTCGGCTCTCAAGAAGGGACTTCATTATACACCATCGCCGCAGAGTATCCGTTTTGCTGACGTAATAAGTGGAGTGGAACAAGCAGTTCACAAGATGCCCAGTGAAACTGCAAAAGAAATTCGCCGAGAAACGAGCCGCATTCTTTCTAAATCCAAGCCGCCTACTTGGAGCTGAGCTGGGAGTAATGGTCTTCGTGAACTCCGCAACGATCCACACCTCGTAGCCCTGCCAGCTGACAAGGGCAATACAGCCGTCATTATGGACCGAGCAGACTATAACGCGAAGATTCGGTTGATGCTGGAGGAAGAGACATATCGAAAACTTGTCAAAGGACCCAACTTCAAGAATAATGAAGACGTCGGAGCTTCTCAAGAGGTCATCGCTGGAAGAGAATGTCATCAAAAATCTTCTCCCTCGGGCACCTGGACCACCTACAGTGTATGGCTCAAAAAATATTCAAATGTGTGATAAATCTTATGGCACTTAACTGCTAAGGTCATCACTCCCTAAGCTTACACACTACTTACCTAAATTATCCTAAGGACAAACACACACACTCATGCCCGAGGGAGGACTCGAACCTCCGCCGGGACCAGCCGCACAGTCCATGACTGCAGCACCTAAGACCGCTCGGGTAATAACGCGCGGCCATTGTATGGCCTTCCAAATGTTCACAAGAAGAACACTCCTCTACGCCCCTTCGTGAGCACCAATGCGTCGCCGACTTACAGACCAGCAAAACATCTGGCCAACCTCCTTACCCCGCACGTTTGTCACTGTGCACCCCACATGAAGAATGCAGCCGACTTCATCAGTCGAATTAAATGCCTGCGTTCGGAGAAGGGGATATTATGGTCAGCTTTGAGGTATTGCCTCTGTTCACGCTCGTTACCATTAAAGACTCTTTAGATCAGCTCTCCCAGCTGGTTCAAATGGCTCTAACCCCTATGGGACATCACATCTGAGGTCATCAGTCTCCTAGATTTAGAACTACTTAAACCTAACTAACCTTAGGACATCACACACATGCATGCCTTAGGCAAGATTCGAACCTGCGATCGTAGCACCCGCTCGCTTCCGGACTGAAGCGCATAGAACCGCTCGACCACAGCGGCCGGCCCCAGTTATTTGAAGAGAGTGTTGTGGATTTATTCAAGCATACTCTGACGTCATCATATTTCTTGTATGGTGGAGAATATTTCAACCAGACGAACGGGGTAGCGGTGGGAAGCCCATTAGCTCCAGTTCTTGCCAATCTGTTCATGGAGTACTTTGAAAACATCGCCGTGAACACGGCTCCTGAAAAGCCTAGTTTATTTTATCGTTACGTCGACGACACGTTCGTTGTTTGGTCTCATGGACGTGGAAAGCTGGGAGAATTCTTGGACCACATTAACAATATCCATGACAACATCAATTTCACAATGGAGGTAGAGACAGGTGATGCCTTGCCGTTCCTTGATATCCTCGTCCGCCGAAAAGCAAATGGGTGTCTCAGCCACAGCGTTTACCGGAAACCCACCCACACAGACCGATACCTGCACGTTGACAGCTATCACCATCCGTCGCAGGAAATTTCTGTTCTGAGGACCTTAGTGTATCGAGCCGAAACTGTCTCAGATCTGAAAACTTGCGGAAGGAACTGAGCCACTTACGGGAAGTATTCAAGGTTCAAATGGCTCTGAGCACTATGGGACTTAACTTCTGAGGTCATCAGTCCCATAGAACTCAGAACTACTTAAATCTAACTAACCTAAGGACATCACACACATCCATGCCCGAGGCAGGATTCGAACCTGCGACGTAGAGGTCGAGCGGTCCCAGACTGTAGCGCCTAGAACCGTTCGGCCACCCCGCCCGGCAGTATTCAAGGAAAACGGCCACAACAACCGCCAGATTTCGCAAGCTACCTTTCCGAAAATACGTAAGCAGAAAGAATCCAAGGAGGACTCGAAGTTCGGGTCCTTGCTGTTTTGTGACTCACTAACAGGGAAGATAAGCAGGCTCCTAAAGAGGCATAAAATCGATTCGGTCTTCAGGGCTCCAGCAAAAATTCGACAACTCTTGAGGCCTGTGAAAGACGACGTAGGTCTCAGAACGCCAGGAGTATATAACATACCATGTGGATGTGGACGGCTCTATATCGGACAGACTGTGCGTACCATTGAACAGCGCTGTATAGAACACGAGAGATGTTTTGGTCTACGGTACCCAGAGAAATCAGCGGTAGGAGAGCATGCATTAGAAAACGGTCATCGTATTGCATTCGACGAGACATCTATTATCACACAGACTAACAATTTTTGGGGTAGCATAATAAAAGAAGCGCTAGAAATAAAAATTTGTGACAACACGCTCAATGAAGACGGAGGCCTGCAGATAAAAAAAAAGCCGTCGTCACACGGACCGTAGATCCGAACGTTGAGCGTTGAGCGTGCCGAGTTCGGGAGTCTTTCCGAACTTGCAGAACGATATCTGGCATTTCAGATATTCTGAGCGTGCCTCTGAGCGTCAACCAATGAGATGACAATGCCACCTACGTCACATGCACGCCGTCTCTCTTCCGTACTGAGTTGTGAGGCGCCATATTGGCATTCATTTCAAGCCTATATGTATGGAGAATCACTGTAGAACCCGTTGTTAGTTGTGTGATTCGTTCCAATAAAATAATGAGAAACATTATATTCGTGGCAAAATAATTTGCAGGCAGCGACACACTGAAGATCCACCCAAAACGCATTGTCCTTGGTACAATTTGTTATAGTTAAATTTCAATTAATAACATAATTATCTACGATTAAAGTTTTTACCAGGTGGTAACACAAGTTGGTTAAGTACCAAGCGCTTGTTGGTTTAGCGTAATGGATAGCGTATCTGACCAGTGATTAATCTTAATTGGCGCAGTAGTTCGCGTTTTAACAGTTCTAAATTTTTTCCTAACATTCGCGTTTTTATTATGTTCTGATACTCTATGATTAGTTTAATATAAGTATACCCTATAATATTTGATGTTATGTAAATATAAGCTCACCTTTTTTTGAGGGGTGACTTTGTTCGATTGGCTTAATCTACAGGACAAAAAAACAAAAACAAAAAAAAGGTTCAGATGGCTCTGAGCACTATGGGACTCAACTGCTGTGGTCATCAGTCCCCTAGAACTTAGAACTACTTAAACCTAACTAACCTAAGGACATCACACACATCCATGCCCGAGGCAGGATTCGAACCTGCGACCGTAGCAGTCGCACAGTTCCGTACTGGGCGTCTAGAACCGCGAGACCACCGCGGCCGGCAATCTACAGGACAACTTGTGCTACTTGTATAAAGATATTTTGTTCATTTTACTTTTACGCTTCGTAATTCACATGTAGCAAAGATTCTGATACTGGGTAGGAACAGTGATCATGTAAAACTGACCTTGGGGTTTTACTAAAATGTGGGAATGATGAATTAATGTTTATCTTATGCGGGAAGTATGCCAAATTTGTACCTCATCGTTTGTAATGGAACTTTTATAAGCCTGTCTCCTTGTTGATTGGACATGGTAGTTTCCTCTTCGTGGACGATGGAGAAAATGTGCGTTTTAATAGAGCTATCGTGGAATTTTTACGCGCGCCCGTTGAGTAAACAGTGTGTTTTACGGACTAGAAACATCCCTAAACTGCCGCTGGAGTGCGTTGCGATCGCGTATACCACGTTGGGACCCACGTACCTTCTGCACAAGTCGGATCGTTCCTGAGCGTTTCGCAGCACGTTGAACATGGCACGCTCAACGTTAACGTTCGACGGCACGGTCCGTACACGGTAGCTCTGCGTGTCCGGTCAGAGGGTAATGTGCTCTCTGTAATAAAACTGAGTTATCAGTTCAAGAACGAACTTAAATGGATGTCTTACGACGTCCGCCCCGAGCAGATTAAACGAAATAAAGCGAACAAAATGAAAATTAAAAAAAAAGGGGTAGCGTCTTTGATTCATAATCAAAACGTCTTCGGTCCCTGGTTCGATCCCCGCCACTGCCTATATTTTGATAAATAATCAGCATTGGCGGCCGAAGACTTTCGGCATAAGAAGTCAGCCTCATTCTGCCAACGGCCTTGTCAAAGAGGGCGGAGCAGCGGATAGGGGTTCAGGGCACTCTCTTGTCCTAGGGGTGGGAAATTGCCCCTAAAGGCGGAAGAATCAGCAATGATCACCGACATGAGGATGCAGAAGGCAATAGAAACCACTACGTTAAAGACACGCAACGTGTTTCCACAGGACCTGTGGCCTGTAGTTGAAGAAGTGTCATGATGATCTCTCCATTGGCAAAAGATTCTGGAATAGTCCCCCATTCGGATCTCCGGGAGGGGACTGCCATTGTGGAGGTTACCATGAGAAAAAGATTGAAAAATCAACGAAAGGGTAATGTTCTACGAGTCGGGGCGTGGAATGTCAGAAGCTTGAATGTAGTAGGGAAACTAGAAATTCTGAAAAGGGAATTGCAAAGGCTCAATCTAGATACAGTAGGGGTCAGTGAAGTGAAGTGGAAGGAAGACAAGGATTTCTGGTCACATGAGTATCGGATAATATCAACAGCAGCAGAAAATGGTATAACAGGTGTAGGATTCGTTATGAATAGGAAGGTAGGGCAAAGGGTGTGTTACTGTGAACAGTTCAGTGACCGGATTGGTCTAATCAGAATCGATAGCAGTCCAACACCGACAACGATACTTCAGGTATACATGCCGACATCGCAAGCTGAAAATGAACAGATAGAGAAAGTGTATGAGGATATTGAAAGGGTAATGCAGTATGTAAAGGGCGACGAAAATCTAATAGTCATGGGCGACTGGAATGCAGTTGTACGGGAAGGAGTAGAAGAAAAGGTTACAGGAGAATATGGGCTTGGGACGAAGATAAAAGAGGAGAAAGACTAATTGAGTTCTGTAACAAGTTTCAGCTAGTAATAGCGAATACCCTGTTCAAGAATCACAAGAGGAGGAGGTATACTTGGAAAAGGCTGGGAGATACGGGAGGATTTCAATTAGATTACATCATGGTCAGACAGAGATTCCGAAATCAGATACTGAATTGTAAGGCGTATCCAGGAGCAGATATAGACTCAGATCACAATACAGTAGTGATGGAGAGTAGGCTGAAGTTCAAGACATTAGTCAGGAAGAATCAATACGCAAAGAAGTGGAATACAGAAGTTCTAAGGAATGACGAGATACGTTATAGATACAGCAGTAACGAATAGCGCAGTAGGCAGCACAGTTGAAGAGGAATGGTCGTCTCTAAAAAGGGCCATCACAGAAGTTGGGAAGGAAAACATAGGTACAAAGAAGGAAGCTGCGAAGAAACCATGGGTAACAGAAGAAATACTTCAGTTGATTGATGAAAGGAGGAAGTACAAACACGTTCCGGGAAAATCAGGAATACAGAAATACAAGTCGCTGAGGAATGAAATAAATAGGAAGTGCAGGGAAGCTAAGACAAAATTGCTGCAGGAAAGATGTGAAGACATCGAAAAAGATATGATTGTCGGAAGGACAGACTCAGCACACAGGAAAGTCAAAACAACCTTTGGTGACATTAAAAGCAACGGTGGTAACATTAAGAGTGCAACGGGAATCCCACTGTTAAATGCAGAGGAGAGAGCAGATAGGTGGAAAGAATACATTGAAAGCCTCTATGAGGGTGAAGATTTGTCTGATGTGATAGAAGTAGAAACAGGAGTCGATTTAGAAGAGATAGGGGATCCAGTATTAGAATCGGAATTTAAAAGAGCTTTGGAGGACTTACGGTCAAATAAGGCAGAAGGAATAGATAACATTCCATCAGAATTTCTAAAATCATTAGGGGAAGTGGCAACGAAACGACTATTCACGTTGGTGTGTAGAATATATGAGTATGGCGACATACCATCTGACTTTCAGAAAAGTATCATCCACACAATTCCGAAGACGAAAAGAGCTGAGAAGTTCGAGAGTTATCGCACAATCAGCTTAACAGCTCATGCATCGAAGCTCTTACAAGAATAATATAGAGAAGAATGGAAAAGAAAATTGAGAATGCGCTAGGTGACGATCAGTTTGGTTTTAGGAAAAGTAAAGGCACGAGAGAGGCAATTCTGACGTTACGGCTAATAATGGAAGCAAGGCTAAAGAAAAATCAAGACACGTTCATAGGATTTGTCGACCTGGAAAAAGCGTTAGACAATATAAGATGGTGCAAGCTGTTCGAGATTCTGAAAAAAGTAGGGCTAAGCTATAGGGAGAGACGGGTCATATACAATATGTACAACAACCAAGAGGGAATAAT
Source organism: Schistocerca gregaria (assembly GCF_023897955.1). NCBI lineage: Eukaryota > Metazoa > Arthropoda > Insecta > Orthoptera > Acrididae > Schistocerca > Schistocerca gregaria. Next base: position 427,536,502 of record NC_064927.1, read on the forward strand.
AAAAGTGGACGATCAAGAACGAAGTGCTCGTATTAAGAAGGGTGTAAGACAAGGCTGTAGCCTTTCGCCCCTAATCTTCAATCTGTACATCGAGGAAGCCATGATGGAAATAAAAGAAAGGTTCAGGAGTGGAATTAAAATACAAGGTGAAAGGATATCAATGATACTATTCGCTAATGACATTGCTATCCTGAGTGAAAGTGAAGAAGAATTAAATGATCTGCTGAACGGAATGAACAGTCTAATGAGTACACAGTATGGTTTGAGAGTAAATCGGAGAAAGACGAAGGTAATGAGAAGTAGTAGAAATGAGAACAGCGAGAAACTTAACATCAGGATTGATGGTCACGAAGTCAATGAAGTTAAGGAATTCTGCTACCTAGACAGTAAAATAACCAATGACGGACGGAGCAAGGAGGACATCAAAAGCAGACTCGCTATGGCAAAAAAGGCATTTCTGGCCAAGAGAAGTCTACTAATATCAAATACCGGCCTTAATTTGAGGAAGAAATTTCTGAGGATGTACGTCTGGAGTACAGCATTGTATGGTAGTGAAACATGGACTGTGGGAAAACCGGAACAGAAGAGAATCAAAGCATTTGAGATGTGGTGCTGTAGACGAATGTTGAAAATTAGGTGGACTGATAAAATAAGGAATGAGGAGGTTCTACGCAGAATGGGAGAGGAAAGGAATATGTGGAAAACACTGATAAGGAGAAGGGACAGGATGATAGGACATCTGCTAAGACATGAGGGAATGACTTCCATGGTACTAGAGGGAGCTGTAGAGGGCAAAAACTGTAGAGGAAGACAGAGATTGGAATACGTCAAGCAAATAATTGAGGACGTAGGTTGCAAGTGCTACTCTGAGATGAAGAGGTTAGCACAGGAATGGAGTTCGTGGCGGGCCGCATTAAACCAGTCAGTAGACTGATGACCAAAAGAAAAAAAAAAAAAAAAGGATGTAACCTTAGGGACTTAACTTAGCAGTTAAGTCCCATAAGATTTCACACGCATTTGAACATTTTTTGAATTAACTGACTGTGAATCTAACCTGCTAAATTTTGGACGTCAGCAGTGCTGCGTCATGACCCTGAAAGGTCATTCTGAATAAATTGGAAATTGAAACTTCCTGGCGGATTAAAACTGTGTGCCGGACGGAGACTCGAACTCGGGACCTGCTCGCAGGAGAGCTTCTGTAAAGTTTGGAAGGTAGGAGACGAAGTACTGGCGGAATTAAAGCTGTGAGGACGGGTGCTTGGATATCTCAGGTGGACGCCGACACGGTAGCTCAGCGTGTTCGGTCAGTGGGCTACCTGCCCTCTGCAATAACAAAACTGAGTTAATGGATCAACAACGAACTAAAATGGGTATCTTTTGACGTCCGCCCAGAACAGATACAACGAACGGAAACGAACAAAATGGAACTAAAACGGGTGTCTTTCGACTTCCGCCCAGAGCAGATACTACGAACGGAAACGAATAAAATGAGATTAAAAAAAGTGGTAACAGTCGTGCAATCTAAACTTATATATATAAAAGGTGGTAGAGCACTAGCCCGCGAAAGGTAAAGGTCCCGAGTTCGAGTCTCGGTCCGGCACACAGTTTTAATCTGCCAGGAAGTTTCATTTCAGCGCACACTCCGCTGTAGAGTGAAAATTTCATTCTAGAAATGGAAAATTCTTACCTCAATTAAGTCGCCGGATAACGCGTATATATCTGCTCCTATAAGGAATATTTCTGGCACATCCCAGTGCAATGCTGGCCACTAGATTTGTCATGTATAAAAGGAAACGACTGATTTTGCTTTACGATAACCGGGATGACCAGGGATTGCAGAAATTAATAAATTCTTTAAGTTCAGATGAATGATTATCAAAAAATTAATTTTGTTAAAAGGATTATTGTTAAAATATTTTTTAAACATTTACATGGGACTTGATATAACATTAGTACAAATTTTCTTGTAACAAACTACATTTGCGGGCGGCTGCTTTTACCTTACATTACATCGCTCAGGCGCCGCCATCGCTCCCCATAACCGGCCCAGACAACTCCCTACACCAGACTGTTAGCTACTACCTACTCCTACTGACACTGCTCTTACTGCAGCCAACACTGCTCTCTGGTCTGAGAGGCTCTTGTAGCTTACATATCGCAGGCAGCGCGTGAGCAATCCATCGAAATTGTATCTGCTCGAGTGCGCTAGAAATAAATTCTTTAGTCATGGACCTCTTACAACATAAGTGACTTGGCGGATAATAATTCTCACAATATTAGGCTTCTCGCTGCTGACGCAGTTTTATACCTGAAGTTTCGGTCAGGTAAAAATTGCACCAATATTGAGTTAGCAAATACATGTCTGGTGCAAAGCTGGCAACTAGCTCTTAATGTAGAGGGATACCAAGTTACAAGATTTCACGGGGTGTGAAAGTGTAGTATCGAGTGACTTCTGGAATGATGAGCCAGTCATGTATTTCCCAGTAAAAATACGATGATGGTAGTAGATGAGTTTTACTATTTGAGCAGCGAAATAAATAATGATGGCCGAACTAGAGAGAATATGAAATTTTTTCTGGCTGTATCAAGTAAATCGTTTCTGAAAAAGAGTAATTTATTAACAACAAATATAAATTTAAGTGTTGGGAAGTCTTTTCTGAAAGTGTTTTTCTCGTATGTTGCCTTATAGGAAGAGAAACGTGGACGATGAAACAGTTTGGACGAGAAGAGAATAGAAGCGTTTAAAATGTGGTACGACAGAAGAATTTTGAAAATTGGATGATTACATCGAACAACTAATGAGCAGCTACTGCATCTAGGTCGAGAAAAAAGATATGACTAACAGAAGGGATAGAATACATGCAGAGGCACCGAGGAATCGTCAACGGAGAGAAGTGAATGGGTAACAATTGTAGAGAAAGGACGGTTTGAATAGTTTAAGCATATTCAAAATGTTGTATGTTGCTGCAGCTGTACAGAAACTGAGACTTTCACACAATAGCCTAAACTGGAGAGCTGAATCAAAGAGACCCTTGTTCTATGACGTGTGTATTTCTAATGTCAAACCACAATTTATGGAAGATGTTTATATTTTATTACTAGGAATAAGTAGGAATAATTAATATTTGTCATTTTAGAAATAATTGTGGTAGCACGGAATGTCTGCACCAAAGTATTGTTGGCGGGAGAGACCCCACATTGATATAATTTTAGAAAGGGCGTGAGAGACCGCATATGGATACATTTCAAGAAAAGAGCGAGAAAGACCGCGCATTGATATATTTTGTAATGGTAGCAGGAGGGATTGTCCGCACCAGAAAGCATTGTTGGCGCGAGAGACCGCACTTTAGCGTTCGTACGAAGTCAGTAGTAAGCGAGATGTGAAGCTAGTCGGTTGCAGGTCTGAAGCGAGAGGTTGAGAGGAGCGGTGTGCCTGCCAGCCACCAGCTATGATTTATATGAGATTATAAACGGATGTACAGAGACATCAGCTAACTATTATAATAAGAGGAACTAATATTATTGAATTTTTTGTTGTTGTTGAGAAACTCAAGACTACTTAAGGTATGTTTGCGCAATGCTAGTTGTAAGATTGTTGTAAAAAGTAAGTCCCATTTGAACGTTTGTAAAATCATTTCATTACCAACAGTAAATATTGGAAGAATCGTTTTCAGAATATAATTAATTTTTGCCAGCAATATTGCCTTACTGATTATAATCTAACCCAAAAGCCATCAACGTGAAACTTCGCAAAATTTGATTGTTGTCAAAAAAAATTAACTATGAATTATGTAACTTCAGTCAAATTAATTAAACAATAACGCCAGCTTTGCTATTAAAGAATAACGTCAGCATTGGTAATAAATACAGTCACTTATTATGACAGCCCACCAGCAGCTAACAGAGTATAGTAAAACAGAGTAAGTATATTCATGTCGCAGTTCGATGTAGCTCTCAGATAGCGATCCACTAACAGTAAAAAAGGTAAGGAACAGTTTTGGGTTGTTGCAGGTAATGACTGAGGGCCGCGACGACGACAAATTCTATGTTTTGTCGAAATAATCAGAAAATCACTTTTAATAAGCAGTATTTAAACTTGTATGCGAAAATTGCACTTATTATTATTGAGAAAGAATTAATTTCAAAGGGGAGACTTCATTTGTTATTATTAAGCAAGCGATAGAAATCCTAAGGGAAGGCTTCATAGGTTATTGCAAAAGGGAAGGTTGCGTAACAAAAGATATATAGAGGAGACGGAAGGTTTCATTGTATTGGGGATCAGAACGACGAGGAAAACACCACCACCAACAACAGAAAGCACCTTTAACTACTTCCTTCATATCGATTGGCAGAGTATGTATTACATGCGTAAACTTCAGAAGCTACACAAAATCATAATACGCTTAAAAGATGCATATTTGTACGATCAAGTGCAGATAGAATAACAGTATTACTGGTTTGTACTTAACATGCAGCACTCGTTTGCAGATTGATGAATTATTCTTTGGCTCTCTGTCTAATGATTTAGTTCTTCCTCTTGCGGGAGGAGGTAAGGTTTTAATTTTGTAATATGTGTTGTAGTTGGCAGAAGAGCCAACACCGTGTCACAAGAGGAGGCCGAAATGCACGCGTTTTAGCTCACGCAGGCTGGCCTGAGGAGGGAAGAACTATACTGACGTGAGGTCTCTGGAACATGACAAGGAATTAGAAATTAGAAACCGGACGTAATGGGTTTCATACTTAACTTTAATCCATTAATGATGAACGTCGCTCTTGACGGTACATGAGTCACAATACTATATGTTCAGAAGACATAGTAACCGAATGTGACGCCTTGCTAGTTCGTAGAAAATGACGTAGCCGAAGGCTATGCTAAACTGTCGTCTCTGCAAATGAGAGCGTAAGTAGTCAGTGAACCATCGCTAGCAAACTCGGCTGTACAACTGGTGCGAGTGCTAGGGAGTCTGTCTAGACCTGTCGTGTGGCGGCCCTCGGTCTGCAATCACTGATAGTGGCGACACGGGGTTCCGACGTATACTAATGGACCGCGGCCGATTTAAAGGCTACCACCTAGCAAGTGTGGTGTCTGGCGGTGACACCACAATATGTACAACAAAATAATATAGATATTGCAGGAAACTATATCTTCACATTAATTTTTAATAACCATCATAAATTACACGTCTTCCAGTTTAAAACGTTTCAACAAGCCCAAAACTGACCAGTTCTTAGCGTCATAACAAACAAACAACTCAACTAAGCACCTCATAACAATGTTGACAAGCGATACAACAGCTAGCATAAAAGACGCTGTGATTACATGTTTTACATGCAGAGAAACTTACACACGATTAACTGTTGATGTAAAGAAATATCTTTTAGTTATTTCTGAAAACAGTTACCGGAAACATTAAATATAATCGTAATAACTTTAAATGTAAGTAACTTCAGATGGAATTACAATTTTAAACTACATCGAAAATATAAAAGTAATTATGCTTTTAAAGAACGATACATTTCATGTTAAATGCATGTATCATGTTTATAAAGATACACTCTAAGACAAAAAAATTACACATCACGAACGAATTCGTTCTCGCTTCCCGCGCCCGGGTTCCCGGGTTTGATTCCCGGTGGCGTCAGGGAATTTCTTTGCCACGTGATGACTGGGTGTTGTGTGCTCTCCTTAGGTTAGTTAGGTTTAAGTAGTTCTAAGTTCTAGGAAACTGATGACCATAGATGTTAAGTCCCATAGTGCTCAGAGCCATTTGAACCGTTTTGAACGAAGGAGTTATGCAAATCGGCCATAGATTGATGTTCATACAGCTATCGACAGAAAAAGCAAAACTCTGAACTTAGGCGGTCGATGGTTGAATATGTCACGCTGGAGCGCAGTTTCACCCCGCAGCTGGCAAGGATGGTAAACAGGGGACACGTCGATACAAGGATACAAAGTCTTTGCGAATTTCATTCCGTGTACTCAGTTTGACAGTAACTGTGCTTCGCAGATAGGCGCTTAAACATTATACATAGATGTCAGCATTTGAGAGACGACGTGTATTTGTGCATGAAGAAGCTGGTAATCGGCGAATCGCTCGATGTTTGAATAGGAGCGAATACTGTTTGACGATGTTGGCAGGAATGGGTGAATCAGGGCCGAGCGCAGCATCAGGAAAAAAGCGGTCGACCTACAGAGACCACAGAACGTGAGGACAGAGTAACCGTCACAGAGGCAATCAGAGCCCGGATTCACCATCATCATCGACCTGAAGTGCAACTGGTGCTTCGGTGACCACATGGACCATTAATGGGCGGCTCACAGAAAGGGGGTGAGCTTACGGCGCCTCTTGCGCTGACTACCATTGACCTCTCTGTACCAACAAGCCGACTGCCGTAGTGTTGGGCACATTTGGCCTGGAATGTCATCTAATGGAGGAGGATTGTCTTCAGTGATCAGTTCCGTTTCGAACTGAACCTCCATGGCCAGGCACACAGCGATGGGATATCAACCTAACTGTCTTCGCTATACGGCTCGTCAACCAGGAGTGACGCCCAGGGATGCTATTTCATTTCATTGAAGGACCCTTACATCGACGATATTCTACACCTGCTTTGTTGCTCTTCGCGAGAAGCCATTTTGGTCTTACATTTCAGCAAGAGTTTCTACTGCGTGCTTTCCAAACCCTGCCTTAGCCAGCAAGCTCGCCAGGTCTCTTCCCAATTGAGAAAGTTTGAACATTATGAGCAGGACTCTACAACCAGCTCAGGATTAAAACAATCTAACGCGCCAATTGGGCAGAATTTAGCTCGATATTCTAAAGCGAACATCTAAGAACTCTTCAGTCAATGTCGAGCCGAATAAGTACACTCCTAGAAATGGAAAAAAGAACACATTGACACCGGTGTGTCAGACCCACCATACTTGCTCCGGACACTGCGAGAGGGCTGTACAAGCAATGATCACACGCACGGCACAGCGGACACACCAGGAACCGCGGTGTTAGCAGTCGAATGGCGCTAGCTGCGCAGCATTTGTGCACCGCCGCCGTCAGTGTCAGCCAGTTTGCCGTGGCATACGGAGGTCCATCGCAGTCTTTAACACTGGTAGCATGCCGCGACAGCGTGGACGTGAACCGTATGTGCAGTTGACTGACTTTGAGCGAGGGCGTATAGTGGGCATGCGGGAGGCCGGGTGGACGTACCGCCGAATTGCTCAACACGTGGGGCGTGAGGTCTCCACAGTACATCGATGTTGTCGCCAGTGGTAGGCGGATGGTGCACGTGCCCGTCGACCTGGGACCGGATCGCAGCGACGCACGGATGCACGCCAAGACCGTAGGATCCTACACAGTGCCGTAGGGGACCGCACCGCCACTTCCCAGCAAATTAGGGACACTGTTGCTCCTGGGGTATCGGCGAGGACCATTCGCAACCGTCTACATGAAGCTGGGCTACGGTCCCGCACACCGTTAGGCCGTCTTCCGCTCACGCCCCAACATCGTGCAGCCCGCCTCCAGTGGTGTCGCGACAGGCGTGAATGGAGGGACGAATGGAGACGTGTCGTCTTCAGCGATGAGAGTCGGTTCTGCCTTGGTGCCAATGATGGTCGTATGCGTGTTTGGCGCCGTGCAGGTGAGCGCCACAATCAGGACTGCATACGACCGAGGCACACAGGGCCAACACCCGGCATCATGGTGTGGGGAGCGATCTTCTACACTGGCCGTACACCTCTGGTGTTCGTCGAGGGGACACTGAATAGTGCACGGTACATCCAAACCGTCATCGAACCCATCGTTCTACCATTCCTAGACCGGCAAGGGAACTTGCTGTTCCAACAGGACAATGCACGTCCGCATGTATCCCGTGCCACCCAACGTGCTCTAGAAGGTGTAAGTCAACTACCCTGGCCAGCAAGATCTCCGGATTTCTCCCCCATTGAGCATGTTTGGGACTGGATGAAGCGTCGTCTCACGCGGTCTGCACGTCCAGCACGAACGCTGGTCCAACTGAGGCGCCAGGTGGAAATGGCATGGCAAGCCGTTCCACAGGACTACATCCAGCATCTCTACGATCGTCTCCATGGGAGAATAGCAGCTTGTATTGCTGAGAAAGGTGGATATACACTGTACTAGTGCCGACATTGTACATGCTCTGTTGCCTGTGTCTATGTGCCTGTGGTTCTATCAGTGTGATCATGTGATGTATCTGACCCCAGGAATGTGTCAATAAAGTTTCCCCTTCCTTGGACAATGAATTCACGGTGTTCTTATTTCAATTTCCAGGAGTGTACCTGCGTAAGGATCAGAACTGGACCCATTGCTCAATTTGTGCAGCTCTTTTTCTTGAATAAACCATTCAATTCTGAAAACGTAATCATTTGTTTGCCTCTAAGCGTACGTCATCTCTACCTATTTCCGTCTGATTCGGATAATTCGTTCCTTTTTCTTATTTTAGAGTATATAAGGATATCTTAGTTGCGGAATGTTGTAAAAATTACGCTAAATTTATAATTGCATTTTATACATGGTGTCTCTGACCTTTTTAGGTCAAATTGAAACGGGTGACTGTAATACTGAGATAGAGAACCAATGGTCGGAAATGCATGTTTATTGTACTACGGACATATGCAGCGTACACCGCAAGACAACAACGTAGCTAATAATAATAACTGTTCAAAGCGACGACCGCGTCTCAATGCATGCGTGGCGGCACTCTTTCAAAGATCCCTGGCGGCTGTTGTTCAGGAAGACAGGCAGCTGTGACCCCAGCAAGCGGGTCTTCATTCTCTCCAACGGGGTTTTCGTTCACCAATGTCTTGAAGTATAACCACAGAGGTAAAAGTCAGGGTTTGTGAATTCCGGCGATCGCGTTGGTCATAGAACAGAACCTCCCCTTCCAGTCCAACAAAGAGGCTACGTGTTATTCAGGTGCTCGTTGAAGTTAGCATCGAAGTGTGCTCGTGCAGTGTCGTCATGAGGCCACACATCCTTTCATGGACAAGGACAGCATGCACTGTAGCCACGTATGAACTGAGAATGGCGATCGTCAATTGGAACAGTTACTATGAGCTACGTTGTTCTTCTGTGGTGTACGATGTGTGTGCCCATAAAACAATAAATATGCATTTCCGACCATTCGTTCCCTACCTTAATATAATCGGTTGTGGATCCACTAACACCCGCTTCAGTCAGACGCCCTGTACACTCGAATCGTGTTGTACATTTAATATATGCTATTCTGCCATTTGTGGCGCAAGGTGGTGCAGTGAGTAGTTGCATTGCAATGTGTTTGAGTAAGTGTGATATAAGCAAGTGAATGTGAATATGTGCGACGCTCAATGTCCGCGCGATGCTACAATATCTGCATCTCCCTTTCAGAATGTTAGGGTAGCAACTGTAGAGCGAGACCAAGTTTTGTGTACAGTAAGAAAGTAGAAATGGATGTAGGCAGCGGTAGTTAAGTAGAGATTTAGTAACTTGTGCAGGACAGAGTGAAGGCTAGAACAACAACAACAACGACAACAAAGATGACAACATCAGAAAGTTCTGCCAACCACATTCTTTTCAGTGTATAAGTATAAACGTGTGTATGTTTGGGTGCACGATCACGCGCATTTGTGTGTGTGTGTGTGTGTGTGTGAGCAGGTGTGACGTATGCAGATAAGTGTGAATGTACGTGATGTCTGTCCTACAAGTCCCTGCCTCTCCCTTGCAGCATCTGGGGACACTCACCGGTGGCGGGCGGTGAGCTTGCCATGTACGCGTCCACCAAGCACGCGGTACGGGTTCTGCTGGAAGGCCTGCGGAAGGACCTGGTGGCCAGGAAGAGCAACATCCGCGTCGGGGTAAGCTGAGGTGTACCGCTAGCGCCAGCAGCGTTGTCCGATGCTCTCTGGAGCCGTAGCCGTGTCGTGTGTAACACTGATCACAGTGCAGTCCTTACACAACGTCTAAGACCTGATTATTGACCCCTTATACCGTTGTACTACCATTACGACTTTGTAATTTCAGTGAAGTGGGCATTAGGCCGTGGTGCAAGGCATGTTTGTATGTTTGTGTGGCAGTTTGTTTATTTATTTCTCAAGTAAAGACCTGGTGCCTGTTAATATAAAGCAGGTTGTACGTTGTGTGATTTTACATGTTATATCATACAAATTCAGTTTTATCAATAGAACATTTATTGTTGAAAATATTACAGAAGGATAACCACACACACACACACACACACATACACACACACACACACACACACACACACACACATACACACACACACACACACACTGTAAAGGCATTGCTTTCCCCGAAAGTCGATAATTTTTTTTTCTTTTGTGCATTACCTTGTCATAGTACGTATGTATCATTTATTTCAACTATTCTTTATTTGTTAATACGTCACATTGTTTCTTCATTCATTTTGCTATCATCATCATCATTATCATTTTAGACTGATTATGCCTTTCAGTGTTCAGTCTGGTGCATAGCCCCCTTATAAAGTTCCTCCATGATCCCCTATTCAGTGCTAACATTGGTGCCTCTTCTGATGTTAAAGCTATTACTTCAAAATCATTCTTAACCGAATCCAGGTACCTTCTCCTTGGTCTGCCCCGACTCCTCCTACCCTCTACTGCTGAACCCATGAGTCTCTTGGGTAACCTTGCTTCTCCCATGCGTGTAACATGACCCCACCATCTAAGCCTGTTTGCCCTGACTTCTACATCTATAGAGTTCATTCCCAGTTTTTCTTTGATTTCCTCATTGTGGACACCCTCCTGCCATTGTTCCCATCTACTAGTACCTGCAATCATCCTAGCTATTTTCATATCCGGAACCTCAACCTTGTTGATGAGGTAACCTGAATCCACCCAGCTTTCACTCCCATACAACAAAGTTAGTCGAAAGATTGAACGGTGCACAGATAACTTAGTCTTGGTACTGACTTCCTTCATGCAGAAGAGAGTAGATCGTAGCTCAGCGCTCACTTCATTAGCTTTGCTACACCTCGCTTGCAGTTCTTTCACTATGTTGCCATCCTGTGAGAATATGCATCCTAAGTACTTGAAAATGTCCACCTGTTCTAACTTTGTTCCTCCTACTTGGCACTCAATCCGGTTATATTTCTTTCCCACTGACATTACTTTCGTTTTGGAGATGCTAATCTTCATACCATAGTCCCTACATTTCTGATTTAGCTCTGAAATATTACTTTGCAAACTTTCAATCGAATCTGCCATCACAACTAAGTCATCCGCATATTCAAGACTGCTTATTTTGTGTTCACATATCTTGATCTCACCCAGCCAGTCTATTGTTTTCAACATATGATCCATAAATAATATGAACAACAGTGGAGACAGGTTGCAGCTAGGTCTTAACCCTGAAACTACTCTGAACCATGAACTCAATTTACTGTCAACTCTAACTGCTGCCTGACTATCCATGTAAAGACCTTTAATTGCTTGCAAAAGTTTGCCTCCTATTCCATAATCTCGTAGAACAGACAATAACTTCCTCCTAGGAACCCGGTCATATGTCTTTTCTAGATCTATATAGATACAATTCCCTGTTCCACTCATAACACTTCTCCATTATTTGCCGTAAACTAAAGATCTGGTCCTGACAACCTCTAAGTGGCCTATACCCACACTGATTTTCGTCCAATTCGTCCTCAACTAATACTCGCAAATTCCTTTCAACAATACCTGAGATGATTTTACCCACAACGCTGATTAAAGACATACCTCTGTAGTTGTTACAATCTTTTCTGTTTCCATGTTTAAAGATTGGTGTGATTACTGCTTTTGTCCAGTCTGATGGAACCTGTCCCGACTCCCAGGCCATTTCAATTATCCTGTGTAGCCATTTAAGACCTGACGTTCCACTGTATTTGATGAGTTCCGACTTAATTTCATCCACCCCAGCTGCTTTATTGCACTGCAATCTATTGACCATTTTCTCCACTTCCTCAAATGTGATCCTATTTCCATCATCATTCCTATCCCCTTCTACCTCCAAATCTGAATCATTGCTGATCGTATTTTCACCTACATTAAGCAACTCTTCAAAATATTCCCTCCATCTGCCCAAGGCATCCACAGGATTCACCAGCAGTTTTCCTTACCTGTCCAAAATACTTGTCATTTCCTTCTTACCTCCCTTTCGAACACTGCTAATTACACCCTAGAATGGTTTTCCAGCAGCTTGACCCATAGTCTCCAACCTGTTTCCAAAGTCTTCTCAAGATTTCTTCTTGGATGCTGCAATTATCTGTTTGGCTTTGTTTCTTTCTTCAAGATAACTTTCTCTGTCTACCTGAGGTCTAGTATGTAGCCATTTTATTTAGCCACTTCTAGTACTGTGTCCCTGTACCTTGTCCATTCCTTTTCCAATGACTGTAACTGACTACATTCAACTAACTGGTACCTTTCTGAGATTGCTGTTGTGTACTTGAGCCTGATTTCATTATCCTGAAGTTTCTCCACTCTTATCCTCCTACATATGGACCTGACCTCCTGCACTTTCGGCCTCACAATCCCAATTTCACTGCAGATTAAATAATGATCAGTGTCATCGAAGAATCCCCTGAATACACGTGTGTCCCTCACAGCCTTCCTGAATTCCTGATCTGTTATTATATAGTCAATGATAGATCTGGTTCCCCTGCCTTCCCAAGTATACCGGTGAATGTTCTTATGTTTAAAAAAGGAGTTTGTGATTACTAAGCCCATACTGGAACAGAAATCCAAGAGTTGGTTCCCGTTCCTGTTGGCCTCCATATCCTCTTCAAATTTACCCATAACCTTTTCATACCCTTCTGTTCGATTTCCAATCCTGGCATTAAAATCACCCATGAGCAGAACACTGTCCTTGTCCTTTACTCTAACAACTACATCACTGAGTGCCTCATAAAAACTATCCATCTTATCTTGATCTGTCCCTTCACAATGCGAATATACTGACACAATCCTAATTGTCTTGCTAAACACTGTCAAATCTATGCACATCAGTCGTTCGTTTACATACCTTACTGCAACTACGCTGGGTTCCATTTTTTTCCTGATGAAAAGCCCTACACCCCATTGTGCTATTCCTGCTTTGACTCCTGACAGATAGACCTTGTATTTTCCCACTTCCTCTTCTTTCTCACCCCTTACCCGAATGTCACTAACAGCTAAAACGTCCAGCCCCATCTTACTTGCAGCCTCTGCCAGCTCTACCTTCTTCCCAGGGTAGCCCCCATTGATATTAATTGCTCCCCATCTCGTTACCATTTGTTTGCCAAGTCGTGTCTTAGGAGTCCCTGGTTTGTCAGTTAGGGGTGGGACTCCGTCACCTCCAAAGGTCCGAGGCATTTTGCTCTGATTGTTGCCAGCATCATATTTAAAGTATCGGGGAAGCAGGTTGCTAGCCTTACTTGCACCGAGTCCCATTGAGTTTTACCCCTAACGGTTGAGGGACTAACCGGTGTATTTGGTAGTCTTTGCCGTATGAGCACAAAGGTGAATCAGAATATGCCCGAGATGCCCAGCCTTATTCCAAAGTAACTGGTATCCCGACTGTCGGGACCACTTACTTAGCCACTCATACGTTGCACGTGGTTCATGAACTAGGACATGACTACAGGAACCCACACCATGAGTCATTTTGCTACTGTTTTATATTTTATATTGTACTAATATGAATGTTCTGGTTTTATATGCTTTGTAAAACTTTGGTTAGGCTAGGAGAAGTACTGTGTCAGAGAGAGAGAGCGAACGACTATCGATAGAGGGAGTGTGAGTTGTTGTGGTATCGTGGCCGGTTCGCGGATGGAGTTGTTGATGTTGTGGTCTGCAGTCCTGAGACTGGTTTGATTCAGCTCTCCATGCCACTCTATCCTGTGCAAGCATGTTCATCTCCCAGTACCTACTGCAACCTACATCCTTCTGAATCTGCTTAGTGTATTCATCTCTTGGTCTCCCTCTACAATTTTTACCCTCCACGCTGCCTTCCAGTACTAAATTGGTGATCCCTTGATGCCTCATAACATGTCCTACCAACCGATCCCTTCTTCTAGTCAAGTTGTGCCACAAACTTCTCTGCTCCCCAATCCTTTTCAATACCTCCTCGTTAGTTATGTGATCTACCCATCTGATCTTCAGCATTCTTCTGTAGCACCACATTTCGAAAGCTTATATTCTCTTCTTGTCCAAACTATTTATCATCCATCTTTCGCTTCCATACATAGCTACACTCCATACAAATACTTTCAGAAACGACTTCCTGACAAATCTATACTCGATGTTAACAAATTTCTCTTCTTCAGAAACGCTTTCCTTGCCATTGCCAGTCTACATTTTATATTCTCTCTACTTGGACCATCATCAGTTATTTTACTCCCTAAATATCAAAACTCCTTTACTACTTTAAGTGTCTCATTTCCTAATCTAATCCCCTCAGCATCACCCGACTTAATTCGACTACATTCCATTATCCTCGTTTTGCTCTTGTTGATGTTCATCTTATATCCTCCTTTCAAGACAGTGTCTTCTCCGTTCAACTGCTCTTCCAAGTCCTTTGCTGTGTCTGACAGAATTGCAATGTCATCGGCGAACTTCAAAGTTGTTATTTCTTCTCCATGAATTTTAATACCTACTCCGAATTTTTCTTTTGTTTCCTTTACTGCTTGCTCAATATACAGATTGAATAACATCGGGGAGAGGCTACAACCCTGTCTTACTCCCTTCCCAACAACTGCTTCCCTTTCATATAGCTCGACTCTTATAACTGCCATCTGGTTTCTGTACAAATTGTAATAGCCTTTCGTTCCCTGTATTTTAACCCTGCCACCTTTAGAATTTGAAAGAGAGTATTCCAGTCAACATTGTCAAAGGCTTTCTCTAAGTGTACAAATGCTAGAAACATAGGTTTGCCTTTCCTTAATCTTTCTTCTAAGATAAGTCGTAAGGTCAGTATTGCCTCATGTGTTCCAGTATTTCTACGGAATCCAAACTGATCTTCCCCGAGGTCCGCTTCTACTTGTTTTTCCATTCGTCTGTAAGGAATTCGTGTTAGTATTTTGCAGCTGTGGCTTATTAGACTGGTTGTTCGGTAATTTTCACATTTGTCAACACCTGCTTTCTTTGGGATTGGAATTATTATGTTCTTCTTGAAGTCTGAGGGGAATTTCGCCTGTTTCATACACCTTGCTCACCAGATGGTAAAGTTTTGTCAGGACTGGCTCTCCCAAGGCCGTCAGTAGTTCTAATGGAATGTTGTCTACTCCGGGGGCCTTCTTTCGACTCAGGTCTTTCAATGCTCTGTCAAACTCTTCACGCAGTATCGCATCTCGCATCTCATCCTCATCCACATCCTCCTCCATTTCCATAATATTGTCCTCAAGTACATCGCCCTTGTATAGAACCTCTATATACTCCTTCCACCTTTCTACTTTCCCTTCTTTGTTTAGAACTGGATTTCCATCTGAGCTCTTGAAGTTCGTAAAAGTGGTTCTCTTATCTCCAAAGGTCTCTTTAATTTTCCTGTAGGCAGTATCTATCTTACCCCTAGTGAGATAAGCCTCTAGATCCTTACATTTGTCCTATAGCCACCCCTGCTTAGCCATTTTGCACTTCCTGTCGATCTCATTTTTGAGACGTTTGTATTCCTTTTTGCCTGCTTCATTTACTGCATTTTTCTATTTTCTCCTTTCATCAATTAAATTTAATATTTCTTCTGTTACCCAAGGATTTCTACTAGCCCTCGTCTTTTTACCTACTTGATCCTCTGCTGCCTTCACTACTTCATCCCTCAAAGCTACCCATTCTTCTCCTACTGTATTTCTTTCCCCCATTCCTGTCAATTGTTCCCTTATGCTCTCCCTGAAACTCTGTAGAACCTCTGGTTCTTTCAGTTTATCCAGGTCGCATCTCCTTAAATTCCCATCTTTTTGCAGTTTCTTCAGTTTTAATCTACAGGTCATAACCAATAGATTGTGGTCAGAGTGCACATCTGCCCCTGGAAATGTCTTACAATTTAAAACCTGGTTCCTAAATCTCTGTCTTACCATTACATAATCTATCTGATACCTTTTAGTATCTCCAGGGTTCTTCCATGTATACAACCTTCTTTCATGATTCTTAAACCAAGTGTTAGCTATGATTAAGTTGTACTCTGTGCAAAATTCTACCAGGCGGCTTCCTCCTTCATTTCTCTCCCCCAATCCATATTCACCTACTACGTTTCCTTCTCTCCCTTTTCCTACAACCGAATTCCAGTCACCCATAAGTATTAAATTTTGGTCACCCTTCACTATCTGAATAATTTCTTTTATTTTATCATACATTTCTTCAATTTCTTCGTCATCTGCAGAGCTAGTTGGCATATAAACTTGTACTACTGTAGTAGGTGTGGGCTTCGTATCTATCTTGGCCACAATAATGCGTTCACTATGCTGTTTGTAGTAGCTTACCCGCATTCCTATTTTCCTATTCATTATTAAACCTACTCCAGCATTACCGCTATTTGATTTTGTGTTTATAACCCTGTAGTCACCTGACCAGAAGTATTGTTCCTCCTTCCACCGAACTTCACTAACTCCCACTATATCTAACTTTAACCTATCCATTTCCCTTTTTTAATTTTCTAACCTACCTGCCCGATTGAGTGATCTGTCATTCCACGCTCCGATCCGTAGAACGCCAGTTTTCTTTCTCCTGATATCGACATCCTCTTGAGTAGTCCCCGCCCGGAGATCCGAATGGGGGACTATTTTACCTCCAGAATATTTTATCCAAGAGGACGCCATCATCATATGACCATACAGTAAAGCTGCATGCCCTCGGGAAAAATTACGGCCGTAGTTTCCCCTTGCTTTCAGCCGTTTGCAGTACCAGCACAGCAAGGCCGTTTTAGTTAGTGTTACAAGGCCAGATCAGTCAATCATCCAGACTGTCGCCCCTGCAACTACTGAAAAGGCTGCTGCCCCTCTTCAGGAACCACACGTTTGTCTGGCCTCTCAACATATACCCCACCGTTGTGGTTGCACCTACGGTACGGCTATCTGCATCGCTGAGGCACGCAAGCCTCCCCACCAACGGCAAGGTCCATGGTTCATGGGGGATTTGCGGATGGAGAAACGTTGCAAAGTTCAGCGTGAAAGACCGTGATACGCGGGGGAAGAATTAATTACAGTGCGTCCACTGTGTTAATAGGAGATCGTGTATTATTAAGTGAACAGTAAAACCTGAAAAGTATATGGGGTGTTTGCGTTGACGATACTGTGTGAACTTATGACTATTAGCCATGAACCAGACACCATTGTCGTGTGGAGACACTAACTATTAGAATTGCGTGAAAGTGGAACAAACCAAAATGTTAAGAAAAGGACAGTGCTGTGATTTGATCAAGAAACATTTATTATATCATCCAAACTGTCTTAAAGACGACGACATAAATTGAACTGATGTTTAACGGACTGTTACAGTGATAAACACATGTGACTGATTTCCTGTGGCAGCACGATGAAAGAACTGTGCGAAGTATTGGCATTAACCGGCTATATGTCGTAAATACTAAAGACATTGCATGATTCCGACCTACGTGCACTGCGTGATTAATGAACTTTTAATAACAAAACGTCGCGCGCGCGTAACGACAACGCACACACTGGAACTATTATTATGGCGCCAGTGCTGCCAGCTGATTCCACTACAACGGAGACGTAGACCACCGCCGTAACTGGAATATTAATGAAACTGGAGGATCCATCATTATCTTCACGCCACGAACCGGGATCAACTTCACAAATCGTCCGCGCGGACCACCGCTGACGTCATCGCACTGTCTGCAGCAACAGTTAAGACACTAAAAGAAAATTATTACGCTCTCTCTCATTTCAAAATTAAAGACAATTGCAGTTAAATTATCTATTTTAAAAATACTGTCACAATATCAATGTTCAATTTTGTTTAGTTCCAATAAATATTCTTTCCATTCCTGGTATTTCGTCTTGTTGACAGTGTTGAAAAGCCGCCAAAATAAAGTTCAATTAATAATTTTCTTTCAAAATTCTTCTCAGACATTTTGCTGCTCATCATAATTTTATTTTAATGTTTGTGTGTAACTTCTTTTGGAGGGAGTACATATTTATTTTTTTGTGCGGTAAAATTTGCTACCATAAAATTACGTCTATTACCAGCTGATGCTGTCCACCATTACGGCTTAAAAACTGACCAATAGTATTTTTGCACCTATTTTCTCATTGACAGTCAACTTCAAAACAAAATTATTTGTTTTGTGGGCATCTAGTAGTTGCGCTATGTCTATGTAGGCCCCTACAATATCTTTTTTTTTTACTTTTGCAGCTTTACTGGAATTATATTGACTTGAATTGTTAATTTGGTCCCCGTTAAAGTGATTTGTCGCATCTGTATAATAATTGTACTGAATTACCTAATTTACTTTTTTTATTACGTAAACATAGGCATACCATATTTAGATTAAAATTGACATCTTATTGGCCCCAAATAAGATTCTGCACGTTCTGACACAGAATATGGCAATTTTTTTCCGTCCATGACCAACAGGGGTAGTCAGATTCCTTGTATAGGTCAAGTTTCATTATTTAAAAGGTTTTTTTTCAGAAGTAGATAACCAATTTCTTTACACACACCACACTTTTGCTCTTAAAGAGCACAGGTGGACTAAACTACACTCCTGGACATGGAAAAAAGAACACATTGACACCGGTGTGTCACACCCACCATACTTGCTCCGGACACTGCGAGAGGGCTGTACAAGCAATGATCACACGCACGGCACAGCGGACACACCAGGAACCGCGGTGTTGGCCGTCGAATGGCGCTAGCTGCGCAGCATTTGTGCACCGCCGCCGTCAGTGTCAGCCAGTTTGCCGTGGCATACGGAGCTCCATCGCAGTCTTTAACACTGGTAGCATGCCGCGACAGCGTGGACGTGAACCGTATGTGCAGCTGACGGACTTTGAGCGAGGGCGTATAGTGGGCACGCGGGAGGCCGGGTGGACGTACCTCCGAATTGCTCAACACGTGGGGCGTGAGGTCTCCACAGTACATCGATGTTGTCGCCAGTGGTCGGCGGAAGGTGCACGTGCCCGTCGACCTGGGACCGGACCGCAGCGACGCACGGATGCACGCCAAGACTGTAGGATCCTACACAGTACCGTAGGGGACCGCACCGCCACTTCCTAGCAAATTAGGGACACTGCTGCTCCTGGGGTATCGGCGAGGACCATTCGCAACCGTCTCCATGAAGCTGGGCTACGGTCCCGCACACCGTTAGGCCGTCTTCCGCTCACGCCCCAACATCGTGCAGCCCGCCTCCAGTGGTGTCGCGACAGGCGTGAATGGAGGGACGAATGGAGACGTGTCGTCTTCAGTGATGAGAGTCGCTTCTGCCTTGGTGCCAATGATGGTCGTATGCGTGTTTGGCGCCGTGCAGGTGAGCGCCACAATCAGGACTGCATACGACCGAGGCACACAGGGCCAACACCCGGCATCATGGTGTGGGGAGCGATCTCCTACACTGGCCGTACACCTCTGGTGATCGTCGAGGGGACACTGAATAGTGCACGATACATCCAAACCGTCATCGAACCCATCGTTCTACCATTCCTAGACCGGCAAGGGAACTTGCTGTTACAACAGGACAATGCACGTCCGCATGTATCCCGTGCCACCCAACGTGCTCTAGAAGGTGTAAGTCAACTACCCTGGCCAGCAAGATCTCCGGATCTGTCCCCCATTGAGCATTTTTGGGATTGGATGAAGCGTCGTCTCACGCGGTCTGCACGTCCAGCACGAACGCTGGTCCAACTGAGGCGCCAGGTAGAAATGGCATGGCAAGCCGTTCCACAGGACTACATCCAGCATCTCTACGATCGTCTCCATGGGAGAATAGCAGCCTGCATTGCTGCGAAAGGTGGATATACACTGTACTAGTGCCGACATTGTGCATGCTCTGTTGCCTGTGTCTATGTGCCTGTGGTTCTGTCAGTGTGATCATGTGATGTATCTGACCCCAGGAACGTGTCAATAAAGTTTCCCCTTCCTGGGACAATGAATTCACGGTGTTCTTATTTCAATTTCCAGGAGTGTATATTGCCAATTCCTTTTTCTGCCTTCCTAGCTCCCCAAACTTCCCTCATTCTCTCGCTGTGTTTCTGTTTCCGGTCCTCTGTCCATGCTTCTTGTCAGCTTCCTGCTGTCTTCGGCTTCATCTTGGTTGCCTTTTTGGTTGCCCGTATTTCTTTCATCTTCCGGTTATGATCTTGTTTGCGTTCTTCGGTATATTTTAGGCCTGTTCGTTTGTCACAGTGTATCTCATTTAGTTTACTTTTCTTAGTGATGTTTCTGAGTTTTATTCTGTCGTTTATTGTGTGTGCTGTTATGTTGAGTTGTTTCAGGTCGTTTTTGAACTTTGCCACCCATTTGTTGTTACTAGTGGTTACCCAGGTCTTTTTGGTCAGACTGTGTGATGGCATTCTGTATAGGTGTCCATAGAATTGTAGTCTACCTTTCCTAATCTTTTCTGTGGTTGTCTCTGTATGTTTGTATAGTTCCTCTGAACGTTTCTTGATCCATATTCAATTGCAGTTAGTTGCGCCAAATATTTTCCTAAGTATTTTCCGTTCTACTTTTTCTAGTTGTCTGATACGTGTATGCCCTAGGATTAATGTGGTCTCTGCTGCATACAGTACTTCGGGGAGCACCACCGTGTCGTAGTGGCGTAATTTGGCTTTTTGTGATGATATCACACTACTTTGTATGCCTTGGTCCATTTAAGTTTTTCTTTCTTCGTTTGAGTCTCTATTATGTCCGCTCATTTGTAGTGTTTCACTGAGGTATTTGAAGGTTACAATTTTGTAAATCGTGCCGTACTTTGTGTTCAGGGATGAGGTTTTCTTTGTGCTCATAAACTGTGTCTTTTCGTAAGAGATTTGTAGTCCCGTCTTGGAAGCGATTTCGTGCAGTTTTTCAATAGCTTCTATTGTTTCGTTTATATCTTTCGTGACAGTTACCAAATCGTCTGCATAAGCCAAGCATTTAATCTGTAGGTTTCCTAAAGTTATCCCCTGTTGTGATATTTTCCATTCTTTTATTACCTTATCTAACACTTGACTGTAAAGGAGAGGTGAAAGGCCATCGCCTTGTTGGACACCTATGCGCATTTTAAAGGGCTGTGATAGTTCCCCACAGAACTTTACTTTGGAGGTAGTGTTGGTCAAGATTTGCTCTATGATAGTCTGTGTTTTGTTGTCTACTTTCTATTGAGCTAGAATTTTGAAGAGAGTTTTCCAGTCGATAGAACCGTACGTCTTTTTGAAGTCGACAAATGTAATGATCAGGTTCTCTTTGTGTTATAAAATCAGTTTCAGGTTCTAAATTTATTCACCGCCCTTATCGGAAGTCTGCTTGGTATTCTCCAATCAACTGGTCGGTCTGGCATTCTAGTCTGTTCAGTAAAGCTTTAGAGAGGATCTTGTATGTGACCGGTAGTAGGGATATTCCTCTGTAGTTGTTCGGGTCAGTCTTGTCACCTTTTTATTTATATTGGGTGTATCAGGGGTGTTTTCCAGTCGACAGGAATTTTCATTGTCTCCCAGATATCTTCCAAGTTCCTGTGTATGTCTTTGGTGATTTCTGGGTCTTGTAACTTCCAGATTTCCGTGATGATGCCGTCTTGTCCTGGTGCTCTACGATTCTTGAGTGACTAGATTATTTCTTTAACTTCTTCTAGAGTTGCAGGTTCACTATATGGATTGTACGTATCCGTTTCTGTCATCAGTTCTTCCATCTGGTCTTCTGAAGCACAAGTTGGGTGGTTGTTATCCAGTCATATTTTCTCTGTACTTTCTATAGACGTTTCTTGTGTTGTTCTTCGTGAAGTCGGATTCGATCTCCGTCAGTCGCCGTTTATCATGCTGTCGTTTTTCACTGCGAATGATTTTGCTTGATTGTTTCTGCGTTTTCAGGAAGTTCATCCAGTTCTCTGGGAATTTATGGCTCTAAATTTTTTCCATGCACTGGTTCGTTGGTCAATAGGTTGGTCACATGTGTGATTCCACCAACGGTGTTTCCTTATGCGTGGTGCTTGTGGTAGTTTCATGGCCTTTCGGATTCTACCTGAAAGTTATGTCCAGTCTGTCGTTTTCTCCATTTTAATTTTGTCTAATATATGTGTCTGGTTTAAAGTAAGGTATTCTGGATCTGGTCTAACAGTTTTTTTTCTTCTGGAGATTTTTCTCGCGCAAAAGACGAATCCTGATATGTAGTACGTGGTGGTGCGATTCGAAGTAGCCTTTACGGGTGTCTATGTTCAAAATTTCTCTTTGTGAGTCTTTCTGGACTATTACGTGGTAGATTTGTAGTTTTTGCTTTCCGCTGGGGAATTTGCACGCAGTATGTTTCCGTGTTAGTTTCTTGAATTTTGTTGACATAATAGCGAGTCGTGGGATTTGCAAAAGTCTATCAGGTGTTTTCCATTTTTGTTTGTGTCTTTGTGTGGAGTATGTTTTTCTGTGGTATGTCTGTATTCCTATTCTTTTCCTAGTTTAGCGTTGAAGTCTACCAGTATTATTTTGACTCTTTGTTCAGGAATTTTCCTGATAGTTTCTTCCATTGTCGTCCAGAAGTCATCAATTTCGTCCGGCTTTTTCCTGTTGTAGTCGTTAATCGGTGTATGTGCGTTGATTATTGTGTAGGATTTGTTGGCTGATTTCACTGTGATGGTGCTGATTCTTTGGTTTGGTGACGAAAAGTCGATTGTACTGTCCGTAACGGATCTTTGTACTGCCAATCCTGTTCCAAAAAGCCGTACGTTTTTCAGTTGGCTCGATGGTTTTCCTTTCTATCGTGTTTCTTGCAGTGCACATATTTTGATTTGAAATTTTTCGAGAGTGTCTGTGAGTTGTTTCATCTTCCCTGTCTTCATCAGTGTATTCACGTAGCGTGTACCGATGTAGTGTTTGCGTTTGGTCTTGAGAGAGTTTGAGAAGCTCCGATCCTTCTCATGGCGTCCGTGAGCTTCCGAAATCCGATGCTTACGACGATCCCAGTCTATTGACTGGGGCCCGAAGTAATGAGATTTTTCTCGTTGTAGCCTACCATAATGATGTTTAGTGGTTGGGTATATGGCATGCTGCCGAGTGCAACCTGACTTTCCAGATCAGGAGGTTGGTTCAGACCGCCACTGACATGTGGAGCAGACGCCTTTTGTAGCCGCCCACTGTGGGAACAGACGCTACTAGTAGTTTTGGTCCGCCCCGAGTATTTCATTTCCTCGGTACCACCTATATCTAGGAGGCATTCCCCTATCCGCCACGTGGGGAGGCGCTCGGTTGCGGGTCTACTAACCGCTCCGATGTATACAATTTAGTTTAAACTTGTTGCTTAGATAATGATAATGAATTAAAGATACATAATAGTGTGTTTAATGAAGAAATAAGAAATGACAGCAATTTCACTTAGTTATGATGTGACAGTTCCTCCCTTTATAACATCTGTGTGTATAGTTACATTTATTACATATGTTGTTTTGACAGCGATAATACATAATTTAATGTGTTGATTAGTTAGGTTATAATTTGTGTCCGAACTTAAGGTAACATTGGAGCTTGAGAGTTTATTTTAATGTCAGTCAGCTGCATCATGTGCGAGGGCTCGGAAAAACTTGGAGCCAGTCAAATCTGAAGCGAAAGAAGAAGAAATGTCACAACTTCAGCTAGTGTTACTGGATATGAAATGGTGTAACAAAGAGAGACATAGAGAGTTACATTTTCATATTGATTCGACTTAGTGTTGCAGAACCTTCGTTTACCTTTGCAATGTTTGTATGTTTATCTCGTCTTCACTTCCTTCGTGTGATACAGTATTCTATTCCGTGTCTGTGCTCGTGTCTGTGTCGCTTTCTGTGTACTGTTGGTCTGTCCGATGTTCAAATGGTTCAAATGGCTCTGAGCACTATGCGACTTTACTTCTGAGGTCATCAGTCGCCTAGAACGTTGAACTAATTAAACCTAACTAACCTAAGGACACCACAAACATCCATGCCCGAGGCAGGATTCGAACCTGCGACCGTAGCGGTCGCTCGTTTCCACACTGTAGCGCTTAGTACCGCACGGCTACGCCGCTCGGCATGTCAGATGTGGAACCTGTCTTGTTCTGACGTATGGTCTCTACTGTTGGTATGGCGCATATAGCGCTCGTGCTACTTCGTCTACGATTTCAATTATAGAGTTCCAGTCATCTTCTCTGCGTATTAACTGTCCTAAGTCACTGGTTTCCTAAATTCGGCATCGTGTCTTAGGGCATCGAAGATGAGCACTGTGTGTTCAGGTGTGTCACTCTCACCACAGGAACAAGTATGAGTCTGTTTTGGGACAAACCTGTGGAGGTACACGGGACACGGGCCAAGGGCCGTGAAAAAGTGCACCATGCCGCGTCTTGGATTTCTGCTCTTCAGATTCATCCGCTAACGTTTCGACTCCTAAAGCTGGAAATCTCCCCAGAGGTTACACGGACGTGGTCAGACGCATTTCTAAATCAGACAGGCCCATCAAGCCGAGCTGTTTACACGTAACGGTGCAACTGTCGTCGGGCAGTGACATCGTTCCACCGCTGCCGCAGATGGCCGAGCGTCTCTGTTGGGTATTAAGGAGCATCGAACTGCAGGAGAGTTGATACTGTCTCCTTTGTTTAGCACTAAGGCCCACAAATGACACCGAAAGACCATCAAAAAATGGTCCAAATGGCTCTGAGCACTATGGGACTAAACAGCTGTGGTCATCAGTCCCCTAGAACTTAGAAATACTTAAACCTAAGTAACCTAAGGACATAACACACATCCATGACCGAGGCAGGATTCGAACCTGCGACCGTAGCAGTCACACGGTTCCAGACTGCGCGCCTAGAACCGCGAGACCACCGCGGCCGGCAAAGACCATCATATTCGATTCTAATTTACTTTGGTGTTATCACTGTAGACACATTACTGTGCTAGGAGAACAAAGAAGAAACAGAAATTAAAAGAAGAAAAAAAGAAAGGAAACAACGTCAACAGGAAATAAGTATTATACAAGCTGTGGGTCCAGTTGATTCTATATACCCATTTAAATAGTCGTTTGGTTACCAGTTCCCCAGGTGATTTAAAACTTAAGCCTGATGTATAGGGAGCAGACGGGAGATCTTAACGTAATTTATGAAACAATTTTTATTTTATTTCAAAGTTTTTTAACTCCTATACCGTTAAATTTTTCTTTCCTTTCTCAATTAAAGCAAGATAAGTAGTTTCGGTTGCTTTCTACAGCCGTCTTCAAATCGTCCAGACCGAAAAAAAAGCGGTGAATATGCAGTAAAAACTACCATTAGCTGTAATCATGCAGTTGCAAACATTCATATTGTCAGCCAACGAGACCATGACATTCGTCAACGAGACTATGACCAACAAGAATGTGACATTCCTATTGTGGGCCAGCAAGGCTATGACATTATGAAGTTACAAAGTACGTAATCTTGTTGGCTCACAAAACCAGTGCATGTAATTTCATGACTAAAGCTAACACTGTTAGTTTTCACTGCTTATACACCGAATTTTTGGTGTTTGGACGATGTGAAAGTGATTCTAGAAGGCAGCCGAAACTGGTAATCGTTCAAATGGCCCAAATGGCTCTGAGCACTATGCGACTTAACTTCTGAGGTCATCAGTCGCCTGGCTGCAGCGCCTAGAACCGCACGGCCACTCCGGCCGGCTGGTAATCGTTCTTTAATTGGACAAGGAAAGAAAAAATTGCGACGTTGGTGTTACAAATCTTTCAAATTAAAAACAATTCATAGATTTAAAATAATCTTCGTAAATGGTATCCATGCTATGTAAACTGAAAGTGGAGTGGAGGGAAAGGAAGCGAAAGCGAAGCAACACATGATGTCAGCTGCATCGTGTTTTAATGCGGCCAGCGGCGTCTAGTGGAAATATATGTGAGACCGGGAATCGAACGGGGATCTGCTTCCTACTGGGCAGTCGCGTTAACCATTGTGGCATCCGCACACAGTGTTTATCATAACTGCGCGTACAGTCTCGGCGCGGTCCTCGGCCGACCCACATTCCCACCGAGCGACACCTGTCCACAGTCTCCGTCCATGTCCTGCACGCTCGCTACTTTGAGATTCCTTTGGGGCACCGAGCGAGGTGGTGCAGTGGCTGGAATACTGGACTCGCGTTCGGGAGGACGACGGTTCAAACCCGCGCTCGGCCATCCAGCCTTAGGTTTTCCCTGATTTCCCTAACTCACTCCAAGAAAATGCCGGGATGGTTCCTCTGAAAGGGCACGGCTGATTTCCTCCCCATCCTTTACACAACCTGAGCTTGTGCTCCGTCTCTAATGACCTCGATGTCGACGGGACGTTAAATCAATCTTCCATCCTTCCTTCACGTTCGCACTGAAGGTGGTGGATTTGTTGCCCATCGAGGAGGATGGTGCAGTGGTAAACGCAAGGGCCTAATAAGTGGCACATCCTGGGTTCGAATCCCGGTCTTGCACACATGGCGCCGCTGACTCCGCATAAAGCCCAGATACAGCTGACATCACGAGCCCCTTCTCTTCCCTTTCCTTTGTCTCCTCTCCAGCTTCAATTTACATATTACGCATCACAGCTGTGAATTCCGCATGGCCGGCCGAGATGGCCCAGCCGTTCTAGGCGCTACAGTCTGGAACTGCGTGACTGCTACGGTCGCAGGTTCGAATCCTGCCTCGGGCATGGATGTGTGTGATGTCCTTAGGTTAGTTAGGTTTAAGTAGTTCTAAGTTCTAGGGGACTGATCACCTCAGATATTATGTCCCATAGTGCTCAGAGCCATTTGAACCATTTGAACCAATTCCGCATGGTCTCTGTTCTTTAGGACTTGTCCGAATGAACAGACATCACGCATTCATATAAATGTTATCCATGCCTTCCGCTTTATTTGAATGATAGGCTCCAAAAGCTGTATGAAAGCCTGAGCCTAATATTGGGCCATGTATATCTTCCATATCTACTCCCATTTTAGAATTTTAGACGCCTTAATTCGTTTCCATCTATCCGATCTTCGCATAACAGTGAAATTCCCGTTGTGATCTGGATTTCACGGAAGATTGTTTTGATTTTTATGTACTGTTGAATCTGACCTTCCAACGATCATTACTTTCTCGGTTTCTTCAAAACTTCCCAGCAACCATTTCGCTTTATCTTCGGTGCACTTACATTGATTTCATTCGTAGGTGATTTCTATTGCTATACTCCTTTCTTATCTAAGGATTTTATTTGTATTTACTTCATTCGTCAATCGATTTAAGTTTTGCTTCTACACACATCCCAGAACTCCTAAAGATAGAGGTTGACTGTGGATATTGTATCACAGACACAGTCCCTTTGACTGTTCAGAGATGTCACTAATCCCGCCCAAAGATGTAAATAACTAAGCATGAGCAGCGCCTACTAGATGGAGGGAGTCCGACGGCAGATCAGTTCCAGTCATTCCACCAGGAAGGAGGTACAAGGATCGTGTTATCTGTACTTCAACCATGCATAGACGGTCAATACCACGTCTAGATCGCGTTCGCGTTGTTACTTTGTGCCAGAAAGGGCTCTCAACAAGGCAAGTGTCCAGGCTTCTCAGAGTGAACCAAAGCGATGTTGTTGGACATGGAGGAGATACAAAGAGAGACAGGAACTGTCGATGAAATGAAACTTAACGGCAGATTAAAACTATGTGCCGGACCGAGACTCGAACTCGGGACCTTTGCGTTTCGCAGGCAAGTGCTCTACCAACTGAGCTACGCAAGCACGACTCACTCCCCGTCCTCACAGCTCCAATTTTACTAGTACCTCGCCTCCTGCCTTCCAAAGTTCACAGAAGCTCTCCTGCGAACCTTGAAGAACTAGAACTCCTCGAAGAAAGGATATTGCGGAGACATGGCTTAGCCACAGCCTGGGGGATGTTTCTAGAATGAAATTTTCACTCTACAGTGGAGTGTGCGCTGAGTTGGTAGAGCACTTGCCTGCGAAAGGCAAAGGTCCCGAGTTCGAGTCTCGGTCCGACACACAGTTTTAATCTGCCAGGAAATTTCATAACAGCACACACTCCGGTGTAGAGTGAAAATTTCATTCTAGAAACATCCCCCAGGCTGTGGCTAAGCCATGTCTCCGTAATATTCTTTCTTCGAGGAGTGCTAGTTCTGGAAGGTTCGCAGGAGAGGTTCTGTGAAGTTTGGAAGGCAGGAGACGAGGTACTGGTGGACTTGGAGCTGTGAGGACGGGGCGTGAGTCGTGCTTGGGTAGCTCAGTTGGTAGAGCACTTACCCGCGAAACACAAATGTCCCGAATTCGAGTCTCGGTCCGGCACACAGTTTGAATCTGCCACGAAGTTTCATATCAGCGCACACTCCGCTGCTGAGTAAAAAATTTCATTGTCGATGACATGCCTCGCTCAGGGCGCCCAAAGGCTACTATTGCATTGGATGACCGGTACCTAGGGGTTATGGCTCGGAGGAAACCTGACAGCAACGCCACCATGTTGAATAATGCCTTTCCTGCAGCTACAAGACGTCGTGTTACGACTCAAGCTGTGCGCAATAGCCTGCATGATGCGCAACTTCACTCCGGCCGTCCATGGCGAGGTTCATCTTTGCAACCACGACACCACGCAGCGTAGTACAGGTGGGCCCAACAACATGCCTAATGGACTGCTCAGGATTGACATCACTTTCTCTTCACCGATGAGTGTCGCATATGCCTACAACCAGACAATCATCGGAGACTTGTTTGGGGGCAACCCGGTCAGGCTGAACGCCTTAGACACACTGTCCAGCGAGTGCAGCAAGGTGGAGGTTCCATGATGTTTTGGGGTGGCATTATGTGGGGCGGACGTGCCGCGCTGGTGGTCATGGAAGGCGGCGCAACGGCTGTACGATAGGTGGATGCCATCCTCCGACCGATAGTGCAACCATATCGGCAGCATACTGGCGAGGCATTCGTCTTCATGGACGAAAATTCGCGCCCCCATCGTGCGCATCTTATGAATGACTTCCTTCAGGATAACGACATCGCTCGTGGCCAGCATATTCTCCAGACATGAACCCTGTCGAACATGCCTGGGATCGAATGAAAAAGGCTGTTTATGGACGACATGACGCACCAACCAGTCTGAGGTATCCTCGCCGCCGGCCGTTGTGGTCGAGCGGTTCTGGCGCTTTAGTCTGGAACCACGCGTCCGCTACGCGAGCGCTACCAATAGTGCTCAGAGCCATTTTTTGGATCCACGCCAAATCACTGTTGAGGAGAGGGACAATCTGGACCAACGTTGCCTTGATGAACTTGTGGATAGTATGCCACGACGAATACAGGCATACATGAATGCAAGAGGACGTGCTACTGAGTATTAGAGGTACCGGTATGTACAGCAATCTGGACGACCAACTCTGAAGGTCTCGCTGTATGGTGGTATAACATGCAATGTGTGGTTTTCATGAACAATAAAAAGGGCGGAAATGATGTTTATGTTGATCTCTAATTTTCCTCCAGGTTCCGGAACTCTCGGAACCGAGGTGATGCAAAACTATCCGGCCGCGGTGGTCTCGCGGTTCTAGGCGCGCAGTCCGGGATCGTGCGACTGCTACGGTCGCAGGTTCGAATCCTGCCTCGGGCATGGGTGTGTGTGATGTCTTTAGGATAGTTAGGTTTAAGTAGTTCTAAGTTCTAGGGGACTAATGACCACAGCAGTTGAGTCCCATAGTGCTCAGAGACATTTGAACATTTTTTGCAAAACTATTTTTGATGTGTGTACCTATATTTGTCTGTCCGAGTTCTGTGATTGCTCTTTTCCGAGATTATCAGGTGACGCACCGGATCGAGCAGCAAGGTTACGAAACTTTCTATTTCCGCCAGACCAGTTAAGTGCCCTGGATACTAACGCTCCTAGGTGTATCACACACTACCATGATTACCCGTTCCCATTATGTATAGGTCTAAAGCGTCTTGCTGAAAGTCTCTGATGTTTCAATAGATGTGGCCCATTTACGAAAATTGCTTTAGCTGACGCACTGGTTCATCTGTGTTTCAGTACAAGCTAAGCCTAATTGTGTGCTCATTTCAAACTAAGGAATTTGAGCTATATCAGAGCAGGTACACAGCAAAACGGGCATTAAACATTCTTCGATAGACTGTAACCAGTCCACATGCCCGTCAAACATAGATTACTCACTGAACCGCTAATAAGACCTGTAGTTCCTGTGGTGTCACCGAAAGGCACCAAACTTGCTAGGTTGTGGGCTTCAAGTCGGCCGCGGTCCGTCAGCACACATCGGACCCGCGAGTCTCAACTGTCGACGCTAACAGACCGAGCGCCTTAAGAGACAAGCTAGCGCACTGCCCAGTTCTACAGCCGACTTTAATAGGAATGGTTCACTTGATATAGCTTCAGAGACCTCATTTGCAGAGACGCTAGTTAGCATAGCCTTCAGCTAAGTCAGTAGTTACGACCTAGCCAGGCGCCACATACAGTTTATGCATTGACAATTGATCTATATTTGTGAAGCAATCAGAATTGTAAAGAGGTGTTCTCAGATCATTCTATAACTGCACTAGTAAATATTATTGTACAAAGTCAAGATCGACGTTCACCGCTAATGCAGAATTATAGCTAAGTAGATTGTATTCCTGTCTACTAACTTTCTAATCAGCTAACATGTTCTAGATACATCCCGTCAAGTATAGTACATTGATCCTCACGCCAGCCTACGTGATCAACGCGTGCAGTTAATGGCCACACCTCGTGATCAGACTAAGAGCCAAATTGCGTGACTCAGCCGGGTCACCCTTTTTCCATGAGGCCCATATTTCCGACTCATGCATAACAGTTTCGTGTCCAAGTTCACTACCGAACCTGTTGGGCATCTTAACATAAATCGCAATATCAGTGATAATAAACATCTCAATGCGATTCACTAGCGCGGCCGATCTACCGCTGAAGCAACTGTTGAGCAGTTCAACACGTGATGTCTATCATACGGAACTAAAC
The DNA here is from genome assembly GCF_023897955.1 of Schistocerca gregaria. Lineage (NCBI taxonomy): Eukaryota > Metazoa > Arthropoda > Insecta > Orthoptera > Acrididae > Schistocerca > Schistocerca gregaria. The sequence continues at coordinate 427,567,569 of NC_064927.1, forward strand.
CGCCACTTTCGGCAAACTGAACCACCGGCCACTTCTACCACCCGTGCCTCCATGGGCCAGCAGTACCTGCCGCCCTGGACTCCTATTCTGTATACTCGTCACCCTGAACTCTGTCGCCACAGATCGACATCAGAACGTGTTTCACGAGTACAAAGGAGATTATTTAAATGAATCATAACTCATTAATGTGATACCACCCAGATAAACCAAGGAGTTACCAACAGCGTCTCCTCAACGACCGTGCAGCGAACGTTGCATTATTTGCGCCGCTGTAGTAGGTGCCCAGTAGACGCAAACATGCTGACTGTTGAAACTTCCTGGAAGATTAAAACTGTGTGCCTGACCGAGGCTCGAACTCAGGACCTTTGCCTTTCGCGGGCAAGTGCTCTACCAACTGAGCTACCGAAGCACGACCCACGCCCGGTATTCACGCAAGGTATTAATCCAGTCCCAAACATGCTCAATGGAGGACAGATCCGGAGATCTTGTTGGCCAGGGTAGTTGACTTACACCTTCTAGAGCACGTTGGGTGGCACGGGATACATGCGGACGTCCATTGTCCTGTTGGAACAGCAAGTTCCCTTGCCTGTCTAGGAATGGTAGAACGATGGGTTCGATGACGGTTTGGATGTACCGTGCACTATTCAGTGTCCCCTCAACGATCACCAGAGGTGTACGGCCAGTGTAGGAGATCGCTCCCCACACCATGATGCCGGGTGTTGGCCCTGTGTGCCTCGGTCGTATGCAGTCCTGATTGTGGCGCTCACCTGCACGGCGCCAAACACGCATACGACCATCATTGGCACCAAGGCAGAAGCGACTCTCATCGCTGAAGACTACACGTCTCCATTCGTCCCTCCATTCACGCCTGTCGCGACACCACTGGAGGCGGGCTGCACGATGTTGGGGCGTGAGTGGAAGACGGCCTAACGGTGTGCGGGACCGTAGCCCAGCTTCATGGAGACGGTTGCGAATTTTCCTCGCCGATACCCCAGGAGCAACAGTGTCCCTAATTTGCTGGGAAGTGGCGGTGCAGTCCCCTACGGCACTGCATAGGATCCTACGGTCTTGGCGTGCATCCGTGCGTCGCTGCGGTCCGGTCCCAGGTCGACGGGCACGTGCACCTTCCGCCGACCACTGGTAACAACATCGATGTACTGTGGAGACCTCACGCCCCACGTGTTGAGCAATTCGGCGGTACGTCCACCCGGCCTCCCGCATGCCCACTATACGCCCTCGCTCAAAGTCCGTCAACTGCACATACGGTTCACGTCCACGCTGTCGCGGCATGCTACCAGTGTTAAAGACTGCGATGGAGCTCCGTATGCCACGGCAAACTGGCTGACACTGACGGCGGCGGTGCACAAATGCTGCGCAGCTAGCGCCATTCGACGGCGAACTCCGCGGTTCCTGGTGTGTCCGCTGTGCCGTGCGTGTGATCATTGCTTGTACAGTCCTCTCGCAGTGTCCGGAGCAAGTATGGTGGATCTGACACACCGGTGTCGATGTGTTCTTTTTTCCATTTCCAGGAGTGTATTTCCGTCACCGTTTCTTCGACGTGTAGATTGAACTGCAGGGGCGAAAGATTACATCCCTGTCGCATATAAACGTGAGACGTAAACTCCGTCCACAGGCCGTGGCGGGCCCAGAGGTACCGACCGGCCACCGTGTCATCCACAGCTCACGGGCCTCACCGGATGCAGAGATGGGGGTGGGGGGGGGGGGGGGCGTGTGGTCAGCACACCGCTCTCCCGGTCGTATGTCAGTTTCCGAAACCGGAGCCGCTACTTCTCAATCATGTAGCTCCTCACTTTGCCTCACAAGGGCTGAGTGCACCCCGCTTGCCAACAGCCCTCGGCAGACCGGATGGTCACACATCGAAGTGCTAGCTCAGCCCGACAGCGCTTAACTTCGATGATCTGATGGGAACCGCTGTTACCAATGCGGCAAGGCCGTTGGCACATCCCTGTCGTATACCCTTCTTAATCCGAGTACTTCGTTCTTGGTCTTCCGCTCTTGTTTTTCTCTCTTAGTTCTTGTAACTTTATATATTATCTGTCTTTCCCTGTAGTTTACCCTTATTTCTCTCAGAATTTCGAACAGTTGCTCTATTTTATAGAGTTGGACACTTCTTCCAGTTCGGCAGGTCAAATGAAAGTGTCTTGATTTTTTTTGTCTTGCCCCCATTATCAACCGCAACGTCAAAACCGCTTCGCTGGTTCCTTTACCTTTTGTAAGGGCAACTGATCGTCATCTAACACATCTGAAATCTTCTTTTCCATTCTTCTGTATATTATTCTTATCAGCAACTTGGATGCATCAGCTGTTAAGCTGATTGAGCGGTAATTCTCGCACTTTCGACTCTTGCTGTTTTCGGGACTGTGTGAATGATGCTTTTCCGAAAACCTGATAGTATATCTACATTGTCATATGTTCCACATATCAACGTGAACAGTCGTTCATCAGCCAATTTCCCTATAAATTTAAAATTATTGGTGGATTGTTATCTATCTTGAAACTTCTTGGCAAATTAAAACTGTGTGCCGGACCGAGACTCGAACTCGGGATCTACAAACTGAGCTACCCAAGCACAACTCACGACACACCCTCACAGCTTCAATTCTGCCAGTACTTTGTCTCCTACCTCTCAAACCTCACAGAAGCTCTACTGCGAAACTTGCAGAACTAGCATTTCTGGAAGAAAGGGTATTGCGGAGGCATGGCTTAGCCACAGCATGGGGGATGTTCTCAGAATGAGATTTTCACTCTGCAGCGCGGTGTACGCTGATATGAAACTTACTAGCAGACTAAAACTGTGTCCCGAGTTCGAGTCTCGGTCTGCCACACAGTTTTAATCTGCCAGGAAGTTTCATATCAGCGCACTCTCCGCTGCAGAGTGAAAATCTCATTCTCGAAACTTTTGCCTTATCAGATGTTGAGTCGTGCTAAGCTCTTTTAAATTCTGATTCTAATGCTGCACCTCCTATCTCTTCCTTCTCGACTCCTGTTTCTTCTTCTATCACGTCTCACGACATGACCTTCAATGAACTCTTTCCATCCTCTCTCTCTCCTCTGCATTTAACATCGGAGTTCTCACTGCACACTTAATGCTACCACCCCTGCTTTTAATTTCACTTTTGACTTTTCTACACGCTGAGTTAGTCCTTCCGATAGTTATTTCTTTTCCGATTTCTTCAGCACTGAAAGACCTGAGTCGAAACAAGGCCTCCGGAGTAGACAACATTCCATTAGAACTACTGAGGGCCAGTCCCGACAAAAGTTTACCATCTGGTGAGCAAGATGTATGAAACAGGCGAAAGACCCTCAGACTTCAAGAAGAATATAACAACACCAATCCCAAAAAAGCAGGTGTTGACAGATGTGAAAATTACCGAACTATCACTTTCATAAGTCACAGCTGCAAAATACTAACACGAATTCTTTACAGACGAATGGAAAAACTAGTAGAAGCCGACCTCTGGGAAGATCAGTTTGTATTCCGTAGAAATGTTGGAACACATGAGGCAATACTGACCCTACGACTTATCTTAGAAGCTAGATTAAGGAAGGGAAAACCTACGTTTCTAGCATTTGTAGACTTAGAGAAAACTTTTGACAATGTTGACAGGAATACTCTCTTTCAAATTCTGAAGAAGGTGGCAGGGGTAAAATACAGGGAGCGAAAGGCTATTTACAATTTGTACAGAAACCAGATGGCAGTTATAAGAGTTGAGGGGCATGAAAGGGAAGCAGTGGTTGGGAAGGGAGTGAGACAGGGTTGTAGCCTCTCCCCGATTTATTCAATCTGTATATTGAGCAAGCAGTGAAGAAAACAAAAGAAAAATTCGGAGTAGGTATTAAAATTCATGGAGAAGAAATAAAAATTTTGAGGTTCGCCGATGACATTGTAATTCTGTCAGAGACAGCAAAGGACTTGGAAGAGCAGTTGAACGGAATGGATAGTGCCTTGAAAGGAGGATATAAGATGAACATCAATAAAAGCAAAACGAGGATAATGGAATGTAGTCGAATTAAGTCGGTTGATGCTGAGGGAATTAGATCAGGAAATGAGAAACTTAAAGTAGTAAAGGAGTTTTGCTATTTAGGAAGCAAAATAACTGATGATGGTCGAAGTAGAGAGGATATAAAATGTAGACTGGCAATGGCAAGAAAAGCCTTTCTGAAGAAGAGAAATTTGTTAACATCGAGTATAGATTCAAGTGTCAGAAAGTCATTTCTGAAAGTATTTGTATGGAGTGTAGCCATGTATGGAAGTGAAACATGGACGATAAATAGTTTGGACAAGAAGAGAATAGAAGCTTTCGAAATGTAGTGCTAGAGGAGAATGCTGAAGATTGGATGGGTAGATCACATAACTAATGAGGAAGTATTGAATAGGATTGGGGAGAAGAGAAGTTTGTGGCACAACTTGACTAGAAGAAGGGATCGTTTGTTTCTGAGGCATCAAGGGATCACCAATTTAGTACTGGAGGGCAGCGTGGAGGGTACAAATCGTAGAGGGAGACCAAGAGATGAATACACTAAGCAGATTCAGAAGGATGTAGGTTGCAGTAGGTACTGGGAGATGAAGAAGCTTGCACGGGATAGAGTAGCATGGAGAGCTGCATCAAACCAGTCTCAGGACTGAAGACCACAACAACAACACCTATTTTATTTCGCCATGGCTTTGCTGCGCTTGCTATTTATCCCCTTCTTAAGTGACTTACATTTCTGTTCTGAATTTCTCTGAAAGTTTATTTACTTCCTTCTTTCGACTATGAACTGAAATATTTCTTCTGTTATCCGTGGTTTCTTCGCAGTTGCCTTCCTTGTATCTATGTTTTTCTTTCAGACTTTTGTGATTGCCCTTTCTAGATTGCCTTAATATACATGAAGCTTCACACGTCTCTCCTCATTCCTAAGTATTTCCATATCCCACTTCTTTGCGCATTGATTCTACCTGACTAGTCTCTTAAACTTCAGCATGCTCTTAATCACTAATACGTTGTGATTTAAGTCTTTATCTGCTCCTGGGTACGCGTTAAACCCAGTATCTGATTCCGAATCTCTGCCTGACCATGATGTAAATCTTTCCGTATCATCCAGCCTTTTTCCTAGTATGTCACCGCCTCTTGTGATTCTTGAACTGGTTATTCGCTATTAGTAGCTGAATTTTATTGAAGAACTCAATCTTTCTCTTTCGTTTCTACTACGAAGCCCATATTCTCTCGTAAACGTTTCTTCTACTCCTTCCCCTAGAGCCGCATTCCAATCCTCCACGACTATCAGATTTTCATCTGCGTTTGCTTACTACAGCGTTCTAATGTAAAGGGCGTTAGACTTTCATATCCATTCATTTACTGAATTACTTGTTCAGTGTCCTCAAACGGATTCTCTGTCTCTCCACCTACTTTTGACGTCGGCATGCTTCCATGTACTTTTGTCTTTGGCATTAGTTAGCTGTCAATTCTGATGAGGATAATAGCATTACTAAACTGTTCACAGTAACTAACTCTCTGCTGTAACTTCATTACAAATTATTCCCCCGTTACACCATTTTCTGCTCCTTACCATTCTATTTCACTGACCCGTACTACTAGCGTCTCTGTCGCAGTCAGACTTCCAATACTTCACGCTCCGATTCCTAAAAGGTTACCCCTTTGTTATTCATTAGTTTTCTTTTCATAGTCACCTCTCCCTTGTCAGTCTCCTCCTATAGTTCCGAATGAGGGACTAGTCCGGAATCTTTCGACAATGGAGAGATCACCATTACACCTCTCATTTTGTCTCTTTAATTCGGTGGTTTCCACTGCCTTCTGCCTTGCTCATCGGTGATTCCTCCGCTTCTTAGAGCAGGAGGATGCCGCCAACCTCTATTCCTACGCTCTCTTTGGCTAGGCCGTTGGCAGAACGGAACTGCCTCATACCGGAAGTTTTTGCCTGGCTTGACTATTTTTATTTAAAACTCAAACAGTGGCTGAAATCGAACAGAGGACATTGTGATTGCCAATCACAGAACCCCTAGGCCACTGTTTTTATGTTTGGAAATAAACTGGATACCGACAAATATATACTCTAGTTTACAAAAACTATATCCCTATTTGCATAGAAATGTCCCAACCACCCTGTAACAGATCGTCCTGGTACTAAGGTTCCCTCTGTCGAATACTTCGCAGGTTTTTAATGTCACTCAGTGAATCAGTACACCCTCTAAATAATGAAACAATATAACTGATCTCCCTTAAATTTATCATAACACCTTTCATAAGATGAGTATCTTTCTTTGGTAACAAGTAGTGCATTCCATCTCTCAATTTATGGATTATTTGTAGCAAATTACAAATTACTCATCAAAAATATTCGTTTAAACTCATTGATGCTTTCTGCACAGGAAATATCTCCGGGACTGGTGAAGACTGATATTCTTTCCAATACCAACAAATGGACACCAGAATTGTTCGATAAGGTGAATTGCATGGAGCCGGAAGACGTCGCGGAAGCTGCAATCTACATGCTGTCCCAGCATCCACGTGTCCAGGTAGATATTCAGTATCCCACTTCTTTCCACACTTATTCTCCTGGATGGCTGTCTGAAACTTTGATTCAAAATTGCGCGAGTGGTCTTGATCCTCCACAGTACAGAGCCGTACTGTCACTAGAGTATAGACACAGTTTTTGTCCGATACCGTCCGCTGTCTGGTATTACCTGAGCTTCTCCTAGACCTCATAAGGGTTGGCACACCCTGTATCAGGACAGGATACTTCTTACTGTTCTCTGGAGGCCAGTGAGATGAAAGAAGCAGTGTGTATCGGAGTGCCAACAGATCACCTGTTCCTAGTGAGACTGACGGTTCACAAACGTAACTTTGAATTGCTGTACTTTGTTTGCAAATAATCAGTATTACGTTTTGATTGTATCTTCAGATACAACGGATACTATTCTTTATATTGTAGGCTGCGATAATGTCTAGCCCAGGTAATAACAATAGGAATGTTAAACTACCACAGTAACACGTTTGGTATCCATTATGGTGATCGTTTGTCCCAGTGCAGGTCGGCGTCAACAAAATATTTTCGCATTAGGAGGAATTTGGTGGTCCCACCGCAGCGATAAACGCCTTTGTTTTAATGATATCCACTCCAAGACCGTGACATTCTCTTTCCTATTTCTCGATAATACAAAACGTGCTGCTCCTCTTTTAACTTTCTCGACGTACTCCGTTAGTCCTATCCGATAAGGATTCCACACCGCGCAGCAGCTCTCCAAAAAAAGGCCGGTCAAGTATAGCGTAGGCAGCAGTCCCTTTAGCAGATCTGTTGCATCTTCTAAGTGTTGCGCCAATAAATGGCAATCTCTGGCTCGCCTTCCACACAACATTTCCTATGCGTTCTTTCTAATTTACGTTGTTCGTAATTGTAATTACTAGGTATTTAGTTGAATTTACGGACTTTAGATTTGATTGATCTATCCTGTAACCGAAATTTAATGGATACCGTTTACCACTCACTGGATGACCTCGCACGTTTCATTATTTAGGCCCAATTCCCAATTTTCACACCATACAGGTGTCCGCCCTCGGTAGGTGAGTGGTCAGCGCGACATAATGTCAATTCTAAGGGACCGGGTTCGATTTTCTCCGCTCAGGGACTGGGTGTTGAGTTGTCCTAATCATCATCATTTCATACTCATCGGGGCGCAAGTCGCCGAAGTGGCGTCAAATCGAAAGACCCGACGGGAGGCCCTAGTCACACGACTTTATTTTACCGTACTGATATCATTTCTAAATTGTTTTGCAATTTGTTTCGATCTTCTAATGATTTTACTACATTATAAACGACAGTATCTTCTGCAAACAACCTAAAACGAATGGTCAGCTTGTCTCGTAAATCGTTGATATAGATCAGGAACAGCGGATGGCCTATAATACTTCCTTGGGGAACTTCAGAAATCACTTCTGTTTTACTCGACGACTTTCCGTCAGTTACTACGAACTGTGGTCTTTCTGATAGAAAATCACGAATCCAGCCACATAATTCAGACGATATTCCATAAGCATTAAAAGCCCCTTGTGAGGTACAGTGACAAAAGTCTTCACGAAATCTAATTTTTTCGGTTCTTTTCTTTTACATGCAAAGATGCAAAGTAAGGATTGAAGTAGGGTGAAAATAACGTGAAGGAGGTCTTAGAAAAAATCAGACTTTTTGAAGTGTCAGACGAGAAAGGCCGCGAGAAATATTCAGTTCCAAAAAGGTAAGATAGGTTATATACGTAAAGCTGTAAAGGAAAGTGAAGTCTGTCTTAGGAAATTGTAAGCTTTTAAGAGAAGATTCGTTGATGAACAGGGAACAGAAGTGTATGGTGTTCGAACGTTTAGGTCCTAGGGGAAGCAACCACTAATACTGCCAGTTCCAAAAATTAAGAAGCCGACTCTGTTAAGATTCGGAGTTAAGGCCAGCAAAGAGAAGAGTATATGCGAGCTTGCACGTCGAATAATGGTGTCTGCATATAGTGATAGATGATGATGATGATGAGTCCCATACTCCGTTTACCGAGCGTAGGGGAGCGACGCGGGAGACCCGCGCCGCCATACTAGGCAAGGTCCTAGTGGAGGTGGTTTGCCATTGCCTTCCTCCGACCGTAATGGGGATGATTGATGATGATGATGAAGACGACACAAACACCCAGTCATCACGAGGCAGGTGAAAAATCCCTGACCCCGCCGGGAATCGAACCCGGGACCCCGTGCTCGGGAAGCGAGAACGCTACCGCGAGACCACGAGCTGCGGATAGATACTTAACATTAATTTTTGTCTCTTTTGGAATTTTGCTAAGTTATTAATTAATTATTGTCCGAATGAAAACATAAAGGTAATGACATCCTTACTTTTCTGTTCCAGGTTCATGACATCATCATCCTGCCAACTGGAAACCCTATGTAGAGGCATTATCATGAAACGCTCCGGATGAGGTTTATATTGATAACCAGATACGCGATTCAGGAAATTCTTCTACTGATTTCAACACTGCCATTCATTCAAATCAGCGTAAGAACTTTACACAAAAAAATAGAACGGGTTCTCTTGAAGACTGTGGCAATAGGATGGGCCTACCGTGCGCAACGGAACTTAAATGCCCAGCAGAAGATTGACTGAGGAGATCCTGCGGAATGGGTACTCAATCCGAAAACCCTCATCGCTGTTGCAGGAGCTTACGTACGATTTTGTGTAACTTAATATTGTTAATGTATATAAATTGCGGATGGCTCTGTGGTCACGAAATGAGGGGACAACAATAAAGAAAAATTAAAAAAAAGTATTTATTTGCTTAAAATCGTAAATCGATGCCGATTTCCGAAACTTAACAACAGCACGTCTATAGTGTTTCCCTGAGCTTTGGTCTACGACTTCTCCATCATCGTACTCCTCCGTGGGCGCTAATGAGAAAGTAAAACTCTCTCAACACATAGCTGTCGTGTTTTTTATTCAAGAAATGGTATGGCGACACTGAGTTGAGGAATTTCTGCATAGCAACAGGAAAGAAAGAAACCTTGCAGTGAATAATAAAGTAATGAATGATAGAGTATATGTAAGTATTAATTCATTGATCAGGGTGCCAGTGAAGTAATAACGAACTGGTCAACAGAAAATATCCACTATAATCAATAACTCACTTACTTTGCTGATCACTACCAACATTCCATTGAGACTGAAATAAATATCTGCGTACGATCACACGCACATGATTACCCCCGCCATATACCCCATCGTCTTCCATTGCTACCGACCACCTAGTACAGACACAGACACAGCATAAGCTAACGAAGCCTGAACTACATACGGCCACCACCACAGAAAAAAGACTTCAAAAAGCACACAGTTCAGCCAATAAGTACATCTTTAAAAGACGCGATAGTGAAAACGTGAAGTGGAAATTTTGAACTTCTAGCGTAAATGTCCAATAATAGGACATTCTAAACTACATAGAGTAATTGAAGTTGTGCTCTTGCAGAAGATACGTGATGAAAGAAGGACGGCAAACTGTAGCTTGCGCAACAAAAAGTTGTTGTTAACCGTACTAACAATAGGCTAACTCCAAAAAAACTGCACTACTGAAACATACATCAAATTGTTTTATCACATACCTAGAGTGTATAAAATAGAGTGCAAGATTTAATTACTTGAACGAAATGGAAGTGTTGGGGACATATAGTCAGACGAATGAATGAGAGATGGAACAAACTATTTTAATTTTTAATTGGCCAGAGGAAAATAGTGCTCCATTCCAATCTTCAGGCAAAGACTACTAATCGGGATGTTATCTTCACAAATTAAACAAAATCTGACCTTCTAACGGTCAGATTGTGAAATGTCAGATCCTCTAATCCAGTTTCTATTACAGTTGGTAAGTTAGGGAACATTAAAAGATTAACTGATAGCTAGAAGTTAGATATAGTGATTATTAGAGAAGAACAGTGGCAGGAAGGGCAGGATGTATGGTTAGGTGAGTACAGGATATTCAACAAAAAACAAAATAGGGGTATTGCAGGAGTAGGTCTAATAACGAACAACTTATACGAATGCATGAAAACTACGAGCGCTATGAACAGCACTATGAGAAGATCACCACAGTGAATATACACACGAAGCCACAGTCCACCACAGTGATAAATGTATGTATGCCTGCAAACACTGCAAATGACGAAAAAGCTGAAAAATGTATAGTGTGGTAAAAGAAATTATTCAGTATGTTACTGCAGCTCAGGGACGCTTAAGCATTTGTTGTCACACCTCCCAGAGGTTACGTTTGTTTTCGTATCGATCGAGATGCATCAACAATGGCGCCATACATAATGCCATAGCCTAATTAGTAGAAATGGTTAACTTATGCAGCTGCTCTAGGGTCAGAAAAATCAACAGTTGTTGTATTAGCAACAGAAATATTCAGCCTGTAATCATTAACTATTTCATTCATCAAAATGACATTTTGTAAATAATTTTCACCATGGTTAATGATCACTTGATCGTCTGCAGGAAGTTGTGAAGTCGTATTTGTGTCGTTAACAGTCAAATATTCAATCAATTGCAACCAAGTTGTCATTATTCCACCGATATATTAATTAAGAAGAATATTTATATTCTGTTCGTGTATTATCTCGAGTGGCACGAAAAAATAAGTTCACTGTACTATGATGTGCGGGCGGCCTTGGGCTCACATTGCAAGGGTAAACAAGCGAAAAAATAATCATCTAACAAATAATTACAGGAAACTGTAAAATAATTTATTTTTAAATACGATTTCATAATTTGTTAACACTGCATCCTCAAGCAAGATTATTAAGAGATACGTATTAGCCGGCCGCGGTGGTCTCGTGGTTCTAGGCGCAGAGTCCGGAACCGTGAGACTGCTACGGTCGCAGGTTCGAATCCTGCCTCGGGCATGGATGTGTGTGATGTCCTTAGGTTAGTTAGGTTTAAGTAGTTCTAAGTTCTAGGGGACTGATGACCACAGCAGTTGAGTCCCATAGTGCTCAGAGCCATTTTTTTAGATACGTATTCCGTACCCAAATAACGTAACTGCACAACAGAAAGTAATTTCTCTGAAACGAAAATGCAGAGCATTTATCTGCACTTTGTCGCAGCGAATCCCTTCTACATCGCAAGAGAAAGATTCAAAGAGTGAGTATAAACAGTAATTGCTGTCCTGCAGCTTTTACTATTCATGCGCCAAAGTTCTTGTAGGTTATTTTAAACAGTTGTAAGAGTTTCATTTGAGATGAGCACCATACAGGAATTAATCTTTAATATATTCTCCATTATCATATACAATCTGGGGTTTCGTATGGTGCGATATTTTCTCAACAAAGTGTGAAGGAATCAATTAGTTTTTAAGGTTTAAGCAGCCATCAAGCAAGTTTGAAAACTATCTTTGTTGTTTGAGGGTCCCTCGAAAGTTCCTGGATAAAGAAGTGAAAGCATCTTCTTTTCTCTATAGCAAGTGTGAAGAAAATTTTTTTTAAGGTTTAAATAGTCGTCAAACCAATTTCGAAATGAATCTTTGTTATATGGTCCCTAGAAGAATATCAATTATTTTGGAAATGTCGTGGGATGGAGGTGTAAGACCCAACCTCTCGTCACAATGCTATTTGCCAAATAACGTCACATGTCCACCTTACAAACGGAATTCAACACGTACTGTATAAATACATATCATACTTCATTGTGCCTCATATACGTAAACGCTCTTAGGTCCTAAACACACCAAGGAGAATTAGGTCTTCTTTTTGTGGATGACACTAGGAGTGTAATCGATCCAAGCATATATACGGCACAGAAGAAACGATAAACAATGTTCTGAAAAGTAGCATTCACAGGTTTTCTGTGAATGATATTATTAAGACTTTCAAAAAGACGTAACATATTCAGTTCAGTACATCTAGAGGTACCATAGGAATGATGAGAGTAACACATGGTGAGGAGCTAATGAATAGAGTGGAAACTTCAAAATTTTTTGGTGTCCATATTGGTGAGGATTTAAACTGGAAAAAACACATTTTCGAGCTGTTGAAACAACTTAGTTCAGTGATATAAAATGTCTGACAGGCAGCACAGCGCCGGCCGGTGTGGCCGAGCGGTTCTAGCCGCTTCACTTTGGAACCGCGGGACCGCTACGGTCGAAGGTTCGAATTCGGCTTCGGGCTTGGATGTGTATGGTGTCCTTAGGTTAGTTAGGTTTAAGTAGCTCTAAGTTCTAGGGGACTGATGACCTCAGATGTTAAGTCCCACAGTGCTCAGAGCCATTTTGAACAGGCAGCACAGCAAAATTTGAAAACAACCTGGAATTTTTTTTCTTGACAACTGCGTCTGTTTCGTAGAATAATTTCTAGTATTGTAATGTGTAGAAGGTAGTGGTAGGAATTACTAACTCAGATCTGCAGCTTTTTTTTTTTTTTTTTTTTTAAAAAAAAAGCCTTTAAATAGTCAGTATGTAGTCATATTTACAAATTAATTTGCGATTTGAGTATAAAATGACGAGTTCCACATCATTAAGATTACTCGAGCAAATGATCAATGAAACACAAAACTAACTAATAGTGAGTGTAGCAGGATATCGATATTAGTTGTCTATGTTGAATTAATGGTGATCAATCAAGAAATAGGACTCAGCTGAGTTATCATTCAACTGTATTCGTTCCTTCCACTCATCAAAATATTCGTGAATATCATTATATGAGACTACTTTAGAGTTCCCCTGTTTTAGCCCACTACCGCTTGAGGATGATGTTTTTCTTCTTTTTTCTTTTTATCAGCAGTGTCTTCAGCGCCCTCCCACGAATTCTTCTCTTGTGCGGGCCTCTTCATGTCAGAGCAGGGCTTTAACATACATCCAACGTTCCCAATAACTCGTTCGTTATATTCCAACCAGTAACTTCCCCAACCGTTTTTGGTCCTTTACTCTTTTCCTCGCCTGATATATGGAGAACTTCCTCATCGGTTGTCAGTGTACTTATTTTTCAGCATCCTTCTGCAGCACCACATTTCAAACACTTTGAATATCTTATTCTGTGATATTCCCATAGTCCATGTTTCATTTCCAAACTGTGTTGTGCTCAGGTGTACATTCTCGGAAATTTCTTCCTTCCTTAATTAATAGCCTATGATTGATAAAAGCAGATTCCTTTTGAGAGGAACGTCTTCTTTTCCTGTGATGGTCTGTTTCTTATTTCCACATGCGCTTGCAGTCATGGTTTCATTGCTTCCAAAGTAGCAAAATTCTTCTACTTAAGAATTGATAATACAGGGTAAATTATAGCAAATGCTCCAAATGATTCATTTATTCCACTTTCTTGACATGTGACAAACAGAGAGGTCACTGCCACTATATTGATATATTTTTGGTATGTTTTTAAAGTTGTCGAGGTCGATAAACAGCCGTGCGCTCATGTGCCATGATAAACTGTCCTTGTGTTGTTTCGGAAAATACAGAATAAGAATAAAACAGAGCTCTCAGTTACCCGAGTATGACACTATCTGTATTTAACAACAAACTGGCCGCTAAAGTGTGGAGAAAGCCAAACGCAAGAGGCTCCAACATAGTTATGAACTTTACAAACAGAAACTCTCGTGAAGTAGATGTACTCAGGATCTATCCTCAAAAAGGGTAAAGTTCGTTTGAACCCAAAAATTTCAATCTAGGTAGTTAATAAGGCTGCTCTCATTGATGAGTAAAGTCAAAGATAAATTCTGCCTGCAAGAAGTTGGTGCAAAAAATTGAGCAAAAAAATTCCCGTCTCAATATAGAGAAGAATAATTATAATAAATATGCAGCCGTACCGCGTTTTAGAAGAATCTCAGATTAAACTGCAAAACATCTCAATACCAGTATTATCACTGAAGAATTTAGCGTTAATACTAACCTGACTTAAGGAATAGTAGACAACATCAAGCAGATAAACATGGAAAACCTGAAGCATATAAAATTATATGCTCCCATAGGCAATTCAATTACAAGTAAACAGATTTATAAAACACATGAATCTGCAACAGATACACACAAAACACAAGGCGCTCAGTTTCCTTAAATGACCTTTACTACTCCAAACGACTCAGAAACAGATGGAGGAGCTACATATGTACACTGAAAAAGGGAAAATAATAAATGAAAGAGTGCACTTTTGTGGCAGTATTTTTTCGGTGCTGTTAAGGACTTTATAATGTAGGTACTAATCCGAGTCAATTTTGATAAGTATATTCTAGAAAAAATTGACTTGCAATTTAGAAACACTCTGATGATCGTTGACTGCAGTTTTGTACTGGTTTTATCCGTAGCATTCTAGTACATAATTCGCACAAAATGAGAAAAGGCAAAAGTAACAGTGTCAAATTTTAGTTACGGCTGAGAGTGATACATCTACATCTACATCTACATCTACATCTACATCTACATGACTACTCTGCAATTCACATTTAAGTGCTTGGCAGAGGGTTCATCGAACCACAATCATACTATCTCTCTACTATTCCACTCCCTAACAGCACGCGGGAAAAACGAACACCTATACCTTTCTGTTCGAGATCTGATTTGTCTTATTTTATTTTGATGATCATTCCTACCTATGTAGGTTGGGCTCAACAAAATATTTTCGCATTCGGAAGAGAAAGTTGGTGACTGAAATTTCGTAAAAAGATCTCGCCGCGACGAAAAACGTCTTTGCTGTAATGACTTCCATCCCAATTCGCATATCATATCTGTCACACTCTCTCCCCTATTACGTGATAATACAAAACGAGCTGCCCTTTTTTGCACCCTTTAGATGTCCTCCGTCAATCCCACCTGGTAAGGATCCCACACCGCGCAGCAATATTCTAACAGAGGACGAACGAGTGTAGTGTAAGCTGTCTCTTTAGTGGACTTTTTGCATCCTCTAAGTGTCCTGCCAATGAAACGCAACCTTTGGCTCGCCTTCCCGACAATATTATCTATGTGGTCTTTCCAACTGAAGTTGTTCGTAATTTTAACACCCAGGTACTCAGTTGAATCGACAGCCTTGAGAATTGTACTATTTATCGAGTAATCGAATTCCAACGGATTTCTTTTGGAACTCATGTGGATCACCTCACACTTTTCGTTATTTAGCGTCAACTGCCACCTGCCACACCATACAGCAATCTTTCCTAAATCGCTTTGCAACTGATACTGGTCTTCGGATGACCTTACTAGACGGTAAATTACAGTATCACCTGCGAACAACCTAAGAGAACTGCTCACATTGTCACCCAGGTCATTTATATAGATCAGTAACAGCAGAGGTCCCAGGACGTTTCCCTGGGGAACACATGATATCACTTCAGTTTTACTCGATGATTTGCCATGTATTACTACGAACTGCGACCTTCCTGACAGGAAATCACGAATCCAGTCGCACATCTGAGACGATACCCCATAGGACCGCAGCTTGATTAGAAGTCGCTTGTGAGGAACGGTGTCAAAAGCTTTCCGGAAATCTAGAAATACGGAATCAACTTGAGATCCCCTGTCGATAGCGGCCATTACTTCGTGCGAATAAAGAGCTAGCTGCGTTGCACAAGAGCGATGTTTTCTGAAGCCATGCTGATTACGTACCAATAGATCGTTCCCTTCGAGGTGATTCATAATGTTTGAATACAGTATACGCTCCAAAACCCTACTGCAAACCGACGTCAATGATATAGCTCTGTAGTTAGATGGATTACACCTACTACCATTCTTAAACACTGGTGCGACCTGCGCAATTTTCCAATCTGTAGGTACAGATCTATCGGTGAGCGAGCGGTTGCATATGAGTGCTAAGTAGGGAGCTATTGTATCAGCGTAATCTGAGAGGAACCTAATCGGTATACAATCTGGACCTGAAGACTTGCCCGTATCAGGCGATTTGAGTTGCTTCGAAGCCCCTAAGGTATCTACTTCTAAGAAACTCATGCTAGCAGATGTTCGTGTTTAAAATTCTGGAATATTCTATTCGTCTTCCCTGGTGAAGGAATTTCGGAAAACTGCGTTCAATAACTCCGCTTTAGCGGCACAGTCGTCGGTAACAGTACCATCGGCACTGCGCAGCGAAGGTATTGACTGCGTCTTTGGACTGGAGCATAAAAAATGTTGTGTGAAAGGAGTCCTGAAAATCCGAAAGGCGAAGTGAATTTAAGATATGACTTATAAGCATCCGATCTGCGGTACTGAGAACAGTGCAGTGATTAGAAATAAGAGTATACCATGCTACCACATAACGCCACAACACAAAAAATAACGTTAACTCTTCAGGAGTTGTGATGAATTACACGTGTGCTAACGAACGTAGCAGACTCCGCCCTAAAGTATGACTACATAATAGGTACAATGAAATTGCAGCATCAGTTGAAACTGTATGAATCTGATAAACCAAAGACAACAGTAAAGAGACTTCCGCAATTAGTTATCATAGGTTTTATTTTATTGTACTTGTAAGATGGCATCGATGAAGCAATATTGGAAACAAAAAAAGTTTAATTGTGGGATTAAAATTCAAGTAAAAGGATATCAATGATACGATTCACTGGTGGCTGTGCTATCCTGAGTGAAAGTGAAGAAGAATTACATGATATGCGGAATGGAATAAACAGTCTAATGAGTACAGACGATGGATTGAGATCATATCTAAGAAAGTCGAAAGTAATGAGAAGCGGCAAACACGAGAATAGCGAGAAACGTAACATCAGGACTTACGGTCGCGAAGTACACTCCTGGAAATTGAAATAAGAACACCGTGAATTCATTGTCCCAGGAAGGGGAAACTTTATTGACACATTCCTGGGGTCAAATACATCACATGATCACACTGACAGAACCACAGGCACATAGACACAGGCAACAGAGCATGCACAATGTCGGCACTAGTACAGTGTATATCCACCTTTCGCAGAAATGCAGGCTGCTATTCTCCCATGGAGACGTACGTAGAGATGCTGGATGTATTCCTGTGGAACGGCTTGCCATGCCATTTCCACCTGGAGCCTCAGTTGGACCAGCGTTCGTGCTGGACGTGCAGACCGCGTGAGACGACGCTTCATCCAGTCCCAAACATGCTCAATGGGGGACAGATCCGGAGATCTTGCTGGCCAGGGTAGTTGACTTACACCTTCTAGAGCACGTTGGGTGGCACGGGATACATGCGGACGTCCATTGTCCTGTTGGAACAGCAAGTTCCCTTGCCGGTCTAGGAATGGTAGAACGATGGGTTCGATGACGGTTTGGATGTACCGTGCACTATTCAGTGTCCCCTCGACGATCACCAGAGGTGTACGGTCAGTGTAGGAGATCGCTCCCCACACCATGATGCCGGGTGTTGGTCCTGTGTGCCTCGGTCGTATGCAGTCCTGATTGTGGCGCTCACCTGCACGGCGCCAAACACGCATACGACCATCATCGGCACCAAGGCAGAAGCGACTCTCATCGCTGAAGACGACATGTCTCCATTCGTCCCTCCATTCACGCCTGTCGCGACACCACTGGAGGCGGGCTGCACAATGTTGGGGCGTGAGCGGAAGACGGCCTAACGGTGTGCGGGACCGTAGCCCAGCTTCATGGAGACGGTTGCGAATGGTCCTCGCCGATACCCCAGGAGCAACAGTGTCCCTAATTTGCTGGGAAGTGGCGGTGCGGTCCCCTACGGCACTGCGTAGGATCCTACGGTCTTGGCGTGCATCCGTGCGTCGCTGCGGTCCGGTCCCAGGTCGACGGGCACGTGCACCTTCCGCCGACCACTGCGACAACATCGATGTACTGTGGAGACCTCACGCCCCACGTGTTGAGCAATTCGGCAGTACGTCCACCCGGCCTCCCGCATGCCCACTATACGCCCTCGCTCAAAGTCCGTCAACTGCACATACGGTTCACGTCCACGCTGTCGCGGCATGCTACCAGTGTTGAAGACTGCGATGGAGCTCCGTATGCCACGGCAAACTGGCTGACACTGACGGCGGCGGTGCACAAATGCTGCGCAGCTAGCGCCATTCGACGGCCAACACCGCGGTTCCTGGTGTGTCCGCTGTGCCGTGCGTGTGATCATTGCTTGTACAGCCCTCTCGCAGTGTCCGGAGCAAGTATGGTGGGTCTGAAATTCAACATAGGCCGCAAAGTAACCAATGGCGGACGAAGCAATGACATCAAAAGAAGATTAACAGTGGTAAAAACGGCTTTCCTGGCAAGAGACGTCTACTAGTATCAAACATAGGTCTTAATCTGAGGAAGAAATTGTCGAGAATGTACGATTGCGGCACAGGATTGTATGGTTGCGAAACATGGACTGTAGATAAACAGGAAAAGAAGGGAATCGAAGCGTTTGAGACGTGGTGCTACAGAGGAATGTCGAAAGTTCAATGGACTGATAATGTAAGGAATGAGGAGATTCTGCGCAGAATCGGAGAGGAAAGGAATATGTGGAAAACACTGACAAGGAGAAGGGACAGGATGGTTGGACATCTGTTAAGACATCAGGTAATGACTTTCATGGTACTAGAGGGAGCTGTACAGGGCAAAAATTGTGGAGGAAGACAGTAAATAATTAAGGACGTAGGTTACAGATGCTGCTCTGAGATGAAGAGGTTGGCACAGGAGAGGAATTCGTGGCGGGGTGCATAAAACCAGTCAGAAGATTGGTGACACAAAAAACAAAAGACAAAAAAATAAAAAAGAAAGTGGCAAGATTTTGCCCGTTACGATTCTTTCGACCCACACTTCGATATGTACTTAGATTGGGTTTTGATGTCATTTGATAAGCGGATTTTCGTTTTATAGGAGATGACTTACATGGTCAAATACACCTTGGTGCTATTAACTGAATTTCACTTGTATGTTGGCTGATCGTATTTAATGTAGTGTGGCTGTGCAACACTCAGTGGGGACACTGGTTTCTCGGTCGCTGTACCTGTTTCCCACAATTTTAAATGGCTGTTGCCAATTAGTGTATTTGTACGACGAGATGGCGGAAAGAATTTGCTATAGATGTTTCCAAGGGAGATGTCAAACTTGAGGTTGTGGTCGGCCGGAGTGAGGGGAGTAGAAGTACGAACAAGGGGTGCTAAGATTATGATTCGCCCGTCCTTACTTAGGGGAGAATTAATGAGCGGTGAGTTGGAGAGCCAGCACATTTGGGGAAGCGGGCTTCTGTCTGAGTCTCCGAACTGGGAAGACTTTTGTCAGCGTCCCCAGGATAGGTAGAACTTCTGCTGCAGGAGTTAGTTAGCGTATTGAACATTGTTCTTAGTTTAAAACAAGTGTGAACTTCGCCTCTTGGGCTGGAAGTTTTCGTCTTGCGTCTGGCACACGGTTATCTGGGCGAGCTCTTTCTCTATTATGCACTTTTATTTAAGACGTTCCCACCTTTGACTGTGAGTTCTCGTCTTACGTTTGTTGTTGGTATTGAAGCTATTTAGACAGAGTTTGGACTTAGCAGTTTGTGGACAGTAGTCTGCTCTCTGAGGGTCTAGGTTTCAGCGCACTGAAAACTTTGCTGGGCAGCATTCTTGTTTACAGTGTACGATATTACTGCGCTTCACCAGCTCATTTTCTGAGACAGTGAAGGAACCCACCGATATGTATAAGGTCAGGTAGTGTACATTGCTGGGATCAGGTGTAAAAGTTTCTCCACTGAGGTTTCACGTCAATTGGAGTAGATTCTCCTAGTTTTCAGTACGGAAGCGAAGCCAGTCATTCCGTGTAGAGATCCTCAGATCGCGTTATTCATAGCTGGGAAGAATTAAGCAACCAAAACTAGTTTATTGTAGTTACTTCATGTTTTCATGTGTCCGTTGGGCATATTGTAACTTGTTTATTGTTCATCTTGATTGAATGGGTTTTATTTAAAGTAAATTGTATAGTTAAGACTAGAATTTGTCCTTTCAATAGAAGCACAGTATACCTTTCACCATTCTATTTGTTGGTATGTTTGGTGCTTACTAAGTAACGTTCAGAGTAAGCAGCTGATCTGTATTAGCAGGTCACGAGACTGCATATTTGATTGTCCTCACAATGACTGTAACAGTCCACCAGATAATGCCATGTTTCATGATATATTTTGGAACAGTTACTGTCTTACATATATTGTGCTCTATACATCTCCTCTAAGAGGGGGGGGGGGAGATATTTATGAGTGACAGGGCCAACCTTCAAAACAGCAAATCCTGTTGTGTAGTAAGAAACTGATAGATAACCTATGTATGCATGTTTCGAAACTACTCAGTAGTGAGGTATAAAATTACAGACAGAAAACCGTAACAGAAGAAACGACTGAGGGAGTGTTTGATACTTCCTAGTACATGAATATGATTTGCGTTAATGATAAGCATGAAATGCTAGTATTATCCAGTAACTTTTTTTTGAAAGAGAATATTCTGATAATTAAATGAAATGTTTTGTTAAAAATTCTCTTGTATGTTTGTTGAAAGCCACGCCTAAATTTTCTCAAGGCACGTTCACCAGAAGTATCATACGCATTCCAACGTGAAGACATCCGTCTTGCTCACGATGGATTAAAAAATAAACTTTCTTTAATATTACGCGATAAGCCAATTAAACACAATGCTTAATTAGTTTTTCCTTGAGGCTTGATACTCCAGGATAGTTGCCTATGTGCAATGGAAGCGTATATATTTATAGAAATTACTGTCAATAAAAGCCGGCCGAGGTGGCCGAGCGGTTCTAGGCGCTACAGTCTGGAACCGCGCGACCGCTACGATCGCAGGTTCGAATTCTGCCTCCGGCATGGATGTGTGTGATGTCCTTAGATTTAGTTAGGTTTAAGTAGTTCTAAGTTCTAGGGGACTGATGACCTCAGATGTTAAGTCCCATAGTGCTCAGAGCCATTTGAACAAGAATTCCTAATGTCGCTTGACGGGAAACACTCGTGGACGCAGGATGACCGTGACATGGCGTCGTGTTGTCTGAGTTCCCACAGCCACGATCTGAAGTCGTACGCATTGGCTCCACATACCCTGACCCGAGGAGGCACACAGCTGTGCCTCTCCAGCACATTGTAAGAAGGAGATATCTTCATAGGTGAAATAGAATGATTTTGAAATTTGACGTTATCCCGTACGCGTGCTGTAGACTCACCGGGGGTGGTAATCCAGGGTAGTGCAGAATCACTCTTTGTCATGAACACAGTGCGACATGTCCGAAAGAACAGACACCGTATCCACATAAATATATAGTTCTGGCAATACCGGCCATTACCTTCTTCTGTGCGGAAGCACACATATTCCCCGAACTCTTAAGGGACTTGGTAAGAATGTCTTCCATGAGTAATGGATGTGTTGGGGTGGGATACTATGAATGTAGTGTGTGGACATATAAAGTGAGAATGTGGGTCTCGCGGGAGGAGTGAGGGATTTAGTCCCTGCAGTCGGACTAACCTTTGTGTCCTCGGTGGCTCAGGTGGGTAGAGCATCTGTCACGTAAGCAGGAGATCCCGGGTTCGAGTCTCGGTCAGGGCACACATTTTCACTTGTCCCCGTCGTTATATATCAACGCCCGTCAGCAGCTGAAGGTATTAATATAATTCTTCGTGCTCACTGCGGCACTCCAAACGCAGCCGCTTATGCCGCGCTGATAACGACATCCTAGGCACGGGACGATAAATTCCTAGTCAAGCTGCTGCTATTCCCCACCAATGGTGCGGGAAGGCACACAGTTTTTTAGGAAGCCCAATACTCGTTGTCGGATGGCAGACGCAGATGTCTAGAGGCCACGAAGTGCTTGGTCCACAATACAGTGATCCACCCTTGTGATGGTCAGACTTGGGACGACCTGAATCTTGACGCAAAGTATATCTGATCTCACTCTCCTATGCAGTCCAACACCAGGGTTCTGTTATGTCTGAATTCTCCAGAAATGTGGAGATTGCACTATTAGACCAACCGACCACATGGAGACGTACAAAACTTTTCAGTTGCTGATAACGCTGTCACAGACGAGTACGCGGCTTCCCCACGTCCTTTAGTTGCTATCATTCAAGATCAGATGCTGTCCAAGCACTTTATATGCTCTACCAGACCTGGTAGTAACATTAACAACAATAACATGTACAATACTAACATACTATGGTGTCAATACTACGTGTCGCAGAGCACTGCAACTCTAATCAATTACACTACTGGCCATTAAAATTGCTACACCAAGAAGAAATGCAGATGATAAACGGGTATTCATTGGACAAATATATTAGACTAGAACTGACATGCGATTACATTTTCACGCAATTTGGATGTATAGGCCCTGAGAAATCAGTACCCGAAACAACCACCTCTGGCCGTAATAACGGCCTTGATACGCCTGGGCATTGAGTCAAACAGAGCTTGGGTGGCGTGTACAGGATCAGCTGCCCATGCAGCTTCAACACGATACCACAGATCATGAAGAGTAGTGACTGGCGTATTGTGACGAGCCAGTTGCTCGGCCGCCATTGACCAGACGTTTTCAGTTCGTGAGAGATCTGGAGAATGTGCTGGCCAGGGTAGCAGTCGAACATTTTCTGTATCCAGAAGGGTCCGTACAGGACCTGCAACATGCGGTTGTGCATTGTCCTCCTGAAATGTAGGATTTCGCAGGGATCGAATGGAGGGTAGAGGCACGGGTCGTAACACATCTGAAATGTAAAGTCCACTACGTGTAACCAGTGGCACCCCATACCATCACGCCGGGTGTGACACCAGTATGGCGATGACAAATACACTCTTCCCATGTGCGTTCACCGCGATGTCGCCAAACACGGATGCGACCATCACGATGCTGTAAATAGAACCTGGATTCATCCGAAAAAATGACGTTTTGACATTCGTTCACCCAGGTTCGACGTTGAGTACTCCATCGCAGGCTCTCATATCTGTGATGCAGCGTCAAGGGTAACCGCAGCCATGGTCTCCGAGCTGATAATCCATGCTGCTGCAAACGTTGTCCAAATGTTCGTGCAGATGGTTGTTGTCTGGCAAACGTCCCCATCTGTTGACTCAGGGATCGAGACGTGGCTGCACGATCCGTTACAGCCATGCGGATGAGGTGCCTGTCATCTCGACTACTAGTGATACGAGGCCGTTGGAATCCAGCACGGCGTTCCGTATTACCTTCCTGAAGCCACCGATTCCATATTCTGCTAACAGTCATTGGATCCCGACCAACGAGAGTACCAATGTCGCGATATTATAAACCGCAATCGCGATAAGCTACAATCCGATCTTTATCAAAGTCGGAAACGTGATGGTACGCATTTCTCCTCGTTACACGAGGCATCACAACAACGTTTCATCAGGCAACGCTGGTCAACTGCTGTTTGTGTATGAGAAATTGGTTGGAAACTTGCCTCATGTCAGCACGTTGTAGGTGTTTCCACCGCGCCAACTTTGTGTGAATGCTCTGAAAAGCTAATCATTTGCATATCACAGCATCTTCTTCCTGTCAGTTAAATTTCGCGTCTGTAGCACATCATATTCGTGGTGTAGCAATTTTAATGGCCAGTAGTGTACAAACCTGCCGGTAGTGTAAAAGTGTAAAAAGTTACAGTGGCACCCGACCATGTCTTCTAGGTGATTACTTTTTTCTGAGGCAGTATACATCGAGGTGGCGAAAGTCAAGAGATACCTCTTAACATCGTGTCGGACCTCCTTTTGTCCGGCTTAGTGCAGCGGCTCCACGAGGCATAGACTCAACAAGTCGTTGGAAGTCCCCTGCAGAAATACTGAGCCACGTTGCCTCTACAGCCGTCTACACTTGCGAATGTGTTACTGGTGCATAATTTTGTGCGCGACCTGACCTCTAGATTACGTCTCATAAACATTTGATGGGATTGATATCGGGCGATCTGGTGGCCAAATTATTCGCTCGACTTCTCCAGAATGTTCGTCAAACGAATCGCGAACGATCGTGTACTAGTGAGATGAAGCACTGTCATCCATAAAAATGCCACCGTTGTTTGGGAAGATGAAGTGTGAGGTGATCGACATGAGTTCCAAAAGAAATCCGTTGGAATTCGATTACTCTATAAATAGAGCAATTCTCAAGGCTGTCAATTCAACTAAGCACCTGGGTGTTAAAATTACGAACAACTTCAGTTGGAAAGACCACATAGATAATATTGTGGGGAAGGCGAGCCAAAGGTTGCGTTTCATTGCCAGAACACTTAGAAGATGCAACAAGTCCACTAAAGAGACAGCTTACACTACACTCGTTCCTTCTCTGTTAGAATATTGCTGCGCGGTGTGGGATTCTTACCAGGTGGGATTGACGGAGGACATCGAAAGGGTGCAAAAAAAGGGCAGCTTGTTTTGTATTATCACGTAATAGTGGAGAAAGTGTGGCAGATATGATACGCGAGTTGGGATGGAAGTAATTACAGCAAAGACGTTTTTCGTAGTTGCGAGATCTATTTACGAAATTTCAGTCACCATCTTTCTCATCCGAATGCGAAAATATTTTGTTGCGCCCAACCTACATAGGTAGGAATGATCATCAAAATAAAATAAGAGAAATCAGAGCTCGAACAGAAAGGTTTAGGTGTTAGTTTTTCCCGCGCGCTGTTAGGGAGTGGAATGGTAGGGAGATAGTATGGTTGAGATTCGATGAACCCTCTGCCAAGTACTTAAATGTGAATTGCAGAGTAATCATAAAGATGTAGATGAAGTCCATGAATAACTGAAAATGGTCTCTAGGGAGCCGAAGATAAACATTTCCAGTCAATGATTCAGTTGGTCATGAGGGCCCAGTCCATTCCATGTGAACATAGCTCACACCATTTTGAATCCACCACCAGCTTTCAGAGTGCCTTGTTGACAACTCGGACCTATGGCTCCACGGTGTCTGCACCATCGTGATGTCTGCACCATCAGTTCTTACCAACTGAAATCGGGACTCATCTGACCATACCATGTTTCTAGTCGTCTGGAGTTCAACAACTATAATCACGAGAGCAGGAGTGATGCTACAGGCGATGTCGTACTGTTAGTAAAGGTACTAGCGTCGGTCTTCTGCTGCTATAGCCCATCGACGCAAAATTTGGCCACACTTTCCGAACCGATACGGTCGTCGCACGTCCCACATTGAGTCCTGCGATTATTTCAAGCACAGCTGCTTGTCTGCTAACATTGGCAATTCTACGTACATGCCGCTGCTGTCGGTCGTTAAGTGAAGGTCGTCGGCCACTGCGTCGTCCGTGCTGAGGGGTGAAGCATGGACTGTGGTATTCTCGACACACTCGTGACACTGTGGAATTCGGAATGCTGAATTCCCTAACGATTCCAGAAATGAAGTATCCCTTGCGCCTAGCTCCACCCACCATTCCGCGATCAACGTTTGTTAATTCTCAACATGCCTCCATAATTACGTGGGGAAACCTTTTCACACGAATCACCTGAGTACAAGTGATGCACTGTCCTTATACCTTACGTACGCTATACTACCGCCATCTGTAAAAGTGTACACCATTGTCCCATGGCATCTCTCACCTCGGGATACATAAGCAGTGCTTCTTAACCAAGGTTCTCGCTATTTCATATAATCTGGTTATTTATCAGTCAACTCTTGCACTAGGCAAACAATGAAATCTTCAGGTCTGGCAGCTTCTATGGTGGCAATCTTGAGAGGTGAACTCTGCGGAAACACAGGTCGGAGTTTACCCCCACTCGGATGCGGCTCTTCCTGGCGACGAGGTCCTTCCTCAAGCCTTCGAGCAAAGCCGTCCCAACCTGCTTTGTGGCTGCGGACATGGCCGCCTGGCTGCTGGGCGGTGGATTGTGGCCCAAGAGCCTGTACGAGGAAAAACACTTACTTACATGGTGCAGGCTTTCATACTGATGGTCTGCTTCCAGATGTTAACTGAGTGTCTTTTTTTTTTCATTTTATGCAGGAAACAGCAACGCAGCTCAACACCCTCAAGCACACCATTAATCAACCACGCGAGGATATCTGAGAGATCACAAGATACCAAGAACGGTCTTAACATCCTTCGCGATATTGTTATAACGGCATTACTTGCGGTCTGAGGCTTGTTTCTGCGCCTTTCATTTCGTGTCCTAATGCTGCAGAGAGCATCAGAAGCCCAAATAAGCACTTAATTTTCCTACTTAAACACGCGTAGAATATTTGCCACTGAGCCTCTGGGGTAACAGACCTTTCAATTAATTCCAGTGCTTTAGCAGAGATATATTTAACTGCGGCCATGCAAGCCCTATACAGCTCCTGTAACTAAATATCTTCTCTATTTTAACGTCTTTGAAACTAGCATTCAGGTACGTGTTACATACGCGAAGCTGAGCTACGTTTTGTAAATGTTGAGTATGTCAGCTGCTGTAAAACGTACGACTTTAGAGGTTTATGTTTGCAGCGTGTGTCCCGTCCGCCTGTGACATAGACATCCCGCATGACAGAACAGAGGTGGGTGATGCCTTCATCACAGAGAGCGAAACCAAAGCAGATGTTTAAGGTACGACTGAAGTCCTGTCGGAGACGAGAAACTGCCTAGTGTTTCAGTCAATGACCGTCAGGTGACGCCACCTTAGCACCGCAGATCGACAGCAGCGCCAGAGGTCGCCATCAACAAGCGGCTTATTTTCCTGCGCCACCCACGTGACAGAAAATAGTCGCAGAAAATTTATGCGCCAGCCGGGCTTGTACTCAGACGCAGCGCTTGCCAAAAGGCAGTTCGACATTCGGCCCAGACTTTTAGGGCTCTGTCATACCGGGCGAAATATCCACGTGCCTCGTCTCCTGGTAGTCCCCGATAGTCAGTCGTGGTAGCTTCGGTCCGTGAATCAAGAGTGCCGTGTAACGGTAGTGTGGCCTCCATGGACAGTTTTGTGCCAATGCTGTGCCGGCCACTCTGCATTAGTTTTGTTAATGTCTTTTCTTTGGTGGACTTTCTCGAGCAAGAGACTTGTGAGGAAACGTTTTACTTGTTATGCTTCTGTTATAAGATCAGAACTGGGATCCCTAATTTATTGTCGTGCGGTAGCGTTCCCGCTTCCCATGCCCTGGCGGGGTCAGGGATTTTCTCTGCCTCGTGATGGCTGGGTGTTGTGTGATGTCCTTAGGTTAGTTAGGTTTAAGTAGTTCTAAGTTCTAGGGGACTGATGAGCATAGATGTTAAGTCCCATAGTGCTCAGAGCCATTTGAACCTAATTTGTTTCTTGCTTAAGCTGTGTTTTTTTCTGACTATTTTGTCGACATTGAAACGTCCCCTTTGTAAAATCTATACACGACTGTGTTTAAGCTGAGACACAATATTTTTAGCGCAACATGAAACGTCCCCTTTGTAAAATGTATACACAACTGTGCTTAAACTGACACACAATATTTTTAGCGCAACGCAATCTGACTTTCAATAATCCCTACAAAAGAATGGCCCTGACTAACATTAACCTATACCTTTCACAAATCACTTACCTCACAAAAAATCTTCGTTACTCGAACTACTGCAATACAGCGAGCACCACTACTGCCAGCTAAATAAAAGATTCAAACTACGGAAGGCACTAACTACTGATAGGTATAGTTAGCAAATGAAAGATTTTGATAGAGAACAAACAGTGTATTTACCTTAATAGTCAAAATATATATGATAGTTCATGACATCCAGTCTTACAAATTACAAAACTCCGCCATCTCTCTCCCCACGTCCACCACTGCTGGCGGCTCACCTCCAACTGCGCAACGCTACGCGCTGTTAGCATCCAGCTGCCGCTGCCCAACACTACAATGGCAGACAACAATGCAAACCAGCCACAGACTGCACACGGCACAGCCAGTGATTTTTATACAGAGCGCTACGTGGCGGCGGCGTTACCAATAAAAAAACCTAAACAGCCTACTTACATAGCCCCCATGCTCCCCACAAAAAAATTTACAAATTGTTTTGGGCAGTGGCCAAAACAGATTTGAAACTTTTATTCATAATTACAATAACAAAGAAATGAAATTCACACACTTATCGATACAATGTTGGTCAAAAGCTAAAATTTTCTCACAGTCCATAAAGACAGTCCTAATCATTCATCAAAGTAAAATTGCAGTGTTTTTCTCAAAGTCTGAGTAGTAAAAGAGAATGCACACGAAAGTAGTGGATTTCCATGCAGTCTTGAAGAAGTAGTGTTGTCCTTTCAACGGAAAGACAGTGCTGACTCTTGACATGCAGACAGGTAATGGGCCACAACAGAGTCAGTCGACGTTGAAGACTATTGGTAGGTAGGTCATCACAGAGCAGACCCACTGTAGTCCTGGTAGAGATTACTATTGGTGGGCCACCAGAGGTGCAGACCCATTGCAGTCCTTGTAGAAATAATGGTATTGGTGGGTCATCAAAGGTGTAGACCCACTTTAGTCCTTGTAGAGATGGCCAGCAGCCATCTGTTTGACTGCGCAGGCGCACAATCACCATTGAAGAGTCTTGCGGATAATATAAGAAGTCCATAACCACCACTTGTGCAGTCAGAAAAATTGTTTTTGAAATGTCCTTAGAACCAGCAATGCTGTTATCCAGTCCATTACTGAGTTATTAACACACGTTCAAACACTATCAATCCCTACTTCTCACATATTGTCCATATACAATCACCAACAGAAACGTGTGCAGCGAAATGTAATTTACAAGTTACTTAATTTGATGAACTGGTGTCAATTACAATTTTATAATATAAGAATGCAATAACAAAGGTACAAAATACATCTTTAAAGAACATAACAATACAGATAACATTTGCAGTAGTACAGGCTTTACAAAAGAATCGAAATAGCAAATACATAAGTGTTACAAAAATTACGACATAAGTACATACATAAAAGATCAGAATAACTTTTGAAACATCAACTTCACACATGAGCATTAAAACAGAACAGAATAAATAATTTCTAAACATATTTACAAAGAAAACGAGATATTATTAATTTATATTTGAGGATAACAGTATTCCTCATCAAAGTGAATGTAGCTGAATATTAGAAAAATTCTGCAACATAAGTCTTATCAGATAAACATATAAAGACAGGACGAACATAAATACACAAGGGTACACAAACACATAGTGGGATAACACAAGGAAAGGATAGAGTTTGTTTTACTGCAGTATTTTGCAAACAAAACTTTCTTTACTTCTCGGAGATCTCCCTTCATTCTTCATTATTTCCAAAAAGTCATATCGAAGCCTGCTTTCTGTATTATGCTCACATCCTCTTTCAAAAATAGTTTTTCTCCACTATACACTACTTTTTTGGCCAAACCATTTTCTTATAGCTTCTCAATGCATTTCTTCCAATTCATCATAGTTATTTTCTTATTTAGTCTACCCCCTCTTAAGCTAACTTAAAATCTACTGAGCTCAGATGCTAAACTAAGGGACGAGGCAATGCAGCAGCACAAAACAACTAACACAAACAGCAATGATAAAAAAAAACGGAAATTGGCAAAAAAAAGGCAGCAATATTACAACTAATATAAGGCAATGTGCAGCAAACAAGAAAAAATAAATCCGTAGTAAAACTGGCTTAACAGAGTAATACAAAGTCAAATTCAGTAACATTGTGCCTGGTAAACAGCAGCAGCAAATGCAACAGCTTATAACTAAACATGACAAAGCTCAAGCAGAAAAAATATTACAGTAAAGACAACAATGCAGAAAAGGGAGATGTCGATTCACATCTTAATGTCTATATAATTAAAGTGGCACACTACAAAAACTAATTCTAAAAAAATTTACCAAGTACTGGAAAAGAAAATTATATATGCAGTTACTGTTACTAGTCCCTTCTTATTGGTCCTTCCTTTCCAAGTGCTCCTTTTTTTTGAAGGATGTGGATCATAAAATTATTATTTAACATATCTGTTGACAGAAAGTTTTCACATTAGCAAATGCATTTAATTTTATTTTATAAAACCAATGCTGTAACACAGCTGGAAAACAGATATCAAATGAAACAAGCAACTATGAAAGGCAAAGCATAAAAATATCATTCAATAGTCATGTGACATTTCATAAGTTAGTACAAATTTTCTCAACTCTCGTAGAAAGACGCTTGTCATTGTCAGGTATGCAGAGGTAAGAAAATATCTTTCCAAGTAATGAGCGTGTCGTTTTTGCGATGCTTTCTACAAAGGAATGAATCTCAATAGCGAGGATAATGGCCTCTTTTTTTTACCTAATGGCTTTCTTTTGTCAGACGACTACCTCTCAGCTGGGCGCCCAAAACGCATTACGTCAAGGCCACTTACCTTTCTTACTGAAATATTTATGACAGCAGTTTCCGCTACAGTGACAGTCTCATATGAAAATATTTTCACAGGTTAAGAATTGGCGTTACAAATGTATAGAAAACAAAATCCTATAAATATAACGGTGTCCAAAAAAGTTCCGTCGCCATTGTAATACATTCACGCATTTACATACATTTCATAACTCTTAAAGTACGATTCATGGTTTCCAACAACCTTTTTCACAAATCAGAGTCCCTAACTACTACTCATTATTCCTTACCTTATTATACATATACATATTCGTTGACACTTCTTCCATATTTCATCATAAGAAATACTTAGCACTATCAAATTCCTGATATATGGTAGCATCATCTTATTGATCATAAACATACCTCAACAGCATAATACACATCGTCGTCGTAAAAATAACATCATAACACCTCAGTCAAATCACTAAAACACCGTAGCTTTCTGCAATAATTTCAAAACCTAATAAAAATTCTCTGCTCATGTCAAAAGTGTCAACTACCTCAAACGTACTTTAAACATCATGATCCCATACCAAATACATCATTCAAAGCTCTCATAGCATCACAATGGTTCCGAAAAAAATATGAAGGGTTCACACAGTACAGACAAAATACAATTTCATAAGTGTAAAATTATCCAACTGTGTAATTACGTAAACATCTGTCACTGATGTAGTAAAAAAAAGTTTGTCTCTCAGTTAAATTATCAGTTAGCTGTGTAATTTTTTGTGTTAGAGAAATATGGTACCGATGTGTAAAATTGAATAAGTAAATACCATATTAGCTAGGGCTCCTTGTGCTTGCCAAACACATGGTACACAAAGTAAGCGTGTACCCCCCTGAGGATTAATGTAATTATACCCTCAGGTGTTACAGATTACAGCAATGGAATGAAATGTATCAGTAAAAACTTTCTTTTTAATTCAAAAATATTAATAAATAAATGGTTTAAGTACCAAATTAATCACTCAAATGCGTGCCCAGTGTTGCTAAATGTGCGTTTTGCTGTAAGATAATTCTGTGGAACTGTCGTAGTTATCGTCCTCTGTAAGCAAAGTTCTGCTGAAGTCAATGTACTTACCTCATCATAAACGAAGGTTAAATGCTTTCCATATAGATATCGTAGTTATTACGTACCTTACCGTGATCAAGAAAGTACTATAATGTAACGTATTGTTGTGCTATGATAAAGGCTGTCTCATTGTAGCTATACCACAAAAGTTACTACTAAAACATGTTTTACTTTCCAGAATAATACAGAAAAACTGTGCAGATATAAAACAGATACACCGCAAAAGCACAATGTAAATTGTGTCACACATTAGTAGCGTCGTCATATAATCGTGTAGCTATCAAAGAAACCAAACGCTAAGTAATCTTTAATCTCACAGAAAGTACTTCAAATAAAGAATGTCTTTTCAACTGAACCAAAATGTTGCATTAAAACCTCATTAACAGTATATGTTCTAAGTATGTAAGCCTTATAGTCGTTACGTAATCGTGCAACTAACAAGCAAGAATGTACAAATAACAACACTGTGTCGTCTGTTCACTATAACAATGCATTCGTAATTTCTGTTTAAAAATGTTCCCTAGGTTCTAGAGTGTATAGTTAACTTCAAAACTTTGTTGCATGTTAACAGTTTCTCAGTGTGACAAAGCATACTAGAAATGTGAAGTGAAATGTTTTATGGCAAAGACAAAGTTAAAAAGCAGATTATATTTCAATAAACGGTTTTACATGTGAAATGTGGTGTAAACCTTTACTCTTCCTCAGTTTGCAGCAAAGCAACTTGAAGTCAAAAGAACACTGGCAGTAAAGAACACTGGAATTTTGCTCAAGGTTAGCTTATGTTATTTTTCTCTGAGCCAGCCAGCGCACGCGGCTGCCTGCGGTGCGAGTCATTGTCTGTTACCTCTTTGTTGGCGCGCGTCGTTACTGGGATTAGGAGACCTAACTTCTACAAATTCACCTTGCCGAGAGGGCCCTACCCTGTTTGAAGCTCACCAATTCTGATGGATTTCCGGTCTGTCATTATGATTATATCGTCTGTCGTCATGTCGGTAGTTACTGTAATTTCTTGTTTGTCGGTCATGTGGTGGAGAATTTCTCCCTGAATTATCACTGCGCGGTGGACCCTTGCGTCTGAAGTTATTCTGTCTCCCGTGATGAAGTTATTCTGTCTCCCGTGATAATAATAGTTCTGGTTGCCATATTGTCTGTTTCTATGACTGTCTATGTCATGTTCATTACTACGGAAATACTATCTTTCTCTGTAACTATTACTCTGCCAGTGGTTGTCATACGGGTGGTGTCTGTTTTGGTCACGATTTGTGTTGTGAGAATAGCCTTCTCATGTCCAGTTGTTATTTCTTTCATCGCGACGGATATGACCTGTAATTGTTGTGCTTCTGTTTTTGCGTTCCGCGATTGTCAGTGTCAATTTCCAGTTCTTGTAAGAGTCGCTGAAAAGCTTTTGTGTCGTCTTTGCAACGTCCTACCAAAATAATGTGTCGTAAATGTTCAGGCAATTTGATTAAGCACATGCGGATGAGTTCTGAGGGGCTGTATGGGTTAGAAAGATGCTGATTCTTATGCAACATGTCTTCAAAATATTTCACAAGACATGAAAATTCAGATTGTTCGAAATTTTTCATCATTATGATCCCATGTTTTACTCGGTCTTGTGTGGCTTGAGACCAATATGCTGAGAGGAAGGCATGGTAAAATTCTCCTTCACTGTGGCAATCGTGAATGACCGATCGCATTCTTACAGCTGATTCATTCTCTAAGTAGCCACACATAAATTCTAATCTGTGCTCTAATGACCAGTTGGGAGGAAAACAATGAGAGAATTGATGGAGCCACGCTTGTAGATGAATGTCGTTGCCAGAATTCTTAAATGTTTTGAATTTACGTGCAGTAATGAACAGCTTATAGTCAAAATCATCGTGTCGGCGCGTAGCATATCGTTCATTGTTACGTCGTGTCGGCAGTTCCATCTCAAAATTCGGTGCACCTTGCCAATTTCTTTCACAATTTCCGAAATGCCCTGTGTTATTATTTTGTGGCTTTTCCGTATTTCTAAGTCCCTCTTCCCGTGTTGGAGCGCGACTGTCCTCTGAAATATGTAATTCTTGTATTACCTGTCTCAGCTGATCTTGCACTTCCCGGATTTCTCTTTGGTGTTGTGTATTAATTTGATTCTGATTTTGTTTGAATTTCCTAATTTGTTCGCACTCTTCTGTATCATTCAGATCATCATTTACCTTTGTAGATAAGTTAGTGAACTGATCTGAAAGTTCGGCTACTTTCTCCGATAGTGAACACATTTCCTCAGTGTGTTTTTATGAACCAAGTTTCAGAGAGTCCAGTTGTGTTGAAATCGAATCTACTGTGACCTTTAAGTTTTCCTGAGTTCTTGGAAGTTGCGAAACCGAATCGGTGGATGCAACTGAGTCCATTATAGCTTGCAAGGTGTCGTGATTTTCACGAACAACAGTTTGCAATTCTTTTATGGCTGCTTCGTGATTCTGTAATGCGTTTTCATGCCGCGAAAAAATAGGTTGAAAATGCTCACAAATTTGTGTTTTTACGTCATTACAGATTTTTTGACATTTCGATTCAATGTTATGTAACTCAGTAGTTAAATCTTCACGTGTTTGTTCAAGTGTGATGTCTAACTTCCGAAGATTTTGTTCCATTGTGTCTAACTTTTGAAGCTTTTGCTGTTTTTGTCTCTGATTTTGTTCCATTGTGTCTAACTTTTGAAGCTTTTGTCCCATTTGTTTCTGATTTTGTTCCATTTGTTGCATTAATTGCAATAATAATGTATTAGTGTCTGGAATCTGTTATTCTATGCTTTTTGGCAGTGCATTTTCACCGGCAATATTTACATTTTGACAGGCAGAAAATGTGTCTTGACTCATTTGAGAAAACGGTGAGGACCCATGGACCCATAACCTAAGTCTACAGTATTTGCAATATTGTGTTCTGTAATTTCGGATACCTGAGGCGAGCTGTTGCCGACTGATCGATCGATAATTGTTCCCTGTTCACTACTTGTTTCATTGTCTACAACATTGTTTGCCGCCCGTTCCATTTCCCTATGCACAATTACCAAATTACTACTTCAAATGTCTGTTAATTCACTACACAGTGGTGCTGATAAGCGACGCTCGTCGTCACTATTATTTCTCAGTTTACTTTGGAGCCTAGTGTTACGTTTCCCACACGCCATTATTGTCACAATATTTCACACGATAACACATAAAAGCACAATTTGAAGAGCAAAAATAAGAGAACACATTAACATAGCACTGAAAATAATATCTAGTTAATTGCAAGCGAAGCTGCGAAATACTTGGTGCAAATCTACATGCATGCCACAACTGTTTTACTGTACAACAATGAAAAACGACAACTGCAAAGGAGATTCTCTCTATGATTACACACTAGCAATAAACAAAGGCTACACTAACTACACAAACTACAAGAAAAAATCAGAAGATTCCAGTGAGGTATCCTGGCAGGGTCGCCATATGAAACGTCACCTTTGTAAAATGTATACACGACTGTGCTTAAACTGACACACAATATTTTTAGCGCAACGCAATCTGACTTTCAATAATCCCTACAAAAGAATGGCCCTGACTAACATTAACCTATACCTTTCACAAATCACTTACCTCACAAAAAATCTTTGTTACTCGAACTAGTGCAATACAGCGAGAACCACTACTGCCAGCTAAATAAAAGATTCAAACTACGGAAGGCACTATCTACTGATAGGTACAGTTAGCAAATGAAAGATTTTAATAGAGAACAAACAGTGTATTTACCTTAATAGTCAAAATATATATGATAGTTCATGACATCCAGTCTTACAAATTACAAAACTCCGCCATCTCTCTCCCCACGTCCACCACTGCTGGCGGCTCACCTCCAACTGTGCAACGCTACGTGCTGTTAGCATCCAGCTGCCGCTGCCCAACACTACAATGGCAGACAACAATGCAAACCAGCCACAGACTGCACACGGCACAGCCAGTGATTTTTATACAGAGCGCTACGTGGAGACGGCGTTACCAATAAAAAAACCTAAACAGCCTACTTGCAACATCAGTAATGTTCTTGTTTATTGATTTTTCCCAATAAAAACAGATTAAGGAGTATCTTTCGCGTTTTGTCTCTGCTGCCACAAATACTGCGTTGTTTAGCCAGTTTCTGAGAATTTAACGGTACCCCAAAAGCCCACATGGCAATAAATGGGAACTTTAAATTGCATAACACAACTACCCGACCGAATCGTCACACAGAAATATGCACCACATAAGCTTTAGCCATGTTTCACGTCTTACTGACTTTCTACAAATCCATAAATATTTCTATGAGGATCACAGAAATAAGTCTTACTTCAGTTAAGTGAATGCTGAATGAAAAAGTTCATGTTTATCTAATGCAAAAAGCTCGAAATGACTGCGACAGTAGGCCAGGGAAGCAAAGCAAAAAAGTCTGAAAGTTGATCTGTAATAAATCCAAAACCGGTAATGGTTTTATTTAAATAAACTTTTGAACCCATAATTTTGATGGTTCCAATTGTAAGTTACAAACTTTATAATTAAAAACATGCTTTCTTTGTTGGGAAAAGGAATCGCGCTCTCTGTGGAGGTTCTTATACATGCTGTACCGGGTCACCTATTGTTTTTTTTATTATTACTACTACTTTTTAATTATAAAACTTTTTGAAGAGAAATTTAGTGGACAACACGCCCTGTCTCCCTCGACACAAACAGATTCTCATAGTTGTTACCGTCCCCTCTGTGTGCCGGTCTTTCTTTTCACTTTAGAAAACTTACTTTCAGTGGTAGTTAAGTAGTAATTTATGTGATTTGGGAGTCAAGGGTAATAAGCATTACGTTTAAGTAATAATGACAATAATAAAAAACCTTTGTTGCTAATGCCATAACAATAGAGTACTTAGGATATAGAATAATAACCACTACTAGTCAACCTCTATCTTCCTCCGTAAACTCGTTAGATGTTGTAACTGTATGTGCTTCTGAAGCTGTTTTGTATCAAAGGCAAATATGTGTAAAAAATCGATAGATTTAAAAACGAAGTGGTGAATGGATTCTCCATCAGTACTGATCTCCAGCGGTGAGCATTGAAACATGTAACTGAATGTAACAACCAACTGAAGATAGACACTAGTCCGAAGCCGGTCCTCCATTAAATAAAATCACCCTACATTGTGACTGGTAGTAGTTGTTATTCAGTACCCTGTAAAGGGACAATCACGTAGTTCAACTAGATCTATTATTGGTAAAGTTCACAATAGAGTTTTGTTATGAGGTGATAACACTTGTGGAACACGTCAAAAAGTGTATTCCAGGTTTTAAGTATAATGCAATACAACAGTAAACAAATTAGTACGCAGAAGCAGTAGAAAACGCACCCGTTGATGTGGATAATAAAGCCGTCGTCGACGCCTCTGCTGATCATGTCCTGGATCGCCTGGTGCAGATGCTCAGACCCAGGACGTTGAGGTCCCACATGCACCTTCACGATTCCGTTCTTCCAGCTCTGCACACAGCGGGTATTACACCAGCGAAAACTGAAAAACCTTCGCAGACACATTCAAAACATATGATGTGATTCTTCAGTTTCTCCCGGCGTATTTGTTGCTCGAACAGTCCACGGGTATACTGCTGGTTCATAGTGTCCAACGAGCACAATATTTCGGCGCTGACGAACTGAGCTCCTGAGGGCAAGCTGCCGATTTAAATCCTCTTCCCCCGCGGACCGCTCTCTTCACCGTCCGCGCCCGCGCGCCGGCGGTCGCGAAGACGTGGGCGTCGGAATCAGTCGTACCGTCGATGTACTTGCTACGTCCGCGCTGGCCGCTAATTTGTACTTCTTGCTGAGAGTCTTCTTAATTACATTCAATGCCGGGTCCCAAGCCTTGCTGAGATTGTAGACGCAATCTCGGTAGATAGGATCTTCCCTGGTGCGAATTTCGATAGCCTCCCTTATAACACTGTCCCACTATTAAGAGGTCTGAGCTAGGATCTTGGTACGCTCATAATCCATCTCGTGTTTCTCGAACAAACAGTGCTGTGCTAACGCCGACTTATTTGTGCGGCCAGGGCGAACGTAGCAAGCACATCGACGCTACGACAGATTCCGACGCCCACGTCTTCGCCATCGCCGGCGCCCGGGCGCGGACGACGAAGAGAGCGGTCCGCGGGGGAAGGGGATTTAAATCGGCCGCCCGTCCTCAGGAGCTCAGTTCGTCAGTGCACCTGAGGAGGCGACATGTCTGATCGCCGAAATATTGTCCCCTTTGGACACTATGAACCGGCAGTATACCCGTGGACTGGTCGAGCAACATTCAAAACAGTTTTCAGCTGAAAGTGTGTTCGTAGACTGATGTATAATAACTCTCTCTCTCTGTTCCTTTCTCTTTCTCTGTCTGTCTGTCTCTCTCTCTCTCTCTCTCTCTCTCTCTCTCTCTCTCTCTCTCTCTCTCTCTCTCTCTCTTTCTCTCTCGCACGCACGCGCACACACACATACCAGGATTACCAGGTATCCCGATGCAGGCGGTATAGTCCCGAATTTTCTGCTGGAAACACGTTTCCCAATCAGACAAAAATAGACAATATTTCATTTAATATTATGGTCTCCACTTTAAATTTGTCATTGTGTGTTTAAAACACATTTTGTGGAATGGGCTCCTTGACATGCAATGAGTGCACAATTGCTGCCTACCGGGCGCCGTGTCGTCCACTGCCTTGCGGCGTCATGCGGACGCGGTGTGGAGGCGCATGTAGTCAGTGCTATATCAGAGAGCTTCGCAAAAGCTATCGGCAACCCTTCGGGCACCTGAGGCACGCGTGCTGCCTACATGGCCCCTGCACGCATAAGCATCTCCACCTCGCACTGTCGCAGTAACGGACGGACACCAGGCATCGGTACCAACACTAGCACAGGCCTCCATTTCCAACGACCTATTCGCATCCGCGACACACGTGACCAGAAAACAGTACCCCGAGTATTCCGCCTCCGCCCGCTATAAAGGTCGGCGCCAGAGCTGCACGGATCAGTTCATCTGTCTTCGAGAGCCTCTCCTAGCCTCCGGGCGGGTGCTGCTCATCAAATCGTATTAGGACGCTGTATTCAGCATTCGTCGTTGTTTTTCTTGTTGCAGTCAGACTGTATCTAGGGATACAGTCTGACTTTTCTGCTTCTATACTGGTGTTATTCAAGACAGCTTAATTGGAGTTACAATATTTTCCATATAAAAAAAGACAAGCGTTAGTAGAAATCCTTGGGTAAGAGAAGAAATATTAAATTTACTCGATGAAAGGAGAAAATATAAAAATGCAGTAAATGAAGCAGGCAAAAAGGAATACAAACGTCTCTAAAATGAGATGGACAGGAAGTGCAAAGTGGCTAAGCAGGGATGGCAAGTGAACAAATGTAAGGATAAAGAAGCTTATCTCACTAGGGGTAAGATACATACTGCCTACAGGAAAATTAAAAAGAAATTTGGAGGCAAGAGAACCACTTGTATGAATATCAAGAGCTCAGATGGAAACCCAGTTCTAATCAAAGAAGGGAAAGCAGAAAGCTGGAAGGAGTATATAGAGGGTTTATACAAGGACGATGTATTTGAGGACAATATTTTGGAAATGGAAGAGGATGTAGATGAAGATGAAATGGGAGATATGATACTGCGTGAAGAGTTTGACAGTGCACTGAAACACATAAGTCGAAACAACGCCCCGGAATAGA
This sequence comes from Schistocerca gregaria, assembly GCF_023897955.1. Taxonomy (NCBI): domain Eukaryota; kingdom Metazoa; phylum Arthropoda; class Insecta; order Orthoptera; family Acrididae; genus Schistocerca; species Schistocerca gregaria. The sequence goes on from NC_064927.1 coordinate 427,607,138, forward strand.
GAATTTTCCATTATAACTACTGACGACCTTGGGTGAGCCAACCCTGACAAAACTCTACCTTCTGGTGAGCAAGATGTATGAGACAGGCAAAATACCCTCAGACTTCAAGAAGAATATAATAATTCCAATCCCAAACAAAGCAGGTGTTGACAGATGTGAAAATTACCGAACTATCAGTTTCATAAGTCACAGCTGCAAAATACTATCTCGAATTCTTCACAGACTAATGGAAAAACTGGTAGAGACCGACCTCGGGGAAGATCAGTTTGGATTCCAGAGAAATATTGGAACACGTGAGGCAATACTGGCCCTACGACTTATCTTAGAAGAATGATTAAGGAAAGGCAAACCTACGTTTCTAGCATTTGTAAACTTAGAGAAAGCTTTTGTCAATGTTGACTAGAATACTCTCTTTCATATTCTGAAGATGGCAGGGGTAAAATGCAGGGAGCGAAAGGCTATTTACAATTTGTACAGAAAGCAGATGGCAGTTATCAGAGTCGAGGGACATGAAAGGGAATTAGTGGTTGGGAAGGGAGTGAGACAGGGTTGTAGTCTCTCCCCGATGCTATTCAATCTGTATATTGAGCAAGCAGTAAAGGAAACAAAAGAAAAGTTCAGAGTGGGTATTAAAAACCATGGAGAAGAAATAAAAACTTTGAGGTTCGCCGATGACATTGTGATTCTGTCAGAGACAGCAAAGGACTTGGATGAGCAGTTGAACGGAATGGACAGTGTCTTGAAAGGAGTATAAGATGAACATCAACAAAAGCAAAACGAGGATAATGGAATGTAGTCGAATTAAGTCGGGTGATGCTGAGGGAATTAGATTAGGAAATGAGACACTTAAAGTAGTAAAGGAGTTTTGCTATTTGGGGGCAAAATAACTGATTATGGTCGAAGTAGAGAGGATATAAAATGTAGACTGGCAATGGCAAGGAAATCGTTTCTGTAGAAGAGAAATTTGTTAACATCGAGTATAGATTTAAGAGTCAGGAAGTGGTTTCTGAAAGTATTTGTATGGGGTGTAGCCATGTATGGAAGTGAAACATGGACGATAAAGAGTTTGGACAAGAAGAGAATAGAAGCTTTCGAAATGTGGTGCTACTGAAGAATGCTGAAGATTAGATGAGTAGATAGCATAACTAATGAGGAGGTATTGTATAGAATTGTGGAGGAGTTTGTGGCAGAACTTGACTAGAAGAAGAAGGGACCGGTTGGTAGGACATGTTCTGAGGCATCAAGGGGATCACAAATTTAGCATTGGAGGGCAGCGTGGAGGGTACAAATCGTAGAGGGGGACCAAGAGATGAATACATTAAGCAGATTCAGAAGGATGTAGGTTGCAGTAGGTACTGGGAGATGAAGAAACTTTCACAGGATAGAGTAGCATGGAGAGCTGCATCAAAGCAGTCTAAGGACTGAAGACCACCACGGCAACAACAAATATATTTGACTATGTAGACACTGAATGTATTACTTTCTCAGACATTGAAATCACCATACTGTCAAGTCTTCACATCTGTGAGGCACAGAAATTGTGATTTCGTTATTGCCGTCGAATCAGACGTTCCTTTTCCTTCGACAATAAACTTTTGCAAACTTTCATCACTGTTTTCACTGTGCCGGTGTGCGAGGCACATCAGTTGGCACACCACTCTCCCGATCCTTTTGGAGACTACTCAGACCGTGGAGCTGCTACTATTCGGTCACATAGCTCCTCACTTGACATCACGAGACAGAAGTGTACCCCGTATCGGACCTCCAACCAGTCAAAATCCCTTGCCAGTACAGCGAATCGAACCCAGATTTTCCGCATGGTGGCCATCTACGCTGATCACTCACACACGGAGGAAGACGAGTTTGTAAAGACTGCTGAAATTCAAAATTTTGCTTTTAGATTTAGTCAGAGAGCTAAGTTGGCAAACCTGACTTAAGAGCCGTGGTTTTCGAGTAGCGAGTCAGAAATCGAACATAGCATTTCTTAACAATTCTTTGCTGGGACAACTCCGTAACATGGGGCAGTTTCTTTCCTCTGTGTAATTCTCGGTCTTCTTGAAGTCACTAAATGATTGTCGTGTCAAAACGTTAAAAAAAAGGTCCAAATACCTCTGACCACTATGGGACTTAATATCTTAGGTCATCAGCCCCCTAGAACGTAGAACTACTTAAACCTAATTAACCTAAGGATATCACACACATCCATGCCCGAGGCAGGATTCGAATCTGCGACCGTAACGGTGGGGCTGTTCCAGACTGAAGCGCCTAGAACCGCTCGGTCACAAAGGCCGGCAAAACGTTCGAAAGAGAAGCGGCTGGTTACTTGCAGTGCGATATTAACTATTTTTAGGAACAATTTGACTTCGAAGAGGATGTTTACAAAGCTTTCAAGCCAGCCTCATTAACGGGGAAACAGGCTCAGTTTCAGCATTCATAGCAGTGGCTTCTTCATTCGAACTTCTCGTAGACGAGAATTTGATGTTAGAAAAGTGTATCCAGTTAAACACCTTTCTGAAGGAAGAAGAGAACTTTTGTAAGCTGAAGTCTGATAAATGGATGACATTTTTTTGTCATTTTGAAAATAGTGAAAAACTGTTGAACCTCTTTTCCGTACCTCATTCCAATGGCGATCCAGAATGCATTTTCATCTTCACGAAGAACACATGATGAGATGACAGAAAGCGTTTATCAACGGCTACATTAGAAGCTGAATTAATGGTGAAGATGAATTACTCATTTACGTGCCTGCAGTTTCGTCCTTTTATCGACGGGGGGGGGATTGGAAGGTCATATTAAGGAGGCTGAAAAGTGAGCATAAACATTAATAAACCAAAATGCAGTGCTTTGTTACAATGTATTTCGAATTTAGGCCCTATGTATATTTCGTGTAGACTTCGTAAGAAGAATCTTGATTTTATTGAGAGAAAAAACCTAGCAACCCTGAAAAGCATACAGCAGAACGAAACAATCCTCCCGGAAACAATCCTCCCGGCCAGCTTTCAGAACAGATGAAAGAAGTTAGGCATTTGGTTTCTAAGTGTTGGATTTCTCTGCTGGACAGGGCGGGTGCCACGAGAGGTCAAAGACGCCACAGAGTCTCGGAATTGGCCACCCTGATGGCCCAGAGCATTGGAGCATTGGCTTTTCGCGAACAGCGAGGAGACCTAACCGTCGTTCCAGGTGGTGGCTAGCATAGGTTGCGCACCAAACACTGTCACAGCGAACCCCACAACAGCGGTAAATGGAGGAAATCAAAAACAGTTAAAAATTGGGGTTCGAAGAGAGAAATGGCAACTTACTGCAGCGAGAAGTATGACTGAGGCAAGAAAACTAGAATTAAATATAAGCAAATATTAAAAAGTAATAGCAAAAGAAGACAGAATGGAGTGATAGGCACACTCTAATTGGCTAGCGCTTTGGAAGAAACGCTGATCGTGCGACCTGTTGAGGATTCTCCCTCTCTTTCCTGGGAGACTTGGTAAGATAACAGGTAGCGGAGAATTGGTGGCTTTGGCTTCTTATGTAGGCATGGCAGACTGAAGAAGGCAGACTGATACGCCGAATTGGTATTTGGTAGCGGTGTTGAAAGTCGTTTACGCCTTTGTATTCATGTTACAATTGTGGGATTTTTGTGTACACTGTAACCGGATGGTTAAATTAAATTTTCCATATTTAGCACATTATAACACGGAAACTAATTACCGTGCGATTACCAAGCTTGGTAGCAATTAATGTCCAGAGTATGGGGTACGTGACTGCCGTGCGTGGCCGAGCGGTTCTAGGCGCTTCAATTTGGAACAGCGCAACCGCTACGGTCGCAAGTTCGAATGCTGACTCGGGCATGGGTGTGTGTGTGTCGTCCTTAGGTTAGTTAGGTTTAAGTAGTTCTAAGTTCTAGGGGACTGAGTTCTAAGTTCTAGGGGACTGATGATCTCAGCAGTTAGGTCCCATAGTGCTCAGAGCCACTGGAACCATTTATGAACTGCCGTGCGTCACAGCGTCACCGACCAGTTCCAACTATGGGCATCAGGTACCGTGATCAGTTATCGTGATTCACAGTCTCACACGCCTGACCAGCATAGAAGCCTCAATTCATCCCGTGGTGTTTACTAGACTGCCGTGTGGCCTGACGTCCATCGGGTGATGAAAAAGGCAGATGCGTCCTTAGTGCCCACACACATTCTTTTTCTCACCTTTGATAGAGTGTTGCTCCCGTCCAAGATCATGACTCTGTGTAATAGACTGCTGTTACTGCGAACTTTGACAGTATAGTGTATACATAAACAGAATTTTACTACGAATTTATTAAATTTTACTGCTTCTCCTCTATAATTCCTGTGATACTGCATAGCTTTACGTAGATAACTCTCAAAACTGGCTATTATCAATATGTATATGTGTTGAATCGTCCCCTTTGAACAATTATACATGACTGTGCTTAAACTGACACACAATATTTTTTTTAGCGCAACGCAATCTGACTTTTAATAATCCCTACAAAAGAATGGCCCTGACTAACATTAACCTATACCTTTCACAAATCACTTACCGCACAAAAATCGTCGTTACTCGAACTACTGCAATACAGCGAGCGCCACTACTGCCAGCTAAATAAAAGATTCAAACTACTGAAGGCACTAACTACTGATAGGCATAGTTAGCAAATGAAAGATTTTGATAGAGAACAAACAATGTATTTACCTTAATAGTGTTCAAAAGTCATATATATATATATATATATATATATATATATATATATATATATATATATATATATATATATATATAGCAGTTCATGACATCCATTCTTACAAATGTACTGTTTCTGACGGACACACGTTCAGATCATCCGTTCTCAAAACTCCGCCATTTCTCTCCCCACATCCACCACTGCTGGCGGCTCACATCCAACTGCGCAGCGCTACGCGCTGTTAACAGCCAACAGCGCAACACTGCAATAGCTAACAACAATGCAAACCAGCCACAGACTGTACACAGCACAGCCAGTGATTTTCATACAGAGTGCTACGTGGCGTTACCAATATAAAAACCTAAACAGCCTACTTACAGCGTGATCATGAAATGAAAAGTGGAATAGATAGATTTTTTGGTACAGCCTTTGAAACATCCCCTTAGAAAAATTATAAATGACTGTGCTCATAAGCCTCTTACGTTATTTGATTTTCAAACAGATGAGCAGAACTGAACGTACTGAGACATTTCTCTCTTTACTCATTCTGATCATCACTAAACTGACACAATATTTTTATAGCAACACAATCTGACTTTCAATAATCCCTACAAAAGAATGGCCCTGACTAACAATAACCTATACCTTTCATGAATCACTTACCTCACAAAAATCTTCGTTACTCGAACTACTCCAATACAGCGAGCGCCAATACTGCCAGGTAATAAAAAAATTCTAACTGCTGAAGGCATTAAAGGCATTACCTACTGATAGACATAGTTAGCAAATGAAAGATTTTGATAGAGAACTAACAATGTATTTACGTTAATAATATTCAAAAGTATTGGTGGATGTGGGGAGAGAGATGGTAGAGTTTTGAGAGCGGATGATCTGGACGTGTGTGCATCCACCAATATATATATATTTACTCTTTCTGATGCACACATGTCCAGATCATCCGCTCTCAAAACTCCACCATCTCTCTCCCCACATGAACCAATGCTGGCGCCTCACCAACTGCGCAACGTTACGCACTGTTCACATCCAACTTCCCAACACTACACAAGCGAATATTCCAACAATGCCAACCAGCCACAGACTGCACACAGCACAGCCAGTGATTTTCATACAGAGCGCTACGTGACGTTACCAACAGAAAAACCTAAACAGCCTACTTACACCGTAATTTTGAGATTATCTTTTAGGCACAGATTTGGTCCTGTAGCCGCCAGTGCTTCTGCAACAAGGATGGTAATACTCACCTGTAACACTGTGCCTAACACATGTTGAAAATAGGGGATAATCATTGCAAATCTACATGAGCAGTGGCGTACAGGAAACTTTAGCTACAGGATTCATTTAAAAATCGCTTTCTGGTAAGTCATTCCTTGCTATGGCTAATAATCATTTCCTCATCTGCAAAAAGATATGTACTCAAGTTCATGTCATTGCGAAACATTCAATCAGTAGAAAGCAAGTTTTTTTCTGTCGTATATTATCTTCAATGGTAACTTAAAAGCAAGGTTATGCAGACCTGGACCGTAAATTATAATGTATTTGACACGATGCGTGAGAGGCCTCAAGTAGCCATTGTGACAAGAGTAAACAAACGAATAAGTAGTAATCAAACAAATAAAAGCAGAAAACTCTAATTGGATAATTTATTTTTAAAGATGACTTTGTAACTTCTTAACAATTCAGTTGATTATGAGATACAACAGAAACAAACGCATGACCCGCAATTCACAGTGAAGGGTAGATGCCGTGCGTTTATCCGTGCATCATCACTAAGGATTCCATCTAGAACGGATCACAGGTCGGGTGGATTAGGATGTCATGAACCTGGAACAAAAAAATCATCGGTTCGTATGTTTTCCTCTACTCTTCTGGTGAGACAAAACGAAGTGAGAGGTAAAGCGTGGAAGAAACACAATAAAAGTTAGGATTTTTCAGTGCATAGCAGCTAAGAGTAGCACAGAAATCATGTGACAAACTATAGCTTGTAGAATATATGAACCTTTGTGATTAGTTTGTGTCCGCAGGAAATGTAGAACGAAATAAGCTTTACCTGTACTCTCGGATGCTGGGACAACATGTAGATGACAGCATTCGCTATATCTTCTGGTTCCAGATATGGTGCTGTCTTGTACATTTCAGGTGTCAAGTGTTTAGTTGTATTGAAGAACTCTGTCTTCACCAATCCGGGAGATACTTGCTATAACGAAAAAGAAAAATATAAAATTAGAAAGAGAAGGGTTCCAAAACAGAATACAAATAGTAATTTTGGCTCTGAATCGTATAACAAAGTTCTCGTAGGTTGTTTAAAACTATGTTATTTGAGATACGCAGCATACAGAAATTAATCTATAGTATATTCTCCGCAATAATATACAGTTCTCTCTTTATGGTGAGCTTTTTCCTCAATACCAAGTGTGAAGGAATCAGTTAATTTTTCAGGTTTAAATAGGCGTCCAGCCAATTTCGAGAGTGTCCCTCAAAGATTATTGAATAAATAATTTAAAAACCAGATATATGTGAGAGTACAAGATCAGAAGAATATCGGAGATTGGAAAAAGTCCTGAACAAAAGATTTCGCTGGGTTATAGACTTGCAGCTCCAGCTGCTCGTATGGACGCCGTCTGCCAAATAACTCGCAAACTGCGACTCACCAACGAAATTCATCAAGTAAACAAAAAGAAATGTACCTGAGGATGATGATGATAAGGCGATCGAAATGCACAGCAGTGTGAGTAAAGAATGGGTGAGCAGAACATCGATGTAATATGTCAACGTTGCACCCTCACTGTAGGACCTAGTTGAGTTACCAGAGAACTGTATTCGTTCCCTTTTACTACTTGAAATGTTTCAGAAAATCTTTTGTGTGAGACGGTTTGAGAGTCCCACTGCTTGAAGTTCTAGGATTGTATACGACCCACAACTACTTCCTCTCGTGTACCAACACCATCATCTCAGACTAGGGATTGTATCTGACATCCTGAATTATTTGTTTAACATATTCCTGTCTCTGTCTTGCCGCTCACCTTTTGCTCTCTGTGGCTCCATTAGTGCCACCGAAGCTGTTCCTGTGATTCTTAAAACAAGTGCTATCGTCCTGTCCCTTATTTTTGCAGTGCCAGTGTTTTCCTCATGTTCCCTTTCTTGAAGATTCTGTTGATAACTTTCCCATTTTTTGTCTTCTCAGACCACGCAGCATTCTTGCATAGGACATCTCAGTCACTTTGAATCTCTTATTTTGCGATTTTTTCAATTTGACCCTGATAAATTTGTTAAATAAGGGCCTGTGGCTGATACAAATAGATTACTTTGTCGAATAAGAAGAAAATAGAAATCTTAATTACTTGTATTTAATAACACACTCATCTCTGAAGTATAGAAAACCAACTACGACAGGCACCAAAATAGCCACAAACTCCACACTTACAAACTCTCGTGAAGATGCTGCGATCAGGTCTGTCCTCAGTGCCTGTGTATAAATACTCTTTAAATCCAGAAGTTTTAAAATGAGATGTGTAAAGTAATAATAAGATTGCTATCGAACAAATAGCAAACAAACATTGATTCTATCCACAAGAAGCTGAAGCAAAATACAGATCAGAAAAAAAAGATCGTATTGAATTCTTGGCCGGGAGACCACATTTGGGGTTGATCGGCCGCTGTATTGCAAGTCCTTTTTAAGTGACGCCACAGCGGCGACTTACGAGTCAATGATGATGAAAATGATGACGGACACATAACACTTAGTCCCCTGCCGGGAATCGAACCCGGGCGCCCTGCGTGGTGGGCGGTAACGCTGCCGCTTCGCTACGGAGGCGGACTAGATCAGAATAAATAAATCGCCGTAGCAGTACTAATACAAATGATTTAAATAAATACACAAGCGATTCGTATTTTGAAATAGCTTCAGATAGAATGGGAAAAAATTCAGAAATACTTTCATCATCACTGCCTTTTGCGCTAATAACAACCGGAGATAAGGAATAGAACACAACATGAAGCAAATACAGAATAAATGTGATCAACTTGGAATATATAAAATTATATGCTCCAATTTTTATCAATTCTTTTACCAGTTATAAAAGCCTCTCCAGAAATATGTTGGGTGCTTCAATATGAGAAAGCGCACAAATCTGCGGCAAATACCTAACTACAAAGTACAAGATGCCCATTGTCGTTAAATGGCCTCGATCCACTCCAAATTATTCAGAAAGGCAAAAGACTGTTTTCGAGATAAAAACATAAAACAATGTATGAAACACATCAGTGTAGCGATAATTGAGTCAGTCGCTATGGACCTTATGACAGATCCGTACCAATTTCACAAAAGTCACTTGGAATATATTACTAACGTGATTACAGTAAACAGAAATTCAGAATAGGTGTTATCTAAAGAGACTTCTGTTCTCTTTTATTTTGATGAGGCCCCGCACAAATTCCTCTCCTGTGCTAACCTTATCATCTCAGAGTAGTTCTTGCAACCAAGTCCTCAGTTATTCTGGAAAAATGTCGATCTGTCTTCCTCTGCAGTTTTTACCGTCTACAGCTACCTCTAGTACCACGATTCTTACTATCATCCCGTCCCATCTTCTAGTCAGTGTTTCCGCATTTTCTTCGCCGATTCCACTGAGAACCGCCACAATCCTTACCTTATCAAACAACCTAATTTTCAACATTCTTCGGTGGCTTCGCATCTCAAATTACTTCAATGATCTTCTGTTACGGTTTTTCTACAGTGCATGTTTTAGTGCCATATAATGATGTGCTCCAAACGTACATTCTCAGAAATTTCTTTCTCAGATTGGGGCCTATGTTTGATACTAGTAGACTTCTCTTGTCCACGTGTTCCCTTTTTGACAATGCTAGTGTGCCTTTATGTCCTCTTTGCTCCGTCCCCCAAGGATTAGTTTGCTGCCTAGGCAGCAGAATTCCTTAACTTCATTACTTTCGTTTTTCTTCGATTTTCTCTCATTCCGCATTCTGTACGTATTGGAGTGTTCATTCCGTTCAACAAAATCTGTAATTCTTCTTCGCTTTCCTTGATGATGGCAATGTCACCAGTGAGTCTTATCATAGATATCCTTTCACTTTGAACTTAAATCCCACTCCTGAAGCTTTCTTTTATTTCCGTCATTGCTTCTTTAATGTATAGATTGAACAGCAGAGGCGAAAGACTACAACCCTGTCTTATGCCCTTTTCAAGCCGAGCCCTTCGTTCTTGATCATCCACTCTTATTATCTCCTCTTGGCTGTTGTACATATTGTCTGTTAATCTCTCTCCCTATAGCTTACCCCTGTTTTTCTAAGAATGTCGAACAACTTGCACCATTTGTCGAAAGCTTTTTCCAGGTTACCAACTCCCGGGAACGTGTCTTGATTTTCCTTTAATTTTGCTTCCATTATCAACCGCGACATCAGAACTGCCTCTCTGGTTTCTTTACCTTTCCTAAAGACAAACTGATCGTCATATAACACTTATTCAATTTTATTTTCCATTATTCTGTATACGATTTTTGTCAGCAGCTTGGATGCATGAGCTGTTAAGCAGATTGTGCGTAACCCTCACACTTGTCAGTTCTTGCAATCTTTGGAATTGTGTGGAATATGTTTTCCCGATAGTCAGATGGTACTTCGCCACGCCCACATATTCTACACACCGACGTGAAAAGCCATTTTGTTGCCACTTCCCCCAATGATTTAGAAATTCTGATGGAATATTATCTATTCCTTTTGTCTTATTTGTTATTAAGTCTTCCGAAGCTCTCTTAAATTCTGATTCTAATACTGAATCCCTGTCTCTTTTATAAAGACTCCTGTTTCTCTTTCCTCTTTGCCCCTCTCCCCCCCGCCATATTAGAGGCCACCAGTGTACACTTTTCACCTATCCTCTCTCTGCTAACAGTGGGATTTCCGTAGCACACTTAGTGTTAACAACCTTGCTTTTAATTTCACTGAAGACTGTTTTGAAATTCCTATACGCTGAGACAGTTCTTCCGACAAGCACCTCTTTTTCGATTTCTTCACACTTTTGTCCAGCCATTTTGCCTTAGTTTCCCTGAACTTACTGTTTGCTTCATTCCTGAGTGACTTGTATTGCAGAATTTTTCCGAACTTTTCTGCACTTTCTTCTTTCATCGATCAACTCAAGCATTTCTTCTGTTACCATGGTTTCTTCTCAGCTACCCTCTTGTTACCTATGTTTCTTTTCCATTTCTGTGATTGCCCGTTTTAGAGACGTCCATTCCTCTTCAACTGAACTGGCTACTGAGGTATTCCTTAACGCAGCATTAGAGAACGTCAAGCGTATCTCTTCATTCCTTAGTACTTCCGTATCCCACTTCCTTGCGCATTGATTCTTCCTGACTAGTCTCTTAAAGTTCAACCTACGCTTCATCACCATTAAATTCTGATTTGAGTCTAGATATGCTCCTGGCTATACCTTAAAATCCAATATCTGATTTCGGAATCACTACCTGACTATGACTTAATCTAACTCAAATCTTACCATATCTCCCAGCCTTTTGTAAGCATACTTCCTCCTCTTTTGATTCTTGAACAGAATATTCGCTATTACTAATACAAATTTATTACTGAAATCAATTAGTTTTTGCCCCATCTCATTCCAAGTGCCAAGCCCATATCATCTGGTAGCTTTATTTTAAATATTTACCGTACTACCACATTCTAATCCCCCCACATTCTAATCCCCCACCATTATTAGATTATCATCCCACTACATACACTGAATTACCATCACAATATCTTCCTCATACGCCTTATCTATCTCGTCATATTTTGCTTCTGACGTTGGAATGTGTACCTGAACTGTCGTTGCCGGTGACGGTTTACTGTAGATTCTGCTGGGAAGAATCCTATCATTTAACTGTTGAAATTAACTCACTCTGCCATACTTTGGTTCTCATAACGAATCATACTCTAGACACTTAATTTTCTTACGCTGTTTATATTATACTATACACATCTGACCAGAAATCTTTATTTTCTTTCCATTTCACTACACTGGCCCACAATACATCTATTAGGGATTGCTTTAAAGTAATGCTCCCGAATTTTTTGTGTGAAAACTCTTCAAACGCTTTACATAGTACGGAAGTCATTAACATTATGGGGCTTAATTATTCATTTATATATATTTATTTCTCAACGTGGTCATCCTGGTGACGAACAAATTTCTCTCAACTATATACCAGTTTGCTGATGCCGTTATTATACAATATTTGAGTTTATTGAAGGAGGCACAGCCTCATCTCCGCTTGCACCGCACCATCACTCTCAAAGTAAAGTCCTCGAAGGAGTTACTTAAGTTCTGGAAACAGACGAAAATCGGTTGGGGCCAAGTCGGGGCTGCATGGAGGATGGTCGACGACGTTGGACCCAAGGCGCCAGGTTCTTGTAGATATCGTAGCGTTTGTGTGTGATTTGGCATTGTCATGCTGAAAAAGAAACTCTATTACAGCAAGCTGTTTCTCAGACACCATTGTAGTTACGTTAGACACAATCATGTTACACGCTACAATACGGATACCTCCGGCGTCGGAGGGCTGCAAATACGTAGACATGAACAAGGTCGATTTAGAATGTTAATAATATTTATTTTATTTAAAGAGCTATCAGAGTTTTCACGCAAAAAATTCGGGGGCTTTATTTTTCAGCACGTCCTCGTACATGTAGCCTATTCATTTCTATTTTTAGATTTTCTGGCTTCACAGCCACGATCAAAATTTTGACGTTCCCTGCTCCTACTCGCAGAACGCCACCTTTTCGTGGATTATTCAGAGTTTTTCTCAAGTTAACCTTCCACTCGGCAGGTCCTCCAGGAGATCTGAATGAGTGACTAATTCAGAATATTTCGTAAATGGAGAGATCATAATGACACTCTTTCAATAACAGGCAACATGTCCTGCGGATACATATTGAGTGTCCTTATTGAAGTGGTTTCCATTGTCTTCTGCATCCCCATCCTATGAACACCACTGATTCTTTCGCCTTTTAGAAGAGCAAGAGTGTGCCATGAAACTCTGTTCTCTTCTCCGCCCTCTTCGACAAGGCCGTTGGCAGGAAAGAGCAAACTGCTTTTACCGTAAGTCTTCGGTCACCATTACTGATGATTTTTATTTAAAATATAAGCAATAACTGTGTTAGTACCGGGGAATCGGCGTTTTCGTTATCAGTTAAAGCAAGTACCTCAAGACTACGCTATCTTTTAAGCAGAACATAAAGAACGTCGTTTGAATGGAGTTGTGACTTTGTGGAAATGAAAATGAATTTTAAATTTTGTCTATTGGCCTACGATCTACACCACCGACAGCAGTGAACTGACTGAAAATAAAGGTATACTCTCGTACCACACCACACTACACGGAAAAAAGCATCCACATAACGCCATGCTAAGCTTCCTCAGGAACTATGAGGCGTTACATTTTTATTAACGATGATAACAGACATTGTCCTAAAATTTGACTACAAGGTATCCCACGTCGACATAGAAGGTCTATCTCTCAGAAGGACAGCTCTCTTCAGTATATGGCACCAAGTAGCTGCCGAGGTGGAGAGAAAGAAATAGGTGACAGTTTATCGCCACCCTCTGCAAGGGCACGAACAACAGCCTAGGCGACTCCGCTCGAGAAAGAGTTTCGTTTGCACTTCAGAGACAGACAAGGTCACCAAAAAGAGACTACAGCTATGAAAGGAGGCAACCGTCCTCTCCTGGAGCTGAAAGAAGAAATTACAGCTAGAAATAACAAATCCTTCAGAAACCGGAAGCCTCTCAATGGGCTGAAGACCAGGGTCTCAAATTGCAAGTATAACAGTGCCCAATGCAGCTGCGTCGATGGGGAACCCTATGTGGCTGTGGGAATGTCCAAATAAACGACCACTTACTGACATGCCAAAACTTCAGCAGAAGCTACACTCCGCTAGATTTACTGCTAAGCTACCTGAGTAGCTGATTATTTAACAAGACATATTGAAACTATAAACTTTATTACAGCTGATTTGTACTCGATTTTAATGTATGTTTAATGACTAGTGTTCTGGTCACGGAAAGTAAATAAAATACATAAACAAACTGAATTTGCAGCATTTGAAACTATCCACCACCTTATAAACCAAAGGCAACAGTAAAGAGACTGCTCTAATATATTAAGTTACGATAGATGTTTTATTTTATGTCACAATGTATAGAAGATAATTTCAGTTCCAAAGAATGTAGGTGCTGACAGGTGTGAATAGTGTCAATCATTGCTTTAAGAAGCCGTGGCTGCAAAATACTGTAACGAATTATTTACAGAAGAATGAAGAAACTGGTAGAATTTGACCTCGGGGAAGATCAACTTCGATTCCAGAGAAATGTTGGGGTGGTGGCGATGTTGACTCTATAGCTTGCCTTGGGCTGTAGTTTAAAGAAAAGCAAACTTATGTTAACTGTTTTAGCAGATTTAGAGAAAGATTTTGAAAAAATTGAGCGGAACGCTGTCTTCGTAATTCTGAAGGCAGCCGGGGTCAAATACAGAGGCGAAATTTAACTTGCAACTTATACAGAAAACAGACGGCAATTGTAGGAGTCGAAGGTCATCAAAGGGAATCAGTGGTTGAGATCGGAGTGAGAAAATATTATAGCTTATCCTCGATGTTATTCAGTTAATACATTGTGCAAGTAGTAAAGGAAATCAAAGAAAACTCTATGAAAGGATTAAAGTACAGGCACGTTTGGTAGTAACATTATGATTGTGACAGAGATGGCAAAGGACTTGGAAAAGTAATGGAATGGAATGGATAGTGTCTTGAATAGACGCTATAAGGAGAAGATCAACGAAAGTAGAGCAGGACTAATGGAATGTAGTGGAATTAAATCAGATGATGCTGAGCGAAAGAGATTAAGAAATGAGACACTAAACGTAGTAGATGAGGGCTGCTATTTGTACAGCAGAATAACTGGTATTGGACAAAGGAAGACTATAAAATACATATTGTCAATTGTAAGACACTCCTTCTGACAAAGGACAATTTGTTAATATCGAATATAAAGTTAACTGTTAGGAAGTCTTTTCTAAAAGTATTTGTCAGGGCTGTAGCCTTGCAAAGAAAAGAAGGTGGGCGATAGATTATTTGAATTTAGTTATGTCATGTTCTGCAGATCATTTTCACGATTATTTTATCGATGTGATGTGGAACAAGTCAGATTACAAGATATACACTCCTGGAAATGGAAAAAAGAACACATTGACACCGGTGTGTCAGACCCACCATACTTGCTCCGGACACTGCGACAGGGCTGTACAAGCAATGATCACACGCGCGGCACAGCGGACACACCAGGAACCTCGGTGTTGGCCGTCGAATGGCGCTAGCTGCGCAGCATTTGTGCACCGCCGCCGTCAGTGTCAGCCAGTTTGCTGTGGCATACGGAGCTCCATCGCAGTCTTTAACACTGGTAGCATGCCGCGACAGCGTGGACGTGAACCGTATGTGCAGTTGACGGACTTTGAGCGAGGGCGTGTAGTGGGCATGCGGGAGGCCGGGTGGACATACCGCCGAATTGCTCAACACGTGGGGCGTGAGGTCTCCACAGTTCATTGATGTTGTCGCCAGTGGTCGGCGGAAGGTGCACGTGCCCGTCGACCTGGGACCGGACCGCAGCGACGCACGGATGCACGCCAAGACCGTAGGATCCTACGCAGTACCGTAGGGGACCGCACCGCCACTTCCCAGCAAATTAGGGACACTGTTGCTCCTGGGGTATCGGCGAGGACCATTCGCAACCGTCTCCATGAAGCTGGGCTACGGTCCCGCACACCGTTAGGCCGTCTTCCGCTCACGCCCCAACATCGTGCAGCCCGCTTCCAGTGGTGTCGCGACAGGCATGAATGGAGGGACGAATGGAGACGTGTCGTCTTCAGCGATGAGAGTCGCTTCTGCCTTGGTGCCAATGATGGTCGTATGCGTGTTTGGCGCCGTGCAGATGAGCGCCACAATCAGGACTGCATACGACCGAGGCACACAGGGCCAACACCGGGCATCATGGTGTGAGGAGCGATCTCCTACACTGGCTGTACACCTCTGGTGATCGTCGAGGGGACACTGAATAGTGCACGGTACATCCAAACCGTCATCGAACCCATCGTTCTACCATTCCTAGACCGGCAAGGGAACTTGCTGTTCCAACAGGACAATGCACATCCGCATGTATCCCGTGCCACCCAACGTGCTCTAGAAGGTGTAAGTCAACTACCCTGGCCAGCAAGATCTCCAGATCTGTCCCCCATTGAGCATGTTTGGGACTGGATGAAGTGTCGTCTCACGCGGTCTGCACGTCCAGCACGAACGCTGGTCCAACTGAGGCGCCAGGTGGAAATGGCATGGCAAGCCGTTCCACAGGACTACATCCAGCATCTCTACGATCGTCTCCATGGGAGAATAGCAGCCTGCATTGCTGCGAAAGGTGGATATACACTGTACTAGTGCCGACATTGTGCATGCTCTGTTGCCTGTGTCTATGTGCCTGTGGTTCTGTCAGTGTGATCATGTGATGTATCTGACCCCAGGAATGTCTCAATAAAGTTTCCCCTTCCTGGGACAATGAATTCACGGTGTTCTTATTTCAATTTCCAGGAGTGTATATATATATACACACACATGAATTACTGAAATGTTTTGCTCTACACATGCAACTACATTTAGAGGTACATTTTTTTTACCAATTCTGAAACAGAAACTCGTCTATGGAATAGAAAGAGTTGTCCAAAAGAAATGATTTTAAGCTGGATGTAATACATAATTTGCTACCTGCAACTTTATGTTATTGGGCAAATGATCTAAGATTTTTGTTGCTGAATAATGTACTCCTTTTTGAGCAACTGACAGCTTCAACAACGGACAGGAAAGGTCATTTTTCCCTCTAGTGTTGT
This sequence comes from Schistocerca gregaria, assembly GCF_023897955.1. Lineage (NCBI taxonomy): Eukaryota > Metazoa > Arthropoda > Insecta > Orthoptera > Acrididae > Schistocerca > Schistocerca gregaria. The sequence continues at coordinate 427,623,770 of NC_064927.1, forward strand.
ACTTATGAACATCACTGTTCTTCGTGAATTTCATTAGCGAATATATGTACTCTGATGGTGCAGTTAAAATACCTGACGCCTTGAATAGGTGCTCACATGACGCCCTTGGGTTGAACACCACTAATTATTCTCACTGCTCTCTTTTGTGCAATCAATACTTTATGTCTAAGTGGTGAGTTACCCCAGAAAACTATTCCATAAGACATTACTGAGTGGAAATATGCAAAGTACGTTAGGAGGCTGATCTGTTAATTACCAAGACCAGCAATTATAAGAAGAGCGAGAGAAGCTAAACTTAACTGTTTGACAAGCTCAGCAATATGCTTCTTCCAGTTCAAGTTGTCATCAATGTGAACACCGAAAAATTTGGAGAAGTCTACCCTGATAACTGAGCCCTGTGCATATGCTACATCAATTGTCGGTATGACGCTATTCAGTGTAGAGAACTGGATATACTTTTCTCAAAATCAAGGGAGAGTCCATTTTCTGAGAACCACTTAATAATTTTTTGAAAAGCATCCTTAACAATATCTTCAGCTGCTTTTTCTGGAATAGGATATATTATAACACTCGTGTCACATGCAAAAGTACTAGTTCTGCTTGCTGAACATTAAATGAGGTCATTCGCACGAATAAGGAACATCAGAGGACCCTAAATTGAACCCTGTGGGACTCCCTTTGTGGTAACTCCCCATTCACTAGAATCTACCACCCTCCCAACATTATTTGTGATATTCAGCTCAACTTTTTGCTTTCTGTTAGTTAAGTATGATTCAAACCAGGTGCGTGTATAGCCTTCAATTCCATAAAACCTGACTTTTTCTGAGAGTGTGACATGATCCACACAGTCAAATGCCTAGTAAAGATCACAGAAAATGCCAACTGGCGATAATTTGTTATGTAGGACTTGTGCCTATTTGAAGGGGAAATGTGTAGGTAGCATTTTCAGTCGAGTAGCCCTTCCGGAATCCGAACTGTGACATGCTGAGTAGATTATTTTCACTTAAATATGAGACTACTCTTGACTACGTAACTTTTTCGAATATTTTAGAAAATGAAGGCAGCAATGAGATTGATCTACAATTATTTAAGTCACTCTTGTCCCCTTTCTTATGAAGAGGTTTGACAATCGCATATTTCAATCTGTCTGGAAAAATTCCCTGTGCCAGCGAAGCATTGCATATATCACTAAGGACTCCACTTATTAAATTAGAGCAACACTTCAAGATTCTGTTAGACTCCATCAACACCACATGAGATCTTGTTTTCATTGAGCAGTTGAGACAAGAGGACAATAGAAACTTTTGAAATTTGATGCTACAGAAGAATGCTGAAGACTAAATGGGTAGATCACGTATCTAAATGATACATGCTGAATAGAATAGGAGAAGAAAGAAAATGTACGGCGAAACTTGACTATAACAAGGTATTGATTGGTAGGACACGATCTGTGGCACTAAGTAATCGTCAGTTTGGATGTGAAGGTAATGAAAATTTTATAGAGAGAGAAAGACCTGGACATGTTCCCAGTAAGCGGGTTCGATTAGATCTGGCTGCAGCATTTATGAAGAGGTGATTTGGGATGCACAGAATGCACTTGCGTGACGAGATGAATCAAACCATTCATACGACTGAAGATCACAACAAGAACAACAACAACAGTATGTGGAAATGATGTGTGTTAAAGGTAAGTATAAAAAGTTTCCACATGACACGCGAAACTCTCGGACGTGTAGTGCAATACCCGTGCGGCCTATGGAATATATGAATTAACAGTATTAAGCTACAGTTGCGGCGCGTAAGTATATCGGTACATCGCGCTTACTATCAGTCATATTTCTGAGAAAATTTCTCGCTGCTGCATAGAAAATGACAACATATCAGTCCAGGCCTGTTCAAAGCAGACAGCGATGTCTCCACATGTGGTAGTTTTTCCCGTCGTTCAGTGTAGAAGCAGAGGTACTGAGAGATCACGACCTAGGATAGTCAGGCTGTGGCTTACCCCCACTCTGATGTGGCTCTTCCTGGCGACGAGGTCCTTCCTGAGGCCTTCCAGCAGCGCCGTCACAGCCTGCTTGGTGGCCGCAGCCATGGCCACCTTGCTGTTCGGTGGTGGGTTGTGTCCCCAGAGCCTGTGCAAGACGAACACTGTGTTACACAACGTAGGCTTCGATGACCGGTGTTCACATCCTTGCCGATTTTTGTTACACGCGCATTAAACCGCGGTCCAAGCCAAATTTCTATGCCTATCGCTTCGTGTCCTAGTACTAGAGACACCCTCAGAGTCTCAAAGGAGCAGACAGTTAATTTTCAAACTTGAACACTCTCATAAAATTCAATTTCCTCAGCTTCTTTGAACTTTTAAATTAATGAACTCCTTGCATGAGTCGCTGAGGTTGTCTGTAGAATTAGCATAAGAAGCGTTAGGCACAAATACATAGGTTCGAACTTATATAGTGGCAACAATGCTGTGGAGACACTATGCAATGGAATCTACTAATGTCGCTGATAGGACACGTTGTTGACATACCTCCCTTACTTCCGAGCAAATAGACTCGCCCGTCCCACGTCAATGGCGTGCGCACAATCGAGGGAAATGCAGTCACTTGTGGGCGAGCGGTCTAAAGTAACGGTGTCACTATATTTTAGGAACAGGAACAATGGAAGTGGATTAAGATTGAATGTGCCAGAGGTCGTACAGCACGACAGTGTCATCAAGGTCTTCAAGAGTTGTGTGGGGAATCGACATTGACGTACAGAACAGTGGCACTTTGGCTACAAGCCTTCAACGAATGTCGGCAAACTGTGGCTGACATGCATCGGGCAGTTCGTCCTAGCGTGTCTGAAGAAGACGTACATGCTGTTGCTGCGTTAGTGGACAATGATCGGCGCCATACGATTCCTGAGATCGCCCGTGAAACAGAATTTGAGCATATGACTGTGTTTCGGATCCTGAAGGAACGTCTGGCGAAAAACTGCATCACGATGGTTTCCGCATGGCTTGACGGAGAAATGGATGCGTTACGACGCTGTTCAGGCGCACTTGGAGCGCTATGAGCGCGAAGGAGAGGCTTTCTTAAGCCGTATCGTGACACTGGATGATACATGGGCCACATCGTACGAACCAAAACGGAAACGCCAATCTAACGAATGGCGTCATTATGGGTGGCCCCGAAAGTCGAAAGTGCGTCAGAACCCCAGTATGGTTAAAGGTATGGTGATTCTCGTGTACGACTGTGATGGTGTTATACTAACTCATTACGTTCCTCCACAGCAGACCGTCAACGCACAGTATTATTGTTCGTTTTTGGAACATCACCTGCGACCAGCTCTGCGAAAGAAGCGGCGACACTTTCTGCGCAACCCACCCAACATTTTGAACGACAAAGCGCAGGCGCATACAGCTCATGCTGTGGCTGCTCAGTTCAGTCCATGGGACTGGAAAGCACTGTACCATCTACCATACTCCCCGGACTTAAGTCTTTGTGACTCTAATTTGATTCTGAAGATGAAGGAACCACTTCGTGGCATTCGCTTTAGAACTGTTCCAGAGATTCGACAGGCAGTAGAACGCTCTATTCGCACCATCAACAGAACAGGCTCTGCTACACGGTATACTACGCCGTCCACATTTCTGGCAACGGGTTCTACACAACGCTGGTGACTACTTTGAAGAACGGTAACAGGTGCAAACATGTAACTCTTTTGTATCGGTTGTGAATAAATAGTTTCTACTATTTTAAGTTGCAACCCTCTTAGACACCACAGATTACGGTTTAATGTACGTCGCCCTGGATGCAGGCACTTTCTGTTATGTTACATGGCTAATTAATTTATTGAGGAGTAACATACCCATACCGATACCAACCCAATTCAAGGCTGTCAACATCCATGACAGTTGCAGATGCAAGACGATAAGAGTAAATTCTTCTACATATATTGCTGCCTGGTGTTGGCCATCGTTTTCATTTCCCAAAAAAATGTAATCACAGAGACGAACTACAGAGAAGCAGAGAACCGAAGAGTCAAGCAGTATATTGCTCCCTCCTACGTATATCTCGCGAAGAGACCATGAGGATAAAATCAGAGAGATTAGAGCCCACACAGAAGCATACCGACAATCCTTCTTTCCACGTACAATACGAGACTGGAATAGAAGGGAGAACCGATAGAGGTACTCAGGGTACCCTCCGCCACACACCGTCAGGTGGCTTGCGGAGTACGGATGTAGATGTAGATGTAGATGTAGATGTAGATGTAGATGGTAGCTCATCCGGCTTTCTCAACAATACTGTGCGGAGCACAGTTTCTTTGATCGCACGGTCGTCATTTTGACGGAGACACAACCACGAGCGCTACGTGAACACGTAAGAAAGAATTTAACTTTGCACCCTCGCCATAGGTCGTCCCCGTATGTGCAATAATAAGTGATGTCGAACAGGCAGAGCGTAAGATCTCCAGACAAACGACACACAAATACGAAGTAAAACGAACTGTATCATCGAAAAAGCACCAGCACCAGACATGACCAGCGATGAGTGCAATGGCCTGTGCACGTTACGCAGTGATGAAAGCACTGTAGTTCTTTCTTATGGCAAGGACAAGGCAAATCTACCTGTGGAACACGCGTATTATGATAGGAAGATATGCAGGCTACTGGACCAAAATAGGAGGGTTGTCCGGAAAGTAAGTTCCGATCGGTCGCTAAAGAATTATGAAAAAGGCATATGAGCTTTTTAAGCAATGATGGAAGAAAGTGTGGTCCACAAACATTTCTATCAGGTCACCTGCTGTTTGAGTTTTGTCCAACACTTACAAAGATCGGACACCTCTCCACCTCATCATATCCACCACCAGTTCACTGACGTACAAACCGCCGAAGCACTTGGTCAATCTTCTCGCTCCGCCTGTGCATCACTGTGCACATCGTATTACGAAATCACGATTTTATCATCAGAATCAACCGTCTTCAATATATTAAGAGTATCATTTTGGCCAGTTTTGACATGGTCGTGCATTTTACGAATGTACCTATCGAAGACCCTCTGGACCGCATTTATTCGAAAGTGACGTGATCGATCCATTTAGGCTTCACAACCACCAGTACTATAATCTTACCCTCGGCGTTATGATGGGAAATCCATTGGCTCAAAGTGTTGCGAATCGCTTTACAAAGCAGTTCGAGGATTTACATCATATAAGCTCCCATTAAAGCCTGGTTGTTTCTTTCAATAAGCTGAAGAAATATTTGGCATTTGGCCCCATGGACGTGGAAACTCAACGAGATCTTGGGACATCTCAACAGCACTGATAGTAGCGTCCAATTCGCTATGGAACCAAGAAATGACGATGCCTTGGCATTCCTCGACCATCTCGTCCGCCGCAAAAGGAAATGGAGGTCTTCGCCACAGCGTCTACAGATAACCTACGCACACCAGTCGTCTGTATTAGCACGCTATCAGCTATCATCAGCAGCACAGAGGCGCACTGTGTTACCAACGTTGGTACATTACGCAGTAATGACATCAGACGCAGACAAACTGCCCCACGGGCTTAGCCACCAACGCCAAGTATACAGAAACAACAGGACAACAACGACCAGATAAATGAACTGGATTCAAGCAAGAATCACATAAGGCCATCGATGAGGAACAGGAAAAGAAACTTGCTGTTTTACCGTTCTGTGACTCCGCGTCGAATAAGATAGTAAGCCTGCTGAAGAGACACAAGGTCAAATCATCCGTCAAGCCATTGTCAAAAATACGACAGATGCCGAGACCAGTTACGTATATGGAAACTCTTAGAACAGCTGCCGTCTACAAAGAACCTCTCAACTGTGGCCAGTCGTACGCCATGCAAACACTGTGCACTGTAGAACAACGCAGGAAGGAGCGTGAGAGGTTTTATCATCTTCGAAAAATCCGATTAAGCTGAGCATGCTGTAGATAAAAGCTACAGGGTCAAGTTTAACGGAACCCGTGTCGTGGCTCGCACTAACGGTTTCTGGACAGTGTAATTAAAGAAGCTACAGGAACAGAAATCACTGACAGTACCTCTGACGGAGACGACCGCCTAGAGCTAAGCGTGGCGTGGCATCCGCCAAGTGCCGGCTGCGACGGCAGTTAAAGTATGTAAGGGCTTATCAACTGTTTGTCAGCAGCTACTCCAGCTGACAATGGCTCGTGGGATGTCAACCACTTGGCGCGACTGGAAGCCGAAGAACATTTTCTTCAGGATTACCACCGCGAGACTCTGAACTGTTACAGTACTCTTGAATCATCTGTCCGAAATATCCTAAATAAATGTACCTTTTCTACAAAATTTTTTACGAAATTCTTTGTTGAGAAAAATGATTGTATCTTTCTGGCAAGAGTCTGGCTCCATTGCTGTTCGTATTTTTGTTATTACTCTTGAAAGAGATAGTTACTAGACTATGCTCACGGTCTCCCTCCACTCATCTATACAGGGTGAAAAGTATTTAAACCGACAAACTCTGAGAGGTTGTAGGGGACATCAAAACAAATATTTTTCCCTAATGTCATTTTTTCCTATGAGGATTATTTAAACTGTATTGCCCTCTTCAGTGGTTAGAGGCCGTATTACGATCTTCAGTTGTTAGAGGGCGTATTATGCTCTTCAGTTGTACGCAACTGCTGTCCACCAGTGTTGTAGTGCACTGTCTCTGTTTACTAATAGAGCGATACACCTGGAGTGAGTACACTGATATGGTTGGTACGTACTACGTAGCGCACCACAACGGACGAGCTGCACAGCGGGTTTCTCAACAACAATATCCTAATCGCCGTATCCCGCATCATACGACCTTTGCTGCTGTGTACCAACGTCTGCGTGAGACCGGGTCATTTAGCCGATTACCTGGACAGGGACGCCGTCACACCGGAAGAACGCTTCAATTTGAGGAAGCTGTCTTGGAGCATGTGAAGCGGGATCCTTCAATCAGCACTCGTGCAATTGCACGTAACATACGGACGAATCAGACGAATGTAAGAACAGTCCTTCAAGAGCAATTGTTACGTCCATTTCACTTACAGCGTGTCCACAACCTGGAACCAGTTGATTATCCACCCAGAGCACAGTTTTCGCAGCGGTACCTGGAACAGTGTGAAACGCATCCTACATTTCCATACTCTGCGTTGTTTACCGATGAAGCAACGTTCGGCCATCATGGCGTCTTCAACGCGCACAATTTGCATGTTTGGAGTGAGGATAACCCACATGTCACAGTTACTAGCGCTCATCAAGTGCCGTTCTTCGTTAATGTGTGGTTCGGTGTTGTTGGGGACTGTTCAATTGGTCAGTATCTGCTACCCAGGCCATTAAATAGTAGGCACTATTACAATTTCCTCACCAGAGCATTGCCAGAATTGCTGGAAGAAGTCCGGCTCCCTGCAAGACAACGCATGTGGTTCCAACATGACGGGGCGCCGGCACATTTCAGTCGTCGTGTGCGTCGATTCATGGACCGACGGTTACCAGAAATGTAGACTGGCATAGGTGGTCCTGTACCATGGTCTGCTCGATCCCCAGATATGTCCCCTCTGGACTTTTTTGTGTGGGGAGAGATGCGCAACCTTGTATACGCAACTCCTATTGCATCAGAAGAGGATCTGGTTGCCCGGATAGTAGCAGCAGCAGGAACTATTCAGGATACTCCTGGGGTTTTTGTCCGTGTCAGACAAAACATGATCCGACGGTGTAAGCTTTGTTTACGTGTCAATGGAGGCAGTTTTGAAAATCTACGGTAATTGAAATTGGGTTGTGTTAATGTGTTGTCTTTTGGTCATTAAAAATGGAAAAGTGTTTGTTGGTTTAATTAATTTGCTGCCAGATAAATCTTCCTCTACCGGTTTAAATACTCCTCATAGCAAAAACTGACATTGGGGAAAAATATTTGTTTTGATGTCCCCTACAACCTCCCAGAGTCTGTCGGTTTAAATACTTTTCGCCCTGTATTCTCATGCATTCTGTCCTCTACTCAGGTCTTTCTCTCCGTTTTATAAAAATTAAATTCAGTCGCAGTTAAGTGGTAATTCATGTGGTTTTGGGAGTCACTGCTAGGTAAATAACAGTAAAAACAACAAAAGAATTTTGTTATAACATGCTAAAATCTATGGAAAACAGCTAGCAGTGTATGCCAGGTCGTAAGTGAAATGTGATACAGGAATGGGTAAATTAATGAAGTCAGTATGCAAAAGGAGTAGGGAACGCACCCGTTGATGTGGATGACGAAGCCGTCGTCGACGCCCCTCCTGATCATGTCCTGGATGGCCTCCATGGTGCAGATGCTCAGACCCAGCACGTTCACATCCAGCATGCGCCTCCATGACTCTGTCGGTGCAGCTGCGCACATCAGAGATTCTATCTCAGCGAGCAACGAAAATATCGGCATACACATTCAAAAACATTACATATTTTTAAGCGGAAGTGTATACCCAGAGACTAGTATACTCTTTTCTCTCTCTCTTTCTCTCTGTTTATCTATCCATCCAACTATGTGTGTGCGAGCTAAAAACAAACGGATTTTTTTTTTAATGTAGCAACGTTACTCCACGCGAAATTATACTCTGAAGGCCCAAAGAGAGTGGCACAACTGCCCAATATCTTGTAGGGACCCCTAGAGCATGCAGAAGTGCCGCAACACGACGTACCATGGACTCGAATAATGTCTGAAGTGGTGCTGGTGGGAACTGACACCATTAATCCTGAAGGGCTTTCCATAAATCTCTAAGAGTAAGACGGCGTGATCTCTTCTGAACAACACGTTGCAAGGCATCCCATATACGCTCATGTCTGGGGAGTTTAGCGGCCAGCGGAAGCGTTGAAACTCAGAAGAGCGTTTCTGGAGCCATTTTGTAGCAGTTCTGGACGTGTGGGGTGTCGCATTGTCGCCGGATGGGGTGGCGCTATAGTCTGGAACCGCGCGACCGCTACGGCCGCAGGTTCGAATCTTGCCTTGGGCATGGATGTGTGTGACGTCCTTAGGTTAGTTAGGTTTAAGTAGTTCTAAGATCTAGGGGACTCGTGACCTTAGAAGTTAAGTCCCTTAGTGCTCAGAGCCATTTGAACCATTTTTGTGGCATTGTCCTGTTGATATTACTCGTCCGTCGAAATGCGCAATAGACATGAATCGATGTACGAGTAGCTGATCAGACAGGACCCTTACGTACGTGTCACCTGTCACAGTCGTATCTAGACGTACGGGCGAGGGGGGGGGGTTCCCATATCACTCCAACTGCACACGCACTACACCATTACAGAGCACCAGCTTGAACAGTTCTCTTCTTTCATACGGGGTCCATGGATTCATGAGGTTGTCTCCATACCCGTACAAGTCCATCCGATCGATACAATTTGAAACGAGACACGTCCCGACCAGGCAACATGTTTACTCATCAACAGTCCCATGGTGGTATTGCGGTGGGAGGGGGAGGGCGGAGGGAAGCCTCAGGCGAGGCATAAAGTTATTTGTCGTGCAGTCATCAAGGGCACACGTGTGGGCCTTCGGCTCCGGAAGTCCATATCGATGATGTTTCGTTGAATAACCCGCACGCTGACACTTGTTGATGGCCCATCATTGAAATCTGCAGCAATTTGCAGAAGGGTTGCACTTCTGTCACGTTCAACGATTCTCTTCAGTCGTCGTTGCTCCCGTTCTTGCATGATCTTTTTCCAGCCGCAGCGTTGTCGGAGATTTGATGTTTTACTGGCTTCCTAATATTCACGCTACTGTCGTGAAATGTTCGTATAGGAAAATCGGAGATCCTGTGAACATCCATTGCTCGTGCGCCGACGACAACACTACGTTCAAACTCACATAAATTTTGATAACCTGCCGTTGTAGGAGCAGCAACCGATCTAACAACTGCTCCAGACTCTTATTTTATATAGGCGTTGCCGACCGCAGCACCGTATTCTGCCTGTTTACATATCTCTGTACTTGAATACGCATGTCTACACCTGTTTCTTTGGCGCTCCACTGTAATAGAAGATAGAAGAATATTAGCATATACACAGTGCCACAATAGAAACAAACTGATTATCGTACAATATTCTTGAACCACACTGAAAAATATTTTGTACGTAGTGTGACGAACGACGTAAGAGTAAATGTCATCTTTGACAACGCAGTTATAATGCAATTAAAAACGTAAAGTTAAACTGTAAATAAATATAAAGCGAACGAAACAGAAAAATATTTAATTAAAATTCCAAAATGAAACTGTACGTATGTAAATTAAAGTAACAGTCACAAAAGTAAAATTAATTCAAGACAAGAAAGTGTGAAGAATAGGTTGAAGAGGTATTACATGTGAGCGGTGACAGAGAAAGAGAGGGTTAAAACTGACAGTTGTAATAGGGAGTGCGTAAGATTAATTATTTATCAGTGGTATGAACAACATCTCTTGCGCTACGGAAAACGTGAGTTTAAAGATTGTGCAGGTGCGAATAGGTCTCACCCACTCAGGGTGCTATACAAACTTAATTATGTGTATAGACAGTCCGTCCATTCTGGAAATCGAGAATCTCTGATATTAGCAAGATATCAATCCCAGAAATTCCAAGATTTTCGAGAATGTTCAAAATTTGACGTTGGATAAGAAATGACAAAATACTTTTTTGTGTGATACAATTACACATTTACAGTTTTGGGATTTTTTTCCTTTACTTGTACTGTGAAAGCTTGCTTCTAGTCAAATTTCATGATTATAGGCCAACAGGAGACAACCTACAGGTTTTGATGTGTGCATTTGAGAGTACCAAAATTTGTGACTTAGGAGTCGTGTCTTTTGACTACACTGATTTAGAAGCTTCCATTTTTTTACTACGCAAAGGCTCTGTGGGCATTAGTATGTGACAAAATTTCAAACTGATACGTCTGACTCTTCCTGAGGGAAAGGGTTTCTAACAGTCGGCCACACAGACAGACGGGCAACACAGTAATTCTACAAGGATTCCTCTTTCAACGATTGACAGGCGGAACTCCGTAAACAGAACATGTGAAGTGCATAGACAGTCAGAATAAAATGAATAAATACAGGAGAAATGGTGGAATAGAATGGAATAGGCAGTGTGGGGAGCAGTGGAAAACTGTGGGGATTGAGTGAAGTTTGGAAGAGGGGGAGTACTGAACTGTGTTGGTTATTTAATATTAGATCAGGACTTTGGGCCAGATGCTTGTTAATTTCCAGGGCTTGGCGTTGGTTCCTTAAGTGGAGGACATGGTAGCTGTGGTCCTGGCTCACTACATGCTCCTCAGACGTGTAAAGTCAGAATTCTGCTACCGTCAGATGTTTTTCAGGTCAACCACGCTAGTCGTTATGCCTCTGTCAGAATGACCAATAGAAAACTTATCACAAGCGGGACAAGTGACATTATATATACGCCGTTGGTAAGTGGCTGGGCCTTCTCGTTTCTACTGAAAGTATACTGGGCCCTGGGGTTCCTGTGATAGTAAGAAATTGCCGGATTTGAGTTATTTGAAGGCATTGTTTTGATATTTGTCATACGTATGGGATTGCACACCATTTCATGCAAACATCGGAAGGAACAGTAGAGGGAACGTGGATGGGCATAATTTTCAATTTTTCGCGTGTAAGATGTGGTCAGTCTGGACAGGGCTATAGCTGTTGGATAAGGAAACAAATTTTATTGTTTCAAAATCTGCTTTGAAATTTTTTCTGTACGTGGAAGCAGAGGAGAGACGGTGCGCTATTACTCGTAGGTCAAAATCTGTGTGTTAGCGTGCTACTGGGTGTTTGTAAGCAAGAAGGTACGATTGTGTCTGAAGTCAGAATTGTGCTACCTCTGCTGCCTGCTTACACGTTCAGCCAGGCTATCTGCTATGTCTCTGCCCGATTGACCAATGTAAAACTTATCACTAATGTCACAAGTAATTTTGTATACCCCGTTCTTCGCTAGTAATTGGGTCTTTTCGTTACTTCTGAAAATATACTGGGCTGTTGTGTTCCTCCCGCAATAGGAAATTGCAGGATTTCATTGTTTTGCCAACAGTTTGTGATATCTGTCCTAGGTATGGGAGTGTTCACCATTTCCTGGAAATGCTGGAAGGAAAAGCAGAGTGAGCTTGGAAGTGAGGCATTAGTTTCAATTTTTCTTTTCTATGCAAGATACAGTTATTCAAGTTAGAAATATAGCAACTGGTTAAAGCAATAAATTTTACTGTGTCAGATTCTGCTTTGAAATCTCCCTTGGACATTCGCACAAATATGGGACAGTGCGACAGTGAGTCGAAATTTGCATCTTTGTGTGCTACTGGGTATTGTGAGCAAGAAGGTATTATTTCTACATCTACACCTATACGCTGCAAACCACAGTTGAGTACATGGCAGAATGTACGTTCCATTGCACCAGTTATTAGGGTTTCTTCACGTTCCATTCACGTATGGAGCGCACTAAGAATGATTGTTTGAACGTCTCTGTCCATGCTGTAATTATTCAAGTATTATCCTCACGACCCCTACGTGAGCGACATTTAGGTGGGCTTAGTACACTCCTAGAGCCATTATCTAATGCCAGTTCTTGAAACTTTGTTAGTAGACTTTCTGAGGATAGTTAATGTCTATCTTCAAGAACCTACCAATTCTTCAGTATCTCTGTGACACTTTCCCACGGGTCAAACAATCCTGTGACCATTCGTGCTGCCCTTTGCAGTATAGATTCAGTTACACCTGTTAGTCCTATCTGGTAATGGTCGCACACATCTGAGCAATATTCTCGGAACAGTCACGTGAGTGATTTGTACGCAATCTCCTATGTCGACTGATTGTGCTTTTCCAGTGTACTACCAAAAAGCGACCTCTGCCACCTGCTTTACCCGCGACTGAGGCTATGTGATCATTCCATTTCATATCCCTACAAAGTGACACACCCAGATATTTGTATGAGTTGGCCAAATTCAACAGCAACTTACCGATATTACAGTCACGGGAGACTACTCTTTTTCGTTTTGTGAAGTGCACAGTTTTACATTTCTGAACGTTTAAAGCAAGTTGCCAATCGTTGCAGCACTTTGAAATCTTATGAAGATCTGACTGAATACTTATGCAGCTTCTCTTAGACAGAACTTCTTTATAGGTAGCAGTATCACCTGTAAAAAATCTGAGGTTACTATTAACGTTTAACAAACGACATGAACAGCAAAGGTTACCACACACTTCCCTGGGGAAATGTCTGTAGTTCTGTTTTTTGTGTAATTTTATGAAACAACTTGTTAGTCAACTGACGTCGACGGTTGGGTCTAGGAAGGTTATGGATTTATTGCCAATCTCCACTGTGAACTGAAAATTTTATGTTGACTGAGCTAAAAAAAAAGTATTGTGTTGTAGTGCCTATCGATGTAAACAGTATATTATACACGTAATATTTGCAGTCAAAAGTTATTTGCTCAAGAAATGTTCCATTGATATTTCAGCCAGTAGTGGACTACGAGAGGACCCCATAGGAAAACTGTACAAACAGTTAGATGGCTTATGCTTAAAGCTCTGGTGCCAGAAGTACAACGATTATTCGTGTTGAAAAGGACACGGTAAGAAGAGCAGACAGTCTTCAATTCAGCGTGCCACTCAAAACCTCTATCCAGAAAACCAAACCTCTTCTAGCTACTTTGGATGCTCTTGGTTAAGAACACCACTCGACTTTTAAGGCGTATTTGGTACCTGATGCTGAGATTATGTAGTCTTCGTATCGTCGATATATCTGTATGTAAAAATTGACATGATTAATGGAATATATTAAACGTCCACTGAAAAAAAGTTCCATGTGGATATCATAACCACAACTGGCTCTAAAAAGAGAAGTAACGAGAAGTGATGTGAGCATGGCCACATGAAGAGAACACTACGCAATTTAGTGAAAAATTTGTACAGGTAAGGTATTGCTGTCGTTCCTTATCATTTGAATACAGATTAGCGGTTTAGCTGATAGCAAGGAACTTTGTACATACTTGTCAGGTCTTCGTCAACCAAGACTGCGACGTTGTTGACGAGGATGTCCACTCCAGACAGGTTCTCTCTGATCCACTTGAAAACGGCCAGTATACTCTCCTCTTTGCTGACGTCCGCTTCCAGGGCGTACAGTTTGCCAGGGGCATCCTTCAAAGCCAGAGCCTGCACGAAAGCAGAAACCACGGTGATGAAAAAGGAACGCAGAATATCGTTAGTTACCTGATTACTAGAGAAAATTATATCCTCAACAAGAAGGCTGAGCAATTGCAGGTGACTTATCTTTCTCTTCCTTTGGCCTCTGAACTGATTCACCCAGTCGTTTCAAATGAGCCTACAGTGTAACGTGGATACCGAACCACGGAGCTACTCGTAATTTTTCGCGAGTTCAAATCATTGTGGGACATTAGGGAAGTGTCACGTAACGTATCAAATTCTAGGACTGAACCGTGGATCTCAGGATTTTTAGTGTGTCACTTACCCACAGACTCACTGGTTAATAAAACGATCGGGTAGTTTCGAAGTAATCAACCTGCATTCTCCAGAAGAGATTTACCGTAGCCATGAGGAACTTAAATACTGGCTTGACTTGGATCTGTGCTGTGTTTTCCCACATATAAAAAAAAGGTTCAAATGGCCTTGAGCACTATGGGACTTAACATCTATGGTCATCAGTCCCCTAGAACTTAGAACTACTTAAAACTAACTAACCTAAGAACAGCACACAACACCCAGTCATCAACAGGCAGAGAAAATCCCTGACCCCGCCGGGAATCGAACCCGAGAATTTCCCACATATCACTTCAGTGCTTTGAACACAGGGTCATCACTCTCCGTTGGATACAGGTGACAGACTGACTTGCTACATTAGTGTCAATGCCTTTAAACTCTACTAATCAGCTGAGGTAATGGGAAACCTTCCCTTTTGTTAAAGGAACATTGCATGTCCTATTCCGCCAACGTTAAATTATCGAATTTTGTGACCCATTATCTTGGAAGCTTTTTAAGACACCAACTTACAATTTACCATGATTATTGAATGTACCTTTCTAGATACACTGAACTAGAATTAATACTAAAATTGTATTGTGGGGCATGTATTCTTTTTTTTCAAAAACTCAATTTTTGACAGAATTTAGTAAATAAATGAACATAAAAACAAAGCAACTCAGGATATTTTATATATTTTAGTTCCATATGTGTTGAATTTCACACTTGGCATGCAGTGAAAATCACATGTCTCTACCATCAGTACTTTTTTTTTTTTTTAGAAAAAGAGTCATTTATTTCATAAAATGTAGTTCAGAGATATTGAGGTTTAAAACATTTTTATTACAAATTCTTATACAGATTTACATTTTTGCGTCTTTTATGCACTACAATTGCACTGTCCCATAGTCTGCGTTTTCTTTAGCGTCACAACAGCTCCGTGCTTGCCTCCTCCTTTGCTTTCTTGCTTCTTTTGTCATTTGCTGAGCAGCTAACTCTGCTTCACATACACGAAGCTCATCTAGTTTCCGCAGTCCTCTAGCTCTGTTCTGCCCAAATCTTATCCCCAACTCCTCCAGAACCTGAAGTCTTTCATGGTCCCCACCATTAAAAGCCATTACAGCATCAAACACTGCTAACTTTATAGTCATAAGGCTAAGAAATACATTTTTAGGTACACAGCACTATACAACATTATTTAAGGTCTCACTCACATTCTGGGTCTTCCAATGTACACACTTCTTCAGTAACTCAAGTTTTGCCAAATCTCGGCAAATAGGTTTGATTGCCTCCATTACTGTCAAAGGAAGAGAATGTTTATGTATAAATTCATGTTGAGAGCCTATATTTGGTGGAGGTGGACACAAAGCATGACATGGCTTTTCATTGGTTGATATTCGATGGAAGAAAGTGCTCCGAACAACTCTTTTCATCTTCTCTAAGTTGTCACAATCATTTCTAGTGGCTTTTCCATAATATTCATCTAATTCATCACTTACTTTGTCCATTAGTCTTCCAGCACAATTCATTGTCTTGCCATCAGACAGTTTTTTGTTACCCAACTTGGTTTTTTAGGTTTATTCGTATTGCACATTTCTGAGACGTAGCAGTAGGCACAAAACAAAGCAATGCGCAGCCTTCTAGACTGTGTAGTTCCCAAGATATGATTGCTCAACTGTGGCAGTATATGAGTATAGCCGTGAAATTTGACAGTCACTTGTCAACATTCAAAATGTCATTTTAAGGTCTCACAATTGTCTGATTTTTAATGTATTATATACCAAAATGTTCAGGAAAGTCCAAAGTACATTATGGAGTAGAAAACAGAAAATGTCAAATTTCAGCGAATTTCATGTACAATGTCCTCTTCAGATTTTATACAATATCCGTCACTGTTTCTTTAGACATTAACATCAAAATTTGGAGGCTGCCACAGAGTAGGATACAAGAAGCTTATTGAAACGATCATCATCATTGGAACAGTTCCGTAGTCTTTGTAAAAATGGATTTTATTTACAAATTTTCAACAACATTGACACTTAACCTTCTGACATTTGGAATATGTTGGCGCATGGAGGTAATATATTCTTATTTGTATTGGTCTAAAGGTTCTAAAAGCTGTTCTATAACATTTATTACTAAACCATTATATGAATGTAGATACCAAAATCATTTAAATTACTAGTGCTGCATGAAAGCAAGCACACAATTAAATCTAACACCAGTGATTGCAATTCTCAGATGTGGTGTTTCCTGTAATTCTTTGCACTGATGGGTCCGTGTAGTGCATTTCTGCAACTTGGGACAGCTGTCCAGCTTTGAGAATGCATAAGAGCACGGATGGGAGCACATCACACAGACCATAAAGATGTTTCTGCTGGAAACCAGGGTTCCGAAAGAAACCTACACATGCTCGGAAATGAGTGCTGTTTTTCTACAGTAGCGAGGATCCTGGGCATTTACTGCGAGGATGGCAGTCCAAAAGCACACAGCACAACTTAAATTTCAGTGCACAAGTAGCTTAAATAATGCCTTTTAGAAGAGATAGAATCTGCGAAGAAAAGTGAAAAACACCAAGCACTCAGCATGGGACACAGCCATTGAGGGCTGGAGGAGGCTGCAGGTGTAGACGTCTAAATTAAAGAGACTCGGGTGTGTGGGCGTGCAGCTATTTCTGTTGGACGAAATGAGAGCGGTAGAGAATTTCTGTCTACTGTCCCACTCTTAAGAGAGAACTGAATAGTATTGGTCAACCACCACAGTTTCGTTAGGAGATTTTGTATTTAGGTCAAGATGATAACGGATGGTGGATGAGGCTGAAGAGATGAAGATTTTCAACTCAGTAAAAGAGGTTTGTAGATGTACAAACAGCGATATATGCTCATACAATATTCTTGATCATCGACTCTCATCAAATGGTTTAACGTCCGAGAGTTTAGGTCGAATGCTATTTGTCTGTTATCAAGTGATGACTATCGTGTGGTTGCAGCTAACATCTTTACGTACCCCTCTTGCACGGTATGAATCCATTGGTATTAATTACAGCCTATATAAAAGCTTTTGTTGTCCACCAGCTGCAACCACTTCAACCTTTCTGTAGCTTCATCTCAGATATGAATCGGGTTAGCAGGTAGCAGGAACAGTTGTTGCTCTTTTGTTGAAAGCATATATTTACTCTCAAATGGAATTTAACAAAAATGCAAATGACAATATATATATATATATATATATATATATATATATATACTGTCATTTGCATTTTTGTTAAATTCCATTTGAGAGTAAATATATGCTTTCAACAAAAGAGCAACAACTGTTCCTGCTACCTGCTAACCCGATTCATATATATATATATGAATATCAGGAATCCGGTAAAACTTCAAATCTCTGACGTCGCTGCGGCCTGAAAAAAATTCTACAAGAATGAGACCAACGACGACTGAAGAGAATCGTTGAACGTGACAGTAGTAGAACCCTCCACAAATTGCTGCAGATTTCAATGTTGGACCCTCAGCAAGTGTCAGCGTGAGAACCATTCAACGAAACATCATTGATATGGGCTTTCGGAGCCGAAGGCCCACTCTTATACCCTTGACGACTGCACGCCACAAAGCTTTATGCCTCGCCTGGGCCCATCAACACTGACATTGAACTGTTGATGACTGGAAAGATGTTGGACGGTCAGACGAGTCTCGTTTCACATTAGGTCGAGCGGATAGACGTGTACGGGTATGGAGACAACCTCATGAATCCATGGACCCTGCATGTAAGAAGGAGACTGTTGAAGCTGGTGGAGGCTCTGTAATGGTGTCGGACGTGTGCAGTTGGAGTGATATGAGACCCCTGAAACGTCTAGATACGACTCTGACAGGTGACAAGTACGAAAGCATCCATTCATATCCATTGTGCATTCCGACGGATTTGGGTAATTCCAGTAGAACAATACGATACCCCACATGTCCAGAATTGCTAGAGTTGTTCCAGAAACACTTTTCCGCTGATCATCAGACTCCCCAGACATGAACATTATTAAACATATCTGGCATGCATTGCAATATACTGCTCAGAGGAGATCTCCACCCCTCATACTCTCATGTATTTATGGACAGACGTGTAGGATTCATGGTGTCAGTTCCCTCTAGCACTACTTCAGACATTAGTCAAGTCCATGGTACGTCGTGTTGCGGCACTTCTGCGTGCTCGCGGGGGCGTTACACTATATTAGGCAGGTGTACCAGTTTCTTTGCCTGTTCAGTATGTGTACTGTAATATTTGTATTAGACGTTGTGTCACTAACCGAATGGAAATTAAATCTGCTGTAGACAGGGAAAATGACTTCTTGTTCAATGAAAAATGTTGTGTACATCAATAAAACTGTATAACATCTAAACAGAAGAAATCAGTGGGCACCTAGAGAAAAGAGAAAGAGAAAGAGAGAGAGAGAGAGAGAGAGAGAGAGAGATAAAGCTCAAAGGAAAAATGCACTGCAGTTGGCTAGCAAAGCTTTACGTAGATACTGTGCTGTCTTTGGATTCTGTTTTAGGAAAGAAGAAGCTATTAGTTGATTCCCATGACAAATCACACCACGATAATTGTCTACTTATTTACTGTACTCACAGTGACTACGGAAGTTTCAGGTGTTTTTTAGACTGTTATTGCAAATATAATTCACATCACCAAGTATTGAAACGTATCGAGTTTTAGATGCTCTACATTTCTTTAAAATGTCACACAAAGAATCATCATGGTTTATGAAGTCTGTATCCGCCAGTCCTTGCTGACAACTGTTGTGAGGTAGTTCTTCCAAAACCACTTTGTAACCTAGTTAATACACCTCTATCCATATTAAATTCCAAAATTAAATTCAGATTGCCACTGATGCATTAAAATATTAAAGTAAGTGAAACAACCACCAATGATTGAAAAACTAAGTACTCCTCAGATTCATTTCTCTTCTGTAAGGATAGTTCTAATGCTGCTTTGGGAGCTGGATCTGATAGCAGCCTGTGGGAAAGTGAGGGGCGCAGCTATCCAGTGGCTAACGCGCAGTAAAAACGTTTCTAGCTGAAATGTCAGGTACTGAAGCCACCTATTCACAGGCTAACAAGTCAGCCAACACCCCTCCCTCCCCCCCACTGAGCACGTCGCCGATCTGTCTGTCTGTGCGTATGCACACAGCAACTGTATGATGGATCCTACCTGTGCCCAGTCTCATGGCAGCTTTCACCATGCCAAAACAGAAGGGTAAGGGCAGAGTGTGAGTGGGAGGTATCAGTTGGAAAAGCAGGTAGCGGTGAGCCAGTGGATCCGATACAACTAGACTCATGGGATTCCATTTCGGTTTTACAAAGAGTACTTCACTGCATTGGCTCCTTACTTTGCATTTTAGCCGGCCGCGATGACCGTGCGGTTCTGGCGCTGCAGTCCGGAACCGCGGGACTGCTACGGTCGCAGGTTCGAATCCTGCCGCGGGCATGGGTGTGTGTGATGTCCTTAGGTTAGTTAGGTTTAAGTAGTTCTACGTTCTAGAGGACTTATGACCTAAGATGTTGAGTCCCATAGTGCTCAGAGCCATTTTTTTTAGCTTGCATTTATCGCGAATCTCTTGCCCAACGTAAAGTCCCGAGCGATTGGAAAAAAGCGCAGGTGACGCCTGTATATAAGATGGGTAGAAGGACGGATCCTCAAAATTACAGACCAATATCCTTAACATCGGTTTGTTGCAGGATTCTCGAAAATATTCTCAGTTCGAATATAATAAATTTCCTTGAGACAGGCAAGTTGCTGTCCATGCTTTAGAAAGCATCGCTCCTGCGAAACGCAACTCGCCCTTTTTTCACATGATATCTTGCGAAACATGGATTAAGGGTATCAGACGGATGCCATATTCCTTGACTTTTGGCTCGGTGACCCACTGCAGACTCCTAACTAAGGTGCGAGCAAATGGGATTGGTTCCCAAGTATGTGAGTGGCTCGAAAACTTCTTAAGTAATAGAACCCAGTACGTTGTCTTCGATGGTGAGTGTTCATCGGAGGTGAGGGTATCATCTGGAATGCCCCAGGGAAGTGTGGTAGGTCCGCTGTTGTTTTCTATCTACATAAATGATCTTCCGGATAGGGTGGATAGCAATGTGAAGCTGTTTGCTGATGATGCTGTGGTGTACGGGAAGGTGTCGTCGTTGAGTGGATGATACAAGAAGAGTTGGACAGGGTTTGTGATTGGTGTAAAGAATGGCAGCTAACTCTAAATATAGATAAATGTAAATTAATGCATATGAGTAGGAAAAAGAATCCCGTAATGTTTGAATACTCCATTAGTACTGTAGCGCCTGACACAGTCACGTCGATTAAATATTTGGGCGTAACATTGCAGAGCGATATGAAGTGGGACAAGCATGTAATGGCAGTTGTGGGGAAGGCGGATAGTCGTGTTCGGTTCATTGGTAGAATTTTGGGAAGATGTGGTTCATCTGTAAAGGAGACCGCTTATAAAGCACGAATACGACCTGTTCTTGAGTACTGCTCGA
This sequence comes from Schistocerca gregaria, assembly GCF_023897955.1. Taxonomy (NCBI): domain Eukaryota; kingdom Metazoa; phylum Arthropoda; class Insecta; order Orthoptera; family Acrididae; genus Schistocerca; species Schistocerca gregaria. The sequence continues at coordinate 427,644,768 of NC_064927.1, forward strand.
GCGTTTGGGATCCCTATCAGGTCGGATTGAGGGAGGACATAGAAGCAATTTAGGGGCGAGCTGCTAGGTTTGTTACTGGAAGGTTTGATCATCACGCGAGTGTTACGGAAATGCTTCAGAAACTCGGGTGGGAGTCTCTAGAGGAAAGGAGGCGTTCTTTTCGTGAATCGCTACTGAGGAAATTTAGAGAACCAGCATTTGAGGCTGACTGCAGTACAATTTTACTGCCGCCAACTTACATTTCGCGAAAAGACCAAAAAGATAAGAGAGATTAGGGCTCGTACAGAGGCATATAGGCAGTCATTTTTCCGTCGTTCTGTTTGGGAGTGGAACAGGGATAGGAGATGCTGGTTGTGGTACGAGATACCCTCCGCCACCCAACGTATGGTGGATTGCGGAGTATGTATGTAGATGTAGACTGTAGACCCAACCACTATTCGCGAATATAAAGGCGAACGTGTCAGAGCAGACCCGCTCGGCTGGGGGTTTGGTTTGACTGATAGCCCTGTGAATGGGTGGGTGGCTCAAGGCAGATATCCCAGTCACGGGGCCATTGTCAGAGACAGTACCCCAAATGCAGCTCCCAAGGCAACTTTCACCAGGGCATAAACTCTAAACTGTCATTGTGAGATGCCTAGGAAAGAATGCTTTCGCAAAATGTGAATTTGCAAGGGTGTGGGGGGACATGACATAGGCTGAGAGGAATCTGCTTGACTCACAGTAGGTCAGCAGGCCTGATTGTTTTTATTTTGTACACAACTATCAGGTTGGTTTACCAAAATCATTTTCACAGTGGGGAGGAAGTGCTTATTTTCGGTTCTTTTCTTTTGCAGAAATATGAAACCATTATCATGACTGGAGAGAACTTCTGCTTTCCATCCGCTCTGAGGTAGATAATTCATTACTGGTTATTCACAGCCATTTCTTGAGGAGAAGGGAAACTAATGTCTGAACTTGAAAGGTCTCTAGCGATTGGCTGAAGAGATCCACTGTAGAGCTGCACAGATGGAGGATGTTGCCTTAGAGCTGACCATAGATGCCAGAGGTAAATTTTTCACTTTCAGCTGTAATCAGAGTCATACTCAGCCTGAGTCTTAGACCGATGATAAGAAGAAGCCACATTTGCGAGAGTTGTGACGAGAGGATCGTGAAGTTTTTCATTGCAAGTTAGAGTCATGATTTTCTATAATTAATCCAAACATATGGCTAGTTGAAGTCATCATATTTTTAGGCAAGGCTGCTACTGATTGCGTGGACGTTTCTGGGTCCTTTTCTCCAGTCTATTGCAAATTTCGCAATCATGGGCGTTTAGGTGGGCAAAGCGAATTTTATCGTTTCATTTCCAGTTACAACAAACTGTGACAAGGTCCTACCGTGTCTCATTTACAATCCAAGTGAACTTTTGTGCACTGCATTGTTAATTGTTTTGTGTGGTGGAATCCAATTAATTCTTTTAGGAATAAACAACAGTTTACTGTGACATTTCGTTTCATTTTGTGGAACGATGAAACCTCTTTCTGTTACCATATCTAAAGCTATGTCACACTCCATTCACGTTTATTCGGCCACCCGTGTTTGAATTAAGATTCTTGTTAGTTTCAGCCGCATGATTGTTTTTTTACTGTTTTACTGTTTTGTTACTGTACGAGTCACTGGGGTCAGATCTTGTTAGCATGTCAGACGTAGGTTAAATGTTCAACTGTAGATTCATATAAAGCAAAGCCCAAATTTGAGTTCTATTACAATTCAGAACATGAGGATTTGTTTTGGTTTCAGTATTACTACTGACTATTTTAGTGTTGTGATCTGCGGGTAAATGAAAGTTTTCGATAAACAATCACTTAAAATTCAAAACTGAACAGTAGGGATTATGAAATGGTTTACTGTCCCAATGTAAACAGTGGCAGTGGTCCAAAGTGTGAGTGTATTGCAAACGGCATGACATCACAAGTCGCTGCTTCCCCATAGTCTGCGCGTGACTGAAATCTAAATAACTGTTAAACGTGAACAGACATCTGATAGAGAAACTGACTGCTACAATAGGTTAAGTTAGGAAAAGTTTTATTCTACTCTGTGACATGCAGATGTTCTTAGTGTTGAACCTAAACAAATTAGGCACCAGATGATGGTCGAAAGTCCATAACTCATAGTACTATTATCATATAAGAGATAAGACATTTAAATTAATACTGTTATGTGGCTAACTGCATGAATGAAGATGCAGTTGCATAAATTATTTACAGTGACATATGTTTGCCACGAAGTTAAGGAGTATATGTCATGCGTTTACTGTGTCTTTAAAAAATGTGTTTCCGTTGATGGTGCTGTTTTTGGCAGATGAGCAGCCATTAATCTGTTAACGTTCACTTGGCGACTAGCACTGAGATGAAGTTGAGCGTGTGAAATCTTGTGAGTGGAGTGGTGTCATTGTGTACGGGGTGTCTCATTTAATACGTAAACTAACGCTGCTGAAAGGTAGGAAGCTAAAGCAAATAATTAATGACCTCCGCTCCCTTACCAACTTGCTTACTGTAGACTAAGAAAGAGACTTCATGTACTGCTCTGATCACTTTTTTCATAGTTGTAATAAGCAGTTTGTGGATAACGAAATCTTCATTACTATTACTCAAATCCTTCAATCATTCCTCTCGTTTGTAACATCGATAAAAATTAAAGTGACATTCTGGCCGCATTATGGTCTCGGAATATGGGTTATCTGCGTTTTGAGAATCTGAACGTGTATAATGACGAATCGGTTATTCGGTACGTGTTCTGGCCCACATGCATGTTTTTGCTCCCATATTCTTTCTTTGTGTTCTTCACTCACTCTCAGAGTATATTTCAATGCCCTTTTACAAGTACAATTACCGTAAGAAGTCGTGAGATTTGCACTTTCGGTACCATGTGGTCACGCAATGCGGGCCTTCATTATTTCACCACCTGTGTGCTTAAATTATGGTTGGTATCTCTGTTGTTTGTGCTATTTTCGACCCATTAAAGATTTTTTAGGAATTGTTGTTACTGACTTTAAATACCCTCTGCTTAATGTTCCGTAATATTCATAATAATGTAACTGAAAATGTTCGAAATTTAAGGCGTTTTTACCGAGCGAGGTGGCGCAGTGGTTAGCACACTGGACTCGCATTCGGGAGGACGTCGGTTCAATCCCGTCTCCGGCCATCCTGATTTAGGTTTCCCGTGATTTCCCTAAATCGCTTCAGGCAAATGCCGGGATGGTTCCTTTGAAAGGGCACGGCCGATTTCCTTCCCCATCCTTCCCTCACCCGAGCTGGCGCTCCGTCTCTAATGACCTCGTTGTCGACGGGACGTTAAACACTAAGATCCTCCTCCTCCTAAGGCGTTTTTATGTAAAATGAGAAAAAAATTGGTTTTACCAGTACCGCTTATGGAAAACTGTGAGGTTCACTCAAATGAAATCTGGTCAGTTCGTCTACTTTTGCATTACACGTTATGTGGCATCACGTAACTGCGGGTATGGTGGCGCCATCTATTGGTAGGTATGTACCGACTTGTCAGAAAATCCAAGGAAGTTCTGGTCTTACGTTAAATCAGTAAGTGGCTCGAAACAGCATACCCAGACACTCCGGGATGATAATGGCATTGAAACAGAGGATTACACGCGTAAAGCTGAAATACTAAACACCTTTTTCCAAAGCTGTTTCACAGAGGAAGACCGCACTGCAGTTCCTTCTCTAAATCCTCGCAAAAACGAAAAAATGGCTGACATCGAAATAAGTGTCCAAGGACTAGAAAAGCAACTGGAATCACTCGAGGAAAGTCCACTGGACCTGACGGGATACCAATTCGATTCTACACAGAGTACGCGAAAGAACTTGCCCCCCCTTCTAACAGCCGTGTACCGCAAGTCTCTAGAGGAACGGAAGGTTCCAAATGATTGGAAAAGGGCACAGGTAGTCCCAGTCTTCAAGAAGGGTCGTCGAGCAGATGCGCAAAACTGTAGACCTATATCTCTGACGTCGATCTGTTGTAGAATTTTAGAACATGTTTTTTGCTCGAGTATCATGTCGTTTTTGGAAACCCAGAATCTAGTCTGTAGGAATCAACATGGATTCCGGAAACAGCGATCGTGTGAGACGCAACTCGCTTTATTTGTTCATGAGACCCATAAAATATTAGATACAGGCTGCCAGGTAGATGCTATTTTTCTTGACTTCCTGAAGGCGTTCGATACAGTTCCGCACTGTCGCCTGATAAACAAAATAAGAGCCTACGGAATATCAGACCAGCTGTGTGGTTGGATTGAAGAGTTTTTAGCAAACAGAACACAATGGAGAGACATCTACAGCCGTTAAAGTAACCTCTGGCGTGCCACAGGAGAGTGTTATGGGACCATTGCTTTTTACAATATATATAAATGACCTAGTAGACAGTGTCGGAAGTTCCATGCGGCTTTTCGCGGATGATGCTGTAGTATACAGAGAAGTTGCAGCATTAGAAAATTGTAGCGAAATGCAGGAAGATCTGCAGCGGATAGGCACTTGGTGTAGGGAGTGGCAACTGACCTTTAACATAGACAAATGTAATGTATTGCGAATACATAGAAAGAAGGGTCCTTTATTGTATGATTATTTGATAGCGGAACAAACACTGGTAGCAGTTACTTCTGTAGATTATCTGGGAGTATGCGTACGGAATGATCATATAAAACTAATTGTTGGTAAGGCGGGTACCCGGTTGAGATTCATTGGGAGACTCCTTAGAAAATGTAGTCCATCAACAAAGGAGGTGGCTTACAAAACAATCGTTCGACCTATACTTGAGTATTGCTCATCAGTGTGGCATCCGTACCAGATCGGGTTGACGGAGGAGATAGAGAAGATCCAAAGAAGAGCGGCGCATTTCGTCACAGGGTTATTTGGTAACCGTGATAGCGTTACGGAGATGTCTAGTAAACTCAAGTGGCAGGCTCTGCAAGAGAGGCGCTCTGCATCGCGGTGTAGCTTGCGCGCCAGGTTCCGAGGGGGTGCGTTTCTGCATGAGGTATCTGATATATTGCTTCCCCCCACTTATACCTCCCGAGGAGATCACGAATGTAAAATTAGAGAGATTAGATCGCGCACGGAGGCTTTCAGACAGTCATTCTTCCCGCGAACCATAAGCGACTGGAACAGGAAAGGGAGGAGGAGGAGGAAGTTAGCGTTTAACGTCCCGTCGACAACGAGGTCATCAGAGACGGAGCGCAAGCTCGGGTTAAGGAAGGATGGGGAAGGAAATCGGCCGTGCCCTTTTTCAAAGGAACCATCCCGGCATTTGCCTGAAACGATTTAGGGAAATCCCGGAAAACCTAAATCAGGATGGCTGGAGACGGGATTGAACTTTTGTCCTCCCGAACAATCAGGAAAGGGAGGTAATGACAGTGGCACGTAAAGTGCCCTCCGCCACACACCGTTGGGTGGCTTGCGGAGTATAAGTGTAGATGTAGATGTAGATGAGACTGACGCGCGCACCGCTTGATGTTGTATAGCGGCAGTGTGGTTTCACGCCTAAGAGAAGGTGGTTACACAAGTTATCGACTACTACCAAACACGCAGGAGGGGAAGCAGGAACAGCGCGCCCGGTAAGCCGTGCGGTCTAATGCACGGCTTTCCGGATTGGGACGGAGGGCCTGGTTCCCGGCACGAATCCGCCCGGCGAACTTGTGTCGAGGTCCGGTGAGCCGGCCAGTCTGTGGTTTTTAGGCGGTTTTCCATTTGCCTCGGCGAATGCATGCTGGTTCCTCTTATTCCGCCTCAACTACACTATGTCGGCGATTGCTGCGCAAACAAGTTCTCCACGTACGCATTCAGCACCATTACTCTACCAGGCAAACATAGGGGTTGTACTCGTCAGGTGTGAGACGTTCCCTGGAGGGGGGTACACCGGGGGCCGAACCGCACACTAACCCTGAAGAAGTGGTTCGGTGTGGGGCGGCGGAGGGGTGAAGTGGACTGCGGTAATCGTCGTGGGGCTGTGGACCACGGCGGCTGCGGCGGGGACGGAGCCTTTCCGTCGTTTCTAGGCCCCCGTTTAACATAAAATACAATACATACAAGCAGAAACAACGAGCAGTGATCCGATTTTTGGCAGCGGAGGGAGTTGGAGGCTGAGAAGTGTATCGACAGATGAAGGCTCTGTACGGTGAGTTCAGTCTGAGTCGTAAGTGTTGTGGAATGGCGCAAACGATTCCTTGAGGGGCGCGAGTCACTGGAAGACAATGCTGGTCCTGGACAGGCTCATCGCCTCATCACATCGGTTGCGGAAGTGAACGCTTTAGTCTTGGACAACCTCAGAATCACCGTGGACGAGATCTATCGTTGTTTGGACTTCTAAAACAACCTATTCGCGGATATCGATTCCAAACGGACGACGAAGTGTGTGACTGGGTCCAGTCACGGATCCGACAGCAGCCTATTAGCTCCTTCGAGGATGGAATAGACCGGCTAGTATCGCAGTGGGATAAATGTGCCAACCGTTCCGGCGACTATTTTTGAGTATATGTACTGTGTATAGCTCCGTTTTTGAGTTAATGAAATCGTTTCCGTTACTTTACACTAGTGACCGGGTTTCATTTGTCTGCCCCTGATAGGAGAAGGCGGGAAAACAGGCCAGGGCTGGAAAATCGGCCATTGAAATTTTAGACCTGTATAGTGATGCTGCCTGTTCCAATACACATCATCATTGTTGTCATGAGTTTGACAGAGGGAGCCTGTTCTGTTACATTTTTAGTAAGGAATTTTCTGATTTTCAGTTGTCTAATGAAAAGTAAGCCATTTATACTACTCTGGAAACTTCATGGCAGATTAAAACTGTGTGCCGGACGGAGACTCGAACTCGGGACCTTTGCCATTCGCGGGCAAGTGCTATACCAACTGAGCTACCCAAGCATGATTCACGACCCGTCCTCACAGCTTTACTTCAGCCAGTACCTCGTCTCTTATCTTCCAAACTTTACAGAAGTTCTCCTGTGAACCTTGCAGAACTAACACTCCTGAAAGAAAGGAGTAATGTAAAGCTGTGAGGACGGGCCATGAGTCCTACTTGGGTAGCTCAGTTGGTAGAGCACTTGCCCGCGAAAGGCAAAGGTCGCGAGTTCGGATCTCGGTCCGGCACACAGTTTTAATCAGCCAGGAAGTTTCATATCAGAACAAACTCCGCTGCAGAGTGAAAATCTCATTCTGGAAACATCCACCAGGCTGTGACTAAGCCATGTCTCCGCAATATCGTTTCTTTCAGGAACGCTAGTTCTGCAAGGTTCGCAGGAGAGCTTCTGTAAAGTTTGGAAGGTAGGAGATGAGGTACAGGCAGAAGTAAAGCTGTGAGGACAGGGCGTAAGTCGTGCTTGGGTAGCTCAGTTGGTAGAGCACTTGCCCGCGAAAGGCAAAAATCCCGAGTTCGGATCTCGGTCCGGCACACAGTTTTAATCTGCCAGGAAGTTTCATATCAGCGCACACTCCGCTGCAGAGTGAAAATCTCATTCTGGATATATTTCTCCCTTTACCCGATTAATACCTAAAGTAATACTTTTTACAATGTCACTTTTTAAACAAAATTTTTTCGCTTATAAATGTAACTCCTTGTTGTTTCTTCCTGTCTGGTAGCTTGATCTACGAACCGCTAATGTCGACGTGACATCCGACCGGGAAATATGGTACCACCCTACTGCTCGGGAGAAGTGGCTAAGTTTACTACTTTCCCAATTCTTTAGTTTTAATCTGTTCACCTCACTGAGAGGTACTTATTTCGATGTATCGCACATAGTACTACAGACAGATTTCTAAATCGTTTTATACAGAAAGATATATTTCTGTCCTTTCGAGACGATTCTGACATGATTAATTGCATTTAGTGTTCTGGCCTACCGACAAGCGCTGACATGAAGATGAAGAACGCAAGAGCAGAGAGGCAACAGTACACTGACTAGGACGTCACCACGACAGCAGCGGCAACTATACGAAGAGAATATAAGCGCCGCTCCTACTGAAACGACCCCTTAGAAAAATTATGAATGACTGTGCTGGTGAACTTCTACGTTATTTGATTTTCAGACAGCTGAGCAAAACTGAACGTACTCAGGCAATTCTCTCTTTACTTTTTCTCATAATCACTAAAGTGACACATAATATTTTAGCGCAAGGCAGTCTGATTTCAATAATCCCTACAAAAGAGTGACTCTGACTAACAGTAAGCTGTACCTTTCATGAATCACATACCGCAAAAAAAATCATCTTACTCGAACTACTGCAATACGGCAAGCGCCAATACTGCGAGCTAAATAAAAGATTGTAACTACTGAAGGCACTAACTACTTATAGGCACAGTTAGCAAATGAAAGATTTTAATAGAGAGCAAACAATGTATTTACCTTAATGGTGTTCAAAAGTCATCATATATATATATCAGTTCATGACATCCAGTCTTACAAATTTCTTTTTTCTGTCGGTCACCCGTCCAGATCGTCCGTTCTCAAAACTCTGGCATCTCTCTCCCCACATCACCACTGCTGGCGGCTCACCTCTAGCTGCACAACGCGTACGTTATGCGCTGTTCACATCCAACTGCCCAGCACTACACAATCGAATATTCCGATAATGAGTCCAACCAGCCACAGACTGCACACAGCACAGTCAGCGATTTTCATACAGGGCGCTACGTGGCGTTACCAACATAAAAACCTAAACAGCCTAGTTACACTGTTAGCCTCGGCCGGACAGTAGTACAAAGGCACTAGCAGACCTGGAATAGAAGAGCCGTCATCCTGTTACAGTGAGACTTGTGCCTTACATTATTTGCTTATGTGGACATTGTATGTAGCAAAGGACTGTCAATCTACTTTACTGTATTAAAAACCATTAATGTGATTTGCTTGAATTGTTGTGTAGCTATCCCAGAAGGCTGCATCCTTTAGGCACTGACGTTTCAGAGTCCGAACAGGTCTTGGAAGGCCCAACGGTACCGACCGGCCGCCGTGTCATCCTTAGTCCACAGGCGTCACTGGAGGCGGCTATGAAGGGGCATGTGGTCAGCACTCCGCTCTCTCGGCCGTATGTCGGTTTACGAGACCGGAGACATTATATTCTCAATCGAGTAGCTCCTCAGTTTGCCTCACAAGGGCTGAGTGCACTCCGCTTGCCAACAGCACTCGGTAGTCCGGATGGTAACCCATCGAAATGCTAGCCCTGCCCGACAGCGCTTAACTTCGGTGATCTGATGGGAACCGGTGTTGCCACTGCGGTTAGGCGATTGGCTAAAGAAGTGAAAGAAAAGTAAATAAAAAAAACTGGTTTCATTTCTACTAGTACAATTTCCAAACTTCTATTACGACGTTTAAAAAAAGTAAATAAATAAAAAATATATTAAAAAATACGGGGGCAACTGGGAGTAGAATTCGCTTTTTGAGGGTTCAGTATAAACTTAATATGTATATAGATAATAAAAATAATTTCGTGTTGCTCGGTGGTGTGTTGCTAGTCTATCTACTCGACGCCACTTCGGCGACTTACATATCCCTAACCCATCCCAGTTACGCATATGGGGAAAGGAGACCTGCAGTTTAGCAAAATCCGAACCACGTGTTGTTTCCGGCGACTGCTCCCATCGTTGAGAGGTGAAGACTATGTTAAAACGAAGACTAAAAAATCCATGGACCAACCGAGATTCGGCACCAGGACCTCTCGGTTTGCAGTAGACCCCCAAGATCGATATGTGTGTATACGGTTTATCTATATGTTTTGATAAGTGTCAAATATACAACACAAATAGCTGTATTTTTTGACTGCATTCACTTAGAAAATTATTTACGCCATTTGTGGATCTTATTAGTTGATATAAATTTCAATTTGGTATCTCTACTCATTACTGAGAAAAAAGGGTCTTAGCAGAATGAGATTTTCACTCTGCAGCGGAGTGCGCGCTGATATGAAACTTCCTGGCAGATTATAACTGTGTGCCGGACCGAGACTCGAACTCGGGACCTTTGCCTTTCGTGCGCAAGTGCTCCACAATCTGAGCTACCCAAGCACGACTGACGCTCCGTCCTCACAGATTTACTTCTGCCAGTATCTCGTCTCCTACATTCCAAACATTACAGAAGCTCTCCTGCGAACCTTGCAGAACTAGCACTCCTAAAAGAAACGATATTGCGGAGACATGGCTTAGCCACAGCCTGGGAGATGTTTCCAGAATGAGATTTTCACCTGCAGCGGAGCCATGTCTCCGCAATATCTTTTCTTTCAGGAGTGCTAGTTTTGCAAGGTTCGCAGGAGAGCTTCTGTAATGTTTGGAAGGTAGGAGACGAGATACTAGCAGAATTGAAGCTGTGAGGACGAATCCGTAGTGGTGCTTGGGTAGCTCAGATGGTAGAGCACTTGCCCGCGAAAGGCAAAGGTCCCGAGTTCAAGTCTCGGTCAGATACACAGTTTTAATCTGCCAGGAAGTTTAAAGGGTCTTAGCAGTCTGACAGACAGATAGATGGATGGATAACAAAGTGGTCCGAGAAGGCAGTGGTTTCCAAATTGGGGGTAATTACGCCCCAAAGAAGGTGAAACGAGTTTTGTGAGTGGTAAAAACAAAATGGCTCGATTTGGTCACGAAACTAAATTATTTGAAAAAGATCATTCTTATTTCGCAAAACTATTATACTGCAACAATAATTTTGGTTTCAAAAACTAGCATTAACGTGTGACACAGTGTGTTTGAGGTGACAGCTTGAGAAATAAATGTATGAGCATCGAATTCTTCACTTTGTCTACACACATACTGTGTACTTCTTACCCTGCATGTACAACAGTAAGATTGAGACACATGTGTCATACATGCCTAGATATGTCATGAAAATGCCTTCGGTTTGGAATAAATTTTAAATTGTACCCCCGAAGATGCTCTAACGTCACTAAACGGACTGGGTCAGAAATAAAGATTTAGTGTGCAGCTGAAGCTGTCTTATTCATCATGGTTCAGAAGCGAAGACTTCAGAAATAAGGTAAATTACAGTGTACAGTACACGCATTTTAACCTGTTCGATTTGAGGTGGGAGTGCAGATTGTGGGAGAAACTACTGTCACTAGAGAGAGGAGTGATGGAGACCAAGCATCCTTCGTAAGAAGTGTCTACCCTCAATGCGTGTGGTTAGGTTTCTTTCCTGTGAAGGAGTTGTTAGAACGCACGATGCACTGGAAATTGCTTCATCATTCTACAAAAAGAAAAGGTTGTTAGACATTAACAATACTAGTTGTCTCTCACTCGTTAGTTCGTCGTCATTACACCTAGAGAACCTAGCAAAAACTAAATACCACTTATCTTTCGTCGTTTTAAAAATAAAAGTATTAAAAGAGAAGTTTTCTTTTCTTTTTAAAGTTTAGTTGCGCGCTAATGCTAGTGCTGGTTCTGTATAGGCTTGGGTGTGCTAGCTAATAACTGATTGCACTCAGAAAGGATCTGAACCACTACTATAAGGTTGCGTTTCTATCAGTTCAGGTACGGAACCATAAAATTGAGAAATGACGAACTGAGTGTACAAAATCAGATTTCGTTATCAAAAATATATTCGCTGGAAAGCCCAGCAGCAAAGGTTCAGCGTAATGGTCTGTAGAACCTGAACAGGCCAGACTGTATAAAATTCTTCCACTTTTGGTGTGGTCAAGTCTACCGAGAAAAGAAGCGCCGCATTTTCTGTTGGTGCCCTTCTGGGCCTACCCGGCTCTGGAGACACGGCAGCAGACGTACCTGCGCCAGCCGCGATGGACGATCGGTTCTAGGTGCTTCAGTCCGGAACCGCGCGACACCTACGGTCGCAGGTTCGAATCCTGCCTCGGGCATGGATGTTTGTGATGTCCTTAGGTTGGTTAGGTTTAAGTAGCTTAGGTTATAGGAGACTGATGACCTCAGATGTTAAGTCCCATAGTGCTCAGAGCCATTTGAACCATTCTGAACGCACCTGCACCCTGGCGCGCCTCCTGGCCACGCCCACGACGTTGACGCCGTGCCGGAGCAGCGCCTGCGTGATGGCGGCGCCGATGCCTGCCCCAGCGCCGGTCACCAGCGCCACGCGTCCCTTGTACTGCGCCATCTCGGACCACTCCGGCTCGCTCTGACTACGGCGGCGGTCTGGTGCAGCCGGACTTTAATACTCCGTCCGCGATCTCGTTTTTCTTTTTTCTTGTCGCTCTCTCAGAAGTCCGGCAAGAGAGATAACCCCGGGCTGTGCACTGCCAGACCTGCTGCGTGACATTGGTCAATTGGTCATCTGACGACACCCGCAGTAGAAAACGCTGAGTCAGCCGAGACGTCAGTTCTGGTACACGTTACTTGATACTTCCGTCTCTCCGCGAAACCAAGAATCACGCAGAGAGGGATGCAGTATATAGAAATAGGTGTACAAAATTTCGTTAATCTAGCCTTGATAGCACTCCGTCTCCAGGCCACAAGTGGCCCATCGGGACCATCTGACCGTCGTGTCACCCTCAGATGAGGATGCGGATAGGAGGGGCGTGTGGTCATCACACCGCTCTCCCGGTCGTTATGATGGTTTTCTTTGACCGGAGCCGCTACTGTTCGGTCGAGTAGCTCCTCAACTGGCATTACGAGGCTGAGTGCACCCCGATAAATGGCAACAGCTCATGGCGACCCGGATGGTCACCCATCCAAGTGCCGGCCACCCCCACCATATCTTCACTTCGGTGATCTGAAGGGAAGCGGTGTATCCACTGCGGCAAGTCCGTTGCCCTAGCCTTGATAGATTCTGAGGAAAAAGTTTTTTAATATTTTAAACATAGCTGCACAACAGCAACGGTTCCACGTAATAAGATTATAAATAGCCGACCAGTTGCAATGGATAAAGAATTCTTTACCTAGGTTTCGACAAATATAAATTTGTCTTCTTCAGAAGGTGGCAATTTTACATTAGTAAGGACTAATGTACCATCGCCGTGTTTACAAATGTCGGCATAGATCCATATGTTAAAAATGAAATATAGCCCTAAAATTAGGGTTTGTCACGTAAGAATAAATTAGTACATGGATCTTCCAGAGCTCCCAACCGACAGAGTCCTTACTAATGTAAAATTGCCACCTTCTGATGAAGAGAAATTTATATTTGCCGAAACCTAGGTAAAGAATCCTTTATCCATTGTAACTGGTCGGCTGTTTTTATATGTCATCAGTCTTCTGACTGGTATGATGCGGCCCGGCACGAATTCCTGTTACAGGCCACATGTCCTGTGAATACACAGTATGTGTCTCTACTGGAGAGGTATCCATTTCCTTCTGCATCCTCATGCCGTTGACCACTGATGATTCCCCCCCCCCCCCCCCATCCCTTCTTTAAGGATAGCTTCGCACCCCAAGGACAAAAAAGTGCCCTGAACCTCTGCCCGCTCTTCCGCCCCCTTTGACAAGGCCGTTGGCAGAAAGACTCTGACTCCATATGCCGGAAGTCAGTGTTGATTATTAATCAAATTTTAAGCGGTGACAGGTTCGGAACCCGGGCCGAGGACGTTCTGATTTGTAATCGAACACGCTACGCTCTCTTTTTTTTAATTTCATTTTGTTCGTAATTGTTCGTTACATTTGATTCGGGCCGAGATCCCATGACACCTATTCATATTTGAGTCGTGGGGGGACTGGTGCCAGGGATATCTTTGGCTTTGGCACTGTCGATTCCCCCTGGCAGAAGTTTGTCTTTGGAGCCTGGGCCGGCTGAGGATATAGTGTGGCAGTAGGGAGTAGAAAGAGACAACAACGTTGGGCACGGCACGCGGAAGTGCGCGTATTAGCGAGACGTTGGCGAGACGACAGCGAACACGGTGTGCCTGAGTACGGGCGGCAGTTAGAGCTCGATCGCACAGGGGTCAGTAACAGCGGGCCGGCGCTGTGGCTTCTTGGCGACCTCGTGAAGCTATGCATGTGCTCGCTTCCGTGAAGAAACACGCTGTTACTATCGGACTAAGCGACGTCTGGTGTCTTCGCCCCATCGATCCAGCAGCTGGCATCAAGTTAACTAGTTCAAGTCCTACCAACGATCAGAGAAATATAATGATGATTGCTCTTGAGGCAGCAAAGCGTTGCAAGGACTGTGATGTGATATTTCGTGCCTCTTATTCAGTGTGTGCTTCGCTCCTTAATAGTATTGTTCTTACTTCAGCTGGCAAGTGTGCGCAGCCTTACCGAACGATCTATATTCCGTGTTTAAAGATTGCGTGTGGTACCTTACAAGCCCACATAAGGTGCTCCATGTGATGCTTGGGTTTTAATGAGCCAGTTCCGTTTGCATCATTCGTGTACGTGGTTCTGCTTAAATGAATGAAATCAGTTTTATTATTGTTTTCTGTATAAGTTTGAGTATTAAGGTGAAGGAAGGGTTGGTTGGTACCCGGTTGTCGCTTCTGACTTATGTTTCATCCAAGATGTGCTCAATAACGTTCATGTCTGGAACGTTCGGTGGCCAGCGGAAGTGTCTAAACGCAGAAGACTGTTCCTGGAGCCACTCTGTAGCAATTCTGGACTTGCGGAATGTCGCGTTGTCCTGCTGGAATTACCCAAGTCGGTCGCAATGCACAATGGACATGAATGGATGCAGGTGATCAGACAGGATGTTTATGTACGTGTCGCCTGTCAGAGAAGTACCTAGACGTACCATGGGCCCCATTCTATCAATTCATGGGGTTGTCTCCATGCCTGTACAAGTCCATCCGCTCGATACAATCTAAATGCCGACCAGGCAACGTGTTTCCAGTCATCAATAGCCCAGTGTCGATGTTGACGGGTCCAGGCGAGGCGTAAAGCTTTGTCTCATGCAGTCATCAAAGTGTACAAGAGTGAGCCTTTGGCTCCGAAAGCCCACATCGATTATATTTCGCTGAATGATTCTCACGCTGACACTTGCTGATGACCCAGAATTGAAATCTGCCACAATCTGTGGAGCGTTGCACTTCTGTCACAATGAACTATTCTTATCGTTTTTCCCTTTCTTGCAGGACCTTTTTCCGGCCACAGCGGGGAGATTTGATATTTTACCGGATTCCTGATAATTACGGTACAGTAGTGACATGGTCGTACGGGAAAATCCACACTTCATCGCTACCTCGGAGAGGCTTTGTCCCATGGCTGGTGCGTCGACTATAACACCGCATCCAAACTCACTTAAATCTTGATAACCTACCATTGTAGCGACAGTAACCGATGTAACAACTGCGCCAGATACTTGTTGTCTTATATAGGCATTGCCGACCGCGGCGCCATATTCTGCCTGTTCACATATCTCTGTATTTGAATACACATGGCTTTAGCAGTTCCTTTGGCGCTTCAGTGCATGAAACCAAACAGTACATATCACAGTGTTCTAGATGTATCCCAAGCAAGTTTCCTTGAAAGTAATCCACGGGATTGTTGTTCACCGAGGTAATACTGAATTGTTGCTTCAAAAACTGGCCTGGCACGAAGGTCGCTTCACACATTTAATTGTTTTTCAGGCACTTCGGATGCGATTTCATCATTGAATCCTTTGGAACTAAATAAGAAATAAATTGAAAGTGCACATTTTCGGTGAACTTCATGTACATTGCACCTTAAGCCTTACTTCATTGAGAAACGACTCCCACAAGGTAATGTAAATGTCGTGTGGCTAGGGCCTCCCGGCGGGTAGACGGCTCGTCGGGTGCAAGTCGTTCGATCTGACGCCATTTCGGCGACTTGCGCGTCGATGGGGAGGAAATGATGATGATTAGGACTACACAATACCCAGCCCCTGAGCGGAGAAAATATGCGACCCAGCCGGGAATCGAGCCCGGTGCCTTAGGTTTGACATTCTGTTACGCTGACCCTTTTTTTTGTTTATCTCAATTTCTGCGTTGTCGTTCTTTTCATTTGTTCAGGGCGGACGTCTTATGACACACGTTCAATTTCATCGTTGATCCATGTACTCAACTTTTTTTATTACGGAGAGTTGCTACCACTTTGACCGAACACGCTGAGCTACCGTGCCGGCCCACTAAGCTACTGAGGGCGGAGTCCCTCAAGGTAGTAGTTACCAGTTATCATATTGTGTAACTATTGGAATGGAACCACTGTGAGCGAAACTGGTTGACAAAATGCTCTACACTTATGATACCCGAAACGACGCACAGAGCCGTCAACGACATTTACTTTTGCTCTCATATTCAGTAAGTAATTCATCTTCGTCTTCTTCACTCATCACAATGACGAATGAGAGATTCACAGAAAATGGTGACAGTATTTATTGTATTGAATATCGTAGTGATGATATCATTTGTCAACTGTGAGGAGCAAACACATTTTTCATTTCTTTCTTTTTCTTCACAGATAACATGTTACCAGTATACTATACCCATTACGTTTTCGTAAGCGCAATCGAACAGTTACCTCTTCATCATCTAAATCCACAAGATCTAGGTCCTGATATCTAATTTTATATACTTAATTCTGAACTATATCTCGAAATAATTGGAATGTAAATGGGTGAATTTGATGATTCATCTGTCTTATGTGCAAGCGGAACTGTTGACCGTAACTAATGTAGGGGGGGTGCAGGAGCATTACTGTGCAATGAGCGTTCAGACATGTTATAGTCAATGCATACGACATGAATAATCTTAGTATTTGCTGGATTTGAGCTTCCTTTAAGGTTTCTTTAAAAATCACTTTTATCTCAAAATCTAACGTTACTCTACATCTCGCATCATTTGGGAGCTTTTCTTCTAACTGATGTTCAGTCTTAAGCCGACGTTTTCCTCGGCAATATCTTCGTAGTCATTTTGATGTTGTATGACTTAGTCTCCCTCAACAAGGAGGAAATAATGTCATAGAATTCACATGTTACAAGTTTTAGACTTCAAGAAGAATATAATAATTCCAATCCCAAAGAAAGCAGGTGTTGATAGGTGTGAAAATTACCGAACTATCAGTTTAATAAGTCACAGCTGCAAAATACTAACGCGAATTCTTTACAGACGAATGGAAAAACTAGTAGAAGCCGACCTCGGGGAAGATCAGTTTAGATTCCGTAGAAATATAGGAACACGTGAGGCAATACTGACCCTACGACTTATCTTAGAAGCTAGATTAAGGAAGGGCAAACCTACGTTTCTAGCATTTGTAGACATAGAGAAAGCTTTTGACAATGTTGATTGGAATACTCTCTTTCGAATTCTGAAAGTGACACGGGTAAAATACAGGGAGCGAAAAGCTATTTACAATTTGTACAGAAAGCAGATGGCAGTTATAAGAGTCGAGGGGCATGAAAGGGAAGCAGTGGTTGGAAAGGGAGTGAGACAGGGTTGTAGTCTCTTCCCGATGTTATTCAATCTGTATATTGAGCAAGCAATGAAGGAAACAAAAGAAAAATTCGGAGTAGGTATTAAAATCCATGGAGAAGAAATAAAAACTTTGAGGTTCGCCGATGACATCGTAATTCTGTCAGAGGCAGAAAAGGACTTGGAAGAGCAGTTGAACGGAATGGGCAGTGTCTTGAAAGGAGGATATAAGATGAAAATCAACAAAAGCAAAACGAGGATAATGGAATGTAGTCTAATTAAGTCGGGTGATGCTGAGAGAATTAGTTTAGGAAATGAGACACTTAAAGTAGGAAAGGAGTTTTGCTATTTGGGGAGCAAAATAACTGATGATGGTCGAAATAGAGAGGATATAAAGTGTAGACTGGCAATGGCAAGAAAACGTTTCTGAAGAAGAGAAATTTGTTAACATTTAGTATAGATTTAAGTGTCAGAAAGTCGTTTCTGAAAGTGTTTGTATGGAGTGTAGCCATGTATGGAAGTGAAACGTGGACGATAAATAGTTTGGACAAGAAGAGAATAGAAGCTTTCGAAATGTGGTGCTACAGAAGAATGCTGAAGATTAGATGGGTAGATCACATAACTAATGAGGAAGTATTGAATAGGATTGGGGAGAAGAGAAGTTTGTGGCACAACTTGACCAGAAGAAGAGATCGGTTGTTAGGACATGTTCTGAGGCATCAAGGGATCACCAATTTAGTATTGGAGGGCAGCGTGGAGGGTAAAAAATATAGAGGGAGACCAAGAGATGACTACACTAAGCAGATTCAGAAGGATGTAGGTTGCGGTAGGTACTGGGAGATGAAGAAGCTTGCATTAGATAGAGAAGCATGGAAAGCTGCATCAGACCAGTCTCAGGACTGAAGACCACAACAACAACTACACCGGTGATTCTGGCAGGGTTAGTGCAGTTAACTGGATAATGAGTTTTGAGAAGATTGTTTGTTAGAATGAGGAAGGAGAAGAAAGGGGGACAGCACACAAATTATGTGGAAGGATATGACGATTCGAAATGTATATAAAAATTTCGTTCTACTACTTTTCAATCTCACGCTTGAGAAACTGGAGCGTGTGAATGAACTGTGAAACTATTTCCTAACATAAAACTTTTTGCTTGTAGTTGGTCTAATAGACAGTTGATATTGGTCCTCGTGAATTATATTTTATGGTGTTATTTATATAAATAAGGTCGAGAAAAAGGTCATTTCTCCCAAAAAGGTCTCGCTTATTTGGCCAGTGTTACAACTGCTGCAACATTAGAGAGGTCTATTTCGTTTCCCTAACAGACAGTGACAAAATAGACGTAATGAAATCGAGAAACCACACCAGTCTTGGGTACTATTCGTATTAATAGATTTTTCAGTATTAGACAACGACATTTTGATTTTTCATGTAGCAAAACGTTTGGCGAACTTTGATGAAGTAATAGATTTTCGATGTAAATCTGTAGAAAGATTGGAGAGAGAAGAATGTTGCTACCTAAGGATTGAAGAAATGTGTAGTGTTGCTTCTCTCTTGTCTTTACTGGTTTTCTGTTTCCCATATTTAATTTCATCTCACACAAAAGAGAAAGTTATTAGCTAATAGGCAACGAAGATTGCAAATTTTCTGAACAGTTCTCTTTCTCTACAAAGCGTCCCACCTTGTAATAACTGCTACTTTTTTTTAAGGAGGGTAGGATGTCAAACTGGCCGCCTGGGACCAGGAGAGGGGCCACAGAACATTTTAATTTTCACTCTCCTAAATATAGGTTTGATGGTTTCCATTACAGAATTTACGCATTTGAATTCCACAGAGCGGAATACAGTGACGTGCAATAGAAGAACGCCGTGTGAAGAGGCATGGCACTGCACTTTGGCACTCTTAAGACCAAATAACATGTCTTACACAACGTCGAACGTATATGTTTTATGCATCAAACTCTTCAGAAAGATGTGCCCTACAAAATGAACATATTATTCAAAAATCTTTTTTTTTTTTAATTTCTGACATCTTCTCTCAGGCGCTCTAGGGGCGTGGGGGGGGGGGGGGCGGGGGGAGGGAGATCCGGGTCTGGTTTTGTATGTAGCGTGGATGACCTCTACACTGACAGCGTTGAACTGCGGCGGGGGGTTGTCATTGATGCATTCCGATCGATTTTGCCGCGGGCCCAGTCGACTCCAGGGATACCGTTGGTGGGTCGCTGGAGGCAGCATGCTCCGTGGAGAGGAAATGGGATTTATGCAGCAAGCTGGAAAAAAGGCGGTGGTTGGACAGACCTGGAGGTTGGCTACCGGCTTCGAAATGGCGAGGGAGACTCTAGTGCCGGCAGTGGCTCTGCGTGTAGGTGATATGGAACTGTGGCCTCTGTGATGGCGTCGCGGCTCATTACATTTTTTATGCAGTGCCTGGTTTTAAGGTTTAAGTTTATGTCGTAGTAGACATTTTAAGGTTTCCATTGCCAGTGCTAATTTCACCTCACGCTCTGTTCACTTAGCTGCTTGTATTCCTTCGCTTTAACTCTGGAAGAAACTGTTTCGGGGGGGGGGGGGGTAACATAACTCGTCACAAGGTGTGACATTCGTGAATGAACCGTTTTTGGTTTTTAATGTTTTGTCGCTTGTGCACGCTGCAACTGCTATAAGGGGGCAGGTATGGAAAGTGTATATTATTTGAGTTAACTAATTTCAGTTCCCGACAGAAGGCTGTTAATAATCGGTGCACTAGTTTTCCGTGCTACCATGGAACTGCTGTAGAATTGCAACCGGCCTGCAGCGGGTTTGCACGCTCTTGACCAACTAGCGTAATGTTACATATTCTGGCTCTGGTCCTCTAACGTTTAACTCAGCTGGATTTCCTGGTGTGGCGGTACACGAATTTTCGGGCTAACGCTTACAAGGGTATTTTACTGCCTTCATCTTCCTTAGTGGTACTGCGGCCAACTGTCAATGATTAGGAGTCGTTTGTCAACGATCATTCTTAGACTGGAAGACAAATGATTTTGCCATCTCTTGTAGTATCCTACTAAATGGTGGTTAAAGTTGGTCTTTTGCGGTGACCAACTGGTATCTGTTGTTAGCGATAAAAGAATTCCTTGGCGAATACTTCAGACATTCCTTTAGTATCTTCATATTACGAGAAAGGACCTATCGAGTTTTGTTTTAGTGTTGCCATGTCTTATAGTGTTTGACGTAAAAGGAGTCGGAAGAATTGTTCTCTTTTACAGCATAACAGTAGACTAACAGTTTCCGTTTGATTGTGTCATTCGGTTTTAATGTTTCTGCTTGAGCTTGATCCTACATATTCTGATTTTTAAAGAATAGCTGGTAAGTTGAGCTGAACCTTTATCAGTGTATTTATTTTGAGTACCAAGGAATGAAAGCTTTTATTGTAATACAGTTTGCATTAATAAGTCTAAGATCTTGAATGATGTTCAGCAGCTTTCCATTGAAGGAACTCTATTTCCTAGCCAACCTGCGTATCCCCAATGACACAGAAAAGACCATCCCTAGTAGAGGATGCTGCGAGACGGAGATGTTTTTGGTTAAGAATGATGTGTATTTACACAGGTTTGACGTCAACTTGGTTTGCCAAAGTACCAATTCAGTCACCAACACTAAAAGAAGTCCGTAGTTCGGAGGTGTAGCAAACTGGCCTGCGGTGCTCCCATCCTTCTTCTGCGTCGACGTTATTGAATTGCTGGCCCTGGCTCCACCTGCTATATGGACATCGACCACTGAGTTACTGCATCTGATGTAACGGTGGTTTGGCAGACTTTGAATCTGCTGGCTTCCATAGCCTTTTGCAACAGTCGCGCAATTATTGTTATGACACTAAACAGCGGAGAAAAATAGTGGCAATACTAGACCTCTACAGTACCGATACCACTCAGTTCCTTGTGAGACAAGGGTAATGTCAGGAGTGCCCCAGGGAAGTGTGATAGGACCGCTGTTGTTCTCGTTATACGTAAATGATTTGGCGGACGGACTGGGCAGCAATCTGCAGTTGCTTGTTGCTGCTGCTGTGGTATATGGTAAGGTGTCTAAGTTGAGTGACTGTAGGAAGATATAAGAAGATTTAGACAAAATTTCTAGTTGATGTGACTGAAACGCCCCGCTAAACCCTCAGGACAGGACAGGTAGTTGGAATTGTGGAAAGGAGCCAAAATGAACGGCTGTCAGTTACACTCGAACACAAGTAACTTTATTTATTTGACCAAACATTACAGTACAAATTCTTGAACTTAGTAATCGGCTGAATATGCCACACTATCTTACGCCTTAAGGGCACAACCACTTTAATTTAAAAAAAACGGCTAAAAGCTATTACCTCAAAATTCAGACTCCAAAGAGAATATTTAGAGGGCAGAAGGCCTCACGTTAAGTAAGTTCTACAATTTGGCTGAAGGCCCACATTTTAACACTTGAAAAGCAACAACCTTAATTTAAAGACGGCTGAAGGTCCATGATTTAAGACTCAAGTTAAAATTAAATTTAAAAAAAAACGCAAGGCAGAAGGTCTTATCTTCAATAAGGCTGAAGGCCACAAACAGTCTGATGCTCGAAAGAGAAAGATCCTTAGTTTAAAAACAGCTGAAGACACCATGACTTAAAACTCAAGGTAAAATAAATTTAAACAACAAAGCCTATCTTAAATTAGGCTGAAGGCCCCAAACAATCTAACAAGCAAGAAACTTTTAATTTTAAAACGGCTGAAGGCCCATAACTCAAAACACAACTAAAATAATTTAGTAGGCAGAAGGCCCAGGGCTTTATCTATAAACAATATTTTAATCAGGGTAAAGGCTCAAACAATCTAACGACAAACAAGGAATTTTAATTTTAAAGCAGCTTAAGGCCCATGACTTAAAACACCACTAAAACAATTCAACTTTATTTCAAAACTATCGGCTGTGAGCCATACAAATATACACAACAGAGAATTAGAAAAGGCAGTGCAGCTAACGGCCCTCAGAAGTTTCGGGGGTCGGCCAGCACTTGAAATACTGACGTTCACTTAGGTGAGACAGGCAGCCGGCCCAACCATTCTTGATCCGGCGACAATCCAACCAACAGACATTCAACGGACCCAACGACATAGTAACTTGCGCTCTACTCGACCATCACACAACCAGGAGTTCAGTGCAAACGTAAACGGCATGGACCCGCACAATCAAACATACGTTAAGCTGTCGAACTAAACATATGCTGGACAACGACAACACGTTGAGGAAAGGACGCTGCCTAAATTTACGTCAACGGCCGGGGCAGGTAACCGCAACATTAATGGCCACAAGGCAGAAAATTCCGCTGGTGCACTTCAATTGATAATAACCAGATACAGTTAGACTCCACTGGACAGTGGCTAAACCATCGCCAACTCGAACACACACGTCGTTGCTCGCAGGAATGTCGTATCAGCCAACAGCGAGAACCAAAGGGCACAATATGAACAGTCTTGACTTGCTGGTAAATTAAATCCAAACTTAACTTTCGTGTCCAAGGTCGGCGAGGCACTGACCTCCTAGCAATGGGAACAGCCCCACACACTCCGACACTGCGTAGAGACCGCCAGCGGGCCCGGCCAACTACGCCTCGTGGAGATTTCCTCGCTGCTCAACGCCAACCGACCGACTGCCACACATCAGCACGGAGACAGCAGGCAGCGACTGTGTAATAACAAGGAAAAATCACGAGTCGGCACAAGCGGGCAAACCCATAAGCGATCGCCGGGCAACATACAATTCGTCCGACAAGACGACCGACCGACGACCAACCAAGGTGGTCTGCACTCAGATGATACACTCCTGGAAATGGAAAAAAGAACACATTGACACCGGTGTGTCAGACCCACCATACTTGCTCCGGACACTGCGAGAGGGCTGTACAAGCAATGATCACACGCACGGCACAGCGGACACAACAGGAACCGCGGTGTTGGCCGTCGAAAGGCGCTAGCTGCGCAGAATTTGTGCACCGCCGCCGTCAGTGTCAGCCAGTTTGCCGTGGCATACGGAGCTCCGTCGCAGTCTTTAACACTGGTAGCATGCCGCGACAGCGTGGACGTGAACCGTATGTGCAGTTCACGGACATTGAGCGAGGGCGTATAGTGGGCATGCGGGAGGCCAGGTGGACGTACCGCTGAATTGCTCAACACGTGGGGCGTGAGGTCTCCACAGTACATCGATGTTGTCGCCAGTGGTTGGCGGAAGGTGCACGTGCCCGTCGACCTGGGACCGGACTGCAGCGACGCACGGATGCACGCCAAGACCGTAGGATCCAACGCAGTGCCGTAGTGGACCGGACCGCCACTTCCCAGCAAATTAGGGACACTGTTGCTCCTGGGGTATCGGCGAGGACCATTCGCAACCGTCTCCATGAAGCTAAGCTACGGTCCCGCACACCGTTAGGCCGTCTTCCGCTCACGCCCCAACATCGTGCAGCCCGCCTCCAGTGGTGTCGCGACAGGCGTGAATGGAGGGACGAATGGAGACGTGTCGTCTTCAGCGATGAGAGTCGTTTCTGCCTTGGTGCCAATGATGGTCGTATGCGTGTTTGGCGCCGTGCAGGTGAGCGCCACAATCAGGATGCATACGACCGAGGCACACAGGGCCAACACCCGGCATCATGGTGTGGGGAGCGATCTCCTACACTGGCCGTACACCTCTGGTGATCGTTGAGGGGACACTGAATAGTGCACGGTACATCCAAACCGTCATCCAACCCATCGTTCTACCATTCCTAGACCGGCAAGGGAACTTGCTGTTCCAACAGGACAATGCACGTCCGCATGTATCCCGTGCCACCCAACGTGCTCTAGAAGGTGTAAGTCAACTACCCTGGCCAGCAAGATCTCCGGATCTGTCCCCCATTGAGCATGTTTGGGACTGGATGAAGCGTCGTCTCACGCGGTCTGCACGTCCAGCACGAACGCTGGTCCAACTGAGGCGCCAGGTGGAAATGGCATGGCAAGCTGTTCCACAGGACTACATCCAGCATCTCTACGATCGTCTCCATGGGAGAATAGCAGCCTGCATTGGTGCGAAAGGTGGATATACACTGTACTAGTGCCGACATTGTGCATGCTCTGTTGCCTGTGTCTATGTGCCTGTGGTTCTGTCAGTGTGATCATGTGATGTATCTGACCCCAGGAATGTGTCAATAAAGTTTCCCCTTCCTGGGACAATGAATTCACGGTGTTCTTATTTCAATTTCCAGGAGTGTATGTATCGGCAACAGCCGGGCGAGTCATGGTTGTCCGGACTTCACTGCAGCCGCGCCCCGACTGAACTTCTGCCGCGTTCTAAGCCAAACACTGCCAGGTCCGAACTCCACTGCTAGCGCCTCCCAACTCACTGGCAGATCGGAACTAACTCCGAACACACGACAACCGGAAAGTAATAGCAATCAGCAAAGATAATACACCAGGGCTTATATCCATAAGCGCCGCTTCTGCCTCTCACGGACAGGCAAGGCGGTAACTCGGTGACACCAGTAATTGAAATTAACGTAACGAGATGGTAGTACAGTAAAAACAGAATGTCAAATGAGGTATGGCACAAACACGAGCCACACACTGCTCAACCTCCCCCCCCCCCCCTTTCCCTCTCAGACTCCATCCCGGGGGTCACATGCCGAAATGAAATGGCTAGCAGCTCCTAATGAAAGCAAGACAATGGCCGAGGAAAGCCGCAAGCGAAACACTCGCTCGGACCCGCCCATGCAGAGGGGACACGCCCACTGGCTACCCGACATCCCTGCACCAGGAAGGGACCGACCTAAGTCCCGCAAGACGAGCAGTTCAAAACCATTGCTAAGTCAACAGCGAAAATAGTGCGATACCTGCTCGGACTTCAACAATGCAGAGGAAACGTGCCAGTAGGCACTCCGACATCCCTACACTGAAGAAGGCTCACAAGATGACGAAGTTGAAGGAACTATTCGTAATTGACACCCAAAGAGCTACCAAAACCTTAACACCAGAAGATGATGTCTTGAACTAATGCAGTAACAGTACCCGCTCACTGTCCAATTGACTGTCCGTAGGTTGCATTCTTTGCGAAATGTAATAGTGTTTTCAAGGCCTCTGACAGCCTTAACCAAAATTTCAATAGCCGCTGTCTCACCCACCAACGCCGACGTGACGTCAACCGGCTGAAGAACGGCAGCGCCCAAACGGGCTACCAATTCCGGAAGACTGCCCTCAATCAGTTGGCACCTTATTGCCCCCTCGCAAACAAGGTGGTCCTTTTTCAGCACAGCGACCCCAGACACTGTCTGACTGCCATTACGATAAGCACCTGAAACAAGTAACAGTCAAAACAATATGGTACAACCAAACAGATATGAAATGAAAGGAGCATGGGAGAACTGTGGTAGGGTTGGCGAATGGTCGACTTCGGTTTATTGGGAGAATTTTAGGGAAGAGTGGTTTAGTGGTTTAACTGTAAAGGAGACAGCATATAGGACGCTGGTGCGACCCGTTCTTGAGTTATGTTCTAGTACTTAGGATCTGTACCAGATCAGACTAAAGGAAGACATCAAAGCTGTTGAAAATCGTACGGCTAGATTTGCTACTGGTAGATTCGAACAATACGCAAGTGTTATGGAGATGCTTTGGGAACTTAAATGGGAATCCGTGGAAAGACAGCGACATTCTTTTCTAGGAACCGGCATTTGAAGCTGACTGCAGACAGTCTAACCACAGCCATCATACACTGCGTGTAAGGACCACGAAGATAAGATAAGAGAAATTAGGGCTCATACGGAGGCATATAGGTAGTCGTATTTCCCTCGTTCTATTTGCGAGAGGAGTAGGGAAGGAAACGACTAGTAGTGTTACAGGATACCCTCCACCACGCACCGTACGGTGGCTTGCGGAGTAACTTTGCAGATTTAGATATAGATATATCACCATTCATGTGGGCCAGTGACATAAACTTAGTCCCAGAGTCAGCTGTTCGCGCGAGTCTTAACCAATGTCTCTGCTCGAATCACAACTTTGGAATTAATCTACCTTATTCGGTAATCCTGCCCACCTTTTATCACACCGCTATTCTTATGGATACGACTCGACTCATGATAATGCAAGGATAGGCTTCCTAATCATTTGTACCATTTGTATGTTGTCGAATGCAAGCTTTTCCTGTTGCATGGGGTGCCTTACAGAAACAACTTACTTGGCAGACCTATGATTTTCTGGCATTTAGCAAAGATTGGAAAACGCAATCAACACCGACACCCGCTGATTTCAGCAATGTGTAAGACCGAACAGCTAAACTCATGTTCAGCAAAAACAGAACACATTGAACGACAAGAGCTAAGAGATTCGTAGTCACATGAAAGGACCGGACATGTACATTAATATGTTCTGCAGAAATGATTAGTATTTGGGTCATCTCGGTTCAGCAGGTGTCCTGTTGCCTAGTAGGCACAGGATACGCCCTGGGCGCTGATAACTTGTTCCAAGCGTGATGGCATCGAGGCGTATAAGGCGTGAACGGCGTCCTGTGGTATAGACTTCCGTACTTCACACACCTGGTTCCAAAGTTCATCTGTGATTATTAGCCGTGTGTCGCAGCGTTGCACCGCCGTCTTATCATATCCCACACAATTTAGATTGGTGACAAGTCTGGTGATCTGGCGGGCTAGCGCAAAAGGCTGACATCCTGTGATACCAAGAAGGCACGTGTTCGTGCAGCAACATTTGGTCGAGCGTTGTCTTGCTGAAAAATGGTCTGGAGTGTTTTGCAGGAAAGGTATGGCTACGGGTCTCAGGATGTCATTCACGGCGGTCACGCTGATCACAGTGTCCTGGACACGCAATAAGTAGGAGGTTTGTGATAGTACCCAATAGCACCCCACACGAAAAGGCCTTGAGTTGGCGCTGTATGACTTGTGCGAAAGCAGTCACTGCGCCCCGAAACACGACCTGATACCATTCCTGTCCCTAGTGACGTCGTTCCATTCACCATTGCCGTCTAGCATATTTCTGCATACTCGTCAAAGATAGGCGAAGAAGTGGACGACCTGCACTTGACTTATGATGTGAAAAGCGGCGACGGACTGTCACCCCTGATTGTGTACGATGTGTTCCACTGTTCCACTGTTGAGCCAGAGCTAAGGAGGACGCAGATCTGTCCCGTAAAGTCATTCGGATGAGGTGACGACCTTCTCGGATGGTGATCTGGGTGGTGCGACATGATCCATCTCGTCATGTTCTACGACCTCCCTTGACCCAATTCTTCACACACTCGTTGCACTGCCGAAACACCTCGTCCCAAACGAGTAGCAGTTTCGAGAATGGATTTTTTTTTCAGGAGGTGGAGCCTGTCCACGCCCACACCGGCATGATGGCCAACTCAAAAGGTCTACTGCCATCTCTGCATAAGGGTTAGTTTTTACTAAAGAGGGGTGTCTCAGGATGTGGGTACTACGATGTTTGCGTACGTCTGGTTAAGGCTAACCATTAATACGATCTCATCTGGAGATAGATTGGGTCGAAAATCGAAGGAGGGGTAGCGGTTTGAAGGGCAGAGGAGAAAAAGTGGCAAGGCAAGAGAAAAGGGGACAAAAACCTCTGCGATAGTTAGGTCGGGTAGTAAGAGCTGTAACGGCTGTCTTGCTGCCTGCGACAGGTCATGTAAGGGTAGGTTTCGTTAGCAGTGGGTATCATGCATGTCGATACCTTTGACGTTGTTCGGTGCTAGCTGTTACTCGGCGGCTGCCACTGGGTGCCGGTGTTGATCTCTTGGTCAGCGTCAGCAAACCTGTAACAGGTTCATCATCGTTTTGGGTCCGATAGGTCATATGTCAGGTGCACAGCGTAGGGTAATGTTGCCGATTTTGTTTGCGCGTCAATGGGCGAGCTCTTCGGTTCCCCTGCTGTAGCCTGTTGGTCGGCTTTAACAGCAGGTGCTATGTCAAGTCAACGTTGCTGATAAGCAGGGGCTTGCCGACGTTTTCCGCTTGTTGGTGGATGTTAGCTTGCCATAGGTGATTATGCTCTAGCTATTAGTGATTTGGCCGCTTATGCTTCCACCTATGGTTGGATGCACCACATTCTCTGACGCCAATAATGCTCCCTCTTTCAATCAAACTGATTTGATGGCATGGTTCGAGCATGCGTCTGCGAGTCATCGTGCACATCTGTTCCAGTCACATTGCTCCATTACCTTCGGTTTAAAGCGACAACTAGAGCCGCAGACACACTTTACCGGTAGGTGGTGTTGCGCTGCTGTATCGATGTCGACCTTGAACCTGTGGGCCGTCATGGTTGAAACGCTAATCATTTCTGCAGAACATACTAATGTACATGTCCTGTGAATATGAACGCCCTATCTTTAGTCGTTCAAGGTATTCTGTTTCTTCTGGACATGGGTGTGTTTATGCTCTGATTTAACAACTTGAACGGGCACTTATACCTGTAAGATAGCCCTTTTGCTGGCTGAAACCACTAAACCGCCGTGCTCGCGGGTTGTAACGATACTGCACAATCCTGTGTGTATTCATGCAGTAAACAGCTGACTGTACCAAGTGCCTGTATCGCTGACTGCTACCCTCACTTTTTACGATCACACACTGGTCCTAAAACGTTACTCTGACCCGTAGTTGTATATAATTTAATACCTCCCATTCTGATATCATCAAACCCACTCTTGAACTGTCACCACACCTGGATGTCTAGACTTATTTCTGTTGTATGTACCAGAACTACCCTTGGATGTAAATTCTCGTCATACTTGGTCTACGCCATCAAATCTTGCAGAAGACTGACTGCTACGATCAGCTGACTCTTGTTTTGTTTATAAATAACTTTCTGCTTGCAGTTACGACATCCTTTTTTTATGTTTTACACGACGCGTTTCGGGAAATGATTCCCATTTTCAAGTGTGTATTTCTTTGTATCATGCCATTTTTTCGTAATGTTTTCGATGTGTGACTTTCTGTTTCATTTGGTTGACAATTTTAGTTATTATCGATTTTAACATATTATCGTTTTTTATATATTGCTTAAGGTCTACAAAACAAAGCAGAACCTTCCACATAGAAAAAATTAAGAAAAAATGGCATAATACAAAAAGGAAATAAATACTTGACAGTGGGAATCATTTCCCGAAACGCGTCATGTAAAACATAAATAGAAAAATATCGTGAGTGGTAGCAGAAAGTTATTGATAAACAAACAGTCTCACACTTAAAAAAAAAGAAAAACATTTATAATGGACAAAATCAAAGCTCACTATTCATGACAAGTGACAGATCAGTATCTCCTCTTCATTCTCAAAATGTCGTCCAACTGCCGAGTCGAATTGCGTCTGTCCTGGCCAATGACATCAGGTAGCTGCAAGATGTTAGATGTGACAGCCATGGATGGTTTCCCCGACCTCTGCAAATCTTGGAGCTCCGCCGAACCGCCTTCTGATGACCTCACCCACCGTGCCCAGCGACTAACTGTACTTCTGTCGACAAGCGGTTGTGCATATTTCTCACAGTTTCTTTCTCTGTAGCAAAAAATTCAAAAACAGAACGTTGCTTTTAACGTACATCATCTACAGATGCCATTTTGAAATTGTTCTTCAGCTACGCTATTTGTCGGAAGTGACGGAACCTCGGCGCGCTCACTCAGGAGACTTCAAATAACACATACGTAACGTTTTGCATTCGTAGAATTGTTTTCGACTGAGAAAAGAAATGCAGAGCATTACTTTCGGGGCTGGTCCATTGATCGTGACCGGGCCAAACATCTCACGAACTAAGGGTCAAACGAAACACTACAAGGAACTAAACTTGTCTAGCTTGAAGGGGGATACCAGATGGCGCTATGGTTGGCCCAATAGATGCCGCTGCCATCGGTCAAACGGATATCAACTGCGTTTTTTTAAACAGGAACCCCTATTTTTTATTACATATTCATGTAGTACGTAAAGAAATATGAATGTTTTAGTTGGACCACTTTGGCGCTTTGTGATAGATGGCGCTGTAATAGTCACAAACGTGTAAGTACGTGGTACCACGTAACATTCCGCCAGTGCGGACGGTATTTGGGTTCGTGATACATTACCAGTGTTAAAATGGACCGTTTACCAATTGCGGAGAAGGTCGATATCGTGTTAATGTATGGCTATTGTGATCAAAATGCCCAACGGGCGTGTGCTATGTATGTTGCTCGGTATCCTGGACGACATCATCCAAGTGTCCTTACCGTTCGCCGGATAGTTACGTTATTTAAGGAAACAGGAAGCGTTCAGCCACATGTGAAACGTCAACCACGACCTGCAAAAAATGATGCTGCCCAAGTAGGTGTTTTAACTGCTGCCGCGGCTAATCCGCACATCAGTAGCAGACAAATTGCTCGAGAATCGGGAATCTCAAAAACGTCGGTGTTGAGAATGCTACATCAACATCGATTGCACGCGTACCATATTTCTACGCACCAGGAATTTCAAGGCGACGACTTTGAACGTCGTGTACAGTTCTGCCACTGGGCACAAGGAAATTACGGGACGATGACTGTTTTCTTGCACGCGTTCTATTTAGCGATGAATCGTCATTCACCAACAGCGGCATAATATGCACTATTGGACAACGGAAAATCCACGATCGCTACGACAGATAGAACATCAGCGACCTTGGCGGGTTAAT
Source organism: Schistocerca gregaria (assembly GCF_023897955.1). Lineage (NCBI taxonomy): Eukaryota > Metazoa > Arthropoda > Insecta > Orthoptera > Acrididae > Schistocerca > Schistocerca gregaria. The sequence continues at coordinate 427,675,714 of NC_064927.1, forward strand.
GAATGGTGCGGCAATGGGGGAGGAAGGATAATCGGCCCCCATTTTGTCGATGACAATCTAAATGGTGCAATGTATGAAGATATCCTACGTAATGGTCTACCGATGTTACTTCAAGATGTTTCACTCTATGACAGAATGGCGATGTACTTCCAACATGATGGAACAACCGAAATAAAATGTTCAAACGTACCTACGTTCTTTATTTTAATTTAAAAAACCTACCTGTTGCCAATTGTTCGTCTAAAAGTGTGAGCCACACGTTTGTGACTATTACAGCGCCATCTGTCACAAAGCGAAAAAAGTGGTCCAGCTAAAACATTCATATTTCTTTATGTATTACACAAATATGTAATAAAAATGTGGGTTCCTATTTAAAAAAACGCACTTGATACTCGTTTGACCTATGGCAGTGCCATCAAGCGGGGCAACCATAGCGCCATCTGGTTTCTCCCTTCAAACTAGACAGGTTTCGTTCTTACAGGGTGGTCCATTGATCGTGACCAGCCCGAATATTTCACGAAATAAGCGTCAAACGAAAAAACTAAAAAGAACGAGACTTGTCTAGCTTGAAGGGAGAAACCTGATGGCGCTATGGTTGGCCCGCTAGATGGCGCTGCCGTAGGTCAAACGGATATCAAGTGCTTTTTTTAAAAATAGGAATCCCCATTTTTTATTATGTATTTGTGTATTACGTAAAGAAATATGAATGTTTTAGTTGGATCACATTTTTCGGTTGGTAGTTGATGGCGCTGTAATAGTAACAAAGATATGGTTCACAATTTTAGACGAACAGTTGGTAACAGGTAGATTTTTTAAATTAAAATACAGATCGTAGGTACCTTTGAACAGTTTATTTCGGTTGTTCCAATGTGATACATGTACATTTGGGAACTTATCATTTACCGAGCGAGGTGGCGCAGTGGTTAGACACTGGACTCGCATTCGGGAGGACGACGGTTCAATCCCGCGATTAGACGCGCTCTGGCCGTCGTGGCGGAAGGAGCTCTCAGCCGGTGATGGCCGGTGCATCGGTAGCTATTGGGGCTTAAGCCTCGCTGACCGCTCTGCTCTACAGAGAGTGTTCTTCCGAAGCGCGACAGTAGCGCCCGGTGGATCGGCGGAGGGTTGAGCTTGCTCCCTTTCGTCGAGAAACCGCGTAGTTGCGGAAAGCAGAATTGTCGCGAAGAGTCCTAGACTCACAGCAACCCCGTAACGTTTGTTACAAACTCCCCAGAGAGGCTATCTCGTTCTTTGTAGGGTTAATCAGTGCCAGGGGCCCGTTCACGTCGGATCACCCCGCGTACTGTAGGCCGATTCTCTTCTTCCGCACCTCCTTTAGGTGCCGCGCCACTGCACTAACGGCGCACGCTAGGCCGTAGGGCACTCCCCCCACTTCCGTAGGGTAAAACAGTTAGGGCTTTTTCTTCTCAGAAAGAGCAAAATTGTCGTTCCCCTTTCTCGTCCCTCCCAGAACACCAAGATGGCAGATTCCGCCGGTGTTTCTCCCGCCATAACCCGCAGCAAAGCTGCAGCGAAAGAGGCGCTCGGGTCGACTGACCCCGTCGACGCCAGCGTCCCGCTTGCCGCCGTGGGGGAGGTATTGGCCGACAAGGATCGGCAGATCGCGCAGCAAGCGCAGGAACTGCTGGACCAACGTCGGCTGATAACCGACCTTTGCGGCGCAAACGACACACCGAAGCGCACCACGCTTCACATCACGCTTCACTCGCCTGCTACTGGTGACTCCTGCACGACCGTCCCGCTGTCGCTGCTGACTCCAGTGGCGGAATCAGCGGCGGCGGACGAGGACACAGAACAACACTACACCGGGCCCTGGCAGGTGGAGGGCCCATCACACAAACGCAGAAACACAAGAGGTACATGCGAGCAACCAAACTCGCTAGGCAGCCGAAAGGCGTTGCTGCCTACACCGAAACAAACACTTCCGGCTAGGAACACAGACACTATAACCAACACGAACCGACCTGCGGTCAGTAATAACTCAAATACACAAACCGCAGCTACGCCCGCACAACAAAAGACTGGTTTTCCCCCAGTCGTAATACAGAACTATGGGGACCTTAGCGTCCTCAACACCACATTCGAAGCGAGGCACACACCTTGCACGCTCCACACTAAATACTCTGGGGATAGGGCCTCACTGTACGTGGCTACTAACACAGAGTACAAAGATCTCCTGCTCTTCCTCAAAGAACAGGGGATCGAGCACTACACGTACATAACGGCTGAAGAGCGGACACAGCAGTACGTGGTGAAGGGAGTGGACCCCAGCACACCAAACAAAACAGTTCAAGCGGCGCTCAACTTCCTTGGTTACGACTGCCGAAGTGCTAACCGGATGACGGGCTTCCGCACACACACCCGCCTACCACACTACCTGGTCGAGATGGCCGATACGGCTGCCTCCCGCGGCCTTCTGCAGATAAAAAGCCTTCTGCGGATGGACGTAAGGGTAGAATTATATGAACCACCACTCGTCCCCCAACAATGCAACAACTGCCAGCGATTCGGTCATTCGGCCCTTCGCTGTCGCCTGGCACCCCGTTGCCGCGGATGCGCTGGCAAACACGCATCCAACGCTTGTACACAAGCACAACAAAGCGCACGCCGTTGCGCCAACTGTGGTCAAGGCCATGCGGCCAACTACAGGGGCTGCGACGTATACAGAGAGGCGCAGAGGCGTAAAATACAACAATCCAGAGGACCCAGCGCCATACCACGTCCAAGGCCCGCACCAAACCCTGTCAGGAACGGTGTAACGTTCGCCATGGCTACGAGCCCTGGAGGAGCGGTGCGGGCGGCGGAACCTCCGCGCCCATCACACGCACAAAACACAACCGCTGCGACAACAATACAACCGTCTCAGCCAACAAAAAACACATCGACCACACCGGTTCCAACACCAGCTCCCCAAAACAACACGACCCCACTCCCTGAGGCCACGGCATGCGAAACCACGCAGACCGCACAGGAAGACGCACCCACACAAGGACCCCCAGAACCGAAAACCCAGAGAAGGCGTAGGCGACCTCAAGGGAACAGGAACGGGGACACAAGATCGCCACAACAAACCACTCGACAACAACAGAACACGGAAACGCAGACACACAGTCAGCAAGCCAGTGACACCAGCACACACACTACTCCACCCATCACCACACCTGTAACACAGGCACCACAGATTGCAGCACACAGCAGCAACACAAGCGCCAGCCCACACACAACGCCAACACCCGCACCAGCGGCCGCTAACACCACAAACAAGCCACAGGCCGACATGCACAACACAAACACAACACAAGGGGGAATAATGGAAACACTATTCCCCCAGCATACGACCAGAGAGATCCTTCTCAGGATCCTCTCGGCCGTCACCACACTGATCTCACAGCTCTTGGATGCCCAACCCGGGCAGTACTTGGCTGCCATACAAACAGCTCTCACCACACTGTTCACATCCCTACATGGATAAAACGCCACACCCGGCCCCCTTCGCAAACAACCAGACACTATCACAGATCCTGTTCTGGAATGCAGACGGGATCAACAACAAAAGGGCGGAACTTGCCGCGTTCATGGAGCGTAAGGGCATCCTTATCGCACTACTGAGCGAAACTAAACTCAAACCGCACAACCACCTAAACTTTACCAGCTACTGCGTCTATCGTACCGACCGACCGGACGGCTCTGGTTTCGGTGGAACGGCCATCATTATACACAAAGACATCGAACACACAAACATAGTGCTCCCTGAACTTGAAAAATTAGAGGCAACCGCCGTCAGGGTCAAGTTCAACGGAGCCTATACCACACTGGTGTCAGTATACAACAGTCCTAAGAACATAGTGACACGCGACATCAGCACTATACTCAACATATCACCGCGCGTAATAGCCGCTGGAGATCTTAACGCGAAACACCCAGACTGGAATTCACGTATACGAAACTCCAACGGCAAAAAACTATATGAACACGCGCTAGGACGAAACTACATTACACTAGCGCCGACCGAACCGACGCACATTCCCTACCGGAGGGGACACAGGCCAGACGTGTTAGACATGGCCCTCATCAAGGGCATAACAACGACACTCAACGTTGCTGTTGAAAACGATCTGCCCTCAAATCACCAACCTGTTATGCTGTACATTGAAGAAACACTGCAGCACATCGACCAACGCAGGATGCTCGACTACAAGCGCGCGAATTGGACATTGTTCAAGGAAACGCTCGACAGTCACATCCCACCTACCCACGCAATTAATGAGACAGCCCAAATAGATGATGCTGTTGAAACCCTTACTAACGCCGTCCAAGACGCAATAGCCGGCACCATACCAATCCGCACACCACAACATTACAGTGCTGCCCTGCCCCAGGAGATCCTGGGCCTTATCTCAATGAGGAACCGCCTCAGGAGGTATTGGCAGCGTACCAGGCGCCAGCACTTCAAACGGCACATTAACAGGCTCCAGGGAATAATCCGGGACAAAATACAAACATTTAAAACACAACAGTGGGACCAAAAACTCGCAGGGCTAGACACCACGCGACCTGGCGTGTGGCAGATGGCCCGACACTTCACCAGGGAGAAACACTACACACCCACACTACAAGGGCCCGACGGACCGGCATATTCTGCGGAAGAAAAAGCTGAACTGATGGCCCTCACACTTGCAGCGTCATTCACACCGAACATGGATCCGTCAGATCCAGTGTTCACACTTGCAACAGACCAGGAGGTCACTCGCATCCTGGCCCAACCAGCGCGCAACAACATCCGCCAGGCTAGCACAGCTGAAGTGAAATGGGCCATCATGCATACCACTGCTAGGAAGGCCCCTGGTCACGATGGCATTCAAAACCGTGTCCTCCAGGAGTTCACGGATAAAGCAATAGACTATCTCACGCACATCACGAATGCCATACTCAAACACCAACACTTCCCCGCCTTTTGGAAGATGGCCAACGTCCTGATGTTCAGGAAGCCGGGGAAAGACCACTCCCTCCCACAAAATTACCGACCCATCAGCCTGCTGAGCGCGCTCAGCAAGATTGTTGAGAAGGTAATACTAAAACGACTCACTAGGCACTGCATCACAAATGACACCCTGAGGCCGGAGCAATTCGGCTTCAGGAATCACCACTCGACAACACAACAACTCCTCCGCGTCGTCGAATACATCACACACGGATACAACATGAACAAAGCAACTGGTGCGGTGTTCCTGGACATCGAGAAGGCTTTCGATCGTCTATGGCACAACGGCCTCATACGCAAACTAAACGACGCAGGGTTTCCCGACGGGCTCGTACGTCTCATACACTCATATCTCACGGACAGGAGTTTCAACACTGACGTGCAGGGCAAACAATCAACACGACACGGTATACAGGCAGGGGTACCCCAAGGAAGCATCCTAGGGCCCTTACTGTTTAACCTCTACATTAACGACCTCCCAGATACACATAACACGACGATGGCAATCTACGCGGATGACACTGCCATCCTAGCGCAAGATTGGAAGCCGTCTAACATTAACTCACGACTACAGACCGCACTCAGAACGGCAGAGCCCTGGTTGGTGAAGTGGCGTGTTAGAGTAAACGTCGACAAGTGCGAAGCCGTTCTGTTCACCAGAAGACCGAAACAACTGCGCAAACATCAACACTGCAATCAAATAACACTACACGCACGCCCAATACGTTTCCGAGAGAAGGTCAAATACCTCGGTGTCTGGCTGGACCGGAAACTACTCTGGGGGGACCACATCCAACACGTGACCAACAAAGCAAACGCGAGGCTCAAACAACTCTACCCTATGCTTAACAGGCGTAGCACACTGAATAGGAGGGTGTCCAGGTCCATGTACACCACACTTATCAGACCTCTGAAGACGTATGCTGCTCCCGTCTGGGGATACGCTGCGCCCACACGTGTGCGCCGTCTGCAGCTCATACAGAACAAAGTACTCAGAATCATAAGCAACGCTCCGCGCTACACGCGCACCGCGGACCTTCACCGGGAATATCGGCTAGATACTATCTTGCAGGTATTCCAAAAACTCTCCACACGACTATACAGGAACACGAGACAGTCGCGTAACCCGTTTATTCTTTCTCTGGGTAACTACGACCACAACCATAGATGGCAACATAATAGACCAAAAACACTATTAGCACGAAACTAAACATCTATGGTCCATAGCACGCTAACATGACAGTACTGGCGAGCCCCTGCAACTCAGCTACTACTGGCAACCCCAGATGATTAACCCGCCGAAATACCGGCAACCGCAGGGAAACCGTACTGCACACAGCACGCAAACCAGCCACACACACCCCCCACACTGTGAGCTGATCTATGACCGATCGCCCACTAATATATGATGACAATGTCATGTTTCAGGGACGCAGCAGCAGCAGATCCTGGAACGAACGCCAGCAACGACAACGGTAACGATGCACGATACCTCGCACTAACATAACCACACCTTGCATGCGCTGTCGCAGCTAGTAATCCGCTACTGCCCTTACTACCCGTCCTACTATCGCAGAGGTTTTTTTCCCTTGGCGCTTGCCTTGGCACTTTTTTCCCTCTGCCCTTAAAAACCGCTACCCTTCAATCGCTTTCGACCACTTCTATCTCCTGATGGACCATGTAAATGAGTAATCTTACCCAGACGCATGGATAACATCACAGCCTGCATCCTGTGACTCTTGATTCTAAAAACTAACATGTTATACGGAGGTGACAGTAGAACTTTTGGTTTGGTCACCACGTTGGTGCGGGCGTGGAGGGGCTCCATCCTATAAAAAAAAAAAAAGGTTCAATCCCGCGTCCGGCCACCGTGATTTAGGTTTTCCGTCATTTCCCTAAATCGCTCCAGGCAAATGCCGGGATGGTTCCTTTCAAAGGGCACGGCCGACTTCCTTCCCCGTCCTTCTATAACCCGATGAGACCGATGACCTCGCTGTCTGGTCTCTTTCCCCAAAACAACCAACCAATTTATCATTTCTGAGAACGCATGCTGCTCCAGCGTGATTACATGTAAATACCACATTAATGCAATAAATTCTCAAAATGATGTCCGTCAACCTCAATTCATTTGGCAATACGTGTAACGACATTGCTCTCAACAGCGAGTAGTTTGCCTTCCGTAATGTTCGCACATGCATTGACAATGCGCTGACGCATGTTGTCGGTGCATCACAATAGCAAATATCGTTCAACTTTCCCCACAGAAAGATATCCGGAGACGTCAGATCCAGTGAACGTGCGGGCCATGGTATGGTGCTTCGACGACCAATCCACCTATCATGAAATATGCTATTCAGTACTGCTTCAACCGCACGCGCGCTATGTGCCGGACATCCATCATGTTGGAAGTACATCGCCATTCTGTCATGCAGTGAAACATCTTGTAGTAACATCGGTAGAACATTATGTAGGAAACAGCATACATTGCCCCATTTAGATTGCTATCGATAAAATGGCGGCCGATTAACCTTCCTCCCATAATGCCGCACCATTCATTAACCTGCCAAGGGCGCTGATGTTCCACTTGTCGCAGCCATTGTGGATTTTCCGTTGCCCAATTGTGCATATAACGCCGGTTTACGTTTCCGCCGTTGCTGAATGACGCTTCGTCGCTAAATAGAACGGGTGCAAAAAAAACAGTCATCGTCCCGTAATTTCTCTTGTGCCCAGTGGCAGAACTGTACACGACGTTCAAAGTCGTCGCCATGCAATTCGTGGTGCATAGAAGTATGGTACGGGTGCAATCGATGTTGATGTAGCACTCTCAACACCGACGTCGATGAGATTCCCGATTCTCGCTCAATTTGTCTGCTAGTGATGTGCGGATTAGCCGCGGCAGCAGTTAAAACACCTACTTGGGCAGCATCATTTTTTGCAGGTCGTGGTTGACGTTTCACATGTGGCTGAACACTTCCTGTTTCCTTAAATAACGTAACTATCCGGCGAACGGTACGAACACTTGGATGATGTCATCCAGGATACCGAGCAGCATACATATCACACGCCCATTGGACATTCTGATCACGATAGCCATACATCAACACGATATCGACCTTTTCCGCAATTGGTAAACGGTCCATTTTAACACGGGTAATGTATCACGAAGCAAATACCGTCCGGAGTGGCGGAATGTTACGTGATACCACGTACTTACACGTTTGTGACTATTACAGCGCCATCTATCACAAAGCGCCAAAGTGCTCCAACTAAAACATTCATATTTCTTTCCGTGCTACACGAATATGGGGGTTCCTATCTAAATAAACGCAGTTGATATCCGTTTGACCTATGGCAGTGGCATCTGGCGGGCCAACCATAGCACCATGTGGTTTCCCCCTTCAAGCTAGACAAGTTTCGTGCCTTGTAGTTTCTTCGTTTGACGCTTATTTCATGAGATATTTGGCCCGGTCACTATCAATGGACCACCCTGTATACATACATACGAGGGTTGCCCAGAAAGTATATATATATATATATATATATATATATATATATATATATATATATATATATGGCCTTTAGTGCATCCAAGAAACAGGCTATCATTGTAATCAAAACCACCCCTTCCTTCCCCCTCCTTGATTTCTATCTCACCGTCTACGGCCCCTCGATTTCAATGTCACTATCTACGGCCGTCCAATCAGCCTCACTCCCACCCCCAAGTACCTTGGCCTCACCCTTGACGGATGCCTCATCTGGACGCCCAATCTCCGAACTATCCTACTAAGATACAAAACTCACAACCTCACAACTCACCTACAACATCCAAATGCCTGGAATGCGTATATTCTTCATGGCCAAATTACTGAAAAGCTAGGCGAAAGCAACTTATACTGCGAATATGAACTGTCTTTTGTAAATATCACAGCACACACATTCCGTTAGTTAAGGAAAATGAAGACTTGAATTATGCCGTGGACAACTTAGGGGTCCTAGCTGTGTCCATTCGTAAACAAAAATACTCGCAAACTCCTTCTCTGTTGCTGCCGTCCGCCAGAGAAACTATTTGCCTGCACTTTTCGCAGAAATCAGCGCTCTTTTGAAAAAGTTGAAGCACTTCTTTTCGTCACACTCGTAACCTCCCCGCATAAACTAGCTTATATTGCCTATTTTCTTTCCGTCAAATAGTAAAGTCAGTGTTATCACCTTTCCTCAGTTACTTTGTTTTCCTCTCCCAGTGAGTAACGCTACCTCCCTTTCCCTTCTGTTAATTAACTGTGTTTCATTGCATTCCTGTTTCCCCTCTCTCTTAATCCGTTTCTCTCACCTCCATTGCTACTGACACTCATAATTAGAACCTTCCCGTAATTTTTGTTTACTTTTGTACTTATCGGGAACGAATATAAAATATGGTTGTTTTTTACCTGTACCATTGTAATTTTTATTTCAAAATGTGCTATAAGATGCTTATCATGATATATGTAATGTAAAACATTCAATGCACTGCAGATAGATGTTTGAATTCAATTAACGCTGCGCCAGATCAGGCAAACTTAGCTGGCAACTGCATAAAGAGGCACGAAGAAATAGTTGCAAAGTAGCGATGCTACGTTTATTGTCGTACGCTTTGCCGGTGTGGATGAAAGCACTGGAGCAACGATTCAACTGCACCAAAATTTATAGGGAAACGATTACTTAGTTTACAGATAGCGAAAGATTGCAGGACGATGTCCAATGAGATGATATGTGCTTCACCTGGCACTGTGCCCATCGCAGTAAGTTCATAAACTGAAAACACATTTTACGATACATACAATTCATGCCGTTTCTCAGAGCAATGATAATAACCTCACACATACCTGAAAGTGTGCTGGGAAGTGTAAAATATCGACGTGTGCATGCTAGCCCAGGGAGCAGCTGCATAAGCAAGTTGTGTGAAAATGTAAAACAAAGGTTTGGTGTCGCCAATTTGTTTAGCGCCGCGAGTAACAGTGGCAGTAGGCTTCGTCCTTGGTGGGTGGTCTTGATGAATGAATGAACGTTCCGATCGGTCACGAGAATCTGACTAGATAACTGCGGATGATACGAAAGTTTATCGCCCGAAATGGTTCGAGATTTAAGTTGCTAACGAAATAGCTCTGTAAATGGCAGTGACATACAGTGTTCAGTGAGGATTGGTTAGATGGGAAGAACAAACAGTAATAGTAAATGTTTATTATCAACCTCGTGTAACGCAGATAAATAATTTTCCCGATTCGTGCTTCATCTCACTTTAGAACGAGAGGAAAGTAAGAAATGTACAAGGTGGCAAGCAACGAAATTGTAACTGGAGGGATGTCATAGGTGACGATGCAAGCAACAGACTTTTATCTCAGTGCAGACATTAGAGACGGCCGATGCAAGATGAACAACGTTGTACGGTGACTGCGAAGCATTTCAGCATAGCGGCGCTTCGTTCTCATGGGAAACAACGATGAACAGAAATGTGACAAATAGATGTTAACCGTGCAGTTCGTGCGAGAACAACATGACTGTTCTAGAGAATACAGTAATGGTCTTAATTCCAGATACTTTACTTAAATTTTCATTCAATTTAACCTCACGAGATGTATGTAAGTTGTGGTACACCAAATCAAAGAAGTATTCTTTTTTATTTATTTACGATATGTGTGCTTAATATTCATGTTTTTATTAAAAAACTAGGGAATTTGATATGTTTATTGAAAAAGAAATAGATGGACCGAAACGACACAGATTTAAAACCTACAGTATTTTACAAGCCTGTGCAGCTGCAAAGGCACGAATGCTTTATCCTGTGAGAAAAAGTGTTCTTATCGTTTTTGTAACTATAGTAACATTGCGTTGTTGTTGTTGTTTGACTGTAAGATATATTTAAACTGAGCTGAGCTGAGATGGAAAACAATACCGAAAAGCGTTGCCTGAACCGAAGAGTGCAGATTGGTTAATTAGTACTTGGAGCAAGACAATAAAATAATGATCCATGTAGAAGGATGTACATACACAGAAACAACAGAAAATTTGGTGGAGGTGCTACAAAGTCGGATGCGAGGGAAGTCTACAAGCGGTGTGAAGATACTAGGTCAACCAAATCTGCTCCAAGAACTGACGGAAAATCAATATTGACGAACCAAGACAGTTGAAGAATCTGCTATCCTGCTGGGAACAGCGATCGAGAGGAGTACCATAATGGGTATAAACGCAATCTTGAAGACTTTTGGCTGAAGTTTCTCATCGAACAGTTACATAAAAACTTTGTGAAATTGATTTGCTAGCGAGGACTGCAAAATAGAAGGCTTGTTGTTGTTGTTGTGGTCTTCAGTCCTGAGACTGGTTTGATGCAGCTCTCCATGCTACTCTATCCTGTGCAAGCTGCTTCCTCTCCCAGTACCTACTGCAACCTACATCTTTCTGAATCGGCTTAGTGTATTCATCTCTTGGCCTCCCTCTACGATATTTACCCTTCACGCTGCCCTCCAGTACATACTAACTTGGTGATCGCTTGATGCCTCAGAACATGTCCTACCAACCGACCCCTTCTAGTCAAGTTGTGCCACAAATTTCTCTTCTCCCCAATCCTATTCAATACGTCCTCATTAGTTATGCGATCTACTCATCTAATCTTCAGCATTCTTCTGTAGCACCGCATTTCGAAAGCTTCTATTCTCTTCTTGTCCAGACTATTTATCGTCCATGTTTCACATCCATATATGGCTACACTCCATACAAATAATTTCAGAGACGACTTCCTGACACTTAAATCTATACTCAATGTTAACAAATTTCTCTTCTTCAGAAACGCTTTCCTTGCCATTGCCAGTCTACATTTTATATAACCTACCTGCCCGATTAAGGGATCTGACATTCCACCCTCCAATCCGTAGAACGCCAGTTTTCTTTCTCCTGATAAAGACGTCCGGAGATCCGAATAGGGGACTATTGTCTGAGCAAAACGCAGAAGTAGAAATATATGCAACTGGCTTTGATACTAGAGTCATTTGGAGGAACAAGACTAAGACCACCATCTTTTCGAGCGAAAGTAAGTTAGTTGTGGACCAGGCAAAGACTTGTTGCCTGAGTGCACCGCTGCCGCTCTGAAGCAAGCAATCACTGTCATGGTTTGGGGCTGCATGTCAAGATATGGCACTGGGTGACTGCAAGTGTTATTGGGCAACATTAATGCAGAAAAGTACGAAGAAGAAATCTCAGTGCTGCCCTCAATCCGTGATTTGTTTCAACATAATAAGGATCACTGCACCTTCCACCAAGAGAGAGCGCCGTATCACAGTGCTAGAAGGAACACGAAACGGTTCGCTGACCACCACATTTACGAGCTGAGTTGGCCTGGTCTCAGTCCCGACCTCACATTGTGGTCAAGGCCGAAAATTACGGTTTCACGACGGAATCCCAGTAACAGGAGGGAGCTGCTGACAGTCATCGTCGGTTCTTGGTTCACAGTTATCAGTGCAAATGGTCTCCGACTGCCGTAGACTTGATGCCACGCCGTACCGAAGCAGTGACTAAATCAAAAGGATGTACTGAGATACCTTGACTTACCGAACTTTTATAGCAATATAACGTTCTGAAATTGTTGGGTTATAAGTACTTTCTCCGATTTTTAATCAAATTTTTGTACTTTAACTCAAATTTTCAAACAGAAGACGCTAGCACACGTTTACAGAAAATTTGTAGTAACTTATATATTTCAGCTAAAATAAACTGTAATTCCACTACCGTATTTTTCATAATAATGCTAAAAATGAGTGGCACGAGTGATATCAATGTTATTGTCGAACCTGTAAATATGCACAGCAGTTCAATAGTTCATGTAGAATCGAGCACACAATCTATGATCTGTGTAAACAATGAAAACGCAGTGTGTAACAGGAAACTGGGGAACGACAAGTAAACTCAATAAGGAAAGGAATGTCTCCTTCCCACTCTCTTTCATCCCCCCCTCCCCCTTCTGTTCTCTCTCTCTCTCTCTCTCTCTCATATTCTCTCTCTCTCTCTGTCTCTCTCTCTCTCTCTTTCTCTCTCCCACACACACACACACACACACACACACACACACACACACACACACACACACACACACATTATAGCCATTATAGCGCGAAATGTTTAGAAATACTTCTGTGGAGAGAAGGAAGGAATGAAGCCGATGTAATATCAGCTCATGATTAGATTCTTCACATCCATGCTGAAAGATTTTTGTGTCTGGATACTTCATTCAGTTTTGTGTAATAGCTTCAGTGATGCGAGCCACTTCCCATTTAATTATTAAGTTTACGAATGTTACTGAACTGTTATCGATTATTACACGCTTCATGATGCATATATTATAAGATGTGGCTCTAATCGGTATGGCCTACTGTTTAAAGACCTGTCTACGTGAGGCTGTTGAATAGACACGAAGTGTTAAAATAGTTACAAACTTCTATGTAACGAAAAATTTCTTTCTCTGTTAAGAATTGTCTATTACATCATAAGACCTTTCCTGATAAGTGAAAAGGCTTATATACGCTTAAATCTGGTTCAAAATAACCTTTATGTCTATTATCAGTGTTATTATTCATATTATTATTTGTAAGTATTATAGTTATTTAAGTAAACTGCAATGAAAAACGTTTTGAATATGAAGAACCATTTTCTAATGTAAGAGAGGTCTTCAAGATGCCAATATGACCAGGTTACATAACATAGAAAAAGAAAAAAATATAATAACGTATCTGCATAGAATGTTATGGGAAGGAAATTTCTCATCACGTATCAGAGATGGGGCTGACGGCGATGAAATTTCGTTGACTGTTATGTTAGTATATGTGGCGCGATAAAAGGGGTCAAGGTTCAACACGATCTGCTGTGTGGGTTGATTACACTTTTTAAATTTGTCGCCTTGCGTGCTTCTTTCTAATGGTTCAAATGGCTCTGAGCACTATGGGACTCAACTGCTGTGGTCGTCAGTCCCCTAGAACTTAGAACTACTTAAACCTAACTAACCTAAGGACATCACACACATCCATGCCGGAGGCAGGATTCGAACCTGCGACCGTAGCAGTCGCACGGTTCCGGACTGCGCGCCTAGAACCGCGAGTCTTTCTAATGGATGAGGGAGAATACGAATGGCCTAAAATTCTTTATAATCAACGACTTACCTCTTACGAAAATTCTTCCACTCTTTCTGTAAGTTGTGTAATATTTAGTGCCGTTTAGTGTACGTACCGTGCCGCCAGCACTGTGTTACCTAACAAAAATTAGTCTAAGCAACTAGGGACCGCATCGTAATCGAATTTGGTCATAAACAAATCATGGTGAAAGGCAAAAAAATCTTTTACACATTATTATAAGTTAGCACTGGTTAAGAGTTCTTAAAAAATTTTCAACAGTCATGATTTGGTACAATAGCTATACGTCATTTCTTTATTTGGACTACCAGTTTCAGACAAATGACACGCTATCCTCGTGCCTAAGAACGACGTTAATTATACCCCACACATGGAAATATGTTCTTCTGTATAGATATTGACGTTATCAAAAATGGTTCAAATGGCTCTGAGCACTATGCGACTTAACTTCTGAGATCATCAGTCGCCTAGAACTTAGAACTAATTAAACCTAACTAACCTAAGGACATCACACACATCCATGCCCGAGGTAGGATTCGAACCTGTGACCGGAGCAGACGCTCGGCTCCAAACTGCAGCGCCTAGAACCGCACGGCCACTCCGACCGGCTTGACGTTATCCATTCGTTGTGCCAAGATTACAAAATTTAGGAGAGCAAGAGAGTTACGTATGAAGCACAGCGTAGTCATTGGTACAGTCACGCTTTAAATTCATCCCTAATTTCTTATACGTAATAAAACGAGTGAAGCCAGAGTATCGTTTGCGGTAGCTATTACCCTCTCTTACCTATAATGAGGCAAAACAAGGTTTGCACTGCTACTACTGCCATTTCACAGCAAAAACCTCATGGCCACGGGCCACTCACTGTTTGTTTCTGCACACAGTAAGATAAGAGAGTCGAGGGGAAGGATAAACAACTACGATAGCGTTGAGTGGCTTCTTTATGTGATTTATGTGTCTGATCTGTAACCCATCCAACTACTGAAATGACAAACACCACTACTTTATCGTCATCAAAATAAACTTCAGTTGACCTACAAGCGCCCGCATCTCGTGGTCGTGCGGTAGCGTTCTCGTTTCCCACGCCCGGGTTCGCGGGTTCGGTTCCCGGCGGGGTCAGGGATTTTCTCTGCCTCGTGATGGCTGGGTGTTGTGTGATGTCCCTAGGTTAGTTAGATTTAAGTAGTTTTAAGTTCTAGGGGACTGATGACCATAGATGTGAAGTCCCATAGTGCTCAGAGCCATATGAACCTTTTGTTTTTTACCTACAAGCACTATGTGTATTTACATCTTCAAGTCTGTTAACTGAAACTAAAATTCACGTTGAAAGGACATAAATCATAAGATTCACTGATGACATTGGTATACTCCGTGAAAGTGAAGAAGAAATGCAGGAGCTGTTGACTGGAATGAGTAGTCTGTTGTTGTTGTGGTCTTCAGTCCTGAGACTGGTTTGATGCAGCTCTCCATGCTACTCTATCTAATGCAAGCTTCTTCATCTCCCAGTACTTACTGCAACCTACATCCTTCTGAATCTGCTTAGTGTACTCATCTCTTGGTCTCCCTCTTCGACTTTTACCCTCCACACTGCCCTCCAATACTAAATTGGTGATCCCTTGATGCCTCAGAACATGTCCTACCAACCGATCCCTTCTTCTAGTCACATTGTGCCACAAACTTTTCTTCTCCACAATCCTATTCAATACGTCCTGATTAGTTATGTGATCTACCCATCTAATCTTCAGCATTCTTCTGTAGCACCACTTTTAGAAAGCTTCTATTCTCTTCTTGTCTAAACTATTTATCGTCCAATAGTAGCCTAATAAGTAGGAAATGTGGATTGAGAGTAAACCAGAAAAGACAACAATAATGTGGGGTTGCAGAAAAGAGGATAGTGAGAAACTTAGCATCAAAGTAATAAAGAAGTAGATAAAGTTAAGGAATTCTGCTTCCTAGGAAGCAAAATAACCCATAAACGAAGCAAGAAGGACATAAAAAGCAGACCAGCACAGGCAAACAGGGGATTCCTGGGCAAGAGAAGTCTACTGGTACCAAACATAGGGCTTGATGAGAGAAAGAAGTATCCGAGAATGTACGTTGGAGCACCGCTTTGTGTGATAATCA
The DNA here is from genome assembly GCF_023897955.1 of Schistocerca gregaria. Lineage (NCBI taxonomy): Eukaryota > Metazoa > Arthropoda > Insecta > Orthoptera > Acrididae > Schistocerca > Schistocerca gregaria. The sequence goes on from NC_064927.1 coordinate 427,691,986, forward strand.
GTCATAGGCGGTAGGAGCACAGAAACAGAAGAGAATCGAAGCATTTGATATGTGGTGTGACAGAAGAATTTTGAAAGATTTGGAATGAGGAAGTAAGCTCTACAGCATCAGTGATGAAACGCTGACAAGAAGAAGGTACAGCATAATAAAACATGTGTTGAGGTGAAAGGGATTAATCTTCTTGATGCTAGAGGGAACTGTAGAGGGTAAAAACTGAAGGAAAAGACAGATGCTAGAACACTTCCAATAAATAATTGAGGAAGTAAGATGAAAATGCTGCTCTGAGATGAAAAGTTTGGAACACGAGAGAAATTCGTGGCGGACAGCGTCGAGTAAGTTAGAAGACAGATAACAAAAAAAAAAAAAAGAAGTTTCCCTTATATTCGTGTCACATATCGACGAACGGTACACAAAACATGGTCGAATAAGTGCTTTGTGCGCGACTTCGTTCGTGCGTTACTTAGACTTTCTTAACATTCTTCTAAGAAGTCTGCATATGGCATCTTTCATACCCAGACTGCATTTATGTGATAGTTTAATCTTAAATTGGTTCTGACAACAACTTACAGATACTTTAACGTTTTGAATGATTGGGTGACTGATTTCCGATCGCGAAGTCAAATGGTGTTGGATATTGTCGCTTATTTACGCACACTACATTGCACTTATTTGAGGTTGGCCTACCATTCTTTGCGGGAAACGTTGAATATCTACCAGTGTCTCTGCATTTCGAAACATCTTCCCATAAATTAGACCTCCATTAACACTAATGCATCGTACTGGATGATGTTATGGTACTACACAATTTACATGACGCCTCATTTATAAATGTCTTGCACAGCAACGACCCGAATTTGTGGAACACCAGAAGCTACCTCCGCCTACGACGATGCCTCCCATTCAGAACGAAGTGCCCTGTACACATACAAGAAGTATTTTCAATCCGATATCTCTTTAGGTGTTCCTGTTACAAATGTTTCGTGTTGCGGCGGCGCAGTTCTTTCTGTCCCTTTACGACGAACCTGCACCTTCCTGTGAACATTGTCTCAGCAGATCATCAGTAGGAAAGCCGAGTGAAACCTATTGTACTTCGACGTGAACCAGGCTGCAATTGAAGTCACTAATATACGTTTCGGGAGAAAGTTTTCAAACAAATGAAAGGTTGGAAATTTTGTCCTCAATTAATGTATTCTGAAACTTAGGTGAGCAAGTATCACTGCCAAGCCCGTGCTAGTCTTAACACAGTCACCCACAATCCCTTTTACTCACGTTAGCAAGTTTATGGTGTTGCATTTCCCGAAAACGTAAGAGCTACAAAAATACTGATTGTTTTTTATTCAGAATGCTCGCCAAATATTAAGTTTGTCGGTACCTAATGCAGTCACAGTTTTTAGCCACCGACCTGCTCAATACTTTTCTCGTCACAAAATTCAATTAAAAATTCCGAAATTTCTACACGCCCATACGAATAATTATGCCGTCACTTTACCACACTTTTGATATATGAAACACTACTAGATCCGGCAACTTATCATTTCCATCGGAACTACTACTGCACACGTCCGATGGCTAGGCTCCCACTCTTCTTTAGAACAAGTCTTCTCTGGCAGCAGAGAAAAGCGCGCGAAGAATACTACTTTACCATTGGTCACTTTACTCAACAGCCAATAGCAAAACAACATTCTCCCACGTCAGTCCACGCTTTTCATCAATGACCAATCGCAAAACAGTAAACCTAATGACTGCACTTTTTACTGACGTAATTATCTAATATTCTGAAGTCTTGTTTATGCATAAAGTTATTTACTATTGTTATTTATACCTGAATTAACTTTCCCTTTACCATAAACTTACTTTACAAATCTATTCTACAAAAATCCCCTTTGTCCAAATCCATACTTCTTCAAAATGTTCCCACACTAAAACCCACTATATAACTCGTTAAACAATTATCTTCATATTAACCTTAAACCACACTCACGCATCATTCATACTGCTAAAACACATTTATAACATTTTACATGCACAAAAAGACATAAAAACACTTTATGAAAACACTGGAACAGTTTATGGAAAACATTATATTACTTTAGTGCACTCTAGTGGGCACATTCGAAACTAAAATCACAGTCCCCCTATCCAATACTGTCCTCTATCGGCTGATACATAAACTACGTGCGCGTCCAGTCTCGCATCACCATCTGTCACTCTCCAGCTCTGAGACACATCTCCAAGGCAGGATCGGTATAAGGCGCTACACCTCAGTGCCCTTATGACTTGTATCTGTTAAGGCTAAGATGTAAACTGTGACACTGGTTTCGTTTCCTTTTGCTGATGTTATAATGGTTAAAAGTACACTTGTTCAGGAAGGGCAAGCGTAAAAGGTTCGAGTCTCCGTTATGCCTCACAGTTTCAGTCTAGCAGGAAGTTTCAGTCGAGTGCACACTCCTATACGAAAGGAAAGTTCATTCTAAGTGCCCCTAGATCTTTGTCGTCACATTTAAACTGAGGTGACAAAAGTTATGGGATACCGATATTCACATTTACAGATGGCGGTAGCAACGCGTATACAAAGTATAAAACGCCAGTGCAATGACGAAGCTGTCATTTGTTCTCAGCTGATTCACATAAACGGCTTTTCCGACGTTTTTGTGGCCGTACGACGGGAATTAACAGGCTTTGGACGCTGAATGGTAGATAGAGATAGACGCATGGGACCTTCCATTTCGGAAATCGGTTACGAATTCAGTATTCCGAGATCCACAGTGACAATAGTGTGATGAGAATACCAAATTTCATGCATTACCTCCCACGACAGACAACAGCAGCGGCGTTTGCGTGGAGGTGTCAGTGCTAACAGACAAGTAACACTACTTGAAATAGCCCAAGAAATCAACGTGGGACGTCCGACGGACATACCCTTCAGGACAGTGCAGTCGTGGGCTATGGCAAAAGGTGACTGACACGAATGCTTTTGCTAACAGCACATCACCACATGCAGCACCTCTCCTGCGCTCGTGACCAAATCGCTTGGACACTACAGAAACCGTGACCTGGTCAGCTGAGTCCAGATTTCAGTTGGCATGAAATAATGGTAAGATTCGAGTGTAGTACAAACCAAGAAAGCCATGTACCCAAGTTGTCAACAAGTTGCTGCTTAATGGTGTGGGCTGTGTTTACGTGCAGTGGACATCGCCCTGTGGTCCAGCTCAACGGATCTTTGACTAGAAATGCTTCTGTTCGCCTACTTGGAGAAAAATTGCAGCCAATCATGAACTTCATGTTCGTAAGCAACAATGGAATTTTTAACGATGACAATGCGCTGTGTCACCAGCTCATAATTGTTCGCGATTGGTTTGGAGAACATTCTTGACAATTCGAGCGCATGATTCGGCCAACCAGATGGCCCGACACGAATCCCGTCGAACATTTACGGGACATAATCTAGAGGTTAGCTGGTGCAGAAAATCCAGCACCGGCATCACTCTCGCAATTATGGACTGCTGTAGATCCGGCATGGCTTAATATTTCTAAGGGGGTTTGAAATGACTTGTAAAGGCAACACCAAGTCGAGTTGTTGCAGTGCGCCTGGCGGAAGGAGGCTCGTCACGACGAAAGGAGAAAGCTAATGACTTCTGTCACTTGTATATCAGTCACAGATTTTCTAATTACAACTTCCGTTTGCAAAACAAAGTCTACCCAAAGCAACGCTGAGAAGACGACTTGATACCTTTTTGATCACATTTTGAGCTCATGTTTGTTCCGATGTTGTCAGTAACAGAGATTCTTTTGTAGGAACGATGGTTGCCAATAGAAAATACCAGACAAGTGTGGGGGCGAATCACTCTCTCCGGGAGTTCCATACGAGATTAATTATGTATTTAAATAATAACAAATAATTTCGTGCAGCTCACTGTGATAGTGTCACTTCGGCAACTTGAATATTCCTAAAATACCCCAGTTATCTAACTAGGGACAGGGAACTACAATTTAACGTGGAATTCGAACCATGTATTGCTTCTGGTCACTCCGCTCATAGCTGAGCAGTGAAGGCTGGGTAAAATGAGCGCCTGAGAAATCCTTGGTGTGACCGAAATACGAGCCCACGACCTCTCAGTCTTGGAAGCACGCACTTTACCAGTAGACTGCGAGGCTCAATATGTATTTTAACTGTTTATCTATAGGGTTTGATATGTGAGTTTACGAGTATCAGTATATGTGACACATATGGCCGTATCATTTGACTGCACTCACTTGGAAGTGTAAATTATTTATACCGCCAAGATACCCTACGTTTTAGCATTTTACATAATTTCAACCCTATACCTCCCTCAGCTGCTGAGAAAAAGCGATCTCAGCAGATGCATAGACATAGAGACGGACAGAAAACAAGGACGAAAAAAAATTATTTTTATATGATATAAATACAAATTAACAAATTTAGGATTTTGTTGCTTCGCTTGTACCGTTAATCTATGCCTCTAGCCAAATTTTATGATTCTATGTCAACGAGAAATATCTAAATGTGTTGATGACTTAGTTTTCGCGTGTAAAAATATTTGACATAAATGGGCGTATCGTGTTTGAATTGACTTAGAAGCTTAAAACTTTTGCACCGCCCAGGGAACCGTAGATGTTAGTACCTGACTCAAATTTCAATGTGATACGTATTGACGTTCCTGAGAAAAAGGGGTCTTAACCGTCAGACAGATAGACAGACAACAAAGTGATCCTGTAAGACTTCCGTTTTCACCTGTTGATGAACAGAACCCTAAAAATCGGCAGCAACAAAGCTCTTCATCTAACCTGCATACACCAACTTACTCAAAAGCGAACTGATAACATTTAGTTGTGATCTGACAGAGACAGAACAAATCTGATTAAACAGAATGACGTTTTGACTTTGGGTACAGATAATTACACTGAACAGCCAAAGAAACTGGTACACCTGTCTGATATCGTGTATGACCGCCGCGAGCACGCAGAAGTACCGCGACACTCATGGACTGGACTAATGTCTGAAGTAGTGCTGGAGGGAATTGATACCATGAATCCTGCAAGGCTGCTCATAAATGTGTAAGAGTGCGAGGGGGTGGACGTCCCTTCTGAACAGCACGTTGCAAGGCATCGTAGACGTGTTCAATAATGTTCATGTCTGTAGAGTTTGGTGGCCAGTGGAAGTGTTTAAGCTCAGAAGAGTGTTCATGGAGCTACACTGTAGCAATTCTGGACGTGTGGGGTGTCGCATTCTCCTGCTGGAATTGCCCAACTCCGTCGGAATGCACAATGGACATGAATGGATGCAGGTGATCAGACTGGATGCTTAAGTACGTGTTACCTGTCAGATTCGTAACTAGACGCATCACGGGTTGCATATCACTCCAAAACTGCACACGCTCCACACCATTACAGAGCCTCCACCAGCTTGAACAGTCCCTTGCTGACATGCAGGGTCCATAGATTCATGAGATTGTCTCCACACACGTACACGTCCATCCGCTCGATACAATTTGAAACAAGATCCGTCCGATCAGTTAACATGTTTGTAGTCATCAGATTAGATTAGATTATTTTTTCGTTCCATAGATCCGTGTTGAGGAGGTCCTGCTGAGATCTTCACCTGGGATCGGTCCTCTGAAAGTCTTCCACCCGCAATCAGCCTCGTCGAACTTCCAATGTTATCTACTACATCATGTATTGTATGTGTATATGACGGTGATATACCCTTATACTTCAAGAAGAATATAATAATTCCAATTCCAAAGAATGCAGGGGCTTACAGGAGTGAATATTACCGAACTGTCGTTTTAATAAGTCATAGCAACAAAATACTAGCCGAATTATTTTCAGGCGAATGAAAAACCTCGTGGAAGACGAGCACAGAGAAAATCAATTTAGATTTCAGGGCAATGTAGGAACGCTCGAGAGAACATTCACCCTACGACTTCGTTTAGAAGATAGGTTAAGGAAATGAAAACCTAAGTTTATAGCAGTTGTAGACTTAGAGGAACATTTTGACAAAGGTGACTGGAACACTCTCTCTGAAATTCTGAAGGTAGCAGATGGATGGAGAGAAAGGCTGTTTAAAACTTGTACAGAAATCAAATGGTTAGTTATAAGAGTCGAGGAGCCTGAAAGAGAAGCAGTGATTGAGAAGGGAGTGAGACAGAGTTGTAGCCTATCGAAGATGTTATTCAGCCAGTACACTGAACAAGCAATAAAGGAAATTTGGAGTAGGAATTAAAATTCAGGAAGAAGAAAAAAAAAAAAAACATTGAGGTTTACCGACAATACTCAAATTCTCTCAGAGACAGCAAAGGACTCAAAGGACTTGGAAGTGCAGTTGAACGGAATGGACAGCGTCTTGAAAGGACAATACAAGATGAACACCAACAAAAACGAAACGAGGATAATGGAATGTAGTCGAAGTAAATCAGGTGATCCAGAGGGAATTAAATTAGGAAACGAGACACTTAGAGCAGAAAAAGAGGTTTTCCATTTGGGCAGAAAGTTACTGATGATGGTCGAAGTAGCGAGGATATAATACAGAGTCTGAAGAAGAGAAATTTGTTAGCATCGAGTAGGTATTTAAGTGTGGTCTTTTCTGAAAGTATTTATGTGGAGTGTAGCGATGTATGGAAGTGAAACATGGACGATAAACAGTTCAGACATGAAGGGAACAAAAGCTTTTCAAATGTGGTGCTACAGAAGAATGCTGAAGATCAGATGGGTAGATCACATAACTAATGAGGAGGGCTATCTGGAGTGGCCGAGCTGTTCTAGGCGCTACAGTCTGGAAGCGCGCGACCGCTGCGGTAGCAGGTTCGAATCCTGCCTCGAGCATGGATGTGTGTGCTGTCCTTAGGTTAGTTAGGTTTAAGTAGTCCTAAGTTCTAGGGGACTGATGACCACAGCAGTTAAGTCCCATAGTGCTCAGAGCCATTTAAACCATTTTAATGAGGAGGTGCTGGACGGAATTGGGGAGAAAAGAATTTTGGGGCACAACCTGACTAGATAAAGAGATCGGTTGATAGGACACATTGTGAGGCATCAAGGGGTCACCAATATAATACTGGAGGGAACTGTGGAGGGAGGTGGGCGGGGGGCCGTGGGGATGGAGTAAAAATAGCAGAGGAAAGAGATGAATACAGTAAGTATATTCAGAAGGATGAAGGTTGCAGTAGTAACTTGGAGATGAAGAAGCTTGCACATGATAGAGTAGCATGGACAGCTGACCAGACCCGTCTTTGGATTGAAGACCACAGCAACAAATATGTGAAAATAACTTAGGGTACACATTTCCGTCTGATGACTGCTCCCCGTTAAGAACAACTTGAAGTGTTCTCTTTTTCTACCTCAAAACAGTAGTTTTGTTTTATCAAAAACTAATTAATTAGTGTGGTAGCATCCGTCAATCTAACTACACCTGTAGCGGTGGTGCGGGTGCAAGTCATAAACGGGAGCGCCGAGTGTCTGATGCGACGCGTTACGCCTGCTTTTGTACGTTAGCGGTGGCTGCCGTTAGTACAGTAGCTGGTTGTTTGCAGACGCTGTAATTGGCAGAACCACAGCGAATTATTGTAGCTGTGTCCCCGAGCATGGCGTGACATGGGCAGCGGAAGACATTGTTATACGTTTGTGTTGCTTTGATAAGGACTTCTTCTTTCTTCAAGTGTTGTTGTTGACTGCCTCTATTGTCTCTAGTAAGTTTCAAATTGATCTCTCCACGTCTCGCTTGGTTTACTGACTGGTCTTTTTCCCGTTTCTTGATGTTGTTGTTGTTTTTGTCGTGTGGTCTCCAGTCGAAAGCCTGGTCTGATGCAGCTCTCCATGCGGCGTGCGGACATTTGCCACGCCGGAAATTTGCCACGATTTTACCTGCTCCGAAGGGTTGGGTCCCTTGTCTCCCCCTCCTCCTCCTCGTCGCTGTCGTGCAGTAAAGGTACTTACTGAGCCTTTCCGCTGGTTTACTTCAACATAGGACCAGAATCTCTTTGGATTTTCCGCCACATTTATAGAGAGACTTTCGTTGTAGAAACTATTAAATGCATCTCGCATTGAAATTCGCACCAAATTTCGAGCCTCAGTAAAACTTCGCCAATCCTGGAGATTTTGCGTTCGTCTAAATTATATGTGTGCCTTTTTCGGTGCTCGTGCCGCAGCTTTATGTCATGTTTTGTGTACCATGGGGGATCAGTAGCGTCTCTTATTAATTTGTTTGGTATGAATCTCGAGTGCTGTTTAGACTATTTCTTTGACCTTAAGCCACATATCGTCTTCACTTACATAGTTTGGAAGGATTGCAGTCTCTCTCTTAGAAAGACGTCAACCGAATTTTTAGCTGCTTTTATAAACATATATATATTTCTCATTTAGTTTTGGTAAAGTGGTTCATGGTGTGGTTTCCTGTAGTCATGTACTAGTTCATGAACCACAGGCAACGTATGAGTGGCCAAGTAAGTGGTCCCGACCGTCGGGATACTAGTTACTTTGGAATAAGGCAGGCCATCTCGGACATATTCTGAGTTGTGCTCATACGGCAAAGACTACCAAATACACCGGTTAGTCCCTCAACCGTTAGGGTTAATACCCACTGGGATTCGGGGCAAGTAAGGCTAGCAACCTGCTTCCCTGATACTTTAAATATGATGCTGGCAACAATCACCTTTGGAGGTGACAGAGTCCAACCTCTAACTGACAAACCAGGGACTCCTAAGATACGACTTGGCAAACAAATGGTAATGAGATGGGGAGCTATCAATATCAATGGGGGCTACTCTGGGAAGAAGGTAGAGCTGGCAGAGGCTGCAAGTAAGATGGGGCTGGACGTTTTAGCTGTTAGTGACATTCGGGAAAGAGGTGAGAAAGAAGAGGAAGTGGGAGAATACAAGGTCTACCTGTCAGGAGTCAAATCAAGGTATGTAAACGAACGACTGATGTGGATAGATTTGACAGTGTCTAGCAAGAAAATTAAGATTGTGTCAGTATATTCGCATTGTGAAGGGACAGATGAAGATAATATGGATAATTTTTATGAGGCACTCAGTGATGTAGTTGTTAGAGTAAAGGACAAGGACAGCGTTCTGCTCATGGGTGATTTTAATGCCAGGATTGGAAATCGAACAGAAGGGTATGAAAAGGTTATGGGTAAATTTGGAGAGGATATGGAGGCCAACAGGAACGTGAAACAACTCCTGGATTTCTGTGCCAGTATGGGCTTAGTAAACACAAACTCCTTTTTTAAACATAAGAACATTCACCGTTATACTTGGGAAGGCAGGGGAGCCAGATCTGTCACTGACTATATAACAACAGATCAGGAATTCAGGAAGGCTGAGACGGACACACGTGTATTCAGGTGATTCTTTGATGACACTGATCACTATTTTATCTGCAGTGAAATTGGGATTGTGAGGCCGAAAGTGCAGGATGTCAGGTCCATATGTAGGAGGATAAGAGTGGAGAAACATCAGGGTAAGGGAATCAGGCACAAGTACATAACAGCGATCTCAGAAAGGTACCAGTTAGTTGAATGTAGTCAATTACAGTCATAGGAAAAGGAATGGACAAGGTACAGGGACACAGTATTAGAAGTGGCTAATGAACGTCTTGGAACAACAGTGTGTAAAAGTAGGATGAAGCCAACAGCATGGTGGAATGATACAGTCACGGCAGCCTGTAAAAGTAAAAAGAAGGAGTATCAAAAATGGCTGCATACTAGTACTCAGGTAGACAGAGAAAGTTATGTTGAAGAAAGAAACAAAGCCAAACAGATAACTGCAGCATCCAAGAAGAAATCTTGGAAAGACTTTGGAAACAGGTTGGAGACTATGGGTCAAGCTGCTGGAAAACCATTCTGGAGTGTAATTAGTAGTCTTCGAAAGGGAGGTAAGAAGGAAATGACAAGTATTTTGGACAGGTAAGGAAAACTGCTGGTGAATCCTGTGGATGCCTTGGGCAGATGGAGGGCATATTTTGAAGAGTTGCTTAATGTAGGTGAAAATACGATCAGCAATGTTTCAGATTTCGAGGTAGAATGGGATAGGAATGATGATGGAAATTGGATCACATTTGAGGAAGTGGAGAAAATGTCAATAGATTGCAGTGGAATAAAGCAGCTGGGGTGGATGAAATTAAGACGAAACTCATCAAATACAGTGGAACGTCAGGTCTTAAATGGCTACACAGGATAATTGAAATGGCCTGGGAGTCAGGACAGGTTCCATCAGACTGGACAAAAGCAGTAATCACACCAATCTTTAAAGATGGAAACAGAAAAGATTGTAACAACTACAGAGGTATATCTTTAATCAGCGTTGTGGGTAAAATCTTCTCAGGTATTGTTGAAAGGAATTTGCGAGTATTAGTTGAGGACCAATTAGATGAAAATCAGTGTGGGTTTAGGCCTCTTAGAGGTTGTCAGGACCAGATCTTTAGCTTGCGGCAAATAATGGAGAAGTGTTATGAGTGGAACAGGGAATTGTATCTATGCTTTATAGATCTAGAAAAGGCATATGACCGGGTTCTTAGGAGGAAGTTATAGTCTGTTCTACGAGATTATGGAATAGGAGGCAACCTTTTGCAAGCAATTAAAGGTCTTTACATGGATAGTCAGGCAGCAGTTAGAGTTGACAGTAAATTGAGTTCATGGTTCAGAGTAGTTTCAGGGGTAAGATAAGGCTGCAACCTGTCGCCACTGTTGTTCATATTATTTATGGATCATATGTTGAAAACAATAGACTGGCTGGGTGAGATTAAGATATGTGAACACAAAATAAGCAGTCTTGCATATGCGGATGACTTAGTAGTGATGGCAGATTCGTTTGAAAGTTTACAAAGTAATATTTCAGAGCTAGATCAGAAATGTAAGGAGTATGGTATGTAGATTAGCATCTCCAAAACGAAAGTAATGTCAATGGGAAAGAAATATAAACGGATTGAGTGCAAAATAGGCGGAACAAAGTTAGAACAGGTGGACGATTTCAAGTACTTAGGATGCATATTCTCACAGGATGTCAACATAATGAAAGAACTGGAAGCGAGGTGTAGCAAAGGTAAAGCAGTGAGCGCTCAGCTACGATCTACTCTCTTCTGCAAGAAGGAAGTCAGTACCAAGACTAAGTTATCTGTGCACCGTTCAATCTTTCGACCAACTTTGTTCTATGGGAGCGAAAGCTGGGTGGATTCAGGTTACCTTATCAACAAGATTGAGGTTATGGATATGAAAGTAGCTAGGATGATTGCAGGTACTAGTAAATGGGAGCAATGGTAGGAGGGTGTGCAGAGTGACGAAATCAAAGAAAAACTTGGATTGAACTCTATAGGGCGAACAGGCTCAGATGGTGGGGTCATGTTACACGCATGGTAGAAGCAAGGTTACCCAAGAGATTCATGGGTTCAGCAGTAGAGGGTAGGAGGAGTCGGGGCAGACCAAGGAGAAGGTACCTGGATTTGGTTAAGAATTATTTTGAAGTAATAGGTTTAAGATCGAAGAGGCACCAATGTTAGCACTGAATAGGGGATCGTGGAGGAATTTTATAAGGGGGCTATGCTCCAGACAGAACGCTGAAAGGCATAATCAGTCTTAAATGATGATGATGATGATGATGATAGTTTTGGTAAATTTCATTGTTACGGAATTGAGCCTCGGTCGACTGTGCGTTCACTAACCCCTGTGTCCGTCGTGATGCTCAGGATTATTTGTGGTTAAGAGGTCAAGTGTGTTTTCGTAACCATTTACAATTTGAATGACCTCGTGAACCAATTGTTCAAAATAATTTTAAAAATCATTTAGAACAATTACGTAAGTTGTTTTCTATCCACAATAGGGTCTGAAAATGTATTTTTGTTATCATACGGAAGGTAGATTGAAGTCACTGCCAACTATAATTGTACGAGTAGGGTACCTATTTTTATGAGACTCAAGTTTTCTTTGAATTTTCCAGCAACTGTTTCATCTGAGACCGAGGGTCGGTAAAAGGAGCCAGTTATTAATTTATTCCGGTTGTCGAATATAACCTCTACCCATATTATGTCCCAGGAACTATCTTCTCCAATGTCGCTTGTGAGCTGAAACACACATTACATTAATTTTCCTTAAGTTGTGCGTCTTTTTTCTGTTGTAGTGCAGATCATTACAATTACGGCTTTTCCCTCGAAAACCTAGGATGCTTTCTCTGTGACCCCGTAAATACCATAGCTAAACAATGTAGACCATCAACGTACGTTACAAGCATAGCATTCTATATTACTGCATTTCCTTATTTCTAACATTTTAAAATTGTATGTTGACTTCAGATGACATGTCAATCATAGATGTTTTTATCTCTATTTAGTGAACGTATTTTCAGTCATGTTTTGAACATTGTCCCGCTACACTTTATTAACTAATGTTTCGCAGCAAGGGATATCGGATTTTAGAGAGTAAATTAATATGGAGTATGTCGTTCTTCTTTTCAAACATTAACATTCCCATTTCTTCTTTAATTATTGTCTTTTGGGCATGCAGTTGTAGTAATGAAAGTAGGCACAAATGCAGTGATCAAAAAGAAATTATTAGCGTACATTCGGATTCTCTTAACATCGTTCCTTTTTTGTTGCTTCCCAGCAAATAGACTGTTTCTATCGCAATCAGTAAGAGTGAAAGGAAGCTACCGTACAGATAGAGGGATCTATATTTATACGTGGCAGAACTAATTACATACTGACATAATCGTCGGTATTGCTTTCGTTTCCCAAAAGTTATAAACATTTCAATTTCGGAAAAGAAGCTCTGTATTTGGCCAAGATGGTGAAGAAGAAGGTCCCTTACGTACTGATTGTATCGAGTAAGATGTGGAGACGGCTGTTTGAAAGCGGACAGAAGAGTTACCAGAAAGGGCGTCCCTTACCTCAAGCTACCTGGTGAAGGGGCAGGTGTGGCAAATGTCCGGCGTGGCAAATGTCCGGCATTCCTCCATGCTACTCTATCCTGTGCAAGCCTCTTCATCTCCGAGTAACTACTGCAATCTACATCCCTCTGAATCTGCTTACTTTATTCATCTCTTGGTCCCCTTCTGCGATTTTTACCCCCCATGCTTCCCTTCAGTACTAAACTGGTGATCCCTTGGTGTCTCAGAATGTGTCCTACCAGCCGATTCCCGTCTTCTAGTCAGTTTGCGCCACGAATTTCTTTTCTGCCCAGTTCTATCCAGTACCTCATCTTTAGTTACGTAATCTACCCATCTAATCTTCAATATTCTTCTGTTGTAACAAATTTCATTCGCTTGTATTCTCTTCTTGTCTAGACCTTTTATAGCCCGTGTTTCATTTCCATACGTCGCTACCCTCCGTGCAAATACTTTCAGAAGGGACTTCCTAACTCTTAAATATATTCTCGATATTAACAAATGTCTCTTCTCCAGAAACGCTTTTCTTGCCATTGCCAGTCTACATTTTATATCCTCCCTACTTTAGACCATCATTAGTTATATCGTTCACCAAATAGCAAAATTCACTCACTACTTTCTTCTTCTTCTTCTTCTTCTTTCTTGGCTTCTCAGCTCATTATGAGCCTTGGTCTCTTCTACAATTTCCTTCCAGCTCTCTCTGTCCTTTGCCAATACTTTCCAGTTTCTATAGCCCATCTTCCTAAGATCTTCGATTACTCTATCTTCTCATCTGGCTCTTGGTCGACCACGTCCTCTCTGTCCTCCTGGCTTTCCTTGTAATATTCTTTTTGGTACTTCTGTATCATTCATGAGAGCCACATGCCCCGCCCACCTCAGTCTGGATGATTTCACTATCCTTATGATGGGCTGGTCTTTGCATATGATATAAAACTCATGGCTGTATCTCCCACTCCATCTTCCTCTTTCACAGATTGGGCCTTAATTCGTCTAAGTACCTTTCTTTCAAATGCATCCAGTGTTTCAGTATATTTAGTTGGTAATGTCCAGGCTTCAGAGGCATATGTAAGCACTGGTTGTATAAGTGATTTAAACATAGTTAATTTATTGCTACGAGTAAGGAGCCTTGAGGATAAAATTCTTGTTCGGGCAAAATAAGCCATACATTTTGTTTTTTGTTCATGATTAATTAACCCCATGTTCCTACTAGCCTGTTCAAGTGCTGTAAATGTCTCTTCCATTCCTTTTTGGGTTCTTGCTATTATATCTATGTCATCTGCGTAGGGCAGTATCTGCACTGATTTATAGAAGATCGTTCCCCTATTCAGAAGGTTTTCGTTTCTCATCACCTTCTCCAGGTCGGCATTAAAGAGAAGGCATGCCAATGCATCCCATTGTCGCACTCCATTTTTAATACTCAATGAATGGGACATCATTCCTCCTATTCTTACACTACCTTGTGTTTCGCGTATTGTCATTCTCACCAGCCTTACCAACTTTCTCGAGATTCCCAGTTCATCTAGAGCTTGATATAACTGCTCTCTATTTATGCAATCATACGCTGCTTTGAAATCTATAAAGAGGCGATGCCAACTCCGTACTCATTTGTCTTTTCCAGCATTTGTCTTAAGCTGAATATTTGATCTATCATTTACTGCCTTCAGTCTCTCATTTCCTATTTCCCTCAGCATCATCTGATTTAATTAGACTCAATTCCAGTATCCTCGTTATGCTTTTATTGATGTTCATCTTATATCCTCCTTTGAAGACACTGTCCATTCCAGCACTTCTCTTCCAGGTCCTTCGCTGTCTCGACGAGAATTACAATGTCTTCGGCAAACCTCAAAGTTTCTGTTTCTATACCATGGATTTTAATTCCTACTCCAAATTTTTCTTTTGTTACTGCTTGCTCAGTATATAGATTGAATTAAACTGGGGATAGGCTACAACCCTGTCTCACTCCCTTTTCAATCACTGCTAACCTTTCCTGCCCCTCGACATAACTGCCATCTGGTTTCTGCACAAACTGTAAATAACCTTTCGCTTCCTGTATTTGACTCTGACACCTTCAGAATTGGAAAGAGAGTATTCAAATCAATATTGTCAAAAACGTTCTCTAAGTCTACAGATGCTATAAACGTAGGTCTGCCTTTTCTTAGCCCATCTCCTAAGATAAATCGTTGGGTCAGTATTGCCTCGCATGTTCCTACATTTCTCTGGAATCCAAACAATTTTTCCCCGAGGTCGGCTTCTACCAGTTCTTCCAATCGTCTGTAGAGAATTCGCGTTAATATTTTGCAGCCGTGAGTTAATAAACTGTTAGTTCGGTGATTTTAACACCTGTCAGCATATGCTTTCTTTGTAATTGGAATAACTGTATTTTTATTGACGTCTGACGGTTTCACTCCAGTCTCATTCATTTTGCTCACCTGATGGAAGAGCTTTCCCATGGGTGACTCTCGCAAGGTTATCAGAATCTCGAACGGAGTGTTACCTACCCCAGGGGCATTGTTCCGACTAAGATCTTTCAGTGCTCTATCAAATTCTTCACACAGTATCATATCTCCCATCTCATATTTATCTAAGTCTCCTTCCATATGCATAGTATTACCCTCAAGTACACCTCCCTTGATTAGGCCCTTTATATACTCCTTCCACCTTTCTGCTTTCCCTTGTTTGCTTAGGACTAGCTTTCCATATGAGCTCTTGGTATGGACATTGGTGCTTCTCCTTCCTCCAAAGGTCTCTTTAATTTTCCTGTAGGTGGCATCTATCTTTCCCCCATTAATATATGCCTTTAAATCCTTACATTTGTCCTCTATCCGTTCATGCTTAGCCATTTTAAATTTCCTGTCGATTTAATTTTTTTAAACTTTTGTGTTCTCATTCGCTTTATCTAGGTCCCATCTCCTTAAATTCCTACCATTTAACAGTTTCTTCAGTTTTAACCACCAGTTCATAATCCGTAAATTGTGCTCAGAGTCCACTACAACATATAGGATACTAGTTGACTCGGTGGACTCTGTTCCCCCTTAAAGCCAATAAATAATCAGATTTTGGATGCTGTAGTTCAATTTTTTATTAGGAATTACAAATAAAAAATGTAGTATTTTAATAATTCTTTAGGTTTTTTTTGCCTAGCTTCCATTCTTCAGTTAAGTACCTTGTGATACACGTAAATAACATTGTTCATCAATTTACTTACCACCAAACGCGTACCGTTGCACAGTTTTGGTTGGTTTATGTTTCGAAGCATGATTACCACGGAGCCAACTTTTAGGCGTAAATTGTACGCATCCAAGAAGTTTAAAAATTCAATTGGAAAGTTGGCGTCTTCATCTTCATTTGTTACACAGTCAATAGATTTGAATGAATGCATTTTACCAATGATCTCATTCTGAATTATGTAGTTTAGGTCATCTACATCTTTATTCTTAGCAGCTATAATTTCTCGCTCACTCAACCATTCATTACGGGCAATTTGTTGTTCTTCTTCAGTCCTTTCATTCGCAATGTTTTGTATCCTTCTTGCATTACGGCTTTGTAGAGAAATATTCGATCGCCTTGGTCGCGGCATTGTTAATGAATACAAATTATTTCTTTAAATTTTTAATTAATGATATATACTGATATTTAACCATAGACGTTTACTGTCATTTGCGTTTTGTTATTCCATGTCAGATGCGTTTTTGTTATACCACACTTTATGGCGGTCGAACAGGATAAAAAGTATCCTATGTCCGTCTCCTGGTTCTACGCTACCTCTCCACCAATTTTCAGCCAAATCGGTCCAGCCGTTCATGTGTTATAAATAGTGTAACTAACACGACTTTTTTATACATATACACTCCTGGAAATGGAAAAAAGAACACATTGACACCGGTGTGTCAGACCCACCATAGTTGCTCCGGACACTGCGAGAGGGCTGTACAAGCAATGATCACACGCACGGCACAGCGGACACACCAGGAACCGCGGTGTTGGCCGTCGAATGGCGCTAGCTGCGCAGCATTTGTGCACCGCCGCCGTCAGTGTCAGCCAGTTTGCCATGGCATACGGAGCTCCATCGCAGTCTTTAACACTGGTAGCATGCCGCGACAGCGTGGACGTGAACCGTATGTGCAGTTGACGGACTTTGAGCGATGGCATATGTGGTTCTGTCAGTGTGATCATGTGATGTATCTGACCCCAGGAATGTGTCAATAAAGTTTCCCCTTCCTGGGACAATGAATTCACGGTGTTCTTATTTCAATTTCCAGGAGTGTATATTGTGAACAGCAACGGTCCTACGACACTCCCCAGCAACACACCTGAGATCACTCTTACTTCGAAGACTTCTCTCCATATATATAGCTGCTGGCAAATAAAAATGCTTTTCTAGAAATGTCTCACAACCGTTACTAGTTGTTTGTAGAAATCCTGAATTTCCTTCCCTGCGCCAGAGTAGAAAACACATAGAAGCAGTGTCCACACAATGCAATTGACTAATTTATTTTCGTAATCGTATTGTTACTTGAAACTTCTGGGAGATTAAAGCTGTGTGCTTGACCGAGACTCGAACTGGGGAGCTTCATGTTAGCGGGCAATGCTCTGCCAACTGAGCTACCCAAGCAGGACTCCCGACCCCTTAATTTCGGCAGTAAAGCTGCCATGGAGCTCGAGCAACTTCTCCCGTAAGGCAAAGCTCCCGAGTTCAAATCTCTGTCTGGCACATAGTTTTAATCTTCCACGAAGTTTCATATCAACGCACACTCCGCTGCAGGGTGAAAATTTCATTCTGGTGGTGTTATTTATCTCTATTCTATTATACAGTTTACGTTGTTAATATCATAGGACATATGTGCATATCTACGCGTAAATACTGTTCAAATGGTTTAAATGGCTCTGAGCACTATGGGACTTAACATCTGAGGTCATCAGTCTCCTAGAACTCAGAACTACT
Source organism: Schistocerca gregaria (assembly GCF_023897955.1). Taxonomy (NCBI): domain Eukaryota; kingdom Metazoa; phylum Arthropoda; class Insecta; order Orthoptera; family Acrididae; genus Schistocerca; species Schistocerca gregaria. Next base: position 427,709,815 of record NC_064927.1, read on the forward strand.
TAAACCTAACTTGCCTAAGGGCATCACACACATCCATGCCCGAGGCAGGATTCGAACCTGCGACCGTATCGGTGGCGCGGTTCCAGACTGTAGCGCCTAGAACCGCTGGGGCACCCCGGCCGGCGTAAATACTGTATTCCTATTATTAGTTACGATCTTTTTCTCACTCTGATGGACTTAGCTTCGGTCTTTATTAAGTTACACTGTTGCTCTTATGACGTGTTGTATATAAATGATCATAAGAAAATTACCCAATTTGTCTAGGAGCTAAGTCATTGTGTAGCGAAGCAGCCCACTATAAATAAATAGGTAAAACAGTGTTGTATTAAGAGAAGATCGTAAAACTTTTTCTTGTTTCAATCGCTATTTCTTCGTTTCAGGTGGAGGGTATTCTGACATAATAAACCGCAACGTGACAAACAAACACAGGAAAAACAATGAAAAATGTTGCATGTGTTCAGTACTAAGACAGAATTGTCTGTAAAAAAAAAAAAAAAAAGGTTTCGTGAAATAAGGTCCAAGGAAATGAAAAACACGTGAAATAAATCGCATTGTCTGAATTCGCCCAGTTTTTTAACATTAAAATATGATAAACTAGTAAACGACGAAATGTCCGGGAGTTGCAGGGAGTACATTGTTAGTTCTCAGTGTCAGGCACGCCTGTGAAGAGTTTAAGATGTGCTTAATATAAAATACGGTGGCACTCCATTGCTGTGGCCAGGCGAGTTAGAGGAAGAAATGCAAAACAAGCAGAAGAAGTGAACTCGGCTATTGTAGACAGCAGCACTGGACAAAACAAACCGAGAAGATGAGAATATAGAGACAGGTATCTGAGGAACGTTGCATTGCGGCTGTATCAGGCAAGCAGGGATGGAGATATTAGAATACGACGGGGAAAAAAATAACGTCGGGAAATCCCGAAGCGTTCACAACGATTCTGCAGCCGGTCAGAGCTCGCTCCTGAGAAGGTCGTGACACTGGCCGGTAATCACGCAGCAGTGGCCTTGGGGTTGCCCGTATCGCGTAGGGGGCTGCTGAGTCACTCACGTGGGTGGCCGGCGCGGCGTGATGGCGGTATTAACGCCGGTTGTGTAATGTTACTTCACGCGCTGCCGCAAGCGCGAGCAAGCCAAGATAATTAGCACCCTGGAAACCCGTGCGGGTAATAAACAAGTGAGAGACGGGCAGGATACGAGAAACAGCGTGATCCAAAGGGCATCTTTTATTGAGGCATCAACGGACAGTAGAGAACCACCAGCGCCAGAAAACACTGTATTGTGAAACATCTGTGGCCTTAAAGTGCTACAGCACAATATCCTGTACGTACGCAGAAAATATACAGGAACTATTTTCCTCGATAGGCAACGGCCTTGCCGCAGTGGATACACCGGCTCCCGTCAGCTCAGCGAAGTTTGGGCGCGGCCGGCACTTGGATGGGTGACCATCCAGCCGCCATGCGCTGTTGCCATTTTTCGGGGTGCACTCAGCCTCGTGATGCCAATTGAGGAGGTACCCGGCCGAACAGCAGCGGCTTCTGTCAAGAATACCATCATGACGACCGGGAGAGCGGTGTGCTGACCCCACGCCCCTCCTATCCGCATCTTCCTCGGAGGATGACACGGCGGTCGGATGGTCCCGGTAGGCCACTCGTGGCCTGAAGACGGAGTGCTTTTCTATTTTCCGCGACAGCTGCTTTTAATTTAGCCCATAAAGGTTTCTCCACGTACACAATCTCACAAACTTGCTAGCAGTATTAACCAAGATGAACTATCCTGTTGGTGTATTGTGTAATCTATTCGAAGCCTTAGATTGTACAGTCGACAAAATTGCACTCCAAGTTTTATTACCCATGTAGACTGCACATATTTCTAACCACATGACTGGTTTCTGTTCAAAATTTGTGTTTAATCTTATTGGACTTAACTGCTAAGGTTATCAGTACCTAAGGTCAAGTACTACTTAACCTAAATTATCCTAAGGACAAACACACACACTCATGCCCGAGAGAGGACTCGAACCTCCGCCGGGACCAGCCGCACAGACTGGTTACTGTTCCTTCGAACTGTCTTTATATCTCAGTATGTCGGTTACAACAGCAACACTTCAGTTTCTGTAAGCAATATGGATCTTACGTCGCAGTACAAAAGTAGCATACTGCTTATAGACATTGACAGTTTACTCTTGTAACCGATGGTGTCAGATTTGAAGATCGTTCGATGCAACAGAAAACCGACAAAGCGGTCTCAAACAACATAAAACTTAATGTCTAACCAGTGACACCGGATTCTCACAAAAAAGTACAATCTCTCGAAGCTCTACATTGAAAACTAAATTGTATTGCCATTGTTTGTGTTTTGCTTTGTTAAGCTCTTGTAGTTGTCCTCCTTGCAGATAAGACAGGGAAACTAAACTAAAAAATGGGAAAAAGGAAAGTGAATGGACAAACCAATTCCACACAACACATAGAACAACACCACAGAAGAAATCAGCACACAGACAATGGCCACACACGAAAAACCACAGAACAAGAATGTACACACAAAACAAACTGTCACACACTCACTTCGAATAATAAAACAGTTCACAGATTATATTTAACTCCTACCTAGTTTTCACTCTATGTGACTGACGCCACAATTTACACAACAAACATGCGGAGTCCACTATTTATCTTGATAGCCTATTGCACAAGCAAAACATTCGAAATAGCCTTTTCGCAGATCTTTTGTTATTGACCGAAGTTATCCTTTCAGTAAAAGAGAACCAGTATTACAATAAATGATATCGACGAGTTTTTACCGTCTTCCAGTTAATGTAGCCGTTACAGGACTAAGAATTTCTTGAAAACAAACACAAACTTCAACCTACCACCGGTCTGCACACATAAACTTAGCTGAGCTGGCAGCTGACGATACAACTCTTACATCTCCAACGACTGGCGAATCTTGCCAACTGCAATACTTAAAAATTCCTAATCTGAACTACAGAATAAAGCCAACGATGGAAATAAAATTACGTCGGTCTGCGTAACTGGCACCGAGAGTCGCTATCCGCTATAAATGCACTATGTGATCATAGGTAACCAGACATCCCCCAAAAACATACGTTTTTCATATTATGTGCATTATGCTGCCACCTAGTACCAGGTACTCCATATCAGCGACCTCAGTAGTCATTAGACATCGTGAGAGAAGAGGATGGGGTGCTCTGAGGAACTCACGGACTTCGAACGTGGTCAAGCGATTGGGTGTAGGGCGACCAACTTTCCCGTATTATACGGGTTCTCCCGTATTTTAGTACTTTTTTAAAATTCTCTCGTCTCCCTTATTGTCCGCCTGTTTCTCCCGTATATTTCGTTTAGTGATACCTGTTATAACCCGTGAGGTACTACCGATAGCTGAAATTCTTTCATCGACAAATCTCGGAACATTTTCTTGCAATAATCGACACTATTCTCCATTACTGTTCATGTCAGCAACCGAAACAGATGAACGTTATGGCCAAATGGTTGGATTTGAGCTAACTTCTTGGTTTATCCATAATACCTACTGTGAAGTATGCGTGTATACAGAATTTTCATTTGGTTTTTAAGTGAATGGGTTTTCATTATGTGCTCTCGCCGTGAAAATGAAGATGTGAAAACTCTATCAAGCACGAATATGAAGTATTTGTGTGTTTACTTGAAGACATGGGAGGAGCAATATTTGTGGTTAAATGCCAAGGCCAACATCGTAAATCGAGCTTACTGAGTGCTATGAAGCGTGACTTTAACATGGTGGTAGAGCTGACTGCAGCCAACATTCTTCTACAGAACTACACAATCGGAACGAAAGAGACGTAAAGGCGAATTCAAATTTATTTAAATATTTTGGAAACACCAGCAAGGACATGAAAAACGTTACAGGTGAGGTAGCAACAATTTTTCATACAGTGAAGCATAATATCAGCTACAGAAGTATGGATTGTGCAAATAAATCACCGGATGATATTTTTCATGACTCTAATTTGGCCAATACGATGTCATGTGATCGAATCAAGGCAGAAGCAATTGTGAAAAACGTTTTGGCACCTGGAAGTATTCAGAGCTTCACTGGTGTCTTAAAAGACCCAGCTAAATCAAGTAACTTTTTTTCTGTTGCAACTGATGCTTCGAATCACAAAAACAGGAAGCTGCTTCCTATTGTTGTAAGATATTTTGATATTGAAAACGGATTAAAAAATAGACTTCTGGACTTCACTGAACAGGCTAATGAGACAGCTAACGCTGTTCACAGTATGATCAATTCTTCATTGAGTTTACATAATTAAGATGTAAAGAACATGACTGCATACTGTGCTGATAATGCAAATCTTAATTGTGGGAAGCACTGCTTAGAGAAAACAACAAGCATTTGGTGAAAGCAAATTGCTCAAATAACTTGCTACATAATGCCACAAAACATGCTTGTGATGTTTTAGATGTAGATATTGAAATGCTTGTTATGACAATATATGGCCATTTCTCTGCCAAGAGAAGAGAAGAGTTGCAAACATTCTTCAATTTTGTTGATGCTGAGTGGCTAAAAAATTGTTCGTCATGTTCCTATCCATTGGCTTTTGTTAACATCCGTTGTTGGCAGACTAACCCAGAACTGGTTACAATTTAAGATATTAACATAGATTTTTTGAGAAGAAGATCGAGAAAAGGAATGTGTTACTGATGCATCTCTAAATTTCTTTTCCAACATAAGTGCTTTACTTGTTCAGCCTGGAAAAATCCTTGAAACTTCAAATTTCTGTATCATGGAGTGCTATGAAGTGATGAAAGATGTGTTTAATAAGATTTAGCAAAGGATTTAAGACAGTTTTTTTGGTACTACCACAGAAAAATTATTGAACAGTTTAAGTTCATCCTTGGAAAAATGTGTCAGAGATGATTTTATTAACTTCTGCCATTGTTTAAATAATTAGACAAAAAATTTTGATCTATCAAATGCAAATCCATTTCATTGTTTTTTATCATTAAGATTTAAAACTGAACTTTCTTTCAGAGGGTTACAAGTCATAGTTAAAAAATTGGCACTTGATTTTGTAAATGAGGATGCCTTGTATGAGGAGTTTTCTACTGTAAAAAGTGCTGTCAGTATAAAAACAGGAAAAACAGCGGAAAGTTGAGTAAAAATTTTTAAAGATTTAAAATTCAAACAAATTGATGTCCCAAACCTTAGTAAAATCATAGGCTTTTTATTAAGCATTCCAGGATCAAATGCTCACACAGAAAGAGTTTTTTGTCTAATGAACAGTAAGTGGACAGATCAAAGAAACAGCTGCAGCTTAGAACTTATTAAGGCAGAGCTTATGATTGAAATTAATTTTGATTATAATTGCAAAGAGTTTTTTAAATTTGCTCAGGAAGATAAAAAAACTGCAGAGATGTGTCGCTACTGTAAATACGTATTTCTAAATTTGTTGCATTTTATTGTGATTATTTTAGAGCATTTTATGCTATGGAAAAAATAAATTGTTTTTTTTAAATTCCTTTTTGATTCCACAGATCAAAAAACGAGTGGATCCTTGTAGGTGTGAAACATAACAGGAAACATAATAAGCATCCTTAGAACACGTCAGGAAACTCATGTTTCAGTGCACTTGTAATATATTGAATGTACTCCACAAAAGAGTCTTAGTAATTTCATTTCACTCTTAAAAACCTGCTCTCAGCTTGAAGAGCTACCCCAAAATATGATATTGGAGTAAAAGTAAGCAAAATATGTCTTACTTTTTATGCTTACATTCCCATGGTAGTCCAGTCCAAGGAAATGCGTATAACTGTGTATCTGTACTTTCTTCTTTCGTCGATCAGCTGAAGTATTTCTACCCTTAACCATGATTTCTCTGCTGTTACCTTCCTTGTATCTAAGTTTTTCTTTCCACCTTCTGTGACTGCCCTCTTGAGAGAGGTTCATGCCTCTTCAACGGAACTGCCTACTGAGCTGTTCACTATCGCAGTATCCATAGCCTTTGAGAATTTCAAGCGTATCTCTTCATTCCTTAGTACTTCCGCGTTCCACTTCTTTGCCCATTGATTATTCTTGACTAGTCGCTTAAACCAGACTACATTTCATCGTTACTAAATTGTGACCTGAGTCTGTATCTGCTCTTTGGTATTCCTTTCAATCCAATATCTGATTTTGGAATTCCTGTCTGCCCATGATGTAATTTAACTGAAATATTTCTCGATCTCCTGGCATTTTCCAAGTATTGATTTATTTATTCATTCTATAAATCTTTCCAGATTCTGGAAAACAGAACGGACACACATACATACACACATATATATAAGAATACAGTAATTATTTCAGCAGATACATGAATTTTAGCTTTATCCACTAAGGTTCTTGCACTAGCTGCACTGTCTTGTTTCAAGTCTTTTGAAACTTAAATGATCTAGAAATTCTGCTGCTGAATAGGAGCAGCGATGCAGTAGGAATAGCCTTAGGGTTTTTACAAAAGAGTAAGATTGATGAAATGTCTTTTGCTTTATACAAAAGACTGTTCACCCATGGTCTACAGGTACCGTTTTTGACTCATAATCAAAACGTTTTCGGTCCTGGGTTCGATCCCCGCCACTGCCTAAATTTTGATAAATAATCAGCATTGGCGCCCGAAGACTTCCGGCATAAGAAGTCAGCCTCATTCTGCCAACGGCCTTGTCAAAGAGGGCGGTGGAGCGGATAGAGGTTCAGGGCACTCTCTTGTCCTAGGGGTGGGAAATTGCCCCTAAAGGCGGAAGAATCAGCAATGATCAACGACATGAGGATGCAGAAGGCAATGGAAACCGCTGCATTAAAAACACGTAACGTGTATCCACAGGACATGTGGCCTGCAGTTAAAGAAGTGTCATGATGTCTCCATTGGCAAAAGATTCCGGAATAGTCCCCCATTCGGATCTCCGGGAGGGGACTGCCAAGGGGGAGGTTACTATGAGAAAATCAACGAAAGGATAATGTTCTACGAGTCGGGGCGTGGAATGTCAGAAGCTTTGTAGGGAAGCGTGGTAGGGAAACTAGAAAATCTGAAAAGGGAAATGCAAAGGCTCAGTCTAGATATAGTAGGGGTCAGTGAAGTGAAGTGGAAGGAAGGCACGGATTTCTGGTCAGATGAGTATCGGGTAATATCAACAGCAGCAGAAAATGGTATAACAGGTGTCGGATTCGTTATGAATAGGAAGGTAGGTCAGTGTTACTGTGAACAGTTCAGGGACCGGGTTGTTCTAATCAGAATCGACAGCAGACCAACAGCGACAACGATAGTTCAGGTATACATGCCGACGTCGCAAGCTGAACATGAACAGATAGAGAAAGTGTATGAGGATATTGAAAGGGTAATGCAGTATGTAAAGGGGGACGAAAATCTAATAGTCACGGGCGACTGGAATGCAGTTGTAGGGGAAGGAGTAGAAGAAAAGGTTATAGGAGAATATGGGCTTGGGACAAGGAATGAAAGAGGAGAAAGACTAATTGAGTTCAGCAACAAGTTTCAGCTAGTAATAGCGAATACCCTGTTCAAGAATCACAAGAGGAGGAGGTATACTTGGAAAAGGCCGGGAGATACGGGAAGATGTCAATTAGATTACATCATGGTCAGACGGAGATTCCGAAATCAGATACTGGATTGTAAGGCGTACCCAGGAGCAGATATAGCATCGGATCACAATACAGTTGTGATGAAGAGTAGGCTGAAGTTCAAGACCTTAGCCAGGAAGAATCTATACGTTAAGAAGTGGGATACGGAAGTTCTAAGGAATGAAGAGATACGTTTGAAGTTCTCTAACGCTATAGATACAGCAATAAGGAACAGCACAGTAGGCAACACAGTTGAAGAGGAATGGACGTCTCTAAAAAGGGCCATCACAGAAGTTGGGAAGGAAAACATGGGTACAAGGAAGGTAGCTGCGAAGAACCCATGGGTAACAGAAGAAATATTTCAGTTGATTGATGAAAGGAGGAAGTACAATCATGTTCCGGGAAAATCAGGAATACAGAAATACAAGTCGCTGAGGAATGAAATAAATAGGAAGTGCAGGGAAGCTAAGGCGAAATGGCTGCAGGAAAAATGCGAAGACATCGAAAAAGATATGATTGTCGGAAGGACAGACTCAGCATACAGGAAAGTCAAAACAACCTTTGGTGACATTAAAAGCAACGTTGGTACCATTAAGAGTGCAACGGGAATTCCACTGTTAAATGCAGAGGAGTGAGCAGATAGGTGAAAAGAATACATTGAAAGCCTCTATGAGGGTGAAGATTTGTCTGATGTGATAGAAGAAGAAACAGGAGTCGATTTAGAAGAGATAGGGGATCCAGTATTAGAATCGGAATTTAAAAGAGCTTTGGAGGACTTACGGTCATATAAGGCAGAAGGGATAGATAACATTCCATCAGAATTTCTAAAGTCATTAGGGGAAGTGGCAACAAAATGACTATTCACGTTGATGTGTAGAATATATGAGTCTGGCGACATACCATCTGACTTTTGGAAAAGCATCATCCACCCAATTCCGAAGACGGCAAGAGCTGACAAGTGCGAGAATTATCGCACAATCAGCTTAACAGCACATGCATTGAAGCTGCTTCCAAAAATACTATACAGAAGAATGGAAAAGAAAATTGAGACTGCGCTAGGAGACGATCAGTTTGGCTTCAGGAAAAGTAAAGGCATGATAGAGGCAATTCTAACGTTACGGCTAATAATGGAAGCAAGGCTCTAGAAAAATCATAACACGTTCATAGGATTTGTCGACCTGGAAAAAGCGTTCGACAATATGAAATGGTACAAGCTGTTCAAGATTCTGAAAAAAGTAGGGGTAAGCTATAGGGAGAGACGGGTCATATTCAATATGCACAACAACCAAGAGGGAATAATAAGAGTGGTCGATCAAGAACGAAGTGCTCGTATTAAGAAGGGTGTAAGACAAGGCTGTAGCCTTTCGCCCCTACTCTTCAATCTGTACATCGAGGAAGCAATGATGGAAATAAAAGAAAGGTTCAGGAGTGGAATTAAAATACAAGTTGAAATAATATCAATGATACGATTCGCTGATGACATTGCTATCCTGAGTGAAAGTGAAGAAGAATTAAATGATGTGCTCAACGGAATGAACAGTCTAATGAGTACACAGTATGGTTTGAGACTAAATCGGAGAAAGTCGAAGGTAATGAGAAGTAGTAGAAATGAGAACAGCGAGAAACTTAACATCAGGATTGATGGTCACGAAGTCAATGAAGTTAAGGAATTCTGCTACCTAGGCAGTAAAATAACCAATGACGGACAGAGCAAGGAGGACATCAAAAGCAGACTCGCTATGGCAAAAAAGGCGTTTCTGGCCAAGAGAAGTCTACTAATATCAAATACCGGCCTTAATTTGAGGAAGAAATTTCTGAGGATGTACGTCTGGAGTACAGCATTGTATGGTAGTGAAACATGGACTGTGGGAAACCGGAACAGAAGAGAATCGAAGCATTTGAGATGTGGTGCTATAGACGAATGTTGAAAATTAGGTGGACTAATGAGGTAAGGAATGAGGAGGTTCTACGCAGAATAGGAGAGGAAAGGAATATGTGGAAAACACTGATAAGGAGAAGGGACTGGATGATAGGATATCTGCTAAGACATGAGGGAATGACTTCCATGGTACTAGAGGGAGCAGTAGAGGGCAAAAACTGTAGAGAAAGACAGAGATTGGAATACGTCAAGCAAATAATTGAGGACATAGGTTGCAAGTGCTACTCTGAGATGTAGAGGTTAGCACAGGAAAGGAATTCGTGACGGGCCGTATCAAACCAGTCAGTAGCCTGACGACAAAAAAAAAAAAAAAAAAAAAAAAAAAAAAACATTTTAACAAATTTCTGAACTTTTTTCTTAGGAAACCTTGCTTCTTGTCAAATTTCATTATTCAGGGTCAACAGAAATACCCGATAGGTTTTAATGAGTGAGTTTGCTAGTATCAAAACATGTGACATTAATGGCCGTGTCTTTTGTATACAGTGTAATAGAAACTTACATTGATTACATTGATTACACTTTAGTATGCGACATAAATCTCAACTTGATGCGTGTATCCGCTCCCGAGGAGGACAGACAGTAGGATAACAAATGATAAGGCTTTATTTTCGTGTGGTGTGATTAAAAATTATCAAAAAAGAAGAGTATTGTAAATTTGTAGAGCACTGTTTATTGTGGAGGTTCAAAATGGTTCAAATGGCTCTGAGCACTATGGGACTTAACATCTGAGGTCATCAGTCCCTTAGAACTTAGAACTACTCAAACCTAATTTACGCAAGGACATCACACACATCGATGCCCGAGGCAGGATTCGAACCTGCGACCGTAGCGGTGGCGCCATTCCAGATTGTAGCGCCTAGAACCGCTCGGGCACCCCGGCCGGCGTAAATACTGTGTTCCTATTATTAGTTACTATCTTTTTCTCACTCTTATGGACTTACCTTCGGTCTTTATTAAACTGTCTTGTATCATGTTCATGGATATTGAAATTTTGTTTTACATCTATTAAATTATTTCTAATATATTTAGAGACAGGGAAGAGGGAGAATTGATGACTTTTAAAAGAGGGGTTTGCAAGGATCTGTTTATCCAGCCTGTTGCATTGCTCTTACAGTTATTTTTTGAGTTAAGAAGATGAGTGAACTAGGTGGTGTACTACCCCAGAAAATAATTCGGTACATTAGGATGGTGTGGAATTGGGCAAAGTAAGCAGTACAGACAGTGCTATAACTTGCTTTGACAGAGAGTAAACGCATACTGTTACATATTTTCTTTAGTGTTTCATTAATTTTGTTGACATGTGTGTCATTTGAAGTTATTTTGAATCCATAAGGCTAATAACTTTGTTTCCAGCGAAGACGAAATTTTGTTGGAGTTCATTGTCACCTTTTCAACGGAAATTTAGGAATGTTGTTTTTTCGTGTTTATCGTAAGTATATTCTCCTCAAATCCTGTATTTAGCTGTTCTATATTCTTATTAACAGCTGTTTGAAGCTGACTTGGGGTATTTCCTGTAACTAGGAAGCTTGTGTCATCTGCAAAAAAAGTGTTTGTTTGTGACTCAATGTTCAGGTCTAGATCATTTATATGCATATGAAAGAGGATTGGCCCAAGAATGGATCCCTGAGGGACTCAGTACACTGAGGTGAGAAAAGTCATGGGATACCTAATAGTGTGTTGGGTCTCCTTTCGCCCGGCGTAGTGCAGCAGCTCGACGTGACATGGGGTCAACAAGTCATTGCAATTCTCCTGCAGAAATATTGAGCCATGCTGTCTCTATAGCCCAACGTAATCGCGGAAAAGTTGCGAGTGTAGGATTTTGTGCACGAACTGATCTTTCGATTGCGTCCCTTAAATTTTCGATAGGATTCATGTCAGGCGATCTGGGTGGCCAAAACATTCGCTCCAGTTGTCCAGAATGGTCTTCAAACCAAATGACAACAATTGTGGCTCAGTCACATGGCGTATTGTCATACATAAAAATTAAGTCCATGAATAGCTGCAAATGGTCTCCAGGTTGCCGAATATAACCATTTCCAGTCAGCTGAACCAGAGGCCCCAGACACATGTAAACACAGCCTATGCTGTTGAGGAGGCGCTACTAGTTTGTAAAGTGCCTTGTTGACAACGTGGGTCCATGGCTTCATGGAGTCTGCGTCACACTCGAACCATACCGTCAGCTTTTCCCAAACTAAATCGGGACTCATCTAACCAGGCCACTGTTTTGCAGTCGTCTAGGTTCCAACGGATACGGTCACGAGACCAGGAGAGGCGCTGAAGGCCATGTCGTGCAGTTAGCAAAGTCACTCTCGTCGGTCGTCTGCTGCCATGGCCTATTAACGCAGATTTCTACCCTAACGGACATGTCAGTCGTACGTCCCAAATTGCTTTCTGAGGTTATTTCAAGCAGTGCTGCTTGTCTGTTAGCACTGACAACTTTACAAGCATGCCACTGCTCTCGCTCGTTAAGTAAAGGCCTTCGGCCACTGCGTTATCCGTAGTGAGAGCTAATACCTGAAATTTCTCGTCACAATCTTGACACTGTTGGCCTCGAAATTATGAATTCACTAACAATTTCCGAATTGGAATGACTCGTGCGTCTAGCTCCGCGTTCAAAGTCTATTAACTCCCGCCGTGTGGCTATAATCACGTCGGAAACCCTTTCACGTGAATCGCTCGAGTACAAATGAGAGCTCCCACATTGTATTCCTCTTATATACCTTTTGCGCGCTATACTATCACCAACAGTATAGGTGCATATTGCAATCCCATGACTGTTGTCACCTCAGTGTATACGTCCTACTTTTGTGATATTTGAATACAGTATTCGCTATTACTAGCTGAAATTAGTCTTTCTCCTCTCTCATTCCTACTACCAAGCGCATGTTCCCCTGTTACGCTTTCTTTTACTTCCTCCCCTTCAAACGCACTCAAATTCCCCATGACTATTAGATTTTCATACAGAATTTCCCCCTTCCATATCCTCACATACTTTCTCTCTCTGTTCATCTTCTGCTTGTGACGTCGGCATGATACCCGAACTACTGTTGTCGGCCTTGGTTTTCTGTCGATTCTGGTGAGAAACAACCGTATCACTGGACTGTTCACACTAATTTACTCTCACCCCTATCTTCCTGTTCATATCTAATCCTACTCCTGTTACACCAGTTTCTGTTGCTATTATCCTATACTCATCTCAACATAAATCGTTGTCTTCTTTCCGTTTCACTTCATTGCCCTCCCAATACATCGAGACTGTAGATATTTTTTTTGGTTTTCTTCTTTCTTTTGTTGTGCTTCCTATTAGTCTGTACGTTGGGAGGACGAGGATGACTTCTTATGCCAGAAGTCTTCGGCCGCCACTGCAGATGATATTTATTGTAAATTTGAACAGTCCTGAGGTTGGAACTCGGGACCGATGACGTTTTCATTACTAATCAAAGATGGTATCTCCTTCTTCTCGAGGAATAAAATAAAATTAAAAAAGTGCTTTTGCTGCTAGATTTAAAGGTGGACTGGAAACAACGTGACCCAGGCGTGATTCGATATTACAACCTTCCAGTTTCTAGCCAGATGCTTTACCGCTTTCTTTCTTTCTTTTTCGTTATTTTTCCTTGATACAACAACAACCGATAAAGGAATATGGTTCCCTTTACCACAGTGTAGCTCAGATGCCATATATACGTAACAATACAACCAATGTTGAGAAAAGAAGGAAGAAAAAATATATATTTAAAAACAGAAGAAAAGTGAAAGATCGGGACTGGATCCAGCGATCCACCGACCACCGACTAACCCATTTTCCCCCTTTTTTCTTACGTATAACAGAGCACAATAGGTGAAATAGCTCTCCAAAGACAGAAGCAAGAAAAGATAAGAATCATAAGTCCTGGTAGGGCACGTCAACATCTCTGTCGCATAAGGGCCACACCCGCTGACCACAGTAACAGCTAACACCCTGTCTGGCGAACGTGAGATTTTAGTGTGTTAGTAAAATGTTCCCGAAATCGGAACAATTCCGAGTTGTCCCAATATGCAGGAGCCATGCACAGCTGAAACCTCAAAAAGTCATCCCCCCCTCTGCTCCCTCTCCCACACCAACAACAGCAAAATGTACAAAATGAGCAATTATCCAAATCACGTAAATAGTCTTCGACTACGAGAGGATATTTTCCTGCAATGTATCATGAGAGTGTGATAGTAGATAAATATAAAGTACGTTCAGTGATGTCTTAAATAAAACGTGTGACTCGATTCAGGATTTTTTTGGTAGGAAAGACGCAGTAAGTTAGATGGAGAGAACTTCAGGTGTGCCGCAAAGAAGTGTGTTGAGATCCTTGCTGTTCATGTTATATATCAATGACCTTACGGACAACATTAACAGCAGTCTCAGACTTTTCGCAGTAGTCTATTGCGATGTAATATCTGAAAGAGCTGCACAAATATTCAGATCTTGAAATATTTGGAATTCGTGCAAAGATTGGAACCTTGCAGTAAATGTTCAGAAATCGTAAGACAATGCACGTCATAAAAAGAAAAAAACAGTAGTAACCTATTACTATATCTATGAGGTACAGTTGTAATCGGTCTGCTTGTAGTAATGTACGAGTGTAACAATGTGTAAGGATATGAAATGGAAAGGTGACAAAGGCTCAGTAGGTGATCGACTGTGGTTCACTGATAAACTGCAAGGGGAATGCAGTCAGTATACAGAGGAGTCTGCGTACTAAACACTCATCGCAGAATAATATTCAAGTGTGTGGGACCCGTATCAAACAGAACTAAAAGGGGTTTTGAGCGTGTTCGTCTAAGGGCAGCACAAATGATCACCGGTTCGTTCGACGCAGGTGAGTGTGTGAGCAAGATGCTGAAAGAACTGAACTGGCAGGCCTTAGAGGTACAGGTATTTAGAACTGATTTTAAGTGACAAGTCTAGGAATGTGTTACAACCAACTCCGTAGAGGTTCCAAACAGATTCTGAAGACAAGATAGGTCTAATTACACCACATACAGAGTCATCTATGCTGCGTCCGCCTCGATGGCTGAGTGTTCAGCTTGACGGATTGCCGTCCTACGGGCCCGGGTTCGATTCCCGGCTGGGTCGGGGATTTTCTCCGCACAGGGACTGGGTGTTGTGCTGTCTTCATCATCATTTCATTCCCATCCGGCGCGCAGGTCGCCCAATGTGGCGTCGAATGTAGTAAGACCTGCACCAAGGCGGCCGGACCTGCCCTGTAAGGGGCCTCCCGGCCAATGACGGCAAAGGCTCATTTCCATTTATCTATGCTGTCGTTCTTCAGGCACCCCATTCGTGATTGGAACTGGGAAATATCCCTAATAAATATTATCTGGGACGTGCCCTGCGCCATTCATTTCACAGTGGTTTGGAAAGTATGGCTGGAGACGTAGACAGACCTCTAAAAAGTAATGTGTCAATTACATGTGGAGCTTTTCTGGGGTTTGCAATTAGATAATAAGAGATCTAGTCCCTCCTGCGCTCCTCAATCTCCACTCAACTTCTTTCTTTCGAAAGAAGGTGTCGGTTACTTTGAAGGAGATAAAAACGGAAAAGTATTAAACTTTTGTTGATTTTTTTAATGTGTGTTTATTCTTATATTTCTACTACCTCTTGGATTTCTGTTTTGCCGACTCCAGCATTCAGATCTATTAAGAGATGGTCTCATTTATTGTGGAGACTGATGGGTTGCAGTTATTTATAGAAGATATGTTTCTTAATTTATTATGTCTGCAGAAGCGCAAACGTTTGTCTCAGAGAAATGTCCTTAGCAATCTTAAAACGAGCTAGTATTATTCTAATATACGTGTAATTATTTTATTCTTCCATATCTCATCAATTATTGAAACTATCCCTCTAGTTACTTTTTTCCCTTAACTCTGCTCTGCCTAGTAGCTCTCAACTTCTTTGTTACTGTTATGACGCAGATGTTGTCCCGTCTCTTCGACAGTGTCTGGGTGACTTCCGTCTCCTTAAACCTAGTCACCCTCTTGCGTTCTCTGTCATTAATTGAAGGATGGCCCTTATTCAGTTTAAATGTCCTTTTACGTGCCCGTTCGTCGTGTGTTGATCCATCAACTTTTTTTCTTGACTGAATCATCAGCAATTCACGTGTCCCCTTGCTGCGTCACGAGGGTTACGGAAGTGACGGTGCTGCCATCTAAAACTTTGCACTGAAGTTTCTCTATTAGCCGACCCAACCACAGAGAGTTTCTGCACTAGTCTCGAGCTGTTGAGTGGAGATTGAAACTGAGTGCTAGCCATTGCTTAATGAGTAAATATCAAGATGATAATCTGTACGCGCAAACTGCTCAGAGCACTACTGGAAAACATCTCAGATGAGTAAGCGAGTGAGAATTCGATTACTGACAAACCGGAGGCGCCAGAAGCATTCTCTATGAGACTGATTTATTTACTGATAGATCTTTAAGCATTTTACATGCAGTTGATGTGATCACAGCGACGGTAAGTTATATGTCGCCAGAATGTTTTAGTTCACTTAGGGCCTGCGCGGTTTGTAAATTACCCACTCATTGACTTCATGCACGCTTAATCACATAACAGTAGTGTGTGCAGTGAACATTAACTTTGCGCTTCCGAGTGAATTATTTTGTCCCTGCCTGAAACCTCTTCCAGTACATTGTCACAACATATTTATATTGGAACATTGTTTGACTTTCTCTTTAACGTATTACGTCGTCAATAATAGGCGGATGGAACCGCTCATGTATAAACATAAAAGATACATGGATAATACAATGAAGGGCCAAAGAAACTGGTACACCAGCCTAATGTCGTGTAGGGTCCCTGCGAGCATGCAGAAATGCAGCGACACGACGTGACATGGACTGGACTAATGTCTGAAGTAATGCTGGAGGGAACTGACACCATGAATCCTGCAGGGCTGTCTATAAATGAGTAAGAGTACGAGGGGTTGGAGGTCTCTTCTGAAGGCATCCCAGATATGCTCAGTAAGGATCATGTATGGAGAGTTTGGTGGCAATAGGAAGAGTTTAAACTCAGAAGAGTGCTCTTGGAGCCACTCTGTACCAATTCTGCACGTGTGGGGTTTCGCATTGTCCTGCTGCAAATTTCCAAGTCCGTCGGAATGCACAATGGACATGAATGGACTCAGATGATGAGACAGGATGCTTACGTACGTGTCACCTATCAGAGTCGTATCTAAGCGTATCAGGAGTTCCATATCGCTCCAACTGCAAACGCCCCACATCATTACAGAGCCTCCACCAGCTTGAATAGTCCCCTGCTGACATGCAGGGTTCATGGATTCATGAGGTTGTCTCGATACCCGTTCAAGCCCATCCGCTGGATAAAATTTGAAATGAGACTCGTCCGACCAGGCAACGTATTTCCAGTCATCAATAATCCGATGTCAGTGTCGAGGGGCCCAGGCGAGGCGTAAAGCTGTGTGTCGTGCAGTCATCAAGAGTACACTAGTGGGCCTTCGGTCCCGAAAGTCCTTATCGACAATTGTTCAGGGCCTCCATTATTTGCAGAAATGTTACTCTTCCGTCACGTTGAACGATTCTTTTCAGACGTCGTTTGTCCCTTTCTTGAAGGACCTATTTCCGGCCGTAGCGACGTCGGAGATTTGGCGTTTTATCGGTATCCTGGTATTCACGGTACACTCGTCAAATGGTCGTACGGGAAAATCTCCACTTCGTCGCTACCTCGGACATCCTGTGTCCCATCGATCGTGCGCCGACTATAACACCACGTTCAAACTCACTTAAATCTTGATAACCTGCCATTGTAAGAGCAGTAACCGAACCAACAACTGCGCCAGACACTTTTCTTATTTAGGCGTTGCCGACAGCCGCGCCGTATTCTGCCTGTTTACATATCTCTGTATTTGAATACGCATACTTATACCAGTTTATTTGGCGCTTCAGCGTTGGTTCAAATGCCTCTAAGCACTATGAGACTTAACATCTGAGATCATCAGTCCCCTAGACTTAGGACTACGTAAACCTGAGGACATCACACACATCCATGCTGGAGGCAGGATTCGAACCTTCGACCGCAGCAGCCGCTTGTTTCCGGACTGAAACGCCTAGAACAGCTCGGCCGCCACTCCTGGCGCTTCAGTGTAATAAATAATTTAATCTAGACGTCTTTATTGAACTCATTAGCTTTTACTGTCGGCGTTTCGTTTGGAAAATATTCTTCTTTACTACAAATATGTCTGCGTTGCCAAATGAGCATGATTTCATTCATATTTTTGTTTTATCTAATACTACTTTAAGTCAGTAAAAACAGTTTCCCTCCGTAAGAATCGCCTACAACAGTTAGATTAACAGAAGGATTTGGAATAAAAGTGCTGCGCTGCAGCGTACTAAATTTTCGACACGCAAGTTGCGGCAACAGCTGCCGGTATTCCTCTTTAAGGCAGCTCAGCTTAACATTAACATGCAAACTGCATATAAAAGTTATTATTGACAGAATTTTCTTTTTCTTTTTTTAAGAGACAGGCCAAAGGAATCATTTTTTAATTTCAAATATAGTATTTACTGCTGACTCCTTCAGCTTACGTATTAAAAATATGTTCGAATGTTTTCGATTTATTGAGGAGTTTGTCTATGCGAACATCCGTCAGCATTCGTTGTTCTGCACTGCTCGTTAAGGACCTTCCACATTTCGTTTGGTGTACTAGGAATTTCCATCCATTTACTGACCATCTAGTCAGCGAACTTAATTATCCTTTCTCCGCTGGGCATTTCCTTCAGATCGCTATCCACTCTTCATCAACACTGTCTGGTGGAAGATATGCTACTTGAGCACACATGTGGCAAAACAATCAGACTTCTACTGCCTCTATGTATTATTCGTTAATCCATGTTCTTTTATGTTCATTCACAGTTATTGGTTTATGCGAAAATTGCAACCGGAAAGGGATGTTTCTGGTACCACTGTCTACAAAGCTGTAACTGTAGCCGTTCGACACGCAAGTCACCGACTTGGCGTCAACTAAAAAGTCTTGCACCAGGCGACCGGTCTACCCGACGGAAAGCTCTAGTCACACGACATTCCATTTTCATTGTAGCCGTTTCAGGATCCAACAGTGCAGTTTTTGGTGACATTCCAGGAATGTCATCAGCCCAGAAAAAAGTCGTTCATATGTATTTTGAATTTTTCTAGGAGGAAATAAAATCTGTGCTTCCAATGTTAACGTATATGGTGTACAGGTATTTGTACTGTTAGGAACAAATGACAAATGTCCCGTCCATAAGAACAGTTTCGCTTTTTACACTGGATTTTCTCTGTTTCTTCAAAATCGAAAACAAGGATTATTTTGCCAAGAACAGACTAATTGTCATAAAAAAAACTTTTACCTTCAGAACGAGATTTAACTCTGCAGCGGAGTGTACGCTGATATGAAACTTCCTGGCAGATTAAAACTGTGTGCCGGACCGAGACTCTAACTCGGGACCTTTGCCTTTCGCGGGCAAGTGCTAAAGTTTGGGAGGTAGGAGACGAGGTACTGGCAGAAGTAAAGCCGTGAGGACGAGGCGTGAGTCGTGCTTGGGTAGCTCAGGTGGTAGAGCACTTGCCCGCGAAAGGCAAAGGTCCCGAGTTCGAGTCTCTGTCCGGTACACAGTTTTAAACTGCCAGGAAGTTTCACTTTTACCTGCAGTTAATTACAGAACGTTTTAGCACAGTTGAATATACGAACTTCATCCACGGTTCTGGGTCATCCCAATAGCTTCCCTTCTTGCTCTGACACAAGGCAGTCTTGGTGTTCCCATAATCTGGCATATTTGCAATTTAATGTAAACGTTTATTTTTCAGAGTTTGAATTTTGAAAACGTGCACTTCTTTTTTCGTGGTCTCTTTTCGTGCAGTTATGCATTCGTTTCCTAATTTGCGCATCTGCTTCGACAGACGAGCAAGAATGTTACTGTTTAGCCACGATTCTACCATTCGTAGTTTTTAAATGGTTGCCAACACTTACTCCATTCGGAAATTACGCACAACCTGTTCACATGCTCTTCACATTATATGCCAAACCTCTAGCGACAGCTATCCTTGAGAAGGCACCTTCCGCTTCTTTGTTCTCACTCATTCCATTATTCACAGCGTACAGAACTCAAGTAGCCTAGGTTCTACTCCCATTGAGTGTCTTAGATTGTTTCCTGGTGAGTATGTCTGGAATGAAACTTCCAAGTGCCAAATGAGAAGTAACTTCAATACACGAGGTCAGAAACTGACGCAAGTCAGCGATGTGACGTTGATTCGAAAGGGTGTGCGATGCTCGACGGCAAACAACGTTTATTTATCTGCTGGAAAAATATCAGGGGTAATTATTTTCAGCTTCAAGAGCGAAACTTTTGACAATTACGATTGCAGATCTCGTTCTTTACAAGATTCTACATCAATTATGTAAGATGTAGCCACAGGTCGCATGGCGGCGAATAGGAGGCGAACGATTTTCTTACAAAATTTCGTTAGAGGAATAAACGGGAGACGTTTGGTGTTACTTAATTAATCTCAAAATTTCACCTCTCATTATGTTACCTATTTTTACAATTTTTTCTATCATTTACATATCGCTATTGTACTGATACGGTAACCAGCAAGCACAACAGTGGTATCTCGGCTCGCACTTTTGTTTGACAATACTCCTTGTAAACTGTTACATTACAAACTTTTATTTCAGTGTAATGAAAATGATACAACGATTCAACTAAATAAACCTCTGGTCGCTTTAATTCGGATGCTTTCTTGTAAAAACGTACTGTGGTACGCCCTTTTTGCAAGCGTGCCCTCCGTCAGCATATAATGACTCGTGTTTTCTGGCTCCTTTAAAAGCAAAATCACAGTTTATCCCACAGTTTCTCTGCTAGCCTTAAGTCCTATTTCCGTGTAACTAAACCTGCAAAGTTTTCCGAAAGATGGCATTACTTGTCTTTTTCATAATATCGCAGGAACTACTTCCTAATAACACGTTTATTCACGTCATCAATGAAATATGCAGTGCGTGGATTTTGCATCTACTTTGGAACAGATTTAGGAATCCGCTTACGCTCAGCATCGTGTTATCCTCTCATAATTTCCATACTATACAGTGAAAAGATGTAAGAGTCTATCGAATAAGTGATATATCAACGGATCACTGTTTTCTAATATCAAAAACACATATCCTAACAAGACGGAAAATAATGAAAAGCCATGAAGGAGCAACTAAAGAAGCGATTAAAATACAAAACTGTAAGAAGCAAATATAAAAACTGTGAAGCAAAGTAGGTTATCTTCTTACCTACAAGAATAAGAAATTGGCCAAGATGTTAGTGAGGAATGAGATAACATTATACAGACTCTAAAAACTATAGCTAACTAAGTGTGAGTTAAAAAAGGAAGTACCAGAAGTGAAAAGGATTTAGTATATGGAATGTAGAAATTGCTTAAGCAATAAGAGGCTTGAAATCATATTTACAAGCATTCAACAACAAATGAACAAAACTAGATGAAGCGAAAAACATTGTGAGGATAGCTCACCAAGAGTCTTGGGACAAATTTATAAGCACCGTTGAAGATGATGTACATGGGAGAGAAGTGATGACCTATAAACTGCCAAAGCAGCTAGATAGCGAAGAAGGACATGTAACAAACACAAATGTATTCGAAGAATAGCAATGGATACAAACTTATAGTGATTTGTGGTCTAATAACTCCCTGGAAAAGAAAAAGAAAGCGATGAGCTGTTTATGGAAATGTAGACATCATTACGAGGAATTAGAAACAGCATTTAAAGAAATGAGGAACAGGGAGGCTACAGAAGAAGCTGGAATAAATGCTGAATTATGGTGATATGGGGGGCCCGATACTAAATCAAAGATTTCTGAATCTAATTATCAGATGTTAGAATGGGTCTCGTATTCCATGATACTCCTCGCATCTCAGATTTTAAAAAAATGGCGCTAGAAACAGATTTGAAAATTACAGAGGAATAAGTGTTTTGAATACAGGATAAAAATTTAGCAAGAATATAAGGTAAAAGAGTACGAGTCATCGCAGACGTTTTATTACTAGAAGAACAAAGCGGTTTTAAGAATGGATGATCCAGTGGAGATGCCACTTTCGCAATTTGGCAGGTAATAGAAATGAGAAGGGGATATAACTTGAAACTCATATACCTTTTATTCATTACAAAAAAGTCATTCGTCCAAATAACTACGGAAAAATTGTGAGAAATCATGACTGAAAGAGGATATGAGAATTCCTTGATTAAAGCGTTTAAATATATAAATAAAGAAACAACAATCAGTGCACACGTCGGAAACGAATGGCATCTACATAAACCAAGGTGTTTGGAGGAAGGGTTGTAGCTTGGCTGTTATTTTGTTTACAGTTTACATCTGATTGTACCATATTATACACTTAAAACGATGCTGTTTGATGATGATAGCAGTAAAGAGCAGTATATATGCTACAGAAATAATGTGAGAATTATTGTGGGGTCCCGCCCACTTGTCACTTGTAGGTTGTCTAAAGGATGCTGCTTCTTGAATAACTATATAACAAGTCAAGCAAATCAGTAGTCTTTATTACAAACTAGCTGACCCGGCGAACTCTGTTCCGCCTTAAAGCCAATAAATAATCAGATTTTGGATGTTAAGTTCAATTTTTTATTAGAAAATACAAATAAAAAATTAAGTATTTTAATGATTCTTTATTATTTATGTTTTTTGGTGCATAGGTTCCACTCTTCAATTAAGTACCTTGAGATTCACGTCATTTTTTGTTTTATTATCAGGCGCAAGAACAAACAACGCAGATGGTCTTCAGACCCGTGAACATGCCACATATAATTGACCAAGTAAAAAGCATAGATATTTCAGATTTAAACCACAAACTTTCAAGGATTGGCCCTGTGATTTGTTAATGGTCATAGCGAATGCAAGACGGATCGGAAACTGAAGTCTTTTAAACTCAAACGGCATATCGGTTGGGATCGTCGGGATCCTTGGAATGAGAACTTCCTCACCTTCGAATTTTACTTTGAGTATCGTCGCGTAAATAACGTTGTTCATCAATTTACATACCACCAAACGCGTACCGTTGCACAGTTTTGGTTGGTTTATGTTTCGAAGCATGAATACTACGGAGCTAACGTTTAGGCGTAAATTGTGCGGTGGTAAACCAGGCACATCGAAGGAGTTTAAAAATTCAATTGGATAGTTGGTGGCTTCATCTTCATTTGTTACACAGTCAGTAGATTTGAATGAATGCATTCTACCAATGATTTCATTCTGAATTATGTAGTTTAAACATCTTTATTCTTAGCCGCTAAAATTGCTCGCTCGCTCAACCATTCATTACTTTTGTAGTTAGTAATGATGTTTGGGAATACTTTGTTGATAAGTTCGTCTTGCTATGAGACAAAGTTACAGAAATTATGAGGAAATAAAATCAATCCGCTCGATTCTTAGACAGGTACTCGTCCATTACCGACAGTCTGCAAATGCTCAGGGAAATCTTCAGCAGATGTATCATTAAGCAATGCAACTCTCATGTTTGTTGTCAGCTGAAGTTTCTTCACATAGCGCCATAGATTCGATGATTTGAGGCATGCATTTATTTCGTCTGCAGCCGTTGATCTTGCAAGTACTGGCAGTGTTTGGCGGAAATCGCCAGACAGTAAAATCATTGCTCCTCCAAAACATCTCGAGTCATTGCGTAGATCTTTCAATGTTCGGTTAAGTGCCTCTAATGCACGTTTATGTGCCATTGTGCATTCGTCCCAGATGATGATCTTTAATGCTGATAATACTTTGGACGTTGCTGGTTTTTTAAATAATATTACATGTTGGTTCTTCAATAGCTTGAAGATTTAACGGTAATTTTAATGCTGAATGAGCCGTACGGCATCCTTCTAACAATGTGGCTGGTATTCCAGAAGAACCAACTGCAAACGCAATGTTGGATCTCGCACGAACAGTGGCTAAAACGCAAACGCAAGGATGCAAGCAGTAATCAGTGCTGCAATCGTATCCAAATACTGCTCGATTCAAATCATCACGTGATAAATCTCTTCTTGTGCGTAAAAAATTATCTACATGTTGACCTCTGTTGTTCGCTCGACGATTTCGCATTGCCAACCGAGCCGTTTCACGGGCTGCTTCACTTTGCTCTTGTGATTGTGAAGCACAAAGTCGACCCATACTAACGCGGCGCTCTTTACGGGCAATTTGTTGTTCTTCTTCAGTCCTTTCATTCGTAATATTTTGTATCTTTCTTGCATTACGGCTTTGTCAAGAAATATTCGATCGTCGTGGTCGCGGCATTGTTAATGATGATTCAAAGACAATACGAATTATTTCTTTAAATTTTTAATATAGATATATACTGATACTTAACCATAGACGTTTAGCTGTCATTTGCGCTTTGTTATTCCATGTCAGATGCGTTTTTGTTTTACCATGTTACGTTTTATAGCGGTCTAACTGGATAAAAAGTATCCTGTGTCCGTTTACTGGTTATAAGCTACCTCTCCACCAATTTTCAGCCAAATCGGTTCAGCCATTCTTGAGTTATAAACAGTGTAACTAACACGACTTTCTTTTATACACTCCTGGAAATGGAAAAAAGAACACATTGACACCGGTGTGTCAGACCCACCATACTTGCTCCGGACACTGCGAGAGGGCTGTACAAGCAATGATCACACGCACGGCACAGCGGACACACCAGGTACCGCGGTGTTGGCCGTCGAATGGCGCTAGCTGCGCAGCATTTGTGCACCGCCGCCGTCAGTGTCAGCCAGTTTGCCGTGGCATACGGAGCTCCATCACAGTCTTTAACACTGGTAGCATGCCGCGACAGCGTGGACGTGAACCGTATGTGCAGTTGACGGAGTTTGAGCGAGGGCGTATAGTGGGCATGCGGGAGGCCGGGTGGACGTACCGCCGAATTGCTCAACACGTGGGGCGTGAGGTCTCCACAGTACATCGATGTTGTCGCCAGTGGTCGGCGGAAGGTGCACATGCCCATCGACCTGGGACCGGACCGCAGCAACGCACGGATGCACGCCAAGACCGTAGGATCCTGCGCAGTGCCGTAGGGGACCGCACCGCCACTTCCCAGTAAATTAGGGACACTGTTGCTCCTGGGGTATCGGCGAGGACCATTCGAAACCGTCTCCATGAAGCTGGGCTACGGTCCCGCACACCGTTAGGCCGTATTCCGCTCACGCCCCAACATCGTGCAGCCCGCCTCCAGTGGTGTCGCGACAGGCGTGAATGGAGGGACGAATGGAGACATGTCGTCTTCAGCGATGAGAGTCGCTTCTGCCTTGGTGCCAATGGTGGTCGTATGCGTGTTTGGCGCCGTGTACGTGAGCGCCACAATCAGGACTGCATACGACCGAGGCACACAGGGCCAACACCCGGCATCATGGTGTGGGGAGCGATCTCCTACACTGGCCGTACACCTCTGGTGATCGTCGAGGGGACACTGAATAGTGCATGGTACATCCAAACCGTCATCGAACCCATCGTTCTACCATTCCTAGACCGGCAAGGGAACTTGCTGTTCCAACAGGACAATGTACGTCCGCATGTATCCCGTGCCACCCAACGTGCTCTAGAAGGTGTAAGTCAACTACCCTGGCCAGCAAGATCTCCGGATCTGTCCCCCATTGAGCATGTTTGGGACTGGATGAAGCGTCGTCTCACGCGGTGTGCACGTCCAGCACGAACGCTGGTCCAACTGAGGCGCCAGGTGGAAATGGCATGGCAAGCCGTTCCACAGGACTACATCCAGCATCTCTACGATCGTCTCCATGGGAGAATAGCAGCCTGCATTGCTGCAAAAGGTGGATATACACTGTACTAGTGCCGACATTGTGCATGCTCTGTTGCCTGTGTCTATGTGCCTGTGGATCTGTCAGTGTGATCATGTGATGTATCTGACCCCAGGAATGTGTCAATAAAGTTTCCCCTTCCTGGGACAATGAATTCACGGTGTTCTTATTTCAATTTCCAGGAGTGTATATACAGATAAGAAGACCGACAATACTTAACTTTGAATTTACACTGGTGTCGCAAGCGATGTGCGACATGCAAATAACTTAAGTACTTTGCTGTATACAAGGACCATCCAAGCAATTGACGTGGATCACACATCACTGCTATCGTAGTGCTCTTGTAGTGCTGTGCCACTATGGTGCACCGAAGGCTGGCAGGAGCAGCACTTATATTCCCTTCTTGTAGAAGCCGCTCCTGTCTTGGTGGTGTAGCCTTGCCAGCGGTCTATTGGCTAACGTCGTCTCACCACCTTCTCTGCTCTTCCTATCTTCGTCTTCGTGCTGGCACTTGTCTGTATACTGAAACATTCTCCCCCCCCCCCCCCCCCCAAAGCGACGAACCATCACCGTGTAGGGAGTGCGACCACGTCGGGGCAGACAGGAGGGTGGACGCCTTGCGGGACCGGAAGCTGTGGCTGCAAGGGACGTCAAGCTTCCGGTCATACCCCGCCATCAGGCCTGCGCTCTGGAGGAAACGTCCAGAAGGGTAGGAGTCCACCTCCTGATGCCAGAAATCACATGAAGAAGGCGGTGACTGCTGTGGCGCGGGCGGGTGCAGCTACATTGGAAGGGTGAGAGGAGGCGGAGGAGGCGAAGGCTCCGTCTCCATGGGGCCATCCCGCAGTGTTGTGATGACAACCTCTGACGGCAGCTGTGGCCGTGCTGACCTCTGGATCCGTGAATCTGGGAGAAGAGAGATTAAAAGATCATCGTGTACATGACAGAGGCAAGGTTAATTTTGACGGCAGCGCTGCAAGCCATTTGGGCCTGAAAGAAGATACACTATGTGATCAAAAGTATCCAGACACCTCCAAAAACATGCTTTTTTCATATTAGGTGCGTTTTGCTGACGCCTCCTGCAAGGTACTCAATATCAGCGACCTCGGTAATCAATAAACATCGTGAGGCAGCAGGATGGGGCGTTCTGCAGGACTCAAGGATATCGAATGTGGTCAGATGATTAGGTGTCATGATTGGGTGTCGCTTGTGTCATACTTCTGTACGCGAGACCTCCACACTCCTAAACATCACTAGGTCCACTGTTTCCGACGTGATAGTGAAGTGGAAACGTGAAGGGACACGTACAGTACAAATGCGTACAGGCCGACCTCGTCTGTTGACTGACAGAGACCACCGACAGATGAACAGGGTCGTAATTTGTAATAGGCAGACAACTATCCAGACCATCACACAGGAATTTCAAACTGCATCAGGAACCACTGCAAGTACTATGACGGTTAGAAGGGAGGTGAGAAAACATGGATTTCATGGTCGAGAGGCTGCTCATAAGCCACACATCACGCCAGTAAATGCCAAGCGATGTCTCGTTTGGTGTAAGAAGCGTAAACATTGGAAGACTGAACAGTGGAAAAATGTTGTGAGCAGTGACGAATCACGGTACAGAATGCGGCGATCCGATGGCAGGGTGTTAGTATGGCGAATGGCCGGTTAACGTCATCTGCCAGCGTGTGAAGTGCCAACAGTAAAGTTTTGAGGCGGTGACGTATAGTGTGGTGGTGATTTTTATGGAGGGGCTTGCACCCGTTCTTGTTTTGCGTGGCACTATCGCAGCAAAGACCTACATTGATGTTTTAAGCACCTTCTTGCTTCCCACTGTTGAAGAGCAATTCGGGGATGGCGATAGCATCTTTCAACACTGTCGAGGACATGTTCATAAAGCACCGGTGGCTGAGTTGTTACACTACAATAACAACCATGTAATGGACCTACCTGCACTGAGCCTTGGGATGTTTTGGAACGCTGACTTCGTAACAGGCCTCACCGACCGACATCGATACCTCTTGTCAGTGCAGCACTCCATCAAGAATGGGCTGTCATTCCCCAAGAAACCTACCAGTACCTGACTGAACGTATGCCTGCGAGAGCGGAAGCTGTCATCAAGGATAAGGGTGGGCCAACACCATACTTAATTCCAGCATTACCGACGGAGGGCGCCACGAACTTGTAAGTCATTGTCAGCCAGGTGTCCGATTACTTTTGCTCAAAGTGTACATGCAAGTGCCAAGTCGAAGGACGAACTCGCCTCGGGCCCACTATCTGCTGCCGCTGAAAACCCTGCAGAAAGGAATGTCAAGCGGTGCGAAGCGATATTTGCAGCTGTCCTTCGGCGCCGGACGTTTAGGAGGGTGGAGCAGTGTCTGATGGCGGCGGCCGTGAAGCAGTTCCACCGGCGGTGGTCCATCTCGTGGCCGAGAACGATATGAGGCGAGAAACAGTTACAATGCTTGATCCCTGGTGAGTACGGAGTGAAGTTTGGCCACCTGCTGCTTGAAGGTTCTGACAAAGCGCTCCGCTTCGCTGTTTAACTGAGGTTGGAACCGTGTACTAGTTAGATGCTGTATACCACTGCGTTCACAGAATGTTTCAAATCCATTTGACGTGAACTCAGGGCCGTCCGTTATCTGACACTATTACTTGAGGTAAGCCTTCTAGGCAAAAAATCGATGACCACACCTGAATTGTGCTACCTGACGCTGTCGACTTCATTGGCACAGCAAATGGAAACTTCCTACACGAATTAACCTCAATCAATCACCGAATGTTCCAAAAAGGTCCTGCATAGTCTATGTCACACGTTGCCATCGCGATTGCAGCTTAGGCGAAGCAGAGAATTTGTGTGGCGGAGCGGACTGAATTTCCGCACATGCGTGACACTGTGACGTCATCTGTTCTATTTGGCCACGATACCCTGCCAAGCACAGCGTCGACGCGCTAACTGTTTCATACGAACAATCCCCTGGGGTCCGTGGTGAAGTAACTGCAACACTAATTTTGCAAAGCTTCAGAGATCAACACACTGTCATTTTGAACAAGAATCACACCTTCAAAGTATCGGCGCGCTACAGGGTTCTTCATGCTATGCAAGTCACAAGGGCAAGATGTGCGAATATACGTTAGCAAAATTGTTCAAATGTGAATCAGCTTCCGTGGCCTGTGCAGTTTTCTTATAGTTCAGCGGAAAGGACTGAAGCAATTCTGAATCTTGAACATCTATGTGTGACAAGATGGAGCAATAGCGTCAAAGTTTGTATCAGGGCTAATCGGATGACGTGAAAGTGTGTCCGATACCATGTTGAGCCGTCGGGCAGTTCATAGCCTCGTCCTGGTATTCAGACGCCCATCTTCACAATTTTTCCGTGCCATATTCTACTGGTAAATGCATGATAAACTACGGTCCCTTAGGAAATTCATGTTGAGCTATCCAAAAATAATTATATTTTGAGTAGGCATTTACTCTCCTCTGCAATGCAACTTCTGACTGATCAGACGATCCAACAAGAAACAGCCGCACACGGTCGGTGTTCGCAAATATATTTCCACCTCTGATTATAGCTATATGTTACAGCACAAAAGTAAACATATTGTTGTAATTAGCGACTACGAACGGGGACATTAATAACTGTGTGTTTATGTATACACATTACGTAAACATATCGTTATAATTGGGGAAATCAATTTTTGAAAAATAGCGTCCAGCGCCTAATCTGTCGATGAGATCCTGTGGGCGTGCCAGTGAATAAGTATCAATGACAGTTTGTGGGTTGACTGAAGACAAAGTAACAAAAAAGGCGAATGCGACCTGAAGCTTTGGGGAGCTAAATAAGTGGACTTGCGCATTGGCTAGCTGACACGGGCGCAATTACTCCGTTATCTTCTAGTTCTTTAAGTTCAGCTGCGAATTTGTCCCATAATGCAATGGGAATAGTTCTGGCTCAGCAAAATTCCTACTGAGCATTGTCTTTCAGTGTAATGCGTGCAACAAAATTGTTAGTTTTGCCTAAATCTTCAGAGAAGAGCTCTGGGAATGCTTTTAGCAAGCTAGCTAGACTGTCTTTTGCAACACAGTATTCCTGCTGTTTAAATCTCATTGTTTGTGAATCAATTGTGAGTAATGTAACTTCAATTGTTAGATGTTTTTGGAAAGCCAAACTTAACTTGCAATACAATTTTGCTAAAAAAACTGAGTGCTACTATGTCACCATAATCAAAACCGCCTCCCAGTCGAGGTCAGGCATTTTTTAAAGAAGTTGAATTTTCTTAAATGTCCTCGTTTGTCAACCAAAAGAATGGCAGGTGCATATCAGGTATTATTTTCAGTATTGCACACTACTGGGCCTGTAGTTAGCACGTTCATATATTTTTATGAGAGACCAGAATATATCGTGTTACGACGTTGTTGCTTTAGAGGTAAGTTCATTTATTTGTTATGTGCATAGGGATCATGTATTTTGCAGTGACTGCATTTCTTTATATGTATGAATATGGTATTCCTCATATATATATATATATATATATATATATATATATATATATATATATATACAGGGTGTTTCAAAAATGACCGGTATTTTTGAAACGGCAATAAAAACTAAACGAGCAGCGATAGAAATACACCGTTTGTTGCAATATACTTGGGACAACAGTACATTTTCAGGCGGACAAACTTTCGAAATTACAGTAGTTACAACTTTCAACAACAGATGGCGTTGCGGTCTGGGAAACTCTATAGTACGACATTTTCCACATATCCACCATGCGTAGCAATAATATGGCGTAGATTCTGAATTCAGGCAAATATACCGGTCATTTTTGAAACACCCTAGTGCATTTTCAGACAAACTTTCGAAAACAAGCATCAAACGCAAAAACTACAAAGAACGAAACTCGTCTAGCTTGAAGGGGGAAACCAGATGGCGCTATGGTTGGCCCGCTAGATAGCGCTGCCATAGGTCAAAGGGATATCAACTGCGCTTTTTTTAAATAGGAACCCCCATTTTTAATACATATTCGTGAAGTACATAAAGAAAAATGAATGTTTTAATTGGACCACTTTTTTCGCCTTGTGATAGATGGCGGTGTAATAGTGAAAAAGTTTAAGTACGTGGTATCACGAAACATTTCGCAGCGCGGACGGCGTTTGCTTCGTGATACATTACCCGTGTTAAAATGGACCGCTTACCAATTGTTGATATATGGCTATTGTGATCAAAAAGTCCAGCGGGAGTGTGCTATGTATGCTGCTCGGTATCCTGGACGACATCATCCAAGTGTCCGGACCGTTCGCCGGATAGTTATGTTATTTAAGGAAACAGGAAGTACTCAGCCACATGTGAAACGTCAACCACGACCTGCAACAAATGACGATGCCCAAGTAGGCGTTTTAGCTGCTGTCGCGGCTAATCCGCACATCAGTAGCAGACAAATTGCGCGAGAATCGGGAATCTCAAAAACGTCGGTGTTGAGAATGCTACATCAACATCGATTGCACCCGTACCGTATTTCTGTGCACCAGGAATTGCATGGCGACGACTTTGAACGTCGTGTACGGTTCTGCCACTGGGCACAAGAGAAATTACGGGACGATGACAGATTTTTTGCACGCGTTCTATTTAGCGACGAAGCGTCATTCACCAACAGCGGTAACGTAAACTGGCATAATATGCACTATTGGGCAACGAGTAATCCACCATGGCTGCGATAAGTGGAACATCAGCGACCTTGGCGGGTTACTTTATGGTGCGCCATTATGGGAGGAAGGATAATCGGCCCCCATTTTATCGATAGCAATCTAAATGGTGCAATGTATGCTTATTTCCTACGTAATGTTCTACCGATGTTACTACAAGATGTTTCACTACATGACAGAATGGCTATGTACTTCCAACATGATAGATGTCCAGCACATAGCTCGCGTCCATTTGAAGCGGTATTGAATGGCATATTTCATGACCGGTGAATTGGTCGTCGAAGCACCATACCATGGCCCGCACGTTCACCGGAATTGATGTCCCCGGATTTCTTTCTGTGGGAAAAGTTGAAGGATATTTGCTATCGTGATCCACCGACAACGTCTGACAACATGCGTCAGCGCATTGTCAATGCATGTGCGAACATTACGGAAGGCGAACTACTCGCTGTTGAGAGGAATGTCGTTACATGTATTGCCCAATGCAATGAGGTTGACAGGCATCATTTTGAGCATTTATGGCATTAATGTGGTATCAGAAATTATAAGTTCAGAAAGTTACAAGTATCACATTGGAACAACCGAAATACAATATTCAAACGTACCTACGTTCTGTTTTTTTAATTTAAAAGACCTACCTGTTACCAACTGTTTGTGTAAAACTGTGAGCCATATGTTTGTGACTATTACAGCGCCATCTATCACAAAGCAAAAATAGTGCTCCAACTAAAACATTCATTTTATTTACGTACTTCACAAACATGTAATAAAAAATGGGGTTCCTATTTTTAAAAAAACGCAGATGATATCCGCTTGACTTATGGCAGCGCCATCTAGTGGGCCAACCATAGCGCCAACTGGTTTCCCCCTTCAAGCTAGACAAGTTTCGTTCGTTGTAGTTTTTTCGTTTGACGCTTATTTCGTGAGATATTTGGCCCCGTCACGATCAGTCACTTAACATTACCGCTGGATATATTTCGTAAACCACATCAAATACTGACGAATCAATTCCACAGACCGAAGGTGAGGAGAGGGGCTAGTGTAATTGGTTAATACAAACCATAAAAATATGCATGGAAGTATGTTTTTTAACACAAACCTACGTTTTTTTAAATGGAGCGTCGTTAGTTTTGTTAGCACATCTGAACATGTAAACAAATACGTAATCAGTGCCGTTTCTTGCATTGTAGAATGTAATTACATCCGGAGATATTGTAACCTAAAGTTGACGCTTGAGTACCACACCTCCGCTGTTCGATCGTGTGTATCGGAGAGCACCGAATTACGTAGGGATTCAAAGGGAACGGTGATGGACCTTAGGTACAGAAGAGACTGGAACAGCACATTACGTCCACATGCTAACACCTTTTTATTTTACTGACGCACATGTACATTACCATGAGGGGTGTGGTACATGTACACACGTGGTCTCCGTTTTCAATTACGGAGTGGAATAGAGTGTGTCCCGACGTGTCAGGCCAATAGACGTTCAATGTGGTGGCCATCATATGCTGCACACAGTTGCAATCTCTGGCGTAAGGAATGTCGTACAAGCCGCAGTACATCTGGTGTAATGTCGCCGCAGGCTGCCACAATACGTTGTTTCATATCCTCTGGGGTTGTAGACAAATCACGGTACACATTCTCCTTTAACGTACCCCACAGAAAGAAGTCCAGAGGTGTAAGATCAGGAGAACGGGCTGGCCAATTTATGCGTCCTCCACGTCCTATGAAAAGCCCGTCGAACATCCTGTCAAGGGTCAGCCTAGTGTTAATTGCGGAATGTGCAGGTGCACCATCATGCTGATACCACATACTTCGACGCGTTTCCAGTGGGACATTTTGGAGCAACGTTGGCAGATCATTCTGTAGAAACGTGATGTATATTGCAGCTGTTTGGGCCCCTGCAATGAAGTGAGGACCAATGAGGTGGTCGGCAATGATTCCGCACCATACATTTACAGTCCACGGTCGCTTTCGCTCTACCTGTCTGAGCCAGCGAGGATTGTCCACGGACCAGTAATGCATGTTCCGTAGATTCACTGCCCCGTGATTTGTGAAATGCGCTTCATCGGTAAACAGTTAGAACTGCAACGCATTCTCTGTTAATGCCCATTGACAGAATTGCACTCGATGATTTAAGACATCACCATGTAATTGCTGATGTAGCGACACATGAAACGGGTGAAAGCGGTGACGATGCAGTATGCTCATGACACTACTTTGACTCGGTCCACTGCATCTCACGGGTAGTGTTCTGCATACACCCTGCAGGCTTCAGCTGCATTTCGTCGACACTCGCCATAGATGAGTGAGTATCATCTCTGCCTTTTCAGAGTTCGAATACACTATGGTCACAGTTCCTACAACATTGCACTATCACAGACGTCTGGTACCACGATGTACTACAGTTGATCTGCGTGCGGAGACGAATGCAGAATAACAATAACAGCAAGCGCTACATGCGGACACTGCGACAGCTAGACCAAACCACAACAGTGCACTACAGCCACACTCGTAGACACGGTCGTCATCGTAAACATGTCCCTGCAGATGCTGCTCGCCGACCGTGGCCCGTGTTTGTTACAACACACAACCGAACGTCGGAGGTTTCAAGCGTCAACTTTAGGTTACAATATCTCCGGATGTAATTAACATTTTACAATGCAGCATACGGCACTGATTACGTATTTGTTTATATGTTCAGATGTGCTAACAAAACTAACCTGGTTCCATTTAAAAAAACGTAAGTTTGTGTTAAAAAAATTACTTCCGTGCATTTTTGTATGGTTTGTATTAAACAATTACACCAGCCCCTCTCCTCACGTTCGGTCTGTGGAATCGGTTCGTCAGTATTTGATGTGGTTTACGAAATGTATACAGCGGTAACGTTAGGTGACTTATCCTGTATATAATTAAATCTCACCGGCCATTTTGACCATCTTCTTCTGTGCAGATTCACAAACAGTGACCGAACTCTTAAGGGAATCGGCAAAGAAGCCGCGAGGGCTTCCTTATTCAAAATACGACGTACTCACTCCCCTCTTCAAGTCCTAGAATCCTGCAACGGGAATTTCCGACCACCCTGTATAAGACAACATGTGTCTGGCGCAGTTGCTAGATCGGTTACTGCTGCTACAGTGGACTATCAAGACTTAAGTGAGTTTGAACGTGGTGTTACAGCCGGCACAAGAGCGATGGGACGCAGCTTCTACGAGGTAGCGATGAAGTGGGGATTTTCCCATACGACCATTTCACGAGTGTACCGTGAATATCAGGAACTCGGTAAAACATCAAATTTCAGACATCGCTGTGACCGGAAAAAGATCCTGGAAGAACGGACCAGCGACGACTGAAGAGAATCGTTCAACAGGACAGAAGTGCAACCCTTACGCAAATAGCTGCATATATCAGTGCCGGGCCATCAACAAGTGTCAGCATGCGAATCATTCAAATAAACATAATCGATATGGGCTTTTGTAGTCGAAAGGCCACTCGTGTACCCTAGATGACTGCACGACACAGTTTTACGCCTCGCCTGGGCCTGTCAACACCGACATTGGACTCTCGCTCACTGGAAACATGTTGCCTGGTGGGAAGGGCCTAGTTTCAAATTGAATCAAGGAGATGGAGGTGTACGGGTTTGAAGACAACCCTGCACGTCTAGGGGGGGGGGGGGGGGTATTCAAGCTGGTGGAGACTGTAATGGTGCGTGGCGTGTGATTTAGGAATGATATCGGACCCCTAATACGTCTAGATACGACTCAGACTGGTGACACGTACGTAAGCATCCTGTCTGATCACCTGCCACCATTCATGTCCATGTTGCATTCTTACGGACTTGGGCTATTCCAGTAGGACAATCTGACACTCCACACGTCCAGAATTACTACAGAGTGGCTCGAGGAACATTCTTCTGAGTGTAAACACTTCTGCTGGCCAGCAAGCCCCCACGCATAAACATTATTGAGCATATCAGGGATGTCTTGCAACGCGCTGTTCAGAAGAGATCTCAACCCCCGTGTACTGTTATGGATTTATGGACAGCCCTGCAGGTTTCCTCCAGCAGTACTTCAGACATTAGTCGAGTCCATTCCACGTCCTGTTGCGACACTTCTGCGTGTTCTCGGGGCCCTACACGATATGAGGCCGGTGTACCAGCTTCTCTGGCTCTTCTGTGCAAATCAGTTATAAACATGAAAAGCAATTTTAAAAAATTAAGCATGTTGCAGCATGA
This sequence comes from Schistocerca gregaria, assembly GCF_023897955.1. Taxonomy (NCBI): domain Eukaryota; kingdom Metazoa; phylum Arthropoda; class Insecta; order Orthoptera; family Acrididae; genus Schistocerca; species Schistocerca gregaria. The sequence continues at coordinate 427,745,144 of NC_064927.1, forward strand.
ATGCGGTACAATAAATAGATGACTAAGAACTAGTATTAATGGAGTGCCTCCTTTGCTCTGTGGATTTGAAAAATGGGCCTTGACAAAGACTGGTAAAAACAAGATACAATCAGCCTTAATCAGACTCTTAATGGAAAATAACATGTACCACTTCATATAAAATATCAAATGAGAAAACAAGGGAAGGATTAGGAATAAGCTCTTTGGGAGAAAACATTGTAAGCTGTAGGAATTATTACATAAAATATGTTGACAGAAAGCCTAATGAAAGGATCCCAAGGAGAGTGTTTATACTGTAGGCCTAAGAGGACAAGATGTCTGGGAACACCAAGAAACCGATGGTCGGACATCCTTTGAAGACGGAATAGGCAACATTGCCTAATCCACAGAGTGGAGAAGAAGATAGACTTGCTTAGAATCTGCTTGTCAATGTCTGTGTGCACATTGCGGCACTTCTAGCAGTACTATCATTACTTTCTTTCCTTATTGTCAACATATTTAGTGACGTTAATCGTGGTGTGCAGAAGGACATCCAACCACCAACTATTTACCACTAACATAAACACAACCCCTATAACAGTGCGGACCCCGTGGAAGAAACGAGAACCACCAAATGAAGAAGAAGAACAGTGAGTCGTCGTGGCTGGCCATAAAGGCATTTCCCGCTATCTGTGCTCTTACTGCGATAACAGGGCGCTTCAGTTTGGAACCGCGTGACCGCTACGGTGGCAGGTTGGAATCCTGCCTTGGGCATGGATGTGTGTGATGTCCTTGGGTCATTTAGGTTTAAGTAGTTCTAAGTTCTAGGGGACTGATGACCACAGATGTTAAGTCCCCTAGTGCTCAGAGCCATTTTGTTTGATAACAGGACGCTGTAGTTTGAACTGGATCGTGGGTGCACCGAGCCACGTGAACGATTTCGTTCCTATGGGACTAGGATTCAGTTTGTCGAATAATATGTCCTCAGCGAAGCATTCAACAATAGTCCCAATAGACATCGCTAGTGAGGTACTTTGTAGACCTTCTTTGTCCACATGGAAAATACACTATCTGACATAAAAAGTGAAGAGCCAGAAGGCGGGGTGGAAACGAAATGAATTCCGGTTGAGAAAGCATGTCAAGTTATTGCAGTGATTACGAAATAGAGTCAAGTTTACAAAGAACTTGGCAGTATGAGCTGACTTAACAGTTTGATATTGCACCCCCTCTCGTATAGATGAACGCTTTGACTCTGTTGGAATGGGCGTCATAAATCCGTTGTATCTTACCCTGAGGTAGGTTGCCCCAAAACTGTTGTAACGGGTCCTTGATATACGGGATTCTCGGCGCTGGGATGGACTTTGTCACTCACCTTACATCGCAGACACATCTGGGGATATTACTAGCCACTGGAGTGCGTCAACATCAAGCGAAAAGTTCATGAAGACACGAGCCATGTGTAGACGAGCATTGTCCTATTGAGAAATGGCATCACGATACTGTTGGATGAGGGTAACATATGAGGAGGTAGATTATCCTTGAAGTATGGTTGTGCGGGCAGAGCTCCCTTAGTCACTGCCAAGCTTGACCTGAAGTCATAGGCGATGTCTCCCCTTACCATAAATCCAGGAGTAACACCGCTGTGTCTTCCAATACAGTGGAAGAATGAGACTTTTCACTAGGTCTCGGCCATATTCGCCGACAATGTCATCCGGGCTAGTGCAGAACTCAGGTTGATGACTGAACACACTGCAACGGCATTTTACAGCAGCCCTTGATTCCCCGTCACGGCAGCCTACACATTGGGCGGTATTTCCCTTGTACAGCTACTGCTAGTCTCCGATCAATGGTGTGAGACAACACAGAACTTTGCAGGGTGTCCAGTACGTTTTCTCGGGTGGCAGACACAGATGCGAAGTAGTTACGCAGTGTTTGGAGCACAACACGAAGATCCTCCATTTTGCTGGTGAGACGTACAGGCCATACAGGCTAACATGGGGTCACTGTCACACCTGAATGCATCTCAAATCTGGTTACAGCCCGGTTCGACCAGGCGGCCAAATGTGCTGATAACGTTGCCTCACATCGGTACGCGGCATATGCGTGTCCTTCGTACTGATCACTCAACATTTGAATCTGAACACACATCTTATTTATCCTACCAGGCCTTCTAACAACACTAAACACGAACAAAACAAATGCACGCTGGTGGCTGTTCTGTATGTAACAGAGAATTGCACTTCTAGTCACTTACGATATCCGCTGATGGTGTGGACGTGTACGAAGTTACATTGTCGACAGACCAAGTCACCTCGATGCTTCACTTTTTCTCTCAAACAGTCTACATCCAAACATTATATTCACTGCTTTGGCTGATACTTTCATAGCGAGGCGTTGTTGACAGGCTTTGTTAACAGAATCTTTAAAAAATCGTGAAACGCAGAAAGTTTCAAGTGGAGCTACCAGTGAAATTTCATTCCGGCCGCACAACAATCGCAAGAGGCTGAAAATTTATTTGGTAACATATCTTGACGTGCTGAATTCAATGGGCAAATCAAATTTGCCATATAATGTTTATCATCACTTTGGAATTTTTGAGTTTTGAAAAAATTATTTTTCTTTCAAACCCACACGTAGATTTGTTGGTTATCATGGTATGCATTCACAAAAAATGTTTTGGGCCAAAAAATTTTAAAACTGACAGAGAAGTGACATTTTCTTGGTTGGTTCACTTTGAATGTTTCAAAGAAATTATGGTATAGTTACCTTTAAAAAAATCTGTATTTATAATACGTGACAAGAATGTAGTTCAAAAATGGCTCTGAATACTATGGGACTTAACTTCTGAGGTCATCCGCCCCCTAGAACTTAGAACTACTTAAACCTAACTAACCTAAGGACATCACACACTTCCATGCCCAAGGCAGGATTCGAACCTGCGAACGTAGCGGTCACGCGGTTCCAGATTGTACCGCCTAGAACCGCTCGGTCATTCCGGACGGCCAAGAATTTAGTGTAAAACAGATGTACTACAACATTACCGCTGTACAAGAGTTTGGCCCACTATAAAGGAAAAATAAATAATAGACGTCTTGATAAGTGTGGAAATTGTTTTCTTTGTTTTCGATTTACATATTACATCAGACATTACCGTCTCTGTAGCGTCCACTTGGGTGTGTCGTCGGCCTCGGGTACTGCTGGCCACGCGCAATGAAATAGTCTTCTCTTGCCGCCAGGCGTCACGCTAGCGTTGATAGACTGAAGGGGCGTTGTCGATAGAGTTTATGTATGTATCGTCGTATGAAACGTCCCGTTAGAAAAATTGTACATGACTGTGCTTAAACTGACACACAGTATTTTTTAGAGCAAAGCAATCTGACTTTCAATAATCCCTACAAAAGAATGGCCCTGACTAACATTAACCTATACCTTTCACAAATCACTTACCTCACCAAAAATCTTCGTTACTCGAACTACTGTAATACAGCGAGCACCACTACTGCCAGCTAAATAAAAGATTCAAACTACGGAAGGCACTAACTACTGATAGGCATAGTTAGCAAATGAAAGATTTTAATAGAGAACAAATAATGTATTTACCTTAATAGTCATCATATATATATCAGTTCATGACATCAAGTATTACAAATTTCAAAACTCCGCCATCTTTCTCCCCACGTCCACCACTGCTGGCGGCTCACCTCCAACTGCGCAACGCTACGCGCTGTTAGCATCCAGCTGCCGCTGCCCGACACTACAATGGCAGACAACAATGCAAACTAGCCACAGACTGCGCACAGCACAGCCAGTGATTTTTCATACAGAGCGCTATGTGGCGTTACCGATAAGAAAACCTAAACAGCCTACTTACAGAGTTAATTACTGTAACGTAACCTCACTGTATTTAAATGTTGATCACCTACTCACCCTAAGAACCTCATACCCCGTCGCCACCCACGCTGCACCAGAAACTTTTACAGATATTTATTTTCCGGTTCGCAACTGAGCCGCCGCCAATGTAAATCAGCATGTCTAGAAACTGCATAAAAATATAAACTATAGCTACACTTATTTATTTACGTTCATTTCGGATGATCATATAGTTTAGGTACGTACACAAACTTGATTACAGATGTACATACACTTTATGAAGATATACAGACGTTTTCATATAAAATTAATGTTTCAATTAAATTTATGCACTGTACATATCTATCTAGTGATAGACAACTAATTACACTTCAACTTATTTGAAAAAAATCAAAATGGCCACAATAAAAAATGCTACTCATCTGTCAATTTTAAACATTTTTGGATCTAACTTTTTACCTGAATCCATTCTGTGACAGTCAACAACTCCGAGTATAGGTTTGAAAAAAATAATGATTTTTTCAAAACTAAAAAAAGTCAAAAGTAATTAAAAACATTTTGTTTGGCAAATTAGATTTATCCACTGAATTCAGCACGCCAAGATACGTTATGAAAACATTTTCCAGCCCCATGCGATTTTTTTTACGACGGGGTTGAATTTTCACCCGCACCTCTCCTTAAATCTAAGAATCAAATCTCCTCCTTGGCGCCGAAAAGTTTGTGCCCCCTCGGTGTTCCGTTCGAAAATTTATGTCCAGTTGGACAAAATACACAAAATTACCTCCTAAACACTAATGTCAGAACAGTAAGTTTGTATTCAACATTGAACAACCATAGTCCCATACTCCACCAGAAGATGGAGTTACATTCAATGTCAGAGCAGTCTCCTATGGCGTAGTAAATGGGACGGTCCCACCAACAGAGTGGCTCCGCAAAATGACCTGTTTCTGCACGGACTATAGCACGTTTGATACCTGGACCATATTATCGCATGTAAGGACCGGATGTCGATCTAGAAATGTACAAGGAAATAGGTGGCTTCTATAAACAGATTCTTATACAATGATCATAGGGAGCCTTCATCCAGATGTTCACTTATTTACAGTCGCCGAAAATCGTACATACTTCCTGTTGGCAAGTGTAAAGTAAAGAATTTCCCGCACTAGGGCTAGGTTGAATGTTGAGTTCAATATGTACAACGAAATACATCAAATTTTCCTGTCAGTTGTTGTATGAGGAAACAACAGATACAATACATGTATGCCAACATAGGAAATAGGGCTCAGACAGACGAACTTCAGAGGCCGGCACGCTTCAAGCAACAAGGGTCGACTTGGGTTACTCATCAAAAGTTATGTATACACGACAAACATCAAGAAATGGCAGTGGCAGTCATTTTATATGTCGAAGGAAGAAAGGGAAGTTTAACAAAACAAGATGGAAAAATTAAGACCCAAGTTAACTATGGAGGTGTTTTCTTTTTTGTTTTCCTTTTTTTTTTTTAAATCTTCCTTACGTATCTTTGTTAGGTGTCTGAAAGAACATTTATTCCTTTCGTCTTTTACTATAATTAAGCATAAAAGATTTTCACAAAGACAGTGTCGCCCTTATTCCAGAGATTAACATTTAGGATAGCCGAACTTTTCTGGTGCTCTACTGGACGGGCCTTAGCGAACAGTCACGATCACAGCACCGCGCCTGTGTATTCGCTCAACGACTGCCTCCAAATGCTAAGGCATTGGTCACATTAGTATCTTTACGCTTTGTCGTGTATACTTTGTATAAGTGCAGCACCTTCCAAGAAACCTACTATCCCTAACTTCGTACAGCGCATGCTGGCTGAGTCCTAGAGAGATGTGTCTGCGATATAAGGTGAGTGACCAAGTCCATCCCTGGCCCAGTATCCCGTATAGCAAGGACCAATTACAACACTTTTGGGGCAACCTACGTCAGGGGAAGAGACAACTGCTTTATGACGCCCATTCCAACAGAATCAGAGCGCGCATCCAGACCAGAGGGGGTGCATATCAAACTGTTAAGTGGGTTCACACTGTCAAGATCTTTGTGAATTTGCCTCTATTTCGTAATCACTGCAATAACGTGACATGCTTTCTCGACTGTAATGCATTTCGTTTTCTCCCCGCCTTCTGGGGCTTCACTTTTTATGTCAGGCTGTGTCTTTCTTTTCTATGTGAACAAAGATGTTCTATAAAGTACCTCACTAGGGATGTCTATTGGAACTGGTTATAAAGTATAGTTGTTAAATGCTTCGCTGAGGACATATTCGACAAACTGAATCCTAGTCCCGTGGGAATGAAATCGTTCACGTGACTCGGTGCACCCACGATCCAGTTCAAACTACAGTGCACTGTGATCGCAGTGCGAGCACATACAGTGACAGCGGGAAATGCGTTTATGATCAGCCACGACAGCTTACTGTTGTTGTTGTTGTTATTCTTCTTCGTCTTCTTCTTTTGGCGGTTCTCGTTTCTTCTACGGTGTTGGCACTATTATACGGGTTGAGTTTATGTTAGTGCTACGTAGTTGGTGATCGGATAACCTTCCACACACCACGATGGCTTACGGTTAACGTCACTAAATATGTTGACAATGAGGAGAGAAAGTAATGACAGTACTGCTAGAAGTGCCGGAATGTGCAAACAGATATTGACAAGCAGATCCTAAGCACTCCGTGGATTAGGCAATGTTGCCTATTCCGTCTTCAAAGGATGTCCGACTATCAGTTTCTTGGTGTTCTGAGGCATCCTGTTCTCTTAGGCCTGCAGTACAACACTCTTCTTGGGATCCTCTCCTTAGGCATTCTGTCAACATATTTTATGTACTAATTTCTATAGCTAACAGACAGCGAGGTCATCGGTCTCATCGGATTAGGGACGGATGGGGAAGGAAGTCGGCAATGCCCTGTCAAAGGAATCGTCCCGCCATTTGCCTGGAGCGATTTTAGGGAAATAACGGAAAACCTTAATCAGGATCGCCGGATACGGGATTGAACCGTCCCGAATGCGAGTCCAGTGTGATAGCCACTGCGCCACCTCGCTCGGTTATCAGTGTTTTCTCCCAAATGGCTTATTCTCAATCCTTCCCTTGTTTTCTCATCTGAAATTTTATATGAAGGGAACTTTTTTTGTTTTTTTGTTTTTGCCCTTAAGAATCTCATTTCGGTTGCTTGTGTCTTGTTTTTACCAGTATTTGTGAATGCCCATTTTTCAGATCCACAGAGGAAATTTTTAGGCATCTATTTATTGTACCGCATTCATGCTGGAACATGCATAATTTTTTTAAAATCCATTTCTCCCACTGGTGTATTTCCAGAAAACATAATAGGAAATCTCCTTGCAGACGGTATTTCGCAAATGCGACCCGGACTAACCATATACACGGGGAGTTGAAGCAGGTTAAGCACCTCCGAATAAAGCAGTCCTTCTTCCAGCGAATATGTTTTCAGACAGCAACGTGCGGTCGGAATTCCCAGTCGCGTTTGGAGTAACTTTGAAGGAGCGTGACGTGTAGAGTGCTGTATCCTGGTCAAACAGCGAGGGGCCGACTCGCTTGCCGCCCAAGGATCTGCTGCACAGCCCTCTACAATGACGTTTCGCCAGTCATCACACAACTTCAGCAGTTCTGAGAACGGCAGTCCTCCACGGCTGGGGGAATCCCTGTGAGCTCAGTAAGCAGCTGGAGACACGGGCAACTCCCCTCCAGAGCCGCTGACGACGCCACATATAAGAGGCGCTGAGTGCGGTTCGTTAACGTGTTGTTAGTGATCCGTAGCCGCCACCGACCGCAGCGCCATGAAGATCTCTGCAACTGTGGCCATCGCCGTTTTCGCATTCCTGGCGCTCTCGTCACACGTGGAAGCCCAGAGAGGTGAGGCTGTCTCAGGAACCGTGACTGACCTCTGTCAGATTTAAACGTCTAGAAGCAAGCGAATTAAGAACTCTCCAGGAAGTAAGATCTTGTCTTCTCCCGAGGGCAATGTTCTATGTTCTATGTGAAGGACAATCAAAGAATTTAAAATCTAAGATGTTAAAATAGTCTAGAATAAACTGAGTGAAAGTCCAGCTGTTTATTGTGTTTTTGTGTATAAAATGCATTTTTTTACTATAAGATGGTTTTATTTCAAACCTAAATTCTACCGGTTTCGTCTTGGACCATCTTCAAGGATGAAGGTTTAAATGATACTGCATAAGTTCAAATGGCTCTGAGCATTATGGGACTTAACTTCTAAGGTAATCCGTCCTCTAGAACTTAGAACTACTTAAACCTAACTTACCTAAGGACATCACACACATACAGGCCAGAGGCAGGATTCGAACCTGCGACCGTAGGGGTCGCGCGGTTCCAGACTGTAGTGCCATACTGCATAAGTAATTGCTTAAAATGTGTAGTGCGTGGTATGGGTATAAACATATGAAACAGGACGTTCAAATCCATCATCCGAATTCTAAATGTATGCAGTATGTATTCGGGTGTTTGCTTTTAAAGTCCTTTCTCTTATATTTACATTCATTGCGTGCATTATACATTTTAGGTAACGACTAATGCAATATGGCGGCTTAAACCATTTTAGACCTTCATCCGTGAAGAAAGTCAAGACCGAAACAGGTAGAATTTGAGATTAAAATAAAAACAGCTCATGGTTCAAATATGCATTTTATACAATACTTAACTGCTGCTGGCAGTCATCTCCAAAAATATTTATCGTGTTTCTCCCTGTATGACGCCTGTTTCGTACCCTGGAGGTATATCTTTGGGTCATATAAAACTAATACTTCATGGACCACGACTTACAAGGTGCAAGCACGCATGCAAAATTGTCACTCCGAGGAGTGAAATTTGGAAGTCGTGGCCCATGTAGTATTACTTTTATTTGGCATGAAGGTACACCTCCAGGGTATGAAACCGGTGGTCACTGACGTGGCCCCGAAGGCGTTAGCTGGGATAGATACCGGGAAAACATCAGACAACGGCCAAATGCCAATGTTTTGAATGCGTGGAAGTTGCGGGGAGGGGGGGGGGGGGGTACGGGCACAAGCCGTTTCCCTAATAAAAGCCTTTTTCTTACTTTTAACATTTTACAACTTTATTAACTTTATTTTAAAATAGTAAATGAACATTCATTATCATGAACAAGATCCTCAATGTAGTTTGTTAATGGAAGATCCTGAAGTGTTATTTAACAGATCAAAGAACAGCTCTCAAAATCAATTTACAATGCTTAAAACTCAAAATACCTTTTTAAGCAAAGGAAAAAAATACAAATTGAATAATGCAAGGTTAAATAAAAGATTCTAAAAACACATGGCAATACCCAAATTTTCGTAGATATCACCTGTGATCTCTAAAGGCAATTAAATATTGATTACAATTTTTTTAATTATAACGATTTAAGTGCAATAAAATCTGATCACTATCAACATACACTCGAACCCTGTAGCCTGTACGGTGTGCAGCGTATCACAATATGTTTTCCTTCCTTCTATAGCTTTACGACATTAACCTCCATACATGTGCTGCATACTACAACCATCGAATTATGACAAATAATTAAGCATAGATGTTATAACTAACCAGGTATGCCATCTTTTTCTCTGAAATCAAATAAAAAACACACAAATCGACTCTTAAACTCAGTAATTGCATCCGTTAAAAAAATATACAATACATATCTTTTGATGTCGTCGCGGTCATGCGCTGTTGTGCACCTTGATCTCCTTCAGGATCATATGAGGCACGGGAAAGATTTTCTGCTATGTACAAAACGTTAACAGGGCGCAACCAACTTACACAAATTGCATACTGGGATTATACGTCGACGTGGGTGCGACTCGAAAATCTTAAAACGGGCGATGGAGTAGATGTGGTACTACTGAACATTTCGACTATATCGCACCGTACCGAACAGCAGTACGGTGGAGTAGACAAGAGACAAACCGACAACTGTTGCAAGGCAATCTCAGTAAGGCAGTAAGAAAATATATGGGACTTTAAACTCTTGGGAGGGCCACACCAAAGCACAGAATGACGTCCCAAGCGATTTCGCCATGACAAGTAGAACCGTAAAATACCATAAGAAGCGAACTGCAATTAACACGATTCATAAGCGTCCGACTGAAAAGCTCCACAGTCAATCTTTACCTTACTACAAACACTTAACAGCACCTCTAAAGTTCACTTGTGGACACTACCACAGCATCAATTGCTCGTTATAGCTGTAGGCAACATGCTGGGGCCGACTTAGGTTTCTTAATAAGACAAGCAGTGATTCGGTCCTTCACCTGGTTGCACCTTCGATCCCAAACAGTCATTTACTTCAAAGCAGCTAAATGGATGACAACGCCGATATCAACGCTCTCCTCCCAAGCAGCGCTCTAAATGGAGACTGCAGTACCGAAGCAAAGCTTACACCACTCTGATGTAAGCTCCACCAACGATCATCCTTTTAGAATTCTCAGCCCTTGGATGACCATACGATGATCGCCATCGGGACAACACCATCCCTCCGCACTAGGATCTTCCAGCCCACGGAGTTCCGTTCCCAAGCGACTGCTTCTGCGGGGCCTACCGACCAAGCGGCCTCACCCTCCGACACCGACGTCGCTCCTCACGCACCAGCCGGCCGGTGTAGCCGAGGGGTTCTGGGCGCTTCATTATGGAACCTCGCGACCACTACTGTCGCAGGTTCGAATCCTGCCTCGGGCATGGATGTGTGTGATATCCGTAGGTTAGTTAGGTTTAAGTAGTTCTAAGTTCTAGGCGACTGATGACCTCAGATGTTAAGTCCCATAGTGCTCAGAGCCATCTGAACCGTTTGAACCTTACGCACCGTCCGGAACTATCTCACTGCAAGCCCCTTTTTTCCTCCTTTTGTCCGCCTCGCTGCGCGCGGGAAGCCAATTCGCCAAATACATGCGGAGACCAGAGACTACAATCCGATTGCGGCGGTTACTGAGAAGGCCGGTGGGTTTTCAGTCATATAGGTAAAAACACATTAAACCGGTATTGGGGACGTTCACTCAGTTTATCGTAGACTATTTTGCCATCATGGATTTTAAACTGTTTGATTGTCCTTCACATTATGTGTAAGGTCCTTAGCTGTTGTTGTCCCCCATACGATTGTTTCTAAAGTCCTATAGTTAAAGTCAGCATGAAATTCGCGAATGGTAATGTTGATGTACCTAACTAATACTCTTGCTTGATGAGATATATGATTGTTATATGTTGATTTGAGCTTATGACGGACACGTCTTGAACGTCTGTACTATAATCTTTTAATGGTTCAAAGGGCTCTGAGCACTATGGGACTTAACATCTATGGTCATCATGCCCCTAGAACTTACAACTACTTAAACCTAACTAAGGACATCACACACATCCATGCCCGAGGCAGGATTCGAACCTGCGACAGTAGTAGCCGCGTGGTTCCGGACTGAAGCACCTAGAACCACGAGGTCAACGCGGCCGGCAATATTTTAATGAACGAGTGCGATAGAAAACAGTAAAACAACAAAATAGTCAGTAAGAAATAAAGTAGGCCACCTCACGGAACAATATGTCTACACCCTCTAAAATCACTTTTATTGCTAAAAGCACTTTTATTGTCATTTCTGAAAGTTTCAACAAGAAAAACTCTTTCAGTGGACTATGAAATGATGAGCGCGCCGCTCTGCAAACCTAAAAGGAAACACAGCCTAATGGCTTCGGCTGCACACGGGACAGTAAGCAACATTTCAAAAGGAGGAGGAGGAGATCAGTCTTTAATATCCCCTCGACAACGACGTTGTTAGAGACGGGCGCTTTTCGAGGTAACAGTACTCTATAATTAGCGTCCACCAATGCACGTTGCGGTTGCACACTCAAGGCGACCATTTCTCGCACTCGAGCGTCAAAGGCTGGTGTTCTATGCTGATATCTTAGAGATGAATAGGTTAGCACAGGAGAGAAACTCGTGGCGGGTCGCTTCAAACCACTGAGAAGACTGATGACTCAAAAAAAAAAAAAATCTGTATTGTAGAATGAAGGCTTTCACGACCGGGTGACATGGCTGTTGATATACGTTTCGGGATGTGAGGTCGTGGTCCAAGAACTTTTCTGCTCCTTACGTTTCGTCCAGAACTGCGCTAGACTTCCTCAGAGGCGCTGCTCCGCTCAGACTCAGCGGCAGCTGACTACGGGGGGAGTGGGGGGGGGGGAGGCGTGGGGGAGGGGAGGAGGGGAAGTGAGGCAGAATCAAGGTACTCACGGCGCCAGGTGGACAGGTGAAACCGCTGACATTCACTGCACAATGCATAAAGTGTCCACCAGCAACCTCCGCCGTCCCAGAGCGTGATAGCGACCAAACGCGCTGAAATCGTTCGGCTCGCCCATACAAGCTCGACTGTATCTGGTATGATGTCATCACTGTCACATGAAAAGCTGAACTTCCTGTATTCGCTTTTCCCAACGAAGAGTTCTTTCCGCAACTTAGCAGCAGTCTAACATCTCATCGCTCATGAGTGTTCATAGAAATTCTGAGAATGTCTTATCTGAAATGATGTAAGGAAGTCTTGAATGACAAAATTAATACAAACATCAAGGCTCAGATTGTGGCAGCTACTGAAACAATAGCGAACAGAGGTACAGAATAGAGGCATACTAAGCGATAACTCATCCATTATGTCTATCACAACAATTTACAGTCTTATCAACAGAAAATACACATATAGACAAGCACAAACAAACAGACACACACACAAACACACACACACACACACACACACACACACACACACACACACACATTCATATACACATATAGAGGCATAGATAAACACACACAGGTTACGATGACAATCAATATTACCAATTTCCACACATATCTCCCAAATCCTAAAGTGCCTCCCTCACCACGCACAATCGTACACACAAGCTACAAAAATACAGAAACTGAGCTGCATGTAGCCACCATAAAACAGACAAATGACTATGCCAGCACACACCGCGGACATTGACAATACTATAGACTGTAAACAAACACTGTCAACAAATATAAAAAGAAAGAACATTCGTGAAAAACACCATTAGATCTAAAAACACGTGCACACAAATTTTGATAATGGGAACTCCTGTAACAGGTTGGATAACCATAGTGTCAAATATGAAGAAACAGCCACACAAAATCGCAAATGGAATAAAAGAATTTGGAATCTTAAGTAAAAAACTGCCAAAATAATTTCTGGGCCGATAATAGGAGACAGACGGAAAGAAACTTGCAAAACAGGAAAAGGCTTGTGTCTATTGGATCGTGTATCTAGTATGTACATGTAGTAAAAAGCAAAATATATGTTAGAGCAGTGCTATCCAACATGAAGTAATTATCTCTTGAGCGGTAAAATGAAATTTTCGTAGGGGTAAAAAAAAAAAAAGAAAGGATTCAGTTACGTTCCGGTCACGATATCAGAGACTTTTTGGAAGATCATTACGATTATCACTGTATTGTGAGATGGTGCTATTAATTAGATTTTTTATTTAATAACTAACATTAATGCGTGACACAAGGTGACGGAGGTTACAGCTTGCATAACGAATGTATGAGCAACATCTTCCTCACAAAGTACAATCACTACATATATACTCGTATCCATGGTAGAAAAACCGAGATGTAGACACTGATTGACAATCGCTAAGGAACAAGTGACACTGCTAAGGAAAAACTGCCAGTTTCTACAGAACAATCTACAATTGCTGCGGAGTACACAATCAATGATGATAATAGGAAGTGTAACGTTGGGACGTGTTAAATGCCACGAAGCCCGTGGACAAACGCTCTATGTGCATTCGCCAGTTCATGCACTGCGGTGATTCAGGAAGATTGTTGTGGAATCAATCAGTGCAACGTGCCGTTTGCCAGGCCACTGTTTCTGCAAGACGTCATTTGCGTGCTTACGCGATCGTGGACGACCAGTTGGACAGATCGAAACCGTGCAAATTGTCACTACTGTAGCCACAGTAATGGCGGTGTCCAAAAGTGCCATCTCAGGATTAAAAGAGGGCTCTGAAGGTGGAAATGCTATGCAAAAGCATGCCGTTATCGTAGACGGCCTACCACACAGCAAGAGGATCGATACGAAACCCTGGTGTGGAAAAGCAACATACTAGTCATTCCTAGGCAGATCGCTGTAGATCTAGACTGCTAGACATGTCTCGACTAGAACCATTTCGCAGCGGTTAATTCAGGTTGGTATGGATGCTCGGAAGTCTGTTAAGTGATCCACTTCAACAATACCATCGTCGAGAAGAAGTTTGTTGGTGCAGGTAGCATGGCTCAAATGGTTCAAATGGCTCTGAGCACTATGGGACTCAACATCTTAGGTCATAAGTCCCCTAGAACTTAGAACTACTTAAACCTAACTAACCTAAGGACATCACACACACCCATGCCCGAGGCAGGATTCGAACCTGCGGCCGAAGCAGCCCCGCGGTTCCGGACTGCAGCGCCAGAACCGCTCGGCCACCGCGGCCGGCAGGGAGCATCTTTGTTGCTATCTTCAACAGTGGTCCAGAGTGACGCTCTGCGACGAATGTCGCTGCACTGTGACAAGTGGTTCCAGCCATCAGTCTGTGTGCATAGAGAGGGGAATACGCTACACATCACAGAATGTTCATGAACGTCATCGATATGGCCTAGGCGCTATGGTGCCAGGAGGCTTTGTGCACCATGGCCAGACACCGCTGCATATCTCTGAGCGAGGTAACGTTACAGCACACCAGTATCGCAGGGAGAGTCTTCTGGATCACGTCCGTCTGTTCAGAGGTTAAGCAGGTCCCTTACAGAAACAGTAATCGATTTAGAAAAGGTAGGAGATCAGTATTAGAATCAGAATTTAAGAGAGGTTTTGAGCATTCAACGTCAAATAAGGGAGAAGGGATAGATAACAGTCTTTTAGAATTTCTAAAATCATTGGGAGAAATGGCAACAAAACGACTATTCACGTTGATGTGTAGAATGTATGAGTCTGGCAACATACCATCTGACCTTCGGAAAAATATCATCCACACAATTCCGATGAATGCAAGATCTGATAAGTGCCAGAATTATCTCACAATCAGCTTAATAGCTCATGCGTCCAATTTGCTGACAAGAATAATATTCAGAAGAATGGAAAAGAAAATTTAGGATGTGCTAGACGACGATCAGTTTGGCTTTAGAAAAGATAAAGGCATCCGAGAGGCAATTCTGACGTGCTGTTTCATAATGGAAACAAGACTAAAGAAAAATCAAGACACGTTCATAGGATTTGTCGACGTGGAAAAAGCGTTCGACAGCGAAAAGTGGTGCAAGATGTTCGAAAGTCTGAGAAAAATATTTGGATAAGCTATAGGGACAGACGAATAATATACAATATGCGCAAGAGCCAAGAGGGAATAGTAAGAATCGACGACCAAAAACGAAGCGCTAGGATTACAAATGGTGTAAGACAGGGATGTAGTCTTTCCACCTACTGTTCAATCCGTACATCGATGAAGCAATGATAGAAATAAAAGAAACGTCAGGAATGGAATTATAGTTAAAGGTGAAAGAATATCAATGATACGATTAGCTGATGACATTGCTACCCTCAGTAAAAGTGAAGAAGAATTGCATGATATGCCGAATGGAATGAAGAATCTAATGAGTACAGAAATGGATTGAGAGTAAGTCGAAGAAAGACGAAGGTAATGAGAAGTAGCACAAATGAGAAAAGTGAGAAACTTAACATCAGAATTGATGGTCACGAGGTAGATGAAGTTAAGGAATTCTGTTACCTAGGCAGCAAAGTAATCAATGGGGACATCAAAAGCAGACTAGCACTGGCAAGAAGGACATTCCTGGCTAAGAGAATTATGCTAGTATCAAACATTGTCCTTAATTTGAGGCCGGCCGCGGTGGTCTCGCGGTTCTAGGCGCGCAGTCCGGGGCCGTGCGACTGCTCCGGTCGCAGGTTCGAATCCTGCCTCGGGCATGGATGTGTGTGATGTCCTTAGGTTAGTTAGGTTTAAGTAGTTCTAAGTTCTAGGGGACTAATGACCACAGCAGTTGAGTCCCATAGTGCTCAGAGCCATTTGAGCCATTTGAATCATTTGAACCTTAATTTGAGGAAAACTTTTCTGAGAATACGTCTGGAGCACAGTGTTGTATGATAGTGAAACATGGACTGTGGGAAAACCAGAGCAGAGGAGAATCGGAGCATTTATGAACTACAACGCCCCCCGCCCCCCCCCCCCCGCCCCTACCACACACACACACATTGGAGCGCTCAGGTGTCAGACACATAGAGAACTGAAGATACTGAATGTGTGCAAAGATCTGCATACAACCCTACAGCTCATACCTAGGATGGTATTGGCAGACGTGGAACTTCCCTCTCCCTACCCCTCTGACCGTGCAAGAACTGTGAGAGGAGTGGGAAAACATCCTGCAAGGACTCTTCTACGGTTTTGTAGCCACCACGAATACGATGAACGAAATGTGCGTTAGTAGCCTAGGAAGGCGTATTCCTTACTGAGAGTCCGATATTGACCTTTATGTTGGGAGTATGACCTGTGGTAAACATAAACGTTATTTATGTCCGCTATCTTGTTTTCACATGCCGTGAAATTTGTGCAGGTTTTCCTTGTAACATCCGACCTCCGTTGCGCATGTATTTGTGTTTCATGTCATGCGTCATTGCCTGTGATTATTCCATTCCAACAACGTCTCTCTTCCTTAGCAGCTATCAAGCAGTGTGGATCACACATGCTTCTATATCTCATAAAATACCTTGTCCGAGTTGTTAGTCGTTCCCAAAATAGATCAGAAATTTTCTTCATTATTCGCTTCGCAACAATAAACAATTTCGCTGCACAGCGCTACAGAAACTATGTAATTATACTACAGTGCTATAAGGCGTACACAGTGTTATTATTATTATTGTGAGTGGCAGTGTGAGACACAAAGCATCGGAAGCTTGAAGTCTTCCAATTTTTGCTTTTTCAGAGATAAGGAATCCAGCAATAACTGATTTACAAACAAAAGTAATGCAGATATTTTGACTTGGTTGATTTTGAATGGGGGTGCAGGTGGAGGATGAAGAAAATCTCACTACGGAGAAGAATGGTCCAGAAGTGACACGTCCTGTAACAAGTGCCTTTTTTTAATATCTTTTCTGAAGAGGAGTAGTAGGTAACATTAAGAGAAGGTCCTCTCATTGGCACGAACGAAACATATTTTTGTTTGAAATTTATGAAACTCGTAATATATAGATATACCGACGGCTGCTACGTAAATTGCTTTTATTTTAGAATCAGTTTCGTTCTTTCATAACGTCTTCAGGGACCTGAACATTAACAAATTCGAAGTAGTTTAAATTCACCACCGCGGAAATGCTGATAACCAGTAACAAGAGATAACACACACTAGTTATACTTAAAGAAAACTTCACTTTAACGTACACATGTTCATTCTATAATTTATAAACATTCTTATCAGGTCAAATTGTGCCAGAAGTTTCTTAAAGCCCCTCTTCAACAAAAGCTATAAATCCTTGACGGAAGTCACTGAATGATTACATAGATTTTACAAACCTTTAAACAGTCAAATGATCAAGACATTTGCACAAGGAACGTTGTTCCAGAACCGACTACATACACTAAGATAATTTTCAGCACAAGTTACCATAGCTGTAGTTGTAAATACTCACTATTTACATTACTAAACGCTTAATGTGGTTCATGGTGCTCGGTCACAGTTGGAGGCGGCCTATCTGGTGGTTTACAGGGACTACAATAATTCGATTTTCAGTGTCGGGTATAATTATTGGCAAAAATTAAAAATTTAAAACGTTGTGATGATCCACCAATTAAGATGTATAATTTTATGTCAAAGGTTTAATACAGCAAGCCAAGCATTATAGTTAGAAACCGTGTGCTGTATTGAGAGACTCTGGGACTGAGTAACTGATGGCGGGTAAATTACATAGACTGTGATAATCCAGTATCTGGGATTGAGAACACTTAGCGACTTCCAAGAAACTGTGCACATAATTTCAAACTTTTTATAAACTTTTTCTCGCTTGCATGCATACCGCAAAATATGCTCATTTGTAAAGTAATCAGAGAATGAAGCTGTTTTGGAACCTGGTGGTAGTCAAGGGAAGGCAGGATTCGGTTACGATTGTGGAAGGGGCCATAATCAGTTACTATTGGTTGCCTTTTACAGTTACACACATTTATTTTTAAAACAGTAATTCCAGACTCAACAATAAATAAAAAATACCACACGTTTTTAATGAAGGAAAAAAACAATTGTGTAAATAATAGTGTTTTCAGTGCTTTACAATTTAACAAATCACCATAAAAATAGATACAGATTATGTTTCTTTTCTTTTAAAAAAAAGCCACTGTGATCATGGCTGAAGGCCAAACCAAGTACCAAATGGATGACATCAGATTCATTAGACACAAAAACGCACACTGAATTCACTGTGATAACTCTGACGACAGTTGGCAGAATGAAACAAATCTCTTCACTGCTTCATTAATTCACAGTTGAGTAACCACTCCGTCTAATCATTGAGCCAAGTGCTTTTAACGTAGTAGGGTCTTGAAGTACCACCCAGCATGCAGATCCACCAATCTGCACATGACGGCACGATGATAATCTGCCATAACGTCACATATATACTACGGGCCCACATGGGTGACTGAATGCACTCTACTTGGATTGAAATGCACTCATCTTAAAGCTTGCTGGATCCCGTTTACGACGAGGTCGTGCACCCTCGTGACCACAGCCCTTCCATTCGGCAGTCCATGCGTGCCGCCGGCGGTCCCGGTGAGTTCGCGCACTGCTTGGACCGGGCTCCTCCTGAGTCCCCAACCGAACTGGACCCTCACACGACCCGGGAAAACAACGGCGTCGCCCCAAAGATAGGACAGCAGTTACTACATATCGATAACCGCCGCTGCTGCCACTAGCGGACAGGCAGTGCTTGCGAAACTGAGTGGCAGCCGTCAACACCAGAAGAAGAGAAAAATCGCAACCATGCCAACTAAACGATACCGTCTGGCCTGCAACAGAGCGCGGAAACCTAGAAACAGCACCAACGCAAGCCGCAGCACACCTCATTTTTATGTATGGGAGCTCGGTTCTTTAAAGATCAAGTTTGGGGGGGGGGGGGGGGTTTACTGCTCTGTAGTCAGAAGATGATCATAATCAAGTTAGCTGCTAAATGGTTATGTAACTTATGTAAGACGTGTATATTTCTATTGTCTATTGTTGAATCACAATTTATGAAAGATGTTTATATTTTATTAATTGGATTAAGTAGGAATAATTAATATTTGTCATGTTGGAAATAATTGTGGTGGCAGGGAATGTCTGCACCAAAGTATTGTTGACAAGAGAGACCGCAAATTGATATAATTTTAAAAAGGGCGGGAGCGACCGCGTATGGATACATTTTAAGAAAAGAGCGGGAATGACCGCGCATTGATACATTTTACATTTTGTAATGGTAGCAGGGATTATCTGCACCAGACAGCATTGTTGACAAGAGAGACCGCACTTTAGCGTTTGTAGGTAGTCAGTAGTAAGCGAGATAGGATTAAGTAGGAATAATTAATATTTGTCATGTTGGTAATGATTGTGGTAACAGGGAATGTCTGCACCAAAGTATTGTTGACAAGAGAGACCGCAAATTGATATAATTTTAAAAAGAGCGGGAGCGACCACATATGGATACATTTTAAGAAAAGAGCGGGAAAGACAGCGCATTGATACATTTTGTAATAGTAGAAGGGATTGTCTGCACCAGAAAGCATTGTTGACAAGAGAGAACGCACTTTAGCGTTCGTAGGAAGTCAGTAATAAGCGATATGTGAAGCGAGTCGGTAGCAGGTCTGAAGCGAGAGGTTGAGAGGAGACGTGTGCCTGCCAGCCACTAGCTATGATTTATAAGAGATTATAAACGGATGTACAGAGACATCAGCTAACTATTATCATAAGAGAAACCAATATTATTGAATTATTTTTTTGTTGAGAAACTGAAGGCTACTGAAGTTATGTTTGCGCAATGCTAGTTGTAAGATTATTGTAAAAAGTTAGTCCCATTTCAACGTTTGTAAAATCATTTCATTACCAACAGTAAATATTTGAAGCGTTTTCAGAATATAATAAATTTTTGCCAGCAATATTGCATAATTGATTATAAACCATCCCAAAAACCATCAACGTAAAACTTTGCAAAATGTTTATTGTTGTCAAGAAAAAGTGTAACTATGAATTACGTAACTTCAGTCAAATTAATTAAAGAATAACGTCAGCTTTTCTATTAAAGAATAGTGTCAGCTTTGATAATAAATACAGCCACTTATTATGACAGCCCACCAGCAGTTAATAGAGTATAGTAAACCAGAGCAAGTATATTCATGTCACAGTTCGATGTAGCAGTCAGACGGCGATCCAGTAACAGTAAAAAAGGTAAGGAACAGTTTTGGGTTATTGCAGATAACGACTGAGGGCCACGATGACTACAAATTCTATGTTTCTTCGAAATAATCTGAAATCACTTTTAATAAGCAGCAATTAAATTTGTATGCGAAGATTGAGAAAGAGAATAAATTTGGGAGGGAAGATTTCATTTGTTATTATTAAGCAAGAGATAGAAATCCTAAGGTAAGGTTACATAGGTTATTGTAAAAGGGAAGGTTATCATTAACGAACGAGATATATAGGAGACGGGAAGGTTTCACTTACAACAGTTAACGAGAAAATGAAGAAATGAAATGCGTTATTACGATACAATCAATGTACAAATGTGTGTGAACTCCTAAGAGGCCTAACTGCTGAGGTCATCGGTTCCTAGACTTACACAGTACATAAACTAACATAAACTAACTTATGCTAAGAACAACACACACACAGACATACACCCATGACCGTGGGAGGACTCGAACCTGCGACGGGAGCGGCTGCGCTGTCCGTACATGTCGCCTCAAACCGCGCTGCTACGTTACAACAGATAAGGATGTACTGGCAGAGTGGGAATGATGAATGTAGCCCGGAGTTACGGCCACCTCATTTACACCTGTAGTGACTGTAGCCACTGTGTTGTGTTGCAGGGTGCTTTCCCGGGCAGCAAAGGATGCAGGCGTGCAACACGTGCTTCTGCACCCCGACTGGAGTGTGGGCGTGCACGCGCAGAGGATGCATCGGGAAGAGAGGTCAGTATCTAACGGTGTCCACCTCACTTTGTGCTCATGGCCACTTCATTATTATCACGGCACTCGAATTTTCAATCTGTATGCGTTGCAGTTGTTTACGTTTTAATTCTTTTAATGATGCTGATTACACCAAGCATGCCATGGACAACATGAAGCGAGAATTTCTGCTCTATTTGAGCAAGGTTTTTGGCAATAACTTCATCTTGGAATTCTTCCATTTGGTCATACAATGAAGGCTTTCACGACTGGATAGTACTGTTGTTGATAATTCTTCCGGGTTATATGGCCGTTGGACATCCTCAGGAGTATGGCTGGTCCTGCTGAGTCCTGCCAACTGACGAGTCGGTTTTTTTTCTTTATTGTTATTTTTATCACCTGATACAAAGGCAGGCTGTCAGCAGCAGAGTACGCCGCTCTTCAGCCTTGAGTTGGACAACAAGTATTACATAGAGGAGGCACAGAGAAAACAATCAAAATTGCGGGCAAAAAAAGTAGACACAAAAAAACAAAATCATGGAGCCGTTCACGCTGGACGAGAAATATCACTAACACTAGTTGATACGGCGCACATAACATGGAATACGGCGGCGGCACACGTGAACAGTGGCGGCGTGATGGCGAAAGAACACAAGACACGAAGGCGCACATACGAGACACTGATGGCGAAGACCTCCGCCGCGCGAATGTTCACTGAGCGTGTGCAAGTCAGGGGACCTGCCAAGAGAGGAGGACGAGGAGGAGGAAGGGGAATGGGAGAGGGAGAGGGGGGCAGATGCCATGGGCATGGGAGATAGTGGGAGGGGCGGAAGGAGGGCCTGGGGGAAGAGGGGTGGAGGAAGGGGACGGGGGAAATGGAAGGAGAAGGGAGGGAGGGTGCCAAAAGGTAAGGACACAGGAAGTGGGGGTGGGGAGGATCAAAGTTGATAGGAGGGGTAGATGGAGGGGAGGAGGACATCATCAGGGAGGGGGAGCTGGCTGAAGGTACCTTGGGAGGAGGGTAAGGAGGGTGGAGAGATGGAGACCGGGTAGGACATGGGAATACAGGGGCGTGGGGGTGGGAGAGGATGGGCGAGACAAGCGGGTGAGCAAGGTCGAGTTTGCGGGAGGTGAACAGGATCCGTATCCTTTCGAGGAGGTGGTGGAAAGGAATGAGATCGTACAGGATCCGCGTGGGGGAGGGGAGACGAATGTTATAGGTGAGGCGGAGAGCATGGCGTTCAAGGATTAGAAGGGATTTATAAAAGGTAGGGGGGGGGCGGAGATCTAGGTCGGATGGGCGTAGCAAAGGATAGGGCGGATGAGGGATTTATAGCTGTGGAGGATGGTGGAGGGGTCCAGACCCCACGTACGGCCCGAAAGGAGCTTGAGGAGACGCAGTCGCGAGAGTGCCTTGGCTTGGATTGTCCGGAGATGGGGGGTACAGGAGAGGCGACGGTCGAGGTTGACGCCAAAGTACTTGAGGGTGGGAGTGAGGGCGATAGGACGGCCATAGACGGTGAGATAGAAATCAAGGAGGCGGAAGGAAGGGTTGGTTTTGCCTACAATGATCGCCTGACGAGTCGGTTGTCGGAGACCGGCCTAAATACCGAGGAAAGTGGCCGTGGTCTAGCTTCCACGTAGTAGCAGAGAGAACTAGTCAAATATAAAATGTAACTATCGATAATAGTCCGTCATAGATAAAAATCACTTATCGATTCTGTAACACCACTGTCCATACCTCGCTTAATTTCAAGGCCTTTTCTTTTCTATTACAATTATCTTCATGTTTATAAATTTCAATAGCCTCCCTATACAGTCATGGATAATAGTACGTGGTAGCACTTAAAACTGTAGTTTCAGAAAACTTAACTACATGGTCACCTGACTGAAGTGCATGTTCCGCAACGGCCGATTTATCTATTTTTCCCAGTCGCCAAAGACTTTTACGCTCCTTTGCCCTCGTATTCACATTTCTTTTCGTAGTACCAATGTAGACCTTGCCACCGCTAGATGATAATGGTAGCCTTCTGTCTTTAGCAGAACGAAGTACTTGTCCTATTTTTCTGGTAGGTTTGAATACCGGTTTCACTTTATGTTTCAGCCAAATTTTGCCGATTCGATCCGTAACCTTACTAATGAAAGGCAAAGACACCGTGTTCTTCCATTGCTGTGTATCATCCTTGCCCTTTGGCCTGCTCTAATCAGGTCTTAAAACTCTATTAATTTCTTTGTTTGAGTACCCATTCTTTTCGAAGGCCTGTATAGGGAGGCTATTGAAATTTATAAACATGAAGATAATTTTAATAGAAAAGAAGAGGCCATGAAATTAAGCGAGACATGGACAGTGGCGATACAGAATCGATAAGTGATTTTTTTCTATGACGGACTATTATCGATAGTTACATTTCATCTTTGACTTGTTTTCTCTCTGCTACTATGTGCAAGCTAGACCATACCCACTTTCCTCGGTATTTAGGGCGCTCTCCGACGCCCGATTTCGTCAGTCGGCAGGACTCAGCAGAACCAGCCATACCCCTGAGGATGTCCAACGTAGTATTGGACGAAACGTTGGGAACAGAAGAATTTCATGGACCACAGCCATATAACCCGGATGAATTATCTTCCATTTGGTCCGTGTTAGCATAGAAAATCAACAATATAGGAATTGTGAGTCCGCCTTGATGCAAAACACTTTTTGTTATTTATTTACTTATTCTCCAAACTACTTTCAGTGAGAAATATCGCCATCATCGGTGGGTTCTTTTGATCTTATTTTCTATAGGTTACAGCATCTTTTTAAAACTTGTCGCTGTTTTCCGCATATTTTCTGTGATTTTTCTGTTGCCGTTCTCTCGTCATACATCATGCCATATGCAAGTTCGTTTGACGAGTTGCAGCTAATTTATCGTACGTTGTAACGTGTATTTGACACCGTTCACTTCCACATTTAGTTTATTAACAACTTAAATTGGAAGGAACACGTAGAAAATGTTGTTCGGAAGGCTAACCAAAGACTGCGTTTTATTGTCAGGACACTTAGAAAATGTAACAGATCCACTAAGGAGTCTGCTTACACTACGCTTGTCTGTCCTCTTTTAGAATACTGCCGCGCGGTGTTGGATTCTTACCAGATAGGACTGACGGAGTACATCGAAAAAGTTCAAAGAAGGGCAGCACGTTTTGTCTTATTGCGAAATATTTGAGAGAGTCTCACAGAAATGATACAGGATTTGGCCTGGATATCATTAAAAGAAAGGCGTTTGTCGTTGCGACGGAATCTTCTCACGAAATTGCAATCACCAACTTTCCCCTACGATTGCGAAAATATTTAATTGACACCGACATACATAGGGAGAAACGATCACCACGATAGAATAAGGAAATCAGAGCTCGTACGGAAAGATATAGGTGTTCGTTCTTTCCGCGCGCTATACGAGATTGGAATAATAGAGAATTGTAAAGATGCTTCGATGAATCCTCTGTTAGGCACTTAAATGTGATTTGCAGCGTATGCATGTAGATGTAGATTAAAATGAAATACCCGAATTTCTCAAACTGCGCAATACTGTTTTTATTCATCTACCTTGAAAACAGATATAAACGAGTTTTCTATGGGCCACAAAAATTCTCATTGAAACATGTGATGTCTGCAGTCCCGTAGCATGCAGTCCTTGGTCCAGAGCTTTTCTCGTCCTCTGCCAGTGATAATTCATCTGCGCTACACTCTTGTAAAATATCTCTTACATGCTGACGATATTCAGTTGCATCTAAGCGTCAGCTCTAAGAACATTGCTTCTGCTGTCCCGGGCATGAATGGTGACCTTAGTTCCGAATCACGACGCTCACGAAACTTGGATTTTAAGTTAAATCCTAGGAGGTCACATGTCAGTCTCATGTCACACCGAAAGTTGATCACCGTTGCTTCTGTGAAACAGTTCCTACAATGCTTCTTCGTGGTAGCCAATTGCTCTGCCAATAAACAGTAAAAGATCGCAGTGTAGTCTTGCATGATGATATTGACAAAGCAGAACAATCAATACAGCATAAAGAAAATTTCTCTTGCTTACGAAAATCCAATCCAAACATTTAGAGAAATATTTGCACATTGGCTTAAACAAACTATACTCCAATCTTTAGCCTTGACAAGATTTTGCTACCACAATCCAGCTGAACAAGTAATGAAAACTGTAGACGACCATTCCTAGCTATGAATACTTGCGTAAGACGTGTGTGTAAGGTTCGATTGTTTGGCCACATCAGCCCTTCCTATTTACAGTTACGATGGATGCTTCCGGATAAACGCCATGATTTTCACACGCCCTGTTTACTTCGTCGATTTATTGGCCACTGGTATCCTCAAGTAGCAATTTCATATATCTGTATCAAATACACTTTTTCATGCAATAACCGCAATACCACTTCAGATACGTCCTACCTCTTGGCTCTACGTTTTCATAATACTAAATATTCTTCATCTGCTTCTCCATGCATGAAAACTTCATGTATTATCAGCGGCGTAGTTTCCATCTGGGTACATCCCAACTGTTTCCAGAATGTCTCATTCTGGAAACATCCCCCAGGCTGTGCCTAAGCCATGCCTCCACAGTATCCTTTCTTTCAGGAGTGCTAGTTCTGCATGTTTCGCAGAAGAGCTTCTGTAAAGTTTGGAAGGTAGGAGACGGATACTGGCAGAAGTAAAGCTGTGAGTACCGGTCGTGAGTCGTGCTTCGGTAGCTCAGTTGGTAGAGCACTTGCCCGCGAAAGGCAAAGGTCCCGAGTTCGAGTCTCGGTCGGGCACACAGTTTTAATCTGCCAGCAAGTTTCATCCCAACTGTTGTTTCTCGCTCGTGCTTTGACTAGTCAATATATTTCTACATTTTACGAGGCGTATTCGGAAAGTAACGTCAGATTAGGCGCGAAATGCAAACCACTGCGAAAATCCAATAGAATGTTGCGCAGACGTGTTGGTCAGTGTCTTTAGTGCACCTGTCGATCGCTTCACGTCGCTTTTTTCAGTTCAGAGCGCAAAGTGATCAGATAGAAATGTCTAAAACAACAGTGCCTCCCGCCATGCCTGAAGATATGCAGCCCACGTAACATAAATGTCATGCATTTCTTTCTTCAAGAAAATTTTCAGCCGCTTTCTGCATGGGCAATGAAGACTGTCCTGCAGCGTTTTTGATGGGAAGAGTTTGATCACCCACAATACCACTCTTGATTGGCTCCCTCCGTTGTTCATATGAAGGGCTCATTTCAATAGTGGTACAAGTCCATTTTTGTTCATTCTGAGATATATATGCTTGAATATTTCTGGTATCTGAACTGCAGATTTTTCAGCGCTCATTTAATTTTAGGACTCTGTATCTCAGAATGAACAAAAATGGACTTGTACCACTATTGAAATAACCCCTTCATATCTGGTCACATGAACCGCTGGCTCTGAAGACAACATTTTGGCACAAACAACGAAAGGCGGAAAAGGCACGCGGCTGCTTTCTTTGACGAGGATACTGGAAAGTTTGTACAACGACACGACAAATGTCTAACCCAGAGCGGCTTAGAGAGGCAGCTGAAAGGGTGCGACTAAAAATAAAAAGTTTTTGATTTTAATTGCGGTTTCCATTTCGCGACCAAACGGATCTTATTTCCCGAACAACCCTCGTATTTCTTTTGTATTGATACAATATTTTTTTGTGGAATGTCATTATTCAGCCTCTACAATAAAGTAAGCTTAAAGAGGAAGCTTATTTACAGATTGTGAATTAGACGGACATTAACAGTCATTACATTCGTTATTGTCATTATTAGTAATATTAATAAGTCAGTACTTCTTGTGTACTAAGCATACTGTAACGTTTACTCATGTCAGACGTTTGGTTAGTGGTAAGGCCTTAATTTTCTCGGGTGAAATAATTACATGTAGAAATAGGTAAATAAAATAAAGCTGTTGGTTTGAACATCGTGCTATTTTAGAAGGCTTGGTCCTGTTGTAACCTCTGAACCGAATTACCCAAGGGTAACAGTGGGACCTATAGTTAAGCCTAAACTGCGAAATATGGTTCGAATTAGCTTTTTTCACGTAACAGATCGTTGTCAGAGGCAAAAGAACCAACAAAAGACTGAAAAAGTCCTAGGACCTTACGGCACCAAAATTCATCGTAGAATTGGATCACCTGCAGTAATGCTCATCTAAGATACAGTACTGGTACAGCGATGTAGAGGGCTTCATTGGTAGCATGAATGTCTGCTCAAGACTGTGCAGGTTGAGTAACGTGAGGTTAGTTGTCCCTTTTCTGACATGTAACGACAGGAATCTTCTGTTGATCATTTCGTTCCTTCGTGTATGAACCCATCTTGTGACAGTCGCCAGTGTTGCGGATAAGTATCGCTGCTGTAGAGAAAGACGTTCCACTTTATCTCATATGGCTATCCGTACAGGACCTTCCTCAACATATTTGTTCTCCTGTATCGCCCAGTCAATACGCATCAACTTAATTCTTTGTTCTTCCAGGAAGTACAGATTATTAACAAGCTGTGATGGTGTCATCTGAAAGTGAATCTATTTGGTGGCGTTTGGTGACATCAGTTGGTATGGTGGCGTTGCCCATCAGATTCCCATTTCGACCCTCAGGCTCAGTGGTGCCAGAAGCAGGACTGGTACTGATTATAGCGTAAGGCTGCATCAGCGGTTAGTGCCCGTACACAGTGGCCGCTGGCTGGGCGCTACTAACATGCACTTTGACACAAATTGTTGTCGTGCCCCAAGTATCACGTAATCACTCTGCCGTAAAGCTAAATCGGCATCCTGGATTTCGGTAACACCACTGATTCCCGAACGGCAGTATTACTAATACGTTCAGGTCTGACTGATGGCACAATCCTCAAGCAGCAGCAATCTGTGGTGGTTATGCGGTCATCCGGTAAACTCCTTGCGAGCTGGCCAGCGGCGTTACAATAGCGTTCAAGAATAAAACGTTTGACCATTTTTAATGTTATCTGCCATCATCATTCTTGTTAACTGCTTGTAGTTTGCTTTTGAAGAGTCACATGATTTCCGTGTGCCTATTCAATCTTCGCAAAGTTATGTCAGCGAGCATCTCTAGTACTCCTGTTTCCCAAAACTATTAATGTTTACTATCAAACGAGGAATGCCGTACTTACAGTTGACAAATAACCCACACTACTAGAAATATGGGCAAATGTGATCAACAGTATCCGGACACCTGGATGAAAATGACTTACAAGTTCGTAGCGCCCTCCACCGGTAATGCTGGAAATCAATATGCTGTTGGCCCACCCTCAGCCTTGATGACAGCTTCCAGTCTCGCAGGCATACGTTCAGTCAGGTGCTGGAATGTTTATTGCGGAATGCCAGTGCTGCACTGAGGAGAGGTATCGATGTCGGTCGGTGAGGCCTGGCACGAAGTCGGCGTTCCAAAACATCCCAAAGGTGTTCTATAGGATTCAGGTCAGGACTCTGTGCAGGTAGGTCCATTACAGGGATGTTATTGTCGTGTAATCACTCCGCCACACGCCGTGCATTATGAACATGTCCTCAACCATGTTGAGAGATGCAATCGCCATCCCCGAGTTCCTCTTCAACAGTGGGAAGCAAGAAGGTGTTTATAACATCAATGTAGACCAGTGCTGTGATAGTGCAAAGCGAAACAAAAAGGAGGGCAAGCCCCCTCCTTGATAAACACGACCACACCATAACACCACCGCCTCGCAATTCTACTGCTGGCACTACACATGCTAACAGATGACGTTCACAGGGCATTCGCCATACCCACACTCTGCCATCGAATCGCCACATAGTATACCATGAACTGCACACAACGTTTTTCCACTGTTTAATCGTCCAATGTTTACGCTCCTCACACCAAGCGTGGCGTCGTTTAGCATTTACCGGCGTGATGTGTGGCTTATGAGGAGCCGCTCTACCATGAAATCCAAGTTTTCTGGAATTCCTGTGTGATGGTCTGGATAGATGTCTGCCTATTACACATTACGACCCTCTTCAACTGTGGGCGGTCTCTAGCAGTCAACAGACGATGTCGGCCTGTACGCTTTTGTGCTGTACGTGTCCCTTCACGTTTCCACTTAACTATCACATCGGAAGCAGTGGACCTAAGGATGTGTAGGATTGTGTAAATCTAGAGCACAGACGTATGACACAAGTGACACCCCATCACCTGACCACGTTCGAAGTCCAAGAGTTCCGCGGAGCGCCCCATTCTGCTCTCTCACAACGCCTAATGACTGCTGAGGTCGCTGATATGGAGTACCTGTTAGTAGTTGGCAGCACAATGCACTTAATAAGAAAAACGTATGTTTTTGGAGGTGTCCGGATACTTTTGATCACTTAGTGTAAGCTAAATTGCTAACAAACTGAGTAATTCAGGTTCATTGGGTGCTTAGTTATTGTAAACTAACCCATAGTGAAGAGATTCCATAGCACGAAGAAAAATAAATAACCTTTATGCAGTAGAAGTTATTTCTACTCAAAAACTACATACATTTCATAGTTACCAGTTTTCAGCTAGTATTTGGCTAAGTTAAGTATTAGAAAGAGAAATGCCAGCGCCAGGTACTGGATTTGGTCTGAGGAAGTATGTGCGGCACTGGCGTTTAGCTGCTAAAATGTGGAAAGACATAGCAATTATGAAATTATATACTTCCATTACTACGGCCAATAATACAGTGTACAGTTTCGAGTTAAGGTAGTAATTGCATTAGCGTTCAGTAGTTTCTGATGGATACAGCCAGAACGTAGCGAAATCTCTGCTGGAAAGTTTGAAGTGATTAGTGAAATTATTTATGTGACGTTAAATGTCTGGTAAACAACAACTTACGAGGATAGTGAATGAATACAGACAGTGAGCGTAAAGTGAACGTTCTTTCAAATAATTTTGGACGCTACAAAAGAAATAGTCGTTAACAGTATTTTTAGAGATAACTTTAGTACATCCCGTAAGCATCCACTAAAAGAAGTCAAATAATAGAAGGCGAAAAGAGCGTCTACCGGTGCATCGTTCGGTGTCATGACACATCTTTTTATTTTATTCCGCGGAAAGATATTGCAATGGCGTGTTCACAGAGGCGGAGTCTTCACAGCACTGAATAAACTCGTTTCCTGTTGCAGAGGCGAGGTGTACTCCGGGCACGACGTTCAAGAACCAGTGCAACACCTGCCGCTGCAGCGCCGACGGGCAGCAGGCGTTCTGTTCCAGGAAGGCCTGCCCTCCTGGTAGCGCCTGAAGAGCTGGGACGCGCCGAAACGTTCATGCATACCGGTAAACACGAACACCATTCTGCAGTGAACACATAGTGAATAGTGGGGCGATCACTCTGTTGTAGAAATTACTCAAAAGCCAAGATCGCTTAATACTGTTTACTGGATGACCTGTTTCAACACACTAAAGGTGCCACCATCGGATCTGAACGTACATTAACATCTATAAACCATTTGGATATAACGATACATGAGGTGGACCAGCTGGAACAGGTCAATGTGATGCCGACCGTTGCTAGAAGATCAGCGGTCATGAACCAAATCTTGTGACTTCAGTTTTACATATCTTATGGAAAAGAATGACCATGAGAGCAGTTATATTTTTGTGACAATGATTTTATATCAGCTGGTCCGGCTCGCGTATCGTAATATCCAAATGATTTATAAATGTTAATCTACGTTCAGAACCGATGAGGGCATCTTTAGTGTGTTGAAACCGGTTATCAAGTAAACAGTAATTAAGCGATATTGGCTTTTGAATTATTTATACGAACACCATTACTGAGAATTTTGCTTGAGCTTCAGAGCATTGTTTATGTATCGTTTATTATTTTTTGTTTATTTTTTCCCCTCATTCGGCTCAGAAAGAAATCATCGAATGGAAAACAGAATGCTTTCTCTCGCGTAATAGCTCGTTTCTCCTTACAATACGTTTCTCACAGACACTCTTCTTACTTTCGGACTTAAACGTCACGAATGACAAGCTTTTCATGAATATAGATGTGTATTTCTTTCCTATCAAACAATGAATATAGTACTCTTAGTTGATAAAGAAGCAACACTGGTAGAAATACAAATGAAATTATTTTCTAACTGGATAATTCGGGTTTACAAGGTGCGTTATTATTATTATACACTACCCCCTACGTGAAGTGACTCCTTAGCACAAATAAGTGGGGAAACACGTTTGCCGTGTAAGCTACAAACCATTGGGCACACAATACGGTAACTTCTGGTTCGAACAGCTAGTAATCTGGAGAGTACCATTCGCGGTTATGACGTATGAAGCCCAATGAGACAATAGATGGATCATTATAGGAGTGTTGTGCATGATGTTGTGCTGGGAAGTGTTTATTCATTATACAGGATGGTCCATTGATCGTGACCAGGCCAAATATCTCACGCAATAAGCGTCAAAGGAAAAAACTACAAAGAACGAATCTTGTCTAGCTTGAAGGGGGAAATCAGATGGTGATGTGGTTGGCCCGCTAGATGGCTCTGCAATAGGTCAAACGGATATAAACTGCGTTTTTAAAAAAAGAACCCCCATTTTTTATTACATATTCGTGTAGTACGTAAAGAAATATGAATGTTTTAGTTGGACCACTTTTTTCGCTTTGTAACAGATGGGGCTGCAATAGTCACAAAGATATGGCTCACTATTTTAGACCAACAGTTGGTAACAGGAAGGTTTTTTAAATTAAAATACAGAACGTAGGTACGTTTGAACATTTTATTTCAGTTGTACCAATGTGATACATGTACTTTTGTGAACTTATCATCTCTGAAAACGCATGCTGTTACAGCGTGATTACCTGTAAATACCACAGTAATGTAATAAATGCTCAAAATAATGTCCGTCAATCTCAATGCATTTGGCAATACGTCTAACGACATTCCTCTCAACAGTGAGTAGTTCGCCTTCCGTGATGTTTGCACATGCATTGACAATGCCCTGACGCATGTTGTCAGGCGTTGTCGGTGGATCACGATAGCAAATATCCTTCAACTTTCCCCACAGAAATAAATTCGGGGATGTCAGATCCGGTGAACGTGCAGGCCATGGTATGGTGCTTCGACGACCAATCCACCTGTCATGAAATATGCTATTCAATACTGGTTTAAGCGCATGCGAGCTATGTGCCGGACATCCATCATGTTGGATGTATATCGCCATTCTTTCATGCTGTGAAACATCTTGTAGTGACATAGATAGAACATTAGGTAGGAAATCAGCATACATTGCACCATTTAGATTGCCATCGATAAAATGGGGGCCAATTATCTTTCCTCCCATAATGCAGCACCATACATTAACCCGCCAAGGTCGCTGATGTTCCACTTGTCGCAGCCATCGTGGATTTTCCGTTGCCCAATAGTGCATATTATGCCGGTTTACGCTACCGCTGTTGCTGAATGACGCTTCGTCGCTAAATAGAACGTGTGCAAAAAATCTGTCATTGTCCCATAATTTCTCTCGTGCCCAGTGGAAGAACTGTACACGACGTTCAAAGTAGTCGCCATGCAGTTCCTGGTGCATAGAAATTTGGAACGGGTGCAATCGATGTTGATGTAGCATTCTCAACACCGACGTTTTTGAGATTCCCGATTCTCGCGCAATTTGTCTGCTATTGACGTGCGAATTAGCCGCGACAGCAGCTAAAACACCTACCTGGGCATCATCATTTATAGCAGGTCGTGGTTGACGTTTCACATGTTGCTGAACACTTCCTGTTTCCTTAAATAACCTAACTATCCGGTGAACGGTCCGGACCCATGGATGATGTCGTCCAAGATACCAAACAGCATACATAGGACACGCCCGTTGGGCATTTTGATCACAATAACCATACATCAACACCTTGTCGACCTTTCCCGCAATAGGTAAACAGTCCATTTTAACACAGGTTTGTGTATCACGAAGAAAATAGCGTCCGCACTGTCGGAATGTTACGTGATACCACACTCTTACACGTTTGTGACTATTACAGCGCCATCTATCACTAAGGGAAAAAAGTGGCCTAACATAACATTCATATTTCTTAACGTACTACACGAATATGTAATAAAAAATCGGGGTTCCTATTTAAAAAAAAAAGCAGCTGATATCCGTTCGACCTATGGCAGCGCCATATAGCGGGCCAGCATAGCGCCATTTGGTTTCCCACTTCAAGCTAGACGAGTTTCGTTCTTTGTACTTTTTTCGTTTGATGCTTATTTCGTCAGATATTTGGCCCTGTCACGATCAATGGACCACCCTGTACATTGAACGAGAGTGGTATTATGATCGTTAGGATGCTAGGGTTCGTAATTTAAGGTGAAGATATAGCTGGTAGAATGGGTATTCGTCATCTTCATAAGGTGATGTAGCTATTAGCAAGTTCCCGACACCAGTGCTGTCTCCATTTGGTCCTGCCCCAGGCCAACTGCTTCCTGGTCTGGCAAATTTCTCTTTCCACTTCTTACAACATCTTTGTTCTTATATTTCCTGCTTCCTTCTGTACATTACACGGCTGTTGTTAGAATTCCTTTTCATCACAGCGTTTGTTCTACCTAGTTGGCTTTCCTTTTTAAAGGATGCTTTGGTGTAATTCTTCGTTTTGCACCACTGCAATATTTTTCGCTTAATCCACCTATTTTATTTTAACTATTCCCATCGAACCCCGCATTTCGAATTCTTCAATTTTGTCTACTTCCGTCTTCTTCAATGTCCAGCTTTATCAGCAAAATACAAAAGCCCTCCACACGATGCCTTTAGCTAACTTTTTCCGTAACTCTACCCCACTTTCCCGCATAATAAGCGTATTATAGAATGGAAAGCGTCTTTTTCATCATAATCCTTCTGCATTCCTTCTTTAAGCGTGGATAGTGTTCTCTGAAGAGATATTGTTTCTTACCCAAACAGTACCATGCCATCATCAAATCTGATGCAGCTGATCTTCCACCCTCCTACGCTTGTTGCCTCCTTCTCTAGTTCTACAGTCTTCCTACTCTTAGACATATATGGTAAATACAGTTCATGAAGATAAATCCCTTCTGACTCTTCTCCCGATTTTAGACCGATCTGTCATACGGTTTCTAGCCAATGGTTGCCTTCCGCCTTCTACATCAATCATTAATGGATAGAAGTCAGAGACTATTTCCTGGGTTGGGATGAAGGGTGCCTTTGAAGTTTCCTTCTGATATGAGGTGCTTCCTACGTGCCACTGTCTATTTAGGCGCTGTATGCATTTAATCTAAGTAGTAACATCGCCAGTAGGTATCGGAGAACGCCTTCAAAGACTGGAGTGCGACACCCTTTGTGTTTGGTGGGCTACCGCGCGCGAACGCTGTAGGCGATCTTTGTCTTTAAGTTGACAGTGAATCGTGCGAAATATTCGACTTCTTGATTAATAAAATTAATAACCGCTTTTGCTGTAATGGGATTAAAGAGAGTTTGTCCATAACTCTGTAATAACATTTTTCCAAAAGATGTTGCACTGGCCAAAATGATTGTCGTTAATACTCCATTAGGTGACCATGGATGTGCACTGAATTGCTAAAGAAACTGGTATAGGAACGCTAATTCAAATACAGAGACATGGAATCAGGCAGAATACACCGTTGCGATCGGCAACCCCTACATAAGACAAAATATGTCTAACGCTTATTCAAATACAGAGACATGGAATCAGGCAGAATACACCGTTGCGATCGACAATCCCTACATAAGACAACATGCGTCTGGCATAGTTGTTAGATCGGTTAACGCTGCTGCAATGGAACGATATCGAGGTTTAAGTGAATTTGAACGTAGTGGTACAGCCGGCACACTACCGATGGGACACAGCATCTCCGAGGTAACGGTGAGGTGGGGATTCTCCCGTACGATCATTTTATGAGTGTATCGTGAATATCAGGAATTCGATAAAATATCAAATTTCCAACATCGCTGTTGCCGGAAATCCTGCAAGAACGGCACCAACAACTACTGGAGAGAATCGTTCAACGTGGTAGAAGTGCAACCCTTCCGCAAATTGCTGGAGATTTCAATGCTGGGCCATCAACAAGTGTCGACGTGCTAACCATTCCACGAAACATCGTCGATATGGGCTTTCAGAGACGAAAGCCCACACGTGTACCCTTGATGACTGCACGACACGCCTAGGCCCGTCACCACCGACACTGGACTGTTGGTGACTGGCAGCATGTTGCCTGGTCGGACGAGCCTAGCCTCAAATTGTTTCGAGCGGGTTGGAAGTGTACGGGTATGTAGACAACCTCATGAATCCATGGCCCCTGCATGTTAGCAGGGGACTGTTTAAGCTGGTGGGGCTCTGTAATGAGTGGGGTGCAGTTATAGTGATATGGGACCCTCGATACGTCTAGATGCGACTGTGCAGGTGACACGTACGTAACTATCCCGTCTGGTCACCTGCATCTATTCATGTGCATTATACATTGCGACGGACTTGGGCAATTCCAGCAGGATAATGCGACATCCCAAATATCCATAATTGCTTCAGAGTGGCTTCAGGAACACTGTTCCGAGTTTAAACACTTCTGCTGGCCACCGATCGGCCCATACTTGAACATTATTGAGCGTATCTGTGATGCCTTGCAACGAGCTGTTTAAGGGAGATCTCCACCCTTCGTACTCTTACGGATTTACGGACAGCGCTGCAGGATTCATGGTGCCAGTTTCGTCCAGCACTACTTCGGACGTTAATCGAGTCCATGCCACGTCGTGTTGCGCCACTTCCGCGTGCTAGGAGGAGGGGAGGGGGGGGGGGGGGGGAGGAGTGGCTCTTCAGTGTGCAATGCTCTCTCATACATGAGTGTGACCACCACCTATGTTCGAAGTCAACATGCAATAACCGTTCACAGAGGGCACTTGGCAGCACTGGCAGCGGAACGTATATAAAGCGCATCAAGAATACGTGGAAAACAGTGCCGTCGTCGTCTTAATACGGAAACGGAGCGATTGTTATGACGTCCAAAAGGACATGATCATGGGCTTTCGGGCCAGGTTCGAAGACTTTCCGAAACGGCAAAATGGAGCTATCCAAAACCAACTCGAAAGCAACTGTGCTGCATCACGGCCCATAGATGGATGACAGGGATGAATAAAAGTGCAGCTGTTGAGCAACTAAATGCCCATAATTACCAAGGGCCTACCAACAGTGACTCCTGAACGACTGTTGAGCGAACGTTGCTGCATGTGGGCCTCCGCAGTAGGCGCCTGGTTCATACACCCATGCTGACAGCTGTTCATCGACGAGGAAGCCTTTAATTTGCAAGCCAGTACCAACAATGGAAGTCCACTGCAGGGCGACAGGTGGCATTTCCCGATGAATCTCGTTTCATGCTCTATCGGACTGGAAGCAAACAACCGGCAACAATCGTGGGGAGGGGCCACGCCGGAAGAAGGAGCGTTGTGGTCAGGGCAATGGTTTCCTGGTATTCGCTGGGTAATCTCTTCGCTGTGGGAAGCACAGTGAATGAGGTATACATATATCCTTCATGCAGCTTATTTCTCCTCAGTATTATGGCTCCTACCAGCAAGAAACTCAACGTGCCGCAGAGCTCTCAGTGTATGTGTGTGTTCGAATAGCTCAAGGATCAGTCTCACCTACTCCGCCCGCCATCAAACTCCCCGGATTTAAATCCAGTCGATAATCTGTGGACCACTTCGATAGGGTTGTTCACGCTACGGTACTGGAGTCGGCATGGCTCCATAGCCCTGTCATTGCCTTCCAGAACTTCACCGACTCTCCTCCTGCACGTTTCGCAGCGGACCACCCTGCGAGAGGTGGTTATTCACATTTCTGACAGGTGGTCACATTATCGTGACTGGGCAGTGTAGCAGACTTGAAGGGTTTGCAAATGCCGGGTACCACACTGAGGTTGAATGTGAGATATTTACCTCGCGCTAAACTGGCTTCAATCTTACACAATAACTAGTCACCGTTCACTGTTTCAAGAATTCCGAAATTTCACACAGATAATAAGACAGATTTTGTCAGATACATTTCTTTTGAGACGTATATTGATATCTAAATTCTATGAAGGCTGTGACTAAATTCTGGGGCGAACGCAAGCTCCTCACAGGAAAAGCACAAACCGAAATCAGAAAGTAGCTACGAGAAACGGCGGAATCTCTTATCAGTAATCTTACAGGACACGAAATTACTGTGATTGGACCAAAAGCTAGAACCTCTGTGACAAATGCATGCTTGAACATAATTAGAGACGCTAGCCAAATCTGCAGTTCTCGCTATTGTATATGACTGCGAACGGCACCTGTGCGAACTCGTCAATACGTTGTAAGTTTCAATAGTGGTCAGAACAGAGTTCTACGTAGTAGTGAGTACGTTATGTTGGAGGTAAGTGAATTCGAACGTGTGAAAATCGTTGGTGTTCGTATGCTCGATGCGTCTGTTACTAAATTAGCTTTGTTTGGTGTTTGCAGAGAAAGATTGTAGGAAGATCTACACCGCACACAGGGATCGCGGAGAAACATCTACCAAGTCGGACGAAATTGTGTTTTGATTGTTAGTGATAGACGGTCATTGAAGAGAACTGTGACGAAAAATAAGAAGATGACAACTGCAAAGGTCACTACAAGAACTCAATGTTGCACTCGCTAACCCTGTTAGTAGCGAAACAACAGGAAGGGGGCTCTTGATTCAAATGTCCGTGGCAGGAAACTCCATGTCGGAGCCTTAGAACCTGAACTGTGGAGCAATGGAAGCAAGTGATTTAGTCTCACACCGTTAAAAATGGTGGCCCAGTTTATGTCCAACGCGTGAAACATAGTGGGGGTTCGGTGATAACTTGCGCAGCCATATCGCGGTATTCAACGGGCACCATTGTTACTCCACAAGGTCGCATAAAAAAAAAGGTTCAAATGGCTCTGAGCACTATGGGACTTAACATCTGTGGTCATCAGTCCCCTAGAACTTGGAACTAATTAAACCTAACTAACCTAAGGACATCACACACATCCATGCCCGAGGCAGGATACGAACCTGCGACCGTAGAGGTCGCGCGGTTCCGGACTGAGCGCCTTAACCGCGAGACCACCGCGGCCGGCGGTCGCAGCACTTTAGAGGATTGTATGATGCTGTGTTCCAAGATGACAGTACGTCTGTTCACTCAGCTCGCATCGTCCAAGGCTGTTTTTGTGAGCGCGTTGATGAAATGTCGCATCTGCCACGGCCTGGTCAGTCGCCAGATTACAATAACACTGAGCCTTTCGGCCGTTGTGGTAGAGCGGTTCTAGGCTATTCAGTCCAGAACCACGGTGCTGCTACGGTCGCAGGTTCGAAGCCTGCTTAGGGCGTGGATGTATGTGATGTCCTTAGTTAGGTTTAAGTAGTTCTAAGTTCTAGGGGACTGATGACCTCAGAAGTTAAGTCCCATAGTGTTCAGAGCAATTTTTTTGTTTCTGATCCACATAAACGATTTAAGATACAATCTGAGTAGCAATCTTAGATTGATTGCAGATGACATTGTCATTCACAGCCTTATACACTCATGAGATGACCAAAACGATTTAAACAAGAAATCTGTATGGTACGAAAAATGACGATCGACATTAAATAATGAAAAGTGTTAATTCAGCCACATGATTACGAAAAGGAATCCGCTAAATTTCCGATACGCGCAGTAAATTCAGTTAAATACTTTGGAATTACAGTTACGAGCAACTTAAACTGAAATCATCACACGCATAATGTTGAGTTTTTTTTTCCTTTTTTTTTCTTGTGATCAGACTGGTTTGATGCGGCCCGCCACGAATTCCTTTCCTGTGCTAACCTCTTCATCTCAGAGTAGCACTTGCAACCTACGTCCTCAATTGTTTGCTTGACGTATTCCAATCTCTGTCTTCCTCTACAGTTTTTGCCCTCTACAGCTCCCTCTAGTACCATGGAAATCATTCCCTCATGTCTTAGCAGATGTGCTATCATCCTGTCCCTTCTTATCAGTGTTTTCCGCATATTCCTTTCCTCTCCGATTCTGCGTAGAACCTCCTCATTCCTTACCTTATCAGTCCATCTAATTTTCAACATTCGTCTATAGCACCACATCTCAAATGCTTCGATTCTCTTCTGTTCCGGTTTTCCCACAGTCCATGTTTCACTACCATACAATGCTGTACTCCAGAACTACATCCTCAGAAATTTCTTCCTAAAATTAAGGGCGGTGTTTGATATTAGTAGACTTCTCTTGGCCAGAAATGCCTTTTTTGCCATAGCGAGTCTGCTTTTGATGTCCTCCTTGCTCCGTCCGTCATTGGTTATTTTACTGCCTAGGTAGCAGAATTCCTTAACTTCAATGACTTCGTAACCATCAATCCTGATGTGAAGTCTCTCTCTGTTATCATTTCTACTACTTCTCATTACCTTCCTCTTTCTCCGATTTACTCTCAAACCATTCTGTGTACTCATTAGACTAATCATTCCGTTGAGCACATCATTTAATTCTTCTTCACTTTCACTCAGGATAGGAATGTCATCAGTGAATCGTATCATTGATATCCTTCCACCCTGTATTTTAATTCCACTCCTGAACCTTTCTTTTATATCCATCATTGCTTCCTCGATGTGCAGATTGAAGAGTAGGGGCGAAAGGCTACAGCCTTGTCTTACACCCTTCTCAATACCAGCACTTCGTTCTTGATCGTCCACTCTTATTATTCCCTCTTGGTTGTTGTACATATTGTATATGACCCGTCTCTCCCTATAGCTTACCCCTACTTTTTTCAGAATCTCGAACAGCTTGCACCATTTTATATTGTCGAACGCTTTTTCCAGCTCGACAAATCCTATGAACGTGTCTTGATTTTCTTCAGCCTTGTTTCCATTATTAGCCCTAACGTCAGAATTGCCTCTCTCGTGCCTTTACTTTTCCTTAAGCCAAACTGATCGTCACCTAGCGCATTCTCAATTTTCTTTTCCATTCTTCTGTACATTATTCTTGTAAGCAGCTTCGATGCATGAGCTGTTAACCTGATTGTGCGATAATTCTCGCACTTGTCAGCTCTTGTCGTCTTCGGAATTGTGTGGATGATGCTTTTCCGAAAGTCAGATGGTATGCCGCCAGACTCATATATTCTACACACCAACGTGAATAGTCGTTTTGTTGCCACTTCCCCCAATGATTTTAGAAATTCTGATGGAATGTTATCTATCCCTTCTGCCTTATTTGACCGTAAGTCCTCCAAAGCTCTTTTAAATTCCGATTCTAATACTGGATCCCCTATCTCTTCTAAATCGACTCCTGTTTCTTCTTCTATCACATCAGACAAATCTTCACTCTCATAGAGGCTTTCAATGTATTCTTTCCATCTATCTGCTCTCTCCTCTGCATTTAACAGTGGAATTCCCGTTGCACTCTTAATGTTACCACCGTTGCTTTTAATGTCACCAAAGGTTGTTTTGACTTTCCTGCATGCTGAGTCTGTCCTTCCGACAATCATATCTTTTGCGATGTCTTCACATTTTTCCTGCAGC
Organism: Schistocerca gregaria; assembly: GCF_023897955.1. Taxonomy (NCBI): domain Eukaryota; kingdom Metazoa; phylum Arthropoda; class Insecta; order Orthoptera; family Acrididae; genus Schistocerca; species Schistocerca gregaria. The sequence goes on from NC_064927.1 coordinate 427,785,725, forward strand.
CATTTCGTCTTCAGGAAAAATGTGAAGAAGCGTGTAGCAAATCAAAGACTACGATTTATTAGGAGAACATTGAGGAAATGGAACAGGTCTGCTGAATAGACTGCCAACACTACGCTTGCGCGTCTTCTTCTGGAGTGCTGCTGTGCGGTGTGGGATTCACATCACGATCGACGGAGGACATCGAAAAAGTTAAAGAAGGGCAGCTCGTTTTGGATCATAGCGAAACAGGGAAGCGAGCGCTACGGGTATGACACATGAATTGGGATGGCAATCCTTACAGTAAAGGCGTTTTTCGTCGCGGCAGGATGTCCTCATGAAATTTCGATCACCAGCTTTTTCCTCGGAATGTAAAAATATTTTATTACCATCCAGCTAAATCAGGGGGAATGATCGCCGTAATAAATTAAGAGAAATGCGAGCTCGCACACTAAGGTTTTCTCACAGCGATGTTCGAGAGCGGTACGGTAGAGAGATAGCTAGAAGGTGTTTCGATGAAACCTCTGCTAGGCATTTAATTGTGAAATGAAGAGCAGTTATGTAGACGTAGATGTTTTCGAGCTTTCCACACCGTTTAGCCGATACTACTCCGTCACTCAGATCCTCAATTGGCTTATCGAGCCTGAGTGCACCTGGTACCAGTCCCCCCACCATGGAAAATTCCCTATCAGTATCGGTGATCGAATCCACGTCCTCCGCATGGCAGCCATCTGCGCTGACCACTCACAAGGGAAGGCCACAACGTTGGGATCACGGATTTACTTCAAGCCTTGTACACCTCTCGTTGTCCAATAAAACAACGTAATGTGCAAGTACTAAGGTGCACTACTCTGGCAATTCCGAGGAAATCGCAAGAGAAGTTTTATGCGTCTGTTGTGTGATGTACCTGTGCGGAGGTGCCGACCGAACGAAGTAAGTGTGGACAAGCGAGCCGGCACGGTACCTCAACGGATGTCATGTGACGTCAACTACGATCTAATACAACTAACAATAACGAACAAAATGCAAGAAAAAAATTGGTAAGTGTTCGCGTTTTGCAAGAGGGTTGTGGACGAGGCGATGGTTAGAATCATCAGGATGTTCAAAATCCGCAGTAGTCGAAGAACAGGGGTTGCCTTCATTTTTTTAATACAAGTGTAAATTCTGTAATATTAAAAAAAAACTGCACCTACACTATTCGTTCGGTTACGTCAGCCGGCTTCTGTGTCTACAGCTAGAAGCGTCGAGGTGCGAAATACAAACATAAAAAAAAGTTTTGTATCACCCCGGTTCCCAGAACTCCTGAAGATAGACGTTAATTGTGGATATTGTACCACAGACACAGTCCCTTTGACTGTTCAGAGATGTCACTAAACCCGCACAGAGATGTAAACCCATGCAAGAAGAACGCCTATTAGACGGAGGGGGTCCGAAAGCCGATCAGTTCCAGTCATTCCACCAGGACTGAGGTTCACGGTGAATACCGCGGTTCGATCGCGTTTGTATTTTTAGTTCGTGACAGGAAGGGCTCTCAACAAAGAAAGTGTCCAGGCGTCTCGGAGTGAACCAGATGAATGTTGTTCGGGCATGGAGGAGATACAGAGAGACAGGAACTGTCGATGACACGCCTCGCTCAGGCCGCCCAACGGCTACTACTGCAGTGGATGACCTCTAATTACGGATTATGGCTAGGAGGAAACCTGGCAGCAACGCCACCATGTTGAATAATGCTTTTCGTGCTGCCACAGTACGTCGTGCTACGACTCAAACTGTGCGCAACAGGCTGAATGATGGGCAACTTCACTCCCGACGTCCACGCCGAGGTCCATCTTTACAACCATGACATCATGCGGCGCACTACAGATGGGCCCAACAACATGTCGAATGGACCGCTCAGGATTGGCATCACGTCATCTTCACCGATGAGTGTCGCATATGCCTTCAACCAGACAATCGTCGGGGACGTGTTTGGAGGCAACCCGGTCTGGCTAAACGCCTTAGACACACTGTCCAGCGAGTGCAGCTAGTTGGAGGTTCCCTGATGTTTTGGGGTGGCATTATGTGTAGCCGGAGTAAGCCGCTGGTGGTCATGGAAGGCGCCGTAACAGCTTTACGATGCATGCATACCATCCTCCGACTGGTAGTGCAACTATATCGGCAGCATATTGGCAGGCATTCGTCTTCATGGACGACAATTCACGCCCCCATCGTGCACATCTTGTGAATGACTTCCTTCAGGTTAACGACATCGCTCGACTAGAGTGGCCAGCATGTTCTGCAGATATGAACCTTACAGAACGTGCCTGGGACAGAGTGGAAAGGGCTGTTTATGGACGACGTGACCCACCAACCACTCTGAGGGACCTATGGCGAATCGCCGTTGAGGAGTGGGACGATCTGGACCAACAGTGCCTTGATAAATTTGTGGATAGTATGCGACGACGAATACGTTCATGCATCAGTGCAAGATGACGTGCTACTGGGTATTAGAGGTACCAGTGTGTACAGCAGTCTGAACCACGACCTCTGAAGGTCTCGCTGTATGGTGGTACAACATGCATGAGCAATAAAAAGGGCAGAAATGATGTTTATGTTGATCTCTCTTTCAATTTCCTGTACAGGTTCCGAAGGAACCGAGGTGACCCAAAACTTTTTTTGATTTGTGTAGTTTCGGGTACATTACCAGACTACACGTACAAGGGATTTCGCAAATCACGACAGGCATACATTTTCAGGAAACATGTATGCATTTCTTCGTTTACTTCTCGACGGTTACAAATATGTTTGTTATAATAATTAAATTTGATTAAAAGTAGTAAGTAGTCAAATAACAGGACATTGACTAAACCTTCATGCACATACATGTGGTTTTTTTTAATTATATTACCTCTCAAATGTCATAGAAATAAAATAATATGACCAGTGATGAAAAAATATAGATTAAAATTATGTCTGAGCGGGTGTCGAACACTAACGTGATACACAGTCATCCTACGAAGCTCATAAGCCAACCACTTGACTGCCATGAACTATAACGGCCGATACATACGAACATATACATAAGTGACATATCAGACATTTGAAACTTCTCTTTCGATATCCTTGGAATTTCAAGAGTAGTGCACCTTATTACTTGCACGTTATGTTGTTTTAATGGCCTAGTAGAGGTGTACAAAGTTTGAAGTCAATCTGTGCTCCCAACATAGGACCCCTTCCCCTCATAAATTGCGGGGTGGAATTATTGTTGTTATATGGTGCAAAAATCTTTTTATGAGACATGTGTTTCAGAGAAATGCGCACTTTATTGAGTGAATTGATACAATATAAAACACCAATAGTTATTTTTACCTTTAAGCTGCTACGATCGTACCAAGTGTGTGAGAAAAGTAATCAGACTGACAACATTGCAAGCGATCTGTCATCGCTGTTTTGTTCTATGTGTGTACACCGCTGTGTTCATCCCTTCCAGAGGCGCAGTCCCAGTTTCAGCTCGGTACAGCCATCACGTGATTTTTTGAGAGCGCCATCAGTGAAGTTGTGTTTTCGTTGCGTATTATTTAGAGCAACGCTATGCCATCAAGCTTTGTGTTAAACTAGGGGAATCCGAGAGTGCGTGATTTAAAAAAGTTGAAACAGGCCTATGGGGAACATTCCTTGCCTACAGCACAAGTGTTTCGCTTAAACAAATCATTTCTGGACGACCGAGAAAACGATAAAGATGAACCTCACTCATGGAGACCCTCAGCCCCGAGAACCGACGTTTGCGTGCTCTTGTGAGACTGTACGTCCAGGAAACACTGTCAACCGAGTGTTTTACAAAGACGTCTTCGAAAGGCTTGGGGAAAGGGCGAATCGAGTGAGACTGGACATTGCAGACAAGTGAGTGGTGCATCGTGAGGACACCTCACGTTACACAACCTCGTCCATCATTTTCAAAAGGCATTTCTGTTGTTCCACAGCTCCTCTATTTACCTGATCTAAGTTCCAAAATTGCGAAATGTCTCAAAGGACATTTTGAGACTCTGGAGAAGATTCAAAAGAATGTGACCGACATGCTAGAGGCTCTACCACTTCAAGTCTTCCAGCGCCGATGCCAATACTGGGAACAACCTCACTGATGTTGGCTGCCGAATGCAACTACCTTGAAGGGGACAGCATTGTTTTTAAAAAAATAAAAATTTTGGTAGATGATAAAATCATTCTCATTAGTATTTTATAAAATAATTCTCGTTGCTTCTCTCACACTCCTCATAGACTTAAATCAGTTTTAATTTATGCAGTCCTGTAAATTGCTCTGCTGTCGGCCGTATTATTTCATGTTCTCTGATGTTTTCTTTCCTTGTATTTAATGCCTATGTATGTCTATATGTATACGTCTTGTAATAATTTTTCCCTTAGTGACAGATGATATTTCATATGGATTATGTCTGCAGTGACCTAGGCACCACAATCTTCAAGAAGAAGCTGTTAGTCCAAAGAAGTTGGCTGTCGTGCTGTCAGAAGTTCAGGCAGTCATTCCATGTTTCCGTCGCAGTTGTGGGAAATCTGTGTGGCATGCTGAAGCGTATGCTTGGAAAACAATGTTTCCAGAGTCAAAATAAATAAATAAATAAATAAAAGTACAGTCAAGCATAATTCTATTGGACTATTAATTTATTCCCTTTCTGCCTTTTGCTGTCAACAACGAACTCTTCTGGTGGAACGGCGACAACATTTTGGAGACGCTGTGACGAGGCTACGAGAAACAGCGTTTTAGGTTCCGTATTTCAATCGGTAATAGCGGAACTCTTTTAGGATTACTTTGTTGTCTTCTGTCTGTCTGTCACACTAACAGAAACACTTTTTTCTCAGGAACGGGTACACGTATAAAGTTGAAACTAATGTCATACGACGGTGAGTCAAATGAAAACCTTAAATTTGAAATAACAAATCGAAATTTCGCACCGTTATCCTGTAAGTTGGTAAGCCTGCTACAATCAGCGTTCAGAATGCTCTGTAGGTGGCAGCATAGTGCATGTGCACACATACCGTCCCAGTATCAGTATAACGATGTCCGCCCCACTTGCGACTTGCACCAGGGAAGAACAGCGTTCTGTTATTCGGGTTTTGCGTAGTGTAGGTGTGAAACCTACTGCAATCCATCGACGAATGAAGGTTCAGTACGGTGATGCATGCTTGTCACAGCAGCAAGTTTACGAATGGAGTAGGAAGTTCGCAAATGGTGTGACTTCAGAGGAAGATGCTTCTCGTCCAGGTCAGGCACAACGAGTTGTGGCTCCACAGAACATTGCAGCAGTTGAAGCCATAGTGAAGGAAAGCTGCCGAGTGACACTGAATGACATTGCAGCATGTTTACAGATTAGTCATGGGTCAGCACACCACATTGTGCGTGATATGCTCCAGTTTCACAAAGTGTCTGCAAGATGGATGCCACGACAGCTGACTCCTCAAATGAGAGAACGACATGTTGATGCTTGTGAAGAACTTCTTCGGCTCTTTGAACGAGAAGGTGGTGGCTTCCTTGCAAGAATCTGGGACGAAACCTGGGTTCACTTCCTCCAACTGGAAACGAAGGGAGCGGGCAAGGAATGGTGCCATTCCTCATTACCAAAACCAAAGAAGTTCCGAATAGAACCATCAGCTTGGAAGGTTGTTCTGAGTCTCTTTTGGGACGAAAAAGGCGTCATTTTGGAGCATTACATGCCTAGAGGGACCACTGTTACCAGTGCATCATACACAGATCTCCTAAAAAATCATCTCCGGCCTGCAATCGTATCAAACGACGTGGATTGCTGTCACCAGGTGTCCTTTTGCAACATGACAAAGCAAGGCCCTACACTGATCGTAAAACAATTGCAACAATCACAGACCTGCATTTTGAGTGTTTTCCACGTCCACCACACTCACCAGACCTTGCCCCAAGTGATTTCCATATATGTGGACCACTCAAAGACCCAATAGGAGTAAAGAAGTTCCGTTCTGATGATGAGGTACGCCACGCAGTGCATGAGTGTTTGAGCGAACTACCAAAAGTATTTTTTTCTAAAGAAATTTATGCATTTTTTAAATAATGTATAAAAAATTTTTAAAGTTTTCGTTTGACTCACCCTCGTATATCTAGGTCTAAGGTTCCTAGGCGAAGTATAAAATTGAAGCTTCTGAGTCAATGCAATCAAAGGATGCAGCCATTTATGTCACACAATAAAAACTATGCGTTACTCCCCGTCAACCAAGAATCACGAAATTTGGCAAGAAGAAAGGGTTCACAGTGCACGTAAAGGAAAAAATATCCGACAACTGTTAACTATTAATCATATCACACGAAAAAAAAACATTACCATTTGTTATCCGACTGTCTGTCCTTCTCGGATACACGTATGAAGTTGAGATTTATGTCGCATATTAAAGTCTATATTTCCTTGGAGGAGTAATAAATGTAAGTCTCTATTTCACTGTACTCAAAAGATTCGGCCATTAGTTTCACATATTTTGACACTCGCAAACTCAGTCATTAAAACCTATCGGGTACTTTCTATTGACCCTGAATGGAGAAATTCAGAAATTTGTTAATTTATAATTCTATCATGATGTCAGTTAACCTCAATGCATTTGGCAATACGTGTAACGACATTCCTCTCAACAGCGAGTAGTTCGACTTCCGTGATGTTCGCACATGCATTGACAATGCGCTGACACATGTTGTCAGGCGTTGTCGGTGGATCAAGATAGCAAATATCCTTCAAGTATCCCCTCAGAAAGAAATCCGGGGACGTCAGATCCAGTGAACGTGCGGGCTGTGGTATGGTGCTTCGACGACCAATCTACCTGCCATGAAATATGCTATTCAGTACCGCTTCAAGCACACGCGAGCTATGTGCCGGACATCCATCATGTGTGAAGTACATCGCCATTCTGTCATGCAGTGAAACATCTTGTAGTAACATCGGTAGAACATTACGTAGGAAATAAGCATACATTGCACCATTTAGATTGCCATCGATAAAATGGGGGCCAATTATCCTTCCTTCCATAATGCCGTACCGTACGTTAACTTGCCAAGGTGGCTTGTCGCAGCCATCGTGGATTTTCCGTTGCCCAATAATGCATATTATGTTAGTTTACGTTACCGCTTTTGGTGAATGACGTTTCTTCGCTGAACAGAACGCTTGTAAACAATCTGTCATCACCCCGTAATTCCTCTTGTGCCCAGTGGCAGAGCCGTACACGACGTTCAAAGTCGTCACCATCCAATTCCTGATGCATAGAAATATGGTACTGGTGCAATCGATGTTGATGTAGCATTCTCAACACAGACGTTTTCGAGATTCTCGATTCTCGCGCAATTTGTCTGCTATTGATGTGCGGATTAGTCGCGACAGCAGCTAAAACATCTACTTGGGCATCATCATTTGTTGCAGGTCGTGGCTGAAGTTTCACATGTTGCTGTAAACTTCCTGTTTCCTTAAATAACGTAACTACCCGGCTAACTGTTCGGACACTTGGATGATGTCGTCCAGGATACCGAGCAACATACATAGCACTCGCCCATTGGGCATTTTGATCTTAATAGCCATACATCAACACGATATCGACGTTTTCCGCAATTGGTGAACGGTCCATTTTAACACCGGTAATGTATCACGAAACAAATACCGTCCGCACTGGCGGAATGTTACGTGATACCACACTCTTACACGTTTCTGACTATTACAGCGCCATCTATCACAAAGCGAAAAAAGTGGTCCAACTAAACCATTCATATTTCTTTACGTACTACACGAATATGTAATAAAAATGGGGGTTCCTGTTTTAAAAAACGCACTTGATATCCGTTTGACCTTTAGGAGCGCCATCTAGTGGGCCAACCATAGCGCCATCTGGTTCCCACTTCAAGCTAGGCGAGTTTCGTTCTGTGTAGTTTTTTCGTTTGATGCTTCTTTCGTGAAATATTTGGCCCGGTCACTATCAAAGGCCCACCCGGTATATATATAAAATGGCAGTGATGATTAATGTTCAATATGTGCGTTAGTTTCTGTCACATTACACATTTTGTCCCATATGTTTTCGAAAGTGGTATCTGATACGCCTATGGAGACCAAATGATATTTTTCCAGGAACCTTAAATTCCTCAAATATTAAATTTCTAGCCGTCGAGTCATAATCACATAATTCCTCTAGAAAAACGCACTTGGACTTTTTTTGTTTTATTACTCCATGGACGACATAAGCAGAGGGCTGTGCGTTCTCATATTAACAACAGTCAACAAAACTTTCACCAGCGCTGGTTTCTCTTAGTAAATGCGAATAAATTATAGTTTCAACTTAAATAAAACCTTTTTCGGTTCTGGGGTGTGGCTATTTTGGTTTGTGCCTCCAGCCTGTAGAGAGTTATCTTTTCGTTAACGATTACGCATCACAATAGTTTTTTAATTTGTGTTTTGAAATTCATTCGCACTTGACTGCTATATATTACTGATGTAGCTGGACCGTAATCTAAGTTACATCCTCTCAAATGCGCATACAAAAATTAACGTGGGTATACTGGACCACACCGACTGGCGTGGAGTTGAGTCATAGGACAAAAAAAATGCCACTAACGTTGGAAAACACCTCCAACCTACGCTTCATACTCAAAAGAAAACGGAGAAAATCCAACACAGCGTCGCCACTTTTACACCTAACTTATATATATATATATAAGATGTGTTGGCTCGATTTAAATCGCATGAATATTCTGACAAAGGAGCAAAGTTCTGAATCTTTGCAATCGATATTACAATGGCAGTCTTCAGTTTTTACGCCAGTGATAACGTCTCTGAAGCGCCGTAATACACAGGTAACATAACATTATATTTAATATCTTTAACCCATGATGGATGGAAATGAGCAGAGAAGTACCCACCGAGATACGTAGAGCAAATTCATCTCTCACGAGGCTCATCGTAATACTGTAGCAGCGTGACGTTGTAGACGCTTGAGGATGCACTACGACTGCAGTAAAAAGAGACAATCAGGTTGCTTATTCAGAAACTACGGACAATAGTATTTTTCCTTCTTCAACGGATATAGGTGTACGGGTACGTAGACAACGTCATTAATCGATGGCCCCTGTATGTCAGCAAGGGACTGTTCAAGCTGGTGGACGCAATGTAATAATGTGGCGCCCTTGATACGTCTAGATGCGACTGTGCAGATAACACGTACGTAACCATCCTGTCTCCATTCATGTCCATTGTGCATTCCGATGACTTTGGTGATTCCAGTAGGACAACGCGACACCCCACACGGCTACAATGGCTTCAGTAACACTCTTCTGGGTTTAAACATTTCCGCTTGCCACCAAACTCCCCAGACATGAACGTTACTGAACATATCTGTGATGCTTTGCAATGTTCTGCGCAGAAGAGATCTCCACAGCTTCGTACTCTTACGGATTTATGGCGTCGTGTTGCGGCACTTCTGCGTGCTCGTGGGGGCCCTGCACGATATTAGGCACGTGTACCAATTTCTTTGGTTCTTCAATGTATAAATACAATTCCGCTCTACCGAATGGTCACGTAAAATTCCTCTTTCAAAATCATACTGTTTGCAACAGGAAACAATGAACGTCGCAACAAACACGTGATGAGCACTATTTGTTTTGTGTGACGTTAGCCACACAATGCAAAAACAAAATTGCAGTTATGAGTTGAGACATCAGAGAAAAATGCTCCTGACGACTCTTAGGAGATACAGGCTGTATATTTAGGGGAATTGGTGGTAATATGAAACAGGGCTGTGATATGAAACACCGTAGTATTTGAAGACTAGTAATGTCATCTGGCGTCAGTTTCAGTTATCACAAGTGCAATGTTCAGATTCCGCCACTAGAGGCAGCAGAAGTCAGTATCTCATCGTTTGAAGCCGTGAGTAGAAGTTAGCATACTGTTTCTACATCACGATTTAGTAATGGAATTAAACCTACAAATGCTAATTCTTGTTACTTGAAATTGTTTATCGAAAGTGTAGTCTGTTTGGTTAGTTTCGAAAATCGCTTTGGGTGGAAATATGAAACAGGCTGTTCCAAATTACAACCCCCTTTTTTGTTTTTTAGGTGTCGCCATGTAAAGAAGCAGTTTATGGCCCCAAAAAAGGGGAATGCGACAGAAATAGCTCCCTGAAGATATGGTTCACGCAATTATGGCTGTTAGGGATAAAACTAGAACTCTAAATGAAGCAGCAAGATGTTTCAGTGTACCAAAAGCTACTCTCTTTAGAAAGGTGGCTAGAGAGAATATAGATTTAAATACTTTAACACATGAAACATTAGGGAGAAAACCTATTCTTCCCCAACAAATTGAAAGGGACCTTGTTGAGTATTGCCTATTGATGGAAAAGAAATTTTATGGACTCACTCGTAATGACGTGAGGCGAATGGCTTATTAGCTGGCAGTAAGAAATGGAATCAGCAATCCGTTCACTGACGATATGGCTGGAAGGGCATGGTTCGATCACTTCATGAACAGACACAACAATCAGCTTTCAGTACAAAAGCCTGAAGGAACACCACTAGCTTGGCCCACTGGCTTTAACCGTAGAGTGTCATGATCTTCTAGAAACCGAGTACACTAAACACCGCTATCCTCCTGACCGGATATTCAATGTTGACGAGTCTGGTCCTAATGTGAAAACAAAAATTCGACATGTAATTGGCATGCAGGGAGGAAAAAGAGATTGTTGCCCTAAGTGCGGCAGAGAGGGGACGTCTGGTGACAATCATTGCATGCATGAGTGCAGGTGGGAAATTTATGCCTCCGATGATGATTTTTTCATACACTAATTAAGACAGATTAATGAAAAGTGCATCTCCTGGAGCTATTGGAAAATGTCATCTGTCAGGCTGGGTACAGTCCTGTCTATTCACTGAGTGGTTTACCTACTTCGCTGAACATACAAAACCTACAGCTGAATCCCCATTCTTGCTCATACTGGATATTATTCTCACAACAGAAATATAGATGTCATGATAAAAGCAAAAGATAATCATGTGACCAGTCTCTGCTTGTAACCTCATACTACGCATAGACTACAGTCCCTTGATAGGACTTTCATGGGACCCCTAAAAACATACTACATTGAAGAGATAATGCTTGTACTAAGAACAGGCGGTATGGACACCTACGATATTGCGGAGAAGTTTGGAAAGGGGTACCTCAGAGTCCAAAGTGGTGCAATAGCAGTCAATGGATACAAATGTACCGGAATTTATCCACTAAACAGAGGTATTTTTACAGAAGCAGATAACACTGCAGCTGAACATGAAGCAGAAAAGGTTGCTGACAGTGGTGAAGCACTTTGTGACGATGGAGACGCCAGATGCGATTCGAAGCAAGGCGATGGGGGCGAAGGGAAGAGCAGACAGCGGGTCCATCAACATCTGTAGGCTATGTAAAGGTACAACACGTCTCTCAAGTCCAAAGTTCAAAAAACAAGACATCAAACAGAGGTCGGAAAGCACTTTCGGCTACTGTTTTAACCGGCTCACCCTATAAAAACGATGTGAAGTGTTTCATAGACAAGAAACAAAATACTGAACTGTATCTACGGAAGAAAAGGCATCAATTCAGGTATCTTCCTTTTATAGCCCTACCGATCAACCAGGAACCGCCAAAACGTCAGACAGACATACAAGAGCGAAGACTGTTGACACCGGTAAACGAACACTGTTCTCAACTACGAAAAGAAGTAAGGACGAAAGTTGTAGCGAGGAAGAGGAAATAGAACTATCTTCTGGTAGTTCAAACCTGATAGAATCTGTTGACACCGGTAAACGAACACTGTTCTCAACTACGAAAAGAAGTAAGGACGAAAGTTGTAGCGAGGAAGAGGAAATAGAACTATCTTCTAGTAGTTCAAACCTGATAGAATCTCTTGGGAAAGACATTGCTGAAAACGATGATCCAGACTGTTTGTTTTGTGGTGAGGCATTTAGAAAGTCAAAACCCGGAGAACTTTGGGTTCAATGTGTCATGTGTCAGGAATGGGCTCATATGCTGTGCAGTGGGTGTGAGACTCAAGTGTTCATTTGCGACTTTTGTTCATGAAGAACATTAAACTGTGAACCGAAATTGTTATCTATAGCTCATAAAAACTATTTTACTACAGATTCACATTGTAATTTGAGATTTTTTCCATGTGAGGTCAAAACACCATTTTATAATTTCATTAATAAAAATCTAAACTGGGAATGTATATTTTATTATTTATTTTAAATCTGTTTCGTATTACCACCCCACTTCGAAATGCTCATAATTTACAGAAAGTTAAAAAATCTATTGCAACTATTTATTATGATCAGTTTTCGTCAAAATTTTTATTCATCCTTTGTAATAGATAAATAAACTAACACAGGTGACGTTTTTGACGAAACAGACACATTTTAAATTCAGTATTTTGCATTAAACAAAGAAGTGTTCCATATTACCACCGCTTACCCTACTAATCAAAAGAAAAGCGTTGTTAGCAACATTCTCCTGTAGTTATTGACCGATTTACTTCAGATTTTTACACGATACTCTAATAAACGTTTAGATGAGCATAGGCAACCGCGTCCCAGCTATCTGGTCCACCCAAAATATCTCTGGAACAATAACAGCTATTAGAAAACGACTTTCACGGTATCAATGTAGGGCTGGGGCCCATGAATGTACATATTTGGAAACATTCTAAAACGAAAGCATATGTGTCGTTTAACACAAAATTATGTTTTTTTTAAATGGAACTCTTATATTTTTTCTTCAGAAATCCATAGCATGCTAAAGCACATACACAATGGCTTTGATTGCATCGCAATATTCCCATTACATCCCGAGATATTGAGACGCGAAGTTGACGCTTGAAACACCTGACATGCGCTTCTAGCGTACGTCGTGAGGCTCAGGCGCGAACCCCATGCTGCACGTGAGTTCGTTTCAGTATCTTGTAGGTCCCGTTCCTGCAGATCTGGTGTACACACAGTCCACCGCCTCCCTGCACATTCGTCTGTCTGAAAGGACCCACAATGGCACAAACGCTCAAATAGGGCTTGGAATCTTACGTGATGTGATTGGTGTCTGTGAGGGTACTTGTTTTGGTAAAGCCGTGCTGCCTCTCGACCGTTTCCATCTGCTTGACAGTACACAAACACCATCTTAGTTTGTTGCATATATGAATATCGGACCATTTCCCTGCTTACATTACGACACACAGCCAGTAACACACAGGGTACACGTGGCATGTGTCATTCGTCAGCGCCGTCTACTGCAGTAATGATGCAATTCCGGACACATGTTCATAGAACCTTTCACCTCTAATCCCAGTCAGGAATCCGTCCTTGAATTTTGGATTGCGTTTTTGAGTTACTGGTTGAATTCCTAATTCCTCCGTTATTACTTCCTTTATGTTTTCTTCTTCTACGGTGCAACATTCCAGATATGTTATAAAAGTCTATTTCTGATGCTTCGAGTTGCCATAAAGAATAATTGTACAGACCAGAAACCAAAGAAGCAGATAAAAAAGAACATCTGTAATGAACAGACTACAGAGAAAGTTTTAAAAATTTGACAAACTGAAAATAACCAGGACTAGCGGGAATAAGTACCGAACTGATTAAACACAGAGGAATTATCTTCTAATTAAAACTGTTACCTCTGCTTAACCAGCACTGAGTAAATTGTGAGATACTGGAGGATGGGAAAATAGCAATGATCATTGCAGTTTATAAGAAAGGCGAAAGAAGTAAAATATCTAAACACAGGGACATAAGTATTCCGAACAGTGTTTACAAAATCAACAGCAAAACAATAAATGAATGACTCCGAAATAACTCGAGTGAATTTTAATGGAGGAACGATCTGGTTTCCGAAAGGGAAAATCAAGCATACACCGTGTTTCTGTTATGAAACAAACTTCAGAAGAGACGAAAATTTAATCTGGAAGCATTTACAGATTATGAAAAAGCATTTGACGGAATTCACATAGAAAAGCTGTGGGCAAATAACAGAAAAAGGGCGGAATCCCCAAACATCTGATAGAAGTCTCACAAAGCCTGTATATCAACACCAGAATTAGTTTCGTTACAGGTACGGAGATAACACCTGAAATACAAACAAATAATGGAGGGAAACAAGAGTTTAGCTTGTCACCAACATTATTCAATATCTATACTAACACGATGTTATTCGCGGATGATCAGGTTATCATACAAGACAGTGAATATAAATTACAAATGCTATTACATTAACTAAATGACAGGCACAAGCTGCAATCAGACTATATCTATAAATAAAACTAAAACCATAGCCCTTTTAAGTATTCATCCACTAAGACCAAAAATAGTTCTGAATAGTAAACCGATAGAACAGGTGGCCCATTTCAGGTATTGAGGATGTAACAAGTCATATGATCAAGACACGGATTCATATTATACTATCCAGCGTCCATGTGGCGCAATAAGAACATGTTAGGCTAAAACAAGGAAAAAGACACAACTGAAATTTCATACCATCATCGCTATTCTTACTTTATTGTATGGACAGAAAGTTGGACGCTGAGAAAGAAATAATTGCGGAATAAAATCACATTAAATGAAGGCAATAGCGTAATAAACAGTTACTACGGGATCATAACAGCATATTCGCGAACTGTTTTATTCTTCCGACTCAAAGCATCCTGACAGTATCACCCAATTATGAGAGGGAGTTCCAGCCCTCAATGTGAGAGTGCGATTCTGCCTTCAAAGATTTTTACCTAATTTACTTTGTACTTAAGCGGAAGTCAATATGAAACACATATGGCCCTAATATGCTATCGTTATCTGCCACTATCGACTGGCGAATGCTTTAAAAACTCTAATTCATACATGCAAGTCACTCTTTCATCTGAAATGCATTAAAAACAGCATAGACAATGAACGAATCAATACTAGAGTAAGCAGAAGACTGCCATAATGCCTGAGCGCTGTGCTGCTATCTGTTGGCGAAGTGTTTTAATAGTTGTGTGGCACGGCGTACAAAAGAATCCCAAGACAACAATCGATTTTGTTTAACTTTTTTTTAAGTTCTCCTGATTAATAGTTGAAATAAGACGCACCTTCAAACTACATACTTCTTGTTATTCAAACTGCTATAAGCCAACGTGGAATCGCTCTATTTATGACGTGAATTTTCTCACTCGTTAACCTACTTCATTGAAAAAGCTATATAATCCCGCGCAAGAATTAAAGTTCACTCGATCAACTGGTGTCCTGAAGTTGTAATTTTTGGAAGACTCGGATTGCTAATTAGTGATTCGAGTCTGCAAAAATTCTGAGTTGAGTTACTTAAACAATAACGCAAAGCATTAACGGTTTGTCAATATATATTGTCAACGGAATTCATGCATCAACTGTTAGCTCCCCTTTTACGTAATCTTAGCTAACGTTAACTTCAAAACATTAATAAATATCAGACGCGTAACCTGTAGCCTGGCGCCATTCATATATCCACCAAATTAGGAAAAATTGGGGCATAATTTATAATGATTTTTAGGAATGTCCTTCTAGGGGACATAGTAGCAAGGAACAGAAAAGTTCCCACCTGTAGAGGTTGAGCATCTTCCTCCCCCACCCATTGATTTAATTTTTTTACTCTTTTCTTTGCAAATTTTTACGAAAAATACTTCATTTTTCGAAAAACTCTATTACAATAAAAATATATATTTGCGGCGAATTTCTGCTCAAAGAAGATCATACGCATGTTTCAGCAACATAGCCCATATTAGAGAGACGCCGTCTCGTAGATCAAAAACCTGTTAATTTGGCATTATTTTCCACTTCCGTTCCTCCACAATTATTTGCCTGTTGCCAGTGGCAAGAAAAACCTCAAGGAGGGGGCGCTACAGATATCTTGAGCTACCTTTACTTTTACTGTAATAATAAATAATCAAGTCACATGCAAAGTTTAAGAAAGTTTTTTTTTTACTGATTGTACACATATACAAGTCAATGCCATCTTATGATACAAAAAGGTTACAAGTGTGGTTCTCGTTCTTCAATGATGCGCCTGTTCTTCTCAGCAAATTGGTTAATTACATCGTCAATGTTGTTGTTGTTGTTGTCCTCAGTCCTGAGACTGGTTTGATGCAGCTCTCCATGCTACTCTATCCTGTGCAAGCTTCTTTATCTCCCAGTACCTACTGCAACCTACATCCTTGTGAATCTGCTTAGTGTACTCATCTCTCGGTCTCCCTCTACGATTTTTACCCTCCACACTGCCCTCCAATGCTAAATTTGTGATCCCTTGATGCCTCAAAACATGTCCTACCAACCGATCCCTTCTTCTAGTCAAGTTGTGCCACAAACTTCTCTTCTCCCCAATCCTATTCAATACCTCCTCATTAGTTACGTGATCTATCCACCTTATCTTCAGTATTCTTCTGTAGCACCACATTTCGAAAGCTTCTATTCTCTTCTTGTCCAAACTAGTTATCGTCCATGTTTCACTTCCATACATGGCTACACTCCAAACAAATACTTTCAGAAACGACTTCCTGATACATAAATCTATATTCGATGTTAACAAATTTCTCTTCTTCAGAAACGCTTTCCTTGCCATTGCCAGTCTACATTTTATATCCTCTCTACTTCGACCATCATCAGTTATTTTACTTCCTAAATAGCAAAATTCCTTTACTACTTTAAGTGTCTCATTTCCTAATCTAATTCCCTCAGCATCACCCGATTTAATTTGACTACATTCCATTATCCTCGTTTTGCTTTTGTTGATGTTCATCTTATATCCTCCTTTCAAGACACTGTCCATTCCGTTCAACTGCTCTTCCAAGTCCTTTGCCGTCTCTGACAGAATTACAATGTCATCGGCGAACCTCAAGGTTCGTCAATAGGACAATCAATGTCAGTTTGAGTGTTCAACAGAGCTAAGTCATTAAGTCGATCCTTCTTCACTGTCGACCGCAGTCATGTCTTTGTACGCTGCAATGTCGAAAAACTTTCTACTATAGCATTAGATGCAGGTAGACAAGCTCTAGGCAAGTGGCCCGCCAACATGGTGTACCCCAAAGTTCGATTATATGTGTCCTACATGACAGCCGCTAATATCCCTGTCATCGCCAACGAGTGCAAGGATTATCGACAGTGCATTTCCCTCTACAGATAGCATATTGTCGACGGTTATGGGGTTTCTATCATCAGTCGTTTTTACCGACGTGTGAACGAGTACATTTTGTCCCATGGAGGCCACTTTAAACATCTGTTGTGACTTGGATGCCATGTAACTCTTTACTGTGTTCCGGGACGATTTTTTGTCATTGCGTGCAACCGTCCATTTTGGGACATGTTCATAGGAACTTTTTCCCTCAATTTCCAGTCAGAAATCCGTCTCAGCAATTTGTTAGTTATACTAATGTTCACCTTGAATGCCCAGCAAGTCACGTTACAGTGCGTGTCGGAGTACTCAGTAGGACTGCGAATGAACTGGAATTTCTTTTATGATTTTCCTGTCGTATTTATGTTATATCAACGATGAAAAATAAGTTGCTTGTATCTGCTTGGAACGCATGGTGTCTGGAAACTTCTGTGTCCTGCGTAACGCCTCTCTTGTACCGTCTGACAACAGACTTTTAGAAGTATCTCCGTAAATTGTAGTATTCACGTTGCGCCTCAAACACAGTAGAGCGTCTGAATATACCTACTTTATGAGCTTCCTTTTTTTTTTTACAAGTTTGCCGACATAGTCAACCAGGAGACGGGTAAATTTTTTAGTTTATGTTATGGACTGAAAACCCACGAAGTCAAGATGGCACATGAAATCTTCTTTATTTGGACTGATCACTGATTTCGGCTAAAAATTTAGCCATCTTGAGATCATAAACCATTCTTGTTTAGTGTTGGTGGCATTGCGGTTTCACACAGGGTTAAAATCTTCCTTAAAATGACAAGATCCATACGTGACAAAATGAAAAGTAGCTTTTCATGGTTCACGGCCAGTGTAATTGAATGATGGTCATAAAACGAAGATGCTACACCCTTACAACCTAGTAACTGACCAATACTATTTACATTATTTTGTAACAGAGATCATCGTATGTATGTTGTTGTGATGTTATAGCGCCCATATTCATCTTTCAACAATAAACGATAGTGGCATACTGGGGCTATACATTCCTGGCGTTCGTCAATTCTAAACCGGATCCCAAGTGCTTCCTTCGAAGACTTGATTGCAATATTCGAAGGAAGTACTTAGGATCCGCTTTAGGATTCACAACATCCAGAAACATATGGCCCCAGTATGCCAATATCATTTATTGTGGAAGGATGCATATGGGATCTGAAGATGGCATAATGAAATGCTAAAACTGGTAGTCAAAATAATATAAAACAATATCTTAATTGTACGGCTGTTGACGAATTCCGTTGTTAAATATTTGTCAGGCGCTTTCCCATGTCCACAATGAATCAACAGAGATTATTTATACTATGATCTCTGTTACGAACTGGTGTCAATATTGATTCTGTCAGTTACTAAGCTGTAACTGCATAACACGTTTGTTTTATGGTCATCGTTCAGTTACACTCAACACGAACAATGAAAAGGTCTGTTATGTCTGTATGGATGTTATAATTTTAAGAAAGGTTTTGAAATATGTGGAGTGGTAATGGCCCCAACACTAACCAAGAATGTTTAATAATCTGAAGATGTTTGTCGTTGTGGCCTTCAGTCCGAAGACTGGTTTGATACTGATCTGCGTGCTACTTTATCCTGTGCGAGCCACTTCGTCTCCGAATAACTACGGTGTGTTACATTTCCGCCTGGGACGGAGTTTTTCTCCGTTCAGGGACTGGGTGTTGTGTTGTCCTCCTCCTCATCGTCGTCTGATCGACACGGAAGTCGCCGAAGTGGCGTCAACTCAAAAGACTTGCACCAGGAGAACGGTCTATCCGACGGGAGGACCTAGCAACACGACGTTTCATTTCACCGGCCGGACAATGTATTAAGTGTTTTTGAATTGAAAATGTCTTATGACTTTTAGCTATGAAGTCATAAAAGGAAGTTAATGAAATGCTTTTAAGGCCGACTACAGAACAGACTCCGTCAAACGTATCAGTAATAAACTTTCTAGAAAATTTAATAGCAAATGATTTTAGATGTATTTTCTTCTCAGTGGAAAACCTTACATCTTCTATCTGCTGCGATGGTAGCCCCGAATATCCGTCGTAGGTTTCTAATTGTTGACTGTGTCGCGTAATGAAAGAAACTCATATTTCGATGCAGTAGGAAGAAGTGTTTGTCCAGTAAATAGACATACACTGTATTTTACTTGACGTTATTTATATTAACCCAAAATCCAATATAACTAACAAATTTGTTAAAATAGGAAGAGTGATAAAATGTTCGCGTCCACTCTTCATCACGACGCACCACAGTCTGCTCTCGTCCTGCTAACTTAAGAAAAGTGACAATCACATCTGTCTCATCTAACATCTTTTGCAGCGCATTGCTTCTCTTTCTGCGTTTCGCATACCTCTTTGGAAACATCTAGCAAGCGCCATTACACATATCTGCTACTGTGGGCTGTGGATTCATCTGCATAGCACACTGTAAACAATATACTTTTCTCATTAATATATACAAATTTATACATTTTCCTTTTTTTACCCAGAGGGGCAAGTACAGTCACCTGCTTTCATAGGCAAATGATTCGAAACCTTTGTTTTGGCAGTTCAATTGTTGTCATATTTGTCCATTACTCTTTGATACACTATTTGACTAATGTGTATCAGCTATGCGTTAACTCGACTTTATCAAATCCCTTATGTCACATATTTTACCAAAATTTTACTTACACTCTATTAAAATTACAAATAAATCAATTACTTTACATATATAAGGAGAATATTGAAATTTTGTTTCATATCGTGTAGAATTTTTCTCATTCAAATAAATATTTATCTCTCTTTATTTACATTTATGACAACTGCGTCTTGTAAGTAAGCTTTTCTGCAACTATTTTTTAAACTGGGGGTATGTTGAGTTAAAAGCGGGTAATTTGACGTTCCTGCATCTCCACTGTATCCTGAGACCGAAGGACCCTGCTGTACCTGTTTCGTCTGTAGCAAATCTTCGTCGACATTCAGATACGTTATACAACTTACGTTCTGCTCTTTCAAGCGCATTTGCACATTCTTACACATCTGCTGTCACCTAAATTTGGTTTTCACGTGTTTACAAGATATACATGCACATGAACATGTTTACAAAGACATGAAACAAAACTCATACAGGCACAGTTACAAGAAAATCTTATCCATATTCTAATTCGAGGTTCCTCTTAATTTATTTTTGCAGCAGCAGTCTCAACAAAGCTAAGTGTTAGCAGCAGGCGCATTAATTTCTCTGTTCTCTATCTCACAGCCAGTTTAGCTATTGAGTCCGAATTTAGCGAGATCGTGATAAAGAAGTCAGCTAGTGATGTTGAGTCTACAGGGAGTGTGAGTCAGCCTCAAAGCCCACACGGAATGGCGGGAGAAGAAACAGAAGCTAGTGTAGTGACTATGCTTAGACCATTAATGAGCCAAATGGGGGTATTCAGAATTGAATTAAGAACTGATATGGGGGATTTCAAGACTGAATAAAAAATGATTCAAGTGGCTCTAAGCACTATGGGACTAAAAATCTTAGGTCATCAGACCCCTAGACTTAGAAGTACTTAAACCTAACTAACCTAGGGACTTCACTCAGAGCCATGCCCGAGGCAGGATTCGAACCTGCGACTGTAGCAGCAGCGCTGTTCCGGACTGAAGCGCCTAGAATCGCTCCGCCACAGCGGCTGGTGACTGAATAAATAACTGATATGGTGTATATTGAAAGTTTTTTGGGGGACAAAAATCAGAGAATTGAATGATCAATTGGGGGATTTATCAGAGAACTTTGATGAGGGAGAAAAAAATTTTAATGTTAAGATGGATGAAGTTGCTGTTGAATTAGTGGGTATAATTGATTCAGACAGGTAGCTGTGTGATACAAGGAATGATTAGACAAGACAAGCAGTGATTGATGTGAACTGGAAGATTGTGGCTAGTTGTGATAAAACCAGAACTTTGTTAGGTCAACTGGCAGAGACAGCAAGCGACCTAAGAAAGGAAACTGAAAATGTTGCTGCTGTTAATGTAAAGAGTAATGTAGAAACTGACAAGTGAACAGTAGATTAAGTTATGAAGGATTATGCCAGGCTAATGGAAGGTTGGGGTGGCCTATGATACAAGTAACCAGTGGTAAGACTTTTTCACAGGAATGCAAGTATCATGTTCCAGACTTTTTGGCAATGTGGAAGAATTGTTGTATTGATGGTATGAGTGACAACAGCATATTAAACTGGTAAAAAGACTGTTGGAGGGGTCTGCTCATACATAGGCAAATCAATGTAGTGAACAAGTTAAATCAGATAGTATATTTGAGCAGTTTTTCTAAATAGGTATTGGAGCCAAGCAATACAATGCAGATTACAGAATGATTGTTTGAATGGGCCAGTTTACAGAGGAGGCACGCAAACTATGAGAGAATTGTTTCAGGAGGAATTAAGAAAGTTGGTTCATTTGGATAAGCCAGGGGAGTTTTGACAGAGATCTCTTCTCTAAGGAGAAGGTTACCTGAAAAAGTACAGTGGCAACTGATTCATTGTCCAACAGATTCTACAGAAAATTTCTTAGATTTTATTAAGAGGATTGACCAGGCAATGTGCTATAAACCAAACTCTGGGGGTAAAAAGTCAGGGAATAATCAGAGGAATAATGGAGAGAGAAAAAATAATGTGAGTTGGGGTAATAACCACCATAATTCAAGCAGGGAAGGAAATCAGAATGGTAATATGAGAGAAAACAGAGATGGAATTCAAAATGAAACTTGGAGGAATGACAGGGAAAGATTTAGTGATGACATCAGGTTTCAGAGGGCTGCATGGGGAAATGGAAACAGGAGTGATCAAAGGCCAATGCAGGAACAGAGAGATGGGAGAGGAGAAATCAATGCAAGGGGACCACAGGGACCTAATTCTGTAAACTGAGATTTGTTCCAAACAGGGTCCAATTTGGGACAATAAACCGTGCACGAAATAGGACCATGAGATGGGGAAATAATTGTGGGGGGAAATAGTGGTGGATATTCTAATAGTTTTAGGCAAAATAATGGGAGGTATTTTAATGAAAGCAAAAGCAGCGGAACAAAGAAAGAGAAAGAATAGAATAAGAATTATATGCAAACTAACAGGAGGTTTGTTGATCATGACAAAAATAAACAAGTGAGGGAAGAAAGGATTTGTGGAATGGAGGCAATTATGGGTAATGATAACATGCTTGGAGGCTGGTTTAATCAGCATGATAAGAGGAGGGCCTTTAGAAATAAAAATTATAGGAAATGTAGGAATCAGAAGGGAGAAATAAATGTTAGCACTTTGTAAAATAAAAGGGATCTGAATTTGGCGGATAATGATGCAAGTAGTATTGGCTTGGTAATTATGTTAAGTAATGAGCATGTAAGAGCTGTGCAACCTGTGGGAGAAAATGTGTGCTGTGACGTGGAGAAAATGTATGTGAATGACAATAGAAATAGCAATGTGTTGAATGCAATGGAACTTTCACCAGTGGTAAGCGGTATAAATTATGTGCAGGCCACCATGCTTGTTTCAAATATTGTAGATGGGGATATACAGGAAGATAGTGCTCCAGCAGTGTGAATGTATTAAATAGTGAGAAGGTAGTAGATCCTGTATCAGATGTTATCAGGGGAATGGTGTTGATTTGTGGTACAGGGTTGCAGAATGTGTTGTTAATGTATGTTGAGGAGGCTCACTCAGTCCAGTAATGACAGGGAATGTACCAGTGAGCAGGCTATAGTTCCTGTAACCGATGATCCAGCAGCAGTTGTGGGTGAAGTTTTTAATGTACAGAATGGAGCTACAGGTGTTGATATTGTGGTTAAAACTGTGAGGGTTTCTGTTGATTCAGGTCTGTTGCTAATGGTATGAGTGAACAAGCTGGGCAGACACATTTTTTTCAAGCAAACATCGGAGTATAAGGATGAGAGTGATTTTGATTCTTATAATCATGTAGCCAGGGAAAATGGTTTCAGAAGTGCACACCTGACGATTGGGAGATTAGCAAACATGATTATGTTAGGTAAATCAGGGATTTATGTAGGAAGAGTGGGTTGTTCAAACATGCATACAAGGAAATAGTTAAAGACGTTAAGTCATTTGATGAAGAATGTTTATTTATGATGAGAAAAGGTGGTATACGTGATAATAATACTGTGAATAATGGTACAATTAGCGTGGAAGGTGATGATGTTGATGAAATCCAAAATTTCAAAGTGTATAATGATGAAGAACAGATAAACGTGCATGAGGAGCTAAATACTGAATCGATTGGGAAAGATGAGTGTAATTAAGATATTGATGACTGCGGTAATTTTGTGAAGTCGCACCAGCAATTGACACCAGAGACCTGGGAGGAAGAAGAATACAGAGTTGCTAGCAAGCTAGGTGGATTGAGTGTAGGAAACTCTGAAATTAAAGAGGCCTTTAATATTTTTGGGGGATAAGGATATTGAATCCTTTAGTGAAGAGCAGGTGTGCACCATGACTAAAGATTGCATACATTATACAGAGGAGGACTTGTTGGCAGAAACAGAACTGAAGCAGGATTTTATTGAAAAGGTGCAGCCAATAATAACTGTTGGTGTGGGAGGAATCTGTGAAACTGTTTTGGTGGATACTAGAAGTTGTTCTGTGTCTGGGATGTCTGAGAGCTTTTATGATCATATTAAGAACAGGGAAACAGTGTAATTTCCAGGCACAGGGGTGAGAATTAAAAATGCTACAGGAACTTTCAGTGAACCAGTGAGAAAGGAGGTAGTTGTAGATGCAAACATTGGAGGTGAAGTATTTAGTCACTCATTTTTGGTAGTCCTAAATTTAAGTATGAATATGGTGTTGGGGTTTGATTTCCTGAGTAAATATGAGGCATACGTAGATTGTAAGGACTTGATGGTGGAACTGAATACTGTTGAGGGATGAAAAAGGCCACTAGTGGGACTATGGTAAAAAATTGGAGTCCTACTACAATGAAACTGGTAAGCCAAAAGCACTGCTCTCTAACAATGGGTCCCAATTCACCTCCAAGGCATGGGAGAACTTCATGGAGCAGAGAGGCATGGAACATGTCAGGATCTCAGTTTACCACTCGGCAGGGAATCCAGCTAAGAGGTACATGCGCGAGTTTGGATGATTGTGCAGGACATACTGCAGCCATAGACATACCATCTGGGCAGAATATGTGGCCAAGTTTGAGAATATCACGAACAGCGTGAAAATCAGTGCCTTTGCGTTCACACCTCGTGAAGTAACGTGGAATAAAAAGCCAGATAACTTGATAGCAGAGGCAGTGAGCTATCCACCAGGCACACCTATTTCTGAACTGGAGAGACTGAAGATAATTACTGGACAACTGTAAAAGGGGTTTTACAGAGGAAACATAGGCATGATTTAAGATACAAGCCTACAAAGTACAATGTGGGTGACCTAGTATTAATAAAGACAAAGTAATGGTCAAAGGACTTAGATGGTGAGATCAAAAAGCTTTTTGAATTGTACCTTGGCCCATTTGTTGTGGTAAGCTGCCCTCACCCAAATGCTTACAGGTTGGAGTATCCTAAGTCACATAAACCTTTGGGACTCAGGAATGTAACTGAGCTGCGGTTGTACGAACAGCCACTGTAATGGGGTTGAATCCTTTTTCTTGTATTACTAGTAGGTGTTTACTTAGTGGTGCTTATTTATTGAGTATAATTTATAATGTGTATGTTAGCCACGTTTTTTTCTTTTTTTGCAAGGGCTTCCTTGCTGTGTACTATTTGCATTTGTGTTTAGTTTTAAGAATTTTCTGGATGGCCTAGTGGTTTTTATGTTTATCTTGGAAAAAGTATAGTGGTACCTGAGGTTGTGGAACAGCTGGCTGACACAGCTAATTCTCTCGTGATATTTAGTGATACAGGCTACAACAGTTGTAGTCACTTGTCGCGCCTCTCCACAGCGTACTTTTTTGATTTTATATGTAGTTTATGTCGCATATCATTTTAGTTAACCGTCTATTGCTTATTGTTGCGTGCACAAAATATAACATACAATTCTCACTATTAGTTTCTATAGTTGTAAAACTTTAACTTTGTGCGCCTCGACCTATTATGTGGGGATATGCACAACACTAAGAGATTTCCTGCTGTGAACGTGTGATCTTTAATTTGCAAACTATTTTCACATATCCCTGATCTGGCCTTTTAGAAATGGCACACGGTATCATGACTGTAACTAGTTATGAAACTGAACATGTCCTTCTCTACTTTCATCTCTGAAATGCACTGAAAATTACTCTTATTTACACATACAGAAGTTACAGTATGCTATGTTCGCTAAACATAATAGCTGCAACTAACTCATTGTCCATATCTTCCTCATACTACACATTTTTCGCTCAGTGCCTGATTTCACTCACGAGGGGAATCACAACACCTTTCCATCTTACAATTATTTAAAAACCCCAAGTGAGGATCAGCAAATATAAAGTAGCGCATAAACATTTTAAAGAAAACATAACATTTGGTCATACTGACAGAACAATATAAAATTATTTAAACAAATTTTCACTTATATATATTAATTTTTGTTTGCCTCCAAGTGAGGCAAAGTGCATAACTAATAAAGACAATGCATTGCAGAGGATTAAACCAGGATAGCAAAGTTTTTACAAAGAGAAAAGCAAACTCTCTTATGGTATCGATACAATCAAATAATATTTACAACAGTTTAACTACAGAATGTGAAATAAAACAAAAAGGCAAAATTACTTAATAGGGCCTTAGAGGTCTGGTGTTACATCTGGTACACCAAACTCCAAAAATCAGTTGTTTACTATCGCTTGCAGCGACCATTGGTGCGTGTTGATTTGGAATAGCCACCATCTTTACATGCTTTGAAAAATGATCTATTATTGTGAAAACGAATCTGTTCCCCAATTATATTCGCTTAAAAGGTCCTAAGACATCAATCCCCAGCAAAGAAAATGGACATGTCGCTTCTGGTAATCGTTGTAGCTGTATCTGTTTCCGACTCAAATCTGCTCTCTGCGCATATGGTACACAATTCTTGACATACTGATCTACATCTACTTTCCTACCTCTCCACCAATACCTCTCCGCCACTCTCCAATTCATCTCTCTACATCCTCCATGACCAGATAATACGTAATCATATGCTTCCTTTAAAATCTCATCCCTCACCTTCGCTGGCACTACTGCCCTTGGCCCTAACTTCGTTTCCCTGCACAGAAGACCATCGTACATATTAAATTGTGGCTGTGTCCGATACAATTTACAATCGTCAGCATCCTGTAATTCTTGCCATACTGCTAGGTCATAACCTATGGCTTCTACTTTTACAACCTTCCTATTTAGTGCATCTGCAATACTGTGCTTCTTCCCAGGCTTGTGCCTCACGGCCAATCTAGCGAGGCTAGTGGACAGATCCTTCAATCCCAGCAACCACTTCAACGCCGCATGATCTGTCACTCCCGAAATCTTCTCCCATATAAATAACATTTAAAATATTTGATTCTATAGATTATGCTAAGCATCTCCCTCTCAGTTGTTGAGTAATTCCTCTTTGCTGCATTCAACTGCCTAGACCTTAAAGGCTACAGTATTTTCTTTCGCATCAGTTTCCTGACCAAGAACACACCCCAATGCTTGATTTGATGCATCGCATGCTAGTATTAACTCCTTTTCAAAATCTGGAAACACAAGAACCGGACTTGGTGTTAACACTTGTTTCAGTTTATCAAACGCTTTCTGACTCTCTTCTGTCCACTCAAATTTCACACCATTCCGTACCAATCGCATCAATGGCTGTGCTAAATCGGCAAAGCCCTTCACGGACTTTCGTTAGAAATTGCAAATTCTGATGAATGACTGCCCTTTCTTAATTGTTTTCGGTTCTTGAAAATCGCTTACAGCCCGTACCAACTTAGGATCTGTTCGCACTCCATCTTTACTGAAGATGTGACCCAAATATTTTACTTCTTCTAATGCAAAATGACACTTCTCCAGGCTCAACGACAAACGAGCCACTCTTAAGCTCATAGAGACTTTCCTTAACCGCTGTCTATGTTGCCTGAAAACACTATAATGTCATCCAAATAGACAAGACACTGCAATGATTTCAAATCCCTCAAGACACTGTCTAGCAACCTCTGAAACATTGCCGAGGCGTTTTTCAAACCGAATGGCCTCCAGGTGTAGAGAAAGCAGTTTTGGAACGATCCTCTGCAGCCACCTCTAACTGATGATAACCCCTTGTCAAATACATCGTAGGAAAGTACTAGCATTGTCCTATGTGATCCAAACGACATGTTTGGAATGCGGTATGCATCCGTTACTGTCTAATTATTGAGGTATTTCTTTGTTCCATCCATAGATTTTTTAGGCACAATGACAATGCCCGCTCCCCAGCAGCTATTACTATGCCTTATAATGCCATCCCACGTCGGCCTAAGAGGTTTGAAAC
This sequence comes from Schistocerca gregaria, assembly GCF_023897955.1. Classification (NCBI taxonomy): domain Eukaryota; kingdom Metazoa; phylum Arthropoda; class Insecta; order Orthoptera; family Acrididae; genus Schistocerca; species Schistocerca gregaria. The sequence goes on from NC_064927.1 coordinate 427,813,325, forward strand.
AATGACCTGCTGTGGACTGGAACACTGGAGCCCCATCTGATGCCGCGTGTAGCCAGTGGTGTGACATGCGTGCTGTCTAGGAGAGCTACCACACTTGAATGAATCTCATTAGAAAATGGTACCTACAGGGTGTTTCAAAAATGACCGATATATTTGAAACGGCAATAAAAAGTAAACGAGCAGCGATAGAAATACACCGTTTGTTGCAATATGCTTGGGACAACAGTACATTTTCAGGCGGACAAACTTTCGAAATTACAGTAGTTACAATTTTCAACAACAGATGGCGCTGCAAGTGATGTGAAAGATATAGAAGACAACGCAGTCTGTGGGTGTGCCATTCTGTACGTCGTCTTTCTGCTGTAAGCGTGTGCTGTTCACAACGTGCAAGTGTGCTGTGGACAACATGGTTTATTCCTTAGAACAGAGGATTTTTCTGGTGTTGGAATTCCACCGCCTAGAACACAGTGTTGTTGCAACAAGACGAAGTTTTCAACGGAGGTTTAATGTAACCAAAGGACCGAAAAGCGATACAATAAAGGATCTGTTTGGAAAATTTCAACGGACTGGGAACGTGACGGATGAAAGTGCTGGAAAGGTAGGGCGACCACGTACGGCAACCACAGAGGGCAACGCGCAGCTAGTGCAGCAGGTGATCCAACAGCGGCCTCGGGTTTCCGTTCGCCGTGTTTCAGCTGCGGTCCAAATGACGCCATCGTCCACGTATCGTCTCATGCGCCAGAGTTTACACCTCTATCCATACAAAATTCAAACGCGGCAACCCCTCAGCCCTGCTACCATTGCTTCACGAGAGACATTCGCTAACAATATAGTGCACAGGATTGATGACGGCGATATGCATGTGGGCAGCTTTTGGTTTAATGACGAAGCTTATTTTTACCTGGATGGCTTCGTCAATAAACAGAGCTGGCGCATATGGGGAACTGAAAAGCCCCATGTTGCAGTCCCATCGTCCCTGCACCCTCAAAAAGTACTGGTTTGGGCCGCCATTTCGTCCAAAGGAATCATTGGCTCATTTTTCAGATCCGAAACTATTACTGCATCACGCTATCTGGACATTCTTCGTGAATTTGTGGCGGTACAAACTGCCTTAGACGACACTGCGAACACCTCGTGGTTTATGCAAGATGGTGCCCGGCCACATCGCACGGCCGACGTCTTTCATTTCCTGAATGAATATTTCGAAGATCGTGTGATTGCTTTGGGCTATCCGAAACATACAGGAGGCGGCGTGGATTGGCCTCCCTATTCGCCAGACATGAACCCCTGTGACTTCTTTCTGTGCGGACACTTGAAAGACCAGGTGTACCGCCAGAATCCAGAAACAATTGAACAGCTGAAGCAGTACATCTCATCTGCATGTGAAGCCATTCCGCCAGACACGTTCTCAAAGGTTTCGGGTAATTGCATTCAGAGACTACGCCATATTATTGCTACGCATGGTGGATATGTGGAAAATATCGTACTATAGAGTTTCCCAGACCGCAGCGCCATCTGTTGTTGACAATTGTAACTATTGTAATTTCGGAAGTTTGTCTGCCTGAAAATTTACTGTTGTCCCAAGCATATTGCAACAAACGGAGTATTTCTATCGCTGCTCGTTTAGTTTGTATTGCCGTTTCAAATATACGGGTCATTTTTGAAACACCCTGTATCTATACGCGGCTGTGTGCCTCTATTTCACTAATGCACTGCTTTGCGTCACATACGCATAACAAATAGGTTGGCCAGTGGCCCCCTTCTGCCTGTGACTTGCGCCATGCAAACTGCTGTGTATGCCTTCTCTGGCAGTTCTATGCCCCTATGGCCTATATTTGCCTTCGCAACTGCTGGTATTAGTAACTCACTGCAATCCGGCCCTCACCTGACTGTAATTTGTGCTCAGGATATCGCACAAACCTAACTTTCCCTACCCTAAACGGTGGTGCCGCTGCAGTAGATAGAACACTAACGTGACGACTCTCTCAAATTGTGTAACTTCAAATATAGTTTCTTGGTTTAGTGGTTACAATGAATGGTCCAATCCTGGCCTACATCGTGTACTGAAAATCGATAAACACCTGCAGAAACTTTCAAGTCCTTCCCTGAACCTGAAAATAGGTATGATTAATGCCCTACTAACATGTTTAAATGAATACATCAACCGCATCGCTTCTGCACTAGATGAAACATCTTGAATCCGTGCTGAGGAAGAGTAGCTACTCCACTATTTTGCAAGACCTAACACATGGTGATGTGGCATACATCGTCATGATAATGTACATTTGCAAATATGGAGTACAGATTACTTGCAAGCCTACCAAGAAGATTAGAGGTTCTCTTATCGACAGAGGACAAAAGGGACGTACTCGAAACGCCGGGAGTACTCCGGGTACAGTGCACATGAGGGAAAGCCTGTGTTTTTATGACGAGCATAAACGGTACTGCAGGCTGGAAAAGGTATAGAAATAGGATGTGGTGGGGTGCGCTCTGTGTGAGACTGTCCACACAATAAAATTTTCCAACACGTGAGTTCTCACTGTGGAGAAGCCATTGAAATTATTGGTATGGCAGTAGTTTTAAAAAGATAAAAGAAGGATTCAAGGCAAACGGATCACGCTGCAGCTGTGTAATAAGAGGAGAGCCGCAGTGATAATGACTGGTCATATGTTGGCGCAGGAAGTTTCGAGGAGACTCCAAAAGAAAGTTACACGTTATTGTGGCAAGCCAAGTAACTTCTCTTTGCATGCTGTAGTGCACTTCGTAGCGTGTCACGACATGTAGGCTATGCTCCATTCCACTTCGGTAGTATTATCGAACAATTAATTAAAAAAATGACGATGATGGAAAACTTTACCGATTATTTTTTTGTGTGTAACTGATTTCATGAGATAACGTTGATAGGGGGCTGTAAATAATTTCATGGGCATTCCTCTGGTACCTGAATGTCATGAACCCGTAAGTTTGAAATTATATGGGCGCGTTGTCATCAGAGATGCTGTTCATCTGGGAGGTTTTCTTGGACCATCTCTGCTTTGCAAGATGGGTGGGAGATGATGCGCTCTGTTAATCGGGAGATGAGACACAGTGGCCGGCAGTAGTGTGCCATGAGTAATAGTACAGTAAAGGCCCATTGAGATGAGGAGAGAAATTAAAGAGTTTTGAGAAGAATATTATATTATGATTATTTTTTATGAATAATAGAAGAGGATTTAATTTAAGCCAAATGATTTCGTATCTTGTACTTTATCGCGTCAACTTGTGGTTGCGAATTATTGGCTCAGACATCCAGAGAATTGAGTGTAGGGAAAAGATAAATAGCCACGCATAATTTTTGATTTGAATATGGGAGCAGAAATAATTGATGAATATTTATTTTTGAAAAAAAAATATCATTTGATATTAAAGACTACTTACGTTTGTCCGCTCGAGAACTGTAATTTTTGTGTGTAAATGTTTGTGGAGCAAAGAAATAGAGAATTTCTCAACACAAAACTTTTCTAATCAGAAAACTAATTACATTTGCAGTTATAACTGAATCGGTAGTTGGAAGAAGGGAGCAAACACGGAAAACAATAAATCGAGTTTTTGCCGAATTCGAGTCATTAAAGGGTACACGTAAGTATAGAATACAAGAAACGAACGAAAACCAACCCACCAAGCCTTGAAAATCAGGTCTGAATGTTCGGTAAGTTGGAAGAAGGAAACAAAGACTCGATTTATTTCTGTCTTCCGACTACTGCCGAGCATGGCCAACAGACGGCAGCAGGCCATGGAACAAGTTTGTTCTTGCTCCATCTGCTGGATATCTTTTTAACTAGTTAGTTTGCAAACAGTTGATTAATGTGATTACGTGTTTGTGTAGAACTTTTACTAATCCCTAATTTCTTCGTACTACAACATACTTTTATGTCATCGATTTCCTAGAGTGATGCTCAAGTGGCTTCATCGTTCATAAACAAGGAGTTCGCGATGTTCACTTCTATAAACGTGAAGTACAGAAGAAGCGACGTCATCTTGGTTAACAATATGTGAGTACCTCCACAGGTAACACTATTCCTGGATAATCAAACACCAACATTTCGTGTTCTAGCAAATTGAAATGTAAAGACAACTTCCCTCCTGGGGAGAAGAAATATTTTATGCCATAAAAAATAAAGCGCTTTTCCGTTTGACTTCTTCAATTGCTTCTGCAAAATCTGCAATTGATATATGCGGTAAACACATGAACCGGGGTAATGTGTTAGCTCCACAAACACTAGGTTCCATTGATGATTATATGCATGAGTTCCCAATACACCATTCTCGTTACTATAGTAAGGAAGTTAAATATCTAAGTGCTGAGCTGGACATAAAAACTTTGAACCGTCTGTTTTGTGAGAAATATCCTCATTACGCATTTAGTGTCAAATACGATTTTTATCGGAAATATTATAATGAGAACCAAGGATATAGATTTGGGAGGCTCCAAATTGACGTCTGTAGCACATGTGAGGAATTGGAAACGAAGATCAAATCACCAGTTGTCAACGACACCGCAAAACGTGTCGCAGTCGCTGAAAAGATGGTCCGTTTAAGTCGAGCCAAGAAATTTTACGCCAAACAAAAATAAGTGTTTGCAAATGTGCAGTGAAAAAGATAGAAGTAGGATGCCTGGTCTTTGACTACATGCAAAATCTTCCACTGCCGAAAATTCCAGTGCAAGAGATGTTCTCTCTAAGAAAGCTTTGGTTGTACATTTTCTGTATCCATGATGTGAAAACAGGATCAGCAAATTTCTACACATATCCAGAAGGTGTGGCTAAAAGAGGCCCTGAAGAGGTATGTAGCCTACTTTGGTTGAAGATTCAGGACATGAGTCCAACTGTTAAAGAACTTCACACTTTTAGCGACGTTTGCGGTGGATAAAACCGAAATAATATTGTCCTCAGTTTTCTACTTGCCTTGGTATCACTTGGATGTTTTGCTACAATTCACCAATATTTTCCTGTTCGTGGACATTCGTTCCTGCAGTATGATAGGATCTTTGGTACAGCCAAGCATAAAATTAGGAAAATGGACAGAATATACACTCCGGACGAGTACTGTGAATTGATACAAACAGCGAGAGAATCAGGATATTCTGCGAGAAAGTGACTTCAGAACAAATCGTGAACTATAAGGATTACCCCCAGGCACATCTCAGTAACTAGCTCTAGCTCAGCAAATGCGACGCACTTTCAAGACAAGAGCAGTGTGTCTGTGTTTCCGTTGTGCAACAGGTGAGCCAAAATCAAATAATAAAAGAAGGAACATTGAGATTTTCCAGGGCCAGTTCATCAGCTTAAAAGTGTAATGATTCACAATGTTGAATTCAGAAAGTATTCTTGCCATTACGAGTGTTTAAACAGACGTGGAACCAGATAGGCACTTTCAAATTACTTTCCCGCAGTCAGATTTTGAGACACATTCTCGCAGGCGAATCCTTATGCTTGTTGTTTATGAATTCCTGTGCGCGTTTGTTTACTTGAATTACGAGAGGTCTAATTGCCCTGTCATGCCTGGGCACTATTCCGAGCTGGGATGCCGCGGGCGAAGAGTATGCGTACTGATGCGACGGGTGTGGCGGATCGCCGTCCGGCGGAACTTGCTTCGTCGGCGGCACCATCCGGTCCCCCACTTACAACGACCACGGACACAGCAGGGACTTCAAAAAGGACCAAGACTGCCGCAGCCGGTGATGTCACATTGCCGATCACTACCATCGGCACCACCACTATCACCACCACAACCATCACATCCACGATCGTCTGCCCCTCCCCTGCCACTCCCGGTTGCAGTTTCATTGATGTAGCCATCAATGAAACTGCACCTATGGCCATGATTAGGGAAATCTGCGCACCAGGGCCCCCTTCACGTGGGACAAGCCCGCGTGCGCCGCGTACTAGATCCCGCTCCCCCCCCCCCCCCCCCAGATCACCACTCGACATGCCGGACATAGAGGACGCTGTATGCGTCCCACAACAGCTTCCGGCACCAGAAGATGATGTCGCGTCGTCATTGATGTCTGACGCAGACATATAGGAGGGGCTCCAAGAGAAGCTCATCGCCCTCCGTGATGCCGCGGAGGAGGGAGGCCGGCAGGTCGACAGTGCTCGGCTGCAGGCCCTCCTCTTCCCCAATATGACTGCCGCAGCCGACGACAGCGATGACGGGAGCGTGATGGAGTTCGACGACGACCATCGGCGCCCGGTCGCTGAGCGTCGGAAGCGGCAGTTAGCCTCGTCCGACTCCGAGGCCACGCAGCCTGCCGAACGCGGGCTAACCAAGAAGAAGAAGGCCATTACTGACGCGGAAGGGTTCCAGGTGCCGCGCAAAACGGCACCCCGCCGTCAGTTCACCACGTCGCTGACAGATGTGCCCGTCAGTAACACATTTGCTGCCATTGATGTCACCGCAGACACCCCCACAAATCCTCCTCCCCCTCCACCCTCAGCCACCCCCTCCTGCTCCACCACCCATCTATATCCAGCACAAAGGGCCCTACAAAGAGCTCGCAGACATCCTGACCACTCACACGGACTACCCCTTCCGTATAAAGTGGTCAGGACACGACAATTATCGATTGTCTGACCAGTCTCCCTCCTACCTGGCCAAGACGCTCATTATACTGAGCAAGCTGAAAATAGGTTTCTCCACCCCCCCACAAGGACCCGCCGCCTCCGGGTCGTCGTCAGAGGGCTTCCCATGGAGTACTCTGACGATGACCTGAGGAAGGCACTCACATCATTAAATATCACCCCCACAGTCATATCACACATCATCTCCCCTCGAACCCGTCGCCCCACTCCACTCTTCTTCGTCTCCGCCCCTGACACGCCGGAGAACCGCCACCTCCTAACCCTCTCGCTCCTCGATCACGCCAGAGTGACGATCGAGAAACCTCGCTCCAGGAGGATGACCCTGGTGTGCTATCGATGCCAAGGACTGGCGCACTTCGCGGTTGACTGCACCCGTGAGGTGCGTTGCGTGAAGTGTGCCGGTGGACACACCTCCTCGGAGTGCTCTAAACCCCGAGACGCCCCCCCCCCCCCACCTGTGCCCGCTGTGGCGGGAATCACACGGGCAGCTACATGGGCTGCCCAAAAATTAAATTATTCAGGGAGAATCAAGCCAGGGCTGCAAGGCCATCGGCGGCGACCCGCGGGGGCACCAGTTATACTGGTGCCCTGGTGGGATCGGCGCCGCGGGCTTACTCCCAACGTGCGTCTCGCTCCCATCCCTCCCCTCTGGGCTCCTGCCCACCCCCCTCCTCTCCATCCCCATCCCACCCCCCCAGCAGCCTTCCCACACCTCCCCACCCAGCAGGCGTTAAGCAGTGCTCCCCCCTCCCCACAGCGGGTGTCAGGCTCCGCTGTTCCTTCCCCTTCCAACGAGCAGGTGTTAAGCACTGCTGCCCCCCTCCCCACCCCGGTACAATCCCAGCAGCACCCTATCCCAACCCCACCCTCTCTTCCCACCCACTTCAACGACCTCATCAACAATGTTGTTGAGGCACTGACCTTGGCAATCTCCACCACTTTCCACTCCCTCCTTCAAACCATCCCGCACCAACTTGCCACTGCCCTCTCCCAATCCATGTCCTCCATCACCACCACCACTCCCGTTCCAACCAGTCATGGCTGTTAGACATCACGGACTAACAGCCATGATCTGGAACGCCAACGGCCTCCCCAAACAACAGGGCGAGTTCCGACAATTCCTCTTAGATGAGGGGGTTGATATCTGCCTTGTTGCTGAGACGCACCTCAAACCTGGTGTTTTTGTCCGTGTAGCAAACTACTCCTGCTACAGGACAGACAGGCCCACCGCCTATGGCGGCACGGCGGTGTACGTACGTAACTTCCTCCGTCACCACCCCATTCCCCTCCCCCAACTTAACACCGTCGAAGCCACTGGCGTTGTTGTCCACACGGTGAGGGGTCCCATCACGTTCGTGGCTCTTTATAGACCACCTCGAGGCCTTCTTGAAACACCAGACTACGAGGCATTGCTGTCGCTCGGCAACGACGTCTTCGTTGGCGGTGACTTCAACGCCAAACATGCTGCCTGGAATAGTCGACTAACAAACACATTTGGCCGTCGACTTCTCCGGGTCGCTGAGCGGCACCACGCCCGCACTATCGGCCCGCATGACCCCACCATATACCCCACTGGAGGACGTCCCCCAGATGTCTTAGACATCGCAGTGGTGAAAGGTCTACCCCACCCCATCACTGCAGCCACCCGCATCGCTCTAGCCTCTGACCACCGGCCGGTCGTCTACTCCATCGATCTCGTTGGAGTCCCGACCGCGCCGAGTGAAGGCCTGAATATCCGCGGTATTGACTGGCAGTCCTACCAGCGACGGGTCGAAGCAGCCCTACCCACAATCCCTGCTGCCGATCATACTGACGCAGATCGCACCCTCATTCACCTCACCACCATAGCCCTAGATGCTGCAGCAGCAGCGACCCCTCACCGTTCACTCCGGCCCCCAGACCATCTGCATCCGCTCCCCCCTAACATCCTTGCTCTCATCACAGAGAAAAACCGGACCATCCGAGAATGGCAGCTCACTCGGAATCCGGCAACCAAGCGCCTCATCAATAGATTACAGCGCCAAATCAAGGCTGCGGTGCAAGACCACCGCAATCAGGCATGGGAGAACAAAATCTCTGCCATTGACCTGAGTGACCCGTCCTCTTGGCGGCTCACAAAAAGCCTTCTGAGACGAGAGCAAAGGATTCCCCCCCCCCCCCCCCCCCCCTCCAGATCGGCAATGATTTTGTGTCCGAACCAGACGCCAAGGCAAATGCCTTGGCTGATGTCTTCGCACGCAACTTCACCCCGGTCAATGACCCCATTGACCCCGACCACATCCGTCTGGTAACGGCACGCCTCCCACAATTCCTTGCCGTTCAGGACCCTGAGGATGAAATGAAGAAGAGGTTGAACTGCAATTGCGGTACCTCAAATCCAAGAAAGCTGGCGGCCCCGATAAGCTGACGAATGCCCTCCTCAAGCAGCTACCCCCAGCTTCCATTCCCATCCTGACGGCCACCTTCAACAACATCCTCACAACCAGGCAATATCCCACTGCCTGGAAACATGCTGAGGTGGTCGCCATCCCCAAGGCTGGGAAGGATCTTCGTTCCCCTGCCAGCTACCGCCCCATCAGCCTCTTGCCCGCCATTTCCAAGGTGTTCGAGAGGCTGTACCTTAAACGAGTCCTCCCCGATGAGCAGTTTGGCTTCAGGCAGGGACACGCAACCACTCACCAACTCCTGCGCCTTGTAGGAGAAGCACTGGACGCCATAGAACGTAGGGAGTACTTCGGGGCCATACTCCTCGACGTGTCCAGAGCGTTTCACTCGGTGTGGCACGAAGGGCTGCTCTACAAATTATTTTCCCTTGGCTTTCCAGTGTCTCACGTAAGGCTAATAGCCACATACCTGGAAGGTCGCACCTTCCACGTTAGGATCCCTGATGGGAAATCTACACGACGACAGATGAGGGCAGCAGTACCACAAGGCAGAGTACTTGGACCGCTACTCTACTCCCTCTTCACAACCGATCTGCCCTCTGCGCCGAGGGTACATTTAGCTCTCTACGCAGATGATACTGCACTCTTCTCTCGTTCTCGGCGTGCGGCAGGTCTACAATAGCGGCTCCAGGGGGCTACAGAATCCTTAACCGATTGGGCTAGGACCTGGCGTCTGGCATTCAATCCCTCCAAGACCCAAGCCCTTATCATCTGCCGACGCCATATTCCCATTCGGCTCCCTCAGGTGACGGTCCTTGGTACCCCAGTCCCCTGGACTCGTACTGCGAAGTACTTGGGTGTTACCCTGGACCAGCGCCTCACCTGGCGCCCCCACATCGATGACGTGCGTCGTAAGGCAATGGGCGGCTCTGCCTGCTCTACCCTCTCATCAATCCAACCTCTTCACTCCCCACACACCTTGCTGTTAGATTGTACACCTCCCTTGTTCGTCCCATCCTTGAATACGCGGCGGTGGTATGGGGCAATGCTGCCCCCACCCACCTCCGCCGACTCCAAACCGTCCAGAATCGAGCTCTCCGGCGTGCTCTCCACCTCCCTTTCGACTGCCCAACCCAAGAGCTCCACAACCTGGCCGCCGTGCCGCTCCTTCGCACCCGCATCCTATCTGCAGCCAATTCCTTTTACCAACAAACACGTCACTCTCCTAATCCCTTAATCCTCTCCCTGGGTACCCGTGTCCACCGTCTAGCCACCACTCGATGGCCTGACCTTCTTTTCCGCCCCCCCCCCCATGAACTCGCATGCATAAGCCACCTCATCTCATGTCAACTACTCTTTCTCACATCATCGATCATCCACCAACATGTCATGTCATTCACCCTCACAAGCACGCCAGCCCCCTTCCACCCACTCTGCCCCCCAATGTTGGCCTAATCACGACAGGCCCTTCCTCTTTCCACTTCTCAAGCTGTCACTCTCTGACTACTTTCTCCCCCCCCCCCCCAAACCATCACTTCAAGATTGTCTGCCACCATCAAGACGCCGCTACGAAGAAGAGGCGGCCAGGATAATGGCCTTTCGATTTCACTCACTCTAACTATTCCTCCTTCTATCCTTTATTCTATAATTTAGTATAATATTCCCGGCTAGTCAACGGGCCGTTCCTTTTCTGCCATCTTCTACTGTCCCTTTCTCTGTCCTGTCTTCTTTTATATATATATAAAAAAAAAAAAAAACAAGCACAAAAGTCAAGCAATACCAACAAATCACGACATCCCATCTCCCAACAAACATCATGCCAGAAGGAGAAGCGCCTTAAGGGCGCTAGAACTTCGAACACAGCAGAGGGTTCAACCCTCCACAATGTGCGCGGCGGCGGCGGCGGCGGCGGCCTGGGCACTAAGAATGTTTTGTAGTGTGGTTTTATGTGCAAGGTTATTCAAATGTTCCGCAAGGATGATGCCAGATGACATAAATCCGGAGGGCCTGGAGAGCTAGCGATTAGTTTGTATCTATTCAACCATCCTTCTAAGAATATTGCAGCCTGACCTCTGCCATCTCCGGACCCAAACCCATTAGACTAACGTTTATGGGGGCATCTGAAAGCCTTTGTGTAAGGAACCTCTGTACAAGATACTTAGTCTCCGCCCCCATATTATGGAAGGCTGCAAACCCTAACGCAGTACTTAAGGGATACATCAGCACATCTGAGATTCACTTTAAAGACCGGTTGAGGCATGTACCATTGCCCACGCAGGGCATACTGAACATCTGTGCAAGAGTTGCATGTGGTATGATATAGCGTTCTGTTCGTGTGGGTTTCCCATGATTAATGAGATGAAGAAAATCAGCTGCAACATGGAAACAAAGCGTTTCCAGTCCCATGTTCATATAGTATAATTTCTTAGCCCACGAGTGAGACATGTGTCCTACAACTTGTGTCGTAACTTTCTTTCTGTTACACACTGTACAACGAACACATTCTGTTAAATCGACTGCGAGAATGAACATGCTATGCTGTGCTGTTAAAATGTAAGTTTTTATTTTCCTTTTTGCAGTCATTTTTAGCAGAAAACAGGAAAGTCGCATTATTCGCTAACTTTATAATCCTACCTGCTCGTAGGTTAAGACCATGCGAAATATTGTCATTAAAGCTACTATCTTCGTATCTCCAGCAGCTGGAATTGTCTCTCTAGTACCCATTTATGCATTCATTTTCAATTCTATTTGCAGTCTAGATTCCGTTTGCAGTAACAATAAATAAGGTCAGAGAGAGAGGGTAGGAGAAGTTGGACAAAGAAGGGGAGAGGAAATGGAAACAGAGAAGTGGAAGGACGATATGATAGGGAGATGAGGGAGGAGATGGATATAATGGGAGAAGAGAAGTACAGGGAATGGGAGGGGGGAGGGGAAAGTGATGGACAGAGTGGGGAAGAGGAGGTGGAGGACGTGTAGTAGTAGTAGTAGTAGTAGTAGGAGGAGGAGGAGGAGGAGGAGGAGATGGACGAAAGGAGGGGACAGGAGGAGAAGGATAGAGAAAGGGGCAGACGGAGATCAGGACGTATGTCTGATCCCTGGACATAATTAGCAGTTGCAAGGAATTGTAGGGTTTCCTAGGTTTTCATAAAAATAACTATTTCCAAATTCAAAAGAACAGTAATTTAATTTTTCATGATTCTTACAGTTTTCTATGTTTGTTAAGATTTCTTACTTCAATAAATAACAGAGAGAAACAACATTCAACTGTCGTATGCTCTTCGTATTACGTTGGTAGAATAAAACAAAGGTACGTCTATCTTTTATCAGCGTGTCACTTCGTCTCGTTAGCACCCGGATGCGTATATGATGTTATAGTCCTACCAGACGATCGCATCAAACACTGCTTGGTTCGTCTTGCTGTACAGTTGTAGCTTCAGGTAAGAGAGTCCCGTCGATTAGCGGTTTCCCCCGCGTGCACGGCCGCCACTCAGTAGGATCCCGGAGGACAGGCCTTTCTGGTACAGGCGCCGGACTTGCCGTCTGGGCCGCAGCGGCAGACGTTGCACTGCTCCTTGTACGTCGTCCCCGGAGTACACGCCACGGCTGGAACCAAGAGAAGGGCGAGGGTCAGTAGGGGCGACGTCCACTGGAGGCCAGTACAGGAGCGTCTCCACAGATGCTACTTCCCCAGCAGGAGGTTCCCTTACCCGCTCCTTTCCTGACGGTTCCATAACATACTCATTGAAATTAGTCACCGTATTAAAAAGTATCCGTACAGAGTAATGATCATACTATGGACATACAGAAAGATTCGTGATTATTGAACAAGGACAATTACTGCACCTGTCTTTAAGATAGATAACAAGGCGCCCTGTGAGAATTACAGAGGAATAGAACTACTGTGCAACTACATGTAGATTTACGGAAAGCTAATTTTACAGAAAATCAGGAATAAGATGGAATCACAATCAAGCGAAGAACAACAAGGATTTCGACCAGGGAGACCAGCAATAGATGCTATATTTACAGCCAGACGGATTCTAGAGAATTTTATGGGGGAGATGAAAAACATCATGAATCCAGTACTGGTTTTGCTGTTAAGAAAAGTATTGTTAATTGAGTTAAGGAACTCCATCCCATTAACAAAAGACTGTCTTACCTAACAACCAAACAGCAGTGGTACCACATAACATTCATAAATGTCCATGCACCGACTGAAGATTCACCTGAGGATTGGAAAGATGAGTACTATGAAGAATTAGAGAGAGTAGTCGAAAGTATTCCAAGCAGACATGTGAGAACTATCCTAGGGGACTCCATGGAAAAACAGGTAAAGAGGATATGTTCATCCTCACACCACAATAGGAAAACATAGCAAGCACTCGACCACGAACGAAAATGATAATTTTGCACTGTCAAACAATATGAGAATTTGCTCGACGATTTTCCCTCACAAAGAAATACACAAAGGTACATGGTGCTCTCCAGATGCCAAAACAGTAAATCAGATTGACCATGTAATGACAGATAAACGTTGCACTACATTTGTAAGAGACGTCATAACGTACAGAGGAGGTGAAGTTGGCTCACATCATTTGCTAGTGCTAGGAAAGACGGAAATCAAGATGATTTGGAACCAACAACCAAAAGCCACACCAAAACCTAACTGGGACATAGAACGACTGAAGGAACTGTCTGTTAAGGAAACCTATGAGATGAAATAATTAACCGATTTACAACAGTGCAAAAAGCTGAGAAGGAAAATAGTGTCGAGAAAGCTTGAGAAAGAGCAAAGACTGTAGTAATAGACGCAGCAGAGAAAACACTGCGAAGGAAAAAGAAGATACCTAAATGGTTCAACGAAAAGTGTCAGAGAGCAGTGGAAAAAGAGGAAGGAAGCCAGGATGCTGTGGCTGCATAATAAGGAGATTGAGGACAAGAGAGAAACGGTGAAGACGGTTAGAAGAGAAACAGCAAGAGTTCTACGAGCAGACAAAAGGAAATATCTAACTGGAGTCTTAGAATCTATAGAAGTGGGAAGCAGGAATGGAAACTCAAAGAAGTTGTTTCAGTATACAAAGCAAAATAAGAGAGATTACCAGAGTGAAAAACTATTCATAAAAGATAAACATCAAAATATGCTAACGCAGTTGGAAGATATCCTAGAAAGGTGGAAAGAGTATTTCTCAGAAATGTTAAATTGCACTGATCCGCACTTAACCTTCAATTATGCTGAGAGTGACAGTATCAATAATGACGAATGTAGAATCACAGAACAGTAATTGATCCACACAATTGAAAAGCTGAACAACAAAAAGGCAGCAGGTGAGGACCAGATATCACCAGAGATGTTAAAAGAGGGCGGAAGCAAACTACACAAACTACCTTATCACAATGATCTGGAAAACTGAAACACTGCATGAAGACTGAAAAAATGCAATAATTTGTCCCATGCACAAGAAAGAAACAGAATGGAATGTAGAAATTACAGAGCAATCAGTCTGCTAAACATAACATATAACATCCAGTCAATGACCATTCTTTAAAAACTTAAACTGTAACCAGAACACATTATTGAAGATTACCAGGCTGAATATCGAGCATACCGTTCCACAACTGATGATTTGTTTACTAAACGACAGATATTTCAGAAATACTGGAACTTAACAAAAACATCCATCGTCTCTTCATTGACTTACAGCGAGCCTACGACAGCATCCACAGAAGTAGCCTCTACAACTCGTTACGAGAATTTAGTATACCCAATAAAATCATTACGATGATACAACTGTGCATGGATGGCTTCCAGGCAGCAGTGAAGTTCAGAGGATCCATACACCCCATCTTTCCAATTAAAACAGGCTTACAACAATGAGACGCACTTTCATGTGCCCTCTTCAACCTTGAATCAGAGAAAGTGCTTCGGGAGAGTAATTTACATCTACACAATGGTCTCCGGTTCTAACATAGTGAAGTAAAACTCCTGGCTTATGCAGATAATATAGTGCTGCTGAGTGAAGCTGAAGAAGAACTGAAAGACATGTGCAGATCTCTCAGGCATAGTGCCAGCAAAATGGGGCTTTTGATTAACTAAGAGAAGACAGAATACATGGCAAATGGTCGAGTCATAAACCCAAATCCTTACTTTGAAATTGACCATCATTCTAAATCCAGAAAAGATCTTCAGTTTAAATACCTTGGATACGTTTCACCAGTAAAAATATCATGACAGTGGATATAAACAAAGAATAGCCTCAGGGTCAAGATGTCTGTACTCACTAAGCAACCCAGTGCCAATGTAAAGCTTTTTGTCAGTCATCACAGAGATGTACAACATTATCATCTGCCACATACGGTTCAGAAAGCTGGGCGTTTACAAAGAATGAAAGAGAGAAACTGAATGTTTTCGAAAGAAAAGTAATGAGAAAAATCTGGGGACATGTGTTGGAGAATGGATTATGGAGAATTCGAAAGAACAATGAAATTTATCAGTTAATGAAGCAACCCACTGTGATCCTTAAATTAAAAAGTAGGAGACTATAATAGGCTGGACATGTGGCTAGAATGGAAAACAACAGAATCACCAAGAAAACATTTGAAGGAACTCTCCAGGCAAGAAGACCATTGGGTCGACCTAGTACAAGGTGAAAAGCTGACACAGAGAGGGACATCGCAGCATTAGGAATTTCCGTAGGGTAGAGAGAGACTTCGAGAGATAGAAGGCGGTGGAAGCAGATCGCTGGTGCAGCGCGTGGTCAACAGGGCCTGTGATCGCTGAGAAGAGAGAGAGAGAGAGAGAGAGCCATACTCTAATCATTAAGGGGTATAAACTGTATAATAAAGGTAAAATACAGTAAGAGAACTATTAGGTATACCGCGATGTGACAAAAGTCTTTGGATATTTCCTAACATCGTGTCGGATCTTCTTTTGCCCGGCATAGTGTAGCAGCTCGACATGCCATGGACTCAACAACTCCTTGAAATACACTCCTGGAAATGGAAAAAAGAACACATTGACACCGGTGTGTCAGACCCACCATACTTGCTCCGGACACTGCGAGAGGGCTGTACAAGCAATGATCACACGCACGGCACAGCGGACACACCAGGAACCGCGGTGTTGGCCGTCGAATGGCGCTAGCTGCGCAGCATTTGTGCACCGCCGCCGTCAGTGTCAGCCAGTTTGCTGTGGCATACGGAGCTCCATCGCAGTCTTTAACACTGGTAGGATGCCGCGACAGCGTGGACGTGAACCGTATGTGCAGCTGACGGACTTTGAGCGAGGGCGTATAGTGGGCATGCGGGAGGCCGAGTGGATGTACCGCCGAATTGCTCAACACGTGGGGCGTGAGGTCTCCACAGTACATCGATGTTGTCGCCAGTGGTCGGCGGAAGGTACACGTGCACGTCGACCTGGGACCGGACCGCAGCGACGCACGGATGCAGGCCAAGACCGTAGGATCCTACGCAGTGCTGTAGGGGACCGCACCGCCACTTCCCAGCAAATTAGGGACACTGTTGCTCCTGGGGTATCGGCGAGGACCATTCGCAACCGTCTCCATGAAGCTGGGCTACGGTCCCGCACACCGTTAGGCCATCTTCCGCTCACGCCCCAACATCGTGCAGCCCGCCTCCAGTGGTGTCGCGACAGGCGTGAATGGAGGGACGAATGGAGACGTGTCGTCTTCAGCGATGAGAGTCGCTTCTGCCTTGGTGCCAATGATGGTCGTATGCGTGTTTGGCGCCGTGCAGGTGAGCGCCACAATCAGGACTGCATACGACCGAGGCACACAGGGCCAACACCCGGCATCATGGTGTTCGGAGCAATCTCCTACACTGGCCGTACACCTCTGGTGATCATCGAGGGGACACTGAATAGTGCACGGTACATCCAAACCGTCATCGAACCCATCGTTCTACCATTCCTAGACCGGCAAGAGAACTTGCTGTTCCAACAGGACAATGCACGTCCGCATGTATCCCGTGCCACCCAACGTGCTCTAGAAGGTGTAAGTCAACTACCCTGGCCAGCAAGATCTCCGGATCTGTCCCCCATTGAGCATGTTTGGGACTGGATGAAGCATCGTCTCACGCGGTCTGCACGTCCAGCACAAACGCTGCTCCAACTGAGGCGCCAGGTGGAAATGGCATGGCAAGCCGTTCCACAGGACTACATCCAGCATCTCTACGATCGTCTCCATTGGAGAATAGCAGCCTGCATTGCTGCGAAAGGTGGATATACACTGTACTAGTGCCGACATTGTGCATGCTCTGTTGCCAGTGTCTATGTGCCTGTGGTTCTGTCAGTGTGATCATGTGATGTATCTGACCCCAGGAATGTGTCAATAAAGTTTCCCCTTCCTGGGACAATGAATTCACGGTGTTCTTATTTCAATTTCCAGGAGTGTATATCCCCTTCCGAAATACTGACCTGTGGTGCCCCTATAGCCGTCCATAACTGCGTGTTGACGATCCAAGATTTTGTTCATGAACTGGCCCTTCGATTATGTACCATATATTCTCATTGAGATTAATGACAGGCAATATCGGTGGCCAAATCATTCGGTCGAAAGGTCCAGAATGTTCTTCAAACAAATCGCCAACAATTCTGGCCCGGTAACATTGCGCATTGTCATCCGTAAAAGTTCCACCGTTGTTTGGAAACAAGTAGCAGACCGTAGTCATTTCCAGTCAATGGTCGTGTCAGTTGGACCAGAATACCCCGTGTGTTCCATGTAAACACAGCCCGCACCATTGTGTAGCCACAACCAGCGTGCACTGTGCCTTGTGAACAACTTGGATCCATCAGTTATTACCAACTGAAATGAGGACTGAGTTGACCAGACAACAGTTTTCCATTCGTCTGGGGACCAACCGAGGTGGGCACGAGATCAAGAGAGACGCCGCAGGTAATATATCGTTGGCAAATCCATTCGCGTCGGTCGTCTTCTTGTCATAGCCGCACTGTCCTAATGAATACGTTCGTCCTACTTCGCATACTGATTTCTGCGGTTATTTCACGCAGTGTTGCTTGTCTGCTAGCACTGCTCTCGCTCGTCAAGTGAAGGCCGTCGGCCACGGCGTTGTCCTTGGTGAGAGGCAACACCTGAAATCTGGTATTCTTTGCACACTCTTGACGGTGTGGATCTCTCAGTATTGAACTGCCTAACAATTTCCGAAATCGAATGTCCCCTGCGTCTTCTTCCAACTATCATTCCCCGTTCACAACAAGTTAATTCCCATCGTATGGCCATAATAACATCGGAAACATTTTCAAATGAATCACCTGATAGCAGACGAAGACTCCGCCAAAGCAATATTCTTTTATACCTTGTATACGCAATATCACCGCCATCTGTAAATGTGCACATTGTGACCCATGACTTTTGTCACCTCGGTGTGGGAACTGTTTTTATGTCTTGAGGTAGTAATGCACACGGCACACAAACTACTAGCATTTGAGAATGAAGTCACTTGGCGACTTTGAACAAACTCTACACATAATTTCAATCGTTTTCGGAACTTTTTCTCGGTGATACGCCGCCAGAGAACGATGAAAGGTAGTAAAACATTGGTATGAGCTACGACTTTTTAGTTTATTATTTCTTTACAGTTCGAAATCTATTCACAACACACTTTGCAGACAGTATCCACAGATGGCGCTGAATGTACCACAAATTTATACCACTGGACGGGTCGTAGCTCAGCAGATATGATGTCATTGACATTGAGATGCGTGAAAGTAGCTATTGCTTAAAACGGACAGCTAATTATTCAGTCTATACTCTGTCTTCAGGTCTACCGGGACCATCCGACAGCCGTGTCATCCAGCCTCAGTGGAGGATGCGGATAGGAGGGGCGTGGGGTCAGCACACCGCTCTCCCGATCGTTATGATGGCATTCTCGACCGAAGCTGCTACTATTCGGTCGAGTAGCTCCTCAATTGGCATCACGAGGCTGAGTGCACCCCGAAAAATGGCAACAGCGCATGGAGGCCCAGATAGTCACCCATCCAAGTGCCGACCACGCCCGATGGCGCTTAACTTCGGTGATCTACATCTACATCTACATCAATATCTACATGACTACTCTGCAATTCACATTTAAGTGCTTGGCAGAGGGTTCATCGAACCACAATCATACTATCTCTCTACTATTCCACTCCCGAACAGCGAACGGGAAAAACGAACACCTAAACCTTTCTGTTCGAGCTCTGATTTCTCTTATTTTGATGATCATTCCTACCTATGTAGGTTGGGCTCAACAAAATATTTTCGCCTTCGGAAGAGAAAGTTGGTGACTGAAATTTCGTAAAAAGGTCTCGCCGCGACGAAAAACGTCTTTGCTGTAATGACTTCCATCCCAACTCGTGTATCATATCTGCCACACTCTTTCGCCTATAACGTGATAATACAAAACGAGCTGCCCTTTTTTGCACCCTTTCGATGCCCTCCGTCAATCCCACCTGGTAAGGATCCCACACCGCGCAGCAATATTCTAACAGAGGACGAACGAGTGTAGTGTAAGCTGTTTCTTTAGTGGACTTGTTGCATCTTCTAAGTGTCCTGCCAATGAAACGCAGTCTTTGGCTCGCCTTCCCGACAATATTATCTATGTGGTCCTTCCAACTGAAGTTGTTCGTAATTTTAACACCCAGGTACTTAGTTGAATTGACAGCCTTGAGAATTGTACTATTTATCGAGTAATCGAATTCCAACGGATTTCTTTTGGAACTCATGTGGATCATCTCACACTTCTCGTTATTTAGCGTCAACTGCCACCTGACACACCATACAGCAATCTTTTCTAAATCGCTTTGCAACTGATAATGGTCTTCGGATGACCTTACTAGACGGTAAATTACAGCATCATCTGCGAACAATCTAAGAGAACTGCTCAGATTGTCACCCAGGTCATTTATATAGATCAGGAACAGCAGAGGTCCCAGGACGCTTCCCTGGGGAACACCTGATATCACTTCAGTTTTACTCGATGATTTGCCGTCTATTACTACGAACTGTGACCTTCCTGACAGGAAATCACGAATCCAGTCTCACAACTGAGACGATACCCCATAGGTCCGCAGCTTGATTAGAAGTCGCTTGTGAGGAACGGTGTCAAAAGCTTTCCGGAAATCTAGAAATACGGAATCAACTTGAGATCCCCTGTCGATAGCGGCCATTACTTCGTGCGAATAAAGATCTCACGGGAACCGGTGTATCCACTGCGACAAGGCCGCCGCCCTCTGAATCTAACCTCATACTGTATTTAATAATGAGAGGACTCGGCAACTTCCAACAGATTTAAAAAAGCTTACAAGCATAACGTCTTAAATAAAGTATTTCACACATTAACTATTTGTGAGTAATCAGATGTATGGAACTGTTGTATAAATAGGAGCTGATTGCTTAAGGAATCGGTGGTTGCGGGGTTCGCCGATTGTTGCAGATACTGAAGTCTCTGAAAATTCGTAACACCGATGTTTAAGACAAAATAACAGCTTTCGATGTTTGCAAAACCATCTACATCTACATGAGTCTTCAGAAGCCACCTGATAGTATATGGTGTAGGGTGCTTCTGTTACCAATAACTGATCCCCCATTCCCTGTCCCACTCGCGAATGGAGTGTGGGAAGAATGATAGTACGCAAGCGTTTCTGCCTTACCTCTAATTTCTCGAATTTTCTCGTTGTGGTTGTATTACGAAACGCACTCGGGAGGAATTAATACCTTGTCCAACTCTTCCGGAAAGTACTGTCTCGAAATTTCAACAGTAAACCTCTCCGTGATGCACAATGTCTCTCTTGTAGCGTTTGCCTTTGATGTTTGTTGAGAATCTCTGCGGCGCTCTCGCGCCGACCAAACGAACCCGTTACGAAACGCACTGCTCGTCTTTGGATCTTATGTACGTCTTCTCTCAGTCCTACCTGGTAAGGATCCCAGATTGATGAACCGTATTCAAGAATCTGCCGAAAAATCACCTTGTAAGCCTATTCATTTGTGGATGAGCTCCATTTCATTGAGATTAATCCTGTGAGTGCCAGTCTGGCATCTGCTTTTTCCACAATTTGCTTTATGTGCCCATTACACGTAAGGTCACTCTAGATAGTTGCTTCTAGGTATTTTACTGTAAATACTGTTTCGAGCAGTTTCTCATCATTAGTGCAGTTACGCAGTAGTGGGCCTCTTCTTGTTCTTACGTCCAATATGTTACTTTTATTTGCGCTCAGGGCCAACTGCCGGTGCCTGCGCCATTCATCCCGTCAGCAGACATAATAAATCTGTATGTCATGTACAAAGAGTGCACAGTACATACATCTGTATGTATCTGCAAATCGATACTATCTTCTGGCGTTGCTACTTTCTTACACGCAATCTCATCATCTGCGATAAATGTTAAAAAGCTTCCGACGCCTTCTGATAAATCATTTACGTACAATAAAGGTCCTGTCATACTTCCTTGGGGTACGATCGAAATTACCGTCACACATGACGATTTTTTTTTTTTTTTTGTTGCTAACAGCGACGTGTGGAGTTCTGTCTGAAAGAAAGTCTTGAGTTCGATTTCAAATGTGGGCCGATACTCGGTAAGTTGATATTTCCCCACTACACGGCAGCGGTGGACGGTGCCAAATACCTTTCTGAAGTCAAGGAACACGGCATCAAAGTGAGCTCCGCTGTTACAGGAATTCGGATCTCTTTGGGAAACAGAGGGAACTAAGTTTTGTAGGATCTCTGTTTGGGAAACGAATGTTGGTTTTTATAGTGGAGATTCTCGTCCTTCTAATCGTCATAATTCTTGAGTATAAAACGTGTTCCACTATCCGCTCTACACTATCAGTTATGGTTTCACCATATAAACCAATGTTTTTCTGAACTCGTCTCTTATAAAAGTCTGTGGAGGACATTTGTCACTTATCACCGGTGGCCGTGGAGCAAAAGGGGGTGAGGGTGCAAATATGTTTGAACTATGACAACAGAATTGAGTATTGTTGTAGCTAAGGATGACTAATATCTTCTTCATTGAGTTCATGCTTTTGCGGTGCCAAGTAGTGAGAGCAACGAGTTGATACATTGGGAAACAAAACAAATAAACCAAAATTGATTAATGTAATGAATATTTTAAAATACCACAAGAAAAGAATATTTTGCTAACGGCGAGATAAACGGGCTTTTAATCACAGCTCAGTTATCATGTAAAAGACTACCTTTTAGCTTGCAAGTAACATGCATTAGAAGGATGGAATCAACATCGCTACTAATCAAAAGCTACAAAACCTACAAAGAATTAGCTTTTGCGAGACAGTTCTCAAAAGTGGTTCAAATGGGACTCAACATCTTAGATCATAAGTCCCCTAGAACTTAGAACTAGTTAAACCTAACTAACCTAAGGACATCACACACACCCATGCCCGTGGCAGGATTCGAACCTGCGACCGTAGCAGCCCTGCGGCTCCGGACTGCAGCGCCAGAACCGCACGGCCACCGCGGCCGGCCTCAAAAGTAGTGTATAGTCTCTGTCAATAATGTAGAAGAACGTGTTAGCGAAGTAGGTGTGAACTCTCGGGGGAAAAGGAAACTGCGTTAAGATTAATGTAAGCAGGAACTGTTGTTATATATGGAAGTGACTGGACGGAAGTAACAAAGGAAAAGACCGGGAAAAGGAAAGCAGCTAAGGTTTTAAGTTTAAAGTGAGCCATAAGATATTGCTTGTCATATCATATCTGTCAAATACATATCAGGCAACAGTAATTGTTCTGGTTTTCAGTCTGAAGACTAGTTTCACACAACGCTCTTCAGTAATCTGTCCTCTGTAAATCTATTCATCTATACGGAACTACAACAACCCAGACCCTTTTGAACGAACTGACTATATGCAAGCCTTGTCCTCCGCTTATAATTCTTACCTTCCAAACTATCCCCAATTACCAAATTAACTACTTGTCGAAGTCTCAGGAAGTGATCCACAAACTATTCATTCTTTTGGACAAGTTGTGGTACGAATTTTTTCTTGTCTGATTTGATATGACCTCTCCATACAGTTATGCGATATAGCTATCTAATGTGCAGTATTTTTCTGTAGTATAATACTTAAAAAAATTATTCTGTTCTCTTCTTGTACGTATTGGCAACAGTGAGGTAATTTTAACTTAGAGGATAGGACAGAGAAGTGTAAATTAACTGAGAAAAACACATGAAACAAATGGATTGGTCCAGAGTGGTCAAATGAGTTCTACAACACCGACCTCATGAACGCATGACGCCCAAGAACTCGATGTGGCGACTGACGTTGAGGTGTGACAGGCTGGCAGTCTAGCTGTGAGGGAGGAGGAAGGCAGGTGAGTCACCCCTGGTGGAGCGCGACAGACAGCCTTTCAGAGTGCACACAGCGGCCGTCCCATCCTTGTTGCAGGAGCACGTGTTGCAGTCCTTCTTGAACGTCGTGTTTGGCGTGCATCTTTTCTCAGCGCGCCTCACGCGAACTTTCGTTTCAGGAGCTGCAGGGTCTACGAAAACGACAGTTATGGAAAACATACGTGTGGCGAGACGTGTTTCAGGCACGATAAATTTATTAAAATTTCTTTTTTTGGGAACCATTATCTGTCAACAGCATATTTGGAGAACAACCATCGACGAACTGCAACACAGATTTATACGAGGTGTATTCAAGTTCTAAGGCCCCCGATTTTTTTTTCTCCGGACTGGAAAGAGATAGAAACATGCGCATTGTTTTAAAATGAGGCCACGTTCATTGTCAATACGTCCCAGAGATGGCAGCACCGTACGGCAGATGGAATTTTACCGCCAGCGGCTAGAATGAGAACTGTTTTAAATACTTAAAATGGCGACGTTTTCCTTACTTGAACAGCGTGCAATCATTCGTTTTCTGAATTTGTGTGGTGTGAAACCCACTGAAATTCATTGACAGTTGAAGGAGACATGTGGTGATGGAGTTATGGATGTGTCTAAAGTGCGTTCGTGGGTGCGACAGTTTAATGAAGGCAGAACATTGTGTGACAACAAATCCAAACAACCTCGGGCTCGCACAAGCCGGTCTGACGACATGATCGAGAAAGTGGAGAGAATTGTTTTGGGGGATAGCCGAATGACTGTCGAACAGATCGCCTCCAGAGTTGGCATTTCTGTGGGTTCTGTGCACACGATCCTGCATGACGACCTCATCCAGGTGGGTGCCACGAATGCTGACGGACGCCCACATGGCTGGCCGTGTGGCATGTTGCCAAGCAATGTTGACGCGCAACGACCACATGAATGGGACTTTCTTTTCGTCGGTTGTGGCAATGGATGAGACGTGGATCCAGAAACAAAGCGCCAGTCAGCTCAATGGAAGCAAACAGATTCACCGCCACCAAAAAAATTTCGGGTAACCGCCAGTGCTGAAAAAATGATGGTGTCCATGTTCTGGGACAGCGAGAGCGTAATCCTTACCCATTGCGTTCCAAAGGGCACTATAGTAACAGGTTCATCCTACGAAAATGTTTTGAAGAACAAATTCCTTCCTGCACTGCAACAAAAACGTCCGGGAAGGGCTGCGCGTGTGCTGTTTCACCAAGACAACGCACCCGCACATCGAGCTAACGTTACGCAACAGTTTCTTCTTGATAACAACTTTGAAGTGATTCCTCGTGCTCCCTACTCAACTGACATGGCTCCTAGTGACTTTTGGCTTTCTCCAACAATGAAAGACACTCTCCGTGGCCGCACATTCACCAGCCGTGCTGCTATTGCCTCAGCGATTTTCCTGTGGTCAAAACAGACTCCTCAAGAAGCCTTCGCCGCTGCCATGGAATCATGGCGTCAGCGTTGTGAAAAATGTGTACGTCTGCAGGGCGATTACGTCGAGAAGTGACGCCAGTTTCATCGATTTCGGGTGAGTAGTTAATTAGAAAAAAAATCGGAGGCCTCAGAACTTGAATGCACCTCGTACAGCAGTAGCGGGTAAGCCCGGCGTTGCTCGAGTATTTGCAGGGTGACAATTATTGAAGTATATGGAATGAAGTCGTCATGACTTCTGAACCGTTTGCTTTACGACGTTGAAACTGCACGACTGGCCGGCCGCAGGGCATGATGGGAATTGGTATGCGCAGGTGTGGTTTGGCTTAGCGACGAAGCCCGCTTTATTTGGATGGGTTTGTCAATGACCAAAACTGACTCATTTCGGAGACTGAGAATCCGCATTTCGCGATCGAAAAGTCTCAAAAATGGTTGAAATGGCTCTGAGCACTATGGGACTTAACATCTGTGGTGATCAGTCCCATAGATTTAGAACTACTTAAACCTACCTAACCTAAGGACGTCACACACATCCATGCCCGAGGCAGGATTCGAACCTGCGACCGTAGCGGTCACGTCATTCCAGACTGAAGTGCCTAGAACCGCTCGGTCACAGCGGCCGGCGATCGAGAAGTCTCTTTAGCTTCCACGGGTGACTGTGTGGTGTGCAATGTCCAGTCACTGAATAATCAGTAAGATATTCCTTGATGGCACGGTGACTACCAAACGGTACATGAACATTTTGGAAGATGATTCGATCCCTATTAACCAAATTGTCGCTGATTTCGTCAAGATGGGTTCATGCGGAAATGGTTCAAATGGCTCTGAGCACTATGAGACTTAACGTCTGAGGTAATCAGTTCCGTAGACATAGAACTACTTAAACCTACCTAACCTAAGGACGTCACACACATCCATGCCCGAGGCAGGATTCGAACCTGCGACCATAGCGGTCGCGTGATCCAGACTGAAGTGCCTAGAACCGCTCGGCCAAAGCGGCCGGCTGTGTTCACGCAAGACGGAGCTCGACCCCATCGAAGAACGAGAGTGATGTCTGGAGGAGTACTTTGGGGACTGCATTCTGACTTTGAGATACCCAGAGGCCACTGGCATGGGCGTCGATTGGCCGCCATATTCTCCGAATCTGAACACATGATACTCCTTTTTGTGGGACTATATTAAAGAAACGGTGTACAGCAATAAATCCAGAACAGTTGCTGAGTTGAAAGCAGTCATTCAGGGGATCATCGACGTTCCGACACATCAGCGGATCATGCAGAATTTCGCTATTCGTCTGCGCCACATCATCGCCAATGATGGCAGGCATACTCGTATCGAACATGTCATAACCTAAAACCGAATATCCGTAGCAACGTTTACATGTTGAATAATGTGCGCGCACGCCTTAATTGTAACTAATTTACGTTTTTTTCATATAGTTCAATAATTATCATCTCACGGAATTCATTGTTGACTTATAAAGTTCCTTTTATTCATCGTTTGAAGCAGTATAATTCTCCAGTAAATACATGAGTAAAGAGCTTGTTGGATTTACTAACACGGTAGAGAGCCACATGAGGAAACTGTGCGAAAAACAACTGATACTAAGATCCACGCCCGCAGCACGCATCCTATGGTCTTCTGCTTGTTTGTGGCCATGGCATAACATAAGCTCACGGGGCACTGTACACGTTTAATGCGAAATGATAAATTGTTACGAATAAGCGGGAGTCAGGGTATAAAAACTCTCTGGCCTACGACACTTCCAGTGAAAGTTTCTGCTTCTGTTATGATGCTCTGACTGAAGTAAATTTCCGAAAATACATTCCTCACTGAGTTTAAAAAGGTAACACAGTATTCTATTGATTATTTGGTGTACTAGACCGTCAAGATTAACATTCAAGTTATTGAAATGTAGGCAAATAAATTATTATATTTTTTCCTTGATTAGCTTTTGATGAAATGAAACCTATTTGTTTCCCCAAGCTTTGTGGTGCTGACAACCTCGCCGTTGAAGGCCAGTACACCCACAACAGCAACAGAAACAACCCAAACTATCTTCCAGTTACCTTTGAAACTCCCATGAAAATTCGTGTAGTACTTTTGCAGATTATCGTTTTTAAACAGACAAAGAGGCAGACATGACACTTTTAGATAAAACTTTAAATAGCGATACCTTCTTTCCGTTATCCGATTCCAATTATATAAAACCAGTAAGTTGCTCGAAGCTACGGTCAAGTTACCTGTGAAAACCCCATCTAGTAGGTTGGGAGACTAGTGTGATCAGACACACAGACAGACACTGCAGCTTTACAGTTTCATTACTGGTATAGATGAGATATGTAGAGTCTAAAAACATCGATTAGGGGCGGCAACAAACTGCTGTTCAAAATTTTCGACGTGCCAGTTAAAATGCTAGACTTTTTTGTCCTTTATCACGATTGTTATTTCTGTCTTGTTTTCTACTGTGTTCGGTCGGGACACGCTCACTGATACCACATGCACCGTGCGTGGTCTGACTAGCAGTCATTTCTTGGCAGGTGACACTGCTGTCGCCTGGACGGCTTTATATCGATAATAGGTCGGTCGTTTATATGTCCGGTTTGTGTGTGTGACAAAAAGTGCATCTCGACACATAGAAAGGCTGGACACTACAGCACGATTATCAAACATGAGTCTCTTTACGCAAACGAAGCTTTATTTCCCACTGCAAAGACGATCCGCACAACATCGTGATGTGGGAAAAGGATTGTGAGGTCTACCCTTTGCAGATGCGACTGGAATCCTGCAAAGAAACTGAAAGGTGCCTGCAAGCAAATGAATATTTAAAAGTCATAGACGTGTTCCAAGACTTCCAATAATGAGATTTACACACAAGATTATGACATACGTTGGACGAGGGCCTGGGAAATCTCAGATCGAAGCAGAGGAGGAATTGTTTGGTAGTACACGCACAGAATGATGTTCCAAAAGAAAGAGAAACAACTCGATTGAAAAAAGAAAAATAGCCCACTGAGAGGATGGGAGTCATGTGGAAGATGGAAGAAAAGACTAAACGCACTGCACGATCCAGCAGGGTTCTTACAAGTTATTATTGTCACTGTTAGTGACCTCAGTTGCAGTAGTATAAGTAATTCATGTATTAACTCTATTAATTCATAGTCGGCATACTTTACTCATACTGCCACCTCAGATCATTTCAGACCATATTCATACTAGTTCTCATCGTGATTTCGTTAGGGAACTATAATGTAAGGTACTGCATGTATGAAACCCTGGTGTAATTATAAGAGAGGCTCTGACGGCAATGATCAGATCTGGTTAACTAAATAATCAAGTATTTAGGAACCTTTGTCTAAAAATGTTGAAGAAATGGCCTGCAAAGGAAAGTTTCCACTGTGCTTCAAAATAGCACTAATTAACAATCAAAGGAACAGGTGTCACGTATACAGCAATTAATAAATTACATAAATTTCAGATGATGGCTCAACACACGGAAGACTTGGCGACAAGGCAACAATACACAGAAGAGTTTATGACAAGACAACGAAGGCTACAAAGCTAAAATATTACACAGTAATGGCTACCACTATTTCAATATATCAAAGCGAATTTCATATATTAACTACGAAAGGAAAGGGAAGAATACAGTCGGATATAGTAAAATATTTAAGGAACGTTGAAGACTGTATCTTCAGAGCTCAAGTGCAAAAAAAAAAAAAAAAAAAAAAAAAAAAAATAAAAATAAAAAAAATTACAAAGAAAGAACTTAATATACACTGTGACGAAACTAAGCAAGGATGTGTGGAATGGAAACAACTTGGCACCAGAAGGGGGAAGACAGATTAGTTAAAGGAGCAGAAATGTAGGACGACTGAGGAACGCATGGTTTCAGTTAAGACAGAACAGGACATAAAAGCACTTCATGAAGTGCAGAAGAAGACGAAAAAGAACAAGGACAGTGCGAAGAATGTACGGAACATCCTCCATCCCTCGGAAATTACCGTGTGTCGTATTTGCTACGCGGTGTAGTATTTTTAATATCAATTCCACACGGCTCAATGACTTGGCGTGTCTTTCAACTGGACGCCCCTAACATACCCCGTGATCGCACTTAGGGATTACCGTGGAAACTGAAGGAGTCTTTACTGGCGAATGTCCAGGTCACAGAGAGGTAACCGCTAAGTTAAAGTCAAATCGAAATATTACGTGGGCTGACAGGTTTTTCTATCCCGTGTCCTTTGGGTGCCGAGGACTCCGCTTTACCTCGAGACCCGACTGAGGTTAACATGTAGCGTAAGACCTACCTGCGTTGCAGCAGGCTAGCAACACTAGCGCCACGATGAGTACGGCTAGCGCGGCGGTTCTCGACACCATCGTGGCTGCGTCGGATACTGTGAGTCGTCTGTTGTCTCAGGAGGCGCGGAGGCGCCGTTTTAAAAGCCAGCTGTTCCTCGTCCGGCACGACCTTGCTTCTCCTCCCAAGTCGCAGCCGTGAAGGTCAAGTACGTGTAGAACCGAGAAGTCCCCCCGCTGTTGTTTGCTGCAGGACAGGCATTTCCGCATCCAGCTACTTAACTCAACATACTGGCTTCAGGCCAAGGAGAGCAACCCATTGCTCCTCAAGCTAATGTCATGCTGCTGGATTACGTAACAGGGCCGTCACTTCGAAGAACTCACTGGATAATAGCTAATGCCTACAACTACATGTGCATATAGACACTGTATAACACTGCAAGGTACTGAGAAACGTGATTAGAGTTTTCTGATCTGTTAGGTTCTTTTGACAGGAAAGAATGACTGCCTCTCATCTATAGTAATAATAAATTATAAAACCTTCGTGTCTGCGTGTTAATCTGGTTGAACACGCTAGTTTAGAAAACTACTAGGCGAATTTTCTTCGGGTTTCCACAGGCAACGTACATAACAAGAGAAAAAGATATCGCGAATTAAAGTTTTCTCTAAAACCGTCCTGTGTGTCTGTTTGTCAGTTTTTACACAGTAATGTCCAAAATGTATAGTAGAATTTACGTGGGATTCTTATAGATAAATTGAGCATAGTTTAGGGCAACAGATAGACTTCATTTCATGAAAATCATATTGGAAAATATCGTAATTTAAAGTATTATTTAACATCGTCTGCTCAGCTTTATAGTTAGAATGTGTAAACCGTCACGGAGTAGTATACCAAGGAGCCAATAGTTGGCAATGTTAGGTTTTTTTTTAATTCGCTGACAGATGTAGTTTCTGAACTTTATGTCAGTGAGAGAATTAAAAGCCGCCATCTTATTTTTACGCATACAAACTGACATCGGGTGTACTTACCCAGCATATGCGATTTACTGTTTTCTCTTTGTGGGTTACAACTTAACAGCATTGCTTTCCTTCGTTGCACAGGTTTCGTTTATATTGTTGGCAAGGAAAAACGAATTCAGACCTATGCACTTCCCATATATTAAGTCCGCCTCATTGCCTCCTTTCTCAGTGACCGATCGACTTATGTCACCATGAACTACACAAAATCCCGCATCTTCCATTGTACTTTTCACCTCTCCTGTATGTTCTCTGCTGATATGCCCAAGCCGCCTCCTCCTGTTCATCTCCTTCAGTATGCCGATGACACGCCCTATTTCGCCCTCCTGAAATCCCAAGGGTCCCTCCAGCTGCATCGCAATCAGTTTACCACCTCGTGCAACCAGTGGATCTTATAAAGCAACCCTACCAAAAAGGCAGGCAATAATTACAGCCTGACCCACCCGCAACTTCCTCCGCCATGACTTTTATCTTACCATTTACGACTGCCCTACCCAGTTAACTAACACACTAAAATACCTCGGACTGACACTCGATCGCCGACTAACATCGAAGCCTCATCAACTAACAGAAAGTTCACAACAGACTAAAATTACGAAAACTGCTAACCTGCCGAACATGGGGAAGCACCTATCCACCATTCTCGACACCCATAAGCTATTCTGCTATGCCTAACCCTCTGCTGTGCCAATGTGGCGTGTACTTCTTCTCCTCCCTCCTTTTATCATGTGCAACAGATCCTCGAACACCAGGCACCATAAGCATAGGCTTTTGGAACCACTTATGCACCCACACATGCAACCTATACCGACTTATCCGATTCCCCAGCCAACTCTTCAATGTTGACCACCTTCAAATATTCTGCACTAAGTTATCAAAAGTATCCGAACACCTGTCTGAAAATGACGTGGCTCCCCCCATCGGTAATGCTGGAAATCAGTGTGGTGTAAATCAGTGTGATATTCGCCCACCTTTAGCCTTGATGACCGCTTCCACTCTCGCAGGCATATGTTCAGCCAGGTGCTGGGAGGTTTGTTGGAGAATGGCAGCCCATTCTTCACACAATGCCGCACTGAGGAGAGGTATCGATTTCGGTCGGTGAGGCCTGGCACGAAGTCGGCGGTCCAAAACATTCCAAAGGTTTTCTATAGGATGCAGGTCAGGACTCCGTGCAGGCCAGTCCATTACAGGGATGTTATTGTCGTGTAACCACTCCGTCACAGGCCGTTCTTTATGAACAGGTGCTCGATCGTGTTGACAGAAGCAATCGCCATCTCCAAATTGCTCTTCAACAGTGGGGAGCAATCGTTCTGATTTCGTTTTGTTTACGAATAAAAAACTCGCAGAGACTTAAAGTTACTTTTCTTCAAAGTAGTTTCATAGAAGTGGAGCAGACGAGCGAATTTTTATGCCACGAATCCCACTTATTTCTAACAGTTTACCGCTTCACTTTTAAAAGTGTACAATTTCTGGCGTGCAGATGTTATGGAACAAGAGGTAAACAAAGCTCAGTGCAGGCGCTGCGTATTTAGGGAGTGGACATTGGTACCAGTTCGTCAGTTGCTTTTTGGAGGGCCAGCTCTAAGTACTTCGACACCTGAGACAATGGGATAATTGTGCTCAGGTCTCTGGTGATTGCCTTTGAATAACGACTTCACTTATACACACAGAGTTGTTTCATACCCATTCTTTTAAACAACCCACACACAAGCAGAAAGCTTCCAGCAAACAGGTGTTAGCAAAACTGATTGCGAGATAACTGAAAATGTTGTCCTGGTGGAAACAGGTTTTCAAAAGTAGCGCTTGAGAAGAATGCTGAAATTTGGATAGGTAGATCGCATAACTAATGAGAAGGTTGAAACACTTCCTATTAAATCCACCGTTATTGACTAATGGATTATAGCCTAACAGTTTAAAATACACTCCTGGAAATTGAAATAAGAACACCGTGAATTCATTGTCCGAGGACGGGGAAACTTTATTGACACATTCCTGGGGTCAGATACATCACATAATCACACTGACAGAACCACAGGTACATAGACACAGGCAACAGAGCATGCACAATGTCGGCAATAGTACAGTGTATATCCACTTTTCGCAGCAATGCAGGCTGCTATTCTCCCATGGAGACGATCATAGAGATGCTGGATGTAGTCCTGTGGAACGGCTTGCCATGCCATTTCCACCTGGCGCTTCAGTTGGACCAGCGTTCGTGCTGGACGTGCAGACCGCGTGAGACGACGCTTCATCCAGTCCCAAACATGCTCAATGGGGGACAGATCCGGAGATCTTGCTGGCCAGGGTAGTTGACTTACACCTTCTAGAGCACGTTGGGTGGCACGGGATACATGCGGACGTGCATTGTCCTGTTGGAACAGGAAGTTCCCTTGCCGGTCTAGGAATGGTAGAACGATGGGTTCGATGACGGTTTGGATGTACCGTGCACTATTCAGTGTCCCCTCGACGATCACCAGAGGTGTACGGCCAGTGTAGGAGATCGCTCCCCACACCATGATGCCGGGTGTTGGCCCTGTGTGCCTCGGTCGTATGCAGTCCTGATTGTGGCGCTCACCTGCACGGCGCCAAACACGCATACGACCATCATTGGCACCAAGGCAGAAGGGACTCTCATCGCTGAAGACGACACGTCTCCATTCGTCCCTCCATTCACGCCTGTCGCGACACCACTGGAGGCGGGCTGCACGATGTTGGGGCGTGAGCGGAAGACGGCCTAACGGTGTGCGGGACCGTAGCCCAGCTTCCTGGAGACGGTTGCGAATGGTCCTCGCCGATACCCCAGGAGCAACAGTGTCCCTAATTTGCTGGGAAGTGTCACTGCGTAGGATCCTACGGTCTTGGCGTGCATCCGTGCGTCGCTGCGGTCCGGTCCCAGGTCGACGGGCACGTGCACCTTCCACCGACCACTGGCGACAACATCGATGTACTGTGGAGACCTCACGCCCCACGTGTTGAGCAATTCGGCGATACGTCCACCCAGCCTCCCGCATGCCCACTATACGCCCTCGCTCAAAGTCCGTCAGCTGCACATACGGTTCACGTCCACGCTGTCGCGGCATCCTACCAGTGTTAAAGACTGCGATGGAGCTCCGTATGCCACGGCAAACTGGCTGACACTGACGGCGGCGGTGCACAAATGCTGCGCAGCTAGCGCCATTCGACGGCCAACACCGCGGTTCCTGGTGTGTCCGCTGTGCCGTGCGTGTGATCATTCCTTGTACAGCCCTCTCGCAGTGTCCGGAGCAAGTATGGTGGGTCTGACACACCGGTGTCAATGTGTTCTTTTTTCCATTTCCAGGAGTGTAGTTTGACCGAGTGCAAGGGATAAAGGCTGATCGGTTAATATTTGCACGGGAATTGTTTCGTATCAAAACCAACAAAGCTAATTAGGATGTCAGATAGCAATAATCGGTACTTACCCTGTTGTTAATGTTCTTTACCTTTTGTCTAAGCAGCATGAATGAGCCAGTTGCTCCCTTCATCTGTCAAAATAATAATGGTTAATTCTACAGGTCGCCTATTAATGTCGTCACACCCCACTATTCTTCACGTGGTACAGTTGCGGCGGATCCGGGCGTGGTGGCCGGTTTGGTGGGCAGTCTGAGCTGAAGAACAAAGGTGTAACGAAGTCTCCTTGGAGCCTCTTGGCCGGCGCGTTAACTGTTGCCGGGCGATCAGTTTTGGGGTCACCTTACCCCGTGTAAGTTATGGAGGAGTATCCATGTGGCTTGTAATGTGATTTACAGGGTGTCACACAGGAGACGGACGGTTTTGAACTGCGTAGTACTGAGGGCGCGGTGGTGGGAGGTAGTCGTGGTGGGGATAAATCTGGTCCACACAAGACGCCATTTCATTTACTCAGTCACTATGGAGCAGCGGGACTTGCAACATCGACTGTTTGTCTATGACAGTTTCGTGAAAAGTAGTGAGTCTATTATTGCTATGCTTCCCCGACCTCAGGGAAGATCAGTTTGGATTCTGTAGAAATGTTGAAACAGGTGAGGCAATACTGACCCTACGACTTATCTTAGAAGAAAGATTAAGAAAAGGCAAACCTAGTTTCTAGCATTTGTAGACTTAGAGAAAGCTTTTGACAATGTTGAATGGAATACCGTCTTTCAAATTCTAAAGGTGTCAGGGGTATAATACAGGGAGCGAAAGGCTATGTACAATTTGTACAGAAAGCAGATGGCAGTTATAAGAGTCGAGGGACATGAAGGGAAGCAGTGGTTGGGAAGAGAGTGAGATAGGGTTGTAACCTATCCCCGATGTAATTCAATCTGTATATTGAGCAAGCGGTAAAGGAAACGAAAGAAAAGTTCAGAGTAGGTATTAAAATCCATGGGGAAGAAATAAAAACTTTGAGGTTCGCCGATGACATCGTAATTCTGTCAGAGACAGCAAAGGACTTGCAAGAGCAGTTGAACGGAATGGACAGTATCTTGAAGGGAGGGTATAAGATGAACATCAACAAAAGCAAAACGAGGATAATGGAATGTAGTCGAATTAAGTCGGGTGATCATGCGGGAATTACATTAGGAAATGAGACACTGAAAGTAATAAAGGAGTTTTGCTTTTTGGCAAGGAAAGCGTTTCTGAAGAAGAGAAATTTGTTAACATCCAGTATTGATTTAAGTGCCAGGAAGTCGTTTCTGAAAGTATTTGTATGTAGTGTAGCCATGTATGGAAGTGAAGCATGGACGATATATAGTTTAGTCAAGAAGAGAATAGAAGCTTTGGAAATGTGCTGCTACAGAAGAATTCTGAAGATTAGATGGGTAGATCACATAAATAATGAGGAGGTATTGAATAGAATTGGGGAGAAGAGGAGTTTGTGGCACAACTTGACTAGAAGACGGTATCGGTTGGTAGGAAATGTTCTGAGGCATCAAGGGATCACCAATGTAGTACTGGAGGGCAGTGAGGAGGGTAAAAATCGTAGAGGGAGACCGAGAGATGAGTACACTAAGCAGATTCACAAGGATGTAGGTTGCAGTAGGTACTGGGAGATAAAGAAGCTTGCACAGGATAGAGTAGCATGGAGAGCTGCATCAAACCAGTCTCAGGACTTAGGACAACAACAACAACAAGCGATTGTTTCGTTCGCGGTTTAATGTCGGTCGACATGGAGTTGTTCCGAGCCGTAACACAGTCTTCAGATGGGTGGAAAACTTCAGATCAACTGGAAACATACTTGATAAGACGCATCCTGGCCAGAGACTCAGAGTAACGACACCAGAAAATGTTGAAAGGGTAAGGCAAGCTGCAGTCAGAAGCCCAGGACGGCCAGCTAGACGTCATGTTAGTGAGTTACGAATCAATCGCGAATCGGTTAGACGAAATAGCATAAAGAATTAAAATTCCATCCCTACAAAATGCTCATTGTCCAACAACTTAAGGAAACTGATTTGGCTGTACGAGAAGGCATCGCTTACAGAATGCAAGTGATTTTGTGATGGAATGAAAATGAAATTTAATTGGTGAGCGATAAAGCTCATTTTCATTTAAATGGGACCTTGAATAAGCAAAACATACGTTACTGGGTTCCAGAGGATCCACACCTAATCCACCAGCGTCCTCTACACTCAGAAAAAGTAACAGTCTGGTGTGCTTTTGGCTCTCTTGGCATTATTGGACCTTATTTTTCCGAAGAGAACGGGGCCCCAGTTACTGTTAATTCGGTTCGTTACATTCATATGCTTGAAACATTCTTGCAACCAGAACTAAGAAGACGAGGGATCCCTTTCATCCCTTTAAAACGCGTTTGGTTCCAGCAGGATGGGACAACATCGCACACCGCAAACACTTCAATGATAGTTCTTAGACGCATGTTTCCTGGCCGGATTATCTCCCGTTTTGGTAATGTTCCTTGGCCTCCCAAGTCTCCCGACTTGTCAGTATGTGACTTTTTTCTGTGGGCGTACCTTAAGAACTGAGTTGAAGAACGCATTCAAGAAATTGCTGCCATCCGTGCAGAGATTTTAATCTGTGTGATGGAGGATTTGAGAAGAGACCTGACTCCAGCATTCGAAATGATGGACATCACCTTGACGATATAATTTTTCACAAAGAACTTTGTTAACTAAAATGGCAAATAATGAGCTTTGATTTTACGTAAATAAACATGCATTAATTTTAAAGTTGGCTGAATAATATTTCATTAAAAACCGTCCATCTCCCGCGTGTCACCATCTATTAGAATGGCTGTCAGGACAGTGGTCACTGTGATTCTTGTCTGTCTTCCTTCTGTTTGTTGGGTACGCATAGCTGTGTCTCGATGGTTTTCGAAGGGCAAGATGATTGCAAGCTCTAGCAGACATTTTAGACTCAGTCATTGGTCGATATTTCATTATAATTTGTTTTAAATATTAATCTTTGGTACTCTTGGTACTTGTGAGCCTTTAGCCAGTGTCACGCAGGAAAGCTTATTTGGAAGGTTGGAAGAGTGCATTAATGTATGCATTACCTGTTCTTGTCCGCCTCCCCTTAATTCCTCTGATTTTCAAAGCAAGTGATTGGTCATGTAATTTTCTGTTGGTGACACAGTGAGCGTCAGTTACCACGGATGATTAATTGTTCATGTCAGAATGTATGTGTTGTTCTTTTATGGGTGTATTTACAATTTGCTTTTGTTGTTCTGATTTCTTTGAACTAATGCTGAAGGCCTATACTGTCTAAGAAATTATGCAGTGCGCCTGTTCTGTATAAGAGGCTCAGCTAAATTTTAGTCTGTTCCAGGAGGCATTTATTCTCTCCGAACTACTATGGACTAATGTGTGTAGTGATGAGATTTAAATGTCATGCTAGTGTCCTTGTGACCGCTTTAATGGTTTGCTAGGAAGGAAAATTTCTCTTATATTCCTATGTTATTACCGAAATTATTTTTTTGAAATAATTTGCAACTGGTTTCTTAAATCTTTTGGTTAGCTTTTTTAAAAAAGCAGTAAAAGTTGTCATGATTTTTGGTAAGAGCTCAAATTAATTAATTCTACCTTAAGAGTTATTTGATGCACAGCTGCGTGATGTGTAATTATAATTACACTCCTGGAAATTGAAATAAGAACACCGTGAATTCATTGTCCCAGGACGGGGAAACTTTATTGACACATTCCTGGGGTCAGATACATCACATGATCACACTGACAGAACCACAGGCACATAGACACAGGCAACAGAGCATGCACAATGTCGGCACTAGTACAGTGTATATCCACCTTTCGCAGCAATGCAGGCTGCTATTCTCCCATGGAGACGATCGTACAGATGCTGGATGTAGTCCTGTGGAACGGCTTGCCATGCCATTTCCACCTGGCGCTTCAGTTGGACCAGCGTGCGTGCTGGACGTGCAGACCGCGTGAGACGACGCTTCATCCAGTCCCAAACATGCTCAATGGGGGACAGATCCGGAGATCTTACTGGCCAGGGTAGTTAACTTACACCTTCTAGAGCACGTTGGGTGGCACGGGATACATGCGGACGTGCATTGTCCTGTTGGAACAGGAAGTTCCCTTGCCGGTCTAGGAATGGTAGAACGATGGGTTCGATGACGGTTTGGATGTACCGTGCACTATTCAGTGTCCCCTCGACGATCACCAGAGGTGTACGGCCAGTGTAGGAGATCGCTCCCCACACCATGATGCCGGGTGTTGGCCCTGTGTGCCTCGGTCGTATGCAGTCCTGATTGTGGCGCTCACCTGCACGGCGCCAAACACGCATACGACCATCATTGGCACCAAGGCAGAAGCGACTCTCATCGCTGAAGACGACATGTCTCCATTCGTCCCTCCATTCACGCCTGTCGCGACACCACTGGAGGCGGGCTGCACGATGTTGGGGCGTGAGCGGAAGACGGCCTAACGGTGTGCGGGACCGTAGCTCAGCTTCATGGAGACGGTTGCGAATGGTCCTCGCCGATACCCCAGGAGCAACAGTGTCCCTAATTTGCTGGGAAGTGGCGGTGCGGTCCCCTACGGCACTGCGTAGGATCCTACGGTCATGGCGTGCATCCGTGCGACGCTGCGGTCCGGTCCCAGGTCGACGGGCACGTGCACCTTCCGCCGACCACTGACGACAACATCGATGTAGTGTGGAGACCTCTCACCCCACGTGTTGAGCAATTCGGCGGTACGTCCACCCGGCCTCCCGCATGCCCACTATACGCCCTCGCTCAAAGTCCGTCAACTGCACATACGGTTCACGTCCACGCTGTCGCGGCATGCTACCAGTGTTAAAGACTGCGATGGAGCTCTGTATGCCACGGCAAACTGGCTGACACTGACGGCGGCGGTGCACAAATGCTGCGCAGCTAGCGCCATTCGACGGCCAACACCGTGGTTCCTGGTGTGTCCGCTGTGCCATGCGTGTGGTCATTGCTTGTACAGCCCTCTCGCAGTGTCTGGAGCAAGTATGGTGGGTCTGACACACCGGTGTCAATGTGTTCTTTTTTCCATTTCCAGGAGTGTATTTTTTGCTGCAGGAAACCCGCGAGACTGCAACGGTCGCAGGTTCGAATCCTGCCTCGGGCAAGGATGTGTGTGATGTCCTTAGGTTAGTTAGGTTTAAGTAGTTTTAAGTTCTAGGGGACTGATGACCACAGCTGTTAAGTCCCATAGTGCTCAGAGCCATTTATTTTTGGTGCAGGAAACTGTCGTTAATAATGTCTTGTACTCCATTGCTGGTTAGTGTTACCCAGGATCGGACCCCACTTACGCCTCATCGGCCTGTTAGCCGGCTGTTTACATCATTTAGAGTGAATAAGCTCGGCAGCTCTTTGCAATTTGGTCGTATGTTGACATGATGGAGACCGTGGCTGTTGTTTGAAGACAAATGTTGATGGTGTTAGGACAGCAACCAGCCACAAATTTACTTTGAGTTCCTTTATTCAAAGGAAACCGTTACCGGTTTCGAATCGTTGTGGTTCATGATCAGACGGTTTACACGCTTTCTTTATGACATTTGGTGTGTTTTTATAGATTAATTGTCCTAAAATATAAATAAAAAAATAATTATTAATACGCCACACACAGAAGACTGCGTTACGGATTTTCGTTTCATGTGACTTACGTGAAACGTCGGTTTTGGAGTGTTTGTTTTCATAACATTCGCCCAACCGATGTAAATGCATTACCACTGCATCCTCGTCGTTGAACACGTAAATAGTTCTCACTGTACATTTTAGATTTGTCGCTGAGATCATTTCAACCACGCACCACATGTTTTCATACATACAAAGAGCTTACAAACATATGGGTATCACAGATGCTATGATATGTCGTAACATTTGACGATGATGTCCTATGTTTTAAAGGATCATATATTCATTTACAAAACAGTAATGCCTTTTATATTAGTACAGAGACATTGAATTTTTGAGCTGATATAGCTACATTAATAATAAAGTTTTTTATATATATTTGGAACTGTATAGGTAAAATATGTTGTTCTATTACATTTGGCATCATGAGAATTATAGTAACATATAAATTTGCTACTTGATCTGCAGATAGGTGTATTAATATTATTTTCTTTGGAGGCTGGAAAGTAATTTTTGGAAATTTTTCAGGAAAGGGGTGTTAGCCAGCTCTGTTTCTTCGTTAAGGATATAATCTGGGGTGCTGTTTTTGTTTGTGTGTATTTCTAATTCTTCTAACATATTCATAGTGGCTCCTTTTTCTGTTAGATGCAAAATTTTTAAGTTATCCTCAATGTTTCCCACTGAATGGTTTTCTTCAGCAATATGGGCTGCAAATGCTGATTTGTTCAAGTTACCTAGTCTTAGAGCACCAATATGTTGTTTGTATCTAATTTCAAAACTTCTGGCTGTCTGTCCAACGTAGAATTTTTGGCATGTATCACATTTCAGTTTGCATATTCCTTATTTACGGTAGGGACATATGGAGGTATTTACATCATGGATTACTTCTTGTTGTAATTTATTATTTGTGGAAAAGCTGAATCTGATATTTTTCTTCTTTTTAAATAAGTTTGCTATTTTGTATGAAAGTTGGCCTATGTATGGGAGAGTAGCATATTTAGGTTTGGCTTCAGAGGCACACTGATTTGGCTTGAAGTGACTGCTGAGAAGTGGATCTGTGGTTTTTGTCTGCATTTTGTTGTGGAGTTTTTCTATTATTGTGGGTTTATATCCATTATTATGAGCAACTGTTTTAATTATATTGATTTCATTTTGTTGGTCTGTGGCACTCATTGGTACTTTTTCAATTCGGTGTAGCATCGTTCTGAAATATGCCTTTTTTTTATTGGCGGGTGTGGCAAGATGAGTTGCCAATACTGACATCTGTGGTTGTAGGTTTTCTACAAATACTGAATTGATGTTTATTGTTACTATTGCAAATTTTCAGGTCAATAAAGTTAATGCTTTTATTTGTTTCATGTTCAATTGTGAATTTAAAATTTTTGTTCATTTTGCTATGATCTGCTTGTAATGTATCTATTTCATTGCTCGTACCATCAAAAAGCAGTATTGTATCATCAACATATCTTCTGTAGTATAATATTTTGTTTGAGATGTGCTGGTTGGCAGAGAAGAATTGTTGTTCTATATGGTTGATGTAAATGTCAGCCAATATCCCAGCTAAGCTACTTCCCATTGCCAAATCAGCATGTTGTTGGTACAGTTTGTTGTTGAAGCTAAAGTAATTATGCTCTAGAATAAGTGAAAGTATTTCTATGAGTTCACAGATCTCTGCAACACTAATTTTCTTGTATTTAAGCAGGTCATAAGTACGGACTTTCCGGAATCTAGGAAGTACTGGAATCTGCCTTTTTACTTTCGCTCATTACTTTCAAAGATGTCATGTGCGAATAAAGCGACCTCCGTGTCGCATGAGTGGATTTTCGTGTACCAGTGCTGCTTCTTTGAGTGGGGCCTGGCTACCGCCAGCGACTAGGATTTCTTTTCATGAGCTTGAAGAACTTCTCAGAAAGCTCTGTTTTGATCCTTAGCTGCAAGAGGAAAGGCCGCTGGTCCTGATGGAATGCCAGTTCGATTTTACACAGAGTACGCGAAGGAACTTGCCCCCCTTCTTGCAGCGGTGTACCGTAGGTCTCCAGAAGAGCGAAGCGTTCCAAAGGATTGGGAAAGGGCACAGGTCATCCCCGTTTTCAAGAAGGGACGTCGAATAGATGTGCAGAACTATAGACCTGTATCTCTAACGTCGATCAGTTGTAGAATTTTGGAACACGTATTATGTTCGAGTATAATGTCTTTTCTGGAGACTAGAAATCTACTCTGTAGGAATCAGCATGGGTTTCGAAAAAGACGGTCGTGTGAAACCCAGCTCGCGCTATTCGTCCACGAGACTCAGAGGGCCTTAGATCAATTGTGTGATTGGATTGAGGAGTTCCTAGATAACAGAACGCAACATGTCATTCTCAATGGAGAGAAGTCTTCCGAAGTAAGAGTGATTTCAGGTGTGCCGCAGGGGAGTGTCATAGGACCGTTGCTATTCACAATATACATAAATGACCTGGTGGATGACATCGGAAGTTCACTGAGGCTTTTTGCAGATGATGCTGTGGTGTATCGAGAGGTTGCAACAATGGAAAATTGTACTGAAATGCAGGAGGATCTGCAGCGAATTGACGCATGGTGCACGGAATGGCAATTGAATCTCAATGTAGACCAGTGTAATGTGATGCGAATACATAGAAAGATAGGTCCCTTATCATTTAGCTACAAAATAGCAGGTCAGCAACTGGAAGCAGTTAATTCCATAAATTATCTAGGAGTACTCATTAGGAGTGATTTAAAATGGAATGATCATATAAAGTTGATCGTCGGTAAAGCAGATGCCAGACTGAGATTCATTGGAAGAATCCTAAGGAAATGCAATCCGACAACAAAGAAAGTAGGATACAGTACGCTTGTTCGCCCAATGCTTGAATATTGCTCAGCAGTGTGGGATCCGCACCAGGTAGGGTTGATAGAAGAGATAGAGAAGATCCAACGGAGAGCAGCGCGCTTCGTTACAGGATCATTTAGTAATTGCGAAAGCGTTACGGAGATGATAGATAAACTCCAGTGGAAGACTCTGCAGGAGAGACGCACAGTAGCTCGGTACGGGCTTTTGTTAAAGTTTCGAGAACATACCTTCACCGAAGAGTCAAGCAGTATATTGCTCCCTCCTACGTATATCTCGCGAAGAGACCATGAGGATAAAATCAGAGAGATTAGAGCCCACACAGAAGCATACCGACAATCCTTCTTTCCACGTACAATACGAGACTGGAATAGTAGGGAGAACCGATAGAGGTACTCAGGGTACCCTCCGCCACACTCCGTCAGGTGGCTTGCGGAGTATGGATGTAGATGTAGATGTAGATGTAGATACATTGAAGTAAAGAAGGGTTTATTCTACGAAGAGAGACGAGCGAAGAATGATTAGACCATTGACTTATAATTAGTTGAGAAAGATGACGTGCGCGGTTCTGTTCTTGGATGAAAGCTCTTCTCGTACCGTATCAATTACCTGCTGGCTTTTCCTCACTGAGCCTGGTAACTGCGCCTAAGTCGGTGTCAGTAATTGCTGTTCAGTGGAAGCACTGGACCTCGTGTAAATTATAACACCAGTCTCTAAAAAAAGGATCAACACATTTATTTCACACTCATAATTTAAAAGAATTTACAATAAAGATTCCAGGCTGCAAAGAAACTTTAAAAATTTTATTTTTACTTTACTGTACAAGAAACAGCGAGAACTCAAATTTTAGCAGCTTGAAATTACATGAGCAACCTTTTACTTGTTCAAGTGAACAATGGACAGCCTACAATTTATAACAACTCTAAATTACGTAAAACAAAAACTGCTCCAAATGTAAAGAATCAGTAAAATAAATAAACAGTTTTAAATAATAAAAATAACTAACATATAGAGAAAAGCAGCTTTTACGAGTCAAACAACTGAAGAACCAAAGAAAAAGTCATAAAATTACAAAAGTTTTAAAATTACAAAAACACCTACCTCATTTTTGCTAGTGGCAACAGGGGAGCCAAAAGATTTTCATTATTCTCGCAGCCCATAGCAGCTTGAAATTACATGAGCAACCTTTTACTTGTTCAAGTGAACAATGGACAGCCTACAATTTATAACAACTCTAAATTACGTAAAACAAAAACTGCTCCAAATGTAAAGAATCAGTAAAATAAATAAACAGTTTTAAATAATAAAAATAACTAACATATAGAGAAAAGCAGCTTTTACGAGTCAAACAACTGAAGAACCAAAGAAAAAGTCATAAAATTACAAAAGTTTTAAAATTACAAAAACACCTACCTCATTTTTGCTAGTGGCAACAGGGGAGCCAAAAGATTTTCAATATTCTCGCAGCCCATAGCAGCTTGAAATTACATGAGCAACCTTTTACTTGTTCAAGTGAACAATGGACAGCCTAAAATTTATAACAACTCTAAATTACGTAAAACAAAAACTGCTCCAAAAGTAAAGAAGCAGTAAAATAAATAAACAGTTTTAAATAATAAAAATAACTAACATATAGAGAAAAGCAGCTTTTACGAGTCAAACAACTGAAGAACCAAAGAAAAAGTCATAAAATTACAAAAGTTTTAAAATTGCAAAAACACCTACCTCATTTTTGCTAGTGGCAACAGGGGAGCCAAAAGATTTTCAATATTCTCGCAGCCCAAGCTGCCTGAAATGGTGGCTGACCCTTATCGCACATTTGGTTCCTATGTCCAAAGGTCAAGGTGCTGGACTAAAATAGGTGGTAATACTGAACGCTGACTCTGATTTAAAAACAAAATACAGTAGCGAAATAGGTGTAAACACACCAACAGTATAACCTTTATCAAGGGTAGGTTTCAAGAAAATTAAAGCTAGCTCAAATAATGGAAATAAAACAGCTTTAAAATTTACTCCCTAGCCTTGGCCAAATTTTATAAATAGCTTTTTTGGCTGAATAACGAGAAAATGTATGGACTGGGGCTGCTAATGACACATTTATTTATAAGGCATCAGTCTTCTGACTAGTTTGATGCGGCCCGCCACGAATTCCTCCCCTGCACCAACCTCTTCATCTCGGAGTACCTCTTGCAAGCTACGTCCTGAATTATTTGCTGGATGTATTCCAATATATGTATTCCTCTACAATTCTTACCCTCTACAGCTCCACCTATTACCATGGAAGGTATACTCTGATGTTTTAACTGACGTCCTATCATCCTGTCTCTTCTTGTTGTCAGTTTTTTTCCACATATTCCTTTCCTTGTCGATTCTGTGCAGAACCTCGTCATTCCTTACCTTACCCCTCCAACCAATTTTCAACGTTTTTCTGCAGCACCACATCTCAAATGCTTCTTTTCTCTTCTGTTACGGCTTTCCTACAGTCCTTGTGATCCTAACGTACATTCCCAGAAATGTCTTCCCAACAGTAATTTCTATTTTGATACTGGTAGACTACTCTTGTCCATGAATGCCCTTTTCAGTGTTAGTCCTCTTTTGTTTTCCTTCTTGCTCCATCTGTCATGGGTTATTTTGTTGCCTAGATAGCAGAATTCCTTATCTGCACGTATTTGGTGACCATCAAACCTGATATCAAGTTTCTCGCTGTTCTAGTTTCTG
This sequence comes from Schistocerca gregaria, assembly GCF_023897955.1. Lineage (NCBI taxonomy): Eukaryota > Metazoa > Arthropoda > Insecta > Orthoptera > Acrididae > Schistocerca > Schistocerca gregaria. The sequence goes on from NC_064927.1 coordinate 427,858,057, forward strand.
CTACTTCTCATCACTTTCGTCTTTCTCCGATTTACTCTCAAGCCATATTCTGCCATCATTAGACAGTCTATTCTACTCAGCAGACACTGAGGATAGCAGTCCACTAAAGAGACAGCTTACACTACACTCGTTCGTCCTCTGTTAGAATATTGCTGCGCGGTGTGGGATCCTTACCAGGTAGGATTGACGGAGGACATCGAAAGGGTGCAAAAAAGGGCAGCTCGTTTTGTATTATCACGTTGTAGGGGAGAGAGTGTGGCAGATATGATACACGAGTTGGGATGGAACTCATTACAGCATAGACGTTTTTCGTCGCGGCGAGACCTTTTTACGAAATTTCAGTCACCAACTTTCTCTTCCGAATGCGAAAATATTTTGTTGAGCCCAACCTACATAGGTAGGAATGATCATCAAAATAAAGTAAGAGAAATCAGAGCTCGAACAGAAAGGTTTAGGTGTTCGTTTTTCCCGCTCGCTGTTCGGGAGTGGAATAGTAGAGAGATAGTATGATTGTGGTTCGATGAACCCTCTGCCAAGCACTTAAATGTGGATTGCAGAGTAGTCATGTAGATGTAGATGTAGATGTAGTGTCATGAGCGAATCTTAACGTTGACATCCTTTCACTTTAATTCCAATCATGACCCTTCCTTTTTTCCGTCATTGCTTCTTCGATGTGTAGATTGAACTGTAGCGACGAAAGACTACAACCGTGTCCTACACCCTTCTTAATACGAGCACTTCGTATTTCGTATTCCACTCTTATAATTCCCTCTTGGTTCTTGAACGTATTGCACATTACCAGTCTCTCCCTGTAGCTTACCCCTAATTTTCTCATAATATTGGACGTCTTGCACCTTTTTACACTGCCGAATGCCTGTTCCAGATAGACTAATGCTTTGAACGTGACTTGATTTCTCTCTAGCCTTGCTTACATTATCAGTGGCGACGTCAGTACTGCTTCCCTGTACCTCTACCGTTCTTAAAGCCAAATTGATTGTCCTATCACACATCCTCAATCCTGTTATCCATTATTCTATTTGTTATTTTTGTCTGCAACTTGACTAAGAGAGTTGTTAAGCCAAATTGATCGTCATCTAACTCATCCTCAATTCTCTTTCCCATTCATCTGTATCTTATTGATGTCTGCAACTTGGCTGCAAGAGCTGTTAAGCTGACTCAAAAAAATGTGTGTGAAATCTTATGGAATTTAAATGCTAAGGTAATCAGTCCCTAATCTTACACACTACTTAACCTAAATTATCCTAAGTGCAAACACACACACCCATGCCCGAAGGAGGACTCGAACCTCCGCCGGGACCAGCCGCACAGTCCATGACTGCAGCGCTTAGGCTGCTTTTTTTTTAATTCTCATTTTGTTCGTTTTCGTTCGTTGTATGTGCTCGGGGCGGACGTCGTAAGACATCTGTTAAAGTTCGTGTTTGATCGGTTTACTCAGTTTTTTTATTACAGAGGGCTGCTAACCCTCTCACCGAACACGCTGAGCTACCGTGCCGACTGATCCCGCGCGGCCTAAGCTGACTGTGAAATAATTCTCGCAGTTGTTGGCTCTTGCAATCTTCGTATTTGTGTGGGTCATACCTTTTCTAAAGTCAGATGATGTACTGCCAGACACATACATTCTACACACCAACTTGAATATTCGTTTTGTATCCATTGCCCTCAATGACTGGAGTAATTCTGATGGAATGTTATTTATGCCTTTTGACTTATTTAAGTCTTCTTAATCTCTTTGCCGGCCGCGGTGGTCCTGCGGTTCTAGGCCCTGCAGTCCAGAACCGCGGGACTGCTATTGTCGCAGGTTCGAATCCTGCCTCGGGCATGGATGTGTGTGATGTCCTTAGGTTAGTTAGGTTTAAGTAGTTCTAAGTTCTAGGCGACTGATGGCCTAAGATGTTAAGTCCCATAGTGCTCAGAGACATTTGAACCATCTAAACCTCTTTAAATTCTGATTCTAATACTGGTTCCACTATCTCTTCTTTCTCGACTCATGTATCTTCTTCTATCACGCCATGAGACAAGTCAGCCCTCTCATAGAGGACTTAATGTATTATTTCCACCTATCGATTCTCTCTTCTGCATGTAGCACTGGAATTCCCAGTGCACTCTTAATATTATCACCCTTGCTTTTAATTTTACCGAAGGTTGTTTTGACTCTCCTATATGCTGAGTCAGTCGTTTCGACAACCATTTTGTTTTCGATTTCTTCACATTTTTCATGCAGCCATTTCGTCTTAGCTTCGGTGTACTTTCTACTTATTTCATCCCGAAGTGACTTGGATTTGTTTAGTCCTGAATTTCCTTGAACATTTCCGTACTTCCTTCTTTCATCGATCAACTGAAGTATTTCTTCTGTACCTATGGTTTCTGCACAATTATCCTATTTATACAAATGTTTTTCTTTGCAACTTCTGAGGTTGACCTTTTCTCTTCAACTGAACTACCTACTGAGCTATTCCTTATCTGTCTACAGCCTCAGAGAACTTCAAGCGTATCTCTTCATTCCTTAGTACTTCCGAGCATTGCTTCTTCGTGACTAGTCTCTTGAACCTCAGCCTTCTCTTCATCGCTACTATAGTGTGATCTGAGTCTATATCTGCTCCTGGGCACGCTTTACAATACAGCAAGCGATTTTGGAATCTCTGCCTGACCATGATGTAATCTAACTGAAATCTTCCAGTATCTCCCGTCGTTTTCCATGTATACCTCCTACTCTCGTGATTCATGGACAGAGTATTCGGTATTACCAGCTGAAACTTATTGCAGAAGACAGTTAATCTTCCCCCTCTCTCATTCCCAGTGCCAAGCCCATATTCTCCCTCAAAACTTTCTTCTAGTCTTTCCTTACAACCGCATTCCAGTCCGCCATGGGTATGGGATTGTTATCTCTCTTTGTGTACTGAATTGCCCGTTCAGTATCCTCATATACTTTCTCCGTCTCTTCATCTTCGGCTTGCGATGGCATGTATGCCTGACCTATCGTTGTCGGTCTTGGTGTGCTGTGGATTCTGATGAGGACAACCCTATCACATAACTGTTCACAGTAACTCACTCTCTGCGCTACTTTCCTATTCATAATGAACCCTACTCCCGTTATACAATTTTCTGCTGTTGTTGATATTACCCGGTACTCATCTGACCATAAATCCATGTCTCCTTTCCATTTGACTTCACTGTCTCCCACTATATCTAGATTGAGCCTTAGCATTTCCCTTTTCGGATTTTCTAGCTTCCGTACCACATTCGAGCTTCTCACATTTCACGCCGCAACTCGTAGAACTGTATCTTTCCGTTGGTTATTCAACTCCCTTGGGAGTCCAGTTCCGAGGATCCGAGAGGGGGAATATCGCGGAATCTTTTGTCAATGGAGAGATCATCGTAACACTTTTCAAATATAGGTCACATGTCCTGTGGACACACATTATGAGTTTTTAATGCAGTAATAGCTCAGTACGCAGTACAGTGGAAGAAGAATGGACATTTCTGAAAAGGACCATCACAGAAGTTGGAAAGAAAAACAAAAGTACAAAGAAGGTAACTGCGAAGAAACCTTCAGTGATATTAAAAGCGAGGGTGGTAACATTAACATTGCAACGGTAATTCCGCTGCTAAATGCAGAGGAGAGAGAGAATCGGCGGAAAGAATGCATTGAGAGCGTCTATGAGGGGAAGATTTGCTTGATGTGATAGAAGAGAAAACAGGTGTCGATTTGGAAGAGATAGGGGTCCAGTATTAGAATCGTAATTTAAAAAAGCTTTGGAGGACTTAAATCAAATAAGGCAGAAGGGATAGAAAACACTGCCTCAAAATTTCTAAAATCATTGGAGAAAGTAGCAGTTAATAAAGTATTAATTTTGTTGTGTAGAATGTATGAGTCTGGGGAAATACCACCTGACTTTCGGAAAAACATTATCCACAGAATTTGGAAGATAGCAATAGGTGACTAGCGCAAGAATTATCGCACTGTCAGATTAACAGCTCATGCATCCAGGATGTTGACAACAATAATACAAACAACAGAATGGAAAAGAAAATTGCGGATGTGTTACATGACGATGAATTTGGCTTTATTAAAGGTAATGGCACGAAAGAGACAACTCTGACGTTGCAATTGATAATGGAAGCAAGACTAAAGAAAAATCAAACACGTTTGTAGGATTAGTCGACCTGGAAAAAGCGTTCGAGAATGTAAAATGGTGCAAGATGTTCAAAATTCTGAGATAAACAGGAGTAAGCTGTAGGGAGAGACGGGTATTATACAATATGTACAAGATCCATGAGGGAATAATAAGAGTGGACGACTAAGAACGAATTCCTCGGATTAAAAAGCGTATAAGACAGTGATATAGTATTTCTCCCCTACTGTTCAATCTGCACATTGGAGGAGCAATGATGGAAATAAAAGAAAGGTTCAGGAGTGGAATTAAAATTCAAGCTGAAAGGATATCAATGATATGATTCCCTGATGACATTGCTACCCTGAGTGAAAGTGAAGAAGGGTTACATGATCTGCTGAACGGAATGATTAGTCTAATGAGTACATAATATGGTCTGAGAGTAAATCAAAGAAAGAGAAAAGTAATGAGAAGTAGAAGAAATGAGAACATCGAGAAACTTAACATCAGGATTTATGGCCACGAAGTAGATGAAGTTAAGGAATTCAGCTACCTCCCCCCATGAACCATGGACCTTGCCGTTGGTGGGGAGGCTTGCGTGTCTCAGCGATACAGATGGCCGTACCGTAGGTGCAACCACAACGGAGGGGTATCTGTTGAGAGGCCAGACAAGCGTGTGGTTCCTGAAGAGGGGCAGCAGCCTTTTCAGTAGTTGCAGGGGCAACAGTCTGGATGATTGACTGATCTGGCCTTGCAACATTAACCAAAACGGCTTTGCTGTGCTGGTACTGCGAACGGCTGAAAGCAAGGGGAAACTACAGCCGTAATTTTTCCCGAGGACATGCAGCTTTACTGTATGATTAAATGATGATGGCATCCTCTTGGGTAAAATATTCCGGAGGTAAAATAGTCCCCCATTCGGATCTCCGGGCGGGGACTACTCAGGAGGATGCCGTTATCAGGAGAAAGAAAACTGGCGTTCTACGGATCGGAGCGTGGAATGTCAGATCCCTTAATCGGGCAGGTAGGTTAGAAAATTTAAAAAGGGAAATGGATAGGTTAAAGTTAGATATAGTGGGAATTAGTGAAGTTCGGTGGCAGGAGGAACAAGACTTCTGGTCAGGTGACTACAGGGTTATAAACACAAAATCAAATAGGGGTAATGCAGGAGTAGGTTTAATAATGAATAGGAAAATAGGAATGCGGGTAAGCTACTACAAACAGCATAGTGAACGCATTATTGTGGCCAAGATAGATACGAAGCCCACACCTACTACAGTAGTACAAGTTTATATGCCAACTAGCTCTGCAGATGATGAAGAAATTGAAGAAATGTACGATGAAATAAAAGAAATTATTCAGATAGTGAAGGGAGACGAAAATTTAATAGTAATGGGTGACTGGAATTCGAGTGTAGGAAAAGGGAGAGAAGGAAACATAGTAGGTGAATATGGATTGGGGCTAAGAAATGAAAGAGGAAGCCGCCTAGTAGAATTTTGCACAGAGCACAACTTAATCATAGCTAACACTTGGTTTAAGAATCACGAAAGAAGGTTGTATACGTGGAAGAACCCTGGAGATACTAAAAGGTATCAGATAGATTATATAATGGTAAGACAGAGATTTAGGAACCAGGTTTTAAGTTGTAAGACATTTCCAGGGGCAGATGTGGACTCTGACCACAATCTATTGGTTATGACCTGTAGATTAAAACTGAAGAAACTGCAAAAATGTGGGAAATTAAGGAGATGGGACCTGGATAAACTGAAAGAACCAGAGGTTGTACAGAGTTTCAGAGATAGCATAAGGGAACAATTGACAGGAATAGGGGAAAGAAATACAGTAGAAGAAGAATGGGTAGCTCTGAGGGATGTAGTAGTGAAGGCAGCAGAGGATAAAGTAGGTACAAAGACGAGGGCTGCTAGAAATCCTTGGGTAACAGAAGAAATATTGAATTTAATTGATGAAAGGAGAAAATATAAAAATGCAGTAAATGAAGCAGGCAAAAAGGAATACAAACGTCTCAAAAATGAGATCGACAGGAAGTGCAAAATGGCTAAACAGGGATGGCTAGAGGACAAATGTAAGGATGTAGAAGCTTATCTCACTAGGGGTAAGATAGATACTGCCTACAGGAAAATTAAAGAGACCTTTGGAGAGAAGAGAACCACGTGTATGAATATCAAGAGCTCAGATGGCAGCCCAGTTCTAAGCAAAGAAGGGAAGGCAGAAAGGTGGAAGGAGTATATAGAAGGTTTATACAAGGGCGATGTACTTGAGGACAATATTATGGAAATAGAAGAGGATTTAGATGAAGACGAAATGGGAGATACGATACTGCGTGAAGAGTTTGACAGAGCACTGAAAGACCTCAGTCGAAACAGGGCCCCCGGAGTAGACAACATTCCATTAGAACTACTGACGGCCTTGGGAGAGCCAGTAATGACAAAACTCTACCAGCTGGTGAGCAAGATGTATGAGACAGGCGAAATACCCTCAGACTTCAAGAAGAATATAATAATTCCAATCCCAAAGAAAGCAGGTGCTGACAGATGTGAAAATTACCGAACTATCAGTCTAATAAGCCACGGCTGCAAAATACTAACGCGAATTCTTTACAGACGAATGGAAAAACTGGTAGATGCAGACCTCGGGGAAGATCAGTTTGGATTCCGTAGAAATGTTGGAACACGTGAGGCAAAACTGACCTTACGACTTATCTTAGAAGAAAGATTAAGAAAAGGCAAACCTACGTTTCTAGCATTTGTAGACTTAGAGAAAGCTTTTGACAATGTTGACTGGAATACTCTTTTTCAAATTCTAAAGGTGGCAGGGGTAAAATACAGGGAGCGAAAGGCTATTTACAATTTGTACAGAAACCAGATGGCAGTAATAAGAGTCGAGGGGCATGAAAGGGAAGCAGTGGTTGGGAAAGGAGTGAGACAGGGTTGTAGCCTCTCCCCGATGTTATTCAATCTGTATATTGAGCAAGCAGTAAAGGAAACAAAAGAAAAATTTGGAGTAGGTATTAAAATTCATGGAGACGAAGTAAAAACATTGAGGTTCGCCGATGACATTGTAATTCTGTCAGAGACGGCAAAGGACTTGGAAGAGCAGTTGAACGGAATGGACAGTGTCTTGAAAGGAGGATATAAGATGAACATTAACAAAAGCAAAACGAGGATAATGGAATGTAGTCAAATTAAATCGGGTGATGCTGAGGGAATTAGATTAGGAAATGAGACACTTAAAGTAGTAAAGGAGTTTTGCTATTTAGGAAGTAAAATAACTGATGATGGTCGAAGTAGAGAGGATATAAAATGTAGACTGGCAATGGCAAGGAAAGCGTTTCTGAAGAAGAGAAATTTGTTAACATCGAATATAGATTTATGTATCAGGAAGTCGTTTCTGAAAGTATTTGTTTGGAGTGTAGCCATGTATGGAAGTGAAACATGGACGATAACTAGTTTGGACAAGAAGAGAATAGAAGCTTTCGAAATGTGGTGCTACAGAAGAATACTGAAGATAAGGTGGATAGATCACGTAACTAATGAGGAGGTATTGAATAGGATTGGGGAGAAGAGAAGTTTGTGGCACAACTTGACTAGAAGAAGGGATCGGTTGGTAGGACATGTTTTGAGGCATCAAGGGATCACAAATTTAGCATTGGAGGGCAGTGTGGAGGGTAAAAATCGTAGAGGGAGACCGAGAGATGAGTACACTAAGCAGATTCAGAAGGATGTAGGTTGCAGTAGGTACTGGGAGATGAAGCAGCTTGCACAGGATAGAGTAGCATGGAGAGCTGCATCAAACCAGTCTCAGGACTGAAGACAACAACAACAACAACAAACAGGTTGTAAAATAACCAACGACAGGAGTAGCAAGGAGGATATCAAAAGCAGGCTATCGATGGCAAAAAAGGCATTCCTGGTCAAGAGAAGTCTACTAGTATCAAACATAGGCCTTAATTTGAGGAAAACATTTCAGAGAACGTACGTCTGGAGTGAAACAAGGACTGTGAGAAAACCGGAACATAAGAGAATCGAAGCATTTGAGATGTGGTGCTACAGACGAATGTTGAAAATTAGATCAACTGATAAGGTAAGGAATGAGGAGGTTCTGCGCAGAACCGGGGGGAGAGGAATATGTGGAAAACACTGATAAGAAGGGACAGGATGATAGGACATCTGTTAAGACATGAGGGAATGACTTCGATGGTAATAGACAGAGATTGGAATATATCCAGCAAATAATTGAGGACGTAGGTTGCAAGTGCTACTCTGAGATGAAGAGGTTGGCACGGAAGAGAAATTCGTGACGGGCCGCACCAAATCAGTCAGAAGACTGTTGAGAAGAAGAGAAAAAAAAGAAAAAAGAAAAACAACCCTGTGGTTTTCATTGGCTTCTCGCCGGAAGTCAAAGAGTGCGCCGGCTATCGACAGTAGAATCGATACGAATCCCCACTGCTCGCTCACGCCTGACTGCAGAACTTCTGCATCTTTCTTTACGTCTTCTTCCCATCCTTTTATTAGCCAACCAGAGGCCTTTTTGTTGTAGTATGGGCAATCCCCGAGATACGGATTGCGTCACATACCCATTGAAGTCATCTGCTTTTCGATCTTCTAAAGCCTTACGCTGGTTCTTGATCTCATAGGCTTCATTAATCTTTCTTGTTATGCAAATATTTCCGCGACTCAACGTGCAACAGTTCCTTCTCACTGTCCTTAGTTAAAATATTAGCAGCTTTTGCACCTCACTTATAGTTAATGTCCAGCTTCCTGAACGGTAGAGGACAATCAGGCATATAAACGTTTGTAGTATTATTTTCCTTTTTTTTCCACAGAATGTGATACGGCTTTAGACTTACACGTACCTTTGAGGCCATATAGACATCTGGAGTTATCATAAATACTTTCATTTACATCTGTGTGGTACTTGATTACAGCAATTGTCCCAAGTACTCGAAGTGATCACAAGACAAACTGCTCTTCGTTAACTGTGAAGTGCTCTTCTGCATATTTAGTTCTGACTACCTGCGTATGTCCTGTTTTTGTTGGTTTATGAGCCATCCTTCTTTACTGGCTGCTATGGCGACCCTGTTAATCATTTACCTAGGATATTGTTCGCTCTTGCTCAGTAACGCTCTATGTCGTCTGCGTTAACAAACACCTTAAACATGCCACTTTCTATTCGTAGGTCGTAACACTCCACAATTTCTTTGTCTTACGACTTTCTCTAGGATAAAATTACACTAAACTACAAAACTATTCTACTTGTTCTTGAATAAACGATCACTGTAAAAGACGAACTATATAGTTGATGTTGCTAATAGAGAAAAGTTTAAAATAATTCCTGGGTAAAGTGTCGTTTAAAAGCATGTGTCCAGTTTCATTCACAGAAATATTTCAAAACATACAATTTATTATAATTTAATGTACACATAACGAATGAAGTCTTACATGCTAAATTAATAAAACTCACAACAGATGAGAAGCATTTCTTGACGTTTTTTTTGAGGATCAGACCCACTGATTTTTCCGCCAGTGTAGAACTAAATGACACAACAGAATCGTAAAACTTGTTTCCTCTGATTAATCTTCTTATCAGATGTAACGTATGTCATTCTAACATTTTCTTATTATACTTTGGCTAGAGAAACTTGTTAAAGTAATGGCCAGTTGTAGAGTCAGGGGCTCTTCAGCCAAATACAGATGAACTGGTACCGGATGCCATGTAATCTGTTTCAAAATACACTCCTGGAAATTGAAATAAGAACACCGTGAATTCATTGTCCCAGGAAGGGGAAACTTTATTGACACATTCCTGGGGTCAGATACATCACATGATCACACTGACAGAACCACAGGCACATAGACACAGGCAACGGAACATGCACAATGTCGGCACTAGTACAGTGTATATCCACGTTTCGCAGCAATGCAGGCTGCTATTCTCCCATGGAGACGATCGTAGAGATGCTGGATGTAGTCCTGTGGAACGGCTTGCCATGCCATTTCCACCTGGCGCCTCAGTTGGACCAGCGTTCGTGCTGGACGTGCAGACAGCGTGAGACGACGCTTCATCCAGTCCGAAACATGCTCAATGGGGGGCAGATCCGGAGATCTTGCTGGCCAGGGTAGTTGACTTACACCTTCTAGAGTACGTTTGGTGGCACGGGATACATGCGGACGTGCATTGTCCTGTTGGAACAGCAAGTTCCCTTGCCGGTCTAGGAATGGTAGGACGATGGGTTCGATGACGGTTTGGACGTACCGTGCACTATTCAGTGTCCCCTCGACGATCACCAGAGGTGTACGGCCAGTGTAGGAGATCGCTCCCCACACCATGATGCAGGGTGTTGGCCCTGTGTGCCTCGGTCGTATGCAGTCCTGATTGTGGCGCTCACCTGCACGGCGCCAAACACGCATACGACCATCATTGGCACCAAGGCAGAAGCGACTCTCATCGCTGAAGACGACGCGTCTCCATTCGTCCCTCCATTCACGCCTGTCGCGACACCACTGGAGGCGGGCTGCACGATGTTGGGGCATGAGCGGAAGACGGCCTAACGGTGTGCGGGACCGTAGCCCAGCTTCCTGGAGACGGTTGCGAATGGTCCTCGCCGATACCCCAGGAGCAACAGTGTCCCTAATTTGCTGGGAAGTGGCGGTGCGGTCCCCTACGGCACTGCGTGGGATCCTACGGTCTTGGCGTGCATCCGTGCGTCGCTGCGGTCCGGTCCCAGGTCGACGGGCACGTGCACCTTCCGCCGACCACTGGCGACAACATCGATGTACTGTGGAGACCTCACGCCCCACGTGTTGAGCAATTCGGCGGTAAGTCCACCCGGCCTCCCGCATGCCCACTATACGCCGTCGCTCAAAATCCGTCAACTGCACATACGGTTCACGTCCACGCTGTCGCGGCATGCTACCAGTGTTAAAGACTGCGATGGAGCTCCGTATGCCACTGCAAACTGGCTGACACTGACGGTGGTGGTGCACAAATGCTGCGCAGCTAGCGCCATTCGACGGCCAACACCGCGGTTCCTGGTGTGTCCGATGTGCCGTGCGTGTGATCATTGCTTGTACAGCCCTCTCGCAGTGTCCGGGGCAAGTATGGTGGGTCTGACACACCGGTGTCAATGTGTTCCTTTTTCCATTTCCAGGAGTGTATTTAAAATTCATCGATATAAATTTATCTGTTCGTATAAAACTACATCCACTGAAATTCATTATTTCATACATAACTATTTGTAGCTTGGTTATTTAGAATCAATTTCGAAGAATTAGCGTAAAAATGTATAAAATTAAATCCACTCAGTGTTGCTAAATGTTTATCAGTTTATGTCTTCGACAAGGTTGTAAACGTCTTCGCTTCAAATGTTGTCTTTGTGTTTCATCCTTGTACACTTGTTGGGAAGTTGAGTGGTAATGGAGAGAAGTCGTTTTTCGTGACTTCGTAGATGGCAGACATTGTATATGGAATAGTCCATGGAAGCGAAGGAATGTTACATTTTGTTTTTCCGATGTTTGAAGAGTTTAAATACAGATATTCAATTGGTCCCGGCAGAGGTTCGAGTCCTTCCTCGGGCATGGGTGTATGTGTTTGACCTTAGGATAATTTAGGTTAAGTAGTGTGTAAGCTTAGGGACTGCTGACCTTAGCAGTTAAGTCCCATAAGATTTCACACTCATTCCACAGATATTCATTGTACAGATATTTATTTCGTTTCGTAGATAGAGATTCAGCAGACTTTCAGCATCCTAGGACCTGTGAATGCTCTTCGTACAAGGCAGCTTGCAGCATTCCCACACGTCACAAGAATACAACAAAGTCGACTTCAAGACAATCAGCTAACTGAAAAGGGAATTTTAGTAAAGTGCGTATACCATTCAGTGCTGCTACATTCACGCCCGTTTCACTGACAAGTCATTGTGTAACCAGTATTAGACCAATGTACTCGTATTACAGGTATCAAAAAGTACCAAATATAAATGTTGGAAGAGAATTTCTGGTCCCGGCACTAGCCTTAGAGCGGAAAAGAAAATCTCCGTAAAAGCTTGAGCAGAGCTGGAAGATGAGAACTATTTTTTAATTTAACTGTAGGACGATAAGTCTCAGTCAAAAGAGACAAAGTATTGTGGATACAAATAGTATATTCGGTGGCTTGCACGGCACCTGCAGAGTATCTGTGTCAGTGTGTTGTAACTCCGTGCGTTACCAAGATATATTCTCAGTCCACAAAAGCGCTACGAGAATGATATACCGAGACAGGCTGAGTAATACAAGAAGGGCGCTGTTCAGTTATGCTGTCTCACTACTTGCACTCCCTCATGGGGTTTGTGATTAATAAGTAATAAGCAAGTCGTGTACAAAGTTAAAATATGGAACAATGACTATCTGTTACCATTAGGACTACGAATCGTATATTTTGAAAAAGCTTCTGACTAAATATGAACAAATTCTGGACAAACTGACTTAGAGAAACAGGGCATCTTCACCATCTTCGTCCACCGTCTATCATCTTCAGGTTGCAGAAACATTAATTATGTAGATCGTGACGCCCTAACAGGTGACTTCCCGGAAACACAATGGCATCAAGCAATTACAGCGGCGAAAATTGGTAAAAAAATATGTGACCTCAGTGATAAACTCACAGCTCTCTACGATAAACAATCAGCCTTACTTGCTGTGAGAAAAACTCTTGCTTCTTAGCTGACAACTGGCTTACGTCAGATCATAAGGAATGGGGATTGAGAAAAAAACTCTTGCTTCTTGGCTGATAACTGACTTACATCAAATGATGTAGCGAGGGGTTTTAGAAAAAACTCTTGTATCTTGACTGACAACTGACTTACGTCAAATGATGAACAACGGGGATACTGCTCACAAATATTTCAAACCACGTCCAAAACCAGAACCTATGATGAATGCAGACACCTACGACACAGCTTAAAGCAATGAATTTGCAACGACACAATCAGTGACGCCCGTGTATTTGTGTGCAGCAGTTCTAAAATCGCGTTTCTGTGGAAGGATCTACATTGTGTAAGCATCGAAAAAGTAAAATCCGAAACTGTTATTCAGGTCAAGAGCTCTCCATGAACTGAAGGAATTTTTGTCAGGACCAATCGGGCCCGTGCTGCGACGAACTATTATCTATTTATTTATTTATTTATACTTCAAGTCCCGTAGGAAAAAATTGAGGAGCCAATCTCCAAGGTCATGGAACGCGTCCGTACATGAAATTACAAAATGAAAATAATATGAGATAAAAATAAAATGCTTATGAACCCAGAAAAACTCAAGCCATAAGTTTAAGCAACGCAATCACCAATGTAACATAAGAATCAGCTTAAGTCCTCAAGGAACTCCTCAACAGAATAGAAGGAGTGACCCATGAGGAAAATCTTCAGTTTTGAGTTGAAGGCGCGTGTATTACTGTTACGATTTTTGAATTCTTGTGGTAGCTTATTGAAAATGGATGCAGCGGTATACTGCACACATTTCTGCGCAAGAATTAAGGAAGTCTGACCCACATGCAGGTTGGATTTCTGCCGAGTATTAACTGAGTGAAAGCTGCTTATTCTTGGGAATAAAGTGATGATGTTAAGAAGAAACGACAGTAAAGAATTATGTATTTAGAGACCAATGTCAAAATACCCAGATTAGTGAACAGGGGTCGTCAATGCTTCGCTAACTTACATCACTTATTACCCGAAACCCCCCGTTTCTGAGACAAAAATGTCCTTTTAGAATGGGAAGAATTACCCCAGAATATAATACCATACGACATAAGACAATGAAAATAAGCAAAGTAGACTAATTTTTGTGACGAACGATCACTTACTTCAGATACCGTTCGAATAGTAAAAATGGCACCATTAAGCCTTTGAACGAGTTCCTGAACGTCGGATTTCCACGACAGTTTACTATCTATATGAACATCTAGAGATTTGAACTGCTCAGTTTCACCAATCATATGCCCATTCTGTGAAATTAAAACGTTAGGTTTTGTTGAATTGTGTCAGAAACTGTAAAAACTAAGTCTTACTGTGATTTAGCGTTATTTTATTTTCTATAAGCCATGAACTTCTGTCATGAACTGCACACAACTGCACACAACATCCTTTACTACCAAGCTAGTGTCTTCAGCAAACAACACTGTTCCCTGGGGAACCCCCCCCCCCCCTATTTCTCCATTTGACAGTTCCCCACTTCGCTTATATATTTTGGGATAACTCTTCTCATTCTAGAAGGTAATTTTTGGCTAAGAAACGGGTAGTTCGGGCAATAAGTGGTATAAGTTCGCGAACCACGTGTTGACCCCTGTTCACTAGTACGGGTATTTTCCATAAGTGGCCACAAAATGTATAGGAAAGCGTGTTCTGATTTTACGGTTTTATGTATTGTCTCTTTACGATAAGGTGCCTTCTGGGTCTCCACAATAAACGGTGTTGTACCATATTCGGTTCTGATCTTGCAGGTAGTCCTTAATTCTCTTCAGCATTACGACGTAGTGCAACCATATTGAGCAGAGCGCTGATTGAGAATGTACCCCTAACTAGGTATGCAGGTAGGTCGACATAAATGCAGGCTGAAAAATGACGCCCGACGGCTGTACTGTTATGTCGCTGCGTGCCATATTTGGGCATTATGTACCCGGCAGCTGACTCAGACACAAGCGTCACTTCCTAATTTACCACGCTTGTATAACTTTGTGTTGCCATGAGGACATACGAGACGGCACCTCCTCCCCCCCCCCCCCCAAAAAAAAAAAACGGAATAATAGTGCCGTGGGCGGAGCTTGCGTAATACGCATTTCTACCGCTAGGCGTGTATAGAGCAACTCATTGCCAGTTTGTTGTCGACCAGGCTTGTTCTGTTTGTCTGCAGTGATTTGTTTTGTTAGCGTTGCTTTCTTCCAGTTTAGTTTCTTATGAGGCAAGTTTAAGTGAACAAGGTACAGCTGCGAATTTTTTTTCTATTCGATAAAAATGCTACTGAAACCGTTTAAATGTTGCAGCAGCTTACAAAGATGAAGCTATGACAAAAACTCAAGTGTACAAATGGTTTGCACGATTTAAAAATGGCGACCTGTCGATTGATTACAAACTTCGTTCTGCTCGTCCATCCGTTGCTCGAATCGAGGAAAAAAATTTAACATTTCGAGAGCTTGTGCTCACAGACCGTCGAGAGATTAGTGAGTTATCTTGGAGCTCGGTTCAGCGAATTTGTGACAGACAGGAGACTGGTTCTTCTACCATGACAACGTACCTCCACACACAGCCATATTTGTTAGTCAGTTGTTTGGCTAAATATGGCATGGTTCCCATTCCTCCACGCACCTTACTCGCTTGACCTGGCTCCGTGCAACTTTTTCTCATTTCCAAGAATGAAAAGGTGCATAAAAAGACACAACAATGGAAAAGTCAAGAAGAAGGCGAGAACGAGCTGTCAATCATTTCTTAAGATGACTACAAAAAAAAAAGTTTCGAACAGTGGAAACACCGGTAGGACAAATGTATTAGTCAAATGGAATTTTGAATGGGATAAGGTTGTCTTGCAAACAATTTGAAAATACAGAATTGTTGACAAACTGCCTGTTGGCTTCTGTCTCGAGGTCTTCGGCCGACGTTCGTCTGATGATTTTTCTGACGTTTCGCCAACACGAGTGGCTGGCATTGTCCAACCTTCACCCTCCATTGCCGGTGGTGGACTGGAGCCGACCTCGGAGCCGCAGACTATATGTACCTGGCGCGCCAATGTCCAAGGTGTTCTCCACAGTCAGTAACGGTGCCGTTTCCTCGCTACCTGAGACGGTCGTTCGCTACAGCATGGGAAGCCAGGGGCCGTTTAACTTGAGGCTCTCTTCTTTCTTATTGAAGCTGTTCTAGTGTTTGTGAACAAGCGGGTGTGGTAATTCTTCTCTGCAGCTAGAACTTCAATGTCAGCGAATTTTACTACGTGGTCGGTCTCACACAGCGGATGCTCTGCCGATTTCTCCACCTGCACTGTCGCTTATGTTCTGTGGTCCTGGTGTTGATTGATCGTCCAGTCATTCCAACATAAATATTTCCGCATGTGCATGGTATACAGTACTTTCTCGACATTCCATATGAGTTCCTTTTCTCCTTTGCGTATCTGAGACACACTTTGGTCTTCATTGCCGGTTTGTAAATAATCTGTATGTCATGTTTGCTCAGTATACGGATGTTTCTGTCTGTCACTCTGGGATGTGTGGCAGGAACTCCGTACCCGTAATTTCCTTTCTTGATTAGTCACTTCACCGAGTGTCTGCATCCGTTACACTTCTAATATAATTTCTGGAGTACCCATTGCTCCTCAGAACATTCTTCAGGTGTCCGCCCCCGCTAGCTGAGTGGCCAGCGCGACACACTGTCAATCCTAAGGGCCTGGGATCGATTCCCGGCTGGGTCGGATATTTTCTCCGCTCAGGGACTGGGTGTTGTGTTGTCCTAATCATACTCATTCCATCCCCATCGATGTGCATGTAGCCGAAGTGGCGACAAATCGGAAGACTTGCATCCGGCGAACGGTCTACACAGCGGGAGGCCCTAGTCACACGACATTTATTTATTTCGCGTCTGAGTTGCTGCGGCTTACATATTCGTCTTACTCGCCTTTCGAGAGTAATGGAAATGGAAATGTGCGTTTTGCATTTTTGGCCGGGAGGCCCCATCTGGGGACATTCGGCCGCTGTGTGCAAGTCTTATTGCATTCGACGTCACAATGGGCGGATTGCGTGCCGGTGATGAGGATTTCTCTTTCCGAGATTGACGTCGGACTCTCATGGTTATGATGGAGTGTCTAGCAGTATATTAAAGTGCTGTGCTGCACAAGGTAGCCCTGTATTTAGCCATATTTGTAATTTTTCCTTCAGGAATGGTGTTTCCTGAGCGATTAAAGTACTCAGTAGTAAAGCCGCTTTATAAAAAGGGAGAAAGGGATAATGTAGATAATTTTAGACCTATTTCTATGCCATCAGTGTTTGCAAAAGTTATCGAAAAGGCTGTGTATGTAAGAGTAATTGATCATTTTATACCACACGGTTTGCTATCAAA
Organism: Schistocerca gregaria; assembly: GCF_023897955.1. Classification (NCBI taxonomy): domain Eukaryota; kingdom Metazoa; phylum Arthropoda; class Insecta; order Orthoptera; family Acrididae; genus Schistocerca; species Schistocerca gregaria. The sequence continues at coordinate 427,875,277 of NC_064927.1, forward strand.
TGTACAGTTTGGCTTTAGAAGCCGTTTGACAACTGAAAATGCTATATTCTCTTTTCTCTGTCAGGTACTGGATGGGCTAAACAAAAAGTTTCGAATGCTTGGCGTATTTTTTGATTTAGCAAGGGCATTTGACTGATTGATCTCACAATATTGCTCCAGAAGTTGTACCATCACGGAATAAGGGGAGTAGCTCACAATTGGTTCACCTCTTACTTTAGCAACAGGCAGCAAAAGGTCATTATTCACAATGTTGATAACGGCTGTGATGTGGGATCTGAGTGGGGTACTGTCAAGTGGGGGGTGCCCCAGGGATCAGTGTTGGGGCCGCTCCTGTTCTTCATTTATATAAATGATATGCCCTCTAGTATTATGGGTAACTCTAAAATATTTCTGTTTGCTGATGACACTAGCTTGGTAGTAAAGGATGTTGTGTGCAACATTGACTGGGTTTCAAGTAGAGCAGTACATGACCTCAGTTCATGGCTTGTAGAAAATAAACTAACGTTAAGTCGCAGTAAGACTCAGTTTTTACAGTTTATAACACACAATTCAACAAAACCTGACGTTTTAATGTCACAGAACGGGCATATGATTAGTGAAACTCAACAGTTCAAATTTCTTGGTGTTCATATAGATAGTAAGCTGTCGTGGAAAACCCACGTTCAGGATCTTGTTCATAGACTTAATACTGCCATTTTCACTATTACAACGGTATCAAAAGTGAGTGATACTTCGACACGTAAATTAGTCTACTTTGCTTGTTTTCATTCACTTATGTCGTATTACGTCTTGGGGTAACTCTTCCCATTCTAGAAGGATATTTTTCGCTCAGAAACGGGCGGTTCGGGCAGTAAGTGGTGTGGGTTCACGAACCTCTTGTCGACCTCTGTTCACGAGTCTGGGTATTTTGACATTGGCCCCTCCATATGTATATTCCTTATTGTCGTTTCTTGTTACCAATGTTAGTTTATTTCCAAGAATAAGCAGCTTTCACTGGGTTAATACTCGGCAGAAATCACCATTTGGATCGGACTTCCTTAACTCTTGTGCAAAAAGGTGTCCAGTATTCTGCTGCATCTATTTTCAATGAGCAGACACTCGAATTCAAAAATCTTAGCAGTAATCCACGCATTTTCATATCGAAACTGAAGAATTTCCTCATTGGTCACTCCTATTCCGTCGAGGAGTTCCTTGAAAAATTAAGCTGATTCTTATTGCATTGCTGATAGCCTTACTCAAACTTATGGATTGATTTTTTCGGGTTCATGAACATTTATTTTTATCTGTTATTACTTTTATGTTGTAAGTTCATGTACTGACACATTCCATGACCTTGGAGATATGCTCCTCAATTTGGTCCTACGGAACGTGTAACTAAAAAATAAATAAAATGAAATGACAATACAACACCCAGTCCACGAGCGGAAAAAATACTCAACCCGGTCGGGAATCAAACCCGGGCCTGCTCCGTGGAAGTTAAGCACGTAACCATCAAGATAAGCTGGCGGACTACGAGCGTATTAATCATGCCTCTTTTCTGGTTCGGGTGCTGATTTGACAGCTGGTGCAGGTATCGCTCCGTGTTTGTCGGTTTTCGATACACCCTGTGTCCCAGGTTTTCACCATTCATTGTGATCAGTACATCTATAAATGGTAGTTTTTTGTCCATTTCTACTTCCACAGTAAATTTTATGTTGTCATGGAGGCTTTTCAAGTGTCTTACGAAGTCACCGAGTTGTTTTTCACCATGGCTCCACACAGCGATGATATCATAGGTATATCTACACTATACTTTAGGCTCACAAGGTTTACTTCATATCTGAATCTTTCTTCGCAAAAAAAGAAGGTTAATGAAATAAGCTCGAATTAAGTCTGGTGAAGCTAAGGGAATTAGATTAGAAAACGAGACATTTTAAGTTCTAGATCGGTTTTGCTATTTGGGCAGTAAAACTGATGAGAGCTGAAGAAGGGAGGATATACAATGCAGACAGCGAGTAGCGGGAAAAGCATCTAAGAAGAAAAGAAATTTATTAACAATGAACATAATTTTAAATGTCAGAAGTACTTCCTTAAAGCTATTTCTTCTAGGGACAAGCGATGTATTGAAGTGCAATGCGAACGATAAATAGTTCATGAAAGAAGTCATTAGATGCTTTTCAAATACGGTGCCGAAGTAGACTGCCGGAACTTTATAGGTAAACTGGGGAAATAATGAAGAAGTTGTCAATCCAAACGGAGAGAAAAGTTATTTATGGTACATTTTAAGTGAAAAGAGGCCAACGGCCTTGCTGCAGTGGTAACACCGGCTACCGTCCGATCAGCAAAGTAGAGCGCTGTGTGGCTATGCTAGCTAGCACTTGGACAGGGACAGGTGACCATCCAGTCTGCCGAGCGCTGTTGGCAAGCGGGGTGCACTCGGCCCTTGTGAGGCAAGCTGAGGAGCTACTTGATTGAGCCGTAGCTGTTCTAGTCTCGTAAACTGACATGCGGCAGCGAGAGAATTTTGCTGACCACATGCCCCCCAATAACCGAATCCACTGACGCATGTGGACTAAAGATGAAACGGTGGCCGGTCGTTACCTTCATGGCCTGTTCGGACAGAGTTTAGTTTAGTTTTTAAGTGAAAGTAGAAATCGTTTGACAGGACACACAATCAACCACCAAGGAGCCGTCAAACTGGGTAATGAATGGAAGTGTGCGGGGTAAAAAAAAGTTGCAGAGATAGACCAACGGATGAATACAGTAAACAGGTTCAAAAGGATATAGGCTGCCGCAGTTATGCAGGGATCAACAGCTTCGCATTTGATAGGCGAGAACGGAGAGCTGGATCAAATCACTGTAAAGACAGGAGAGCAGAACAATATATAATAAAAAGTGTCTTGGAGCTGGGTGTTGTGTATTCGAGGCGTAGATAGCTGTGTATTCTCCAGAGTTGCAGTAGCTTACCAAGAGTCACGTCGAGCTAAGCCTGGGAACTCTTATCGTACGAGAGGCAGGTGGGCGGTTGGACTGCACAGTGGTACAACGAAACGCCATTTCCCGACCCGACGGACGTGGGGGACCTTGGATGCCTCATCGCTTTCCTGTCGCGATGGCCAGCTCCACTGAGCACTGCCGTGATGGCTCTTCTAGATAAGACGCTGAGCGCATGTGATGAGGCAATGAGTGTCAGCACCTAACAGGAGGCACTAAAGCTCTACAGTTACACAAGGTAATAATACGTGAAAAGAAGTGTAGGTCTGAGCTGATTTTAAAACGAAGAATTCAAAACTGAAAGGCCTTTCTTAAGCCTGTGTCATATAGAGGGCAAGTAACAGAAATAAAAGGAATTAATTTTGATCTGTTTCACAACTTCCTCTCTCGCACCCCATAAGATCTGCGGCTTCCTACTTGTAACTTTTGCTTCCCTCCGATCTTGTGTCACCCAGCAGTTGCTTTCATTATATTCTACAGGAAACGCTTGGAATTGTATGCGGGTATGTACTTTTATATGTTGCCTTTCATTTTCCGCCATTGCATTCCTCATTACCTGGACTCGCTGATTACTCTGTTCACACTTGGAAATAGTAATGTAAGTGAATGAGTCCTACTGAGAACGGAAACCAAATTTTATTCCATTGTTTTTCTGTTTCTCCTTAATTCCATTTCGCTCTTAGATGTTCAAAAATTTTGTTGAACTGTTGTGCTCCTCTGCGTAAACTATAGCCATGGGCAACCGGCCATAGATTGGCTGAAAAGTTTAGTGTCAAAGGTGTTACTATCAAATTGAAAATAAACGTAATAATTCACGTTATTAAAGAAGTTGTAGTTTTTTAGATGAACCAACATTAGTAAAGGAGTCTGATGGAATGACCTTGGGAGTACAGAGTTGAATAAATGATTCAGATACATACATAGTGAATAGCTAAATTTCGAAAATAAGGCCACATGATATGTTTAAAGGCACTCAGGTATGTGATAGGTAAGAAACTAGCCGATAATGGGAGTTCAAGAGAAACGATTAATTCTGGATGTGAAATAAGTTTGAAAAAAATTGCGTAGCTACATTTCTTTCGAATATCTATGGAGGAGGATAATGATGGTAAACTGGGAAAATATTACACTTTTTTACCGTCACGTGAGAAGAAAGACATAAGCTACATGCCAAACAGATTTCTGCGTGTAATGTAATAGACGTTCACCTATCACTAACTGCAAACGCTTCTGATTTCGATCAAGTAAAGGAAGAAGCACGCTGGATTTACAAGTGGATATAACAAAGCGCACCATTCACCACCTGGAAAGGATGTTGTAGAATGGGGAAATGATTACCAATTACCAACAGATTCTGAGAAAAATTTGTGCTCGGTATAAAAATACCTCTACTAAAAGTCCACCAGGATAGCATAGCCACTTCCTCCTATGAAATAATATATCAGCTATCGTAAGAACTTAAAATCGCTAAACCTAACAAATAACATACCGCAGCTGTGTTATGGAATGTAAACATCCAATCGTTGAGTAGTGTCAGTGAGCGCAATGAACGCTTCAGTATTATCTACAGATTTTATTTAACGTTCTATAATGAGTCAAGCTCTAGTTGTCACAAAACTGCCCTCTATTTTTCGTTAGCGCACGACGGTTTGTGGCTATTGGACTTCGTTTATGAGCATTGCTGAGCTCCACTATCCCTAGTATCTGCATGTCCTGAATAACAGATTTCAGCGGCAGAAGACGACGCGTTAATTAACAGACAGGGGCGTCGCTACCCCCACCGCGTCTGTGAGCCGTACAACCAGCCCCCAGCAACTAGCCGCCCTTTACTTTGGCGACTTCCCTTTGCTGTAGCCGACCCTCCATCTCTCGGCTACAGACTCGATCGCAAAGTCTCCCACGAGGTGAAAATTATTTTGTTAAAACCACTACTTCACATTGGACACAATTTATGGGACAAAAAGGCTGAAAGCTGCTTCATGGAAGAAGCCGAGACATCAAATACAAGAACGAAAAACGTAAATAATAAAAGTCACTAGTAACGTTACTGACGAACTGCTTGCTGCTAGTAAACTTCGTATTTCATGGCCCCAGAATGAAGCTACAAAAGTGACTAGACGCATTAAGCGGGTCTTGATTATACAGTACAGTGATGAGTAAAACATATGTGCGAAAGCAATTTTTGCATGGTGTGTCGCTGCCAAGCAAGATAGTTGGATGACACTTGGAAGCTACAAAGGGCGATTCAACTGACCGTATCACCGCGTTTTATGCAGACCGCAACGTCTTCAAAATACCAAGCGGAAGATTTTCATATTCTCTCGCTCGCTATGAGCAAACTATTAGTCCTTCAGAAAAATACACTACGGGCCGTTAAAATTGCTACACCTCGAAGATGACGTGCTACAGGCGCGAAATTTAGCCGACAGCAAGACGATGCTGTAATACGAAAATGATTAGCTTTTCAGAGCATTCACGCAAGGTTGGCGCTGGTGGCCACACCTACAACGTGCTGACATGAGGAAAGTTTCCACCCGATTTCTCATACACAAACAGCAGTACCATCACATTTCCGACTTTGATAATGGTCGGATTGTAGGCTATCGCGATTGCGGTTTATCGTATCATGACATTGTTGCTCGCGTTGGTCGAGATCCAATGACTTTTAGCATAATATGGAATCGGTGGGTTCAGGAGGGTAATACAGAACGCTGTGCTGGATCCCAAAGGCCTCGTATCACTAGCAGTCGAGATGATAGCCATCTTATCCGAATGGCTGTAACGAATCGTGCAGCCGCGTCTCAATCCCTGAGTTAACAGATGGGGGCGTTTGCAAGACAACAACCGCCTGCAGGAACAGTTCGACAACGTTTGCAGCAGCATGGACTATCAGCTCGGAGACCACGGCTGCGATTACCTTTGACGCTGCATGACAGACAGAAGAGCCCCCAACGACGAACCTGGGTTCACCAATAGCATAACGTCATTTTTTCGGATGAATCCAGGTTCTGTTTACAGCATCATGATGGTCGCATCGCGGTGAACGCACATTGGAACCTTGTATTCGTCACCAACATACTGGCGTATCACCCAGCGTGATGGTATGGGTTGCCATTGGTTACACATTCTCTGCCACCTCTTGTTTGCATTGACGGCACTTTGAACAGTGGAGGTTACATTTCAGATGTGTTCGATCCCTGCGAAACCCTACATGTCAGCAGGATAATGCACGGCCGCATATTTCAGGTCCTGTAAGGGCCTTTCTGGATACATAAAATGTTCGACTGCTGCCCTGGCCAGCACATTCTCCAGATGTCTCACCAATTGAAAACGTCTGGTCAATGGAGGCTTAGCAACTGGCTCGTCACAATATGCCAGTCACTACTCTTGATGAACTGTGGTATCGTGTTGAAGCTGCATGGGCAGCTGTACCTGTACACGCTATCCAAGCTCTGTTTGACTCAATGTCCAGTCGTATCAAGGCCGTTATTACGGCCAGAGGTGGTTGTTGTGGGTACTGATTTCTGAGGATCTATGCACCCAAATTGCGTGAAAACGTAATCACATGTCAGTTCTAGTATAATATATTTGTCCAATGAATACCCGTTTATCATCTGCATTTCTTCTTGGTATAGCAATTTTAATGGCCAGTAGTGTAGTTTCTGCAGAATCCAAAAATTTTCTACGTTTAATATCCGTTGATAGCGTGTACTATAAATCTTATTCTTAAGCTGTAAGCTGTATTACAGAAACTATATTTAATAAGTGACTGATGTAATGAAAATATTGTAAATATATGGGTAGTAGCCAAGGGAACTTTATTTAATGCATCGATATCAAAGACGATATGCAGTAGCTGTGCCGTTGTTTATCTTTGCGTATGGAGAGTGTCTGTCGCGTTGCGAGCAGAGAGGAGGCAGTGCAGTTTGAGTGATGAAAGAGTGCGGAAGTGTTTGTTGGATGGATATGGTGTTACGGGCGGAAGTGTTTGTTGGGTGCTCTCGCCGACGCGGTGTGCAGCTATGCTCACGCCAGTGTGGGCGCACCTGATTCGTGAACCCTGCGAGTGTTGAGAGCATGGTAGGAGTGGACAGGTGGAGGAAGCTGCAGCTCTAACTGTTGCCTGTACCACGATTAGTCGTGGCTCTCGAGGCTGCTCGGGTTATCAAACTACAGCAGCAACAACAACGGCAACTCAGCATTGTGGTCGGCTACATTCTTGGTCTGCTGCACAGCTAAAACATCGTAAGACTAACCGACAGATATAGGAATGAAAAAGGATTTACCCAGTTACAATTTTTTCACAAAGTATGACTAACTTGAAAAATATCTTGCTATAATTAAAACTTGTGGAGCACCTGTGTTATCATTGTCCTCAGACGTTAACCCTTTTCCTTTCCATGCGATCACCGAGTGTCGTAAGAATATGAAAACTGATTAACTATTTACTGCCAGTTTTGTGTGTTTGCTAATGACCAGTTTCAGTCTAAATTTTCTGCCTCAGAAACTGTCCATTCTTGTATTGCATAACAGGGGCAAAACTAATTTGCAAATTTTAGTATTAACTTCACTTACTTAAAGTAACGTAAAATTTCAATGGAAAAAGTAATAACTAAAGACACAGCACAAATTAAGAGTGCGCAATATCATTTATTCTGTATTTTGTTTAGCTAGTGACTACTGGTCGCTTGGTATGTGTCTTATTGTTGTTATTTTAAAAGTAAAATCAGTTGCTCAGTTGCTTGAACTCAACTCAATCTTTCAAAAATTAAAAGTAAATTGCTTGCCTTGTTCTAAACTTTGCATTACGTTACACTAGAGTTACTGGAAGTAGTTTTTTCATGACAAAGTTTAGGTTAAGCCAGTCATTTATTAAACCAATAAATCCATTTCACTTTACTTTCAACATCTAGCACGAGGGTAATCCCAAAAGTGAGGTCTCCTATTTTTTACAAGTACAGAATTCTGTTTGTGTGGCAGTTGGTCACACTGTTATGAGGAGTGCTTCAAGCGATGTGTGTAAACGTGCGCGCGTCGTGCTGAGGCACTCAGTCATGGCTTGGCAGCCATTGGAAATGCAGCTCCTGTTGGATGTTACCACCAAGTGCGAATTGCTCGCAGTTATTCGGTTTTTGAACGCAAAGGGCACTGAGCCGATTGAAACCCATCGCCAATTGACGGAAGTGTGTAGTGAGTCGTGCATGGATGTCAAAAATGTTCGTAAGTGGTGTAGAGAGTTTGCAGTTGGTCGGACCAAAATTTACGACGAACAAAGGAGCGGGAGACAGTCAATTTCTGAGGAGACAGTGTTGAAGGTTGAGAAAAGCATACGTGAAGATTGGCGGATCACCCTGGATGGTCTCTGCAAGTTGGTTCCTGAGGTTTCCCGAAACACCGCTTACACAATTTTAACGGAAACATTGAACTATCGGAAGGTGTGCGCAAGATGGGTGCCACGCATGCTGACTGAGGACCACATGCATCAACGAGTTGATGCTTCCCGCGCATTTCTTCACCGCCTTGCATCCGAACAGGACAACTTTCTGGACTCAATTGTCACAGATGACGACACCTGGACGTACCACTTTACACCTGACACCAAGCAACAATCACGCCACTGGCGGCATCCTTCTTCGCCAAAGCCGCGGAAAATCAAACAAACACAGTCTGCCGGTAAAGTCATGACAACCGTTTTTTTTTTGCTATCGGAAAGGGGCATTGTTGGTCGACTTTATGCCCACTGGGACCACAATTAACGCTGACAGGTACTGTGATACTCCGAAAAAACTCAAACGGGCAATTCAGAACCGGAGAAGAGAAATGTTGAGGAAGGGAATACACATTCTCCATGACAACGCTCGCCCACACATCGCTCGGCAAACCGTTGCTCTCCTGCAACAGTTCCAGTGGAACATAATATCACTCACACACCCTATTGTCCTGACTTGGTGCCCATTGGATATCACCTGTTCCCAAAGTTAAAAAAAAAAAAAAAAACATTTGGCCGAAAAGTGATTCACCTCCGACTAACAGGTGAAAGAAGACGTTCATAACTTTCTGAACAGCATGGCGGCGAGCTCATATGACATGGGCATACAGAAACTGCCACAGCGGTCTACAAAAATGCATCGACAGAAAAGGTGATTACGTCGGAAAATAGCTGTAAACTGAAGTAAACCATTGTAGAAATAAACAGGTCTATGGACTTATAAAAAAATACGAGACCTTACTTTTGGGATTACCCTCGTATTTCAGATTAAGTAACTGCAAATTCAGTGCTTTCTGATTCATTTATTTTGTCGTGAACTGTTGTGCTGTGGAAAAGATTGAAAACCTTCTATTGACACGCCAGTGATTATTTGCTTGAATTTCTTTGCCATTACCTTTCTTAATATTCTGGAGATTCATTGCCCCACCGGACTCGCGATCATTTAATTATCCCCCCTATTTTAGATAATTTTATTTGTATTGAAAGTGATATTTGTAGTAAGTACAACGTGCCCCCCCCCCCCCCCCCCCCCCCGTGCGGTTCCTGAGCGATTTGCAGTATATTCCACCCATTTAAAAATTGTCATCAGTATTTAGTTTATGTTTAGAATAGATTCTTCAATCAGAAGAGTCTGTTGTACACTTTTCTCAAACTAACCGGTGTTATTTTCCTTCGGTAACGATAGCCTTACTCTATGTAATATGTCATTATGCATATGTGATGACGGTCAGTTATATCGCCATCCAGTAGGCCCATTAGGAAGGAGAACATTACAATTGGAAGCGATAGAAATATTACATCTGAAACAAAAAACCGTACACGACGTGTAATCGTCTTCTGCACTTACTTGTATAATCGGCGGCGCACGTTGTTTGTTATTCTCCGTACAAGAAGCACATTTTATGCAACATATTTAGTATCAGGCAAGTTTTATGTTGCAGTTATGAGAAGACACAGGTCACAAATATTATAAACTCAAGGTACGTTCAGTCTAACTTGATGAAAGGTCCCCCATACCATGGAAAAATATAAACAAGCAACATAAATTTAGTGACAGATAGGTGTTTATATCCAATGGGTTGCCAGTTTATAATCATGTTATCTTCTTCGTTCCCTCTGTCCATAGATGTGGACCTTAGTTCGTTATTCTTTTTCTCCGCAAATAAGCGTGTTTCTCCATGAACGTGGACCTTTTAGTTAGTTAGTTATAAATCCAGGGATCAACACCTTGCAAGGAACGATTTGTGCGTTAGTTTATAGCGGGTCGTAACAGGTAATGTTCACCTCCACAAATCGAAAAGGTATGTAAATAATTATTATGCCCAACTATCAGACTGAGAATCTGTGCTTCTCACCTAACGTTCGCTGTTTGTTCTAGATGTAGAGAATTAGTTCAGATTTGTACAAACTTTGTTTGCCACTACGAAATAACCCATTTCCCGAAGGTCCTCATACATGAACCTCAGGTCATAATACGTATTTGCTAATTTCAGTTTGGCCTTCCGTAATGAAATACTGAAACAACCATTGTTTCACCACTCTACAGTAAGGCATGAAATATTAACTGATGAAGAATTAGAAGCTCAGCTTACTGACAGCAATGCGGAATTACAAAACTGTTAAGGTTTTCGTGGCCCCTTGTTGACAAACAGCCTATTTTCTTCTCTCTCGGTTTCTTCGGCCGACGTTCATCTAATGATTTTACTGACGTTTCGCCAGCACATGTGGCTGGCATTGTCAAAGCTTCACCTTCCATTGCCGGTGGTGAACTGGAGGCGAACTCGCGGCCGCAGACTATATGTACCTGGCGCGCCAACGTCCGAGGGCTTCTCGTCGGTCATTTCCGGTGCGGTTCTCCTCTTGCCACCTGCGACGGTCGTTCGCTGCAATACGGGAAGCCAGGATCCGTTTACCGTAAGGCTTCCCTCTTTCTTGTTCAAACTGTTCGCGTGTTTTTGTATTTCTACAACTTCTCAGTGACGCTCTGGAGCACATCGCTTCCAGTTTCCCGTAAGACATCACAATGCTCTTCCGTGCATGTCTCCTCACGTGGAATGGCGATTTCTACGAACAGCTGGAAGGCGTCGCCATGGGTAGTCCTCTCAGTCCAGTGGTGACCAACTTCTTCATGGAACAATTCGAAGCACAGGCACAGGACTTGGCGACTTGCAAACCTAAGGTATGGTACATGTACGTCGATGATACGTTCGTTGTGTGGAGGCATGGTGAAGAACAGCTCTGTGACTTCTTAAGACACTTTAACAGGCTCCATGCCAACATAAAATTTACCATGAAAGTGGTAAAGGACAAAAAACAGCCAACCTGCCATTTCTAGAAGTGCTGGTCACAAGCGATGGTGAAAACCTGGGACACAGCGTGTATCGAAAACCGACACACACGGACCGATACCTGCACAAACTATCAAACCACCACCGCAGCCAGAAAAGAGGCATGATTAATGCGCTCGTAACGCAAGCAGGACGAATATGTGAGCCGCAGCACCTCAGACGCGAAATGAAACACCTGGAAAGTGTTCTGAGGAGCAATGGGTGCTCCACGAGTTATATTAGAAGTGTATCAGAGCCATAAACTCGGCGAATTAAGGAATCAGAAAAAGAAATGTCGGGTACTGCCTTTCTGCCATACATTCCCAGAATGACTGACAGAATCGGCCGTATATTGCGCAAACACGGCGTAAAGACGATTTTCAAACCGACAAGGAAGATCAAAGAGTGCCTCAGATCGGCGAAGGAGAAAAGGGACCCACTTGCAATGTCGGGAATGCACATGTGGAAAAGTTTATGCCGGAATGACTGGAAGATCAATCAACATCAGGATCAAAGAACATAAGCGACACTGCAGGTTGGGGCAGGTGGAGAAATCGGCCGTGGCAGAGCACTGAGTGAGACCGACCACGTAATAAAATTCGCCGACGTGGAAGTTCTGGCTGTAGAGAAGCACTATCACACACGCTCGTTCAGAGAAGCTGTAGAAACACAAAAACACGCGCACAGTTTCAACAAGAAAGAGGGAAGCCTTACGGTAAACGCATCCTGACTTCATGTACTGCAGCGAACGACCGTCGCAGGTAGCAAGAGGAGAACCGCACCGGAAATGACCTCGGACGTTGGCGCGCCAGCTACATATAGTCTGCGGCCGCGAGTTCGGCTCCAGTGCAGCACCGGCAATGCAGGGTGAAGCTTTGACAATGCCAGCCACATGTGCTGGCAAAACGTCAGAAAAATCATTAGATAAACGTCGGCCGAAGTACCCGAGACAGAAGCCAATAGGCAATTTGTCCATGCGGAATTATCTGAAAGGGAAGATGATGAGCTCTCGTATTTGGCTGAAGGTTGTCCTGCTGAGCTTGATGAAAATGACTGGTAAATAATAATAAAGTTAATATATCTTGCCAGTCGTTTGGGGAAGAAGACGTTCGCGTACAGTGATTTCTTGTGATAGCGAAGATGCAGATGATGAAGAATTTGTGACTAAAAGCCAAGAAGAGCTCTGCTGCAGTCAGTTTCAGAATATTGGTTTCACAAATTCAGCCGAAAATGAAAATTTGATGGAGAAATAAATGCCTCAAAGTGAACGAAATATGGCTGCAATTTCAAGATGAAAGACATGTGCGTCAAACGTGGAATTTATTTATACAGTGCTTCAAATAAAATATGTATAATGCTGAATAAAATGTTCCTATTAAATAAAGGTGACAGAAAAAACAAAGCAAAGATTAGTACGTTTTCACGATAAGTAAGACTGGGGGTCCACACACGTGGACCTCCATTTATGCCTTGGTGAATCATCATAAAATCATGTAATTTGCATTTGTGTCATGCTTATTTATTGGTTTGCTGGAAAATATGAAAAGAAAAAATTCGTGCAATTTTTTTTTATCTCAGGAGTTAAGAGACTATAAATGAAATGTTATACATGGTTTTTCAAACTGTGTTATTACAAAATGTTGAATGTTGAGGGGTGTCCTCAGTTGGAGTCCACTGGGCAGATCTTTCTTGTGCAGGCTCCGGACTTTCCATCTGACCGGCAGCGACAGATGTTACACCCCTCTTTGTACGTAGCCCCGGGGGTGCAGGACACTTCTGGAAGACAGAAAAGAGTTGCCATTACTGCTGTGTCCTTTGTTTAGGTCGTTCACAACTCGTTCAGTCAGTGATAATGCCACAGAATCTATTATACAGTGTGTTTCAAATATACTATATTTCGAGAGATGGTAGTATGGACCAAAACAACTAACAAATGTGTGTTCTAAAATGCGTACATTAAGAGGTATGAGAACATGTTAATCGTCATTAGTGTCAAAAACGTCTCTTATACTGTAAGCTATTTTGTGTTACGAGTGACCAGCAGAACGCAGCAAGCAAATCACTAAAGAAATAACAACATATTATTCTGTTAGTCTGAATCACCGGAGCTTGCTGGCATATGCGCAGAACTTAAGCAGAATCGTGAATACGGTTTACAATAACAATACTAACAGATACTTAACTACATTCTGTATCCACGGAAAATAAGAGAGGAATGAGTCCTGTATGTTTACTGTATTCTGTAGGTCGTTCACAATGGCAACGAACATGCGGTAGAAGAGGAGTGTTTCACAGTAGCGGAATGAACATCTGCTCATATCTCTTAAGACCAGGTTCACATTCAAATAGGCAAAAAAAGGCAAAGATTGAAATTTTTTTTGAGTAAATGAAAACGCATACAAATGATCTGTGTCGGGACTATGATTGATCATACTTCCAACTATATTTTACATTTTCAATAAAAAAAATTGAACATAGCTGCGCCCTAGATTATGGTTTGATCGAGAGTCTGCGAGTTATAGTACGCAGACTACGTGCAGTTCAGCCTCTCAGGAGTTATATGAAATCAAAAATGGATAACATCGGTCAATACTACATTACATTTATTGGAGCTTATACCTAACCTTAACGAAACATCCTTAAATTTAACAATGTGGTGCTATTCACAATATACATAAATGACATTGTGGATAACATCGGAAGTTCACTGAGCATTTTTGCGGATGATGCTGTAATATGTCGAGAGATTGTAATAATGGAAAATTGTACTTAAATGCAGGAAGATCTACAACGAATTGATGCATGGTGCAGGGAATGGCAATTGAATCTCAATGTAGACAAGTTTAACGTGCTGCGAATACATAGAAATAAAGATGATTTATCATTCAGCTACAATATAGCAGGTCAGCAACTGGAAGCAGCTAATTTCATAAAATATGTGGGAGTGCGCTTTAGGAGTCATTAAAAATGTAATGATCATATAAAGTTGATCGTCGGTAAAGCAGATGCGAGACTGAGATTCATTGGAAGAATCCTAAGGAAATGCAATCCGAAAACAAAGGAATTAGGTTTCAGTACACTTGTTCGCCCACTGCTTGAATATTGCTCACCAGTGTGGGATCCGTACCAGATAGGGTTGATAGAAGAGATAGAGAAGATCCAACGGAGAGCAGCGCGCTGCGTTACAGTTTCATTTAGTGAAATGGTAGATAAACTGCAGTGGAAGACTCTGTAGGAGAGACGCTCAGTAGTTCGGCACGGGTTTTTGTTGAAGTTTCGAGAACATACCTTCAACGAGGAGTCAAGCAGTATATAGCTCCCTCCTACGTATATCTCGCGAAGAGACCATGAGGATTAAATCAGAGAGATTAGAGCCCACACAGAGGCATACCGACAATCTTTCTTTCCACGATCAATACGAGACTGGAATAGAAGGGAGAACCGATACAGGTGCTCAAAGTACTCCCCACCACACACCGTCAGGTGGCTTGCGGAGTATGAATGTAGACGTAGATGAACTCGAACTTTCAGTTAGGATTTTTTTGTCGCTCTTTATGGGTTTACAAAAAGAAATTAATAGGACGGTTGGAATTTTAATATGTATTATTAGTTCAATTTGCATAAAACTAAATGTTACTATGTATTTTTGATGTCGCTGAACACAAATCTGCAGTTAGAATTTGAAAATTCAAAACGGTAATCCAAAACTTACTTCTTGACCAGTTTTGACCAAAATTTTACTTACGTTTAGTCTGTAATTCCTGGACCACGTATCAACTCCTCATGTAACTCGAATTGTTGTGGGAGTGCAACTTTCTCGTTCTTTTTGGCGGAAAAAGCCGATCTGGCTGAGCTGCATAAATCATTTTGTAGATGTGCGTCACGGCACGACGAGTTTTCTACCTGAGTCGGATGTCTCAGGCTGAGAGCGTCCTCGACAGCCATCACATTGCTTCGAACAATGGGCTGCAGAAACATTTGTAAGGCACGGATTAAAAAACCGTATCGCACTAACATTCTAGACACATATATCTTTCAAAAATGCAACGAAATATGAATTTTCGACCATTTTGAATGAGAACATGTCCTTAAGGTATGCATTTTTTTTTGAGGCATAAGTCTTCTGACTATTTTGATGCGACCCGGCAAGAATTTTTCTTCTGTGCCAACTTCTTCATTTCAGCGTCCTCAATTACTTGCTGGATGTGTTCCAATCTCTGTCTCCCTCTACAGTTTTTTCCCTCTACAGCTCCCTCTAGCACCATGGAAATTGTTCCCTGATATCTTAATAGGTGTCCTATTGACCTCTCCCTTCTCCTTGTCAGTGTTTTCTACGTATTCTTATCCTCTCCGTATCTGCGGAGAACCTCCTCGTTCTTTTCCTTATCAGTCCTCCTAATTTCCAACATTCGTCTGTAGCCTCACATCCCAGATGTTTCTATTCTCTTCTGTTGTGCTTTTCCAACAGTCCACGTTTCTCATCCATACAATTCTTAGAAATTTCTTCCTCAAGTCAACGCCTATGTTTGATACTAGTAGACCTCTCTTGGCCAGGAATGTCCTTTTTGCCAGGGCTAGTCTGCTTTTGATGTCCTTGTTCCGTCGGTCATCGGAAATTTTACTGTCTAGACAGCAGAATTCCTTAACTTCATCTACTTTGGTGACCACCCATCCTGATGTTAAATTTCTCCCTGTGCTAATTTCTGCTACTACTCATTGCATACGTCTTACTTCGATTTACTCCCAATCCATATTCTGTACTCATTAGACTGTTCATTCCATTCAGCAGATCATGTAACTCTTCTTCACTTTCACTCAGGATAGCAATGTCATCAGCGTATCGTATCATTCGTATCTTTTTACCTTGGGTTTTGATTCCACGCCTGAACTTTTCTTTTATTTCCATCATCGCTTCTTCGACGTACAGATTAAACAGTAGGGGCGAAAGACTATATCCCTGTCTTACACACTTTTTAGTCCGAGCACGTCGTTCTTGGTTGTCCGCTCTTATTATTCCATCTTGGCTCTTGTACAGATTGTATATAAACTCTCTCCCTGTAGCTTAGCAACGGCCTTGCCGCAGTGTATACACCGGTTCCCGTCATATCACCGAAGTTAAGCACTGTCGGGCGTAGTCGGCACTTGGATGGCTGACCATGAGAGCTGCCATGCACTGTTGCCATTTTTCGGGGTGCACTCAGCCTCGTGGTGCCATTTGCGAAGATACTCGACTGAATGGTAGCGGCTCCGGTCAGAGAAAACCATCATAACGACCGGGAGAGCGGTGTGCTGACCTCAAACCCCTCTACAGCATCCTCAGCTGAGGATGACACGGCGGTCGGATGGTCCCGTTTTGCCACTTGCAGGCTGTTTTTCTCAGAATTTCGAACATCTTGCACAATTTTACGTTGTCAGACGCTTTATCAAAGTCTACAGATCCTATGAACGTATCTTCATTTTTCTTTAATCTTGCTTCCATTAGCAATGGCAAAGTCAGAATTGCTCCTCTAGTGCCTTTACCTTTCCTGAAGCCAAACTGATTGTCATTTAACACACTCTGAATTTTCTTTTTCATTCCTGTGTATATTATCATTGTAAACAACTTGGATGCATGAGCTATTAAGATGATTTTTCGATATTTTTCGAATTTATCAGCTGTTGCAGTCTTCGGAATTATATGGACGATCTTTTCCCGAAAGTCAGATGGTATGTCGTCACATTCATACATTCTACATAAAAACGTCATTGGTCATCGTGAAGCCACTTCCGCCAATGATTTTAGGAATTCTGATAGAATGTTATCAATCCCTTCAACCTTATTTGATCATAACTCTTCCAAAGCTCTTCTAAATTCTTATTCTGTTACTGGATCCCTATCTCTCCTATATCGACTCCTGTTTCTTCTTCAGTCACGTAATCAGACAAACCCTCCACCTCACAGAGGTCCTCAATGTACTCCCTCCACCTATCCGCTATCTGCATATAATAGTGGAACTACAATTTATCTCCATTTCTTCACATTCTTCATGCAGCTGTTTCACCTTAGCTTCCCTGAACTTCCTATTAATTCGTTCGTATATGATTTGTATTCCTGTATTCCTGAATTTCCTTCAACATTTTTGTACTTCATTCTTTCGTCTATCAACTGAGTACACTGAAGTGTTAAAGAAACTGGTAAAGACATGTGTATTCAAATACAGAGATATGTAAACCGGCAGAATACGGCGCTGCGGTCTGCAACGCGTATGTAAGACAACAAGTGCCTTGCGCAGTCGTTAGATGTGTTACTGCTGCTACAACGGCAGGTTATCAAGCTTTAAATGCGTTTCAGCGTGGTGTTACACTCGGCACACGAACGAGAAGATACAGCATCTCCGAGGTCGCGAAGAAGTGGGGGTTATCCCGTACGATCGTTTCACGTGTGTACCGTGAATATTAGGAATCCGCTAAAACATCAAATCTCCGACATCGCTGAGCCTGGAAAAATATCCTGCAAGAACGTGACCAACGACGACTGAAGAGAATCGTTCAACGTGATTGAAATGCAACTCTTGCGCAAATTGCTGCAGATTTCAGTGCTGGGCCATCAACAAGAGTCAGGGTGCGAACAATTCAACGAAACATTATCGATATTGGCTTTCGGAGCCGAATGCCCACTCGTGTATCCTTGATGACTGCACGACACAAAGCTTTAGGCCTCACCTGAGTCCGTCAACACCGATCTTGGACTGTTAATGGCTGGAGACATGTTGCGCGGTCGGACGAGTCTCTTTTCCAATTGTATCGTTCGGATGGAGATGTACGGGTATGGAGACAATTTCATGAATCAAAGGATCCTGCATGTCTGCAGGGGACTGTTCAAGTTGTTGGAGGCTCTGTAATGGTGTGGAGCGTGTGAAGGTGGGGTGATATGGGACCCCTGATACGTCTAGATACGATTCTGACAGGTAACACGTACTTAATCATCCCGTCTGATTATATGCACCCATTCATGCCCATTGTGCATTCAGACGGACTTGTTCAATTCCGGCAGGACAATGTGACACCGTACAAGTCCGGAATTGCTGTAGAGTGGCTCCAGGTACACACTTCTGAGTTTAAGCGTTTCCGATGGCCATCTGACTCCTCAGATATGATTGTTATTGAGCATATCTGTGATGCCTTGCAGTGTGCTGTTAAGAAGAGATCTCCACCCGCTTCGTACTCTCACAGATTTATGGACAGTCCTGCAGGGTTCATGGTATGAATTCCCTCCAGACTTTAGACATGAGTCGAGTCCATGCCACGTCGCGTTACGGCACTTCTGCGTGCTCGCGGGAGCCCTACACGATATTAGGCAGGTGTACCAGTTTCTTTGGCTGTTTAGTGTATTTCTTCTGATACCCATGGTTTCTTCGCGGTTACCTTCTTTGTACCTATGTTTTCCTTTCCATCTTCTGCAAGTGCCCTTTTTAGAGATGTCCATTCCTACTGCATGAACCATTCCTCATTGCCGTGTCTATTGCTTTAGAGAACTTCAAACGTATCTCGTCAACTCTTAGTACTTCTGTATTCCACTTCTTTGCCCATTGATTCTTCCTGACAAGTCTCTTAAACTTCAGCCTACTCTTCATCACTACTACATTGTGATCTGATGCTATATCCGCTCCTTGGTACGCTTTACAATCCAGTATCTAATTTCGGAATCTCTGCCTGACCGTGATGTAATCTGAAATCTTCGGGTATGATACGGCCTTTTGCAAGTATACCTCCTCCTCGTGTGCTGCTCGAAGCATATTGGCTATAACTAGTTGAAATTTACTACAGAACTCAATTAGTCTTTCTCCTCTCTCATCGATTGCTCCAAGTTCATATTAACCAGTAATCTTTTCTTCTGTTCCTTCCCCTACAACTGCGTTCCGGTCCCCCATGACTATTAGAGTTTCATCTACCTTTACGTACTGTATTATCCTTTCAATATCTTCATATACCTTCTCTGTCTCCTCATCTTCAGCTTGCGACCCCGGAATGTATAGCTAAACTACCGATGTCGGTGTTGGGTTGCTGTCGATTCTGATAAGAACAATGCTATCACTTAACTATTTACTGCGATATACTCTCTGGCCTACCTCCCTATTTATAGCGAATCGCATTCCCGTTATACCACTTTCTGCTGCTGTTAATATTACACATCTGACCAGAAATTCTTGTCTTCTTTCTATCAGGTCTTCTAACTTCCCTACCAAATTTAAACTTCTGTCATTGCATGCCTCGACTCGTAGAACGTTATCCTTGGGTCGGTTATTCAGTCTTTTTCTCATTGTCACGTCTTCCTTGCCGGTCCCTTCCGGGAGACCCGAATGGGGGACTACTCCGGAATCTTCTGCCAATGCAGAGATCATCATGATAGTTTTTTAATTACAGGCCACATGTTCTGTGGATATGCGTTGTGTGTCTTTAACGCAGTGGTTTCCCTTGTCTCCTGCACCCTTATGCCGTTGGTCATTGCTTATTCTGCCACCTTTAAGGGTAGTTTCCCACCACAAGGACAAGAGAGTGCCTCGAAGCTCTGTCCACTCTTCCACCCTCTTTGACAAGAATGAGGGTGACTTCTTATGCCGGATGTCTTCGGCCACCAAGCTAACTATTAATCAAAATTTAAGCGGTGGTGGGTTTCGAACCTGGGACAGAGGACATTTGGTTACTAATCAAAGAGCTACTCCTAGTCCATTTCAGAGCCCATGTTTACTGGGCATCTTTCTCTTGTTTCAGTCTCTACTATCACCTCTGAAAATATGGAATACTTTTTTAACACTCTCTGCACCACATAGTCACCTCCCTCCATACCCCAGGGCGCTAACCCGCGCCTGTGTGGTGGCGCTCACTAGGAGGTAAGCTGGTTACAATCCTGGTGGGGGATGAAACTTTCGCTGCCAGTGTTTGGCAGGCAAGGGGAGGAGAGGTGGTACTATAAAGTCCCTGATCACCAGTCTTTGCGCCAAAGTGCTGGATTAAATTCCAAACTTCTCCGCAGTGTTTCACGAAGTGATGGCACGTCAGGTGGGGACGTTAAACTTGGCGGGCCCCTTGGTGCTCTCCGAGAGGACCTGGCTATACGGCGGCACCGGGCATAGCCCTCTCCCTTCCCTTCATCAATAACAACACAAACCTAACACTACAAGCATAAGCACTTATGCAAATCATCCACAACACACCGATACACATTTGATTCTTCATAACAGGTCGGAGGAAGGGAACGGCTAACCAGCTCATCTAGGCCTGAGGAGCTGTGCAGGATTTCTGCATCTAGTCTGCTGCACTCATTGCCCGAGTATGGGACTATTTATCATTATAATCCACAACATTCAACAAGCAACAACAGGAAGCAAAAAACTTCTGTATATGCTTCAAGTGATTGAAAGGAGTTTGCCACTTCGTCTAACTGGGGTGAAATTACATTAAGTGTTCCACAGGGTTCGATCATGGGTCCCCTCCTATTCTTCATATATGTGAATGACCTCCCTTCTTTTGTGAAACAAGATGCTAAACTGACACTGTTTGCTGATGACACAAGCATAATTATTAATCCAGTAAAAGAAAGTCCGATAGAAAATGATACAAAGGTTGTTGGCAAAGTTATTAATTGGTTTTCTGCGAATGGGCTTCCTCTGAATTTTGAAAAAGCGCAGTACATCCAATTTTCTGCTGCAAAAAGTATAATTCCTTCAATAAATATAACACATCAAAAGAAGTCAGTAGCCAGGGTAGAGCATACTAAGTTTTTGGGTGTACATATAGATGAGAATCTTAACTGGAAAATTCATATTTTGGATCTCCTAAAGCGACTAGGTTCAGCAACTACTGCAGTCAGAATAATTGCCAATTTTGAGGATTTAGAGATTAGTAAGCTAACATACTTTGCATACTTCCACTCTCTGATGTCATATGCAATAATATTCTTGGGCAACTCATCACTTAGGCAAAAGGTATTTACGGCTGAGAAGAAAGAAGTTAGAATAATGTATGGGGTTCATAGTCGCACATGTTGTAGGCATGTGTTTAAAAGGTTAGGAATTCTTGCAACTACTTCACAGTACATTTACTCAGTAATGAAATTTTTTCTCAACAAGATGGACCAGTTTAAAATCATAGCGACATTCATGATTACAATACCAGAAAAAAGAAAGACCTACACTATTCTTTAATTAACCTATCTTTGGCACAGAAAGGGGTAAAATATGAGGCTATAAAACATTTTGATAAATTACCAGGTGAAATAACATGTCTGGAGACAGCAGTAATAGTTGAAAAATAAATTGGAATCATACCTCCTTCACAACTCCTTCTACACCATTGATGAATTCTTGAATATGAGTAAATAAATCTCGAGATATAATATATGCATTTTGTGCCATTTAAGTGAACGGGATAAATAATAGAAATATTTAGGTATAACACTATAATGTTTCCTGTGCGCATGTCTTGTGCATTTGACACGTTCCACATCATAACGGCCTTTCCGTGCTACTGATCAATGGAACACGTAACTAACTAACTACCTTTCCATACTAAATTACCCTGCGCAATAAAATTAATTGTCTCTCATTCCGCTGCATAACTCCGAAATTTGGTTCAAAGGTGCCTCCAGACTTCCTGTGTAATGATGTAAAAGCGTGGCGCCTTGTGACGTCATCAACTGGCTCGATGACGCTGCAAACAGCAAGGTGTCAACACATGCTGAGTAAAGGCCAGGGCACAACAGTTCTCTTGACGTGTAAAGTTGGTTAACGACGTCACTGTGTCATCAAATGCCGCTACTAATCCACACAACATCATCGTGGATGTCTCACGATAGGAAGCTATTCACGGCCCTCGTATCGACATTTCACACACTTTTTTGATGCCTGCGTGATGGGCGTCAGGACCGTAATGCCCAGCGGTGAATTCACGCGATTTTCTTGTGTGTGTTCCAGGCAAAGATTTCAGACACACCGCTGCTCTGAAGTGAAACGAAAAGGCCTCAGCTAGTAACATAAAGGGCGTCATTGAAGCTGCCTCTTTCATTGGAACGTAGATTCTCGCACATTTCACAGTCGAAATCGACATTTCGCAGTGCAACGATGCTAAAGGATGACGTTCTTGGCAACTTTTGGCACTGTTGAAACCTTTTGGGCGATTCAACCATTCTCGACGGACATCACGGGGCTACAGCCCACTGAAAGTGATCTAACCCGTTTGGAGTGTAGTGCGACCGCAATTTTGCTCTGGTTTATGGGGTGCAACCATGGGACCATTCAGATCCATTCGATGACATTTGAACATGATCTGAAGCAGCAAAGAGTCCTTACGCTGTTTTAGTGCTCCTGTTTCACGCCGTCCTTTCTCGTGGTGAACGGCCGATCTGATACTAACACATGCATGAATAAAAGGCAAAGGGTTCGTCTCAGATACCTTGGCGCGTCAATAGCCAACATTTATTAGATTTTTAAAAATGTGACTTTACAGAGAAAATCTCCACAATACTTGTAGGCGCCTTCAGGTAGGCAAGTGGTCTCAGAGGTTTGTGAAATGGTTGCCTACCTGCAGACACGTAGGGATACTTTTCCGGTTTTCTCTGTAAAGATATATTTTTATAATTCTGAGCGGCGACGAGTCTGGAATGTTTATCTTAGCCACCCATAAGAAAACATCGCAATTCCAACGCTGGGTGTAGCAGTTCTGATCTCCATCGCAGAGATGTCAAAAGAAGGGGTTAAATCTCGGTGTGAAGAGCTGTGACTGGCTTCTCATCGTTTGACACGTCCGCGGTGGCGTTGAAAAAATTTGTGGTGTAATTTGGTGCCACTATGACATCATTAACCCACTGTGCACGTCACATAAACTTCTGAGATCTAGTCTTTTTTGGAATGTGTTTCGCCTTTTGCAGCATCATGGAGTCCGACGGTGCATCGCATGTCGTTACACTTTAGCGTCATTACACTGGAAGGTTTTAGGCACCTTTGATCCAAAATTTCAAAATTATACGTCAGAATGGGGGACAATTATGGTGTTCCGAAAAGTGATCCTTTAATACTGCTGCGGTGTATACTGACCCGTAATATATATTACGTGAAAGCCTTCTGTTGTTTTTTTTCAGTTAAAGAAATACATTGATTAATATAATTTCTGGATGGCTGTAGATTAGATTCGATTAGTATTTGTTCCATAGGTCATAAGTACGACATAAGTACGACACTCCGCAATGATGTGGAACGTGTCAGGTTAATAAAAGTGTCTATACAAGATATTACATTGCACAAAATATTACATGAGAGTTAATATTTATAATTTATTTTTTTGGTGTGGATTGGGGAAATGACCCACTTACTATATCCAAAAATTTATCTAATGCGTAGAAGGAGTTGCCATTAAGAAATTCTTTTAATTTCCTTTTAAATGCTATATGGCTATCTGTCAGACTTTTGATGCTATTAGGTAAGTGACCATAGACTTTGTGGTAGCATAATTTATCCCCCTGTGAGCCAAAGTTAGGTTTAACCTTGAGTAGTGAAGATCATCCTTTCTCCTAGTGTTGTAGCCATGTACACTGCTATTACTTTTGAATTCGTTCGGATTGTTAATAACAAATATCATAAGTGAGTATATATATTGTGAGGCTAAGGTGAAGATCTCCTGCAGACACTTAAAGAAGTGTCTGCAGGATGATCTTGGATGAGCTCCAGCAATTATTCTGATTACACGCTTTTGTGCAATGAACACTCTTTTACTCAATGATGAGTTACCCCAAAATATGATGCCATATGAAAGCAGAGAATGAAAATAGGAGTGGTAAGCAGTTCGTGGCTACCATTGCTGCCTCTGGATCACAGGGTACCGGATTCTATTCGTGGCCGGGCTCGGGATTTTCTCTGCCCAGGGACTGGGTATTTGTGTTGTCCTCATCATTTCCTCCTCGCATCATCATTCGTGACAGTTGCAAGATTGGACTGTGAAAAAATTGGAACTTTGTAAGGGCGCTGATGACCGCACTGTTGAGCGCCCCACAATCCAAACGTCCAAACCGAGTACTGAAGCGAAAACTAAGTTCGAAGCTTCCTTCGTATATGTTAATATTAACAGTCACCGAACTCGCCAAAATTTCTTTGAGTCCGACCTGAACATTGACGCTCCCGACTAACAGATGTTCCTCTCGGAGCTAGCAATTACAATCATGTGACCCAGTGCGTTCAGCTGCCACAGTCTTTGCCATGTATACTTCCTTTTTCGCCCCTCTCTTCCATTTAAAGTACCAATTTAACAAAATAGACCACCATTCAATTTTAATTACATTTAGAGCATAGTTACAGATTCTGAGAGAAGCGCCTCTCTTGTCTGGCTCTTCCGAGACCTTGCGACATCGTATGTTAAACAATATATGAATAATTATTTGAGTTACATAACATGTAAGTGATGGTTAAGTGGTTATGATCTATTAAGACTGTCATATATTTACTTTAAGACACAGTTTATGGTATTAGAGAGGGGGCCCCTCCACGCCCGCACCAATGTGGTGACCAAACCAAAAGTTCTACTGTCACCTCCGTAAACATGTTAGTTATCTAGGAAGTGGATCACAGGATGATGGGCTGTGATGTTATCCGTGCGTCTGGGTAAGACTACGAATTAACACGGTCCATCAGGTGATAGATAGTGGACGAAACGAGAGTGAGGGTTGTAAGGTGTCAGGTAAATCCAACACCTTCCATGAAAACCCTGACATAATAAGCAAATCTACTAGTATGTCACATAGCTCCGAATAAATCGTGACATTAAATTAACCAAAGTAATACAAGTAACGAGTGAGCACATGGAATACCACAGACTAACACAAGAATGCCTAAATGCATGTCGTACCTTCCCACCGTGAGGCAGACGCAGTTCCGAGGGGAGAAACGAGAACAGAAGCCGAGAGCAGAACCGTGTTAAGCTAGAAGGCCCTACGATAAGGGAGGGGCTGGACACCCACGCCGCCAGACTACCTGTACGACTACACAACCCGCACGTTTTAGCGTGAGGCTTTTTCGCGTCTCAGGTACATCAAGGACAACCCCCAGCCCATGTTAAAAGCTAGAGCCCTCCAGAAAAGCTGTATAGATCTTACAATAACACAAAAAGGGCCACTACCACCCGCAAGTTTTAGCGTGAGACTTTTTCGCGTGTCTGTAACATTAGGACAATCCTCCAGCCCATGTTAAAAGATAGAGCCCTCCAGAAGAACAGTATAGATCTCACGATAACGCTAAAAGGACACTACCACTCGCATGTTTTAGCGTGAGACTTTTTAGCGTCTCTGTTACGTTGCAAATTTTAAGAAACATTGCCCTACCACGAAAAGTATAACGTTTCTCATTGGATAGACAGAATTTTTGTAGGCGGAGCTTAAGGTTAACATTGAGACCCTGATTGGTCAGATGAAAACATAGCCAGATAGTTTTTTAAACTAACTTCGGTAAATTGTAGTAAGGAGAAGTTAAGAGGGGGTTGGTTCGGAGACGGCGGGCTGGATGGCTGGTGCGCCGGCCACTGCCGCCCTGACGCTGCCTTAACACCGACAAGGTAATGAACGCACGCGATCCCGCATTTTTGAGCGCATAAGGCTTCACTCAGAACTGCAGAAGACTCATCTGTTACACCCCTTTTCGCGTAATACTAGTGTCGATCGTTAATTAAAACTCATGGTGTTCACATTTGCCACTTGAAGTAAAAATCTGAAATGCGATAATTTTTCTTTTATATAGTTATTGAGAAGCCACATCAGCCACTGTAATTTACGACAAGTTAGATAAGTAATTAAAGATAATTGAGGGTCACTGCAGACCATTTTGATAGTTTTCTCTTTTGTGAAACTTAATTTAAACATAGATTGTAGATGTGAAATGGCATTGGTCATCCTTCGATCAATTGTAGAACTTGGAAAAACCACTCAGGGAATATTCGTTCACATTTTTGTTGAGCGCAGTTGGTTTTTACCATCCTGTATTGAAACATTTCCTTTATCATTATTGCAATTTATAAACGATGTTTAAAGAGTAGAATAAAATTATCAATGGTAAACTTAACTGCTTTTTTCTTCGTTATTTTACCAGCTAACTAAAAATAGGAAAGCCTTGAACCCTTTCCACTATATTTAGTTAGTATTAAGATTCTTTTACAGGGAGTGCAGTGGAGCTGACGCTGAGATCATTAAGTATTTGGTTATATCATCGCTAGTCTCACTGAACTCTTCTGAATTCTACATGTCATGTGTGGTCTGGCGTCTCCTTACCAGCAACAGGTCCAAGGTTCAAACTAGTTAATTCCCTAAAAAACACTCTCAGAGCGTCGTTGCGCGAAAGTGGTAGGGAGACACCATATAGAACAAACAGACACCACCATGAATGTTTAGAGGGTATCGATTTGAAGAGCAGATGGAAGAAAGTGCCATGGCTCGGGCCGTGGGATATAAACCTCTGCGTTTTATTGTAGTGAGGTTATGTTTTAAACCTTAGGAGCGCAATTAAAATGATTTGCGTTTTATTACATGAATAATGACTAAGTCTAACATAACTACACATGTTACATATCAAAATATTTTCAGCTGTCATTTGTTATACTGTTTGTATAGATATCTCAACAAATTAAGCAGGTATCTGTTTCCAAATATTTGCCAGGATTATACATTTACAAAAACGTAACTTCTATAATAATAGCACCACACGGCAACAATGTACTCCTTTCAGCACCGCGATCATTTTGGTACTCCTGGTTGTTGTGTATGATCTTTCGGAAGTGTAGTTCTGTATTTCTTGAAAGTAATAGTTCGCCATATTGTGTTGCCTTCCTCCAGTACGACCTAACAAACCGTGTTGATGGAGAAAAGCATGGTTCCCAAATATTTCCACATTCCCAGACTCAGACTTATTTCTCCTATCTGCGGCATGTATCTGACTGCCCGGGTGTCCACGTGCTCTGCTTTTGACAGGTCTCTATTTACCTTCTTCTACAGTGTTCTGCTCTACTCTGATGTTTCCAAAGCATGCGGTCGCGGCTGCCAATTGTACATAGAGAAATGAGTGTAAGCTTTCGAATGTGGTACTAGAATCAGCAGCTTAAGTACAGAAGATTTATATCTACTAAAAGAAATGGCAGAGAGTAATACAACACAGGACAGTGTCACTGCTATCAGGCAAATACATTGGCGCATGTCAATAAAACATCGAGAACTCTCGGGGACAGTAACCCAAATAAGGCTATGCAGAATACTCGATTAACCAATACTCTTGTAGGAATCTAGCAGTATACACTGGCTTTTCACGAAAAAGGTGCTTCCCAAAATTTCCGAAAATTTCGGTACTGAGCATATACAATCGCCGCTAGGTGGCTCTAGTTGTGGTTTCAAATGCTAGTCTGTCACGCGGCATCATTGTGTGTGCATCGGTGTGATGTTTGTTCCTGATTCCTTAACACTGTATCGTACGGTTTCAGCGAATTTCGAATTGGCTGACTTGAAGGAAAAAATGATGCGCATTAATTTTCCTTTTAAGTTCCGCAGAACTGAGCTGATACCCAGCGTGTGCTAAGAGAGGCTTTTAGTAATCAAGATTCGAGCCAAGCAAATACATTTCAGTGGATTAAGCGATTTGAAGATAGTCGGGAGTCTGTGGAGGATGATAACGTCGAGGGTGAACGGTCATCATATACAACTCGGTAAACAGTAGTGTTTAAAGTGACTGACCTACAGGGACGGAGTGCAAACAATCCGTAAGTAACATTTGTGAAATAGTTGGAATTATAAACAGTACATGTCAACAGATTCGAGCTGATGAATTAAACTGAAGAACTGCAATGACGTTTGTTCGTCCTCTTTTCAACGCTGAAGAATGAGGCTCTTGGTTTTAGGTGTGAACTACGAGCAAGTGTTCGAGGTGGTCGAGATTTCCGGCACAGGGTCATAGCTGCCGATGATGCACAAAAATGTGGTTATGCCATGAAACAAAGACACCATCCTCTCCATTGCCCAAAAAAGCGTGCCATAGTCCTAGCAAAATGAAGTCGATGCTACTATTTTTTTTACATGCATACATTTGGCATTAAGGAATTTCTTCCTTGTGGTCAGTCAATGAGCCACAGTGAAGATCTTCTAAGATGTTTTGAGTAGAGTTTTAGAAGCAAACGGCATAGAGATGGTAGATCAAAAACAATTTGCTTACTGTGAAGGAGTGACCGGAAAAAAGCCATGACAACTGTCTCATACCAACCCCTACCAGCCTGATCTACCCAATTCGATTTCTAGTCTTCCTGGAAACGAAACTGAAGTTGAGAGTTGACTCCGTACAAGAGATTCAAGTGAAATCGTAACGAAATCTGAACACGATTCAACCAGACGACTTGTAACACTGCTTCCAAGAATGGGTAAATGCACTACTGGCCATTAAAATTGCTACACGACAAAGATGACGTACTGCAGACGTGAAATGTAACCGACAGGAAAAAGATGCTGTGATACGCAAATGATTAGCTTTTCAGAGCATTCACACAAGGTTGGCGCCGGTGGCGACACCTACAACATGCTGACATGAGGAAAGTTTCCAACCGATTTTTCATACACAAACAGCAGTTGACCGGCGTTGCCTAGTGAAACGTTGTAGTGATGCCTCGTGTAAGGAGGAGAAATTGCGTACCATCACGTTTCCGACTTTGATAAAGGTACGTCGTGCTGGATCCCAACGGCCTCGTATCACTAGCAGTCGAGATGACAGGCATCTAAGCCGCATTGCTGTAACGGATAGTGCAGCCACGTCTCGATCCCTGAGTCAACAGATGGGGACGTTTGCAAGACAACAACCATCTGCACGAACAGTTCGACGACGTTTGCAGCAGCATGGACTATCAGCTCGGAGACCATGGCTGCGGTTACACTTGACGCTGCATCACAGACAGGAGCGCCTGCGATGGTGTACTCAACGACGAACCTGTTTGCACGAATGGCAAAACGTCATTTTCTCCGATGAATCCAGGGTCTGCTTACAGCATCATGGTGGTCGCATCCGTGTTTGGCGACATCGCGGTGAACGTACATTGGAAGCGTGTATTCGCCATCGCCATACTGGCATATCACCTGGCGTGATAGTATGGGGTGCCATTGGTTATACGTCTCGGTCACCTCTTGTTCGCATTGACGGCACTTTGAACAGTGGACGTTACATTTCAGATGTGTTATGACCAGTGGCTCTACCCTTCATTCGACCCCTGCGAAACCATACATTTCAGCAGGATAATGCACGACGGCATGTTGAAGGTCCTGTACGGGCCTTTCTGGATAGAGAAAATGTTCGACTGCTGCCCTGGCCAGCATGTTCTCCAGATCTCTCACCAATTGTAAAGGTCTGGTCAATGGTGGCCGTGCAACTGGCTCGTCACAATACGCCAGTCACTACTCTTGATGAACTGTGGTATCGTGTTGAAGCTGCATGGGCAGCTGTACCTGTACACGCCATCCAAGCTCTGTTTGACTCAATGCCCAGGCGTATCATGGCCGTTATTACGACCAGATGTGGTTGTTCTGGCTACTGATTGCTCAGGATCTATTCACCCACATTGCGCAAAATTGTAATCACAGTCAGTTCTGTTATAATATATATTTTTTAATGAATACCCGTTGATCATCTGCACTTCTTCTTGGTGTAGCAAATGTAATCTCCAGTAGTGTAGCTGAAAGTGTTGCATACAACTCCTAAGATACTGCTTTGAAGGGAACTGAACAAAAAATAGTTAGAAAATGAGCAGTGGGCCTCTTCAGGTTCATGGTGGATGAAAAAATTCATGATTACTGTCTTGAATAAATTGCATCGCCCTTGGTAGCGTTTCGAAGAGTGTAGAGGTAAGACCTGCGCAACCTCATTCGCTGTCGAGACGCCCCAGTGAGACAGTGACTCACCCCTCTTGGAGCGCGAGAGGCAGGCTTTGAGCGTGCAGACGGCCGCTGTGCCGTCCCTGTTGCAGGAGCACGTGTTGCAGTCCTTCTTGAACGTCGTGTTGGGCGTGCAGTGTCCCTCAGACCGTCTCACTCTATTTGCCTCCTCGCCAGGTGTCGGAGCTAGAATAAGAAAACTTTCTGATAGCTACAGGTCGACATAAACAATATAATTAAAGCCGAGAGCTGTTCATGAGACGCGAGCTGCAACATAGGACAGAAAAAAATGAATAAAATAAATCTTACATACATATGGTTATGGCGTATTTTTTACATTATCGGTACTTATTTACTAATGATTTTATCTTCACGATTAGTCTGTTATATGGAATGCTAAAAGTGCCCAAAAATTGTTAATTTTCGTGCAGAAAAAAATACATCCACAATTCCTATCTGGTGCTTACAATACAACAAAGACACAAAAGTCTGATTTTTAAACAATACTAGAAAAGAGAACTAGTACTACAACCAAAAAACCAGGTAAAGCGAAAAAAAACCTACTTTTTAACACTACAAAACTCTATGACCTCATTAAATTATGCAGCTACTAGTATCAATGTTGGGAATTTCTGTTCCTATAAGGGAAACTGATACAATTTATACCCACTTCATAGGGAACATTCTGATATATCCATATTGATGTCTCTACTTCATCACGATGCCGCTGATGCGAGTGGCACTGAGGCGCTACTTCTATCTTCATATGAGTCACCTTCACATCACGCACGCCTTCCAGTAACATCGGTGCCGAAATGATTACAGCACAGTGATCGAAAGACATTTTTTATTACAAGAACGCAAAGGCACGGTTGTACATAACAGTCCTGTCAGAGATGAAATGCAGTTTTACGGTGAGTCTCTATCCTCTTGTAGACACTCTCGAAGAGCTGTCGTGGTCGGCTGTGGACCCACTCGAAGACTCAAACTGAAACCTCTCTCTACTAATGAACTCCAGGCCTTCATTCGGGAGCCGCACTTCAGAAATGACTGCCAAATGAATCACGGGGGTCGAGCCTTACATGATAGCCTGTACTTGCGAGTGACGTGTTACGTAACCCACGAACGTTGGTAACCTCAGCGAAGAGTCGCCCGAATACTGTTGTCAGTGCTTCGCGTTTTGAATATGCAGTACCGGTTACTACCTGCGGCTAAAGGGTAGACTATGCTTAAGGGGCTGAGAAGTGGGTCACGGCACTTTGTTTCGGCTACTGGATCAGCCGAAAACCTACCACTGTAAACAGCCATTATCGAATGGACTCGTTGGGTGTAGGACAACGGGTAAGCAGTATTTCCACAGTGACGATCTGTTACACCATTCACTGTAACTTCTTTAAATACCCATTTCCGTAAAAGCTTGCTCATTCCTGAAAACCGTTTCATTCGGTTGTCGCCGGCCACAATTACCTTCTCTCCATGTGTAGAGAATGCTGTCTTGTCTGGATGAAACCGCGCTGCCCTGTGCAGTCTTCGTTGACTTTTCTGGACACTGTAGCTGCAGGTCTTCCTAGAATCGTCAGGTTGACCCATTCCACAGTGCCCTATTGCGATGCCGTATCCTTAATTCTTGCCAGCCATTACCCCATTACACCTATATAGTGTGCACAACCCTGCAATGTGTGCTATTTTGCGCCCACACTACCGCAGGTGCAACTACCATTCATCTATGTTTTGAACAGATGTGTAGATGCAGGCTATGACAGACCAGGTAACATATCAGTCTGTTCTATAGGCCAGAAATCTTAGTTTTAGTCTCTCCCTGATGATAGGAAGAAATTCATACTATTTCTTGACAGAGTCTGATGTGTCCCATTCATTCTGTCACAACTGTAAAACGCTATCCGCTATTAACTTATTCGTTTGGCTCAGTTCGAAGTATTCTCTGTACTTACATTATGCTGTCTTCCACTAAACAATACAAGACTCATCTATTTCTGATTTCAAAGTCCAACGGACATATTTATAGAGTTACCAATAATGCATCAATGGGATTTGTACACTACGCATCATTTAGTTTCAGTAAGAAAGCTTGTTGAACTCTCCTAATGAAGTTGGAAGCTATAATCCTACATGCTAGCATAACTACCTACGACTGACACTAGTATAAATTCGTGGTGTGCCGTGGTAATTTTAAGGGAAGAGCCAAAGGAACACCTGCCTAATATCGTGTAGGGCCCACGCGAGACTGCAGAAGTGCCGCAACAGGACGTTGCATGGAATCCACTAATGTCTGACGCAGAGAACTAACACCAAGAATCCTGCAGGGTTATCCATAAATCCGTAAGACTACAAGGGGGTGGAGATCTCTTCTGAACACCATATTGTAGGCATTCCAGATATGCTCAATAATGGTCATGTCTGGGGAGTTTGGTGGCCAGCGGAAGTGTTCTTGGAGCCACTCTGTAGCAAATATGGGCGTGTTGGGTGTCGCATTGTCTTGCTGGAGTAGCCCAAGTCCGTCGGAATGCACAATGGACATGAATGGCTGCAGATGACCAGACAGGATGATTACGTACATGTCACCTGTCAGAGTCGTTTCTAGACGTATGAGGAGTCCCATATCATTCCAATTGCACACGCTGCATTCCATTATGGAGCCTCCACCAGCTTGAACAGCCCCCAGCTGACATGCAGGGTCCAAGTTAATAGCTCAATACTCTTTCGACCAGGCAACATGTTCCCAGTCAACAACATTCCATTGTTGATGTTGACGGGCACTGGCGAGGCGTAAAGCTTTGTGTCGTGCAGTCACAAGAGTACACAAGTCGGCCTTCGGCTCCGAAAGCCCATATCGATTATGTTTCGTTGAATGGTTTGCACGCTGACACTTGTTTATGGCACAGCATTCAAATCTGCAACAATTTGTGGAAGGGTTGCACTTCTGTCACGTTGAAAGATTCTCTTCAGTCGCCGTTTTCCCGTTATTGCAGGACCTTTTTCCGGTCGCAGCGACTTCGGGGATTTGATGTTTTACCAGATTCCTGATATTCACGGTAGAATTGTGAAATGGTCGTAAGGGAAAATCTCCACTTCATCGCTACCTCGGAGATGCTGTGTCCTATCGCTCATGCGCCGACTGTAGCAACACGTTCAAACTCACTTAAGTCTTGATAACCTGTCATTCTAGCAGCAGTAACCGATGTAAAACTGCGCCAGACACTTATTGTCTTATATAGGCGCTGCTTACCGCGGCGCCATATTCTGACTGTTTACATCAGTCTGTTCCAGCTCGTCGGCTCCGTTGTGAGCCGCGGAGCGCTCCCTGCTCCAGGGAGCCGTGTCGCTCGCTGTGACCATTCGAGTGGGCCGGCACGCCGGCACGTGGCACGGCTGGCTGAGGCAGGCGGCAAGGCAAGCGTTTTGATGTGCCAGCTGCGTCTTACAAGGTCGACAACCTCATACTCTTAGCTGCTGAGACGTGGTGACACGCTACACCAGGAAATATGATGTTCAGGAAATATATAAGAAACAACTATTGTACAAGAAATTGCATACTAAATTTATTGGGTCTCTGTAGCTTGACATTTTCTTTTCATTACAAGATCGGAAATATCAGGCATCAAAGTGTTCGCAGCGTTAATGTGGAGGATGATCTTCATTGTTGCATCCTGAAGAAACGATCGTTCCTTACTTTTTACTCTTTTCATTGCTGAGAAAAGCTGCTCACAAAAATACATAGATCCAAACATGCACATGATCTAAGAGTCATTGTTGTGAAGCTTGGGACATGTTTTTTGGTGTAATGAACGATACCATCGTGACAAATCCAACGTTTTGTAGTACCTCTCTTTCAACAAAGTTGAATTTTGCAAATCAATAATCTCCAATTGAAGTGACGACGACAAGACATAGGGGGAAACTGAGAAAGGAGTGCTGAACACCTTAACTTCCATTTCCAAACTAGTGAGGTCTCGGAATCGTGTTTCAAACGACCTGATGAGCTGCTTTAACTTTGCTTGATAATCGCCGAAAGTATTACCTTCAGGTAGTTTTAAAGAAGCAAGACGACTGAAGAACGTTTAATGTCCATTACTCATCTGGCTCTCAAATAAACGTAACTTTTCCATGAACGCTTTGATCTGGTCGTGCATGTCAACGTTTAACTGCCCTTTGCCCTGCAATGACAGATTTAAATTATTAAGATGCATAGTTATGTCAGCTAGAAACACCAGGTCTGATATCTATTTTATATCTTTCAGACAGCGCATTCCTTCCCCTTTCATTTCGAGAAAAAAGGATATTTCCGGACGAATGATAAAGAAAACATCAAGAAATTTTCCCCGACTCAGCCAACGAACTGTACTGTAGTAAGGTATATCTCCATACTCCGCTTCCATATCTTTCAGGAATCCTTTGAATTGGCAATGATTCATACCGTGATGACGCACAAAATTCACACACTTCACGACATCTTTCATTACGCCACCTAGCTTTGCTGTTTCAGCTCACAGAGCCGCTTGGTGAATAAAACAATGAAGAGTCAAAATGTCTTTCCCGAAATCGTCCCTGACTTTATTTTTCAAACGAGAGGAAAAACCTTGGTGACGCCCGATCATTTGTGGTGCACCGTTTGTCGCTACAGAATGGAGCTTATCCCACGGCAAATTCATATTGTTCACTGATTCACAAATTGCTTCAAAAATGTCACGTCCTGTTTCGTTGTAATCGAGTGGTACCACATCCAAGAGTTCTTCAGTTACTTGCAGCTCCATGTCGACACCACGCACAAAGACTGCAAGCTGAGCACAGTCCGATATGTCAGTATATATGTCAAGCGCTAGCGAAAATGCAACAACGCTCTCCGCCTTTTTCCTGAGCTGTGTCTCTAAATCCGCTGCCATGTCCAGGATTGGACGAGACATTGTTTGCTTCGACAGGCAAACCCTTTCAATTGCCTGCACCTCCCTTGGAAACAAACATTCTGCAACTGCTACCATGCACGATTCTAATAGTGGTCCCACCGAAAACTGCTTGCCACTCGTCGCTATGATGTGAGTGACCCTGTAACTTGCTCGAATTGCAGATTCAGTAGTGTTTTCTTCGCTCTCATTCACCTGAAAATTATAAACGAAGACGAACTGTGTTGAATGTTTTGATACCCTCCGTCTTACGAAACCATTTTTAAACTTATGTCTCCTGGTATGTGGGTCTTAAGCCTGGCTACCAGTTCTCTGCGTGTAACGCCTTCTACCTGATGGTAGAGCGCTGCTTGAAGACGTGTACAATATCGTTGTATGTTGTACCTCTTCGCAGAATTACATACTTTATGAGATACAAGACACTGCTGACGATGAATAGAAAGGTATCCTCCAATAGAGGTACAGGGCTCCCGCGGCTAGTCATGGCTTTCATTGAACACGGATTATTTCGTCAGTTGCGGCTGCATGCGGCCAGGGGGCAGTGAGTTCGCTTTCCCCCTCCACGTGGGCTCCGAGCTGCCGCAGTGAGCGCTTCGGCTCCCTGGAGCTCGGTTGGAACAGCCTTGTTTACATATATATCTGTATTTGAATACACATGCCAATACCAGTTTCTTTGGCGCTTCATAGTATATACGTATAATTCTTAAATCGTAATTCGTGGCATGTCCAGCATCCTTGTACGTGTGCTCCATAAAAGAATAAAACTACTATTACTACTCTTTCTCTACTTGTGTTTGATTTCTGCTACTTTCAGATTTTCGAATAGTGTCAAAAGCCTTATCCCCATCTTTAAATGTGGGTTTGGCTTTCCATGGCCTGTTTTTAAGAAGGAGGTGGGATCAGTAATTCCCCACGTGTTTTTACATTTCCTCATAATTCCAACTGAACTGCCTCGAAGTCAAGTTCTACCAGTTTTTTCACGTCTTATCAGTTTGGAGACATATTTTACACTTCAAAAGATTTTCACGGGTGGGTGTGGTTTATCAAAATTTATTGGTTATGGACTTTTAATTAAAATGCGTAGGAAACTAAGTAGTTGGGGACTGAATACATTGAGAATTACAGCTCACTCAAACTTCAAATGAAGCATTTGGCTGAGACTGACGGAAGCTAGGAAAGAAATATTATCAAAGACTGATTAGTATCTTAGAGAGAATAAACAGTGAAGACTATAGATCGTAAAATAGTCCTCTGAGTACTATGGGACTTAACATCAGAGATCATCGGTCCCCTGGACTTAGAACTACTTAAACCTGTTTAACCTAAGAACATCACATACATCCATGCCCGAGGCAGGATTCGAACCTGCGACCGTAGCGGTCGCACGGTTCCAGACTGAAGCGCCTAGAACCTCTCGGTCACAAAGCCCAGAAAAAAACCAAGGTCCATTAGAAATTCTTGGATAAGACTCGAGATACTGACTGTAGTTAATAATAGGTGAAAATATAAAAGAAGCTCAAAGAGGGCAAACCAGGATACAGAAGTAAAGAAAAAATTGAGATAAAGTAAAAAACCACTAAGGATATATGGCAAATGCGAGAGTGTAGGAGCACGCCTGACGTAGATACCGCTAGTACAAAGTAAAGAGGAAGACGGAGAGGAGGAGGGAGAGGAGGGGGAGGGGCTCAGCACTTAATGTCTCGTCGACAGCAAGGTCACCAGAGACGGAGCACAAGCTCAGATTAGGGAACGTGAAGGAGAAAAGCGGTTGTGCCCTTTTGTAGGAACTATCCAGCCATTTGCCTTAAGCGATTTAGGGGACTCCCAGCAAACCTAAATCATGATGGCTGGACGCATGTTAGTACGAAGTAGGGGAAGAGAAACTGGGAAGAGGAAGAGATATAGAAAAGGACTGTACAAGGGAAATGAACTTGAAGATACTATTATAGAAACTCGAGAGTAAGTAAATTAAGGTGAATTCGGACTTACGAAAAAGTGAAAAGAGTGTGGCAGGGACGATGCGGAAAAAGGCCCTCGGGGTAGACGACATCTTTTTTTATTTGGTCTACTGACTGGTTTGATGCGGCCCGCCACGAATTCCTTTCCTGTGCTAACCTCTTCATCTCAGAGTAGCACTTGCAACCTACGTCCTCAATTATTTGCTTGACGTATTCCAATCTCGTTCTTCCTCTACCGTTTTTGCCCTCTGCAGCTCCCTCTAGTACCATGGAAGTCATTCCCTCATGTCTTAGCAGATGTCCTATCATCCTATCCCTTCTCCTTATCAGTGTTTTCCACATATTCCTTTCCTCTCCGATTCTGCGTAGAACCTCCTCATTCCTTACCTTATCAGTCTACCTAATTTTCAACATTCGTCTACAGCACCACATCTCAAATGCTTCGATTTTCTTCTGTTCCGATTTTCCCACAGTCCATGTTTCACTGCCATACAATGCTGTACTCCAGACGTACATCCTCAGAAATTTCTTCCTCAAATTAAGGCCGGTATTTGATATTAGTAGACTTCTCTTGGCCATAAATGCCTTTTTTGCCATAGCGAGTCTGCTTTTGATGTCCTCCTTGCTCCGCCCGTCATTGGTTATTTTACTGCCTAGGTAGCAGAATTCCTTAACTTCATTGACTTCGTGACCATCAATCCTGATGTTAATTTTCTCGCTGTTCTCATTTCTACTACTTCTCATTACCTTCGTCTTTCTCCGATTTATAGACGACATAACAACAGAATTACAGTGATCCCTTGGTGAGCTAGATGTGTCAAAACTATTCTGCTTGGTGTGCAAGAATCTGATATAGGCGAAATATCCAGTGTTCAAATATAAACTGTTCAATTCTAAGAAGGCATATGTCAATATTACCGAACTATCCGCTTAATAATTCATCTTTGAAAAATACTGACAAAATTTTTTATAGGCGAATGAAAAAAAAAAAGAAAAAACGTAGAAGACGACGTCGAGGAATATCACTTAATCGCACGGTACTTCAGAATATAGGTTCAAGACAAGAAAAACTGTGTTGTGACTCTTCAGGCTTTCCCGGCGGATATGTTGTAAATAGTCTTCACGGGTGTACCGCCGGATGACGTGAAAATCCCACAATATTTCTTCGGAGCAACTGTCCGACATCATCAGGTGGCTGAAACTCGTTGGTGGTCGCACGACTGACAGTCGTACCTAGCCACCAGCGACGTTCAGCCACCTGATGATGTCGGACAGTTGCTCCGAAGAAATATTGTGGGATTTGAAAGTCATTCGGCGGCACACCCGTGAAGACTATTTACAAGAAAAACTGTAGTTGTAGAGAACTCTTTGAAATTATGAAGTTAGCAGGAATAAAACACAGGGCGCGAATACGTACCCATAAATTGTATAGAAACAACACTGCAAGTAGCTGAAAGACGTGTAAGATATACAGCGCTTGAGAAGGGAGTGAAACATGATCGTAGCAAATCGCAGTCGTTATTCTATGTAAATTTGGAGCATGTTATGAAAGTATTCGGATCTCCGGGTGGGGACTACTCAAGAGGAGACAGAAAACTGGCGTCCTACGGATCGGAGCGTGGAATGTCAGATCCCTTAATCGGCCAGGTAGGTTAGAAAATTTAAAAATGGAAATGGATAGGTTAAAGTTAGATATAGTGGGAATTAGTGAAGTTCGGTGGCAGGAGGAACAAGACTTTTGGTCAGGTGACTACAGGGTTGTAAACACAAAATCAAATAGGGGTAATGCAGGAGTAGGTTTAATAATGAATAGGAAAATAGGAATGCGGGTAAGCTACTACAAACAGCATAGTGAACGCATTATTGAGGCCAAGATAGACGGGAAGCCCACACCTACTACAGTAGTACAAGTTTATATGCCAACTAGCTCTACAGATGACGAAGAAATTGAAGAAATGTATGATGAAATAAAAGAAATTATTCAGATAGTGAAGGGAGATGAAAATTTAATAGTAATGGGTGTCTGGAATTCGGTAGTAGGAAAAGGGAGAGGAGGAAACGTAGTAGGTGAATATGGACTGGGGCAAAGAAATGAAAGAGGAAGTCGACTGGTAGAATTTTGCACAGAGCACAACTTAATCATAGCTAACACTTGGTTTAAGAATCATGAAAGAAGGTTGTATACATGGAAGAACCCTGGAGATACTAAGAGGTATCAGATAGGTTATATAATGGTATGACAGAGATTTAGGAAACAGGTTTTAAATTGTAAGACATTTCCAGGGGCAGATGTGGACTCTGACTACAATCTATTGGTTATGACCTGTAGATTAAAACTGAAGAAACTGCAAAAAGGTGGGAAATTAAGGAGATGGGACCTGGATAAACTGAAAGAAGCAGAGGTTGTAAAGAGTTTCTGGGAGAGCATAAGGGAACAATTGACAGGAATGAGTGAAAGAAATACAGTAGAAGAAGAATGGGTAGCTTTGAGGGATGAAGTAGTGAAGGCAGCAGAGGATCAAGTAGGTAAAAAGACAAGGGCTAGTAGAAATCCTTGGGTAACAGAAGAAATATTGAATTTAATTGATGAAAGGAGAAAATATAAAAATGCAGTAAATGAAGCAGGCAAAAAGGAATACAAAGTCTCAAAAATGAGATCGACAGGAAGTGCAAAATGGTTAAGCAGGGATGGCTAGAGGACAAATGTAAGGATGTAGAGGCTTATCTCACTAGGGGTAAGATAGATACTGCCTACAGGAAAATTAAAGAGACCTTTGGAGATAAGAGAACCACTTGTATGAACATCAAGAGCTCAGATGGAAACCCAGTTCTAAGCAAAGAAGGGAAAGCAGAAAGGTGGATGGAGTATATAGGGGATCTATACGAGGGCGATGTACTTGAGGACAATATTATGGAAATGGAAGAGAATGTAGATGAAGATGAAATGGGAGATATGATATTCCGTGAAGAGTTTGACAGAGCACTGAAAGACCTGAGTCGAAACAAGGCCCCCGGAGTAGACAACATTCCATTGGAACTACTGACGGCCTTGGGAGAGCCAGTCCTGACAAAACTCTACCATCTGGTGAGCAAGATGTATGAAGCAAGCGAAATACCCTCAGACTTCAAGAAGAATATAATAATTCCAATCCCAAAGAAAGCAGGTGTTGACAGATGTGAAAATTACCGAACAATCAGTTTAATAAGCCACAGCTGCAAAATACTAACACGAATTCATTACAGACGAATGGAAAAACTAGTAGAAGCCGACACCGGGGAAGATCAGTTTGCATTCCGTAGAAACACAGGAACATGTGAGGCAATACTGACCTTACGACTTATCTTATGTAATAGGTGTAGTGATCGTATGTGTAAATATTAGATATAAAATTAAGTAAAGACTTGGTGAAGGAAGTTACAGGGACTCAAACACGCTAGCAGATACACGGAAGTGGAGCAGGACCGCGAAGAGGTAATCGTCCGATCGAGTATGCGAACCAAGCAGTCAGCAGTCTACTGGGGCCGTCGTCCGGAGGACATTGCCCGCCCCGCTGGAAAGCAGGGCAGACGGATCAGGAGCCAGCATAAGTCACGTGTACGATACACGAGGGAACCTTCTAGCATCGAACCATAGAGGTCAATCACTGTGCTACAAACGTCACGCCGTCAGCAGGAACAC
Source organism: Schistocerca gregaria (assembly GCF_023897955.1). Lineage (NCBI taxonomy): Eukaryota > Metazoa > Arthropoda > Insecta > Orthoptera > Acrididae > Schistocerca > Schistocerca gregaria. Next base: position 427,916,029 of record NC_064927.1, read on the forward strand.
GAAATAAATACCCCGGAAAGAGGCAGCTCCCTCTCGAAGTTTGTAGTTTCGTCTGAAGTCTGCTGGTAGTCTGCTCGAAGTCTGCTGGAAGTGTTGGTCAACTTATGGAATACGCTTGTCATGTTCCGGAAGCCTCGTGACGTTTGTTGGGGGTGCTGATGTTCTCCCGACGGTACGCATGAAGATGAAGCGGCAGCTATGGAGGTCATAGGACAGCATCGAACTGATAGCAGCGTCTAGTTACCACGACTTACGAAGAAAGAAGAAGATGTCGTCCCTTCGTCAGTAAGTCACAGAAGTCGAGTCTTCGTTCCGAGTCAAGTCATTAAAGTCGAAGTCTCACCAATAGCAACGGAGAAAGACATATAGTGAATACCCGGGTGACTGGTTCGGACGAAGGGATGCGGCCGAACCAGTAAAGTCACCCGTGAATTGGGAAGAACTCCAGTTCAATGGATGCCGCCCAGAGCCGCCGAATCTCAGATCACGGGTTCGCTCCTAGCACAGGGCAACTTTCGTCATCGCAGTGGCCGGCCAGCCGCCAGGAATTGCAAGCCAGTACACTCGCCGGAACACAGTCTTGCCGCGTAAGCAGCGCTCGCCACGTGCGGCCGTCGTCAGCTGCTGTTTCTGGGACATTCCTTGCAGTCTACGTTAGCATCTCCCGCCGCCGCCAGCACCGAGGCCACTACGCCGTGTTGCTACGGAAGCACTGAACCAAGCGAGTAAAGTAAACCGGTTGAAGTCCGCTGAATGCACTGTTGTCAAGGAAATGTTTGTCAATAAATAACTCTTGGAGTAAGGGATGTTTTATTGTACCTCATCCTCTGAGCCAAGGGAAGAACCAATGTAGCCCAGCTCTCCATGTCTGACAAAGAAAGGCAAACCGACGTTTCTAGCCTTTGTAGACTTAGAGAAAGCTTTTGACAATGTTTACTGGAATACTCTCTTTCAAATTCTAAAGGTGGCAGGGGTAAAATACAGGGAGCGAAAGGCTATTTACAATTTGTACAGAAACCAGATGGAAGTTATAAGAGTCGAGAGACATGAAAGGGAAGCAGTGGTCGGAAAGGAAGTAAGACATGGTTGTAGCCTGTCCCCGATGTTATTCAATCTGTATATTGAGCAAGCAGTAAAGGAAACAAAAGAAAAATTCGGAGTAGGTATTAAAATCCATGGAGAAGAAATAAAAACTTCGAGGTTCGCCGATGACATTGTAATTCTGTCAGAGACAGCAAAGGACTAGGAAGAGCAGTTGAATGGAATGGACAGTGTCTTGAAAGGAGGATATAAGATGAACATCAACAAAAGCAAAACGAGGCTAATGGAATGTAGCCGAATTAAATCAGGTGATGCTGAGGGAATAAGATTAGGAAATGAGACACTTAAAGTAGCAAAGGAGTTTTGCTGTTTGGGGAGCAAAATAACTGATGATGTTCGAAGTAGAGAGGATATCAAATGTAGACTGGCAATGGCAAGGAAAGCGTTTCTGAAGAAGAGAAATTTGTTAACATCGGGTATAGATTTAAATGTCAGGAAGTCATTTCTGAATGTATTTGTATGGAGTGTAGCCATGTATGGAAGTGAAACATGGACGATAAATAGTTTGGACAAGAAGAGAATAGAAGCTTTCGAAATGTGGTGCTACAGAAGAATGCTGAAGATTAGATGGGTAGATCACATAACTAATGAGGAAGTATTGAATAGGATTGTGGAGAAGAGAAGTTTGTGGCACAACTTGACCAGAAGAAGGGATCGGTTGGTAGGACATGTTCTGAGACATCAAGGGATCACAATTTAGCATTGGAGGGCAGTGTAGGGTAAAAATCGTAGAGGGAGACCAAGAGATGAATAAATTAAGCAGATTCAAAAGGATGTAGGTTGCAGTAGGTACTGGGAGATGAAGAAGCTTGCACAGGATAGAGTAGCATGGAGAGCTGCATCAAACCAGTCTCAGGACTGAAGACCACAACAACAAGAACAACAATGAAAGTAACGAAGGAGATAATTGGAAAGGTGACTGAAGTTCAGAGAATTACTATAATCCACTTTCTGAAGACAGAAGGCAGCAGGGATAAAGCAACTGTGGCGGAAAATTACCTACAACTTGCACAGTGAACAGACGGCAGTTACAAGAGGAACAGTGCCTGATCAGGGATTCAGGCAGGGTTCTAACCTATCTGCGACGTTATTCAATCTGTACATTGAGCAAGAAGGAAATAAAACCGAGGAGAAATTAGAAAAAGAATTACGGTAAGGGAGAAGAAATAAAAAGTTTCGATACTGCTGACTGCATTATAATTCTGAGAGAGGTCAGAAGGTTTGGAAAATCAGTCATAGGTACTGGGTAGTGTCTTTAAAAGTGGTTATTGGATGAATATCAACAAAAAAAAATGTAACCGAATTATATCAGTAGATAATGAGGCAGTTACATTAGGAAGTGAGACGATATAAGTAGTAGATAAGTTTTGCTCTTCGAGCAGCAAAATAACTGACGATAGTCGAGGCAGGGAGGTAATTTCAGGAGAAACGTTTCTGAAAAAGAGAAGTTTGTTAACAACGAGTATGAATTAAAGTGTTAGGAAGCCTTTCCTGAAGTGAAATGTGAGGCGTGAAGCAGTCAGGCAAGAAGACAATGGAAGTTTTGGAAATATGTTGCTACAAAGAAATGAGGAAGATTCAATGGATATATCGAATAAGTCAGGAGGAGGTACTGAAATTCATTGTGAATAAAGGAATGGTTGATACAACCCGACTAAAATGAGAGCTCTGCAACACGTAGGCTACTATGGTCTCAAGGAGGTGTTAATTTTATACTGGAGAGGAGCGAGGGGGATAAAAAATTGTATAGGTAAACCAAAGGATGAATATGTTAGGCTGGTCCAAATGGGTGTTGGCTAGAGCAGTTATGCAGAGATAGACTTCTACGGGATAGACTAGAGAGAAGAGCAGCATGAAACCAGTGTTCGAACAACATATGCACGATGTCTCAATAAAATGGAGGTTCGGTAATATACATGGCACTCAGTACCTGCCTTCCACATTCTCAGGGTTGCTTGGTCTTAATGTTCATGTATCTGCTTATCTCTATTCAAAGGTCTCTTTAATGTCCCCATAGGCAGAATATACTCTTAAGTTTCCCATAGACATTCATGGTTCTACAAACTTTCTGCTTCATAAATACATTTTAATTTGTATTCCCTTTTATGTGCTTCATTTGTTGCATTTTTAGATCTTCTTCTTTATTCAATGGCATTCAATATATCACGTGCTATGCAAGAGGTTCTAGTGGGTCTAGTCTCTTTCTCTGTCTGAGTTCTGCTGCCTTCACTCTTCCTTTTCTGAAAGCTATCAGTTCGACTTTCACTGAACTTTTCCCCAGCTGCAGCCAATCGTTTCTTAATGCTCTGTTTAAAAATATTAAAACTTTAAAACTTCCAATTCTTGCCATTTATTTGCGTCCCATGTTCTTAATTCCAACCTCTCAGCCGTTTTAAAGCCTTGTTTATAAGGAATAAATTTCCATGAATGTCCACATCTGTTACCGGAAACATTTCACAGTTTAAAATCTGGTTGCGATATTTCTGTCTTATCATGATATAGTCTATCTGAAACGATGTGGTGTTTCCAGGTATCTTGAATATGTTATGTTGTGTGCGAAATTCTACTACGCGACTGGTTCTTTCATTGCTTTCCGTCAGTACCTGTTTGACTACCATTTTTCACTCCTTTCTTGTACTTTCTATTTCCATCTTCTATCAAAATTATATTTTCATCCCCTTTAATGAACTGAAGAATTTCTATTAGCTCATAATACTTTTCCCAATAGCTTCATCATCTGCGTAGTTAGTAGGCACATTACTACTGTGGCAGATCGAGACAATTTCTATAGGCTACGATAATGGGCTCCTACGATTTTCATTGTAATTCAGTCTTGATCACTGTTTTCTTATTCTTTAATCATCCACCACATTACCCATAATTCTGTGTTGTTAACACATTCAGCTGATCAGAAATTCTAATCTAACTGCCATCACACGTTGCTAATCCCTACCATATATCGCTTCAGCCTTTCTATTTCTCTTTTCAAGCTCTCTCACGTATCTACTTGACTGAACAATCTAACATTACACCTTCCAACGCGTAGAGCTCCATATGTGGTAGTTCCTGATTGTAACATCGTTCTGAGTAGTTTCAACCTGGATATTGGAATGCCAGATAATTTTACCATCAAAAAAGTTTACTCAAGAGGATGCCCACACCATTAAACCGTACAGTAGAGCGTAATGTCTACAACGAATATAACGGCTGCAATTTACCCTTGTTTTTGGACATTCGCTGTACCAACAGAATAGGACAAAATGGTTCAAATGGCTCTAAGCACTATGGGACTTAACATCTGAGGTCATCAGTCACCTAGACTTAGGACTACGTAAACATAACTAACCTAACGACATCACACATGTCCATGCCCGACGTAGAATTTAAACCTGCGACCGTAGCAGCAGCGTGGTTCCGGACTGAAGCGCCTAGAACCGCTCGGCTGCCTCTGTCGGCCAGAAGAGGACAGTGTTGGCTATTGTTAAATAGGCAATTCAATCAGTCAGCCAAAGTGTTGCCCTGCTGCTACTGGAAGGGCTGCTACCGCTCTTCACAAACCATAGGTGGCTCCTCCTCTAGTGCGGCTGCACCCCCGTCACTGCCATCAACATCATAGAGGTAAGCAAGCCACCACATCGCGCCCATATCATGGTTCGTACAGTTTGGGGAAAGGAAAACTGATCAGATATTACACACACCAAAAAAAGTTCTGCACCACTCCAGTTCCCAGAACTCCTGAAGATAGACATTGACTGTGGATATTGTTATCACGGACAAAGTCCCTTTGACTGTCACTAAACCCGCCCAAAGATGTAAACAACCATACATGAGCAGCGCCTATTAGGCGGAGGGGGTCCGACAGCCGATCAGTTAGTCATTCCACCAGGAAGGAGGTACACGGCTCGTGTTGTCTGTAGTTCAACATGCCTAGGTCAATGCCGAAGTTCGATCAAGTCCGCATTGTTACTTTTTTGCCAAGAACGGATCTAAACAAGGGAAGTGTCCAGGCGTCTCGGAGTGAACTAAAGCGATATTGTTCGGACATGGAGATACAGAGAGACCGGAACTGTCGATGACATGCCTCGCTCAGGCTGCCCAAGGGCTACTACTGCAGTCGATGACCGCTACCTACGGATTTTGGCTCGGAGCTGACAGCAACGCCACCATGAAGAATAGAGCTTTTCGTGCAGCCACATGACGTCGTGTTAAAATTCAAACTGAGCGCAATAGGCTGCATGATGCGCAACTTCACTTTTGACGTCCATGGCGAGGTCCATCTTTGCAACCACGACACCATGCAGCGCCGTACAGATGTTCCCAACAACAAGCCGAATGGACCGCTCAGGTTTGGCATCACGTTCACTTCACTGATGAGTGGAGACAACCCGGTCAGGCTGAACGTCTTAGACACAGTCTCCAGCGAGTACAGCAAGGTGGCGGTTCCCTGATGTTTTAGGGTGACATTATGTGGGGCCGACGTACGCCGTTGGTGGTCAGGGAAGTCACCGTAACGGCTGTGCGGTACGTGAATGCCATCCTCTGACCGACAGTGCAACCATATCGGCAGCATATTGGAGTGGTATTCGTCCTCATGGACGACAATTCTCGCCCCCATCGTGCACATCTTGTGAATGACTTCCTTCAGGATAACGACAATCGCTTGCCTAGAGTGGCCAGCGTGTTCTCCAGACATGAACGGTATCGAACATGCGTGAGGTAGATTGAAAAGGGATGTTTATGGACGACGTGACCCACCAACCACTCTGAGAGATCTACATCGAATCGCCGTTGAGGAATGGTTCAGTCTGGACCAACAGTGCCTTGATGAACTTGTGGATCATATGCCACGACGATTACAGTGCAAGGGGACGTACTACTGGGTATTAGAGATAACGCCGTGTACAGAAATCTGGACCACTACTTCTGAAGGTCTCACTGTGTCGACTACTTTGTAGAAACTTGAGTGGGAAGCTCTTACATATCGTCCATACAGTCTCTCCCCTTGAGGTTTTAACGATTTTGGAGCCCTGAAGAAAAACATTAGTGGCCTCTGATTTGCTTCAGATAAAGAGGTGCACGCTTGGGTGCACTCATGATTCAGTTGCTCCATTGAAGAAACTGGTCATCTTGTGTCACAGTGGGATAAATATATTGATAATTATGGTGATTACTTTTGAAATAATAAATAGTTTCTTTACTTTTTTCCATGTGTCTCGTTTTCATTTCATTGCCCCATAGAGTTACATGCCCCTCTGTGTACTGTCATTGGCAGGAAACATCTTTTCGATATCTTGAACCATTTGAAAAACAGATAATGTTAAGCTTTGCGTCTGTCCGAAAAGTTTGAGTCAGTCGATGGATTTTTGCCTTCTATTGTTTCACATATAAGTTTAATGATACGAACATACAGGACATTCGGAATTACTTGACAGTATCTGCTTAGTCAAATGGCTATGAGCACTATGGGACCTATCTTCTGAGGTCATCGGTCCCCTAGAACTTAGAACTACTTAAACCTAACATCACACACATCCATGCCCGAGGCAGGATTCGAACCTGCGACCGTAGTGGTCGCGCAGTTCCAGACTGTAGCGTCTAGAACCGCCCGGCCACCCGGGCCGGCATACTTGCTTAGTTTTTACCACAAAACTGCCACTTAAAGCGAAGTCGCTGAGCCACATGACATGTAAAGCCACCGATACAGACCTGGCTGCAGGGTATACGTGCGACACCCCATGAGCGTGCATCCCCAGATGCCGGAATCGCTGCAGAAGCATGTGTTGCAGTCCAGTTTCTTCGTCTCGCCAGGAGTGCATTCTGAAAAACAACATCATTGTTAGGATTGTTCACATTGAGCAGGGTAGCGCAGTTGTTAGTTATACTGGATGCGCATTCGCGAGGACGACAGTTCAAACCCATTTCTGATCATCTTCGAAAGGCATGGCCGTTTTTCCTCTCCATCCTTCCCTAATCTGAGTTGTGCTTCGGCTCTAATGACCTTGTCGTCAATGGGACGTTAAACACTATCTCCTTCGCGACTGTTCACCCTTTCAGTTAACTCCTAAGCTGGCGCTTCTGCCAGAGGGCGCTGTGGGGTGCGAGCGATGTAAGCCCCCAGCCCTCCCCCCCCCCCCCCCCTCTATATAGAGGGCCACGGGGTAGGAGGGGCTATGTAGGCTGAAAAACCCTAACAACCCACCTCCTACACTGCAGCCACCTTAACATGTGCACAATCCTCCGCGAAGGAGGTAAAAATCTCTTAACCCTTTACAGAACCATTTGAAGTGGAATGATCATATAAAATTAATTGTTGGTAAGGCAGGTGCCTGGTTGACATTCATTGGGAGAGTCCTTAGAAAATGTTAGTCCATCAACAAAGGAGGTGGCTTACAAAACATTCGTTCGACCTACAATTCAGTATTGCTCATCAGTGTGGGATCCGTACCAGGTCGGGTTCACAGAGGAGGTAGAGAAGATCCAAAGGAGAGCGGCGCGTTTCGTCACAGGGTTATTTGGTAAGCGTGATAGTGTTACGGAGATGTTTAGCAAACTCAAGTGACAGACTCAACAAGAAAGGCGCTCGGCATCGCGGTGTAGCTTGGTGTCCAGGTTTCGAGAGGGTGCGTTTCTGAATGAGGTATCGAATATATTGCTTCCCCCTACGTATACCTCCAGAGGTGATCACGAATGTAAAATTAGAGAGATTCGAGCGTGCACAGAGGCTTTCCGGCAGTCGTTCTTCCCGCGACTAGAACAGGAAAGGGAGGTAATGTCAGTGGCACGTAAAGTGCCCTCCGCCACACACCGTTGGGTGGCTTACGGAGTATAAATGTAGATTTAGATTTACTGACGGAACTTAGCAGTTCCAGCACATTGTGAAAATATGTAACGCAGCAGCCCATTAGACCTGTAGGGAACGAGAGGTTGCATTCCATACAGTTTGTCCTTCCTATTCTAGATGTCAGTGTAGCCTGTACGCCATTCTAAAGCGTATTCATCAACCTGAAATGTGAACTGTTGCACTGCAGACGGCTGCTTAGTGTGTGGAACAAAGCAGCTTATACAAGGGGCGATAGAAACGTTTTCGATGGAATGCCGTACGCTCCAGAATCGGTACGTCAATCATGTAACATCGCCCTGAACACTGAGGCAATCACTCCACAACCAGGTTGAAGATACACTCGTTTGGTAAAACGCAATATCCTGCTGTATATAGAAGTCCGCAATCGCCTGTTGCATATCATCGTCCGACTGGAATCGTAAAAGTTTAGAAAAAGTAATATACAGGCAGCTTCTCAACCATCTGCCCACAAATAACATATTGTCAAGAACACAGTTTGGATTTCTGAAGGGTTCTGATATCGAGAAGGCTATTTACACCTACAGTGAAAATTTACTTAATTCATTAAATAACAAATTACAAGCAGCAGGTATTTTCTGTGATTTGTCAAAGTCATTTGATTGTGTGAACCACAGCATCCTTTTAAATAAATTAGAATTCTATAGTGTCACGGGATGTGCTGCAAAATGGTTCAAGTCATACCTCGCTAACAGGAAACAAAGGGTGTCAGTGCAAGGGACTAGTGAATTAAGTCATCAGTCATCAACAGAATGGGAAGAAATGACATGTGGATCCATCTTAGGGCCATTGCTTTTTCTTGTGTACATTAATGATCTATCATCACTGACACTGTCAGAAGCAAAGTTCGTTTTGTTTGCAGATGACACAAGTAATGCAATAAATAGTATGTCGAGTGTAGTTCTAGAAAAATCTGCTAATGATATTTTCATGGATATTAATAAATGGTTTAAAGTCAACTCACTGACATTAAACTTCGAAAACACTCACTATATGCAATTCAGAACCTGTAAGAGGTTTCCACCCAGCATATGCATAAAGTATGAAGAAGAGCAGATAGAAGGGGTTGACAGTCTTAAATTCCTGGGATTACCACTTGATAATAAATACAGTTGGCAGGAGCACACCACAGAACTGGAAAACGCCTTAACGAATCTGTATTTGAAATTCGAGTGTTAGCTGACATAGGCGACATAAAAAAGAAAAAGTTTGCATACACTGCCTATTTTTATTCCATAATGTCATATGGTATAATATTTTTGGATAACTCTTCAAGTGAAACAAAAGTTTTCAGAGTCCAAAAGCCTGTAACATATATTATTTGTGGAGTAAATTCACGGACGTCCTGTAGAAACATCTTCAAGGAACTGGTTATGCTAACTACTGCCTCTCAGTTTATTTACTTCTTAATGAAATTTGTCCTAAATAATATATCTCATTTTCCAACAATCAGCTCAGTTCATACGTACAATACCAGGAACAAAAATGATCTACACAGGGACTTAAAAGCACTTTAGTTCAAAATGGAGTCCACTACTCAGGAACACTCATCTTCAACAATTTGCCAGCAAACATAAAAAATTTAGTTACAAATAAAGATCAGTTTAAAAGGAGCCTGAAAGACTTACTAGTGGATATCTCCTTCTACTCCATTACGAATTTTGTAATAGAAACAAATGATGTATTATATATATTCATACCATTAGTATTGTTATTTCAGCTTAAAAAAAAGAAAACAATGACATGTTCCACATCCACGAGGATCTCCTCACCACTGATTTATGGAACGAAAAACTAATCTAATCTCTTGTTGACCCAAGAAGACCTTTTTTTACAACTCCAGTGATGTGATAATCGCATGGGGAAATATCAAGACTACAGGATGAGTACTCAGGTGTTTCTCACGTGAGTTGTAATGGATGAGGCTGCCTTCTCAGATCGACTGGCGTCTTGTGTCGAATCGCGACCAGTATAGAATTTGGCGCACAGTTCCACAATGGAGATTTTCATCAAACATGCTGCTCCATACATATTCTTCTTTCTCTAATGGATGACTGCTCGTGTTTGTTCTTTGGCAGCCAAGAAGAGAATAACAGCATATAGGTCCTATTTGGACAAATTTGGTAGTAACATCGCCATAGTTCACGTTTCTGCATTTACTGCACTGTAAGTCGGAACGTCTTGAATACCACCCGAATTCCTCACCTAAATGTTCTCGCTTATATACCCGCATAGGCGTATATGCTGTAGCAACGCCCTCAAACGGATACGTTGTGATCGCCCCTTTTAATATGCTCACCGAGACGAGTGGTAATTTCTGTGTAGTTACGTTTATACACACTAATGTTATTTTGGATAAAATGTCAATGGAGTGGACTTTTAATACTCAAATATCACGTAAAACATCATTGGGACTTGAGGTGACTACGTAGGCTTTCCCGTAGTAATAAGTCCTGAAAGTCTCTTCGGGTTTTCTGCCGGATCCTAAAATCAACTTGACTCGATATTTCGGCGATCCAACTGGTCGCCATCTTCAGGAGAATGCTGCTTCTGCCGATGAGTCCCGCTGAGAAATGACGCCAGGGTGCAAATCGACGTCCTATATAGGCCACTGATCAGTACACTACGATTGAGCCGCCCATCACGGTTTCTGCCCTCCAAGACAGGGAGGTGGGGCCGCCCTTAGTAGAACACTGCTGGCAACGATATATCACACTCAGGGCCACACCTAAGATCGTTCAATTTTGATACGAGATAATACAGGACTCCATGTCTTGTTAAGAGAAACCCATTGTTTCTGTTGATTAAATTATCCGCCAACCTAATTTCAATCGCCTTTTTATAGACACTGTTCCAAAAACCGCAAATGTTGGCAACTACCATAGTTTCATCAAATTTCATACTATGTCTCTCATTTAAGCAGTTTTTCGGCTGTTATAGCCTCGTAAGACGGCAATGTCCCACACACCCAATGTAAGCCTTCTCACAATGACACGAATTTTGTATACGCCGGGTTTCCTAAGCCCCAAATCATCTTTCACAGAGCCGAGTAGTGCCCTAATCTGAGAAGGTGGACGGAACACACTCTTAATGTTACAATTCCTTAAACGACATGCTTCCAGCATAAGGAAGGAAGGCCACCGATCTATGTTCCTCTTCATGCACCTCCAGGGATGGTCCAAACTCCATAGCCCGACGAATCTGCTTCTCGGAGTATCCATTTTCCTTAAAAACAGTGTTCAGTGTCATATACTAGAAGTCCTCCATAAATAAATTGGCGACTATGGGTGATAAAGGTCTATCCATAGTCACTCCGTCATTCTGTTCAAAAATGTTACCGTTAAATAAAAACGGAGAGCATATGCCATTTCTGACGCTGACAGCTTAACCCAAGAACTTGCGCATTTGATGGCTGTTTTTAAGGAAAATGGATGTTCTGCTGCATCTCAAAAGTGTTCCATTGGTTTCCGGTTGTGATTATGGGCACAGTCGATTTCAGGAACTGCATTCAAAATCAATATGTGCCTCATGTGCTGAAAAATCATCTTCTCCCATATGGTTCGGCCCTATATGCAGCACGCAATGTTTGTCAACTGTCTTCACAAACTTCCGTATTTACCGTTTTCTTAAGTGCAATAAGGACCCAGACCCTCCCACCGAACTGCCACTGAGTAAAGCGAACGCAATTCGTTTCTCCAAATCAGTTGTATCCAGTGGTTCTCCACACCACCTCAAGCATAACTTAGCACGGGCTGTAGAAACGTGGTCAAACTGCACTGCTTTTTGTCTCCATACACACAGTAATTATGCTAGCATGATTGATGATATCTCCTCGCAACTCACGGCTGACTTGTTCCGATCATTTCATGCGGTTGTTTTATAATCATCATGGTCGATGTTCCCTATCCGTCACTGCATGTCACCTATCTGATCTTCGCTTAGTTGTAGCAGAACCCTCGCGTTTCTACGCGTATATCACCGTCACGTTGCCAACAGTTGACTGGGACAGCTTTAGGAGGAGTGAAATGTCCGTGATGGATTTATTACTCAAGTGACATCACATGACTTGTTCACGTTCAGAGTCACTGACCTGTCCTCACCGATCCATTCTGCTTTCACTGCATCTCTGTTGACAGCGGAATACCCCTCTCCTACTCTCATACTGGTGGATCCACCTCTGGTAAAATTTGATGGTCAGTTCACATTACTTAGAGCTGTCCGTATACATCTATAATATTAAACGTATCGGCCATTTGTTCAGATACTGCATAGTTTTTGTATGTATCATTAACGTTTCGGCCGTTTTGTACCATGCGACATACAACAAACAGTGAGGTGAAGTACGAAATCGGCAAGGTCTCTGTAGTAGGGCTTTATTTAACTCGGCGATGCGTGACCATGGAAATATGATGAAGTAGGGGTTGTGCATCAGAATTAACTTTGGAATAAAATACGCCCATAAGTCGGCATTGGACTTCGTTATCATGCAAATGAAATGAAGATAGATTCATTTCCTGAAAGATAGTGTGAGCATTCAAGACTGCGACAATGCCGGCCAGTCCATTGTTGAGGGAAAACCTGGCGTAAGGTATACATGTGGACATGATTGCATAGGACAAATTGTGCTATAAATCTTACTCCATTCCCTGAATGAAACGAGACGCTCCTGATCGAGAAATATGGTTAATTGTGCAGTGACAAATAATTCAATAATAACATTCGCAATACTGCATTCCATTATTAGCGGGAAATAAACATAATAGCCAAGTATGCCTCATTTTGGATGTGCTTGGTATCAGTGAGATAATTATAACAGTCTGCAAATAACCAGAAAATCTAGAAGAACAATTACAGAAATTTCATGTAGTACATGACTTGAGAAGCCTAGATCTCTGCTGCTCCAGTTGGCAGGAGTTATTGTTAGACGAGTCTAGGAAATACACAGATTTTGTCTATGCTATTAGAAGTTATCAGTTTTGTGTTTTGCCGTTTGGACTTAGCATAATTTCTGGTTTATTAATTATGGCACTAGATACTGTTCTCCCCCCCCCCTCCCCTCCCCATGAACCATGGACCTTGCCGTTGGTGGGGAGGCTTGCGTGCCTCAGCGATACAGATAGCCGTACCGTAGGTGCAACCACAACGGAGAGGCATCTGTTGAGAGACCAGACAAACGTGTGGTTCCTGAAGAGGGAGAGCAGCCTTTTCAGTAGTTGCAGGGGCAACAATCTGGATGATTGACTGATCTGGCCTTGTGACATAACCATAACGGCCTTGCTGTGATGGTACTGCGAACGGCTGGAAGCAAGGGGAAACTACGGCCGTAATTTTTCCCGAGGGCATGCAGCTTTACTGTATGGTTAAGTGATGATGGCGTCCTCTTGGATAAAATATTCCGGAGGTAAAATAGTCCCCCGGCGGGGACTACTCAGGAGGACGTCGTTATCAGGAGAAAGGAAATTTAAAAAGGGAAATGGATAGGTTAAAGTTAGATATAGAAGGAACACGACTTTTCGTCAGGTGAATATAGGGTTATAAATACAAAGTCAAATAGGGGTAATGCAGGAGTAAGTTTAATAACGAATAAAAAGTAGGAGTGCGCCTAAGCTACTACAAACAGCATAGTGAACGCATTATTGTGGCCAAGATAGACACGAAGCCCTCGCCTACTACAGTAGTACAAGTTTATATGCCAACTAGCTCTGCAGATGACGAAGAAACTGAAGAAATGAATGATGAAATAAAAGAAATTATTCAGATAGTGAAGGGAGACGAAAATTTAATAGTCATGGGTGACTGGAATTCGGTAGTAGGAAAAGGGAGAGAAGGAAACGTAGTAGGTGAATATGGATTGGGGGTAAGAAATGAAAGACGAAGCCGTCTGGTAGAATTTTGCACAGAGCACAACTTAATCATAGCTACCACTTGGTTCAAGAATCATGAAAGAAGGTTGTATACATGGAAGAACCCTGGAGATACTAAAAGGTTTCAGATAAATTATATAATGGTAAGACAAAGATTTAGGAAACAGGTTTTAAATTGTAAGACATTTCCAGGGGCAGATGTGGACTCTGACCACAATCTGTTGGTTATTAACTGTAGATTAAAACTGAAGAAACTGCAAAAAGGTGAAAATTTAAGGAGATGGGACCTGGATGAACTGAAAGAACCAGAGGTTGTACAGAGTTTCACGGAGAGCATATGGGAACAATTGACAGGAATGGGGGAAAGAAATACAGTAGAAGAAGAATGGGTAGCTTTGAAGGATGAAGTAGTGAAGGCAGCAGAGGATAAAGAAAGTAGGTAAAAAGACGAGGGCTGCTAGAAATCCTTGGGTAACAGTAGAAATATTGAACTTAATTGATGAAAGGAGAAATTATAAAAATGCAGTAAATGAAACAGGCCAAAAAGGAATACAAAGTCTCAAAAATGAGATCGACAGGAAGTGCAAAATGCCTAAGCAGGGATGACTAGAGGATAAATGTAAGGATGTAGAGGCTTATCTCACTAGGGGCAAAATAGATACTGCCTACAGGAAAATTAAAGAGACCTGTGGAGAAAAGAGAACCACTTGTATGAATATCAAGAGCTCAGATGGAAACCCAGTTCTAAGCAAAGAAGTGAAAGCAGAATGGTGGAATTAGTATATAGAGGGTCTATGCAAGGGTGATGTACTTGAGGACAATGTTATGGAAATGAAAGAGGATGTAGATGAAGATGAAATGGGAGATATGACACTGCGTGAAGAGTTTGACAGAGCACTGAAAGACCTGAGTCGAAACAAGGCCCCGGGAGTAGACAACATTCCATTACAACTACTGTCAGCCTTGGGAGAGCCAGTCCTGACAAAACTCTACAATCTGGTAAGCAAGATGTACGAGACAGGCGAAATACCCTCAGACTTCAAGAAGAATATAATAATTCCAATCCCAAAGAAAGCAGGTGTTGACAGATGTGAAAATTACCGATCAATCAGTTTAATAAGCAACAGCTGCAAAATACTAACATGAATTCTTTACAGACGAATGGAAAAACTAGTAGAAGTCGACCTCGGCGAAGATCAGTTTGTATTCCGTAGAAACACTGGAACACGTGAGGCAATACTGACCCTACGATTTATCTTAGAAGCTAGATTAAGGAAAAGCAAACCTCCGTTTCTAGCATTTGTAGACTTAGAGAAAGCTTTTGACAATGTTGACTGGAATACTCTCTTTCAAATTATGAAGGTGGCAGGGGTAAAATACAGGGAGCGAAAGGCTATTTACAATTTGTACAGAAAGCAGATGACAGTTATAAGAGTCGAGGGACATGAAAGGGAAGCAGTGGTTGGGAAGGGAGTGAGACAGGGTTGCAGCCTCTCCCCGATGTTATTCAATCTGTATATTGCGCACGCAGTAAAGGAAACAAAAGAAAAATTCGGAGTACGT
The DNA here is from genome assembly GCF_023897955.1 of Schistocerca gregaria. Lineage (NCBI taxonomy): Eukaryota > Metazoa > Arthropoda > Insecta > Orthoptera > Acrididae > Schistocerca > Schistocerca gregaria. The sequence continues at coordinate 427,931,416 of NC_064927.1, forward strand.
ATTAAAATCCATGGAGAAGAAATAAAAACTTTGAGGTTTGCCGATGACATTGTAATTCTGTCAGAGACAGCAAAGGACTTGGAAGAGCAGTTGAACGGAATGGACAGTGTCTTGAAAGGAGGGTATAAGATGAACATCAACAAAAGTAAAATGAGGATAATGGAATGTAGTCGATTTAAGTCGGGCGATGTTGAGGGAATTAGATTAGGAAATGAGACACTTAAAGTAGTAAAGAAGTTTTCCTATTTGCGGAGCAAAATAACTGATGATGATCGAAATAGAGAGGATATCAAATGTAGACTGGCAATGGCAAGGAAAGCGTTTCTGAAGAAGAGAAATTTGTTAACATCGAGTATAGATTTAAGCGTCAGGAAGTCATTTGTGAAAGTATTTGTATGGAGTGTAGCCATGTATGGAAGTGAATCATGGACGATAAATAGTTTGGACAAGAAGAGAATAGAAGCTTTTGAAATGTGGTGCTACAGAAGAATGCTGAAGATTAGATGGGTAGATCACATAACTTATGTGGAGGTATTGATTAGGCTTGGGGAGAAGAGAAATTAGTCGCTCAACTTGACTAGAAGAAGGGATCGGTTGGTAGGACATGTTCTGAGGCATTAAGGAATCACCAATTTAGTATTGGAGGGCAGCGTGGGGGGTAAAAATCGTAGAGGGAGACCAAGAGGTGAATACAGTCAGCAGATTCAGAAGGATGTAGGTTGCAGTAGGTACTGGGAGGTGAAGAAGCTTGCACAGGATAGAGTAACATGGAGAGCTGCACCAAACCAGTCTCAGGACTGAAGACCACAACAACAACAACAACATACTGTTCTCTGACCAGATCTTCTAGACAAAGTAACACTTTGTGTTGATTACCTCTTGATTTTTGCTGTTATACATGAACATTTCGTGAATTTTCACGAAGAAGTCAAAGTTTGGTCTTGAGGAAATGAAATTTTTGGTTCATGTCGTATCTCCTTCAAGAATAAGTCCTGATCCTGATAGGTGTAGTGATAAATTTCTCAGCTCCGTACACAAAACGTCATTTGGAAACTTTTCTTGACTGTTGTTCGTTTTTTCATCGTTTTTCCTGGACAACTGCTTAACAGTACACCACTATTGAGTCTATTAAAAAAAATCCCTATGAAAATGTTCAGTAAAATATCACATAGATTTCAACCCTGTAAAGAATGCTTTACTAATTCTGAAATCCTGACTTGAAAGTGCTGTATGTCCATTTCAAATGTCTGAAAAGGACGGTAAGTTAATACAATTAGTTTTGCTAGGAGAACCCTTTCAGGGTGCTACTTAGTTAGAAGCTCTGGCCGTAATATGGGCATTTAAGAAGTTCGGTTATAACATTTATGGAAAACACGTTAGGTATTTTGTGGTCACCACATTCTGAGCTTTTTTGTTGACCTGTTGGCTACTACATCCTAAGGTTACGAGGTGGACAGCTTTCATGCAGGAATACAATTTCGGGAAAATGAGTATAAAATGAAAGACTAAAGTTGTGGCTGAAGGTTTGTCGTGTCTACCACAATGACTGACTGATCTTTCGGATTTTACAGCACAAATAACTGACTACAGAATTTTACTAATGAAAGACACACAGTACAGGGAATACTGTTTTGGTATGTGTAACGGGATGGCTATACTGCAAGATTCAGAGCCAAGGCGGCATAAGATAGAATCTCTCCTTACACAAAACCCACCTTAATAAATTTTACGGCATCACAAAATTAAAAACGACGTTTTATTCCACAGATGTAGTGTTTCTGATGACAGCTGGTGTGTATGCATTCCAGTCACTTGGAGAGAAACTTCAGTTTGGCATGCTCATTATGTTTGGAGACATTACGGTGCCACCAAATACCAGTGCGGTGCAATATGTACTTATAGACTTTAGAAATTAAGTTACTCATGTTGTTTCACCTCAGACCGCTGAAATGGCGTGGCAACCGGAAGACTTGAAGAACGCGGGACAGTACAGTTCTTGTGGGTAAAACGTCTAAATTGCACACAGATTCAGTATGAAATTCTGGCTCTATATGGGTGAAATTCTGGCCCTATATCTATAAACCGCAAAGTCGCCTCAAGCCGTTGTGAAATATTGCCAAGGCCACGCAGACGCCTGTGTTGCTGATAGGGAATTCCGCATTAGTCATCAGGGGATTTCCATCCTTCCTCCAGGCTGAAAGATTAGGTGGTGGGAAGAGATTTTCCAACCATGAGGTCGCCCACACAGCGGTTCTCGAATGGTTCTGTTGACCAAGGAACGGATTTCTATCGTCGAGGAATTGAACGATTGGCAGAACTTTCCACCCATTTATTTACAGAGGCTTCATGGCAATGACGAAAAATAGTGTAATCTGTCTGTGTCACATTGAAGTGTGGTGCATAATTCAGTAAAACATAGCCCGCCAGCCGTAATAATTTATATCTTATTATTTGAAGCGCCCACGTAGATATGTGAACACAAAGCCGTTGCTACTCATTGACTAACCACGTTTGGTCTCTGCTGAAGTAAAAAATTAATATCGTACATAACTTCTCCAAAGAAGAAGAAGCCAGGAAATTACCACCACACAATAAAATGTTATACGAACCAGCGTCGAAAAACAAGAAAGTGCCAATACGTTTGTGTTTCAAAGTATTAATTTGTAGTTCAGCCCCACTAAATTGCTCGCATGTATAAAACCCACTTTCTACTTATCTCCTTAGACTGTCGAAGCTAGTTCGTGAAATGTGACGTGCTCTGTGATGTAGAAGAAAAACCTCCTTGAAATTTGATTCCACTGAGAATACGTGCTCAACGACCGCAATATTAGTACTGTAATATAGCAAATCTATTTCAGCTACTCTGTGACCATTTTCGGTGCTAGAAAACTATAAGACATAAAAGTAGAGATAAAGAGCATATTATGTAATTTAGGCACAAGTCACGTCGAATACATTACAATTGTAACATGTAGTACATACCAAAAATTAAGTCTTGAAGATTCACGCAATAAAAACACTTAATGCAACTTCAACAGGGCATCAATACAGAAGAACATAGTAGCTAATAAACAAATTTTGAACTGAGCTAGCAAGCTAACAATCGCGTGCAGCAAAGCTACGTACATATGAGGGCGTAAATTCTAGTATTGCTATATTTATGTATTATTTATATTACTGATTTCTCGGGTTACAGTGATTGCGTTTTTAATTGGTTCTTTTCTATAAAATCTTGGCCCCCTTTTTAATGAAATGTATCCAGTGTAATGCGTTGTTTACAAAAATTGGGCACTGTGGCATAATACGGTCTTCATATCTGATTTTATGGCCAATAGTTTTGTAGCACTGCAGATGGTCACACAGTGACAAAAATCGATTTGCTGTAATACATCTTTCACACCTTCTACGACCGAGGCTGTGACGTTTTTTTGGTTTATCGTGGGTGGGTTAAACAGGATACGCTTGACAAGGGAAATGGAGAGTACCTAGGGAAGAGTGGCGCCTTTCGTCCCTGGTTTTGTTTTAGTAAGTGGGGTAGTACTACGGATGTTCACATCATGTTCCACTAGAGGACGCTGCAAGAGACTCCGGTCCATCACTGAAAGATTTATTGTTAAATTTCCGGGAGTATATGTTCCCAGAAGAGGCTGGCAACAAATTACTTCCGCCCCACATGCATATGGCGAAATTATCACGACACGAAAATAACAGAAATTGAAACTTATCTGGTGAGTTAGTCTTACGCGAGGGGCACAGGAAAATGACGGTGGGGGGGAGAGGGGGGGAGGAAGGTGAGGAGGGAGCTGGGTTAGAATGATAGCGCTATACGAACTGCCCTTCCCCGACAGCCCTAAGGCGGCTTCCGGAATACGAATGTAGATGTGGACTGGATTTTCTCCCCATGGAAGATTGTGATACGTTGTAAAGCAGTCGGTGGCAACATTCAGCGCAAGAGACAGTATGGAAGTTGCGTTGATGTATGCATTATCTACACACTACTTTAGCAATCTCTACTGTACCTTTCTCAGCATCCACCAGAGGCCCCAGCGCACATAAAAAGAGGACTAATACGGAGGCTGTGGTGTTCATGGCTGCTATACTGCTAGTGTTGAAGACGCCTGGACCTAACAGCTGCCGAGCCACGATCGACTATCTGACAGCTGTGTCGACCCAGCGATAATTCTGTGTTTACTGATTACCTCTGACCTCCGAAGCCAAGGGCATGTGCACACTGCACGCTGTACAGTGCATGGCGTCTCCGATGTTATTTCGTGCCAATATCATTTAGCATACTGACCGGGAGGAAAATGACTATGCCTATGTAAACCAATTTTTTTAATCGCTTATTTTATTCGTTAAGTTTGTCTTGTAATATATACTTCTTTATTTTGTAAGTCTTCAAACTGGTTTGATGTGGCGGCCTCTGCTCTCCTGTGTCTGCCTCTTTCTCTCAAGAGTAGTACTTAGACACGGCGTCCTCCGTTGTTTGTCCGAAGCATTCCAGTCTCTGTCTTCCCTTACAGTTTTTCCCCTCTAAAGCTCCCTATTATTGTAGATCTTCATCTAGTCAGTGATTTGGAAATGTACCTTCATTCTTTGGGGAACTTTGTCATTTCTTATCAGTAATTTTTGCAGTCCTTTTTTAACACCACACATCACACGCTTCTCGCCTCATTTTTTCCTGATAATGCTGTGCTCCACACTTACATCCTCAGGAATGTCTTGTTCACTTTCTTGCGAGGCAGAATTTCTGTACTTCGTCTACTGTATGGTCCCCTAATTTCGATGTTAAAATTATTGCAAATTTTATTTCTGCTCCTCTTCGTCACTTAAAGTACTAAAGGAGTTTTGCTATTTGGGGAGTAAAATAACTGATGATGGTCGAAGTAGAGAGGATGTAAAATGTAGACAGGTAATGGCAAGGAAAGTGTTTCTGAAGAAGAGAAATTCGTTAACATCGAGTATAGATTTAAGTGTCAGGAAGTCGTTTCTGAAATTATTTGTATGAAGTATAGCCATGTGAAACATGGACGATAAATAGTTTGGACAAGAAGAGAATAGAAGCATTCGAAATGTGGTGCTACAGAAGAATGCAGAAGATTAGATGGGTAGATCACATAACTAATGAGGAGGTAATAAATAGAACTGGGGAGAAGAGGAGTCTGTTGCACAACTTGACTAGAAGAAGGGATCGGTTGGTAGGACATGTTCTGAGGCATCAAGGGATCACCAATTTAGTATTGGAGGGCAGCGTGGAGGGTAAAAATCGTAGAGGGATACCAAGAGGTGAATACACTAAGAAGATTCAGAAGGATGTAGGTTGCAGTAGGTACTGGGAGATGAAGAAGCTTACACAGGATAGAGTAGCATGGTGAGCTGCATCAAACCAGTCTCAGGACTGAAGACCACAACAAACAACAACAACAACTCTTCATTATTTCTGTGTACCGTATGTGCTCATTAGACAGTTTATTTCATTCTACAGGACTCGCAAATCGTTGTAACATTCACTGAGAACAACAATGTCATCAGCGAATCTTGATATCCCATCATTCTAAATTTTTAATCCCATTCCTGGAGCTGTCTTTTATTTAGTCCAGGAGTTCCTTGACGTGTAGTTTGATCATCCATACAACACTTTTAATCCGAGCAATTCCGTGTAAGTGTTTCGTCGTTTTTTTATCCCTCTTGGTTATTGTAGATATTGTGCATTACTCGTATTTCCCTATTGTTTATATTACGCTGTCCAACGCTTTTTTTAGGTCTCAAAAAATTCTAGGAGATTGTCTATTTTTCTTTAGTTTTGCCTCCATTGCCTGAAAATGGCATCCCTTGGATTTTTTCTCCAAAACCAAACAAATCAGCATTAAAAAGATCTGGAATTTTCTTTTTCAATCATATGTATATTCTTTTTGTCAGCAGCTTGATTGCTTCAATGGAAGGTGCGTCAATGGCTCCCGTGAAGACAGTCAGGGGTGGTGTGACGTCTCCTTTGAACGCCGCAAGCCGCCGATCACTTTGTGTATACATTATTCAGCAAAATGTTGTTAACTTCAAAGATGAAAAACCAGAATGTAAATGCAGCAGTCAGTCCGTCATTTATTGTCTATAAGAACGTAATATCCGCTTTTGTAAGAGTAATTGTTTCTTGTTATCGGCCATCTTGTTATGTGATATTGTCGTAGACTCCGTAGTTTTTTGCTGTAAGTCGGTTCTAAAGTACTGAAACATATGATAAAATATTGAGGACGTGTTAGAAAGTCCATCAGCTACATTAAAGCTGACATTATGAGAATAAAGGAAATATTTATAGTTCACAAAAGCAAGAGTATTGGTCCTGCTTCACTTACCGGAGAAGTGTCTCAAGGCTGTAGACAATTGTTGAAAATTTTATTAACTGCGGGATGAGTCTCCCAATTTCCTCAGTCAATACATCATCTTGTACTTTTAAATCTCTGTCGCTCTTTATGATCGTTGAGGTTCATTTATTGCACTTCTTTCTTAAAATAGCTGAAAGAGAATAACTGATTGAATAACAATTGCCATGAGATAATATTCTTCAGTTACTTGCCAGTTCGGATGTACTATTTGTTATTGGAGTAGTCACGTTTGTTATAATAAATTTAGTTCTGAGTGTTTATTCCTTGATTAGTTTGTAATCCTATTTCTATGTTAGTGTGTTCATTAATTTGGAAAAGTTAAAGATCCTGTTTAAAGTGAGAACAGACCAATACGCTTCTGCAACATTTACATAAAACTGCACCCTTATTAAAAACATCGCAGTATTACCTTTGACTTTTATCTTGGGCTCTGTTTATCACGAAATGAATTTTACTTGTCTGGGATCATACTGGAGTACCCACTTTTCATCAAACTCAGAGCTCGGTGATCATGATATTCACCAAATGGATCAAGTTTAAGACCTAACAATTATTATTATTCACGCCGGTTTTGACACTGCCGTCCACGAGTATTATGCTAATAAACAGGTAGGGCAGAAACAGTCTGACAAGGTAGTAAGCGTGTTGCAGGAGAGGTTGCGGCGAGAAATAATTATTAAGATAAATTTCGATACGTTGCGCCGTTTCTGAGTTAACTGCGAAAGCTTAGATTTAAATTAGATGTAAACAAATTCCTCTTTTACAGAAATGCCTTCCTTCTTATACGAGTAGTTAGTCTTCATTTATATCTTCGCTACCTTCACCAACATCGGATATTTTCCTGACAGTTTGCAAAACTCATTTACTGTTTTTATTATCTCATTTTATAATCTAATTGCCTCAAAATTGCCTGATTTAATTCAACTACATTTCATTACCTTGGTTTCATTTTTGAAATTGTTCGTTTTACAACCTCTTTTCAAGACAATGTCAATTCGATTCAACTTCTCTTCCAAGTCCTTTGCTGTAAAACACCTTTTGAAGATACTATTCATTCAATTCTAAAACTTTTCGTAGTCTTGTGCTGGTTCTAATACAATTATAATGTCACCACCCCAATCATCAATCTACTTTCTCAATTGCGGTTTGTTGCCTTCGTTGGTTGCTCGCTGTACAGACTGAATAATATCGGGAGTAGGCTACAAACCCGTCCCACTCCCTGCGCCCTGATGACCTCTATTTTGAGCGCCCATAAGCCCCAACACACACACACACACTCCCACTCCCTTCTGAGCTAATAGCGCCCTTTCATGTCCTCCGAGTCTTACAACTGGGATCATCCCTGCTATCTCTAAAATTTTAAAGAGTGTATTCCACTCAGCATTATCAAAAGCTTTCTCTAAATCCAGTCTCTCTCGTAAGCTAAGCTTGCAGGGACAGTATTGTCTCGCGTTTCCTTACATTCAGTCAGAACCCAAACTAATCTTTCTCGAACTGTACCCAGCTAGTATTTCCATTGTTTCATAATTAATTTACTATTTTTTTGCAAGCTTGAAGCACGACTTATTAACTTATTAAACTGAGAGATAGCTCTTCTGAGCATTTCAGTGTTTCTGAGGGAACTTCGCCTGTTCAAGGAGCCTTGTTTCGACTTAAGTCTTTCAGTCCTCTGTCCAATCATTCTGGCTGTATTATATCTCCTATCTCATCTTCACCTACGCCCTCTTTCCTTCCTGTAACATTCCCTTCAAATTCTTTTCTCTTTTGTAGCCTTTGTGTACACTCCTTCCACCTTTCAGTTTCTCCTTCTTTGCTTATTACTGGTTTTCCGTCTGAGCTCTTAAAATTCATACAGCTCTACATCTACATCTACATGATTACTCTGCAATTCACATTTAAGTGTTTGGCAGACGGTTCATCGAACCACAATCATACTATCTCCCTACCATTCCACTCCCGAACAGCGCGCGGGGAAAACGAACACCTAAACCTTTCTATTCGAGCTCTGATCTCTCTTATTTTATTTTGATGATCATTCCTACCTATGTAGGTTGGGTTCAACAAAACATTTTCGCCTTCGGAAGAGAAAGTTGGTGACTGAAATTTCGTAAATAGATCTTGTCGCGATGAAAAACGTCTTTGCTTTAATGACTTCCATACCAACTCGCGTATCATATGTGCCACACTCTCTCCCCTATCACGTGATAATACAAAACGAGCTTCCCTTTCTTGCACCCTTTCGATGTCCTCTGTCAGTCCCACCACGTAAGGATCCCACACCGCGCAGCAATATTCTAACAGAGGACGAACGAGTGTAGTGCAAGCTGTCTGTTTAGTGGACTTGTTGCATCTTCTAAGTGTCCTGCCAATGAAACGCAACCTTTGCGTCGCCTTCCCCACAATATTGTGTATGAGGTCTTTCCAATTGAAGTTGTTCGTAATTTTTACACCCAGGAACTTAGTTGAATTGACAGCCCTGAGAATTGTACTATTTATCGAGTAATCGAATTCCAACGGATTTCTTTTGGAACTCATGTGGATCACCTCACACTTTTTGTTATTTAGCGTCAACTGCCACCTGCCACACCATACAGCAATCTTTTTAAATCGCTTTGCAACTGATACTGGGCTTGGGATGACCTTACTAGACGGTAAATTACAGCATCATCTGCGAACAACCTAAGAGAAATGCTCGGACTTTGTCACCCAGGTCATTTCTATAGATCAGGAACAGCAGAGGTCCCAGGACGCTTCCCTGGGGAACATATGATACCACTTCAGTTTTACTCGATGATTTTCCGTCTATTACTACGAACTGCGACCTTCTTGACAGGAAATCACGGATCCAGTCGCACAACTGAGACGATACCCCATAGGCCCGCAGCTTGATTAGAAGTCGCTTGTGAGGAACGGTGTCAAAAACTTTCCGGAAATCTAGAAATACGGAATCAACTTGAGATCCTCTGTCGATAGCGGTCATCATTTCGTGCGAATAAAGAGGTAGCTGCGTTGCACAAGAGCGATGTTTTCTGAAGCCATGCTGATTACGTGTCAATAGATCGTTCCCTTCGAGGTGATTCATAATGTTTGAATACAGTATATGCTCCAAAACCCTACTGCAAACCGACGTCAATGATATAGGTCTGTAGTTAGACGGATTACTCCTAATACCCTTCTTGAACACTGGTGCGACCTGCGCAATTTTCCAATCTGTAGGTACAGATCTATCGGTGAGCGAGCGGTTGTATATGAGTGCTAAGTAGGGAGCTATAGTATCAGCGTAATCTGAAAGGAACCTAATCGGTATACAATCTGGACCTGAAGACTTGCCCGTATCAAGCGATTTGAGTTGCTTCGCAACCCCTAAGGTATCTACTTCTAAGAAACTCATGCTAACAGCTGTTCGTGTTTCAAATTCTGGAATATTCCATTCGTCTTCCCTGGTGAAGGAATTCCGGAAAACTGCGTTCTGTAACTCCGCTTTAGCGGCACAGTCGTCGGTAACAGTACCATCGGTACTGTTCAACGAAGGTATTGACTGCGACTTTCCGTTTGTGTACTTTACATACGACCAGAATTTCTTCGGATTTTCTACCTAATTTCGAGACAATGTTTCGTTGTGGAACCTATTAAAGGCATCTTGCATTGAAGTCCGTGCCAAATTTCGCGCGTCTGTAAATTTTAGCCAATCTTCGGGATTTCACGTTCTTCTGAACTTCGCATGCTTTTTCCGTTGCCTCTGCAGCAGCGTTCGGACCTGTTTTGTGTACCATGGGGGATCAGTTCCATATCTTACCAGTTTATGAGGTATGAATCTCTCAATTGCTGTTGCTACTACATCTTTGAATTTGAGCCACATCTCGTCTAAATTTGCATAGTCAGTTATGAAGGAATGGAGATTGTCTCTTAGGACGGCTTCTAGTGACATTTTATCCGCTTTTTTTAAATAAAATTATTTTACGTTTGTTTCTGGTGGATTTGGAAGAAACGGTATTGAGCCTAGCTACACTTACCTTGTCATCACTAATCCCTGTATCAGTCATGATGCCGTCTATTAGCTCTGGTTTGTTTGTGGCTAAGAGGTCAAGTGTGTTTTCGCAACCATTTACAATTTGCATCAGTTGCTGGACTAACAGCTCGAAATAATTTTCGGAGAAAGCGTTTAGGACCATTTCGGAAGATGTTTTCTGCCTACCACCGGTTTTTAACAAGTATTTTTGCCAACATATCGAGGGAAGGTTGAAGTCCCCACCAACTATAACCGTATGAGTGGGGTATTTATTTGTTACGAGACTCAAATTTTCTCTGAACTGTTCAGCAACTATATCATCGGAGTCTGGGGGTTGGTAGAAGGAGCCAATTATTAACTTAGTTCGGCTGTTAAGTATAACCTCCACCCATACCAATTCGCACGGAGTATCTACTTCGACTTCACTACAAGATAAACCACTACTGACAGACACAAACACTGCACCACCAATTCTACCTAATCTATCTTTCCTGAACACCGTCTGAGACTTCGTAAAAATTTCTGCAGAACTTATTTTAGGCTTTAGCCAGCTTTCTGTACCTATAACGATTTCAGCTTCTGTGCTTTATATTAGCTCTTGAAGCTCAGGGGCTTTCCCAGCGCAACTACAACAATTTACAACTATAATTCCGACTATTCCTTGATCCAAGCACGTCCTGTATTTGCCATACACCCTTTAAGATTTCAGCCCACCCCGTACTTTCTCGGGGCCTTCTAACCTAAAAAACCGCCCAGTCCACGCCACACAGCCTCCGCTACTCGTGTAATAGCCAGCTGAGTGTAGTGAACTCCTGACCTATTGAGCGGAACCTGAAACCCCACCACCCTGTGGCGCAAGTCAAGGAATCTGCAGCCAACACGGTCTCAAAACCATCTGAGCCTCTGATGCAGACCCTCCACCCGGCTCTGCACCAAAGGTCCGTAGTCGGTTCTGTCAACGATGCTGCAGATGGTGAGCTCTGCCTTCATCTCGTAAGCAAGACCGGCAGCCTTCACCAAATCAGATAGCCTCTGGAATCCAGAGAGAATTTCCTCAGATACAAAGCGACACACATCATTAGTGCCGACATGTGCCACCACCAGCAGCGGCTGCACCCTGTGCTCTTCATGGCATCCGGAAGGACCCTTTGCACATCAGGGATGACTCCACCCGGAATGCACACGGAGTGCACACTGGATTTCTTCTCCTCCTTAGCCGCCATATCCCTAAGTGGGCTCCTCCTTAGCCGCCATATCCCTAAGTGGCCCCATTACGCGCCTAACATTGGAGCTCCCAACTACCAATTAGCCCATCCTCTGCGATTGCTCGGACCTTGAAGCGTGCTACTCTTTTCTCGAAACGTGTCTAATTTTCCTATAGGCGGGATCTATCTTTGCCACAGTGAAATACGCTTGTAAATCCTTAGATTTATCATGTAGCAATTCTGGCTCAGTCATTTTGCAGTGCCTGTCAATCTCAGGTTTTAAATATTGGTATTCCCTTTCTCCAGCTTCATTTGCTGCATTTTTTATATTTTCTCCTTTCATTAATTAAATTCAGTATTTTGGATGATGTACGACGATTTCTACTAAGCCTTGTCTTATTACGTATTTCATCCTCTACTGCCTTCACTATTTCATCTCTCAAAGTTACCTATTCGTCTTCTACTGTAATCCTTTCCTCTGTGCTGCAGTAAATCGTTGCCTAATGCTCCCTCTGAAACAATGCTCCCTCTCAACAACCTATGGTTCTCTTAACTTTTCAAGGTGCCACCTCTATAATTTTCTACCCTTTTACAATTTAAAGTTTAAATCTACAGTTCATAATCAATAAATTGTGGTAAGAGTCCACATCCGCCCCTGGAAATGTCTTACCATTTAAAATCTGGTTCCGAAACCTCGGTAGTACCATTATACAATGAATATGAAGCTTGCGGAATCTCCTAGTCACTTCACGTACACAATCTTCTTTCATTATTCTTAAACCAAGTGTTAGGCGATGGTTGGTGGGAAATACTTCACAGGTGGTTTCTTATTTAATTTCTTTCCCCCACCTACTGTTTTTCCTTTTCTTCCTTTTCCTGGTATCGGATTCCAGTCTCCCATCATCACAGTGCTCTCCCTTAACTACCGGAATAATTTCTTTTATCTCATGACAAGTTTTTTCATGTTCTTCAACTTAAGCGGACCTAGTTATTATATAATGTCGTACTTCTGTAGTGCGTGTCTTTTTCATGACTGTCTTAGACACGATAATGCATTCACGATACTGTCCGTAGCAGGCTACCTGCCTTCCTATTTTTTATTCATTATTAGACCTTCTCCTGCATTACCCCTACCTGATTTTGCCTTTGTAGACCTGTACGTACCTGACTACTTATTCTTATTGTCACTGAGCTCTATATTTAATTTCATTCTTGTTTTAAATTTTGTAATCTACCTAGCCGACTAAGGAATCCAACATTACACACACCAACCCTTAGAATGCCAGCTTTGTTTATCCAAATGATGGTATTCTCCTGAGTAGACCCTCCCTGAAAATCCGATTAGTGGACCATTTTACGTCTGTGATATTTACCAAAGAGGTTGCCATCATAATTTAATCACACAGTGCAGATGCAGGTCCCCAGGAAAAATAACAGATGTTATTTCCTCTTTCTATTAGTCGTTTGCAGTACCGGCGCAGAAAGACCGCGTCAGATAATGTTACAAGGCCAGATCAGGCAGTTCTCCAGACTGTTGTCTCCCAACTGCTGGAAAGGCTGCAGCTCCTTTCCAGAAACCATTTGTATGAGGGAGACATAAATTGTAGGAAATGGCAAGACACATAATTATAGCTCCAAAACAGGAATGCCCAGAAACGTCAAATTAAAATTCCGCTTCATATTGTCTCATTCAGTCTAGATCTTAAAAGTTTAATAAAGCATGATGCTGTTTCATGAACTGCGATCGTTACTTTTAATTTTCTGTGAATTTCTACTTCTAGAACACAAGCTTCAAAATGCTAGTTACAAAATAATTTGGAGGATGGGGGGAGGGAGACCAATACTTTATGTTCCTTCTTAAAGTGACAACCTCTACTTCAGATTCCGTTCTCAGTGTCGTTTGCATCTTTCAATAACTCTATAATATTGACGTGTGTGTTATCTACACTGTCGCAGAAAAAGGAAACAAAATTACAAGTCACGGCTAATCTCTAGAGAAATGGATGGTAACTCACCAGTCAGCCTTATTGCCACACACGATCGGCAACAATTCGGCCACCTGTTTGAAAATTACCGCCAATCAGCGACTGACCGTTGTCATCTGCGATTTCCCACTAACCTAACTTGCAATCTACAGACAGATAGCGCGGGACTGGCGATGAATCGTTACGATCCATCCCCCGCCAACATGCCCTACAGGAGATATCGGCGTCGTCGTAACACAACAGTTTACAAAAATGTCGAAAACATTGAACTTACTACAACATCAGGAGACATGAAGAACCGCATTCCAGTGAAGAGTGTTGCAGCCCACGCCATCATCGATGGACCTTGTGTATTTCTTGGATGTTCTCTAAATTTTAGCTTGGATATTAACGACACAGGGAAATGGATGGTTTACTGTTGCCATAGAGAGAGGTGGTAGTAGAGTTTCGAGTGTACCTGGACTTGAAAGTTGTAATGATAGAGATGTATTTGCCTATCGTACCTACCATATGTTTGAAATTGCTAATAAAGACTTTGGTAAATCAGCTTATGACTCTACTTTTCCACTTGTATTGTATACACGTAACAAAATAAAACTCAATCCTAATGAATCTCTATTTATTTGGATTAAAGGAAAAGGTGTATGTAAATATATAAAATTTGTGTCTTATTGTACTGTATATTTCCATAAATAAAGATCTGTAGCGTCAGCCACTAACCGGACAAGGGTACATCTCGAACCGAGGGCTCAAGGATCCAACAGTTTGAAAAAATTTATGAAGCATAGTGCCACACTGCCCGCTTATCGTGCAATATTGCTTCTGGCGCAATATCATAATGAAAGTAAATCCGAACGCTACATTACTGCCGTGGTAGAAGGCGAAAGGTTGTAGCTTTATTAATGTGAACTAAAGTAGTGAGCTTCACTGCAGGCATTGTAGTGGCAATACGATTTGGCCTAGTGTAACAGCGACATTTAAATGATAATACTAAAACAGTACAGTTAGGACGACACAGAACTGAGTGTTTTATTTATACGTTGGTAATTTTACATTGTACGATAAAACTGAAGAAAATAAAGTATTTTACAAAATACCTATACAGGCCTTTAGTATAATTTCCTCCCTTGCTTATGGCAGCTGCTCAACTTTCTGGAAACTTCTGTAGTCTGGATAGGGAACTTTTATTGGTTCAAATGACTCTGAGCACTGTGTGACTTAACTTCTGAGGTCATCAGTCCCCTAGAACTTACAACTACTTAAACCTAACTAACATCCATGCCCGAGGCAGGATTTGAACCTGCAAGCCGTAGCGGTCGCGCGGTTCCAGACTGTAGCACCTAGAACCGCTCGGCCACTTCGGCCGGCTAAGGCATTGATTCTTTAAGCCGAAGTGACAGATATTCTGACCTCATAAGCAATTTACCCACATGCTTTTCGTCGATTCCCTCTGAGAATGTCATTTTCAATAACCTGAGAAGTGCAGTCTGTTGCAGCTGATGGCCTTCCACTTCTTGGGTTATCCTCAGTGCTTACCCGACCTCCACGGAAAAGAGCAGACCATCATGATACTGTGGTACAATACCCTACACTACATTATTCCCACATGCTTCTCTGAAAGCACTGTTAATTTCCGTTGGGTTATTTCCACGTAGGAATTTGATTTTGATGTAAGAACAATGATCTCTAAGTGTAATCCGACCTGACTCTGTTTGAGCTTCCATTTTAAATCTGAATTACTCACGACACAGCCACGCGAATCAGCAAACATATGTACGACAGTCACGCCTAAAGCCTCGCTCACAACTTACAAGAATTCCAACTTGATCACGCCACCACCGTAACGGTAGCACATTTGAAATGTTCAGCGCTTTTGAAATGACCTTCGTAGGTTATATCATAGCGTACTGGTAATATGATATTACTTCTGAAATAGTCTAATAACACTGCGTCATATATGTGTCAGTGTCGTGAACCTATCGACATTGTTTGTATCTCTATTAAACTGTCCACAGACTAACACCAGCGGTCGTGAGTATCATTGCTGTGAAATTTGTTGTCACCTGACAGATGCAACGACGACAGCGCATCTGGCTGCAAGAAAGTCCGCCGTATATTAAAGCTATATTTGCCGTAAGAATTACGTCAGCTTTTAATTCTTTTTCTACATAAAATACCAAATAGTTAGCACGTTACGTCCCAAGCTTCAAGATAATATCAAGTCTCATGAATGATAGTAAAATTGATGTAGGCAGTACGGAAAACTAGTGAATTACCTGCGCCTTGCCCAATAAAGAATGAGAATATAAACAAAAGTGTATCGCGCATAACAGGTGATATATTCACTATCACGTGTAGACGTGGTTGACATACGATTTGATGTTTTGTTCTGCTTTGTAATCATTACGATGCCTGTTGCCAAAAATGGAAATGACGGCTTATTATTAAGTATAGAAGTATGACGCAAACTTTTTTATGATGAAAAGCTTACGTTACAATTAAAATAAATGTACATATTATGTTAATTCTCACTCATTGAATAATGACCTGCAAAAAAGGGGCGAGCATCTTCTGTTAAGGAAGAAATAAGCCGCCAGCAGAAACAAATTAAATATGCACCTTATAAATTAATCGCCCAAATGGGCCAGCTTCATTCTTTTCAAGACAAGGATTTCATTTTTTTCTAAAAAAAAGTACGTATGTCATTTTTCACTTTGTTTCTGTTACATTTCTTGCTTTCATTTATTATTACTATGATTTTCATGCAAAGATTTTGCATGGAGTTTAATGATTTACACTTTCTTATAATTCATTTGATTCTCTAACAAACGAATAATTTTATCAATTTAATTTAAAAATTTTTATTAAATCTGGTCTCGCCAGCCAGAGACAGTGAACATGTGTGTGTGTTAGTTGTGTTTTATCGAATGTGTGTATGTGTGTGTGTGTGTGTGTGTGTGTGTGTGTGTGTGTGTGTGTGTGTCTGTGTGTGTGTGTGTGTGTGTGTGTTCGTGTGTATGTTATCCAATTCAGAAGGATACCTTTTGGCCGAAAGCTTATTTGTTTGACAATATTTCCGTTGTGCCTAGCTAAAACTCAGTATCTCCACTTTATGGTGAGTAGCAATCTATCATTTTCATAACGTCGTCTTTATTTAATCTAAGTTCTTCATATTGAAAAGACGTCCGCGTTGAAGGCTCTGAAGTTTGTGGATGTGACGTAACAAAAATGGTGGAAGTGATAGTTCCTGCCTCCGGAAATAGTATAACGGTTTTTTCGTTTTGTTGTCCCGCATGTGTGGCAGTTTTGTCTCCAGCAACAGTTGCGGCGGCTTATTTGGTACATTAAATAAAGAGCATATTGCGTTTCTTTAAAACTTTTTTTGTTATCCACATTCATTCATTAGGGCAAAATGTAATCACGAAAACACGTTACTGCTTAGTTACATGACATCATTCTGAGAAATATTTTACTGTATAGTAATAATTTCTTACCCCTAAAAAAATCTTCACTAAATGTCTGTGCATATGTTCGATTCACAGACGGTCGGAGATTTTCTCCACTCGGGCACTGAGTGTTGTGTTGCCCTCATCATCATCCATTATTTCATCATAACGGATACGCAAGTCGCCCAATGTGGCGTCAACTGCAAAGACTTGCAACGCGGCTGCAGAACATCCCCAAGTGAGGATTCAATGCCATTCGGCTACACACACACACACACACGCACACACACAAACGCCCACTGAGGTGACCAAAGTCACAAGACAGCGATATGCACAAGTAGGAGGGTGAGTCTAATTAAAAACTTAAATTTGTAATAACAAATCGAAATTTCGCGACGTTATCCTGTAAGTTGGTAATCGTGCTACAAACACCGTGCAGAATAGCCTGTAGGTGGCAGCATAGTGCAGCTCCACACATACCGTCGCAGTATCAGTATAAAGATGGCCGCCACACTTGCGACTTGCACCAGGGAAGAACAGCGTTATGTTATTCGGTTTTTGAGTAGTGAAGGCGTGAAACCTATAAATTCATCGACGAATGAAGGTTCAGTGCGGTGATGCATGTTTGCCACGGCAGCAAGTTTACGAATGGAGTAGGAAGTTCGCAAATGGAGTGACTTCAGTGGAAGATGCTCCTCGTCCAGGTGAGGCACAACGAGTTGTGACTGCACGGAACATTGCAGCAGTTGAAGTCATAGTGAAGGAAAACCCCCGACTGACATTAAATGACATATCAGCATGTTTACAGATTAGTCATGAGTCAGCATACCACAGTGTGCATGATGTGCTCCAGTTTCACAAAGTGTCTGCAAGATGGGTGCCACGGAAGCTAACTCCTGAAATGAGAGAACGACATGCTGATGCTTGTGAAGAACTTCTTCGGCGCCTTGAATGAGATGGTGATACCTTCCTTGCAAGAATCGTTACTGGGGACGAAACCTGGGTTCACTTCCACCAACCGGAAATGAAGAGAGAAAGCAAGGAATGACGCCATTCCTCATCACCAAAAACAAAGAAATTTCGAAGAACCGTCAGCAGGTAATGTTATGCTGACTCTCTCTTGGGTCGAAAAAGGCGTCATTTTGGAGCATTAGAGACCTTGAGGGACCACTGTCACCAGTGCATCATACACAGATCTCCTAAAAAATCATCTGCGGCCTGCAATCAAATCAAAGAGACGTGAATTGCTTTCAGCAGGTGTCCTTTTGCAACATGACAATGCAAGGCCCCACACTGCCCGTACAACAGTTGCAACAATCACAGACCTGCATTTTGAGTGTCTTTCTCAACCACCATACTCACCAGACCTTGAGCCAAGTGATTTGCATGTGTTTGGACCACTCAAAGACGCAATGGGAGGAAAGAAGTTCCCTTCTGATGAAGAGGTATGCCACGCGTTGCATGAGTGGTTGCGCGGACTACCAAAAGAATTTTTTTCTAAAGGTATTCATGCACCATGCACTTTGTAGGCGCTGGAGGACTTGCATTGAGCTTGGGGGAGATTATGTAAAAAAGTGATACAGCTTTGTACCACTTCAGAACGGTAAGTAATATTAAAGAAATATTTAAGGTTTTCATTTGACTCATCCTAGTACATAGAGGGGTATTATCACATATAGAAGGTATGAAGGGCAGTGAATTCGCGGAGCTGTTATTTGTACTCAGGTGAATCATGTGAAAAGGTTTCCGACATGATAATGGCTACACGACGGGGATTAACAGATATTGAACGCCTAATGATAGTTGTAGATTAACCCACGGGACTTTCCATTTCGGAAATGGTTAAGGAAGTCAGTATTCCCAGATCCACTCACCATAGGCAAACGCAGTGGACGACGGTCTTCACTTAATGTCAGAGAGCAGCGGCGTTTACGTAAAGTTGTCAGTGCTAATAGACAAGCAACATTGCGTGAAATAACCGCAAAAATCGATGTGTGACATGCGACAAACGTATCGGTTATCACAGGGCGGCGCAATTTGGTGTTAATAGGCTGCAGCAGCAGACGACCGACGCGAATGCCTTTGCTAACAGCATGACATCGCATTCAGCCTTCGCTAACAGCACGATACCGCCATCAGCGTCCCTCCTGGGCTCGTGACTATATCAGTTTGACCCTAGGTCTCTGGAAAACAACATCCTGGTCAGGTGTGAGTCTCGATATCAGTTAGCAAGAGCTGATAGTACGGTTGGTGTGTGGCGCTGACTGCAAGAGGCTATGGCACCCAAGTTGTCGACAAGGCACTGTGCAAGCTGGTGGTAGCTCCATACAGGTGTGGGCTGTGTTTACATGGAATGGTCTGAGTCCTTTGGTCCAGGTGAATCGATTATTGACTGCAAATTGTTACGTTCAGCTACTTGGAGAGCTTCTGCAACCATATATGGGCTTCATGTTCCCAAACAACAATGAAATTTTTGTGGATGACGATGCTGCCTGTCACCTGGCCACAGTTGTTCGTGACTGGTCTAAACAATATTCTGGACAGTTCAAGGGAAAGATTTCGCAACCATGATCGCTCAACACGAATACCATCAATCATATATGAGACATAATTGAGAGACCAGTTTATTCACAAAATTCAGCACTGCCGACACTTTCGCAATTAGGGACGCTATAGGGGCAGCATGGCTCAGTATTTCTGCGGGGGACTTCGTATGACGTGTTGAGTACATGCCAGGTTGAGCTGAGGCAAAAGGGGGTCCTACACGATATTACGAATTATCCCATGCCTTTCGTCGCCACAGTGTATAAGAGTCGCGTATAACTACACAGTCAGCTAATGTAACGTTTCAGATCTTTGGAAACTTAAATAAAAACTGATATTTTTGGCGTAATTTATTGCACTATGTACGCTCACTTTTTTTAAAAAAATCATTCAAGATCTCAGTATAAACGGTAACCTTTAGACGTATCATATATCATACTCAGCAGTGTGGCTTATTAGCCGTTCGTCGCGCTACCGTCACACTGCGTTACACAGAAATGTGGCAACTGTATAATTATGTTAAATTACGACCTGGATCTCACGTGCCTTGAAGCATCTCCCTGTGGTGTCAGCTCATCACAAAACACACGACGGTAATGTGATACTAGTTTGTTCCGTATTTAGGTCCAGCTGGTGAACCACTGTACATTTTACAAGAAAAAGTTGGTCACTGTACACATATCGTCTTTCTCGTTCCAAAATTCGTGATTCTGCTGACGTAACTCGCAATGCCGCGACAGTTGTATCGGCACTATATTTCACTCTATATGATAATTATAGTTTCAGAAATAAGTGGCGCATTTTCATCGTAGGTACACGGGAAACACATTTATTCTATTGAATTAGAATGAATTTATTCTGGATTTCTACATTTATTCTAGGCGTCTAATGTTTGTCGTTTTGAAATTATTTTTCGCTGTAGGGCCATTAACATTCAAATAGTAATTAATATTTCGTCCAGTAAATGCAGTGCGGCCTTCTAATATTGAACAAAATGTTATAAAACCATTATTGGCAGAAAGAAAAAAAAAGAAGAATTACAAGAAAAAAATATTTGTAAAATATGTCGTGAGTTTCGTGGTTAATAGCTAATTTGAAACGTTTCCAATGATTCTTCTGATACTTCAAATACTAAGGGGACGGCAAGGAAATTCGGTGTATAACACAAGAAAAAGCACCATCTGACAAGCAATTTTAGGTGATTTTCATGATGTGCACATACTCTACTGGCCATTAAAATTGCTACACCAAGAAGAAATGCAGATGATAAACGGGTATTCATTGGACAAATATATTATACTAGAACTGACATGTGATTGCATTTTCATGCAATTAGGGTGCATAGATCCTGAGAAATCAGTACCCAGAACAACCACCTCTGGTATTAATAACGGCCTTGATACGCCTGGATATTGAGTCAAAGAGAGCTTGGATGATTTTTACAGGTACAGCTGCCCATGCAGCTTCAACACGATACCACATTTCATCAAGAGTAGTGACTGGGATATTGCGACGAGCCAGCTGATCGGCCACCCTTGACCAGACGTTTTCAATTGGTGAGAGATCTGGAGAATGTGCTGGCCAGGGCAGCAGTCGAACATTTTCTGTATCCAGAAAGGCCCGTACAGGGCCTGCAACATGAGGGCGTGCATTATCGTGCTGAAATGTAGGGTTTCGCAGGGATCAAATGAAGGGTAAACCCACTGGTTGTAACACATCTGAAATGTAACGTCCACTGTTCAAAGTGCCGTCAATGCCAACAAGAGGTGACCGCGACGTGTAACCAATGGCACCCCATACCATCACGCCTAGTGACACGCTAGTATGGCGACGACGAATACACGCTTCCAATGTGCGTTCACCGCGATGTCGCCAAACACGGATGCGACCATCATGATGCTGTAAACAGAACCTGGATTCATCCGAAAAATGTTTTGCTATTCGTGCACACAGGTTCGTCGTTGCGCACACCATCGCAGGCGCTGCTGTGTCTGATGCAGCGTCAAGGGTAACCGCAGCCACGGTCTCCGAGCTGATAGTCCATGATGCTGCAAACGTCTTCGAACTGTTCGTGCAGATGGTTGTTGTCTTGCAGACCTCTCCATCTATTGACTCAGGGATCGAGGCGGGGCTACACGATCCGTTACAACCATGCGGATAAGATGCCTGTCATCTCGACTGCTAGTGATACGAGGCCGTTGGGATCCAGTACGGAGTTCCGTATTACCCTCCTGAATCCACCGATTCCATATTCTGCTGACAGTCACTGGATCTCCACCAACGCGAGCAGCAATGTCGCGATACGATAAACCGCAATCGCGAGAGGCTACAATCCAACCTTTATCAAAGTCGGAAACGCGATGGTACGCATTTCTCCTCCTTACACGATGCATCACAACAATGTTTCACCAGGCAATGCCGGTCAACTACTGTTTGTGTATGAGAAGTCGGTTGGAAACTTTCATCATGTCAGCACGTTGTAAGAGTCGCCACCGGCGCCAACCCTGTGTGAATACTCTGAAAAGCTAATTATTTGCATATCACAGGATCTTCTTCCTGTCGGTTAAATTTCGCATCTGTAGCAAATCATCTTCGTGATGTAGCGATTGTAATGGCCATTAGTTTAGCAGGGTGCCTCATCTTCTAGAGAAGAATGCCTTTGACGACGGACAGTTGTATAAAGTCTCTAGCACTGGTTGAACAGCTGTTTATCAATACTCGTTCATCTGTTAAACTGTCGTGAACGATGGTTAACTCTCACAGAGAGTAGACTGACTGAATAAAGTGAATGCAAGGAACATGCCAAAGATAAACCTGCAGGAACGTATCACAAACAAAGTTAACACAGACTCCATAAAAAAACATATCGTGATACATACATTCCATATTTAAACGATTCAAAATTCATTCCAAGCAGCAAGCCTACATCAAGTTGTAGCCATGGTGCAGTTTATTGGGAAAACTAGGGGACTTTATAAGTTTCTAATATTCTAGTAGGTACTCTCGTCATTCCCATGGTGTCAAACAA
The DNA here is from genome assembly GCF_023897955.1 of Schistocerca gregaria. Lineage (NCBI taxonomy): Eukaryota > Metazoa > Arthropoda > Insecta > Orthoptera > Acrididae > Schistocerca > Schistocerca gregaria. The sequence continues at coordinate 427,954,013 of NC_064927.1, forward strand.
GCCGGATGTCGCAATTACGATGCGTCCTATAAGCAAAGGTAACTAGTGTGTAAAATATACCATTCTTTTACTAATATATCACCCGTTGTATGTATGACAGAAATCAGTCAGTATTTGGAAAACGATTAAGACGACGTATCCATCACCCTATAATTACAGAAGAAGACATGGCAGTTATCAAAACAACATCTCAATCAGTGCTACAGAATTACCTCGTCCAAAATTCCATATCAACGAGAAATAGACGATATATGAAACAAATAAACACCCACACACACACCCACACACCCACCCACCCACCCACACACACACACACACACACACACACACACACACTCACACACTACCCCTGTAACATGGATCATAGGCACCAAAGAAGTACAATCTACAACAGGCAACACTACAGGCGGTACAAAAGTACAAAACATTTTTTGTTTTTTTGTCGTCAGTCTACTGACTGGTTGATGCGGCCCGCCACGAATTCCTTTCCTGTGCTAACCTCTTCATCTCAGCATCTCAGAGTAGCACTTGCAACCTATGTCCTCAATTATTTGCTTGACGTATTCCAATCTCTGTCTTCCTCTACAGTTTTTGCCCTCTACACCTCCCTCTAGTACCATGTGAAACGTCCCCTTAGAATAATTATACACAAGACCGGTCTATGTGAAACGTCCTCTTTGAACAATTATACACGACTGTGCTTAAACTGACACACAATATCTTTAGCGCAACGCAATCTGACTTCCAAAAATCCCTACGAAAGAATGGCCCTGACTAGCATTAACCTATACGTTTCACAAATCACTTACCTCACAAAAATCTTCGTTACTCAAGCTACTGCAATACAGCGAGCGCCACTACTGCCAGCTAAATAAAATATTCAAACTACTGAAGGCAATAACTACTGACAGGCATAGTTAGCAAATGAAAGATTTTAATAGAGAACAAACAATGTATTTACCTCACTAGTCATAATATATATAGCAGTTCATGACACCAATTCTTACAAATTTCAAAACTCCGCCATCTCTCTCCCCACGTCCACCACTGCTGGCGGCTCACCTCCAACTGCGCAACGCTACGCGCTGTTAGCATCCAGCTGCCGCTGCCCAACACTACAATGGCGAGTATTACAACAATGCCACCCAGCCACAGACTGCACACGGCACAGCCAGTGATTTTCATACAGAGCGCTACGTGGCGGCGGCGTTACCAATAAAAAAACTTAAACAGCCTACTTACATAGCCCCCATGCTCCCCACAAAAAATTTTTTACAAATTGTTATGGGCAGTGGCCAATACAGATTTGAAAATTTTTTCATAATTACAATAACAAAGAAATGAAATGCACACACTTATCGATACAATGTTGGTCAAAAGCTAAAATTTTCTCACAGTCCATATAGACAGTCCTGATCATTCATCACAGTAAAAATGCAGTGTTTTTTTTTCAAAGTCTGAGCAATAAAAGAAATTGCACTTGGAAGTAGTGGATTTCTAAGCAGTCTTGAAGAAGTAGTGTTGTCCTTCCAACGAAAGGCAGTGCTGAGTCTTGACATGCAGACAGTTAATAGGCCACAACAGAGTCAGTCGACATTGAAGACTATCGGTAGGTAGGTCATCACAGAGCCGACCCACTGTAGTCCTGGTAGAGATTACTATTGGTGGGCCACCAGAGGTTCAGACCCACTGCAGTCCTTGTAGAAATAATGGTATTGGTGGGTCATCAAAAGTGTAGTCCTTGTAGAGATGGCCAGCAGCAATCTGTTTGACTGTGCAGGCACACAATCACCATTGAAGAGTCTTGCGGATAACATAGCAAGTCCATAACCCACCACTTGTCCACTCACAAAGTTTTTGGAATTGTCCTTAGAACCAGCAATGCTGTTAACCAGTCTCTTGCTGAATTATCAATACACTTGCAAACACTATCAATCCCTACCTCTCACATATTGTCCATATACTATGACCAACAGAAACGTGTGCAGTGAAATGTAAGTTACAAGTTACTTAATTTGATGAACTGGTGTCAATTACAATTTTATAACATAAGAATACAATAACAAAGGTACATAAAATATCATTAAAGAACATAATAATACAGATAACATTTGCAGTAGTACAGGCTTTACAAAAGAATCGAAATAGCAAATACATCAGTGTTACAAAAATTACGACATACGTACATACATAAAAGATCAGAATAACTTTTGAAGCATCAACTTCACACATGAGCATTAAAACAAAAAACAATAAATAATGTCTGAACATATTTACAAAGAAAATAACATAGTATTTGAAAAATTCTACAACATAAATCTTATTAGCTGAACACAAAAAGACAGGAAAAAGACAAATACACAAGGGTACATAAACACATAGAGGGATAATACGAAAGGAAAGGACAGGGTTTGTTTTACTGCAGTATTTTGCATAGAGATCTCCCTTAGTTCATCATTATTCCCAAAAAGTCCTATCTAAACCTGCTTTCTGTATTCTGTTCACATCCTCTTTCAAAAATAGTTTTTCTCCACTGTACACTACTTTTTTTGGCCAAACCATTTCCTTATAGCTTCTCAATGCTTTTCTTCCAATTCATCATAGTTAGTTTCTTATATAGGCTACCCCCTCTTAAGCTAACTTAAACCTACTGAGCTCAGATGCTAAACTAAGGGACGACGCAATGCAGCAGCACAAAACAAATTAACACAAACAACAATGACAAAAAAGTGCAAGTAACCAAAGCAAGCAGCAATAAATGTAATAACTTATATCTAGACATGACTAACCCACAAGCACAAAAAATAGTATACTAAAGACAACAATGCAGATAAGGGAAAGTTATAATCACCTCTTAATGTCTATGCAATTATAGTGGTGCACTACAAAAATTTATTGTAAAAAAATATTACCATGTACTTGAAAAGACAATTCTGTATGCAATTTCTTTGAAGGGAAATGTCTTTTTGTGCTACTTCGTTTTTTTTTTTTAAGTACATCATAAAGTTATTATTTACTGGATCTGTAGGCATAAAATATTTATATTAGTACATCCATAAAATTTATTTTAACCAATGCTTCAGTGCAGTTAGAAACTAGATATTAAACAAAATGAGTAAATAAATGCATAAAGCATGTCACATGGTATTTCTCTCAACTAGCAGGACAATAGCCATGAAATGTTTCTCGTCGTTTCATTAGGCATTTTAGTAAATATCATAAATTAAGAGCTCCACAGTGTAATCATATGTTTTCAAGTTTGAGCGTGTCGTATTTGCAACGCTTTCTACAAAGAAATGTCAACAGCGAGGATAATGACACCTTTTTTTTTTTTCCTGTTCCTCTGAAAGGCACACACTAATGGCTTGTTTCCTGGTGGCTGTCGCCCAGCTGGGCCCCCACGACGCATTACGTCCAGGTGGTCACTTAACTTTCTTACCGAAATATTTACGACACCAGTTTCCGCTACAGTGGCTGTCTCATATAAAAAATTTCACAGGTCAAGCATGTGCGTTACAAATATGTAGAAACAAAATCCCGTAAATATAACAGTGTCCAAAAATTTTTGGCGGCCTTGTGATACATTCACGCGTATACACACATTTCATAACTCTTAAAGTACGCTTCTTGGTTTCCAACATCCTTTTTCACAAACCAGAGTCCCTAACCACTACTCATTATTCCTTACCTTATTACACATATGTATATTCGTCGACACTTCTTCAATATGTCATCATAACAGATACGTAGCATAACCAAATAACTCATATAGCATCAGCTTAAGCATCTTCAGGAGCATTAATTACATCGTCGTCGTAATAATAACATCATAACACCACAGTCAAATTCTCAAAATCTCCGTAGCTTCCTCCAATAATTTCAAAACCTAAAAAAAAATTCTCTGCTCATGTCAAAAGTGTCATCTACCTCAAACGTACTTTAAAAATCATGATCCCATACCAAATATGTCATTCAAAGCTCTCATAGTATCACAATGGTTCCGAAGTATAGACAAAATACAATTTCATAAGTGTGAAGTTATCCAATGGTGTAATTACGTAAACATCTGTCACTGATGTAGTAAAGTAAATGTTTGTCTCTCTCAGTTAAATGATCAGATAGCTGTGTAATTTATGTGCTAGAGAAATATGGTACCGATGTGTAAAGTTGTATAAACAAATACCACATTAGCTAGGGCTCCTTGTGCTTGCCAAACACATGGTACACAAAGTAAGCGTGTACCCCCCTGAGGATTAATGTAATTATATCCTCAGGTGTTACAGATTACAGCAATGGAATGAAATGTATCACGGAAAACTTTCTTTGTAATTCAAATATGTTGAAAAATAAATAGTTTAATGCGTGTCCTGTAGCGCTAAATGTGCGTCTTGCTGTAAGACAATCTCTGTGGAAGTGTCGTAGTTATTGTCGTCCGAAAGCTAACTTCTGCAGAAGTCAATGTACTTACCTCATGATAAAAGAAATTTAAATGCTTTGCGTATAGATATCTTAGTTATTACGCTTATTGCCGTGATGAAGTAAGTACTGTACTGTACGTATTGTTGTGCTACAGAAAAGGCTGTCTCATTGTAGCTATACCACAAACGTTACTACTAAAACATGTTTTACTTTCCAGAAAAATTCAGAAAAACTGTGCAGATATAAAACAGATAAACTGCAAAAGCAACATTGTAAATTGTCACTCATTAGTAGCGTCGTGATAAAATCGTGTAGCTGTCACATAAACTAACCACTGTATCGTCTGGTATCTCACAGAAAGTACTTTAAATCCAGAATGTATTTTCAAGTAAACCAAAATGTTGCATTAAAATCTCATTAGCAATACTGGTAAATGTTCTAAGTATGTGAGCCTTATAGTCGTTACGTAATCGTGCAACTAACAAGCAAGAATGTACACACGAAATAACACAGTGATGTCTGTTCACTATAACAATGCACTCGCAAATACTGTCTAAATATTTTCCGTAGATTCTAGACTGGATAGTGAACTTCAAAACATTGTTACATGTTAACAGTTTCTAAGTGTGACAAAGCATACTAAAAATGTGAAGTGAAATGTTTTATGGCAAAGACAAAGTTAAAAAGCAGATTATCTTTCAATAAACGGTTTTACATGTGAAATGTGGTGTAAACCTTTACTCTTCCTAGTACGCAGAGCTTCAACTTCAACGCAATTATCATGTGGTATACGTCGGATTCTGTAAGGTCCATTGTAAACTAGAAAGAATTTGTGACTCAAGTGTTTCTTCTTATGTGACAATGGATGAGCTTTAATGAGAACTTTCTGACCAATATATAATTTCTTTGCATTTGCTTTTTCGTGTAATTTTTTCCTTTTGTCTGCAGCAGAATTTATATTTTTAATAGCCAAATCAATTATGTCTTTGTGTCGAAGTTTACGTGTATTTGGAAAAGGTACAAGCTCTCTGATTCTGTTTGGTGGTTCTTTATTCTTCAGTACAAGAACAGGTGGTAAAGCAGTGGAGTCATGAGGCATTTCATTCAGCACGTTTTGAAATAAGTGTAAATATCTGTCCCAATGCTGATGCTTTCTGTGACAATAAAGTCTGCAAAGCTTATTGATTTCTTTCATAATCCGTTCAGACGGGTTACAATGTGGTGAGTACAATGAAATAAAAACAGATTTGATTTTCTGGTTACGAAGCATGCGTGACCAAACAGCAGATCTGAACTGCGGTCCGTTATCTGAAATTACTTTACTAACGTGTCCAACTTCACGTAAGAAATTTCTAACAAAGGCGTTGGATACAGACCGTCCAGTGGCTTTACGTAACGGAGTGAAAGAAACAAATGTTGAAGTAAGTTCAACAGCGACTATAACGTACGAAAATCCATTAGATGTTCTGACAAGCGGTCCCAAGAGATCAACAGCAGCAAATTCTTTTAATTTAGAAGGAATGATAGGAATCAATGGAGCACGATGAGTGACAGTAGATGGTTTCGCCTTTTGACAAAGTTTACAAATAGACAAGACTCTTCGAATTCTCTTTTCCATATTGTTAAAATAACAAGTCGTTCCAAGAATATGATAACATTTTCGTGGACCAAATGTGCATAGCTGAAATGAATGTACCAAATGAGCTTATTAACAAAATCGTCTGGAATGCAAAGTACCCATAGCTTGTCATCAACAGTGCATCGTTTGAACAGTATGTTGTTTCTAACCAGATAATAATGCCGAATCTGTGTGTGTGTCTTTTCATGCCATTTACTTTTGATGTCTTTCCAAATCGGATCTTTATCTTGTTCATGAGCAATGTCCTTTAAAGATGTGGTGATGAAGTTTTCAAAGGCGACTTTCTGGATGTAAAGAATACTGAAATTTCTCTCGAGGTTGCTTTGTGTGTTACTTTTCTCAAGCCCAGCCGGTGCGCGTGACAGTGCGTCCGCAACAATGTTCTCCTTGCCGGGAATGTAGACTAATGTGAAGTGGAATTCTTGCAGAAACAATGCCCAACGTTTTAACCTGTCATGATTTAATTTTGAAGACATAAGAAATTGTAATGCACGATGGTCACTGTATACTTTTACGTGCTTACCATAAAGAAAGAAACGGAATTTGTTAAATGCCCAAACGATAGCTAAAGCTTCTAATTCAGTAACGGAATAATTTTTTTCAGATTTTGTTAGCACTCGACTAGCAAAAGTAATGGTTTTCTGAACAGTAATGTCATTTTCTGTGGCTTCTTGAAATAAATGGGCACCAAGACCGACTTTAGAAGAATCCGTGCTAAGGCAAAAATCTTGTGAGAGATCTGGATGAGCTAGTATTGCCGCGTTAAGTAACGATTCTTTCAAAGAATTGAATTCCAACTGTGCTTGTTCGTCCCAGTTCCAAATAGTATTTTTTCCAGTGAGAGAACAAAGTTTTGGTGTAACTAGAATTTGCATATTCAGAAAACGACGGTAAAAATTTACGAGACCTAGAAAACTGCGGACTTGTTTTTTTTTGTGGATGGAACTGGAATGGCTCTGATTGCTTCTAACTTTTCAGGATCCGGCTGGATGCCTTCAGAAGAAATAATATGTCCCAAAAACTTCACTTTTGTCCTACCGAATTCAGACTTTTCCAAGTTAACTGTAATTCCAGATTCTGCAAAAATATGTAACACGCTGTTGAGGATGCGATTATGTTGTTCCCATGAGGCTTCTGCTATCAGAATATCGTCCACATATAAGGTGATGTGACGTTTTAAGAGCTCAGGTAATATGGAATTTAGCCCGCGAATGAATGCTGCCGAGGAAATGTTCAAACCAAAAGGAAGTTTCCGAAACTGATAACAAACGCCGAAACAAAGGAAAGCTGTATATTTTCTACATTCTGGATGAAGTTCGATCTGATAAAAGCTGGATCTGAGATCAATGGAAGACAACACTTTTACACCATTAAAATTTTAAAGAAGTTCTTCCAACGTTTGCGGCCTGTCTGTTTCAGGAATAATGATAGTATTGATTTGTCTCGAATCTAAGACAAACCTGATCGATCCATTTTTCTTCTCAACAACATGTAATGGATTGTTGTATGAGCTTACTGCAGGCTCAATAATGCCGTCGTCAAGCATAGATTGTATTTCTGTTCTAACACGGTCCCTATAATGTGCTGGAATTACGTATGGTCTAACACAAAATTTAGTATGCTCACGAACACGAAATTGGTATTGAAATCCCTTGATTGTTCCTGTTTTGAGAGTAAAAACTGTGGAATGTGCTTGTAAAATCTGAAAAAGGTCCTGCCTATCAGTGTCATTACAATTCTCAATTGTTTGAATTTTATTCTGAATTAACTCATTAATTTCAAATGTGCCGTCGATATCATCCCTGTCAGTACTTGCAGAGCGACTGTTAGTGTCTAGTTCCGTAGAAAATTCCGAACTGTTGTCTAACAGAAGGTAAAGCCGATTAATTTCCTCGTCATGGTTTGAGAGCCAATCTCCAAATTTCAAAGCTATTGACTTACCTTCTTTCTCTAAACTTATTCCAGTATCGTGAAAGTTTAAGATTGCTTTGTATTCATTCAAAAAGTCTACTCCCAGTATAATTTCCGTCGACAACAATGGAACAATAAGAAAGTTCATAGAGAAGCTGTGGCTCTCACAAAAGAATTCTAAGTTGGTTTGTTGGCGTACATCTACACTTTTTCCAGTGACTGCACCTTGTAATTTAATCTTGCGTAACGGAAGTGTGGGGCAATCGTTCGATTTGTTGCATTTGCTAAAAGCTGTTTCACTAATTACTGAAATGGGACTGCCTGAGTCAAGTACTGTCGTAAATTTTACGTCATTTACAGTAATGTGAATCACAGGATATGCAATTTTGTTATGTTTTACGTCGTGTTCCTGGAGTAATATGTCCCTAATGTCTTCCATTTTAACGTAATTACTAGCTACGGCAGCTGCGTCGTCAGTTTCATAAGTACGTTTTGAGGCTGCCAGCGGTATGAGTCATTGCCTATTGTGTCTTTGTTGGCGCGCGTCGTTATTGGGATTTGGAGACCTAACTTCTACAAATTCACCTTGTCGAGAGGGCCCTGCTCTGTTTGATTCCTGCCAGTTCTGCTGCAATTCAGGTCTGTCGTTACGATCATATCGTCTGTCGTCATGTCGGTAGATTCCCTAGTTTCTTTCTTGTCGGTCACGTGGTGGAGAATTTCTCTCTGAATCGTAACTGCGCGCTGGACCGTTGCGTCTAAAGTTATTATGTCTCCCTTGATAGCAATTATTTTGGTTTCCATATTGTCTGTTTCTCTGATTGTCTCTGTGATAGTCATTACCGCGGAGAGGTGACCTTTCCCTGTAATTATTACTACTCTGCCAACGGTTGTCATACGGGTGGTGTCTGTTTTGATAACGATTTGTATTGTGAGAATAGCCTTGTCGTGTCCAGTTATTATTTCTTTCATCGCGGAATTGCGACGGATGTGACCTGTAATTGTTGTGTTCCTGTTTTCGCGTTCCGCGTTTGTCAGTGTCAATTTCTAATTCTTGTAAGAGTCCCTGAAAAGCTTCAATGTCGTCTTTGCAACGGCCTGCCAAAATAATATGCCGTAAATGTTCAGGCAATTTGATTAAGCAAATGCGGATGAGTTCTGACGGGCTGTATGGGTTTGACAGGTACTGATTCTTGTGCAACATGTCTTCAAAATATTTCACAAGACTGGAAAATTCAGATTGTTCGAAATGTTTCATCATCATGATGCCATGTTTTACTCGGTCTTGTGTGGCTTGGGACCAATATGCTGAGAGGAAGGCATGGTAAAATTCTCCTTCACTGTGGCAATCGTGAATGACCGATCGCATTCTTACAGCTGGTTCATTCTCTAAGTAGCGACACATAAATTCTAATCTGTGCTCTAGTGACCAGTTGGGAGGAAAACAATGAGAGAATTGATGGAGCCTCGCTTGTGGATGAATGTTGTTGCCAGAATTCTTAAATGTTTTGAATTTACGTGTAGTAATGAACAGCTTATAGTCAAAATTATCGTCTCGGCTGGTAGCATATTGGTCATTGTTACGTCGTGTGGGCGGTTCCATCTCAAAATTCGGTGCACCTTGCCAATTTCTTTCATAATATCCGAAGTGCCCTGTGTTATTATTTTGTGGCTGTTCCGTATTTCTATGTCCCTCTTCCCGTATTGGAGCGCGAGTGTCCTCTGAAATACGTAATTGTTGTATTACCTGTGTCAGCTGATCTTGTACTTCCCGGATTTCACTTTGGTGTTGCGTACTAATTTGATTCAGACTTTGTTTGAATTTCCTAATTTGTTCGCACTCTTCTGTGTCATTAAAGACTACCGGTTTTGTGTCATTCAAATTATCATCTACCTTCGTAGATAAATTAGTGAACTGATCCGAAAGTTCGGCTACTTTCTCCGATAGTGAACACATTTCCTCAGTGTTTTTTTCTGAACCAAGTTTCAGAGTGTCCATTTGTGTTGAAATCGAATCTACTGTGTCCTTTAAGTTTTCCTGAGTTCTTGCAAGTTGCGTAACCGAATCGGTGGATGCAACTGTGTCCATTTTAGCTTGCAAGGTGTCGTGATTTTCACGAACAACAGTTTGCAATTCTTTTATGGCTGCTTCGTGATTCTGTAATGAGTTTTCATGCCGCGAAAAAATAGGTTGAAAATGCTCACAAATTTGTGTTTTTACGTCATTACAGATTTTTTGACATTTCGATTCAATGTTATGTAACTCAGTAGTTAAATCTTCACGTGTTTGTTCAAGTGTGGCGTCTAACTTCCGAAGATTTTGTTCCATTGTGTCTAACTTTTGAAGATTATGTTCCATTGTGTCTAACTGTTGCTGTGTTTGTCTCTGATTTTGTTCCATTGTGTCTAACTTTTGAAGCTTTTGTTGTGTTTGTCTCTGATTTTGTTCCATTGTGTCTAACTTTTGAAGATTTTGTTCCATTGTGTCTAACTGTTGCTGTGTTTGTCTCTGGTTTTGTTTCATTTGTTGCATTAATTGCAATAATAATGTATTAGTGTCTGGAATCTGATCATCTATGCTTTTCGGCAGTGCATTTGCACCGGCAACATTCACAGTTTGACAAGCAGAAAATGTGTCTCGGCTTATTTGAGAAAACGGTGAGGACGCAAAACCTGAATGTACAGTATTTGCAAGATTGTGTCCTGTCATATCGGATTCCTGACGCGAGCTGTTGCCGACCAATCGATCGATAATGCTTCCCTGTTCACTAACTGTTGCACTTCCTACACCATTATTTGCAGCCCGCTCCATTTCCCTATGCACTATTACCAAATTACTACTTTGAACATTTGTGAATTCATTACATGGTGGCGCTAACACATTGCTTTCGTCTTCACTGTCATTTCTCAGTTTACTTTGTAGGCTAGTATTACGTTTTCCACACGCCATTATTGTCACAATATTTCACACGATAACACAGAAAAGCACAATTTGAAGAGCAAAAATAAGAGAACACATTAACATAGCACTGAAAATAATATCCAGTTAATTGCAAGCGCAGCTGCGAAATACTTGGTGCAACTCTACATGCATGCCACAACTGTTGTATTGTACAACAATGAAAGACTACAACTACAAAGGAAATTCCCTGTATGATTACGCGCTAGCAATAAAATAAATCTACATTAATTACACAAACTACAAGAAAAAATCAGAAGATTCCAGTGAGGTATACTTGGCTAAGGGTCGACATATGAAACGTCCCCTTAGAATAATTATACACAAGACTGGTCTATGTGAAACGTCCTCTTTGAACAATTATACACGACTGTGCTTAAACTGACACACAATATCTTTAGCGCAACGCAATCTGGCTTCCAAAAATCCCTACGAAAGAATGGCCCTGACTAGCATTAACCTATACGTTTCACAAATCACTTACCTCACAAAAATCTTCGTTACTCAAGCTACTGCAATACAGCGAGCGCCACTACTGCCAGCTAAATAAAATATTCAAACTACTGAAGGCACTAAATACTGACAGGCATAGTTAGCAAATGAAAGATTTTAATAGAGAACAAACAATGTATTTACCTCACTAGTCATAATATATACAGCAGTTCATGACACCAATTCTTACAAATTTCAAAACTCCGCCATCTCTCTCCCCACGTCCACCACTGCTGGCGGCTCACCTCCAACTGCGCAACGCTACGCGCTGTTAGCATCCAGCTGCCGCTGCCCAACACTACAATGGCGAGTAATACAACAATCCCACCCAGCCACAGACTGCACACGGCACAGCCAGTGATTTTCATACAGAGCGCTACGTGGCGGCGGCGTTACCAATAAAAAAATTAAACAGCCTACTTACACATGTAAGTCATTCCCTCATGTCTTAGCAGATGTCCTATCATCCGGTCTCTTCTCCTTGTCAGTGTTTTCCACATATTCCTTTCCTATCCGATTCTGCGTAGAACCTCCTCATTCCTTACCTTATCAGTCCACCTAATATTCAACATTCGTCTATAGCACCACATCTCAAATGCTTCGATTCTCTTCTGTTCCGGTTTTCCCACAGTCCATGTTTCACTACCATACAATGCTGTACTCCAGACGTACATCCTCAGAAATTTCATCCTTATATTAAGGCCGGTATTTGATATTAGTAGACTTCTCTTGGCCAGAAATGCCTTTTTTGCGATAGCGAACCTGCTTTTGATGTCTTCCTTGCTCCGTCCGTCATTGGTTATTTTACTGCCTAGGTAGCAGAATTCCATAACTTCATTGACTTCGTGACCATCAATCCTGATGTTAAGTTTCTCGCTGTTCTCATTTCTACTACTTCTCTTTACCTTCGTCTTTCTCCGATTTATTCTCAAACCATACTGTGTACTCATTAGACTGTTCATTCCGTTCAGCAGAGCATTTAATTCTTCTTCACTTTCACTCAGGATAGCAATGTCATCAGCGAATCGTATCATTGATATCCTTTCACCTTGTATTTTAATTCCACTCCTGAACCTTTCTTTTATTTCCATCATTGCTTCCTCGATGTGCAGATTGAAGAGTAGGGGCGAAAGGCTACAGCCTTGTATTATACCCTTCTTAATACGAGCACTTCGTTCTTGATCGTCCACTCTTATTATTCCCTCTTGGTTGTTGTACATATTGTATATGACCCGTCTCTCCCTATAGCTTACCCCTACTTTTTTAAGTATCTCGAACAGCTTGCACCATTTTGTATTGTCGAACGCTTTTCCACTTCGACAAATCCTATGAACGTGTCTTGATTTTTCTTTAGCCTTGCTTCCATTATTAGCTGTAACGTCAGAATTGCCTCTCTCATGCCTTTACCTTTCCTAAAGCCAAACTGATCGTCACCTAGCGTATTCTCAACTTTCTTTTCCATTCTTCTGTATATTATTCTTGTAAGCAGCTTCGATGCATGAGCTGTTAAGCTGATTGTGCGATAATTCTCGCACTTGTCAGCTCTTGCCGTCTTCGGAATTGTGTGGATGATGCTTTTCCGAAAGTCTGATGGTATGTCGCCAGACTCATATATTCTACACACCAACGTGAATAGTCGGTTTGTTGCCACTTCCCCTAATGATTTTAGAAATTCTGATGGAATGTTGTCTATCCCTTCTGCCTTACTTGACCGTAAGTCCTCCAAAGCTCTTTTAAATTCCGATTCTAATACTAGATCCCCTATCTCTTCTAAATCGACTCTTGTTTCTTCATCTATCACATCAGACAAATCTTCACCCTCATAGAGGCTTTAAATGTATTCTTTCCACCTATCTGCTCTCTCCTCTGCATTTAACAGTGGAATTCCCGTTGCACTCTTAATGTTACCACCGTTGCTTTTAATGCCACCAAAGGTTGTTATGACTTTCCTGTATGCTGAGTCTGTCCTTCCGACAATCATATCTTTTTCAATGTCTTCACATTTTTCCTGCAGCCATTTCGTCTTAGCTTCCCTGCACTTCCTATTTATTTCATTCCTCAGTGACCTGTATTTCTGTATACCTGATTTTCCAGGAACATGTTTGTACTTCCTTCTTTCATCAATCAACTGAAGTATTTCTTCTGTTACCCATGGTTTCTTCGCAGCTACCTTCTTTGTACCTATGTTTTCCTTCCCAACTTCTGTGATGGCCCTTTTTAGAGATGTCCATTCCTCTTCAACTGTACTGCCTACTGCGCTACTCCTTATTGCTGTATCTATAGCGTTAGAGAACTTCAAACGTATCTCTTCATTCCTTAGAACTTCCGTATCCCACTTCTTAGCGTATTGATTCTTCCTGACAAATGTCTTGAACTTCAGCCTACTCTTCATCACTACTATATTGTGATCTGAGTCTATAACTGCTCCTGGGTACGCCTTACAATCCAGTATCTGAGTTCGGAATCTCTGTCTGACCATGATGTAATCTAATTGAAATCTTCCCGTATCTCCCGGCCTTTTCCAAGTATACCTCCTCCCCTTGTGATTCTTGAACAGGGTATTCGCTATTACTAGCTGAAACTTGTTACAGAACTCAATTAGTCTTTCTCCTGTTTCATTCCTTGTCCCAAGCCCATATTCTCCTGTAACCTTTTCTTCTACCCCTTTCCCCTACAACTGCATTCCAGTCGTTCATGACTATTAAATTTTCGTCCCCCTTTACATACTGCATTACCCTTTCAACATCCTCATACACTTTCTCTATCTGTTCATCTTCAGCTTGCGACGTCGGCATGTATACCTGAACTATCGTTGTCGCTGTTGGTCTGCTGTCGATTCTGATTAGAGCAACCCGGTCACTGAACTGTTCACAGTACCGTACCCTCTGCCCTACCTTCTTATTCATAACGAATCCTACACCTGTTATACCATTTTCTGCTGCTGTTGATATTACCCGATACTCATCTGACCAGAAATCCTTGTCTTCCTTCCACTTCAATTCGCTGACCTCTACTATATCTAGATTGAGCCTTTGCATTTCCCTTTTCAGATTTTCTAGTTTCCCTACAACGTTCGAGCTTCTGACATTCCACCCCCCGACTCGTAGAACGTTATCCATTCGTTGCTTATTCAATATTTTTCTCATGGTAACCTCCCCCTTGGCAGTCCCCTCCCGGAGATCCGAATGGGGAACTACTCCTGAATCATTTGCCAATGGAGGGATCATCATGACATTTCTTCAACTACAGGCCACATGTCCTGTGGATACACGTTACGTGTCTTTAATGCAGTGGTTTCCATTGCCTTCCGCATCCTCATGTCGTTGATCATTGCTGATTCTTCCGCCTTTAGCGGCAATTTCCCACCCCTAGGACAATAGATTGCCCTGAACCTCTATCCGCTCCTCCGCCCTCTTTGACAAGGTCGTTGGCAGAATGAGGCTGACTTCTTATGCCAAAAGTCTTCGGCCGCCAATGCTGATTGTTTATCATAATTTAGGCAGTGGCGGGGATCGAATCCGGGACCGACCGACCTAGACTATGGGAACCCCTTCATAATAACACGAGAAAAAGCGACAGTATGGGTGGTGCCCTGTACTGACAAGTACACTACTGGCCATTAAATTTGCTACGTCACGAAGATGACCTACTACAGACGCGGAATTTAACCGACGGAAAGAAGATGCTGTGATATGCAAATGATTAGCTTTTCAGAGCATTCACACCATGATGACGCCGGTGGCGACACCTACAACGTGCTGACATGAGGAAAGTTTGCAACCACTTTCTCATACACAAACAGCAGTAGTCCTTCTGGGTACTGATTTCTCTGGATCGATGCACAAAAATTGTGTGGAAATGTAATCACATGTCAGTTCTCGTATAATATATTTGTCCAATGAATACCCGTGTATCATGTGCATTCTTCTTGGTGTAGCAATGGCAATGGCCATTAGTGTAGGTATTGCTCTGTAAATAAATGAATAGTTTATCAAGCGTAAAATCAAACGACAGAAGCTGTAGGTAATACAAATATTGAGCGAAAAACAACCTGAAGCAGAACGATGCCTAACCTGCAAGTAAAATGTTAACATACGTCAAGAGTGCTGCAATAGCTTAGTTGAAAATGTGTACGTCCGATAAAAAAGTGTATCTTGGAAACTTGTAGCAATACCTAACGTGCATTTATTCATTTACTCATCGACATTATCTGAAAAACCGAAATATAATCTTTCTCCTACTACGTTTTGACTTATAATCTGTAAACAACTTACTATCAAGCACATGGCTTTTGTCTGTAGTTTATATCCGCCGTCCTCGATTTCGTGCTGTCCTTCTATCATTAAATCCTCCTAGCAGACCGTAAAATTGTTTATGGCACACGTGCGCCTTCACTGTTTACTGTTCTTCTCCACAGCGCTACTTAAACAGATAACAAGGCCTTGCGCGTTACACCATTTTTTGTCAGTTTCACAGCGCAGACAGTCTTTTCAGTCTCTCTGAGCTGCCATTATTCTACTGACTACAGTAACGCTCTAAAGTAACGTTGCACACTGCGTTCACAGTGGCTAATAAAGGTGAAATTGTACCTTCGTCTAAGAGCTCTGGGGATGTCGTCACTTGCTGGTTTTAGCCGCAGGCATGCGTTACCAGTTTACTGTGCCTCGGTTGACGTCAGAATCTACAATTAATTGCTCACGGACATAACAAGGACTTCGGGATTCCGCTCTCATTACCATGAATTATCCTTTCCTGCATCTTTAATGTAACAACGATCTACTTCTTTTTTTCGTAAACTAGCGAACCTGTCAATGACACGAAACTGATAAACATGCATGGCAATTAGATGTACGTCCCAATCTCCTCCCCCCCCCCCCCCCCAGCCGAGTCTGTCAATCGTTCTCTCTCCCCCTATCCTCTCTCTCCATCTTCTCCTCCCCCTCCTACTCCTCAACCGTCTCTACGCCACTTCTCCCCTCCTCTGTCCATATCGTCTTCCCCTGCCTTGAACCTATTTTATTGTTACTGAAATCGTAACATGTATTTGCAACTGAACTCCTTCAAAATAAATGAGTAAATCAGTTGCGATCATTGGAACTCTGGATATGAGGGACCTTCGCTGCTGCTGGATCTACGAGGGTATTAGCTTCAGTGACAGTATTTCGCATAGTCTTATCTGCGAACGGGCAGGATTACAAGGTTTTGGACGAGATTCAGCTTCCCTAATGCTATTTTAATTGTAAACCATAAACACAAGATTCCTGTTTTCTATTAATTGTAAAACTGACTGCGAGGAACGAATTTCAGAAGCTTAACATAAGTTGCTGTCACAGTATTATCAGTTATCAATCGTATAATTCCTACATCATTTAGACCATGAACCAGTTACAAATAACATACTTTACCCTGATTGTTCGAATTCGGACAACCCGCACGAATGTCACGAAACGCACGTAAAAATCTCTGTCAACATTTCTGAGTACATATATGCCGTAGCAGATTTCGGGTCAATACATTTCAAACCACCCGGCGGGGTCAGGGATTTTCTCTGCCTCGTGATGGCTGGGTGTTGTGTGATGTCCTTAGGTTAGTTATGTTTAAGTAGTTCCAAGTTCTAGGGGACTGATGGCCATAGATGTTAAGTCCCATAGTGCTCAGAGCCATTTTTTGTGTCGAGTGCTTATATAACTATCTGCAGTATAAGTTTTAGTCCTGAGAATGCAAATAAATAATTACTAAAGAGCTACTAAAGGATTTTTGAGGCTGTATCTATGACAACTGGTATCTGACTTCTCAGAAATGAAAAGATACGTGTTTCAGGGTTTTTGGAAATTCAATCCCTAAGTGAGTGCGATAGGGGATGAAAATTTTTATGAAAGTGTTTTGCTACATTTAAAAATTTTAAAGCTAAATTTATGAAAATTCATATTTTACTTCTCGGATAGATGTTTTAAAATTTGTTTGATTTCCTAAGGGGCCAAACTGCTGAGGTCATCGGTCCCTAGAGTTGTACACTACTTAAACTAACTTAATCTAACTTACGCTAAGAACAACACCCACACACACGTACCCGAGGAAGGACTCGAACCTCCGGCGGGAGGGACCGCGCAATTCGTAACATGTAGGCTTTAACCGTGCGGCCACTCGGCGCGGCTCTCTGTTAGTTATGTGGAAATAGTTGTTAGGGGATGAAAGTTGCTATCGGAATATCTCCACAAGAACGAAGAATGCGTCATTAACAAAAACTTTGGACTCTAGCTACTAGGATAGCTCTTTGGTCAGACGTACATTCGGAAAAGGCCATGCTTATTTGGCTTTAATTAGCGAGGAAAGCTTAGAAGGTGTTGCAATTGGTGAAAAACATAAAAATAGGATTAAATAAAACCAAAAAAGAAAAATCTCTGCAGGCCCCAGTCTAAACGAGTGACGCAGCGTGCGCTAGGCTAGTGTTTCTATATTTGGTTTTACTTCATACAAAACGAAAGCTAGTCTCGTCCACTGGCGATCAATAGATTTCTTTTTCTTTATTGCTTACTAACCTGTGCGGGAACTGCTCGATTTAAATCCATTTAAGTACAAGGCTCTCACTCTATTTTTCCTTGCACACACATTACGAACTTTCTCACATTTAATGCAGAACTTGTTGTTAGCAGATTTTGACAGTACTGGTATTCAGCTTCATTATATCTTGGCACGGAGAGAATATGTAATTCTGCTTTCAATGATGTTGCTTCTTGCCACTGAGCGCCAAGCATTTCACAGTCGCTTGCAGAGTGTCGTTGAGGATGTAGGTGAGTACGCTTTGTAGTCTTTATCACTAGATCTCTATCCATTGCAAATGCTAAAAGTGCGACTTTAGTTACGCACACGTTTACACCCATTTCTAACTGTTACTACAAAGAGTGTATGTTAACAGAAATCAATGAAAATTTCGGTGGACGCTATTAAATGCGAGAATACGAGAAATGGATGGAAACAAAATAATACGAGCAGTATACTTACAATACATTTAAAGCGAGCAGTTCACGCATTGATCTGTGAGCAGTAACATATATACACGGGTCCACAGAATACCAAGCGCCTAAACCAGTTTCTGTTTAAAGTAAAACATAAATATGTCACTACCCCACCCAATACCACTGATGAGAGCAAACATTAAACAGGATACGAGTGACATACTTTCAGTGCAATTCAAACAGTGCTATACACACAAGAACGTCACTTGGTAACAGTCACACAGTTTCAATTGCAATATTGGGTTTTACAAATAAATACACTTTACCACCGGGTTACTAGACCCGCCCATGAAGCACGATTGAAAAATGTTGTCATCTAGTATTCTTATTTTTCTAAGCAGGAATACGAATTATCGCACCTATTTTCCCAAATTCGAAGTTCACTTCAAGGCCAATCAGAGTGCTACTGACGGTCTGTGTTTCTGTATCGTAACGTGGACCTAGCAGTTCCGATATTTTGATGTTCCGTGACCTACGTTATTCATAGTAACAGTCACAGCGGCCACGAAAGTGTGGGCTGACTGATCGTAAAGGACGGTGACTGAAGTGGATTACGATGAACAGTAAGAGGTCAGCAGAAAAAGTCACTGCAGAACTGAATGTCGCACTCGCGAACCCTGTCGGCTCCAGAACGACACGAAAGTTGCTCCAGAAGCAGTGAATTCCAGGGCGAGGTGGAATTCCTAAATCACTCATCAGTGATACAAATGCCCGTAACAGGAAAATCTGGCGTCGAAATGATAAAATCTGACTTACGGAGCAATGGAAGAATGCCATTATTGATCTGATGTGTCTTGTTTCTCACTGTTCCCAACTTCTAACAGAGTTTACGTCCCAAGAGTGTAACACGGCGGGGATTCGGTGATGATTTTGGCAGCCATATCGTGGTATTCCAGCGATCCCACGGTTACTCTGTTAGGTCGCATTAATGGCAATGTTTGTGACCATTTTGGCTGATCGGTTTCATCTCACGGTTCACTGTTTGTATCCGAACGGTGGTGCTGTGTTCCAAGGCGTAGGGCACCTCTTCACAAAGCTCGCATCCTCCAGGACTGGATTTTTGAGCACGAGATTGAACTGTTGCATCTTTCTGGTGATCACAATCACCATATCTCAGTATCATTGAGCCTTTGTAGTCTAGTTTGCAGAGAAAGCTACACGATCACTATCCAACTCCAAGTTTGTAAACTGTTCCCTTGGCGCAATGGTTGAAGTATGCCGGCTATGGCAAAATGGCACAATCCGAAACCGACACCGAGGAAAGTGTGGTCCACCACGGGCCATAGACGATATGGGTTGTAAGGTACCAGGACATGGGCGCTTACACATTAGCTTACCAACATTAGTATTAATAATAATGGGACTGGGAAGAGCATCAGATCATGACTCTATTGAATTATGATAAATATGAGGCACTCTCGAGCAGTACTCCCTGCATGTATTCATGATTGAGACACTTACTTAAAGCGTTGGTAAAAAGCGTCGGAAGTTGAGAATTGTGGAGTATAAAGTCTGCAGATGGCCGTGGCTCGCCGGGCCGCCGTGGGCGGCAGGTAGCAGTCACCGGAAACGCGGGACAATACGGCGCTTTTGGGGGTAGCTCGGCATCCGGGGCCACCTGTGCTGGGCAACACGTAGCGAAGACGGGAATTTCGTTTGCCTTGGGGCGTTATGACCTACTCGATCATTGGGTAGATCTCAGAAACGCCGTTGGAGCGATTTCGGCGATGATAGAGCGTTCGACATTGGCCGAAACAATATTCTTCCGCCGCGTTTTCGTACGCGTGGGAGACGGGAGAATTGTGGAGATAGTCGACTTCCCCTTCAGCCATCGAACGGTGCGGACTTTCAGACGGCGTCTTGGCCATCGTCTTCGGAGGGAGATATGCGGTCTGTATCGAAGCACTGCACCAACGCGGGTTCCGTGCAGAGTTCTGCGGTTAGAGCTCTCTGTGTTCTCAGAAGTGAGATTTTCACCAACGCTTAACCACTTCCAACAACTTACCTAATATTCTTGATCTGGTAGTTATCCTTGCGAGGTGCCAAGTATTTATCAACGCAGCTGCAGGTAATAGGGGCGCGTAATTGCAAATTGTTAATGTGCCATTCTCAGGAGTGTGTGGGTGGACAAAGAAATTGACATTTTTTTGTGAATTTTGTGAGTTGTGAGGGGTATCAAATTAAAATGCCAATATTACAATAGAATTATCGACTTCATTGCAGCTAGCATTCACCCTGTCCCAGTAAGGTTTACATGTACTCTAGTCACTGCACAGCTTGCCCAGGCGGGAAAGGACAGAAGGTTTGCGGTCTTCTTTGTCAGCGACGGACAAATAAGCTTACAGGGCGAACGATGACTGACAAGATGTGTACGGGCCAATTGACGTACCGCGTAGATGAGCCAGGGGGCTGCCGAAAATGTCTCCTTCACGAGCGTTCAGCGAAAGTGGCTGAGTATGGACCTCCGCAGTAAGCGTCTTGTAAATCCACCCCTGCTGACTGCTGTTTATCGGCGACGGATGCTGGAATTTGCACGCCACCACCACAACTGGACGTGCGCTGAGTGGTGACAGGAGATCTTTCCAGATAAATCATCGGCTATCCTCAATGATACAGATGGCTGTTGGAGTTTAGGACCTTACAACAGCCATCGGACGGACCCAGCGTGGAAGAGAGAGAGCGGAATGCGACCTGCCGAATGTTTTAGTGTCATTCCCTAGATGACCTCGCCATTACAGAAGGCACAACGGATCAACAAGAATATACATCTATTCTTGGGGACCACGTCCTCCACTACACGCCTCATCCACCAGCAGGACAATGATATGTGCCACAGAGCATGTGTGTGGTTCGAAGAGCACCAAGGCCACTGTCTGCCAAACTCGACTGATTTGGGACTACCTCGTTCCGGCTATTGGTGCCATGGGTCCTCAGGCTACAAACCTAGCGCAGCTGGCTACGACACTGGATTAACCACTGATCCACACCCCTGTCGGCACCTCTCCGAACCTCAATGGCTCTTTTCCTCCGCGTCCGCAGTGCAAAAGATGGTTGTTCAGGTTTTTGCCAGGTGGTCACATTAACGTGACTAGTCAGTGAATATAGCAAGTTCATTGCACTCAAAAGTCATTGGGCAGGCGCTCACAAATTCTCAGTTCTGGTTATGGTGCAAATTATCCTTACAATATGTTAACTGAAGCGGGTTGAAAGTGTTTGGAACGAATGAAAAAGAAACAAAATCAATACCGCAAGTAAAACGCCACAATAAAAATCAAGAAGAATGTCATCATAATGTATTTCACACGATTCCGAGGGCTCAGGGCTTTATAACACTTAGGTTACACAATAAATCAGTCTAATCTAAAAGCCGTAAATTCAAGCAAATGCCAAGGTATTACAATTACGAACAACTTAAATTGGAAAGAACACATAGAAAATGTTGTGGGGAAGGCTAACCAAAGGCTTCGTTTTATTGGCAGGACACTTAGAAAACGTAGCAGACGTACTAAGGAGACTGCTTACACTACGCTTGTCCGTCCTCTTTCAGAATACTGCTGATCATGTGGGATCCTTACCAGATAGGACTGACGGAGTACATCGAAAAAGTTCAAAGAAAGGCAGCACGTTTTGAATTATCGAGAGAATGTCACAGAAATGATACAGGATTTGGGCTGGAAATCATTAAAAGAAAGGTGTTTTTCGTTGCTACGGAATCTTCTCACGAAATTCAGATCACCAACTTTCTCCTCCGAATGCGAAAATATTTTGTTGACACCGACCTACATAGGGCTGAACGATCACCACGATAAAAAATGAGAAATCAGAGCTCGTACGGGAAGATGTATGTGTTCATTCTTTCCGCGCCCTATGCGAGATTGGAATAATAGAGAATTGCGGAGGTGGTTCGATGAACCCTCTGCCAGGCACTTAAATGTAATTTGCAGAGTATCTATGTAGATGTAGAACCGGACTTCATCTAGGCAAAGTATTATGAAAGCTGTTGGTAAGTCTTTATCGAAGTATTAGTTAAATAGGTGAAACTAACTGTCGGAAACGTGGTACATGTGGTGGTATGGAAGCACCAAACACAGAACACATTATGATGCTTAATACCGTGTACGAAAAGCTTCCTGGCGTTTCGGAATGGATATGAAGGTCCTGTATAGTATTCAGGGGATCATATACCATTCATCTTGAAAAACAGTGGCGACTGCAGCTAACGATGATGGAATTGGATAATGATCGTGTAGCTTTCTCTGCAAAGTATACTACAATCAGGTGATTGTGATCGCCAGGAAGATGCAACAGTTCAATCTCGTGCTCCCAAAACCAGTCCTGGACGATATGAACTTTGTGAAAAGGTGCCCTGCCGCCTTGGAACACAGCACCACCGTTGGGGTACAAACAGTGAACCGTGGGATGGACCCGATCAGCCAAAGTGGTCACACAATGCTTGGCATTAATGTGACCTAACTATGGGATCGCTGGAATACCATGGTATGGCTGCCCAAATCATCACCGAATCCCCGCCGTGTTACACTCTTGGGACGTAAATTCTGTTAGAAGTTGGGAACAGTGAGAAACAAGACAAATCTGATCAATAATGGCATTCTTTCATTGCTCCGTAAGTCAGATTTTATCATTTCGACGCCAGATTTTCTTCTGGCGGACATATGTATCACTGATGAGTGATTTAGGAATTCTAGCTCGCCCTCGGATTCACTGCTTCTTTAGCAACCTTGGTGTTGTTCTGATGCTGACAGGGTTTGCAAGTGAGACATTCAGTTCTGCAGTGGCTTTTTCTGTTGACCTCTTACTTTCCAGCCGGCCGCGGTGGTCTCGCGGTTCTAGGCGCGCAGTCCGGAACCGTGCGACTGCTACGGTCGCAGATTCGAATCCTGCCTCGGGCATGGATGTGTGTGATGTCCTTAGGTTAGTTAGGTTTAAGTAGTTCTAAGTTCTAGGGGACTGATGACCACAGCAGTTGAGTCTCATAGTGCTCAGAGCCATTTGAACCATTTTTTCTTACATTCCATCATAATCCTTTTCAGCCACCGTCCTTCACAATCAATCAGCCCATACATTCGTCTGCTTTGTGACTTATCGGATTACGTTTTCCGCTATTCCTGTATGCGACGGAATTCTTCGACAGAGTGCCTCTTAAAACATCAGACTCTTTGGCTACCTTGGTTACAGAAGCCACCACACGACCACCAACTCTCTTTCTACGTTCGCAGTCACTTAGCTTTTACATAATGCACTCGAAACTACATATAACACTGCTCTTATCAAGAGTGACACTAATAATATATTGAGGACCTTCGTGGTAAAATCCAACAGCCACACTTGCCAAATTGGCTAGCATCTGCATTTATGTTCAAGCATGCATCTATCGCCGTTTTTCCATAATATTTTGCCCTCTTGCTTCGACTGAAGTACAACAGTTAAATCAAAGGGCCTTTCTTAAAAGTGTCAAATGTAGATGAGCAGTCTTCACATCTCAGTCTTTGCAGGACTGGTTGATGAACGCTAATATGTCACTGCAGATAACTTGCGGTTCTGACACTCAATTTTCGTCAATAAATGTAGGGATAATGTATAAGAAAGACATCAAACATGCGAACTTGAGCCACACGAAGAAAGCTGTGAAAGTAAAATGTAAGTAGAAGATCGATTTGGCAATTGAGATGTAATTTAAGATACTCTTCTTAAGCTGTCGAATGTTTCTTTTATTGTTGCGCCAGAAGCAACTTTACTATGAATAACTTAGGTCACAGAACACCAAAATATCAGTACAGGCGGCTGCTTTCTTTGACGAAGATACTGGAAAGTTGATACAACATTACGACAATACTCGAAGTTGGAGCGGCGACTACGTAGAGAAGTAGGTGGAGGTGTAGCTAATGTTGCAAACAAAACGTTTCTGGTTTTCACTGTGGTCTCCATTTCGCGGACGATACAGAAACAGAGACCGTCAGTAGTGCTCTGAGTGGCATAGACGTGAACTTCGAATTTGGGAAAATAAGTGCAATAATCTATGTTCCCGATTAGCGAAATAAGTATACTAGATGACAACATTTTTCATTTGTGCTTCATGGGCGGGTCTAGTAGCCTGGTGGTAAAGCGTATTTATTTGTAAAACCCAATATTGATATTCCGACTGTGTGACTGTTACCAAGTGACCTACTTGTGTGTACTGTACTCTTTAAATTGCGTTCTAAATATGTCACTCATATCCTGTTTAGTTTTTGCTCTCATCCGTGCTACTGGGTGTGGTAAGTGATTCCATATATTTGTTTCACTTTAAACAGAAACTGGTTTCGTCGCATGGTATTCTGTGGACACATGTATATACGTTACTGTTCACACAGATCTATGTATGAACTGCTAGACTTCTGTCTATCCCATGTATTTTGCCCTCTTGCTTCGACTGAAGCCTTTCTAAAAAGTGTCAAATTGAGACGAGCGGTCTTCTCATCTCAGTCTTTCCAGGACTGGTTGATGAACGCTAATATGTCACTGCAGATAACTTGTGGTTCTCACTTCCAGTTATAGTCAGTAAAGATATGGATAATTTCTAAGAGAGACACAAAATACGCGAACCTGAGCCACACGAAGTAAGCTGTGAAAGTAAAATACGAGGATCGTCTAGAAAGTAAGTTCCGATCGTCCGTGAAATGGAGACCACAGTGAAAACCAGAAACGTTTTGTTTGCAACATTAGGTACACCTCCACCTGCTTCTCTGCGTAGTCGCCGCTGCAACTTCGAGTATTGTCGTAATGTTGTATCAACTTTCCAATATCCTCGTCAGAGAAAGCAGCCGCCTGTACTTTCGGCCAGTCATCTGCACTGGTCTGCTGCTCGTTGTCTGTGGAAAAATTTTGTCTTCATTGGCAGTGCTTCTTGTGAGCAGAGATAAGACTCAGGGGGAGCCAAATTCCGAACTGTATTGTGGGTAATCAAACACTTCTCACCGGAGACGCTGCAGGAGCGTCTTCATTGTCCCTGCTGTGTGTGGCCGAGATTATTATTATTATTATTAAAGTGTGTGAAATCTTATGGGACTTAACTGCTAAGGTAATCAGTCCCTAAGCTTACACACTACTTAACCTAAATTATCCTAAGCACAAACACATACACCCATGCCCGAGGGACCAGACACACAATCCATGACTGCAGCGCCTGAGACCGCTCAGCCTATACCGCGCGGCGGCCGAGAATTGATATGAAGAAGGAACTGCTCGACAGCTGTGTTATGTGGGCTGCAATGACACAGGCGAAATCTCTAACGAGGCCCTCATACTTGGCAGGAGACGCATCTTTACGTGCTCACTGTTCACTCAAAAGTGAAAAGAGCGACGCGATACGATCGATGGATATACTAGATACACTGCACAATACATCTGTGCCAAGCTTTACCGGATTTTCCCTGTGGTTTCCATTTCGCAACCGATAGGAACTTATTTTCTGGGCAACCCTCGTATAAGTAGAAGATCGATTTGGCAATGGACAGCTAGTTTAAAATACTTTTGTTTAGTGATTGAATGTGTCTTTTCTTGTTACACCAGAAGCAACTTTAATTATGACGAACTTAGGTTACGGAACACCAAAATATCAGAATTGCTAGGTCCACGTTACGATACAGAACCGCAGACCGTCAGTAGCGGTCTGAGTGGCCTATAAGTGAACTTAGAATTTGGGAAAATAAGTGCGATAATTCACGTTCCTGCTTAGCGAAATAAGAATACAAGAAGTGAACATTTTTCATTTGTGCTTCTTCGGCGGGTCTTGTAGCTTGGTGGTAAAGTGTATTTATTTGTAAAACCCAATAGTGCAATTCTGACTGTGTGACGGTTACCAAGCGATCTTCTTGTGCGTATTGCACTCTTTGAATTGCATTGTAAATATGTCACTCGTATGCTGTTTAATTTTTGCTCTAATCCGTGATACTGGGGTGGGGTAAGTGACTCCATATTTATGTTTCACTTTAAACAGAAACTGGTTTCATCGCATGGTGTTCTGTGGACCCATGTATATACGATACTCTTCACAGATCTATGTGTGAACTGCTCGCTTTAAATGTATTGTAGGTATATTGCTCGTATTCTTTTGTTCCCACCCGTTTTTCGTATTCTCGCATTTAATGGCGGCCAACGAAATTTTCATTGATTTCTGTTAACATACACTCTTTGTAGTAACTGTTAATAATGTGTATAAACGTGTGCGTAACTACAGTCACATTTTTAGCATTTGTAGGGAATAATGATCTAGTCATAATGACTACAAACCGTACGCAACTACATCCTCATCGATACTCTGCAATGACTGTGAAAAGCTTGGCACTCAGTAGCAAGAAGCAACATCATTGAAAGCAGAATTACATATTCTGTCCGTGGCAAGATATAATGAAGCTGAATACCAGTACTGCCAAACTCTGCTAATAACAAGTTCTGCATTAAATGCGAGTAAGTGCACAAAGTAAAATACTTAGAGGCATTTATATTGAGCAGTTCCTGCACAGGTTAGTAAGCAATAACAAATACAGAGGAGTCTAGAGACTGCCATTAGATGAGACCAGCTTCCGTTTTGTATGAAGCAAAACCAAATATAGAAACACTAGCCTAGCGCATGCTGCTTCACTCGGATAGTATTTGGCCTGCAGAGATTTTTCTTTTTTTCTTTCATTAAATGCTACTTCCATGTTTTTCACAAATTGCAACACCTTCTAAGCTTTTCTCACTAATTAAGGTCAAATTAGCATGGTCTCTTTCGAATGTACTCCTGACCAAAAAGCTATCCTGGTAGCTTGTCTTGGATGACAGAAAATTTAAAAAAAAGTCTGCTTGAAGTTCGTTTCATGCTGAATGCCCTGGTTTTTAATTATTCTGCTATCTTTTAAAATAACTTGGCAAACTTTCCGCAAATCTCGTTTTCCATTAAAATGTGCCCTGCCGCCATTTTAAAAACGACCATCAGAAAAAATTATGCCTTATAAATTTCTTTCAAACAGATTTTTGTGAGTGTCTGCCTATGGGGAACTCATGACAAAAATATCAGGAAAACAAATAAATGTTAAGCAACAAATTTTGTTTGTATTGGGTGATTTGAAATGTATTGACCGGAAATCTGCTACGGCATTTATGTATTCAGAAACGTTGTTAGAGATTTTTGCGTGCGTTTCATGACATTCGTACGGGTTGGCCGAAAAGTATGTTGTTTGTAACTGATTCATGGTCCAAATAATGTAGGAATTTTACCACTAACAGCTGATAATACTGTGACAGCAACTTATGTTTACCTTCTGAAATATGTCATATTTTAACATTCCTGACGTTTTGAGCCAGTGTACTAACTGTTTTAACTAGCTCTGGTCTGTATCGCGACTCCTATGAATTGTTTTACAGAAGTATTTATAGTATTTTGGTAATTTATATTTTTTGTGTTTGTTTTGCTTACTGACTGCGAACTGTGACTTTTACAGTAATTTTTTTTATTTATTTCATTTACTAGTCAAGTTCCGTAGGACCAAATTGAGGAGCAAATCAACAAGGTCATGGAACGTGTCAGTACATGAACTTACAACATAAACGTAATAACAGATAAAAATAAATGTTCATGAATCCATAAATTTAAGTAAACGCTATCACGAATACAATAAAAATAAGCTTAATTTTTCAAGGAACTCCTCCACAGAATAGAAGGAGTGACCTATGAGGAAACACTTAAGTTTTGATTTGAAAGCGCGTGGATTACTGCTAAAATTTTTGAATTCGAGAGGTAGGTTATTGAAAAAGAATGCAGCAGTATACTGCACACCTTTCTCCACAAGAGTTAAGTAAGTCCGATCCAAATGCAGGTTTGATTGCTGCCGAGTATTAACCAAGTGAAAGCTGCTTATTCTTCGGGATACACTAATACTGGTAACAAAACAAATGATTCAAATGGCTCTGAGCACTATGGGACTCAACATCTGAGGTCATCAGTCCCCTTTAAAGCTAACTAACCGAAGGACACCACACACATCCATGCCCGAGGCAGTATTCGAACCAGCGACCGTAGCGGTCGCGCGGTGCCAGACTGAAGCACCTAAAACTGCTCGGCCACACCGGCCGGCACTATTGGTAACAAGAAACGACAATAAGGAATATACGTATCGAGAAGCCTATGTCAAAATACCCAGACTCCCGAAAAGAGGTCGACAAGAAGTTCGTGAACTAACACCACTCATTGCCCGAACCACCCGTTTCTGAGCGAAAAATATCCTATTAGAATGAGAAGAGTTACCCCAAAATAGTACTATACCACAATAGCGAACGATAATAAAGTAGACTAATTTTCGTGTCGAACGATCACTCACGTCTGATAGCGTTCGAATAGTAAAAATGGCAGTATTAAGTCCTTGAACAAGATCCTGAACATGGGCTTTCCACAACAGCTTGCTATCTATCTGAACACCTAGAAATATGAACTGTTCACTTTCACTTATCATTTACCTGTTCTGTGAAATTAAAACGTCAGGTTTTGTTGAATTGTGTGTTAGGAACTGTAAAAACTGAGTCTTTGATTTAGTGTTAGTTTATTTTCTACAAGCCCTGAACTGAGGTCACGTACTGCACTATTTGCAACCGAGCCAATGTTACACACAACATCCTTTACTACGAATCTAGTGTCATCAGCAAACAGAAATATTTTAGAGTTACCAGTAATAGTAGAAGGCATATCATTTATATAAATAAAGAACAGGAGAGGCCCCAACACTGATCCCTGTGGCACTCCCCACTTGACAGTACCCCACTCAGAACCCACATCACAGCCGTTAGCAACACTGTGAATAATGACCTTTTGCTGTCTGTTGCTAAAGTAAGAGGTGAACCAATTGCAAGCTACTCCCCGTATTCCATAATGGTCCAACTTCTGGAGTAGTATTTTGTGATCAACACAGTCAAATGTGAGTCGGGTGCATCGCTTGACACGTCCACGGTAATGCTGGGGAGAATTGTGATGAAAATGGTGTCAATGTGAGATCGTTAACCAACCTTAAGCCTCACATGAACTTATGAGCTGTCCTCCTTTTTTAATTTTTTTATGTTTTTGCGGGTACCGTTTCCTTGCTGTCTGAAGGGTAGTTAAGCCCGATGGTGACGTCGCAGAACGGCACTTTGTCCACCACTACAGAGGAACGTCGTACGCATCTGTGAGTCAAATTTGACCCTTATGTTTATTGTCTCAAACGAGATAAATGTATTAACAATTATGGCGATCACTTTAGAAAGAATAAACAGTTAGTTACTATTTTTCTATCTGTGCCCTCTTTCATTTACCTGCCCATTATACGTAGACTAGGGAGTAAGTGATTGCTTGAGTATGTATTTTTTCACTGTTATATTAGTCCATCTGCTTTTCTCCCTCAATCTGTCCATCTCCGCATCTGTAACCCCGTCTTTTGGTCCATCTCCTCCTCTCCCCTTCTCTCTCCACATTGTCACACTTACCTGTTCCAGATTGTATCTAATGTCGGTACCAAATTTCGCTCAAATCGTTCCAGGGGTTTAGGATGAGCTTTTCAAGCATGGCCGTGGCTGTGTATACTCTGAAGGGCCGAAGAAACCGGTACACCTGTCTAATATCGAACAGGGCTCCTCGGGAGCACACGGAAATGCCACAACACGATGTGGCATGGATTCGACTAACGTCTGAACTACTGCTGGAGAGAAATGACTACATAAATCCTGCAGGGCTGTCCTTATATCCGTAAGAGTACGAGGGGTGGAGATCTCTTCTGAACAGCACGTTGCAAGGCATCCCAAATATGCTCAATAATGTTCATGTGTGGGGACTTTCGTGGCCGGCGGAAGTGTTTAAACTCAGGGTAGTGCCCTTGGGGCCACGATGCAGCAATTCTGGACGTGGGGTGTCGAATTGTCCTTCTAGAACTGCCCAAGTCAGTCGGAATACACAATGGACGTATCATTTGTCA
Source organism: Schistocerca gregaria (assembly GCF_023897955.1). Lineage (NCBI taxonomy): Eukaryota > Metazoa > Arthropoda > Insecta > Orthoptera > Acrididae > Schistocerca > Schistocerca gregaria. The sequence goes on from NC_064927.1 coordinate 427,984,427, forward strand.
GAGTCCTATCTGAACGTATCAGGAGTTCCACATCAAGCCAGTTTCACACGCCCTATATCATTACACAGCCTCCACCATCTTGAACAGTCCCCTGCTGACATGCAGGTCCACGGATTCGTGAGGCTGTTTCCTTACCCGTACACGTCCATCTGCTCGATACAATTTGAAACGAGACTCCTCCGACCAGGCAACATGTTTCCAGTGATTAACAGTACGATGTCGGAGCTGACGAGCCCAGGCGAGGCATAAAGCTGTGTGTCGTGCATTCATCAAGGGAACATGAGTGGGCCTTCGGCTCCGAAAGAACATATCGATGATGGTTCGCATGCTGACACTTGTTGATTACCCAACATTGAAATCTGCAACAATTTGCGGAAATGTTGCACTTCTGTCATGCTCAACGATTCCTTTCAGTTGTCGTTGGTCCCGTTGTTGCAGGATATTTTTCCAGCTGCAGCGATGTCGGAGACTTAATGTTTTACAAGATTCCTGATATTCACGGTACACTTGTGAAATGGTCGTAGGGGAAAATCGCTACATAATCGCTACCTCGGAGATGCTGTGCCCCATCGCTCGTGCTCCAACTATCACACCACGTTCAAATTCACTTAAAGCTTGATAACCTGCCATTGTAGCAGCAGTAAGCGATCTAACAACTGCGCCATATATAGGTGTTGCCAACGAACTGCCGTATTCTACCTGTTTACGTACCGCTGTATTTGAATAGGCATGCCTATACCGTTTTGTGTGCCTCTTCAGAGTATTTTCACATGTGTTTAACATATGTCATACATATTTTAGATATATCTCACTTGCATCTTTAGTGAAATTCGTCCTTCATTTTCATTTTCACGCAAATCAGTGTTTTTGATGTCATATCTCCTGAACTCAGTCCTGAGCAATGATATTGCAGGTACGTCTTGTGATATATGTGGATACCTTCTGAGAAATGTGTTGTGAGTACAGTGAGTAGTAAAAAAGTAGTAAATTAGAACGTCATGCACAATGTGACGGCTTTTCACGCAACGCAGTGTTTATGACGTCATATCTTCTGATCTATGTGTCGTACAACGATATGTTTTTCTACAATATATCACGTGATTATGTAGGTACTGTCTGCGACATTTGTTGTGAACAGAGTTAGTAGTGAAGAAGTGTTAAATCAAAACGCCATACATGATAACGCAGTCTTTCCCGCCTCTGAGTTTTGATATCTCCTAAACTATGAGTAGCACCATGATATACCGGGTGATCAAAAAGTCAGTATAAATTTGAAAACTTAATAAACCACGGAATAATGTAGATAGAGAGGTAAAAATTTACATACATGCTTGGAAAGACATGGGGTTTTATTAGAACAAAAAAAACTAAGTTCACAAAATGTCCTCCAGATGGCTCTGGACAGCAAAACGTCAGTGATTGCTCATGATAATAGTGTATAAAATGAGCTGTAATGAGAGAGAGAATCAGATGCGCCAGCAGTCGCAGTATGTTGACGTTACCTGAAAAGGCGCTTTTAGTGAAGCTATATTATCAGAATGGGGAATCCTATTATCACAGGAAGGGGATTCTAACGGGGAAGGTCTGTTGACAAATGCAGCTGTGGCGAGAATGATTTTGACGTTTCCGCTATTCTTTGCGTGAGATATCTCGGCTTATTGACGGCACTCAACGCTCGTCTTCTCGAGGGTTGCCTATTATGGTATACCCCAAGCATATAGCGTGGTCTCGTTTCTTTTTTCCCGTTTGTATGTGATCTCCTGTGTCAGCAGTTGTCTTCTCTTAGCACTGAGTGCTCAAATGACGGACGCCACACACTGGTTGTGATGTGGAGTATATGGCCGCGAAAAAAAAAAAAAAAAAAAAAAAAACCCACTGCCCACATGTGTCGGTTGCCGAGAATCGTATTCTGTGTAATTTTTCTTTCGTAGGTATGGTCTCATTGATTACTTTATACCACGTTGATCTGATATTTGTTCCTAGCACATTGTTGTGGAAGTTCTTCCAGATTTGAGCCCAATCCCGTAGGGGATATTTCGTTTCCATGCGATTTGCTCTTCCACCAGTTTTCATTATCCGGTATAGTTGGGCAGTTGTAAGGTCCTGTAGTGGTGCGCTCAGTTTCACTCGGAGGTAACTAACTTCGAGCAGGAACATCCTGATGTGGGTGGCTTTGTAATGGGTTTCCCCTAGGTTTATCGGTATTGCCATATTAGTAGGTGTATACATCCGTAGGGCCATATGGAGCGAGCTGTCTGGGTAGTCTTGAAGCAGCTGAATAGTTCTCCGTATAAGAAGAGCCTTGTATTTAATTTCAACATCTATTAGAACTAGGCCCCCTTTCTCTGGTGGGAGAGTAATAACATTAATTCCCACTTTGAATATTTCTCCCCTCCAAATATACCAACCAATTGCCGTCATTATTTGCTTGGAAATGCTGTTGACCACAGGTATTGTCTGCCCTACATACCATAATTCGAAAGTATCATTTTATTGATAAACTGTACTCTTTGTATGAGGTCCTGTTTCCTGCCTTTATTTTGCTGGAGACAACCTCTCGTCATAGCCAGAAGCTCTTGCCAGTTATCCGTAGTAGTTTTCAGAGGGCAGCGACTCATTCGTATTCCCAACAACTTGATACTCTCGTGTACTACATATGGGCAGTTGTCATCGATTCTAAACCCTCTGCAGATCGGCATTAGTTTAGTCTTTCTATAGTGGAGCTTTGAGAATGAGGCTCGTTAATACTCCCGTACACTATTAGTGACTTCTTGTAGGTCTCGCTCCGAACTTACGATGACACTTACGTCATCCGCGTATGCCACAAATTTTCCAGTCGTCGAATACAGGGTTAAGCCCTCAAGTGTACAGTTCAGCAAACGGACAAGTGGCACAATGGCAATGACAAAAAGGGACATTGACATGGTGCACACTTGTCGTACAGATCGCTCAATAGTTATTTGCCAGGAGAGTTGCCCATTGATGACGATCCTAGAGCAAGCAGAGGTGTACATATTTTTGACCATCGTAAGAGCGTCAACTCACCGTAAACAGCGCTCAGCCGGTAGCAGCGGAGACGAAAACACCAGGGCGCGTCCGCTCGCCACGGACGCCGAAGGCGTGTGCCGGACCGAGACTCAAACTCGGGATCTTTGCCTTTCGCGGGTAAGTGCTCTACCAACTGAGCTACGCAAGCACGACTCACGCCCCGTCCTCACAGGTCCCGAGTTCGAGTCTCGGTCCGGCACACGGTTTTAATCTGCTAGGAAGTTTCATATCAGCGCACACTTCGCTGCAGAGTGAAAATCTCATTCTGGAAACATCCCCCAGGCTGTGGCTAAGCCATGTCTCCGCAATATCGTTTCTTTCAGGAGTGCTAGTTCTGCAAGGTTCGCAGGAGAGCTTCTGTAAATTTGGTATGTAGGAGGCGAGGTACTGGCAGAAGTAAGGCTGTGAGGACGGGCCGTGAGTCGTGCTTGGGTAGCTTAGGTAGATTAGTTGGTAGAGCACTTGCCCGCGAAAGGCAAAGGTCCCGATTTCGAGTCTCGGTCCGGCATACAGTTTTAATCTGCCAGGAAATTTCATTCCATACACTACTGTTTGCTTGGCACTTAAGCGTACTCTCCGATGCTATCCGTACAAAACCCATCGGCATCATGAACTGTTACCTGGCGATTTAGTGAAGCGGAGGGCATTTGCGGTGTGGGCGTTTCAAAAGATGACGGTTGGTTGAGTAACGTGTTGTGGACCGACGAAGCTCATTTCACGCTCCGAGGGTCTGCCAACGCCTACAACTGTAGAGTTTGGGCTACCGAAAATCCTAGAAATGTCGTGGAAACTCCATTGCACGACGAGAAAGTCACGGTATGGGTTGGATTTACCACATCTATCGTTATCGTGCCTTTTTTCTTCGAGGAAATGCGTGATTTTGGTTTTGTAACTGTTAAGGTGACGTGCGAGAGGTACGCAGATATGTTACAGATCCGTAGCCTGGCTGACAAACTACTGCTGGAACGTACGATGTTACTGCAGGATGGCGCTCCACCCCATATTGCTGGACGCGTTAAAGATCTCTTGCGCGCGCTGTTTGGTGATGATCGTGTGCTCAGCCGCCACTTTCGTCATGCTTGGCCTCCAAAGTCCCCAGACCTCAGTCCGTGCGATTATTGGCTTTGGGGTTACCTGAAGTCGCAAGTGTATCGTGATCGATCGACATCTCTAGGGATGCTGAATGACAACATCCGACGCCAATGCTTCACCATAACTCTGGACATGCTTTACAGTGCTGTTCACAACGTTATTCCTCGACTACAGCTATTGTTGAGGAATGATGGTGGACATATTTAGCATTTCCTGTAAAGAACGTCATCTTTGCTTTGTCTTGTTTTGTTATTGCTATTCTGATCAGATGAAGCGCCATCTGTCCGACATTTTTTGAACTTTTGTATTTTTTTGGTTCTAATAAAACCCCATGTAATTCCAGGTACGTGTGTCAATTTGTACCTCTCTATCTACATTACTCCGTGATTTATTCAGTTTTCAAATTTATACTGACTTTTTGATCACCCGGTATTTTTGTAGGTACATGTAGCGACGTATGTGGATACTATCTGTGAAATAGGTTGCGAGTAGAGAATGTAGTAAGCAGTAATAAATTAGAACGTCATGCATGATGCTGGAGCTTTTTACGCATCTAGCGGCAGATGTGGATACTGCCTGCGAAAAGCGTGTCCAGTAGAGTTAGAAGCAACGAAGTAATAAATTTAAACATCTTGCACGATATGGATGTTTTTCACGCATATCAGTAGTTATGAAGTCATGCGTCCTAAAGTATATGCCATACAATGCTATAATTTTGCAGGTGCATTTGGTGGTATATGCGAATACATTCGGCAAAATGTGTCGCTAATACAGTTAGCAGTAAAAAGCAATGCTCCACGCTGCAGATTTACTACATGTATATCCAAAACGCATTAAGCGATAAACTTTTTTCCTTTCATCCTTTTGTTGGGGGTCGTCACCGAGAAAAAGATTCGTAGAGATTTGCAAGTGGCTCGGTGCTTTCGTTCACAAAAACTGGACAACTATAGTTATTGGGACGGCTCGGGCTACACAGCTTTTAAACCCCCACCCCTATGATCGGAAGGTTGTTCTTACCCCCACAGCGATGACATCCGCACGGTAAGTGGTATGTGTACCACGTTGGGTTGAAATTGGCCCAGTGGTTTAGTAGGATGTGTGGAGCTTACAGACATACACACATATGTACCGGATGGTTACAATTAAACTTTAACTGTTTAACACGTTATAACAACAGAAATAATTACCGTACTAGTACCAAGTTGGTGGCATTAATATCTAGAGCATGGGGTGCATGCTTTCCACGCTTAACAGCGCCACGTCCACTTCCAACTATGGCCACTAGGTGCCGTGATCAGCGATCGTGATTCATTTCTCACACACCTGACCAGTGATAGTGCACGTGTTGAGGTGTCAACATGAGCTTGGACAAAGGGAGCAGGGTGAAGCTCTGATATCAAAACAACAGTAGAGCTTCAGCTGTACTTGTAGAATACCGCTGGCTGAGATTACGGAAGGGTACTCTTTCTCCACCTGCTGTGTGGAGCACGATGAAGAAGTTCGAACCAACTGGAGAACTACTGGGCTTCGCTCCGGGAAGAGGCCGACGACCGCTTGCACAACAGGTGGTCAATGAAGTCGCTGTTTCTATGGCAAAGAGCATTGCGCACAATTCCCGATCGTCAGGTAGCGCTCGTGTTGTGTCAGGACAATTGAACATCCCGTGGTCCATTGTACGGAAAATGCTTCAAACCATTCTCAAATGGTATCCGTACAAGATCCATTTCGTACAGCAGCTTGCACCACAGGACGCACAAGGAATGCTCTCCACGTTCTCGCAAGGTGACGAGGGCTGGCCGCGACCATCCTCTGGACAGACGAAGCTCATTTTTCTCTGACGGGTGAGGTGAACACACAGAACTGCCGAGTGTGGAGATCTTCTCCTCCAGTCACTGTGCATGTAGCTCTCATATATGGAACATGCTACCGTATGGTGTGGCTACACCACTTCGTTCATCATTGACCCATTCTTTTTTGAACAGGTTGGTGCTCAAGGACTAAAGACCCACGTTACTGCGATATGTCTCGTCAGAATCTCATACTTGTCCTACAGGAGAGAGGCGTATTGAACACAATAGTTTTCATGCGAGATAGTCTGGCCCTATCTTGCACCCTATCTATTGAGTTCAATACGTCTGACTTCTGTAGGACAGGTATGACATTTTGACGAAGCATATCGCAGTAACGGTGGTCTTTGGCCCTTGAGCGCCAACCTGTTCAAAAAATAATTTCACCTGCTTCTCCGAAACACATGGAATCTGAAGGACATGGTTTACCATGGGAACATTCACACATGTGCTGATCTGAAGCTCAGAATATCAAGACAGGTAGCCAGAATACCAAGCGACATAAGTACCTAGGTCCCTACATCTGCTGTGCAGAATGCTACCCTGCGCTTTCAGACTCTTCTGGACACTGATGGGCACCGTATGCAGCCCCGTTTGTAGAAGTAATGGTACCTGTTTGAGATGGTATTTTAAAGGCATGTTTGCACTGTGAGCGGTTATTTAGGAAAAATTCGTAGTTATAGGTTGAAATATAAAGACGTATTTAAAAACCAGAGATGAAATCCACTGCTGTGCAAGCATTGCCAGCAGCCACTAGAAAACAGAGGAAGAATTACGATCGTCAGATGACGAAAGTATAGGTTACTTGGTAGGTCCTTTACAGATCGGACGTGTGTGGCACACCACCATTAACATTGTATTATTTTATATTTTATTCGCGAGTTGCAATCACCGGCACTCGTAATCACATGATGTAAATGTGTTTTTAAACTATGTTTCTATCTCAGAATATAATTGTTGCTAATCCATGTATGTTTTATTTTGTGTCACTACTTATTTGTTAGATTGTTGTGTGTCTTGTTTTGGCAAAGAGAGGATCTGTAAATTGGAAAGACAGTCGTGCAGCACGAACCATCGACGTCTTCGGGTGCTGATCTCAAATACGAAATCCGATGATAAAAGGTGAAACTGTAAGAGTGCTATCATAATTAACATAAAGATGCCTTGCTCAAGCACATAAAAAAGCGAAGTTTGTAGAACATCAAACATAATTAATTTTGCGTTCTGTTATCTCTCTTCTGTGTGTGTAAAGTTCAGATACGAAAAAGAAAAAAAAAACTAAATAAAAAATTTATATTTGTAGTATGATGTACCAGAGAAGCACATTAAAAGTGTTTTAATTGAATTGATTCTGCATTATTTATCGTCCCCGTGTCCTTGATATTAATGCTGCTAAGTTTGGCCATCGTAAGGTAATTAGTTTACGTGTTATAACTTGTTAAATAGGGAAAGCTTAATAATAACCATCTGGTATATACATTTTCGTAATATGTATGGATTCCTCTAAATGTTATGCCTTATATAACTTAAACACAACGGTATTAATCATTAATCCAATTACTGAGATCGAAATCAATCTTGCTGTCACGGTCGTACCAGACGGCGACGTAGGTGTAGCAAAACGTGCTTGACTAACGTGAGCCGGAGCTCCCTGCGGCATGAAACGTTTCACCTCACTTTATCTCGGTGCATTACGACCTGTAAAAACGGGACAACACCACAAGTCGCAAACTGCAGTGATGACCCTTAGGTAAACGACGGCTCTAAAGGGAGCTGTTGAGGAGATGTCTCCGAGAAATACGTAAACAGAGGGTTCATATCAGAAGAAAGGGATTCGACAAACATATTTTCCTCATTACTCTTCAGAGAATACAACTTCCGCCGGAGATTCTTGATGGCTCGTGTATGACGCCATCTGACAGTAGGAGGGGACGGGTGCGAAGGTGTGGGGATATAGAAGCCAGCCGCCTCTGCGTCCCAGGCTGTAGTCGACATGTGGAACCCCGTCGCTGTGCTCGCCATACTCCTGGCGGCTGCTCCTGCGAGCGTGCTGTGCACTGGTAAGTCTGACAGAACTCTTAGAAACCTGCTTAGCACCAGCGTAGCAAGTGAATGGTCTGATTAGGTGTGAGCCGTTTGAGAACCGTGACGAGATGTCACGGTTGGTTCTCTGTGTTTCCTCCTTTCCTTTTGAAATTCCCACTTCGCGCGGCAGTTTTCTTACCCTAGCCAGAGACGCTGTGGCGTTGCTGCGGCCCGCTGCCTGCCGTGTTTGCGGGAGAACGTCTTTCGGGAGGAGGAACTCTGATTTCAGACGTCTGGGAGCGTACAGGAGGCCACGCCGTTTTGTTGACGGTTCGACGTGACTCGCATCAGGTGTGATGCAAGGCCGTAATAGCAGCCTATGTTACTGTCTTGATCGCAGGTGGATCAAAGGAGATGAGGCCTGGTTGTCCATTGAAAGTCCTATCTTACAGATGTCATCGGACGTAGTCAGACGTTTTGACCATTATTTTCGTCATTTGCAAGCAACTAGGGAGGTCGGCGTCTGCAGTATTTCGGCGAAGATTATTTGTTTCGTCGGTGTGTAAATGATTGAACAAGGAGCAGTTTATTTAATTCTCACCTTTTGCTCGTGTTCTGCGTGTGCTGCTTTTGAGTGTAAACTTCACTCTCACCTTTGTCTGTTGGTTTTAAGCGCATCGTCAAATACTGAATCCAAGTATTGACTTACGATTAATTAGCTGGATTCTTTCTTTCCTCGTCACGACGCATTTTAAATGGCAAAGTAGACTTGTAGGCCTTAGCTTGCTACCTCATTTGTGTGACATCAATAACAGAACCTAACCTGTTTACTAATTAAGGCTAGTGGTAAACAAAGGTATTTAAGTATGTTGCTTTAAAACATTATCTGAAATGTGTCAATGTTTTATGTTGCGCTACTTTATTCTGGGGTATGAGCGGAAGTGTTGGCACGTCTGCCGTGTACGGGAATCCTGCTGGTTTTGATTGTTTTGGAAACTTTAATTGAGAGAGAAACCAGTGTGCTTTAATCTTGCCTTTGGTTAAGGCTATATTCGGGCTCTGGCATTTGTACTGCAAGCTGCAATATCATCCTGTTGTTTCATGGTTGTTTTGTTCTCAATCTAGGTGTTCGCATTAAACATGCTTTGGGCTGGGCGTTTCGCCCTTCAGCATTACACTTGGGTTTCAGCTGAGAGTTCAGTCTACTGACTGTCCATCGTAGGTAATGCTCAACCTGTCATCAGTTGATTTCAGAGCTGTAGTTAGTTGTAAATTGGTACTGGTTCCATTACCTTCTGACCAGGATTTTGGCTCGACGTTTGTCTTTAAATACTCCGCTAACCTGGTTAGCGTATGTTATGGCTAGTTTAATCACTGCTCCATAGCCCAACACAGTTTGTGGGCCGTCAGAAGCCGTGAGCCATGTATGTGTTGTGTATTTCTTTATTCTAGTCAATCTATAAGCATGCTATTCTTAATTTTGTTACTCTAGGTAGCCATTAAGTTGCCATCTTTAGGGTGGTTAGATGGAGTGCGGCTCCTTTGAGTATAGGTTTGTCAGTTTCTAATTTAGTGTTCTTCCACCAGTTTTTCTTTGAGCTTATGCGCATATACATATGTTTTTTACTGCTATTGAGCTGTACTTAATATTATATTGTAAAGAAAGGAACTAATTGGATGTTATCTGTCGCCGTAAGGTGTTGTGGACGGGGCACTTTCCTGTTAATAACCGTAATGTTTTAGTCAATGTGTAAACTTGCTACTTATTTTCCCTTTAAATGGAATGTGTCTGCCTTGATGATATAAGTGACTGTTTCATAACCAGTTCTTTAACGCGTTTACGCGCGTATTTATATTTATGGGAGAACTTAAATTGCGTTCGCCTGTGCAGAAAACTGAATCAGGTGTCTATTATTGTTATAGTGCTATTATCTGTCAAGTGTAACACGCGTCACTTCGTTCGTCAGTTATCAAGTGTTACAATAAATGCAAATTGCAGTGAATTGATACGCTATTTTAGATTGTTCCAGAGATTTCCTATCTCTGCATATAATATTTAATTGTTTCATATGACTGATTAAGCCTTTGTTCAAATATTGAAGGGATGTGCGCGTGTCTCAGTTTGAAGATAAATGTCTCCATAGGATGTTGCAACAGTGGGGATGGAGAAATGGGGCACTGGCAGCTAACAGGTTGATACATCTTGCTGCTCTCAAACCTTTGCATAAGAAATCTGAAGGTAGTAAAGTTGTACATTTTAGTAGGGATGAATTAATGACATGAAGATGATGACATGAGTTCTTTCCATTCTAATGAAGACTGAGGCACCTGGTGTTCCTGGGCTGTAGGATGGGAGGATTAAATACCATTGTGGAGCTGGAGGGGACAAAAAAGGAAAAATTTCTGACTACATGTGAAAGATATACAAGGATGTTTGGGAAAGTAAGGTCCGATTGGGTATGAAATGGAAACCACAATCAAAATCCAATGAAGCTTTGCAGAAATGTGTTGGGCAGTATCTCTAGTATATCCGTCGCGTCACGTCGCTCTTTTCAGTTCAATGCCCACAGTGGTGCGTAGAAAATAGTTTCTCCCGCCAAGTTTGAAAGCTTGACGAGAAATTTCGCCTGACGTCATGCAGCCCACATGACATAAAAGTCATGCGTTTTCTTCCTTATGCAATATTCTCGGCAGCAATCTCCACGGGCAGTGATGATGCTCTTGCTACGTTTTCGTTGGGAAGTGTTTGATCACCAACAATGCAGCCAGTAATTGTCTCCCACTGAGTAACGTCTCTGCTCACATGACTCACTGGCTAGGAGGAAAACATTTTCGCACAGACAACGAGCTGCAGACCAGCATAGTGTACAGACTTCCTTCTGTGACGAGGGTATGGGAAAGTTGGTGTGACGCTACGAGAGATGTCGAATTCGGAGCGGCGACTATGTCGAGAAGTAGCTGGAGGGCTTAGGTAACTGATGCGAGGTGATTTTCAGAGTGATTTTCATTTCGCGACCGAATGGACCTTACTTTCCGAACAGTCGTTGTATATGAGATGTAGGTAGGAGCACATAAAATGAGAGGTGGAGCGCCTGTCATTCGAGGATCTAGAGGAACAGTAAAATACTAGAAAAGCGTAGTCTATTAGCACAGGTGAGGATGCATCAATTGAAGATTTTTCATGTATGGATGATGGTCGTCGGATTTATTCCATGCCATTTGCTAGTTAGTAACATCCGCTGTTTTTGAGCTGGGGTTTATATTATATCGTTACTGCGGTAATTCTATTCTGTATGTAATCTGCTCCCAACTCTTCAGAGACAAATAGACGTGAGTTATTCGGTTGACTGTTAATTTGTAACCGTGAAAGCACACGAAGTGTGAATATCTCAAACTGATCTTTTCAGTGCTTCTATTCTCACTGCCTCATGCCGAAACTGTAAGCAATCCATATGGCGATGTTCTTCACGCCTTTAATTATTGTATACACGGGAAAAAGCTTTTGTTTACTTCGTGTCCGTTTGCAACCTTTTTATGATCTCTAGAATCATATTGTTGATTCTTGGGATAGAATCGCTATAATTATTCTCGTGTAACAATTCTGAATTTTATATTTGTTATAGCCACAAATGTTATTAAAGATCATTTCACCTCTGGCGCAACATGCAAAGTTCTTTCCTATGCTTCTATAGGATTCTTTGTCGCGACCTTGCAGGAGTACTTTTTCTCCTCGTTTTCGTATTATGAATAATTCATAACACATATTGGCAAAGAGTGCTGAAAATGGTCTCCGAGCTGAAAGTCCATACTGCTGCAAACGTCGTCGAACTGTTCGTGCAGATGGTTGTTGTCTTGCAAACGTCCCCATTTGTTGACTCAGGGATCGAGACGTGGCTGCACGATCCGTTACAGCCATGTGGTAAGATGCCTGTCATCTCGACTGCTAGTGATACGAGGCTGTTGGTATGCAGCACGGCGTTCCGTATTACCCTCCTCAACCGACCGATTCCATATTCTGGTAACAGCCATTGGATCTCAACCAACGTGAACTCAATGTCGCGATATGATAAACCACAATCGCGATAGGCTACAACCCGACCTCTATCAAAGTCGGAAACGTAATGGTAAGCATTTCTCCTTCTTACACGAGGCATCACAACAACGTTTTACCAGGCAACGCCGATCAACTGCTGTTCGTGTATGAGAAATCGGTTAGAAACTTTCCTCATGGCAGCACGTTGTAGGTGTCGCCACGGGTGCCAACCTTGTGTGAATGCTCTGAAAAGCTGATCATTTGCAGATCATAGCATCTTCTAGCTGTCGGTTAAATTTCGCGTCTGTAGCACATCATCTTCGTGGTGCAGCAATTTTAATGGCCAGTAGTCTAAATGCAGCCTCCGTTATAGATGAATTACATTTTTCGAAATTTCTCCCATAAACCGAAATCGACCATTTGGTTTCCCTACTACAGTCCGCACATGCTCATTCCATTTCGTATGGTTTCGCAACGTAACGCCGAGATATTTGACCGTCGTGACTGTGTCAGGCGGAGCACTACTAACACTGTATCTGAAGATTAAGGGTTTGTTTCTCCTACACTTGCGCATTAACTTATATTTTTCTACATTTAGAGACAGCTGCGATTCGTCACACTAACTAAAAATGTGTTCTAGGTCATCATGTATACTCCTGCAATCACTCACCAGCGATATCTTCACGAATACCACAGCGTCATCAGCAAATAGCTGCAAATTGCAGTCTACCATATCCACCACACCATTTATGTATACAGAAAGTAATAACGCATAGAAAATAGGAGCGGTCGTATCACACTTCCCTGAGGCACGCTTGTCTGTCATGAACACTCACCGTCGAGGACAACATACTGGGTTCTGTAAGCTAAAAGGTCTTCGAGACCTATTCCATATGTTCGTACCTTCGTCAATGGCCTGCAATGGGGCACCGTGTAAATTCCTTTCCGGAAATAAAAAAGTGAGCAAGATGTATGAGACAGGCGAAAGACCCTCAGACTTCAAGAAGAATATAATAATTCCAATCCCAAAGAAGGCAGGTGTTGACTGATGTGAAAATTACCGAACTATCAGTTTAATAAGTCACAGCTGCAAAATACTAACGCGATTTCTTAACAGACGAATTGAAAAACTGGTAGAAGCCGAACTCGGGTAAGATCAGTTCTGATTCCGTAGAAATATTGGAACACGTGAGGCAATACTGACCCTAAAACTTATCTTAGTAGAAAGATTAAGGAAAGGCAAACGTACGTTCCTAGAATTTATAGACTTAGAGAAAGCTTTTGACAATATTGACTGGAATACTCTCTTTCAAATTCTAAAGTTGGCAGGGATAAAATACAGGGAGCGAAAGGCTATTCACAATTTGTACAGAAACCAGATGGCAGTTATAAGAGTCGAGGAGCACGAAAGGGAAGTAGTGGTTGGGAAGGGAGTGAGACAGGGTTGTAGCCTCTCCCCGATGTTATTCAGTCTGTGTAATGAGCAAGCAGTAAAGGAAACAAAAGAAAAATTCGGAGTAGGTGTTAAAATCTATGTCAGAGACAGCAAAGGGCTTGTAAGAGCAGTTGAACGGAATGGACAGTGTCTTGAACGGGGGATATGAATATCAACAAAAGCAAATCGAGGATAATGGAATGTGGTCGAGGTAAATCAGGTGATGCTGAGGGAATTGGTCTAGGAAATGAGACACTTAAAGTAGTAAAGGAGTTTTACTATTTGGGGAACAAAATAACTGATGATGGTCGAAGTAGAGAGGATATAAAATGTAGACTGGCAATGGCAAGGAAAGCGTTTCTGAAGAAGGGAAATTTGTTAACTTCCTGTATAGATTTAAGTGTCAGGAAGTCGTTTCTGAAAGTATTTGTCTGGGGTGTAGCCATGTATGGAAGTGTAACATGGACGAAAAATAGTTTGGACAAGAAGAGAATAGTAGCTTTCGAAATGTGGTGCTACAGAAGAATGCTGAAGATTAGATGGGTAGATCACATAACTACTGAGGAGGTACTGAATAGGATTGGAGAGAAGAGAAGCTTGTGGCACAACTTGACCAGAAGAAGGTTTTGGTTGGTAGGACATGTTGTGAGGCATCAAGGGATCACCAATTTAGTATTGCAAGGCAGCGTGGAGGGTAAAAATCGTAGAGGGAGAGCAAGATGTATACACTAAGTAGATTCAGAAGGATGTAGGTTGCAGTAGTTACTCAGATATGAAGAAGCTCCCACAGGATAGAATAGCGTGGAGAGCTGCATCAAACCAGTCTCAGGACTGAAGACCACAACAACAACAACAAATAAAAAATATGGAATCTGCCTGTTGCCCTTCATAAGTTTCTCAGTCTAAAGAAAATTGAATATATTCGAAGATTACACTCAATGATTCGGCAGCAAACGGAAATTACGAATATTGGTCTGCTGTTTTGTGGGTCCATTCTTTGACCCTTCTTATGTTCGGGAGTCACTTGCGCTTTTTTCCCGTCGCTTGAGACTTTGCGTTCGGCGAGAGATTCGCGGTAAATGCAAGGCGGGCAAGGGGACACTGTCGTAGAGTACGCGTTGTAAAACCGAACTGGGATGTCATCTGCACCTGGTGACCTATCTGCTTTCAAATCTTTCAGTCGTTTCTCTAGGCCAGGGGTGATTATTACTATGTCGTCACTACAGAAGTACGTCAGATGTTCAAATGACGGTATGTTTCTACAGTTCTCCTGCGTGAACGATTTTTTGAACTCGGAATTTAAAACTTCGGATTTCGTATTTCTATCTTCAACTGCCACACCAGACTGGTCAACAAGGGGCTGGATGGAAACCGTAGACACAGGTAATCGATTTTACATGGGATCAGAATTTTCTCGGATTCTCTGCCAGATCTTTTGATATGGTATGACGGTGGTAGTTGTCGTATGCTTCGCGCATAGCTCTTTCCACACACGCACAAATCTACTACACTTTGCCTGCCGTCATTTGTGCGTTCTCTTCTGAATCGATAGTGCAACAGCCTCTGCTCACTCAGCATTTACCGAATTTCGTTGTTAAACCATGGTGTGTCTTTTCCGTCCCTAATCCACTTACTATGCATCTAACTCTCGGAACCACTATATACAGTCAGCTTAAATTTCACCCAAAGTTCTTCGACGTCCATCTCACTGTAACTAAATGATGCCAGTTCACTGCCTTCTTGACTGATTTATTGTATTTAATAACCACAGTTTCTGTAATGACATCATGGTCGCTAATCTCCTTTTCTGTACTGACGTTGCTTTCTTCTGCACTGGATGGTGAAAACCCTGGTCACTAAGATATAAGTCAGTGTGCGTCTGCTTGCTCCAAACTGAGTGACCGAGACGTTCATCCGACTTCCGTTGTACCAAAACATCTAAAAATGGCATCGTTCCCTCTTTATCTGTCTCGACGGCGAACAGGATATTTGGGTGCATACTGTTCGTACGTTCATGGAAGTCCTAAAGAGCTTCTACATCGCGTGGCCAGAATATAAACGTGTCGTCAACATGGCGATAAAATGAAGATTTCCATCTTCAAGCAAGAAAATTTAATACATACAAAATGTTCCATAAAAATGTTGGCCGTTGCTACAGACATCGGAGAACTCATAACCATTCACTCCGTAATTTCATGACATTTACTGCCAGACAAGAAATAGGTGGTCGTCATAACATATAGTAACAACTTCGTCGTTTCAGAAAAAAATGCTCTGCCTACATTCCACTGGAACTTTTTTAAATAGCGAGATCGCATCCAGGCTGACTGAAGTATCTTTCGGGCCTACTCCAAACTGTTTAATTTTCTCAACGAACATCTGAGAGTTATGATGTGATGGTCACAGCGGCCAACTGTTGGAGTCATCCATTTAGTTAAATATTTGGCCAGCCTGTAGGTAGGAGAACTAATAACGCTAAGAATTGGCAGCTACATCTACATTATTACGCTGTTATTCACAATTAAGTGCCTGAAAGAGGGCTCAATGAACCACCTTCAAGCTGTCTCTCTACCGTTCCACTGTGGAACGGCGCGCGGGGAAAACAAGCACTTAAATTTTTCTATGCGAGCCCTGATTTCTCTTATTTTATAGTGATGATCATTTTTCCCTATGTACGTGGGTGCCAACAGAATGATTTTGCAATCGGTATCAGTGGGATACCTTCCTCGTGGGCCTTAGCTAATCCTTACAGTCTATCAGGTTTAAGAGCTGACACCCTCTGGTAGGCCAGAATTCTTCATGGACTCCACAGTTTTTCTGCTGCGTGACAAAGCTCGGTCCAGTTTTAGGCGTTTTTAAGTGCTATCTTCTAACAACGATGTCACTTTGCTGTCATATTCACTGGTATTAAGAACATCCGTGGCATTTCCCTTTTCAGTAGGATGTACTACAAAATCTTCATCTTTCCGCAAGCCACGGACCTCTGTATGTGTGGTCTTCTGATGTGAGATATGGAATGCTTGGCTGAGGCTAAAATGCGAGTGGTTCTAAGTCCTACCTCGTCGGAGTCGCCTTGTGAGAGATGCCGCACCGCCTGTTCCCCCCCCCCCCCCCCCCCCCCCCTCCGATGGACTCCACTGAAGGTACGGTGCGTAGTAGCGAAATTCAGTCCTTTATTAAGTCCCTTGATGGCTCCTGCGTCCAGGTTCTTCTCCGACAAGTTGATGATAGTGCCTGCCGTTCCATGAGATGACACCGATCGTTGTGTGGTTTCAAGACGATTTGTTTCTTTGTTTGTTTAGCCATTGTATTGCTATGATGAATTCCTTGATGAACTGCCATCTAGATATCGATCCACTCCCAGTCGAGAGATGAGTCAACTGCAGACAAAATGTATATTTAAACTGTGTTCATTAGTATCCATTTCATTATTTCCTCTTGCCGACCTTATGTGATGTTTAACCACAGCTAACACGGGCGCGATCTCCTTATCCTGATAGCGTTGCAGAAATGCCAAATCACTCCAGAGCTGTGCATATTTCGAGCGCCGCTTCTCTAGTTGACGAACCTGGCACGCAATGTGCAGAACATCTGCTGCATATTTAAAAACGGGAACTGGAAAGATCTACAATTGCTGAGCACAATCTCACAAACAAATATAAAATACTATTTGACGAAACAAAAGTTTTGTCCCAGGCTTCTACAGACTGGGATTCTGTACGTAAGGAGGCTGTAAAAATAAGAATGTGTGAGAATTTCTTCGACCGCGACAGTGGATATGATCTTAGCGGTGCATGGAAACGAGCTTTCGATGTAAAGAAGATCCAGAGAGATTCGTCGGAAAGTTTACGCTGCGACCGGAGTAGTGACGCAACCAGCGCGTACGTTGACACCGTCTGCGACGGCATTACGTAATTACCGACTAATCAGAAGCCGCTTAAGGGATATATAAGGCCACGACAGCACCAGTTTTGACAAGTAAATTCCTCTTGAGCATGAGGATGACGGAAAGCGTCTAAACGTAGAGATTTTACCCTGATTTGAAGAAGACTGGAAATGTTTTATACAACAGCCCCTCTTGAAAGAGTTCATTCTCATCCCACAAACTGTTGCCAAAGCTATTTTTGTTCTTGTGGTTTGAAGCAGCTCACCATGAGACCGTATCCCGTGCAATACCCTTAATCTCGAAATAACTACTGCAGCTTACATTAGCTTGAAGTTGCCTTCTGTATTCATACCTTGGTCTCCCTCTGAAATTTTAGCTTCCCACATTCCCCTCCAACATCATGTTGTCGATTCCTTCATAACTCACGGCTTCATGTTTCTTTTAGTCAAGATATGTCATAATTTTTTCTCCCGAATTCGATTCAGTAATCCCTTATTAGCGTCTCGATCAGGATCCATGAATAATTAGATGTACAGTTTCTAGCAATGTATGAAAGGTCTCGATAAAACAAAATCTGTCCTTGGAAATTCATACGAGCAAAATTTATTTCTGAAAATTAAAACCGTCTATCGCCTAAAGCTCTTCATGAGTTAAGATGTTCTTTCTGTTTTAACTGTAACTAATTCTTAAATTTTTTCAAGATTTTAAACATGGCTGATACAGCAAGTGTTGAAATTCTTCGCTGTAAATGATGACACCCAAAACAGTTGCAGGATAAAGATTTATTAAAATTCTTGACCAAGGTTTCGGCATATATAAATATACCTTCATCAGAAGTAAAATATCTAAAATTACATCCTGCAATGGAGATTAATAAAATAATTGTGCCAAAGGCGTCGTCAGTAGTTAATTTTTTTTATTTACGTGCTGCAGCTATTTCAAACAAAATAGGTCCATTGAGGTACATGTTAAAAACGAACGGTTTAAATAACAAAGGTAGTAATGCTCATCGAAGCTCCGATGGTTAAAATAACGTGAGGATCATCTCCTGAGATAATCATGAAACAGAAGTTAATACGGAGTGCCGGCGGTTCCTAAATTTCTTCCGTGCTGCAGAGCATTTCGTGCATCATTAATTTTAAGTGGACGTATGTCGTTTCTACAGCATATCGTACTGGTCAGATGGTGTGTGGCTGACAGGAATGTTTCGTTGTAGAGGTGTACAGAACGATAGATTAGTAGTTTTGAATTTTGTTTGTATTCATGATTGAGTCCTGTTGTCATTACCCAGCGTTGATTGTTAAGTAAAATGTAAATCCTGCGTCATAATACATTAGTATATGAAATGACCAGCCACCTACACATAAATTATATTTGCTTGGAGGGAACCATCGTCAATATGTCCGAACATTGTCAATGGAGTGAGGCACTGTCCTGTTAAAAAGGGTCAAAATTTTCCTTAACCAATTTCAAATTTGGATTTCATCGTGGCAGAGGAAGCGGTGGTGTAGCGTTTTTGAATGGGTCCTAAATGGATTTTGCCATGTTTTTTGCTTAACATTGCATTGCTCCACTGTCCTGTACACACTCCAGAATAATTTGACTCTGAAGTTCAGTTCCTTTTGATTTGATAGGACGCTAGAAATCTTACATGCGCACCCATTTATAACAACCTACACTCCTTCGTGATCGATTTAGTCAGTAAGGGCAACGTGTGGGGGGGGGGGGGGGGGGGGTGGGGGGGGGAACCATGGCCAGGGTTTGAGCAACTTTGATGCAAGTGCGTTTGCCCCAGACGCACCTCAACGTAGTATTAATGAAGCCCTGCTCCCACCCAGCGCTGTCAAAGATTCTGTAGCGTAAGGTTGCTAATTTCCAACACATCCATTACGAAACTCTAGGAAATCCAAGGTCGCCAAGTAGTTCATCACCCGAGACCCGCATGCCACGTCTTTAAGATCACACAGCACGTCTTTGATGCAGCGGGGACTGCCGTGGTTTGGAGGGCTCAAAGGATGCTTCAGGTGACTCTTCTGCTGATTGTCCGTGTGGAAACTTGAGGTCAACATTTAGCAACGTTATTGACCACCAGCTTTTAACAAATCTGTATTTGATGTAGTATTATGGATGAGTAGGGGTGAGTGATGTATCTTAGAACTTACCAAACTTTTGCTCTTTGAGAGAAGTTTAATGTATTTTCTTATTCAGTTTTTGAGTAATGATATTCAACTTTTATGTAGTTCTGCTTCTCCCGCAATTACAAATATTGCTCCTGAAAATAAGGGTTTTTCGAAACATGAAATACATAGAATAAGATTTTCACTGTGCAGCGTAGTGTGCGCTGATATGAAACTTCCTGGCAGATTAAAACTGTGTACCCGACCGAGACTCGAACTCGGGACGTTTACCTTTCGCGGGCAAGTGTTCTACCATCTGAGCTACCGAAGCACGACTCACGGCCGGTACTCACAGTTTTACTTCTGCCAGTATCCGTCTCCTACCTTCCAAACTTTACAGAAGCTCTCCTGTGAACCTTGCAGAACTATCACTCCTGAAAGAAAGGATGTTGCGAAGACATGGCTTAGTCACAGCCTGGGGGATGTTTCCAGAATGAGATTTTCACTCTGCAGCGGAGTGTGCGCTGATATGAAACTTTCCTGGCAGATTAAAACCGTGTGCCCGACCGAGACTCGAACTCGGGACCTTTGCCTTTCGCGGGCAAGTGTTCTACAATCTGAGCTACCGAAGCACGACTCACGGCCGGTCCTCACAGCTTTACTCTTGCAGTATCTCGTCTCCTACCTTCCAAACTTTACAGAAGGGTCCCGAGTTCGAGTCTCGGTCGGGCACACGGTTTTAATCTACCAGGAAGTTTCATATCAGCGCACACTGCTCTGCAGAGTGAAAATCTCATTCTGGAAACATTCCCCAGGCTGTGTCTAAGCCATGTCTCCACAGTATCCTTTGTTTCATGAGTGCTAGTTCTGCAAGGTTCGCATGAGAGCTTCTGTAAAGTTTGGAAGGTAGGAGACGAGATACTGGTAGAAGGAAAGCTGTGAGGACCGGGCTGAGTTGTGCTTCGGTAGCTCAGATTGTAGAGCACTTGCTCGCGAAATTCAAAGGTCCCGAGTTCGCGTCTCTGTCGGACACACAGTTTTAATCTGCCTGGAAGTTTCATGAAATCCATGGTTTTGTATCTGTTAAAAAAACTATGCACGGTGCAGCAACGTACCGTCTTCATTTCAAAACCAAATAGATCCCGATTTATTAATTCAAATTTTTTATTTTTTTAATAATTTAGGTACATATCTAAATCTGTTAAAAAAACTAAGCACGGTGCAGCAACGTAACGTCTTCATTCCAAAACCAAATAGATCCCGCTTTAGGAATTCAAACTTTTTATTTTTATTTTTTTTAATAATTTCGGTACATATCTAAAGTTGTGTTTTATACATCTTTGAGAGTATTATCAGGTATGTGAACACCCCCCCCCCCCCCCCCGCCCCATTGCCCAAGCACTGAATAAGAGGATGTCTGGCGTTTCTCATGATCCGTACCAGCATGGGAATTTCTGCCCGGACGTTGGCCTTTGGTTCTGGTACCATCCTTGGACGGTTGACATAAAGGCTGGATTTAAAAAAAAAAGACTCGACAAAAAATGGCAAGGAGACAAATCGGAGCAGCGGACTGGTCACTCCAAATGATCCGCTACTGAGAACAGCCACCCATGCCCTTGATGTTATTGCTCCGTCCTGTTAGTACCAAGTGTTCCCCAAGTCCAATTCATCAAGACGTGGAAAAATAATTCCTCAAACCTGTTCACCTCATAATCATCTACATCAGCATCATTTACCTCCTATATTAACAGGTCCTTTACCTCTCCAATTTCTGCGATCCATTGCTTCCTTATTAAGGCTGGTGTATGTTGTACCGTGCATCATGTCGTCCAGAATCTGGAATCTCTTCCTTCCTCGCTTCATTTTCCCTTCTACATGACCTTCTAAAACTGTTTTCATCAGTCCGTTCACATACAGGTTCGAATTCACTGGCACCGGGCCCCACTTTTCTTCTGAGAAAACTGGAACCACATTATGACTTTAGATGACTGCAGAGGCCTTTGACGCAATTTTCGACGAATGATGTAGGCCCACCAGCACATGTTCTGTTGATTGGCGTATGCAGTAAAGTGAAAATGACCTTAACTGAAAAAAAAACAGCGTCCTGCGTTTTTCAAAAAGTGTCGCAGAAAAACTGAAGTCGCGCTTGGAGTGGCCAGCCCTCTCCTCCGGTTTGTCCCCTTACAATGCTTTTTTTTTTTAATTTTCTGTTTTTTGAATTGAAATCATGCGTTTAAATCAACCGCCCAAGGACAAAAAAAAGGTTCAAATGGCTCTGAGCACTATGGGACTCAACTGCTGTGGTCATCAGTCCCCTATAACTTAGAACTACTTAAACCTAACTAACCTAAGGACATCACATACACCCACGCCCGAGGTAGGATTCGAACCTGCGACCGTAGCAGCAGCGCGGCTCCGGATTGGAGCTCCTAGAACCGCACGACCACCGCGGCCGGCCGCCCAAGGACCCTTCAAGGCCTGAAGGTCAACATCCGGGAGAAAAGCGTACCCACTGCTGTGCTGCTATGCTCCGTGGTAAACGTCAGAAATCGGTTTATTCAGGGTATGGACAACCGGAATCGAAGCGCGAATATAGCTTCCATGGTGATTGCGGAGGTTATTATTACCCCTAATATTTTTTTTCATTAAATGCACGTTGATTTGAACTTGGGGCTGGCTAAGGGTTTTTCTCTATCCTCGGGCAGAGTTCAGCACGGCGTGGGCGCCAAAGCGTTTCTAAGGAAAGTGTGTGGGGGCGCGTACAAGCGCGGTCCCAGTTATAAGAACGCTTCGTACAGTGGATGGGTCGGCAGCCCATCCCCTGGTCGGTGTGCCTTAGGACCGGCCTCGTTATCGAGGGTGGCACCGGGCTCTGTCTAGTTCTAGCATTCCTGGTCATTGTGCTGCTTGTAAATATCTCCCGGAGGCGGTAAAGGGGCCCGTACGTGCGCAGCATTTAGTGTCAGCACTAGTTTGTCAAACCTTCAATATACTGAAGCGTCCTCACACCATCAATAATGTTGGGCCTTGCCCACTCGTCTCGTAGGGTGCCAAAGGGATGCTGCGTTCTCGGAATGCTATACAACAATTCAAGCAAGTAACATTAGTAGTTATATTGTAACAAATAAGCCCTCGGTCACAAGGGCTACTTGTACTGTGAAGAAGGGTTGCAACAAGACTCTTGTTGCAACCCTTGTTGACCGTACGAGCAGACCTTAGCGGCTCGCCATCTCACAAGTGTTCATGACGTCACCTTTCCAGCTTAGATCTTTTTTAATATGTGACTTGTAAGTACTACATCTGTTCGCATCAGTACAAACATTAATTTTATTAATCTACTATATACCTAATATTTTAGTACACTTAGTCTAATTCTGAAGACGACGCTCATAGTAGCGTCGAAACCGGGTCAATTTTGACTTAATATTTGTGATCGAGGGCTTATTTGTTACAATATAATTGTGACACGGTCACTGAACCTTAGCAGCTATGTTCGAAGTTTTACATTAGTAGTTTTATTTCAATAAAGCAAATTGACAATACTTAACTTGAAGATTTACGAGGAGTAGTCGCAAACGATGAGTGACATGTAATAATCTTATGTCAATCTGCAGGCTTTCGTGGCCTTAGTCACTGAAGTTAAAATCTTCTGGGTTATTAGGCCGCGTTATGTTCCTTCCAAAATGTTCGACGTTTCGACCCCTCTGCTGGGATCTTCCTATGGATCTTTTAGTGTCCACTACTTCTGAGGATGATCCCAGCAAAGAGGTCGAAACGTCGAACACTTTAGAAGAAACATGACTCAGCCTAATAACCCAGAAGGTATAACTTCAGTGGTATTCTTGCTATACACAAGGTTCAACAAGTCTGTCCACTAATGTCCGTGTACTGAGCCGATCTGAGCCCGAAGCTGGTGGGAGCGGCGCTTATATACACTTCTTGCAGGGGGCGCTCCTGTCGTGGAGTGGTCATAATCAACGCACCTTGGCCGACGTCGTTTCACCGCTGCCTCTGGTCTTCCGTTCTTCGTCCCCGCCCTTGTGGCTATGCCAGGACATACCTCTTTCCTCCGTACACCCTCCCCCCAGCGCCGCCCCAAAGCGACGTAATGTTGTTGTATACGGAGTGCGACCACGGAGGA
This sequence comes from Schistocerca gregaria, assembly GCF_023897955.1. Lineage (NCBI taxonomy): Eukaryota > Metazoa > Arthropoda > Insecta > Orthoptera > Acrididae > Schistocerca > Schistocerca gregaria. Next base: position 428,008,051 of record NC_064927.1, read on the forward strand.
GGATGTAGGAGCATCGTCGGGGAGGAAGCTGTGGCTGCAGGGGACGTCAATCTTCCGGCTGTACCCCGCCATACGGCCTGCGCTCTGACGGAAACGTCCCCCAGAAAACGACCAGAAGTGTACACGTCCACCTCCTGCTGCCATGAACCAGACGAAGAAGGCGGCGACTGCTGCGGTGTGGGCAGGTCCAGACCCATCGGTAGGACGAGAGGAGGCGAAGGCTCTGTCTCCATGGGGTTGTCCCGCGGTGTCGTGATGACACACTCTGGCGGCTGTTGTGGCCGCGCTGTCCTCTGGACTCGTGAATCTGAGGGAAGGTGAAGCTGCTTTTCATGGCGGTACTACAAGCCATCTGGACCTGAAAGAAGAGGCATGCAAGCACCAAGTCGACGGACAATCACGCCTCTGCTGCCGCTAAAAACCCTGTAAATGACAATATCATGCGGCGGGAAGCGATACTTGCGGCCTTCCTTCAGCACCGAATGTTGAGGAAGGTGGAGCAGTGTCCGATGGCGGCGGCCGTGAAGCATTTCCGGCGGCGATGGTCCATCTCATTGGTGAGAGCTATTTAAGGCGACAAACAGTTGAAATGCTTGATCCCTGGTGTATGCGGAGCGAAGTTTAGCCGTCTGCATGTTGAAGGTTAAAACAAATCGTTCCGCTTCGCCGTTTGACTGTGGATGGAACAGTACTAAATGGGACTTAACATCTGAGGTCATCAGCCCCCTAGACTTAGCACTACTTAAACCTAACTAACCTAAGGACATCACACGCATACATGCCCGAGGCAGCATTCGAACCTGGGACCGTAGCACCAGCGCGGTTTCGGGCTGAAGTGCCTAGAACCGCTCGGCTACAGCGGCTGTGGAACGGTGCACTAGTTAGATGGTGTGTGCCATTGCGTTCATAGACTGTTTCAAATTCATTTGACGTGAACTGATGCCCGCTACCCATGTGGAGCACGTGTTCGTCTCACCGCGGACCTCTAGACTGAGCCACACACAACTGATTTCATCAAACTGATTTCACGTGCCTGGAAATGGCGTTGACGCAACGTCGAAACTAGTAGAGAAGTAAATAAAAAAATCTTAAGTACAGCTGCAGGATTTTCATTTTTACTAAAAATTATACTAGCTGTGACCCACTTTCGTCCCGATTAAATATGAGTGTGCGAAGACTTAAAGTAGTAGACAATTTTTGCAGTATAGACTCTTGGTCGTGATCTGGGACGCGGAATTCACCTTCTCCGTGGGCCCCGTTAGCTTTTGTAACACACGTACCGTCTGCAGTTGTTGAGGTCGCTGTCCGCCTTGGTATGTTTTGGCAGCGGTGCGAGGCGAGATACCAGCGATGAGGCCGGAATAGGTGCTTTCGGTTAGACGTGTGAGATCTCGTCTTAAAAGGCGCTCTGGTAGACGATGGCGTAGCCATGGCTCCGATATTTGCTCTCCTGCCCGCATGTTACTAATATCTCCCGCACATCGCAGTCGGCATGTCAGAAATACTTGTGCATCTAAATTACTCGAATACTGCCGTGTATTAGTTGACAGGTGAAGTTCTTCACCTTTCCGCTGACTTTGCCCCTCTCTTTCTGGCAAATGTGTAGTAGTCCCATGACTTACAAATCCGCAGTGAGTGAGTTTATCGTTACATCGTTTTTAGTGCTCTGGTCTCCGTGTGGGATTATTAGTAATGAATCAGAATCACAATTATTTAATCACACTATTGAAAAATTATTTGTTTGTGTCGGTTCCACGTCGGACGCATACAAAAGTAAGAGGTTAAACAGAAAATAATTAAAAATAAATACGCACATCATCAAAAACTTGTGCTTAACGCTCAACTTCGTCGTAATTAATGTGTCTGTCGAAGATTACCACATCGCTCAAATGAGATTTATGACGATGTCCCAGATGAGAACTAATATGATTGTACCGAGATAGGTGGCGCAGTGGTTAGCACACAGGACTCGCATTCGGGAGGACGACGGTTGAATCCCGCGTCCGGCCACCCTGATTTAGGTTTTCCGTGATTTCCCTAAATCGCTCTAGACAAATGCTGGGATGGTTCCTTTGAAAAGGCGCCGCCGAATTCCTTCCCTAATCCTATCAGACCGATGACCTCGCTGTCTGGTCTCCTCCCCCCAAGCAAACCAAAACTAATATGATTGTTTCGTGTAGTAGTTATCGCATACGCTAAGGCTTCTGATAATCTGTTTCAGATGCCGCCTGCTCCCCCGAAGAAATGGATGATCCACAGATCAAATGCGCATGTGTCCTGAAAGGGTACGGTTCAGAAGAGGACAAAGCGCAGTGTTTGGGACTCGAAACTGTCGAGGGTAAGTCCGACAGCACGGAGCCACATGCTGTTCTTTCGGCCCCACCTCATATGTTTCCTTCAACAACACAGTGTTAACACCTAAGTTTGTTCTGCTAGAAAGAATAGAAGTATTTCTGATGCCTGCACATGTGGGCAATAGTTTGTAATATCTCTGATGCCAATATTTTGATTTCGGAGCCGTTCACAATTTGAGGACGTCGTATTAAGTAGGAAACATCACAGGACTTTGTAGTCTTCCAATTGAGCATTTAAGCTCTGTCTCCCTACTACAAGAACAAAATCTAAACTTCTTCGCATCATAAAATACTTAGTATTTGTCCATTAGGCACTTTTTACTGGACTTGAAATTATCTGCAGTCAGTCGACCTACTCCCGTAAGAATTCGGTCAATGTGAGTGCATCCGCACTGAAGATCATTGGCTGGTAAGCCTTATCTATACGAAGATACCACACGTGCTCGTTGAGCTCTGAGACAGCTAACAAGCAGGGATGTTTATTCTCTGAGTATCTTCTCATTCCATGAGCTCTTCCACCTGTTCTGTTCGATGCGGTCGCACATTCTCGTCCATAAAAGTGATGTCGGGGTCGAAAGGGTTCGAGAAAAGATGCATACAGGCGATGAACATAGTGTCACAATAACATTGGTAACATTGACTGGAGACTGACCGTGTTCTTGCAAAGCTTCACAGCTAGATCCACCGATGTACGAGCCCCCTCGCCCTAAATGGAAAGCTTAGCCAAATCTCCTAGCAATTTTTTTGCGAATACAGGAATTTGTACTTGATTTTGACTCATTATAAAGGCTGTTTCCTCGAACTCTATGATGCACTTTTTAATAGGCTAAGCATCACTGTTGCTAAAACAGCGCCACCAACGTCATAAAAGGGTGGAGAGAATTCACATTAATTGCGGAAGTGTTGAGAATTTTGCTTCGTTTTTCTATTTTGTTTCTGAATTGGAAGTTTAATCTGCTTTGTTGTCTCGTAACTCTTCTATCGCTGCGCATTTGTGTTGTAGCGGCTTCACAATAATAATAATAAGGTAACAGAAGTATTCAGCAATGATATAAATATGACTTTTGGAACAGACAAATGTAAGAAAAATAGCATAGTCAAGGGAAAACACACTAAACAAGAAAATTACATATTGGATAACCACAGTGACTGCATAGAAGCGATGGAAAAACAGACGCCTATAAATATCTAGGATACAGACAAAAGATAGGAATAGATAACACAAATATTAAAGAAGAACTAAAAGAAAAATATAGACAAAGTCTAACAAAAATACTGAAAACCGAACTGACAGCAAGAAACAAGACAAAAGCTATAAATACTTATGCTATACCAATATTGACCTACTCATTTGGAGTAGTGAAATGGAGTAACACAGACCTTGAAGCACTCAATACACTTACACGATCACAATGCCACAAATATAGAATACATCACAAACATTCAGCAACAGAAAGATTCACATTAAGCAGAAAGGAAGGAGGAAGGATATTTATCGACATAAAAAAGCTACGTTATGGAGAGGTGTACAATTTAAGAAAATTCTTTAAAGAACGAGCAGAAACTAGCAAAATACTCAAAGCAATCACTCATATAAATACATCGGCTACACAACTGCAATTTCATAACCACTTCTACAACAATTTAGATCACATAACATCAACAGATACGAAGAAACTAAATTGGAAAAATAAAACACTACATGGCAAGCACCCGTATCATCTAACACAGCCACACATCGATCAAGACGCATCCAACATATGACTAAGAAAAAGCAATATATACAGTGAGACGGAAAGATTCATGATTGCAATACAGGATCAAACAATAAACACCAGATATTACAACAAGCATATTATTAAAGATCCCAATATCACAACACATAATTGCAGACTTTGCAAACAACAAATAGAAACAGTAGATCACATCACAAGCGGATGTACAATACTAGCAAATACATAATACCCCAGAAGACATGACAATGTAGCAAAAATAATACATCAACAACCTGCCGTACAACATAAACTAGTAAAACAACACGTTTCCACATACAAGTATGCACCACAAAATGTACTGGAGAATGATGAATACAAATTATACTGGAACAGTACCATTATAACAGATACAACAACACCACATAACAAACCTGACATCATACTCACCAATAAAAAGAAGAAATTAACACAACTAATCGAAATATCCATACCCAATACAACAAATATACAGAAGAAAACAGGAGAAAAAATTGAAAAATACATCCAACAGGCTAAGGAAGTCAAGGACATGTGGCATCAGGATAAATTTGACATTACACCAAATATACTATCAACTACAGGAGTCATACCACACAATATCCACCAGTACATCAACGCAATACAGCTACATCCAATCGTATATACAACCACAGAAATCTGTAATTATTGATACATGTTCAACTACCGGAAATTTTCTAAATGCATTGTAACATATACCATACAGTTAAAAGGAAGTCACGCTTGATCAAGGTCCGCGTCACTTTCCATTTTTTACCAGACATAAAGTCTGAGAAAGGCAAGAAATAATAATAATAATAATCAGCAACAGAAGCAGCAGCAACGTTATTATACCCTTCACATTCTATGCCGTTGTTAATTCTTAACACATATTTTTTAATGTCGAACAAATACCAACCAATTTTGGAGTAATTACGTTTCTCATATTACTGTCTATACCCAAAACACTGCAGAGTGCTACACATTCCGCTTTTGAAAACGACTCTTCAATGAATAACTTCTTACCGTCAAGTTCGCCGTCTTTGAAAGAAAAATAAAGCCAAAGAATTCTCTAAAGCTTTTCAGATTTTTTTCTGTCATCTGCTACTTTTGGGAAAATTAACTTTTGTACAGTTTTAATGAGTTTCACTTGTACACAGCTTATATTTCAATTTCCCCTAGCGGTTTCGCCTAGCGTTCCTTTTATAAATAAATTGTCAACTTTCTCCGCTCTTCACAACGTTCAAACCAGCCAAAAGGAATCAGCTCTGTTGTTGTTGTGGTCACCATCCGAAGGTTGGTTTAATGCAGTTCTCTATGCTACTTTATCCTGTGCGAGCCTTTTCATCTCCAAGTAACTATTGCAACCTACATCGCTCTCAATCTCTCAATCTCTTTACTGTATTCATCTCTTGGTCTCCGTTTACGATTTTAACCCCTCCCCCGCTTCCCTCCAGTGCTAGACTGAAGATCCCTTGATGTATCAGAATGTGTCTCTCAAACGATCACTTCTTTTGGTCAGGTTGTACCACAAATTTCTCTTCTCCCCAAGTATGTTCAGTACCTCCTCATTAGTTACGTGATCTACCCATCTAGTATTCAGCAGTGTTCTGTAGCACTACATTTCAAATGCTTTTATTCTCTTCTTGTCTAAAGTATTTACCGTCCATGTCTCACTTCGATAGATGGCTACACTCCATACAAATACTTTGGGAAAGGACTTCCTGATATTTAAATCTAAACTCGACGTTAACAAATTTCTCTTCTTCAGAAATGCTTTCCTTGCCATTGCCAATCTGCATTTTATATCCTCACTACTTCGACCATCATTAGTTATTTTGCTTCCCAAATAGCAAAATTCATTTACAACCTTAAGTGTCTCATTTCCTAAGCCAAGTCCTAGGCATCACATGGTTTAACTCGACTACTTTCCATTATCCGCGTTCTGCTTCTGTAAATGTTCATCTTATGTCCTTCTTTCAAGTTACTGCCCACTCCTTTCAACTGCTCTTTCAAGTCATTTGCTGTTTCTGCCAAAATTGCAATGTCATCGGAAAACCTCAAAGTTTTTATTTATTCTCCCTAGACTTTTTATTCCTACCCGAAATTTTTCTTTTGATTTCTTTACTGTTTGCTCAATACACAGACTGAATAACTTCGGGGATAGTCTACAACCCTGTCTCACTCCCTTCTCAACCACTGATTCCCTTACGTGCCCCGCGACTCTTATAACTGCCGTCTGGTTTCTGTATAAATAGTAAATAGCCTCTCTCTCTCTCTCTCTCTCTGTATTTTACCCCTGATACGTTTAGAACTTGAAAGAGAATATTCCTATCAACACTGTCAAAAGCTTTCCTTAAGCCTACAAGTGCTATAAACGTAGGTTTGTCTTTCCTTCACCTCTCTTCTAAGATAAGTCGTTCTGTCATTATTGCTTCTCGTGTTCCTACATTTCTCCGTAATCCAAACTGATCTTTCCGACGTCGGCTTCTACGAGTTTTTCCATTCTTCTGTAAATGATTCGTGTCAGTACTTCGCAGCCATGACTTATTAAATTGATCGTTCGTTAATTTTCACACCTGTCAGACCGGCTTTGCTTGCAACTGAGATTTTTATATTCTTCTCGAAGACTGAGGGTATTTCGCCTGTCTTGTACATCTTGCTCACCAGATGGAAGAGTTTTGCGTGGGTGGCTCTCCCAATCGAATCAGAAGCTCTAACGGAATGCTGTCTACTGCCAGGACCTTGTCCCATCTTAGGTCTTTCAGTGCTTTGTCAAATTCTTCACGCAGTATGATATCTCCCTTCTCATCTTCCTCTACGTTCTCTTGCATTTCCAAAATATTACCCTCAAGTGCATCTCCCTTGTATAGAACCTCTGTACATTGCTTCCTTCTTTCTGCTTTCCCTTCTTTGCTTAGGACTGATTTTCCACCTGAGCTCTTGATTTTCATACCGGTAGTTCTCTTTTCTCCAAAGCTCTTTTTAATTTTCCTGTAGGCAGTATCTATCTTACCGCTAGTGATATATACTTCTTCGACAGTACATTTGTCCTCTAGCCATTACTGTTTACCCATTTTGCACTTCCTGTCAGTCTTATTTTTTAGACGTTTGTGTTCGTTTTCGCCTGCTTCATTTATTACATTTTCATATTTTCTCCTCTCATCGATTAAATTGAATACGTTGTGTTACCGAAGGAGTTCTAATGGCCCTTGTCTTTTCACCTACTTGATCCTCTGTTGCGTTCACTATATCTTTCAATGCTACCCATTTTTCTTCTATATTCCTTTTGCCCTGTTCTTGTCAATCGTTTCCTAATGCTCCCCCTGAAAACCTCTACAGCCTCTGGTTCTTTCAGTTTATCCAGGTCTCATCTCCTTAAATTGCTACCTTTTGCAGTTTCATCAGTTTTCATCTGCAGTTCATAACCAATAAATTGTGGTCAGAGACCGCATCTGCCCTTGGAAATGTCTTACACTTTAAAATCTGGTTCTCAAATCTCTGTCTAATCATTATATAATCAGTCCTAAACCGTTCAGTGTCTCCAGGTATCTTCGACGTATACAACCTTCTCTTACGTTTCTTAAACCCAGTATTAGCTGTCATTAAATTATGCTCAGTGCAAAATTCTTTCAGGCGGCTTCCTCTTTAATTCCTCCTTCCAGTTCATATGCACCTACTACTTTTCCTTCTCTTCCTCTTCCTAGTATCGAATTCCAGTGCCCCATTACTATCAATAAATTTTCGGCTCACTTAACTATCTGAACAATTTCTTTGCTCTCATCATACGTTTCCTCAATCTCGTCATCTGCAGAGCTAGTTGACATGTAAACTTGTACTACTGTGGTGGGTGTGGGCTTCATGTTTATCTTGACTACAATAATGCTTCACTTGCTGTTCATAGTAGCTTACCGCGTTCCTATTTATTTACTCATTATTACATCTATTCCTGCATTATCCGTATTGATGTTGTATTTATAACCGAGTATTCACCTGACCTATTCCTCCTGCCAGCGAACTTAACTAATTCCCACCATATCTAACTTTAACCTATCCATTCCCCTTTTTAAATTTTCTGTTCTGTTCTACCTGCCAGATTAAGGGATCTGACATTCCATGCCCCGATCCGTAGAACGCCTGTTTTGTTTCCGCTGACGACGACGTCCTCCTGACTACTCCCCGCCCGGAGATCCGAATGGAGGACTATTTTACCTCCCGAATATTTTACCCACTAGGATGCCGTCATCGTTTAACAATACAGCAGATCTGCATGCCCTCGGGAGAAATTAGGGCTGGAGTTTCACCTTGCTTTCAACCGTTCGCAGTACCAGTATGGCAAGGCCGTTTTGGTTATTGTTACAAGGCCAGATCAGTTAATCATCCAGACTGTTGCCCCTGCAACTACTGAAAAAGGCTGCTGCCCCTCTTCAAGAACCACACGTTTCTCTGGCCTCTCAACAGATACTCCTCTGTTGCGGTTGCACCTAAGGTACGGCTATCTGTATCGCTGAGGCACGCAAGCCGCCCTACCATCGGCAAGGTCCATGGCTCATGGGGGCGGGGGTGGGGACGTGGGATTCAGTTATAATGTCCAAAATTAATATGTGGGTGAACTTGTTGTTTCGAGTTCCAGCTTGACGTTCCCCGCTACAACTTTCATGCTCGAACATATTTTGTTTCGTAAAATGTCTCTCTTTCGTCACGACACTTAAAAATTCATCTTCGTCGTGCTGCTACGGTTAACGGTAGCAAGAAAGGTGATTCATAGTCGTAGATCAAAAATCCACACCATCACACGTCGCTAAGTCGACGCCGCTGCCAGAATGTCGCTGAGAAGAGTGCGTCGTAAATGTCGTAGAAAGGCGCCAAAACTGCGTCGTCATTCGTTGGGCTGATCCCGGAAGAGTTCCCAAAATTTCTAGGAAAACAATTTAGATTCTGACATGAACTATTCATTATCGGCACAGTTACAAATTTTAATGTAATCGAAAGGAAGGAAACTAAATATGAGTCCAGTGCAAGTTGCATCTTCTCCGTGAACACAAAAATTAGTTTGCTTTATTTGGAAACTCTAGTGCGTCTTTAGCCCCTCTTGAGGAAGCACATGTTGTGTGGCCTCTCAGCAGATACCCCACCGTTGTGGTTGTACCTACAGTACGGCTATCTGTATCGCTGATGTTCACAAGCCGTCCTACCAACGGCAAGGTCCATGGTTCATAGTTACAAATATTACTTGCTTAATAGTGAGCTTGGAGGAACATTTACATCTGAACTTCTCATAAATAATTATTGGATTTTGGAACAGATAAAACGAGAATATAACAAAAATAGTAAGCAACAATTAAGACTTTTAATTTAATGCAATTTCGAAACAAAATTAACTTTAAAATTATTTTATAAGGTGATCAAATAGCTGAGAGATGGATGTCTCGGAAGGCAAAGTTTACAGGACGCCATATTGTATGTGTGTGTGTGTGTGTGTGTGTGTGTGTGTGTGTGTGCATGTTTGTTCTAAGCCACTGGTAGAGAGCAGGCAACATCTGCTCAAATGTTACACAAACAACCAACGATGAAGGTATCAAGTATCTCCCACGATGAAATTAGGGCTGCCATCCAAGTGCCAACAGGTTAATGGGTGGAAGAAAATTTGGTTACCCTCATGCCCTGGAAAAGGGGAACTACTCATTAAAGGCTGTTGAGCAACGATGGTCTTTGCTGAAAAGAGGAATACTCCGCTAATATGTCGACACTAGGAAATATACATAGGTACTTTCTTAGACGTGCAGGACAAAAAAGGAAATTATCTGGATTGAGATTAGGCATGTGGAATGTAAAGAATATAAAGGATAATTTGGAAAATATAATACGAGAATTGAAGAGGTGCATCGTTAATAATTGCCATGGGACGAGAAACTGAGCATGGAGTAAAGAAAATAATATACAAAAATGAACGTAAAAACGCAATAAGTGTTCGTTTAATATACAAGAAAGAAATGGATAGCAACCTTACGAAAGGAACAGTAATGAATCAAATTTACTAGTAAAGAAGGCTAGTAATGAAGTCTCTGTGGATATTTTAATCATTCGTGTTTACAAGAAGGCAAAAAGGAGCAGATTACATGAAAGAAAAAAAAGGAAACAGATGCATTATTTCAACAAACAGTAGAAATCTGTTAATAAAATAGAAAAAACGAACATAGGCTGTAATGATTTGACAGTGGAATGGCATAGTAGGTGAAATTTAAAAACGAATTTACTTCGCGAGCAAAGACGTGGGGAAAGGAAAACAAGAGTAAACTAAACCAATAGCGCCCTTATATCTGGATACTACGTGAGACAACCATTATCTAAGATTGTAGCCATGTAGAGCTCCTGAGGGGAGCGTAAGGTACCAGGTTGATTGTGGTCTCCAGTCAGAAGTCTGCTTAGGTGCTTCTCTCCGCACTAAACTATCCTAAGCAAGTCTCTTCATTTCTGCGCAACTAATGTTGTGTACATCTACCTGAACTTTGTTATTGTGATCAAGGATTGGTCTCATTCTACAATTTTTATCCTCTGTACCTCCATTCTTAATCAAATGAAGGATTTCTTGAGCTACAGATGTGTGACATACCAACTGATCACTTCCTTTATTCAAGTTGAAATAGAAATTTGATTATCCCGCTTTCGGTGCCGTACTACTTCATTATGTATCCGATCTACCCGTGGAATCTCCACCGCCCTTCCGTAGCAGTACATTTCAAAAGCATCCGGTTTTTTATAATCTCTTTATCATCAAAATTTCTCTCGTTTACAACTGCATACTCCACATAAAAGCGGTCTGATCTCGTAATGTGTTTTCCTCAGCATCACTTCATTTACTTTTACTACACCTCTTCACTACCGTTATCTTCCGCTGGTATTCATCGCATAAGTTATTTTCAAGACATGTTCAACTTATATTTCAGCTTATATGAATTCCCTGAGAGAATTACAACACCATTGGCAAACCTAAAAGTTTTTGTTTCTTCCCTCCTAACTTCAAATGCTTTTCATAATTTCTCAATAGCTTCCCTTATTGCTTGCTCAGTGTACGGTTTGAAAACACTGAGAATGAGCTAGAGCCTCGACTCATTTCCTGTCATGTCCTTCGATAGTCTGATTAAAGTACAAGGTGTAGGTGAACTTCCTCTCCTTTGCATTTTGTACCTGCTACAGATTTTAAACAGATATATTTCAGTTAATATTGTTAAATCTTTCTCTAAATATACAAATGCTGCATATATGGTTTAGCATGTTATCAATCGACCTTTTAAGGGACCTTGTAAGATCAGTATTGACATGTGTGTTCCTCCATTGCTCCACAACCCAAACTAAATTCCCTGCGGTGGATGTCTACAAGTTTTTTCCATTATCCTGTAAATACGCTATGGGATCAAAAGTGTCCGGACACCTGGCTGAAAATAGCTTACAAGTTCGTGGCGCCCTCCATCGGTAATGCTGGGATTCAATACGGTGTTGGCCCTCCCTTAGTCTGGATGACAGCCTCCACTCTCGCATGCTTACGTTCGATCAGGTGCTGGAAGGTTTCTTGGGTAATGGCACCACATTCTTCAAGAAAGTGCCGCACTGAGGAGAGGTCGGTGAGGCCTGGCACGAAGTCGCCGTCCCAAAACATCTCAGAGGTGTTTTATAGGATTCAGGTCAGGACCTTGTGCAGGCCAGTCCATTACAGGGCTGTTGTGTAACACTCCGCCACAGGCCGCGTATTATGATCAGGTCTCGATCGTTTTGAAAGATGCAGTCGCCATCCCCGAATTGCTCTGCAACAGTGGGAAGCAAGAAGGTACTTAAAACATCAATGTAGGCCTGTGCTGTGATAGTGCCACGCAAAACAACAAGGGATGCAAGCCCCATCCATGAAAACACGACCACACCATAACACCAACTCCTCTGAATTATGACACAAGTGACACCCACTAATCTGACGGCGTTGTAAGTCCGTGAGTTCCGCGGAACGTCCCATTCTGCTCTTTCACCGTGTCTAATGACTACTGTGGTGAATAATATGGAGTACCTGGCAGTAGACAGCAGCACAATGCACATAATATGAAAAACGTATGTTTTTGTTGGTTTCCAGATACTTTTGATCGCATAGTGTAATCCATCTAAATATTTTATAGACGTATCATATAATCCATCTAAATATTTTATAGGCGTATCATACAATGAGGCCCAAAGAAACTGGTACAGGCATGCTTATTCAAATATAGAGATATGAAAAAAGGCATAATACGACGCAGCTGCCGGCAACGCCTAAATGAGACAACAGGTGTCTGGCGCAGTTGTTAGATCGATTACTGCTGCTACAATGGCATGTTATCAAGATTTGAGTGAGTTTGGATGGTGTTATAGTCGGGGCACGATCGATGGGACACATCATCTTTGACGTAGCGATGACGTGGGATTTTCTCGTACGATCATTTCATGAGTGTACCGTGAATATCAGGAATCGGATAAGAGATCAAATCTCCGACCGCTGCGGCCGGAGAAAGATCGTGCAAGGACAGGACCAACGGCAACTGAAGAGAATCGTTCAACGTGACAGAGGTGCAACCCTTCCGCAAAATGCTGGGCCGTCAACAAGTGTCAGCGTGCGAACCTTTCAACAAAACATCACCGAAACCGGCTTTCGGAGTCAAAGGCCCATTCGTGTACTTTCCATGACTGCACGATGCAGAGCTTTACCCCTCGCCTGGGCCCGTCAACACCGACATTGGACTGTTGATGACTGGAAATATGTTTTCTGGTCGGACGAGTCTCGTTTCAAATTGTATCGAGCGGATGGACGGGTTCAAAATGGTTCAAATGGCTCTGAGCACTACGGGACTTAACATCTATGGTCATCAGTCCCTGAGAACTTAGAACTACTTAAACCTAACTAACCTAAGGACATCACACAACACCCAGCCTTCACGAAGCAGAGAAAATCCCTGACCCCACCGGGAATCGAACCCGGGAACCCGGGCGTGGAAAGGGAGAACGCTACCGCACGACTACGAGATATGGATGAACGGGAACGGCTATGGAGGCAACCTCATGCATCCATGAACTCTGCATGTCTGCAGGGGTCTGTTGACGCCGGTGAGGCTCTGTAATGGTGTGGTGCATATGCTGTTGGAGTGATATGGGACCTCTGATACGTCTAGATACGACTCTGACAGGTGAAACGTACTAAGCATCCTGTCTGATCACCAGCATCCACTCATGTCTATTGCGCATTCCGACCGACTTGGTCAATTCCAGATGGACAATGTGACACACCACACGTCCAGAATTGCTACAGAGTGACTCGAAGAACACTCTTCTGAGTTTTAACACTTCCGCTGCCCACCAAACTCCCCGGACATGAACATTATGGAGCCTATCTGGAATGCCTTGCAATGTGTTGTTCAGAAGAGATCTCCACCCCCTCTTAATCTTACAGATTTATGGACAGCCCTGCAACATTCATGGTGTCAGTTCCCTGCAGCACTACTTCGGACATTAGTCGAGTCCATGCCAAGTCGTGTTGCAGCACTTCTGCGTTCTCGCGGGGGCCCTACACGATATTTGGCAGGTATACCAGTTTCTTTGGCTCTTCAGTGTATTAGCCGTATGGTTCGGTGATCCTTAAACCTGTTTGCTCCTGCCTTCAGAAAAATGTTCAGATGTGTGTGAAATCTTATGGGACTAAACTGCTAAGGTCATCAAACCCTGAGCTTACACACTACTTTACCTAAATTATCCTAAGGACAAACACACACACTCATGCCCGAGGGAGGACTCGAACCTCCGCCGGGATGACTCCTGCCATCACTTGAATAGTAAATACTACATTTTGCTTTGTCTATCTCATATGCCTTGCATCCTAGACTGAGAAGTTCTCTCATGGCTACTTCTCCGAGACATGTCAGTAATTACGGCGGAATGCCTTTTACAACTGCTGGGTTGTATCGTCTTAAGGTCTTTATGCGCTTTGTCTAAGTTATCATACGGAACGACATGTTAAAACATACTTCTCTCAGATTCATAATACCGTCTTCAAGTTCATATCCCATGCATAGAGTTCTATACATACATTCCCTTTGGATCCTTCTCCTCTTGGCGTTTCACATTGTTCAACTCCAAACACATATTTTTCTGAAAGTAACCAAGAAGTGAAATACCAATTTTCATAGATTTATCTTTAAAATTTTTTAATACAACTAAATATTTTGTTAAAAGTTTTCAGCTACATATTTCACCTCCTGAGGGTTTCAATTTAGAATTTGGATTTTTAAATTTCCAGCCAAGAAGAGAAATGCCAATTTTCATAGATTCAAAAATGCTTGCATAATGATATATTTCCACAAAGAATTTCGTCTCCTTTTTCATCCCTATAGGGATAGAATTTCAGTCAATAATAACACAAGTATATTTATATCCAACCAAGAAGCCAAATGCAAATTTTCATAATGAAATAATTTCAAAAAACTTTACATCAGATCTTTCTATCCGTTAGGCGGCTGAATTTCCTTAAACACTGGAACATGTATTTTTTACTTCCAAACGAGAAGGCAAGTATTAAATTCACAGATGTAGCTTTAAGAATGCTTTAGTAGTTCTTTAATTTTGAATTATTCGTAAAAAGACTTTCACCTACTATTTTACCGCTTTACTGCGTGAATTTCCAAAAATGCTGAAACATGTGCGTTTTTTGTGACTTAGAAACAAAATACCAATAGCTGTACCTTCTAAACTACTCTAATAGGGACATATTTTCAAAAAGCTTTACGTATCCTGTTTCACCCATTTAGCAGTGGACTTTCGAACAGTCTCTTCTTAAACGATATCTACAGTATAAGACCAACACTATTTCCAAATTTCAGATGTGCAGTGAAGAAATTCGTAACCATCACTTGAATAGGTGACAGGCCCTAAGATATGCATTATAAGCATGAAACTCAAAGATAATTGCATAAAATTGGGTACACATACGTACTTCTACATTCAATAAGCGTAAGAGTGAAATGAAGCGCGAAGACGCTGAAGTTCTATTATTTTCATAATATTTAGTTAAAAGTCAAAGATATTAGTGTAAAGTGCATACACATATATACCTCTTAATTTAATATGTGTAATAGTGAAGGAAAGCCCAAAAAACTGTGTCAAGCTGCGTTATTTTCGTAAACATTACTTGAAAGTCAAACATATTTTGTAAAACTATATACAAAAACGTACCTGTGTATTTAATCAGCCAAGTTGTAGTATTTCCGAAGCCTCCTCTTGGAAGCCAAAGATATTTACACAAAATTAGATACTGAATTGTGTACACATACACTCACACAAACACAAACACACACACACACACACACGGAGAGAGAGGGAGAGAGAGGTGCACTTGATTAATGAATGCTAACTATCGAATTGTGACTTGCCTGACTTCGCTCAAACCAGACTTAATTCTGTATCAAATTTCACTTTAAGTGTAACAATTTCTCTCAAAACTTTAATACTTTTCCTAAAAACTGAAACAACTTCCCCCAAACTATATCAACTTCTTCTCAAAATTGTGTCAACTTGCCCTCTCAAAACTGAGTCAGTTGGCCTCTTAAACCGTATCAACTTACTCCAAAACTATATCTGTTTGCCCCAAAACTGTGTGAACTTACACCCACAACTGTATCAATTGTCCTCACCAATTGTAACTTCCTGTCCTCAAAACAGTATCACATTATCCGTATGGTGTAACCGGTTTCCCCAGATCTCTAGCAAACTGTCCTCCAGTTAATGATCAGTCACATATAAGCACAAAACGAATGGCCTTTTACATCGTTATGTTACTTGAAATTGTAACAAATGTCCCACAACGACAGTCAGTGGGCAGTGACGGTCAGTGGACTATGTTGTTCAGTTTACAGGTTGACCATCATTTCTCTGCATAATAATGGGTGGGGGCAATGACACAGATACATTGCATGTACCTCCGTAAGTGAATAATGTACTTGCTCATCATTTAAACATCTGCTCACGAAACATTTTTTCCTCTATTTCCAACTCCGCCTCAGCAACAAATTTCATCTCTCATAAATGTCGACATACAATTCAATGATTTATACATTACTGTATATTTCATATCTTCCCAACGGTGCCTTATCATTAAATGTCGTCTCTCACGTGCAACCAAACAATTTTAAAATCATAGCCTCTGTAACTGAAAACCACTGCACTGTAGGCTCAACTTTTTGCGCCATGTCAAAAAAAAAGTGTGAATACTTGGGGTTTATTATCACTAAAACACACCACACACACAACCACACACACACACACACACACACACACACACACACACACACATTAAATTTTTTCTTTGGGAAAATTATCGATCTGAATTATTACTGCTAAGTTAAAAAAGAACGTCATACTGGATCTTAGTCGTTAATAACACACACATCTCACAGACGTCAATGTTGAATATTGCCACTTACTGTCACACACACACGCTCACACACACACACACACACACACACACACACACACACACACAAAGACAGAGAGAGAGAGACAGAGGACGCATTTCAAGTCACCAATGTTACGTTGTGTGAAGCACACACAGAATATTACAAAATCTCAACCTGGAAATACTCTAAACGTAAAATTTACTACAACTTTTCTTTTTCATGTAATATATTTTACACACAATGCTTTTACAGTCAGTTCTATCACATACATTGTCTTTTATACCAGAGCATGTACGATGTATCAGTAAATTCGAAATGTGTACATGAAAACAATAAGTAAGGAGTACGTGAATTAACTTCAGCTACAATTTAATTTTTTTCATACACATTTGATGTGTTCACATTATATTAATTTTTAAATGTATCTGAATATATTCCAATAAAATCACCTGTCATCATTTTTCATGCAGTAATCTTCCCTTCTTTCTCAGGAAGTATCTAAACGTTTGTCATCTTGTGCAGATAAAACACGTTTATGTCATTTAAAAGTGGAAACAGCATGTTGATAGATTGTTTGCACTTCTTAAACCAATACACATTGTCTTTGACGTCAGTGGTTAATCTATTAACATTGCCTTATAGTGTTCACTCCGCACGTTATGCACCCAGACTCAGCCTTGTGAGAACAAATTCTTGCTCTGTGATCGACATATTTTATAACGTGTAATTACAATGAAATGCAGACCTTTAGCTGCGACGAGGCGTTGATAAATGTCAACGGGGACAGGTGAAAATTTGGGCCCTAACCGGGACTCAAACCCGGGATCTCCTACTGACATGGCAGACGCTCTGTCCGTATGAGCCTTTTTTTTACTCGCTATTTTTTATGGCACACGATCTATCCCATGGAGCCGTTTCTTATTTTTTTATTTTTTGTATTGTGTTCTTTTTTTGGCTTTCAGTACCAGGCAAGAGGAGGTAAAGAGGGCAGTGGTCGAAGATCCGAGGCCTGTCCGCAATGCCTCCCCCTTACCTGCCACTGAGTGGCTCCATCTTTCTCATGTAGTTCCATATATGCCTTAAACCGTAGAACAAAACAGAAGTAATAAGTAAGGTTAAGTAAATAACAGATTACCACTTCCAGTGGCATGGGAGTGCGTGCCAAGCAGTTGGCGGCAAAGAGGGAAGGGGTCAAGAATTCTGAGGCCTGCCCACGATGCCGCCCCCATACCTGTCACCCACTCACAATTCTCTTTGTATTTTTTTTTTTTTTTTTTACGTCTGTCAGCACCAGGTAAGCGGAGGAAAAGAGGGCAGGGATCGAAGACCCGAGGCCTGGCCACAATGCCTCCCCCATACCTGTACTGAGTAGCTACACTATTCCCATGTATTCCCATACATGCCTTAAACCATGGCCACGAGCCGTCGAGGACACAGAGAATGGTGCGACTGCAGGGACTTACCTCTGGCACGTTCCTCGTGAGACCCACATTTCCAACTTAATGTCCACACACTACATTTGTAATACCCCTGCCCACTATATTCATTACTCGCGCAGTCAGTCGACCTATTCCCGTAAGAGTTCGGGCAATGTGAGTGCGTCCGCCCTGAAGAAGATCATTGGCTGGTAAGCCTTATCTATATGAAGATAGCACACGTGCTCGTTGAGATCTGAGACAGCGAACAAGCAGGGATGTTTATTCGCTGAGTATCTTCTCATTCCATGAGCTCTTCCAACCTGTTCTGTTCGATGCGGTCGCACATTCTCATCCATAAAAGTGATGTCGGGGTCGAAAGGGTTCGAGAAATGATGCATACAGGGAATGAACATAGTGTCACAATAACATTGGTAACATTGACTGGAGACTGACCGTGTTCAACGGTTTGGATGTCAGTACGCCCACGCAATATGCCTCCCCAAACAATAGCACTTTGACCACCCAAACGATCATGTTCGACAATCCTCGGGGGTGCATTACTTGTTCGTAATTACTCCATAAGAGAGTACGTCCTGCATTGTCGAATGTGACCGTGACGTCAGCAGCCCACGACGTATTCGTGACTGAATGCCGTGTGTGGGTTTTTTTCCAGGACGCCAGCTGGAGCGAGTGAAGCGGTGGATCTTTCGAGAATCCAACAGCAACACAGGCCAGTGCAACAACCAGAACAACACGGTGTCCTGCGCGGAGACGTCTGCCAACGATGGTGAGTGCCCACATTTCCTTCAACAGTGGCTTCTGTGCAAGTCATACATAAACTTTCGCTTCCTGTATGATATATCATGCAGCGTAACTTGCTGTGACAGTGCGAGAGAGAGAGAGAGAGAGAGAGAGAAAGAGACAAAGATATTGTTTACTACTGTGTGGCAGTCAGCGCTCACATAATTATTCTTAGGGGATAGAACTTTTGTTCTTCTTAAGAGTAATTTTTTTTAGGAGAGGAGAGCCATTCTTGTGTGTAAAAATCGACTCCATTGCGAGTTTTTGATTCACATTGTAAAATATATGTGTATATGGAAGGAAATCAGTTAATAGAACAATAAAATGTTGTTCATTTCAAGAAGGTACGTGTTATTAGACAGCTAGCGATATACTTCTGTTGTGATTTACTAATAAACACCAGCTTGAGAACAGTTCCGACGGGAGCGTTCAGTTCTAGTGAAATAGTTCGATGTTTTCTTCGGAAAAGAAGTCACTTCATGGATCATTCAAATCCACAATAGTACCTGGACATTTCTCGGAACTGAAAGCAATCTGATTGCTATGCAGCAGAGCCCCGAAGAATATTTCTCCGTATTTTGGTTACCACTTTCAGCTCAACACGGTATCTGCAGCATCTGGAGCAGATTTCTACAACAGCGGAAGCGTGTAATCGCTATCAGTTTCACTCATCGCCCTGTGTACGCTGTATGTATTTACCCACAACAGTGAACAAACTGTTACCCACACACATAGAAAGAGAATACAGGATGGTGTGGGAAATATTTCAGTATAAATGTCAAGTAGAGCTAAACAGTAATTAGCCTAGTAGTAGCTGGGTGTATAATAACACGTACCTTCTTGAAATGAACAATATTTTATTGTTCTATTAACTGATTTCCTTCCATATACACATATATTTCACAATGTTAATCAAAAACTTTCAATGACGTCGATTTTTACACGTTTATTACTCTGTGGCAGTCAGCGCTCACATAATTATTCTTAGGGGATAGAGCTTTTGTTCCTCTTAAGAGTAAGTTTTTTTAGGAGAGGAGAGCCATTCTTGTGTGTAAAAATCGATGCCATTGCGAGTTTTTGATTCACATTGTAAAATATATGTGTATATGGAAGGAAATCAGTTAATAGAACAATAAAATATTGTTCATTTCAAGAAGGTACGTATTATTATACACCCAGCGATATAATTCTGTTGTGATTTACTAATAAACACGAGCTTGAGAATTGTTCCGAAGGGAGCGTTCAGTTCTAGTGAAATAGTTCGATGGTTAAATTATGTGAGCGCTGGCTGCTACAGAGTAATAAACAATATCTTTGTCTCTCTCTCTCTCTCTCTCTCTCTCTCTCTCTCTCTCGCACTGTCACAGCAAGTTACGCTGCATGATACATCATACCTGTTACTTTAAAATTGTCAAGAATTTTGTTTTAGTTAACATTTTCAAAAGGTTTCACTAAAATTACGCACGCAGCAAATATAGACTAGCTTTTTTACTTACCCTGTTTTCTAAGACACGCCGTAGGGTCAGATGGATGCTCGTTTTCTTATATTCCTCCACAACCAAAAAGCAAACTCCTTGACTAACTATTTTACAACATTGTGTTATTAAAATTATGTAGCAGTAGTATCACACATGTAAACTTTTGTGTGCAGTTTGAACAGAAATTTTTGTATTATTCTTGCAGATTTGGAAATTGCTTGTGACATATATATAGCTTGCGTTCTGAACAAAACAGTTTTCTCGTGACCAGCTTTACGAACATTTCAATAATTCGAAGGAATGTCTTTTACTCCAGGTGCATTGCGTCTTGCTTTGTCAGATTTTCCATAATATTATCCTCGAACTCATATTCCTTGTATAGTCGTCCTACACATGCATTCCACGTTGCAGCCGTCCTCTTCTTGCACGGTACTACACTACTGGCCATTAAAATTGCTACACCAAGAAGAAATGCAGATCACAAACTGGTATTCATTGGACTAATGTATTATACTAGAACTGACATGTGATTACATTTTCACGCAGTTTAGTTGCATAGACCCTGAGAAATCATTATCCAGAACAACCACCTCTGGCCGTCTGTGATACGTCTAGGCAATGAGGCAAACAGAGCTTGCATGGTGTGTACAGTTACAGCTGCCCATGCAGGTTCAACACGATACCACAGTTAATCAAAACTCGTAATATTTTTGAGCAGGGGTTTATCTATACGTTTGATGTCTTGCCATCCAACATCAGCGTAGTGTTTTCGGGAAGACTGTATCCCATATTAGTGTCATTTGACCATGGAAGGAACATAGGAAGGTTAGTTATTAAGTTTCTACTATCTCCTCGAAAAACTTTAACTGCAATCTTGAAATCTGCTGATGGTGTTAAACCTTTCTTCATACTCACCCTTCAATGTGACACATTTTTCCCAACGCTATATGAGATGATGGAGACCTTGGTTGAAGATGTATGCACTTTGGATGTTCAGGAACAGTCTGCCTAAGCTACCATCTACACGTCACTCAGGGTCTACGTAACATTCAGTTGTTTGTTTACTCGAAGAAAGGGGAAGCGGTTACTGGGCACCATTTTAGGTTAAAGCTGGGAGTGAAGCTAAATTTGGTTCTCCAAAGAGGCAGGTTGTGTAATCGGGTCAAATTTCCTTAAACGTCGTCGGAAATATCCGTAGTGTGCCCCTGAGACGATTTGCCCGGCACGAACACAGTCTGACAGTACTACCTCAAGGCACTCCCAAAAACCACTCAGGATCACCTTGCCTTTTCCGCGAATGTGAATCAACATGTTTCCACCTGTTTTCTTCCTTTTTCTCTTCGGCGTCAAAGTGATACACACACCACTCTTGTGTGGTGATTAGGTCGCTGTATCCATCATCTGGACAAGGTTGACAGAGTTGCAACATTCCGGTGTGGACAGCTGTGGACACAAGTTGGCACCGACCTTTTTCTTGTTAAAAATTTCGTGCACGTTATCGGAGAGAGACCGATGACTCATATACAGTTTTTCCACCACCACCTTGATTGATATTCTTCGGTCTTTGAACATCAACGCCTCCTCTATGAAACCCTGTTTGTCCAAAGAGATATGCCCTGCCACGTCGTTCCAAGGCATACATACTTGTTTGACAAGTCTGGAAACGTGTGCGCAACCGCACCCCTGTGTCTCATATCATAGGCGAGGTGGCCGTACATTTCAGCCAACTCAGTGTGGATTGTTGCAGCGTTTTTCTCGTTCTCGTTCAGAAAGCCATTCACTGTGTCAGTTTTCTCGCTGGTTTGATGAGGTCTGCCACGAATTACTCTCATGTGTCACCCTCCTAATATCAGAGTAGCACTTGTCACTTACGTCCTCAATTATTTGCTGGAAGTATTCCAATCTCTGTGTTCCTCTACAGTTTTTGCTCTCTACAGCTCTCTCTAGTACCCCGGAAATCATTCCCGTGTGTCTTAACAGACATCCAATCATCCTGTTCCTTCCCCTTGTCAGTGTTTTCCGCCTATTTCTTTCCTAGGCGATTCTACGCAGAACTCCTTCATTACTTACCTTATCAGTCCGCCTGATTTTCAACTTCCATTTATAGCACCCCATCTCAAATGCGTCAATTCTCTTCTGCTTTGGTTTTCCCAAAGTCCATGTTTCACTACCATACTGTGATGTGCTCCAAAGTTTTGGTAACAGATGGAACTCCGATGAGACCGAGTCGGGACAGTATTGAGGATGATCGCTGGCAGTGAACACAAGGTGTCGGATTTATGCACATTTCACAGTGCTCAGGTGTGGTCCGGAACTGTCGTGCTCAAGGAGAGTGCTCTGTGTGCAGACAGACTCTTACGCGTTTAGAAACGCGATTACAGCACGTTGTTTCTCAGGCACCGACGTATCTATGTTACACACCACCATGTTACGCGCTACAATTAGGAGTTCTCTGGCGGTAGAGGGTTGCAACTTGCGTTAGCGAAGTAAAGAAGTCGACTCAGAAATGTTCGTGACATGCAGTACCCCAAACGACATTGAGAGAGGAATAAAAAATGCGAAGAAATTATCCCCCAGCACGCCTTGGCACTAAATCGATTAGGGATGCGGAACACTGAGACTGAGGTGAATCAAGATCAATTACACAGCATAACTGGGAAACGTAAACTTTGTTTTGCAAAGTCATTTTCACACCAGGATTATTCCATTGATTTAAAGCTTTCCAGCTGACGTTAATGATCTCATTCCAGATACTTCGCAACATTCGTTGCTTCACTATTTCGATTCTTACTGTCTTGCCACTGCTACCTACTGACTTCCATAGCGCTATAAACAATCACTGAGCAATATACATTACATGTGGTGTCCCACAAGGATCCATCTTAGGGCCATTGCTTTTTCTTGTGTACATTAATGATCTCTCATCAGTTAACTGCCAGAAGCAGAGTTCGTTTTGTTTGCAGGTGACACAAGTATTGCAATAAATATTATGTCGAGTGTAGTTCTAGAAAGATCTGCTAATGATATTTTCATGGACATTAATAAATGGTGTAAAGCCAACACACTGACATTAAACTTCAAAAAGAGTCACTATATGCAATTCAAACCTGTAAGATATTTCCACCCAGCATATGCATAAAGTTTGAAGAAGAGCAGATATAAGAGGTTGACAGTCTTAAATTTCTGGGATTACAACTTGATAATAAATTCAGTTGGGAGGAGCACACCACAGAACTGCAGAAAGGCCTTAACAAATCTGTATTTGCAATTCGAGTGTTAGCAGACATAGGCGACATAAAAATGAAAACGCTTGCATACTTTGCCTACTTTCATTCCATGATGTCATATGGTATAATATTTTGGGGGAACTCTTCAAGTCAAACAAAAGTTTTCAGAGTCCAAAAGCTTCTAACACTTATTGTTTGTGGAGTACATTCACGGACGTTCTGTAGAAACCTCTTCAAAGAACTGGGTATACTAACTGCTGCCTCTCAGTATATTTACTCCTTAATGAAATTTGTCCTAAATAATAAATCTCTTTTTCCAACAAACAGCTCAGTTCATACATACAATACCAGGAACAAAAATGATCTGCACAAGGACTTAAAAGCACTTACTTTAGTTCAAAAAGGGGTCCACTACTCAGGAACATTCATCTTCAATAATTTGCCAACAAACATAAAAAATTTAGTTACAAATAAAGATCAGTTTAAAAGGAAAGACTTACTAGTGGTCAACTCCTTCTACTTCATTGACGAATTTTTTAATACAAACAAATGATGTATTGTATATATTCATAATATTTGTATTGTTATTTCAGCTTTACAAAAAATTTAAAAAAATTGGCATGTTCCACATTTACGATGATCTCCTCAGCTCGGATCTATGAAACGAAAAACTAACAAAGCAAAACAAAATGTCATCTCATGATGATTCGCTAGATGAGCTGAAACTGGTAATCGTAAAGAAAAAAAGTTCACCGTAATAAACTGTCAATAGTTGCAATGATGCCTAAAAAACCTTCACTACAGACATTTTATATTAATTTTTCGTTACATTTGTACTGTAAATGTAATTTCCTTAGATAGACTGATTTTTGTTCGTATGAGGATTGTTCCATTGCGTGCCAGGACACTGACCCTGACGCCAGCTCACGACGTGTTCCATCCTGAAAGTGTCCTGTTGCTGATTTTCAGGAACACATCAGCAGCGGCCCAGTTTGGTGGACCGGGTTTGCGAACCCGGGAGGATCTTCATGCAGGACTGCAACACCTGCCAGTGCAACACCCAAGGCACCGCAGCTATCTGCACGCAGAAGGTGTGCCACGAAAGTGAGTATCCACGACCTGTCTCTCCGGGAATAAGTAAAGGCAAAAATTACTCCGAAAGACAGATGCTCTCTAATTCTACGACACGAACATAAAGTGATACCCATTTCCACCGCTTTCAAAACCATCGTACATTATGCTGTAGATGAGTATATGCCAAGCAAGATAGTAAGAGATGGAAAAGAGCCACCGTGGTATAACAACCCAGTTGGAAAACTGCTACGGAAGCAAAGGGAACTTCACAGCAAACATAAACGTAGCCAAAGCCTTGCAGACAAACAATTTCACGAAGCGAAATGTAGTGTGAGGAGGGCTATGCCAGAGGCGTTCAACGAATTCGAAGGTAACGTTCTATGTACTGACTTGGCAGAAAATCCTAAGAAATTTTGGTCTTACGTCAAAGCGGTAGATGGATCAAAACAAAATGTACAGACACTCTGTGACCAAAATGATACTGAAACAGAGAATGACAGACTACAGGCCGAAATACTAAATGTCTTTATCCGAAGCTGTTTCACAGAGGAAGACTGCTCTGTAGTTCCTTCTCTTGATTGTCGCACAGATAACAAAACGATAGATATCGAAATAGATGACAAGGGATAGAAAAACAACTAAAACCGCTCAAAGGAGGAAAGACGGCTGGACATGATGGGACACAAGTTCGATTTTAAACAGAGTACTCTAAAGAACTTGCCCGCCCTCTTACAGCAGTGTACCGTAGGTCTCTAGAAGAGCGTAGCGTTCCAAAAGATAGAAAAAGAGCACAGATCATTCCCGTTTTCAAGAAGGGACGTAGAACAGATGTGCAGAACTATAGACCTATATCTCTAACGTCGATCAGTTGTAGAATTTTGGAACACGTATTATGTTCGAGTATAATGACTTTTCTGGAGACTAGAAATCTACTCTGTAGGAATCAGCATGGTTTTCGGAAAAGACGATCGTGTGAAACGCAGCTCGTGCTATTCGTCCACGAGACTCAGAGGGCCATACACAGGGGTTCTCAGGTAGATGCCGTGCTTCTTTACTTCCCCAAGGCGTTTTATACAGTTCCCCACAGTCGTTTAATGAACTGAGTAAGAGCATATGGACTATCAGACCAATTCCGTGATCGGATTGAAGAGTTCCTAGATAACAGAGTGCAGGATGTCACGCTCAGTGGAGAGAAGTCTTCCGAAGTAAGAGTGATTTCAGGTGTGCCGCAGGAGAGTGTCGTAGGACCGTGGCTATTCACAATACATATAAATGACCTTGTGGATTAGATAAGAAGTTCGCTGAGGCTTTTTGCGGACGATGCTGTAGTATATCGAGAGGTTGTAACAATGGAAAATTGTACATAAATGCAGGAGGATCTGCAACGAATTGACTCATGGTGCAGGAAATGGCAATTGAATCTCAATGTAGACAAGTCTAACGTGCTGCGAATACAGAGAAAGAAATATCCTTTATCATTTAGTTACAATGTAGCAAGTCAGCAATTGGAAGCAGTTAATCCCGTAAATTATCTGGGAGTAGGCATTAGGAGTGATTTAAAATGGAATGACCATATAAAATTAATCGTCGGTAAAGCACAGGCCAGATTGAGATTCATTGGAAGAATCCTAAGGAAATGCAGTCCGCAAACAAAGGAAATAGTTTACAGTACACTTGTTCGCCCACTGCTTGAATACTGCTCACCGCTGTGGAATCCGTACCAGATAGGGTTGATAGACGAGACAGAGAAGATGCAACGGAGAGCAGCGTGCTTCGTTACAGATGATAGATATACTCTAGTGGAAGACTCTGCAAGAGAGACGCTCAGTAGCTCGGTACGGGCTTTTGTTAAAGTTTCGAGAACATACCTTCACCGTGGAGTCAAGCGGTATGTTGCTGCCTCCTACGTATACCTCGCGAAGAGACTATGAGGATAAAATAAGAGAGATTAGAGCCCATACAGAGGCATACCGACAATTTTTCTTTCCACGAACAATACGACACTAGAACAGAAGTGAGAACCGATAGAGTTATCCAAGGTACCCTCCGCCACACACCGTCAGGTGGCTTGCGGAGTATGGATGTAGATATAGATGTAGAAGAATTTTGCACAGTTTTGCGGAAAGTTGGCAGACACAACAGTCAACTCCAAGAAACCACGTCAGAACCACAGAAGAATGGCGCCTAGTGTGAATAACGCAAGCGATATTCGCGTGTATTAAAACGCGCTCATATACCAAGCGCAGCGAGAGCGTGTGCGTCGCGTTTTACGTGGTTTTCAGCGTCGTTGGTGAGTACTCAGGAGCCACTGACCTCTCTAGTGGTTACATACACCGCATGAAGCTCATATCTTCCAACAGTTGAAAAGTCTGATATAACTGCGATGTCCTCATTAATGAGTGTTGCAGGGGCACGGAGAAAATCCCGATGATAGTTGTGTAGGCTGTACTGCCCTGGATTTAGTTAGTTGTATTTCAATAGCGGCGATGGGCGGGTTCAAGCGCCATTTTCAAGCTAACGATGTAATCTGATACTAGGAGCCTCTAGCCGGACGGAGTGGCCGAGCGGTTCTAGGTTCTACAGTTAGGAACCGCGCGGCCGCTACGGTTGCCCCTCGGGAATGGGTGCGTGTGATGTCCTTGGCTTAGGTACGTTTAAGTAGGTCTAAGTTCTATGGGAGTGATGACCTCAGACGTTAAGTCCCATAGTGCTCAGAGCCATTTGAACCAGGAGCCTCTAGGTTAACTGCGTTTGTTAATTGAAGGTCGCTATGTAATCTGATACCTGTAATGAAATTCCACTCATGCCTCTATGGCAATTACTGGACTAAAATAGCGAGAAAATGAAGATCATCATCTCTCCCATGCACCCACGAATCCAGGATAAAAGAATGACGTAAAAAAGGCGTCCTCCTTCCTTCTCGCCATTTCCTCTCTAGCACAATCGTATGAGACTCCTCATTTGAGGTGTGCACCGAAGCGAAAGGATCATCAGAGAGATGACCCACCTCCCCTAGGCCTAATAAAAAGAAACTCTCCCGTGTAATATAAGTACACTGCAGGACAAAGAAGAAAAAAGCAGCTATGCACTACGAACGAATTATCCGATCGAGACGGAAATCGGAGAGGTGATGTACATGTAGAAACAAATGTTTCAGGAAAATAGATATGTTATTCAAGAGAGATCCAGAAACTGATGAAATCACTAAAAACACTTATCATAGTGCGATATTTTATGAAATACACCAATGTCGTACGTTAAGCAACTAGCATGCAGCAACAAATGAGTTCTTACTACTACCAACTCGTCAGGCAGCTTGTCCCTATGTGACGTCACTTTGATGCTACCTTAGAGGTCCTAACACACTAATACTACAGCAGGGGATGGGAGTAGGAACGTTTCTACAGACAATAAACCGTTAAAATTACGCTGTAAACACTTTGGCACTGGGGAGGAGTGGCGGAGAAGTGCGTTTGCTTATTTTTTTTAACGAATCATCCGTTATCCACTCCATAAATGAGCGTGGCCTCTACACTGCCCATCTGCGCCTTACGCCCAGGATCGCATTCCTTCTACTATAGTGTTAATTAAGCTACTGGAGTGCAAACTAGACAAGCAATGGCCAACCGCCTACACATGTGACAGGTAGTGAGATGGAGAGACTGAGTCAGATGGAGGGAATGGTCTCTTGGATGCTCTCTTCCACAACGACCAGCAACCATAAAAAAACCACTCACACGGGATAGAATCAGTCATCAGAGCTGTTGGAATAAACCAGACAGCATGTCCATTTTAACGGCGGACAATTCCACTTTTGTTAAGGCACCCTGTTTTCGGATACCCAAGAAAAATCTAAGGATATGACTGCTTGAAATTCAACTGAAAGCTCCTCAAAAATGACGGACTTAGGTAAGGTGGTATTGACTTTCGCTACTGTAACGTTTTATAGCGGAAGTCAACAGATTATGTTTCATAACGAATGTTATGTTTCATAACGAATGTTTGAGAATGCACTAAGCCGGTGACCAATTTTGCGTAGTGTGATTCCTAATTTAGCATATGGTTATTTCATAACGAAAATTTAAGACTTCAGACCTTTAGGAATTTTTTGTTGTTGCAGAAACTAATTCTGAGAAAATCCCAATTCGATTACATTAATGATACACTTGCCACTACATTGAAATTTGAAACATTATAGATGATTTTAAGAGCTCCATTTGTTCATTTCTAATGGTTTGCATTGCCTTCTTCATATTTTACTCCGTCCAACCCTTTCTTTTCTCCCTACGGATCTCCTAACAACAACAAAATGCAAAATCTTTAAAGGGGCCCGCTTCTCTTATGGCCGATGTTACCCTAGCAGTATTCGAAATTAGGCATCTGTACCACTTGACAAACGTGGCCGGGCTACCAAAATATGTATCAATTATTGTATTTAAAAACTATTCACAAGTTTCTTTAGACGTGATATATCACTAATAAATAAGACTAAAATGTCAAAATACTTACGCTATACACTGGACTCGCATTCGGGAGGACGACGGTTCAATCCCGTCTCCGGCCATCCTGATTTAGGTTTTCCGTGATTTCCCTAAATCGTTTCAGGCAAATTCCGGGATAGTTCCTTTGAAAGGGCACGGCCGATTTCCTTCCCAATCCTGAGCTTGCGCTCCGTCTCTAATGACCTCGTTGTCGACGGGACGTTAAACACTAACCACCACCACTTACGCTATTGCTTTGATGCTTACGTTTTGTCTACAAAACCTTACATTAGAATGCAAAGTATTAAGAAAAAGACAACTGCGAGCGCGGAATACAGATGATGCACTTGACACCAAAATGGCGAAAAAATAAGGAGTTGAGCTGGTTACCGCATTGGCGGCACTGCCCAGGGAGCAAATGTAAATCTCTCCGGAATTAGGTCACCATCCGAAAATATGATGCATTACGCTTTATGGATTTCTTCTATTTCCTCGAAATGTTATCCACCGTTTCTTTGCCAGTTTTTCCCAATATTCTGTTTGATGGCACTGTATTACTACTGTATATTGTAAATGGTAGATTCGTCATGACACCTTGTCTGTAGAACGATTGGTCTTTCCCCCATTAAAGTACAAAAGTACAGATACGCGGCATCATTTCTGTCATATATCCAGTGCTTACATTAAAATCCCGTACCTTCTACCAGAAACAGCAACTACTCCCCGTGTATAATGAAATTTTCCAGTATATCTGTCTAATCAATGTAATATTGCTAAAGTAAAACATATGGATTCAGCCTGTGAATTATAACTGATACGTTACGGAGAGTTTGTGTGGTGACAGAATGAGGGATATTTCCTTGTTATACATCCCAACACAGCATCAAGTCACAGCTTGCTTAATCAACTGTATATGTTGACTCTGGATTGCAAAATAGGCCTTCCAGCGTTTTGTTCCTAAAAGCGAATTGCAGAGGATCTATGACTGCTACAGGGATCTTGATGCAGGTAAATACAATGTACTGTAAATAAAAAATGGAAAGGTGATGAGGCCACTATTGTTCTATTACGTTACTGATGATAACTCATTGATAAACAACAACCTTGTCTTACACCTCTTCCCAGTTCAATTTCTTTACTCATCACACCTTCTATTCTTACTCTTGCTCTTTCCTTCAAAAACAAATTTCTAACTAGCCATTTATCCCTCCAATCAATTCCTTGTTTCCTTACGATTTCCGTCAGTTTGTCCCACCTGACACAGTGAAAAGCCTTCTGAAGTTCAATGAACACAACATACACCATCCTTTTCTTCTCCATGTACCTCTGTCAGAAGGACATTATTAATGAAAGTGTTGACGGAAGGAGAGGAGTTTGTATAGAGGGTCCGAGAGTGGAATGTATAAGATTTGTAGACAACATGGTTTTGACGGCACAGAGTGCAGGAGAGATGGAACAAATATTAGATGATCTAAACACAAAATTAAAAGAATATGGAACGAAGATTAACAAGAAGAAAACGAATAGCATGGTAATTGGAGGATAGGGGAGGAAATGACGTATGGAAATAGCGGGAGAGGAAATAGAGCAAGTGAATAACTTCAATTACTTAGGAAGAATAATAATCGATGATATGCATTACTCAGCAGAAATTAGGAAAAGAATTGTAATGGCAAAAGAAGCATTCAAGAGGAAACAGAATTCATTTTGTGAACCACTAAACAAATATCTGAGGAAAAGACGTGCCAAATGTTACATCTGGAGAGTTGCACTGTATGGTGCGGAGACCTGGACGTTGAGGAAGGAAGATGAAAGAAGACTGGAGGCACTAGAGATGTGGATATGGAGAAGAATGGAAAAAGTTAAATGGGAAGATCGAGTAAGGAATGAAGAAGTATTAAGAAGAGTTGGAGAAGAAAGAAACATGCTGAAAGTCATCAGAAAGACAAAGCAGAACTGGACTGGACATTGTTTGAGGGGAGGCTGTTTATTAAAGGAAGGAATAGAAGGAATGGTGCAGGGAAAAAGAGGAAGAGGAAAAAGAAGATATCAAATGCTGGACAATATCAAAGGAGACAAATATTCAGAAATGAAAAGATTGGCTATGGACAGACAAACGTGGAAGAGGTTTAACCCATGACAAGACCTGCTGTAAGGCAGAATACCATACTACTACTCATTGATAGTTTCTGCTGGGACTTTGCTAGTCATGTTGTACATGCACAGACCACTTCTCTCTGCTCATACACAAATATCTGTCTATTAACGGACTTCTCGTGGTTTTTTCACTATTAACGTCAGTGTTGGATTCATAGGCATTTCGGTTGATGGAATCATTTCACTTTAGATTGTTCAGATGCTTACTTCCAAATATTCGAAGATTTCAGATACTTATGTCTTCACAGCTCATAGGTCTTGGGAAAGTGTATCACTGGAATCAAAATCCAGACAAGGAGAATTTGACAAATTACATTCCACAGCCATGAAGCCACTTGAGGAAATAGCACTTAGTGCATGCCAACACCTTTTGTGCCTATGCTGTTATGTATGGAACTTGAGATTTAGCACTTAGCAGACAAATAGATGCCAACCAGTTTACACTCAACTTTCTTGTTTCGTTATTCCCCCATTCCACCCCCAACCCTTCCCCAAAATGTGGAGACGTAAATTATAATTCAGACTAGACCTGCTGCAACATGTGTTATACATAATTATGTCTCACATTAAAGCCAGAGAAATACGTTTTTCTGGATTCAGGAAGTTATTCTCCATAATATCATAAAATGGGGATATTGCTGCACTAGTACTGGTTCCTTCAAACAATGATATCTCACAGGTCTAAAGACAAATAGCAAAGGATTTCGAGAACATAAAGTACATGTACCACCAACGTCATTCTAAAGATTTTTCCCACTGAGTAAAGTGATATGCATGGAAAAGTTTATCTTCCAGACAACCAGGACCAAGAAGAGGTTATTAAACTAAGTTCTGTCTGCCTAGAGATTTAAATTACTAAGCAGAAATTTATTTCACACATCCGATCCCATTGTTCTACTGTAATACTCGCTATTCGTTGAAAGCAAACTGGATTTCAAAATTAGAAGGATGGAAAGTAGGGCTGTATATGCTTTAGGAGGTACATTTTATTAATGGATGGAGGCAGCAGCACACAGTACTATTCCACTATGATGAAAGGAGTATCAGTGGGACTTGTGCTCTGAGGATTCCATACAAACTCACCTATGTATATAGACAATTCGTCTTTAGGTTTTGAAGAGCGAGTTTGTATCAAAATAAGTGACGTAAATGGCCGTATCTTCTGACTGCGTAGACTTAGAAACTTAAATTTTTGCTGTGTCAAGGAACCATAGACCGTAATGTTTGACAAAAATTTCAACTTTTCCTGAGAAAAAGGGGTCTTAATAGACGGCCATATATTTTGCTTGCATTAACACAGAAATATAAGTTACGTATATCGTGAAGTGACCGTAGACGTTAATATTTGA
This sequence comes from Schistocerca gregaria, assembly GCF_023897955.1. Lineage (NCBI taxonomy): Eukaryota > Metazoa > Arthropoda > Insecta > Orthoptera > Acrididae > Schistocerca > Schistocerca gregaria. Next base: position 428,040,602 of record NC_064927.1, read on the forward strand.
CATAAATTTCAGCTACATACATTTATCCGTTCCTACATTTGACATAAATTTCAGCTTCATACTTTCATCGGTTCCTTAGAAAATGGGGTCTTAAAAGATGGACACACAGATTGATGAACACCAACTAGTCAAAGAAATGTTTGTTATGCGACATAATTACAAAATAACTATTTTCAGTCAATGTCGTTTAGTTGCACAGGAACCTTCCTTTCTGTCAAATTTCATGGTTCCAGGTCGTTGGAAAATGCCCTACTGGTTCTGATAAATGAATTTGTGAGTATAAAAACTTATGACATAAACGACCGTATCTTTTGATTACATTGAATTAGGAGCTTAGATGTTTTAGTGTCGCCAACGGACTATAGGCCTTAGCAGCTACCATAAGCATCTAGTTGATACTACCTGTTCCTGACAAAAAGTGGTTTCAACAGATGGCCGGATAGACGGAAAGACATCAAAGTGACCCTAAATGGTTTCCATTTTTACTGAGTGAGGTATCGAAACAGGAAAAGTGGACTATATCTTAGTGTAAATCCATGTTGTGGACCCGATTCTGTTACTGTGTTGGAGTACTAGCTATTAGCCGTAAGAAAAAAGTGTTTCAAATTTATGAGGGAAGACGTTGAATATGTACTCGTATGTGTCTTAGAATAATGCCGTTTTAATGGAATATTTGGTAAAGGTTGTGCCAGTATCTCACATAAATATTGTACTAAAAGGAGAGATGACAGCCGTACATAATGCAACTTTTAGGATTTGTAAGATACTCTACTAAGAATTGAGCTGACAGGCGTGGTGGAAACGATCTTTGTTTACACAGACCCCAACACAGAAGACATAGATATTATACGTAAATTCTCTACTAATGCCGGGAAACATATTTTTCTCAATCCAGCGCGTGGTTAAAATTTACATACCAGATTCAAAATTCTGTACTCTTAATTGTCTTTCTTTTTTTTTTGGGGTCGGGGGGGGGGTTGTTATAAAGATACACGAAAGTAGAACTATTTCTGGTCTAGTGTAAACTGGTAAGCATCCATTTGTGCTAGAGACACTAGTTCTATACATAGGAATATGGGGAGAATGGCTGCTGACATGCACTACGTTCTCTTCCCTTTAGTCGTTTTATTACTGACGTTAGATCAATAGAGCGTCATTTGTCAGATACTCTTCATTTGAATTATGGAAACTGTGGTATGCTTTCCAAGCACCTAGGAACTGTGAGGTACATATGTTTGGAATCGTAAAATATTTCAAAGTACCTATTCGAAGCAGTCTAAAATGAAATGATTCGATACAGCGAAATGCCACGAAAGAAAGCAATGGACGTGGATCACGCACTGACAATGCCACTGATTCAAAGAAACGGAGGTCTAATGTTAGAGGGGGATGGGAGGGTGAAGAGGGAAGCGCACTGTATGCTGGCACTACACTAGTAGCAAGCTGCCAGCAGCAGAGTCCCGTAATTTATCTCCAATAGTGTAACAGAGCAGTGGAGGGTCTCTTCGCCTATTTATGTCAAATACATTACGTTTACCTGCGTCGAGATCCTCTTAGCAATAATCCATCCTCTGTAACTCGCCGTTAGATACTATACACTGTGGAAAAACGTAGTGGCAATATGCAAACTCCAAAAAGCTTGTAGCAACTCGATGCTGGATTGGGATGTATTGCATGGAGAAATATCTGCAAACCATGTAGAACATTTCAGTTAAAATTCGTTCATTACAGCCATATGTCATTATCTTTTGGAACCCTACACCTATGATATAGATACACTTAGAAAAAGCGTTATACAGCGGAAGTAATTGGAATGTGCAGCAGAAGCAGCGACATTTTGAAGTAAGCACTAGATTAATGAAACAGATGACGCCACTTATCTTCACATCAAAGCGTGTGTGCTAGACATTCTAGATACATGGTTTTCTGACGAAACTACAATTTCTACTACACGGGAGTAATACAATGGAATCAAGAGGTTTATGGAGCAATATTTGCGGGTAATCACAGGAGACCATGTCGAGGAAATATGAGAGCTCCGTAAAAAATAGAAATGTCTGACTTTAAAACGGATAAGCAATCTAGACTATTGCAATAGTTTTACGTAGACGACGATTAGCTAATGAATTAGGATAAGCGCAAAATTCTTTCGAGGATTTTTAACAAAACAGATATGTTTTGTTGCCTAATCACGACTTCTGTGTGATGCCAACATGGCTTGGCAATAATTTGCAGGAAGTGAGATGCCGATGCGTCTTGCACAAAGCCAAGTGATATGTCGCTCATTATGTACAGCGATCACACAGAAATCTTAATAAATCACCAAGTCTGTAGTTGTGAAATGAGTACTGTGAAATGAGGACTGCAAGAAAATGGGTGATTGCCCAGCCACTTTTCATGTAATAATTTTTAATAACGGTCATTACTTGAAATATCCTAGGGAATTAGGGAGACACGTAAAAAGTGCATTTGGGTGTTTAACACGTATTGCATCCTATATCTGCAAACTGCGAGTTGCAGCCCGTTAGTATTAGCGAAACTGGGACCATTTCCTCTGATGTAGTGGCGGCGCAGTAAAAGTGGAAACCATTTAGGATCGCTTTAGCTCTGCTGGCTGTTATCTGTCACGTGCGGGTGATTTTTGATGGTGGTGCGACACAGAGCACACATAACCGTTACCTGTCACGCGTTTGGGCAACTGAGCATGGCCCATCTTATTCACATTCCAGTACCACAATTAATACTGTAGGGAAGGACTGTGACCTCGACAGTAAGGTGGACAGTGTGCAGAGGCCACACGGACTTATGAAATGGATAACGGAATATTTCGTTTCTTACTTTAAATAAAGTGCTTTCCTGTGTCATTCCTATCCAATGATAGCGGTGACATTTACAAAAAATGTCATTTTTTTAACACACTGTAATGTTTAAATGGTTCAAAGGGCTCTGAGCACTATAGGACTTAAATTATGAGGTCATCAGTCCCCTAGAACGTAGAACTACTTAAACCTAACTAACCTAAGGACATCACAGATATTCATGCCCGAGGCAGGATTCGAACCTGCGACAGTAGCTGTCGCGCGGTTCCAGACTGTAGCGCCTAGAAACGATCCGCCACCCCGGCCGGCCACTGCGATGTCACACATTAAGAATCCCTCAGACACTTGCCATGTAACAGTAATTTACTTGTTTAAAAATAACCACTGTTTGGGTAGTTAAAGAGAAAACCAGTAAAAAATGTGCCATATTATCACAACATTGTAAATAACAATGGGAAATGGGCATATGCAGGATGCCTACAGAAAATACCATGGTTTTAAAAATATAGTTACAGTAATGAGAGGAAGGAATTCATAATACCTAAATTCTACTGTGCAGTTTCCTTACATTATGCCTGTGGGCTGTAGCTGATCTCTTGGAAGATCCTTTCACAACAATGCATAGAGCTTGAATGATAGAAGTCACACCATTAGATTAGAAAAAAAAGTGGAGGGGAACTTTCTTGTTTTTTTTTTTTGTTTTTTTTTTTAGTCATCCTCTTGCCCTAGATCAGTTGGGGGGTGGGGGGAGGGGAGGGAGAGGGAAGGCAGGACAGAAGGACGATCTTCATTTTCCTGCCACTTTTTGGTCACACAATGGCCCGAAAGCGTAGGCAAAGGGTTGTTTCGACACTTGACAGGCATCAGGTTACATAACAGCCTTGAATTTACAACATGGAGTATCCGTAGAGGTGGTTGGCTGAGGCTTGGAGTGGGAAGTCGGGTTACATCATGGCTGGAACCACTACTTATTTTTCCCCAACAGTACACACTTTTTGTAGATGGGATATAAGTAGTCTATGCTTGCAACGACAGGTCCTGTCACACCCGGTGATGGTATTGTATTGTTAAACTAGAATACTTGTAGGGATGGGAATCGAAATTGATCTTTCTCCAATCAAATGAACTATGTCCGTCATAGGCTTGCGTAAAAGTAAAAGGAAATTATTTGTGTTTCAAATGAAACCAGAGCAGCTTGTATCTCCGATTCAGTTAATATAAACTGCACATATTTTGTTTCATACTCTAGCTATATCTGTTTTATATCTTGTACTGTACCATAATGTAATGTAACACTGCACTTTTTGGTTTTAAAACTGAACTTCACGAAATACTGACATTTATGCTTTCCTTTGTTACCCCTCGAATTACCATAACAAAGATCTACCAACTTGCTGGTGAGATGTACAATGACTATTAAAGAGGTTAACTTCTAAATATATCTTTGATTTATTGTCAAAATATTATCTTTTTTCACGTAATTCAAGAGATTTCTCTAGTCAACGTGTGTTTCTCTCTTTTCCTAAGAACCTCATATGTAAGCATCTGACTGTGTTTCATAAAAGTTTTAACTTACTGTTGTGTTTGAAAGTTATCATATCTTTGTATGTGAAATGCATGTGCCCTTCCTCACCTTTTCTTTTGACCCTATTTCTCTCGTAGGAAATATTATTCCTTCTTTAAAAAAATATGAATTCTCCTTTCTCGGACCACCAGCAACAGTTAGCTGCACAGACCAAAATAGTAGTAATAGTAGTAGCTTTATTCATCTGTAGATCTCTTTTTACAAGGATATAGGACATGTCAGAGTATTTTCAAGTTTAGACCAATTTAGAATAACCTAATTCGTATACACATACTCCTGGTATATAATACGTTTTTTACAAATAACTTATTAAATAATCTAATGCCACACTGTTCACTCATATCTCACTATCATTCACTGCACACACCATACACACATTGTTTTGTAATACTTCACTCACTACACACACACACACACACACACACACACACACACACACACACACACACACACACACACACACCAGTGATAGCTAGGCCATTTCCTGTACCACAACTTCCCATTTGCTATCCTGAAATACTGAGTCAGTACCCCTCTATAATGAGTGAGATGTTGAGCTCAGAAAGTGAAAGAGGTGTTAATGTTCTGCTATGCATAGCATGGGGGTATGTATTTATTGAAATGAAAAAAAGGAGAAAAGTATAGTGTGAAGGTGTTATGTGGAATGCTGGATGTTTTATAATCATTATTATTATTTATTTGTATAACATTCTTTTTACCAAACCCGTACTCTATTTTATCCAAGTTATACTTCAATTTATAAAATGTATTGCATAACAGGTACTTTTTAGCTGCCTTTTTAAATAAGTGGATGAATGCAATTTCTTTAATCTGTTTTGGTAATTTATTATACAGTTTTATTCCTTGGTAGAAAATGCTGTTTTGAGTTTTATGTTTATTTTTTTTTACTAAATGTAAGTTGGGTCTAGCTCTTGCTCCATGATCATGGAATGGGCTGTTTGTGCAGCAATTACCATTGTCATTTTTTACATGTGCAACTGACTGGTAAATGTATTCACATGTTGTAGTTAAAATCCCCAGTGTTTTGAACAGATCTTTACAATGAGCTCGATTACTATTTCTGGTTATTATTGTTAATTATTCTTATGGCTCTTTTCTGAAGTTTGAAGGTTGTGTTCATGTTTTGTACATTTGTTCTCTAAAAAGAATGCCATAGCTAAGAATTAGTATGTAACTAAAAGACACTGCATGTTACACACTGTTGATAGGATTCTAAGGGCATAACATGCTGATGACATTCTGTTGGCAAGTACCTTTGCGTGTTCACACCACTTCAACTGATAATCAACAATCATTCCTAGAAATTTTGCATTTGTTACACAGTCTATGGAGGTGCCTCCTATATTTAATTTAATTTAATTTCACACTGAGATTGATAGCATTAGTTTTCTTTATGTTCAATGTGACTTTATTGCTGATTGACCAATCGTTAACTTCCTTGAGAGTTTCATTTGCTTTTTCTGCGAGGACTTCCCTTGTTTTCTCAGTGACTATAATATTGCTGTCACCAGTGAAGAGTATTTTTCACTGTGAGTAACAATACTGGGAAAGTCATTGATGTATATTAGGAATAGTATTGGTCCTTAGATGCTACCTTACAGAACCCCTATATTAATGTATTTTGGTTCTGATAAGTGTTTGACTGAATGTTTATATCTATTTAAAGAATGTGTTATCTCTACTCTTTGTACCCCATCTGCTAGGTATGATCGAAACCAGTCATTAGCTACCCCTCTTATTCCTAATGCTTCTAATTTATTTAATAGAATCTTGTAGTCGACTGTATCGAAGACCTTATAAAGATCCAAAAATATGCCTATGACACACTCATCTTTATCAAGAGCATCAAGTACAGCTTTTGTGAATTCTGCTATGGCTGACTCTGTATTTTTGCCACTTCGGAAACCAAACTGTGATTCATTTAAAAGGTTGTATTTATTCAGGGAATTCATTAATCTGTCTTTCATAATTGCTTCTATTGTTTTTTGGTAGAACGGATATAGGCCAGCAGTTTTCTATGTATTCTGCATTACCTTTCTTAATCAAAGACACAACTCTTACCTGTTTTAACTGCTCTGGAAATATCCATGATGAGGATTCATTTATTATATTTGATTAGGGGCCTTGTATAGTCTGTATGCATTGTTTTAGTACACACATTGGTACTTCATCTAAGCTGACTGACTATTCATTTTTTAGTTTCTGAACAGTTTTGTTGACTTCATTCTCTAAGGTTGGAAGTAACATCATTATATTTTGTGCAACATAATATACAAGTGTTATATCTGCTTTGGGGAATTTTTGCTGCACCTTCTCTGCAATACTTGAAAAATGTTCATTTACATTGTTTGCTATGTGTTGTGGATCATTTACTACCTTATCCCCTTCCCTTAGCAGTATATTGTTCTGCATTTGTTTGTCTCTCCCCTTTTCCTTTTTTGTAACATCCAAGCCTACTTTGCTTTGATCATTGCGTCTCTTTTCCATAGAAGTCAGGTATTTAAGAGTTTGGGTTAAGTTACTAAAACACTGAAGGCTGTTCCTTTTAATGGATTCGTACAACCACACAAAACGCATAGAGGGTTAGATCAAATATAATTTTAATTTCACGATAAATACTTAAACTCCCCAATGTTCGGCAGTAGTCCCTGCTACATCAGTAAATGTACTCGAGTCTTTCATGAGTACCCACAGCAGTTCCAGAAGTGTTTGCCGCAGCGAATGTCAGAAGCCACTCTCTGTGGATATGGTAGGGCATAGAGGAACTACTTCGCATTGGGAATCAATCGGAATTTACGCCGATCATACTTGCCTGTTGTACACTACTAATAATTTAATTCGAGTTGTTACTGACGAATTGATCAGTTTATGACTATCAGAGGCTATTTCACTCTAACTTCTCTGCTAATACAGAAACCTTATGCAGACAGATAAATCGAATTCCGTTCATCAGCTAACTCCTTAATGAATAATATTGTTCATTAAGGTGTTAGTAAATGAATGGTAATAATAAATAAAATATATAAATATTACGAGTTGTAATATATATATGCATATCGTCCATTTTGCTGAGTCTTGTCCTGGACAAATTAACGAGGAAATGGTAAATGCACTGAAAATTCAAGGACGCTGGAAGCGAACACGACTAGGGCGATCCCAGGACAAGATAGAGATCTCAAACCAAGCTTTTGTTTACGATCTGGCCATAATCTTGGATAACGAACCAACAGCAGCCAAAAAGAGAAATACTACAAGGATGTGTAGAAAAGGTTGGTCTACAAACATGTAAATCTTAGACACAAAATACGGCAAGGTGAACAGAGTTACACATTTCACTTAATGTAGGTGTAATCCTCGAACCAATAGGAGAAGAAAAGAAATCGGAAGATTTGACTGGAAAAATATACAGAGTGTATGGCAGATCTTCAGACACATTTAATAAAAAATGCATGTCTATTCAAACAAAGATCAGGCACTGCGACACAGTAATCAAGTCTGAAATGCTGTACACAAGTGAGACAGTAGCACTCGATACGAAAAGCGACATGGAAAGCATACTGGAGGAAAAACGCAAAATCATGAAAAAATTATCGACCCAAAGCTGACAGAGGAGGGATAGAGATTAATCTCTAGAAAAAACCTAGCAGTAGATATCAGTTCTATGGTTACGTCAGAAGGCTACCATGAAGACTCACCAATAGAATACATACACGGAATATACACACGGAATCAAGTCAACAATACCATGGATCACAGCAGTCGAATTTGACCTAGTAAAAGCAAGTATCAATCCAGTAGAAGGTCAAGATAGGAATGTATACAGAGACAAGATGTACAAGTGGAATATTGGGTCATGGAATGAAATCCCAAAGAAACCAAGAACAAAATTGACTGAGGATAGAAAGAGACTCCACGGGGAATAAATAGAATAGTTGAACGTCAGAAAGAATGCTCAAATGATTAAACAAACCGTTGGGTTTCTACTAATATCAAGACGCAGCAACAGAGCACGTTAAGGCCTGGGGAAGGAGAAAGCTTGAGTAGTCGGACAAAAAAGGTGACATTCTGAAATAACCCCACTACCTTGGAACACCAAGGCACCTATAATGCAACTCCAGCTGTGAACTACATTAACAGACAAGAATCGTGCATATGGAGATCGACAGCGTTCTTGATTGGGTTGAGTTTTGTTTGGGGAAGGAGACCAGACAGCAAAGCTATCGGTCTCATCGGATTAGGAAAGGATGGGAAAGGAAGTCGGCAGTGCCCTTCAAAGGAACCATCTCGGCATTTGCCTGGAGCGATTTAGGGAAATCACTGAAAACCTAAATGAGGATGGCCGGACGCAGGATTGAACCGTCGTCCTCCCGAATGCGAGTCCAGTGTGCTAACAACTGCGCCACCTCTCTCGGTGAAAGCGTTCTTATAAGTTACCTGCACCAAAACTCGTCACTACAACATCTGTAATCAAACCTGAGGTGCTATACACCACTGCGACACTGATGTTACACACAAAGGTGGACCTTGAGAACATTCTCACACAGGAAAGAAAAATCATTAGGAATATTGCAACTAACGTTATTGGGCCAAAACTCACGATTGATATAGGCTTCACTCCAGGGACACCATAGAGACGAAGAAACATCAGCATGTTATTTAGTTCCGTTTCGAAATATAAATTAAATTTTCACCTTCACTTAAGTTAACTTCGTCGACCATTTCTCGTGATTTTCCTGGAGATGAACCACCACCAATTCTACTAGCAGCTAGCGAACTTAGTGTCCAGTTAAGTTTAGTTTCATACCTCTGCATTTGTCAAACTCACAGAAAAAATACTGGATCGGTATTGTCTAACAAAGCCTTAGTTCTCAGATAATGCGCTTTTTCCAAGAAATTACATGGAAGTAACACCAGTACTTTTGCAGCACATTGTTTCACAAAAAGGCTTCCTGACAAGTAGTGCGAGGTGCTCTCTAGCGGCATATTTGCAAGCAGATGACTGGCTGCGATTAAGTGGAAGAACCTTAAAGAAATACAGGTCATTAGCGAAATGACTGTCTTAGAAGTCACTTGTTCGACCGATTCTTAAATACTGTTCGTCACCTTCAGACCGTCACAAGGTTGGATTAATAGAAGAGATAGAGAAGATACACCAAAGAGGAGCGCATTTCGTCAGGAGATCGTTTGGTTTGCGCGATAGCCTTACTGACATGCTCTGTGAACTCGAGTTACACAATAATCGTTTTTGGTCACGGAGAGGGACACTGTTGAAATTCCAGGAGCGTAAGCTGGAAGAAGAGTCGTCAATATATTATTATCTCTAACGTAGATTAACTGAGAAATAGTATCTGGATGCCCACAGTACGGAAACGACCACTACAAGTCACGAGAGGCGACGGGGAGTATTGTGTTGTCTGGAGAGATGCAGTAACAGGAAAATGTGTTAGATAGGAGAGCTCAGTGGCTTCAAACGTGGACTAGTCGCTGGATGTCAGCTTTGTAACAAATCCATCAGCGACCCTTCAACCCTTTTAAAGCTGCCCATGTCGGCTGTCGGTGATGTGCTTGTGGAGTAGGAAACGCCAAGGAAAACACCCAGAGCTAAACCAAGACCGGCCACAGCTCCTGTACTGTGGACAGCGACCTTCAAGCGAGAGGTTGTAAAAAATAGCATTAAATCACCTGAATGAAGCACTCTTACATACCAAAGAGCTATCAGCAATACGGCTCTCACAATGACTGTGCTTACGAAGTTAAATTAGTGGGTTGCGGTACTCGAGAAGCTCCCCATAAGCCATACATTCCTGTTGGCAGTAGTAAGTGACGCTTGAGGTCGTGTAAAGAGCGTAGCTACTTACCAGTGGATGACTGTGAACAAGTGAGTCGATTGACGACTCACCCCATACCCTGTGGCAGTTTGATGGAAGGGTTTGGGTTTGGCGAACGCCTGGAGAATGTTAGTTGCAATTACGTATAGCTCCAACAGTGAAGTGCAGAAGACATTGTGCTCTGCTGTAGAGTTGTTTTTCGTGATTACGTTGTGGTCTCTTTATTGCGCTTAAGGAAACACTATATGCAGAAGAATAAGAACACATTGTACAGTGCTATAAGGAATCAGTTAAACTTGAGTTACACGATAAATCAGTCAAATGTAGAGGCCGTAAATTCAACTAAATACTTAGAAATTACAATTACCAACAACTAACGAGACGTATTCGGAAAGTAAGGTCCGATTAAGCACGAAATGGAAACCACTGTGAAAATCCCATGGAAGTTTGCACAGATGTGTTGGGCAGTGTCTTTAGTATGCCTGCCGATCGCTTCACGTAGCTCATTTTAGTTTAGAGCGCCTAAAACAACAACAATGTCTCCCACCAAGCCTGAAGCCTTGCAGCCCACGTAACATAAATGTCATGGGTTTCTTTCTTCAGGACAATTCTCAGACTCATTCTGGAGGGGCAAGATGGGATGTGAGTGATCACCCACAGTACAGCCCTTAATTGGCTCCTTGCGTTCTTCGTCTCTGCTCACAAGAACCGCTGGCTATGAAGACAATATTTTGGCACAAAAAAGGAATGGTCAGACCAGCGTATAGAAGTGGTGGAAAGCACAGGCGGCTGCCTTCTGTGACGAGTGCACTGGAAAATTGGCACAACGCCACGACAAATGTCTCAGTCGGAGCGGCGAATCTTTAGAGAGGTAGCTGGAAAGAGTGGCTAACTGTTACGAATATTTTTTTTAATTTTAACTGTCGTTTTCATTTCGCGCCCGATCTGACCTTGCTTTCCGAACAGGTCTGGTAAATTGGAAAGAACACATAGAAAATGTTGTGGGGACGCCAAACTAAAGACTACGTTTTACTGGCAGAAGACCTAGAAAATGCAACAGATCTACTAAAGACACTACCTACAGTACTCTTTTCCGTCCTCCTTTGGAGTACTACTGCGCGGTCTGGGATCCTTACCAGGTAGGACTAACGGAGTACATAGAGAAAGTTCAGAGAAGGACAACACGTTTTGTATGATCGAGAAATAGGGGAGAGACTGTCGCTGACATATTACAGGATTTGGGGGAGACATCATGAAAACAAAGGCGTTCCGGTGCGAAAATATTTTGTTGACGCCAGATAAAGGATCATAATAATAAAATAAAGAAAATCAGAGCTCGCACGGAAAGATATAGATGTTCGAGATTCGAATAATAGAGAATTATTGTGAAGATGGTTAGAAGAACACTCTGCCAGGCACTTAAGGGGGGCAGGACGTCAAACGGGCCGACTTGGAGCAGGAGAGGCACCACAGGACATTTTAATTTCCACTGTCTATAGATTCAGACTAGTAGCAGCGGGAGTTCATAAACATAACAAAATGATTTTTTTTGCATGTGAAATTTCATAATTTTTTCACTTACTATTGGCTGTATTTGTTGCTATAGGCACACTTTTCTTCATAAGTAAGAGAGATTGTTCGATGAATTTTGCACAGCACACAAACCATACTTACAGATGTCTGAAACTCTAGAATCTATTCCATTTATGACAAACTTAATGAGCTGTTACGTTTTAAGCTTTATGTTTAGAAAAAATCAAATTTTGTAGTTAATTATCTCAATTTTTACTACAGTTTTTAATAGATTTGGAAAATTCTAGAGTTTCATACACCTGCAAGTATGGTTTGTATGCTGTGCAAAATTCCTCAAAGAATCTCTCTTACTTGTGAAGAAAAATGTATCTACAGCAACAAATGCAGTCAACAGTAAGTGAAAAAATGATGAAATTTCATATCTAAATAAAAATTTATTTTCTTATGTTTTTGCACATCCTCTGCTATAAGTGTGAATCCTGAATCCTTCCTGGTCATGCTGACAAAGTTTTATAAATTTATTTGTAAAAGTATAGACAGTAGAAAATAAAATGTCCTGTGGTTCCTCTCCTGCTCCAAGTCGGGCCCGTTTGACGTCCTACCACCCTTAAGAGTGATTTGCAGAGTATCGATGTAGATGTAGATTGTGTACCGCCTTCAGTAGGGGAGCAGTTGGGAGTTGATGATTCTTGGTATCATCATGACAATCCACCCTGTCATAAATCAGAATTTGTGCGGAATGGTTTGTGGACAGAAACGTTTCTCAAATGAACTGGCCTGCCCAATGTTTCACATTTGGGGGTAAGTTAAAACGGTCTACTTCGCTCCAGACCCCGGCGTCCAGTATCTCTTCCTCATCTCGTTTAGGCTGTTGAGGAAGAAAGGTCCGTCACTCCTCCACGGACATTCAGATGCCCCAGTGTCTCCAGCATGTTCAAGCCATAGTAAAAGCAAAGGGTCGACATGCTCCATATTAATTGGTTCAAATGGCTCTGAGCACTATGGGACTTAACTTCTGAGGTCATCAGTCCCCTAGAACTTAGAACTACGTAAACCTAACAAACCTAAGACATCACACACATCCATGCTCGAGGCAGGATTCGAACCTGCGAACCTAGTGGTCGCGCGGTTCCAGACTGTAGCCCTTAGAACCGCTCGGCCACTCCGGCCGGCCCCAAATTAATGTTCGGAGATGGGCGTCCGGATGTTATTTAAAAGATACTGTATATCTCTTGAAATGACCACGACAACAAAATCTGAGAAATTAGGGGTCATACGAAATCTTATCGACAATCGAGCTGCTCATGAGCCATTCGGAAAATGAAGTGAAAGGGGGAAATTGGAGAGTGGAAAATAATATTTATATTAGAGATACCCTCGGCCACACACTGTGAGCTCATGGACACAGAATCAGAAGCAGATATTGTGGAAACATTTTGGAAATATCAAAGTATTCGACATCCTCATAGAGAAACTGTTATTCACAACATTTGAACAAGGAACAAACTGATTAACATTCATGAAGAGTGAAAAAAATTCTGCTCACTCAGCTGAATATAGATCCCGAAATTACGAAGCCAATGCAACGTTGCAGACGCTATACAGAAACAAGTGACAATGTTCTTGAAAGTATTAATTTTCTGTCACGTTTGTCTCCGTACTTTCGCGTCAGTTTAGTGTATGAAAACCGTACCATACCCTACCATACCGTACGAAAAATCTTACCATATTTTCCCCAAATTACTATGAAATCTTACCCTCTCCCCAAATTTAAGGAACTTGTACCAAAAAAATTTATATACTGTTTTCAAGTCTCCGAGGCCTTGAAACATTGTCTTTTCGCATCTTGTAGATTCTAATACAGAATGCACAAAATATACCTATAGCTTTCTGAGCCTTGCGATGGGTGATGGGTTCGGACTGTGAGTTTGAAATCGATATTGCGTCTTATTGGTTCACACACTGTCTGTGTCGGGCAGGATTTAATGTGCCTTTGACGCATGGGAATTTTTGGCAACGTGAAACCAATGTTGTGACGTCACAAATCCCACCAATTGCAGGCCTCACGTGTGAGGAAGTCTTGTGAGACCGCTGTGATGTTTTTGTTTCTTTCTGTTCGCAGACTGCCGTCCTGGAAGCATCAAGTTCGTTAACTGCAACGTCTGCTTGTGCCACGGGCACAAGTGGAAGTGCACCAACATGAACTGCCCGCCAGAGCGAAATCCGACGCTCTGCCCATCATCAGCGATCAACGATCACCCCGCCTGCAGACAAGGTCCTTCATTTTTCCCCGCTTTAAGTTTATAGTAAGGTGATCGTGAAAGGCAAGCGTGCGTTATTCTAGCGCGAAAGCTCACCGTGTCATACGATGGCCAGTTGCTTAGCTGTAAACTACTGTTTGTTTCCAAACTGGTGAAAAGTTAGAAACCAATGACAGGAATTCAACCCACGCGTGTATTTCCGACAGACAGCAATGTCTTAATCACATATGTAATAGCTGTGACACGCAACCAGTAGAAGCTGTTTACATACAGAGTGTAACAAAAATGTACGACACAAATTGCGGGATACATTCCTCATACGTAGAACAAGAAATTATGTCATATGAACATGGGCTTGGAAACGCTGCGTTTCTACGTTACAACTCATTAATCAAGCGTTGCGCTCACCAGGTTCCGCCAGATAGTAGGAGTTACATAGTATGGGAAGCTCAGCGTATCTATGCACTGCTTTGATAGAGAGGACGACATTCCCTCGGAATTACTGAGATCCTTGGCAGAGCCAGTCACTACAAAATTGTTCCAACTGGTGTGCGAGATATATGGGACAGACGATATAATGTCAGATTTCAGGAAGAATGTGTAATTCGAGTACTAAAGAATACTGGCATGAATGCTGCGACAATTACAGATCAGTCAGTTTAATAAGTCATTATTGGTACATACTAACACGAAGTATTTACAGCATAATGGGAACAGTTTGGCGTGCGAAAAAATACAGAGTCACGCGACGCCAATCGCAACCAACGATTTAACTTTGAAGAAGCACTGAAGAAAGCCAATCTTATGTTAATAGCATTTATAGATTTCGATAAAGCTTTTGAGGACGTTGACTGGATTACACTTTTTGGAATTCTGAGGGAAGCAGGGATAAAATACTGGGAATGAAAAGTTATAATGAAGCGTCAAAGAAACTGGTATAGACATGCGATTCAAATACAGATATACGTAAACCGGCAGAATACGGCGCTGCGGTTGGCAACGCTTATATAATACAAGTGCCTGGCGCAGTTGTTAGATCAGTTACTGCGTGTACCGTGAACATCAGGAATCCAGTAAAACATGAAATCTCCGACATCGTTGCGGTCGCAAAAAGATCATGCAAGAATGGGTCCAACGACAACTGAAGAGAATCGTTCAACGAGACAAGTGCAACACTTCCGTATCCTCTGATACGTTTAGATACGACTCTGACAGGTGACACGTAGGTAAGCATTCTGTCTGATCACCTGCATCCATTCATGTCCATTGTGCTTTCCGACGGACTTGGGCAATGCCAGCAGTACATGTGACACCTCATGCGTCCAGAGTGGCTACAGAGTGGCTCAAGGAACACTCTTCTGACATTGCCGCTGGCCACCAAACTCCCCAGACATGAACATTATCGAACATGCCTTGCAACGTGCTGTTTAGAAGAGATTTCCGAAACCCTCGTGCTCTTAAGGATTCATGGACAGCCCTGCAGGGTTCATGGTGTCAATTCCCTCCAGCACTACTTGAGACATTATTCGAGTCCATGCCACGTCGTATTGGGTACTTCCGAGTCCTCGCGAGGCCCCTACACTATATTAGGGATGTGTACTAGTTTCTTTGGCTCTTCAATTTATTTACAGCTTGTACAGAAGCCAGATTACAGGAAAAAAAGTTGAAAGGCATGGAAGAAAAGCAGTAGTTGGGAAGGCAGTGGGACATAATTGTAACTTATCACATACGTTATTTAATCATTACGTAATGTCTCTTGCAGTGGTCTCTCCGCGATATTTTCTGAAATTTTATAAATTATATAACTCAGTACATATCTCGAAATATCTCTTCTTATCTTACCGATTATGAATGCAAAGTAGTTTCAAGCTCAATTATTCCTTGGAGCGTCCATTTACTCCATGGAATAGCTTCTCTGCTATCTATGTTTTCTCTTATGAAAAGAATGAAGGAATTCTTGCCGATTAGTCGTGAAAGAAGGAGGATATATATGTATGTATTGTTGAGCTTGTCGCCATCTTGATGAGATTCTGTATGAGAAGGAATTTAATGCATGAACTAAACTAAAGTACACTGGACGAACCTGCCGTTTTGTATGCTCAAGATATCCAGTTACATCAAATAAATAGGCTAACACGGTCTTACCAGCAGATCTCCGGCCTTCCCCATGTGATCACCGAAAGTTAATAATTATTACAAATGTTTCCAGGAGATCGACTGACAATTTTCGTCGCACCAAGACTTTGAAATTGCTTCACTGCCTTATGGAATTTAAGTTAAGCTCAATTTAATCAGGATAGAACGGTATTGAACTGTGTGAATGTGGTAAGTCTGCTTTGTGAATGAAAATTCCCTTAACGTACGCATGTTTTTACTATCCTGATCAGTGAAGCTAAGTCAGGATGGTGTGAGAGAGGTTTTTAAATTTTAGATTCCACAAAAAAATTTAAAATTACATTGAGCAAGGTGTGAATAATCACAATGAGAAATTAAGAAAGACATTTAAGGTTCAAGGAGAAAAACAAAAGCTTTGACAACATAATGGAATGTTCCATCGTAAATTGAAGGAATATGTATATATGTACCCTCTTATCTGTAGAAGCTAAAATATTCACTAAGTCATTACATAATATTTCTTGTTTGGTACATGTGCCTAAAGGTAGCATTGCTAATTGTAA
This sequence comes from Schistocerca gregaria, assembly GCF_023897955.1. Classification (NCBI taxonomy): domain Eukaryota; kingdom Metazoa; phylum Arthropoda; class Insecta; order Orthoptera; family Acrididae; genus Schistocerca; species Schistocerca gregaria. The sequence continues at coordinate 428,057,327 of NC_064927.1, forward strand.
TTTTCGTATATGTGCACTTTCTTCAAAAAGTCACATGTCTTCCGAAAAAAATTTGTTCAGCTAGAATGTCTATTTTTGTGCGGCCTGTAGTAAGTTGTTCGAAGCTGGCTTTTACAATTTGGGCAGCAAACTCCATATACTGTAATAATATCCGTCCCCGGCAGCTCAGTGGTCAGCGCAACAGAAAGTCAGTCCTAAGGGCCCAGGTTCGATTCCCGGCTGCGTTGGAGATTTTCTACGCTCGGAGACAGGGTGTTTTGTTGTACTAATCATCATCATCATTTCATCCCCGTCGACGCGGAAGTCGCCGAAGTGGTGTCAAATCGGAAGACTTGCACCCGGCGAACGGTCTACCCGATGGGAGGCCCTAGTCAAACGACTAATATTACAAACACGGAAGTAACTGTCTGATACGCTTTCGCGACTAAACCGGAGTACGGATATTGAAAAAAACTTGATGCGAACATAGCTTGAACGCTGACGAAGAACATAGGCTACTTCAGAAATATGTACTTTTGTGAGTATTATTAGCATTTTTAAACATGTTATACTTGAGTGACATGCAGAAGACACTGGCACGATGTTCGTCGACTCTTAGTGTCTGAAGATTACTCCGTGACAATGCAAAGCCATTGTAATTGTGCGCGTGGTTTACGATACTGAGTTCCTACGCTACCCGGCATAGCTGGAGAATTTTGGTGGAGATATAACAATCAAGTCGGAGGATAATCCCAAGTACCATATTTAAAAGAACTATTGTAAGACTCGGCAAAGGTCTTGCCGCAGTGGATACACCGGTTCCTGTGAGATCACCGACGTTGAGAGCTGTCGGGCGTGGCAGACACTTGGATGGGTGACCATCCGGGCCGCTATGTGCTGTTGCCAGTTTTTGGGGTGCACTCAGCCTCGTGATTCCAACTAAGGAGCTACTCGACCAAATAGTAGCGACTCCGGTTAAAGAAAACCATCGTAACGACAGGGAGAGCGGTGTGCTCACCACACGCCCCTCCTATCCGCGTCCTCAACTGAGGTTGACACGGCGGTCGGATGGTCCCGATGGGGCACTTGGGACCTGATCACAGAGTGCTTTATTATAAGTCTCACAAACTTAAGTGTGATTTAGCCCTTAGTAGTAAGAGCTCAAGCTGTGAAAGTCACTGGAATCTAGCAACTCTCAGAGCAATCCCATGTCTGCACGAGGTCGGATGCAGAACGCCCGGTGGCATAAGAGCTACAGAGACAGTAGAACAGTCACAACCTGCCCGTCACATTTTAGACGCTGGGCGTCACGCGACTGTCAGCTTACAAGAGGCTTCAAGACTCACAACAACGGTGTCATATAGAGGCTGTACGACAAACAGAGTGACCTACTTTTACATGTGAAACGCGGGAGGCTACTGGTGAGGCTGTGTTTGATTACCACATATTAAGTGACTATGTTAATCGTACGTTAGTCATCATACGGGGGACGGATCCAAAATGTAGGCACCATAACGCTTTAAAACGCAAGATGGAGACGAGTGGTACGTGTTGGTTTTGTGGCAAAATCTCACCTCCAGTGCCAGGTGAGCCAGAGAAACCACTAAAAACTCTACTTCTGCACGAATGTAATGAATCGAGGCATTTTTAAATATAAATTGACAATACACTCCTGGAAATTGAAATAAGAACACCGTGAATTCATTGTCCCAGGAAGGGGAAACTTTATTGACACATTCCTGGGGTCAGATACATCACATGATCACACTGACAGAACCACAGGCACATAGACACAGGCAACAGAGCATGCTCAACACGTGGGGCGTGAGGTCTCCACAGTACATCGATGTTGTCGCCAGTGGTCGGCGGAAGGTGCACGTGCCCGTCGACCTGGGAGCGGACCGCAGCGACGCACGGATGCACGCCAAGACCGTAGGATCCTACGCAGTGCCGTAGGGGACCGCACTGCCACTTCCCAGCAAATTAGGGACACTGTTGCTCCTGGGGTATCGGCGAGGACCATTCGCAACCGTCTCCATGAAGCTGGGCTACGGTCCCACACACCGTTAGGCCGTCTTCCGCTCACGCCCCAACATCGTGCAGCCCGCCTCCAGTGGTGTCGTGACAGGCGTGAATGGAGGGACGAATGGAGACGTGTCGTCTTCAGCGATGAGAGTCGCTTCTGCCTTGGTGCCAATGATGTTCGTATGCGTGTTTGGCGCCGTGCAGGTGAGCGCCACAATCAGGACTGCATACGACCGAGGCACACAGGGCCAACACCCGGCATCATGGTGTGGGGAGCGATCTCCTACACTGACCGTACACCTCTGGTGATCGTCGAGGGGACACTGAATAGTGCACGGTACATCCAAACCGTCATCGAACCCATAGTTCTACCATTCCTAGACCGGCAAGGGAACTTGCTGTTCCAACAGGACAATGCACGTCCGCATGTATCCCGTGCCACCCAACGTGCTCTAGAAGGTGTAAGTCAACTACCCTGGCCAGCAAGATCTCCGGATCTGTCCCCCATTGAGCATGTCTGGGACTGGATGAAGCGTCGTCTCACGCGGTCTGCACGTCCAGTACGATCGCTGGTCCAACTGAGGCGCCAGGTGGAAATGGCATGGCAAGCCGTTCCACAGGACTACATCCAGCATCTCTACGATCGTCTCCATGGGAGAATAGCAGCCTGCATTGCTGCGAAAGGTGGATATACACTGTACTAGTGCCGACATTTTGCATGCTCTGTTGCCTGTGTCTATGTGCCTGTGGTTCTGTCAGTGTGATCATGTGATGTATCTGACCCCAGGAATGTGTCAATAAAGTTTCCCCTTCCTGGGACAATGAATTCGCTGTGTTCTTATTTCAATTTCGAGGAGTGTAAATATAGATGTTAGGAACTCTTTCCTGAAGGTATTTGTGTAGATTGTAGGCTCCTGCGGAATTGTAAAGTGAACAATACGCAGTTCAACGAAGAAGAGAACAGAAGCTTTTTAAACGCTGTGTTACAGAAGAATGATGAAGGTTAGTTGGGTTGGTATATTGAGGAGGTATTGACCTACGCTGCAGAAAAAACAAATTTATGCCACAATCTTATGAATTAGATGACAGGTTGATAGGACTGATCCTCAGGCTCTAAGGAATAATTCGTTTGGTAATGTGTGTGTAGGGGTGGGGGAGGGGGGGGGCAAGGGGGAATAAAATTGTGGAAGGTGACCAAGGTTTGCATATAGTATGTAGATTCAGGAAGTGTGACTTGAATAGTTTAGACTAGCTTGGAGTGATGCATCAAAGCAGTCTTTGGACTGAAGACAAACAACAATATCAACAACGTATGATGAACTTATCCACAGTATTTGGGAAATGTTGGACTGGGGTTTCGTGTTAGGCATTCAAGATAAAATCTTATGCACTAAAATCAATGTTTTCTAACTGACTTCCATTATTGTTCTAGGACGGAGATACAAGAGAGAACTACGAACAGAAACATCCACCAAGTCCTACGTGTGCTTGGGCGAAAAGTCTCATCTCAAGAACTGCAACACTTGCAGACCGCCAGGCTGCCAGCCAAATGTAGGCCAACCAAGTGAGTATCTTCGTTAGACATAGTACACCTAGAAATGTAAATACAACAAATGGTTTCAAGCTTCAAAAAGACACCAGCACAGCTAACAGTCTACATCACGTTGTGCTGCGTACTTGGCCATGCTTACTAAGCATCTCTGAGTTTTGCTCGCTTTCTTCCATTTCTAATGCCCGGGCACCAGACACACTGCGCTAAGCCGGCCGCTATGGCCGAGCGGTTCTAGGCACTTCAGTCCGGAACCGCGCGACTGCTACGGTCGCAGGTTCGAAACCTGCCTCGGGCATGGATGTGTGTGATGTCCACTAGGTTAGTTAGGTTTAAGCAGTTCTAAGTTCTAGGGAACTGATGACCTCAGATGTTAAGTCCCACAGTGCTCAGAGCCATTTGAACCATTTGAACCACGTTGCGTCGAATGTGGTGAGCAGTCAAGCTGTTTTCTCGGGCACACCTCATGGTTGCCTGTGCTTCAGTTCCTTATATAAATCCTCCACTAATTCACGCTAACAAGAAACACTCATAATCGCAGTGTGTCGTCCTAAGAGTCATCACTTTTCTCTCTGATCTAAAGCTGTTCATTTTATTTGGTAAATGTTCTATGTGAACAAAAGTACCCGGGCACCCCTTGTACTGCGGAATTTACTATTCGATGTTACAGACTCTGCAGTATAAAATGAGGCAGGGAACATTGTATTGTCAGTAAAGGAGCAGTAACAGCATAATGCGTTGGTCAAGATAAAGGAGTGTCTAACAATAAGTTAGCTTAAAGGAGTCCTGGTAGAAAAAGATAACCGGAAGTAAGCCAGTCGCTTAACTAATATGTTTAAAATAAATAGTAGCGGTTGAGGCTACGTGAAACAATACTCTTTGATCTAATATGGATTCTGCCAGGAAGACGTTAACTAAAAGTAGCCCACAACTGTTCTTTTTAATCTGATATCCTTACTAAGACAGGAGAAACGAAATGAACATCGATAATAATCTGACACATGGTTCACTGATAAACAAGAATCATATTCGCATTCGCGGATACTACTAAACTTTTACTGCACTATGCGTTCGTGACAGCGTAAAGTTTTGCTCAAGCCGTGACGTGAACCAGATCGTCCACTTGACACGAACGGTCTCCTTGATCTTCGTCAGCGCGCTGGGAGTATTCTCCAGACCGCTCCAAACTCTCAAAGTTACCCTTTAGTCTACATCCAATACAAATACTGTGCATGAGTATCTGAAGGGCATTGTAAAATACATGAGAACAACACATACACTGTAGTATAGTATTGGTTCACCGACTCTGCATCCTTCTTTACATCATCTTCCTTTTCTACGGCATTTGGAATCACGACTCATTTAGTAATATACTTACGCCACTCAACGGACCGACGTCCACGGAGCAGGTGGTGGAAGGTTTGCTTGTGCACCTGTGGTGGAATATTTTTTTTTTTTGTGTGTGTTACTGGTTTGATGGGGCCCGCCACAAATTCCTCTCCTACACCAACCTCCTCATCTCAGAGTAGCACTTACAAACTGTGTCCTCAATTATTTTCTGGATGTATTCCAATCTCTGTCCTCCTCTACAGCTCCTTCTAGTACCACGTAGTACCATGGAAGTCACTCCCTGATATATCATCCTCTCCCTTATCCTTGGCAGCGTTATCCACATATTTCTGTCCTCTCCGATTCTGCACAGAACCTCCTTACTCCTTACCATAATAGTCCAATTAATTTTCAATAATCACCTGTAGCACCACATCTCAGATGATATGGTTCTCTTCTACTGTGGTTTCGCCACAGTCCATGCTTCACTACCATCCAATGCTGTGCTCCAGGCGTACGTTCTCAGATGTTTCTTCTTGAACTTAAGCCTATGTTTGATGCTAGTAGACTTCTCTTGATCAGGCATGCCCTTTTTGCCATTTCCATTTTGCCATTTGATGTCCTCCTTGCTCCTTCCGTCACTTGTTGTTTAGCTGCCTAGGTAGCGGAATTACTTAACTTCATCTACCTTGTAACCATCAGTCGTGATGTTAAGTTTCTCGCTGTTCTCGTTTCTGCTAGTTCTCATTACTTTCGTTTTTCTTCTATTCACCCTCAATCCGTATTGTGTACTCATTAGGTTGTTCATTCCCTTCAGCATATCACTTGATTCTTCTTCACTTTCACTCGGGATGTCTTCAGCGAATCGTACCATTGACATACTTTCACCTTCAATTTTAATTCAACTCCGAATTGTTCTTTTATTTCCATCACTACTTCTTCGATGTACAAATGGAACAGTAGGTAGGAAAGACTACATACCTGTCTTACACCCATTTTAATCCGATCAGTTCGTTCTTGGTCGTCCACTCATATTATTCCTTCTTGGCTGTTATCACTCCCTATAGCTTACCCCTATCTTTCTCAGAATTTCGAACATCTTGCACTATATAACATTGTCGAACGCTTTTTCCAGGTCGACAAATCCTCTGAACGTGTCTTGATTTTTCTTTAGTCTTTCTTCTATTATCAACTCCAACGTCAGAATTGCCTCTCTGATGCCTTTACCTTTTCTAAAGCCAAACTGATCGTCATATAGCACAGCCTCAATTTTATTTTCCATTCTTCTGTATATCATTCATGTAAGCAACTTGGATGCATGAGCTGTTAAGCTGACTGTGCGATAATTCTCACACGTACCACCTTTGCACTCTTTGGAATTCTGTGTGTGATATTTTTACGAAAGGCAGATGGTATGTCCTCAGTGATGTGTCAGCACAGCATGGAATTCAGCCTTTTACACGACGACAAAAGCTCAGCACAATAGGCTGTGGGGTGGTAGGACTGGAACAAGTGACACATCAGGCTGTCACCATTGACAGTTGCACTGAACATTTATTTGTCACATTTAAACAAGACAAATAACGAATAAAACCGACAACACATTTTTAAAATTACCACACATCTTTAAATTTACCACTTAGATGAGATCCAGTTACTTCAAAACTTAAACATTCATAAACCACTGCACTTATGACCTATTACACATTTAGTGAAATGAGTTAAAATTATTTACTCAAAAACTATGATGAACCTGAAGAACAATTAACTAAAATTTAACGAGAACATGTAGTGTAGCGTTACTGCGGTGACTGTTATTACCAAAGTAATTGCCGCGCGGAGTGGCCGAGCGGTTTGAGGCGTCATGTCACGGTCTGCGCGGCCCCTCTCTCGGGCATGGATGTGTATGTGTTTTTCTCAGCAGAGGTTACTTTAAGTTAATTTAAGTAGTGTGTAAGTGTAGGGACGGATGACCTAAGCAATTTGGTCCCTTAGGAATTCACACACGTTTCTGAACCAAAGTAATTCAAGTAGAGGCAACAACAAATCAGATACCATGACACACAACCATGTCACGTAAATGGCAGGCACCCTACAATGTAGAATATAAAATATAAAATTTCATGTGACCAAGCAACCTCGTAGGATTCAACAAACTACTCCCAGAAGCGGACGCACGCTCACTCAGCTGTTTCCAATACAGGCTCGGCATGGACCCCCCAAACGGAAGCAGCAACGGTCACGAATAGGCACGAAAAATCCCAGAATTAGTGGGTATCTACAACAGACTGACATCTGCCTAAACTAACTAGAAACACAATAATTCATTACAGCACACCATCCGTAGAATTAATCAACCTATTAATGAACATCAGCTAAGCAGTACAAATCTATTATCTTATGTGCATAAGGCCAATTATACATCAAGCCGTGAGCGAACTGGACACACGTCCAGCCGGAAGGCGCTGGCAAAGTGGGCGGAAAATACACAACAGCACAAGCAGGACACAACCCAGGACCCCACAACCGCTACCAAGACAAACAGCAGAAGTCCCGATAAAACGAAATCAAATGCAAGTAACACCCCCCCCCCCCCTCCCTAATCCCGACACAAAACACAAGGTGACTTACAGCAAATAGCCACACTTAAATTTGTGATTAAATCAGAATTAATTATAAAATCCACATACTGTCACTGAAGGAATTCATGTACTTTAATTAATAGAATCAGTTTCAACCTATTTGAACACACAATAACAACTGGCCTCTCAGTAAATCGTAATAATTTATGAAACTATTCACTTAGAATTAGACACGTGTCTCTCAGACACACTATTACTTCAGATAGAAACGTAACAGGAATGTTATTGCAATTCAAGGCAAAATATATCCAGGGGAAATTTTATCCATGTATATCTATAGCAATTGACCAACTAAACTACGTCTGCGATATAAATACTATAACCAGGCGGCACTTGGACAAGGACCAGCCAAACTGTTTTTCAATGACGATTAAACACTGACAGTAGCAACCTACAAACAGAATGTATCAGCACTCCAGGCCCTAGTAAATGTTAATCATCACATCACATACAGCTCTCACTAGAACAATGCGTGCTAAGTAAGTTGAAATTAAACACATTCGAGGACAGACTCAGTAGGAGTAGCAACGGCCGGCCAAGAAAATGAAGTCAACAGCACAGAACCCAGTAGCCGATTCCGGCCACAATTTACAGCACAAGCAAGGCCCTTACCCTCTTGTTTGTTCGATGGAGCCAGCCGCCGCAGATCCTTGTGACAGGAGACGTATAGCAAGCGAAATACACCAACAGCTTGACCCAAACCGGCGGCGGGAACATTGCTGATCGAGCCACACGGCTCACTAAAATACATTCTACATACCAAGGTGAATAGTCGTTTTGCGTTTTGTTGCCACTTCTCCCAACGATTTTAGAAGTTGTGAAGGAATGTTATATACCCCTTCTGCCTTATTTGATCTTAAGTCTTCCAAAGCTTTCTTGAATTCTGATTCTAATACTGGATCCCCTATGTTTTCTTAATCCACTTCTGTTACTTCTGCTACCACATCCGGCAAATCTTACCGTTGCACCTTAATGTTACTAACGTTGCTTTTTGTGTCACCGAAGGTTGTTTTGACTTTCCTGTATGCTCAGTAAGACAATCGTTTCTTTTTGGATTCCTTGACTTTTTTATGCAGCCATTTCGTCTAAGCTTTCCTGCACTTCCTATTTATTTTCATCCTCAGCTATTTGTATTTCTGTATTCCTTAATTTTCCTGAACATGTTTGTAGTTCCTTCTTTCAGCGATTAAATGAAGTACTTCGTCTGTTAGCCATGGTTTCTTCGCAGTTAACTTCTTTGTGCCTATATTTTTCTTTCCAATTTCTGTGATTGTCCTTTATATTGCTGTCGATTCCTCTTCAACTGTACGGGCTACTGAGCTATTCCTTACTGCTGTATCTGTAGCCGTAGAGAACTACAAGCGCGTCTCGTCATCCCTGTGTACTTCTAAGTCTCACATTTTTGCGTATTTATTCTTCCTGTCTAATCTCCTGAACTGCAGCCTACTCCTTATCAGGGATGATGGATGAACACTGCAGCTTGTAGACTCAATGGTAACTGGATACTGTACAAACAGAACGACTTTTTTCATTACACAGCTGGAACAGCTCCACACCTAAAATACGTACACATGCAGCTATAAATTTTATATATTGTTTTCAGTCCAAATAGGGCAATCGTTCTGTATTTTTTCATGGGTTGAAGTAAAAGAAAGCATTATTCTTCAAAATTACTTGTAATGTTAGTTTTTATTTACTTTTTTCTGTAGCAGTTGGCAAGAAAAATGCTGTAGGACTGTGAAATGACATTAGGTGCCTATTTTCTTGACAGCCACTATAGTATAGACTACCCATCAGGTATTACTATCATATGCATCCGGCATATGCGGGAGCCAGTTAGCCGCCCTTGGCCACATGCACCAGTATAGTACATTACCTTCTCTTGTGTTAGAGACCAGCCACCTGACTGCCACATACCAGCTGTTTGCCCATCCTACCCCTAGCTAAAGTGCCCATGAGTATTCATCTGCCCCACATAAGCGAACTTGAGCTGGAACAGCCTGTATAAACGTTTCTACCTATGTGTGTAATTTCGTAACTGTGTGACTGCTTTTCTGCACTATCACATCTAGTGGGTGTTTTGAGATTACATATTGCCATTTCGTCTTGTGAATTGAGTGAAACTGTGGGCACTAGAAAATGAAGTGGAGAAAGTGGAACATTTCCTGCATGTTCTTCTATTTGAGTTTAGTATAGGGGTGACAATAGCGGAGACAGCCAGAAACGTTTGCTCCACGTACGGGGATAATGCCACAGGACAGGATATGGAAAGAAAATGGTTTTCTCGTTTTAAGGAGGATCGTTGGCGCTCCATATTCAGAAAGAACTTTGGACTTTGATGAATATCATTGGTAAGCGTCAATCCTCAACGATCCCTATCGCTGCACTCAAGAACTGACCAATGTGATGAACTGTGATCATACCAGTGACGTTTGCACACAATGGGGAAAGTTAAAAAAGCGGATGTGTGGATACCAACTCTAAGCGAAAATCACAAAAACTTATGGTTGCTCGTCATCAACTGGCTCTTGATCAGTACCAACCATTCCTATCCTGTATCATAACTGGTGACCTGAAATTGTGTCTTTATGCTAACATCAGGAAAAGAAAAGAATAACTGAGCCAAAACTAAGAAACAGATATGCATACAAGGAGCAGTGTGCAAGATAAAGTTATGCACCTCGCTCAATAGCGATGGTGTTGTGTACTACAAATTAATTTCCTGGGGTTTAACCAATAGAGTGGACATTTATTGTTAATAACTGAGACATCTCACAGTTACAGTCCAAGAAGAACAACCAGGAAGACAGTTCAAAGTGATGCTAGTCCACAATAAAGTGTGCCCGAATTCTGACGGACTGACCAAAAACAGTAAATGGCAGTTTGGTTTGGTGGTCATTCAGCATCCACATTATTCACCTCTATCAAACAACCTTCAGATGCTTCAAATGGCTCTGAGCACTATGGGGCTTACCATCTGGGTCATCAGTCCCCTAGAACTTACAACTACTTAAACCTAATTCACATAAGGACATCACATTCATTCATGCCAGAGGCAGGATTCGAACCTGCGACCGTAGCAGTCATGCGGTTCCGGATTGAGCTCCTAGAACCGCTCGGTCACCTCGGCCAGCTAACGACATTCAATGAACTTCCTCTGCAGACAAAAATGGGCAACAAGCATGGCTCGACGATTTCAAAACCAAGTGATATCTAAAGTCACGAAATCGAAAAGTTACCCAAGTGTTGGCAGACTGTCGTAAATAGTAAAGGAGACTGTGTTATAGATGACTAACGTCTCTGTTATGTGTGTCTGACGCCTTTAGTAAACTTATGGATAAGCGCTACAAACTTATGCACCAAACCAAAAAATAGCAACTGCTTTGTTCAATGTAAAATCCATAATTGACCGAATGACAGCTCACATTCCTTTTGGCGTCCTCAACGTATAACGCTGCTTGTGTGAAGGAAAAGGACGACTTCCCTGTCTGTGGTACTAGAAGAAGGGTCACTAATTGTTGTATTCATTTCAGAACCCTTCACTACAACAGTACGAACGCCGCCAGTCTGCCTACCAGAGAAGTCGTACCTGAAGAACTGCAACACCTGCCGCTGCCCCGATGGCTCAGGCTACCCCTGTAACTCGGGCAATTGCCAGCGGGGCGTGATGTTGAAGCCGGCCAGTCTGTGGCCTAGTCTGAGGCGCAGCGCCCAGCGGCGCCAGCCACAGCCAGAACTGGAGGAGGTCGACTACTCACAGACACTCGTTAAGGGCCGCGCGCAGCTCCAGAGCGCCGAGCAGCGCCAGCCACAGCGAGAACCGGAGGAGGTCGACTACTCACAGACACTCGGTAAGGGCCGCATGCAGCTCCAGAGCGGCGAGCAGCGCCAGCCACAGCCAGAACCGGAGGAGTTCGACTACTCACAGACACTCAGTAAGGGCCGCGCACAGCTCCAGAGTGCCGTGAGCTGGGAGCCGACAGCGCAGTGGGAACCAGACTAGCGTGTGGTGCTCGCGTTCACTTCTCTTTCGTACGCACCTTCCAGTAGTTAGCCCTTTCATGAGCTCCTTCAGCATAGGTACATCTGCCTGTTAAATTAGTTGCAAATGATCGAACACCTTCATAATGGGAATAATATGTCCATGGCAATCAGTCTGGAAGAAAGACGACCTTTACTATTAACTATTCAGAAGAATGTAGGTTGCAGTAAGTACTGGGAGATAATGAAGTTTGCACAGGATAAAGTAGCATGGAGAGCTGCATCAAACCAGTCTCAGGGCTGAAGACCAAAACAACACAACCTAAGTTATTAGTGGCATTGGAAGCTGTTCAGATTGCAGCCGCTAAGCCCTTTCAAATTTGTCCAGTGACAGAAACTGTCTGCCAAGCAACAAATGTTTGAACATAACCTAAACTCATTTTTCTTGAATGAGATTTTCATCCTGCAGTGGAGTGTGCGTTGATATGAAACTTCCTGGCAGATAAAAACTGTGTTCCGGACCGAGACTCGAACTCGGGACCTTTGCCCCTCACGGGCAAGTGCTCTACCAACTGCGCTACACAAGCACGACTAACGTTCACTCCTCACAGCTTTACTTCTACGAGTACCTCGTCTCCTTATTTCCAAATTTTACAGAAGCTCTCCTGCGGACCTTGCAGAACTAGCACTCCTGAAAGAAAGCATATTATGGAGACATCGCTTAGCCACAGACTGGGGGATGTTTCCAGAATGAGATTTTTACTCTGCAGCGGAGTGTGCATTGATATGAAATTTTCTGGCAGATTGAAACTGTGTTCCGGACCAAGAGTCGACCTCAGGACCTTTGCCTTTCATGGGCAAGATCTCTACCAAATGAGCTACCCAAGCAAGACTCACGCCCCGTCCTCACAGCTTGACTTCTACCAGTGCCTCGTCTCCTACCTTTCAAATTTTACAGAAGCTCTCTATATCTACATCTCCATCCATACTCTGCAAGCCACTTGACGGTGTGTGGGGGAGGGTACCCTGAGTACCTCTATTGGTTCTCCCTTCTATTCCAGTCTCGTATTGTTTGTGGAAAGAAGGATTGTCGGTATGCTTCTGTGTGGGCTCTAATCTCTCTGATTTTATCCTCATGGTCTTTTCGCGAGATATACGTAGGAGGGAGCAATATACTGCTTGACTCTTCAGCGAAGGTATGTTCTCGAATCTTTAACAAAAGTCCGTACAGAGCTACTGAGCGTCTCTCCTGCAGAATGTTCCACTGTAGTTTATCTATCATCTCTGTGACGCTTTTGCAATTACTAAATGATCCTGTAACGAAGACTGCTGCTCTCCATAGGATCTTCTCTGTCAACCCTATCTGGTACGGATCCCACACTGCTGAGCAGTATTCAAGCAGTGGGCGAATAAGTGTACTGTAACCTACTTCCTTTGTTTTCGGATTACGTTTCCTTAGGATTCTTCCAATGAATCTCAGTCCGGCATCTGCTTTACTGACGATCAACTTTACATGATCATTCCATTTTAAATCACTCCTAATGAGTACTCCCAGATAATTTATGGAATTAACTGCTTCCAGTTGCTGACCTGCTACTTTGTAGCTAAATGATAAGGGACCTATCTTTCTATGTATTCGCATCACATTACACTTGTCTACACTGAGATGCAATTGCCATTCCGTGCACCATGCATCAGTTCACTGCAGAGCCTCCTGCATTTCAGTACAATTTTCCATTGTTGCAACCTCTCGATGCACCACAGCATCATTTGCAAAAAGCCTCAGTGAACTTCCAATGTCATCCACCAGGTCATTTATGTATATTGAGAATGACATGCTGCATTCTGTTATCTAGGAACTCCTCAATCCAATCACACAATTGGTCTGATAGTCCATATGCTCTTACTTTGTTCATTAAACGACTGTGGGGAACTGTAGCGAACGCCTTGCGGAAGTAAATCCCTTGTCTATGGCCCTCTTAGTCTCGTGGACGAATAGCGCGAGCTGGGTTTGACACGACCGTCTTTTTCGACACCCATGCTGATTGCTACAGAGTAGATTTCTAGTCTCCAGCGAAGTCATTATACTTGGACATAATACATGTTCAAATATTCTACAACTGAACGACGTTAGAGATATAGGTCTATAGTTCTGCACATCTGTTCGACTTCCCTTCTTGAAAAAGGGGATGACCTGTGCTCTTTTCCAATCCTTTGGAACGCTACGCTCTTCTAGAGACCTACGGTACACCGTGGACCTTGCATAACTAGCAGTCCTTAACGAATGGATATTGCGGAGACATAGCTTAGCCACTGCGCGGTGGATGTTTCCAGAATGTGTTTGCTTGGATGCTCACTTGGTAGAGCACTTGCCCACGAAAGTCAAAAGTTCCGAGTTCCAGTCTCGGTCCGATAAACAGTTATAATCTGCCAGGTAGTTTCATATCAGCGCACACTCCGCTGCAGAGTGAAAATATCATTCTGGAAACGCCTCCTAGTTTGTGGCTAAGTCATGTCTCCACAATATCCTTTCTTTCAGGAGTGCTAGTTCTTCAAGGTTCGCTGGAGAGCTTCTGTAAAGACTAGAAGGTAGGAGACGAGGTACTGGGAGAAGTACAGCTGAGGGGACGGGGCGTGAGTCGTGCTTGGGTAGCTCAGTTGGTAGAGCACTTGCCCGCAAAAGGCGAAGTCCCGCCGAGTTCGAGTCTCGGTCCGGCACACAGTTTTAATGTTCCAGGAAGTTTAATCATTCTTCTTGTTTAACTATTTTATCCTATCGACAAAATTTTTAGTTAAAAAGTGGCAAAACGTCTAGTTAAGAAATTACTTTTGTTGTAAAATACCAATACCGATTACATAGTCAGTGGGTACTTAAAAGAAAACTCCCCATCGCTCCACACCCCCTCATATTTAGTGATAAGATGGCACAGTGGACAGCCCGTCAAAAACTGGGCACAGAGGAAGCATGAAAACAGGAAGAAGATTTACTGTACTGTGAAAAAATAAGTAGAAACAGTGAACGGTGCAGCAATATACGGCACACAGGCGCCGAAATGGCGTCGTGTGTATGTGGTCATGGCTTTGGAGTGCCAAGAGGGAGGAGCTGTGTTCAAAACTCGATCGTACCGCTCTTTTCCTTTTTTTTCGCGATATTATGAACTCTCCGTCCGGTCACGGAAATGCTTATTCTCTTTCCGTAGTCTTAGTAGTTGCCATACCATACATAGTTGATACAGGGTGTCACAAAAAGGTATTGTTAAACTTTCAGGAAACATTCCTCACACACAAAGAAAGAAAGTTTGTTATGTGGACATGTGTCCGGAAACGCTTACTTTCCATGTTAGAGCTCATTTTATTACTTCTCTTCAAATCACATTAATCACGCAATGGAAAAACACAGCAACAGAACGTACCAGCGTGGCTTCAAACACTTTGTTACAGGAAATGTTCAAATTGTCCTCCGTTAGCGAGGACACATGCATCCACCCTCGCATTGAATCCCTGATATGCTGATGCAGCCCTGGAGAATGGTCTAGTGTATCACAGTCGTCCATAATACGAGCACGAAGAGTCTCTACATTTGGTACAGGGGTTGCGTAGACAAGAGCTTTCAAATGCCCCCATAAATGAAAGTCAAGAGGGTTGAGGTTAGGAGAGTGTGGAGGCCATGGAATTGGTCCGCCTCTGCCAATCCATCGATCACCAAATCTGTTGCTGACAAGCGCACGAAAACTTCGACTGAAATGTGCAGGAGCTCCGTGGTGCACGAACCACATGTTGTGTCGTATTTGTAAAGGCACATGTTCTATCTGCACAGGTAGAGTATCCCGTATGAAATCATGATAACGTGCTCCATTGAGCGTGGGTGGAAGAACATACTGACGAAACTAAAATGAGCTCTAACATGGAAAGTAAGCGTTTCCAGACACACGTCCACCTAACATCTTTTCTTTATTTGTGAGTGAGGAATGTTTCCTGAAAGTTTAACCGTACCTTTTTGTAACACCCTGCAGACTACGAGTCATTGAGTCATGAGGTAAGAATACGTTACCGTCGCAATTAAATGTGATGAATACTGAGGGCAGGCGAGATAACACTCAGACATCTCACAGAAATGAAACAGCAAATACACGGATGTGAACTACGTTACAACAAAGTAATTCAAGAGTCAAGACTTCCGAAACGGAACGCAACTTCAGAACGTTAAAAACAAATGTTTTGATAGAGCACACAGAAACTGTGTTATTGTGAAACTGTTGCGTTCATTTGCGGCAGCTTATGTGACAGTCTATTATGTTTTCATCATTTCCTTGGAAGTGATCACAGTCACATTCATACGAACACCAATATTGGGCAAGGAGGCATAACTCAGTCACTTACAAGTCCGACAAATTAGGTGAGTCGATAAGAGATTTGTGTCATACGACACACATACTGCCACCAATGCCGTGTGTGACACACCAGACATGCTTTTCGGTGGATGATTCTGTTGACTTGTCGCCTTGTCGTCAGACTGTCATTATAGGTCCCTATCTTATACCTCTCAGGTGCAAACGGACGACACAGAACAATTTTGTATAAAGCTAACAGCGAATAAAAGAAAAAAAAATAGCTCGAGGGAGGTTCGAATACGTCTCGCCCGTTTGGCAGTCCAACACCGTAACGACTTTACCTATGAAGCCACTTCCGTTCTCTGTTGCTCTATATTGCGCTTCTTCTTCCTCGAGCGTTCACTGTTTTCATCTTGCTTTTTTTTCGCAGTTCAGTACGGCTTCTTTCTGTTTTCATCCTTGACCTATGTTCAGTTTTTGCCGGGTTGTCCACTGATCCTTCTTACCACTAAATCAGAGGGGGGGGGGGGGGGGGGGGGTCGGGCATGTGGTGGGAAGTTTCCCTTGAGAGTAACCTACGAACGGCAAGATCGTAACTACCAGTTACGCCTTCATTTCCATAAAAATCCCACAGCTTATCTACACAGCATGAAATCAACAATTAACTAACTACTGTAAATATGTAAAACAAATGACTCTTCTTTGGATGGCTAACGCTCCTTCAGTATCACGCCAAATGAGACATGTTTTGCACATCACACCTCAAGAAATGTGGACGGAGCGTTCGACAATTCCCGTTACAAACTTCTAGGACTTGTAGAGGGGAGTGAGTACATAACAGTTTGAACAGGAAGCCATGTCCGTAAGCATATCGTTTCTCTTCTCAGAAATTTTCAATTAATGTGTGTAACGCCTCCACATCTGTTGACGATTAGAGGAAAGTCTCAGAGTCGTTTGTCCTGATGTCCAATAGGGTAGGCAGGATGACGTGCGCTATGTGAAACGGCCACCTAATGTAACTTAACGTCTTCCTTCCTGCGAGACCCATTCAGTGCCTGTGAGTATCCAGTACAGTAAACATGGTTCGGTACACGTTTTCGGAACATGCGGATGCGTTTATTGCATACGGAGAGGTTCGATGTTACGGAGAGCTGCTATTCGGCTGTAACACGAACGTTTTTCGCAAGTCAAGCAGCGGTTCCGAGGAAAAGGTACCTTGACAGTGAGGACGTAGGAGTATGGTGCCCCATGGCAACGCCGCAGGTTCGAATTTGAAGAAGATGTACTGCATCACGTTGGAGAGAACCCGTCGACGAGAACCGCGCAATTGCGTGTTAACAATTCGTAATCTTCTGGGCCTGCCGCGTAAGTTTTGTATAACCACCCTGCTCAAGGTAGTTTTTTAAACCATATTTATTCCTGACTATTATTAATGTAGTGTCAGAACATAAAGTATCACACAACTGTTACTTCGAAAATAACAACGAAACAATGTGGTCAGAAAACAAGTAGACAGCAACAGAATCGACAATGTTGCACAGACGTCAGGACTTGAAAACGTGTTTACGATAATACCAGTATAATTCATTATAGTGCGTTTAAAATTAGTTGCGACTTTTGACTGACCAGAGAGGAACGTGACGCCGTTTCCCCGGCAACACCAATGGCGAGCCTGCTTTCTCTGCCACGCAGACAGAGGTCCGGCTGTTAAAGCGCCCCTGTTGCCAAACCGCGCGTAAACGTTACCATGTAGTGTCACGCAGCAGATGCGTTAACGTTCGTCAGATGTTGTTGTACAGTCGTATTTTATGGCACTGAAATGTTCTGCAGTCGTCATGTATCGTGAACAAGTGTTTTGTGATGCGTTGCATTAATAGCAACAGCGCATTACATCTGAATAAGAGATTTGCAATAAAAATGTCGTCCAGGGTCACCTTTCACCAGCTGGGAAGATACCATTGTGCTGAAAACATACCCCGTAATTTTACAATAGTAATGGACAGAGCGCCATATCACACCGTTGCAATGAATAAATTTTCAACAATGCAATGAAAGAAAAGGGATGTTTTACTCTGGCTACAAAGAAATATTGCATGAGATAAAGTTGAACCTAACATGTATAAAGCGAAGTTAATAGAACTTGTAGTGCCCTACTACAACTTCATGCTACCAGGTCGGCGAACTGGCTAAACGTGAAGGGCATACTTTAATCAGGCATCCTCCTGATCATGATCATTTAAATCCGACAGAGTGCATGTGCATAGGTGAAAAGTAATGTGGCAAAAAGGAACGAGAAGTGTACGTTCTCTGAGACTGAAATACTGACAAAGAAGCCACTGAAAATGTTACACGACAGGACTGGTCTGCATTTGTCAGCCATACCAAGAAAGCAATTGAGGAGACATTGACTCATGAACGAGTCTGAAGAGTTTTGACGAATACGTAACTTTTATTGTTGCCACATTAAAATCTGCTTCTTTTGTCAAAACACAGCAAAGTTCAGAAAAATATTCATCTCACTATCATTCTAACGTAGTTGAAATTGTGATGGAATCCTGAAATAGTTTTTAAATTAACAAATGAGTGCTAGTTAGGTCAATAGTTTATGAAACAGACAAGTCTTAGTATAGGAACAAACTTGAGGCTTCTTGACTTATATTGTCAAAAAACCCATAGCAGTTCAAGTTTCAGCAGCTATCGATGGCTCCCAGTAACTACGAGGGTCACTCCAAAAGAAATGCACACTATTTTTTTAAAGACCCACCATTTATTCTACATGTTTGAAAGTTTTACAGTGTGTAGGTATGTCCTTTAGAAACAATATTTTCATTTCTCCAAATAATTTCCATCCCTCTCAACTGCCTTACGCCATCTTGGAAACAACGCCCCTATACCCGCAGAGTAAAATTCCGGACCAACCTGTTAGAGCCACTGTTTGGCAGCGTGCACAAGGGAGTCATCATCTTCAAACCTTGTTCCGCGAAGAAAGTGTATCAGTTTCGCAAAGAGATGATAGTCACATGGGGCCAGGTGAGGACTGTAAGGCGGGGTTTCAGTGTTGTCCAACCGAGTTTTGTGATCGCTTCCATGGTTTTTGACTGACATGTGGCTGTGCATCGTCGTGCAACAGCAAAACGTCCTGTTTTTGCCGATGTGGTCTAACACGACTCAGTCGACCTGGAAGTTTCTTCAGTGTCGTCACATATGCATCTGAATTTATGATGGTTCCACTTGGCATGATGTCCACAAGCAAGTGTGATTCGGAATCGAAAAACACCGTAGCCATAACATTTCCAGCAGAAGATGTGGTTATGAATATTTTTTCTAGGGTGAATTTGCATGATGCGACTCCATTGACTGCCTCTTCGTCTCTGGTGAAAAATGATGGAACCGTGTTTCACAACCCGCAACAATTCTTCCTAGAAATTCATCTCCACGATTCTTGTACTGTTCCAAAAGTTCGCTGCATACCGTTTTTCTTGTTTCTTTGTGAGCCACTGTCAACATCCTGGGAACCCAACTGGCACAAACCTTTTTTAACGCCAACACTTTCAGTATTCCGCAAAAACTTCCTTCCCATATCCCAACGTAGCGTAACAATTCGTTCACTGTGATACGCCTGACAGCAGTCACCAATTCGTTAATTCTCTGCACATTGTCTGGAGTGTGAGCAGTGCGAGACCTGCCGCTGCGAGGACAACCCTCAATATTGCCGTACCCGCTTTCATCACGTAACCTGTTTGCCCACCGACTAACTATACTGCGATCGACAGCAGCATCTCCAAACACCTTTTTCAACCTCTTGTGGATGTGTCCCACCGTCTCGTTTTCACAGTACAGGGATTCTATGACAGCACGTTGCTTCTGACGAACGTCAAGTGTAGCGGCCATCTTGAAGACATGCTGTAACGGCGCCACTCACGGGAACAGGTTGAACTAAGTTTGAAAACAAGTGGGAAGGATGTATCTACACACTGTAAAACTTTCACACATGCAGAATGGAAACTGTATCTTTTTGGAGTGACCCTGGTACATTATTTCATTGGAAAAAATCTATAGTCACGTAAATATCGCGGTAGATAAGGCTGTTCCACATATTAATCGTATGGCGAAACACTCTCGTCTTTGTACGCTATTATTTGCCAAAATCTTGTTTAGATATCTCAAACTATTTATGAGATACGAGGAATTTGTGAATATTTCATTCTTCGTTTTCACCGACACATGAAATCGTGATGGTGCACTTTACATACATTGCTTTTCCAGACGGCTATCCTTCAAAATTTAAATTCAGTACACGGTGTTAGAAAAAGGTGCGGCCAAACTTTCAGGAAACATTCCTCACACACAAATAGAGAAAAGATGTTATATGGACATGTGTACAGAGACGCTTAATTTCCATGTTAGAGCTCATTTTAGTTTCGTCAGTATGTACTGTCAATTTTCACAATCAACATGTGTGGACTGACGAGAGTCCGCACGCAATTGTGCAATCACGTCATCAACACAGACTTGCTGTGAACGTTTGGGCAGGCATTGTTGGTAATGTCTTGATTGGGCCCCATGTTCTTCCACCTACACTCAACAGAGCACATTATAATGACTTCATATGGGGTACTCTACCTGTGCTGCTAGAACATGTGCCTTTACAAGTACGACACAACATGTGGTTCATGCACGATGGAGCTCCTCCACATTTCAGTCGATGTGTTCGTACGCTTTTCAACAACAGATTTGGTGATCGATGGATTGGTAGAGGCGGACCAATTCCATGGCCTCCATGCTCTCCTGACCTCAACCCTCTTGACTTTCATTTATGGGGGCATTTGAAAGCTCTTGTCTACGCAACCCCTGTACCAAATGTAGAGACTCTTCGTGCTCGTATTGTGGACGGCTGTGATACAATAGACCATTCTCCAGGGCTGCATCAGCATATCAGGGATTCAATGCGAGGGTGGATGCATGTATCTTCACTAACGGAGGACATTTTGAACATTTCCTGTAACAAAGTGTTTGAAGTCACGCTGGTACGTTCTGCTGCTGTGTGTTTCCATTCCATGATTAATGTGATTTGAAGAGAATTAATAAAATGAGCTCTAACATGGAAAGTAAGCGTTCCCAGACCCATGTCCACATAACAAACTTCCTTTCTTTGTGTGTGAGGAATGTTTCCTGAAAGTTTGGCCATACCTTTTTGTAACACCCTGTATATTTCCTACATTTAATACACAGTAAGAAGCAACTAACACTCACAAAACACAAATTCACAGCGACACCTATTTTCCACTGTAAACCAAGAATTTCTTACAGGAGTTTACCTACTACGGTTATATAGCCATAACGATGACCATTATTGAAATGATAGAAGGTTTATCACCAAGCTTACGAATTAAACTGTAAGCTGTGCGAGAATCAGAGTTTTTTTTCCGGAATGGTTTCTCTAAAGTCGTTTTAGTTAAATCGCAGATCCGTCTGCTCGTTGTTCATGCAGTGAGGTGACCCTGTCAGTTTCCGCGCCGAGTAGGCCTGCCATTATACTGTGGCCATCTGCTGACGTGCCCAGCACATGCTGGTGACCATGCTTCCCTCCACTCGCTTCGTACTGAACTGTCAAAAGTCGCAACTTAAGTGATGCGCACTATGGTAAGTCAGAGGTACCAAATTTTACAAAATTTTATATTACAGATAACCAGACGGTGGCAAGTAAACCCCTCTTAGTAATCGGCCTAACCTGCTTACGATATAAAATGTGACCGTGGATCGCGTGTATGCCTAATGGATATTTTCTAATTGTATAAGGCTGTCTTTCCCGAAGACGTGTTACCGATAAGTAGGAGGAAAGTGTACAACCGACCCTTCTGATGGAATGTCTACTAAAAATAAAAGTAATTCAACCGAACAGGGCTATAATTTGGAAAATGAAAGTTATTTTGTGCATTTACTCACGAAAACACTGGACAGAAAGGGGTACCACTGATCATGGATCCAAAATTTACACTAATGAACGAAAAGGAAGTAATTAAGAGTCGCCAGCCCATTAGGTCAATTTACATACAAAATGCTGTACAAGATGATGGGAAAGAAAAACATGTGTTATTCAACACTGACGTGGCAACTAAAGGTTGCCACGTTTTTTTTTCTTTGACACTAATTTTAAGTCAGTATGTAATGACAAAGAAAACTGAGAAGTCACTCTTACGTTATGTTTAGCATTAAAATTTGAAAAAGGCAACCTAGTATTGATTTGAAAATATGCAATTAAACTGTATGTTAGTACTGAGCTTCATTACGTGAACAATGAGTTTCAGTGACCTCAGCATAACGTCATCAAAGAAATTTAGAAAAAAACACAAGCACTTTTTACTTTGCCATTACTTATTTTGCAAATTGGACTTCATATTATTGTGTGAACAACTGAGCCTTTTTTACTGACTTGAACAGAATTAAATACTAGAATACGTGCCAAACGAAACAGCCATGTGCCCAAATCTATACGTAAAATTAATAAAACTTCCTTACTCTTAATTTGTGCGTTTCTTTAGATTTGGATGTTTTCCAGTAATTGGTTCTCAAACTTAAAAAATGAAATTGAAGTCTCTGTTGTACAACAGCTTATTGAAAGTAGACTGGGGCTAAAATTCTCAAAAGAGAAATTATTCATTAATAAACTGGCTGTAACTATTCCATTTGTTTCTTATGACACTCAGTTACCATACTAGGAAAAAAAGGAACAAGGATCCTGCTTGGTAACAATGTCTGGGGTCATAAGGACACAGTCGCCCGAGTTTAACTGCTTATTATTTAAATAAACCGTATCAATCAAATCACATTCAGTTGTGTTTGTGGGTTAGCCGTTAATACTTTCTACCAATGAACAGTTTTACTTCAGTGCGGTGCATACGACGAAACTCAGAGCCGACGACGAAACTGTGTTTCTGGAACTGCTGCTGTTGTTGAAGACGGTAGCATATTGTGGAGGCACAGCTAATTATAGGAACGGGCAATCCTAATTAATACAGCTTCTTCCACCCATTCACTGCCCGTACTCCAGCTCTAGACATCTGGCCGGCGCACGTACATGATGCCACTGAAAATGGTACTCGCTACTCCGAGAGCGTTAACACCACACTTCCACACAGTACAAGCGCTGAAACTCATCTCCCCTCCCTCTGCGCGCTTTGCGCCACAACCCCCTACCCAAAGATTTTAAAACGCACAAGCACTGCTATTATAGTTGCTAGTCCATGTAAGTAACAGCTCCTTTGGCTTTTCCCCAGAGCTCATAAGTTCCACAGTAAAGCAACATGAAACAACAGACCTCAACCTAAATGTACACATAGAGTGAAGCAATGTCCTTACTTATTAAAAGAAAGCATATAAATTACAAATATTTACATACAATTAAAAAATAGTTATATGTCGGCAGTAGGTGCCATGCTTCCTGCATTTTCGGTGTTACAGGATTTATCGCTGAAATAGACCTGTTGTTCAAACAAAATAAACAAAGGGGAAAGAAAACCCATAGCAGCGTAAGTGGTTATACAAAATTTATGAACTGCATATTGCTCACAGTATCGTTTGGGACATTCTGCATGAGCAACAATTACATCTGTACAAGCTCCAAAGGATACATGGTATGGGTCAAGCACATTTCCCACAATGCATTGACTACTGTACGTGGTTCGTGCCGCTGAATCTACTCACCGCGGTTTACACGTCGAGTTTTGTTCACAAATGAATGTAAATTAACTAGGAACTGTGTTCTGAATTCGTGAAACAACCATGTCTGGGTAGAAGAAAACCCTGGTGCCATGCACGTCCAGAGATTTACTCGCCTGTTTGGTATTAACGGGTGGGCAGGTTTTCTGGACGGTCATGTGATTGGCCCATACCTATGTCCTCTTAAGCTAATTGCTCCTGTATACTCGATCTTTCTGTAAAAAGTATTGGACCCGTTCCTAGAAGTCGTGCTACTGAATGTCCGTCGGGACATTTGGTTTCAGGATGAGGATGCACCACATCGGTTCTCACGTGGGGTTCGGAGACATCTCAATAGACGATAGGCCGAGGTGGTTCAACCGCGTGGCCGCCGCGACCGCTGTATTAAACTCCCATGGACTACTTCTCGTGGGGTGGTATGCAAAGTTTAATTTAAAAAACTCGTGTAGAGACAGGGGAAACTTCGCAGGCACGGGCTCTGGCGGCTGCAGTAGAACCTGAGTAGACACCAGATGGGATGGAGAGTGTGCACCAGAACATGCTTCATAGGTGCAAAGCCTGCATCAACATTGGTGGTTTCCACAACGAGCGGCTCTTGTAATGGAGCAGTACTGTTCTGTGCCTACAGTAGGGGGTGGGGGGGGGGGGGGGTTCGTTTGTGTTTTGGAATAATGTAAACACTTAATGTTTAAGTGTTAATACAAACAAACGTGCCGAAGTGATAACTGAGTGTTTCGTTTCACATTGCTACCTAATAAATGTACTGCATCACACCTAATTCAATTCCTCAAGCACAAATTGATTAGTTAAACATCTGAATCCAAACCGTCGTAGAATGGAAACAGTATGTTCCCAAACGTGGGTTACTATTACGTACTCACTCCTCTCTAGAAGTCCTAGAAGTTTGCAACGGGGATCTCCGATCATCTAGTATATTTGACAAGAGGTGTCGGATCTCTGTTGCCTTGCCGTTTTGCTTGTGACAGCGAAGCAGTCATAAGAGCAACCATTAAATAAGTTATTTGTACAATTTCATAGTGACAGCACTATATTTACCTGTGCCCCTTTAGTTAGGGTGACTTCCCCATCCTTCTAAATATGGTTTTATGAATCTTGCCAAAACCAGAGAATTACCTACGTAAATAATGTCGGCACGCTCCTCTATGGTTTTATTATTGGTGGCAATTAAAGACATGATTATTAGGTTATAGTATTTACTAGTCATCAAACATTAACGAAACTCAAGTCGCCAGATCACGGAAGAGTTACACATAAAAGTAGCACATGAATATACAAGGGTCACTCCAAAAGAAATCCACACTATTTTTTTAATATCCATCTTTTATTCTACAAAGCTTTACAATTTGTAAATACATCGTTTAGGAACAATATTTCCAATTCTCCACATAATTAGCATCCCTCTCAACTGCCTTACGCCATCTTGGAACCAGCGCCTGTATACCCGCACGGTAAAATTCAGGACCAACCTGTTGGAGCCACTGTTTGGCAGTGTGCACAAGGGAGTCATCATCTACAAACCTTGTTCCACAAAGAGAGTATTTCAGTTGCCCAAAGAGATGATAGTCACATAGAGCCAGGTCAGGGCTGTAAGGCAGGTGTTTCAGTGTTGTCCATCTGGGTTTTGTGATCGCTTCCATGTTTTTTGACTGACATGTGGCCGTGCATCGTCGTGCAACAGCAAAACATCCTGCTTTTGCCGATGTGTCGGTCAAGCTTGAAGTTTCTTCAGAGTCGTCACATATGCATCAGAATTTATGGTGCTTCCACTTGGCGTGATGTCCACAAGCAAGGGTCCTTCAGAATCCAAAAACACCGTAGCTATAACTTTTCCAGCAGAAGGTGTGGTTTTGAATTTTTTTTCTTGGGTGAATTTGCATGATGCCACTCCATTGGCTGCCTCTTTGTCTCTGGTGAAAAGTGATGGAGCCATGTTTCATCACATGTCAAAATTTTTCCAAGAAATTCATCTCCACCATTCTCGTACTTCTCCAAAAGTTCGCTGCATACTGTTTTTCATCTTTCCTTGTGAGCCACTGTCAACATCCTGGCAATCCACCTGGCACATACCTGGCAACGCTTTCAGTATTCTGCAAACACTGCCTTCCCCTATCACAACGTAGGGTGATAATTCGTTTACTGTGATGCGTCTGTCAGCAGTCACCAATTCGTTAACTCTCCGCACATTGTCTGGAGTGTGTGCAGTACGTGGCCTGCCACTGCCAGGACAATCCTCAATATTGCCATCACGTAACCTGCTTGCCCATCGTGTAACTGTAGTGCGATCTAAATTTTTTTAAAATTCCTGTCTTTGATGACAATATAAATATCAAAGACTGGAATAAAAGAACATTTGACCGTATTTTATCACTGTTCATATTCGCGACTGTGTCGCAACAGGTGGAATTACAATGTCATCGGCAAACCTCAAGGCTTTTATTTCTTTTCTCTGGATTTTGATTCCTACTCCAAATTTTTCTTTGGTTTGCTTTACTGCTTGTTCAACGTAGAGATTGAATAAAACAGGGGATACGTTACAACCCTGTATCACTCTCTTCTCAACCCCTGTTTCCCTTCCGTGTCCCTAGACTCTTATAACTGCCTTCTGGTTTTAGTACAAATTGTAAATAGCCTTTCGTTCCCTGTTTTTTTCACTCCGGCTACCTTCAGAATTTAAAAGAAATTATTCCAGTCAACGTTGTCAAAAGCTTTCTCTAAGTTTACAAATGCTGTAAAGCTAATTTGCCTTTTCTTAACCTAGCTTCTAAGATATGTTTTACAGTCAGTATTGCCTCACGTGTTCTTATATTTCTACGTAATCCAAACTGATCTTCCCCAAGGTCGGCTTCTATCAGTTTAGTCGTGTTAGTATTTTGCAACTGTGACTTATTAAACTGATAGTTAGGTAACTTTCACACCTGTAACCACCTTATTTCTTTGGAACTGGAATTATTATATTCTTCTTGAAGTCTGAGGGTATTTCGTCTTTCTCATATATTATGCCCACCAGATGGAAGAGCTTGGTCATGGCTGTCTCTCCCAAGGCTAACAAAAGTTCTAACGGAATGCCGTCTACTCCTGGGGCCTTGTTTCTAATTGGGTCTTTCAGTGCTCTGTCAAATTCTTCTCACAGTCTAATATCTCCCATCTCATCTTCATCTACGTCCTCTTCCATTTTCATAATATGACCCTCAAGTACCTCGCCCTTGTATAGACCATGTATATATCCCTTGCACCTTTCGGCCTTCTCTTCTTTGCTCAGGACTGGTTTACCATCCGAGTTCTTGATATCTGCACAGGTGGTTCACTTTTCTCCTAAGGTGTCTTTAATTTTTCTGTAGACGGCATCTGTTTTACCCCTAGTGATATACGCTTCTATAGCCTTGCGTGTGTCCTCTATCCATTAGGCTTAGCCTATTTGCACTTCCTATCGACATCATTTTTGAGACTTTACTATTGCTTATCAGGTGCTTCATTTACTGCACGTTTGTATTTTCTACTTTCATCAGTTAAATTCTCTGCATCTAACTATTTCCCCGAAAACTTGTCATGTAATTTACTATCTGACATTTACTGCACAGGCCGACCGATGTGGCCGAGCGGTTCTAGGATGGAACCGCGTGACCACTACGGTCGCAGGTTCGAATCCTGCCTGGGGCATGGATGTGTGTGATGTCCTTAGGTTAGTCAGGTTTCAGTAGTTCTAAGTTCTAGGGGACTGATGACCTCAGCAGTTAAGTCCCATAGTGCTCAGAGCCAGATGAACCGTTTACTGCACAGTCGTGACTGCACCACTACATGGACTACTCCTGTCGGCATAGACTAACCGTTTTACGTCCATGCGTTCACTCTTCAACACTTCTCAGGGGAAAAGAAGCATTAAATGACTTGCCCCTGTCACGTGTACTTCGCGGTCCTGACCAACCTAAAACATACTACATGTACAAGGATACTCTGGAAGCCATCATACAGCGGAGGACACCCTGCACCACTACGAGCCACATCCTTTCCTGTTCTACACGGTAACAGAGCGAAGAAAAAAACAATTGTCTATATGGCTCCATATGAGCCCTAGTACCTCATATATTATATTTATGGTTCTTACGCGCAATGTATTTTAGCGGCAGTCACCTTCAGTAGCCAGTTCTCCAAATTTTCTCGGTAGTATTCGAATTCGTCTTCCCTCCATAGAGTCCGAGTTGAGCCTCCAAGCATCTCTGTAACACTTACAGTGTGTTAACTGTAAGACGGCAGAGTTGTGAGGGGAGTGCGGGGAGAGGAGGAAGCAAGTATTGGCTGGCGAGGGGAGGGGAGAGTAGCCGTTGGGGGGGGGGGGGGAGGCACGCCTATCAGTTGCAGTGCTGGCACTACAAATTGCTCGTCATGCTTACACGAAAGCAGACAAGGCTTGGAAGTAAAACTCGCTTTAAATGTTGTTCGTAAAGAAATCGTCATTGTCATGAAATATATGGTAATTCGGACGAAACAGGGGGCTCCTCCAAGGCGATCGCGAACAAAATATCTGAAATGGAAACTCACCTTTTCTTGCCAGGCGTTTGTGGTGATACTACAGGATGATTCTTGGAAAACTGTTTTAATCTTCCAGTGCTACGCACGCTTTGTCCTGTGTGTGTAGCAGCTCTCACCGAAGATTTGTAAATGGGGTGAAGCAATTTTTTCTGCTCCCTTTCCCTTTCGCAGAATTCATTCACACACAATATAATTTTGCAAGCGTTGCTGCGTAATACTGGTTTCCTTCTAACCGTTGCCCTACTGGTAGGGATTGTTGGCGACTCCCGAGATGGGCCAGCGATTGCCTTTTCACTCATTTTGATAGTATTTAGCACAACTACACAATAAAAACACGCAGAACAGTACAGCGCAAAACAATAGCGAAGCAGACGACAATGGCTACCTTGTACAACACTGTCAGCTACGTAATGTTGGCAGCAGTCGAAGCCTGCCGACGTTTACCGACTTCTACCGATTCAGGACTAGGAGGAGGTCTGCCATCTAAAAGTTTACACACTGTACGTCTTGCTCGAACCTACCGGTAACTAATTCCGCAGCTTGCCTCTCAATTGTTTCGATGTCCTCATTCAATCCAACTTGGTGCGGATCCCAGACACTGGAATGGTACTCAAGCATAGGTCGACCCATCGCCCTATATGCTGCCTCCTTTACAGATGAACCAGTAAAGCGATGTAGACCATTCACCTCACCTACCGTAGTTCTCACATGCTCGTTTCACTTGATGTCGCTTTGAAATGTTACGCCCAGACACTTAAACGACCGTGTAACTTTGTCAAGCAGGACATTAGTAGCACTGTATCCGAACATTAAAGATTTTTTCCTCCTCATTAAGTTATATTTTTCATCGTACCGAATGCAAATTTTTGCTAGGTCGTCTTGTAGACCGCTACGCTCACTCAACTTTGACACCTTTGCGTACACCGCAACGTCACCAGCAAACAACAGCAGATTGCTGCCCACACTCTCCGCCAAATCGTTTATGTATACAGAGAACAAAAGTGATCCTATCACTCCTGACGATACCCTTATCTTTGATGGAAACTCGCCTTCTAGGACAACATACTGGATCCTACAAAAAACGTCTTTGGGCAACTCACACATCTATGAACGTATTGCATATGATCAAACCTTCATAACTGCCGGCAATGTGGCACCGTTGTCGAATGATCCGGGAAGTCTAGGAATACGGAATCTGCATGTTGCCTCTCATCCATAGTTCGAAATATAACATGTGAGAAAAGGCGAAGCTGAGTTTTACACTAGCAGTGCTTTCTAAAACCATGGTAATTGGTGGCCATAAGCTTCTCGGTGTCAAGAAAATTTATAATATTCGAAATGTCAATACTACTAATACCTACAATTATTAATCTGCAAGTGATCTAAATACTGATATAATGTTGTTCAGTACACTGTCCTCGTCACTAACAAATATGTCTCCACTTATATCCTAACACTTTGTACATGTATACATATATTTAATAAAGTTAATGGGTCTACTGGATGACATGAAGGAAGATACAATTGAATCTCAATGTAGACAAGTGTAATGTGCTGCGAATACATAGAAAGAAAGATCCCTTATCATTTAGCTACAATACAGCAGGTCAGCAACTGGAAGCAGTTAATTCCATAAATTATCTGGGAGTACGCATTAGGAGTGATTTAAAATGGAATGATCATATAAAGTTGATCGTCGGTAAAGCAGATGCCAGACTGAGATTCATTGGAAGAATCCTAAGGAAATGCAAAATGAAAACAAAGGAAGTAGGTTACATACGCTTGTTCCTCAATTGCTTGAATACTGCTCAGCAGTGTGGGATCCGTACCAGATAGGGTTGATAGAAGAGATAGAGAAGATCCAACGGATAACAGCGCGCTTCGTTACAGGATCATTTAGTAATCGCGAAAGCGTTTCGGAGATGATAGATAAACTCCAGTGGAAGACTCTGCAGGATAGACGCTCAGTAGCTCGGTACGGGCTTTTGTTGAAGCTTCGAGAACATACCTTTATCGAGGAGTCAGCTGTATATTGTTCCCACCTACGTATATCTCGCAAAGAGACCATGAGGATAAAATCAGAGCGACTACAGCCCACACAGAGGCATACCGACAATCCTTCTTTCCACGAACAATACGAGACTGAAAGAGAAGGGAGAACCGATAGAGGTACTCAAGGTACCCTCCGCCACACACCGTCAGGTGACTTGCGGAGAATGGATGTAGATGCAGATGCAAGTAAATGAAACAATATGGCTCAAATTTCCCTTTGTACCACTATATTCATTACAGGGGAGTGTCAGAATTCCCAAAAGACGTTCGCCGACATTGTTCCATGTCATCTCATCTTCATCGACGTGAGGGCTGTTTTTTTCCAGCCTCCAAACGGTGACGAAATTGGAACCACAATGCAAGTCCTTTGAAGCATCGTGCAGATGCGTTACACAATGTCTCTGGAATGCCTGTATATCGCGTTAGGTCACGTCCTACTTTTCAGTCCTGAGCGCACGGTGGGCAGCTAAAGAAGCCAACAATTAAGGAGTCTCCTGGCAAGAGTGAAACGCATGTTGGATTTCGTCTGACTTCATGTAGCCCGCATAACATAGTTGTTATGCGTCTTGTTCTCCATGACAGATATATGCCTCATACTGCAGGGCCACTGAGGACGCGCGTGGGAAGTATTCCAACACCCACAATGCATCCTGGTCTTCATTTCCTCTGATTTTGATAGCCTCGCTCATACGAATCGCTACCAGCCAGGTTAGCCGAGAGCGCTAATGCGCTGCTTCCTTGACTTGGGTAGGTGCTCCGACCCCGGATAGAATCCGCCCAGCGGATTACCGTCGTCGGCCGGTGTGTCGGCCAGCCTGTATGTGGTCTATAGGCGGTTTTCTACATCCCGGTAGGTGAATACCGGGCTGGTCCCCAAGTTCCGCCTCAGTTACTCGACTCGCAGACATCTGAACGCGTTCGCACTATACCATGGATTACACTGGACGCAGACAGCTGGGGCACACTAATTCCGTCTCGGGAGGTATGGGGTGCCGGCAGGAAGGGCATCCCGCCACTCCTTAAAAACTAACCTTGCCAAATCCGTCCCTAACGGTACCGACCATGCGAAACCGCGGGACAAGGCACCAGCAAAAGAAAGAAAGAAAGAAAAAAAGCTCATACGAATCGCTGGCTATAAAGATACTATTTTGGTGCACACAGCAAGCAGTGTACCAGCGTAGAGAATTGGCGAAAGCACAGGCGGCCACCTTCTATGATGGGGAATTGGAAACTTGGTACTGCACGGCGAGAAACGTCTAATTCACAGTAGAGGCTATGTAGAGACGTAGCTGGGAGTTGTGGTTTCCATTTTGTGACCGATTCGAGGCTGAAAAAAATTGCCTTCAAGAGTATATATTTATTCCTTGTCATAGGGTAAGCCTCTTTCCTATACTAAATCCATCCTCATAGTGGTATTTTTCCCACGTATCATATGAGAGAATCTTTGGACGAAGCGTTGGAGAGTAAGAGATAGAAACACCATTGACGATGAGAGACATTCTCAGACAACCTAACTGTTGATGAGTCTTTTCGCGAAAAGCAGAGAACCCAGATTCGGATTCAGGTCGACGTAGTCGTCTACAAAATTTCGTCACCCAAATTCGACATCCTCAGATGAATGCATTTGCCTCGAAGTAACGTTGTGTGATTTACTGTATGTGACCCGGTTGCAGACCCAGTAAGCAAGACTGCTCGCTGAACATAAGTGCGGGACTCTTATATAGGGTGAACCAGAGTTCCGCTGACCAACTTTGAGACGTTGTTCAGGGACATCGTCTGAGTATTTCAGTGTAAGGGACCCCCAGAGTAATGGTATCACTATAATTTATTGGGTTTGTTCTTACCATCACTCTTGTGTGTGGGAAAACGTACACATAGGCGAAGTTCGTCTGCGTCCGTACATCACCTCCAACGAGAGTGTCTGCACGTTCCAACACGGCAGGAATCATAGCTTGCGGCCGGCCGACACGCGGGCGACGGGACAGGTTTGCGCGTCCTTGCGATGATGCCAGACGCCTCGGCTAACGACTTGTCGTGCTTTTGTGCCCTGCCAGGAGTCCATAGACATTCTGCAAGCGTCTGTGAATATCTGTAATGCTCTGGTTTTCCGCCAAAAGAAACTGAATGATAACTCTCGGCTTGGAACGCACCACCAGTACAGGCACACTACGTATAGCGCTGCCATATGTCGGAATTTCATGAAACTATAGGGGCTGAAGCGAAAATGTTCCAAGATGTCCTATAACAAATTCCACATTTTTTCAGCCGTAGCTGGCAGAGAGAAAAAGAGTGTGTTGCATTACTTACTGAATGCTGCTCATACAGAAGTGGTGGGAAAGTAACCCTAGACAACCTCAGAAAATTTGTTGGTGGAACTCTGTTTCACCCTTTACACCGTATACTCATATTTTTCCATTCCCTGTTTGTTTTGTTTTACAGGCCTGTGACGAATCGGACAGATGGAAGACATTACAGCGAGGACAACCGGATCCGAAACCGTTGAGAGAAAGGCAGTCAGTAGCTGATGCGGAGTTCCAGCCGCGTGAACTTTGACTTCCCTGTTTTATTTCCAATTATTCTTGCACGTGAAGTAAATAAAGCACTGAAAACAATTTATTGCGTCTTTTTAATGAATACAGTACTCCCATTCGTATCTGTCGTTCCAAGTTCGATCCGATTAAGCCAGAGGTCTGTCTTTGTTGGTGAATAATTTACGGTATTGGAAGACCTTCACCTTATAGTAAACGAGGAACACGATTGTCTCCGTACATTCTTCACTGCAGGGAAAAGTGACTGACACTGAGCTGGTTAAAGGGAGAAACGGATATCAGACTGTTTTTGGTCAGTTCCCTCACAAGTCGATAAAGCTTAATTTAGAAACGAGGAAGTTATCACGATACGGCAGCAACAGTAAGTACAAATGAGGACACTGTCATAAAATTTGGATACCTATTATGAACGTTCGGCAGTGTATAACAGCGCAAGATAACTGAAAGTCTCAGACCATATGTATTCGCTGTAACTAAACACGGTAACCAAGTAGTACAGATGAATAAAGTAAAAATGTATGAGGAGCTTTCAGTAATTAATGCAACACATTTTTTTCTCAGCCAGTTCCAGTTGAAAAAAGGTGGAATATGGTGTGGTACGTCATTGGATATTCCCCCTTCAGCCCCTATTGTTTCATGAATTGTGTCGGAGCTCATCGTAGTCTTCAAATTAAAGTCTGTAACGGTGGTGCGTTCCAAGTAGAGAGTTGTCATTGTGTTTCTTTTGTCAGAAAACCAGAGCATCGCAGACATTTATGGGCGCTTTCAGAAATGTCAGCGGAGACTTTGCAACGAACAAAAGAACGGCGAATCGTTTGGCGAGGCGTCTGTCATTATCTCCACAGGTCGCTGAGCTTTGTTACAGGCCGTGAAACATGGGTTCATCGCTTCGAACCGGAAATAAAACGGCAATCTATGTAGGGGCGCTAGACTATCTCTCCTCTGAAGAAAATGTTCAGCCGATATAGTCATGGCAACGGTTTTCTGTTAGATGTTCTCCCTCATGGTACAACGATCAACTCTGAAGTGGCTTGAAGAAACGACTTCAGCGTGTTCATAGCCACAAAAATGCAAACTGACTTCTCCATTTCCATGACAAGACATGACCTCACACAAGTCTGCCCACACGAGAGGGGCTCAAAAAAGTTCATTGGACTGTTCTTCTGATCCACCCTAGAGCTTGGATCTCGCACCTCCAGACTTTCTTCCGTTTGGCCCAATGAAGGGTGCACTTCGGGGGAAGCAGTACGTGGATGATCTGGAGGTTATTGATGCTGCAAGGCTTTGGCTCCAAGGGCAAACGATAGGGTAGTATCATGCTGGCATACAGACTCTCGCAGTAAAGTAGCGTAAGGTCGACGCTTTGAACGGAAATCATGCTGAAAAATAGGGTTCTGTAGGAAAAAAAGTGGGAATAATATGTTCCATTGGAATCCTGAATAAAAGCTACGTGCTCCCAGAAAGAAAGAGTTACATTACTTATTGAATCCAAATCGCATGTCAAGAGACAAGAAGGTGAAAGACGTGGACGTAGTAATCTTCTTCTATTACTCATCTCCCATATTGACGAAGAAACAGGAAATAAAAGAAACTGTGACAACAGTTCTGTTGCAAAAGGTACCTACGATGAAACTCCCTGATGACGTGTCTATAGAATTATTGGCTATAGAACTACTCGATCAGTTCCGTCTAACAAAATTCTACAAAGTACAGAGATTGGACTGTGAGTAAAACAAAGTCGAAAATTTTGAAGAGAAAAAGAAGTGAGATAAGCGACGAAATTAAAATGTAAGTATTCTGCTACCTTAGAAGCAAAATAACACATGATTGTGACAAGCCAACATAATAAACAGTCTAGTACTGGCAATGAGTGGAATCCTGAACAAGAAAACTTTATTAGTACCACACATAGGCATTAATATGAGTATGTCATTTACGAGAATGTAGGTCTGGCGCACAGCAACATATGGGAGAAAGTCCTGGACTGTGGAAAAACTGGAGAAGAATGGAGAAGAAGAGAAGCGACACTATTAGGTGTGGTGATACAGAATGGTTCAGGAAAATTAGGTGGAGTGATAATGTAAATTAGGAGGTTCTATGCAGAATCGGAGAGGAAAGAAATATGCGAAAGGAGCTAATTACAGTTTGGTAACAGACGTTATGGGCACATAATATCGAGCCGGACCTTCTTTCACATGCGTAGTGCAGCAAATGGACGTGACGTGGACTCAACAAGTCGTTAGTAATCTTCTGCATAAATATTGAGCCATACTGCCTCTACAGCCGTTCATAATTGCGAAAGTTTTGCTTGTGTAGTACTTTGTGTAGGAGCTAACCACTTATTTATGTCCCGTAAACGTTCGACGAGATCCATGTCGGGCAATCTGGATGACCAAATCATTTGTTCAAATTGTCCAGAATATCACTGAAAACAGGTGTGAACTATCGTGGCCCTGGTGACATGGTGCAACGTTGATAGTTAACACAAAGCCTGGGAATGCCTCCAAATTGCCACCAAATACACTCCTGGAAATTGAAATAAGAACACCGTGAATTCATTGTCCCAGGAAGGGGAAACCTTATTGACACATTCCTGGGGTCAGATGCATCACATGATCACACTGACAGAACCACAGGCATATAGACACAGGCAACAGAGCATGCACAATGTCGCCACTACTACAGTGTATATCCACTTTCGCAGCAATGCAGGCTGCTATTCTCCCATGGAGACGATCGTTGAGATGCTGGATGTAGTCCTGTGGAACGGCTTGCCATGCCATTTCCACCTGGCGCCTCAGTTGGACCAGCGTTCGTGCTGGACGTGCAGACTGCGTGAGACGACGCTTCATCCAGTCCCAAACATGCTCAATGGGGGACAGATCTGGAGATCTTGCTGGCCAGGGTAGTTGACTTACACCTTGTAGAGCACGTTGGGTGGCACGGGATACATGCGGACGTGCATTGTCCTGTTGGAACAGCAAGTTCCCTTGCCGGTCTAGGAATGGTAGAACGATGGGTTCGATGACGGTTTGGATGTACCGTGCACTATTCAGTGTCCCCTCGACGATCACCAGAGGTGTACGGCCAGTGTAGGAGATCGCTCCCCACACCATGATGCCGGGTGTTGTCCCTGTGTGCCTCGGTCGTATGCAGTCCTGATTGTGGCGCTCACCTGCACGGCGCCAAACACGCATACGACCATCATTGGCACCAAGGCAGAAGCGACTCTCATCGCTGAAGACGACACGTCTCCATTCGTCCCTCCATTCACGCCTGTCGCGACACCACTGGAGGCGGGCTGCACGATGTTGGGGCGTGAGCGGAAGACGGCCTAAGGGTGTGCGGGACCGTAGCCCAGCTTCATGGAGACGGTTGCGAATGGTCCTCGCCGATACCCCAGGAGCAACAGTGTCAGTAATTTGCTGGGAAGTGGCGGTGCGGTCCCCTACGGCACTGCGTAGGATCCTACGGTCTTGGCGTGCATCTGTGCGTCGCTGCGGTCCGGTCCCAAATCGACGGGCACGTGCACCTTCCGCCGACCACTGGCGACAACATCGATGTACTGTGGAGACCTCACGCCCCACGTGTTGAGCAATTCGGCGGTACGTCCACCCGGCCTCCCGCATGCCCACTATATGCCCTCGCTCAAAGTCTGTCATCTGCACATACGGTTCACGGTGACGCCTTCACGGCATGCTACCAGTGTTAAAGACTGCGATGGAGCTCCGTATGCCACGGCAAACTGGCTGACACTGACGGCGGCGGTGCACAAATGCTGCGCAGCTAGCGCCATTCGACTGCCAACACCACGGTTCCTGGTGTGTCCGCTGTGCCGTGCGTGTGATCATTGCTTGTACAGCCCTCTCGCAGTGTCCGGAGCAAGTATGGTGGGTCTGACACACCCGTGTCAGTGTCTTCTTTTTTCCGTTTCCAGGAGTGTAGAACGACACAGCCATTTACAGTAAATGTTCGGTTAAGTAGGACCAGAAGACCTGGTCCATTGTATGTAATCACAGCCCATACCATTATGAAATCACCACCTTCCAGAGTGTCTTGTTAACAACTTGAATCCGTGACTCCATGGTGCCTGAGCCACACTCGAACACTTCCACCAGCTCTTACCAGCATAAATCTGGACTCATTTGAGCAAGACACGATTTTCAAATCTTGTGGGCCACGAAACCCAGAGAGGCGCTACAGTCGATGGTTTGCTCTTAGCTAAGCTACCCACGTCGTTCGTCTGCTGCCATAACGCAGTTTTCTGCAGTGTCGTGTAAACTGTTGGTAGTTGCTAATTGATTGAGGTGTTTTATCACATCCTGAACCTACTCGTTATTTTGTAACAACCTCTGTTATGCTACGATAGACTTTCATTCTGTTTTCTCTTGTGTACTGTTCCTTGGAAAAACAGAATTGCTATAATGATAAAAAAAGCAGTCAAAAAAACTCTACTGTCGTGCACAAAAATACTCAACAATGAATGAAATCCACATAGAACCCGCACTGTTATGCCAACTGTTTACTTAATAAAGTAATCGATGATTATCACACTACTCAAAATTTCACAAACTGAACATAAAATTCTGAATGAATTTCCTGAAAAAGAAGTACAACATTAGTAAAATTATCGCAACGGTAATTTTAGCTTTCGGGAAATCCAACACAATCTCACTACGCATTACCAAAAAATCCAACGAGCTGTAGCATCTAGGTCGCCATGTGTGAGTTTCCCAGTATGTATTTCTATATGAAATTTTGCCCAAATTTACCTCCACTCTACAAAAGGTCTATGTATTACCAACACTATGTACCCACAAACTATTATCCAACTTAAGCTCCGTATTTTAACCTTTGACTGAACAGAACCTAATTTGAATTGAACTGTAGCTGATCTCAATACAATTTGTCTTGATATTAAACGCGCAACTGAAGTAAAACAGTTATCTGACTCTAATCAAAATTTTTACTTCCCTCGCATCTTGACAACATTTTTTCAGATTTCTCAAAAGAACAACAGGCAACAGCAAGCAGGCTGCGACGAAGCTAGATTTCATTTTTAAATGGAATTTCAAAACAGTATCAAAACTGCTGCATACCAATATGGTGCAATGTCGTAATGGATAATGATAAACCTGCTTTAAGCAATAGGATTCCTACGAAATGTTATTCCAATTCCACAATTTTAGAATGAAGTAGGTATTCACAAAAGTAGAGTAAAACTTCGTGTATTCTTCACATGTAATATTGATGTGAATAATACTTTGCTTATCAAAGTGAACCAGAATTTAATGAGGGTACAATGGTGACAGAGAATATCTATAAAAATGAAAAGGCTTAATCAGTTGATAAGTTAATGCATCATTTGAGGACCTCAGCTCTGAGCAAGTGATCAAAGTTAACTTGCTGACAATAAACACATGAAAGTATATGCACCTTTCAGTACATACATCATATTAATACTTGCTATCCTATACAATAAAGCTTTCTTCATCTAACAGATTAACTCACAAGTCAATACAGCGCTATTGAATATGTTCATCACCTACCACACTTCAGCTAAGAAAGTATCAGACTGCGCAGAGGCAAAGACTGCGCCACAACAAGACCAAAGATTGTTTAACAGTAGCATAACGTGATCTCTCGGATGTGCACAACGGTAACTTACATGGATCAATATGACATGCTCACTTTACATATCCTTCACCTTCCCTGAGTAGAATTTTGTGTGTGGGTCATTTCAGACAGAAATGGAACGAGGACAAAATTCTAAATATTATGGAGAGGAAAATACCAAAGATGTTACAAATACAAATAGAAAAACTGCTGTACAAGAATGTGAGTTAAAAAACTATAAGTATAAAATATTTAAAAAATTCAGGAACATGTGAATGAAGAAATAGAATTCACCACAGGTAGGTTATCATATGTAATGACACCTATGAGAACGTTCTGTACATGGTTATTTTTGTACTGCAGGAAGCGGTATTCGTGGTCTATACTGTTTTTTGTAGCAACAACAAGTTTGTTACAGTGTCTATACTACACAAGATCTACATTTCTGAGACATAGTCACAAATGGCAGTAGTAGTTTGCACAATGTAAATAGATGCAACAGTGTCCTTGTCATATACGACCAAACTTTCGTTAGGTCTTTGCAATTATGTCACTGCTGGGGAAAATCATGTGGAAGTAGACTGTGGGAGACTAAGCACAGTTCTGAGTTGACAACCCTATATATGCACAAGCAGTAAAATAAGCAGTAGTTTCTGCTTGAAGCAGACTGTAGATTCAGTGATGGCTTGAAAGCCATCTTGTAGTAGTAGAGTTTTTATAAAAGTCATTTGCAGCTTGTATCGGTGAAGTATGACAACATTTCAGTATATAGTCAGTAGGCATATTATTCTGTTCTGCATCTCTTCAAGTCTCAATCATTTATAGTGAATGGTCAATCAGTTACAATTTGTTACATATGCAATATATAGTTACCAATATTAAGACAGGAGTAATAAGATTTCACATAGTCGTACAGATGGACAGCAAGTATAGTGTAGTGGAAACAACAGATGCCTGTGTCTATAAGAAGCAAGAAAAATGGTATAATGGCTTTACAATAATGAATTACAGAAACATCAGACAAGTAAATCATGTCAAACAGTGTACAGTAATAGGCATGGTAAGAAACAATTATTTAGAAAAATGCAAAATTCTGCAGCGAGTTCTTTTACTTCGTTAGGTTCAAAATTAAACACTCGCCATCATCCTAAATTTAATTAACGAATAACATCACTGTACTCAACTCACAGTTCATGCAACCCAGTACACACGCTAGGCAGCCAGAAACGTACTTAAGTCAAACCCGAATTGTTTCACGATTTACAGTCAATACTCTGCTACAATATATGAGTT
Source organism: Schistocerca gregaria (assembly GCF_023897955.1). Taxonomy (NCBI): domain Eukaryota; kingdom Metazoa; phylum Arthropoda; class Insecta; order Orthoptera; family Acrididae; genus Schistocerca; species Schistocerca gregaria. Next base: position 428,096,940 of record NC_064927.1, read on the forward strand.
TCGATTTCGGTCCTTTTCAGTGGATTTCTATTAACAGAAATTACTTGCCAACTATCCCATAAACGGGTATGAAACATGCCACGCGGAATTCTACAAAGGCCGAAAGTTCACACGCATTTATCTTTCCAACAGATCACTTCACAAAGGTCAGATTTTCACAATCTGTCCGTAAATTGAACTGCTTTCACGGCAATTCAATCCTGACTCGAGAAACCAGTAACTTCATCATTTTACTCATAATGCAGATGGACACGTCCAACATGACCTGCACGTCGGACAGCTAGCCAGCGACTCCCACTGCCATTCCCTCCAGGGCCTATAACTACGTGCAATGCTCAGGAAATGTTTAACGCTCATGGAATGTTCAAAATGACCAGCCAATCAAAACAATCCTCTCAGTTCTTTCTCGCGCGGAAACTGTCTTACGCCAATCAACACTCACAGAATCACTTACGTCACTTCATCATGCAAATATTAATAAACTGTTAAACAAACGAAATGAAAGCTAATATTGAGATAACTTAAGAAAAATATTACTCTGTGAACGGCTGTTCTGGCTACCTTCTTACAAAACAAAGTACCAGTAGACGTAGATCGTAGCTGAGCGCTCACTGCATTAGCTTTGCTACACCTTGCTTCCAGTTCTTTCACTATGTTGCCATCCTGTGAGAATATGCATCCTGAGTACTTGAAACTGTCCACCTGTTCTAGCTTTGTTTCTCCTATTTGGCACTCAATCCGTTTATATCTCTTTCCCACTGATATTACTTTCGTTTTGGAGATGCTAATCTTCATACCATAGTCCTTACATTTCTGATCTAGTTCTGAAATATTACTTTGCAAACTTTCAATCGAATCTGCCATCACAACTAAGTCATCCGCATATGTGCGACTGCTTACTTTGTGTTCACATATCTTAATCTCACCCAGCCAGTCTATTGTTTTCGACATATGATCCATAAATAATATAAACAACAGTGGCGACAGGTTGCAGCCTTGTCTTAACCGTGAAACTATTCTGAACCATGAACTCTGCTGCCTGACTATCCATGTAAAGACCTTTAATTGCTTGCAAAAGTTTGCCTTCAATTCCATAATTTTGTATAACTGACAATAACTTCCTCCTAGGAACCCGGTCATATGCCTTTCCTAGATCTATAAACCATAGATACAATTCTCTGTTACACTCATAACACTTCTCCATTATTTGCCGTAAGCTGAAGATCTGGTCCTGACAATCTCTAAGAGGCCTACACCCACACTGATTTTCATCCAGTTGGTCCTCAACTAATACTCGCACTTTCCTTTCCACAATACCTGAGAAGATTTTACCCACAACGCTGATTAAAGATATACCTCTGTAGTTGTTACAAACTTTTCTGTTTCCATGTTTAAAGATTGGTGTGATTAATGCTTTTGTCCAGTCTGATGGAACCTGTCCCGACTCCCAGGCCATTTCAATTATCCTGTGTAGCCATTTAAGACCTGCTGTTCCACTGTATTTGATAAGTTCCGACTTAATTTCATCCACCCCAGCTGCTTTATTGCACTCCAATCTATTGACCTTTTTCTCCACTTCCTCAAATGTGATCCTATTTCCATCATCATTCCTATCCCATTCTACCTCGAAATCTGAAACATTGCTGATCGTATTTTCACCTACATTGAGCAACTCCAAAATATTCCCTCCATCTGCCCATAGCAACCTCAGGATTCACCAGCAGTTTTCCTGACCTGTCCAAAATACTTGTCATTTCCTTCTTACCTCCCTTTCGAAGACTGCTAATTACACTCCAGAATGGTTTTCCAGCAGCTTGACCCATAGTCTCCAACCTGTTTACAAAGTCTTCCCAAGATTCTTCTTGGATGCTGTAATTATCTGTTTGGTTTCGTTTCTTTCTACAACATAACTTTCTCTGTCTACCTGAGTTCTAGTATGTAGCCATTTTTGATACGCCATCTTTTTTCTTTTACAGGCTGCCTTGACTGTGTCATTCCACCAAGCTGTTTACTTCATCCTACTTTTACACACTACTGTTCCAAGACATTCTTTAGCCACTTCTAGAACTGTGTCCTTGTACCTTGTCCATTCCTTTTCCAATGACTGTAACTGACTACATTCAACTAACTGATACCTTTCTGAGATATCTGTTGTGTACTTGTGCCTGATTTACTTATCCTGAAGTTTCTCCACTCTTATCCTCCTACATATGGACCTGACCTCCTGCACTTTCGGCCTCACAATCCCAATTTCACTGCAGATTAAATAATGGTCAGTGTCATCAAAGAATCCCCTGAATACACGTGTGTCCCTCACAGCCTTTCTGAATACCTGATCTGTTATTGTATAGTCAATGACAGATCTGGTTCCCCTGCCTTCCCGAGTATACCGGTGAATGTTCTTATGTTTAAAAGAGGAGTTTGTGATTACTAAGCCCATACTGGCACAGAAATCCAAGAGTTGTTTCCCGGTCCTTTTGGCCTCCATATCCTCTCCAAATTTACCCATAACTTTTTCATACCATTCTGTTCGATTTCAAATCCTGGCGTTAAAATCACCCATGAGCAGAACACTGTCCTTGTCCTTTACCCTAACAACTACATCCCTGAGGTCCTCATTAAAACTATCCATCTTATCTTCATCTGTCCCTTCACAATGCGAATATTCTGACACAATCCTAATTTTCTTGCTAGACACTGTCAAATCTAACCACATCTTTCGTTCGTTTACATACCTTTTTGCAACTACGCTGGGTTCCATTTCTTTCCTGATGTAAAGCCCTACACCCCATTGTGCTATTCCTGCTTTGACTCCTGTCAGGTAGACCTTGTATTCTCCCACTTTCTTTTCTTTCTCACCCCTTACCCGAATGTCACTAACAGCTAAAACGTCCAGCGCCATCTTACTCTGCCAGTTCTGCCTTCTTCCCAGAATAGCCCCCATTGATATTAATCGCTCCCCATTTCATTACCATTTGTTTTCCAAGTCGTATCTTAGGAGTCCCTGGTTTGTCAGTTAGAGGTGGGACTCCGTCACCTTCAGTGGGCTGAGGCATTTTGCTCTGATTGTTGCCAGCATCATATTTAAAGTACCAGGGAAGCAGGTTGCTAGCCTTACTTGCCCAGAGTCCTATTGGGTTTTACCCCTAACGGCTGAGGGACTAACCGGTGGATTCGGTAGTCTTTCCCGTATGAGCACAAAGGTGACCACGACTCAGAATATGTTTTTGATGCCCAGCCTTATTCCAAAGTAACTGGTATCCCGACTGTCGGGACCACTTACTTGGCCACTCATACGTTGCCCGTTGTTCATGAACTAGGATATGACTACAGGAACCCACACCATGAACCACAAGAAAAATAATAGTTTGAAAATTGATCAATAGATGGCACTGTATGTATCAGAATACGTAAATGAAGCCAGCCGGAGTAGCCGTCCGGTTCTAGGCACTGCAGTCTAGAACCGAGTGACCGCTATGGTCTCAGGTTCGAATCCTGCCTCGGGCATGAATGTGTGTGACATCCTTAGGTTAGTTAGGTTTAATTAGTTCTAAGTTCTCGGTGACTGATGACCTCAGAAGTTAAGTCGCATTGTGCTCAGAGCCATTTGAACCATTTTTGAACGTAAATGAAAACACCTGTCCTGCGCACGACCCATTGAGGTTGGTATAAACATGCCGGGAAAACTTCTTTTCCTCTTTTCGAGTCTACGGCGTTTGTCATGACTGTCTCAATGCAGGATCGCGCTGTGCTTGTAAAGCTGTATTACACGAATGATGACTGTGCACACGTCGCTCTGCAGAAGTGCCGGACACTTAAGGATTTGAAAAAAGGTATGGGTCGAATGACTGCCGTGGGTCTGGAGAAAATGATTTGGAAATTCGTAAAGACGCGTTCTTTTACAATCCTCCTTTGCTACCCATTCAAACTTACCTATGTGCACGAGTTGCTCCATGTTGACCTGAAAATGTGATAAACTTCTTGGAAATTTGTGGTAAGGACTCATGGGACCAAACAGCTGGGGTGATCGGTTCCTAAGCTTGCGCACTTCTTAATCTAACTTAAACTAACTTACGCTAAGGACGACTCACACACCCGTGCCCGAGGGAGGACTCGAACCTCCGTGACAAGGCGTCCTAGATTGAGCGGCTACCCCGCGCGGCTTTGCTTTAGAATTTCTTGCCTCCTTGGAAGATTTGGTGACAGAAAAAGCCCATTTCCATCTGACACGATATGTCAGTACACAAAATTCTCGAATATGGGCAACGGAAAATCCTCACGCAAATCAACCAGTACCACTTCATCCTGAAATGGTCACTGTGTGGTGCGGATTTACGGCATCATTTATCATAGGGCCGTAGGTTTTTCAAGAGACAGGTGCTTCCGGTTCTGTTACCTGTACCGTCACTGGTAAGCGCTATGAGTGTCTTTTGTGCAACCACGTCATTCCAGCTCTCCAACAACACGGATGTGTGGATGGGGTCATTTTTATGCAAGATGCCGCACCTCAACATATTGCAAATTCAGTTAAGCAGCTGCTAAAGCGCCTTTCCTGAAATACTAGAATTGTCCGCGGCCATTTCCCTACAGCCTGTCCGTCCCGATCATCTGATCTTAAACCGTGTGTCTTCTAGCTGTAAGGCTATCTGAAAGATGTTGTGTTCAGTGTTCCGATTGCTAACTTACCTGCATTGAAGGCACGCACTGCGCATCACGTTCTGAACATGACCCCGGAAACACTTCGATCACTTGTAGAAAATGCTGTTTCTGGGTTTCAACTTGTTGCAGGAAACGGTGGACAGCATATTGAACATGTTTTGCACCAGTCACACGGAAATCAATAATCCGATTTGATTTTGATTCCTGCTTTTTGTGCGGTTTTTGGCCTCAGGAAAATTAAAAACCAATTTTTCCCATCTTATGTGATATGACCTTTCTGTGGCGGATGGGCTTACGTAACTAACAGTATCTTACCTGTACATCCATACACACTGAACAGTACAGTTAGTTTAACGTCAAACGTACACCTTAGCCATTGTTGTATGATTCATTTGTCATTTGTAGTTGATCACTATTAAATTATGATGCATACTGCTCTGTATATTGCTACAATTTGTAACTATTTATTTTTCTTCTTCCATACATTTTCCCCCTTTTTCCGACAATATTCCGATGCTATTTGAATTCAATCTGACCAGTGGTGATTTCTCAGCGGTTTGAAAGTTTAACTTTAATTATAATAACCCTGTATTTAGCAAGTCTCCAGGTTGCTAGAATATGTTAGGCTGTACTTTGAAAGCTGCTTAATTCAGGATGCAACATTGGGTTTACCGTAAACTGGATCAGGTACTTAAATGATTATGTTAACACAAGTATCGTTATAAAAATTGCTTGATTTCTGTTTTCTTTTTTAGGTTTCCGAAGGAAGCGAAGCCCCCAGATATCTTGGAGAGAGCGACCTCGGCCAAGATGCGTGTCTCTCGCACAGAGAGGTGAGCGTTTGTGACACACACAGTGCAGTGTAGTATGCTTTCTTTGCGTGGCACAGTTTACTCCGCAGAATACTCGTAGATACCAAACCATCTGCTGACAAGCGCACGACTAAACATTACGCTATACAAACAATCGCCATGACGCACCTCTCTATCGTAGCGCTAAGGGACATGGATACTTCCAGTAGAAACACAACATACAATATCATTTTCAGGGACTACAATAATATTTTTGAACGTTAAACCTGTTTTAGTTCATCAACCAACAGTACGTGAAAGACAAGTTAGTTGTGTTTAAGAGAAAATGGTCTCAGTCAATATTATCGAATAACTGGAGCAGTATTAGTGATTACTTTCATCTTCTATGTTTGTGGAAAACTTCAGCGTTTGCATTATCTCCTTACATAGCATTAATTGTTTTTTACTGTATTGAGTGACTCGAAAGACACAGTTTAATTTGTGATTGAGGGATGTATTAAAGTGACAATGGTCATGTTATCGTATTTTCATTTACATTTATTTGTTTACATATGTTTGTATGAATCCATGTCAGGCCTGCATATTTTTTTACATCTATCCACGTTACATCAGATCGTCGTATGGGTCTTTTCTTACCTTTCTGAATTCGGATAAAAACTTTCTTGGTCCACCTAACAAATTTTCTGCCTCCTACATGGCTTCCCCCCTCATTCGTTTTAATTTAGTTAAGGTCATATCTACGTATTTCATTACAGTCTTTTCACTGAACCGTTATTTCTTGTTTTCTTATCCTTTACAATACTTCATAACATACATCTTTGCAGTAGTCGCTGATCAGCCCTCAGTTGGTGAGCGATTTTTGCACTAAAAGTTCACGACTCACTGCCGTAGGGAGAAAGTGATAATACACCCTGGACGTAAACTCTCGTTTTCGGAAGGTTATACAGAATACTCTGTATAGTTTACTGTAAGCTTTCCACATCTTTTTCAGACTGTCAATATTCATCCTCGTCTGTCGAGACACTCTTTTGTATCTGTCACGAACACAGAACCGCATCATTATGGCTCAATGACCTCGTTGTTAGATTGCACTGTTTTCTTTTCAATATGCCCGTAACTCATCTTTTAGTCTTAATTGTGTCGATTCTTACTCTACTTTCAAACCAGCTCAATGCGCTCCTTTAGTTAGTTGTTGAATTATATGTCACTTGGGACGAACAGGGTAATACCATGTGCAAAACGAACGTAGTTCAGATATCATTCACTAAAATGAATTCATTCCTTATTTTGCCAGTTTTGGGGTACAATAATCAAAACTTTTAAACATCCGTCACAGTTATGCTAAATTTCCTGGTTAGATTTTTAGCCATCTATTGGCTCGAGAGGCTACTGTCGATAGGGCTCTCACCTGTATTGTACCACTGGTCGTTGTAACGTAACAAGGAGTGCTGTAGCGTCCTGCTAGAGAGTACAACATTGCCGGCTGGACAGATTTAAGAACGCTGCGTGCACAGCCTCGCTACCAGTGTGTTTTGACCGCTTGGTGGCTTCAGATCTAACTAGCCTCGACGACTGAATACCACGACTGCCAAGGGAACATTCCCAAGTGCCAAAATGCGATTTTGATGTAACTTGGTGGGTGTCTAGAGGTGTCAAAATAATACAATACGCATTTGTAGGTTTGTGTCTAGTTTCAATTTTAGGGGGTAAAACACACCCGGACAGGTAATTTGGCATATTAGGTTTGGAACGACTATCATCCAAACGATGGTACACAAAAAAATATATCTCATATATAAGAGGATACGTAATTAACGTTCTTGAAAACTGCATAATTGAATTTTATAACAATTTGAGATTTGGTAAAATATCGCACCACCAAAAATTAATTTTGGAAGATAAAACATTTTTTACAACAGAAATTAAAGAAGGTTTCAGGCGAAATACATCAACGTGTAATAAAGATGATTTCTGAAATACAGTTCTCGGAAAATGAGCTACACGCAATGTGCTATTATAGTTTTTTCAACATACCTAATTGAAATACCTAAGCATTCATAATTACTCCAGTTATTTTTTGAATTATATTTCTTTTATGTCTTAAATTGTTATTTTACGTTTCACATTCATTTTTTTTGTTTCTAGTTTACCATTTAGTATATGTGTATTCTGTCAGTTGAAAATAGAATGCAATTCATTTTGTGATACAAAATCATTACAATAACTATAATCTGTAAATAAGTGCTTCAAACATAACGTTTTCTTACACTATGCCGATAAAATAAACTGCACCACTAACATACAGGACAGAGAATTAAGCTGAATTTAAAATTGTCAGGGGTGACGCTCTGAATACCCTGATTTGTCTCAGGCATATTATAGTAGATTACAATGGTAAGCCGTGACGAAGAGAATTAATTGAGTACTAGTGACTGCAGCTTCATTATATCGTTTCTCAATTGTAAACTGACTTCGTGCTCATTTAACAGAACCAGATCCGAAAATCTTCACACAAGGTTCTTCCCACATCGAAAGCCATGTAGATCTGTCGACTGTCCGTCCCAGCGCCGTCTAGCGGTTTGGGATCACCAGATGAATAAGTTCCTTGTCCTCAGTTATGGTGTTCCATATGTTTCCTTCTCACTGACAGCCCCAAGAATCTAACAATAATACAGATTTTTCTCCCTCACTGTGGAAGAAAATATATTTAAATATCTTTTGGCCTGGTCAGACTTTTGTTTCCAGGTTTAGGTTCGGTCACAACGACATTTGGGGCTTCAGAAATAGATTCTCCAATTCTCGGTCCAAACTCACAGTAAGTTTCTTTTAAATCCATGAAAAGGGAGGTGGCCAATGTGAAGAAAACCGTTTTGAGCAACATATCCATGGGTAAGAAAGTCATTCTTTTGCTGATTATTCATTTATTTTCTCATGGCCACCTCTTCCCTTCCACTCCCCTCCCAGTGATCTGAATGGGAAACTGGTCTCGAATTTGTGACTGTAGTATGTGACCGCAAACTTTCCCGGCTTAAACAACAAGCTTCCACTATCCAGCTGAAAGACAAACAGTACCGATCATCCTGGTACCTAGGGCGCGCGCCATATGCGACAAAGACAGCCTACCATCCGAGCTGCAACACCTGAGGTAAGCCTTTCACCAAAATGGCTATAGTGAAACGCAGATCAACAGGACACTTGAAAGGAAGAAGGAAGCAGTGAGAACCCCAGAAGAAGACGATAAAGAAGATAAACACAAACGACTCTTGTTCCTTCCTTATGTTGGTCCGCTCTCAGCCAAAGTTGCACGTCTTCTGGGCAAATAAATTATCAAAACTGTTCTCCGACCACCACCGAAGACGAGGGATCGCCTAAGTTCTGCCAAAGATGGCTAAATGGTTCAAATGGCTCTGAGCACTATGGGACTTAACATCTGAGGTCATCAGTCTCCTAGAACTTAGAACTACTTAAACCTAACTAACCTAAGGACATCACACACATCCATGCCCGAAGCAGGATTCGAACGTGCGACCGTACCAGCAGCGCTGTTCCAGACTGAAGCGCCTAGAAGCGCCCGGCCACAGCGGCCGGCTTGCCAAAGATGCACTGAACCTTAACACACCAGGAGTATACAGTATACCATGCGAATGCGGTAAACAATACATTGGGCAGATACAGCGCTGTATATATAAACGCTGCATAGGACATATCAGATGTATGCGACTAGGTCACACAGAAAAATCAGCCATAGCAAAACACAACATAAATGAAGAACGTACCTTGAATTTCGAAAACACGAAGGTACTGTGCCGAACAACTGGCTTCTGGGAAAGCGTTATCAAAGAATCCGTAGAAATAAGGATCCACGACAGTCTAGTCAACAGAGATGAGGGATACCAACTCAGAGCAGCGTGGAACCCGGTGACAGCGACAATCCGTCGGGAGCACGCCCGTCGACGTCCTCCGCATGGGACGCAGACAGAATGCTTACACCGAGAACTGAAAGCGGCCGCCGGGGACGACCGCTCTCCCCACCACCGCACGCACGCCGCTGGTCCATCGCAGCTACACGAGGTCTAGTGGAGGGGGGTGACCGCGCATGTAAATAGCCCGCTCTCTGCGAATCTCCGACACTTCGCCAGAAGATGGGTAGTATGACACTTCCCAGAACGTCGCGAGATATCAACGCTACCACCCAGCTGGAGACCCGGGAACCTTCATCAATGGTCTCGAATTGTTTGTCAACGGAGAGATCATCTTGACACTTTTTTCAATTACAGGCCACATTATGTGCCTTTGGCGCAGTGGTTTCCATTGCCTTTTGTATCCTCATGCTGTTCATCACTGCTGATTCCTCCTCATTTTAAGGGCAGTTTCCCATCCCAGTGCAAGAGAGAGCTTTGAATTCCTGCCCACTCCTTCACCCATTTTTCCAAGGCCGTTTTCTGAATGAATAAGAGTGACTTCTTATGCCAGAGGTCATCATCTGCTGTTACTGGTGGTTTTTATTCAAAATTTAAACAGTGGCAGGGTTCGAACTGGGATCGAGGACGTTCTGATTACTAACCAAAGACGCTACTCCTAGACCATACGTGCATAATGAAGTATACGTCCAAAATTAGCTAAACCCATAACCTACACGACTGTCCCCTCTGGCCATCGCCAAATAACTCTTTCCACCGGCACAAGAGAGCTTCTGCCTCAGTCATATCAACCAGTCGTATCACAGGAAATTTCATGCTATCTTTAATCGAGATTTGCTCAGCCAGTAGCATGCAAGGATGTTGTTTCCAGGCCGTAACTCGTTACTTGGATGCCACAGTCTTTCTCTTGTCATACTGTAGGTTCTGTGCCAGATTTGCTACATGTTACACTTTACTTGATATTGTCTGAATATGTGTCACATCAACTCCTATTTAAGGTTCTTTTTCAAATATTGGAAATTCTCAAAGACAGTAACATTTATGAGAAACCCATGAACTATGGCATAAACTCTCGTGGCAAATTGCTCACCTTTTATGAATATTTTGAAATACATTCTAGTGTTTGCTAGTAATACATAAATACTTTCTTGGCTTCATTTGTACATCTTACATTAACATTTGGGAGAATTTTCATCCTCATGCTTCATATATAGTTCATTAAATTCGTTATATTTTATTAAATGCACCTCTTCGTAATTATAACCTATCCCTATATACTATTATTTACCTCCCCTTACGTCATACCCTGCTGTCTTTATAAAATGAATATTTTTTTATTACACAAATTATAATACACCGAAAGCTGCTTCCATCTTTCAGCACTTTGCCATCTTTCACACTTCACAGGAACACTATTTCTTCCGACAGGAAGCAGCACCTACACATTTCCAGCAGAGATCACGTTGCTATTGGCATCAAAAGGTACTGCCCCTTGATAATGCTATCTTATTTCGGTGACTGAGCTCTCTGTGTTCTCTATCTGTCTCTTCACAGGTAAATCATTCAAGGTTTTTACATATAACAGAAACTTATCAATTAGTGACAAGTAATGATATGATAATCCAGTAAAAGAAATAGAGATTCATGTTATTCAAATACTGCAATACTATCATTGGCGGTGTTGTTAGCCATCATTCTATTCATTTTTCATTAAGACTAAGTATTGTACCCAACCCATTTTGGAAATGCACCTGTGTTTGCTATCCGTATGTACTTTTTGTTAGAGTGACTTTGAAAGTTTACTTGACAGTAGAGCTCCCCGTTGTGGAAAGAGTTGTACATTGTGCAATGCCACTGGGCTTGTACGCACGCCAACTCTTTAGCACAGTTCTGTGCCCTCATTTCTCAAAACATAAGGGTTTGGTTCATACATATTGTCAATTTACATTTATGTGTTAAAATACTCATTATTGCATTCGCTGTTGCACACTGTAGATGATGCTTCAATATTTACTTCTTAGGATGTGCATCTGTTGACTGAAAATGCCCTACCTCACCTCTGAAAGACTCTTTTCCACTGCCAAAAACGTTCATTTGGTGTTCAACGTCTTCTGTTTAACTGTTTTCTACATGTTTTCAGTGTTTAATACACAACATTCTGGCTGCATCTTCTTCTCAGTCTCATCTCCCCATACAAACTGGAATGCGCTTTTGAACCATAGGTTCTGCACAGCCCATTTATTTTTCTAACAATCCTTTCAAAGACTTAGAGGGCGGATGATATTTAGATATACAAAAAGGTATCATTCTCAACTTCTTCAATGTTGCTTTGCAGAGTTTGAGGTGGAATTGTGTCTGTTATCTCTTGTAATATGTGTGAATTTATCTACCCCGATTTGATAGTAATTTTTGATCGCCTGAAACTGACCATGGAAGGAAGACCACAAGTGTGAATACAGGTTATCTTCCACAGGATGAGCACTCTCAGATAGCACCAAATGAAGGTAACGAGTCACATTGTCGAAATACTGTGCAGGAACGACATTGACATTTGGTAGAATACTCAACTTCTCAGTATGTCCACATATCTGTGGGAAAGCCTGGAAAACTACATTTATGATCTTAGTGGCTAACCCTCTCCCTCAGGTTTTTTTAAAAATGGTATGGGTTCACACGTTTAGAACAATTATCTAGCACTACAAATACAGGTACAATCCCCTTTTTAATCATGACTGTGAGCTGTAGAGATTGGCTGCGATTTTATCCAAAACTTTCTAAAGAATAAAAAGCTTTCGATGGCGTTGATCCACAGCCATTTAGTACATTTTAAAAGAGTAAACCGCAGTTGGACTGTGTATTATTATATAAATTTTTTTATTACCCAGATTTCGGCTTTTATTGCATTATCTAATACATTGGTAAAAGTTCTATAACCATTACTGATTTATGTATGTTACGGCAGTCCAAAGCAGTTAAACAACCCCAACACGTGTATTTAAGATATAAAGACATGTGTTGGCCTTGTTTACCTGTTTACCTTAACATAGATGACTTAGTAATGGTCTAACGGCTTTCAGCATTATACCTCATATTGTCATAGAAGCCGAAATCTGGAGAGTACAATAAAATAAATCTAATAATACACAATAAAATGACGGTTTACTCTTTTAAAAAGTTTCTCAGGAATGACTGGATAAAGTTCTTCTTTTCGATATACATTAAATAACTCATTTTTTTACGCTTATAACAGTCTTATGACAATCTTCTAACTTTTCTCCAGGTTGTTAAGTATAAGATATGAGGTTCTCCTAGCGCTCCAGGACACCCTTTTACCCCTCCCCCATATATATATATATATATATATATATATATATATATATATATATATATATATATATATATAGGTTGGTCCATTGATCCTGACCGGGCCAAAAATCTCAAAGAAATTACAAAGAACGAAACTTGTCTAGCTTGAAAGGGGAAACCAGATGGCGCTATGGTTGACCCGCTACATCGTGTTGCCATAGGTCAAACGGATATCAGCTGCATCTTTTTAAATAGGAACCATCATTTTTCATTACATATTCGTGTAGTGTCTATTACAGCGCCATCTACCACAAGGCGAAGAAAGTGGTCCAACTAAAACATTCAAATTTCTTTACGTACTACACTCACATGTAATAAAAATGGGGGTTCCTATTTAAAAAACACGAAGTTGATATCCGTTTGACCTATTGCAGCGCCATCTAGCGGCCTAACCATCTGGTTTCCCCCTTCAAGCTAGACGAGTTTCGTCAATCACCTAAAACTTGCACTGCACAGATGTGATGCCTGTTAACTTTTTCCTGCGGGAGGAAAGATGTCTACAAGGACATACCAAGTACCCAAGATGATATGCAACGATGTATTACTGTAGCCTGGTCGGAAATCTTCGCTGAAATGCTAGCACGTGTGCTGCACGCCTTCCATACCAGACTGTAAGCATGTGTTGCCCCAGCCAGTGGTCATTTTCAACACAACCTGTGATGGTCAGTTATCTTGTTAGTTGTATCGTTACTGGTCAGAATCCACACAACTATTGTATGAAATTGTAACCGTCACTTATCTTGTTAATTGTCTCGTTACTGTTCAGAATCCACACAAGTATAGTATGTAGTTGTGTTGCTCTTTAGTATGCGTTTCCACAGGTATTGTACACGTGTCAGAGTGACATATCTTATAAACGACTAACACTAGAATACTGCAACCAACACGACCGAAATTCTAATTTACCCTAATTGTATTTGTTAATCTCAATAAGTATTGTTCCATTTAAAAATGTGCTTTTTATCAGACGAAATCCACATTCTAATTATTATTAGAATCTAACAATACAAGGCCATGACCGCCAATCCATTCGGTGAAAACCTCACGTATAAAATCTGGAAGTCTTATTCGTGTAGAACTGGTGCCCTGATTATGTGTCTCCCAAGTGTTAGCTTGCAGCTGGACAAAAAGGCTAATGCTCTGTGGTCTGTGTATACGTACATTTTCTACCTGCGAGATAATACTAGAGCTTTCTAAAACCCTCAGAGTAATTTTCATTCCCATTTGTTTTAGCTTCTGCAAGAAAAGTAGATTGTTTTTCTTTCTTATGGTATAACCTGAAATAGTCTTGCACCAGTTCCATATACAGGTATTTCTACGCTGAACTAAAACTCTGTGGCAGATCAGGTGTGACAACATGATTCACCTGCCCAAGTTTTCCTAATTTCCTCAAATTCTTTGTTGTATTCTTTGGTCCATGTGCAAACAGCGTTATTATTAGTTAAGTCCAACAACAGTTTTGCATTCAATACTCTTTTTCGTAAATTTGCGATAAAATCAACACAGCAAAGCGACTCTTTATTGCTTCCTATTCTTCTGCTCATGAATGTTTCTAATGGCTTAAATATTCTCAGCATTCGTTCTTATTCCAGAAGCTGAAATAATATGCCCTAGGAATATAATTTCCTTTTTTTTAAACTCTTACGTTTTCACATTCACTCAAATACCACTAAGATGTCTTCCAACATCTGACTGCATCCACGTCAACTTTTTTAATGCACCATCGACGCAAACAGTTATTTTGTTCTGAAAATCTTTACCTCACACTGTGAGAAACACACAAGAAAAGGGTGTGGATATTTTCAGGCTCAATGACACCACCTTGAATTGGTATCCTTGCCCCCTATAGATAAAGACTGTTTATTTCCTGCATACATCAGAAAATGGAACTTGCGAAAAACTGCCCCATTACTGTCGAAAGCTACAGTGTCTGCCGATGCAGTGCGGTGACTTCCACTAAGTACACTTACGTATAAACTAAGGTCATGTGAAGCTAGTCATGCAGTGTTTTCCATGAAATCCGAAATTTCTTGCATTAAAGTTCTTTTCTGACAATTTGTGATGTGATTCTGACAAAACTTATCCTCTTCTCTTCTATGAGAAGAGTAACATTCTTCCCCATTCCTTAACGTCACTGTTTTTTATGGTCACTTATAGTTAAAATGTCACTTATGTGCATAATTATAAAATATATTTACTATTTGTTAGCGCACTGCGAAGTGGTTCTTTGCCATGCTATGCTCCTGGGCTTTTAAGAAAAATCAGATCAGTTGGCCTACCGTATTTTACCTTGTCTGCCCACGTGTTGTCAAGACCTGCATGGTCCCGTTCGGCACGTGGTGCCTTTAGATTTCAGTAGCTGCTTTCCAATGTGAAAAACGTCTTCGACCAACAATGAAGTACGAGTGTGCTTAACTACTGCTACATGCTGTATACAAGCGAGTTGTACGCATCTTTAGGGCGTAGCCCCGTATAGGCGAAAGCTCGCTGTCTTCTCAATGTGAAATCAGTCTCTTACTTGGCATCCCATATCAGCATTCATTGCATCTTGTGGCATTTATGACAACATCGAGTGTCATTAACTTTCACTGAAATGTTAAGTAATTTTGGAATAGACAGAACTCACAGTTTTTCCGCGGCAATTTCACTGTAAACAGTGTTATGTGTTATTCCATTGTGCTATTTATGCCTACTGTTAATTGTAACTGAACATCCAGTCACAAACACTGCTTCACACCTGCTATCATAAATTCCCTATTTTAGATATTTCTTTGTTTACAGTCTCTGAAAATCGTTCCCACCAGCGATGCCACATACAATACCACCACTTGAAAAAGTGAAGCACCTCCATAGCTGGTTGTAACTGGCTGGTAGTACATATGAGGGCTGTTGTTGGAGATATACAACACCAGTCACACCTCACAGTTTTTCGGTAGAACGCTGTCTTGAAAAGATCTCTCTCTCTCTCTCACACACTCTGCAAACGATACCCATGGTAATGGCCTTGTTTAAAAAGGTGCGTTGTAACAGAGAGAACATTATTACACTCTGTAACTATTTTTGAGTAAACATTGACAGTTTTTGTTCCAAAGGATTCACTCTCTGCTTTACTTCTTAACACAGCTCTGTAAACAGCACCCGTGTAAGTTAGTACTGTAGTATTGTGAATCAAGATGACGTCAAATGCAATTTGAAATTAATACAGTTGCTCACCTATGTGACCACACTCACTTCAGCCCTACATGTGAGTCTCTTTCGTAGTAAATCTGAAAGTATTAACCCACTCCAACGTTTGTGAACTTTCACGTTGACCATTGCCACCCAGTTCTATTAATGAAATATATGATAAAAATGGCTGCACTCATAACCAGCACGGATATTCACTTTGGCTGTTACACCGGACTCTTCGTGCCAGCAGAAGCAAAAGGGAGCTGCTGTCTCGACTGCTTCAGTTGCTCACAGCATAGGAATTATTGTGATATTTTTTAATGTAGAGTTTTGCGTATCCCTTGGCAAGTGAGGACGCTGTTTCCAGGTGGGTGTCACGTCATAACTCGTCAGCTAGAGCCCAACGTAGTTCTCTGCCCACACTGTAGAACTTGCCCCACATTGAGCTAAATTATGATTTACTCGTACGAACGTAACGTAAGCGTTACAAACTGCCAAGTGTTATTTGCTCTTTGAGGGCCTCACTTTATGCTTTGTGCTTTCGATTACAGTTTTTTATAGTTCCCTGCTAGAATAAAAAATATTAAATTACTGCCATTTTGTTCAGTAATTATTTATATATTTAAATATACCCAGTCGAATCTAGGGAGTCTCTGGTTTGTCATTTAGAGGTGGGACTCCGTCACCTCCAAAGGTACGAGGCATTTTGCTCTGACTGTTGTCAGCACCATATTTAAAGTACCAGGGAAGCACGTGGCTAGCCTTACTTGCCCCGAGTCCCATTGAGTTTTACCCCCAACAGCTGAGGGACTAACCGGTGGGTTTGGTAGTCTTTGCCGTATGAGCCCAAAGGAAGTTTTAGCTGTTAGTGACATTCGGGTAAGGGGTGAGAAAGAAGAGGAAGTGGGAGAATACAAGGTCTACCTATCAGGACTCAAAGCAGGAATAGTACAATGGGGTGTAGGGCTTTGCATCGTGAAAGAAATGGAGCCCAGCGTAGTTGCAATAAGGTATGTAAACGAACGACTGATGTGGATAGATTTGACAGTGTCTAGAAAGAAAATTAGGATTGTGTCAGTATATTCGCATTGTGAAGGGTCAGATCAAGATAAGATGGATAGTTTTTATGAGGCACTCAGTGATGTAGTTGTTAGGGTAAAGGACAAGGAGAGTGTTATGCTCATGGGTGATTTTAACGCCAGGATTGGAATTCGAACAAAAGGGTTTGAAAAGGTTATGGGTAAATTTGGAGAGGGTATGGAGGCCAACAGGAACGGGAAACAACTCTTGGATTTCTGTGTCAGTAATCACAAAATCCTTTTTTAAACATAAGAACATTCACCGGTATACTTGGGAAGGCAGGGGAACCAGATCTGTCATTGACTATATAATAACAGATCAGGAATTCAGGAAGGCTGTGAGGGACACACGAGTATTCAGGGGATTCTTTGATGACACTGATCATTATTTAATCTGCAGTGAAATTGGGATTGTGAGCCGAAAGTGCAAGAGGTCAGGTCCATATGTAGGAGGATAAGAGTGGAGAAACTACAGGATAAGGAAATCAGGCACAAGTACATAACAGCGATCTCAGAAAGGTACCAGTTAGTTGAATGTAGTGAATTACAGTCATTGGAGAAGGAATGGACAAGGTACAGGGACGCAGTACTGGAAGTGGCTAAAGATTGTCTTGGAACAGTAGTGTGTAAAAGTAGGATGAAGCAAAGAGCTTGGTGGAATGACACAGTCAAGGCAGCCTGTAAAATGAAAAAGAAGGCCTATCAAAAATGGCTACATACTAGAACTCAGGTAGACAGA
Source organism: Schistocerca gregaria (assembly GCF_023897955.1). Lineage (NCBI taxonomy): Eukaryota > Metazoa > Arthropoda > Insecta > Orthoptera > Acrididae > Schistocerca > Schistocerca gregaria. The sequence goes on from NC_064927.1 coordinate 428,114,683, forward strand.
GAAAGTTATGTTGAAGAAAGAAACAAAGCCACACAGATAATTGCAGCATCCAAGAAGAAATCTTGGGAAGACTTTGGAAACAGGTTGGAGACTATGGGTCAAGCTGCTGGGAACCATTCTGGAGTGTAATTAGCAGTCTTCGAAAGGGAGGTAAGAAGGAAATGACAAGTATTTTGGACAGGTCAGGAAAACTGTTGGTGAATCCTGTGGTTCCTTCGGGAAGATGGAGGGAATATTTTGGAGTTGCTCAATGTGGGTGGAGTTGCTGCAATAAAGCAGCTGGGGTGGATGAAATAAGTCGGAACTCATCAAATACAGTGGAACTTCAGGTCTTAAATGGCTACACAGGATAATTGAATTGGCCTGGGTGTCGGGACAGGTTACATCAGACTGGAAGCAGTAATCACACCAATTTTTAAACATGGAAACAGAAAATTTTGTAACAATTACAGAGGTATCTCTTTAATCAGCGTTGTGGGTAAAATCTTCTCAGGTATCGTTGAAAGGAAAGTGCGAGTATTAGTTACGGACCAATTGGATGAAAATCAGAGATGATGGATAGGAGGCAAACTTTTGCAAGCAATTAAAGGTCTTTACATGGATAGTCAGGCAGCAGTTATAGTTGACGGTAAATTGAGTTGATGGTTCAGAGTAGTTTCAGGGGTCAGACAAGGCTGCAACCTGTCTCCACTATTCTTCATATTATTTATGGATCATATGTTGAAAACAAGAGATTGGCTGGGTGAGATTAAGATATGTGAACACAAAATAAGCAGTCTTGGATATGCGGATGACTTAGTTGTGATGGCAGATTCGATTGAAAGTTTGCAAAGTAATATTTCAGAGCTAGATCAGAAATGTAAGGACTATGGTATGAAGATTAGCATCTCCAAACGAAAGTAATGTCAGTGGGAAAGAAATATAAACGGATTGAATGCCAAATAGGACGAACAAAGTTAGAACAGGTGGACGGTTTCAAGTATTTAGGATGCATTTTCTCACAGGATGGCAACATAGTGAAAGAATTGGAAGCGAGGTGTAGCAAAGCTAATGCAGTGAGCGCTCAGCTACGATCTACTCTCTTCTGCAAGAAGGAAGTAAGTACCAATACTAAGTTACCTGTGCACCGTTCAATCTTTCGACCAACTTTATTGTATGGGAGCGAAAGCTGAGTGGATTCAGGTTACCTTATCAACAAGGTTGAGGTTACGGATATGGAAGTAGCTAGGATGATTGCAGGTACTAGTAGATGGGAACAATGGCAGGAGGGTGTCCACAATGAGGAAATCAAAGAAAAAGTGGGAATGAACTCTATAGATGTAGCAGTCAGGGCGGTCATTCTTAGATGTTGGGGTCATGTTACACGCATGGGAGAAGCAAGGTTACCGAAGAGACTCATGGGTTCAGCAGTAGAGGGTAGGAGGAGTCGGGGCAGACCAAGGAGAAGCTACCTGGATTCGGTTAAGAATGATTTTGAAAGAATTGGTTTAACATCTACGTCTACATCTACATCCATACTCCGCAAGCCACCTGACGGTGTGTGGCGGAGGGTACCCTGAGTACCTCTATCGGTTCTCCCTTCTATTCCAGTCTCGTATTGTACGTGGAAAGAAGGATTGTCGGTATGCTTCTGTGTGGGCCCTAATCTCTCTGATTTTATCCTCATGGTCTCTTCGCGAGATATACGTAGGAGAGAGCAATATACTGCTTGACTCTTCAGTGAAGGTATGTTTCGGAACTTTAACAAAAGCCCTTACCGAGCTACTGAGCGTCTCTCCTGCAGAGTCTTCCACTGGAGTTTATCTATCATCTCCGTAACGCTTTCGCGATTACTAAATGATCCTGTAACGAAGCGCGCTGCTCTCCGTTGGATCTTCTCTATCTCCTCCATCAACCCCATCTGGTGCGGATCCCACACTGCTGAGCAGTATTTAAGCAGTGGGCGAACAAGCGTACTGTAACCTACTTCCTTTGTTGTCGGATTGCATTTCCTTAGGATTCTTCCAATGAATCTCAGTCTGGCATCTGCTTTACCGACGATCAACTTTATATGATCTTTCCATTTTAAATCACTCCTAATGCCTACTCCCATATAATTTATGGAATTAACTGCTTCCAGTTGCTGAGCTGGTATTTTGTAGCTAAATGATAAGGGACCTATTTTTCTATGTATTCGCATCACATTACACTTGTCTACATTGAGATTCAATTGCCATTCCGTGCACCTTTCGTCAATTCGCTGCAGATCCTCCTGCCTTTCAGTACAATTTTCCATTGTTGCAACCTCAAGATACACCACAGCATCGTCTGCAAAAAGCCTCAGTGAACTTCCGATGTCATCCACAAGGTCATTTATGTATATTGTGAATAGCAACGGTCCTATGACACTACCCTGCGGCACACCTGAAATCACTCTTACTTCGGAAGACTTCTCTCCATTGAGAATGACATGCTGCGTTCTGTTATCTAGGAACTCCTCAATCCAATCACACAATTGATCTGATAGTCAGGATGCTCTTACTCTGTTCATTAAACGACTGTGGGGAACTGTGAACCCGTGTCTAAGGCCCTCTGAGTCTCGTGGACGAATAGCGGGAGCTGGGTTTCACACGACCGCCTTTTTCGAAACTCATGCTGATTCCTACAGAGTAGATTTCTTGTCTCCAGAAAAGACATTATACTCGAACATAATACGTGTTCCAAAATTCTACAACTGATCGACGTTAGAGATATAGGTCTATAGTTCCGCATATCTATTCGACGTCCCTTCTTGAAAACGGGGATGACCTGTGCCCTTTTCCAATCCTTTGGAACGCTTCGCTCTTCTAGAGACCTACGGTACACCGCTGCAAGAAGGGGGGCAAGTTCCTTCGCGTACTCTGTGTAAAATCGAACTGGTATCCCATCAGGACCAGCGGCCTTTCCCCTTTTGAGCGATTTTATTTGTTTCTCTATCCATCTGTCGTCTATTTCGATATCTACCATTTTGTCAACTGTGCGACAATCTAGAGAAGGAAGCACAGTGCAGTCTTCCTCTGTGAAACAGCTTTGAAAGAAGACATTTAGTATTTCGGCCTTTAGTCTGTCATCCTCTGTTTCAGTACTATTTTGGTCACAGAGTGTCTGGACATTTTGTTTTGATCCACCTACCGCTTTGACATAGGACCAAAATTTCTTACGATTTTCTGCCAAGTCGGTACATAGAACTTTACTTTCGAATTCATTGAAAGCCTCTCGCATAGCCCTCCTCACACTTCATTTCGCTTGGCGTAATTTTTGTTTGTCTGCAAGGCTTTGGCTATGTTTATGTTTGCTGTGAAGTTCCCTTTGCTTCCGCAGCAATTTTCTAACTCGGTTGTTGTACCACGGTGGCTCTTTTCCATCTCTTACGATCTTGCTTGGCACATACTCATGTAACGCATATTGTACGATGGTTTTGAACTTTGTCTACTGATCCTCAACACTATCTGTACTTGAGACAAAACTTTTGTGTTGAGCCGTCAGGTACTGTGTAATTCTGGTTTTTGTCACTTTTGCTAAACAGAAAAATCTTCCTACCTTTTTTAATATTTCTATTTACGGCTGAAATCATCGATGCAGTAACCGCTTTATAATCGCTGATTCCCTGTTCTGCATTAACTGATTCAAATAGTTCTGGTCTGTTTGTCACCAGAAGGTCTAATATGTTATCGCCACGAGTCTGTTCTCTGTTTAGCTGCTCAAGGTAGTTTTCAGATAAAGCACTTAAAAATATTTCACTGGATTCTTTGTCCCTGCCACCCGTTATGAACGTTTGAGTCTCCCAGTCTATATCCGTCAAATTAAAATCTCCACCCAGAACTATAAGATGGTGGGGAAATCTACTCGAGATATTTTCCAAATTATTCTTCAGGTGCTGAGCCGCAACAGCTGCTGAGCCCGGGGGCCTATAGAGACATCCAATTACCATGTCTGAGCCTGCTTTAACCGTGACCTTCACCCAAATCATTTCACAATTCGAATCTCCGTCAATTTCCTTCGATACTATTGCACTTCTTATCGCTACAAACACGCCTCCCCCTTTACTGTCCAGCCTGTCTCTGCGGTATCCATTCCAATCTGAGTTTAGGATTTCATTACTGTTTACATGTGGTTTCAGCCAACTTTCTGTCCCTAGTACTATATGGGCGTTGTGACCGTTTATTAATGACAGCAGTTCCGGGACCTTTCTATAGACGCTCCTGCAGTTTACTATTAGCACATTAATATTGTTATTCGCTGTTTCATTTTGCCTACTCCTGCCTTGCCGCGGCTCAGGAGGCGTCTTGTCGGGCCTAGCGAGGGAATTCTCTAACCTAAAAAACCCACATGTGCACTCCACACGTACTCCGCTACCCTTGTAGCCGCTTCCGGCGTGTAGTGCACGCCTGACCTATTCAGGGGGACCCTACACTTCTCCACCCGATAGCGGAGGTCGAGAAATTTGCACCCCAGCTCTCCGCAGAATCGTCTGAGCCTCTGGTTTAAGCCTTCCACTCGGCTCCAAACCAGAGGGCCGCGATCGGTTCTGGGAACGATACTACAAATAGTTAGCTCTGATTCCACCCCGCGAGCGAGGCTTTCTGCCTTCACCAACTCCGCCAACCGCCTGTACGAACTGAGGATGACCTCTGAACCCAGACGGCAGGAGTCATTGGTGCCGACATGAGCAACAAATTGCAGTCGGGTGCACCCAGTGCTCTCTATCGCCTCCGGTAGGGCCTCCTCCACATCTCGGATGAGACCCCCCGGCAAGCAGACAGAGTGAACACTGGCCTTCTTCCCCGACCCTTCCGCTGTTTCCCTAAGGGGCTCCATCACCCGCCTAACGTTGGAGCTCCCAATAACTAATAAACCCCTCCCCCCGTGTGCCTGCTCGGACCTTGCTGAAGGAGCGGCCACATGTCCACCCACAGGCAGAGCGGGTGATGCCACACGGCCAGCCTGCATGTAACACCTGGGGTGTACCTTGCGACGCACCAGACTCCCCACTGCCGCTACACTCCGAGGCAGCAGCCTGAAGACGGCTCACCGCGGCCATCAACACGCTTAGCTATTCGCGAAGAGTGGCCAGCTCCTCCTGCGTCCGTACACAGCAGTCACACATCCTATCCATCCTAAGGAATCAATTTACTGAAGAGACTTAATCAACTTTTAACTAGACAGCTAATTCACTAAAGGCGGCTGATTATTGACTAAACTGTGATTGATAACCACTTCTTGTAGAAAACAATGAAAATAGCACTACCTGTCTCTGGACTGTATTCAAAACAAACACTAGCACTACTGGCACTATGGCTGACTAAAGGGACTCTCTCTGACTGTATTCAAAACAAACACGAAATCTATGGAACACTATTAATAGCACTAGACAATTAAAGCTTCCTAAAAGCAAAAACACACCGAAGAAGAAGTGACAAGTAAGAAAAATATAGTTAATACTTAAATTAAGGTAGCACAGCACAGCAGACGTGAAGCAGACGGCGGATACCGATGTTAGCACTGAATAGGGGATCATGGAGGAATTTTATAAGGGGGGGCTATGCTCCAGACTGAACGCTGAAAGGCATAATCAGTCTTAAATGATGATGATGATTAAATATGCCCATAAATGTGCTTAATATATTATGCTATATTTTGATTGTGTTTTCATATTGTCGTTTATTAACCGTTCTTTTCATGAATACTATTGGTTATTATGGATTTGTAAGTATTTATTCAGAAACCTCAAATTGTTTTGCATTTATGGTTTGGCTATGGTAAGCACGCTCTCCATGGACAGGGTAGGCTGGTAAAGCCGCCAGTAAAACACCTCCGCCCCCCCCCCCCCCCCAAAAAAAAAGAAAAACGGATTGTTTTATTTGTCTCAAAGCCAGGGTTGCTTCCAACAAACCTATTTAAACTGTAAACGCTACAAAAGTTTGTTTGCATCAGGCTTAATAACTAATTAAGTCCTCCACTGGCACAAAAAGAACTTATAAGACGTCCATAATGCTCTATATTTACCATAAGCAACGGTCGTGTCACCAAGTCCTGACGTGCACACTATCCGATAAGTAGCTGTAGCTTTGCGATTTTTTAGAGTCGTAAAGTGTCCGCACACAATAACCACAACATCTGAAAAACCCTCATAAGAAGCGGAAATGGACAGAACGTACACAATAATAGAAATATGAAAGCAGACAACTTGAGGTTATTCATGAAGCATGATTAGTAGAGCTTAGCCATAAATGCAAAAAGGGATCTTGCGGAACTTTGAATAAATATTCATACGTCCGTAACAAATGGTAATGTTAAATAAACAACCATTAACATTTAACGCCATAGAACAGGCAGTAATATATTCCGATATCAAAACACTATCAGAATAGCACATAACGTAGTGTGCACATGTACGGTACGTGTATATGTACAAACACTCCCTAAACCAAATGGTAGGAATTAAACTTTTTTTTTAGATACGGGGCTTTTTAAAAGAGGGAACCGATTTCAAACATTTCTTGCTCCCAAACACAATTTCAACGTTCCTGCAAAGACAAAAGTTCAAATATTAAAGCGGTGGTTCATTTCCTGCCTCAAACGAAGCACCTGACAACTCGTTATCGAATTCACAGCTTCCACATTGCGTCGTCGCAGACTTTCAAGAGTTTCATGCGTAGTGGGGGTGGGAGGGGGGGGGGGGGCGATAAAAAAGCGATCTTTTACGTAGCCCCGCAGATAGAAGTCATGAAGTGTGAGGTCTGGATACCTGGAAGACCACCGGCGATGACGTTCATCTTCCGCTCCTCCTCTTCCAGTCCCACGTCCTGGAATGGTGGCATTCAGGTGACGTCGGACGTGGTTAGAGAATTTCTCTAAGCACCCGTAGTGTTTTTATGGAGCCATTGTATCACCTAAACGGAAGAGAAACCCCACATGTACAAAAGGCGCCGGCTTTCTCAAAATTTTAAATTACCAGCACTGCTGAGTATCAATTTTATTTGAAAATTTCCCATGGAGACTTTAATTTAAGATTTTGACAGCCACATGGGGAGTCGTGTTCCACATGCGGCGAGCTCGGTGTAAAAATCGAGAATCCATCTCTGACTGATACTGCTAAAAGGACAGCAAAAACTAAGTTAACAGTGCATAAGGGGCATTCTGAAAAAGCCCTTGGGAAATTACAAGTAGTTAAAGAGACAACAAACAGATTTCACCTTCGAAGGCCTCTCGTTTGATTTTATCAGAATCTGCAGTTCCATATGGCTCTAAGCACTATGGGACTTAACATCTGAGGTCATCTGTCTCCTAGACTTAGAACTATGTAAACCTAACTAACCTAAGGACAGTACACAAAAGATTCAAATGGCTCCGAGCACTATGGGACTTAACTTATGGGGTCATCAGTTCCTAGAACTCAGAACTACTTAAACCTAATTAACCTAAGGGATCACACACATCCATGCCCGAGGCAGGATTCGAACCTGCGACAGTAGCAGCAGCGCAGTTCCAGACTGAAGCATCTAGAACCGCTGGGCCACACCTGCATTTCCCTCGGATATCAATACAAGATGTGATGTACTTGCGTAAACTTCGAGTAAACCTTTCATGTGCGTTACTTACTGTCGTGGAGGAAGAGCACGAAACATATTTGACTAAGGGTTCTCCAACAAATGTTCCAGTTACTAATTTAATTGGTACTAGTCCTGTAGCTAGATGTGGTAATTCATTTAAAATTAGTTCTAAATCTGCAACTACTATTGCCCACTTGGTATATTTTTCTGTGCAATAGGTATGAAAGAATCTGTGTAACTCTTTCGTAACCCTCCCTGCAGGATTTGATTCTGGATGGTATTTTGATATGTTTAATTACTTCCCAAATAAGAAACTGTGAAGTCTGCTCATTTCGTTTTCATTATATATATGAAAACGTTGGATCTTCACTTGTTTTCTGATTCTTGTAAGAACCCAGTTATGGTGAGATTTTGTTTAATGCTTGTGGTACAGGGAAGATTCACTTTCTTCAGCCATTACTTTCCAATAAGAGGCCACTTATCTTCCATATTGCAGAGATGTCAGCGTGATGAAAAGAATAATTTTAAAGGACAATACGATATATTTGCTAATTAAAATAGAGTCCAGCAAAAAGACGAATTTTGAAGTGAAAACACAAAAGAAAAGAAGAGATGCTAAATGTTAAAAATCGTTGGTCCAAGTTCTGCCAAAATAACTAGTTCCGTTGAAACTCAAGGAAGGGCTACCCAAAGAAAAAACAAACAGCAGTCTCATGTAACACAGTTCACGCAGTTGTGCTATTGGCGATAGTCTTGGTGTTGTTAAAGTTAGGCCATTCACTGATGCAGCAAAAGGGCACACATTCCCACTGGCTGAATCATCTCTAAGTAAACCAAGCTCAGTAAGTCAGGCTTGTCAAGACCATGTGCCGATAAATGATGAGAAAATGCATAAGCAAAGGGGCGTTATGCCGTTCTACCAAAAGAAGAAATCATCTACAAGTTCTGCTCTGACATGCACAATTGGCTAACGTGTGGGGAAGAATAAACATGTAGAGTATATTGCTAAAGAGAATGGAAAAATAAGAACGGTTTGTTTGATTTTTGTATCTTCTAGGAACAGTGTATGAGTTAAGTAACGACTGATATTTATTACGAAATATTGAGTAAGCTCACTTGTACACTACATAAATTTTATGGTAATGCCAAGAAAATGTTTGAAGGTTTCATTGGTATTCTTCCCATTACATTCATTTTAACGAAAAATGAGACAGCTGCACGGAATTTCAGCATAACTTTAAGACCTAGACGGTTTATTTTGTATCTCCTGAAACGTTTACCTTGTGGGACATGTGGGATTTCTCGATATTCCAATTCAGTTGTTGTGGCAGTAGCTTGTCCGCGGAAAACGGTTCGGACGTGAAGTTTACCGATCTGACTGAAGGGTACCAGCTCCAACACGTGAAGTGTCAACTGTCAAGCTGCGAGCATTCCAGGGAAACTGCGATGCGTCAGGAGCAAACTACTTCTCTAAGCGTCACATCACTGCGAGCAGCAAAGCCCATTACGGGCTGTGCTGCATATTACAGTGTAGTGACATACCAGGAACACGACGTCATGTCCATCCTCGTGCCGAGATAAAGAGTTGTGAAATTATTCTACATTTCAAAGAACTCACCTGAAGGCACCTAGCGTTCTACAGCGTGGGACAGCGGACTCAATCCCATTTTCTTTTCTAGGTGTAAGAGGCCACAACCAAGCGACTCTGTGCGTGCCAGGAACGAGCTTCATGCTGAGATGTAACAGATGTATGTGCAGACAGTCCGGCAGGAGCGCAGTTTGCACCACATTCAACTGTGTCGAGAGAGTGATGGAAGGTAAGTGTAAGCAAAAGCCTGTCCGTACAGGTTAAAATAGCAATGATTTCCTGCAAACATACAGACAAAATTCACCCATAAAGATATTCCTATGTTTAAACCTATCACACATACTCCGAAAGCACCTAGAGGAGTGTAATTGATACTAGTATCAGCGCATCTCTATCCTATGTTAGTAAGGTACTGACCGGTGAAAACGTGACGTCCTACATACATTAGTACGCACTCTCCCCATATGATTTAGTACGTAGGACATCCGCCGATAAGAGGCATGATAATTCAGTTAGAGTTATCCACTTCAGGTGTATTAATTATTTATTCAAACCCGAGAGGTTTCAACATTTTAAAATCCCATTTTCAGGTGTACGAAATTATTGTATCTGATAACACATAAAATGCGGTTGGGCAAGTCAGTGTAAGAGTTCCAATCGCTGCATGTTGGCCGAATCACCCCAACGACAGGCAACAGAATAATTTCATACACATAAAGACGGGATTTTAAAATCGCCAAACCAGTCGTGGTTTGTATAAATAATTAATACAAATGAAGCAGATCTCTCTAAATTAATTATCAACTTCTCCTTTCTTGCAAATATGGCCACTATGGAGTGAAACAATCGTGAGGAACTGTTTGTGCAAAGAAGCACTCTCCGGGAACAAAGACTCAAACTTTCAATAACCTACCAAGCTTCACGAATACTACAACCCATTTGCAAAAATGGAAATTATAAGAAAACACCCAACAAACAAGTATACACAAAAATTTTAAAAAATCGGAGTGAAACTCTTCACAAGAAGTAGCGCACGATATTATAGTCTCCTCTAATAACCACGCGTCACGAATAAATTATCTGAATAGGGCGGAAATCGGTTGATGTGATGTATATGTACAGACAAACAAATATTTTCAATTTCAGAAAGATCTGATGTTTTGTTCCAGAGAAAGAGCTTTACAAAATGAGCAAGTCAATAACGCGTTGTTCAAACCGTGGCCCTTGTGCAAGCAGTTATGAGGCTTGGCGTTGATACAGCTCTTGGATTTACTGCTGACGGATATCGTGTCGAATTCTGTCCAATTGGCGAATCAGGTCGTCAAAATAGCAACCTGATTGTAGGGCCCTACCAACAAACGCTCACAAAAACCTCAATTCGGGAGGGATGCGGTGATCTTGTTGGCCAAGGTGGGGTTTGGAAATCACGAAGACGAGCAGTAAAGACTCTCGCCGCTTGTGGGTGGGCAGTATATTGCTGAAATGTAAGCCCAGGATGGCTTGCCACGAAGGACGACCCTCAGGTTAGTATCCCATCGCTGTCCAGGACCTCTCCAGACACGTCTTCGCCGCTCACAGGGGTTCATCACTGAAGACCACTCTACCCCACTGAATGAGATTCCAGGCCGAGGACGTGTCTGCAGACGCTCAGGAAAGCAGTGCGATACCAACGCGACTGCCGTCCTCGACAGGGCCCGACAACCAGTCTGGGCTGCCGTTTCTTGTCATAGCAGGAACATTTTGGATGTCATCCACGGCACCAATACAGCAAAGCACAGCACCGACGATATTCTACGCTGCGTTTTATTACCCTTCATGAAAAGCCATCACTTGCTTACATTTCAGTAAGGTAAAGTTCTCCCGCACGTGGTGAGAGTTTCTGCTGTTTGTCTTCGTGCTTGGCAAACCATACCTCGCTCAGCAAGGTCGCCGGATCTCTCTCCAGTTGGGACATTTGGTGCATTATGGCACGTCCTTCCAACCGTCCCGAGATTTTGACGATGTAACACGACATCCCTCAGGAGAACCCTTCGACTACTCTTTTAATGTCAAGCCGAATAATTGTTTGCATAAGGTCTAGAGGTGGACCAAAGAGTTATTGACTTGCTCAATCTGTGAAGTTCTTTCCTTTGAATAAATCACCCAATGTTTCTGGAATTGTAATCATTTGTTTGTTTGTACGTCTATCAGTTCCTCTCGCGTTTAGACAATTCCTTCGGGGTATGACTTTTTCTTTGTCTTCGGCTGTATGTTTGATATTTCGACACAAAACTGTAATATCGTGCTTTACATGCACATAAAAAGTGCTGAAAACAAAACTTATCGGGTGATCAAAAAGTCAGTATAAATTTGAAAACTGAATAAATCAGGGAATAATGTAGATCGAGAGGTACAAATTGACACACATGCTTGTAATGACATGGAGTTTTATTAGAACAAAAAAAAAGAAAAAAGTTCAAAAAATGTCCGACAGATGTCGCTTCATAGGAATAATTAGCATAACAAAGTAAGACAAAGCAAAGATGATGTTCTTTACAGGAAATGCGCAGTATTCCACCATCATTCCTCAACAATAGTTGTAGTCGAGGAATAATGTTGTGAACAGCACTGTAAAGCATGCCTGGAGTTATGGTGAGGCATTGGCGTCGGATGTTGTCTTTCAGCATCCCTAGAGATATCGGTCGATCACGATACACTTGCGCCTTCAGGTAACCCCAAAGCCAATAATTGCACGTACTGAGGTCTGGGGACCTGGGAGGCCAAGCATGACGAAAGTGGCGGCTGAGCACACGATCATCACCAAACGACGCGCGCAAGAGATCCTTGACGCATCTAGCAATACGGGGTGGACCGCCATCCTGCATAAATGTCGTACGTTCCAGCAGATGTTTATCAGCCAGGCTGGGGATGATGCGATTCTATAAAATATCGGCGTACTTCTCACCCGTTACGGTAGCAGTTTCGCTGTCCAGCGCCATCTGTCGGACATTTTGTGAACTTTGCTTTTTTTTGTTTTAATAAAAACCCATGTCATTCGAAGCATGTGTGTCAAATTTTACCTCTTTATCTTCATTATTTCGTGGTTTATTAAGTTTTCAAATTTATACTGACCTTTTGATGACCCGGTATATTCGGTTTCAAAGGACTATCTCCAATGCATCAATGCAATAAACGCCATACCTGACACTTCCTGGCATGTTAAAACGTGTGCCTGACCAAGACTCGAACTCTGGACCTTTGCCTTTCGCGGGCAAGTGCTCCGTCAGGAGAGAAGTAGAGCACTTGCCCACGAAAGGCAAAGGTCCAGAGTTCTATTCTCGGCCCGGCAACACAGGTTTAATCTGCCAAGAAGTTTCATAACAGCACACACTCTGCTGCAGATTGAAAATCTCACTCTGAACGCCATACCTGTTGTCCTGTTCACTCAGAAAGTACTGTGTTTATTTGACAATGGAGCAGAAATGAATAGAACACCTTCTGAAAGTCAAGGAAGCCAGCACCGAGATACCTTCCACTACCAATGCTCTTCTGGATCTTGTGAACGAACAGAGCTTGCTGAGTTCCAAGCGACACCCTGCGGCCTCATTTAGGATTGTCATAAGTATACTCGCTCCTCCTAGTGAATATAACATCACGACTACGGTATCGTTTCCCAACTGATTCGACTATGGGATTTCGTTCAAACACTGTGAAAAATTGCTATTATCAGTCTTGTGCGCTGAGGAACTACAAGCTGGTAACCTATTAGATAGGTCTCCACCAATTTACGATGACTGTTTTTTCTCCATCTCCAGTCGGTCGCGAAATTAATACCACAATTAAAATCCAGTGAAACTTTGTTTATATGTGTCTCTAGTATGCTCGTCTGTCGCGTCTCATTGATCTTTTCTGTTCTGAACATACAGTGGGCACGTAAATATGCCTAGCATGTAGCGTCTCCCGCTATGTTGGAAGACCTGATAAGGGATTTTGCCTGCTTTCATGCACTCCACACAAAGTAACTGCCGCGTGTTTTCTTTCCAGTTCTCGACATACTACAGGGCAACGAAGACGCTACAGGTGGATTTTCGAGGGGAAGTGTTTGGTCACCCACCTTACATCTCTGATTTCATCTCTTATCTCACATGAACTCCTGGGTATGAAGACTACAGTATGGCACAACAACAAGTTGCGGACCAGCGCAGAGAATTGGCGTTAATCACAGGAGAGGGTATTGGACAGTTACTACCATGCCACGACAAATGTCTAAGTCGAAGTGGCGACTGTGCAGAGAAGTAGTTGGAAGGTGTAGCTAAATGTTGCAAACAAAACAGTTATAATATTCGCTGTGGTTTCCTTTTCGCGACCGATCAGGGCATGGTAAAAAAGCTCTCTTATCACAACATAATTTATCTTTTGTATATTGTAAGGTCTCGGTTTAACATTTAATTTCATTCATGTATGTAGATTTTTTGTTCCGTTGTATGATACGCTAAATGACGTGTTTGAAACAGTACCCCCGGCACATAATTCGTGCAGTGAGAAATAAAATTCTCTTATACATAACACAAAAAGATTCGTTTGTAATTATTTTATGTATTAACTTTATTGAACCGTTTTGCAACGCCACATTTCAACCGAAGACCACGCATTAAACTATACGATCTGTGCAAAACGTCGAGGAGTTCTTCATTTCATTTTTTAATTATTTTGTTCATATGAGAGTGTAATTGAATGTGAGTTTCACCACGTATAACCCCAATTTCCATTTTCCATTACAACTCAACTGATGCCGATTTTTCGAATAGGTATCATTTTTCACTTCTTGTGTTTTGCTTTTTCAGTGTGTACACCTGGGAGTGCGAAAACAATTGACTGTAACATTTGCATCTGCAGTCCTCAAGAGAAATGGGTGTGTACTCAAAAGCAATGCAAGTCAGAACAAGGCGGTGCGTCCCATTATCCTCGTACGTATTTTTCAAATTAATCTATAAATTTAGCTATTCGTTAATCTCTAAAGTTTTATTTGTGCTAACAACTTGGCATTTTCATTTCAGTAACTTGTTTATAACACGTGGTAACAGAAATTAGTGGTAATATGTACTATAGAGTAGTAGTTGGTCTAATTTTTTGTGTTTCATTTACTTTTCTAAGTTTATAGCACTCTACAAGCCGAAGTACGTAATTGGGTTTATGCGAACACTTTATTGCATATTTGCCTAGTCACATGCTGGGTTTGTCTCCAAAGAATCTTCAGGTGCCTTTCTTAATGTGATTCCAATGGTAAAGTGTGTTTTCGAAAACATTTTGGGGAAATAGCGATCAGTTTCACAGCTGTACTGAGAAAAAGGTCAAGTTTGCAGAAATCATTTTTCTGTGTGTCAGTTAACTTGCAAGCAGTACTTCAGAGCGACCAGATATCCATAATTAATTACATCGTAACATCTTTGACAACTGTCGATGCTGCACTCTGGTAAGTAACCAGCAGCTTCACGTAGTACAGACGGTCTTGCATACGTCACTACAACAGTGACGTTATTGGCTTCTTATTTTACGTTAATTTTCGTTTAAACATATTCTATTTTACAGCATAAACTTAAAATAGCCAACTTAAGCCGATATTGTAGTTAGATACCATAAGCAAGCTGGTAACCAAAATTTAGTAGAAGCGTTATACACGCTGTTAAGTAACCAGTGACTTGCAGCCAATACTAAAAATAGATAACATTTTTTTATTTATAAGCTAAAACTTTTCGTCATGTATTCAATAAGCATTGATTCTACTTGTTCGGGACGACAAGGGTAAGGGGAGGGGGGGAGGCAGATTACGCTATTCAAACAAACCGCATCACGTTTTCTCCAGCAGTTGACAGCATCGGAAGACTTCTGCTGATCCTGCCCCATGGATTCGTTTCCACACACAAATGTTTGGTAGAACTTCATTTTATTTTTATTATATTGTTCATATTTAATGCGTATCCTCCTCTACATGAATAGTACTTTGTGTTTCAGAGTACAGTCTGAAGATTGTCCGCCTTTGAAATGAAAATGGTCACCAATAAATGTTATTTGTTCGAACTAGACCGGTTATCTAAGTACAAAAATCAGTTTTGCTTCTGTTATACGAGGGCCGAGCTAGCCAAGACAAAGAATTCCCATAGTTCGTATATTTGTGACACGAAGGAAAACTTCAGATTATTTTCGAGTACAAAATACACATATCAAAGAAGTTTATCATCACCCTGGTTCCCAGAACCGCTGAAGATAGACCTTGAATGTGCATATTGTATCACAGACACAGTCCCTTTGACTTCGCAGAGATGGCACGATATCCGCCCAAAGATGTAAACAACCATGCCTGAGCTGAGCATATTAGATGGAGGGGGTCTGACAGCCGATCAGTTCCAGTCACTCCACGAGGAAGGAAGTAGACGACTCGTGTTGGCTGTAGGTCAACCATGCCTAGACGTTCAATACCGCAGTTCGATCATTTCCGCAATGTTAGTTTGTACCAGGAAGGGCTCTCAAGAAGGGAAGTGTCCGGACGTCTCGAAGTGAACCAAAGCGATATTGTTCGGATATGGAGAATATACGCAGGGACAGGAACTGTCTATGACACGCCTCGCTAAGGCCGCTCAAGGGCTACTACAGCAGTGGATGACCGCTACCTAAAGATTATGGCTCGGAGGAGCCCAGACAGCAAAGCCATCATGTTGATTAATGCTTTTCGTGCAGCCACATGACGTCGTGTTATTGATTCGAACTGTGCGCAATAGGCTGCCTGATGCGCAACTTCACTCTCGACGTCCATGGCGGAGTCCATATTTGCAATCACAATACCATGCAGCCTGGTACAGATGGGCACAACAACATGCCGAATGGACCACTCAGGATTGGCATCACGTTCTCTTCACCAGTGAGTGTGGCATATGCCTTCAACTAGACAATCCTACCCGGTCGGGCTGAACGCCTTAGACACAATTTCCAGAGAGTGCAGCAAGGTGGAGGTTCCCTGATGTTTTGGGGTGGTATTATGTGGGGCCGACGTACGCCGCTGGTGGTTATGGAAGGCGCCGTAACGGCTGTACGGTACACGAGTGCCGTCCTCCAACCGACAGCGCACCATATCGGCAGCGTATTGGCGAGGCATTCGACAATTCCCTCCACCATCGTGCACATCTTGTGAATGACTTCCTTCAGGATAACGACATCGCTTGCCTACAGTGGCCAGCATGTTCTCCAGACATGAACCCTATGGAACATGCCTTGGATAGACTGAAAACGGCTGTTTATGAACGATGTGACCCACCAACCACTCTGAGGGCTATACGCCGAATCTCAACCAACAGTGCCTTGGTGAACTTGTGGATAGTATGCCTCGACGAATACAGGCGTGCATCAATGCATGAGGATGTGCTACTGGGTATCAGAGATACAACAGTCTGGACCACCACATCTGAAGGTCTCGCCATATGGTGGTACAACATGCAATGTGTGGTTTTCATGAGCAATAAAAAGGGTGGATATTATGTTTATGTTGATCTCTATTCCAATGTTCTGTACAGGTTCTGGAACTCTAGGAGCCGAGGTGATGCAAAACTTTTGTTGATGTTTGTAGATACGCTCTAGCAAAACTAAGGTTTGGTAGTTTTGGTACAGTACAAAAAATGGTTCAAATGACACCGACAAGGGAACCTCCCCATCGCATCCCCGTCAGATTTAGTTATAAGCTGGCACAGTGGATAGACCTTGAAAAACTGAACACAGATCAATGGAGAAAACAGGTAGAAGTTTTATGGAACTATGAAAAAATAAGCAAAATATACAAACTGAGTAGTCCAAGTGGAAGATACGCAACATGAAGGAGAATGTATGCTCAGGAGTGACGTGGTCCCGTGGTTATCGTTAGCAGCTGCGGAACTGAAGGTCTTTGGTTCAAGTTTTCCCCTGAGTGAAAAGTTTACTTTCCTTATTTTCGTAAAGTTATGATCTGTCCGTTCGTTCATTGACGTCTCTGTTCACTGTAATAAGTTTAGTGTCTGTGTTTTGCGACCGCAAAACCGTGCGGTTAGTAGACGAAAGGACGTGCCTCTCCAATGGGAACGGAAAACATTTGATCGCAAGGCCATAGGTCAACCGATTCCTCCACAGGAAAACACGTTTGATATATCTATACGACATGTGCGTCACATGACAGGAATATGTTGTCGATCCACCTAACTTGTACACTTGGCGAATGGGTAAAAAGATTCTTCTACCTTGCCCGATTTAGGTTTTCTTGTGGATGGGATAATCACTCCCAAAAAAGTAATGAAAACATAAGAGTTTGTCACATAAACTGCAAGATGAATTGTCTGAAAATAAAAAATTAAACTTTTCACCCGAGGAAAGAATTGAACCAAAGGCCTCTCGTTCCACAGCTTCTCGCGCTCTTGCGTGCATATTTTCCATGATGTAACTTATCTTACACATGGACTACTCAGTTTGCATATTTTACTTATTTGTTTCATAGTTCCACACAAATTCTTCCTGTTTTCTCGATTGATGTGTGTTCAGTTTTTCAAGGCCTATCCACTGTGCCAACTTATAACCAAATCTGAGGGGAGTGCGATGAGGAGGTTCCCTTGTTAGAACTACGGGACTTAACATCTGAGGTCATCAGTCCCCTAGAACTTAGAACTACTTAAACCTAACTAACCTAGGGACATCACACACATCCAAGCCCCAGGCAGGATTAGAACCTGCGACAGTAGCGGTCGCGCGGTTCCAGACTGTAGCTCCTAGAACCGCTGGGCCACTCCGGCCGACGACACAGTACATAAATGACGTAGTAAATGGTAGTATTACCGATAGTAGTGGTAGTTAGGTAGGGAAAGAAACACAAATGAATTTGTAGGAGAGGTACTGCAAGTCGGCGACTTCTCGTTCTTTTATTGATTCTTTCGTATATTTTTCGCTCATAAGTAGAACTACTGGTCAGTGTTAGTCCGTTGCGTAATTTACATTCTTATAGAATAAAAGAAGCGTTTTATAAATAATGAATATGAGTTAATCTCGTAACTGCTGCGCTTTTATACTGGGGTGACAAAAGTCATGGGATAGGGATATTCACATATAGAGATGGCGGTAGTATCGAGTACACGAGGTACAAAAGAGTACTGCATTAGTGGCGCTGTCATTTAAACTCAGGTGATTCACGCAAAAAGGTTTACGACGTGATTAAGACAGTACGACGGGAATTAACAGACTTTGAACGTGGAGCTCGACGCATTGGACATTCCATTTACGAGACATTTAAGAACTTCAATACACCGAGATCCGCAGTGTCCCGACTGTGCCGCGAGTAACAAATTTCAGTCATTACTTTTCACCACGGACAATATAGTGGCCGACTGTCTTCACTTGATGTCCGAGAGTAGCGGCGTTCCCGCAGAATTGTCAGTGGTAACAGACGAGCAGCACTGCGTCAAATAACGGCAGAAACCAATGTGGTGCGCACCACGAACCTAACCGTTAGGATAGTACGGCAAAACCAGGCGTTAACGCCCTACTGGAGCAGACGACCAACGCGACTGCGTTCGATAACACCGCGACATCGGCTGCAGCGTCGGTCCTGGGCTCGTGATCGTATTGGTTGTATTCTAGACGGCTGGAAAACCGTGGCTTTGTCAGACAGACGAGTCCCGAGTTAGTAAGAGCTGATTGTATTGGGATTCGAGCGGGGCGCCGACCCCATGAAGCTATGGACACAGGATGTCAACAAGGTACTGCGCAAGGCGGTGGTGGCTCCATGAAAGTGTGGTCTGTGTCTACATGTAACGGACAGCGTCCTGTCGTCAAATTGAACGGATCATTGGATGGAAAGGTTATATTTGGGTACTCGGAGACCATTTTCAGCCATTGATGGATTTGATGCTTCCAAACAACCATGGTAATTTTATCAATGACAATACGCTGTGTCACTGGGCAACAGCTGTTCGCGATTGGCTTGTTTGACATTCTGGGCAATTCGAAGGAATGTTTCGACCGCTCAGATCGCCCAACATGAATGTCAGCGAACATTTATGCAACATAATTAAGAGGTCAATTCGTCCAGAAATTCCTGCGCCTGCGACACTTGTGGACGGCTATAGAGGCAGCATGGCTTAACAATTCTGCAGGGGACCTCCAACGACGAGTCCTCGCTACGTCGAGCTCCTGCACTGCGCTAGGGACAGGGGTCCGACAGGATGTTAGGAAATATACCACGACTTTCATCACCTCAGTGCGTGGAACCACAGCAACTACTGTAAGTAAGCTGTTTAGGTTCTTTTATTGGTAACGCCGCCGTCACGTAGCGATCTGTATGAAAATCACTGGCTGTGCCGTGTGCAGTCTGTGGCTGGTTGGCATTGTTGTAATACTCGCCATTGTAGTGTTGGGCAGCGGCAGCTGGATGCTAACAGCGCATAGCGTCGCGCAGTTGGAGGTGAGCCGCCAGCAGTGGTGGACGTGGGGAGAGAGATGGCGGAGTTTTGTAATTTGTAAGACTGGATGTCATGAACTACCATATATATTTTGACTATTAAGGTAAATACACTGTTTGTTCTCTATTAAAATCTTTCATTTGCTAACTATACCTATCAGTAGTTAGTGCCTTCCGTAGTTTGAATCTTTTATTTAGCTGGCAGTAGTGGCGCTCGCTGTGTTGCAGTAGTTCGAGTAACGAAGATTTTTGTGAGGTAACTGATTTGTGAAAGGTATAGGTTAATGTTGGTCAGGGCCATTCTTTTGTAGGGATTTTTGAAAGTCAGATTGCGTTGCGCTAAAAAATATTGTGTGTCAGATTAAGCACAGTCGTGTATAAATTGTTCTAAGGGGACGTTTCATATGTCGACCCTTAGCCGAGGATACCTCACTGGAATCTTCTTATTTTTTCCTTGTAGTTTGTGTAATTAGTGTAGCTTTTGTTTATTGCTAGCACGCGTAATCCTAGAGTGAATTTCCTTTGTAGTTGTAGTCTTTCATTGTTGTACAGTACAACAGTTGTGGCATGCATGTAGAGTTGCACCAAGTATTTCGCAGCTGCGCTTGCAATTAACTAGATATTATTTTCAGTGCTATGTTAATGTGTTCTCTTATTTTTGCTCTTCAAATTGTGCTTTTCTGTGTTATCGTGTGAAATATTGCGATAATAATGGCGTGTGAAAAACGTAATACTAGGCTACAAAGTAAACTGAGAAATGACAGTGAAGACGGAAGCAATGTGTTTGCGCCACCATGTAATGAATTCACAAATGTTCAAAGTAGTAATTTGGTAATAGTGCATAGGGAAATGGAGCGGGCTGCAAATAATGGTGTAGGAAGTGAAACAGTTAGTGAACAGGGAAGCATTATCGATCGATTGGTCGGCAACAGCTCGCGTCAGGAATCCGATATGACAGGACACAATCTTGCAAATACTGTACATTCAGGTTTTGCGTCCTCACCGTTTTCTCAAATAAGCCGAGACACATTTTCTGCTTGTCAAACTGTGAATGTTGCCGGTGCAAATGCACTGCCGAAAAGCATAGATGATCAGATTCCAGACACTAATACATTATTATTGCAATTAATGCAACAAATGAAACAAAACCAGAGACAAACACAGCAACAGTTAGACACAATGGAACAAAATCTTCAAAAGTTAGACACAATGGAACAAAATCTTCAAAAGTTAGACACAACGCTTGAACAAAATCAGAAACAAATGGGACAGAATCTTCAAAAGTTAGACACAATGGAACATAATCTTCAAAAGTTAGACGCAATGGAACAAAATCAGAGACAAACACAGCAAAAGCTTCAAAAGTTAGACACCACACTTGAACAAACACGTGAAGATTTAACTAATGAGTTACATAACATCGAATCGAAATGTCAAAAAGTCTGTAATGACGTAAAAACACAAATTTGTGAGCATTTCCAACCTATTTTTTCGCGGCATGAAAATGCATTACAGAATCACGAAGCAGCCATAAAAGAACTGCAAACAATTGTTCATGAAAATCATGAGACCTTGCAAGCTAAAATTGACTCAGTTGCATCTACCGATTCGGTTACGCAACTTGCAAAAACTCAAGAAAACTTAAAGGACACAGTAGATACTCTGAAAATTGGTTCAGAAAGACACATGGAGGACATTAGTTCGTTATCAGAGAAAGTAGTTGAACTTTCGGATCAGCTAAATAATTTATCTACGAAGGTAGATGATAATCTGAATGACACAAAACAGGTAGTATTTAATGACACAGAAGAGTGCGAACAAATTAGGAAATTCGAACAAAATCAGAATCAAATTAATACACAACACCAAAGAGAAATCCGGGAAATGCAAGATCAGCTGACACAGGTAATAAAAGAATTAGGTATTTCAGAGGACACTTGCACTCCAACACGGGAAGAGCGATTTAGAAATACGGAAAAGCCACAAAATAATAACACAGGGCATTTCGGAAATTATGAAAGAAATTGGCAAGGTGCACCGAATTTTGAGATGGAACCGCCCACACGACGTAACAATGACCGATATGCTACCCGCCGACACGATGATTTTGACTATAAGCTGTTCATTACTGCACGTAAATTCAAAACATTTAAGAATTCTGGCAATGACATTCATCCACAAGCGTGGCTCCATCAATTCTCTCATTGTTTTCCTCCCAACTGGTCACTAGAGCACAGATTAGAATTTATGTGTGGCTACTTAGAGAATGAACCAGCTGTAAGAATGCGATCGGTCATTCACGATTGTCACAGTGAAGGAGAATTTTACCATGCCTTCCTCTCAGCATATTGGTCCCAAGCCACACAAGACCGAGTAAAACATGGCATCATGATGACGAAACATTTCGAACAATCTGAATTTTCCAGTCTTGTGAAATATTTTGAAGACATGTTGCACAAGAATCAGTACCTGTCAAACCCATACAGCCCGTCAGAACTCATCCGCATTTGCTTAATCAAATTGCCTGAACATTTACGGCATATTATTTTGGCAGGCCGTTGCAAAGACGACATTGAAGCTTTTCAGGGACTCTTACAAGAATTAGAAATTGAGACTGACAATCGCGGAACGCGAAAACAGGAACACAACAATTACAGGTCACATCCGTCGCAATTCCGCGATGAAAGAAATAATAACTGGACACGACAAGGCTATTCTCACAATACAAATCGTGACCAAAACAGACACCACCCGTATGACAACCGTTGGCAGAGTAGTAATAATTACAGGGAAAGGTCACCTCTCCGCGGTAATGACTATCACAGAGACAATCAGAGAAACAGACAATATGGGAACCAAAATAATTACTATCAAGGGAGACAGAATAACTTTAGACGCAACGGTCCAGCGCGCAGTTACGATTCAGAGAGAAATTCTCCACCACGTGACCGACAAGAAAGAAACTATGGAATCTACCGACATGACGACAGACGATATGATCGTAACGACAGACCTGAATTGCAGCAGAACTGGCGGGAATCAAACAGAGCAGGGCCCTCTCGACAAGGTGAATTTGTAGAAGTTAGGTCTCCAAATCCCAATAACGACGCGCGCCAACAAAGACACAATAGGCAATGACTCATACCGCTGGCAGCCTCAAAACGTACTTATGAAACTGACGACGCAGCTGCCGTAGCTAGTAATTACGTTAAAATGGAAGACATTAGGGACATATTACTCCAGGAACACGACGTAAAACATAAAAACATTGCATATCCTGTGATTCACATTACTGTAAATGACGTAAAATTTACGGCAGTACTTGACTCAGGCAGTCCCATTTCAGTAATCAGTGAAACAGCTTTTAGCAAATGCAATAAATCGAACGATTGCCCCACACTTCCGTTACGCAAGATTAAATTACAAGGTGCAGTCATTGGAAAAAGTGTAGATGTACGCCAACAAACCAACTTAGAATTCTTTTGTCAGAGCCACAGCTTCTCTATGAACTTTCTTATTGTTCCATTGTTGTCGACGGAAATTATACTGGGAGTAGACTTTTTGAATGAATACAAAGCAATCTTAAACTTTCACGATGCTGAAATAAGTTTAGAGAAAGAAGGTAAGTCAATAGCTTTGAAATTTGAAGATTGGCTCTCAAACCATGACGAGGAAATTAATCGGCTTTACCTTCTGTTAGACAACAGTTCGGAATTTTCTACGGAACTAGACACTAACAGTCGCTCTGCAAGTACTGACAGGGATGATATCGACGGCACATTTGAAACTAATGAGTTAGTTCAGAATAAAATTCAAACAATTGAGAATTGTAATGACACTGATAGGCAGGACCTTTTTCAGATTTTACAAGCACATTCCACAGTTTTTACTCACAAAACAGGAACAATCAAGGGATTTCAATACCAATTTCGTGTTCGTGAGCATACTAAATTTTGTGTTAGAACATACGTAATTCCAGCACATTATAGGGACCGTGTTAGAACAAAAATACAATCTATGCTTGACGACGGCATTATTGAGCCTGCAGTAAGCTCATACAACAATCCATTACATGTTGTTGAGAAGAAAAATGGATCGATCAGGCTTGTCTTAGATTCGAGACAAATCAATACTATCATTATTCCTGAAACAGACAGGCCGCAAATGTTGGAAGAACTTCTTCAAAATTTTAATGGTGTAAAAGTGTTGTCTTCCATTGATCTCAGATCCAGCTTTTATCAGATCGAACTTCATCCAGAATGTAGAAAATATACAGCTTTCCTTTGTTTCGGCGTTTGTTATCAGTTTCGGAAACTTCCTTTTGGTTTGAACATTTCCTCGGCAGCATTCATTCGCGGGCTAAATTCCATATTACCTGAGCTCTTAAAACGTCACATCACCTTATATGTGGACGATATTCTGATAGCAGAAGCCTCATGAGAACAACATAATCGCATCCTCAACAGCGTGTTACATATTTTTGCAGAATCTGGAATTACAGTTAACTTGGAAAAGTCTGAATTCGGTAGGACAAAAGTGAAGTTTTTGGGACATATTATTTCTTCTGAAGGCATCCAGCCGGATCCTGAAAAGTTAGAAGCAATCAGAGCCATTCCAGTTCCATCCACAAAAAAACAAGTCCGCAGTTTTCTAGGTCTCGTAATTTTTACCGTCGTTTTCTGAATATGCAAATTCTAGTTACACCAAAACTTTGTTCTCTCACTGGAAAAAATACTATTTGGAACTGGGACAAACAAGCACAGTTGGAATTCAATTCTTTGAAAGAATCGCTACTTAACGCGCCAATACTAGCTCATCCAGATCTCTCACAAGATTTTTGCCTTAGCACGGATTCTTCTAAAGTCGGTCTTGGTGCCCATTTATTTCAAGAAGCCACAGAAAATGACATTACTGTTCAGAAAACCATTACTTTTGCTAGCCGAGTGCTAACAAAATCTGAAAAAAATTATTCCGTTACTGAATTAGAAGCTTTAGCTATCGTTTGGGCATTTAACAAATTCCGTTTCTTTCTTTATGGTAAGCACGTAAAAGTATACAGTGACCATCGTGCATTACAATTTCTTATGTCTTCAAAATTAAATCATGACAGGTTAAAACGTTGGGCATTGTTTCTGCAAGAATTCCACTTCACAATAGTCTACATTCCCGGCAAGGAGAACATTGTTGCGGACGCACTGTCACGCGCACCGGCTGGGCTTGAGAAAAGTAACACACAAAGCAACCTCGAGAGAAATTTCAGTATTCTTTACATCCAGAAAGTCGCCTTTGAAAACTTCATCACCACATCTTTAAAGGACATTGCTCATGAACAAGACAAAGATCCGATTTGGAAAGACATCAAAAGTAAATGGCATGAAAAGACACACACACAGACTCGGCATTATTATCTGGTTAGAAACAACATACTGTTCAAACGATGCACTGTTGATGACAAGCTATGGGTACTTTGCATTCCAGACGATTTTGTTAATAAGCTCATTTGGTACATTCATTTCAGCTATGCACATTTTGGTCCACGAAAATGTTATCATATTCTTCGAACGACTTGTTATTTTAACAATATGGAAAAGAGAATTCGAAGAGTCTTGTCTATTTGTAAACTTTGTCAAAAGGCGAAACCATCTACTGTCACTCATCGTGCTCCATTGTTTCCTATCATTCCTTCAAAATTAAAAGAATTTGCTGCTGTTGATCTCTTGGGACCGCTTGTCAGAACATCTAATGGATTTTCGTACGTTCTAGTCGCTGTTGAACTTACTTCAAAATTTGTTTCTTTCACTCCGTTACGTAAAGCCACTGGACGGTCTGTATCCAACGCCTTTGTTAGAAATTTCTTACGTGAAGTTGGACACGTTAGTAAAGTAATTTCAGATAACGGACCGCAATTCAGATCTGCTGTTTGGTCACGCATGCTTTGTAACCATAAAATCAAATCTGTTTTTATTTCATTGTACTCACCACATTGTAACCCGTCTGAACGGATTATGAAAGAAATCAATAAGCTTTGCAGACTTTATTGTCACAGAAAGCATCAGCATTGGGACAGATATTTACACTTATTTCAAAACGTGCTGAATGAAATGCCTCATGACTCCACTGCTTTACCACCTGTTCTTGTACTGAAGAATAAAGAACCACCAAACAGAATCAGAGAGCTTGTACCTTTTCCGAATACACATAAACTTCGACACAAAGACATAATTGATTTGGCTATTAAAAATATAAATTCTGCTGCAGACAAAAGAAAAAAATTACACGGTAAAGCAAATGCAAAGAAATTATATATTGGTCAGAAAGTTCTCATTAAAGCTCATCCATTGTCACATAAGAAGAAACACTTGAGTCACAAATTCTTTCTAGTTTACAATGGACCTTACAGAATCCGACATATACCACATGATAATTGCGTTGAAGTTGAAACTCTGCGTACTAGGAAGAGTAAAGGTTTACACCACATTTCACATGTAAAACCGTTTATTGAAAGATAATCTGCTTTTTAACTTTGTCTTTGCCATAAAACATTTCACTTCATATTTCTAGTATGCTTTGTCACACTGAGAAACTGTTAACATGCAACAATGTTTGAAGTTTACTATCCAGTCTAGAACCCACGGAACATATTTAAACAGAAATTACGAATGCATTGTTATAGTGAACAGACGTCACAGTGTTATTGTGCGTGTACATTCTTGCTTGTTAGTTGCACGATTACGTAACGACCATAAGGTTCACATACTTAGAACATTTACCAGTATTGCTAATGGGATTTTAATGCAACATTTTGGTTTACTTGAAAATACATTCTGGATTTAAAGTACTTTCTGTGAGATACCAGATGATACAGTGGTTAGTTTATGTGACAGCTACACGATTTTATCACGACGCTACTAATGAGTGACAATTTACAATGTTGCTTTTGCAGTTTATCTGTTTTATATCTGCACAGTTTTTCTGAATTTTTCTGGAAAGTAAAACATGTTTTAGTAGTAACGTTTGTGGTATAGCTACAATGAGACAGCCTTTTCTGTAGCACAACAATACGTACAGTACAGTACTTACTTCATCACGGCAATAAGCGTAATAACTAAGATATCTATACGCAAAGCATTTCAATTTCGTTTATCATGAGCTAAGTACATTGACTTCTGCAGAACTTAGCTTTCGGAGGACAACAACTACGACACTTCCACAGAGATTGTCTTACAGCAAGACGCACATTTAGCGCTACAGGACACGCATTAAACTATTTATTTTTCAACATATTTGAATTACAAAGAAAGTTTTCCGTGATACATTTCATTCCATTGCTGTAATCTGTAACACCTGAGGATATAATTACATTATTCCTCAGGGGGGTACACGCTTACTTTGTGTACCATGTGTGTGGCAAGCACAAGGAGCCCTAGCTAATATGGTATTTGTTTATACAACTTTACACATCGGTACCATATTTATCTAACACATTAATTACACAGCTATCTGATCATTTAACTGGGAGAGACAAACATTCATTTTACTACATCAGTGCCAGATGTTTACGTAATTACACAGTTGGATAACTTCACACTTACGAAATTCTATTTTATCTGTACTTTGTGAACTGTTCATACATTTTCGGAACCATTGTGATACTATGAGAGCTTTGAATGACATAATTGGGTATGAGATCATGATTTTTAAAGTACGTTTGAGGTAGATGACACTTTTGACATGAGCAGAGAATTTTGTATTAGGTTTTGAAATTATTGGAAGAAGCTACGACGATTTTGAGATTTAGCTGAGTTTTTATGATGTTATTATGACGATGACAATGTGTATTATGCTGTTGTGGTATGTTTATGATCAATAAGCTGATGCTATATGACTTATTTGATTATGCTACGTATCTGTTATGATGAAATATTGAAGAAGTGTCGACGAATAAGGTAAGGAATAAAGAGTAGTGGTTAGGGACTCTGGTTTGTGAAAAAGGATGTTGGAAACCGAGAATCGTACTTTAAGACTTATGAAATGTGTGTATATGCGTGAATGTATCACTATGCTGGCGAAAATTTTTTGAACACTATTATATTTATAGGATTTTATTTTCTACACATTTGCAACGCAAACTCAACCTGTGAAAATATTTTTATATGAGACTGCCACTGTAGCGGAAACTGGTGTCGTAAATATTTCGGTACGACAATTAAGTGACCACCTGCACGTAAAGCGTATTCTGGGCAATTCGAAGGAATGTTTCGACCGCTCAGATCGCCCAACATGAATGTCAGCGAACATTTATGCAACATAATTGAGAGGTCAATTCGTCCAGAAATTCCTGCGCCTGCGACACTTGTGGACGGCTATAGAGGCAGCATGGCGTAATACTTCTGCAGGGGACGTCCAACGACGAGTCCTCGCTACGTCGAGCTCCTGCACTGCGCTAGGGACAGGGGTCCGACAGGATGTTAGGAAATATACCACGACTTTCATCACCTCAGTGCGTGGAACCACAGCAACTACTTTTGGTGTAGTTACGGGTGACAAGCATGAACACACAAAAAATCTATATGAATGTTGATGTTATTTTGTATACAACAGAATTATCTTCGTCATAATCAAAGCTTAGAGTTTCCTGTTGGTATTCATAAATGCGAAACAGGTTTATAAATAACAAGAAAAAATTAACACACACATCAAAAAAAAAAAAAAAAAAAAAAAAATTGGCGTCACCCCAGTTCCCAGAACTCCTGAAATAGACGTTGACTGTTGACTGTTTGACTGTTCATAGATGTCACTAAAACCACCCAAAGATGTAAACAACCACCCCTGAGCAGCGCCTTTTAGACGGAGGGGGTCCGACAGCCGATCAGTTCCAGTTATTCCACCAAGTAGAAGGTACACGGCTCGTGTTGTCTGTAGTTCAACCATGTCTGTACGGTCATTGCCGCGGTTCGATCGCGTCCGCATTGTTACTTTGAGCCAGGAAGGGCTCTCAACGAGGGAAGTGTCCAGGCGTCTCTGAGTGAGCCAAAGCGATGTTGTTCGGATATGGAGAAAATATAGAGGGACAGCAACTGTCGATGACATACCTCGTTCACGCCGTCCAAGGGCTACTACTCCAGTGGATGACCGCTACCTATGGATTGTGGTTTGGAGGGACCCTGACAGCAACGCCACCATGTTCAATAATGCTTTCCGTGCAACCACAGGACGCCGTGTTACTACTTAAACTGTACGCAATAGACTGCACGATGCGCGATTTCGCTCCCGACATTCATGGCGACGTCCATCTTTACTACCACGACACCACACAGCTTGGTCCAGATGGGCCCAAAAACGTGCCGAAAGGACCGATTAGCATTTTCATCACATTCTCTTCATCGATGAGTGTCGCATATGCCTTCAACCAGACAATCATCGGAGACGTGTTTGGCGGCAACCCGGTCGGGCTGGACGCCTCAGACACACTTTCCAGCTAGTGCAGCAGGGTGGAGGTTCCCTCATGTTTTGGGGTGGCATTATGTGGGGCCTACGTACGCCGCTGGTGGTCATGGAAGGCGCCGTAATGGCTGTACGATACGCGAATGCGTTCCTCCGCCCGGTAGTGCAATCATATCAGCATCATATTGGCGAGGCATTCGTCTCCATGGACGACAATTAGCCCTCCCTTCGTGCACATCTTGTGAATGACTTCCTTCTAGATACCGACATCGCTCTACTAGAGTGGTCAGCATGTCCTCCAGACATGAACCCTATCGTACATGCCTGGAATAGATTGAAAAGGGCAGTTTATGGACGACGTAACTCACCAGCCACTCTGAGCAATCTAACGGCGAATCGCCGTTGAGGAGTGGGACAATCTTGACCAACAGGGCTTTGATGAACTTGTGGATAGTATGCCACGACGACTATAGGCATGGATCAATGCAAGAGAACATACAACTGGATATTAGAGGTACCGCTGTGTACAGCAGTCTGGACCACCACCTCTGAAGGTCTCGCTGTTTGGTGGTACAACATGCAATGTTTGGTTTTGATGAGCATTAAAGAATTACGGAAATGATGTTTATGGTGATCTCTGTTCCACTTTTCTGTACATGTTCCCGAGCTGTCGGAACCGGAGTGATGCAATACTGTTTTTGATGTGTATATATGTTCGCCAATATATTGAAGCAATGTTGTAAATATTATTTTACATTTTTAAAAATTTTTCTCTTTTCTCTTTGAGGAAGTTGCGTTTTATAGTGATAAATAAGTATCTTCTTTTTAATAGTTTTACTACGACATACCACTATTTCATGTAATAAATGAACAGCTTTCGAATAAACCCTGAATTAAACATCGAAAATTTCCGTTTCGCTTTAAATAATGTTTATTTTGAAGTAAGAGACAGGAGGATATCTATTTAGAACAGAAACGGTAAGTGGCTTACACGGACCTTTATATATTTTGAGTGTCTTTCTCATCCACCATACTCACCAGACCTTGCCCCAAGTGACTTCCACATGCTTGGACCACTCAAAGACGCAATGGGAGGGAAGATGTTTCGTTCCGATGAAGAGGTACGCCACGCGTTGCATGAGTGGTTGCGTGGACTACCAAAAGATTTTTTTTCTAACGGAATTTATGCACTTTGTAAGCGCTGGAGGACTTGCATTGAGCGTGTGTGAGATTATGTTGAAAAGTGATAGAGCTTTGTACCACTTCTGCACAATAAATAATATTTAAATAAATATTTAAAGTTTTCATTTGACTCACCCTAGTAGCAGTGGCAAATGACAAACTTGTCGTGCTCGCTTGGTTTCTGGGTCGCAGTCACGCTTTATATCGGAAGCAAACGCACAACGCCGCAGACGTCAAACATGGAAGAGCAGAGTACCGATTCAAGATATAGGTGCAGCCCTCTCAGAAACAAAACACGGCGTCTGTTCAAGTCAGCTTCTGTGTAAACAGGTTCGTATTATATACTAAATGTTTAGTTTTGTCGAAGAAACTGACATCTTGTCAGAACAAACAATGGGTCCCAGTGGATGGGATTTGCAGAGTGTACAACTCGCTAATCCTTAATTTTCGTCGCCTGGCGTGATCGACGTGTTGCTGCGAGCAAAAGTTTGCCCTCACATTCAGAAGGCAAGGACCATCTCCGTAGGAACTGGCCATCGTGTGCTACAAGAGCAGACCTAAGTTGGATTATGTCAGTGCAGTATCAAATGGTAGAGCATAACATTTCGTCAAGGCTGCCGATCGTCTCGTGCTTTGTAAAAACCCACACCGACGTTCAAATATTCACGAAGACATTCTCGGAGATAGAAGAATGAAATCGTGTTGAAATCACGAAAGGAGAAAGCTATGCGAAAGACACTTCGTGTAACACACAACTAATGAATCCACGTTAGGTTCGTTGTGCGTCTCCCGTTTTGCAAAGAGCCGAGTCAATTAGGCAATTCTTCCCACACAACAGGCCGAGCGGTTCTAAGCGCTTCAGTCCGGAACCGCGCTGCTGCCACGGTCGCAGGTTCGAATCCTGCCTGGGGCATGGATGCGTGTGATGTCCTTAATTTGGTGTAAGTAGTTCTAAGTGTAGGGGACTGATGACCTCAGATGTTAAGTCCCATAGTGCTTAGAGCCTTTTGAGCCCACACTACAGTAAAACACTCCCCTCAGATTGAACAGATACTAGCGACACAACTGAAGCTGAAGGAAAGCAACACAGAGCTTATTAAGGGAGTATGAAGACTTAGGACATTTGGAGCCAATAGTCACGTAAGCTCGATTTCATATTACATGCCACATCGTGCTGCCGTGAAGGAGGACATCACGACACAAGAGTAATGTTTAACTGTTCTGCCAAAACGAACACGAATTTGTCTTTAAACAGTTTGCTAATGGTAGTTCCAACAATTCTAAGGGTTTTGTGACCTATAATATTTCGCTTCGCGCATGTATCGCATTGCCTTCTCAGCAGACATACAGAAGATGTACGGACAGGGTCTGGTAGGGGCTGGCCGATGTGGCCGAGTGGTTATAAGCGCAGTCTGGAACCGCGCGAACGCTACGGTCGCAGGTTCGAATCCTGCCTCGGGCATGGATGTGTGTGATGTCCTTAGATTAGTTAGGTTTAATAGTTCTAAGTTCTAGGGCACTGATAACCTCAGATGTTAAGTCCCGTAGTGCTCAGAGCCATTTGAACCATCTGGTAGGGGATGAAGATCGCGCTTACCAACGAATTTTGTGGAGAAATGTTAGGTCTTCACCAGTGCAGGAATATCAGTTGAAGATAGTCACGTATGGAGTGGCTTGTGCACCATTTCTTGCAGTACAATGTCTGTCTCATCTTTCTCGTCAAGAGTGTGAGCGGAGCGAGGCAGCAAACATTCTTGTTAATGATTTAGGTCCAGCAAGATCTCACGAAGGTACCGAAGAAAGGTACGTTCTCATTACGGAAATGCCGCAACAACAGCGAGGAACTAGTCGAACATATCCCTTCAGAGTTGCGAGAAACACAACTGCCTTTACGACTTGATAACGACGAAGACCTTAAAACTTTAGGTTTACTCTGGCATCAAGGTGCTGATCAGTTCCAAATTGTGAACAATGTCAGACCAGCAAGTACTGTCTACAGCTTCACAAAACTCACTGTACTGTCTATCATGCCATCAATTTTTGATCCATTGAGATTAATTAGTCCGGTTGTGATCACATTCAAGATATTTTCGCAAGATCTATGGCAGCATAAGTT
Source organism: Schistocerca gregaria (assembly GCF_023897955.1). NCBI lineage: Eukaryota > Metazoa > Arthropoda > Insecta > Orthoptera > Acrididae > Schistocerca > Schistocerca gregaria. Next base: position 428,147,028 of record NC_064927.1, read on the forward strand.
AACGTGGGACGAGCCCTTGCCTCCAAAGTTGCACTGTTTGTGGCAGACACTATACAGCGAAATTCATGACAGACAACATTCGCTGAGCGAGGTGGCGCAGTGGTTAGCACTCTGGACTCGCATTCGGGAGGACGACGTTCAGACCCGCGTCATCTTGATTTAGGTTTTCCATGCTGGTCCTAAATCGCTTCAGGCAAATGCCGGGAAGATTCCTTTGAAAGGGCACGGCCGACTTCCTTTACTCATCCTATGGAAGTGATGGCCTTGCTGTTTGGTCCCCTCCCTCAAATAAAACTACAGACAACATTCGCGTTGACCATAGATTCATTGCAGAAGGGACACCTATCAGCATAGTGCATGGATTGTGTGACGCTTCGGAGAAGGCGTATGACTGTTGTATCTATGTGCCATCAACTAATCAGTATGGAGTCACGTGTGTCAAACTATTCAGCTCCAAAACATGACTTGATCCACAGAAAGGGCTGTCGTTAGAAACTCAGTGGGGCTCTCTTCCTTTCACGACTAGTGCAGCACTTTGTTAGCGCTCTGGGTATAAACATCGAAAGAACTTACCTGTGGACTGATCCACCGATTGCGCTGAAATGGCTCGCGGCTCCACCCACACGTGGAAGACGTTCTCATGGACGGTGTTTCCGAGGTACAGGACACCACAGCAGCTGCGTTATGGAGCCATGTATCTACAATGGAAAAGGCAGCTGACCTGACTTCGCGAGGACTGACTCCTGCAGACCTGCAAGATAACCGACCGAGCGAGGTGGCGCAGTGGCTAGCACACTGGACTCCCATTCGGAAGGACGACGGTTCAATCCCGCGTCCGGTCATCCTGATTTAGGTTTTCCGTGATTTCCCTAAATCGCTCCAGGCAAATGCCGAGATGGTTCCTTCGAAAGGGCACGGCTGACTTGCTTCCTCGTCTTTCCCTAATCCGATGAGACCGATGACCGCGCTGTCTGGTCTCCTCCCATAAAACAACCAATCAAATAATAAAACCGAATGTGGTGGGAAGGGCCATCCTGGCTTAAAGAAGATGTCACATCATGGTCCGTATTAGATGCCTCTAGCGGTTATGTGTCTAAGGAGTTGTTAGAAGAAAGAGCCAAAGCCCTCTGTCACATCAGCAGAGTAATCCAAGATGATCTAGTCTGTTGATTCTCGATGGTGTCACGACCACAGTGGGTAATGTCATACTGTATCAGATTTATCAATAACTGCAAAACTGCAAGGGAAACAAGAGTAACTGCTGACTTGTCTCGCAGTGAACTGCAGAATGCCTTGCTACAGGGCGTCATAATGGCACAAGGAGCCACATATGCAACAGAAATCTACCAATACTAGGCTAGCAAGCTGGTAGAAAAGAACAGCAAACTGAAATAATTTCATCCTATTCTTGGTGACACGAATGGCAGGCTGCGAAATGCTGATCTGTCATATGATGAGAAGCATCTAATAGTGGAAAGTGAACATCATCATCTTCCCCACGTGGGGTGTCAACTGTTGTTCACATCTCTCATGAAGCATTACTGCATACTGACGGACGAGATGCAATCCGGCTGTTCTGAATCAGTGCATGAATTAATGAGATTTTCTCTCTGTGCGCTGATATGAAACTTGCTGGCGCATTAAAACTGTGTGCCCGACCGAGACTCGAACTCGGGATCTTTGCCTTTAGCGAGCAAGTGCTCTACAATCTGAGCTATCCAAGCACGACTCACGCGCCTCCTCACAGCTTTACCACGTCTCCTACTTTACAAACTGTACAGAAGCTCTCCTGCGAAGGTAGGAGATGAGGTACTGGCAGAAGTAAAGCTGTGTGGACGGGGCGTGAGTCGTGCTTGGGTAGCTCAGATAGCAGAGCACTTGCCGGCAAAAGGCAAAGGTCCAGAGTTTGAGTCTCGGTCCGGCACACAGTTTTAATCTGCCAGGAAGTTTCAGTGCTTGACTTGCTAGCGACTAAAGGCGAAGCCTGCACATCAGCTTGTGGGAGATTTACCATGCCCTCGTATAGGAGCTGTGAGGCCTTTCTTCAGCAGTGGAGTTGATTACACAGGACGATTCTATGAGAAAACCGAATCATGGCGATCGGAATTAAAGGAAAAATGCTGTGTTACCTTGTTTGTGTGCCTGGCAGCACAAGCAATGCATTTGGTGGTATCTGGCCACATCACTACTGAGTGATTCCTGTCGGCTCTTAGAAGATATGTGTCATGACGGGGTAGTTGCCGAAACTTGGTCAGCGACAATGGTATAAACTTTGTCGGACGTAGACGGGAACTCCGTGAGTGACAAGCTGCTGTGAGCAGCCATTATCAGCAGACGCAGGTGAAAAGCTTGGTGCAGGAAGAAAGCATCGATGGGCCCTTCATTCCTCCAGCGTCACCACACTTTGGTTGTATACGGGAAGCAGGAGTAAAGTCCTTCCATTACCGCTTTCGGCAAACGATGCGAAGCTTGTGTCCAACATTTGAAGAGCTGGTGAACCTGACTTGTCAAACTGAGGTTTGTTTTAACTCTCGTACTCTCTCATCGCTATCTTGCAATCCTGCTGATCCTCAAGTCATTATCCCAGGTCATTTACTGATTGGAACTGCTGTCTCAAGTATTGCTCAGCTAGATCAAGGTACAGCCAAACTGAGCTTGCTCACAAGGTAGGAACTACTACAGCAGATCTTTTGACGACGCTGGCCGTCTGACTACCTACGTCATCTGCAGCAGCGGGCTACGTGCATGAACCCCAGTCAGAATGTGCAGCCTGGCGCACTGGTCATTGTAAGGGAAGATAACGTGCCACCCTTACGCTCGACGATGCCCATCATTGAAGGAACACACCCTCGGCGCGAGGGTATGGTGCCAGTGGACATTAATCTTACATACGTTCATCTGGTTTCTTGTAGGAGGCATTCTCCATTACTAACGAGCATTTTATATAGGACTGATGGATCATAGTATAACTTCTGAACCGTGATCAGATGTGAACTATGGGAGCTATACATCTCTGGAGAGCTACATTGTGCATGTATCACACAGAGCCACTCTTTAAGGAAGTAGTTTTTGCGTTTTACAGTTTGTTTCCATAGTGTATCGTAGAGAAACCTGCAAGAAGGATGTATGTCATGGGCTGGAGATATATTTTTACATTGGAATATTAACAGCACTGCATTCCACATGACTGATAGATCGGAAACTCAAGTGACCTAACAGTACAGGCTGTTTTAAGTGCAGAACTGTGTAGCATTAGGAGTGCGTGTGTTTATGTTCTCTCTTACCAATACCCTCCTGGTACTGATCCCAGACACTAGAACAATACTTTAAAACTGATAGCATAGTTGATTTACGAAAAAGTTCGAACTCCATCCGTCCGAAGCTCCATCACGCATAAAATCACCCATGGGGTGCTAACCATCTCGACATCGGCGCGTCTGGAGAAATTTTGTGCACTTGGACAGGCGATGACTCGGCAAGCTCCATTCTTTCACGAGACGTGGAATTCAGCGTTCGGTTTGTGGTCAGCTGCAGATTTAATCAGTAATGGTGCTGCAGAGCAGGTTGGTCACACAAATACAGTATAATGGGGTCTTTCAGTCTCTAATTTTATCCTAAGACTGCGAGAATGCTCTGTGTCTCCCATCCACGTAGAGATAGATCGTAAATTAAGCACTATACTTGAGGTGTTAGAAATGTGTAGAGCGCTGTCTGGTATAGTTTTATGATGTATCTGTTCGGGAACTAACAATGAATGGACGTACATCACAGATATGTATCTGGATTGGCAATGATACTCGAAGTGGAGAAGGGCCTGTTTAACTATGATACTGAATTTGGGAAACATGCTGTCGCATCATTGGTCGGTGTTGAAATTAGTATAACATTTCTAAAATGGTTCGCAGTAGCTACTGTGATGCATATTATTACATTACATCGACGGTGTCTTTTCCATCTCATCCGCCCATTGGCACGCTGTTGGTTATGACATAATGATTGACTGACATCGCTTGTTTGAGCTGGAGAAAGTGTTTTGGTGGAGAGGGATGGCTAGCACCAAAACAGTGATAGCGTACAAGAAGCAATATGAGGAAGAGTCGAAACGGACCGCAGAGCCATCAACTATTACTTCATTGTGACAGACGAGTTTAAATGTAGAGATCGTCAGTCACTTTCGGACTCTAGTTTGGAAATTCTCTGCAATGCCGCAAACCTCTTATAGTGTGTGTGGAATGTTATGATAGCAGCAGTAAAAATATGTATTACGTTGTCCATCGTCTAGTTTTCTGCGAGAAGCAATGGATAATAATGTGTTAATGTCAGTTAGGGCCTGACACAGATCTCGTAGTCGTGGCGGAAAAACGTGTATGGCAGTGTACAAAGCGTGCTACAGCAGAACAATCTACATCTACATCCATACTCCGCAAGCCACCTGACGGTGTGTGGCGGAGGGTACCCTGAGTACCTCTATCGGTTCTCCCTTCTATTCCAGTCTCGTATTGTTCGTGGTAAGAAGGATTGTTGGTATGCTTCTGTGTGGGCTATAATCTCTCTGATTTTATCCTCATGGTGTCTTCGCGAGATATACATGGGAGGGAGCAATATACTGCTTGACTCTTCGGTGAAGGTATGTTCTCGAAACTTCAACAAAAGCCCGTACCGAGCTACTGAGTGTCTCTGCTGTACAGTCTTCCACTGGAGTTTATCATCTCCGTAACGCTTTCGCGATTACTAAATGATCCTGTAACGATGTGCGCTGCTCACCGTAGGGTCTTCTCTATCTCTTCTATCAAACCTATCTGGTACGGATCCCACATTGCTGAGCAGTATTCAAGCAGTGGGCGAACAAGCGTACTGTAACCTACTTCCTTTTTTTCGGATTGCATTTCCTTAGGATTCTTCCAATGAATCTCAGTCTGGCATGTGCTATACCAACGATCAACTATATATGATCATTTTATTTTAAATCACTCCTAATGCGTACTGGAATTCTTCCAGTTGCTGACCTGCTATTTTCTTGCTAAATGATAAGGAATCTATCTTTCTATGTATTCGCAGCACATTAAGCTTGTCTACATTGAGATTCAATTACCATTCCCTGCACCATGCGTCAATTCGCTGCAGATCCTCCTGCATTTCAGTACAATTTTCCATTGTTACAACCTCTCGATATACCACAGCATCATCCGCAAAAAGCCTCACTGAACTTCCGATGTCATCCACAAGGTCATTTATGTATATTGTGAATAGCAACTGTCCTACGACACTCCCCTGCTGCACACCTGAAATCTCTCTTACTTCGGAAGACTTCTCTCCATTGAGAATGACATGATGCGTTCTGTTATCTAGGTACTCTTCAATCTAATCACACAATTGGTCTGATAGTCCATATGCTCTTACTTTGTTCATTAAACGACTGTGGGGAACTGTACCGAACGCGTTGCTTAAGTCAAGAAACACGGCATCTACCTGTGAACCCGTGTCTATGGCCCTCTGAGTCTCGTGGACGAATAGTGCGAGCTGCGTTTCACACGACCGTCTTTTTCGAAACCCATGCTGATTTCTACAGAGTAGATTTCTAGTCTCCAGAAAAGTCATTATACTCGAACATAATACGTGTTCCAAAATTCTACAACTGATCGACGTTAGAGATATAGGTCTATAGTTCTGCACATCTGTTCGGCGTCCCTTCTTGAAAACGGGGATGACCTGTGCCCTTTTCCAATCCTTTGGAACGCTTCGCTCTTCTAGAGAGCTACGGTACACCGCTGCAAGAAGGGGGTCAAGTTCCTTCGAGTACTCTGTGTAAAATCGAACTGGTCTCCCATCAGGTCCAGCGGCCTTTCCTCTTTTGAGCGATTTTAATTGTTTCTCCATCCCTCTATCGTCTATTTCGATATCTACCATTTTGTCATCTGTGCGACAATCTAGAGAAGGTACTACAGTGCAGTCTTTCTCTGTGAAACAGCTGTGGAAGAAGACATTTAGTATTTCGGCCTTTAGTCTGTCATCCTCTGTTTCTGTACCATTTTGGTCACAGAGTGTCTGGACATTTTGAGTTGATCCACCTACCGCTTTGACATAGGACCTAAATTTCTTAGCATTTTCTGCCAAGTCAGTACATAGAACTTTACTTTCGAATTCATTGAAAGCCTCTCGCATAGCCCTCCTCACACTACGTTTCGCTTCGCGTAATTTTTGTTTGTCTGCAAGGCTTTGGCTATGTTTATGTTTGCCGTGAAGTTCCCTTTGCTTCCGCAGCAGTTTTCTAACTCGGTTATTGTACCACGGTGGCTCTTTTCCATCTCATCATATTTCTGTCACTCTCATATCTCTGAACGAGTCATCTTTCTCGAACCTATCTGCTACAGTAAAATTTCAACGCGGTGTTAGGTAGTCCCTAGGCATCTTGCAACTGACGCTCAGACTCTGCGCTACCATCCCTGCAGCATTGCGCACGTGATCATTCCAATATAAGTCGCAACTGATTAACATCAGAGAAAGATATATGTAGAACGTGCTGCAACCCATGTAGAAACAAGCTATGCTGAGATACAGTAACAGTACTTCGTTTTGATCATTCGATGGAAATGGGAACTGGGAGACCGATTAGGATTTTGCTAATGCACTGTGGTGCGTCTGAAGGACGAGCGATCTGTAGTACGTGTATGTAGTTCGCGGACGCAACACAGTGCAGAAGGAGAATCCTCGTCGTTCTCCCAGGTCCTGTTTCCATCAACTGGTCAAAACGCAGTCCGTTCAAGTCTGTCACCCCGATATTCTGTCATCGTTAATCTGTACCATCTAACAGAGAAAAATTACCAACTATGAAACCTACACTAACTTCAACCGATAGAGAATTCCACAAGATATTTACCGCATCTCTCTCATCCCATTTATCTAAAACAAATACCGCATCCATACCGACATTTAGCACATGTGACGATCCTATTAAATATACAGGTATTCATCAAATGCACAGACCAGTTTAAAGATTCATCACCTGTACTATATGAGGATGACTGTATCCCACAGACTATACTGTAACTCGAAAAAGATTTTCCCTGTGACCCCGTGTCGCTGTTTGAAACATAGTACTAGGGACAGAAAGTTGGCTGAAGCCAGACGTAAACAGTAATGAAATCCTAAGCTCAGATTTGAATATATACCGCAGAGACAGGCTGGACAGTGAAGGGGGAGGCGTGTTTATAGCGATAAGAAGTGTAATAGTATCGAAGGATATTGACGGAGATCCGAAATGTGAATAACAGAAAGCATCATGTCATTCTCAATGGAGAGAAGTCTTCCGAAGTAAGAGAGATTTCAGGTGTGCAGCAGGGGAGTGTCATAGGACCGTTTCTATTCACAATATACGTAAATGACCTGGTGGATGACATCGGACGTTCACTGAGGCTTTTTGCAGGTGACGCTGTGGTGTATCGAGAGGTTGCAACAATGAAAAATTGTACTGAAATGCAGGAGGATCTGCAGCGAAATGGCGCATGGTGCAGGGAACGGTAATTGAATCTCAATGTAGACAAGTACTGCGAATACATGGAAAGATAGATCCCTTATCATTAACTACAAAATAGCAGGTCAGCAACTGGAAGCAGTTAATTCCATAAATTATCTGGGAGTACGCATTAGGAGTGATTTAAAATGGAACGATCATATAAAGTTGTGACTACGAAGGCTTTCCATGCGTAATAATTGATAATATTCTTCTCGGGTATGCAGCCGGATCATAACGTCTCCATGACACAATATTTCCGCGGTCCAACTGGCCGCTATCTTCAGGTGAGAGTGCTGGTGCACGATCTCGCCGGAACTGATCGGTGAGATCGTGCACCAGCACTCTCACCTGAAGATAGCGGCCAGTTGGACCGCGGAAATATTGTGTCATGAAGACGTTATGATCCGGCTGCATACCCGAGAAGAATATTATCCATCATATAAAGTTGATTGTCGGTAAAGCAGATGCCAGACTGAGATTCATTGGAAGAAACCTAAGGAAATGCAATCCGAAAACAAAAGAAGTAGGTTACAGTACGCTTGTTCGCCCACTGCTTGAATACTGCTCAACAGTGTGGGATCCGTACCAGATAGGGCTGATAGAAGAGATAGAGAAGATCCAACGGAGAGCAGCGCGCTTCGTTACAGGATCATTTAGTAATCGCGAAAGCGTTACGGAGATGATAGATAAACTCCAGTGGAAGACTCTGCAGGAGAAACGCTCAGTGGCTCGGTACGGGCTTTTGTTAAAGTTTCGAGAACATACCTTCACCGAAGAGGCAAGCAATATATTGCTCCCTCCTACGTATATCTCGCGAGGAGACCATGAGGATAAAATCAGAGAGATTAGAGCCCACACAGAAGCATAGCGACAATCCTTCTGCTCACAAACAATACGAGACTGGAATAGAAGGGAGAACCGATAGAGGTACTCAGGGTACCCTCCGCCACACACCATCAGGTGGCTTGCAGATTATGGATGTAGATGTAGATGATTCACTAGTGTCTGTAATCATTAAAGGCCTTCTCCATAGGATCCAATGCAGATATGTGGTTGAATGGTAACACTTGATTACAGATCCCAGACAGCATTCATAGCGGATAGCGCAACACCAGAGATCTGAAGAGCCTGTGCAAATTTCTTAAAACCTCAATCAGCAGATCATCTATGGTTTGTGATCCCTCTCATCAACCTACGCCTATAACCCAGTGGATGTATCGCAGTACCTCTGTTATGCCATTGAGACAGAATGCATTATATATCTAGGAGAATTATCTAGCGCCAGCATGAGAAAGTTGCAAGTACCGGTTTCATACCACCTTCCTTAGCCGAATCACTTTCTACATTCGTTGATTTTATTAGAAGGTTGCACATCGGCGACGTGTAACTGCACTGTTGGTCCGACAATATACACTCCAGCGATCACCAACTTTATTCAGTGTCGCTGTTCTTGTCTAGAAAAACTACGTCGTTCACAGGTAATGCCAAACATGGATTTATCTTTTAACAGGGATACGTGTATGCACCTGTAGAAACAAGATCGCTTGTGGTGGTAATATGATTGCGTTTTTTTAACGTATAGCGGTTTTTAAGACGATTACGCTTCTCTTTCTAACACACAGTGGTAGCCTTCGCAAGAAAAACTTTTGATAGATGTCTACGCACCGTTGATTATCGGTCAGTATTATTTAGTATCGCTCTCAATTCAGTTATTGGCGAGGTACAATACTTAGTAGTAGGGGATTCATGATAGGTGCGCCTTGAGCATCAATCTTGTAAAGTACACTCCTGGAAATGGAAAAAAGAACACATTGACACCGGTGTGTCAGACCAACCATACTTGCTCCGGACACTGCGAGAGGGCTGTACAAGCAATGATCACACGCACGGCACAGCGGACACACCAGGAACCGCGGTGTTGGCCGTCGAATGGCGCTAGCTGCGCAGCATTTGTGCACCGCCGCCGTCAGTGTCAGCCAGTTTGCCGTGGCATACGGAGCTCCATCGCAGTCTTTAACACTGGTAGCATGCCGCGACAGCGTGGACGTGAACCGTATGTGCAGTTGACGGACTTTGAGCGAGGGCGTATAGTGGGCATGCGGGAGGCCGGGTGGACGTACCGCCGAATTGCTCAACACGTGGGGCGTGAGGTCCCCACAGTACATCGATGTTGTCGCCAGTGGTCGGCGGAAGGTGCACGTGCCCGTCGACCTGGGACCGCACCGCAGCGACGCACGGATGCACGCCAAGACCGTAGGATCCTACGCAGTGCCGTAGGGGACCGCACCGCCACTTCCCAGCAAATTAGGGACAATGTTGCTCCTGGGGTATCAGCGATGACCATTCGCAACCGTCTCCATGAAGCTGGGCTACGGTCCCGCACACCGTTAGGCCGTCTTCCGCTCACGCCCCAACATCGTGCAGCCCGCCTCCAGTGGTGTCGCGACAGGCGTGAATGGAGGGACGAAAGGAGACGTGTCGTCTTCAGCGATTACAGTCGCTTCTGCCTTGGTGCCAATGATGGTCGTATGCGTGTTTGGCGCCGTGCAAGTGAGCGCCACAATCAGGACTGCATACGACCGAGGCACACAGGGCCAACACCCGGCATCATGGTGTGGGGAGCGATCTCCTACACTGGCCGTACACCTCTGGTGATCGTCGAGGGGACACTGAATAGTGAATGGTACATCCAAACCGTCATCGAACCCATCGTTCTATCATTCCTAGACCGGCAAGGGAACTTGCTGTTCCAACAGGACAATGCACGTCCGCATGTATCCCGTGCCACCCAACGTGCTCTAGAAGGTGTAAGTCAACTACCCTGGCCAGCAAGATCTCCGGATCTGTCCCCCATTGAGCATGTTTGGGACTGGATGAAGCGTCGTCTCACGCGGTCTGCACGTCCAGCACGAACGCTGGTCCAACTGAGGCGCCAGGTGGAAATGGCATGGCAAGCCGTTCCACAGGACTACATCCAGCATCTCTACGATCGTCTCCATGGGAGAATAGCAGCCTGCATTGCTGCGAAAGGTGGATATACACTGTACTAGTGCCGACATTGTGCATGCTCTGTTGCCTGTGTCTATGTGCCTGTGGTTCTGTCAGTGTGATAATGTGATGTATCTTACCCCAGGAATGTGTCAATAAGGTTTCCTCTTCCTGGGACAATGAATTCACGGCGTTCTTATTTCAATTTCCAGGAGTGTATGTGTGTATAATCCGACATGTGCAAAGGAAATTACTATTTCCAGTCGTAAGGAAGGTGTGGATATGACGTGGAATACAGTGATATCAAAGGGAAGACTATGTCAGGTCATAAGAAATGTATTTCCATTGCCAGAGCCACAGCCGTCAGCAGGGTTTATTTCCGATATTTCCGATGTCGTTTAATTGAGACCGCGATCGTAATATTTAATTGTAAGTACAGGGATAAAATATGTATGAGGCTTTTTTCTTAGGGCGATTGTGTCTATGCAGCGCTGGTGACCTGTGGAGGAAATGATTCACTTTTCCGGCTAAGAGCAGGGGCTGTCCTAATGGATAGTTCTTTAGGGGTGTTGGAATGTAGCTAAGTTAACCGTAACGTCCTCTAGACGACCGAATAGCGAAATAATACTTAGTATGTGTTGGAGAGCTTTCGTAATGGCATGGAAATTTGAGAAGATTCGATATGGAGAAGTGTTTGTGCTGGACTGTTATTCCCTCCCATGTAAATTGTTTGGTTGACTGCTTCTGCATATTTCATGCCTATATTTAGTTGACGGAACATCGATTGTAGTGTGTACATCTAGCAGGTTAAAGACAGGTGGAAGACTCGTTTTCTGGTTCTCTGGACATGAGAAACAGCTTAGGTGACTTTTTAAATTACAGGGATGATTTGGAATCTGTTATATCACTGACATCAGTATTTGCAAGTGGAAATATCACTTTCCTCTATTTTTTTTATCGAGCTCACACATAAAGGTCTTCAGGGAGGAGAAGAGCTTCTAGTTACTCAATGGCTTACAGCACGCTTCACCTCACTAGAGTTTCGGATTTGTGGAGAAATAATTCCCAGTCTATATCTTCGAAATTATGTTGTGCGAGCCATTGGTTAGGATACTGCTATGTGCCTGATATCGAGAAGTATCGCGTAAATGGTATAATATTCTGGAAAAGCGTGTGAAAATACATGGGTTTTTGTAATCGCCAGAATCTGAAGATGGGTGTAGAAAAGCTAACAAGCAAGCAGGTCGGGACTAGAAACAGTAAAGTATTTGTGTCGACGGGAACCGTCCCAGCCTTTGTACAACAGTTCTGAGGGTGACTTCGGTTCACTTAGAGCACTATGGTCACCTGCCTGGTGTGTACAACCACTCGACCTTGCGGGAAATATCTCGTGCAGAGAGGAGCAAATACGGTGCTGTCCATCTTTGCGGTATATGTACAAATGTCTGGCAGTCGATAGCTATACAAAGTATGTAAAAGGGGCGATTCTGTATGATGCAGGATACGAACTGTATGTGTACTACATCGACATGGTACGAAGTGATATATTGCCGGGTTTAAGAGCGGTTTCACGCTCTAATATTCAAGCTTCCGTCCTCAGTGGCAGAGCAGAGTAATTGAGTAAGAGTGTCCGTAATTGGCAACCTGTATGACACTTCTGCAGGGTCAATTCAATATGGTGATCTGTAGAAAATATTTTATCCTCTGAATGTCTCGCATGCAGAAAACAATGGCGGACAATTCTCCCATACCAAAAGCACCAGCAGTTTTATAGGTGTATTCAATAAAGGCCAATCATAATGCTCCATTCAACAGAAGATGTCCTTCGTCCTGTGACTTAAGAGCGTCTACCAACTGATTTAGAAAAGATGGATGCTAGGTATCTTTGGAAAGTTCTGAGAAGGCAAGTGATCAAAGACAAGTTGAAGCGACCAACCATCCCTGGCGGGGATCCTGGCACTCATCTGCCACTGCGGTATCAGTAAGTCTCCAGACCAGTAGCTGTAGGATACCGAAAATTCCTGTCATTTTTCTCTTTTGTAGGACAGTGCTTAGAATTTTGTTTGCGTAATTGTCCTGATTTCCCCTGTCTGTGCTTAGACAGTGCTCTCTTTCCGAACAACAAGAATGCTTCTATGATTAGCGGTGTTTTTGCGAGCGTGCTCAGACATGGTGAAGGCTTTTAGCAGTGAGAACGTTTAACGTTTCTAAGACGTATGTTGACAGAAGGACAAAATTTTGCTGTGATGCATCAGCCACACTGGGCATGCGTGCATGGCTAGACACAGCTGTCATGTCCCGTTAGAATCACTCTGGAGAATGCATTCGATGTTATTTTGGGAAGCATAGGAGCAGATTTCTGTAGCGCGACCTGTGACGTCAGTGTCCACAGCCGAAGAGGTGGCACGCCAGCGGCCCAGAGAGTCAGTTGGCGCTTATTTAGGTAGACATGTGACGTCATTGTTTCATTGGGAACCTTTTAGCTGCTATGGAAACATCTCTCTCGGTGCTGGACCCGCACGGCAGCTATGAATCCCTGCGTTAGTATCGGTGCCTATGTGAACACATGTTTCGACAGGAATTTCTCAGGTGTCAAGTATGAAAGGGATGCTACCACCTGATGCTTGTGCGGCCTAAATGGGCACTGTGGATTGCTCGGCAGTTGACGGCCTCGTCGTCACTTCGTGGGTGCTGCTGTGGCATCTCGACCCCGTCGTCGGCAGCGGGTGTCGAGTGGTAGGATGTGTTTTTATTGGCGATCTTTTGTTTACACTATATTCCACTATATTACAGTAGTAAAAGTTTATATGCCAACTAGCTCTGCAGATGATGAAGAACTTGATGAAATGTATGATTAGATAAAAGAAATTATTCAGATAGTGAAGGGAGACGAAAATTTAATAGTCATGGGAAGCAGTGGTTGGGAAGGGAGTAAGACAGGGTTGTACCCTCTCCTCGATGTTATTCAATATGTATATTGAACAAGCAGTAAAGAAAACAAAAGAAAAATTCGGAGTAGGTATTGAAATCCACGAAGAAGAAATAAAAACTTCGAGGTTCGCTGATGACATTGTAGTTCTGTCGGAGACAGCAAAGGGCTTCGAAGAGCAGTTGAATTGAATGGACAGTGTATTGCAAGGAGGATATAAGATGAACATCAACAAAAGCAAAACGAGTATAATGGAATGGAGTCGAATTAAGTCAGGTGATGCTGATTAGATGGGTAGATCACATAACTGAAACTTTCCTGGCAGATTAAAACTGTGTGCCCGACCGAGACTCGAACTCGGGACCTTTGCCTTTCGCGGGCAAGTGCTCTACCATCTGATCTACCGAAGCACGACTCACGCCCGGTACTCACAGCTTTACTTCTGCCAGTATTTGGATCCTACCTTTCAAACTTTACAGAAGCTCTCCTGCGAACCTTGCAGAACTAGCACTCCTGAAAGAAAGGATATTGCGGAGACATGGCTTACCCACAGCCTGGGGGATGTTTCCAGAATGAGATTTTCTCTCTGCAGCGGAGTGTGCGCTGATATGAAACTTTCCTGGCAGATTAAACCTGTGTGCCCGACCGAGACTCGAACTCGGGACCTTTGCCTTTCGCGGGCAAGTGCTCTACCATCTGAGCTAACGAAGCACGACTCAGGCCCGGTACTCACAGCTTTACTTCTGCCAGTATCCGTCTCCTACCTTCCAAACATTACAGAAACTCTCCTGCGAACCTTGCAGAACTAGCACTCCTGAAAGAAAGGATATTGCGGAGACATGGCTTAGCCACAGCCTGGGGGATGTTTCCAGAATGAGATTTTCATTCTGTGCTCAGAGCCATTTGAACCATAAGAGTCATGCTCAAGGCGAATCTATCACGCATCGCCCACTACTAAGTATAATACTCCGCCAGTCACTGAATGTCGTCGATACGAATTAGTACTGACCCAAAATCGGCTATGGGTGGACTTGTCTCATGAGTTTTCCTTGCGAATGGAACAATACTGAGAGAAAATCAGTGTTGAGTGGACAAGTTTTTCTGGCGAGTGCTACAATGACCATGGTAGTGGCACAAGCAGTCTTGGTTCTACAGCTGCAGACAAGTACTCATGTTATAAGCTATACTAGCTTTACGAATAAAGGTCCCGCATTTCTCGGAATGAAGTGATTTTTCCAGATAAACACCGTGAGACTGAATATTGGTGATTGCTGGAGTGTATATTATCAGACCAACAGTGCGGTTACACGTCGCTGACGGTGCAACCTTGTAATAAAATTAATGAATACAGAAAGTGACTCAGATAAGGAAGGTGCTATGAAATGTATACATGCTGACACTAGATATATCTCCAGGATATTTAATGCATTCTGTCTCAATGTCATGTCAGAGGTACTGCGATATATTCACTGGATTATAGGCGTAGGTTGATTGAGAAGGATCACAAACAGTAGATGTTGTGTTGATAAAGGTTTTAAGAAATTTACACCGGCTTTCCAGATCTCTAGTGTTGCGCTTTCCGCTAGCAATGCTGTCTTGGGTTTGGAATCAAGTCTCTCCATTTAACAACATACCTTTGTTGGATCGTATGGAGTAGGTCTTTAATGATTACAGGCACTAGTGAATCATATTTCTGTCACTCTCCTATCTCGAAATGAGTCACCTTTCTCGAACCTATCTGCTACAGTAAAATTCCAAAGTGGTTTTAGGTTGTCCCTGTGCATCTTGCAACTGACCCTCAGACTCTGCTCTACCACCCCTGCTGCTTGGTGCAGATGATCATTCCAGCGTGAGTCGCAACTGATTAGACGTCAGAGAAAGATATATTTACCACCTTGTGCAACCCATGTAGAAACAAGCTAAGCTGAGTTACTGCGACAGTACTGCGTTTCGACCATCCGATGGAAACAGGAATTGGGGGAAGGACGAGAACTTAGCTACTGTACTGCGTTGCGTTCCCAGACTACATACAAGTACCTCAGATCCCGCAACCCTCAGGGCCCATTCACTTATACTACTGCAACATGCGACTACCGTTATTCTGTATAATCCAACAGAGACAAATTACCGACCATGAAAGCTCCACTGACTGCATCCAATAGCGAACTTGATGAGACTTTTACCACATCTCTCTCCTCCCGTATATCGTAAACAAATCCTGCATGTTTGGCAGCACCAAGCACATGCGATGGTCCTATTAAATATACAGGTATTGATCCACTGCACAGACCAGTTTGAAGTTCATGGCCTGTACTGCAGGAGAATGACTGACTCCCACGGATTATAATGTAAGTCACAAGAGGCGCTCCCTGTGAGCCTGTGTTGTTGTTTGAAATATTGTTTTTTTTTCTTCTGTAACATGCTTTTTACACTGCCATGCATTCTGTTTTTCTGCCACTATAAACTGACATTTACATGTTTTGATCCATTGCCTCTCACAGAAAACTAGATGTTGCATCTTGTAAATTATATTGTTACTGCTGCTACCATAACGCACCACATACCATAACGCACCACACACTGTGGGTGATTTTAAATAAAAGACAGTTACAACGTAATGAAACTGGATGAGTTTGGCGGCGTTGTGGAGCGCTCCCAAATTGCAGGCCAAAGGTGAT
This sequence comes from Schistocerca gregaria, assembly GCF_023897955.1. Taxonomy (NCBI): domain Eukaryota; kingdom Metazoa; phylum Arthropoda; class Insecta; order Orthoptera; family Acrididae; genus Schistocerca; species Schistocerca gregaria. The sequence goes on from NC_064927.1 coordinate 428,163,136, forward strand.
TGATGACCTCTTCATTTAAAAATTTTGAAAATTTGTGGTAATTACTGAGGTCATCGGTCCCTAGACTTACACATTAATTAATCTAACTTAACTTAACTTACTCTATGGACAACACACCCACCCATGAACGAGGGAAGACTCGAACCTCTTAGGGAGGGGAGCCGTGTGAAATGTGTCAAGATGCCTCAGACCACTTGGCTACCCCGTACACCCCTACATTTAAACTCATCTGTCACAGTGATGGAACAGCTGATGGCTCTGTATTCCGTTTCGACTGATTCGTCATATTGCAGTCATGTATGTGATCACTGTTTCGGTGCTGGCAAGGTATTGACCCTTCACCAAAACTCTTTCTCCATCCCAAACAAACGATGTCAGTCAGTCATTATGTAGTAATGAAGAGCATACTAATGGTTGGATGGGATGGAAAAGACACCGTCGATGTACTGTAATAATAAGCATCACAGTTGATAGTGCAAGCAATTTTAGCAATTTTACAGTAACTTCGATACTGACAAATGATGCAGAAGCATGTTTCCCAATTTCTGTATCATCGCTAAACCGCCCATTGAAAATGTAGACAGATGAGTTTGCAGTACGTTCATTCACTGTTAATTCTCGAACATATACATCATCAATGTATACCAGACAGTGTTCTACATGTTTATAGCACCTCGGGCATAGTGCATGATTAACGACCTATCTCTATGTGGATGGGAGTCTTAGGAAAAAATTAGAGACTGAAAGAACCCCTCGCACTACCTTTGACCAACCCACACTGCAGCACTGTTACCGATTTAATCTGCGAGCTGACCAGAAGGAGACAACTACATTCCGCATCTTGTGAATGAATGAAGCTTGCCGAGTCTTCGCCAATCAAAGTGCACAAGATTACTCTAGATGCGCCCATATGGAGGAGGTTAGCACCCCTTATCGGTTTATAGTAACAGATTTGAAAGTGTTGTAATAGCAGGTGATTAAGAAGAACAAGACACAGGGTTTTTTATGGTAGTAGATATCGAGATAGATGGAGTACGAAGCATTTTACGTAAATCAACTGCGCTACCAATTTTAAGGTATTGTTCTAGCGTCTCAGTCCAGTACCAGGAGGGTATTGGTAAGAGAGTATATAAACACACACTCTTAAGGCTACACCGTTCTGCACTTAAAACAGGCTATAATGTTATAGTGTTTAAGTTTCCAACCAATCAGTTGAAGTGGAATTCCGTGCTGTTAAGATCCCAATGTAAGAAATATATTTCCAGCTCATGACATCATCCTTCTTGCATGTTTGTCTACGATAAACATTTGTAACAATCTGTAAAATGAAGAAACTACTTCCTTAAAACAGTGGCTGTGTGTGATATGTGCACAATATAGCTTTACAGAGATGTATAGCGTTCACTGCTCACATCCGATAACGTTTCAGAAATTGTACGATGCCCAGACCAGTCCTATATAAAATGGTCGTTAATAACGGAGAATACCTCCTATAAAGAAACAGATAAACGCATAGCAGCGGCGTCCGATATGTGAAATTACACGTCATGTCGCCAGTAATTCTGTAAACCACATCTGTCAAGCAGATGTATACATGGGGATTACAGTGTCTCACAAACGCCCTATTGCTAACTTAGAATCATCTCAGTTATGAAACTGAAGTCTCGATTTTATACCCAAGAAGCGATAAGGGAATGGAGAGCGTAACATAAATTTTCGTTCGTTTAGAGGAATGTGTCAAAACAGGAGGGTCACGTTGCATCACATATGAGACTGAAGTCCTCTGATGATCAAGAGATTTGCTGTTATCGATCACAAGTGGACATTGCTCTAAGTCACATACAGGAAACGTGGTTGTATACGAGTCGAACGCAAGCTATGTGACACGACCTTTGCATCTTGACAGAACAGCGAAAAAATGGTCAAATGACCTGCAGCAACATCTTCCTCGCTAGAATGCATCGTTAGTCTGTCATTAAATTGTACCTCGCTACAGCCCCACTCTCTGTTATCCTATAATGCAGATGCATGTAAGTTTAAGGCAGATAGTACTCTGTTTCCCTGAAATGCGTCAAATACAGTAGTTAACTTACGTGCATCACTGTTACCTCAGTAGAGATACAGTCGAATGATGACTCGACGGAAAAATGTGACTGTTTCCCTGGTTCCGTTCGCTTCCATGTCGACGTTTTCCCGGATTCCTCTTGCAGTCGCATACTTGTTCATATGTACAAGAATTGTTCTACGCCAACCAGAAGACAAGCAAGTACTTCCACACTTTCCCTCATTTCGGTGTATATTTCCTCAATTTATACATATTTTCCGCCGTATCTCGCAATTCTATCAATTTTATATCAGTTCCACCCAATCGATCATGACATCACCTCTCGTTCCATGTTGTAAGATTTCTTGTAAATGTTGCCCAACTGCCAACACCTAGCACAAATGTTCTATCTTTCTGATCGGGAGTGTTCTCGATTGCATCCAGTAGCCTCCACCAAATATTCTACATTTGAAGTGCATTTGCTCTGTTTTCTGTATGTCCGTGTGTGTGGATGTGTCGCATTATACTCGGAGTGATGTTGGGAAGCGGATCCATAATGTGCCATGTCCAGGATAGGGTTCGAAGGTGGATCCGCCACGGACAACGAACGGAGAATTGCTGGGATGCAAGTCCACACTATACTACATCCCACTATACAGGGTGAGTCACCTAACGTTACCGCTGGATATATTGCGTAAACCACATCAAATACTGACGAACCGATTCCACAGACCGAACGTGAGGAGAGGGGCTAGTGTAACTAGTTAATACAAACCATAAAAAATGCACGGAAGTATGTTTTTTAACACAAACCTACGTTTTTTCTAAAAAAATGGAATCCCGTTAGTTTTGTTAGCATATCTGAACATATAAACAAATACGAAATCTGTGCCGTTTGTTTCATTGTAAAATGTTAATTACATCCGGAGATATTTTAACCTAAAGTTGACGCTTGAAAACTCCGACGTTCAGTTGCTTGTTGTAAAAAACACGGGCCACGGTCGGCGAACAGCATCTGCAGGGACATGTTTCTTTCTGTGAGGTACGTTAAAGGAGACCGTGTACCGTGATGTGCCTACAACCCCAGAGGATATGAAACAACGTATTGTGGCAGCCTGCGGCGACATTACACCAGATATACTGCGGCGTGTACGACATTCATTACGCCAGAGATTGCAATTGTGTGCAGCAAATGATGGCCGCCACATTGAACATCTATTGGCCTGACACGTCGGGACACATTCTATTCCACTCCGTAATTGAAAACGGAAACCACGTATGTACGTGTACCTCACCCCTCATGGTAGTGTACATGTGCGTCAGTGAAAAAGACCAATAAAAAGGTGTTAGCATGTGGACGTAATGTGCTGTTCCAGTCTGTTCTGTACCTAAGGTCCATCACCGTTCCCTTTGGATCCCTACGTAATTCGGTGCTCTCCGATACACACGATCGAACAGCGGAGGAGTGGTACTCAAGCGTCAACTTTAGGTTACAATATCTCCGGGTGTAACTAACATTTTACAATGCAACAAACGGCATTGATTACGTATTTGTTTATATGTTCAGATGTGCTAACAAAACTAACGGGGTTCTATTTAAAAAAAACTTAGGTTTGCGTTAAAAAACATACTTCCGTGTATTTTTTTATGGTTTGTATTAACCAATTACACTAGCCCCTCTCCTCACGTTCGGTCTGTGGAATAAATTCGTCAGTATTTGATGTGGTTAACGAAATATATCCAGCGGTAATGTTAGGTGACTCACCCTGTATATCCAGACCGATGTTCACAGGCGGATCCACCACATATAATATCTGGGATAGGGCTCGCTGGTGGACCAACCACATGTTACGTCCAAAGATGTATTCTATGTTTGATGCTGGATTCACCAGCGAGAGGACTTGGTCGTGGGAGCCGGCCACGACACATGAGCATGCACAGACATACAGTGTGTTATGGTGACAGCAGTAACAACATCATTTACACCTTGCCACTTCTAGTTTTCTGCAAGAGGCAATGGATCAGAACATCTTAGTCGCAGTTTAGAATCTAACACACAACTCAGAGTTGTGGTATACCTTTTAAGATGGATACTTGTCTGCACCTGTAGAAACAAGACAGACGTTGTCGGTCGTTGCGATTGTGTTTTTTAACATAAAGCGATTTGTATTTCTAAGACAAAATGGTAGCACTTGCATGAAAAACGTATGAGACATGTCCACCCATCGCGGATTTTGGGTCAGTACTATATCATATCACCGGCAATCAGTTACTGGCGGAGTATTATACTCAGTAGTAGGGGCTGCTTGATAGATTGGACTTGAGCATCACTCTTATAAAGTATGTGTGTGTGTTCCAACATATGCAAAGGGAATGGCTATGTTCATGCGCAAGGAAGTATGGATTTGATGCAGAGTACTGTGACAGCAATGGAAAAGTATGTCAGGTCATAAAAATGGTACAGACATTTCTATTTCCAGAGCCACAGCCGTCAGCAGGGTGTATTTCCGATACTAAGCTCATTGTCGAATGTCATCCAATTGAGACAGCAATCGTAATATTCAGTTGTAAGTACAGTGATGAAATATAAGTGTGGCCGGTTTCCTAAAATGATTCTGTCTGCGCTGGTGGTCTGTGGCGGGAATAATTCACATTTCCAGCTGGCTGTCCGAATGGAGAGGCCTGTTGCGATGCAGGAATGTAGCTGACTTAACCATGCCCTCCTCTAGATGGCCGAATATCGAACTAATGCTCAGTATGTGTAGGATAGCTTTCGTGATCGCGTGGATATCTGAGAAGATTTGATATGTACGTGTGTTCACGCTGGACCATTATTCTCTCCCATGTAAATTGTCCGGTTGAGTGCTTCTACACATTTCGCGCCTTTCTTTAGTTGATGTGACTCGATTGTGGTGTGTGCCTCTAGCAGGTGAAAGACAGGTGGAAGACATGTTTCCTGGTTCTGTAGACATGAGAAACACCATGGCTGACGTATATTATAAGAATGATTTGGAATCTGTTACATCACTGACATCGGTATTCGCGAGTGGAAATATCGGATTTCGCTGTTTTTCTCTAGTTATCACGTAAAGGTCTTCGCGGATGGGATAAGTTTCTAGTTACTCAGTGATTTGTAGCATACTACACCTTGCTAAAATTTTGGGTTTCTAGAGATATAATTTCCAGTCTTTATCTTCCGAACTACACTCCTGGAAATTGAAATAAGAACACCGTGAATTCATTGTCCCAGGAAGGGGAAACTTTATTGACACATTCCTGGGGTCAGATACATCACTTGATCACACTGACAGAACCACAGGTACATAGACACAGGCAACAGAGCATGCACAACGTCGGCACTAGTACAGTGTATATCCACCTTTCGCAGCAATGCAGGCTGCTATTCTCCGATGGAGACTATCGTAGAGATGCTGGATGTAGTCCTGTGAAACGGCTTGCCATGCCATTTCCACCTGGCGCCTCAGCTGGACCACCGTTAGTGCTGGACGTGCAGACCGCGTGAGACGACGCTTCATCCAGTCCCAAACATGCTCAATGGGGGACAGATCCGGAGATCTTGCTGGCCAGGGAAGTTGACTTACACCTTCTAGAGAACGTTAGGTGGCACGGGATACATGCGGATGTGCATTGTCCTGTTGGAACAGCAAGTTCCCTCGCCGGTCTAGGAATCGTAGAACGATGGGTTCGATGACGGTTTGGATGTACCGTGCACTATTCGGTGTCTCCTCGACGATCACCAGAGGTGTACGGCCAGTGTAGGCGATCGCTCCCCACACCATGACGCCGGGTGTTGGCCCTGTGTGCCTCAGTCGTATGCAGTTCTGATTGTGGCGCTCACCTGCACGGCGCCAAACACGCATACGACCATCACTGGCACCAAGGCAGAAGCGACTCTCATCGCTGAAGACGACACGTCTCCATTCGTCCCTCCATTCACGCCTGTCGCGACACCACTGGAGGCGGGCTGCACGATGTTGGGGCGTGAGCGGAAGACGGCCTAACGGTGTGCGGGACCGTAGCCCAGCTTCATGAAGACGGTTGCGAATGGTCCTCGCCGATACCCCAGGAGCAACAGTGTCCCTAATTTGCTGGGAAGTGGCGGTGCGGTCCCCTACGGCACTGCGTAGGATCCTACGGTCTTGGCGTGCATCCGTGCGTCGCTGCGGTCCGGTCCCAGGTCGACGGGCACGTGCACCTTCCGCCGACCACTAGCTACAACATCGATGTACTGTGGAGACCTCACGCCCCACGTGTTGAGCAATTCGGCGGTACGTCCACCCGGCCTCCCGCATGCCCACTATACGCCCTCGCTCAAAGTCCGTCAACTGCACATACGGTTCACGTCCACGCTGTCGCGGCATGCTACCAGTGTTAAAGACTGCGATGGAGCTCCGTATGCCACGGCAAACTGGCTGACACTGACGACGGCAGTGCACAAATGCTGCCCAGCTAGCGCCATTCGACGGCCAACACCGCGGTTCCTGGTGTGTCCGCTGTGCCGTGAGTGTGATCATTGCTTGTACAGCCCTCTCGCAGTGTCCGGAGCAAGTATGGTGGGTCTGACGCACCGGTGTCAATGTGTTCTTTTTTCCATTTCCAGGAGTGTATATTGTGCGAGTGATATTACTGTTATGCAAGCGATATTGCTGTGTGCTTGATATCAAAAAGTGTCGCGTAAATGGTATGATATTCTAAATGCGGGAAAATGTTTAGTGCTGTTACGAGTATACCTATAGTGCATGTTCTTATACTGCCTGTCTTTGTGGTATATGTACAAGTGTCTGGTAGTCGATAGCTCTATGAATGATGCAAAAGTAGTGATTTTGTATGCCACAGGATACGAACTGACACGGTCCACGGTGATATTTTGTCGGGCTGGAGATCATTTTGACTCTCTAATGTTCAAGCTTTCGTGCTCAGTGGCCGAGCAGTGTAACTGAGCAAGAAACTTTACATATTTGACCATCTGTAGGCCGCTTTTACAGCGTTTAACTGTCAATGCAATATGGCGATCTGTACAAAATAGTTTTGCCACTGAAAGTCTCGCCTGCAGAAAGAAATAGCTGGACAGTGCCTCCACACCAGAAACATCAGGAATTTGTCGGGTAAATTGAGTAAGAGCTGATCATAACGCTCTATTTATTCACCAGACATCATTTGTGCTTGGACAAATGAGCATCCTCATAGGGGTGAGAACATGTGCGTTTCGTAGATGTTTGTTGAAAGATTTGGACCATCAGAAGAAATGCATTCGACGTTATTCTGGCACATTTTCGTAAACAACTCCTGTTAGGACAAGTATTTCCATGCAGATGAACTGAGACATGACGAAAGCTCCTAGGAAAGCGACCATTAATTATTTCTGCGAAACCTTACAGTTTCCGAGAGATCGCTTTGACTATTATTTACATAGCCAAGTAACGTCAGTAGAACATTGAGAACCTTTTAAATGCATCTGTGATGCACTAGGTGCGCACCCGAAACTTAATGGAACAGTCTTTGCGCCGCCAAAACCTGAAGATTCACTTCATGGGACTGTTGTTCCTCATCCACACTAGAGCCCGAAACTCGCTCCTTCCGACTTCCATCCGTCTGGCCCGATGAAGGATGCACTTCGCAAGAAGAAGTACGTGGATTATGTGGAGGTTACTGATGCACCATGACGTTGGCTCCAACGTTGACCACTAGAATTGTATCAAACGGGCGTAATGGTCCTCCCAGTAAGGTGACGTAAAGCCATCAACTGAACTGAGATTCTTTTCAAAAGCAGGGTTTACCAGACACAAGAGTGGCGAATAATATGGTGTACTGAAATCTCGAATAAAATCGCCCAGTCTTCAGCAAACACATGTGCTGCATTACTTACTGAACGTCCCTCGTAGATCGTGAGTGATTTTGGAGAAAGTCACGCGAGTGCCCATGTCCAATTTCAAGAACTGATGATGAGGAAGTAAGCTATCATTTCCATTTATTTCCTTGCAAAAGTAAGATGTAATATCATAAAAAAGTTAATTAACCCTTTCGTGGGCAAAATTATTGAGCAGTTTTTTTTAATGAATGGAGATCATGTAGTAGTTAAAAGATACATATATTTATCATACAGAATATCATATTTGCTTCAACTGTGAAAGTGAGATCACACAACAAGGTGGAAAGTATTCTTCCCACTGCCCTTCCTTGGAGTTAAATGACAAAAACAACTTTTTCAATATATGTCATATATATTTGATAAATTTACTTCTCTTATTACAATGATTGTTGACAATTACTTGCCATGAAAGTTTTTGAAACACGGCTATATGCAAAGTGGTATTTGACAATATGTACAAACACAGCGAGTGCTCTTTTCCGGAGCATTGGTACTACAATGACGGCACGTGCAGTAGGTTTCTCCTAAAATGGGTTGATGCTCCCCTACACCCACATGTCAAAAATCTTCAGGTACTTTACCCCTTTTTGCCAGAAAGACAGGTTTTTGTCGACGCCTCTTTAGGGATGAGAAGCCACGGATCAGTTGTCTGGCTAGATGGATCCTGTATGTAAGCTGATCATGCTATCAACTTTCTCTTTTACTTATTTTCCACAGGATAAAATTGTTCACTGCAGCATCTTCCACCAGGAAATAAAATACTCTGTGCCACCATTTTACAGAACGTCTACCAATAGCACACCTTTATCGTAATTGATCAAACTTATCGACACCACTCATTATTTTGTTGTATTCTGCCACAACTTCAGGACAAGAAATCTCTGTACTAGTACCATCCCTGTTTTTGCTTTTCACTGTGGCTGTTTCTCATGGATCATAAATTGAGGACAGGAAAGTGACTGGACGGTTATCCATCCATTTTACTGCAGAAATGGCACCTTTTGTTTCAAACTGGAAATCTCATCGTTCCAATTTTACGTTTTCCTTCATAAATTTGGGTAAATCAAAAGTATTTACGTTATCCTATACCTTTGAGGAAAAAATCACAAAATGTCACGCAAACAGCACTGAAAGGCTCCTCTACTGAACAACACTCAGCTACACAATGCCTCTGAGTGAAAGTGTAGCAAAAACGGCGGGAACTTCCGATCAGAAGTAGTACCCTATACGGTTCACTAGGTGGTAGCACCGTACAGAGGTGGGAACTGTGAATCCCACGGGACTAGGAGCGAGTTCATTGTAGTGGGAAGCATGTTTCCCGCGGCTCACGAAAGGGTTAAAGTGTATTATGCCAGAAGTTAATAAAGTAATAAGTACAGTTATTCGAATTTTTTGAAACCTACAGTTTATTTACTCCAGATTCGAGTGGGATATTTTATGCGGAGGGCGCCGTGGGCGTTACTGTTCCAGAGAGGCACGTAATCGACCCGAAAAGTTTGAAACCCACGAGAGTTGTGTCCTGGCAAAAAGAAACAAACTTCCTCGCTGAAAGTACTAATTAATGATTGTACGTAGCTAATTATTTTTTTTCTGGTATTTGTTTCTAGAGGAGGACTGCGAAACAGAATCAGAAGAGATTGGTAGAGCGCCTAATCAGCAGTGTAGGCCAGGAACGTCGTTCCGGAGCGGCTGCAGTCGATGCTACTGCTCACCGGATGGTATGTCGGTTGTGTGCAGGTCCCAGCCTTGCCACGGCGTCTCTGGTGAGTTCCTGTCTTCCAGAGCACAATTTTGTACTGCTATATCATGTAAGGGGTGCATCACCTACTTTATCAACGTCACCATCAGCCTCATGCAGCGACTGCTAGACTGAGGGCTACGCAAGACCTTTCCATGATTTACAGTCTTCAATTTATGTATCCATGTCTCTTCTGCGTGTTCTCTGACGTTATCTGCTCAGCCTGTATTTTCGTCTCTGACTATTCCTGTCTCTTGGGGATCACATCTATGAACAAGGCTTATAGGTTGTGCATATGCATATAATTTTCGTTACAGACATAGTTACGTATTCCACACCAGTCTGTTCCCTTATCTGTTTGTATGTTTCACAATTTCTCTCCTAGTAACAACTGGCATTCATATGCCTTCTGAATAACCGCCAGTTGTTGAAAATTTTTAACAATAAAAACCCATATACCTTGTCAGTCTGCAATCAGTTTAAACTAGCAACACACACGATTTGAAAATTTGTTTCACATAAATGGCAAACTCAGTTTGAAAAGCCTCTAACGTTTACTCCAAGTTATTTCTACTTCTTGCTTTATTTATTTTCTTGTCCACTTAGCTACTTTCTTCTTTGAAAAGGTAACTGACTCATCGGCTTCATTAATAATTTAAACTGATTTGTTTTCCCTGTGTTGCTCAAGTATTAAGTTTAATTATAATTGATTCTCAGTCCTACTTTCAGACATGCTGTATTAAGACCTTCTATGCTTTGTTGAATTTACCTGCACTTAAGTCATCGCAGTAATGACCCTGATGTAGGTATATTCCATTATTACGTATTCCGTTAGAAATCTGAAGGCTTCCCTTAGTGCTTGTTACAATAGACTGATAATATTTTATTTCATTTCCCGATTCCTCTTTCAGTTCGACTATAGAGATGAAATCTAAAGTGAATTGCAGAATTAACACATACCTTCTTCAGTGTAATTACGTTGTTTACTCATGAAGGGTTAGTATCGATTTAGTTGAAAATGAGTTAAACGCTAATATCCCAGGTGGAGTGCTAACTGACATTAAGTTCGTGCATAATTTCGTTCCGCTTAAGTTTTGCATGATGATATATCATTTGCATTGGGTTCATTTATCGATTATCATTTCTTATTTTGTAGTTCACCATTGTTATTTGAGTTTACATATCGTCATTTTGCTATTCGGGATACTTAATGGAGCTGTGGGTGCTACCAAGTGGAGAAAACTGAATATTTACAACATATTCTTCTGTTTGAGTTGAGCAGAGGAGTAACAGCAAAGGCGGCAGCCAGAAACATTTGCACCATGTTTGAGGATAATGCCACTGAACACAGCAGGACAAGAAAATACTTTTCTCGCTTTAAGTTTTTAAGTCAACGCTTAGGAAGACCTTCATGAATGATGCACCTTCATGAATGATGCACATTGATCCACAATGATCCATGTCCGCACACTCGACAATTGCCAGATGTGATGAATTATAATCTTTTTACCATTCAGTGACATTTTTCACGCAATGAGGTAGGTTCAAAAACCGCATATGTTGGTAGCGCAAGCTCTAAGCCACAACCACAGAAACCAGCAGGTAGTCACGTGTGCATCTCTGCTTGCTCGTCATCAACTGGTTGTTGAACAACACCGACCATCTTATCCTCGTTACGAGAGATTGTGTCTTTATGCTACTATAAGAAAAAGAAAGAAATGATTGAGCCCAAGCAAAGCTGGAGCTCCCCTTACAAAGACCTGCGTGCGTACATAAAGGATAATGTTATGCATCTGGTTCAATAGCGACGGTGTGGTGCACTACGCATTACTTCTCTCGGGTGTAACCATCACTGCTGACATTTATGGTCAACAGCTGAGACATCTAGCTGACACAGTCCAAGAGCAAAACGAGGAAGACTGCGTTAAGTAATGCTACTCCACGATAACACCCTCCCGTATTCTGCTAGACTGAAAAAAGCTATATACGAATTTGATTGGGAAGTCACACCGCACCCACTTTATTCAGCTGACCCTGTACCCTCAGAGTTTCATCTTTTCTTCTCTCTATCGAACAATCTTCAAGTAACTTCCGTTCGGAAGAAAATGCACTCTGAACATGGCTCGACTAGTTATTCGCCTCAAAACCACGTCATTCCTACAGTCGCGGAATCGAATAGTTACTGCAGCGTAGGCAATACTGTCGAATGTAGTGAAAGAAACTATGTTATTATGACTACAATCTGTGTTACGAGTTACTGTTGTTGTTACTGTTGTTTTTATTAAACTCACGGAAAAGCGCTATGAACTTATGCACGAACCCAATAGATATTTCTCTACTTTCCAGTTTTGTTTACAGATTTGCGAAATTTCCATTCTGCTGCATCTGTACATTCGTATGTTCAGTCAGAGCTCTGGAAAGCTGGAAGAAATTTCTACTAAACTTGGTGCGACTATGACAACTTACTATGAAGAAAAAAATTACAGTGGAACTTGTAGAGCTCTGAAAAGATTTAAACCATAAATTTTAAAAGTAAAAGTGCTTAAATATTTAGAGCACGATCATCACTGAACAACATTTACTCAAATAACATAAAATTTACTGGAGAAGTCACGTTCGTATTTACCAAACAAAAACCGCATCAAATTATGTATTACAACAATCCAAGGAATAAGTTTTGTTAAAACAGGTTAAACATACCGTGATACTCCAGTCAGCAAGCTTTAAAGCTTCGTTTCTTTAATTTACATTTTTCAAATTATAAGTTCTTTTTTCTGTGAAACAGTAATACAAACAGGGCTCAGTCTTTCACAGGCTGTTGTAATATGTACGTTTATTATTTTAAAATGTTTCTGCTGAATTTCATGTTATAGAAAAAATGTTATGAGCTATTCTATGTGACACTTTTTGTTAAAATATTCGTATTCAGATAAACTAACGGCAATTTTTCGTATTGCAGCCCCTTTCTCCCAAAACATTTTTAAATACTGAATAAAGCCTGTTTAACAACCTTCAAACATTTCTCACAATTTCTTAGGCTGATTCCAAGAAAAATGTACCTAAAACTGGTAGTTTTAGCAAGGAAAACATACAACCTTTTTTGTCCCTTTAACATTAAAAGACTTTAGCGGAGAAAAGTTACTTATAATAAATCAGGCTGAACACTGCTTGAAAAGGACCTTTAGTAAACTTGAACAATGGTCTGAAATTGATATTTCCAAGAAATTCGTGACCAACAAAATAGTATCAGAGCGAAAAATACCTCTGTTGTTGTGCAAACCACTTATTACAGAAGATAAGAAGGCCAATTAAAAAACTATGGCTGAATTTTTGATAAAACCTAAAATCAGACTGTGTTCTGAATTAATCACATCTTAAAATTGTAACTATTTGACAGTGTGAAGGTATTAATGAATGTCAATAGTTTTGTGTCAATAAACTCGGATTTTAAGAAGGTTAAGTTTTGTATTACTGTTTCATTTCTATTACCATCAAAAAACGATAGGTAATCAGTACCTAATGCTGTATTAGATATCAGATGAAACATTCATCAATATGGAGTAAGTGCCTCTGGCACTGTTTTAGTTCAAATACTGTGAATGTAGATCTGACTGCATGTTCTGACCTTTGCATTTTTTCAGTTGGTCTTGTTTAATTTATGTATTTTTAATGATTGAGCAAAGTGTAATATGTCTTAAATGTCTAAACCCAGTTTGAACTATAAAAACTGCAAGAATGCAATAGACAAAGAAAGTATGCAATTTCTGAAAGTCTGATAGTAACCTAGTATGAACTAAAAGCTGGAAGAAAGCAATAGACAAAGAAAGTAAGCAATTTCTGAAAGTCTGATAATGCCAATTACATCTTGAATTCTTTAGAAATCACTAATATTGTTAATGCTGATGTTGGCATGTCTCCATTTTCGAAAATAAAGTCTGCATCAGGTGCAGACAGATGTTACTTGTTGGTTCTTGTGTGACAAATAGGCAGAGTGTTTTGTTGTTTAATTTTACATACGTACCTCCCAACTGTGTTTGGCACTAAGGATATATAAATGCTTCACCTACAAAGCCTTTTCTGATGTATTTCCTTTTATTCCAGTGTTGTCTAGATTTGTAATCCACTAGAAATTTAAACATGCCTTCAAAATCCCAGAATATCAGTCAATCTTCCCATCTACCCTCCCTGATTCATATCATGCAGGTTATTATTTTCCACCCACCTTCTCTCTCACACTGAACACCTGCAGTATTCTCACACTTTCAATATACTTGATAATAATGGAAACAATTGTTTGGTCCCTGGTTATCAGTCCTGTACTCTGCCATCCCCAGCCTTACATTTATATGCACTCCACATCCTATCTGAATGTAACTTTCACCACTTCCTCTTACGTATAGATTCTTCCAGCTCCAACAGAAACTACCTTAGCTTTCCACGCCAGAGCTACTTATCTCTACATTTTTCTCTTTCCTTTTCCTGCAGTCAATATGTGGTAGTTCTCCCCATCTTTTGCAAAATACTGTCTCACAAAAACAATGTCTCCTATTGCTTAGTTCCCATAGCTCAATGCAGCAGAGTGAAATGTTCAACTTAATTACAAACATTGACATTAATAAATCTGTTTTAAAAGACAGAGATTTTTGTTTAGTACCCTCAACATACAGCTATCATTTTTAACTATTTTAAAATAACATGCAAATGTTTATCGTTTTAAGTCGTCTTTGTAGCTGTACACCCATGCTTCGTGACTGCTCTTGGCTGAAGAGTGCTGGCAGCCCACCATGTCCCCAGCGATAAAGGAAAAATATAAGTACACAAACTAATATTTCCCATGTGAATTTTCTTCTAGGAACATTACTACCATTGCAGTCAAACTGTGGACATAAAGATGGATGTAGCGGTAATGATCAAGTTGATTCACATGGAGAAAAAGGTGAAGGTGGAGGAGGTGGTGGTGGTCGAAAGGAGAAAAGTGGTGCTCTTACACTGCTGGCTGACCACCCATGCCAGGCCGGAGATATTGTTTATGAAGATAAGTGCGTTACCTGCTATTGTTTACTGGATCGTGCTAGCACCTTATGCTTAATAATGGATTGTGAACCTACAGACATTGGTGAGTTGTATCTCAGAACTAAACCACATTTTGCTTTTTAGTGTTATTTGTTAATAGTAAGATACTTCTTGATCACACATGAAACACTTTCTTGCTTTGTAACACTATACTATGAGCGACCAGAACTCTTCAGATATGTCAAAAGATCGCTGAACGACCATTTTAATGTTACTACACCTTACTTGGCCTTTCATGGTACATTTATTTCTTGAAACCTGTGTCGAAAAGGTTCCAATAAAAATCATTTATTCTTCATTTCATCATACACTGTAGTGACAGCCATGATTCAGGAGTTTGTATCACGAGACATGATGAAGATTTGTGTTACAGACCAAAATTCTGTAAGAAAACGTATTATAAGTGCCACTGTTTTGAATGTCCCAGGAGAATGTAATAATTAATAACATTGTGGATAATATTAATTACAATTATAGGAGTTTCATTCAGTGTGCAGTTATCTATGAGAATATTTCATCCCATGCAATTGACAGAGATATCCAGCTACATCTCAAAAAAATGCCATCCTGGTGCAAAAATTGGCAACTAGCTTAACCACAGAGAAAGGAAAGTTGTGCTCTTCACACTACCTAAAAGTGTGGTATAAATTGATTATCAGATTATTGAGTACCATCTACTGTCTTCCAACTTAAACAGATATATGGGAATAATTTGAAGTAGAGTGACCGTAAAGTTCTAGCTGTAAATAGGGCAAATAGGAGACCACAATAAAATCTGACAAAAGAGTGTAATAGATACGTTGCGAAAACCAAACCCAGAGACGCCAGAAAAGAGTCATAATCATCTAGTAGGAATATGCTCTCTAACATTGTTAGCAGTCCTACGGAGATTGTGTAGATGAAAAGGAACATATACCAGTTCATACATTAGTCAGCCATTTCGGTCTCTGGGAAGGGCTTCCAAGGGGGAAGCGACCACGAAGAAAAGAAGAAAAAGCGAACGAAAATATAATGTTCATTGAGATGGAGCATGGAATGTTATATGTCCATTGGGGAGAATTATCTATCCAGCCAGAAGAATTAATATAAAAAACTTTAAGTGGTGACATGATAGAAAGTACCCTCAGCAGTGTATATAACGGCATTTCACAACACTTTGACATTGAAACATCTGCTGAACGCCGTGAAGGTAATTAAAGAGTCGTCATTTTATTCTCCTTGACATCATCAAACATCATCCCTCATTATAATTGTCATCATCAAGCAACAAATCTCTCCCCTCCCCACATTCATCCAATTTACCCATCCTCCCCTCCGCTTCATGCCTTACCTACAACAAATCATTGCAAATTATCAAAAAGGAAAGAACCAATCAAAATTCCAAGACAGTAGAACCAACCCAACTGTGTTAATGGGACACTAAGAACCCACTCCTTGGTCCGGCACACAGATTTAATCCTCCAGGAAGTTTCATATCAGAGCACACTCTGCTGCAGAGTGAAAATCACATTCTGGAAACATCGCCCAGGCTGTGGTTAGGCCATGTCTCTGAAATATCATTTCTTTCAGGAGTGCTAGTCCTGTAAATTTTGATAGGTAGGAGACGAGGTACTGGCGGAAGTAAAGCTGTGAGGACGGGGCGTGAGTCGTGCGTGGGTAGCTCAGTTGGTAGAGCACTTGTCCGCAAAAGGCAAAGGTCCCAAATGCGAGTCCCGGTCCGGCTCACAGTTTTAATCCACCAGGAGGTTTCATATCAGCTCACACTCCTCTTCAGAGTGAAAACCTCATTCTGAAAATAGAATAAGTGTAAAAAATTCTTTTCACATATATTTAAAGCAGAAGTTTTCAGATTGAATTAGGAATATGTAGTTCTCAAAAATGGATTCTATTTTAAACATTCTGCAATGCCCTGTCGCTTGTCTTCTACAACAGTAGGTTGCTCTGGTAAGACCTTAAAACTTCAAATGTTGCAGCATAATGTAAGATACCACAGAGGTTTGAATTAATTGTTAACCATATCTACGATGCTTAGTAAACATTACAATAGTCTAAAAGCCTGCAAATATGCATAAGAAGGACAAAAAATTGCACTATTTATTATGAGTATCTCAATGTTTACTTCAAGTAAGACTTGTTATTATACGCAAACATTCGTCAGGATGGTGCCTCAACCATGGGTATGGACGTTCAAATTAAGTACACAGTGCTATTTCCATAACTAAAAGAAAAAACTTTTCTACATTCCTAGTTAGGACCAATCGACTGAAGCTACAATTTTCAGTACTATAACTGTAGAATATATATATGTTACTTCAAATACTAGAGCAGAGTTCAAAAAACAAAAAAACACATTAAACGTGTCAGTGCTGTTTCCTTATCGAAACACATGTGCCTTTAGAAATATAACACATTTTAAATTAGGCCTTAGAGACTGAAGCTACTCACACCTGAATATACCTGGATTAAATACTGGACAAGTGCATAGACAAATACACTTTCCAGAATTAATTATTAAGGCACATTCATCGTGTAACACCCTCAAATTAAATATTGAAATGTTACAGTGATATCTAAATACACAAAGGGTCTTCCATCTGATGCCATTTACTGTCACACTTAACGTATTTCCCTGATAACACTAGTTAACAAATTTAAACTTTTTTCTGCATCCTGTTTGTAAATGGGGGATTTACCTAATTTTGGAGTGCTGAAAACACTGGTAATATCAGTTTCTCTCTGACGTCACATTTCCTAGATACACATGGTAATACCGAATATTGGCAAAATTAAATCAAATTAAAATATACATTCAGACCGTTTGTACATATATATGGGCATGATGCCAAATAAAAGGTTCAAATTAATTCAGAGGATATTTTCACCTTGATTGACTGATTGATTGATCTTAACAGGACAGCTAAAACAGCTTAGGTTTGACCCGCCACTGTCTGCACTGAAACTAGGTTTATTGTGCGGTATCGCTCCCTGTATATCTAGTAAAGCCAACCATTGCCCTTAAATAGTGCAGGAAATACCTCTACCAGTTTTTAGTTTCACACAATATCTTCATGTCTGGTTGTCCCAAAGATTCTGTATCGTTTACTCTCCAGTGCCATGCTTTCAATCATTAGGTGTGATGCAGTTTCTTCACCATCATCACAGATTATACATTTAGGGTCTTCCATTATACCCATTGTGTGTAGGAGGTTTTTGAAGTTCCCATGGTCGGTCATCAGACCAGTCATGAGTTATATCTCTTTCCTGTTCAATCCCAGGAGTACAGCGCTTCTTTCAAAACGTGGCTTGGGGATCATTACCTTACCATGTG
Organism: Schistocerca gregaria; assembly: GCF_023897955.1. Taxonomy (NCBI): domain Eukaryota; kingdom Metazoa; phylum Arthropoda; class Insecta; order Orthoptera; family Acrididae; genus Schistocerca; species Schistocerca gregaria. Next base: position 428,181,209 of record NC_064927.1, read on the forward strand.
CATCACCTTACTATGTGCTGTTTCTTAAGCCAGTTCTTTAGTTCCAATTTTATCATAGAATTGGCAACTGTCAAGATAGGTTCTGGTCCAATAAATGAAGTTGTTGCCCCATTCTAGCCAATCTATAGGCTTGTTCATTGCCTCATATCCCTAAGTGGCCAGGGACCCACGCTAGGTACACCCTATTGCTTCCCCCTAGCTCCACGAGAGCCCTGTGGCAATCTGCAACAATCTTAGATCTTGTTGCAGGAGCTGCCAATGATTTCAGGGCTGCCTGGCTGTCTGAATAGATGTAGATGCTACGGTCATTGTAGCACCTACTCATATTCTCCTCCACACATGCCCTGATTGCAGTAATTTCGGCTTGGAATACAGAGGCCAGTTTCTCTAGAGAGATGCAGGTCTCCAGTCTTGGCTGAACCCTGCCCCAGCGCCTTGATCTGTTTTTGACCCATCAGTGAACCAAACGATGTCCCCCGTACGTTGTCGAACTGTTTTCTCCCACTGCTCCCTACTTCCAATTATTATGTTGTAAGGCTTGTCGAAGCAGTTTTGAGTTATTATATCGTCGGCAGGCATTTCCCCAGCCATACCTATATTTACCTCACTCACTATGTAACTGTGTAATTGTTGATATCCGAATGAGACCCAGTTTTGGCCAGTTTTAAGTCTGTTTGCCGCAGCTGCTGCCTCCATCTTAACCCAAAGGTGAAATGGAGGCATACCCAGCATATATCCCATTTCAGCGTTTGATGTGCTGCTAATTCCGCCTGTTATGGCTAAGGAGGGCCAATCTCTGCACCTTAGCAAGCTCTTAGCAGCAACCTGCTGTTCTATATTCTTCCACTATACTACAGCCCCATAGGAAAACCTAAGTCTAACCACTATGGTGTATATCCAGTGCATACCCCTGGGGCTTAGGTCCCAGTTTTTGCCACAAGCCCTCCTAGTACTCACTAAAGTGCTGCCTTGGAGCAGATACTCCTAATATGAGGTTCCAAGCTAGCATCTCATCCAAGGTTACCCCTAGATATTTCACTGTCCTTTTCACAGGTAGAGTTTCAGCGAAGAGCTTTAGATTCCAACTTGCCTACTGAATATATTTCTTTGTAAATAGCACCACAACAGTCTTCTTAGGATTAACTTTCAGATCCTGTTTAATGCACCATTTTTGCACACTATCCAACACTCCCTGTGCCATATTCCTTACTGTGTCAGTGAATTTGCCAAGTATTAATATGTCAAGGTCATCTGCGTATCCTTGGCAAAAGTACTGTCTGGAGTTTAGTTCCTCAATGAGTTCATTCACCACTAGATTCCACAATAGAGGAGGCAAATCTCCTCCTGGTGAGCAACCTCTAGTGGTCTTAATTACCATCTTTTCATTCATCATGGTAGCCTCTGCCTTCCTTCCACTAAGCATCACTCTGGTTCACCTACATATAGTGGTCCCCAGGTAATGCACGTCTGCTGTCCTTACCATGGAATCGAAGGTCGTGTTACTAAAGGCCTCTTCCATATCCAGGAAGCTGCAGAGGGCTATTTATTGGAAGTGAAGTGCTTTTTCCACCTTTCCAATGAGCTGTGCTACATTATTTACCTGGTTGGTATGCATGTTGGTTCAGGTCTAGAGGGACCACCGTACTTAGCCTCCTCTCCCCAACATATACATTAACTAGTTTTTCCAATGTCTTGAGAATTAAGGAGGACAGAGTGATTGATTTCATATCCTTGGCCTTGTTATGACCAATTCTCCCAGGCTTTGGAATGAAGACAACCTTCATTGCCATCCAAACATTGGAAATGATTCCTACTGCTAAGCTAAGCCTGAATAGCCTGCATAGGACTCTTGTAAGCTTTCCTCCTGCCTGTTGCAGGAGGGCTGGAAAAATTCTATCTGGGCCAGGTGACGTGAACGGTTGGAATGTTCCCACCGCCCACTGGATTTTGTTGAAGTTCACACACTCGTTGGGTGGTTCCCAGTCCTGTCTTCGAGTGCCTGAGAACCGTTGTCTCTCTGTGGTCACACACTGTTCTATGTTATCCAGTAAAGCATATGGAGGAGAGTGAGTTTTGAGGAGCAATTCCAGAATATCATGTGCTGTCTTCGAATATTTCCTCTTCCTCCTTCCTCAACATACCTCCTGCATTAATTAGTACTCTAGCAATAATCTTGTGAAGTCTGGCTTGTGCAGCTGCGCCTTCCACTTCCTCACAGAATGCCTTCCAGGACGCCCCCTTTGCTTCACTTTTTGCAAGATTGTAATTGTCAAGGGCCTCACGATATTTAGCCCATTGTCCTTTGCGTCTCGCAATATTAAACAGTCTACGTACCTGTTTTCTTTGCGCTTCCAATTTGTTATTCCACCAAAGAACACTCCTATTTGTGCACTTCCTGATGATTGTGCAGTTATCCTGATATGAGGGCACTATGGCAGAGGTAACAGCCTCTGCTACTGCCTCAAATTCTTCTGGCTTCCTTATTGTGGTTTTAATTTCCGATAAGCCTAAGTCAAGATCCCTCCTATATATCCCCCAGTCTGTTTTCCTGGGATTTCTATAAGTCATGGTCTGTCTGATAACTATTTCAACCTTGCATTTAATGTACATATGGTGGAATGAAGATGTCTAAACACCACATGCCATTGTTTGACATAGCTACCCATCGTCATGGAACCAAATGTTATGTCAATTACTTCTTCCCTTCTACTATTCCCGAATGTAGGTTCATTGACCCTATTCAGGACCTCTAAGTTGTTAGCTAAGAGGAATTCAAGAAGGTACTCACCTCTACTGTTGGTGTCCTTGCTGCCCCACACTAGGTTGTGGGCAGTGGCGTCGCACCCCAACAGCAGTTGGTCACCTTGCCGATGGCAAGTCTCTACCAGTCTCCTCACCTCCAAGGGAGGGGGAGAACTGTCTTCGTAAGGAAGATATGCTGAGTCCAAAATAATCTCCCTCGTAATACCTTCCTCACATTGCTGCATTTTGATGGTCACTATGTCCCTAGGGACATCATTAGGGGAAGTGGCAACAAAACGACTATTCACGTTGGTGTGTAGAATATATGAGTCTGGCGACATACCATCTGACTTTCGGAAAAGCATCATGCACACAATTCCGAAGACGGCAAGAGCTCACAAGTCGAGAATTATCGCACAATCAGCTTAACAGCTCATGCATCGAAGCTGCTTACAAGAATAATACACAGAAGAATGGAAAAGAAAATTGAGAATGCGCTAGGTGACGATCAGTTTGGCTTTAGGAAAAGTAAAGGCACGAGAGGCCATTCTGACGTTATGGCTAATAATGGAAGCACGGCTAAAGAAAAATCAAAACACTTTAATAGGATTTGTCGACCTGGAAAAAGCGTTCGACAATATAAAATGGTGCAAGCTGTTCAAGATTCTGAAAAAAGTTGGGGTAAGCTATAGGGAGAGACGGGTCATATACAATATGTACAACAACCAAGAGGGAATAATAAGAGTGGACGATTAAGAACGAAGTGCTCGTATTAAGAAGGGAGTAAAAAAAGGCTGTAGCCTTTCGCCCCTACTCTTCAATCTGTACATCGAGGAAGCAATGATGAAAATAAAAGAAAGGTTCAGGAGTGGAATTAAAATACAGGGTGAAAGGATATCAATGATACGATTCGCTGATCACATTGCTATCCTGAGTGAAAGTGAAGAAGAATTAAATGATCTGCTGAACGGAATGAACAGTCTAATGAGTACACAGTATGGTTTGAGAGTAAATCGGAGAAAGACGAAGGTAATGAGAAGTAGTAGAACTGAGAACAGCGAGAAACTTAAAATCAGGATTGATGGTCACGAAATTGATGAAGTTAAGGAATTCTGCTACCTAGGCAGTAAAATAACCAATGACGGACGAAGCAAGGAGGACATCAAAAGCAGACTCGCTATGGCAAAAAGGCATTTCTGGCCAAGAGAAGTCTACTAATATCAAATACCATCCTTAATTTGAGGAAGAAATTTCTGAGGATGTACGGCTGGGGTACAGCATTGTATGGTAGTGGAACATGGACTGTGGGAAAACCGGAACAGAAGAGAATCGAAGCATTTGAGATGTGGTGCTATAGACGAATGTTGAAAATTAGATGGACTGATAAGGTAAGGAATGAGGAGGTTCTACGCAGAATCGGAGAGGAAAGGAATATGTGGAAAACACTGATAAGGAGAAGGGACAGGATGATAGGACATCTGCTAAGACATGAGGGAATGACTTCCACGGTACTAGAGGGAGCTGTAGAGGGCAAAAACTGTAGAGGAAGACAGAGGTTGGAATACACCCAGCAAATAATAGAGGACATATGTTGAAAGTGCTACTCTGAGATGAAGAGGTTAGCACAGGAAAGGAATACGTGGTGGGCCGCATCAAACCAGTCAGTAAAATGATGACCAAAAAAAAAAAAAAAAGAAAAAAAATGGCCCTAGACCAGAAATCCATCATTGGAATGTAAGAAATGCCATTTCTAACATAGATGCACGTTCTGGAGTTTTTTTAGATTCCTAGCATAGATGAGCTGTCCTCCAGTGCCTCCTAGGACCGATATACCCTCTTTGTATAAATAGGGTTCTGTATTAGGGCCATGTCCACTTCCTGTGTCTCAGGCAGTGGCTCAGGGCAGCAGAGGCCCCTTTACTGTGTTGCAGATTAATTTGCAGGCTCCATCTCACTGCCATCTTTGAGGTCTTTGAGAATGCTGACGGTGACCTACAAGAACCCTAAAAACAGTTCCAGGTCCTGTACTCACATCGTCTTCAGGGACTTCTCACCAACTTCAATCACTAGGGTTCGTCCTTCCAGAGCAACCTTCTGGTTAATCACTCTCCAGTCTTCTGTCGGGACTTTTGGGTTCTGGGCCCCTATTTTCCATAACAGAGTCTTGGGAGAGACTTCCTTAAGGATCTTGTGTACCCCTAATGATATCAATGCGGTCTTAAGAAGCTCTGCTACCGTCTTGACCAGCAGCTTCGCATATTCCCATAGGGATATCATGGGCACCTTGTCCATGATCCATTCTACTGCGTGCCCCCTTCACAGACAAAAATGAGTGCACCACGATCTAGATGGACCGTCCTGAAGTTGGGACCTGGGCCAGCGTCCCCCCCCCCCCCATTTTTTTCAAAGAGGGCTGTCTACTAGTTCCTCCTGCTGCGAGGTGATGGCCACCAGTGGATAACACCTTCCTGGATAACTGCCATCCGAAAATCCGAGACTGCAGTACTATAGTCCTGTTTCCCTATTTCCTGGCTCGTTTTTTCTGGACTGTCTTATCCAGGTAGGAGGGAGTCTTTGATTCCTCCCTTATTGTCTTAATACCTGTCTTTGACATTGTGGGAGTCTGCTTGTCCCCTTCAAGCTGAGAGAGTTTTTTCCTTGGGGTCTTGGGTCTAGCTCCATTACTTCCCTCCACTTTCGTTTAGGAAGCCATTCTTTTTCTTCCTTTTTTTCTCTGTTCCCTGAGTGGCTTCCTCCTTTGGGACCCTGACAAGCCTTTGATATTAATCTGGTCTAGTTTTTCGGTTACAGTTCCCACTTGTGGCTCTGGTCTAGACCCTGATTTAGTAGTGGAAATGCCTTCAATCTGTTCAGTCCCCTCGGTTTCTTTTCCTTTTCCTGTAGTCGCGTCTATGTTGGTCCCACGAGATTTGGGGATCTAGGAGGTCCACATCATAAATATCTCAAGTGGTAAAAGGGTAATAACTCAGGGAGGTCGTCCGGTATCCCTGAGGCTCATTTTGCGACACATCTTCCCATGTACTGTTCACCCCTCAGAACAGATCGCATCACACCTTGGGTTGAGTCGGGGAATAGGGTTGGACTAGGAGTGGATAGGGAAGATGGGACATTGTGGGACACTCTTAGTCTGATCCATCAGCTGAGGCCTCTCTGGCAGTAGGTCCTCTACCTTCAGGATAGCCCTCAGGTACCCACGAATAAACAAGCCTCTCCACCTGCGCGGAAAGTGCTTCATGAAGGTGGTGTCCCCGAAGAGGTTTTCACCTTTAATCAGTCGTCTTTGGTTTTTGAAAACTCCGACTATGGAGGTCTTCCTTTGTTTGACTTTTCATCACTCTCCCTAGCCAAATCACTGCAGTATTCACCCATCATCGAAGGGTTTCAATGGCCTTGGTAACAGCGTTCTGTGCGAAGGATATCTTGGTGAAAGTGTTCACAATGCTCACCATTTACAGCTCCCAAATTTTCTGGGACATCAAGGTGAGAATGTAAAAAGTGAATTTTAAGTGACATTGTACAACCCACGTTCTTATTGTTGTCCAACAGATCATTCACAATGGTACCATAGTTTTGGTCTTTTCTGTTACCCAAAAAGTCCTTCACAATTGCTTTAAAAGAAGACCAAGCAGCTAATTTGATATCTGTGAGTTCGGTATTGAAGGTTGGATCTTGCAGCAGTTTTCTTGTTTGTGATCCAACAAATATACCCTCTTTCAGATTTCCTCAGTTTAGGAAACTTCTCTTTCAAGTGATTGAAGGCCTCACCTTCTTTGTCCAGAGCTTTTACAAAGGTGTTGATAAGGCAGCATGTGATATGAAGGGGAGGCAAAATGATTTTATCGGGCTCAGCCAATAGGGTATTGTTCACATTTACGCTTCCAAGAACATATGACTTCCTTATAGGCCATTCCTTGATTGTATAATGATTCTTGCTGTCACTGCTTTCCCAAAGGCACAAAAAGCAGCCGTATTTCGTGAATCCAGCCTGTAAACATGTAAGGACTGCAACAACTTTTAAATCATTTAGATAAAGCAGAGTAGTGGTTTGGTAAAAAAGTTATACAAAAAAATGACACCTTCACACTACGTTTTTTTTCCTTTTCTATAAATACCTACCCCCAAGCTGTGCGTAGCACACCTCTTCCTCTTTCTGAGCTCAACATCTCACTCACTATAGTGGACCAATGACCCGGTTTTTCAGGATAGCAAATGGGAAGTTGTGGTACAAAAAATGGCCCAGAGATCACCAGTGTGTGTGTATGTGTGATTGTGTGTATAGTGGGTGCAGTGACCGATAGTGAGATATGAGTGAACAGTGTGGTATTACTTCTTCTTCTTTCAAATAACCCATTTGGAGGGTACGATGAATCAACTTTGGCTACTCTTCATTGTATTAGATTTCCTCAGTTTCCAAATTTCCTTCATCCTTTTAGAGTGTTCCTTTTCTTCTTGAGTCCACTTTCGTCTAGTTATTTTCTTTCTCTCCTAAAATTCTGCCTTTTGAACTGTCTTTCTGAAATGTATTCTGTTTTCTATTGTGTCTATTGCAAGTCCAGCATTTTCAATGTCCTTTTCAGTCTCTATGAACCATGCTGGCTTGGATTTGTAGCTATTCAGTAATGTGAATATCCGCTTGGTTAGTCTGTTGTTATCCATTCTGAATATATGTCCAAAAAACTGTAGTCTCCTCTTCCTCATTACATCAGTTAGTTTCTCCGTTTTCAGATATAGCACTCTGTTTGGTCTTAACCTGTATTCAGCTTTATCGTTTCTTTTAGCTCCCAGTATTTTCCTTAAAACTCTTCTTTCGACCTTCTCTAGTTTCTCAAGATCTCCATTTCTTCTTAGTTTAAGTGTTTCTGCCTCATAGAGAGCTTCAGGTCTGGCCACTGTTTGGTAGTGTCTTAATTTCGTGTTCCAGAACAAGAATTTTTTATTATAAACGTTTTTGGTCATATGAAACACTCTTTCAATTTTGTGCACTCTAGTTTCTATAGCTATCTTTTCTTTGGCATTGTATGTAATCCACTCTCCTAGGTATTTAAAGGAATCTGTTTTGTGTATTGTGTTGTTGTCAACTGCAATATTTTGAGGAGCATCACAGATGTTTGTCATAAACTTTGTTTTTTCATAGGATATTTGTAGTCCTACTTTGGCTGCTTGTTTTTGTAGTTCTCTTATTTGTTCTTGGGCATTGTCTAGTGATTCAGTAATCAATGCCATGTCATCTGCAAAGGCTTAACAGTCGACAGTGATCTTGTTTGGATTTCTCCCTAGTTGAATCCCTTTAGTATTGATGGCCTTCCTCCATTCTCGAACTACCTTCTCCAAGACACAATTGAAAAGCAGAGGTGACAGACTATCTCCCTGTCGAACACCTGACTTTATTTCAGACGATTTTGAGAGCTCTCCCCTAAATTTTACGTAAGATTTTGTATTTGTCAAAGTACCTTTAATTATTGCAGTTGTTTTAGCATCGAGTCCCAATTCTTTTAAGATGTCAAGCAGTGTATTTCTGTCAATTGAATCATAGGCTTTTTTAAAATCCACAAAAGTAATTACATATTTTCAGTTTCTGATTTTCCTCATTTCTATTATGTTCTTTAAATTTAGTATTTGTTCTGCACATGACCTTCCCTTCCTAAATCCAGCCTGATACTCTCCTAGCTGTTTGTCAAGTATCTCTTCTGCTCTTTTTAAAAGCGCCTTAGACAAGATCTTATAGGTCACTGGTAAGAGGGAGATTCCTCTATAATTGGTAGGATTTGTTTTCTTCCCTTTTTTATGTAGTCGATGTATTAATGCAGATTTCCAGTCTGGTGGTAATCTGTGTATTGTCCAGATTTCTTTTAGTATTTCTGATAGACACTGTATCATGTTGTCACTAGAGTACTTCCATAGTTCAGCAACTATATTATCCTCTCCAGGGGCTTTATTATTTTTGAGCTCTTTTATGGTTTCTTTTATTTATTCTGTGGTTGGCGGCTTGGAGTCTGGTGGTGTTGGGTTTACAATATTGAAATTAAATTTTTCTTTCGGTGGATAACAGTTATGTAGTTCTTCAAAATATTCAGCAAGTATTCTACAGTTCTCTATGCTATTGTATGCAGTTTTCTGCGTTTTTGGGCCCGTGAAAAATAGACTAGGAGGAGAGTATTTCTTTAAGTTACTTTTGAAAGTTTTGTAAAAGTCAATAACATTGTTCTGTTTGAAGTTGGAGTCTATTGATGCTAGTTGCTCTTTTATGTATTGAACTTGGATCTTTTTAAGGCCTTTTGAAGCTTGCTTCCGGGCTTCTTTTAGGGAGTTCCTATTTTTATCATTTTTGTTTGCATTCCAAATGTTCCAGGCTCGTTGTCTTGTTAGGATTAGCTTATCACACTCATCATTCCACCAGGCATGTTTCCATTTTTTGGTAAGGAGAATGGTTTCATCTGCTGTCTGTACTACATCTTTTTGAAGTTGTTCCCATGTTTTAGGTGTTTTCTTTTCCAAAAGTGTCCTGAAATTGTGATCCTTGGTTAACTTCTGAGTGTCAAACTTTTTAGGTTGATATTCGCTCTTTCTTTTACATATTGGTCTAATTTTGAATTTAATGACAGATAGATAGTGATCTGAATCTAAACTTGCACTCTTAGCAACTTTTAAATTGAGTATCTCTGATGCAGACAGTCTGCTTATAGTAACATGGTCAAGTTGTTTCTCCCCACAGACTGGATTTGGGGATACCCATGTAGTTTTTTTTTTTCTAGGGAGTTTTTTGAAATATGTAGACTTAAGTACTATGTCATGTTCTCTGCATCAACAAATAAGTCTTTCTCCATTTGCATTCGTTCTTTTATGTGCAGGGAATTTGCCTGCTATGGATTGGTGATGACGTTCTTTGCCGATTTGAGCATTAAAGTCTCCCAACAATATTATTGTGTTTTTAGATGAAATCTAGTCTAAGGTGTTTGACAGTTCCTGCCAAAAAACTTCTGTTTGTTCTTTTTGTGTTCTGTTTTTCTCATTTGTTGGTGCATGTGAGTTTACAATGGTATACAGTTGGTTTACTGATTTAAAGGTTAATGTTGGAAGCCTTTCATTGAAGATTTAAATTCTGCTATCGAGTTTAATATATTTTCGTTTACAATGAATCCTGTTCCAAATTGGGGTACATTCTTCATAACTCTTTTTCCTGGCTTCCCTTTGAAGATTCTGAATCCCTCTGAATCAAATGAATGTTCATCAGTATACCTTGTTTCTTGGAGTTCAGTTATCATTATATTTTTCTGTTTCATAAAATTTATTAACGTTTTAAGTTTTCCTGTTTTTAGAAGTGAGTTGACGTTGAACATTGCCAATTAGTTTATATTTTAGCGTTTAATTTTATGTGTTGCTTGCTTAAGGCAGGTTTTAGGATTCTCTAACTCATCCTTCGCACGTTGCTGTAGGACCCCAGAATCCGAATGCCTACTTTTAATTCCCTTAGAAATTGGGGATTGGTTACTCCCTGGGGTAAAATCTCTTACAAGGTGCTTATCCATTGTTGATTGTTTGTTGGGTTAGGGGAACAAGTCTCCTAAGGATACTACTCGAGGTTATTAGCTCCGAGGAATGGTTTTCAGCCACACCACTGGTGGACAGACGCTGACCACTCAAGACACACGCCAAGTGGACTTTTTTTCTTTGGCTGCCTCTTGCTCTAGTTACGCCGTACCGAGAACTATTCCCTCCGCCTTCACTACCGTTGACATCTTCACTGTAGTCCTAGCAAGGAGCCCTTACAAGCTGCCATCACCTGGGCCAGGTGAACCTTGGGTTTTTAACGAGATTGTTACTCCTCCCCCTCCTCCTTCCTCACCTCTTGTGGCATTACATTATTTAATAAGTTATTTGTAAAATAGTATTGTATAAGAGGAGAAAATCTAATGATTCTCTCTAACTAGAAGTCTGGAAATGCATGTGTATACGAATAAGGTTATTTTAAATTGGCCTAAACTTGTAAATACTTTAACATATCCTATATCCCTGTAAAAAAGATCTACAGATGAATAAAGCTACTACTACTACTACTACAATAAATAGTCGCCATTCCTGTGGATTATGTTGTACACCTAGCTGCATCATCAGACCACTGACATCTCTAATACACACATTGAATTCTGGATATCGAAATACTGAACGAGGGAAGCCCCTCTTGATCTGAAACAGGACGTTCTTGTCCCTGGAGCTAGAAGGTGCCCTTGTTGCAGTCTCGACCCCAAAAGTTAAACTTTCTGTTTCGAAAGCTTTAGATCGCGAACCAGATCGTTCACTTTATTTTGATTAAAGAGCTGAGGCGAAGTGTCATGATAGTGAGGGCAGTACTCTTCTATATGTCCAATACTTTCTGATTAACTTGACATGGTGTCTGCTTCCGTGGCTTTCATGTTACAGACAGGAACAGGCAACCCATCATCTTAGGGCACAGGCAAATGCACTGGATATATATTTGGATACTTTATTATATGTCTAGTTTTGCTTGAATGTCCCGAAATATTTGTAAGACAGAAGTAAAACTCAGAAAAATAGTCTTTAGATTCACACTACACCATCAAAACAACGAATGGCATAGCTTGGCGTTTTCCTTTCAACCACTTGGTTAAAGTTGTAGTACAGGTCAATAAAAACACAATTTATATGCGTTCTTAACCAAATCAGTGATTGGTTTTCCTTGGGCTTTTGGAGTGAATTTCCAACACACAGAACGAAAGTTGTCAAGGTGGTTTAGTCAGCAACGAGATTTACTAGTTCCCATTTCCCTTAGAGTAAGTTTTGAACACAAAAAGTTTGCACTGTCTTTTACAGGAAGCACTTACTGAGTGAGGATCTCTGTCACACCACTGGATTACCGCATCAATCATTTACGGTTAATCTGTAGATCTTCTAGCTCTCCTTTGCAAATCGAAAACAAACAATTAGACATCAAAACAGAACAGCAAAAAGCGAATTAATAAATATGAAAAATATAAAACCTTTAAAAACTGAACAATGGTTCATGCTAGAACATTCTGAAAGGTATATTCGGATTCTACACACCAAAATACATACTAGTTGAAGTATCACATTCCACATGCAAAATGGCTGTTGACTAGTGTAATGTTTTACCACCAATTCACTTGCAATTTACTAGCAAAATGTAATCAATGATATTGTGCAGCAAGTAGTACAAATGTTTAAACCTAGCCAAAACAAACTGCTGGAATTGGTACTATGGCACTCTAAAACTGTAATCAACTACAAAGTATTCAATATAAATTCTATGACTTTCACACAGTCCACGATTTTAGAAAGTAAGGGAAGATGTAGATGTATGTATCAGTTAAAATGCAACAAAATTTTATGAAGGAAATACGAAGATGTTTTATTGTGAAATATCACATAAACCACAAAATACTCATATAGTCCATAACTAAAGATTGTTTTAGAGATGTAACACTTCCAAAACAATGGCTGAGTCAATATCTAGAAAGTAAATAAAATAATTTATCATTTATTAAGTACAAAAACAGAAACACTCAAGCTGCTAAATATAATATGGAAGTATAATTACAATTCTCTGCGAAAATTGGGCCAAATACATTTTATTATATGTAAAATTACCCACACTCTTCAATTATAGTGAACCTAGGGAATAATACTCCCACATCTGAATTGTCTGTATTACTTGCTAAAAGGCACAAAACTTGTCATCGAAATTACAGATGAAAATTTTAAGGTGAAGTAGCACTTGTTAACAATGAATGTCTAATAGATTTATCATGTTTGCAAAGTCTGTCGAATTTCAACTTAAGTATTTCCAGATCTAAATTGAATGTGTAAGTTACTAAAATTATAGTGCGGCTATTGAGACTTACTACAAAACATGTTAATTTATGGAAATATGACCTTGAAGACTTCGAACTATCCAGTGTGAAGTTACAACTAGATTTCAGTAAAGTTAAAATACTATTCCACTTTTATGATCAAATTTTATATTCACATACTGATAATTAAACAGCTATGAAAAATGGAAGTGTGGCATGGAGAAGTTAACATCTTATACTGAAATAAAACCGAGTGTGGTGACATAGCGGCTAGCACACTGGACTCGCATTTGGGAGGACGATGGTTCAATCCCACGTTTGGCCATCCTGATATCAGTTTTCTGTGATTTCCCTAAATCGCTCCAGGCCAATGGCGGGATGTTTCCTTTGAAAGGGCATGGCCTACTTCCTTCCCTGTCCTTCCCTAATCTGATGAGACTGATGACCTTTCAGTTTGGTCTCTTCCCCAAACAACTCAACTTACACTGAATTAATCAGCTACATAATAAACTAGTAATGTAGTAACTATTACTATTCACACACTAATCAAAATTTCTACTTGAAAAGATAAAATATTACAGTTACTAAATTGAATGATTTACTGCAGTGGTTGAAACAGCACACTTGAATGCCAAAATAATTGACTATGAAAACAGTTAAAATGAAGTCAGTTGTTTACACCGTCTTTACTCCCTTTTGCTTCAGAACTTGATCAAAAAATTCGGTCAGAATATGCACTCTACAGGTAAAGATCACTTAACTGGATAGTTGCTCTGACATCACTTTTCAGTGGCTAATAAATAATTTCCATACCCTTTCTTATTTCTTTATTGTCATGTTACATTAGTTATTTTGTACTGGCACACGAACCTGTGGTCTATGGTTAGTGTCTTCGATTAGTAATCAAAAGAGCCGTGGTCTGAAGTTTGCAACCTATCACCACTTCAATTTTGAATAAAAGTCATAAGCAATGGTGGACGAAGATGCCCCATATTGGAAGTCACCCTCATTCTGCAAATGACCTTGTCAAAGAAGGCAAAGGAGCGGACAGAGATCCAGGCCCATCTCTTGCACTTTGGTTGGGAAACTGCCCCTACGTGGCGGAGAAATCAGCAATGATAAACGGAATGAGGATTCAGAAGGCTATGGAAACCATGGGGACATGTGGTCTCTAATTGAGAAAATGTTATGTTGGTCTCTCCGTTGACAAAATATTCCGGAAGAATCCCTCATTTGTATCTCCAGTATGGGACTGCCTACTAAGAGGCTACCATGAAAAATGACTGAATAACCAACCAAAGGATAGTGTTCCACAAATCAGGGCATGAAATGTCAGAAGTTTGAACGGGGCAGGGAAGCTGGAAAATCTGAAGATGAAAATGCTAAGCCTTAATCTAGATACAGTGGGGAATCAGTGGAGTGAAACAGAAAAAAAGAAGTGGAATTCTGGTATGACGAGTATAGGTAACAACAACAGCACAGAAAGTGGTGTATCAGGGATTTGATTCATTAAGGATAGGGAGGTAGGGCAGAGAATAGTTACTATGAACACTTCAGTGATAGGTCTTTTCTCATCAGAATAGTTAAGTTACACATGCTGACGTTGCTGGCCAAAAATGAAGAGATATAGAACGCATATAAGGATATTGATAGGGTAATTCAGTATATAAAGGTAAATGAAAATCTAACAGTCATGGGGATTGAAATGCGGTTGTAGGGGAAAGACTAGAAGAAGGGATTATGGTACTAGGAATAACAGAGGATTAAGATTGAAATCTGGAATACAGTTCAGCAAGAAATAGCGAATAATCAGTTCAATAATAACAACAGGAGGAGGTGAACTTTGCAAAGGCTGTGATATATGGGAAGATTTCAATTACATCACATCATGGTTAGGCAGAGATATCGAAATCAGAGAGTGGAGTCTAAGGCGTACCAAGGAGCGGAGAATATTTATATTTGATGAAGATTAGGTTGAAGATAAAGTGACTGGTCACAAAGAATCACTACACGAAGAAGCAGGATACGAAAGTACTGAGGAATGAAGAGATGTACTTGAAGTTCTCTGAGGCTTAAGGCACTATGATAATGAATAGCTTAGTAGGTATCTCAGTTGGAGACCAATGGACACCTCTATAATGGGTAATCACAGAAGTTGGAAAGTAAAGCACAGGTACTTGTAAAGTAAAGCATAGTTGCCAGGAAAGTAACGACAAAGAAACTGTTCGCAACACACAAAATACTTCAGTTGGTCGACGAAGAAAGTACAAAAACTTTTGACAATTTTATTTGAGAAATTTATTTACCATATAGACAGCTATGATACTAAAAGATTTTCTTAATGGATCGATAGGATATTAGAAGAAAAATGCATCCCAGAAAAACGAAATTGGAAAATACCATTGCATTGCTTAGAGCTTTGTGCTCACCAATCATGTGATTAACAAAGAATGTGAATTCCCTGTGGTCCAGTAAACGCCTTGTACAGTTCTACGACCACAGTATTTCTTATACAGAATTTCTTCTTAGATTTTGCAACCATTACTTAATGAACACAAGTATGGGTTATGTCTGCTACTTCAATAGGTCCATGATGTATGTAAAAGAATTGTGAGATCTCAGATGTTACCATCATAGGTTCTCATCAGTCCTTACTAAAACTAGCAACATATCTTAATCATAGCATATATGACTTTCATATCATGTCTGTTTTTTGTTGCCAGGATCTGTTTTTCCATATTCTGTATCACCAATTTTCTTTTCTCCATAATGCTCCTATGTTGTTTGCGTAGAAATTTAACGATTTCTTCCATAATGTTTTCTGTTTTTACTCCTGTCATAATTTCCCCAGGAGTGAACTAAGTACTCTCCTGGTTTAAACAGTTTATGATACTTTCAAAATCCTTTATATTTATCCCCCAAGAATGACGCTGTTGGTTACGACATATGTACTTTAATTCAACTTCATACTCCACCAGCACATTTTCTCATGGTTTACAAACAAATGTGGTTCATGGTATGGGTTCCTGTAGACATGTCATAGTTCATGAACCACGGCTAATATATGAGTGGCCAAGTAAGTGGTCAGGATACCAGTTACTTTGGAATAAGGCTGGGCATCTCGGACATATTCTGAGTCATGGTCACCTTTGTGCTCATACGGCAAAGACTACCAAATCCACCGGTTAGTCCCTCAACCGTTAGGGGTAATACCCAATGGGACTCAGGGCATGTAAGGCTAGCAACCTGCTTCCCAGGTACTTTAACTATGATGCTGGCAACAATCAGAGCAAAATGCCTCGGACCTTTGGAGGCGACGGAGTCCCACCTCTAACTGACAAACCAGGGACTCCTAAGATACGACTTGGCAAACAAATGGTAATGAGATGGGGAGCTATTAATATCAATGGGGGCTACTCTGGGAAGAAGGTAGAGCTGGCAGAGGCAGCAAGTAAGATGGGGCTGGACGTTTTAGCTGTTAGTGACATTCGGATAAGGGGTGAGACAGAAGAGGAAGTGGGAGAATACAAGGTCTACCTGTCAGGAGTCAAAGCAGGAATAGCACACTGGGGTGTAGGGCTTTACATCAGGAAAGAAATGGAACCCAGCGTAGTTGCAAAAAGGTATGTAAACGAACGAAAGATGTGGTTAGATTTGACAGTGTCTAGCAAGAAAATTAGGATTGTGTCAGTATATTCGCATTGTGAAGGGACAGATCAAGATAAGATGGATAGTTTTTATGAGGACCTCAGGGATGTAGTTGTTAGGGGGTAAAGGACAAGGACAGTGTTCTGCTCATGGGTGATTTTAACGCCAGGATTGGAAATCGAACAGAATGGTATGAAAAAGTTATGGGTAAATTTGGAGAGGATATGGAGGCCAACAGGAACGGGAAACAACTCTTGGATTTCTGTGCCAGTATGGGCTTAGTAATCATAAACTCCTTTTTTAAGCATAAGAACATTCACCGGTATACTTGGGAAGGCAGGGGAACCAAATCTGTCATTGACTATACAATAACAGATCAGCAATTCAGGAAGGCTGTGAGGGACACACGTGTATTTAGTGGATTCTGTGATGACACTGATCATTATTTAATCTGCAGTGAAATTTGGACTGTGAGGCCGAAAGTGCAGGTGGTCAGTTCCATATGTAGGAGGATAAGAGTGGAGAAACTTCAGGATAAGGAAATTTGGCGCAAGTACATAACAGCGATCTCAGAAAGGTACCAGGTAGTCGAATGTAGTCAATTACAGTCATTGGAAAAGGAATGGACAAGGTACAGGGACACAGTGCTAGAAGTGGCTAAAGAACGTCTTGGAACAGTAGTGTGTAAAAGCGGGAAGAAGCAAACAGCTTGGTGGAATGACATAGTCAAGGAAGCTTGTAAAAGGAAAAAGAAGACCTATCAAAAATGGTTACATACTAGAACTCAGGTAGACAGAGAAAGTTATGTTGAAGAAAGATACAAAGCCAAACAGATAATTGCAGCATCCAAGAAGAAATCTTGGGAAGACTTGGGAGACTATGGGTCAAGCTGCTGGAAAACCATTCTGGAGTGTAATTAGCAGTCTTCGAAAGGGAGGTAAGAAGGAAATGACAAGTATTTTGGACAGGTCAGGAAAACTGCTGGCGAATCCTGTGGATGCCTTGGGCAGATGGAGCGAATATTTTGAAGAGTTGCTCAATGTAGGAGAAAATACAATCAGAAATGTTTCAGATTTCGAGGTAGAATGGGATAGGAATGATGATGGAAATAGGATCACATTTGAGGAAGTGGAGAAAATGGTCAATAGATTGTAGTGCAATAAAGCCGCTGGGGTGGCTGAAATTAAGTCGGAACTCATCAAATACAGTGGAATGTCAGGTCTTAAATGGCTACACAGGATAATTGAAATGGCCTGGGAGTCGGGACAGGATGCATCAGACTGGACAAAAGCAGTAATCACACCAATCTTTAAACATGGAAACAGAAAAGATTGTAACAACTACAGGAGTATCTCTTTTATCAGCGTTGTGGGTAAAATCTTCTCAGGTATTGTTGAAAGGAAAGTGCGAGTATTAGTTGAGGACCAATTGGATGAAAATCAGTGTGGGTTTAGGCCTCTTAGAGGTTGTCAGGACCAGATCTTTAGCTTACGGCAAATAATGGAGAAGTGTTATGAGTGGAACAGGGAATTGTAATAAACGGATTGAGTGCCAAATAGGAGGAACAAAGTTAGAACAGGTGGACGGTTGCAATGCTTAGGATGCATATTCTCACAGGATGGCAACATAGTGAAAGAACTCGAAGCGAGCTGTAGCAAAGCTAATGCAGTGAGCGCTCAGCTACGATCTACTCTCTTCTGCAAGAAGGAAGTCAGTACCAAGACTAAGTTATCTGTGCCCTGTTCAATCTTTGGACCAATTTCGTTGTATGGATTCAGGTTACCTTATCAACAAGGTTGATGTTACGGATATGGAAGTAGCTAGGATGATTGCAGGTACTAGTAGATGGGAATAATGGCAGGAGGGTGTCCACAATGAGGAAATCAAAGAAAAACTGGGAATGAACTCTATAGATGTAGCAGTCAGGGCGATCATTCTTAGATGGTGGGGTCATGTTACACGCATGGGAGAAGCAAGGATACCCCAGAGATTCATGGGTTCAGCAGCAGAGGGTAGGAGGAGTCGGGGCAGACCAAGGAGAAGTAATAGGTTTAAAATCAGAAGAGGCACCAATGTTAGCACTGAATAGGGGATCGTGGAGGAATTTTATGAGGGGGCTGTGCTCCAGACTGAACGCTGAAAGGCATAATCAATCTTAAATAATGATGATGTTGATTGCAAACAAATTTAGATCCATATCTGATATATGGCTTTAGGTCAGCCTGCTTGCACAAATGAACCTTAAATCATTTTATTCATTACTACTGTATCTGTGGCTTATCTTAAGGAATACAACTTATAGTCTGAGGAAATACACTCCTGGAAATTGAAATAAGAACACCGTGAATTCATTATCCCAGGAAGGGGAAACTTTATTGACACATTCCTGGGGTCAGATACATCACATGATCACACTGACAGAACCACAGGCACATAGACACAGGCAACAGAGCATGCACAATGTCGGCACTAGTACAGTGCATATCCACCTTTTGCAGCAATGTAGGCTGCTATTCTCCCATGGAGACGATCGTAGAGATGCTGGATGAAGTCCTGTGGAACGGCTTGCCATGCCATTTCCACCTGGCGCCTCAGTTGGACCAGCGTCCATGCTGGACTTGCAGACCGCGTGAGACGATGCTTCATCCAGTCCCAAACATGCTCAATGGGGGACAGATCCGGAGATATTGCTGGCCAGGGTACTTGACTTACACCTTCTAGAGCACGTTGGGTGGCACGGGATACACGCGGACGTGCATTGTCCTGTTGAAACAGCAAGTTCCCTTGCCGGTCTAGAAATGGTAGAACGATGGGTTCGATGACGGTTTGGATGTACCGTGCACTATTCAGTGTCCCCTCAACGATCACCAGAGGTGTACAGCCAGTGTAGGAGATCGCTCCCCACACCATGATGCCGGGTGTTGGCCCTGTGTGCCTCGGTCGTATGCAGTCCTGATTGTGGCGCTCACCTGCACGGCGCCAAACACGCATACGAGCATCATTGGCACCAAGGCAGAAGCGACTCTCATCGCTGAAGACGACATGTCTCCATTCGTCCCTCCATTCACGCCTGTCGCGACACCACTGGAGGCGGGCTGCACGATGTTGGGGCGTGAGCGGAAGACGGTCTAACGGTGTGCGGGACCGTAGCCCAGCTTCATGGAGACGGTTGCGAATGGTCCTCGCCGATACCCCAGGAACAACAATGTCCCTAATTTGCTGGGAAGTGGCGGTGCGGTCCCCTACGGCACTGCGTAGGATCCTACGGTCTTGGCGTGCATCTGTGCGTCGCTGCGGTCCGGTCCCAGGTCGACGGGCACGTGCACCTTCCGCCGACTACTGGCGACAACATCGATGTACTGTGGAGACCTCACGCCCCACGTGTTAAGCAATTCGGCGGTACATCCACCGGGCCTCCCGCATGCCCACTATACGCCCTCGCTCAAAGTCCATCAACTGCACATACGGTTCACGTCCACGCTGTCGCGGCATGCTACCAGTGTTAAAGACTGCGATGGAGCTCAGTATGCCACGGCAAACTGGCTGACACTGACGGCTTCGGTGCACAAATGCTGCGCAGCTAGCGCCATTCGACGGCCAACATCGCGGTTCCTGGTGTGTCCGCTGTGCCGTGCGTGTGGTCATTGCTTGTACAGCCCTCTCACAGTGTCCAGAACCAGTATGGTCGGTCTGACACATCGTTGTCAATGTGTTCTTTTTCCATTTCCAGGAGTGTATTTACTGTAACCAATATAAATACATACAAGCGTTTGAAGTCTCTGGTAATGGGTCCAGTGAGCCAACAGCAACCAACTGTAGTATTTCACTAGGTAAAATAGACTGAATGGTACTTCATCTCTTAGATTTCTTCCTGGCCATATTATTAAAAATAACCCATTTCTATTAATTTTCCCAAACATTTTTCAGCCCCAACATTACCTTATGTTAAGTGTATGCAGCCATTGAGTACTTGCACATACATTCTGCCCAATAAAGATTCCACATGGTGCAGTGTTCCATCTTTCATCTAAACACTATCCCTTAAACTCAACACTACAATCTAAGTAATTTATTATCCCGTCTTTCCTCGAATTCTCTTTTCATCGATTTTAGATGTTCATCGTCATGTTGTTATCTATGCAAGCTTTAAGATATAGTTGAAGTCTCCTCCAGTACAGATGCTCTCTCCATATAAAAGATTTCCAGTTTTTCGTTCATAATTGCATCTTCATTCACTTTCATATCCATAGGGAACCTAGACAAGTCGTGTGGGACACTATATATTACTTATCACAAATTTATCTAATTTCTGTGTTGAAGTGTTGTAAGTAAGGTACCTCTCCTTTCAGCATCCTATGGCACGGTTTAGTCTTATGAGAAAAGTCTGTAAAAATAATAACTTCATGTCCCCAAAGAAAATTATAAAATTGTTCAAAATACCATATAACAGCAGATGTCTCCTTCCTCAAATGCAATAACCTTTTCACATTTAGTGAATATTCTACTTTCCAGTGCTGTATTTCTGTGCTCTTCACCTTCTTCGTTTTCTACCAGTTGGACGAGTTAATATCCAGTGCCATATGCATTGCTATCCATGCTCATATAAAAGCGTTGGTTCAGATCAGGGTGATTTAGAAACTTATGCTACCATTAGCTTTTCAAAACTATTCTGGGATACTGGTGTCCAAATACAAGCCTTGCATTCTCTCAATAATTTATTAAGTACAGGCTGTAGTCGAAGTTTCTATAAAAACCGCATGTCTGGAGAAATTTTCAACTGCTTTTTAGTTTTGAACACTAGAAATTCTTTACTAGCTTTCATCTTTGCTAAATCCCCTACTTTTCCTTCTTTTGTCATAACATATCCTAGATAATTTAACTCTCTTCTAACCATTTATTTTTTTGCGTTTTGTAATCCATTCCAGCTTTTGTAATGTCTTAAAATACTTCTTCCTCAATTCTACAATGACTGTTCCAGTCCTTGTTTGCCACTATAATTTCATCCACATACTCAGGAATTTGTGAGTGTAGCTCATCCTACAGAACTAAATCCAATGATCTAATAGAAAATAGACAGAAATGTTTAGTCTAAAGAGGACAACACTGTGTTAGCATCTTTCTCCAGTTAACAAAAGTGCTGTTTACTTGTGTGACTCCTTGTATATAGGTATTTCCCACTACCCAGCAGTTAAGACGGTATTTATCATGAATTTATCACCATTAGACATACATATTGTATCTTCTATTGTGTATGCTTTGTAACGTTCCCTCCATGGTATGGTACTCAATTTTCTAGCTTCTATCACTACACATACACTTATATCCTTCTTATCCACCTTCAGTCATGGATAATTATATTTGCTGTTGCTCCTTTCAGTAATAATTCACTTTTCCAAATGAGCCAAAGGTTCTGCCACAGCCTTGTTTAAAGTCAAAGGAATTCTGTAATGTTTTGCAAAAAAAAATGTGTATATTCAGTTTCCATTCAAAATCGTTCCTTTTTCCTGATTCACCAAAATACCTTCTCTTTATTGATCAATATATTATATAACTCAACTTCCTGATATCTGTTAAGACTTTCAATTCATCTACATCGTCTTGAGAATTTACATTTTATCAACATTTGATTCAGTGTAGTCCTAATGATATTCTGATACATAATCATCACAACATGTAGCTAATGGCATAATAGTCACTGCATACAGTGTATTTGATCATCTGTATCCATCAATCATTCATTTAACCTTACTGAAACTTCCATACCATTACATACAAAATTAATCATTCCCCCCTCTCCATACTAAACTACAGTTAAACATAAATCAGGTACTGCAAAATATAAATGCTCTAATTCATATCCATAAATCTGCAATGTCAGATAAACTTGTCCTTTTATATCTTTACTCAACCTACTTGTGGCAAGAACCACTGTTGCTCCAGGTACATGTTCCTGTGCAATTTTACTATTTTTACCTTTAAATTCCCAAAATGCTTCTGACAATTTTTACTTCTACTTCTGTGCATATACTCTGCTAGCTACTGTATGGTTCATGATGGAGGGTACATTGTACCACCACTAATTATTTCCTTTCTGGTTTCACTCTCACAAACTGTATATGCCTCCATATGGGTCCTAACTTCTCATATCTTATCTTTGTAGCCCTTACACGCAATGTGTGTTGGTGGCAGTAGAATCATTCGACATTCAGCTTCAAGTGACAGTTCCCTAAATTTCTTCAATAGTGTTGCCTGAAGAGTTTGCCACCTTCCTTTCAATGATTCCTATTTGAGTTCCCAAAATATCTCTTTAACACTTACGTGATTTTTGAACTTGCTGGCAACAAATCTAGCAGACCATCTCAGGATTGTTTTGATGTCGTTCTTAAATCCAACCAACCTTTTATGGATCCCAAAGTATCAAGCAGCTTTCAAAAATAGGACGCATCAACGTCCTATATGTGGACTCTTTTAGATGAACCGCATTTTCCTAAAATTCTCCTATTAAACTTAAGATAACCATTCGAATTCGGTACCAAAGTCCTCAGAAGATTTTTCCATTTCATATTGCTCGACAACACTGTGCCCAGATATTTAAATGAAGAGACTGTTTCAAACAATGCACTACAAATGCTGTATCTGTTAATTACAGGATTGTTTTTCCTACTCGTACCTGTTAACGTACATTTAGAGCTAACTGACATTCAACACAGCAAGTACAAATTCGCTTCCACTGTCCAGCAAAACCGTTCTTGTTAAACTATATATGTTAATCGTTATCATGGGTTGACTCCTTTTGTATAGCTCCTCTTCATCTTCCTACCTCAACATATGCTGTTCTGTAGTCTCTGCAATCCAAATAGATTTAATTAAACTTTTACACAATATTTACTTTTTCTTGTAAACGATCTTCAAATCCCCTTTGTCTTGGATCATCTCCCCGATCCTCCTTTTCAATAGATTCTGTACTCTGGCAGTCCTAGTGTCCAGTTGCTCTAGTCTCTTTTGGGCCCAGAATAGATATGAGTTTATCATCCTGCTCATTACTTGTAAGTTTAATTGCCTCTGTATTTAACGAGTATTGCACCACTTTGACCAGTGCCAACATAATCTCCCATTTGACTGTCCTCCCTACCATTCTCTTTAGGATCATCCTCTGATTCTTCCCCTTCATCACTTAATTCACCATCTTTACTAATACACTCCACGTTATCGTCTTCACTAACTACATTGTAATCCATTGCACATCATTCACAACTCCATTTTGCTATATTTCCCTTTTCTTCTGAACATTTCTTAAGACCCTCACTTAACATTTTCATCTCTTGTACACGCTTATTATACATCATCTCATAAGGGGAAATGTTCACACAGGTATTACAGACATTTACATCACAATTACTATTTACCTCATCCAAGTTACAAGTCGTTATAAATTTATCTTCACTTTCTGTAGTGCTACAGACCAAACTATTCTCTGTACCGCTATCCCCTTCAGATAAATTCTCTCATCAACTTGTAACCCATTGTCCATAATACAGAATCTGCTTGTTTTCCTATTTTCTTCTTCCTTTATTGGCTACTGGATACTTTTCAAGCTATAAGTTTGTAGTTCCCCATTCCACCCACTTTCTCGTTTTTTATAAAGTCGCGTCACTACTGAGTACTTTAATTGGTCAGGAAACAGACCATTCCAAACAGGGTAGCGTTTAAGACGAAAGTCTTGGAAAGCATTTTTTTCTAAGAGAGTTGTATGATGCCCTATAGGAACTAAGCTTCTATTTCGCTGTATTCAGAAAGTGATTTCCATATCCTTCCTCGTTCCTTTAACTGTCATATTACATTAATTATTACATATTGACACATATTTTGCAGTAGTATTTCCATATACAGGCATATTATAAATATTCCTCCATAGATATTTCACCGACCATGACAGAATAGTCGCAGTAGCACCTAGAGAACATGTAATAGCCACAATGAAGTGATGGCCACAAACTACAACTGTCAAAGTGCAGCTCTCATACATGTACAATAAATGTTTTACATACTCTCTTTCTTGATAATACAATTTCTACTTTTCTGTATAGTTTAACTTTCGAAATAACTGATTACACAGATAATATTAGCTGGAAATACTCAAGTGCTCAGACACAAATTACTATATTTATGCAAAAAATTCCTTACACTACTAACGGATGATTTTACTGGTTATAGTGGCGCACACTTTGAAACATTTTGTTTCATATTATGAACTGATATTAATGAACTCGCAAACAAAAATTACACCACGCTTTTATGATTTTCAAGTGAGTTCTTTAAGTGTATGTTACTGCCTTGACACAACTGTGTCTGCCAAATATACATAGCTTGAATGTTTATTGTAATATCCAAGTATTATACAGTTCTCTATATAAATTCGAGCAAAACAAAATTGTATTTTATGTAAGATTTCGCACACTTTAAATGACAATGGACCTAAAAATTAAATACCTCCACATCTAAATACCCTGTATCACTCAATAAAATACATGCAGCTCACTTACTGACAACATTACACTAACCCAGGGCACTATGTACACTAAAGTGCACAAAAAATATACAAAGTTAACATGGAGAACATTACTAAAACTGCTGATCTTACAACTTGTAATTCATTCCATTCAGAATATACATCATAGTGTTACTGCCTGATTAAAGTAACCATTACCGTGAGAGATTGTGGGTTTTATTCATCATCATCACTATCTACATTATACAGAGTGTTTCGAAATGAATATACAGGTATTAATGCTTTGTAGCACATTCACCTTACAATTATAAATAATACACCAAATGGAAGAGAAATAAAAACAATTTTTTTTTTACAATTATTCAGTGTGAACACCGATCACACATTGGGTCGAGAGGCGAGTTGTTCCGAAGCCTTGAGTAATGTGTCAGGTGCAACAGTTGCAATAACACTGTTCTTGAGTCGGATAGAGCAGCTAATATCGGAGGCACATACACTTGATCACATCAGATCATGTGTAAACGTGGAGGTCCTGCTTAAAATGCTGTGTCAACCGGCCTCTTGGGCCCATTCGACCATTCTGACACAACATCGTTTAACCAGTCACACACTGAGCTATGCCAGTGAGGCGATGCACCATTTTGCGACCAACTAAATATGCATTGCTCAGCTCCTTCCCATTGAGGCATGGGCCATAGCTGTAACACATCAAGATAAGAAACACCAGTTACAGTTGATTTACCGAAAAGAAAGGCCCATAAACATTCTGCGGGGAGGTTCCTTGGGGCTAACCGTGAAAGACTCGCACTCGCTCAACATGTTTTTCAGTCACCCTTTTTCATTCCATACTCTTCCCACTGCGCAGACGTATGCAAACAAACGTGTATGTGTTGCTCTTTCATTTGGTGTACTATTTACTATTGTAAGTTGAACGTAATAAATGCTACAACGCCTTAAAACCGTTAAGTTCATTTTGAAACACCCTGTATTTACATATACAATAAAACCGACGATCTCCATAGCCGAATTGTTACAGTAATTACAAAAGAACATGTGTTGGATTTATGGCATCTCTTGGGATTTTTTTGGTGTTGGGAACTTCTGTACGAGAAGGCGAATAAATTCTGCACTAGGTCCACCATTAAGTTCATCTTTCATCAAGCCAAATGTGGGATGTTATAAATGTTGACATCAAGGTAAGCCCAAGTGTCTGAGCACCTGTGCACATTGGTTTTAATTACATCACACAAACACACACACACACACACACACGCACACACACACACACACACACATACATATATACAGGGTGAGTCACCTAACGTCACTGATGGATATATTTCGTAAACCACATCAAATACTGACGAACCGATTCCACAGGCCGAACGTGAGGAGAGGGGCTAGTGTAATTGTTTCATGCAAATCATACCAATGTGCACGGAAGTATGTTTTCTAACACAAACCTCCGTTTTTTAAAATGGAACCCCGTTAGTTTTGTTAGCACATCTGAACATATAAACAAATATGTAATACGTTCCTCACTAATGATGCAATTTGACATAGTCAGCAGGTAGATTTATACAATTTGGGAGGGTATTCTGGTACTGTTTGGGGGTAGCTGCATGAAAAAATTATGTATATATGCTTCATACCATTATATATATACAAATGAGTTATATATATATATATATATATATATATATATATAACTCATTTGTAACTGACAAAGGAGTTCAACAAGGAGGTATCTCACTGTCATGCTTATTCAACATTCTCTTGGGAGAAATAATCAGAGAGCAGGAATAGCTTGTTGAAGTTATCTGAACTTTAGAGTAGAAATGAAGAAGAGTCAGTGTATAGCTCCCAGCTGTATTAATGAATAACAAAGCTGGAGCCAGGCTATCAATAGAAAAATTGTATTAAACCTCCTGTAAAACTGGACTCCAACCTCCCTATAAAGGAATCAATATACAGACACCATATCAGCAGTAAACTGCCACTGAAATTATAGTATGGAAAAAGTCATAAGTCACTCACTTTAACTATTTCAGGAGAACAATCTTACACACTATACTGAACACAGTCTGCAGAATATTCAAAAGCTGAAAGGCACACAAAGTGACATGAAATCACTACAACAAAAGAGCAATAACTCATAATGCAAAACTATGACAAACAACACAGCTGCGTTAGCAGAAGCCTAGAATTTGGCAGAAACCACATTAATTAATGTGATGACAGAAATTTATGTAGCAGGGAAACAAGAACAAAACATTCTTAGAAAAAAATCTCTGAAACTGTTATCTGAGACCGAATTTGGAGCAGACGACCTACAAAAGAGCTCTACAAACATGCAGACAATGTCACACATAAATTTAGGAAAGAGTCCTACAGTTCCACAGACACCTATGCAGGATGGATGAAAACAGACACAGTAAGAATACTTTTTATGGTTATTAATGCAAGAAAATTAAAGATATGTTGGATAAAAGAAACACTAAAAGGCCTGCAGCAATTGAAAATTTCAAAAGAGGAAATGGAGGAGAGGAAACAAGAAGTAAGAGCAAAAATAAGAAACTAGAACATTTTAAAAGCAGCAAAAAATTGATAGACGATAGTAAGAAAAATACTCTTGAATTAATGAAGAAAATTTGGGAGAAAAAAGAAATGAAATGTAGTTGTTATTGCCTCGATTCCTCATGTTCTGAAATATGAATAATCAAGAACAATTAATAGAAATCTGGTATCCAAGGAGGAATGGTCAATATTTTGGGATATAAAAGGAACGATCATTCGAAGTAAAGACGTCCAGAAATTATGTATTCTAAAATGCATACCTTAAAGGCTATGAGCAGTTCATCATCTTCAACTCCGAAAAAAACGCTTCTACTGCAAGCGTTTTGCTTTCCTTATTTTTGGAGCCCGTTGTTCCGAACAAGAGAAGAAAAGGTTGTCTAGTAAATAGGGGCTCTTCATTGCAAACCTTACGAGGTATGGGCTGTGTTCAGTAGCAAAGATCTGTTTCACACTGGGAAAGGTCTAAATATGCTCATAGCTCTTAACCCTCAAAATACCGAGGTGACTAGAGGGTAGTTTATGCCAATATTTTGAAAATATAGTTAACTAGACCTGTACATTATATTTTAAAATTTGGACAGAAATTGTTAGTTTTCTAATGACGTCTTCTACCATATTCAGTAACAGTTTTAAACCTTTCAGTAAAACTTAACGCAAGAATCTTAATCTCATTGGAGGATGGTACTCTTCACAACAAAGGTGGTATTCATATTTTAAGTTTCAGGATACTTCTTACAATGGAGCATATTTTTAAAAATGTATGATTGGAATAAAATTCAACGACAATTAACGAAAAATTCATTTTTAAACATTTTTTGCGGTGGTCGTGAAGTATCGCCCTTTGGTCATGGAAAATTCGGTGGTTTTGCTAAGAGCGCACTGGAAGGTCTTTTCACGTTCTGAATCCAAATTGTATATGAGCGGTTATTTAAAAAGTGTTTTGTTAATGAAAGTTAACGCCAGTTAACGAAATCAGATTTTTCAAGAATTTTGTTGTGGTGGGTGTAAAGTACGCCCCCTCCTTTGTAGTACACGTTATGGAAAATAGGTTGTTACAGTTAGTGTAAAGCACAGGCTTTAGTACCCATTTTACTGGACTTTTTACGTATATACACTCCTGGAAATTGAAATAAGAACACCATGAATTCATTGTCCCAGGAAGGGGAAACTTTATTGACACATTCCTGGGGTCAGATACATCACATGATCACACTGACAGAACCACAGGCACATAGACACAGGCAACATAGCATGCACAATGTCGGCACTAGTACAGTGTATATCCACCTTTCGCAGCAATGCAGGCTGCTATTCTCCCATGGAGACGATCGTAGAGATGCTGGATGTAGTTCTGTGGAACGGCTTGCCATGCCATTTCCACCTGGCGCCTCAGTTGGACCAGCGTTCGTGCTGGACGTGCAGACCGCGTGAGACGACGCTTCATCCAGTCCCAAACATGCTCAATGGGGGACAGATCCGGAGATCTTGCTGGCCAGGGTAGTTGACTTACACCTTCTAGAGCACGTTGAGTGGCACGGGATACATGCGGACGTGTATTGTCCTGTTGGAACAGCAAGTTCCCTTGCCGGTCTAGGAATGGTGGAACGATGGGTTCGATGACGGTTTGGATATACCGTGCACTATTCAGTGTCCCCTCGACGATCTCCAGAGGTGTATGGCCAGTGTAGGAGATCGCTCCCCACACCATGATGCCGGGTGTTGGCCCTGTGTGCCTCGGTCGTATGCAGTCCTGATTGTGGCGCTCACCTGCACGGCGCCAAACACGCATATGACCATCATTGGCACCAAGGCAGAAGCGACTCTCATCGCTGAAGACGACACGTCTCCATTCGTCCCTCCATTCACGCCTGTCGCGACAGCACTGGAGGTGGGCTGCACGATGTTGGGGCGTGAGCGGAAGACGGCCTAACGGTGTGCGGGACCGTAGCCCAGCTTCATGGAGACGGTTGCGAATGGTCCTCGCCGATACCCCAGGAGCAACAGTGTCCCTAATTTGCTGGGAACTGGCGGTGCGGTCCCCTACGGCACTGCGTAGGATCCTATGGTCTTGGCGTGCATCCGTGCGTCGCTGCGGTGCGGTCCCAGGTCGACGGGCACGTGCACCTTCCGCCGACCACTGGCGACAACATCGATGTACTGTGGAGACCTCACGCCCCACGTGTTGAGCAATTCGGCGGTACGTCCACCCGGCCTCCCCCATGCCCACTATACGCCCTCGCTCAAAGTCCGTCAACTGCACATACGGTTCACGTCCACGCTGTTTGGGAATGCTACCACTGTTAAAGACTGCGATGGAGCTCCGTATGCCACGGCAAACTGGCTGACACTGACGGCAGCGGTGCACAAATGCTGCGCACCTAGCTCCATTTGACAGCCAACACCGCAGTTCCTGGTGTGTCCGCTGTGCCGTGCGTGTGATCATTGCTTCTACAGCCCTCTCGCAGTGTCTGGAGCAAGTTTGGTGGGTCTGACACACTGGTGTCAATGTGTTCTTTTTCCATTTCCAGGAGTGTATTAGCTGAGTTCCATGCGTTTCCCATCCATTTATTCCACTTCCGTTACTCCACTTCCTCCACCTGCTGCCCCTCTCTATCCATCTGCTCCTTCCCCTCTCTCTGTCCAGTTGTTCTACTATAAGCCCATCACCTACAACCCCCTCTATCTCCTTCCCATTCCCTCTAAGTCCATCTGCCTCCCCCTATGTCCATTTTCTTCTCTTGCCTTTCTCGCCCCATCCTTCCTCTCACTCTTTGTCCAAACTGTCCTCTACCCTTTCTCTCCCCATTACCGCCTCTCCTCTCTCTGTTTATCTGCTCCTCCCGTATGTCTGTGTCCACTTCCTCCTTCGCCTTTCGCATCTGTCGATGTCTTCCTCCTACCTTCTCTCTCTCTCTCTCTCTCTGTTTTTCTCTCTCTCCATGTTACCACCCCTACAATAGGAAGCCACTTGTTCTTATCCTATAATATGAGTGCTAAGTTTTGTTGAAATCGCTCCAGCGGTTTGAAAGAAGATTTTTATCGTTGTGTTTGCTTCATTCGCTCATATCACATATATTTCACATATATATGTAATACATTTTGCACATATTTCAACACATATTTCTCTCGTATCTCTAGTGAATTTCGTCCAGCAGTATCCTTTCCCCGCAGCTCAGTGTTTAAGATGTCATTTTTCCTGAATTATCTGTTGCACATTAGAATTTGGTACATGTAAAGTGTGTTGCAAAGTTACTGAGCGCTCTTATTGTCCAGTACTAGATCCAAAATTTCTGGATGTTCGCGCACTGTGGGTTACACTTCTGTTTCACCCCCACCCCACCTCGTCGATAGGTAGGTAGTTCTTACTCCCACGGTGCTCGTCTTCAGACAGTAAGTGATACTTTGCACGAAATTAGGTTGAACTCGATCCAGTGCTTTGGGAGGAGATGCGTAACATACATAAATAAACTTGTATATGTACATTAAAAACAAAGATTCCAAGACTTACCAAGCGGGAAAGCGCCGGCAGACAGGCACATGAACAAAACACACAAACACACACACAGAATTACGAGCTTTCGCAACTGGCAGTTGCTTCGTCAGGAATGCACTTTTCCCTTGTCAGTACGTAACTTGTTATTATGGACTGTCATGAACAATACATACTAATGTGTGATACAGACATGGATCGCATAATGTATTACGTAAGCACGACAAATATGTATGATATCATTCAGTCTATGTGCATGGATGGTTGGAAACCTTGCCTAACCCAGATGATAACACTGTAATGTCCTGTGCTTGGCTTGAAGAAAGACAGTCTTAATGGTGAGCATGTTGCAGAAATTGTTGTCATATGTGTTCCGGACTTAAAGTACTGGGAACTGGACCGAGGTCCTTCCACACCTAAATCAACAGAGCAAACTTTTTTAACATTTTTCTTTTTTTATTTGTCAATTGTCCACTTAACCACTTTTTTTAAACTCTCACTTTACCTCTTTTTCAGGGACACTTTTCAGGGACACACTTTACCGCTTTCTTTAATTTCAGATTACACTTATTAAAAAAAAAAGTACGAAGTCGGAATGAGTACTACATGGCAATACCACTTTCTTACTTCTCTCTCTCTCTCTCTCTCTCTCTCTCTCTCTCTCTCTCTCTCTCTCTCTCTCTCTATATATATATATATATATATATATATATATATATATATATATATATGGGCCATTAAAATTACTACACCACGAAGATGACGTGCTACAGACGCGAAATTTAACCGACAGGAAGAAGGTGCTATGACACGCAAATGATTAGGTTTTTAGAGCATGCACACAAGGTTGGCACCGGTGGTGATATCTACAACGTGGTGACACGAGGAAAGTTTCCAACCGATTTCTCATACACAAACAGCAGTTGACCGGTGTTGCCTGGTGAAATGTTGTTGTGACGCCTCGTATAAGGAGGAGAAATGCATACCATCACGTTTCCAACTTTGATAAAGGTCGGATTGTAGCCTATCGCGATTGTGGTGTGCTCAACGACGAACCTGGGTGCACGTATGGCAAAACGTCATTTTTTCGGATGAATGCAGGTTCTGTTTACAGCATCATGATGGTCGCATCAGTGTTTGGCGAGATCGCGGTGAACGCACATTGGAAGCGTGTATTCGTCATCGCCATACGGGAGTATCACCCGGCGGGATGGTATGGGGTGGCATTGGTTACACTTCTCGGTCACCTCTTGTTCACATTGACGGTACTTTGAACAGTGGACGTTACATCTCAGATGTGTTACCACCCGTGGCTCTACCCTTCATCAGATCCGTGTGAAACGGTACATTTCAGCAGGATAATGCACGACCGCATGTTGCAGCTCCTGTACGGGCCTTTCTGGATACAGAAAATGTTCGACTGCTGCCATGGCTAGCACATTCTCCAGATCTCTCTCCAATTGAAAACGTCTGGTCAATAGTGGCCGAGCAACTGGTTCGTCACGATACGCCAATCACTACTCTTGATGAACTGTGGTAACGTCTTGAAGCTGCATGGGCAGCTGTACCTGTACACGCCATCCAAGCTCTGTTTGACTCAATGCCCAGGAGTATCAAGGCCGTTATTACGGCAAGAGGTGGTTGTTCTGGGTACTGATTTCTCAGAATCTATGCACCCAAATTGCGTGAAAATGAAATCACATGTTAGTTCTAGTATAATATATTTGTCCAATGAATACCCGTTTATCATCTGCATTTCTTCTTGGTGTAGCAATTTTAATGGCTAGTAGTGTACAACAGCGTAAAGAGATTTTTGACGAAAAGACATTGAGGCAGTTATACCATCAACGCACCAGGTTGAAGTTACTGCTTTGTGAAAAACTGCGTGAAAAAGTCCGTAACTGGTTGCTCCACATCCTCATCCGACAGGTATAGTCTTCCCTTCAAGGCCTTCTCTTAAGAGTCCGAAGGTGTAAGAACCGCATGGGGAGAGGTCTTTACTATAGGGCGAGTGCTCGAGTTTCTTCTACAGGAGGTTCCATAACTTCTATGATACGACATTTGCGACATGCCGACGTGGGTTATAATGAAGAAGCAGCTTCCACGGTCGCAGCATTCTGTAACGGTGGTTTTCGGTACTCATGCTGCTTCTTACACGTTCTTAATTCTCCGATGGATGTCTATCGGTGCTTGTCCTGCTGCAGCAAAGAACAAAAATAAAAGCGCGTTGGTTCTGTTTAGTCGCGTTTGATACTAATGTCCTCACAGTTCATGTTTCCGCATTTACCGCACTCACCGTGAAAAGACGCGAAAGCCACACTAGTATCTTGCCTACAGGTCGGTGCTTATATGCCCTCATTGGAGCAGTGGTACGTTCACATACGCTGCAGCAACTTCCTCAGATTAAAATTTTCTGATCGTCCCTTATATCTTTCACTTTCATTACGCGACAACTAGTTCGCCTCTAATTTCATTTGGGTGATAGTGGTCGTCTGATCCCTCTGGATCCCCCCCCCCCCCTCCACCACCTTTGGCTACGTCCTGGACTCACTTATCTGGGAAGCTATTCCATTTGTTCCATTAACGGTCTGCAGACGACCCCACCGCCTACATCATCTACATCTACATCTACATTTACACTCCGCAAGCCACCGAACGGTGTGTGGCGAAGGGCACTTTACGTGCCACTGTCATTACCTCCCTTTCCTGTTCCAGTCGCGTATGGTTCGCGGGAAGAACGACTGTCGGAAAGCCTCCGTGCGCGCTCGAATCTCTCTAATTTTACATTCGTGATCTCCTCGGAAGGTATGAGTAGGGGGAAGTAATATATTCGATACCTCATCCAGAAACACACCCTATCGAAACCTGGACAACAAGCTACACCGCGATGAAGAGCGCCTCTCTTGCAGAGTCTGCCGCTTGAGTTTGCTAAACATCTCCGTAAAGCTATCACGCTTACCAAATTACCCTGTGACGAAACGCGCCGCTCTTCTTTGGTTCTTCTCTATCTCCTCTATTAACCCGACCTGGTACGGATCCCACACTGATGAGCAATACTCAAATATAGGTCGAACGAGTGTTTTGTAAGCCACCTCCTTTGTTGATGGGCTACATTTTCTAAGGACTCTCTCAATGAATCTCAACCTGGCACCCGCCTTACCAACAATTAATTTTATGTGATCATTCCACTTCAAATCGTTCCGCACGCATACTCCCAGATATTTTACAGAAGTAACTGCTACCAGCGTTTGTTACGCTATTATATAATCATACAATAAAGGATCCTTCTTTGTATGTATTCGCAATACATTACATTTTTCTATGTTAAGGGTCAGTTGCCACTACCTGAGCCAAGTGCCTATCCGCTGTAGATCTTCCTGCATTTCGCTGCAATTTTCTAATGCTGCAACTACTCTGTATACTACAGCATCATCCGCGAAAATCCGTATGGAACTTCCGACAATATCTACTACGTCTGTCCACAGTCGTTCCTTTTAATGTGTGTCAGGG
Organism: Schistocerca gregaria; assembly: GCF_023897955.1. NCBI lineage: Eukaryota > Metazoa > Arthropoda > Insecta > Orthoptera > Acrididae > Schistocerca > Schistocerca gregaria. The sequence goes on from NC_064927.1 coordinate 428,215,533, forward strand.
CGCTGATGACGCCGACGTTGAGGGCCAATAAGCCCCAACACACACACACACACACACACACACACACCCACACACACACACACACACACACACACACACACACACACGCCAGAGGTTACTTTAACTTCTGTAGACGTCTTTCCATTGAGAACAACATGCTGTGTTCCGTTTGCTAAAAACTCTTCAATCCATTCACACAGCTGGTCCTATATTCTGTAGGCTCTTACTTATTTTATAAGGCGACAGTGCGGAACTGTATAGAACGCCTTCCGGAAGTCAAGGAAAATGGCATCTACCTGGGAGCCTATAACTAATATTTTCTGGGTCTCGTGAACAAATAAAGCGAGTTAGGTCTCACACGATCGCTGTTTCCGGAATACATGTTGATTTCTACAGAGTAGATTCTGGGTTTCCAGGAATGACATGATACGCGAGAAAGAAACATGTTCTAAAATTCTAGAACAGATTGATGTCAGAGATATAGGCCTATAGCTTTGCGCATCTGCTCGACGACCCTTCTTGAAAACTAGAACTACCTGTGCTCTTTTCCAATCATTTGGAACCTTCCGTTTCTCTAGAGACTTGCGGTACACGGCTGTTTGAATGGGGCAAGTTCTTTCAAGTACTCTTTGTAGAATCGAATTGTTATCCCGTCAGGTCCAGAGGACTTTCCTCTGTTGAGTAATTAAAGTTGCTCTTCTATTCCTTGGACACTTATTTCGATGTCAGCCATTTATTTGTTCGTTCAAGGATTTAGAGAAGGAACAGTAGTGCTGTCTTCCTCTGTGAAACAGCGTTTGAAAAAGGTGTTTATTATTTCAGCTTTACGCGTGTCATCCTCTGTTTCAATGTCACTATCATCCCATAGTGTCTGGATACGCTGTTTCGAGCCGCTTAGTGATTTAACGTAAGACCTGGAACTTCCTAGGATCTTCTGTCAAGTCGGTACATAGAATTTTATTTTCGAATTCACTGAACGCTTCACGCATAGCCCTGCTTACGCTAACTTTGACATCGTTTAGCTTCTGTTTGTCTGAGAGGTTTTGGCTGGGTTTAAATTTGCAGTGAAGCTCTCTTTGCTTTAGCAGTAATTTCCCAACTTTGTTGTTGAACCACGGTGGGTTTTTTCCGTCCCTCACAGTTTTACTCGGCACGTACCAGTCTAAAAAGCGTTTTACGATAACCTTGAACTTTTTCCATAAACACTCAACATTGTCAGTGTCGGAACAGAAATTTTCGTTTTGGTGTTTGGTAGTCTGAAATCTGCCTCCTATTACCCTTGCTAAACAGGTAAACCTTCCTCTCTTTTTTAATATTCCTATTTACTTCCATATTTAGGGATGCTGCAACGGCCTTATGATCACTGACTCCCTGTTCTGCCCTTACAGAGTCAAAAAGTTCGGGTCTGTTTTTTATCAGTAAGTCCAAGATGTTGTCTCCACAAGTCGGTTCTCTGTTTAATTGCTCGAGGTAATTTTCGGATAGTGCACTCAGTATAATGTCACTTGATGCTCTGTCCCTACCACCCATCCTAAACATCTGAGTCCCAGTCCATATGAAGGTGCACCAAAATAGAAGACCGGACGAGGACTGATGACTGAAGCAAGTGTTTTAAGTTGCCCCTGGACATAAACAACAGTAACGTACTGCTGTGCGCATACAAATAGACGACAATGTGAAACATTTTGCAATGCATGGTGTCACTATAGCGTATGCGTTGCCAAACGGGCATTACATTTCATTAATGTTTATTTACTCTGCACAATTATAGCTGCAGCCAAATTTATTGCATATTTCATACGTAGGCAATTTATACCCTTTAATGTGACGACTTATTTTATAAGACCCGATAAATGTTATTCCGATGCTGACACGTCATTTAAGCGGGTCGGTCATTCTCTGAGGCTTCAGTAAGCATTTGAGAATGACTGCAATGCCGAAATCGTGATCGTATGAAATAAATGAATAAAAATTTACAGTCAAATGGCGAAAATTTCTTTCAAAAACTTCTACATGACTGTGGTCATCCGACAGAGGATTTCTAAAAAATCGTCCTCAATAAACATTTTCTAAATTGGCGTAACAACATGTCACGACAACACTGTTGGCTTTCTACCAACCTTCTCATTGACTTCCTTTGGTCATCTCTGTTGCCACGCGGGATTGTCCGAGCGGTCTGAGGCGCTGCAGTCGTGGACTGTGCGGATGGTCCCGGCGGAGGTTCGAGTCTTCCCTCGGGCATGGGTGTGTGTGTTTGTCCTTAGGATAATTTAGATTAAGCTTGTTGACTGATGACCTTAGCAGTTAAGTTCCATAAGATTTCACACACATTTGAACATTTGAACAATTCGTCATCTCTGTTAAACTCTCGTTAATGCTACATGACCGTAGCAGCATGCCTCTGATCTCGTTCATCGTATGCTGACATCTTACGTGATTGATACTCCTTATGCAGCAATAGCGGCATAGGATTGTTCACACTAGCTCCGCGTTTGCAATTTTCAGATGCACCACACAATTCCAAAATAATCTACGCCATATATTGGCACTCAGTACAGCTCATCTTACCTTTTGATCCTACATCACTCCACTTCACTGTTACTTATAAATATTAAATAATAAATATTAAAATGTTATGACGTGCTATAGATTTTCAAATGGTTCAAATGGCTCTGAGCACTATGGGACTTAACATCTGTAGTCATCAGTCCCCTAGAACTTAGTACTACGTAACCCGAACTAACCTAAGGGTATCACACACATCCATGCCCGAGGCAGGATTGGAACCTGCTACCAGAGCGCGGTTCCAGACTGTAGCATAGAGATTTTCGCCATTAATCATGTAATGGTGTACTATCGGCTTATTATATCGCATATGCACACAAACTGTACACAGCTGCCATCTATCATGCAAACCGGATATTCTCAACTCATTCTGCATTTTATTAGGATCATTTAGTGATGGCATTTCTCTGTGCACTTACTCAGGAACAAAATAAATCGTTTCATGCTTCCTTTCGCACGCTGGATAATGAATTACGTTAAAAATTCACACAGTTTTATATCCATAAGAAATTCGTCGATTCACCCGACTACATCAGAAGAGACTCGATAATTGTCTGTTGGCCGCTAATGTGGTACAGTATCGATGCCCATCGGAAATACACTCCTGGAAATGGAAAAAAACTACATTGACACCGGTGTGTCAGACCCACCATACTTTCTCCGGACACTGCGAGAGGGCTGTACAAGCAATGATCACACGTACGGCACAACGGACACACCAGGAACCGCGGTGTTGGCCGTCGAATGGCGCTAGCTGCGCAGCATTTGTGCACCGAAGCCGTCAGTGTCAGCCAGTTTGCCGTGGCATACGGAGCTCCATCACAGTCTTTAACACTGGTAGCATGCCGCGACAGCGTGGACGTGAACCATATGTGCAGTTGGCGGACTTTGAGCGAGGGCGTATAGTGGGCATGCGGGAGGCCGGGTGGACGTACCGCCGAATTGCTCAACACGTGGGGCGTGAGGTCTCCACAGTACATCGCTGTTGTCGCCAGTGGTCGGCGGAAGGTGCACGTGCCCGTCGACCTGGGACCGGACCGCAGCGACGCACGGATGCACGCCAAGACCGTAGGATCCTACGCAGTGCCGTAGGGGACCGCACCGCCACTTCCCAGCAAATTAGGGACACTGTGGCTCCTGGGGTATCGGCGAGGACCATTCGCAACCGTCTCCATGAAGCTGGGCTACGGTTCCGCACACCTCTGGTGATCGTCGAGGGGACACTGAATAGTGCACGGTACATCCAAACCGTCATCGAACCCATCGTTCTACCATTCCTAGACCGGCAAGGGAACTTGCTGTTCCAACAGGACATTGCACATCCGCATGTATCCCGTGCCACCCAACGTGTTCTAGAAGGTGTAAGTCAACTACTCTGGCCAGCAAGTTCTCCGGATCTGTCCCCCATTGAGCATGTTTGGGACTGGATGAAGCGTCGTCTCACGCGGTGTGCACGTCCAGCACGAACGCTGGTCCAACTGAGGCGCCAGGTGGAAATGGCATGGCAAGCCGTTCCACAGGACTACATCCAGCATCTCTATGATCGTCTCCATGGGAGAATAGCAGCCTGCATTGCTGCGAAATGTGGATATACACTGTACTAGTGCCGACATTGTGCATGCTCTGTTGCCTGTGTCTATGTGCTTGTGGTTCTGTCAGTGTGATCATGTGTTGTATCTGACCCCAGGAATGTGTCAATAAAGTTTCCCCTTCCTGGAACAATGAATTCACGGTGTTCTTATTTTAATTTCCAGGAGTGTATATTAAGACAGAAACCATCTTTTCACTGACATCTACTGTTTGCACGATAATATGTGTGAATAAAGGGAGTTATGCTTTTCGTGTGTAGTATTCCGTGAACACATATTTATTTATTGATAAGAGTGTTTTCTAATAGAAACGTCATAATGTTCGAACTGTAAAACATGTTGTAGGCTCCGGTAAACGTTATTGGTTATGTAACAAAAGGAACCACTGTTTTGTAGATATTTGCCAGACTTACCAACTTTCTTATAACTCTCCATTCGCTTTCCAGACTCAGGTGAATACATAAATTGATAAATGTACGTGTGTAACAACCATGATTTTCTTCTTCTTCTACAGGGTCGGGCCCTCTAGAACGCTTTGTGTTTGGCAAACCTAGCACGAGGAGCATTCCTTTGGTGATTAAGAGAGTGAAGTGCAGCTCGTCACCAACAGTTTTCTCGGAAGGATGTAACTACTGCGTTTGCGAGGATAAAAACAGCGGTCCCGTGTGCACAAACTGGCCTTGCACGGATTCACGAAGAAGTGAGTAACCTTCATTTTTTAAGTTAAATGTAAACTGCAAGTAGTATCTTGATCATATATGATACAAATAGCCTATCAGGTGCTCAGTAACTTACTGTCTGGCGCTGTAATGTGTTCTGGTTTTGCGGAGTATACTGAATGAGAGTTTCTCTCGAGGTGACTAACGTTCATTCGGACCTGTACGATTTTTGAGGCATCACTACCCGTTACTTCATGATGGTGGAGAGCTATTGCTTCACGCGACACACAAAATACATTCTTCGATGTTTTGGCCACGAGTTACGAAAGGTTTGAAACACACAAGATATAAAAATGCTCTCTACGCCACAAGCAGAATTTCTGAGACGCAGTATTGTATTTGTCGTTTTCGGCTGGAGCCCACATTTGATGGGTTTTACATTATGACTTAGACCTTATAAAAGTATGAGTTGTGGCGAAATGGGGGACATTCGTCCCATTAAATAAACAAACTGGCCAGCTGCCCTAGCCCAATTTAATGACACATATGCAAAATAATTACTCACTTGGGCTCTTGTTTTGTTTATTTAGACTGAAATTAATGGGATAAAGCTGTCATTACAATTATTATAATTTGTAGCCAAGATGGACACAGGGTAGTGCACTTGTACCCACGTTTACTAAGTGTTTGTTAATGGTCAAGTGCTTTTAATCTGGTGTGACAACAGTCATTTTAATGAAGATGATTTGTGACCCAAAAGTGCCATCCAATTTCGCTCACTGGTGCTGTGTGCTGCTATTGATCCCACACTCTAAGCCCATCCACCCTTGGGGTCGCTAGCATCATGAGAGGGGACTTATCATTCGTAGTCTCCACCTCCCTCGAACAACCATACGACCACGAAGTGCAAGAATTCATCCACCTCTCCAAGGAGAATAAAAAGTGGATGACTGTTATTATTATTATTTTAATTTATCATTCAGCACTATTTTTTCTGGTGTGGACTACTGATGATGATGCAGTCAGCCAGAACGATTTGTTGGAGCCATTCGATTTTCCGCAGCACGTACAGTCGTGGACAAAAAGAGCGAGACTCCTCGCCTTTTCGTTATGCTGATCCGTACAGCTTTAAAGTTTGCTACACAGCATAACAGGCAAAGAGACGAAGTTCTGCCAACATACTATGCACAAGCCTGAAATTGAGAAACTATCCGAACTTTGTCAGACTGTTTTCAACTATGTTTAAGACTATATTAATACTGATTAGTGTGTTAAACACAACACGTAAATGTAAGATATAAATGAAAGAAGAAACGCTAATTAGTATGAACTGCACTAATAAAAATGAATTTCAGCTTATCCAGATAAAATAACTGTTTTATTAAGTCAAATTACCTCAGATCGTTACGAATTAGCAAAATATTATGCGCATTCGGACGCGAAACTGTCTGTGTCAACATTCGGACCAATCGTACTGGATTACCGTTGCGTAAATTTTCCTTACATAAACAGCCGTATCTTTGATTGCCCTCTCATAGAAGCTCACTTTTATACACCACCAAGGGACCGTATACCGCAGTAAGTACGATACATTTCCGCTTATTATATGTACCCGTACTCGAGGAAAACGGGTTGTAAGGGTTGGGTAGACAGACAGAAGGTCAAGAAAGTGAGACTAGTAGGGTTCCATTTTTACCTATTTAGCTGACTAAATCCTAGCAACGAAAATAGCAAGGAGGACCGCATAAATAATTCCCCCTACTCTTTATTCGAAATGTTCTAGTTGTAGTAGATACATCAGCATACCAATCGTAAATACGCTGTCGATCCAAATCACGTTTACAGGAAAGCAAATAAAATCCATTTGTCTATACATGTAGTAATTCACATCCTAGTATTAATGCCACCACGTTTTAGAAGTGTGATCATTCCCATAGCTTAACAAACACTTCGGCTAATGAACGGTTCCTGGCTGTGGCGAGTCTAATGGAGAATTAGAAACATTGTAGAATACGTTTGGCAGCTGTGTCACCTTTTATTTCCTGGGGTGGTGCAGAATTATTCTACTAAATTTACTCGCTAATAACAGTATTTGGTATTTCGATAAACATCCTGAATGATTGTCACATTAGCGGTGACATAAAGGTAGAAGTTACATGTTTTTGAGTCCAGAAAGCTCTATGCAACAGAAACTGAAGATCATTTTGCCATTTTCATTGCGAAATTGGCATCTTATTCATGTCTGTGGTAATAATAGAGGTTTGTGTGCTTGGGCTGTCTGCTAGCGTAGTGAAAGGTGTTTTTGTTATTGCAAGTGATGTCAGGTTTGTTTTCGGTTCGATGGAGGCAGATATACTATCAATAAAGCAATTTTATGAATTTCTCGCTCTCCCAACACGTTTTTTTGCTACCTTTATTCTGTATCGGCACCCTGTGGATGTCAATATGAAACTTTTGTAGAATTTCATACTTGTTACTGCCTACTTTTTGCGTTTCTGTCAATAATTGAATTGATTTTTAAATGAATTTCATTAAGAATATTCACGCATTCCTCAATTTGCACTCTTTCATGGTAGGTCAGCAACGGTAATCGAGTATGACTGGTCTGAACATTCACACAGACCGTTTCACGGACACATGTGCATAATATTTTGCTAATTCGTATCGATCTGGGTTACTTTGTCTTATTAAAACAGTAATGTTATCTCGATAAGATGAATTTATTTTTATTAGTTCAGTTCATACTAATTAGTGTTTCTACTTTCATTTATATCTTATAATTACGTGTTGTATTTAATTCAATAATCAACATTAATATAGTCTTAGACATGATTGTAAACAGTCTGACAAAGTTCGGATAGTTTTTCAATTTCACGCTTGTGCATAGCATGTTAGTAGCACTTCGTCTCCTTACTGTTATGCTGTGTGGCAGACTTTAAAGCTGTGCGGATCAGCTTAACGAAAAGGCGAGGGGTTTCGCTCGTTTTGTCCACGACTGTACATGGTTTACTAACATATTTCCACCACCTGTTTCGTCCAACTTTGAGCCTTCAGTGTGGCAGCAGCGGCGGTCCACCAACAACATACCGGTATCGCACAACAACATTATGGAACTCTTCTTTTATCACCATGAGTTCTTACTATCATAGGCACTGCAAACACCACCTGTGTAGTCACAATGGCATGCATCACGTATTAAAGCCTCTCTGTTCAAAGTTACATGCAGACTAGTTGTGACTACGAGTGACTGTGTAGTTGCATGTATATTCTCTGGTCGTGACTTCAACACTCTGAAAGTGATGGAACATCCTCAAGCTTGCAGCAAGAATTTTATGCTTTCATTATACGAGTGGTGTCAGTTACATGACAATTTCTTAAAGCTTGCGTATCTATGCAATGGTCAAACAAGCCCCCCTCCACCCACCATGTTACTGGGTTGTCACAAAGTGTTTGTTAGAGTTATTCATGAACATCGAAAAACAATTAAAATTTAATTTAATAGGGATAGGTTTGAGTACATTTCTTTCCAGGAATCAAGATCAGAAACTTTAACTTTCAGTGTGCTAGAATGACCATTTTGGGTGATGGGATTATGTGTATGTATATTTTGGTAAGATGTAGCATGTCCTTTCAAACCCAACGAATTTGATCTCTTAGGATAATGTTGTCACTAAAACTTTTGATATGTATTGTGATGCTATACACAGCATTTATGGCGTGACATCACTATGTTCTGTGGTCAAAGAAATGCTATCATACCCACCCCACAATGTATCCAAAATCTAAAGAGAAATTATCTGTAAAAATATGTCCACTATTTCAAATATATTTGCATCAGCGATGTAGCTTGGTCAGCAGTGTTACTTGCACAAAGAAAAATGTTAGTGTCTCCTTTACCGAATGACTCGACACATACCCACACACACACACACACACACACACACACACACACACACACACACACACACACACACATATATATATATATATATATATATATATATATATATATATATATATATATATATATATATTGTGATTTTTACTCCTGTGTACAACAGACCCTAGCGGTTGGTCAATGAGATGGTATGTTTCACATTCTAGAGACAATTTATTCATACTTCAATACAGAGACTGAGGTCTAATACGCGCTGTACAATGCAGCCACAGTTAAGGTACACATAGTTTCACCCTAAAGGGAGGTACTGTTCATCATATGACGTGCCCTAGCACCCTCTCCTGCCACAGAAATTGGTAATGTTGTGTCTGATTCACTTCCCATAGCTGTCTCACCTTGTAATGGATGTGACACAACGTTGTACACAATGGTTCTGTATTCGAATTGAGAGCTTCCCGACATGAGGTTTACTTACGAAATGGCAAATGGCAATGGGCTGAGGGCAACACGTTTGTAGTGTCTGGAGACCTATCCCCACTGACAACAATCACAGCAATCAATGTTTGCAACAGTGTTTCGCGGTTTGTCTGAGACAGGCTCGTTTCAGGAAGCAGGAAATCATGAAGCAGTTATCAGAAGTGTCCAGAGACCAGACTTGGAGGAAACTGTGATTAACACTGTGGAAGGCGATCACTGTGTCAGTACCAAGTACTTCTCCTGCCAGTACAGAGTAAGCCAGACGACCGTGTGGAACATTCCTCATGACAATTATTACTACATTACAGTGTGTGTAGGGCTTATCAAGATCAGTTTTGACACTGGTTTCTTCACTATGCATACAGGGTTCCAGGATGTGTGTCATCCATCCCATTCACAGATGAAGCCACCTTTATCTGGAGTGGTATCTTCAAGTTTCATAACTGTCATCTGTGGGAAGAACCCCATGGTGTGATGACGTTGCAGCCAGAATGTGTTGTGGACCATGATAACTGGCGACCACATCACCTAGCAGGCCGAAACTATCGGCATTTCTTATGGGAGGCCTCACCTCCCCTGCTGGAAGAGGTGACACTGATGATTCTAAGGGTTATGTGGCTGCTACATGTTGGTGCTCTAGCCCAATTCACCATTTATGTCTGGACGCGTCTCAGTCGTGTCTTTCCTGGTCTATGGATCAGATGAGGGATCCGAGTTGCAAGGCCTGCTCAGTCAATGGATCTAAACCCACGTGATATGTGTTTAAGGGGCCATTTCATAAGTATCAAGCATTCAGAGCCCATTCCAAATGTGGAGACACTGGGGCAGTGTATTCATGGTGCCTTTCACAGTATGAATTTGCGAGACAGAACATGATAAAACCTGTACATGCATGTGCTGAGGCACATGGAAACCATCTTCAACACAAAGTGCAACTGTTGCTGCAGGGTACAGTGGTAATTAGACCGCAGTCACTGTATCATTGTGTAACTGAATAAATTGTCTGTACTAAGGAAACCATGTATTTTTGGACATGCATTCATTAGACCTTTTTTGATACGCATTCCTCTCATTGATCAATCCTTAGAGTTTGTACGTGGTCAGAATATCACCCTGAATACATTATTATAGATTCTTTTTGTGTGTTGTAATGTAGCCTTTTCATCTTTGACAATAGACTTGCTACTGTAAAACTGGAAACGAAAAAAAAAATACACACACACACATAAAACGAAAAAACTACAAAGAACGAAACTTGTCTAACTTGAAGAGGGAAACCAAATGGCGCTATGGTTGGCCCACTAGATGCCGCTGCCACAGGTCAAACGGATATCAACTGAATTTTTTAAAATAGGAACCCCCATTTTTTTACATTTTCATGTGGTACATAAAGAAATACGAATGTTTTAGTTGGACCACTTTTTTTGCTTTTTGATAGATGGCGCTGTAATAGTCATAAACATGTGGCTCACAATTTTAGACGAACAGTTGGTAACAGGTAGACTTTTTAAATTAGAATACAGAACATAGTTACGTTTGAACATTATATTTCGGTTGTTCCACAGCTGATACATGTACACCTGACAGCAAAAAAAGTGGGTCACTGCCGAATACAACCAACATAATGTAGCTGTGTTGCAGGTCCTCTAAACACCAAAACCCCATGGGGTACAGTCGTTTGACTACACACAATGGGTACCGCAAGAGACTACCAGAGACCAAAGGTCTTTATGGCAGTCAGTCTAAGCGTCAACTAATATCATCATACAAAACATATTAGAAAACACGTTCTTAGTTATGAGACACCCCATAAAACTCATAAACTAATCTTAATTACAACAAGTGACATTCCAAAAGTTCTGAGAAAACGGATTATTTTACATAATCGTACAGTTAATCCTTAGTAAAAATTAAATACTTGAGACAATATACAGAGTTAAAAAGCTGTACTGCAATTAGAAAAAAAGTTTTTTCAACAATGTGCTGAACGTCATTCAACGGCGAGTGGCTCTGGAAACTGGATATTGGACGAGCCAGTAAAAAATCGCGATTAACAGCAACGAGCACTCTACGGAAATCTCATCATTAACAGCGAATCACCAGTAATATCATTGTTCTCATAACACATGTACACAAATTTGAAATTTAAATGACATGAACAACTTCGTCGTTGTGGACCTGGATTCAAACCCAGCACCTATAGCAATTGCTAACTATGCTAAGCTTTGTTTGTGCCTTATTGCGACCCGATTACTAGGCATAAAGAGACGTGAAGTATAGTCATTTGCACCAGTATCCGTTATCAATTCATATCCTGAAAATAAACGACGAAAATGTTTGTACTGAACTGGGAATCCTGTCATATCAGTTATCTTCCTGGTAACTAACCTCAACGATCTTTAATATGGTGTCATTCACAAGGAACAATGTATGCTCATGTTTAAAATTGAAATGCCATCATGTAAAGCTTGTAACAGGTATTCGAACCCAGCATCTAATCGGATTGTTAACGAAGTACGTAAAATCAGAAGTTAATTGTCAAATGTTTTCACAAATAGCGAGATGTTGGAGCCTTAAATGACGATAGAATTGTTTTCGCCTGACTGGGATTCGAACCCAGCTTCTAGCGCTGTCGTTTTCTAGCCAGGAACAGACGATAAATAGCTATTGTTGGTTCACCAGTAGCGAAATGTGAACATGTTTAGCTAGACATCAGACGACGAAAAGTTCTGTGCTGAATGAAATTCAAATCTCGCACACGTGGTCATAAAGACACTTTAAATGTCAATTTCTTTTCCAATAATAGCTAGGAGTGCCATGTTTATACTTTCAATGATGTGATGGAAAATACTTTGCTGGATAGAAGTTGAATCCACAACATATAGTCGTTGGTAATCACAACGAACACAACCTCAAACCCAAATCCGTTTTCGCCAATAGGATGGCAAGGAGTGTTTGACTTGAAAAGATGTAAGGAAACTTTTGATCTTGTAATGTTTTGATAAAAAGCTCATCCTGTGGCTGTGAGTTGAAACGAACACGTTACAGCTCGCACTGCACCAAGAGACTTTGAAAATGCAATTATTTTTCACTAGTTGTTCGGAGTTCATATGCTAGGGCTTGAAATGAAATAACGAATATTTTGTGCTGATCAGGATTCGAAAGCAGATAGGTGCCTTTCGAGGAGGCCTATGCTAATTAGTTTGAAAGTATCTACACATGGTATAAATGAAATCAAAATATAATATTTAACAAACTGTATATTCCAAAGAAACCCACTTGAATAAAAAAGGCAACTCAAAGGAAATCTAACCCATATTGTACCATTTTTGTTTGCCACGCGATCTTCCACTAGCTCCCAATGAGGAAAAATGAAGTAAAAGAAGACATAACAAAGCATTTTAAGAACTCTAACATTTTGTCCAGAATCCCTCGTTATTTTGTACTTCTATCAAGCGTCTTGGCATAGAATGTATAAGCCGTCGGACGTAACAGCCTGAAGAAGCAACTTCCTCCCAGGCTTCCAGGGCGCAGTCCCAAACAGCGTCCGCAGTAGTTGGTTAGTTGCGTGGCCAGTTCTCTGTTAATGTTCTGGCGACCTCAGCCCACATGTTTTCCATGGGGTTCATATCAGCCGCCCGTGGCGGCCAGTCCATGACGTTCACGCCAAACGTGCAGAGCCGCTGCTGAACAGACGCAGACTTGTGAGTGGGAGAATGGTCCTCTTGCAATGTGACGGCCCCTTCTTCGTACAGCATTCGCACTGACGGAAGCATTACATTTTCCTGCATGTGGGCATACTGCACGCTGTTCAGAGTTTCGTCTATCCTACCCCAGCAGGTAACAGATAGCCGGCCACTTATTCTCGTCGTGGTTACATATTCGCGTCAATGGAGAGTCCCTTGCGGCCTGTAAACGATTTGTGGACCGTCGTTACTGGTGGAAAACATCTTCTCATCAGTGAAAATGATGTTGTCCCACGACGACCTCAGATGGAGCACCGCAAATACTAGCCGGTATAAGACGTTGTCTTTGCTGAGCTCTTGAGTCACTGGAGCCGGGGAAGTTGGTCTCCCGCCGGAACTGCTTCGCGTTCAGAAAGGAATTTTCTATGCTCCTAGACACTGGGTCTCTGTCTTCCTGCTGTGAGCTCACTCTCTTCCTGCCTGAGCCAGGAGCCCTGTTGGTGGTACCTCTTTCAAGGCAGATCGTCCACCATCTCGTTGCAATGGTACGTGGTACGCCATACCGTCTGCCAGCTTCTCTGATGGAACATCCTCCTTCTTAAATGAGAGTGACGACTCTGTCACAATTAGACCTCTCCCAGTGACTCATTGCGGCAGACAGCCTGATGTGTATTTCTGCTTGCCGCTCTTATACTGATGTCAGGACAGGAGGTAAACATATTTACGTTAAACGGAGTGGTAGAGGCAGAGGCATGCCCGGGCTGTTGCCCCACCAACACCACCGCCAGCTCGCTCAATTCCGTTTCGCCTCGGCCAGCCTGGCTGGCCCATAGCTCAAGAGCGGCGTCTAGTACAGACCCGGGCCGCAAGGGGCGATCACCCCTTTAAGTATCAAAACCTCCCCAAGTCAGTAGTATAAACTAACGCAGCTACAGCTATTATGCTATAACATGTGCAGGCACACCTACAGTTGACGATTCATTCAAATATTTGACGGACAATACGTTCAATAATACATTCATTTTAAACATAGCTACCACAAAATATTTCACCTAGCTAGCAATAGCATGACGCACGAAACAAGCTTTGCTTGTTTAACAATGGCTTCCCGTTCTTGGTTTGCATCCGGATGCAGAACGAAGACGTTGGCCATGTTATTTAAAGTACAACTTTGTGTACAAGTAACTGTTGATGAGTAATGTGAACAATGATATTACTTGTGATTCGCTGTTAATGTTGCGATTTCCGTAGAGTGCTTCCTGCCGTGAATAACGTTTTAACTGCTTAGTATTACTTAAAGTTGATGCGAAACCACTTCCCATTGAACGTTGAACGACGTTCAGCATATGTTGGGTAAACCTTTTAGACAGCAAAGAACTTGTTTCCAATTGCCATACAATTTTATAAATCCATATACTGTCTCAGATATTTAATTGTGCCTAGGGATTACTGAACGATTTATGTGACAAATTTAGTTGTCCCATACCGTTTGAAATGTCACTTATTGTATTTAACTTTAGTTTACAAACGTTAAGGACTGTCTGATCTCTTCTGTACTATTGTGGTGTTACTTTACATCTGGAAGGACTGTCATAAAGACTGGTGTTCTCTAGTAGTCTCTAGCGGTACCCATTGTATATCTTACGACGACTGTACTGTGGAGGGTTACGACTATGTGCAACACAGATATGCTATGTTGGTTGCATACATTCAGGTGTAGTCTACACATTGGAATTCAGGTGTGACCCACTTTTTTGCTGTCGAGTGTACCTTTGTGAACTTATCATTTCAGAGAACGCATGCTGCTACAGCGTGATTACCTGTAAATACCACATTAATGCAATAAATGCTCAAAATGATGTCCGTCAACCTCAATGCACTTGGCAATACGCGTAATGACATTCCTCTCAACAGCGGGTAGTTCGCCTTCTGTAATGTTTGCACATGCATTGACAATGCGCTGAGGCATGTTGTCAGGCGTTGTCGGTGGATGACGATAGCAAATGTCCTTCAACTTTCCCCACAGAAAGAAATCCGAGGACGTCAGATCCGGTGAATGTGCGGGCTATGGTATGGTGCTTCAACGACCAATCCACCTGTCATGGAATATGCTGTTCAGTACCGCTTCAAATGCACGGGAGCTATGTGCTGGACATCCATCATGTTGGAAGTACATCGCTATTCTGTCGTGCAGTGAAACATCTTATAGTAACATTGGTAGAACATTACGTAGGAAATCAGCATACATTGCACCATATAGATTGCCATCGATAAAATGGGGGCAAATTATCCTTCCTCCCATAATGCCGCACCATACATTAACCCTCCAAGGTCGCTGATGTTCCACTTGTCGCAGCTATCGTGGATTTTCCGTTCCCCAATGGTGCGTATTATGCCGGTTTACATTACCGTTGTTGGTGAATGAAGCTTCGTCGCTAAATAGAACGCGTCCAGACAATCTGTCATCGTCCCGTAATTTCTCTTGTGCCCGGTAGCAGAACTGTACACGACGTTCAAAATCGTCACGATGCAATTCCTGGTGCATAGAAATATGGTACGGGTGCAATCGATGTTGATGTAGCATTCTCAACACTGACGTTTTTGAGATTCCCGATTCTCGCGTAATTTGTCTGCTACTGATGTGCGGATTTGCTGCGACAGCAGCTAAAATACCTAGTTGGGCATCATTATTAGTTGCAGGTCGTGGTTGAACACTTCCTGTTTCGTTAAGTAACGCAACTATCCGGCGAACAGTCCGAACACTTGGATGATGTCGTTCAGGATACCGAGCAGCATACGGAGCAGTATACATAGCACACGACCATTGGGCATTTTGGTCACACTAGACATACATGAACACAATATCGACCTTTCTGCAATTGGTAAACGGTCCACTTCAACACAGGTAATGTATCACGAAATACACTCCTGGAAATTGAAATAAGAACACAGTGAATTCATTGTCCCAGGAAGGGGAAACTTTATTGACACATTCCTGGGGTCAGATACATCACATGATCACACTGACAGAACCACTGGCACATAGACACAGGCAACAGAGCATGCACAATGTCGGCACTAGTACAGTGTATATCCACCTTTCGCAGCAATGCCGGCTGCTATTTTGCCATGGAGACGTTCGTAGAGATGCTGTATGTAGTCCTGTGGAACGGCTTGCCATGCCATTTCCACCTGGCGCCTCAGTTGGACCAGCGTTCGTGCTGGACGTGCAGACCGCATGAGACGACGCTTCATCCAGTCCCAAACATGCTCAATGGGGGACAGATCCGGAGATCTTGCTGGCCAGGGTAGTTGACTTACACCTTCTAGAGCACGTTGGGTGGCACGGGATACATGCGGGCGTGCATTGTCCTGTTGGAACAGCACGTTCCCTTGCCGGTCTAGGAATGGTAGAACGATGGGTTCGATGACGGTTTGGATGTACCGTGCACTATTCAGTGTCCCATCGACGATCACCAGAGGTGTACGGCCAGTGTAGGAGATCGCTCCCCACACCATGATGCCGGGTGTTGGCCCTGTGTGCCTCGGTCGTATGCAGTCCTGATTGTGGCGCTCACCTGCACGGCGCCAAACACGCATACGACCATCATTGGCACCAAGGCAGAAGCGACTCTCATCGCTGAAGACGACACGTCTCCATTCGTCCCTCCATTCACGCTTGTCGCGACACCACTGGAGGCGGGCTGCACGATGTTGGGGCGTGAGCGGAAGACGGCCTAACGGTGTGCGGGACCGTAGCCCAGCTTCATGGAGACAGTTGCGAATGGTCCTCGCCGATACCCCAGGAGCAACAGTGTCCCTAATTTTCTGGGAAGTGGTGGTGCGGTCCCCTACGGCAGTGCGTAGGATCCTTCGGTCTTGGCGTGCATCCGTGCGTCGCTGCGGTCCGGTCCCAGGTCGACGGGCACGTGCACCTTCCGCCGACCACTGGCGACAACATCGATGCACTGTGGAGACCTCACGCCCCACGTGTTGAGCAATTCGGCGGTACGTCCACCTGGTCTCCCGCATGCCCTCTATACGCCCTCGCTCAAAGTCCGTCAACTGCACATACGGTTCACGTCCACGCTGTCGCGACATGCTACCAGTGTTAAAGACTGCGATGGAGCTCCGTATGCCACGGCAAACTGGCTGACACTGACGGCGGCGGTGCACAAATTCTGCGCAGCTAGCGCCATTCGACGGCCAACACCGCGGTTCCTGGTGTGTCCGCTGTGCCATGCGTGTGATCATTGCTTGTACAGCCCTCTCGCAGTGTCCGGAGCAAGTATGGTGGGTCTGACACACCAGTGTCAATGTGTTCTATTTTCCATTTCCAGGAGTGTAAATAGCGCCCGCATTGACGGAATGTTACGTGATACCACGTATTCATACGTTTGTGACTGTTACAGAGCCATCTATCAAAAATCGAGAAAGTGGTCACCTAAAACATTCATACTTCTTTACGTACTGCACGAATATGTAATAAAATGGGGGTTCCCATTTTTAAAAAACGTAACTTTTTGTTTGATGCATATTTCGCGAGATACGCCCAGTCACTCTCAATGGACCACCCTATGTATATATGGATGGAGAAAACTTGTGTCACGAAATTTTAATCTTTGGTAGCTGATGCCAGTAGGAACCAGGATTACCAATGTGTGTAGATCGACAATGCACAATTTTTAAACTGAGAAAACTTGGCACTACACTCTCTGACAACCATAGCACTGCCCATCAACCGACAAATGGCTACAGGGTCATCACACGGCCAATACACAGTAATAACACTGGGACAGCTACAGCAGGTGAGGAAAAGAACTACATACAACGTAGATATGTACATGAACACACACAAACACACACACACTAATGTGTACATAGTACATACATTACATATTCAATTTACATGCACACATGGTATGCAGGCAACACCATACACAAATTTCTATACACTATGAAAAAAAAATTCATACAACTATTCCACATACACCTACAGACACATCAGTTATATACAAACGAGTAATCATTCACACACTCAGTCACTCAAGCGAGTAGTGTGAGAATGAGAGAGTCTCGGTCCCATCTGCACAGATGCATCATTTGTCATCATATCGATATTAGGTCGTGATACAGTATACATTTCATTGTCTCATGATCAAATGATTACTTGTTCCATTGTATCTGCAGAAGAAGAAGCCACATCAGGTCGCAGGCGCTACAAGTTGTCATAAGTCATGAAAGCCGTTGTGGCTGCATGATGCTGCTTTTAGGTAATTACTGTTGTAGTATGGGATACATACATCTTGCATCTCAGATCCATCAAACACCATAATCTGTGACCCATTCACGTTGCTTCCCAGCAGGTTGATAGCTTTTCGTTTTGAAGTGTAATACCATAAGTATAATTGGCCACATATTCCAACATGTGGAATTCTTTATGATTGTACCTAATTACTCAGTATGGATCACGTGGATGAATCCATATAAGGTAACTTTGAATTAGCGAAGTTTGGTTTTGCAGAACTCATAATGGAATCGTTACTTACTAACATACATAGGCTTCATGAGTTCCATCATAATCTTAGACATCTCCACAGCGACATATGTTTGATAGAAAATTGTGGCCCATTTAAAATTTTGCCTGACAACCAATCTTATACACTACAGCGCCCCTCTCATTGTGAAACTACATGGATTTCGTGAATGTTTCTCAAATTCTCCATAGTTTTCGCAAAAGCAGCATTTTTCATTAACTTAAAAATTCGTTCTCTAAATCACATGACACGAGAGTCCTGTTTTTGATGTTAATAAAATTATATGCTTCTCAACGAGCATGACTGCATGAGGGAGATAATGAGGGTGACTCTAATCAGGTTCACTCCCAAACTGAGACACTTATGAGGTTTACCGTCCCCCCCCCCCCCCCCCCCCGCTCACCCCCCTACCCTCCTACCCTCCTACCAGCTTTCTTATCATTTTGTGGATCGAACCATTGCATGCAAACTAGCAGGATCTGCTAGGTCTGCCTAGATGACATATTCTTCACCCGAATCTGCTGTCTCACTTTAAGTCATCCAACCTGCGGATGCCCTCATTGGATAGCCATACAAATTTTTCACCAGGCAATTATTGTTGCAAGATATATTAATTTTAGTTGTTAACATCAGGGTGCATGATATAACTCACGTCCTCAGATGCTTGACCTGTCCACCCTTTCACAGGTTACTCGGCTTGGTGTGCATATGCACACATTGGAAAGTCCCCAGTGGACCCTACGCCCAAAAGAGAACAGCCTGTTGACATTATTAGTAATTCGATGTTGACTCATGTTAGGTTCAACGTTGCATCCCATGAAAGCACTGGTGTGGGGTAATAGAATGCTGGATCCAGGCTACCGAGGGAGATGGCGCAGTGGTTAGCACACTGGACTCGCATTCGGCAGGAGGACGTTTCAAACCCGCCTCCAGCCACCCTGTTTTAGGTTTTCCGTGATTTCTCTTAACCGCTCCTTTGAAAGGGCACCGCCGACTTCGTTCCCCGTCCTTCCCTAATTCAATGAGACCGATGACCACGCAGTTTGGTCTCTTCCCCCAAACAACCCAACCCAACCTGGACCCAGGTTGAACGTGGTCATTCATACAGTCCAGAATTTCGCGAAAATATGGGCAAGTAGTCGTACATTCATGTCCCTGTATAAGTGTACACACCGTCTTAAATCAGAGATATTTCGTTCCTACCAAACATTCACTACATGGCGACGCTACTCATCTGTTGTGTAGACATGTAATTGGTCACAGTACATCTTACTTTTTCTTCTACTTATTTTTGAAAAATGACGCACCACCAAGGTATTATCCAAATGGGATGAAAACCGCTACATGAGATGTACATGTACAGACAGATAAATCGTTACAGTTACAGAGAGCTATGCAAGAGAGAGAATTTCATAAAGTGATCAACTCAGTAAAATGTTGATTTACCACTGACCCAGGTGCAATCAGTTACTGGGATTGGCATTAAATAATATTGTTATTGGATGGCCTCCTTTGGGATTTTATACCAAATTCTGTCCAATTGGAGTGTTACACTGTCAAAATCACGAGGTAGGATAGCCCTGCCTTAATGCTCCAAATGTTCACAATAGGAGAGAGATCTGGTGCCTGGATGGCCAAAGTGAGGTTCGAAAAGCACGAAGAGAACCAGTAGATACTTTCGCCCTTTGTGGAGAGAGGGGGAATTATTTTGTTGAAATGTAAGCTCAGTTTGGCTTTCCACAATGGGCAAAATCTGAGGCATAGAAGATCGTCGATGTACCGTTGGGCTGTGAGGGAATCGCAGACGGCAACAAAATGGCTCCTGCTATGAAAAGTAGTGGCACCCTAAACCGTACCCTAACGTCATACCACACGGAATCGATGCTGCATTGCATTCCAAACGTGGACTATCACGCAGTTAAGCATGTCTACATAATGTCTTGGTCGTGTGTTGTATATGAAGGGCTGACGTTCAGTCATATGGGAGAAACGTCATTGATTGTCAACTGCCAGCTTTGTATCCAATGATGTTATGTACGGTCGCTAGAGCGTGAAATCCACTTCACTCAAAAAAGGACCCTTAGCGAGGAAATCGTTATGCAGCAACAAGATAAATCTCCAAGAATACAAACATTTGCCCATCTATTTGTAATTATTGTTTCGAAACAGGTAGTTTGCCATTTACTATGTATTTTAAGTTGCTACTATGAATCGTAAATTGCTTATGTAAAGTAGAAAATAAGTATGCGTTTACAACAAAATATATATTACCATACGACGCCTTTGACAGTACAGGTTAAAGGTATTTCCCTGTGCCCCTTGGTATACATCCCATTTCCCTCTTCCTCTACTGTCGCGACCTCTAGATGAGGTGTATGATGAATGAAGTTTTGATGACACCCATCTTGAAATTCCAGTTCTATAATTGTCCCCAACAGTGTTTAGAGAGTATAGCATGGCCTCTTCTCTAAACTTTACATTTTAAGTTCCTTGAGTGCTTCGGTTACCTTTTGATAGTTGTATAGTTACAAATCAGATATAGGTAACTACACTTATGACAAAGGCAAACGTATGTAGGTGTAGAACGGGACACAAATCTCTCCTTAACTTTTGACTGCAAAAGATTTTAAATGATTTCTTTCATGTGTCTCCCTTTAATATGTAACAACTTTTGAAATACCTGTAACATGGACTCATTGTGTGACATCAAAATGAACTGTAAATTGACGTTTGGTTTATGTCAGCACCACCAGCGAGTGGATACTTAAAATTTAAGTGAAAGTCTGGAGACGGATTCGTTTGCGATGCAAGTAATCACATCGTGCCTTTGTGTTTGTGTGTGTGTGTGTGTGTGTGTGTGTGTGTGTGTGTGTGTGTGTGTGTGTCTGTGTGTGTGTGTGTGTGTGTATGTATGTGTGTGCGCGCACGCTTGTAGGGGGCAAAAGAATTATTACTAATGGTTACTTATTCTCTTACTTTCGTACAGCTCACAGTGCTCCAAAACGAATGAAGCGTTCACCACAGCATTGCGAACCGTACACAGCGTATACAAAAGACTGCAACGCTTGTTTTTGCAATAGAAACGGCACCAACGCTGTCTGCACGAATTTTGAGTGTAACACTGGCACACAGAGAGGTAAGTTCCTGACCTACTCGTCTCTATCTATACGTTCCTTGTTAATAGTGCTCTTTGCTTTGATTTCTGCGTCATGATAACCCATTCCTTAAGAGAAGGTCAAAAAGAAGATGTGTCAACAGTCCTTCTTTCAATGCTACTTGATTATTCTGTGAATAGATTTTGGGGGTTGTCTATTTCACACCAGAATAAGAATTTGATTGTGAAAGCTTAAGCTTTTGTAAGAGTTCTGCCATGCGAGCTCGGAATACAGAGGGTTAGCGCTGGGCAGATGTGGCGATCAGGTCGTCAACAAGACGTACTGACAATTAAATAGACCACAAGTACTAGTTAGGGAGCCAGTGTAACACTATATACTGCCCTGCCTTGGCGCTACTACAGAGTCAGACATGGGTAGAATAGAAGCGAGCTTGACAACCTAGTCATTATTCACCCAACACACGGCGCCAAGGAGTATTTGCAGTTCAGATAAATTAGGATAAATGCGCTCATACACTCAGAGACACCAGGACAAAAGGGTGGACTTGGCCCTCTAAAGAGAGAGACTTTCAGAGCTTAGTAAGTCATTTTGTTGTTCAGCCTTTCTGTTCAAATGGTTCAAATGACTGTAACCACTATGGGACTTACCATCTGAGTTCATCAGTCCCCTAGGCTTAGAACTACTTACACCTAACTAACCTATGGACATCACACACATCCATGCCTCGGGCAGGATTCGAACCGTAGGAGCAGCGCGGTTCCGGACTGAAGCGCCAAGAAGTGCTCGGTCAAGGCAGCCGACTGCCTTTCTGTCAGTCTCACTGTGACCATAGAGAATTACTGCTTAGTTTCACTGAAATCACGACAGGTTGATCTATGATGGTCAGCCTAATAATTTCTTGCTGGTGTCAACTTCGAGAGGCGCCCATCAGCCATTGCTGCGTACTGAGTAATTGTGTATCAGCAAACTGGTGAGGAGCAAGCCCTTCTCCACTACTGGGTCACTGTGGGTCATCTGCAAGGTGAAACATGTCAGTGCAGCCTGTTGCCGACCTTTTGGTGTCTACTGCAGTCTATGTCGATCCGTGGTATTGAATGAGCCCTAAGTCGTCACGACAGCTGACATTCTGGACCACAGTCAGAAATCTCCACCTGAGCGCATGACGGGCAGTCTTCGGGACTGCTGAGGAGGGAGTCATGCAAGGTCACTGCAGAACGCCTTCCTGGGGCTACTGCCGCTGCCAGCACAGTACACGGCTGTGGCACTGGCCTGCGGCGGCGACTTCAAAGACTTCCTGACGAGGCGTCAACACTCCTTCGCAGCATGTTGGCTTGAGCCCAGACTCCGACTGCATCTCTGAATACTCTTACATCACTGTACACTCTGCAAGATAAACAAATATTATTAGAGATACCACTGTATCACTGAGCGAGGTGGCGCAGTGGTTAGCACACTGGACTCGCATTTGGGAGGACGACGGTTCAATCCCGTCTCCAGCCATCCTGATTTAGGTTTTCCGTGATTTCCCTAAATCGTTTCAGACAAATGCCGGGATGGTTCCTTTGAAAGGGCACTGCCGATTTCCTTCTCAATCCTTCGATAACCCGAGCTTGCGCTCCGTCTCTAATGACCACCACCACTGTATCATGATGTCTCCGGGTGTGCACTGGAATACTCATCCATATTTCCTTACTGAATGCTTCATCTACTGACAGCAAAGTGGAAACAGCAAATGGGTCGCAACAGAATGTTACTCATGAAAGGTATTTGTAAGCTATCTCCTTTCTGCTTTGGCACACCGGATTAGCGGAGCGGTTTAAGGCGCTGCAGTCATGGACTGTGCGTCTGGTCCCGGCGGAGGTTCGAGTCCTCCCTCGGGCATGGGTGTGTGTGTTTGCCTTAGGATAATTTAGATTAAGTAGTGTGTAAGCTTAGGGACTGATGACCTTAGCAGTTAAGTCCCATAAGATATCACACACATTTGAACATTTGCCGGCCGGGGTGCCGAGCGGTTCTAGGCGCTTCAGTCCGGAACCGCACGACTGCTACGGTCGCAGGTTCGAATCCTGCCTCAGGCATGGATCTGTGTGATGTCCTTAGGTTAGTCAGGTTTAGGTAGTTCTAAGTATTAGGGGACTGATGACCTTAGAAGTTAGGTCCCATAGTGCTTAGAGCCATTTGAACCAATCCTTTCTACATTAATTACAGTGTCATATGATTCTTCAGTAAAACATATAAGGAAAAAACATCTGCTTTACTCACAGCTAGTTTTGTGTGCTTGCTCCACCTCAATTCACTCTGGCCATAAACATCCAGATACTTGAAGGTTTCGATTGATTTTAGTGTTCTGTTTCCACTCACATTATTAAATGTAACAGGATCATTCACCATTTTTGCTTTACACTAAGGAGAAATTTGGAAAAGGAACTGAAATTCATGGGGGAAGAAATAAAACTTCGAGTTTTGCCGACGACACTGTAATTCTAACAGAGGCAGCAATGGACTAGGAAGAGCAGTTGAGAGGAGGTTAGTGTCTTGAAAAGAGATTATAAGATAGCAGTCAACAACAGTGAAACGAGGATAATGGAATGTAGTCAAACTGAATCAGTTATTGATGAGGGAACTGGATTAGGAAGCGGATCACTTAAAGTAGTAGACAACGTTTACTATTTGGAGAGCAAAATAAATGATGTTGGCGAAACAGAGAGGATATAAAATGTGGGACAGCAGAAACGAAAAGATTTAGAATCGTTTTTCACTTTTTCATCTGTAGTCTCCGTTGAATTAACCGAAAATGGCAGAAAAATTTTCACGACACTGGAATTCTGTAGCGTTTTAACTGTGTGTGAAGAGGTTTAACTACAAGTTACTTCTCGATTTTGGGTCAAAATCTCATAGCTATTGACTAATAGTTTGTCTTGTGACATACAGGACTGAAAAACTGGGTTGAGGCCCATGGTATCATCCGTTAAGTACAGCGTGTGAGCAGTCGTAGTTTGCTGCTGTGGGAAAGCAGAGGTAATTTGTAAAATTTCGTATACGAAAGTATAGGATCGAGACGATGGAGGAATATCTCATCCCTTTCAGTTTATTATTCATAGATGGAAAATAATTTCTCTTACTACGGTAAGGAATTGTCATGAAAATCGGATATTTTAACGAGGTGAGAGCTGAGGTTACAGAAGCTACATGTATCCACTTGCCTACAGACATTAGTGATAAGATGTTGCTCTTGCTGCAGGTCTTCGTTAATGTGGTACTTTCTCGTGGCGTCAAGAGAACGATTCTAATAGTCCCTGTCAGGGAGTTACATTAACCTTTGCAACAAAATACACTCCTGGAAATGGAAATGGAAAAAAGAACACATTGACACCGGTGTGTCAGACCCACCATACTTGCTCCGGACACTGCGAGAGGGCTGATCACACGCACGGCACAGCGGACACACCAGGAACCGCGGTGTTGGCCGTCGAATGGCGCTAGCTGCGCAGCATTTGTGCACCGCCGCCGTCAGTGTCAGCCAGTTTGCCGTGGCATACGGAGCTCCATCGCAGTCTTTAACACTGGTAGCATGCCCCGACAGCGTGGACGTGAACCGTATGTGCAGTTGACGGACTTTGAGCGAGGGCGTATAGTGGGCATGCGGGAGACCGGGTGGACGTACCGCCGAATTGCTCAACACGTGGGGCGTGAGGTCTCCACAGTACATCGATGTTGTCGCCAGTGATCGGCGGAAGGTGCACGTGCCCGTCGACCTGGGACCGGGCCGCAGCGACGCACGGATGCACGCCAAGACCGTAGTATCCTTCGCAGTGCCGTAGGGGACCGCACCGTCACTTCCCAGCAAATTAGGGACACTGTTGCTCCTGGGGTATCGGCGAGGACCATTCGCAACCGTCTCCATGAAGCTGGGCTACGGTCCCGCACACCGTTAGGCCGTCTTCCGCTCACGCCCCAACATCGTGCAGCCCGCCTCCAGTGGTGTCGTGACAGGCGTGAATGGAGGGACCAATGGAGATGTGTCGTCTTCAGCGATGAGAGTCGCTTCTGCCTTGGTGCCAATGATGGTCGTATGCGTGTTTGGCGCCGTGCAGGTGAGCGTCACAATCAGGACTGCATACGACCGAGGCACATAGGGCCAACACCCGGCATCATGGTGTGGGGAGCGATCTCCTACACTGGCCGTACACCTCTGGTGATCGTCGAGGGGACACTGAATAGTGCACGGTACATCCAAACCGTCATCGAACCCATCGTTCTACCATTCCTAGGCCGGCAAGGGAACGTGCTGTTCCAACAGGACAATGCACGCCCGCATGTATCCCGTGCCACCCAACGTGCTCTAGAAGGTGTAAGTCAGCTACCCTGGCCAGCAAGATCTCCGGATCTGTCCCCCATTGAGCATGTTTGGGACTGGATGAAGCGTCGTCTCACGCGGTCTGCACGTCCAGCACGAACGCTGGTCCAACTGAGGCGCCAAGTGGAAATGGCATGGCAAGCCGTTCCACAGGACTACATCCAGCATCTCTACGAACGTCTCCATGGCAGAATAGCAGCCTGCATTGCTGCGAAAGGTGGATATACACTGTACTAGTGCCGACATTGTGCATGCTCTGTTGCCTGTGTCTATGTGCCTGTGGTTCTGTCAGTGTGATCATGTGATGTATCTGACCCCAGGAATGTGTCAATAAAGTTTCCCCTTCCTGGGACAATGAATTCACGGTGTTCTTATTTCAATTTCCAGGAGTGTATATCTTTGTAGAGTAGTGCTCATAGGGGCGAAGGCCATTAGGTGAAGAGAGATGCAAATGAAACTGTAGGTACAACGTTTTCCACAAATGCATAATCATACACGAAATTTAGGGGTCTCATTCAACTTACGGGATCAAGACGTGGCTGTTATTCCTCGTCGACGATAAATGAGATGTCCTGGCGGTAAGAGCCACAGCACATGGTAATTAATTTCGGTAGTGGGGCAGGTTCAGACATTAGAGATCGTCAGGAATCATCCAAAATATTATCGAGTGCAGAAAGTCTACAAGAATTTACGTTATGTTTCTGTGGGCGGAAGCATAACAACTGACAAACCGCAATGCCTACCCTCCTTTCACTAATCTACTTTCTAACAGTTTTGTGTCAAGAATGAGTTCGAGTCTCGGTCGGGCACACAGTTTTAATCTGCCAGGAAGTTTCAGTTTTGTATTGCTACTTTGAGAACATGAATCCCATAAAAATTCTTGGTAATGTGTGATTAGCTATAATTGCTTGGAAGTACTTATTAATACCAATGATAAAGTAACCAGTTGCCGGCAGTGTGTAGCCTTACCTGATCTTCGTAAGCGTTTAGGTTATTCAAGTGCAAATATCCTCAATTGAAGAAACTCCTAATTTATCCCAGGATCATCATCCAAATGCATGTACCCACAACATATATCCAAATCTCAGTAAATAATTATAAACCCTCTCTACGCACAAAATATTACGGTTATAGTTAAGAAAAATTGACTTATTTACTCATGATTACATCAATAGATTCAACATTACTAGTACAAGTACATGTTATTTACATATCTTCGACAAACGGCTCCTTTGTAGTTACGATTCTAAAAGCACACTGCCGCCTAACGGTTCTTGGCGTTGAATTTCTTTGTTGTCATGTTATTCCGCTACCAGATGGCGTGAACGTGTACCACGAATCATTGGCGCACGCCTTACCGTTAATCACGTACTTGTGCACGATGCGTAATATAGCACACTGATGGTGCAGTCGACGATGTAGAGTCCCCGAATCATTACGAAGTCGACAGGGTAGCCTTGATGTTTGAGCATAGCTAGTCTATGAGTGTGTGAGAATCTGTTACTCTTGTTTATCGCCCTTAAAATGTGGTCATCATCTGTGGCAGAAGATATGAAATCATCTGCTGGAAGGTGTAATCGTATGGCTTATAGCTGTGATCTAGTAAAATGTGATGGAACTGTATTGTGAATGAGACACAAGAATGCTGATGCTTCATACGTGCATTTGAGCAATTGTATCACTGGCAGAAATGGAGTTTGAATTCAAAACTTGCTGCCGAAGACCACTGTGTAGAAATCATGGTGGTCTAACATAATGAATCACAAATTTCTGTTCAGGCTCCACATTTTTCAATGTTATCTGCACAGCTATATCGTCAAATTACCGTCTCCAGATGTTGCTGTGGCCACTGTGTGTAAACATGACTCTACGCAACATTCTTTAAAATACATTTTTATTTATGGCCTTGTTGCAAATGATTCGTTACAAATATAGCTTAACAGTCTATTCTAACAATTACTCCTCAGTAGTTTTCTTATGATAATTCTCTTAACCTAGAGGTGGTTAGAAAAATGATCATGACTCATACTGAAAAGAAGGGCTATGCAACTGATTACACTGCTCATAATATACAGTAACTCACTGGCTCGTACCCATTTGCTTATACTTTTTATATTTGAGCTCTTTGTATATTTGATGGCTGTTGGCAGCTGGCAGTGTTGCTCAAAAACACATTGACTGGAAAAAGTTACTCTTCCTGTTGCCATGAAAACTGACAGCAATTTAGAATACACCAAGGTGACAAAAGTCACGGGATACCTCCTAATATCGTGGGCCTCCTTTTGACCAGCGTTGTGCAGCACCTCCACGCGGCTGTGAATTCCATAAGTCGGTGGAAGCCCCTGCAGAAGTATTGAGCCACGCTGTTCTATAGCAGACCATAATTGCAAAAGTGTTATGCTGCAGGATTTTGGAAAGCAGCTCATCTCTCGATTACGACCCACTTCGAACGATATGCGTGGCCAAGAAATTAGTTCAAACTGTAGAGAATGTTTCTCAAATCAGTTGTGAACGGCGGTAGCCCAGTGTTATGGCACATTTTCATCCGTAACAATCCCATATTTGTTTGGGTACATGAAGTCCATGAACGGCTGGAAATGGTCTTCAAGTAGCTGAATACTACCATTTCTAATCCATGATCAGTTCCGTAGGACCATAGGACCCAGCCCATTTAATGTAAACTCAGCCCACGCCATTAAGAAGACACCACCAGCTTATATAGTGCCATGTCGACAACCAGGATCGACGACTTCGTTGGGTCTCCGTCTTACTCGAGCCCTACAGTGGTCTCTTACCAACTGAACTGGTCGCAATCCAAGGAGAGGCGCTGCAGGCGATGTGCTTTTAGCAAAGACACTCGCGTCAGTCCTCTGCTGCCATAGCCCATTAACGACGTATTTTTCCGCCCTCTCCTAACGGATACATTCGTCATACGTACCACATTTATTTCGCACTGTCTTGCTTGTCTGCCAGTACTGACAGCTGTACACGAACATCCTCTCTGTGGTGAGAAATAATGACTAAAAGCTGGTATTCTCAGCACACTCTTGACTCCGTGGATCTCGGAATATTGAGTTCCCCAACGATTTCCGGAATGGAATGTCGCAAGTATCTAGATCCTACTACCATTGCGCATTCAAAGTCTGTTAATTTCCGTTATGAGGTTATAATCACAACGGAAACCTATTCAGATGAATCGTCTGGAGACAAATGACAGCTCTGCCAATGTACCAGTGTTGTATACCTTATGTACAGAATACTACTGCGGTCTGTATATGTCTATCCCAAAACTTTTGACATCTCCGTGGACATTTGGTAGCTGTGTGACAGTCGACTTACTTCCTGGAGTGGTGCAGAACAATACTGCTAAATTCACTTGTTACTTCCTTGTCAATTCAATTACATATTTTAAATGAATTTCACTTATGATTATATAGGGTGGGGCTACATTCATCTGGGTAGCATCGTGCAGAGTTGGATGGTGAGAATGTGTCAGACACTTGAAAATGTTAATGCAGTATTAGCGTCATTTCACACATTTATAAAGCAGAGAAGTCTACTAGTGTCAAACACAGGTCATAATTTGAGGAACAAAGTTCTGAGAATTTACTTTTGGATCAGAGCATTGTGTGGTGGTTAGGGATACACTGTGGGGTAACCGGAACAGAAGAGAATAGAAACATTTGAGATGTGGTGCTGCAGTAGAATGTTGAAAATTAAGTGGAATAATTCGGTAATCAATGAGGAGGTTCTCTAAAGAGCCAGCTAGGAAAGGAATATGAGGAAAATAGCGACAACAAGAAGTTACAGGATAATAGTACACCTGTTAAAGCATCAGGGAATCACTTGCATGGTAATCGTTCGAATAGCTCTGAGCACTATGGGACTAAAACTCTGAGGTCAACAGTCCCCTATAACTTAGAACTACTTAAACCTAACTAATCCAAGGGCATCACACACATCCGTGCCCGAGGCAGGATTCGAACCTGCGACTGTAGCGGTTACGCGGTTCCAGAATGAACCGCCTAGAACCGATCGGCCACACCTGCAGGCTTCCATGGAAAGAGACAGAGCTGTGGATGTAGAAACTGTAAAGAAAAAACTGAGATTGGAATATATCCAACAAATAATTAAGGAGGTAGGTTTCTATTACTGCTCTGAGATGGAAAAATTGGCACAGGAGAGGAATTCGTGGTGGGCCACATTAAAGCTGTCAAAAGACTGATGATTCGAAACTAAAAACATCGTCGTTTTCGCTAGATCGCTCTGCACTCTGTAGCTGTAGTCGTGAGGGATTGCGCCTGAGATTTCCTGCGAGGTAATGGCCTGCGGCACCAGTGTCTGCTTGTATCTGTGCGGTAGCGGTGGAAGGCAGCAGTTACCTGGCTGACCAGCTCGCCAGGGATCCTGAATAGGACCTGTATGACACTGGTGTCGGAAGACACCCACGTCTTCCCATCCGTGAAGGCAAGCGTGAGGTGGCAGCAGCAGCAGAGTCTTTCAGATCTAGTTGGAAATGTCATCTTAGAGGGTTCGCACCTCAATGCGCTGTGGATGAAACGTCACAGTTTCTGACTCAGTGCTGGTTAGCTGTAACACTGAGAATCTAGGTGTGCAATTCCGGGAATTTGGATTTGTCAAGGTAAGCTATCCTTCTGCAGGGACGAAAATGTGTCCTACTTTTCTGGTCATTTTAGCACCATTGTCCACTTCGGGATTTCAAAATTTCTCCCTTCAGACTCTCTTTCTTT
This sequence comes from Schistocerca gregaria, assembly GCF_023897955.1. NCBI lineage: Eukaryota > Metazoa > Arthropoda > Insecta > Orthoptera > Acrididae > Schistocerca > Schistocerca gregaria. Next base: position 428,246,168 of record NC_064927.1, read on the forward strand.
GCTGTGGCAGTAACTGTATAGACAGTGTTGCGTCCGATATGAAACATCTTGAGGAAGTTTGTGCAGTCATCATTATGATGAGACCTCTCTGTCGCTACGATATTAGTTTTGTATGTTGCTTGCTTGAGCTCTAAGCCACCATATACATCTATATATATATTCCGCAAGCCACTGTACAGTGTGTGGTGGAGGCTACCCTGTACACTGTTAAGGATATCTATATAATGCCTTGGTCGTTAGGTGTATATGAAGAGCTGACATTTAATCATGTGGGAGAAACATCATTGATTGTCAGCTGTCAGCTTTGTATCCGATGATATTATGTAGGGTAGCTCGAGCGTGAAACCAACTTCACTCAAGAAAGGATCCTTAGCGAGGGCATCATTATGCAGCACAACATGATAAATCTGCAAAATACTAAAAATTTCCCATCCCTTCGTAATTATTGTTTTGAAACAGGTAGTTTGCAAGTTACTGTGTTTTAAGTTGCTACTATGAATCGTAATTTGCTCATGTGAAGTAGAAAATAAGAATGCATTCACAACAAAATGTTTATTACCATACGACGCCTTTGACAGTACAGGTTAAAGGTGTTTCCCTGTGCCCCTTGGTATACATCCCATTCCCCTCTTCCTCTACTGTCACGACCTCTAGATGAGGTGTAACATGAATGAAGTTTTGATGTTGCCCAGCTTGAAATTCCAGTTCTATAATTGTCGCCAACAGTGTTTAGAGAGTATATCATCGCCTCTTCTCTAAAATTTCCATTTTAAGTTCCTTGAGAACCTTGGCTCCGTTTTGCTGCACCAAGAAGAAATGCCGAGGATAAACGGGTATTCTTTGGACAAATGTATTATACTAGAACTGACATGTGATTGCATTTCCCACGCAATTTGGGTGCATAGATCCTGAGAAATCAGTACCCAGAACTACGACGTTTGACCGTAATAACGGCCTTGATACGCCTGGGGATTGAGTCCAACAGAGCTTGGATGGCGTGTACAGGCACAGCTGCCCCATGCAGCTTCAACATAATACGACAGTTAACCACGAGTAGTGACTGGCGTTGCTCGGCCACCTTTCACCAGACATTTTCAATTGGTGAGAGGTCTGGAGAATGTGCAGGCCAGGGCAGCAGTCGAACATTTTCTGTATCCAGAAAGACCCGTACTGGACCTGCAACATGCGGTGGTGCATTATCCTGCTGAAATATAGGGTTTCGCAGGGATCGAATGGAGGGTAGAGCCACGGGTCGTAGCACTTCTCAAATGTAATATGCACTGTTCAATGTCCCGTCAATGCGAATAAGAGGTGACCTTGACGTGTTACCAATGGCAACCCATAAAATCACGCCGGGTGATACGCCGGTATGGCGATTAGAATACACGCTTCCAATGTGCGTTCAGCGCGATGTAGCCAAACACGGATGCGACCATAATGATGCTGTAAACAGAACCTGGATTCATCCGAAAAAATGACGTTCTGCCATTCGTGCACCCAAGTTCGTCGTTGAGTACACCATCGCAGGCGCTCCTGTCTGTGATGCAGCGTCAAGGGTAACCGCAGCCATGGTTTTCCGAGCTAATAGCCCATGCTGCTGCGAACGTCGTCGAATTGTTCGAGCAGTTGGTTGTTGTCTTGCAAACGTCCTCATGTGTTGACTCAGGAATCGAGACGTTGCTGCACGATCCGTTACAGCCATTCGGATAAGATGCATGTCATCTCGAGTGCTAGTGACACGAGGCCGTTGCGTATTACCCTTTGCATATCACAGCATCTTATTCCTGTTAGTTAAATTTCGTGTCTGTAGCACGTCATCTTCGTGGTGTAGCAATTTTAATGTCCAGTAGTGTATATACACTTATTACAAAGGCAAACGTATGTATGTGTAGAACTGGGCACAAATCTCTCCTTAACATTTGACGGCAAAAGATTTTAAATAATTTTTTTTCATGTGTCTCTCTTTAATATGTAATAACTTTTCACATAACTTTAACATGGAATCATTGTGTGACATCAACATCAACTTAAAATTGACGTTTGGTTTATGTCAGCTACACTAGCGAGTGGATACTTCGAATGTAAGTGAAAGCCTGGAGACTGATTCGTTTGCGATGCAAGTAATCACAACATGCCTTTGCGTTTGTGTGTGCGTGTGTGTGTGTGTATGTATGTATGTGTGTGCGCGCACACTTGTAGGGGGCAAAAGAATTATTACTAATGGTTAGTTTTTCTCTTACTTTCGTACAGCTCACAGTGCTCCGAAACGAATTAAGCGTTCACCACAGCATTGCGAACCGTACACAGCGTATACAAAAGACTGCAACGCTTGCTTTTGCAATAGAAACGGCACCAACGCTGTCTGCACGAATTTTGAGTGTAACACTGGCACACAGAGAGGTACGTTCCTGATATACTCGTCTCTATCTATACATTCCTTGTTAATAGTGCTCATTGCTTTGATTTCTGCGTCATGATAACCCATTCCTTAAGAGAAGGTCGAAAAGTAGATGTGTCAACAGTCCTTCTTTGAATGCTACTCGATTATTCTGTGAATAGACTTTTGGGGTTTTCTATTTCGCACCAGTATAATAATTTCATTGTAAAAGCTTAAGCTTTTGTAAAAGTTCTGCCAAGCGATCTCGGAATATAGAGGGTTAGCGCTGGGCAGATGTGGCGATCCGTTCGTCAGTAAGACGTACTGACAATTAAATAGACCGCAAGTACTAGTTATCAGCCTAATACTTTCTTGCTGATGTCAACTTCGAGAGGCATTGTTGCACACTGACTAATTGTGGATGAGCACACTGATGTGGAGCAAGCACTCCTCCACTACTGGGTCACTGTGGACCATTTGCAAGCCACCGTCGACCAGGTAAAACATGTCAGTGCAGCCTGTTGCCGACCTTTCAGAGTCTACCGTAGTCTTGGTCGATCCGTGGTATTGAATGAGCCCTAAGTCGTCACGACAGCTGACATGCTGGACCACAGCCAGAATTCTCCACCTGAGCACGTGACAGGCAGTCTACGGGACTACTGAGGAGCGAGGCATGCATGGTCACGGCAGAACGTTTAGAAGGACAGCGCCTTCCCGGGGCTACTGCCGTTGCCAGCACAGTACACGGCTTTAGCACAGGCCTTTTGCGGCGACTTCAAAGACGTCCTGGCGAGTCCTCAACACTCCATCGCATCATGTGGGCTTTAGTCCAGAGTCCGACTAAAGCTCGGAATGCACTTACATCACTGTACACTCTGCAAGATAAACAAATATTATTAGAGATACCACTGTATCATGATGTCTCCGGTTGTGCACTGGACCACTCATCACTCATCCTTGTTTCCTTATTTAATGCTCGATCTACTGACAGCAAAGTGACCCCAAAAAATGGGTCACAACCAAACGGTACTCAAGATGGTATTTGTAAGCGATCTCCTTACTGCGCTAATTACAGTGCCGTAGGATTCTTCACTAAACAAATAAAAAAGTCTGCTTGCCTCGCAGCTAGGTATGTGTGCTTGCTCCACCTTAATTCACTCTGGCCATAACCTTCCAGCGACTTGAAGGTTTCGATTGATTTGAGTGTTCTGTTTCCATTCACATTATTAAATGACAGAGGATCATTCCCCATTTTCTCTGTATACCAAGGAAATTTTGGAAAAGGAACAGAAGTTCATAGCAGAAATTTGGAAAGGAACAGAAGTTCATAGGCTAGAAATAAAGCTTCGAGTTCTGCCTACGACTTTGTAATTCTATCAGAGGCAGCAATGGACTAGGAAGAGCAGTTGAGAGAAGATGTCTTGGCTGTAAGAGTCACACCACACGGTAATTAATTTCGGTAGTGTAGCAGCTTCAGACATTAGAGATCATCAGGTATAATCCAAGATATTATCGAGAGCGGAAAGTCTACAAGAATTTAAGTTACGTTTCTGTGGGCGGAAGCATAATAACTGTCAAACCGCAATACCTACCCTCCTTTCATTAATATACACTCCTGGAAATTGAAATAAGAACACCGTGAATTCATTGTCCCAGGAAGGGGAAACTTGATCACACTGACAGAACCACAGGCACATAGACACAGGCAACAGAGCATGCACAATGTCGGCACTAGTACAGTGTATATCCACCTTTCGCAGCAATGCAGGCTGCTATTCTCCCATGGAGACGATCGTAGAGATGCTGGATGTAGTCCTGTGGAACGGCTTGCCATGCCATTTCCACCTGGCGCCTCAGTTGGACCAGCGTTCGTGCTGGACGTGCAGGCCGCATGAGACGACGCTTCATCCAGTCCCAAACATGCTCAATGGGGGACAGATCCGGAGATCTTGCTGGCCAGGGTAGTTGACTTACACCGTCTAGAGCATGTTGGGTGGCACGGGATACACGCGGACGTGCATTGTCCTGTTGGAACAGCAAGTTCCCTTGCCGGTCTAGGAATGGTAGAACGACGGGTTCGATTACGGTTTGTATGTCCGTGCACTATTCAGTGTGCCCTCGACGATCACCAGAGGTGTACGGCCAGTGTAGGAGATCGCTCCCCACACCATGATGCCAGGTGTTGGCCCTGTATGCCTCGGTCGTATGCAGTCCTGATTGTGGCGCTCACCTGCACGGCGCCAAACACGCATACGACCATCATTGGCACCAAGGCAGAAGCGACTCTCATCGCTGAAGACGACGCATCTCCATTCGTCCCTCCATTCACGCCTGTCGCGACACCACTGGAGGCGGGCTGCACGATGTTGGGGCTTGAGCGGAAGACGGCCTAACGGTGTGCGGGACTGTAGCCCAGCTTCATGGAGACGGTTGCGAATGGTCCTCGCCGATAACCCAGGAGCAACAGTGCCCCTAATTTGCTGGGAAGTGGCGGTGCGGTCCCCTACGGCACTGCGTAGGGTCCTACGATCTTGGCGTGCATCCGTGCGTCGCTGCGGTCCGGTCCCAGGTCGACGGGCACGTGCACCTTCCGCCGACCACTGGCGACAACATCGATGTACCGTGGAGAGCTCACGCCCCACGTGTTGAGCAATTCGGCAGTACGTCCACCCGGCCTCCCGTATGCCCATTATACGCCCTCGCTCAAAGTCTGTCAACTGCACACACGGTTCACGTCCACGCTGTCGCGGCATGCTACCAGTGTTAAAGACTGCGATGGAGCTCCGTATGCCACGGAAAACTGGCTGACACTGACGGCAGCGGTGCACAAATGCTGCGTAGCTAGCGCTATTCGACGGCCAACACCGCGGTTCCTGGTGTGTCCGCTGTGCCGTGCGGTGATCATTGCTTGTACAGCCCTCTCGCAGTGTCCGGAGCAAGTATGGTTGGTCTGACACACCGGTGTCAATGTGTTCTTTTTTCCATTTCCAAGAGTGTACATTTCAACAGTTTTGTATTGCTACTCTGAGAACATTAAACTCACAAAAATGTTTGATTTACTTTACCTATAGAAAGTAAACAGTGTGTATGCTAGGTAATTGGACAAACAAACAGGAAGGGGAAGTCTCCGTAATACCACACTAGACTAATAGTACTTGAAAGTACTTATTAATACCAATTATAAAGTAACCGGTTGTCGGCAGTGTGTAGCCTTACTTGATCTTTGTAAACGTTCAGATTATTCACGTGCAAATATCCTCAATTGAAAAACCTCCCTATTTCTCCTAGAAACATCATCCAATGGCATGTACCCACAACTTATAACCATACCACAGCAAATAATTATAAACCCTCTGTCAAATGAATTTACGCACAACGTATTACGGTTATTGTTAAGAAACGTTGACTTATTTACTCGTGATTACATCAAAATACGTTGAACATTATTAATACAAATACGTCTTATTTATATATCTTTGACTATATCGTTCTTTGTAGTTACGATTCTTAACCGCAACTGCCACCTAACGGTTCCTAGAAGTGAATTTATTTGTTGTGTTATACAGTTACCAGGCGGAATAAAATTGTACCTCCAATCATTGGCGCACTCCTTATCGTTTATCACGCAGATGTGCACAATGTATTGTGAAGGACACTGATGGCGCAGACGAGGATTGCAGTCTATAATGCTATGTAGACCCCTCGAGTCATTACGAAATTCACAGGGTAGCCTGGATGTTGGAGAATAGTTAGTCTAGGAGTATGTGAGAATCTGTTACTCTTGTTTACCGCCCTTAAAATGTGGTTACCGTCTATTGCAGAAGAAGTGAAATCGTGTGCAGGAAGGTGTAATCATATGGCTTATTGCTGTGTTTAAGTAAAATGTGATAGAAATGTGTTGCGTGTGAGACACAAGAATCCTGATGCTTTATACATACATTTGAGAAATTGTTTCACTAGCAGAAATGAAGTTTGACTTAAAAACGAGCTGACGATGACCACTGTTAAGAAATCATTGTGGTCTAACATAATGAATCAGAAATATCTGCACAGGCTACACATTTTCCAAAGTTACCTTCACAGCTATATCGTCAAATTCTCATTTCCACATGTTGCTGACGCCACTGTTGGTAAACATGACTCCAAGCAACTTTCTAAAAATATGTTTTTATTTATTGCCTTCTTGGCACTGGGTTGTTATAAATGTAACTTAGCAGTCTACTGTAATAATTACTCTTCAATATTTCTCATAAGAAAAATCTATTAACCTAGGGGTGGTTAGAGAAATGTTCACGACTCGTATTGAAAAGACGGGCTATCCAGCTGATTACCCTGCTCTTAATCTACAGCATCTCACTGACTCGTACCCATTTGCTTATACTTTTTATATTTCAGCTCTTTGTATATTTGATCGATATTGGCAGCTGGCAGTGTTGCTCAAAAACACATTGACTGGGAAATGTTACTCTTCCTGTTGCCATTAGAACTCACAGCAATATAGAATACATCAAGGCTACAAAAGTCATGGGATACCTCCTAATATCCTGTCGGACCTCCTTTTGACCATCGTTGTGCAGCACCTCCACATGGCTGTGGACTCCACAAGTCGTTGGAAGCCCCTGCAGAAGTATTGAGCCACACTGTTCTATAGCAGACCATAATTGCAAAAGTGTTATGCTGCAGGATTTTGAACAGCGGCTCATCTCTCGATTATGACCCACTTCGAACGATCTGGGTGGGAAAGAAATTAGTTCAAACTGTAGAGAATGTTCCTCAAATCAGTTGCGAACAGCTGTGGACCAGTGTTATGGCATATTGTCATCCATAACAACCCCATCGTTGTTTGGGTACATGAAGTCCATGAAAGGCTGGAAATGGTCTCCAAGTAGCTGAATACAACCATTTCCAATCCATGATCAGTTCAGGTGGACCAGAGGACTCAGTCCATTCAATTTAAACACAGCCCACACCATTAAGAAGACACCACCAGCTTATATAGTGCCATGTGGACAACCTGGGTCCACGGCGTCGTTGGGTCTCCGTCATACACGAGTCCTACAATGGTCTCTTACCAACTGAACGGGACTCATCTAACCAGGTCACGGTATTTTAGTTATCTAGGGTCCAACCGATAAGCTGAATACAACCATTTCCAATCCATGATCAGTTCAGTTGGACCAGAGGACTCAGTCCATTCAATTTAAACACAGCCCACACCATTAAGAAGACACCACCAGCTTATATAGTGCCATGTGGACAACCTGGGTCCATGGCGTCGTTGGGTCTCCGTCATACACGAGTCCTACAATGGTCTCTTACCAACTGAACGGGACTCATCTAACCAGGTCACGGTATTTTAGTTATCTAGGGTCCAACCGATAAGCTGAATACAACTATTTCCAATCCATGATCAGTTCAGTTGGACCAGAGGACTCAGTCCAATTTAAACACAGCGCACACCTTTAAGAAGACACTACCAGCTTATATAGTGCCATGTGGACAACCTGGGTCCATGGCTTCGTTGGGTCTCCGTCATACACGAGTCCTACAATGGTCTCTTACCAACTGAACGGGACTCACCTAACCCGGTCACGGTATTTTAGTTATCTTGGGACCAACCGATATGGTCGCAACCAAAGAGGAGGCGCTGCAGGCGATGTCGTGCCGTTAGCAAAGACACTCGAGTCGGTCGTCTGCTGCCATAGTAGCCCGTTAACACCATACTTTGCAGCTCTGTGCTAACGGATAGGTTCGGCATACTCACCACATTGATTTCACTCGTGTTGCTTGTCCATTAGTACTGACAACTGGGGAAACCTCGCTGCTCTCCGGTGTTGAATGAAGGCCGTTGGCCACTGTGCCCTCTATGGCGAGAAGTAATGCCTAAAATATGGTATTTCGGCACACTCTTGACTCTGTGGATCTCAGAATATTGAGTTCCCTAAGGATTTCCGAAATCAAATGCTGCAAGCATTTAGCTCCTATTACCATTGCACATTCGAAGTCTGTTAATTCCCGTCATGTCATAATCAAAATGGAAACTTTTTCAGATGAGTCATCTGAATAGAAATGACTGCTCTGGCAATGCACTAGCGATTTATATCTTATGTATGCGATACTACCACCGTCTGTATGTTTGCATATCTGTATCCCACGACGTTTGGCGTCTCGGTGGACATTTGGTAACAGTGTGACAGTCGACTTACTTCCTGAAGTGTTGCAGAACAATACCGCCAAATTCACTTGTTACTTTCTTGACATTTCAGTTACATACTTTAAATGTTTTTCACTTACGGTATGTCATCAACTTACTTGGGGCGGGGCTGTATTCATCTGGGTAGCATCGTGCAGTATGGGATGGTGAGAATGTTTCAGACACCCGAAAATGTAATTCAACTTTAGCGACACTTCACACACTTATAAACCAGAGACGTCTATTCGTGTCAAACACAGGTCATAATTTGAGGAAGAAATTTCTGACAACTTTCTTTTGGAGCACAGCATTGTGTGGCGGTAAGATATACAGTGTGGGGAAACGGGTACAGAAGATTGTTGAGGCAATTGAGGTGTGGTGCTGCAGCAGCATGTTGAAAATTAAGTGTAGTAAATCGGTAAGGAATTAGGAGGTCCTCTACAGAGCCAGCTAGGAAAGGAATCCAACGAAAATAGTGACAGGAAGAAGTTACAGGATGCTAGGTCATCTGTTGAGGCACTAGGCAACAACTTCCATAGTAATAGGCAGAGCTGTGGAGGTGCAAACTGTAGAAAAATACGGAGATTGAAATACATCCAACAAATAATTGAGGACGAAGGTTTCAATTACTGCACTGAGATGCAAAGATTGGTACAGGAGAGGAATTTGTAGTGTTCCACATTAAAGCAGTCAAAAGACTGTTGATTCAAAAACAAGCACAGCGACATTTTCACTAGCTCGCTCTGCGCTCTATAGCTGTAGTCGTGACGAATTATGCCTGAGCTTTCCTGCGAGACGTGGCCTTTTTGGTCGAGAGGTTCTAGGTGTTTCTATCTGGAACCCCGCGGCTGCTATAGTCGCAGGTTTGAATCCTGCTTCAGGCATGGATGTGTGTGATGTCGTTAGGTTAATTAGGTTTAAGTAGAAGTCTGATGACCGCAGATGTTAAATCCCATAGTGCTTAGAGCCATTTGAACCATTTTCCTGCTAGAGAATGGCCTGCGGTACCAGTGTCTCTGTATCTGTGAGTTAGGGGTGGGAAGAAGCAGCTACCAAATCTCCACTGTAACGGTTGGGTCTGTTCAGATCGCCAGAGATAATCAGTAGGACCTGCATGATGCTGGTGTCGGAAGACACCCACGTTGTCCCATCTGTGAACACAAGGATGAGGCAGCAGCAGCAGAGTCTTTCAGATTTAGTTGTAAGTGTCAATTTAGAGGGTTCGCACCTCAGTGGGCAGTGGTTGAAACATCACAGCTTCTGTCTCAGTACTAGTTAGCTGCAACACTGAGAATCTAGGTGTGCAACTCCGGGTATTCGGACTTGTCAAGCTAAGCTATACTTCTGCAGTGATGACAGAATCTGTCCTAGTTTTCTGATCGTGTTAGCACCGTTGGCCACTTCTGGATTTCAAAGCTTCTTTAGACGATCTTTCTTTGCAGTGTCAGTAACTGTATACACAGTGTTGCGTTCGATATGAAACATCTTGAGGCAGTTTCTGCTGTCATCATTATGACCAGATCTCTCTGTCATTATGATATTATTTTGGAAAGTTGTTTGCTTGAGCGCTCAGCCTCCACATGTGTGTGTGTGTGTTTCGCAAGCTAGGGGTTACTCTGATCCACTACCAGAAATTTTGTTTCCCATTCCACTCACAAGTAGAGTAAGTGAAGAATGACTGTATGGTACCTACTTTCTTTTATATTACCTTTGTGTTCCTTTCGTGAAATGTACTTCAGGAGCAGTAGAATTGTTCTGCTGTAAGCCTGAAACGGCGGTTCTCTAAATTTTCTCAATGATGTTCGTCAAAAAGAACGTTGCCTTCCCTCAAGGAATTCTCCATAATACTTTCATGTTGTAACAGATCTTGCAATCCATTTCTAGACTGCTTTCTTCCTACTGTCTTCCCGTTATCCCCCTTGAGGATGTATAGAACACTTGACAGTACTGACGAGTTGGTTTCACTAATGTCATATATGGAATCTCTTTCACAGATGACCCACAGTTTCCTAATGTTCTTCTAATAAACCAAAGTGAACCATTCGCCTTTCCAACTACAATCCCTATAAGCTCTTTCCATTTCATATCATTTCGCAATGCCACGCCAGGATATCTAAATGGCGTGACTGTATCAAGCAGCACATTACTGGTTTGTTTTCCCTATTCATCTTCAGTAATTTACATTATTATGCATTTAGAATTACCTCCCATTCGTCCCACAAACTATAAATTTTGTTGAAATCACCTTGTAGCCTCCTACTGTCGCTCAGCGATGACACATTGTCATATACCACAGCATCATCAGCAAATAGGTGCAGATTGCTGCCCACTCTGTTCACCCGACCATTTATGTTTGTAGAAAACAATAGCTGTCCTGTCATACTTCCCTGGGGCACTCCTCACTATATTCTTGTCTCTAATGAGAACTCGCCTTCTCAGGGTGTCACAATAGCTTCCATTTTTGCTGCTACTCCATCACTGTTTCTCTCTTGCTATCATTTTGTCTCATCATTGACCCCTTCTCCTCAGCCTCTTTCACTGTAGCGGAAGAAATTTAACTCTTTATTAACATCTGACCAAAATGTTGTTCTTTAGAAAATTCACCTCGAAGTTCTGCTTGGAGTATCTCTGAAACAATCTCTTCAGACAAATTTGACATCAATAACGTAATGTAGAGTTTAGTCATCTTTCTGCTCCTGCAAAGCTGAATCAAACAGTTTGTGCATTGATCCCTAATCCTTTAATGTTACATTTTCCATTCAGTCCACTGAACTTATCATCTAAACCTTTATTGAAGTCATCACTCAACTTTATGGCCTGATTTATTAATTACAGTCTCTTACATCCCAAGGTTGAATATCCACATGTTAACCATCAACTGTGTTACTGGTTTCACCTGCGGACTTAGCGCTACAATTACAAATATAATTACTGAAAAATGACATACTCGAAACACCCACTTATAACTGCAGAAAGGGACCAAAAATATCCATACTGATTATGTGTAATAGTCTGGTGGTCTCAGAGAAGCTTTTTAATGGAATCTGTTGACAACATTATTTGGCTCTTTGTGCAAAAGGAACGCTGGTTTCGTGTGTTTCCACATCATGCATTAACATTTTTCCACAAATAATCTTCTGCAACACATATATTTGTTACTGGCTTCCATGCTACACCAATTCAGCATCATGGGCTTGCTTCAGTACTTCATCCTGTAACCTTGCTGGCCAGTCTACATATCAGCCACACATTATTTGTCAATATAATACTTCTTTGTAAGCACAGAATTGAGTGTCTGTCATGAACTGCTGGCAATGTTGGGAAGCAGTGTGAGCCATTTTCCATTTATCTTCAGCTATATGGAAGCATTCCAAGGCCCATATCTTGAGCCTCAACCCACATTCATTGCTGCAGGTCTTCAAAGGGAAATCTATGGTTTCAAAATGAACCTCACTTAATCGTAAAGTACATCTAATCAAATAGTTGATTGTATCTTCAAGGCACCTAAGGCACATCAGAGTTGTGTTTGTAACTTTATACTGTCAGTCACAAAGGTAGTAACATAAGTAAGTGATGCCATCGATCAAACCAAGTATCCCTTTTTCAGCAACCAAAGAATTTTAATCCATCTTATTTAGTTCTTTAGGAGCATCCTCATGGACCCTAAGGTTGATAGCTGGCATCACATGGTAATATGAACAGTTTCTAATAATCCAGAAAACCAAGAATGGGACCAGCAGATAAGACCAGTAGCTATTAAATCTTTTAATTGCAGAAAGGTTTGTTAGTAGTCTGTAGCCTACTGAAATATTACTTCCTTTTTTAAACAAGTGGGTATGGTTCATGATACTTCTGAAAATTTTGGCACAAATGTCTGTAATAGCTGTCCAAACCTGAAAGGACTTGAAATTCTTAGCTTGTATTAGGTGCTGGGAACTGCTGCATGACTTCTACAACTTCAGGTCATTTTGCACACCAACCTGGGCAATAATATGAGAAATGTCTGAACTTTCTTAAAACAAACTTACACACTTTAACTCAGCATTAATTATGCTGCTCTTGATCGACTAAACACATCTCATGAACGTACCAGTGCTCTTGGACATCCTTAGAAAAGATTTTTATGTCATACAGATTCAGTATGCATTGTTTCTGTTTCAAACCTTATAACGCCATCTTTAAAATGTGGTGAAGTGTCATTAGGATAATCATTAATATGAATGGCATTCGCTGGTACTGATGATGACTGAATGGAACTCACAAATGTCATCTTGGGTCCATCCTCCATCCTCCAGCTCTTAGTGGTGGAAGCCACTTGCCAAATACATGGTCATAAAATAACTTAACTGCCCTTCTCTGTGATGTTAGACTCTGGGTACATATAAATGTATGCAAGTGATTTGGATGCTGGCAGTTGCAACTAGATCTATAAGTCTTAATTCCATCCAAGCTGCATTATGGCAAAATAATGAGTGGTGCCCCCAGCAGTTTGTGATAGCTCCTATAATACTATCAGGGATATGTTGGTGAATACATTCCCCCATAAGAAGTAGGAGATAATGCTGTAATTTGGTATGGCTTTCTATACATCAGTGGTTCATTCCCAGTGGGAAATGTATACTGCATCATTGGTGCAGCTGGTAATAGACCAGGAAGTATGAATTATTCCACATATTCTTCTAATAATCTTTGCATCTCCCCCCCCCCCCCCCCCCCGGTTACATCCTTCCAAACTTGACACTTTCTCCTACAGTGCCGCTAAATTAAATGACTACCCCAGTTTCTAATATTCTTCCATGAGACACTTATGTAATTCTCCCTCCTTCAATAATTGCAAGGTAGCTGTTAATGCAGAATGTGATAGCTCTACTTCTAGTGAACTAAAGTTGTCCCCACTAATAGGCACTGCCCAGCTTCTGTCAACCTCTGGTATACAGGATGTACTGCGTTCTTCGTTTTCCATCAATGTCACAATCACAAATGAAGTATTAACTGGCAGATCTGCTCCAACGTCCATCCAGATTAGTTTACACGTACCTTTAAGTATCATATTCTAGAAGTCAAATCTGAGACATATCCAACGCAGTTTTCCTGGTATCTGGAGTGTTCTATGTCACAGTAAGGCTTTTCGGCAGGAAAACTGAGATGAAACGATGTCGCATTCAGCTGCACAGGCACCATTCTAAATCGACTTTGGCATGGTGTTTGAAAAGGTAGTCTAGCCCAAGTATGACTTTGTAGCTTAGGGATTACTTCCATGCTAATGCAGAAATCTTTCCTCGCACGAAGAAACCAAACAACAGGGCAAGTGAACACTATCTCCACCAACACCACATAGCCTAAAGAGAGTTAGGTTCAAATTTTTTTATACCAAACATTCCCACAAGTATTGTGGATTCATGCAATGCCTACTTCCTCAACCCCGCACCCCTCCTTACAACCACTTAAATAATAGTCTGTCATTGATTACACTCAGGAGTGTCTTTTGCTTATAGTCGCTTACACTTCATCCATCGAGGCTTTCTATAGTTTAGTTGAATGTGGCGTAGATGACCTCCTTTATGACGTACGATTTCAGTATTAAAACCAGTTCCTTTTCCCTAAGCTAGTCGCTACCTCAGTCTCAGTTGGAACAGTCTCATCTAAAATTTTTGCAAAGTCCATGCATACTTCATGTGACATGTCAGCAGACGGACTCTGCAAAATGCAATGAACGGCTTTTGCTCTGCAGGCTGCAAAACGGCTCTACTAGCACTGTCATCATCTGTTAACTTTTATATATTACTATTTATCGTCCTACTTTGATACTCGAAACGTTACACTGATCTCCCTGTCTCACAGGTATCCCATTAACAGGTTCCTAAACACGTTCATTCTTCTACACTGTCGAGTCACAGTTATTTTTACCACCTGTCAGGAGACAACCATCTTTTCTAGGATGGTCTGCTGCTAGATGTCCAGCAAGTGAGTCAGTGAGGTTCTGGAAGAATACTGGTTGGGATGTAGAGCCCTACTGACACCATTTCTGTTGACAGTTGCGCTAGGTTTGTTGGTTGAGAATCCATGGTGCGAATGGCCCAGTCAAGGTGGTACATGTCTGACATGTTGGATTGTCCTGATGGTAGATACCATCGTGCTGCGGGAAAATTGGCTGCCTGTAGGGGTGGAAATCGTCCTCAAGTATAGAAGCTTAATTGTGTTGATCAATTGTGCGTTCCAAAATGACAAGAATGAGAGAATGTCTTTATATCCTTCCGACAATTGTTGTAAGGCGATGGACTTCTGAAATTTCACGCCTCCCATGCTAACGGCAATCTTTCAGATGGAACATGAAACATGGTTCACCTATAAAGATGACCTGTCACCAATTCGTGGGCGTCCAATTTCAGCCTTTGTCGGCAATGAACAATGTACCTGCTGCAGAGGCTCACACAGCAACTTTCGATGAACGGTCATTGAGTAGACACTGTTGGTAGCCCCTTGTTTCGTCTGGGCAGACAGTTGTTGAACAAATGCACGTCTATTTTGCCATACAATGTTCTACAGCCGTCGTTCCCCCTTGTTTCCTATGATGCACCAGAGTGTCTCAGGGCCAGTTTTGGATAGCGCAATTTTGACATACTCTGTATACTTGAATCATGGTGGCACGTGAACAGTTCACGAATTTAGCCTTTTCTGAAATGCCTCCAGCATTGGGCCAAACACGAATGATCGTGTCATTCTGCGTCTCAGATATATCGATCTATTCCACATTACGACAACGATTGCACTGTTATCCTTGTCCCCTGGACAAGCTTTATAAAACCTTCACATTAGTCAGCCACCTTCGGTCTGTGAATGGTCATTCCATGCTGACGTCAAACATAGAGGATGGTCACATTAACGTTACTTGACCGTCTACAACGTTACAGTATCATTTACTGCATGTCTAGGAAGGATTGAACATTCCGAAACTTTTCATGACACACCACGTACTTCTTAGCATTCCCTTCTAGTTTCAGTCGAGTCAAACTTAAATACTGCTAGTCATTCTAGTTTTCTAAATTTGCAGCAGGATGTGAGGTATTAAAAAAACTAAAAATATGATTACCATATTTGCTGAAGGAGGTGTTTCTGGTTTTTGGAACAAGTGGAGATTAGATAGGAATTGACTGTTCCTTTCTTTTCTCCCATAGCCTCTCTAATTTCCTTTGTAAATTCACAATATACGCTCGCTATTCAGATCACTGATAAAACAAGTGCTGTAGTGCTTCATGAGCTGACACTTCTTTACTGTCATTTCATTGATACTACTAGAAGATTACAAAGGAAAATATAAGGAAAACGAGAAACAGTCATACACACCATGGTGAAAAATACTTAGTAGGCACTTGTTTTCACATAGTCGTTGAACGCCATTGCTGCACTGCCATTGTCGTATCTGTTGCACTCGTCAGTTAACAAATCTCAGCTCCAGAGCTTCTCTGACATCACGTCTGCAGGGAGGTGTGGTCGAGTGGTTCTCTGAAGGGGGTTCAGCAGAGGAGCAGTGGTTGACGGAACAAATTACTGATTTTCAAGGAAGGCATGCACAGGAAGTGCGCACCCGCAGGAGGCAGGCGATGATCCTCAGGCCGGACTGGCTGACGCTGAGGTGGCAGCGTCAGTGGTTTTTCTTATTGCTTGTCTCTTCTACGACCTCGCTAGGAGCGCATTCCAAGCTGACTTCCAAAGCTCTGCCAGGCGACAGCCAATAATTCTGTGCTCATGTTTTGTGTTACTAAGTGAAGTGATTTCATAAGAGTACGTTAAAGTTAGGGTGGAAAAGTACCAGCGTGAAAAGATTCATTAACTAATTCAATATACAGTATAAAGAAGTTCCACTGAAACAAGTTTTCTTATATATTTGTTCTTTCGGACATGTCTAAAAAAAGATACCATTTTGAGCCTGGGGCCATTATGAATCAAGGCACAAAGGATTGAAATACATTAGCTCCCAGTGGACATTGATCTGTATCAATGGGATAAGTTGAAATACGGTGACGGACCAGGATTCGAACCTTGGCATCCTGCTTATTAGTAGATGGAGGCTGCTAGGGTAGTCCATGAAGTTGTGGTGACCAGTGTGTCCATATGAAGTAGTGGTCATCACATCTCCTTAGTAAGCAGGAGACAAGTTTTCGGATCCTGGTCAGGCACACATTTCCAACTTGCCCGATTGAAATAAGTGAATTCCCGTTGGCAGCTAAAGTATTTAACTGCTTTGTGTCTTACATTAGGACGTATTACTATACTTAATAAAAACCAGTTCAACACTTAGTTTTAATAAAATTCAAAATTTCTTTTTTTGTTGTAAGAAGTATAATTTTTAAAAACTGTTTTGATATAGGTTTCGTAGAAACTGTAGGCTACCTAAGGACTGAAATCCAAATGGATTACTGACAGGGCAAGATAATTTAAAGTTTCTGATATTGTGTAACTATCTTATTTATTTGATTAATTATCTTTATAGTTTCTACTGTCCCGCTGTTGCTCTGTTCCAAATAGCTGTTACTTTATTACTGGTGAAAATAATTTTTTTTAAAAAAAATTGAAATTGCGTGTATTTTGAAGCACTGATAGTTTTGACTTTGCACATTTTACATTTGTACTTATAAGTTGGAAACAGTTCTGGCTTTTGTGCTTTCTTGATAAGTACATGTTTTATTACTTACACTGCATTAGTGCATCACTACATGGATTCTTGCTTTATTGCTAATTCAGTAGTTCTGCCTCTGTTACTAAAAATAGTTGTTGACACATCACATACATGAATACCATGTTGTTAAGACCACTTTTCACCACTTTTGCCTACTTTAGAGTGCATTCGAATGATATCTATGGGCAAAAGTTACCTCTTTGTGTGTGTCGGGTGGGAGGGGAGGGGGGCTAATTGTGTGAGTGAAGAGATAGGTAAATAAGTACAGAAATCGTCTAGTAACGTCGATTTCTTTGTTTTTAAATAACTATTACTAATCTACCTTCTTCGCTCATTTTCATACAGCTGGCGTGCCTTCAAGGCGAGTGAAACGTGCATTGATTTCGGCACAGTCGGCATTGTGTCAGCCACGAACGACGTACAAGAAGAGATGCAACACGTGTTTCTGCGATGAGGAAGGCACTTCGGCCACGTGTACTAACTACAAATGTGGCGCTGACGGCTTAATAGGTGAGCTACATGTATCTGTATTCGCCCCCATGTTCGCCCAGCGTCGGCCGATCCTTGGGCCACATGTACATGGCAACTCTCATGTGGCCACCCCACAGTCATTTCGATGTTCCATACGATTGTAACATATCTTAGTGATGATCGTCATAGATGAAAAGAAATGTCGTTCAAGAATACGAACGATGTCAGCACGGAGGCGGCTAACACTGCGATAATATCAGTGTAGCAGAAGCTACCTTCCAAACTTCACAGAAGCTCTCCTGCGAACCTTGCATTCTGGAAACACCCCCCAGACTGTGGCTAAGCCATGTCTCTGCAGTATCCTTTCTTTCAGGAGTGCTAGTTCTGCAAGGTTTGCAGGAGAGCTTCTGTAAAGTTTGGAAGGTAGGAGACGAGATACTGGCAGAAGTAAAGCTGTGAGGACCGGGCGTGAGTGGTGCTTGGGTAGCTCAGATGGTGCCGGCACGGTAGCTCAGCGTGTTTGATCAGAAGGTTTAACTGCCCTCTGTAAGACAAAACTGAGTTAATCAACTAACAACGAACTTAAAAGGACGTCTTACTAAGATTGGAAATTAGGAGACGAGGTACTGGCAGAAGTAAATCTGTGAGGACCGGGCGTGAGTCGTGCTTCGGTGGCTCAGATGACGGAGCACTTGTCCGCGAAAGGCAAAGGTCACGAGTTCGAGTCTCGGTCGGGCACACAGTTTTAATCTGCACAGTAAGTTTTATGGGCAACTCTGTCCTCACATTCCCATCTGTCACCAGTCTGTTCCGTAGTTGTTGCCTCATTAGTCAGTGTTGCATGTTGTCACCACGAACCGAAGCACGTGCTTCAGCCCATCTTCACAATGAACCACGCACTCCTTCAAATACACTGTGCCCCATTCGGAGTGCGTCACACGTATTATAATCATGCGTTCTGTAAGGTCTGCTTATTGTCGATCGATTGGCCATACTCCAATGCTATTAAACGTGCCCACGGCTAGAAAGCCAAGGGATTCACGTGGGATGAACGGGGAGGCCATGCTACCGGACCTCCTCGACGAATCCGTGGTTGATGAACCGTAACAGTGAGGCGCTGCCGGAGGATACGAGGAAAAAGCGGCATTGCGCCATCGTGCATAAAACATATTCGTTTTCTTCTGCAAAGGTAGCGTGCTTCAGCTATGCTGTTAAATCATCCTGCAGAAACGGGTGATAGACAACACCTTTTAATTTTTTTGATGAAGTGTATGGCCCTGTGAGTACGTCATCGACAATCCCTGTCCATCACTTCCATGATTACTCGACAATATGTACGTGCTCCATTAGTGCCCATTGTGGTAATTGATTAAGACATCTAAGCCCTGCCTCATGTATCAGTAAAATGCTGGCTGTTAGCTGTGCAACTTGAACTGCTCATATCTCAACACACACCGGTGTCCGGTCATTTCATTGTAGGAAATTTTCGTATTAGCTCTACTACCACCTTTTATTAAATACGTTGTATATCGAGGGGCTGTAGCGACATTTTAGATATATCATCGGTTGATTCCATAATAAATCCATGTTTCCAGTATACCTATATTACGTACGTCTTCGCCATCTCTACAGCACAAAGCTTCGGCACTAACCAGTCAGCAGGTAGAGATGATGTCCGTTCATTGGCCAAGTGATTCCGCTGGTGAACGCCGATTTTGTTACTGTCGCCCTGGGAAACCATTTCACTTCATATCTTCAATTTATGGTTTCTTTGAATACCGACATGCTTGTCGAACCCTTGAGGCCCTCTTACTACTGCATCATTACTTGTAAATGACTGTTCACACTGATTCTACTGCAAAAATATGGTTGAGTTTGATGATGAGCCAACTTTGGCTAAATCAAACATGTTTATAAGACGCTATACTGAAGGAAAAATCGCAACACTAAGAAGGGGTTGTGCGACATCAACAAAAATTGGTGGGCGTGTTGCCAATCTGGAAGATGATGACTATTAGAATTTCGCGCTAGTTACATAAGAGAAGCGCTAGTATGATCACTAACAGGAATGAAATAAGATTTGCTTTACGTACACAGTCTAACGGTCGCGAGAGTTAGTTACCTTTGAGACTGGTCGTGGTGAGTTGATGTTAGTCGAAAATCCCTTTAAGGCGAGAAAGACGCCATTACCAACACCTCAACGAGGTCGTGTAATAAGGCTACGAAATGTCAAAATGTGTGTGAATTCCTAATGGACCAAACTGCTGACGTCATCGGTCCCTACACTTACACACTATTTAAACAAATCGAAGCTAACTTATACTAAGAACAACACACACATCCATGCCGAGGGAGGACTCGAACCGCCGGCGGGAGGGGCCGCGCAATCCGTGACATGGCGCCCTGGACCGCGCGGCCACTCCGCACGTCTAAGGCGGAAAATACTTGGCAGGAACGTAATCACGGAACATGATTGTTGGCAGCGGCGGTCACGACAATGTTCTAAGAAGGATGTGGGACTTCCGTGATGGAAGACCATCGTGTTCGGTATATGGCTCTGGCGAATCGTACTGCATCAGCAGCAGGAATCTGAGCACCACCTGACACCGCAGTTAGGCAACAATCTCTTACAAATTATTACTTCAAGGACAGCTCTTAGCCATAGGGCCTGTAGCGTGCCTTACACTGACTCCAAACCAACGCCATTTGCTACTTCAATGGTGTCAAAAGAGATATCACTGGATCCCAGGAACGAGTTTTGTTGTTTTTACTTATGTGCCAGTGATGCCCGTATTTTGGTTAGAGGGAGGTCAGTTAAGGGCTCGCTAGTAACATGCCCCTGTGCTAGACACACTGGACTTAAGCCGTGAGTTGTGGACGGGTGCGACTTGGTATGACAGCTGGAGCATTTTTGTGTTTTTCCCGCGCACCCTTGCTGCAAATTTGTACGTCAGTCTGGTTATTCGACCTGTTCTACCTGCCATTCAGGAACGCCATTCCAGGGGGTGTTTTTTAACAGGATAACGCTCGCCAACAAACAGCCGATGTAGCCCAACATGCTCTACAGAGAGTCAACACGTTGCCTTGCCCTGTTCGATAACCAGATCTGTCTCCAGTCGAGCACATATGGAATGTCATGGGGCGACAACATATGGGAACTCACCGGACATCAATTCGATCGTCATCCACAACCAGCATTAACCGTGCCTGTACTGACCGACCAAGTGCTACAGTCGTGGAACTCCACCCCTCAAACTGACAATCGGCACATGTACAGTACAATGCATCCACGTTTACATGTCTGTATTTAACATTCTGGAGGCTACACTGGTAATTAATATTACAACATATCACATTTCACAGGCAAGATGTCTTATCCCGCACTTATATTAACCCTGCTATGTTGCAATGTTAATCTCTTAAATATGTTATCTAAACAAATATACAAGGGTTATTCGTAAAGTGAGGAACGACCGGTGGCGAAATGGAAACCACTGTGAAAATACAACGAGACTTTTCACGGATGCTTTGGACAGTGTCTCTAGTATGTCCGTCGATCGCATCAAGACGCTCTTTTCAGTTGTGAGCACACTGTGAGCGAGTAAAGGTGCCTAGAAGAACAATGTCCCTCTCCAAGTAGGAGGGCCAGCTGAGAGGCTTCGCCTTTTTGAATGCAGCCCACCTAACTGCCACGCACTACCTTCTTCATGGCAATTCGAAGGCGCACTCTGCAGGGGCAGTGAAGACGCTCCTGCAGCCTTTTCGATGGGAAGTGTTCGATCACCCACAACACAGCCCTAATTGGCTCGTCCTGAGTATCATCTCTGTTCATATGGAGCGCTGGACACGAAGACAAAACTTGGGTGCAGGCTTCCCGCTATAGACCAGCGTAGTGAATTATCGGAAAACCCAGGCGGCTGTCTTCTATGACGATGGTGTTGGAAATTCCGTATAACGCTCCTAAAAAGATCTAAGTCGGAGCGGCGACTATGTAGAGAAGTGCTTGGAAAGTGTAGCTAAAAGTGCAATGAAAACAGTTTTGATTTTCACTGTGGTTTCCATTTCGCCATTGATCATTCCTTACATTCCGAACAACCCTCGTATGTCCGATATTTATTGTTCTACATTAATATATTTTTTGTTGTTGCAGTTTTTTTTCATCAGTGTGTCTACTGCTTCTCTTATCAGTTGCAAAGACTTGAAGAAAAGATAATCACACTGATTTTACATTCAGATGTTAACATGTGGAATCATTCCATCATTCCTTACTCAGGAAAATCCTTGAAGCCATCTGAAGTAGCACTCAGTATCACAGCATGAATCCGTGTTCCGCTGTGCTATGTGTGGCACGCGATAGAAAATGGAGAGCGTACTGCTCCACATGCTTATCAGGAACGTTTGTAGGCAGACTCGCAAGAATTCTCTGAGCTGCTGCACTTCTAAAACAGCCAGCTTAAGTGTCGCCAGCCTAACTTTGGCCTGTGATGTCCAATTAATCTTCTCAGTACTTCGCAATTAACAACTAAAGCCCTTTCGTTATTTATTACTTTGGGAACGATTCCCTGATCTGACAGCTAGACTGAAAAATGCAACGACTAACATTCTATATCCTGCCTTGAGCTGGTTCTTGGTAACATCTGGCGATAACTTCCTAAACAACAAACAGGAATACAGTTCAGTTACAAACATGGTTTACCTCCTCTTGGTTATTTTATAAATAAGGTCCATCGAATGGAGGTTAATAAAAATAAAATTTCTCTTGCACCAACTTTCTTGAATAAGTTGTTTCAGCACTTTAAGTACATCACATTACATCAAGAGAAAGAAATAGCCCAATATCCAGTTCTGAAACATAGTATCGCATGTGATGGTAAGCAGCCATCAAACACGAGTGCGGCACTTAATGTCGACACAGACCTACTTTCCGATGTTGTGGCACTAAAATCCAGCAGCACAAGTTCAGCCCGATAAATCTACCGGTCCTTAACTGCGACGCAGTTGTAGTCACACTGCACTCCCGTCAAAGAATCTAACTGAACTTTGCATGACTACAGTAACAGTAGGAGAGGCTATCATCTATGAAAAAGAAAGACGAAAATAATGTAGTAAAATAAACTATATTACTGAGCCCATTTGTCATCCAATTAAATTTACCACATTTATGCTGAGTTGACTATAGCACCCATTAGAATTCATGGAACTTGCATCACTGAAACCAAATCCGACTGACTAAACAATTCTGCCCTGCGGAATTTATCTGCTCATGCGCAACGTGACTATAAATTTACTGTTCTACAACGTGGGATTACAACACAAACTATCAGGGTAGATTAAGATTCCGCCAGCAGTAAGACACACGATTTCTCCAGGACACAAACCAACCTAACGCCACCCCTCCCCCCGCTCCCATGCCCCTACCAGATTTCACCCCATGACCATGACGTAGATCCTATATTAATACTGAGTCAACACACAACTGAAGAATTAGTTTCATCACAGTTAATGACAGCTGTTGGTGTCGTGATAACGTAAGATCTGATGTAAGCTTTGTTCATTCAATTCAATTATCTCTGTCTAACTCTGTAGATATTGTCATCAGCTAAAATATAATTTGACATACATATTAAAGGCACTGCCTGTGCGAACGACTGATTTCAGTCAAACATATTTAACATAAAATGAATAAAAAGCTTATAATTTGCCAAGGTGGACTGCCATGTGTGATAGGCCTTACTTCAGTCGATTTCCGTGTTCGCCTGTACATAATGGCATGTCGACTACCCATATAACTCTTCATTTTTCTGTGCTGTCAAACAAGCGACTTTATCAGGTACTTTTCTATTAAATTTGTAGTGTTCTACATCGACTCCTCCTGTGGAAACTCTTTAGGCACACACTTAAAATAATTCTCTCTTCATTTGTATTCTTATAAAATGCACTTTTTGGGTGGGCTGTTTCTTCTGTCGTTCCTTCCTTGTACTCGCCCATCAACTGATCTCCGAGAGCCGTCAGTCCTCTCAGAAACTGTATTCTACTTTTAGTTTGTGACTGTTTCTGTCCCTACATTGGCCATCCGAAAGCTACAGTAAACATGTCCTACAGTCTGC
This sequence comes from Schistocerca gregaria, assembly GCF_023897955.1. NCBI lineage: Eukaryota > Metazoa > Arthropoda > Insecta > Orthoptera > Acrididae > Schistocerca > Schistocerca gregaria. The sequence goes on from NC_064927.1 coordinate 428,269,993, forward strand.
CATGATGACGTGACGTCGTGCAGTGTGCTGCAGCCCTGGTACCTTAACAACGGTTGCTTCTTGTCTTTGTGGAGTCCCTGGAATTATAATTTTTTTGTTTCGTTAAAACTGAAATATCTCATGATCTAGCACTTGAATCATGCTGTTTAGACTAAACTTACTGTAATAAAATCCTACATAGGACTACATATGAACCCTTCTGGTTGCCTCTCTCCTACATTACTTTAGTTTATAACTAATTAAGTAAAAGTTCATTAGCATGTACTGTGGAATAACCTATCACTGTGATGTCTCAAATTGGTCAAAAAACACACAAAAACACTAGACTCAATTATTTCCCCAAACCAAACTTCATTTATTTGCTTCGTTTGAATCTCTCCAAATACATCACTTTTATTCAGCACTTTATCCAGCTAGCTACCAGATCAGAGTCTATGTACTCAGTATGTGTACACTCAGTTAATAGCACAAATGCAGAAGAAAAATCAGAAATGACAGACTTACATGACCATGCAAGAAACATTTTTCAGGTATTCTGAATTTAAAACAAAGCTTCATTGGTCACTACGTATCACTAACCAAGCATCAATAACAAGAAATTTAAACACATTAAGTGACGAACTTCACCTCATAGGGCTAAAATCTGTCTCCCACACCAGACGAGGGATTTCAGCTTACCCCCAGATTTGCGAGCTTCGAGCGTTTCCACGAAATTCCTTTAACGTCGGTCTTATCTGGTAGTCAGAGCCAGGAACCACATGTGACGATTTCTATTGGTCTCCTGCTGCTCCCACTAACAGCACTCTCTTGCAAAGTTTTGCTTCCTACCGGAAATTCCAGATTGGGTGTGAGGTTGCAACCGCAACCAGAGAATCTACAGGTAGACTGACCCATTGCCTTCAAGCTGGCAGAAGGCCAGAAGCTTTTCCTGGCGTCACTAATAGCAAACAGGATACGTGCATAACTACATTTGGTACTGACATGTTAAAATTTCGAATATCTGCGTGTTACAAATATGTTTTTAAAACACTAACGATAACAGATAGTGGGAAAAGCGGACAAGAGACTCAGATTCATCGGAAGAATCTCCAGGAAATCTAACTCATCCACGAAAGAGGTGGGTTATAAGGCGCTTGTTCTCCAGGTTATTGAGTACTGCTCATCTGTTTGGGATCAATCTCAGGTAGGACTAATAGAGGAGATAGAGAAGATCCAAGGAAGAGAGGCGCGTTTCGTCACGGGATCGTTTAGCTGGTGAGAGAGCGTTACGGAGATGTTAAGCAAACTCCACCGGCAGACGTTACAAGAGAGGCGTTGCGTATCACGGAGAGATTTACTATTGAAATTTCGGGACAGCACCTTTCAGGAGGAGTCAGACAACATATTACTTCCCCCAAATACATCTCGCGTACTGACCACGAGGAGAAAATTCGAGAAATTAGAGTCAACACAGAGACTTACCGACAATCATTCTTCCCATTCACGATTCGCGAGTGGAACAGGATGGGAGGGATCCGGTAGTGGTACCGAAAGTACCATCCGACACACATCAGTAGGTGGATTTTGGAGTGTGATGTAGATGTAGATGAACAGAATAAATATGTAAGAGTTTGTAAAAATATTATTTTACTCAATCTTATTTAATCACGAATCTGAATTTTATTTACGCAATACAACAAGTGGAAAGAATCATGTAGAAATAATTGCGATTCAACACGTTTAGTACCTTCAGATGGCCATCTAGCATTTGAAAGACATAATTCTGTCATTTACTGTACGGAACTGTATATATTGTGTTTTACCAAAATTTAAAGAGAGTCCATTTGCTGGAAACCACTTAATAATTTTGCAATAACATCATTTACAATTACATCACTTAGTTCTTGGTTTTTGGATGTTATTACTGTACTTGTATCATCAGCAAAAAGAACTAACTTTGCATCTTCATCAATGTGGAATGGAAAGTCATTAATGTATATCAACAACAGTAAAGGACTTAAGACCGAACCCTGTGGGACCCCGTACTTGATAGCCCACCAGTTTGAGGAATCAGCTGTTGTTTTAACATTACGTGAACCACTTATTTCAACTTTCTCCTTTCTCCCAGTTATGTATGAATTAAACCATTTGTGCACTGCCCCACTCAAACCATAATAATTTAGCTTATCTAAAAGAATTCCATGATTCACACAATCATACACGCCTGAGGCAGGATTCGAACCTGCGACCGTGGCAGCAGCGCTGTTCCTGACTGAAGCGCCTAGAACTGCTCGGCCACAGCGGCCCTCACGTAATGTTTAACTAAAACTGTTATAGGGATTACATTCTATAAATAATTTACTGTTGGAAACTATATTGAAAAAAAATTGAAAGCTCTTTAAAAGACATACTTTTCCTCCAACTACCTTAGAATCTTGGGCTAACAGACATGAAATGCAAAAGCAAAGCTATGTCCACATATGATCTGACAAAGAAACACACACACACACACATGCATTCACACACGCACACACACACACTCACACACACACACAGACCCATACACACACACACACACACACACACACACACACACACACACACACACACACACACACACACACATACACGTAAATGCATGCCCACATCACACACGAAAATGCGCACTAGCCAAGATACATAAACACACTTACTATTTCAGTTGTGTAGAATTTTTCCAATCCATTATTGTCGTCTATTGAAGTCTGAGGCTTATTCGGTAAGTCGTCCAAGCTGCGCAGCGTTGTCAGAAACAGTCAGGCAAGCTGCTAAGAGTGTTGCATGGTAGGTTTCCTGAGAAATAATTGTTAGGAAAAACTTCCGTACATTGTGTCGTTCCTGACTTAATTCCCATTGAAGTTAGCCAAACAGACCACGCACATGCAAATTCAAGAGGCCTATCACAGACATGTCACCATAAATTTTCTTTGTTTGGTTTCCTAAAACTGAGCAAAAGAGCGATACAAAAATTGCCCACTTGAAGGCAGTAAGGATCATACCTGAGCCAGTGGCAGAGCAGTCTCATGTGCTATACTCTACGTTATGAGAAAAACTGACACTAATTATATCTGGTGGGCTGCTTGAATTTGCGATCCAAACTTCATGATTGAATAACTTCAGTGTTACCTAACTCGGAAACAGTGCCATTATAGAATTTATCCCAGACAATTATTTCTCAGCGCAGTTACCGCGCAACACCCTCACAGGCATTTCAGTCTGATATAACCGCACTGGGCTGAAATGGAAGAAACTGGTGAGTAGTATACCCTTTGTATTACCAATCTCGTCTACATTGTAATGACACACCGCACGAATGGGCGAGTATGTGCCTGGGTGGTCTGAGAGACTCCAGAGGTATTCATCTGAAAATGTAAAAAGTTCTTTATGGACACATCTGTGCTGCTTGAAGCACCGGCCAGATGACTACTTATTTCTGCTGCACCGGCTGCTTACTTGCTCCACAACACCAAGTGCTGGCAGCCTGGTTATGACAGCCATCTATGTCGACCCTGATCAAACAGCATGTCGTTGACGATGGGGTATCAGATATGGCCTAAGGTGACGCCCAGATGCGTTATGGGGGTATAGGGGCGAATGCCCACCAAATTCTGACACCATTCTGTCGATAACAGACGGCAGGCGGTGCACAGTGTATGACCTGCAATCCCCTGGACATGAGTTATACTAATGGAAATGGTTTGCGATATGACCAGCTGCACTGTGTTATGAAGTACAGAGATGGTCTTAGGGCATAGTGCTGTTACCAAGCTGTGACCTTGAACCAACGGCTTCTACTGGCAGCTCCTTGGGGTGACCTTGTCTGGCACTACCTTTCTTCGTGGTAGAGTACTAACAATAATTTCATTATAGCACTGCTCGGTACTTATTATCAGCATTGGTGATTTTGCTATTTATATGTGCTACAGTTGGTCACATATCCTAAAATACCACTACCGCTGTCACTGTGGAAATCTGCCGTGCCTGTTGCTGCACTAGTCTATGCAGTAACACTGAGTCTGCGGTTTCAGATTGCATCAGCCTTGTTGAATTACTATAGTGACAACATTCCATATTCGCCTAAAGTCAGGTCTACTTCAATACACCACTCAGACTCACACTAATATGCCCATATATGGTCGGTAATACTGCATTACCCCATTCCATGACCAATAGCTGATCCACCAGGTCTGTCGTAAAACAGTTTCTTATCACAATATGTGCTTATACAAAACAACTGATGACGTGACCACAAAGATTAGATAATGCATCCTGTCTTACTAGTCTCCTTATTGCTACTTTATTTATCAGTCACATAGACTCAAAAAAAAAAATTTTTTTTGCGGCTCTGGCAATTTAATCTTCGTGACTCATCCCATACCTTTATTTTCTCTAAACCCTAAATTTAGATATTTTCTGCTTTCGCAATACAGTGTTACACTCTCACACCCACACATGCCCTAGAGATCCAGTCTACAATAAGTGGGGCTATTGATCGTTTGTTGTGATAGTGGGCTCTACACCTCAAAAGAAATAAAGCTATGCTCAGTGTAGCTAAATTTAGTGTGGCACTTGGTACCGCAATACTCAAAATAAACAGTATATGTTATTACGCTTATTTGAAATGGTCTGTGAGCTCCATTATTAACTGCTCAGCTGAAATGCACCCTTTGTGAGTGGAAGTGAACTCCTCCAGGAAATGGATTACATCAGTTCTTAGCCTGTGATTCAGAAATGTCATATTTGGTGTTGGCAATAACTCGAAAGGTACAGTTGGCCAAAACAAGTGTGGTTTTGAAATCTTCACTTGTGTTTTCTGTCGTCATGGCTGGTAGATGGAAGGTGGGTTCTGTTATGAGGCATCTGGACCTATTGATAAATAACCCGCTTCCCTTAGTTTCATTCTTTCCCTTGCCATTACAAGTGGATTAAATTAAATGAAAACCAGCTTTATGGGAATACAATCTTGGTTGCACGATATCCTTCAAACAATCTAACCTCTTGTGTCTAGCTAAGAACAATTGTACTGCATACGTGTTCTGTCTGGTTTGTATTCCCCTCTGACAATGTTGCAACTCTGCATCCATCAATACTGTTTGCGTGTTACCATCTGCCGAAATTAAACAGCCCACAGTTTCGCACCTGCACGGATTTCAAGGACTCCCCACTTTACTCAGTGACACAACACTTAAACTGTGCATGTCTTCCTTTTACTGGTAATCGAGCTAGAATGTACAATCGTTCTTTGCCAGTTTTGACTTCTCCTGCCACTGTGTGTTACTAGAAAGGTTGATTTTGTCTTCTGAGCTCCATTCATATGCAGCCAAGAGAAAAATCTTTCCGCTGAAGTAACTTACGCACTACAGTCCCAACGTATAAACAAAATAAATCCTTAAGAAATTCCCCAGCGCCAAACGTATCTATATTTATGGAAACCACTCTCTTGCATTCCTCCCTTGTAATTGGTACAACATTTCTCTTAATAAAACAACTTGCTGGATAAGTACGTTCTTCCTTCCCTGAGGCTCCACAACACATAATATACCCAGAGGGAGATCTGGCTGCACATACGCCCAAATTGACTTCTCTGGTAAACCTGAGATGTAGTCATGTGAATGAAGCCTTAGTGCAATTATACGCTGTTAAACTGGTTTGTCCAATACTCTAGACGCCCCTCGTGGCAGTTCGACAATGGCGACAGCTTCCTATAGCTGGAATGTCTTTCCACTAGGTTTTTTTGTACATTACAAGGTGCCAGGTTTAGCATGATTTTGTTGCAAAAGGTCTAACCCCAACATCATACCAGGATGGGTTACCTTTGGTACTATGTCAACAAACCGTGTAAACTGAACAGCACCCACCTGATAATCAATGTAGACTGACACTTTTACTATCACTCCATTATCCCCAACTCTATATAAACTGTTGTGTGGAAGCTTCTTTTGCTTTCAACCCACTAATTCTCTATGGGTAATCGGTACATGCACCCCTATGTCAAATAAAATGTTGTACTCTTTACCACATACAATGCACGTTATTGGGCAGCCCACCATTGCATACATATTCGTTGCATCTAATGTAAATCCTCCATTACACGCAACACACGATGGAAGTTAAGACTGAAGTTTTAATTTCCCATCAACAATGAATTAGAAATTCAAGATTCCGTTTAGCAGCTTGTTCTATCTTCCTTCCTTCATTAACAAATAACAAGACAAAGACAGAGACAGATGACATTGTTTAAAGCAGCAAATTTATAATGTGCAGAGAGTCAGTTCAGGTGTGTGCATTCTTGTGAGTCAGTTCTGCCTTCTGTTCTCTGATGCTATATTGCATGTAAGTCTTCGGGGTAACATTATAAAATATAAATAATAACGCTTAGAAATGTTGTTTATCTATTTCTTTATTTATAAAGTTTACTTAACCTAATTGTCATACACTTGCAAGTGTTTACAGTGGCCAACACTGATTATTAAATAAAGTTTTGCTTTTATTATTTTGAAAAGAATGACAGTTGACAAGCATTTGTAGAAATGGTTGGATGAAGAGTTTGCTAATGAAAACCATAACAGTCTAGAGTTAATCTTCAAAAGCGATGAAAATTCTGAAACTGATCAGTCTTTGGACGAAAATGATACTGTCGACAAATTTGACTTGTGTTTTGGGAAAGCGGTATGCAGTGAAGCCATAGACCTTTACTTCAAAACACGAGAGTAAGAAGACCTTGTCACAGAACAACCAAAAATACGAGAGGTGTTCAATTGATTGTTTACAGCTATTCTCAACAGGTCAAATACTCGAAGAAATTGTTTGTTGTACTAGTAGTTACTTATACATCATTGATTCTATGTATTCCATAGAAAGGGGTGCTGCAGACATTAACATTACAAAAGGAACTAAGGACGAGTAAAGCCCTCTACGTTCTTTAGAATGTGTCGGTTTTGCTCACTGTTATCTTCTGTTTCTCAGAAAAAGTGGAGTACTTGTAACTAGAGGGAGCAGTTACTAAGCACTACTACTTAGAGGCTCCACACCAGTAGCATCAAGCAATAGAAAGGGAAGGTCAACTTTTAGACAAAACCATCCACACACTACAATGATTAACCTTCTCACCTATTACTCACAGGTCATGTAGACGTGTAGATAATAAGCCACTTATAACACTTCAATCTCTGTATAAAGCACCCATAATTCTTCTTACTCTCCTAACTTACTCGTATTCACGAAGCCCACATGTATTATGAATTCTCGGCGATGTAAATGCCTTCAAGAAAAAAATTGAATACCAAAGAGCCTCCTCAGCTAAGATATCGAAAGGTGAGGGTCCATTCATACTCATTTATTTTGTAAAGACAAACTGAACATGATCGTTGCAGCACAAGCCAATGTACCTACATGTGACATTTTGAGACATCAAGAGATCACCAACTTAATATTGGACAGAAGTGTGTGTGAGGTTAGGGGTTAAAAATCGTAGAGAGAGATGACCAAGAGATGAACACAATAAGTCGATTCACACAGATGTAGATTGCAGTAGTCATTCGGGGTGAACAGGTTTGCACAGGATCAACTAACATGGCATCAAACGAGTCTTCGGACCAAAGACAACAACAACTTACAGTACCTACTGTGCTGTATATTGCACAGTAGCAATACTGAATCACTCTGAAATGTTCTACTACAGAAAAAAATGTCCAACGTACTCTTTGTTTTGCAATGTACACATTAAAATGTCTAGAAAATACTTTAGTACAAGCTCAAAAATATTACAAACAGGCAGACATGCAAATTCCGTTACTGTGTAACTGAAACTGAGAATATGTGCGGTTATTATAGTGGAATATTTGTAACTGCACATGGTCCCATATCGTAGTTAGACAATAGGTAAACTTTGATGCTTGACTATTTTTTAAATAACTGTAATACAATTTATAAGAGTAGGCATAGAAACAACGAAGATATCCAAAAGATTCTGTGTACGAATGGCCAAGGTATCTTTGCCCTCATTCCATCCTCCTTTTCCAAAAAAGAGAAAATTATATAGTTTCCTATGTTATTTCCACTGTCGATATATAAAAAACGGTCTCATGCTGGTTGTTTCTATTTTCAGCTTGAGTGCTGGTTACCTGTGCAGCCTTACCACCTGAGTATGCAGTCAGCATCGTCCCATGCCAACAGTAGTATTCCACATGTCAATTAATAACGACATCGACTTGTTCAATAATTTACACTCTGTAATTCTTTAATAAAAATAAACAACTGATAACACAGAAGTTACCCAAATTGTTTATGTATACCTCAACCCTTCTCTCCCGCTTCCACGAAACTCTCCATGTTGTTAGATCATATAAGCCATGAGTATCGGGCCTCGTCCGTGAGACCAACAACGTAATGTATGCATTAAACAATTTTCCAAAAGTTGCCAGGACAGTGGACAGAAATCTGTATCTGAAAGCAAAGACGAGTCTGCGGTTTAGTAACGTAACACTTCTGTAGTAAAGTAATATTATGTAATAGTACATAAAATACAAAATTTCAATACACATAAATAACTTTCCAACATGCCGCATGCTCGGATTACATTAAATGAAATCTACTGCACTACTGTATGGGGCAACGACCCTGCCTCTGTTCAGCACAGTTCAATGAAACGTATTGATGACACTATAAGGATATGTTTACGTAATGTGTATACATAAACATACGTTATAAAGGTCCCCGTTCGTAGTCGCTAATTATAACAATATGTTTCTTTTGTGCTGCAACATATAGCTATAATCAGCGGTGGAAATATATTTGCGAATGCCGACCGTGTGCGGCTGCCTCTTGTTGGATTGTCTGATCAGTCGGAAGTTCCATTGCAGAGGAGAGTAAATGCCTATTCAAAATATAATTACTTTTGGATAGCTCAAGATGAATTTCCTAAGGGACCGTAGTTCATCATGCATTTACTAGTAGAATGAGGCGAGAAGAAAATATTTCGCCGCATACAACGTCCGACCGATTTCGATGAAAGAATTCGTGACTGTGAACTCTCTATTTGGCAGAAACATAAAGAAAATTAAATAACTTCATGAAGGAGTGAGACATAGATTCTACATTAAATAAATAGCCCATACACCAATTCCATTTAAATCTGAATTTATGGCAATTAATAGATGAACTTACACTACAATGAAGAATTTTAACATGGATGCCGTTTTGACTGGCACTTCTCTTCTCGTAATGACAATAATTCCTTTGACGTTTTCACATACACGTCGCACAATAAATTTACTGCTATGCTGTATTGGACTTTTACTTTACGCTAAAATAATATTATTTTTAACGATAATAATAATACGGCGCCAAGACATGCGCATCCGACACAAGTTACAAGAGAAGAATGAGTAACTGTTCATCGAGAATATCTCGTACATAAAAAAAGAAAATGTGTAAAAGTGTTCTTCTTCTGTCCGTTTTTCGCGCCTCGGTTTTCAAAGTCAATAACTCACTGCATCTCTGACGGCGCTTCGACAATAAACAAGTTACGTCACAGGTCGTTCACCTTTTACATTCTCGCAACATTATTTGCTAACTGTAGCTGTTGCCGAGCGACTGCTCGATTAGTGAATGATTTAAAGTGATAAGGCAATTACATAATGTTACAACACCCATAACATTGCTACTTTTGTACCATTTGCACTTACACTGCAGGAGTAATACCATTTTCTCATGGATGAAGTCCTAGCACTATATCTGTTGTGGCTGTTGCCAATCAATGCTTCTGGCTTCTCCTGGGAACTTCAGTCACTCCACCATTCCGCTGCGCCACTGCTCTCCTCTTCTTCCCGATGCTCTACTACTAATTCTATATTTGCCACAACTGCCTCTTTATGCTCTCATTTAGGGCCTTGTTCTGCTTAGATCTGATTGCGAAATGACGTGTTTCTTTACCTTCTTAGGAACATTCTGGCTACAGTTGGCCGCCTTAATTCCTGCCTGATGGCCAAGAATTATAGTTGTATGCTTCCTGCTGCATCATGAGTATGGCATCGACCCTCACATTATTGGGCCCTTTCAAATGTGGTGGCTATGTGCTGGTGCCTTGGCCGACCTTCTGGTGATAACTTGCTCCAGCTGTGTCCAGAGTAATCTCTGCAGCAATTATCCTGCACACCTGGGTGACTCCCCACGTACACATATTCATGCCTACCAAGAAGTTTCGTAGAAAGTAGTTCCACTTATACTCTTATACTTAAGTAAAATATTTCCTAGGTCATCACGTCTACTTATCCCAAAACATTCATTAACCTGCACTACACATACTGTTGTAAATATAATGAAACTTTTATTTGGATAGGATCCACTGACCTGGAAGAAATAAAATTCATTTTATACATTAGTGTTTGCATTTTCTCTGTAACCCATTTCTCTAGGATGTCTGCCATATATCAACATTTCCCTCGTCCCTCTCTCCTGTTTGCACATACAATCTAGGTGTCTCTAGTGAAGTAACTATAGTTTTCCTCAGACAAAAAACAGCAACATACACTTCTTCCAGGTTCATCAAATAATTGTTTATACAAATATTTGCAACAATTACATTTGCAACAAAACAAAAATACAATAATCATTATAATTACAACATTATGGAATACGTTTGGGCCCTTTTCTCAAATTACATTTCGAGCTGTTTCGTATCTTTGAAATTTTCACTTTCCTCTAGTCTCTTACCAGCCATTAAAATTAACTTCTTCGGCCTTACTTGTTTCAGGTGTAGATTTAACTGTATCTCTGAGGTATTAAGATTTGTTTCTGGGTCCTCACAACAATATATGTTGAAATCCGAATTTGGTACTATATCTCTCCAAGTTAATCTGGATCACTTCACCTGACTGAATATATATATACGTATATGTGCGTGTGTGTGTATGTGTATGTGTGTGTGGGTGATATGTGCCTTTTACCAGTCTTCCAGAATACAATTATTATCTCCATAGCATTCAGTTTAATATCTTAAGATAAATACATATTACACAATGCAGTCATATGTTCCTGCCTTCCTTTCTAGGAACTATGTTCAACCTTTCATTCTGACTTACGTGTGTCCCTAACTCCTATGAAATCATATCATTGCCACAATACTAATTTTAGATGAGAACTTACCTTGCAATAGGTTCAGTTTAGTCTTATTGGTTATACATCGACATTGAGACAAAATTGTACTACTTACATATATTCTTTCTTTTGTCCATTCTAAATGGTGAGATGATAACTTTCAATATAAATTCTTTGACTCATCTACCAGTAAATAATTTCTCTCTGGTTGGGTATGTTCATTTGTTCCCTTCCAGTCTTTGCCTTGAAACTGTATACAGATTTAATGCGTTCCTCTCAACTACTGGAGAATTAAATGCATAGCCTAACCCATCATCAGCTGCACCCAAAGGTAGATTTGTGATTTTGAAGTAATATACATCGATATTCTTCCATTAGAGATATAGGAAACCTTACTTCTCTTAATTCAGCTTCGATGAGTCTTAAGTGTTTAACAGTCTGTATTGAATTCAGTATATGTGGTGCAAGAAGGCCTTGTTATGTATGAGCTATTGAGCTAATTATTTATTCATATTCTATACTTAATTCGCTAAATAGGGTATGTAACTGCGTTGTGCTGTAGTTCATTGATCGTTATGGAAGCTGCAACTCCCTTTAGATCCAAATCAATAGTTCTGAAGGAGTATTGAGAAATTGTTCAGTTTTGTCATTACATTCTTGAGCAATTGATCGCTAGCGGCGACCTAATCTTCCATATGATTAAAACTAGGCAATGTGGCTATGACTAGAGCCACTTCCTCTTCTTATAATTTCATCAGCTGTTCTGGCCCAGACTCTATCCTAGTAATGTGCATCTTATAACATGCAGAATTGATCCTGCCCAAGGCTTCCCACAATATTTTCCTAATTTATCTTACAAAATTAAGAATCCCTCTTTTTTGGATGTCTCTGTGTCTTGTTACTTGGATTATTAAACACTTCTTTTCTTGTAACCTCTCTACACCAAAGTAATTTCTATGACATCATTAATCAACATATAGCACTATGTATTATTAGTATTTAGATGCTTTTGCTTGTCCTACCACAGCTAAACTGCCCTCACACCTACGGTCGTTACATATTTGAACTTTTAATACTTTGTTCTGAGACTCACATATGCTACCAGCTTCCAGGTTGCATGGCAATTTCGAGCTCTCTTTTATTACAGTAATATAGTCCTAGTGATGTCTTCATTATACATATCTCCACGCTGTTGTCCACTGCTCTATGTACTCGAAAGTTGAAGGCACACCACCCGCAGGTAACAACTGAGAGCTAAGTCATCATGGATCGGTTGGTATTCTGTAAGCGAAATTCTTCCATTAGAAATTTGGACAGTATACTTTCACTGCATTTGCAGTCTATTGATATGTACCCTTTAATTATTTCCTCCTATTTTTTTCTATTACTACATTAGGCCCCCCCATGAACCATGGACCTTGCCGTTGGTGGGGAGGCTTGCGTGCCTCAGCGATACAGATGGCCGTACCGTAGGTGCAACCACAACGGAGGGGTATCTGTTGAGAGGCCAGACAAACGTGTGGTTCCTGAAGAGGGGCAGCAGCCTTTTCAGTAGTTGCAGGGGCAACAGTCTGGATGATTGACTGATCTGGCCTTGCAACATTAACCAAAACGGCCTTGCTGTGCTGGTACTGCGAACGGCTGAAAGCAAGGGGAAACTACAGCCGTAATTTTTCCCGAGGACATGCAGCTTTACTGTATGATTAAATGATGATGGCATCCTCTTGGGTAAAATATTCCGGAGGTAAAATAGTCCCCCATTCGGATCTCCGGGCGGGGACTACTCAGGAGGATGTCGTTATCAGGAGAAAGAAAACTGGCGTTCTACGGATCGGAGCGTGGAATGTCAGATCCCTTAATCGGGCAGGTAGGTTAGAAAATTTAAAAAGGGAAATGGATAGGTTAAAGTTAGATATAGTGGGAATTAGTGAAGTTCGGTGGCAGGAGGAACAAGACTTCTGGTCAGGTGACTACAGGGTTATAAACACGAAATCAAATAGGGGTAATGCAGGAATAGGTTTAATAATGAATAGGAAAATAGGAATGCGGGTAAGCTACTACAAACAGCATAGTGAATGCATTATTGTGGCCAAGATAGATACGAAGCCCACACCTACTACAGTAGTACAAGTTTATATGCCAACTAGCTCTGCAGATGATGAAGAAATTGAAGAAATGTACGATGAAATAAAAGAAATTATTCAGATAGTGAAGGGAGACGAAAATTTTATAGTAATGGGTGACTGGAATTCGAGTGTAGGAAAAGGGAGAGAAGGAAACATAATAGGTGAATACGGATTGGGGCTAAGAAATGAAAGAGGAAGCCGCCTAGTAGAATTTTGCACAGAGCACAACTTAATCATAGCTAACACTTGGTTTAAGAATCATGAAAGAAGGTTGTATACGTGGAAGAACCCTGGAGATACTAAAAGGTATCAGATAGATTATATAATGGTAAGACAGAGATTTAGGAACCAGGTTTTAAGTTGTAAGACATTTCCAGGGGCAGATGTGGACTCTGACCACAATCTATTGGTTATGACCTGTAGATTAAAACTGAAGAAACTGCAAAAATGTGGGAAACTAAGGAGATGGGACTTGGATAAACTGAAAGAACCAGAGGTTGTACAGAGTTTCAGGGAGAGCATAAGGGAACAATTGACAGGAATAGGGGAAAGAAATACAGTAGAAGAAGAATGGGTAGCTCTGAGGGATGTAGTAGTGAAGGCAGCAGAGGATAAAGTAGGTACAAAGACGAGGGCTGCTAGAAATCCTTGGGTAACAGAAGAAATATTGAATTTAATTGATGAAAGGAGAAAATATAAAAATGCAGTAAATGAAGCAGGCAAAAAGGAATACAAACGTCTCAAAAATGAGATCGACAGGAAGTGCAAAATGGCTAAACAGGGATGGCTAGAGGACAAATGTAAGGATGAAGAAGCTTATCTCACTAGGGGTAAGATAGATACTGCCTACAGGAAAATTAAAGAGACCTTTGGAGAAAGGAGAACCACGTGTATGAATATCAAGAGCTCAGATGGCAGCCCAGTTCTAAGCAAAGAAGGGAAGGCAGAAAGGTGGAAGGAGTATATAGAAGGTTTATACAAGGGCGATGTACTTGAGGACAATATTATGGAGATGGAAGAGGATGTGGATGAAGATGAAATGGGAGATACGATACTGCGTGTAGAGTTTGACAGAGCACTGAAAGACCTGAGTCGAAACAAGGCCCCCGGAGTAGACAACATTTCATTAGAACTACTGACGGCCTTGGGACAACCAGTCCTGACAAAACTCTACCAGCTGGTGAGCAAGATGTATGAGACAGGCGAAATACCCTCAGACTTCAAGAAGAATATAATAATTCCAATCCCAAAGAAAGCAGGTACTGACAGATGTGAAAATTACCGAACTATCAGTTTAATAAGCCACGGCTGCAAAATACTAACGCGAATTCTTTACAGACGAATGGAAAAACTGGTAGATGCAGACCTCGGGGAGGATCAGTTTGGATTCCGTCGAAATGTTGGAACACGTGAGGCAATACTGACCTTACGACTTATCTTAGAAGAAAGATTAAGAAAAGGCAAACCTACGTTTCTAGCATTTGTAGACTTAGAGAAAGCTTTTGACAATGTTGACTGGAATACTCTTTTTCAAATTCTAAAGGTGGCAGGGGTAAAATACAGGGAGCGAAAGGCTATTTATAATTTGTACAGAAACCAGATGGCAGTCATAAGATTCGAGGGGCATGAAAGGGAAGCAGTGGTTGGGAAAGGAGTGAGACAGGGTTGTAGCCTCTCCCCGATGTTATTCAATCTGTATATTGAGCAAGCAGTAAAGGAAACAAAAGAAAAGTTTGGAGTAGGTATTAAAATTCATGGAGACGAAGTAAAAACTTTGAGGTTCGCCGATGACATTGTAATTCTGTCAGAGACGGCAAAGGACTTGGAAGAGCAGTTGAACGGAATGGACAGTGTCTTGAAAGGAGGATATAAGATGAACATTAACAAAAGCAAAACGAGGATAATGGAATGTAGTCAAATTAAAACGGGTGATGCTGAGGGAATTAGACTAGGAAATGAGACACTTAAAGTAGTAAAGGAGTTTTGCTATTTAGGAAGTAAAATAACTGATGATGGTCGAAGTAGAGAGGATATAAAATGTAGACTGGCAATGGCAAGGAAAGCATTTCTGAAGAAGAGAAATTTGTTAACATCGAATATAGATTTATGTATCAGGAAGTCGTTTCTGAAAGTATTTGTTTGGAGTGTAGCCATGTATGGAAGTGAAACATGGACGATAACTAGTTTGGACAAGAAGAGAATAGAAGCTTTTGAAATGTGGTGCTACAGAAGAATACTGAAGATAAGGTGGATAGAGCACGTAACTAATGAGGAGGTATTGAATAGGATTGGGGAGAAGAGAAGTTTGTGGCATAACTTGACTAGAAGAAGGGATCGGTTGGTAGGACATGTTTTGAGGCACCAAGGGATCACAAATTTAGCATTGGAGGGCAGCGTGGAGGGTAAAAGTCGTAGAGGGAGACCGAGAGATGAATACACTAAGCAGATTCAGAAGGATGTAGGTTGCAGTAGGTACTGGGAGATGAAGCAGCTTGCACAGGATAGAGTAGCATGGAGAGCTGCATCAAACCAGTCTCAGGACTGAAGACAACAACAACAACAACAACTACATTAGGCAATGGTATGCTTAGGATTTGGTATGTGTGAATTGGTACGCTGAACATTCATAACTGTAGTCTATCTTATATAGGGGTAGTCTGTCTTCTCTATGTCCTTTTGTAATACTCCTGGTAGATCTACTGTACTCCCAAGTATCAACTCGAAAGGTTCAAATGTAGTGCTGCTTTGTGGAGTAGTAGTGAAAACAAACACACAGTAGAGAGCCAATAGATCCTAACTGCTACAATCTTCACGTGTTGGATGTCTCATACCTTCTACTAACATGCTGCGAATTCTTTCCAACGCTCCATTTCTCAGGGGAATGAAAACTGTGGTCTGTACCTTCTTTCTCCCTGATAATTCACACACTAGCAGTATCCTGAAATGTCAAAATATTATTTCCTTTCAATGTTAAATGTAATGAACGTGTTATGTTCAGATAATATTTATCAAAATCGATTTCTGCTGTGTCTATAACAACTAATTGTATCTTTGTCTTAGTTTGAGTGTATGTATTCCGTTATTACTTATTACATGTTCGAATATATTTCTCTAAATTCCTTTACTAGTTTAGTTTTGGCTGTCTGAACGCAATTTGATATGATCTTCGACATTCATATTCTTCGTCTGCTTTTTGTAACATTGCAATAAGCCCACAATTTTAATGCCATTCTTAATAAATTTGTGGTAATATCCTATTAAACCTAGGTACCACTATAATTCCTTACTACGTAATGCCACTGGGATTTTTTATTTCTTCTGCACTTCACTCATGTGGCAGTACCCGTTATTCTATGACCCAGAAAGAAACATCTCGGTTGTAAACATCAGTAAGCGACATTTGGTTATTTCAAGAAATCATCTTGGATCTTCGTTGGATTTATATGTATCCACATCAACATCAGATTCATGTAGCTCATTTCTAGTTTTCTTGGGATTACCAATGGACACGTTATGACTACAGGCAGCCATGTTTGTGGGGATTACCACTGACAATGCTCCAGTGTAGGGAGAGGTTGTAGTGACTGGAGATGGTGTGAGTGGATCGAGGACTTGACATGGGAACCCAGGGGACTCAACAGAAAGGCAGTTGGAAATATGGTATAACAAGTGTTTTGTTGGAGTACCGGCACTGTATAGCACAATAGGTCATTGGCTGCAGAGTTCTGCTGGGCTGGCTGCTTTGATGCCCCACAATGATGACACACAAACCTCCAAGTGAAAAATACTACAGTGACGTTAACAGCTACGCACAGCTTACCAAGCTGAACCACAATCTGACGAGGTGTGACACACCTAAGCCTAAACATCCGAAACATCATAATCGGTGGGGAGCTGAATTCAGACACTTCACATGGAAATGTAGAGGCACAAACAGAAATGGGCGAATCATATAAGACATCTTGCAAGCTAGGATGGACTAACTGTTGTGACTGCCGATACTCATACTCACTTTCCATGAAATCACCAACATCGACCTCATATTCTGGACATTTTCCTGCTCGATCCGGGAAATATCGACATATTCGTCACAAACGATCGCGATTCTGACCACAATAACGTCCTTCTCGTGCTTAGAGGAAATGCCAATCACACTGATGACTGGCCAGCAATATTATCATCTGACCAAAGTGGAACCTCTTCTTCAACAGGTTCATGATAAACAACACACCACATATTCCTAACCTAACCACCAAGGCATCGATAAAGCCGCCACAACAACAATTCATGACACCATATATTCCATATCGCAATAATTGCAGAACCTCCTAGCTGAAAAGGAGCACTGCAGACGTCGATGGCAGATATACAACAACACTGTTGACCACCAATGTGCTATACAACTGGGCAGATGAAAAAGATTGGACCCACAGGAACACAGGAAAAAAGTGCTGTGAGCTCACCCTACAGGACACGGAAGTGTAGTATATTTTTGAGAGTTCTGGATCAAAGAGAATATTTTTTTTAAATTCCAAGGTTTTAGTTTTACTGTATTCAACATTCAAAAATTTGTCTATGATGACATTTAACTAAAAATAAAAAAAGGAACTAACATTTATACAAATTTAATAACATAAAATGCGTTAGCTTCACTTTGTTTTATAACTCGATAAACAAATTTTAATCCAACAGTTTTCTTTAATTTACCATTGTCTTCTGAAAAGATTTTAGTATAACGATCTAGAAGAGTAATTTTATATTATCATCTAAGAGTAATGAAACTTTTTTAGGCAATTTAGTTATTAAAATTTCAACTCTTTAAAAATTGTAAGATTTACATTCTTTATGTTCTGATAATTTACTGAAGACTTCTGCACACCTAGTACTATAACTGTTAAATTCTCTTACTCGATTTTCAATGTTACCATTAATGTTAATTTTGTTTTATTTTTATAGAGAAATATAGTTTTTATAACTGAAACCTTTATTAAATACTTTCATTTTTAAAAATCTTATTTTTTTTAATCTTCCCTAGCTTTCTGACAACATTTAAAAGGGAACTGTAAAAATAAAGATAACATTTTTATAGCTTTTAAAATTTTTTATTCATTTATGTAATTGAAAATTTTGAGTTAGTACTCTGTGTTGTGTATCATAAGTACATATACTTTTTACCATACATAATTACATATGGATTGTATCAGTAGGTTCATTTTCATTAAAAATGCACATAATGTCTTTATTGTTTTTTGAGTAGCTAAAACATTCATTGTGCTAGTGATATTTATGACATGGAGAGAATAATTTTGAATAGAATTGCATGGATTTACATTTACAACATTATTTAATTGTGTTAGTCTTTTAAAATCTCTAAAAGCATTGTAAGCATTTCAAAAGTTTCTTGGAGAATTAAGTTTTCGTAATTCTTGAGGAAAAAGTTACTTTCTTCCATTTTTATGCAAATATCATGTAATTTAACATCATCAAATGAAGAAGAATCATTTAACCGACTGTTTTTAGATTGGTGCAGAAAACAACAAAAATAAAGAAAGGTATGACTCTGAGCACTGTGGGACTTAACATCTATGGTCATCAGTCTATAGAAGGGTATATCAAATTCAGCAGATTGATAATAATTAGTAATACCTAGTTCTACATCTCTTTTTCCATTTAATCCAACAAATTCAACTCTTTGTACCTCAAAGAAAGAAATTGGAATTTTTGAATTTTCCCGTCTTTCTTGTCGTAGCTCGTTGAATATTCTAATTCATATTTAACAACAAGATTACGAATTTTACACTTTGTAGAACAATTTTACATTCCTTTCGAATTTATTATTATTGTTATTAGTGGCCCATAGAAGAACAGGATCTTCTTGATCTTTTCTGTTAAGTCCTAGTTAAAATTACTGTTAAATCTCCATCTGAAATAAGTTCTTTAAAATCCTTACAAAAATCCACCAAATAATTCAAATGGATAAAGTACTTAAGATTGTTTGTTTCGACTTTTATCATTGTTAAGAATATGTCCTTCCATAGCTAGTTCATTTGACAGAGATGAAGTTCATCGAATAAGGGCTGATGAAGAAATAAAATGGATTTTATATTCTATATGAAATATTTCTTCCTTTTTTAATTGTAATAATATCAAACAGTTTTACCCATGATTAACAGTTACTTTGATTTGATGTACCATTGTATGCTGGAAATTCTGTTTCATCCATGTGAATAAAGTCAAATATCATATCAAATTGAGCAATTATCCACCTTTTCTATTCCCACCTTGCAGTTCCATTGTGGAGGGACGTCTCACCAAACCTTACATGAATACAAACCTATTCTCCTTACTCCGGAACCAACTCTATTTTTTACATTCTATTGCAGTACAGTACATTTGAAATTAGATTCATATATTAATTACAATTACATAAATGAACATAAGTAATGAATAAAATATTTACATCGATATTACATCAAAGAGCATGCTTATACAGAAACCACATTAAGTAAAAACAGATGAAAGACCATTCTACATCTACATCTACATCCGTACTCCGCAAGCCACCTGACGGTGTGTGGCGGAGGGTACCCTGAGTACCATTATAGGTAGTATCGATAATAATGTCATAGGCTGCCCTCTCAGGTGCTAAGGTATTCGGCATTGCTTCTTCTACAGACAGGTACAGTTATTCATAATTCCTATGGTGCTTTTCTGTTGTTCCGTCTCACAGTCCAGCTTCAGTTGTAATTTAAAAGAGACACTTTGTTCCAAAAATGTTTTTTGCCAACCACTGTACATTTTATTCAGCCACATTCTTGTTCTCTGTATGGTTGTACACTCTTCTAACAGTCAGTTGAATGTTTCATAATTTCCTGTGTAAAGTGCCTTACTAAAGTGTACTTTACACTGTAGGTCCAAATGTAAACTGAAAGTCATTTCTTTGTATTATATTCTCAGCACTCGTTTGTTTATAAACGTTATATCACTTTTTGTATTGCTCCCTACTCTTCTAAAGAAATAAGGGGTAAACATCATTATTACCATTGTCCACTAAAAGTCAGTTCTACCCACTGTTCTAGTACTCGCAAGTCTGAAAACAGACACTATATCAAGTCTGATACTATTTTTCGAACGGCGTACCAGATGTAAGGATTCAAGTGGAGCCAACCTGTAGATTGACGGTGGCTCACGATAGTTGCACCATAGGTCCCTTAGCTGAAAATGCTCGTGACAGGATTGTATTTCTTAATATATACAAAAATAAGTAAAGTAGTTCTTTCCAAATGATAACAAGAAATCCCTTTACATATTTATTTATGGAATTGTGTTCCTATGGCTAATGACCAGGACTCATTACAGATCCAAAATGTTTGTGCTCGTCTCCTTGTATACACATTTGACAGATAATCTTAAACTTTATTCGGCCAAAAGGATGAGAATCATTAATTAATTAGCTCACAGTGTAATTTTTCCTAGAGATCAACAAATTGCCTACAATGCAC
This sequence comes from Schistocerca gregaria, assembly GCF_023897955.1. Lineage (NCBI taxonomy): Eukaryota > Metazoa > Arthropoda > Insecta > Orthoptera > Acrididae > Schistocerca > Schistocerca gregaria. The sequence continues at coordinate 428,290,736 of NC_064927.1, forward strand.
ATGGAATGATGATAACAGTTCGTTAAGGCATTGTGCCACCTTTACAGATGTTACTTGTTCACTCTATCACTGATTCTAATAGTCACTGCTCATATCCTCAAATATTACCAAGTAAAGTATTTACAACAATACTAGAGTTCACAATGCAGAGAATACTGGGATCAAGACTTAATTACAAGAAAAACAAGAATCATAATCACGGAACTGCCACGTTTCGTTCTTACGTAGAGGCACGTTAGAATATAACATGATCTAGATTATTTTATTATTATTAGAAATTTGCCTCAGTCAAATAAATTATTCCTTTGTAAATAGAGGTAATAATTACTGTGAAACTTTGTTCATCAAATTGCCTATGAGAGAAGTAGCTATTAATATATACAAAATCAAGTTACGCTTATACAATGAAAATTATTTATATTTATGTATGACAAACTCATTAATTATTAAAATTTGGATATTAAAACTTATGCAGTTCTTAATTATGGCAATTAAATAGTTGTTATTTAGTCATTGTGTTCAGAAAATTTAGTCCATGAATAGTATGTAAAAATGTTCAAGAAAATTTGCCTTGATATGTCCACAATAAGAGCTGAAAGTTCGGACTGGTTGAATTCTTTGATTAATAATATTTTCTGAATTAATTTGGTTGGAGCTAAAATAAATATGTCTTCATGTCTTGATAATGAGCAAAAACTGATCTACAGTTTAGAGATAATCTGCTTTTCTGAATCTATTTGTTAGCTCACTAAATTTTCTTGGATGCCTTACCTGAAAATAGAATAAATTTTGAAATGCATCATTCTCAACAAAATAATTAATGAAATATGTTCAGAACAGTTAATTACATAAAGTGAATGAATAGGTTTCACAGGGTAATTAATGTATAATAGTTTTCAAATTCATGCAATATGTGCTCAGATAACGTATTCTGTCATAACTTTTTTGGAAATAATAACAGCAAGAAAGTATCAAAAGCTAACTATTCTAAAGAGGAGTATAAAAGAAAAATTGTGAATGTTGGGTTCGAACTTGTTTTGTCACAACCTGCTATCTGCACTGTTGCAGTACACCGTTTTGGCTCGCAGTAATATGTCCATATTTGGTCGGTATGCAGCGCACTGCTCACATGCACACATCCTTTCGAAGTCGCCAGAAGCTAAAATCTGAATTTCGAAATAGAGCTGCCATCCCTCGGATTATAGTATTACTTTCAGCAAGAGTAAAAAGTGAATCACTTAATATGCTAATAGCTCCGTTTGCCACTGAGTATCGCTTGACATTGTTTACATCTTAGGTCTGCAAATAATACCTCCGTCCACAAAAATTCACACTTATGTGCCACCTTCTTTAGTCACTCTGTCCTTAGCCTGTGAAAACTATTTAGCAAATTCTCGTTATGCTCTCTCAGAGAAAGTTTATCACAAACAACATCGTTGAGATATACTAAACATTTAGTCCCCTGGAGCCATGATAATATGTCATTCATCAGTTTTTGAAATTACTCAGTGTGCTTTCTAATCCCATTGGCATCGCATTATTTTTATAGTTCTGGTATTTGGCACTAAAGGCGGTTTTTTCCCTGTCGTCCAAGTCCTTTAATATCTGATTATACCCACTTACTACGTTCAGTTATGGTGAAATACTTAGCTTCTTTAAACTGGTCCAGCATTTCTGCAGTGTTCTGTACTGGGAACATTCCTCCTACTAAGGTTTCGTTTCGGCTACGTTAATCTATAAGTTACCTGCATTTCATCTGACCACTGCCAACTATCTTCTCAGGAATTAATGGTACCAAAACATTCCATGGACTTTTGTTCACGACTATGAGCTCATTGGCTAGTATTTGTTGTAAATATCCCTGTAATACCTTCTTCTGTCATTCTAGGACCCTACAGGGTCTGATGCTTACTACTTTGTCTTCATATTTCGGTAGTGCAGGAAGTGAATGCCTCACAGATTTGATAAATGACCATCTGTCACCCTTTGAATAGAATACATTCTAATATGTAATTCACATTTTCTCTGATTCTTGCTTTTCTTCAGCATTTAGGTGTCCTGTTTGCAAAACATCTCTATCCAGTGCGTATTATATTCTTATGTTTGTATCAGCGTTTGTCTTGTCATCCAGACAGTGCTTACTGAGCTTTAATAGTTTGTAAAACACTGTTAATACTGTCTCCACGTATATTTCGTGCTAGAGTTTCTGGAATGTTTCTCCGCTCTAGTACTTTCTGCTTCAGCACTATCATTTCTTCACTGTCCGGAATAATCCCAATTACCGTTATTCGAATTCAAGTCACCTCCTCTAACCTTGCTCCTATCGTTCTCTCTCGGCCGCAAAGTTTGTTTTTCCTTCTGTGGTTCATTCACCTGACAACTGCCTTGGTCAGTTGCTTACTGACAACGCACTCGTTTCTCACACCTCAATATTCCTGATGCCTTCTTCGTGCATCGTTCCGTACAATAACCTATTGTGGACATGTTTGTTCTCTCACTATCTCACCATCAGGTAACTTCAACAGTGGGTTACCCTCCCCCTCCTAAAAGAATCATTTCTTACCATCTGTTCCTACAGTCAACGTCCAGTCCCTGTCTTGTGAAGAACTCCCTTCCTACTAACCTATTGCAAGGGACGTTTGTTCCCTTCCTCAAAACTTGGAATTTTTGCTCTCCTGTCACGTTTCCAGATATCCTTACCATCGTCATCAACCACCAAGCATGATCACTATACTCTTTCGGCCTTCGTACCTCATGCCTATTAATCGGTATATATTTGGTGACAGGTTATTCGTTAGTTAAAATTATAAGTGCTCTCATATATGTTCAGTTTAAGTCTTTATCGAAGTCTTTCCAGTTGGCCATCTTTACATCGTTCTCTACTTTACAGTCTGCTACCCCAAACTTGGGCCATTGAAGGGTGGCTACGTTTGGGTGTAACGTCTGCTTAATTTCCCATCTTTTACCCTAGAGGATTTTTGAGCTTTCCCCTACAACGGAATTGTATGTCCAATCCCAATGGTGTCTATACACACACGGAGGTCTGAAGAAAAGTAATGGATCTGAATTTTGTATGTGTAAACTCTTAAAGCTTTTCAAAGAAAATGAACTTTATGAACATTCTAATTCTTTATTCTATATATTTATTTATAAACATAGTATATAATTTTGGGCAATGTTGACAGGTCTACAGTCTCACCCCTACACACTATTTCGTCACTGCTTTCATATTTGTATAAACAAATTAGGAGACAATCTCAGCAGCTTTCTTAGGTTGTTTACAGATGATGGTGACGTCAATCGTCTAGTAAGGTCATCAGAAGATGGAAACAAATCGAAAAACGATTTAGGAAAGATATGTGTATGATGCGAAAATTGGTAGTTGACCCAAAACAACTAAAAGTGAGAGGTCATCCACATTTTTTCTGACAGGATCCGTTAAACCTTTGTTACACGATAACTCAGTCAAATCTAAAGGTCGTAAATTCAGCTAAATACCTCCGAATTACAACCGTTAACAACTCAAATTCAAAAGAACACATGGAACGTGTTGTATGGAAAGCCAACCAAAGACTGTGTTTTATTGGCAGAACTATTTGAAAATGTGACAGATCTAGTAAAGAGACTGTCTACACTACGCTTGTCCGTCCTCATTTGGAACACTGCTGCGCGATCTGGGCTCTAAACCAGATAGGGTTAACGGAGAACGTCGAGAAAATAAAAAGAAGAGCAGGATGTTTTGCATTTTCGCGAAATACGGGAGAGAGTGCCACTGACATACTGGATTTTGGGTGGATATCATTAAAAGAAAGGAGTTAATCGTTGCGGCGGTGTCTCCACGAGAAATTTCAACCACCAACTTTCTTCTGCGAATCCGAAAATATTTTGTTGACGCTAATCTACATACGGAGAAACGATCTTCGTGATAAAATAAGAGAAATAAGCACTCGCAAGGAACGAAAGAGGTTTTCGTTTTGTCTGGGCTCTGTTCCATATTGGAGTAACAGGGAATTACTGTGAAGGTGGTTGGATGAACTCTCTGTCAGGCATTTGAGTGCGTTTTGCAGAGTATCCCTGTAGATGTAGATCACTGTCAATGTGATGTGGTCCGAGGTGTCCTTTACGTTTTGGAAACATGTGAAAATCGTATGGGGCCAAGTTGGCAACATGTGGAAGACGGTAGATGACAGTGAACCCATAGTGTAACCTTGTTGTAGATATGGCCACAATAGTGTGTCGTCTAGGACTGTCATGGTGAAGGAAGATGGTTTTTCAATCCGTGAACAAACCATGGAATATCCTGCCTCAGCCGATACTGAGAACAGGACAAAAACTTCAGATACATTATTTTCCAGCACACACTCATAGAACGTCTGGGTGTCAGACAGTCGTATGCTACTACTCCCGCCTCTGATACTTCTCAATAAGTTATGTAGGCACACTTCACATCTTCATGCCCCACGCCATCAGAATGGTAAGAGAAATCTTGATATACTTTAGCACCTCCTATCCTCACAGGTTTCACCACACTTCTTATTCTGGCGTTCTTTCGGCATTTATCACAGTATCTGGATACTGTAACGTCCTGCTTATGCAGGCTAGCTAATCGACCACCAAGAATACACGCAAGTTAAGGTGAATTTGTTTGTGAAGAAGTGAGGCCCCAGGACAGAGAGCACATTGGGGCCTTGGCGGCGACTACAGTCTCTCCAGGTGAGCCAAGTGCATCACCAAAGAGCCGGATGCAGGCAAATCACATTAAAAGGAAATATGTCAATGGACGGTCGCTTAGGACGACAGAAAATGCTGCAAGAAACGGCGAGGTGTCAGACAGTCTTAAAGATGGCTAAGTTAAAGTTCTCTGAACTTCGACAATAATAATAGTTACATATGAATGCGAATCTGAATACATCTGTGAACCCAGAAAATGAGGTACATCCAGTGACACAACAATATTTCAATACTTTTAAAAGTACAGAAATTAATATTTCACAGAGAATGAACTTTTTTACAATGAACCTCTGAATTAACAACTCTTAAGCGCTACATGCGATTTCAGATTACAATATCTTAGATTATAGCATTGTAATGTAGCTATCATTCCTGAAAGCTAAGTATCTGTATCTATTTTGTCTGCTGATTTACGACGTCTTTTATATCTTTTTATATCTGATTATCAGAACATCACAGTCTCCACAATTACACAGAAAATGAACATAGCATCACTACCTCATTTTATGCCATACTTATTTGTATTTAATGAACTGTTTACTATTCAGCAGCACCTTTATAAAAATGTTGATTGAAAATGCTACAATTATATCATGACAATTTCAATATGACGAATCGCTTGCGTTACCTGACACCACTGTTGTAAAGAGAGCAAAAAGACGCTTCTTTCAAACAGGTATAAGTAACTGTTGAAACGATCCTTAACGACAAACTAGGGTCATTTATCGTGAGCGAACTTGTGGAAGAATACTGGCGGATTTATTTATGAATAAACACATATTTATATTTACTGGAATGTTCTGACTGTAAGAAATTATTTATAACATTTATTTATTGTAGTAATACGTTAGTTTAGTTTGGGAAGTGGTCAAGAAGAGTCAAATCACCTCTGTAGCACGTAGGAACGATGTATTTTTTGTGGGCATAGCCTTCAGCCAGTGGAAAAGCAGATAGTACTCTAACATTATGGGAATCAAGTGGAGACTGGGAGTTTTCCAGTTAAGACCTCAGTGGAGCGAATCCGGTCACTTTTTCGAAGAAGGCTGACCTGTCTGCGGTATGTGGATGATTCGATTGCGAACGTGATTGATTCTGGGCGGTGAAAGTAGCTATCTTTCTTTAATTTCTGATTGGACTTCTATATTTGGAGAGCTCTGAATCTGCTCCATAGTCAGACTAAAGCTTTCCTCTTGACTTACGAAACTAAGAATAGAGTGTGACTTACATTCTTTGTATTGTATGTAAGAATTTGTATATCATCATGCTGAACTCTGAACCCTTTTGATCTAGTGATTATTTCGTGTATCGCGTGTACGAAATAGACCTAGTTATTGGGCATCTTTGATGTCAACTTAGTTTGGGATTCTGCTATCTTTCTTGTAAGTTGTCAACGTATCTTCGCTTCGTTTGATGAGGGGATTTTCTGTCTGTGTTTTAACTAAATCACTTAGGACCAGTTCTCATATAGTTGAGACGTTCTTCCTTGAGTGAACATTTTTCAGCATATTTCTCTGTTGTCCACGTCAACTACAGAGGTTAGAATTGAACCCCTTGTTATTAAATTGTACATATACCTTTTATTTTGGATTTTTGAGTTTTAATTAACTCGCAGTTCTAACCAATGCATAGACTATTCGACAGCAGGATCACAGTTACAGGCTATTATTTGAAGCGAGTTATTTGCAGAGAGTTAGCTGCAGGCCATGAAAGCAGACGTGCGCTGATCTACGTTGTGATTAAATGGAGCTTTTTTAACACATCCGTTCATAGCCGAAGTACCTAAGGTGCGAGGAATATCAGGCTAATTCACGACTTGTTCGCTTGTGTGGGATGCTGTTCGGCAGAGCAACTGCAGTAGCAGTAACCAGATGGTAACGTTGGAGCTAAAGTTATCTCGTCCAGGATATGAATCAAATCCCTTCAGAACTGCTATTGTAGTTCTAACTCGTTGCAATATTCTTTGCTATAGGTCCCAAATCTACTGTATGACAGGCAGTTTTCGTGGGGGCTTGTGAGTTACATGTGGGGGAAGTAGCCACGGAGCTTCAAGAAAGAAGAAAAGGGCTACACAGGGGCATGCTTAGTGCGAGAGTGTAGCGGCCAGAAGCAGCGAAGTCCTCGGGGCCGCAAAATGGCAGTGACGAGAGCAACCCGTGGCGACTTCGAGATCGTCAATGTGGGCAGCATCAGCGCTTTCGGCAGCAGCAGTGCAGCAGAAGCAACCAGCATGCTCGAGCCGATAGTGTTAATATGTGTGATACGACAGGATCATTGCCAGTGATGGAGCTTACAATAATTAAGCAATCACCCAGTATGTGTGGTTCATACAATGCTAGAAGGCCAGTTAGAGCTAAATCTGAAAGGATTATTACTGATAGGGACAATATTAGCAGGGCAAACAGTACGAAATCAGAGGAAAGAAATGTTGTTGCGGTTGGTACAGTGACGTGGTTAAAGGAAGTTCTGTTAAATTTGATCTCTAATGTGGGGGCAGTGCAACAACCTAGGCAGTGACAACGACAATGGGACAGGGAAATTCTAATCTTAGTCCAGGCTGCGGAAGAGTAAAAGTTGAGGTGAAAAAGTTAAATTACATAATGAAGGGGTTATTGATACATAATTAGAAGTTACAATAGCAGACAAGGGCAAAATTTCTCAGTAGGTTCCCCTGATTAACACCAGAGCCGATACAGTAGCAAAAGATTTTGGGGAAAAGTTGGAAAAGATACAGGACGAGGCTGTTAATAACTTCATGCTTCACACACATACACACACACATATATATATATACGCCAGTTGGCCCAACTGAAGGAAGGTAATGTTGACTTCGGTGCTTGTGTTGACATGCGACTCATTGCTCATCATCAAGAACATCAGTACGTAGCATCGCCAGGTTAGTGTTAATCAAGAAGGTGGTTTAGCAGTCAGTGCAATGTGGAGTTGGCAGATGCCCATTTGATGTATGGATTAGCACGAGGCAATAGCCGTAGCGCGGTACGTTTGTATCGAGACAGATTTCCAGAACGGAGGTGTCCCGACAGGAAGACGTTTGAAGCAATTGAAGATCGGCGTTTTAGGGAGCACAGAACATTCCAGCCTATGACTCGCGACTGGGGAAGACCTAGAACGACGAGGACACCTGCGAATTGACGCATGGTGCACGGAATGGCAATTGAATCTCAATGTAGCGAAGTGTAATGTGATGCGAATACATAGAAAGATAGGTCCCTTATCATTTAGCTACAAAATAGCAGGTCAGCAACTGGAAGCAGTTAATTCCATAAATTATCTGGGAGTACGCATTAGGAGTGATTTAAAATGGAATGATCATATAAAGTTGATCGTCGGTAAAGCAGATGCCAGACTGAGATTCATTGGAAGAATCCTAAGGAAATGCAATCCGACAACAAAGGAAGTAGGTTACAGTACGCTTGTTCGCCCAATGCTTGAATACTGCTCAGCGGTGTGGGATCCGCACCAGGTAGGGTTGATAGAAGAGATAGAGAAGATCCAACGGAGAGCAGCGCGCTTCGTTACAGGATCATTTAGTAATTGCGAAAGCGTTACGGAGATGATAGATAAACTCCAGTGGAAGACTTTGCAGGAGAGACGCTCAGTAGCTCGGTACGGGCTTTTGTTGAAGTTTCGAGAACATACCTTCACCGAAGAGTCAAGCAGTATATTGCTCCCTCCTACGTATATCTCGCGAAGAGACCATGAGGATAAAATCAGAGAGATTAGAGCCCACACAGAAGCATACCGACAATCCTTCTTTCCACGTACAATACGAGACTGGAATAGAAGGGAGAACCGATAGAGGTACTCAGGGTACCCTCCGCCACACACCGTCAGGTGGCTTGCGGAGTACGGATGTAGATGTAGATGTAGATGTAGATGCAATGGACGAGGCAATTCTTGGTGCAGTTGACGATGACCCTAATGTCAGCGTCAGAGAAGTTGCTGCTGTACAAGGTAACGTTGACCACGTCACTGTATGGAGAGTGCTACGGGAGAACCAGTTGTTTCCGTACTGTATAAAGCGTGTGCAGGCACTATCAGCAACTGAGTGGTCTCCACGGGTACACTTCTGCGAATGGTTCATCCAACAATGTGTCAATCCTCATTTCAGTGTAAATGTTCTCTTTACGGATGAGGCTTCATTCCAACGTGATCAAATTGTAAATTTTCACAATCAACATGTGTGGGCTGACGAGAATACGCAGGCAATTGTGCAATCACGTCATCAACATACTTTTTCTGTGAACGTTTGGGCAGGCATTGTTGGTGATGTCTTGATTGGGCCCCATGTTCTTCCACCTACGCTCAATGGAGCATGTTATCATGATTTCATACGGGATACTCTACCTTTGCTGCTAGAACATCTGCCTTTACGATTACGACACAACATGTGGTTCATGCAGGATGGAGCTCCTGCACATTTCAGTCGAAGTGTTCGTACGCTTATCAACAACAGATTCGGTGACCGATGGATTGGTAGAGGCGGATCAATTCCATGGCCTTCACGCTCTCCTGACCTCAATCCTCTTGACTTTCATTTATGGGGGCATTTGAAAGCTCTTGTCTACGCAACCCCGGTATCATATGTAGAGACTCTTCGTGCTCGTATTGTGGACGGCTGTGATACAATAGGCCATTCTCCAGGGCTGCATGAGCGCATCAGGGATTCCATGCGACGGAGGGTGGATGCATGCATCCTCGCTAACGGAGGACATTTTGAACATTTCCTGTAACAAAGTGTTTGAAATCATGCTGGTACGTTCTGTTGCTGTGTGTTTCCTTTCCATGATTAATGTGATTTCAAGAGAAGTAATAAAATGAGCTCTAACATGGAAAGTAAGCGTTTCTGGACACATGTCCACATAACATATTTTCTTTAAAGACCCATGGGCAGGATTAAATTCTTTTGCAGCGAATCAGGCTACTACTATGGTAGGTGTTCCATTGGTTAACTCAGGAACGACAAAACGTTTAGCAAATGATGGAAAAACCATCCAATTGATTTTCTTGCTGCATGTAGGAACGTTTTTGTGAAAACATGGAAGTGGGTCCATGCGGGATTTTTGTGAGCGTGACTGGCTAAGTTGACGAATATAGATCGTGCTTTCAGAGTGTTGACGGAGATTACGTCGCTCAAGAGACTACTACCGCAGTTTCGTTCAACGAGATCTTGTCCACAGTCCGCCTAATTCCATTGGCGAGGTTTTAGATTTTATTGAGAAACATGAACAGGCGTTGTAATTGAAGCTACGTTACTGGAACTTTGACAGGAGAATGGACACCAGAACGGGAACAGCAGAAATATCCACAATAATTATAACGATCGTAACAGAAATAATTAACACAATAATAACAATCTTCTAAGGGGAAATCGAAACGGTAACTTTCATAAGGGAAATCAAAACGGGAAAAGGAGATTCGAGGTACAGGAGCCTAACGAAATGCAACGCCAGACTACGAGGTCGGTAAACTAGAGATTATTGCATCTCAGGTTCGTAGCTGGTGAAATAAACCGGCGTTGAATAGGGCACGTTATTTTAAAAATTCTGCTGGAGCCAGAATTTCGGTAAATACGCCATAAATGTGGTAGATGGAGATTACATGAAATTTAAAAAAATTGGGAATAATTTTTATGCAATTCAACCATAAAGAGGACGCAAGGAATATTGTTTAGTGGGTTGAGATATACGATAATATAACATGGGGCTGGAAAATTTATTTATTGAAAGGGAAGTGAATGTATTTTTGTCGAAAGATTCTGTCATCTTAGGTGGAATATATGACGAATTCTGATGCGGTAATTGTCTGTAGCAACGAGTATAGTAAAATAAGTGCAAGCAATGAAGAAGACTTTATATTGGAGGAAGTAGGTGAATCTATCTGTGAAGGTGGCGAAGCGGTAAACTCGTCAGCAGTAGATGAATTTTATTATATATTGGCAGATGTGGGTGATTAATTGTTAAAGGGAGGTAAAGGTGATATTTTAGGTGCGAAGGTTGAAACTACTCGTAGATATCTCGGAGGTAGGAATTCGTGCATTTACTTCTCTCAATGGAAGTGAACCGATGGCTGTTGATGAACGCATGAATTACGAGTGAATGTGGAAGGATGAATGTCAAAATAATGTGTCAGCTAGTGGATCAGAATGCAAAGTGTCGGAGAAATTTGACAGCAGAGAAAATGTTACGGAGACAGAAGTAGTCCGAACTTGGCGGAATTCGCGTGTACTGTGAATTCTAATGTGGAGTTATGGGGTCATGACAATTTATATGGTGTATCGGTGCAGGTTAGAAGAGTTATTGATGATGATTTCTGTACTGTATCGACAGGGGATTTAAATAAAGAAGCTTATGAGTTATCGGTTGATGTTAGCGAAGTTTATTGTAATAAAGCTTGTAGTGATTTGGTTGAAACAAGTGAGGATTTGTATAAGGAATACTACGTTTTCTATTGTGTGGCTAATCGTGAGAGTATTACACCTACTACTATCGTTAATTCGGGCGAAGGAGACACTAAATTTGATTCTGGAGAGGGTGATGAAACAAAGGGTTTTGTCGGTGATTTAAAGCCTACAAAATGTTTAGAGTTGGATCGAGAGTATACACAAGTGGATAACGGGGAAATATTTGTTTAGGAGATGGTGTTAGTAGTGGATGGTACGGCAAGGAACAAAGTGATTACTCTGTAAATGATTGGAAATGGCGAGGGAAAATTATGAAGGCGTTACTACCCCCCTGGTGGGCACAGAAGAAATTTAAAGGAACAAACGGTCTCGAAAGAAGGAAAGACGGAACCGGGGTGAAGGAACTGTTTAATGAACTGTTTGATGGTTGTAATGAAGTTGAAGGTTGGTCTGATGATGTAATGTGTACAACAGATATGGAGGAGAAAGCGATGGATATTGGAAATGATCTTTTGAGGGAATAGTGTTTAGGGAAAGAAGAAATCCTCATTGTGCAGCATATATTAGAAATCGAGATGGGTAACGAAAAAAATAAGTGCACTTTTAGTTTCCGGTAGAAATGTGTCAGCTGCATCAGGGCAATTTGTAAATAGAAACAACTATAAGGAATTTTTGATTTTTTGGGGTAGTAGTGTCTAGACCGCCGTTGCTTAGCTAATTAAACCTATAAATCATTAAATACGCTTAGAGTTTAAGTATGTTGGCTACTGTTTTAGTATGAGATATTTTATACTGAACAGCTTAGTTAAAGACGCGTTGGGTAGGTATTTCCCGAGTAAATATAAAACTTCTTTACACAGTGTTGAAAAATACCTTGAGCTGGAGGGTAAGAGAACGAAAGCGGAAGTCAGAAATCTGTTAACTGGAGACCAACGAACTGCTCATACAGTAATTACTGCAGGGTTCTACAAAGATAGTTCTATGTATGGCCGAATAAAGAAAACTGCTATGCGGTAATGAGAATTTATATGGTTGAAGATATTTCGAACGCGGAAAGGGAGGAATTGGTAATTTGTTGAAGCAGTGCGAAGATATATTCTCAGACAAGCCTGTTAGGGTGGTGGTTTTCGAATACTGAGTTACGGTGAGACTACAAGAGCCTACCAGATCAAAACCATACGTGACTGGTATTGCTGATCGGGAGGCTGTGCGGGACAGATTAAATCAGATGTCAGCGTGGGATATTGTGGAACAATGTGGGAGTTATAACTAAGAGACGGCTGTAATCGTTAAAAAGAAGGATAATTTGGTTATAATGGTTTTAGGTGCTTGCAAATTGAATAAGGTTACTGTAAGGGAACGACATAAGTCAGGTGACATGGAAGAACTCATACAGAATTTTTGTAATATGAAACTAATGTCGATTTGATCTCTGGGTTTTGGCAAATTTCGTTGGCTGAAGTGACTAGGCTGTACACTGCTTTCCTATTCGAAGGGTTAAGTTATCGCTTCAGACTGACGCCATATGGATTAACGATATTTGTTGCGGTTTCCGTGAGAGTCTAGGTCACATACTGGGAGATCGAATAATTAGCCAACATGTTGTTTTATATTTTGATTGCCATTCAACCTTGGAGCGAAGACTGCGAGTTCTTGGAGGAAGCGTGTGTGTGAAATCTTGTGGGACTTAACTGCTAAGGTCATCAGTCCCTACGTCTACACACTACTTAGCCTAATTATCCTAAAGACAAACACACACACACGCATGCCCGAGGGAGGACTCGAACCTCCGCCGGGACTAGCCGTACAGTTGGAGGAAGTGCTCTTGGTCTTAATAAAGGGATGAATGACCGTAACACTCTCTAAGTGTGATTTTATTAGAGCTGATATTGAGTTTTTAGGTCATATATTCTGATCCGAAGTTATTTTGCCAAGCAGAGGCGGAGGAGATTGGTGTTTATCGTCCCTTCGCCAAGAAGGTCATCAGAAACGGATCGTAAGCTCGGATAAGGGAAAGATGGAGAAGGAAACCGACCGTGCCCCTTCAAAGCAACCATACCAGCATTTACCTTAAGCTATTTAGGAAAATCACGGGTAACCTAAATCAGAATGGTCGGATATGAGATTGAACGGTCGTCCTCTTGAACACGAGTTCACTAACCACTGCGCCACCCCGTTCGGTTTTTGCCAAGTATTGAGATACTTAAAATAATATCTGAGTGCAATAGGCTAAGTAACAGAAAACAAGTAAATACATACCTATGGTTGTGCTATTTTTACCGAAATGAAACACTCGACTTGGATATGGAGCGGCGAGTGTGACAGTGTATTCTTAGCCATAAAGAACGTTTTATGCTGTAGTAAAATGCTGTACTACCCCGACCTGTCGTTGCCATTTTGTCAAGCCACGGCAACAAACGTGAGATGTTTCAGGAAAAGATGCAGAAGGAAAGACAGAACACAGGAATGTACATTTTGCCTGCCGTATGTTAAATAAACATGAGCGCGGCTGTAGCATTTTGAAAAAGGGTTACTTGCTGTTATGTACGGGTTCAAGAAGTTCCCGCTATATCTGGCAGGTCACGAGGTGACTGCTATCGAATGATAAAGCTCTCAGTTCTCTGCAGGATGGTAAGTTGCTAAACGATCGTATTGTGCAACGGGCAATGTTTTTGCAGTAATGCAACTATAGCATAAGATAAATAAAAGGAACCGGAAACTGCTTAGCTGACGCACTTTCATGAACACATGTTGGAGAAATGGTGCAGTGATGAGGAAGAAGTAAATGAAGAATTTCACTCTTACGCATGGTAGGAGTAGAAGTGGGAAGAGAGAGATACGTGCTATATCCAATAACATGTGACGAGCGCAAATTCACGACTCCTAACTGAAAAATACACAAACTTTGGTAGCAACAGTTACGAAAAGATAAACCAAAAAATACTCAAACTTTGGTAGCTACAGTTACGAAACGATACCCCGTTAGTGTAAAAATCGCGAGGGTGTTTTGTTTCGTAGGAAAGATGCGAAAACAGAGCGGAGGAGACTGTGGTTCCCGGAAAATTATGTTGAGCAGCAGACAGACTATTCCCATTTCAGTTACGGGCACGAGGGGGCACAAAAAGCTGCAGATGCCGATGATGGTTGGTCTGTGGGGCGCTCAACTGGGCCGTCATCAGCGTCTGTACAAAGTCCCAGTTTTCTGCACAGTCCAATTTTTCACGCCATCGCATCGAGACACTCTCATGAATGATGGTGATGAAATGACGAGGACAACAAAAACACTCAGTCCCGGGGCACAGAAAAGCCCCGGAATCGCACCCGGGACACCGTGATACTCAGGCAGCAACGCTAGCCACTAGACGACGAGCCGCAAAAGGCTACAGATATCATTGAAGAGTATTTATTCGTTGACAATGTAGACCGACAGGTGGACGTTAAGTTGGCCGCTTGTGGCAAAGGCCAGCGGGTGAGGCGTTGCACTGCCTCGCACCAGTGGGAAAAGCAAAGTGTCATCCCTAGCAAAAATGGATAGCTGTTGGTGCTCGTAGAAATTTATGGCCACTCCTAACTCGTGGTGGTATGAAGTGTATGTTTGTGGTTTTTGATGTATCTGCAAAGTTTATCAAGTGAAATCCGATACGAAAAGCTAATAGCAAAATTCTGAGCACCAAACTGGAAATGGATTTATTTACTAAAGTAACAAAACCAGAGAGGCTACTGTCCGACAAGGAATCACAATTTACGTCTAATGTATGAAATGTTTTCATGAACAATCATGGTATAAAACAAAAAGATATCAGTATACCACCCAGCAAATAGCACATGTCAACGCTATATTTGAGAAATTGGACGCCTGCTTAGAAAGTATGTCAGTAACAAATATTCCATGTGAACGGAGTATATCAACTGATGTGACAATGTATTAGATAGTGTTAAGAGTAATGCGACGTGTTACTCGCCATTAAAAGTAATGACACAAAGCAAGCCAAAGCTCTTACTTACTGAGGTCGTTGACTTTCCACTAGGTCGTCTAGTACCATCAGCCAAATGAGAGGATCTAGTAAAGGCTTATATAAAGATGAAGGCATATTAAAGGAAACAGTGACATCTTGGGCGTTAAAAGACGATTAAATACAAGATTAGGGACCGCGTCTTGGTGGAAACCAAAGAAAAATCTAGTGAAGAACATGTAAAAAGAGAGAGAGAGAAAGAGAGAGAAAACAAAAAAAGTGCTTCGAAGTATTCTATGGCCCATTCGTTGCAGTTGAATGTCCACACCCCAATGTGAATAGGCTCAAATATCCTGTTTTGGGAAAATTACTGGGTTTACGAAACGTGACAGAAAGGCTATTAAACATAGAAGGAAGAAAGTAGTAGATGTGTACAAATGTGTGCGTATGTGTAATTTAAAGTGTAGCTTCTAAGAATGATAGGGACTATTTCTGTTTGGTGTAAAGGGTAAACTTGGTGCATTTAAGATGTCTGTAAGATGTACGAAGGCACAACTCAGTGCAAAGAGAGTGTGGACCTTGGCTGCACGATTTTTGGTCGGCGATGTTCGGCATAATGTAATTGATTTCGTTATTCACATGAGAGAGGAATGAATTGTACTATACATAAGATGTCTGTGTGTGTGTGTGTGTGTGTGTGTGTGTGTGTGTGTGTGTGTGAGGGGAGGGGAAGGAAGTTCTAGGGGTGATTTAAATGTGTCATTGTAGTATTTTGGGCGGTCCCCTTCCCCCCTCCCCCGCCACTATGGGCTGCTCCCGCCGTCGGAGGTTCGAGCCCTCCCTCGGGTAGAGGTGGGTGTGTTGTCCTTCGCGCAAATTAGGTTAAGTAGTGTGTAAGCTTAGGGACCAATGACCTCAGCGGTTCGGTCCCTTAAAAATTCACACACATTTGAACAGACAGTGTTTGCGCAACAATCGCCGACATAGTGTAACTGAGGCGGAATAAGGGGAAACACCCCGCATTCGTCGAGGCACATGGAAAACTGCCTTAAAAATCATCCACAGACTGGCCAGCGCAGCGGATCTTGATACTAGTCCGGCGGGTGGACTCGTACCGGGTACCGGCACGCCTTCCCGCTCGTTAAGCGGCAGGATAGACTGCGCGTCTAGCCGGGAAGGCCACGTTCCTTGGGTAATACATGTAGTTCATTTATGATTATTGTTCTCGCAAAATTTGGTTTGTGAAGTTCATCAGATATCATTAAACTCTCAATTCTTTGTGGGAGCAGACCACGGGGCTATGTGCAGAGTTTGAGCTAACTTTTTTAGGGTATATATTTGTAACTTTTTTTATGGTATATGTTTGTAATATAAGTTATATATTTGTAATATAAGTTGTTTTGAAATTGTATTAGAATAGATTGACGTACGTAATTTTTCTTATAAATGCTGCTTTAGTGCAAATGTCACTGAACATGTCATCCAGATATCCATTGAGTTTAGAGGAACGTTAAATGGGTGATTTCTGCACGAGAGAGTATTAGCTTTGAAGTTTCTAATTAAATGTGGTAAAATTGTAGAGAAATGTTAAAATTTTAATCGATTTAAGGTGTCGAAAAAAATTCATAGCACGAGAAACGTGTTTTCTGCTGGGAACACGGAAAGAGTGTTTGAAATATCTAGTTGATTCAAAGACTTTTGCCTAGGATATATATCAGTTAAATTTGTTTCTGTCCTATTTGTGAATGTATCGATTATCTTTGGGGATTATTGGCAAGTAAACCACAGTCGTAATTCGACAGCTATAGTCCTTCAGCGATGACGGTAAATGGCCAAGGGGGAAAAGAAATTTTGCAGAGGCAACTGGACTGCGAACAATCTAAACCTCCATGTCACAACACTGATCTTGTGCTGTGTCTCTGAAACTGAAGTGTATTGGTCGAAGCGAAAGGTGTCATTAAATGAACGCAAAAGTGCTAAAATTATTTGAGAAGAAAGAGCTAACTCAGGAGTTTATTTAAATTTAAGTGTTTATTTTGACATTTAATTAACAAACCATAAATTTATGATTTGTGATACAATTAGGAAATTTAAGCTGATAATACAACAAGTCCTAGGAGGTATACGCTGTTTCATACACCACCGCAAAGATACTTACGCTGTTGTTCTGACGTGCAAGTACGATACTCATTTATTATATCTGTATGTCACATTTGGAGTGACTCAATGTCTCGAGTTAGCAAACTAATCTGCCACATTAAGTGGAGATGTGTAATATTATACGTGTGTAGGCGAGCTAATCACCTGGCTGTGACTGTCAGAAAGTGAAGTGAATTTGTTTTCGGCCCCAGAGAGCCCAGGCTGAGGCACACCGGCAGTGGGCCGGATGTCGGTAGAGCCCAATAAGGGGTAATGTGACGAAGGACGGTCGCTTTGTACTACAGGAAATGCTCCAAGAAAGGGCGAGATGTCAGACAATCTCATGGCTAAGTCACAGCTCTCTGAACTTCGAAAATAAATCTGTTACATATGTAAGGGAATTTGAATAACGTGCACTGCCAACAAAATTAGGCACATCGAGTGACCAAATAGTATTTCAATATCTTTGGAACTACAGAAGTTAATATTTCACAACGAATAAACATTTTCACAATGGACCTCCGAATTAACAACATGTAAACGCTTCAATATACGATATCTTGGATTATAGAATTGCACTACAGCCATCATCCTTGAAAGGTACCTATCTGTATCTGTTATATTTGTTAATTTATGATGTACTTTATATCTTTTTCATTATGCAAATGTTTGTCGGATGATTGTGTTCTCCACAATTACGTAGAATATGAACACAGCATCAATACCTCATTGTGTCATGCATGTGCTTGTATTTAGTGAACTGTTTACGATTGAACACTGAAATTCACCAAATAGCTGTGCAATTGAGATGCTATTCTTTTCGAAAAAACTGTTGAGGAAGTTCATGTGAACTGGACGACAGAACTCAGAAGGATTCTCCCACCTGTAACATACATAAATGTAAATGATCAAAAGGCAAAGTAAGGGAAGATTAGCGTTGGTGTAGAGTCATACAGATATTTGTGATACAGTTTGCACTGAACTAACACTGAACTGTGCCTTTTGGAGTAGGGATGTACAGTCGTGGATAAAACGAGCGAGACCCTTCGCATTTTCGTTATGCTGACCCGCATAGCTTTAAAGTCTACTACACAGCATAACAGGCAAGGCGACGAAGTGCTACCAACATACTATGCACAGGTGTGAAACTGAAAACATCCGAACTTTGTCAGACTGTTTTCAATCATGTGTAAGACTATATTAGTGCCGATTAGTGTGTGAAACACAACGCGTAAATATAAGATATAAATGAAGGATGAAACGCTAATTAGTATGAACTGTACTAATAAAAATGAATTTTAGCTTATCGAGATAACATAACTGTTTTAGTAAGACAAAGTAACCCGGATCGTTACGAATTAGCAAAATATTAGGCGCATTCGGCCGCGAAACGGTCTGTGTCAACGTTCAGATCAGTCATATTGGATTACCGTTGTTGACCTACCATGAAAGTGTGCAAATTTAACAATGTGTGAAGATTCATAACGCAATTCAGTTAAAAATCACTCAGTGCCACAAGTAAGTCAATTCAGTTATTGACGCAAGCGGAAAAAGTAGGCAGTAACAAGTATGAAATTCTACAAGAGTTTTATATTGACATCCACAGGGCGCCGATACAGAATAAAGGTAGCAATAAAACGTATTGGGGGAGCGAGAATTTCTTAAAATTGCTTTACTGACAGTCTATCTGCCTCCATCGAGATTAGAACCGAAAACAAACCGGACATTCCTTGCAGTAGCAAACACCTTACACTATGCTAGAAAACAACCCAGGCAAACAGTCCTCTATTATTACCCCAGACATGTATAATCCGGCAATTCTGGAATGAAAATGGCAAAATGATCTGCAGTTTCTGTTGCATAGCGCTTTCTGGACTAAAAAACATGAATTTTCTACCTTTTTGTGACCGCTCATTGGACAGTCATTCGTAATGTTTATCGAAATAAATAATACTTTTACTAGCGAGTAATTTTAGTAGGAAAATTCTGCACCACCCCAGGAAATAAACGGCGACATAGCTGCCAAACGTATTCTACAATGTTTAGAATTTTCTATTAGACTCGCCAGAGCAGAAAACGTTCATTAGCCGAAGTATTCCTTAAGCTAGCTAGCAACTAGAATGCTCGCACTTCTAAAACGCGGTGGCATTAATACTGGGATCTGAATTACTTATGCGACCCTCATCTTCAGTAACTATCGTATCTATTTTCGTTGTTAGGATTTCGTCACCTAAATCGGTGAAAGTCTCACTTTCTTGACCGTCTATCTGTCCACCCATTCCTTAAAACCCGTGTACCTAAAGTACTGGTGGACATTTTAAGCGGAAATGTGGAAATGTATCGCACTACGTGCGGTATATGGTCCCTTGGTGGTGTAAAAAATGTGAGATATGTCAACGCATTCTAAAGATACAACCGTTTATGTAAAGAAAATTTACGCGAAGGGTCAAAAAATGGCTCTAAGTACTAGGCGACCAAACAGCTAAGGCCGTCAGTCCTGTAGACCTGGAACTGCTTAAACCTATCCAACAGAACACGCGGTCCGCGATATGACGCCGTTGAGCGCACGGCTAATCCGCGCCGGCAAGCTGTTAATATCATCCGGTGTTGGTAAAAAGTTATTCACTTCTGCTGAATGTTTTTCGGCGCATTTCATTTGAGATAGAATAATTAAAATATATTTGATATTATGGAATTCGTTTCCCCTTGTCGTTATTTATGGTGTCAGATTTGCAATCTGAGCATACGTACTATCCATAACCATAGGTGGTGGCAGACGATGCTGTGGCGTCTTCGAAGTTCGAACTTCGCCAGCAATCTCAGCACATCAGCTGATCTAAAGTTTTCTAGCTGGTCTAATGGAGAATGGCAACACCGTAGAATACGTTTGACATCTATGTGACCATCGATTAACGTTCTTGAGTAGTTCATAATTATGTTACATTAGCTTTGCTACATGATTCGCACTGAAGACGTAGGCAATGTATGTTATTTGGTACAGGAAGCAGGTTCCAACAGAAATTGCTGCTTACATTGACATTTTTGTTGCGAATTAGTCGTCCTACCCATCGCATGGACAACGTGGATGCTCCGTTCTGCTACAGTTGTTTCATAGCTGAGTGGTATTGTATGTTGGTGGCGTTGCCAGTTTACATACTGCGCATGTAACAGACAGTAAAAGCGTTCGATGCCTAGCGTGATCAGTCTACTTGAAAAACGTTTGTTGTCATCGGAATTTATGTAACTTGCTGAAACTTCCTATCAGACTAAAACTGCGTGCCGGACGGAGACTCGAACTCGGGACCTTTGCCTTTCGCGGGTAAGTGCTCTACCATCGAGCTACCCAAGCACGACTCACGACCCCTCCTCACAGCCTTAGTTCTGCCAGTACCTCGTCTCGTACCTTCCAAACTTTTACAGTTTGACTCTCAGTGCGGCACACAGTTTTAATCTGCCAGGAAGTTTCATATCAGCGATCACTCCGCTGCAGAGTGAAAATCACAATCTGGAATCATCCCCCACGCTGTGGCTAAGTTATATCTAAGCAATATCCTTTGTTTCAGGAGTACTAGTTCTGCAAGGTTCACAGGAGAGTTTCTGTAAAAGCTTGGAAGGTAGATGGCGATGTACCAGCAGAAGTAAAGCTGTGAGACGAGGCGTGAGTCGTGCTTCAATCGGCTTTCAGCCGTGATACCGTGCGGACGGGCTCGGCGCACCGGGCAGCGCTCCGCAGGTGTTTTTGTTTACCCGCTAGTGCGCGGTTGCGTCGTTGTATTGCCTTATAGTACCAGTAACGTCCCGCCATGGAGTTCTCATATCGAAAAGCTACAATCAAACTAACGTTCAACGCATCCTGCACGAGACCGAAGGCCCATGAAATTGAACGGTTTCTTCGAGACATCATGCACATAGAAACCGCAAGAACTGATAGGCATCCACTTGTCTATTGCATCCAGCACAGCGTACCTCAAACTGATTGACGAAGCGGCTTGCGGCAGACTACTCCTACGATCTGCAAACGGCTTTCGCTTCTGTCACGCAGACGGTAATGTGAGCGTGGTAGGAGTTGACCAGGCTGGTCTGGGGGTTCGTACCGTGCGCATCTTCGAAATACCGTTCGAAGTTCCTGCCAACCTTGTCGTTGATGCGCTGCGGCCAAACGACACAGTTCTGAGCCACACAGAGGAGAAATGAAACACATTCGAAACGTACCCTGTCCTTAACTTGTTACAACAAGTGCGCACAGAACTTAAGAACCACGTTCCATCATATATTTTCGTTGATGGCTGCCGCGCAGTTGTTATATATGATGGCCAACCGACGACCTGCTCGTGCTGCGGCCAGGAGGGCCATGTTAGAACTGGGTGTCTGCTGCGCCGCCTCGTTCAGTTGCCCCGCAATGAACTTCCCTAACGATCCACGATGACCTGTCTCCTTCGAACGTATGTGGAGGCAGCACGACATGGTGTGAAGGATGATCAAAACCTACTACCTCCTCAAGCCGCTGCGTGCTCCGTTGGAGAGTGAGCGACGTCGACGACGCCGCAGCCAAACGGTGCAGAGGTTCCTACAGCCTCTGCCCTCCGCAGCGTCGTCACTTTCGGGATTCGACACAGGGATTCCTGAAGACCGAGACCGTGCCGAGCCCCGCGCTCCAGTGAATGTCGAATCTCGGACCCGCAAGCAGAAAACACCCAAGCGACACAAGAAGAGACGATTGTCACTTGAAGAACGGGACAGGGATGTGAAGCTGGCGGAAGACATCGACTTCGTTGACTCGTCCGCAGTTGCAACGGACTCCGGTGGCATCATTCACCAGAAGCCGCCTGAAGACAAGGAACACTCTCCTACATCTGGTGGCCCAGAAAACGAGACGCATTGCGTCGACTCCCAAAATGTGGGCTCCTGTGAAAGCGACCAGCCACCACTGACATCACAATTCTCTCTCATTGGGCAGACGATATGGAGGCCGATGATGCACAGCAAACATCTATATCTCCACCAGAGCCCATGGCTGACATTGAGTCCGGGGGGCTCCGCCAGTCAGAAAATCATACGGCACAGTAAGGCACAGCATGCGGCTGGATGGCTGTGTGGTGTGTGAGATCACTATGGGCTTGCACCGGCACACTGCCTCCGCCACTTGATATGTCTCAGTCATACCGTGTGGGAACATTCAATGTCAATGGTGTCCACTCCATTGTCAAGACCCGCATGGTTCGCGTCATGATCAGAGCGGCAGACTTGGACATTGCCCTTCTCCAGGAGGTCTGTCCCGAGCTGCGTTTAGACTTACATAGCTACACCACCTACAGCCTACCCTCTGGTGATGACGCAGGAGGACTGGCCATCCTTCCCCGAGATGACATAGACGCGACGGACGTGACGTACTTGCCGAATGGGCGAGACATCGTTCTCACACTTGGCGCAGTCCGCCTCGTTAACGTCTACGCTCCCTCCGGTACTTCGCACCGAGGTGACAGGCTTGTCTTCTATTCGGAGAAGGTAGCCCCACTTTTGTAAGTAAATATGGACCATTACATAGTGGGCGGAGATTTTAACAGTGTTCTGCGGCCCGAGGACCAGATACCGCATTACGTCCCATGCCCAGCTCTACAAGCATTGATACGTGACCTCGCGCTCCATGACACATCGCTCTTACATCATTGGACCCAGAGTGGATATACGCACTTTACCAGCCACTCTGCCAGTCATCTGAACCGGATATCCGTCTCAGATTCCCTGCGCACAGAAACCCGTGTTGTACAAATCTGGCCGACGGCCTTCGCGGATCTTATCGCGTATATCTGCACTATGATATTCTGATATTGAGAAGGCTATCTACAATTACAGTTTGCTTAAATTTGCTTAATTCACTAGACAAAAAATTCCAGGTATCTAGTATATTTTGTGATCTGTCAAAGGCATCATTTGACTGTGTAAATCACAATATCCTTTTAAGTAAATTAGAATATTATCACAGTCTAATATATACAGTCGCGACACTCTCGCAGATTTTTGTTATATACCGCGACAACAGCGCCCCAAGCGGCGGAGAAGCTACGCTGCTGAATACGGTATTCAGTAAATGTAAGCAGTATCGTTTATATTTATTTTTAACATGGTTTTCACGAAAGGCAGCGTATATGGCGCAATCAATTGCAGTAATAATAGGAAGAAGACACCACATTTGTCAGTCTTCAGGTTTCCTAAGGACCCTGAAAGGCATGAAACATCACATTGGAGCGCTATTTACTTACGATTTTTTGTAAACTGTATTGAATTACTGGATTTGTTATTCTTTTTTAAGAGCAAAAAATTGTTAATAGTAGAAAATAGGATCTGCTGCAAAAAGATGCCCTTTATTTTCACAATAATGTAAAGTTTTGTGGGTTACATTTCGAGTCAAACCAGTTCATGAGCGCGGAAAAGAAGAGATTGGTATGGAATGCAGTTCCTACGTTATTTGACGTGCCGAATAAGCCACAACTAGTGACGATGAAGAGAAAATTGCCATCCAAACGTGAAAGTGTTACTGAAAAAAAAAAGAATAAAACTGTCTCCTGACACAGAAGAAACAGCTACCACAAGTTCACCTACACGAGAGACATATATAAAATCACTACCAACGGAATCTGCGACAGACATCTTTTGAAGATGAAATGCTTAGATTACATGAAATTATTCGGGTGTTGGAAAATCGTGTGAAATGTTGAAACGTGCAAATCATTAGACTTCGTACAAAATTACTACGTGACAAGGAAAGTGCCCATCGTAAGAATAAACTGCAACCGCAACGTCTCAGGACACAAGTATTAAAGGACAAGGTCATTTTAAAAAGTATTGATTACAAGTACTTGAAAAAAGATGCTCTCGATTTATTGATAAGTCAAATCAGTATACCACTGAGTGGAAAACGTGGTGCGAGATGGAAAGATGAAACTAAATTATTTGTACTTAATTTGTTATATTGTAGTACTCAGGCATACAGTTTTGTATCACACAGCTGTAGCCTTCCATCAGTACGTACCTTACAAAGGTATGTGGAAGATATAAAATTAAACTGTGGGATAAATAATAACATATTTCATCTTTTAAAGCAGAAAGTGCAGCAGTTACCAGAAGCTGATGTAATTGTTAATTTGTCTGTGGATGAGATGTCACTAATGGACAATTTGATATATGACAGCTCAAGGGATCGTGTTATTGAATTTGAAGACATGGGTTTCGTACGTACATCTGTGGTTGCCAATACTGCATTAGTTATAATGATTAACGGCATCTTCTCAAATTTTAAACAGCCATTAGTATATTATTTCTCCAAAGGACCAGCAGGAGCCACCCATCTGACGCGCATATTCTTTGAAGTTGTCAAAAAACTCACAGAGATCGTTTGATTTTATTTTCGGTAAATGTATCTATGGGATATAATAAAGTTTTAAAACAGTCATGCTTTTTATTGAGATAACCTGATAGCACAAAGAATAAGATGGAAATTGTATTTTTGGAAGCAGGCTTCCTGCATGCAGAACGTAATGAAAAGTGATGTGTTGCTTCATTTTTACACAAGGATGAGCATCTATATACTTCATATGTGGGATATACAGGGCGTATACTCTTACTTACAGTGGAATAAGTGCGACTGTATGCTACTTAAGTATTTCTTCAAGAATATGTTGCAGCTTATGTCACTTCATTCAATAGTTCATGCTCAGTTTAATTATATTTCACGATCATTTATGTCTCTCGCTGTTCTGCTAACACTTGTGACGCAAAAATATACTATTTTGTAAATTACGTACAAAACGAATTAAAAACAACCATTATTTTTCTAATCGCATCTGCCGTCAGAGAAAGGCGAGCTTTCTGGCCGCTAGGGGCGCTGATGTCACTTTAACTGTCAAATGGTAACACCTTTCACAGCAGTGAGTGTCGCGACTGTATATATTAGACTGTGATATTATAGTGGAACAGGAAATGCTGCAAAATGGTTCAGATCTTATGTCTCTGGCAGGAAACAAAGGGTTTTATTAGGAAAGAGACATGTATCAAGCTATCAGGCATCATCAAACTGGGAAGTAATTACATGTGGGGTTCCACAACGTTCCATTTTAAGGCCCTTACTTTTTCTTGTGTATATCAATGACCTTTCATCAGTAACATTACCAGAAGACAGCTTCGTTTTGTTTGCCAATGATACAAACATTGCAATAAATAGCAAATCAAGTGTAGTCTTAAAAAGGTCAGCTAATAAAATATTTGTAGCCAATTCTTTGTCACAGTTCAGAACTTGTAAGGTCTATTTTACGAGTATATGTCTAACATAAGATGACAAACAGATAGAAGCAGTGGACAGTCTTAACTTCTTGGGATTACAGCTTGATAATAAATTCAACTAGGAGGTGCACACTACAGAACTGCTGAAGCTTCTTAACAAATCTCTTATTTGCAATGCGAATTGTGTCAGACACATGGGATATAGAAATGAAAAAGCTGGCATACTATGCTTACTTTCATTCGATAATGTCATATGGGATTATTTTTGGGGTAATTCATGAAGGCAAGCTAAAGTTTTCCCGGCACAAAAACGTGCAGTAAGAATTATATGAGGTGTGAACTCAAGAACATCCTGCAGAAGCCTGTTTAGCGAACTGCTTCCCAGTATATTTATTCCTTAATTAAATTTGCCATTAAAAATATATCACTTTTTCAAACCAACAGCTCAATTCATAGAATCAATACTAGAAATATGAATAATCTTCACAAGAATTTAAACTCAATTAGTCGTGTACAAAAAGGCGTGCATTATTCAGGAACACACATTTTTAATAACTTGCGAACAGCCATAAAAAGCTTAACAACCAATGAAATTCAGTTTAAAAGAAGCATAAAGGATTTATTGGTGACGAACTCCTTCTACTCCATTGATGAAGTTCTCAGTAGAACCAACTGATAACTTCTGCACAATTTCAGTGCAGTAATGTGTTCATTGTCAATAAGTGTGTGTGTGTGTGTGTGTGTGTAAGTACAATGTAACTTCTGCATCGGTTCAGTGCAGTAATGTGTTCATTGTCAATAATTGTGTGTGTGTAAGTACAATGTAACTTCTGCATCAGTTCAGTGCAGTAATGTGTTCATTGTAAATAAATATTTGGTAGTTGTATTACACGTTTATTACCTTATAAATAAATAAAAGACTTGCATTTTAATTCAGTGCATTAGTATTTGTAAAATTATTCTTTCATATAGCGTTCATTAAAAAATGACGACCATGCCACTTGGGACCGGTGGAATGGTACATTAGCTTATTTGTTTGCGTTGTAAGTATTTGTCATGTATTGTTTTCTGACATGTTCTACATCCTGGAGGACCTCCTCACTGCGGATCAATTGGAATGAAAGTAAATCTAATCTAATCTATCACTTTACCCCGACAACTCACAAGACGCATCGGAGGCCCGTGGACGCTGAACGTCTCCCTCCTTCGCGAGGAAGCGTGTCGGCAAGCAGTTACTGACACGTGGCGTCGATGTATCAGGCGCCAGCCCATGTATGCTTCCACGTTGCTGTGGTGCCTGGGGTGTGTCAGACCTGCATTCCGAAAGACCCTGATGGCCTATGGGCGTGACAGGTCGATCTGTCAAAGGGCAATATCGGAATTTTACTATATAGCGTTACGTGAGCTGGCGACGCAACCGCCGTCTCCTGAACGTCAGATGTCCGTACAACACATCAAAGCTCGTCTACTTCGCATCAGGGCAGAGCAGCTAGAAGGTGTCCGCATCCGTGAGCGAGTGCAAGACTGTATCCCCAACGAAACGGCATCAGTCTATCACATTGTGCCCGAGAGGCGCCACCGAAAACGCCACCTCATTACGGCGGTAAACACGGAGGAGGGCGGCCGCGCAGTGTCGCAAACGGACATAGTGCACACGTTCGCCTGACACTATGGGACCTTTTACATGGATGATCCGTGAAACGTGCGTGATTATGACGAGCTGTAGCACGATTTTCCCGCCCCTAGGGACGTGGCACCCGATGATGGTCTGCTATTGCCCATTGCATCCGACGAGCTGACATCGGCCTGGGCACGTGGAGCACCGAACGAGTCACCTGGACCGGACGGCTTACTCCTGGAATTCTACCTCACTTTTTACGACAAGTGGCTCCAAATATTCCAAGACCTGATCCTCCCTGATTTCACTGTCCCCACAGAATTCACAGACGCATTTTGATCCCAGTACCGAAACCGAATGGTGGTTGTAGGTGGCAGTTCTTTCGCCCACTCACGCTCCTCAACAACGACTACAAGATCTTTGCCCGTATCCTCCGCGCGCGCCTCCACACCGCTATCGGGAAAGCCTTTCCACACCGATCAGAAATGTTTAGGTGGTGTCAGCAAAATCCACACGGCGTTAGGAGCATACCGCGACGTAATTGCTTTGACGGCGGCCTGCAAAATACGAGGCGCCCTCCTCGCCGTAAATATTGACTACGTATTCGACCGCGTCGACCACGGCTTCTCACGCGCAGTTTTGCAACACATGGTCCTCTCTCCAGAGTCTGCACAGATGGTCCTTCGACTGGTCCACGGAGAGCGGTCCAGCATTATGGTCAACGGTTATCAGTCTGGTCACATTGTTATTGGACGGTCAGTGCGACAAGGGTGCCCCTTGTCAGGTATATTATTTGCGGCAGCGCTTGAACCAGCTTTGTATGGTCTACGGCAGCGATTAACAGGTATTTCCATGCGGGGCGTGACCTTTCGTTGTGGTGCATTCGCCGCTGACGTGGTGTTCCTGGACAGATCAGAGGATGAAATGCATATGGCCCTACAGTGGCTACGCCAGTACGGAGCGGTCTCTGGGATCGTCATCAACGTGAAGAAAACAAAATACATCGTTATCGGAGGGGGGCTTTCCCACTCAACGGTGGTGCCCTTTGAGAATCTGCCCTTACTAACGTGCTTAGGAGTGCAATTATATAGCTATGTTCGCCGCACGGCGGCGGCTACGTACCGCCGGCTCCTGCACAAGACACGTGCTCTGCTGCAGGACTACAAATTGCGTCGCTTGGATATGCTCCTCAGAACACGTTACGTCAGCGCCTATCTTGCCTCCAAACTGAAGTATTTTGCGCATGTCATTCCCCTGAGGGCTACGATGGCCGACAGATTTCCAGCAGCATATGGACATTTCGTAAGAACCAGCCTTTTTTTTTTTTTTAAGTCCGATTCGCCACCCTGAAACTGCCGCAGCGGGCGGGCGGTATCGTATTAATTCATGTATATAACCGTGCGCGATTGCTTTATCTCAACACTATGCGTCGCACATGGACCTCTGCCCACCCTGATAGCGGAAGTGGCACCATACTCTCTGCCGGCCGCTGGTGGTCGAGCGGTTCTAGCGCTACAGTATGGAACCGCGCGACCGCTACGGTCACAGGTTCGAATCCTGCCTCGAGCATGGATGTGTGTGTTGTCCTTAGATTAGTTAGGTTTAAGTAAGTTCTAGGGGAATTATGACCTCAGCAGTTGAGTCCCATAGTGCTCAGAGCCATTTGAACCATTTGAACCACACTCTCTGCGTCCCTCGGTTTCTGTAGGACACATTTCACCGGCACTCACCCACGTCAGAGGGTTCTTGATTGACTTCAGCTACTTACGGTCAGAACTTCCGACGACACAGAAGCCCAGCACGAAAGTGTGGTGTCACCGCCAGACACCACACTTGCTAGGTGGTAGCCTTTAAATCGGCCGCGGTCCGTTAGTATACGTCGGACCCGCGTGTCGCCACTATCAGTGATTGCAGACCGAGCGCCGCCACACAGCAGATCTAGAGAGACTTCCTAGCATTCGCCCAGGTGTACACCCGATTTTGCTAGCGAAGGTTCACTGACAAATTACGCTCTCATTTGCCGAGACGATACTTAGCATAGCCTTCAGCTACGTTATTTGCTACGAGCTAGCAAGGCGCCAATATCCGTACTATTGATCATGTACCATAAAGAGCGACGTTCTCCATTAATGGATTAAAGTTGTGCGTGAGCTGAGACGCATGCATTTCGGCCTCCTTTAGAAAAACACGATTGGCTCTCCTGGCAACCACAACAGAATGACTATTATCGCCTCTATCAACAGCAACCTATAAATACGGTCGCCCACAGACATCCTGAAGTTGCCTGGAACACGGTGTGGCGTGCGGTACACACGCCTTTTCTACCTACGACAGTGCGTTCATTGTGGTTACGTGGTTGTGAATGGGAAGTTCGCTACTCGTCAGAGGCTCCATTCCATACATCTGACGGACGACACCTTGTGTCCGACATGCTCAGTCGTTGACTCGGATGCACACCGTCTAACCTGTGCCGCGAGCAGCGAGTGCTGGCTACTGACGCAGCGCATGCTGGCGTTACTCTTGCGGCGATTGCGGGAGTCCATCTCCCCTGATGATATATTGCGCGCCGACGGCGTATACTTTCCATCAACCAGGCCCTTTAGTACATATTTTGCGATGGTCCCAAAGGCACACTCGACTTTTGGTCCCTACTGATGACGACACATGCAGCTTTCAGCTGCAACCCGAAGTACACAACTCTTTTCGCAAATTATTTAGGTTCATTATGTGTGGATCCTCCTGCTCACTGGGGCGTTCGGGGTATGAGACGCTGAAAATGAAGAACAAATATCGAGCATATCGATCCTCTATGGACGGAATAGGGGAGAACCCCTACCAACAGAAGAGAGGACGCTCGGGCGCTCGGCTACGGCAGTTGTAGGATTTTTTTTTTCTGTAATGAAACAAAAATAAATCCATAAATACAATACAAAATAAAAATCAAAAAATTTAAAAAGTTATAAAAGTAAATAAATAAAACAACATCGACAAACCCACTACGTCCCCTTCCTGATCCTTTGATCCTCGACCTCGAACACGTTGCATGGGCGTGGCGGCGGGATGGCCAGGCTTCGGGTGTCGACTCCTGCCCTACCCGTCGTCCTGTTCCTGCATCGGTTCCTTGGATAAAAAAAATAATAAAAAAATTGTAATGGTCAAAAAAAGTTATTAAAGCAGTTGCCCGCCAAAGGCAAAGGTCCCGAGTTCGAGTCTCGGTCCTGCACACAGTTTTAATCTGCCAGGAAGTTTTACATTCTATGTAACTTGCTCTTCGACTTCCAATTTGACAATTTGTGTAAAGATGTTTTACCTTGCTAGTCCTAGTTTCAAACATTGTCTGACTGAGAAAATGTAGGCATGAAGGAGTCGGTGAAAGTAATTACCCGTTTACTGTGTTTCCTTAAAATGATATAAAATATACGTCTGTAAAAAAATTGACTTGAAACATCTGTTGCAGCTGATTGGTTAAGGGCTGAAAAAAAGTGCCTCTGGTGATGCTGCTTAGTATCGCTTATAGCCTCCTTCGGCTTCCGCAACGGGTCAAGTCTGTTGGGCAGGAGATTCTGGTACTTCCAAGCGTCATCAATCACATCAGAATCGACGGTGACTGTCTCTTTTCCCGTATTACTCTGACCATTTCTGCCCAAATATTTTCAATGCGATTCAAGTCAGCTCCTTTAGGTGGCCAATCAATTAAAGTAATATTACTATGGTCGTCGAACCACCTCTTAACCACACGTGCCACACGAATAGGCGACCGATCTCGTTTGAACACGATCTGATCATGGTCAAATCTTGCTGTCACAGAAGGCAACATCAGGTTCTCCAGAATTGATATGCGAATTGCGCGCATAGAGTCTTCGTTCCACTTCCCACGGGAGCCCATGCCGTTACCGGCTCCCTGCCACTCCTTCGGCAGCTGTAAATGTAATTTTGACTATACCTAGCACCTTTTGGCCGGTGAACAAGTACTTTCCGGTTGATGCCCTAGAGAAAACTTTTGCATCCGCAAAAATCACTAGCCTCCAAAACTGGACAGGTTTGTCGACATTTTCAGCAGAAAAAGCAAGGCGGGCTTCTCTGTGGGAAACAGTCAATGTCTCTTTCACAGCAGCGCTTCTTGCTCTCGGTCCATCTTCCCTTCGGCGACGAGTGACGGTCTCACTGCTAACATTGAGACCCAAAGTCTGCTGAATTTGTCGTGAGTTGACAAATGGGTGGTTCTCACTGAAACGGCGTATATGCCGATCCTGAGCTGCTGCTCTTCTGCGGCGACGGCCATGAGGCCTTCCATTCAGGTTAGCACCCTCTTCCTTTCGTCTAATCCACCTGGTTACCGTCGACGTGTGAACACCCATAGTTCCGGCTACATAGCCATTTGAAAATCCGTCTGCATGGAGTGCTATTATAGTGGCCTTCTCTGCCTCAGCCAGATGGGCCATTTAGAGTTGACTGAATGATGCGGTTAATATCTGCTGCGAAAACAGCGTTAATAGGAAACCGACTGCCTCCTCCACGACTGCACCCACAACGCAATGGCGAATTATGTGTAACACAGAAATCGATGGCATAAACGAGAGATCGCAAGCCCGTCCCCGTGTCATTACTAGTGGAGCAACTTAGAATCTCTACTTTTTCTCACATTGGACTGGTCCGCTCTTATCATGACTTATCCTGATAAATATTACATGAAATGAAATTTTTACGTTTTGCATGTGCGGCAGGCCTAACGCAAGAAACATTTCTGTAATATCTGAGACAACCTGAAGAACACCCTGTGAATTTTAGCTGTAGAAGTTTGACTTATAAGAGGGAAACGTGTTTATGCTCGCTCGCCGTGGGGAACTCGCCAGGTGCCATACGCTGATTGTCCGGAAACTTTACTCAGTGAAGGAGAGGACGCAATAAGCGAACATGTGTTCGGCTTATCTGCAGACACTCGACCGTTTCCGAGGAAACGACGGTCAAAGTTATCAACGCGGTGTTGCTGTAGTGTAGATACCTTTTGTAGCCGAGAATGCAATTGAAGCGGTGGCTCAGTGGCTACCGTCGTTCCTTCTTAACTTTGCTTCAAGAGTTCGAAACCATATTGGCGTTTTTATTATTATTCTTTCCTCCCTCTCTATCAGAATTGTCTACGAATGTTTTTTTTCCAGTTTATATTGAAATAGTGTTGTCATTATTTGTCAGTTAACTTTTTGTGTAATTAATGAATTAAAAAAATAATAAACTAATGAGAAAATAATGAGAAATATTTTTGAACATCTTTACAACCTGTAAGGTTGCAAGGACATCCACAATCATTTCACATCATTTCCTCATTCGTTTATTTTTTTAACTTCTTTCATTACACAGTAAAATGGCTCTGAGCACTATGGGAGTTCAGCTTCTGAGGTCATCAGTCCTCTAGTACTAAGAACTACTTAAACCTAACTAACCTAAGGATATCACACATCCATGCCCGAGGCAGGATTCTAACCTGCGACCGTAGCGGTCGCGCGTTTCCGGACTGTAGCGTCTAGAACCGCTCGGCCACTAGGGCCGGCTGCACAGTAAATTAACTAACGAATAATGACAACATTGTTTCAACATAAATTGGAATAAGCATTCGTAGATAATTCAGAGAGTGAGGGGGGGTGGAGGGGGAAGAAGGAACACCCGTGTTTCAAACTCGCAGCGCGAAGTTCTGAAGTCGCGACCGTAGCCGCTGAGCCACCGCTTCAATTGAATCCTTACACGCTAAAGGGTATCTACAATATAGCAACAGCACATTGAAAACTTTTTCTCAGAAACGGTTGAGTGTATGCAGATAAGCCGAGACACGTGTTCGCTTATTTTGTCCCCTCTTCCACGGAGCGAAGTTTCAGCATGATCGGGGTATGACACTTGGCGGGTCCCCTGGTAAGTAGCGTGCGTTGCGAATCAGTAGACAGAATGCGTCAATTTTCCTCGACTACTCATTGACATGTTTGGAAACGTTCGTTCTTGTAATGGCAGATTGCATCTTGAGAGCTAGTTTTCCTAATACGATCTACTAATGGACTTTGCTCCTAATTTACGTTACTGTGTAGTAGATCTACTGCAACGACTTGAACTAAAAATGTTTGTTTATTTGGATAGTCCGCTTCTTAGATGCCATAATTCCCTATAATATTTTCCTTTGTTTCAAAACTGCAGGTTTAGATGACCACTCCAACTTGGTAACATCAGTAACAATTTAATACTTTGAAACAGTTATGTGTAGTGTACGAGGAGTGTACTGTGGTGAATGAGGAATACATTCCATACGAAAGCTCCTTCGAGTAACAATAATTAACTTCATGTCACATGAGAAAACAAAAGTGGAAATACTGTCATTTCATCTCAGTACCCAGTAAAACTTAAACAGGAACGATTGCAAACGTATTTTTGTGGGGAAGGCAAATGAAACACTGCCTTTTATTGGCCGCACACTAAGAACACGCAGCAGGTCTACACTGCCTACACTACGTTGGTCCGTCCACTGCTATAGTAGTCCTGCACGGTATAGGATCAAAAAATGGCTCTGAGCGCTATGGGACTTAAAAACTGAGGTCATCAGTCCCCTAGAACTTAGAACTACTTAAACCTAACTAACCTAAGGATATCACATACATCCATGCCTGAGGCATGATTCGAACCTGCGACCGTATCGGTCTCGTTGTTCCAAACTGCAGCGCCTAGAACCGCGCGGCCACACCGGTCGGCGGTGGGGGATCCTTGATAGACGTGATTGACGGTGCACGCCAAAAACGTCCAAGAAACGGTAGCACGATTTGTAATGTCACGAAATAGAGGAGAGAGAGTCCCAGATTTGATAAGAGAGTTGGGGTGACATTCGTGAAATCAAAAGCATTTTGCGTTGCCGCGAGATCTTTTCAAGAAATTTCAATTGCCAACATCTGTTCTGAATGCCAAAACATTATTTCCTTGGTAACTTACACAGTAAGAAATGACCATAGTAATAATGAAATTCAGGACTCATAAGAAAAGATTTAACTGGTCCCTTTTCCCGCACGCTGTTAAAGAGTGGGACGATAGAGAAATAGTCCGAAGGTGGTTCGATTGAACCACCTGCCAGGCACGTACGTCTGGATTGCAAAGAAATCCTGTAGATGTAGTCATGTATATGTAACAACGAAATTGTGTTGTAATTGCGACATGTGAGTTACATTTGATTCAGCATCGAAGTTGTTTGCTGTTTACTTATTTTTTGTTTCAACCATAGATAAACACCTAGGTGCGTTCAATTGATGCAGAAATAAAATGACATGCATTGACCAATAACAATAAATTCTTAATTATTTGTTATGGTACTGCAGTATCTGCCAGCGCCTTCAGAAGTGGATACCACATACGACGTTCCTTGGATATTTGTAAGTGGATATTGTACACGTTTTTGAAAAAAAAATTAATGTAGCTTCGTAACAGTTCCGTGATCAAACGATCCCAGTTGCTAGCGAAGACAGTTTATCCTCACTAGACAGTATATACATTCCTGGAAATTGAAATAAGAACACCGTGAATTCACCGTGAATTCATTGTCCCAGGAAGGGGAAACTTTATTGACACATTCCTGGGGTCAGATACATCACATGATCACACTGACAGAACCACAGGCACATAGACACAGGCAACAGAGCATGCACAATGTCGGCACTAGTACAGTGTATATCCACCTTTCGCAGCAATGCAGGCTGCAATTCTCCCATGGAGACGATCGTAGACATGCTGGATGTAGTCCTGTGGAACGGCTTGCCATGCCATTTCCACCTGGCGCCTCAGTTGGACCAGCGTTCGTGCTGGACGTGCAGACCGCGTGAGACGACGCTTATCCAGTCCCAAACATGCTCAATGGGGGACAGATCCGGAGATCTTGCTGGCCAGGATAGTTGACTTACACCTTCTAGAGCACGTTGGGTGGCACGGGATACATGCAGACGTGCATTGTCCTGTTGGAACAGCAAGTTCCCTTGCCGGTCTAGGAATGGTAGAACGATGGGTTCGATGACGGTTTGGATGTACCATGCACTATGCAGTGTCCCCTCGACGATCACCAGAGGTGTACGGCCAGTGTAGAAGATCGCTCCCCACACCATGATGCCAGGTGTTGGCCCTGTGTGCCTCGGTCGTATGCAGTCCTGATTGTGGCGCTCACCTGCACGGCGCCAAACACGCATACGACCATCATTGGCACCAAGGCAGAAGCGACTCTCATCGCTGAAGACGACACGTCTCCATTCGTCCCTCCATTCACGCCTGTCGCGACACCACTGGAGGCGGGCTGCACGATGTTGGGGCGTGAGCGGAAGACGGCCTAACGGTGTGCGGGACCGTAGCCCAGCTTCATGGAGACAGTTGCGAATGGTCCTCGCCGATACCCCAGGAGCAACAGTGTCCCTAATTTGCTGGGAAGTGGCGGTGCGGTCCCCTACGGCACTGCGTAGGATCCTACGGTCTTGGCGTGCATCTGTGCGTCGCTGCGGTCCGGTCCCAGGTCGACGGGCACGTGCACCTTCCACCGACCACTGGCGACAACATCGATGTACTGTGGAGACCTCATGCCCCACGTGTTGAGCAATTCGGCGGTACGTCCACCCGGCGTCCCGCATGCCCACTATACGCCCTAGCTCAAAGTCCGTCAACTGCACATATGGTTCACGTCCACGCTGTCGCGGCATGCTACCAGTGTTAAAGACTGCGATGGAGCTCCGTATGCCACGGCAAACTGGCTGACACTGACGGCAGCGGTGCACAAATGCTGCGCAGCTAGCGCCATTCGACGGCCAACACCGCGGTTCCTGGTGTGTCCGCTGTGCCGTGCGTGTGATCATTGCTTGTACAGCCCTCTCGCAGTGTCCGGAGCAAGTATGGTGGGTCTGACACACCAGTGTCAATGTGTTCTATTTTCCATTTCCAGGAGTGTATTATCTTTACACATGAGGTGAAAAGGGTTTCATCGGGCCACGTGGGATTAGCCGAGCGGTCTTAGGCGTTGCAGTCCCGGACTTTGTGGCTGGTCTCGGTGGAGGTTCGAGTCCTCCCTTGGGGATGTGTGTGTATGTTTGTCCTTAGGATAATTTAGGTTAAGTAGTGTGTAAGCTTAGGGACTGATGACCTTAGCAGTTAAGTCCCATAAGATTTCACACACATTTGAACAGTTTTTTGGTTTTTGTCGGGTGTGGTGGCCGAGCTGTTCTAGGTGCTTCAGTCATGAACGGCTCGGATGCTTCAGTCGGAGGCTGGAATCGTACCTCGGGCGTGGATGTGTGTGATGTTCTTACATTAGGTAGGTTTAAGTAGTTCTAAGTGGATATTGCACACGACTTCGAAAAAAAAAATTATTGTAGCTTCGTAAAAGTTCCGTGATGAAAAGATCCCAGTTGCTAGCGAATACCGTTTATCCTCACTACACAGTATATATTATCTCTACACATGAGGTGAAAAGGGTTTCATCGGACCACGCGGGATTAGCGGAGCGGTCTTAGGCGCTGCAGTCCTGGACTGTGTGGCTGGTCCCGGCGGAGGTTCGAGTCCTCTTTCGGGGATGGGTGTGTGTGTTTGTCCTTACGTAATTTAGGTTAAATAGTGTGTAAGCTTAGGGACTGATGACCTTAGCAGTTAAGTCCCATAAGATTTCACACACATTTGAACAGTTTTTCGATTTTTGTCGGGTGCGGTGGCCGAGCGGTTCTAGGCGCTTCAGTCACGAACGGCACGGATGCTTCAGTCGGAGGCTGGAATCCTACCTCGGGCATGGATGTGTGTGATGTTCATACATTAGGTAGGTTTAAGTAGTTCTAGGTGTAGGGGACTGATGACCTAAGCAGTTTGGTCCCATAGTTCTTAGGCCATTTTGTTACCTTTCGCGTAAATTTTCTTTACATAAACGGTCGTATCTTTAGGTTGCGTTGACATAGCTCACTTTTTTACGCCACCAATGGACCGTATACCGCTGGAAGTACCATACATTTCCGCTTATTATATCTACCTGTACGTACCTCACCAGGTAATGAGAAATATACATGCTTTCAAGAAACATAAAATTAACCTAATGAAAACGTCTCTTAACATTAAATTCAACAAAAAGTGTATGTCACTTAAAATTTTTGATAGCGTCATTAATACAACTGACATCCAATTTAGCAGCAGTGAACTCACTTTACTAAATAAAGGTCTGAAACACAATATTGGAACAAATCTCAATAATCCCAGTGTTAAAAACCTCATAGCCTGCACAAAACTTGCTTGTGACACAGCAAAACTAGACACATGTGAGAAAAGTGCAGTTGCATACAAGACAAATAAACTGATAATGAAACAACTTCAAACAAATAATACCCACAAATACACTGAACATAAAGATTTGAAAAATATTAACAGCAAACTGTCTGAAAGTAAAGCACTCATAGTAAAAGCTGACAAAGGAAATTCTTCAATCATAATGCACGAAAGAGAATGTGTTGTGAAAACCTTGCAGTTTTTCCATAGCAACAATATTACACAATATTACAGAAATAAAGACAGATCCTACAATAAAATGCCAAACTAAACTCCGAAAGCTACTACAATAAATTTTTACTGAACAAATATGAAATACGTAACTGCATAACAATGAATTCCTCGACACCAAAACTGCGTGCACAGCCAAAGGTTCATAAAGAAAATTATCCCGTCTGCCTGATTGTTAACTCAAAAAACATCCCTGCATACTTCATAAGCCGAAAATTAAAAGACCTCATTACCAAATACTATAAATTTGAAAATAACTACACCATACATAACACACATGAATTCATAAGCTTAATTAAAGACATCCACATCTCACCAACAGCTAAATTAGCACCACTAGACATAGTCAACTTATACACAAGCATCCCTGTCAAAGAGCCTATTAACATTATAAGAAACAATCTGCTTAAATATAAGAAAATTAGTGTTTCAGAGATCTGTGAACTCATAGAAATACTTTTACTTATTCTAGAGCATAATTACTTTAGCTTCAACAACAAACTGTACCAACAACATAATGGTTTGGCAATGGGATGTAGCTTAGCTGGGATATTGGCTGACATTTACATCAACCATATAGAACTAAAATTCTTCTCTGCCAACCAACACATCTCAAACAAAATAACATACTACTGAAGATATATTGATGAAACAATACTGCTTTTTGATGGTACAAGCAATGAAATAGATACATTAGCAGCAGATCTTACCAAAATGCACAAAAATATTAAATTCACAGTTGATCATGAAACTAATAAAAGCATTAACTTTCTTGACCTGAAAATTTGCAATAGTAACAATAAACATCAATTCAGTATTTACAGAAAACCTACCACCACAGATGTTAGTATTATCAACTCATCTTGCCACCCCCACCGACAAAAAATGGCATATTTCAGAGCGATGCTACACTGAATTAAAAAGTACCAATGAGTGACACAGATCAACAAAATGAAATCAATATAATTAAACCAGTTGGTCATAATAGTGACTATAAACCCACAATAATAGAAAAACTCACAACAAAATGCAGACAAAAACCACAGATCCACTTCACAGCAGTCACTTCAAGGAAAAACAGTGTGCCGCTGAAGCCAACCTAAATATGCTACTCTCCCGTACATAGGCCCACTTTCATACCAAATAGCAAACTTATTTAAAAAGAAGAAAAACATCAGAATGAGCTTTTCTACAAATAATAAATTACAACAAAAAGTAATCCATGATGTCAATACCTCCAAGAATCTGAACTGTAAATCAGGAATATACAAACTCAAATGTGATACATGCCCAGAATTCTACATTAAACAGACAGGCAGAAGTTTTAAAATTAGATACAAAGAACATATTGATGATCTAAGACTTGGTAACTTGAACAAATCTGCATTTGCAGCCCATATTGCTGAAGAAAACCATTCAGTGGGAAACATTGAGGACAAATTAAAAATTTTGCATCTAACAGAAAAAGGAGCCACTACGAATATATTAGAAGAATTAGAAATACACACACACAAAAACAGCACCCCAGAGTATATCCTTAACGAACAAACGGAGATAGCTAACACCCCTTTCCTGCAAAATTTCCAAAAATTACTTTCCACCCTCCAAAGCAAATAATATTAATACAACTATCTGCAGAT
The DNA here is from genome assembly GCF_023897955.1 of Schistocerca gregaria. Lineage (NCBI taxonomy): Eukaryota > Metazoa > Arthropoda > Insecta > Orthoptera > Acrididae > Schistocerca > Schistocerca gregaria. The sequence continues at coordinate 428,330,045 of NC_064927.1, forward strand.
CAAGTAGCAAATTTATATGTTACTATAATTCTCATGATGCCAAATGTAATAAAGTAATGTACTATTTTACCTATACAGTTCTAAATACACTCCTGGAAATGGAAAAAAGAACACATCGACACCGGTGTGTCAGACCCACCATACTTGCTCCGGACATTGCGAGAGGGCTGTACAAGCAATGATCACACGCACGACACAGCGGACACACCAGGAACCGCGGTGTTGGCCGTCGGATGGCGCTAGCTGCGCAGCATTTGTGCGCCGCCGCCGTCAGTGTCAGCCAGTTTGCCGTGGAATACGGAGCTCCATCGCAGTCTTTAACACTGGTAGCATGCCGCGACAGCGTGGACGTGAACCGTATGTGCAGTTGACGGACTTTGAGCGAGGGCGTATAGTGGGCATGCGGGAGGCCGGGTGGACGTACTGCCGAATTGCTCAACACGTGGGGCGTGAGGTCTCCACAGTACATCGATGTTGTCGCCAGTGGTCGGCGGAAGGTGCACGTGCCCGTCGACCTGGGACCGGACCGCAGCGACGCACGGATGCACGCCAAGACCGTAAGCTCCTACGCAGTGCCGTAGGGGACCGCACCGCCAGTTCCCAGAAAATTAGGGACACTGTTGCTCCTGGGGTATCGGCGAGGACCATTCGCAACCGTCTCTATGAAGCTGGGCTATGGTCCCGCAAACCGTTAGGCCGTCTTCTGCTCACGCCCCAACATCGTGCAGCCCGCCTCCAGTGGTGTCGCGACACGCGTGAATGGAGGGACGAATGGAGACGTGTCGTCTTCAGCGATGAGAGTCGCTTCTGCCTTGGTGCCAATGATGGTCGTATGCGTGTTTGGCGCCGTGCAGGTGAGCGCCACAATCAGGACTGCATACGACCGAGGCACACAGGGCCTTCACCCGGCATCATGGTGTGGGGAGCGATCTCCTACACTGGCCGTACACCTCTGGTGATCGTCGAGGGGACACTGAATAGTGCACGGTACATCCAAACCGTCATCGAACCCATCGTTCTACCATTCCTAGACCGGCAAGGGAACTTGCTGTTCCAACAGGACAATGCACGTCTGCATGTATCCCGTGCCACCCAACGTGCTCTAGAAGGTGTAAGTCAACTATCCTGGCCAGCGAGATCTCCGGATCTGTCCCCCATTGAGCATGTTTGGGACTGGATGAAGCGTCGTCTCACGCGGTCTGCACGTCCAGCACGAACGCTGGTCCAACTGAGGCGCCAGGTGGAAATGGCATGGCAAGCCGTTCCACAGGACTACATTCAGCATCTCTACGATCGTCTCCATGGGAGAATAGCAGCCTGCATTGCTGCGAAAGGTGGATATACACTGTACTAGTGCCAACATTGTGCATGCTCTGTTGCCTTTGTCTATGTGCCTGTGGTTCTGTCAGTGTGATCATGTGATGTATCTGACCCCAGGTATGTGTCAATAAAGTTTCCCCTTCCTGGGACAATGAATTCACGGTGTTCTTATTTCAATTTCCAGGAGTGTATATAGAAAAAACTTTATAATTAATTTAGCAATATGAGCTAAAAAAATTCACGGTCTCTGTACTAATGTAAAATGCATTACAGTTTGTAAATAAACATATGATCCTTTCCAAATATAGGACATAATCGTCAAATCTTACGATATATCATAGCATCTGTGATACTTATATGTTTGTCAGCTCTTTGTATGTATCAAAACATGTGGTGCGTGGTTGAAATGATCTCAGCGACAAATATAAAGTGTACAGTGGGAACTATTACGTGTGCAACAACGAGGATGCAGTGGGAATGCATTTACATCGGTTGGGCGAATGTTATGAAAACAAACACTCCAAAACCGACGTTTCACGTAAGTCACATGCAACGAAAATCCGTAACGCAACCTTCTGTGTGTGGCGTATTTATAATTATTTTTATTTATATTTTAGGACAATTAATATATAAAAACACACCAAATGTCAGAAATAATGCGTGTAAACCGTCTGACGATGAATCACAACGACTCGAAACCGGTAACGGTTTCCTTTGAATACAGGAACTCAAAGTAAATTTGTGGCTGGTTGCTGTCGTAACACCATCAGCATTTGTCTTCAAACAACAGCCACGCTCTCCAACATGTCATCATATGGAAAAATTGCATTAAGCTTAAGAAATACTTTGGCTAGTGAACGTTTTGACTGTCAAATGAGCGGTGACATAGAGGTAAAAAATTCATGATTTTTAGTCCAGAAAGCGCTATGCAACAGAAACTGCTGATCATTTTGCAATTTTCATTTCAGAATTGCCGGGTTATTCATGTCTGGAGTAATAATAGAGGGCTGTTGGCTTGGGTTGTCTCTAGGCATAGTGTAAGTTGTTTGCTACTGCAGAGGAGGTCTGGTTTGTTTTCGGTTCTAATCTCGATGCAGGCAGGCAGACTATCAGTAAAGCAATTTCAAGAAATTCTCGAGCCCCCAGTGCGCTTTATTGCTACCTTTATTATGTACCGGCAACCTGTGGATGTCAATATAAAACTCTTGTACAATTTCATTCTTGTTACTGCCTACTTTTTCCGCTTCTGTCAATAACTGAATTTATTTACGTGTGGCACTGAATGATTTTTAACTGACTTTCGTTATGAATCTTCACACATTGCTAAAGTTGCACACTTTTTTGGTAAGTCAGCAATGGTAATCCAATATGACTAGTCTGAACGTTGACATACACCGTTTTGCGGCCGAATGCGCATAATATTTTGCTAATTCGTAACGATCTGGGGTACTTTGTCTTCTTAAAACAGTTATCTTATCTTGATAAGCTGAAATTCATTTTTATTAAAACAGTTCATACTAATTAGCGTTTCTTCCTTCATTTATATCTTATATTTACGTGTTGTGTTTAACACACTAATCAGCATTAATATGGTCTTACACATGATTGAAAACAGGCTGAGAAAGTTCGGAGAGTTTTTCAATTTCACGCCTGTGCATAGTATGTTGGTAGCACTTCAAAAATGGTTCAAATGGCTCTGAGCACTATGGGACTCAACTGCTGTGGTTATCAGTCCCCTAGAACTTAGAACTACTTAAACCTAACTAACCTAAGGACATCACACACATCCATGCCCGAGGCAGGATTCGAACCTGCGGCCGTAGCGGTAGCACTTCGTCACCTTGCCTGTTATGCTGTGTAGCAGGGTTTAAAGCTGTGCGGGTCAGCATAACAAAAATGCGAGGGGTCTCGCTCGTTTTATCCACGACTGTACATCTAGAAACAGACGCAGAAAGAATTTCTAGAGACACCTTACACGACCCTAGCAGACTCATGAGGGATGATAAGTTCGTCGTCACTTTATCGGTGTGCGTTACGACCTGCAGTAAACGGATGAACATCCGACATCGTGCCCTGCAATGAAGGCGCTGACATAAACAACTGCTTTAATGAGTTCAGAGATGTAACAACCGACACTTCGAGGAACTTCTTTTCCAGAAAGGCAGAGAACATAACTCGCCAGTGAAGATCCGTTATGGCTCTTATACGACGCCACCTGGCGGAGGAAGGGGCGGTGAGGGAGGGTGTGGCAGTACAGGAAACGTCCGACACTGGCTGCTCGCCAGCAGTCGACATGACGATCTCTGTCGCTGTGGTCGCCATCTTGATGGCTGCCGCTCCCTACTGCATGCTATGCTCTGGTAAGTTACTCGAATACTGGTTAACCTCCTAGCTGAATGGGTTTGTTTTCAATTATACATATTATTTGTCATGGACTCTTTCAACCGGCCGGGTGGCCGTGCGGTTCTAGGCGCTACAGTCTGGAACTGCGCTACCGCTACGGTCGCAGGTTCGAATCCTGCCTCGGGCATGGATGTGTGTGATGTCCCTAGGTTAGTTAAGTAGTTCTAAGTTCTAGGGGAGTGATGACGTCAGATGTTAAGTCCCATAGTGCACAGAGCCATTTGACATTGTCTCCAGTGGGAGTTTCTTCCATTATTACCGTCAACACTTCATCAGCACAGTTTGGTAGAAGATGTAGCACAGCATAGACATGCAGCAGAATAATTTGACTTCTTCTCTCTGTATTCGGTCTGTAATCACAGTTTTTGTATTTTCTTCCTCAGAAATTAGATGAACTGAAACTTGCAACCGGAGTCGGATGTTTCATGGAATACTGTTTTTGTAGCTTTAATAGAAACCATTTCAACGTATAACACTGCAGTTATTTCGTGACCACCCAGGCATCGGCATTATTCAGTTCAGTAAAAAGACTTCTATTTGTATTTTGATTAGTCTGGGTACAATGCAAACTAAACAGGAAATACCTTCATATCTTTTCTTTCTTATGCTTGTGCTTTTTTCCTGCAATGACGCAGGGTCGGCATGGTTAGTCGTATTTGGTAGGGTTAATTTAAGAGGTGGCCAGATGCCCGTCCTGCCGCCACCCTGTACCCCCCGGGACGGAATTAGTGTACCCCAACTGCCAGTGTCTAGTGTAATCCATGGAAGAGTGCAAATGTGTTCAGATGTGTGCGAGCCGTGTAACTTAGTCGGGACGTTGGGACCAGCCCAGTATTCACATAGTGGGATGTGGAAAACCGCCTAAAAACCACATCCAGGCTGGCTGGCACACTGTCCTTCATCGGTAAGCAGCCGGACGGATTCGATCCGGGGCCAGTGCGCCTACCCAAGTCCAGGAAGCAGCGCATTAGCGCTCTCGGCTAACGTGGCCGGTCTCCTACCTTCATATCTTCTCCTATGGTTCCGATATTACCGTGTACGTTGTACAGTTGTTTCAATTATTTCGAACAACTTACGTTGCCCTGCCCGTAAGAACAGTTCAATTTTTGCACAGGATTTTCTCCCTTTCTTCATAACCGAACGCCAGGATTCTTTAGTCAGGGACAGAGCTATCGCCTGTTTTCTAAATCCATTACCTTCACTTACTTCCAAAATGTCTTCATTCAGCTGAATCTCCAAACTACTGCCAGAGTACAGGACCGTCTCGGTAGCTTCTCTTATTGCTCTAAAAAGCAAGTTCGTGGAAATCGCATAATTTTCGGCGGAATCTAGAACTTCGTATTTCAAACCCTGAAATTCTTCTGTAAAAATCTGCAAATCAGGCGCTGCCCTTTCTTTGTGAATTCTTTCCCTCTAGTTCTGAATTCGTTTCTTAATCTGCACATCTGCTTCGTCAGATTGAGCAAGAGTATTGCTGTTGAGCCATGATCCTGCTAACTGCAATTTTCAGATGGCCTCGGCATTTACTTCGTTCCGCAGTTCACAGACAACTAGTTTCTATACACATCACATTTTCTGTGCAATCGTCAGTGATAAGTAGCCTTGAGAATACGCGGCTCGTCTATTGTCGCAATAATTTCTATTACTCAGCACCCATAGTCCGACGGTAGCATTAGTAATCAATACGTTCCTAGGCCCCCAGTTCGAGCTCCGCCACCGCTTAAATTCTCCATAAAAATTATCAGCTTGGGTGGCTGAAGACTTCTAGAATAAGAAGTCATCCTCATTCTGCCAATGGCCTTGTCAAAGAGGGCGGAGGAGCGGACAGACGTGCAGCGCACTCTCTCGGCCTTTTGGTTGCAAACAGCCCCAAAAGATGGAAAAATCATCGATGATCAACAGCATGAGGATGCAGAAGGAAATGGAAACCAGTGCATTAAATACACATTGTGTGTATCCACAGTACATTTGCCCTGTAATTGAAAAAGTGTCATGATCATCTCTCCATTGGCTAACGATTCCTCAACAGTAGCGCATTCCGATCTCCAGGAGAGGACTGCTAAGGGGGAGATGATAATAGCAAAACTACTGAATATTTAAGGAAACGGTATCGTTCTGCTAGTCGGGGCGTCGAAAGACAGAAGTTTCAACGTGGTAGGGAAGTTACAAAAACTGAAAAGTGACATACTGAGACTCAGCGTTGATCTAGTGGAGTCAGTGTAGTGAAATACACTGCTGGCCATTAAAGTAGTTACAGCAAGAAGAAATGCAGATGATAAACGGGTATTCATTGAACATATTTATTATACTAGAACTGACATCTGATTACATGTTCACGCAATTTGGATGCATAGATCCTGAGATATCTGTACCCAGAACAACCACCTCTGGCCGTAATAACGGCCTTGATTCGTCTGGGTATTGAGTCAGACAGAGCTTGGATGGCGTGTACAGGTACAGCTGCCCATGCAGCTTCAACACGATACCACAGTTCATCAAGAGTAGTGACTGGCGTATTGTGAGGAGCCAGTTTCTCAGCCACCATTGACCAGACGTTTTCAATTGGTGAGAGATCTGGAGAATTTGCTGGCCAGGGCAGCAGTCGAACATTTTCTGTATTCAGGACCTGCAACATGCGGTCGTGCATTATCCTGCTGAAATGTAGGGTTTCGAAGGGATCGAATGAAGGGTAGAGCCACGGGTCCTAACACATCTGAAATGTAACATCCACTGTTCAAAGTTCCGTGAAGGCGAACAAGAGGTGACCGAGACGTGTAACCAATGGCACCCCATACCATCACGCCGGGTGATACGCCAGTACGGCGATGACGAATACATGCTTCCAAAGTGCATTCACCGCGATGTCGCCGAACACGTATGCGACCATCATGATGCTGCACACAGAACCTGGATTCATCCAAAAATATGACGTTTTGCCATTAGTGCACCCAGGTTCGTCGTTGAGTACACCGTCGCAGGCGCTCCTGTCTGTGATACAGTGTCAAGGGTAACCGCAGCCATGATCTCCGACCTGATAGTCCATGCTGCTGCAAACGTCGTTGAACTGATAGTGCAGATGGTTGTTGTCTTGCAAACGTCCCCATCCGTTGACTCAGGGATCGAGACGTGGCTGCACGATCCGTTACAGCTATGTGGATAGGATGCTTGTCATCTCGACAGCTAGTGATACCTGGTCGTTGGGATCCAGCACGGAGTTCCGTATTTCCCTCCTGAACCCACGGATTCCATATTCTGCTAACAGGCACTGGATCTTGACAAACGCGAGCAGCAATGTCGCGATAAGACAATCCGCAATCGCGATAGGCTTCAATCCGATCTTTATCAACGCCGGAAACGTGATGGTACGCATTTCTCCTCCTTACACGAGGCATCACAAAAACGTTTCTCCAGGCAACGCCTGTCAGCTGCTGTTTGTGTATGAGAAATCGGTTGGAAACTTTCCTCATGTCAGCACGTTGTAGGTGTCACCTCCAGCACCAACCTTGTCTGAATGCTCTGAAAAGCTAATCATTTGCATATCACTGCATCTCCTTCCTGTCGGTTAAATTTCGCGTCTGTAGTACGTCATCTTCGTGGTGTAGCAATTTTAATGGCCAGTAGTGTAGAAAGAAGACAAGAATTTCTGGTCAGACGAGTATAGGGTAATATTTACAAGAGCAGTAAATGTTATAACGCAACTAGGATTCATTATGAATAAGAAGGTAGGGCGGAGAGTGAGTTACTGCGAACAACTAAGTGCTTGGACTGCTCTTAACCGAATCGATAGCAAACCAACGCAGATAACGTTTGTTCTCGTACTTGTCCCGATGTCGCAAGCAGAAGATGAAGAGATAGAGGAAGTATGTGTGGATATTGAACAAGAAACTCAGTACGTAAAGATAAATGGGAACTCTTTATCATGGTAGAATGGAATGCGTTTGTAGGGGAAGGAGTAGAAGAAAGAGTTACGGAAGGCCAAGGGCTTGGTACTAGGAATGAGACAAGAGAAAGACTAACTGAGTTCTCTTCTGTGTCCTGCCCCACGTCTTAAAAATGGTGCCTAGGAAGCTGTTTTCTCGCATCCTTAGACAACAATTCAATCAAATTATATTGTTGTTGTTGTTAAGGTATTCCGTCGTCAGACTGGTTTGATGCAGCTCTCCATGCTACTCTACCTTGTGCAAGCTTCTTCATCTCCCAGTACCTACTGCAACCTACATCCTTCTGAATCTGCTTAGTGTATTCATCTCTTGGTCTCCCTCTATGATTTTTACCCTCCACGCTGCGCTCCAATACTAAATTGGTGATCCCGTGATGCCTCAGAACATGTCCTACCAATAGATCCCTTCTTCTGGTCAAGTTGTGCCACAGATTTCTCCCGAATCCTATTCAATACTTCCTCATTAGTTATGTGATCTACCCATCAAATGTTCAGCATTCTTCTGTAGCACCACATTTCGAAAGTTTCTATTCTCTTCTTGTCCAAACTATTTATCGTCCATGTTTCACGTCCATACATGGCTACACTCCACACAAATGATTTCAGAAATGACTTCCTGACATTTAAATCTATACTCGATGTTAACAAATTTCTCTTCTTCAGAAACGCCTTCCTTGAGATTGCCAGTCTACATTTTATATAGTCTCTACTTCGACCATCATCAGTTATTTTGCTCCCCAAATAGTAAAACTCCTTTACTACTTTAAGTGTCTCATTTCCTAATCTAATTCCCTCAGCATCACCCAACTTAATTCGACTACATTCCATTATCCTCGTTTTGCTTTTGTTGATGTTCATCTTATATTCTCCTTTCAAGACACTGTCCAATCCATTCAACTGCTCTTCCAACTCCTTTGCTGTCTCTGACGGAATTACGATGTCATCGGCGAACCTCAAAGTTTTTATTTCTTGTCCACGGATTTTAATACCTACTCCGAATATTTCTTTTGTTTGCTTTACTGCTTGCTAAATATACAGATTGAATAACATTGGGGAGAGGCAACAATCCTGTCTCACTCCCCTCCCAACCACTGCTTCCCTTTCCTGCCCGTTGACTCTTATAACTGCCATCTGGTTTCTGTACAAATTGTTAATAGCCTTTCGCTCAGTGTATTTTACCCTTGCCACCATCAGAATTTGAAAGAGAGTATTCCAATCAACATTGTCAAAAGCTTTCTCTAAGTCTACAAATGCTAGAAACGTAGGTTTGCCTTTCCTTAGTCTTTCTTCTAAGATAAGTCGTAAGGTAAGTGTTGCCTCATGTGTTCCAGTATTTCTACGGAATCCAAACTGATCTTCCCCGAGGTCAGCTTCTACTAGTTTTTCCATTCGTCTATAAAGAATTCGTGTTAGTATTTTGCTGCTGTGGCTTATTAAACTGACTGTTTAGTAATTATCACATCTGTCAACACATGCTTTCATTGGGATTGGAATTATTATATTCTTCTTGAAGTCTGAGGGTATTTCGCCTGTTTCATACATTTTGCTCACCAGATGGTAGAGTTTTGTCAGGAATGGCTCTCCCTAGGCCGTCAGTAGTTCCAATGGAATGTTGTCTACTCCAGGGGCCTTGTTTCCACTCAGGTCTTTCAGTGCTCTGTCAAACTCTTCACGCAGTATCGTATCTCCCATTTCATCTTCATCTACATCATCTTCCATTTCCATAATATTGTCCTCAAGTACATCGCCCTTGTATAGACCCTCTATATAATCCTTCCACCTTTCTGCTTTCCCTTCTTTGCTTAGAACTGGGTTTCCACCTGAATTCTTGATGTTCATACAAGTAGTTCTCTTTTCTCCAAAGGTCTCTTTAATTTTCCTGTACGCAGTATCTATCTTACTCCTAGTGAGATAAGCCTCTACATCCTTACATTCGTCCTCTAGCCAGCCCTGCTTAGCCATTTTGCACTTCCTGTCGATCTCATTTTTGAGATGTTTGTATTCCTTTTTGCCTGTTTCATTTACTGCATTTTTACATTTTCTCCTTTCATCAATTAAATTTAATATTTCTTTTGTTACCCAAGGATTTCTACTAGCCCTCGTCTTTTTACCTACTTGATCCTCTGCTGCCTTCACTACTTCATCCATCAAAGCTACCCATTCTTCTTCTACTGTATTTCTTTCTCCCATTCCTGTTAATTGTTCCGTTATGCTCTCCCTGAAACTCTGCAAAACCTCTGGCTCTTTCAGTTTATCCAGATTCCATTTCCTTAAATTCCCACCTTTTTGAAGTTTCTTCAGTTTTAATCTACAGGTCATAACCAATAGATTGTGGTCATAGTCCACATCTGCCCCTGGAAATGTCTTACAATTTAAAACCTGGTTCCTAAATCTCTGTCTTACCATTATATAATTTATCTGATACCTTTTAGTATCTCCAGCATTCTTCCACGTATACAACCTTCTTTCATGATTCTTAAACCAAGTGTTAGCTATGATTAAGTTGTGCTCTGTGCAAAATTCTACCAGGCCGCTTCCTCTTTCATTTCTTAGCCCCAATCCATATTCACCTACTACGTTTCCTTCTCTCCCTTTTCCTACACTCGAACTCCATTCACCCATGACTATTAAATTTTCGTCTCCCTTCACTATCTGAATAATTTATTTTATTTCATCATACATTTCTTCAATTTCTTTGTCATCTGCAGAGCTAGTTGGTATATAAACTTGTACTACTGTAGTAGGTGTGGGCTTCGTATCTATCTTGGCCACAATAATGCGTTCACTATGCTGTTTGTAGTAGCTTACCCGCATTCCTATTTTCCTATTCATTATTAAACCTACTCCTGAATTACCCCTATTTGATTTTGTGTTTATAACCCTGTAGTCTCCTGACCAGATATCTTGCTCCTCCTGCCACCGAACTTCACTAATTCCCACTATATCTAACTTTAACGTATCCATTTCCGTTTTTAAATTTTCTAAAATACCTGCCCGATTAAGGGATCTGACATTCCACGCTCCGATCCGTAGAACGCCAGTTTTCTTTCTCCTGATAACGACATCCTCTTGAGTAGTCCCCGCCCGGAGATCCGAATGGGGGACTATTTTACCACCGGAATATTTTACCCAAGAGGACGCCATCATTTAACCATACAGTAAAGCTGCATGCCCTCGGGAAAAATTACGGCTGTAGTTTCCCCTTGCTTTCAGCCGTTCGCAGTACCAGCACAGCAAGGCCGTTTTGGTTATTGTTACAAGGCCAGATCAGTCAATCATCCAGACTGTTGCCCTTGCAACTACTGAAAAGGCTGCTGCCCCTCTTCAGGAACCACACGTTTGTCTGGCCTCTCAACAGATACCCCTCCGTTGTGGCTGTACCTACGGTACGGCTATCTGTATCGCTGAGACTCGCAAGCCTCTCCACCAACGGCAAGGTCCATGGTTCATGGGGGGGGGGGGGGCAAATTATATTAATGGAATATATGTTACAGTAAGTTAAATTGACAATACGTAACTTGGCGTATTCACAAAGGTATGTCGCAAACAATTGGACACTTGCAAATAATCGACGTCCTTCGGTATACAGGATGGTCCATTGACAGTGACTGGGCCAAATATCTCACGAAATAAGATGATGCTGCCATAGGTCAAACGGATATGAACTCCGATCTTTTAAATTGGAACCTATATTTTTTTATTAAATATTCGTGTAGTACGTAAAGAAATATGAATGTTTTAGTTGGACCAGTTTTTTCGCTTTGTGACAGATGACGCTGAAATAGGCACAAACGTGTAAGTACTTGGTATCGCGTAACATTCCCCCAGTGCGGACTGTATTTGCTTCGTGATACATTACCCGTGTTAAAATGGACCATTTACCAATCGCAGAAAAGATTAATATCGTGTTGATGTATAGCTGTTGTGATCAAAATGACCAATGGGCGTGTGCCATGTATGCTGCTCGGTATCCTGGACGACATCATCCAAGTGTCCGGACCGTTCACCGGATAGTTACGTTATTTAAGGAAACAGGAAGCGTTCCGCCACATGTGAAACGTCAGCCACGACCTGCAAGAAATGATGATGCCCAAGTAGATGTTTTAGCTGCTGTCGCGGCTAATCGACACATCAGTAGCGGGCAAATTGCGCAAGAATCGGGAATCTCAAAAACGTCGGTGTTGAGGATGCTACATCAACTTCGATTGCTCCCGTACCATATTTCTATGCACCAGGAATTGCATGGCGACGACTTTGAACGTCGTGTACAGTTCTGACACTGGGTACAAGAGAAATTACGGGACGGTGTCAGATTTTTTGCACACGTTCTACAGTATTTAGCTACGAAGCGTCATCCACCAACAGCGGTAACGTAAATTGGCAAGTGGAACATCAGCGACCTTGGTGGGTTAATGTATGGTGCGGCATTATGGGAGGAAGGATAACTGGCCCCCATTTTATCGATGGCAATCTAAATTTTGCTATATATGCTGATTTCCTACGTAATGTTCTACCGATGTTACTACAAGATGTTTCACTGCATGACAGAATCGCGATGTACTTCGAATATAATGGATGTCCGGCACATAGCTCACGTGCGGTTGAAGCCGTATTGAATAGCATATTTCGTGACAGGTGAATTGGTCGTCAAAGCACCGCACGTTCACCGGATCTGACGTCCCCGGATTTCTTTCTGTAGGGAAAGTTGAAGGATCATTGCTAACGCGATACACTGACAACGCCTGACAACATGCGTCATTACATTGTCAACGCATGTGCGAACATTGCGGAAGGCGAACTACTCGCTGTTGAGAGGAATGTCGTTACACGTATTGCCAAATGCATTGAGGTTGACGGACAACATTTTAAGCGTTTATTGCATTAATGTGGTATTTACAGGTAATTACGCCGTAACAGCATGCGTTCTCAGAAATGATAAGTTCACAAAGGTACATGTATCACATTGGAACAACCGAAATAAAATTTTCATACGTACATATGTTCTGTATTTTAATTTTAAAAACCTACCTGTTAGCAACTGTTCGTCTAAAATTGTGAGCCATATGTTTGTGACTATTACAGCGCCACCTATCACAAAGCGAAAAAAGTGGTCCAACTAAAACATTCACATTTCTTTAAGTACTACACGAATATGTAATAAAAATGGCGTTTCCTGTTTTAAAAAACGCAGTTGATATCCGTTTGACCTATGGCAGCGCCATCTAGCGGGCCAACCATGGCGCCGTCTGGTTTCCCCCTTCAAGCTAGACGAGTTTCTTTCTTTGTAGTTTTTTTTCGTTTGACGCTTATTTCGTGAGATATTTGGCCTGGTCACGATCAATGGACCACCCTGTATACAATTTCTCTGCAAGCAGAACAACACAGTTCGTAAGTCACTGCTGTAGCGTTTGTATGACGGCTCGTCTTCCACTCCGGCCGCGGCTAGGCGGCTCGGTACTTATACTCTGTTTGTGTGGAGGCCGCCCGTGTCTCGGTGTCGTCCTAGAGAGGTTTTCGTCAGCGTAATGTAGGTTAGAGTGTTGGGATGGATGTCAAATGACATCAGCCGCTCCGACGTAAGCACCCTCCACCATGACTAGTCTGTTACATACCTGCCCAGCGAACACGTTTTCAAACGGCTGTTCACGGAAACGGTACATTTCCTGACCTAGGTTCCCATTCAAACTTTTATGTACACACTTCCCTTTACAAGTCCTAGAAGTAAATAATGTGGACTTCCGAAGACCATGTATGAGCAACTAAAACAAATTTTCAGTTTCAAGACAGATAAAATTGTTATAACATGCAAGAACTGAGTTTATTTCCAATATCGGCTATTTCATGGGACATGACTTTCCATTTCAAGAAGGTGAACAAACTACGGCTTCAGCGTGAATGTGTTTCTTAACTAGTTAAAAAAATGTACAGAATTGTAACTGAAGTATTAACAATATCCTCCAAATAGCTATAATATATTGTACAGCACTTAGGTATGTAGATCTCATAATATTTACAAATACCGCAGAAAACATTGCCTCACCTCTCACAACACAAACTGTAGGAAACGCCGGAAACTGCTTACAGTGGTCTCTAGTGTCCACTGCTTCTGATTCTGATATCGATCACCAGATGGAAACAGCGACCAGGAATCCTCATGAGTTGCTAAGTTCAATATCCTCAAAGTCCAACATTGTCCCTATTGTCTGTTGCCTCCTTCCTAATTGTCACTTTTCTGTATCCTTTTACCCATTCTCTCTTATTTCTTGTTGTTCCCGCTTCTCCAACTTCTTTCTCTAATACTTGTAACTTCATATTTTTTATGATATTCCACTCTTGAGCGATCTCTGCACTTCTCCCTACATGTTTCGTTTTCGACCTTACAACTGTAGTCTTTGCTGAATTTCTTATTTTTCAGTTGCCCAACATTCCATTCCTTTATCTGTTTTCTTTTGCTTAATGGCTTCAATTCTGCCCTAATGTCAGCTAAGAGTGACTTACGGTCTATACTGGCATCGTATCCATGAGAGGTTTTTACCACCTTAATGCTGTTTTTGAATCTCTGTTTGGCTACAGAAAAGTCTTTTTCGTATCAAGCAATATCAGCCATTGCGCTCCAAATAAATAATCGTCGTTTTTGCTGCTTAAACCATGTATTAGCACTCCAGAGATCAAATCGTTTGCAGAAGGTTTGCCACTTATTATTGGTCTTTTCCAGTTCATGGTTATACATAACTGACTGACCAGTTCATACAGCATGACAGGTGTTTCTATATAGGTGTTAACACATGCACGTAAATACCAGTCGTACTGTATGAATTGGTTAATCAATTATGTATAAGTACTTCAGCTGTGGCTGCCCTAGTTTTAAAATTATCTGCCAGATCAGAATCTCCCCTTTCCCCCGGTACTATTCCGTCTACCATCATTACAGTTCTTATTTTTCCCATCCTATTTTATTAGTAGATTTCCTCCATCTTCTCGTGTACTTTCTCCACAACACCTTCATTTGCGTCTGGTGCCGGCGTGTAAACTTGAATTAAAATGTATCCACAGGGGTAGTGCTTAATTTCACTACTAACGCTCTGTCATTAAGTGGAAGAACCCTATGAGCCGGCCGCTGTGGCCGAACGGTTCTGGGCGCTTCAGTCCGGAACCACGTGCCTGTTACGGTCGCAGGTTCGAATCCTGCCTCGGGCATGGATAGTTAGGTTTACGTAGCTCTAGAGGACTGATGACCTCAGATGTTAAGTCCCATTGTACTTATAGCCATTTGAACCATTTGAACCACGCTATGTTCTTGCAAAGAAGTTTCCTGTATATAACTCCAAATCTGTGACTTCTGAAATTTTCCCGGCGTATTTGTTCTTCTAATAATTTCCGGGTATGCAGCCGGATCCCGTCGACATTCTGCCACGATATTTCGGCCCAGAGACGTCCGGCCATCATCAGGTGAGTACACAACTACTGAAGAGCCCAGGTGCAGTCGCGGTATTTATACCGATTCTCGCGCACGTGTTGACATGCGCGGCATAGCCGAGTTGTACGTGCTGCCCTCGGTGGTGAAAGTAAAAGATCATCTAGTCATTGAGTATCGAATGACGCTGTCTATTCCGCTGTGAATGTATAATTTTAATAACAGGATTCCAAGTTTTATCCAGTTGAAAGCCGTTGTCACGATTTATAAGATTATCGGCAAGACGTATTTCCACTGATTCCTTGATTACGGAATCCCAAAATCCGGAAACCGGAGCTAAAATTTTTGTTCCATTGTATTCCATTGAATGTCCCAATGAAATACAGTGCTCTGCTACTGCCGATTTTGACGGTTGCCGCAGACGGGTGTATCTTTCATGTTCTGTACATCGTTCATGGACAGTTCTTGTCGTCTGGCCAATATATGCAGAGCCACATTCACAGGGAATTTTGTAGACGCCTGCTTTCTTCAGTTGTAAATCGTCTTTAACGGATCCAACCAGGGCCCGGTTCTTTGCTGGTGGACGGAAGATAACCTTGATTTTATTCTTCTTCAGTAATCGGCCTATTTTCGACGACACATTCCCGGCGTATGGAAGAAACGCAGTTGATTTAAAGTCGTCATCAGCGTCCTCAGTGCGCTGCTTCTTGTTATGACAGTTGCGCATGGCCTTTCTTATTTGGCGTGAAGTGTAGCCATTCTCTTTAAAAACCTTCTCCAAGTGTTCTAATTCTGCGTGGAGGTTTTCATCGTCCGATATTATATGCGCTCGATGTATTAAGGTACTGAGAACACCGGCTGTTTGTGCTGGGTGGTGGCAGCTTGACGCCTGGAGATACAGATCTGTGTGAGTCGGTTTCCTGTACACAGAACGTCCTAATGACCCATCATTTTTACGGCATACTAGCACGTCTAGAAATGGTAAAGTGCCATCTTTTTCAATCTCCATCGTGAATTTGATGTTCTCATGTAAAGAGTTTAAATGATGAAGGAATTTCTCCAGTTCCTGTCTGCCATGAGGCCATACAACAAAAGTATCATCTACGTACCGCCAGAAGACCGTAGGCTTTAAGACAGCAGACTCAAGTGCTTTCTCCTCAAAGTCCTCCATAAAGAGATTAGCTACCACAGGGGACAAAGGGCTCCCCATGGCGTCGCCATGGGGAGCCCTTTGTCCCCTGTGGTAGCTAATCTCTTTATGGAGGACTTTGAGGAGAAAGCACTTGAGTCTGCTGTCTTAAAGCCTACGGTCTTCTGGCGGTACGTAGATGATACTTTTGTTGTATGGCCTCATGGCAGACAGGAACTGGAGAAATTCCTTCATCATTTAAACTCTTTACATGAGAACATCAAATTCACGATGGAGATTGAAAAAGATGGCACTTTACCATTTCTAGACGTGCTAGTATGCCGTAAAAATGATGGGTCATTAGGACGTTCTGTGTACAGGAAACCGACTCACACAGATCTGTATCTCCAGGCGTCAAGCTGCCACCACCCAGCACAAACAGCCGGTGTTCTCAGTACCTTAATACATCGAGCGCATATAATATCGGACGATGAAAACCTCCACGCAGAATTAGAACACTTGGAGAAGGTTTTTAAAGAGAATGGCTACACTTCACGCCAAATAAGAAAGGCCATGCGCAACTGTCATAACAAGAAGCAGCGCACTGAGGACGCTGATGACGACTTTAAATCAACTGCGTTTCTTCCATACGCCGGGAATGTGTCGTCGAAAATAGGCCGATTACTGAAGAAGAATAAAATCAAGGTTATCTTCCGTCCACCAGCAAAGAACCGGGCCCTGGTTGGATCCGTTAAAGACGATTTACAACTGAAGAAAGCAGGCGTCTACAAAATTCCCTGTGAATGTGGCTCTGCATATATTGGCCAGACGACAAGAACTGTCCATGAACGATGTACAGAACATGAAAGATACACCCGTCTGCGGCAACCGTCAAAATCGGCAGTAGCAGAGCACTGTATTTCATTGGGACATTCAATGGAATACAATGGAACAAAAATTTTAGCTCCGGTTTCCGGATTTTGGGATTCCGTAATCAAGGAATCAGTGGAAATACGTCTTGCCGATAATCTTATAAATCGTGACAACGGCTTTCAACTGGATAAAACTTGGAATCCTGTTATTAAAATTATACATTCACAGCGGAATAGACAGCGTCATTCGATACTCAATGACTAGATGATCTTTTACTTTCACCACCGAGGGCAGCACGTACAACTCGGCTATGCCGCGCATGTCAACACGTGCGCGAGAATCGGTATAAATACCGCGACTGCACCTGGGCTCTTCAGTAGTTGTGTACTCACCTGATGATGGCCGGACGTCTCTGGGCCGAAATATCGTGGCAGAATGTCGACGGGATCCGGCTGCATACCCGGAAATTATTAGAAGAACTCCAAATCTATTTACCTTCCTCTCTGATCCTTTATAAATTGTCTTGTACCTTCCAGATTAAAAATCTCCTTCTTATCGAAACTCCCTTAACCCCAAGATACTGATATTATGTCTCTCCATTTCTTTCTTCAAATTTTTTAACTTTCGTTTTCATCGTCTTCACATGCAATGCAGCTATCCTCAACGGTGATTTTCCCCTTTCGTGTTCTTATCTTGATTTAACTAAGTGCCTAATTGTCCCAGATAGGGCTTCCGGATATTGGGTTGCTGATCTATTGCGAAATATTTCTTTTCAAGAACAACCATAATTAAGTATACAATCCCCTTAGACTATGGGTACTCGTGGGACATTAATATCGTGGTTTCCCTTTGCTTTCTGCATTCTAATACTACATTGATTAAATCCAGTCTCAAGCAAGTGAGTCCAATTGAAGGGCTTATTGCAATAGTGGTAGAAGTCCATTACCTCCACTTTTCTGTCTATAATGCTTCTGACATTAATGGTCCAAACAGACAAAAAGAAAGGTTCATCTCTAGCAAGAAGCCATATGCTTGAATATTTCTGGTATCTCAACAACAGATTTTTCAACGCTTATTAAACTTTAGGACTCTGTATCTCAGAATTAACAAATGTTGACTTGTACCACTATTGAAACAAACTCTTCAATTGTAACCGGTCGCACGATGTATTAACACATTGTTAAACTCACAGCCCATGTTGCGTTCTGTCCGTGAAACAAGAAGTCAAGATAATAGATTCTCATTGTCGGAACAGTTTTGTACATGCTCAAACCTCTGTTGCATTCACATTTGCTAAATCTACAGTACTAACATGCTCCTTGACCAAGCACAATTATATATTATAAGACCGAATATTTTGTAAATCACTGGTTGGCACTCTTTCTGTGACCATTACCCTTAAGTGTAATCAGATGTTAGCTAGTACGATCCCCCATTCCCGGGCTCCCAGAATCATAATTAGTCTTTTGAACGGAAAACAATTTTCTTTGAACCCTTACGTTTTTGAATGACATAAGATAAATTATATTTTGTTCTTGTAAATATGTTACTAATGAGCCAATGACGCAGCTTTTACTGTTTATTTCCAAAAGCCTTTTCATTTATGTAATGATGACGCAATTCTTAATGCATCGCAAGAGCTACATACAATTTCTTCTCAAAAATGAAAGCTATCCACGCTGAAGCTAGATGCTTGCAACAAACCATGTTTCTTCCGATTGATTTCTCTCCCTACAGAAATTTTTTCATCTATACCTGCAACCCATTTACGATTGACCAAATTAAAAAGTGTAACAATGAACCACTGTCTGTAACTCATTTAATCGCATGTTCTGTTCCGCATGACTTCTCTCCCTACAGAAATTTTTTCATCTATACCTGCAACCCATTTACGATTGACCAAATTAAAAAGTGTAACAATGAACCACTGTCTGTAACTCATTTAATCGCATGTTCTGTTCCGCATGACTTCTCTCCCTACAGAAATTTTTTCATCTATACCTGCAACCCATTTAGAATCGACCAAATTAAAAAGTGTGCCAATGAACTACTGCCTGTAACTCATTTAATCGCTGGACTCCTTATTTCTGAACTGACAATAATTGGAAGAGTTTTGGCTGTCAGTGATGACCACTGATACTGCTAGTACTACTATTACTAATAATAGTAATGGTAATACTGCTATGTTGTGCTCTCAATTGGTCTGCTTACTGTAGCCAAACGAACAATGAAGAAACATCTGATCAACTGTGGGAAATACATACAACTTGAAGAAGGCATTTTCATGAGATATTTAAGTATATGTGATGTGTATGTCTCAGTTCTGATGTTATAGACCCTTACCAGAAAGTGAGAAGTATATGGGTAGGGTGTGTACTATGTAGGGTACGGACTGTTCACATATTTGTTACCCAAAGTGTGAGCCACACCACATTGTGTTACATGTTAATGTTAATATTTTAATAAAATATGTAATTATTTGGAAAGTTTTATAATCTGCATGACCATATTATGAAGCAGTTATAACAGTAATGATCTAATAAAAATAATTTAATATCATAACTGTAACCGTTTGATTTTACCCTTAAAAATAAGTTTTCAGCCTTCAAGGGGAACTAACCTCATGTTGGCAATCATTTTCTATATTGTAGCACTGATGTGCACGAATTCACATATTTCCGACTCGTAAACGTAAAATTTAAGAACGCTAAACAATTGGAAACCAATCGACATTCATGGATGTATTCGTACATATTACTCTAACTCTCCCACACAACAGACAGCCTGTTCTGCTCTCGCACTGCAGTTACGACAGATACCGTTTTGTGCTCTCGCACTGTTGTTACGAATATTCCCTTAAATGCATTTACCACAAACTGTTAACAGCCATTTATCTTCCTGTCACATATGTGCATAACATCATATGAAATAGAAATTTTCTAATCTTTCTGATGCTGTCCGCAGGTTTTTGCTGATTTCATTAGTTTTAACAAAAATTAAAGTTTTGTACTACTTTCGGATACTTTGCTCTCTTAAACATTCAGAAACAAGTGGCAATGAATACCCTTATACATAAACAACTAATTTAAACTAATATGCTGCAGCTACTTTTATTATTATATTAACAGTTTTGTGCCAAACTGACGTATTTTTGGTTGCAACGTATATTCTGTTTTGTTTAAACTACATATAAGTTAAAAAAATTAATAATGTGTTCTGATAGAGCGCACAAGCTCTATCCCTGGACACATCGTCTACAAAAACCGACGTTAACGTTTAAAAGACATATTTTTTTAAATTTGTTATTATATGTAAAGCCTTTGATAATGAATATAATTTTACATAAAATATCTGTTCGGAGGGTTATCACGTGATGCACATGTTTTTCTTACTTAAGTGTCTTGCTCCCAAAGGTTTTGAAGAGAATTTCCAGTTTCAGCTATACACTAGCTATCTTCAGAGTATCTCATCCTGCTGCGCTGCAGCAAGTCATAAGCACATAAAAATAACACAAGTCAGCTGGCACAGACAACTCTGTTCAAAGGATTACCATCAGGACAATAAAATAAAAAATTGTACTTTGGAAATGAATAACCTAAAAGCTAGTGATTTCACGGGAGACACATATTCACACACAAAAACACTTATCTTAATTTTCTCTTTTTAAAGGCGATGCGTGGTTTTCAGTTACCGTCTTGGATGAATTTTTATCGAATTTAGGTTTATGTGGTCATTCTTTTTCACCACGGCGGCTAGCCGCTTCCGTGCTCCCACTGCCAAACTTCCTACAATGTCCCAGACACGGCACTGAACCAAGAGTTTACTTGCTGCCCTCCTGCTGCTGTGTGATTTCTCATGCCGTCAGTGTCTGCCCCTCAGGAGTTTGATGTCTGTAGCTGTCTGTTGGGCCAAGTGACATTCATGCCGCCACATCCTGTCAAATGCTTCAATCCTTGTGTGGATTGCCAGTGAGCCCAACTTAGCACGGTCGGCACGCCACTATCAACTGTCACACACCTGCATACTCAGTCACGCATCCTTTCACCGTCACAACAAGATGCCACTCACACAGCTGCGCCTGCTTTTTAAGGTACTGGAGTTCAGCCATATTAGGCTGCATCCCCACAGATGACTACCAAATAGGTTAAATGTTGTCTGGCTGATTGCGATGAATCAAGTCTCGGAGGTTGGGAGACAAAGTCCACAAGGTGAATCATGAAATTCAGCCCTTTGAACTACTCGCTAGACGGAGTTGGGATATTGGTAGGCAGTTGCCAGGTAGGCGTTTCTCGTACACCTGGAACATGTCTGTATGAGACATTATGAACAGAGCAGGTGGCTGTCGTGACTCGAGCTGCTTCCCCAGATGCCAGTTTTGTCGTCAGTGTGGCACAGCCAGCACGAGGCAGGCCTACCGGGTTACCCGTATTGACAATTATGCTGGATGCACAGCGAGGTAGTTTGTCCACTCCTTCCTTGGGGAAAGGTGCCCTCATAGGTTCCACTATCGCAAACTGTGACATTTGAACGGAGATTTCCATTTTTACTTCCCTTGCCTATCCATGCAGGACATCACAGGCACCTGTCTCCTTATCTGCGTTGCCTACTACCCTTATGACATGCACATGGAAACCATCGAGACTGTTATTTAATGTCATTACAGTTTCGGCAGTTTTCAGTGACATCCTGTCCAACAATTGCCCTAGGAACAGTAATTCGTATCTAGTTTCTTACTAAGCAAAAGGTTTTGCACATCTAAGGACAGATTGAAAAATCTAGCTACCTCTGTTTTGGTAATTCTGGAGCTTGATTGATAGATCCTTGAGAGCACATTTGAGATTAAATTTGCATATTTTGAACCATTTTTAGCTGCTTGTGTGAGTCCAAAATAAGTCCTGTAGTGGTCGCCAGAGTGTGCGGTTCCCCTGTGCTGGCTATAAGCTGCTAATTGTCGCAGTTTTTCAGAGGCAGTAACGATGAACATGTCACCAGCATTCTAATAATGATTGCCTATTCAGTCTCCAGCCGTGTAAGGACGCAGAAACGATCCCTACTTGCAGAGGATCTTGAATATAATGGGGGCTGAATAAGATAAAGGAGATAAGTCAGAACTAAAAAGTTGAAGGAGTAGCTAGTATGGTAGAATAAAGTAGATAAATTCATAAATTGTAGATTCACAACAGATCGCTCATATTAGCCTTGGATAACGTTAACCACATCTAAGGAAGTCTAATTGAGTAGAAAAGTGCACAGAAACTGCACAACCCGATGGAAATTTACTTCAGCTACACGCACAGTGATGCATTACAAGAAAGAAAATGTCTGAGTAAATTCGCTTAAGCCAGAGAGAGAGAGAGAGAGAGAGAGAGAGAGAGAGAGAGAGAGAGAGAGAGTACTGACCATGAGAAAGTGATTCAGGTGACAAAGGAGGAGAGGTCGTTACGGTATCTCACCATACGGCTGGCGCCATTAGTCTGGCCATAGTGCATGGTGGTCTTGATGGCCATACATACGAAGTGGCATGGCTTTGTGAGTGATATTGCTAAGTTGTCTTCAAGTCAGTTATTGACTGTAACACAGCCGGTGCCTATAACAAAACCTATCTGCAAGAGAGATGAAGCTGAATCTGAATCTGTTGGTCAGCCTCGAAGCTAAAACTAAATCGGGCTTTACGAGATTACGGCTCAGCTGTCGACATACACCTGTCAATGTCAATAGAGCTGTTTTTGTTGACCATACCATTAATCAGTTCACTTCCCTCAAAACGATCAGAATTTCATTAGAGCTGTCATAAAGGTGATAGCTTGATGAATTAAAATTAATTAAACAAATTTGGCCCCAGTTTACTTGAAACTTCAGAGATGTAACCCAGATGATGATGAAATAGGGAGCTACATCAAAATCTTGAATGAAATAGTGATCACTATAGAGTAGACCGGTTTTGTATGCTCTGGGACACTAGGGCAATTTTATAAAATATAAAAAAAAGTCTCTCGTGACTGCATCACTCACGATTTTCTTATTTTTCACCAAATTGTCATAATTTCCCAGAAAATACAAAAACAATCTACTATCACTTTTACCTAATAATAATATAATATAATATAATAATACAACAATAGCTATAATAAAAAATCATTTATTTTATATGCATTTTCCATAGGTGAATGAAATTTAATTAAATAAATTAGAGAATTAACAATTATTTTTAAAAAAACGTTTTATAAAAATGATTTTTAGATCATTTATTAACCCCAAAAATGTCCTATTTTTGACTTTTGTGAAAAACACGTTTTTTAAAGTTATATTAATTAATAAGTACATAAAATTATTTACTTTCTGCTTTAGCAGCCATAAGATTATTATGATCTATTGTTTGTAAATTTTGTGAGATAATACTTATTTACAGTTTCTTACATAAAAAAATCCATCATACATTTACTACACTGTCTTAATTGTGACTTTATGTTGTCCATTTAAATAAAATAAAATTAATGAGAAAAATAATTTTACATTGTGAACATAAGCAAATAATAAAAATATATAATTTTCAAAAGCAAATTATATTAAAATCTTTGTTTTTTATTTTTTCTATAATTCTTAAAAGTTTCAGAAATGTATATAAGTTTTTCATTCATTAATATAGAAGCAAATGTTAATGAATAAAATTTTCAGTAAGTATTCTATGTTGTGCATTATATGTAAGATCCTTTTTACCATACATAATTACATAAGCAAGTTTATCATTTGGAATTTTTTCATCAAAAGTTGTAGAAAGTTTCATAGTTGTTTTCTGTGTAGTTACAACACTCTTTCTAAACGTCATATTAATTACATAAATTTGATACTTATTTAAAAACCTAAATAGACTAATATCAATATCAGATTTCAGTAAAGTAATTCGTTTAAAATCTAAAAAAGAATCACATGCTTTTAGAAAATTATTTGGTGGATTAATATTCCACATTTCTTGAGGAAAAACGTCATTTCTACCATTTTTAAATAAATATTCTGTAGTTGAACATGATCAAATAATGATGAATCCACTACTTGATTATTTTTACGATTTGTCTGAAATACAACAAAAATAAAATATGGGATATCAAATTCTTTGGGTTATAGTAATTTCTAACATCTAGTCCTCAATAACTTTTACCAGATAATCCAGCAACTTCTTCTGTTTGAAGTTCATAAAAAGAAATAGGAATTTTAGGATTCTTAAGAATATTTGTACGTTGTTCAAGTGCGTAATTTGGTTCATATTAACAAGAGGGACACGAATTTCCACAGATTCTATAATTATTTTACCTTCTATAGGAAGTGTATCTTTTATTTCAACTCCAGGATCATTTGTATCGAAGTAACATAGAATAACGTCCCCAGAAGATGAACTACGTGTAAAAATTACAGTTAAATCTCCTTCCTACATAATGTCTTTTTTACTCTTCAAGAAATCCTCCAAGTAATGATAATGGATAAAGAACTTCATTTCTATTACTATTTATTTTTCCTGTATGAATTATTTGTCCTTCTAAACTTATTTAGTCACCAACAGATGAAGTTAGATGTAGTAAAACAGATGAAGAAATAAAAGGATGTTCTATTCTAGATAAAATGTTATTCCCTTTTTTTATTGTTACGAAGTCAAACAATTTAGTTACCAAATAATCATTGTTTTTATTTTCTGTTGTAAGTTGGATAATCTGTTCCATAATTTCCAATAATACTAAAATTCATATACAATTGTACGTGATTTGGATGAAGCAAACCATCACCAATATTTATTTCAATTTCTGTATCTTTTTTAGGAACATTTCAATTATTTTTAGTTTTCTAATTCACAGGGAATGAGTGAAACTGATAACTTTCAATTTTATTCATGCCACAGTCTAAGATTGCTGTAGCTATAGCTGATTAATTAAGGAAATTTTTTTTAAGATACTTCTAACTGTTACAGTAACACCATTAAAGTCAATTAAATTATCATTTTCATCGGTTATATTAACTTCTAAATCTTGAATTGCATTAAAAATAGGAACATTTACAGGATATTTTTAGTTAATAAATTATTGGTCCACCAAATTCTGCATTAGGTTTAAATGAAGCAATAACATTAGTTTCTTTATGAAAATGATCATTTGTTTTACATACATTCCATAAGCAAGATTAAAATTTATATTTACTAATTCAAAAGGAATTATTTTAGGAACATTTTTAGCTAGAGCTTTTTCATTAGGTAACATAACTTGATTATTAAAACCAAGTAAAATTCCAATACTACCTTCTATATCCATATACAATTTTATGTCACTTTCAATGGTTACACCATTTCAAATTTCATCTGCTTTAATATGTATATAATTTTTTTAGAATGAATATATTTCTTTATATTTGTAAATCTATATTGTCGAACAGGAATTTCTCTTGTTTCACCATCACAAATTTTTTTATTATTTATTTCTTGTGACATTTGGCATTAAAAGTTGAATAAAAAGTAACTAATGAAACATTAGTATAAGTATCAAATATTGGAACACTTAATATATATCTAAGTATACTAGATTAATTTATTACTGAAAAATATTATTAATAAATGAATAAAACATATTGGGAACCTTAGTAAGAATTCCAGAAAAGAATTCAAACATGGTAATCTTTTACCAAATTCTGTAACATGTGCAATAATTGTACCAATATATATGTATATTGAAAAAGTTTAGATCAGCCGAAATATCAAGAATTTTTAAAACAATGTAAAAATTGAAGATATAATTAATCAACAAATTGTGAGTTTTATTGAAAATAATGAGGTAATTATTCCATTAGGTGAATGTGAAAATAATTCACTTTCTGGTATCTGATGATTTAATTTTAGATAATTAAGATGATTTCAATGACAAGTTAATTCTGTAATTTATCAAATTATGCAGATATATTATATCATTCTGGATCATTGTATTCTGATAATAATCCAAATTAAATAAGATTAAGTAAAGGAAATAAATATAAATACTTAACAAAAGAAATTGTTGATGATTATTTTTCCAAACTTAAGAAGAAAAAATATAGATGATTCAGAATCAAGTTATCCTGCAAAAATATGTGAAGGTTTAATTAAAAAAAATATACAGAAAAACCAATTTAACATATTTGGTTAAATGATGTTATACAATTAATTGATAGATTCGCAGTTAGTCAGAGTGAAGAACTAGCTGGAAATAAGAATTATCATAATGAAAAAGGTAGTATAGTATAAATATTAACAAATAAATTTTGTGATTTTTATTTGATAATCCGAAAGGATTTCCATATTTAATTAGATTTCTAAATAATCTGACACACAGATTTGGGAAAAGTGATAAATATGGAAAAGAATTAGAAAACACTTTAATTAACAAATTGCCAAAAATGAAGAAGTAAGTCATCCGAATATGAAAGACTGCTTAACTTGTGTTCACCCAGGCAGTCTATTGTCATCAACATCTGATTGATAAATAACATGAACAACAGTGGAGACAGGTTGCAACCTTGTCTTACCCCTGAAACTACTCTGAACCATGAACTCAATTTACTAGCAACTCTAACTGCTGCCTAACTATCCATGTAAAGACCTTCAATTGCTTGGAAAAGTTTGCCTTCTATTCCATAACCTCGTAGAACAGACAATAACTTCCTCCTAGGGACCCGGTTATATGCCTTTTCTAGATCTATAAAGCTTTGATACATTCCCTATTCCAACTATAACACTTCTCCATTATTTGCCATAAGCTAAAGATCTGGTCCTGACAACCTCTAACAGGCCTACACCCACACTGATATTCATCCAATCTGTCCTCAACTAATACTCCCACTTTCCTTTCTACAATACCTGAGAAGAATTTACCCACAATGCTGATTAAAGAGATACCGCTATAGTTGTTACAAACTTTTCTGTTTCCATGTTTAAAGATTAATGTGATTACTGCTTTTGTCCAGTCTGATGGAACCTGTCCTGACTCCCAGGCTATTTCAATTATCCTGCGTAGCCATTTAAGATCTGACATTCCGCTGTATTTGATGAGTTCTGACTTAATTTCATCCACCCAAGCCCCTTTATTGCACTGCAATCTATTGACCATTTTTTCCACTTCCTCAAATGTGATCCTATTTCCATCATCATTCCTTCCCATTCTACCTCGAAATCTGAAACATTGTTGAGCGTATTTTCACCTACACTGAGCAAATATTCAAAATATTCCTTCCGTCTGCCCAACACATGCACAGGATTCACCATCAATTTTCCTGATCTATCCTAAATACTTGTCATTTCCTTCTTTCCTCCCTTTCGAAGACTGCTAATTACACACCAGAATGGTTTTCCAGGAGCTTCGCCCATAGTCTCCAACCTGTTTCCAAAGTCTTCCCAAGATTTCTTCTTGGATGCTATAATTATCTGGTTGGCTTTGTTTCTTTCTTCAACATAACTTTCTCTGTCTACCTGAGTTCTAATATGTAGCAATTTTTGATACGCCTTCTTTTTCCTTTTACAGGCTGCCTTGACTGTGTCATTCCAGCTGTTTGCTTCATTCTACTTTTACACACTAATGTTTCAAGACATTCGTTATCCACTTCTAGTACTGTGTTCCTGTACCTTGTCCATTCCTTTTCCAATGACTGTAACTGACTACATTCAACTAACTGGCACCTTTCTGTGATCGCTGTTATGTACTTGTGCCTGATTTCCTTATCCTGAACTTTCTTCACTCTTATCCTCCTACATGTGGACCTGACCTCGTGCACTTTCGGCCTCACAATCCCAATTTCACTGCAGATTAAATAATGATCAGTGTCATCAAAAAATTCCTTGGTTACACATGTATCCCTCACAGCTTTCCTGAATTCCTGATCTGTTATTATATAGTCAATGGCAGATCTGGTTCCCCTGCCTTCCCAAGTATAGCGCTGAATGTTCCTATGTTTGTGATTACTAAGCCCATACTGGGACAGAAATCCAATAGTTGTTTCCCGTTCCTGTTGGCCTCCATATCCTCTCCAAATTTACCCATAACCCTTTCATACCCTTCTGTTCGATTTCCAATCCTGGCATTAAAATCACCCATGGGCAGAACACTGTCCTTGTCCTTTAACAACTACATCACTGAGTGCCTCATAAAAACTATCCATCTTATCTTGATCTGTCCCTTCACAGTGCAAATATACTGACACAATCCTAATTTTCTCGCTAGACACTGTCAAATCTATCCACATCAGTCGTGCGTTTGCATTACTTACTGCAACTACGCTGGATTCCATTTCTTTCCAGATGTAAAGACCTACATACCATTGTGCTATTCCAGCTTTGACTCCTGACAGGTAGACCTTGTATTCTCCCACTTCCTCTACTTTCTCACCCCTTACCCAAATGTCACTAACAGCTAAAACGTCCAGCCCCATCCTACTTCCAGACTCTGCCAGCTCTACCTTCTTCCCAGAGTAGCCCCCATTGATATTAATGGATCCCCATCTCATTACCATTTGTTTGCCAAGTCGTATCTTAGGAGTACTTGGTTTGTCAGTTAGAGGTGGGTTTCCGTCACCTCCAAAGGACCGAGGCATTTTCCTCTGATTGTAGCCAACATCATATTTAAAGGGAAGCAGGTTGCTAGCCTTACTTGCCCCGAGTCCCATTGAATATTACCCCTAACGGTTGAGTGAGTAACAGGTGGAATTGATAGTCTTTGCCATTTGAGCGCAAAGGTGACCACGACTCAGAACATGTCCGAGATGCCCAGCCTTATTCCAAAGTAGCTGGTATCCCGATTGTCGGGACCACTTACTTAGCCACTCATACACTGCCTGTGTTTCATGAACTAGGACATGACTACAGGAACCCACACCATGAACAACAAAGAAGAATGATGGAAGAGGAAGAAGAGAGATGAAGAAGAAAGATGAATGTAACAGAAAAATAATGGACGAATTTAGTGATATAAGAGCAAAGATGTATGCTTGTAAGTTTGGTAATAAACTAGAAAAGAAATATAAAGGAATTAAAAAACTGTGTTGTTAAAAACAAAATGAGTTTAGAAGATTATAAAGGCTGTTTGTTTAAGAATGCAGAACAATATAGAAAATTTAATTTAATTAAAAGTGAAAAACATGAAATATATACAATTCAAGTAACCAAAAAAGCACTAAATTCTCATGATAACAAAAGATATGTTTTAGAAAGTAGAATAGATATATTGCCATATGATCATTACTGATTATTGAAAATCTAATAAATAATTATTATGTAAAAATGTAATAAATTTTTTTCTACATAAATGGTGACTTTAATCAACAAACTCAATGATGTTAGTGTCTCGAAAGAGATTAGAAAAATAACTGAACTAGAGATTAATGTTTTATATAATGTTACTGACAGTGAATATTTAAATACTAGATATGGAGAAAAAATTTGCATGCCAGTTAATAATCATTATTTTGCCACATAGATGTTACAAATTAATAGATCCTTGGGAATGTGAAATAATTAGAAAAGGACCAATGAAACTGAAATATAAAGGGATGAAGAAACTGAAAAATAGAAATAATGAATTTCATGATACAGAGTTCACAATGTAAAAAATTTACTTCTGTTAACTAATACATTTACTTATGTTCACAATGTAAAATTATTTTTCTCGCTAGTTTTATTTTATTTAAATGGGCAAAACCAAGCCACAATTATGACAGTGTAGTAAACGTATGATTAAAAAAAGTATTGATGAATTTCATAAAGATAAATATCGAACAGGTGGAAATTTTTATGTATGTAAAGAATGTAAGAAAATTAAAATTATTTGTGAATGTGGCAAAACTGTAAATAAGTGTTATCTCAGAAAATATTTACAAACAACAGATCATAATAATGTTATGGCTGCTAAAGGAGAAAGTAAATAATGTTATGTACTTATTCTTTAAAATAACTTTAAAAATGTGTTTTTCACAAAAGTAAAAAATGGGACATTTTTTTGGGGTTTAGATAGTGATCTAAAAAGGCATTTTTAAAAATAGTTTTTTTAAAATAATAGTTAATTCTCTAATTCATTTAATTACATTACATTCACCTATGGGAAATGTATGTAAAGTAAATGATTTTTATTATAGCTATTATTATAATATTTTATTATATTATATTATTATTAGGTAATACAGATAGTAGATTGTTTTTGTATGTTCTGTTTAATACTGTTTGCTGTGGGATTCAAATTAAACACTAGGTCACAAGGACATGAAATCGTTATATTGACTAAGTGTTGATAAAAATTACAACAAAATTTAGAGTAACAGCACCATGGAAAAGTTCAGGTAACGAGATTCAGGTGAATATGTTAAAGTTAGCACCTCTCTTGGGGTGAAGAGGACAATTAAGATTGCTAAAGTCACACAGTTATTTCCGAATGTTTATCAGAGAGAGAAAAAAGAACTACAGAAACAATAATGCATGCAGCTCATATGTTGATTGAGATCATGTTCACTTCGAGATGGCTAATAAACATACTTAAGATAGAAATGTGAAACCCTTAACGCCAATCTGGAAACTACTTGTACATCCTACTATTCGGTGTGTGCATGCTTCAGTGGCTTACAGTACTTAGTGTTCCTAGTGACCATCCGTGATGGCTGTGGTGTCTGAAAATTCTAAGTCTTCTGGCCTGAACCAAAGGGTGCTACTGGTCACACCCTGGAATCAAAGTCCGACTCTCGCCTGCAGTGAGTTTCGCTCGGAAGTAAGTTCTACTGAGCATTCCCAGCAAGTTGCTGAAATTTTTGCGTGCTTGCCGTGTACATCATTCTGTTCAATAGTGACACTCATTCTTCTGAGTGCTGAACGATCAGTGTGTTATAATAGTGAAACGGTCCCGCTTCCCTTCCATTCTCAATTTAAACATATTTAATAACCAGTTCTGTTGGTGTTTAGTACTGGAGCTCAGAAACAAGTAGCTTCTCACGTATTTCGCCTAATGGATGATCAGGTCTTCAGAGCGATATCTTTTCTGCCACTTACGTGCGTCAAAAGGATGGCAGTTAACTGGACGACCCCCTGACAGTTGCTGGTGCCATGTTATTAAACTCAACAGACATGGATGGCTTCTCATTTCACTCCACTTCAGAGATTTTGTTTTTGCACTGCTCTGGTCAAGTGTTTTCCAGATTACTTGTTTCTTGCAGAGGGCAGGGCACCACGATATTGCAGTTGACCAGTCTATGCTCCTGGCGCATCTATTTGATGCCAACAGACTACCCACACTAACAACATGATACAATATCTTTCCGTCATTTAGGACACAAAACACATGGCGCCTCTTTGGCAGAGATTATTCTGCAGGTAATATACTGGTCCTAACATGCTACATGGCTTCTAATCCCACTGCGGCAGTGGCGGCGTTTGTCCTTTGAAAATGTCTGTGGCTACTCTACAGTGGCTATCCCCTGCTCCGCTTTCCCCTGGTTAATCCGCACTCGTTTAGATTCCCAACTTTATTTACGCACACATTGATTTAAACATACATGCAGAAGAAGAATATAGTAATTTGATGTGTCAATTACTGAGATTGACTTTAATCATACTTGTTCTCTCATTTCTAGCTTGGGGTTAATTTATGTTTGGTGGATCTGTTGAATTACTTGTGTTTGATTTTGGTAATGTGGTGATTTTCAACAAATGCGGTCATGTAGCAGCTGCAGTGGAGGTCATCTGATAGTTTATAACACCGTACGCGCCACCCTGAAAAACATGGGCCGTTACCAGCTTACATGAGGGGTCGGGGGCCAAGACGTACCTGCCGTGACATAGGGAACTGCCTGAATCTCTTAGTGATAAAAGTATAACACTCTGATTCGGTCCCAAATCTTGGAAGAGTGGTCCTCAGTGTGTCCCTATGCCTCCATGTGAAAGAAAAAGGAACAGTTGACAACTTGAAGAATTTTTAATCATTTCTGCCATTTTTTGTAAATTATCATCTACTCTGAAGAGGTCCACAGCTGAAGTACGTTTCCAGCTTTCAGCTATTCAGTACCTTAGAGATAGTTGTAATAATATCTTTTTTCTCTCAGAATATTTATTGAAGGGTTAAACTGAAATCAAAAATTGAAGGAACTCCACGTAGTTTTGATGTAAAATACAGGTTCACAGATAGGATGTTCTTTATCAAAACGTCTTGAATCTGTAAGAAAGTGGGGCACCCAAACACGTGCATCCTGGAGCATAGGGTACAGACTGTAAAACACCCGCAGTACAGTACTGTTACGAGACATGAAAGTGATCTGCCGTTGCAACTGTTGATTCCACTGTACGGGGCACCACTTCAGTTCAGCTCTGACGGGATGCTATCTCCAGAGCTCCGCACATGTCCCCTTACGTTAAATTACAGCGTAATAAGTCACGACATTGCAGCAAATGAGCGGACTTCCTATTATTGCCTACTGCAAATGAGAAAAATTGCTTACGGCTTATAAGTGAAGCGTTGTTGACTCTTCATTTAAAAAAAATAATAGGGATAATCCTTTAAGTCCGAATTGTATTAAAAATTACATTTTCATCTAAAGTGAGCCATTATCATGATAATAAGCGACGAATAGAAGAAGAAAACTGGAAAAAGAAACAATCAATTAACTTCCAATTTGGAATAATTTCGAAATCTTTCACAGAATTAACTTTCATTAAGATAGCAAGCAACCAATACAGGAGGAAATTAGCCACAAGGAAAGAATCAGTTGTCTTAAGGAGGTGGTTTTACTTTTGGATACAGCTTTCAAACAACATCATTTCGTCAGCCATATCTGAGAGCAATATCGCATTTTTCCTAGACACAGTCCCACACTAGAAACTTCCATGAGCTCTTAATAAGTAAAACACATTATAGTCCTAAAGAACAACCTAAAATTGGCCTAAGAGTTGAGAAGTTTACTTCAAAAGTACATATGGTTCCAGTGGTTTATTTTGCTAAACAGTCATGAACGCTGTGGTATGAATTCATATTTACGTTTCAATAACTGTAAATACATATATTTACTTCTTCTCAAGACTATCTATTGAAGGTTTCACTTTCCTGACCGTATTTAGATCGAAAAGGAAGTATTTCGTAAAGACCAGTAGTCGCTAGTTTTGTTTACGTTTTTTAGGCGTAAATTTTGCGAGAGTGTAACTTTTCGTTTTTGACTGGAGTTATCGCTTCAAAGCCCAGCTAATTCGTGTCACTCATACAGAGTTTAGGTAGTTAAAACTTTCCGAACTAAGTTTAAATGTTTGTTTACATTAGTGTTTCTTTACGGATTAGTGCAGGTTATGTAAGTTCTGTGGTATTGTGCCAACTTATTCTCTCCTTTTGTGTTAAGTGTGTCTATCAAACCATGTGTGAAAAATGTGGTGGTTGCAGTAGAAATTTGAAAGTGTGGGTGTTCTGTGTAGACTGTAAGTAATGGTTACATTGGGGCGAATTTAGCGGCGAGGAAACGAGGGTGCAAAATGAGGTTCCTCCATGGCTGTGTAGGTTCCGTAGAGAGGACAGAAAAATTGCTTAACAGGAGGTAAAGCGATAACCGTGGATATCAAGTTCGCTGTGGCAACAAAGATTGCGCCGGAATATTGGGAGATAGGACTTTGGATTCCTACTTTTTGCCTGACCTTTCCACCGCACGAAGGTATCATGCATCCCACTCAAACTATTTGCCGGACATACTGGAAGATGTTCACTTCTTACTCTCCAGAGGTTATAGTTCCAACATGAAGTTCCACCTCCGCACTTTCGAATTAATGTGTGAGGATATTAAGACATAACATTTCCACGGGAATGCTTCAGACGATGAGATCCAGTTGAACGGTCTCAGCGTCCACCTGACCTAAATGCCCTGCATTACTTCCTAAAGGCACACTTGAAGGAGAATGTGTATTCTATTCCGCCGACACATGTGAAAGAACTGATAGCGCGTGTTCGTGCTGCTCTAGTATCTTTGCATGCAGCCATGTTGCGAAGAGTCCAGAGCAGTATGATACAGCGTGTCATCCAGTGTCTGGACGTGCAGAGGGGTCCCTTTGGACATTACATCTGAAGGCAACGTATTTTTTTGTAAACGGCATACAGTTATTATTATGGAAACTATTATCGATACTGGTTACTAATGTGTTACATCTGAGCCGACATACTGCCTGTGGTATAAATGACTGGCCGATATTGAGTTATTTAACCGTGCAGTCATCGTTATCATCTCGAAATTGATATTATTTTAGCAGTTATTCTCTTCTATGTCAGGTCATTTGTTTCAACTGGCTATTTCTGTCTTGTCTGAACACGTTTTCATTATGTTCATCATTACGAAAAACTGTACTACGCAAATGTCGGATATATGTGTCTGAAGAAACCATCAACACTACAGTATTAGATGAGAATTAAACTGGCAAATGAAAAGAATGCCTCTACCTGGAATCGAAGCTTCGATCTCCTGCATCCTAACCCAAAACACTGCCCACTGCACGAACAGCACAGATGAACTACGATATGCTTACTGTGGTAATCCCTTACATGGGATTACAATGCTGCTAGATTGCGTCTTTAACGTCCCTTTACTGCCGGAAATATGTGCAGGACAAAAATTTGTGAAATATGCTTGTTTTGCTAGCACGTGAAAAATCAGCGCTGTGTAGTCTGAGTGCGAGAATAATTCTTTGCACTATTTTGGGTACAGTTACCGTAAACTTGGTGTACAACTGATTACTTAACACCGAATTTAACAGTATACAGAAACACAGACACATATCCAAAGCTGTTCAAATACTTACAATATTTAAAAAAAACTAATATTTAAAAAAATTTAGGACTAAAAATAACAATCTGTACTTCTGCAATGTCTTAAAGTAGCAGTGTAAATGGTGGCTACATCCAAGGTCATGACAATGTACTCAAATGATAACATACTAAAAATATTATTATAAATTGAGAAATATAAATGTCAGTAGGACTCATACAAAGTCATTTTTGTAATTGGGATCATACCATATCACTTAAGTAGCAGTGTAAGCGGTGGTTACATGCACAGGAACAACAATTAACTCAGTAGTAGTATAGAAAAATTGTGAATAAAAACTGAAAAACAGAAGTCATTTAAATCTGTGCTGCAGAAAATGGTTCAAATAGCTCTGAGCACTATGGGACTTAACTTCTGAGGTCATCAGTCTACTGACTGGTTTGATGCGGCCCGCCACGAATTCCTTTCCTGTGCTAAACTCTTCATCTCACAGTAGCACTTGCAACCTACGTCCTTAATTATTTGCTTGACGTATTCCAATCTCTGTCTTCCTCTACAGTTTTTGCCCTCTACAGCTCCCTCTAGTACCATGGAAGTCATTCCCTCATGTCTTAGCAGATGTCCTATCATCCTGTCCCTTGTCCTTATCAGTGTTTTCCACATATTCCTTTCGTCTCCGATTCTGCGTAGAACCTCCTCATGCCTTACCTTATCAGTCCACCTAATTTCAACATTCGTCTATAGCACTACATCTCAAATGCTTCGATTCTCTTCTGTTCCGGTATTCCCAAAATCCATGTTTCACTACCATACAATGCTGTACTCCAGACGTACACCCTCAGAAATTTCTTCCTCAAATTAAGGCCGGTATTTGATATTAGTAGACTTCTCTTGGCCAGAAATGCCTTTTTTGCCATAGCGAGTCTGCTTTTGATGTCCTCCTTGCTCCGTCCGTCATTTTTTTTATTTTACTGCCTAGGTAGCAGAATTCCTTAACTTCATTGACTTGTGACCATCAATACTGATGTTAAGTTTCTCGCTGTTCTCATTTCTTCTACTTCTCATTACCTTCGTCTTTCTCCGATTTACTCTCAAACCATACTGTGTACTCATTAGACTGTTCATTCCGTTCAGCAGATCATTTAATTCTTCTTCACTTTCACTCAAAATAGCAATGTCATCAGCGAATCGTATCATTTATATCCTTTCACCTTGTATTTTAATTCCACTCCTGAACCTATCTTTCATTTCCATCATTGCTTCCTCGATGTACAGATTGAAGAGTAGGGGCGAAAGGCTACAGCCTTATCTTACACCCTTCTTAATACGAGCACTTCGTTCTTGATCGTCCACTCTTATTATTCCCTCTTGGTTGTTGTACATATTGTATATGACCCATCTCTCCCTATAGCTTACCCCTACTTTTTTCAGTATCTCGAACAGCTTGCATCATTTTATATTGTCGAACGCTTTTTCCAGGTCGACAAATCCTATGAACGTGTCTTGATTTTTCTTTAGCCTGGCTTCCATTATTAGCCGTAACGTCAGAATTGCCTCTCTCGTGCCTTTGCTTTTCCTGAAGCAAAACTGATCGTCACCTAGCGCATTCTCAATTTTCTTTTCCATTCTTCTGTATATTATTCTTGTAAGCAGCTTCGATGCATGAGCTGTTAAGCTGATTGTGCGATAATTTTCGCACTTGTCAGCTCTTGCCGTCTTCGGAATTGTGTGGTTGATGCTTTTCCGAAAGTCAGATAGTATGTCGCCAGACTCATATATTCTACACACCAACGTGAATAGTCATTTTGTTGCCACTTCCCCTAATGATTTCTGAAATTCTGATGGAATGTTATCTATCCCTTCTGCCTCCAAACTCTTTTAAATTCCGATTCTAATATTGGATCCCCTATCTCTTCTAAATCGACTCATGTTTCTTCTTCTATCACATCAGACAAATCTTCACCCTCATAGAGGCTTTCAATGTATTCTTTCCACCTATCTGCTCTCTCCTCTGCATTTAACAGTGGAATTCCCGTTGCACTCTTAATGTTACCACCGTTGCTTTTAATGTCACCAAAGGTTGTTTTGACTTTCCTGTATGCTGAGTCTGTCCTTCCGACAATCATATCTTTCTCGATGTCTTCACATTTTTCCTGCAGCCATTTCGTCTTAGCTTCCCTGCACTTCCTATTTATTTCTTTCCTCAGCGACTTGTATTTCTGTATTCCTGATTTTCCCGGAACATGTTTGTACTTCCTCCTTTCATCAATCAACTGAAGTATTTCTTCTGTTACCCATGGTTTCTTCGCAGCTACCTTCTTTGTATGTATGATTTCCTTCCCAACTTCTTTGATGGCCTCTTTAGAGACGTCCACTCCTCTTCAACTGTGTTGTCTACTGGGCTTTTCCTTATTGCTGTATCTATAAGCGTTAGAGAACTTCAAACGTATCTCGTCATTCCTTAGAACTTCCGTATCCCACTTCTTTGCGTATTGATTCTTCCTGACTAATGTCTTGAACTTCAGCATACTCTTCATCTCTACTATATTGTGATCTGAGTCTATATCTGCTCCTGGGTACGCCTTACAATCCAGTATCTGATTTCGGAATCTCTGTCTGACAATGATGTAATCTAACTGAAATCTTCCCGTATCTCCCGGCCTTTTCCAAGTGTACCTCCTCCTCTTGTGATTCTTGAACAAGGTATTCGCTATTACTAGCTGAAACTTGTTACAGAACTCAATTAGTCTTTCTCCTCTTTCATTCCTTGTCCCAAGCCCATATTCTCCTGTAACCTTTTCTTCTACTCCTTCCCCTACAACTGCATTCCAGTCACCCATGACTATTAGACTTTCGTCCCCCTTTACACACTGCATTACCCTTTCAATATCCTTATACACTTTCTCTATCTGTTCATCTTCAGCTTGCGACGTCGGCATGTATACCTGAACTATCGTTGTCGGTGTTGGTCTGCTGTTGATTCTGATTAGAAAAAGCCGGTCACTGAACTGTTCACAGTAACACACCCTCTGCCCTGCCTTCCTATTCATATCGAATCCTACACCTGTTATACCATTTTCTGCTGCTGTTGATATTACCCGATACTCATCTGACCAGAAATCCTTGTCTTCCTTCCACTTCACTTCACTGACCTCTACTATATCTAGATTGAGCCTTTGCATTTCCCTTTTCAGATTTTCTAGTTTCTCTACCACGTTCAAGCTTCTGACATTCCACGCCCCGACTCGTAGAATGTTATCCTTTCGTTGATTATTCAATCTTTTTCTCATGGTAACCTCCCCCTTGGCAGTCCCCTCCCGGAGATCCGAATGGGGGACTATTCCGGAATCTTTTGCCAATGGAGAGATCATCATGACACTTATTCAACTACAGGCCACATGTCCTGTGGATACACGTTACGTGTCTTTAATGCAGTGGTTTCCATTGCCTTCTGCATCCTCATGTCGTTGATCATTACTGATTCTTCCACCTTTAGAGGCAATTTCCCACCCATAGGACAAGAGAGTGCCGTGGACCTCTATCCACTCCTCCGCCCTCTTTGACAGGGCCGTTGGCAGAATGAGGCTGACTTCTTATGCCGGAAGTCTTCGGCCGCCAATGCTGATTATTTATCAAAATTTAGGCACTAGCAAGAATCGTACCCGGGGCCGAAAACGTTTTGACTATGAATCAAAGACGATACCCCTAGACCACGGGTGTCTACTGCAACTTACAACTACTTAAACGTAACTAACCTAAGGACATCACACACATCCATGCTCGAGGCAGGACTCGAACCTGTGACCACAGCGGTCGCACTGGTCCAGACTGTAGCGCTTAGAACCACTCTTCCACTCCGGCCGGCGCTGCAGAAAAACCTGAGTAAAAACCGCGTGAGCCAAAAAGGAATGAATACAGAAAGTGTGGTAAGACACGTACTTTAGCGTCGTAGCAGGAGATTGTCGATGTAATCGGCTACTTCAGACACAGAGTCTATCTGTATTTCGTATGAATGCTAATAAGTGGAAGAGCCCTAAAGCCACGTTTTAAAAATTTATTGCCAAGTAAGAATGAGGCGGTCGAAGCTGATATTAACCGAATGACTTTGTGTAATCCCAGCTGATGCCTACATTTCCACATTTTACAACGATAATTTTTTTTTATCTTATCACTTGAGTACATTGTCGTTAGTTTGGATCTAACCACAGCTTACACTGCGACTTCAATGAGATTATAGAAGCCCAGATTGTAGTTTGTACCTTTGCCTTTATAAGATGTGCAAAAAGGTTATACACTCCTGGAAATGGAAAAAGAACACATTGACACCGGTGTGTCAGACCCACCATACTTGCTCCGGACACTGCGAGAGGGCTGTACAAGCAATGATCACACGCACGGCACAGCGGACACACCAGGAACCGCGGTGTTGGCCGTCGAATGGCGCTAGCTGCGCAGCATTTGTGCACCGCCGCCGTCAGTGTCAGCCAGTTTGCCGTGGCATACGGAGCTCCATCGCAGTCTTTAACACTGGTAGCATGCGGCGACAGCGTGGACGCGAACCGTATGTGCAGTTGACGAACTTTGAGCGAGGGCGTATAGTGGGCATGCGGGAGGCCGGGTGGACGTACCGCCGAATTGCTCAACACGTGAGGCGTGAGGTCTCCACAGTACATCGATGTTGTCGCCAGTGGTCGGCAGAAGGTGCACGTGCCCGTCGACCTGGGACCGGACCGCAGCGACGCACGGATGCACGCCAAGACCGTAGGATCCTACGCAGTGCCGTAGGGGACCGCACCGCCACTTCCCAGCAAATTAGGGACACTGTTGCTCCTGGGGTATCGGCGAGGACCATTCGCAACCGTCTCCATGAAGCTGGGCTACGGTCCCGCACACCGTTAGGCCGTATTCCGCTCACGCCCCAACATCGTGCAGCCCGCCTCCAGTGGTGTCGCGACAGGCGTGAATGGAGGGACGAATGGAGACGTGTCGTCTTCAGCGATGAGAGTCGCTTCTGCCTTGGTGCCAATGATGGTCGTATGCGTGTTTGGCGCCGTGCAGGTGAGCGCCACAATCAGGACTGCATACGACCGAGGCACACAGGGCCAACACCCGGCATCATGGTGTGGGGAGCGATCTCCTACACTGGCCGTACACCTCTGGTGATCGTCGAGGGGACACTGCAGAGTGCACGGTACATCCAAACCGTCATCGTACCCATCGTTCTACCATTCCTAGACCGGCAAGGGAACTTGCTGTTCCAACAGGACAATGCACGTCCGCATGTATCCCGTGCCATCCAACGTGCTGTAGAAGATGTAAGTCAACTACCCTGGCCAGCAAGATCTCCGGATCTGTCCCACATTGAGCATGTTTAGGACTGGATGAAGCGTCGTCTCACGCGGTCTGCACGTCCAGCACGAACGCTGGTCCAACTGAGGCGCCAGGGGGAAATGGCATGGCAAGCCGTTCCACAGGACTACATCCAGCATCTCTACGATCGTCTCCATGGGAGAATAGCAGCCTGCATTGCTGCGAAAGGTGGATATACACTGTACTAGTGCCGACATTGTGCATGCTCTGTTGCCTGTGTCTATGTGCCTGTGGTTCTGTCAGTGTGATCATGTGATGTATCTGACCCCAGGAATGTGTCTATAAAGTT
This sequence comes from Schistocerca gregaria, assembly GCF_023897955.1. NCBI lineage: Eukaryota > Metazoa > Arthropoda > Insecta > Orthoptera > Acrididae > Schistocerca > Schistocerca gregaria. Next base: position 428,370,552 of record NC_064927.1, read on the forward strand.
TCCCCTTCCTGGGACAATGAATTCACGGTGTTCTTATTTCAATTTCCAGGAGTGTATTTAAAAAATATATTTTAATGGATTTGTACGTGTGTCCGTGGTTTTTGCAAACTGTTAAATCGTTTGTGAGTTAATGTACTGTATATCAGCTTGCGGTAACTGTTCCAAACATACAGTTAGCTTTTACGTAAGTAAATTGCGTACGTAATCCTATAACAACAATTTTTTATAGTCTGCCTTTATTAGTTCTTCCTTATAATTTTGTAAACATGTGCTTGGAATTATTTTCGTCCAAGGTTTAGCTAGTACGCTGTAATGTGTTCACATAAACTGTTTTAAGAGAGAATATACATCTTTCACTAGTGACACCTGTCAGTACAGTTGTGAACGTCTTTCCTTCGCTGGTCACTGCCTCCCACTCTAGCGGAGTTCTGGCTGCAGTGATGCACTCTGCTGTGAGTGACGTAAGACAGATGTACGCAGTGACTAAGTGTGTGTACAGTTGTTTTAATTCAGACGTGCAGTTGCGTCAGTGTTGTCTGTTACGCAGCTGCCAGCTGATGAGAAAGTCTGCTAAGTTTTGTTGTGTTTCTGGTTTTTGCTTTTATATTGTACCTGATACTATATATAAGAATTGTTTTACATATTGTCCCATTCTATAAATGCTTTCACATTTCTGAAGGTGCTAACACTGATTTTCGATACCTGGTCCGAGGATAAACGTTACTACTAGCAATGTTGGCAAAGAAATTGATCTTCTCTAATGTATTAGTCGTCTACTTGTCCGTTTGTAGGGCCATAATACATACGAAATTATATCACTTCATAAAGAACTGAAGTGTGATATTGTTGTCGACGCTTGGGACTAAAATAAGCATTGTTGTGGCGGATATGGTCGTTCGGAAATTTTCAAACCACGACGCTGTTCTCTTCTGACTTGTGGATACGTGCAAAGAACGCCCTGATCAATGATATGAACTTGAGCCTCTGTTCGATGATCTTCCACATTCCAGTAAATGACATCCCGATCAACGTGGTACTTGACAAACAGAACACTAGCTGTGGCCCTCCCCTGTAGTCTCCCCCTAAGGCTTATGATGTAGCATACTGTCGAAGAGTGTTGGTGTGCGAACTACTGGAACCCTACAGCGAACTACTACAGTCACATAAACACTCACAGCAGCTACCTCTCATTAGCCATTAAGGTGAGCTTACAACTGTTACCCAGTATTGTTTGTTAATCAAATAGACATTAGTCCATACGTTCACTGAATGAAAACTGTTTAACAAGTGACATGTTCCTGTAATGTTCCCTGATGATGGTACAGTTTTATGTTTCCATCGTTCTGAAGACCGCGATATTTTCCAGACTTCGTTGACTCCACCACGGAAGAACTGGTTGTGAACAATTTTCGTAACTTCAGTGGTCCAAGATAATATTTCCTTGTTAATCCTACAGAATTTAATGTAAGTTTTAATTATATCTCAGTTGCCTACTCCATACGTAACACAGTTTTCTCAAGTGTATATTTCGTTATTTTTGCCCTGTTTTTCACTACTATAGTGACACTTTGCACCGCTCTCCTTGCATTAGCTCCTCCTTCTCTGGAAAAGTAATGTGTTTCTCAGTATTACTGTACGGTTTTCGATCAAAAAGAGCACGAAATGAGCAAACTATTGATAACTGGTTAAAAGTTGCCTAACTTACCAATCCATCTTTTGCACACTTTTTTACCATGAGGACTGAACAGACGTCCAAAATCACGTATTAGTCATCAATATGTGCCAAATTCATTCCTCTTGTATAAAACCTTTCCAGAGATTTGAACGTGATTGAGGAACGTTATCAAACAAAATGTACTCTTGTTTGATTGTATTTACGGCATGCTATTCAGTTTTTAATCAGAATTTAGCTATGAGCATTCGTTATGGATAGAGGTATGCGTATTGCATGAAGATATCCAAAGAGACCATAATTTACGTGACGATTTCATTAACTCGCGAAAATGGTCAAATGGTCAGTGCAGATCTATTCTTGAAATTTCTCCAAGCTTCTGTGCTATATTGCTGCCCAGGAAACCTTTACGCTGAACACCAGAAACTTTATTTTTCTTGCAGAACTAGCATAACATCAATATTGTACCGTCAGTCATATGGTAATGCCCATCAGGTTAGCGTATCGTTTATGAATTTGCAATTTAGCAAGAACAAAATTGCTTTATTATTTGTAGCAACGGTAGAATGTCTTCCTAGAAGCGAACTTTTCCAAAACTACTTGCAATAGCAAATGTCTCTCTCTGTGTGACTGTGAATTTTCATACCGAGTTAGCGAGCACACGCCTCACAGAGGAGATAGTACGCAGTTTCCAGCAGTTTAGAACAGGAAGACATAGAACTGTACCTAGTTTCATTTGATCATGTTCCATGCAGATAAATAAATTTTATATCAAAGGAATTTAGTCTGTTATTTTGGGAAGTTTTGTTTGTTGAAGTCGCCTGTTATAACAGACTTGCTGAAGATTTCTAGTATTCAGCATAGATTTTCTTTCTTCCCCCGAGGCTGCGCTAACTATAATATGGTCTGTGAGGAGTGTGACATGTCTGAATAATTTTTCTTCCAGAATTTCATCTAGCGCTCTCATGAAGGTCACTGATGAGACTGAAAGGTCAAAAGGTATGGTAATATCTTCCGATGTGTAAAAATGCGGTTAGTTTTCTGCTATCTTCATCTAATAATTGTTGTCAGTAACAATTCATCATGGCTACTTAGCCATTTCACTACTTTAAACTTTTGTAGAAGACATTCAAAATGTTTCGATTGCCCATGTTGTGGTTGAATGATGCAGTTGACAATCATCGATAACGAGATACACAATGCCGTCCTTCTTCGTTACGGAGTGGGTCAGCTTAAACTATCTAATTTGTATGCGTGCAGACTGAAGCAAAGAATCACAGTTTGTGCCAAGGGCTGGACTCGAACTCAGGTCTTCTGCTCACTAGGCAAGGCGTGCGACTACTACGCATCTGTCTAGTAAGCAGGAGAACCAAGTTCGAATCCAAGCTTTAGTACAAATTTTCATTCATGGCCTCAGTCACCATACATCATAGATATTTGAGAATTGTTAAGTTCTCTGGAACGATATAGTCTAATTCTCCATCTAATTCTTTAGACCAACATGGTTTTAATTTCTTTGTTGACAGTTTCTCTCTTGATCAAAGGTACCGGGTCTGATTTATTGGAAATGGTTCGTGGAACTTGACTTTAATTTTTCAAAGTGTTCCACATTTAAACTATGTGCTTCTGTAAATAGACTGGCATACCGTCTTAGTAGTTCTATCAGTTCTTCGGTGTCAGCTTCGTTCAGGTCCTCTACTGTTTGAACCTAGTTTTGAATACCATACAGAGCATCTTCATCTTTGCTGTTCACTCTCAATATGGTATCTGCATACTTAAAACTGCAGTTTCCTCTTCTCCAAGAAAACTAACTTAAATTTTGTTGACACATGCAGCGGTCAGATTATCTTCGTTAACCAATCCTTTAAACTTAATTCTTTTATTATTCTTTATTATCCAATTTCATTCGCAGACAAAATATTTCTTACGCTTGCATTCTGTTAGAGTGAATGAATTGGCCACCCAGGTCGCCCGATCTGAATCCCACCGAACATTTATGGGGCATAACTGAGAGGTCAGTTGGCGCAAAAAATTATGCACCAGGAACGCCTTCGCAATTACGGACGGCTACAGCGGCAGCATCGCCCAGTATTTCTGTAGGGGGCTTCCAACGAGATGTTAAGTCCATGCCACGTCGAGCAACTGCACTACGACGGGCAAAAGGAAGTCCGACACGATATTAGGAGGTGGCCTGTGACTTCTGCCACCTCAGTGTACGTCTACATTAACAGGACATGTTGGAAATGGAACCAGTGCAATTGTGAAAATAACATCTGTCACAGACTTGACTGTTTCCTCCACTGCTAGCATGATCCACAAACATTTATAATTTACAGTTGTTGATCTTGCCACTTTCTGATGATTTCCATTGACACTGATTTTTGTTAAATTTTCAGCTTTTTTGCTGAAAGTAGTTGTTGAATATTTTCACTGTTTCTGTTATTTATGAAATATTTTTATTATGATATAGCATAACAGTATTCTCATAAGTTTTCTTATTTTATGCCGTTTCTTTTTTTATGATGTCCCACATAGGTCTTACTTTGCTCATACAATTTTTATACACCCATCATTTTTCATTATTTTTGCCTGTTTGACGATCGTTTTTGTGTTTGTTTTGTAAAGAGTGTGCACAGCTGCTGGTTTCTGGCAAGATGATCTAACTTCCATAGTGAGCCAGCCATTGTCTTTTGGATCATTTCTTATCTATACCGCTAATAGAGGGAAGACTATCAAAATGCTGTACCAGTTCTTGTATAGATGTTTTGGATTTTGTATCAAGACTTTCCAGTCCATAGACAGCAGAACATTCTTCTCTGTGCAATAAGTAAAGTATGTTACCCTTTCCTTACTAAAGAGCCTAAGTTTGACCTTTAGTACATTGTTTTTTGGCTGACCTCTTTCGTGTGGGTGGTGACGGAAATTATTAAAGCTTAATGGTCACTGATTCTATATAGAACTTTTCTTTGCAGACACACGCTGGCTACAATTCATTTTTAATTAGTTGAATGCTGAAACTTCAGTAGTGATGTTAAGCAGTTCAGACGAAAATAACATCAGTCGGAAGAAAAGTTTGCTTTCGCCTCTTGAAAACTGATACTAATGTTTCGGCAGGAAGTCTCGGATATCTCACTGTTTCTGATTTTCTCTTGCAGGCTGCTGGCTACATCAGTGTAAAATACAAAATCACTAGTTATTTAGCAACTTATCTTTTATTTACTTGTAACTGTTTTTATCATCCAGTTGTTCTCAAGAAACTGATCACACATCGTAAAAGACAGTTCCAATTTTTTTAAACTGGTGATTTTGTAAAGTTTTTACTGATTTGGTAACTACGACACAAATAAAAAATCTTAACTATAGCTGGGCTTATGAAATTAGCTAGACAACATATCATTTTAGCAGTTAGCTGGCAGCCGGCAATTACTGTTTCGAAATGTCCCTCCAATTCGCGAATAAATCATCAAACTGTTAAGTGTACAATGTACATAAATGTAATTCGCTATAAAAATTTTAAACTTCTTGCACAGTTTCTTCGTGCATGGCCTCCCTGATTCACCAGATGCCTTACACTGTCACTTGCTGTACAAAAATCAACTTACAACCAACATATAGTCTCACATTCTGAAGGTGGGACTTCCCACTTCTTTCAGTATTAACACCAAGTACCTGAAGTTATCGGCACTCTGAAATAGGACTCCTAAGTCCAGTACACTACGATTGCCCCCCACAACTTGTGTTCGCTTGCTTCGCGCTGCCTGCTCCCTTTGTTCATACTTGCCTAATGTGGTGCTCATCCTAGTGACGCGTAATGCTTTACAATGTAATAACACAGCTACTGGACCAATCGGCCGCATTTACAAATATAATTTCATAAAAAATAGTGGTCAAACTCAGACAAAAATCGTACTAAGGCTTTTTATCCTAATGAAACGCTTTTCGTTATTAACATGGATATTATAATGCTGAATGAAGACATACACTGAGGCGACAAAAGTTATGGGATAGCGACGTCTTCATACTCACATGGCTGTAGCATTGCGCGCAGGAGGTATAAAATGGTACTGTATTGGTGAAGCTGTCATTTGTATTCAGACGATTCGTGTGAAAAGGCTTCTGTCGTGATTATGGCCGTACAGACTTTGAAAGCGGTATGGTAATTGGAGCTAGATGCTTGGGAAATTCCATTTCTAAAGTCGTTAGCGAATACAGTATTCTGAGATTCACAGAGTCAAGAGTGGGCCGAGAATACCAAATTTCAGGTATTATCTGTCACCACGTGTAACACGCCCGGGAGTACTAATGGGGGTGGGGGACCCTTTAAACTGGTTGTCGTTCCTTGACCGTGTGCCCTGTCCACACCACGTACCTGATAATTCCGCGGCGGTCGTATTGTCCTTCTCCACACTGCCGTTGGCTTGCCTGAAATTATCTATCGAAATATGCAAGCGGGTTTATGGGAGCCACTCAACGTTGAAACACAACACTGTCCTATGTCTGGTATGAATATTTATATTCTGAGACGATATGGAAACCACAGGTTGTACTGTTGACACTCTACATCGCAGATGTTTATCCCAATTAACAATCTTGATGATTAACAGTGCAAAAGATCATTCGGACGAGCGTACGCGTAACCGACACGATGTGGGTGATATATGATGATGCGGAAGCCGAATCATCGAACGAAAGTACTTACGCTCGTCACACACACAGATATCTGGTAATTGTCCTCCGTGTCTCTAGTAATGATATTACACTGTTAGTAAAGCTAGTTTTTCGGTTCTCAGTTCTCACTTGTGCGAGCGTGTGCGTAACCGTCGCGTCCCGGCTGATTGTTGATAATGCGGAAACGCGATGATCGAATGCACGTCCTCACGCTCGCTACAAGATACTGGGACTTGACTGCACTATTTTATGGTAACTAATTTCTACTGATTCACTTCAGTTCATTCCGGGAGACCGAACACGGCGCGAATGATTGATACTGTGCGACACGCAATGAGAGGATACACAAATACGTTACCGGCGGCACTGCTCATTTTTAATTACATCTTGACGCACTTTCCTCTGAATTACTTCCATATTTAGTCACTTCACTGTAGTAGCACTTGTAGCAACACTTCAACCTGAATACTAACTACACTTCTTACATGCAGAGCTACACACTACACAACATAACAGTTTCGTGGTCCGTGCTCGACTCTATAGGCGCAGCTACCCTCAAAGATACTCCACAACTAAACAAACGATATGACAGTACACTTGGACCTCCCAGTAGCCGACGAACTTCACTTAACGACCGAGAGCAGCGGAGCTTGCGTGGAATTTTCAGTCTCAACAGACAAGCAAAACCGCGTGAAATAACCATAAAAATCAACGTGGGGCCTACGGTGAACGTATGTGTTAGCACAGTGCTGCGAAATATGGTGTCAGCGAGCTATGGCAGTAGACGACGGACACGAGTATCGTTGCTAACAGCACGACATCGAGTGCGCCGCTTCTCCAAGGCTCGTGACCATATATGTTGGACCCCAGAGCACTGGAAAACTGTCCACTGGTCAGATGAGTTGGTAAGAGCTGGTGGCAGGGTTCTAATGTGATGCAAACCGCATTAAGCCCTGAACCATAGTTTATAACAAGGCATCGCTCAAGCTTGTGATGGCTCTATACGCTTGTTCGCCCACTGCTTGCAAACTGCTCAGCAGTGTGGGATCCGTACCAGATAGTGTTGATAGAAGAGATAGAGAAGATCCAACGGAGAGCAGCGCGCTTCGTTACAGGATCATTTAGTAACCGCTTAAGCGTTACGGAGATGATAGATAAACTCCACTGGAAGACTCTGCAGGAGAGAGGCTCAGTAGCTCGGTACGGGTTTTTGTTGAAGTTTCGAGAACATACCTTCACCGAGGAGTCAAGCAGTATATTGCTCCCTCCTACGTATATCTCGCGAAGAGACCATGAGGATAAAATAAGAGAGATTAGAGGCCACACAGAGGCATACCGACAATCCTTCTTTCCCCGAACAATACGAGACTGGAATAGAAGGGAGAACCGATAGAGGTACTCAAGGTACCCTCCGCCACACAACGTCAGGTGGCTTGCGGAGGATGGATGTAGATGTACATGGTGTGTCGTGTGTTTACATGAAACGAAAGGGGTTCCTCTGGTTCGACTGAACCGATCATACTTGGAGATAACTTACGGCCATTCATGGTCTTCATGTTCCCAAACAAAGGTACAGCATGTCACTGTGCGACAGCTGTTCACGGTTGGTTCGAGTGAATAATTTGGCCACCAAGATCGCCCAACATAAGTCCTATCGAACATTTATGGGACATAATCGAAAGGTCAGGTCGTGCACAGAATCATGCACCAGCAACACTTACGCAATAATTGACGGGCCCGCATCTCGTGGTCGTGCGGTAGCGTTCTCGCTTCCCACGCACGGGTTCCCGGGTTCGATTCCCGGCGGGGTCAGGGATTTTCTCTGCCTCGTGATGGCTGGGTGTTGTGTGATGTCCTTAGGTTAGTTAGGTTTAAGTATTTGTAACTTCTAGGGGACTGTTGACCATAGATTTTAAGTCCCATAGTGCTCAGAGCCATTTGAACCAATAATTGACGGCTACAGAGGCAGTATGTATCAATATTTCTGTAAGGACCTTCCAACATCTTGTTGAGACCATGGAAGGTCGAGTTGCTACTCTACACCTGGCAAAAGGAGGCCCGACACAATGTTATGAGGTATCCCATGACCTTTGTCAGCTCTCTGTGTGTTTGGTTCAAAGTGGCTCTGAGCATTATGGGACTTAACTTCTGCGGTCATCAGTCCCCTATAACTTAGAACTACTTAAACCTAACCAACCTAAGGACATAACACACAGCCATGCCCGAGGCAGGAATCAAACCTGCCACCGTAACGGTAACGCGGTTCCAGACTGTAGCGCCTAGAACCGTTCGACCACTTCGGACGGCTCTGTATGTTTGGGTTTGAGATAAATCCACCTGAGTCTTTCTCTCTTAAGCTTGCTTACCTTTACTTGGACTACGTCTAGTTAATCTCGTTGCTGCTGACTGGCTCCGCGCGTTAGCCGTGCACTCTTGGACGTCTTGTGACGGTTCGTGGGGCTCCTCCCGTCAGAGATTCTAGTCCTCCCTCAGTCATGGGTGTGTGTGTTGTCCTTAGCGTAAGTTAGTTTAAGTTAGATTAAGTAGTGCGTAAGCCTATGGACCGATGACCACAGCAGTTTGGTCCCATAGTCCTTACCACAAAGTTCAAAAAATTTTCGAGGCTGCACTAATTGCTCTCTGTTGTACCACTATTTACCAGAGCGTTTACCACACAGTAGCACACCTTTCTGGTTCCCATGGTGGAAATATCCCTGTCCCAATCATAAACAGGAAGACCCAATCCTGTAACATTCCTAAAGGCGCCGATCGCAGGCTGAATGGCCATGAGAACCGCTCGTCAACTATAGGAGCGACCTATTCGACTGTGCGTGTACACTGCCGGGTGCTTGGAAGGTTCGATCAGCCTTTAGTGGCGGAGTGTGTGCTGGCAGATAGCGGTCGGGCTAACACGTAGCGGCTCGCAGGTGGTATCGACGCACCCGTATCATGACCCGACGATGTCCACTCATAAATGAAACCGGCGCATACGTCTCCAAGCCGGGTTACTTGCCCAGATTAAGTTTACCATCTCAAGTGATTTGTGATCAGCGTTCCTCGACATAAATCTTTAGCATCCAGCAGATCCCCAATGACCGTCTGCTTGGAAAGTTTGTTCTGTGATGCTGTTATTTTGTTCAAGTTGCTAACAACATCAATCCTCACATTGAAGTTATTCTTGGAAATTTGCAGGTTCGCTCGAAGATGCTGAGTGCTCTGATGCTGCAATGAGAGATCCCACCATCAAATGTGACTGCGTCGCAAGAGGAATCGGCAGCGAACAAGACCGTGAGGAGTGTCTCAGAAAAGGCAAGATCTTTTAGCCTTATGCTGTCTGTTATCTTCAGATATCCACTTGAAAGCTGAGAAACGTTGCATGAGTTGTGGTACTTCGAAAGCAAACATTTCGATTGCGGAGGTATTTACGACTTGGGGATGTTTTGTAAAGTAGAAAATCTCTCAGTCCTCCAATTCAGTGTTTTTTGTGTCTCCACACCGACAACAAAACATAAAAAGCTATAACATAAAACTGACAGTTATTTATTGCAATTGTCTACGCCTTCCTTGTGTTAACTTTTGCAAGACGCCACAGGGTAAGGTTCTAGCCGACCTGTTTTGTCACTGACATGTACTAAACATCCCCCCTCAAGGTGCAAGTCCCGCACTATGACCCATGTGTATGTAAAAGAATTGCGTTCACGGAAACAGAAGGAAACGGTTGGCTCTAACACGTGAACAGTTCTTGTGTGTCCAGATTAAACGCTAGTAATTACTAAGTAGTAATGGGAACTATCAGACACTTAACGTAACAAGGGTACAACTTATTCGCATTTATTTTTATGAATTCAGTGATTTCTCTGAACAGACGAGAGTAAAATACCCATCACGGAAGAATGAGTGTGTATACACATACGAAAGTATAATAATTGTTGATCTTCAGAGACAATGGACTGGAAAAGTTCTCATAAAATATACCGCACAAACAAGAAATCGTGTTAACTGACTTCTAATCCGCGGAAGTGAAGTGTTGGTGATGACTTCATCGGAAGGTTGGTGCCTAAAGAGAAACAGAGCCTCAGTGAATCAAATAATGGCCTAAAGGTCATCACACAGTAACTGACTGGTCAATATGAATCAATACGCCTATCAACCAATACGAATTCCATACACTCTGACTGCAACACATCATTTGCTTGAGGCCATGTGTGGTGTGATGACAGGCTGGGTCATACGCTAGCATGGCGTGACCCATCTAATCATGAATTGCCTTCTCCTCTCGCTGTGAAGGAGACTATTGTCTGCGCCTCCTGACGAACAAGCGCGTCTGCTGTAGCTCCTGGAGAAGAAGTGCTTACTACGGCTCTCAGAGAGTTTCTCATACTTTACTCTCCTACTCCTTTTCAGTGTGAGCTCACTAAAAGTGTCATTTTGACCAATCTGAGACAGTGTAGCTAATTTCGCCAAACTGGAACCGCCTGCTAATTCCGTTCTGGACGGTTCTGCGTCGATTCTTTTACAACACTCCGATCACTGACCTATCCAAACTGCTCTTACCAGCAACTTGTCACCGCTGCCCCGACAGACATTGAAGTTCGCAAAGATTCCGAGCTCCGATCTGTCAAACGGCATCCCGCCAAACACTTTCTCTAACTTCGTCTTCTCAGTGTTTACGCTCATGGCGACAGCAGTCCGCCGGAATTAGACAAAGGACTCGCTTGTGGAGGCACCCCACGGTTACTGCAAGTACTGCGATGTTATCGCACTGGACACGCCATTAGCGTGGGTTATCTGTCGTGTGCAGAAACCTATTCACCCACTGGAGAGGATAAGGCAAATCCGCTGAACTCATCACGCAAATACATTCCTTCCTGAGCGACGTCAATTCTGTCAAAGACACAAGCCATCGTCTGCCGCTGTGAATGCGACAGCAGGCGCCGCTGATAGGAGTTTTGTGGCCGGCGCTATCAACCCCTCTCCCCATTTACCACCCCCCCCCTCCCCCCCAGAGGGCGTCCATTAAACCAGCTAGTATGCTTAAGGCAAGCCAAGGCCAGCAAAAATTATTACTGTGACTACAAATTATTAGGCTGACTATAAGATTGAATTGGTTCAAATGGCTCTGTCAAGGGAACCTCCCCATCGCACCCCTCCTCAGATTTAGTTATAAGTTGGCACAGTGGATAGTCCTTGAAAAACTGAACACAGATCAATCGAGAAAACAGGAAGAAGTTGTCTGTAACTATGAAAAAAATAAGCAAAATATACAAACTGAGTAGTCCATGCGAAAGATAGGTAACGTTATTTTCAGACAATTTTCAGCTCAGGCCGGCCGCGGTGGTATCGCGGTTCTAGGCGCGCAGTCCGGAACCGCGCGACTGCTACGGTCGCAGTTTCGAATCCTGCCTCGGGCATGGATGTGTGTCATGTCCTTAGGTTAGTTAGGTTTAAGTAGTTCTAAGTTCTAGGGGACTGATGACCACAGCTGTTAAGTCCCATAGTGCTCAGAGCCATTTGAACCATTTTTTTCAGCTCAGGCACTCACACATAATCAACGTCCCTCTCCAAAATTCTAGGACATGTTCGGAATTGCTTGGACATTTGCAGGATTTGACGGTCTACACACGTAAAAATTTGAAAACGTTAAAAACATATGTTATGACAGAACACAGGGAATACTGTGCGACTTTGAAACTGTTGCAGTCATTTGCTGCAGTTTATGTGAGAAACTCTTATGTTTTCATCACGTTTTTGGGAGTGACTATCACATCCATAAGAAAACCTAAATCGGACAAGGTAGAGGAATCTTTATACCTAAGTGCACAAGTTAGGTGGGTCGACAACATATTCCTATCATGTGACGCATATGCCGTCACCAGTGTCGTATAGAATATATCAGACGTGTTTTCCTGTGGAGGAATCGGTTGACCTATGACCTTGCTATCAGATGTTTTCAGTTCCCATTGGAGAGACACGTCCTTCGTCTACTAATCGCACGGTTTTGCGGTGCGGTCGCAAAACACAGACACTAAACTTATTACAGTGAACAGAGACGTCCGTGAACGAACGCACAGATCATAACTTTGCGAAATTAAGAAACTAAACTTTTCACTCAAGGGAAGACTTGAACCAAGAACCTCTCGTTCCGGAGCTGCTCACTCTAACCACGGGACCACGGCACTCCGGAACTAACACTATCCTCGATGTTGCCTATCTTGCGCGTGGACTACAAAGTTTGTATATTTTGCTTATTTTTTCATAGTCCCACACAACTTCTTCCTGTTTTCTCGATTGATCTGTGTTCAGTTTCTCAAGGCCTATCCACTATGCCAACTTATAACTAAATGTGAGGGGGTTGCGATGGGGAGGTTCCCTTGTGAGTACTATGGGACTTAACTTCTGAGGTTATCAGTCCCTTAGAACTTAGAACTAATTAAACCTAGCTAACCTAAGGACATCCCACACATCCATGGCCGAAGCAGGATTCGAACCTGTGACCGTAGCGGTCGCGCGGTTACAAACGATAACGCCTAGGACCGCTCGGCCACTGCGGCTGGCTCAAGGTTGAATTAACCATGTGTTTTAGAATTAACGGAAGTTAAAGAAAATCGCCTAGAGTCAACACCCACTCTCACGCGTAATACCGCTGTTTTGCATATACATGGGGTTTTGATGATTAATCAGACCCATCTTATCGATGGATTAAGTGTAAAAGGGAGAATGAAACACGAGGCTACCTACAACCTTTTTCACGTTTCTACATGTAAATTTGCACTCCGCAAGCCGTCTAATGATTTGTGGGACTCACATTTGCGACGGCAGCAGTTCAAATGTCTGTCTAGGCGTAAAGACTTACGCTTTCCGTTGTTTCCCTAAACTGCTCCTGGGGAATGCCAGGATAGGTGTTTTGGAAAGTGCGCGTCCGATTTCCTTCCCTATCGTTTTCTTATCCAAACTTGTGGTCTGTCTCTAATTATTGCATTTTCGGTGTGACACTAAACTCTAACCATCCACCTTCTCCTTTATGATTTGTGGTGAAGGCTACAGTGCCTACAGCTATCTTTTCTCGCTTTTCAGGTTCCATTCGCGAAGGGGCCATGGAAAGAAATATTGTTGGTAAGCCTCTGTGCAATTTCTAATCTGTCTTATTTTACCTTCACTCTTTTCGCGATGCAGGGTGTTACTTTGAGGAAACATTCATCACACAAAAAAAATAGAAAATATGTTATGTGGACATGCGTCAGGGAACGCTTACTTTCCATGTTAGAGCTCATTTTATTACTTCTCATCAAATCACATTAATCGTGGAATGGAAACACACAGCAACAGAACGTAACAGCGTGACTTCAAACACTTTGTTACAGGAAATGTTCAAAATTTCCTCCGTTAGCGAGGATACATGCATCCACCCTTCGTCGCATGGAATCCATGATTCGCTGATGCAGCCCTGGAGAATGGCGTATTATATCACAGCCGTCCATAATACGAGCACGAAGAGTCTCTACATTTGGTACCGGGGTTGTGTAGACAAGAGCTTTCAAATGCCCCCATAAATGAAAGTCAAGAGGGTTGAGGTCAGGAGAGCGTGGAGGCCATGGAATTGGTCCGCCTCTACCAATCCATCGGTCACCGAATCTGTTGTTGAGAAGCGTACGAACACATTGACTGAAATGTGCAGAAGCTCCATCGTGTATGAACCACATGTTGTGTCGTACTTGTAAGGGCATATGTTCTAGCAGCACAGGCAGAGTATACCGTATGAAATCATGATAACGTGCTCCATTGAGCGTAGGTGGAAGAACGAAACTAAAATGAGCTCTGACATGGAAATTAAGCGTTTCCGGACACATGTCCACGTAACAACTTTTCCTTATTTGTGTATAAGGAATGTTTCCTGAAAGTTTGGCCGTTCCTTTTTGTAACACCCTGTATAAACGTAGCATTTTAGGCACGGTGTTTGTTCTTTCGGACATGCCCAAAGGAACAGACTCTGGGTGAGATGCGCAACTGTGATACATATTAGCTACACCGAAGGTGCAGGGCGGAGAAAAAAAAGGAAACGGAAGGAACTAGTGATACAGGATACACCAGCACTTTATGCGGAATCGGTGGCGACTAGTGAAACTGTGTGCCAGACTGAGGCGCGAACGTGGAATCTCTTGCATACTACCACAGTTTTGTTAACCACTGCGCCACCCGGACACAAGAGATCACCGCAAATGCACGGACTATCTCGGCACTCGCTCCGGCCGACTTAAGCTCTCAATTAGCGCCATCCTTCCGCCGTTCCCGTCCACGTACTCCATCCTCTCTCATTTTGCGTTGCCCCTAGAGGTATAACGTAAATGTGCATTCGGACTGAAGGTTGTGGACTCATTGCCCATCTAGACGAATCGATTATATGAATATGTGGCGTCTGTCGTTCCGGACATGTCGGAAAGAACAGTCACCGCGCATTCATAAATCGCCCTCCTGCGGGAATCTAACATTAGAAAGAACGGAAAAAATGGACAGGGACTTCTAACAGGTGACACAAGGTAAAAGAAAGGCGTTTTTAGTTGCAACGGAATCTTCCCACGAAATTCCAATCACCAACTTTCTCCTCCGAATGCGAAAATATTTAGTTGATACCGACCTACATAGGGTGGAACAATCACCATGATAAAATAAGGGAAATCAGAGCTCGTACAGAAGGATATAGGTGTTTATTCTTTCCACGCGGTGTACGAGATTGGAATAGTAGAGAATTGTGAAAGTGGTTCAATGAACCCTCTGGCAGGCACTTAAATGTGATTTGCAGAGTATCCATGTAGATGTAGATGTAGCTGTAGGGGGCATGCCGAGGAAGACCGCACATCAGCCGTAAACACTGGTTAACGCAACAGCTGATCAAGCAGAAGAGCACAGGTTTACTCGTCGCCACTGATTCCGCCTTAAGTTCTCACGCAACTGATGTGATTAGTTCCTTTGTTTTCTGTCCCTTCCATCTTCAGCTTACACAGTATATACGTAGGAGGAAGTCCTAACTTGATTGATTCTTCTACGAGTGCACGTTATCGGAATTTTAATGATAAACGATACCATGATGCCTATCGCACTGTTAAAGCGTTTTCGCAAAGTTATTTGAACAAACACATGTTACTCTGGCGCTTACTAAATGAACCTGTGAGAAACAGTTGTAACTCCCTTTCACGTGAAAGGTAAATTGTTATAATTTTACTGAGATGTAATGATTCATGATAGGAGTCATCCTGAACGCAGTTATTGTATTTAGAGCCGTGCTGAAAATTTCCTTTAAGAGACTAAAAGTAACCTCCGTGAACTGGTTTTATTATTATTATTATTATTATTCATTTAATTTCTGCTTTGATTTAATTACTATTATTATTACTGATTCAAGGAATTAGTTCTTTAGTATTCAGTCTCTCTAAGAAACATGTTTACATCTTTGAAGTGAATAAATAATCAAACAGATTTCACTAGACGACGTTTATGTTCAGGGTATTGAGCATTGTAGACTAGAGATCTGTCGCTGCACGCTGACAGTAAGTACTCGATGTCTCTGCCGGTCGTCCAACTGCGTGCTGTATCTGTAGGAATCTTAGTCAAAATTAACTACGGTCCAATTCTTTTTTCTATGGAAGCCTACCCGTCAAAGTGGATTTGTTTAAATGACCGTACAGACTTTGTAGGTTCGAGCTTCCACAGTCCAGAGATATGTAGTATTTGAAAATGTGAAACCAGAAGATGGAGAATAAAATGCGTAATACACACATTGTTTATGCTGCCAAGAAATTAGTTTATTGGCTTATTATTCACGCACTATATCTGGAAATTCCTTTCTATTAAAGATGGCGGTCTCGCAAAAGCGATTTCGCTCTTAAGCCGTTTTACATTCGTCCATACTCATTACGATCAGAAGCTAGACAACAGTTAACATCGAACCAAAGCTCTCTTAGTTCAAGGAATAGAGAGAGCGTCAGCGAACTGCGCTCGTACAGATTGTACCATGACGAGCAATTTTCGAGTATTAGTCGAAATAGCAATTTGGAGACTCGCTATTCCTAGAATGACATGTGCAATGACGAGTGTGGACGCGGGAGAGCAAGACCGGAAACCAACGATAAGTCGAGAAGTCATTAATGATTGCCAATTAAGATGACAGATTGCCAACGTTGTGACGAGGAAGTAACAATTACTCTATCTATAATTTGGTTATCAGTTTTATTTTGAAATAGCTAAAGATTCAACGGCGAATTAAAGCACCTTAATAATTAAAGAAACGAAAGAAGCCTTCTAATTATAATTTCCTACATACACAGGAACCGAAATGGCTCTGGAAGCACGCACGAACATAGAAACGTTCGTTGTGCGAATGACCGAAGCTGAGCCAGTTTGGGAAACCTCTCTTGCAAAGTACCAGTTCTATGGCCCAGCAGGCGGCAGATAAAAAATGATTCAAATGGCTCTGAGCACTATGGGATTTAACTTCTAAGATTATCAGCCCCATATAACTTAGAACTACTTAAACCTAACTAACCTAAAGACATCACACACATCCATGCCTGAGGCAGGATTCGAACCTGCGACCGTAGCGGTCGCGCGGTTCCAGACTGTAGCGCCTAGAAGCGCTCGGCCACACCGGCCGGAGGCGGTAAATAGTCAATGGCTCTGAGGACCCAGCGAGTTGGTATCTAAACTACTTTTTTTCAGCCGAAGGCATACTAGTGTGAGCTGCGACCAGCTAACAAAAGCCATGAGCGTCGCCGCTCCAGCCCATATCTGGAAACTCTTATTCGTTCGTTGATAGTGAATATTTCGCGATGCTACTGGTGAGCAGCAGATCCGGCCATGCAGTAAGGTTCACAGAAGTCTACCACCCCCCTTCCGTTGCCAAAACCTAGTTCTCATATTTCAGTAATCTCTCACCGAAGTGTTCTCAGTGAAACTTGTGTAGTTATAGGTGAATGTTATTTTCATATGTCGCTACGTGAATGTCAGTGGAGTCTGCCCTCAGTTAAGAGTTTTTTGTTCTGTGCTAACTTCAAAATACATCTCTTTGTGTTGGTTTTTAAATCTTTTATTTGTACTGCGATTTATGATACCTGTCCCAAGTATCCATTCCAATCAATGACTCTCTGCAAATAGCCCATACCTTTTCACGGCCTGACACTGGGTAGGATAATGATTTGAGACCCCGATGGCTTATCAATATGTATCTCGCCCATTAACTGGGGCAAGTTCTTTTCATCAGGCCGCCTGAGAAAAGAAAACTATGACAGTCGGTTTAGGTCTGGTACTGCAGTGGATTTGCGACACTTGTGCGGGATTCTTTGAATGAATCTCACTCGGGCATCTGCCTTACCTACCATTATTTTTATGTGGTCATGTTTCCTTAAATCATTCTCCACACAAAGTCCCAGATATCTAATAGATGTTGGTATTTACATGACTGTTTTACAATAATGTAACCACAAAAGATCAGAGCTAATCAGCGATCCTCAAATTTTATCAATAGATGTGAGTATACAGCTATCAGTATCTAAAGCTTGTTAACAGAGTGCTGCAATGATAAAACGTTAGCAACATAGACGTTTTGAAACCCGGCGTTCATATTATTTTCCACATCTGTCACTTTTCGTTGACGTTTATGGGTGAAATGAAACAAGGTAGTACCTAAGCTAATAAAAATATCAGCTTGACTGAGGAGGTAAGGCGGTGTAGGGGAGACATGTTCAATGTAGGCTTTAAAAGGTGTGCAAAAACCATTACACCCGCACTTAACGACAGAATATGTCCTCTCCAGCATTTTACTCCAAGACTTTCGGTCTTCGGATACCTAGGATACGATTCCAATGTCAATAAAGACATAACAAAGAAACAATTAATTTATATCAATTACTGGAAAGCTAAATACTTTCAGAAGAACAAAACATGTAAAGAAGTTAGTAGAAGTAGTACTGGATGAGTCAAACTTCCTTAACAAAACCGAAACTTTTTGTGTACTAAAAGAGAAGCCTGGAGCCAGGGATGATTATGTTATGGTTGGCAGGAGAGCCAACACCGTGTTACTAGAGGAGGCCGAAATACACGCGTTTTAGCTCACGCAGGCTGGCGTGAGGTCTGGAACAGGACAAGGAAATTAGCATTTAGAAAAACGGACGTAGCTGGTGGAATACTTAACTTTAATCCATTAATGATGAACGTCGCTCTTGACGGTACATGATTCACAATATCAATAGTAACTGAATATGGCGCATTGCTAGGTCATAGCAAATGACGTAGCTGAAGGCTATGCTAAACTATCGTCTCGGCAAATGAGAGCTTATTTTGTCAGTGAACCATAGCTATCAAAGTCGGTTGTACAACTGGGGCGAGAACTACGAAGTCTCTCTAAATCTGCGTGTGGCGGCGCTCGGTCTGCAATCACTGATAGTGGGGACACGCGGGTCCGACGTATACTACCGGACCGCGGCCGATTTAAAGGCTACCACCTAGCAAGTGTGGTGTCTGGCGGTGACACCACAGATTATACATCAGAAGTGCACTGCATCAAAAATAACGTTTCATTGAGGTGGGTATGCTGGGCAAGATGAGACAAGAAGCTGAGCCATATACGTAGTAATGCAGTCGGTGAATACGACAGTGAGTATATTCCTTCGAAGGATGTGAGCCGGAGCTACCTGGTAATGTAACTGGTTAATAGATAGTTTGCAGGAGGCTGACTATCATCTTAGCTAAAGAAACTAAAGAAGTAACAAAACATAGGGAAAGAATCCTTGAGATTGTATGAGAGTAAAGAACACATTACTTAGTAAAGTTCTCCATCTGGTTTTGGGAACCCCTGAAAACAATAGCAGTCTACTGCAAGGAAAGGTTTCAACTTAAATTTGAATGCTTGGGTTTGACCACTCGTTTTGTCAGTTCTGCAGGAAACCTATTCAAAGTGAAGCCTTTCTGATCAATGTTACACTCTTAGACAAAGACGCAACACAAAATAGTTATCCAAATGGGAGGTACACACCCAAACAAATGATTACAATTTCAGAAAAACTGGATCATTAATTCAAGGGAAGGAGTTTCACAAATTGAACAAGACAATAGAACTTTGGTCCATCAATGGCCCTTATGCAATGGGTCCGACACCACTGCAAGCGGGCATGCTGGTCTACAGAGGTCAATGGTAGTCGGTGAAATTGACGCCATTAGCTCAGCCAATGTTGTGGAGAAACGTATGGACAGTGAAACGTAAACGAAAAATCTTCCGTGGTCAGCCGACGGATAGTTAAGGGAACCAGTAGCTGAGAAGGGAGTGACAGTAACTTGTAGGCATTCTCACACTTTCTTGTTGTTTTCTTTTGATACTTAAAGAAAGTATGAAAGGAAAACTGAAAAAAATGAGAAAGAGGTTTTCTCTAGATGCTTGTCGGTTGCATCGTATAATTGTGTGATGGGTTCCCACATTAACTTAATACATATAGTATTCTTGTCGGCCACACTGATTCATTTATTCAAAGATACGTTCAACCGATTTCCAGCTCGCGAAATAACTCATGACTACCACCAAAGTGTGCAGAAATTGGTCTCACCAAAGGAGCCAAGGAAGAAAAGTATATACGAAAGTATATCCGCCGCCTTGCAGTTCTTTTACAAAGTATACAATAATAACATAATAGTTCCAAAATGTTGAAATTAGTGATTTTTTCCAGTCTACATCACTGCTACAGGAAGCAGATCTAGGCTTTAGAGTGGAATGAGTGGTATATTGTCTTACCTCGTGTTTTGCCCATTAAGAACGATGCATTTTAAGAATTGACCACTTGTTTCTTCTTGCGGTTTTATTTAGTTTACATGTCTTAGATAAATTCTGTTCATTTGTAGATAGTGGTTTTCAGCTTACAGAAAATCATAGATAAGTTGTTTCACATCTCACAATCTTATTGTGGGATTACACTGAAAAGATACAAACATTTCTGAAACAAATATACTTTGAAGTAAAATTACAGATATACAATAATAAAGATGTATTTTAACGCTCCTAGAAGAGGTCACCAGTTTAGTTCTCGCTTTTTGCTGCAGGACTTAAACTGACGAAACGTCCAAACTTTCAAGTTTTACGAGAATCAAAATGTTGCTCTCTCTCTCTCGAAATAACTGGCTTGGCTTCGTATTTTCGCAAGCGTATAGGATTGGAATATCCTTAGCGCCTGTTTTATTCGCACTGAGCAATCGAATTGCGAGATTATAATGGCACGTAAGTTGTAAATAATTTACAATTCGTATTTACGTCGCCGAGATGGCTGCAATGGCGGAGAAACAGAAATCGTCGAAGTCGGCGGTTTCCATTATACAACAATGTTAACCTACACTTCTTCTTGGAAACTTGTAACAGTCATATTAATTTTAAAAAATGTTCAAATGTGTGCGAATTCCTACGGGACTTAACTGCTAAGGTCATCAGTCCCTAAGCTTACACACTACTTAATCTAAATTATCCTAAGGACAAACACACACACCCATGCCCGTGGAAGGACTCGAACCTCCGCCGGGACCAGCCGCACAGTCCATGAGTGCAGCGCCTTAGACCACTCGGCTAATCACGCACGGCAAACATATTGATAAGTTTAGTGATATTAAATAATAGACTTTGAGTCAATGCTTTAACGAAATTAAGTAATTATTCTCACTTAAAGCAGTATATATTAATACGCGTATGTGAATAGATCAAGGTCACCAGGAGGAAAGGTAATGAAGGAAGTGACAAAAGAAATTTGTCAGACAAATGGCGGATATTGCTTTACGTAGTTAACTTAGTTATTAATCCGATTAAACATTACGACTCTATGTTTCATGTAGATCAGTCTTCTCTTTATGACACATAGCACACTTTGTAGTAAAACCATTATATTTACTCTAAAAATAGCTCTGCTGAAAGAGAACAAAAGAGAGAATTTCACTATCACGTCGTTATAGCCTACAGTTTCTTTAAGCATTTAATGGTGCTCTGTTGTAACAGGTAATTGGCTCGTCGTTTTTGCCGCTCGAACTTGGATATTCTTGTATCTTGTGCTTAAGCCAAGATACTATGACTATTCCACCTAAATCCTGTAAATTGACAGAGACTGTGTTTAGATCATGGCAGTGGATCATTAGCTACGTTCTCAATTTTGAATTGATTAGGTTTTCAAGTGTGTATATACTGACTTTAGTAAAGGACGGCTTTGCCTTCGCAACAGACGGCGACTGCAATGTGACCAATACTTAACAGCTCGCTTCCACTTAGGCCTGTTGGAACCTGGCCATCTGCCTTGTGGATTATATACGACTTAGGAACGCTTGTCTGCTCAAGGCTCACTTGATCTTTCGAAAGGACACACTTTCTTCGAGAATGCTCTAATTTTTTGTGCGTTGTGCTATTAATGTGGTCTGCAGTTAATGGCAAAATAAAGTAGTTGCAAATGGTGCCTTGTCACGCAGAATACAATTCAGACAAGTACTCCCACAATGAATAAAGAGTTCTCGGTTTTCAGGCTGCATCATTTCGAATAAAACCTTTCGATGGCTCTCCCCGCCATCATCGTCAGGAATAAAAAGTCCGGTCTGCCATAGTTTTCCTGATAGTATAGACATGACTGCAGCTTCTGGCACCAGTCAGAGAGGGCCGAAACGACGTGTGCGTGCAAGGCGAGTTGTGCAGCTCACAGCAGTTCCAGACGTTCTCTGGACTGGGCTCACGAGGAATACGGGCCCCACTACCAACTTGTGACGTCACACTAGTTCGCTAGTCCATCACACTTCATGAACGTTGTGCTTCATGCGGGTTCCACGGGAGAATCGGTATGTAACTGAAAAGTAACACAATGAAGGTCGTAACTGTCTCGTTTGCTGTCGAGAGCTTGCATGCATTTTAATGTGGAGTCAGGAATTATTAATTTCATCTGAAATAGTTAATCGCTCCCCTCCGGAGATGGTTGCTGGCAATCATAACACCTGCCGTGTCACGTGCTGTGACGTGCGCCCCACTTCTGTCCTTCCAGTGGGCCTCGACTGCGGGACTAGTGACGTCACGTGGAGCGAGGAGATGGTGCCATATTTGAAATCGCCAGTCTTGCCTCCCTGCGAATACTAAGCACCCCTCTTTGCTTTCTTTTGATATTTACCATACACTTTAGCTTCCTCAGACAATAACACTATGGAGCGATTTGCAAACTTTACTACGTCTGGAACCCAGTGCATTTTCACCAAATGTTATTACGATTGTACTAAGAATATTTTTTACAGAAACACTGGAAGTGTCCCCGTGGTTTCGTTACACTGGTCCTAAAGTAGCAGTAACTTTAGAGTTCCACATACTTAATGTTACTAAGGAATTAATCCATATTGAAGCCAACAGTGGCGACTTTATTTAAAATGTCATTCACCAGAAACAGAAAAAATACTTTGCGATGTACATACCGTGAATTAACTATTATGTATTAGATCAAGAGATCAATTTGAGCTACGGAACCCTGGCAAACTGCGCACTTTTTTGGCTTCGTTTTATTCACCTGAACCGTATTCACATTTCGATTTCGACTATGGTACTGCAACTCCGTCGATGGCATCAGCTGCATCCACCATCCCATGTCGTTCCTGTCTCTCGCTACATGGAAACTTCCGTTTTTTTATGTATTTTAGATGGATGGCCATATTTACCCTCCCCTGTTGATGGAATTAGTGGTAAGGGTTCAAAGTGCGTTCATAATTTATGCCCAGTTTTGGCCGTTAGCCGTGGTTTTTCGAACCTGTATGTATTGACCGTGATTTTGATGTATAACAATCAACCAATTCCTTCACATAGAAGAGGACAAGTACTATTGCATCTTTAGTGGTGAACACTTGACGGTTTTTTGTGCTGCGAGACTTACAGCAGGTTTATGCTGTTCGAAAAATTCCAGTCATTTAACGAGTTTCTGTTTAGATCTGTTACCCAACTAACTGCGTATAGACACGCACCATCACATCGGCTATCAATATGTGATATGGTTACCACACTTCTCTGCCTGGTTGCAAATTTTGTGACACACATCCTTCCCGTTGTGGCAAGGGCAGCTGCATGTTTTGGAAAAGAAAGCTTGTCACTGACTCCGCCATTTCTTTCTCCGTATTAGTTTTCATATATAATTTTCAATTTATATTGTTATATCTGGCGTAATATATAGGTGATGTAATGATCCACTCAGTAATCAGTTATAATCGTCACCGAAAGTATTGTCGTAGTGCAGATCCGACTGCGTACAAACAGAAAAGATATCCTGAATTTTATATCAGTTACAGAACTGAACTCTGATGTAAACTTGTCATGCCGTAACACAGGGAAAAATATTATAATTTTAAGAGACAGCAACAGTTACCTGTTATCTTCTGTTTTTAATAAATTATTAATAATATGTCTGTATTCTGTAGTATTGGCTTGACCTTCTGAACTAGACATCCTGCAATGCAGAGCATTATAGGACTCATTATTCTGTTCCATACAACATGCCATATACGGTTATATTCTGCCTGATTCCTTTTTGTAATGACAAGTTCTCTTTGCATTTTAATATCTGCTGAGTCCTCGGCGTTGCATAGGTATGCATTCACTCCAATCTTCTATTACTCCATCTCCTATTCCCCTCTCTCTCCATAAGCTCCTCCCCCCTCTCCGTCGATCTCCTCCTTCCCTATTTATGCCCATCCCCTCCACACCCACACTCTGTCCATATCCTCCTGCAACTCTCTGTGTCCTTCTCTTCCTCCCCCCTCTTTCTCAGCTTCTTCTCCCCCACTCTGTGTTCATCTCCCCCTCCTGTCCTCTCTGTCCATATCCTCCTTCTTCTTTTCTCCCTATATCTCCCACTATGGTCTTTCTCCCACCATCTCCCCTTCCCTCTGCCCATCTACTCCTCCTCCTTTCTCTGTCAGTCCCCTTCTCCTCCCAGTCTCTCGGCATCATAGACTGCCTCCTTCTCTGTCCATCTACTCCATCACCTTTCTCTGTTCATCTGCTACTCCCTCCTCTCTCTGGCCACCTCCTGCATGTCCTCTCCCTGTAAATGTCTTCCATCTCCACCTCCATCATTTCTCTGTCAATCGCCTGCTCTCCCCACTCCCCATTCTGCACCCAACTCCTCTTCTCTCTCCCTCTCCATCTGCTCCTCCTTCCTCCCTCTGTACATCTACTGCTCTCCCTATTCACTCTTCGTCTGCTCTACACTTTCTTAGTCCATCAACTCCACCCTCCTCTCTGTAGGTCTGCCCCTTCCCACATCTCTGATAATCAGCTCCACTCTTCTCTCTCTGTCCATCTCTGATCCCAGTCTCCCAGTCCATCTTCTCCTCCCATCTCTCACTGTCCACCTCCTCCTCTCACTTCTATCCTTCCATCTCCTTCTTTCCATTCCCCTAGTCGACATGCTCACACCACTCTCTCTGTCCATCTCTTTTTGCCACTTTTTTGTCCATCTTCTCCTGTTCCCTTTCTCCGTTCATCTGGTGGTCTCACATGTGACTATTTCTTCTCTTTCTCTTCTACATTCATCCCTCCCCCTATCTGTGCATCTTCCATGCTGCTCTGTCCATCTCCTCCTCTCTAGGTCCATCTCCTTCTCTCTATATACTTCCTTCACACCTCCATTAAATCTGTTTCCTCATCCCCACTCTATCTCCTCCTTTCATCTACCTCAGTCCCTCTCCAACAATCTGCTCCTTACCCCTCTGTCCAACTCATCCTCCGACATCTAAGCCGAATTTCTTCTCCTTCTTGTTACTCCTCCTCCTCCTCCTCCATCGCTCAGTCCATCCCTTTGTCCTTCTCCTGTCTGTCTGCCTCCTGGACACCACACACTTTATCTACCCAAATGTATCTTCCTGTACATCTACTGCTATCCCTCTTCTAGTCCATCCACTCCTCCCTCCTCTCTGTCACATATGCATCTCCACTCTATGTCCTTCAGTTCCTTCCCCCTCTTTCCATCTTATCCTCGGCCCTCCTTCTCCCACTCCTTGTGCACCCTCTGTTTGTCCATCTCCACTTAACCCTTATCTCTCTGTTCACATCCTCCTCCCCATACCTCTGACCATCTCGTATCTCTCTCTCTCTCTCTCTCTCTCTCTCTCTCTCTCTCTCTCTCTCTCTCTCTCTCTCTCTCTCTGTCCTACTCTCATCTCTCTATGTCGATCATCTCCTCCCCCATCTCCCAAGGTCTAACCACGGATCTGCAATTCTTCTTACCACGAGCTTCATATGCAATCATCACATATTTTGAGGGGTTCAACTCCTTCACTGAATGTCTGATGAATATCGAAATACAACTGTCGGTTCGCAGAGTTTCACTTGCAGAGGAAGTAGCAAGTTGAACTACATGACACATGTAAAAGGATCAAATTCCGAATGCCTTTTCCAGATTTGATGGACGGCATTATTCATACATTCATACATTCATACATTCGCATTATCTGTGCGTATACTATGCAGGTTGATTCGATGTAATTTGAGTTCTTGAAGTGCGTCTCTAATTATTGTTATAATATAGGCTGCATTACAATGCTCGAGGTGTGCTGGTTTCAAAGTTTTTTTTTTAATTATCTCATTTGTTGCAGCATTTGTCAGTCTAGAAAGCGGTGCTGCAGCTGTCTCGGGTTTCGTTAGTGCGACTGTGGCTTAATATGTCGGCATCACGCAGTAACAAAGTACAACGACAAAATCTACGATGTGATCCTGTGCCGTCACGTTCAACTCGTTCAACTCAGTCATCAAAATTTACTGTCTCGTGGCCATTCAGCGCGAAGTTTTTGTGTATACATTGACGTAAAAAAATATCACATTGAAAACAGCACTACAGGAATGAGTTGTATTGGAATGTTTTGTCACTTAGAGGTATTATGACCGAGAACGCATGAACTAAAGTCCAACACAATTTGATAAATTTATTAATTTCTGACGTATCAACATCAATTTGTTTCATCAATTTATTTCTGTTCTTAGAAACTTACACTTTGTGATGAAAAGGATCCAGATCCCCCCAAAAACATACGTTTATCATATTAGGTGCATTGTGGTGCCACATAATACCAGGTACTCCGCATCAGCGACCTTAGTAGTCATTAGACATAATGAGAGAGCAGAATGGGGCGCTCCGTGGAACTCAGGGACTTCGAACGCGGTAAGGTGATTAGATGTTACTTGTATCATACGTCTGTTAGACAAGATTTCTACACTCCTCAACATCCCTAGGTCGACTGTTTCCGATGTGATAGTGAAGTGGAAACATGAAGGGACAAGTACAACACAAAAGCGTACAGGCCGACCACGTCTGTTGACTGACAAAGAGACCGCCGACAGTTGAAGATGGTCGTAATGTGTAAAAGGCAGACATCTATGCAGACCACTATTACAGGAATTCCAAACTGCATCACGGTTTAGTACAAGTACTATGACAGCTAGGCAGGAGATAAGAAGACTTGGATTTAATGGTCGAGCGGCTGCTCATTAGCCACACATCACGCCGGTAAATGCCAACGACGCCTCGCTTGGTGTAAGGAGCGTAAATATTGGACGATTTAACAGTGGAGAAACGTTGTGTGGAGTTACGAAACACGGTACACAACGTGGCAGTTCAACGGCAGGATGCGGGTATGGCGAATGCCCGGTGAATGTCATGTGCCAACGTGTGTAGTGTCACAGCAAAATTCGGATGCGGTGGTGTTATGGTGTGGTCGTCTTTTCCATGGAGGGGCTTGCACCACTTGTTGTTTTTCGTGGCACTATCACATCACATGCCTACACTGATGTTGTAAGCACGTTCTTGCTATTGAAGAGCAATTCGGGAATGGCGATTGCATCTTTCAGCACGATCGAGCACCTGTTCATAATGCACGGCCCGTGACAGAGTGGTTACACGACAATAACATCCCTGTAATGGACTGGCCTACACAGAGTCCTTACGTGAATCTTATAGAACACCTTTGGCGTGTTTTGGAACGCCGACTGCGTGCCAGGCCTCACCGACCGAAATCGATACCTCTCCTCCGTCCAGCACTTCGTGAAGACTGGGCTGCCATTCCCCAAGAAGCCTTTTAGCAACTAATTGAACGTATACCTACGAGAGTGGAAGCTGTCATCAAGGCTACGGATGGACCAACACCATACTGAATTCCAGTGTTACCGATGGAGGGTGCCAGGTGTCCGGATACTTTTGGTCACATAGTGTAGTATTGTAAAGTTAACGCTTTTGAGCTGATGGCTGTCAATGCCACCACTAAGGTATCTTCGTACAGAGCGCTTAAACTGTGTATGCATATTTGGTATTATAATTGTTTTGAGTAGTGTTGCCAGCTGCAGACTGTGCGAGGGTTGGAACTTCAATAGTGGCAACTATTTAATTGCACCCCGTACAAGATAGACACATGTTTCAAAGTTTTACTGACCTTCAAAGTAGTCACTATCATTGCGTATAAACCGTTTCCAGCGACGTGGAAGTTGTAGGATACTCTTAGCAGTGCCAGTTGTGTTGACAGCTAAATCGGCGCGGTCTACTGCTCGACGAATTTGTAGCATTTCTGAAGCGAGTGCCGTGAGTTGTTTCCTTCAGTTTATGAATCGAGTTGAACTCACGAATGTTTAAGTCAGGGGAGTTCAGTAGGTGGTATAGCACTTCGCAGCCCCATCAGTCAACCAAATCAGTAACAGCTGTCACTGTACTTCTGCTGCCTACTTTGATGGTCAGTAAATCTTTGAAATATGTATGTATTTTGTACGAGCTGTAAATAAATAGTAGCCAGTATTAAAGTTCCAACATTCGTGTGATTGTAGTATGTAACCGCACGTGTGCCTGTGTGTGTGTGTGTGTGTGTGTGTGTGTGTGTGTGTGTGTGTGTGTATGCGTAGTATCCATTTCATGCGTCTGACAGTGCAAAAGTGCTCACATATGAAAGACACCAACACACACAGTGAGTTGTAAAAGATTTGTATTCAGCAACTAAGAGCCAGAACCAGAAGTGTGTGCACCTTACACACACAGCAGAACAATATGTAAGTTAAGGGTTGTACATATGAATGGCAATATCTGGCAACAGATGATTCCTCAAATGTAAGGTGAAGCGTTTCTTAGAAAACGAAAATAGTATTTATTGAGTTCCAATGAATGACACGATCAAAATGTCGTTAACAATACTAAATAATGTCATAGACAAAACACGACATTAAAGATGGAGCTGTAGTATATTTTTGTACCAGACTAACAGAGTTTATGAGACACCATCACTGATATCACTATTTAATAAGTATGAAAAGAAACTAAAGAGCAGAATTACATTGGATTTGTGTATTTTAGCGATACGAATGCAGCCACCTGAATGGCGTGGTACTGGTGGCTAACGGCACTCTCCATTGAAAGTAGGGGTGCCTTCGACACAACCGGTACATAATATTTACATGACACTCGACATTAACCTACGTCCCCGAAACAATAAACCTGAGTGATATCAAATTTTCCTCAGCCCAAAAATATTTTGAATTTTAAGGCTGATATACCAAACGCCTGTTAATATTTACAACGAAAATTTTCTACCGGAACCATCCAGGTATTTGGAATGTTCCAGTCGGCTTTTTAATCAATTTCAACAGAATTTTTACAGGTAATATTTTATGACCCTATATATACAATATCTCATAAAAAGTAATGGGACATCGAGTAACGCACATTAATATGGGGTGTGTCCGCCGATCGGCTGTATGACAGCTTGAGCTCTGCTGGAGACATTTCCAGCGAGTTGTCTGCATGTCTGTGTAGGAATGGCAGCCCATTCTTCCTGAAGAGCCGAAACCAGACAAGATGTGGATGGGTGAGAGGCGAAGTCGACGTTCTACCTTTTCTCATATGTGTTTCACGGGTTTGAGGTCGGTCATTACATAAATGTTATTCTTCATTTATCATTGCCTCACACATGCCACTCTGTGAGAGAGTGCACTATCATGCTAATACAAACTACCATCAACTCCGAACTGTTCCTCTTCAGTACCAGTACACAAAGGAATACGAGGTGTTCATATCCTTCCACATTTACCGTTTTCTTAAGTGGTATAAGGGGACCAGATAGAAACTAGGAATAACTCTACCACTCCCTAACACCACCTCTTCACCGATGGCACTACACATGTTGGCAGATAACTTTCTCCATGCATCCGCCAATCCCGATCACTTCTATTGGATTACCACAGACATAGCGTGAGTCATCACTACCGATCACTCGTTTTAGTTATCCGCTGACCAGTGGGCCACATCAAAATCTAACCTGAAGGTCACTAATCAACCATATCCGCATGACGCATATTTTCGGCAACTTCGTGTGGTAAATTCAAGATCACTGTGTAGCCTGATACCAATCACATGTCCAGATAAAGCTCCCCCTCCCGCTACTCACGGCTACATGCCACTGTAAGACTCGCACACTCCCAAATCGATTTTTGTTTTCCTTTTGTGACGTCAGTCTTCTGACGTCTGATGCAGTTGGCCACAAATTCCTCTCCTGTGCCAATCTCTTCATCTCAGAGTAGCACTATGAGCCTACGTCCTTAGCCATTTGCTGGATATTTTCCAATTTTTGTCGTCCTCGACAGTTTTTACCCTGTACAACTCCCTCTCGTACCATGGAAGTTATTCCCTGATTTCTGAACAGATGTCCTATCATCCCATTCCTTCTTCCTGTCAGTATTTCCCACACATTCATTTCCTCTCCGATCCTGTCTAGAACCTTCTCACACAGTCCAACTAATTTCCAACATTC
Organism: Schistocerca gregaria; assembly: GCF_023897955.1. Lineage (NCBI taxonomy): Eukaryota > Metazoa > Arthropoda > Insecta > Orthoptera > Acrididae > Schistocerca > Schistocerca gregaria. Next base: position 428,400,697 of record NC_064927.1, read on the forward strand.
GTGTGTAGCACTTCTTCTCAAATACTTCGATTCTCTTGTGTTCCGGTTTTCCAACAGTCCATGTTTCACTACCATACTAAGTTGTGCTCCATAAACACATTCCCAGAACTTTCTTCTTCAAATTAAGGTATATGTTGGACGCTAGTAGAATTCTCTTGCCCAGGAATGCCCTGTTTGGCAGTCCTGGTCTGCTTTTAATGTCCTCCTTGATCCGTTCCGTCACGAGTTATTTTGCTTCTAAAGTAGCAGAATTCACTAAATTCATCCACTTCGTGACTATAAACCCTGATGCTATTTTCTCGCTGTTCTCATTTCTGTTACTTTTCATTATTTTCGTGCTTCTTAGATTTATTCTCAGTTCATATTTTGAACTAAGTAGACTGTTCATTCCATTCAGCCGATCCTGTAATTCTCCTTCATTTTCACTGAGGATGGCAATGTCATCAACGCATATCCTTTCGCCTACAATTTTAATTCCATCATTGTTTCTTCGATGTACAGGTTGAATAGTATGGACGAAAGACTGTCCTACACTCTTTTTAATTTAAGCACTTTGGTCTTGGTCCTCCACTCTTATTATTCGCTCTTGACTCTTGTACATGTTGAGTATTACTCTTCTCTCCCTTTAGTTTAGCCATAGTTTTCTCAGAATTTGGAACATCTTGTACCATTTGACATTGTCGGACGCTTTTTCCAGGTCGACAAATTCTATGAACGTGTCTCGCTTTTCTTTATTGTATCTCCCATTACCAACCTCAGCGTCAGAACTGCCTGTCTGCTGTTTTTCCTCTACCTAACGCGAAGCTGATCGTCATCTGACACATCTTCTGTTTTTTTCTCCATTTTTCTGTATATTATTTTGTCAGCAACTTTGATGCATAAGCTGTTAAGTTGATTGTGCGATAATTCTCGGACTTGACTGCTCTTGGAGTCTTCGGAAAGGTGTGGATGATATTTTTCCAAAAGTTAGATGGTATATTGCCAGATCCGTATATTCTACACACGAATGTGAGTAGCCGTTTCGTTACTACTTCTCACAATGATTTTACAAATTCTGATAGAATGGTACCTGTCCCGTCTGCCTTAATGGATCTTAAGCCTCGCAATGGTCTTTTAAATTTTGATTTTGACACTGAATCCCATATTTCTTCTATTTCGACTCCTGTTTCTTCTTATAACTCATCAGACAAGCATTACCACTCATAGACTCCTTCAGTAATCCCTTTCCACCTACCTACACTGCATTCAACAGTGGAATTCCCGCTGGTCCCGGCGGAGGTTCGGGTCCTCCCTCGGGCATGGGTGTGTGTGTTTGTCCTTAGGATAATTTAGGTTAAGTAGTGTGCAAGCTTAGGGACTGATGACCTTAGCAGTTAAGTTCCATACACATTTGAACATTTTTTTGGAATTCCTACTGTACTCTTAATGTTAACACCCTTGCTTTTTATTTTACTGAAGGTCTTGTTGACTTTCCTAAAGACTTAGTGAGTCCTACCAGCAACCATTTGGTTCTCGATTTCTTGACATTTTTCATCAAGCCATTTCGCTTTAGCTTCTCTGCATTCCCTGTCTACTTCATTTCTGTCACCTGTAATTCTGTGTTCCTGATTTTCCCCAAACGTTTTTGTACTTCCTTCTTTTATCGATCAAGTGAGGTATTGCTTCTGTTACCCACGGTTTCTTCGGAGTTACCTTCCTTTTACGTATGCGATTGCCATTTTTAGAGACGTCCGTTTTTCTTGGATTGAACTGCCTGCAGCTATTCTTTATTTCAGTATCTACTGCCTTAGAGAACTTCTAGCGTATTTCATACCTTAGTACCTCCGTATCTAACATCTTAGCGTATTTATTCTTCATGTCTAGTTTCTTAAACTTCAGCCTACTCTTTATTACCACTAAATTGCGAATTGAGTCTGTATCTGCTCCTGGGTACGCCTTACAATCCAGTATCTGATTTCGGAATCTCTGTCTGATCATGATGCAATCTATTAATGATGAAAAATCCGCATCGATTGCACAAACTACCTGTTGTTTACCTAGGTTCCAGCATGGGTAACCACGCCTTCTTCAGAACAAATAGAAAACAGCTTCTCTAAATAGGCATAGTCAAAGGCTAAAATCAACACCTACAGCGGCAAGACCAACCCGTTTTTTTTTTTTTTTTTTTTTTTTTTTTTTTTTTTTTTTTTTTTTTGCAAATACACGGTTCATATGTACCAAGTCAATAACATTACTTATCTCAACCCTGTTTGTGCTGCCTCGCCCCAGCCAACGTACAATGGTCCCAGGCTCTCCACCGAACGACCGAACGGAGCTACCGCAGGCTGCTCACATGCGCCGCTATTTATTGACTTCGTTCATATGTACCGTGTATTTGTAAAAAAAAATTATGGGGTCTTGCCGCTGTAGTTGTTGATTTTAGCCTTTTACCATGCCTATTTAGACAAGCTGTTTTATATTTGTTCTGAAGAAGGCTTGGTTACCTACGCTGAAACCTAGGTAAACACCAGGTAGTTTGTGCAATTGAGGCGGATTTTTCATAATTATTTGATACTTACGATTGCTGACGCACTGCAATGCTGAAAGTTTTTAAATTCTTACCAGCCGATGATTCAGTCTAACTGAAAGTTTCCCGTATCTCCAGGCCATTTCCAAGTGTACCTTCTCCTCCTGTGATTCTTGAATAGTGTATTCACTATTACTTGCTGAAATTTATTGCAGAAAGCAGTCGCATTCCTGCCTAATTCCTAATACCTAGCCTTCTTTGTACTCCTTCCCAACAACTACATTCGAATCCCCCATAACCACAGATTTTAGTCTCCCTTTACCTACTGAATTACCGATTCAGCATCCTCATATAATTTCTCTATCACTTCATCTTTAGCTTGTGACATCGGCGTGTACACCTGACCTATTTTTGTCGGTGTTGGTTTGCTATCAGCTCTGCCGAGAATAGTTCTGTCACTGAACTGTTCACAGTAACGCACTCTGTGTCCTACATTCCTATTGGTAATGAATCCTACTCCTAATAGACCATTTTCTGCTGCTTTTCGTATTACCCTACACTCATCTGACCAGAAATTCCTATCTTATTTTCATTTCACTGTACTAACTCCCACCATAACTAGATTGAGCCTTGCGTTTTCCTTTCAAGATTTTCTAGCTTCCCCACCAAGTTAAGGCTTCAGACATTTTTTGATTTACTTTTACTTTAAAACCTTGCCTCTTGCCAAATTTTGTGTTTCTAGGTCATGGGGCGTACCCTACAGTTTTTAATGAGAGAGTTTTCGTATATTAAAATATGTGACATAAGTGGGCGTATCTTTTGATTCTATTGACTTAGAGATTTAAATGTTTTACGCCGACATGGGACTGTAGACCTTAGTGTGAGACTCAGGTTTGAAGTTGATACGCTTACTATTTCCTAAGAGAATGGGGCCTTAACTGACGGACAGACTGACGGATAAAAAACGACTGAAATAGTTTTTTCGTGTGATGTAATCGCAATTTAACTATTTTCCTATAACCATTTACTTTTACTGTGAAACCTTGTTTTTTGTCAAATTGCATGATCCTAGCTCAACAACTATCCCATAGATTTTAGTCACTGAGTTTGCGAGTATGAAAATGCGTGACACAAATGGCCGTATGTTTCGATTCCATTGACAGAGTCGTAAACGTTTTCGCCGCCAAGGGATTGTAGATGTTAGTATGTGACATAAACTTCAGCTTGATGTTCCTATCCTTTCCTCCGAGAAAGGGGTCTTAAGAACTGACAAAAAATATCATTTTGTTGGTTGAGATAACAAATTAAGAGATTCCAATTTTTCCTTTAATTATACTATGGGACCTTGCTACATGCCAAATTTCATGATTCTTCATCAACGGGAAGAACCCTATAGCTTTAGATCAGTGACTTTGCGAGAGTCGAAAAAGGACAGAAATGGCGGTATCGTTGACTGCATTGACTTAGAAGCTTAAATGGTTTACACGTCAAGGGAACACAAATTTAAACTTGTTATCTCTAACTGTTCCTGAGGCGAAGGAGTCTTGACCGTCGTACAGAGAGTCAGACAGTAGATGGACTATAAAGCAAGCCCTAAGGGTTTCTGACCTACCTACCAAGGTACAGAACCCTAAAAATGGCGTTAAAAGTAAAGGTCACCCAACCGAAAAATGAAATTATGCTTCGCTCGGTGAAGGACCATCAACAATTGCAAATCCCTCGCGAGTGTAACCGCCAGGACAGCGGGAAAACACACCGCTGCAGCTCGCAACACTGTAAGGAAGTCATTAGATGATTAAGTCTGGGGCATAAAGATAAATCAGTGACAGTGGAAGACAGCCTCAGCGAGGCACATTTCGAATTCAGAAAACAAAATAGATCTGTCGAGTAGGTGACTTTAGGGAGACCATTTGAGATAAGGCTCAATCACAGTCTTATTAAAAGGGACCAGGGCTACCACTTAATTTCAACATGGAACTCTGCACTAGCAACTGAATGCCATGAATGCAACCAGGAGTTGACACTTCATGTGTCAGGGCAAGGCTGAATTATTTATTTGTTTATTTAAATAATTCACTCTCGCTTCAGACCTAAAATGTTGAATGCACGGAGAGTCGAACGGCGGCCTGCACCCCTCCCCCCTTCCCCACCACAAGGTCGCAAAACCTCACGCCTTTGGGAGCGGGGTGGGGGTAGGTTTGGGAAGAAGCATGCGGCGCTCACATACACAGGATGATTCAGCAGCCCCTACTGCTGGGTGTTATGCAGCCGGCAACGCTTTCAACTATTACACACAAGATTTTCATACTCGCTTGCTGTGCACTGACTATTAGCCCTACAGAATTTTTTTTCCTAGGGTACATTTTCCCTGCAGCCCAAAGTTCTCAAGTTATTTAAGAAAAACGCATTTAAAGGTCTTGTTTCACAAATAATTCGTAAACTGCGGCCTCTAACGAAAACACATGGCAGTACAGAATTTAACTAAATTAAATTTCCTACAAAAGCTCCTATTCGTTTCTCCTGCAGGACTAACCGTTTGCGCATAGTTAGCGAGAGAACATGAAAATCCTGGGGTCAGCTGAAGGATGAAATACAACCCCTCGGCTTTGGCTAATGACGTCACATTTTACTCATAGATATTAATGTCTTTATTTTCGAGCGATAGATAATAAATCGGTTATCATCTGTGACGTAGTGTCAACTGCCATACGGTATACGAATTTTACATTAGTCTGTTTTTTTCTCCTTCGCTAGCGCTAGCTACTATTACTACAATATTTCTCAGTCGATACCAGTACTGTCAAAGACCGACAGACGAAAAGTTTGTATCCCATACTTCAGTTGACCTGTGTAGATCAACTGAAGACTAGGATAAAAGGAAAAAAGCGACATACTTAACATTGGCATCCTATACCTCAGTTGAACTACGACGGTAGTATCATGTTCCTCACTTGACCTACGTAGATCAGCTGAAGTATGGGACACATATGTTTCATATGTCGCCGGCCGGTGTGGTCAAGCGGTTCTAAGCGCTTCAGTCTGGAATTGAAAGACCGCTACGGTTGCAAGTTCGAATCCTGCCTAGGGCATGGTTGTGTGTGATGTGCTTAGGTTAGTTAGGTTTAAATAGTTCTAAGTCCTAGGGGACTGATGACAGCAGATGTTAAGTCCGAATGTGCTCAGAGCCATTTTTTACATGTGTCGGTATTTCCACCTTCGCTGGTACTAGAATCAGTTGACGAATAGGAGGCGAAATAAGAAATACCTGTAAAATCTGTATCCAGTACTTCAGTTGACTTATATAGGCCAATTAAAGAATAGGATACTAGTGTTAGCGAAGGCGTAAACGTCGACGTAAGTTAAATTTGTATTCCATATTGCAGTTAACCTATAAAGATCAGCTGAAGTTCGGAATACAAGTATTACATATCAACTGAGGGGGGTACACCATGCCAACATTACTTCTGTCCCTGTTCTTTTCTTCCTTTTTTTGCACTACTATCATGTTCTTCAGTTGAAGAATAGGATATGGCTCTCAGCACTATGAGACTTAACATCTATGGTCATCAGTCCCCTAGATCTTAGAACTACTTAAACCTAACTAACCTAAGGACATCACACAACACCCACTCATCACGAGGCAGAGAAAGTCCCTGACCCAGCAGAGAAGCGAACCCGGGAACCCGGGCGCGGCAAGCAAGAACGCTACCGCACCACCACTAGCTGCAGACGAAGGATAGGATACTAGGACTCAAAGAAGCGATATACTTAACATTATGTTCGAAATATGAATATATGTGATATATATCTACCATCTCTTTTCTCTGTCCTGTATATTTTTGTTTTTGTTTTTGTGTCTCAACATTCGTCTTTGTTGTTAAAACTGTGCAATACGTAATGTGCTGTAGCTTCTGAGGTCACTGGTCAAAGCCGACAGGTTGTCTCCCATTCTTCAGTAATCCCAAATCCTGACATGCTTTGTAGGTTGCATGAAACCTACCGATAGAGGCAGCTGAATCGCCCTCTATATGTAGGATGCCCATTCGATCTCGACACTTCGCCAGAAGTTGCTGAGAGTGTTACTCATGGAAACATCCCGGAATTTCAAATCCGTCACCTGGATTTCAGCAGCTCTGTATGCCACGAATGTCTACATTCATATACAGGACTCAGTGTGTGTGTAAGATGTTATTTTAAGGGAAAACGTCCATCTTTGTCATTTTCTCCAATTGTTCTACCTGCTTATTCTATGGTATGGTGCTGTGCTCTTTAGCACAAAGGAGTCGTTGATTTTCCTGTCGTGACTTACAATTCTAGAGAAGTTTAAGTATGCCCAATGCATGGCGGTTAGCTTTTGAATTTAATTTCTAATAATCTATTAATTACAAAAAACCTCAACAATCTGTGACGAAAGGGTGTCAACGGATTGCATAACTCTATACGATAGAAAAGCTCTTAATGCAAGGACTTTGCTGATACAAAGGTAGGGAGTTGGATCATTTACCTTGCTTTCTGATTTCTGCAACAACAGACGATAACTGTGTCCTCTTTTTATTTCAAACCACCCACAAATATTTCGAAAATTAATTGTCGTCCTGGTGGATAGTAAGAGGTGAGAGATATTAACAAGCGTAGTGATACGTGCGACCTGTCCTCCAGGTTGGTAGAAAATGTCAGGATGTGCGTCGAGGCCTTATAGTCTGAGTTTAATTTAGGATGTAAGAGTTCGTTCACCCTAAGCTAGGACTAGCACCTAAATGATTATATTAACACGACTATCTTAATTACCATTGTTTTGTCTTTGTTTTTAGGTTTCCGAAGGAAGCGAAGCCCCCTGACTGCTCCGCTGCAACTCCACCGGATGCGCTGCGTGGCTCCCACACCGAAAGGTGAGCGTGTGCTGCACACTCAGTACACACACCTGCGCTCTCCTGAACAGAGTTTACTGTGCAACTCTCGATTATCAACGCACAACTACGAGCGATGCTATTAAACACTCGTAATTACGCACCTCAGAGGCCAGCAGGTGCATCTGCTATACAGCATGCTTGTCCTCTTCATTGTGGCTCTTAGGGTCGTCGACATTTGTATTTGAAATACACTGGCCTTAGATACCACAGAGATGCAGTTTTAATTTCAAAGGACTTCATGAAAGTTCACATCTCCTCCACTTTATCGCCCAGCAGTAATTCAACGTCACACTTGTTACTTTTGCGAGGAAATCGTCTCAGACGTGATTTATGAACGAGTGAATTATTGTTAGTCGTTTTCTTTACTGCGCACGAAACATCTGTCTTCTGCATCGATGACAATATTCCCTCAATTAGGCAATTAATTTAAGCTGAAAATTGTAGCCTGTTATGGAATGTATGACTACATTTAACAAAGACTGAATATGTAAGCACATCTGATTAGGATTCATTAACTAAGTGCAAGGGACTTATATGAATATACACTCCTGGAAATTGAAATAAGAGCACCGTGAATTCATTGTCCCAGGAAGGGGAAACTTTATTGACACATTCCTGGGGTCAGATACATCACATGATCACACTGACAGAACCACAGGCACATAGACACAGGCAACAGAGCATGCACAATGTCGGCACTAGTACAGTGTAAATCCACCTTTCGCAGCAGTGCAGGCTGCTATTCTCCCATGGAGACGATCGTAGAGATGCTTGATGTAGTCCTGTGGAACGGCTTGCCATGCCATTTCCACCTGGCGCCTCAGTTGGACCAGCGTTCGTGCTGGACGTGCAGACCGCGTGAGACGACGCTTCATCCAGTCCCAAACATGCTCAATGGGGGACAGATCCGGAGATCTTGCTGGCCAGGGTAGTTGACTTACACCTTCTAGAGCACGTTGGGTGGCACGGGATACATGCGGACGTGCATTGCCCTGTTGGAACAGCAAGTTCCTTTGCCGGTTTAGGAATGGTAGAACGATGGGTTCGATGACGGTTTGGATGTACCGTGCACTATTCAGTGTCCCCTCGACGATCACCAGAGGTGTACGGCCAGTGTAGGAGATCGCTCCCCACACCATGATGCCGGGTGTTGGCCCTGTGTGCCTCGGTCGTATGCAGTCCTGATTGTGGCGCTCACCTGCACGGCGCCAAACACGCATACGACCATCATTGGCACCAAGGCAGAAGCGACTCCCATCGCTGAAGACGACACGTCTCCATTCGTCCCTCCATTCACGCCTGTCGCGACACCACTGGAGGCGGGCTGCACGATGTTGGGGCGTGAGCGGAAGACGGCCTAACGGTGTGCGGGACCATAGCCCAGCTTCATGGAGACGGTTGCGAATGGTCCTCGCCGATACCCCAGGAGCAACAGTGTCCCTCATTTGCTGGGAAGTGGCGGTACGGTCCCCTACGGCACTGCGTAGGATCCTACGGTCTTGGCTTGCATCCGTGCGTCGCTGAGGTCCGGTCCCAGGTCGACGGGCACGTGCACCTTCCGCCGACCACTGGCGACAACATCGATGTACTGTGGAGACCTCACGCCCCACGTGTTGAGCAATTCGGCGGTACGTCCACCCGTCTCCCGCATGCCCACTATACGCTACCAGTGTTAAAGACTGCGATAGAGCTCCGTATGCCACGGCAAACTGGCTGACACTGACGGCGGCGGTGCACAAATGCTGCGCAGCTAGCGCCATTCGACGGCCAACACCGCGGTTCCTAGTGTGTCCGCTGTGCCGTGCATGTGATCATTGCTTGTACAGCCCTCTCGCAGTGTCCGGAGCAGGTATGGGGGGTCTGACACACCGGTGTCAATGTGTTCTTTTTTCCATTTCCAGGAGTGTAAAAGGGCGAATGCTAATAATGAATTACATTAGGCTATGAATACTGCATCTTCCTGCAGCTCGGTTGGTTGTCCTGCATCCTGCTTTAAGTGAAGACACTCACGTTAGTTGCTTCTGCAGCATTACGGCTTCTCTGCACGTCGGTTAGTGTTCGTTCGCTTGGAAATCTGTAATAGAGGAAGCTGTTAGAATACCATCTAGTAGTTGCAAAATAATTCAAGTTCCAGGTGCAACTAAACTACCAAATTCCCAAATTCATAGCAGTTGTTGAATGAAAACTCCAAGTCAGTTACATTGTCATTTTTATGTTCAAATATCTGCCGTCAAGTCCGTGCTACACTGTAGATTTCAGCATCAAACACAAAACTGAACACAATCTGCACAAAACTGAACACGCTCTTCACGTTTGCAGCACTTGTGATGACCTCAACCCATAGAAAAAAATAATTATCAAAATCTGAACTGTGAAGTCATCCAAAATTCTAGTTGGAAAACCACACTCTTTGTTATACTTCTCAATTGGTCACGATCCCACTTTGTTTATGAACTGAAAACTCTAATATTCACGAGAAATTGCTCTGAAATTAACCTGAACCGACAAAATGGTGTATATATTCTATGAAACTTCAAAGGAATTAGAAGAAGTGACAAAATTTCGTTAATCATACTGTTAACAATCGCATGAACACTGGGGGGTTTCACCATACATCTACCCACTTTTGGGTAGAACCAGTGTCTCTTAATACTACGACTCATAGCAATACAATATCAAAAAACTTTTATTACTGGGTACACAGTCACTACGTGATTTGACAGCTGACATTTATAATTCCCACTCACGTCAGGAAAAGCACCAATACGGGAATAGCAGCTTTTACATTATTGGTCAGAACGCAAGCAATTATGGCAGTCGCCGTAATTATCGGACGAAGCCATATTTCGCGACAAAATACTCTTATTAGTTACTGCCATATATCTAGTCTCATAACAATACATGAAACTACATAAAATAACTACAATAATTTTGACATGCAAGGAGAATTAGTCCTAATGAGAGGAAGAAGTTTATATTTACTGGTGTTTCAACAATGACTACCAGGCAACTTTTAATTCACTGATTGTAATTTTATTTCGTTAGCAGAAAGCAAACAAACTAAACAACGAATTTAACTAAACAGAGTCTGTAAATCTCATACTTTTAATAGAGAAAGAAAGTTTCTAGGTCAGGGGATAGCGTTCAGCGAAATCCCTTAACTTTTTGTTTCATACGAGTCGTTGGCGTTCGGCAGCACGATGTCGGCGGGTTACGATGATGAGAGCAGGATACAGGCAGTTCCGCTGGTTAATCTTCTCCGGCGAGACCCAAATAAAGTTCCGGCACAGCTGTATCATTTCAAAGTACATGTCGTGGACATCGCTCGTTTTTACACTTTATGCACTGTCCGTGACGCTATCCTCCATAATTACACGGTTCGTCACATTCTTACCCACAAATACACAGTTCATAGAATTGTTGATGTATGTGAAGCACATCGTAAACAATGTCCACTCTGTTCTCGCATTTCAAACTTCGACAACGTCAATGAAAGCCATTTATATTGCACAGTTAATTAATCTTCACTTTCATGGCTTGATAGAATGTGATACACATCAGTTCCACCACCCAAAACCAATACCAGCTAAGTGCATTCGAATAAAGGCACAGTTCGTGTCGGCCACAACAAAGTAATGTTAGCGGCACTTGCACCGTCCGGTTTATTTGCTCTTAAAGTTCGCTGGCGATGGCATTACATACCGCAGTGGTAAAGAGAATTAACAATCTGATAGTTCGGTATCACTGTCCATACAATTATGTATGCTTTCATGGAACACAGCACTATTACTCCCGCGCACGCTTCACAGACACGCCATCCACCGTCCCCTCTACTACGCAACTACATTTCAATTCTCGATATCACTGTCGCTCTCCCCTGTCTATAGATCTTATCGTTATCGTAAATCACATAAACTTTTATAAATGCTATTGACTGCATTTTTCACAATTAATAATATTCTAAAACAGAACTTTAGAATCCTCACCACAGGTACAAAGCAAGAAACATATTTATCCATTGGCAAATGAAATAATCACAATTACATCTTTACATTTAAAAACCACAGTAGAATGTTACATAATCACAACTAGAAATGCCCATATGAACAAAAGAAAAAGAATAGAAATCTAAAGAAAATGACGGAAAAAAATATTTTTATAGGCGTAATTAGCAAAGCCTTCACACACTGTGTCTCTTAGCAGCCAGTTTAAAGTTTTCGTGCCAGGCACCGAACTAAATACACATGGAACTTTACAGTTAGAATGCTCGCGTGTGCGTTTTGCAAATCTTCTCACTGCACTTAGGAAGTTTTCGTCTACGGTTGCACATCAGTCTTCGAAATAAAATCACAGCTTACACAGCAAAATTCCATAATTTACGTAATCATTGTTTACGTTCGCTGTTAAAAAGTTTCCTTTACTCCTTTAATAAATGCAGCAGTCAAGTGCAATTTTCTATATTTGTAGTTACGAGTTTCGGGCTTTTACCCACCTTCAGTGGCATAAACCATTTGAAAATCTTCGGTTAGCACAGCATTAACAACACCAATTGCAATGTGGAAGCAGCAGCTGCCTCTCTATTCTGCTTGTTTTAGCTCCGATTTTCCATATTTTTAATCGTAGCAGTAACACTTTGTGTTGCACTAAAAAAATGCTGTATCCGCACTGTTGGAAAGGCAGCTGCGGAATTCAAATTGCGGTAGATGTTTTTAATGACGTGCTAACTGAAGATTTAAGTATAAACCATTGAAGATAACCGAAAACTCAAAACGACTATTTACAAAAATAAAAATACGTGAAAAGTGCCGCATCGCTGTATCTCTTTGAGCACTGTAATTTACAGCCACGACGTTCAATAACAAGTTGAATGGATAAATTAATGTTGATATTTTGATACTTCACAATATCCTAAACTTTACTATACTCAGAAGTGACAAATATTTATACGCTAAGTGGAACACTTACCATTGTCGAAAGAATTGAGTACCGACATTTCTCGACTCATCACTTAATCCCACTTCTAGTGTTAAAGCGAACCTTTGGCCAAACCTGCCATGCCAGTTAGCTTTCGATTTTGGTCCATATAACCTAGTATACTCCTACCATGAAGAAATACCGTATCAAGAGTTATTTGAGGGATCAGCGTTATTACGTTTCAGAAAAAAAATAAAAGCAACTATAATTATCTATAAATGTCTAAAATACTGCAACATGGTACAAGGTTAGACATTACCATATGCTGTGTTGGCGTCTTTACAGTTCATAATTTCCTCCACGTATATGAGTCCCACAGCCACTACACTGTCAGGTTCTCACACTCATATACACTTCTTTACTCACAATTACAATGATGCATAACTCACATGCGTGTCACATTTATTCCTTCATTCACTCAGGCAATAAATTAAGTAAAATTGGCATTGTTTAACAATAGTCATATTGTTATTAAGTATAAAATCATTGCAGCAGTGAGTGTTTTCCGTTCAACTGTATTGTACTGTAATTATTATTGAGGTCAGATATACAATTCACCTTCTTCACTGACTTTTTGCTCTGTGTATGTTACCCCACCAGGAAATTACTTATTCATCAACATTCTTTAAATAAGAAGCTGTAATTCATACTTTCATTAGCAATTATCATTACACAATGTCATAGGAAGTATTGTACCATTTGAAGTATGGAAAAGGTCTAACTTAACTTATGATTAACATAATGTTCTATCACTCTTATGGTAAGGATGCATACTTCAGCTAGAGTTACCAGCTGACTCATGCATGAATGTATTTCACAGTGAAGACATGAGTTGTTGCATGTATTAAGGTAGCTAAAGTTTGATTTTTTATAGGTAATGAGCATTGCTGGGCCACATATTTCTTTTGATTCATAAATTTTTCAAGTCAAAATTAAGAATTACATCAACTGGCATTAATGTTCCAGAACTTTCCTAACATCAAAATAAAGAAAATTAACTAATTTACAAAATTTCCTAGTCTGTACTCGCTAGCTATAAAAGTAACCGCAATATTCTACAAACTAAACTGTCAAAATTTTTACACACAAACATTCTTAATAGTTTAATGATTTTTAAAAGGAAATAGTAGACTTTCCTGTTCCAAAACACTTTAACCTATTATAAAAAGTTAATTTATGTTTCATATTCAAAGTAATTAACCTTATTACACTGTTATTAGCTATTTATTCGCTATGCTGTCTGTCTTTGTTACTGAAATGTACAGTGTGGCCTACATATTCTCCCTTAACTTTTGCTATCTGTTCTGTCTGTGTGCTGAGCGTCTTTGTTGCTCAGAAATGAATTACTGCAGTCCGTGTTTTCTTTTAACATTTCTTACTTACTCATTCTCCATGGTGAGGATATATGTTATTCAGATACGAGTGTGCTCATAAAATTGGCACATTTCTAGCAAGCAAATGGTATTAATTTTCTTTACATCTTTATGGCGCCTTAATGGTGTGGTGACCATAACACAGCACAATCCCTTACAATACAGACAGGCTTCGTTAACATTAGGCTCTCCTGTAAACATTCTTCTTTCGAAGAATACATATATAACTATATCTTTCTGGAAGGGAAATATTCAGCATATATATACGGGATGAGTAATCTAATATTACCGCTGGATATATTTCGTAAACCACATCAAATACTGACTAATCGATTCCACAGACCGAGGAGAGGGGCTAGTGTAATTGGTTAATAAAAACCATAAAAAAATGCACGGCAGTATGTTTTTTAAAACAAACCTACGTTTTTTTTAAATGGAACCCCGTTAGTTTTGTTAGCACATCTGAACATATAAACAAATACGTAATCAGTGCCGTTTGTTGCATTGTAAAATGTTAATTACATCTGGAGATACTGTAACCTAAAGCTGACGCTTGAGTACCACTCCTCCGCTGTTCGATCGTGTTTATCGGAGAGAACCGAATTACGTAGGGATCCAAAGGGAACGGTGGTGGACCTTAGGTACAGAAGAGACTGGAACAGCACATTACGTCCAGATTCCAACGCCTTTTTATTGGTCTTTTTCACTGACGCACATGTACATTACTATGAGGGGTGAGGTACACGTACACAAGTGGTTTCCGTTTTCAATTACGGAGTGGAACAGAGTGTGTCCCGACATGTCAGGCCAATAGATGTTCAATGTGGCGGCCATCATTTGCTGCACACAATTGCAATCTCTGGCGTAATGAATGTCGTACACGCCGCAGTACATCTGGTGTAATGTCGACGCAGGCTGACACAGTACGTTGTTTCATATCCTCTGGGGTTGTAGGCACATCACGGTACACATTCTCCTTTGACCTACCCCACAGAAAGAAGTCCAGAGGTGTAAGATCAGGAGAACGGGCTGGCCAATTTATGCGTCCTCCACGTCCTATGAAACGCCCGTGGAGCATCCTGTCAAGGGTCAGCCTAGTGTTAATTGCGGAATGTGCAGGTGCACCATCATGCTGATACCACATACGTCGACGCGTTTCCAGTGGGACATTTTTGAGCACCGTTGGCAGATCATTCTGTAGAGACGCGATGTATTTTGCAGCTGTTTGGGCCCCTGCAATGAAGTGAGGACCAATGAGGTGGTCGCCAATTATTCCGCACCATACATTTACAGTCCACGGTCGCTGTCGCTCTACCTGTCTAAGCCAGCGAGGATTGTCCACGGACCAGTAATGCATGTTCCGTATTTTCACTGCCCTGTGGTTTGTGAAACCCGCTTCATCGGTAAACAGGTAGAACTGCAACAGATTCTCTGTTAATGCCCATTGACAGAATTGCACTCGATGATTAAAGTCATCACCATGTAATTGCTGATGTAGCGACACAGGAAACGAGTGAAAGCGGTGATGCGTATGACACTGCCCGCCGACCGTGGCCCGTGTTTGTTACACGCAACTGAACGTCGGAGGTTTCAAGCGTCAACTTTAAGTTACAATATGTCCGGATGTAATTAACATTTTACAATGCAACAAACGGCACTGATTACGTGTTTGTTTATATGTTCAGATGTGCTAACAGAAACTAACGTGGTGCCATTTAAAAAAAACCTAGATTAGTGTTAAAAACATACTTCCGTGCATTTTTGTATGGTTTGTATTAAACAATTACACTAGCCCCTCTCCTCACGTTCGGTCTGTGGAATTGGTTCGTCAGTATTTGATGTGGTTTACGAAATATATCCAGCGGTAACGTTAGGTGACTCACCCTTTATATTTTTTTTTTTTTTCGTTTTGCTTTCCATCACTATTCTACTGGCAATTAAAATTGCTACACCACGAAGATGACGTGCTACAGACGCGAAATTTAACCGACAGGAAGATGCTGTGATATGCAAATGATTAGCTTTTCAGAGCATCCACACAAGGTGGGCGCCGATGGCGACACCTACAATGGGCTGACATCAGGGAAGTTTCCAACCGATTTCTCATACACAAACAGCAGTTGACCGGCGTGTCCTGGTGGAACGTTGTTGTGATGCCTCGTGTAAGGAGGAGAAATGCGAACCATCATGTTTCCGATTTTGATAAAGGTCGGATTATAGCCTATCGCGATTGCGGTTTATCGTATCGCGACATTGCTGTTCGCTTTGGTCGAGATCCAATGACTATTATCAGAACGTGGAATCGGTGGGTTCAGGAGGATAATACGGAATGCCGTGCTGGATCCCAAAGGCCTCGCATCACTAGCAGTCAAGATGACAGGCATCTTATTCGCATGGCTGTAACGGATCGCGCAGCCACGTCTCGATCCCTGAGCCAACATATGGGAACGTTTGAAAGACGACAACCATCTGCACGAACAGTTTGACGACGTTTGCAGCAGCATGGACTATCAGCTCGGAGACCATGGCTGCGGTTACACTTGATGGTGTATCACAGGCAGGAGCGCCTGCGATGGTGTACTCAACGACGAACCTTGGTGCACGAATGGCAAAACGTCATTTTTTCGGATGAATCCAGGTTCTGTTTACAGCATCATGATAGTCGCATCCGTGTTTGGTGACATCGTGGTGAACGCACATTGGAAGCGTGTATTTGTCATCGCCATATCGGCGTATCATCCGGCGTGATGCTATGGGGTTCCATTGGTTACAAATCTCGGTCACCTCTTGTTCGCTTGACGGCACTTTGAACAGTGGACGTTACGTTTCAGATGTGTTATGACCCGTGGCTCCACCCTTCATTCGATCCCTTTGAAACCCTATATTTCAACAGGATAATGCACGACCTCATGTTGCAGGTCCTGTATGGGCCATTCTGGATACAGAAGATGTTCGATTGCTGCCCTGGCCAGCACACTTTCCAGATCTCCCACCAATTGAAAACCTCTGGTCAATGGTGGGCGAGCAACTAGCTCGTCACAATATGCCAGTCACTACTCTTGATGAACTGTGGTATTGTGTTGAAGTTGCATGGGCATCTGTATCTGTACACGCCATCCAAGGTCTGTTTGACTCAATGCCCAGGCGTACCAAGGCCGTTATTACAGCCAGGACGTGGTTGTTCTGGGTACTGATATCTCAGGATCTATGCACCCAAATTGAGTGAAAATGTCATCACACATCAGTTCTAGTATAATATATCTGTCCAATGAATACGCGTTTATTATCTGCCTTTTTTCTTGGTGTAGCAATTTTAATATCCAGTAGTGTAATTATGTTTTATTCATCTTACTTTTTATTGTTAGTGAAACTAATTTAACAGAGAATCTCTCGTTACAGGTGCTCTCAAGTGGCACACAAAACTGGAATAACTTTAAATATATTATTCTCGAATTGAAAATCATCAGTTTGAAAAGAAATAAGATTGCTTCATTAATTCACTCAAAGTATTTAGTTCATCTTCTTACAACACTTTTACAAAATACTAAACCTTGGAAAAATAATTCTTTTACAAAACTATAGGATAGCGATTACTGTCAGTTACCTTTGTCTTGCCCCACCTTTATTACAGTTACATATATGGCAGATAAACAATATTTTCTTTAAAGAATCTTTTCAGTTTTATTCTTTGACATGAGATAACAGTATATGACAAGGATGAGTGTTGTTCCTTGGAGCAAGGTTTAGTCTTTCGCCCCTGTAACAGTGGGGTAATATACATTCCCTTTCCCTCAAATTCCATTTTGTGTTGATAGCATTCAATTTATATGTGCTGTAATCTTTACCTGAAATTACAAAAATTACTCACAAAGTTAAGGTTTCTCCAAATGTGAGAAAATGTTCCAAAATACAAGATAAGCATATTCAAAGCACATATATTGAAGTCAAAATCAAATATTTTGTAATCAAGAAAATCATGTCAGTACAATATCTAATAGCATGTGTTTTATTATTCTACTACACACCAAAAATCGATAGTAACTGTTACAGAAACCAGTTAAAAGTTAAAACTATTTTGGAATATGAGGTTCTGGCAACTAACTGAAAGTGCCATTTTCAAGACAGGGGTAACTATTAAGATATTAAAGAAACTGTGTTCATTTACAAGTATAGCATATTCCACAGTAAAAGACTTTTCTGTGTTTCAAAGAACAGCTTAGTCCATGATCGATGTTGTATGGCTTAGCTGCCCACACATTATGTTATCACTTTTAAAAATAAACATAATTTTATTTACTAGAAAACCTGTAAGTAAATAATCAACAGCATCCCCCAAATAACTCTGACATATAACGTACCACGTAAATAAGTAGAACTCATACTGTTTACAGACGCTGCACGAAACACAACCCCTGGTGTATCTTGCTTCATGTTATTCTAATATTGATCACTAGATCTACTGTCAACAAAATTTCATGTGTTCCTTGGTACACACTCCCATATTTATATTTATAACACAACAAGATAGTATTTACAGTATCCTTTTTGCACAGCAGTCTCTTCCATGTACTGCTTTGGAATACAATGTGGTAGTTTCCAGTTTTTTTCACATGAAATACAAACCGAAATTAAGGTTTAAGAGGAGCATTATCTGCCAGAAGATTGAAAGCGAGTAGTAACTGAGTTACTTGAGCGCAGTCGCAGATAATTTAGCGATGCTCTTCATCTCCTTACAAAATATTATTTTCTTACAAACTATTATTTTCTTATATATCTCTCTTACTTATTCGATCATGTTAAATTACAGAATATCTATATTAAATATGGCAGAAACGAGATTTTTCCTCACGAAATGTGGAATCTAGATCCGCCAATTATTTAAAAGTTTATGATGGTTTGTTAGATTTTAAGAGAGCCACATAACTGAATGGTAATGTTAATGTGAGTCCATTCAGCTTTATTGAACATTATCCTGTCTATGTTATAAATATGTTTAGAATGAATGTGATAGCCACACAGAAAACTACAATGAAGCTGTGTGCAAATTTTAATGATAAAATTCCGAAAGATACATTTATGTATGTGGCAATGTATGGTAAAAAGAATTTGACATAGAATTTTAGTAGAAAATTTTAATAACCTTTTTACTTTTAGTGTCTTGTATCTGTAAGAGACTAGTTGAAGAGTTTATAAGATTAAGAGGGTTTGAAAATTAGAGTTTATAAGAAAATAATAGTTTGTCAGAAAATAATATTTTGTAGGAAGACAAAGAGCATCACTGAATTATCTGCAACTGTGTTCACGTGACCCAGTTACTTCTAAAGGGATTCACCATCTTGGAAGCAGAAGTAGAAAAGGTTCTGAGGAGATGAAGAATAGGAAGGCATGTGGAATTGATGGTTTGCTAGCAGAACTGCTGAAAAGTCTGTGAAACTAGGCAAGAAAAGAAAAAGTATATATCTGTAACGAGATATATGACAAAGGGGAATGGCCTGAGGACTTACTTGCAACAGTTATGGTATGAATAGAGAAAAAGAAAACACTAAAAAATGTGAACAGCGTAGGACCATTAGCCTAATTTCTCTAGCAGCTAAAGGGTTGCTAAGAATGTTGAATAGAAGGCTATATGGCAAGCTGGATAGAGGGATCGCAGAGGAGCAGTTCGGAATTAGAAGAGGAAAAGGAACAAGAGATACTATTGGGCTATTAAGACCTATAGGGGAAAAATATATGGGAAAAGGTAGAGAAATTTTGGTATTTTTTGGATTTAGAAAAGAGTTCTGACAAAGTTCAGTGGAACAAGCTCATGGATATTTTGAACAGGAAATGAGTGGAATGGAAAGAGAGATGACTGATACATAATCTTCATTTACACCAGAAAGTAAGGATAAGGACTGGAAATGAAACGTGCAAAGGAAGCAGCATTCGACGTGATGTTAGACAAGGTTGTTGCCTTTCCCCACTGTTGTTTAATACATGCCTTGGAGAGATTATTGCGAAACGCTTCGGTGGAAAAGAGAAATATGTATTGGTGGGAAGAGAATAGGATGTATAAGATTTGCTGATGACATGTTTAACAAGAAAAAATATATATATTTAATATTATGTAAAATGTGAATGAATGGATGAAAATGGGGAAGAAATGGCTTTAAATATTTATGTTATTTACTCTTTCAGTACGAACTTTGTTGCAGAACCACTTATTTACTTGTTGGCATAAAATGGTTAAATATTGCCAAGCCGACCTGCACGTTTAATTATCATTGACAAAACACACCTCACTATACGTTTAAGTTATTTGCCTTAGAAATGGAAAGAACCAACAGATTAACAACTTCAGCATTAATTATCCGCCTATGAATGCACAAATGTAAAACAAGTAATAAATTCAGCCAGCCTCAGGATCGCTGTAAAAGAAAAATATTTCGTAATTCACTGCAAATTTTACCTACTCCCGATTTACGGGTTTGATTAATTTTATAGCGAAACAATTTTTTAAATGTGCCGCCGCTGCAAATCGTTTGGTCGCGGCACAGCCCAGCAACACCAACGATAATCGCTAAAAAGTGCTGAAAATTCTTTAAAGAAATATTATAGATGACGTGGGCAAGCTAATTTACATTAGTAATAGACAATTTTGATAAATTATAATGTTTTAGACCATAACAATAATTAAAATTACACACCTTTACAATTTCTCCTCTAATGGCGGCTAAAGATAGATACAGATAAACGAAGTCTACTCATTCATATAATGCTACGTCACAGGTTCTTCTCTCTCTCTCTCTCTCTGCTCTCGAGGAAGACGACAAAGAATGCACATTATGTTGCGCTATTTGTATTATTGATGATTGTGAATGTCTCTTTGTAATCTTACAACATTATATTCCTCTGTGGCTATATTTTACATATTTTCATCGCAGATATTAACATATTTCGTAATTACATTATGAGTATAGAAATATTACAATCGTAAATACATCGAGAATATTATTACAGAAAATATTACAATTATAACCAACGTCCTTTACACAAAATTAAATAACATTTTTTGTTAAACAATTGCAGTACATACGAATTGCTTCATAGCGGCGTACATAGTACAATTAAATGTCATTTCATTTTATTAATATTGTCTGTGCTGCCAGGGAACGTTACACATGGTATTAGTGGCAGAAAGTGAGTGAATGGTGAATAACATGCTGATAGCTTTTGTAGAATATGGGATGAAAATAAACACACCAAAAACAAACAGTTTAGCCATAAGTACAAGATGCAGACTGTCCAATATTAAAATAGGACAATCTATCATTAGCCAAGTAGGTGCATTTATATATCTTGGAAGCACAATAATGAAGAATTGACATGTCATCAGGAGGTGTAAACTTGAATTGCGATAGTGAAGGGGGTATTCAACAGAAAGAGGATACTCTTATGTGGCAAATTAGATAAATGTCTAAGGAAAAGGCTTGGCAAATGGTTTATCTGGAGTGTGGCACTATGTGGGTCAGAGATATGGATGCTGAGACGAGAGGATGAAAAAACATTAGAAGCATTTGGTATGTGGATCTGGAGGAGAATGGAGAGAGTAAGCTGGATGGAAAGAGTGAGTAATGAAAGAGTATTGGAAATGGTTGATGAGAGAAGATGTCTGCTGAAGGTTGTAAGAGAAAGGAAAAAGAACCGGTTGGAACACTCATTGAGAAGGAATTGCTTGCTAGCAGATGATTTGGAAGGATTATTTTGTAGGGAAGACTGAGGGGAAGAAGGAGATACAAGATGATAGATAACATAAAGGGAAGAGGAAATTATGCAGCCCTGAAGAGGATGGCAGAAGACTGGACAGCCTGCAAAAAGAGAAACACGAAAAATGTGAAAAGCATAGGACCATCAGTCTAATTTCTCTTGCAACTGAAGCGTTGCTGAGGATGTTGAATATAAGGCTATATGGCAAGCTGGATACAGGAATTGCAGATGAGCAATTCGGATTTAGAACAGGAAAATGAACAACAGATGCTATTGGCCAATTAAGACCTATAGGCGAAAGGTATATGGAAAAAGGTAGAGAAATCTTTACTGTTTTTGCAGATGTAGAAAAAGGTTTTGACAGAGTTCAGTGTAACAAGCTGATGGATATTTTGAACAGGAAATGAGTGGCTTGGGAAGAGAGGTGACTGATACATAATCTACATTTACAACAGAAAGTAAGGATAACGATTGGAAATGAAATGTCAGAAGGAAGCAGCATTAGACATGGTGTTAGACAAGATTCTTGCCTTTCCCCACTGTTGTTTAATGCATACTTTGAAGAGATTATTTCGAAAGGCTTAGATGGTAAAAGAGAAATATGTATTGGTGGAAAGAGAATAGAATGTATAAGATTTGCTGATGACATGGTATTAGTGGCAGAAAGTGAGCAGCCAGTGAATAACATGCTGAAACGTCTGAATGAAGCTTGTGTAGAATATGGGATGCAAATAAACACACTAAAAACAAGCAGTATGGTCATCATTACTAGATGAAGACTGTCCAATTTTAAAATAGGACAATCTATCATTAGCCAAGTAGGTGCATTTATATATCTTCGAAGGACGATAACTGAAGACTTGAGATGTCACCAGGAGGTGAAAACTCGAATTGTGATAGCAAAGGAGGCATTCAACAGACAGAAGAGACTGATATGTGCAAATTAGATAAAGGTGTAAGGAAAAGGCTTGGCAAATGGTTTATCCAGAGTGAGGCACTTTGTGGGGCAGAAACATGGATGTTGAGATGAGACGATGAAAAAGGTTAGAAGCATTTGAGATGTGGATCTGAAGGAGAATGGAGAGAATAAGCTGGATGGAAAGAGTGAGTGAAAGAGATACAAGATAATAGATAACATAGAGGGAAGAGGAAATTATGCAGACCTGAAGAGGATGGCAGAAGACGGGACAGCCTGGAGTACTACCATGTGAAATCATGCCTTTTGGCCAATGAGTCTCTTCCATGCGCACTTTCTCACAGTTTTCAGACTCACACATATACACATACTAGCTTTATGGTTGCTAAAATGTCTTAACACAACATCCATTTAAGTCCAAATACTGCACCCTCCCATTATTACCACACCAACTTATTTTCCCGCTATCCAAAACATGTTTCACCTGATAAAGCTAGTTACTCCCTCAACCTAGGGTCATATAATTTTGCAGTATACTTCCATCGCTAGGTTCAACTTACTTACTGGTTCTTTTCCAAGTTACATCCAGTAATCTTTCATTCATTACTTAAAAACCGCTATCTATTTCCCATGAAATCATACACCTCTCAGTATCAACTATGTACTTGTAAATGTATTCCATCATAAATAAATCTTACTTTACACACATTGTCCTTATTTTCTATAAGTGTTCCGTAATATTTTCTTCAACTGAAATACACATTACACTCTTTATTTTATTCTTTGTCGACATACCTTCTAACAGCAAAGAATGTTGAAGATGAGATATACAGTCAAAATGACAGAAGAGTAAGACTGACAACACAAAGAGAAATCTAAGTATTATTGCCAATAACTTGGGTACCTAGAGATCGTTAAACACCTGATACTGAAAAGAGTGCAGTGCTGATTCACGATACCCTCCCACCTGTTCCTCGCCACCCCGATTGCTGAATGGTCAGCATGACGGACTGCCATCCAAAAGGGTCTGGGTTTGTTTCCCGGTTGGGTCGGGGATTTTCTCCACTCAGGGACTAGGTGTTGTGTTGTCCTCATCATCATTTAATCCCCATCAGGGGCACAGGTCGCCAAATGTGGCGTCGAATGTAATAAGACCTGCACCAAGGTGGCCGAACCTGCCCTGTACGGAGCCTCCCGGCCAATGACTCCAAACGCTCATTTTACCTCTTCCTCGACTTTATTTTGAACTATATCTGATTCCTATGGATCCACGCCCATTTCCTTACCATATTCTTTATACTCTTCAAATACTTCACCACTTCACAATATCTTACAGGAATGCTATCCCTTTGTTCATTTGTCGGTTTTTCTCCTATAAATGGCACAGTCATTTACTCCTTCCTGTCTCCAAAATCACAGAGTCTTCCTTGAAACACAATGTGCGTTCATATATACTGAAGAACTCTTCATTCATTAACGTGTCAGTCCTCAACCCTGGTATTATAAGAAAACTGTGATAAAGACAAGACACCATTTATTTAATTACCTTTACCTTTTTAAGAAAATTCATTTCGTTTCGTCTGGCAACATTTATCTTTGTCTCATAGATAGCAATTATTACCAATGATTTATTCTCAGGTAAAGCGTCTGACCATATCTGACTAACAGCATAAAAGATTGCTGTCACTGTCAGCTAAGCACTGTTCTCATCCATCCTGTACTAATAAACTGATAAGCAGCTGTCCAGTCTCTTCCCCACTATTAGCAACTTTAGATTCCTCTAGCAAACAGTGCACAATTCTGTTAAAATCTTCTTTGAGACTACAAATTAAACATATATTCGGAAGATTGCTTTCAATATCATACCTCTCGCAATTAGTCGTTACAAATCGTCAAACGAGTACTCCACTAAATATGCCTTGTCTCTCTGAACTTCCACGTATTCTTCATCGTCATCTCCATCTAATAGCTGAATTCCGTTATCATCATTATCTTTCACATTTTCCGCCTATACAAATATATTCACATTCGCAGCCAGTATCACTTCTCCCCTATTTTAGTCTTGTAGATTCTACAGTACTTTCTAATTAACGCTAGCTACTTTACAGAAGGGATCTAGTCTCCTCTGGTCTGTGGCTCTGCAGCCTTCTCATCTTTTGCCTTCCCCGTTCCCTCCCCCCCCCTCCCCTATATTGTCTTGGATGTAGTTCGAGCCAGTTTCTCGGAAAGTTCTCTTAAAAAGCAAAAGCTAAAGTTGAGGCGGTAATTATCTGCAACAAACCACACCACAGCAAATTAGAAGACGAGATATCTGCGAAGTAAGTTCAGTTGTTACAAAACCTTCCGACCTATTCAAACAGAAGAATGTCAAAACCAGCTTTTCTACCGATAACAGAGTTGAATAGAGAGCAGGGTATACAATTCTGCACATTAGCATCTTCTGATAAGAATCAGCAATTTATAAAGTAAAATGAGATAACTATCCCAAATTCTTCGTTGGCCAAACAAGTAGAATTCATGGAACAAAGTTTGAGGAACACATGGATACCTTGCAACTCAATAAAGTGAACATATCACTCTTTGGCATAAGGACACCTTCCATTATCTAATTCTGAATAACCAGCCATCCAACACCAGGTCCTCAAGTACAGTCCAAGAGGTTTCCTCACCCTTTAAACCGACATAGTGCTACCACAATCCCAGATGACCGCAGCACATCTTCAGTGTTGTTCCATTCTAAACTGTTATAGATTTTGTATCATTACAATATAAACCACCTATATCTTCATTGTAAAATTCACATTTACACGTTATCCATATTATGATATGTAAAAACGGTACAGCCTGTTTCTTACATTATCAGTTTGACGAATCCTTGATGACTCAGCTTATACTCTGTCAGCCCGTCACTCCTTTTAGTCACGTTGTTCTATAAATTTCTTTGTTCCCCACACGATTCAGTGCTTCTGTCGACAGGTTCAATGCCGGTTCTATTCATTGCACAAACATTACAACATTTATCTTTTATTGCAAGTGGCTAATCAATGGAACAAACAAAATAAAACCATCGCCATTCTATTTGCATTACAGAAAGAATAAATTCGACTTTTATATTTAGTGCTACAGCTACAGTAACAACATGGAGAAACATGTCTTATGTCTTCTTGGGTTTTAAAGCATTGTTACTTTTTTAATGCTACTGTTCGTTGCTGCTTTTGTTCAATCTACAAACCAGTTATCTGTTCACAATGCAGCTATCAGACCTTATTAAATTGTTCACATCTACAATACTTTCCGTGCTTATAAGTAATTTTTTTTCTGTGCAGCCTTGTCCATTCAATAGGACGCTATAGTAGTATGTGTTGTTCCTCAGGAGAAGAAAGGAGTACATGTATGAATATTAAAATGCCTACATCAAATGACACGCCAGTACTAAACATACAAATTAATGCAAAAGGAAGGGGTCAGTATACAGAAGGTCTATACAAGGGAAAGAAATTACAAGACAGTATTACAGAAAGGAATAGAGGAAATAGAGAAATGCGACATCTCAAGAAGAAATTTACAGAGAACTCGAATACACTACATTCCCCCACAATTATTAAGATTCTTGGGAGAGAAAGCCGAGACAAAACTATTCAGTCTGCTACTTGTAGAGGGAATTCGGAATTTGAATTGAAGTGCAGGAAGAAGTGTTAAGGACTTCTAGGCTTACGGATGACGTAATAATTCTGTACGTCACTATGTATAATACAGAATACGACTTTAGATCCGACGCTCAAACTCAATTTTATCATAGCAATGTATCCTACTGTGCTTTCATTTTCCTTAATCTGGAAGCCATCAGTTTTCAGTTATATTTTCATTTATTTTTATTTATTTTATTTTTTTTAACTGCCGTTTTCCCGTTTGCCTGCTTCATTTGGCTGGCAGCGTTTTATACTCGTATTTTCTCTGCGCGGTTATAATGCAGGAAACCGTAGGAAGCTACACATATTGTAGTCCTCAAAGACGTGCAGCCCTATTGTGTGGCTTAATGATGAAGGCATTCTTTCAGGTAAAATGTTTCGGAGGTAAAAGGATCCCCTCGTTCGGATCTCAGGACGTGGATTACTCGGGAAGATGTCATCAGGAGACTGTGAGGGTCAGTGTTTGTAGAGGGGCGCTGACGTTTGAGAATAGTACGCATGCTGGATTGGGTGTAAGTCACTGTAGTCTGGCAGAGATGAACAATCTTGCACAGAATACACTAGTACGCAGAAGCACATGGAACCTGCCTTAGGACTGTAGGCCACAAAAACTTTTTCCAGGTCCACCCAGTCATTTTCTGCATATGTGGGAAATAGAACATTAGTTCCCTGTGAAATATATTTTTTTTAATTAATTTAATAGTCTGTTAATTTCAAACTATCAGTGTCCAGTCATTACATTCGTTGTTAAATATCACCTGCACGTGAAACCAACAGGACAGTGTAGCCTGCAAGATTAAGGTGCCTCAGGTATCTTCCAGGGACATGAAGTCATATCTAACTTTCCACTTTATGCTAACAACAATTAAAAGTCTTAAATTTCCCTAATAATTACATTAAATTTGATGTTTAGATTTACAATGCTTGACTATTGCTAAGGAAAAGAAATATAGTTGGAGAGGAATAATCACAGGCGATTACGAACGACATGCACATTTTGCACCTGTTATTTATTCGAGTTACCAAAATGCAAAGTAGTTCTTTGAGGATATTGTCACACTCCTCTCAAGGGGGTTTACAGTTCTTTCAAGATTCGTACGGAGGCTGTCCGTTGACAAACACGTCTGCCAAGAGTATCCCAGGCTTGCCCTATAGGGCTTAGAGCAAAGGGATACACAGACCTTTCCATACGTTCCATACCTTCATTTTCCAGTGTGTGCAGTACCTCAGTGGCCCTGTCTGGGCAGAATTTGTCGTCCATATACAGAAAAACGGGACCCACCGTACACCTAAACAGATGGACATGGTCCTGAATAATCTCCCTACAATACCGTTGTGCCGCAAAGTTACTTCGTGCAAAGACATGCAGCGGTAGTTACCCATTACGTATATTGTCTATCCACACGAAAACTCTTTGACCATGCCGATTACGTATATGAACATTCCGCTGTGCCTGACATGTTACCCCCTCTTTCCACTGTAACTGGTGGCCACAATCACTTATACTGTCAAATGGGATTCGTCAGAGAACACCACTCTGCACTATAGTTGCTGACCCCAAACAACCAGTTCCCTACGATAACTAACTCTTCCTTGACGATGGAGCGGATGAAGAGAGTTCCATTTAACAGGCTTCCGAGCATACAAAACATCCTGATTGAATCGTAGCGAAATGATTCTGGCAAAGACACGCTTGCAAGGTGTGCCACTACCGGTGTAGGAGTGTGACATTTGTTTCTTTTCCCTACTAGGGCTACGTATCGATCTATCTGCTCATTCATGACTGCCAGCACTCAAATGGTGTCTTTCAGACATGTTGGCGTACCATAAGGAATGTCGCACTAATCAGCTACACAGCAAACTTCTTAAAACACCATAGTTCACGTACTGTAGAATGTATTCATATCGCTACTGCACACGCTTCGCTGCAGTTAACACGTCCTTTCCTCTACATTTCCTTTTACTGTCATTCGTCAGGTGTTCCGTAGCAATTTGTCGGTTTTTCCGAAGCGACTGGCAGTTGTTGATTAGCAGGTGTCAGTTGTTCAAAAAAATGGCTCTGAGCACTATCGGACTTAACATCTGAGGTCATCAGTCCCCTAGAACTTAGAACTACTTAAACCTAGCTAACCTAAGGACATACACACATCCATGCCCGAGGTAGGATTCAAACGTGCGACCGTAGCAGTCGCGCGGTTCCAGACTGAAGCGCCTAGAACCGCTCGGCCACCGCGGCCAGCTGTCAGTTGTTCCTTAGCAACTGTCAAGCAGCTTATTTTCAGAGCTGCTACCTGGCAAACAAGAGAATATCGTTTAGGCTGTGTCATATACCGCGCAAAAATCATGTTACGTCAGCAGCATTGCGTTACCTACTGCCCCGTGATGACATGAAGTTTTCGAAATGAATACTAAATTTTACTTGAAGTACCTTGCCTTCTGTAATATGGGAATTGAAGTACCTTGTCTTCTGTAATATGAGAATGGTGTTTTAATAACCGTTTTCTTTTCTAGGAGGAAATCGTCTTTTCGAAGAAATATTTTGTGTGCCAGGAACGACCTTCATGAAGGGGTGTAACAGATGTATGTGCAGGGAGACTGGCACGAGTGCATATTGCACCGCAAAGGACTGCTTAATGGAACTACGTTCATGTAAGTCTAATCATGCAACAGCTAGAGCGATAATATCCCCTAAACAGTAGAGATAAGTTTAACAGATAACCTTCCATATTGTCCTTTCTTCTTGCCAGTGTTTTCCTTACACTCCTGTCCTCATCAACTCCGCGCGCGACGTTCTCAGTGAATACCTTACCAGTACACCTAATCTTCAACATTTCTCTGCACCACCACATCTCAAATGCTTCGATTACCTTCCGTTCCAGTTTTCCCACAGTCCATGTTTCACTAACATACAATGCTCGTTCCAAATTTACATTCTCAGAAATTTCTTCTTTAATTTAAGGCCTTTGTTTGATATTAATATACTCCTGTTGGTCATAAAAGCACTTATTGGCAGTGCTAGTGTGCTCTTTATGTCCTCCTTCCTCCGTCCGTCATGGGTTATTTTGTTGCATAGATAGTAGAATTCCTTAGCCTCATCTCCTTCGTGATCACCAATCCTGATATTAAGTTTCTCGCTATTCTCGTTCCTGTCACTTCTCATTACTTTCGCCTTTCTTCAATGTACTCTCAACCCATACTCTTTCCAAAAAAAATGTTGTGTGTGAAATCTTATGGGACTTAACTGCTACGGTCATCAGTCCCTAAACTTACATACTTCTTAACCTAAATTATCCTAAGGATAAATACACACACCCATGCCCGAGGGAGCACTCAAACCTCCGCCGGGAACTGTTGCATGACTGCAGCGCCTCAGACCGCTCGGCTAATCCCGTGCGACCCATATTCTTTAATCATTATACTGTTCTTCTTCACTTACACTGACAGCGAATTTTTTTCCATTTACGTATTTAATATGAATGATTATTTCAGTCTATCCGTGCATGGTTCAGCAAGCCTATTCTTGTCACCACGATCCCACAGGAGGGATAAGTAGGAGGCTGTACTATATTCCGAAAGTCATCACATAAAGCCGTTTCTCTATACTTCCTGAGTAGACGTTCTCGGGACAGTTTCTGTCTATCTTCAAGAGCCTGCCAGCTTAGTTATTTCATCATCTCCCCTGCCCTTAGCAGTATACGTTCAATATCTCCTGTTATTCCTACTTGCTATGAGTCCCATACACTTGAGCGATATTCTAGGATGTTTTGCCAAAAATATCATTTGTAGACTGATTGTATTCTACAAATTAACCGAAGTCTGCTTCCTGACTTTACCCACAGATGAGCCTATGTGATTATTCCATTCCATTTCTCTAGTTAAGTTTTACACCCAGGTATTTGCATGAGTTTAAAGATTCCAACTGTGACTTACCAATGCTAGTACATTCGTAGTACACTACGGGCTGTTTTGCGAAATACACAATTTTACATTTCTGTACACGTAAAACACGTTGCCAATCTTCGCATGACTTTAAAATCCGTCTGACTAATATTTGTACAGCTTTGTCCGGACTGTACTTCGTTGTAGACAACTACATCATCTGCGAAAATTCTGAGGTTGCAACATACATTCCCTGTAACATCATTAATAGACAACGTGAACAGCAAGGGACCCAACACACTTCCCTAGGGTACACCCACAGCCACTTCTACATCTGTCAATGACTCTCTCTCTCTCCAAGAAAACAAGCTGCATCTCCCCTACCAAGGAATCCTCAATCCAGTCACAAATTTCGTCTGATACCCTACACGATCATACTTTTGATAATAAGTTTAGGTGTGGTTCTCAGTAAAAACCCATTTCGAAAATCAGGAAACACTGTACCTATCTGACTGCCTTGGTCCATGGGTTTCAGGATGTCACGTGAAGAAAGTACGAGTTGGATTTCACATAATAGGTGTTTACGAAACCCAAGCCAGCTTACGTGAAGGGGGGCGATCTGCTCGAGATTACCCAGCAAATGGAAGTCAAGGGTAATGGAAAGTAGTTTCGTGGATCACTTCTGCTACTGTGGTGTGGACAGGTTCGACCTCTGCTTTCTTCATCCAGCTCTCCAGTAGTATGAGATTAAAATTGGGGCAATACTCTGCAGTTTTCCTTTGTAAAGGAACGCTTGATAACGAGTTAAGGGTTTCTATTTTTGCTACTCTTAATTGCAGTTCTTGTCTCATATATAAGTGATTGGACGCTAACTTTGGCGCCAAAAACAGCTTTTACATATGACCAAAATTGCTTTGCGTTTGAAACATTTTTCGTCAATATTCTTCTACGGTTGTCGTTGAACGCTTCAGGCATTGCTCTTTTGATTGCCAAACTCGTTTCATTCAGCATATCTCTATTTATAGCCCCATGCTTTGTTTTATACCTATTAGGTAGAAGTTTCTTTACAGTTACTAAACTGCATCGAGGATCTCTCCTGCCGTGATCTATTCTACTGTGTAAATATCAGTCCGGTGCATAGTAAAGTCCCTTTTAAATGTGAGCCATAGTTCCTGTACATGCTCCTATCCTAAACTACAAGTTTCAAGTTGCTCATGACGGTATTGCTTTTCTGTCTAGTGTGTTGAACATACATCTTTCTGCCGGTTTTATTTGCCTTTTGTACATTCGTATTCGTTGTTTCTATAAATAACTCATGGATGCTGCAGCATTTTCTATGTGGACTTCTTCAAAGAGGTCACGTATATTTGTTGCTATTAGATTTCCATCATTTACAACATGAGTGGGATTCTTTACTATCTTCTACATAGTTTTCAGAGAAGGCATTTACTATCGTTTTACAGGAGATCTTGTCATGGCCACACTAACAAAACTTTAATTATCCCAGTTAATTTTGTATGAATAAAATATCCTTCAACAGTTACAGTATGGTTAGGAAACTGATGAACAAGCGAAGTGACGTTTGCTCTATTGTTGTAGGTTACATTAAGATACTAGTCTGGTGATCGATAGAAGGACCCTACTCATAATGTTATGCCCACGCTTGATACTTATTGTTGCCGGAAGTATCACACATGCAGCTGTAATTTCTGTCGGAACCTCTTGTACACTGCAACGAATACACCACGTTCATTACACATTTCCCTGTCCTTTCGGTATATGTCTAAGGTTCCCCAAAGTTCTCACTACTGTCAACTACAGGCTTTCATCAGCATGCCGTACCTAGTATGTTATAAAGATGTGTGGGAGCTGTTGCTCAGCCTGTATGTTGCTGGATTAAGAAGCAAAAAATTATTTACATACCTAACAATCTCAAAACTGTAAGTAATAGATTAAAATGAATCCATACAAAATATAGGTTACCATTCCTGTACCTGCCTAGTTTGTAATGACAACACACATTTCGTCTACATTCATGTCCATGTCTTAACTTACCAACTGACAATATTGCTCAGTGTTTGCTGGATTCGAAGTCAGTTATTTCCTCGGTTGTTCAATACAACAGTATCAGTGGCGGAATATTCACTGATTAGGACACAAAACTTACCTCTATGTAAATTTACCAAATTCATTAATTTTCGGATGCAACTGAATGATTCCATCTTAAAATTCACTGATATTCATAAAACAATGATTGTTTTCGACGCTCAGTTGAGTAATTTAGATAACAAGTCCGTGATTCTAATGCCAACTTAGGATTCAGACATACAGTTCATTGATTTAGATGCAAAATTTGTTGATTTAGACACAAAAGTAACTGCTGACAATGTAAAAGTTACTGGTTTCGAAAGAGAATTTGAATACAATGGTCACAAGCAAAATGTGCTTAAATTATTACTGCTCCCACAAGTAATGTTATCCCCTAGGTCCTAAGGACAAGAAGCAATGTGTTGAAAAGACTTAATATGATCCCTACTAAAGAAAAGTGCAGTTAACTTGGAAAGCAGTTGGCAGAAGAGATAGAGCTAGTAAAAACATAAAGACAAGAGTATTTTGCAAAAACAGTTGTAATGTAGAAATAATAAGAACTGTTCCTAAAGAAAGAACAGAACACTGTTGATGTGCAAGTATGGCTACAAATTATTATTTAAAACATAAACTGTGGGAAATCTGGGTAGCACAGCGGGATACAGAGCATCTGATGGAAGGAATATTAGCACATGTAAAGAACGAAATTAGCGTTTGCAAACGCGGCCGAGGGATCGAGGGATAGTAGCAATGGCGAATTTTAAAACGTGCCGGACAGGCAAAAGGTCAAGAAAAAATAATAACTCTATTGCAGAGACGTTTAGAGACGTTGCTCCTTTAAGAGCAGTGAATGCGAAAAAAAACTAGAAACTATAGGAGACTCTAGTCTAACAAAAGGGAAACTGAGGTACTTAGCGAAACAATCGTCACAAAGGAGAAGTATAAGGTCCTTCTGGGGAAAGAATGTGCAAGCAAATCTTACTTTAAACACATTGAATGGAAAAATTTGTAAACGATAGGAAGGGAAGGGTGACATGCAATACTTGCATTTACAGGAAATAGCAATGGAGTCTGCGATGTGTTGAGTTTTGTTTGTAAGTATATTGAATAACTCTATGGATGTTGAATAAATCTGTACATGTTGTTTGTTAAAAATGTAAGTGTTGTTATAGATCCTTGATCGTAAATGAAAAAGCTCAATCCTGCATCCAAAAATTAAAGGAAGTACGTATACTTTATCAAATTACGTAACTTTTTGGTATTAAACTTTTGTGTAGCACTGTTATTGCTATTCATTTGTTCTATACAGTAAAACATACGCATATGAGATGTTGGCAGCACTGATTTTGTGGGTGTCAATATGCATACAGTGG
This sequence comes from Schistocerca gregaria, assembly GCF_023897955.1. NCBI lineage: Eukaryota > Metazoa > Arthropoda > Insecta > Orthoptera > Acrididae > Schistocerca > Schistocerca gregaria. The sequence goes on from NC_064927.1 coordinate 428,434,151, forward strand.
TATGTCTTGTCTGTGGAGTCTCTATAGTGGATTTGTTACATCTTCCAAGTGATCTGGTTCCAAAACTTATTAATAATGTGACATTCAACAAGAAATACACATTGGTTTACATGATTCCACGGAAATGTAAGACATGTCTCCACAAGCTTTGTTTACCGTCGCCTGTGGATCTGGGAATTATCTAAATTCTGTGCACTTCGCCGAAAGAGTCTGTGCAGCTCTAAAAAATTTCGAGAACTTTCAACATCGAAGTCTGGTCGCGGAAACGGGGAGACACTCAGCTCTAGTTTCTAGAAACACGAATCTCGTTGGTGGATACATGAATACTGGCTCATCAGGTGCTCTGTGGCTACCCAGAGAAGACTGATGCTAATCGAATCACCCCAGATAAAAAAAAAAAAAGATAGACTGTAACCACACAGCCAATACGCTACTGAAGAACCAACTGCCACGCACTTTGGAAATGTTATCTGATAAGATCATGAACTCATCAGAGGCTTATAATTGGAGGACCAGGGCAGTTAAGTTGAATAATTTACTTAAATGGTTCCTGAATGATAGATTACAACCATAAAACCTATTGAAATCATATGCAATTTACTCAAAACACATTAACCACGAGATTACAAAAAAAAAAAAAAAAAAAACAAAAACAAAAAACATTAAAATGGATTTAGATAAATAATCTAAAACTAGGATCAGAAAAACGAAACTTTGTTAAAGTCACGACCAGCATGATACTGTAAAATTAAGGCTTAGAAGGGCTCCTTACACATAAAGAATACGAAATACGTTTTCAAACGTGATGAACAATATGAACCCAAACAGAGCATACAACACATCAAAAAACGAAGGAAGGAACAGAAGGATTCATTAATAGACCGGGGAATTCATATTAATTAACTTAATACCGGAACTAAACCGTAATGGTACACGAAAAAGGTCCTCTTTGAAATAAGACCTAGATTGTAGATAACATGCCTACTAGTGCGTGAAGCGCTTATGTTAAATTATGAACACTGAAAGTGGAAAGACGGGAACGAACTCTACTTCCCCTATTACAGCACCATCGCCGAATTCGGGAGTGTGCATTACAGGTTCCAAATTACCATCGCAAATACCATTAAGATCAAAGAAGAACGCCGAAAACTTGTCAGAAGACCGAAGTCAATAAAAACCCTTGAAATCGCGGAATCCGAAAGAGAAAGAACATCCGAATGAGAATGTGAAATAGCATCGAAAAACGGAAAGCCTCTCTACATTTTGATACCCTTCCTACAGACCTCATTTTCCCTGCCTCGTGATGATTGGGTGTTGTGTGATATCCTTAGGTTAATTAGGTTTAAGTAGTTCTATGTCCTAGTGGACTGATGACCATAGACGTTAAGTCCCATAGTGCTCAGAGCCATTTGTGAACCTACAGACCTCGGAAAGGAACTACACACAATCGTACCAGGAAGGGCCAAAGTGCTCATCCAGTGAGCCATCTGGAAGTCAGATCACTAACTCCCGCCATCACGCAGAACGTGTATCCACCAATGAGATTCGTGTTTCTGGAAACTAGAGCCGATTGTCTCCCCGTTTCCGTGACCGGACTTGGTTGTTGGAAGTTCTGGAAATTTTGTAGAGCTTCACAGACTCTTCCACCGAAATGCGCAGAGGTTAGATATTTCACAGGTCCACAGGCGGCCATAAATAAAGCTTGTGAAAACAGTATCTCTAGATTAAACCACACAGGGATAAAAGCAAGTGAACAGCTGAGGAACACGCCGAAAGTTTACCAACAAGTAGAATTCTCATTTCTACCGTCACTGGTTTCCGGAGCTGCTAAAGAGTACCCCAGTCGCTGGTTCCACCGCCATTGTTCAAGGTACCTGCAGGATAATCCACGGGAGACGTGCTCAGCTACCTGTGGGATCCAATAGAATGTAATGTGCGCTCTGAGTGAAGTGCAGCTCCTCAAGAGCTTGAGAAACGTTCCACCTGTTTCGGTTCTCAGCGAAGAGGAGATTCGTGGACCAAGGCCAGATGGTTTGAAGAGAGAAACTACCACAATAAATAAATATTAGATTAGGTACAAACCTAACCTCTCATCTAATAAGCGCACAGAACAAGTGAGAAGTCATCCAATAGAAACGGAAAGAGATAATAAATGGAGCAAGAGGTTCCTGCATGCAAATTCACAATGTAAATCCGATAACATGTGTGGAGAACTAAAACAGGGCGCCGCCTAATTGGAATTTTGGATCTTCTGTGTACTCTACATTGTGTTAAGAATACAGTCACTTATTCTACTGTACGGTAAGCAAAATACGCCATATAATATATCCGATTTGCTAAAAGTGGTTTCCGACAAATACCGTTATTTCACAAGTCTTAAGAGAAAATATTGCGGAGGTAAAATAGTCCCCCATTCGTATCTCCGGGAGGGGCTACCCAGGAGGACGTCGTTAACAGGGGAAAGAAAACTGACGTTCTACGGATCGGAACGTGGAATGTCAGATCCCTTAAACGAGCATGTAGGTTAGAATATTTAAAAAGGGAAATAGATAGGTTAAAGTTAGATATAGTAGGAATTAGTGAAGTTCGCTGGCAGGAGGAACAAGATTTTTGGTCAGGCGAATACAGGGTTATAAATACAAAATCAAATAAGGGTGTTGAATGAAAACCGCTACCAGTCACAATTGAAGGTATTTATTTACAGCACGACCGGTTTCAGGCTTTTGCCCATCTTCAGGTGCTTACATTCAGAAACATGTGACGTTCAATGATGGAGTTCACTGTTTAAATAAAAAGAGAATATGATAACTAATAAAACCGAGCGAACCAAATGCAAATGAGAAGTGGTTTATCCGAAAACTATTCCTGTACTTACATACAGATGGATTATCCGTATTGTTGTCACGCTAATCTTGCAGTTTTTGGTCTTGTGTTCGTTCTTTTTCACATAAAACTTTTCAATTTCACTTATTGTTTTGATATTTGCACCACTATAAGCATGAACTCTTTGATTTACAGACGCTACTTTCATTTTTACACTTTTATAAGCGTGAACTCGCGACATTGTTCAATGTATATAGAGCGTAACTTAACCATAGCTAACACTTGGTTCAAGAATCATAAAGGAAAGTTTTGTACATGAAAGAACCCTGGTGGTACAGACAGGTTTCAGATATATTATATTATGGTAAGACAGAGATTTAGGAACCAGGTTTTAAATTGTAAGAGATTTCCAGGGGCAGATGTGGACTCTGACGACACTCAGTTTAGTTACAGAAACTGAAGAAACTGCAAAAAGCTGGGAATTTAAGGAGAGCTAACCTCGATAAACTGACTAAAGCAGAGGTTGTACAGAGTTTTAGGGAGAGCATAAGGGAACAATTGACAGGAATGGGGGAAAGAAATGCAGTAGAAGAGCAATGGAAAGCTTTGAGAGATGAAGTAGTGAAGGCAGCAGAGGATCAAGTAAGTAAAAAGACGAGGGCTATTAGAAATCCTCGGGTAACAGAAGAAATATTGAATTTAAGTGATGAAAGGAGAAAATATAAAAATGCAGTAAATGAAGCAGGAAAAAGGAATACAAACATCTCAAAAATGAGATCGACAGGAAGGGCAAAATCGGGTACCAGGGATGGCTAGAGGACAGATGTAAGGATGTAGAGGCTTATCTCACTAGGTGTAAGATAGATACTGCCTACAGGAAAATTAAAGAGACCTTTGAAGAAAAGAGAACCACTTGTATGAATATCAAGAGCTCAGATGGAAACCCAGTTCTAAGCAAAGAAGGGAAAGCAGAAAGGTGGAGGGAGTATACATAGGGTCTATACAAGGGCGACGTGCTTGAGGGCAATATTATGGAAATGGAAAAGGATGTAGATGAAGATGAAATGGGATATACGATACTGCGTGTGAAGAGTTTGACAGAGCACTGAAAAGCCTGAGTCGAAAAAAGGCCCCGAGAGTAGACAACATTCCATTAGAACTACTGACGGCCTTGGGAGACAAAACTCTACCAGCTGGTAAGCAACATGTATGAGACAGGCGAAATACCCTCAGACTTCAAGTAGGATATAATAATTCCAATCTCAAAGAAAGCCGGTGCTGACAGATGTGAAAATTACCGAACTATCAGTCTAATACGTCACGGATGCAAAAGACAAACGCGAATTACTTACAGACGAATGGAAAAACTGTTAGAAGCCGACGTCGGGGAATATCAGTATATATTCCGTAGAAATGTTGGAACTCGTGAGGCAATACTGACCTTACGACTTATCTTAGAAGATAGATTAAGGAAAGGCAAACCTACGTTTCTAGCATTTGTAGACTCAGAGAAAGATTTTGACGATGTTGACTGGAATACTCTCTTTCAAATTCTAAAGGCGGCAGGGGTAAAATCAGGGAGCGAAAGGCTAGTTACAATTTGTACGGAAACCAGATGGCAGTTATAAGAGTCGAGGGACATGTAAGGGAAACAGTGATTGGGAAGGGAGTGAGACAGGGTTGTAGCCTCTCACCGATGTTATTCAATCTGTATATTGAGCACGCAGTAAAGGAAACCAAAGAAAAGTTCGGTGTAGGTATTAAAATCCTTGGAGAAGAAATATAGTCTTTGAGCTTAGTCGATGACATTGTAATTCTGTCAGAGACAGTAAAGGACCAAGAAGAGCAGTTGAACGGAATGGGTAGTGTCTTGAAAGGAGGATATAAGATGAACATCAACAAATGAAAAGGAATTTATCCTAACTAAGTCGGGTGATGCTGAGAGAATTAGATTAGGAAGTGAGACACTTAAAGTAGTAAAGGAGTTTTGCTATTTGGGGAGCAAAATAACTGATGATGGTCGAAGTAGAGAGGATATAAAATGTAGACTGGCAATGGCAAGGAAAGCGTTTCTGAAGAAGAGAAATTTGTTAACAGCGAGTATAGATGTAAGTGTCAGGAAGTCGTTTCTGAAAGTATTTGTATGGAGTGTATCCATGTATGGGAGAGAAAGATGGGCGATAACTAGCTTGGACAAGAAGAGAATAGAAGCTTTCGAAATATGGTGCCTCAGACGAATGCTGAAGATTAGATGGGTAGATCATATAACTAATGAATAGGACTGGGGAGAAGAGAAGTTAGTGGGACAACTTGACTAGAAGAAGGGATCAGTTGGTAGGACATGTTGTGAGGCATCAAGGGATCACTAATTTAGTATTGGAGGGAAGCGTAGAGGGAAAAAATCTTAGAGGGAGACCAACAGATGAAAACACTAAACATATTCAGAAGGATGTAGGTTGCAGTAGGTACTCGGAGATGAAGGAGCTTGCACAGGATAGAGTAGCAAGGGGAGCTGCATCAAATCAGTCTCAGGACTGAAGACCACAACAACAACAAGGGAAAAATGCTATAAATTGCTACTCTTCCCACAAAATAATGTTACTGCATACATGAGCCGTGCTTAGGTAACACAGTCGGTAGGGCGCTTGCCCACGAAAGGGAATGTTCCCGATTTCGATTCTCGGTCGGCACACGGTTGTGATCTTCCAGGAAGTTTCTTATCATCGCAAACTCCGTTGCATTTTGAAAATCTCTTTCTGGTTGTAGTACTTGTTTTAACAATCATTATATCTTGGTTATAATTAATTACTGCCATTTTAAACATGAAACAAGTATGTAATTTGAATTTTCCTCTAGAGCAAGCAAGATATTTCCGATTTTCCCCCCATATTAGAATGTCCCTCTGGAAACTACTACATTTGAGGAACAATTCCTTGGCAAGCAATTTTGAGTCATATATTATACTAACTGGGTGATAAATTATGATGCTGACACCAATCAATTTCAAAATACATTATAATGAAGTAGTTGTGTTATAAATTGTAGGAGCAATACTGTTTGCAGCCCCTCTTTTGGACTGTTTTAGGCGTATAAGTCTTTGGCAGCCATTATTTTTGGGTAATAAACCAAAGACATGGCATGGCAGGCTGCCATAATGAATAAATCTGGCAATCACGCATGCTCCATGAGCGTTATAGGAATACATCTGACAACCTCCCAAGCTGCCACAGCTTCCTCAACGAGAAGGATAACGATCCTAACTCCAATTTTTGGATTTACTGCTTGTGGTGGGGAAAGGCAGCTATTTTTGGGTAATAAAGCATAGAGGGATGGCATAGATCATCAATTCCAATAACTGGATAAAGATTATACAGGTGGCATATCTGGAAATGACATATACCAGTTGATGATTCATCTCGCATCCACGCAGATGTCTCTGCATTTCAGAGCAATAGGAATACAAATTTTTTTGAATTTTAGACGCTTTTGATTCACTCTATTGGCCGACAAACGGAGTGTAATGTTGAGCTGAAGGGGAGACTTAATGTGACCCTGAGAGAGATATAACAACAGTTAGGCTGTCAGACCTTTGTCAGTGTCCTACTGCTGATGGAACGGTGTGTTTTCTGACACAAACTACAATGCATGCTCTACAATCATAACTAAAGCCTGTGTTCAGCTTACTAGGCAAGTCACATACCTGTGTTGCTATACCCTTGGAATCCGCTGTATTTACTAGCAACCAGTGTGAAAATCTATAAATTGTGCTACGAAAGTAGCCCAGCACTGAGATAATTTACACTATTGTGACCTTCTGCATTTTGTGAATGAACAGAGGTATCTGGGATTCACACAGCTACCTTTTTGTTTGTTGGGTTGTGGTCTTCAGTCCTGAGACTGGTTTGATGCAGCTCTCCATGCTAGTCTATCCTGTGCAAGGTTCATCTCCCAGTACTTACTGCAACCTACATCCTTCTGGATCTACTTAGCGTACCTCAGAGTTTTTATTTCTTCTCCATGGATTTTAATACCTACTCCGAACTTTTCTTTGGTTTCCTTTACTGCGTGCTCAATATACAGGTTGAATAACGTTGGGAGAAGCTACAACCCTGTCTCACTCCCTTCCCAACCACTGTTTCCCTTTCATGTCCCTCCACTCTTATACCTGCCATCTGGTTTCTGTACAAATTGTAAATAGCGTTTCGCTCCCTGTATTTTACCCCTGCCACCTTTAGAATTTGAAAGAGAGTAATCCAGTCAACAACGTCAAAAGCTTTCACTAAGTCTACACATGCTAGAAACGTAGGTTTGCCTTTCCTTGATCTATTTTCTAAGATAAGTCGTAAGGTCAGTATTGCCTCACGTGTTCCAACATTTCTACGGAATCCAAACTGATATTCCCCGAGGTCGGCTTCTACCAGTTTTTCCATTCGTCTGTAAAGAATTTGAGTGAGTATTTTGCAGCTGTGACTTATTAAACTGATAGTTCGGTAATTTTCACACTTGTCAACACGTGTTTTCTTTGGGATTGGAATTATTACATTCTTCTTGAAGTCTGAGGGTATTTAGCCTGTCTCATACATCTTGCTCACCAGATGGAAGAGTTTTGTCATGACTGGCTCGCTCAAGGCCGTCAGTAGTTCTAATGGAATTGTTGTCTACTCTCGGGGTCTTTTTTCGACTCAGGTCTTTCAGTGCTCTGTCAAACTCTTCACACGGAGTATCGTATATCCCATTTCATCTTCATCTACATCCTCTTCCATTTCCATAATATTGTCCTCAAGTACGTCGCTCTTGTATAGACCCTATGTATACCCCTTCAACCTTTCTGCTTTCCCTTCTTTGCTTAGAACTGGGTTTCCATCTAAGCTCTTGATATTCATACAAGTGGTTGTCTTTTCTCCGAAGGTCTCTTTAATTTTCCTGTAGGCAGTATCTATCTTACCCCTAGTTAGGTAAACCTCTACATCCTTACATTTGTCCTCTAGCCATTCTGCTTAAGCATTTTGCACTTCCTGTCGATCTCATTTTTGTGATGTTTGTAATCCTTTTTGCCTGCTTCATTTAATGCATTTTTATATTTTCTCCTTTCATCAATTAAATTCAATATTTCTTCTGTTAACCAAGGATTTCTTATAGCCTTCGTCTTTTTACCTACTTGATCCTCTGCTGCCTACACTACTTCATCCCTCAGAGCTACCTATTCTTCTTCTACTGTATTTCTTTCCACCATTGCTGTCAATTATTCCCTTATGCTATCTCTGAAACTCTGTACAACCTCTGCTTTAGTCAGTTTATCCAGGTCCCATCTCCTTAAATTCCCTCCTTTTTTCAGTTTCTTCAATTTTAGGCTACAGTTCATAACCAATAGATTGTGGTCATAGTCCACATCTACCCCTGGACATGCCTTACAATTTAAAACCTGGTTCTTAATCTCTGTCTTCCCATTACATAATCTATGTGATACCTCCTAGTATCTCCAGGATTCTTCTATGTATACAGCAGGTACCTACGCCGATATTAAGACGTTTTTCTAACTTCAAATGTTAACATCAATACCCTCACTGCTTCTTTTCAAAATATCATTATCTCATGTTACGTGCATTAATATTTCTCACCTAATTTGACTATAGGTTTTGGAGAATCACTTCATATAGTTTCGTATGGTTGATATTTCTCACCTAATTTGACTATAGGTTTTCGGTGAATCATTTTATACAGTTTCGTATGGTTGATATTTTCTAGTAGCGATCTGCCTTTTTGGTTGGCAAGTCTGAATTCTGTCAAACAGTTCACCATCATCTCAAGTTATTACTTACTCTTAGTATGTTATAAGGTCTTGGTGTGTTTCGAGCAACTACTTAATTTTCTAATTTTTATACATACTTTGTTTCATAAAACACCCAAGGACATGATTAATCTTTTTGAAACAGTATTAATGAACATTGCTAATGCAATGAAAAACTAATTTTTTTATACTTGGCCTAAATATGTTTTCTTTTTGTAACGTATTGTTCATATGAAAGTGTAGCAGCAGATGGTTTTCACAGCATGTAACCCAAGTTCCATTTTCCAATACAACGAAAGCTGACGCCGAAGGTTTTAATAAATATCAAGCATTACTTTTGGTGTTTTCCATTTTCAGTGTGTTTTCCGGCTGGGAGTGTGAAAATATTTGACTGCAACACTTGCATCTGCGGCCCTTCAAGGACTTGGGCTTGTTCGAGCTTCAACTGCCGACCACGATTACACTGTGCGTACCATTATCCTCACATCATTTTAAATGATCATTTAATTTAGCTTTTTGTTTAATATCAAAAGTTTTTGTTTCTGAAAACTAGTTAAAAGTTTTTTTATTAGTAAGTTGTTTGTGCCTGGGCCAACACAATCTATTACTAATGTATGGCCTACTATCGTCGAGGGTCTAGTTTCCCCAATGTCTTCATGCGTCTGGACTCATACCTGTAAGTGTGAAATAGTTTTTCTAGAAACATTTAACTGTAAGCTTGACTAGCCACATGGTGGTTTTTGTCTCTTAAGAAGCTTCAGGTGTCTTTCTTATGGTGTTACTGAAGGTAAAATGAATAACGTTCTTGTTAGGGAAAGAAGGTGTATGGAGTGATAAATCACGGTACACGATGTGGGGATCCGTTGATAGGGTGTGGGTATGGCGAATGCGCGGTGAACGTCATCTGTCAGCGTGTGTAGTGCCAACGGTAAAAATCGGAGGCGATGGTGTTAGAGTGTGGTCTTTTTCATGGAGGTATCTTACACACATTGTTGTTTTGCATGACACTATCCCAGAACAGGCCTACATGACGTTTAAAGGACCTTCTTGCTTCCCACTATTGAAGAGCAATTTGGGGATGGCGATAGCATCTTTCAACACGATCGAGGACCTGTTCGTAACGCACTGCTTGTGGCGGAGTGGTTACACCACAATAACATCCCTGTAATGGACTGACCTGCACAGAGTCCTGATCTGAATCCTATAGAACACCTTTGGTATGTTTTGGAATGCCGGCTTAGTGCCAGGCCTCATCGACCAACATCGCTACCTCTCCTCAGTACAGTACTTCGTGGAGAATGGGCTGTTATTCCCCAAGAAACCTTACAGTACCTGATTGAACGTATGCCTGCGAGAGTGGAAACTGTCATCAAGCCTACGGGTGGGCCAACACCATACTGAATTCCAGCGCTACCGATGGAGGTCGTCACGAACTTGTAAGTCATTTTCAGCCATATGTCCGGATAGTGTTATTTTCAGCCACTTCCTCACTCCAAAAATTTGTGAACCCGTTGAATGTATCCTCGAGAGCCACCAATGCCTAAGTGACTTGCATTTCTGTATTCCCGAATTTTCCTTAACAGTTTCGTACTTCCTTCTTTCGTCGATGGGTTGTAGCATTCCTGTTTTACCCATTATTTCCTTGCATTTACCTTCCTTGTACATATGTTTTCCTTTCCAACTTCTGTGATTACCCTTTTCAGAGATGTCCATTCTTTTTCAACTGAACCACCGTCTGAGCTATTCGTTATTGCAGTATCTGTACCCTCGGAAAGCTACAAGCGTTCCCGTTATTCCTTAATACTTCAATCTCCCACTTCTTTGGGAATTGACTCTTTCGGACCAGGCTCTTAAACTTCAGCCTACCCTTCATCATTACTAACTGAATTATGAGTATGTATCTGCTCCTCTTTACGCCTTATAGTCCAATATCTGATTTCCAAACCTCCGTCTCGACGTTATGAAATCCAGCTGGAATCTTAGTGTATCTCCACTCTTTCTTCAAGTATTTCTCCTCCTGCTCTGATTCTTGAACAGAGTATTCGCTATTACAAGGTGAAACTTACTGTAGAGCTAAATAGTTCCCACTCCTCTCTCTCATTCCTACTACCAAGCCGAAACACTCGTGTAATCCTTTCTTCTATTCCTTCCCCTGCAGCCGCATTCGAATCTCAGATGACTTTTAGATTTTCGTCTCCCTTTCCGTACTGAACTACCCATTCAATATCCTCATAGATGTTCTCTATCATTTCATCTCCTGCTTGCGACGTTGACATGTATACCTGAAGTTGTCGGTGTTGACTTGATTCTGATGAGAACTGTGCTATCACTCCACTATTCGCAGTAAATCATTTTCTGACATACGTTCTTCAAATGGTTCAAATGGCTCTGAGCACTATGGGACTTAAGATCTGAGTCATCAGTCGCCTAGAACTTAGAACTACTTAAACCTAACTAACCTAATTACATCACGCACATCCACGCCCGAGGCAGGATTCGAACCTGCGACCGTAGCGGTCTCGCCGTTCCAGACTGAAGCGTCTAGAACCGCTCGGCCACCCCGGCCGGCTGCTTTACGATTTATTTAATGATGTCCACCTACTTCAGTATAGCGTCCATTCACCACCTGTTGCTCTGCATTCGTAGGTACTATGTAGACGATGAGAAAAGCAGCTTTGAAGAAAACCACCGTCCATACTTACGATTACAGAGTCCGCGTAACACAAGTAGCAAGATAAACCTGTGAATCTCTATCAATAATGGGCTAAGTGGGTGCTTCCTCCCTTCGTTGAAAATATTTGTTTGCAGTTACGGATGTTTTATTACGGTCATTTTCATTTATTGTGTCACCATGCTCACATTTACGTTGGTAGTACATCTACTACTGGTTCGTGCTGATTGAATCACGCGTAAGACAGGCAGAAATGTGCTAAGTCCAATCCGAAATATTACGAGATTCACAGAGGTAATGTACCGTTAAAAAACGAGTTCACATTCGGTCCTTTTCAGTGGATTCTTCGAATGAAGATGCTCGCCAAAAGGTTCAGTACATGCATACGGAACACGCCACGCCGAATATTCAGAAAGGCCGATAGTGTCACACGCGGTTTATTCTGCAACCAACATTCCAAAACCTCTGAAAACTGCACCGTAATGTCTGTAATTGCATCTGCTAGCACGACGAAATAAATCGAGCGTGATTTAACCGTCCTTTCTTCATCTTACAGATAATTTTTTCGGACGCATTTAACATGACCTCGTCCGACAGCGTGTCTACGACTGCCCGCATGCCGTCGCTCACAGAGCATATAACTTATCCAATTACGCGGGAAACACTTTTCTCTCATTGGTTGATGAAAACGATCATCCAATCAGATTAACCTGTCATGATCAATTTCGCGTGCAAACCACTTTACGCCAATCAGCTTTCGCAGCTGCATCTACGTCATTTCATATTGCAAAAATTCTCAAAATGTTCGACAAAACCAAACCAAACGAAAAAAAACCTGTGCTTGAAATATACTTTAGGACTAAGTATCCTCTTGCTTTCTTTCTGGCTGCCTTATTACAAGAGCAAACGCTCCTAGACATACTTCATCCACCAGTTAGCGGGATCCACCGTTTTCAGGACAACCTGGTTACATAACACTTGCTAATTACGGATGGTGTAACACATTATAAAATTGAAATTTGACGTATGTCCCCACATACACACTCACATTTACTCTCATCTACTTCCACCCTAACACAAAATATAAATATCGACTTTTAAACCATTATTTTCCTTACGAAAGCAAAATTATTAAAAGTTTAGAATTAAAATTCTATAAAAATAACTTGAGCGCACTGGGAGTGCTGATAGTATTTTCAAATGGCAAAGAAACTTAAACTGTCGTGTTTCCCATCTGAATTTACTTTACTAAGTGTCGGTTAAGTATTTTTTAATAGGTTTTTTATATTTTCGAAACTATTAAAATTATCTGCATGAAAATTTTACACAATGTTCTTCTAAATTACAAAAGTTTTTATACCAAATTTGAAAGCAAACATGTCATAGTTATGTAATTTCTTAGGTGATATGAATAAGTGATCTTAGTACGTTCCACACAGTGCAGTTCTCACGGCCCGCACACAGCGACAGATTGCATTATGACGCCAGCAGCCGGTCACACAGTGGCCGAGGCTGGAGGCTTCATTACCAGCCTCCAATATAGCATCACCTTCTTCTTCTTCTTCTTCTTCTTCTTCTTCTGTAGTGGTCAATCCAAGGATTGGTTTGCAACAGCTACAATAGCAGCTTGTCTCCATTCTGTGCGCCTCTCAGATTTTCTCTTCATTTCTTTATAGGTGTTGCATCCCACATCTTTCACGATTTGATCCATGAACCTCAACCGTGGTCTTTCTCTTGGTCTTTTTCCCTCGACATATCCCTCTATCAATGTGTTCAGGAGTCCTTTATGTCTTAATAGATGGCCTATAAATTGCACTCTTCTTGTAACAATGACACTCCAGAAGCTTCTCTTTTCACCTGCTCTTTCCAGAACCATTTCGTTTGTGACCTAGTCAATACATCATCTTTTGGGAATGCGTCTATAGCACCACATGTCAAAAGAATTTAGCTTCTGGTCTTTCTCTGTCCCGAGAGGCCATGTTTCACACCCATAGCATGCCACACTCCACTCATATGATTTCAAAAATCTTTTCTTGATTTCAAGGCTGATGCTCTTAGATGTTAAGATGTTTTTCTTCTTGTTAAAAGGAGCCTTTTTCTTGAGCAGTTCTACGTCTGACTTCTGCCTTTCTCCTTCCATCCCTGGTAATATTACTGCCCAGGTAAGTAAATTTATCAACTTGTTCAAGCAGTTCATTGCCTACATGAACGTGGACTTTCATTTGATCTTTTTTGTCGCATCCCATTACTTTTGTTTTTGCTTTATTAATTCTCATATTACATTCTTCCCCATAACTTTATCCATTCTATTCAGTAGGACTACAAGATCTTCTTCACTTTCAGCTAGGACAGCTATATCATCGTCATATGATATAATATCTATTCGTTGGCTATGAATTACTATACCTGTCTGTGAATTTTCTCTTACTTTTTTCAGCGCCTATTCAATGTATTGGTTAAAGATAACAGGGGATAGTGCGCAACCTTGTCGGACACCTCTACGTTTCTGCACTTCTTCTCGTTTTGTACGTCCACGGATAACTGCTGTCTCGTTTTTGTACAGGTTCCCTATCGTTTTTCTATCTTTATAGACTATTCCTACTTTTTTGAGCACCTCAAACTTCTTATCCCATTTAACATTATTAATGGCTTTCTCTACATCTACGAAATCTGTGTATGTTGTCAGATTCTTATCTAGTCGTTTCTCCATTATTAGTTTTAGAGTAAATGTTGCTTCTCTGGTTCCTCTATCTTTCCGGAATCCAAACTGGTCTTCGGAGAGTGTAGCTTCGACTTTTTGTTCTATGCGTTTTAGGATGATTGAGGTTAGTATTTTTTTTTGGAGGCGTGAGTCACTAGGCTGAGCGTCCTATAATTTTCACATCTTGCAGCATAGCGTTTCCCTTCTTTGGAATGACCTAATGGAATAAAATCTACTGCAAAACTCTGCAGCCGTGTTAATGCCCGTGACGTTAGAAAGCGAGTCAAGGGGAGGGTACGTTGGTGAGGGGGGAGCAGGAGGGGAGTAGCAGAATGGGTGGGTCCTATCTCTGGATTACTTTGTTGACTAAGGGGCGAGCCTCTTTTACAAAAAGTGAACACTATGTCCCGGTATGTCCAGTGTAAACAGTGTGGTCCAGGTAGTACTAAAGTACTACTACTATCGATGAGGTAGTAAAAAAGTTTTGATTATAATCTCACTACAACCAAGTTATGGTTATGAAAATTGATGATGTCTATGTTCCTTCTTCGCATATTCGTCATAGAGCATGAGGCACTTATCTCAACCAATATGGAAGTGTGAAACTGCAACATAACGCCATACATACAGTTTCTGATACGGAATGCTTATAAACGTTAAATTTTATTTTCCCAAGGCGGCCAATCTGTGAGTAGAGTGCACCACTTTAAATACTTAGCACTGAGGGTATGTGGAATTTGTTTTGGAGCTGCCCTGTTCAAGATGTTGTACAGAATCTAAATGATGCTAGTTTCAGTACAGGAATGCTCTCCTTTGTCTATCGCACTTATACGCAAAACCTTCGTGTAGATCATTGTTCACCTGTGCTGTAGTTCTTATCTTTACCATACCTGTACTTATATTCAATCATCAGATGTGTTGTTGACAATAGTAACTCATTCAGAAGAAACTGCAAAATCCATTCACTGAAGACTAGACAAAAAAACAGTATGTGCTCCTTAAGTGTTCTACAGAATGGAGTGCACTGTTCAGCAGGATCACACGCAGGTCCCAGGTTCGTACATTTCTGCAAAGTTTTCGAGTCTGCAACAGCGTCCGCCACTCATGCTCAAGTGGTTAGTGTAGCCGCTCATAGATCGCGGAGTGGTCGGTGACTAGGCGCTTGCCGTTTGTGTTTTCCTAATAATGTCATCTCGTCTTCACCTTCGCGCACGTCGCCGAAGTGGCATCAAATAGGAGGTCGTGTAGCCAAAGGACTCCAGAAGGTTTCTCCTGGACAATAACGCCATACCATCATTCGATTTGTACCACACTACACACTCTTAAACAAAGGTACAGCAATAAGGCATAGGTTATGAATCATAGGGTGTTTGCGATTAAACATACACTACTTGAGCCAGAACAGATGGAAAAATATTTACCGTGTGGGTACCCAGCTTTATTGGAAATATGTTCAGACAATGTCCTGCAGGATTTGCGTTGTTCGTCTACATCTTCATCTACATTTACATGGATACTCTGCAAATCACATTCAAGTGCCTGGCAGAGGGTTCATCGAACCACCTTCTCAATTCTCTATTGTTCAAATCTCGTATAGCGCGCGTATAGAATTTACACCTATATCTTCCCGTACGAGCTCTGATTTCCCTTATTTTATCGCGATGATCGTTCCTCCTTATGTCGGTCGGTCTCAACAAAGTATTTTCACATTCAGAGGAGAAAATCGGTGATTGTAATTTCGTGACAAGGTTCAGTCGCGACGGAAATCCCCCTTCTTTTAATGATTTCCAGCCGAAATCCTGTATCATTTCTGTGACACTCTTTCCTATATTTCGCGGGTGCTGCCTTTCTTTGAACTTTTTGTATGTACTCCGTCAGTCCTGTCTGGTAAGGATCCCACACCGTCATCAGTATTCTAAAAGACAAGATTAGTGTAGGCAGTCTCTTTAGTAGGTGTGTTACATTTTCTGAGTGTCCTGCCAATGAAGCGCAGTCTTTGTTTCCCCACAACATTTATGTGTGTTTCTTCCAATTTAAATTATTGGTAATTGTAATACCTAGGTATTTAGTTGAATTTACGGCTTTTATATTAGACTGATTTATCGTGTAAATGAAGTTTAAGGAGTTTCTTGTAGCACTCATGTGGGTGACCTCACACTTTTCGTTATTTAGCGTCAACTGCCACTTTTCGCACCATTCAGATATCTTTTCTAAATCGTTTTGCAGTTTGTTTTGATCTTCTGATGACTTTATCAGTCGATAAACGACAGCGTCATCTGCAAACAACCGAAGACGGCTGCTCATATTGTCACCAAAATCGTTTATATAGATCAGGAACAGCAAAGGGCCTATAACATTACCTTGGGGAACGCCAGAAATCACTTCTGTTTTACTCGATGACTTTCCGTCAATTACTACGAACTGTGACCTCTCTGACAGGAAATCGCAAATCCAGTCACATAACTGAGACGATATTCCATAAGCACGCAATTTCAGTACCAGCCGTTTGTGTGGTGCAGTGTCAAAAGACTTCCGGGAATCCAGAAATACGGAATCGATCTGAAATCCCTTGTCATAGAACTAGTAATAGGTGTCGCAATTTGCCGTTTGCGCCGGTACTGGCGCGGTGACGTGGAGATGAAAGACAAGCATCAGTGTCTGTTACAGTTTCATGCAGTCAACACGGGTCTAGACAAGGTGAACTAGGCCTTCCTAGCAAGTCTGCTCCATCAAAACGACAGCAACAGAGCTCCTGCTCCTCGCGGGTATAAAAGCGTTCAAGCAACACGGAGAGGTCCTCTTTAACTGACGATTTGGGAATTCCTCCAGGGAAAGGCCAACGGCCAATTATGTCCGAGATTGTTCACGAAGTTATATTTCCATGGGTGAGAATGCTGGAAGCTATTTGGAACGTTCGAGCTGTGGACGGGCTGTGTCACAACAGCTAAACATTCCATGGTCACAGATAGAAAAGTGCTGCGAACAATGGTGAAATGGTACATCTAACAATGTCATTCAAGAATCTATCAATTAAGACCAAACAATGCCGTGATAGTGCCAGTATTGTTGTATTAGGCAGAAACCCTAAGCACAACAAAGAAGGATGAAGAAAAATTGTTGGTCTTCGAAAGAAAAAAATATGAGAAGGATCCTTGGACCCGTCCACGAAAAGAGCTCGTGGAGACTTAGAAAAAACCAAGAACTGTATGAGCTGATGAGGCAACCGAACATCGTTCAAAAACTGAAAGCGCAGAGAATAGGCTTGGCAGGCCACATTGTTACGAGACCAGACACTTCTCGAGCAAAAGCCGTACTTATGGGAAGACTTGATGGTACCCGTCCAATCGGTAGACCCAGCGATGGGAGGATAAACTATGGAAGGACCTTTGCTAGCTACGAGTCCGTGACAACTGGAAGCCAAAGTGCACAAGAGCGCCATCTATGGAGGAGCATTGTGATGATCAACAGGGTCCTCGATCGCCGATTTGATGATGATGATGATGATGATGGTGATGATGAATACGGTCCCAGGCTGTCGTGGATGCTTATGGTCGTCACAGTTGTAGAGAAGGTGAAGTTTCCACTACGATTTATTCCCAAGTGTCTTCGGTGACTATATGACACAAAGTAGATCGCACAATACATGCCTGACCGTTCCATTCTTCAGTACCGCTTAAGCGTTTGGGTTCCCCACCACATGAGATTACAGGAATACATTTAAGCAGTTGTCAGGCCTGCTGCTGGTTTTGTTGGCAGTTATTCTTATCAGTACTAGAGTGTGGCGGAAATGCTCGGTGAAATCAGACCGGTCTCGTAGGAGGGAAGAAGACATTCAGTGAACCGCTATTGAGGAAATTGAGAGAGACAGCATTTCTTTCAAATTGTAGAGCGATTTCACTGCTTTCTAAGCTCTTGTCGCACCAGGGCCGTAGACACAAAGTAAGGAAGATGACGGCTAGTGCAGAGGCAGTAGAACCGTAGCAAAGTGATCCTGCGGCCCTGTTAGAACTGCCCCCCTCCCCCCCTCACAACCCCTCGCACCACCACCTCTCCTTCGCCTTTAAAAATAACCTCTTGTAAATTTCCAGTAATCTGGATACGTAAGTAAACTAAATTACACATCTCTTCCAAATTTTTTACTTGTTTCTTCCGGCGTTAACTATCGAACATTCTTTACTGTTATTTTCTGTTCTCGGTTTTTGCATCCTCTCTGTGCCTCGGCTATCGGTCGGGGCTAACATCGTAACATCGCTATCCTCGCGCTAAGGCACTGAGAGTCTCGGAGTCTATTATCTCATCCGCCCCCTCCATTTGTGTGTGGAACAGGGTACGTTATGACTGGCTGTAGGTCAAAGTACAATGTTGTCCTGAGCAGTGCATACTGTATATTGAGATATTTTTCATAAGAGTCGAACAGAAATGGTGTAACAACCTTCTCGATTCTAAAATGTTCCCTAATTACAGATTAGGATGTGGAAAGAAGAAATGCACTTTGTCGATAAAAACACCAATCAAAAACTGAACCTAGCTACTCACATTCTTATCCTGTGTGTCTTTCTAGATGTGGAATGCGAAACAAATGCAGCACAGTTTGAGGATTTTGAAACGTTGATTGAGAACTGTCGGCCAGGCACCACATTTCGACGCAACTGTAACGTCTGCTACTGCTCCCAGAATGGTACGTCAGCAGTATGCAGCACCCAGCCTTGTACCGGAGTTAAAGGTAAGTTTCTGCCTGCCAGAGCAGATTTTAGTAGCGCTGTGTTACGGAAGCGGTGGGTCAGCTTCATCATCAACATCGACGTCACCCATTTGGCAGCCAATGCTAGACGGAGGGCTCCACGAGAGCTTTTCCATTAATCAAAGACTTCTGTTATGCAGCCATGTGGCTCAGTTTACATCACTCCATCTTCTCTGTTTCTTCCACACTCTTCGAAATCCTACAGATACAATTCTAGGTCCATCTATTATCCATGTACATGACACGTGTCGAGTGCGTCTGTATATAATTTTCTATGCAGTCATAATTAGCTCTTTAGTACCTGTCTGATTCGTAATCCACTTCATGTTTTCGAGTGTTTCTCGTTGTTGTGGTTGGCAGGAGAGCCAACACCGTGTTACTAGAGGAGGCCGAAATGCGCGCGTTGTAGCTCACGCAGGCTGGCGTGAGGTCTGGAACAGGACAAGGAAATTAGAATTTAGAAAAACGGACGTAGCTTGTGGAATACTTAACTTTGGTCCATTAATGATGAACGTCGCTCTTGACGGTACATGATTCGAAATATCAATAGTAACTGAATATGGCGCCTTGCTAGATCGTAGCAAGTGACGTAGCTGAAGGCTATGCTAAACTATCGTCTCGGCAAATGAGAGCGTATTTCGTCAGTGAACCATCGCTAGCAAAGTCGGCTGTACAACTGGGCGAGTGCTAGGATGTCTCCTAGACCTGCTGTGTGGCGGCGCTCGGTCTGCAATCACTGATAGTGGCGACACGCGGGTCCGACGTATACTACCGGACCGTGGCCGATTTAAAGGCTGCCACCTAGTATAATATGTAGTATGCATTTTCCTTCCTTCACTGAACAACAATCAGTTACTGAACGACTTTCGCATTAAAAATCCATATAGACCTCCCATCTTTCAATATTAGTAATTCACGCTAATAGCAAAATTACTTTTCCAAGCCACTGGGAAGCTCAGCGTTGAAACCCAATTAAGATTATTCCAGGACATTTTTTATTCCTTTCTTTATTTCATGTCCTGCCTATTAAATCACTGTCTTCATCTTTCCTGAGAGCTGTTTCTTCGATTTCATTGTACTTTCGATTTATTCATCATGCTTTACGTTAGTTTTATTATAATCCATTTTGAGGCTTAGTTTGAAACCTGCCCTTTTAAGATCTTTCATTCACTGTTGGATTTATCTACAGTAAAGACTGTTATCAGGTAGATGAAGATGATTTACGCTGACGTGGCAAAAGTTACTCGATACCTCCTAATATAAGGTCTATATTCCTTTTGCGCTGCGTAGTGCATCAGCTCGACTTGGTGTGGTCTCAACATGCCGTTGGAAGTCCGCTGCACAAATATTGAGCCATGCTGCCTCTGCAGACGCCGCTATTGTGAATGTGTTGCCGATGCAGGAGTTTGTGCACAAACAGACTTCTGAATTATGTACCAAATATGTATAATGGGATTCATGTCGGGTGTTCGGGGTGGCCAAATGGTTCGCAAGAATTTTCCAGAACTTTCTTCAAACCAAACGCGAAGAGCTGTGTCTGGGTGGCATGGCACATAGTAATGCATTGAAATTCCATATTGTTTAGAAGCATGAAATCCTGAATGGTTGCACTTTGTCTTCAAGTAGCCAGAAATAATCATTTTCAATGAATAATCGGTTCAATTATAACAGAGGACCAGTCCATTCGAAGTAAACACAGTCACACTATTATGGAGCCACCAACAGCTTGTATAGGTGCTTTGTCGGCAACTTTGGTCCATGGCTTCGTGAGGTCTCCACCATACTCGAACGCTAATATCAGGTCTTACCAACTGAAGTCGGGAATCACCTAACCGCATCACGGTTTTCCAGGCGCTTAGGGTTCAAAAAAATGGCTCTGAGCACTATGGGACTCAACTGCTGTGGTCATCAGTCCCCTAGAACTTAGAACTACTTAAACCTAACTAACCTAAGGACATCACACACATCCATGCCCGAGGCAGGATTCGAACCTGTGACCGTAGCAGTCGCACGGTTCCGGACTGCGCGCCTAGAACCGCGAGACCACCGCGGCCGGCGCTTAGGGTTCAACCGAAATGGTCACGAATCCAGGAGAGGCGTTGCAGGCCGTATAGTGCTATTAGCGAAGGCACTCGCATCGGACGTCTGCTGCAATCTGCCATTAACGCCAGTCGTAGCGGGTACCTTGGTCGTACCACCCACAGTGATTTCTGCGATTATTTAAGTCAGTGTTGCTTGTTTGTTAGCACTGACAACTGTACGCGAACGCCACTACTCTTGGTTGTTAATTGAAGGCCGTCAGCCACTGCGTTGTCCGTGATGAGAAGTAGTCTCTGAAATTTAGTGTTCTTTGCACGCTCTTGATACTGTGGATCTCGGAATATTGAATTCCCTAAAGATTTCTGGAATGGAAACGCCCATGAGCCTAGATCCAACTACCACTCCGCGTTCAAAGTCTGTTTATTCCTGTCGTGGGGCCATAATCAGGTCGGAAACCTTCTCACATGAAACACATGAAGGAAATAACTGTTCCGCCAGTGTACACTGCAGTGTGCTAGCGATAATACCGCCATCTCTACATGTGCATATCGCTATCCCATTACTTTTTGTCATCTCAGCGTAGGTATTCAGTGCAAAATTTCGTGTTGTATAGTCGTAGTCCATGAAACGTTTCCATACCTAACGTTTCGTGCGTAGCTGCACTGGGCATTCTCAGATGTGTTTCTGGTTTCAGTGAGTCTTTCCGACTGGTGGATTGGACGTAGCAGAGTGACATAAGTACTGTAAAAAAAAGGACGTGTAGAACTTTATACACTACTATTTGAACAGAGAGTTGAAAGTGTTAAACCTTGGCAGACATACGCCCACACTAGTAACAGCCTGGGCTTATCTTACTGTGAATTTCAGCCCCATTTCTGGACAATGGCGGAATTCTTGGCCAGGAAGTGTCCTAGCAGCTACACTATACAATTTGTTTACCTGTATACCTCCGTCAGGAGGCTCTGGAATAGGTACCAGAACCACAAAGTTTTGAAACCACAACCTTTGCCCTTTGTTCAATCTTCTGCTCAGTCTAACAGAAGAATACAAGCTTATCAGTAGAAACATATACAGAAGCAATCCAGTTACCCATAATATTTTTTTCATGAGGCAACAAATTACAATTTACCACTGGACTCACACTTTAATACTTTATGAAGAAGCTTAACTGTTCAGAGGTTGATTATACACTCCTGGAAATTGAAAAAAGAACATATTGCCACCGATGTGTTAGACCCACCATACTTGCTCCGGACACTGCGAGAGGGCTGTACAAGCAATAATCACACGCACGGCACAGCGGACACATCAGGAACCGCGGTGTTGGCCGTCGAATGGCGCTAGCTGCGCAGCATTTGTGCACTGCTGCCGTCAGTGTCAGCCAGTTTGCCGTGGCATACGGAGCTCCATCATAGTCTTTAACACTGGTAGCATTCCGCGACAGCGTGGACGTGAACCGTATGTGCAGTTGACGGACTTTGAGCGAGGGCGTATAGTGGGCATGCGGGAGGCCGGGTGGACGTACCGCCGAATTGCTCAACACGTGGGGCGTGAGGTCTCCACAGTACATCGATGTTGTCGCCAGTGGTCGGCGGAAGGTGCACGTGCCCGTCGACCTGGGACCGGACCGCAGCGACGCACGGATGCACGCCAAGACCGTAGGATCCTACGCAGTGCCGTAGGGGACCGCACCGCCACTTCCCAGCAAATTAGGGACACTGTTGCTCCTGGGGTATCGGCGAGGACCATTCGCAACCGTCTCCATGAAGCTGGGCTACGGTCTCGTACACCGTTAGGCAGTCTTCCGCTCACGCCCCAACATCGTGCAGCCCGCCTCCAGTGGTGTCGCGACAGGCGTGAATGGAGGGACGAATGGAGACGTGTCGTCTTCAGCGATGAGAGTCGCTTCTGCCTTGGTGCCAATGTTGGTCGTATGCGTGTTTGGCGCCGTGCAGGTGGGCGCCACAATCAGGACTGCATACGACCGAGGCAAACAGGGCCAACACCCGGCATAATGGTGTGGGGAGCGATCTCCTACACTGGCCGTACACCTCTGGTGATCGTCGAGGGGACACTGAATAGTGCACGGTACATCCAAACCGTCATCGAACCCATCGTTCTACCATTCTTAGACCGGCAAGGGAACTTGCTGTTCCAACAGGACAATGCACGTCCGCATGTATCCCGTGCCACCCAACGTGCTCTAGAATGTGTAAGTCAACTACCCTGGCCAGCAAGATCTCCGGATCTGTCCCCCATTGAGCATGTTTGGGACTGGATGAAGCGTCGTCTCACGCGGTCTGCACGTCCAGCACGAACGCTGGTCGAACTGAGGCGCCAGGTGGAAATGGCATGGTAAGCCGTTCCACAGGACTACATCCAGCATCTCTACGATCGTCTCCATGGGAGAATAGCAGCCTGCATTGCTGCGAAAGGTGGATATACACTGTACTAGTGCCGACATTGTGCATGCTCTGTTGCCTGTGTCTATGTGCCTGTGGTTCTGTCAGTGTGATCATGTGATGTATCTGACCCCAGGAGTGTGTCAATAAAGTTTCCCCTTCCTGGGACAATGAATTCACGGTGTTCTTATTTCAATTTCCATTAGTGTACATATGGCTATGAGACTATAAAGTAAAGAGGTTTACAGGTGTGGGTTTGGCACAGACAGTATGACTACAATCTCTTGGTGTCATAGTAGGAAGGAAGAGTAAAGTTTAATGTCCAAAAATGATTCAAATGGCTCTGAGCACTATGGGACTTAACATCTGAGGTCATCAGTCCCTTTTAACTTAGAACTACTGAAACCTAACTAACGTAAGGACATCACACACATCCAGGCCCGAGGCACGATTCGAACTCGCGACCGTATTGGTATCGCGGTTCCAGACTGAAGCGCCTACAACCGCTAGGTCACACCGGCCGCCTTTAATGTCTAGTGGAAAGTCATTCAATATGAGGTACAAGCTCATATTACGAAACGATGAGGAAGGAAACCATCCTATCATCTTCCTGGTGAAAATTACTGCAATCACGGAACATAAAAATCTGGATAGTTGGCTGGGGTTTGAACCATCGTCCTCCCAAATACGAGCCCAGTGTGCTACACCGAACAACAGTAGTGGCTTGTGCAAATTTATACCAATGTTGTGCAATGTTGTGGCCAATAGCCTTTTACCTTACAAGGGTACCCTAGTGCATTCATTTTATAAGTGTAAACTCAGATCCTTCATTTAAATTTTATAACTAATCGTTTAACATTATGAAGGATAAATCAAAATGAAAAAAATAGTAATAACGGGAACAGTCGCCAAGTAGATTAACTGCTGGTATACCACGTCACTATGTACCCAGCTCCTGAAAAATCCCTCCTGCTCTACATACAAATCCTTAGAGCTTGTTTTACCTTTTCGTATGACCCACTCAGGCGAATTATTCTAAGAACGTGAAAGGGGCATCTACCTGCTTCTGCTCACATAGTTTGAGCCTAATGGCTGAGCACTGTGTGTCACGCCCTCCTGTTGTTTGGATTTAGACTTGTCGTAGATCTACTTAAAATTTTTAGATCTGACTTTGTCCCCCAATGATCTACTGGAAGAGGGCCTCTTTTAGCAGATCATCTACAGAAAATACTTTTTTGGGTACATCTCCTCTTATACTTTTTACCACCATTTTTGACTTACAAGCGAAGTAATAGTAACAAATTTGAGCATATTAATGGTTCAAAAGGCTCTGAGCACTATGGGACTTAACGTCTGAGGTCTTCAGATCCCTAAAACTTAGAACTATTTAAACCTAACTAAGGATATCACACACACACCCATGCCCGAGGCAGGATTCGAACTTACGGCCGTAGCAGTCGCGCGGTTTCGGACTGAAGCTCCTAGAACCGCTCGGCCATCGCGGCCGAAGAGTATATTAATATTATTTATATAAACTGTATATTTAATGTTATAATCAATAGCTTAAAATTGCACTGAACAAAATACAATGAAAAAAAGGGAATCACGGGAGTGGTGGAAGTAGAACCAGAGTCGATGAACTGCGAGTCAGTTAGCTTGACCACCCATCCACGGCGCCATTATGTCAAGAGCTCTTCATAAGTCCTCTATGCGTGCACTGCACGTTATGTGCACCTTCAAAGAAAGATACTGACCTGGTCCTGCGATCAACGTAGCACTCATAGTTCCAGAAAGGATAACGTCATATCAGGGCACGCACAGTCCTAAACAGACGCTGTGACCCTCCTTTGAGTTTATCGTAGTGTGGCTGACCATCTATTCAGCACTCGACACTGTTTTCTAGTTGTCATGGAGAGAGTGCTACAAAAATATTTACATCACTTTTATTTGCACCCCAACACGCATTCGAAGAGAATTGGTGAAATTTTAGTGTGATTTCTGGCTCGCATTCAAAGAGAATATATAATTTTAGTGCGATATTCGCCTCGCATTCAAATTTGAATGGTCTAATTTTAGTTCGATGTTAACACTGTGCTCTAGAGCATTAGCACATTATAGCTGGGTGCCACTGAAACCAGGTTGATTAGCTATTGTGACAGGTGGAGAACCGTATATATATAGAGGTGAGGAAGCAGTAGTACAACCAACCAAGGTCAGCATTACAGTGCAGTTGTGAGTGGGTGCCTGTTAGAATCTCAGTGAGACATCGGAGAATCAGTAATGAAAAAAAACAGCTATTACTGAAAGTATGTCCTTCCTGGGATGCCAGCTCCTGCAGGTGTGAGAAGTACAAGCCAAATTGAAGACGCCACTGCAGTCAGCGCATGACACGTGGCGACTGCAAGTGGAAGGAAGTGATGGTTTCAGTGCCAGCATCACCGCAAGCCTCTGACGGAGTGAGATTAACACCTTATGTTAGCCCCACTGTCATGTGGCAGACAAAGTGCTGTGGATAAGGCGTCTGGAAGTGCGACAAATCATGCTGTGAACCCAGGGTAGAAGAGACAGCTCAGAATAGCGAAGTCTGCCCATAAGAGCAGATGCAAGCAGCAAGAATTTCATCCACACAGATGATGGTGGACAAGCAGTAATGCTCCCAAGGAGGGAGCCAGGGAGTGGGAACCAGAGATCTCCAGGTTGAAAGGCTGGCAGCAGATGAAGTAGGCCCACCACAGCTCTGAACTTAGAACCAGCAGCATTTCCACAGCTAGTAGCGTCAGAGGCCTAAGAAAGTGACTGTCTGAGCTATGTGCACTCGTGGACTAGTAGACTTCCTCTAGGTCTCATAGGTCCTTCCTCTAGACCGGTGATCGTTTTTTTTGTCATCAGTCTACTGACTGGTTTGATGCGACCCGCCACGAATTCCTTTCCTGTGCTAACCTCTTCATCTCAGAGTAGCACTTGGAACCTACGTCCTCAATTATTTGCTTGACGTATTCCAATCTCTGTCTTCCTCTACAGTTTTTGCCCTCTACAGCTCCCTCTAGTACCATGGAAGTCATTCCCTCATGTCTTAGCAGATGTCCTATCATCCTGTCCCTTCTCCTTAACAGTGTTTTCCACATATTCCTTTCCTCTCCGATTCTGCGTAGAACCTCCTCATTGTTTACCTTATCAGTCCACCTAATTTTCAACATTCATCTATAGCACCACATCTCAAATGCTTCGATTCTCTTCTGTTCCGGTTTTCCCACAGTCCATGTTTCACTACCATACAATGCTGTACTCCAGACGTACATCCTCAGAAATTTCTTCCTCAATTTAAGGCCGATATTTGATATTAGTAGACTTCTCTTGGCCAGAAATACCTTTTTTGCCATAGTGAGTCTGCTTTTGATGTCTTCCTTGCTCCGTCCGTCATTGGTTATTTTACTGCCTATGTAGCAGAATTCGTTAACTGCATTGACTTCGTGACCATCAATCCTGATGTTAAGTTTCTCGCTGTTCTCATTTCTACTACTTCTCATTACCTTCGTCTTTCTCCGATTTACTCTCAAACCATACTGTGTACTCATTAGACTGTTC
Organism: Schistocerca gregaria; assembly: GCF_023897955.1. Taxonomy (NCBI): domain Eukaryota; kingdom Metazoa; phylum Arthropoda; class Insecta; order Orthoptera; family Acrididae; genus Schistocerca; species Schistocerca gregaria. The sequence goes on from NC_064927.1 coordinate 428,460,902, forward strand.
ATTCCGTTCAGTAGATCATTTAATTCTTCTTCACTTTCACTCAGGATAGCAATGTCATCAGCGAATCGTATCATTTATATCCTTTCACATTGTATTTTAATTCCACGCCTGAATCTTTCTTGTATTTCCATCATTGCTTCCTCGATGTACAGATTGAAGAGTAGGGGCGAAAGGCTACAGCCTTGTCTTACACCCTTCTTAATACGAGCACTTCGTTCTTGATCGTCCACTCTTATTATTCCCTCTTGGTTGTTGTACATATTGTATATGACCCGTCTCTCCCTATAGCTTACCCCTACTTTTTTCAGTATTTCGAACAGCTTGCACCATTTTATATTGTCGAACGCTTTTTCCAGGTCGACAAATCCTATGAACGTGTCTTGATTTTTCTTTAGCCTTGTTTACATTATTAGCCGTAACTTCAGAATTGCCTCTCTCGTGCCTTTACTTTTCCTAAAGCCAAACTGATCGTCACCTAGCGCATTCTCAATTTTCTTTTCCATCCTTCTGTATATTATTCTTGTAATCAGCTTCGATGCATGAACTGTTAAGCTGATTGTGCGATAATTCTCGCACTTGTCAGCTCTTGCCGTCTTCGGAATTTTGTCGATGATGCTTTCCCGAAAGTCAGATGGTATGTCGCCAGACTCATATATTCTACACACCAACGCGAATAGTCGTTTTGTTGTCACTTCCTGTAATGATTTTAGAAATTCTGATGGAATGTTATCTATTCCTTCTACCTTATTTGACTGTAAGTCCTCCAAAGCTCTTTTAAATTCCGATTCTAATACGGGATCCCATATCTCTTCTAAATCGACTCCTGTTTCTTCTTCTATCGCATCAGACAAATCTTCACCCTCATAGAGGCTTTCAATGTATTCTTTCCACATATCTGCTCTCTCCTCTGCATTTAATAGTGGAATTCCCGTTGCACTCTTAATGTTACCACCGTTGCTTTTAATGTCACCAAAGGTTGTTTTGACTTTCCTGTATGCTGAGTCTGTCCTTCCGACAATCATATCTTTCTCGATGTCTTCACATTTTTCCTGCAGCCATTTCGTCTTAGCTTCCCTGCACTTCCTATTTATTCCATTCCTCAGCGACTTGTATTTCTGTATTCCTGATTTTCCCGGAACGTGTTTGTACTTCCTCCTTTCATCAATCAACTGAAGTATTTCTTCTGTTACCCATGTTTCTTCGCAGCTACCTTCTTTGTACCTATGTTTTCCTTCCCAACTTCTGTGATGGCCCTTTTTAGAGACGTCAATTCCTCTTGAACTGTGTTACCTACTGCGCTATTCCTTATTGCTGTATCTATAGCGTTAGAGAACTTGAAACGTATCTCTTCATTCCTGAGAACTTCCGTATCCCACTTCTTAGTGTATTGATTCTTCCGGACTAATGTCTTGAACTTCATCCTACTTTTCATCACTACTATATTGTGATCTGAGCCTATATCTGCTCCTGGGTACGCCTTACAATCGAGTATCTGATTTCGGAATCTCTGTCTGACCATGATGTAATCTAATTGAAATCTTCCCGTATCTCCCGGCCTTTTCCCAGTATACCTCCTCCTCTTGTGATTCTTAAACTGGGTATTCGCTATTACCAGCTGAAACTTGTTACAGAATTCAATTAGTCTTTCTCCTCTTTCTTTCCTTGTCCCAAGCCCATATTCTCCTGTAACCTTTTCTTCTACTCCTTCCCCTACAACTGCATTCCAGTCGCCAATGACTATTAGATTTTCCTCCCCCTCTACATACTGCATTACCCTTTCAATATCGTCATACACTTTCTCTATCTGTTCATCTTCAGCTTGCGACGTCGGCATGTATACCTGAACTATCGTTGTCGGTGTTGGTCTGCTGTCGATTCTGATTAGAACAACCCGGTCACTGAACTGCTCACAGTAACACACCCTCTGCCCTACCTTCCTATTCATAACGAATCCTACACCTGTTATACCATTTTCTGCTGCTGTTGATATTACCCGATACTCATCTGACCAGAAATCGTTGTCTTCCTTCCACTTCACTTCACTGACCCCTACTATATCTAGATTGAGCCTTTGCATTTCCCTTTTCAGATTTTCTAGTTTCCCTACCACGTTCAAGCTTCTGACATTCCACGCCCCGACTCGTAGAATGTTATCCTTTCGTTGAGTATTCAATCTTTTTCTCATGGTAACCTCCCCCTTGGCAGTCCCCTCCCGGAGATCCGAATGAGGGACTATTCCGGAATCTTTTGCCAATGGAGAGATCATCATGACACTTCTTCAACTACAAGCCACATGTCCTGCGGATACACGCTACGTGTCCTTAATGCAGTGGTTTCCATTGCCTTCTGCATCCTCATGTCGTTGATCATTGCTGATTCTTCCGCCTTTAGGGGAAATTTCCCACCCCTAGGACAAGAGAGTGCCCTGAACCTCTATCCGCCCTCTTTGACAAGGCCGTTGGCAGAATGAGGCTGACTTCTTATGCCGGAAATCTTCGGCCGCCAATGCTGATAATTTATCAAAATTTAGGCAGTGGCGGGGATCGAACCTGGGACCGAAAACGTTTTGATTATGAATCAAAGATGCTACCCCCTTTTTTTAATCTCATTTTGTTCGCTTTTGTTCGTTGCATCTGCTCGGGGCAGACGTCGTAAGACATTCATTTATGTTCGTTGTTGATCTATTGACTCAGTTGAATGTGAAGTAACCAGTGTAGAAGCTTGACGACCAAATGAGGTATCCTCCTGGGTGCCTCACTAGCAGTACTCGCTGAATCAGCAATTATTTCAGCTGAAATTTTGCTGAGTCAGCTGCTTCACTGCCTTCTTACAGTAGCCACAGAGATAACCTTATTTTTCCCCAGCGACACCAAATACATAATTTTGCGCCGCAAAATGCCTCACTCCTTCGTTTCGGTTTCTGAAAAAAATCTCGAAATACATATCTGCATTGTCAGTACACTCAGCTTTTCTCTCGCTTTCGGCATATACTGCAAAGCTAACTGGCTATATTCTCACAGTGAAACATCATTGTCTAGGTTCAGTTCACTAGACTGTCTCACTTACCTACAGGAACATGTGTCCACAGAATCCCGCTTACAAACTGGTACAGCCAAATTCTCCCTTATTCAGAACTCACCATCAAAAATAATAACGGTACCCATCAACTCTTTCTTATGCTCCATACTTCCCCTCGTTTACAAGGTTGTTCTCCATTTAATTTCGATTCTGGATCAGCTTCAACCATAAAGCGCAGCACACGTAGGCGAACACAGATGATCAAAGGCGCATGCGATGTCAGTCATTAAGGCTGTCACATATTTCCGATCTGTGTTTTGTATTACGTGTCGTCAGTTGGTTGATTTATGATCTGCATCTACATGTAAATCTACGTCTACATGGCTGCTCTGCAGTTCACAGTAAAGTGTCTGACAGAGTGTTCGTCGACTAACTTTCACATTATTTCTCTGTCATTTCGGCCGCGAGCGGCGCTCGGAAAAAATGATACTTAAATCTTTCCGCGAGAGGCTCTAATTTCTGTAATTTTATGCCGATGATCATTTCTCCCTGCATTAACGGGTGTCAAAAAAATTTTTTTCATTTCGGAGGAGAACATTGGAGATTGAGATTTCGTGAAAAAGTCTCGCGGCAACGAAAAACGCCTTTGTTTTAATTATTCCCACCCCAGATAGTGTATCGTACCCGTGACAACATCTCCCCTATTTCCTGATAATACAAAAGGAGCTGCGCTTCTTTGAACTTTGACTAATCTAGTCAGGATCACCCACTGCACAGCAGTACTCTAGCAGAGGACAGACAAGCGTGGTGTAGGTAGTGTCTTTAGTTGATCTGTTGTATCCGCTGCCGGCCGGAGCGGCCGAGCGGTTCTAGGCGCTACAGTCTGGAACCGCGCGACCGCCACGGTCGCAGGTTCGCATCCTGCCTCGGGCATGGATGTGTGTGATGTCCCTAGGTCAATTAGATTTAAGTGGTTCTAAGTTCTAGCTAGGGTAGTGATGACCTCAGAAGTTAAGTCCCATAGTGCTCAGAGCCATCTAAACCATTTTTTGTTGTATTCTCTAAGTGTCCTGACACTAAAACGCAGTCTTTGATTTACCTTCCCCACCGCATTATCTATGTGTTTGTTGCAGTTTCAATTGTCCGTAGTTGTAACGCGTAGGGATTTAGTTGAATTGACAGTCTTTAGATTTGACATCTTGGATATTCGGGAATCCAGCCGGATGTTCGCGTCGTTCTCGCACGATATTTCAACAGCGTGCCTCGCTGTCTTCTTCAGGTGCTACCTGAGACTGGTCCTTTAGTCTTCAGATTTGTCTGATTTGTCCTGTAGTCGAAACTTAGCGGAGTCTTTTTACTATTCTTGTAAATGATCTCACAGTTTTCATTATTTAGACTCAATTGCCACTTTTCGCGTTATTAAAATATTTTATCGAAATCATTCTGCAATTGGTTCTGATCTGCTGGTTACTCTTCTGACGGTAAATGACATCATCACCTTAAACAATACAAGAGGACTGCTCAGACTGCCACTAAATCTTTTATAGCATATTAGTAAGAGCAGAGGGCCAGAACACTTCATTTAAGGAAGCCAGATGTCACTTCTATTTTACTCGATGATTTTCTGTCAATTACTACGAACTGGGATCTATATGACAGAAACACGCGAATTCACAGGCTGTAGGCCATAGGCAGGCGATTTGAAGACACCACTTCTGAGGAACGATACCAAAAGCTTTGAACATAGCTGCTAAGGTTCAGTGACCGTGTCAGAATTATATTAGAAGAAATAAGCTCTCGGTCATATATATTAAGTCAAAATTGACCAGGTTTCGACGCTACTATGAACGACGTCTTCAGATTAATTCTGAAGACGACACTCATAGTAGCGTCGAAACCTGGTCAATTTTGACTCAATATTTGTGACCGAGGGCGTATTTGTTCTAATATGATACCAAAAGCTTTTTGGAAACCTGGAAATAAGAGATCACTCTGAAACGTGTTCTCAATAGCACTCATTACACTGTGCCAATAAAGCGCTAGTTGAGTTTCACAAGATCGATACTTTCTGAATTCGGGTGGTTGTGTGTTAGGAAACTGTTTTCCTTGAGGTAGTTCATTATTCTCGACCACAGTGTACATTTTAGAATCCTACTGCTAATCGAAGTCAGGGATACGAATCAGTAATTTACTGGATTTCTCTTAAGTTATTTCTGGAACATCGATGTGACATTCACAGCTTTCCATTCTTTAGGTACAGAGCTTTTGTTGAGCGAGCAGTTTATATAGAAATCTAATAGGTATACCATCTGGAGCAAAGGATGTCCTTAAATTAAGTGATTTAAGGTGCTTTTGTACACCGGCCATGTTTACTTCTAAGTTACTTATGTTGGCAGCAACTCTGGATTAGAATTCTGGAATATTTACACTACTGGACATTAAAATTGCTACACGAAGACGAAATGCAGATGATAAACTGGTATTCCTTGGAGAAATGTATTCGACTAGAAGTGACATATGATTACATTTTCACGCAATTTGGGTATATAGATCCCGAGAAATCAGTACCCAGAACAACCACCTCTGTCCGTAATAACGGCCTTGATACGCCTGGGCATTGAGTCAAAGAGAGCTTGGATGGTGGGCGTGTACAGGTACAGCTGCCCATGCAGCTTGAACACGATACCACTTCTCACCAAAAGTAGTGAATGGCGTGTTGTGACGAGCCAGTTGCTCGGCCACCATTGACCAGACGTTTTCAAGTGATGAGAGATCTGGAGAATATGCTGGCCACGGCAGCCGTCAAACGTTTTCTGTATCCAGAAAGGCCCGTACAGGACGTGCAACATGTGGTCGTGCATTATCCTGCTGAAATGTAGGGATTCGCCGGGATCGAATGAAGGGTAGAGCCACGGGTCGTAATGAAATGTTGGCAATGACGAATACACGCCTGGAATGTGCGTTCACCGCGATGTCGCCAAATACGGATGCGACCATCCTGATACTGTAAACAGAACCTGGATTCATCCGAAAAAATTACGTTTTGCCATTCGTGCACCCAGGTTCGTCGTTGAGTACACCATCGCAGGCGATCCTGTCTGTGATGCAGCGTCAAGGGTAGCCGCAGCCATGGTCTCCGAGCTGATTCACCCTGCCTCTGCAGATGGTTGTTGTCTTGCAAACGTCCCCATCTGTTCACTCATGGATCGAGACGTGGCTGCACGATCCGCTACAGCCATGAGGATAAGATGCCTGTCATCTCGAGTGGTAGTGATACGAGACCGTTGGGATCCAGGACGGCGTTCCGTATTACCCCCCTGAACCCACCGATTCCACATTCTGCTAACAGTCATTCGATCTCGACCAACGCGACCAGCAATGTCGCGATACGATAAACCGCAATCGCGATAGGCTACAATCTGACCTTTATCAAAGTCGTAAGCGTGATGGTATGCATTTCTGCTCCTTAAACAAGGCATCACAACAACGTTTCACCAGGCAACGCCGGTCAACTGCTGTTTGTGTATGTGAAATCGGTTGGAAACTTTCCTCATGTCAGCACGAGGTAGGTGTCGCCACCGGCGTCAGCCTTGTGTGAATTCTCTGAAAAGCTAATTATTTGCATGTCACAGCATCATCTTCCTGTCGGTTAAATTTCGCGTCTGTAGCACGTCATCTTCGTGGTGTAGCAGTTTTAATGACCAGTAGTGTCTTCTTTGGTGAAGGAATTTCGGAAAACTGTTTTTAGTTGATCCGAAGTGTCATCGGCAAGATTATCATCGGTATCGTGCAATGAAGGTATTCACAGAAGAAGGTTGAGTCAGTGCGTAAGTCGCAAACTGGGATAGAGACATCGGAGCAGCCTACAACTTACTTTCTCTAGTAAACTTAAGCACTTATGCTGTCTTTCGATAGAGCGTTGAAAGACTGCAGAATGGAATTCTTATGCCAGCGTTCGTATTTAACGAATGACCTCTCAGTATGTAACAAGAATGTTTGGTTCCTTAAAGTGTTGCTACACAGAAGACTGATGTGTCCTGTGGGTAGCGAAATAGCCGTAGACAGGGAATCTATGTGCCATCAATGGATAACCAGCGTGGCCTGGACGCTCCTTGATTGCTACTATTTTTTTCCTTTGCTATATTCCTGTATCCAGTCGAACAAAAATTTCCGTTAAGTACTGATCTAAGCATATACGCCTGAAATTTCATTATGGACGTGCTCAGTGCATCGCCCCTCTGCTCATGAAAATCTCATTTTCTAGTCCGGTATGCACTCATAACACATCTTGATCTGAGTGCAGACCATTATGAATTGGCGCGAAATAGTGTGTGCCGGTTACCTTCCACGCCACGTGTACTTCCTTCGTTCTGCATACGTAAAGGAGCGAAATGTAGAGCGATATGCGTTATTCTGCCTGTTAAAAACCATCCAACAGCAAAGGTTGCATGAAAATCGCTGTTGTGTACCATGTTTGTCTGATACGACAGAAGTCTGTGAGTAATATGTAGATGGACATTGCCATTTGGACAGGGCGCTCTATGTTTTTAAATATTTTGTCTATGACAAACCTTTCACAATACGCTGATTTTTATCTACTTGACATCTTGTGCCTGAGGTTCAGAGCAAAATGAAGACCTTCTACAACAAATAGATTTTTAAGACCTGACGCTAACAGTGAAGTCTGTAGCAATCGGATTTTTTGGTGTTATTTGCAATGTCCTGCTAGAATGCGGAATCTTTTTCGGCACTGACAGGCGTGTAATAAGGACTGCAACACACTTTCTTCGGGTCAAGTGTGGTTTAAAAAAGGGCTGAATTTCTTGTAGGACGTCGTCGAATAACTCCGCTTCTGCCCCAGTAGTTCCATGAATTTCCGATAGGCGGTAGCGCTATACGTAGCCATGAAAATATCGTCTTTGACGGAGGTGCGTTCCACACAGACAGTTGTCACTGAGTTTCTTTTGTCGGCGGACCATAGCAACGCAGATGTTCATAGGAGTTTGGGGCTGTCTGTAGAGACCTGGTAGTGAACAAAGCGCGGTGAGTCATTGGGCAAGGCGTCTGTCATATACCGCTCGCCAGCAAGCATCACAGATCTGTGAATAGTGCAGTGTCGGGACGTGCGGACACCCTCATTCGAAGTGAACGGCGGACCACGATCAAACACCCCGCTGCTCGAGTGGACATCCTTGTTGATAGCGTTGACACACTCATCTAGCTGTTGGTGTACTCAAAGGTGCGTACACGCTGGGTTCCTTGCCCACTAACACAAGAATTGCTTTTCTGTCCAAAAACGTCACAGGCGATGAAACATGAATGCATCATTTTGAATCTGAAATAAAACGGCAAGCCATGAAATGGGGCCACACGACCCCTCCACCGAAGAAAAAGTACAAAGCCGCACCCCTCTTAGCCGGTCGGGCGCTGATGACCGCACAGTTGAGCTGCCCCCACCCCCCTTCCCCCAAACGGAACACCATCATCGTGACCCTCAAACGGTAAAGTCATAGCAACGGTCTTCTGGGACTCTGTAGGGCTTATTTTGTTTGATTTCCCCCCTCATGGCGCAACGATCATCTCTGATGTGTACTGTGCTCCCCTCAGGAAAGTCAAGAAACGGCTTCAGCACGTTCGTCACCACATGAAAATAAACGAACCTCTCCTTCTCCATGACATTGTAAGGCCTCGCACAAGTCTGCGCAACCGAGAGGAGCTCACAAAAGTTCATGGGGCTGTTTTTCCTGATCCATCCTACAGCCAGAATCTCACACCTTTCAACTTCCATCTATTTGGCCCAATGAATCGTTGACAGAACCGACTGCGGATCTTTGTTGCAGAGCCGGGTGGAGGTTCTGAATCAGAGGCTCAGAAGGTTTTGCGACCGTGTTGGCTGCAGATTCCTTGACTTGCGCCATAGGGTGGTGGGGTTTCGGGTTCCGCTGAATGGGTCAGGAGTTCACTACACTCAGCTGGCGGCTACACGGGTAGCGGAGGCTGTGTGGCGTGGACTGGGCGGTTTTTTACGTTAGAAGGCCTCGGGAAAGTACGGGGTGGGCTGCAATCTCAAAGGGTGCATGGCAAATACAGGAAGTGCTTTGATCAAGGAATAGTCGGAATTGTAGTTGTAAATTGTTGTAGTTGTGCTAGGAAAGTCTCTGAGCTTCAAGCGCTAATAGAAAACACAGAAGCTGAAATCGTTATAGGTACAGAAAGCTGGCTAAAGCCTGAAATAAGTTCTGCAGAAATTTTTACTAAGTCTCAGACGGTGTTCAGGAAAGATAGATTTGGCAGAATTGGTGGCGGAGTGTTTGTGTCTGTCAGTAGTGGTTTATCTTGTAGTGAAGTCTAAGTAGATACTGCGTGCGAATTTTTATGGGTGGAGGTTATACTTAACAGCCGAACTATGTTAATAATTGGCTCCTTCTACCAACCCCCAGACTCCGATGATATAGTTGCTGAACAGTTCAGAGAAAATTTGAGTCTCGTAACAAATAAATACCTCACTCATCCGGTTATAGTTGGTGGGGACTTCAACCTTCCCTCGACATGTTGGCAAAAATACTTGTTCAAAACCGGTGGCAGGCAGAAAACATCTTCCGAGATTGTCCTAAATGCTTTCTCCGAAAATTATTTCGAGCAGTTAGTCGACGAACCCACGCGAATTTTGAATGGTTTCGAAAACACAAATGACCTCTTAGTCACAAACAATCCAGAGCTTATAGAGAGCATCATGACTGATAACAGGGATTAGTGATCACAAGGTCGTTGTAGTCAAGCTCAATACCGTTTCTTCCAAATCCACCAGAAACAAACGAAAAATAATTTTATTTAATAAAGCGGATAAAGTGTCACTAGAACCCTTCCTAAGAGATTATCTCCATTCCTTCCGAACTGATTATGCAGATGTAGACGAGATATGGCTCAAATTCAAAGATATAGTAGCAACAGCAATTGAGAGATTCATACCTCATAAATTGGTAAGAGATGGAATTGATCCCTCGTGGTACACAAAACAGGTCCGAACGCTGTTGCAGAGGTAACGGAAAAAGTATGCGATGTTCAGAAGAACGCGAAATCCTGAAGATCGGCTAAAATTCACAGCCGCGCGAAATTTGGCACGGACTTCAATGCGAGATGCCTTTAATAGGTTCCACAACGAGACATTGTCTCGAAATTTGGTAGAAAAACCGAAGAAATTCTGGTCGTAAAGTACACAAGCGGCAAGACGCAGTCAATACCTTCGCTGCGCAGTGCCGATGGTACTGTTATCGACGACTGTGCCGTTAAAGCGGAGTTATTGAACGCAGATTCCCAAAATTCCTTCACCAGGGAAGACGAATGGAATATTCCAGAATTTGAAACTTGAACAGCTGCTAGCATCAGTTTCTTAGAAGTAGATACCTTAGGGGATGCGAAGCAACTCAAATCGCTTGATACGGGCAAGTCTTCAGGTCCAGATTGTATACCGATTAAGTTCCTTTCAGATTACGCTGATACAATAGCTCCCTACTTAGCAATCATATACAACCACTCGCTCACCGATAGATCTGTAGCTACAGATTGGAAAATTGCTCAGGTCGCACCAGTGTTCAAGAAGGGTAGTAGATGTAATACATCTAACTACAGACCTTCATCATTGACGTAGGTTTGCAGCAGGGTTTTGGAGCATATACTGTATTCAAACATTATAAATCACCTCGAAGGGAACGATATATTGATATGTAATCAGCATCGTTTCAGAAAACATCGTTCTTGTGCAACGCAGCTAGCTCTTTATTCGCACGAAGTAATGGCCGCTATCGACAGGGGATCTCAAGTTGATTCGGTATTTCTAGATTTCCGGAAAGCTTTTGACACCGTTCCTCATAAGCGACTTCTAATCAAGCTGCGGGTCTATGGGGTATCGTCTCAGTTGTGCGAATGGATTCGTGACTTCCTGTCAGAAAGGTAGTAGTAATAGACGGACAATCATCGAGAAAAGCTGAAGTGATATCAGGTGTTCCCCAGGGTCGTCCTGGGACCTCTGCTGTTTCTGATCCATATAAATGACCTGGGTGGCAATCTAAGCAGTTTTCTTAGGTTGTTCGTAGATGATGCTGTAATTTACCGTCTAGTAAGGTCATCCGAAGACCAGTATCAGTTGTAAGCGATCTAGAAAAGACTGTTGTATGTTGTGGCAGTGGCAGTTGACGCTAAATAGCGAAACGTGTGAGGTGCTCCACATGAGTTCCAAAAGAAATCCGCTGGAATTCGATTACTCGATAAATAGTACAATTCTCAAGGCTGTCAATTCAACTAAGTACCTGGGTGTTAAAATTACGAACAACTTCAGTTGCAAAGACCACATAGATAGTATTGTGGGGAAGGCGAGCCAAAGGTTGCGTTTCATTGGCAGGACACTTAGAAGATGCAACAAGTCCATTAAGGAGGCAGCTTACACTACACTCGTTCGTCCTCTGTTAGAATATTGCTGCGCGGTGTGGTATCCTTACCAGGTGGGATTGACGGAGGACATCGAAAGGGTGCAAAAAAGGGCAGCTCGTTTTATATTATCACGTAATAGGGGAGAGAGTGTGGCAGATATGATACGCGAATTGGGATGGAAGTCATTACAGCAAAGACGTTTTTCGTCGCGGCGAGATCTATTTACAAAATTTCAGTCACCAACTATCTCTTCCGAATGTGAAAATATTTTGTTGAGTCCAACCTACATAGGTAGGAATGATCATCAAAATAAAATAAGAGAAGTCAGAGCTCGAACAGAAAGGTTTAGGTGTTCGTTTTTCCCGCGCGCTGTTCGGGAGTGGAATGGTAGAGAGATAATATGATTGTGGTTCGATGAAACCTCTGCCAAGCACTGAAATGTGAATTGCAGAGTAGTCATGTAGATGTAGATGTAGATGATGGATGCAGTCCGCACGAAGTAGTGTGTGGATGATGTGGAGCTTATTGATGCAGAGAGACGTTGACTCCAACGTTCACACTTGCCCTCCCAGTAAGGTTACATGAGACCATCAATTCAACAGATATTCTGTTCAAAAATAGGGTTTTGTACCAACATGAGTGGGGAATAATGTGGTGCACTGGAATCTCGAATAAAATCGCCCAGATTTCAGAAAACAGGTATGTTGCATTACGTAGATCGCGAATCAATATGGAGGAGGAGACACGAGTGCCCATTTCCAGTTTAAGGAACTCACGACAAAGAAGCAAATTCATCATTCCCATTTATTTCTTTGCAAGAATGTGACGTAATAACATAAAAAGTTGATTAAAGTGTATTATGCCAATTGTTAATAGGGAAATAACTACAGTAGAACCCCTCTAATCCGTCACCTTCAGGACCGGTACTATGGTCGGAACGAGAAAAAAGTCGGATTATCCGAAAAATCTAATATTCATCGCAAAAAATATAAAATATATTTAGTACAAAACATTAAACGATTTAATAACTAAAAGATATCTACAGTAATATAAAAAGATATTTTTTACACAGTGTTAGACAGTATATTTACTAAAAAACGTCTACACACTATAATATGTATTGGTTTTTACAGTAAAAACGAAAACAAATTACGTGCAAAAAGTCGGGGATACATTTTTGACGAGTTTTCCAAGGATCAATCAAGCCTTCACTGACAGCAAATTTACTATCGGCTTCCAGTTTTTTGTGCAAAACTATAGCTTTTTCTTTGAGAATTGGCCCGAATATTGGAGTTCCTTTCCTTCTTTCTTGACAAAACCACATCCACAATGCGTTATCAAGCAGTTCAAATGCAGGCTTTTTTAATGTTTTGCGATTCTTCAGAGTATTTTCAACATCAATCGTAACTGTATATAAGTCATTGTCTTTCCGATTCTTCCTCCAATCCTTAATTGTCGTAACACCTACATTCACTTTCTTTGCAATTTTTTGGGGCGAATCTCCTTCGTCCAGACTTTGTAGCACTGCTAATTTTTCATTTTGTGAAAGAGGTACGTGTTTACGTTCGAATCAAGGCATGTTCGAAAACAAACAACTGTACACACAGTGAATCTACAGTAATAAGTGCGGTAGAGAACACGGATTAAAGCAAACAACAAAGTTTTTTAATCCCAACAAAGGATAAAACTGCACAATAACGCACAGTATAACAATGTGCACAGCGATAGACCCCGCAACAATGGCCCGACAGGCGTCCAGTCAGTGACAAATCGGCACAGACTCGCGAGCCTCAGCATGGTCGGACTAACAGGATTGACGGACCATCCAAGGTCGGATTAGAGGGGTCCTACTGTACTGTTATTCGTATTTTTCAAACCTTAATGTTTATTTACTCCAATCTTCGAGTCGGATGATGTACGCAGAAGGCGTCGCAGGTGCTTATGTTCCAGCCAGTCACAGACTCAAAAAGTTTGAAAGACGCGTAGTTTGGCCTTGGGGAGGGAGGGGAGGGGGGAAGAAACAAACTTTCTCGATTGGAATAGTAATTAATGATTGTACATAACTAATTACTTTTTTCTGGTATGTGTTCCTAAATGACGATTGAGAAACCGAATCAACACAGACTACTAGAGTGTCCAATCAGGAGTGTAGGCCAGGTACCTCCTTCATGAGCGGCTCCAACCAGTGCTACTGCTCACAGAATGGTACATCAGCTGTCTACAGGTCCCGTCCTTGCAACAGCGTCACTGCTGAGTTTCTGTCTTCCAGAGTAAAATTCTGTACCGCTGTATCACGTAAATGGTACATCATGTTCATCATCTTCGTCATCTGAGGGATCTGCAAGACTTTTCCATTAATTACAGTCTTCACTTTATGCATTCGTTTTCCTCCTGCATGTTCTGTGATTTCATCGGCTCAGTTTGCATTCTGTCGTCGTCTCTGACTGTCCCTGTCTCTTGGGAATCGAGTAGAGAGTACTCTAACTCGATTTACCACAGCTACGCACAAGGCTTACAGCTTGCTCGCATGCATATAATTTTCATTACAGGCGTAATTACGTATTCCATACAAGTCTGTTCCCTCATCTGTTTGTATGTTTTACAGTTTTTCTCCTAGGTATTCATATATCGACTGAACAACGGCTAGTTGCTGAATAGCTTTAACTTTAAACAGTCCATATACCTCCTCTGTCTGTAATTGTCGAAATTGGCTATAAGAGGGCTATTCAGAAAGTGAGGAACGATCGGTCGCGAAATGGAAACCACTGTGAAAATCCGACGAGGCTTTCCACAGACGTTTTGGGCAGTGTCTCTAGTACGCCAGTCTATCGCATCAAGACGCTCTTTTTAGTTGTGAGCGCACTGTGAGCGAGTAAAGGTGCCTAGAACAAGCAATGTCTCCCGCCAAGTAGGAGGGCCCGCTGAGAGGCATCGCCTTAATGAATGCATCCCACCTCACAACTACCACGCACTTCCTTTCTCATGGCAATTCTCACCCGCACTCTGCAGGGGCAGTGAAGACGCTCCTGCAGCCTTTTCTATGGGAAGTGTTCGATCACCCACAACACAGCCCTAACTGTCTCCTCTTGAGTATCATCTCTGTTCACATGACACTCTGGAACGAAGACAACACTTGGGCGCAAGCTAAGCGCTACAGATCAGCGTAGAGAATTATCGGAAGGCACAGGCGGCTGCCTTCTATGACGAGGGTGTTGGAAATTTTGTATCACGATCCTACAAATGTCTAAGTCAGAGTGGCGACTACGTAGAGAAGTACCTCGAAGGTTAAGCTAAATGTGCATAGAAATTAATTTTCATTTTCACTGTGGTCCCCATTTGGCGACTGATCGTTCCTTACTTAAAGAACAACCCTCTTACATACTGTTTGAAAATTTGTTTTTCACACAGATGGCAAGCTAAGTTTGAAAAGCCTGTTATGTTTAACTCCTTTCTTTATTTCTTTTCTTCTCCATTTACCCAGTTTGTTTGTATTCCTTAAGAAAGCCATTCATTTTCCGTGTGTTCATCATACATTAAATTAGTTTTATTGTAATTGATTTTCAGACGTACTTTCTGATACTCACTAGCTTCTATGCATTGTTGAATTTATCTGTACTAAAGATTATCATCGAAATTATATTCCATTATTACATACCTGAAGGCTTCTTGTAACGATTCTTACAATAGACTGATAATATTTTATCACATTCTCCGATCCCTCTTTCAGTTCTGAAATTTATACTTTGTTGATGAAATCTTAAGGGAGCTGTAGAATCAGCATATACGTTTCTCAATGTAATTACGTTGTTTACTCAGGAAAATGAGTTAAATGCTTTCTCAAAAATACGGTCCCAGGCGGAGTGTTAACTCGTATTCGGCTGGTGCATAACTTCGTAACGTTTTTGTTTTGAATGTTGGTATTCCGGTTGATATGGGTTCCTTTATCGATTGTCATTTTTTATTTGTACTTCACCATTGCTGTTTGAGTTTACATATTGTCATTTGGAGATACTAAATGGAGCCGTGGGCCCTAGAAAATGGAGTGCCAAATGAAGGAATTGCATCATTTCCCACAAATTCTACTGTTTGAGTTAGGTGAGGAGTGGCGGTAACCAGGTAGCCAGAAATATTTGAACAATTGAACACAGCAGGGCAAGAAGTAATTTTCTCGTTTTAAGGACGATCTTTTTCACATTAGCGACTCTCGACGTTCAGGAAGACCTTCATGGTTAATGAAGCTCGTTTAAACGCATCAATCCACAATGATCCACGTCGTTTACTGCATTCGAGGATTCCAAGATGGGATGAATAATTACGATCATTTTATCATCGGGCGACATTTTCACGCAACAGGAAAGGTTACAAAATTATGTCTATTGTTACCGCAAGCACATAGCCACATTAAAAAAATACCAGCAATGTGCCTCTCTACTTGCTCGTCATCAACTGGCTAGTGAAAAACACCGACCATTCTATCTTTTATCGTTAATCGTGAAGAGATGTAATGCCTTCATGCTAGCATAAGGGAAAAAAAGGTATGGTGGAGACTAAACGAAGCAACAAGTCCCCGTACAAAGTCCTGTGTACGTACACAAATGATATTACGTTTGTGTGGCCATTCTCCACAGCAAGAATATAAATACTTGTTTTGCAAATCAAACTGCCTTTTCCTGCTGCTACTTATTTCATTAATCCCATACGCTTTTCGCCTTCTCCTTTTCTAAGGCATCATCTGTGGGATTTATAATGATACAGTTTTGTTAGTTACAGATTATCAAAGAGTTCACTTCGCGTTTTTTTTTTTTTTTTTTTTTTTTTTTTGTAAAAATGTAATTACTTACAATTTGCTGATCTGCGTTTCCTCACATCTGGTGTGGGGGTCGAACTACCACTTTTATCACTGCCATATCATCACATCTTTGTGTTTTCGCCATGAAGACACTATTCACCATGCTTCTCACTCTTTTTCGTGGTGGACTATCGTTCTTCTGTCACTTGATACAAATATTTTGCCGTACACTTCATTTTCACAGTATAAATATTGCGACTTCATTACGTGTTTCATCGGCTTTGGTATGTTTACTTATTGTTGCCACCCTAACGAAGTATATGTTCGTTACTAACTTCTGTTTATGATGTTTATACAGTGTGTGTGCGTATGAGTGAGAGAGAGAGGGGGGATAGAGCTGACTTATTTTGTGGGGAGGGGAGGGGTGGCGGTTGCAGTTAGGAGTGGCTGAAAACTTTGGTGACAGCTGTGACAGCTGTCAAGCGTCAATCCCGCACCCTCCCCACAAAAAAAAAATCGGCTCTCCCCCCCCCCCCCCCCTCATCTCTCTCTCTCGCTCATACGCACACACACGGTTTGGAAGATTGGTTAAAATTTACAGACGCGCGAAATTTGGCACGGAATTCAATGTGAGGTGCCTTTAATAGGTTCCACAACGAAACATTGTCTCGAAATTTGGTAGAAAATCCGAAGAAATTCTGGTCGTATGAAAAGTACACTAGCGGCAAGACGCAGTCGATACCTTCGCTGCGCAGTGCCGATGGTACTGTTACCGACGACTGTGCCGGTAAAGCGGAGTTATTGAACGCAGTTTTCCGAAATTCCTTCACCAGGGAAGACGAATGGAATATTCCAGAATTTGAAACACGAACAGCTGCTAGCATGAGTTTCTTAGAAGCAGATAGCTTAGGGGTTGCGAAGCAACTCAAATCACTTGATACGGGCAAGTCTCCAGGTCCAGATTGTATACGGATTAGGTTCCTTTTAGATTACACTGATATAATAGCTCCCTACTTAGCAATCATATACCACCACTCGCTCAGCGATAGATCTGTAGCTACAGATTGGAAAATTTGCGCAGGTCGCACCAGTATTTAAGAAGGGTAGTAGGGGTAATCCATCTAACTACAGACCCATATCATTGACGTCGGTTTGCAGTAGGGTTTGGAGAATATACTGTATTCAAACATTATGAATCACCTCGAAGGGAACGATCTATTGATACGTAATCAGCATGGTTTCAGAAAACATCGTTCTTGTGCAACACAGCTAGCTCATTATTCACATGAAGGAATGGCCGCTATCGACAGGGGATCTCAAGTTGATTCGGTATTTCTAGATTTCCGGACAGCTTTTGACACCATTCCTCAGAAGCGACTTCTAATCAAGGTGCGGGCCTATGGGGTATCGTCTCAGTTGTGCGACTGGATTCGTGATTTCCTGTTCGGAAGGTCGCAGTTCGTAGTAATAGACGGCAAATCATGGAGTAAAACTGAAGTGATTTCAGGTGTTCCCCAGGGAAACATCCTGGGACATCTGCTGTTCTTGATCTACACTCCTGGAAATTGAAATAAGAACACCGTGAATTCATTGTCCCAGGAAGGGGAAACTTTATTGACACATTCCTGGGGTCAGATACATCACATGATCACAATGACAGAACCACAGGCACATAGACACAGACAACAGAGCATGCACAATGTCGGCACTAGTACAGTGTATATCCACCTTTCGCAGCAATGCAGGCTGCTATTCTCCCATGGAGACGATCGTAGAGATGCTGGATGTAGTCCTGTGGAAAGAACTTGCCATGCCATTTCCACCTGGTGCCTCAGTTGGACCAGCGTTCTTGCTGGACGTGGAGACCGCGTGAGACGACGCTTCATCCAGTCCCAAACATGCTCAATGGGGGACAGATCCGGAGATCTTGCTGGCCAGGGTAGTTGACTTACACCTTCTAGAGCACGTTGGGTGGCACGGGATACATGCGGACGTGCATTGTCCTGTTGGAACAGCAAATTCCCTTGCCGGTCTAGGAATGGTAGAACGATGGGTTCGATGACGGTTTGGATGTACCGTGCACTATTCAGTGTCCCCTCGACAATCACCAGATGTGTACGGCCAGTGTAGGAGATCGCTCCCCACACCATGATGCCGCGTGTTGGCCCTGTGTGCCTCGGTCGTATGCAGTCCTGATTGTGGCGCTCACCTGCACGGCGCCAAACACGCATACGACCATCATTGGCACCAAGGCAGATGCGACTCTCATAGCTGAAGACGACACGTCTCCATTCGTCCCTCCATTCACGCCTGTCGCGACACCACTGGAGGCGTGCTGCTCGATGTTGGCGCGTGAGCGGAAGACGGCCTAACGGTGTGCGGGACCGTAGCCCAGCTTCATGGAGACGGTTGCGAATGGTCCTCGCCGATACCCCAGGAGCAACAGTGTCCCTAATTTGCTGGGAAGTGGCGGTGCGGTCCATTACGGCACTGCGTAGGATCCTACGGCCTTGGCTTGCATCCGTGCGTCGCTGCGGTCCGGTCCCAGGTCGACGGGCACTTGCACCTTCCGCCGACCACTGGCGACAACATCGATGTACTGTGGAGACCTCACGCCCCACGTGTTGAGCAATTCGGCGGTACGTCCACCCGGCCTCCCGCATGCCCACTATACGCCCTCACTCAAAGTCCGTCAACTGCACATATGGTTCACGACCACGCTGTCGCGGCATGCTATCAGTGTTAAAGACTGCGATGGAGCTCCATATGCCACGGCAAACTGACTGACACTGACGGCGGCGGTGCACAAATGCTGCGCAGCTAGCGCCATTCGACGGCCAACACCGCGGTTCCTGGTGTGTCCGCTGTGCCGTGCGTGTGATCATTGCTTGTACAGCCCTCTCGCAGTGTCCGGAGCAAGTATGGTGGGTCTGACACACCGGTGTCAATGTGTTCTTTTTTTCCATTTCCAGAAGTGTATATAAGTGACCTGTGTGACAATCTGAGCAGTTCTCTTAGGTTGTTCACTGATGATGTTATAATTTACCGTCCCGTAAGGTCACCCGAAGACCAGTATCAGTTGCAAAGCGGTTTATAAATGATTGTTGAATGGTGTGGCAGGTGGCAGTTGACGCTAAATAACGAGAAGTGTGAGGTGCTCCACGTGAGTTCCAAAAGAATTCGGTTGGGATTCGATTACTCGATAAATAGAGCAATTCTCAAGGCTGTCAATTCAACTAAGCACCTTGGTGTTAAAATTACGAACAACTTCAGTAGGAAAGACCACATAGATAGTATTGTGCGGAAGGCGAGCCAAAGGTTGCGTTTCATTGGCAGGACACTTAGAAGATGCACAAAGTCCACTAAAGAGACAACTTACACTACACTCGTTCGTCCTCTGTTAGAATATTGCTGCGCGGTGTGGGATCCTTACCAGGTGGGATTGACGGAGGACATCGAAAGGGTGCGAAAAGGGCAGCTCGTTTTGTATTATCACGTAATAGGGGAGAGAGTGTCGCAGATATACGCGAATTGGGATGGAAGTTTTTACAGCAAAGACGTTTTTCGTCGCGGCGAGATCTATTTACGAAATTTAGGTCACCAACTATCTCTTCCGAATGCGAAACTATTTTGTTGAGCCTAACCTACATAGGTAGCATGACCATCAAAATAAAATAAGAGAAATAAGAGCTCGAACAGAAAGGTTTAGATGTTCGTTTTTCCCGCGCGCTGTTCAGGAGTGGAATGGTAGAGGGATAGTATGATTGTGGTTCGATGAAACCTCTGCCAAGGACTGAAATGTGAATTGCAGAGTAGTCATATAGATGTAGATGTAGAGGTATCAACATCATAAACAGAAGTTAGTAACGAACATGTACTTCGTTAGGGTGGCAACAGTAGGTAAACATACCAAAGACGATGAAACACGTAATGGAGTCGCAATATTTACGCTGTGAAATAGAAGTGTACGACAAAATATTTGTATCAAGTGACAGAAGAACGATAGTCCACCACGAAAAAGAGTGAGAAGCATGGTGAACAGTGTCTTGATGGCGAAAATACAAAGATGAGAATATACGACGGTGATGAAAGTGGCAGTGCGACCTCCAGACCAGATGTGAGGAAACGCAGATCAGCAAATCGTAAGTAATTACATTTTTACAATAAATCGCCAAGTAAACTCTATGATAATCTGTAACTAACAAAACTGTGTCATTATAGATACCACTGAAGATACCTTAGAAAATGTGAAGACGAAACACGTATGGGATTATTAAAATAACTAGGAGCAGTAAAAGGCAGTTTGTTTTGCAAAACAAGTAACTAAGAATTGCTTTGTGTGAAATGATGCTACTCCACGCCCGCCTTCATTCTGCTAGGCTGCTAAAAAACACTATACGGGAGTTGGATTGGGAAGCGACTACGCACCCACCTTCTTCACCTGATGTTGAACCTTCAGAGTTTTACCTTTTCCGCTGTATGTTGAACAACTTTCCAGGAACTTCCTTTCTGGATGAAACTGCGCTCCGAACATGGCTGGACGAGTTCTTTGCCTAAAAAGCACTTTAATTCTACAGTCGCGGAATCGGAAATTTACTCCAGCGTCGGCAAAACAGTCTTAAACAGTGAAAGAGATTATGTTATTGGTGACTAAAATCTGTGTTGTGCGAAAGTATTGCGTGTATTAAACTTACAAGGAACCGCTAAGAAGTTCTCCACGAACCCATAAATATTGTTCTACAGTACAGTTTTTTTTACATATGTGAGAGATTTCCAATCTGCTATATCTGTACACTCGTACGTTCAGACGTAGCTCTGGGACACTGGGAGTAACTTCTACCAAATCTGGCGTGACTACGACAACTTACTATATATAAAAAATTACAGTGAAACTTGTAGTACCGCAAACGGCTTTGCATTGATTTAAACTATCAATTTTAAACGTGAAAGAACGTAAACACTTAGCTCTGTACCATAGCTAAACAACATTTACTCAATTAAGAAGTGTAAAAAAACACCTTAGACAACTCTAAATTTACCGGAAAAGTCACGTTCGCATTTACTAAATAATAACTGCCACTAATGATAAGTTACAGTAATCCCAGGTATATATTTTGTTGAAGGAGGTCAAATATATCCTAACATTGCCTAAAGACAGACGCAAAAGCAGAGAACCTCACTCCTGACTTGTGTAAGGTTGCTATATGACGAGTTCCTGAATGAAAACATAACTTCCTGAAATCGCACTCCCCTTAAACACCCTTCGCCATGGCACCCATCACCCAAAGCACCTTTATACGCAACAGGAAACGAACTGTAGCTGCTTTCCGTTGAACTGTGTCTAGACTTTCGCAGCGATGTACCCACTGCTTGACGTCTTCAGGATCCCAGTGCTGTGATTTATCTGCATCAGAGATTTGTCGCCAGATAGACACAGCGCTAGCGACGGAGGTCAGCGACAGCTGTATATCTAGTGCTCCATTGAGAAATCGTGTATTCATGTGAGGTTTCACTCTTCCGCATGGAGGCTCACTGATTTGTGCATTACTGGCCATTAAAATTGCTACACTAAGAAGAAAGGCAGATGATAAACGGGTATTCAACGGACAAATATATTATAATAGAACTGACATGTTATTACATTTCCAGGCAATTTGGGTGCATAGATCCTGAGAAATCAGTACCCAGAACAACCACGTCTGGCCGTAATAACGGCCTTGATACGCCTGGGCATTGAGTCTAACAGAGCTTGGGTGGCGTGTACAGGTACAGCTGCCCATACAGCTTCAACACGATACGACAGTTCATCATGAGTACTGACTGGCGTATTGTGACGAGCCAGTTGCTCGGAACCATTTCAGTTGGTGAGAGATCTGGAGAATGTGTTGGCCAGGGCAGAAGTCTAGGATTTTCTGTATCCCGAAAGGGCCGTACAGGACCTGCAACATGCGGTCGTGCATTATCCTGCTGAAATGTAGGGTTCCACAGGGGTCGAGTGAAGGGTAGAGCCACGGGTCGTAACACATCTGATATGTAACGTCCACTGTTCAGAGTGCCGTCAATGCGAACAAGAGGTGACAGAGACGTGTAATCAATGGCGCCCCATACCATCACGCTGGGTGATACGCCAGTATGGCGATGACGAATAGACGCTTCCAAAGTGCATTCACAGCGATGTCGCCAAACACGGATGCGACCATCATGATGCTGTAGACAGAAACTGGATTCATCCGAAAAATTTACGTTTTGCCATTGGTGCACCCAGGCTCGTCGTTGAGTACATCATTGCAGGCGCTACTGTTGTGGTTCAGCGTCAAGGGTAACGGCAGCCATGGTCTCCGAACTGATAGTCTACGCTGCTAAAAACGTCGTCGAACTGTTCGTACAGATGGTTGTTGTCTTGAAAATGTCCCCATCTGTTGACTCAGGGATCGAGACGTGGCTGCAGGATCCGTTACAGCCATGCGGATAACATGAACTGAAATGTGCACAGAAATAAATTACAAGCTCCCAGTCAGAGAACTTTCCTTCCTGGGCTGCGACCGTGATTTTGCCGCTATTTAAAAACGGAGAAGGTTTAATAAATGCAAAAGTCAAGAAGAGTTAAAATAAATGATAATGAATAATAAACTGACAAATTCATTTCAAATAAAAATGCTAACCAAAGCTGATTATTTCAACTTCATAAAAGTTGCAGATATTTTATTTAACACAGTACAAATTTACATTACAAAACTTCAATGGGTAAAAGTTACTTATAGTAAACCAGGATAAAACGTGCTTAAAAGAACCTTCAGTGAATTCGAACAAATATCTGAAACTGATATTTTTGAGAAAGACGTGACCAAAAAGATAGTATCAGTAGGAAAAATAGCTATGTTGTTGTGCAAGTTACTTATTACAGAAGATAAGGAGACCGATTTGAGGACTGGCTGAATTTTTGGTAAAACCTGACAAACAGTTTTATGAATGCATCACATCTTAAAATCCTAACTATGTGTCAGTGAGGTGGTATTAATGAACTTCAATAGTTTTCCATCAATAAACTCGGATTTTACGCAAAATATATGTTTTTGTTATTGGCTTACTTCTAAGCCTCAGGCACTTACAGCTCATTTTAGTTCAAATATTGTGAATATAGGACACACTGCATTTTCTGACCTTTGCTTTTTTTGGGCTTGTCTTGCTTAATTTACGTATTTTTAATTATTGATCACAGTGCAATATGTCTTAATTTATATGTCTAAACCTAGTTTCAATTAGAAAATTGAAAGAATGTAATAACCAAAGAAAGCATGCAATTCCTGGAAATGTTAGTAATGACACGTATATACTCATTTTATTCAGCTCTTGAATTCTTTAAAAATCACTAATATTGTTTCACATGTGTCCATTTTCTAAAATAAAATCTGTGTGATACGTGTTTCTGACAACAGCTGCTGAAAAGCATTGAGGCTATATGTCATGTTTGTGAGCATACACTATGTGATCACAGCTGAGTGTTCATGAAGCACACTGGAACCAGAGTCCAGACAGATGCTAATGCTTGGTTCTTGTGTGACAATAGGTTAAGTCTTTTGTAGTTTTATTTTACATACGTACTTCCCATTTCTGTTTTGCACAGAGGATGTTTATAAATAAGTACAAATGAAAATGGACAACACTATTAATCAACTATGAGGGTTGCATCCCTTTAACAAAAATGCTGTGACTACAAAGCCTTCGTCTGACGTATTTCCTTTTATGCCAATGTAGTCTGAAGTTCTACTCCACCAAAATTTCAACATCCCTTAAAATCTTAGAACATTATTTAACCTTCCCATCTCCCCTCTCCCATTCATATCATGCTAGTTATTAATTTCCACCTACCTTCTCTCTCACACTGAACACCTTCAGCATTCCCATACTTTCCACATACTTGACAACAATCGAAACAATTCTTTCACACCTGGTTACCGGCCCTGTATTCTACCACATGTGTACTAGTACAAACCCCCAGCCTTACACTTATACCCTCCACATCTATCCCAATGAAAGTGGCACCACTTACTCACGTGTACTGTCTCTTCCAGCTCCAACAGAATACTCCCTTAGCTCTCTATGCCAGAGCTACTCAGCTGCCATTTTCCTCCTTCCTTTCCCTACAGCCAGTATGGGGTAGTCCTCCCTGTCTTTTGCAAAATACTCTGTCACAAAATACTCTCTCCTACTGCTTATTTAACATAGCTTAATGCAGTAAACTGGAATGTTTCTTTATATTACAAACATTGACAACAATATATGAGTTTTAAAAGACAAAGATATTTTATTTAGTTTCATCAACATACAACTTCGTTTTTAACAATTTTTAAAAAAAGTACAAATATTTTATCGTTTTAAGTCGTCTTTGTAACTGTAATCCCATACCTTGTGACTGCTCTTGGCAGAAGAGTGATGCCAACCCACTTTGGCCCCAACGATAAAGGAAAAAATGTAAGTAAACATACTAATATTTCCCATGTGACTTTTCTTCTAGGAACATTACTACCACTGCAACCGGTCTGTGGAGATAAAGGTGGATTCAATGATAATACACAAGTACAACCACATGTGGAAAAAGATGGCATTGGAGGTAGAGTTGGAGGTAAAGGAGGCGGAAGTGGTGGTCGAAGGAGGAAATGGCTAGCACTTGAACTTGTGGTTGACCAACTCCCATGCCAGCCAGGAGATATTGTTTATGAAGATAACTGCTTTAGCTGCTATTGTTTAGTGGATGGTGCTAGCATCTTGTGCTTAAATATAGACTGTGAACCTACAGACATGGGTGAGTTGTATCTCAGAAATAAACCACATTTCATTTTTTCATATTATTAAGAGTAAGATACATCTTGAACACACATGAAACCCTCTGTTGCTCTTGAGCACTACACAATGAGCGACCAGAAGTCATCAGATATATCAAAGGTCACTGAATGACCATTTCAGTATTTCTACATCTTACTTGTACATCCATGCTATATTCGTTTCATGATCCCCCACTGATACATATCCCCCATCAGAAAGGTCCCAACAAATCACATTTATTCTACTCTGCAATGACAGCTACGATGCAGGAGTTTGTATCATGAGACATTATAAACATTCATATTACAGATCAAAATAGCTGTAAGAAAACATATCGTAAGTATACCACACACACGAAAATGTCTTACAGACGCTGTTTTGGTAACAGCATACAACAAAAACTTAAGTAATATGTTGCATGTCCCTGGGGATTGTGATAATTAACAAAATTGTGAATAATATGCAGTAGGTGATCAAAAGTATCCGGACACCTGACTGAAAATGACTTACAAGTTCATTGCGCCCTCCATCGGTAATGTTGGAATTCAATAAGATGTTGGCCCAAGCTTAGGCTTGATTATAGCTTCCAATCTCGCAAGCATACGTTCAACCTGGAAGGTTTCTTGGAGAATGGCAGTTCATTCATCACGGAGTGCTGCACTGAGAAGAGGTAGCGATGTCGGTCGGTTATACCTGGCACGAAGTCGGAGTTCCAAAACATCATAAAGGTGTTCTATAGGATTCAGGTTGGACTCTGTGCAGGCCGTTCCATTACAGGGATGTTATTGTCGTGTAACCATTCCGCCACAGCCCTTGCATTATGAACATGTGCTCGATCGTGTTGAAACATGAAATCGTCATCCCCGAATTGCTCTTCAGCAGGGGAAGCAAGAAGGTGCTGAAAACATCAATGTAAGCCTGTGCTGTGTTAGTGCCACTCGAAACAACAAGGGGTGCAATCCCCTAAATGAAAAACACGACCATACCATAACACCACAGACTTCGAATTTTACTGTTTGCACTACACACGCTGGGAATGACCTTTACCGAACATTCGCCATACTCACGCCCTGCCGTAGGATCGCCGCATTATTTACTGTCATTCGTCACTCCACACAACGATTTTCCACTGTTCAATAGTCGATTGTTTACGCTCCTTACACCAAGCGAGGCGTCGTTTGGCATGTACCGACGTGATCTGTTGCTTATGAGCAGCCGCTCGACCATGAAATCAAGTTTTCTCACCTTCCGCCTACCTGTCACAGTACCTGCAATGAACCATGATGCAATTTGGTATTCCTATGTGATGATCTGAATAGATGTCTGCTCATTACACATTACAACCCTCTTCAACTGTCGACGTTCTCTGTCAGTCATCAAATGAGGTCGGCCTCTACGTTTTTGTGCTGTACGTGTCCCTTCGCGTTTACACTTCATTACCACATCGCAAACAGTGGACCTAGGGATGTTTAGGAGTGTGGAAATATCGCGTACAGACGTTTGACACAAGTGACATCCAATCACCTGACCACGTTCGAGGTCCATGAGTTCCGAGGAGCGTCCCATTCTGCTCTTTCACGATGTCTAATGACCACTGAGGCCACTGATATGGAGTACCTGGCAGTACGTGGCTGCACAATGCAACTAATGTGAAAAACGTTTGTTTTTGGGGGTGTCCGGATACTTATGATTACATAGTGTAATTACACTTATAGAAGTTCTGCTCAGTGAGCATTGTTATGTATGAGAAAATTTCGTCACATGCGATTGGCAGCAATAACCAGTTACAGCTCAACAAAATGACAACCTGGTGCAAAAATGGACAGCTAGCTTTATCATACAGAACAAGAAAATTGTGCGGTCCACACTACTTGAAAGTGTGGTGTTGTTTATCAGACTACTGGGTACCATCTACTGTCAGCCTGCCTAAACAGATATGTAGGAGTAGCAATGTGAACAGATTTGAAGCAAAGTGGTCATACAGGTTTAACAGTAAGCAAAGCAAATAGGAGACTGGAATACATTCTGGTAAAAGAGTGTAACAAATATGTTGACAAAGCTCAACTCGAAGACTGTAGAAAAGAGTCATCATACCTCTAGTAGGAATGTGCTCACTAACATGAATAACTTTCACTTTAGCCGGAATCTACGATTATTCTTCAGGATGCCATTGAAAATCCTAGAGAGGTTGTGTAGGTGAAAAGGAACAGATACCATTTCATAGATTAGTCACACATTTCGGTCTCGGAGGGCCTCAATAAACAGTGCTCTCGGTAATCTAAAGGCATTTTGCAACAATTTGATCCTGAAGCGTCTGCTGAACGCCATCAAGGGAATTAAACCGTCGTAACTTTACTCTCCTTCACGTCATCAAGTATCACCCCTCATTATAAGTGTCATCATAAGCCCACAAATCTCTACCCTCCCTACACTCATCCATTTTCGCCTCCTCAACTCCGATTTTTTCATTACTTGCACAAATCATTGCAAAATATTAAAAAGGAAGAACCAATCAAAATTCCAAGACAGTTGAGCCAACCCAATTGTGTTAATGGTTCATTAAAGCCCCTTCTAACCCTCTTCCCCTATCACCACCCAATCAAAAATTCTAAAATGGATGTACAATATCAAATGTGCTTTATCCCACATCCTGTTCCTGTCTTTCCAACGAACCACAGTGAACTATTGTAATGAAGCATCCAAACAGAAAGTACTTTCAATAAACCAATTTAAAAAATCGAAATAGTGGGACTACCTCACTTGTGCTTCGTACCCTACTACTCTCCACCCCCTCCCCCCACCCACTCCTGTCCAGCCACCACTATAGTACTAAAAGTTATACTAAATAGAATTATTCTGTGATATTTTCAGAACTGTGTACCACACACACACACACACACACACACACACACACACACACACACACACACACACACACGCACGCACACATTGCATCTTCTAACATTTCCATCTAGTCTCCTTTAATCAATTAATCAGGACCAAGGATTTTAGACACCATTAAACTCAAAGAGCCACATCTAGGTAGCGGGTAAAAAAGAATTATGTTTTTACCATTTCCACATGCACTGAAGAGCCAGAGAAACAGGTACACGTACCTAATATCATGTAGTGCACCCGCAAGCACGAAGAAATGCCGCTGCACGAGGTGACATGGACTCGACTAATGTTTGAAGAAGTGCTGGAGGCTACTGGCACCAAGAATGCTGCAGGGCTGTCCATAAATCCGTAAGAGTTCGAGCGGATGGAGATCTCTTTTGAACAGCACCTTGCGAGATAGTCAAGATATTCTCAATAATGTTCATGTCAGGGAAGTCAAGTGGGCAAACTGAAGTCTTTAAACACAGGGGAGTGTTCCTGGAGCCACTCTGTAGCAATTCTGGAAATGCGGGGTGTCGCATTGTCTTGCTGGAATTGACCAAGTCCATCGGAATGCTCAATGGACATGAACGGATGCAGGTGATCAGACAGGATTATTACGTATGTGTCACCTGTCACAGTCGTATCTAGACATTTCAAGAACTCTATATCACTCCACCTGCACATGCCTCACAACATTACAGACCCTCCACCAGCTTGAACAGTCCCCTGCTGACATGAAGAGTCCATGAATTCATGATGTTGTTTCCATACCCTTAAACGTCCATTCGCTCGATACAATTTGAAACAATGCTCGTCCGACCAGGCAACATGTTTCCCGTCATAGTCAGTCCAATGTCGGTGTTTACAGGCCCAGGCCAGGCTTAAAGATTTATGTCGCTCAGTCACCAAGGGTACACGAGTGGGCCTTCGGCTGTGAAAGCCCATAGCGATGAGGTTTCGTTCAATGATTCACACGCTGACAGTTATTGATGGCCCAGCACTGAAATCTGCAGAAATCTGAAAAATGATTGCACTTCTGTCACCTTGAACGATTCTGTTCGGCCGTAGTTGGCTCCGTTCTTGCAGGATATTTTTCCGGCCGCAGAGAAGTTAGAGATCTGATGTTTTACTGGATTCCTGATATTAACGGTACACTCGTGAAATGGTCGTACGAGAAAATCCCCACTTCATCGCTACCTTGGAGATGCTCTGTCTCATTACTCGTGCGTCGACTATAACACCACGTTCAGACTCACTTAAATCTTGATAATCTGCCACTGTAGCAGCAGTAAGCGATCTAACAACTGCGCCAGGCACTTGTTGTCTCATATAGGAGCTGACGACCGCAGCGCCGCCTTCTGCCTGTTTACATATCTCTGTATATGAATATGCATGCCAGTAGCAGTCTCTCTGGTACTTCAGTGTATAAAGCATGTAACCCGGCTGAATTGCATAAAATGACACCAAAAATATTTCTTAAGAATGCTTTAATTCGTGACCATCATAACCATTGGTTGTCTGGCTCACCTGGCACATGTGTTACTCTCATTGGAAGGTATATGTCATTCACTGTGGAAGAATAGAACACGTATAAAACATACTTTTCACGAATAGTTAAAACCAAAGTTTTGTTATACAATATAATTAACAAAATAGTAATGTGTAGTTCTCAAAAATGAGTTTTGCTTTAAATATTCTGCAAAGCCCTGTCGCCTGTCTTCGTCAAATGAGAGCTGCTCTGGTAAGACCCTCAAAGTCCAATTGCTGTAGCATAATGTAAGATCCCACAGAGGTTTGAATTAATTGGCAAGCACACCATGGCACTTAGCAAACATCAGAACAGACTAAAAGTCTGCAAAAACGCATAAGAAGGACAAAAAAGCAGTATTTATGTTGAGTATCACAGTCTTTACTTCAAGCATCACATTGTTATTTTACACACACATTCATCTAGTACTTCAAACATTGGTGTGGACATACTCGTCCGACGTGAATCTTCGACACTTCAAGGCCTTTTATAAGCGTCCGAAGGCGCAGTAATCGCATGGAGAGATATCTGGAGTGAGGGGCACGTGCTCGAGTGTCTTCTACTGGAGCTGGAGTATGTTCCGCGTTACGTTATTTGCGATGTGGTGACGTGCGTTGCCATGAAGAAGCATTGTCCGTTGCCGTGCCATTGCGCAACGGCGGTTTTCGACAGTCATGTTGCCTCTTATATATTACAAGTTCTCCGATGGAAATGAATAACAGCACGCTGGTCCAATTTAGGCTCATCTGACAATAACGTACCCATAGTTGACAGTTCCGCATTTGCAGCACGCAAGTTGGAAAGACACGAAAGCCACACTAATCTCTTCCCTGTATCTCGGTGCTTATATAGCCGCATCGGAGTCGTGCAGCGTTGCATATACGTTACAGCACACCCCCAACTGGAAACTTTTTGATCGCTTCCTATAACTCTCAATTTCACTTCATGGAAACTGGGTCATGTGTAATTTCACTTGGCTGAGGGAGGGAGGGGAAGGGGCATCCAGACCTCCTAGACCCTCCCCTTTAATTAGGTATTTGACTCATCTATCTGGGGACCTATTACATTTGATCGTACCGTCATTAACAGTCTGCAGACGACGCTACCGTTCATATGAAGGCTGCACCGAAATACGAGACGGAACGAGGACCGATGACTGGCGCAGGATTTTGCAGTTAATGCACTGCATATGAAAGTAGGGGAAGATGTAAAACATCTTGTACTTCGAGATAAATCTCTTACACTAAAAAGGTGTCACTATAATACACTCCGGGAAATGGAAAAAGGAACACATTGACACCGGTGTGTCAGACCCACCATACTTGCTCCGGACACTGCGAGAGGGCTGTACCATCAATGATCACACGCACGGCACAGCGGACACACCTGGAACCGCGGTGTTGGCCGTCGAATGGCGCTAGCTGCGCAGCATTTGTGCACCGCCGCCGTCAGTGTCAGCCAGTTTGCCGTGGCATACGGAGCTCCATCGCAGTCTTTAACACTGGTAGCATGCCGCGACAGCGTGGACGTGAACCATATGTCCAGTTGACGGACTTTGAGCGAGGGCGTATAGTGGGCATGCGGGAGGCCGGGTGGACGTACCGCCGAATTGCTCAACACGTGGGCCGTGAGGTCTCCACAGTACATCGATGTTGTCGCCAGTGGTCGGCGGAAGGTGCACGTGCCCGTCGACCTGGGACCGGACCGCAGCGACGCACGGATGCACGCCAAGACCGTAGGATCCTACGCAGTGCCGTAGGGGACCGCACCGCCACTTCCCAGCAAATTAGGGACACTGTTGCTCCTGGGGTATCGGCGAGGACCATTCGCAACCGTCTCCATGAAGCTGGGCTACGGTCCCGCACACCGTTAGGCCGACTTCCGCTCACGCCCCAACATCGTGCAGCCCGCCTCCAGTGGTGTCGCGACAGGCGTGAATGGAGGGACGAATGGAGACGTGTCGTCTTCAGCGATGAGAGTCGCTTCTGCCTTGGTGTCAATGATGGTCGTATGCGTGTTTGGCGCCGTGCAGGTGGGCGCCACAATCAGGACTGCATACGACCGAGGCACACAGGGCCAACACCCAGCATCAAGGTGTGGGGAGCGATCTCCTACACTGGCCGTACACCTCTGGTGATCGTCGAGGGGACACTGAATAGTGCACGGTACATCCAAACCGTCATCGAACCCATCGTTCTACCATTCCTAGACCGGCAAGGGGACTTGCTGTTCCAACAGGACAATGCACGTCCGCATGTATCCCGTGCCACCCAACGTGCTCTAGAAGGTTAAGTCAACTACCCTGGCCAGCAAGATCTCCGGATCTGTCCCCCATTGAGCATGTTTGGGACTGGATGAAGCGTCGTCTCACGCGGTCTGCACGTCCAGCACGAACGCTGGTCCAACTGAGGCGCCAGGTGGAAATGGCATGGCAAGCCGTTCTACAGGCCTACATCCAGCATCTCTACGATCGTCTCCATGGGAGAATAGCAGCCTGCATTGCTGCGAAAGGTGGATATACACTGTACTAGTGCCGACATTGTGCATGCTCTGTTGCCTGTGTCTATGTGCCTGTGGTTCTGTCAGTGTGATCATGTGATGTATCTGACCCCAGGAATGTGTCAATAAAGTTTCCCCTTCCTGGGACAATGAATTCACGGTGTTCTTATTTCAATTTCCAGGAGCGTATAAGGACTATTCCGAAACCGTTTCTTACCGAAACTAGGACGAGGTTTTGACGAATAAAACGGATAATTTAGATTGAACATTATCAGCAGGACTAGGGAACCATTTTGTGTTGCAAGATAAATAAGGCTTGCTTATAATTTAGACGCGTGAATAACATTGTTTGGCTTGGTACAAAGATCAAAATGTCCCCACTAACAAGTGCAATTTATGCTATAATTTAAATCAGCAGCAGTGATGTGAATTTCGTGATGTTATACAAGAAATCTTTGCATATTTTGCTTGCCAATACGTGCTCCATATGCTTTTTTTAAAGTGCTATGCCACCCTTTGAATTTTGTACTCGGAAGCTTATGTACTTTGATATATAATACACATAATTTCATTTTGGACACAAGATCGAATTTTGTCATTTTTGGTGAGAGGTTAGTATTCACACCTGTGGATTACGGCAAGCAACATGTGTAGTTTTCAGGTTTCCGTACCACAGTAGCTGAGAACGGAAACTATATGTGATCCCTTTGTTGTCCGTCCATTCATGTCTCTCTGTCAGACTGTTAAGAACCCTTTTTCATCAGAGGGTTTCACGTATCAGTTTGAAATATGAGGATTATGGTTCCTTGAGTAGGGGGGGGGGGGGTGAACATTTAAACTTTTAAGTCAATTGTGTCAAAAGATGCGGTTGTTTACGTCAAAAAGTTTAATACTCGCACACTCGCTTATCAAAACCAATGTGGTACTTCCCACTGACCTAGAACTCTGAAATAAGGAAAGAAGCAACGCTTCGCAGTAAAAGTAAATGAAAAAAAATCTAAAATCATTAATTTGTGATTCTGCTACGTAAAAAACAGATTTTTGTCTTTAGAACTTACATTGCATTCATCATCCGTCAAAAGCTTTGTACAAAAATATTACTGCATGCAAAAATGAAGTGTAAGTTATAGTCATGTTTTAGTAAGTAAATAACATACGTTATGACATCTCTTGTCTGTAAATATATAAGCTGAAATCTTCTGCACTCTTATTTTTATATGATACGGTCTCTGAATTCCTGGGATCATTATTTGTCAGCATCGGAAAGCGATAACAGAAAAAAATACTCGAGATTCTCGATTCTCGGACTATATGAACTATCGATATATTAAGCCCTCTGTCCGAGAGTACAACTCCTATTTGGCCAATACTTTATGCATACTGTTGCTCTCCAAACGAACACATCTATTTGAGAAGGAAATTTAGTGTTGTATATTTGTTTGAAAGTACAGATACGTGAAGTCACGACACTTACATTATAGCGTGGCAGCTATGTTACATCCTTAAAGAGCCCCCTCTCATATTTGTGGAGTTCTTGAATCACTGTGATTTACCCAGTCACATGGTATTGTGGCTATTATGGACTGATGAAAGCTCCATGCAGCAGTGCATTGGCTGCCAAACACGCATTGCAGTCCGTTAATGGTTATCTGCTATGCACAACTGTAGGTGCAACCATATTTACTGTATATTTTATACGTAGGCAACTTACGTCCTTTAATGCGACGACTTGTTTATAATACCCGATAAATGTGCTTTCGACGGTGATTCGTCATTTAGGCAGATCGAACATTCTCTGAGACTTCATAAAGCACTTAACAGTAGCTGTAATGCCGAACTCGTGATCGCATGTAATAAATGAATAAAAATTTCACAGTGAAAAGGCGGAAATATCTTCAAAAACTTCTACATGACTGTGGTCCACCACGAAAAATTAAAAAAAAAACCATCCTCAATAAAGATTTTCTAAATTGACAGAACTACATGTCACGACAACACTGTCACCTTTCTACCAACGTTCGCATTGACTTTCTTTGATCATCTCTATTAAATTTTCGTATCTACTGTATGCCCTTTGCAGCATCCCTCTCATATCGTTCAACCTATGCAGTCATCGTACTTCATGAACGCTCTTTATGCTGCAATAGCACCATAAAATTGTTCACACGAGCCCCTTAAATGCGATTTACTTTTCAGATGCAACACACAATTCCTAAATAATCTACGTCTTATATTGGCCCTCAATAGAACTAATGTAACCTTTTCGTCCTACATCACACAACTTCAGAGTTACCTATAAATATTGAATAACAAATAGTAAAATGTGGTGATGCGGTGGAGATTTTCGCCGTTAATCTTGTAATGGGATCCTATTGGCTTCTTATATTGCATTTGTACACAAACTTTAGACAGCTGCCGGTCATCATGCAAACCGGAAATTCTCTTCAAGTCGATCCGCAATTTATTACGGTAGTTTAGAGATGGCATTTCCCTGTGGACTTTGTCAGTGAACAAAATAAATCGTTTACTTTTACTGAAAACAGTGAATATCTTTGCATGCTTCCTTTCGCACTCCGGATGAAGCATTCGGTTGAACATTCACAATGTTCAATATTGATGAGAAATTCGTCGGTCCAGCAGCATACATACGAAGAGACTCAATGTTTTGGCTGTTGGCCGGTAATGTGGTACAGTATCGAATGCCCATTGGAAATCTATTAGGATCAGAAACTTGTGTCCACTGCATCTTCTGTTTGCACCATACTATGCGTCAATAAAGCGACTTACGTTTCTCGTGTGTAATTATCCGTGAATACATGTTTATTCGTTGAGAGACCATTTTCTAATAGAAACGTCATAATGTTCGAACTTTAAAACATGTTGTAGGCTCTGATAAACGTTATTGGTTACGTAACAAAAGGAACCACTGCTTTGTAGATATTTGCCAGACATACTAACTTTCTTATAACTCTCCTTTTGCGTTCCAGACTCTACAGTGTCGGCCCCACTGCAACACTATGCGATTCACAGACCTAAGATAACGGATGTTCCCTTGGTGACTAAGCAAGTGAAGTGCAGCTCGTCAGCAAAAGTTTTCTCGGAAGGCTGCAACTCCTGTATTTGCGTGGATGCAGACAGCGGTCCCGTGTGCACGAACTGGCCTTGTACGGATCCTGGAAGAAGTAAGTAACCTCCTTTCTTTTGAGCTAAACGTAAACTACAAGCAGTATCTAGACCATATACTGTACGTTACAAAGAGCTTATCAGTGCGCAATCACTTACTGCCTGGCAGTGCAATGTATTCTGCTTTTACGAGGGTACTGCATGAGAGTTTCTCTTTTATGACACATTAAAGACTACTTGTTTGAGCCACAGGGACGTATTCCTGTGCTCCTTAAGCTCGTATTCACACTGGACGAGGTAACTAACGTCGACGTGGACCTGTACGAGTTTTGAGACGTCACTTCCAATTACGCCTTGTTGATGAGCCATTGCTACTCATTGCACACAAAATATGTGCTTCGATGTTTTGGCAGCGTGCTACGAAATGTTGAAACAAATAATGCTCTCTATGTCACAAGCAGAATTTCTGAGGCACAGTATTGTATTTGCCGTTTTCTGCTGAAGCCCACATATGATGGGTTTTACATTATACCTTAGACCTTATAAGAATGTGAGTATGGGGGGGAGGGGGGTGAATAGGCGTGTTCTAGCGAAGTGAGAAGCATTTATCGAAATATGTAAAGAAACTGGCGAGTTACCCTAGCCTAATTCAGCGACTCATATGCAAACAAGTTACACACTTGGGCTCTTGTTTTGTTTAGTTAGCATGTAATTGATGGGCTATACCTATCATTATAATTACCATAATTTGTAGCCAATATGGTCACAGGGTAGTGTACTTGTACTCAACTTTCCTCAAGTCTTTATTAATGGTCAAGTGCTTTTAACCTAGAGTGATAACTGTCAATTTAATGACAATGATTTATGGTCCAAAACTGCTATCCCCTTCTGCTCACTGGTGCAATGTGCTCCTATTGGTCCACACCATGAGTCCCTGCACCACAGCCCACCTTATGTTCCCTGCGATACTGAGAGGCGACTTGTTATTAGTAGTCTGTACCACGCTCGACCAATAGCACGATCACGAAGTGCGGGAAGTCAACCACCTCTCCAAGGAGAATAAAAAGTGGAAGACAGTTCATTCGAATTTGTTACTTTATTACTGTTATTATTATTATTTGTCACTGAGTAATATTTTTCCATGCTGTGCAGCGGACTACTGATGATAATGCAGTCAGCCAGACTGATATGTGGGAGCCATAGCCCTTCAATTGTCCTCAACGCCTACTGAGTTTACTAGACTTTATGTTTCCACCACCTGTTTTTCCAGCTGTGAAACTTCACTGCAGGAGCAGCAGTGGCCCACCGGTGACATATCGCACAACAATTAAATGGAACTCTTCTTCTGTCACCATGGCTTCCCACTATCACAGATACTGGAAACACCAGCTGTGTGGTCACAGCCATACATAACTTATGACAGCCTCTCTACTCAAATTTATGTGCAGACTGAGTGTGATTGCATGTAAGTGTGTGTAGTTGTGTGCATGTCCTCTGTTAATGAGTTGAACACTCTAATGGTGTTTGAAAATCCTCACGTTAGCATCAAGTATTTTATGCTTTCATCATGTGAGTGGTGGCAGTCACATGAGAACTTCTTAAAGCTTGCATATCTGTTCAATGGTTAAACAAACACCTCCATTCCCTCACTGTGTTACCGGCTTCTCACACAGTGTTTGTTGATGAACATCGAAAGACAATTAAGATTTACTACAATGTGCATAGGTTACAGTACACCTATTTCCAGGAAGCAACATTCAGAAATTTTTTTCTTGGTGTGTACTAGTTCTGCCATCCAGTCTCCTGAGAATGACAATGACAGGTGGTGGAATTAAGTGTATTAATTTTTGGTCAAGGTGTAGCATGTCCTTTCAAACCAGATTAATTAGAGCTCTTTAGACGAAGTTTTCACAAAATAATTTGATATGTGTTAAGATGCTACATGCAGCATTTCTGGTGTGACACCACTATATTACATGGCCAAAGAAATGCATAGAAACCCACATATGTTCATATCCCCCCTCCCCTAATGTTATCCAAAATGGAAGGAGAAAATCACCTGTA
This sequence comes from Schistocerca gregaria, assembly GCF_023897955.1. Taxonomy (NCBI): domain Eukaryota; kingdom Metazoa; phylum Arthropoda; class Insecta; order Orthoptera; family Acrididae; genus Schistocerca; species Schistocerca gregaria. The sequence continues at coordinate 428,498,053 of NC_064927.1, forward strand.
AAAATATGTCCAGTGTTTCAAATAAATCTGCATCAGTAAGGTACATAGCTTGGTCAGCAGTGTATTTCCTCTAATAAAACTGTGAATGCCCCTTTTACCAACTGATATGAAAATCATGCTATATATATATATATATATATATATATATATATATATATATATATATATATATATATATATATCGTGATTTTTCCACAATGTACAAATTCTAGGGATTGATCAATGAGAGGATACGGGACATGATTTCCATGCTAGAAACTATCTAGCCATACTTCGTCACAGAATCTGTAGTTTAATTGACGCTGTACCATGCAGCGACATTTACAATATGCGTGGTTCCACCCTAGAGGGTGGTACTGTTCCTCATATGACACGGCCTAGCGCCCCTGTCCTGCTGCAGTAACTGGTAATGTTGTGTCCGATTCACTTCTCTTGCTGTATCACCTTGCAGTTGATGTGATACAACAAAGCAAACAATGGTTCTGTATATGACAACAACCACAGCATACAGTGTTTGCAACAGTGTTTCGCCGTTTCCCTGAGAGAGGGTCGTTTCAGGAAGTGGGGAATCGTGAAGGATGTATCTGACATGTTCGGACACCAGACTTTGAGGAAACTGTGATTAACACCACAGAAGACGACCACTGTATCAGTAACAGGCAATTGGCAGACCAGTACAGGGTAAGTCAGATGACCGTGTGGAGCATTGTTCGTGACAATTCTTACTACCCTTATCACTTACAGCATGAGCAGGGCATACTAGGAATGAACTTTCCACATTGGGACCAGTTTTTTCACTGGTTTCTTCAGAAGGTAACCATGGTTTCAGGATTTGTATCATCCATACCATTTACAGATGATGCCACCATTACATGGAATGGTATTTTCTAGTTCCATAACAGTAATCTGTGATGCAGTATGCAGAACCCCCATTGTGTGGTGACAGCAAACCAATAGTATTGGTGGATAAAAAAAATGGTTCCAATGGCTCTGAGCACCATGCGACTTAACTTCTGAGGTCATCAGTCGCCTAGAACTTAGCACTAATTGAATCTAACTAGCCTCAGGACATCACACACGCCCATGTCAGAGGCAGGATTCGAACCTGCGAGCGTAGCGGTCGCGCGGTTCCAGACTGTAGCGCCTAGAACCGCTCGGCCACTCTGGCCAGCAGTATTGGTGGAACCTGAATGTGTGGGTGAGGATAAATGGCGACTGTCCTTACACATCTCTTAACTGGCCAGAACTATCCGTGTTTCTTGTGGGTAACTTTGCCCTCCCTGCAGGAAGAAGAGCCATTGATGATTCGAATGGTTATGTGGCTGCTATATGATGGTGCTCCAGCCCAATTCACCATTAATGTCTGGAAGCATCTCAGTCATGTGCTCCCTGGACAATGGATCAGACAAGGTGGTCCTGTTACAAGGCTTGTTCTTTCACCAGATCTCAATCCATGTGCTATTTGATTATGGGGCCATTTCAAATGTGTAATGCACGTGGAGCCCATTCCAGATGTGGCGACACTGGAGCAGCGTATTCATGCTGCCTTTGAAACTGTTTGGATGCGGCCTGCCCGATGTAAATGTGTGTGACGGAAGATGTTATGATGGAAACCATTTTCAGTACATGCTGTAACTGTGGTTTCATGGAACAATGTGAATTAGGCCGTAGTCCCTGTAGCAATGTATGACTGAATGAATGGTCTATGCCATGGGAAACATGTATATCTGGACATAAGTTCATTACACCTTTTCTGTTCTGAGCTTCTCATCTACCAATCCCTAGAGTTTGTACATGGTGGAAAAAACACCTTGTATATACACAAAGAGAGAGAAAAAAATATTATAGATTGTTTTATAGGTTTTAATGCAGTTACTATCTTCTCATATCTGACATTAGACCTGCTACTTTGAAACTGGGAATGAATAAAAAATACATCATATATACAGTAATAATTCTGGGACAGCTAACAGCAGGTGAGGAAAAGAACTACATACAGTATACATATATACATGCTCAAAGAAACGTGTACATAGTATGTATATTACATATTAAATTTACATGTATATACACACCTATTTATATACACTATGACAAACAATTCATCAAGGTATTCCACATAGACCTACATATATATCAGTTATTTACAAATAAGTACCCATTCGATTACTTAGTCACTCAAGTCCCATCTGCACAGTTGCATCACTAGTTATCATATCGATTTTAGGTCGCGATACAGTAAACACTTCATCGTCTCCCGATCAGATGTACACTTGTTGCTCTGTATGAGCAGAAGAAGAAGCCACATCATGTCGCAGGCACTCCAAGTAATCATAAATCGTGAGAGCCATCGACACTGCATGATGCTGGCTTTAGGTGGTTCCTGTAGTAATAATACATACATCTTGGATCTCAGATCGACAAACACCATAATCTGTGACCCATTCGTCTTGTCTTCCATCAGGGCGACAACCTTTCGTTTCGATGTGCAATGCCCTAAGAATTATTGTCCACACCTACCAACGTGACGGAATCTTCACGGTTGTACATAATTACTAAATTGCACGAATTTCGCTAATGTTTTTCAAATTCTCCATAGTTTTCGCAAAAACGGCATTATTCATTAACTAAAAACCCAGTGTCCTAGTCACGCATCATGAGAGCCCTTTTTTTCGACATTAATAAAAATATATGCTCCACAACCAGCATGGCTGCATGATGGAGACAATGAGGGTGACTCTGATCAGTTCCATTCCTTAACTGAGACACTTTAGAGGTTTCTATACAGCATTACCTCCTTTTACCGCTCCCCGTCCCCCCTGCCAGCACTGTTATCAGCTTGGGGATGGAACCTTGCACGCGAACTAGCAGGATACGCTATGTCTGCCTAGATGACATATTCTTCACCGGTATATCTCGCGCTGCTCTGGAGTGGAATGGCAGAGAGATAGTATGATTGTGGTTCGATGAACCCTCTGCCAAGCACTTAAACGTGAATTGCAGAGTAGTCATGTAGATGTAGATGTATCTGCTGCCACACTTTGAGTCATCAAATTTGCGGATGTCCTCATTGGACAGCCATAGAAAGTTTCCAGCAAGCAATTATTGTTGCATGATGCATCCATTTCAGTTGTTAACTTTGGGTTACATGATATAACTCACATTCTCCGATGCCTTGAACTGTCCATCCATTCACAGGTTATTCAGCTTGGTGTGCATATGCACAGAAAGGCAATGTTCCCAGTGGAGACTACGTCCAAAAGAGAACGGCATGTTGACATTTATCAGTAATTCGTTGTTGACTCATGTTGTTTGCAACATTTTATCCCATGAAAGCTCTGGTGTGGTGTAACAGAATGCTGGATCCAGGGTGTACGTGGTGAAGCATACATTCCAGAATTCCTCGGAAATATGGGCAAGTAGACGTACATTCATGTCCCTATATAGCTTCACACATCGTCTATTTAATTTCTACCAAACATTCTCTGCATGGTCGTGCCCTGCATCCGTTATGGAATAAAGTAATCGATAACAGTATATCTCATTTCCTGTTCTACATACTTTCAAAAAATTACGCACGACAAAGTAATTTCCTGACTGGGATTAAAACCGGTACATGAGATGTACATGTACAGACAAAAGATATAATTACAATTTCACAAAAATTCGAGATCTATGCAGGAGATAGAAATTCATAAACTGAGCCACTCAATAACGTGTTGGTCCACAATTCGCCCGTGCGTAAATAGTTACTCGGCTTTGCACTGATTTATACTGTTGTTGGATGGTCTCCTGTGGGATCTTATACTAAATTCTGTCCAGTTGTAGTCTTAGACTGTCAAAATCACGAGGTAGGGTAGCGTTCTCAATAAGGGAGAGATCTGGTGACCTGGGTGGCCAAGGTAGGGTTCGACAAACACGAAGAAAGCCAGTAGATACTTTCACTGTTTGTGAGAGAGAGAAGGGAATTTTCTTGCTGATGAGAGAGAGAATTATCTGGCTGATTGTAAGCCCAGGTTGGCTTTCCACAATGGGCAAACATTGGGCATAGAAAATCGTCATTGTACCGTTGAGCTTTGAGGGTGACACAGATGACAACCAAATTTATTTATTTATTTATTTAACCCGATCAGATTAGGGCCATCAGGCCCTCTCTTACATCGGACCACTGTTCCACACATGCAGCATTTCACACATCAGAGTTACATCATGACCATAGTTTAAATGAGAATATTAGCTTACTCTAGTGACAATATGAATAAAGAGTAGTGACTAAGACCTAATAAGGTAAATGCAGCATTATTTTTACAACAGGTGCTATACATACAGATTATGATAAAAGCAATAATAATAACAGTAAAAAATGTAATGATAAACATGACTCAGACTTAATAAATTAAATGCTGGCAGTATTTTTACAGGAGGTGCTACACATACAGATTATGATAAAAGCAATAATAAGCAATAATAACAACAGTAAAAAAATCAAATAATAATGACAAACATGAGGATTGGCAATAGTAATGAAGGTTTGTGCAGATGTACATAATATATTGGTGTGTAAAGTAGATGTTTACTAGTTTAGCGTGTTTTTGGGAATGGAGATTTAAGGAGGGTGAAAGAGGGAAGTAATGATGTGAAGAGCATTCACGTACAGAGGAAGGCATTACTGTTGCTTAAGTAGATACGTCATTAACTGTTTTTTGAAGCTGGACATGTTTTTAATTTCTCTAACATAACGAGGGAGGTTATTCCAGAGTCGGCTTCCCGCTACTGTAAAGGACTTGGAGAAGGTGACTGAGCGATGCATTGGAACGAAGAGGATTTTATTATAATGGGAACGTGTGTTTCTGTCATGTTGTTCCGACATGAGCGTTAGGGACGAGGAGAGATATGAGGGACAGTTTACATTTATAAGGCAGTAGATGAGACAGAGCGTATGGAAATCTCTGCGTTTGTCTGCACGCAGGCAGGACAATTTTGCATATGCTGGTGAAATGTGATCAAAAAGTCGAACGTCACAGATATATCAGACGCAGGCATTCATGACCAGTTCTAGACGTCGGGCATTTTCCTGAGAGAGGCCTTGTAGGATAATATCGCTGTAGTCAATGATTGGAAGTATAAGCGTTTGTACTATTTTCTTTTTCAGATCGAAAGGGAAGTGTTTTTTATATTTTTGTAGGACATGAAGGGATGCTGATGTTTTTTTGCACACTGCAGTTACGTGCTCTGTCCAATTTAGATTTTCGTCTATTATTACTCCCAAACGCTTTGCTGAGGGAGAGAAGTTAATATTTGTTCCATTTAGGATAAGAGGTGGTAAGGATTCCCGATGTTTTGGGCTAATGAGCTTAGAGTGACCAACAAGTACCGCTTGGGTTTTAGATGGGTTTAGTTTTAGACATATGTCCTGTGCCCATTTTGACAGTGCATCGAGGTCAGTATTGAAATTTTCAATAGCTTTCTCGAGATTGCTTGGTTTCGCACTTAGATACAACTGAAGGTCATCAGCATACATATGGTATTTGCAATACGTCAGAACCGATGACACGTCGTTGACATACAGAGAGAACAGTATAGGACCTAATACTGAGCCTTGGGGAACACCTGACACTACCTGCCGCCATTGTGATTTTATATTCCCAGATAGGAAGCGTTGCTGACGAGACGTCATGTATGAGCGAAACCATTGCATTGCACTTGGTGAGAAATTTAGACCGCTAAGTTTGGACAGTAAGATGTCGAAGTCGACAGTATCAAATACTTTGCTGAAATCTAAAAGCAAATGATAGTCGCTTCTTGTCTGTCCATGGCAAGTTTCAGGTCATCTGTCACCTTTATCAGAGCAGATGTTGTGCTTCGATGTTTACGGAAACCTGATTGGTATTCGTCTAGTAGGTTGTTAGTAGTTAGGTAGTTGGTGAGCTGGTCATGAACTATATATTATAAGGCATTTGATAGTGCAGGTAGAAGGCAGATGGGGTGGTAGTCAGAGGGTGCTGTGGCTATGTCCTTTTTAGGCAGTGGCTTAATTTGTCCCAGTTTCCAGGCCTCAGGGAAAACACTTGTGATTAATGAATCGTTGAAAATTTCTGTTATAGAGGGCACTTGTTTGTCAATAATAAGTTTTACCATCTGGATAGTGATACCATCATGTCCAGTAGATGCTGATCTAATCCGCATTATGGCTTTCTTGACAGTACTGCAAGTGACGTGCTGTAGATAGAATTTTTCTTTGCTACAGTCGTTCAACCCCATGAAGTAATCAATGATTCTCTGTTTTTTTTTTTTTTTTTTTTTTTTTTTGTTGCAGGTAACGTGAATAATCGGTTTAGTTCTTCAGCTGGGACCATGTGATTTTCTGCAACTTTTATTTTGCCTAAACCGAGACTACGAAGATTTTTCCATAGGATAGCTGGTCTACATTGATTGTCAGCTAATGTACGGGCATGTCTGAGCTTAGCGTTTCTCACCGCTTGACTGGCTTTGTTTCGTTTCTGCTTGTATACAGCATGATTTTCAGGTGTAGGATGTATCTTGTATGCTCGATGTGCAGCATTTCTGAGATTCATGAGCTGTTTTAGCTCATCAGTCAGCCAGGGTGCAGGTTGCCTTCTTACATTTCTTGTCGTTATTGGAGCATATTTGTCGTACAGTTGAGTAATTTTGTTAGTGAAATCCTGGAGTTTGTCGTTTATGTCCATGAGGGGAGTAGAGGTCATCCCCAAACTATTTCTTGTGCCTCAGTTTCGAGTTCAGCCAAATTTATGCGTTTGAGGTCTAGGTATGTAGACAGTTTTTGTTTGTTTCTAGGACATTCTAGTGAATACATCATGGAAATGATGTCATGGGCAGACATGCCAGGCGCAGATATTTGAGAGGTGTGGATTATTCTGTTCGGAGATTTCGTTGCGAATATATCAATGAAAGTGTGACTGGTAGTCGTGTGATGAGTAGGTGCCAGCTGAAGTAGCGTCATATATGAGGAAGAAAGCATCCTCTTAAATTTCTCAGTGGAAGGACTATTGCACAGAAAATTAATGTTAGTGTCACCTGCTATAATTACATGTTCATATGACGATTCGAGACTAGAGAGGGCAGTTTCGAAGCAGGCGAACCCACCTACTTTAGGAGGTTTGTAAAGGACACATATTAAGCACTTTCTGTTAAGTGATTTGATCTCTATGAACATATATTCCTCTTGTTTATCTACATTGTTGTCGGATGTGTGTAGTACTGTAGGTGACAAATCAGAGCGTATGTACGCCCCTACTCCGCCCCCTCGTCTGTTGCATCTGTTGTGCCTGAGAAAGATATAGCCATCTAGGTTTACGGAAGTTGTAGGAATACCTGGTTTGAGCCAAGTCTCTGACAAAAGTATTACGTGTATATCAGCAGTTTGAAATAAGTATTTGAACTCGTCGAAGTTAGCTGGCAGAGACTGGACATTTGCATGTGCAATATGCAACTTGGTGCGTTCGGGTGTTGATTGCCCGAGGAGGCTGCCGACCGATGTTTGCGGGTCGTGGTTGGCGGTGACAAGAGGGTCTGACATGAGGAATGTGGAAGGCGTGTGAAGGAGGGGGGTGAGGGAGTGTCCTCCCAGTTCTGTGCAGTGAAAGCGGTCGGGAAGGGGAGGGGGTAGGTCCCCGGGGAGGCAACGGGATCTGCGGCCAAGGTCAGCAAGGTCTGCAACGGTTCTGGAAGCAGCCGTGGGCTGGCAGGGGAAGGAATTTGGCTAAACACAATGGGAGTAATCTGCACGTTACGACAGAGTGTGATATTAATTTCACTTATGAGGATTACAACTAAAGTATGATGGTGGGTTGCTAATTAAGCATGGAAGTGAGAAAAACAATTAAAGATGAAAATAGTTACGTGGAGAAACGAAAAGTTGATAATACAAATAATAACAAAAATTACGCGAGAAAAAATAATTAGAGATAAAAGAAAAATAGTTATGTGGAGAAATGAATAATTTGAAAATACATTAGTTACGATATAGTTGACAGTGTAAACAGTAAAAACATATAGGTTAGTGGCAGGAAGATTAGACATGATTTAGCTTCTAACGCACAGGCTTTCAAGTTCATTAACACTGCAAATTGTTTTCTTCCGTTTTCGGTCTTCACCATTATCCTGCCGTCATTTGTCCATACGTTCTGTAGCCCAAATTGGTACTTATATGGAAAGAAGTGGCACCCCAAACCAGCCCCTCACGTCATGACACACTGAATCGCTGCTGCATTGCATTCCAAAGACGGACAGACCACAGTTAAGCACTTCTACATCTTGTTTTGGTGGTTTGGTGTATATGAAAAGAAGGCATCTAATCGTATGGGAGAACAGCCATTGACTGCCAACTGTCAACTTTGTATCCGATGATGAGTGTGAAACCCACTTCCCACAGATAAGGACCCTAAGCGAGCGCATCATTATGCAGCATAACAAGATAAATCTGCTAAATACTAAAAATTTACAATGTCTTTGTAATTACTGTTTTGAAACTGGTAGTTTGCCAGTTACTATAAGTTCTAAATTGCTGCTATGGTACAAAAATTGCATATGTGAAGTAGTAAATGAATATGCATTTACATGAAAATGTATATCGCTATAGGATGCGCGCTGTTTTGATGCTAAAGGTTGAATGTGTTTCCCTGTCCCCTAGGTATACACCCTATTCCCCTCTTCCTAGCCGGCCGGTGTGGCCAAGCGGTTCTAGGCGCTTCAGTCCGGAACCGCGCGACCGCTACGGCAGGAAAGTTCGAATCCTACTTCGGGCATGGATGTGTGTGATGTCCTTAAGTTAGTTAGGTTTAAGTAGTTCTAAGTTCTAGGTGACTGATGACCTCAGATGTTGAGTCCCATAGTGCTCAGAGCCATTCAAACCATTTGAACCCCTGTTCCTCTTCTCTCGCGACCTCTTTATGAGGTGTATGATGAATGAAGTGTTCTGGTTGCCCAGCGTGAAATTCCAGTTCTATAATTGTGACCAACGGTGCTTACTTTTTATTAGTTGTGGCGCTACAAATCGTGTATAGATAACTACAGTTTCAAAACTGCTAACGTATAGAGCTGCAAATCTGAGCACGAATTTTACGTCATCCTAAATAAATTATCCATGTGTGTCTCTTTGATATATATAATTTCTTTTGATATAACTGCGAAATGGAACTGTTGTATGGCATCAACACGAATTTTAAATTGCGATCTGGATTATGTCAAAGCCATACGGAAGTGGGCACTTAGAATTTAAGTGAGGGCCTGGAGATTGATTCGTTTGCTATGCAAGTGGTCACAAAATGCCTGTGTGTGTGTGTGTGTGTGTGTGTGTGTGTGTGTGTGTGTGTGTGTGTGTGTAGGCGTATGCGTGACTGCGCATACGCGCTTGCCCTTGTATCAGGAGAAATAACTATTACTAATGATTAATTTTTCTCTTAATTTCGTACAGCTCACAGTAATACAAAACGAATGAAGCGTTCATCAGAGCATTGCGAGCCTTACACAGCGTATAAAAAGAGCTGCAACATTTGTTTTTGCAATATGAATGGCACCAACGCGGTCTGCACGAATCTTGCGTGTCACACTGGCGCACAGGGAGGTAAGTTCCTGGCCTACTCGTCTCTGTCTACATGTTCCTTGATAGTGGTGGCCACTGGTTTAATTTCTACTTCATTAAAATCCATCCTTTCAGAAAAAGTCAAACCGAAGATTCATCTAATGTTCTTGTATGAATACTATTTCCTTATTCTGTGAATACATTGTGGTAACAGTCAGAGAACAAAAACCTGTTTGGCACCAGAGTAATAATTGTATTGGCAAGGCTTGGAATTTTGTAAAAGTTCCTCTATGTGAGCTAGGAATGTAGTGGGTTAGCGCTGAGCTAACCATGAACCATGGACCTTGCCGTTGGTGGAGAGGCTTGCGTGTCTCATCGATACAGATAGCAGTACCGTAGCTGCAACCACAACGGAGGGGTTTCTGTTGAGAAGCCAGACAAACGTGTGGTTCGTGAAGCAGCACCCTTTTCAGTAGTTCCAAGGCCAACAGTCTGGAAGATTGACTGACCTGACCTTGGAACACTAACCAAAACCGCCTTGCTGTGCTGGTACTGTGAACGGCTTAAAGCAACGGTAAACTACGGCCGTATTTTTTCCCGAGGGCATGCAGCTTTACTATATGATTAAATGATGATGGCTTCCTCTTGGGTAAAATATTCCGGAGGTAAAATAGTCCCCCATTCGGATCTCCGGGTGGGGACTACTCAAGAGGATGTCGTTATCAGCAGAAATAAAACTGGTGTTCTACGGATCGGAGCGTGGAATGTCAGATCCCTTAATCGGGCAGGTAAGTTCGATGATTTAAAAAGAGAAATGAATAGGTTAAAGTTAGATATAGTGGGAATTAGTGAAGTTCGGTGGCAGGAGGAACAAGACTTTTGGTCAGGCGAATACAGGATTGTAAATACAAAATCAAATAGGGGTAGTGTAGGAGTAGGTTTAATAATGAATAAAAAAATAAGAGTACGGCTAAGCTACTACAAACAGCATAGTGAATGCATTATTATGGCCAAAATAGACACGAAGCCCACGCCTAATACAGTAGTCAAGTTTATATGCCAACTAGCTCTGCAGATGATGAAGAAATTGGTGAAATGTAAGACGAGGTAAAAGAAATTACTCAGGTAGTGAAGGGAGACAGTAGGAAAAGGTAGAGAACGAAACGTAGTAGGTTAATACTGATTGGGGCTAAGAAATGAAAGAGGAAGCCTCCTGGTAGAATTTTGCACAGAGCATAACTAAATCATAGCTAACACTTGGTTAAAGAATCGTGAAAGAAGGTTGTATACATGGAAGAACCCTGGAGATACTAGAAGTTTTAAGACAGGTTATATAATGGTAAGACAGAGATTTTGGAACTAGGTTTTAAATTGTAAGTCATTTCCAGGGGCAGATGTGGACTCTGACCATAATCTATTTACTATGAACTTTAGATTAAAACTGCGGAAACTGCAAAAAGGTGAGAAATTAAGGACATGGGACCTGCATAAATTGAGGTTGTACAGAGTTTCAGGGAGAGTATAAGGGAACAATTGACAGGAATGGGGGAAAGAAATACAGTAGAAGATGAATGGGTAGCTCTGAGGGATGAAGTAGTGTAGGCAGCAGAGGATCAAGTAGGTAAAAAGACGAGGGCTAGTAGAAATCCTTGGGTAACACAAGAGATACTGAATGTAACTGATGAAAGGAGAAAATTCAAAAATGCAGTAAATGAAGCAGGAAAAAAGGAATAAAAAGTCTCAAAAATGAGATAGACAGGAAGCCCAAAATGGCTAAGCAGGGATGGCTAGAGGACAGATGTAAGGATTTAGAGGCTTATCTCACGAGGGGTAAGACATATACGGCCTACAGGAAAATTAAAGAGACCTTTGGAGAAAAGAGAACCACTTGTATGAATATCAAGAGCTCAAATGGAAACCCAGTTCTAAGCAGAGAAGGGAAAGCAGAAAGGTGGAAGGAGTATATAGAGGATCTATACAAGGGCGATGTACTTGAGGACAATATTATGGAAATGGAAGAAGATGTAGACGAAGATGAAATGGGATATACGATACTGCGCGAAGAGTTTGACAGAGCACTGAAAGACCTAAGTCGAAACAAGGCACCGGGAGTAGACAACATGCCATTAGAACTACTGACACCTTCGGAGAGCCAGTCATGAGAAAAATCTACCATCTGGTGAGCAAGATGTATGAGACAGGCGAAATTCCCTCAGACTTCGAGAAGAATATAATAATTACAAGCCGGCCAGTGTGGCTGTGCGGTTCTTGGCGCTTGAGTCTGGCACCGCTACGATCGCAGGTTCGAATCCTGCCAAGGGCATGGATGTGTGTGATGTCCTTAGGTTAGTTAGGTTTAAGTAGTTCCAAGTTCTAGGGGACTGAAGACCTCAGAAGTTAAGTCCCATAGTGCTCAGAGCCATTTGAACCAATAATTACAATCCCAAAAAAGTAGGTGTTGACAGATGTAAAAATTACCGAACTATCAGTTTAATAAGTCCCAGCTGCCAAATACTAACGCGAATTCTTTACAGATGAATGGAAAAAGTGGCAGAAGCCGACCTCGGAGAAGATCAGTTTGGATTCCGTAGAAATGTTGGAACACGTGAGGCAATAATGACTCTACGACTTATCTTAGAAGAAAGATTAAGGAAAGGCAAACCTACGTTTCTAGCATTTGTAGACTTAGAGAAAGCTTTTGAAATTGTTGACTGGAATACTGAATGTGGCAGGGGTAAAATGCAGGGAGCGAAAGTCTATTTACAATATCTACAGAAAGCAGATGGCAGTTTAAAGAGTAGAGGGACATGAAAGGGAAGCAGTGGTTGGGAAGGGAGTGAGACATGGTTGTAGCCTCTCCCTGATGCTATCAATCTGTATATTGAGCAAGCAATAAAGGAAACAAAAGAAAAGTTCGGAGTAGGTATTAAAATAAATGGTGAGGAAATAAAAACTTTGGGTTCGCCGATGACATTGTAATTCTCTCAGAGACAGCAAAGGACGTGGAAGATCAGTTGAACGGAAAGGACAGTGTCTTGAAAGGAGGATATAATATGAACATCAACAAGAGCAAAACAAGGATAATGGAATGTAGTAGAATTAAGTTGGGTGATGCTAAGGAAATTAGATTAAGAAATGAGACACTTAAAGTAGAGAAGGAGTTTTGCTGTTTGGGGAGCAAAATAACTGGTGATGGTCGAAGTAGAGAGGATATAAAATATAGACTGGCAATGGCAAGGAAAGTGTTTCTGAAGAAGAGAAATTTGTTAACATCGAATATTGATTTAAGTGTCAGGAAGTCGTTTCTGAAAGTATTTGTATGGAGTGTAGGCATGTATGGAAGTGAAACTTGGACGATAAATAGTTTAGACAAGAGGAGAATTGAAGCTTTCGAAATGTGGTGCTACAGAAGAATGCTGAAGATTATATGGGTAGATCACAAAACTAATGAGGAGGTATTGAATAGAATTGGGGAGAAGAGGAGTTCGTGGCACAACTTGACCAGACGAAGGGTTCAGTTGGTAGGACATGTTCTGAGGCATCAAGGGATCGCCAATTTAGGTATGGAGGGCAGCGTGGAGGGTAAAAAAAATTGTAGAGGGAGACCAAGAGATGAATACACTAAGCAGATTCAGAAGGATGTAGGCTGCAGTAGGTACTGGGAGATAAAGAAGGTTGCACAGGATAGAGTAGCATGGAGAGCTCCGTCAAATCAGTCTCAGGATTGAAGACCACAACAACAACAGCGCTGAGCTGGTGTGAAAATCAGTACGTCAACAAAACGTACCGCCAATTTGGTTCACAAGTGCGCTGACAGAAATGCAATCCCTGCTGTGCTAGTTAACAAGCCTGTATCAGGTAACACTATGTAACTTCATTGCTGAGAGCTACTTCGAAATCAAACACAAACTGAATAGAAGCGAGCTTGACAATCTACAAACATTGTTCAATTGCCACAGGAAGAGGACTGCTGACAGGTCCAAGAAATTACTTTAAATGCTCTCATACGCTCAAAGACACCACGACACAATGGTGGACATGCCTCTTTAAATAGAGAGGCTGATAGAGCTCAAGAACTCATTTTGTTGTGCTGCCATTCTGCGAGAGTCACGAGAACCAGAGAGAATGGCTTGTGAGGTTTTAATTTTTAAACCACCATATCTCCAAAGTCAAATGCGGTGACTTCATTTAAAAATTATTGTGTGGATGTTGCTCAGCAACATCGAGAACTGTTAAATAGCTACTGAGTTTCATTGAAATCACAACAAAATGACAATTGATGGTCAGCCTACTTCTTGCTTGCTGATGTCAATTCCTGGAGGCAGCCGTCAGCCATTGCTACCTACTGAGTCATTGTTGTTGAGAAGGCTGATGAGGGCTAGCTCCCTTCCACTACTGGGTCACTGCGGGTCATCTGCAAGACACCATCGAGCAGGTGAAGCCCGACTCTGCAGCCTGCTGCCGACTTGTGGGTATCTGCTGCCGTCTTGGTCGATCCAAGGTGTTGACTGTGGCCTAGTCTTCGCGACAGCTGACGTCCTGGACCACAGTCGGAATTCTCCACCCTATTGCATGATGGTCTGTCTTCGAGAGTGCTGAGGAGGAAGTCATACAAGGTCACCGCAGGACGGCTTGGCGGCAGCGCCTTCCTAGGCCACAGCCGCTGCCAGCACAGCACACGGATGTAGCACTGGCCTGTGGCGGCGACTTCAAAGACTTCCTGACATGGAGTCAGCACTCCTTCGCAGCATGTGTGCTTCAGCCCACACTCCGACTGCAGCTCTGAATACACTTATATCACTGTACTTAGAGATACCACTGTATCACGATGCCTCCAGCGTACAATAGACCACTTACTATTACTTTATGCTCTCTGCTGATCTTTACAGAACAATACTCCAGAAAGGTATCTCTAACCAATCTCTAACCAACCTCAGGATTCTTTTTTTTTTAAAAAAAATACATTCCTCACAGCTAGGTTTGTGTACTCACTCCAACTTAATTCACTCTGGCCACAAACTTACAAACGATTGAAGACTGTGATTGATTTGAGTGTTTGCTTGCCATTCAGGAATTTTAAAGATATTGGACCATTCCCCATTTTAGCGTTATACCAAGGAGGAATTAGGAAAGGGAACTGAAGTTCACAGAGAATGTAGTAGAATTGAGCCTGATGATGCGAGGGAATTAGGTTAGGAAATGAGACACTTAAAGTAGTAAAGGAGTTTTGCTATTTGGGGATTAAAATAACTGATGACGGTCGAAGTAGAGAAGATATAAAATGTAGACTGCCAATGGCAAGGAAAGCGGTTCTGGAGAAGAAAAATTTGTTAACATCGAGTATAAATTTAAGTGTCAGGACGTCATTTCTGAAAGTATTTGTATGGAGTGTATCCATGTATGGAAGTGAAAAATGGACGATAAATAGTTTGGACAAGAAGAGAATAGAAGCTTTCGAAATGTGGTGCTACAGAAGAATGCTGAAGATTAGATGGGTAGATCACGTAACCTACGACAAGGTATTGAATAGCATTGGGGAGAAGACGAATTTGTGGCACAACTTGACTAGAAGAAGGGATCGGTTGGTAGGACATGTTCTGAGGCATCAAGGGATCACCAATTTAGTATTGGAGGGCAGCGTGGAGGGTAAAAATCGTAGAGGGAGACTAAGAGATGAATACACTAAACAGATTCAGAAGGACGTAGGTTGCAGTAGGTACTGGGAGATGAAGCAGCTTGCACAGGATAGAGTAGCATGGAGAGCTGCATCAAACGAGTCTCAGGACTGAAGACCACAACATCAACAAGTGTAGTTCTATGAGAGAGTCAAAGCGTATGGTAATTAATTTCGGTAGTGTAACAAGTTCAGACATTAGAGGTCCAAAGGGATTAGCGAAGATATTATCGAGAACAGGAAGTCTACAAGGATTTAGTTTTCTGTGGGCGAAAACATTAACTGACAAACTACAATGCCTCCCCTCCTTTCAATAACCTACTTTTCACTAGTTTTGTACTGCTACTTTGAGAATATGAAACTCACTAAAATTCTTGGTAATGTGTAATTCACTTTATCTACAGAAAGTGAACTGGTCATACCCTAAGGTAAATGGACAAATCAACCGAAGGGGGAAGTCGCTGTAGTATCATACTACGCTAAAAATACTTGAAAGTGCTTTTTATTACCAATGTTAAAGTAAACGGTCACCGACAGTGTGTAGCCTTATTTGATATTTTAAAACGTTCAGATCAATCACGTGCAAATATCCTCAGTTGTAAAATCTCCCTATAACCCAATCACAGTAAATAATTATAATTTCTCCCGGAAAAGAATCCATGCAGAAAAGATTATGGTTATTGTTAAGAAACATTAACTTATATACTCATTATTACATCAAAATCTATTGAACATTATTCATACAAATACATCTTATTTACATATCTTTGACAAACAATTCTTTCTGGTTGCGATTCTTCATGCTACCTAATGGTTCCCAATGGTAAATAACTTCCCTGTCGTGTTATTCCGCTACCAGATGGCATAAATCTGTACCTCGAATCATTGGCGCAGGCGTTACCGTTAATCACACACATACATGTGCACGATATGTATTATAGGACACTGATGGCAAAGTTAAGGATTTGCAGTCTATAATTCTATGTAGAACACCAGAGACGTTACAGAATCCATAGTGGAGGCCGGATGTAGGAGAACAGGTAATCTGTGGTTGTATGAGAATTTGTTACTCTTGTTTATCACCCCCTAAAATTTGGTGATTGTCTGAATATTACAGAAGAAATTAGACCGTGTGCAGGAAGGCGTAATCATAAGGCTTAGTGCTGTCAATAGCTAACATGTGCTGGAACCGTGTTGTGCTTGATACCAAAACTGCTGATGCTTTATACATATATTTGACTATTGTTTCACTGGCGTAAATGAAGTTTGAGTTATGCAATGCCTGACGATAACCACTGTTAAGAAATCCTGGTGGTCTAACATAATGAATTGGCAATATCTTGGCAGGCTTCACGTTTTTCAATGTTACCTGCACATCTATACCGTCACATTCTCATCTCCACATGTTGCTGTGGCCACTGTGTGTAAACTTGATTTAAGCAAAGCTTTTTTTTAATAAATTTTTATTTATAGGCTTATTGTCACTGGGTCCTTATTTCGTAGCAATCTATTGCAACGAAATTGCTTCTTCATATTTTTGTTATAAAAATTCTGTTAACCTAGAGGCGGATCCAAAAAGAATCATGACGTGTATTTAAAAGAAAGGCTAGGGAATTGATTTCCCTGCTCCTAATTTAAAATATTTCCACTGCCTCATACACATTTTGATATACTTTTCGTATTTCGGCCCTTGTTCATTTAATGGGTGCTGGCAGCTGGCAGTTTTGCTCAAAACACATTAACTGACAAATGGTACTCTTCCTGTTTTCATGAGAATTATCATCAACAGAGGACACACCGAGGTGACAAAAGTCATGGGATAGCTTTTAATATCGTGTCGACCCCCTTTTGCCCAGACTAGTGAAGCAACTCGACGTGGCGTGGACTCCAAAAGGCATCGGTTCTCCATTCTATTCCAGTCTCGTATTGGTCGTGAAAGGAAGGATTGTCGGTTTGCCTCTGTGTGGGCTCTGATCTCACTGATTTTATCCTCATGGCCTCTACGCGAGATATACGTAGGAGGGAGCAACATACTGCTTGACTTCTCGGTGAGGTATGTTCTCGAAACTTTAATAAAAGTCCGTACCGAGCTACTGAGAGTCTCTCCTGCAGAGTCTACCACTATCATCTCCGTAACGCTTTCGCGATTACTAGATGATCCTGTAACGAAGCGCGCTGCTCTCCGTTGGATCTTCTCTATCTGTTCTATCAACCCTATCTCGTACGGATCCCACAGTGATGAGAAATATTCAAGCACTGGGCGAACAAGCATACTGTAACCTACTTCCTTTGTTTTCGGATAGCATTTCCTTAGGATTCTTTCAATGAATCTCAATCTGGCATCTGCCTTACCGACTATCAACTTTATATGATCATTCCATTTCAAATCACTCGTAATGCCTACTCCCAGATAATTTATGCAATTAACTGCTTCCAATTGCTGACCTGCTATATGGTAGCTAAATGATAAAGGATCTTTCTTTCTATGTATTCGCAGCACATTACACTTGTCTACATTGAGATTCAATTGCCATTTCCTTCACCAAGCGTCAATTCGTTGCAGAGCCTCCTGCATTTCAGTACAGTTTTCCAGTGTTACAACCTCTCGATATACTACAGCATCTTCTGCAAAAAGCCTCAGCGAACTTCCGATGCTATCCACGAGGTCATTTATGTGTACTGTGAATAGCAACGGTCCTACGACACTCCCATGCGGCATACCTGCAATTACTCTTACTTCGGACGACTTCGCTCCATTGAGACTGACATGCTGCGTTCTGTTATCTAGGAACTCTTCAATCGAATCACACAATTGGCCTGATAGTCCATCTGCTCTTACTTTGTTCGTTAAACGACTGTGGGGAAATGTATAGAACGCCTTGCGGAAGTCAAGAAACACGGCATCTACCTGGGAACCCTCTGAGTCTCATCGTTCTTAGGGAACACGACGTTCTTGAATGTTTGAAAATGGTCTACAAGTAGCCAAATATAACCCTTTCAATCCACGATTAGTACACATGGACCAGTGGGCCCAGTTCATTCCATGTAAACAGAGCCCACCCCATTATGGAGCGATCATAAGCTTGAAGAGTGTCTTGTTGACAACTTGGGTACATGGTTTTGTGGGGTCTGCGCAGCACTCGAGCAGTACCATGAGCACATATCAAGAGAAATTGTGACTCATCTGACCAGGCACGCTTTCCACTTGTCTACCGACCAACCGATAAGGTCATGACCCCAGAAGAGGGGCTCCAGGAAATGTCATACTGTTTACAAATGCACTGGAGTCCGTCGTCGGCTGTCGGAGTCCATTAACGCCGTACTGCCGTAACGGATAAGTTCGTTGTACGTAAGATATTCACATCTGCTGTCATTTCACGCAGTGTTGCTTGTCTGTTAGTACTGGCATCCGTACGCAAACTCCGCTGCTCTCGGTCGTTAAATGAAGGTCGTTGGCTCTCGCGTTCTGTGTGGTGAGAAGTGATGCCTAAAATTTGGTATTCCTGGCACTCTCTTGACACTGTGGATCTCGCAATATTGAGTTCCCTAATGATTTCGGATATGGAATGTCGCATGCACCTAGCTCCTACTACCATTCGGCATTCAAAGTGTGTTAATTCCCTTCGTGCGGTGATAATCAAGTCAGAAACATTTTCAAATGAATCACCTGAATACAAATGACAGCTCTGTCATTGCGCTACCCTTTTATACCTTATATACGCGACATTACCGGCATCTGTATATGTGCATATCGCTATTCCATGACTTCTGTCGCCTCAGCGTAAATTTGGAAACAGAGACAGTTAACTTACTTCCTGGAGTGGTGCAGAACAATACCGCTGAATTCACTTGTTACTTTCTCGTCATTTCAATGACATATTTTAAATGATTTTCACTTATGACATTTCACAAAGTTTCATGGAGCTGGGTTACATGCATCATGCAGAATGGGATGGTGAGAACGTGTCAGACACCCGAAAACTTTTACGCAACTTTAGTGTCATTTTGCACATTTATAAACAAGCCAAGAGAAGTCTACT
The DNA here is from genome assembly GCF_023897955.1 of Schistocerca gregaria. Lineage (NCBI taxonomy): Eukaryota > Metazoa > Arthropoda > Insecta > Orthoptera > Acrididae > Schistocerca > Schistocerca gregaria. The sequence continues at coordinate 428,517,329 of NC_064927.1, forward strand.
AATACCAATCACAGGTCTTAATTTGAGGAAGAAATTTCTGAGAATGTACGTTTTGAGCACAGCATTGTGTTGCTGTGAGAAATGCACTGTCGGACAATTGGAATGGGAGAGATCAGAAGCATCTGAGATGTGATGCTATAGACGAATGTAGAAAATTAGGTGGATTGATAAAGAACGAGGACTTTGTCCGCGGCAGTGTAGAGGAAAGGAAGATGTGGAAATACTGGCAAGAAGAAAGGACAGGATGGTAGCACTCCTGTTAAGGCATCATGGGATAACTTTTATGGTACTAAATGGAGATGCCGAGGGTAAAAACTGTAGAGGAACAGATGAAAAGCTTGACACAGGAGAGGAATTCATGGCGAGCCCCGTCAGACTAGTCAGAAGAATGATGATCCAGCGTCGTCTTCCCAAGTTCACTCTGCACACTGTAGCCAAAGTTGTGATGAATTATGTCTCAGCTTTCCTGTGGTAGAATGGCCTGCCACACCAGAGTCTGCTCGTATCTGCAATTCGAACTTGGCAGGCAGCAATTACTGTGCTTCACAGGAACGGTCGTGGCTGATCGGCTCGCCAAGGACCATCAGTGAGGCCTGCACAAGTCTGGTGTCAGAAGGCCTCAGTGTTCTCCCCTACATAAAAGAAAGGACGAGGCAGCAGCAGAGCCTGTCCACTCCAGTTGGAAGTGTCGAGTGAGATGGTACGCATTTCAAATGCAAATGGATCGTCACACGTTCTGCCTCCCAGCGGGTTAGCTGCAACGCAGACTCAAGCTGTGCAAGTCAGGTATTTCTGTTTGTCACACTACGGCATCCTTCTGCTGGGGAGGACCGAATGTGCCTTGGTTTTCTGGTCTTGTCAACACCTTTGGTCACGTCTGAATTTCAGAACTTTGTCCTACAGATACTCTTTATTTCTTTGCTAGCAACTGTTCAGATAGCTTTGCATCCGATATGAGACGTCTTGAGAAACTTCTTGGAGTGACCATTATGAAGATATCCCTCTGTCACCATGATGTCTGATGTCTGAGTGCTCACCCATCATCTACATCTATCCATAAAACTCCTCAAGCCATAGTACAGTGCGTCACAGTGGGTACCCCATACCACTACCAGTTATTTTGTTTCCTGTTCCACTTGCAAACAGAGTAAGGAAAAAACGACTGAACTATCCCTAATTTCTTGCATCTTACCTTGGTGGTCCTTTCGTAAAATGTTCAATGACGGCAGTAGGATTGTTCTACCATCAGCCTGATATGCCGGTTCTCTAAACTTTTTCAGTAGTGTTCCGCAAAGAGAATGTCTTCCCTCCAAGGATTCTCCTTAATTCTTGCATGTTCTTCTAGCGTATTAGTAACAAATCTTGCAGTCTGCCTCCGCTTTGCTTTGATGTCTTCCTTTAACCGGGTATGGTGCAGATCTCGCAAACTCGACAGTACTCAATAATTTGTTGCTTTAATATTTTATATGCGGTCTCCTTTACAGACGACCCACCGTTTCATAATATTCTCCCAGTAAACCTAAGTCGAACATTTGCCTCCTGCACTACAATCCTTATACGCTCATTCCATATCATGCAGCTTCGCAACACTATCTCCCGATATCTGATGGCCGCACTGCGTCCAGTAGTACGTTACTAATGCTGTAATCGAACATTACCAGTTTGTTTATCCTATTCATCTGCATCATCTTACATTTTTCTATGTTTTTAGCTAGCTCGCCATTAATCACCCCAACTATAAATTTCATTAAGTTACCTTGTATCCTATAACAGTTGTGACAAAGCAAGCTGGGATAATTTTCCTTCCCCTCTTGTTTCACCATATGCCTCCATAACACTCATCTTTTCATTTCTGAGTATTTAACTTTAACATACGCGAGTGTAATCCTCATTTCCATAAAAGGGAAAGGCTGGCCCGCAGTTTTAAGGAATTTAGCTCATTTTCATGTATATAATTTATTTTATAATTTATTTCGACTACTCCTAGATACTATCTTCCGTTATAGGATGAAAGCAGTAATTGTTTCGTAACTTAAATTCTATTGTTGACTTACAAATTCTGTACTAATTGCAAACATTTGAAGGAGCAGCTATCGGTGTTCTTAAATTATCTGTTCGAATCTATTCGAAAACATGTTAGTAAAGCCCAATCTTTATTAATTCCACAGTAATTAACGGTTTTGTCAAACTTATTGTTGGCATAACAGTATATGTTAATTTCATCATTTAAACAAATAATTCGGCCTAACTCTTGTAGTAGAAGAAACTGTAGAAAAGACAGAATTTTTCCTCGGTTTCAGTTAATTGAATGAATTCGGTTTTAATTGTAATTTCTGTAAATTAAACATCGAACAATGTACAGGTTCAGTGCCTATTATTGTGAGAATATATAAGGGCCTGAATTTTGGTCCCAAGACAGACAATCCATGGCCAAGTTTCTGACGAGAAACCAGTGCTGGTAAGAACAACAATGCATCAACTTAACCGTGAAATAAATATTACACAAGTAAGCCGTGTGTTAAACCAATGACAGTGTCTGTTCAATTTATTTGAAAGACTGTAAAATATGTGGTTAGGTTTTTACTGCTTGTACATGTTCAACAGTAAACTATTGTAGCAGTATGTGAATGTTTCCCTGCAACCTATTAATGAGGCTTATCGAAAGTTAAACAAGTTAAACAATAGTACGCTGGCCATATAACAGTGTGTTATTTGGAAGGACGGAGGTTGTGAATAGTGAAAGTAAAGAAAAGTAAAGAACTGTGAAACCCATATGTACAAGTGTCGACTAAATCATTTACATAGTCAGTGCCAAGCTTCCACCCCCCCCCCCCCACCCCCCCAATATTTTCCAGCCAGTATAGCAATGCTGTCGATACCGATGGCGAGCAACGAGGTAATAAAGCAGACGAATGTCACACAGTCAGTCAACGATGACACATTCCAATGCACCACAGCATCATCAGCAGACAGCTGCAGATTGCTGCCAACCCTGTCCACCTGATTTTATTATGTGTATAGGAGATAATAGCTATCGTATCACACTTTCCTGGTGTACTCCTGACGATACCCTTGTCTCTAATGAGTGCTCATCCTTTGAGGGTGTCTTAATAGCTGCTACTCCATCAGCTTTTTTCTCTTGCTGGCATTTTGTCTCATCATTGACTTATTCTGCTCATCCTCTGTCATTGTTGAGGAAGAACTTCAACTCTTTGTTAATACGGGACTGAAATATTATTCTTCAGCGCAAAAATGTTCGCTCCCTTGAGCTTGTGTTATGAGTTGCTGGCAATCTTGAGCAGCAGTGAGAGCCATTTGCCACTTATTACCTATGCGTTCCAAGGTCCATATCTTTAGGACTCAACCCAAATGCATTGCTACAAGTCTTCCCACATCAGTGTATGACTTCAAAATCAAACTCACTTAATCGCAATCCCGCCAGATAATTAATTGTATCTTCAAGGCAGCTAAGCCATATCAGACCTGTGTGATTTGTTATAACTTTATACTGTCAACTATAAAAGTAGTAACATAAGTAAGTGATACCTTAGATAAAACTGAGCATCTCTCTTTCAGCAGTCAAAGACTTTTTATCCACTTCATTTAGCTCTTCAGTAGCATCACCTATTTACTCAGTACACCCTAAGGTTGATAGGGTCATATGAATTGTTTTTAATAATCCAGGAAACCAAGAACCGGACCAGTGGTTAATAAATCTTTTAATTGCACAAGGGTTTGCTAGTAATTAGAAATCTAATGAAACTTCACTTCCTTTTTTAACAAATGGTAATGGATCTTGATAACTCTGCAAATTTTAGCACAAAGTTTGAGCAGCTCTTTTCTCGTATTGGGTGTTGGGTATTGCTGTATGGCTTCTGCAAGCTGGGGCTTGCTTTGCTCACCAACCCGGGCAATAATACGTACCAAATACGTAAGTTCCTTTAATACAAAATGATACGTTTTAATTCAGCATTAGTCATATTGCTCTTAATCGACTAAGACATTTCATAAATGTACCAGTGCTCTTGGACATCCTTAGCGAAGACTAAGGTCATACAGGTACACTGTGCATTGTTACAGTTTCATGCACCCTGTCTAAAATATGGTGAAGTGTCATTACGATATAGATTAATCTGAATGACGTACGCTGGTACTGACAATGACTGGATGGAACTGTTAATGACGTCTTGGGGCGATATTGTATTGCTACTTCTTACTGGTGGAAGTCACTTGCGAATCCATGCTCATAAAATAACAGCGTTGCTCCAGGTTATCCTATGTCTCTGTGATGCTGGGTATGTGTCCATGTTTGCAAGTTATTTGACTATTGATAGTAGCAACTAAATCTATAGGTTTTCCTTCCGAACCATTTTTTGATAAAATTGTTACTGGTCCCCCAAGAGGTGCTTCTATCTTCTATAATCCCATCATGGATACGTTGATGAACATATTCCTCCATAACAAGTTGGACAGAATGTAGGAATTTGGTATGATTTTCTGTATATCAGTTGTTTAGTCCCATTAGGAATTGTATGCTGCATTAAGAGTGCATCTGGTAATACTCCAGGATGGCTAAACTATTCCACATATTCTTCTAATAATCTTTCCCCTTTCTCCCTGTCACATCCTTCCAGATGTGACACTTTCTCCTGCAGTGTTGCTAAATTGAAGGACTGCTCTAGTTAATAATAGTCTCCCATGGAACCCTTATTTAATTCTTTTTCCTTCAATAATTCCAAGGTAGCCCTCAAAACACCATGTGGTAGTTTTATTTATTTATTTATTGTTCCGTGGGACCACATTAAGGAGAAGTCTCCATGGTCATGGAACGAGTCAATACCTAAAATTATAACACGATTGTGGAAACAGATAAAATGAAATATAAGAAACATATTCAATTGTAGATTGTACAAACGGATAAAATGAAATATAAGAAACATATTCAGGCGACAAGTCTTTAGTTTAAATAAAGAAAATCAAGAATGTAGCACTGGAATTTGCTTATTTTTTTAGCTCTTCCAGGAGCTCCTCGACAGAATAGAAGGAGTGAGCCATGAGAAAACTCTTTAGTTTGGACTTAAAAGTGTTTGGGCTACTGCTATGATTTTTGAGTTCTTGTGGTAGCTTATTGAAAATGGATGCAGCAGAATACTGCACTCCTTTCTGCACAAGAGTCAAGGAAGTGCATTCCACATGCAGATTTGATTTCTGCCTAATATTAACTGAGTGAAAGCTGCTAACTCTTAGGTATAAGCTAATATTGCTAACAACAAACTACATTAAAGAAAATATATACTGTGAGGCCAATGTCAAAATTCCCAGACTATTGAATAGGGGTCGACAAGAGGTTTTCGAACTTACACCGCACATTGCTCGAACAGCCCGTTTTTGAGCCAAAAATGCCCTTTTTGAATCAGAATAATTACCCCAAAAAATAATATCAAATGACATAAGCGTATGAAAATATGCGAAGTAGACTACTTTTCGTGTTGAAATGTCACTTATTTCAGATACTGTTCTAGTGGTAAATATAGCGGCATTTAGTTTCTGAACAAGATCCTGAACATGGGCTTTCCACAACAGCTTACTATCTATCCGAACGTCCAGGAACGTCTAGGAACTTATAATATGCCCATTCTGTCTGATTAAAATATCAGTTCTTGTTGAATTGTGAGTTATAAACTGTAAAAACTGAGTCTTACTGTGATTTAGCATCCAATTATTTTCCACAAGCCACGAACTTATTTCATGAACTACATTATTTGATAATGTTTCAATATTACACACAAGCTCCTTCACTACCAAGCTGGTGTCATCAGCAAACAGAAATATATTTGAATCGCCTGTAATACTGGAAGGCATATCATTTATATAAATAAGAAACAGCAGTGGCCCCAGCACCGGCCCTTGGGGAACGCCCCACTTAACAGTGCCCCATTGGGACTGAACATCACTACCACTCTCAATAATGCGGAGAATTACCTTCTACTTTCTGTTCTTAAAGTAAGAGGCGAACCAATTGTAAGCTACTCCTCTTACTCCATAATGGTCCAACTTCTGCAGTAATATTTTGTGGTCAACACAGTCAAAAGCCTTCGTTAAATCAAAGAAAACACCTAACGTTCGCAATCTTTTATTTAATCCATCCAAAACCTCACAGAGAAAAGAGAATATAGCATTTTCAGTTGTTAAGGCACTTCTAAAACCAAACTGTACATTTGACAGCAAATTATGCGAATTTAAATGCTCCAGTAACCTTGTATATACAACCTTCTCGATAACTTTGGCAAACACCGATGGCATATAAATAGGTCTATAATTGTCAATATTATCCCTGTCTCCCTTTTTATAAAGTGGCTTCACTACCAAGTACTTTAATCGGTCAGGAAACCGACCACTCCTAAAGGAAAAGTTACAGATATGGCTAAGCACTGGGCTAACATACATGGAACAATACTTCAGTATTCTGCTAGATATCCCGTCATATCCATGAGAGTTCTTGGTCTTTAGTGATTTAATTATTAACTCAATCTCCCTCTTGTCGGTATCATGGAGGAGAATTTCAGGTAACAGTCTCGGAACACTTTTTTCTACGAGCGCTGTATAATTCCCTGTTGGGACTAGGTTTCTGTTTAGTTCACCTGCTATATTCAGAAAGTGATTATTAAATACTGTACATACATGCGACTTATCAGTAACACGGACATTCCCACAACGCACTGATTCTATATCCTCTACCTGTCTCTGCAGACCAGCCACTTCCTTACTTCTAGTGCACTAAAATTGTCCACACTGACAGAACCTACCCAAGTTCTGCCAACCTCTCATACGTAGGATCAACTCTGGTGTATAATATAGGGCACTTTACCCAATTCTTCGTTTTCTCTCAATGCCTCAACCACGCCCAGTATGAACTGGCAGGTCTGCACGTTCATCTACCCAGATTAGTTTCCCTGTATCTTGCAGTACCATATCCCACGAGTCGATTCTAAGATACATCCAACGCAATTTCTTTATATCTGGAATGCTCCACTTTTTCTTGCACGAGAAGCGAGCTGGAATTATGTCTCATCCAGTTCGGTATGCTCCGTTCTCGATCAATCTTGGAACGGTGATTAACAAGGCAATCCAGCCCAAGTATGACAATGTAGCTTATGCAAACCATAAGGAGTACTTCTATGCAAGTGCAGAAGCGTTTCCCTTCCACTCAAAAGCCAAACAACAGGACAAGTGAACACTATCCTCACCTACACGACATAGCCTAAAACGAGGTATTTTCAAAGTATTCCCACAATTTTTACAGACACATTCAGCGTCATACCTAGCAAAGATCTGCACATCCTTCCCCTCCTGGCAGCCAGTTAAACAATAGTCTACCACTGACTGCACGGTGGTAACAATGTTCCTTCTTCCGTTTAACGCCAGTGTGTGAACTTTACCTCGTGATTACGTCCCTCGTGTTTGCTCGATTTTGTACCATCATTCACACTCACGTTGTGCAAACCCGCTCATATTCATCCGCTGAGGTTTTTAGACTTCTCGAAATAGTCCTGGATGACCACCTCTAAGACATACGATCTCAGTATTAGAAATCGATTTCTTTTCCCAAGGCTTGTTCACTACCTGAATGTTAGTTGCCGCAGTCTCATTTAAACCTTTTAGAAACTCCATGCACACTATGTGTGACATCTCAGCAGACAAACCCTGCAAAGTGCAACGAACGCAATTTGCTCTGCCTACTGCAAAATTTAAATTCCTAATGCGATCCTCAAAACATTACACTGGTCCTCCCTGTCTCTGAGTTATCCAGTTAACTTGTTCCTAAGAACGTTTAAATGCGTTATTCCTTCTACACTGTCCCGTCACAGTAATGTGACCAACTGTCAAAAGGCAGAATAATCACCTTTCCCAGGGTAGAATGCTGCGAGATGTGAACAAAGTTCTGGGAGATACCGACAGGAACATGAGGCCTACCGACTGCAGTGCTGTGGACAGTTGCGCTAGGATTCTCGATTGAGGTGGTTCCTGAGGGGGGGGGGGGGGGGCGGGAGGGAATGAATATTTGAAGGAATATATGCGTTGATCAACTGTGCCTTCCAGAGTGACGAGAATAGGACAATGCGTTCTTGCTTTGATTCTTCTGATATTGTTTTAGGGTGTTGGATTTCTGACATTTCACACCGTACGGATGAATGGCCATCTTTCCAATAGAGCATAAAACGTGATTCACCTGAAAACGACACCTGTTGCCCGTCAGTTGGCGTCCAGTCGCCATACATGCGTGCAAATTTCAGCCTTTGTCACCGATGAGCAGGGGTCATCAGGGGGTGTATGATCCACACACCAGCGGGAGAGGGACATCCACAGCAACGTTTGGTGAACGGTCATTGAGGAGGCAATGTCGGTACCCTCAGTTCATCTGAACAGTTAGCTGTTCAGCACTTGTGTGCCTATTTGCCCATACACATCTCTGACATCGTCGTTCACACCTGTCATTCATGGCCTGTTGTGCACCAGCGTTGCCTCGACACCAGTTTCAGATAGCGGGATTTTTCCATGTGCAGTGTACTTTGACCATGACGGCACGTGAACAGCTTAAAAACGTAGCGGTTTAGGAAATGCTTCCAGCCTTGGCCCAAAAGCGAGTGATCGTGCTCAGTTGGACATAAGATAGATTGCTCCAGTTCCACATTACGGCAACGAATGCACTGTTAACTTTTTCCCCCTGACTCGCTTTATAGAGCCTTCACTGCTAGTCAGGTACCTGTCATTTGCGAGTAGTTATCGTACGTTGACGTCGAACGTAGCCGGGGATCACATTAACGTAGAAACTTAATAGTTTTTACTTCAACTGCAATAACTGGGAGAGGTGAAACTTCTAAATTTATTTGATTCTGAAACTGCTGAATGAAACTGACATAATGAACCTACTGTCTCTTGGCTGTTTTATCGTTTCAACACAGAACTACAGAATTTACACTGACAAACAGAACTCAAACTTTTCCTATTCATTAATTAATCACAATATTTAAGAATAACGCGATCTGACTGCTTTAAAATTGATAATTTGGCTTCAAATAATTGATACAAAAGAATGACCCTGAGTTACTAGAAAATCCTAACAATAACCTACACATTTCATAAGTCTCTTACCTCACAATACAGCAAGCGTCAATACAGCCAGCTAAATAAAAGATTCTAACTACGTAAGACTCTAACTGCTAATAGGCATGTGGTTAGCAAAGGAAAGATTTTGTTGCAAAGCAAACCGTGTTTTTACCTTAAGAATGTGACAACCAGTTAAAAAATTGTATAATCATTAGTAATAAATCTCCATGTCGGATACAACTTCAGACGTTCCGCTCGTGCTAATACTGCAAACCTTCAACACTGCTAATTATTTACTTCTAACCTTAATCACTGTTGATTACTGACTCCCAACTTCCACAACTGTTGACTATTCACCTCCAACTTCCATCACTGCTGGCGATTCACCTGCAAGTGCGAGTCCTACCGGCCACAGAGTCTCTTACAGAGTGCGCACAGCGCTGTCAGAGTTATTAATGCAGAGCGCTACATAGCGCTGCCAACATACAAACACACAAACAGGCTACTTACAACGTGATTTGGCCGTGTATTGCGCTCCACATTTAATTCTTGCATGTACTAGAAGCATAGCACATTTCGAAACTGTTCATGACACAACATGTATTTCTTAGCATTCCCTGCTAATTTCAGTCGAGCCGTAATTAGCTACTGCTCCTCATTCCAGTTCCCTAATTTGGCAGCAGGATGTGAAGTATCAAAAAACTAAAAAGTACCGTCGCCAGATTTACCTGAAGATGGAGAGCCTACTGAAATGTTTATGGCTATTGGAACATGTGGAGATTTGATACAAATGACTGTTCCTTTCTTTTCTCTCTTAGCCTCTTAATTTCCTTTGTAAACCCACATTATAAGCTCGATCTTGAGCTAACTGATCCAACAAGTGCTGCATTGTTCCATGACCCGACACGTCTGTATTGATTGCAATTTCGCTAACCCTGCCTTGAGATTAGGAAGGAGAAACTAAGAAAATACAAGAAACAACTATATATCGCATAGTGAAAAAACCTAGTCGGCCCTCTTTGCCACAGTTTAGTTGAACGCCAGTGCTGTATTGCCATTGTCGTCATTGCTGTCCTCTTCACTCACTAATTCGCAGCTCCAGTAGCTTCTCTGACACGACTTGTGTAGGTACCGCCGGCGTAGAGGCGACCGCGTCAGTGGTTTTTTACCATACGACTCTTCAGCGCCTTCCAAACTGGCTCATAACGTTGTGCGAGGAGTCAGCGAACAATTCTGTGTTACGATTTGTGCTCTTACGTGAAATGGTTTTGGCAACAGTACGTTTAAGTGGGTGTGAAAAACTGCCATCGTGAAAAGATTGATAAAATATTTCAGTATATAATGAAGTTACGCGGAAACAAATTTGCTTACATATTTGGTGTCTATTCTTTCCGACCTGTCTAAAATGTCAGACACCATTTTCATTCTGCAGGCATTGTCATTCAAGGCGCAAAGGAATTAAATGCATTAGATGCCAGTGGGCACTGATTTATATTAATGGCGCAAGTTGAAAATTTGTGCTGGACCAGTATTCCAACCCGGATATTATGCTTACTAGGCTGATGGTGGCGTACCAGATGAATCTAAGCGGTTGTAGCGACCATTGTGTCCATTTGGCATAGTTGTCGGCGCATCTTCTTAGTGAGTAGGACACGCAGCTTTGAATCCTGATCCGGCACAAGTTTTCAACTTGCCCATTGACACAAATCAATGCGCAATGGCACCTCATGTCTCTAACCCATTGTGTCTCGAATTTGCTCAAATGATTATATTTAATCAAAACCAGTTCAACATTTAGTTTCAAAACAATTAACAACACTGGAAACTTCTTTTTGTGATGTGAGAAGTGATGATGATCAAGTCCCATACTCCGTGACGGAGTGTAGGGGAATGATGCGGGAGACCCGCACCGCCGTACTAGGGAAGGTCCTGGTGGAGGTGGTTTGCCATTGCCTTCCTCCGACCGTAATGGGGATGAATGATGATGATGATAATGAAGACGACACTACAACATCCAGTCATCTCGAGGTAGGAAAAATCCCTAACCCCGCAGGGAATCGAACCCGGGATCCCCTTCTCGGGAAGCGAGAACGCTACCGCGAGACCACGAGCAGCGGACATGTGAGAAGTGTAATTTTAAAAAATTTTCTTTGATACATATTTCGTAGAAACTGTAGGCTACCTGAGGACAGAAAGCTGTCTACTGACAGAATAAAGTTATTAGAAGTGTCTACTATTGTGGAGTTATTATACATTTCATTAACTATCTTTGTCGTTTCCCGTGTCCTACTGCTACTGAGTTCCAAATACTTCTTACGTTGTTACTAGGGAAACTTACTTTTTTGTACTTGAAATGACGCACACGAGGTCTGTTCAGAAAAACTCGCGAAAATTCGTAATTTTGAGCTAATGGTGATTTGGAACGAGATGTGATTGGTATCTCTGCACGCGCCTGAGTTTAACGTGCAACTGCAGGACGTTTCATTGTTGTACTGCGGCCTTTAGTTACTGTTCAGTGGTGCATTGAGTAGAACGTTGTGTCACACAGTTTGCGAATTTCGAAATGGCAGATATAGAGGAGCAAAGCCTCTGCATTAAATTTTGTGTGAATCTCAAGATAACCTTTACAGTCCCACCAAATGACGCAGGAAGCCTACAGTGATGAGTGCTTAAGCTGTAATCCGTCTCACGAATGGTTCACACGGCTTAGAAGTGGACGAACGGAAGTTAAGGTGCCCTCATTCAGGACGCCCTTCGACATCTACTGACGACGCTCCTGTCAGGAACTTCAACGAAACTGTGCGTGCCTATCGAAGCATGACTGTCCGAGAGATTACTGAAGAATGTAACATTTCAGTCGGATCATGTCATGAAATCGTGACACAGCACGTTGAAATGCATCGTATTGCTGCCAAGTTCGTCCCACTGCTCGTCCCTGTTGGTGCGTGACTGCTACACAAGAAAAAAAAAACCAAAAAAAATCACTCTGCTGCCTCATCCTCCGTACTCCCCATACCTGGCTCCGGCGAACTTTTTTTTTTATTTCGAAGTTGAAAAAGTGGTTGGGAAGGGAGTAAGACAGGGTTGTAGCCTATCCCCGATGTTATTCAATCTGTGTACTGAGCAACCAATAAAGGAAACAAAAGAAAAGTTTGGAGTAGGTATTAAAATCCATGGAGAAGAAATAAGACTTTTGAGGTTCGCCGATGAAATTGCAATTCTGTCAGAGAGAGCAAAGGACTTGGAAGAGCAGTTGAACGGAATGGACAGTGTCTTGAAATTAGGATATAAGGTGAACATCAACAAAAGCAAAACGAGGATAGTGGAATGTAGTCGAATTAAGTCGGGTGATGCTGAGGGAATTAGATTAGGAAATGAGACACTTAAAGTAGTAAAGGAGTTTTGCTATTTGGGGAGCAAAATAACTGATGATGGTCGAAGTAGGGAGGATATAAAATGTAAACTGGCAATGACAAGGAAAGCGTTTCTGAAGAAGAAAAATTTGTTAACATCGACTATAGATTTAAATGTCAGGGACCGGTTGGTAGTACATGTACTGAGACATCGAGGGATCACCAGTTTAGTTTTGGACGGCAGCATGGAGGGTAAAAATGATAGAGGGAGATCAAAGAAGATGAATACACTAAGCAGATTCAGAAGGATGTAGGGTGCAGTAGGTACTTGGAGAAGTAGAAGCTTGCAGAGGATAGAGTAGCATGGAGAGCTGCATCAAACCAGTCTCAGGACTGAAGTCCACACCAACATCAGTTGAAAACCCCGTTTAATGGACTAAGATTTGCAACGATGGAAGATCTGAGAGAAAATATGCAGACAGCACTTTGCGGGATACAGCAAGAGGTGCACCGAGACTGCTTCCGGAAGTGGAAACGGCGTTGGGATTGGTGTATCACTTGTGGAGGAGTGTGTTTGGAAGGAGACCATGCACAATGAGTAATGGGTAAGCGCAGAAAAATTTTGTGAACAATGCTGAGGAATTTTTTGTACCGACGTCGTATTTTGGTTCTCTGATGGCTTTAACTTTACACATTTTACCGTTGCACTTATAAGTTTCAAACTTTTCTGGCTTTTGTGCTTTCTTGGTTAGTGTATGTTTTTTTACTTACCGTAGATATTAGTGTATCATTACATGGATTCTTGCCGTACTGCTAATGGAGTTGTTCTGCCTCCGTTAGTAAAAATAGTTGTTGACACAACACACCATGTTGTTACGTTTAATTTTTCACTACTTTAGCCAACTGTAGAGTGCCTTCGTAGTATACCTATGGCCAAAAGCTACTTCTGTGTGTGTGTGTGTGTGTGTGTGTGTGTGTGTGTGTGTGTGTGTGTGTGTGTGTGGCTAGTTGAGTGAGTGAAAAAATAGGTTCATAAGTAGAGAAATCACCTTGTAACGCCGAGTTTTTGTTTTTAAAGAACTATTTATAATCTAGCTTCTTCACTCATTTCCACACAGCTGGCGAAGCTGCAAGGAGAGTGAAACGTGCATCGATTTCGGCAGAGCCGGCACAGTGTCAGCCACTTACGACGTACAAGAAGAGATGCAACACGTGTTTCTGCGATGACGAAGGCATGTCGGCCACCTGTACTAACTTCAAATGCGGCGCTGACGGCTTAATAGGTGAGATCCATGTATATGTGTACGAGCCCATGTGTACGAACCCCAGCGTCGGCCGATTCTTGGGCCACATGTACATGGCTAGTCTCAGGTCACCCATCTCACAGTCATTTCGATGTTCAATACGATTGTAACATGTCTTTGTCTTGGCCGCCGTTGAAAACAAATTTTGCTCAAAATACAAGCCGGCCGGTGTGGCCGATCGGTTCTAGGCGCTTCACTCTGGAACCGCGCGACACTACGGTCGCAGGTTCGTATCCTCCCTCGGGCATGGATGTGTGTCATGTCCTTAGGTTAGTTAGGTTTAAGTAGTTCTAAGTTCTAGGGGACTGATGACCTCAGATGTTAAGTCCCATAGTGCTCAGAGCCAAGAATATAAATGATGTCAGCACAGAGGTAACTAACACTGCGATAATATCAATGTATCAAAAGCGACGTTTGAAATTTTCGGCATATAATAGGTTCTTATCTGGGAAAGAGATCATTATTTCGAAACAGTAGTATTTCATTATACAAATCCCTTTTCAGTTCTGTCATTGTTGGTTTCTATACTATTTATGTAGGAATATAATCTTTGTAAAAATTTAGCGTTTCCGTTTAGGTTTTTTTTAATTACAGGAACGTTGCTTAGCTAGTAAGTTACACTAAGCCAATATTAATGCAGGTAGCAGGAGGAAGTGATTCACATACATGAACAGGTAGAAATGGGTGCAAGTTGTGTACTTACACAGAGAAATACGGACATGTATAAGACAGACTAAAGTGAAGCGGTCATGACATAGTCATCATTAAGATGATCATCTTAATAAAATAAAAGAGAGCTCGTGTGGGAAGATTTAAGTGTTAATTTTTCCTACGTGTGGTTACCGATTGAAACGGTAGAGAACTAGTATGAAAGTGGTTTCATGAACTATGTACCAGGCACTAAAGTGTGAATTGCTGAATAGTCAAACATATCTAAGACTTCCGTGAGTTTTCAATAACAATTAGATGAACTCATCTTTCTGTTATTTATCCGCCATATTGATGATATACACTTTCACCTATTTTCTCTTACCCCAAGTATGTTGCTACACTTTGCATCTTATAAATCTAGTATTTTTATTTCTTTTACATAGACTGAAAAATTTTTTGACGTCACTACTGTTTTTATGAAAAAGTTAACTGACCATTAATAGTATCAGTTTCCTTGCCATATAAAGCATATTTAATCTACACTTGATTCCAATACATCAAATTACAATATGACCACCTCTTCATGCGATGTATGTACCCTTTTCAAATGGTTAAAAAGGCTCTGAGCACTATGGGACTTAACATCTCCGGTCATCAGTCCCCTAGAACGTAGAACAACTTAAACCTAACTAACCTAATGACATCACAGACATCCATGGCCGAAGCTGCGACCTTAGCGGTCGCACTACCAAACACTTCGGCTCTGACTTCAGCACACAGTTTCTGGTGCTAGTGCTGATATGGTAACCGAAAAGACAAAAAAGAGGGCACTGCTCAACGTTGCATCTGTGATGACGTCGCGTCCTACCACAGCTCACTCCAGCCCCTACTGTGAAGGTCTCAGCCACAGACAGGTTCACAAATCTCAGAACATTGGCCTGACAGTGGTGCCACATGTCCACCAACTGCCTTTTGCAGCATAATAAAACGATTTTAGACCTATACCATGGTTACATCGTCATATTACATATTTCTAAATGCAGTAATGGAAAAAAGTCAACACCCTCAAAGATAAGGTCATTTTATTCACAAGGGATCTGACAGATAGTTCGTCATTTAGGGTTATATCATAATAAATTCAACCCAAATGACCTGCATACACTCCAGGAAATTGAAATAAGAACACCGTGAATTCATTGTCCCAGGAAGGGGAAACTTTATTGACACATTCCTGGGGTCAGATACATCACATGATCACACTGACAGAACCACAGGCACATAGACACAGGCAACAGAGCATGCACAATGTCGGCACTAGTACAGTGTATATCTACCTTTCGCAGCAATGCAGGCTGCTATTCTCCCATGGAGACGATCGTAGAGATGCTGGATGTAGTCCTGTGGAACGGCTTGCCATGCCATTTCCACCTGGCGCCTCAGTTGGACCAGCGTTCGTGCTGGACGTGCAGACCGCGTGAGACGACGCTTCATCCAGTCCCAAACATGCTCAATGGGGGACTGATCCGGAGATCTTGCTGGCCAGGGTAGTTGACTTACACCTTCTAGAGCACGTTGGGTGGCACGGGATTCATGCGGACGTGCATTGTCCTGTTGGAACAGCAAGTTCCCTTGCGGGTTTAGGAATGGTAGAACGAAGGGTTCGATGACGGTTTGGATGTACCTCGACGATCACCAGAGGTGTACGGCCATTGTCGGAGATCGCTCCCCACACCATGATGCCGGGTGTTGGCCCTGTGTGCCTCGGTCGTATGCAGTCCTGATTGTGGCGCTCACCTGCACGGCGCCAAACACGCATACGACCATCATTGGCACCAAGGCAGAAGCGACTCTGATCGCTGAAGACGACACGTCTCCATTCGTCCCTCCATTCACGCCTGTCGCGACACCACTGGAGGCGGGCTGCACGATGTTGGGGCGTGAGCGGAAGACGGCCTAACGGTGTGCGGGACCGTAGCCCAGCTTCGTGGAGACGGTTGCGAATGGTCCTCGCCGATACCCCAGGAGCAACAGTGTCCCTAATTTGCTGGGAAGTGGCGGTGCGGTCCCCTACGGCACTACGTAGGATCCTACGGTCTTGGCGTGCATCCGTGCGTCGCTGCGGTCCGGTCCCAGGTCGACGGGCACGTGCACCTTCCGCCGACCACTGGCGACAACATCGATGTACTGTGGAGACCTCACGCCCCATGTGTTGAGCAATTCGGCGGTACGTCCACCCGACCACCCGCATGCCCACTATACGCCCTCGCTCAAAGTCCGTCAACTGCACATACGGTTCAGGTCCACGCTGTCGCGGCATGCTACCAGTGTTAAAGACTGCGATGGAGCTCCGTATGCCACGGCAAACTGGCTGACACTGACGGCGGCGGTGCACAAATGCTGCGCAGCTGACGCCATTCGACGGCCAACACCGCGGTTCCTGGTGTGTCCGCTGTGCCGTGCGTGTGATCATTGCTTGTACAGCCCTCTCGCAGTGTCCGGAGCAAGTATGGTGGGTCTGTCACACCGGTGTCAATGTGTTCTTTTTTCCATTTCCAGGAGTGTATTTCACAGTAGTGGGTGCCTGAACAGTCATGCCAGTAGACAGTGTACCCCCTCTGGTGCATACGCAAGTTTGTATTCTTGGTTGCAAATGTTCGTAAAAGTGGAGTATGACAATCAGCGATTGATTGTCCTACGCGTTGTTGCAATTCGGCAAGGTTTTTTGCAGGCTCTGGAGAGTGAGTTCCTACTCCACCGTGTCCAGCGTGTGCCCACTTGATGATGAATATGACGATCGTACTGGCCAGGGCTGTCGCTGTAAGCCACGACGAGCATGTTGCGTTTCAACAGCCGTATGTGGCTGTGCATCTTGCTGCTGAAAAAGCATATCACATATCACCTCCTTGTCTATTAAATGGCAGTAGCATGGGATATAACAGCTTGTACAATGTTGTGGCATGTTTTATGGTTCTCTGCGTTGGTTGTCGTCACTAATGGTTTCGCTATAGCAGATCGTCTGTGAATACTCGCTTTATGCAGTTCTCGCATGACCGTTTCGATAGATACGGGGCCTCAAAAATGGCTATTGACCTCTGAGAATCACTTTAACCCTCCTTAATTTTGTGTTGTTTTGACAGAATTCGTGTTAGCGTACGAAGGTCTCTGTTATTTACTTTTGTTTTGCGCCCACTATTACGTTTACATTATGATGTTTTGTATGGGCTGTGATCGCCGTTGAAACAGATACTCTTGAAACATTCAATAAGTTGGCCGTTTTGGTTATTTGATTCCCCCACAACCAGCCCTCTTTGGAACTCTGTCAGGTATTTCATCGCCCGTCGACCTCGGTCTCTGAATGCAAATACGAAGTGTGCACTAAACAACCCACACTGATGCCTAGCCCGTACTGGACACGCACAATCCAGAACGACAAGTGCCTTACCGGCGTTGTTGGCCGTCATGCACAACCGTTCCATTACAACCACTGTTCACATTATTTTGCTTATCCCCTACAGCTTTTCGACTTATCTGGCAGCTTAAAATACACTTATATAAAAACATCTTCACATATTCGCAATATACCGCTTGTTTATAATACTGCCCATCTCATGTAATATAATGCAGCATATCAAGTAAATTAACGTCATCCCCAAGAAGATAACCCCTTCAACAAAAACTGCTTGATCTATTACATGTATGCCTTTCAACTATGTTGTTGTTGTTGTTGTGGTATTCAGTCCTGAGACTGGTTTGATGCAGCTCTCCATGCTACTCTATCTCTGCTTAGTGTATTCATCTCTTGGTCTCCCTCTACGATTTTTACCCTCCACGCTGCCCTCCATTACTAAATTGGTGATCCCTTGATGCTTCGAAACATGTCCTACCAACCGATCCCTTCTTTTGGTCAAGTTGTGCTACAAACTTCCCTTCTCCCCAATCCTATTCAATACTTCCTCAGTAGTTATGTGATCTACCCATCTAATCTTCAGCATTCTTCTGTAGCACCACATTTCGAAAGCTTGTATCCTCTTCTTGTCCAAACTATTTATCGCCCATACATGGCTACACTCCATACAAATACTTTCAGAAATGACTTCCTGACACTTAAACCTATACTCGATGTTAACAAATTACTCTTCTTCACAAACGCTTTCCTTGCCATTGCCAGTCTACATTTTATATCCTCTCTACTTCGACCATCATCAGTTATTTTACTCCCCAAATAGCAAAACTCCTTTACTGCTTTAAGTTTCTCATTTCCTAATCTAATTCCCTCAGCATCACCCGACTTAATTCGACAACATTCCATTATCCTCGTTTTGCTTTTGTTAATGTTCATCTTATATCCTCCTTTCAAGACACTGTCCATTCCATTCAACTGCTCTTCCAAGTCCTTTATGTCTCTGACAGAATTACAATGTCATCGGCGAACCTCAAAGTTTTTATTTCTTCTCCCTGGATTTTAATACCCACTCCAGATTTTTCTTTTGTTTCTTTTACTGCTTCCTCAATATACAGATTGAATAACATCTGGGATAGGCTACAACCCTGTCTCACTCCCTTCCCAACCATTGCTTCCCTTTCATATCCCTCGACTCTTATAACTGCCATCTGCTTTCTGTACAAATCGTAAATAGCCTTTCGTTCCCTGTATTTTACCCCTGCCACCTTTAGAATTTGAAAGAGAGTATTCTAGTCAACATTGTCAAAGCTTTCCGTAAGTATACAAATGCTAGAAACAGCAGAGACTGGAATGATCTAGAAAACATCGCAACTGGACATCGGAAGAGTGGAAGAAGGTGTTATTCGCCAAAGAACGTAAGTTCGTGGTTTTTGAGACCAGAAGGAGAACATTTGTTCGCCGATTTGTAGGGGAAAGGGTAGCCCAGCAGTGTGTTCTACCTACGGTTAAACACGGTGGAAGTTCTATTATGATTTGCGGATGTTTTGCCGCAGATGTAGTTGGTGACATTCTGAAAACAGAAGGATCTGCATACTTCAGTATCATGCAATACGAAGTGGAATGTGCTTAATAGGGATAGGGTTCACTTTATAACAGGATACCTCAAAATATCTGTCGGCATACAGTAAGAACTACATTGCAGCAAAGGAAAAGCAGATAGTACTGAATGATGTGGTATAGCCATCCCAAAGCACCGACTGTAATTCCACTGAAATGGTCTGGGATGAAGTGGATAGATGTATCAGGGAAGTTAATATATACAACAAGGAACATCTCTGGAATACTGTTAAGGATATATGGATTCATATATATTAACGATACCTACCAAAACTGATTGACAGCATGCCTCGAGTTTGTGAGGCCGTCATTAAACCCAAAGGAGGATACTTTGATGAAAGTAAAATATAATGACTGTGATTGTATTATATTTGTAGTAGTTAATATAATTATATTTTGTGAGAAATACCGTTTTATTTGTGTTGTAAATCTGAAATACCAGGGTGTATTGAAACTAGTGTCCGCCCCCGGTAGCTGAGTGGTCAGCACGACAGACTGTTAATCCAAAGAGCCCGGGTTTGATTCCTGGCTAGGTCGCTGATTTTTTCCGCTCAGGGACTGGGTGTTGTGTTGTCCTAATCATCATCATTTCATCCCCATCGACGCGCAAGTTGCCAAAGTGGCGTCAAATCGAATGACTTGCACCACGCGAACGGTCTACCCGACGGGAGGCCCTCGTCACACGACATTTCATTTTTCATTGAAATTAGTGAGCGGTCATGTACGTCGGCCCTTTTTTCTTCAATGTCTTAAGTAGGTATTCCGAATCGCTGCTGTTGGGTAGCATCAGGTTTGCCCGTAAGTCTTCAATAAGAAATTGTTCCCTGAAGTCTGGATCGCGTTCTTTTTGACACTCCTATTGCTTTCTTTATATCAGTCGCCTTCACGCTTTCCAGTGTCGTTAGGTTTTACAGTGTAAGATTTGGACCATAATGTCTATGGTGTACGTCAGTATTTGGAAGAGTTTTGCTCTGATTGGTGCCATTGTTGTCTCTAGGCTAAGGAATCCGATGTATTGGGTTTCATGGAATGCCATTATTGCTTGCATTGCTATCTCTGTTACATGTTGTGTGAAACATTTTGCAGTTTTTATTGTGACACCTAGGTAATGGAAGTCCGTTACAATCTTCAGTTTTATCGGAAATCAGCATGATTTTCCACTAACCACATATCTGGATCGAGTTCGTCTCCTCCGAAAATTACCATTTTGTCTGGATCGAGTCTCCAGATAAATTATGAGAATGGAACACCTTTCTCCACATCTGCATCTCCATCTACATACATAATCTGCAAGGCTCCATACCGTGCAAGAGCGGGAGGAACGACTATATATATGGCTCCGTACGAGCCCTAATTTCTATTACACTATGTGATCAAAGATATCCGGACACCTGGCTGAAAATACCTGGCTGAAAATGACTTACAAATTCGTGGCGCCCTCTATCGGTAATGCTGGAATTCAATATGGTGTTGGCACACCCTTAGCCTTGATGACATCTTCCACTCTCGCAGGCATACATTCAATCAGGTGCTTGAAGGTTTCTTGGGGAATGACAGCCCATTCTTCACGAGGTTCTGCACAGAGAAGCAGTATCGATGTCGGTCGGTGGGGCCTGGCACGAAGCCGGTGTTCCAAAACATTTCAGAGGTGTTCCGTTCAGATCAGGATTCTGTGCAGGCCAGTCCATTACAGGGATGTTATTGTCATGTAACGTCCGACACAGACTGTACATTATGAACAGGTGCTTGATCGTGCTGAAAGATGCAGTCGCCATCTCCGAATTGCTCTTCAACACTGGGAAGCAAGAAGGTGCTTAAAACATCAATATAGGCTTGTGCTGTAATAATGCCACATAAAACAACAAAGTGTGTAAGTCCCCACCATGAAGAACACCACCGCCTCTGAATTTTACTATTGGCACTACACACGGTGGCAAATGACGTTCACCGGGCATTCACCATACCCGCACCCTGTCGACGGATCAGTACATTGGTACCGTGATTCGTCACTCCACACAACGTTTCTCCACCGATCATTCGTCCAATGTTTATACTCCTCACACTAAGCGAAGTGTCGTTTGGCATTTACCGGCATGATGTGTGACTTATGAACAGCCACTCGACCATGAAATCCCAGTTTCCTCACCTCCCGCCTAACTGTCATATTGCTTTAGTAGATGCTGATGCAGTCTGTAATTCATTTGTGATGGTCTGAATAGATGTCTGCCTATTACACATTACGACCTTCTTCAATTGTCGGTGGTCTCTGTCAGTCAACAGACGAGGTCAGCCTGTACGCTTTTGTGCTGTACGTGTCCCTTCGCGTTTCCACTTCATTTTCACATCGGAAACAGTCGACCTATAGATGTTTAGGAGTGTGGAAAACTAGTGTAATAGACGTATGACACAAGTGACAACCTATCACTTGTCCACGTTCGAAGTCCGTGAGTTCCGCGGGGCGCCCATTCTGCTCTCTCACGATGTCTAATTACTACTGAGGTAGCTTATATGGAGTACCTGGCAGTAGGTGGCAGCACAACGCACATAATATGAAGAAGGTATGGTTTGGGGGTGTCCGGACACTTTTGATGACATATTGTATTTATGTTTCTAATGTTCACGTAAAATGTACGTTGGCAGCAGTAAGGATGTTCTGCAGTCAGCTTCAAATGTCGCTTCTTTAAATTTTCGCAATAGCATTCCTGTAAAAGAACGTCGTCATCCCTCTACGAATTCCCATCCGGACTGACAAAGCATGTATAAAATTCCTGCGTGTCGATCGAATCTACAAGTAACAAATCTAACAGCCCGTCTCTGAATTGGTTCAATGTCTTCATTTACTGCGATCTGGCGGGGTTCCCTGATACTCGAGCAGTATTCAAGAATGGGTAGCACTAGTGTCGTGTAAGTGGTCTCCTTAAAAAGGTGAACTTCACTTTTCAAAAACTCAAAATAAGTCGAAGTAAACCATTCGCATTTCCCACTGCAATCTTTACGCTCTCGTTGCATTTCATTTCACTTTGCCAAGTTACCTCTAGATATTAACTAAAGCTGTAATCACAAATTACTGGCTAGCTTATCCTAGTTATCTGCATTAACGTAATCTATTAGCTTGTATCCTCTTACAGTCACTCAAAGGTCACGTACCACAGAGCATCATCAGCAAACACTCACAGATTTGTGCGCACCCTGTCCCTCAATTCGTTTATGCATATGCAAAATAGTAATGGTCCTAACACACATCCCTCGGGAACCCCTTACGACCACCTTCTATCTGATGAACACTAGCCCTGGAGGAAAACATACTGGGTCTTATTACTTAAGAAGTCTTCAAGGCAGTCACATATGCGGGAATGTATTACGTATGCTGATATCTTCGTTAACAGTCTGCAATCAGAATCCTTGATCCTCGTTTCAACATGTTTAATTTTGATTAACTCATGATGTAAACCCTTTGGGGAGTGCAGTCATTTACTGTTGTAACGACAACTATGCTATCTTACACTAATGGCCATTAAAATTGCTACACCGCGAAGACGACGAGCTGCAGAAGCGAAATTTAACCGACAGGAAGAAGATGCTGTAATATGCAAATGGTTCGATTTTCAGCCGACGGCGACTCCTACAACGTGCTGACATGAGGAAAGATTTCAACCAATTTCTCATACACAAACAGCAGTTGACCGGCGTTGCCTGGTGAAACGTTGTTGTGATGCCTCGTGTCAGGATGAGAAAAGCGTACGTACCATCACGTTTCCGACTTTGATAAAGGTCGGATTGTAGCCTATCGCGATTGCGTTTTATCGTATCGCGACATTGCTGCTCGCGTTGGTCGAGATCCAATGACTGTTAGCAGATTATGGAATCGGTGAGTTCTGGAGGGTAATACGGAACGCCTTGCTGGATCCCAACGGCCTCGTATCGCTAGCAGTCGAGATGAGAGGCATCTTATCCGCATGGCTGTAACGGATCGTGCATCCACGTCTCAATCCCTGAGTCAACAGATGTTTGTAAGGCAACAATCATCTGCACGAACAGTTCGACGACGACGATGGCTGCCGTTACACGTGACGCTGCATCACATACAGGAGCGTCTGCTATGGTGCACTCAATGACGAACCTGAGTGCACAAATGGCAAAACGTCATTTTCCGGATGAATCCAGGTTCTGTTAACATCATCATAATGGTCTCATCCGTGTTTGGAGACATCGCGGTGAACGCACATTGGAAGCATGTATTCGTCATCGCCATACTGGCGTATCACCCGGCGTGATGGTATGGGGTGCCATTGGTTACACGTCTCGGTCACCTCTTGTTCGCATTGACGGCACTTTGAACTGTGGACGTTACGATTCTGATGTGTTACGACCTGTGCGTCTACCCTTCATTCCATTCCTCCGAAACCCTACATTTCAGCAGGATAGTGCACGACCGCATGTTGCAGGTCCTGTACGGGCATTTCTGGATACAGAAAATGTTCGACTGCTGCCCTGGCCCGCACATTCTCCATATCTCTCACCAACTGAAAACGTCTAGTCAATGGTGGTTGAGCAACTGGCTCGGCACAATACGCCAGTCACTGCTCTTGATGAACTGTCGTATCGTGTTGAAGCTGTACCTGTACAAGACATCCAAGCTCTGTTTGACTCAATGCCCAGGCGTATCAAGGCCGTTATTACGGCCAGAGGTGGTTGTTATGGGTACTGATTTCTCAGGATCACATGTCAGTTCTAGTAAAATATATTTGTCCAATGAATACCCGTTTATCATCTGCATTTCTTCTTGGTGTAGCAATTTTAATGGCCAGTAGTGTACTATCTTTCCAAAGTATTACATTTACAAGGTTGTCAAGACGTCTACATATCAAACATACACATATCGATAGTAATCGATCTCCATTTGCATCACAAAAAAAATTTTCAAGATTTATTATTAGACGTGTTTATTGTAGTTATTCGATTCAACTGTTAGAATTATTGTTTCCATTCGTTGTCACATAGATGACCCTGCTGGCAGCAGTCGCTGGGGTGGTGCATTACCCACCACATACGATATTCATGAAGTGCAACGTGCGCGGGTGCAGGAGGAGGGAGAACGACGGAATCTGCACGAACAAAAAGTGCCCCGTTCCGTTTCTTCCAGGTGGGTTCTCGGACTCCGCATTTGTACACATTCCTACAGCTCTCGTCAGACCGTCCCTTCCGATCTACATTATGTTTACTCAAGCACTGCTTCACTTGTGTGGACTATATAGTGTGCATAGACTTTTTTCAGCTTTTGTGTTTTTCAAAAACTGCAACATCATCTAAACTTTTCACTCTAATTAAGGCGATACAAACGTGATCCTTTCCTTTAGAACGTCCAATAGGAGTAAGGAACCGCTACTTCCAGAGTAGAAGAAACACCAATCGACCTACAAATCAAGGAAACTGTCAAAACTACACGCCTTACCGGACAGCACTGGCAAGGCGAGGAAAACGTACACTGCCGTAATATACACTAATCTCCAGGGCAGGTCACTGCGGCGTTAGCGGCCATCAGGCAGGAAAAATACCACTGGTTGAACTTAACAAATAGTAATACATAGAATGCAGCAGTTAGTAAGAAGTCGAGAAAAGCTAATTAGATCCGACTTCCCCAAGCACTCCACTCGCTGCTCTTGCTCTTGGCGACACTGCTAGCAGCAACACGAACCCAAGTCAATGGAGAATCGCGAGATCTCACAATGGTGGAGGTTTCACTGCTAGGATTACAATCGACTCAACTTAAAGCTTGTTGGATCCGGTTGACGACTAGGCCGTGTACCCACGCGACCGGAGCCCTTCCATCCGGAAGTGCATGCGTGCCGCCAGTGGTCCCGGTGTTTTCCCGCACTACCCTCTTGACTCCTCTGGAGTCCCCAACCGAGCTGTACACTCAGACGACCCGGAAGAACCACGACGTCACACCAAAGATAGGGCAACAGTTACTACACATCGATAATACCGCTGCTACTACTAGCCAACAGGCAACGCTTGCGCAACCAAGTGGCGCCAGTGAACACAAGAAGAATACAAACAACCACAACCATATCAACTAAACGATACTGTCTGGACTCAAACAGTGGGCAGAAACCTACAACAGAATCAATGCTAGCAGCACCATGGGTCAGGGTTAAATTTGCAAAAATCCTTAAACACGTATTACTTCGTTTCTATCCGAGAAACCGAATATCAGCTTCCATAATTCTAGCTTAAAATTTTCCTAATACCGACATATTTTAGAAAAATGTTTCCTCCCATATTTCTTGGGTAGATCACATAACTAATGAGGAGGTATTGAAGAGAATTGCGGAGGAGTTTGTGGCACAGCTTGACTAGAAAAAGGGATGGGTTGGTAGGACATGTGCTGAGGCCACAAGGGATCACTAATTCAGTACTGGAGGGCAGCGTGGAGGGTAAAAATAGTAGAGGGAGACCAAGAGATGAATACACTAAGCATATTCAGGAGGATGTAGGCTGAAGTACGTACTGGGAGATGAAGAAGCTTGCAAAGGATAGATTAGCATGGAGAGCTGCATCGAACCAGTCTCAGGACTAAAGACCACAACAACATTTCATTTTGTAGCGGAATTTGGAAAAATTCGTCCTTAAATGATACAAACAGTACAAGGTAAAAACCCTCTCCTAACTTGAAGTTTTTATACGTAACGGTTTAGGTTGGGCATGTTGAATACGTCACTCAGTCAGGACATTTCCGTTTAAAAAAAGTATACGTCTGAAAAAAAAGAAAAAAGAAAAAAAAGATACTGTGTAAGTATTTTTACAATCTGTTGACTGGCTAACGAAGCAGTATTTCGACTGAAGACAAGAACGACAGTAACAACTTAGAAAACCTATTGTACTGTATATTACACAGGTACAATGCTCACTCAGTCTGAAACGTTCTACTACAAGTAAAATTTATCACGCCCGGCATGTTCGTTGTTTTGCTATATACTTATTAAAATGTCTAGAAAAGCTTATGGTACAAGAGCAAAGATATTTCATACAGTCATATTTCCAAATCCCCTTACTGCGTAACTGAAAAACGAGAATATATGCAGTTGTTATACTGGATTCTTTGTAACTGCATATGGTCACATGCTCTAATTAGTGATTTTTGTTGTTTGACTATGTTTCTAAACAACTGTAAGACAAATTACAAAAGAAAGCATTGAGGTAACGAAAATATCCAGAAGATTCTGTATACTTATATCAGAGATATCTTTGCACTCGTTGCATCCTCTTTTTCCATGAAAAAGAATTTGTATAGTTTTCCTGTTGATATATAAAAGTGTCTCATGCTGGCTCTTTCTAATTTCAGCTTAAGTGCCGGTTAGCTTCACAGCGTTACCACCACAGCATGCAGTGAATATCGTCCACACCTACGGTAACGGCGATATGCCTCATATCAATTAACAGCGACTTTAACCTATTCATTAATTATCACTGTGTAATTCATTAGCGAAAATAAACAACTGCTAACACACAAGTTTCTGAAATTGTGATTGTGTGCTTCAAGCCTTGTCTCGTTCTTCCCCCAAACTCTGCGTGTTGTTAGATCGTATGAGCCGCGAGTATCGGACCTCGTCCGTGAGGTGAGCGACGTAGTGTATGCAACAAACATTTTTAAAATAATCGCTAGGACACCGGACAGGAACCTGTATCCCGAAGCAACGACGAGTTTGTGGTATGGTAATGTAATATTTGGTGAGGATATGACCAAGAATTCACTGGAAGATCTAGCATAATTATTCTTCTGCAATAAAAAGATTTAATCGCATTCATAAAAGACAAGTACCAGGCTGCAATATGGATGATGAAAAGACACAAACATTTCATGTAAGTTACACTGTATTGCCGTCTAGAATGTAACACATTTCTCGAGTACAACATCTCGAAACTTTTTATCAGTTCTCGGTGCTGTAACCCTTTACAATCTGAAATCCTTTCAATATCCGTCCACAAAAACTCTCTCCGTCATTATTCCAGGAAATTCGAATACAGTCAATCCGCTACTCTAAAAGCACAGAAGTTGATCATTGTAATATTGGTACGTAATTATGCCTAAGATCATATTTACATTAATTACAATTACATCGCTGCTGCCTCACATTCATATTTTACATTATTTACGCACAACTGCCTCTCTCGTAGACTGTAAATGGTTTTTTTAATTATGTTATTGTGACCCAAAATAGATGGAAGTGTCCGCCACTATCATGGATCGTCTTTTTTCTTTGTATCCATCGAGCGTATTATGAACATTGTTTGCGGCATACAAAACGAAAGTACAAAAACTAACATCCTCTTTATTCCATATAGTTTAAAAATACTATTGGATTAAATGTTTGGTTGCTGGAAATAAATTATATGCGTTTTTTAGAACAAAACACTCAGCTTTAGAATGGAATTCGCTTGAAAAAATGCGTACACCCACCCATCCCCCACCTTCGCTCTCTTTCTTTCTCTTTCCCCCTTTGCGCGCCTGTGAGTAAATTAGGGAGAGAGATGGAGAGAGAGAGAGAGAGAGGGAGAGAGAGAGGGGGGGAGACAGAGGAGGGGAGAGAGAGGGGGGAGAGAGGGGGGGAGAGAGGGGGAGAGAGGGGGAGAGGGGGAGAGAGGGGGAGAGATGGGAAGAGAGAGGGAGAGAGGGGGAGAGAGGGGGAGAGAGGGGGAGAGAGGAGGAGGGGGGAGAGGGGGGAGTGGGGCAGGGGGGAGAGGGGAGAGAGGGGGAGAGGGGGGAGAGGGTGAGAGGGGGGAGAGGGGGAGAGGGGGGAGAGGGGGAGAGGGAGAGAGATGGAGAGAGAGGGAGAGAGAGGGAGAGAGAAAGAGAGAGAGAGAGAGATCTGATTGCAGATGACCTCTTTCATTATCTTTCTGACACATTCCATCTACGGTCGAGCCACTTAATTCCTAACTGACACCCAAGAATCATAGTTGGATGCATCCTGCTGTATCACAATTTTGGTATCGACTCTCGCTTCACTGGACCCTTTGAAAAGTAGTATGCCATGTGCTGATGCCTTGGGCTACCTTAAGGTGATAAATCGCTTCCACCGTTTTCGGAGCGTTAGCAAATATCCTGGTCGCCTGGTGGCTCCCCACGTACACACATGGATGCCTACCAAGTAGTTTCGTAGGAAGTAGTTACACTTATACCTTGACTTTTAACTAAAGTATTCCCCATCAAAAAACATAGATTAATATACACTAGAACTATTGTTCTGAATATAATAAAAATATTACATGACTTCGTTACACTAGCCTGATACAAAAAAATTGCATTGTGTATTTCAATTTACGACTACTATGACTGCTCTACAGCTCATTTCTCTATGATGAGTCTCATATATCTCCATTCCCTTGTCCTTCTCTCGTGACTGAAGCTGCAACCTAGGTGTCTCTCGTGAAATAATTACACTTGCCATTACACAAAGAAAACTAGAAGAGATAATTCCTCCAGGTCCTTTAAATAATTGTATATACATATATTTGCCATAAGGCTGTTGATATACTTTCCGGGATGTGAGGTCGTGGTTCAAGAATTTTTTCTGCTCCTTACGTTTCGTCCAGGACTGCGCTGGACTTCCTCAGAGGCGCTGCTCCGCTGAGTCTTGCCGACTGACTGGTCGGGTGTCTGAGAGCGACTTATATATTGTGAGAAAGGGGGGCGTGGTTCAGGTGACACGTGATGAGCAGTGATAATCCATAGCAAAGATAAGGTTGACTATCGATTACCACCTTGTCAAGATAAAAATTGTTAGCAATTTTGTAGAGCAACTGTCCATATATCTCTGAGTTTCATAGCCTCCTCTTTCCTATTAAAATTATTGTGATGTTTATAAATTTCAATAGCTTCTCTGTATAGCAGTGGATAGTAATTTAACGTTGTAGATAAAACTTCGGTATCCGAAAACTTCACTTGGTGGTTTCCTGGTTGAAGAGCATGTTCCGCTACAGCTGATTTTTCTATTTTTCCAAGTCGACCAAGACTTTTATGCTCTTTCAGTAACGTATTTACGCTTCTTTTGGTAGTACCAATATAAACTTTCCCACAGGTACATGGAATTTTATACACACCACATGTCGACAGAGGAGGGCGTTTATCCTTCACAGGTCGTAGTACTTGACTTATTTTCTTTGTTGGTTTAAAGACCGGTGTTATGTCATGTTTTCGTAAAATCTTACCGATCCGATCTCTTACTTTTTTAATAAAAGGGAGAACTACTGTATTTTTCTGTCGTTGTAGTTCATTCTTATCTTTTGGTCTTGTGATCCTTGGACGCAAAATTCTATTTATCTCTTTTATTGAGTAGCCGTTTTTTTCGAAAGCCTGCTTCAGATGTTTCACTTCAGCATCCAAATGTTCAGGTGTACATATCCGTTGCGCTCGATCGACTAGACTTTTTATGACACCTCTTTTTTGTTGTGGATGATGATTAGAATTTTTATGTAAATATCTGTCCGTATGTGTGCCTTCCGAAAAACTTTATATTCCAAGCTTCTATCGGACCGTCTCATAACTAAGACATCCAAGAAAGATATTCTGTTATCCCCTTCTATTTCCATGGTAAACTGTATTTTTGGGTGAATTTTATTTAAATAATCAAAGAAATCGTCCAAGGCCTTTCTGCCATGGTACCAAACCACAAATGTGTCATCTACATATCGATACCAACGAGATGGTTTGTTATTAGCTTTGTCTAGTGCTGATTGTTGAAATCTCTCCATGTAAAGATTGGCAATCGCAGGGCCTAATGGATTACCCATTGCTACTCCATCAAGTTGCTCATAAAATTCATTATCCCACTGGAACTGACTTGATGTGAGACAATGTCTAAAAAAGAACAGTAAATCTTCTGGAAAAATATCCGCTATGAAAATCATAACTTCCTTAACAGGAATCATTGTGAATAAGGACACAATGTCAAAACTTACAAGAATATCTTCAGGGGCCAGAGTTAGTCCCTCTAGTTTTTCAATAAAATGACGCGAGTCTTTTATATATGAGTCCGTTTTTCCAATAAATGGTTGTAAACAAGTTGTTAAATATCTGCTCACCCGGTTGTAATGGGGGAAGCACAGGACCTAGGCCCCACACGATCTCGACGACGGCTCACTGATATGGTCAGCATTGGCGGCAAGCGGGTCTGCTGCGATGTCTGCTAATCCTGGGTTGATGATTGACAGTGGCAGCAGAGAGGACCAGAGCTGGTACTGTCCCCTCACGTCTCCTGCTGGATGGGCCGCCCCTACTGCAACATCTCCTTAATAACGATTAACATGTCGATCACTGAGCTGAGCGCTACGCAGCGACCCAGTACACATATAACTGCAAGTCTAACTGCGAGTGCCTTGTTGCTATTAAAGCTGACGTATTTAAGGCACGCAAGAGCGACATCCTGACGTCATGCTCGTTTGTAATGAACGCATTTGTTATGAAATGCAGTACAGCTGACGCTATAACTCTGTCTTACACTCTACGAAAGTCTCCGTCTAACACAAACCCACGTGCTAAGCACTTCTCTCTCGCCTGCGTGACAATATATTCCGATACATGTGCAATCCTCTTACCTCTTGGCTATCCTACTGCCTCTGGCTCTCGGCATAGGCAACGAAACTTTGACAATATTCCACGTTTCCAACTCTTTACTATTATGCGACACTACAGAGCCACCACAATACTTCATCACACCATATCCTCCCTTTCACTATAACAACAGTTCTCCTTAGCTTAAAAGAAGCACTACAGACATTGACGGCTGATGTATAGAAACCCAGTTGATCGCTGACGTGCCGACAAACTGGGCAGACGAATAAGATCAGAACTACAGGAACACAGGAACATCTGCTGTTAGGTGGCACTACAGGACGCCGAAAGCAACTTAGAAAAATTATGCAAAATGACAAGAGCCAGAAACAGCAACAAATCTGCGTCAAACCATTATGTGGCAAAAATGGACTCTTATATGATTCAGAAAGAAAAGCAGAAGCCATGGTCGACATCCTCGAGTTCCAACTCACAACGTCAGAAACAGACGATCATGGAGCAGATTATCAATAGGAGACGATCATCAGCAACGTGGCCTAAAGTTTACGCGCCCTTTAGCCACTCATCTTCCGCAAATAATTTCAGATGCAGCATGTAGATACATCGAAAAACTTCTCAACAAGAAATCTCCTGGACCTAACTGTACCTCACCCCCACTTAAAACACCTCCCGCCATAAGCAACAGACCTTCTAACAGATATTTTCAACGGGTGTCTCAATCTCTTGCATTTTCGTAAACCCTGGAAAAGAATCAGGGTGATCAATCTCCCAATACCGGCTAAAGACCACCTCCTTGCTGAAAAGTAGCACCCGATTCCCATTCTCAGCTGTACCGATACAATCCTAGAAACGAATTATCCTTTCTCACCACAAGAATTCCCTGGCCGCAAATAACATAATCATCCCCCAACTTTTCCGAGAGAATCACAGTTTAGAACACCAGAAAATGGCACTGATGGAGCACATCTGTGATGCCAGGAAAATTCATCATACCATCTGAACCATTCTTATAGATGTAGAAGCGGCATTCGACAACGAGTGGCACACTGGCCTCATAAATAAGCTTACCCATTACAACTGTCTTCTCCTCGCCGTACACTTGATCCGATCCTTCCTCTGTCACTGCCGTCTATACAAAGACGTAAGGCGCTGCTACAGCCATGTCAGACCAGTAGCTGACCATGAGAGGTGGTGCAGTCATTAGCGCTCTGGACTCGCATTCGGGAGGACTAAGGTTCAAACCCGGGTCCGGACATTCTGATTTAAGTTTTCCGTGATCGCCCTAAATCGCTTCAGGCAAATACCTGGATGGTTCCTTTGAAATTGCATGGCCGACTTCCTCCCATAATCGGATGAGGCCGATGATCTCGCTGTTTGGTCCGCCCCTCCAAATCGGCCTACCAACCAATAGCTGCAGGAGTATCGCAAGACACCACGTTTTCCACTTTGTATTCGTTTCCACAAATGACATTCCCCGACAAATGGGAGTCCATATAGCAATATAAGCTTATGATATGGCATTATGCAGAAGTAGCAACAGCTTAACCACATATCGCAATGAAGCTGCAAGAACATCAAGGCAATATCCACAACTTGCTCCTCCTGTGGAGGACTACCACGAACATAGGCAAGACGCAAGTAATGCCTTTTTTTTTATACATGGTATTCGGAAATTACCGTTAGAAACTTTTAGGTCTTGTAGAGAGGAGTGAGTACACAATATTTTGAATAGGAACCCATCTTTGTAAGCATTATACAACGACGCCAGAGCAATAGGCGCTGGCACATCTACATGTATATGAATACAAGGTGAGTCCGTGATGATGTTAGAAACTTTCAAGGGTGATGGAAAAGGATAAATGTATCAATTTGAGGTATGGATACCTGTCCCAGAAACGAAAGAGTCAAAAGTTTTAAACAAAAACCTCTAAAAGTAGAGTATATGTATCAGAATTGTTTTCCTAAGACTGTGGCACAGGCAATTTCAGATGTGATAGTTTTGACCAAAACAAGAAATAATGTTCAGTAAACGTTGGCTCTAAAATGCATATCTTAAGACCTATGAGAACTTGTTCAATTGAGGAGGTATGTTTACATTAGTGAAGATTAACTAGTGCTCATGGCTCCTCAGGTATCCATTTCAGAACCCATGTTTAGTAGACTTTTTTTTTCTTTTTTTGGTCCATACTTTTTTTTTGTCATCAGTCTACTGACTGGTTCGATGCGGCCCGCCACGAATTCCTCCCCTGTGCTATCCTCTTCATCTCAGAGTAGCACTTGCAACCTACGTCCTCAATTATTTGCTTGACGTATGCCAATCTCTGTCTTCCTCTACAGTTTTTGCCCTCTACAGCTCCCT
This sequence comes from Schistocerca gregaria, assembly GCF_023897955.1. Classification (NCBI taxonomy): domain Eukaryota; kingdom Metazoa; phylum Arthropoda; class Insecta; order Orthoptera; family Acrididae; genus Schistocerca; species Schistocerca gregaria. Next base: position 428,550,699 of record NC_064927.1, read on the forward strand.
CTAGTACCATGGAAGTCATACCCTCATGTCTTAGCAGATGTCCTATCATCCTGCCCCTTCTCCTTATCAGTGTTTTCCACATATTCCTTTCCTCTCCGATTCTGCTCAGAACCTCCTCATTCCTTACCTTATCAGTCCACCTAATTTTCATCATTCGTCTATAGACCACATCTCAAATGCTTCGATTCTCTTCTGTTCCGGTTTTCCCACAGTCCACGTTCCACTACCATAGAATGCTGTACTCCAGACGTACATCCTCAGAAATTTCTTCCTCAAATTAAGGGCGGTATTTGATATTAGTAGACTTCTCTTGGCCAGAAATGCCTTTTTTGCCATAGCGAGTATGCTTTTGATGTCCTCCTTGCTCCGTCCGTCATTGGTTATTTTACTGCTTAGGTAGCAGAATTCCTTAACTTCATTGACTTCGTGACCATTAATCTTGATGTTAAGTTTCTCGGTGTTCTGATTTCTACTACTTCTCATTACCTTCGTCTTTCTCCGACTTACTCTCAAACCATACTGTGTACTCATTAGACTGTTCATTCCGTTCAGCACATCATTTAAGTCTTCTTCACTTTCACTCAGGATAGCAATGTCATCAGCGAATCGTATCATTGATATACTTTCACCTTGTATTTTAATTCCACTCCTGAAGCTTTCTTTTATTTTCATCATTGCTTCCTCGATGTACAGACTGAAGAGTAGGGGCGAAAGGCTACAGCCTTGTCTTACACCCTTCTTAATACGAGCACTTTGTTCTTGATCGCCCACTCTTATTATTCCCTCTTGGTTGTTGTACATATTGTGTATGACCCGTCTCTCCATATAGTTTACCCCAACTTTTTTCAGATTCTCGAACAGCTTGCACCATTTTATATTGTCGAACACTTTTTCCAGGTTGACAAATACTATGAACGTGTCTTGATTTATCTTCAGCCTGGCTTCCATTATTAGCCGTAACGTCAGAATTGCCTCTCTCGTGCCTTTACTTTTCCTAAAGCCAAACTGATCGTCATCTAGCGCATTCTCAATTTTCTTTTCCGTTCTTCTGTATATTATTCTTGTAAGCAGCTTCGATGCATGAGCTGTTAAGCTGATTGTGCGATAATTCTCGCACTTGTCAGCTCTTTCCGTCTTCGGAATTGTGTGGATGATGCTTTTCCGAAAGTCAGATGGTATGTCGCCAGACTCATATATTCTACACACCAACGTGAATAGTCGTTTTGTTGCCACTTCCCCTAAGGATTTTAAAAATTCTGATGGAATGTTATCTATCCCTTCTGCCTTATTTGACCGTAAGTCCTCCAAAGCTCTTTTAAATTCCGATTCTAATACTGGATCCCCTATCTCTTCTAAATCGATCCTGTTTCTTCTTCTATCGCATCAGACAAATCTTTACCCTCATAGAGGCTTTCAATGAATTCTTTCCACATATCTGCTCTCTCCTCTGCATTTAACAGTGGAATTCCCGTTGCACTCTTAATGTTACCACCGTTGCTTTTAATGTCACCAAAGGTTGTTTTGACTTTTCTGTATGCTGAGTCTGTCCTTCCGACAATCATATCTTTTTCGATGTCTTCACATTTTTCCTACAGCCATTTCGTCTTAGCTTCCCTGCAGTTCCTATTTATTTCATTCCTCAGCGACTTGTATTTCTGTATTCCCGATTTTCCCGGAACATGTTTGTACTTCCTCCTTTCATCAATCAACTGAAGTATTTCTTCTGTTACCCATGGTTTCTTTGCAGCTTCCTTCTTTGTACCTATGTTTTCCTTCCTAACTTCTGTGATGGCCCTTTAGAGATGTCCATTCCTCTTCAACTGTGCTGCCTACTACGCTATTCCTTATTGCTGTATCTATAGCGTTAGAGAACTTGAAAAGTATCTCGTCATTCCTTAGAACTTCCGTATCCCACTTCTTTGCGTATTGATTCTTCCTGAGTAATATCTTGAACTTCAGCCTACTCTTCATCACTACTATATGGTGATCTGAGTCTATATCTGCTCCTGGGTACGCCTTAAAATCCAGTATCTGATTTCGGAATCTCTGTCTGCCCATGATGTAATCTAATTGAAATCTTCCCGTATCTCCCGGCCTTCTCCAAGTATAGCTCCTCCTCTTGTGATTCTTGAACAGGGTATTCGCTATTACTAGCTGAACCATGTTACAGAACTCATTTAGTCTTTCTCCTCTTTCATTCCTTGTCCCAAGCCCATATTCTCCTGTGACCTTTTCTTCTACTCCTTCCCCTACAACTGCATTCCAGTCGCCCATGCCTATTAGATTTTCGTCCTCTTTACATATTCATTACCCTTTCAATATCCTCATACACTTTCTCTATGTGTTCATCTTCAGCTTGCGACAAGGCATGTATACCTGAACTATCGTTGTCGGTGTTGGTCTGCTGTCGATTCTGATTAGAACAACCCGGTCACTGAACTGTTCACAATAACACACCCTCTGCCCTACCTTCCTATTCATAACGAATCCTACACCTGTTATACCATTTTCTGCTGCTGTTGATATTACCCGATACTCATCTGACCAGATATCCTTGTCTTCCTTCCACTTCACTTCACTTCACTGACCCCCACCATATCTAAGGGTAATCCTATTTACTTATTAAAAAATTTCTCAAAATGTGAAACTAATTATAAACTGAATTAGCATACAATGGAAAAGCAGCATCAGATATCTCGGAATAATCCTTGACTCGAGAGTGACATTAAAGAAACATGTCGGACATATCAGTAACAAGGGTCTGTGCCTAATATGCCAATTATACACGCTCATAAAAGGAACGTGGAACATCCCCTTAGAAAAATGTAAGAATGACAGTGCTGAAAATCTCTTACGTTATTTGATTTTCAAACAGTTGAGCAAAACCGAACGTACTCAGACAGTTCTCTCTTTACTTATTCTGATCATCACTAAACTGACACACAGTATTTTTTCAGCGGAACGCAGTCTGACTTTCAATAATCACTACAAAAGAATGGCTCTGACTAACTATAAAATATGTCTTTCATGAATCACTTACTTCACAGAAATCTTCGTTACTCGAACTACTGCAATACAGCGAGCGCCAATACTGCCAGCTAAATAAAAGATTCTGACTTTTGAAGGCACTAACTACTGATAGGCATAGTTAGCAAATGAAAGAAGATTTTGATAGAGAACATAATTTTTTTTACTTTAATAGGGTTCAGAAGTTATATATATATATCAGTTCATGACATCCAGTCTTACAAATTTCCTCCTTCTGAAGGACATACGTCCTGATCGTTCACTCTCAAAACTCTGGCATATCTCTCTCTACAGCCACCACTGCTGGCGCCTCACCTCCAAGTGCATAACTGTACGCGCTGTTCACATCCAAACGCCGAGCGCTACAATTGCGAATATTACAACAATGCCAACCAGCCACAGACTGACAGACTGCACACATCATAGTCAGTGGTCTTCATACAGAGCGTTCCGTGGCGTTACGAACATAAGGACCTAAACAGCCTACTTACAAACGGATTACCTCTAAAAACAAAACCCAAACTATTCATAACTCTGATTGTGAGCTATTGCAGCTGACACTAATGTAAACAAGGTTCAGGCCTTACAAAATAGATTTGTTAGAACAGCAGTCGACTCTCCTCGCTTCCTTACATACACACATATTTACAAATCATCTAAGAAAAGCAGACGCCTTTCACAGTAGAACACAAGCCTCTCCTCGTGTCGTAACACAATTCTTTGGAACAATCCTTCCTGATTCCAAATCCAGATTCCTCGCATAATCTTGAGTACTAACTTCCAATCATAAAGCACCAACATCAAATCACCAAACCACCTTTATCGAGCTTATTCATCCCTTATCCTAAAATCCGGATACTGAGACACAAGGAAAGGGACAAACTCCCAGGCCTTGAAAGACAGGGGTCTTGCAAGCTCTGGCCACTAGAGAGGAGCATAGACCCCCATCCCTAGTTACGTTTAACTTGGTTAACTAATGAAATTCCTCCTGGCAGTTTACTAACAAAAAAGTCGTTCCTCACTCTTCCTATGTCTGCCTTCAGCCAGTAAGGGAGCTTTCTTTCAGCACTGTCATGCTCTCAGTCACTCTGGGAAAAGAGTTGCATGTGATCCAAAATCCTTCCTTATAGACAAAGTGTTTTTGTAACAGCTGCACATTCAAAAGTGAGAGACGAAGAGCTTTCTTTTCACCTGCCAAATATCGCCTTCGAGCGTCCGTCCCAAAACTTTACATAGCAGACAATAACACTTTCTGCTAAGTCCCTCTCGTCACTCTACCTCATAAAGCATTTTTACAAGTGGTCGAAATAGGAATCTCACACCCCGTTACCGGGATTCGTCTGGAGGCGCTACAGGACGTCAGAGAAAGCCCTGCCGGCTGCTAGCCACTGTGTTACCGCCACCGAGCGCGGTTCCTTCTCTGAGGGAGCACAACAGAGCACCCGGCCGTCCTAGTGTTCGATTCGCTGGTCGTGTCCTCTAGTATACTTCCAAAGCGTTTCTTTACCTAGCAATACCATGTCAATCCTTTTTTATACTACTACAACTAAAGATCACTCGTACTTGTAAGAAAAATTAATGATGGGCCTTTAATTTTGTAAGTAGGCAGTTTAGGTTTTTATGATGATTTAGCTGCGAGGGGTTAGCCGTGCGTTCTAAGGCGCTGGTCCCGGCGGAGGTTCGAGTCCTCCCTCGGGCATGGGTATGTGTGTTTGTCCTAAGGATAACTTAGGTTAACCGGCCATATTCGTATTTTGAAAAGCAGGCAATGTGTCTTGACTTATTTGAGAAAAAGGGCAGGACGCAAAACCTGGATCTGCGGTATTTTGTCCTGTCATTTCGGATTCCTGAGGTGAGCTGTTGCCGACCGATCGATCGCCAATGCTTCCCTGTTCACTAATTGTTTCACTGTCCACACCATTATTTATAGCCTGTTCCATTTTCCTATGCACAGTTACCAAATTACGATTCTGAATATTTGTTAATTCATTAAACGGTGGCGCTAACACACTACTCTCGTCTTCACTGTAATTTCTTAATTTACTTTGGAGCCTAGTGTTACGTTTTTCACACGCCATAATTATCACATATTTCACACAATAACAAGAAAAGCACAATTTGAAGAGCAAAAACAAGAAAACACATAAGCGTAGCACTGACAATAATATCTTGTTAATTGCAAGCGCCGGCCGCTATGGCCGAGCGCTTCTAGGCACTTCAGTTTGGAACCACTCGACCGCTACGGTCGCAGGTTCGAATCCTGCCTCGGACATGGATGTGTGTGATGTCCTTAGGTTTAAGTAGTTCTAAGTTCTAGGGGACTGATGACCTTAGATGTTGGGTCCCGTTGGGTTCAGAGCCATTTCAATTGCAAGCGCAGCTGCGAAATACTTGGTGCAAATCTACATGCATGCCACAACTGTTTTACTGTACAATGAAAAACTACAACTACAGTGGAAATTCTCTCTATAATTAGGCGCTAGCAATAAACAATAGCTACACTAATTACACCAACTACAAGAAAAAAATCAGCAGATTCCAGTGAGGTATCCTCGGCTAAGGGTCTACATATGTAACGTCCCCTTTGAAAAGATTATAAATGACTGTGCTTGAACTGACATGCAATAGTTTTAGTGCAACGCAATCTGACCTTCAAAAATCCCTACAAAAGACTGGCCCTGACTAACAATAATCTATACCTTTCATGAGTCAATTACCTCACAAAAATCTTCGTTACTCAAACTATTGCAATACAGAGTGCGCCAATACCGAAAGCTGAATAAAAGATTCTAACTATTGAAGGCACTAGCTACTGATAGGCATAGTTAGCAAATGAAAGATTTTGATAGAGAACAAACAATGTATTTACCTTAATAGTATTCAAAAGTCCTAATATATATCAGTTCATGATATCCAGTATTACAAATTTACTCTTTCTGACGGACACACTTCCAGATCGTCTTCCCTTAAAATTCTGCCATTTCTCTCCCCACATCCACCACTGCTGGTGGCTCATTTCCAACTGCGAAACGGTATGCGCTGTTCACATCCAACTCCCCAGCACTACATAATATTTCAACAATGTCAACCAGCCACAGCACAGTCAGTGATTTTCGTACAGAGCGCTACGTGGTGTAGCATGGAGGCTTAATTAAATAGAATGCAAATAATTTTAATTTTAGTCGCTGTTTGTCCGATGACGCAGTCTCGTAACCGGTTGGCCCTGAATAATATTAGTACGCAATCTGACTGCATAGAATAACAACAAAGAATGAAAGGAAATTTCCGTTAACTCAATTAATTAATTAAGTCTCCAGCAACTATAAAAGCTACGAAACAATAAAGTACAAATGTAACTGTTCTGTGTGTGGAAGTGTGATTCAACATACACATCTGGTGCGGTTCTACTTCAATAAGACAAGATATTTGAAACAAGATTTACACTGAAGTAACTAAAAAAACTAGAAATACTATAATTGCATATAGAAACCAGAATTACAGTCTACCACAAGAACACAAGCCAGATGCTTTGTTGACTGAATCTGTGACCAAGAGGCATGAGACATGTGAAATAAAAAATTTTCTTTACCTTTATATATATTGACGAAAAATACACTCTGATCATTACAACATCCCCAATCCAACATCTGGTGTCTTACCCAACAGAACAACTGCACACGACATGGTCACAATTAGTACTCTAACTACGGCTACCTCAGAACTACTACTGCCCTCAGCAACTTCTCAGCTGCAACTGCCAGTGGAGGCGGCTGAATAATACTCTTTGGCGCAATCTCTGGCGCTGTGAGCCAGTGTAGCCACCTTTCATATGTCCCTCCTCCACAAGCTAGAAATTGATAGTATTTTTGCCAGCATTGGTGGTGAAAATACCACCAAATTCGTCCAAAAAATACAGACAAAAATAAAACATAAAATTAAGTAAATAAATAAATTTTAGCTTTGCGCTGATCCTTCAGTAACTTAATATATAAAATATAGTAAGGAATACAAATGCTTCGATAAATATGATTTTACATAATAGTTTACACAAGTATCATGTGGTTAAACAATTCAAACAATAGCGTCAGCAATGACGAATAGGTGCAAGTAAGAGTCTCTTAAATTTCATAAACAGTTAACACACAAAAAATCAGTTTATACAAATATTCACATAAAATCCTTTCAGTAGTTCAATAAACAAGTAGCACTCCTCAGAGTAGTTGACAATTCCAACAGTATCACCAAGCAATGGTCAACAGGTGCAAATAGCAGTCTCATAACATTTCATCAGCAGTATTTAAACAGCTCCAACAATGGCACCCAGAAATGGCGAGCAGGCGCAGACAACATCAAGTGACATCATTCAGTAGAAGCAGTTCCATCTGTGGCACCCAGCAATGTTGAACAGGTGCAAACAGCAACAAGTTGTATTATCTCAGTAGAAGCAGCTCCATCAGTGGCATCCAGCAATGTTGAGCAGGTGCAGACACCAACAAATGACATCATCTCAGTAGAAGCAGTTCCATCAGTGGCACCCAGCAATGTTGAGAGGTGCAGACCCAAACTAGTGACATAACCTCAGTAGAAGCAGTTCCATCAGTGGCACCCAGCAATGTTGAGCAGGTGCAGACAACAACAAGTAACATTATTTCAGTAGAGCAATTGCATCAGTGTCACCCAGCAATGTTGAGCAGGTGTAGACAGCAACAAGTGACATCATCTCAGTAGTAGCAGTTCCATCAGTGGTATCCAGCAATGTTGAACAGGAGCAGATAGCAACAAGTGACATCATTTCAGTAGAAGCAATTCCATCAGTGGCATCCAGGAATGTTGAACAAGTGCAAGTAACAGTCCATAATACTCACTATCACTAATTAGACAGTTCATCAGCGTTCATCAGCAGAAATTAAGCATTTCCAAGTGGCACCTGTCATGTTGAACAAGTGCAGGTAACAGTCCATAACACTCTATCACTAATCAGACAGTTACTCAGAGTTTATCAGCAGAAATTAAACATCTCCAAGTGGCACCCATCGATGTTGAACAGGTGCAAGCACGAACAACAGTTTGAATGCACACACAATTGCTTTTACAAAATTATTGTCAATGCTCTTACACTAAACATACAAATTATAGCAAACACACAAATGATATCAGATAATTGTAATATTAACTATTACAATACACAAATAACAGTATACCTATAATATTTATAGGTGTCAGTGCAGGCCACAACAAACAAGTAAAATAATATTTATGAAATAGGTTGGTACCAATTATTTGGGATTAGGAAAGGAAAATACACAAAACACACTCACTCATCTCTCATCCACATTTAAGTACTACTGTGTAATTGAATAGTGTTAACTGTGTAAATGCAATTCTGTCAAAATTTGGTGTTCAGCAATTGTATCAAGTAGTAGTGGTACAGTGTATAACAGTCAATAATAGTTAGTCAACATCATAGTCATCATGTCAAGACCAATGTTTGCCAAGCCAACTTTTTCTGAACAACTGTCAGTGTGCCATGATACGCAAATACTTCCTTTCTCCAATAAAAAAGTATATACTGCTTATTGATTTAACAAAGTATGTGTGTGTGGACAATCTTGTAGTGTTCTAGTCTGCCATCTTCATCCTCCTTGTTCCATATAAACCAACAAAAAAATATGCTCCTCACTTACTTTACCTCTTATCCACCAAAACTCCAATAATCGTCAGCATCACATAATCTTAATACCTCAATAATACCTCTTATGTCGATACATATAAACCTTATTATCAATATCATTTACCTTACATCTTATCCACCAAAACTCCAATAATCATCAACTTCACACAATCTCAATTCCTCAAAAATACCTCTTCAATATGTCGATACACATAAACCTTATCGCCAATATCATTTCACTTCCATAACAACTCTTTCCTCTAGTCAGTCTCCTCGAACAAGTACAGATAAAATCCTAGTGCAAACTTCAATTCATCATCCCATACAATCCAAAGACATAATGTCCACACACAACCTCTGTGAATCCATCTGACCCAAATCTTCTACTCATTATGAATTATAAAATACATTTTGGTTACCTTGTCCATCATTAAATAAAAGAAATGCATACATGACCACTAGCAGCCTTTAGTTTGAATAACTCTCAGCAACTACGAGTATAGAGTATGAATGATCTTAATATTTCACGGTGTGTATACCACTTCAAGAATCATGGAAAAACAGAAGCAAACAGGTGGAGTATTTCTTGTGTCAAGTGTCACTTGCTATTTCAATTGCTCACGAAGAATGCAGTATAATAACTGTCAATGGTCTAAACCTAGTGTCCGTATGTCATGTCGTTAGCTTCCTTCCTATTAGCATAAATTTATACAGCTTCCATGAAACCTCCAGCTCATGTGACTTCAATGAAATTTCTTGTACCAATGTCGTTCGTAGAATTATAGCAGTTCATTTTCTTATCTTAAAATATAAAGCACTGAGCATAAGCAAAACATGCAATAGCGAGTAAATATACTAGTAGAGAACAGAATGTCAACAAGTGGATCTATCACGATCCCTATAACGAGGCTCTGCCAAGCGAACAATCTATAATCAATACCATGGTGTGACCCAAACTCCATGTTCGTACACCATATACCAGCATTCTATATACCAAATTAAAGAGTAGTTATGACAACAAACAGAAATGTGTAAATATGCAATCCATACGCAAAGCAGCAAATATATATCTTACATAATAAACAGGTCATTAGCATCATATCAGCATAAGCAAATAAATGTTCATATGTAATCTTATTAAGTAAACATGAAGGCGCAAGCAGATAAATCACAAAGTATAACACACATACATAACCATATCAGCACAACTAATCAGGTGACAATTATAATTTAAATAAGCACAGCAGGCACATAATAAGAAAATATGATATCAGTGAAAAAGCATAGTAGCCAAGCGATGCATAATATACATAATTAACAACCCTGTTCATTAATCAATCATTGCCAAAATCAGTTAACACAAAGAATAAATCACGTAATCGTGAGCAGCAAATTACTTCTAAAGTACGTACCTAAGTGCAAATATGTTACCTGTAAAATAAACTCAATTAATATTTACATTTATAGTTTATTAATTTCTTCTTCGGAATTACATTCTTCCAGAAATTTTCTTGGTAGCAAGTCCTCTTAACGTCGGACACACACAGAATTTACCTGCAGTTCTTAAATATTTTATACAACTGTATCCTGAAAAATACTGAACGTTAATAACATAATTTCTCAAGTAACTATAGCTTTACACTGAATTGAATCAGAGAAATTAGACTGTGTATTTGTTTACGGCTGTCAGTGTATTCGCACTGAGCGCTCGATCAACTGTAGGTACACGTGACGTAAGAAGTAATTGTTTGCGGTCAACGACTGCCTTGTGCGGCGTGCAGACATGACTGTTGCTTTCAGTATGTGCCGCCACCGGAACACAGCGCGGTATCCTTGTATTCTCTGCGTGTTTACGTATAACTGTTAGTTTCTCAAAAGTGTGTCATTCCACAAAAATTTTAACGTTCGATGTATGATGTATTCCCTTAGAGCGCCGCGATTTAAGAGTTTCTACTTCGACAGTGTTATCATGAATAATTTTGCGAACCCTATATGGACTGTTATAAAGCAGAAAAAAATTTCGACACAAGCCTTTTCCTTTGTGAGACAAACGATGAGACTTAATTAACACCTTTTGATCAACTGTCAAGATTTTTAAACGACCAGGACGGTTAGCCGATTTCTCTCTTCTAGCAGCCGCAGATGCAATATTTTATAGAGCCAGGTTGACAACTTCAGAATGCCGCAGTTTCCGTGAAGGCCGAAAAGGAAAGATTTCAGAAATGCGATTTTCGGTGCTTTATTTTTTAATATCAATATAAACGGTAAAGAAGTTGAATCATTAGGGAGTTCATTGAGAATGTTTTGAAAAATATGAGGATACTGATCCCACGTTCTATGATTCTGATGACAATAAAGTCGACACAATTTTTTGATTTCCTTCATCCATCTCTCTAAGGCGTTGGACTGAGGGTGAAAAAGTGAAATGAAAATTGGTTTGATCTTACGACGCCGTAGAGTGCGAAGCCAAATTTTAGAGCGAAACTGTGATCCATTATCTGATATAGCTTTATCAACATGACCCACTTCTTGAAGAAAATGTTTGATGAAAGCATTAGATACTGAACGAGCTGTTGCTTTGCGTAAATGTGTAAAACACACATATTTTGATGACAATTCCACTGCTACCAAAATGTACGCAAAACCATTAGAAGAACGAACCACTGAACCGAACAAATCGACTGCAGCCATATCCTTTAATTTCGCTGGAATGATAGGAAACAACGGTGCTCTGTGAGAACCAGTTGGTGGCTTAGCCTTTTGATATAATTTGCATTTGGCAACAACAGATCGAATACTTTTTTCCATATTACTGAACTAGTAGGAACAGCATAATTACGAATAGCGTCTAGGTTCTCTGGATCAGGAAGAATACCTTTTTTAGAAATAATATGACCAAGACATTTCACCTGACAACGACCAAGTTCAGATTTTTCCAAGTTCACTGTTATGCCAACTCTTGCAAAAAAACCTAAGAATGAATCCAAAATTTTAGTGTGCTCACTCCAGGAACGTTTAGCAATTAGAATATCGTCAACATATAAAGTAATATTGTCACGAAGATAGACAGGTAAAATTTTATTTAAACTACGAATGAATGCTGCTGAAGATGCAGTAAGTCCAAACGGTAATTTCCGAAATCACTTTTGGGTAAATAGTCATATCCGGTTATTCTTTACCGACTCTCTAGACAGATTGATAGTTGAAGAGTTGTTTTGAGAGATACAAAGAATAGTAAAAGAGTAGGCAGCGGTGCAGAAAACTAAAACGGAAATAGCACCACTACAGCTCGGGGCCCTGTGCACGCTACGGCACATATTCACTTAGTGTAGCGAATCCCCTGAGGACTTAAATAGCCGCACATAAATTCCAGTTTGTGACTCTGTGACCAATTTCGTGGAAGCGCGTATATAAATTGGTCTAACCATGAACATGGATGTATGTCATTCTTAGAATTGCGAAAGATCTTAAATTTCCGAACAGTTAAGAAGTGTTTATAGTCAAAGTTTTCGCCTCGTGGCGACAAAGACCTACCGCGTCTGTCCCCGTCCCTATGTCGATTATTGTCAAGTTCGCGCGCCTGGCGCTCTCTTGTTGCTTCTCGTAAATGAAATAAATTATTTTCTTCAAAGCCCTCTGCTATCTGTGATTCTACATTTCTTCTGCTGTCTTTTCCTTCGATTTCGCTTGCAATTTGTTTGACTTGCTTTAATTGTTCCTATTTGTGATCCCACTGTTTGTAATTCAGATCCTAACTGTGATCCCAGTGAGTGTAACCGTGTTTTCATTATTCCCATAACAGTTTCTAACTGTGTTGCCTAAGTTCCTATCTCTGTTTTAAATTCAGATCGTAAATGTGATCCCACTGTTTTTAATTCAGATCCCAAACTAAATATTGCACTCATCAATAGCTCCATATTAACTGGTTCGAAATTCTTTTCGACCCTAAATTTTCCCGTAAAACCAACTTCCTTCGTCATAGCTGTAAAGCTATATGAATTCGATACTATTTCAGAATCTTTTATCGTTAATCTCGTATTCTGTGAATTTTTTGATTGAGAAAAATTTTGAAAAGGTTCCGGACTATTTTCCCGACTTATTAAATTGTTTTCTACTTCATTATTTATCATACTGTTCTCTTGTGTTGGCGAGTTCGCCATGTTAACAATTTCGTCATTCTCAGTATCCATCATTTTTGCCTTTTTCATCGATCGCGTAATCATTTAGGAAACATACAAAACTCGTCACAATACGAAAATTACACAGAATATAACACTTTATCACCAACAATACCATTCACACGAAATGCTTCCCGACAAACACGCCTAACGAACAATTAAAATCATCATATTTGCACAAAATTGTCAAACCCGTATACAAACATCAAAAATTAAATTCTGCCAAAATACCATTAAAAGAATGACAAGGCAACTACAAATGTTCAGTTATCAAATCTACACATGCAATATAGACAACAACTACTAATCTACAAATTACTACAACAATACTACTGTCTGCTATTTTTACTATCAAAAGAATTCCAAGGGACGATCCGAAGCAGCGGTCGCCACTTGCAAGGGGGCTTAATTAAATAGAATGAAAATAATTTTAAGTTTAGTCGCTGTTTGTCCGATTACGCAGTCTCGTAACCGGTTGGCCCTGAATAATATTACTACGCAGTCTTACTGCATAGAATAAAAACAAAGAATGAAAGGAAATTTCCGTTAACACAATTAATTAATTAAGTCCCCAGCAACTATAAAAGCTACGAAACAACAAAGTACAAATGTAACTGTTCTGTGTGTGGAAGTGTGATTCAACGTACACATCTGGCACGGTTCTACCTCAGTAAGACAAGATATTTTAAACACGATTTACACTGAAGTAATTTAAAAAAACTAGAAATACTATAATTGCGTACAGAAACCAGAATTACAGTCTAACACAAGAACACGAGCCAGATGCTTTGTTGACTGAACCTGTGACCAAGAGGCATAAGACATTTGAAATAGAAAACTTCCTTTATCTTCATATATATTGACGTAAAATACACTCTGATCATTACAACATCCCCAATCCAACAACATCTGGTGTCTTGCCCAACAGAACAACTGCACACGACATGGTCACAATTAGTACTCTAACTACGGCTACCTCAGAACTACTACTGCCCTCAGCAACTTCGCAGCTGCAACTGCCAGTGGAGGCGGCTGAATAATGCTCTTTGGCGCAATCTCTGGCGCTGTGACTCAATGTAGCCACCTTTCAGTGTTACCAACATAAAAACCTAAGCAGCCTATTTACAATCTGAATATGGTGAATCTGCGTATGCTACAGGTCCGATCCGTAAAATGGTCCCTTAACAACTGCCTCAGACAGTGTGGATATCAGATGACATTTTGATTGCCACGGAATCTTGGCATGAACGTTGCGAGTTGTGGAGGATGTGCTCTTGCTCTTAAGAAAGGGATGAACGACCTTCAAACTCTCTTATTGTGTTTGAGCGGAAATTGACTCTGATCCAAAACTACGATGGTAAGTCCACTGTTTCAGAAACAACGAAACAAACATTCTAAATTTGAACAGATTTTTTACAGCAGCTTGAAATTTAGCGCTGACTTCAATGTGAGAAGCTTGTAACAGTTTCCACAACAAAAATTTGTCACGAAACCTGGCAGAAAATACAAAGAGATTCTATTCATATGTGAAGTATGTTAGCCGTAAGAAACTGTAAGTAGGATGTTTAGGTTTTTATGTTGGTAACGCCACGTAGCGATCTGTATGAAAATCACTGGCTGTGCTATGTGGAGTCTGTGTCTGGTTTGTATTGTTGTTTGCTATTGTAGTGCTGTGCAGTTGGAGGTGAGCCGCCAGCAGTGGTCGATGTGGGGAGAAAGATGGCGGAATTTTGAGAGCAGATGATCTGGACGTGTGTCTGTCAGAGGCAGTAAATTTGTAATATTAACTTATTATATATATATATATATATATATATATATATATATATATATATATATATATATATATATATATATGATGACTTTGAACATTATTAAGGTAAATACACTGTTCGTTCTCTATCAAAATCTCTCATTTGCTAACTATGTCTATCAGTAGTTAGTGCCTTCAGAAGTTTGAATCTTTTATTTAGCTGGCAGTAGTGGCGCTCGCTGTGTTGCAGTAGTTCGAGTAACAATTGTTTTTGTGAGGTAAGTGATTTTTGAAACGTATAGGTTAATGTTAGTCAGGGCCATTCTTGTGTAGTGATTATTGAAAGTTTAACTGCATTGCGCTAAAAATACTGTGTGTCAGTTTAGTGTTGATGAGAATAGGTAAAGGGCGAAACGTCTGAGTATGTTCAGTTCTGCTCAGCTGTTTGAAAATCAAACAATGTAAGAGGTTTATCAGCAGATTAATTCATTAATTTTTCTAAGGAGACTTTTCAAAACAATCAATGCCTTCCCTGCGCGATAGCAATGGAGATACTATCGAAGACAATGCTGCCAAAGCAGAGTTGTTAAACACAGCCTTCCGAAATGCTTTCACAAAACAAGATGAGGTAAATATTCAGAATTCGGATAAAGAACAGCTGCCAACATGAGTAACGTAGTAGTAAATATCCTCGGAGTAGTGAAGCAACTTAAATCACCTAATAACAGCAAGTCTTCTCGTACAGACTGTATACTAATTAGGTTTCTTACATAGTATGCTGATGCTTTAGCTCCATACTTAACAATCATATACAATCGTTCGCTCGACGAAAGCTGCATACCCAAAGACTGGAAAGTTGCATAAGTCACACCAATTTTCAAGAAAGGTAGTAGGAGCAATCCACTTGATTACAGGCGCATATCGTTAACGTCGATATGCAGTAGGATTATGGAACATATATTGTATTCGAACATTCTGAATTACCTCGAAGAAAACGGTATATTGACACACAGTCAACATGGGTTTAGAAAACATCGTTCTTGTGAAACACCACTAGCTCTTTATTCGCATGAAGTGTTGAGTGCTGTTGACAAGGGATATCAGATGATTCCCTATTTCCGGATTTCCAGAAGGCTTTTGACACTGTACCACACAAATGGCTTATTGTGAAACAGCGTGCTTATGGAATATCGTGTCAGTTACGAGTGTGGATATTTGACTTTCTGTCAGAGAGGTCACAATTCGTAGTAATTGACGGAAAGTCATTGAGTAAAACAGAAGTGATTTCCCCAAGGCAGTGTTACAGGAGCCTTGCTGTTCCTTATCTACACTCCTGGAAATGGAAAAAAGAACACATTGACACCGGTGTGTCAGTCCCACCATACTTGCTCCGGGCACTGCGAGAGGGCTGTACAAGCAATGATCACACGCACGGCACAGCGGACACACCAGGAACCGCGGTGTTGGCCGTCGAATGACGCTAGCTGCGCAGCATTTGTGCACCGCCGCCGTCAGTGTCAGCCAGTTTGACGTGGCATACGGAGCTCCATCGCAGTCTTTAACACTGGTAGCATGCCGCGACAGCGTGGACGTGAACCGTATGTGCAGTTGACGGACTTTGAGCGAGGGCGTATAGTGGGCATGCGGGAGGCCGGGTGGACGTACCGCCGAATTGCTCAACATGTGGGGCGTGAGGTCTCCACAGTACATCGATGTTGTCGCCAGTGGTCGGCGGAAGGTGCACGTGCCCGTCGACATGGGACCGGACCGCAGCGACGCACGGATGCACGCCAAGACCGTAGGATCCTACGCAGTGCCTTAGGGGACCGCACCGCCACTTCCCAGCAAATTAGGGACACTGTTGCTCCTGGGGTACCGGCGAGGACTATTCGCAACCGTCTCCATGAAACTGGGCTACGGTCCCGCACACCGTTAGGCCGTCTTCCGCTCACGCCCCAACATCGTGCAGCCCGCCTCCAGTGGTGTCGCGACAGGCGTGAATGGAGGGACGAATGGAGACGTGTCGTCTTCAGCGATGAGAGTCGCTTCTGCCTTGGTGCCAATGATGGTCGTATGCGTGTTTGGCGCCGTGGAGATGAGCGCCACAATGAGGACTGCATACGACCGAGGCACACAGGGCCAACACCCGGCATCACGGTGTGGGGAGCGATTTCCTACACTGGCCGTACACCTCTGGTGATCGTCGAGGGGACACTGAATAGTGCACGGTACATCCAAACCGTCATCGAACCCATCGTTCTACCATTCCTAGACCGGCAAGGAAAATTGCTGTTTCAACAGGACAATGCACGTCCGCATGTATCCCGTGTCACCCAACGTGCTCTAGAAGGTGTAAGTCAACTACCCTGGCCAGCAAGATCTCCGGATCTGTCCCCATTGAGCATGTTTGGGACTGGATGAAGCGTTTTCTCACGCGGTCTGCACGTCCAGCACGAACGCTGGTCCAACTGAGGCGCCAGGTGGAAATGGCATGGCAAGCCGTTCCACAGGACTACATCCAGCATCTCTACGATCGTCTCCATGGGAGAATAGCAGCCTGCATTGCTGCAAAAGGTGGATATACACTGTACTAGTGCCGACATTGTGCCTGCTCTGTTGACTGTGTCTATGTGCCTGTGGTTCTGTCAGTGTGATCATGTGATGTATCTGACCCCAGGAATGTGTCAATAACGTTTCCCCTTCCTGGGACAATGAATTCACGGTGTTCTTATTTCAATTTCCCGGAGTGTATATAATTTGAGAGACTGTCTGAGAAGCCGTTTTAGGTTGTTTGCTGATTACTCTGTTTCTCGACGAATAAAGTCATCATAAGATCAAAACAAATTTCAAAATGATTTAGAAAAGATATCAGAATGGTGCGAAAATTGGCTGTTGACCCTAAGTAATGAAAAGTCTGAGGTCATCCACATGAGTGTTAAAAGGAATTTGTTAAACTTGGGTTACATAATAAATCAGTCAAATATGAGGGCCGTAAATTCAACTAAATACCTAGGAATTAACATTACAATCAACTTAAATTGGAAGAAAAACATAGAAAATGTGTGTGTGGGGGGGGGGGGGGGGAGGCTAATCAATGACTGCGTTTTATTGGCAGGACAGTTAAAAAATGTTACAGATATATTAAGGAAAGTACCTACACTACGCTTGTCCGTCCTTTTTTAGAATACTGCTGCGTGGTGTGGGATCCTTACCAGTTAGGACTGACAGAGTACATCGAAAAAGTTCAAAGAAGGGCAGCACGTTTTGTATTATAGCGAAATACTAGAGAGAGTGTCAGTGAAATGATGCAGGATTTGGGCTGGACATCATTAAAGGAAATGCGTTTATTGTTGCGACGGAATCTTCTCACGAAATTCTTATCACCAACTTTCTGCTCCTAATGCGAAAAGAGTTTGTTCATACCGACCTTCATAGGGAGAAAGGATAACCACGATAAAATAAGGGAAATCAGAGCTCGTACGGAAAGATATAGATGTTTGTTCTTTCCGCGCGCTATACTAGATTGGAATAATAGAAAGTTGTGAAGGTGGTTAGATGGACCCTATGCCAGGCACTTAAATGTGATTTACTGAGTATCCATGTAGATCTAGATGTAGAAGAGGCCATCTACCAGAAAACTTCTTTAACCATAGCAAAGGTTATCCTGTTATTACCCAAAATTTCTCGGTAAACTGTTAAAGATATGGAGCGACGAGTGTGACCATGTATTGTTAGCCATAAAGAATATATTATGCTGTAGTAGAATGGTTCACTACCCCCATGTGTCGCCGCTTTTCTGTCTAGCTACGGGCAGTTCAGATTACGGCATCTGATGTGATGTGTTCTAGGAAAATTTGGTAGGGGGAAAGACAGAACACCGGAATGTTGCTTTTGGCGGCCGTATGTTAAATAAACTTGTGCGCAGCTATAGCATTTCTGAAAAAGTGTTACTCGCTGCTGTGTACGGGTTCAAAAAGTTCCGGCTGTAGCTGGAAGGTCGCGAAGTGACCGTTCTATTCGATGTGAAAGCTCTTAGTTTTCTGTGGGATAGTAGATTGCCAAATTCTCATATTATGCGCTGCGCAATGTTTTTTCAGCGACTCATCTATAGCATAAGATATATAAAAGGAACGGGAAAATTCATAGCTGACTCACTGTCAGTGACACCTTTTGGAAAAGGGGGCAATGATGAGGAAGAAGTAAATGAAGAGTTTTGACTCTTATTCATGAAAGTAGTAGAAGGGGAAGGAGAGAGTCGTGATGCCTGCAAGGATATGTGACGAGAGCAAAATGACATCCCTGAACTGAAAAGAAACTGACTCTGGCAGCAAGGGTTTCGAAAAGATACCCCGATACTATAAAATTCATGAGGGCGTTTTTTCGTAGTAAATATGAGAAAACCGAGAGGTGGAGACTGTGCTTTCCGGAAAAGTACGTTGAGCAGCTGATACATTGCATCCACTTAAGTTATGGGCATTACGGAGCACAAAAAGTGTAGCTATCATTGAAGAATATGTACACATGTCAGACGGGTGCGCGCTCAGTTGGCTGCTTGTGGCAAATCACAGTGGATGAAGCACTGCATTACCTCGCACAAGGGGGCATAGTATAATCACTAGCAGAGTGGGCGAGCTGTTGGCTGCAGACAATTTCTGGCCACTCCCAACTGGTGGTGCTGGTATGAAGTATATAATTGTGGTTGTTGATATATTTTGAAACTTTATCAAACAGTACGGAGATCTGATGGCAAAACTCTGATCGCCAACTGGAAAAGGATTTCTATACTAAAGTAATAGAACTGGAGAGGCTGTTGTCTGACAAGGGATCACAATGTAGGTCTATGATGTGGAATGATTTCACGAATAATCAAGGCATCGAACAGAAAAATAACAGTATACCACTCAGAAAGCGGCATGTGTCAAGACTATATCCGAGAAATTGGCCACCTGTGTAGAACGTATGTAAGTAACAAGTATTCCAAATGGACGGAGTTTATCAAATCATTGGAAGGTGTAATAAGTACTGTTAGGAGTAATGTGACAGGCTACTCTCCATTAGAAGTCATAACAGGAAGCAAGCCAGATCTCTTACTTACTGAGATCGTGGATTTTCCACCAGGTCAACCAGTAACGGCTGCCGAAAGAGAGGAGCTAGGAAAGGCTCATACGGAGAAGACAGAAAATGAAAGAAGGAAGTGACACAAGGGGTGTTATAAGACAATAAAGTACAACAGTGGGGACCATGTCTTGGTGAAAACCAAAGTAAAATATAATGAAATAGGTGGAGAAATAAAAAACCTCTTCGCACTATACTATCGACAATTCGTTGCACTCCTCAACGTGAATAGGCTCAAGTATTCTGTTTTGGGAAAATTACTGGGGCTGAGATACCTGAGCGAGCTGCGATTATACATATAAAGAAGAACGTAGTAAAGGTGTTCAGGTGTATGTGTATGTGTGTGTAATTTTCATGCATAGTTTCTAAGAATGTTGAGGACTACCTCTGTTTGGTGTAAAGGGTAAATTTGGTGAATTAAAGATGTTAGTAAGATGTATGATGGCACAACGTAGTGCAAAGAGTGTGTCGACCTTGGTCGCACGACCCTTGGTCCTTTTAGGTCGGCAGAACGTAACTAATTTCGTTATTCACGTGAGAGAGGAATTCGATGTACTATACATAATATTGTTTGGGGTGGGGGGTGGGGGAATTACAAGGGGTAATTCAAATGTGTTATTGTAGCACTTTTTATGCGTTACTTGGATAATATGTGTAGTCTATACATGATTACTGTTCACACAAAATTTGATGTGTGAATGTCATCAGATTTCATTAACATGTTAATTGCTTATGTGAGTAGGACATTGGGTTATTTGCAAATTAAGAGATAAGTTGTTGGGGGTATATTTCGTTGGTTAATTCTGTAATGTCTGTTGTTTTGGAAGGGTGTCTGAATAGATTTGTGTATGTAAAATCCTGGTTAAAATGATATTTTAGTGGAAATATCAGAAAACATTTGCTTAATGTATAATCCAGTTATACGGACAGTTAAATGCACCGCATCGTAGATGCAGACTGGTGAGGGCATAAATTTGCTATGGGGTACAATGAGATAGGTTTCCATGGGAACACCTGCATCGCTTTATGCTTGATGTCTCCCCCTATGGCGATGACAGTATCCAGCAAGGTAACTGTCCGTGGTTTAAGGTTACAATCATGCTAGAGTGGCTTGAGTGACGATGTAGTGAACTCACATTAACATCTTGGCCAGCAAATGTGCCCGATCTGCACGCATTGGAACACATATCGGACGCCAGTTTCGTGCCCGTGAACTAATCTCATAATTTGCGGGAGTTGCTTGCCCTGTGCGCAGGCATCTGATGTCACATGCTTCTGGAATCCTGTCAAGGATGTACAGAATCCATGCCAAGTAGAATTGCTGCTGTACTGTGTTTGAAAAGTCGAACGACACGCTATTAAACAGGTGGTCATAATGGTTGTGCTCATAGGCGGAGACGAGACACCAATGCTCTGTATCCACAGCAATCAGGACAAGAAATAAAACTTAGATTAAGGTTAAATAAAAATAAAATTTTGCTGCATGGTTAGTTAAGTTTGGAAAAATTTATCAGTTTAGTTAATGATTTAAAGAAAATTAACGGTCACCAGCTCACTGCATGAGTAAAATTACTGTCTTTGTAATCATTGTCTGTTAATGGTGAAAAACTTACGTAAGAATGCTTCATTTTGGTGCAAGACGAAAACAACACACAATTGATAAATATTGCTCCACCGCGAATTCAAATGGTTAGGTCACACTGAACAAATACCTTTCAGTTAAGTAGCAGCTCACGGAGATCGATTAGTAATAATCAAAGAACAACAAAATCTCATCACTGGTAAACAGTAATGTAAATGTAAAAATTAGTGACATGACTCACTGAAATGCTAATTGTCTTTAATTATACTCAAATGGTTATTAATCTTTATTCGTTACTGAGTGTCGTATTCAGCTTACAATTTATCGCAATGACATAGTGTCCTTCGGTAACCACTTTTCTGTGTGTTATAGTTACGTAATTTGCAAAGTCAAAATTTCAGCTGTGAAAGAATGACAAATTTCTTGGTATGATTTTACTGACTCATTGGTTCTCTGGAACTTAAACTTTCATTGATATTCATTAACAATTACTGTTAATCGCTTTCTGCAATTACTACTACTATTGGCTCAAATGTTAACATATATTTCTGTCTGATTGCAGTTGCTTTGATGAAAACTTATTTGCTCATGAAAAAGTACAATGAAAAATATCCTTTACAGAATTTTACTTTGTTATGCACTGCCTTTCAAATTACTGTTCACTAGACTGAAACATTTGTGTTAGTTATTATTTGGCAAATTTTTGAAATTTGAATTACTATTCTCTCTTTAATAAAAACATTGTAATAGTTTCTAAATAATAAGCACTCTCGGGATTCATTAATAACGGGTAGGATGGATCCTGCTTAGATATTTTGTTTTGGGCAAAAGTCAGGTTCATCACTTTAGTGTAACTCGGTACTGTTGAAGCACAAAAAATTAGCTTCGAAATTAGCTAGCCACTTACAAGTGTGACCAGGTAATTACATGGATCTTACTTCAACTTGAGATGTTGGTGCAGACGGCTGCTGTGGCCGAGCGGCTCTAGGCGCTTCAGTCCGGAACCGCGCTGCTGCTACGGCCGCAGGTTCGAATCCTTCCTCGGGCATGGATGTGTGTGATGTCCTTACGTTAGTTAGGTTTAAGTAGTTTTATTTATTTATTTATTTATTTATGCATTTATTTTACCTGGCAAGATTAGGGCCTTCAGGCCCTCTCTTACACCTAACCAGGCATACTCAGATTGAACGAGTTACAGTTTCTACTTAACATTAAGGACATATAGCCTATTATGCAGTATTTTAAGTCTAGGGGACTGATGACTTCAGTTGTTAGGTCCGATAGTGCTTTTTTTTAGATGGTGCACTGTAAGGCGTTCTTCTTGGAAAACGTGTGGCACAGGCTCTTCTTATAGCTACATAACTAATAAAACTGGGCCCACAGAACTCGTCACGTTAATTTGCATTCTTCTGCGGTAATTTCACAGTCCCAATTTAATGCCATATATTCCGCCAGTCCACATCAAATGTACACCGAGCTATTACATACTTTAGCAGACTGCTTTACGACGATTTCTCACAAGATACACAGCTTGACTCGACTCGGCTGCCTCTTTCAACACTCTCCTACGTTCTGTTCTTCACTGTACTCAACTGCTGGAGCGTTTGCGCGCATAGCGATAATGCAACGCCACTTCGCTATTCTGTGTAACTTTATCGCTTCACCCTAAGCCACCTTACCTACTTAAAACTAACGTCTATTTAACTTTACAATGAGAAAACATTCCATTTCATCATACAAACGTCTTTCGTAAATCCCTTGAACAAGAAACCGTGCCCAGTTCTTGGAAAAAAAGCACAGGTGACACCCGTGTATAAGAAGGATAGTAGAAGTGATCCCAAAACCACCCTTCTATATCACTCAAATCTATTTCTTAGAACAAATACTGAAGTCTAACATATAGCGTTATCTTGAACAGAATGACCTTCTCAATGCCAACCAGCACGGAATTCGAAAACATCGATGATGTGAAACCCAGCTCCTACGTTTCTCATATGACATACTGAGAGGTTTCGATCAAGGCAACCAGGTAGATGCAGTATTTCCTGAGTTCCGAAAAGCATGTGACTCAGTACTGAATCTATACTTACTGTCCAAAGTACTATCATATGGGTACGAGGTGAAATTTTTGACTGGAATGAGGACTTTTTGGTAGGGAGGACACAGCATGTTATCTTGGATGAAGAGTAATCGTCAGATGTAGAAGTAACTTCGTGTGTGCCTCATGGAAGTGTTCTGGGACCCTTGCTGTTCATATTGTGTATTAATGATATTGCTGACAATATTAATAGAACAATCAGGCGTTTTGCAGATGATGCAGTTAACTATAATGAAGCTACTATCTGAAAGAAGCTGCATAAATATTCAGTGTGATCTTGATAACATTTCAACGTTGAGCAGGGATTGGCAACTTGCTATAAATGGTCAGACATGTAAAATTTTGTACTTCACAAAACGAAAAACGTATTATCCTGTGAATACAATATTAATGAGTCACTGTTGAGATCAAGCAACTCGTATAAATATCTGGTTCTGACACTTTGTAGGAACATGAAATGGATCACATACTTTCAGTCGTGAGTAAAGCAGGTGGTAGTCTTCGGATTATTGGTAGAATACTGGGGAAGTGCAATCAGTCGACAAGGGGTACTACAAATCACTCGTGCGACCGGTTCTAGAATACTGCTCAAGTGTGTGGGACCCGTACTAGATAGGACTAACAGGCGGCTATTGAACGTATGCAGAGAAAGCAGGCAAGAATGGTCACAAGTTTGTTTAGTCCGTGGGAGAGTGTCACAGAGATACTAAAGGGACTGCAGTGGAAAACTGTTGAAGGCAGACCTAAAATATTCCAAGAAAGTCTATCAACAAAGTTCCAAGAACCTGCTTTAAATGATTGCTTTATGATATAATACAATCCAGTACCTATCGCTGACTTAGTGATCATGGGGATAAGATTAGAATAATTACTGCCTGCACAGAGGCTTTCAAACAATAATTCTTCCTGAATTCCATTCGTGAATGGAACTGGTAGAAAACTTGATAACTAGTAATGGGACCTACCCTCTACCATGCAGAGTATGGATGTGGATGTAATTGTAGATGTAAAAACGTTAGTACGCTTACTTACAAGCTTTGATTCATAGAAAGAATACATTGAAAAGTAAAATTGCAATGATATAATATGGATGAGCACTGAGTGGTTGTGTTAGATCATTACAATTTTTTAGTATCTTATGCAGAATGGACTAGCGTCTTTTGGTTTGCAGCGGATTGGAGGGAGTAACCCAGAGACCTCTCCGATTTTATACCGATTTTGGACGCGTATTTTACGACCTGTGTTGTGAGGTGGAGAACTGTTACATTCCACTTGACAGCTCAGGGGTGCGCTACATAGAAAAAGCAGCTGCTCAGGCAGTGTAGTAGTTGTGGAGTGAGCATGGAGGTCTATCAGGATAGGTGATAGTCGGTCCTCCCATGAACCAGTCGATATTTAAAGAGTGAAATCATATCACTTACAAAGTAAAGACACTGCGAATGTCATAATTTTAACAGAAAATTGCTGAAGCACTCGTAATAAAGTGCCTGAAGTAACTCTCTCCACTAAAGATGTCGCGTTCAAATAGTATTCGGAGCCAAGAACTGGTTGAAAACCTCAGAAGAAAGTTAACAATCCTATAGAATGTACATAGAAACGACAGATTAGACGCCATAGGAAAATGTAGCAGCTATCAGGGTCGAAACTGCATCTGAGTGCAAAGTTGTCTGGACTCGACTAACCGACTCAAGTAATAGCTACAGAATCATTCGACGTCCACCTCCAGTACCTCGGAAGCATCCTGATCATGCAATATTCATTGGAGGCAACCTTAACTTACTAAGTATAGACAAGGACGTCTATGGATTCATTGCTGGAGGTACGATGATACAGTCTCGTCAAGTAGTTCTGAACACGTTTTCCGGAAACTATCTTGAGCAGCTGGTTAGTCAGCCCGCACACAATGGAAATATTTCAGATTTTGCAGCTACAAATAGACTTGCTCTACTGACAGTCAGTCGGCATGGAGACAAGTGTTAGTGATCACGATGCCTTCACAGCGACGACGGTTAGTAAATTTCATCATTGCTGAGATGTTTAGGAGAGTCTTTATTCTGGAAATAACAGATAAGATGTTGTTAGCATCCTACTTAGACGGTGAATGGAGATCATTTGTCCGTAGAATAGATGTGAAGGAATTATAGACAAAGTTGAAACTAACTGTAATTCATGCACAGAATGAGTATATGCCGAGTAAGTAGATTAAGGACGGAAAAGACCAACAGTGGTTTAACGGCGAAATTCAGAAAATGCTGAGGAAACAGCGACTGTCGCACCCCATGTTCAAAACAGAATGCCTAAATGTCGAAAGGCAAAAGTTTGTAGAAATTCGTGCCTATGTAAAAAGTCTGATTGCATATAACAACTTCCATCGCCTTACGTACCGAAACATCTAGTGTTACGGATAATCACTAAGCAGATGGAAAGTTTCTTTTCAGTCACTCATAGACCAGTCCTGTGTAGCAGTAAAAGACAGCAAAAGATAACCTGAAGTTTTCAATACTTCTTAAGAAACAGGACCCAGTACGTTGTACTGGACGGCGAATGTTTATCAGAGACAAGGGTATAGTAAGGTCTGCCTCAGGAAAGTGCGACAGTGATGCTCTTTTTCACTATACAAGAGGTTTCCGTAAGACCGTGCAAAATATAGCAGTAGATAGAGAATGCTCCCCTGAACAACGTGAGGTAGGGAACCAGCTTAAGGAGATATGAAAGTAAATTCGTCTATCGCTTTGTATAGCATTACTGTTTTACAGTGTATTTACAACTAACTTGAGGACAAGTTTACACGTTTTGAGCTGTTTATTTACATGTACATTCTTTTTATTTCCTGCAAGAAAACGAGGAGGACGAGCCTACTTATTACGATATATTTCCTGGTAGCTGGATTGAAAGGGGAAGTCGTATTCCATGACCTGCGAGGTCAGATGACGTTAATCTCCTTGATTATTTCCTATGGTGATATCTAAAGCCATTTGTATGTGACACCCCAGCAGATACGGGAGGGAATTAGTTCCCAGAATTGCAGCTACCTGTGATGTGATTCGAAATACACGAGATATATTTGTCAGAGTGAGTCAGAATCATGTTCGCCGATGTCATGCTTCCAATGAGGTTGATGGCCGTCAGTTTCAGCACATTTTGTAACGAACGGTAAAAATGGTTCTCCCATGTGTCAATGATAGTATTTACAGTTAATGTACTAATGTAAATAAAAAAGTACACAGTACTGTGATTTTATTCTCATTATCCCCTTAAGATGGTTTAAGGTAGCTTCCCTAATTCGAATTGATCGGTGGACCATTCTCTACGTTCTCTAAAGTTTTGCATGCTCTTACGGAAGCACCCTGTATACATAAATGATTAGTTAATGCAGACGAGTAGGAAAAAAGCCAAACCCGTAACGTTCGAATACAGTTGTAGTGGTGTGCTGCTTGGCACAGCCACCTCGATTAAACATCTATGCGTAACGTTGGAAGACGATGTGAAACGGAACGAGCATCTAGGCTGAGTAGTAGAGAAAGCGAATGGTCAACTTAGATTTACTGAGACAGTTCTAAGAAAGTGTCGCTAAACTGTAAAGGGCACTGCATACATCACATTAGAGAGACCACATTCTTGAATAATACTGGAGTATTTCGGATCTGCACCAGGACCGATTAAAGGAAGACATCGAAAAAATTCAGAAGCGTACAGCTAGATTTGTTATTGGTCGGTTCGATCAACACGCGAATATTACTGAAATGCACCAAGAACTCGACCAGGAATCCTTGGAGTGGAGACGAGGTACTTTTCGCGAGACACTAGGGGAGACCGGGTCTAGTTGATACTGGCCCAATAACTTCAAAACGTGAAGACGTTTGCAAGCGGGAACGGGAGTGGAGGAGTGGAGGCAGAACAGATCGATACTCAGTAACCTCGCGTGAGCCGTGGGAGAAGGGTTCGTTGCCACTGTGTTTTGTGAATAAAATCTGTTTCTTTTTTCAACTGAAAGTAGAGTTTTACTAGACACTTTCACCTTTTATTTTAGGGTTATTCATGTGCTAGTTCAACAGTGAAACACATCATATTGTTTCATTGCTTGAAGGTAAGAATATTAACTTTTAACAGTAATTTTAACTGCTACGTGATTGTCGTAGATTTTAGTTTAGTCATTGATACGTTGCTTTTGGGTCAAGCTGATATGGTGTACCCCACAAGTATTTTCTTATGTGGTACTTTTAGTTTCAGAAACGGCAAGGAATTATAAGAAGAAAACTGAAAGGAGCGAAATACCCTCTGATATATTTTAGAAGGCGTATAAAGAAATTAAAAATGGCCGAATGTGTATCAGGGAAGCACCAAAAACATTTGCTATAGACCAATAGGTTTAAAGTTAGAAAGGAAAAGCAGCTTGAAACTCCAGAAGCAGTTGAAGTCGTAAAAATGGGGTATGCTAAACATCGACAAATATTAAGTGATGATTTGGGAAACGAGCTTAGTAACTATATTTTAACTCCTAAAAACGCTCGGGAACTGGTCTACGAATTGGTACTAGCGAATCAAGTAAAAGTGCCAGATACCTGAATAAATGACAAAATGGCAACTTCATAATGGTTTTATAAGGTTTTAAAAAGGCATCCCAATCTTTCTTTAAGATTACCAGAAGCGACAAGCCTTAGACCGACAACTAGTTTCAATCGGCACAATGCTGGAAGTTTCTTAGAAAATTTGAGACATGTTTAAGAAATCATAGGTTTCAAAGGAACGATATGTGGAATGTGGACGAAACCGGGGTGCAGACTTTTCAACGGCCAAGCAAAATTATAGCTGAGAAAGGAGTTCGGCAAGTGGAAAAGCCACCTCTGCTGAGCGAGGGCAAGCAGTTACAACCGCAACTGCTGTCAGTGCTATTAGCAATGTTGTCCCCCCACTCTTCATTTTCACTAGATTGTTCTTTGAAGACCATTCCATAAAGCGAGGACCTCCAGGGTGTATAGGTACTGCAGATCCATCTGGTTTGGTGATAGGGTCATCGTTTCCAACTTTTATAACACACTTTCACAGACTCGTAAAGTCAACACCTGAACATCGCTACCTTTTGTTGTTTGACAATCACGATTCGCACTTGTCAATACAGGTGTTAAACGTCCGTAAAGACAGTGGGGTTGTTTTGCTGTCTTTCCCTCCGCATGCCTCTCACCGCCTCTATATACTCGACATATCTGTTTGTAGACCATTCAAGAAATACTACTTTGCAGCTGTAGACAAGTGCCTAATTACCAACCCTGAAAAGGGTGTAACAATTTATGACATTCCTAATCTTGTAAGTAGTGCCATTGGAAATACCATTGCACCAAATAATATTGCTTCAGTGATCATGCCGTATAACCCAGATATTCATAAAGTTGGCAACCTTTGTAAGTGATCGTCAGCTTTCTACAACACCAGAAGACAAACAACCTTCTACGTTAGCAGGAGACTAACAGCCTTCTGCACCTGCAGAAGTCCATCGTCCTTCTGCATCCGCAGAAGTCAATCAGCCTCCTACATCAGGAGGCGTTCAACATCCTTCTATATTAGCCAACATCACAGAAACAGAGTCATCACTTGTCTCTGGTGGCCTTGGAGCTATCTCTCTCGTTATTATACCAGAACAAATTCGCCCTCTACCAAAAGCAGGAGAACGTGAAATAAGCTTTAAAGGCAAGCAACCCTTAAAGTGAACGAAATCCATTACGACAGGGAAGGGCAAATTAAAACTAATGAATGTATTTGATAGCGAACAAAACACACAGCTCGATAAACCAAGGAAACAAGATAACAAATGAGTGAAGCCTAAAAAAAAGGAAACATGAATTAGACTCTGACGAAGACTCTTTTTGTTTGGTGTGTCTTTGAACTTTTTATTCATCCAAACCGGGTCAAGATTGGATCCAAAATGTTTCCTGCCCGAAGTGGTTAACATAGCTTGTGCAGAGGACAGCCCTTTTTACACTGTTTTTATCTGCCAATCGGACCTACGATTTTCTTAAGAATCAGAATGACTCGCCACACCTTAGGGCCTGTGACGCTATCCAAACCTTTAAATATTCTTATGTTTAAACGTAGTTTAAAATTGTTAATTTTTGTAGAACTAAGAAACTTATTAGAACAATGTAAAAATCCTTTATATTCATTTTTATATTTATCTTTAGAATATTAGTTTTTGGTTTTTAATATGTTTGTGCGTTTTAAAAAAGAAAAAAAACCTTTCAAAATACATGTTTTGGTTACTGTTATCCTGAATTTTGGCACTGTACCAGCTGCTCAAAGGCGTATCAACTTGACCCATAACTGTACCAGTTTGACCCAGACTGAGTTAAACAGATGCATCTGGAAAAGTTTGCAACATATATTTTAGACACCACAAATTTATTTTATAAGGCTTTGAAACATGAAAGCTGATAGCCAAATAGTTATAGTACCTTATTACGCTGCATTTGTTTCAATACAGTTACAGAGAAGCAAATACAAAAACCAGAAAGTAAAAAGCCTATCAACTAGACCCGGTCCCCCCCTACAGTGAAAATACACTCCTGGAAATGGAAAAAAGAACACATTGACACCGGTGTGTCAGACCCACCATACTTGCTCCGGACACTGCGAGAGGGCTGTACAAGCAATGATCACACGCAAGGCACAGCGGACACACCAGGAACCGCGGTGTTGGCAGTCGAATGGCGCTAGCTGCGCAGCATTTGTGCACCGCCGCCGTCAGTGTCAGCCAGTTTGCCGTGGCATACGGAGCTCCATCGCAGTCTTTAACACTGGTAGCATGCCGCGACAGCGTGGACGTGAACCATATGTGCAGTTGACGGACTTTGAGCGAGGGCGTATAGTGGGCATGCGGGAGGCCGGGTGGACGTACCGCCGAATTGCTCAACACGTGGGGCGTGAGGTCTCCACAGTACATCGATGTTGTCGCCAGTGGTCGGCCGAATGTGCACGTGCCCGTCGACCTGGGACCGGACCACAGCGGCTCACGGATGCACGCCAAGACCGTAGGATCCTACGCAGTGCCGTAGGGGACCGCACCGCCACTTCCCAGCAAATTAGGGACACTGTTGCTCCTGGGGTATCGGCGAGGACCATTCGCAACCGTCTCCATGAAGCTGGGCTACGGTCCCGCACACCGTTAGGCCGTCTTCCGCTCATTCCCCAACATCGTGCAGCCTGCCTCCAGTGGTGTCGCGACAGGCGTGAATGGAGGGACGAATGGAGACGTGTCGTCTTCAGCGATGAGAGTCGCTTCTGCCTTGGTGCCAATGATGGTCGTATGCGTGTTTGGCACCGTGCAGGTGAGCGCCACAATCAGGACTGCATACGACCGAGGCACACAGGGCCAACACCCGGCATCATGGTGTGGGGAGCGATCTCCTACACTGGCCGTACACCACTGGTGATCGTCGAGGGGACACTGAATAGTGCACGGTACATCCAAACCGTCATCGAACCCATCGTTCTACCATTCCTAGACCGGCAAGGGAACTTGCTGTTCCAACAGGACAATGCACGTCCGCATGTATCCCGTGCCACCCAACGTGCTCTAGAAGGTGTAAGTCAACTACCCTGGCCAGCAAGATCTCCGGATCTGTCCCCCATTGAGCATGTTTGGGACTGGATGAAGCGTCGTTTCACGCGGTCTGCACGTCCAGCACGAAAGCTGGTCCAACTGAGGCGCCAGGTGGAAATGGCATGGCAAGCCGTTCCACAGGACTACATCCAGCATCTCTAAGATCGTCTCCATGGGAGAATAGCAGCCTGCATTGCTGCGAAAGGTGGATATACACTGTACTAGTGCCGACATTGTGCATGCTCTGTTGCCTGTGTCTATGTGCCTGTGGTTCTGTCAGTGTGATCATGTGATGTATCTGACCCCAGGAATGTATCAATAAAGTTTCCCCTTCCTGGGACAATGAATTCACGGTGTTCTTATTTCAATTTCCAGGAGTGTATAAATAGCCGACAGTTGCTTTTGACTGCAGAAGGTTCCTACTTCCACCAACGTGCTTTTCGCGTAAGTACCGCGAAGACGTGATAAGAGAAATTATAACTCTATGCAGGGAAACAGAGGATCATTTTTCAATGTAGCAGTGTGGGAGGAGATGGAGGAATCGATTAGCTGGTTGGTAGTTAATAGTGAAGATATTTCCGTGCAAATGAAATTAATTCACAAGTAACTAAGATGATTAAATAATTCATTACGTACGCAGACGAAGCGAATTTTTTTCCTTCTTGCAGAAGGGGTTTCGTGTCCAGTAATTTTACTGTCAGTGGCTTATCTTACAGGGAATAAGGTAAAGCAATACTCTTCAGTAAGAACACAATAATAAGATATGCACTCGAAAAGAAAACAGAAAAGACGCAACCGAAGAAATTATGCAAAAAGCCAAAAATTGATGTTCGTACAGTATCGACAGAAAATGCAAAACTGTGAACTTTGGCCGCCTATAGGTAAACGTGTGACGCTGCAGCTCAAGTTTTGCGTGAAGTTGGCAAAGATAGGAAACAGGGGAAATACTGATATCAGCACACGACTTCTTTCCGAATTTAATTCCGTGTATTCAGCTGGACGAAAGTTATGCCTCGCAAACAGGCACATAAACGATGTACACAGATGTCACCATTTGAGAGAGGACGCGTAGCTGGGCTCAGAGGAGCTGGTTGGAGTAATCAGCGAATCTTTCGTCATTTGAATAGGAGGGATACTACTATACGATAACGTTCGCAAGAATGGGTGAACCATGGCCGAACACAGCGTCAAGAGGGACGTGGTCTACCTAGATCGAAGACAGAACGCGAGAATCGAGCTATCGTCAGAGAGGCACTCAGAGCCCCGGATTCATCACCATCACCAATCCGACGTGCAACTCGTGATTCAGTGACTACAAGGCACATCAATTGTTGGATCACAGAAACGGAGTTGAGCTCGTGGCACCCCTTGCGTCGACTAATATTGAACTCTGTACGCTAACAAATCAGCCTACAGTGATGTCGAGCTCATTTGGCCTTGAATGTCAAAGACTGGAGCAGAATTGTCTTTAGTGATGAGTTCCGCTTCGAGCTCATTTGGCCTGGAATGTCACAGACTGGAGCTGGATTGTCTTTAGTGTTGAGTTCCGCTTTGAGCTCATTTGGCCTGGAATGTCATAGTCTGGAGCTGAATTGGCTTTAGTGATGAGTTCCGCTTCGAACTGAGCCACGATGACAAGCAAAAACGTATCTACAGATGCCCCGCACAGCAGTCGGATACTAACAGCTATCACTTGTCTTATGGCCTGACTAGCAGCAGTGATGGACAGGGGTGCCATTTCCTTTCCTAGCAGGACCCCTTTGGTTGTCATCCGCGACGCCTTAAAACACAGTGGTACGTCGACTATATTCCACGCCCCGTTTTCTTTCTCTTCCTGGCAATCCATCCTGGGCTTACACTTCAGCAGGATAATGTTCAGCCACGCATGGCGAGAGTTTTAAAACCCCACATTGACCAGCAAGGTCGCCGGATCTCTTCCAACTTGAAGACGTTTGGAGCACTGTGGGCAGAGTCTTCCAACCATGGTGGTGCTATGACATTCTAATGAGCAAGTGGTGCCGAATTCTGCACTTTATCCCTCAGGTAGACATCCAACAACTCTACCAATCAATTCCAAGCCAAACAACTACTCGAATATGGGCCAAAGGTGGTCCAACGCGATACTGAGTTGCTCAAATGTTCAAATGTGTGTGAAATCCTATAGGACAACTGTTAAGGTCATCAGTCCCTAAGCTTACACACTACCTAACCTAAATTATCCTAGGCACAAACACCCACACTCATGCCCAAGGGAGGACTGGAACCTCCGCCGGGATCAGCCGCACTGTTGCTAAATTTATGAATATTTTTTCTTTTGAGTAAATTATCAAATTTTTCTGAAATTGTAGTCTCTTTGTTTCTCTGTACGTGTACATCACATCTACGTATTTCCGTACCATCGGATAATTCTTTCGTCGGATGTCGTTCTTCTGTCTTAGAGTGTATTTTTCTTTGAAACACCAATACCAGAAATTTCTTAGGCAGTGAGGAAAGCGTTTATCGTTACACTTCCACAGTAGTATCCTGTATTTTTAGCTTAGCACCTATCTGTAGGCAAAGGATGTCTTGAACTCGAATGAAAGAATACAGCGGAGCGCGTGCACGCACGCTCGCATGCAGGCACACATGCACTCACCCACACACACAAAACATACACATTGGAGCGGAAATCTATTTACAGCACACTGCCCTACTGCAGCTAGTCGCCCGCTATAAGAGAGGCTTTAACTGAACGGGAATAATGTAGAATGGCGCAAAAGGGGGGATTAATGACAGGATGCTCACCTCATGGAAGCAGTCCACAAGTCGATGCGCCAGCGGCTGGAGATACGGGTCGCAAACGGCTGCTACGGCCTGTGAGAAAAAGAGGAAAAATGAGGGAGAGCGACCGGATGCTGCTAGTTTCATAGACACGTGGTTTCAACACTTTGTTGCGCAACGCCCCCACCACTTAACATCAGGAAGCAAATCAAGAGGAGGTGGCTTTTAAGGAGCACCCCCGACTCTTCCCAAGCACAATACAAGGGCGGGCATCTTCTACAGTTGGCAACACGTGTCGAGGTAGTGCCGAAGACCTCGAAGGAGTGCTGTGTTCGGCCGGTGGAGCCAGGTTGTAGGGACTGTGAATGTCCTTCCATCCAAAGGCAAATTTGGTGCCATTTTTACTAAACTATGGCTTTCGAGACAGCTTTCTCACCCATACTCACTACATTACCGTTCACTCAAATGTGCCATCGATCACAGTACACGATAGTAGAAGTAAGGGAGAGTTTAGTGGGGTAACTAGCTTCTCTGCCAGTTTACAATTAATGTATATAACCGGTAGATTAATTTTTGTTTTTAAGGGATACCTTTCCATGGATATGACTGCAGCCGCTCTTTCGCACGCATTGTAGAAAGTAAATGCTATAGTGTTTCCTCGCTCCATTTGCGAGTGGAAGAGGAAAGGGAATGACTGGTAGTTTCCAGGGGCGGATCCAGGATGGACTCCAGGGGGGTGAGGAGGGTGAACAATTTTTCCAATGATATGAAGCTCTCGTATATTACCACTTAACTGAACATCTTCTGGTGCTATTTATTATAAACCGAAAAATGGTTCAAATGGCTCTGAGCACTATGGGACTTATCTTCTGAAGTCATCAGTCCCCTAGAACTTAGAACTACTTAAACCTAACTAACCTAAGGACATCACACACATCCATGCCCGAGGTAGGATTCGAACCTTCGACCGTAGCGCCTAGAACCGCTCGGCCACTTCGGCCGGCCTATTATTAAGAACCAAATTTAGAAAATTTAGAGCTGTTGGAAGAATAGGGAAAAGTACGTCACTTTTACAAGTAAAATGAAGGTGGAGGGAGAGGGGGGAAGAAAGGGAAGGAAAGGGATTACTTATATCAGCTGCATCGGGACATTAGGCGGTATTAGCGGCGACGAGGGAAAATGTGTGCTACACGAGGATTCGAACCTTAATCTCCTGCTTCATATGCAGATGCATTAACCACAGCGCCATCCGTAACACGGTATTGTTGCAGCTGCGCAGACAGTCTAGGAATGCCTCATAGCCAATCCACATTCCCACTGAGGGCCACCTATTCAGAGTCCCTGTTCATTACATCCATGCTCACTACTTTGAGATTCCTGCTGGATGTGGGACGTACTTGTTCATCCACACAAGAAGGTGGATCCATTGCCCATATAGAAGAAGCAATTATATTTTTCTTTATTTATTTAATTTCATGGCTAGGGCCCCCCGTCGGGCAGGCCGTTCGCCAGGTGCCGGTCTTTCAGTTTGACGGCACTTCGGTGACCTGCAGTCGATGAGGATGCGAGGATGATGATGAGGACAGCACATGATGAGGACAGCACACACACACACATTCCCAGCAGATAATCGAACCCAGGCCAAGAAGATTGACAATCCATCCAGCTCACCATTCAGCTACCAGGGGTGGACAATTATATGAATTCATGGTGACTGCTCTTTCGGACATGTGTCGGTTCTTTCGGACATGTCCGAAAGAACAGTGACCACGAAATCTTATAACATTTTAAGCCGGTTTATAAGGAACGGTGTATTTTCTTTTTTCTGCACTTATTTCATAAGCTGTTAGGGGGGGGGGAGAGGGGGGGGGGGGGAGAACGACCCAGGGCGCCCTCTCCCTCCCTTAAATCCACCAATGGTATTGATACAAGATATCCTTGGGTAGTATGTAGATTACATGTATTTGAAGTCATGGAAGTGAATGAGGATATCACCTGGATCCGCTGCTACACCAACTGCTGCTATCTGTAAGACACCGCCTGCTGCCTGGACAACAACATAGGTAACGACTGCATGTTTGATCTCTCGTCGACACTACTGCACCACATGCGGTGTCGCTGGCTGTCCAGGCGACAGCACCACCACGACCAGCAGTAGCTGCATCAGCCACAAAGTCGCTAGGAGCGTTATTGGCCGCAGAGTCGCCAGAAATAGCTGCACTCACATCACATTCATATACAGCAGACACAACGCCACCAGCAACAACCCCATGTCCAATGCATAACTTACTTGCAGGTAAGCATTTCCTACCCTCCGTCATACTATAAACGCCCTTCCACCGTCAACCTAAACATATTACAAAAACCTACAAAAGACCCAGAACAAGTGAACGTCAGGGTGAAACGAAATAGAGTCTTCCACTTCTTTCAGGTACTGACGACATGTTGGTAGAAATGATTCAGAACATCAAAACCCGTTGTTGTTGTTGTGGTCTTCAGTCCTGAGACTGGTTTGGTGCAGCTCTCCATGCTACTCTATCCTGTGCAAGCTTCTTCATCTCCCAGTACCTCCTGCAACCTACATCCTTCTGAATCTGCTTAGTGTATTCATCTCTTGGTCCCCCTCTACGACTTTTACCCGCCACGCTGCCCTCCAATACTAAATTAGGGATCCCTTGATGCCTCAGAACATGTCCTACCAACCGATCCCTTCTCCTGGTCAAGTTGTGCCACAAACTTCTCTTCTCCCCAATCCTATTCAATACTTCCTCATTAGTTATGTGATCTACCCATCTAATCTTCAGCATTCTTCTGTGGCACCACATTTCGAAAGCTTCTATTCTCTTCTTGTCCAAACTATTTATCGTCCATGTTTCACTTCCATACATGGCTACACTCCATACGAATACTTTCAGAAATGACTTCCTCACACTTAAATCAATACTCGATGTTAACAAATTTCTCTTCTTCAGAAACGCTTTCCTTGCCATTGCCAGTCTACATTTTATATCCTCTCTACTTCGACCATCATCAGTTATTTTGCTCCCCAAATAGCAAAACTCCTTTACTACTTTAAGTGTCTCATTTCCTAATCTAATTCCCTCAGCATCACCCGACTTAATTCGACTAGATTCCATTATCCTAGTTTTGCTTTTGTTGATGTTCATCTTATATCTTCCTTTCAAGACACTGTCCATTCCATTCAACTGCTCTTCTAAGTCCTATGCTGCCTCTGACAGAATGACAATGTCATCGGCGAACCTCATAGTTTTTATTTCTTCTCCATGGTCTTTAATACCTACTCCGAAATTTTCTTTTGTTTCCTTTACTGCTTGCTCAGTATACAGATTGAATAACATCGGGGATAGGCTACAACCCTGTCTCACTCCCTTCCCAACCACTGCCTCCGTTTCATGCCCCTCGACTCTTATAACTGCCATCTGGTTTATGTACAAATTGTAAATAGCCTTTTGCTCACTGTATTTTACCCCTGCCACCTTTAGAATTTGAAAGAGAGTATTCCAGTCAACATTGTCAAAAGCTTTCTCTAAGTCTACAAATGCTAGAAACGTAGGTTTGCCTTTCCTTCAAAACCCACAATTTTCTTTTTCCTTCTTTATTAAGCAGATGCGACCCCTAACTACTAAACTCCAAAAAACTCCTCACTCACATTCACCCATGTATACCAGCACTGCAAATCCAGCAGCTTACCCCAGGAGACAGTCATCCTCGATACCAATGACCGCTTTCCCGTTCACTTTTACTCAGAATTATCTCCTCTGCTGGATGAAATGAATCCGTAATACTCACGAACCGTGCGAAAAGTTTAACCACAGCTCCCACGCCCTCCGGTAGCGTACACAAAAGTAATGTGAAAGGTTGATTTAAAATACATGTATGAAGAGAGTGAGTCAACTTGACTCACTACTAGAAATTAATTTACTCAAAGCATCACACATTCTAAATGATAATTATTGGCCTTGTTATTCAGTAAGCGTGTTTCCAGAATCACCCAGTGCTGTAAACTAAAAATGGTTCAAATGGTTCTGAGCACTATGGGACTTAACTTCTGAGGTCATCAGTCCCCTAGAACATAGAACTACTAAACCTAAGTAACCTAAGGACATTACACACATCCATGCCCGAGGCAGGATTCGAACCTGCGACAGTACCGGTCGCTCGGTTCCAGACTGTAGCGCTTAGAACCGCTCGGCCACCATGGCCGGCTGCTGTAAACAAAGTTATAAAAAATAAGATCTTCATTTGGCACTGGAGGCATCCTGTTGGAGCACCTAGAACAAAGACACGAGGATATCAACGTCGGTAATGCCTCCAATATAACGACCAGCTGACT
The DNA here is from genome assembly GCF_023897955.1 of Schistocerca gregaria. NCBI lineage: Eukaryota > Metazoa > Arthropoda > Insecta > Orthoptera > Acrididae > Schistocerca > Schistocerca gregaria. The sequence continues at coordinate 428,588,831 of NC_064927.1, forward strand.
GAAAATAGCAAGAATGCAGCACCTTTTCTCCCGGCAAGCAACATGATTTTCATAAACAATGCCCAAACTTTCAGTCTCCATCTACCTGCATTTCCAGTGACAGTCTCACTTTGCCTAAGTGCAAACGCAAACCCCTCCACAAATACAAGAGTTCACCATCTCCATACACACCGTTAACAAACAAATCCATACAAACAACACCCGTATATCCTCCACATTCAACTGAAGACATAAAAAATTAGTCCACCAAAATATCCTGAGTTTTGAAAGATCTCACACTCTACAGCAAATAATCTTTCTCACTTATACCATCTTCTATCTCAATACATACCTCAGGTATTCCTAAAATCAACCCTCTCCATTTTGATCACCTCGAAACGCTTGTTTAAACCTACTCTTTAAACATTTCCCTGCTTGACTGAAAATGGTGCGGCAGACGCACGTAATTCTAAGAAAAATATCCGTTCCCACCACTCATAACCCTCAGACAATAAGAAATCCAAGCTCTCCTCCTCAACGAAACCTCCCTCCAACCCTATCATTCCATACACAGGCCTTCTTACATACTCATCCTACATCGGACTGATAGTCCAAATCCTGTTTCCTGTGGTAGTGTAGCCATCGTCCATCGCCGAAATATCCTTTCTACCTATCGTTTATTAATAAATGATCCAACTGACTACATAATCCTCATCAAATTTCTTCCATAACTCCAATTAACCCTTGCCACCTCCTGCACTACATTTGCGCTAACCATCCAATACCTTACGACTTCGTAACTCACAAAGACCAAGCTCTTAACACATACTTGATTGCAATTGATCTTAGCCTATACTTACGCGTATCTACCGGAAAACAGCCAGCGGCGTCAGTTTGTCAGTATCCTCAACGGCCACAAAATCTGTGTTCCTGCCCACACCCGACCTGTCACCAATGCTATTCCCCTGCCACTATTGCTTCCTCTCAATTCTTTATAGGTAACACAACAGAAGTCCTAGCTCTAACTGGAGTGATCATGTCCCTGCCCTTTTCCAGATCTCATACCGTGTACTAAATCCGACCAGACCCACTATCAACGACCCGTCTTAAAAAATTCATAATTATTACCGTAATGCAGATTCTAAGCCGAAGTCACCATTCCAACCTTCAAAATCCTGATGATACCCAGCTTGACCCCCCATGAACCATGGACCTTGCGGTTGGTGGGGAGGCTTATGTGTCTCTGAGATACAGATAGCCGTACCGTAGGTGCAACCACAACGGAGGGGTATCTGTTGAGAAGCCAGACAAACGTGTGGTTCCTGAAGAGGGGCAGCAGCCTTTTCAGTAGTTGCAAGGGCAACAGTCTGGATGATTGACTGATCCGGCCTTGTAACAATAAACAAAACGGCCTTGCTGTGCTGGTACCGCGAACAGCTGAAAGCAACGGTAAACTACGGCCGTAATTTTTCCCGAGGGCATGCAGCTTTACTGTATGATTAAATGATGATGGTGTCCTCTTGGGTAAAATATTCTGGAGGTAAAATAGTCCCCCATTCGGATCTCCGGGTGGGGACTACTCAAGAGGATGTCGTTATCAGGAGAAAGAAAACTGGTGTTCTACGGATCGGAGCATGGAATGTAAGATCCCTTAATCGGGCAGGAAGGTTAGAAAATTTAAAAAGGGAAATGGATAGGTTAAAGTTAGATATAGTGGGAATTAGTGAAGTTCGGTGGCAGGAGGAACAAGACATTTGGTCAGGTGACTACAGGGTTATAAACACAAAATCAAATAGGGGTAATGCAGGAGTAGGTTTACTAATGAATAGGAAAATAGGAATGCGGGTAAGCTACTACAAACAGCATAGTGAACGCACTATTGTGGCCAAGATAGATACGAAGCCCACACTTACTACAGTAGTACAAGTTTATATGCCAACTAGCTCTGCAGATGACGAAGAAATTGGAGAAATGTATGATCAAATAAAACAAATTATTCAGATAGTGAAGGGAGATGAAAATTTAATAGTCATGGGTGACTGGAATCGAGTGTAGGAAAACGGAGAGAAGGAAATGTAGTAGGTGGATATGGATTGGAGCTAAGAAATGAACGTGGAAGCCGCTTGGTAAAATTTTGCACAGAGCATAACTTAATCATAGCTAACACTTGGTTTAAGAATCATGAAAGAAGGTTGTATACATGGAAGAACCCTGGAGATACTAAAATGTATCGTATAGATTATATAATGGTAAGACAGAGATTTAGGAACCAGGTTTGAAATTGTAAGACATTTCCAGGGGCCACAATCTATTGGTTATGGCCTGTAGATTAAAACTGAAGAAACTGCAAAAATGTGGGAATTTAAGGAGATGGGACCTGGATAATCTGAAAGAACCAGAGGTTGTACATAGTTTCAGGGAGAGCATAAGGGAACAATTGACAGGAATGGGGAAAAGAAATACAGTAGAAGATGAATGGGTAGCTTTGAGGGATGAAGTAGTGAAGGCAGCAGAGGATAAAGTAGGTAAAAAGACGAGGGCTAGTCGAAATCCTTAGGTAACAGAAGAAATATTGAATTTAATTGATGAAAGGAGAAAATATAAAAACGCAATAAATGAACCAGGCAAAAAGGAATACAAACGTGTCAAAAATGAGATCGATAGGAAGTGCAAAATGGCTAAACAGGGATGGCTAGAGGACAAATGTAAGGATGTAGAGGATTATCTCACTAGGGGTAAGATACATACTGCCCACAGGAAAATTAAAGAGACCTTTGGAGATAGGAGAACCACTTGCATGAACATCAAGAGCTCAGATGGAAACCCAGTTCTAAGCAAAGAAGGGAAAGCAGAAAGGTGGAAGGAGTATATAGAGGGTCTGTACAAGGGCGATGTACTTGAGGACAATATTATGGAAATGGAAGAGGATGTAGATGAAGATGAAATGGGAGATACGATACTGCTTGAAGAGTTTGACAGAGCACTGAAAGACCTGAGTCGAACTAAGGCCCACGGAGTAGACAACATTCCATTGGAACTACTGACGGCCTTGGGAGACCAGCCCTGACAAAACTCTACCACCTGGTGAGCAAGATGTATGAAACAGGCGAAATACCCTCAGACTTCAAGAAGAATATAATAATTCCAATCCCAAAGAAAGCAGGTGTTGACAGATGTGATAATTACCGAACTATCAGTTTAATAAGCCACAGCTGAAAATACTAACGCGAATTCTTTACAGACTAATGGAAAAACTAGTAGAAGCCGATCATGGGGAAGATCAGTTTGGATTCCGTAGAAATACTGGAACACGTGAGGCAATACTGACCTTACGACTTATCTTAGAAGAAAGATTACGGAAAGGCAAACCTACGTTTCTAGCATTTGTAGACTTAGAGAAAGCATTTGACAATGTTGATTGGAATACTCTCTTTCAAATTGTAAAGGTGGCAGGGGTAAAATACAGGGAGCGAAAGGCTATATACAATTTGTACAAAAAGCAGATGGCAGTTATAAGAGTTGAAGGACATGAAAGGGAAGCAGTGTTTGGGAAGGGGAGTGAGACAGGGTTGTAGTCTCTGACCGATGTTATTCAATCTGTATATTGAGGAAGCTGTAAAGGAAATAAAAGAAAAGTTCGGAGTAGGTATTAAAATTCATGGAGAAAAAATAAAAACTTTGAGATTCGCCGATGACATTGCAATTCTGTCAGAGACAGCAAAGGACTTGGAAGAGCAGTTGAATGGAATTGACAGTGTCTTGAGAGGAGTATATAAAATGAACATCAACAAAAGCAAAACGAGGATAATGGAATGTAGTCGAATTAAGTCGGGTGATGCTGAGGGAATTAGATTACGAAATGAGACACTTAAGGTAGTAAAGGAATTTTGCTATTTGAGGAGCAAAATAACTGATGATGGTCGAAGTAGAGAGGATATAAAATGTAGACTGGCAATGGCAAGGAAAGCGTTTCTGAAGGAGAGAAATTTGTTAACATCGAGTATAGATTTAAGTGTCAGGCAGTCGTTTCTGAAAGTATTTGTATTGAGTGTAGCCATGTATGGAAGTGAAACATGGACGATAACTAGTTTGGACAAGACGAGAATAGAAGCTTTCGAAATGTGGTGCTACAGAAGAATGCTGAAGATAAGGTGGATAGATCACGTAACTAATGAGGAGGTATTGAATAGGATTGGGGAGAAGAGAAGTTTGTGGCACAACTTGACTAGAAGAAGGGATCGGTTAGTAGGACATGTTTTGATGTATCAAGGGATCACAAATTTAGCATTGGAGGGCAGCGTGGAGGGTAAAAATCGTAGAGGGAGACCAAGAGATGAATACAGTAAGCAGATTCAGAAGGATGTAAGTTGCAGTAGGTACTGGGAGATGAAGAAGCTTGCACAGAATAGAGTAGCATGGAGAGCTGCATCAAACCAGTCTCAGGACTGAAGACCACAACAACAACCCAGCTTGAGTCTGATTTCCTCCAATATGCTAACTCAAATGCAATTTTTAACCACATCTCCCTCTGAACTATTTACTATAAGAGTAGCATTCTACCTCCAAGTTCTCTTACTCTGCTCTAAGTATCCCAAAGTATTTATGGAGAATTCCTTTGTACTCGTGACCGAGACATACTCAGATGCCACTGACATATTCGCAGACATGTTTGCAGTCATTTACTAGCTAAAGGACTTCAGGACTGGCACATTGAAACCATGCACGTGTATTCAATCCTACGTAACAACAGACCCATTGCTGTCAACCCCACAAATCTCAACCACTTTGCATCCTTCCTGGAAGACACTTTCTCCATCCCAGGTGATCCGAACTTCGATGATTAGATGGATGGGCATGAAGGCTCAAGTATAAACACAATTTTTCTGTACTAAACAGCACTAGGTAAAAATCGAAATGTTGCTTCTAGTCACGAAATAATTATCCACCTATTCCTGAAGGAATGTAGCAGAGACGACTGTGAAACTCTTGTTATCTTCACAACAACATTCTTTAAACAGATCATTATCCACAGCTGTAGGAAACAATTGAGGTCCTGCTCTTCTTAAAAACTTAGCAATCCACCCTCACAAACCTCTTACTACCGATCTATCATCCTGTTGTCAGATTTTAGCCAAATGAAGTCATTTATACCCAACGAGTCCTTCACACCTACCCAACCTTGTCAACCAATGTGGCTTTTGTTCCCACCATTCAATCGACGGCCAACATTTTTACCTTTCCCACCTTAAGTGCCATCAACCAAGTAAATGAAAATCACCGTATTTGTCTATCCCGATATCCAAACGCGTCTGACTGGGTACATCTACATGTATATTCTGCAAATCACATTTAAGTGCCTGGAAGAGTGTTCATCGAACAACCTTTACAGTTCTCTATTATTCCAATCTTGTATAGCGCGCGGAAAGAACGAACACCTATAGCTTTACCTGCGATCTCTGATTTCTCTTATTTTACCGTGGTGATCGTTTTTACCTATATAGGTCTGTATCAACAAAATATTTTCGCATTCGGAGGAGAAAGTTCGTGATTGGGATTTCGTAAGAAGATTCCGTCGGAACGAAAAACTACTTTCTTTTAATGATGTCCGATCTAGAACTACCTCATGCCTCTAACGCAGTAAAGTATTTAGAACTAACCCTTGACATGAAACTGACATGGTAGCACACCTCCTTACCATCCAACACATAACAAAATCGAATAAAACTGCTTAAACTAATAACAAGCGGCACCTGAGGTCTTCACCATTTTACCATTACCCTCAACTGTAAATCCCTCATCAGCCTCCTAACTTACGACGATATTATCTGGATCTCCGCCTCCTCTAAATTCAACAACTCCCTTGAAATCCTGGAAAGATCTGCACTCAGTTTAGGATTCCACATCTGTCTACCTCCCCCAACTTGCACCTTGTACCAACTCATCCACTTTCTACACTTTCTTATTCTCCTGTAGCAAATTCAGGCCCAATAAAATAATTGTAAAACCTAATTCTGTCACCCAGTGCCCCATCCATCAATCATCAGTCCAGGTATCCCGCTGCGCCACTACATCCATATTCCACATTACATACACCTTCACGTCTTAGTCGCCTCTCCCCCAGAAATTTCATCACACTGCCACTATCCAACGAGGAAATCCGTCCCAGAAATACTTCTCTTTCCAACTGCAGTCACAACGCTCCACTGCACATCGTTCTTCCACTTCCCTCCCAACCCCATCCTCCTCCACGTCACCGACTTCTAGTCGTTACCTGTAGCGTCACAACACCCAATAATTGTACTCATAATCCATCTTCATCATGACCATGTACCACCGGCATCCCTATTATACTACAACATAATTTGAGCTGTAATTTAAAACCACGTAAACAGTTTTAAAAACCTTAAGACTTGCTAATCAGTTTCAAAAAATTCATTTATTATAATCCTTTTTTACGTATTTCAACACTATTTTAATGTGTATTATCTTTGAGTGAAGAGCGTTGAGAGATGATGACGTATGAGGTAAAATCTGTTTCACGTCCATTTACTTGGCCGGAGATTTCATATTTTAAGTTTCTCTCTGAAGCCGCTAGAAACTTCCACAACGGGGATCGTTTGCGCCTCTGCGTAATGGCGAGAGCCATTACAATTGAGTATTCGGCGAAGTTCCACGAATTGGCAGCTCTGATAAACTGTAGCGTTTGAAGTTGCGTTTCGTTTGAAGACGTCGTAACATTTAACTGCAGTTTCCTGCATTTACTGTTCGATGCTAATGACGCTACCCACCTCTTTCATTTTAAAGTTGTTGCTACCTTACTCAGAAGCACAATTCTGTCAAACTATTATTGTGTAAACGGACTGATGGAAAAATACTCTGAGAACACACAAGTTGCATCGTTTACAACGTACCTAGCTGCCTTCTACTACGACCTTTAATCGTTTAAGGAGTGAGTAGCAAGAATTAACGCAACCTTTTAATGAGTGCAGTAGCTAGCACAAATGGCCATAAACATAATGTTACTTGCCGAAGCAACGTACCGTACTTCACTTTTCACAATACACAGCATTGAGGTCAGCTAACCGTAACTTAAAGTGTAAGATTTGGTATCAGAACGCATTTATTGACGAAAAGAAGGTAGCTTCCAATTTTTTTTTAGAAGTAACTGTTGTCGTAGCTGCTTGTTGTGTTTGTTGTTGTTGTTGTTGTTGTGATTCTATTCTCATTATTTTCTACAGGCAGAAGACTTCATAGATGTTCTATGCTAATCTGTACTGGCAAGCCTTAACTTCAACATACGCACTTTAGTCAAACCCAGGTGTTCTTCTACAATTTTCATACATTACACTTTCTCTCCCATACTAAATTAACTATGCCTTCATGCGTCAAAACTCGTTGTACTAAACTGTTCCTTCCAGTTTTCAAGCACACACTGACATGGTGCGTTGGCTAGCACACTGGAATCGAATTCGAGAGGACGACAGTCAGATCCGTCCCCTACCATTCTGGTCTAGGCATCCCGTGATTCCCAATACGTTCTTTCTTTCATACTACATACAATCAATTTTATTTAAAACATGTAAATTTATTTTATACTGATGTATTAATGTAACAGCTGCGTACCTCACACAGTTGAGAGTTTATCACGCTATTAGTACCCAGAAGTGGCGCGTTCTACACCATATTTACCTGGTGTCATACCAATTTGCCAGATATTCAGTCCAATGTCTGTTCTTTTAACAAGGTGTACCTGCGTAACAAGTTTTATTGTTTCTGTAAAGGACTTCATTTAATATTTTCTATCGCCTCATTTGATCTCTTTCACTCATCATGTATGTTTACTATTTTAATGACACGTAATTTATATAAGTTCCAGTTTCATTTTATTTTAATGACATGTAATTTATATAAGTTCCAGTTTCATTCTATGTTATTCTTTTCAGTGTTGTACTACGTAATTAGAAGTTTATTTTAAAACATTATACGCGACTTTTCTTCTGAAGATGATACCGTTAATAGTACTGAAACCTGGTCAACGTTTTTACTTTAAACTTATACCACTGCTTGGCTGTATACTTTATTTATTGAAAATTTATTTACAGTTGCTGATGTTAACCATGCTTAAAACTATGATTTCCATAAACCACTCCTGGCAAAAGTTTCCTTTGGCATGGCATATCCGATTTTCTTTCGCATCCCTGAAACATTCTAAACTTGTATTTCGTCGCAGATGACCTCCTCGTCGACAGGACAGGATGTTAGACCTTAATCTTTTTGCCTTTTCACACTGAAGTGGCAGCAAGGCTGTTTTTGCCCAGGTTTGATTCAGTACCTCTTTACTGATTCACCCTTATAATCTTCAGCATTTGTCTGGAACACCACACAAATTTCACTCTTATTTAGGGCTACATCGCGAACAAATCAGAGTCATGCACTCTCACTCGCCTTCCGTTTACGCCTCCCGTCCACCATGCGGGTCCTCTATGACCTGATTCCTTTCCCCCATTTGCTGCTGTTCCTCGAACATATCTGCACACTCTACACTTCCCGCCGCCTTGATCACCCTCATCGCCTGGTTGCTCCTCTCCTCTCCAACCCCTGCCCTCTGCCGCCCCTTCACTGTTGTGTCCTCCCTACCCTCCATCTCTACACCCTTCACCTCCTTTCCCAAGGTGGCTTCGGTCGACTCCCCCTCCTGGATGATGCCCTCTCTCCCTCCATTTATCCCTCCTATCAACTCCGATCCTCACCTCTCCCTCACTTCTTCTGTCCTTTTCCTGGGCTCTCTTTTCCCCATTCCATCTTGGTTTTATCCCACCTTCCCTCTCTCTGTCTCCCTTCTCCCCCCCAAGCCCATTTGCATTCCCCTCCTCTGACTTTCCCCATTCCCTCTCGGGTCTGCCCTGCCCCTCTTATGAGTCATCTCCCTGCATTCCCCTCCTCTGCCTTTCCCCATTCCCTCTCGCGTCTGCCCTGCCCCCCTTATGAGTCCTCACCCTCTGTCGGCTCCCCCCCCCCCATTTCGTTTTTCCACTCCTCCCCCCAGTTTTTTCTTATCTGTCCAGCCACCCCCCCCCCCTCGCCCCCCCCCCCCCCCCCCCGCTCCCACAATCTGCCGTTGGCTCTGGTATGTCATCTTCGTGCCGACTTTCTAGTGCAGTGTCTACAGGGAATGTTAAGTGTTGTGCATCTTTCCCGAACTGTTGTGAATGGAAATCATACTGTCGCTGAATGTGATTTTTATATCTCTTGCCAACAGAAATCAGACTGTCACTGTTTTTTTTTTGATTACCTGTCTACTGTTATACGTGTCTGCTTCCTGTGTATTTTATTAGCATCGCCAACCCTTTGTTTATATTTTAACTTTCCACAATTTTCAGCCGTTTTACAATTTAAGTCACCGTTTTATCGTATGCTTTTACTGTTTATTATCTTCTTCTTATGTTTTAAAAATTCTGTTGGCTAAAGAGCGGCGTACTAAGCTGCTGCCAGCCCGCGCCCTTCGAGGGGAATTGAAAATCAATAAAGGAAAAAAAAGCAAAAAAATCAATGCAGGAAAACTTCCTGGCCCTGAAATTTATATTCGGTGATATCACATTTCTCATTCCAGGAAGCTTTTCTGAATATTGCCGGTGTACAACATACTCTGCTCGACAAAACAGAGAAGCACTTACGTGACCAGGTCGTACGTTAGCGTAACTACATACACGTTTACCCTGTCGGCGGGTATGTTACGGTGAGAGCTGCCGTTCTCTGTAGCAGGCACAACGGCCACCAGAATGCGTTTATTTTGTTCGTGTGTAGTGTTGCCAACAGGTGTTGTAGCATACTGTCAGAAGTTGAGTGGTCACAGTGAAAGAAACGGAGATTTCGCATACCCGTTTGAGAAAGTGTTATCAGTGCTTGACAGTGTTTGAAAGGTGCCTCGTTGTGGGTCTTCATTTGGCCAGCTGGTCGAATCGTGCAAGATTCAGATTTGGTGGCCACTCATATGTGACAGTGTCCCGATGTTGGATTACATAGGAACGTGAGGACAGGCGTATTAGTCGTCAAATTTGCGGTCCACCACGTCTGACGACAACATGGGAGGACGGCTGTACGTTGCACCAAGAACATAGTACACCTGGCATGTAGTGATTCCTTGTGTGGATGGTCACTTATCTTACAAACGGAAGACTTGATCAGTCGAATGGAAGACATCGTAAACACCTGTCATCAGAGAATATATAATCGACTTCTTGCAGCGGCCGTACTAGGGAGTTACTGTCCCACGCGTAGGCTGCAGGTGACACAGCGACACAGACTGCTGTGACTGAAATTTTGCAGCGACCAGGAAGCATCGGCTGCGGGTGATTGGCGTTAAATTGCATTCAGCGATGAATAGCGTTTCTACACTACTCCCCCCCCCCCCCGCAATGACTATCATCTACAAGTATGGTAGTGGCCTGGGATGAGGTCCCATTCTCCCATTCGTCAAATGTTTTGGGTCAGCACTGTGTCACCGTTTGGGGAGCCATCGGTTATGACATCATGTTACGACTAGTAGTGACAGAGAAAACTTTGACGGAACAACGGTAACGTTACGGACGCCCTCGTCTCTTATCTCTCATGCGGCAGTACTGTGGTGCCAGTTTTGAACAAGACATTGCTGATCCACACATGGTATATGTCTTTGTGAACTGTTTGCTTGATATTTAGCTACTCCCTGTGGCCAGCAATGTACTCGGCTCTGTCCCGATAGAACATCTTTGCGACCATCTCGCTCGTCAACTATGCCCCAGTGGCAGTTGCTCACGAGCTTGACTCGATTTTGCAGTCACTGATGTGTCATCACCCTATACAGTTTCATTTTGTTTCCACCTCCTGTACTGGGTGATCCACGATTTTGGTCAGGCAGTGCATATTTTGAATTTCTGCAATTTTGCGTTCTTTTATTTTCCAAAAAAAGGAAAAAAATGGCTCTGAGCACTATGGGACTTAACACCTGTCGTCATCAATCCCCTAGAACTTAGAACTACTTAAACCTAACTAAGCTAAGGACATCACACACATCCATGCTCGAGGCAGGATTCGAACCTGCGATTGTAGCGGCCACGCGGTTCCGGACTGAAGCACCTAGAACCGCACGGCCTCTTCTCCTGATTTAAATAGGAAGAAAGTTGAGGATGCCACCACTATGTCATCGTAGCCGGGGGTTAATCTCGAATAGGCGGGGTGTGGGGTAGTATGGAGGAGAATGCTCTTTCAAACACCCACCCTGACATTCGCCTTCACTAACTGAAGAAAATCACGGGGAACCTAAAGCTGGATGACTGGACAAAGTTGTGAACCGCTGTCCACTCGAATGCGACTCCCGATCACCATGACTGATTTCGACTGTACTGAATTACATTGACTTCATTTATGACAATTTAAGGTCCTTTTCACAAGGCACTATTCATTCCGTTTAATTGATCTTGCTTGCCATTCACCGTTGTTGACACGATTGCAGTGCTGTTGCCAAACTAAGTTTCAATTTTTTCTCCCACAACTTTAACCGTTTTCCCCAATTTCTCCTTGTGCCCTTTTACTTCTTTTTTGCATACCAATCGAATAACATAAGCTAGAATACTGTCTCATTCGTTTCTTAGCTGCTGCCTTCTTTCATGCTCTTTGCGCCTCTTAACTGCAGCCACTTTTCTGTACAGGTTGTAGCGACGAATGAAAATTTTCGCCGAGGCTGGGAATCGAATCTAGATCTCCTACTCACTAGGCAGATGCGCTAATCGCTATGCCAGATTGGCACAATCGCTTTGCAGGAATACAAGGACTAATGTAGCACATCTCCCTCCTCAGCCACGATTCCCATTCATGCCATTTGGTCTGAGGTGTGAATGGGAATTTAGATTGGGGAGGGGGGGGGGGTATGTGCTAGAGTAGTCCCTGCAGTTCTGCAAGGCCATTGTGTCAATCTGGCACACCTGTTAGCGCACCGCCGGACGGGGTGGCCGAGCTGTTCTAGGCGCTACAGTCTGGAACCTCGCGACCGCTACTGTCCCAGGTTAGAATCCTGCTTCGGGCATGGATGTGTGTGATGTCCTTAGGTTAGTTAGGTTTAAGTAGTTCTAAGTTCTAGGAGACTGATGACCTCAGAAGTTAAGTCCCATAGCGCTCAGAGCCATTTGAACCATTTGGTTAGCGCTCCTGCCTAGTGAGTAGGAGACCGACATTCGAATCCCGGCCTTCGCGAAAATTTTCGTTCATCATGTCAGTATGCATTTTTTTTGTCCTATGACTCATTTCCACGCCAGTCGGTGTGGTCCAGTATACCCACGTTAATTTTTGTATGCGCATTTGAGAGGATGTAACTTAGATTACGGTCCAGCTACATCAGTAATATATAGCAGTCAAGTGCGAATGAATTTCAAAACACAAATTAAAAAACTATTGTGATGCGTAATCGTTAACGAAAAGATAACTCTCTACAGGCTGGAGGCACAAACCAAAATAGCCACACCCCAGAACCGAAAAAGGTTTTATTTAAGTTGAAACTATAATTTATTCGCATTTACTAAGAGAAACCAGCGCTGGTGAAAGTTTTGTTGACTGTTGTTAATATGAGAACGCTCAGCCCTCTGCTTATGTCGTCCATGGAGTAATAAAACAAAAAAAGTCCAAGAGCGTTTTTCTAGAGGAATTATGTGATTATGACTCGACGGCTAGAAATTTAATATTTGAGGAATTTAAGGTTCCTGGAAAAATATCATTTGGTCTCCATAGGCGTATCAGATACCACTTTCGAAAACATATGGGACAAAATGTGTAATGTGACAGAAACTAACGCACATATTGAACATTAATCATCACTGCCATTTTATATATATACCGGGTGGCCCTTTGATAGTGACCGGACCAAATATTTCACGAAAGAAGCATCAAACGAAAAAACTACACAGAACGAAACTCGCCTAGCTTGAAGTGGGAACCAGATGGCGCTATGGTTGGCCCACTAGATGGCGCTCCTAAAGGTCAAACGGATATCAAGTGCGTTTTTTAAAACAAGAACCCCCATTTTTATTACATATTCGTGTAGTACGTAAAGAAATATGAATGGTTTAGTTGGACCACTTTTTTCGCTTTGTGATAGATGGCGCTGTAATAATCACAAATATATAAGTACTTGGTATCACGTAACATTCCACCAGTGCGGACGGTATTTGCTTCGTGATACATTACCGGTGTTAAAATGGACCGTTTACCAATTGCGGAAAACGTCGATATCGTGTTGATGTATGGCTATTAAGATCAAAATGCCCAATGGGCGAGTGCTATGTATGTTGCTCGGTATCCTAGACGACATCATCCAAGTGTCCGAACAGTTAGCCGGGTAGTTACGTTATTTAAGGAAACAGGAAGTTTACAGCAACATGTGAAACTTCAGCCACGACCTGCAACAAATGATGATGCCCAAGTAGGTGTTTTAGCTGCTGTCGCGACTAATCCGCACATCAATAGCAGACAAATTGCGCGAGAATCGAGAATCTCGAAAACGTCTGTGTTGAGAATGCTACATCAACGTCGATTGCACCAGTACCATATTTCTATGCATCAGGAATTGGATGGTGACGACTTTGAACGTCGTGTACGGCTCTGCCACTGGGCACAAGAGGAATTACGGGGTGATGACAGATTGTTTACAAGCGTTCTGTTCAGCGAAGAAACGTCATTCACCAAAAGCGGTAACGTAAACTAACATAATATGCATTATTGGGCAACGGAAAATCCACGATGACTGCGACAAGTGGAACTTCAGCCACCTTGGCAAGTTAACGTACGGTACGGCATTATGGAAGGAAGGATAATTGGCCCCCATTTTATCGATGGCAATCTAAATGGTGCAATGTATGTTTATTTCCTACGTAATGTTCTACCGATGTTACTACAAGATGTTTCACTGCATGACAGAATGGCGATGTACTTCACACATGATGGATGTCCGGCACATAGCTCGCGTGCGCTTGAAGCGGTACTGAATAGCATATTTCATGACAGGTAGATTGGTCGTCGAAGCACCATACCACAGCCCGCACGTTCACTGGATCTGACGTCCCCGGATTTCTTTCTGAGGGGATACTTGAAGGATATTTGCTATCTTGATCCACCGACAACGCCTGACATCATGTGTCAGCGCATTGTCAATGCATGTGCGAACATCACGGAAGTCGAACTACTCGCTGTTGAGAGGAATGTCGTTACACGTATTGCCAAATGCATTGAGGTTAACCGACATCATGATAGGATTATAAATTAACAAATTTCTGAATTTCTTCATTCAGGGTCAATAGAAAGTACCCGATAGGTTTTAATGACTGAGTTTGCGAGTGTCAAAATATGTGAAACTAATGGCCGAATCTTTTGAGTACAGTGAAATAGAGACTTACAGTTATTACTCCTCCAAGGAAATATAGACTTTAATATGCGACATAAATCTCAACTTCATACGTGTATCCGAGAAGGACAGACAGTCGGATAACAAATGGTAATGATTTTTTTTTTCGTGTGATATGATTAAAAGTTAACAGTTGTCGGATATTTTTTCCTTTACGTGCACTGTGAACCCTTTCTTCTTGCCAAATTTCGTGATTCTTGGTTGACGGGGAGTAACGCATAGTTTTTATTGTGTGACATAAATGGCTGCATCCTTTGATTGCATTGACTCAGAAGTTTCAATTTTATACTTCGCCTAGGAACCTAAGACCTAGATATACGAGGGTGAGTGAAACGAAAACTTTAAAAAAATTTTATACATTATTTAAAAAATGCATAAATTTCTTTAGAAAAAAATACTTTTGGTAGTTCGCTCAACCACTCATGCACTGCGTGGCGTACCTCATCATCAGAACGGAACTTCTTTCCTCCCATTGCGTCTTTGAGTGGTCCATACATATGGAAATCACTTGGGGCAAGGTCTGGTGAGTGTGGTGGACGTGGAAAACACTCAAAATGCAGGTCTGTGATTGTTTCAATTGTTTTACGGTCACTGTAGGGCCTTGCTTTGTCATGTTGCAAAAGGACACCTGGTGACAGCAATCCACGTCGTTTGATACGATTGCAGGCCGGAGATGATTTTTTAGGAGATCTGTGTATGATGCACTGGTAACAGTGGTCCCTCTAGGCATGTAATGCTCCAAAATGACGCCTTTTTCGTCCCAAAAGAGACTCAGAACAACCTTCCAAGCTGATGGTTCTATTCGGAACTTCTTTGGTTTTGGTAATGAGGAATGGCACCATTCCTTGCCCGCTCCCTTCGTTTCCAGTTGGAGGAAGTGAACCTAGGTTTCGTCCCAGATTCTTGCAAGGAAGCCACCACCTTCTCGTTCAAAGAGCCGAAGAAGTTCTTCACAAGCATCAACATGTCGTTCTCTCATTTGAGGAGTCAGCTGTCGTGGCACCCATCTTGCAGACACTTTGTGAAACTGGAGCATATCACGCACAATGTGGTGTGCTGACCCATGACTAACCTGTAAACATGCTGCAATGTCATTCAGTGTCACTCGGCAGCTTTCCTTCACTATGGCTTCAACTGCTGCAATGTTCTGTGGAGCCACAACTCGTTGTGCCTGACCTGGACGAGAAGCATCTTCCTCTGAAGTCACACCATTTGCGAACTTCCTACTTCATTCGTAAACTTGCTGCTGTGACAAGCATGCATCACCGTACTGAACCTTCATTCGTCGATGGATTGCAGTAGGTTTCACACCTACACTACGCAAAACCCGAATAACAGAACGCTGTTCTTCCCTGGTGCAAGTCGCAAGTGGGGCGGACATCGTTATACTGATACTGCGACGGTATGTGTGCACATGCACTATGCTGCCACCTACAGACCATTCTGAACGCTGTTTGTAGCAGGCTTACCAACTTACAGGATAACGGTGCGAAATTTCGATTTGTTATTTCAAATTTAAGGTTTTCCTTTGACTCACCCTCGTATGACATTAGTTTCAACTTTATACGTGTACCCGTTCCTGAGAAAAAAGTGTTTCTGTCAGTGTGACAGACAGACAGAAGGACAACAAAGTAATCCTAAAAGAGTTCCGCTATTACCGATTGAAATACGGAACCTAAAACGCTGTTTCTCGTAGCCTCGTCACAGCGTCTCCAAAATGTTGTCGCCGTTCCACCAGAAGAGGTCGTTGTTGACAGCAAAAGGCAGAAAGGGAATAAATTAATAGTCCAATAGAATTATGCTTGACTGTACTTTTATTTATTTATTTATTTATTTTGACTCTGGAAACGTTGTTTTCCGATCATACGCTTCAGCATGCCACACAGATTTCCCACAACTGCGACGGAAACATGGAATGACTGCCTGCACTTCTGACAGCACGACAGCCAACTTCTTTGGACCAACAGCTTGTTCTGGAAGATTGTGGCGCCTAGATCACTGCAGACACAATCCATATGAAATATCATCTGTCAGTAAGGGAAAAATTATTACAAGACGTATACATATAGACATACATAGGCATTAAATACAAGGAAAGAAAACATCAGAAAACATGAAATAATACGGCCGACAGCAGAGCGATTTACAGGACTGCATAAATTAAAACTGATTTAAGTCTATGAGGAGTGTGAGAGAAGCAACTAGAATTATTTTATAAAATACTAATGAGAATGATTTTATTATCTACCAAAATTTTTATTTTTTTAAAAACAATGCTGTCCCCTTTAAGGTAGTTGCCTTCGGCAGCCAACATCAGTGAGGTTGTTCCCAGTATTGGCATCGGCGCTGGAAGACTTGAAGTGGTAGAGCCTCTAGCATGTCGGTCACATTCTTTTGAATCTTCTCCAGAGTCTCAAAATGTCCTTTGAGACATTTCGCAATTTTGGAACTTAGATCAGGTAAATAGAGGAGCTGTGGAACAACAGAAATGCCTTTTGAAAATGATGGACGAGGTTGTGTAACGTGAGGTGTCCTCACGATGCACCACCCACTTGTCTGCAATGTCCAGTCTCACTCGATTCGCCCTTTCGCCAAGCCTTTCGAAGACGTCTTTGTAAAACACTCGGTTGACAGTGTTTCCTGGACGAACAGTCTCACAAGAGCACGCAAACGTCGGTTCTCGGGGCTGAGGGCCTCCATGAGTGAGGTTCATCTTTATCGTTTTCTCGGTCGTCCAGAAATGATTTGTTTAAGCGAAACACTTGTGCTGTAGGCAAGGAATGTTCCCCATAGGCCTGTTTCAACTTTTTTAAATCACGCACTCTCGGATTCCCCTAGTTTAACACAAAGCTTGATGGCATAGCGTTGCTCTAAATAATACGCAACGAAAACACAACTTCACTGATGGCGCTCTCAAAAAATCACGTGATGGTTGTACCGAGCTGAAACTGGGACTGCGCCTCTGGAAGGGATGAACACAGCGGTGTACACACATAGAACAAAACAGCCATGACAGATCGCTTGCAATGTTGTCAGTCTGATTATTTTTCTCACACACTTGGTACGATCGTAGCAGCTTAAAGGTAAAAAAAACTATTGGTGTTTTATATTGTATCAATTCACTCAATAAAGTGCGCATTTCTCTGAAACACATGTCTCATAAAAAGATTTTTGCACCATATAACAACAATAATTCCACCCCGTAATTTATGAGGGGAAGGGGTCCTATGTTTGAGATTTGAAAAGGTGACGGGACCCATATAATTTCATTAGGTTGTAGATAACGTTTCATTCAATGTATTTCATCCTTCACAACTTTAGGCTTCTAAAGGGGTATTCCAATCGACATTGTCAGTAGCCTTTCCTAGATTAACCTACAGAAAATTGCAGGACGTCCACCGAAATGTCTCACCAAACAGAAACACAGACATCGCTGTCTAATTCAACAATATTCAGAATAAAATATCTTAGCGTGGAATATGGTGGCAGACTATTTTACAGAACAGTTCAATGAAATTCTTTCTTACATGTTTCCCCTACGATTTGTAAATCGTATATGTCTATGGAAGTGACATACTGGGTGCGGTGTAATTTCCTCAATCCATTCATGGAAACTGAATTTTTCGAGTGTATTTAAAAAAAAGATGAGTCAGTCTGAGATTTGCTACCTTTATAATTCATTTGTTATTTACCTGGAGAATACACATTACACTTTTTGTGTACAACATAAACTTGACTGGTTGCTCGACAGCTGAGATTCGTCAATAGACACAGATAGCTCACTTTTCGCTACCGTGTAGAAATTTTACTACTCTTTATGTAAGACAACAATTAAGACAGTCAGCGATAATGGAGGTTATATCTGAAGTGAATTCTCTTCCCTGTTACCCACCACAGTAAGCTGATGCCGTTAAGCTCGGTCATTACGTGTCCAAGGGCAGGCACTGGAATCCATGTGCATGTTCCTTCAGCAACATCTCTGCTGATATATTAATGTGAATTGAAATACATCTCTGCCATATCATG
Source organism: Schistocerca gregaria (assembly GCF_023897955.1). Lineage (NCBI taxonomy): Eukaryota > Metazoa > Arthropoda > Insecta > Orthoptera > Acrididae > Schistocerca > Schistocerca gregaria. The sequence continues at coordinate 428,607,264 of NC_064927.1, forward strand.
CATTTGGTCACTTAAAATGGCCATATGATACTTGTCTACTAACCAGTCATCTGTTTGGTAGTAATAAACTACCTTGAAAATACTGCTGCACCATTGTGTCTGTAACTGAATCTAGGGAGTCACAAGTAAAATTGTTAGTGGATCGGCATACATTAAAATTAAAAATTTCAAAGAAACATAGAGCCTTATTACTTATCGCCTGGCAATCGCTGGACCATTTTTGTTGGCCATAGAACGATTTTCATCTTGTTAAAGTTTTTCCTGATGGTGATCAGAGTTTCTATCGCCTAGATAAAGAGGTTCACCGTCTGCCTCCAACACCTAGGCAAATGCCGGGATGGATCGTTGGAAAGTGCACAGCCAGTTTTCCTACCCATCCTTTCGTAACAATTGCCTGTGTCAGTCTCTAATAACCGCGATGGCGACGGGACGTTAAACTATGATCCTCTTTCATTTCTCAGAACACTTGCCACCAACACTGCTAACCTAAGTAATACTGCGACGAGCATAACTGTCGCAGTCGTCTGTCGAAAAAAGTGTTCTTTCTCCGTGCGCATTGGCCCATTTGCTTGCAAACATGTGATATATGTGCCTTACGTGTGTTTGTGGAGGGTAGGTGAGGAAAATGGATGCATGTGTAGCGTAGTTCCTTGTTTCTGTTGTATGGTGGTGATGAGAGCCGATTTATCTCCACAAGCGCCAAGGGGCCGCAGAGATTAACGTTCCCATTCGACATACAGGTCGCCATCAACGTGTCACACGCCCTCACTTCATGAGAAAATGCGGAGAGGTTTGGAATTTAGCACAGCAGATTGGCATAGAGACTGGTGGTCAGAAACCTTACGATACCACCTCTGCTCCCCTTGCGACCAGATACTGGCAGTGAAAATATCATTCACCGCCAGTTTTCTAACCGTCTTCCCTCTCATTCGCTGGCCACAGCACAGACATGCGTTAGCAGTCTCGGCTGCAAGCCTTGCTGTAAAATGTTCCCTACCCGACGACAAAGCAATTTTCTAAATTCATATCATTGACTTCTCGAAGTCGTATCATCAGCACTGTCTAGATGCTGATTTTTCGCAGACCGAGCATGAGCATCCGTTCATAGGATCTGTGAACTACTGAGATATCAACGTGAGAAGCCTGAAAAAAAGAAACAGCTTTAAACCAACACAGATAGTAACCAACATCGAATAGTAAAAATCCGTTCGCTGATACCTACAGCATAGAAGAATTACGGTACACAATGGCATATAGCGATAACACAAAATAACTGTAAATGTCAGCATAGACTTATTTAATTCAACTACATTCCACTATTCTTGTTTTGTTTTCCTTGACGTTCACCTTACATCCTCCTTTTGAGACACTATCCATACCATCCAACTGTACCTTGCCGTATCTGACACAAATAGAGTCTCGCTAGGTTAACAACGTGAAAGATTTCCTAAATGCCACCAACTTCCAACAGGAATAGACAGACCCACTAAGTAATGAAATTAGAAGTGTCATCAGACTGTGTAAATATATATCAGACTCAGATGCCTACTTCCTCACCTACACGAATCGTATATCTCCCAGAGTTTTATGGTCTCCTTTATTTCCATAAAGATTATATCACAATCCGTCTTGTGGTGTCGTCATTCACAGCTCCATGTTACAAATTAGCCAGAGGGTAAATGACAAGATCAAGATGGAAATCAAATTCAAACATAGTCCTGGGATATTTTATTCTGTTGACTAAGTGAACAGGTTAAAAAACATGCAAATCCCCTCTAGTACAAAGCTGGTTTCTTCTGATGTTAGCAACTTATTCACTAACATACCTTTTCAGGAGTACCTAAAAATTCTCACAGAATTATTAGATACATCAGGAGTTAACCCAAGTGTCACAAATGACAAAGTTAGCCACTGAAACTGGTCTAAGACAAACGTATTTCCGTTTCAATGATAGGATATACAAACAATTCGACGATCTAGCCATGGGATCACTCCTCAGTCCAGCCCTGGCTCTAATATTTTTGGACAGTTCTGCAACACTGTTTTTGGAAAACGATCCACCTTCTTCCCAGGTTGGATACTGGTTTCTAAATTTGGAAATTTGTTGAATAATCTTTTAGGTCTTTTGAGACCATACTGCTGAGGTCATCGCTCCCTAAGCTATTTTCTTTTTGGTCATCAGTCTATTGACTGGTTTGATACGGCCCCCCACGAATTCCTTTCCTCTGCTAACCTCTTCATCTCAGAGTAGCACTTGCAACCTACGTTCTCAGTTATCTGCTTGACGTATTCCAATCTCTGTCTTCCTCTACAGTTTTTGCCCTCTACAGCTCCCTCTAGTACCATGGAAGTCATTCCCTCATGTCTTAGCAGATGTATCATCCTGTCCCTTCTTCTTATCAGTGTTTTCGACATATTCCTTTCCTCTCCGATTCTGTGTAGAAACTCCTCATTCCTTACCTTATCAGTCCACCTAATTTTCAACATTCGTCTATAGCACCACATCTCAAATGCTTCGATTCTCTTCTGTTCCGGTTTTCCCACAGTCCATGTTTCACTACCATACAATGCTGTACTCCAGACGTACACCCTCAGAAATTTCTTCCTCAAATTAAGGCCGGTATTTGATATTAGTAGACTTCTCTTGGCCAGAAATATCTTTTTTGCCACAGCGAATCTGCTTTTGATGCCCTCCTTGCTCCATCCGTCATTGGTTATTTTACTGCCTAGGTAGCAGAATTCCTTAACTTCATTTACTTCGTGGCCATCAATCCTGATGTTGAGTTTCTCGTTGTTCTCATTTCTACTACTTCTCATTACCTTCGTCTTTCTCCGATTTACTCTCAAACCATACTGTGTACTCATTAACTGTTCATTCCGTTCAGCAGATCATTTAATTTTTCTTCACTTTCACTCAGGATAGCAATGTCATCAGCGAATCGTATCATTGATATCCTTTCACCTTGTATTTTAATTCCTCTCCTGAACCTTTCTTTCAATTTCCATCATTGCTTCCTCGATGTACAGATTGAAGAGTAGGGGCGAAAGGTTACAGCCTTGTCTTACACCCTTCTTAATACGAGCACTTCGTTCTTGATCGTCCACTCTTATTATTCTTCCTTGGTTGTTGTACATATTGTATATGACCCGTCTCTTTCTTTAGCTTACCCCTACTTATTTCAGAATCTCGAACAGCTTGCACCATTTTATATTATCAAACGCTTTTTCCAGGTCGACAAATCCTATGAACGTGTCTTCATTTTTCTTCAGCCTTGCTTCCATTATTAGCCATAACGTCAGAATTGCCTCTCTCGTGCCTTTAATTTTCCTAAAGCCAAACTGATCGTCACCTAGCGCATTATCAATTTTCTTTTCCATTCTTCTGTATATTATTCTTGTAATCAGCTTCGATGCATGAGCTGTTAAGCTGATTGTGCGATAATTGTCGCAATTGTCAGCTCTTGCCGTCTTCGGAATTGTGTGGATGATGCTTTTCCGAAAGTCAGATGGTATGTCGCCAGACTCATATATTCTACACACTAACGTGAATAGTCGTTTTGTTGCCACTTCCCCTAATGATTTTAGAAATTCTGATGTAATGTTATCTATCCCTTCTGCCTTATTTGACCGTAAGTCCTCCAAAGCTCTTTTAAATTCCGATTCTAATACTGGATCCCCTATCTATTCTAAATCGACTCCTGTTTCTTCTTCTATCACATCAGACAAATCTTTACCCTCATAGAGGCTTTCAATGTATTCTTTCCACCTATCTGCTCTCTCCTCTGCATTAACAGTGGAATTCCCGTTGCACTTTTAATGTTACCACCGTTGCTTTAAATGTCACCAAAGGTTGTTTTGACTTTCCTGTATGCTGAGTGTGTCCTTCCGACAATCATATCTTTTTCGATGTCTTCACATTTTTCCTGCAGCCATTTCGTCTTAGCTTCCCTGCACTTCCTATTTATTTCATTCCTCAGCGACTTGTATTTCTGTATTCCTGATTTTTCCGGAACGTGTTTGCACTTCATCCTTTCATCAATCAGCTAAAGTATTTCTTCTGTTACCCATGGTTTCTTTGCAGCTACCTTTTTTGTACCTACGTTTTCCTTCCCAACTTCTGTGATGGCTCTTTTTAGAGATGTCCATTCCTCTTCAACTTTGCTGTCTACTACACTATTCCTTATTGCTGTATCTATAGCGTTAGAGAACTTCAAACGTATCTCGTCATACCTTAAAACATCCGTATCCCACTTCTTTGCGTATTGATTCTTCCTGACTAATGTGTTTAACATCAGCCTACTCTTCATCACTACTATATTTTGATCTGAGTCTATATCTGCTCCTGGGTACGCCTTACAGTCCAGTATCTGATTTCGGAATCTCTGTCTGACCATGATGTAATCTAATTGAAATCTTCCTGTATCTCCCAGCCTTTTCCAAGTATACCTCCTCCTCTTGTGATTCTTGAACAGGGTATTCACTATTACTAGCTGAAACTTGTTACAGAACTCAACTAGTCTTTCTCCTCTTTCATTCCTTGTCCCAAGCCCATATTCTCCTGTAACCTTTTCTTCTACTCCTTCCCCTATAACTGCATTCCAGTCGCCCATGACTATTAGATTTTCGTCCCTCTTTACATACTGCAATACCCTTTGAATATCCTCATACACTTTCTCTATCTGTTCATCTTCAGCTTGCGACGTCGGCATGTATACCTGAACTATCGTTGCCGGTGTTGGTCTGCTGTCGATTCTGATTAGAATACCCTGGTCACTGAACTGTTCACAGTAACACACCCTCTGCCCTACCTTCCTATTCATAACGAATCCTACACCTGTTATACCATTTTCTGCTGCTGTTGATATTACCTATTACTCAATACTCATCTGACCAGAAATACTTGTCTTCCTTCCACTTCCCTTCACTGACCCCTACTATATCTAGATTGAGCCTTTGCATTTCCCTTTTCAGATTTTCTAGTTTCCCTACCACGTTCAAGCTTCTGACATTCCACGCCCCGACTCGTAGAACATTATCCTTTCGTTGATTATTCAGACTTTTTCTCATGGTAACCTACCCCTTGGCAGCCCCTCCCAGAGATCCGAATGGGGGACTATTCCGGAATCTTTTGCCAATAGAGAGATCATCAGGACACTTCTTCAACTACAGGCCACATGTCCTGTGGATACACGTTACGTGTCTTTAATGCAGTGGTTTCCATTGCCTTCTGCATCCTCATGTCATTGATCATTGCTGATTCTTCCGCCTTTAGGGGCAATTTCCTACCCCTAGGACAAGAGAGTGCCCTGAACCTCTATCAGCTCCTCCGCCCCCTTTGACAAGGCCGTTGGCAGAATGAGGCTGACTTCTTATGCCGGAAGTCTTCGGCCGCCAATGCTCATTATTTATCAAAATTTAGTCAGTGGCGGGGATCGAACTCAAACCCGAAGACGATTTGGATATGAATCAAAGGCACTACCCCAAGACCATGGCTTACACACTACTTAATCCAACTTAAATTACTTTGTTGATGTCTCATGCTTATTGACAGGTACTACCATACAACTTACAAAATCGTCAAGAAACTAAATTATAAAAGCAATAGTATAAAATTGACAACATAGTTTGGGGGTAATTGTACAAATTATTTAGATATAACTATAGATATTACTGACAGTATTCATACTTAATAAGATTTATAGGAAATTTACCATCAGACTCAACACCAAATGATCCATAAACATGTGGCCTCTCATTCTATGATACATCATATTACGTCTACGAGTAAACACAACTTCCAAATCAAATTAAATGCAACGAAACAAATAGGATCCTCCTACCTAAGTGTATTCAGTAATGCACTACCAGAATGCACAAGAAGCAGAAACAACAGGAGTACCCTCTTCTTTACCTTGTGTTTGATCCATCACCTCAAGAATGCAATAAATTGTGCACATACTTAGGGAAAGTTTCACAGGTTGCAGGCAGGAAACTTAAATCCAGGAATGTAAAAACCACATTTTACTTGCAGTGCATTGTTGGACACTTTTTGCGGAATGATAAAGACTGCACTTCAAAATTTCTATTTAGCTTAGTCTGGCAGAGGGATGTATACCCCCTTCAAGGAACATCGGGGAACCAGAAAACTTCGGAAAGGAGACTTTAATTTTTCAGAATACCTGCTTCACGAAGACCATAGTTACTTGGTAAAACACGAAGTATTATATCACATCCACAAAGAAAGTAAGTATGAAATAATGGAAATTAATAAACACATGTCCATCAAGCAAAGTTTAGTACTGAAGACCCGGCGCAGTTCTCTTACTGGCCACTTTTAGCTGCAGATAGTACGTGTAATCGCATCCATGCCTTGTTGTAAATTACCGCTCATACTTAGATTCCCAATTCTTTTTATTTTCGTTACTATAATTTCTATCGTTGTGCTAAAAGATTTTACTTTGTAGAATCACAGCTCCTTCACTCACCTGTTTAATGCCACTATTACATTTTATCTGTTTCTAATTTACGACCTTCTAAAGACAAAATTATTTTGTTTAGCTACATCTTTGGAATATGTCACCAAAGTTAGTTGTTCAAATATGTTCCTTTATGTAGAGTTGCTAAAATTTGCCTGTAGTTCATTGGATAAAGTGACACATATTTCATCTTATTTAAATAATCTTACATCGCATTTACCTAGCATAATCCCACTTGTTATATTCCTAATTCTAAAGTTGACATTTTTCATTTCTGGAAATGGAGATGCTCTGCACATATGCTAGTTTATAATCTTTGCCCCAACCAAATGTTACTGCGCCACATGCTTGTCTTTATAGCTGATGGAGTAACAGCTGAAAACCGGTTCATGTTACAAATATTAAATATTCTAGAATATTATACAAGTGTTGTGTGTGTTTCATTGATAATGAAATACAATGTCATTGACAAACCTCAAAGTACATATTTCTTCTTTTAGAACTTTAATTCCTCTTCAACGTAGAGAATGAATAAAATGGGGTACAGGCTACAACCTTATCTCCCTCCCTTCTCAACCACTGCTTCCCTTTTATGCCACTCCCGTCTAGTAACTGCGTCTGATTTTTATACAGGTTGTCAATATCCTGTCATTCCGTGTCTTTTAGCCCTGCCACATTCAGAATTTCAAAGAGTGTATACCACTCAACATTGTCTAAAGCTTTCTCTGAGTCCACAAATGCTATAAGCTTAGATTTGCTCTTATTACGTATTGCGCAGTAAATATTAAGTTTCAAAGGGCCCCTTGATGTGGAGACTCTAAAACATGCTAAAAAGTTCAAAAATTTTTATATTCACTGCTAATTACTTTCCTAAGTTTTAAACTCACGTACTTCTTACATCATAGCTCGCTAGAGAATCGGTTTCGCTGTGCTTCATTTTCATTAACCTAATTATAAATTAAAATTTCTCAAGTATGCGTAGAAAAATCGAAGAAATGTATTTCTCTTTGGCGAAGGGGAGGAGGAGGCGAGAAGGGGAGGGGGGGGTGGTTGGGCAGTCGGGCATCGGTTTAACAGTTCTGCCACCTGTGCAGTATCTCCTTCGTAGGGTTCTACATATCTTTTACCACTCTTTGTGGCAGTCATCTCCCAACTTCAATGATTACGATCGTTCCGTTTCTAGTCTTCAGCGAAGTTGATCTTATCATGTGCTGCCTCTACCGTTATTTTGACGTTATTAATCTCCAATTCATCACACCTGTAGCTACAGGTACCGGAACGGCCGGCTACTGTATTGTTATTAATAAATAAATGTAACAAACAGCTGTGCCGAATATCTGGTGCAATACGAGTACAAAAAGCGATATATTCCGTCTCCCTCAAGTGGCGCAATCTTTGATCGCCATCATATTGTATATTCGATCTTTATTTAATATCTTTGTCAATGTTCAGCTGATCCGGCAGCGTAAAAGCACACTGTGGAGCCGACCCGTCATCATTCATAATCAAAACTACGACAAAACGTTTTCCGTTGGCTAACTGCAAATGTGAAATCTCCTGGCAATGTTTTGTGTGTCGTTCTATTAGAATAAATGCACTGCTATGCTAACATTTACTGTGGGTCGAAAAAAGATGATGAAGCACTCGAAATGAGGACACTAAAGACAGGTAACAATAGGAGCCACGCTGAATATAAACATCCTGATATGACAGTTACAAAAGATGTGGAACAAGATAAAGAAAGTAGAGTAAGAATAAATTGGGAAAATATGACCATTTCTTTATTAAATGGAATTCTAAGAGGCAGCACATAAGAATTGTTATTCGCAGTAAACAAAGGCATTTAAAACAATGGTTAGGAGAATTGCACCTGACGCAGAAGTCTGAGCAACGATGCGGCAGCCAACAATAGTTGATTTTATTCAAAAGAAACAACTAGACAGGAACTGAAAATTCAAAATGATTGTAGAAGAACGGCTTCGCATAGGTATCATGGACTAGATACCAAATGGAAAAAGAAAAAAAAGAACAGGCCACTAACAAATGCCTGAATTTAATGAATTCATCAGTTAAGGCGTGAGATAATACTCTGCAATATTATTAAGGAAAAAAGACGAATATCAAAAACAATACATGTAATTTATAGTCATAGTTGCTGAAAAAATGTACAATTGTTGTTATATGGCAAACAGAAAAACTGTCGAATATTAGAAGTGCGCGCTAATCCATACACCACCTACTCCACAAGAAAGATGACAGGACAGACATAAAGAATTTAATAGAGATTTATCTTCTTAATGTGTAAGATATTCTTATCAGGTTTACTCCAAATTACACAAGCACAAATGGAACATTTTTTTAATCGTCAGTCTTCTGAGTGGATTGATGCGGCCCGCCATGAATTCATCTCCTGTGCCAACCTCTTCATCTCAATATGGAACCTCCCCATCGTACATCCTCAGATTTAGTTATAAGTGGGCACAGTGGATAGGCCTTGAAAAACTGAACATAGATCAATCGAGAAAACAGGAAGAAGTTGTGTGGAACTGTGAAAAAAATAAACAAAATATACAAACTGAGTAGTGAATACGGAAGATAGGCAACATCAAGGAGAGCTTAAGCTCAGGAGCGCCGTGGTCCCCTGGTTAGCATGGGCAGCCACGAAACGAGACGTTGTTGGTTCGAATTTTGCCTCGAGTGAAGAGTTTTATTTTTTGTTTTTAAACAATTATTACCTTCCGTCCGTCCGTCCGATGCGAGGTAACTGCGCCATAACATTAGATTAGATTAATACTTGTTCCATAGATCATGAATACGACACTTCGTAATGATGTGGAAAGTGTCAGGTTAATAAAAGGTGTATGTACAAGATATTACATTACACAAAATATTGCATGACACTAATGTTTGATTTGTTTTTTTCCTCTTAATTTATATCTACAAATTCAGCCAACGAGTAGAAGGAGTTGTCATCTAGAATTTCTTTTTATTTATTTTTTAATGTTAGTTGGCTGTCTGTCAGGCTTTTGATGCTGTTTGGTAGGTGACCAAAGACTTTTGTGGCGGCATAATTTACCCCTTTCTGTGCCAAAATCAGATTTAACCCTGCATAGTGAAGATCATCATTTCTCCTGGTATTATAGCTATGCACACTGCTTTTACTTTTGAACTGGGTTGGATTATTAACAACAAATTTCACATTTGCTGGATTCATATTGCCCACGGAATACATCTCACGTATTTAATGCACTCTCGTCCAAAGTAGCAAACAGTCAACTGCCAGCCAGGGAGCAGGAATACTCTCTCTTCCGTGCGCTGTAGTCGACTGTCCCTGGCTGGCAGTTGACTGTTTGGTACTTTGGACGAGAGTGCATTAAATACGTGAGATGTATTCCGTGGGCAATATGAATCCAGCAAATATAGCTCGCAGCTTCAATAACAAAGTCAATGAATAGTTTCGGAACTGTAAGGAATCGGAAAGTTCCTAAACGGATCGAACGATTGTCGAACATTTCTATGATGATTTCCTACATTTGTTGATAAACAGTACGAGTGGTGATGACGATACCTTGCTGATTCCTGAGGGGCTGTATGTACCAGATGATGAGGTTGTTGACGATCCGTACGAAGAACACGAAGAGGAAATACCGCGACTTCAAAAAATGGTTCAAATGGCTCTCAGCACTATGGGACTCAACTGCTGTGGTCATTAGTCCCCTAGAACTTAGAACTACTTAAACCTAACTAACCTAAGGACAGCACACACATCCATGCCCGAGGCAGGATTCGAACCTGCGACCGTAGCAGTCGCACGGTTCCGAACTGCGCGCCTAGAACCGCGAGACCACCGCGGCCGGCACTGCGACTTCAATCCGATGGTATTTCTTTGGGTTACATGAAGGAAATGCTCCAACACAGTTACTATCCAAACCAATTAAAAGACGAAAATATAGATCGGACGGACGGACAGATAAAAATTGTGTGAAAATAGAAACAATTGAACATTTCACTCGAGGGAAGACTTGAAACAAGGACCTTTTGTCCCGCTACTGCCCAAGCTAACCACGACACCACGGCGCTCCTCAGCTCACACTGCCCTTGATGTTGCCTATGTTTTGCATGGACTACTGAGTTCGTATATTTTGCTTATTTTTTTCATAGTTCCACACGACTTCTTCCTGTTTTCTCGATTGATCTGTGCTCAGTTTTTCAAGGCCTATCCACTGTGCCAACTTATAACTAAATCTGAGAGGGTGCGATGGGGAGGTTCCCATGACAGTGTGGCACTTGCAAATTACGTCCACAACTATTTGCTGGCTGCATTCCAATCTCTGTCTTCTCCTACAGTTTTTTACCCTCTGCGGCTCCCTCTGGTACTATGGAAGAGATCTTCTGACGCCTTAATAGATGACCAACCATTCTGTCCCTTCTTATCTCCCTTTCCTCGCCAATCCTGCGGCGAATCTGCTCACTGCATATCCCATCAGTCCACTTAATTTTCAAAATTCTTCTGCAGCACCACACCTCAAATGCTTCTCTTCTCTTCTGTTTGGTTTTCCCACTACCGTATAATGCTGCCCTTCAAACAAACATACATTCTTAGAAATTTCTTCTTCAAATTAAGGCCTATGTTTGACATTAGCAGAAACCTCTTGAGTAGGAATGCCCTTTTTGTCTGTACTAGCCTGATTTTTATGTCCTACTTGCACCGTCCATCATGCGTTATTTTACTGCGTACTTAGCAGAATTCCTTAACTTCATCTGCTTCCTGATCGCCAGTTCTGACAACTTTCTCGCTGTTCTCATTACTGCTACTTCTATTATTTCCGTCTTTCTTTTATATACTCTCAATCCACATTTTATACTCTTCAGGCTGTTCATTTCATTCAGCAGATTGAGTAATTCTCTTCACTCTCCGTGAGGATAGCAATGTCATCAGGGAATCATACCACTGATATCCATTTATCTTGCATTTTACTTCCATTCTTGAACCTTTCTTTTATCTCTGTCATTGATTCTTCGACAGTAGGGGCGAAAGACTACATCCATATCTCGCACCCCTTTTAATCCGACCACTTCCTTCTTGGTCTTCCACATCTAATGTTCTTTCTTGGCTGTTGTACATATTGTGTATATATTTTGTGTATTACCCACACTTCCCTATAGATTGCCTTACTTTCTCAGAATTTGGAACAACTTGGACCATCTGATATGGTCTAACGCTTTTTCTAGATCGACGAACCCGAAGAAATTGTTTTAATTTTACTTCAGTCTGGTTTCTATTAGATCGCTTTGCAATAAAATCCTGGTGGTGGACTGACATCACTCCTAGATAAAGTCATTAGGAAATGGGAAAAGGAATTATAAACAAAAATCTAATGAAGCCTGTTCAATTTAGATAAAGATGAGCGTTTGCCTAGCATTATCAGCAGACAGAAGTTCTCAAAGAATACTCTGGAAAAGCTGGCCTACAAATCTCTTTTGTAAGAACTAAGCTCATTTGTACTTAATTGAATTTTCAGAAATGAAGCACAAAGTTCTGGCAAATTTAAGTATCTTACTGAGATCATAGAACCAACAGGGCTAGAAAAGGAAGTACAGCGTATTTCATTACAGAAGCTAGAGAGAGGGTACGGGAAAAAACACATCTACAAACTTAAACGCGTGCCCACACATGCAAAGGTTATCTGCTACAACGCTATGAGCAGACCTAAAGCTCTGAACGTAAGCGAAACTGTATTTCACAACAGGAAAGGCGATCTGGAAAACATTCCGAGGGCAGACTGAAGAATTATGAGGAAAGTTCTTGACCCAGAAAAAACATCCACATCCATACTCCGCAAGCCACATGACGGTGTGTGGCAGAGGGTACTTTGGGTACCTATATCGTTTCTCCCTTCTAATCTAGTCTCGTATTGTTCGTGGAAAGAGAGATTGTCGGTATGCTTGTGTGTGGACTCTAATCACACTGATTTTATCCTCGTGGTCTCTTCGCGAGATATGCGTAGGAGGGAGCAATATACTGCTTGACTCCTCGGTGAAGGTATGTTCTCAAAACTTCAACAAAAGCCCGTTCCGAGCTATTGAGCCACTCTGTTGCAGATTCTTCGACTGGAGTTTATCTATAATATCCGTAACGCTTTCGCGATCACTAAATGATCCTGTAACGAAGCGCGCTGCTCTCCGTTGGATCTTCTCTACCTCTTCTGTCAATCCTATCTGGTACTGATCCAACACCGGTGAATAGTATTCAAGCAGTGGGTGAACAAGTGTAGTGTAGTCTATTTCTTTTGTTTTCGGATTGCATTTCCTTAGGATTCTTCCAAAGAATCTCAGTCTGCTTTTCCGACGATTAATTTTAAATCACTCCTAATGCCTACTCCCAGATAATTTGTGGATTTAACTGCTTCCATTTGCTAATCTTCTATATTGTAGCTAAATGATAAGGGATCTTTCTTTCTATGTATTCGCAGCACATCACACTTGTCTACATTGAGATTCAATTGCCATTCCTTGCACCATGTGTCAATTCGTTGCAGATCCTCTTGCATTTCAGTACAATTTTCCATTGTTACAATCTATCGATATACTACAGCATCATCCGCAAAACGCCTCAGTCAACTTCCGATGTTCTCCACAAGACCATTTAGGTATACTGTAAATAGCAACGGTCCTACGATACTCCCCTGCGGCACACCTGAAATCACTCTTACTTCGGAAGTCGTCTCTCCATTGAGAATGACATGCTGCGTTCTGTTATCTAGGAACTCTTCAATCCAATCACACAATTGGTCTGGTAGTCCATATGCTCTTACTTTGTTCATTAAACGACTGTGGGGAACTGTATCGAACGCCTTGCGGAAGTCAAGAAACAGGGCATCTACCTGTGAACCCGTTTCTATGGTCCTCTGAGTCTGTGGACGAATATCGCAAGCTGGGTTTCACACGATCGTCTTTTTCAAAACCCATGCTGATTCCCAAAGAGTAGATTTATAGTCTCTACGAAAGATATTATACTCGAACATAATACGTGTTCCAAAATTCTAAAACTGACCGACGTTATATAGTTCTACACTTCTGTTCGACGTCCCTTCTTGAAAACGGGGATGACCTGTGCCCTTCTCCAATCCTTTGGAACGCTATGCTCTTCTAAAGACCTACGGTACACCGCTGCAAGAAGAGGGGCAAGTTCCTTCACGTACTCTGTGTAAAATCGAACTGGTATCCCATCAGGTCCAGCGGCCTTTCCTCTTTTGAGCAATTTTAATTATTTTCTATCCCTCTGTCATCTATTTCGATATCTACCATTTTGTCATCTTTGCGACAGTTGAGAGAAGGAACTACAGTGCAGTCTTACTCTGTGAAGAGTATGGATGCTGACTGAAATCCCCCGAAGTAGCAAGGATATTATCAGAACTGGCAGCACATTTTAGGAATCTAAAACTGAAATTTTATGGACATGTTCAAAGATTCCCAACAACGAGGCTTACCCAAAACTATGGCATATATAGGAAAATTCAAGTACACACTACGGATCCAACAATTTAAAAAGGATCTCGAGACAACCCAGATACAAAAACCGCTCAATGAAAAGATAAACTAACTCAGAGAATGAGGCCCTCTCCTTCCCCCTCCCTCCACAAGAAGCCCAGTAGCTAAGCGGACTAAAGACAGGAATATAGTTCTAGAAGAAAGAATGAGAACCACAAAGAAGATTTGGAAATACAATACAAAAGCGCTGTGTTATCCAAAGACGTCCATACGCAAATACCAGAGCGAGAAACGCTCCAGTCATAGCACTAATGTAGGCAAATATGTCCTGGACAGTGGTAGGGGTGGGAAAGACGGGAACTAGCTTTACGACATACCTGGCAAATTCAAAGACATTTTGCTATGTCAGTGGACCTAATCGAATCACGCGCGCCTGCCGTCGCAAGGCCCGGCCGCAAATGAGCGGTGGTCGGCGGTTCATGACGTTATCTCCAGCTGAAGACGTCACGCCATTCAGTGGTTCTTGCGTGCAGCTCTCTCTATGGCCACAAGATATAAGGGGAGCAAAAACCTGACATCAGCCTCTCGCTCTTGCTCGCTAGTTGTGTTAATAACGGAGTGTTATTGTATAGATCTTATATGACAACCTTGGGATTAGAATTTAGTTACGATTTGGACTGCACTGTGGATTTGTGAATTGTATTGTGAACTTAATTACGAAGCTACTTGCTATGACAGCAATAGACGGTGCCTGCTTCAGTGTGGAGAATAAAAATAGGTAATCTTCCTGATCGCTGGCGCCTTACTTTGAGACTAATCAGATCTTGTGTCACACCCCAGTCACGTCCTGCTACCAATTCCTACCGGTTGATCAAAAAGTCAGTATAAATTTGAAAACGTAATAAATCACGGAATAATAGATAGAGAGGTAAAAATTGACACACATGCCTGGAATGACATAGGGTTTTATCAGAACCAAAAACAAAGGTCACAAAATGTCCGACAGATGGCGGGTGACAAAACTGCTACCGTAACGGGTGAGAGGTATGCCGATATTTTATAGAATCGCATCATCCCCAGCCTGGCTGATAAACACCTGCTGGAACGTACGATGTTAATGCAGGATGGCGCTCCACCCCATACTGCTAGACGTGTGAAAGGTTTCTTGCGCGCGTCGTTTGCTGATGATCGTGTGCTTAGTCGCCACTTTCGACATGCATGGCCTCCCAGGTCCCCAGACCTCAGTCTGTGCGATTATTGGGTTTGGGGTTACCTGAAGTCGCAAGTGTATCGTGATCGACTGACATCTCTAGGGGTGCGGAAAGACAACATCCGACGCCAATGCCTCCACATAACTCAGGACATGCTTTACAGTGCTGTTCACATTATTCCTCGTCTACAGCTATTGTTGAGGAATGATGGTGGACATATTGAGCATTTCCTGTAAAGAACATCATCTTTGCTTTGTCTTACTTTGTTATGCTAACTATTGCTATTCTGATAAGATGAAGCGCCATCTGTCGGACATTTTTTGAACTTTTGTATTTTTTTGATTCTAGTAAAACCACATGTCATTCGAAACATGTGCGTCAATTTGTAACTCTCTATCTACATTACTCCGTATTTTATTCAGTTTTTCAAATTTATACTGACTTTTTGATCAACCAGTACTTATGTTTGCCATTCGAGTCAGACATGAAAGATTTAAAGCAAAGCATCTTGACATATTTGCGTTGTTTCTCTTGTTAGTACTAATACCTATGTCACGTAATATTATCCATCATGGCAAGTAAGCTAACATGATACATGATGTCATGTCGTTGCTGCTGCTGTGGTCTTCAGTCCTGAGACTGTTTTGATGCAGCTCTCCATGCTAATCTATCCTGTGCAAACTTTTTTATCTCCCAGTACTTACTGCTACCTACATCCTTCTGAATCTGTTTAGTGTATTCATCTCTCGGTCTGCCTCTACGATTTTTACCCGCCACGTTGCCCTCCAATGCTAAATTTGTGATCCCTTGATGCCTCAGAACATACCCTACTAACCGATCTCTTCTTCTTGTAAAGTTGTGCCACAAGCTCCTCTTCTCCCCACTTCTATTCAATACCTCCTCATTAGGTATGTGATCTACCCCCCCTAATCTTCAACATTCTTCTGTAGCACCACATTTCTAAAGATTCTATTCTCTTCTTGTCCAAACAATTTATTGTCCATGTTTCACTTCCACACATGGCTACACTCCATACAAATACTTTCAGAAACGACTTCCTGACACTTAAATCTATACTCGATGTTAACAAATTTCTCTTCTTCAGAAACGCTTTCCTTGCCATTGCCATTTTATGACATGACAAATGCCATCATATCATCCAACATCCTTGGAGGGCCATGCCAATAATGCTCCAGATGTTGTCTTTTGGGAAGAGATCCGGCGACCTCGTTACCCAGGTTAGTGTGTGGAAAGGTAGAAGACAAGCAGTAGAAATTTTCGCAACCTACGGGCGGTCATTATTTTGCTGAAATGTACGCTCAGGATTGCTTGCCATGAACGGAAACAAAATGGGGTCTACAATATCGTCTGCGTACCTCTCTGCTGTAACAGTTCCGCGGATGACAATCAAAGCGGTCCCGCTATGAAAAGAAACAGCAACCCAGACCATCACTCCCGGCTGCCGGGCTGTATGTCGCATGACGGTCAGGTTGGTATTCACCGCTGTAGGGTGCGTCTTCAGACACCTCTTCGCTGGACATAGGGGCTCAGTTCGAATCGGGCCCATCAGTGACAGTTATACTCCCTTCGATGAGATTCTAAGCCGAAATTGTGTCTCGAGCGACCAAGGAGAGAGATGGGACACCAACTTACCTGTCGGCCACCATACTGACTGTCAACCAGGAGTGATGGTCTGCGGTTCCATTCCTTCTTGAAGCGACATCCCATCGGTTGTCGTCCACGACACTCTTACAACACAATGACATGTCGATGATGTTCTACGCCCCGTTTAGTTCCCCTTCTTGGCAAGCCATCCTGGGCTTACGTTTCAGCAAGATAATGCCCGGCCGCACACGGTGGGAGTTTCTAGCCCTTGTCCTGTTGCTTGCCAAACACTACCTTGCCAAGCAGTGTTGTCGTATCTCTCTTAAATTGAGATCGTTTGAAGCATTATGGGATTTTGATGACCTAACGCACCTGTTAGATAACTCTGGGACGATATCCCTTAGGAGGACATCCAACAACTCTGTCAGCCAGTGACAAGCTGACTGATGGTTGCGTAAGGGCCAGAGGTGGACCAACAGAACCTTGCTCAGATTGTGAACCTCTTTCTCTTAAACAAAACATGACTTTTTTTCTGAAATTGTAATCATTTATTTGTCTATTCACGTACATGAAATCTACCTGTTTGTGCCCCATTCGGGTGATTGCTTCCTGGTGCTTCGATTTTTCATTAATATATGATCTCAGGGAACAGAAGAAAGGAAAAGAGTCCTTAGAGAGACAATGAAGTTAGGAAAACGACTAAAAACCGTTGTGTTATGCAACAGGATCCAGATGCAGACAATAATAAGACGTTGTAAGACATTGTAACTACAAAGATGTAACTGGACATGCAATTAATCAGCGCTTCATCGCAACTGTACAAAGTAGGCAGTAGTGAAGTCATCGTCTAAACGTAGCACATAAAGAAAAAGTACACATCTACTTTCTCAATCAGGATTCGCTTTTGAATATTTCTTGCCTGTGAGAAGATTGTCATATGCCTCGCCCACTTGTCGGAGCCGGCCGGTGTGGCCGAGCGGTTCTAGGCTCTACAGTCTGGAATCGCCTGACCGCTACGGTCGCAGGTTCGAATCCTGCCTCGGGCATGGATGTGTGTGACGTCCTTAGGTTAGTTAGGTTTAAGTAGTTCTAAGTCCTAGGGGACTGATGACCTCAGCAGTTATGTCCCATAGTGCTCAGAGCCATTTGAACGATTTGAACTTGTCGGACTTCAAAATAGGTAGGATCATGGGATATAGAGGCTGCAGTGTACCATTCCGCGATAACTCTGTTCTCGGAATTCTGAATCTGTAGGAAAGTGGACTATTGAGAATGCGGTGTACCATTCCAGCAATATCGCTCTTAACGGAATTCGAAATCGCTAGAATCGTGGGCATTGGAGATTGCGATGTACTGTTCCACTATATCGTCGTTCACGCCGGTCGAGATCTTATGGTCTAAAGCGAATATGGAATCGAAGGTTTCAGGAGGGCCATACTCAGCGTCGTGCGGGATCGCAACAGTGCCACGTGACGAGAGTGCAAGATTAAGTATTGTTCACATAGAAGTGCTGTATCGTACCATTTCATGCAGCTAAACTCAGGAAAATGGTTTGTTCGCAGGTGGGCGTACACCGATGCTGACAGAGCGTTTTAGTAGCAGAGCTGATGTCAGAGGTGTACTTAATCTCACTTACTTTGTGCTCGAAATTAGCCGCAAAAGCGATTCGTGTATTATTCCTTCTGTACTGTGTATGCACAATAAACCAAATCTACTCGACCGCTATCATGAATGGCGTTGCAACTGTAATGGAGAGCAGTGTTGTTTACCTATTGTCTACGGCAGGAAACGTTTTCATTGCGCCAACCCAAGCAACGATAACACGGGAATAAGAATGAGAAATACGAGATTAATTTCTGAGAGCAAACATTCCGAGCAAGAGCAGTAAAGTCGGGTGTGGTACTCCGACGTATATGTGCTGATTTAAGAGTTGATTGCGTAGTCTGGCATTGCCGAACGCTTGGAGAGGCGGTGAGATTGTGGGGAGGGGAGGGGGGCAATGGGTGCTGCGACTGGTATATGAGACGCCGCGGTCAGCTGTTCGCCATCATTCGACGCCAGAAGACATCGCCAGCCATGAAGCGCACCCTCGCCTTGGTCGCCGGACTCCTGCTGGCCCATCTGGTGGTGGCAACTTCGCCGCAGACTGGTGAGTTTGGGGCGGAGTACAGTTGGTTTCTTGTGACCGGCGTCAGTCGGCAACGACCATTTTCGATATCTATGAAGATTGGAGAAAATCTTCTCGGTATTCAGGTGTGTTACATTCTAATAAATTCTCAAACTCTAGGCAGCTATCTACACCATTGCCATCACGAGAAAAAATACTGAACGCCGGTGTCGGCACTGTGATCTGCTTATTACGGATGGGATCCCTACACTTTCTCGCATCAAATAATTTCTGACTGTTGTGGAAATTTAGCAGCGCCTGTTATGCAAACCAGTGTCCTTTTTAGTGCCCAGGCTACTTTCGGCACCTCCACTGCATCGTAGCAGGTGTACCGGTATGAAATGAGCGTTTTACTCATCATGATCATCATCGTCATTTAAGACTGATTATGCCTTTCAGCGTTCAGTCTGGAGCATAGCCCCCTTATAAAATTCCTCCACGATCCCCTATTCAGTGCTAACATTGGTGCCTCTTCTGATGTTAAACCTATTACTTCAAAATCATTCTTAACCGAATCCAGGTACCTTCTCCTTGGTCTGCCCCGACTCTTCCTACCCTCTACTGCTGAAACCATGAGGCTCTTGGGTAACCTTGCTTCTCCAATGCGTGTAACATGACCCCACCATCAAAGCCTGTTCGCCCTGACTGCTACATCTATAGAGTTCATTCCCAGTTTTTCTTTGATTTCCTCATTGTGGACACCCTCCTGACATTGTTCTCATTTACTAGTACCTGCAATCATCCTAGCTACTTTCATATCCGTAACCTCAACATTGTTGATAAGGTAACCTGAATCCACCCAGCTTTCGCTCCCATACAACAAAGTTGGTCGAAAGATTGAACGGTGCACAGATAGCTTAGTCTTGGTACTGACTTCCTTCTTGCAGAAGAGAGTAGATCGTAGCTAAGCGCTCACAGCATTAGCTTTTGTACACCTCGCTTCCATTTATTTCACTATGTTGCCATCCTGTGAGAATATGCATCCTAAGTACTTGAAACCATCCACCTGTTCTAACTTTGTTCCTCCTATTTGGCACTCAATCCGTTTATATTTCTTTCCCACTGACATTACTTTCGTTTTGGAGATGCTAATCTTCATACCATAGTCCTTAAATTTCTGATATAGCTCTGAAATATTACTTTGCACACTTTCAATCGAATCTGCCATCACAACTAGTCATCGGCATATGCAAGACTGCTTATTTTGTGTTCACATATCTTAATCTCACTCAGCCAGTCTATTGTTTTCAACATATGATCCATAATTAATATGAACAACAGTGGAGACAGTTTTACTGTCAAAATGAAATATTAATTTTGAACTGAAAAGTAAAAACTTTTATTCAAAGTACTGATCATTGATTTCTATACATATTGGGCACCTTTTTGGCAATTTGTGGACACCACGCCAATAGGAATGTCCGTCTTTTGAAGCAAACCAATCAGACACCCAGTTTTCGACTTCTTCGTAGGAACCGAAGTATTCCTCAGCCAGTGCGTGTCCCATTGATCAAAACAAATGGTAGTCGGAAAGAGCCAAGTCTGGTGAATACGGCGGGTGGGGTAGCAGCTCCTAGCGAAGTGTTTTGATTGTATCCTAAACCAGTTTTGCTCTCTGTACAGGTGCATTGTCGCGTAAAAAAATTACTTTGCCATGTCTTCTGGCCCATTCTGGTTTTTTTAGATCAATGCATTGTTCATATTGATCGTTTGTTGTCTGTGGCGATTAGTATTCACAGTTTCACCAGGTTTTAGAGGCTCATGATCCACCACACCTTTTTGATCCCACCAAACACAGAGCATTGTCTTCTTGCCGCGTCGATCTGGTATTGCAGTCGATGTTGATGGTTGTCCCGGATTAAACCATGATTTTTCCGGTTTAGGATTCTTAAAATAAATCAATTTTTCATTGCCAGTAACAATTCGATTCAAAATTGATTTTCTTTCATGTCTTTGAAGCAAAATTTGACAAACGGTTTTTCGGTTTTCCATCTGTCTTTCATTCAATTCACGTGGCACCCATTTTCCACACTTTTGGACCTTCCCATAACTTTGAAACGGTCAGAAATTGCTGTCATTTGCTTCTGACTCAAAGTATCATCTTCATCCAATATTGCTTGCAATTCGGCATCTTCGAACCTTTTTGGTGGTGTTCCACGTTCTTCATTTCTCACATCTTACAAACCGTTGAAACCATCTTTTGCATGTTGCTTCTGGTAGAGCATGATCACCATATGCCTCGACAAGCATTCGATGCGACTCTGCAGTAGTTTTTTTCAAATGAAAACAAAAAATTAATGCTTTCTGCAAATCAACACCTTCGGGTGCAAAATTCGATATTGTTAACACGATGAAAACATATGATGTTGTTTGTTCCATGACTTGATGTATAGTTAATATCTTTGAGAGATGTCATACCAACGAAACAAAAAAAAATTAAGGGTCGTTGACAACAAATGTTCCCTATCGACATATTGGTATTTTAACGCTCTTTTCGTACCAGTACACATGGTAAGTGGATGCTTTTAATCAATTCAGGAAAACGCAAACGGAATTGTGACTAGTAATATTTGGAACAAAAAACGTTTTTCGTGTATAGTGATCACCACTTTATTTTCTAGAATGTCAGGTTATCGTAGACCCTTATTTATTATTAATATATAGCTTGTTATCTGCAGTGAAATAATGTTACTATGAATTTGGTTGGCGACTAAATGAATAACTTTATGAATTTGTAATGATATTATTTTGTGATGTTGATGTTGACAAGTACTTTATCTATAACGTAATAACATCTTTTACATCTACGTCTGCACTCCACAAGAGTTCTAACAGTGTTTGGCGGGGTACAGTTTGGGTACCCTCCCTTCGCAGTACCGTTGGTGAATGCTGTTTGAGTACTGTCGATAACTTCCGTGTTGTTGTTGTGGTCTTCAGTCTTGAGACCGGTTTGATGCAACTCTCCATGCTACTCTATCCTGTGCAAGCTTCTTCATCTCCCACTACCTACTGCAGCCTACATCCTTCTGAATCTGCTTAGTGTATTCATTTCTTGTTCTCCCTCTTCGATTTTTACCCTCCACGCTGCCTTCCAATACTTAACTGGTGGTCCCTCGATGTCTCAGAACATGTCCTATAAACCGATCCCTTCTTCCAGTCAAGTTGTGCCACAAGTTATGTGATCTACCCATCTAATATTCAGCATTCTTCTTTAGCACCAGATTTCGAAAGCTTCTATTCTCTTCTTGTCTAAACTATTTATCGTCCACGTTTCACTTCCATACATGGCTACACTCCATGCAAACACTTTCAGAAAAGACTTCCTAACATTTAAATCTATACTCGATGTTAACAAATTTTTCTTCTTCAGAAACGCTTTCCTTGCCATTGCCAGTCTACATTTTATATCCTCTCTACTTCGAACAACATCAGTTTTTTTGCTCCCCAAATAGCAAAACTCCTTTACCACTTTAAGTGTCTCATTCCCTAATCTAATTCCCTCAGCATCACCCGACTTAATTCGACTACATTCCATGATCCTCGTTTTGCTTCTGTTGATGTTCATCTTATATCCTCCTTTCAAGACCTGCTCTTCCAAGTCGCTGACTGAATTACACTGTCATCGGCGAATCTCAAAGTTTTCTTTTCTTCTCCATGGATTTTCATATCTACTTCGAACTTTTCTTTTGTTTTCTTTACTGCTTGCTCAATATACAGATTGGATAACATCGGGGAGGGGCTACAATCCTCTCTCACTCCCTTCCAAACCACAGTTTCCCTTTCATGTTCCTCGACTTTTATAACTGCCATCTGCTTCCATATTAGCTGTAATTTTTATGATTTTTTTTTTCGTGGTGATGATTTCGCGAGTACATGTGGGAGGAAGCGATAATTTCTCCAAGTCTTGTTCAAACGTACAGTCTTTGACCTTCAATAGTAACGCTGTCCGTATCGTACAACACCTCACTTTAAACGAATGTCACTGGCGTTGGATGAACGCTCTGAGGCTCTAAACGATCCCATGACGAATCGTGCCACTCTTCGTTGCATCTTCTTAACATTCTATATTTACCCTACTTGGCAGGGCTCCAATGCTGAAGAACCATGCTCAACAAACGGTCGAACAAGTGTTCTCTAAGCCACGTGTTTCCCAAATTTCCCAAAGTTTCTTCCTATTAATCTCGACCTGTCATATGCTTTTCCTACAATTTGTTTTGTATAGTCATTCCACTGCAGCTTGCTCTGATCAGTTACTCCTACCTATATTACGGCTGTTACTGTTTCCAAAGAAAATTCACCAATAAAGTAACTGAACAATCATGAAACTTTTCGTCCATTTACGCCAATATCCAGGATCAACTGCATTTCCTGCACCTCTCACTGTTCCTCTGCATGTCTTCCTGCAATTCGCTACAGTCTTCCAGCCTTACAACCTTCCTACTCACAACACCATCGTGTGCAAAAATCCTCTTAGAGATTCCAACGTTAAGCTCTAGTTCATTTACATCTATTGTAAACAACAATAGTCCTACAACACTCTCTTGGCACACGCTAGGAAGTTCTGTTACATCTCGTTAATTTCATCTCGTTAAGAATAACGCACTGAGTTCTGCCTCTTAGAAAGTCCTCAGTTCCGCCACAAACCTGGCTCAGTGTTCGGTGAGCTTGTATTTTGTTTAATAATCAGCAGTGAGCGACTGTATCGAATTCCTCCCGGAAGTCAAGGAACAAACTTTCCTTCAATATGATAAGGAACGTGGTATAAACCTCGGCACCTTTGCCTACTGTTGTCTGGATTTCGTGGACCACCAAAGTGAGCTGTTATTCGAAAGACCTGTGTTTATGGCAGTAATATTCTCTTTTATAGACGAAATTTTAGCTCCTCAGAAATGTCGTAATGTCTCAGCAGATTAACCTTGGCGGTGAAATGAAATCATTGTGTGGCACTGATGGCGGGGAAATCCCACTTGGTGAAATTCTTCCGCCGAGTTGCAAGTGTTTTCAGCTGACGTCACACTGGGCCATCTGCGTATCAATGACGATAAAATTATGATGAGGACAACACAACATCCAAACGGAGAAAATACACGACCCGGCCGGGAATAGAGCGCGGTGTCGGTGCATAGCAGTCACGCGGTGACCACTCAGCTAAGATTTTTATTTATTTACTTACTTTAAAAGGGGGCCTCCTTTCTCCGTTTACAGTCCAAAGGGGACGGACGTCAGCGATATATTGCTATAATTATTTGCATCAGTTCGACGACGATACACGTAGTACTGATTCTTCAGTTTTTCTCGGCGTAGATTCTAAGAGAATATGTTTATGTATAGAAGGAAATTTAATCATTTGGTTTCAGCGATTAGTGAAGTTGAGGAATTGTGGTGGGTCTTCGTTTCACGAGCCCCGGATTACCTGAAGATGACAGCAAAGTCTGTTGAAACTGGTTGTCTTGAAAAGAGAAATATTTTATGCGATCTTGGCTGGTGAATGGTTACCAACAGTTAAAACAGATCGCCCTTCAGCACTCTCAAAATTATAAAATTCTACCCCTGATCCCTGTTGGTGCAGGTGAAGACAGATTACATATGACTTCATCTCGTAGAACGTTTGGCACCTAACTGTGTTACAGGCGAGACAGCTAGTGTGTGCTACCTTCCAGTGGAAGGCTACACTGAAACATGTACAAGCAAGAACACAGCGCCAACCGTGGCAATTAGTTGATTTACTGCCGAAGACGATGGTCGAGACAGCTGTCGAAAACTCGAGTATTTTATTGAAAATGATACGGTTTAAATAACGCGAAAATTCTATTCAGGCATGTCACCACGGGAGTCTGTGAAGGCATCTTGCTATGGTCGCCACAAACTGAAACTTGTCATCGTTTATGCCAATCTAAAGTTAAGAACTGAAATAAGAACAATTGCGACAATTCCTGTATCACCGCCGTGTTTTATTAATGACGATGTCAAATTTAATTAAACACTGGGTTTGTACGATAACTGTTTACAACGTACCACAGTGGTGTAGTGGAAGTCGAGGAAAAGAACTTGCGGTCTGTGAAGCCGGAAAACAGCCTCAAACTGGCCAAGATCCAGTACATGCGCGTAGCGTGATCCACCATCACCATTCTCTCTCTCTCTCTCTCTCTCTCTCTCTCTCTCTCTCTCCCTCACACACACACACACACACACACACACACGATACAGGCTTAGTCGGCTATTCTGTTAACATTAATAATTTAAACTTTCCCGTGTGCCTAATGAAAGAAAGGAGACTTCTGTAAAGGTTGTGCAGAAACTAATTAAGGTTGCAACTCGATCCAAGCGTAGCTCTTACAAGAACCGCAGTTTCGAAGTAAGAAGTCCAGACAAAGCAAACGACTCAACTGTTAATTTTATGCTATTAAAATGCACAACATTTTTAAGATTAAATACATACGAACTCCAACTTTACATTTTGTAAGCGCAAGAACAAGGTGTTTTTAATACTCAAGAACGATTTTAACCAACATCCCTCGCGGTGCACATGCTCTCTACATTAGGTGACGTTCGTAGGACAGTTGGAACTTCTTTATCGGCTTGACAGATCACGGGTGTCCTACACAACTTTCTACGTCTTGACTTCATCTACAGCACTGTGGTACGTTACAAACAGTTGTCGTTTATATTCCGTGTATCAAGGAATGTTGTGAACATAGAACAGACCTGGAGACATTGGAAAAGTTAGGCAGATTACATAATATGAAGACAGATATTTCCAAACCAGATTTTAATATGAAAAATCTTTCCTGCAACACATAGGGATTACAACCAAAATTTAGTGATGACGAGCTGCTACTAAATACTCAAAACGTTGCTAAAAGTCTCGACAAATTGAAAGACCGACAGTTAGTTTAGAGTTTCAAAGTAGAATTATACAACTGTTGAAGAAAACGGGGAAAGAATAGAGTAAAAGGCGAATAGGTAGCTTTGAGAGCTGAAATAATGGAGACAGCAGACGATAAAACAGGCAAAAAGACAAGGTTTAGTAGAAATCATAGAATTACATACGAGATATCAAATGTAATTTTCGGAAAGATTAAAATACATAACGGTAGCAAAATGTCCATTATTTCTTGGTCCAGTAAAACACGTAAAAGAGATGAAATTTTTGTTTTCAAGTTACTAAAGATTATTTAACCGACTTCATTTTTAAAATACAGATGTTACATGTTGTTCAGTTCAAACTCACTTCAGTTTTTTTATGGTTTTGTCTAATGTCTAATTTTATGCAGGGATACGTGTCTGAGAAGAGTTGGCAGGTGTTGTTCTAGATACTGTATTTTTTATGTCTCTATTTTTTTGTTTCTAATTCAGCGGAACCCTGCGATCCGGGCACGATGCTCTCTGATGGCTGCACCACGTGTTCCTGCAACCCCAACCCGGATGCTATGACTGCTAAATGCACCATGCACGACTGCTCTGTACACCTTCCTGGAGAGGTGAGAAGCATGCCACCTACCCACGAAGTCAAACACATACGTTGGTGTGTGAGCGTGCGTCTTTGTATGTGTGTGTGTGTGTGTGTGTGTGTGTGTGTGTGTGTGTGTGTGTGCGCGTGTGTGTGTGTGTGTGTGTATGTGTGTGTGTGTATTCTAGTGTATGTCTGGAAATTATTCAGCAATTTCAATCAAACTTTGTACTCATACGATTTAGTACCACCGAGATGTTAAGATACTTCTAATACTATTTCTTTTTGAGTTGGAAAGTATTGCCGAGTTAGCATTGCTCTGGGACACTAGGAGCAATTTTAACGTGACTAACAACTAAAATTATTTACTAAGTGGAAAAAGTATAAGGATCGGTGGGTGGCGGGTGTAAAGCACCCGTAACACCGCTAGTCACAGTGAGACTGTGGAAGGAGAAGACATGTAAAAGAAATCGATAACGGTCGATAATTAGTCTCCAACATAGAGCTTTTGAGGTTGATAAGCTGATTGGTGGCAATTCCAGTGATATTTCACCCATTGGGGTTCGGTAAGGACAGCGGTGTGAAGGCTGGGGGCAGGTGGGGGTGGGGGAACGAAACTAGTCGAAAATGGAGAATATTGGTGTTGTTAGGCGGAGTGCTATCAGCCCTGATGACAACTGATTTATTGGGGGGGGGGGAGGGGGGTTGGAAGGCGAGGGTCGGAGAAGGAAGAGGTGGACAGTTCAGGCATGAGCATCGAAAGTGTGGACCACCTTCAACAGAAGTTGATATGCAAACTGCTGCAATAAAGTAATGACACTGTTTACAAAAGCCACCTTCGCTTACATTTTAACCAACCACACAGGTATCACTTTCAAAGTAAGAACCTTTTGCCTGCATTCACTAACTCCATTGCTCAGGAACTCATCTTCTGGTATAACAGCAAGAGCCCTTCTTACAGCTGTCTGGATATCCTGTACTGTTGGACAACGTTCTCCTTAACGACTGATATCACTTTTTGGAATTAAAGAAGATTACTTGGGGCTAAGTCAGGTGAAAAGGAGGTTGTGGTAGCACTGCAGTGGACTCTGATGTTGAAAACTGCATGACAGATAATGCTGGATTGGATAATGCGTTGTCCTGATGCGAGATTCGGTTGTCACCAATATGTGTACAAACAAGACGGACCCGTCTTTTGAGAATTCCTTAGTAACAGTATTGGTTTTCCTGTCTGGCCTGAAGGTATCATTAATGCGCACTACCCGTGGAGGCAGGAAACACAGAAGCATGCATCTCACATTTCACTTCAATTTGGTTATGGCAGTTCCTTCGAGCATTTTGGGAAATCCAATTTCCATCACCAGTAAAAAGTTGGTTTAGTAATATTGGGTTCAATCCTACCTGTTATAACAGATCACCAGCCACCGCACTCTAATGATATTTTTGTTGCTGTTCGAGATTTTTGGTAACTATTTTGACACAAAGTTTTCTCCAAAAATGGTTCAAATGCCTCTGAACACTATGAGACTTAACATCTGCGGTCATCAGTCCCCTAGAATTAGAACTACACTACTGGCCATTAAAATTGATAGACCAAGAAGAAATGCAGATGATAAACGGGATTTCATTGGACAAATATATTATACCAGAACTGACATGTGAATACATTTTTACGCAATTTGGGTGCATAGATCCTGAGAAATCTGTACCCAGAACAACCACCTCTGGCCGTAATTACGGCCTTGATACACTTGGGCATTGCGTCAAACAGAGATTGGACGGCGTGTGCAGGTACAGCTGCCGATGCAGCTTCAATACGATACCACAGTTCATCAAGGATAGTGACTGGTGTATTGTGACGAACGAGTTGCTCGGCCACCATGGACCAGACGTTTTCAATTGGTGAGAGATCTGGAAAATGTGCTGGCCAGGGCACCAGTCGAAGATTTTCCGTATCCAGAAAGGCCCATACATGATCTGAAACATGGGGCCGTGCATTATCCTGCTGAAATGTAGGGTTTCGCAGGGATCGAACGAAGGGTAGAGCCACAGGTCGTAACACATATGAAATGTAACGTCCACTGTTCAAAGTGCCGTCAGTGCGAACAAGAGGTGACCGAGACGTGTAACAAATGACACCCCATACCGTCATGCCGGCTGATACGGAGGTGTGGCGATGACAAATACACGCTTCCAATGGTCTTCCATCGCGATGTCGCCAAACACAGATGCGACCATCATGATGCTGTAAACAGAACCTGGATTCATCCGAAAAAATAACGCTTTTGCCATTCGTGCACCCAGGTTTTGTCGTTGAGTACACCATCACAGGAGCTCCTGTCTGTGTTGCAGCGTCAAGGGTAACCGCAGCCATGGTCTCCGAGCTGACAGTCCATGCTGCTGCAAACGTCGTCGAACTGTTCGTGCAGATGGTTGTTGTTTTGCAAACGTCCCCATCTGTTGACTCAGAGATCGAGACGTGGCTGCACGATCCGTTTCAGCCATGCAGATAAGATGCCTGTCATGTCGACTGCTAGTGATACGAGGCCGTTGGGATCCAGCACAGCGTTCCGTATTACCCTCCTGAACCCACCGATTCCATATTCTACTAACAGTCATTGGATCTCGACCAACGCGATCAGCAATGTTGCGATACGATAAACCGCAATCGCGATAGGCTACAATCCATCCTTTATCAAATTTGGAAACGAGATGGTACGCATTTCTCCTCCCTACACGAGGCACCACAACAACTTTTCACCAGGCAACACCGGTCAACCACTGTTTGTGTATGAGAAATCGGTTGGAAACTTTCCTTATGTCAGCACGCTGTAGGTGTCGCCACCGGCGACAGCCTTGTGTGAATGCTCTGAAAAGCCAATCATTTGCATATCACAGCATCTTCTTCCTGTCGGTTATATTTCGCGTCCGTAGCACATCTTCGTGGTGTAGCAATATTAATGGCCAGTAGTGCATTTTCGCATTCGGCGGAGAAAGTTGGAGATTGAAGTTTTGTCCGAAGAGTCTGGCGCAGTGAAAAACGCCTTTGTTTTAAAGATGTCCATCCCAAATCCTGTATCATTTCAGTGACATTCTCTCCCCTATTTTGTGATAATACAAAACTAGCTGCCCTTCTTTGAACTTTTTCGTTGTATTCCGTCAGTCCTACCTGGTAAGATTCCCACACCGCGCAACAGTATACTAAAAGAGGACGGACAAGCTTAGTGTAGGCATTGTCCTCAATAGGTCTGTTACATTTTCTAAGTGTCCTGCCAATAGAACGCAGTCTTTGGTTAGCATTCTCCACAACATTTTCTTTGTGTTCCTTCCAATTTTAGTTGTTCGTAATTGTAATTCTTACGTATTTAATTGAATTTATGGCCTTTATATTTGACTAATTTATCTTGTAACCGAAGTAACAGATTTCTTTTACCACTCATGTGGATGATGTCACACTTTTCGTTATTCAGGTTTGATTGCCAATTTTCGCAGTATACAGATGCACTTTCTTAATAGTTTCGCAATTTGTTTTGAACTTCTGAAGACTTTGTTAGTCATCTGCAAACAACTTCAGACGGCTGCTCAGATTGTCTCCCAAACCGTTTATGTGGATAAGGAACAGCAAAGGGCCTGTAACATTACCCTGGGGAGCGCCAGGAATCGTTTCTGTTCTACTCGATGACTTTTCGTCAGTTACTATGAACCATGAGCTATCTGACAGGAAATCATCAATTAAGTCATAACTGAGACGATATTCAACTAGGAATTTTGAAATACGGGACCAATTTGAAATCATTTGCCAATAGCACTTAACACTTCGTGTGAGTAAGGAGCTACTTGTGTTTCACAAGATCGATGTTTCCTGAAGGCTTGTTGTCAACAGAACGTTTTCTTCAAGGTAATTCATAGTGTTCGAACACATTATATGTTCCAAAGTACTGCTGCATATCGACGTTAAAGATATGGGTCTTTATTTAGTGAATTACTCCTGCTACTTTTCTTGAATGTTGGTGTGACCTGTGCTGCATTCCAATCTTTGGGTACCAATATTTCATGGAGTGAAAGTTTTTACATGATTGTTAAGAATGGACCTACTGCATCAACATTCTCTGAAGGGAACCTAACTGGTATACAGTCTGGAACTGAAGACTTTCTTTTGTTAAGTTTTTTGTTTTACTACTCCGAGGTTGTCTATTTCTGCGTTACTCATGTTGGCAGCTGCTCTTGAATGGAATTCTGGAATATTTACTTCGTCTTCTCTGAGGAACGAATTTCGGAAGGGTGATTTTAGTAACTCTGCTTTGGCAGCACTGTCATCGACAGTATTTCACATTGCTCTAACGCAGAGAAGGCATTGATTGTGCCTTGACCCTAGCATAATTCACATGCGACCAGAATTTCTCTGGATTTTCAGCCAGGTTTAGAGAAAAAGTTTCGTTGCGGAAACTATTGCAAGCCTATCGAGTGTGGCCCGCGCTAAATTTCAAGATTCTGTAAAAGATCGCCAGTCTTCGAGATTTTGCGCCAGTTTAAATTACCCGTTTCAATTACTAAACAACACATCATATACTGTAAACTGTGGATGAAGGGCTACAGGCAATTTCATATTTCTATGTTTCCGGAATGATTCTGACACGGTGCCCCACTGAAGCCTGTTAACGAAGGTACGAGCATATGGATTATGTTCAAAGGTATTTGAGTGGCTCGACTTCTTTAGTCGTAGAACTCTGTGTTGTCCTCGACCATGAGTGTTCATCAGAGACAAGGGTACAGTGGTCAGCAGTGTCCAAGGGCTGTGTGATAGGACCGCTATTATTTTCTGTATGGAGAAATGACCTGTGGACACGGTGGGCAGCAGTCTGTGGTTGTATGTTGATGATGATGTGATTTACAGGAAGATGTCGAAACTCTCCATCTACATAGATATTCCAAAAACCACCGTACGGCACAAGGCGGAGGGTACTCTGACCACTGCTGGTCATTTCGTTTCCTGTCCCATTCACAAATAGAGCGAGAGAAAAATTACTGTCTAGATGGCGCCATATGGGCCTCATTTGTCGTATGTTATCTCCGTAGTTATTACGCGCACTGTATGTTGGCGGCAGTAGAATCGTGAGGCAATCAGTTACAAATGACAGTTCCTCAAATTGTCTGAATAGTGCTGCCCGAAAAAAAAAAAAAAAAAAAAACGTCGCTTTCCGTTGAGGAATACCCATTTGAGTTCTCGGAACATCTCCGTAATACTTGCGTGTTGTTTGAATCGACCGGTAACAAATCCAGTATCCTGCCTATAAATTGTTTCCATATCTTCCTCCAATCCAGCCTGGTACGGATCCCAAACAATCTAGACGTACACAAGAGTAGGTCGCACCAGCGTCCTATAAGCAGGCCCCTTTACAGTTGAACCATACTTTTATAAAATTCTCTCAATAAACCGAAGTTTAAAATTCGCCTACCGCCAGCAAAGTCGTCACATCCTCATTTTATTTCATATCGCTCTACAATATTACACCCAGATATGTAAGGGGCGTAACTGTGGCAAGCAGTAAATGACTAATGCCATATCAGAACATTACGGGTTTGATTTTCGCACGCATCCGCATTAAGTTGAGGGATTGTAGGAAGATAAAAGATGACTTAGACAAAATTTCTTTTTGGTGTGATAAATGGCAGTCATCTCTAAATGTAGAAAAATTTAAGTTAGTCATGATGAAAAGGAGAAACATTCCCTTAATGTTCAGGCACAACATTACTAGTGTTCTACTTGGAGCAATCACTTCGTTTAAATCTCTAGGCGTAACGCTGCTACGCGATATGGAATGTCAGGATTGTGGTAGGAAAGGCGAATGGCTGGGATAATTTTGGGAGAGTGTGCTTCATCTACAAAGGAACTTACATGTAGGACGGTAGTATGACTTATTCTTGAGCGGTGCTCTAGTTCTTGGGGGCTGTACCAAGTCGTATTAAAGGGAGACATTGAAGCAGTTGAATGGCGTGCTGCTAGATTTGTTACTGGTAGGTTATAACAATAAGGGAGTGTTACATAGATGATTCGGGAACTCAAATAGGAATCCCTGGAGAGAAGGCGACGTTTTTTTTCCAGGAACTTTAGAGAACAGTCGTTTGAAGCTGACTGTAGAATGATTTTACTGCCACCAACGTACATTTCTCGTAAGGACCACGAAGATAAGACACGAAAATTAGAGGGTATTCGAGTACATATACATAGTCGATTTTTTCTCTCTCTGTTTGCCGGTGGAACAGCAAAAGAAATAACTAATTGTGGTACAGGGTACTCCCCGCTGCGCGCAAGACAGTAGGTTGTTGAGTATGCATGGAGCTATAGATGTAAATGAAATACCTGCTGTAAGTAAAATGTTGGTTTTTCATGTTTTTGTTTCAGGTTTGTCCGGGATGCGAACGGAAATCATAAGCAAATTTTGCTACACTGATGAGTTGTTCGTGAAGATATAATTAGTCAACAGATTCCATGCTTCATTTAGCGAAGCTTTTAATTACTGTGGAATTACAGATTTTGTGCCTTGATAAATAAAAATATTGAGCATATCTGTCTTATACTTTGTTTTATGTTTGGTTTTGTAAACATTTCCCCCGTAAACTCTCTGTTTATAGTGTACTCGCAAGTCAGTTTTTCAACTGTAAGAAAGAAAAGACTCTATGAATAATGTTGTAGAGAGTCTCAAACCAGAAGTAACATTACTGTGTCGACTGTATGATAGATACATTCGTTACAGGAAAAATTAAACCAAAGCTGAAGGAATTTCAGGATCAGTTACACCACAAAGGTACTCCTAGCATGTAATTTGCGGTTTAATGTTGCCAGTACACTTAATAATCAATTTTTCGATTCATAGGAACTTTTGCAAAGCGGTATGTTAATAATATTAAAAGTATACAGGTCGATCCTAAAGTTTCCTTTCCAACGCCGTACAGTCCAGAATCGGTATATCAATCAGGCAAGATCAACGTGAGCAATGAAACAGTCACCCACCGATGCACCAGGCTGAAGATGCCAGTTTGGTAAAATGCTGTGTCCTGCTGTGTGAAGAAGTTTGTATCCACCTGCTGCAATTACACATATTTCAAATGCTACAAAACAAGTAACAAAGTGATGTATGCATTACAAGAATTATCAGAATATGGTACATTCAGAAATATTAGTTGTGTGTGCAGATTAAAGATATTTCACTATTTACCCAACTACACACCGAACCCAAACCACTGGTAATCAACGACAAACACTTGCGAGGATGGTAGAGCTAACTACAAAAAGGATTATTGAATGAATTCAGAAAATAAGAGTTGCAAGAGAAATTCTGTTAGAAAGTTACTAGTTAGCAGCCCATCACAAGAAGGGTCCTTGAAATATCATTTTAGATTAAAAAAGAAAATAGAACAGACCCAGATATTTAAATGGTACTTTAAAGTAAACTTAACTAACCGATTAAACAATGTTATAAGCACGTTGCTTTGTTGCTCCACCTACGGCATTTTTGTCTGAATGTAACCAAAGAAAATAAGCCAAACATTACTTGGCTGATGATAGCAGTAAAGAACAGAAAGGAGTGAAACAACCAATATTTCCTCCCATGGCAACGCACCTTAATGAATTTTTTCTTTGCCTTTATGTCTCATTTCCATGCACAACAATCACCACATTTCTCCTCAATATAAACTCAACGTTATCACGTTACTTTTGTGACCAATGCATCATATATTTTCTACTCCATTTGCACATTTCTCCAAAATATAGATTTTTCGTTATTATATTACGTTTTATGTTTTAAATCAGCTTGTTATTTATTATACTGCATGGACCACTGCTGCCACAATCATCTGTGTACAGTTGTACAGAAACTACACCTCTGTCATCACCATATAGTACCACACATCACTTCATCTTACATTTGCAAACCACAAAAGTAAAAAACAGTGCCAGAAAATCAAAATACAAGTTATACCATGGCATCAAAGAAATTAGCTTAAAGCACACTAAGCACAATGAAAGTTAACTTCATTTCATCTAAACTTACCCTAGCTTTGGAGCTCCATTTTATGCATAAACTTGCTGACATTGATTCATTGTATCCCTGAATTTCATTTTCATTAAGCACTGTATCGGTTCCTAAAATGAAAAATTACATGACCTGGAAAGAATATTATCACAAGGAAATGCATTCATGTAAGGTCGCCTTGTAACATCAAAAGTTAAACTACAATTCTATGACCAAAAAAAATTAAGAGAAAAAAGTAATGCTTTTATTAGAAGGAAAAAGGTAAAAGTTTTCTGTACGTTCTTTCAGTTTATCTTCACCGCTCATACATGTCTCATATTTCAAGAGTTACTTGCACTTTTAACAGTAGCTGAATAATGATTGATTCGTTCCTTGTAACACCCTTCAAAATAATCATTAACTTTCGCTGTAGCCATGAATTCCTTAAACATATAGAAAGACATTTACATACATAGCAAAGTACTGTCTACTAAACTGCATATGTTCTCTGCATTACAATACAATACATGTGACATAAAATACAACAGTAAGAATTACAGAAATGCCCATTCCTTAAGTAAACAATAGCCCATTGTGTGGAAGGATGTAGGTATGTACAAAAACCTATTCACAACAAATTACATTATGTTTCATATGTTGGGGTGAGCTGTCGCCAGCACACTGGTCGGCAAAGATGTATCTCCAAGGTCGATAGTAGGCGTTAGATCAAGTGCGCCTATCACGAGAGAGGCAAAAGACACATCAACGAGCAACATGCCCCCAACGCCCTCTCGATCTCAAGTATTCAGGCCGAGTCCGCTGACTGGAGGGACTTAATGACTCACTCAGGATACGACAGGGCATAACGACCAGATCGAGACTAACAGCGAGATTAAAGCTTATAACAGCAAAATAGCCGATACTGTTTGCAAGAGGACTATTATGGATGAGCTTGTATTACAACACTTGGACTCTAACAAAGTTAAGTAGCAGCTCTCTCTTCATGCAAATAAAAAACAGTTTTAATCCACGTGTGTATTTGTGTGTTAGAAAGAGTATATCGGCCACCGACGATAACATCCTCTCCCTTGCATCCTACGGTACAAGACTTTACAGTTTTAATCCACGTGTGTATTTGTGTGTTAGAAAGAGTATATCGGCCACCCACGATAACATCCTCTCCCTTGCATCCTACGGTACAAGACTTTACATTTTATTCACTAACTCGATTCACATGTGTGCCATGAGGAAGTCCTTTACTCTTGCATGTATGTAATGTTTCAGCCGCCACACCATGGTTCTGAACAATTCTTCAAATGTCATAAGGTCCATTACAAACAAGTGACCGTCGACAACATTTAGATATGCCAAATGTCATGAAACGTATGTAAAAGAAATTTTCGCTAATCGATGAACTCGAATGTTCATCATTGCACCACATTGGGTGCCTGTTATCTTGTCTAAGAAACCAATTTCACATAAACGCCACGAGTTTCCATTTTCATTTAAATTATCTTAATGGGAATGAGCAGAAACACTAGTATCACCACCTCGAATAAGTTCTGGTTCAATTTGTGTCAGCTGGTCACGAATCGCATTTACTCCCACTAGTTGATTTTCAGTTGACCATCTGTCAGTTGTTTCAGAGCTTGGTATTCTTCTGTTTCCAGAAAAATGAGCTGGTAATGTATCGTCAGAATCTCTATCGGTCTTGGTCGATAAATGTGTCACTTTTGCAGTGAGTTCGTCACCTTCCTCAGAAATAGTACCTAGTTGTTGTGTCTCTGTCTCTGGGTGTACTTTCAAATCTTCAGCTTGTTCTCCTCTTTCGTGGAGAGTAGTATCGAGTTATGCATTCTTTTCTTTTAGGTGAGTGACCACAGCACTCGGCCCAGCACTGTTTATGATGGACAACCATTCTTATTTGTCTTGAAGTTGTTTTCTTCAGTACTTGAAATCGTGTCATCCAGCCTTTTATCTCTTTGCAAACGTGTTTTCTTCTGTTGACGCATTTATATTTCAAATGATGAAGCCTAGTCTCAATACCATTGATCACTAAACTCTCGCCTAGTTTGTGCTACAAATTGTGCAACTACAATTTTATCTCTCCCTGTCTAGTAGTACTTTTCTTCATATTTACATTATTATCACTCCTCATCTTTAGCAATATTTCTACAGAATTGATGTTACCAAATTCGACACCGTTGCCAACAGAACGCTGTGCAGGTACAGCCTGCACAAACAAAGCTGATTCAAAACCGGAATACACCGTTGCTGCCTGAGTTTGTTGCGAAATGTTACTATACGTTTCCCAATCATCAAAGTATAAACTTCAACTAGGCATCACCAGTCCTATACTTTGATTCGATAGTTAATTAATTTGAGCCTGCCAGTCCGTGATGTTTTCAGAAATTTCACTCACATTATTAATTTGAGACACTATCCGCCAAAGTTAATTTCATCCCGTGCAGAGTCCTATTTTTGAGCTTCTCTGATTTTGTCCTGCACTATTACTAGATCTAGGATTGATATCAATATGCCGATTCATAACAAAAAGCATCTACTACAGACAAAAATAAAACTTTCATTTATACACTGTCCACAAAAAAATAAATTATCTCTGGTAATGAACGACTAACAAAAATCCTTGAAATTGGAAACGGAAATGCGTAGAATCTCCAATACAACGATCCCTATCTCCCCAATTACTTTCCATCGAATCACGAAGAGTCATTCAAAAAACGTAAAGTAACTCTTTAAAATTGTACAAATCATGAAATTACAAATGATGATACAGAAAGAAAAACATACAAAATCCTTGTGCTTAATATTAACCAACAATCCAGCAGGTGTCCTAGTTGTTGTACAATTTCTGTAACTTCTCTATAGAGACAGTACCTTCAACTGGCTGAGAAAATTACCGATTATTCCTTAAGCCTCTCATCCTGGCATGGTTGCCAAGTGTAAATGTTTTGTTTGTTTTCTGTTTGTATAATGGTCTCCTACTGTTAAAATATATGTTTGTATGCATTGTATTGTAAAGGTTCTGTCGACTGAACATTGCACGTGGTGTGCTTACATGAACGTCTATCTGATGAAAGAAGTCGTCAAACCCACCTGGAATTGTTTCATTGTGTTCCAATCAACTAAAGTAATTAGAAAATCTAAAACTGTGTACTAAACAAGCTGTCATGTGAAATTCTGTACTGTCCTACAATGAGTGGTACCACAGTACCTGTTTTTGAATTCGAACAAGCAAAACCAATTCATTAAAAATCCTGCATAAATTACAAGCTGAACTTTGAAAGAATAAATGTCCAACATGTTTCTGATAAAATGCCCTACAGATATACATTCGCAAACAAACCAAGTACAATTCCGAACATTAAATGACATAGAATTGAAAACATAAGACTGCAATGAAAGAGTAAGAATTTCTGACAAAAGAGACAAGATCTGAACTAAACATCAACTTAACTGACCAGGAAGATAATTTGTACTGGAGTGCATGATTGTAACTGATCTTACTATTTCTTAACAATACTATTAAAAAGTGGTTAAAATTAGAATGCAGTGCAGCAGAAAATCAGCTAAAGAAAACCTTGCCCTTGCGCAGTGCATGGAAAAGCTGCTAACGGGAGAACCGCATACTTGATGCTTGACCAACTCTTTTCCGCTAAGTGCAATGCGGTAACATACGACTGCAAAATAAAACGTTAGTAAGTGGATGGTGAATGAAATTGAACTTATTGAATGATATAGAAGAGACTAGCGTTTAAAATCTGCATTAGGTAACTCACTATTATCTATTACAATAATCCAGAATGAAATTTTCACTCTGCAGTGGAATGTGCACTGATATGAAACTTCCTGGCCGATTAAAACTGTGTTCTGGACCGAGACTCGAACTCGAGACCTTTGCCTTCCACGGGCAAGTGTCTATTTACTTTTTTTGTTGATCTCATTTTGTTCTTGATTTTTCGTTCTATTTCTTGGGATCGGATGTCCCAAACGCTCGTTCAAGTTCATACTCGTTCCATTAACTCAGTTTTTTTGTTACAAAGGGCGGCTCACCCTCTGAGCGAACACGGTGAGCTACCGTGCCGGCACCGACTGAGCTACCCAAGCACGAGTTACGGCCCGACCTCACAAATTCAGTTCAACCAAAACCTCGTCTCCTACCTTCCATACTTCACAGAAGCTCTCATGTGAATCTTGCGGAACTAGCACCCCTGGAAAAAAGGATACTGCGAAGACATGGCTTAACCACAGCCTCTGGTGTGTGCGCTGATATGAAACTTCCTGGCACATTGAAACTGTGGGACCGACCGTCACTCGACCTTCGGACCTTGCCTTTCACGGGAAGAAATGTGTGGTTCACTTAATTTATGTACACGATTTTTTTCTTCAAACTATGTTGTTGAACTTTTTGTCATTTCCATAGCAATTTAGTTTCCCCTGCATCCATTCCTGCGAGTGTTAAGTCCACGAGGCTTGTTAGGAATAAAATTTTCTTCTGAACATATCTTACATCCTAAGTTACCTTTATTAATAAGTATCTATGGTTTCTCAGTACTAAAATAATTCCGTTGATCAGAGATCAAACAAGGAGGGAAAACAGTGATGTCATTGAATCAACCCTTTTGACAATTTATTGCAGATATTTCAGAGAGGCACTTACTGCACTATTAAATGTGGGTGGTCTTTTCACTTCACTTTCGGCACTGTCGCTATCTTTATTTTAAATTTTGCAATATTACTTTCACCTTTACCATATTTGTTTTGTTTTAAACTTTGTTTCTTATTTCGTGGCCACATACATAACATATTGTTCCTAAGAAGACGTTAAGCTGTTGCAGTCGAGTTTCTGTTTCAAATGTCACCTACTTCTAGATACAACGAGTATCGTTAACTTTTCTGGCTATTTATGAGGTGATGAACTTATTTAATGTCCAATATGAGACACTAATTAACATTAATTAATGTCAGTAAGTACAAAAATATTCACTTTACTACAATGTACCAAATTGGTAGATTGTAATTAAGATTATTTATATGTCTTCATACTTTGACTGAATTTAGCTTACTCTAGACCATGTATTACTTAGTTTCCGTTTTTCTTTACAGAAGTTCTATAGCATTCTGCATTTTTTCATTGTCACATATTGCGACCAGAGAAGTTATGTGACAACCATACACTATGTCTGCTTCACCGATTTCTCTGTGCTCTTGCAGCTCCGTTCCTCGTATCAGAGATTAACTACTTGTCAGAAGCCAAACACATGCTCCCACTTACCCAGTATACAGCTGCGATCATTCATAAAACTAAAGTTTTTGACAACGTCTTCCGTGTTGCAGCATTCCAACTCTGGAGTAACTGTGCCTGCACTCTGAGCACAGTACAGTGCCCTGTATCTTTTATGAAGGAACTGAAGAACTTCTTTCTGACAATCTCATAGGGTTGCCTCAAAAATGGATGTATTTGACTCGGCTTGTGTAAGTCACAAAGCAGTCTTGTCCATGTTAGACTTCTTCCTCCTTTAATTTCACGGCCACGTAACTTTCTTTTCCTCTGATGTCATTAATTGTACTAAATGTGTTTTATCCCATTGCTCTTTCCCTCTTCTTTCTCCCTTCTGTCATACCCATTGCTGCTGACTCTCATTGTACAAATATACCTTCTAGTATTTAATCTTTACTATCGCACTTCTCATGAACAATTGTAAATGTGTTTTTCTTCATTACAGCAATTCCTGAATGCTGTATACTCCATGAGACCTAATTTATAACGTATGTTTACTTTTACAATGTCAATTCCTTCGGCCATCCATGCTTATTTGAAGGAACATAGGTTGCTGACGATCTGTAACAACAATTAAATTGGGATGCATTAGTCGCAGTTGCGGTAATCAAGGTGGGGCTGTGGCAGATTGAGCTTTGGATAAGTCCAGCTAGCGTGCACGGAATGGATGGCCAATGTGGTGCTGGTGGTTAGTGTTTAACGTCCCGTCGACAACGAGGTCATTAGAGACGGAGCGCAAGCTCGGGTTATGGAAGGATTGCTAAGGAAGTCGGCCGTGCCCTTTCAAGGGAACCATCCCGGCATTTGCGTGAAACAATTTAGGAAATCACGGAAAACCTAAATCAGGATGGCCGGAGACGAGATTGAACCGTCGTCCTCCCGAATGCGAGTCCAGTGTGCTAGTCACTGCGCCACCTCGCTCGGTGGGATAGCCGAGATGATTAAGCTGACCACGTGCGATAAGTAGGGGATGTGGGTTCGAGTCCCGGTCCGGTATAAATTTTCGTGTGTCACCAATAGTTATTCTTACAGTACCTGATAAAGCTGATGTTGAAATTATTCGTAACTGCTACTAATGTGTATAATATTTATGCTGTAATGAATGTAAACGTAAATTGTGTAGAGTGCCTGGTTGATTACGACACGGTAACAATCTTACCAGGTTGAATACAACAGTATACAAATAAATGAACCACACAGAAAGTAGACTGACTCAATAAAAAAATTACGACTTAAATGCAAAACATAAAGTTCACAGGGAAAATTTACGAAGATTCGCAAACGGGCAGACGAAATACAGCAGAAAAATGTACTAAATTATACACCAAAACTTCAGTGCTGTGTATGAGCTAATTTACGCATGTAGGGTTGAGGTTATAGGCACTAGACAGTAAACCTATTGTTAAGAAACTTTCTCTCTTATGTAAGTTACTGTGGACAACGTTCATTCCCTATCTGTGGTGTTGTCAGAGTGTGTGTGTTTGTGTGTCTGTCTTTGCTTGTGACATGCCTGTCTCAGAATTTTCCTGCATTTTGTCTGTGCACTTTCTGTTTTGCATTTCAGTTCTACTTCTTTTTAATCAGTCAGTCTACTTTCTCGCATTAATTTAAGGACCAGTTGTTAGGAACACATCAGTGTGACATGTATGACAAAAATCATTCCACATTTCAAGAACTTTTAAAACAACATAGCCACCACGTTGAAACTTAAGAACGTGACATGAAGATCGTCATAATAAATAATGACTGTCAATTTCTCATTCAGCGAAAGAGAACCATTATGTCTAACAAATCACAGCAGCGGGAATACATATCAACAACACACTGCTAAACCTGACCACGCATGCAGCAAAACACACACACACACACACAACACACACACACACACACACACACACACACACACACACACACGAGCGCGTGCATGGGCAAAACCCCTCAAACGCACGTAAAATAGCTGACTACCAAAAACCACATAAATGCAGCGTACAGTAGGCTGTGCTGACAAAAACTTACTGCGGGAGGCAGAACAATAACTTCTGCAGCAATGAAGCAAACAGCTATCACTGTAAGTCATAAAACGCGTTGTGCCAGAAACTACCTCAACCAGAAGTGTTCATTACATGTAATAACAATGCCGATATATATAACTGAAGAGTGTTGCAAGCAAACAAGGAGATACTTCGTACAAACTGGGCTTAACCAAGTATCGCAAAACACAACTAGCATTTATCCAGTTGCTTACAGAGATAACTGGAATACCATTAATGCAGTCTCATATTTTACTTTTTCTGTTTGTTACTGATTAAGTGGTGTAGACAGTCATGTAATCTGAAAGTGTCTTACCCATTAGACATTACTTTTGTCCATAGATTATTTCACCTGTTGCTGAATTTCGTGTCCTATCATTAGCATCTCCTCTCTCATTACAAAAAGTCTTTTTAGTCAGTACAACTGTTTCGAGAAGCATTCTCGTT
The DNA here is from genome assembly GCF_023897955.1 of Schistocerca gregaria. Classification (NCBI taxonomy): domain Eukaryota; kingdom Metazoa; phylum Arthropoda; class Insecta; order Orthoptera; family Acrididae; genus Schistocerca; species Schistocerca gregaria. The sequence goes on from NC_064927.1 coordinate 428,649,458, forward strand.
TATGGCTTATGTGTACATACTGTGTAATGTATTCGTCATCACCACTCTTAAAACAGATATTAAGACTGCCTTCTTACAAATTTATTTCTCAATTTCACACCTGAGAATCTCTGATAGCTTCAACGTCTACGTGCTTCTACTAAAGCACCTCTGCATTCCGAACTCTACCTCAGCCCAAGTGTTTTGAAGTTGTGATCATTACCGATTTTAACCGCCGACATGCATGACGAGTCTACTGTGACTCGACTGAACAGCACGTGCAGTTCATTCTCGACACAGATAACCACTTCTTGGAGGCGTCAGGCCGTTTTCAGCAGTCATACAACATTCCATTCCAAACGTAACGTACTTAGGTTACACAAGAGTAACCATAAAACTTGTAATGGTACAGACACATATCTTTCTAACCATACTGCTTAAGCATTAATTAAACACGCGAAAGCGGAGATAATAAGTAGGGGAAGGCGAGGCAAGATAGCGAAGCTAAATTTCAACCCTTACAAAAGGGTGAAAAATAAACAAATTCAAGTAGGTTTGATTATCATTTGTTTACTCAACCATTGAATTACAATAGCATGCAAAGAAACCTGCAAACTTGTTACATTTAGTTAGAAATATCTCGATTTGAAGCATAAACTACCAATTCCCCGTATTGCCCCATATGCGGGGTAAGATGGAGAACTAGCATAAATTCATCTCTAAAGCTTAAATAAGGACTGGAATAACTATATCATGTGACGATAAGGTTTCGAAACATGGTTCTGCGAATTGTAGAATCAGGTATTACGTTTATTTAGGCCTCTTACTTTCACATAGTACACAAGTGTGGACAGTCTCGTCATCATCACTTTCTATCCCTGCACAAGTGCCGTGGGCCCAGCGTCCGCAGCTAATACATCGTATCCAGCCTCCTTCAGAGAAGCCATAGCAGTATAAACATTCTTCACTCTCTTCCTCGTTGTCATTCGACCTCAGTTTATTATCCCTTAAGCATGAAGGGGTGGTTAAGACGTCAGTAACGTTCGTCACTTTTTCGTTATCATTACGTCCTTTTGGTGGTATCCCAGGTTCATTAAACGTCTTTGAGAAGAGTTTTCGTTTACATGCAGCACTTTTGGGGGCTCCTTTTTCGTTCAATTTCTTCAGATAGTTCACTCTTATAAGGAGATTCGGTTAAAACAATGGGTTTCCCACGCCTGTTAGATGGTTTCCTTTTGGGTTTTTTTATCCACCTCTGGAATAACTAACACCACTTCAGGGCTGGTAACCTGAATGTTAGACGAAACAGAGGCTTGATCGTCAGCTGTTAATTGTTCAAGTGTTTTACGTCTTGCCAACATCTATGGTATTTGGTCTTCCGTTTCCGTAACTTCAGATGTGTGAGCTTGATGAATGTCTGTAGTTGAACAGGGAAGGTAATCACTTTCCTGAAACACATTTGTGTTTACAGGCCAGGCTGTTTTCCGAAACCTGTTCACTGCTGTGGACATTGTAACTGAATGAATGAAGGCTTTGCCGAATAAACTTCAACGTATAATGTACGTGTTCAAAACCCGCAGCGAGGTAAACACATGAGACGATAAGAATTTAATGGTTGGACAAATAGTAGGGGAAAGACGGGGAAGCTCCCCATCTTGTCCCACCCCGTCTTTCCCCCTACCATGTTGTCAGGTTATGTTAAGCGTACATGAATACGACTTAGTGAACATTGACTATTGACACAGCAGTTTACTGGTAATAAGACGTACTGTTCAGTGCTATATATACAGTCTGGACAAATGTTCAGGAAACACATATTTTAGGACCTCGAAAGGTGTAAAAAATTGCAAATCTGTATAACAATTGTACTACCTTGCAAAGCTCACAGAAACCGCTGCGAAACAAAGGTTCAGCAATGTCAACACACTGAGACCTGTGTATTGATGATGTTGACGTATCTATCCACAGATGGCAGCACTCTAACTGTGGCTTATAGCCCTTCCCCGTCTTACCCCACCTCCCCGTCTTGCCCGGCCTTCTCCTAGTATGTGGTTGTTGAATCTGTGACAATAATTGAGAAAACTTTCTTTATTAATCCGTCGCTGACAATATGTTGCAGATGTGACCTGACTACCCTACATTTTGATATGTTGCAAACGGATGCCGGTATGGGGTGGTTAAAAGCGAGCAAAGTCTGTTTTCTTCTATCATCATCAGTTCCTCTCCTGCCGAAATAGTGAAACCTAAGTACTACGTTTAGTGTCTCATTTCATAATATAACTCCGTAACCAACTTGCTGAATTGTACTACACCACATTACCCTTGTCACATGAGTAATATCGCCAGAGTTACGGTAATGACGCCGCATAGGTCAGCTCTGACTTTTAAGTTAATTGGTTTTTGAGTAAGGTTTCATGATGACCATTTTCAGATGAGTTATCATAGTAGGAACAATATTTAGTCTGCTAACACGCTTATGTAACACAAGCTATTGGTTTCTATGTAAATAAAATCCTTTCATGGAATAGCAGGAACAGACCTCGGAGAACTTTTAAAATTTCTTTTCTAATTTATCTTTCCAGTCTGTCAAGTATTCAATACCGTTCAGAAAGACATCAATGACTTCTGAAACAGGGTTATTCACACCGCCATCTGCTACCACTCGATTTACTTAAGAGCAAAAAAGACGTTTTTTACTTCTACTATTTTAATTATGGATGTCATTATTCGTTATGAACTGTAACGGATTACCACACTGAAGCTTCGTTCCCGTTCTTGCAGAGAAATAATGTTGAATTGAAGAGAGTTCGCCTTCTTGTATGTACAAAATTAGTGCATTGCTTTAATACAAAGGCATGTTTCATCACAGTTGTGGCATCTTCAGAAAGATTTCTATTTTATTTTCAGCGTACACAAATACATTTTAATTAGCATTGGAAATATGTTCAAGGGGTTCCGCTGTTCCTAAAATTACGTATCACAGTTTTAATATGGCTGACAGCAGCAACCGTAAATAAATGTTCGATATATAAAGTGTACAGCCGAACGGTTGCATAACATAAAAGCAAGAACCCTAAGCAGCTTTCGATACCACTAAGGGTATCTTCTTCAGAAGAACGTCACCGACAAACTTCAAATACTATACACAGTAAACATCTAGAATACTTAGTACTTGACCACACTGAAAAAAAGAACATGAAATAAAACTGATGACTACATAAATTTCGTGACGATCAAACATTAAATGTACGTGATGAGTTAAGGAGCGCAAGCCAAGCAACAGAAAATATGAAATAAAATGCTCCATGGAAACAGAAAAAGTTGTTGCAACAGGTATAGCTTGTAAAAACAGCAGGCATTAGACTGGATGTTTGACACATACAGTAGTTACGATGCCAGGTAAACATGGTGTAGAGCGCGCCACTTACTGGGCACTAGCAGCGTGAAAAACCCTCAGCTGTACGAAGTAAGTAACTGTTACAGGAGCCATCTGCATGATACATATTTAGATGTCGTCCGTGGTATAAACACATGATATATAAAAGTTTCAAAAGGAATACAATAATTTTCGTAAAAATGACTACGATAACAAGTAGCAAAATTATCAAAATGATAAATTAGATATATCTGCTGAGAATAAAGAACGTACTGTTTAAGGCATGGGGAAATATGCTTTATATAAACTTTACAAAACAGAATGTGGTGTACAGTGACATCTAGCGTACAAACAGTAAGCTACTACCAAGTCCATAAAGGTAAGGGGAAAACAACAACGGTTCCGATATAGAAGTGAACGAAAACGTGAACCAAAGCATCATAAAGATGCGAGTAGTGGCTTCAAGGCTTCAAGGCTGTTTGACAACTCTTCTTGTTCGTTAGAGTTGAGGCCATCGTTACGTATCATACGTCTAAAGATCTCAAGTTTCTCTCTATGCGGAATCGTTCTTCCTCTACTATTTTTGGATAGTTTCCCGATTTTAGGAAACGCTCTACGAAGGAAGGGTTATGGATATTAGTACCTTCCTAACCTAGCATGTGCTTTTTTATAGCTTATGTTAAAAAAAATTTACTTATCTGTCTCACATAAAACATCGAGAAACAATCTCAAATGATTTTGTAAAGTGCTGAGCTACGTAAAGGGTCATATGACGTATGTAAATCAAGGATTAAATTCTCTGTAAACTGTTGATACTGAAGAAAACAACCTGGCAGGCACAGGCACAGACGCTGAATCCTATATGATATGTTACATAAGTAAAGTACTAAAATACGTTTTCTCTGTCAGTGTCCTCATTCAGAACGTTACCTAGAGAAGTTATTCTTTTATTAGACCCTGCTTAGATTATTTTTTCCAGTTATGAGGATACATAACGTTATTAAAGGCAACTGTTTTAATTAAGTTAATTTCTTTCTTTAGTGTAACTGGTGACAGTGATGTGACTATAGCGCGATGAATAGCTGAATGAAATAAAGCTCTCTTATGGATTGAATGTCTAATTCTGTCGCTGTATAACTTCTGAAAAAATTTTCTACTAGTGAATATAAAAAAAAGCCATACTCTGCTAATCGGTCTGCCAACGGATTACATATTACAAGCCTATCCCGTTGTTGAAACAGTTTTCCACTAAATTCAAGATAGTTATATTTAACTACCACTTTTAATAGCGGTATAAGGACCATAATATTTCAGAAGTTACGCTGCTACACAATAAGGCATTTGGTCATACTCTGGATATGTGGATTATACGTTGGTTGTATACAATGGAACTAATGAACGGGTTTACTAACTCTTTGAAATAGTCAATAATCTTCATGAGAAAATTAGTTTTACTTACAAGCTACAAATTGAAAAACGAGAGCTAAATTTCGCGAGAGTAGATATTTTGTAAGGCAACCCTATAGTTACACCACTGTCACCAGTTGAGCTAAAGAGAGAAATTAATTTAATTTTAACAGTGGCCTTTAATAACAGTTATGAACCCGCATTAATGGAAAAAAATATCAAAGCGAAAACCAATAAAATAATGAATACTCTAGGTAACGTTCTGAACTAAGATACTGACAAATGAAAACGTATTTAAATACGTTACGTATGTAACATATGGTGTAGGATTAAGGACTGTTAGTTCTCTCCAGTGTTGTTCTCTCCACTAATAACAGTTCACAAAAATTTAATTCATAGTTTGATACTTTACGAAGCTCAGGAATTTACAGAATCACTTGCTCTGTGTTTCATGCGAGACAAACCAGTAGAGCTTCTTAACACAAGATATAAAGAACACTGACTAGGGAACAAAGGTAATAATATTAATAATTCTACTTTCGCAGGGGATTTGTTACAATCGGGAGACAATCCAAAAAGAGCAAACGAATGACGATTTTGCCTAGAGAGAAAGAAGAGTGGAAACGTTATGTCTTATGAGAAGAATTTAAGATCTTTACACATATGATCAGCAACGATTGTCTCATGTTAAACGAACAACGACGGATATGAAACAAAAGCTTCTTTGACGCCTTTAAGCGATTGACCGCATCTTTTGATGCTTTGGTTCATGTTTCAGCCGAGTTCGATACCGGAACCGTTGTTACTTCCCCCGTTGCTATATACGCACTGTACCAGCTTAATGTTTGTACGCCAGATGGCACTGTACACCACATTCTGTTTTATAAATTTGTGTACAGCATATTTCCTCCTTTTTGCTTGTTGTAACATCTTGACCAAAGAAATCCAGCTACAGTATGGTCTTTATTCTCAGCACACATTTATAATTAATCATTTCAGCCATCTTGCTACTCATTCTCTTTCCGTTGTCTGACATGATCTCCTTAGCTCGTCATGTACATTTACAATTTTAACTTGATTTAGTTTATGCAGGTACCAATTTCATTCCATATTCTCCTTTTCATTGTGGTCAAGTATTAACGTCTTGTTTTGTGTAATATTTTTAAACATTATAGGTTACTTCCTTCCGAAGAAGATACGCTTAGTCGTGCAGAATCGTGGTTAAGACTTTCACATTAAACTTATGCGACCGGTTGACTATATTTTTTGTATCTTGTACATTACTTGTGTATTTTAGATTTTATTTACATACGTGCGTCATGTGGTTGCCAACAAGCAGCCACAGGTTTAAGGTATTACATCAAGTTATGTGTAAACGTAGGGTGTTAGAGCATCCTCTGAATTTAATTTTCGTTAGCAATACACCCTTTATAAGTGTATACTCCGGTAAAAGCGTGTTATTGTTGTTGTCTGTGCATTTAGAAGGACTTGTGGACACTGATAAATATTTGTTAACTACTTGGTATGATTTGTCTGTAGACTGTGCTTCGCATTTTAACGGGGTGTTTTTGCTGATTTCTATGTCTTGTTATATTGCTGTGGGTTGGACACATGTTTCACTGCATACTTTACTTGTTATGCTAGATTGACAGTCAGTTACCTCATTTGTTTGTTTCCGACTGAAAGCCGCGAAATTTGAATTTCTTCTTGAGTGACGCTCGGGTGTTTCACACATGGATGATGATAGACTCTTTAACGGACACTTAGTTCAGTTGGTGAACGTCAAGCAAATGCTCTTTGGGCTTAGATGGGAACTCTTAGAGAAGAAATCGTTCCTTTTGGAAACGCCGTGGAGGTAATCCATACTGTATAATCTGAATCTACGGTTGAATGTGGAAGGACGCTACTGCTTCTGACATTCAGAAGTACAAAGGAGAATAAGGGCAAAGTAAGGTAGATTATGGCTCCTGCAACGTCGTAGTGGCATTTGTTAGAGAGACAGTTAGCTATGATATAAAGTATCCTTCCCCAGACACTGTACAGTGCCTCACGGTGTCTTTATGTAGTTGTAAATGCCGGTGCAGATTTAGAAATAGTACGTCGTCAAAAAGTAGCATAGACGGTAAGGTACCAGTTATTACTGCGATAACTGACGGGAAGTGGTTTTCACTCAAATGTTTTCCTAGGAAGCGATGTATTCGCAGAAAGCTTGCTAGAACAAGAAGGACGCCTGAGAAATAATAAATGTTTCCTCTTTTTATCTCAGTATATTACGACCAACAATAAACGGATGAACATTCCACTTGGAACACCGGAATGAAGACGGTTACATAAACGACCGTTTTAACGAAAAGTGTTACTGAAGTGTCTCCGAGAATTTTAAAATAGCGCAGTCATCACAGCCTTTCCGAGAAAAGTCTTTCATCAGTAACAGAGAAAATTACTCCGTACTTGAGATTCGAGATGGCTCTGTTGTGAAGCCAGCCGAGAGAGGGAAAGGACGGGGAGTGAGCCTGTGAGAGTACAGGAACTAGCCTACACGTATTTCCCGACTGCACTCGACATGGAGAGCTCTCTCACTGTGATCACCGTTTTGCTGGTCGCCGCTCCTTCGAGCATACTATCCACTGGTAAGATAGAAAAAGTTGTTAGCTTATTGGTTAGCTTCCATGCTGTTGTTTTCAACGTTAACTACTATATGGCATGGTCTCTTTGAATCCAGGTGTTTCTGTAGACAGCTGTAAAACTGATTAGCTCATTAAATTATTTTATTTAGTCTCTTTCCAGCGGCTTGGCCATCGTATGTGTTCCACGCATGTATTGAACACAACTTCTCCTCTCCCTCTAATCTCTTGTATGTCCCCTCCCCCCTAATCTCTCCGTCTCTTAATGTCCTCCTCCAACGCCTTTCTCCAGTCATACCTTCCTCCTTCCATCCATCTGAACGTACCACCCTCTCCCTTTCCCCTTACCCACTCTACCTCTAGCAACTGAGCATCTGTTCTCTACCTCTCTACACACTCCACTCTCATATATCTCCCCTCCTCCCACCTCTCTGTCCGTTATCTGCCCGTAGCCCTGGCTGAGTTCATCCCCCCCCCCCCCCGCCTCACCCCTCTATCCATGTGAACAGGCCTCAACCATGATAGTTGTCACAGGGAGCACATGCAGTGCACTTCAATAAAGCAAGCCGATACAACTCCCAGAATATGGGTATCAAGAACGCAGGCTACAAATCAGGGGTATGAAAATAATTTGTTTGCCTCCCATGGTGCACTAACCACCATGCAAAGTAGGCTGATAAAGCAGCTGACACTGCTCCAAAACAATACGCCTCTCATGTAGCGCAGTCTACATGTCTGGGGCCAGAGAACCGTTTCTTGCCCTTGACATGTAGGCTGCCATGCAAAGCAGGTCGACATGATTGTGCTGAAAGCCTCCAGAAACTCGAAGAACATGTTTTTCTGCTCCTATTGAAGCTAGGTATTTAAAACCATCAGTGTGGTTATACTCATGAGACCTGTTGTGTCTGTGCCAAATGTGGCTGAAATAGATCCAAGGATTTGGGAGAAGATCCCATACATACACACATACAAACACTCTACTTTATATAAACTTTTTCATTTGCATTGTCCATTTAATGTATCAAAGATGTTGCCTTCTAACGCTAACCAAAATGTCCGTGAGTAATGTTGATATTTACTTGTCGACAGCAAGCCACATTATTAATAGAGCCAGGTACAGTTACCACATTCAGGACTTGTTTGCCTTCACAAAACATATGCTGGCTTGATCCTGTTGTCCCTTTTGCCTAGTTTTACATGCCAAGCTCTCTCCTGTAACTGCCTTGTAGCAGAGATACTCAGTCACTGCTTGAGTATTTAGCACTCTTCATATTCCGCCACCTCTATTAATAAGCCCTCTTGATAAAAGAATTAAGGGGGTTAGGACGTCAAACGGGCCGACTTGGAGCAGGAGAGGCACCACATGATATTTTAATTCCCACTGCCTATACTTTTACAAGTAAATTCATAAAATTTTGTCAGCATGACCAGGAAGGACTCAGGATTCACACTCGTAGCAGCGAAAGTTCAAAAACATAACAAAATATTTTTTTTACATGTGAAATTTCACCATTTTTCACTTACTATTGGCTGCATTTGTTGCTATAGGTACACTTTTCTTCATAAGTAAGAGAGACTGTTCGATGATTTTTGCACAGCATACAAACCATACTTACAGGTGTCTGAAACTCTAGAATCTATTTAATTTATGAAAAAATGAATGAGCTGTTACGTTTTAAACTTTATGTTTAGAAAAAAATCAAATTTTGTAGTTAATTATCTCAATTTTTACCACAGTTTTTAATAGATAAGGAAAATCCTAAAGTTTAATACATCTGTAAGTATGGTTTGTATGCTGTGCAAAATTCATTAAAGAATATCTCTTACTTGTGAAGAAAAATGTACCTATAGCAACAAATGCAGCCAACAGTAAGTGAAAGAAATGATGAAATTTCATATCTAAAACAAATTATTTGGTTATGATTTTATACTTCAACTGCTATGAGTGTGAATCCTGAATCCTTCCTGGTCATTCTGACAAAGTTTTAGGAATTTATTTGTAAAAGTATAGACAGTAGAAAATAAAATGTCCTGTGGTGCCTCCCCTGCTCCAAGTCGGCACGTTTGACGTCCTACCCCCCCCCCCCCCCCCCTCCCTTTTAAGACAAGAGACATCACGCTAATACATTGTAACACCACCTATAACCTTGACAGTGGTCCATTCAGAGTGTTCTACGTTATTCATATAGGCCTCGTCGAATTGAAGCTGCTGGTGATTAGATAGCAGTAGAGTTACGAAAATGCGAGGATACTATTACATTTCACTTGCTGTTCCAATTACTTCATTCTTTAGGTAACTGATACCGGCCCATTGAGTTTGCCGCTAGAGGGCGGTTGGATGTCCGAGTGTTCATCAAAACCGGGATGCATGTGTACAGCTCTGTGATCAAGACTATTGCCATCTTGGAAGAAGGGAATGTTACACTATACTGATAGTGAAAAAGTAAAAGACTCTAGGTTACCGAGAATATTGAAGTTAACGTTCTGGTTAACGTTCATGGGGTGAATGAGAATGCTGAAGTGTACGAAAAATCACACAGCTCCATCCGCGATATTGGCTTGGAGAGATGGATCTGTATTAAGTAACAGCAGTTCCTATCAAGGGTGATAACCACTGACGAGAGTGACACTCGTCTCCAGCTCCTGTTCGTTGGCATCAGTTTGCTACCACATTCCTTGCGCCACCTTACATTGTTGTGGATAGTACGTCATCCCCTGCAGGCTCATTAGACAGTCCGCACTGATTCACCATCAAACGTGACCAAGGCACGTCCAAACGCGATACCTCTTTCATGCTATTCTGCAGGCTCTTCGTCGACTTGCCTTACTGTGCTGTTTTCGCGCAACCTACTGGCGCAATTCCGTCACTTCACCGTCATGACTCTGTGGTGAGGGATCACTTGCTCTTTTCAGTGCGTCACTATTATTTTGCCTGGCAGCCTTATACAGGGTGTCCCATCATCTCTGCCACCTCGTGCATTTCAGAAATGAAACGAAATGTGAGACACTGAAACATCCAATGGACCACGTGTGCACCTATGTCAGGGTGTGACGAAGCAAGCAGGGATATTTTCACTTCCCCTCTTGTTTTTCCATCTGCCTCCTTAAATTCATTTTTTCGCTTTTAACTAATTACCATTAACATACGCAAATATAATGTGAATGTCGATAAAGGAGAGGGATTGGCCATGAGTTTTAAAGAATATAACACCAGGTCTAATTTTGTGCTCAATTTTATGTATGTAATTGATTTTCTAATTTATTTTGGCTGTCCCTAAATAGTATCTTTGGTTATAAGGTGAAATCAGTAATTGTTTCGTAACGTAAATTCTATAAATTCTGTGCTAATTATAAACATTTGGAAGACGAAATAATACCATTGTTAAAGTATCTACACTCCTGGAAATTAAAATAAGAACACCGTGAATTCATTGTCCCAGGAAGGGGAAACTTTATTGACACATTCCTGGGGTCAGATACATCACATGATCACACTGACAGAACCACAGGCACATAGACACAGGCAACAGAGCATGCACAATGTCGGCACTAGTACAGTGTATATACACCTTTCGCATCAATGGAGGCTGCTATTCTCCCATGGAGACGATCGTAGAGATGCTGGATGTAGTCCTGTGGAATGGCTTGCCATGCCATTTCCACCTGGCGCCTCAGTTGGACCAGCGTTCGTGCTGGACATGCAGACCGCGTGAGACGACGCTTCATTCAGTCCCAAACATGCTCAATGGGGCACATATCCGGAGATCTTGCTGGCCAGGGTAGTTGACTTACACCTTCTAGAGCACGTTGGGTGGCATGGGGTACATGCGGACGTGCATTGTCCTGTTGGAACAGCAAGTTCCCTTGCCGGTCTAAGAATGGTAGAACGATGGGTTCGATGACGGTTTGGAAGTACCGCGCACTATCCAGTGTCTCCTCGACGATCACCAGAGGTGTACGGCCAATGTAGGAGATCGCTCCCCACACCATGATGCCGGGTGTTGGCCCTGTGTGCCTCGGTCGTATGCAGTCCTGATTGTGGCGCTCACCTGCACGGCGCCAAACACGCATACGACCATCATTGGCACCAAGGCAGAAGCGACTCTCATCGCTGAAGACGACACGTCTCCATTCGTCCCTCCATTCACGCCTGTCGTGACACCACTGGAGGCGCGCTGCACGATGTTGGGGCGTGAGCGGAAGACGGCCTAACGGTGTGCGGGACCATAGCCCAGCTTCATGGAGACGGTTGCGAATGGTCCTCGCCGATACCCCAGTAGCAACAGTATCCCTAATTTGCTGGGAAGTGGCGGTGCGGTCCCCTACGGCACTGCGTAGGATCCTATGGTCTTGGCGTGCATCCGTGCGCCGCTGCGGTCCGGTCCCAGGTCGACGGGCACGTGCACCTTCCGCCGACCACTGGCGACAACATCGATGTACTGTGGAGATCTCCCGCCCCACGTGTTGAGCAATTCGGCGGTACGTCCACCTGGCCTCCCGCATGCCCACTATACGCCCTCGGTCAAAGTCCGTCAACTGCACATACGGTTCACGTCCACGCTGTCGCGGCATGCTACCAGTGTTAAAGACTGCGATGGAGCTCCGTATGCTACGGCAAACTGGCTGACACTGACGGCGGCGGTGCACAAATGCTGCGCAGCTAGCGCTATTCGACGGCCAACACCGCGGTTCCTGGTGTGTCCGCTGTGCCGTGCGTGTGATCATTGCCTGTACAGCCCTCTCGCAGTGTCCGGAGCAAGTATGGTGGGTCTGACACACCGGTGTCAATGTGTTCTTTTTTCCATTTCCAGGAGTGTATTTGGCCCTATTCGAAAACATGTTACGAAAGCCAGCCCTTAATTAATTTCAAAGTAATTAACATTTTGTCAAAAGTAGTGAGTGTTGCGAAACTATATTTGCTAATTTAATGATTTAAACAATTAATTTGGGTTAACCATTGTAGTAGAAGAAACTGTTAAAAAGAACCAATGTATCTATGTATTCAGTTAATTTAATGAGTTAAGAGTTAATTGTGATTTCTGTAATTTTAACTTCGAACAATGTGTAGTTTCAGTACCTATGATTGTGAGGACATGTAAGGGCCCCGTTTTTGGTCACGAGACAGTCAGTCCACGGCCGAGTTTCAGATGAGAAACCTGTATTAGTTAGAACAACAACTATGTTTCAACGTAACTGAAATAAGTTTTACACAATTAGACCGTGTGTTAAAAAAATGACAGCATCTGCTCCATACGTACCTATCTATTTTTCAAGAACTGTGAACTTGGTGGTTACGTTTTTACTGCTCATAGATGTTGAATAGTAAACTTTTGTAGCAGTGTGTGGAGGTTTGCCTGCAAACTACTAATGAGGGTTATCGAAAGTTAAATGACAGTGCACTGACCATACAACTGTGTATTATTAGGGGGTTGTGAACAGTGAAATTAAAGTACTGTGAAACACAACTGTGCAGCAGTCGGGCACTGTGGCGTGTGCCCCCGGACTCCACCCACGTGCTGATGTAGTCGACGCCGTTAGAGCTGCTACTGCCACAGCTCTCGTGGCAGAGTAGAGGCATGATGCGATACAACGTCAGTCCCGTAGATTAACGGGAGAAAAACCTGAAAAACTTCCGAAAAGGCGTTCCTCGCGTAGTCGTTGTATCTCAGTTACAAGTCCGCAGCGTTTCCACTTATGCGAACTCGTATAATTGATGCTTTTTATTATTAATATTGTATTGTTAATTGCCCGGATTAGCAGTAGTTATTAATTTTTCTCTCGTTCGCATAGCATTCACCACTGATTGCGAGGAAATATTTTAGTTAACAGTTTTCTCTGACGCTGTTGTCACGTTGCTATGGAATTGTTGTGCTAGTATGCAGCGAGATCCAGAAATACTATGTGATTCAGTCTTTGTAAGATTGCGTAGTAATACGAAAATATTTTAAAGTTCACTTCTCAAATAATGACGTGAATATCAGCACTTCAGTGAATTAGTCTTTCATGAGTAGTCGTGGATTTAGTTATCAAACTATTTAATGATGTAATCCACACCGAGTATTTAACTGGTAACGAACAGTTTGTTGTTATTTTGTCACTAAATACTTGTAACTCCCAAACCACACGCATACGGAATAGTTTAATTAAGTCAGTTATAGTTTCTTGGCAATTTCACAACTCAACACATTGGCGTATTTGTTTTATCTTCATGATGTCGTGTACTTGGGTCCTACTTAAGACTGCGTGCGTTCTTTCATAGAATGTTCACTTCTCCATAAGGTCCAACTAATTTAAAGTTATTAGATTTCAATTAACCCGTAGTACACGGTTAAATGAGTCTATCTGTCCCTGTCTCAGTTCATAAAATCAGTTTCTTAAGCCGTGAACCCCGTCACGCAACAAACACTTCTAAACTCGAAAACAATCTCGTCACGATTCGCTGTCTCAGTAATTCAGATCATAACTGCTCTCATACGTCTGCACTGGATGAGTTCTAGCAAGCGACTTCTTCTGTGGAAGAGCATTGTAGGCGTATTGAATTTCTTCGTTGCGCTTACAACTCTCTTCCTCGTAAAAGTTATCTCTGATGGCATGACTTTCTTTGGACTTAACTTTTGAGATATTAATTTCACATTTGTCACATGGATATTTGTCCACTGCTGAAATACGATGTTTCTTCTTTCTCTTTTGCTAACAAATATGCTCAGTGGTGTACAATGTAGTTGTTGACAAAACTATTTCGTGTTAGCTCACCGGCAAAGATGTCGTAACTGCCAAGATAACTTACGCTTCTTCATGTTCTTTCTTAATTGAGTTCAAGGTGGTTGTTGGGGCTTTGCAGTATATTAATTATAATAGTCAGTGTCGGACTCCACAACCCATTTTTCAGCCAGTACACCAACACAGCACGTCGACACCGAGGACAACAAACGAAGAAATAAAGTAGGCAAACCAGTACAAGGGGTTCCCACAATGTGCGGAAATCCATAATCCATAAGGTACAGTTGACACCAATTTCAACACAGTTGCGTTTTTTAATAGAACATTTATATTTTTTCTACAGAAATGAGGACTAGGGATACAATTGGTGACGGTAGGATTGGTTTCACTGTTTTAAACTTCGTACTTTGCGAAAGATAAAAGTTTAAAAAACGATGGCACGGTTTCTGTCGTAGTGCGCAGGGCATGGGTTGCCTGGACTGTCCTCCAGCATGCTGTAAACAGAGCTGTATCACTAAGCAGGTTTTATCTGCACTGTTGAGTCTACTAGTGTCTGCTGCTCGGGCATGCTATGCTGCTGTCGGTGTGAAACAGAAAAATACACACTGATGCATTTTAAACTACTGGCCATTAAAATTTCTACACCATGAAGAAATTCAGATGAAAAACGGGTATTCACTGGACAAATACATCATACTAGAACTAATATGTGATTAAATTTTCACGCAATTTGGGTGCATAGATCCTGAGAAATCAGTACCCAGAACAACCACCTCTGGCAGTAAAACGGCCTTGATACGCCTGGGAATTGAGTCAAACAGAGCTTGGATGGCGTGTACAGGTACAGCTGCCCATGCAGCTTCAACACGATACCACAGTTCATCAAGAGTAGTGAGTGGCGTATTGTGACGAGCCAGTTGCTCGGCCACCATTGACTAGACGTTTTCAATTGGTGAGAGATCAGGACAATGTGCTGGCTAGAGCAGCAGTCGAACATTTACTGTATCCAGAAAGGCCCGTACAGACGCTGCAACATGCGATCGTGCATTATCCTGCTGAAAGGTAGGGCTTCGCAGGGATCGAACGAAGGGTAGAGCCACAGGTCGTTGTTGTTGTTGTTGTCTTCAGTCCTGAGACTGGTTTGATGCAGCTCTCCATGCTACTCTATCCTGTGCAAGCTTCTTCATCACCCAGTACCTACTGCAACGTACATCCATCTGAATCTGCTTAGTGTACTCATCTCTCGGTCTCCCTCTACGATTTTTACCCTCCAAGCTGCCCTCCAATGCTAAATTTGTGATCCCTTGATGCCTCAAAACATGTGCTACCAACCGATCCCTTCTTCTGGTCAAGTTGTGCCCCAAACTTCTCTTCTCCCCAATCCTATTCAATACCTCCTCATTAGTTAAGCGATCTCGTAACACATCTGAAATGTAACGGCCACTGTTCAAAGTCCCGTCAATGCGAACAAGAGATGACCGAGACGTGTAACCAATGGCACCCCATACCATAACGCCAGGTGATACGCCAGTATGGTGATGACGAATGCAAACTTCCAATGTGCGTGATGCGACCATCACGATGCTGTAAACAGAACCCGGATTCATCCGAAAAAATGACGTTTTGCCATTCGTACACCCAGATTCGTCGTTGAGTACACCATCGCAGGCGCTCCTGTCTGTGATGCAGCGTCAAGGGTAACCGCAGCCATGGTCTCCGAGCTGATAGTCCATGCTACAGCAAACGTCGTCGAACTGTTCGTGGAGATGGTTGTTGTCTTGCAAAAGTCCCCATCTGTTGACTCAGGGATCGAGACGTGCCTACAGGATCCGTTACAGCCATGCAGATAAGGTGCCTATCATATGGACTGGTAGAGATACGAGGCCGTTGGGATCGAGCATGGCGTTCCGTATTACCCTCCTGAACCCACCGATTCCACATTCTACTAAATGTCATTGGATCTCAACCAACACGAGCAGCAATGTCGCGATACGATAAACTGCAATCGCAATAGTCTACAATCGCACCTTTATCAAATTCCTCCTCCTTACACGAAGCTTGACAACGTTTCACCAGGCAACGCCGGTCAACTGCTGCTTGTGTATGAGAAATCGGTTGGAAACTTTCCTTATGTCAGTACGTTGTAGGTGTCGCCACCAGCGCCAACCTTGTGTGAATGCTCTCAAAAGCTAATCATTTGCATATCACGGCGTCTTTTTCCTGCCTGTTAAATTTCGCGTCTGTAGCACGTCATCTTCGTAGTGTAGCAATTTTAATGGCCATTAGTGTATATACATTTCAGAAAGCGATTTCCCTGTTTTGATATGGCCTGTAGTACTTGCGGTCGTCTAGTAGGTACGCTGGTCTTCGGTGATGGTGAGAAACTATATATCAAGTCAATTTACAGCGAATGTCACAGAAATGCAACCATCACTTTTAAGAGTGTGGGCTGAACGCTATCCAGACCGACGGCATCCTTCAGGTTGTACCGTTTCCAACATCTCCACAAGTGTCATAGAAATATGCAACTGGGAATCCAGAAAACGTCAATGTACAAATCCTGGAACTAACAATGACAACGAAATTACTGTTCTCGTTGCTGCAGAACACAATCCTGAGATGAGTGCACGACCGGCTGGGCGCGGTTCTGGAATAAACTGTGGTATAGTGTGAAGAATTTCGCATAGGCATAGGTTCCATTTGTATCATTACTCTCTTCATCAAGAACTGTACAGGAATGGTTTACCCTCCAAGCTGCCCTCCAATGCTAAATTTGTGATCCCTTGATGCCTCAAAACATGTGCTACCAACCTATCCCTTCTTCTGGTCAAGTTGTGCCCCAAACTTCTCTTCTCCCCAATCCTATTCAATACCTCCTCATTAGTTAAGCGATCTCGTAACACATCTGAAATGTAACGTCCACTGTTCAAAGTCCCGTCAATGCGAACAAGAGATGACCGAGACGTGTAACCAATGGCACCCCATACCATAACGCCAGGTGATACCCCAGTATGGTGATGACGAATGCAAGCTTCCAATGTGCGTGATGCGACCACACTGAATTCCGTCGTTTTGCTCTTCATTGGTTGCACTGTCATCCTGAATTCCAGAGTGATACGTTGTTTACGAATGAAGCTTCGTTCACGTGGTCATGCGAATCTGCAGAACATGCAATACTGGTGCGATCAAAATACCCCTGACTTCGTGCGGTTGCTCATCAACGACCATGAGGTGTCAGTGTTCAATGCGGCATCGTTGGTTCCGGTATTGTAGGCCTCTGGTCTTATCAGGGAACATTAACCAGACGGCAGTATGCATTATTTGGGAGGACACACTACTCCTCAAAAAACGCTCCTAGAAACGCGTCTGTCTATGTAGTGCAAACATGATGGATGGCCCAGACAGTACGCTCATGTTTCTAGGGAAGTTCTGGAGACAATGTTTCCTAATAGGTGGATGAGACGGGGAGCTCCTGTGAGCTGGACACCCTGATGCCCCCACGTGGCGGAGTTAGACTTCTTTCTCTGAGGTGCAATGAAAGAGTGTGTGTACCACGGACGCGCAACGATACCAGAACGTATGAAACAGCCTGTTACCACCGCGTGGTAGCACTGTAATCTGTGCAACGCTTATTTGTTCATCGTCTCCAGAAGTGTAATGATGCAAACGGCAGGCACTTCGAAAAACTGTTGAGGTGACGCAGGTTAATCGGACGTGACATTACCGGATATTTGTGAGTGCGTTTTCCATACTGGAAGTCAATCACAAACTTAACGTTTCTGTAGACTATATATCACTAATTATTACGTTTAGGACACTAGAAGCACTTGTTATCACCAAACTATACACTACTGGCCATTAAAATTGCTTCACCATGATGACGTGCTTCAGACGTGAAGTTTAACCGACAGGAAGAAGATGCGGTGCTATGCAAATGATTAGCCTTTCAGAGCATTCACACAAGGTTGCTGCCGGTGGCGACACCTACAACGTGCTGACATGAGGAAAGTTTCCGACCGATTTCTCATACACAAACAACAGTTGACCGGCGTTGCCTGGTGAAACGTTGTTGTGATGCCTCGTGTGAGGAAGAGAAAAGCGTACCATCACGTTTCCGACTTTGATAAAGGTCAGATTGGAGCATATCATGATTGCGGTTTATAGTATCGCAACATTTCTGATCGCGTTTGTCTAGATCCAATGACTATTAGCAGAATATGGAATCGCTGGCTTCAGGAGGGTAATACGGAACGCCGGCCTGGTATCACTAGCATTAGAGATGACAGGCATCTTATCAGCATGGCTGAAACGGATAATGCAGCCACGTCTAGATCCCTGAGTTAACACATGGGGACGTTAGCAAGACAACAACCATCTGCACGAACAGTTCGACGACGTTTGCAGCACCATGGACTATCAGCTCGGAGACCATGTCTGCGGTTACCCTTGACGCTGCATCACAGACAGGAGCGCCTGCGATGATGTATTCAACGAAGAACCTGGGTGCATGAATGGCAAAACGTCATTTTTTCGGATGAATCCAGGTTCTTTTTACAGCATCATGATGGTCGCATCCGTGTTTGGCGACATAGCGGTGAACGTACATTGCAAGCGTGTATTCGTCATCGCCGTACTGACGTATCACCCGGTGTGATGGTATGGGGTGCCATTGGTTACACGTCACGGTCACATCTTGTTCCTCATTGACGACACTTTAAACAGAGGACGTTACATTTCAGATGTGTTTCGACCCGTGGCTCTACCCTTCATTCGATCCCTGCGAAAGCCTTCATTTCAGCAGGATAATGCACGACTACATGTTGCAGGTCCTGTACGGGCCTTTCTGGATACAGAAAATGTTCGACTGTTTCGCTGGCCAGCACATTCTCCAGATCTCTCACCACCTGAAAGCGTCTGGTCAAAGGTGGCCGAGCAACTGGCTCGTCACAATACGCCAGTCACTACTCTCGATGAACTACGGAATCTTGTTGAAGCTGCATGGGCAGCTGTACCTGTACACGCCATTCAAGGTCTGTTTGACTCAATTCCCAGGCGTATCAAGGCCGTTATTTCGGCTAGAGGTGGTTGTTCTGGGTACTGATTTTTCAGAATCTATGCACCCTAACTGCGTGAAAATGTAATCACTTGTCAGTTCTAGTGTAATATACTTGTCCAATGAATACCCACCTATCATCTGCATTCCTTCTTGGTGTAGCAATTCTATTGGCTAGTAGTGCATCTCTAGTTTCCATTTATGTACAAAAATTTAAATGCGCCATTTAAATAAACGCGAGTTTGTGTTGACAGTGCAGTTTGTTTACTTTTATGAACTGTGCATTCCTGCCCGTTGTGTGAGCCGTTGACAGCAAGCTGCAGGACAATGCACGCATCAGTTGTCGTGTTCATTACGACCAAAACCGGGGCGCCATTGCCGTCCTTTAATGTTTAATATTTCAGAATTCATGAGGTTTAGAATAGTGCGACGAAGTCTGCTTTCACTAATTACACGGCTAGTCTGTAGAAAAACTTCCATGTGCCACTTAAAAACCCAATTTTACGCTGACCTTTATGGATTATGGGTTCCTGTCCATTGTGTGATAGCCTGACTTGGTGCTTCCCTGGCCAACTACTTATTTCACATTTTTTTTCGAAAATATATTAGATGACAAACTTAA
This sequence comes from Schistocerca gregaria, assembly GCF_023897955.1. Classification (NCBI taxonomy): domain Eukaryota; kingdom Metazoa; phylum Arthropoda; class Insecta; order Orthoptera; family Acrididae; genus Schistocerca; species Schistocerca gregaria. The sequence continues at coordinate 428,669,239 of NC_064927.1, forward strand.
GTGGGACACCCTGTACATATAGATGAATTCTTACAAACAAACAGCCACTTAATTACGCTACCTATCACGACGACTGACCCGTTACCTGTTTCAAATCGACAGGTTCATCAGAGGACGGGTGTCACATTTCAAATTACATGGTGCTTATAATATATATGTGATGTTTGTTGACTTTCGTTGTGGCAGAAGTCTTCTGGTCCAGACTATATACTAATTAGGTTCCTTTCGGAGTATGCTGATACATTAACCCCATATTTAACAATCATTTACAACGGTTCGCTCGATGAGTGATGCGTACCCAAAGCCTGGAAAGTTACACAGGCCACACCAATATTCAGGAAAGGTAGTAGGAGTAATCCACTAAAGTACAGGCCCATATCGTTAACGTTGATATGCAGCAGGATTTGAGAACATATATTGTGTTCGAACATTATGAACTACCTCGAAGGAAACGGCCTATTCACACACACTCAACATCGTTCCTGTGAAACACAACTAGCTCTTTATTCACATGAAGTGTTGAGTGCTACTGACAAGGGATTTACGATCGATTCCGTATTTCTTGATTTCCGGAAGGCTTTTGACACTGTATCACACAAGCCATCGTAGTGAAATTGCATGCTTATGGAATATCGTCTCAGTTATATGACTGCATTTGTGACTTACTGTGAGAGAGGCCACAGTTCGTAGAAACTGACGGAAAATCATCGAGTAAAACACAAATGATTTCTGGCGGTCCCCAAGGTAGTGTTATAGGCCCTTTGCTGTTCCTTAGCTACATAAACAGTTTTGGAGACAATCTGAGCAGCCGTCTTAGGTTGTTTGCAGATGACGCTGTCGTTTATCGTTTAGAATACTGCTGCGTGGTGTGGAATCCTTACCAGATAAGGACTGACGGAGTACATCGAAAAAGTGCAAAGAAGGGCAGCACGTTTTGTACTATCGAGAAGTATGGGAGAGTGTGTCACTGACATGATACGGGATTTGAGCTGATCATCATTAAAAGAAAGGCATTTCTCGTTGCGGTGCAATCTTCTCACGAAATTCCGATCATCAACTTTCTCTTCCGAATGCGAAAATATTTTGTTGACAGCGACCTACATAGGGAGAAACGATCACCATGCTAAAATAAGTAAAATTAGAATTTGTACGGAAAGATATAGGTGTTCGTTTTTCCCGCCCTATATGAGATATGGAATTGTGAAGGTGGTTCGATGAACCCTCTGCCAGGCACTTAAATGAGATTTGCAGAGTGACCATGCAGATGTAGATGTAGAAGTTCCTCGGTGTGGTGCTATCCTAGAGCAAAAAGCGAAATACTGCTCCACAACTCTTAGGAACTTCTGCCACAACGAAAATCTGCAACACCGTAAGCTGTATGTAATTTTAAATGTGGCAGCCGTCTGACGTTTCCCCAAGAGGCATCTTCTAATGTTTTTCGGCAGATATATAAAGAACTTCGTTTTCGTCCATTCTAGCGTATTACTTTAGAGCTTCTTACATTATCCATGTTATGCTTCTAATACGTCAAAATTCTGCTAAATATGTTGCCTCTGGTTTAACTTTGTCCTTATAAGCCAGTATTTTCGCGCTGTTCCTTATGTTATAAGACAATAATAGAAAATCGAGGTGTGTTATTGCTCCCATTGTCGAATGAACACTATTCCATATACCATTTTCTCATGCATAACAGAGACGACATTCTGGAGTTTTTCCTTGGATCTCATGGTGCCTCTGTCTCAATATCTCACGGAGATATTTTCACATCTGCTATATTCTTCGAAGACCATTTTTAACTTACTTACCAAGGAAGAAATATTTGCGACATTATTTGTTATCATTACCATCCGACAATGTGATGCCTCTAGTTATCTTTTTTTCTATTCCGTGGTTACACACAGTTAAGGCTATTGAATAATTATCAATTTTCATAATTCACAAAAGATTCAATCATGGATCATCCTCCATCCATTTCCACCGAATACATGTTTCAGATAATCCTTATTGTGAATCTTTGTTATGGAGCAACAGTATGAGATATCACTCACATTTTTTTCCGAACGCAGACCGCATGAAAAGCTGCATATTGAATTCGTAAAACGGTTATGAGACGCCCTGCTAAACCCACAGGACAGGACTGGTTGTTTAAGTTGAGGAAAGGGGACAAAATAAGCGGCTGTCCGTTACACTCAAACATACAACGTTATATTTGATCAAACATTACAAGGGACAAGAAAAATTAGAAAAAAATAACACAGCTTTAGTTTTGGAACCAAATTAGCGGCTGAGTGAGCCGTACAATCTCATGCCTTAAGGGCAAGAACACTTTAATTTAAAAAATGTTGAAGGCCAGTAGCATAAAGGTCAACCAAAATCAGAAATTTAAAAGGCAAAGCCTTATCTTCCTTCATTTGGCTTAATTCCCAAAGAAGGGCAAAACAACCTTAATCTAAAAATCGGCTATAAGCCATACAAGTACAAACAACAAGAACAAACAAGAAAAGGCAGTACACCCAAGGACGCTCAGAAGTTCTGAGGGTCGGCCTGAAATTCAAACACTAACGCTCGCCTAGGCGAGACAGGCAGTCGGCCCAACAATTGTCGATCCGGTGACAACCCAACTGACAGACAGTCAGCGGACCCTCCGACAAGACAACCTCCGCTTCACCCGACCAGCACACAATAGCTAGTTCAATGGAACACCGTAGAAGGTATTGGCGCCAACAACCAGTTATACATTGAGCTGACAAACTACACACTGTGTTGACGGTGTGTGCTGGCCAGCGACAACGGCCAGGGCAGGTAACCGGAACGTTAACGGCCATAAGACAGAAGATTCCACTGATGCGTTTCAATTCAAATAACCAAGTACAGTTAAGCTCCACCGAAGGGTGGCTAAAATTTGTCAACTTGAAAACATACGTTGTTGCTCGTGGAAATATCCCAACAGCCGACAACAAACTCCAAACGACACAATGTGAACAGTCGTGACTTACTGGTACATTAAGTCTAAACTCAACCTTCATGTCCAGGATCGGTGAGCCACCAACCCTGTAGAAATGGGAACAGCAGCACACACTCTGACACCTCATAGACGCCACCAATGGGCCCGGCCAAACCAAGCACCGCGGAGATTCACTCGCTGCTCCACGCCAACCGACCAACTTCCGAGGCCAGTAAACAGTGAAAGGACCAAATATAGGTCGGCTGATGAGAGCACCAACCGAACAACCAACCAACAGTCGTCCCAATCTCTCTTCTTTGGACAGTTCATGTGTGTTGCCCGCGGTGAGCGAGCACTGGCTGTCGCCGCCCCACCGGCGCTCTGTCGCTGACTTCACTGCTGTTACGTCCCGACTGCACTGCTGGTCCGTACCGAACTGACCGCCAGATACACAACGAACAGGAAATATTATCGGTCCCTCCAGAGATGGTACGACAGTGCACTTATCGATACGCACTGCTGCTGCCGATCATGGGCAACTAAGGCAGGAAGTTAGTGACGCCACTAAATAGAATAAGAAAACTTGGCGACAGTACCTTAATAGAAGGTGACAAACAATAAATGGGATAAACGCGAGCAATGCATGGCTCAGGTTAATCAACTTTCAGCTACCTTTCCAAGGTAATATAGGAGCTGTCCTTCATCAAAATAACATATTAATTTTCGAAACTAATAGTGGAATTTTTAAATAAACGAAACCTTACTCTGTATGATCTTAAAAAATGGCTCAAACCCAGAGAGATAGCTGTGTTGCCTTTTAGATAAAAAAAACCGGTTTTGAGCACTGTACGGTATACTTTCTTAATGTTCTCTAGAGACATCTGTCGGAAATCTGAGGAGAGTGGTAACATGCCTGTTTTAACCCTTTAGTGCGTGAAAAAGACCTAGTAACACCCATCCGCTTTTAAGTACGTCTTCTGGCTGCTACCCAAGGGCGTACCAAGGAACTGAACTGGGGGGGGGGGGGGGGGGGGGAAGGTCATACTAGTCTAAGAAAACAAGTACTCGAGACAACATACAGCACTTCTTATTAAATAAAACAGTAAACTAGTGAAAAACCGCTTTCAATAAACATTTTAAATATAAGAATGCACTTGTTTAAAAATACAACTTTTTAATTCAGTAACAATCTTCTAGGATTTGCCGACAGTAACGTGCCGAAGACGAAGAAATTACTCCCGGATCTGCGCGAACGAGTTCGAATATCTCGCTGAGTACGCTCATGCCGCTACCCGTACACAAATAGCAGTAATGGTCAAATCATTTTCCCTGTGATATACATGCCAGCTATATTTCAAAGTTAGATATCGTTGTTGGATGAGTGGTGGTCACATTGGGAAGAAGTAGCCAGCATACTTGTAAATTTTATACATTTATCAGTGTTAATTTCTTGACCAAGTGAGGTAACGCATTGGTGAGACTCTAAACATATGGAAAGACTGTGGTTCGTATTTGATGTTTTGTCATTTCCGCTAGACCCTATTGTGAATATCAGGTTGGTTTCCTTCAAAGACAGTTCGATTTCCCTCCCCGACCTGCACTGTTTCTGATGACATAAACGTCGATGGAACATTAAACCACACTGTAACTCCCTTACTGCTCTGTTAATTTTGTACAACATCGAAAACATTTGTATAAGAACCTTTGGAGACTCGTGGCTCTATAATTAAGAGTTGGTACACCATGTTATCTTACTTTAACCTCTAGGCCAATATTCCCCAGTGCTTGTAAAGATTCTTTGACTAAGGAATGTTATCAGTGCCAAAAAAAATGTAGTACCTTGTGCACATTAATTGTAGGTTCCACAACAAAATAATGTTGTAAAGCCACAATGGGAAAGTGCAATTGCAAAATTTGTGACAGGTTTGTATTTCACACTGGGGTTGGGCGAAATTTTATGTAACTATTAAAAGTAATCTGACACATGAAGTAATTAAAAATATAAGTTCCATGCTAAGTTCTGCAGTGACACCACGTTTTAAGATAGGGAAGTTAGATTTGGCGCAATATTTCGGAATGCACAAGTTACAGCCAGGTGCAGACGGGATTGCAGTAAGTTACGCTGACCAGCGGTTGCCAAGTGGAATAGAGGCCACAGGGCCGTCGAACTACCGAAAAGCATAAACGCAGTGGTTTGCATGGTTCAAGCTACAGGCAGAAGGGGCCCACTGGTGCAACCGGGCTGTGGTGCGTATGTGACGCGAAGCGGCGCGTTAGCAAAACAGAGGCACACAGCCGAGTATAAATATGTGCCATTTTCTAAGTGTGGCATCTCTCCTGGATGCCATGTCGTGTCACACTGCCAGGCTACACACAACAACAGATGAGGTGACAGCAACCCAGTCCACAGCAGGTCGTTGGTTCGACCCTCTGAGGCCGACGTGGGTTCCGCAGCCAGCCAGCGGCGGGCCACTCTTAGGCTCGCTACCGCAGGCAGTCGTCTTGGCTTCCGACACATGCCGGACACTTCCGCGGCGAGGGCCGCAGATCCGGACACCGGATCGAAGGCAGTCGTGTTCTTGGCTATGCCAGAAAGGAAGAAGAAGCAGTGGGGGCGGCCTACAGCTCCCGGCGGAGTAGCGTGGAAACAACAAGGACGGTGTCTGCTGAGTCGGCTACTCGTGCAGCCATCCTGACGTAATCAGAACACTGCAGCTGGAGTACGGGGCCCAGCTCGACACATTGTGCTGCACTGTGTCGCTGGGGCGGTGGCCTCAGTATTGCAGAACGCAGTGACGCGGACTGAGGTGAACAGGGAACCGTAGCTAAAAAACATTAAATCATTTGGAAAGTTCTCGCTGAGTTTTAATGCGGCAACTCCTAGCACCCAGCCACTACATTTGGTGTCTTCCCTACATTTGGTCATCCTGATACATTCGGTGGCTGAAGCTGCCACATCAAATGGTTCAAATGGCTCTGAGCACTATGGGACTTAACTTCTGAGGTCATCAATCCCCTAGAACTTAGAACTATTTAAACCTAACTAACCTAAGGACATCACACATATCCATGCCCAAGGCCGGATTCGAACCTGCGATCGTAGTGGTCGAGCGGTTCCAGACTGAAGCACCTAGAACAGCTTGGCCACAACGGCTGGCTGCTGCCACAACAGTTCTATTAAAATTCTTCAGAAGTTAGGTCACCAACAGAAAAGCATGTTTCCAATATTCAAAAGGTTTCTGGACAGCACTGAGAAAATTATTCAGTTTTTTTTATAATACTTCACTGTTACTGTTGGAATTTCTGTCACTGTCACTGTAAAGCCTGTTTTGTATGAGAACAGTAGGTTTCGTGCAACTGTGCTCCAGCCACTGCACTTGCTCAGTGCATGTTTGCACATCTCCTTGGTGAAACTAAACAGTTTGTGTTCATTCTTGCAAAGAAGAAAACGGCATCCTGGCACTGTTCGTAATCATTGAAATGCGTCTCAATGGGTCTCCCACTTAACCGCACAAAGGCCAAGGGCTGACTATGGTGTCTGAGTTTCTACCTGCAACATTTGTTATGGGGGGGTGTTATTCTTTGAAATATGAATAGCTAGCTGCTGTACTTTGTAATTTGTGTGAAATCTTGACTTTATATGCCTGTTTTCAAACATATTGCTTATTTTGTTGAGTATATTCCTAACAAAGGAAGTGTTGCATTCGACTGTCTTTGGAGTTAGCTGCATTTTTGTCTCATGTGAGTCTTTCGTGTCTGATTTCTTTTTCACTATTTTTGTGATAGTTGTTCTAACACAAGACGGCCATACCCACTGCTTGAGAGTGTGAGTTTAATGATATCAATTTCTTTGTGTTGCTCAGCTAGATCACGTGAACTTTAACATAGGTGACTCAAATGTACATCTAAAATGTGCTATCTTACGCTGATCTGCTTTTAACAGCATGACAGCATGTCATCTGCAAACTAGCCGTGGAGAAATTATTGCGTATTTGTGGAGAGTTGTTTCGAGGTTAGACGTTATGTACGTTTCTATATTTATATTTCCCGTCCTCTTTCGTGTCCCTGGTTGGTGTATCAATCGATTGCTTTCACTCAGTTCTTCATAAATGTCCGCTCACTACTTCACCTCACATGCATTTACTCAAAATGTGGCGAAATGTGTTCTGAGCAGACACTTCTGACATTACACTCAGCGCGATGTGTTATGTTATTGCTGTTGCTCAATTGTTCATCGTTGGTCTTGTATGTGTTATTTATGGCTCTGATGAAGAACGCGCACGTGTGTGTGTGTGTGTGTGTGTGTGTGTGTGTGTGTGTGTGTGTGTGTATGCGTGTGTGATAGAGAGAGAGAGACAGAGAGAGAGAGATAGGCCGGGGGGGGGGGGGGGGGGGGGAGATGGAAAGAAGGGCGAGGAGAGAGCCAAGAAAACCGAAGTTACAGAAGTTCTTTTTCCTGTTACGTTTTTTTGTGGGGAGTTACCTTTGTATAGTTCATTGAGTGTTCCAAACAGTGCTTTGTTGCACAGTGTTGTATTTTCATTCATGACTGCCTTTCCCTGTATTATTGCTTTTTGTATGTGGTAGTTCTCCTCTGTTGTGAGTTTCTGATAGAGACTGTTGCTTTCTCTGAGGATCTTAAGATCAGTCTCTATGTTTTTTGGGTGGTGGTTTTCTTGTATTAGATGGTCTGCAAAACAGGAGTTTGTCCTATCACTTCTTATGGCTCTGAGGTGTTCGGAGTACCTCGTTTTGAAATTTCTGCATGTTTGGCCTATGTAGACCGACTGGCATGAACTGCAGGTTAGTTGATATATTCCAGCGTAGGAGAAATTGTCTGCAGAGGTGTTCTTAGAGCTTAGATTCTTCTGTACTGCGTTATTTGTGCGGAATGATACTTGTAGCCCTTGTTTCTTCAGTATGTTTCCCACCCTGTGTACGTTTTTGTTGCTGTATGCAGTGTGTGCCATGCTGTACCCTTTGCAGGGTGATCCTGGTGTCCTGTGTTTGTCTGGAGCTTGTGTTCTTGGTTCTCTGTTGTGGCTGGTGAATTGTTGATGTTCTGTTCTCTTTCAATTTGTTTTATAATTTTGTTGTTCAGTTTGTTTATTATTTGTGTGTTGTACCTATTCTCTCTGGCTATTTGGTGTATTGTATTTATTTCTTGTTTATAGGTGAGTCTGTCCAGTGGAGTTCTGTTGAGCGTGTGTAGCATGTGTCTGAAACTTGAGAGTTTGTGTGCTTGTGGGTGGCAGGAGTTGATGTGAATGGTTGTACGTGTGGCTGTGGGTTTCCTGAAAGTTCCAAAATTTTGTTTGTTGTTGACGCTGTGTGTAGTAATGTCTAAGAAATAAAGCTTCATTTCCTCTTCTGTCTCAATGGTGAATTTTATTTTTGGGTGAACTGTATGTATGTCACTGTGTAATTGTTTTATTTTGGTATGTGTTTCATCAGTCAAGCAAATGATGTCGTCTACATATTGCTACCAGCATATAATCTTGTACTGTTCTGGATCTATGATTTCATTGCATTTTTTTCATGTGGTTTAAAAATATGTCTGCAAGTAAACCACTGATGGGTGACCCCATTGGTAGGCCATCTTTTTGCAGATAGAGCTCTTTATTGAAAGTGAAGTGTTCTGTTCTGTTACAATTTTTACGGTCACTTCTATTTCATCTGTGTGTGTACTTGTTATGTCCCCTTGATACTGCAGCTGGTTTTTAACAATGCTTTTTGATACTTCTACTGGCACATTTGTGTACATGCATGTGATGTCAAAAGATACCAGGGTTGTTGTTGATGGTATGTTTACATCTTTTATCTTTTCTATCAGTTCACTGGTATGTTTTAGGTTTCTGTTGTCTGTGAAAGCATATAATTTCTGCAGTAATGTATGTAAGTGTCTAGCTAGATGGTGAGATGGAGCATTTTTGAAATTGGTTATGGGCCTGATTGGACTGTTATTTTTGTGTATCTCTGGTTAACTATTAAGGCTGAGTGCTTTGGGATTCCTTTGTGTGATGCATTTGGCTTCAGTTTCTGTATGGTGACTCGAAGTGTTTTTAAGAGTTTTTGAATGTTTCTTTGGTACCTCATGGTTGGATCATTGATTAACTTGATGATGTTGTTCTGTTCTATAAATTCTTCTGTTCTGTTGATGTGCTCTGTCTCATTCATCAGTACTAGTGTATTCCCTTTGTTTGCTCTGGTGATGATTGAACTGTGTTTTTGGAGTTTTTTGTTCAGTTTTATAGATATATTTTGCTCTGTTGTTTTTGTTTTTGAGATGATCAGGGTCAAGTTGGCATTGAATTTTGGGTTCTCCAACTTTTATTCTTACTTTATTATGTGTTCTGTTTCTGTGATCACGTTTCTTATTATTTTGTGTGACATTTCTGTGTTTATGTTGTGTTTAGGCCCCTTTTCAAGTAATTCTCTTTCTCGTTTTGTTAATTCTATGTCAACTAAATTGACAAGTCTGTCATGGAACTGATGTTGGGTCCCTACTGTGTCTTCTTTGTCTATTTTTGTGGAAGATCTCATGAGGTGATTCAGTTTTTTATTTTGTGTTTCTTTCTTTTTGTTCATTAGTGTTTCTTGAGTTATGTGGTTATATTGGTTGGTGTTTCAAAACGATTCGCTAATTCAAGGTGTGTTTTATACAGATGAAGATTAAGCTGTTGTTTTTTCGCATATGGGAAACGAATTTCTTCTTCTAACCAAGTAATTTCTGCTTTACTTTTGGTTACTTGTGCTGCAGATGACTTGCTGTTTACATTGACTTTCACAAAACCAGGGATTATGTTATTACTTAGACAGATTTTGTTAAACCTGATGTTGAGGATAGTTTTATGCAGTTGTACTGTTGCATTCTTGAATTTTTTGTGTAATATGAAACCGTGATGCACTAAGGCAGTCTTTTTTATACATCAGGATTTTGTTCAAAAAGTTATTTTCCATGAAGATATCAATTTAAGGATCTGTCAAACCACTGCCCATTGCCAGCCCATCATTTAATTAAAAATCTTATCGTTTGTTTTCAAATATCTGAAAGACAACATATATTCTAAGCCTTCTATGAGTTCTACTAGTTCACTTTGATTAATTTACTTATCTGGTAACAGCTTCCTCCTGAAATCTCATAAGTTTCACTTAACTAGAATGTTAGTGTACAGCTTACAGATAACCAGGTCTCTCTTACTGGAATAACTACATCTTAGATAACCTTCACGAATTCATAACATACTTTTATAAGTAGACGTTGCTGTTAGTTTTGGCATTCTCGATTAACTCTGTAGTTATGAAATAACATGTTGGTAATAGGTGGTCTAACTGCATCCCCTCTCATGTGCAATATCAACTGCAACCAAAGCACAGGTGTATATGATTCATTATTTGTAGCTTATGTTTCTCTGTTTCATCTGTAAACAAAAAACTACAAATTTCATTGTTTTTCTTATTTCTCATTGACGTTTATTTGCATGACCTTACCTAAATTGTCATTATATGCAAAGGATTTTTCAGTTTTTTGAATGTAGTCATTATTGTAAGATGCTACAGCAGCATTCCGTTTATCAACTCTTATCACTAAAGCCCTTTGTATTTCTAATTTATAATTCAGGTGTTTAAGTGCATCTATATTTTCTGAATTACTGTCTTTGTAGTGACGTACACTACAAAAAGCTTGTTACTTTTACTGCTATGACCAATTGTTCAAATTAATTAAGTCTGGCTACATTACAAGGAACTTTTAATTCTGTGGTGGTGTTTTTAATTATGACAAATTTTAAACACGACTGTGAATGGCATTGGAAGGAAACGTTTTAACTCATTTGATTTTCAGTGACTCATGTTTATCAACGCATTTTGAGTAAACTCGCTTTCAGAATATCAAAGGAGATAAGGTGCTTCACACACACACACACACACACACAGTATGGTGTATCTGCGTCACCAGTTTCACATAACAAATAAAAATGTTTTTAATTATACCTCGGTCCAATTTTTCGGATAATATTAAAATGTGTACCGCAAGTCTCTAGAGGAACGGAAGGTTCCAAATGATTGGAAAAGAGCACAGGTAGGTCCAGTTTTCAAGAAGGGTCGTCGAGCAGATGCGCAAAACTATAAGCCTATATCTCTGACATCGATCTGTTGTAGAATTGTAGATCATGTTATTTGCTCGCGTATGATGTCATTTCTGGAAACTCAGAATCTACTCTGTAGGAATCAACATGGATTCCGGAAACTGCGATCGTGTGAGACCCAACTCGCTTTATTTGATCATGAGACCCAGAAAATATTAGATACAGGCTCCCAGGTGGATTCCATTTTCCTTGACTTCCTGGAGGCGTTCGATACAGTTCTGCACTGTCGTCTGATAAACAAAGTAAGAGCCTACGGAATATCAGGCCAGTTGTGTGGCTGCATTGAAGAGATTTTAGCAAACAGAACACAGCATGTTGTTCTCAATGGAAAGACGTCTACTGACGTTAAAGTAAACTCTGACGTGACACAGGGGAATGTTATGGGACCATTGATTTTCGCAATACATATACGTGACCTAGTAGATGGTGTCGGAAGTTCCATGGCGCTTGTCGCGGATGATGCTTTAGTATACAGAGAAGTTGCAGCATTATAAAATTGCAGGCAAATGCAGGAAGATCTGCAGCGGATAGGCACTTGGTGCAGGGAGTGGCAACTGATCTTTAACATAGACAAACGTAATATATTGCAAATACATAGAAAGAAGGATCTTTTATTGTATGATTACATAATAGCGTAACAAACACTGGTAGCAGTTACTTCCGTAAAATATCTGGGACTATGCGTACGGAACGATCTGAAGTGGAATGAGCATATAAAATTAATTGTTGGTAAGGTGGGTGCCTGGTTGAGATTCATTGGGAGAGTCCTTAGAAAATGTAGTCCATCAACAAAGGAGGTGGCTTACAAACACTCGTTCGACTTATACTTGAGTATTGCTCATCAGTGTGGGATCCGTACCAGGTCTGGTTGACAGAGGGGATAGAGAAGATCCAAAGAAGAGCGGAGCTTTCGTCACAGGGTTATTTGGTAAGCGTGATAGCGTTACGGAGATGTTTAGCAAACTCAAGTGGCAGACTCTGCAAGAGAGGCGCTCTGCATCGCGGTGTAGCTTGCTCGCCAGGTTTCGAGAGGGTGCGTTTCTGAATGGGGTATCGAATATACTGATTCCCCCTACATATCCCGAGGAGATCACAAATGTAAAATTAGAGAAGTTCGAGCACGCACGTAGGCTTTCTGTCAGTCGCGAACCATACGCGACTGGAACAGGAGAGGGAGGTAATGTCAGTGGCACGTAAGGTGCCCTCCGCCACACATCGTTGGGTGGTTTGCGGAGTATAAATGTAGATGTAGATGTAGATTTACGAGATCCATTTCATTATCTCTCATTTTAATATACGTGAGTTTTTCCATTTCTCTTGGCCAAGAATGTCCTTTCTGTCAATGCTATTCTGCTTTTGAGGTCTTCCCTGCTCTGTTCGTCATTGATTATTCCCATGCGTAGGTAGCAGAATTTCTTAACTTCATGTACTTCGTAATAACCAATTCTGACACTAAATTTCCCGTTATTCACATTTCTGCTATTTCTCACTAGTTTCGTCTTTCTTCGGTTGAGTCTCAGTCCTTGGTCTATACTCTTTATATTCTTCATTCCGTTCAAAATATCATGTAATCCTCTTTCAGTTTCATGGAGCACAGATATGTCGTCAGGGAATCTTATCATTGATACTATTCCCTTTTCCACTCTTGAACCTTTCTTTCTGTGCGTCATTGTTTCTTTGATGTATAGCTTGAACAGTAAGAGTGAAATACTGCATCCCTATCTCACACCTTTTCTAATTCGAGCACATTGATCTTCGTCCTCCAGTCTTATTGTTCCCACTAATTTCTTACACATGTTGTACAATACACGTCTTTTCCTATATATTAAGATTTTTTTCTCAGAATTTCGAACATCATATACCATTTGACTTCCTTGAATGCCTTTTACAGACTGAACGTCCCTCCATTTTCTTTTCGCCACGTCAGAATTGCCTCTCTGGTGTCTTTGTCTTTGCTCAAGCCAAACATTTCGTCATCTAAAATATCCTCAACTATTTTTCACTCTTCTGTATATTATTCTTGTCAGGAACTTTGATGCGTGGCCTGTTAAACTCCCACTTTCCTATACATAGGGCATTACCGTTTCAATATCGTGATATACTCACCGTATTTCTTCATGTTCTGCTTACCGGTTACCGGTGTTGGCTTGTTGTCCATTCTCTTACAACAATTCTGTGACAGACCTGCTGTTAGTAGTCGCTCTCTGCCATATATTTCTATCCATAACGAACCGTATTCCAGTTATACCATTTTCTGCTGCTGTTGATATCACTACATGATCGTCTGACCCAAGATGCTTTTCATCTTCCAAAATAGTTTCGCTAACCCCCACTATATGCATACTGAGCCTCATCATTATGCTTTTTAGTTTTTCTAATTCCACTACCACTTTCAAACTTCTGATATTCCTCGCCACGGTTCGTAGAATGTTGCTCTATCGTTGGTTAATCAGTCTTTTCCTAATGATCCGAGCGGGGAATAAGTCTGGAGTCTTTAACCAATGGAGAGATCATCATGAGACTTTTTCAATGACGGGCCACGTGCCCTGTGGATAGACATTATCTAATGCAGTGGTTTCCATTGCATTCTGTGTCCTCATGCTATTGATAATTGCTGATTATTCCGCCTTTTCGGAGCAGTTCTCACCATGCAGGCAAGAGAGTGGCCAGAACCTCTGTTTGCTTCACTGTCTTCCTTGACAAGGCCGATGGCAGAACGAGAGTGACTTCTTATGGCGAAAGTCTTAGTCCTCCATTGCTGACGATTTTACTTTAAAATTTAAGCAGTGGTGAAGTTCGAACCCTGGACACAGACCTTTTTGATTAGTAGGCAAGGACAGTACCCTAGACCACGGGTGTAAGTAGGTTGTTAACAGCCATATATACCAGCCACACATACCATTTCATAGCTATGATCATTTTCATCTGAACAGGCCTCGGAAAACATAACGATACCTACCGACCAACTTGTGTGTTTCAGCCGATAGGCATCATTGGTAGAAGATATGGAGGAGTATGAGGTCAGCAGAACGCTCTCCATGCACTGTCAGTTTTCTTGAGTGGAGCTGCTAGATGTTAGTCAAGTAGATCCTCCATTGACAAGGGCTAAGTGCCACTCACTCGCTAAAAGCGCTCGGCATATCTGGACATTCACACATCCAAGCGCTCCCAACTTCGATAGTGCTTAGTTTCGGTGGTCTTTCAGGAGCTGGTCATATCACTGTGGCAAAGCTGTTGTCAGACATGATCAAGAGGATGTTCAAATTTCCACTTGACCATGATGATGAAAGAGAAGAACTGACGTTATCAAGCAAGTAGTCATGGAGAATGGATAAGATGACTGTGATGTAACGAAGTGAAGGAAAAGAAACATATGACGAGAAGAACACAGTTGGGCGGTAACACAAATAGGTATGTTACTGAGTAGTACAATGGTACACATTCAGACAGAATTGCCGAAGATTTGAGCAAAAGCTACTCTAAATTTGAAATTCAGACAAAAGGCACGATTGGTACCAGGTTGCGCTAGAAATTTGGCAAGAACAAGAACAAATATTTAGAATCTTGGGTCTATACGATCAGCTGTCAAAACCATGAAAAGTTTGATATTGGCCAGATGGGTAGAAATTTGAAGACTCGCTTCAAGGAACACACACACAGCCAAAATAAGAATGCTTTCAGTACTCATTTGGATAAGGGAAAGCATGTACCAGGAAATATGCAGAACAATATGGACGTTTTACATAGGGTGTCGAAAGGACAATTATTTACCCTAATGTGGGAAACTGAGATCTACATTCTTAAGCAATGGCAAACACGATTATTGCTCAAGCAACAGCGTGAGTTGAAGTTGAACGCCTACTTCGGTGTGTTGGGGAACTTACTAGTATGAGCAGTGTCACCCACTGCAGCCAGCCATACTCACGAAGGAGTGGCAGCGCGGAGGCCGGGGTTTGCTTCTGCTAGCACCTCCACAGCAAAACAGAACAGCTTACAGAGAGCTCGACAACAGCACCTGCTGGATTCTCCTGTGTATATATTGTTCTTTTATGGACCACCTACAGGTAAGGTCGTTGTTACCCTGAAAGTTTTTCTGTTAATAGATTCTATTATACATTACTTTTTACACCTTTTATTCTTTCACACAAGTTTGTCTTATTTACGTTGTCAAGCTAGTAGGTCTCTCTTAATACCTTTTTACCTTGCGCGATAAGTTCGCTTATTGCAAATATGCACTGACGTCAGCAAATTGAAACCCGAAAATATGTGCCGTACTGTGGCCCTTAGCCGGATTTCCCGCTTGTCACGACTGGTCCTCTCATCACTTCGCCTATCCGAGCGTGTCGTGCAGATCAACCCAAACTTCTAATGTCACAAACCTTTTTTTGTCTCTATTTTGTATGTCATGTTCCGCTGGAGCAAAATTAGGAGCAAGTCTTTATGGTCACGGAACGTTTCAGTACGCGAATTTATAACAGAAGAGTACTAATAGATAAAATGAAGCGTATATGACTGCTATGCAGAAGACAAGTCATAAGTTTAAACAAACATAATCAACAATGTGACAAAGGAATTAATTCAACTTATAATTTTTCAGGAGATCCTCGACATAATACAAGTTTCGATCCATGAGGAAACTCTTGAGTTGGGACTTGAAAGAGAGCAGATTATTGTTAAAATTTTTGAATTAATGTGGCAGGTTACTGGAAATGGATGTAGCAGAATATTGCACGCCTTTCTGCACAAGAGTCAAGGAGGTTTATTCTAAATGTAGATTGGATTTCTGCCTAGTATTAACTGAGTGAAAGCTGCAAACTCTTGGGAGTAAGCTGACACTGTTAACAACAAACGACCTTCAAGAATATTTGTACTGAAATACCGATATCAGAATTCCCAGACTACTGAACATAGGTCGACAAGACGTTCGAGAACTTATGCCACGCATTGCTCGAACCGCCAGCTTCTGAGCCAAGAATACCCTTTCTTGAGACAGAAGAATTACTCAAGAAAATAATACCACACATTGTAAGCGAATGAAATTGAGCAAAGTATACTACTTTCATGTTGAACTACCACTTACTTCAGGTACTGTTCTAATGGTAAATAAAGCACCATTTAGTTTTGAACTAGATACTGAACAGGGGCTTTTCACTACAGCTTACTATCTTTCTGAACGACTATGCGTTTGAACTGTTGAGTTTCACTAGTCATATGGCCCTTCTGTGTAAACAAAAAGTCATTTTATGTTGAAATGTGTGTTAGAAATTGTGAAAAATGAGTCTTTCTGTGGTTTAGCATCTGTTTAATTTCTACAAGCTTTGAACTCATATATTGAACTGCACTATTTGAAACTGTGTCACTATTGCGCGCAACATTGTTCGCTAACAAGCTGGTGTCATCAACAGACAGAAATATTTTAGAATCACCTACAACACTAGAAATTCTATTATTATATAAATAAGAAACAGGAGTGGCCCCAGCACTGATTCCTGGGACATTCGCCGTTTAACTGTGCCCCACTCAGCCCCCACATTATAGCCATTCTCAATACTGTGGAGAATGCTATTAAGTTGTTTGATCTCAAAGTAAGAGGTGAACCAATTGTGGTCTAATCCCAGTATTTCGTAATGCTCCAGCTTCTGGAGCTTGTGATCAGACGCTATAGTCAAATTTAAAAAATGCATGGCGTTCGAAACCTTTAACTTAATCCGTCCAGACCCAAACAAAAGAATTGAATATGGCTTTTTCAGTATTTAAACTACTAAAGAAAAGTGAACTAAAGTTAAAGTTTTGCTATTTGGGGAGTAAAATAACTGATAATGGCCGAAGTAGAGAGGATATAAAATATAGACTGGCAATGTCAAGGAAAGCGTTTCTGAATAAGAGGAATTTGTTGACATCGAGTATAGATTTAAGTGTCAGGAAGTCGTTTCTGAAAGTATTTGTATGGAGTGTAGCCATGTATCCAAGTGAAACATGGGCGATAAATAGTTTGGTCAAGAAGAGAATAGAAGCTTTCGAAATGTGGTGCTACAGAAGAATGCTGAAGATTACATGTGTAGATCACATAACTTTTGAGGAGGTATTGAATAGAATTGGGGAGAAGAGGAGTTTGTGGCACAACTTGACATGTTCTGAGGCATCAAGGGATCACAAACTTAGCATTGGAGGGCAGCGTGGAGGGTAAAAATCGTAGAGGGAGACCAAGAGATGAATAGACTAAGCAGAGAAAGAAGGATCTAGGCTGCAGTAGGTACTAGGAGATGAAGCAGCTTGCACATGATAGAATAGCATGGAGAGCTGCATCAAACCAGTCTCAGGACTGCAGACCACAACAACAATAACAAACCACTCCTAAAGCCAAACTATATATCTGACAGCAAATTGTGCGAATAGGATTGATCAATTACCGTTGTATATACAATCTTTTCAGTAACCTTAGCAAACATGGATTGGATGGAAATAGGTCTAAAATTGTCTACATTCTGCCTTTCTCCTTTTTCATAAAGTTACTTCGCTACTGAGTACTTTAATCAGTCAGGAAACACACCGTGGGGTGTGGTGCAGTGGTTAGCATACAGTACTCTTTCGGGTGGATGGCAGTTCAAACCCACGTCCAGCCATCCTGATTTATATTTTCCAACATTTCCGGGCATCGTTTTAGGCAAATGCCGGGATTATTTCTTTGAAAGGTCATGGCTGATAGCCTTCCCCATCCTTCTCTCATCCTATATGACTGATGACGTCGCAGTTTGATCCCCTCCCCAAAATCAACCAACCGACCAGCAAACTGACAATTTCGAAAATAAAAATTACAGATATTGCTAAGTACTGGGCAGGACTTTAGCATTCTGTGAGCTACTCCTCTTAGTCCTTAGTGGTCCAACTTCTGCAGAAATATTTTATGATCAACACAATTAAACGACATGGTTAAATAAAAAATATGTGTATGACGTTAGTAATCGTTTATTTAATCCGACCAGAGCCTTACAGAGAAATGTTTTTTTTTCAGTTTTTAAACCACTTCTAAAGCCAAACTCGACACTCTACAGCAAATTATGTCAACTGAAATGATCAGTTTCCCTTGCATATACAGTATTTTCAATAACTTTAGTAAACACCGGTGGTAAGGAAATAGGTTTAAAATGTTTACATTATCCCGTTCTCTTCGTTTTATAAAGTGACGTCACTACACAGTACTTCAGTCGGTAAGGAAAGGAAAAGTTGCAGATATGTCTAACTAGTAGTGTAACATATGGAGAACGGTACTTTAGTACCCTGCTAGCTACCCCATCATATCCATGGAGTCCTTAGTCTTTAGTGATTCCGTTATTGCCTGACTCCATCTCCCCCTTGTCAGTATCGTGGAGAAGTATTTCAGACAACAGCCTTGGAAAGCTATTTTCTAAGAAAATTATATGATTCTCAGTAGGAAGGAAGCTCCTATTTAGATTACTTTCTATATTCAGAAATTGATTATTAAATACTGTACGTACTAAATATCTAATTTATCAGTACAGGGAACATTTCTACTACGCACTGACTTTATATCCTCCACCTGGTGCTGCTGACCAGATACATCCTTAACCGCTGCAAACATAATTTTAATTTTAACTTCAGAATTATCTGTTCTACTTGCGTACCACAAACTTATTTCATTCCTGATAACATTTTGGTGCACCTTACTATACTGTATGTAATGTGCTGCTGCAGCAACGTTGTGACTACTTCTACAATTCTGATGTAATTCCTAATTCGTTCTCCAAGCCTGTTAGTTCTAGTACTCTGTTTTTAACACAGATTTCATGATTCCTGAACAGGGAGATAAATATTATATCATCATTTTAGCCCACTGAGACATGCATTTTTGATGATAATAATGCCTGTGTTTATACAGTTTTGGCTTCTTCACAATTCAGTGTCCTCGGACATGCATGCATGTCGAAGACGTTGTATTGTAAAGATGCAGACACTACTGTATAAACACAGACATTGTAAATATCAATGAAGATTTTTGCCTTTTACTTCAACATTTTTTACTTCATTTTTAGACAAGTAATTTACCGTATAAATCCTTTTAATGAATTACCATCCATACTGAATTTTTAGGTACAAGATTTATAATACTGATCACAGATCCACTGCGTCACTAGTGTCTTGTACGGGCTTTGTTTTTTCTCTAGAAATATAAGAGACGCCCAGACCGTTGCCAGCGATTTTTATGTACATATGAGTACAGATTATTCGTCCATGGTCCTTGTATCTGAATACGTTTAATGATATGTATGGCTGGTACATATGGCTGCTTACCATGTTATCTTTATGTGTATTCCTAGATTTTTGGTGTGTTTAGCCCCATTGTCGCATTACTGTTTTTTCTATTTCCTGTGTTGAAGAGATCTTATGAATGTAGTCAGCCAAAAACGGCAGTGTGTGCTGTATAACACATTTGATGAACACATACATTTATGGACATAATATTCCGTAATCTGTTACAGATGCCGACGGCTCCCTAGAGGACCCGGCGGCTATAACACCGAAGTGTGAATCTGTCCTGAGAGGGCGCGGCTCAGCACAGGATAAAGCGTGGTGCAATGGGCGTGAAGCTGGCGATGGTAAGTGCGTCTGTGTTGAACTATGTGCCATTGTTTCATCTATAGACCTGTCCTCGTCAGAGGATCCTGTCAACACTAATTTCTACTGTTAAACAAAGTGTTATCTCGAAACTTCCTGGCAGATTAAAACTGTGTGCCCGACCGAGACTCGAACTCGGGACCTTTGCCTTTTGCGGGCAAGTGCTCTACCAACTGAGCTACCGAAGCGCGACTCACGTCCGGTACTCACAGCTTTACTTCTGCCAGTATCCGTCTCCTACCTTCCAAACTTTACAGAAGCTCTTCTGCGAACCATGCAGAACTAGCACTCCTGAAAGAAAGGATATTGCAGAGACATGGCTTAGCCACAGCCTGGGGGATGTTTCCAGAATTCTGGAAAGTGTTATCTCGTTAACATTTTGGATGACTAATTATTTTGTCCAACCCATTCACTGAAGCGTTTACAAGAAATATATTAATGTATCTAAATGTAGATATTAGTGAAAAGATAATTCTGAATATTCACGAAACTGCTTCAAATAAGAACTTGAAACTCGTACAGTAGTTAACTTCGGTGATTTTCAAACACTTGCAAATTTCAAATTAATAAGTAGACGGAAATAGTCTCTATTATTTTCCAGGAAGGAGTGTAATTTACATGATCTCCACACGTGAGCCTAGGATAGCAATATCAAGTCAGCAATGAATGACGGACTTCACGATCCCGAGTGTGGAAATTTGGAGCCAGCAACAGCCGCTCAGGTAGCTGTCACCTCTTTCTAAGTGTAACTGCCTGCCGCTACACCACGGACTGATCTGAAAATATTGCTGTAGGCCGAATTTGCAATCATCAACAGCACGAGTACCAAACGTAGGGTGGTTAGCACACTCGACTCGCATTCGGGAGGACGACGGGTTCAATCCCGTCTCCAGCCATCCTGATTTAGGTTTTCCGTGATTTCCCTAAATCGTTTCAGGCAAAATGCCGGGATGGTTCCTTTGAAAGGGCACTGCCGATTTCCTTCCCAATCCTTCCCTAACCCGAGCTTGCGCTCCGTCTCTAATGACCTCGTTGTCGACGGGACGTTAAACGCTAACCACCACCACCACCAAATGTAGAGCTGAATTAAAAGAGTAATGCATGACGGTACAAAGAGAGTACATAAGTTTTTAAAGGGGGCATAGAGACGTGAGATGAACAGTGCTGTTGCCGAAAATGCAAAGCCACATGATTTCCTGAACAAGCAAATGGAGATTTAATATAGTAACCAGGACAAAGCTGATATTGACTGCAAAACCTAAACAATATCCATGAGTCTTAGATGCACAAGATACATCCGTATGTAACTGCCCGCAAACGGCCTCAGCCACTAAACGAATCGCAAAAATGCACATCGTCTTAGACCATTCACAAAAATAATATCGCTAAAACAGTTATGTCACATAGAAATGAATGGGGTAGTATTGAGTCACATGAATCCTGACCGATATGTGGTATATAACTTGATATTATTATCCACGTTAAACACAATATTCTGAATAGATAACTATGGAAAATTGACATCCATTTCAGTTTGATATGTACGAGAATTTAGTCTGTGTGACCATGACTCGGAAAACAACATGTCCTACAGTGGATATGGTTGAAACATGCTTGCAAAGCGCTGCTTACGCTAAAGCGTTGCAGTAGTCTCATATAAATCTGTGAAGCACCAAACCATCGTGCCAATTCCTACCAATACAGAATCTTAGACCACAGTGGTTGACTGGGCAGGCTATGATTCCGCGTGACTGAAAATCCACTGTAAGCCTCCTGAGTGACTGTGGCAAGACGAAGTCCCTGACCTGCACAAAACATAAAACGCACAATGTTTCAATGTTTGCAAATACGAATATTCAGATATATGCAACATTAACCAATTATAGCAGCGCATCAATTGTACGACTCTTTGGAAAATCAATGGAATGACAATTTGCACGCTTATCAGACATATCCACATCAATAGAAAAAGTGTTCCTACAATCATGGGTAATGATGCTACTGCTACAATTAACGCTGTGTAAAATATGTCTCGTCATTTTTGAAATCTTAATCATCCCCCTATCACATTGTTCAGAGTGAAGCTTCATGTGTGTGCACTTAACAGAATAGATGTGCCATGGTAGCACCCCTGCACAAATGTGATGAGTAACTTGTGTGATAAATTTGTATAATTTAGAGAAGCTCAGGGTTATGAGAGTAGTTAAATAAACAGCACTCTGGGCCACTTATTTATGATCCTTATGCAAACAAACTCCACCTGACCCTTTCCCACGTACCTTAGCCATCACCCTTCATCTTCCTCCATCACCTCCTTCCCTTACCCACACACCTCAAAGGTCAGCTCTTGTCTTCCCACTTATCCTCCCCGACTTTTCTAGGACAGTTGGGTGTGGTATAAATTGTGGGAAAATTAAAGAGATGTCATCCTGCTGGCTGAAGCAGATGGGCAAGGCCTACATGGTTTCCAGTTACCCTAATAGTTGTAATTTATTAATTTATAGTACACTTTATTTTAATTACATTACCTTTAACATGATGGCTGTTACATACTACACAATGTCTCCACCACACTAAAAACATAGATACCACTATGTTTCTGCCACTTTGTCGCTATAATTTATTACCCTAAAATCGTCAACACACTTTGATGTAACAGTCAGGCTGCCAAGAATGAGTTTTATACCATAACTTTAGAGTAGACTTCATATAACAGCACGAAATTAAAAACAAATCAAAGTAAGAATTTTTATATATATCGTTATTATCATCTGTGTTATACCCTAGAAGAGCACATTTAGACTAAACTTCATGTCCATTTCCCAGTTGTTTTCTCTTCACGTTCTGCTCGAACTTCCCTCATTCGTGTGCTGTGTTTTTGCTTCCGTTCTTCGGTCCACTTTAAGTCCTCTGTTCTCTTCGGCTCCTTCTCCTGTTCGCCTAGTGTTCCTTTATCCTCTGGCCGTGTTCTTGTCGTTCCTGTTCAGTCCAGTGTGTTCGTTTGCTGTGTGATGTCTCTTGTAGTTTGTTTCTTTTGATCATGTCCCTAAGGAGTGTTTTGTTTTGTATTGTTTCGTGTGTGATGTTGAGTTGTTCCATGTCATTTCTTACTTCATTAATCCATTTGTTGTTTTCACTTGTGCTAACCCAGTTCAAGATCTGTCTCGTTATCCTATATGGTGCCATTCTGCTGAGGTGTTCGTAAAACTGCAGTCTTCATTTCCTGATCTGGTATGTTGTTTTCTCTGTGTGTTCGTATATAGAGAGAGGGAGAAGTAGCTGCAGGTCATTTGATCATTTTTTCCTGATGTTCTGTCAGGATGCATCAGTTGTGTGACACAGCCTACGTTCGACTCGTATACAACCACGTGTTATGTGTGGGTCTTAGAGCAGTGTCTACTTGCGATCGTTAACAGTAAACCTCTCGATGATCAGAGAACTTCCATCACATGTGTGATGAAATGTGACACATTCCTCTAAACGAACGAAGATTTATGCGATGTACTCCATTCCCCTGTCACATCTTCGTTGTAAAATCGATACCTCAGTTTCATAACTAAGATGATTCTAAGTTAGACATAGATGTTTGTGAATCACTGCAATCCACGTGTAAACATCTGCTTGAAAGATGTGCTGTTTACAGAGCTAGTGGTGGCATAGTGTGTAATTTCACATATCGGACGCTGCTGCTATGCGTTCATATGTTTCCTTGTAAGAGGTATTCTCCGTTACTAGCGACCATTTTATATAGGACTGATGTGGGCATAGTATAATTTCTGAACCGTGGTCGGATGTGAACAGTGGACGCTATACATCTCTACAAAGCTGTATTGTGCATATATCACACAGATCCCCTGTTTTAAGAAAGAAGTTTTTTCGTTTTACAGTTTGTTACCACAGTTTATAGTACAGAAAACTGCAAGAAGAATGTATGTCATGCACTGGAAGTATATTTCTTACACTGAAATATTAACAGCACTGCATTCCACATGACTAATAGGTCATAAAATCAAGCGATGTAACATTATGGCCTGTTTTAAATGCAGAACCGTGTAGCGTTAAGAGTGCATGTGTTTATTTTCTCTCTTACCAATATTCTCCTGGTACTGATCCCAGATATCAGAACAATACTTTAAAATTGATAGCGTAGTTGATTTACGTAAAATTCTTCGAACTCCATCCATCTCAAGCTTCATGATGCATAAAAATCACTCGTTTCTTGTTCTTCTTAACTGTCTGCTATTACATCCCAACACTTTCAAATTTGCTACTGTACATCGATAAGGAGTGCTAACCTCCTCGACATGGGCGCATCTGGAGAAATATAGAGTACTTGGATAGGTGAGGACTCGGTAAGCTCCATTCATTCAAGAGACGCAGAATGTAGTGGTCTGCTTCTGGTTGGCTGCAGATTATATCGGTAACGGTGCTGCAGAGCTGGTTGGTCAAGGACAGTGCATGGGGGTCATTGAGTGTCTAATTGTATCCTACGACTGCAAGAATGCTCTGTGGCTCTCATCCACGTAGAGATAGATTGTAAATTAAGCACTATGCTTGAGGTACTAGAAATATGTAGAGCGCTCTCTCGTATACTTTGATGATGTATATGTTAGAGAATTAACTATGAATGGACGTCCTGCACAGTCATCTAACTACATTCACAATGATACTCGCAAATTAGAGAAGGGGGCGGGTTTAGCTATGATACTGAAACAGGGAAACATGCTGTTGCATCTTTGGTCATTGTTGAAACTACTGTAAAATTGCTAAAGTCGTACGCATCATCAACTGTGATACTTAATATTACTGTACATCGATAGTGTCTTTTCCGTCCTATCCACATAATGATTGACTGACATCGCTTCCTTGGGTTGGAGAAAGAGTTTTGTTGGAGGGGCCTTCTGGGGATGGGTAGTACCAAAACAGTGATCACGTACATGACATGCAATATGAGGAATCGGTCGAAACGGAATGCAGAGCCATGAGCAATTCCATCACTGTGACACACGAGTTTAAATTTAGAGGCCGTCAGTCACCTTTGGACAGCAGTTTGGAAACTCTCTACAACACCGCCAGACTCTTCCAGTTTCCTTATGTTATATTAAAATCGCCCAGTCTGTAGGGTGTGTTATGGCAACAGCATTAACAACACGACTTATACCGTGCGATGTCTAGTTGTCTGTGAGAAGCAATGGATCAGAACGTGGTAATGTCAGTTTGCACACTGACACAGACTTCGAAGTCATGGCGGAAAAAACAAAGTGTATGGCAGTGTACAAAGCGTGTTACAGCAGAAAAAAAGGAATCTTCCAAACATCGACACAGGGAGGGTCTCTTCAACGTATAGTGTAGTTTGTGGGATACAGTCATCCTCCTACTGTACAAGTGATACAAATT
This sequence comes from Schistocerca gregaria, assembly GCF_023897955.1. Taxonomy (NCBI): domain Eukaryota; kingdom Metazoa; phylum Arthropoda; class Insecta; order Orthoptera; family Acrididae; genus Schistocerca; species Schistocerca gregaria. Next base: position 428,694,361 of record NC_064927.1, read on the forward strand.
TACACTGGTGCATGCAATGGTTCAATAGTTGTATATTTAATTGAATCATGACATGTGCCGATGCCGGCACAAAGACGGTATTTGTTTTTGGAATATGGGAGCAGAGGGATGCGTTAAAAATATTATGGAGTTCTCTACCGGATGAAGTTAGTGGACATTTAATAGTTGGTAATTTTTCCCTGTTGGATGATACAGAATAACGAAGATAGCATGTTGGGGTGATAGACGTGAATGAGCCCTGAGGGACACGGATCTGCTTCAGACTCCACTATCTGGATGTAGTTTGGGGACGCACCACAATGCAATAGCAAAATCCTCATCCTTCTCCCAGTTCCCATACTGTCTTTTACACTATCTCGTGTTGCAGGAGCATGCTTAGTTTGACGCTAACCTCATATGTCTTACACTGTTGGCAGAGTTACGACAACTTGTTCCCATCTCCACCAAATGGTCAAATATGGTCCCGACGCACTAGGCCAGGTCACTCTGACTCTACATAGGTTGCAGAAGGTGGTGGATGTAGCTCTCACTGACTTCTTCTCGGTTCCGACGTAAAATGCCAAAGCTGCAGAAAAGGTAACAGGTTTAAGAGGCATAGGGACTATATGTAATTTTACTGTAGCACACAGGTTCGAAAAAGGTGACTTGTTTCAAGATAAGAGAGTGCCAGAAATATGATTCACATTGAAGGACTTCTGCATTGGATACAATACATGTATGTGCGTGAATGGAAAGACTTGATTCCAAATCATAGACATCATTTCTACTGGCAAGCGTAGCACTAGAGATCTGAAAAGCTAGTGTACATTTCTTACGACCTCGATCATCACACCATCTACTGTTTGTGATCCTTCTCAATCAAACATCACCTATAACCCAGACGATATATCACCGAACCTCTGACGTGCCATCGAGACAGAATGCGTTACAAATACTGGAGAAATATCTAGTGGCGATGTGAGGGAATTGCCAATACCAGCTTCATACCAAGTTCCTTCGCTGAATCACTTTATATATACGGAAAAATTATCATGAGTTTGCGCCGTCGGTGTCGTGTAACCGCACTATTGGTCTGATACTATACACTCTGGCCGTCACCGTCTATATTTACTGTGGTGGTATTTGTCTGGAAAAATCACTTCAGTCGGATATAATGCCATACCTAGATTTATAAAGACGGTATAGCTTTTAACATGGATAGTTGTGTGCACCTGTAGAACCAAGACCGACTGTGATAGTAGTATGGTCGTCACCATAGTGTTTTTTTTTAATATCTGGCGGTTTGAAAAACGATTACGCCTCTCTTTCTAAGACACAGTGGAACCGCTAGCAAGAAAAACTTATGAGAGATGTCCATTCATCGCTGATCTTCGGTCAGTATTATCTTGTATCGCAAGCAATCAGTTACTGGCGAAGTAATATACTTAGTCATAGGGGATGCGTGACAGGTTCGCCTTGAGCATAATTTTATAATACGTGTGTGTGTGTGTGTGTTGGGGGGGAGGGGGGGGAGGGGGTGGGTGGGTGTGAGTGTTCCGACGTGTGCAAAGGAAATGACTGTGTCCAGTCGTAAGGAAGGTATGGATTTGAAGTGGAATACTGTGACACAAAAGGGAAGAGTATGTCAAGTCATAAGAATGGTACAGATATTTCTATTTGTGGAGTCGCAGCCATCAGGAGGGTGTATTTCCGTTACTTCGCTCAATGTCGAATGTTGTCCAGTTGAGACCGCAATCGTAATGTTTATTTCTAAGTACAGTGATAAATATATATGTGGCCGCTTTTCTAGGATGGTTCTGTCTATGACTGCTTGGCGTGCAATTCTGCTGACCTGTGGTGGGAATGATTCACGTTTCCAGCTAACGGTAGGAGCTGTCCAAATGGAGAGGTCTGCTGGCATGCAGGAATGTAGCTGACTCAACTGTGTCGTCCTCTAAACGACTGAATAGCGAGCTAATATTTAGTGTGTGTTGGACAGCTTTCATGGTCACGTGAAAATTTGCTCTGGACCATTATTCTATCCCATATAAATTGTCCAAATGACTGCTTCTGCACATTTTGCTCCTTTATTTGGTTGAGAGAACACCGATTGTGGTCAACGCATCTAGCAGATGAAAGACATGTGGAAGAAATGTTTCCTGGTCCTCTAGACATGAGAAATACCTTAATTGACTTTGTAAATTATAAGAATGATTTAGAATCTATTACGTCGCCGAAATCAGTATTCACAAATGGAGATATCAGTTCCCTCTATTTTTTTCGAGTTCTCACTTAAAAGTCTTCGCAGCGGGTTAAGTTTCTAGTTTCTCAATGCTTTAAAGCGCGCTACTCCTCGCCAAAGCTTAGGATTTCTAGGGAAACAGTTTCCAGCCTATACCTTTGGAATTATATTTTACAAGTGATACTACTGCTATGCAAACGATAGTGCTGTATGCTTGATATTGAGGAGTATCGAGTAAATGGTATATATTCCGGCAAGCCATGTGAAATTACATACGTTCTTGTAATACCAGTATTTGGGAGATGGTGTAGAAAGCAAGCAAGCAAGCAAATTGGGGCCAGAAACAATAACGCCTTTGTGCTGAGGGGAAATGAGCCTATCTTTGCACAACAATTTGGAGAGTGTCTTCAGTCTGCTCAAGGCACTCTGGTCACATGTTGGAAGTGGATGACTTGCGTCCATCCAACCTCTTGGTAAATATCTAGTGCTGCGAGGAGTATACATGGTGCTGTATATCTTCGTGGTATATGTATGAGCATCTTGTTTACTACATCGACATGGAACTCATTGATATATTGTCAGATTGGAGATCGGTTTCGCGCTCTAATATTCAAACTTCCATCCTCAGAGGCAGAGCAGTGTAATTGAATAAGAGTCTTTCTGTATTTGACGATTTGTAGGTCACTTTGCGGCGTTTAATTGTTGGTGCAATGTGGTGATCTGTACAAAATAGTTTTCTGCCGCTGGAAGTCTCGTTGACAGAAATTAAATAAGGTGGACAGTGCTTACACACCAGCAGCATCAGTAATTTGACAGGTAAATTCAATAAGACCCAATGATAATGTTCAATTCATTTACAAGACATCCTTTGTGCCGGGATATAGGAGCCTCTACATAGCTGTGAGAACATTTGCATTTTGGAGATGTTTGTTGAAAGCAGGACTGATTTCCAGGATGGGTAACACATGGTGGATGGGGTGCCATTTTAGGACCATCGGGAGGAATGAATTCGGCCTTATTTCTCTCTATATTCAAGAACAGGTTCTGTTAGGATAATAATTTCCATGGAGACAAGCTGAGACATCATAAAAGCTCCTACAAAAAAGACCATTAAATATTTCTGGGACACTATACAATTTCCGAGAGGTAGTTTTGGCTCTCATTTACATAGCCATATGACATCAGTATAACACTGAGAATCTTTTAGATGCGCTTGCGATGGTGAGCAGCTACATGAGCATTTCACAGCAATGCGTCAGCCATGCTTGGCTAGTAAATGCATGCACAGCTAGATGAAGCTCACATGTCCCATTAGGAGCGCTAGGAAAAATGCACCCTCTGCTATCCTGGAAAGCATTGAACAGATTTCTGTAGTGTGACCTGTGACATCAGTATCCACAGGTACAGAGGTATCGCACCACCAATAGTAAACACGTGTGCACAGCCCAGAAGCGTCTCGTGTATGGGACGAGTGTGAGCACGCTGCCCAGCATCTGGGCCTTGGACCTCTGTAGGGCGGCAGTTGACTGATATGTCGCAGATGGCGATAGTTTGAAAGCATTGTTTTTATGTGCGGTGAGTGTTCATGCACTGCATTATTTTCAGCTATTTTAAGTGTTGTGAGCATGTTTGTATAGTGTTACACATGCATTATCTTTTGACAATTTTCGAGTTGTTTGCGTGTCTCCAAATTTGTGTACTGCACTATTTCGACAGTTTACGAGTACTTTGTAGCTCTGTAGGGTATGCAATGCATTATTTCGGTAATTTACGAGTTGTTTACATATCTGTACATCAGAGTATTGCATTATTTTTGTAATTTACGAGTAGTTTGCAGGTCTGTATGTTGTGTACTCCATTATCCGGTAATTTACGAGTTGTTTTCGTGTCTGCATGTCAGTGCACTGCATTAATTCGGTGATCTATTACTAGATTGCAGCTCTGTATGCTGTGTATTGTGACTGCAAGCATGTCAGAGCGGGTGTTTTGTATCAATTTAATATACTATGTCATATCCATCCCTAAATAAATTGTTCCAAAATAAATAAAGTACACTCCTTCCTTTCTCCAGCAGCCAAGTAAAGGCTGAGTCATTTTCCCGCCCTTTTCCCCCAAGACTACCATCTTGGATTATGCCACAGAAGAGAGGACACCACCCTCTGGTGGCGGTACTGTGTACTAGGCCAGTGGGACTCCAGACCTCGTGGCGAACAGACTGGATGGATCTACTGTCCCAAATTGTTTAAATAAATACTGCATGCCAAATAAAGACCTATGTTCATCTTATCCAGCTCAGGCTGAGTCCTTTCCCCACCAATTCCTAGGTTGGGGTGGTAGTCAGATGACTTATGTTAGTGGAGGTCGCGCAAGTGACCTATTGTACAGCCATGTTCTGAGGCTAGTGGAGGAAGCTGTGGTTTGTTGCACTGTCCTGCTCGAATTTGAACTTCCTGCTATTTTCTGGGGAGGGGAGGGGAGGGAGGGAGGGGTTTAGGTGTGTGGAGGTATCCCAATGGACCTATCTTCCCCCAAAAATTTGAACTTCCTGCCATGATGTCATTGCGATATTTCCATATCTATCGTCACCATCTTGGATCCGCCATTTTGAATACACTTGGCAACAATTGAGATTGAGGTGATGCCAGCGTTGTTCCACTACTCACAAGAGTGTCTTCTAGGCTAGACGGTAAAATTTTTTCTCGCCATTTGACAGGCACCAAGGGAAGTCAGACTGTTTTCAGAGTAAAGACACTTCGACTGAAAAACTTGTATCAACAAATTGTCCAAGTATTCACAATAAAGTTCCAGAATTGACTGTCCTCCAGGGTGTGTAACCTCCCTCTTACCAAATGGGACTGCTTGCGATATAAAATATGACCGTGAATCGCGTGTATGTCTAATGGATTTTTTTCTAATTATGTAAGTGATAGTGATAGTAGGAAGAAAGTGAACAACCGACCCTTCTGATGGAAAGTCTACAAATAATAAAAGTAAATAAACTGAATAGGACTATAATTTGGAAAATGAAACTTATTTTGTGCAATCAGTCACTAACAACACTGGACTGAAAGGGGTACCACTGATCATGAATCCAAAAGTTACACTAATGAACGAAAAGGAAATAATTAATGGTCGCCAGCCGACTACGGCAATTTACACCCAAAATTCTGTACAAGGTGATAGGAAAGAAAAACATGTATTATTAAACACTGACGAGGAAACTAAGGGTTTTTGTACACTAATTTTAAGTGAGTATGTAATGATGAAGAAAACTGAGAAGTCACTCTTACATTATGTTTGGCATTAAATTTTGGAAAAGACAATCGAGATATTATTTGAAAATATGTAATTAAACTGTATGTTAGTACTGAACTTCGTTACATGAACGATGACTTTCAGTGACCTCACCATAACGTCATCAAAGAAATTTAGAAACAAAGCAAGCACTTTGTACTTTGCCGTTACTTCGGTTGAAAATTGGATTTAATATTATTGTCTGTACAACTGAGCCTTTTTTTACTGACTTGAAGAGAATCAAATACTAGAATACGTACCAAACCAAACAGCCAAGTGCTCCAAGCTATATGTAAAATAAATAGAACTTCCGCAGTCTTAATTTGTGCATTTCTTTAGATTTGGCTCTTTCCCGTCATTGATTCTCAATTTTAACAAATTAAATTGCTTTGCTTTAGTCATATACTGAAGCCTTTGTTGTACAACAGCTTATTGAAAGCAGACCGAGGCTAAAATTCTTAAAAGAGAAATTACTAATTAATAAACTGGCTGTAACTATTCAATTTGTTTCTTATGACACTCAGTTTGTATATAAGAAAAAAAAAGGAAAAATGATCCTGCTTGGTAACAATGTCTGGGGACAAAGAGGACACAATCACCATGTGTTTAATTGATTATTATTTATACAAATCTTATCAATCAAATCTGCTTGGTTAGCCTTTATTACTTTCTACCAATCAAGAGTCTTACTTCAGTGCTGTCCACACGACGAAACTCGGAGCAGACGGCGAAACTGTGTTGCTGGAACTGATGCTGTTGTTGACGACACTAGCATATTGCGGAAATACGGCTAATTGTAGGAACGGGCAATCGTTATTAATACAGCCTCTTCCGTCCGTCCACTGTCCGTACTCCTGCTCTAGTCACCTGAAAGTGGCTCTGAGCACTATGGGACTTAACATCTATGGTCATCAGTCCCCTAGGAGTTAGAACTACTTAAAACTAACTAACGTAATGACATCACACAACACCCAGTCATCACGAGGCAGAGAAAATCCCTGACCCCGCCGGGAATCTAACCCGGGAACCCGGGCGCGGGAAGTGAGAACGCTACCGCACGACCACGAGCTGCGGACACCTAGACATCTGGCCGGCGCGCATACATGATGCCGCCAAAAATGGTACTCTCTACTGCGAGAGCGTTAACACCACACTTCCGCACACTACAAGCGCTGAACCCATCTCCCTCTCTCTCCGAGCTCTCCGCGCAACAACCCCCTACCTCAAAGATTTTACAACCCACAAGCACTGCTATTATCGTTGCTAGTCGATGCAAATAACAAATCCTTTCGGTTTTTCCCAGAGTTTATAAGTTTCACAGTAAAACACAGATAAATGCAATGAAACGTCAACAGACTTCTACCTAAATGTACGTATACAGTGAAGCAATATCCTTACTTATCAAAAGAAAACGTTTATATTACAAATACTTACATACAATTCAGAAAAAAGTTATATATCGGTAGCAGCTGCCATGCATCCTGCATTTTCGGTGTTACAGGTGGACAGCAATCTGCGGTTGTTTGGTGACGATGCCGTGGTGCCGGCCGTGGTGGTCGAGCGGTTCTGGGTACTTCAGTTTGGAACCGCGGTGCTGCTACGGTCGCAGTTTCGAATCCTGCCCCGGGCATGGATGTGTGTGATGGCTCAAATGGCTCTAAGCACTATGGGACTTAACTTATAAGGTCATCAGTCCCCTAGAACTACTTAAACCTAACTAACCTAAGGACATCACACACATCCATGCCCGAGGCAGGATTGGAACCTGCGACCGTAGCGGTCGCGCGGCTCCAGACGGTAGCGCCTAGAACCGCACGGCCCCACGGCCGGCGAGGAACACTACTGTCAAAATTTAGAGTACCGGCATTTGAAGCTGACTGCCTAACGATTCTACCGCCGGCAGCATGCATTGCGCGTAAGGACCACGAATATAAGATAGGAGAAATTACGGCTTATAGGGAGGCATAGGGATAGCCGTTTCTCCTTCGCTCTATTTACGACTGGAACAGAAGAGGGAATGACTTGTAGTGTACATGGTACCCTCCGCCAAGCACCGTACGGTGGCTTGCGGAGTATCGATGCAGATTTAGATGTAATGGTGAGAGATGTTAACAGGCATGGTTGCAGGCAAAGCCAGTCCTCCAGACAGATACAGTATTTTAGACGATATGTTGACTGCCTTATAATTTTACCTTAATTCAGGATATACGACTTTGTATCTAAAAGATTACACTAATACCTGTAGCACTGTTAACATTATTTTATTTTTATTTTTAGTGTTCCGAAGAAAACGAAGCAGCCAGGTAGTTCCGACAGAATACCGCCAGATGAGATGTGTCTCTCTCACACGAGAAGGTGAGCATGTATGATCCATAAAATACGCATTCGCCTACTCTCCTCTAAATTAAGTTTACTCCACAAGAGATACTTCCAAGACACTTTCTGACGAAGATACGACTAGAGTCTACACTCCAAAACACAATTATGGACCTGAAATGTCTGTGAGTTCATCTGATCTATTGCAGTAAATTTAAATTATTTGTTTGGTATGCTTTTGTTCTTGTTTGTAGCTCTAGGATCCATGTAAGTTCTCACTAGAAATACGTTTTCATTTGCAATACTCTTTCTCTGTTCAAATACCCCGTGTGTCAGTGCTACAATTTCAGTTCCAAGGACTACATTTACGTTTTTGGACGTTACGTCTGTTTGACTTTATCACGCGGCAGTAAATGAACATCACAGTTGTTATTTTTACGAGAAAGCACGGCAGACGAGATTAATAACGGAAACATTATTGGGGGTTAGTTTCATCGTTTGGATTGTTGGAGAGCTCTCCCATTTGCACTTATACATCAAATAACAATTACTGTTTACGACAATAATACATGACACAAAAGACGCAATTTAATTTGTGAGAAAACTATGTATTATAGTAGTAATGGTCGTTTAATCTTATTTTACTTTCTATTGCTTAAATACAGAGTGGCGCACATAAAACCGGCCCCTGCGCTAAAAGGAATATGAATGTAGAAAATCCACGTACATAATCGCTTTCTTATATTTTTATTGCTCAGTTTCGTCATTAACTATGTAATTAAGAGTTTAAGTAACAGATTTACTTTTATTAATTTAATAAGCATAATTTAGAAACGAATGTAAAGTCTGTGTTCAGAATGTTCTCCGCCAACATCCAAGCAAATTTGTGCACGTCGAAGCATGTTAAGGAAAATACTTTTCAGTACTCTTTGAGGAATGTTCGAAATTTCTTCACATACGTTATTTTTTAATGTGTCGAGTGTTCTGGGATTGTTGCGGGAGACTCTAGCCTTTAGAAATCCCCATAGGTAAATGACACATGGTGACAAGTCGGGGGAGGGGGGTGATCAGAAGCCCTTACTAGTGGTCCTGTCTCCTGTAAAATCAGTATGTATACGAGCTAAGGACAAATCACACGTATGAGAAGTTGCCCCATCTTGACGGAAATTTGCATAAAGTATTTCCTTTGGAGTTAACAGAGCCGAAAATTCATTGCATATTAGCAAGTAAACACGTGTGTTGACAGTTTCGATGAAGAACATTGGCTTGATAATTCTGTTACCAGATACAGTACACCATACACCAATTTTTAAATCGTTTAACGGCTTTTTCAGTATGTCATGGGGATTCTCTGTAGCCCAGTGTCTTGTGTTTCGTTCAAATGGCTCTGAGCACTAAGGGACTTAACATCCGATGTCATCAGTCCCCTAGAACTTAAAACTACTTAAACCTAACTAAACTATGGACACCACACACATCCATGCCCGAGGAAGGACTCGAACCTGCAATTGTAGTGATCGTACGGTTCCAGACTGCAGCACCGAGAACCGCTAGGCCAATCCGCCAGGCTTGTTTTTTTTGTGAATTAACGTAAGACGACAGATGAAATCAAGCTTCATCCGTCGAAAAAAGGAATAACGGATCAAGATATCCCCCAGCGTCATTTTCCAGCAACCAATTACAGTAATGTGTAAGCTTGCCCCTGTCCGCTTCTTTTATTTTCTGAACAACACACAGTAAGGTTTCATTTTTAAGCCATGAAGCCGGCCGCTGTGACAGAGCGTTTCTAGGAGCTTCAGTTCGGAACCGCGCAGCTGCTACGGTCGCAGGCTCGAATCCTGCCTTCGACATGGATGTGTGTGATGTCCTTAGGTTAGTTAGGTTTAAGTAGTTCTAAGCCTAGGCGACTGATGACCTCAGATGTTAAGTCCCATAGTGCTTAGAGCCATTTGAACCATTTTAAGTCATGAAGGATGTATTGACATGACCTTCGAGACATTCTACATTGCTGTAATAATCGTAGTGTTGACTTGTAGGGACTTCTTTCAATGTGTGCCGTCACATTTGCCGCAACTTCAGGTGTACGTACAATCGGTGCCTTATCTCTCTTTCAATTAACAACACTGCCTCTCGAACGCCACGTTATCAGTAGATCCTGAATAGTTGATTTTGCAGGAATACTACTTTCAGGACACTTTTCATGAAAAGTGTCACTAACAACTTTAATGGATTCAGACAGCACATATTCTTCAACAATGAACACACGTTCTTCAATGGAGTAAGCCATGGCAATGAAGTATACGGTTTATAATGACTACTTTCCGTATGAACAACTCACACGCTACTGCTGCTGGAAGGTGGCAAAGAAACTGACAAGCTAGTAATGCTACTCACGCATTCTGGTTCGGGCGGTCTTTATGTGCGCCACTCTTTACGTTTACGTGAAAGGAAGTTTTAATGGGACTTCTGCATGTTTTCCTATTTCTTCTACTTATTGTGTCGTCATAGCGCTCTTTTCTTGTCTTATAGAATCCAGCGAAAGGTTCTTTGGTCAATTTAGCATTCGTTACCCTCCAATTCATTTATAATATGTTCGTAACAATGTATTCGACTAGTGTCAGTTCCCTGAACCATTGCTTTTGTTTTCATACTCATATAATTCGCAAAATTAGTCTCTACAATGGTTGCTGATCAATCATCAGTGGCTGAACCGTAGAGGTTGAAAAACATAAGCCAACCAGCTGCTAAACAAACGTTTATTAGCCCTTTCTCTTTGATCCAGGTTTCGATATTTCTAAAAATACCTTCTTCAGTAGGAGTGGTCCTTGTTACATCACATGATGTTACATGAGATTAGCTCAAGCCGAGCGGCTCTTGCCATATATAAAGTTGACGAAAACAAGAATTTTCCCAAGCTATGGCTTTAGATAGCAGCCACATTACATTTAGTATACTTCAGAGTGAATGCTCACTAGTAAATGCCTACAGATAGAGGACCTTGTCAAAATAAAATTGGAGCAGGTGCCACAGGATAAAATGTTTGCATAAGTTTGTCTCTGGGATGACGTACACATAATATACCATCATGTGATGTAACAATGCCCACACCTAATGCAGAAGATATTTTTCGAAATATCGGAACCTACGTCAAAAATAGGCTAATAAACCTTTGTTCAGCAGCTGGATGGCTGATTTTTTCAACCTCTTTAGATTTAAACTGTCCCTGTTTTGACACGGAATGTTCAGTCTGTCTGGCCTAAGTCAAAACCGATAATATAAATGCGAAGTGTCGGTTGAGCTGTTCAGCATATTGCTATAACGCTATAGATCCATTCCCTCGCGAAACCTGCTGGGAGAGGAAGCTCACCATGAGACATGCAAATTTAGAACAGGCAATCTCGAGCAATGGACAACACTTTATTATATGAAAAAAAATCTGGTTTGCCCAATTAAGCTTAAAAGTATGAATAACAAACCTCGCACAGATATGTCAATGAAAGGAGCCATCAGACTGCGAATGGAAACTAATCGTAAGTATAATGATTTTGTTTATTGCCATGAGACATCAAAGAAAACGAATAACACACTGAATGAGGGGTAAAAACATTTAATAGATGGTCAAGGGATCGCAAAAACAAACTGTAACCTATGAACAGTTTGGTGTGTGGATAAGAGAACGATATGAAACTATGTCATGAATGTGGGCAATGATTGCAAAAAAGTTAGTGGTTGAAGAAAAGGTCCCTAGGTCCCTAGAAAAGCATGAATGAAGACAAATATTTTCGCCAAAGATCATTAGAAGTGCAACTCGCTGGGTGTCAAAATTAGCTCCGAGAAATGTGACCTTCATGCAAATTAGCTAACTTCCTGATCTCTTCGCTTTGGTGGTTGTACCATCGGTGTATGCGTCCATGCATAAGCGGTCTGAGGGTGAAAGAGAGTAACCATTGGAAAATCTGAACTCGTCATGGCGTCAGTACTTTGCTGTGATTTGCAGAAATCTTTCTCCACAGCTGTTCCTCAGGCATGGGAACAGTTTCGTCTGTGGCACCCCCAAAGGAAGTATGCACCGCAGCTGTGTGCAGTGGCTGGTCCCACTATCCGAAGTCGTGTAGTTTCACCTGCACATCAGATCTTACACAGTTTAAAAAGTATTTCTTTTCGCTTCTCGCGCAATTCAGTTTTTATGGTACACATCCTGGCCTCTTTGACGTTCATGCTGTGTAGGCCTGGCACACTACCATTTCCTATTCTATACTTGTGTGAAGATGGCTTTCAGCATCAAACAACTTTGTGACACTCCTGTCCTCCTAAGTTAACATCCCTATCACGAGTCAGCTGAAATGAGCCTCAGAGCCTGCAAAGATAACAGTTCGCTCCCATTGCATTAAGAGGAAATGAGAAGTAGAAGTAGTTAGCAGTACAGTCATAGAAATTACTGGATACTGTTTGCAGTTTTTCATGCAGCGTTATTGATTTGACTTTTCTGACTATTGGGATCTGCATATTAACCAAAAAATATATTTTGTGACAGTTTGGCAATAAACTGCCACATAACATCACTTTCTCATTATTTTCAAAAATGTTGTTGTGCTGAGATTAACCCAAACTTCAAGTAGATCAAAGACATTTTTGTTGGACTACGGGTACTAATTTTTCGTTTGTTTTTTATGAACCTAGACTGATGGGTTTCGTTCCACGTATCAGGGATGGAAAAGGTTGATCTTGTGCGAAGGTGACAAGACGAAAAAATGTTCACATACGTACGCATGAGGCTCCTAACACTTGGTCGTATAAGCTGGAGAAAGCATACAGTTATTTGGAATACACATACGTATAAGGGAAACACAAGCTGAAACGATATTCCACCTACATATCAATTGGTTTTGCAATGTTTACAAACGAATACAATGTCTTGATGACTTAACACACATGTTTACTTAATAATTCAGAAGGTAAGAGATAGCTTCGTGTAAACATCTACAGAATGTTTTTATAGTCGACTGAATCTAATTCGAAAAGTATAACAATCTAAACTGAATATCACACTCGTTTAAAATTTCGAAATAACTCAAGTTGTGAAGAAACGTGTTATCAGGTCATGCTGAAATTAAAGATCTTTGAGATTGGCTTGGTTTTACACATTCTGGCCAAGTTTTGTCATAATATTTAAACATTCAGTTTTACCTTAGATTATTATGTAATGTCTCTGTTCCCTGTGTTCATGAAATGCATTAGGCGCTGCCGACCTGAACTTGGTCGAGCGACGGTGGAGAAAAATCAGTATTTCTCTTGCCACATCTGACACAACTGCAAGTGCTGCTGCCCCAAAGTAAATTTTCATGCATTATTTCTGTACCAGAATTTGTGACCTTACCTAATTCCAAATTTTACGTTAAATTACCTTTTACCTAATGATTACATCCAAGAGCAGTAACTTTCTTTCTGTAAAGATATTCAATACTATATTAAGGCCAAATGAAGTTTTATCCACTACCAACAGTATAAACAACACTTCAGTTGATCAGACTCACGTAAGTTAACATGACATGGAACGTCAGTATCCTATCCATTCCTATATCATCACTCACAGTCTTGCGCTACTAGCTTACTTAACAAAAATAATAATCCTCACAGGATCAGCGCTCCCTCGTGACTGGCAAAACACGAAGAGCCCAGTGCTACCATGAAACAGTGTAATGCTGCCCACTCCTGGCATCTAATAATAAAACTACAACATGCAAATCATTCTTGAAGGGGAAACCTACCCACTGTTTCGTTCAGCGCTTTTGTCATTGTCACCTTCCAATACTGCCTCAATGGTTTAAATCTTACTGGGAAGTTTCTATATTCAGTTAAGAAAGAAATAGAACTAGTCCATATCGTTTTCTGTGACACTTCACTGTGCATTTGACAACGGCTGTGAGACTGGTTGGTTAGTCTGCACTAGAGCTTTATCACCAACAGCAAATCTCAATTATAGTGCCCTTCTGGTTTTCTGGCGTTACTTAACTTTTTCTGCAATCCATTCCAGTGCCAACTTAACTGTTTCCTGATGAAATTTAAGTCAGAAAGGCCAGTAGTCAATGATCTTCTTATTCAGTCGGTGAGCAGCTCATTCAGCAGTACGATTTTAGGTGTCCTCATTGTCACCTCATTAGACAAATGGTTGATGATCTCCTGAAACTTAGTTAAATTTTCATCCCTGTAGCTGTGTAGGCCAAGGCAAGAGAAATGACATAAGTTTACAATATCTCACAAGAGCCTCTCACCAGGGCTAAACATCGATAGTGTGAGTTCCAAATTATGTATATTTTTTTTGCTTGGCATGAAGCTTCTCCATGATTGAGAGTGGAAGCCTCGTCCATTGTCAGTCAGGATTCTCTCCACTCCTTCAGTTACATACAGGAAATGCCTCTGAAAAATCCTGGTTACTGTTCTCTCAGTGGCGATTCTCAATTAATTGAGAGTCACAAACTTTAAGTGAGCTCCACTTCAGCCAAACTACGCTCATGAGCTGATGAGACAGGGCGTAGAGGATGTGAGGGGGCGAGTTATGCAAAGCATTATATTGTGGGTACTTTAATGGCCGTGGGTTTTCCCTGTTGACTGGGCACACACTGCTCAACAGCTTCCCAATGCAGCTCTCCAGTTTGTTAAAACATTAAGTCTCTTGCTACTCACGGAAAGGTCTATGACTCAAGACTGCGCACTGCACACTCGTCCGGTACACACACCACGCAGTAGTTCTCGTTAAGGTTAGTCTGCCTCAATATAACATTATTTCTGCCAGGTAGTGCAGTTTGATATTGGTAACATCCCCATCAAAGCCTAATATAATGCAAAATGGATCTTTATCCTGCTCTCAGCTGATATCAGAAGCATGGGCCCTACAAACGTATCAAATGTTACGCCCTTGACATACAGAATAACATCTGTTTAGCTATTATACAATCTCGCTTAACTTTTTTGAAAAGTTTCGAGACCAGGAAGAGATATGTCCATAGACATACAAAACTCTTTGCTCAAGTCAGGGTACAAAAGAATGGGCATTTACAACTACATCTACATCCATACTTGGCAAGCCACCTGACGGTGTGTGGCATCCTTACTAACATTACATTGATCTGTTGCAATTCACGCTACTCAAGTTCTGCCGAACTCCATGTCACACTCTATGCTGTAAGTCGACACAAATTCTTAACACTGACAATATCTCTTATGAACTTTTTGCAGAAGTTATGTAGATCTGAAAACAGGCATACTTATCCTTGCTTCTTAGTACCATGTAATTCTCTATTGCCTCGAATTTACTTGGAACTGGTCAGATGCCATCTGCAGAGATTACAGGTCCAGGAAGCCCACATGCTTACGTCTCAACCCAGACTTCATTCGGTTTACAATAGTTCCCTAATCCTTCAATACACTAAGTAGCTAATGCAGTACTTCATTGCGTTCCTCCCATAGCTTCTCCATGATGAGTACATCAGTATACATCACCACTCTTTCTCTTGGCGTTTCCATAGCCTGGTAACCCATACTCCTAAAGAAAACGGATGATAACACATTTAGTCTGAACGGTAACTTCCTTAAATAGTTGCATCGTCTGAGCAGTATAAATGCCCTGTATTGTTGACAAACAGAGTGTAATTCAACCTACCAGTAACTGTCATACAAATCCACACATGCCACAGAGCCACTGCAGCAATTTCTCTAGTGATTCTGGCATGCCTTCCTTGGTTTCAATGTCGTATTAATTTGATGTGGATCTAACATCAACGAAACAGACCCAATCTTTTTTTGCAATGTATAGTTAAGGGTTTTAAAAGAACGGACTGCTTCTTCATAGTACTCTCTTGCAGCATGTCCTGTGTCTCTTTCTGCACCTTTTCTTTATATACCAGTGGAGCTCAGTAGGATTTAACGAAGAATTTTCAATGGTCCTTCAGTTAAAATTGAAATTGGAATGTTTCTAGCTTTTCTGGTGTATCGGAGAAAATGCGTAACTGTACACAAAGTATCTTTCCTGGTTCTTGATTTATATCTGGGGATTCAACATGTGGAAGTTTCCCTAATGGCTATCCGTTCATCGCTATCTGGACCTACAACCTTCAGAGCCTCATAATTTAGTCATTCATAGTCGCCAAGGTCCAAGCACACTTCTTGGCCTGCAACTCTCACTACAGCAAACCTGTCCGTTAAATGCGCCACCATTTCATCCTTGTGCGTAGTCTAAATTTAATATCTTATTCACTGTGAACCTTTGCATTACCATGAAGTTCTCACAGAAATTGTGCCTCTAAATTCTTGTAGTCCATGTCGACCGGTCCTTTTAACTCAGAAGTCTTGCCAGTAACAGCACCTCGAATGTCATACTTTCACCTTTAAAACTGTCACAGACATTGTATACAATTATAATGTACCGATATTTAATTCTCAGTGTCTAAAGTGGATTTTAATTTCTTATTTCCTACTTCTGGGTCAGCTTCAGGATAACTAAGATTAATTTCATCTTATTCTTTGCGTAACAGAATCTTTTGAAAGTCCTTGTTTCCCTTGCATTTAAGGAAATTATTTCCTTAGCAGTGAATGCCAGTTAGGCATGCCTCTCGTCTTTTTCTTTCGCCGTCATCCCTCTGGTTAGTGCATGATTGTAAGCTACATATCTCGACGATATCTGCAGCCTTTCTTCTGGTCATTGGGCCCTCCTTAATTTCGTCTCCTGTCTGTCCAATACGGTGTCGCCCTTGATTCACGAAGATTGTATCTGCGCCATTTGTTCCCTTATTTCTGGGCTAAACTCCTCGCTCGCCAGTTCGTGTTGGGTGGTCAATGCTGTACCGGCCCATAGTCGGTTTGCACAAGGTGCACAGGTTCACTAACGTCAGCTTCACTGTCATACTCAAGCTCATCTAGTAAATGTAAAAAAAAATTGTTCTTTCCTAGATAAGCCAGCACAATATCTTTCCATATCCAGTTTGATAACCTTGATTGGCATAGTCTTATCCTGCGTCCAGGAACTGATTCCTTTTCATATTTCTTTGACGAATTGAATTGGATTGCAAAATTTTAAAATTCCTAGCTTCATGAACTCCTGCTTCTCTTGCGCTCAAAACTCGTCCAAAAACGCCTGTTTAACTCTCTGATAAGTCATGCATTTTGCCGCGATCACTCTCATCGTGGCCGCTGCCTCTTCCGGAAGAAAATTTTGTATTCGGCGGACAATGGCCTTGGAAGTCCCTCTTGGATCTGGTCGGTCCAGGTCTTTCAATGTGAACTGTTGGATCTGTAATGAACATGCCGTTTCCCAATTTAGTCCTTTTCTTCCTCTTGGTATCTTATTCCTACCGGTAGAGCTAGTTGTGCATTCGCAGACAACGCCACAGAACCGCCGTGTGTATGGCTGCACCTGTCGTTTAACTGATGCAGTTCCTCCTATTCCTTCCACCTTCTCTCATTAATGTCTCTCCATTCTTGTGCTGTTTTCGCTTCCGTGGTGATCCACAGTCTTCAAATGTTTAACAAAAGAATACATTGTCCGTTGTTGGCTGCATTTTGCTTTGTCAGGTTGCAGCACTTACGTTACGATGGAAAGCTTCTTTCTTATGTACGTGACATAAAGGAATGTGATAAGCACGATATGTAATGCACGACTAGCAGATGTGTCTGTTAATGGCCCACGGCCGAATTTAGCTGCTAGAACAATTTCAATGAAGCGCAATACAGCCTACAACTGACAACGTATTCTTTTATTAATCCTCGTACTGTTCCCTGAACCAGTATTAACGTTCTCTCTCCTTGACCAATTCTGTCAGCACCTCTCGATTTCAATGACTGGTGCCTGGCCGTATTTTCAAAACGCTAACAAAACCTTTTGTTCCCTCCTGATCTTTCAACCTTACTTATATGGTCATTTCAGGAGTCGCATCACTTTTAACAATTGCTCTATTTGTTTCTTGACTTGTGTTCCGTCGTCTGTTATGTTGTCTTTCTGCTCTTTAATGACATCAGTATCCTTGCGAAACTCATCGTTCGTGCCCTTCAGTTCTTGAGATAAAGCGTGTAACTTACTGTCTCAAGTATCCACTGTTTCCTCAACTATTTGCTTCGTCGTATCTTCTCATTTCCCGAGTTCTTTTTCGATATTTTTTCCATTTTTTTGTCACACCCTTGTCTGTGAACTGTTTTCTGCAGCTCTAATTTTTTGCAGTGTCCGTTGTGTCTCTTGAACAGTTCTTCAGTGTTTTTAAACTGCGGGTAATTCATCTTGCTGTTTATGGACTTATACAAATGCCTCATAGTTTTTCCTCTGTCTTTTGCAAATGTAGATTTATGGCACAGCGTGATTAAAACGACGTATCCATCGATAGGACATGTCCGGGGGCATCGAGGAATAATTAGTTTGGCTGTTATATTTCATTATGACATGCAGAACTTCTGTGTGACTTAATGATGATGCCATTGTAATGGTTACAATGTTTCGGGAGTAGAATAGTCCCTCACTGAGGTATCTGGGGGTGGACTAGTGAGGGAAATGTTGTAATCATTAGAATATAATGCAACGACGTGTGGAGCGTAAAAAATGCAGTGGCACACCAAAGTTGAGTCCAGTCAGCTGGTTCAAACGGGCGTTCCTAGCGGTAGATGTGCTCCGTTGGCGCAGCTTGCACACGAAAGGCTAGTGTAGCGGCCTGCATTAGTCAAGTCTTAAGACTGAATATCATAGCAACAAGAACAACATCAACGACATCATTTTTACCTGTCCATCCAGTTATTTTCTTCATTCACGTTAAGTAGCAAATTATTTAATTGTAAATTGGCACTTATTTTCCATATTTTCGTCATTGACTAATTTGGTGTTATTAATTCTAGTTTGAAATAAGAATTACTCGGTGCTTCCACTGATGAACTTTACGTGCACTGACAAGGGGAGGCCACCAATTGTGAAATTCAGATTCGATTCATACTGGGCATAATAATAGCTCATGGCCAGAGGTGTAATGTGGAAAAGCACCAAGATGCACTTCTCAGCCGTTGTCGAGAAAATCGACAGTTAAGAGAAACCGTTGCGGTGAAATACTCTCTACGGTTAACAATTTTCCACAACGCCGTGGCGCAGCGGAAGGAGCTCGGGTTGGTAATCCGAAGGTCGCCGGATCGAATCACGCACCATGCAACTTTTTTTTTATTATTTGTTTTTTTGTAATTCATATGTATACTCACACACACACAGATATATATATGAAGGTTCTGCTGCGATTACTGTTAGGAAGGAGGCTTTCAAAATACACCAACGCATCTTTCAATTGTTGTTATGCCACTTCACTGTGTATAGAATCTTCTTCGATCACAGCACTTTCATGCGAAGGGCCCGGATAGCTCTCCAATTGTACCGCCTCCATGTTTCCGTTTGTTTAACAGGGTGTACCAAAGCTCTCACGTACGCACTAATTTTCGACGATGTTATAAGTTGCGCTAGGGACCGCATCTACCTTCTTTCGAAGTTAGCAGGCAACTACGCCGTTATGCGGCGGCTCGTTTCGGCCCATTCAACATCTGTCCTTCAAGTGTAACGAGCGAGTAACGGAGTTTATATTTCGTACTTGCCACAGCAAATTTGTGTTCATGGGGTCTCTATTCTAATTCGAACGTTTGACTTTCACTATACGTATTCGTTTCGGAATATCATTTCTACGTCTTCCGTTAACTATACGTGGTAAACATTATGAAGGCAATGAGTAACATTTGTGAACTACAACTTCGTTTGCGGAAAACATAATGATGTTCGAAGTCGCCAGTTTTTCCACGACAAACGATTTTCAACCACTTATTATATGCATAATTGTTGCAACTGATTGCCGGGAATTATATATATATATATATATATATATATATATATATATATATATATATATATATGTGTGTGTGTGTGTTAGTGGGTGTATGCATACATTTGAATTACAAAAAAATAAATAGTAAAAAACAGTTACATCATGGCGCGAGATTCCATCCGGCGACCTTCGGATTACGAACCCGAGCCCTTACCGCTGCGCCACGGCGTTGTAGAAAATTATTAATCGTAGAGAGTATTTCATCGCAACGGTTTCTTTTAACTGTCGATTTTCTCGACGACGGTTGAGAAGTGCATCTTGGTGCTTTGCCACATTAACACCTCTGGCCATGAGCTTTTATTATGCGCTGTATGAATCGAATCCGAATTTCACAATTGGCGGCCTCCCCTTGTGAGCCAAACAATGGAAAGTCATCTGCATAGTCGGCCGAAGTGGCCGACCGGTTTTAGGTTCTACAGTCTGGAACCGCGCGACTGCTACGGTAGCTGGTTCGAATCCTGCCTCAGTCGTGGATGTGTGTGATGTCCTTAGGTTAGTTAGGTTTAAGTATTTGTAAGTTCTACGGGACTTATGACCTCAGAAATTAAGTCACATAGTGCTCAGAGCCATTTGAACCATCATCTTCATAATGAAGGTGGTTCGTATTTCTTCCAGTGACGTCAAGTCGTTCGTCAACTTTTTCCAAATTAAACATACAGTAACTAAAACCTTTAAATTTGCGTAGTAGTTTCACTTCATTTACTTGTTAGGTTTGGTTTTAGCTGTGATGTATGACAAGCGTGCTAACAGTGTTTTGATTCTGCCATATATTGCAATAAAAAGCCATGGTACGTTGGAAGCACTGCGTTAAGTACCAGGTGGGTATAACGAAATTGAAGTTGATCCAAGTACTGCAGTGCAGGCTATATACATTGTACGACGCTGAAACATTGTAGGTACGTTCATTAATGGCTTCGTTCGTGGAATATAATGCAAAAACATTAGTTACATCTCTGCCACCAGGTGAAAATATAGGACAGCAAGCAGTCAGAACGTAGCATGAGTGCAAAAGGACAAGAATGATCAAACACATGGTAATGTTGGTTCTGGTACGTTTGTCAGAATATGTTCACAAGATACAGCGAATGTTCAGCATCGTCTCACGAATCAGCAACATACTACATCCGTAACATGGCAGGGTCGACAGTTGCTCGCAGTATATTCAGTGTAATCAGAGTGAAATTTCAAAGGAAGCTAGATCTGGAAGAGTCTGGACACTTCCCTGATAGACACAATCATTCACATATCCCCACAACCAGAAGTCTTATGGATTTATGCCGGGTGGACTGGAAGGCCACGCATCTTCAGATGCCTGGAGAAGATGCGATGGTTACGGAAGGTTTCTCGAAGCAGATCTGTCACCTGACGAGCGGCATGTGATGTCCCTCCAACTTGCATGAAAATATTGGTGTAGACACAGTTGCGTCCTTGCAAAGTTGGAATCACGTGTTGTACAACGAGGTCCTTATAATATAGAGATGTCGTTGTACAATCAACAGGCGCACGAGGCGTCACCTCTTTGAATAAAAACGGATGGAAAATAGAGGAGCTGGTGAAATCATACGACACAATCGTATAAGCTGAGTGCAGAGGATGTTCCTGCACAACAAATTGGACAGTCCTGTGCATTCAGGTCACTGCAGAGAGTATAATATGCCTCCTCCGTCTACAGAATGTCAACGATTTCCATGCGTGCCAAAAAGAGAAGGGCAAAGTCAAGGCGTCGTAGCCTATCCTGGGGCTTCATTTGGCGCACTCTGAATCTTGTAGGGATACCATTGTAAAATACGCCGCAGGATCATTTGAACTGTTGACCAGGGCGATAATACCCATGACACAGCTCGATCACCGGCAGTCGGTTAAAAAAGCAGCAACTTAATCTACAACTGCCGTGGTTCAAATGGCTCAAATGGCTCTGAGCACTATGGGACTTAACTGCTGACGTCATCAGTCCCCTAGAACTTAGAACTACTTAAACCTAACTAACCTAAGGACATCACACACCTCCATGCCCAAGGCAGGATTCGAACCTGCGACCGCAGCGGTCGCACTGTTCCAGACTGTAGCACCTAGAACCGCTCGGCCACCCGGGCCGGCTACTGCCATGGGGATGGGCCGCCTCCCGTTCCCTGCTGTATCACACAATTCTCCTGTTTCTTCGGATCTATTGATCACATTCCTTATGCACAGTTGTTGACATGGGGCCTCTTCGCAGCTTTTTCTGTGAGTGATAATCCCGCAGTGCAGCGCTACTATTGCAGCCTTTGGATGAAACAACTCTACCAACACAGCACAGTCTTCCCCCTCAGCAGCAATTGAGTTTAGTACGAAAAACTGCAACTTTCTCAATCCTTTACTCCTATAGTCACTACACAAATGAAATTAACATGTGTCGTTATGCGAAAAATTGCATACCAACGTCAAATCGGGAATCGTTTCATATTCTGACTGCTTATAGCGTAGAGTCGTTTCATATTCTGACTGCTTACAGACTCAGATTTTCATCTCGGGGCAGAAAGTGCAACTATTATATTTTGAGCAGACTCGGCGAGTGCACGAATTAATGAACATACCTACGATGTATCAGCATTCTGTGATGTATGTAACGTGCACAGCAGCGCTTGGAACACCATCAGTTTATCTGGTACCACCTGATGAACTTCGTGACGATGTAAAGATTTTTACAAACTGATCCTGTATTACATCAAGCGAATCAAGGCACCATGCCTTTTGTAACATGCGAAACCACATTTAATAACCATTTCTTTTCTAGGTGGAACTCCGCTTGTGCCTCCGACTCAGTGTGTGCCAGGATCGACCTTCATGATGGACTGTAACAAATGTATGTGTAGGCAGGATGGAACGAGTGCACTCTGTTCCAAAAAGAACTGCAATAAACTACAACTGCGTGACGGTAAGTCCAAGCACGCTGCTTCTGCATGAGAAATTTACCATAGGATAAATTATGGTTAGACATGCAGTCAGGATTCATCCATCATTTCTAAACACACACCCACCCACACACACACACACACACACACAAACCGTAAAGCACTACATACAGTGTTTAGTTTGGTATTTGTTCTCAAGTGTCTGTACAAAGAAGCAGCCGGTCGGGGCGGCCGAGCGGTTCTAGGCACTACAGTCTGGAACTGCACGACCGCTACGATCGCTGGTTCGAATCCTGCCTCGCGCATGGGTGTGTGTGATGTTCTTAGCTTAGTTAGGTTTAAGTAGTTCTAAGTTCTAGGGGACTGATGACCTCAGAAGTTAAGTTCCATAGTGCTCAGAGCCATTTGAATCATTTGAACAAAGAAGCACATCGTATCTATGTATTTTACTGCGATGACGAGCGTTGAAAGGTTTCTATAAACAATTATACATAAATGAAAATACTAAACACTGTTTCTTGATAAACTTTTTCCCTCGTGTAACGCGTGCTTTAGAGGTCGCATTCAACTGCTGAGCAATACTGACTGTTGGTTGGTCCTGTGGTTCGCATGACAACAGTGTCGTGAAACAAAACTTTAATCTAAGTGAAATTCGGAATTTAAAATAAAGAAAATAAATCTAACTAAATCTCACAAAAACTAACAGTGTAGTCAGTAAAAATTATCAAACTGTAAATCCAAATTGAAGTGCATTATGGAAGTTGCGTAACAGGAAGTGCATAGTGTGACTTGGAATAACCATGATATTTCCTCGTCAGCTCGGTACAAAACAACTGTATAATGTCACTGTTCGCTTAAACCGATCTGCATAATATGTACAATACCTGAAAATGGCTTGCTCACAACAATGCAAAATCACATGCGTCCTGAAATAAATATAAGTTACCTCACGCTCAGCATGCTGTTCTGTGTCAGACGTACTCACGTTCTTGAATGCAAATTGAAATCAGGAAATGTTGTAGCTAAAGAAAAAAAATCTAATCGCTACAATTTTCTTTTTCCTTATCAGTAACAGTCTGTGGCTTTGTGTGGCGTAAAGTGCAATAAAAACATGACAAAATATTCAAAACGTTATTAAGAATGATGAAGGATCGTTTTACGTTGAAGAAAGTCGTTGTTGAAAATTTAAACTCTATTACCAAAAACGACTGTGCAACATAAGAAGACTCCGGAAACTGCAAAAAATTTGTCATTACTAAGGAATTCTTCTTCTGCTGCTGCATCTCCACTAACGGATGTTTGCCCAGTCTTCTCTATCTCTTCCAGCATAGATCATGTCGCCGGCATGTCTTATTCCCATCCATTGTCTGATGTTGCGAAGCCATGACATTTTTCTCCTGACAGTTCCTTTTTTGCCTTCAGTCTTCCCTCAGTTATCAGTTTAAGAAGATAATACCTCTCATATCGTATCATATGACATGAGTAAGCTGTTTCTTTGCAATTGATTGTGGTTATCAGTTCGCGCTCTCTTTTTACTGATCTCAAGACCTCTTCATTTGTTTTCTTTGCTGTCCATGGAATTTTAAGTATTCTTCGGTATCACCACATCTCGAATACCTCCAACTTGTTCACGGTGTTTCCTTACAGTGTCCAACTTTTCACGCCATACAAAAGCACCGACCACACTTGTCTCTTCATAAATCCTACTCTGAGGTTAAGATCGAAGTCAGTGCTACTAAACACATTGTTAAGCTTCATGATTGAACTACGGTCCCTCTCTATTCTGCATCTGACTCCCAAGACCGATGACCAATTTTCGTACTACCACGTCCCCAAATAGTTAAATATGTTCACCCTGTCTATGGGTTGATAACTGTGCATTAATTCTGCTTTTTGAAGCTCATCTGAATAGCAAGTGACTATAATAAATTTGGTCTTTTTGGTATTGATATTGAGACCCACGTTCCTTCTGTGTTCTCCCACTGTAGTCAGAAGATCTTGCAGATAGTTCATGTTATCTGCATCAGTACTGTGTCATCTGTGTATCTTATGTAGTTAATCCATACCTCTTTTACATTTATACCTATCTCACAATCTTCAAGCGCCTCCTGAAATATATGTGCTGAGTACAGATGAAAGAGGAGTGGTGATAGTACATAGCTATGTCTAACTTCTCTACTGCCTTCTTGTGCTTCTGTCATTTGGCCGCCAGCTCTGACCTCAGCAGTTTGATTCCAGTACAGGTTTTCTATATAACGAAAATCGTTTCCCGTCTATGTTCAGTCGTCTCAAAATTTGTACAAGTTCATGATGTTGCACGCTGTTAAACGATTTTTAATGGTCTATGACGCACAACATTACATTCTTCCTCTGATCGTAGTACTTTCCAACAAATATCTGATTCGCGACCAGTGCTTCCCTCGTTCCTACACCCCTTCTAAACCCAAACTGTGAATATCTCATACCCCTTTCACACTCGACTGTGATTCCTAATGAATGATCTGGAGAAATATCTTTAGGTTATAGCTTATCAGGCTAATTAGTCTGTAGTCTCTGCATTTTCTTGCTTTGTTCTTCTTGGGCAAAATGATAAAGTGTGATGTCAGCCATTTATCAGGAAATTTATCCGTACTATGAATTTGATAAACTAAAGAATTACAGACATTTAAAATAACTGCACTACTTTTCACACAATGGAAACAAAGAGATCAAATTGACATTAATCATGAATATTATTAGTTACTTAAGGGTCAAAGATTTCCTTCAGTTAATAGTTCTGACAAACAATGCACCTGCATTAGAGACCTTGCAAAAATTCTCCAGAGTTCTTCTCCATCAGTAGAATGAATAACATATATTTACAAACAAGTTCTCATTTTCTCAGACCCATAAATGTCAAATCTCCTTCTCCAAAAGCTCAACCGCTCGCTACTATGTCTCCAATAAGGTTTCCCTAGCGCTGTAGAACTTACAGGAGGGCAAGTGAACCACAGATAAACTTAAATACAGAGTCAAGGATGTTATTCACTACTCCTAAAGTGTGTTCATTCATCTTCGTGCCAGTACAGTAAAAGTGAATTATCTGCAGTGGCACAAAACATACGAAAATCTTGCAGTATGTACTAAATTAATTCACGTTTTTGCGTAAATGTTAGTGCATCTGCATTGAGTGAACTGACTTTGGAGTCAGTAAAATCCAGAAATAGCTTAGGAACATTACCTACACAGTCCCCAGCTACCGCTTGGGTTAGTGTTATTGTTAGTGTGTCCCTGTAGTGTGCCAACGGCCTTGCCGCAGGGGTAACACCGGCTCCCGTCACATCACCGAAGTTAAGCGCTGTCGGGCTGGGCTAGCACGTGGATGGGTGACCATCCGGTCTGCTGAGCGCTGTTGGCGACTGGGGTGCACTCAGCCCTTGTGAGGCAAACTGAGGAGCTACATGACTGAGAAGTAGCGGTCTCGTAAACTGGCATACGGTCGGGAGACCGGTGTACTGACCACACACCCCTCCACATACGCATCCAGTGACGCCTGTAGCCTTCGTGGCCTGTTCAGAGGGAGTTCTTATCCCGGTAGTGTAGAGAAATTTTGATTACAGATGAATTGCGACCGTACCTGTTGTGTACCCAAACAGGGGAACCAGCACCGTTCAGAAAAACAGGAAGGTGTGTTGGCTACAGTCGACAGACTTCAGGCTGCTGCACTGGGTTGCAGTGACGTATAGGCACCTGAGACTAATGATTTGGTGACTCCTCCCTCCCCCCCC
Source organism: Schistocerca gregaria (assembly GCF_023897955.1). Taxonomy (NCBI): domain Eukaryota; kingdom Metazoa; phylum Arthropoda; class Insecta; order Orthoptera; family Acrididae; genus Schistocerca; species Schistocerca gregaria. The sequence continues at coordinate 428,720,741 of NC_064927.1, forward strand.
CCCCCTCCCCCGTGGTTCTACCATCGTCTGTGCGTCACTATGTCGCAACATCTTCTCAGTCGCTCGTCCTGGCTGATCGTCATTTATCTCACGCTGAATGTGGTACGGTAAAGGGCTCAGCAATGCGAAAGTGGGCCCTGGCAGTGTGATTGTTCTCCTACGCCTTTAAAACAGGGGTGAGGTACTCCCCACTGATAAAGGAACATCTGAAACAGCATGAGACGCGTCTTCTGTTGGCACTGGATCCCGTTTTGCTGACAAGTGTGGACACGTTGTGGGGCGGAGAGTGGAAAAATGTCTATTGTTGCCGTTCTCAATACTGTCTCTCTAACTACAATGTTGGCAACCAGATAGTGATTAGCAAAAACGTGAATCCTGTAATTAAAGTTCACTGTGCCCACTCTGATGGAGAAATAAAGTTATTGATCATTGAAGTTCATTACGCTGAGGATTTAGGATGATGTCTGGGATTCATAGATAATGCAGTTTACTACAACAATTTTCACTATATTCTGAAAACGATAAAGCGTAAAGTTCCAGACAAAAGTTTACCCAAGCAATGCTACTATCAGGTCTTGTAATAACAGAACTGTTCAGAGTCTATTGTGGGGATAATATTATCCCTAGATAACGAAACTGTTAAAGAATCGTTATCGATAGAAATGTTCAACGTGAATGCTCAGCAAAATTTCATGTTAATACTCATCAAACACGACGCTAGTAATGATAGAAGGTCTGTCCTGAGGCGACACATGAAAATACGACACACAAACTGATAATAAATCACTGAAATCATTGCTACGTACATACCGAGTTGCGTAATATGGCTGTTTCTTGCAACTGCACAGACGCGACACTGCTTCCGACATGGAGTGTGTGCTGATACGAATCTAGAAGAGAACTGGGGCCTGACTCTAGTTCGCAGTGCTCTTATTTATATAGCTGCAGTGCGGACCGCCGAAAGCGGAATGGACAGAATTTGCCTCTCTGACTAGCCGGTGGGGCTAGTAGAGCACTACTTCAAGTTATTAAATAATTAATTCTTTCATTCGCTGAAGGCCGATGAAGCTCGAAATTTAATTGTGCGATCAACACACAGGTAAGTATCTATAAAAAATGGTTCAAATGGCTTTGAGCACTATGGGACTTAACATCTGTGGTCATCAGTCCCCTAGAACTTAGAACTACTTAAACCTAACTAACCTAAGGACATCACACACATCAATGCCCGAGGCAGGATTCGAACCTGCGACCGTAGCAGTCCCGCGGTTCCGAACGGAGCGCCTAGAACCGCGAGACCACCGCGGCCGGCTGTATCTATAATAAAATTTCGATGTGGCTAGATTAAATACCTTTGGCGAGAGAATTATTTCAGTTGCACTGTGAAACGTCCCCTTATAAAAATTGTACAATACACTGTGCTTAAACTGACACACAATATTTTTAGCGCAACGGAATTTGACTTTCAATAATCCCTACAAAAGAATGGCCCTGACTAAAATTAACCTATACGTTTCACAAATCACTTACCTCACAAAAATCTTCGTTACTCGAACTATTGCAATTTAGCGAGCGCCACTACTGCCAGCTAAATAAAAGATTCAAACTAATGAAGGCACTAACTACTGATAGGCATAGTTAGCAAATGAAAGGTTTTGATAGAGAAAAACAATGTATTTACCTTAATATTGTTCAAAAGTCATATATATATAGCAGTTCATGACATCCAGTCTTACAAATTTCCAAACTCCGCTATTTTTCTCCCCACATCCACCACTGCTAGCGGTTCACCTGCAACTGCGTAACGCTACGCGCTCATAACATCCAGCTGCCCAACACTACAACGGCAGGCAACAATTCAAACTAGGCACAGACTTCACACAGCACAGCCAGTGATTTTCATACAGAGCGCTGCGTGGCGTTACCAATATAAAAACCTAAACAGTGTACTTACAACAGCACGCAGTAGATGAGCTCTGAACTTGCCCTTTGGAGGGACGCTACAGCTATAGTTTTATAGCTATCTTTTCAAACTTCTCATATCTTTGTTATTATAGCGTATCTCCATTCTCCCTAAATTTAAACGTCCTAGTTTTATCTAATCACTTACTTAATCTATCTTGCTTTCTTACTTTTAGGACACAAAACAGAAAATTATGAATTTCAATCAAAATATTACTTTGTGAGATGCAGCATACTGTTCCATTAAATTAGAATGAAAAAGGAATCCGATTATAAATTTTGACGTTCCTAGCTCCTTCCTGTTGCGCCAATGATTTTTATGTAAAATGTCCAAATTTCGAAAACTGTTACTAAACTGAAACTTAACACATTATCTTTTTAGCATCACTCCTGACATGCTATTAACTTCTCAGACTATTTACTTTACTTTCAAAGTATTGCACAATATTCGTGATATCATAGCTAGTTACAATGGACTGGGCTAGCACACAATGGAAAGCATGTGAATTGTATATGGCGTGAGTAGGCTGCTTCCTTACAAAGTGCAGAAGGTGGGACTGCTTGCCATTAAGAGCCGCAGTGTTAGACAGGTGGCGGATTACCTTAGAGATATAACGGGTAAGTTGGGATGGAACGCCATAATCCACTCTGTTTGGTTGCGTTCTGATCACTTCCGAGACGGGTCGTGTTGCAGCGATTTTGCACAGTGGATGCACATTGTTGCAAATCGTGGTTCACGTCGGCACGAACGACATCTGCAGGACTGGCTTCGGAGGACATCGACGGCCCCTACACGCGGCCGACTACTTTGGTGGAGACAGCTATACTCGCATGCAGGGTGAAAGCAGAGCTGGAGCCTTGCATCGTTGCTCAAGGGAGAGATCTCTATCGTCCGGCGTAGAGTCGAGTGGAAGAGTTAAAGCAGAAGCTCAGAAACTTCTGTGGTGGTTGAGGATACAGATTTTTCGACCTCTGCTGTAGGATGGAGACTTGGTATCCGCGTTAATGGGTCAGGCGAGCACTACACTAGTAGTGTAGTGGAGAGGGAGTGGTGTGGTGATGTGGGAAATGTCAGTACAGGCCCAACAAGATACGTTCCAGTACCAGGCAGAGAAGAATACTACCCCCGTTATCTAAAGAGAGTAGCATTCGTCATGACAGGTCGGAGGAGGAACGTTTTAAACATAGTTTAGTTAACTGAAAGTGTGTCCATCAGAAGGTTCTAGAACTAGTCACGCCTATAACCATTAACAATGCCGACATAACAATAGCGATTGGAAGTTGACTGAAGCAAGACCTAAAAAGCAACGAAATTCTGAATTCATGTTAGAATCTGTATCCCAAAGACAGGTTAACCGTTAGTGGTGGGAGCGTTTTTATAACGGAAAACGCTAATGTAATATCTGGAGACGGGGAAACAGTACGAATGCGAGGTAATTGGGGTGAAGGCAAATGTTAAAGGTGCATCAAACACAATCACTGAATGCTTCTACTGATCCTATATCTTAGAAGTAGTAGTGGCGGACCATTTGAAAGGAAAACTGGAGAATATTTCAAATAAATTTCCTAGTCCTATTACATGTGCAGATTTCAAATCACCAGCTGTAGACTGGGAGACCCAAGTGATTAAGAAAGGCAGTAAGGGCAGGAAATTATGTTACATTACTCTAAATGACTCTTGAAAGTAACATTTTATGTTAATGGTCACCAACTGGGCAGAACTTTTCGACTAAGTTATCCTAGAACGGAGAACCCGGTTTCATACAGGCGTTGCAACGTCAATGAATTTGACTTTATATAGGAAAATGAGGAATGATGGGAATATACTTCTGTTTAGCAAAAGCGCAAAAAAGCAGATACCTGTTTAACTGAGCGGGCAACCTTTAAAATTTATCATCCAGGATAGAAAATGTAGAGTCTGAATGGACAAAGTTCAAGAGTATTGCAAACTGCAGCTCAGAGAGGTATGTGGCGAACACAGCGTCCTAGTCCTACAGCCGTGTTAGAAATCTGCTACGGAAGCAAATAGAGTTTTACTGGAAATCTAAACGTAGGCAAACCCACACACACCATACCGTAAGTCACTGGAGGAATAAATCGTTCCTACCGATATGAAAAAAAAAACCGGAGGTCATTCCTCACTTCAAGAAGACTCGTTGAACAGACACGCAAATGTACAGTCCTCTATCTCTGAGGGTAGTACTTTGAAACAGGTTTAGTGCTTCCATGTTACGACATTTCAGGAGGTCGAAAAGCGAAAACAAATGTTCAGGCGTAAAAGTAAATTCGGGAATACCTTAGTTGGAGTGTCATCAAATAATATGTGTAAATCAACTAGCGAGTAACGTGAGAAGTTTGCAGAGGAGTTTCGTGAATGCTGCTGGTGTATACAGACATATCGCAACACTTGCGGTTTGTACCGAGATGCAGAAAGGCCTTAAAGAGTATCGACGTTTGGCGTGAGGAGTGGATATTGACTGTGTTGCGCATCATAGGCAAATAGACACATTATCGTATTGCAGGAAAATCAAGGGGAATCTGATACAGTCTTAAAACATCTAGCAGTGTTCGCACGTAGCGACTTCAAGTAAAAAAAAATACTATGTTCCAGGATGGCAGTGGAGATAATATTTCGTTTTATTTACGTTATTTTTTACATTTTTAGGTGAATAATGTTCATATCGACGTATTTTCATGGGTGTATCTTCAGCATAACGAGATCTCTCGGCTGTAACGCCAAGTCACTTTGTAATTGTTGTCGTCATTTCATGTAGTTCAAATGGCTCTGAGCACTATGGGACTTGAAATCTATGGTCATCAGTCCCCCAGAACTTAGAACTACTTAAACCTAACTAACCTAAGGACATCACACAACACCCAGTCATCACGAGGCATTTCATGTGAACCGGACGATTGCTACACTTGCAAACGCTATGAATCAATTTTATTACATATGTAATATGGATTAAATTATTTAATGCTATGTGTTTCAATATTCGCGGCAAATGAAGTGGTTGAACTGATTTTCGAAAATATATTACTATGTGATTGCTAGGCGATAATTTGCTCGACAAATTTGGATGTTGTCTTGACAGACACCAGACGATAGCTTACGGCAGAAACAGATCGTACTAATAAAAGCCAGTAATGCAGTTCAGCAGGTAAAGATGACAGACTGCAGAAGGAATCCTCGGAAAGTGTAACCCAACGCAGAAGCACGTAGAGATACACTGAAGAGCCAAAGAAACTGGTACGTCTGCCTAATGTCATGTAGTATACTTAATAGTTTACACGTAAATGCTTATACACTGAAGCGCCTAATAAACTGGTATAGGTATGCGTATTCAAATACAAACATATGTAAACAGGCAGAATATAGCGCTGCGGTCAGCAACGTCTATATAAGACAACAAGTGTCTGACGCAGTTGTTACATCGGTTACTGCTGCTATAATGGCAGGTTATCAAGATTTAAGTGAGTTTCAATGTGGTGTTATTGTCGGCGCACGAGCGATGGGACACAGCATCCCCGAGGTAGCGACGAAGTGGGATCTTCCCGTACGACCACTTCACGAGTGTACCGTGAATATCAGAAATCTGGTAAAACATAAGATCTCGGATATCGCTGTAGTCGGGAAAAGATCCTGTAAGAACGGGACCAACGACAACTGAAGAGAATCGTTCAACGTGACAGAAGTGCAACACTTCCGCAAATTGCTGCAGATTTCAGTGCTGGGCCATCGACAAGTGCCAGCGTGCTAACCATTTAACGAAACATAATCGATACGACCTTTCGTGTACTTTTTATGACGGTCGAACACGAAGCTTTACCCTTGGCCTGCACTATTGAGGACTGGAAACATGTTGCCTGGTCGGACGAGTCTCGTTTCAAATTGTATAGAGTGGATGGACATGTACAGGTATCGAGACAACCTCATGAATTCATGGACACTGCAAGTCAGCAGGGGACTGTTCAAGATGATGAAGACTCTGTAATTGTAGGGGGCGTGTGTATTTCGGGTGATATGGGACTCCCGATACATCTAGAAACGACTCTGACAGGTGACACGAACGTAAGCATCCTGTCTGTGCGTTCCGACAGACTTGGGCAATTCCACCAGGACAATGAGACACCCCACAAGTGCAGAATTGCTACAGAGTGGTTCCAGGAACACTCTTCTGAGTTGCAACACTTCCGCTGGCCACCAATATGCACATTATTGAGCATATCTGGGATGCCTTGCTACGTGCTGTTCAGAAGAGATCTCCAACCCCTCGTGCTCTTACGGGTTTATTTACAGTCCTGCAGGATTCATAGCGTCAATTGCCTCCAACGCTACTTCGGACATTAGTCGAGTCCATGGCAAGTCACATCGCGGCACCTCTGCGTGTTCGCGGGGTCCTACACGATGTTAGGCAAGTGCACCAGTTTCTTTTTCTTCAGTGTATGATATGACGCTTTCAGTATAGTCACCGCCAATTACGTAATCGGTTGCTTTCGGGTTGCTTCCCTTTGTTAGGGGCACTGCCTTGCGCCTTTCCACATTTAGAAGGAACAGGGGAACCTCAATGGCTGCTATGCCCTCTCCGATTTTGTCCATATTTGCAATATTCGAAGGTCACTGTCATGAAATCTATTTCCTAAACCAAAACGACGCCCTTCTCAACAAATTCGAAATACTCGCCTACATGTTTCGACCGCTACAAAGTACAAACTGTTTCAGTCAGTCATTTTAACCGGGCTGCTGGTTACTGAATGCATGACGTATGAGTCCCGTAAATGGAAACTCGGCATTTGCATTCCAGATAGTGGGAACTTTCTTTTACTTTTGCTTGAGTTAAATGAAAGCTTCATTAACGAATATTGAATAACGCTTTTTTAGTAAAATGAAGTACAATAATGCTCAGAAATTAATGATAATTCTGATACCTGGTGAAAAAACCCTCTTGTGGGCGGCTTGCGGGTTTAAATCACCTCGGGGTATGACCATGCGGCGCATTTTACCTGCGGTCGTCGCAGGGTGGCGCTGGCAGCAGTCCACATACGCTGAGGTGTGTTGGTGCATGTCAGAGTGCGGTGCAGCGAGTAAGTGTGCAGACGTTTTCAGACGTGATAATGGTGACTGTGTGTTGAAAATGCCTCAAAGAACACATATTGATGATGATCTGAGGGGTAGAATACTAGAGCGACTGGAGGCTGGTCAAACACAGCAGGTCGTAGCACCGGCTCTCCGTGTGCCACAAAGTGTGATCTCAAGATTATGGCAACGATTCCAGCAGACAGGAAACCTGTCCAGGAGCTACAGTACGGGACGTCTACAGTGTACAACACCACAAGAAGACCGTCATCTCATCATCAGTGACCGCAGAGGGCCACGGAGTACTGCAGGTAACCTTGCTCGGGACCTTACTGCAGCCTCTGGAACAGTTGTCTCCAGACACACAGTCTACAGACTACTGAACAGACATGGTTTTTTCGCCTGGAGACCTGCAAGGTGCATTCCACTGACCCCTGGTCACAGGAGAGCCCGTAAGGCCAGTGTCAAGAACACAGTACATGGTCATTGGAACAGTGATCCCAGGTTATGTTCATGTACGAGTCCAGGTATAGTCTGGACAGTGATTCTCGCCGGGTTTTCATCTCGCGTGACCCAGGAACCAGATACCAACCCCTTAATATCCTTGAAAGGGACCTGTGTGGAGGTCGTGGTTTGATGGTGTGGGTTGGGGTTATGCACGTACACCCCTGCATGCCTTTGACAGAACTGTAATAGGTCAGGTGTATCGGGACATCATTTGCACCAGTATGTCAGCTTTTTCAGGGGTGCATTGGGTCACACCTTCCTCATGATGGATGATAACGCACGGCCCCACTGAGCTGCCATCATGTAGGAGTACTTAGAAACAGAAGATATCAGGCGAATGGGGTGACCTGCCTGTTCTCCAGACCTAAACCCCATCGAGCACGTCTGCGATGCTCTCGGTCGACCTATCACTGCACGTCTTCAAACCCCTAGGACACTTCAGGAGCTCCGACAGGCACTGGTGCAAGAACGGGACACTATACCCCAGCATCTGCTCGACCACCTGACCCAGAGTATGCCAACGAATTGTGCGTGCGGCCTTTGTCCGTGTGTATGGTGATCATATCCTATATTGATGGTGGGGTACATGCGCAGGAAACATTGGAGTTTTGTAGCACATGTGTTTCGGGACGGTTTTCTCAACTAATCACCAATACCGTGGACTTACAGATCTGTGTCGTCTGTGTTCCCTGTGTGCTTGTGCTATTAGCGCCAGTTTTGTGTAGTGCCACGGTGTGTGGCATCACATTCTGAAATTATATTTAATTTATGAGCATGAGTGTAGGTAATCCCTGTTCCTGTCGCATTCATTATCTGTTAACCCCTTAGAAACTACGGCATTTAACAGGTAACGGCGTGAAAGTATATGGAAAACCTTCCTTAAATAAAGGAACTCCGCACTGAGATAAATTCCAATAATTACGGTCTTTGGCCATCTTGATTGTGTGAACGAACAGAGGTAGCTGCGTTTCATACGGCACGCTACGACAGTCTGAAGATGTTTTTCTAACGTTGCAAATTGAGATCAGCATCCTCTTTGCTCCTTGTAAAAATATCATGATCTCGCAATGTCTACATTAATATAAATGCCTGACGTTGTTGGCTGGAGCGCCATCAATAAATTCAATGTATAGGAACTTTCCAATATGAAGAGCATGATTTCATAGCTTGTACTCTATTGATCTGAAGATGACAGTATTGTCGAAACTAGCAACTCAGTATTCATACACGCGGTCACGGCAGTAAAAAACTTCGTATCAAGAGATTTCTTTACACTGTCTACATTAATGTTCCTCATCTGACTTGACTTTGGGCTCTTGATGGATCCTTCCTACGTAGCTCCATGTTGTCTGTATTGTCTCGCGAGAATCCGCATATTTAACCGGCAAGTCTAAATTCAGTTACATTGTTGTCCTAAACCATCACATAACTTTTTGTTGTACATATTGTAAGATCTCGACGTATTTTTCAAGCTGCTATTTAATTTTTCTCGTTTCTCTAGATTCTTCGTTTAAAATTGTACCAAAGGATGTGAATAACATCTTGCAAAAGTATTCAGAAACCGTAAAACTGACGCCTGTTTTTATTAATACGTATCAAATATTAGTTACGTTGTTTTCCATTTCAGGTTGTCTTCCAGGGAGTGTGTCAACAGTTGAGTGTAACAGATGCATCTGCAGCCTTGCTAGGCAATGGGCGTGTACTCGCTACGTTTGCAGATCCAGAATACAATGTACGTACCATTATCTTCACATGTTTCTTTTTAAATTAATCTGTAAATTTCACCTTTTCGTTGCTATACTTCGGAAACCTTTTTCGTTTCAATCGATTGCGTGATTTGCTAAATGCGGCGACGGATACTATTGTTGATATGTGACCTAAAATTCCAGTTGGTGTAATGGTTCCTATTTCATTAACTGTCTCTACGCGTACAGTTAGAGATCTCTTTCATTTAAATAAATCGGGCCTCGTATTATCGGATGTTCATCCTCGGGCATTACTAGTCTCTGTGCCTCATCCCCTGCCAACTACGCACTCATAAGGAGGCCGTCATCTCCACTGACCATGCTGCAACCATCAGCTTCTAATACGTTATACGTCTGTACTCTGATAAACTCTGTGAAGTACGTAGCAGAGGGTACTTCCTACTATACCAGTTATTAGGACTTCTCATTACTTTTACAAACTCAGCTCGTGAAGACTGATCGCTTAACCGCCACAGTGGCCGACGTAATTGGTATAATGTCATCTTCGTGATCCCTCAAACACCTTCTCTCTCGCTGCTCTGTTTAAGAAGGACGGTGGTTCAAATCTTCACCATGCCATCCTGAGTTAAGTCTTCCACGATGTCGATATATTGCTTAAAGTCGATCCTGGGATGGTTCATCTCAAGGGGATTGTTAGATTTCTTTCCTCCTATTTTCCAACTGGCCCTTGAGCTCCGTCTATGACAACCACTTTGTCAATAGGACTTTAGACGTATTTGTTCAATAGTTTCTTCCATGGTTTCGCTGGAGAGGTTGCACCAGCATATCACATGTACTTATTCTGCTGCCATAAAAGATATTTTCGAAGAAAGAGACTGCATTTGCTTTTAAGCGTGTAAGAAGGGTTATAGAACAATGGAAGCTTATGCACAAGTAGTTTTGCGTGATAACTTATTTGATATATGGAGGCTACTTATATCAAACTGACTAGATCGGACGACCAATTCTTTGAAATCTGAAACCCGTAAAAGGCGACTAGACTTTCCGTTACGCTAAATAGAAACCTGTTAAATACTCGGTGATCGGGGCTCTGTTTACGAGGTATAACTCTATCTTCAATAGCCCCTCTTTCCTCCCGGCTCGCCACGGAGTACCATACCTCTTTTCCTGTGTTTCTTCTTTGCATTATCGACAACCCTGCTATTTCCCATAGTCAATACCGGTTCGCCGATCTTCCTCAGCAGCGTTTCACAGAAGTAACAGTGTCTTACTTCCTAGGTTCTCTGAACATCTTTCGACTGTTTCCACAGCGAAATACCAAGCTCGCTATAAGGCTACGAATCCTTTTCTACAATGACGGGAAAAAATCCCAACACCAGGAAGGAACTGTGCGTCGAAATACGAAATTTAGTAGCTGTGTTTATACATGTGAAAGATGATGTCTGTTCAGATTTTGTGCCAGACAGTTAAAGGTGGCGTTAGTAGCGCAAATATGAGGATGTAAATCAGGTTTGCTTTAAATATGCGCCGTAACGAGTGTGAGCGTTAAGTTACCTTTGAGACTGCACATGGTGAGGTGTTGATAGTAGAGAATGCCTTTAAGATGACAAAGACGCCATTATCAACACCTCACTGTGCTTATACGAGATAGTAGCTGGATGTGTCTTCATGATAGACACAGTGCAACTACACGTAAAGTTATGGTATGGGGGTCGATTTCGTATGACAGCTGGAGCACTCGCTTCGTTATACCACGCACTTTGGCAGTAATTTGTACATCAGTCTTGTGATTCGTCCTGTTGTACTGACATTAATAAACAGCATTTCCTGCGGGTGTTTTTCAACAGGATAACGCTCGCTCACATACTGCTGTTGTACCCCAACATTCTTCACAGAGTGGCGACATTTTGCCCTCATTTGCCCTATCACGAATTCTGTCTCTAATGGAGCACATATGGGACGTCAGACGACAACTACAGCACCGCACACTGCCAGCACTAACCGTTTCTGTATTGACAGGTCACACCAATATTCAAGAAAGGTTGTAGGAGTAATCCACTAAATTACAGGCACATATCTTCAACGTCGATGTGCAGCAGAATTTTGGAACGTATTGTATGTTCGAACATTATGAATTACCTCGAAGAAAACGATCTATTGACACACAGTCAACAAGGGGTTAGAAAACATCGTTCCTGTGAAACACAACTATCTCTTTATTCACATGAAGTGTTGAGTGCTTTTGACAAGGTATTTCAGATCGATTCGGTATTTCTGGATTTCCGGAAGGTTTTTGACACTGTACCACACAAGTGGCTTGTAGTGAAATTGCATGCTTATGGAATATCGTCTCAGCTATGTGACTGGATTTGTGACGTACTGTCAGAGAGGTCACAGTTTGTAGTAGCTGACGGAAAGTCTTCGAGTAAAACAGAAGTGATTTCTGGCGTTCCCCGAGGTAGTGTTACAGGCCCTTTGCTGTTACTTATCTATATAAATGATTTTGGAGACAATCTGAGCAGCCGTCTTAAGTTGTTTGCAGATGACGCTGTCGTTTATCGACCAATAAAGTCATCATCAGGTCAAAACAAATTGCGAAAGATTTAGAAAAGATACATGAATGGTATGAAAATTGGCAGTTGAACCTAAATAACGAAAAGTGTGAGGTCATCTACATGAGTGTTCAAACGAATCCGTTGAACTTCGCTTACATGATAAGACAGGCAAATAAAAAAGCCGTAAATTCAACTAAATACCTACGTATTCAATTACGAACAACTTAAATTGCAAGGAACGCACAGAAAATGTCGTGGGAAAGACTGCGTTTTATTGGCAGGACACTTAGAAAATGTCACAGACCTACTAACGAGACTGCCTACACTACACTTGTCCGTCCTCTTTTAGAATACTGCTGCATGGCGTGGCATCCTTACAAGATATGACTGACAAATTACATGGAAAAGGTTCAAAGAACGGCAGCACGTTTTGTATTATCGAGAAATATGGGGGAGAGTGTCACTGAAATGATACGGGATTTGGGCTGAACATCATTAAAAGAAAGGCGTTTTTCGTTGCGACGGAATCTTCTCACGAAATTCCAATCACCAACTTTCTCCTCCGACTGCGATAATATTTTATTGACACCGACCTACATAGGGAGAAACCATCACTATGATAAAATATGGCAAAGTAGAGCTCGTACGGAAAGATATAGGTGTTCATTCTTTCCGCGCTATACGAGATAGAAAATAGAGAATTGTGAAGGTGGTTCGATGGACCCTCTGCCCGGCATTTAAATGTGATCTGCAGAGTATCCATGGAGATGTAGATATTGACTGACCAAGTACAACAGACATGGAACTCCATCCGAAGTGACATTCCGCACCTGTACAACAGAATGGAATCACGTTCGCATGGTTGCATTTAACATTCTGGCGGTGGTAACATTTAGTTTCACATTTGCAATGGATTATCTCGCGTTGCATTCACCTGTGATCTTATAGTGTTAATCACATAAATATGTTATCTAGATAAATGCATTCACCAAATTTCATTCATCTGCGTCAACTATTTTTCGGTGCTGCGACTTTTTTCTGACATAACTTTTCCGAAAGTAGGTATAGTCTCAAACAAGCTCAGTAAGACGAACTCTTTATACGAGGGTCTCTCCAAAAGAAATGCACACTATTTTTTTAAATCCATCTTTTATTCTTCATGTTTGAAAGTTTTACAGTGTGTAGAGACATCCTTTAGGAACAATATTTTCATTTCTCCACATAATTTCCATCCCTCTCAACTGCCTTATGCCATCTTGGAACCAGCGCCTGTATACGCGCACGGTAAAATTCTGGACCAACCTGCTGCCCTTTGGCAGCGTGCAAAAGGGAGTCATTATCTTTAAACGTTGTTCCACGAAGAGAGTCTTTCAGTTTTTCAAAGTGATGATAGTCACATGGACCAGGTCAGGACTGTAAGGCGGATGTTTCAGTGTTGTCCATCCGAGTTTTGTGATTATTTCCATGGTTTTTTGACTGACAAGTGGCCGTGCATTGTCGTGCAACAGCAAACATCCTGCTTTTGCCGATGTGGTCGAACACTACTCAGTCGAGCTTGAAGTTTCTTCAGTGTCGTCACACATGCATAAGAATTTATGGTGGTTCCACTTGGCATGATGTCCACAAGCAAGAGTCCTTCGGAATCGAAAAACACCAGAGCCATAATTTTTCCAGCAGAAGGTGTGATTTTGAATTTTTTTCCTTGGGTGAATTTGCATGATTCCATTCCATTGATTGCCTCTTCGTCTCTGGTGAAAAATGCTGGAGCCATGTTTCATCACCTGTCACAATTCTTCCAAGAATTTCATCTCCACCATTCTCGTACTGATCCAAACGTTGGCTGCATACCGCTTTTCTTGTTTCTTTGTGAGCCACATCCTAGGGACCCACTTGGCACAAACCTTTTTTGAACGCCAACACTTTCAGTATTCTGCAAACACTTCCTTCCCCAAGTCCAACATAGCGAGACAATTACTTCACTGTGACGCGTCTGTCAGCAGTCACTAATTCGTTAACCCTCTGCACATTGTCTGGAGTTTGTGCTGTATGAGGCGTGCCGCTGCGAGGACAATCCTCAATATTGCCGTGCCCCCTTCATCACGTAACGTGCTTGCCCACCGACTAACTGTACTGCGTTCGACAGTAGCATCTCCATACACCTTTTTCAACCTCTTGTGGATGTCTCCCACTGTCTAGTTTTCACAGCACAGGAATTTTATGACAGCACGTTGCTTCTGACGAACGTCAAGTGTAGCAGCCGTCTTGAAGATATGCTGTGACGACGCCACTCACAAGAACAGGTTGAACTAAGTTTGAAAACAAGCGGGAAGGATGTATCTACACACTGTAAAACTTTCACACATGCGGAATGAAAACTGTATTTTTACAGAAATAGTGTGCATTTCTTTTGGAGTAACCCTCATAGGTATACAAGAAATAGTCGGTTCGTGACATCATCGCACAGCTGTGTAAGATAGCAGAGTGCCGCCGATGTGTGTCATGGAGGTTAAAGTGGGGAAGGGATGGCAATGTTCGTTTTATTTTAGCACCAATGTCCACAACTTGTCTAATTTCAATCCTTTTTCTGTTCTGTTAGAGTGCTTTATGTGATTTTAATTTATATGGCTTGCCTGTACATTCTAGCTTAGTAATGTGTGGATCTTGCTAAAACCACAGTAACAGATAAAGGAATTCGGTGGTTCCCTGATCACAGTGCACGACGCGCTACTGATGGTCTGTCCTCCTTTTGGTTTTAGGTTGTTTACGGAGAGTATTAAAACTTCTATTCGTAGCTCCTATGTGCAGTTGACACCAAGTGCAAGGGATATTATACACTCTTGCACAGCCCTGTAAGAGCTCAAGTTTCGCCTAAGCCCCGGGCACCAAACTACCACCCACAGTGCAGGCGCCACCTACCTCATGGACGGCCTTTGCTGTGATAACGAGGTGGTGGTCCAATGCACCGTGTAAGTGTGGACTTAACTCGACCACATTTTCTTCCAATGGCTGGCTCCACTTAGTGATCTCATACTGAAACTGATTTCTGGTTACGTATAAAATCCACAACACACTTCTAAAGTCCATGGACAACTCCATCATTACAATGACCTGAAATCTAAAACCCAAGCCGTATATTTGAGCAAATCAATCTCTACCTATCAGCACATAGGATCAGAACCCTGCTACTTTGGCGTAACCAAGCTGAAACGTTAAGGAGCTAGATTGGTGATTGGGTGGTAAGGAGCCCGATGAGATGTATGGATATAATTTAAATTAGTTTATTTGTGAATAAGACCATGCATCAAAAACAAAGAAAAGTTTTATCTCTGTTAATGTTCCAGATGGACACTTTAGAAAAGCAATTTGCATCGATTGTCTTTCCCACGCTGGTAAACACTCAGAGTACTGAAGGTACAAACCATAAAACATACACTGAAGAGCCAAAGAAACTGGTGCACCCGCCTAATATCGTATAGGGTCTCAGCGGGAACGCAGAAGTGAAGCAACACGACATGGAATGGACTCGACTAATGTCTGAAGTAGTGCTGGACGGAACTGACGCCGTAAATCCTGCGTGGCTGCCCATAAATCAGTAAGAATGGGATCGGGTGGAGGTCTCTTCTGAACAGCACGTTGCAAAACATCCCATATAGGCTCAATAATGTTCGTGTCTAGGGAGGCTGGTGGCCAGCGTAAGTGTTTAAAATATGAAGAGTATCCCTAGAGCCACTCAGTAGCAATTCTGGACATGTGGGGTGTCGCATTATCTTGCTGGAATTGCCAAAGTCCGTCGGAATGTACAATGGGCATGAATGAATGCAGATGATCAGACAGGATGATTATGTATGTGTCACCTGTCTAGATGTATCTGGGGTCACGTATCACTCCCACACTATTACAGAGCCTCCACCAGCTTTAACAATCCTCTGCTGATATGCAGGTTCCATGGATTACTGAGGGTGTCTAATACCCGTACACGTCCATCCGTTCGATACAATCTGAAACGACTTTCGTCAGACCAATCAATATTCTTCCAGCCATCAACTGACCAATGTCGGTGTTGACGGCCCCAGGCGAGGCGTAAAGCTTTGTGTAGTGCAGCTGTCATCAAGGGTTCACGAGTGAGCCCTCGGCTCTGAAAGCCCATATCGATAATGTTTCGTTGAATGGCTCGCGCGCCGACACTTGTTGATGGCCCGGCCTTGAAATCTGCAGCAATTTGCGGAAGGGTTGCACTTCTGTCACGTTGAACTATTCTCTTCAGCCCAGTCGTCGTTGGTTCTGTTCCTGGAGGATCTTTCTCCGGCCACAGCGACGTCTGAGATTTGATGATTTACCAGATTCCTGATATTCACGGTACACAAGTGAAATAGTCGTATGAGTAAATCCTCACTTCATCGATACCTCGCAGATGCTGTGTCCCATCGCTCGTGCGCCGACTACTACACCACGTTCAAACTCACTTAAATCTTGATAAACTGCCATTGTTGCAGCGTTAACCGATTTAACAATTGTACCAGACACTTGTTGTCTTATGTAGGCGTTGCCGACCCCAGATGCATATTCTTCCCATTCACATATCCCTGTATTGAATGCGTATGCCTAAACTAGTTTCTTTGTCTCTTCTGTGGACAATGCAATTGCAACTATTAGCCACCTTAGAAGGCAATAGGATAGAGAAATACAATAACTAACCAAGCGCATTCACTGCCACCAATGTATTCAAATATAACTTTAAAACAATTGCCGTTAATAATTCGGCTTAGTCGGCAATTAATATAAGCAAAGTTTTAAAAATGTGTGTGTCAGCATTCAAATTAAGCTACCAAAGTAAAGAACATCACTCTCACGTGGCCAACTACTATTCAGTTGAGTTATCTGAACTTAGAAAGCAGTTTTTGAACAGAAACCATTAGGACACAAGTCCATCCACGGGGCTATATTTCAAGATTTTAAATTCCTTACGATATCAAGGTCCATAAACAGTAAGAGGCTACCTCAACCACACGCAAAGTCCTTAAGCTTCTAAAAGTACTTCAACAAGCGCACAGAATTAAACCTGACTTTAAAATACAGGAAGTGTGTCAAACATTTAGTCTTGAGTCAGGAATACAAAAAATAAAGTATACACCAAAGAGAAATCATCGAACTGTCACTAGTGTTAAAGGCCGCAAGAATCAAAATGTAAATACCAATTAACGTCAAAGTGCAGTCGAAAGTCAAGTATCGACAATTGTGAGCTGTACATCTTGCTGTGCCACTGGCATCATGTGACTACACATGAAATGTAAACAAAAATAATATACATTACGTCGGACAAAATCTGCCCACGAGCGTACTGCACGTATATTGCCGGTAAAAAAATTAGTTCACCTTGACAGGCGAGTTTGATTTTAATCTGATGACGGCATACGCCACCTGAGGGCAGTAGACATACGGATAATGGTTTCACCGCCGTCCGCTAACAGATAACGTATAGGCATAGCAACCAGAGAGTTGTCTGCGTCTACCCTTTAATAGGGAGTACTCACAGCCAAGTGTAGCTATCGCAGCACAGACTTGTGAACACAAACTATTGTCAACTGATTATTATCAGTAGCGCTTCAGGCATGCACACCTCTAGTCCGTTTCCCACTCACGCCACAGCATTGGCTCCACTGGTGCCATGAAAGGGTTACTTGGAAGATGGAATGGGGCGCCATGGTCTTTAGTGATGTAAGCAGATTCTGACTGTATGGAAGTGGTGGTACTTTGTGAGTACAACTTAGACCTGGTGACCACTGTGTCGTAGACTGCATTTGTCGAAGACTAACTGTCCCTACCTCGGGCTTTACGGTCTGGGATGCGATAAGCTACAACTTTCGTTCACGTTTGGTGTTTCTGGAGGGGATGCTAATTACCGCACGGTATGTGCAGAATGTTGTTAGATCCATTCTTTTGCCGTTATTGCAACAGGAAGGTGATGTGTTGTCCCGACAGGATAATGCTCGCCCACTCACTGATCGTGAAACTTACTGTGCTCTGCGAGACGTGCGGCAACTTCCCTGGCCAGCACAATCTCCAAGCTCATCTCCAACTGCGCACGTGTGGGATCTGATGGGTCGAGAAGTGACATGTGCGACTCGTCAACCAACAACTGTTACAGAACTGCATACAGGTAGCGTAGGACTGGCATAACGTATCCCAGGGCAGTATTCGCCATCTGTACGATCGGCTGGATGCCAGTGCCACCGCCTGCATTGTCGTCTGTGGAGGATACACCACATACTATTAAGGATGTTTCAGGATGGGTCGGTACCTGGTACCTCACAACCGCTTGTGATATTGATCTGTAAATGTCATCATTTCAAGTGCTTCATATGTACTGTTAGAAAAATAAGGATTGGAAACCTTTGAAGTACTCGCATATGCAACGCGCCCACACAGGTCAGAACCACACAATATTACAGCCTAATGTGTCTCAACAACCGGGATGGCTGAACCTTCCAAATTTCTCCTCCCTGGCATCTTGTAGCTGAAAGCAGATGCTCACCGTAGTTTCCACGTTGTTCCAGGACGAAATGGTAATTCCCACAAGTTCCCTGTCTACCAGGCAAGGTGGCTTATTTAGGGATTCATACTACAACCCATGACGCTCCACTACTCAAGCAGTAAAGACACCTCCAACAGCATAGCCGCCCTGTTATCAGTCAACATTTCTGCCTCAGTACTCCAAGCAAACCCAACTGCCAAATACTGTCCCTCGACCATTACGTGGAGAAATTAGCAATGTGACACCCAAAAGTCGCTGTAATGCAGCGGACGCTCAACCATCCTTCCTTGGTGTAGCTCATGCGCCAGCGATTATTCTCGCAAAGCATTACACTGCTGACCACCAAGTGGGATGCCCGAGCTGCAGTTATCAGGCAATGGGCCAGACACATTGCACTAGAGTTGCAGGTATCGCTAGAGGCTCTAACACGGATGAGTTGGAATACAGTAATAATGGTATACTCAGTCAAATCGAGTATGTATCTAGGAATGAATAAGAACACAAATTCTGCTGTAGTGAATGCGAATGGCCGGCTACATTGGATTAGTTCTCAGAAACTGTAGCGCACTTACAAAGGAGATCACTCCACAGTACTACTCTAGTGTCTGGGGTGCCCGCCACATCAGGTTACAGGAATGACATCGAAGCATTTCAGAGGCATGTTGCAGGGAAGCAGACATTCCGTGATACACTATCGAGGAACTTTAGGAATTCAGTATACGCTACAAGCTGCTGAACGATTTTACTGTCTCCTGTGCTCATCCTTTCACCTCGCACAAGGAACATAAGGACAGAATACTGGAAATTAGGACTGGTACAGAGGCATCCAGGCTTTCCTCGCTTCATTTTTGACTTGAACCAGAAAAAGTGTGACTGGCACTGGTACAAAGTACCCCCTGCCATGAAGTGATTATAATGGCTTCTGAAGAATGCTTCTTGACGTAGTTTCCAGAAGTTCCAGACAGTAATTATGTCATAAACTTCAACATGCCAAGAAGTTGTCAGATTTTAGAATAGGGTCTTGCAAGAAGAAATACACTTTCTCGATATAGATACTGATCATTTATTGCAGTTGGCTGTTAATTTTTGTTGTGTTGTGTGTTTATAGATGAGAGCTGCACGCCACAATCTCTGAGGACTGCTGCTGTTGGAATGTCGACTCAGAAGTGTGTTCCAGGCAGCTCATTCATGAATGGCTGTAACCGCTGCTACTGCTCAGAGGATGGTATATCAGCTGTATGCCAGTCTCAGTCTTGTAATGGCGTCACAGGTGAGTTTCTGTCTGCAACAGTAGAATTTTGTAACGGTGTGACATGAAAAGAGTGCGCCTTCTTTGTCATCGCAGCCCTTTGGCAGCCACAGATAGACAGAGAGCTCTTCTAGACTTTTTCATGAATCACAGTATTCAGTTTATGCCTCATTGTGGTTGCAGTATGTTCTATGATATTTTTGTTTTTGTTTTGAACCAACAGTCTTATGACCTGTTCGATACAGACCTCCACGAATTCGTCTTTAGTGCCATCCTCTTCATTTCAGATTATCACTTGCCCATCATGTCCTCAGCTATTTGGTGAATGTTTCCCAGTCTCTGTTTTCCTCTACATTCCTTACCATCTACAGCTCTCTCATGTCGTATCACATGTCCTATCATCCTGTACCTACACTTTGTTTGTGGTTTCCTCGCCAAAGTTGCGATTCCTCATGCCTTGCCTGTCCACTTAACTTTCAACATACTTTCGGTTTAATCACGTTTCAAACGATTCTCTTCTGTTTCTGTTTCTTTCAGTCCATGACTGATGACCGTGCGATGTTGTACTCCGGACATGTCTTCTCAGACATTCCTTCCCAAAACTGAGGCCTGTGTTTGATACCAGGAGACTTCCCTGGGCCAGATACCCCCTCTTTGCCTACGCTGGTCTGCTTTTTATGCCCTCCTTGCTTCGTCCGTCATGGGTTATTTTACTGCCAAGGTGGCAAAATTCCTTAGCTTCGTCTACTTTGCAATTATCGATTTCCATGTTAAGCTTCTTCGTATAATCATTTCTACGACTTCTCATTATTTTCACCTTTCTTCGGTTTACTCTCAATCCATATTCTGTACTCATTAGTATGTTCATTCCGTTAAAAAAATCTTGTAATTCTTCATCTTCACTGAGAATAGCTATGTCATAAGCGAATGTTATCATTGACATCCTTTCACACTTATTTTTAATTCCGCTCTTGAACTTGTCTTTGCTTCTTCTACTTATAGATTGAACACTAGGGCGAAAAACTGCATCCCCGGCTTACCTCCTTTTTAATCCAAGCATATCGATCTTAGCTGTCGACTCTTACTTTTCCCTCTTGCTCCTTGTACATACTGTATATTACTTGTCTTTCCCTACAGCTTACTCCTATTTTTATTAGAACTTCAAACATTTTGCACCATGTACATAATCGAACGCTGTTTCCACGTCAAGAAATCCCATGAGCGTCACTTGCTTCTCCTTCAGTCTTACCACCAGTAACAAGCTCCACGTCAGGATTGCCTCTCTAGCGCCTTCATGTTTCGTAAAACCACACTGATTGTCATCCAGTAAATCCTCAGCTTTCTTTTCCATTGTTCTGTATATTAAGTCGTTAAACTGGTTGTCGCACACTTACCTGCCCTTACTATCTTCCAAATTGTGTTCATGATACTTTTCCGAAAGTCTCATGGTGTGTCGCCAGTTTCACAGATTCTACACAAGAGTTTGAGCACTCGTTTGGTTGCCACTTCCACTATGATTTTAGCAGTTCAGTATTGTTTATCGGTTCCGCCTCATTTGATGTCAAGTCTTCGAAAGCGCTTTTAAATTCTGACTTTGATATCTATTTCATATCGACTCCAGCTATCACGTCATCAGACAATTGCAACCCTTCACACAGACCCTCGGTGTACCCTGTCCACTAATCTGCCTTCCCTGCACATTCTATTTATTTCATTACTGTTTTATGTAGCCGTATTCCTTTCTTTCCTTGGCGATACTTGTACTTCGTTGTTTCATCGATCCTGTAGATTTATTTCTTCTGTTAACCAATGTTTACTTGCAGTTATCTCCCTAATACCTTGTCTTTCCATCATCTGTGATTGCAGTTTTTAGAGGTGTCAATTTCACTTCAGCTAAACTGCCTACTGAGATACTTTCTATACGGTATCCAGGTTTTTAGTAAGCGTCAAATGCGTCTCAACAGTATTTCAGTATCCAACTTCCTTCCTCACTGATTCTTTCATACGATTCTCTTTAACTTCAGTCTATTCTTCATCATTACGAAATCGTGATCTGTGTTTGTATCTGCTCCAGGTTACGCCCAACACTCTATTATCTATTTTCAGAATCTCTGTCTGACCATGATGTTATCCATCTGGAATCTTTCCGCTTCTCCCGGCCTTTTCCTAGCGAACCTCAACCTTTTTTGATTCCGAACACAATATTCGCTATTATTAGCTGAAATTTGAGACAGAACTCAATTATGGTGATTGTTATTTCGGACGCGCCCAAATGGCGCATTGGTTAACGTAACTGCCGAGTATGCAGGTGATCCCATGTTCGAGTTCCAGTCTGGCATACCATTTCACTCGCAGCCGCTGACTCCACCTCAAGTCCCAATGCAGCTGATGCTTTTGGTTGGTTCCTTCCCTTTTCGTTCCTCCTCCCCCCTCCCCCCCTCCCCCCGCAAACACACCAACACTTTCAATTTACTTAAAAACAACTGAGTTAGTCTTCCTCCTCTCTCATTCGTAATGCCAAGCCCTTGTTCTCCCGTAACCCTATCTTTTACCCTTTTCCATGCAACCTCTTTTTAACCCCTCTTCGTTAGTAGACTTTCATCTCTGTTTACGTACTGAATTACCTGTTAAATATCTTAGTACTTTCACTGCATCTTCACCTTCTGCTTGTGTGTTGGCATGTATACCTGAACTATTCGTGTCGGCGTTGCTTTTCTGTTGATTTTTCTGAGAACAGTCCTATCACTGAACTCAAAGTAGCTCACTCTCTGCCAGATCCAGAAGTCGTCTTCTTTCCATTTCTCTTCAGTACACCCACTAAATCTATATTTAGTCTCAGAATCGCCGCTTTACAGGTTTTATAGCTTCCCTACCACGTCAAAAGTTCTGACATTGCTCTTACCGATTGTTAGATTGTTACCCTTTCGTTGATTATTCAAAATGTTTCTGACGGTCACAATATTTTCTGCAGTTTCTTCCGGGAAATCCAAATAGGGGACTAATCCGATACTTTGGCGAGTGTAGAGATCATAGCGACAATTTTCCAATTACGGGCTAGGTATCCCGTGGATACTCTTTATGTGGCGCAGTTCTACTGAGATTTTACAGAGCACTGACTTTATCCCGCTTGGACTACGGATTTGTTGCCTACGGGTCGGCAGTACCATCTGTACTGAGCCTGCTGGACCCTGTTCACCACATTGGCGAGCGGTTGGCCTTTGGAGCCTTCCATAGGAGCCCTGTTGACAGCCTCCTGGTGGAAGCCGGTGTCCCACTGCTGTGGTTTAGGGGACAGCATTTTCTGCCAAGTTACGCAGTTACCGTCTGTCAGATGCCTACCCGCTCATGTCACTCAACACTCTTCTATAACCAGCAGTTCGGACTGTTTGCTCATCGCTCATAACTGGGAAGAACAGCTGGCATCCGACTCGATTTTCTACTGGAGAACCTCCAACAGCTTCCGTTAGTCTGCGTTTCTGCAGCTTCCTCTCGACATCCCCTATGAGCAGTACCATGTCCTGTAATAGGGCTGGACCTCTTTTATGGTCCCAAGAAGGATGCTGATCCCACCCTACTTCGACACCTGTTCCTTTCAATCCTCCACGATTATTGTAATTCGATATGCATCTACGCGGATGGATCGGAAGTCAATGACAGGGTCGGTTACACTTTTGCACATGGAAGGGGACACGAGGAGCACTCCCTGCTCAGTGCCTGTGGTGAGTGCACTGCAGAGGTGGTTACCATCTCTCTGGCTTTGCGTTACATCAAATCCCAGGCCACGACGAACTTTCTGATCTGTAGTGATTCCACGAGTTGCTTAAAAGGCATAACCCTACGCTACCCCAAAAATATTTTGATCACGAACATCCAGGACCTACTGGCTGACACTAACGCCCTGGACGCTAAGCCACATAGGCACTCCAGGAAATGAACTCGCCTATCGTCCACCCAAGCAACCAGAGTCCCCTCTTCCCCTCTCACCTTATGCTTTTAGCCCTCCATGGGCAAGATGCTGCTTGGTTTCTCGTTTGCTTCACATTTTGTGAATCAACCACTGTCACCCCCTTTTAAAATCTTTGACTTTCTTCTATAGTTTGAGCAACACAGTCCCCTTCTTTCGCATTTTGCGTATTGACTTATTTCTCTCAAGATAAGGATGGACTGAGGACCTCCTTGTTTAGTCCCTTAAACACATAATCATCATCGTCATCATCACAAAGAACTGAAGCTTTTGTTCATCTGCATCTACAACATTGTTCTGCAATTCACAATTAAGTGCCTGGCGCAGTTCATCGAACGATCTGCAAGCTATTTCTCTATCGTTCCACTCTGGAACAGCTCAGGGGAAAAACGGACGCTTGAATCTTCCTGTCCGAGCTCTGTTTTCTCTTATTTTATTATGATGGTTATTCCTCCTTATGTAGGCGGGAACAACAAATATTTTCACACTTTCAATAGAAATAAGATTGAAATTCGATCATAAGATGGTGCCACAACGAAAAACACCTTTGTTTTAAGGGTTGTCAACCCAATTCACACATCATAAGATCTTGCTGCAACGAAAAACACTTTTGTTTTAATGGTTGCACCCCAATTCACGTATCATGCACGTGGCACTCTCTCCTCTCTTTCGCTATAGTACAAAACGAGCTGTTCTTCCTTGAATTTTCATTTACTCAGTGTTCTACCAATAGATCATAGTCTTTGGTTTTCTTTACCCATAACATTATCTACGTGATCGTTCCGTATTCATTTCAATCGCGATGTAAATGCAAACTTTTATGTTCTGATGGTTGATATTTTTGTTCGACATTTAGACGGCTATTCCGAAAGGACGAACAAATTTCAATCATTTATTGCTTCCAGAGTACTAAAGACGGAAACACAATTCCAACGTTCCTGGAAAGAAAGTTTCTATTTTTTATGCATTCAATGTGAGCACTATGTGTTACACGACAAACATCAAAACTGTGGATTATTTACTGCCACACACGAAGTAGCTGGTCTGTCGTTATCGAATTCACAATTTCAACCATGCGGTGTCTCAGATTTCAAGTATGTCAGGCACAGGGGGGATGAAAACGCGGTATTTGACGTAACCACACAGGCAAGTGTCAAGATGTGAGGTCTGGAGACCTCGGAGGTCACCGGCGATGAAGTCCATCTTCTGCGCCTTCTATTCCAATCCAGCGTCCTGGATGGTGTCATTTGAGGTACGTCGGACGTGCTTACAGAATTTCCCAGGTCTCTAGAGATCATACCCTATGACTTTTATCTGTGAGGTTCCGTTTCTGTCTCCAGTATGCCTGACACTCTTGAAAGTGTGTGGCATCGCATTACTGAAGCTGTGTATTCCACAACGAGAGACCAGCTGCTTCGCGTGTGGAAGGAAATGAGTCGCTGTTTCGATATTTGTCGTGTAACACACGGTGCTCCCATTGAATGCATAAAAGTTTGAACTTTTCTCTTTCCATGAACGTTGAAAATGGATTTCTATCTTATGCAGTTTGGAGGCAATAAATGTTTGAAATGTATTCCTTCCTTTTGAATACTTCTGTATTTCAGTGCTGAAAATTGAATGTATAGTACAATTTGGCAGCTGTTTCAATGCCTAGGTAGATACTACGTATAATATTAACTTTTTTTTAGCAAGATGAGTCGTTTTGGGGACATTTAGTAGTATTAAGTTCAAACATATACCCTGTAAACTGGAACAGCTGGTTACTGCTCTAATATGTATGTAGAAATTGTGTTTAATTATTGTATTATTCTAACACGTTTTACATCAGTCTATTGTCTGATTGCCCGATTACTTCAAATTTCGAGCATCTTCAGATCCGTTAAAAGAAATAAAAGACATGCTACGTTTCATCTAACATAATTAGTCTGAAACACACATGTGATAAATAAGTTTATATACACGATGCTACTGTAACTGTACAGCAACGTGCCGGTTTTTGTGACGAGCACAGCATCCATACGTTGATAATGTGCATACATTAAAAGCCCAGGAATTATAAAAGATTGTGAGCAAGTATGTTAAGAGGTGTCCTCCTCTGCATGTGGTACATCAAGATGACGAAAAGAAACTAAGAAAGCTAATCACGTTTTGGGTAGCGACATTTCCCGTTGATTAACAATTTTGTACAAATAAAAGTCACTGTTTTCAAACAAAATATTCATAATATTAGTTGGTGAATGACGCAAACAGCCACGAATACTTTTTAAATGATTTATTTTAGTATCATAGCCGGTTTCGGCCTACCACGCTCATCTTCAGATCGCTAATATTTTTCGTTAACAAATGTTTGCATCAACGGCATGTCGTTTGCTCCAACCTGCACAAGAATATTTGAGTATAAGTGCCGCTTTATCAGCTGTTTCATTAATAACACTATGCTAAAGTTCTAGAATTTTTTATATGTGATGCAAAATACACTCCTGCAATTGAAATAAGAACACCGTGAATTCATTGTCCCAGGAAAGGGAAACTTTATTGACACATTCCTGGGGTCAGATACATCACATGATAACACTGACAGAACTACAGGCACATAGACACAGGCAACAGAGCATGCACAATGTCGGCACTAGAACAGTGTATATCCACCTTTCGCAGCAATGCAGGCTGCTATTCTCCCATGGAGACGATCGTAGAGATGCTGGATGTAGTCCTGTGGAACGGCTTGCCATGCCATTTCCACCTGGCGACTCAGTTGGACCAGCGTTCGTGCTGGACGTGCAGACCGCGTGAGACGACGCTTCATCCAGTCCCAAACATGCTCAATGGGAGACAGATCCAGAAATCTTGCTGGCCAGGGTAGTTGGCTTACACCTTCTAGAGCACGTTGGGTGGCACGGGATACATGCGGACGTGCATTGTCCTGTAGGAACAGCAAGTTCCCTTGCCGGTCTAGGAATGGTAGAACGATGGATTCGATGACGGTTTGGATGTACCGTGCACTATTCAGTGTCCCCTCGACGGTCACCAGAGGTGTACGGCCAGTGTAGGAGATCGCTCCCCACACCATGATGCCGGGTGTTGGCCCTGTGTGCCTCGGTCGTATGCAGTCCTGATTGTGGCGCTCACCTGCACGGCGCCAAACAAGCGTACGATCATCATTGGCACCAAGGCAGAAGCGACTCTCATCGCTGAAGACGACACGTCTCCATTCGTCCCTCCATTCACGCCTGTCGCGACACCACTGGAGGCGGGCTGCACGATGTTGGGGCGTGAGCGGAAGATGGCCTAACGGTGTGCGGGACCGTAGCCCAGCTTCATGGAGAGGGTTGCGAATGGTCCTCGCCGATACCCCAGGATCAACAGTGTCCCTAATTTGCTGGGAAGTGGCGGTGCGGTCCCCTACGGCACTGCGTAGGATCCTACGGTCTTGGCGTGCATCCGTGCGTCGCTGCGGTCCGGTCCCAGGGCACGTGCACCTTCCGTCGACCACTGGCGACAACATCGATGTACTGTAGAGACCTCACGCCCCACGTGTTGAGCAATTCGGCGGTACGTCCACCCGGCCTCCCGCATGCCCACTATACGCCCTCGCTCAAAGTCCGTCAACTGCACATACGGTTCACGTCCACGCTGTCGCGGCATGCTACCAGTGTTAAAGACTGCGATGGAGCTCCGTATGCCACGGCAAACTGGCTGACACTGACGGCGGCGGTGCACAAATGCTGCGCAGCTAGCGCCATTCGACGGCCAACACCGCGGTTCCTGGTGTGTCCGCTGTGCCGTGCGTGTGATCATTGCTTGTACAGCCCTCTCGCAGTGTCCGGAGCAAGTATGGTGGGTCT
Source organism: Schistocerca gregaria (assembly GCF_023897955.1). NCBI lineage: Eukaryota > Metazoa > Arthropoda > Insecta > Orthoptera > Acrididae > Schistocerca > Schistocerca gregaria. The sequence goes on from NC_064927.1 coordinate 428,748,138, forward strand.
GACACACCGGTGTCAACGTGTTCTTTTTTCCATTTCCAGGAGTGTAGTTATGTTCAATTACATAGTTTCCAGTAGACGGCGATTTGTTTTGTTGTGGTCCATGTGGTTTTCTAGCTCAATGAATATGTTCTTAAATTCCACACAGTTCACACATTGTAAATAAATTACTATGGAACACTTTATAACATTCTTAAAATGAGTGTTTAACATCGCACATGTGTCATACAGTTGATGTTTTTGTTTACAATACAAAGACCATTTAACAAAGATACAAAGATGTCATTATTTAAATAGTAGCCAAGGATGTAAAACAGAAAAAAAATGACGTGTGGGAAGTGCAACATGTAACACGTTAAGAACAGAAAATGGTTTGCACCACAAACGTAAACTTATTATTAAAAGACTGTAGGTTAAATTATTTTTAGTAGGATTTTCTTTATACTGTCAGTGGAAGTTATTGACGTTATACTTCAAAGCCAACCGACTGCGTACTGTAAAGGAGACATAAGGGTGTTACAAAAAGATACGGCCAAGCTTTCAGGAAACATTCCTCACACACAAATAAAGAAAAGATGTTATGTGGACATGTGTCCAGAAAAGCTTAATTTCCATGTTAGAGCTCACATTAGTTTCGTCAGTATGTACTGTACTTCCTCGATTCACCGCCAGTTGGCTCACTTGAAGGAAGGTAATGTTGACTTCGGTGCTTGTGTTGACATGCGACTCATTGCTCTACAGTACTAGCATCAAGCACATCAATACGTAGCATCAACAGGTTAGTGTTCATCACCTGGTTTTGCAGTCAGTGCAATGTTTACAAATACGGAGTTGGCAGTTTCCCATTTGATGTATGGATTAGCACAGGGCAATAGCCGTGGCGCGGTTCTTTTGTATCGAGACAGATATCCAGAAGGAAGGTGTCCCGACAGAAAGACGTTCGAAGCAATTGACCGGCGTCTTAGGGAGCACGCAACATGCCAGCCTATGACTCGCGACTAGGGAAGACCTAGAACTACAGGGACACTTGAAATGGACGAGGCAGTTCTTCGTGCAGTTGACGATAACCCTAATGTCAGAATCAGAGAAGTTGCTCCTGTACAAGGTAACGTTGACCATGTCACTGCATGAAGAGTGCTAAGGGAGAACCAGTTGATTCCATACCATGTACAGCGTGTGCAGGCACTATCAGCAGCTGATTGGCCTCCACGGATACACTTCTGCGAATGGTTCATCCAACAATGTGTCAATCCTCATTTCAGTGCAGATGTTATCTTTAAGGATGAGGCTTCATTCCAACGTGATCAAATTGTAAATTTTCACAATCAAGATGTGCGGCTGACGAGAATCCGCACGCAATTGTGCAATCACGTCATCAACACAGATTTTCTGTGAACGTTTGGGCAGGCATTGTTGGTGATGTCTTTATTGGGCCCCATGTTCTTCCACCTACGCTCAGTGGAGCACGTTATCATGATTTCATACGGGATACTCTACCTGTGCTGCTAGAACATATGCCTTTGCAAGTACGACACAACATGTGGTCATGCACGATGGAGCTCCTGCACATTTCAGTCGAAGTGTTCGTACGCTTCTCAACAACAGATTCGGTGACCGATGGATTGGTAGAGGCGGACCAATTCCATGGCCTCCACGATCTCCTGACCTCACCCTCTTGACTTTCATTTATGGGGGCATTTGAAAGCTCTTGCCTAGGCAACCCCGGTACCAAATATAGAGACTCTTCGTGCTCGTATTGTGGACGGCTGTGATACAATACGCCATTCTCCAGGGCAGCATCAGCGCATCAGGGATTCCTTGCGACGGAGGGTGGATGCATGTATCCTCGCTAACGGAGGACATTTTGAACATTTCCTGCAACAAAGTGTTTGAATTCACTCTGGTACGTTCTGTTGCTGTGCGTTTCCATTCCATGATTAATGTGATTTGATTAGAAGTAATAAAATGAACTCTAACATGGAAAGTAAGCGTTTTCGGACAGATGTCCACATACCATATTCTCTTTCTTTGTGTGTGAGGAATGTTTCCTGAAAGTTTGGCCGTACCTTTTTGTAACGCCCTGTATATATACAGATATTCACAGTGTCATTTGGGAAGATTGTTGCTGTTAGTGTTCTGGGCAATTTGTGAATCGACGAAAATATCTTTTATGAACTGATCTGTATGATACGACAGGGATAGTGAGTGCTCAGCAAATGCCACCTTCACTCTTATTTCGGCAGCTTTGATGTCCTATCAGAGCTTAAGACGATGAAAACCCTGATTTTTTATTACTTCGTGACACTCGACTACTGTCGCCCTGCAATTAGCACGGTAACTGTCCTTGATATCAGCAGGTAACGTCCCTTTAAACTGTTCTTCCTCTTATCGCACTTCTCGAAATTTCTGTTTTCTGCTTTGACTGTCGTGATTTTGTAACTCTCTTTTTCGGTGCTGAAACCATAATAATAATGAAAGTAAAAATACTAATACTGTAGCTACACACCCCACAAAAAGAAACTTTAGAAGCTTATGTTACCGCTAAAAGAAACGAACTTACATATGAAAGCTGTTTATCGTTTCAGAATTGATCGTGGCCCTTTGGTTCTCAGTTGAATGGAAGGACTGAATCACAGACTTAGAAAGTTCTGTGGCAGGTTAGGCAGTGACTTCCTGGACTTGCGCCATGGGGTTGTGAATTCTATGGTCGACCCAAATGAGTCAGTTGCGCAATATACATCAGAGGCTGCAGATTGCACACAAGGCTTTTATAGATTAGGGGACTCCCCATTAAATTCAGTCAATGCTAACTGTAGGAAACCCAGAAGTATCAGTGTAAGATCAGAAAAAACGCATTTCACACGTGAGAATATTAAAATCCTAATGTTAACTGCCGTAGCATTCGCAATAAAGTGCCAGAGTTTGAAGCGCTCATGGAAAGCAATGTAGCTCACGCAATATTAGATACAGAAAGTTAGTTGAAATCTTAAATTGACAGCAATGAGAAATTTGGCTAACTTGAAATGTGTATCAAAAGGATACGCAAATGGGAAATGTGTGTTGCGTATTTGCCGCAACAGACAAGGAACTCAAATCTACAGAGGAAGAAAGCAGCATGTGAGATTCTTCGGGCAAGATTCAATATCCTGGTTGGGCATAAAATTATAACTGGATCCCCCTGTCACCCACCAGACCCTTTTCCTGATGCTACCGAAACCTTTACAGAAAACCTCACTTGACTTGTACAGAAATTCACCAATCATACTGTAATCAACGGTAGATACTTTAATTATCCCATAATTAAGTGGGAAAATCACGGTTTTGTTAGTGGCGTGAGTGATAAGACACCCTGTGAAACTACAAGCCTAGAACATAGAGTTAGGAACCCCACTCATTATGGAAGTATATTAGATTCACTAGCAACAAATACACCTCTTGGAGGATGTTCGCATTGAAACTAGTATCAGTAACCATGACGCGGTTGTGGTAACAATGATTACCAAAGTATAAAGGACAATTAAAACAAGCAGAAACGCATATATGTTTAGTAAACTAGATAAAAAAGTAGTAGTCTTAGATTTCAAGGAGGAACTCGAAACTTTCAGCACAGGGCAGGAGCTGTAGAGGAACTATGGTTCAAGCTTAAAAGATTAGTTGACCATGCACAGGACAGATATATACCCAGTGGAACAGGTCATAATGGGAGGTAACCTCCACGGTATAAAATCACTGTAAAGAACCGTATAAAGAAACAGAGATTGCTGCACAATAGATGCAAAACAAAGCATAGGGCTATTGTTAGAGAGGTGTTGAATGAAACGCGTTTGGCTGCCAAGAGAGCACTGCATGATACCTTCAGACACTACAGTGACAGAATATCTTCAAATAATATTTTACAAAACCCAAAGAAATTCTGATCACATGTAAAGACTATTAGTAACACCAAAGTTAGCGCCCAGTACCTAGCCAATGATACAAGAACTGAAATTGAAGGTAGCAAAGCAAGAACTGAAATCCTTAACTCCGTTTCCAAATGTTCCTTTACAAAGGAAAACCCAATATAATGGCCGAAATTTAATCCTAATACCACTGAAAAAGTGAATAAAATAAGTGTTAGTGTCAGTGGTGTTGAGATGCAGCTAAAATCGTTAAAACCGAACAAAGCTCCTGGGCCCTACGGAATTCCTGTCATGTTCTATACTGAATTTGCATCTGAGCTAGCCCCATTTTTAACTATAATCTCTCGAACAAAAAACCGTACACAGATCATGGAAAAAATCACAGGTAACACTTGTATACGAGAAGGATAGTAGAAGATATCCACAAAACTACCGTCCAATATCCCTAACATCGATTTGTTGTAGAATCTTATAACATATTATCAGCTCAAACATGATGAGGTATGTTGAACAGAATAACCTCATGGCCAACCAGCATGACTTTTGAAAACACGGGTCATGTGGAACCCAGCTTGCACTTTTCTCACATGACGTACTCAAAGCTTTGAAGCAAGGCAACTAGGGAGATACAATATTTCTTGATTTCCGGAAAGAATTTGACCCAGTACCTCACCTAAGCTTACTGTCAAAAGTACTATCATACGGGGTATCATGTGAGATTTGTGACTGTGTCGAGGACTTTTTGGTAAGGAGGATACAGCATGTTATCACATATCGGCACTCATCATCAGATGTAGAAGTAACGTCAGGTATGCCCAGACAAGTGTGTTGGGGCCTATTGTGTTCTTGTTGTATATTAATGACCTTGCACACAGTATTAATAATAACAGGAGACTTTTTGCACGTGATGCGATTGCCTATAATGAAGTACTATCTGAAAGACGCTGCATAAATATTCAGTCAATAAGCTTCGAATGTGGTGGAAACACTGGCTACTTACCTTTAACGTTTAGAAATGTAAAATTGTGCATTTCACAAAACGAAAAATGTATGACTATAATATCAACGAGTCACTGTTGGAAACGGCCAACTCGTACAAAAACCTGGGTGTCACACTTTGTAAAGATGTGAAATGGAATGATCACGTAGGCACATTCGTGGGTAAAGCACGTCCTATCTTCGCTTTATCTGTAGAATACTGAGGACGTGCAATCAATCTAAAAAGATGATTGTTTAAAACCACTCATGTGGCTGCTTTTAGAATACCGTTCACGTAGGCGGGACCCGTACCTAACAGGACTAACAGCGGATTTTGATCGTATACAGAAATGGCCAGCACGAATGGTCACAGGTTTCTTTGATCCGTGGGAAAGTATCACAGACATACTGAAGCAACTGAATTGGAATACTCTTGAAGATGACGTAAACTATCGCGACGAAGTCTATTGACAAAGTTTCAAGAACCAGCTTGAAACGATAACTCAAAAAATACATTACAAACTCCTGCGTATTGATCACGTAGGAATCGTCAGGATAACATTACAATAATTACTGCGTGCACCGGTGCAAACAGTCATTCTCCCCGCCCACCATACATGACCTGAACGTAAAGAAACCACTAATGACTGGTACAATAGACGGGTCGTCTGCTATGCACCTCACGGTGGTTTGCAGGGTGTAGATGTAGATTTCCGAATCAGTGCTTAAGAGGGCCTCCAGTATTTTTGGGGCCCCAAACTGACTTCTGTGGTTCATTTAATAATGCTTTCTTTAACTTTTGTTGACTCGTCAACTAGAAGTGAACAGAAACGTGAATGCAAATATTTTGTTCCCTTTCTTGTTTAATGTTAAAGAGAGCGGCTAACATCGAGGGCAGCGTACACCACATGGATCCCACCAGTGCTGTTTGTGTACAAGCAGTGGCTGGTACGCCAATTTGCGTCTAGGAAGGCGCTTCCTCCTTCTTTGTGTATCCTTCGAATTGTATCCAGAATGAGATTTTCACTCTGCAGGAGAGTGTGCGCTCATATGAAACATCGTGGCAGATTAAAACTGTGTGCCCGACCGAGACTCGAACTTGGGACCGTTGCCTTTCGCGGGCAATATCCTTTCTTTCAGGAGTGCTAGTTCTGCAAGGTCCGCAGAAGAGCTTCTGTAAAGTTTGGAAGGTAGGAGACGAGATACTGGCAAAAGTACAGCTGTGGGTACCGGGCGTGAGTCGTGCTTCGGTAGCTCAGATGGTAGAGCTCTTGCCCGCGAAAGGCAAAGGTCCCGAGTTCGAGTCTCGGTCGGGCACACAGTTTTAATCTGCCAGGAAGCTTCGAATTGTAGTTCACAAGAATAGGCAGTCCTACAAACAATCGAATAAGTTTCATTGTTTGTTGATGAGCGACGCAGTATTACAATGGTGAAAGTAAACTGCTAATAGAAAGTGATTCGGCCTTACAATTGTGTACGTCAGTTGTCTGTTTAATGCGGTTTATTTTATTTTAGATTAATCTGTGCATGCACAAATGTAAAACTTATAGCTGGTTTTTCTTATATGAGCTGCTCTTAAATGTTCAAGTTAACTTAAAACCACAACGTCTATAAATAAGACATACGTAAGTGGTATTCAAAAGAGAAAAATGAAAAGGGTGTGGATATGAAGAAGTTAAAACGACCCAAAGACAGTTACAACCTTCGTGCGTGGCCGAGCGGCTCTAGGCGCTACAGTCTGGAACCGCGCGACCGCTACGGTCGAAGATTCGAATCCTGCTTCGGGCATGGATGTGTGTGATGTCCTTAGGTCAGTTAGGTTTAAGTAGTTCTAAGTTCTAGGGGACTGATGACCTCAGAAGTGAAGTCCCATAGTGCTCAGAGCCATTTGAACCATTTCTGAACATTCGAGCAACCAACTATACGCCCAGAACGGATGTGTATTAAAATTAGTAACGAAACTGCAACCAGAGAAAAGTATGACGAGTTAGCACAGTACCAAAAACGAAATTGGGGAAGATTGTGATAATTAGTGAAATGAGACTGCTTCTACGTCGTAAAGAAAATGTTATTAATTAACTTGCTTGCTCAGATAAGACAGATACTCCATTAACAAACTTTCGTTTGAATTTTTTGCCTAGATGCATACATTGTAACAGTTTTTACCTGCCTAATACAAACAAACTGAAAAAAAAATTGACTATAGATGAGTATGTTATCTTTGTGACTGCTGTAAGGAGAGAACGGGTTAGGTACACGAGCAGTTGGCGGTCGGAAGAGAGAGGTAGTGGCAATGAGAAGAGACAGCACTAGTGGAAATGAATATATGACGTAGTAGCAGTAAGAGATAACAAGAGGGAGACAGTTTCAATGAGAGGGGACTGTAGTTGTAAGACAGAATGGAGGAGACTGTCGCTGTGACACATGAGACAGTGGCAGAAAGACACACATAGATGATGACAATGAGTTGCGCTAAATGAGTGAGTCAGAAAGGAAAAGTAGTAGAGGATGGGTGTGAGCGACGTACAATATTGGACTGACGGGTGAGAGCGAGCTACAAAAGGGAGTTAGTGGTGAGTTGTATGTTACAAAGAGCGCGAATATGTTCGCACCCTAAAGTTTTTGGAAGAAACTTTAGAGTTTAGAAGGTAGAGTGAAACAGTTGGTACTGGGATTTTCAGTTAGAGTCTATTAAACAGTAACATATTCGGATTTTTTGTACTCTGATCGGAGCATTTTTCCACTGTTAAGAACAGTAACCTGGCTCGAAATCCGTCGTTTTATTTCCGCAGATCTCGACTACAGCTGTTACATAGTCATCATCAGTGCTAAAAATTCCGAAACAGGAGAATCAGGAACAAATATAAGACAGATAATAATGAATCGTAAGTGCAAACATAATCACCATGCAGTTACCTACCTTGTTCGAATTCGGTTTTATTTAGTTTGTTACTGTTTCCACCATTTTAAGGACTGCCATAAGTCACTATGGAACACATATAACACTAACTGAAATTGTTACGCTGTTGATCTATAGTGCACTACAAGAAGTGTTCCACTGTTTAAAGTATTGCTGGCGTATCCATGAATTATTTGGTTTTTTAAGCCGGTACAGTATACCTTTTATGGATGCTCTTTTAACTTACTATATTACTTTCGGTCTTTGTTTGGTTCTGGGCACTCTGTATCAAAAAAACTGCACTAGACGTGGTTACCTTCTCCCCTTGCTAGTTTCGTGGCTTGCATTATTTCAGTGAGGGGGCTCGTTTAAACAAAACCACGTCCTCATTGAATCCCCGTTTGTCTGAACATATTTTATTTCCCATAACTCTTATATAATCCTTTACTTGCTCATTTTTATGTGTGCAGCATGCCACGTTTTACTGTACTGCTTCCATTCCTTTATTTTACTTATTTATTTCATTTTTATGCGTCACTCGCTAGCTTCATACTTTAAGATATTGTAATACTGCTTTCTTCCACATGACTAAACTGTAAGACCAGAGGTGGCTTTAAGTAATTTTACGATATCTATTATTTTAGGTTATGCCGAGAGAGTGCACATCATGTTTTATTGTACTATTTTCATTCCTTTTATATTTTAATTATTTTGGAACATTACTTTAATATTGTACTTTTGATTGTTGTATGTAATCGTAAATGGATCATCTTCCAATAGTCTTTAATGGAAAAATATATTATTATCTTGTACTAACTGTTACTGAGCGTGCTATATCTGTGGCTCTACGCGTGCGATTTGTATTGTATAACTTCACTATTGTTTATCTATTCGCCGGTGCCTCAACGTAGGACACCCCACACCTCTGATGTCACATTTTCTTCCTCGTTCAACCATGTAAGCAACAGTTTCAGTCCACGTTAGACCCCTGTATGTTCTGCACCAACCAATATTGCTTACTACCTGACACTTTGGACTAATGTCACCTGTTGCTACATGTTACGTAACTGTGTGATGCTTAAATTTACACATACGATTCGGTATTAAGTATCTTACATTTGTTCCTGAGTCTCCTGTTTTGTAAGTTTTAGAGCTGAAGATGACTATCTAACAGATGAAATCTAGGTCTGCCGTAAGAAGATGGCGGATTTCGCGATCGATAGCTGTTATTTTCTGCAAAAATTCAAATTTTCAAATGTGTGTGTTCTTAAGGGACCAAACTGCTTAGGTCATCGGTCCCTAGATTTACACACTACTTAAACTAACTTATGCTAAGAACAACTCACACACCCATGCCCGAGGGAGGACTCGAACCTCCGGTGGCAGGCGCCGCGCAGTCCGTGACATGACGCCTCAAACCGCGCGGCCACTCCCCGTGGCCCTATTTTCTGCACTTTTCAACATTTTTTACATTTTAAGAGGCACCTATGCTTACAGTACCCAATGGATAATTATTCCTCTTAATAACTCTAAAAAGTCTGAACTCGTATAACTTATCGCTTTGTCGGCCGAAGTGGTCGTGCGGTTCTAGGCGCTGCAGTCTGGAACCGCGAGACCACTACGGTCGCAGGTTCGAATCCTGCCTCGGGCATGAATGTGTGTGATGTCCTTAGGTTAGTTAGGTTTAACTAGTTCTACGTTCTAGGGGACTAATGGCCTCAGAAGTTGACTCCCATAGTGCTCAGAACCATTTGAACCATTTTTGAACTTATCGCTTTAATTTGTTTCCTAACTGCGTATATTATTTTAAATCTTTCTCTGCTAATGAGCTGATTTGCAACATTGTAGATCATCACCGTTGTAGATCATCCTCGCCATAATAATAGAGAAGAAAAATAGAAATATACATATTTATTTTGGCAGTGTGTGTTTTTTTAGGGTCGAAATTACAGTTGCAGTCGAGCGTTATATCTGGCGGTGAAGGTGGAGCCGGAGGTGTAAATGGAACAGAAGAACAACCGTTCTTTCTAAACGACACCCATATATGCATGTATTTTGTTGATGAAAAGGTGTGTCTCAGTCTGGATGTCATACTTCCTGCCCCAGGTGAGTTGACTACTTAGAACAAAATCACATTCCTTTCCTGCAAGTTAAATGTTAACTGTAAGCAGTTTCTCAGTTACAAGCATCCAGCGATGTATACCTGGTATGATCCGTATAACAGGTGAAGGCGGAGGTGGAAATCCAATAACTATCCCGCTTGACAGTCCAACCTTGCCAGGGAAGGCGGACTTCGAAAACGAGACCCACGCCTGCTTTTTTTACGATTCGATAATTCTGTGTTTCGATCTGGAAGAGAGTGGTGAGTTGACTACGCACAACAGAGTCATATCCTGTTGTTATAAGTTAAATGTTAGCTGTAAGTAATTTCTCAATTGGACAGCCTTCCTTGACGAATTCATTATGTGATCACTATCTCACGCCTCTGCACATTGTTCCTTCAGAACCTGTACAGCCTGTCATTATAAAGTACATTCAGTGACGTAAGGCGAGTGAAAGTACTTGTTGGAGACGGAGAAATGTGTGAGAAAATAAGTACGTCAGTGCTCTACACACTCCTGGTACTTTAAATACGGCATATTGGTTATAACTGACGATGAGTAATTTCCAGTGTGCCCCACTGGAGTGTAATAAGACCGGTACCGCTCATGTTGCGTATTAACGCCTTGGCCGACAGTATTAATTGCAACCCAACCTTTTGACTGACAGTGCAGACATCTACGAGAAATCAACATCTGTTATTGTCTGCAGTAATGTGCACTCAGATCTGAACAAATTTATTAGCTTGGTGCCAAGATTGACGATGAACTTTTAACGTAAAGAAAGCAAAGTTCACGAAACGAAAAAAACAAGCGTTTTGTCCTTTAATGTTTGGAATAATGAGTCTGAAATAAAATCAAGCAGGTTAAACAAACATTTTGGAGTGTCCATTTGTAGAGTTTAGAGGTAGACCAGATGTCGTCAGTTGGAAGTGAAATAAGTGGCAGCAGGCTTTGTTTGGTTTGTGCAATACTAAAACACAACAGCTCATCTACAAAGGAAATTGCATAGAAACAACATAAATGTGTTTAACATTGAATAACAAGTACACTGTTTTTGTTCTTCAGACTAGTTCTCGGCTTGTTGGGCTATCTTAAGGAAACAACATACTAGCTTCTCGAAGGGACACTATTTCTTAGGTAACCAAACATTATACAAGAAGCTGCAAATTACTTACGTAGAGTTTTGTGCATCAAATTTGTTTCTTAACGTTGAAATTACAGTTCACCCAATGAACAATATTAGGTATGATGAATAATTAAACTACACAATATTAGAGATTAAATGGCTGTAATGCTAAAGTTTGTGAAGTCTTGAACTGTCTGAGATACTGTTAAGCTCAGCACTCTTCATTTATCTTGTACAAAAAACATGTTTTTTAACATTGTAAATTCAACTTTAGACAATAAGCAATATTATACACAATAATTGAAATACACACATAAACAGTCATACAGAATTACAGGTTATAACTTGTAATACTATTTACAGTGTTACAGAACACACAGTCTTATAGTATGATATGATTACAACCTGTAATACTGTCCTACAGCTTATAACCTGTAATAATGACGATTTACCGGCCGTGGTGGCCGAGCGGTTCTAGGCGCTACAGTCTGGAACCGCGCGACCGCTACGGTCGCAGGTTCGAATCCTGCCTCGGGGATGGATGTGTGTGATATCCTTATGTTAGTTAGGTTTAAGTAGTTCTATGTTCTAGGCGACTGATGACCTCAGACGTTAAGTCCCACAGTGATCAGAGCCATTTGAACCATTTTAGCCTGTACGATTGTGTCCAATCCCTAAATCCTACTTGAAACATTAAAAACAGTTTTGTTGCACGACATAACTGAGAAGTATTCAGTTTAACAGTGTCTCAGGCAATGTCAAAAACTTTAGCATTATAGTCATTTAACCTGTAATATTGTGCAGTTTAAATATTTATTGCGGTTAGTGTTGTAAGTTGCAAAAAGTTATATTTCAACGTTTCTATCAGAAAAAGTCGATTATGTAAAAAACGATCTATTTTATTAATTAGATGCAAGTAAGTATTTTCTCTCCAGGGATTGAAAGTTTCCCGTCTAGCCTCCTTGCGTAGGGACGCCAGATGAAAGTCAATCTCGTCAAGCCCTGAATAAGGGGCTGAAGGGCTCACACGTTGATGTGTGGGGTCCCTGCATTCTGTATCTTTTATTTTAAGTGAATACGTTTAACTTGATTTCTTTGTGATTTTTAAGGTATGTTAAAGATTGATGACAGCTGATTACCTATTTATTTTAAACATTATTGTTCCGGATTATAGATATTAAAATTTGACAACTTATAGCTCGGGGATATTATATACTAACCTGAACGCACATTTCTACGGGGAAGACGGAATTGCGTAGCCCAAATGTATACCACGTAAGTCTCCCAATATTTTACATAAGACGTCCACTGTGTGAGGAGGATAACGGGCAAACTGGGGACCAGATACATTAACACAAACGGTAAAATTTCTGAAATTAAAGGAGAACATTCATTTCCTTACACAATCCGAACCTGGAAATAAAAGAATTGGTACAAATATTCAAATACTTCTCTTCCATGGGTGAACATTGAGACAGAGGCATTGGGGACACGTCTGCTCACTTACACGTCTTCTGTAACCCTCACGAATATGGCGGGCACCCGGAGGCCTTCCTGGGCCCCGGTGGAGGGAATGAACGAACCACTTCGCCGTGACCATCCTCTCCACCCCAAATCTTGTGACACTGGAACGTCTTTGACTTTTGCCTGCCTGTGATGTCTCTCTGATCCCCTGCCCAGGAGTGAGGTTAGCACTGCCATACTACAGAACTACTTACCACCTAAGATTTGGCCACGCTTTACGGAAAGATGTGAGGAGGATTAGGAAAGTTCAGGTGCAGATTCACATTCACGTACAAGAAATGCATAATACACGTCACATATAAATACGTATTATGAATCCTGACACATTTCTTTCCATCCGTCCACATGGGTTCTGTTGCACCCGCGGCCGGCCGCGTCGTGCAGTAAAATTGGCGTCAGAGCCGCCTCTGTTTGTATTTCTCGGTGCGAGCGAGTAGCGAAAACTGCTGCTCATGGAGAGGAAACGACTGTACCGTTTCATGATATCTGGAAAACGTTCTGTACTATACTACAGGTACGTTCATTAGGAGTACCGTGTCAGATAAATGACTATTTTGATGAATCTCTAACTAACAGAACAGTGTGTGTTGTAGTAGAGAGCGAAGATTCGATATAGTTTAAATTTACATCCAGCTTGCACAAAAAAATGTGATAAAGACCCTCTGATCATATTCTACATAAACACAAACTATTTGAGAGGTAGGTTCAGAAGCACCAGCCGATTGTTTACTGAGGACACTGCTGTCCGCAGGATAATAAACTGAAGTGACAAAAGTCATGGGATGCCTCCTTATATCACGTCGGACCTGCTTCTGCCGGTCGCACTGCAGCAACTCGACGCGGCATAGGCTCAACAAGTCGCTAGAAAACTCCTCCGGAAATATTGAGCCATCCTGTCTCTAGAGCCGTTACCGATGAAGGATTTTGTGCACGAACTCACCTTTCGATTGTGTCTCACCCGTTTTCGATGGGATTCATGTCGCGCTACCTGGGAGTCTCGAACTGTCCAGAATGTTCTTCAAACCAATCGCGAACAATTGTGGCTAGGAGACAAGACGCACTGTCATCCATAAAAAATTTCATCAGTATATATGTATATTTTTTATTTTTATAATTATATGTTTTACGATTTTGGTTGTGGTGGCTTTAAATATTGTGGGCTAGCATGAAACTCTTGATTAACTTATACCGCGATAACACTCGTACGGACATCGGCTGCCCAGAAGTACGTACAATGTAGTATTTTTTAAAACACAGCGCGCGACTCACCGCCTTCTAATAAATAGTTTGCGTGAGTGCTGCTATTTAGATAAGAAAATATGCGTATTCTTACGCCAACTGTAATTATTAAAATGGGTCTCAGGGGGTACTGGTTATTTATGTACGAAATTACACAACGATTAATTGAGATATTGCGGAATGTAATGCTTTTCAATATTTTTGTTCATTTATTTGGAAGGCAAAACTAGAGAGAATCTCGTCTGCCGTTAGGCGGCCAAAATGAAACGTACTGAGCTCACTCAGTATTCTAAATATTGATAAACCGTATCTATTTTGACTCTTTTTAACTTTGAAATTAATGAAAGATCAAAACTAAGAAGTCTCTCCTATTTACATTTAATATTATGACATGATATTTTAATTAAATAATACAGCCAGCATAATGGCCGACTAAATCCTGCTAGGGGAGATAAACTCTCGGCATTACGAAGTAATGTAAAAATTTTGTTAATTATAATTAATGGTTGCAGTCATGAGAGGTGACAACTAAGTCAATAATACACACTTTCTAATGACAGTTTCTATTATGTTTATCAAAATACGGATAAAACTTACGTTAATTATCAGGCAGCACTACAATGGCGGCCTACTGCTAGACGAAACAAAACAGGAGAGCTAGTTCAATCAAAGCATTGTCTCAGATCTTCATGGCCTATGTTACACAGACTTTATACCAAAAACACTGTGTTTTGTTAATTTCATCGATATTTGTGTTTTGATAATAATAACGTACGTTCTTCACTATTTGTTTTACATCGCGCACACGTACACAGTCTTGAAATAATTTATAATTCACATGTCTCATAAAAAAAACTTCCTTTCCCTTTCTCCAAATGTCCATTTATGTAACCTACCGTCATATGTCTCACAAATTTTCGATAGGATTGATGTCGCGCTATCTGGGACTCCCGAATTGGCCAGAATGTTATTCAAACCAATCGCGAACAATTGTGGCTCGGAGACAAAACGCACTGTCATCCATAAAAAATTCCATCGTTGTTTGGTAGCATGAAGTCCACGAATGGCTGCAAATCGCAACCAACCAGCCGAACATAAACATTTACAATCAATGACCGGCTGAGCTGGACCATAAGACGCAGTCCATTCCATGTAAACACAGCCCACCATATTATGGAGCCGCCAGCAGCTTGCGCAGTGCTACATTGACATCCTGGATCCTTGGCTTCATGGGGTCTGCGCCACACTCGAAATCTGCCATCAGCTCTTAGCAAGTGAAATCGGGACTCCTTAAGTGCGCGACATTTATGACGGTGGCCAAGGTTAGGTTCGTTCTGCGCATCTGACCTCACAAAACAGTCAGCCAATGAACAGGGAACGACGTTGCCAGAGCTCGACTGCATTGCGGAGCACGAACGAGTGTCTTCAGCTTTAGATACATTCAGTGATAAATAAAGTAATTGAACAAAAGCAATGTCTTTCTTGTATAGAAAGTTTGGAAAAAGCATTCTTTATACCAATTGCTTCATATTATATTAATTAATTAAACCAAACAAGCAATAAGCCTCCTAATTCAGGCGAAAGCGAGGAAAGGTGTTTGTATCATTCTCACTAACCGCTTTTTCGCAATAAGGAACAGTGGTAATTGTTTATTTCCTATTGTACTTCGACGAAATGTGACTAATTCATTGTCATACGAACAGTGTTTGTCGGTACATCGCGTGATGTTTTAAAGTCCTCTAAGAAATCTATCGAAAGACGAATTGCGTTAGCGTGATGATTAAAGTGTGTGGTTGCGAAGCAAAAAGTTCTGAGTTCAAACTTTGTTTGGTGCTTTATATTTCTTTATTTAAAAACAATATCGAATTGTCTTACGTCATGAATTTTATTCGTTTGAATGTAATTTTTTGAAATTTCTAGCGGCAACTAAAATCGACCATACGGAAAGTATACGCTATGGACTTTTACCTCCGCAAACTCTTCAACATTTCGTGCAATGGTTTACTACATTTAATGCTGCACAATAACTGCGTTGAACATCGAAACAAAATTAAGTCATTTATGGGGGAAGGTATCAGTCAAGAAGACGTGTAAAAATCAAATTTTTGGGGCCAAATATTTTTTTTGTGAAATCGACTGGTAAGTGTGTCAAAGCAGTCGGAACACCATGTGTCTGCACGGGCGAGCAGTGCAGTGATGACAAAATTGCTCACAGCGCGGAATGCGGGGAGCGCGTCTCTGTAGCAGCGAAAGGGTTAATGCGGCCGTGGCGGCTTTACTTCATAAACTGCGCGCTTCCCCCTAAACGTAATTTGTGAACTATACTATACTATGGCGCTGCTTCTCTTGGCGCGTGCAACTGGCAACGCAGCAATCTCCCGCGTCTGGGCGAGCATGCGCGAGCCGCCAAGATAAAAGAATAGACCTATAGTAGTCTAGGGTCCAACAGATATGGTTACTAACCTAAGAGAGGCGCTGCAGGCGATTTCGTGCCGTTAGCAAAGGCACTCGCGGCCGATCGTCTGCTGCCCGTTAACGCCAAGTTTCGTCGCACTGTCCTAACAGATACGTTCGTCGTTCGAAGCATACTGATTTCTGCTGATGTTCCACGCAGTGCTGCTTGTCTGTTAGCACTGACAACTCTACGCAAACGCCTCTGCTATCGATCGTTAAGTGAAGTCCACTGCGTTGTGCGTGGTAAAAGGTAAAGCGTGAAATTTGGAATTCTCGGCACACTCTTGACTCTGTGGATCTCGGAATACTGAATTCCCAAACGACTTCCCAGATGGAATCTCCCACGCGTCTAGCTCCAAGTACCATTCGGCGTTCAGAGTCTGTTAAATCCCGTCGTGTGACCATAATCACGTCGGAAACCTTTTTCACATAAATCACCTGAGTACAAACGACGGCACGGCTTTTTATACGTCGCGTACGCAATAGCGTACGCAATACTGTCGCCCTCTATATATATGCAAATAGGCAGCCAATGACTTTCGTCACCTCAGTGTGCAGTCACTGGACGCTACTACTAAAATGCAGAACAATTCGCACATAATTAACGTTTTGTATAATAAATGGCAAGCACCTGCAGTTTGTGTATAAACACAATATAAGAAGCCGGTAGCATACGATGAGAAGATTAGTGATTAGTGTGGTATGAACTTAGATGAACATGTAGTATCAGTAGTAGTATGTGTAGATTTGTTGGAAGGATACTGGGAATATGCGGTGTCCCTGTAAAAGATATTACAAACAAGAAGCAGTGAGACCAGTTGCAGAGTAGTGATTTTGACATTACGAGAGAACGTCTCGTACATAGCAAGAAATGTCTGTAGCAATTGCCTGTTGGCGAGCGGCCGACGTCAGCTGTGGTTGAAAGCAAGTCCCGTGCAGGTAGCAACTTCGCTGTACTGAGGGAGGACGACGGTCTGAGGTGACTCAAGAGGGGCCCACTGAAAACTCCTTCTGCCGCAATTTCATCAAAATTAAGTTATGCACCTTATAAATACGTTACAATAAAACACCACAGAGTCAGCGACAATGAGATCAGCTCCTTGCAGTCCAGATCATAATTGTACGATAATAACCTAAAAAACTTAGAAACATTTATAAATGATACAACAGGCAATTGAAAAATCTTTTATCTACCGTCGGATGTGAGATACCAAATGAAAGCCGCCCGCTGTAGCCGAGCGGTTCTAGGCGCTTCAATCCGGAACCGCGCTGCTGCTACAGTTGCAGGTTCGAATCCTGCCTCGGGCATGGATGTGCGTGATGTCCTTAGTAGTTTAAATAGTTCTAGGTGTAGGGGACCGATGACCTCATGTGTTAAGTCCCATAGTGTTTAGAGCCATTTGTACCAAATGAAATTGCGGACAACAAACGCACCAAAAAAGTCAGACAGCCAATTTTTCAAAAGAGCGACTGTGTAAATGTGCCATTACTGTACGTTCTACCGAGCTACACATATCATGAGGGCAGCTTTAGCTATCCGAGTCCTTTCGTAATCTTCCCTGGTGCTGAATATGTACTGCTTAATTTTATACTTTAGTTAGTTTGCTGATCACGTAAATGGTCATTAGTAAAATCCAATTCAAAGAATAGACTGTGCACACTATGGAAACTCTGAAAATATGGATCAAATGGCTCTGAGCACTATGGGACTTAACATCATAGGTCATCAGTCCCCTAGAACTTAGAACTACTTAAACCTAACTAACCTAAGAACGTCACACACATCCATCCAGAGATAGGATTCGAACCTGCGAACGTAGCAGTCCCGCGCTTCCGGACTGCAGCGGCTAGAACCGCCCGGCCACCGCAGCCGGCGCGGAAAATCTGAAAACGGAAATGATTTGGGGGCGGAAGGGCGCCCAATCTAAAGCAGCCACATGTACTCAACAAATTTATTGATAAATGCGCTGACAGAAGAAAAGATCGCAACTCTAAGTCGAAGTTGTGCGACATGAACGCAATTTGGCAGGCGTTTTCCTACATCTGAAAGATGATGTCCATTCAAATTCGCAGTTAGTCGCTAAATACACTCCTGGAAATTGAAATAAGAACACCGTGAATTCATTGTCCCAGGAAGGGGAAACTTTATTGACACATTCCTGGGGTCAGATACATCACATGATCACACTGACAGAACCACAGACACATAGACACAGGAAACAGAGCATGCACAATGTCGGCACTAGTACAGTGTATATCCACCTTTCGCAGCAATGCAGGCTGCTATTCTCCCATGGAGACGATCGTAGAGATGCTGGATGTAGTCCTGTGGAACGGCTTGCCATGCCATTTCCACCTGGCGCCTCAGCTGGACCAGCGTTCGTGCTGGACGTGCAGACCGCGCGAGACGACGCTTCATCCAGTCCCAAACATGCTCAATGGGGGACAGATCCGGAGATCTTGCTGGCCAGGGTAGTTGACTTACACCTTCTAGAGCACGTTGGGTGGCACGGGATACATGCGGACGTGCATTGTCCTGTTGGAACAGCAAGTTCCCTTGCCGGTCTAGGAATGGTAGAACGATAGGTTCGATGACGGTTTGGATGTACCGTGCACTATTCAGTGTACCCTCGACGATCACCAGAGGTGTACGGCCAGTGTAGGAGATCGCTCCCCACACCATAATGCCGGGTGTTGGCCCTGTGTGCCTCGGTCGTATGCATTCCTGATTGTGGCGCTCACCTGCACGGCGCCAAACACGCATACGATCATCTTTGGCACCAAGGCAGAAGCAACTCTCATCGCTGAAGACGACACGTCTCCATTCGTCCCTCCATTCACGCCTGTCGCGACACCCCTGGAGGCGGGCTGCACGATGTTGGGGCGTGAGCGGAAGACGGCCTAACGGTGTGCGGGACCGTAGCCCAGCTTCATGGAGACGGTTAGCGAATGGTCCTCGCCGATACCCCAGGAGCAACACTGTTCCTAATTTGCTGGGAAGTGGCGGTGCGGTCCCCTACGGCACTGCGAAGTATCCTACGGTCTTGGCGTGCATCCGTGCGTCGCTGCGGTCCGGTCCCAGGTCGATGGGCACGTGCACCTTCCGCCGACCACTGGCAACATCGATGTACTGTGGAGACCTCACGCCCCACGTGTTGAGCAATTCGGCGGTACGTACACCCGGCCTCCCGAATGCCCACTATACGCCCTCGCTCAAAGTCCGTCAACTGCACATACGGTTCACGTCCACGCTGTCGCGGCATGCTACCAGTGTTAAAGACTGCGATGGAGCTCCGTATGCCATGGCAAACTGGCTGACACTGACGGCGGCGGTGCACAAATGCTGCGCAGCTAGCGTCATTCGACGGCCAACACCGCGGTTCCTGGTGTGTCCGCTGTGCCATGCGTGTGATCATTGCTTGTACAGCCCTCTCGCAGTGTCCGGAGCAAGTATGGTGGGTCTGACACACCGGTGTCAATGTGTTCTTTTTTCCATTTCCAGGAGTGTATTGTAGCCAGCTATGAATACTTTAACTGAACTTTGAAATTAAAGCAGTGAACTGGAATTATATTACTTTAATGCTGGCGTTTGAATTTCAACGACACTTGGGTTCATTCCGGAAAAGGAAGGGGCCCTGCTTGGTAATGCTATTCGGACAATATGCAACAAAGGTTCATGCTATGTTGCTGTAATTTGGTGAGGCAAACTGAACAGTTTGAAAAGCTGAGGTCCACCATACAGTTCTAAAACTTTACGTGCTTTCGGTCTTCCTCGTTGATTGATCGAAGGTTTGAAATCGTCGATCGAGGAGGTGGCGACAGTCACTCATTGTCGGCCGCCGCTGTTGCAGAAGCTGGATGTTGGCAGGCCTTCTTCTTGACACGGTCACCAGGCGAAACGGGCTCTTGATGTGCTCCAACTAATGCTTCCCGTCCGCGACACAGTGTCAGAAACTATCATAGCAAGTCGAGCACAATTACATGCTGCCAAACCCCGAAAGCGCAGCCATTCGCGGGAGCGTCACACAACACACCTGCTCCACCGCCCTACTGCAGCCATACACCCCGTGCCCGTGTTCCATGCGGCAGAGGTAACACTACCAAAGATCGTAAACACTTTGCTTCTCCACACGACCCATCGAAGTAATCGTTCGATAGCATAGTTCTCCCTAGGCCAGACCCAGCGTAAAAATACAAATAATATTTACAAAACAAACCAATTATACATATATATATATATATATATATATATATATATATATATATATATATGGTATTACAATATATAAATATACAGAAATGTCATATCTTCAGATAGCAAAATTAGGGAAAAAATTATAGTACAATAGATGGAAATAGGAGGATATGCGTTTCTAACGTTACATGTTGCGTGTATTCCACTGGCCACAAATCGCCGCCGTTTGCCGCTCGAGTCGTGCCAAACGAGAGCTCGGGGAGGGCAGGGTGGAGGCCGGTTGCGTTTTCTGTGAGCGCCAGCAGCCAACTTGTTTACATACTAGATGCGCTAGGCCTACACATGGACTGTCTGGGTTGTGATTTCTCATGACGGCGGGCGCTCTCGTTGTTATCGTGGTTATCCCCGCCCCCCCCCCCCCCCACCTCACCACCCCTCCCCCCGACTTCAAAAGTCTGGTGATCCGATCTCTTGTGCCGCCATCATGAACAGTATTCCATGGGGTGATTTCTAACAGGATAAGGCCAGCTCACATACCACTGTTGTTACCCAACATGCTCTACAGGGTGTCGATGTGTTTCTTTGGAATGCTAGATCACCAGATCTATCTCCAATCGAGCACATACGAGACATCATCGGACGACAACTTCTGTGTCATCCACAAATGGCATTAGCCATTCCCTGTACTGACCGACAGAATGCAACAGATATGGACCTCAAGCTCACAAGCTGATATTCCGGCACCTGTACAACTAAATATATGCACGTTTGCAAGCTTTCTTTGAACATTCTGGTGGATACACTGGTTGCTAATGTAGCACCATTTCACATTTGCCATGGCTTATCTGCCATGTGATCTTGCAATGTTAATCACATGTTACATAGACAAATGTATTCCCTGAATTTCATTATTCTGCATTAATTATTTTTTTTTTGTATTGTGATTTTCTGCATTATGTACAGATTTTGTGGTATGAAAACAGCATATCTGAACATGACAAATACTTCGTTAATATCTTCAGTAGTACTGTACTGTTTAGGGCTTGAGCGGTCACAAAATGAGAATGTGTGCGTATGTGCAGTGATATGGCCATGAGGGTTAACACTTAAACTTGTTTCTCGATGCAGCACCACGTAAAACAATAAGAGGTGCGAATCCCCTCCATGAAAGGCACGACCATACCATAGCACTACCGACTTCGAATTTTACTGTTGGCACTACACACGCTGGCAGATGACGTTCACTGGGCATTCGCCATATCCACACCTTGACATCAGATCGCCACATTGTGTACCGTGATTCGTAACTCCGCACAACGTTTTTCCATTGTTCAGTCGCCCCATGTTTACGGTCCTTACACCAAGCGAGGCGTCGCTTGGCATTTACCGGCGTGATGTGTGGCTTACGAGCAGTCGCACGACCATGAAATCCAGGTTTTCTCACGTCCTGCCTAACTGTCATAATACTTGCAGTGGATCCTGATGCAGTCTGGAATTCCTGTGACATGGTCAGGATAGATGTCAGCCCTTTACACATTACGCCCTCTTCAACTGTCGGTGGTCTCTGTCAGTCAATATACGAGGTCGGCCTGTACGCTTTCGTGCTATACGTGTCTTTTTTACGTTTCCACTTCACTATCACATCGGAAACAGTGGACCTAGGGATGTTTAGGAGTGTGGAAATTTCGCGTAGAGACGTAAAACACAAGTGACACGCAGTCACCTGACCACGTTCGAGGCCCGTGAGTTACACGGAACGCCCCATTCTACTCTCTCACGATGTCTAATGACTACTGAGGTCGCTGATGTGGAGTACCTGGCAGTAGGTGGCAGCACAATGCACCTAATATGAAAAACGTATGTTGTTGGGGATGCCCGGATACTTTTGATCACATTGTGTGCTTTCGACAATCGAGCTAGTCATGAACTACGAACATTTTATTGCAGTTTGTGTGAGTAGGCTAGATTTCTGTTTTTGCTGCGATTACTTTGAATAATAAAAAATATTTGATGCCGATGTTAGTAAAGGAATAGTGCCTCCTAATATTCGTTGTCTGCTGACAGTTTTGATAGTAACTGCTTCAGAAATGAATACTTTCAAGCACGTGTTGCATTATTTACTGTCTATTGCTTCCATTTCTTAATTAGTCATTAACTTTTACTTAAGACCACCTTGATGGAAGGCAGCTATTTTTTGATATGTCATATTTGTTGGTAAACATTTGTATGACTGAATTATTAATTCTGTTGTGTTGGTCAACAGCATTTATTCATTCAATTTCTAGTACTAATTGTTCCATTATTTGCCCATAAATTATTACGCCGACGAATGATTACGTGTGTAGTAGATACATAATCATTAAAGCATTGTGTTTGTCTACTCCCTACAAAGCACGAAGGCGGACCAGTGAGGAACCAAGTTTGTGAATCTGCCCACATTGTTACTACTTTTCAGGTCATGCAGCTACCCGATATTCCTTCTAAAGACCGTGCTTTCTGACTTAGCTCGCAGGCAACAAACGGAAGTAACGACGATTGCATTAGAAAGAATGGACCTTCGTTTGCGATTTATCTTGCAAATGTGATTTCTCAGCCGGACTTGGGCTGGTAATTGTGCAAGTTCCTGCCCGGCATGGGACTTTACTTACGATTTCTCGTTGAGAATTTTTACATTCGGGACTGGATGTCCTAAAGAACGATTCAGGCCATTATGTGTGTTGTAGAATAGCAGTAAGTGTGAAGGCTCAAGAGCTTTACATTGGCCAGTATCAGCATGTGAACAGTGCAGTTGTGGAAGTTAAGTGCACTACTGACCATTAAAAATGCTACACCACGAAGATGACGTGCAACATACGGGAAATTTAACCGACAGAAATTTGATGCTGTGATATGCAAATGATTAGCTTTTCAGAGCATTCACACAAGGATGGCGCAGGTGCGACACCTACAACGTGCTGACATGAGGGAAGTTCCCTACCGATTACTCATACACAAACAGCAGTTGACCGGCGTTGCCTAGTGAAACGTTGTTGTGATGCCTCGTGTAAGGAGGAGAAATGCGTACCATCACGTTTCCGACTTTGATAAAGGTCGGATTGTAGCCCATCGCGATTGTGATTCACCGTATCGCTACATTGCTGCTCGCGTTGGTCGAGATCCAATGACTGTTAGCAGAATATGGAATCGGTGAGTTCAGGAAGGTAATACGGAACGCCGTGCTGGATCCCAACGGCCTCGTATCACCAGCAGTCGAGACGACAGACATCTTGTCCGCATGGCTGTAACGATTCGTGCTGCCACGTCTCGATTCCTGCGTCAACAGATGGGGCCGTTTGCAAGACAACAACCACCTGCACGAACAGTCCGACGACTTTTGATGTAGCATGGACTATCGGCTCGGAGATCATAGCTGCGGTTACCCTTGACGCTGCATCACAGACAGGAGCGCCTGCGATGGTTTACTCAACGAGGAATATGGGTGCACGAATGGCAAAACGTCATTTTTTCAGTTGAATCCAGGTTCTGTTTACAGCATCATGATGGTCGCATCCGTGTTTGGCGACATCGTGGTGAACGCACATTGGAAGCGTGTATTCGTCATCGCCATAGCGTCGTAACACCCGGCGTGATGGTATAGGGTGTTCGCAGTGACAGCACTTTGAACAGTGGACGTTACATTTAAGATGTGTTACGACCTGTGGCCCTACCCTTCATTTGATCCCTGTGAAAACCTACATTTCAGCAGGATAATGTACGACTGCATGTTGCAAGTCCTGTACCGTCCTTTATGAATACAGAACATGTTCGACTGCTGCCCTGGCCAGCACATTCTCCAGATCTCTCACCAACTGGAAACGTCTGGTCAATGGTGGCCGAGCAACTGGCTCGTCACAATACGCCAGTCACTACTCATGATGAACTGTGATATCGTTCTGAAGCTGCATGGGCAGCTGCCGTCTAAGCTCTGTTTGACTGAATGCCCAGGCGTATCAAGGCCATTATTACGGCCAGAGGTGGTTGTTCTGGGTAGTGATTTCTCAGGATCTATGCACCCAAAATAAGTGAAAATGTAATCACATGTCAGTTCTAGTGTAATATATTTGTGCAATGAATACCCGTTTATCATCTGCATTTCTTCTTGGTGTAGCAATTTTAATGGCCAGTAGTGTAATTTAATTCAAACTATAGAGTTGTTGTATGATTTATCTCAGCTGAAAATCATCCGCGAAAAGCCGCATGGAACTTCCGACACTATCTTCAATGTTATTTATATATATTGTGAAAAGCAATGGTCCCATAACACTCCCCTGTGGCACGCCAGAGGTTGATTTAACATCTGTAGACGTCTCTCCATTGAGAAACAACATGCTGTGTTCTGTTTGATAAAAACTCTTCAATCCAGCCACACAGCTGGTCGGATATTCCGTAGGCTCTTACTTTGTGTATCAGGCGACAGTGCGGAACTGTATCGAACGCCTTCCGGAAGTCAAGAAAATGGCATATACCTGGGAGCTTGTATCTGATATTTTCTGGATCTCATGAACAAATAAAGCGATCGCTGTTTCCGGAATCCATGTTGATTCCTACGGAGCAGATTCTGGGTTTCCAGAAATGACACGATACGCGAGCAAAAAAACATGTTCTAAAATTCTACAACAGATCGATGTCAGAGATATAGGCCTTTAGTTTTGCGCATCTGCTCGACGATCCTTCTTGAAAACTTTGACTACCTGTGCTCTTTTCTAATCATTTGGAACCTTCCGTTCCTCTAGGTCTATAGAACTCACGAATGATAGGACACCGACTATCATTATTTTTGAAACCCACTGAAAGGGGGAAACCGGAGCCGCTACATCTGAGTGAAATAGATTGTCAATTTGACTCACAAGGTGTGAGTGTGTTATCGATAGTATCTGCCCCATGTAAGCCTCTGCCCATAGCAGTGAAACAGGAGAATGTCGGCCCACAAGAGACCACGTCGGCGGCGGCATGTGGAAGTACAGGAGATCGCGTGGCTGGCAGAGCAGGATGGGTCGGTCGGAGTGGCCGAGCGGTTCTATCTGCTACAGTCTGGAACCGCGCCACTGCTACCATCACATGTTCGAATTCTTCCTCGGGCATGGGTGTGTGTGATGTCCTTAGGTTAGTTAGGTTTAAGTAGTTCTGAGTTCTAGGGGACTGATGACCTCAGAAGTTAAGTCCCATAGTGCTCAGTTTCATTTGAACCAATTTTTTTTAGAG
The DNA here is from genome assembly GCF_023897955.1 of Schistocerca gregaria. NCBI lineage: Eukaryota > Metazoa > Arthropoda > Insecta > Orthoptera > Acrididae > Schistocerca > Schistocerca gregaria. The sequence continues at coordinate 428,773,792 of NC_064927.1, forward strand.
CAGGAAGCAGCTACTGCCCCTCACAGTCTCCCTGTAGGCTGTTTTGTTTTCCTGTGAAGCCGCTAGCGAAAGAAAACACCAGTCTCCATGCCACCGCTGCCTCGTGTTTACCGCCGTCTGCCGGCGGGTGAAGCTGCTCACACCTTACATTCCTAGAAACATCAGAGTGGGCATTAGAGTTAAACTCATGCTGTTCATTGAGCTATAGACCCGATTTTCGGTGGCTGTTGATCTCATATTTCCTCTAATAGATTCAATTATTATCCATTTTTTTCCTTTCAATGCTGCATGCCACAATTTCATATTACCCTGTGTATTTTCTGTTACATGCTTTCCCTTATCGAAATGTGTAACAAATGCATTCTTCTCTTTGCTTTACGTGCGCTTCTTGAAGTAAATCTTCAAATTCCTCTCAGTGAGAGTAACAAGAAAGCTTTCACACTTTTTGCAGCTGGTCTTGTAGAACCTCTATTTTAATTTTTGTTTTGCCAATTTTGTGGTACAACCTGAAACCAATCGTATATTTTGTCCCTTATCCAATTTTACCCCTAAGTCACTGAATGCACTTGTAATTTCAGCAGTCTAATTCACAACTTTTGGTATATGAATGATATTCAGAATACGATTTCGCCACTAGTTGGGCACCAAAATCTTAATCAAGCTTGATATTTTGCACTTAGTTTTGCTTGCAGTAGTTTGCCCAAAATTTAAAGTCAGATACCTGAAAAACTTCATTTCCCTGCTTAAATCAGTTCATATGGTCTGTGCCATAAAATATTACAAGAATTACACATATTTCCTTCTCTTTCCATTGACCTATTGAGATTCACTATTCAGCTGTTGCCAAAACTACACCAATTTATAAAAAATTCATAAAAAACGTAATAAAAGTATAAACCTTATGAAGCAAACGTTGGTGTGTAACAACGTCTGCAATTACATACTGCGTTGCTGATGTGTATGTGTCTTGCATGAGATTTTATATTACTTCTGAATTAATTTCAATTAAAATATGTCTCACAATTTAAATATTTATTACAAAACATCTACCTCAAATGATGTATATCACTGACAGCTATAATTTAAATACACCTCTCTTTCAGATCTTAAATTATATGATATTTACATAATATAAGATGGTATTAAAGATACACTGAATTATTATTATCATATAGTAAAACATTTTTTGCGCTGTATCTTCGCACATATCTGTACACTGAAACAATATTACTACTCCTCTTCTTAATTTGACTTTGCATACGTCACTGCATCTATTACAGTTTGTGCCGTAGATGCTCAAACGCGATCAACATACACTGAAGAGCCAAAGAAACCGGCACATCTGCCTATGTCGTGTAGGGCCCCGGCGACCACGCAGGAGTGCCGCAATATAACGTGGCATGGACTCCAATTATGTCTGAAGTAGTATTCCGTCTTCAGCCCAGTAAGATGGTATTCTTGACCGAAGCCACTACTATTCGGTCGAGTAGCTCCTCAGTTGGCATCACGAGGCTGAGTGCTAACGGAAAAATGGCAACAGCGCATGGCGGCCTGGATGGTCACCCATCCAAGAGGTCTGAAGTAGTGCTCGAGGGAATTAACACCACGTATCCTGCTGGGCTGCCCATAGATCCGTGAGAGTACGAGGGAGAGGAGATCTCTTCTGAACAACACGTTGCAAGGCATACCATAAATGCTCAGTAATGATAATGCTGGGAGAGCTTGGCGGCCAGCGGAAATCTTTACACTCAGAAGAGTTTCCGAGCCACCCAGTAGCAATTCTGGGCATGTGTGGTGTCACACTGTCCTACTGGAATTGCTCAAGTCCGTCGGAATGCACAATGCACGTGAATGGATCTATTTGATCTGACAGGATGCTTACTCACGTATGGCGAGCGGTCCTAGGTGCTTCAGTCTCGAACCGGGCGACCGCTACAATCGCAGGTTAGAATCCTGCCTCGGGCATGGGTGTGTGTGATGTCCTTAGGTTAGTTAGGTTTAAGTAGTTCTAAGTTCTAGGGGACTGATGACCTCAGCAGTTAAGTCCCATAGTGCTCAGAGCCATTTGAACCATCGGTGTTGACGGGCCAAGGCGACGCGTAAAGCTTTGTGTCGTGCAGTAATCAAGGGTACACGAGTGGGCCTTAGGCTCTGAAAGCCCGTATCCATGACTTTTCGTTGAATGGTTTCCACGCTGACACTTGATGGCTCACTATTGAAATCTGCACCAGTTTGCAGTAGGGTTGCACTTCGGTCACGTTGAATGATTCTCTCCAGTCGTCGTTGGTCCGGTTACTGCAGGATATTTTTCTGGCTCCAGTGCTGTCAAAGATTTGGTGTTTTACAGGGTTCCTGATACTAAAGGTACACTCGTCAAATGGTCGTACGGGAAGATCCCCACTTCATCGCTACCTTGGAGATGCTCTGTCCCATCGCTTATGCGCCGACTGCAACACCACTTTCAGACTCACGTAAATCTTCATAACCTGCCATTATAGCAGCAGTAACCGATCTAACAACTGCGCCAGACACTTGTTGTCTTACATTGGCGTTGCCGACCGCAGCGAGTTATTCTGCCTGTTTACGTATCTGTGTATTTGAATACGAATGTCTATAACAGTTTCTTTGGCGCTTCAGTGTAAAAGAAGCCATTATTTGTACTAGTAGCAGAGAGCCGCCACACGCCAGTGGCCAACAAACCCCTCTCAATCCCGGTCAGAGGTGCATTCGCCCGTAGTCGATACTGTGAAGCAGAAACAAATTAAATGGTTCAAATGGCTCTGAGCACTATGGGACTCAACTGCTGTGGTCATTAGTCCCCTAGAACTTAGAATTACTTAAACCTAACTAACCTAAGGACATCACACACATCCATGCCCGAGGCAGGATTCGAACCTGCGACCGTAGCAGTCGCACGGTTCCGGACTGCGCGCCTAGAACCGCGAGACCACCGCGGCCGGCAAACAAATAAAATGCAGCATGCGTCCAAAGCCAATCAACCAGTATCAAATACTCCCTCATGTCACAATGGCCACTTGCAACAATTAAAATGCGGTCACACACCTAGAAGAATTAATCTGACAGTGAAGCAGCCGTAGAAGCTTATGTTTAAGTCGTTAATACCGTTCGCAAATTCATCACTGTTTTTGACATTATGGGTTCGCTTGTAAGTACATGTTGCCATCAATCTTTCCAATCTCGTTTCATTTTGTAATTAGTAAATGGCATTTTATCAACAACTGGTCTAACTGTATTCCCTGTGTTGTGTAATTAATTTGCAGCCAAATCTCTGGAATGGGTATATTCAACATTTTGAATATCTGTCTTTCACGCGGAAGCAAACAACTACCTTTTTCCATAACTGTGATTTAAATTCATTTACAAGATTTTTCTTGATATCAACTGTTTCATTATGTGTCAAGAATTTTTCCTTGTTCTGGAAGTAGTGACTACTGTAAATTCTTTTTGTTCATTTTCTTGACTACAGCTCTGTGCATTTCAAATTTATAATTTACATTTTCAAGTACCTCGAAATTTCTAGCATTACTATGTTTGTAGCGACTAGCTTGGAAATTGCTTTGTTAACTTTTACTGCTACACCAGTTTGTTCAACTTTAATCAGTGTGGTTATATTACAGGCAATTTCGACAACTGTAATGGTGTTTTAGCTACGCGTAGGTTCAACTTTGTGGCAATATTAAAATATAGATCCTCATGCAGAAGATCGACTTCAATATTTTAATATTGGTGAGACTGGCTACTCCTGCCGAAAATTGATGTTTAACTTCCTGCTTTCTATTATTCTGTTAGGCTTTTGTGAAGTGTTCTATCTTGTGTCTTATTGCGATCTTTTATTTTTTTCTTTACCTGCCGCATTATTAACTCCTTTAAAAATGCATGAATAGTGTAGTGGCGATAATAACGTACTGATACGTAAAAGCTAATATGTTCTCATTGCTTCCTGATCACTTATTTCCTTACGTTGGTACACTGCACTAATCTGTCTTTATCCAGAAAATTTCACTATTTCGTGCATATTAATATTGACATTAACGTACTTAGGACAAATCCCTTCTTCTAAGCAGAACTCGTGATTTTCATAATATCATTAATAATGTGTATTTTCATTTTAAGGAACAGTTTTGCGTTTTTTACAGCCTCTCTTGGCAAAAGATTATCCATTGGAGACATAAAGTCTGCGGAGCAATCCACAACCTTATTTAAAACATTTTTTATAAATGTCGTATTTGATTACACAACTTACATCACCGGTTTTAGCTTAAAGCCATCATCAGACCTGTCCAGAGCAGAAATTAGGAAAAATAGAAAAACAGTAATGTAACAATAAGTCTAAATATACCGTGAAACCTAGGAATACATAAAAAGATAACATTCTTAGCAGCAATGTATACCAGTCATTCATCACGGCCGTTTTACAGCCATGACAAATAGGACGGAAAACTGGCACTGGACATAATGGCAAAGTGGAAAAAATCGGACGGTATTGAACAACCCACCAGGGCAAATGGATGTAATGCCCGTGATCTAACGAACTTATTTGACAAGCTAAGGTCAAAAATTCATCACAAGAAGAAGTCAGTTGGTCCATAAAACAAGAGTTTGTATTACATCATAGAAAGGTGCACATTCCGCCAGAACTGTGCAAGCTTTTCGGAAAAGGAAAGTTAAAACTGCATTTCAGCCACATTGGGAGATAGGTCCCAGACAATTTGGCAGCAACAGGAAGAAATATTTGGAATTTTGGGTCCACAATATCAACCTCCAAAACTGTGAAAGTTTTTATATTAGTCAGACTCAGAGGTATTTCAGGACTCGTTTCAAGGAAGACACGTAAACAAATTTGAGAGTGCATTTGGTACCCATCTGGATAAGGGAGAAACATGTAGCAAGGAATATGCAAGCTATATGAAACCGTTACATAGGATATCCAAAGAACAATTATTGAATTTATTTTAGGAAACTCGCTGACCTGGCGAACTCTGTTCCGCCTTAAAACCAATAAATAATCAGATTTTGGATGTTAAGTTCAATTTTTTATTAGCAAATACAAATAACAATATTAACTATTTTAATGAATTTTTTATTCTTTATGTTGCATAGCTTCCACTCTTCAATTAAGTACCTTGTGATACACGACATTTTCTGTTTTATTATCAGGCGCAAGAACAAACAACGCAGATGGTCTTCCGACCCGTGAACATGCCACATATAATTGACCATGTGAAAAACATGGATATTCCAGATTTAAACCACAAACTTTCAATGATTGGCCTAGTGATTTGTTAATGGTCATGGCGAATGCAAGACGGATCCGAAATTGAAGTGTTTTAAACTCAAACGGCATATCGGTTGGGTTCATCGGGATCCTTGGAATGAGAACTTCCCCACCTTCCAATTTTCCTTTGAATATCGTCGCGTAAATAACATTGTCATCAATTTTCTTACCACCAAAAGCGTACCGTTACACAGTTTTTGTTGATTTATGTTTCGAAGCATTTTTACCACAGAGCCAACTTTTAGGCGTAAACTGTGCAAGGAGTTTAAAAATTCAATTGGATAGTTGGTGGCTTCATCATCATTTGTTACACAGTCAATAGATGTGAATGAATGCATTTTACCAATGATCTCATTCTGCATTATGTAGTTTAGGCAATCTACATCTTTATTCTTAGCCGCTAAAATTGCTCGCTCACTCAACCATTCATTACTTTTGTAGTTAGTAACGATGTTTGGGAATATTTTGTTGATAAGTTCGTCTTTCAATGAGACAAAGTTACAGAAATTGTTATTCCATGTCAGATGCATTTCTGTTTTACCATGTTTTATAGTGACGTTTAGCTGACATTTGCGTTTTATTATTCCGTGCCAGATGCGTTTTTGTTATACCACGTTTTGTAGCGGTCGAACGGGATTAAAAAGTATCCTATGTCCGTCTCCTGGTTCTAAGCTACCTCTCCACCAATTTTCAGCCACATCGGTCCAGCTGTTCTTGAGTTATAAATAGTGCAACTAACAGGACTTTCTTTTATACATATAGATGAAGATCTACACCCACAGAAAACGGCAACTGTGTCTATGGCTCAAAGAATAGCTTGAGTTTGAAGTACTCAGGAACTTAGAGGTACGAACAGCCACCACAGTGGCTTGGCGGGCGACGACCTTACACTCGAGGCAGTGGTGGCGTGGAGACTGGGGGCTTCCTTCCACTAGCAACCCCACAGCCAAATAATTCATTATTGTTTCATTCACCTCCATTGCGTAAGGTTACGGTTTATTTGCATTGGCATTGTTTAAGTTTTTCTGTTAGCAGGTACTACTGTACACTACTTTTTACAGCTGCTATTCTAGCTTTCACGCAACGTTGTATTATTTACATTTTCATGTCAGTTAAGTTTCCCTTAATAGTCTTTTACCCTGTATATGTTTTATGCAGATTTTAAATAAGGATTTTATTCCAACATTTTATGTTTCATTGTGAGACACTATTTACCTGTTTAAGACGATCTTTATGGCTGGTATACATGGCTGCTAAGAGTGTTATCTTTTTATTTAATCCTAGGTTTTTTTGTTTATTTATCCTTATTGTCACACTCCTCCTTTTCTAATTAATTTCCGTGCGCTTTGAGTGTGTAACTACTTAATTTATTATACTCATCACTCATTTACCGCAGCCCGTTTGCATTCTACTCGAGATGTTTGTATAAGTATAGGACCCCTAGTCCGTTGCCGGTACTTTTTATGTGCCCATGTGCACAGATTATCCGACGATAATCTTTGTATCAGAATACTTTTTGTGGTATGTGATGATGGCAGTGAGCCTAAATCGGTAACAGGGGTTCTGTATCATATGTTATCAACATGTACAATTGTGAATATAACGTTCTGGTAATTTGTTGCAGGTGAAGGCAATGTAGATACGTGGGAGATTATAACAAACGATCCCGCACGGAAAGGGTGCAGCTCAGCAGAGGATAAACTGCGATGTTTGGGACGCGAACCTAGCAAAGGTAGGTGTGACAGCACTGACCTGTCTACTGTTATTTCTCTCATAGTTCTGTTTACTTCATAGACTCCGGTCAACAGTAGCTATCACATAAAAAACGAGAAACATTTATGCTTTAAGCAAGTGTGCCACAGTGATTTCTAATCCTTCAGATGCGAATATCTTTGTTTCGGTGAGGTTCAAGATTTCAGCCTCCTTACAGTCTACCATCCCAACGTGGTGTCGAGGTTTGTATCAACCATTCACAGAGCAATGCTGCCAGGTACTACGTTGCTTGTGGGGTGACCCACGGCAGACTCGTCAGTAAGCGAAGGACCAGATGAAGAGTAGTCCTCCTACAGGACTACCTTCTAGAGAGTATGTGAGTGGCAACAGCATGGGTCCTTTCTTACGTCCACTATTGATTGCACGTATTTGTATCGATCTCCTTCTGTCTTCTTGTACTGACGACCTCTCTTGGTCAGGTCTTGCATTTTGACCCCAGTGGTACTAGCTTACGAGCCAAGAGGTGTTGTCTTCCGTTTTCAGTCTCTAGTCTTGTACCAGAGGTTGAAAATACGCTAGAGTTGTAAGGTTCTTTTGTTTAGGACACTACCGGTTTCGGGTTGTTATACGCCCATCTTCAGGTGTCGTACTGAAAATAGTAAGAGACGGAAGATAATTTTTACACACAGCAATACACATAAAAAAAAGAAAAAAATGTCCCATAGAAAATTTTAAAAAACCACCAGTCGGGCTAGGTGCTGTAAAACCACAGTCAATGCCAAAGTGACACCACACAGTACTACAGCGACTGCCTCGGTAAAGAAGTATGCAGAGAATACCAGGACAATTACACTTGGTGCATTGACTCTGAGTGACGCGGTGGACGAGTACAATACACGGTGTGCTAGCAGCGAGTGGAGAGCATGGAGTGGCATGATAGAAGGAGGAAGCACACTGGTGAACCAGTGTGGCGAAAGTACTGCCATCTGTTGACGGGAAAAGGACTTGGGACCGCTAGTCTGGCTGTTCACAGTTTGAATTAGTGATTTACATTTACTATGAAAAATGTAAAAAAAGGAAACGTTACATAGAAAGTTTCATGAAAAATATTAAATCTACATTACCAGTGGTACAGAATCATTTTGAAGATAGAAGTTTATGTATAAACTGTAAAACGCAATGCAACTTTTCCCTTTACACGAGTGGTATGCAAGATTTCTATTTAATGGGAATATATATGTGGTGACGTGGAACAACACGTGACAGTCAGCAGTTAAAACAACATACACATTTTCCACTCATATTTACAAGCTTCTCGCTACTGACCAAAAGGGATGTAATAAAATTTTACAGTGCACACTGTCAGAAATTATTATGCCAATTGATAGCTAGCAGCAATTGCACTAAAAGGACACATTAAAAGTTGGGTCGGTTTAAAACCTGCTAACTAAAATTCGACAGCTATTCGAGGATTACACAAGGTAAGATCCGAGACGAATATTACATCATGAAAGACAAGTAAATTTTCAGTTAGTGAAGACACAGATAATGACGCAGCACAATGATGCGTGATAAACCGAGGATAAAAAAGGAAAACATCCAATTCCTTTGAAAAGATGGCATTTTACAGTTATGTGAAATGATCTGGTAGGACCTTGCAGACCTCTACAGGAAACAGACATATGCCGTACATTTTCTAATCCTAATTAAGATCCAGAAAAGTAATGGTGAAAAAAGGTGACTCAGTTAAGAAACATGTATATATGACATACAGTAATCAGAAACCAGGAAGAGAAGGAAATGGGTCTGGACGCTGCTTCATAAAAAACTTTATTCGACAGGGCTGCGTGCTTAAGCGCAGTTTGCTCGTAGAAAATGCCCGACGGACCACGGGAAATTCTGCGGGTAATTTCTATTTCTTCTAAAATGTTTAAATCCGGGTCCTTACGTTGAATATTTGGAATGTTGCAATTTATTTTTATATTTGAAATGGAATGGTTACAATCGTTCAGGATTTGGAATTGCTATTATCCTGATGCTCTCTGACCCTACGTTAAAGGAGCAGCCAGTTTGGCGGAAAGACACTCACTACACTGGGTGCGATAGACGCCCGACTACGCGTAGTGTGTCTTATCTGGTTTCGTGGTGCTTCAATAGGTGCCCGACCTGATTCGGGGTGTAGAAGGCGGGTATAACCCCCACTTTTCTAAGCCATTTGCCGATCCTGTCAGATATAACACCCACGTATCGGGTCCCGCAAAAATGTTTGTTAGAGTTCTCAAATGGTTCAAATGGCTCTGAGAACTATGGGACTTAACATCTCAGGTCATCAGTCCCTTAGAACTTAGAACTACTTAAACCTAAGTAACCTAAGGACATCACACACATCCAGCGGTCTCGCGGTTCCAGACTGCAGCGCCTAGAATCGCTCGGTCACCACGGCCGGCGTGCCAGTGGCTTTTCCCAAGAGTCATTGGTGACAGAAATGCTGGAATCGAGCAAATCCAGGCTCCCACAAACGGATTGATGGTGTCCGGCGATCATAGACGCCAAATGATCCCGTTCTCAGACCATCGGGACCAACGCTGGCGGAGCCAAGGCAGGCAGTCCTATAGGATTTTGGGCAATGTTGTCTATGCCAGAAGATGCTGGTGGAGTGATGATGCTTCCCAGATCACACCGCAGTAGCCCGCTCTATAACAATCACTGATTTTATACCTCTCGCCTCCCAGACGACCAGTATTTACATGTACCAGGGTCAGGTGTGTTGATGAGTACGTGCCTTGTCACAACACTGAAGGTGCGCTCTGGATTTCAGTAACATTAGTAATTCCAGTCGGAGTGGTCCTACCATTGTATCGAAGTGGGTAGGGTGGCGAAATGTCACCCCAGGTGATAATCGCAAACTGCACAGTTACAGCAACGACAGCCTCTGCCAGCTAGTTGTTGTACAAATGGAATACGTGGGTCGTCTGCTGAGGCGCCTATGTTCAAGAATGTGCGCGGAAGTGTGTGCTCCGGAACACTTGTACCGGCATCAGAAGTGCACTCTGTCAGCAAATCTTCGAAATAGTGGCAACTATCCTGTTTTATAGAGTGTGGAGGTCCATGACGTAATGTTCTGTGAAGAGGTACGGACGCCCAGCAGGTTGTCGCCTGCTCGTAGCTTTAGCTTCCTTCAACCACTTTCCATAGATGCCCTCGACAGTATCTTTGGCAACCGACCGGCTGCGTCATTTTCGTGACACTGTCCTTTGCCAGAGTCCATTATGTCAGTGGAGTTTCTCAATTACAGCCCATATCATCTGTAGACTGCTTCGTCGTTCGTATCTGCTTCGCTTATCTATTTCTCATATGCCCATAGCGCCACCAGACTTCACATGCTGGGCAGCGGTCATAACATTTTTGCTCAACAGAGTATGTCGCTCACAGATGATTGCAGCTATGCTGTACGCTAAGGTCTGCGGAAGTCCACATGTTAGTTTTTGTCTAAAAGCTATCTTACCTTATACGGTAGTCTAGAATAAACTGAGACAAGAGTCTCAACAACAGGTGTACTAGGACATATATTAAAGAGGTGAAATACTTGTTCGTAATCTAATGTATAAGCTTTATAGTTTATGACATGCGTTGTTACTGTTTATACTGTTGCCTGACTACGCACGTCTTGTACTTTTTTGAATTTATAACGGCTTGTTACTAGCCGAAATCTAGATTTGCTTTAATAAAGCCTGAAAGATAGGACGATTAATGGCTATGCTCCATTATTTTGAAAGGCATAGCACACTGTTTGAGTGCGTTCCATATTCCTAATGGAAGATAACTTGATGTTTTTAGCATGTAAGTAGGTTTAATTTATATAGTCGTTTTGGAACTTCGGTGCATTCTGTACACTGATGCTGGTGTATGACATCTCGAAGGAAAGAGTAAACAGATATTTTGGTTATGGAAGCAGTCCGGTAAACTTTTTCAATCAATATTGACTGTACACTCTGAATTGGAAGACGAATATTTGTGTCGTTAGACGTTTATGTGAAAATCTGTCGATGAATCCGTGTGAGATGCCAATGATGACAAATTTCATGTAACGGGGAGAGAAAAAGACGAAATCTTCAACACTACGTACGTTTCCTACTATTGTAACAATTGTCACTGACCACTGGTTTTGATGCTTTTTCGCGTACTTTTGTACAGGTCCCGGTGTTCACATAAAAATGATGCGTTCATCACAGCACTGTGAACCGTCTGCGACGTACAAGAAGGACTGCAACATTTGTTTCTGCAACGCGAGAGGCACCAGCGCTATCTGTACACTCTTCAACTGCAACGCTGTCACAAGGACAGGTAAGTTCCTTTCCTCTTCACCTATATGTATATACTCCCAGTTGGCGGTGGCTCATTGCTTCCAATTCTACGTCATGATTATCGCTGCTCGCAGAAACAGTAGAAACACAGATGATCTGATTCAGCTCTTCTTTGAATATTTTCTTTGTATTCTGTGAGCTCTTGTCGGTGAGGGTCGGAGACCAAAGAACAGTACTCAAGAAATCTTTGAAGAAGGTATTTGCAAGTGAGCTCTTTTGTGCGTCAATTACATTATTTTAGCATCAAGTTTGCAGTTTCACCAGCTCAAGCTGTCAACGTAGCCTGCAAACTTCACTTCCTCTTCTGCATCGGGTTTCTCCGTCCATAAAAATATGTTAGCAGAGGTGAACGAAAAGTGGCAGGTGTAATTCGTGGTGGGAACTTCATGGCTAAAACCAGCCGAGAGATTGGCGTACTCCTGTATCACAAAAAAAGTGCTCAGAAAACGGTGGAGGAGCAGCCTCTGAGTTCCGATTTTGCTACCACTGAGATGAAACTGTCACTCGCAGACAAAATATTAAATGATCTTACCCAGACGCTGGGAAGCAAGAGAGAGACATTTACATGGGTGCAGTACTTGAAACTTAGACTGATCATATTTTCTCTTGGCCAGTCACAAAGGGAAGTGGAAGTATACACGTTAAATAGTGAGAGCACCATATTGCGAGTTAGTTCGGAAGCACAGATTGGGGCTAGAGCACAACAGGTGGTTGAATCTTTAGTTTTACTAGGACGAGAAAGTCTACAGGGACTGATAATCTTGAAAAGAGAGAACAATGAACTCAGGGCTCAAATCAAATGTCTCGAGGTTAATAATGTCCCGAACACAAGGCAGAAAATAGAGAAGTAACAAGAAGAAAGTATTAGGCTGAAATTAGAAATTGAACTGCTGAAGAAGAAAGAGGATAAGTAATCACCTCTGAACTATACTCTTCATTCCTGAGCTCAGAGTTTGTGAATTCAGCGCATTGTTCCTGTGGAAAATAGGATTGAAATATTGAAATTGAAAAATTGCTGTGATTCATAAAAATGTTAAAACATGTAAAAAATTAAATCTATTTTTGTTAGAAAAGAATTGAAATATAAATATGTACCATATCCTAAAGATTCAATTTGAACATCTACAATATATGGAAACAACGTCATTAGGATGTGAAAATTTAAATAGTTGCCAATTGTAGTCCCAGTGCTACATCGAAAACAATAAATCGGTATATTGTTGTCTTGAATAAAAAACCCAATCACTTATTCGATTATGTAGGGGCTATAAGCATATAACAGCAGTGTGTCAACGCATTCTAGGGCTAAATTGCTAAAATCAAAGTCAAATTAGCATTATTTTTCGAAGACGTGCTGCGATCAACACATTTTTTGCGTATATGGTAGAGGGAGACCATGAGATAAATACACTAAGCAGGTTCAGAAGGACGTAGGCTGCAGTACGTACTGGGAGATGAAGGAGCTTGCACAGGATAGAGTAGCGTGGAAAGCTGCATCAAACCAGTCTCACGACTGAAGACCACACAACAACACATGGTGCAACCTACTGGGAGCCTGCAGAGACGGAAAACAAGTGACACAGTGAATGCACAGGATATAAAATGTATGTAACAGTTCGGCACAGCAGTTTCGGCTCATCCCCTGAGCAAGATAAAAATAAAATTTCGATGTAGCGTATATGCTACATAGTAACTGAAGAGGCTATGCTCTGTCAGGAAAAGCAGTAATCAACACCAACAGCGTAAGACCAAAGACGCTACGACACATTTTATTAAATCAACGAAAAACAAAGACACGAAGAAGTTGTTTAATAAACTGACAGCTCGCACAGACCCAAAGAAAAAGAAACAGAAGATCAGATCAATTAGTAAACAAGATGTATTGTCATAGTCAAAACTAATATGCAAGAACACTGGAAAAGTTTTTGTAGAGAATCCGTAACATTTCAGACATTACGTGTGAGACTGTGAGACATGGAAGACCACTAGAAACAATCTAACAGGCATCACCCACTCACAAAGGTGAAGGGTTCCTTGGTGGACTGTATGAACTAAACTCACAGAACACATATCTAGAGAATAATTAAAAATAGAATGAAACTGTGACTCTCCCAGGTGACGCCGCCTTATCGTAGGCACCTTCAGTGCCGGGCAGGAGGATTTGCGTGCTTTGATGAGGTTGAGAGCTGTGCCGGCGGTGGATTAGCTACTGGCAGGGTCACCAACGCCCCAGTGGTCTCGACCGAGGAGCCAGGCGAAGTGTGTCCCAAACCGTAGGACAGGGAGGGCTCTAAAGGCTAGGCCGTCAACCCCTCTAGGGGAGATAACCCTGACGTGAAAGTCCCGTTCTGCAGGTTGAGGGGTGAGTGCAGGGTTGACACCACTGCCTTCTAAAAAATCTGTTGTTGCGAATAATTCAACAAGGAATGCCGGACTGCCTCTGCGAAGACAAACTGTGGTAGGAAACAGGAATACGGATTTATCGGTGCTGAAATTTGGAACATGGAAGGTGTGTAAGCTGTTGCAAACAGGAGCGATAAATAGTTTTGCAGAAGAGGTGCTAAGGTACGGAATGGGAGTTGTTGCACTGCAGGAAATCTGGTGGAAGGGGAGACGAGAGATTTACAAGCAGAAATTCTCCCTGTACTATTCAGGAAAGGACGAAAGACAGCGGGAGTGTGAAGTTCGGTTCATAGTCTCCAAGGATTTGCGTACATATGTTATTGCTCTCAACCCACATAATGAAAGAAAATATACTATGCGTATTAAAGGAAGATTTCACAATGCGTACTTTGTGAATGTATATGCACCAACTGAAGGATCAGATGATGATACTGTGGACATCTTCTATGACCTACTACAGGAAGTTTGTGATAGAATACCTAGATACAATTCCAAAACAGTTCTTAGTGACTATAACGCAATATTTGGAGAGGAAGAAGCGCTCAGTAGTGTGTTTGGTAAGGAAAGACTGCATGATAAAATTAATAAGAATGGTATGAGAGTTGCCCAGTTTGCTTCTGCAAATACGTTCAAGGCAGTAAGTACCTGTTTTACAAGGAAAATTATCTACAAATGGACATGGAAAATACCAGGAACAAATGAAGGAAGCCAAATAGACTATATATTGAGATGCATCCGACATGGAAAATGTGCGCTCTTTCCGAGGAGGTAATTCTGATTCTTACCATTATGTAGTAGGAGCCAAAATGAGACAGAAACTTGCCATGACTGCCAAATGATGTAATACCAGAGTAAAGAAAGATAGGTCTACAGTTCAGGAGTACCAGGATACAGGAGTTACAAACATAAAATGGTGGAGGTGATGTAGATAAACAATGTAACGCTATTAAAGATGCCATTAGGACAACAGCACATGAAATACTGGGGGAAACAAGGAGACTTAGGAATGAAGACTTGTATGGTGATATGTAGACAGGCAGTGGAACAGGAAAAGGAAGCAAAGTTGAAATGCTTGTAGCGGAATACTAGATCAAGTAAGGCATTAATAATGAAAAGAGAAAGAGGCAGCAAAAGTATGAGGAGGAAAGGAAGGGAAGCAATGAAAAGAAAGATAGAGGAAATGGAAGAGCACTACTGAAGGAATGAAAGCAGAAAATTGTACAAGAAAATTAAGGAAGGAACTCAAGAATGTAGAACGAAAATAACAGCTTGTAAGGACAATATTTATGAATTTCCACTCTCTAGGAATCAAAAACTGCGTTGTACTATCACAACGATTTAAGTGCGTAATCTGGGACGTACGGTGAGGTGGTGCTGAGTCACTCGGATTATTTGTGAATCCTGTGGCAAAGGAGGGCACAAGAGAACGGAATATCTACCACCGCAGCATAAAGTAGGTAACACATCTTGTAAGAAACGTGGCAGGACATGCAAAAATGGAGGAACGGTTCTTGTATTACAGGCAGACTGAGAAGATTGATGGGAAATCTTACGGTGGACTACATTCAGGAATGCATTAATTTTACTGGTGGAAGAATTGGATCATAAAGTAACTGAAAGAAGACTTCAGAACTTCTGTCATACACACACAAGTTCGCTCGTAAAATATATAGTGTGAAAATACATGCTGTTACAATATTTATGACATGTAACAAAAGACAAAAATAGTTCCTCCATCTTCGATATTCGGAGGACATTTACTCATCTACCAACCACTTACGAGAGCCCGTGATCTAAGGGTAGCGTCTTTGAGTAGTAAGCAAAACGTCCGCAGTTCCGGGTTCGAAACATGCCACCGCTTAAATTTTGATTAATAATCAGCATAGGTGGCGAGGACTTCCAGACTTCCGGCATAAGAACCCACCCTCAATCTGCCAACGGCCTTGTCAAAGAGGGCGGAGGAGGAGACAGAGGTTCAGGGCAATCTCTTGTAAGACGCAAGGCAGCATGAGGATGCAGAAGGCAATGGAAACCCTGCATTAAAGACATATAGCGTGCACCCACGGGACTTGTGACCTGTAATTGAAAAAGTGTCATGATGATCTCTCTACTGGCAAAAGATTCCGGAATCCCCCATTCGGATCTCTGGAGGGGACTAACAAGGAGGAAGAGATCACGAGAAAAAGACTGAATAACCAATGTCAGAAGGTTGAACGTGGTAGGGAAACTAAAAAATATGAAAAGGGAAATGCAAAGGCTCAATGTAAATATAGTAGGGGTCAGTGAAGTGAAACAGAAGACAAGGATTTCTGGTCAATAGAGTATATGATAATATCAACAGCTGGTATAATAGGTATAGGATTCGTTATGGATAGGGAGGTAGGTGTGAACAGTTCAGCGATAGGATTATTCTTATCAGAATCGACAGCAAACCAATACCGACATCAATAATTCACATATACATGCCGACGTCGTAAGCTGAAAATGAAGAGACAGAGAAAGTATATAATGATATTGAAAGAGTAATACAGTACGTAAAGGGAGATGAATATCTCATAGTCATGGGGAATGGAATGCAGTTGCAGGGGAAGGAGTAGAAGAAATGGTTCCAGGAGAATATGGGCTTGGAGCAAGGAATGAGAGAGGAGGAAGAGTAATTGAGTTATGTGATAAATTTCAGCTAGTAATAGCGAATACTCTGTTCACGAATCAAAAGAGGTGGAGGTATATTTGGAAAAGACTGGGTGATTTGGGATGATTTCAGTTAGATCATATCATGATCAGATAGAGATTCCGAAATCAGATACTGGACTGTAAGGGGTACCCAGGAGCAGATATGGACTGAGATCACTATGCTGTAGTGATGATGAGTAGGTTGAAGATTAACACATTAGTCACGAAGAAACAAAGCTCTAAGAAGCGTGTACGAGGGTACTAATGGCTGATGAAATATAGTTGAAGTTCTCGGATGCTATAGATACAACCATGAAGAATGGCTCGGTAGGCGGTACGGTTGAAGAGGAATGGATATCTCAGAAAAGAACAATCACACAATAATCATCTTATGGTGTTGCAGTTCTTCTTGTTATACCCGTTCTTGCTACGAAAATGGGTCGAGGAATTCCGCCTTATGCAAGACACCTTTTTTCTGTTTTGTTTCACCCAGACATGTTCCAGCAATTTGTGTGCTATCTTCAGTGGGTTATTTTTATTTTCTATCTGCAAAATTGTTGTTACATATTAACATTTAGCGAAATTATTGGTACATAATATTTACAATGAATAATGAATAATTGTTGTAAAATATTATACATCATATGTTCATAGTGCACAGTTGAGATACGTATTAACGACCTGATGCACTTTGTGTTGCATTAGTTTACATACCTTATATGATGCTTTGGGACATTTATTTTGGTAGCTAATCGGCTACACAATCTGCAACTTCTAATCATCAAACAGCTAAACGTACTTTTTTTTATTTTTCTGTTTATTATGCATTTACAAACGGAAATGTGTATATATCACGTTTTTTTGTGTGTAACTTACGGTTTTGATATTGTGGTGTTTTCTCATATGTTGTTGGCGAAGTGAATAGGCTGATTTCGTGACCTATGGTCGCTTGACACTGTACTTTCGCAGATTTTTCAAAACAGGAAATTTTCACCGCCATTACGTGTTGTTGTTGCTGTGTAGTACCCATTTGTTTCGTAGCGTGTTTGGCTGAGTGATGTGAGTGAGTTCGAAGTGTTTTTGGCGTCTGTGGTGTTTGGTTTGTGTGTGTGTGTGTGTGTGTGTGTGTTTTCAGGACTGGGGCAGAGAGAGAGAGAGAGAGAGAGAGAGAGAGAGAGAGAGAGAGAGAGAGAGAAAGAATTTTTTTTCCATGAGTAGTTTCGGTGTGGGAGTTATTTGTATAGTTCTTCTGTTGTGATGAAGAGCCCGCATCTCGTGGTCTTGCGTTAGCGTTCTCGCTTCCCATGCCCGGGTTCCCGGGTTCGATTCCCGTCGGGGTCAGGGATTTTCTCTGCCTCGTGATGGCTGGGTGTTGTGTGATGTCCTTAGGTTAGTTAGGTTTAAGTAGTTCTAACTTCTAGGGGACTGATGACCATAGATATTACGTCCCATAGTGCTCAGAGATATTTGAACCATTTTTTTGTGATGCAGAGGGTTTTATTGCACATTGATGTTTATTCGATGAATACTTTCTTTGCTTGGGCTACTGATTTTTGGATGTGATAATTTCCTTCTCTGCTTAATTTTTGGTATAAGCTGCTACTAGTTCTATGGTTGTGCAAGTGAGTTTCAACGTTTGTTTGGTGGTGATTGTGTACTGTCAGATGGTCGGCAAATGTTGAGTGTGAGCTATTGCCTTTCAGTGCTCTGAGGTATTCTGTATACCTGGTTGTGAAATTCCTGTCTGTTTGGCCCACATATAGAGACTGACAGTAGTTGTAAGTAATTTGGTACATACCGGACTGGCTGTATTATTCCATGTTGGTGGTATTTCTTCCAAGTCTGCTTTGTATTGTGTTTAGTATATGATCCACCCTGTGTGAGGCTTTGTTGTTGTATGTCATTCTGTGTCATTTGTTGCTTAGTGTCTGCTGATTTGTGTGTGTTGTGCTTTGTTTGTTTGGGGGTGTGTTTCATGGTTAAGTGTTGCTTGTTTTTGTATTATTTGGTTTATTTTGTCTACTCTCTTTGCATCATATCCATTCACCTGTGCAATTAGTATAATTGCATTCATTTCTTGTGTGTAATCATGTTTGTTCATGGGTATTTTATTCAGTCTGCATAATACATATCAGAAGCTAGCTTCTTTGTGAGTTATGGGGTGACTAAATTGGTTATCAATAATTGTGCTGGTGATTGTGGGTTTTCTGTAGATGTTTTTTGTTTCTCTTGTATATGGTGAGATCTAAGAGATTATTCTGTTTGTGGGTGGATGGAGTTTATGTTGTCATGAAGTCCTTTTATGCAAGGCTATGGCTCATCTGTTAAGCAAATTATGTCATCTACATATCTGTACCAGTACATTGTTTTATACTGTTTTGGTATTACTATTTTGTGAAAGACTTGTTTTTCTATCTGATTGAGGAAAACGTCAACTATAGAGCTACTGATGGGAGATCCCATGGGTACACAAATCTGTTGTTGAATGTGGGCTAATTTTCCTCTTTGATGAGCCTGTGTATGGCTGATATTTCTTGTATGTTTGTTGTGAGCATGTTTCCTTGTAGTTGGTTCCTTCCTGTGATGTTGATGGTTTCTTCTGTTGGGATGCGCATGTACATGGAAATTATATCAAATGAAACCAATTTTGCTGTGTTTGGTATGTTTCTTATTTTTTCTATTAAGTCACTTGGGTTCTTTAGACTTTTGTTTTCAGTGTATTTGTATATTGTCTGTAGTAGAGTGTGAGTGTGTGTGTGTGTGTTTGGCTAAGTAATATGTAGGTGCTTTGGTAAAGTTTATTAATGGATGTAAAAGTATTCCAGGTTTTTGGAATGATTTTAGGGTGGGAGCCTTGGGATTTTTCTCTATCATTCTTAAAATCTGAGGTTCTGTGAAAATTTGTTCTATGTTTTTCAGTGTTTCCTGTAACTTACTTTAATACATCATTGATATAATTTTATAAACAAAACACAATGCGTCAGGTCATTAATACATACCTCAGCTGTGAACTATGAACAAATGATGTATAATATATTACAACAATTATTCAGTCATAATTGTGTATATAGTGTACCAAAAGGTTCGCTAAATTTTAATATGTAACAACAATTTTACTGTTAGAAAATAAAAATAACCCACTAAAGAGAGCACAAAAAGTGCTGAAACATGTCTCGGTGAAACAAAACAGAAAAAAGATGTCATTCATGAGGCAGCATTCCTAGTCCTATTTTCGTAGCAAGAATGGACATTACAAGAAGAACTGCAACACCACAAGACGATTACTTCTATGCCAAGCTAGGTATTTCCTTCGCAGGTCTTCAACAAATTCCAGAACACAACCATCAAACTTCAAAAAACCATACTCTACATAAAATTCAACAAACTATGTTGGCTTATAAAATAATACTTAACTATGAAAGGATAACTGTAAACACCATGTCATCATAAACATAAAGCTGAAATCATGTGGCTAATGCAAGACATCTAGTGTTTGAATTCAAAAAAAAAAAAAAAAAAAAACAAAAAAAAAAAAAAAAACAAGCTTTGAATATTGAACTATACAGGTTGCATATAGAACAAGCAAATCACAAAAGTATCCACCATTTTTGATGAACTAATGTACAAGGTTAGGATACACACAGGTACCATAACAGACAGAAAACTGACTATCCAACAAAAGAAACTCACCAAAATGATAAACCACAAAAACACCAAATGGTCCAAATGGCTCTGATCACTATGGGACTTAACATCTGAGGTCATCAATCCCCTAGAACATAGAACTACTTAAACCTAACTAACCTAAGAACATCACACACATCCATGCCCAAGGAAAGATTCGAACCTGCGACCATAGGCACTCGCGTGGTTCCAGACTGAAGCGCCCAGAACGTCTCGGCCATCGCGGCCGGCAAAAAAACACCCACCAATCCCATAACCAATACAACAAACACATCTTTCCAACAGAGTGATTAATCTAACAGACATAAAATGATTTGTACTATAAAACAGCCTATTTGAAGAGGGTCCCAAACATAACATAAACACAATGGTGTCACACAGGATAGATGAAAATATCATAACAAAAACTAAACACGTCATGAAGCAAAAAGAAAGACTAAATGCAACTCAATTCAATGGAAATCTAACAAGAGAACTTGCTGCTCTGGAAACAAGGAACATAATCAAAGAGAACGAAGCCACCCTAAAAGAAAACTCAAGGACTGCTGAAGAAAAAACCTACAGAAAACTACAGAACAAACTAAAAACTACAGAACAAATTAACACAAGGAAATGCGATCATCACAAAATCAGACAAGGTTAATTCAATAGTTGTCATAAACAAACAGGAATGCATTGACAAAACATTAGAATTAATCCAAAGCAACAACTTCACAGAATTAAGAGGTGGTCCAACAAACCGATACCAAAGTAAGTTTTAGGAAACACTGGAACACACAGAAACAATTCTGACAGAAACACCGATTAAAAGAATGATGCAGAAAAAACCCAAGGCCACCACCCTAAAATCATTGCCTAAAGTCCACAAACCCGGAATACCTATACGTCAATTGACAAACTTTACCAAAGCACCTGGATACTACTTAGCCAAACAAACACACACACACACACACACACACACACACACACACACTGCTACAGAAAATA
Organism: Schistocerca gregaria; assembly: GCF_023897955.1. Classification (NCBI taxonomy): domain Eukaryota; kingdom Metazoa; phylum Arthropoda; class Insecta; order Orthoptera; family Acrididae; genus Schistocerca; species Schistocerca gregaria. The sequence goes on from NC_064927.1 coordinate 428,794,912, forward strand.
TTCAAGTACACTGAAAACAGAAGTTTAAAGAACTCAAGTGACTTAATAGAAAAAAATTAGAAATGAAAACATAACAAACACAGGAACATTGATTTCATTGGACATAATTTCCATGTACACACACATCTCAACAGAAGAATCCATCAACATCATAGAAAGTAACCCCCAATTACAAGGAAACATACCCACAACACTGCTCAAACACGTCTGGGTGAAACAAAACAGAAGAAAGGTGTCTTGCATAAGGCGGAATTCCTCGTCCTGCAGTCACACAAGCTGGAAATAAAAACAAAGGTACAAAGAAAATAACTGCAAAGATGCTATGGGTAACAGAAGAAATGCTTCAGTTAATCGATAAAAGAAGAAAGTACAAAGCTGTTCAGGGAAACTCAGGCATACAGAAATGAAAGTCGCTAGGAAATGAAATACATAGGAAGTGCAGAGAAGCCAAGACGAAATGATTTATGATAAATGAGAATATGGAAAAAGAAATGATTGTCGGAGGAACTGACTCAGCATGTAGGAAAGTTAAAACTACCTTGAATGAAATTAAAAGCAAGGGTGGTAACATTAAAAGTGAAACTTTGAAGACCGCAAGAGCTGACCAGTGCGACAATTATCACACAATTAGCTTAACAGATCATGCATCTAAGTTGCTGAGAAGGATAACATACATAAGAATGGAAAGAAAATTGAGGATGTGTTAGATGACAATCAGTTTGACTTTAGTGTAGGTAAAGCTACCAGAGGGGCAATTCTGACGTTGCAATTGGTAATGGAAGGAAGACTAAATAAAGACCGAGACACATTCAAATTATTTGTCAACCTGGAAAAAGCGTTCGGCAATGTAAAAGGGTGCTAAACGTTTGAAATTCTGAGGAAAATAGAGTAAACTATAGGGAGAGACGGGTAATATACAATATATACAAGAGCTAAGAGGGGAAAACAAGAGTGGATGTCCAAGAACGAAGAGCTCGGTTTAAAAATGGCGTAATACAGAGATGTAATCTTTCCCCCCCAGTTGCTGAATCGGTACACCGAAAAAGCAATGATGGAAACAAAAGAAAGGTTCAAGACTGGAATTAAAATTCAAAGTGTACGGATATCAGTGATACGTTTCACTGATGACATTGCTAGTCTCAGTGAATGGGAAGAAGAATTACATGATCCACTGAACGGCATGAACAGTTTAATGTGTACAGATAAGTAAACCATAGAAAGACTAAATTGAAGGGAAATAGTAGAAATGAGAATAGCGAGCAACGTAACACTAGCATTGATGGTCACGGAGTTAAGGTATTTTGCTACCTAGGCAGCTAAATAACCAATGACGGGCGGAGAAAGGAGGACATCAAAAGCAGACTAACACTGGCAAAAAGGGCATTCCTGGCCAAGAGAAGTCTGCTAATATCAAACATATGCCTTAATTTGAGGAAGAAATTTCTGTGAATGTACTTTTGGAGTACAGCTTTGTTTGATAAAGAAACAAGGAATGTGGGAAAACTTGAACAGAAGAAAATTGAAGCATTTGAAATGAGTAGCTACAGCAGAAAGGTGAAAATTATGTGGACTGATAACGTAAGACTTGAGGGAGTCCTCCGCAGAATCGGACAGGTAAAGACTATTTGGGAAAACTAACAAGGAGAATGGACAGGGTGACAGAACATCTGGTAAGAAATCAGGGAATGACTTCCATGTTACAGGAGGAAGCTGAGAAGGGCAAAATCTAAAGAGGAAGACAGAGATTGGAATGCATCCGAAAAATAATTGAGGAGATAGGATGCAAGTGCTACTCTGAGATGAAGAGGTTGGCACAGGAGAGGAATTCGTGGTGTGTCGCATCAAACCAGTCAGAAGACTGAAGATCAAAACAAAAGTAATACGCACATGTAAAGATGGTTGTAGTACCGCGTACACAAGCTATAAGAGGCAGTTTTTGGCGTAGTTTTCTTTTATACTCAGGTAATTCATGTAAGAATGCTTCCATTTTGATTATGGCAGCGCACTGGGAATTAACAGACTCTAAATGCTTTATGATAGTTCAGCTTAGACTCACAGAACGTTCCATTTTGGAAATAATTGGGAATGCAATACACCGAGATACACAATCTCAAGAGTGTGCCGAGAGTATTAAATTCCAAGCATTATCTCTCACCATAGACAATGTAGTGGGCGACAATCTTCACTTAACGACCGAGAGCAGCAACGTTTGCATAGAGCTGTCAGTGCTAAAAGAAAAGCGACACTGTGTGACATAACCGAAGAAAAGAATGTGGGACGTACGGCGACGGCATCCATTAAGACAGTTCGGTGTAATTTGAACAGGAGACGACGGACGCCAGTGCCTTTTCAATCAGTGTGACTTCTCCTGTAGTACTTTACCTGGTCTCGTTGTGATATTCGTTGGACACAAGACGAGTGAAAAACGTGACCAGGTCAGATGAATCCCGACTGGCAGAACTGAAGCTGTGAGGTCGGGTCGTGAGTCTTGATTGGGTAGCCCAGTTGGTAGAGCACTTGCCTGCGAAAGGCAAAGGTCCCGAGTTCGAGTCCGGCACACAGTTTTAATCTGCCAGGAAGTTTCATATCAGCGCACACTGCGCTGAAGAGTAAAAATCGCATTCTAATCCCGATTTCAGTTTGTAAGAGTTGATGGTAGGATTGGAGTGTGTCCTGGACCCCACGAATCCATGAACCTAGTTTATCAACATGGCAATAAGCAAGCTGGTGATGGCTCCATAATTATTTGGGGAGTGTTTACATGGAATGTACCGGGAACCTGGCTATGTCTGATTACTTGTAGCCCATTTGCAATCTTCCTTGGACCTCCTATTCCCAAACAACGATGGATTTCTTATGGATGACAGTGAACCATATCGACAGGCCACAATTGTTCGCGATCTGTGGGAAGAACGTTCTGTTCAATTGGAGCGAATGATTTAGTTACCCAGGGAGCTGTGGTTAACAGCTGCACATGACACGCGTGAGCAAAGGCGGCAGAAATTTGTAGAGATGGATAAACCTGCACCTGTTAAGCAACTGACCATCCAGCTCAACCAAGGAGCTACCAACAGTGTCTCCCCAGGGGCCGTTCAGAGACCGTTGCTACGCCCATAGCAGGCGCCCGTTTCATCCACCCAAGCTGACTGTGGTTCATCGGCGACGAAGGGCGGAATTCGCACGTCAGTACCGCGATCGGACATCCGGTGAGTGAGGACAGGGCGCCTAATCATGTTTTATGTGAAACATTGAAAGTCGCTAGCTCTATCTTCTTATCTCGTGTTTTCTACTGAAAATCTCGTGCTTGTACTCTTGTTAACTTTACTATTACAGAGGTCACCTAAACTATTTTTTAATTGGTCCTGTGAGCAACAAATAACTTACTTGGTTTTTCTGCTGCCACTGCTTGCTCTGCTGCATTCCATCGTTTAATAAAAACATAAGAAACCTATTATTCATGCTGAGAGCAATGTATGTTTTGTATGGCGGCTCCTGCTGTCGCTGCGGCTGCTGCTGCTTACTACAACTACATATAATTCAAGAGAAAGGGTTTGGTCAAATCTAAACTCGAAAAATCCGTAACGCAAACAAAAACTATATTCTGAAAGCGATCCTTTCTCATTCAGTTAACAAAACGCTAGAATCTCTTTGAAGAATCGCTTCGTATGTAAATCTGGCTCCAGTGGCATTAATGCAATATTACAAAGTAATCAAACTCTTCAGACAGACTGAAATACTTCTCAATTAAATACATAGTGAAACAATTGCCTGACACTTACAAAAGAAATAAATGACAAAAATCAACACTTAATCTATTCTCCTAACAAAGGTTCCCCTTAAGAATTCAGCTCCTATCATTATCAAAATTACCGTTTGCTGTTACGCACATTACCCATTTCTTTAAATCAATAAGCGCTTCAAATTATAAAAAATATCAACTCAATACCACATCCTGTGTCGCTGCTGGCGGAAACTGCAGTACGGCAGCTGGGCGACGACCCCTCGCCGAACACACGTGCGCAATACAGCAGACGGGCACCTAAACTGGCTTCCACTAATTAATCCGTGCACTGCGAAGCATGACAACAATATCTTAGATTCCAGAGCTTTTGTATGCACGCTGTAGCTTTTTATCCTTTTAAATCCTAAGAGAGTGTTGCCAACTCTCAACGTCTGAATGCAAACATCCTTCAACAATCCTCCGAAGGTTCCAGGCCAGAGGAGGGTATGTTACGGCATGGGGCATATGTTTCGTATCTCCAACTCCTGGAAGGAACAATGGATCAACACAAATACGAATCTATCCTTGGGGACCATGTGCTGCTCATACGCAGTTTGTTTCCCCTCAGCACGAAGGCATCAACCAGCAGGACAATGCAACGTGTCATAAACATCGTAGGGTATGTACGTGGTTCGAAAAACTCCAGGATGAGTTTACAGTACTCCCTTGGCCACCAGACTCCCCGGATTTGAAACCACTAGTGAATCTGTGGGACCACCTCCATCAAGTTGTTCGCACCATGGAGTCTCAACAGAGGAACGTAGTGCAACTGGGCACGGCACTGGAATCGGAAAGGCTCCACATCCGTGTCGCTACCTTCCAGAACCTCCTTAACTCCCACCCTGCACCTCTCGCAGCGGTCCACGTTGCAATTGGCGGTCACATTAATGTGACTATATCACTACAGCTGTCTCTTCCACGTAAGTATCTGCAGCTCTCCCTACTCAGACCTCAGACTTCCCAACCTCCCCCCCCCCCCTCCCACTTAATTTTCGTTTTTTGCCTCCTGTCAATTACAGAGACCTCTACTGGAAAAGCCTGAGCTCTCTATCTCAACAGTTACTGTCACTGCGATTTTCCTTTATTAATATAGTTTTTTATTTTGAATGTCTGCTGTTATTATTATTATTATTAATAACGGCTTCTATTCATTGTACAGGTAATTATAATTATTATAAAAACAGTATTCATGCACAAGTGAGCCGAGACTGTACATAGAAGTTGAGAAAATTGCTAAAACTTTTTCATAATACATATGTCGTTCCGAAACTAATGCTTTCAATTTATATTCACGGACACTACATCAGATACAGAAACCCCAATAAGAGAATTAAACAGTGCAAGATTTCATCTACATAGTACCGTTTCCCCACATGGTCACTAACATTTGTTACGCCCCGTTGGTCACGATGCACATGATCCTGCATACAGCGCTCGTAAAAGATTGAAACAGCGAAGGGTAGCCGTTGCCTTACAGTTTTGACGAGAGCATCTGAGTCTGGGAAATGTTGGCTGTTTAGCCCAGCTTTCATACCTCTAAATTAATGGACGCCTTAAGGCGTTAATGCATGTCTACAGAGTGGATCTGGTAGGATTTTCTAGACCAATTTGGCTATATGTTCCACGCTTGTAAAACTTTTATGGTGTTTGCGTTACCGTGTTTCAAACGGTAGTTTACCACTTCGTCTTGTCTGAATCTGAAAATTTGGGCTTTCTGGGTAATCACTGTGGTCTTGAAGCATTCTGTATTCACACTTAGACTACCAAAACTCCGAAAGTTCCACAGCTTGTCTGCTCCAGAAAAGGATGAACATCAATTTGTTGCAGATGGCTGTGTTTTGAATGTGTTAATTTTTGAAGAATTAACATGTCGGCAACAAAAGGACTGTTTTGTCTCTGGCTCGTAGTGGTTACACTACGACTCATCTCCGATGAAGGCGCTGCTCGTGAAATTGTTGCCATTAGCGTCATGTTGCTCGAGTAGCTCCCAAAAAATTTTCTACACAATAATTCCTTCTTTAAACTTCCTGGCAGATTAAAACTGTGTGCCGGACCGAGACTCGAACTCGGGACCTTTTCCTTTCGCTGGCACGTGCTCTACCATCTGAGCTATCCAAGCACGACTCACGCCCCGTCCTCACTGCTTTAGTTCTGCCAGTACCTTGTCTCCTACCTTCCAAACTTCACAGAAGCTCTCCTGCGAACCTTGCAGAGTTAGAACTCCTAGAAGAAAGGGTATTGTGAAGAAATGGCTTAGCCACAGCCTGGGGGATTCTAATAATTCCTTATTGTTTAAGCATCCACGGGATCCCTATAACATCTCCTTTGCGGTAAAAGTAAAATCTCTGTTTCGCAAACTCCTCGAAGTCAGAAGTCATATTGGAACGCTCCCCTGCTACTGCTGTCTTCGCTGGACAACCGAATAGACAGAACATTAACTTCAGAATGTAGTACTGCATCGAATAAGCTGGCTGTGGCAATCAAACAAAAAACATTTGTTACATCAAATTCGGAATGACCCTCGCTTTATATGATATTTGGAGGTCCTGGTCTAGACAATACGGTCGTGCTAAAAATATAAGTAGTGTAAAAATATAAGTAGTGTAACTTGTTTAAATGTTAAGTTAAATTATAAGCAAAGAAACTACGATGCTTATGTTGTCCCTCATATGTGTACAGGTGATGGTATTCGAGCACGGATTGCCGATTATGCAAAGGAATATAAGTGGAATAAGACATACAAGGCGCAGTGCAAGAAGTCTTACTGTGGTAGGGGTGGCGCTGCCTGCAAACGCACAGACTGCAAGATATTTGGCCTGCTCTGTGAGTTCTGTATCTCTACGTTTAATCTGGTTGTACTTATATATCGTAATGATTTGACATTGTGCATAAAGTCTGTTGCAAGTCACTAAGCGCTCTTATTTGTAAATATTGGTTAAGTAAGGTGTGGGTATTCGCACATCATAGGCTACACTGTTTCTCACACTTACCCCCCCCCTCCCCCCTTCCCCTGCCCACAGCATCTTCAATAAGTAGATGGTTCTCATCCCCAAAGCGATATACCTACCAACTTTGGTTGAGCTCACTCCATTCGTTTAGGAGATGTGAAACATAAATGCATACATAGATACAATGAAGCCCAACGAACCTGGTATGCGTATTCAAATACAGAGATATGTAAACAGACAGAATACGGTTCCGCGGTCGGCAACGCCTACGTGTGACAAGTGTCTGGCACAGTTGTTAGATCGGTTACTGCTGCAACAGTGGCAGATTATCAAGATTTAAGTGAGTTTGAACGTGGGGCTATAGTCTGCGCACGAATGATGGGACGTAGCATGTCCCAGGTAGCGGTGAAGTGGGGATTTTCCCGTACCACTATTTCACTAGTGTGCCGTGAATATCAGGAATCAGGTAAAACATCAAATCTCCGACATCGCTGTGGCCGGAAAAAGATCCTGCAAGAACGGGACCAAAGACAAGTGAAAAGAATCGTTCAAGCTGAGAGAAGTGCAATCCTGCAGAATTCAGTTTTGGGCCATCAACAAGTGTCAGCGTGCAAACCATTCAACGAAACATCATCGATATGGGCTTTCGAAGCCGAAGGCCCACTCGAGTACCCTTGTTGACCGCACTTCACAAAGTTTTACGCCTCCCCTGGGCTCGTCAAAATCAACACTGGAATGTTAATGAGTGAAAAGATGTTGCCTGGCCGGACGAGTCTCGTTTCAAATTGTATCGAGTGGATGGACGTGTACGGGTAAGGAGACAACCTCCATGGCCCCAGCATGTTATCAGAGGACTGGTAGAGACTCTTTAATGGTGCGGGGCGTGTGCAGTGTAAGTGATGTGGGATCCCTGATACGTCTGGATACGACAGGTGACACGCAAGAAAGCGTCCTGTCTAACCACCTGGATCCATTCACGTTCATTCTAGATTACGACGGACTTGGTCAGTTCCAGCAGGACAATACGACACCCACACGTCCAGAATTGCTATACAGTGGCTCCGGGAACACTCTTCTGAGTTTAAGCACTTTCGCTGGTCACCAAACCCCGCAGACATGAACATTGTTGAGCATATCTGGGATTCCTTGCAACGTGCTGTTCAGAAGAGATCTCCACCCCCTCATACTCTTACGGATTGATGGACAGCCCGGCAAGATTCATGGTGTCAGTTCCCTCCAGCACTACTTCAGACGTCAGTCGAGTCCATACGACGTGGTCTTGCGGTGCTTCTGAGTCCTCGCGAGGCCCTACACAATGTTAGTCAAGTGTATCAGTTTCTGTGCGCCTTCAGTGTACGTACATCCATTTTATAATATACAAGCTGAGTACCTGTCCATCCCATACACGCCACGCTTCCTCTTTATCTCTTCCTTCCCTGTTCATCTCTCCTCTCCCACCTCTGTCCATTTCCCTCTCCCTTCTCTCGGTCCATTTCATACTTTACCTCCCCCCGCCCCACTTCTGTGACCATATTCTCATTCCCTGTTGCTGTCCGTCTATCGCCCACTCCCCTATTCTTTCTCCACGTTATAACGCTCGCGCCAGTTGAACGCTGGTGGCTCTTACCCCTACAGTATTGCTTTTCAGTTGGTAACTAATATGTCTACCAAATTTGGTTGAAATCGTTCAAGAGCTTTTCACTCATAGTTTTTACTGGGTATGCACATGTCAAATAAATTGCACAAATGTTTAACAAATTTCACAGGTAATTTACCCTTACCTCTGGCGAATTTCTCCCTGCAGTTTTTTACGCACCTCAATGCTTATGACATAATATACCATTAACTATATGTTGTACAATGACACAATTTTGTAGGTAAATGTGCCGGCCGGGGCGGCCGAGCGGTTCTAGGCGCTACAGACAACAACGGCGCGACCGCTGCGGTCGCAGGTTCGAATCCTGCCTCAGTCATGGATGTGTGTGATGTCCTTAGGTTACTTAGGTTTGAGTAGTTCTATGTTATAGGGCACTGATGATCTCAGACGTTAAGTCCCATAGCGCTCAGAGCCATTTGAACCAAGTTGCCACGTGTCGTGTTATTTAAACTAAAGGTGGAGGGGAGAAAAGATAGGAAAGGGACTACTGATGTCAGCTGCGGCATGAATTTGTGCAGAATCAGCGGCTACGAGTGAAAATGTGTGCTGAACCGGGCTTTGAACCCGGCATTCCCTGCCTACTAGGCAGTTGCGTTATCCACTTCACCGCCCGCACACAGTGTTCATGGCAATTGCGCAAACTATGTCGCACTGCCTCTAGGCCGACCCACATTCCCACATAGCGCCACCTCTGTGCTGTATCCCTTCCATGTCCTGTATGCTCCATACTCTGAGATTACCACAGGAATTCAGACGTAATTGTGCATCTGTACTGCAGGTGGAAGATTCATTGCCCATCGGGGCGTATCGATTACATGAATGCGTGGTGTCTGTTCTTTTGGACATATCAGAAGGAAAAGACACCACTCGAAATCAGCAGCTGTGATACATATTATAAAAACTGAAGGTAAGCATCAGATCCTGGGTTCGATCACCGGTCCGCCAGGTATTTTCACTCTTCGGCCCTGATTCCTCATGAAGTCCCAATGCAGCTGACATCAACATCCCATTCCCTTTCCCTTCATTTCTTTCCTCTCCACCTTAAGTTTACGTAATATGTATCAAAGCTGCGGTTTCCACGTGGGTCTGTTCTCCCGGACATGACCAAAAGAACAGACACCAATCAATTGTGTGAAACATCGTGCACGATGCTGTCTTTTACACGTATCTCAGTGTTTATGATGTCACATCTTCTGAACTAAGTGTCGTACAATGATACAATTTTGCTATTGCCTGCAGTGTTATATATGAATACTGTCTACGAAATGTGTGGCAGGTACATTTAGTGGTAAAGAAGTTATAAATTAATCCGTCATGCTTCTTGCAGCAGATTTACTGCATGAACGGCGAAACTTTTAATAAACGTTTAGCGCTGTGATAGGTGTTATAGGTCAAGTTGGTTCCCAGCCACATAGTGGTCTCATTTTCAAGTAGTAGATGTCGAAGGTACAGCAGTTCACATATCGTGGGCTTCACTGCTTTACCGCCCCTAACCCCACCCCTGTGATAGGAGGGTGGTTCTTGCTCCTCCCAACAATGGCTCTGAGCACTATGGGACTTAACATCGGAGGTCATCAGTGCCATAGAACTTAGAACTACTTAAACCTAACTAACCTAAGGACATCACACACATCCATGCCCGATGCAGGATTCGAACCTGCGACCGTAGCGGCCACGCGGTTCCAGACCGAAGCGCCTAGAACCGCTCGGCCACACCGGCCGGTTCCTCCCAACAGCGATTGGCGCTGATGACCTCGACGTTGAGCGCCTATAAGCCCCAACAGCGACTTTTTCCAGACAATAAGTGATATGTGTATGAAGTTTGATTGAAATCGTCCCAGTAGCTTAGGGAGAAATGTGCAAATACAAGCCGGCCGGAGTGGCCGTGCGGTTCTAGGCGCTACAGTCTGGAACCGCGCGACCGCTACGGTCGCACATTCGAATCCTGCCTCGGGCATGGATGTGTGTAATCTCCTTAGGTTAGTTAGGTTTAAGTAGTTCTAAGTTCTAGGGGACTGATGACCTCAGAAGTTAAGTGCCATAGTGCTCAGAGCCATTTGAACCATTTTTTGCAAATACAAACGTAGATTGACAAACATTTAAATAAGTATAAATGTACATCCATTTTCATAATATTTGTGAATATGAATGTCTAGGTACCCTCAGCTCTTGGCTAATAGTTCCTGTCACGTCCACATCTTGTTTATAGCTCCTTCCGGATTCAGAAACTGTGAGAATACAAATAAAGATTTCTGTGAATCTAAAACGTTACAGCAAGAAGTAACTTAGATGTTGTTTATTACGCTGAATACGTTGCCCACCTAAAGTTTTATCATTCACAATTAGTGACAACGTCTTGGAAAAGTCCCAAGTAGTTCATTCAGATGCAGGTCTAATTTTTTTTAACTTTCTATAAGAAACAGAATAAAACGTTTGGATTAAATTTTGCTTAAGGTTAGCACTAGTTATAGCCCCATGAAGCGAGTGATAAATGCAACTTTTGACGAATCTTCGGACAAAGAAGTGTGTGCGTTGTGTAGAAACTTCTAAATCAAGGCTGTGTGTTTGCTGAAAATTATGAATTCTCTGAGTAAGACGTCCGGATTTTATGGACCTTACATGAGCCTGATCCATAAAGACAGGACGATATAGTATGAGATCCTCAGAAAACAATAATTATATTCTATCAACAAAAGGCAGTTGCAGTTAAACTCGTATACCGAAAACTAACAAAACGATATCCATGGACTGGCATCAACGAACAGGTTAAAGTGAAACGCATCTGGAGACAAACCGAGTAGGTGGTTAATCACGTCCTAAAACTCCCATTTAACAAGAGAACGGCGAGCTTCAGCACAGAAAGGGATAAGCTCAGAACAATACATTATTCCTCTTAACGTAAATAAGACTGGGACCGAGGGTAAGTGGCTGCACGCCATTAACTGGGCTAGCCTCCAACCCGGCAACAAAAATAAAAATGTATTCACCTCTAGCGAGACGGTGATTGGCTGAAGCCATACTTGGCGACGCAGATGTGACACGGTGGGGAGATCACCTTTATATAAAAGCATTTTGAGGCTTAAATTTCTCTCTCTCTCTCTCTCTTTCTCTCTCTCTCTCTCTTGTCTCGTGGCGGACCGCACAAATGTGTGGAAATAAGCGAGGGCGTTGAGAGCTTTCCTTTCTGTGAAGTGAGGACTATACGCTTTACATAACGTGGCGACAGATAGCAAATCGGTAGTTAATTATTCCTCTGGGAATTTTTGTGGGCAAAGAAATTGTGCATGTTGCTACAACCTAAAGCGAGTGTGCAATAGCCATTATTTCCACTAGGGGAAGATTAGAGTTCTACACAGTGTAGGAAAGTTGCGACTGAGTGAATTCAGTCAAGGCCAAAGTAGGCAAATAGCTTTGCAGATCAAGCATGGAGACAACGTCATTGCCGATGCTGTGTGGTAAAGTACAATCGCGCATTAGGCCGCAGTAAATGTTGGGTTTAGACTTTGCTCACTCCAACCTGCGTACGTCGTGGCCATTGAATATCAAAAGCTAAGATACTAACGAATCCTAACATTGGGTACATGAGCGTTAATTCCTTGTTTCAAAAGGTAGATTTATTCTACACCAACACAGTGCACCGACCAGCTATGAAAACATAGTCTTAAATGAGCTGATGAGGATTTTTAATAATCATTCTTTCCTGTGATTAAAATTTTTCGTGTGTAGATGGTTCAAATGGCTCTTACCACTATGCGACTTAAATTCTTAGCTCATCAGTCGCCGAGAACTTAGATCTAATTAAACCTAACTAAGCTAAGGACATCACACACATCCATGCCCGAGGCAGGATTTGAACCTACGACCGTAGCGGTAGCCTGGTTCCAGACTGTAGCGCCTAGAACCGCACGGCCATTCAGACCGGCTTCATGTGAAGAGATAACGATTTTAATAACCGTCATTTCAATATGTCCAAGACCTAAATATTTTGTTACTGAATGTCAAAAGTAATTGAACATGGCTGTGGTTTATCACTTGACCCACGAAAACAACAGTTGATAAATTATATGTACAAAAGAAAAAAGAATAGCTGTATTGTCTTACTAGAATAGACCCCAAACTTTCACCTTTATTAATGCATCCCTTCTAAGTATGTGACAGTAGCATGTCTAATGATTTTTGTTACGATCTCCACCTGATATCAGCTGCGTTACAGGACCAGGGCCAGATGTTTTGTCCATATGCGCGCTAAGTGGTAAGCTAAGTCTGTACATATTAGTCCTCTCACTGTGCAGATACAAAGGTCGGACGTACGACACCTGGTCATACCAACACATCAACAGCCGATGGTGATATTTAAATATTTAGGAAAATTATCATTGAGAATTGCCGAGCCAACTTCAAAGAGTTGTCTGATGATGGTGGTATATTTGCTATAGACAAAAGATAATTACAGGTGTTTTGCAAACGAATCGCACAATAGAATTAAATATTCCGAGAAAGCAATGTTCAGAGCATGCAGAATGAAATTCGTTGTTACCCAGAACTGCTCAGTTCAACAGTAACTGTTGAAGTAACATAAGTGTACAAATATTCTATAACCTATAATATAAGGTTACAGTGGTCGAAACAGAAGTTTCCCCAAGGAGTGACAGCGAAAAAACATAGAAACGTTGCAGTGTGTAGTTTCTCTAACTATTATCTTCAGTGTCTAGGTGCCAGTGGAGTAAGTCTCACTGGAGTATACAGTTAGTAAGGAATACTACTAGCACGTTCATCGTCGTTTGCGTGAATCGATACGAAGACAAAGTCCGGTTCTGAGATACCTTCATCCGTGACTATTGCACCACCGTAGTGTACCTCTTCACATTTCACTGGTAGTTCTTGTACACTACTGGCCATTAAAATTGCTACACCAAGAAGAAATGCAGATGATAAACGGGTATTCATTGGACAAATATATTATACTAGAACTGACATGTGATTACATTTTCACGCAATTTGGGTGCATAGATCCTGAGAAATGAATACCCAGAACAACCACCTCTGGCCGTAATAACGGCCTTGATACGCCTGGGCATTGAGTCACACAGAGCTTGGATGGCGTGTACAGGTACAGCTGCCCATGCAGCTTCAACACGATACCACAGATCATCAAGCGTAGTGACTGGCGTATTGTGACGAACCAGTTGCTCGCCCAACATTGACCAGACGCTTTCAGTTGGTGAGAGATCTGTAGAATGTGCTGGCCAGGGTAGCAGTCGAACATTTTCTGTATCCAGAAAGGCCCGTACAGGACCTGCAACAGCGGTCGTGCATTATCCTGCTGAAACGTAGTGTTTTACAGGGATCGAATAAAGGGTAGAGCCACGGGTCGTAACACATTTGAAATATAACGTCCACTGTTCAAAGTGCCGTCAATGCGAACAATAGGTGACCGATACGTGTAACGAGTAGCACCTTATACCATCACGCTGGGTGATACGGAAGTATGGTGATGACGTACACACGCTTCCAATGTGCATTCACCGCGATGTTGCCAAACACGGATGCGACCATCATGATGCACCCAGTTTCGTCGTCGTGTATACCATCGCAGGCGCTCCTGTCCGTGATGAAGCGTCAAAGGCAATCGGAGCCATTGTCTCCGAGCTGACGCCCATGCTGCTACTAATGTCGTCTAACTCTTCGTGCAGATGGCTATTTCTCGCAAGCATCCCCATCTGTTAACTCAGGGATCGAGGCGTGGCTGCACGATCCGTTACAGCCATGCGGATAAGATGCTTGTCATCTCGACTGCTAGTGATAAATGGCAGTTGGGATTCAGCACGCCGTTCCGTATTACCCTCCTGAACCCACCAATTCCATATTCTGCTAACAGTCATTGGATCTCGACCAACGCGAGCAGCAATGAAGTGATACGATAAACCGCATTAGCGATAGGCTACAATCCGATCTTTATCAAAGTCGGAAACATGATGGCACGCATTTCTCCTCCTTGCACGAGGCATCACAGCAACGTTTCGCCAGGCAACGCCGGTCAACTGTTGTTTGTGTATGAGAAATCGGCTGGAAACTCCTCACGTCAGCACGTTGTAGGTGTTGCCACCGGGGCCAACCTTGTGTGAATGCTTTGAAAAGCTAATCATTGGCATATCAGAGCCTCTTCTTCCTGTCGGTCAAATTCCGCTTCTTTAGCATGTGATTTCCGTGGTGTAGCAATTTTAATGGCCAGTGGTGTATTTGTGAAGAAAAGCAACACCTTTGTAATGCTTGAGGCTGTATATGACACATTGAAATGATAAGTCATTAACATAGCGCATCAATTTTTCGTTTTATTAACGTTTGTTTCGGCAACGAAAAATGAAAAACACCAGTGAAGCATTTGCCAGTACTAGTAACAGACTGGAAACTTAACATAAAGAACATGTACAGAGTGCAATAGGAGTGATGTGACGGGCTTATCTATTAGTTGAACTAGAATTTCACTTCTTCCAAAGGTGGTTCTATTTAAGAACAGAACTATTTTTGAATAACGGTTTATTTGATGAAGATCAGATTCGATTAAAGATTACCAGAGAGTGGTTTCAATCTGTGTCCCAGTCTAAGTGGCGGCTCTTTTGGTTTAGGATCACTGGTTATAATTATCTGATTGAAGTGGATTTGCAAGAAGACAAGTGACATGGGAAACAACAGCCGAACAAGCGTTACTAGCTCTCGCGCTCTGGGGGTTCAATACAAACTGAATTATGTAGACATGTAGTTCATGTACAGGTTTTTATGAGTGTATTTGCGAGTATCAAAATATGTGACATATATGACCGTATCTTGTGACTGCATTGACTTAGAAGCTTAAGACTTTTTACGTCGCCAATGGATTGTAGATGTAAGTGTTTGACATAAATTTCAATCTGATGACTCTACCTATTCCTGTGAAAAAGGGGTCTTAAGACATGGACAGATGGACAAAACAAAAAGAAGGGGCTGTGCAGAACTGTTGTCGCTTTCGTGACCACTTATTGATGTATGGCCACCTTCTTCCATAGTTGACGAAGGTCTCGATACAGATTTGAAATTTCCTCCCAGTAGAGGCGTAGTACAAAACTGTTGGTGTTTTCGGGCCAATTTGTTGACATATTTGTTGTTACTTTCCCTGAACGACAGCTGACCTCTGAGGAACTGTCAGTCCAACAAAAACGTGCGAATTGTGATGTTATCCGTAGAACTTGACCAGGGGGGTCATTCGGATAATTTATTGTAAAACAGTTGACGAAATACACACTAAAACTGCCAGGATACTGCGTCGAGATAAACCATCACCTTACAGCCTGAAAAGAGAAGCGTTACACGCTGTTACGAGCGTTAACACAAACAAGATCATATAGGTTCTGGCTGTCAATGAGGGAAATACAACTACTGTGATGAAGACCGAAGATTATTAACAGAAGATATATGACTTACTGTAACTTAGCAAGTTCTTACGAGATAACATTTATTGCAGAAAATCATGCAGCCGTGTAGCCCGGTGGCTGCAGAATTATGTAGTTGCTATATGACTCACATCACAGCCGATGCTATCGGCCGTGAGAACTGTCGCCAGTACCATCTAGGGGAACGTAAATTCATAACCCCCCCCCGCCCTAGGAATCTTAATAAACCATAGTAATTATCAACCGATTTTTTTGGCATATAGGCAGTCATTTTTCCCTCGTTCTCTTTGGGAATGGAACAGGGAGAGAAGATGCTAGTTGTGGTACGAGGTACCCTCCGCCACGCACCGTATGGTGGATTGCGGAGTATTTATGTAGATACAGATGTTCACTTGGTATACCATCTTCTGTTATTAAGTAAAGGATACTTTTAAAAATCAGATTTTGATCACATATAGTTCAGGAGATTGAGAAAATTACTTAAAAGTCATAAAACTGACATGTTTTAAAACTCAGTAAGGAAAAATAGCAGTATGTTTTTTATTACAAAGTTTTCAATTTATAAAATTACTTAATTGGAAATTACTTTTCTAAACTTTAATTACTCTATGTTATGTAGCAGAAAGAAATAATTCAAATTAGTATTTGCTTATTATTTTCTTGTGTGAATACATGGGAATGAATGAGAGGGTGTCTGTGCGACACATGTTAAAGCTTAATGTTGTTATATGTAATACCTTATCCAACTGAATCGAGGGAAAATCCAGGCGCAACCACGAAGCTGATGACATATGGCGATGTGTTCTTGCTTTTGTAAGAAAGCAGCCAGAATAGAAGTTCGGAAGTGGAATAAATTTCTAAATTAATTTAAAGATTATTTTAAATTTCGGTATATTTTATAAAACAATATATTAGAAATTGGAAGTGTAATAACGTCAATGATTTTCTGAGTGGTGACTGGCTCAGGCAAGTTTTGCTGGGAGAATTATCTAGAAGGATCATTCTGATGGTCAATCAGACCCATCAGTCAACCAGAATTAAGCTGTTCCCGCTCGCAGAGAGTTAGTGCGGTGGCAACGGGAGACCTGCTCGCCAACCTTCGTGCGTGTATCATGCTAAATGTCGCCGAGAAAATAACTTGTAAAATGCAGAACTGTTGAATTCATTGCTGTTAGGAAGAGTCGTGATTCAGGAAGTTTAAGTTACGAACATTTTGAGGACAATTTGATTAATTAATTGATGTGTTAGGAACCTTTCATATTCAGCGTGGCATATTCCGTATACTTTATGGAATACTTTGGTTAGCACTTCTAACTTTGAGGACCACTGATACGACCGAAGTCTCAACTCGCTTTAGTAGTGGGTCAGTGACGGTCAGATCTGACATTAATCGGGTCGGTCTGGTAAATATTCTAGTTGCTTTTTTCGTGTGAGAAAATTTTGTAGAGACTGTGAGTTGGGAATATTAGAGCAGTTAACATAGTAAATTGGGACTTGATAGCAAATTTATTCCTTAAGAACCAAAACGAGTTTACTACAATTTCCGAAGGCTTACTGCAGGTAAACTGCACTTTCCCTCCACCCATAATTTATTAAAATGAACTTACAGGAACTGATTCGCAACTTGAGTTACACGGCCTCTGTGTGGTAGGTATTAGGTCGTGGTTTCATATACGCTGTTTTACACGGCCTCGTATCTACGACTTCAGGGTGAAGGGACGTGGTAAGGAATCTGCACTGATACAGGTGGACAATTAATAAGAGGCTGTACGAACGAGGAACGACGTCAAAACCCGCCCCACCGCACTACGTCACCCGACACTGTACCTAAAAGTAAGCTTGTGTTCCCCGCAAGGGATCGCAGAGAACAAACGTCAGTTAATCAAGGTACCTTCTGTTACGTGCAGAGGGAGTTGTACTACGCACAGACCTTACCATATCGGCTGTATGGATTACCAAATTAGTCTCTAAGG
This sequence comes from Schistocerca gregaria, assembly GCF_023897955.1. Classification (NCBI taxonomy): domain Eukaryota; kingdom Metazoa; phylum Arthropoda; class Insecta; order Orthoptera; family Acrididae; genus Schistocerca; species Schistocerca gregaria. The sequence goes on from NC_064927.1 coordinate 428,812,698, forward strand.
TGGTGTATCACTACAAAGATAGTTAACAGTAGTGGCTCACGACCGTATAACGTAGCGAAACACTTGGCTTCTCTGCTTCAGCCGCAAATGGGAAAGACCGACACATTGAGGCTGACAATTATTGAACCATATGAAAAAAAAACCTGAAGAGCGTAAATCAGTTATAACTACGGCGTGCACACACTTTATTGAACATGTAAACATCACTATAGATATTCAGTTTTAGATTATGACATATTCGATGTGCCTGTCATAATCGGCAGTGATATGTGCACAGACGAATAGCGAAATTCTGCATGACCCGCTGAAGTGTCGGAACATCGATGCTGTTGATGACTTCCTGAATGCCTGTTTTCGTCTTAACAATGTCTTTTATGTAGCCCCACGAAAGAAAGTCGCATGTGTTCACATTCTGAGAATATGGCTGCCAATAGAGGCCCACTCCAGGGCTCTCTGGGTCCCCCGAAGTGCTCCTCCAGTACATCAAACATTCTCCTGCTGCGATGGGGTCGAGCTCCGTCTTGCATGAATTACATCCTGTCGAAAGCAGGGTCACTTTGGTTAATGGGGATGAAATCATCTTCCAAAACATTCACGTACCGATCGGTAGCCACCGTGCTATCAGGGAATATCGCATCGATTATTCCGTGACTGAGCCCTGCACATCACACACTTCACGTTCAGGGCGAAGAGACTTCTCGATCACGAAATGTGGATTCCCAGTCCCCCTATAGCGCCAGATTTGCTTATCGACGAACCAATTCAAATGAAAATGGGCTTCATCCTGAGCATGAACATACTTATTTCCATCATTCAGCGTGGCCAACCGTGCAATTTGAACCTCCTAATGCAAACCGTTCAGACGTTATGACGATATTAATTCGTATAGTTCATAATTGTCACACTACACATAAATTACACGGGACATTTCACTGAGAAGTCGAAGAAACTAAAACCTGGACCAAACCTGGACCAAAGGAGATCATGTTCAGTTTTGATGATGTTTCATGGTTTACGAAAGTACCTGTTAGAGCTTCTCTGGAGCATATTGGTTCCAATCCTCCACCTGACATGACCAGATTATTTCATGCATACCTTACCACGAGCTACGTTATGTGAAACGGCTTTAAGGCGTCGCCACGGGTAGTCCACTTCTTCATTTAGATAGGAGCTGTACTTGGGTATCTTGGAAACCTAAGGTGCGGTGAAGGTAGTTCGTTGACGCCTGAATCGCGTGGAGCTGTGATGAGGAACAGCTCGATAGCTTGTATAAGACATCTGAACAATCCCCTTGCCAACGTTAAATTTACTATCGAAGCATAAAGGGATTAACAACTACGTTTTCAAAATGTGGTGGTTACAAGAAATGATGAGAACCTAAACCACAATATGTACAAAAAACTGATTCACACCGTCCAAATTTCCAAAACAACGCTAGAGCAAAAAGGCATATGACCAACAGGCTAGTAACGCGCGCCAGACGAGATTGTGCGACGCTGCACTTCGTAGGAGTAATGAACAACTGGAATGCATCAAATTTATGAAAAGTGTCATAAAACGTAATACTATAGTAAGTAAAATGCTTTTTTTATTCCAGTCACTGATCACAATATCAATTCTTAAGACGATGACCGGTTTCAGTCTGTAATGACCATCCTCAGATCTAAAATATGTAAATATATACATCTAGTGAGCAGTGGTCTTTTTAACATAAAACAGCAATATGTATCACAATATACTGTCATACAACCAGGCAAATGCACAGATAAAATATAGTATAACGTACCTTTTTTACACCATGTTCTAAAGTGATACGGCCGTAATGGCATCGTCAAAACATATAAATATAATCAGCATAGCATCGTCACATAGATCTAAAATATGGTGTAGAATAGGCCACATCGTCCACATAGGGATTATTGCCTACTAGCTACTGAAGTACCGTAGCATTCAGAAACCTGTTTGCCTCCACGCTCCCAAGATGTCGCTACTGTGGGCTTGCTTATATGCAGTCATCAGATTATGTTCTTGCGTAAATGATGACTACACACAGTACTAGCAAATGACAGCTGGTCACTGACTACGGAAGAGCTACAAGCATTTACTGCAATTATTTATGCTAGAGTCGTGAGTGGTGACTGAAGACAGACCTTCACAGCTTATGGTCAGATTCCTGTGGCCTACCACTTTGTGTGAAAGCCATGAGTAGAAATAGATTCTGTGACATCATGAGATTCTTGAGGTTCGACGAGAAGTCTACACGCTCCGTACGATTACAGAATAATAAGGTTGCATTGGTTTCTGATGTCTGGAAAAAATTCATAGAAAACTGTACAATGTGTTACAAACCTGGAAGTGACATAACAATAGACGAGCAGCTCGTCCCAAGTAAAACTAGGTGCCCGTTCACACAATTCATGGTTTCAAAGCCTGACAAGTATGGGGAAAAATACAGAATAGCTGTAGATTTTGAAAGCAAGTATATACTCAGTGGTTTCCCTTATCTTTGTAGGATACTGCACGATCCCAAGACGAAAGAGTTTCAGGTTATGTAGTGATGCGTCTTATGGAACCATTTCTGTGCAAAGGCAGAAATGTCACTACTGACAATTACTGCATTCCACTCAATCTAGCCAAAAAATTCAAAGAAGAATCAACCTCAATTGTAGGAACAGTAAATAGAGCAAGAAGAGAAATACCACATGTCCTTGAAGAGTCCTCTGTACTCCACAAACGTTTTAAAACATGATCATATATCCTTGACAGTCTATCAAGGAGAGAAAGCAACAAATGTGGTAGTAATGTCTTCCCTTCTTCCTAATGTTACCGTAAATACAAATCAGAAAAAAAATCCACAAACTCTATGTTATTACAACAAAACAAAAGTTAGGATTAACATAGTAGACAAAATGGCGAGGCAGTGTTCAGTCAAGGCTTCCTCAAGAAGATGGCGAGTGCACTCTTTCTGGAACATCCTTAACCTAGCAGGAATAAATGAATATGTAGTATTTAGGGCTGTTAATGGGAAGAAGATCAAAAGAAGACATTTTATTCAGCAGCTTTCAGATGAATTACGCTCTGAGTATGTGAACAGTCGCTTTCCTCTTATGAGCATAGAGAAGTATGAAAAGAATTAAAATGAAAATGAAGACGAAATGCCGTAGAAGCGCTGTAAATATCAAGTACTCAAATCCTGTATATGTAATAAAACTAATTCTAAGTGCAGTGTTTGTAGGAAGGTGGTTTGTGGAAAATCTACAAACAAAACTGAATAGAAATGTGTCAATTGTGAAAAACAAATCAAAATGATCCCTCTGGGCGTCGGAGTGACAACTAAAAATGTGCGTGTGAAATCTTAATGGACTTAACTGCTAAGGTCATCAGACCCTAAACTTACTCACTATTTAACCTTAATTATCCTAAGGACAAACACACAACCCCATGCCCGAGGGAGGACTCGAACCTCCGCCGGGACCAGCCGCTCGGCTAATCCTGCGCGGCCGAGTGTTAACAGTTGAGGCGGTGACTTTTGAAATAACAGTTTACTTACTTTTTCCCGTCTGCCTCGTTTTTATTGACTGCCCCTTAAACAGGGTGATTTAGCTTCCCCCACCGACGTCGTCTTACGCGAGCCACAAAGTTGTATCTGGCTTCATAAACCACAGGTAAAATTTTCACATCCTCTCGCTCGCTACGCGCAAAGTATTAGTTCCACAGAAAAAAATGAACAGGACCTGTTTGTAGGAAATTTAATGTTGTTAAATTTTGTACGTTTCGTCTAGAGACCGTAGTTTTCGAGTTATTCAAGAAAAACGTGCAGAGTGACTTCCAAACGCACCCCCAGTCCCACACTAAGTCCCCACCGGTCGGGATTTGTAATATGTTTTTCATAGCACTCCCTGCTACCGCTGCATAAAAATTTACGACTGCACGAATTATTTCCCACATTCGACCTTTTTTTGGTCTTCAGTGACTGACCTTATTACGTCATCAACCTAATCAAACACTAACAAATTTTAAAACTGACGTGGTCGTATATTTTACTTAAAAGTTTTATGACTTTTAACAGCATAAAATAAAAAATTACATAGTTTTATTCGTCGCACCTTCTGATTATTAAACTACTGACCCAGCAAGGGTTAAATTCAGATCGCAATGTATTCGTTATTAGTTTTAGCGTAACCTTTACTACAGTCGGTTTTCTTTCTTTACGCTCATGAACACGTTTAAATTAATAATGTTAACGAAATAGCGTACTGTGCTGGTGGCGTAGTAGCCCTGAGCCGTGTATCGACTCGTGCGACACCTTGTGTTTAGATTGCATTGGTTTTCCTTTTCTTCCCCTGACATGTTTGTTATGTTGTCTGTTATTAAGTGGCTACTTGGTTGTCTTTTCCCTCTGCTATCGATACCTGCGTTTTTGCTTCCGGGAAACTGCTAAGGAGGAAGTGAGATCTTTGACCGGTTGTAACCTCGTGTGGTGGCGCGGAAGTAGTGGCGTTGCACGCAGGGTGTGTGGTGGACAAGGGAGGGCCGTGTGGCTCTCCAGCGCGAAGCAGGTGTGGTCGGTTGTACCGAGTCGCCACGTGATGTATGTCTGTTGTGTGTAACGAGCTGGTCGAGTTGACGGAAGAGCTCCCCCCGTGTTAGTTGTACACAGAATCGCCCCACGAGTTGTTGCTGTTCATTTCGCCTTGGTGGGACGTTAACAAGCTTCTTTAAATCTTCCGTTTCAACACTGGAGTTTAAAAGGAGACACCTAACATGAAGGAGCGGTCACTTCCCGTCAACGTTGCAGAGAAGACGTGAACTCCGGTGACAGAGCATGTTGTCACGTGACCGTGGCGTGTTAGCTACGCTGGCGACGCGTACGCGGTCGGATGTGTGGATCCTTGCCATCGGAGGTCTTGTACTGCCTGTTCGAGCATAATTGCAAGTTAAGTTCGTGAAAGGTTTAATTATTAAGTAATAATTTTGTGTAACCAGCATCTCTTCTGCCTTGTGGCCTCCGGCGACCGGGTTCCTGTCCCTGGAACCGGTGTAATTGAAGACAGTGATCTTTCCTCCTCCTCTCGTTACTGTCCGATGGAAGGTGTAGTTTTGGGCAGTTTAATTGTTTCGCTATTCTGTCATGGTTATGAGTAAATTCATGCTTCTTGTTGGTTGATCATGTGGTCGCTCATTCACGACTGTGTGGTGTAATGTTTCCTTGCACGAGGTTAGCTCTAATTCTGTCAGCAGGTTAGGCCATCTTATAACAAGTTTTCACTGGATAAACGTCGGTGCAGTGACCAGCCTGAGAGTGTCAATTGTGTTTGCGGGCGTATTTAAATTGGTCAGTATTCTGTCTAGCCTGAGCATCCCTGACTGGGTGATTTGTGGCCGCCTTACACGGGTCCATCATATCTGGTATGTTCTAATGATATTCCAGGACACTTTCGTTTAAAATTTCTTTTAATTCCTATAGGTTTCTAAATTCCTTTTATTGCCATTAATTGTGTGTTTGCTGAGACCTGTTTAATTCACTACCTCACCGTACCTTATTAACAAAGTTTTGTACTTACTTTAGTAGCCTGTTTACTAATGTTCTTTACATTTTTAAAATTGTTGTATTGCTGTAAATTACTTTGATTGGCGTTAGCGGCGTGTTAGCCGTACTGCTAGCTGCTGTGTTTTTTCAAAAAAAATTTTAAATTGTTGTATTGCTATAAATTACTTGAATGCCGTTATCGGCGTGTTTAAAAGACTGTTTATTGCTGTACTGCTAGTTTCTGTAAGATACAAATAAAACAATTGTGAAAATCGCAACTCGACAGTAAACTACTAGAAATTTGGCCCCTTTTCCCAACTTGTGGTGGGGCTTGTAGTAACCGTAACCACTGTGTGTGTCAAACCCAGTTAATAGATAGTGGTTCGTGTAGTCGAACTTTTTTTTTTTTTTGGAATGACCGGACCATCTTCCCAGGATCATCGAACGTAAATGGTATTGCAGTCTGGGACAGGTGAAATAGTCGACCGTGGCGGAGCTTGCACCGTGTGAGACCGATCACGGAATAAAGATACGTTCTATTTGTGGAGAACCCGATTATTCAGGGAAGCCATTCAGAATCAATATAAACTAGTCTAGAATTTCCTTGCTACAGTGAACATTCGTTGAAAGTGACAACCACAGTGGAAATGGGCAACGAAAAGCCCTCAGAAATTGTCGCGACAGATAAATATAACCGCTGGCCGCGGGCTCGACTTAAGTCAGTCACCAGCAATGAAGGGTGCATCTTTGACAACCTCAGCCACTCCTGATGGCGAAACGTCAGGAAAATCATAAACAAACATCTGCCGATGATCTCTAGACGATAGCCAGCAAGCAATATATCAAAAAGAAGTTTATCAGTAAACATTATGTTCAGTTGTATGTAACTTCCTTTCAAAATGGCTCTGAGCACTATGGGACTTAACATCTGAGGTCATCAGTCCCCTAGAACTCAGAACCACTTAAACCTAACTAACCTAAGGACATCACACAGATCCATGTCCGCGGCAGGATTCGAACCTGGACCGTAGCGGTCGCGCGGCTCTAGACTGTAGCTCCTAGAACCGCGGGTTATATGAATTAACTGATAACTAATTGAAATAAGGACTTTTGTTAGTATTCTGATGAACTTCCGAAGGTAGTCAGATATCCTACGTCGTCTGCCTGAAAACAATCTCTCTGATTAATCACCTAATCACAATGATGCAGTTTCAGCTATGTACATCACAACGAAACAGATTTAATCGATCAGTGAAACGAAGCAGCCCCCAACATTGTCTATTACAACATTGTAGGATTGTGTCTTGCTGTCTTCCAATGAATGCTAGAACTATTTGTTCAAAATGATTCAAATGGCTCTGAGCACTATGGGACTCAACTGCTGTGGTCATTAGTCCCCTAGAACTCAGAACTACTTAAACCTAACTAACCTAAGGACATCACACACATCCATGCCCGAGTCAGGATTCGAACCTGCGACCGTAGCGGTCGCGCGGTTCCAGACTGTAGCGCCTAGAAACCTTCGGCCACATCGGCCGGCTCAGTACTCGGTTCCAGATATCCTGCTTCTCTATACACGCCTCCTGAGATGAGTCATGGTGGCCCGCTTATCATTCCTGATGATTGCACATATGATTCGGGGCACTGCTAACAGATTTTCTCCCGTGCGGCATATGGAAACGTTGTCTCTGTGAGATCTGAGGGTGTTGCTCACAGTGTAGCAAGAGATCCATTTGAAATGGATTAAATGCACTGAACGTAAGTGAATGGGTCGAAGGAGATAAATCAGTGATGATGGAATGAAATGAAATCACATCAACGTACAAGTGCCGTTTCAAGAGAGTTCCCTCAGATCCCACTTGTGAATGTGATTTAACCCTTTTGTACTTAAGGAGATACTGGTAACCATATCATTATGTTGTTTCCTTGCTGGTGCAGTATCTTGAAATGGGACCCAACTGGATCCCTGAGATTCACTTCTGTATGGTTTCTGACCCAGCCAACACCTAACGCTCGCGTCGTGGAGTCAGGATCATGGCTCTGAGAGAGGTAGATGTGAGCCTCTAACATAGGACGTCACGTTTTCCGTTCCAAAGGCACAGATTACCTTCCTGATTCAAGGTCAGTTCAGTCTCGGCGTTTCGTCGCGTCACTGTCATGTCAGGCTCTCTTCACACTGTCGCGTCAGGTCACGTCAATTCACTTGAGTGCAAGGTAGGAAAAGACCAGTGATGTTTACGGCATTCGACGCCCCACATATTTTCTACCAAGCAGTCACGATACTGACTGATAATAGCAGCAAGGGGCGGGACATGGGGTATCCAATGACGAGAACAGCCTGAGGAATCTGGGCGTGTTTGAACTGTTTACTCGACCGAGTAACTCACAAAAGTGCTACAGTGCTAGTGGTGTTGAAACATAGCACAACAACGGCAGCAATAAACAAATCAAACATTGCATTGTATCTACAGGCACGATTGCCGAAGTTGACAATTCGTCAGAAAGGAAACCAAGGAATTGCACAAGAGTGAGAAAGAAGTCGCAGACGAAATATTAACATTTCCGCAAGACGAGTCAATGGAGTATGTGGTGTCGTACACGCTCGACCTTGTGGACAATGTACGTGAAGAGTACAATGACTATGACAGACACATGCTTAACAAGTGAAAGTGGTAGTGAAACAGGTATCAAGCCACGTAGTTCAGCAACCTTGTGAGACAAGGAGCCACAAATACCGTCTCCAGTGAAACGTAGTAAACGACAGTCGTTGTCCAAGGAGCGGGTACTAAACATAGTTACGATCATGGAAGATCATCCGCAACATAGTAGAAAACCAAATACGAACAGAATTAGGATAGGTCCACAGCAACATGACCGTGTAGTGCATAAGAAATACTGCGGATATTCAAGGAAAGACAAGGCGCATTTGTTACAAAAACTAGAGTTTGCGCGTTTCAAGAATACCCGATATAATCAGAACATGTGCATAATAGTGACCTGCTACATTAAGCACATCAAATTGCGCACAACGTACATTATGGTGGTCTCAAGGGAATCAGTGGATGATTACATAACTTGCAACAGTACTTGAAACAGTGCTACAAGAAAGGAAGAAGTAAGGCAACGAAATATCAAACAAAGTGTCAACTTACCAGAATGAGATTTTCACTCTGCAGCGGAGTGTGCGCTGCTATGAAACTTCCTGGCAGATTAAAACTGTGTGCCGGACCGAGACTCGAAATCCGGACCTTTGCCTTTCGCGGGCAAGTGCTCTACCAACTGAGCTACCCAAGCACGACTCACGCCCCGTCCTCACAACTTTAGTTCTGCCAGTACCTCGTCTCCTACCTTCCAAACTTTACAGAAGCTCTCCTGCGAACCTTGCAGGACTAGCACTCCTGTAGGAAAGGATATTGTGGAGACATGGCTTAGCTACAGCCTTGGGGATGTTTCCAGAATGAGATTTTCTCTCTACAGTGGAGTGTGCGCTGATATGAAATTTCCTGGCAGATCAAAACTGTGTGCCGGACCGAGACTCGAACTCGAGACCTTTGCCTTTCGCGCGCTGGCCCGCTTAAGGCGAAGGTCCCGAGTTCGAGTCTCGGTCCGGCACACAGTTTTAATCTGCCACGAACTTTCAAAGTGTCAACTTGACGTTGCACAGAAAAGTGCGGAATAGGCCAGAAAATACGTAGGGGAGATAAACAAACTTATCCCATCGTTCAGTAAACAACTAGTTTTCAACTCGGACCAATAGGGGTTTGAAGAGGGAATTCCTGTGATAGCAATCATGGAAATTAAAGAGGCCAAGAATGTTGAATCAAAATCAACTTACATCAGTGCCTTAAGCGTATTCATATACTGTTATGCCGAACGTTAATCTGGATGGTAAACTGGCTGGAAATTTATATGCTGCGAGAAGTTAAAGATTCTCTGCTCCTTACGATTCTTTCTCGTGTGCGTAAACTTGCTAGTGCAGCAAAGGGCATTTACATCACAGCAAGCAAGGGTGGGAAAATGGGGAAAGAGGACCAAAGCTACGGTATGAGCACTCGTTTTGACCAATATCTGGTCAAAATAACTTTCTGCTCTTGAGCCACTGGACGAATTCAGGATCTTGATATTTTTTCCGTGCCTATAAAACATTTTATTGCACCATCTGCAGCTACGCTTTAAAGGACAGCCAGTTTCACAATAATCTCCAAGATAGAGTGTTTCGCATCCAGTTGCATGCCATCACATTCCATCAGTTCTCAACTCCCACTTACACCAATATGAATCCATATGCATTCATTAAGAGCGTAGCCCTAGCTTAGCGTCCTGCAGGAACACTCAAGGAGGTCGCCTGCGATCTTGATGGTGAGAACCTTTGTGATCACTGTGACGGCACATTTAACATTTGGTGTTCATGGTGCAAGTTAATCTTTTGTTTTAAGCATTTCTTGAATGTAGACGATCTCCATTTTGTGAAGTGTAATACATACGTTCCATAGAAGGTTGGTCTCTGCACCTCTCGGACATTCATATTCTGTCACCCTCCTGATGCACATCGTTAGCAACTAGTAGCTAACATGTTTCCTGCCATAATTGTCAACACAACACTTTCAAATGAGCCTTACTAAAGACTGAGCTTGCGATCTCGCACTCAACGCATTGCTTCTTAGCCAAGTATCTAAATGAGAAATTGATGCTATGAGCTATCATCCGTGATACAGGAAGTCGAAGTATAATATTGCTACTGAGGAAACAATAGCGATAAAGTTTATTAATGGCCAAATCAATCTTTAAAACCTTTTTTTTTTTTTTTTGGTGAATGTAGTGTCCTACACTACTGGGAACGACGTTCAAAACATAAATATTTATTAGCTAGAGAAGAAATATACACATCAAAACATGAAACAAAATTCATGAGGGAATAAACAGAGCCTTTTTACCCTATCCGTTAGGTTCTTTTTCACTAACTAATAACGCAATACACAACTTATTTTTCTCCATCGTTGGAGCTTTCTCTCTTAAAATGTTGTTTAATGGAAATTGCTTCAACACATTATGTTGGTAATTATTCAGAGCGATTGTTATTTTAACGTTCTAAAATCGCCGGAGCGAAGTAGAAGGTGCTGAGGCAAGGAATTTAATATAAGACAGATGAGGCCGACAATATCGGTAGATACCCTAAAAGTGGGTGGCAAATGCTGAGCATGTGATATCACGAGGTGAAGTACCGCGCCCCACACGCAGCGGTTGAGCCTATCGGTATGTCGCACCCGATCATCACAAACCGAGTCATATATTGACCTCTGTGTGACTCCGGGCACAAGTCCTTGACTTCAGCGTGTGGGGCTCAGGGTTCGAGTCTTTTGTCTTGCAGGCAGTATTTTATTGCATTATTTTAGACTGCTCTGTGTTTGCAATGAGGTGACATTTATTATTTTATTTATCGGTTTCGCGGTCTCCGCTGGTTTATTGCAAAGTACGGTACAACAAAAACCTACCGGATTGCGTCACAAGTAAATGAGTATAAGCTGCCGTATTGTATCGTTACCAGTAAATGACCTACGGTTTCTTTACCAAATATACCTGTAACGAAAAAAGAAAGAACGAAAGGAAAGACGTATAGAATAAGAACAGCTTTTAACTGATTACAATGAGGACAATAATTTTCTGATTCTACGTTTACAACAAATCACATTTATGAAAGGTGTTCGAAATCTGCACAGTTTGCTCGAATGCAGGTACTGCATCGCTCAGTCGTCCATTCACGCCCAATAGCTGCGTGTGTGGCAAGTTACATTATCAGGTGACGTTGCATGTTAAAAATTTCTCATCCATTTTGGGGTATATCCCGACATTTAATATTCCATGTTAAATGTCGGGAAATACCCCAAAATGGAATGATCAGCTTGACGGACTGCCGTCCTCAGGGACCCGGGTTCGATTCCCGGCTGGGTCGTGGATTTTCTGCGCTCAAGGACTGGGTGTCGTGTTGTCTTCATCATTTCATCCCCATCCGGCTCGCACGTCTCCCAATGTGGCATAGACATATCACGATACAGCACTGCACAGATATTTGAAAGTTGTGCACCATTAGTTGAATTTAGTGAAACTAAACTTCTAATAGCTGTTGTTTGTAGGTCCCCTAACTCCGACTTCAGAGCATTTTTGCTTAAGCTAGAGAGGGTTCTTGATTCACTTTGTAGGAAGTACCAGAAAGTAGTTATAGGTGGTGACTTCAATATTAATTTTGTAAATGATTGTGCAAGAAAAAGGATGTTGGCGGATCTCCTAAATTCATATGATCTGATGCACACTGTGTTTTTTCCAACTAGGGTGCAGGGGAACAGTAGCACAGTCATAGACAATATTTTTGTTCATTCTTCATTACGAGATGTGCGTTCTGTTAGTAAAAGGATGAATGGCCTGTCAGACCATGATGCACAAATTTTAACACTAAAAGGTTTTTGTACTCAAACCAGTGTCGTATTTAATTACATACTACGTAGGAAAGTTAATTCAACAGCAATTGAGTTTCTTTTTTCAAAACATGTCAAGGAACAAGAGTAGCAAGATGTTTATAGTGCCGATAATATAGATGATAAATACAACGCTTTCCATAACACATTTCTCATGCTCTTTGAGAGTTGCTTTCCATTAGAACATTTTAAACGGGGTACTAGCAGTAATGGACAGCCCGGTTGGCTGACTACTGGGATAAGGATATCATGTTGAGCAAAGCGGGAATTATATCAAAATGTTAGAAGTAGTCACAATCAAGTTACAGTAGCCCATTACAAACAGTATTATAAGGTGCTTAAAATGTTATTAGCAAGGCAAAAAGTATGTGGTATGCAAATAGAATACCTCATTCACAGGATAAAATTAAAGCCATATGGTCAGTTGTGAAGGAAGTCACAGCAATAATATTTCTGTTACTGATAAATCAGATATATGTACAGTATTTAACAACCATTTTCTGAGCATTGCTGGTGAATTAAATAAAAATTTAGTTTCTACAGGAAATCATATAAATGTCTTAGCAAATGCCTTTCCGAGATTGACGTCTGAAATACTCATCTGTGATACAGACAAGAGGGAGATTGAGTCAATCATTAAATCACTGAAGTCTAAGAACTTTCATGGTTATGATGGAGTGTTTAGTAGAATATTAAAGTACAGTGCTGCACATGTTAGCCCTGTATTTAGCCATATTTGTAATTTTTCCCTTAGGAATGGTCAGTTTCCTGCTCCAGGGATCAGTGTTTGGGGCCGCTCCTGTTCCTTATTTATAGAAATGATATGCCCTCTAGTATTATGGGTAACTCTAAAATATTTCTGTTTGATGATGACACTAGCTTGGTAGTAAAGGATGTTGTGTGCAACATTGACTCGGTTTCCAGTAGTGCAGTACATGACCTCAGTTCATGGCTTGTACAAAACAAACTAACGTTACATCACAGTAATACCCAGTTTTTACAGTTTCTAACACACAATTCAACAAAACCTGACGTTTTAATCTCACAGAACGGGCATACGATTAGTGAAACTGAACAGTTCAAATTCCTAGGTGTTCAGATAGATAGTAAGCTATCGTGGAAAGCCCACGTTCAGGATCTTCTTCAAAGACTTAATACTGCCATTTTCACTATTCGAACGGTATCGAAAGTGAGTTATATTTCGACAGCTAAATTAGTCTACTTCGCTTATTTTCATTCACATATGTCGTATGGTATTATGTTTTGGGGTACCTCTTCCCATTCTATAAGGATATTTTTGGCTCAGAAACGGGCGGTTCGGGCAATAAGTGCTGTGAGTTCACGAACCTCTTGTCGACCTCTGTTCACGAGTCTGGGTATTTTGACATTGGCCTCTCAATATGTCGTTTCTTGTTACCAATATTAGTTTAATTCCAACAATAAGCAGCTTTCACTCGGTCAATACTCGGCAGAAATCGCACCTCCGTTTGGATCGGACTTCCTTAACTCTTGTGCAAAAAGGTGTGCAGTATACTGCTGCGTCCATTTTCAATAAGCTGCCACTCAAATTCAAAAATCTTAGCAGTAATCCACGCGCTTTCTAATCAAAACTGAAGAATTTCCTCATGGGTCACTCCTTCTATTCTTTCGAGGAGTTTCTTGAATAATTAAGCTGATTCTCATTGTATTGCCGATAGCGTTTGCTTAAACTTTGGACTGATTTTCTTTCAGGTTCATGAACACTTATTTTTATCTGTTATTACTTTTATGTTTTAAGTTCATGTCCTGACAAGTTCCATGACCTTGGAAATTTGCTCCTCAATTTGGTCTTACGGAACTTGACATGTAAATAAATAAATAAATAAACCAAGGCTGCTGGACCTGCCCCGTAATGGGCCTCCCGGCCAATGACGCCAAACGCTCATTTCCATTTCAATATTCCGTGTGTCTTATATTTAATTTCTTGTCTCAGTATCATCTACGTCGCTTCGGGTTTTTTTAAACGTTAGTAAAACTCACCCTGTGTACAGTGTGCACACGAGCGGCGTCATGTTGCTGTAAAACCCAAATAAATTTTCTCTTTCAGGTCTCTGACCTGGGTTTTGCAAGAACACTCAATGGAAAAAATGACGAAGCCGTGATGGAAAATTTGCAGATTGTCACGAAAACATAGAACAATAAGAAAATAAAAATTAAGAAGGAAAAAAACCTGAAATCCGCTACAATAACACACTTGATGGCGTCGAATTTACAATGTCAGCAGACGGCAAAAATTTCTCGCAGAGGAGCCTTTTCATAGCGTGGTATGACGCTCCGTTTAAGGCCTGTGTTAACACCTCCGTCTGAAACGCATTGGAGAATGTTTTTCACGTGGAGTGACCTGCCGGCCAGTGTGAACTAGCCTTCTCACGATCAGGAGATGAACCACTGCCCCTCAGCCTCTGGCTACAAGTCGCGATGCTGCCACCTATGGGCGGTATTATTTTATTATTTATTTATTGATTGCTTATTTAGCCTGATTAGATTATTAGTGCGTTTAGAACTTGCAGAGCATATCGTCTTATTCGAAATAAAAATTTTGTTGACCAGTAAAACTTGTCTATTCTAGTGAACGGCCTGCTAAAATTGCAGTGGGAAGTATTTATTTTCATAGGTGCATGTGGATCATTAGTACACGACATATTCACTTATCGAGTCACATTTCAGCTCTTCCCGATGATTTAATTGTCGTACAACACTTAAATATCACACAGATTGCCGCAATTAATGTAAATTAATCTACGACCCAAATGACCCAGTAACTGTTAGTACGATCGAGTAAGACACATCAGAAGCTACACGGCGCAGAATTATCTCTTTTGGATTCCACTTTTCGCAGCAGCTGGTGGTCACGTTATAAACTGCTGAAGCTCCAACACCCGAACAACGCCCCGTATACTAATCTTGTGCCTAGTTCTTTCGAGCGCTAGATCGGAGCCACTTTTTTTCTTTCTTCCAGGCTATATTTGTCAGTTACTGTGCTACAAGTCGTCCTGTGCAGAAAGTTTTTCACAAAAGTAATCCGGCTACGCTGACTCTTACCATCAATATTTTGGCCAGGGTTTTTTTAAAGTACCAGTAAGATAAACTAGAAAAATGTCTACAAATAATGAAAATATCCAGAATAGTCTCTATGATGTGTGATCGAGGTATCGTTGAATTCATGGTGTTATCCTTGCCACAAATAAACATATCTGGCTTTTCTATGTCATTTCAGAACTGCTTGTAACTTTAGATGTATTTTAAAAGTGTCTCATGATGCTCGCTTTTACTTTCAGAGAAATTACCTTATGGGTGCGCAGCGTCGTATCCTCAACATAGAGCCAACGTCGAAGCCACCTACAATAACCAGGACACTGCACGGAGATTACTTCATAATGTGATCTGTTCAGTAGTTTATATTGTTTAATTATGCAAGAAAAATAAACGACTACAAACATCCTAGATTTTATAACGAACTGTCATTCTCTAATTCTCCCTCTCCCTATCCATGTCTCTCAGTATTTATCACTATCTCTCTTTTTGTCAGTGAGAGGGAAAAAGAGAGAGAGAGAGAGAGCGAGAGAGAGAGAAAGAGAGAGAATCTGGCTTAGTAGTAGTAGTAGTAGTAGCAGCAGCAGGCAACAAATTTAACAATAACGTTGGCAAAGACTATTGGCAGCTGCGGTGCAGTTTCATGTCAGCATGGGAAGTGACTAGGGCCTACGTAATCACAGACCCTTAAGTAAGTGTAAATCACTTTTGTTAAATAATGTGAATAGTATAATAATTCAGAGCACTTCCATGAGAAAGCAGTACCAGGAACTAGATCAAAATGGTTCAAATGGCTCTGAGCTCTATGGGATTTAACATCTGAGGTCATCAGTCCCCTAGAACTTAGAACTACTTAAACCTAACTAACCTAAGGACATCACACTCATCCATGCCCGAGGCAGGATTCCAATCTGCGACCGTAGTCGTCGCTCGGTTCCAGGCTGAAGCGCCTAGAACCGCTCGGCCACTCTGGCCGGCCAGGAACTAGTGCTCATTTTATCAAAATACCTTTCGTACCTAGTACAATTCAACACTACTGTATTAAACCCTTTCCCCAGGCAAATATCCAGCTTTAAAATTGGGACACCATGCAAAATATTCAATCGCAGGGCCCCATGCATAGCATCAAATACAAATATTTCCTTTCTTTAAGAACAAAATCTTGGAAAAATTGTCATGTACAATAAGAACACACGTATCAGCAGGAAAATCAAGGGCATACCAACCAATGATCTTGTTCCAAAATCGAATCATGAAACACGTCTACCCAAGGCCCACACTTTAATCAAGAGCAAGGCAGACAATTCAAACATAGAGACCCAGTCTACTGCAAAATCCTAACCAAATGTTAACCCTAGAAAAAGAGCACTAAGAAGATCAGCACCAGTAACGGATAAACTTGTCCATAAAATACTTTAACTCTATTCGCAATTGCGAATAAGGACAATCATGAGCTGTAGAATAGAATGACTACAATCAAAATTTTTGCCGGATCGGCCCTCGAACCTGCATTTCCTGCTTATCGCGGTATCGGCAGATACATAAGATATCGTTTTTAACTGCCGATACCGGACAAGTACAACGTCTGACCTGCACGGAAATATACATAATGGATGCACGAGTACAGGTCGTAGACGCATGGTTGACGACATATGGAAGGTTCGATTTGGCTTTTGAGCCGTGCACAGATAGCCAAATGGCAAAAATACCGCTCGCGATCAGCACGAAATCTTGTTTCGAGTCCCGATCCGGCACAAATTTTCATTGTAGTCATTTTGTTCTACAGCTGACGGTTGACCTTATTCGCAACTGTGCACACATTTAATGTATTCCATAATGGCTGTAGTCACTACAGTGCCTTCTCATTTGCACATGCATGAATGTCCAAAGGAACTTCGCATCGTAATCGGAATAACATAGGCATTGCAATATCATAAATACCCCTAAAATAGAATTCAATTAGATAAAGCACTGCTGTACAGCCTAACACAATCACACCGTCCTTTGCCAAAAATACAGTTCAAGATATAAGGCACTGCTCTCCAAACTCCACGCCTAACAGTGGCCTCGCCGTGTCTAACGAACGTAAGGTTTTGGTTATTGAATTATGTCAACACAAGATCATTGGTTTACACAACAGGGCAGCGCAAGTCACCACTACACACTGTCTTCCAGTTGTATTTGTGTGAGGTCTTCATATGTTTTCTGTTGTAGTGAATAATTTACTTTTACTGTACTGGGACGAAGATGAATGAGCGCGATGCTCGAGTAGTGAATAAGATTTTTGACTCTGTGTTTAATATATTACCCGCGGTTTGCTTGCTCGCCAATCAGCTGCGCAGCGCTGTGGCATTCTGATTTGAGGAGTAGCAGCGAGCACCTGAGCTTTTAGAGACGGGATTTTTATATTTGTGAATCTGACAGGAATTATCCGCAATACTTTGTTAACGAGATGAAAACTTCTTTGTAAACACACGTTATCTAATCTATCGACAAAACTTTTGGAGGAGTTTCTCAAGATAACGAATGCATGCACTATTAATTCAAGGATGTGTTTGTTCCTCAGATAACGGCGCCAGCGTTGGGTGAATGCTCTGAAAAGCTAATCATTTGCATATCACAGCATCTTCTTCCTGTCGGTTAAACTTCCCTGTTATAATCTATGCCACATAGTGCGTGTTTACTGAGCAATGGATGGGCGTGATCTCTTTGTACTATCATAGTTATGCTGTATTGGGTAGATGACATCAGGATTCAGCTGGGTATCTTCCTTCTTGTCAGGTACTTGGTTGACTTTGGCCTGCAGTATTGACAGTGTTGGTGTCGAGGTTTTCTTCATGAGTGCTGTTCCTCCACCTCGGGGTATGCTAGATAACGTAACGCCCGTTGGCGCATTCCTATTTGCTGTCATCGCAAATGTTAGAGTGATATGACTGGAAAAGATTTTTTATTTAAAGCTAGAGCTTAAATTCTTTGTTAACAGAGCGTTGCTAGCTCAGCTATTTAAAATTACCAACTACGGGCTTTGGAAATTATTACATCACTCTTTACCCCATTTTGCAACGGCCTTGCCGCAGTGGATACACTGGTTCACGTCAGTTCACCGATGTTAAGCGCTGCCGGGCGTGGCCGGTACTTGGATGGGTGACCATCCGGGCCGTCATGTACTGTTGCCATTTTTCGGGGTATACTCAGCCTAGAGATGCCAATTAAGGAGCTACTCGACCGAATGGTAGTGGCTCCGGTCAAAGAAAACCATCGTAACGACGGGAGATCGGTGTGCTGACCACACGCCCCTCCTATTCTCATCCTCAGGTGATGGTGACACTGTGGTCGGATGGTCCCGATGGGCCACTTGTGGTCTGATGACAGGGTGCTTCATTCCATTTTAATACACCGAATGCAGGAGATTTGTCATTAGTCATTAGTGTTTAAGTCACTGAAAGTAACAAGAGACATAAGTAGAGTGTTGCTCATACCTTCTGATACTAAACCTCATAAAAGTAAATAGTTTTTCGGTTACAATGCAGAAGCTTAATTAAAAGAGGGCTTGTTTTACTTAACACTGGATATTCACATTCAGCGCTTGTCAAGTGAAAACTTTCTGAGCGCAACATTTCTCACACACATTGCCCATTACGTGATCTCGCTATCAGGGAGTTACTTACGGGCTGCTTCACTCACTCGCATTGCACTTTCGCTAGATTTACTTATAGATACTCGCTTTACAGTATTATCCACAAACAGGGCATGATTTTCTTTCAGAACAACTTGCAACATAATATTACATTACAGGTAGGGGACCAGTGCAGAGCTGAACTTCATTACAGTAGATGTGCATGTGAGAATAATTACTATTGGGCCCATGTGGAAACATTACTTGGTGTGTGAATGTTTATCTGTTTCCACACAGATTCAGAGTAGCATCAGTAACTGACTATTTTTGTTTAATATATCAGTCATTTTTAAAGTCTCGATGTGGCAAAATTGTGACTCACACGTGTTGTCACTTTTCTACTGTGTTTTGAATATACGTTTCAGGGAATTAGGTGCTATTCTACATTCACAGCGTTGTACAGGTACATCCTATATTCAGAAGTTAGTACAATCATTATATATGAGCTTTATACAGCTAAGCACGAAACTAATATCGTGACAGGCACACCCACAGACTCTACAAACAGATTGTACTACTCGTTTGTACATTAGGAGATTTCACATCTGTTATTGGATACAGGCTACACAATAATAATTTTAAGAAGTGCAGATACAAATGTTACACGATTAGAAGTTCAAACTTAAAGGTTTCACATGTTGACCAAAGCAGCGGATTTGGTTTACACTGCCAGATTCTGATTACATCAGTGATCAGATTCAAATGCTCTCTCTTCGTTGTGTCAGCAGCAGTGTTTAGTTTGTTCCTACCGTTTTTTTGTTAGTATTTTCTCTTGTTTTGTAACGTAAGAGATTGTGTGGAGCATTTTCCGTGAGTGAATATACAAAAATACGATGTGTACATTTACAGATGCTTCTACAGCCAGTGAAGTAGGGGCATTCTTTAGTACAGCCTACATATTGGAGATATGTTTTCGTTGGGTATTTTTCTTTTCAGTGTAAACATGTGGCCAAAATTTACAAAACTAGTACTTTCCCACTGTCTTGGTGAACATCAACAATGGTATAGCTGTTTCACGCGTTCCTTGAACTGAATGACTATGTAACTACAATTTTTACAAGCTGCTGGCAACTTAGGTGAAACAATGCGATATGGTACAGATGGAATGACGTGGTACCTGTTAACAAGAATTATGAGCAGGATTGGAAGGCAATCCAGTTATTATGAAGGTTTCGTTCGGTCGTAACCTCCCTAAGCTGATTAATATTCCACCATACTGCTTATAATAAAGCTCTACCATCTGGTCAGCAAGATGTATGAGACAGCAAAATACCCTTAGACATCAAGAAGAATATAATAATTCCAATCCCAAAGAAAGCAGGTGTTGACAAATGTGAAAATTACCGAACTATCAGTTTAATAAGTCACAGCTGCAAAATACTAACGCGAATTCCTTACAGACGAATGGAAAAACTGGTAGAAGCCGACCTCGGCGAAGATGTTTAGATTCCGCAGAAATGTTGGAACACGTGAGGCAATACTGACCTTACGACTTATCTTAGAAAGTAGATTAAGGGAAGGCAAGCCTACATTTCTAGCATTTGTAGACTTGGAAAAGGCTTTTGACAATGTTGACTGTGGTACTCACTTTAAATTCTAAAGGTGGCAGAGGTAAAATACAGGCAGCGAAAGGCTATTTACAATTTGTGCACAACCCAGATGGCAGTTATAAGAGTTGAGGGGCATCAAAGGGAAGCAGCGGTTGGGAAGGGAGTGAGACAGGGGTGTTGCCTGTCCCCGATGTTATTCAATCTTTATATTGAGCAAGCAGTGAAAGAAACGAAAGAAAAATTCGGAGTAGGTATTTAAGTCCATGGAGAAGAAATAAAAATGATGCGTTTCGCCGATGACATAGTAATTCTGTCAGAGACAGCAAAGGACTTGGAAGAGCAGTTGAACGGAATGGACAGTGTCTTGAAAGGAGGACATAAGATGAACATCAACAAAAGCAAAACGAAGATAACGGAATGTAGTCGAATTAAGTCGGGTGATGCTGTGATGCTGAGGGAATTAGATTAGGAAATGAGAGACTTAAAGTAGTAAAGGAGTTTTGCTATTTGGGGAGCAAAATAACTGATGATGGTCAAAGTAGAGAGGATGTAAAATGTAGACTGGCAATGGCAAGGAAAGCGTTTCTGCAGAAGAGAAATTTGCTAACATCGAGTATAGATTTAAGTGTCAGGAAGTCGTTCCTGAAAGTATTTGTACGTAGTGTAGCCATGTATGGAAGTGAAACGTGGACGATAAATGGTTTGGACAAGAAGAGAATAGAAGCTTTCGAAATGTGGTGCTACAGAAGAATGCTGAAGATTAGATGGGTAGATCACGTATCTAATGAGGAGGTATTGAATAAAATTGGGGAGAAGAGGAGTTTGTGGCACAACTTGACAAGAAGAAGGGACCGGTTGGTAGGTCATGTTCTGAGGCATCGAGGGATCACATATTTAGCGTTGGAGGTCAGCGTGGAGGGTAAAAATCGTAGAGGGAGACCAAGAGATGAATACATTAAGGAGATTTAGAGGGATATAGGTTGCAGTAAGTACTGGGAGATGAAGAAGCTTGCACAGGATGGAGTAGCATGGAGAGTTGCATCAACCCAGTCTCAGGACTAAAGACAACAACAACAACTGTTTATAAGAATGAGAAACTACGTATATAGCAATTACCACTCTGTTCAAGTCATCTTAAGTAGTCAGTAAAGGCAACTGGTACCTTCACTATAATGAATTAAGAGAGGAATGGCCTTACTCGATTACTGAATTTTTTCTTTATGAAGATCTGCGGAATTATTGGTACTTTGGAAGATTTTTGGAGTGGCATATAGGGTAGATAACAGGCTTCATTCGTGGTGTTTGTCAACACCGTACTATATTTGATGCTTACTTCTTATCAGTGACTATTAAGAATTACCTATTGGTTTTCCTGTATATATTTTCCTTTTTTGGTCATATTGGTGTAGAATGAAGCTTCCGTCTCTGCTGTAAGGAGTGACAGAGCACTTTCCGTGTGAATACTGTTATGTATCTTATGTACTGAAGTAAAGGTGCCGCTAGTTTTCCGGTGTCATGTGTGAACTTCTACTAACGATGTTACAAAGTTGAGAAGGGTCAGCCGGCCGGAGTTGGCGAGAGGTTCTAGGCGCTAGAGTCTGGAACCGGGCGACCGCTGCGGTCGCAGGTTCGAATCCTGCCTCGGTCATGGATGTGTGTGATGTCCTTAGGTTAGTTAGGTTTAAGTAGTTCTATGTTCTAGGGGACTGATGACCTCAGAAGTTATGTCCCATAGTGCTCAGAGCCATTTGAACCATTTTTTGAGAGGGGCACGTGAATAAATTTTGCTGAAGGGGCGGTAACATTCTTTTATTGGTTATCAGTGAACTCGCTTTGCTCTCGAAGAAGTTTCGGTTTATGTCAATTAGTTCAGTGGTTACCTGCACAGTAATCACTTTTGTGTAGTAACAACTTCCTGATTTTGTTCTGAAACTGACGGTTCAAATTGCTCTGAGCACTATGGGACTTAACTTCTGAGGTCATCAGTCCCCTAGAATTTAGAACTACTTAAACCAAACTAGCCTAAGGACATCACACTCATCCATGCCCGAGGTAGGATTCGAACCTGCGACCGTAGCGGTCGCGTGGCTCCAGACTGTAGCGCCTAGAACCGCTCGGCCACCCCGTCCGACTTGAAATTGATGTATATGGTTCACAGTTTCTATTTCAGTCAAGATGTCAGTCACAATAGATTCAAGAGTAGATCTACAGGGTTAGGTGAAATTCCATCTGAAAGTTCGTTAGCCGTAAAAATGAATAGTAGGGATGTTTCACTGATCGAGGGATGGAGGCAGGTAACTGCTATAGCAATAGGTATACATGATCTCAATAGCCCGGTGCCAGTGGTAAGAGAGGAAGCAGAAAATTTACAATAGAGTTAATACTTATTCAAACTTCCCTGGAATGTGATTTGTCACAGCTCTCTAACTTGGTGGTTGAGTGTTCGCGTCGTGTACCTGTAACATCAAAACGGACTAATCAATCTCTCATTCCGTAAGTATTAATGCTTAACTAGTGGGCAAGATTGTTTCGAAAAGTATACAGGAAGAGTATTTTAAAGGTAATTTCTAAGGATTGCAAGAGAGCAACGAAGATATTAAATATGATAGTAAAACGGTTAACGAAGAGATTACGGACGGTAAGAAAAGACATAAAGAGGAACTCTAACTTCAGATTGAAAACCCGTCCGCACAGATTAGGAGTAACTTTTCGAGTGTCCTCTGACAGAAAGGCAAACCACTGCTTCCATTATATCCTTGACTACACATAAGCTTCGATATTACAATAGGTTGAATGTGCTTCGACTAAATTTTATGAATAAACTCGCCGATAAATTGTTCAGAAGTTTTACACTGGTTGTTTACATTTAATGCCCAAAATTGCCTCCTTCCTTTAAACAGTAAGGTGCTACTGTTTTATTCTCTTCGCTTCTTTCGTAATTCTTACACAATATCAATCCTCTTTTAAATTCTAATTTCGTGGTCAAATCTTGCCCCCTTACATTAACACTGGAAATGTCCGTTCACTACTCCACACGCCGGCCGCGGTGGTCTCGTAGTTCTAGGCGCGCAGTCCGGAACCGTGCGACTGCTACGGTCGCAGGTTCGATTCCTGCCTCGGGCATGGATGTGTGTGATGTCCTTAGGTTAGTTAGGTTTAAGTAGTTGTAAGTTCTAGGGGACTAATGACCACAGCAGTTGAGTCCCATAGTGCTCAGAGCCATTTGAACTACTCCACACTTAACGACGTTTCTTAAACTTTCCTTTAGTTGTTGACTGCTTCTGATTACACCTCGTTCTACTTTCGTAGTGTTCGTTACTGATCCCATCTACCGCTTGATCGGTACCTACTAACCAAATACTGCTGAACTGGTGTCAAACGAATGCTGTTAGGTACGGACGTAACAGCGGTCTGCCACACGGTCACCAAAAAATGTCGCAACACCAAGGAGTTGTGCGACCTAAACGAAATTCGGTAGGTGTGTTTATATGTCTGAATGATGATGTAGGCTGAGATTTTTCAGCATAAGAGTAGCGATTCTAGATCCGCTATAAGGATGAAAATCACATTTGATTGAAATACATGCTGTAACGGTCCTGAGAATTACAGTACTGGCCATTAAAATTGCTACAAAACGAGGATGACGCGCTACAGACGCGAAATTTAACCGAGAGGAAGAAGATGTGATATGCATATGATTAGGTTATCAGAGCATTCACCCAAGGCTGGCACCGGTGACGACACCTACAGCGTGATGACAGGAGGAAAGTTTCCAACGGATTTGTCATACATAAACAGCAGTTGCCTGGCGTTGCCTGGTGAAACATTGTTGTGATGCCTCATGTAAGGGGAAGAAATGCGCACCATCGCGTTTCCGACTTTGATAAAGGGCGGATTGTACCATATTGCGATTGCTGTTTATCGTAACGCGACATTGCTGCTCGCTTTGGTCGAGATCCAATGACTGTTAGCAGAATATGGAATCGGTGGGTTCAGAAGGGTAATACGGAACGCCGTGCTGGATCCCAACGGCCTCGTATCTCTAGCAGTCGAGATGATAGGCGTATTATCCTCATGGCTGTAACGGATCATGCAGCCACATCTCGATCCCTGAGTCAATAGATGAGGACGTTTGCAAGACAACAACCATCTACACGAACATTTCGACGTCGTTTGCAGCAGCGTGGACTATCAGCTTGGAGACCATGGCTGCGGTTACCCTTGACGCTGCATCACAGACAGGAGCGCCTCCGATGGTGTACTCAACGACGAGCCTGGGTGTGCGAATGGCAAAACGTCATTTTTTCGGATGAATCCAGGTTCTGTTTACAGCATCATAATGGTCGCAACCGTGTTTGGCGACATCGCTGTGAACACACATTGGAAGCGGGTATTCGTCATGGCCATACTGGCGTATCACCCGGCGTGATGGTATGGAGTGCCGCTGGTTACACGTCTTGGTCATCTGTTGATCGCACTGACGGCACTTCGAACAGTGGACATTACATTTCAGATGTGTTACGACCCGTGACTCTACTCTTCATTCGATCCCTGCGAAACCCTACATTTCCTCAGGATAATGCACGGCCGCATGTTTCAGGTCCTGTACCGTCCTTTATGGATACAGAACATGTTCGACAGCTGCCCTGGCCAGCACATTCTCCAGATCTCTCACCAACTGGAAACGTCTGGTCAATGGTGGCCGAGCAACTGGCTCGTCACAATACGCCAGTCACTACTCATGATGAACTGTGATATCGATATGAAGCTGCATGGGCAGCTGCCATCTAAGCTCTGTTTGACTCAATGCCCAGGCGTATCAAGGCCGTTATTACGGCCAGAGGTGGTTGTTCTGGGTAGTGATTTCTCAGGATCTATGCACCCAAAATAAGTGAAAATGTAATCACATGTCAGTTCTAGTGTAATATATTTG
Source organism: Schistocerca gregaria (assembly GCF_023897955.1). Taxonomy (NCBI): domain Eukaryota; kingdom Metazoa; phylum Arthropoda; class Insecta; order Orthoptera; family Acrididae; genus Schistocerca; species Schistocerca gregaria. The sequence continues at coordinate 428,837,929 of NC_064927.1, forward strand.
TGCAATGAATACCCGTTTATCATCTGCATTTCTTCTTGGTGTAGCAGTTTTAATGGCCAGTAGTGTAGTTATCTTTGACATTGTACGTCGTGGGTTGATGTTAGTCACGATCCGTTTGAGATGACAAAGCCGCAATTTTCTACACCTCACTGTCACGCGTTCTTTTAATAAAGCTTCGTTAAGCTGGCGGTTTCTTGTGTGGTATTGCAAAAAAACAAACTTCACAATTAAATAAAGAAAGAAAACAATTAAAAATTAATAATAGGATAATAATATTCTTCTCTTGTCACTTTTAATGAAAATGTGGAAGAATATAAAAATATAAATTATTAATACAAAATAGCATAGAACAGAATAACGTGGCTGAACAGTACGCAACAAAATTTAGATAAATTAGAAAATTTTTGACTGACTTAGACAACGATTCAATCATTGCCTAAATTCAGTGCAAAAATTAAGTTCGAAGGGTGGTGAACTCGGAATTGATCAATAAAAGTTCGTTGATGTAATGAGTTTCCTTCTCGAAAGTGTTGAAATTTTCTGACTGTGAGGAAATGATTGTTTTCGTACTTCGTCATAGTTCCATATGAAATTCGCGATTCTTCGCCACTTTTGTTTCTGATCATTTCTCCCGACGTTCTTTCCGGTTGTGTTAGATCCAGTGGATATTGCCCACTGTAACTTTCGCCCACCCTTTCGTAGTATCGTTGGAGTGGTACGCAATAATTTTGTTCCATCGGTTGTGAACGTGTAGCTGAATGCATTGCACTGTACTCTTCGTGACTTGGCTTTCCATTATCAAGTATTGGTTAGGTATCTTGTCTGGCTAACCTTGCTGCTTCATTGCACGATCCAAGCATTTGTGGTTTCGCATGTGTTTGTGATGACGTTTCTTCATCAAGAATTTCGAAACGTGTTTGTTGCTGTGCAGGCTGTCTGATTTCACGTATATTTCTTTCCGCCTGTGATTGGAATCGCAAATGCGTAATATCTTCGTTAATTGCTTGTTTTTCCGGTGCTGTTACGACAGAGAATAGAGGACAGTACAACAGACGATGCAGTATCGCGAGAAATAGGACAGATAACACACCGTAACGAGGATAATGTACGCCAAGGCACAGAAAACCTAGGTCAGCATACGACAGAGGAGCAGGAAAGTAATGAGACAGTCGATGAGGATTCTAACTTGCGTCTTGAATATGTAGAACCCATAGTACAAGTAATCAGAGCTCCCTCACCACAGAGCAGAAGGAATGCGAGCAGAAACGTGTCACAGCACAGTTCAATGCAATCGTTGCGAACTAACACTTGGGCGAAAACACAGAGCATAGGACGTCAGAAGAAAACGTAATAGGACCCACCAATCTGGCAGAATTATTACAATTAATGACAGAAACCATGACAAGACAAAATAAAGAAATTGCGAATCAAATTAAAATTCAGAATGCGGAAATGACGAAACAAAATGCAGAAACCACGAGACAAATGCGTGCGATTAAAGAACAAAACAAAAAAAATCAGTTACACCTAATTCATATTGAAGACGAGGCAAAAGAATCTCTAGAAGTGATAGGAAACTTAATAACAGGTTACAATCAATTGAGAACAGACGTTGATAAGGTACAAGTGGACGTACAAACATTGCGTAATGCCACTCAGGACGAGATCAAAACATTTCGTAACAACACCCAGGGAGAAGTCAAGAAACTAGAAAAGCAGATGAACGTAATTACTAGACAAGCAGCAGGTACAGCGCGTGAAATTGTTGAAAACAGTGTGTTACACAAACGCATCATAAAAGCAGCGCTGAAAAGATATGATAACCGCATAGTCAAAATATAAGCGCAAACGAAGCGACAATTTCAATTTTCTAACATTCTGGGTGGTGTCTGTTTTTTCTATATCGTGTCTCCCTACCACTTTCGCGCAACGACGCTCTGAGCGTGTTTTTTAGGGAATTGACTAGTTAGAACCTGGGGCCTGTTGCTGGTAAGGAGACCCCAGACCACACGTGACATGTAGAATTCAGAAGAGTTGAGTGAGACTATCGATGATATAACCAAATACTTAATGATTTCAGCGTCAGCTCCACTGCCTCCCTGTAAATGAATCTTAATACTAACTAAATTTAGTGGAAGGGGTTCAAGGCTTTCCTATTTTTAGTTAGCTGGTAAAGTAACGTCGAAAAAGCAGTTAAGTTTACGATTGGAAATTTTATTCTACTCACAACACATTGTTTATAAATTGCACATTGATAAAAGGAAGTGTTTTAATACAGGATGGTAAGAAACAACTGTGTTCAACAAAACATGTGAACGAATATTCCCTGAATGGGTTTCCAAGTCCTACAATGGATCGAAGGATGAGTTATGCCATATCACATCTATAATCTAGGTTCAAATTAAGTTTCACAGAAGACAAAACTATCAAAATGGTCTACAATGACCCTTAATTATCTTTAATTATTTATATAACTTGTCGTAAATTACAGTGGCTGATGTGACTTCTCAGTAGATATATAACAGAAAAATCATCGCGTTTCAGATCTTTACTTCAAGTGGCAAATGTGAACACCATGAGCTTTAATTGACGATCGACACTAGTATTACGCAAAAAGGGGGTGTAAAAGATGAGAATTCTGCAGTTCTGAGTGAAGCTTTATGCGCTGTTATGCGGCATCGCGTGCTTTCATTACCTTGTCGTTGGTTAGGCAGCTTCAGGGGGGCAGCGGCCGGCGCAGCAGCCATCCAGCTCGCCGTCTCGGAACCAACTCACTTCTCCTAACTTCTCCTCACTACAATTTACCGCAGTTGGTTTAAAAAAAACTATCTGGCTGTGTTTTCGTCTGACCAATCAGGGTCTCAATGTTAACCTTAAGCTCCGCCTACAAAAATTCTGTCTATCCAATGAGAAACTTTATACTTTTCGTGGTGGGGCAGTGTTTTTAAAGTTTGCAACGTAACAGAGACGCGAAAAACTCTCACGCTGAAACTTGCGTGTGGTGTGGCCCTTTTTGTGTTATCGTAAGATCTATACTGTTTTTCTGGAGGACTCTAGCTTTTAACATGGGCTGAGAGGGTGGTCCTTGACGTAACAGAGACGCGAAAAAGTCTTACGCTAAAACGTGCGGGTGGTAGTCTTAGAGGTAGGCTGGCGACGTGGGTGTCCAGTCCGTCCCTTATCGTAGGGCCTTCTAGCTTAACACGGTTCTACTCTCGGCTTCTGTTCTCGTTTCTCCCCTCGGAACTGCGTCAGTCTCATGGTGGGAAGGTACGACATGCATTTAGACAGTCTTGTGTTAGTCTGTGGTATTCCATTTGCTCACTCGTTACTCGTATTACTTTGGTTAATTTAATGTCACGATTTATTCGGAGCTATGTGACATACTACTGGATTTGCTTATCATGTCAGGGTTTTCATGGAAGGTGTTAGATTTGCCTGACACCTTACACAATAATGTACGGTCGCTTGAAGACCGGGCTCCGGACGGCCGCGTCGCATTGCCGAAAGGAAAGACCATCGTGTCCTTAGGGCGGCTCTGCCGCATCATACTGCATCTGCAGTACCAATCTGAGCAGCGATTGGCCCCACAATGACACAACAAACTGTTACAAATCGGTTTCTTCAAGAACAGGTCCGAGCCAGACGCCCTGTGGCGTGTACGAGTATTCCACTGACCCCAAAGCACCGCCATTTGCGACTTATTGGTGTCAAGCGAAAGTTCATTGGAGGGCAGGGTGGAGGTCTGTCGCGTTTTCTGATGAAATCTGTTTCTACCTCCTTGTCAATGTTTGACCACGTGTTGGATCGAAAGAGACAACCAACCTGTCTGCGTGCTAGTCACCCTGGAACCTCACGTGGAGTTACGGACTGGGGTGCGATTTCGTTTGGCAGCAGTATCATTCTCGCGGTTATGCCACGCACCTTGACTGCTGTACTACCATTCATGGACAGCATTCCAAGGGGTGTTCTCCAACAGGATATCGTTCGTCCGAAAACCTAAAATGCTCTACAGATTGCGTAAATGTCGGCTTGGTCTGCTCGATCTCCAGATCTCTCTACAATGGAGCACATATAGGGTATCATAGGACCACAATCCCAGCGTCATCTGCAAACAGGGTTAACCGGCCCCTTATTCACTGGCCAAGTGCATGGAACTCGGCCCCACAAACTGACACCCGGCACCTGTAACACACTATGGATGCACGTTTGCATGCTTGCACTCAACACTCTAGCGGTTACACCGTTTGTTAGTGTACCACCAATTCACATTTGCAGTGGCTTGTCTCGCTCTTACACTAACCTGTGATCCTACAATATTAATCATTTAAATTTGTTATCCAAACAAATGGAATCCAGAAATTTCATTACTTGACGTTACCTACATTTTGGTAATGTGATTTTATCCCGTAAATGTACCTTACATTATTCATCTAAGCACCTCATATGACTACTTACGTTCTTAGCATAGTCTCTTACGGATGCTAGAATGTTTATCTGCAGCAGCTGTCTACAACGCTCACTCAGATACCTCTTCGTCTGTTATAGTTTCACTAAAATAATTCAGTAAAAGACTAAAGCTTCTGTATAACCCGGGAGCCCCACTACTCCTTTTGTCTATCACCGGCGACGTAAGACAGATTCACGCACCCAGAACAGCTATTTTGCCTCCGTGCGGACAATCACAAAGATTTCCATACCCTCTTTCTTCACTACAGTCCTATCAATGTACACTGTCCTTCATCTCTCACCTCTACCTTAACATTCGTGTCTGAACAATATGGCAGACGCACCCGTTCCCAAGAAAGCGAAACCTTTCCTGTCCAACTCCATGGTTCGGCTACTTTCTCGAAGTCCTTCTCAGTAGCAGGAACTAGACTCTGGAATAGCTTCCCGCATCATTGTGGTACAGAACTGAATAATATCTCCATCTTCACAAGACAGTTGACGACTTATGTACTGAAGCAACTACAATGACTACCAATGACCGTGTGCGCACTCGATATCTCCGTACATCCTTCTCTCAGCCACATCTTCCTCATTGCCCAGTAGTTCTAGGGGGGCACTCTACATAACTTTCCTTTGTCCAGAATTTGCTACAACAGGCAACATCTATTTTGTACATCTACAAATTGTCTTTATGTACTCCAGTTTCGTTCTTGTTATTATTATTATTATTATTATTATTATTAGAGACAGCATCAGTGGTAGAAGTAGTGTTGGGATGGATTAGATATTATGAGCGCTCAGCGGCGATGTTATCAGTACAAGGTACTGTTAGTGCATGCTTTGTTAGTTCATAGTCAGTATTATTTACTCACATTATATCTATAGACATTCAAATCATTTTAATGCCATTTGACATATCAAAATTGTTATTTATTAGGAAACTATGGTATAAAAATGGTACTGTATTTGTGAAACTCTGGTCCGATGCAAGAAAAGACCTGACGGCCATCATGAGATGAGATTGAATAAATAAATAAAAACTAAATGAATAACAAACTATCAAATGCCTTTCTTAATCATTTCCTCGATGTTCCTCAGAGCGGTGCCTTCTAAAGATATGGCTTACGAATTTTTGAAGAACGGCTAGAGGTTCCTTTCCGCTTGCATACATATTCCCTCGTAACCCCTGGTTTATCGCGGAATGCCAAGTGGAAATTCTAACAACAAGGATATTAATTCTTCCCTGCCTTCCAACGACAAACAACTGTTTTCATAGGGTTCAAAATGGTTCAAATGGCTCTAAGCACTATGGGACTTACCATCTGAGATCATCAGTCCCCGAGACTTATAACTACTTAAAACTAACTACCTAAGGACATCACACACATCCATGCCCGAGGCAGGATTCGAACCTGCAAACCATAGCAGCAGCGCGGATCCAGACGGAAGCGCCTAGAACCGCTCGGCCACAGCGGCCGGCGGTTTTCATAGGGTATTCCCGCATTATTCACAACATAGCACATATATTCATTGTTCCCCGACTTCAGGTTCTAAAAATCCAGTCGTGGTTTTTATCGCTACCATTTCGTACTGCTACAGATAAAGTCAAATGATCTAATGTTACCATATATATCCAGAGCTACTGCATGTGTAGTAGTAATGACATATATTTACCCTCGGTACTACCAAAGAATGTGTAAACATATATTTCTTTATAGAAAAGTAATGATAACCTCCTCAGTTGTATTTTGGCTTTGACGCGCTATAGTTCCGATAAACCTCACTCAAGGGTGACAGGTAATGAAGAAGAACACCATTCTATTTTTTCAATGGAGACAGTTCTTTCGCAAGAATACTAATATCGTATTCGGAATCAACAATAACGTCTGCATAGGTACCCTGTATGTTTCTTTTGGTAATAGGCTTTCTAGTTGTACTGTTCATAATGGGACTGTTTTCATACAACAAATATTCATACCGATTTCTGTTACTATTACATTCAACTAAATTAACGACGACTGCTCGGGGTCTCAGAGGTTAGCCTTTATCTGTAGAAGACCTCAGTTTCCGAATTTTCGATGACAATAATGTCCCCTACTAGTTGTTGATTTTTCAGTACGACCGAAATCACTTTTAATCTCCGCACCTATGAACCAGGCCAAACACTGTGCTTTGCGGAAACTTCCATGTTCTGCCTTTTCATTTAACAATATCGGCTACTTTTGTTGTTCTTCTTCTGAAGTCTCTATTGAACTCGTTTTTATTCACCCTAAGGCGTTCGTCTCCTCTACTCTTGTTCCAGATAACTTAAGACAACACCGGATTTCGACCAGTCTTTGCCACACCTTCATCCTTACGTACACAGGTCTGCGATTAATTAGCACCGTAATTAGGTTTACCCTCGTTTATTGGTTGGTCCGCCATCTTTGATGATAATGATGAAGTCCCATACTCCATGACGGAGCGTAGGGGAATGATGCGGGAGACCCGCACCGCCTTACTAGGCAAGGTCCTGGTGGAGGTGGTTTGCATCGCCTTCCTCCGACCGTAATGGAGATGAATGATGATGATGAAGACGATACAACACCCAGTCATCTCGAGGCAAGAGAAATCCCTGACGCCGCCGGGAATCGATCCCGAGACCCCGTGCTCGGGAAGCGAGAACGCTGCCGCGAGACCACGAGCAGCGGTACCCGCAATCTTTATCTTATTTAAATAGCACTCGAAAGATTTTTTAAACCCACCCAGTTGTCCATTGTAAGGTCCTGGCAATCGTAACTCGAGTGCAAGCTTCTGCTGCTCCCCTTATGACCAGTAATTATCTTCCAGCCGTTGCACAAAATCTGACCAATGCTTAAAATCGTGTTTTTTACGTACTGCCCATCTGGCTGCTTCGGCCCCTAAATGTCCGATCAAAAATTGTGTTTTCTTTTTGTCTCCCCACTAAAGTACCAAAGTTCCCTCAAAAGCTCTTTAAAATGTTATTGGTTGCAGTTCTCCTTCTAGTTTGAAACTCGGGAACCAATTTGGCCTTTTAGGCACTGTTTTATAAACTGAATTCCTCTCACCTGTCACTCAGTGAAAACGTAGGCCCTCTTCGTGTGCCAGCAAACGCAAAGAACCAGTTTCGCTTGTTCCCGGTACTGTTGCTTTTATCGTACCATTCGAACAATCAGTAACGGCCTTATCGTCATTTCTATCTACATCAATACCACTATCCGTAGTACGAAGCCTCCTAGATACTGTAAATTCTGAGACTAGTTTAAAAACTTCTTGCGCCTCTGTTAGTTCTAACAGTCCTAACAATTATGTATTTTCCATTCCGTGATACTCATCAGAGTATGAACAGTCTCTGCTATTATTATCTTTTAACACGCTTAATGCGTTACAGTTTTCATAAACTTGTTTTTCGAACTTCTCTACATCACTATGTTCTTCTTGTACATGACTAGTAGTCACCATCATCTTCCCTCTTGGAGATTCACTATCTTTTGGCGGATTACAATTTATTTTTATCAATTTCCTCTTGATCTACGACTATCGTATTCCGATCTGCTTAGCCAAATACAAAGTATCCTGTTTCATTTGTAACTTATCTTGCCTAGACTCGCGAATATGGTATTGTAACCTGGAACACGTACTTACAATCCGAGTGCTTAAGCTAGTTACATTTTGTCTTTGAGCTCAAATTTTCTATTTTCCGATTCGAGTCTTCATTTGAGTCTTTTAGATCGGTTATCTCAGTTATCTAACATTTTATTTTTCATTTGAGGTATTTAAAGAGGTTACCCTATGGGTTTTTTTTTGTACTCTTGCCCACAAAGCCCTTTACTGGACTCCTTATATCGTCGTTTGACGTCATTGCCATGAATTCAAAACACGGACCTATTTTCTGTATCACATACAGTATACAATAACCCGTCAGCCACAACGTCATAGTTAAGTCTGTTTTCTCGACACTTTACAGTAGAGTTGCATTGTCTGTCATTGTGAATTGCACTCACTGAATAAGTCTATTACCGGCAAGCGGGCTCATGATTTAGACTGCCAACCACCTTTGTATCTAGTGTCATCCGATTGCTAGGGAAAAGTAGCGAGATTTGACGCACCGGGAAAAATGATTTACTTCAATATGTCTTTAACTGTGACAGTTTTATCTGACTGGTGCTTCCACCTGATGCCAGTTACACAAATAAAAACACAGAACGCGGGAACCGTTACGTGTCAGTTGTGGGCACAAGAAGCAACCGTGTGTTTTGTCTTTCTTTCATAATATTTTCTCCCCAGTTTCTAAGAAAAAAGCCATTTCCTGTTAAGTTAAAATAAATTTTTTTGTCGTTTTGTTTATCTCTGCACATTAACACTCACGTTTGTACAAGTATTATTTCTCTTAGGCTAAGCGGGAGTGTGCAACTACAATTCTATGTAGACCATGCTTGTTGGGCCAAGTACGTCATTCTGCACCACTTCAGTCGTAGACTGCTGAGAGTAGGTTGCTAAATGAGACACCTTAATGCATATTTAATGAAAGTAAAAATAAAATAGTGCATCATCTTTGTAACAATGGGCTCCTCACTCCAGATGCGGGGCACATGCACCCACAAACAGAGAGAGCTTCTTAGACGGCGGGTGAATGAATAAATGGCGTCAATGCTATTCATAATGGGACTTCTATTAGACAGAACGCTACCCAGCACGACATAACATAGGCAAAGATCTGTGCGCATTACGTGATGTAGTTACGGTTCCAGGACTCTCAGAACCGAGGTGATGCATAACTCTTTTTTATGTGTGTACAAATGTAAGAAAGTATCTTTCGAAACTGTGGTATCAAAAAAAGGATGTTGCACCCTTTCTCAAGGAACGCCATGGAAAACTTACAGTATAGATACTTCTTTAGCTTTCATGTCACTAATATTTCTGTCGAAAAGATCTCTGTTTCTATCAGCTGTGGGAAGTAATTATTCAATTTTCTCTGAATATATTTTTAACAAAAAATACATCTCTAAACACAGTGTGAAAGTATAAAAAATATTACTAAAGAAAACATTATACCTACATGTAGAGAATAAACCAGAAATTAATTAGTTATCATAAATCCAATGTTATGATTATTATATCTACTCAGATTATAAATTTACACATATTTCTAGTTTAAATTAAACATAAAAGTTTAAACAAATATACGTTCATGTATTTTCAATTTTTTTCAATTTCATCTAAGACTGTAGGGTATATGAATAATTACAAATATGCACATTTTTTTTAGCAATGGCAGATACTATTGATGCTAATGTTATGTACATACTGCATACAGAGACAAAACACACACTGAAATAAGTAGCAAAATCACCCACTGAAGTGTGGTCATTATCTGTGTCAGAAGTTAAGGTAGTTAAGATAACACGTAAAAACATAAGTGTGCAAGTAAGAGGGATGGCATCCATTTTAGGTTGTGTATTATGGTCATTAAGATACATTAAAAGAATTTGTTTATAAATTATACTTGCATTAACATAACTAAAAGTGCACATACCTAGTTTGTTTACATTAGCATCATAAATTAACGTAAAAAGTGAGCAGGTAGTTTACATAAGAATGCTAGGCCAGGTGGTCAGTTTCTTTACATAAGGAGAACAATGGACTCTTTGTGCGAGAAGTCTCATTGTCCCACTGCAGATAGAAACTACAGAAGACCATAGAAATTTGCAGGAAGACCTGCAGAATTGATGAATGATTCAGAGACTGGCAGTTGATCATGAACCTAAATAAATGTAACATGTTGTGCATACACAGCACTTGGAATCACCCTTTATCAGGTACACTACTGACAATGCGGAGCCGGCCACAGTGACCGAGCGGTTCTAGGCGCTTCAGTCTGGAACCACGCTTGTGCATACACAGCACTTGGAATCACCCTTTATCAGGTACACTACTGACAATGCGGAGCCGGCCACAGTGACCGAGCGGTTCTAGGCGCTTCAGTCTGGAACCACGCTGCTGCTACGGTCGCAGGTTCGAATCCTGCCTCAGGCGTGGATGTGTGTGATGTCCTTAGGTTAGTTAGGTTTAAGTAGTTCTAAGTCTAGGGGATAGATAACCTCAGATGTTAACTCCCATAGTGCTCAGAGCCATTTGAACCATTTGATAATGTGAAAGTAAACGAAAGATATGAAACAGATAACGCACTTATACATCCAACTAAACTTACTGACCATGTTTTCAAAAGAAAAGAAATTAAGCCTACCGTAGCCTACACTCCAGAAACACCAAAAAACAATAACATGAATGGAAAGTGTGGTCACAATTAATCTCACGAGAGCTAATGACTGATACTGTAGATAATTAAAGAAAGTCAGCTAGAAACTGCCGGAACCAGAACGGTTAATTGCCTACAAGCAAACTATCACAATGTGTAAGATAGTAGTCCTGCACCTAGCAAGGAGTCCACACCACAATTTTTGTATCGTTCTACATTTATAGTTATGTGAGTTTCAGGACTCAAATGGCACTCGTCCAAAGTAGTTAAGCCCAACTCTCAAAAATTCTCGAAAGAATGGACGTTGAAGTTTTCGTAGCGTCTCGAATTAGTTCGGTTATTCTATAAGCTGCAAGTCTATGTGATATAATGCTTATCTTCATGCGGGCTGCTTGGGTTCTATTTCTGGAGGATGCATATTTTCGAACAAAGGTTCATATTCTATGACGATTTTTGTTATGAGTAAGATACATAAAGCTGAGAAGATATCGGTAGCACCCGGGACTGGTAATTTCCGGATAAAGTCTTATTTTGCTAATTAATGTCTTTGGTCTTTTTTACTTTCACATTACCTAAGCCACTAAAATTTAAAATCCATCAAATATGTGATTGTCAGTTTTATGAGATATGCTTGTCTTCATATTTCTAAGCACCTATCACACACAAAATTCCATTTTCATTGAAAACCGAAATTCGTAATTATTGATTTCCTAAAAGTCTCTTGAAATTAAAAAGAATTCTGATACTTTTTTGGATCTCTACACAGTTTGCGCACCAGGAAAATGCTCGTAGAACATGCATCTTTGTTTGAAAACTTACGTGGACCGGGAACCGAACTCAGATCAACTAAGCGACAGGCAGGCATTGTACGGCAGAACCATGCAACCCGTAATCATCCCCGAGATTTTTTGAGAGTTGTATGGAACTGCTTTAGCTTAATAATATCTGAGTTGCGAACTTCACGAACAATAAATACGAAAAATTAAAAAAATGATTGCGGTCTGGTCTCCATGTAAGTGAAAATTTGCTGAAGCAAATTAAGCGGAACAATTTACAGTAGAAAAACACGATTTACGTCCCTTCATTTTTTCACAGAAAAAAATCGTAAATCATTAGTATAATTTTATATTTGTCCTAGAATGTAAGGTGAACTAAGGAGGACAAATACATTCAAACCACAATATAGTAGTCATGAAGAGTAAGCTGAAATTTAAGGGACTAATCAGGAAGAATCAGTGCACAAAGAAGTGGGATACGGAAATATTAAGAAATGAATAGATACACTTGAAGTACTCTTAGGATCGAGATACTGCGATAAAGAATAGCTCAGTAGGCAGTTCAGTTTTAGAAGAATTGACATCTCTTAAAAGGGTAATTGCAAAAGTTCGACAGAAACTTATAGATACAAAGAAGGTAGCTGCGAGGAATCCATGTGTAACATAAAAAGTACTTCAGATGACCTGTGAAACAAGCAAGTATAAAAATGTCCTGCAAAGCCAGGAATAGAGAAATACATGCTACTTACGAATTAAACAAATAGGAAGTGCAGGGAAGCTAAGGCAATACGGCTGCATGTGAAGTGTGAGGAAATTGAAAAAGAAATGATTGTCGAATGGACGGACACAGCATATAGAAAACTCAAACAATCTTCGATGACATTAAATGTAAGGATGCTAAGGATAAAGACTACAATGGGAATTCCACCGTAAATGGAGAAGAGAGAGTGGATAGGTGGAAGGAATACATTGAAGATCTCTATGAACGGTAAGACATGTCTGAAGACATGACAAAAGGGAAACAGGAGTCGATATTGGGAAGATAGGGGTTCCAGTATTAGAATCAGGTTCAAAGGAGCTTTGGAAGACTTCGAATAAGACTCAAGGGATGGATAACATTCCATCAGAATTTCTAAAATCATTGGGGGAACTGGCAACAAAACGCCTATTCACGTTGTTGTGTAGAAAAAATGAGCCTACCTAGCGATATACCATCTGACGTAAGGAAGAACAATCATCCATACAATCACGAAAATTGCAAGAGCCGACAAGTGCTTATGCTATCGCACTATCAGCTTAACAGCTGATGCAATTACGTTGCTAACCAGAATTATATACAGAAGAATGGAAAATAAAACTGAGGTGACGATCTATCTGCCTTCAGGAAAGCTAAAGACACCACAGAGGCAATTTTGACGTTGCTGTTGATAATGGATGCAAGACTAAAGAAAAACCGAAACATGAGCATAGGATTTGTCGACTTGGAAACAGCGTTTGACAATGTCAAATGGTGTAAGATGTTCGAAATTCTGAGAAAAATGTCGGTAAGCTATAGGGAAGTACGGGTAATATACAATACACATCGAAGAAGCAGTAAAATAATGGAAGGAATGCTCCAATGAGGAATTAAAATTCAAGGAGAAATGATATCAATCATGAGATTTGCTGATGACACTGCTATCCTAGCTGTAAGTAAGGCAGAATTTCAGTATTTGACGAATAAAATGAACAACCGAATGAGTACAGAAAATTAACTCAGAGTAAATCGAAGAAAGACAAAAGTAATGAGAAGTAGCAAAAATGAGAACAGCACGAAAGTTAACATTAGGATTGGTGATCACGAAATAAGTGAAGTTAATGAATTCTGATACCTAGGTAGCAAAGTAACCAATGACTGACGGAGAGAGAAGGACATAAAAAGCAGACTAGCAGTGGCAAAAAGGGCATTCCTGGACAAAAGATGTCTTCTAGTATCGAACATGGGCCTTAATCTGAGGAAGAAATTTCTGAGAATATGCATTTGGAGTACAGTATTGTATGGCAGTGAAACGTGGATTGTGAGAAAATCGGAAAAGAAGAGAATCGAAGAGTTTGAGATGTGGTGCTACAGAAGAATGTTGAACATTAGGTGGACTGGAAAGGTAAGGAATAAGGAGGTTCTGTGCAGAATCGGCGATTATAGGAATGTACGGAAAACACTGACAAGAAGAGTGGTCAGGATGATAGACATCTGTCACGACATCAGGGACTATCTTGTATGGTACTAGAGGAATCCGTAGAGGGTAATAACAGTAGAGGAACACAGTGATTAGAATATATAGAGCAAATAATTCAGGCCGTAGGTTGGAAGTGCTACTTGGCAGAGTGTATCAAACTAGTCAAACGATAGATGGCTGAAAAAGATCGTACATATTTCGTTCCCTTCTATTTATGCAGCAGAGATTTCCTTATGAACTGTATATAACGTACTTCCAAACGCCTTGCTTTTGTGTGGAGATTGTTTCTTCTGACTCTGCATTTCATGTCATCCTTCTATTAACAGCATTTCCTCGCAGACGGCAAAAAGGCTTTTATGCCGGGAGATTCCCTCCGAGAATGATTGTCGTTAACAGAATAACGCGCCTCCACTGCCTGTTACTCACGACGTCAACGCTACTAAAGCAGTTATCACTATCTTCTTCGTAAAACCACTTTTGTTATTTTCACAGCCAAACAACTTTAACCGTCTCGGTGCTGCTATTGTTCTGCTTGTGAATGCCGTCCGGCGTTACAGCCAGTAATAAAAGTCAAGCTATTTTCTAGTCGTCGTCACTTTCCACTTTGCGTTACAGGCGCTTTTTACTATTTTACTGTTCCGGAGTTCATAATGGTACGTGCAATTAACTCCTAGCAAACATCACCGGCTCCTGGAGGTGTAAATTTTCTAGCTTTTAAATTCCTATCTGTGTGATTGTGTTAGTGTAATTTTTCAATATTTTGCTTTAGCGTTTCCGTGAAAATTTTTCTACTTTAGCCTAAATGCGTTGCCTGCAATCATTACTTGTACTGCATATTACACTAAGGTGAAAAAAGGTCACGCAGTAACGATATGCACGTCTGTAGATAGCGCTAAGATAATGGCGTCGCGGTCATTTGTACTCAGGGTGATTGATGCGAAAAATTTTCCGACGTAGTTACGGCTACACAACGAGAATTAGCAGACTTTGAACGTGAAGTGGTAGCTGACGCTAGACCCGTGAGACATTCCATTTCGGAAGTAGTTAGGGAATTCAGCATTCCCAGATGCACAATGTGAAAAATACTCCGAGAATACCAAATTTCAGGCATTACCACACACTACTATACGAGCTGGTGGTGGCTCCATAATGGTGTGGGCTGCGTTTGCATGGATCGTTGATTAGAAACAGTTATGTTTGACTACTTGGATACCAGTTGCTGACATTCACGGACTTCATGTTCCCAAACAGCGATGGAATTTTTACGGATGAAATGTTCCTTGTTTTCGGGTCACATTTGTTCCTGGTTTGTTTGAAGATTTTCTGGACATTTCGAGCGAATTATTTGGACAGTCAGATCACCCCACAAGAATCCCATAGAACAGTTAGAGAACACTATCGAGAGGTCAGTACAAAGATAGTGCATCGGCAACACTTTCACAATTATGAAGGCTATAGAAGGGAGCATGGGTCAGTATTTCGGCAGGGAACTTCCAACGACTTGTTAAGTCGATTACACATCGAGTTGTTGCACTATGCCTGGCAAAATGAGGTCCGACACTACATTATTAGGTGTCACATAACTTTCGTCACCTCACTGTAAGCTTCTGTATAAAATTTACCTTCGTGCATTATTATGTAGCTTCATTACAAGAGGTACTTATGAACACAACGCACCTGATCTATCACATGTGAATAGTCTTAATATTCAGATGTCTAATGCATAACACTTACAGCAACTAAACACCAAATAACATTAGTGAGTATGTCAAAACAGTTGTTGAACACGTAATCACAATTCCCTATGTACACAAAACAGAATTCAGTTTTAGCTTCAATAAACGCTTGGCTTGTGCGACAGCAGATAACTGAGGAATGCTTTGAAGTCGCATTCCGGTGCTGCTTTTGCATTACTCAGATAAATTTCGCCGTGTGCCGTGCAAGAGATGTCTATGACACAGGAATCAAAAACTCGTACCACGGATGACAAAATGAATTGAGGGAAGTGGTGATTATGTGGAGAAACAATGCAACACCTGTACTGCAAATTTTATTATATTTAAATACTGTAAATTTTATTAAAATAAATTCATTTTTTGTACTTCTAAAATTTTATGTGACCTTACTTTCCGGGTAAGCCCCGTATAAAGAATACGATACAGTGGTCAAGCAGCTCCTCGTAAACCACTCATTCCTCTAGTGAATCCTAAACAGTGACTGAGTTGGTGTAAATAGCGACGCAACTGGACTATGGGTGACTGTAAACGACTGATTTGGGGTGCTGAAAAACGGTGCACACTGTGAAAATCCACTGGAAAGGTTTAGGTTTGATGAACGTCTTGAAAACTTGACGTGCTATCGCGCATGCTGCTAAGAGTGAAATGTGGAGGAGGTGATGCAACAATTTGGTGGCATTTTTTGTGTTAATGGTGCAGTCCTCCTATGGCCCATAATAAATCAATAAACACGAAAACATATGAATACGTTTTACGAGGTTGTGTTCTAAGTACAGTAGCACGTCAGTTAGGAGACGATGACTGTTTGTGTCATCATGGCTGTCATAAAGCAGCGGGCGAAGCGAGGGGCTGAGAAACGATGGGACCGAACCCTCCCGTTGGAAGCAGGTAGGAGTTCTAAACGTTATGAATACTCCACGCAGGCAAGGGAACGCATATGAAGTTACAGTAGAAGATGTAAAAATTTTTCGCGTGTATTGTATGTTTAACAGTTTTATATTGTCTCTAATTGAGATAAAGTCCAGCCGGCAAAGCGCTAGCGATTAGGTCCCGCTCAAGGTCACGCGCAAAGCGTGCATAAGTGAATCAATAGTTTTTGTTCAAAGCATGGTAGGGGTAGTGGAAAGAAATAAGGAACATGGCAGAGATAATTGTATTATTGTCTACAATACGACGAACCTGGGTATACGAATGGCAAAACGTCATTTTTTCGGATGTATCCAGGTTCTGTTTACAGAATCATGATGGTCCCATCCGCGTTTGGTGACATCGCGGTGAACGCACATTGGAACCGTGTATTCGTCATAGCCATACTGGCGTATCACCCGGCGTGATGGTATAGGATGCCACTGGTTACACGTCTCGGTCACCTCTTGTTCGCATTGACGGAACTTCGAACAGTGGACGTTACATTTTAGATGTGTTACGACCCGTGTCTCTACCCTTCATTCGATCCCTGCGAAACCCCACGTTTCAACAGGATAATGCACGACCGCATGTTGCAGGTCCTGTACGGACCTTTCTGGATACAGAAAATGTTCGACTGCTGCCCTGACCAGCACATTCTCCAGATCTCTCACCAACTGAAAACGTATGGTCAATGGTGACCGAGCAACAGGCTCGTCACAATACGCCAGTCACTACTCTTGATGAACTGTGGTATCTTTCTGAAGCTGCATGGGCAGCTGTATCTGTACACGCCATCCAAGCTCTGTTTGACTCAATGCCCAGGCGTATCAAGGCCGTTATTAGGGCCACAGGTGGATGTTTTGGGTACTGATTTCTCTGGATCTATGCACCCAAATTGCGTGAAAATGTAATCACATGTCAGTTCTAGTACAATATATTTGTCCAATGAATACCGGTTTATCATCTGCATTTCTTCTTGGTGTAGCAATTTTAATGGCCAGTAGTGTAATTTAATTCAAACTATAGAGTTGTTGTATGATTTATCTCAGCTGAAAATGGTACATTATTACCTTCAGCACAATCACACGTCACAGAAACCGAGTATTCTGTCTTCCTTCATGTTAGATCGTATATCAGACAACACATCAGTGCGATATACAATACTGAATTGATTATGACAAACATAATGAAAGGCGCTCAGTAAGTTAAGCAACACGTTTTTGTTTCTGAAAACAGACTGTTGTCATTCAGAATTACGCTAAACCATTTTATTTCCCGTTATTTTAGCTTAAAAATCCCATTTTTCAACATACACTTCGTTCAACCCGACGGCCTTAGTGGGAGGGCCTGTATACCTGCATGGTACCACTTTACTGGCCGACGTCGGATCCATCGTCTTGCTGCTTCAGTTACCTCCCCATCATCCACGAACTGCTTCCCGTGGAGTGCATCCTTCGTTGGGAGAGACAAATGGAATTCAGAAAGTACGAGATCCGTGCTGTAGGGTGGATGAAGAAAAACAATCCAAAGAACTTTCACGAACTCCTCTCGCGTGTGCAGACTTGTGTGGCCCTTGCGTTGTCATGCTGAGGGAGAAGTTTGTTAGCATTTTCGTGGCGACTAACATATCTTTCTTCAGTTTCCTGAGGGTAGAACAATTGACTTCAAAGTTGATAGTTGCACCATGAGGGAGGGCGTCAAACAGAATAACCAGTTCAGAGTCGCAGAAGACAGTCGCCATGATTTTACCGGCTAAGGTTGCAGCTTTGAAGTTTTTCTTCGGAGGTGGCGTGGCGCTACTCCATGGATTGCCGCTTTGTTTCAGATTCAAACCGATGAACCTATGTTTCGTCGTTCGACAAAATAATGTCACGATAAGCCTCGTAACGCGCAAGCAACTCCACACAGATGGTGAAGGAATCCAGCGTTCACACACCTTTGAGTATCCCAACTGGTGGGTGAGTGTGGCACCACTATCAACAGAGACTTACAGTTGAGCAGCGAGGTGGTTGGCTGCAATCCGTCGATCACCTCGAATGAGAGTGTCCGCACGTTCCAACATTCCAGAAGTCACAGCGGTGTGCGGCCGGCCGACACGTGGGAGTTCGGACGGGTTTGCGTGCCTTGTTGCCATGATGGCAGTCACCTTGCCCAACGACTCACTGTGCTTTTTTTTCATTGGCAGCTCTGTTTATAAACGATATCTCACTGTTTCGAACAGATCTCCGTTACAGACGCCATTTTGAAGGGTACGTGGAGCAACATCACTTGTCGGAACTTCATGAAACTGTAGGGGCCGAAGCGAGAATATTTCAAGACGTCCCACAACAAATTCCACATTTTTTGAACCGAAACCTTTCCCCAGATGTCTTTCATTTCTTATTTAACAACCCTCCTACACTCACGCTAACTTACAAGTCTTTTTTTTTAGTTTAAACTACAGTTACAGTAATAAGAGAGCAAGGAAAGTAGAACAAACGTGCCATTTTTCTCATGCTAGCTAGCCATTGGCTAAATGTGGTACTCTGAGCTTCTTATTCCCATTGACATGAAACATAAAAAAGTAAACATTTTATAACAGAAGAAAATTTAGTAAATAGGTTACATGAAGAATTATTTACCTTACGCCACTCAGGCAGTAAAGACATCATCATCTACAACTGCATCAACACAGATATTCCGCAAGCCACCGTAAGGTGCATGGTGGATGGTACTCTATACCATTACTTATCATTTCCCCTCTTGCTCCACTCGCAAACAGAGCGAGAGAAAAACGCCTGTCTGTACGCTTCCGTATGAGCCCTAATTTCTCGTATCCTATCTTCATTGTCCTTACGCGCTGTATGTAGGCGGCAGGAGAAATGTTTGGCAGTGAGCTTCAAATTCTGCTTCTCTAAATTTTATCAATAGCGTTTTCCCTCCAGGAATACCCATTTGAGTTCCCGAAGCAACTCCGTAACACTTACGTTTATGCGAATCTACCGGTAAAAAGTCTAGCAGCCCTCCTCTGACATGTTTCGATGTATTCCTTCAATTCCACCTGGTACGGAACCCAAACACTCTAGCAGTATACAGGGTGTTACCAAAAGGTACGGCCAGACTTTCAGGAAACATTCCTCACACACAAATAAAGAAAAGATGTTATGTGGACATGTGTCCGGAAACGCTTAATTTCCATGTTGGGGCTCATTTTAGTTTCGTCAGTATGTACGGTACTTCCTCGATTCACCGCCAGTTGGCCCAATTGCAGGAAGGTATTGTTGATTTCGGTGCTTGTGTTGACATGCGACTCATTGCTCTACAGTACTAGCATCAAGCACATCAGTACGTAGCATCAACAGGTTAGTGTTCATCATGAACGTGGTTTTGCAGTCAGTGCAATGTTTACAAATACGGAGTTGGCAATGCCCATTTGATGTATGGATTAGCACGGGGCAATAGCCGTGGTGCGGTACGTTTGTATGGAGACAGATTTCCAGAACGAAGGTGTCCCGACAGGAAGACGTTCGAAGCAATTGATCGGCGTCTTAGGGAGCACGAATCATTCCAGCCTATGACTCGCAACTGGGGAAGACCTAAAACGACGAGGACATCTGCAATGGACAGGGCAATTCTTCGTGCAGTTGACGATAACCCTAATGTCAGCTTCAGAGAAGTTGTTGCTGTACAAGGTAACGTTGATCACGTCACTGTATGGAGAGTGCTACGGGAGAACCAGTTGTTTCCGTACCATATGCAGCGTGTGCAGGCACTATCAGCAGCTGATTGGCCTCCACAGGTACACTTCTGCGAAAGGTTCATCCAACAATGTGTCAATCCTCATTTCAGTGTAAATGTTCTCTTTACGGATGAGGCTTGATTCCAACGTGATCAAATTGCAAATTTCCACAATCAACATGTGTGGGTTGACGTAAATCCGCACGCAATTGTGCAATCACTTCTTCAACACAGATTTTCTGTGAACGTTTGGGCAAGCATTGTTGGTGATGTCTTGATTGGGCCCCATGTTCTTCCACCTACGCTCAATGGAGCACGTTATCATGATTTCATACGGGATACTCTACCTGTGCTGCTAGAACATGTGCCTTTACAAGTAAGACACAAGATGTGGGTCATGCACGATGGAACTCCTGCACATTTCAGTCGAAGTGTTCCTACGCTTCTCAACAACAGATTCGGTGACCGATGGATTGGTAGAGGCGGACCAATTCCATGGCCTCCACGCTCTCCTGACCTCAACCCTCTTGACTTTCATTTATGGGGACATTAGAAAGCTCTTGTCTACGCGACCCCGGTACCAAATGTAGAGACTCTTCGTGCTCGTTTTGTGGATGGCTAGTGATACAGTACGCCATTCTCCAGGGCTGCATCAGCGCATCAGGGATTCCATGCGACGAACGGTGGATGCATGTATCCTCGCTAACGGAGGACATTTTGAACATTTCCTGTAACAAAGTGTTTGAAGTCACGCTGGTACGATCTGTTGCTGTGTGTTTCCATTCCATGGTTAATGTGATTTGAAGAGAAGTAATAAAATGAGGTCTAACATGGAAAGCACATGTTTCCGGGCACATGTCCACATAACATATTTTCTTTCTTCGTGTGTGAGGAATGTTTCCTGAAAGTTTGGCCGTACCTTTTGGTAACACTCTGTATAAGGCCTCCTTTACAGTGAACAATTCTTTCCTAAAATTCTCCCAATAAACCGACTATTTGCCTATTCTGCCATTATTCTCACATGCTCGTTACACCACATATCGCTTTGCAACAATTATGCCCAGATTTGTGAACGACTTTATTGTGTTAAGTTGGACAATAGTAATACTTTATCCGAACATTGCAGGTTTGTTCTTCCTACTCATCCGCATTAACTTACATTCTATCACAAAAATGGTTCAAATGACTCTGAGCACTATGGGACTTAACTTCTAAGGTCATCAATCCCATAGAACTTAGAAATACTTAAGCTTAACTAACCTAAGGACATTACACACATCCATACCCGAGGCAGGATTCGAACCTGCGACCGTAGCGGTCGATCGGTTCGAGACTGTGGTGCCTAGAACCGTTCGGCAACATCGGCCGGCATTCTACCACAATTAGGGTTAGTTGTCATTGATCATGCCACCTGTAAATTTTGTCTAAGTCATCTTGTATCTTCCTACAGTCACCTGATATCAACACCATGCCGTACACATGCATCATCAGTAAACAACCGCAGTCTGCGGCCCACCCTATACGCCAAATCATTTATGTGTATGAAGAACGGCAGCGGCCCTACCACTGTGGCGCACGTGATGAGACCCACGATGTCGAAGGCAACATACTGGGTTCTATTATTTAAGAAATCTTCGATCAAATCACATATCCGGGAATATACTCCATATCCTCGTACCTTCGTTAACAGCCTACTATGGAACACCGTGTCAAATGCGTTCCGCAAATCTAGAAACATGGAATCAGCCTGTTGCCTTTCATGCACAGTTCTCAGTATATGATGTCAGAAAAGGGCAAGCTGAGTTTAGCACAAACGATGTTTTCCTAAACAATGATTCGTGTACAAACGGTTCTTAGCCTCAAGAGAGTTTATTATTTCGAACTGAGAATGTGTTCAAGGATTCTGAAGCAAACAGAAGTTAGGGACATTGGTTTGAAATTTTATAGGTCTGTTCTTTTACCTTTCTTAAGAATATGAGTCACGTGCGCTTTTTTCCAATAGGTTGGGACTTCGTATTGGGCGAGAGATTCACGATAAATGCAAGCTAGGTAAGGGGCCAATGCCGTAGTAAAATCTAAGTGGGATCCCATCCGGACCTGGTGGCTTACTTGTTTTCAGATCTTTAAGTTGTTTCTCTATCCTAGGTACACTTATTTCTTTGTCGTCCATGCTCTGTCTGCTGGTCGAATGACGGTACGTTTGTACGGTACTCCTGCGTGAACGATTTCTTGAACATGACATTTAAAACTTCGGCTTTGCTTTTGCTCTCTTCAGCTGCCACACCAACTGGTCAACAAGGGAGTGAATGGCAGTCTTAGACCCACTTAGCGATTTAACATACGTAAATATTTTTTTATTGTTCTCTGCTAGATATTTTGTTAAGGTGTGACGACCGTAATTATTGTATGCATCGCGCATAGATCTTTTCACAAACAAAAATCGTCGCTTATTGTCGTTTCTGAGTGCAATAATCTCTGATTCCTCATCATCTTACGAATTTCGTTATTAAACCATGGTGGGTGTCTTCCATCCTTTACCCACTTAGTAGGCATGTAACTCTGCAGATAACGATTTACAGTCTGCTTAAACTTTGTCCGTAATTCCTAAAGATCCATCTTACTGGTACTTAGTGCTGCCAATTCACTGTCTAAGTAAGATTTTGATAATTGCCTATACGCTGTAGCTAGCAGAAACACTCTCTTAGCCGTCTTTCGTAATCATAGTTGCTGTAATGACATCATGATCGCTAAACCTCGTTTCTATAGTAATATTGAGGATAAAGTATGATCTGTTTGTAACTATAAGGTCTAAGATATTTCCATTACGTGTGGGCTGCCTAGCTAGCTGTTCGAGAGAGGCTTCAGAAAACGTATCCTAAAGCATTTGCAACTAATCGATAGACGTCCCTTTCGATACTCGGCAGGTTGAAGTCGCCTCCAACTAGTACTGCATGATCTGGTTATTGATGTGCTACTGACCGTAGAATTTCTTTGAATGACTATAGAACTGCAACAGCGGAATCGTGTGGCAGGTAAAACCATTTAACAATTAACTTGCTTTCACCTACACCTGTTATACGCGACCACATGACTTCACTGTTGCATTCAGCTTCGACCTCAATAGAGACAATCTTTTTGTCTACTACAATGAATACTCCCCCGCCTGTGTCCTCTAATCTGTCTTTCCTATGTACTTTCCACGACTCGCTAAATATCTAAGAGCTTTCGACTTCGTGCTTCAGCCAGCTCTTGGTCCCAAGAATAATTTGAGCGTGAGAACTATCCTGGAGGGTAGTAAACTCGGCATCTTTATTATGAATACTTCAACCGTTTACTGATAAAATGCCGGCGGGTGTGGCCGTGCAGTTGTAGGCGCTTCAGTCTGGAACCGCGCGACCGCTACGGTAGCAGATTCTAATCCGGCCTCTGGCATGGATGTGTGTGATGTCCTTAGGTTAGTTAGGTTTAAGTAGTTCTAAGTTCTTTGATGACCTCAGATGTTAAGACCCATAGCGCTCAGAGCCACTGATAAAATAGTGACTGTCGAACGCCGTTCGCTCTCCCTTGCCGTGAACAAAGAACTGGTTCAGATGGCTCTGAGCACTAAGGGACTTAACAGCTGTGGTCATCAGTCCCCTAGAACTTAGAACTACTTAAACCTAACTAACCTAAGGACAACACACACAGGATTCGAACCTGCGACTGTAGCGGTCACGCGGAACGAAACTGTAGCGCCCAGAACCGCACGGCCACTCCGACCGGCTGCCGTGAAAAGACTGACGAGTGTTCGTCAGAGCACCTCAAACCAATGGCTCATCCTAAGAAACTCAGAATGTGCATTCCACAAGTACTCACTACCTGAGTAGCCGCTTCCTTTGAGTAGTGCTTCCTTGACCTATGAAGGGCAGTACTATATATCCCCACACGATAACGCAGCACCAAAAATCTGCAGCCAAAACCGTCACAGGGCCGACGAAGCCTTTGGTTGAGACCCTCCACTCGGCTCCAAACCAAAGGACTCCGATCAACTCTGGGAACGATGCTGCAAATTGCGAACTCTGCTTACACTCCCAGTGTGAGGCACGCAGTCTTCACCATCCCCGCCATCTGCCTGTGCGATCTGAGGATCGCCTCAGAACCCATGCGATAGGAGACAGGTGTCGTTGGTGCTGACGTCAGCCACAAATTGCAGACGATAGCAACCTGCAAACTGGATAGCCACCGGCAAGGTCGCCTCAACATCTCGGATGGGGCCCGACGGCAGACCTGCCGAGTGCACATTAGCTTTTTGTCCAGCCCTGAACGAATCTGCATAAGAGGCTCCATAACGTGACTAACACTGGAGCTCCAGATAACCAGTAAAGGCCTCCCCCCGTGTGCCTGCTCGACCCCTGCTGAAGGAGTGGTCACTTGTACACTCACAGGGTGAACGGGCGGCCAGTCTCGACATTGGATCGCCTCGAGCGACTCGAATGCATAACTACCTGTCAAACACGCTGCTGCCTCGGAAGCAGAGCCCATGAGCAAAACAAGTGACACCTGAGGTGTCCCAAGTGACGCTTCAGATTCTCCCCCGCCGCTACGACTTGAAGCAGTAGCCTCAAGGTGACTGACCATAGCCAACAGGACATTCAGCTGTTTGCAAATTGCGGCCGGCTCCTCCAGCGTCCACACACAGCATGCACACATCCGATCCTTCCTAGGAAGACTAACTGAAGAAGTAAAATTCGAAAGCCAACAGAATTGGTACCCTCCTGGCTTGTTACCACGAACTGGGCTATGTCGCAGACTGTTCAGTGGCCAACTTCTGAGCTACAGACTGAATGAACTTATGCTTGCAAAAAACTCAAAATTAAATCGCTTAAGCAGAATAGACCAGGGCGAAATAAAGATACTTTGTTCATGAAAGAATCTTTCTTGTGCCACAGAACACATTCCGTAGATGGCATGATACAGATATTAAGCAGATGGATGGACACCAAATAAATCGTGCCCAACAGTCAAGCGTAACATGGCTACTGCTTCTCTTCTCGGTCCACGAGACATTACCAAGTCGTCTGTATGACTTTTCCAACTCTTTCCCGAACATAAAATTATGATGGGCCATTATAACTTTTGTAAATGCGTTGCTTAAAATGCATTTCACAGCAAAATATATGTTACTTTTTGAAGTCTTATGAGAGGACATTTTACTCTCTCACCTATTTTCCTGATATGGAAAATTATTAGAGAGTTCATTACAACCTGATATGCCTTGAGCGAGACTCTAGAAAGTTAACGGCCTGAGCAGACGTTGATGGGGCCCTGGTAAGGTGCTAAAAGCATCAGATATTTTTATGGTTCTTAGCTCACAGAAATGGCACGTCGGGAGTTGAAAGCAATTGGAAGCGAGCCCATCCCTCAGTTAATCTTGCCGGACAGGCCCACAGCCTTACAGGGTAGACAGGGCAGCCCTGCTCGAGACAGGTCTCGAGCAGAACAATCTACACCTACATCCATACTACGCAAGCCACCTTACGTTGTGTGGCGAAGGGTACCCTGACTACCTCTATCGGTTCTCACTTCTGTTCCAGTCTCGTATTGCTCGTGGAAGGAAAGATTGTCGGTATGCTTCTGTGTGGGCTCTAATCTCTCTGATTTTATCCTCATGGTCTCTTCGCGAGGTATACGTAGGAGGGAGCAATATACTGCTTGACTCTTCGGTGAAGGTATGTTCTCGAAACTTTAACAAAAGCCCGTAACGAGCTACTGAGCGTCTCTCCTGCAGAGTCTTCCACTGGAGTTTATCTATCATCTCCGTAACGCTTTCGCGATTACTAAATGATCCTGTAAGAAGCGTGCTGCTCTCCGTTGGATCTTCTCTATCTCTTCTATCAAATCTATCTGGTACGGATCCCACACTGGTGAGCAATATTCAAGCAGTGGGCGAATAAGCGTACTGTAAACCTACTTCCTTTGTTTTCGGATTGCATTTCCTTAGGATTCTTCCAATGAATCTCAGTCTGTCGCTTTACCGACGATCAACTTTATATGATCATTCCATTTTAAATCACTCCTAATGCGTACTCCCAGATAATTTATGGAATTAACTGCTTCCAGTTGCTGACCTGCTATTTTGAAGCTACATGATAAGGGATCTATCTTTCTATGTATTCGTAGCACATTACACTTGTCCATATTAAGATAAAATTGCCAATCCCTGCACCATGCGTCAATTCGCTGCAGACCCTTCTGCATTTCAGTACAATTATCCATTGTTACAACCTCTCGATACACCACAGCATCATCTGCAAAAAGCCTCAGTGAATTTCCGACGTCATCCACAAGATCATTTATGTATGTTGTGAATAGCAACGGTCCTATGACACTCCCCTGCGTTACAACTGCACTCACTCATACTTCGGATGACTTCTCTCCATTGAGAATGACATGCTGCGTTCTGTTATCCAGGAACTCTTCAATCCAATCACACAATTGTTCTGATAGTCCATATGCTCTTGCTTTGCTCATTAAACGACTGTGGGGAACAGCATCGAACGCCTTGCGGAAGTCAAGAAACACAGCATCTACCTGTGAACCCGTGTCTAAGGCCCTCTGAGTCTCGTGGACGAATAGCGCGAGCTGTGTTTCACACGACCGTCTTTTTCGAAACCAGTGCTGATTCCTACAGAGTAGATTTCTAGTCTCCAGAAAAGTCATTATATTCGAACATAACACGTGTTCCAAAATTCTACAACTGATCGACGTTAGAGATATAGGTCTATAGTTCTGCACATCTGTTCGACGTCCCATCTTCAAAACGGAGATGACCTGTGCCCTTTTCCAATCCTTTGGAACGCTACGTTCTTCTAGAGACCTACGGTACACCGTTGCAAGAAGGGGGGCGAGTTCCTTCGCGTACTCTGTGTTAAACCGAACTGGTATCCCATCAGGTCCAGCGGCCTTTCCTCTTTTGAGCGATTTTAATTGTATCTCTAACCCTCTCTCGCCTATTTCGATATCTACCATTTTGCCATGTGTACGACAATCTAGAGAAGGAACTACAGTGCAGTCTTCCTCTGTGAAACAGCTTTGGAAATTTAGTATTTCGGCCTTTAGTCTGTCATCCTCTGTCTCAGTACCATTTTGGTCACAGAGTGTCGGGACATTTTGTTTTGTTCCACCTACCGCTTTGACATAAGACCAAAATTTCTTAGGATTTTCTGCCAAGTCAGTACATAGAACTTTACTTTACAATTAACTGAACGCCTCTCGCATAGCCCTCCTCACACTACATTTTGCTCCGAGTAGTTTTTGTTTGTCTGCCAGACTTTGGTTATGTTTATGTTTGCTGTGAAGTTCCCTTTATTTCCGCAGCAGTTTTCCAACTCGGTTGTTGGACCACGGTGGCTCTTTTCCATCTCTTACGATCTTGCTTGGCACATACTCATCTAACGCATATTATACGATGGTTTTGAGCTTTGTCCACTGATCCCCAACACTACCTGTACTTGAGACAAAACTTTTGTGTTGAGCCGTCAGGCACTCTGTAATCTGCCTTTTGTCACTTTTGCTAAAGAGAAAAATCTTCCTACCTTTTTTAATATTTCCATTTACGGCTTTATGATCGCTGATCGCTGATTCCCTGTTCTGCGTTAACTGTTTCAAATAGTTCGGGTCTGTTTGTCACCAGAAGGTCTAATATGTTATCGCCACGGGTCGATTCTCTGTTCAACTGCTCAAGGTAGTTTTCAGATAAAGCACATAAAAAAAATTCACTGGATTCTTTGTCCCTGCCCCCGTTATGACCTTTTGAGTCTCCCAGTCTATATCCGGGAAAGTAAAATCTCCACCCAGAACTGTAACATTGTGGGGAAATCTACTGGAAATATTTTCTAAATTATCCTTCAGGTGCTCAGCCACAACAGCTGCTGCGCCAGTGGGCCTATAGAGACATCCAATTACCATGTCTGAGCCTGCTTTAACCGTGACCTTCACCCAAATTATTTCACATTTCGGATCTCCGTCAATTTCCTGCAATACTATTGCACTTCTTATCGCTGTAAACACGCCTCCCCCTTCACTGTCCAGCCTGTCTCCGCGGTATACATTCTATTCTGAGTTTAGAATTTCATTACTTTTTACATCTGGTTTCAGTCAACTTTCCGTCCCTAGTACTTCGTGGGAATTGGGGCCGTTTACTAATGAGAGCAGTTCTAGGAAGTTTCTATAGACGCTCCTGCAGTTTACTTTTTTTGGGTCATCAGTCTGCTGACTGGTTTGATGCGGCCCGCCACGAATTTCTTTCCTGTGCTAACCTCTTCATCTCAGAGTAGCACTTGCAACCTACGTCCTCAATTATTTGCTTGACGTATTCCAATCTCTGACTTTCTCTACAGTTTATGCCCTCTACAGTTCCCTCTAGTCCCATGGAAGTCATTCCCTCATGTCTTAGCAGATGTCCTATCATCCTGTCTCTTCTCCTTATCAGTGTTTTCCACATATTCCTTTCCTCTCCGATTCTGCGTAGAACCTGCTCATTCCTTACCTTATCAGTCCACCTAATTTTCAACATTTGTCTATAGCACCACATCTCAGATGCTTCGATTCTCTTCTGTTCCGGTTTTCCCACAGTCCATGTTTCACTACCATACCGTACTCCAGACGTACATCCTCAGAAATTTCTTCCTCAAATTAAGGCAGGTATTTGATATTAGTAGACTTCTCTTGGCCAGAAATGCCTTTTTTGCCATAGCGAGTCTGCTTTTGGTGTCCTCCTTGCTCCGTCCGTCATTGGTTATTTTACTGCAGTTTACTATTAGCACATTAATATCGTTATTCCCTGTTGCATTTTGCCTACTACTACCTTGCGGCGTCTCAGGGGGCATCTTGTCGGGCCTAGGCTAATGGTTCAAATGGCTCTGAGCACTATGGGACTTAACATCTTAGGTCATCAGTCCCCTAGAACTTAGAACTACTTAAACCTAACCAACCTAAGGACATCACACACATCCATGCCCGAGGCAGGATTCGAACCTGCGACCGTAGCAGTCCCGCGGCTCCGGACTGAGCGCCTAGAACCGCGAGACCACCGCGGCCGGCTCGGGCCTAGGGAGGGAATTCTCTAACCTGCAGCAGCGCCAGCAGAAGGCTGGGCTGGGGACAACAGTCTGAAGAAACGCATTTACAAAGTGGTCTTATAAACCATACATCGTGTGCTGGGCCCTGCGTAATAAAAATTCACAAGTTTTCATGTTCGCTGACACTGCAAATAAGCCTGTGAACCACTTCCATTGCCACCTCGGTTGTATTAGAAATTCTGGCGTCTGAGAAACTTTTGGAGATAGAATCTTCATTACACCTCATAGCTAGGACTAACAAGCACCAAAGCAGAGGTGATTTAGATAAAGATCTTTAATACTGTATCTATTCACTTGTTGGTAAGGGAAGTGAAGTGACTTCACAGAAAATCATTTTCCCCCTCAACGAAAACATAAAAAGCCAGGAACGCAGTTTTCTTAACTCTTGTCCTGGTTCGACATGACTTTGTGTCGTCGTGTGGGAGGGGTGATTTAGTGCCTCTAAAGACCTGTGTTTGGATTAATATGGCGTGAATGCAGTGTCGCTTGTGCACTTTGTGGGAAAAAAAGGATTTTGTTCTGGAGAGGTGCGAAGCCCTTGGGTGCTGGAGTGCTGGACTTTGGTCTGGTAAGACTTCTGGTCGATGCTCTGGCATTTGTGGTTGGTGCTTGGGACCTGTCCTGAGACTGACTTCACTTGTAAGTAGTTTAGACAGGGGCCTGTAGTGAAGTTCTTACTGTACCAACAGTGTGACATCAAATGTCTCGGACTATTCGTCCGCCGAGGGCACACTTATTCGTTTTTGGTTTACTAATCTTGACGTTTGGTATCCTTGTGTGCTCTGTGCACACAGTGTTTCGGTCTAGTGTGTTGCTAACTGCTGATATTGCTGCTCTGGAATCACAAAAGATGACTCCTTTGTCGAATGTGTATAAATAATTGTTTAGCTCAGTTCTAATGGCTTTAACTTCACCTAATTTTTCCATTAATGAACCATCTAAATCTACATTTTTACTCCGTAAGCCACCCAACGTTGCACGGCGGAGGGCACTTTACGTGCCACTGTCATTACCTCCCTTTCCTGTTCGAGTCGCGTATGGTTCGCGGGAAGAACGACTGCCAAAAGCCTCCGTGCGCGCTCGAATCTCTCTAATTTTACATTCGTGATCTCCTCGTGGGGGGGGGGGGGGGGGAAGTAGGGGGGAGTAATATATTCGATACTTCATCCAGAAACGCACCTTCTCGAAACCTGGCCAGCAAGCTGCTACACCGCGATGCACAGCGCCTCTCTTGTAGTGTCTGCCACTTGAATTTGCTAAACATCTCCGTAACGCTATCACGCTTACCAAAAAGCCCTGTGACGAAACGCACCGCTCTTCTTTGGGTCTTCTCTATCTCCTCTGTCCACCCGACCTGATTCGGCAATCTAAAATGGTGCAAGATGCTCGAAATTCTGAAAAAGTTGTGGTAAGCTATAAGGATTGACGGGTCATATACAATATGTACAACAGCCAAGAAGGAATAATGAGAGTGGACGACCAAGAACAAAGTGCTCGTATTAAAGAGGGTGTAGGACAACTGTGTTTCTCTTACTTGTCACTTCTTGTTCCATGTGTTTTTGCTTTTGGGAAGCTTTAATTTTCGAGTACTAGTAATAGTGTTCCATTGATTTAGTGTTTATTTTGAATACAGTCAGAGACAGTTAGTGCTTATTTTCAATGTTACCAACGAGAAGTGTCTAGTAACCACTGTTTCGTCAGCTACCAGTCGCATTTAGTGAATTAGCAGTGTAGCTAAAAGTTGATTACTTACTCTCTACAGTAAATTGTTGAGTTCTGAGGATGGATAAGATGTGTGACTGCTGTGCACGGACGCAGTAGGGGCTGCCCACTGTTCGCAAACAGCTGAACGTGCTGATGGCCGTGGTCAGCCGTCTTCAGGCTGTTGCCTCGGAGAGTAGCGGCAGTGGAGAGTCTGGTGCGTCGCATGGTACAAAAAATGGTTCAGATGGCTCTGAGCACTATGAGACTCAACTTCTGAGGTCATCAGTCTCCTATAACTTAGAACTACTTAAACTTAACTAACCTAAGAACATCACACACTCTAGCGCCTAGAACCGCTCGGCCGGTCGGAGGTGTTACCTGCTTCACTCACGGTCCCTGCTGTCGAGACATCTTCGCGGGTACCGGGCGCGGTTGGGCCACCCTCTCCATAAGGGGAGAGGCGGGTACAACGGCGTTCGCGCGGAGGGTCAATGTGGCATCGCCCGCTCTGCCTGTCAGTGGACATGTTGCTGCTCCTTCAGCAAGGTCCGAGCAGGCACACGGGGGGAGGGGTTTATTAGTGATTGGGAGCTCCAACGTTAGGCGGGCGATGAAGCCCCTTAGCGACATAGCGGGAAGGTCGGGGAAGAAGGCCAGTGTTCACTCTGTCTGCTTGCTGGGGGGTCTTATCCGAGATGTGGAGGAGGCCCTACCGGCGGCGATAGAGAGCACTGGGTGCATCCGACTGCAAATTGTTGCTCATGTTGGCACCAATGACTCCTGCCGTCTGGGTTCAGAGGTCATCCTTAGTTGATACAGGCTATTGGCGGAGTTGGTGAAGACGAAAAGCATCGCAGGTGGGTTGGAATCTGAGCTAAGTATTTTTAGTGTCGTTCCCAGAACCGATGGCGGTCCTTTGGTTTGGAGCTGAGTGGAAGGCTTAAACCAGAGGCTCAGAAGGTTCTGCGACGATCTGGGGTGCAAATTTCTCGACCTCCGCTATCGGGTTGAGAAATATAGGGTCCCCCGGAGTAGGTCAGGCCTGCACTACACACAGGAAGCGGCTACTAGGGTTGCGCAGTCCGTGTGGAGTGCACATGTTGGTTTTATAGGTTAGAGAATTCCCTCCCTAGGCCCGACAAGACGCCTCCTGATACGCGACATGGTAGCAGTAGACAAAACCCAACAGGGAATGACAATATTAATGTGGTAATAGTAAACTGCAGGAGCGTCTATAGAAAGGTCCCACAACTGCTCTCATTAATAAACGGCCCCAATATCTACCTAGTACTAGGGACGGAAAGTTGGCTGAAACCAGATGTAAAAAGTAATGAAATTCTAAACTCAGAATAGAATGTATGCCGCGGAGACAGGCAGGACAGTGAAAGGGGAGGCGTTTTTATAGCGATAAGAAGTGCAATAGTATCGAAGGAAATTGACGGAGATCCGAAATGTGAAATAATTTGGGTAAAGGTCACGGTTAAAGCAGGCTCAGACATGGTAATTGGATGTCTCTATAGGCCCACTGGCTCAGCAGCTGTCGTGGCAGAACACCTGAAGGAAAATTTGGAAAATATTTCGTGTAGATCTCCCGACCATGCTACAGTTCTGGGTGGAGATTTTAATTTACCAGATATAGACTGGAAGACTCAAACGTTTGTAACGGGTGGCAGGGACAAAGTAACTAGTGGAATTTTTTTAAGTGCATTATCTGAAAGCTACCTTGAGCAGTTAAACAGAGAACCGACTCGAGGCGATAACATATTAGACCTTCTGGTGACAAACAGACCCGAACTATTTGTAACAGTTAACGCAGAACAGAGAATCAGCGATAATAAAGCGGTTACAGCATCGATGATTTCAGCCGTAAATGGAGATATTAAAAAATGTAGGAAGATTTTTCTCTTTGGCAAAAGTGACAAAAAGCTGATTTCAGTGTACTTGGCGACTCAACAAAATGGTTCAAATGGCTCTGAGCACTATGGGACTTAACATCTATGGTCATCAATCCCCTAGAACTCAGAACTACTTAAACCTAACTAACCTAAGAACAGCAAACAACACCCAGTGATCACGAGGCAGACAAAATCCCTGACCCGGCCGGGAATCGAACCCGGGAGCGGCTCAACACTAAAGTTTTATCTCAAGTATAGATAGTGTTGAGGATCAATGGACGAAGTTCAAAACCATCGTATAATATGCGATAGATGAGTATGTGCCAAGCAAGATCGTAAGAGAAGGAAAAGAGCCACCTTGGTTCAACAACAGAGTTAGAAAACTGCTACGGAAGCAAAGGGAACTTCACAGCAAACATAAACATAGAAAAAGCCTTGCAGACAAACAAAAGTGAAATATATTGTGAGGAGGGCTATGCTAGGGCGTTGAATAAATTAGAAATTAATGTTCTGTGTACTGACTTGGCAGATAATCCTAAGTAATTTTGGTCTTATGTCAAAGCGGTAGGGAGATTAAAACAAAAGGTCCAGACACTCTGTGACCAAAATGGTACTGAAACAGAGGATGAGAGACTAAAGGTCGAAATACTAAATGTCTTTTTCCAAAGCTGTTTCACAGAGGAAGACTGTACTGTACCTCGTTCTCTAGATAGTCGCACAGATGACGAAATGGTAGATATCGAAATAGATGACAGAGGGATAGAAAAACAATTAAAATTGCTCAAAAGAAGATAGGCCGCTGGACCTGATGGGATACAGTTCGATTTTACACAGAGTACGCAAAGGAAGTTATCCCCCTTCTTGCAGCGGTGTTACGTAGGTCTCGAGAAGAGTTTAGCGTTCCAAAACATTGGAGAAGGGCACAAGTCACTCAAATTTTGAAGAAGAGACGTCGAACAGATGTGCAGAACTATCAGTTGTCGAATTTTTGAACACGTATTATGGTCGAGTATAATGACTTTTCTGGAGACTAGAAATCTACTCTATAGGAATCAGGACAGATTTCGAAAAAGACACTCATGTGAAACTCGGCTTGCGCCATACGTCTATGAGACTCAGAGGGCCATAGACACTGGTTCCCAAGTAGATGCCGTGTTTCGTGACTTCCGCAAGGCGTTCGATACAGTTCCCCACAGTCGTTTAATGAATGAAGTGAGAGCAGTTGGAGTATCAGACCAATTGCGTGACTGAATTTGAGAGTTCCTAGATAAAAGAACGCAGCATGTGATTCTCAATGGAGAGAAGTCTTCCGAAGTAAGAGTGATTTCAGGTGTGCCGCAGGGGAGTGTCGTAGGACCGTTGCTGTTCACAATATATATAAATGACCTTGTGGATAACATCGGAAGTTCACTGAGGTTCTTTGCTGAAGATGGTGTAGTATATCGAGAGGTTGTAACAATGGAAAATTGTACTGAAATGCAGGAGAATCTGCAACGAATTGACGCATTGTGAAAGGAAGGGCAATTCAATCTCAATGTAGACAAGTGTAATGTGCTGTGAATACATAGACAGAAAGATCCCTTATTATTTAGCTACAATATAGCAGGTCAGCAACTGGAGGCAGTTAATTCCATAAATTATGTGGGAGTAGGCATTAGGAGTGATCTTAAATGGAATGACGATATAAAGTTAATCGTCGGAAAAGCAGATGCCAGACTGAGACTCATTGGAAGAATCCTAAGGAAATGCAATCCGAAAACAAAGGTAGTAGGTAACAGTACACTTGTTCGCCCACTGCTTGAATACTGCTCACCAGTGTGGGATCCGTACGAGATAGGGTTGATAGAAGAGATAGAGAAGATCCAACAGAGAGCAGCACGACTCATTACAGGATCATTTAGTAATTGCGAAAGCGTTGCAGACATGATACACTCCAGTAGAAGTCTCTGCAAGAGAGACGCTTAGTAGCTCAGTACGGGCTGATGTTGAAGTTTCGAGAACATACCGAGGAGTGAAGTAGTATATTGACCCTACTGCATATACCTCGCGAAGAGACCATAAGGGTAAAATCAGAGAGATTAAAGCCCACACAGAGGCATACCGACAATCTTTCTTTCGACGAACAATACGAGACTGATATGGAAGGGAGAACCGATAGACTTACTCTAGGTACTCTCTGCCATACACCGTCAGGCTGCTTACGGAGTATAGATGTAGATGTAGATATAGCCTTTCGCCCCTACTGTTCAATCTGTACATCAAGGAAGCAATGATAGAATTAAAGAAAGGTTCAGGTGTGGAATTAAAATTCGAGCTGAAAAGATATCAGTGACACGATTCGATTATGATACTGCTATCCTGAGAGGAAGTGAAGACGAATTACGTGATCTGCTGAATGGAATCAACCGTCTAATGAGTACAGTGTACGGACTGCGAGTAAATCGAAGAAAGACGGAGGTGACGAGAAATAGTAGAAATGAGAACAGAGACGAAGTTAACATCAGAATTCATGGTCAGGAAGTAGATGAAGTTAAGGAATTCTGCTACCTAGGCAGTAAAATAACCAATGACGGACGGATCAAGGAGGACGTCAAAAGCAGACTAGCAACGGAAAAAGGGCATTCCTGGCCAAGAGAAGTGTACTAATATCAAATATTTGCCTTAATTTGAGGAAGACATTTCTGAGAATGTACGTTTGAAGTATAACATTGTATTGTAGTGAAACATGGACTGTGGGAAAACCGGAACAAAAGACAATCGAAGCATTTGAGATGTGGTGCTACAGACGAATGTCGAAAATTAGGTAAAGTGATAAAGGAAAGAATGAGAACGTTCTGCCCCGTATCGGAGAGGAAAGGAATATGTGGAAAATACTGAGAAGGAGAAGGGACAGGAGGGCAGTACATGTTTGTTAAGACATGACGGAATGACTTCAATAGTGCTAGAGGGAGCTTTAAAGGGCAAAAACTGTAAAGGAAGACAGATATTGGAATAAATCCAGCAAATAACTGAGAAAGTATGTTACAAATGCTACCCTGAGAGAGGAATTCGTGGCGGGCCGCACCAAAAGAGTTAGAAGACTGATGACCAAAAATGAGCACTGTTCTCAGACATCCTCAGTTTCTATCACCTAATATCTTGTGTACGCTGAGTCTGCCGCTCTTTCTCAGCAGTTTTATGTATGTGGCTGTACCAGTTTAATTTTTTATACATATGCTGTATATCCACGGATATTTAGTGTACTCATTCTGCTGTATATCTTCTTCCCCGACTTTCAGCGTTACTTTTGGGTGGGAATAACACAAAGAAAATATTTGATGGTAGGTTATCTCAGTGTTTATTTCGATAAGGTTTCCATTTGACCACTTTTCAATGAGATTTATTGCTTGGCTGATATCATTTGTTCATTAATTCCTTTTATTGTTTGATAACAAGACATGAAGAAAATATTAAATAACGTGGGACTGGTCAGAGTCCTGTTAGTCAGATCTTCTTTTACTTCTTGTGAGACGTTTAAAATCTCATTAGTGTGTGAAACGAATTCTGTAAATCCTTATTGGTTCAGAGAAGAAGGTTCTCTGTTTCAAAGTACCATGTCAATCGATAGTTTGTCGTCTTCTGGATAGTTTTAGCTAATAATATGATTTAAAAAAATAATAATCTCTACTTTTCAAAATTTTCTGCCAGTTTTCCTGGTTTTGATATTGATATAATGATGGACTTTTCCCAGATAGCAGATATGCGTGATCTGCATACTTCTTTCTTTACTGACAGTAACGGTTCTATTGCATCTAGAAGTTTCATTGTCTTATCTGTTTTCTCAATCTGTTTGAGTATACTTTTATACTAAGAACACAATTTATTGAAGAAATTTGTTATATTCTGATGTTTGTGTAACGTATTTTTCGTATCAGAGAGGTTGATTGGTTGTTGTTTATTTTTCAAGTTTACCAGTAAATTTATAAACGTTTTCGCTCTCTTTTCAGTAATATCAAATTTCAATGAATTTGTTGAAAGTACTGCTTTATTATTCTTTTATTATAGTGTAACCTCCCCACAAAATAAATAATATGAATAGTATTCACATTTAGTGTAACCTCAAAACAGAAAAATTCCTAAACCTCTTAACAGTAAAAAAATAATTATGTCGTTCACATTCAGTATAACCTACCAACAGGGAAATTGCGTAACCTATCAATAATAAAATGTGACTAATCTCTCAATAATAAAAATGTGACTCACTTACCTTTCAATAATTGACTCTGAATTTAAACTGGTAAATTTTAGACGTCAGCAGTGCTGCGTCGTGGCCCTGAAAGATCAATCTGAATAAATTGAAAATTCTTACCTCAATGAAGTCGCTGGATAACGCATATATATCTGCTCTTACAATACATTTTTTGTGGCACAGCCCAGTGCAATGCTGGCCGATAGATTTGTCATGTATAAAAAGAAACAACTGATTTTTTTACAATAATTGGGAATTCATTAAATTGAGATGAATGTCAAAAGTTACCTTTTATGAGAAAGATTATTATTAACAGATTTTTAAAACATTTACATGGGACTTGATATAATTAATACTACATATGCGCGACGCTGCTTTTACCTTATACTACAACGCTCAGGCTCCGCCATCGCTCCACCACGACTGGCGCAGCCAACTTCACACTCCAGCCTGCTCGCTAGCAACAACTACTACAACTGCTACACAGTTGCTACTGCATACAACACTGGTCTCAGGTCTGAGATTCTCTTGCAGCTTACATATCGCAGGCAGCGCGTGAGCAATCCATCGAAATTACATCTGCTCGAGTGCGCTAGCAACGAATTTCTTAATAATGGACCTGTTACAACAGTTGTAAATTTTGCGTGCTTCCTTTCTCATTGCGACTTATCACTTTGTTCTCCCGTTGATTCAGCTTCCTTCCTTGTGTTTTTTCTATTTCTTTTAAGTTTTGTTAGCGTATCATTCCAGATAAATATGTTTTTCTTTGGGGGTAACTATTTCATTCGCGTCAACGATCATATTACAAGATTTTGAATCTTTTAATCTGATCCATCTTTAAATAAATCAGAATTACTTGAAATTAATTTCTCTATCAATTTTTCTAAAAATTGTTTCCCATTTGTGTTCTTAATGATATACTATTTACCCTATACAAAAAACCTCTGGGTGAAGGATACATTAAATCTCGTGCTAGTCATCATTCAGAATTACACTAGTGTATCAACCGATTTGAATAAGTATTGGCACACATTGGTTAGTTACTAAACATTTCTGTACTATGTATGGAGTATTACAGAACATTATTCATAAGTCATCTTGTTACAATAATTATTACAGAACATTATTCATAAGTCATCTAATTACAGTAATCAGTGGCATCATTAGTCTTCTCATTACAGTAATCATTGGCATAACATTTATAGAGTACAGCAAAATATTATTTACAGAAATTATTGGCATAGCAGTTATGCATTAGTCATCATATTACAGTAATGATTGGAATCATAAGTCATCTCATTACAGTAATTATTGGCACTCATTGGCCAGTTACAAAGCATTTTATGCATTATTCAGAAGTCATCATTTAAAATGACTTAATTATTCGCACAGCGTTTATGCATAAGTCATCACATTACAGTAATCATTAGCATTCATAAGACAACTCATTACAGTAATTATTGACACTCATTGGCCAGTTACAAAGCATTTTTATACATTATTCAGAAGTCATCATTCCAAATGAGTTAATTATTCGTTCAGCATTAATGCATAAGTCATCACATTATAGTAATCATTAGCATTCATAAGACAACTCATTACAGTAATTATTGGCACTCACTGGACAGTTACAAAACATTTTTATACATTATTCAGAAATCATCATTCAAAACAAGAGTTAATTATTGAGTGTAGCATCAAGTTACTGGTATTTATATAAGATATCTTGTAAGTGACATCAGACATATTTAAATTGTAAGACATTGCAACTAGTATTCAAGGTGTTTAGTCCAATAATACATAGAAATAATGGAATCAATACATCAGAGAAATTTGCATTATCTTTAGGACTAGAAATATATCCTAAACTGGTAGCATTATTTAGTTGTATACCGGTAATAGTTGGGACAGGTAATTTTTTTTTTGTAACAAATTTCGAAGTGAGTTCAACAGCGACAAAAATGTAACAAAAACCTCTATTAGATCTGGGAATCGGACCAAAAATGTCTACAGCGGCCATGTGTCTCAATTTAACGGGTACAATAGGATGTAACGGAGGAATATGTCTTCTTTAGCTTTCTGGCAGATTTTAGATGACGCTAAAACTCGACGAATACTTTTCTCCATGTTGGCAAAATAACAGTTCTGTCTCGGTAAAAGAAAACATTTTCTGGCTCCATAATGTGCGTAACTCAAATGAGTATACCAAATTACTTTGTTAACAAGTTCGTCAGGGTTGCATAATAACCAGTTGTTGCTGTCAGGGTGAGAGCGGCGAAACAGAATATTATTGCGTACAGTATAATGGTAACATTATTCTTATCTTGCCAAAGGCGTTTAATTTCTTTCCACACCTTGTCTTTGCTCTGGTCTTGTCCTATGTCTCATAATGACGATGAAATGAAATTTTCAAATGCGACTAGTTGAATATACATGACGCTACAATTTGCTTGGCAGAAGTTGGTTGCAATGTCTTGCTGGTTGTTGCTGAGAGAGCGGGATAGTGCGTCTGCTACAATATTTTGTGTACCGAGTATTTGAACAATTGTAAAATTAAATTCCTGTAAATAAAGTTTCCATCTGCTTAACCTGTCGTGTGTAAATTTTTCGGAAAGTATAAACTGTATAGCTCTATGATCTGTGTAAACGTTCGTATGTCTTTCATAAAGACAATGCCTAAATCTGGTAAATGCCCATACAACACATAATGTTTCAAGTTCTATAACAGAATAACTGCGTTCAGCAGGTGACAGAATGCAACATGCAAAGGCGATGTTTTTAATTACTGTACTATCGTTTTCCTTAATTTCCTGAAAAATGTGTACGCCTAAAGCTGTGTTAGAACTGTCGGTGGCAATGGAAAAATTTCTGATAGGATCAGGGTGTGATAAAAGTGGTGCGTTCAACAAATCTTCTTTTAGATTGACAAATTCAGATTGTGCTTGGCTATCCCACGACCAAATAGCGTTTTTACCCGTCAACTGGCATAATCTAGGGGTGTCTAAAGCAGAGTAATGAATAAATTTACGGAAAAAGTTAATTAAACCCAAAAAGCTGCGTAGTTGTTTCTTCGTCGTAGGAAAAGTAATGTCGCGTAAAGCTTAAAGTTTTTCCGGGTCAGGCGCAAAGCCTTTGCTGAAATTACATGTCCAAGAAATTTTATGGAAGTTTTACCAAAGTGAGATTTGCTAAGATTAGCTGCGAGTCCTTGTGCACGAAAAGTTTGTAACAGTTGTTCAAGAATCAGATTGCGTTCAGACCAGTTAGCTTCTGCAATAAGAATGTCGTCTACATACGTTGTGATTCTGTCCTTTAGTTCTGTCGGAAGTATAGTATTCAAACCGCGAATAAATGCTGCTGAAGAAATTGTTAAACCGAACGGTAATTTGCAAAACTGGTAACAATCACCAAAACAGAGAAAAGCTGTGTACTTTCTGCAGTTCGGATGTAGCTCAATTTGCCAAAATCCCGATTTCAAATCTAATGTGGAATAAATAGCTGTACCATTAAATTTCTGTAAAAGTTCTTCTAGTGCCTGTGGGCGATCTGTTTCATTAATAATAATGTCGTTGACATGACGCGAATCAAGTACGAGGCGAAGTGATCCATCGTCTTTCTTAACAATATGGAGCGGGTTTATGTACGGACTAACTGCCGGTTCAATAATACCTTGGTGAAGCATAGCTTGCAATTCTTTCTTAACTTGTTCTCTGTAAATATACGGAATTGGGTAATGTTCGGCTTTAAACGTGTCGTGCTGTTTAACTTGAAATTCATACATGAAACCGGACATACTACCAGTGATGTTGTCAAAAACAGGAGCTTGCTGTAAAAGAATTTTGCGTAGCTCTGTACGTTCGTCCTCTGTATTTGCACTGCTTTGCATTACTTTCTCAGAAATCATTTGTATAATGTCATAGTCGGCTTCGTCTGGTGTATTGTAGTTGTGTATGTACGTATCTGTGAACAATGTGGAATGACAGTCTATATTACGCGATGTCGAAATGACCTCAGTCTGATTAATTGCTTGTTCTTCTGCAGATGTCGCGTGCTGAAAATCTAATACCAGTTGTACATTTTCATCCTTTATCATTAAATAGGAATTTTGAAAGTCAATGACTGCGTCGTGTTGTACCAAAAAGCTCGTACCTAAAATAACGTCTGTTGTCAATAAGGGAACAATCCAAAAATTTGAGTGGAACGTATGACCTGCGATACAAAATGATAAGTGTGTCTGTAATTTTACATCTACTCCTTTACTAGATACTGCTGCTTTTACTTTAGTTTTGCCTAATGGTAACGTAGGATAAATATTCTCTTTGTTACATTCATTGAAGGTTTCTTCATTTATGACTGACATTAGTGATCCAGAATCGATTACTGCTGAAAATTTGGATGATCCAATCTTTACTTCAATGACACGGTGGGAAATGGTTTTTTGAATAACTGATTTTTCCTGCAAAACAGTGTCTCGGATGTCGTAAAAAGTAATAACATTTTCGTGAACAACATTCTGCGTGTCAAAAGTAATGCTTACGTCACTGGAAGATGCAACTTATACTGTATCTAGTTAAATTCTTTCTGGCGTGCTGTTATTTGCGGGGGAAGCAGTGGCATTATAACTATTTGTACTGTTCTGTTATTTCGTCGTGACGTATTTGGTTCGGGATGATATCGACTGTCTGGTTCATTCATTATAATCTGTTGTTGCGGATGATTGTGCTGCTGGTAAGACCGACTGTTACGCTA
The DNA here is from genome assembly GCF_023897955.1 of Schistocerca gregaria. NCBI lineage: Eukaryota > Metazoa > Arthropoda > Insecta > Orthoptera > Acrididae > Schistocerca > Schistocerca gregaria. The sequence goes on from NC_064927.1 coordinate 428,879,686, forward strand.
AAAATTGTGCTCATTAGTTTTACGTATGTCATAATAATCATTGCTATACATATCGTTGCGATACGAGTTGCAATGATGTGTCTTCTGTACGTAGCGATTTCCTTGTTGCTGTGCGTTACTATTTGGTGGAGCCGACGCTATACGTCTAGGCGGCGAAAAATTAAAGCTTGGTTGACCTTGCAGACTACATTGTTGGTTAGGTATGCTAACCGGCTGGTTTTATGGCTATTGTGGGGGAAACCTCCTTTGTTATCAAAATGTGTTTGCTGTTGCTGATGATTTTTACGATACTGATGATTAAAAAGTTTGTCACTTATTAAAATTACGCTTGGAATTCTTGTCATTTCAGGAGTGTCTAATGAAAACTGTCACTTTCGGTAAAACTTGTCATATCAGGTTTTCTTTACCCTTTCTTAATCCTAGATAAATCTATACTTGAAGAGCTGTTTTGATAGATATAATGGATAGTAGAAGAGAAGGCAGCAGTGCAGAAAACTAAAGATGAAATAGCACTACCACGGCTCGGGGCCCTGTGCACGCTACGGCACATATTCATCGAAGTGTAATGAATCCCCTGAGGTCACTAACGCGCTGCAAATAAAATTTAGTTTCGGCATTACAGGCAATGCCAGTGAAAATTCAAAAACAATTTGTTGTATTCAGTCCAAAGCGTGTATCTGTTTTCTGTCATTCTTAAATTTCCTAACGGATAGAAAGAGCTTGGAATCAAAAGTTATCGTCTCTACATGACTGAGCAGGTTTAGATTGTGTGCTAATCTGTTTGTCTGTGACTGTTCGGAATCTAAGTCACGTACTCTGTGTAAATTACCTAAATTATACTGGCTGTGTGAATGTGACAAATGTTCACAATGTGGCGTATGCTGTGACGTCTTAGAGGCTGAAACATTTTTTATTTCTGTCACTTCTTGCTGTAAAGACGACACTTTTCTACGCAGTGTATTATTGGATGAACTTATCTCACTGATTGTCTGCTGTAAGTTTTCGAATTCCGGTGTTTGATTGAACGAAATTGGTGACGCATCGTCTGATTTGGTGTCATTGTTATTTTCGATAACATCAATACGCCTGGCCAATTCCACAAATTTTTCAGTCAATGCTTTAACCTGATCATCATTTTTAGTGTCACAAGCATTAATTTGTTTTTGGATTTTACGTGTGGTTTTGCTTAATTTCTTAACGCCTGCTTTAATGACATCGGGATCCTGTATTAATTCCAATTGTTCAAGTCTGCTGGTCACTGTCTGAAAGTCTATTGTGTGTGTGTCTGTTTTTGTTTTAAGATCAGAGATTTCATCATGCAATTCGGTGTTCAACTGTTTGATAGTATTGATTTCGTCTGATACTAAAGCAATGTTGTTGCCTACGTATGTTTTTGCTTTCGTAAACAACTTACGCTGATCTTCCTGTCTCTGTGCAGTAATAGTTTCCATGACTTGTTTCTTTACTTTGTTCTGTTCCTGTATGAATTTACGGTAACGCGTTTCACTGTTTTGTAGGTTGTGATTAAAACGTTTGTCAATTTGGCTGTTTTTTTGTTCAAATTTCTTTTCTGCTTTCACATTTCTGCCGACGTTAATTTAAACTCGTCGCGTAGCTGTGTTGCGTTTTCAAAACATTGTCTAGCGACTGAACTGATTTCATCTCTAAGTAATTTTGTTGTGTCTGCGTGTGTATTACGTAATTCCTGTACAACGCATCTAATTTCTTCACTACTGTTCCTAGCACAAACCTTCATTTCCTCACGTAACTGTTCTTTGGTATCATGACATTGCATGGCAACGGTTGTAATCTGTTCACTAAGGTGTTTGTAACTGGTGTCTTGTTTATCATTTAGTCGTTTGAAATTGTTGTCTTGTTTTGCATTCGACTGTTTGAGATTTTCATTAAGTTGTTTGTTCGACTCATTAAGGTAGTAGCATTTTTCATTCAACTGTTTGAGTTGTTCATAATTGTTGTCTTGTTTTTCATTGAATTGCCGTAATAATGTCATAACTTGATCCAAGCCAAAATTAGCGACTCTATTTTCTGTGCTGTGTGATAGTGTATCTGCATGTGTCACATTTTGTGAAACCATTTCATCATTGTCTGCTTCGTGAAAAGGTTTGCTAATCGGATGTGCGCTGTCGGAATAAAATAAATTTGACGTGTTTTGTGTATATTGTACACCTTCGTTAGAAACATTTATCTGTTCACTGTGTAAATTTTGCAAATCAGGGATGTCTAACTGGGCAGCGTTCATTGTAATACAAAGTGCTGAGTCATTAATTGTCGTTAAACTTACAGTGGACACAACTAAATTTGTTTGCTCATCATTTAGATTAGAATCATTACTGGTGGTCGGTACGCATTGATTGCCTGTAACTCGAGGATTATCACTAAGACACTGTCGCTAGTATTATCAGTCAAATTATTCAAGTCGGCTTTTTTACTCATTACGGATCGCGATGTACTGTTAGCAGTTTTTCGCGGCATTTTCACAAGTCAACGATAAGCACAAAATCAAACAAAGGCAAAAATGGAACACATACCGTGACAACAAAGAGCAATAAATTGCCGATGATCTGTGAAAGAAATAGTGACAAATTAGTAAATGCGTTGCGCCAGATGCAAACTACATTTAATAATAGTGTAAATAAGAGCAGATATATGACTACTTCGCAGAAATTCACAAAAAGTACGATCCCTGGCAGGGTTGCCAAGTGTAACCTCCCCACAAAATAAATAATATGAATAGTATTCACATTTAGTGTAACCACAAAACAGAAAAATTCCTAAACCTCTCAACTGTAAAAAATGTAATTATGTCGTTCACATTCAATATAACCTACCAACAGGAAAATTGCATAACCTATCAATAATAAAATGTGACTAATCTCTCAACTTCACACTCCAGACTGCTCGCTACCAACAACTACTACAACTGCTACACAGTTGCTACTGCATACAACACTGCTCCCTGGTCTGAGATTCTCTTACAGCTTACATATCGCAGGCAGCGCGTGAGCAATCCATCGAAATTACACCTGTTCGAGTGCGCTAGCAACGAATTTCTTAATCGTGGACCTCTTACAACAGTTGTAAATTTTGCGTGCTTCCTTTCTCATTGCGACTTATCACTTTGTTCTCCTGCTGATTCAGCTTCCTTCCTTGTGTTCTCTCTATTTGTTTTAAGTTTTGTTAGCGCGTCATTCCAGATGAATACGTTTTCCTTTGGAGGTAACTTTTTTATTCGCATCAATGATCATATTACAAGATTTTCAATTTTTTAATCTGATCCATCTTTAAATAAATCAGAATTTCTCTACCAATTTTTCTAAAAATTGTTTCCAGTTTGTGTTCTTAATGATATGCCATTTACCCTATACAAAGCTCGTATTATGCTGCAAACAACGAGTAATGTAGCTCGACAATATGCCGAATTTTTGTGTAAAATAGCCACGATAGTTCATCTGTACTCCGAGTTGCTAAATTTAACATGTTCTCCAGTTCTGAAACGTATTTCAAGCTGCCACTACAAGTGGAATTAAGATTAGATGTAATTATGCTCCAAAGTTAATGGTTTATGTTTTCTTTTTGACACTGATCATTACTTCTAGTTTCTAGTTTCCCTTGCGAAAAATTTTGTATACGCTTTGTAATACCTTTTGAGAGTTCAATCTACGACGAAGAATAAGTTTCCTCACTGCGCCAGACGCCCTATATACTATTCTTTCTCTTAGGCTGTACTTGTTCTTTTAGCAACAACCGTACAGAATTGCGTTGAAAAAAACATGGTTTTAAAAATAAATACGGTTATAAAACTGACACTATAAAAATAACACTTACGCTTCTACGTGTTTAGAAATTCTGTACGTCTTGCACCCACTAAAAACCATTATAGAATCAGTAGCTGTTCTCCTTGTAATCAATCTATGTCTAGCATCTACCCTCCCCAGCAGTAGGTTCATGGTGCCATTCTGTCTTCAGTCGCTCCATATGGTCATCGCTGTAAGTTTGAAGGCTATGCTTGATACCAGTGACTATGCATCTGCAGTGTAGTCATATGTTTTCGTGTTCGTTCCAGTACAGTAGCTGATGAAGAGAATCAGGGAATAATGTATCCCGATCGTCTATAGACAGTTTGTGTGATGTGGGGTTTTGTATCGCTCACAAACGTGCACATTAAGGAAAGAAGATGAAAAAGTTTGGATGTGGCGATGGAGAGCATAGCTAGTCAGAAACAGTACGAAAGACGAAGTATTAACAAGGGTTGGTGAAAAAGTGACAAATATTGCATATTTAAAGACAAAAAAATTGTTACAACTCTGTCTACGAAGACAGTGCTTATTGGCAGATACGTCAGAGTGGATGTTAAAAGAGAAAAGAAAAAGTTGGAGGAAAAGATTCCAGGCGGTAGACAAAATGAAAATGTAGAACTGTTATGTAATGGAATAAATGGCAGAAGACAGAGAAAAATGAAGATATAACATTATGTTGGGATCTGTTTGACGGGCAGAAAACTGAAATAAATAAAAGTATCCTATCACTTTTCCAATAAATGAGACCGACAACCTCTATACCTACACAGGTGTGTGAGTTGAATGACCATGTGTCAGGGTTATACACTAGAATATTTTCTGTACCTGCTTATGTTAAGGACTTTTTGAACAATGCAAACCAGGACGTTGTTTTGGACGACAATTGTTCTAACTTGTTTCTACGAGGTTACAATAGGTGATGGGCCATGGATTTCCTGTAGGAACCATCCCTACAAACACCTTAAATGGTTTGGGAAAATCACTGTAAACCTAAATCAGGATGGACGGACAGAGCATCCCTTATAGTATGAGGTCAGTCTTCTAACAAATGCACCGCCTTATTCCGTACTGTTTACATTGTCATGCTACGTGAACTTAAATAGGAATCCTTGGAAAGAAGGAAACGATTTTTTCGTGAAACGCTATTGAGGAGACTTAGAGAATTTGAAATGGCGACAATATACGGGAGAATACAATGCCTCTAACGTTGATCAACTGCGAAGGACGATAAGGACAGAAAAAGTTAGAACAGGTATTGTGTGGGGTCATTCACGCATATATGAGAAGCAGGAAAGGAAAATATTAGCTATGATTCAAGCTACCCTCCACCACGCACTGTGCAACACTCCGCACAGTATGTACATATAGATGTAGAACCTATTACTATGATTCCGTACTCCGATAACTGATACCGCTGGATTACACTTGTAAGTAGGCTGTTTAGGTTTATATGTTGTTAACGCCACGTAATGCTCTGTATGAAAATCAATGACTGTGCTGTGTGCAATATGTGGCTGGTTAGCATTGTTGAAATATTTGCTATTGTAGTGTTGGGCAACTGGATGTGAACAGCGTGTAGCGTTGGGCAGTTGGAGGTGAGCTGCCAGCAGTGGTGGATGTGGGGAGAGAGACAGCAGTCGTGGATGGGGGGAGAGATGGCAATATTTTGAGAGCGGACGGAGGTAAATACATTGTTTGTTCTCTGTCAAAATCTTTCATTTGATAACTATGCCTATCAGTAGTTAGTGCCTTCAGTAGCTAGAATCTTTTACTTAGCTGGTACTATTGGCGCTCGCTGTATTGCAGTAGTTCGAGTAACGAAAGTTTTTGTGAGGTAAGTGATTCATGAAAGGTATAGGTTATTGTTAGTCAGGGCCATTCTTTTGTAGGGATTATTGAAAGTCAGATTGCATTGGGCTAAAAATATTGTTGATCAGAATAAGTAAAGAGAGAAATGTCTGAGTACGTTCAGTTTTACTCAGCTGTTTGAAAACCAAATAACGTAAGAGATTTTATCAGCACAGTCATTAATAATTTTCCAAAGGGGACGTTTCACACTCACACGGTCTTCCATGGCAGTGACGTAGGTGTCGAAACACTTGCACTGACGTCGCAGGTTTCTGAGGTACGGCAAGTTCCTCTTCACTTTATCTCCGCGCAGTATAGCCTGTAATAACGAAAGAACCTCTCAGGGCGTTGAATGCAAATATGACGCTCATATAAACGACTGTTTTAAAGGGAAGTGTTACTGAAGCGGTAAGATTACGGGAGATGTATCTACCGGCGTTGTGAGAAACAGCGTTTACCAACAGTCGCAGAAAATAACTCCCCACTGGACACTTGTGGCGGCTCTGGTATGAGGCCATCTGACGGAGGGAAGAGGTAAAGAGGGAGCCTGTGAGGATATACGAGCCATCCGCCATTGTCTCCTCGGTTGCAGTCGACATGAGGAACCCCGTTGCTCTGCTAGCCGTCTTGCTGCTGGCTGCTCCTTCGGGCATACTATGCGTTGGTAAGACTGCAAAAGTTATTAAAATACTGGTTGGCTTCACTGAGAAATGGTGTAGCTTTAAATGTTAACTCTTACTGTCCATGGGTTGTCTGAATACATTTTTGTTACAGACTGCTATAAAAGCCACTGTCCTTTACCTAGTACGCCCCACATACGGGAAATAATCGGGGGTGGGGAAGGGACGTAGCCTATTCTTAACAACTTAGACAGGAATACTAACTTAATTAATGACATGAGGTTGATGTGATGAGTTCTGTCTATTCTACTAGTGAACCCAGCAATGCTTCATATTTGCTCAGTATGTATGGGAACTGCCTATCTGTCCTAATATGCTCCTTCCCTCCTCTCTCTGTCTTTTCCTTCCTTCTCCCTTTCTATGTCCATTTTCTTCCACTCCCCCCTCTACCCATCTTCTCTTTCTTCTCTCTCTCCACCTCTATGCCCTTATGACTTGTTTATTGATATTGTAAGGGAAACCTTCATTGGGAATTGAGGTGGCTTAAAATGAATGGTTAAATCGGTTGGGGCCAATGGTGCACAAGGAATGAGGGACTTCTCCAGCTGCTGTATCTATGAGGATAGTAGTTTAAATGACAGTATTTTGCTTAGTTTTAATCTGTGAATGGATAGGACTACATAACTTCGGACAATTCAGAATCAATAGTAGTGTTCTCATCATAAGCCGATAAGTCATAAATACAATATTTTATGGCTTGTATTCACAATAAAAGTCAAGGGTCTGTAGATTCAGGAATACGAGATCAGGGAACGAGTGGACCAACGTTATGTAGCTCCTTGACGAATCCATTACCCATGAGATGCCTGTATAAGGCGTTCTACGAGAAAATGGGTTAGTGCTGCATCATGCATACAACACATCTCCAGCCATCATTGGAATGGTTCCATCACTAACAGGATAGGCAAATTGTTTGGTATCAGTCAGCCTGTTCGTATTATACAAGGTCCAGTTAGTCTGTCGTTACTAACTTCTGCCCAAACATTAACTGAAATTCGGTGCTCATACCTACCTTTTACAACTGCAAGTAGATCAAGAAAACTGTCAGTTGCATGAAGTCAACGTCATCTGTGAACAGTACCGTTGTTGTGAAAAGTAGATATCCACAACATCTTCGCAACAGCCATTGGTAGAACAACATTCTCACATTCTGATCTTCTGTATGACTGAGGGTTTGGACACTGCATACACGATATGGGTACAGCAACTGTTCATTTAAGATCACCCAGGCTGAAAGATGACTAACCCCGATAGTAGCACATGTATTGGGCATTTGGTGCACTTTGTTTCCAGTTGTGACGTCATGTTACCCAGGTAGGTGCCCTAACTATGACATCACAAGTACTACCATCTCTGCAATAATATCATTTCTTATCTGTGGCTCATCGCATTATCAATGAACCATCATCATGTGACAAGCCTCCGACATTGCGACCTGCATTCACCACCCACCATCACTTGAGCAAATCTCAGCATAGTATTAACACAAGTTAGCAAATGACATTGTAACACTACAACGTGTATTAAAATGTGTCATTTAATCAGAATATACCTGCGAAATTACGGAAGCTTCATTTGGTTTTGCGCCAAGTTCAAAGATATGGAGCATTTATGAAAAACTTACGTAAGTTTCAAATTATTTTGCGTCAGTTTCAAAACTACTTCTTCTGAATTGCCCCCACCCTCCCACAGCACACACACACACACACACACACACACACCACACACACACACACACACACACACACACACACACACACACACACACAGATGTATTCACCAAATTGATGTCACAAATATCACTCTGGAAGCTCCAAGTAAGTGCCTCAATGCCATTTTCGTGATTGAGTACTTATGGCTCAAAAATAACATGCTAAAGAAATAGTTAAACAGTTGATATTTCAGGTTAGGCATAAATTAGCCGATGTAGAGAAACTAACGTGAAATTCATAAGTGCTGAGAATCTATGTAGACCTACAGTTGTTGACCATAATAAAGAGATGTATTATTGTACTTCCTGCCATAAATTACTCAATAACACCAAAATATAATCGAAATACACAAAGTAGAAAAATACACATTCAGTGTAGCCAGAAGCTAAAAGAACTATTGAAACACAGTTTTATGCGGGAAGGAAGTAACTTTTTGACGAGATTTTATTGAAATGTATCACTTAATCTGCATATTTCTATAATACATGAGAAGACTTTCCGCGATGTTTACACACAGCACAGTCAAAACTGGTACTGGAACAAGAAAAGAATGAAACATAAACAAGGACAAATGCGCAAACAGACAGGGCTGAAAATTCGATGCTTCGAAACTAATGTCTTTGGCATCAACAAATAAAGCTCTGCATCAATTATTGGATACAAAACACATCCTCTTAATGTAGCGTGACATGCAAGCATAGTTACAGAGCTCTAACTGAAATTAAAAGTTGAAACTGGGCAGTAAAATAAACTTGTGTTATTTCTCAAAATACTTAAAGAATTTGAGCACAATTATTCAATATGATCAAGAAAAGTACACATGGCTTGTATATTGGCATTAACGAAAACAACTTCTAGGTCATGTTTTGTTGTTGTATGACAAATTGCAAGCACAATGGACCTACATATTAACTATTTTCACTTGTCAGTTGTCTGTATGACTTATTAAATTTCAAGCAGCTCGCTTATTGGGACTACTGAAATAAATAATAGGTCAGTAGAGGGGTATACTTCGACCTTTGTACCAAGTATTACACACATCTAAATACATACAAACTGCTTCTATAACACTGCAAAACACAAATGGGTACTAGTAGTGATTTATCGCACAGCTGAAAGTAGGCTTGTCATTATGAATTATCAATGTGTTCCACTGACATCTTATGCTCCCACATGCAGGTGTATCTACTTCATCATTCATACATAAAACACCCTGTGCTTGAAATGCTCTTAGCATAGCACCATGAACGATAGCCTACCACTATCAGATGCTTTCTGCTACATCAAATGGTGACTGCCCAACTAAAACCTCTGGGAGATAGAACTCTTCAAACCTGTTTCCCTTCCAGTATTATCACCTTTCACAGTCTTGGTTAGTCGGTAACTTAGCAAGAACCCAGCTAAATGGAGAAAGTTCATCATTGTTTATACAAGCACTTTATTTCTCTAAGTAAGACATATTGTTCTCATGTGCAACTTACCATTCTGCAATCGAGTCTTGCACTTTAGACATTGTAATCTTCAATAAGCAGTCCATGTTTCTCAGAGTTCCTCTTCAGGCGATATTATTTTATTATTATGCAAGTAATAGGCCACCATTTTCACGACTAGTAAGAGATGTAACCGGTCTGCAAATTAATTTACACTGGACATAGTCGAATCCTACTACAATTCTAGTTTCGAACGGAAGTGGTTTTCAGTTCTTTCCTATTCAGAGACGTGGCTCATCATATATCAATCATGATTCTCTGCTGTTGTTATCAATGCTGGCTTAGTGGTATGGACGCTGTTAACTTGACTCAAGAAGAGGTATTTCTGTTCGTGGGCGTCAGTACCCCTGAGAATTTTGCAATAATTTTGAAGATCTCGTGCTGGTAACTCGCTTTAGGGGGTATAATTTTAAACAACTGATTATGTAAACGTACTTTCTCAGGAATCTCAAACTGTGAGTTATTAAACCATCTTCATCGACATCTACTACTGAGTCATTAGTTATACCCACTTTTGATACTGGCCCAAATCTGACGCTATATGCAGTATTAAATTTTTTTCTGTTGGGTCAACAAAAAATGATGCTGCCAACTTACCCCCTACCCCCTGTCTCGGGTATAACTTTCATAAGTGACGCAGCTTCATCGCCATCAACACCACCTTCCCCGTTGCATATATCATCATCTTCTTCTTCTTCTCTTCCTTCTTCTCCTTATCTTCCATTAATTCCACTTTCTCCTGTTATAAATACATCGTTTCCTTCTGCTTCGTCTTCTAAGTTTTAGTGCGTCCTCTTTCAAAACAGCTGTCACTATCTCTACAGTGGTTGAGATGCACATTCGAATGCATTTTTCAGTACAGGCTCAGCTTCGAATTGCCTTTGTTCCAGAAACGCCAATTTCCTGCGGATGTTTCATTGTGACACCAGCACTCTACTTTTACGACTAATCCTTCATACAATGAATATGAGAAGAATTAGGTAACTGCAATGTTCAATAAACATTTGAAAGGATTGTAAGTAAACATCTGTATTTATACCACTGCTCAAGTGTAGCAGATGGTGTCAGGTACAAATATAGTTAACAACATTAACCTGGTGTTATTCACCAGACCATTTAGAAAACGTAATCGAACACTTCACAAAAAGCAGAAACGGAATGGTTCGCCGCTTAAACGAAGGCGTCACTGTTCTAAGAAACTGAAGGGTAAATGTTTTATTGCCTTGTCTTCACAATGCATTTTTTTAAAGTTCATTTTGTAGTTAAACCCAACTATGTCTGGTTGAAATGCATATAGTAAGTGATATTAGGCACCTAATAACATCGATTATGTTTTCTAGGGTAGAACTTGATGCTTTGTCTTCGCCTTCCCTAAGATGGTGCTTACTAATGTGAATCATAACTGAAAAACTTGTAAAAATAACATCTGTTAATTGTTCACTCTATGAAACACATACAGAATTTTCTCAGATCTGAATGACCACTCCTTTACCTATTTAGGAAGTGGTGAATCATTGTAACACGTAACAAGCATCGTAGAATAATTTAGAGGTGAAAATATTTAATTTCATGATGTATTATGTCTTACACCAACTGTAGACCGAAGTAATGAAATCAATTACATTCTTCCAGTAGCAGGCGGTTAGTGCACTATACTAGCCAACATATATAGCTGTTGTAAACCTGGTCGGGTTAGTTTTTCTACGTCGACTGATTCAGACTTAATTTGAAATGTCAACTTTCTGCGTAGCATGTTATTCTTTAACTACACGTGTTCAAGCATGGAAATAGCGGTGAACTACATAGTTTGAGAGGTCACACTATGATCGCAGACATTTAAGGCATGGAAAGCAAACTGTGGCACATGACAAGACTTTAACAACAAGCTACGTTTCGAAAATAAACAGTTCAGTCTCCATTGTGCCTTATAGCATCTGTGATACCGAAATAGAACTGTGAATGCTGCCGTCGGTTAGCAATGACAGCCACAGGAGCATTAAGTAACAGGTGATTTTACTTTGCATTTTTAAGTGCCGTGAATTACTGGTTAAAGCAAAACTTATCTTCGGTAATTACATATTTCAAATCAATGAAATACACTACATAAGCACATTATGACTTTCCACAGTTTATGGTGAGTGTGTTTTATTCATTCCCATAGTCCCATTTCCTGCTTCTCATAGTCTCTAGATGCGGCAGAATACCTGTATTCTCTCTCTTAGAACTCACCACGTCGTAAAGTCAAAGTATTGAGCCCTTAACCGTTCTAAAGTGTGGATTCTTAGTGGTACTATTATTAATTAACATTAGTACTGGTACTCATATAACTATTTGCTGTTACCCAGAACTGTTGTTGCAAATGGCCTGCGACAGATAGAGATCTGGTTTCAAATAAATCTTCCACATACATTATTACTGTTATTGTTGACATTATTATTTATCTGTGGTTTGACAATGAGCACACCTAGTACCAGTACCTATGATTTAAGACTTACTCTAGCTCTTTTTGTCCGCTTTTGCTATTCCTTCATAACAATTATTATTATGATTTTCAATATTTAGTTACTCATTTTTTTGGATCATATCCGCGTCCGTTATAAGAAAGGACGGGAAAATGAAATGAAATGTCGTGTGGCTAGGGCCTCCCGTCGGATAGACCGTTTGCCTGGTGCAAGTCTTTTTAGTTGACGCCACTTCAGCGACTTGCATGTCGATGGGGATGAAATGATGATGATAAGGACAACACGACACCCAGTCCCTGAGCGGAGAAAATCTCCGACCCAGCCGGGAATCAAACCCGGGCCCTTAGGATTGACAGTCTGTCACGCTGACCACTCAGCTACCGGGGGCGGACAATGATGGGAAGATTAGGTATCAGGTTATATAAATAAACTGAAAAGGTATGTGCACACGTAATCAGTAACACATGCTTAAGGCTCAACATGCAACTGTCGTTAACTGTATGTCGAAACCGACATCAATCAAATTAAATTTGTGATGTCGTCCTCAGAAAACTGATTGCAATGCTTTGTGTAGCATGTATCGCGTGTATCAAGTCTTCCAATAATCTGTTGGAGCTGTCCCATGTTCTCCAGAAGAAATGAAGGATCTACTAATGAAGTGCGCATGTGTCCTGAAAGGGTACGGATTGGAAGAGAACAAAGTGCAGTGTTTGGGCCACGAAACTGGCGAGGTAAAGTGTGGTAGAGCCGAGCCACAAGCTGATATATTTCAACCACAGGTATGTTTCCATCAAAGGTTCCTGTTAACAGTTACTACCACCTGAAAGACAAGAAACATTTACGCTGTAGGCAAGTGTGCCACAGTGAATTATAATACTTCAGATGCAAATATCTTGAGTTCAGAGAAGTTCACTATATGACCCTGCTCGTACACTCCCACCTTAACGCGGTAAGAAGGCTTCTATCTGTCAGTGATCCATAACGTCTTGCTGGTGGGAACAAACTAAACAAAGAGTAGTCCCCCTGAGGGTCCCCCTTCTTCGGAGTATGTGGGCGGCAGCCACATGGGCCCTCAGCTATGTCTGACATTGCTTGCACTTACTTGTGTCAGACTTCAACTGTTTTCCTTATTGTTAACCTTTGTAGGCCAGCTCTTGCTTTTCGACACCGACAGCTGAGAAGTAAACCCTTAAGTCAAATCCTGGTCCTCCAGATGGAGGATATGCGATAAATCTGGCAACCTGAAACCGTGAAAATCTTCATACTCACAAGCCTCAGAGGAAGCGAAGTGTTTGCCACGCGAAGCTGCCAAAAGTAAGCGCAGTAGTAGTGAATTACATGCTGTTACTTAATTCATAGTCAGGTCCGCAAAGAGGATTCTGTCACCAGTGGTTTTTATACTTCAGAAGCGAACATTTTGATTTCGGTGAATTTCACGGTTTGGGAATGTCTTCTGAAACAGAAATCCTTATGGGATATTTTAGTCTTCCCTACTGAGATTTTAAATCCCGTCCACTCATACTAAGAACACAACCTAAAACGAATTTTGTCATAAAATCGTTTGGTGTTTGTCCACCATTAATCTTTCATTTTACTTGAGAAAGGCCTAGCGTAAACTTGGTTCCACAACTTTCGCACTAATCAGCAGTCTTGTGTTTTATCGACAGATGTCGGTTGTCATTGTATCACTCAACAGCATTTTACCCTTGTTAAAATGCTCCTAAAGGATAATGTGAACCACACGTTTGAAACACGAATAGGGTTTCGGCAATTGGTTTGTGTCTTATCTCTCAGCAGCTTGTAACATTGTCTGATGTAAATAATAGAATTAGTTATGAGTGCAAAAGAAAGTTTAATCCATATGAGAAGAAAAAGTGGTCGTGAGGCATATCCGTGAACTTAATAATGTTTGTTGGTTGCCAATAGCATGACAAAAAAATGACTAAATCTAATCCCAATTCGCTATCCAGATCTCAGAGGGGGAAAGAGACAGCTAACTCCACGAGGGCCACAGTGGGACCAATTTTAATGTCCCGTCAGTTTTAATAGTCAAATACTTGAGCAGAGAGGAAACAAGATTCACTCTAAATCACACAGTGCGATTTTGTCCGACTTTTCATAGCCAAATGAAAAGTCGAAATGGACAAATTGATATCAAACTGACGAGCGTGAGGTCTATCAAGTGCCCTATTTTGCTCATAAAAAGTAGCATTTGTGTGATATTTAATTGTGGAAAAGGCTTCATTCGAATAAGATATTAAATTTAGGACATTTCGAGAACAGAAAGAGCTAAGAAAGCAAATAAGGTTTCAAGAACATCATCTCTTCTTTAAAAAAAAACTTGAAAATAAAGCAAGTTAGAAAAAACTGTTAAGTGATTTCTCTAAATGTAAGAAATAAAGAGCTTCGACCGATGTTCGAAATCATGTACAGCAGTCGTGGTGCTGAACGAGAATTGAAAGTACCATGTTTACATAAGATCCTTTGAACGTTGATGAGCACTAGATGATTTCTGTATGCTGGGTTCTGTAGAGCGTGCAGTCTGCTGTTGTGAAGTTTTGATACTTTTTCATCTACGACCGAAAATTTAAAAAAGTACGAAAAATTTTTCAGTCTCATAGTTATTTCAACGGAGAATCCTTCAATATCAGGAAAGAGAATGGACATTCTCAGTCGACACCTCATTTTCTGTAAATAATTTCGATCATAATTTAAAGGCGCACAAGGCATTTCTCTGATCTGTTTCATTTATTACTTTCAGTCAAATCTTCCCACCAAAAATTGACTGTATTTCTTTTCAAATATTCGTATTTACTTCAAGTGTTCAACAAGACTCAATTTTCTTTCGTTTTAAAACGATTTGATACCTTTATTTGCGCCAGAGTGACAGCAGAACTTAGCCGTGAGAGAGTACATTAAGCTAATGCTGCAATGGCTCACATAGTCGAAAAGGCGTTTTGAAATAATTTCGACATTAACTCTTCATGCATTCATTAGCAAGACATAAAATAAGGTCATATTATGGTGGCTTAGTAAACTACTCTCAAATTTTACTGAAACGGTAGTCTTCTCAGGAAATTCACTCTTAAGCTTTCGCCTTTACCTTCATGCGAATGGTTTAGAGTTGGATACCCGCTTCTCTAGACCGTACATACAAGATCGCGTGGTGTATCTGGCGTAGGTTCTAGAGCAGTATAGTAACATTCGTGGGTACTGGTAAAACTGCATCGAATAACGCCACATAAAACACGGCTTCCGGAATGTCATCATTTCAGGTAACCGCGCACCTAAGGGCTTACTTAGTACAAGGACTTGCTCCATAAACCTGCTGGAAGTCTAATCCTTCTGTTAATTTTAGAACACCTGTATAAAATGCCGGGAGTACGTTTTGAGGTGAGACGTATTAACAGGTGCGATGGGAGATGAAGCCAGATCAGTACAAACGTTAGGGTGTACGTCGAGAGCATCTTATTCTGAGCTAAATTCAGGATGTAGGAGATGTTTTAAAAGATGCCAGATCATATACCTGTTTGGTTGTATTGAGGCAATTATCAGTATTAATTTTATTATTTTTTATTTTTAGGTTTCAGAAGACAACGAAGCACACAGACAGGTCTGGTGAACTATCACCGGACGTACTGCGTCTCTTTCACACAAGAAGGTGAGCATGTATGATACACAGCCTTTACCATTGTGAACTCTTTTAAATAAAGTTTACTTCTTAAGAGATATCTCCAAAACAGTTGTTAAGCAGAGCACACCTAATAATTGTATTGAGAAACATTCGTAATGGCGTACCTCAGGTGTTGGTAGTAGCACCTGCACCACTGCTGTGAAAACACAGCGTGTTTCAAAGTCTTCAGGAAAAACAGCCAGGGGTTAACAGATCACGTCATTGGCAGATATGTTGACTGACGCTTCCCGGCGACAGTGGGTTATACCTCGTAGAGGCAGCAGCATATGGAGCAATTATATGCAATGTGTGTTGCCAATGACCCAGTATACTTAGCAAAGTTACAGTTCCCTGTTCACTCGTAAAATAACTTTCTCGCCTTGTAGGTACTCTTCCTTACAGTTTTCTGGTTGAAAAGCACTCTATCAATCCAGTGAGGGAGGCAGTCCCACTGCAACGAATACCAAAAGAAAACTCATATCGGTGAGAAGCGTTAGCGCCCATTTTGTTTCAAACAAAAATCGTCACTCATTACGTGACTGATAGCCCTCAGATGTTTGTCGCAGCACAGGTATAGCACCATCCTGTACATTATTGGTAAGACTACGCTTTTGCCTTTGACTGTAGCGCTATGAGCATCTGGGGTTTTACAAGAGATAACTCCTGGTGGAAGGAGTATATAGAGGAAAATGTGATGGACATGGAAGAAGATGTAGAAATGGGAGATATGATACTGCGTGAAGAATTTGACACAGCACTGAAAGACCTAAGTCGAAGCAAGGCCCTTGGAGTAGACAACATTCCATTAGAACTACTGATAGCCTTGGGAGAGACAATCCTGGCAAAACTCTACCATCTGGTGAGCAATATGTATGAGACAGGCGAAATACCCTCAGACTTCAGGAAGAGTATAATAATTCGAATCTCAAAAAAAAAGCAGGTGTTGACAGATGTGAAAATTACCGAACTATCAGTTTAATAACTCACGGCTGCAAAATACTAGCACGAATTCCATACAGACGAATGGAAAAACTGGTAGAAGCTGACCTCGAGTAGGATCACTTTGGATGGCGTAAAAATATTGGAACACGTGAGGCAATGCTGACCCTACGACATATCTTATAAGATAGATTAAGGAAAGGCAAACCTACGTTTGTAGCATTTGTAGACTTAGAGAAAGCTTTTGACAATGTTGACTGGAATACTCTCTTTCAAATTCTGCAGGTGGCAGGGGTAAAATACAGGGAGCGAAAGACTGTTTACAATTTGTACTGATGCCAGATGGCAGTTATAAGAATTGAGGGGTATGAAATGGAAGCATTGGTAGGGAAGGGAGTGAGACAGGTTTTTAGCCTCTCCCTGATGTTATTCAATCTGTACATTGAGCAAGCATTAAAGGAAACAAAAGAAAAATTCGGAGAATTAAAATCCATGGAGAAGAAATAAAAACTTTTAGGTCCGCCGATGACTGAATTCTGTCAGAGACAGCAAAGAACTTGGAAGAGCAGTTGAACGGAATGGACAGTGTCTTGAAAGGAGGATATAAGACAATCATCAACAAAAGCAAAACGAGGATAATGGAGTGTAGTCGAATTAAGTCAGGTGATGATGACGGAATTAAATTAGAAAATGAGAGAGTTAAAGTAGTAAATGAGTTTTCGTATTTGGAGAGCAAAATAAC
The DNA here is from genome assembly GCF_023897955.1 of Schistocerca gregaria. Taxonomy (NCBI): domain Eukaryota; kingdom Metazoa; phylum Arthropoda; class Insecta; order Orthoptera; family Acrididae; genus Schistocerca; species Schistocerca gregaria. The sequence goes on from NC_064927.1 coordinate 428,897,050, forward strand.
TGATGATGGTTGATGTAGAGAGGATATAAAGTGTTGACTGGCAATGGCAAGGAAAGCGTTTCCGAAGAAGAGAAATTTGTTAACATCGAGTATTGATTTAAGTGTGAGGAAGTTATTTCTGAAAGTATTTGTATGGAGTGTTGCCATGTATGGAAGTGAAACATGGACGATAAATAGTTTGGATAAGAAGAGAATATAAGCTTTCGAAATGTGGTGTTACAGATTAATGCTTAAGATTAGATGGGTAGATCACATAACTAATAAGGAGGTATTGAATAGATTTGGGGAGAAGAGAAATCTGTGGCACAACTTGACTAGAAGAAGGGATCGGGTGGTAGCACATGTTCTAAGGCATCAAGGAATCAGCAATTTAGTACTGGACGGCAGCGTGGAGGGTAAAAATCGTAGAGGGAGACCACGAGATGAATACACTAAACAGATAAAGAAGCAGGTAAGTTGCAGTAAATACTGGGAGATCAAGAAGCTTGCACAGGATAGAGTAGCATGGAGAGCTGCATCAAACCAGACTCTGGACTGAAGACCACAACAACTCCTTTCCTTTCATGCCCCTCGACTCTTATAACCGTCATCTGGTTTTTTGTACAAAATGTAAATAGCTTTTCGATCCCTGTGTTTTACACCCGCCACCTATAGAATTTGAAAGAGAGTATTCCAGTCAACATTGTCAAAAGCTTTCTCTAAGTCTAGAAATGCTAGAAACGTAGGTTTGTCTTTTCTTAATCTTTCTTCTAAAATAAGTCGTAGGGTCAGTATTGCCTCACGTGTTCCAATATTTCTACGGAATCCAAACTGCTCTTCCCCTAGGTCGGCTTCTACTAGTTTTTCCATTCGTCTGTAAAGAATTCGCGTTAGTATTTTGCAGCAGTGACTTATTAAACTGATAGTTCGGTAATTTTTACACCTGGCAACACCTGCTTGCTTTGGGATTGGAATTTTTATATTCTTCTTGAAGTCTGAGGGTATTCCGCCTGTCTCATATATCTTGCTCACCAGATGGAAGAGTTTTGTCAGGACTGGCTCTCACAAGGCCGTCAGTAGTTCTAATGGAATGTTGTCTACTCCCGGGACCTTGTTTCGACTCAGGTCTTTCAGTATCTGGCAAACTCTCCACGCAGTATCGTATCTCCCATTTCATCTTCATCTACATCCTTTTCCATTTCCATAACACTGTCCTCAAGTATAGACCATCTATACACTCCTTCCACCTTTCTGCTTTCCCTTCTTTGCTTAGAGCTGTGTTTCCACCTGATCTCTTGGTATTCCTCTTTCATTTCTTGTCCCCAATCCATATTCACTTACTATGTTTCCTTCTCTCCCTTTTCCTGCTATAGAATTCGAGCCACACATGACTATTAAATTTTCGTCTACCTTCACTACCTGAATAATTTCTGTTATCGCATCATACATTTCATCAATTTTTTCATCATCTGCAGAGCTAGTTGGCATATAAACCTGTACTACTGTAGTATTCATTATTAATCCTACTCCTGCATTACCCCTATTTGATTTTATATTTATAACCCTGTATTCACCTGACAAAAAGTCTTCATCCTCCTGCCACCGAATTTCACTAATTCCCACTACCTTTAACGTATTCATTTCCCTTTTGAAATTTTCTAACCTGCCTGCCCGATTAAGGTATCTGACATTCCACGCTACGATCCATAGAACGCCAGTTTTATTTCTCCTGATAACGAGTAGTCCCCGCCCGGAGATCCGAATGGGGGACTATTTTACCTCCGGAATATTTTACCCAGTAGGACGCCATCATCATTTAACCATACAGTAAAGCTGCATGCCCTCGGGAAAAATTATGGCTCTTGTTTCCCCTTGCTTTGAGCCGTTCGCAGTACCGACACAACAAGGCCGTTTTGGTTACTGATACAAGGCCAGATCAGTCAATCATCCACACTGTTGCCCCTGCAACTACTGAAAAGGCTGCTGCCCCTCTTCAGGAACCACACGTTTGTCTAGCCTCTGCCGGCCGGAGCCTAGGCTCTACAGCCTGGAACCGAGCGACCGCTACGGTCGCAGCTTCGAATCCTGTCTCGGACATGGATGTGTGTGATGTCCTTAGTTTAGTTAGGTTTAATTAGTTCAAAGTTCTAGGCGACTGATTACCTGAGAAGTTAAGTCGCATAGTGCTCAGAGCCATTTGAACCATATGTCTAGCCTCTCAACAGATACCCCTCCGTTGTGGTTGCACCTACGGTACAGCCATCTGTATCGCATAGCCACGCAATTTTCCCCACCAACTGCAAGGTCCATGGTTTATGGGGGGTTATCTGATCCATTAATATTTGTTTTTCTCTCGCTGGCAGTAAGTCCGAAACGGTTTTTGCGCTAAAGGTTCACATCTCACAGCTCTATGTTGTGATAATACATGCTGATATAAATCGTCCATTTCGGAAGCTTGGAACCAAGTAACTATGAAGAGCTTGTAACAGAAACTGAAAGTTATCTTTATTTTGTTGATATACACTACTGGCCATTAAAATTGCTACACCACGAAGATGACGTGCTACTGACACGAAATTTAACGACAGGAAGAAGATGCTGTGATATGCAAATGATTAGCTATTTAGAGCATTCACACAAGGTTGGTGCCGGTGGTGACACCTACAACATGCTGAAAAGAGGAAAGTTTCCAACCGATTTCTCATACACAAACAGCAGTTGACCGGCGTTGCCTGGTGGAACGTTGTTGTGATGCCTCGTATTATAGCCTATCGCGATTGCGGATTATCGTATCGCGACATTGCTGCTCGCGTTGGTCGAGATCCAATGACTGTTAGCAGAATATGGATTCGGTGGGTTCTGGAGGGTAATACGGAACGCCGTGCTGGATCCCAACGGCCTCGTATCACTAGCAGTCGAGATGACAGGCATCTTATCCGCATGGCTGTAACGGATCGTGCAGCCACGTCTCGATCCCTGCGTCAACAGATGGGGAAGTTTGCAAGACAACTACCATCTGCACGAACAGTTCGACGACGTTTGCAGCAGCATGGACTATCAGCTCGGAGACCATGGCTGCGGTTACCCTTGACGCAGCGTCAGGAGCGCCTGCGATGGTGTAATCAACGACGAAGCTGGATGCACGAATGGCAAAATGTCATTTTTTCGGATGAATCCAAGTTCTGTTTACAGCATCGCATCCGTGTTTGGTGACATCGCGGTGAACGTACATTGGAAGGGTGTATTCGTCATCGCCATACAGGCGTATCACCCGGCGTGATGTTATGGGGTGCCATTGGTTACCCGCCTCGGTCACCTCTTGTTCGCATTGATGGCACTGTGAACAGTAGACGTTACATTTCAGATGTGTTACGAACCGTGCTTGTACCCTTCATTCGAGCCCTGCGAAACCCTACATTTCAGCAGGATAATGCACAGCCGCATGTTGCAGGTCCTGTACGGGCCTTTCTGGACACAGAAAATGTTCCACTGCTGCCCTGGCCAGCACATTCTCCAGATCTCTCACCAACTGAAAACGTCTGATGAATGGTGGCCGAGCGACTGGGTCGTCACAATACGCCAGTCACTGCTCTCGATGAACTGTGGTATCGTGTTGAAGCTGCATGGGCAGCTGTACCTGTACACGCCATCCAAGCTCAATGCCCAGGCGTATCATCGCCGTTATTAGGACCAGAGGTGGTTGTTCTGGGTACTGATTTCTCAGGATCTATGCACCCAAATTGCGTGAAAATGTAATCACATGTCAGGTCTAGTATAATATATTTGTCCAATGAATACCCGTTTATCATCTGCATTTCTTCTTGGTGTAGCAATTTTAATGGCCAGTAGTGTATTTCACACACGGTAGGCTTCAAATTCTTCAGCTGACAGAGGTAAGGAGGAAGTACAACAATTTCAGGTAAATTCAGGAATACAGAAATACAAGTCACTCAGGAATGAAATTAATATGTAGTGAAAGGAGGCTAAGACGAAATGGCTGCCTGAAAAATGTGAAGGAATCGGATAAGAAACGATTTTCGGAAGGAGTGACTCAGAAAGAAACTCAAAATAACCTTCGGTGAAATTAAACGTAAGGGTGGTAACATTAAGACTGCACCTGGAATTCCACTTGTAAGAAAGGCGGAGAGAGCGGAGAGGTGGAAAGACTACATTGAAGGCCTCTGTGAGGAGGAAGATTTGTCTGATGTGATAGAAGGAGAAACACGAATCGATTTAGAGGAAATAGGGGATCCCGTATTAGAACCAAAATTTAATAGGGCTTTGGAGGACTTGAAACAATAAGGCAGAAGGGGTAGATACCATTCCATCAGAATTTCGAAAGCCATTGAGTGGAAGTTGCAAAAAATAAAAGACTATTCACGTTGGTGTGAACAGTGTATGAGGTTCGTGACATACCATCTAACCATCAGAAAAGCATCACACTCACAATTCCGAAGATTGCAAGAGCTGACAAACAGCTCATACATCCCAATTAATGACAAGAATGACATACATACGTATGGAAAAGAAATTTGAGGATGTGTTGGGTTGCGATTAGTAGCTTTAGGAAAGGTAAAGGCGCCAGAGATGCAATTCTGACGTTACTTTTGATAATGGAGTTAAGACTAATGAAAAATGAAGACACGTTTATAGGATTTGTCGACGTGGAAAAAAATGTACGACAATGTAAAATGTTGCAAGATGTTCCAAATTCTGACGCAAATAGGGGTAAACTATAGGGAGAGACCGGTCATACACAATACGGAATAGAGCAAAGAGGGAATAATAAGACTGGACGACCAAGAACGAAGTACTTGGATTAAAAAGGGTGTAAGACAGGAATAAAGTCTTTCACCCCTACAGTTCGATCTGTACATCGAAGAAACAATGAACGAAATAAAAGAAAGATTCAGGAGTGGAATTAAAATTCAAGGTGAAAGGATATCAATGATACGATTCGCTCATGGCATTGCTATCCTCAGTGGAAGTGGAAAAGAATTACATGATCTGCTGAACGGATTGAAAGTCTAATGAGTATAGAACAGAGACTGAGAGTAAATCGAAGGAAGACGAAAGCAATGAGAAGTAGTAGAGATCAGAACAGCGACAAACTTAACATCAGGATTGATGGTCACGAAACAGGTGAAGTTACGGAATTTTACTATCTAGGCGGCAAAATAGCCAATTACAGACGGGGTAAGAAGGAAATCAAAAGCAGACTACCCATGGCAAAAAGAGCATTCCTGGCCATTATAAGTCTACTAGTATAAACTATAGGCCTTAATCTGAGGAAAAAAATTTCGAGAATGTACGTTTAGAGAACAGCATTTTACCGTAGTGGAAAACACTGCCAAGGAGATGGGCCAAGACGTCAGGGAGCTGTAGAGGGCAAAACCTATAGAGGAAGACAGAGATTGGATTACGTCAAGAAAATAATTGAGGACGTAGGTTGCAAGTGCTACTCTGAGATGAAGAGGTTGACGCAGGAGATGAAGGAGATGAATTCGTGGCGGGCCGTTTCAAATCAATTAGAAGACTAATGCCCAAAAATGGGTTGTTTGCGTGTCTTAACGATACAGATAGTTTTACCATAGGTGCATCCTCATTGGCTGGTATTTGAGGAAAGACTAACGTATGGTTCCTGAAGGCGAGCAGCAGTACTTTCAGTAGCTGTAGGGACAATAGCCACGACGGCTGACTGATATGGCCTATTACATCACTCAGAAATACGCAGTTGTACTGTAGATGGTTCTAAGCAAGGACAAACTATAGCCATTACACTTCCGAAGGACATATAGCTACTTTGTATGGTTTACTAATGATAGCGTCCTTTTGCACAAAATATTCCGGAGGTTAGGCAGCCCCTCATTCGGATGTCCGGGGGAGAACTATTCTGAAACATACTGCCACCAGAAAAAAAAATTGGTATTCTACAGCACACGTCAGAGTGTGGAATGGAGTTTCCTATAATTGGGTAGATAGTTCTGAAAAATTGAAAAGGGGAAAGAATAAGATAATGCTAGATATAGCGGGAATAATTAAAGTGTAGTAATGGGAACAACAGGACTCTTTTCAAGTGAGTACAGCTTAATGAACGCCAACTCATATAGGAGTAATGCATTAACAAGTCTAATAATGAAAATGAAACCTGTAATGTGGGTAAGCTACTGGGATGACACAGTGAAAACATTATTGTAACAGGGATAGATACATTACCAACACCACCAACAGAAGTATAAACATGTAAGTGAACCACAGATGGGGAAAAGATTGGAAGAGCGTATCATGACACAGAAAATTCATACTGAAGAAACTGCAGGTAAGAACAAGATGTTGTTGAGTTGAAATGTCCTAAGGTTGTTGAAATTTTAGAGGGAGCATTAGACAACGAAGCAAGGAAAACGAATACAATAGGAAACCAATGGGGAGCTTTGAGAGATGGAATAGTGGAGGGTCAGAGTATCAAATGGAGCCAAGAGGAGACCCAGTAAAATTCCTTCGATAACACAAAAGAAACTGAATGATAATTAATGATGGGAGAAAATATCGAATGGCAGCAAGTGGAACAGGAAAATGGGAGCCCAGAAATTTAATAAATGAAACTATAGAAGTGCCAAATAAAAAACTTGACTTGTTTTAGAAGATATACAAAGCTTTAAAACCGTGCATGGCTGTAGGACAGATCCCACATATTTGAAAATTAAAGTGACATTTGGTGAACAGAGAAACATATTCAAGGAAATTAATACATCATATGAGAATTCAGTACTAAAAGAATAACAGAAGCTTGGAAGGTGAAATGAATATTACAACATAATCACTGTGTCAGCATAAAAATATTTATGTTAATTCTGACACCCTCACAATATTGCAACGGGATCATTATATGAGAATAAGATATGTTTGTCTTAAATTTAGTACCGTCATTATCCAACGCGAACTGATCCATGTGACAACGACAATTCATATACTTCTGTAGCACCATAACGAGCACATAAAACACACTTCATCCTAAGTTAATCACCTAACATGCTGTTACAAAAAGTTGATAGGAACTTCCCCTAGAACTTTAATCGGCATATTAACTGCCCTTCATCATACATTAATCATGAACCATATATACTGCTACAGACCATTCATTGAAAACACTATTACAACACAGGAATGGTACTGTTGTAGGTAGAGTCGATTGGCACAGAAATATTATTGTATATCTCCACCTAAAAAGTGGTAAAAATAAAATTTATCGTACAACTGTAATGTGATGGAATATTTATGAACACTCTTAAGGCCACACAATAAAACTCTTTACATCAGGATCATCCAAAATTTATGATAACAGCTACGGAAAATAAAATGACGTGGCACACAGTGAACTCCAAAGTGGACAAATCTCCATTATTTATGAAATATCATTGTCATATCGACCATATCATGCTGGATAATGAAGGTACCGCAAATGTGACAAATATATTGTACGCTCATACAATGAAATACTGTAGTAAAGTACAACTACAATTATGATACGTTTTAATGCAGATATGAGTTGCATCTTCAATGTGATACCATAAAAATAAATGTCCACACCAAGAATATCCCAAATATAAAACTCACAAGCAGTTATCATTTGGACACCATTGTGTATGATACCCTCAGTATCAGCATTCAACAGATCCAAACATAAAATATTTTTCTCTGTAATAGGTGACTTGTGAAAATGGAGGAAATATGAAACTAGCCAGCCAGTAAGTAAATAGTAGCAACAAAAATTTCATTGTTCTTCAGCTTTGGGAAATAGGGTCATAGTAAGAAGGTGTCCATTGGGCACCCTACTGCATCTGCCTTCTCAAAAAATAATTTGACATACATCCGTATAGTGCAATATACATAAATCCCTCCAAAAACTATTAACAATAATTTCCCAATTACAAAAACGATAACAAATCGTTACTCATCTCGGCAAATCCCTCACTGTGTGTGTCAACCAAGGAGCCATCTGCACCCCTTCTCGACTAACCGCATATCCCACGTACTTCATTTTCTCCAATGTGAAATAATACTTCTCAATACTCAAGGTGAGATTGCGAAGATTGAAATCGCCTAAAAACTTCCCTCAAACAGGGCACAAGTTCCTCTACGTCCTTAGGAAAGGTAATGGTATTGTCAAAATACACCACATTCTGGAACCGCTTTAAACCTCCGCACTCTCTCCAGCAACCTCTTAAACATTTCTGGTGTTTCTGGTGCCTTCTGGTAAACCAAAAGGTATTTACTGAAACTCATAATGAACCGAAGCGACAGGAAACATAATTTTTGGTCACTCCTGTGACACCACTGCCATTTGATGGTAGAAAGTGATTAGATCCCTTATAGAAATGTTCTTACATAGCCCTACGTTATCCAGAGTTTCTGTAATTTTATGTACTGGGTATGCATCCGCTAGTGTTGTGCTATTTAAACATCGACAGTGGCAACAGAATCTACAATTTCTTATATCATCTGATGACCTCTTAGTCACAACGACGACAGATACTGCCACAGGATCAGTGTTCGTTTCCATTACACCATTGTTCAGCTCTTTGTGGATGAATTCTTCTCTAATCATTCCTAACTGATACGGTATTCCATACGGACTCCATTGAGATTCAATTGCCATTCCCTGTACCATGCTTCAATTCGATGCAGATCCTTCTGCATTCCAGTACAATTTTCCATTGTTACAACCTTTCTATAACTACAGCATCATCCGCAAAAAGCCTCAGTAAAATTCCGAAGTTGTCCACAAGGTCATTTTCCGCAGTTGGGATCCCATGCTGCATTATGGTTGTTGCTGGCAACATACCATTAGCCTTAAAGAGTCGGGTTCCCGGGTTCGATTCCCGGCGGGGTCAGGGTTTTCTCTGCTTCGTGATGGCTGGGTGTTCTGTGCTGTCCTTAGGTTAGTTAGGTTTAAGTAGTTCTAAGTTCTAGGGGACTGATGACCATAGATGTTCAGTCCCATATATATATATATATATATTAATACAAGGCTGGTTGTTTGATTCCTTGTATGTTATCATGTGTGTAGTCTGTTCCTTTATGAAAGTGCTGAATCTGTGTCACCACGTTAGATAGTGTGATCCTGAAATCAAGATAGCGTAGTATCCCTTCTGGTTCCGTTTCCGTGGCGAACTGAATGTTGTCGTGTATGTCACTTTTCTGTCTGTGAAACTGTTCATATGTTCCTATGGTCCATATGTGAGACATATGATATTTTCTAGATATCTGTGCCACTATAAAAACTTATATTTTTTTATTTACAGTCTTCCCTCAACTGTTTCAAATTGTGATTCATTAGAATACCGATGGAGAAACTTTGAGTTGTCGATAGGAACACGCGAAAGAAGGAAAACTTTCTAACTTTCAGATTTATCCTTTGACAAGCTAAAGAAAAACACACATAAACGTGTGCCCATACATGGTTACAGCTAGACTGACAGTGCTACTGCTATTTTGTGGCAGCTGAAGTGGTTTTGGTGGAGGCAGTGCCAAGTCTGTGAGGGGGGGGGGGGGGCGGTGGTGGTATACAAGTATTACGAGAGGGTGGCTAGTGGCTTAGAGGGAGACAGCTGGTTTTTCTGGCTAGGAATGCAGGTGGGAGATGTGGCTGATATATGGGCTGGCACACCTAGTCGCCTGTGGACGATATATCTGCAGCGACGAGAACTCTCTTGCGTCACAAAGGCGTCCACATACAGTTAATAGCCCTCCCCAACCTAGACGACAAAAAGATTTCCCATACCACATTCCTCATACACCCCCAATTCTTCACCCACCCCAAGCATCAGCAACAGAGCTGCAGCTGAACAGTATACTTCATCTAGATTTTGTATATCTCTCATGGCCATCTCTCTGGTGTTCTGACGTCCTCCCAGTTTTCACAATATCCTAACCCATCCATGTACCACTACTGATCTATTGCAACAGGGATCGTGTTCTTGTGGTAAACTTAGGTGCAAGACCTCTTTTCCCACTCAGCTCCTCCTGCTCCAGTCTTGTCAAAGGCTAGGCTACCTTTGAAAGCAGGCACAGTATACACCATCTCTGCTGCTAACAGTGGACAGACTCTTAGGTTAGTATGACTACCAACGAGCTGGCCACCAAGGTACATGGCCATCACCAAACTGTAGTCAAGAACAAAGTAGAGCATCCAGTGGCACAACATGCAGATGAGCACAACATGTTCGTTCTCAATGGATGCTTCACAACCCGAGTTATCCGAATCCGTACTTCGACTATCAAGATCTCTGAACTATGCCGATGGGAGTATCCTTACAACAAATCATTTTGTCCTATAATCAGCCTGGCCTCAATCTCAAATAAACCTCTGTCCCGGCACCTTCCACCCAACAGTTTCCCATTGCTATGACTGGTCACCCCTTTCCAACTGACATACCCACATCAGTTTCAGTATGTGCTGCTTCCTAAGGGCCGCTGAAATCGTGGCAGATCGTTTACCTGCCACCCCTCCTTCCCACATTCGTAGTCAGCCAACCAGCTGCTAGCCACCCACTAGTCAATCCCTGTCCCCAACTCCCACCTCCCACTTTCCTCACCCAGTCTACCCAACACCATCTCAACCAGTCCACCTGCTGCAAAAGAGCAATGAAACTGTCAGTATAACTGGCACAATGCAGGGGCACAGGCGTGTTTGAGAATTTATGGGTTTCTGTATGTTGCTCTAGCTCATAGAAAGATGAGTTCGAACGCTAGCAAGCTTTTTTTTGTGTGTGTGCTTAACGACAGCTCACCTTCTCTGCTTTTTCAGAATGTGGTCTTCTCTAATTCTAAAGTATTTACAGTCTACAAGAACTTTGGTAGAACATTTGTAGCTTGCATTAGGTGTGCAGAGATGATGTGACTCCTAGAGGACGGACTATTGTGGACAGCTGCCCCAGTTCAGTCTTTGTTCTGAAAACCAGGCCAAAACAATAACAACACCAGCACATTTCCATGTCCATCAAACACTTTTTTCCTTTTCTCGAGAAAACAATGCAACTTCCTTGTAAAATTGTGTTTATTTCAAATATTTTATTCATTCTTTAAATTAGTATTGTTGTCACGTTTTACTCGGCTCTTTCAAAGTAGATCAACTCAGTCATTTCCTTTCATGCTGAAATTTACATGCACTTGAGACAACCAAGGTGGTTCATATATTTACCAATGACCTAAGTTCAGTAGTCACTTTCCCAGTTTAAACATGTTGTTGTTGTTGTTGTGGTGGTCTTCAGTCCTGAGACTGGTTTGATGCAGCTCTCCATGTTACTCTAACAGTAAAGCTGCATGCCCTCGGGAAAAATTGCGGCCGTAGTTTCCCCTTGCTTTCCGCCGTTCGCAGTACCAGCACAGCAAGGCCGTTTTGGTTAGTGTTACAAGGTCAGATCAGTCAATCATCCAGACTGTTGCCCTTACAACCTCTGAAAAGGCTGCTACGCCTCTTCAGGAACCAAACGTTTGTCTGGCCTCTCAACAGATACCCCTTCGTTGTGGTTGCACCTACGGTACGGCCATCTGTATCGCTGAGGCACGCAAGCCTCCCCACCAACGGCAAGGCCCATGGTTCATCGGGGGGAGGGGGGGGGGTGGAGAGTTTAAACATACTGTAATTAAAACCTTAATATTTCAGTGGCAGTCCTACTAAATCTGTCGTTGTCTGGTGTGTCTAAAGACTGGCTTCATGCACCTAACCACGTTTATCTATCCCGTACAGTCCTGCTTTTCTCTGCATAACTGCTGCTGCATCCTACATCAGGTTGGACGTGGTTAGTAAATTTAGACCTTTTATCCCTGCTAGTTTCAGAGTTTCGAGGAGTGTAGCCTAATCCATATTGTCAAAAGATTTGTCTAAATTTACAAATGCTTGCCTTTCTTCGGCCTATCTTCCAGGGAAAGTCGCAGGGTATGTATTGCCTCGCATGTTCCCAAACATCTACTGGATGCACAATGAAATTCCTCAAAGTCGGCTTCGACCAGTTCTGTAACTATATGTGTCGATATTTTGTCACTTTTATGTAGTAAATAGATGATTTGGTAGTAATCCCAACTTCCAGCACCTGCCTCCTTTGCATTTGCAATTATTATATTTCTTCCTGATGTCTAAGAATATTTATAATGTCTCATACTCAAGGTGTTTCTCCTAATAATCGCCAGGCTGATTGTCTTTGGTGTTTCAGCAGATACTTACAGTTTCATTTTTGCAACGTGTAAATGGAATCAATCCAAGGAAATACATTTCATAACGTCTACCATGCGACGCCAAGTGTCGATGGAAAGCGTCAGTTCATTTCCACTTGTAAACAAATTGACCTTTAAAGTGGAATTTTCGTAACCATTCGATAGAGTGTTTCCAAATTAGTCTAGTATGGTATTCGTTCTAGTAATGTTAATTAAGAGGCACAGTGAAACACGAAGAATAGCAACTACTCGAACATTGACAGCACCGTCCAGGCCCACACCTGTTGCTGCCACCCTGCGGAAGCGCGCTGCTCAGTCGCTACTGGAGTACCCGTTGTTCTTCGTTTTTTACTGATCCTGTAAACACATGTCGGTAAAATGAATATCACGTTACAGTAACCTGGTAGCGCTCTTTCTAATGGACACACAAAATTCCGATTTAAAAACCATTTTGTTTGAAAGGGGATACAAGTCGATGCATTCCGTCGATGGTGGGCGTCGTATAAGAGATCTGATGAGCAGGATTAGTTTGGGCTGACATCAGCTAAACGGTGCAAAAAGAAACTGCAAACACCTGCGCTTGACTACCCGTAGGGCAGACACCTGGTATATATATTGCACACCAGATGAAACAATTTTGTCATGGCTGGTTTCCCCAAGCGCCTCAGTAATTCTAATGGAATATCGTCTACTCCAGGAACCTTGTTTCCACTTAGTGCTTTCAATTCTTCTCGAGGTATAATGTCTGCCATCTCTAGACAGATGTGTCTAATTCCTTTTCTCCTTCCGTAATGTTGACTTCATATTAGTTTCTGCCATATTATATATAACACCCACCTTCCAACTTTGCCCTCTCAACTTAGTTTTGGTTTGCCATATGAGCTCTTGATATTCGTATAGCTTCTACTCTTTTCTCCAAAAGGCTTTTCGGTTTTACTGTAGGTCACGTCGACCCCTAATCATTTTATTTACCACATCACACACTGAAGAGCCAAACAAAACTGCTACACCTGCCTAATATCGTGTAGCGCACCCGCGAGGACGCAGAAGAGCCGCAACACGACGCTGCAGGATTCGACTAATGTCTGAAGTAGTGCTGAGGGAAGTGACACAATGCATCCTATAGGGCTGTCCATAAATCAGTGAGAGTACGAGGGGGCGGAACTCTCTTCTGAACAGCACGTTGCGTAGCGTCCCAGACATGCTGAATAATGTTAACGTCTCAGGAGTTATGTGGCCAGCGGGAGTATTCCAACTCAGAAGAGTGTGCTGGAGCCATGTTGTAGCAATTATGGACGTTTGGGTTCTCGTATTGTCCTCCTGGAATTGCCCAAGTCTATCGGAATTCAAAGTCGACACGGATGGATGCAGGTGATAATATAGGAAGTTTACGTACGTGTCACCTGTCGGAGTGGTATCTAGACGTATCAGGGGTCCCACATCACTCCAGCTGCACACACCCACATGATTACAAAGCCTTCACCAGCTTGAACAGTCTCCTGCTGACATTCCGGGTACATGAATTCAAGAGATTGTCTCCATACTCGTACACGTCCATATTCTTGATACAATTTGGAACGAGACTCGTCCAACCAGACAACATTTTTCCAGTCATAAACAGTCCAATGTCGGTGTTGACGGATCTAGACGAGGCGTCAAGCTTTGTGTCGAGCAGTCATCGAGGATGCACGACTAGGCCTTCGGCTCTGAAAGCCCATATCGATGATTTTTGTTCAATGATCCGCACGCTGACACTTGTTGATAGTCCAGCATTAAAATCTCAAGCAGTTTGTGGAAGAGTTGCACTTATGTCAAGTTTAACGATTCTCTTCAGTCGTCGTTGGTGCCTTTCTTGCAGGATCTATTTGTGGCCGCAGCGATACCGGAGATTTGATGTTTTACCGGATTCCTGATATTCACGGTACATGCGTGAAATGTTCGAACGGGGAAATCCCCATTTGATCGCTACCTCGGAGGTGCCGTGTACCATTGCTCGTGTAACAGCACGTTCAAACTCACTTAAATCTTGATAACCTATCATTGTAGCAGCAACGACAGATCTAACAGCTGCGCCAGACACTTGTCACATGTAGACGTTGCCGACCGCAGCGCCGTATTTTACCTATTTACAGATCTCTATATTTAAATACATATGCCTATACCAGTTTCTTTCGCACTTCACTGTATATCATTGTAGTCTCTTAATCACCTGTGGAGCTAGTTGACATATAAAAATTATCTATCTCAGCAACAATAATGTGTTCACTGTGCTGTTTATAGTAGCTTACCCGTATTATTATTTTCTTATTCATTATTATACCTACTCCTGAATTACCCCTGCCTGATTTTGTGTTGATAACTGTACTGACTAGACCAGAAGTCCTGTGATGCCTCCCATCCCAATTCCTTAATTCCCACTGTATATAACACCAGCCTTTCCATTTCCCTTTTAAAATTCTCTCACCTGCCACCACGATTCAGGAATCTTATGTTCCTCGCTCAGACATGTAGAATGGCAGTTCTATTTTTCCTGGTAAATTTCACTTGAGTATTCTCCCAGTTAGATCCTAAAAGGGACTGTTTTACATAGTAAATACTTTATCCAAAGGCATGGCATCATCGTTAAGCCATTCAGTAGACTTCCATGTCCTCCGGAATAAATCACCTGTAGAATGCCCTTGCCTTCAGTCCTTCGCTATGCCGTTACAGCAAGGCCATATCTACTGCTGTTATTGGTCAGATCTATCAATCATCCAGACTGTGGCCTGTGCTGCTGCTGATAAGCCTGCTGCCCATTTCCAGGAACCATGGGCCAGTCTTGCCTCTCCACAGATACCATTTCATGGTGCTACTATCTGTATCGTTAAGGCACCCAAGCCTTCCCAACTCGACAAGGTCCTTGTTTCCTGGATGGTCCACTAAATTAATTAGTTAGATTTATTTTCTGCGTCACTGAATGACAAACTTGCCAACAGGTTTTGAATTATTGCAGTAAAAAGTCATGATACATCAGAAACATTATGTTAATTACAGCCCCATGGTGAGATAAAGAATCCGAAACGGTTTCAGCATTCCATTTAACCAATAGAAAAGCCCATACCTTCTGTAAAACTGGACTGCAATTTTAATACTTCCTTTATTTTCTAGGCCGTCCTAAGCCATTCGTTGTGATCCACTGTGTGCCGGGAACTACCTTCATGATGGCGTGCAACAAATGTATATGCAGACAGTCCGGAAAAAGTGCATTTTGCAACATGAAGAACTGCTACCAATACCTGTATGATGGTAAGTCTAACAATGCACTCCCGAGAGCATACTATCATAGCGATGATTTTCTATAGAACCTAAAGACAATACTCACCCATCAAGTCATTTCTCCACTTGCATCTACTTATATACGCTGCGAGCTACATTGTACATGGCTTAGGGTAACTCGTACCAGTATCAGTGTATTCCTACACGATTACACTAAGATACCGACTAAGGAAAGAAAGTCTACGTAACTCAGTACGCACCTATACTTCTCTTGCATTATTTTCTTGATACCCGCACTAAGTATACGATGGTGAAAAACGGTACAACATTCCTCAGATACATGTTATCTAAATTTATCCAAGAGGTTCTCGTGAAAACAACGCAATCTTCCTTCGAAAGATCCCGTTGCAATTCCTGAAACATCTGTGTTACAGATTCGTATTGCGACCGCAGAATTGGAGCTTATCCTAGAATAACAGCTGTATCTGTTTGTACACG
This sequence comes from Schistocerca gregaria, assembly GCF_023897955.1. Taxonomy (NCBI): domain Eukaryota; kingdom Metazoa; phylum Arthropoda; class Insecta; order Orthoptera; family Acrididae; genus Schistocerca; species Schistocerca gregaria. Next base: position 428,912,995 of record NC_064927.1, read on the forward strand.
GGGTCTAATTTAGTATTTCGTCTGACTTGTTTCAGCAAGAAGTGAATTTTATCTGCGTATTTTACTCTGTTGACTAATGTATACTTACTTATTCTAAGAATCTGTGTGAATTGTAACGCATTTGCATGGTGTGAACTACTTTGGAATGTAATAAAAACTAGAAGATGCATAGCAGCATTACCTGGATTACACCCAACTACTGCTTGGGTCAGTGTTGCATTCCTTGTAGCGTAAAGAAACAATGGTTAAAGGTCGACAGGAGCTACATCCGTTATCTGGACATGAAGGGCGAATCGGCAACTGCCTGTAAAACGCTAACAGCAGTATTGGCAAAAGTGGATAGGTTTCAGGCTGCTATCAAGGTCTGTGATGGCATTTGTGTTCATGTGAGAAATGCCTTGGCACCTCTAGTGCTTGTAGCGTCACCCGGGACACCCGATACCACAGCGCCTTCCGATTCGCTCGTCCTGGCTGTGGTGGAGTAATCAGTATCTCAGCTGAAGGCGAAAGTGAAGACTGACTGCACGGTTCTCCTCTTACACTTTAAAAACAGGATTGATGTAGTGCCCACTGCACGGGGAGATTGGCCTTCGTCTCTGATGCCAATTTTCCCCAAATACATTTGCTATGACGATACTGGCCAATCCCTTAGCCGGGGATTCGGAACTGGATATCCTGGCTTTGTGACCCAGCGATGACGATTTTGCTATTGTGTCATCAATGACGTAGAATGCTTGACATATTTCACACTTTGGACGATGGATATTTAAAAACTGAAGATAGAATCTGGCAACAAGTTAGAGAAGTGAAGGTGGCTGATGGCATGAAATCCAAAAATTAAGGATGGAAAATAAATTTAGAGAATCAACTAGCCCAGCTGTGCTTTCTAACACCTCCCTGCCCCCTTCACTCTCCCTCGGCCAGAGTCTAGTGCTTTACATACCATTAAAATGAATCATCCCAGTTAAATCGGCTGTGCTCAAAAGTATTTGGAGCATGATTAATTCTTTCTTGTGGCATATTCGAAACTGTTAGTCCGAAAAGTTACTTAAAAAGGGTGAATTGCAGTATTTGTGATCGTGCTGAAACTAATCGGAAAGATCTGAATATTTCAAGTACTTCACACTGTACCTGAAATTATGTGCACACAATAAATCTTTTTGGCACCATATCCAACCTAAAATGTTATATAAAGAGAGTAGTTTTCAGTGATTTTGACTGTGCCCGAAAGTATCCTAAAAGCAACATCTGTTTATGTGCTAAGTTCAATTTTTTTAACATAGGAAGTATAAGGAATAATGAACATACAAATTACTTATTTTTCACATTTAAAGTGTTCTATGATGATTGCTTTATGTCACACTGCATTTAGGTAGGCAAGCATCGGTAGCCTGAATTCGCGTGCTGGCTGTTGCGACAAGTCTTTTCCTGGTCTCATTCACTTCTTCTTACTCTTGACTCAGTGTAATATGACACGCGTGACACATTGCGAAGCACTTGTGGGCACTACTGCTTATCTAACATAAAGCTTTAAGGGTACTTGTTGATGACAGCTACAGAAGTAAACAATGTTTTTCACCTGTCAACATCTCTCCTCACACTACTTATACACCACCTGGAATTTTACACATATTTAGGACTTTCTTCTTCCTATGGCAAAGCACAGGCAAAAGATTGGCATTTCTCTGTTGATGCATTCGTTTTTCCTGCAACAGCATTAAAGACAGACAGTAAAGTGTGTGTTTTGTGTGAAAAAGTTCTGAAAAATGCATCTTGTACTTACCTTACAGATACCAGAAAAAATCAATACAAACTCAATGACGTTTTTGAGAGAAAGACGAGCTGTAGAGACATAGTTTCAAGTACGCTTAACTTTAAAAAAATCAAAATACTTGTTCTGTAACCGATGGTATTCAGATGTAAATTAAATTTAACTGTGGGAAGGTCAAGGTCTGAGTACTGATATCTCGACTTTCTTAGAGATACTTCGAGAGAACAGTGGCCGACGCGGAACGACACAGAATTTTGAAAATTAACTAAGATCTGTTTTGTTGAAGCACAATTTCGTGCTCCAGCGTCTATCTATAATGCAGGTAAGATGACGAAATTTATTTACAGCATGAAAACGTATTTATGAGTTTCAGTTGCCACTAACACAATACAGTACAATTTCTCCTATACGAGAACGAGAACAAAAGATTATCGGCATAACTATGTAATGAAATTAACAAATTATAAATACAATATTGCCAAATATGAGTTTTACTTTAACTACTATTCTGCAAATTTCAAAAGGCGAAATATTTTCACCTACTGTTTTATGCTCCTGTTGCTCGTTGTCACCAACTGGTGGAAGCACTTTAAATGCTTTGACCAATGAAGCATGTTTTGTGTAAGATGGAACTTCAAATTAATTATTTTCGTATTTAAATTGTTCTGTAATGCAGCCAAGTTTCAAAATGTATTTTCCCTTGCCATTGTGGAACGATTTGAAGCCCAAATCGATCGTAGAAAAGACAATACCAAGGAGACTTGACGGTACTTCATGGGAAGTTCTCACCAACCGAACAGTTACAACAGTTCGAGACAATCGCCAGACGCTGGACGCCATGCTCTGTCTGTCTTCTTGGAAGTAAAGAAAGCGCAATACTCGATAGACCATGTGCTCCTTCTTAACATTATTAACTAATTTGAATTCATCAGAAAATTCTCGGCACACCCAGTGCCACCATGGCATATACGAAATCCAATGTGAAGACCCTAGCATGACAATCTCTTACCTTCAGATATTTATGGAGTGTGATTAGGCTTTTCCAACTTCGTTCTAGAAATATTCTTCCGAATACTGTTAACAGAAGTAAGAAATAAAGAATGAATCCCAATGGGAACTACATTTGAAGAAACCACAGTAATGTGCCCAGCTTGTCAAGGGACACGCAAAATCAAATCAGACCACTAAAGTAACTAAAGAACAAACTGGCCAGCAGGTGTTCTTCGAGAAAACCGAAGTAACGACCGATATCAAAGATGCCTCATCAACCTCCAGACGATAAGAAGAGACATTAGTGACTAGAAAGATTTAAGTGCCCAGGAAGTCCATTGTACCAAGCAGTTTGGACAAGTGATCATTACTAGAACGAAAGCACAACCCTTAGGCCTTAAAGAGCACTCGAATACTGCTACAGTATTACAAGAACGGCTATCGTAAGAATTTCCAGTAAAGAAGTTTACAGTAAAATGGAAAATAAAATCTCTTGATGAAACGATCCTCTCAAGACAGGACACGATCTTCAAGTCACCTCTGAACAAACTGTACGTTTCCATTAAATGGGTAAAGAATGTACTACACATCAGAATGCATATAAGGCGCACGAGAGCTGTTTACAATAGGTGACTCCCCATGTAGTGTAGATGACGGTAGCTTTAGGCTACCCGGTTGTAAAAGTATCAGATCGAAAGATATGTCCCCTGCATGCCAGAGTATTAAAATCGATTCTAAATAAAGGTGACAGTTCATTGTTAAACTCGTGATTGTAAGAGCCTAGCTGATTCTCGAGAAATGTGTAAAACTTATTTTGATATCGAATTATGTAAATTTCGGTGCAGGGCATCAGAACTGTGAGATAATTTAATTTTGAACGGCAATACGTAGAGTTCACGCTGCACAATGCGAGATCCTGACTAGCGGGTACATTAAACAGTCCGTCGGCGAGAAAGCAACCCATTTTCAATAAAATTTATCTATGCCATCTGACTGCAAAACAAAATGTAATTACAAAGAAAATTAATGCAGTTTACTTTCTGCTAAAACTGCTTGAGAATTCGTAAGTTAGCACTTTCCTGAAATCGTCTGTGTGTATTAAGACTCTGAACTGACATGTTGTTATTGTCACCAATACACCCTGCCAATCAACGTACCTTACAGTTGACATGAATTTTATGGTAATTAAATTTATTGGCCAATTAGTGTGCGCTGACTGCTCGCATGCTCTGCAACCTATCACTATTAAGTAAACAACGAGACTGTCAAAAATAAAATTTAATTTTCCTTACTTGCGATGTGCAGTGCAAGACGGAATCTTATCAGTTATCATAAAATACTTCTCAAGAACACAACTCGCTTTATGATATACGGGCATGCAGACACAGTCATGAAAGTAAAAATTAAAATGAGAAACTAATGACTGATAAATGAGAATAAGTTTAACTGTGCTTCATTAAACCACGACAACCTTTTCATAAAGTTCTCACAATTAGACAAATAAATAAAAAATATTTCCTAATAACTCTCTCTTGTGTACAGTTGCTTTCCTTGGCTCTTGTTTCAACTACAAGACAAAACCGTATGTTACATTATGAAACTACTACAGTAAACTTCACCCACATGTGATGTTTTAACAATAAGAAGCTACACAGTTACAAATATAAAAAAAAACTGGATTACCTTAAAAATTGTATTTTGTCATTCTTCCATTAATAATTGGTCAACACATATCATCACAATATCCCTTTTTAAATAATACTGCCTCCATTGCACAGCAGGTCAGGATCCATCCTTCACAACCAAGTATATTAGCAAACTGTCCAACACACACTTATCAAATTCTCTATTTGAAAGCCTCTTTGGATTTGCTGCCGGATCCTAAAATCAACTCGATTCAATATTTCTGAAGATGGCGAACTGTTGAATCGCCGAAATATCGAAACGAGTAGATTTTAGGATCTGGCAGCAAACCTGAAGAGACCTTCAAGAGTTATTGTACCAGGAAAGTCTACGACGTCACAAATTCGCAACTTCATTCACATTTATCACCAGAACTTCCCGAGAATCATCACAACACGTAGGACACTCCCTTTTCAAAGTACCCATTAGTTGGAAGAAGGAATATGCTGCACGTATTTACTAGAAGGGTAGCAGAGGTTTTCTACTAAAGTATCTTGCAATATTCATAACGTGTATCAGAATTTTAGAACATATACTGAGCTCAAACGGAATGAGGCCAACATAATGACCTCCTCTGACCAATAAGTGTGGGTTTTGGAAACATCGACCATGTGAAACACAATGCGTACTATCCTCACAAACTTCCTGAAAACCCTAGATCAAGACACAGGTAGATCTCGATTTCTGAAAATAACCTAGGTCATTAACAGAACATGAATATCAAGGGTCTCAAACACTGCTCTAACGCACAGCCAAACTCACTTCTATATATGTCATTGGCTTCCCATCCAAGGAAATATGCATCGTCCTCCCCACCAAGAAATTCTCAGTCTAGTCCCAAATTTTGGTTGATACCCTAAATGATAGTACTGTTGATAATATACACAGGTGTGGTACTGGGTGAATTACTTTTTGCAAATCGAAATTTAATGGATCTACCTGACTGTCTTCATTTGTGGTCTTCTGGATATCTGTCAGAAAAGGATAACTGTAAGACTGGTAAAGGTATACAGAGAATTTTCGCAGTTCATTCTGTAATGTATCATTGCGTTCTTTCTAAAAAGAACCTCACAAACAATATGTCAGATGCTCATAAGATTAGAAAACAGTGCAAAATTTGGAAACTGGGTTTAAAAGTAGTCATATGTAAAACTGAGCTCTTCACAAAACGGAAAAATATAGTTTTAGTTTAGTTTCATGTTGAACGAATCATAGTCGCGAGAAATTGTGGGATTATTGATATCTCAACATATTTGCATGTTGCGTGATTTGTTTAATATTTTACTTGGTAATTTAGAATAGTTTCTGTAGTGTGCAACCACTGTAGGATCTCTACTTTCTTGTACCAACAAATACTTTTCCCTTTTTCTTTCACAGGTTACACTAACCTGTTAGTGATCCATAGTTCATTCCATGGCTGTTTAACGTTCTTTCGTATTATCCTTTGCAGATAAGTACTTTTAAATAATAATGTGAATTTATCGGTGAATACCTTAAATTTTATGTTAGTATAACGTTCATAATTGATTTCACATCAGGTTATCTCATGTAAACTAGCCTCAGAAAGATTTGTCCTGCAGTCATTGATTAATCTAGCTGATATCCACCGATAAGTACCCACACTGTAAGGCATTATCTTATCTGCCCTAATTAACTGTGCATCATGCTTAGAGAGAGTATTTTTCAGTATTAATTGACTGGCATACACTTCTCTTTGCTAATCACTTCAAAATCGACTTGTCTAAATGTTTTTTAAACTTAAATACATGTAACAGCTCCTCCATTTCCCAGATAGGTCTGTGTAAAATACTAGATTGTAAACTTCTATATATAACGTATCTAACCTTGTGGTTGTTTGGTGTTCAGACAGCCACAGGGTGTGTATTTTTTCAGAGTTCTCTAATTATTCCAAACAGACAAGAATCTCTTCTACTTTATTACTCAGTCCTGTAATATTTTGTTGAAATAAACCAACCTTATTTTTTCGCGCACTATAAAGCCTTTTGTTGGTCTCTTCTATTATTTTCACTTCTTTCAATGGATCTGACTTGCCTGAATCTTGCCTTTAATCTTAAAAAAGGTGCTCCCTTGACACCAACAACCACAGGGATCTTGTAATGTGTGACAGTGCTCCCTTGTATATTATCTGCAAGAAGCTCAGCGAACCTACCTTTACCCTTCCTACTCAGGTGTAGGCCATACCTCATATATTCTCATCTCCCAATAGTATTAACAGGTGCTGCACTCAAGTGAGATTTCATTTCAGTCAACAGCAACCAGCTGAGCTCAGTGTGCACTTGGGGTCTGGACCCCTCTACCATCCTCCATACCTATAAATCCCTCATTCGCCCTATCCTTCTCTACGCCCACACTGCCCGGATCTCCGTTCCCCCTACCTTTTACAAATTCCTTTACATCCTGGAACGTCATGCTCTTCACCTCGCCTATCGCATCTGTCTCTGCTCCCCCCCGCTGGTCTCTCCCATCCTCTCCCACCCCCGTCCGCTGCCGCGCCTATAGTTCCAGGTCCCGCCTGCTCTCCATCTCTCCGCTCTCCACACCCTCTCCCAAGGTGGCTTCCGCCAGCTCCCCCTCCCTGATGATGCCCTCCTCCCCTTCATCCACCCACCCTACAAACTTTGATCCTCCATCTCTCTTCCTGTGTTTATTTCCTTTGGGCACCCTCTTTCCCTTCTCTCCCCCTTCCCTCCCTCCTCCCTTTCTCCCGACTTCTCCCCGGGCTTCCCCTATCCCTGTCCCTCTACTCTCCTTCCCCCTCACCCCTCTTCCCCTCTTGACAGGTCCCCGGACTCGCACATGTTACGTGGACATCCGCGCGCAGGAGATAATCGCCATCAGTTTCTCTTGTGTGTTTGTGTTAGTGTTCACCGTCACACTCCTCCGTTCACCTGTGCCGTCGAATCATCAGAGTTTGTGCGCTGTGCCAGCGTGTTTCAGTGTAATTTTCATCGAGTGTGAACGGCTCCGTGTTTTGTATTTTTGTATGTCTACGGTTTTTTACCCGTCACTCTATTACTGTATCTTCTTACTGTTTTTTTATCATCGGAAAATCGAAGGCTGAAGAGCAGCATACGATGCTGCTGCCAGGCTACCTATGTATCTGTATAGGTATGAAGATTATAGTAAAGGAAGAAAAAACCAGAGCGGCAGTCTTGCGGCTCACTCTGAAGGTGGGTGAACGTTATACAGCCGAAATATTAGAAGAAGACGGAGAATTCTTGCGGCTGCACACCCGAAACTTAATGGAACTCTCTTTGCGCCGACAAAACCTGAAGATTCACAAAATTCAAAATGGAGGGAAGAAGGCATAAAAATACATTCTTCAATTTACTGGTGTATGAATATGTACAGGGCATACATAACTTTGTACTGAGGTGCGAAGCTGAAGCGAAGTGTCCCGGCCCGTCTGCTCTTGATCAAATGGGTTGAAACTACAATGGTGCTCGTAGAGCTGAACAGCGCCTGCTAGAGGGCGCTGTCGTCGTTGTCTGTCGTAGTGACAACTTAACTGGCAGCTACGCCGTGGCATCCTAGCTATCGATACCACACCATTGTAGCTTTTGAAAAATCCGTGTGCCTGAAAGGCAGTAGCTTTCATTACATGTACGCGGCGTTCTGCGAACTAGTATTTTGGTTGCGTCTACGACAAGTACCACCTTGAATTCTGTTCTAGCACAGAAGGCAATGCAACCGATAGCGAGTAAGACGAAGCTCCAATCTATTCTGTAACAAACTGAATACGCATCCGAAAGAAGTTTGCTGTAACGATATATTTATTAATGAAATAACTACGCTACAGTCATGGACTGCGCGGCTGGTCCCGGTGGAGGTTCGAGTCCTCCCTAGGGCATGGGTGTGTGTGTTTGATCTTAGGATAATTTTGGTTAATTAGTGTGTAAGCTTAGGGACTGATGACCTTATCAGCTAAGTCCCATAAGAATTCATACACATTTTTTTGAAATAACTACGGCGAGAAAGACTGTTTTTCAATAATTTTTCATGACATTATGTAAGAAAGAATTTTTTTAAAAAATTTCTACAGGCAGTATATGAGCCCTTATAGCCGCTGTGGTAGTTAAGAACCTTACCTGCAACAATATGCTCGCTTGCTGCAAACAGGACAAACGTTACTGACATATACCTGAGTGTAATACTTTGTAGAGATATAAAATGTGACGATCACGTCGTTCAGTGAAAGAGCGAAGTAGATGGGAGACTTAGGCTCATTGGTAGAGACTAGGGAAATGGAACCAGTCAACAAATAACTTTTGCAATCCACCCTACATTACAGCGTATGTATGTGGGACGCGTACTAGATAGTACTGACAAGGGATATCGAAACCATACGGTGAAGTACGAACAGTTGTAGGTTTTTCGATTGAAGTATTTCTCGGCGTATTCCAGTGATGAATTCTACTCGGATTAACAGCCGATTGGGGGCGTCTTCTCGTCGCAAAGTTTCGATGAGTTTCGTACTCATCATCTTCTTCGCCAGAAGATGATGGGTACGGAACTCATCGAAACGTTGCGACAAGACGATTCCACCTCTCGGCTGATAGCGTGAGAAGAATTCATCAGTCGTAGGTTTCTCTGATCTGTAAGAGTGTGTCACGCAGATGCTGAAGACACTTGAAAATAGACGCAAACCATCCTGGTATGGCCAGTGAGCTCCCTGCCGTAGTCGGATAAGCAGTACCCAAAAGAAAGTCGTACTATGTCGGGTGTCTCATAGTATTTGAGAGTTGTAGCATCGCGTTTTATTACTCGTATAGCGTACATTCTAGTAGTCGTCAGTCATTTGTTTCTTTAGAACGGCTTATGAGGTAAAAGAGAGGAGAAAAAAATGTTAGGGGTGGAGAGAGACTACGCCTGTTGTGTACGGATTCAGGGGGAATTGGACACCGTCCGTAAACAGCTGCAGGCCGGTGTGGCCAATCGGTTCTAGGCGCTACAGTCTGGAACCGCGCGACCGCTACGGTTGCAGGTTCGAATCCTGCCTCGGGCATGGATATGTGTGATGTCCTTAGGTTAGTTAGGTTTAAATAGTTCTAAGTTCAAGGGGACTGATGACCACAGACGTTAAGTCCCATAGTGCTCAGAGCAATTTGAACCACTTTTTTTTTTTTTTTTTTTTGAACCGTAAACAGCTGGAAGCTGTGTTGGTCGTGGTCGACAGGCTCCAGGCTGTTACCCTGGACCGCGGTGACGTTTGGACACCCAAGGCGAGCGTTTTGGCGCCTCTGGAACCTATAGCATCACCTGGAAACTCTAATGCCACTGGGCCATCGGATTCGGGCGTCCCTGCCGGTCGACACTTACCTGACGGTGATTGGCAAACCGTGGCGGGGTCGCGAATCCATGGGCGGAAGGCGAAAGTTGGTGCTGGCCGTAAACCTGTACCCTTACGCCTCCGTAACAGGTTTGGGGTACTGCCCACTGAAAGTACTCCTGAGCCAGCAAGGGTGGCCTCCCCTGTTGCGGCAGTGGCTGGTCTTCCTGAGAGGTCCGGGCAAGCACAGAGGGTGGGATTGCTTGTCATTGGGAATGTTGGGCGGGAGATGGAGCCCCTTAGGGACATGGCAGCTAAAGACGGGAAGAAAGCCAACGTGCACTCACTGTGGGAGTGTCATCCAAGATATGGAAAGGGTGCTTCTGGATGCCATGATGGATATAGGGTGCAGCCAATTGCAGGTGGTGGCTCATGTCGGCACTAAGGACGTGTATCGCTATGGATCGGAAGAGATTCTCTCTGGTTTCTGGCTGCCGTCTGAGATGGTGAAAACAGCCAGTCTTGCTAGCGATATGAAGGCAGAGCTCACCATCTGCAGCATCGTCGACAGGGATGATTGCGAACCTTTGGTACAAAACCGAGTGGAGGGTTTGAATCAGAGGCTCAGACGGTTCTGCGACAGTGTAGGCTGCAGATTCCTCGACTTGCGCCATAGGGTGGTGGGGTTTCGGGTTCCGCTAAATAGGTCAGGCGGCCACTACATACACCAGGCGGCTACACAGGTACCAGGGGCTATGTGGCGTGGACTGGGCTGTTTTTTAGGTTAGACAGTCTCGAGAAAGATCAAAAAGAGCTCCAAAGGGCACAGGGCAACGAAACGACGAGAATCGACCAAGCAACAGTCGGTATAGCAGTTGTAAATTGTTGTAGCTGCGTTGGGAAAGTATCAGAGTTTCAAGCGCTGGTGGAGAGCACTGAAGCTGAAATAGTTTTAGGAACAGAAATCTGGCTAAAGCTGGAGATAAATTCTGCCGAAATTTTCACAGAGGCCCAAACCGTGTTCAGATAAGATAGATTAAACAAAGTAGTTGGTGGTATGTTTGCGTCTGTTGGTAATAGCTTATCTTGTAGTGAAGTTGGAATAGATAGTTGGTGCGAATTACTATGGGTAGAGGTTATACTCAACAGTCGTACCAAAATAATAATAGGCTCAGATGATATAATAGCTGAACTGTTCAAAGAAAAATTGAATCTCATTACAAATACGTACCCCACTCATACAGTTGTAATTGGTGGAGACATAAATCTACCCTCGATTTATTGGCGAAAATACATCTTCAAAGCCGTCGGTAGACAGAAAACGTCTTCAGGAACTGTACTGGATGCTTTCTCTGAGAATTACTTTGAACAATTAGCTCATGAGACCACACGAATTGAAAATGGTTGCGAAAACACACTTGACCTCTTAGCCACAAATAATCCTGATCTAATAGAGAGCGCCATGACGAATGCAGGGATTAGTAAACACAAGGTTATTCTAGCGAGGCTCAAAACCAGATCAACCAAACCCACTATAAAGAAACGCAAAATGTAGCTATTTAAAACAGCACATAAAATTTCTTTGATGCCTTCCTAAGAGAGAGTCTCCATTCCTTCCAAGCTAATTATGTAAGTTTAGACCAGATTTAGATACTGTATCGACAGCAATAGATAGACTCACACCGCATAAGCTAATAAAGAGGCGGGACTGATCCATCATGGTACACAAAACACGTCAGAACACTGTTGCAGAAGGCAACGAAAAAGGCGTGCCAAATTCAGAAGAACGCAAAATCCCCTAGACCGCCTACGTTTCACGGAAGCTCGAAATTTAGTGCGGACGTCAATGCGAGATGCTTTTAATAGTTTCTACAATGAAACATTGTCACAAAATATTGTAGAAAACCCAAAGATATTCTGGTCGTATGTAAAGTACACCAGTGTGTAAAGTACCAGTCAATACCGTCACTGAGCGATAGCGATGGAAATGTTAGCGATGATGATGCCACTAAAGCGGAGTTACTACATACACTTTTCCGTAATTCCTTCACGAAAGAAGACGAAGTAAATATTCTAGTATTCGAAATTAGAACAGCTGTTAACATGAGTGACATAAAAGTAGGTATCTTAGGTGTTGCTAAACAACCCAAACAACTGAAGAAAGGCAAGTCATCCGGTACAGATGGTATACCAATCAGGTTCCTTTCAGAGTATACAGACACAATAGCGCCTTTCTTAGTAATCACATACAACCGCGCATTTGACGAAAGGTCTGTTCCTAAAGAATGGAAAGTAGCACAGGTCACACGAATATTCAAGAAAGGAAATAGAAGAAACCCATTGAATTACAGATCCATACCACTGGCCTCAATTTGAAGTAGTATTTTGGAGCATATACTGTACTCGAACATTATGAATCACCTTGAAGAAAATGACTTATTGATACATACCCAACACGGATTCTGAAAATATCGTTCTTGTGCAACACAGCTAGCTCTTTATTCCCATGAAGTGATTAGTGCTGTCGAATAGGGATTGCAGATCGATTCCATATTCCTAGATTACCAGAAGGCTTTTGATACTGTTCCTCACAAGCGACTATTAATCAAATTGCGTGCATATGCAGTAGCGTCTCAGTTGTGTGACTGGGTTCGTGAATTCTTCTCAGAAAGGTGAGTAGTGATAGACGGTAAATCATCGAGAGGAATAGAAGTGATACCTGGAGTTCCGCAAAGTAGTGTCATAGGCCCTCTGCTGTTCCTGATTTATGTAAACGATCTAGGTGATAATCTGAGAAGCCCCGCTAGACTGTTTGCAGATGACGCTGTAATTTGCCGTCTAGAAAATCATCAGACGATCAATCCCAATGACATAATGATCTGGAGAGAATTTGTGTATGGTGCGGAAAGTGGCAATTGGTACTAAACAAAGAAAAGTATGAGGTCATCCACATCGGTACTAAAAGAAATGCGATAAATTTTGGGTATGCGACAAATCGCACAGACCCAAGGGCTGTGAATTCGACTAAATACCTATCAATTACAATTACGAGCAACTTAAATTGGAAAGACCACATAAATAATATTGTGGAGAAAGCGAAACAAAAACTGCGCTTTGTTGGCAGAACACTTGGAGGGTGCGACAGACCCACTATGGGAACAGCCTACATTACACTTGTCCGTCCTCTGCTGGAATATTGCTGCACGGTGTGGGATCCTTACCAGGTAGGATTGACGGAGGACATTCGAAAAGTGCAAAGAAGGGTAGCTCGTTTCGTGTTATCGCTCAGTAGGCTTCAGAGTGTCACTGATATGTTACGCGAGTTGGGGTGGCAGTCACTGAAACAAAGGCTGTTTTCTTTGCGGCGAGATCTGTTTACGAAATTTCAATCACCATCTTTCTCTTCCAAATGTGAAAGTATTTTGTTGACACCCACCTACGTAGGGAGAAATGATCATCATAATAAAATAAGAGATATCAGAGTTCGAACGGAAAGATTTAGGTGTTCCTTTTTCCCACCCGCCATTTGACAGTGGAATGGTAGAGAAGTAGTATGAAATGGTTCGATGAACCCTCTGCCAGGCACTTAGATCTCAATTGCTGAGTAAGCATGTAGATGTAGGTGTAGGGATAGTCTACTTACGAAATTTCAAGAACCACCTTTAAATGATAGATCTAGGAACATACTACAACGCCCTATGTATAGATTCCGTAGGAATAGTGAGGACAAGATTAGATTAATTACAGCACGTAAAGAGGCATTTCAGCAGTCATGCACTAAAACTTTATTTGCCTCTTCCGACAGAAAACTGGGTTGCCGTGGTTTACCAGCAAATAGAGACCCATGTTTTTGTCACTAGAAAATCCACGATTCATTCTCAGCTGTCACCTTATACAGCACTGTATTTACTAAGTAACGGGCCAAAAAAAGTACCAACATTGTCTCTGGATCTTGTGGACGAACGAAGCTGGATGGGTTTCATTCGAGTCCCTACTATCCCATTAATGTTTCCCTAACGCCCAAAGTTTACGTCACTACCCTCACAGCTCCTTCTCAAAATAGCATTATCTCATTATGTATACTTTAACGTTTGTCAATTGATTTGACCATAAAACCTTCGTATATTGCGAGCTAATACTTAATTTCTTTCATGTTGGTACGTTCTTCGTTTCACATTGCGCCAAAAGTCATGAATAATATCTTTGAAACAGTACCCAGAAACCTAGAACGTGGAAAGGTAGCTGAACAAAATTTCCTGCTACATATCAAACGAAAGTATTCATATTTTGGTTAGTAATTGTCTTATGTACGAATATGATAGAAAAGTCTTCCAACGCCTTATTTCAACGGAAAACCGGGCGTTATAGTGCACAGTTTGCATGAAAAGGAAAGGACTTTTTCTTCACATTTGTTATTCTCATTTGAGTGTAATAGCAGCCGATTCCCACCAGATGCAGACCATATTTAATTTCCCCCAACAAAACTGACGTTGATTGTTTGCAATTCGCATAAAATTTTCGATTTGTCGCTTTCCTGTTTCAGAATGTAAACCTGGGAGTGTGACAAAAGTTGAGTGCAACATATGTATCTGCGACCGTGAGAGAAAATGGACGTGTTCTCAGAAGCACTGCCGATCCGGATTACGATGTACGTACAATTAACCTTACAACGCTCTTTAAATTAAGAAGTAAATTAGGTATTTTCGTTAAGTTACTTGAAAACTACTTCTCAGTTTTAATATGGTAACTTGTTTACGGCAAGTGGTAGGAGAAACTAGTCTTAATGTGTGACCTAACGTTCTAACTAGTCTAATTTTCTCTGTCTCATTATCTCTGTCTACTCCTATAGTCCCCTACATCAGTAAATCTGTAGTTGGATTTGAATGAGAGATTCACTATAAACTGAACTAGTTTCACAAGAATCTTAGGTGCGTCCTTTGCTGTGTTTCTGGAGGTACGAGGGGTCTTCAGTAAGTGACGCAACATATTTACTTCTGCAAGCAGGTTGGTTTGATTCAGGACTACAGTACACCATATTGTCCCACACTGTTTTGGTTACAAAGCACTACTTTTCAATGTAAACTCCTATTAATGAGATAGTCTTCTGCTACTTTAATCGGGCGCCATGTGTACCCCATTGGTACCTCCCTTCTGGTCGATGTCGAAGTCGACGTCTTGCTAAATCTTTAACCTAGCCATCATCCACGTAATGCTTCCCGCGTAGTGCATCTTTCATTCGGCCCAACAGATGAAAGTCGCAAGGTGTGAGAACCGTTCTGCAGGAGTGAACGATTGCTCGAGATGTGTGAATACGCCACCAAATTGATATCAAATTCATGTAGACAGAGATTATTTTCCAAGTATAATGTCTTGCGCATATCCTACCTCTTATTAAAGATTTTCAAGTACAGTTGAAATATGTTCAATGGTAGTCATTTGGTGTGCCACTTTGGATTGCTCACTGCATGATTTCCCCTAACATTGCTTTCTTTATTAATTTTAAATAATGGTTCTGTCTTGTTGTATTACACCGTTGGATGAAAAGAAATGCTTCTAGATCAAGAAGTATGTCATGTATACCACAGACTACTTAGAAGTACAGTCTTTCATATACAGTTTTTAAGTGCTGGATATTGTCCATTATCTGTTACTGACCATCCGGTAGAATTATGGCCACCATGACTGGGGTAATAGTAGTCTGTATATCAACAGAGCCTCATTGTCCCAGTAGTATCCACCATGTATTTGTGATAATGGTGGACAGTACAGTCTTTCACATACAGTGTTTCAGTGCTGGATATTGTCAATTATCTGTTACTGACCATCCGGTAGAATTATGGCCACCATAACTGGGGTAATAGTAGTCAATATATCAACAGAGCCTCATTGCCCCAGTAGTATCCATCATGTATTTGTGATAATGGTGGTCAGCATGACTGGAGTAATGGCTGTCACTTTATCAAATGACCAGCAATACACCTATAATATCCACCATAATTCATTCTAATAATGGTCAGCGTTGCTGGGATGCTGCCAGTTACCATCATTACCCCGACAGTATCCACCATGCATCTGAAGTTATGATGATAATCGTGATCTAGGGATTTATAAAAGATAACGTGGCGTATTTTAGGCTGTAATTTTACATACATTATGTTGTATATGTAATAACTCAGATTCAATATTTTCGAGTATTTATCAATAATTTAGGGGCTGTGGGCCTTTACGGAAACAAAGTTTTAATGACTGAGGGAAATGGCTGTCACGGCTTGTAAACAGATTGTGTGCTTATGGAATATCGTCTCAGTTATGCGACTGGACAGTTATTTCCTGTCACACAGGCTACAGTTCGGAATAACTGACAGAAAGTCATCGAGTAAAAAGGAAATGATCTCCGCCGTTCTCCAAGGTAGTCCCTTAGGTTCTTTGCTGTTCCTCATCTAAATAAACGATTTAGGAGACGATCTGAGCAGCAGTCTTAGGTTGTTTGCAGATGACGCTGTCGTCTACTGCTTGGTAAACAAATTGTAAAACAACCTACAAAATACATCTGTATGGTACGAAAATTGGCGATTGATCCTCAATAATGAAAAGTGTGAGGTGATCAACACGAGTTCTAAAAGAAATCCGTCAAACTTCGGTTACACGAAGAATCAATGAAATCTGAAGACTGTAAATTAAACCAAATAATTTGGTAATACAATTACAAACAACTCAAAATGGAAAGAACGCATAGAAAACGCTGTGGGGAGGGCGAATCGAACACTGCGTTTTGTCGGCATAACAGAACACGCAACAGATCTACTAAAGAGACTGCCTACACTACGCTTGTGCGTCCTCTTTTGAAGTACTGCTGCGAGGTATGGGATCCTAACCAGATGGGGTTAACGAAGCACATCGAGGAAGTTCAAAGAAATGCAGCACGTTTTGTATTATCGAGGAATAGGGATGAAGTTGTCACGTACATGATACAGGATTTAGGGTGGCCATCATTAAAACAAAGGAATTTCTCGTTGCTGCGTGATTTTCTCACGAAATTGCAATCATCAGCTTTCTCCTCGGAGTGTGAAAATATTTTGTTGATACCAGCCTACATAGCGAGAAACGACCATAATAGTAAAATAAGGGGAAATCAGAACTCTCACGGAAAAATGCAGGTGTACGTGTTTTCCGCGCTCTGTTCGAGATTGGAATAATAGAAAATTATTGTGAAGGTGGTTTGATGAGCCCTCTGGCAGGCACTTAAATGTGATCTGCGGATTATCCATGTAGATGTAGACGTAGATATCAACTGAACGTCATTACTCTAGTAGCACCTATTTATTATAATTTCGCCGTAATTGTGGTAACTATGATTGGAGTAATAGCAGTGTTCGGGTCAAATAACCTTGTTTACCTAAATGTTATCCATTTTATATGTCATCTATCCTGTGGTGTTAACTATAATCTGAGTAATGGCAGTCACCATGTCAGCTAACCATCAATATCCCGACAGTATCCTTATGCAGTTTGGGTAATGGTAGTCACTACGAAAGTGGGGTTACGACAATCAGTTGGCCACCATTGCCCCACCAAATACTATCCTGGGGATATGATGATCACCCTACTTTCGATCGCATTGTTTTTTTAAGAGTTTTAAGCACATTATCCTTTTCAATTATTGAACAAAAGCGTGCATTTGGGGTAATAAATAAACATTTGTTTAAAATTTGTAAACAATTTATTACAAACTGAGACGAAGGTAACTATACAGTGGAAGATCTGGAAGTAAAACTTGTTGTTCTTAAGGTTTATCAATTAGAAGGCCGCTGAAGGGCGATAGAAATACACCGTTTGTTGCAATATACTTGGGACAACAGTACATTTTCAGGCGGACAAACTTTCGAAATTACAGTAGTTACAATTTTCAACAACAGATGGCGCTGCAAGTGATGTGAAAGATATAGAAGACAACGCAGTCTGTGGGTGCGCCATTCTGTACGTCGTCTTTCTGCTGTAAGCGTGTGCTGTTCAGAACGTGCAAGTGTGCTGTGGACAACATGGTTTATTCCTTAGAACAGAGGATTTTTCTGGTGTTGGAATTCCACCGCCTAGAACACAGTGTTGTTTGCAACAAAACGAAGTTTTCAACGGAGGTTTAATGTAACCAAAGGACCGAAAAGCGATACAATAAAGGATCTGTTTGAAAAATTTCAACGGACTGGGAACGTGACGGATGAACGTGCTGGAAAGGTAGGGCGACCGCGTACGGCAACCTCAGAGGGCAACGTGCAGCTAGTGCAGCAGGTGATCCAACAGCGGCCTCGGGTTTCCGTTCGCCGTGTTGCAGCTGCGGTCCAAAAAACGCCAACGTCCACGAATCGTCTCATGCGCCAGAGTTTACACCTCTATCCATACCAAATTCAAACGCGGCAACCCCTCAGCGCCGCTACCATTGCTGCACGAGAGACATTCGCTAACGATATAGTGCACAGGATTGATGACGGCGATATGCATGTAGGCAGCATTTGGTTTACTGACGAAGCTTATGTTTACCTGGACCGCTTCGTCAATAAACAGAACTGGCGCATATGGGGAACTGAAAAGCCCCATGTTGCAGTCCCATCGTCCCTGCATCCTCAAAAAGTACTGGTCTGGGCCGCCATTTCTTCCAAAGGAATCATTGGCCCATTTTCCAGATCCGAAACGATTACTGCATCACGCTATCTGGACATTCTTCGTGAATTTGTGGCGGTACAAACTGCCTTAGATGACACTGCGAACACCTCATGGTTTATGCAAGATGGTGCCCGGCCA
Organism: Schistocerca gregaria; assembly: GCF_023897955.1. Taxonomy (NCBI): domain Eukaryota; kingdom Metazoa; phylum Arthropoda; class Insecta; order Orthoptera; family Acrididae; genus Schistocerca; species Schistocerca gregaria. The sequence goes on from NC_064927.1 coordinate 428,931,525, forward strand.
TATCGCACGGCCGACGTCTTCAATTTCCTGAATGAATATTTCGATGACCGTGTGATTGCTTTGGGCTATCCGAAACATACAGGAGGCGGCGTGGATTGGCCTCCCTATTCGCCAGACATGAACCCCTGTGACATCGTTCTATGGGGACACTTGAAAGACCAGGTGTACCGCCAGAATCCAGAAACAATTGAACAGCTGAAGCAGTGCATCTCATCTGCATGTGAAGCCATTCCACCAGACACGTTTTCAAAGGTTTCGGGTAATTTCATTCAGTACTACGCCATATTATTGCTACTCATGGTGGATATGTGGAAAATATCGTACTATAGAGTTTCCCAGACCGCAGCGCCATCTATTGTTGACAATTGTAACTACTGTAATTTCGAAAGTTTGTCTGCCTGAAAATGTACTGTTGTCCCAAGCATATTGCAACAAACAGTGTATTTCTATCGCTGCTCGTTTAGTTTGTATTGCCGTTTCAAATATACCGGTCATTTTTGAAAAACCCTGTATATTATTCAGTAGAATCTTGACCATTATTTTTTTTCTTCAGTAGTTTGGGACCATTCCATTACAATGATAGCTCTGAGAAGAGGATATTTCGTCCATCCAGAAGTGAAGTTGAATAAATTATTAGACGAGGAACAAAAGAAAAGTTATGGTTTAACGTCTCGTCGATATCGACATCATTACAGACGGAGCACAAGCTCGGATTATACCAAGGATGGGGAAAGAAATCGGTCATGCCCTTTCAAAGGAAGCATCTCAGCATTTGTCTGAGGCGGCTTAGGGAACTCACGAATAACCTACATCTGGACGGGCGGGCACTGGTTCCTCCCGAATGCGATTCCAGTGTGCGAACCACTGCGCCACCTCGCTCGGTGCTATTACAATAACATTAATGGAGTTCTGTAGGGGAAATAAATCAATAAATACGACTTTCATATGTTATTTAGATATATTATAAAGTTTTCCACAGAGCTGGATATATGAATATGCTTAATATGATCATAGTTCTATGCGTACACGTGGCATGTTGGTTTCATACATACCACTGTCTACTGACATACAACAGATCTCAAAATGCTGACTACTATTTTCACCCAACAGTTGTGCATTGCGAGGTGCAGTGTGCACCAAATTCTTCCACACCCTCAAATTGAAATTATTAACACACATCTGTCATCCGATGCATCCGTTCACAGCGTGATTGACTGTATAGCTTGCATACATTAAATTCTTAAATGTGTTTCTTACTGCTCAATACAATCTGTGTTATTATACAGGCTGATTCGGTGATGATGTTACATACAGTCCGGGATTGTGGAGAATGGTAACTGTATCAATCTGACGAAAGGGAACCTGGTCAGGAAATTCCTGAGTCGAAAGGTGTAAGCGACAATCGTTATGTTACCTCTGACAGTGAGCGTTTCCCGTTGTAATCCAGTTTCTTTCCAAGTTTTGAGAAGAGGTATTATGCATCAGAACAGTAAATGCGCGGTAGCGATGGCCTTTAAAGCGCATACTTTGTGAGTTACGAGCACTTGTCGATCCTTGTGGAACACATCTCTTCTACACAACATGTTCTCATAGCTCTTAAGATATGCATTTAGAGCCCGTGGTCACGAAAGTGTCTTTTTTCTTTTCGTCCATACTACCACCTCCGGAAATACGGTAATCATCGTTCTACTGACAGAGGTATCAGAACGACGTCCTGTTATAACTTTAGATTCGGACGTTTACGGATTAGAATCCCTTGTCTCTAAATTTCTGGATTTAATCTTCTCCATTATCCCTAAAAATTTGTAAAATGGTCTCGGAATCACACAGTGTATTTTCACTGTTCATGGCAAGTCACAGATGCAGGTAGTTCAAAAATGGCTCTAAGCACTATGGGACGTAACATCTGAGGTCATCAGTCCTCTAGACATAGCCGGCCGCTGTGGACGAGCGGTTCTAGGCGCTTCAGTCCCTAACCACGCGACTGCTACGGTCGCGGGTTCGAATCCTGCCTCGGGCATGGATGTGTGTGACGTCCTTAGGTTAGTTAAGTTTAAGTAGATCTAAGTTCTAGGGTACTGATGACCTCAGATGTTAAATCCCGTAGTGCTCAGTGTCATTTCAAACCCTAGACTTAGAACTACTTAAACCTAACTATCCTGAGGACATCACACACAACCATGCCCGAGACAGGATTCGAACCTGCGACCGTAACAGCTGCGTAGTTCCGGACTGAAGTTCCCAGAACCGCTCGACCACAACAGCCGGCTGCAGGTAGTACGGTCATCTAATACCACTCAGTGAGTTCGAGTGTTTCAAGTGAAAATAGCTGCAGGTTGTTGTATCCTGTCTAGTTGTCAATGATGGGGAGTCTAGGAAAACTGCTTCTCCGATCGCTAGACAAGAATTCAAGCAAACAGCATTAATGAATTTCATTACAGAAAATAAATGACAAAACTTTGAGAAGTACATATCTGTGTCCCAGTCAAAGGGTGACATGCAGTATAATCAGTGTCCTTCAGTATAACGATGCCAGTACAAGTCAGGTAAAACAGTTGATGCCTCTATCCAGGTCGCTGGTCTCGACACTTCTGTGGAACTCGTAGAACTGGGCCGCAGCCCGGTAGCACGTCGCTTATGTCCTCCTGGGGTAGAGGGCGCAGCCATTGCGTTGTCTTGCTGGAGAGGGGTCGGTCTGCGTCCAATTGGCTGACGTCTTCTCACAGCCCTCTCTGCTCTAACATTCCCACCTGGCGTGCTCTCGTTTGACTTTACGCCGGAAAACAGGTAGCATAGAATTGTTATAGCAATGGACTCCTCGTTGACTGCCAGTTTCACGTCACTACTGTTATTTTTCCGAAACCAACACTGGATCCAAAAAGGTTTCCCGATACCATCCTGGGAAGGACGCCTTTGCCGTTGCTGACATGCAAACTGTGTGTTGCTGTATGTTGTATCAAAGGTATTACTTTCACCACTGAGGATTCAGACTTTGGTTTTGTTAGATGATACTAATTGATTTCAGATGTAACAATAACAAGAATAGCCGGCCGAGGTGGCAGAGCGGTTCTAGGCGCTACAGTCTGGAACCGTGCGACTGCTACGGTCGCAGGTTCGAATCCTGCCTCGGGCATGATTGTGTGTGATGTCCTTAGGTTAGTTAGGTTTAAGTGGTTCTAAGTTCTAGGGGGCTGATGACCTCAGAATTTAAGTCCCATAGTGCTCAGAGCCATTTGAATCATTTTTTGAATAACCAGAATATCGAGTTCAACATGTCTACATCTATATCTACATCTACATCTACATCTACATCTACATGACTACTCTGCAATTCACATTATGTGCTTGGAAGAGGGTTCATCGTACCACAATCACGCTCTCTCTCTATCATTCTACTCCCGAACAGCGCGCGGGAAAAATGAAGACCTAAACCTTTCTGTTCGAGCTCTGATTTCTCTTATTTTATTTTGATGATCATTCCTACCCATGTAGGTTGGGCTCAAAAAATATTTTCGCATTCGGAAGAGAAAGTTGGTGACAGAAATTTTCGTAAATAGATTTCGTCGCGACGAAAAACGTGTTTGCTTTAATGACTTCCATCCCAACTCGCGTATCATATTTGGCATACTCTCTCCCCTATTACGTGATAATACAAAACGAGCTGCCCTCTTCTGCACCCTTTCGATGTCCTCCGTCAATCCCATCTCGTAAGCATCCCACAAGGCACAAGAATATTCTAACAGAGGACGAACGAATGCAGTGTAAGCTATCTCTTTAGTGGACTTGTAGCATCGTCTAAGTGTCCTGCCAATGAAACGCAACCTTTGGCTCTCCTTCCCCACAGTATTATCTATGTGGTCTTTCCAACTGAGTTTGTTCGTAATTTTAACACCCAGGTACATAGTTGAAATGACAGCCTTGAGAATTGTACTATTTATAGAGTAATCGAATTCCAACCAATTTTTTGGGAACTCATGTGGATCACCTCACACTTCGTTATTTAGCGTCAACTGCCACCTGCCACACCATACAGCAATCTTTTCTAAATCGTTTTGCAACTGATACTGGTCTTCGGATGACCTTACTAGACGGTAAATTACAGCATCATCTGCGAACAACCTAAGAGAACTGCTCAGATTGTCACCCAGGTCATTTATATAGATCAGGAACAGCAGAGGTCCTACGACGCTTCCCTGGGGAACACCTGATATCACTTCAGTTTTACTCGATGATTTGCCGTCTATTACTACGAACAGCGACCTTCCTGACAGGAAATCACGAATCCAGTCCACAGCTGAGACGATACCCCATAGGCCCGCAGCTTTATTAGAAGTCGCTTATGAGGAACGGTGTCAAAAGCTTTCCGGAGATCTAGAAATACGGAATCAACTTGAGATCCCATGTCGATAGCGGCCATTACTTCGTGCGAATAAAGAGCTAGCTGCGTTGCACAAGAACGATGTTTTCTGAAACCATGCTGATTACGTATGCATACACATATTCCAACAGTGTCCTTACGCAGTCAGTGACCTATTTTATTCTTGTAGTTCTCAGTGATGATTATCTGGAGTAATGTGTCCATGACAGTGAAATCGTAAATAACCACTTTCTCCTGCTGATGGGCCGCGCGGAATTAGCCGAGCGGTCTGGGCGCTACAGTCGTGGACTGTGCGGCTGGTCTCGGCGGAGGTTCGAGTCCTCCCGCAGGCATAGGTGTTTGTGTTTGTCCTTAAGATAATTTAGGTTAAGTAGTGTGTAAGCTTAGGGACTGATGACCTTAGCAGTTAAGTCCCGTAAGATTTCACATACATTTGAACAATTTTCCTCCTTCTGATGGGACAGCTGGGATGTCTCATGGGGATTCTACATTCGCCAAACACCAATTTAATAGTCTCGAGGCGTAGGCTAGAAACGATGTCAGCTCACAATTGTTTATGTGCCCACAAGGCATTCTGAACAAAACTCTTCAGTGATGGAGCAGCTACTGAGAGCCAGTCAGAGACGCTATCCCCTCGCCGCCTCTGTGCGGTGAGTTGCAATGTTTACCAGACAGTTTTCTTCAAGCCGATTGCAAATTCTTGTGACCTGGTGATTGGACCAGAGGACCCAATGTATTTCATGTTAACACAACGCACACCATTATGGAGCGACCACCATCTTACACAGTGCCTTGGCTATACCTTCCATACATGACTTCATGGGGTATGCGCCACACCTCAATTCTACCGGCAGTTCTTACCAACTGAAATCGGCACTCATCTGACCTGGCTCCTCTTCACGGTTTTCCAGTTGCTTACGGTCCAACCGATGTGGTCAAGAACCCAGAAGAGGCGCTGCAAACGATTTCGTGCTGTCAGGAAAGGCACTCGAATGGGTCGTCAGCTACTGTGGCACATTAATGCCAAATTTCGTTGCATTGTTAATGAATACGTTCGTCGTTCGTGCCACTCTGATTTCAAGCACTATTGCTTGTCTGTTAGCACTAACATCTCAACATAAATACAGCTGCTCACGGTGGCAAAGTAAAGGCCGTCGGCCACTGCGCTGTCCGTGGTGGGAGGTAATGCCTGAAGTTTGGTATTCCCGGTACACTCTTGATTGTGGATCTTGGAATATTGAATTTCTTAACGATTTCCCAAATGAAATGTCCGATGTTTCCAGCTCCAGCTACTATTACATTTTCAGAGTCTGTTAATTCGCGTCGTGCAGCCATAATCACGAGGGAAACCTTTGAATATGAATCAACTGAGTACAGATTACTGCTCCGTCAGGGCACTGTTCTTGTATACCTTTTGTAGGCGATACTTCCGCCATCTGTATTTGTGCATATCGCTGTCCCATGACTTTTATCACCTCACTGTATAGTAATGAGACATGAACTGTGGGAAAACATGAAAAGAAGTAAATCAACCATTTGAGATGCGGTACTACAGAAGGATTTTGATAATTGGATAGACTGATAAGGTGAGGAATGAGCAGGTTCTTCGTAGAATCTGTGAGGAAAGCAAAAAATCAATAAATGGAAACCACTGCCAAGAAAGTGGCAGAATAATAGGAAGACCGGCCGTCAAGTGGTTCTTGGCGCTTCAGTCGAGAACCAAGCGGCTGCTACGGTCGCAGGTTCGAATCCTGCCTCGGACATGGATGTGTGTGGTGTGCAGATGTTAAGCTGTAGAGGGCAAAAATTGCACAGGAAGATAGAGGCTGCAAAAGGGAACTCTAAATCGTTATCCGCCAGGAAAAGCATGTGCTGTCACTCGGTAAATTATTTAAACATTGAGACACACAGTTGTCTCACAGCGAAATAAATGTGAGTGGATAAATGGAGTAGCAAGTGCCTTTAATGTGAGGGTGCAAAATGAATTGTTAAAATAACATTAAATGCTCCTTGTGGACATTGCTTGTTTTTTTACAATTGATTAAAGTGAGAAGCCTGCAGTTTCACCTTCCCGAATCTGGAAAGTTGTGAAATTCTTAAGGAAATAGGTGTGAGGAGACTCAAACCCAAAAATTTCGATCGCTGGAGCTCCAAGATGAGAGCTTTCCTTGAAAGGGAGAGGAGAAGTGAAGATGAATTACTAACTGCTTCCTTTTCGGTGTGTGTTATAAACACACACATCACCACCATCGCAAAACCTGAAAATCATTAAAAACACGAAAAATAAACATGATGAATATTGAACACATACTACTTCTAGTGCAACTTCACTATCAATCCATCTTGAACTACACTAGGACAAATGAGCTAGATCCACCACACTGGACTGGGGGGAAGGGGGAGAAGGGGAGGGTTATTATTGATGATGCTCATGATATTGACACGGACAGGCCCAAAACTGCCCTCAGAGAACACTTTATCTACTATTTTCTAGTGCACAAATGTATGAACCAGTATTCCCAGACTTTTCCAGCTGCAAAATCATTTAGCACAATATAAGGTCGCATACGAAGTTTTCCCTTACAAAAGAACAATTTCTGTTCACAAAACTGTTTTATAATGTTTTTCTTGCGCGAGACATTGCTCTACTTTTCCACATGCGATATCTTGAAAATCAAGGACCCTGGTCAACAGACAGATTCCATACGCCTAGCTTTCTGCAGCTCCATGGTACTGTAGGTGCAGATTAATGTGGCTGGTAGATGTGCAACTGGCAGCACACGTGTGTTTAGAGCAGTAGCGGTGGGGTGGGGGGTGGGGGGTTGTGGATGGGCTCTTTAGGGGAAATGCTGAGCACTGGAGGGGAAGTGCTGTTCTAAAAAGAAGGCTATTCTCATATTTTTTTCTAAATATTGAGTTGAGCCCCTAGACGCCCACACTTGCATGGTGACCATTCAAAAAGATCTACTGTCATCTCTGGTTAGTATCAAAAGAATTCCGCTAAAAGAGCAACTAAAGCAGCGATTTATTTTCTCTTCTCTGAAAGTTACATTTGTAACTTTCAGAGAAGCATCATGAGTGGCGTATTTTGGCTAAAACCTACATTTCTCGGTTGCCACGTTAAAATTTACTTGTTTAGGAGAAACACAACAGAGTTTGCACAATGTCACCCCACTAACATTTAGTGCACACACAGTTCCGAGAGAATTCTGAAACAGCATTTGTTTGGTTTAATAACTGGAAAACTGAGGAAAAGTAAGGTCAACAGCTTATGAAAAAGGAAATCCTCCATACAAAAATTAACTGCAATTCTTTTACTTACATTGTTCCAAAACCCACAGCATTTCCATTTCGTCAGTTGTTCATGGGCCTTAAAAATTACATTATTTCATTGAAAAAGTCTGTAGTTAGTGGAATAACACGGTAGATGACGAAATTTTGCTTACTAACCATTTGGAAAAAACACTCTCCTCTTTTCATGCTAGCATTTGCCAGAATCTTATTTCGATATCAAAAACCTTTTATGAAATGTGAGGAATGTTGTGGAGATTTCATTCTGGGTTTATCGCTGACGCGCGCGCTCACAAATGAATGTGCTACATCAGCTCAATTTTCTCGTTACTGTTAACAGATAGAGAAATCCACCCACGTCAAAATAAAAATTCGTTATGGTAGCTAAACTTCGTAAACCTCTGCGTGTTCTGTAATACTCATTCAACGCAAAATCATAGCAACCCTTATTTTTCATTCCAAACTTTTTCGAGTTTTGCGCAGTGTATTACTGAAGTGCTAATATCACAGTAACAACGACCAGTAAGGAACCGATGGACACATCGTCATGAATCTGACGCATAAGGCTCTATGTAACGCAAAAATAATTTTTTTACCGAGTATTTTCTGTAAAATCGTTTGAGAAAAACTGCACGACGACCGCCTTCATTTTGTCATGGCAGTATTTCGGCGACCGAGCGAAAGGGCAAACGTCGCTTGCCTCCCCTTCCAGATAAACAAACGGACTCCCCCAGAGCATCAGATGAAAACTGGTCACAGCACATCGACCAACTACACTGGACAAACCCTAGGCTTTTCACATATGTCCGAGAATACGGAATGGATTATCAAATACGCGACATTTTGAGTGACATTACTCAGTAGGTTGTAGTGGATGCTGAGTGTTCTTCAGAAACTCGGGTTACTTCAGGAGTGTTGAGGAAAGTGTGAAGGACTGATCGTATACGTAAACGAGTGGGAGGGTACATATATGAGGCTGCTTACTCCTGTTGTGTAGGTTGTAATGGTACTTGAATTACGTAACCATTACGGCACCTCACCTGAGCCTCTCGATACCAATAATATTCTACTGTGTTCTGTTAACTACTTAACATATTTCTGAGACAACATTCAGATTTGATTTAATTTGTGATACATCGATATGTTTCTATTGCAGTGGTAGTATTCTAATGTGTTTTCTCTCTTTTGTCACTATGATCTTTGACGTACTTGTAGCTCTGATTTTTGAGCGCGTAAGCGATTATTAGTTAGTTGTTAGAGAGTCGGACCTTGAAAAAGTCAAGTCTTGGACGTCATGTTGGAAAGACGCATATTTCAAGTAAGTTTTGTATTGTGAAGTGATGGTTTGTGTGTTACGTGCTATCGCAACAAAAGCAATAAAAAAGAAGTGTAACTTAAATTCGGAGTGCTAATTATATTTTTTACACTAACTTCGAAAGGTTTAATGTTCAAGAATGGTTTGTGAAGTGCATCTACAAAACTTTTTGAATATAGCAGAATAAAACCTAGGCCTCTTTGCATCCGAGCTTGGAATCATTACCACCTAGATATTCGACAGTTGAGCCATGATTTTACAACGAGACCAGCGTGGAAAACAAGAAAAGATGAGTGTCTAATTTATTCATTATTACATGAAATGACTTTATTAACTGTGCTTTCATGACACCTGCCACATAATAACTTTGCTGTTGCCCGAAAATGCAGTATTTAGCAGCGTGAGAAAGACCACAATCATTATTAAATTTTGACCTTTGTTGTGGTGAGGTTGTTAGAAAGTGAATGTCTCGTCGTTGAAGGAATTCGGAGAAATTCAGGATAAGTTGGGATGAAAGATAACTTGTTTGAAATGTGAATAAATCTATGTTAATTTGGACGATCGGAGAGATATTTCTGTGATACTAGAATACAGTATTATTGATATACTGTCACGGCTATTAAATATCTAGGAATGGGAGGAGAAGATAAGGTCAATCGTAGTGATGGTGTACGGCTGACTACCCTTGGTTCTCCGGAAGTGTGGGATCACGCCTAACATAAACCGTGTTCACCAATTCCCGTTACAAACTTCTAGAACTTGTAGAGGGGAGTGAGTACATAATACTTTGAATAGGAACCCATGCCCAGAAACTCCTTCTAACGACGCTACGGAGAGTCAAAGTTATAGGCGCTGGCGCCTGTAAATGTAAGTATACACATGGTGATTCAATGATGATGTTCACACTTTCGAGGATGATAGAGACGGATAAATGTATCAGTTTGAGGCAAGAGTCCCTGGATAAACCTGATAAACTTTTGTTTCGGAATTTTTTCGAAATTACGTCTGCACATCACATTAGTGAGGTGACATTGTGTAACCTCTGTTGTGTTTTGGTAAAAGAAGAAAATTGTAACGCAGCATAAATGGAAATGTAGGTTTTACTCAAAATTCGATAATCACGACACTTCCCTAAAAATGGTTAAAAAGCCTGGATAAAATAAATCCCTGCTTTTGCTTCGTGTTCGGCAGCATTCTTTCTAGATACTAACCAACGCCGAGGTGACAGCAAATCTTTCTGAATGGTCAAAACGTAAGTGTAGGCTTGGAGGGGCTACACTTCATATTTACAAAAGGAGTGAGTGTAGGCATTAGTTTAGAACAGAGCTTCCCCTCCATCGCTCGGCGTATCACACCCCTACCTCTCTAACCACACATTCCCTGCCGATTGTGCGTCTGCCAGCTACATAGCTCACTCTACACTCGAGGTGCTTCATCTGTTACGTTAAATAACGTAGGTATTGCATTCCACACAAATTTCCTGCGTTCCAGATTCACTGGTTTGACTGGACGTTTAGTGCAAAACTTCGCATTCTTGAGCAGATATATTGCGTCTTGCTGCAAAATATCTGTTCTTCTTCTGTTTATTAGCCTTTCTTGGTTATTAAAGTAAAACGACATTCGTAAGTAAATAGCCATAGGTAACACGATCGCTATAAATAAACTACCCTTTAATGCGGTCTCACAGCTCCTGGGGTCCTTAGGACATTAAATAAAGACAAATGTGGCGCCATCTTTTGGTTATTTTCGATTTTTATGGTATTATATACGATCTCCAGTGAAAAACTGTGTCTAGACTATACTGCTCGTACCCATCAGCTATTGTATTCAGAAGTGTCTTGGAGCGCTACTGTCGCAAAGTATAAGAAATAAGAACAGAAGTGTCGCAGTCGGGTATGTTATATTGTGGTGGGGATCTTATAAAAAAAGCAACATAAAGAACGCCTCGTCATCCCTTTTTCGAATACCGCCGGAGTGTTTTGGACCCCCACCAAATAATATTACAAGAATACATCGACGGAATTCATTGCCTTCGTGCTAGATTCGTTGCCTGTATGTCTGATCAGTGCGAGAATGTTACCGAAATGTTCCCTGAGCGAAGACGGAGGTACCTGGAGGGATGGAAACCTTTCGCGAAACACTTGTAGGCGAACTGTTATTTCGCTGGCCTATCGATAGTTCTCTCTCTGGCGAGTATAGAGCGCAAGAGCCGATTAGTTGTAGTTACTGTGTGATGCGGACATAGAGCAGAGTTGATGCTGTGGCTGCACAATCAAGTTCTCAAGATATTGTGATGTAATTAAAAATATCTGTAACACAAGTTGTACATACCAAATCAGTGTTCATGCCTTAATATTAATGTTTATCTAAAGGGTGACAATTTTCGATGACGTGTGTCGTGTCGGAAGATCAACAATCAAAAGCTTCGGGACGGTTACGGCCAGATAGCGTGGACTGTACTGCATCTAATTACATGTTTCAAGTGAGAGGAACATGTGTGATGTTACGAGCGTAGATACCTTCTCGTTTCGAATAACACACACCAACTTTTTTAAACATTCGCTTCACGCATGCTCGTGTAATGAACGGAGACTAGTGGTTTTGTTTTAGTACTGTGGTTTTCGTCGACATGCAAAGCACTTTTTGAACAGTGAATTTCATGTGTGTTCTGTGTTGCATGCATCCGAATTGGATAGTATTACTTCAACAATAACCTCAGTACGTCACAACGATTTACGAGATTCGAATTTAAATAATGACTACAATTGTAGAATAGCGTTATTGTGAACAGTGCAGCCAAACCTTTATATGTTTTTAACAGAATATATTCAATTCCGCCAGACTAAGTTGGCATTGTTTGTGTGAGTGGCTACGTAAGCTGCTAGGTAATAATTATTACAGGACTCTGGGGAGCAGGTAGGGCAAGGATAGAAGAGTAACAGCCACGGAAAACCAAGTTTAGGCATGCAGTCGTTAAATATCCAATACATGTTTCTTTGTTTGGGGAGTACCTGCGTAGAACACGTACAGGGAGTCCAGAAAAGCACTCCCTGATTTCAAAATTAAATATCTCGAAAACAAAGACTGATGGAGGAATGCAGTAAACGGTATGTTTATTGTGAAAGCTGTAAGAAGTTAATGCAGCAGTTTGAAATAATAGTTACAAAAGCTGCTAACAGATGGCGCTGTAATCGCCATACGTAATGCCTAGCATAAACAGCGATCCGAAGCCCAGAGCGATCGGTTCCAGTATTGAAATGTGAAAGGAGCTTAGCGTACCGAAGGGTGAAATTGAAACCATGTACTCCATTGAACAACGCGTTTTTCTGGTGCTAGAGTACCACAGGTTAGAAGAGAGTCCTACGGCAACAAGGCGAAGTTTTCAAGCACGATTTAATGTTCCAAAAGCACCCGATGCGAAAATCATTCGTACGTTCTCCGCAAAATTTCAACGAACAGGCAGCGTAACTAATGATCTAGTAGGGCATGTTGGCCGCAAGCAAACCGTAGTTACGCCTGAAAAAATCGCCACAGTTTCTGGAATTATTCAGCGAAATCCAATGTCATCCGTCCGTAGAATTGCATCTAAGACTGGTTTGAAGCGTTCCAGCACGCAGAAAATACTGAGAAAGAGCCTACACATGTTTCAATTCAAAATTCAAATGCAACAGGCCATACCCGTACGAGCTGTGCAACAAAGGGTTGCCTTAGCTAATCAGAGGCTCACAATGATTGATAGTGAAGGATTTGATGTTGGCTGCATCTGGTTTACAGATGAAGCACACTTCCACCTGAATGGATACGTGAATAAGCAGAACTGGCGATTTTGGGGTTCCGAAAAGCCATATTGGTGTGAAGCTACAGTATGCAGCAGAGGCATTATTGGCCCTTTTTTCATTCGAGAAACGGTCATTGGTGCACGTTACGTTGCAATTTTGGAACAATTTGTCGCCACACAGCAAGCGTTAGAGGATCGACCAGGTACTGAATGGTTTATGCAAGATGGAGCCCGACCACATCGGACCGAACAAGTGTTTCGCTTTCTTGAGGAATACTTCGGGAATCGATTCATTGCTTTGGAATACCCCGAATTTACTGCTGCAGGCATGGATTGGCCTCCATATTCGCCGGATTTGACTCCCTGCGACTTTTTTTGTGGGGCACAGTGAAAGACATGGTCTATCCGAAGCATCCCGTCACGCTGGACGAGCTTGAATCGGCGATCTCTGTGGCATGTGATTCCATTTCGGTTGAGACAATACGAAATGTGATAGCGGATTTCATTCTTAGTTTGCGCCGCCTCTGTAGTGCCAATGGTGAACATTTTGAAAACATTGTGATGTGATTGTTTGCAGAGATTGTTTTCATACGATTATTTCACTTATGTATGCTGATATGAGCTGTAAAGCGTACAGCGCCATCAGTTAGCAGCTTTTGTAACTATTATTTCAAACTGCTGTATAAACTTCTTACAGCTTTCACAGTAAACAAACCGTTTACTGCATTCCTCTATCGATCTTTGTTTTCTAGATATTTAATTTTGAAATCAGGGAGTCCTTTTCCGGACACCCTGTATTTACTACATTTCCCTCGAGTGTGTTACACATCATTGAGGAACTCTGGAGCTCGTACAAGGACCATAAACACAGAATAACGAAAGTTAGAGCTGCTTTAGATGAAGAGAGGCAATAATTTGTTTCTCATTCCTTTTGCGAGTGGAAAAGGAAAGGGTGTATGAGTGGTAGTGGTAGAAAGTACTCACTATTATGCAATATTTAATCGTTTCCGCAATTTGTATGTTTGTGTATAATCCAGAACCTCTGAACAGTAATCGTCCATCATTTTCTTCAAGTCAAAATGTTGCTGAATTACAGAATAGGATCATGGCAGGAATATATACATTTCTAGATGAAGATACTAATCAGTTTTTCTTGTATGTGTTTCAAGATGCGGACTGCGAAAAGGAATTAATGCAGACTGAGGATGTAAGAACGTGGACTCAGAAGTGCATTCCCGGTACGTCATTCATGAATGGCTGCGACCGGTGCTACTGCTCAGAGGATGGTGTATCAGCAGTATGCCAGTTCCTGCCGTGCAACGACGTCGCAGGTGAGTTTCTGTGTGCCAGAGCAGAAGTTAACGGTGCTGTGTCGTGTGAACGATACTTCATCATCAACATTACCGTCGGGCCTCTTGACAACTATGGCTCCGCTGAGGGATCCCCTAGGCTTTTCTGTGAAGTACCGTCTCACTTCACGCTTACCATGGCGCCCAGGAACGTGCTCTAATGTCACCTACTCAGCTTACATGGAGTCATTGTCTCTGACTCTTCCTGTCTCTCGGTAACCCATCAGAAAGAATATTTCAGGAACATCTACCTTTTATGCACGAGGCTTTCGTCTCACGCACGTCCATATTATTTTCGTTGCCAGTCTTGCCTCTCACCCATTTGTATAATTTCTGGTATCTCTCATGGTAAATAACTGCATATTTCCAGTCTTCACTGAACAGTCATCAGTTATTGAAAAGCTTACGCATTTAAAAGAAATCTATGTACCTCTTTTATCCATCAAAACTGGAATTCCATGCAGCTTTTGCCTTTTCCAGGCATCTGAGATGTTCAGCTATGAAAAAAATGGTGGTTTACTCCAGGACCTTTTTACTCCATTGTTTATGTAATTTCTTGTCGATTTCTTCCTTACTCCAATTTACTAAAAACGTCGTTGTTCATGTACACTATTTTGTTTTCGATGTTCTTAATACACTTTAGTTTATCGTATTAAAATTGATTTTCAGGTTAGATTCTCAATTACTATCTTCCATTAACTGCAGAATTTATTTTGCATACACACTGAAGAGCCAAAGAAACTGATACACCTGACTGCTATCGTATAGGGACTCCGTGCGCACGCAGAAATGCCACAACAAGATGTGGCATGGACTCGACCAATGTCTGAAGTAGTGCTAGAGGGAACTGACACCATTTATCCTGCAGGACTGTCCAGAAATCCGTAAGAGAACAAGGGGGTGGAGATCTCTTCTGAACACCACGTTGCAAGGCATTCCAGATATGCTCAATAATGTTCACTTCTGGAGAGTCTGCTGGCCACCGGAAGTGTTTAAACCAAGGATAGTATTCCTAGAGCCACACTGTAGCAATTCTGAACGTTTGGTATGTCGCATTGTCCTGCTGGAATTGCCCAAGTCCGTCGGAAAGAACAATTGACATGAAAGGTTACAGGTGATCAGACAGGATTGTTACGTACGTGTCACCTATCAGAGTTGTATCTAGATTTATCAGGGATCGCACATCACACCAAGTGCACACACCCCCACTATTACAGAGCCTCCACCAGCCTTAAGAGTTCCCTGCTGATACGCTGGGGCCACGACTTCATGAGGTTGCCTCCAACCTGTACACGTCCATCCGATAGATAAAATTTGAAACGAGACTCGTCCGACTAGGTAACATGTCTCCAGTCATCAATAGTCCAATGTCGGTGTTGACAGGCCCAGCGAGGTGTAAAGCTTTGTCTCGTGCAGTGATCAAGGGGACCCGAGTGGGCCTTTGGCTCCAAAAGCCCATATCGATGATGTTTCGTTGAATGGATCGCGCACTGACACTTGTCGATGGCCAAGCATTGAAATTTGCAGCAACCTGAGGAAGGGCTGCACCTTCGTCAAGTTTAACGGTTCTCCTCAGTAGTCGTTGATACCGTTCTTGCCGGCTCTTTTTCTGGCTGCAGCGATGTCGGAGATTTGATGTTTCACCAGATTCCTGATATTCACGGAACACTCGTGAAACGGACGTACGGGAAAATCCCCACTTCATCGCTACCTCGGAGATGCTGTGTCCCATCAGTCATGAGCCGACTATAATGCCACGTCCAGTCTCACTTGTATCTTGATAACCTGAGATTGTAGTAGCAGTAACTGATGTAACAACTTTGGCAGAAACTTGTCTTATATAGGCATAGCCATCTGCAGCGGCGTATTCTGCCTGTTTACATATCTCTGTGTTTGAGTAAGCATACCTACACCAGTTTCTTTGGCTTTCCGTAATAGATTAAAATCATGTTAATAAAAGTTATTCATTTTGTTACATTATTGATTTTTGGTTACAAATCTGAAGACCTCTTCTGGTTCTGGTGACACCCGACTTATTGACAACGCAGTTGACGCGAAACACGTAATGCGGCACTTGTCACTATTGGTTTCATATCAGCCGCTAATCGGTATTGACCAGGGTCAACTCCATGACGATAAGGGGTAAGGGGACGTGCTCATTTGTGACACTCCTCATTCGCCACACCCGCCATTTACGCCGTCGTCAGCTCGACCACCATTTTCTATTTTTTGTCAGTCTTTCCATTACTGCTTTCACTCGACACTAATGTCACTGTCTCCTGCAGCGCTCGACAAGCGATTCCTGTCTGCTATCGACCTGTGTGTTGAATACTAATATCTATGTTTCTGGGATCACGGATCCCTTACATCCCTGCCCTAAAAACCTTATTTGTAGCCACAGGTGAAAAAGAATAATGGGAAATAATTATCACACAGCATATAAATGAAGGTGAGGAGCATTAGATTCTGGTTCACATACTGAAAGTTACAACGTATCACAAATAATACTATATTGACTCTGGTATCAAACTGCCCTACAGAAACATCATATAACATCAATCTATCTTAATTAACATAGCATGGTAAATATATTTTCAAACTTTGTCTTATATTCAATTACCAAAAATCTCCACTTTCAAAGGTTTATATGGGCTGTTAATTACATATTTGTTACTGATTACTCCTCTATAACTTGCTACAGCAAATGCAAGAAAAAAACTAATCGAATGCTAGCTACCCCTTTGATATGCCGTCCTTTCACTGGGGTTCCTGCCATCCACACTACTATCACACTGACTTATAACTCACTTGGTCAACACACCCGAAAGTTTAGAAATAAATTCACAACTTCTTCATTTGAGTCATTAACACAAGCGAAATTGAATATGAGAACAAAATATAGCATTTATACCTTGACTTAAGCAATTACTTTACAATTACTCATACCTCTACAGATTGATTCAATAATCTTAAATGCTCCATTATTGCACTAAACATGTCTTACATAACTATTTGCATGGCTATAACTAATGTATTATCCAATGAAAAATTTTGAATTACCATAATTTCATTTGGCCAAATATTTATACTGTCATATGTGAATTGTTATCACAAATGTTCAGATGAGAGGTACAGCTCTTCCTGTTATATTGACATTAATCCAAATCTGATAAATGGATATTTATTATTCATTACACACTGCCAGAATTCTGCTTCTAATGGTCGACCTAAGTATAACCATAATTGACGATGATAGCTAATTGGACACATGACTTACTCATGAGTTACACGTCCTGTTTTATCAGCATCCTTTGATCACCCCATATACCTACAAATACCTATAAACAGATGTTGCTTGAGTGCTAAATGACAACTTCGAACACCGCAAATTCAATACACCTCATTACGCAGAACTCCCTCAATTTAACAGCAACTTCAACAGCAAATATATATATCTTCAGCTTACGTCAACCCTCCATATTCGCTGCAATAGCTACATAAAAATACTACTCCAAGATCCTTGCCCTCTCCATACATCATATTTCATATCATTTATTCAAACAGGTATCTCATCATTTATTTGTTTCTTTATATGCCTTCTTATTTACAAACTAATACAATACTTAGATTCTCTTACAGTTGCTTGACCTTTTCATGCCTCGTAAAAACAACTCTATAAGATTACACAAACTCTTGTTTGATCAGTTAGCTTCCCATCACATTTTATAAACATTGGTTTTCTGATCTGGTTCTCATTTTGTTACTTCTAGCACAATTAACTTTGTAATGTTCTGGCACTAAACTGATTTTTAACTTATTGATCCTCTGACACCACACACTATACGCCAACAGTAACTACTTGTCCTTATTAAAAGTCAACTATAAATTTGTTAAATGGTTCCTGACTGAATTATTTGGCCAACTACCTATCCTAACTACTACACACTAACTTTCTTAACATAAGGATAGAGAAGGTGGTAGAGGAGTGAAACTTGAAATAAGAAATAAAGTCTCACTCAGCTGGGAGCATACCAGTCGCCACTTGACATACCAATGAAAGAGTTACTGGCTCTCTACACCTCCTCTGATTCTATTCCATTATCTGGGTAGATCTTATCCTCATGTGGATATTATCTTTTTCTACTTTCGACATGTTCCTTACCATGAGCTCTTTTTGTTTGCACATATTCCAGTTCAACTGTGTTCAAGTGATCAATTTTTGTGATTCTAGATGGTCCTTTATAAACATGGTTAAATTTATGTATCTCAGAATTTATTTTCTTCGATTTGGGGTGCACTTTTACTAACACCAGGTTCCCCACTCTATAAGTTATTGGCTTAACCAATTTATCATGTATCTCCTGTCTCCTATTTGATTTCTCTTTCATACTTAGTTCCACTAACTCTCATTTCTTCTCCCATGTTATGTCATTTCCTGGTGGATAATCCAATGGCTCACAATACACACTATCAGGTTCTTGGTTAAGTAAGATCACACATAGAGTCATGTGGGAGATGATTCCTGATACATTCAAATGCCCCCAGGTGCTCCTTCCATGAAAGGCCATCGGATTTTCTATTCTGGTTTTGGGGGTACTTCAACAGAGTACGGCTGTTCTAAGATGGAATAGTTAATGATTGAAGGTTTTTCTATTTTTAAAGGCCATAAAGGTTGCGATATACAAACTGATATGTATTTTCTATTAACACACAATGTATTTTGAGATCCGAAAGGCGAAACTTCGTATAATTTTCTGAATAATTAGCTAATGACATTTAGTTTATGAGCAGGTTACTGTGTTAAAGACCTCTTTTCAACTTTTTAGTACTTTTGAACTCACTGGTACCTCTAAATGGTACTATGCCATATTCATAGCGCATTCGTTTGACAATCGCTAACGAAATGTGCATTTTCGGAACTAAAGACTGAGTCATGTGCATGGGAGATGTATGTGAGAGCTGTCAGTTATGTTCAATGTCACAGCTCCTGAGCGCCCATCAAGCATACTGCAGAGCAGTTCCAGCGTGAGAATTGCTTAAGTGGAGTGAGAATGGAAAATATTTTGTGCAATTACAAATTTGCCATTTTCTTAATAAAACGGGTGTGTAAATAATTAAGAAAATCATTTTTTTTGTAATCGCCCGTCGGGCGCCTCCCCAGGTGTTGGATAAGGGAAAGCCCCACATATATTGGTGGCACCGGGAAAATGTAATACCTGGGGTGTACCAAAACTGGCAACGGGTCGGCGTCTGTACTCTAGTGGAGCGGCCTACCAAAGGGGGTCTGTACCCCATGTCGGGGATGGCCTGCAAATTGAATCGCCAATCCGCTATGAAGCAATCGTGGCGATTGTGCTTCTCACCTTTGAGTAATTATGTGTAACATTAATGTTAAATTTTCCGGAATAATAGCCCCACAGTCGGATCTCCGGGTGGGAGCAACTTTGATGTCCCATACACCAAGATATGCTGAGAAGAAGATGCTGATTTTTCAAGTCTGTACAAATACCTGTTGCTCTCTAATAGGTAACGACAGAGTAGAAGAGATCAACTTGAGTATTGTTGGTTTAAGTGAAGTACGCCGGGAAGGGGAAGACTGTCTCCGTTTGCACTCAGGCAACTTGTTCTACTTTTGTGGCTACCCAGAAGGATATCTCAAAGAAGATGGGTTCTTAATTAACAAGAATAGCGATGATGGAGTATCAGTCTTACAGGGAAATCCAGCAGGATAGCTCGAATGGTCCCTAAGGTGTTGAATAGCTATAAAATATAGATTGTCCAGCCACCATGACGAAGAAAATGAATCTTTTGATGAAAGCCTGGATAGCATCAGTAAAAAAGGTAGCGGTTGACACTTCCAGATGATTATTGGCTATTTTAATGCAAACGTTGGCACCAAGAAACGAGACGGTGTGGATCTATGGGATTGATGACCGAAACGACATAGGTGATGGATTAGTCCAGTTAGCTGAGTACACCAATATGTCTATCACGAATACGTTCCTTAACAAGCACCGTGACCGAAAATGGACTTGGAAGAGCCCAAATGTCAGCGTCAAAAATGAGATAGACTTTATTCTGACAAACATTCCGCAGATTGTAAAACACGTATCGGTACTAAATCAGTCAACAGTGATTAACGTCTGGTGAGAGCAAGCGTCGAACTCAATGTGAGAGATGAAAGCAATAAACTTATGAAAGGGAAGAGAAGCGTAATCAACCTCAAAATGGTGGAAGGACATTCGGCCGGCCGCTGTGGCCAAGCGGTTCTAGGCGCTTCAGTCTGGAACCGAGCTGTTGCTATGGTCGAAATTTCGAATCCTGCCTCGGGCACAGACGTGTGTGATGTCCTTCGGTTAGTTGGGTTTAAGTACTTCTAAGTCTAGGGGACTGATGACCTCAGATGTTATAGCCATGCTTATAGCCATTTGAAACATTTGAAGAACATTCGTCGAAATTCCGAGAAGTCTTCCAAAGCAAGTTCCACGTAACTAAAGACCGAGCTTTGGCGGGAATGATTCTTTCAAGTGCACAAGAAGTTGGTGATCTATGCCAAAAGAATAAACAACAAGAAGTTCAGCGCCAAAACTAAAAAATGAAAATACAAACCAATCGTGACATGGTAGCGTATTTCGAATGTGTAAGGCAGTGCGAAGAGAAATGAAGAAGACAAGTTTAAAGTAAGCCAAACCCAAACTCACAATCGGTTGAAAGCAGGTTATCGCACTTGGAAATGAATCACTGAAAAGGAGGACGTTTTGAAGTTTATCAGAGAATTTTATAGTAATCTGTATAGCAAACCAAGCGAACAGTTGAGTGTATCCAAATTAAATGATGTACCTAGTGTTCCAGATATACTCCCATCGGAAGTGTGCTCTAGATAGCATGAAGAAGGGAGCAGTGCCGGGTGATGATGAGCTCAATGTTGACATCCTGAAACTGGCAGGAGAGGTAACAATAAATGTCTTGCCAAATGCATTTATTTCCTGCCTGCACTATGCATCAATCACACTATCGTGGAACAAGGCAAAGATCATGTTGATACACAAGAAAGGAAATATTCACAATATCAAAAACTATTGTTGTATCAGTTTGCTCTCAATTTTGTACAAAATTTTCACAAAGATCCGGTTGAATCAATTTAGTTCCCCCATAGACTCACCCCAACCTATAGAAGAAGCAAAAATAGTTCAAATGGCTCTGAGCACTATGGGACCCAACTTCTCAGGTCATTAGTCCCCTAGAACTTAGAACTAGTTAAACCTAACTAACCTAAGGACATCACCCACATCCATGCCCGTGGCAGGATTCTAACCTGCGACCGTATCGGTCTCGCTGTTCCAGACTGCAGCGCCTAGAACCGCACGGCCACGTCGGCCGGCCCTAGAACAAGCAGTATTCCAAAGCAATTTTAGCACTGTTGACCACATCCTGGCCGTTAGAGAAGAGATAAGCAGAGCAAATGAATAACAACTGCCTCTCTACATTGCCTTTGTTGATTTTGAAAAGGCGTTTGACTCCATTAGCCGTATAGCTGTCCTCATAGCTTTGATTGAGCAAGGAGTGGGAGCAGCGTATACTGAAGTGCTCAGCAGTATCTACGAGACTTTTTCAGCTTATGTTAAAGACGGTGAATCAACTCAAGAATACCTCATCATGAGGGGTGTCAAACAAGGCGATCCCACCTCCCCAGAACTGTTCTCGGCTGTGCTGAAAATGGGTATGTCAGAGCTGAGCTGGGAAGGTAACGAAATTAGAATTAATGGAAGAATGTTTACCAATTTGAGGTTTGCTGATGACATTGCCTTACTGGCCAACGACTTCGCAGAGCTCAAAAACATGGTTACAGATCTTACATCGGAATGTCAGTTGGTTGGCTTGAACAAGAACCTTCCCAAAACAAAAGTAATGTCCAACAAACGGGTTACAGCTGCAGATGTAAAGTCAAGGACTGTGCATTAGAAGAGGCCAGTGAATATATCTACCTTGGTCACATAATAAATATAAAGGGAGATGTAAGGCTGGATATCTATCGGCAAATCAAGCTTGGCATTTGGGAGGAATTAAACAGTGTTCAGACCAAAAATGCCAGTAAATCTGAAGAAAACAGTATTTGAACAACGCATTCTTCGTGTGCTGACGTATGGTTGCGAGACATTAACACTGAACTAATTTACGAAAGGGAAACTTAGGACAGCACAGAGAGACATGGAAAGATCTATGCTTGGTTATACAGGAAAGTATAGGAAAAGGGCAGATGGCATAAGTTCTGTGACGAAGGTTTGAGAGATCTTACAGAGAACAGGCTCCTTGAAATGGATGTAGGCTGGCCACGTTGCGAGAAGAGAAGACAGCAGATGGACGAAGCTAGTAGTGGAGTGGAGTCCAACAGAGCATCGGAGATCTAGAGGCACGCCACCAGTCAGATGGGCCAAAAATATGTAGAAGATCGCTTGTAACACCTGGCAGAGAATTGCCCAAAACCGTTTCACTTGGAGAGGACCGCTGGAAGCCAACCTGAATCCATGACTCGAAGAGACCCAACATCTAATGATTGAATTGGCTGGTGATGATGATGATGATGATGGCGATGATAATGATGATTGTCTGCACTCGTTTGAAACATTAAAAATTTTACACGAATTACTTCAAAATCAGAAGGCTGTGTACTGAAGTGTAAAATTACGCTGTCTCTATTGCTTTTGTAATATAGACTCTTGTGTATGAATAAGTTTTAAGAATTCTGTTGCATGGCGACCAGATTCTAACAAAACGTCGTTGAAAATGTAAATCAAGAAACCAAGGACAACATATATACGATAGTAACTGAGAAGGAACAAATGGTGTAATGGAAGACTCTGCCGCAGTAGAAATTTTAGGACGATCCCTGAATGAAATGGATATTTGTCACTCAAAGTTATTCGGCAGTGGGTACTCAAAAGCACACAACAGTGTAGTAACAGCTCGGCATTATCACGGAAATATTATAACAAAATTTTAATATGTGGATCACGTCCAGTAGAGGATAGGCACCAGGCTGAGGAAGTCGAAGCTAAGCTTGAGAAACAACTTTCTGATGGTAAAACCATGAGAAGTAACTGCCAAACAAAATTATTGATGAATTACAACAATATTATAGGAGGATCATTAGGAGTAGCATTGCTGATTCATTCTGAATGAGTTGTGTAGTATGGACATCTCTTCCATTAGAAACCATTAGATTACCTTTGCCCTCCTTGGCCAAATTCATAGTGCAAGTATCACAACGCCCAGTACTCAAACTCTTGATACAGTCTTAAATATTCTATTCCAGCAGCGGTCCAGGAAGCCATAAGGCACATTTACAGAGACTTGATACATCCTGCTTTGTTGAAGAAGAATCCATATGGATACACTCCGATTCCAAATGAGTCTTTCAGCAATCACTCACTGACTTTCATTACCAAAAATGTTTCTATAGGAGAAAGCACTAACATGGGGGGAGGGGTCTGTGATGCTGTTACTGCTCTCAATGAGGCCAACGTTGGTTGGGCGGAAAGTGCTGCAGTATGAAGAAATCATTCCTGTAATAAACATCATCAAAGTGCTTCAGAAGATGACCAAGTTCTGCGTCGACAAAGTTCTGTATGAAGCAGAAAATGTAAATACATACGTGAAGTAAGTTTAGGCATTTCACACTGTAGAATCTGCTCATAGAAATGTACATTTTCAGTTGAATTTTGTCCTAAATCCAAGGAAGTGCATCAAATAGAATATTCAAATTTTCAGGGCGTTGCTACCTACACATTTTTAGTCTGCCAGACTAAAATAAAATAAAAATATTAAATGTAATTAATATTATTTTGGAGAAGGTACAAAAATATTATACAAAATTTTTGCTGCATGCTGAATACTTATTAATGTATCCTCTTAATTCTCCAATGTCGAACATGTTTGACTTTCCTACACTTTCAGTAATCTCGATACCAAGCATTCTGCTTTTTCATCCTTCAGGTCTTTTACCAATAAATCCTCCCCCCCTCCAAACTTTTACTGATGTACTTCGTGCAATGTGTCACAGAATGTAGCAGGAAGGAAACCTAATCCATCAATTTAGGGAAAGTACCCTCTGAGATGTACTTTGCAGATGCTTGGCAGAGCAAAGATGTGAATGTCCTAAGATCTTTCCATAAACAGAGTCACTTTCTGTCCATTGCTTAAAATTTAGTCCAATGAATTGCAATGTTAGGTTTTTATTGTAAGGAGTGTCAATAATTTTCCTGCTGTAAAAGACAATTTTGTTTAAAATTTCTGTTGCACAGTAATTCCTTGTGATAATTTTAAATATCTTTATATACTTTCAATATAGTTAGTTTATTAGCTGTGCATGAATATTCCAGAAAATGCTCTCTGCTAAAGATATGGTTTGTCGACTGTCAGCTGACCTTTACCATAAAAAATAAAGAAACATATATAAGCAAACTTACTTATTTTAACATGTTTCTTTTTTGTAGGTATGAAGCTGCAACTGGAATCGAGCACTACAACTAGAGTTGAAAGTGAAGTTGGAGGTTTAAGTGGAGGTGTAAGACTAGGGGGAACTGAAGAAGGAATTGGAGGTGGAGCTCGAGGTAGAGTTGGAACTGAAGGTGGAGACAGAACAGTAGTTAGAGGTGAAACTGGAGATTGGGGTGCAAGTGGAGACGAAAGTGGAGGTGGAGATGGAAGTGGAAGTGG
Organism: Schistocerca gregaria; assembly: GCF_023897955.1. NCBI lineage: Eukaryota > Metazoa > Arthropoda > Insecta > Orthoptera > Acrididae > Schistocerca > Schistocerca gregaria. The sequence continues at coordinate 428,956,352 of NC_064927.1, forward strand.
AGGTGGAGGTGTTCGGAGAGGCAGAGGTGCTGTTCGCAATGGAGGTCGAAGTGAAGGTAGGGGTAGTGGTGCAGTTGAAGTTGGACATTTAGGTAGAGATGGAGGTGGAGGCGTTGGTGGTAGAAGGGGGAATGTAGGTGGGCATAGAGGTGGAGTTAGTGGTGTAACTGTTGTTGGAGGTGAAGATCGAGGTGGAAGTGGTGGCAGACGAAATAGTGGTAGAGGTGGTGGAAATGTTGGTCGAGGTATAGCTGGCAGTGGAGTTGGAGGTGTAGGTAGAGGTGGAGGTGTAGAAAGAGGTAGAAGTAAAGTTGGAGGTGCTGGAAGTGGAGCTGGTGTAGGAGTTAGTGGAAATGGAGGTGGACATAGAGGTGGAGGTGTTGGAGGTATTGGTGATCGAAGTGGAAGTGGGAGTGAAGGTGGTCTTAGATGGAATAGTAGTAAGGGTGGCGAAGATGCTGTTGAAAATGCAGATGGGTGGAGAAGTGAATGGGGAGGTGGACGAGGAGATGGACATAAAGGTGGAGGTAGAGGTGGCGGTGGAGAAGGAGGTAGAAGTACAGTTGGAGTTGCAGGAAGTGGAGTTGGATTAGGGGTTGGAATTGGGGTTGGAGTGGGAGTAGGAGTTGGAATTGGAGTAGGAGTTGGAGGTGGAGTTGGAGTTGGAATTGGAGTTGGAGTTGAACCTGGGGATGGAAGTGGAGATGGTTACGGGGGTCAAAATAGAATGCATTTAGTACCTGACCGTTCATGCATGCCAGGGAATTTGGTCTTTCGAAACCACAGCTATAACTGCTTTTGTTTAGGCGACAGTGAGAAAGTTTTATGCGTTGATCTGGAAGTCAGAGCTATAGGCAAAGGTGAGGTGACTCCTTAGAACAGATTTACATTCCAATCATAAGAGTTAAATGTTAGTTCTAAATGATCTCTTGATTACATATGTTGTGAACTCTCTGTGACACAGGAACACTGACACATGAATATTTACTGCAGAAGTTGTTGCTTTTAAATTTTGCTACTTGTTACGCAACATTCAGTGATATATTTGTTTTATGTTCCCTAGATTCTGCCTCTGCCATTGTTCTGTTGAAAAGTGTAGTTCAGCTACAGACGTTTGGTTGAATGCTTTGGTGTTTAGTATTTTCTTGTGATCTTTCTTTGTTCGAACACTTTGAGGATCTTGGTACTTTGAAGGGACACCTTGTCTATTTTTAAGCTTAATAAAATAACAAAAAATGGGAAACTTATTTTATTCAATTACCACTTCAGTTTTAAATTGTAGCTAGAGGGTGATCAGTTCTCAACATGTGCGCCTGGTGGGCATTTTTTCTCCTCGGTAGTGCTAATGGGGACTACATATCCGCTCCGGTGTGACGCCTTTCTACGTGTAGAGACCTCGCGGAAATAGTAGATGTTTATAATGTAACACAATAAAGTGTATTACGTGAAGGTGTTTCAAGTGAAATGGGGAAATGCAAGTATTTTGCTTGTCAAAGAGTATTCATGTATGAGTCATACGTGCATACAGAATTAACGCATGGAGTAAGGAAATTATTTCTAGAGTAATATCCTGATGCTGTTGTTCCTAATTAATCGTAATATGATTCATCGATCGGTAAACAAATTTCGTGAAACAGGGAGGTTTTTGACAGGAAACATAAGCCACCACATACAGTACTCACAGAATAAAATGTGGATAACACTGGACATGCCTTCGAAAGTTCTCCTAGAAAACCAGTTTGCCATCTTCCTCAGCTGTTCAAACGGCTACGAAGCTACAGAAGTTTCATCCCTATAAAGTAACTGTTGGGCAAGAACCTTAACGGGATGACCCGGCCCAAAGGTTGTGGTTTGGTAAATGGATTTCGAATATGGTGCATGGCGGAGAAATTGACCCTCACCTTTCTTTCCGGACAAATCATGGTTACACCTACATAAATATGTTAACTCACAAAGGAACGGTTACTGGAGCTCCAAAAACCGTAACGTAACACACGAGTAATCCCTGCTTGATCAAAAGATAGGAATATGGCACACTTTAATCGGAGAGGCAGTAACTGGCCTGATTTCTTTCCCAGAAACAACCAACAATAAGAGGGACATGTGGAAAACGTTTTCCAGCTTGTTTTGGACCACTTAACTGATATGAACGTGCTTTCGTGATCTTTCAGCACGACTCTGCGCCGGCACACACAACCAACTTCTCATTACAAGAAAGTCGTGGGGTACTTGAAAATAGGACTATCACTAACGACATTGTCCCCTTCATTACCCAGAGTTAATTCCCAACCATTTTTTTTTATCTCGGGGGGGGGGGGGGGGGAGGGGGCATTTCAAGAGAAAGTGTGCAAATCCGGTCCAAAAATTTTAAATGAACTTAACAATAAAATTCGGCAAGAAATTGCTGCCCTCTCTCACAGGGAACTGCAGTGTGTAATGAGCAATACCCTAAGCAGGTATCAGAAATGCTCGAACGAAACAGGAAAGCAGTTCCAGCATCTCCTTGTTTCATAAAAGTAAGAAACTTACTTTCCTTTTTAATTTTTTATGTTATGTACGTCAGAATAAACTTCTGCAACAAACCGTGCTATAATAATTGCGGACCGCTGCAACAGCAGAGGACGGGCCGCGCACCGCAGTTGCTTTAGCATTGATCACCATGTAATAACACATAAAACATAATAATTTTTAAAAAATAATTAGTATTGTCGGAATGTAGAAAAAAACCATATGTTCATAATAGTTTTCGCGGAGCATTTACTTACTCCAGTGGGAACGCCAGTGCTTTTTGAGCTGTTATTTTAGCCACAATCTGCAATTTGTAAAACAGTTAAGTTTCGGTTTAAGGATCCTGTGATCGATGTAACTGCCTGTGAGCTAGTTATCAGCAGGCGCTAGTTGGCGAGCCTTCGCATCTAGAATTTCTTGTAGTCTCCCACTTTTTCCTGCGATCATGGCGTTATCAGGTTGCATCGACTATGCGAGATTCTGGAGAGCGCTCGAGGTTAACAGGAGAGTGGTGTCGGTCGAGTGAACATATAATGAAGGATTAATGAACGATTCGTGAGTCAGAAATACGAGAAGTTGAATCAATAGTGATCAACAGTATATTGAGGGAAAATTTCATGGGAATAGGAATATTGCATCGTCCCTGTCATTTTAAAATGAATATCTTGGAATTTGTCAGCTCCATCAAAATGAATAGGTCCAGTACAGTTACACATGTTTTCTTTCGTTTGGAAAGTCAGTTAACTATGTTAAAGGATGTTATCCTTTAGTTCAAACGAATCTTGACAAAATTTTGCAGTAACTGATAGTTCATAACAGAAACAGTTGGGCTCCAATTTAGTTTTTTATGCGATGGTGGCTGAAGTAAGTCCCTCTCCCTATAGTCTACTAACCATACATTATGATCACGGTCAGTTCTCTTAAAATTATAGGCTATCACAGCTCTCAATAGTCGGCGACCAATGTTATACTCCTACAAGTTCTATTTCATGAAGTATGTAACTGAAAACCTCAGAAGTGCTGTTACATTCTCTTGGGGCCCTTCCTGCATCCCTTTTCTATGGGACATTCGCCACCCATTATACAAAGCTGAACCCACTTGGTCAATTATTTCTCCAGCGGATCACAATTGGTAAAGACAACCCGTATGATAATATCCTGGTTGGATTTTCAGTGTGGCGGATGTTAATATCAATACCACTCATCTATGAGCTTGTGTAGTGGTAAAAAATCGCTACCGTTCTGTTTGACCAAACACATATACTCACCTAATTTTCTTTATGACCTTTTCACCTTTGATCACCATTGTTTCAGTAACAGCATCGTGTTTGCTGATCCCTCTCTCACTAGTGGCATCGTCGAAAATATCGAGCCAGTTTGTTGCTAGGTCGTCTTGAATATTGTTTCCTCTTGTGCATTATCTGAGGCAGTTGTTAGACAACGTTTGTATCTTACTTTCCAAGACTGTTTATCGTCGCTGGCGATAACATACGTGTAGCTTTCCCGGTTGATAGTGGGCAGGTAAACGTCTCCAACAACTTCTACTATAGGCTGTGGGATTTCCACGCTATCCGGTTTATTCTACCTTAGAATGTCTCCACAACCAAAGTGTATATATTTTGAATGACATGAGCCTCACTGGTTGTAAAATACTTTTATCCAATGTTAGAATCAGTTTCGCACCAACTGAAAACGCATCATCAGGTGACATGTATGAAAATTAGTAGAGAGAAGTTTCTACAAATAACGCTTAACACTGGTTTGAAGAATAAAGGGATACTGATAAACATTATCATATAGCAATACCCGAAGAATGCTCCCAGCGATTCTATTAACATGAAGGGATTATCACAGAACCTATGAGAATAAAACCTAGACAGCGACCACGTGGGACAACTGGGATCTAGACTAGCAACACACCTAGACAACTTCAGGGTATCAACCCAGCATACGAGAAGAGCTTTAACCTTGCCACGAGCAGGAAGGTGCTTTAGAGGCGACACGCAAGAATATGTAACACTACTTTTCTGTTTCCCCTTATTCTTCAGACTGTTGTTAAGAACACTTTGTAAAAACTTTTTCCTTGAGGATTTTAGTACAGATCGCGGTCGTGGTTTTGGATAAAAGTATTTAACATCCAGTATAGATCGTTTCGTTCAAAATTTAGAAATTTTGTTGCCGTTGCTCACGATTTAAAATAATATGCTCAATAATTATACGTCTAGTCGTAAATAGAAACGCCCAATTAATCGTATTAGTCTAAGTTTAACTGAGGCAGTTGTCCATATTAGTTCGCTATCGAGTCCATTTTGGGCCTTATTCGACCTAGGACTTCTTCTTCGACCTTTAAGCACCATCCTCCTTTAGAATCTAATCTATCTTTCCACCACACATTCCATGTGCTCTCCAAAATTTTCCTTCTCTCTACTTCAGGTATCAATCCTACTGTGAACTTTGCAAATGGGGTATATTAATGGTCTGAGACTGCTATTGGTAATATCATTGTAGACAAATCTAGGAAATAAATCACAAAACCAATAGGAAATGGCCTATTTGATCATGAGATGCTACAGCTTGTGTTAAATGTTGAAACTTGTCAGGAAAAAATATTTATTAAATCTGTGTGCAGGAGGGTAATAAATCAGTAAAAAATTGAAAATTTTATGAGACTGCTCATAGACATGAACTGGATAGATGTTTAGAGTACTTCTGATTCAAATGGGAAATAGAAAGCATTCATTAATAAAGTTATTCTCTCTTTTGAAAATTGTTTTCTCCTAAATGTAACTCAAATCAAAAAGAACTCCAAAACTAAACCACAGATTACATAAGGAATAAAGATGAGATGTGGGGAAAAAAGAATCCTATATCTGTTATCTAGGAATAGCTCTGATGTTTAGATAGTAATATGGTACAAAGAATACTGCAAAATATAGAAACAAATATTCAGAAATCTAAGCAGTACCATTATGAGAAAATGATAATTACATCAGCCAAGAAAATAATAACTATATGGGATATAGTGAAGACAGAGACAGTTAGAGGCAAAAGGAATAAGAATAGATAGCTCTAGAAATAAATGAGACATTCCTAACAAGTGCATGTTGTGTCACAAACCTTCTAAACAAGTACTTTGTTTCTGTTACTGACAGCTTGGGTTATCGGGTTAGTAAACAGTGCAATGGAGTATCTGAGACTATTCTTTACAAATAACTTCAGTAAAATGGAAATGACTCTCATCTCTCCCAAAGAAGTAGTGTCCATAATAAAATCCTTATATTCTACTTGTTGTGATAACACATCAATGAAATTTAGCAAAGAGTTCTCATATGAGCTGAGTTCTGTCTTACTTTACTTTTACAATCAATCTCTTATTAGTGTAACATTTACAGACTGGCAAAAATATGCTAAAGTTAAACCCCTTTACAAGAATGAGCATAAGGAGATACCATCAGACTATCGATCAATTTCACTTATGCCAGGTTTCCAAATATATTGGAATAGGTTGTGTTCAAACATCTTGTTAGGCATGTGACTGCAAATAATGTGCTGTACAAGTCACAGTATGGGTTACTTAATAGTTCCAATATAGAAAAAACTATTTACACATGCAGTGAAAATGTACTTAATTCATTAGACAACTAATTAAAGGCTACTGGCATTTGCTGTGACCTGTCAAAGGCCTGTGACTGTGTGAATAACATCATTCTCTTATGTAAATAAGAATACTATGGTGTAACTAGCAATGCTGTGAAATAGTTTGACTCTTATCTAACTAACAGGAAGTGAAGGATGTTATGAAATACCTGTGCAGTAATTAGTCAGGCTCCATCTTATTAGGAATTAATTACATGTGGTGAGTGTCAAGGTTCCATCCTGGGTCCATTCCTTTTTCTTCTGTACATCAATGACTTCTCATCTGTTACATTGTCAGATGCTAAATTTGTTTTTTTGCAGATCATACAAACATTGTAACAACTAGCAAGTCAAGTACAGATTTAGAAATGGCTGCTAATCAATTTTTTACTGACATTAATAAATAGTTTTAAGTAATTCACTCTTATTAAACTTTGAAAAGACCTACTACATGCACTTAAAATTCTGTAAGAGATTTCCTTCCTGGACATATACAACATATGAAGACATACAGATTGAAGAGATTGACAGTTTTAAATTTCTGGGATTACATCTGGATAACAAATTCTGTTAAGAAGGGCATACCACAGTATTGCTGAAGCGCCTAAACAAGTCTGTATTTTCAGTGAGAATGATTCAGATGTAGGAGATATAAATATAAAAGACTTGCATACATTGCTTACTTTAACTGCAGTATGTCATATGGAATCATACCTTTGGATAAAGCCATCAGACTGAGCAAGTGTATAATGAGACTCATTTATTGTGTTCAAGGAACGTTGTATTCTAACCACAGCTTCTTAGTTTATTTATTCCTTAATGAATTTTGATGAAAGTAATTTATCTCTGTTTCTAACCACCAGCTCAAAATGTAGAATAAATATTAGGAATGAAACAGTCTACATAAAGACTTAAAATCACTTATCTTGGTCTAAAAAAAGGAACACAGATTTTGAATAAATTGCCAGCAACCATTAAAAACTTTGTTTCAGGTAAAGCATAGTTTAAACAGAATTTGAAAGTATTGCTGATAGGCAACTACTCCTACTCCATAGATAAACATCTTAACAGACACTGTTACACAAACTTAAGTAAAAATGTATTTTAGATCTCTGCTTTCACAGCACTTCCTCACAACAGTCAAGATTAGGTATTTTGTGTACAATAAAGTTATTAAAACTGCATCACTGTGTTTCATTTTGAAAATGAATTAATTTTGCAGATATTAGTCATTCCAGTTTACCATAATATATTCATTTGTTGTCATAGTCTCCTGATGAATGATCAGGATAGTTAGCATTATATTCAGATGTTTTATGTTTCTTATGTTACACTTTCTGACTTGTTTTACACCCAGGAGTCATCTCACTTTGGGGTATATGGAATGAAAAGTGAATCTAATCTAATCTAAGTAGAGGAAGGTAAGGAATTCTGCTGCCTAGGCAGTAAAATAACCCATGTTGAATGGAGCAAGGAGAACATAAAAACCAGACTAGTACTGGCGAAAAGTCCATTCCTGAACAAGAGAAGTCTACTCGTATGAAAGATAGACCTTCGTTTAAAGAAGAAATTTCAGAGAACATGTGTTTGGAGCACAGCATTGTCTGGTTGTGAAACACAGACTGCGGCAAAACTGGTAGAAGAGTATCAGAGCATTTGGGATGTGGTGCTACAGAAGCAATTTGAAAATCAGGTGGACTAATAAGGTAAGTAATAAGGAGGTCCTCCAAAGAATCGGTGAGGGAACGAATGTATGGAAACCACAGAAAGATAAAAGGAATAGGATTGCAGGGCAGCAATTAATACATCAGAGCATAACTTCCATGATACCAGAGGGAGCTGTAGAGGGTAAAAGCTGTAGAGGAAGACAGAGATTGGAACATCTCCAGCAAATAATAGAAAACGTAGGTTGCAAATGCTACTCTGAGATGAAGAGGTTGGCACAGCAGAGGAATTCATTGTGGCTGCATGAAATCAGTCAGAAGACTGATGAATCAAAAGAAGAAAGAAGTAGCCATATAGCTATAATTTTACAGACAATTACTACATTTGCCAGTTACAATTTTTGTAATTTAATATGTTCTTATGAAGTATTTTATGTGATGAGAGCATTTTACTCTTAAACCTTGTCATCTGATGCTACTTGTGATTATTTGGGTTTTCTAATGATGACATCCATAGTCAAAACTAGGTCAACAGAAAGTCTTGTTGCAACTTGTTGGATTTATGGTACATAGAAAACAATAAAATCAAAATATAACAGACCCACGAATCCAAATGGAGTTAACTTTAAATTGATTAATTTCGTTTTTAAAATCATTTTTCATATTTCCTGAATTTTACAGGTTAATATATAGTCTTCATCTTTGTACTAACTATAGCACAATTTTTATCAGAAATTGTCTATTTTATTTTAAAATGGCAATTAATAACTCAATATATAGTACCAGAGTGAGAACAATCTACATAATGACCTAAAATCACATATCTTGGTAATTAATTAAAAATGATAACAAATATTTATGTCATGTGTGAAGAGTCATCTTATTCTTTTTTATAATCATTTAATCAAGATTTTCATTGTGAATGGATTAACTAAATTCAGAAATTTACTCATATTTTCAAAAATAGTTTACAAATAAAGATCTATATAAAAATACAGAAGTATCACTGGCTTGTAGCAGCCATAGAGGGGACTTTGTAGATGCAATTCATGTCTGGAAATGTAGAGTTAATAATATGTTAGATGATTTTATAGCTTTCAAGTATCTCACTTCATGGTTTGACCATAGCATAGGCATTGGGCACTAACCTGTGGGCTCTTTAGCAGCTTATATCATGGACAATATTTCGAGTATTTATCATCGGATGCTCTTCTCCGCGAGAAAAGAAGGGCTGTTCAGAGTTGAGACTGAAAAATATTGGAGGGCCACAATTTGTACTCCTAGTTGCGAAAATAATGAACACAAGATGTAATCTCATTACTAAGGAAACATCTCATGTTTTGCTTCCGGTGGAATGAAAGTCCCTTTATGCTTACGTGGATAACTGATTCCTGCTGATATTATTGTTCATGGCTCTTTCACATTAGATATCCCACATTTGACAACCTTTCAGAAGCCTTAGGAAATCTAAAAATTACCAATGTGGTGTCTGCTTCACGTAGTTTTTATTTTTTATTTTTCTACTCACGTTCCAGTAAAAAGACTTATTCGAAACATTACAAACATTATGAGGTGACTTCTCACAATTTCATAGTAATGTATGAAACATACAGGCTGCTTGATACGCTGCTATGACAATGAGGTAACAAGAAGGAGCAATGTGGTCCCAGCTGAATGTGAAACTGTATCACGCAAGGTATAGAGTTTACAATGTTTACTTCCGATTAACACCAGACTTTTGATCAATACAGAAAGGAGAACTCAAGGGTAACTGGTATGAGTGTGGAAGCATGCTCAACACAATCCGTCAATTGGAAGTACAGAGATTGACAATTCTTTCATGTCTGATGACTTTATACTACAGAGAAAACTGTTCTTTATCGGAAAATGGGTTGTACTGGTGTCCCTTTCTAGGTGATACGCCTTGCCATCCTCAGATCTTAGAACTGACTAGCCAAATCACTTGCCGGGCGGAGTGGCCGAGCGGTTCTAGGCGCTTCAGTCTGGAACCGCGCGACCGATACGGTCGCAGGTTCGAATCCTGCCTCGGGCATGGACGTGTGTGATATCTTTAGGTTAGTTAGGTTTAAGTGGACTGATGACCACAGCAGGTAAGTCCCATAGTGCTCAGAGCCATTTGAGTTATCTGAACCAAATCAGTTCTGGACACCAACTGTTTTTAATGTGGACTCGTAAAAAGACTTTAACTTGACTTTTGATCATTAGTATGGCCAAAGGATTAAGAAATTATTAGGAGATGGCTAGACGTAACACCGGACTTTTGAATTTGGCTTCCAGCGCTCACACACTTAGCCACACTTTGAAAATTTGTAAGCCTTTGATGCTAAAATGTTAATATTGAATCTAACTGCCGCAGTCTCAACTGATTTGTTCAGGACGTGTCATTTTGAGAATATTTCTTAACAACTCCAACAAAACACAGCCATTACTTCAGAAACAAATATTTTTATTTGTGTTACTCACTCATATTTTCTCGAATAGTCAGGCCACATTAAATCACAACGATAATCTCTAATGTTTAGTAGATTACGTACCGTTGCGTTTCACGGAATTGAATTCTTTGTCCCTAGAAAGATAGCCAGTATTTTTTTTTAATAATTTTATGTTGGAACTCTTTCATTTTGTCCGTGTTTGCATAGAAAAACATCGATGATGGTGACATTTGTTGCCGAAACTACTTTAGGAGAATAAAGAAATGAACGAATAACAAGGTATTTTGCATCAAGGCGGACTCAATTTCTGATATTATTATTATTTTTTTAGCTTTTACGGTGATATTTGTCGTATGGCCCAATGTCTGTTTCAATAACTTTGTTGCAGCCCCACTGCTGAAAGAAGGCCAATCTCAGAGCATCCTGAGCGAGGAAATGCAATAACTTGCGGATTTCTCGGGCTTTGAAATTTTTTCTGGGGCTCTACTCTTGCATTGTTGCTTAGTGGTACAATCTTTTTAATCATCATTTATCGTTAGGGAAAGCATACTCATACACCACATGATGATACTGCGTGATGGCCACACAAACAAACTTGACATTATAAACAATTCTCACAATCAGTAACATACAAATCAGCAAGTGAAAGTTGCCCGAAATGAATAATCATTCACCGGGTTGACAGGCAGCACATTCCCTAATCCATCAATCGGTTGTCTCTCAGACATGTGGCCACACAGTCACATTAATTAGCTGCACGGTACTAACTCTTTATTACACTGTGCCCTCGCATTTTTCAACTTATAAAGCGCCTCTAGTTGGTATGGTAACCATAATTATATCTTTGTGGCAGTTATCCATACAAAAGTAAAATTCCTTCATCGATGAACATTCATTTGCATTTGTAAAAGCAATAATTAGTCGTACTGGCTGTTGCTAAGAAGTGAAAGCGTAGAGACAGGAAAAATACGCACAATATTAACGCTTAGTTTCCGCACAAAATCTAAAATAAGTACGTTATAGAAAATCACGTCGTTATGCCAGTTTGATGGTGTCATGTGTAGTAAACTACGCTTACTCCATAGATACTTTTACTCTAAGGTGTGTTCAAACGTGCAACAAGCGAGTGAGGTGCTTCTTACATTTCTGGTGAACGGCAACAGCCAAAATGGTTCAAATGGCTATGAGCACTATCGGACTTAACATCTGAGGTCATCAGTCCCCTAGAACGTAGAACTACTTAAACCTAACTCACCTAAGGACATCACCCACATCAATGCCCGAGGCCGGATTCGAACCTGCGACCGTAGCAGTAACGCGGTTTCGGACTGACGCTTGGTGGGGAGGCTTGCGTGCCTCAGCCATACAGTTGGCCGTACCGTAGGTGCAACCACAACGGAAGGGTATCTGTTGAGAGGCCAGACAAACGTGTGGTTCCTGAAGAGTGGCAGCAGCCTTTTCAGTAGTTGCAGGGGCAACAGTCTGGATGATTGACTGAAATGGACTTGTAACATTAACCAAAAACGGCCTTGCCGTGCTGGTACTGCGAACGGCTGAAAGCAAGGGGAAACTACAGTCGTAATTTTAACCGAGGGCATGCAGCTTTACTGCATGATTAAATGATGATGGCGTCCTCTTGGGTAAAATATTCTGGAGGTAAAATAGTCCCCCATTTGGATCTCCGGGCGGGGACTACTCAAGAGGACGTCGTTATCAGGAGAAAGAAAACTGGCGTCCTACGGATCGGAGCGTGGAATGTCAGATTCCTTAATAGGGCAGGTAGGTTAGAAAATTTAAAAAGGGAAATGGATAGGTTAAAGTTAGATATAGTGGGAATTAGTGAAATTCGATGGCAGGAGGAAGAAGACTTTTTGTCAGGTGAATACAGGGTTATAAATACAAAATCAAGTAGGGGTAATGCAGGAATAGGTTTAATAATGAATAACAAATAAGAGTGCTGGTAAGCTACTACAAACGGCATAGTGAACGCATTATTGTGGCCAAGATAGACACAAAGCCCACACCTACTACAGTAGTACAAGTTTATATGCCTACTAGCTCTGCAGATGATGAAGAAATTGATGAAATGTATGATGAGATAAAAGAAATTATTCAGATAGTGAAGGGAGACGAAAATTTAATAGCCATGGGTGACTGGAATTCGTCAGTAGGAAAAGGGAGGAAGGAAACATAGTAGGTGAATATGGATTGGGGGAAGAAATGAAAGAGAAAGCCGTCTGGTAGAATTTTGCACAGAGCATAGCTTAATCATAGCTAATACTTGGTTCAAGAATCATAAAAGAAGGTTGTATACATGGAAGAATGCTCAGATACTAAAAGGTATCAGATAGATTACATAATGGTAAGATAGAGATTTAGGAATCAAGTTTTAAATTGTAAGGCATTTCCAGGGGCAGATGTGGAAGCTGATCACAATCTATTGGTTATGAACTGTAGATTAAAACTGAAGAAACTACAAAAAGGTGCTAAATTAAGGATATGGGACCTGGATAGACTGAAAGAACCAGAGGTTGTACAGAGTTTCAGGGAGACCATAAGGGAACAATTGACAGGAATGGGAGAAAGAAATATAGTAGAAGAAGAATGGGTAGCTTTGAGGGATGAAGTAGTGAAGGCAGCAGACGATCAAGTAGGTAAAAAAGACGAGGGCTAATTGAAATCCTTGGGTAACAGAGGAAATATTGAATTTAATTGATAAAAGGAGAAAATATAAAAACGCAGTAAACGAAGCAGGCAAAAAGGAATACAAACGTCTCAAAAATGAGATCGACAGGAAATGCAAAATGGCTAAGCAGGGATGGCTAGAGGACAAATGTAAGGATGTAGAGGCTTATCTCACTAGGGGTAAGATAGATACTGCCTACAGGAAAACTAAAGAGACCTTTGGAGAGAAGAGAACCACTTGTATAAATATCAAGAGCTCTGATGGAAACCCAGTTCTAAGCAAAGAAGGGAAGGCGGAAAGGTGGAAGGAGTATCTAGAGTATTATGGAAATGGAAGAGGATGTAGATGAAGACGAAATGGGAGATAATATACTGCGTGAAGAGTTTGACCGGGCATTGAAAGACCTGAGTCGAAACAAGGGCCCGGGAGTAGGCAACATTCCATTGGAACTACTGACGGCCTTGGGAGAGCCAGTCATGACAAAACTCTACCAGCTGGTGAGTAAGATGTATGAGGCAGGCGAAATACCCTCAGACTTCAAGAAGAATATAATAATTCCAATCCCAAAGATAGCAGGTGTTGACAGATGTGAAAATAACCGAACTATCAGTTTAATAAGTCACAGCTACAAAATACTAACGCGAATTCTTTACAGACGAATGGAAAAAATGGTAGAAACGGACCGCGGGGAAGATCAGTTTGGATTCCGTAGAAATGTTGGAACACGTGAGGCAATACTAACTTTACGACTTATCTTAGAAGAAAGATTAAGAAAAGGCAAACCTACGTTTCTAGCATTTGTAGACTTAGAGAAAGCTTTTGACAATGTTAACTGGACTACTCTCTTTCAAATTCTGAAGGTGGCATTAGTAAAATACAGGGAGCGAAAGGCTATTTACAATTTGTACAGAAACCAGATGGCAGTCATAAGAGCCGAGGGGCATGAAAGGGAAGCTGTGGTTGGGAAGGGAGAAAGACAGGGTTGTAGCCTGTCCCAGATGTTATTCAATCTGTATATTGAACAAGCAGTAAAGGAAACAAAAGAAAAATTCGGAGTAGGTATTAAAACTCATGGTGAAGAAATAAAAACTTTGAGGTTCGCCGATAACATTGTAATTCTGTCAGAGACAACAAAGGACTTGGAAGAGCAGTTGAACGGAATGGACAGTGTCTTAAAAGAAGGAAATAAGATAAACATCAACAAAAGCAAAACGAGGATAATGGAATGCAGTCAAATTAAATCGGGTGATGCTGAGGGAATTAGATTAGGATATGAGACACTTAAAGTAGTAAAGGAGTTTTGCTATTTAGGGAGTAAAATAACTGATGATGGTCGAAGTAGAGAGGATATAAAATGTATACTGACAATGGAAAGGAAATCGTTTCTGAAGAAGAGAAATTTGTTAACATCGAGTATAGATTGAAGTGTCAGGAAGTCGTTTCTGAAAGTATTTGTATGGAGCGTAGCCATGTATGGAAGTGAAACATGGACGATAACTAGTTTGGACGAGAAGAGAATAGAAGCTTTCGAAATGTGGTGTTACAGAAGAATGCTGACTATTAGATGGGTAGATCACATAACTAATGAGGAGGTATTGAATAGAATTGGGGAGAAGAGGAGTTTGTGGCACAACTTTGAAAAAAGAAGGGACCGGTTGGTAGGACATGTTTTGAGGCATCAAGGGATGACAAATTTAGCATTGGAGGGCAGCGTGGAGGGTAAAAATCGTAGAAGGAGACCAAGAGATGAATACACTAAACAGATTCTGAAGGATGTAGGTTGCAGTAAGTACTGGGAGATGAAGAAGCTTGCACAGGATAGAGTAGCATGGAGAGCTGCATCAAACCAGTCTCAGGACTGAAGACCACAACAACAACAATGTAGGACAGCCAAAGTCTAATTCAAAATTGGTAAGTGTAAAGTGTGTTCTGGAAAGTTCGCGGACGAGAAGAATAATCATTTGCACTAACGTGTTTATAGTAATAATAGTTTTCACCAAATTAGCATTTTGTCCGATTGCAGTGAACTACGCTATTACGAACCTTTTACATCTAAACTGTTTGTCTCTAAACTTATCTCTGCCGAAACGACTGAACGTCTACGTTTTCCTCTCCTTACTTGAAAATAATCGTGTCTATTGACGTCGTATGATTTATGAGATCACAGATTTTTTTTAACTTACGATAAAAGACATGTCCTTCTTTACAGCCACGCTATCAGACACGATTAAACTTTTTTTTTAACTGGTTCCATAAGTACATATTGCGCAGCCTCTTAACTTCAGAGAACTAACAGTTTACAACTGACGTCATTTGTAATATACCATAATTTTCTTTACAGAAACATACAGCGTTCACAAGTTTATAAAAAAAAGCCAACTACATTTTCTGTCTAACTAAACTCCACAGGAAAAGGAAAGAAAAACTATAAGCGATTTTCACAAACAAATTTTCTCTTGTTGTGAAGGCACACTTTCAGAGAATTTTTGTGTAATGAATGGATCCGTGGTGTCTTGTGGTTCGTTAAAGCTTAATTGCATTTAGTTTCAATCCTTACCTCCTTTTATATTCTGATCAGCATTGCACTGGAAATATCTGCACAAGGTTCCAGACCATGACAGTATGCTTTGCGTGTCTTTTTTTCAAACTGACTTGTTGTATGCAGTCACGGTACAACATGTTGAAAACGGTAACACCTACTCCATATTCCGCCCTCACGTTTACATTCAGTACTCCTCGGTTCTGCCTTGACTGAATTTCATTCTTGTCGCACGGTAGCAAGGATATATGACAGTGTGCAAAGGTGTACTGACGAAAAGTTGGGCAATACGCATCACATGTATGTGCCACTACGTTCAATGAAAGAGCAGCATAACCACACAATGTTGAGGTGTTACCGCAGGGGTGGCAAGTTGCCACTGGGAACCACAAGTGTGGTCGAGTTCTTCCGAAGTTTGTTACATTACCTTGTGATTTGTGTAGTACCTTTTGGTGACTGCATATCAAAGGCCTTAACTGTTGTGAAGGTATTTTCACAGAAACAAAGTTAATTGGGGTAACAAACGGAATAAATTGTAATCACATTGTTACTCTGAAACAAGCCACCGAAAAACAAAATACTCAGAAAATATCTATCACTGAACAATTTTCGAAATTTTGTCGGTGAGTTTCGGACTCATACTGTATAAAATGAAACTTCACACATATTCCTATACATTCGAAAGTCCCGGTCGATTAAGGCTGTGAGCATCATCATGGCGATACGGAGCGAATGTGTATGTTTGTGTGTAAACTGATATGAAAGTGCTACTGAAGTAAATGTGAACTAAAAAAAAAAATCTTTCTTCCGGAGAGGTAAACGTTAGTGATTGCATTCATGGACTCATTAGTGACCATACAAAATTACTGGACCGTTTTCACTGTGAAATGAGACAGGAACGAGTGACAACAGCGCGCAAAATGGCGATCTATCACCATGTAAAAGAGTCTACTCATGCAGACACTAATGCAATGGCCAAAGTAGCACGACCTGCGGCTCTTAACGGCTATTCACTTTGCAGGGTGGCTGTATATACGATAATGATCTTTCGTGTTTCTGCTCTTACCGCTTCAGTAGATGACGAGTGTCAGAACACACACATATTTTTATGCTATCGATACACCTGTGCAGGAAATCTTTGGGCCCAGATCGTACGTGTATTATACTTATCGTTACGTTGTGTGAAGTTGGTCGAGAAACCTGACGCCAACCTCTGGTGTAGAAAACGCAAATGAACGCTTTGTGTGGACGCGCACTCACTCTGTTGGATGCCATTGTAGAGAGCAGAGTTGTTCTGAGCACGTCCTGTGGGCTTCAATGTGGGCTGTGGACATACCTCTACATCTACGTGATTACTCTGCTATTCACAGTAAAATGCCTGGCAGAGGGTTCAATGAACCACCTTCAAGCTGTCTCTGTACCGTTCCACTCTCGAACGGCACGCGGGAGAAATGAGCACTTAAATTTTTCTGTGCGAGCCCTGATTTTTCTTATTTTATCGTGATGATCATTTCTCCCTATGCAGGTGGGTGCCAACAGAATGTTTCCGCAATCGGAGGAGAGTGATTGAAATTTCATGAGAAGATCCCGTTGTTTTAAAGATTGCCACTCCAATCCACGTGACACTATCTCCCCTATTTCACGTTCACACAAAACGAGCTGCCCTTCTTTGTACTTTTTTATGTCATCCGTCAGTCCCACCTGATGCGGATCCCACACGGCACAGCAATACTCCAGAATACGGCAGACTACCGTAGTGTAAGCAGTGTTTTGGTAGACCTGTTGCACCTTGTAAGTGTTCTACCAATGAATCGCAGTCATTAGTTTGCTCTACCCACAATATTATCTATGTGATCGTTCCAATTTAGGTTATTTCTAATTGTAATCCCTAGGTATTTAGTCGAATTTACAGCCCTCAGATTTATGACTTATCGCATAATCGAAATTTAGCTGATTTCTTTTAGTACTCATGTGAATAACTTCACACTTTTCTTTGTTCAGGGTCAATTGCCACTTTTCGCACCATACAGATATAGTACCTAAATCATTTTACAAAGCCATTTTGATCACCTGATGTCTTTACAAGACGGTAAATGACATCATCATCTGAAAGCAATCAAAGGCGGCTACTCGTATTGTCTCCTATGTCGTTAATATACACTCCTGGAAATGGAAAAAAGAACACATTGACACCGGTGTGTCAGACCCACCATACTTGCTCCGGACACTGCGAGAGGGCTGTACAAGCAATGATCACACGCACGGCACAGCGGACACACCAGGAACCGCGGTGTTGGCCGACGAATGGCGCTAGCTGCGCAGCATTTGTGCACCGCCGCCGTCAGTGTCAGCCAGTTTGCCGTGGCATACGGAGCTCCATCGCAGTCTTTAACACTGGTAGCATGCCGCGACAGCGTGGACGTGAACCGTATGTGCAGTTGACGGACTTTGAGCGAGGGCGTATAGTGGGCATGCGGGAGGCCGGGTGGACGTACCGCCGAATTGCTCAACACGTGGGGCGTGAGGTCTCCACAGTACATCGATGTTGTCGCCAGTGGTCGGCGGTAGGTGCACATGCCCGTCGACCTGGGACCGGACCGCAGCGACGCATGGATGCACGCCAAGACCGTAGGATCCTACGCAGTGCTGTAGGGGACCGCACCGCCACTTCCCAGCAAATTAGGGACTCTGTTGCTCCTGGGGTATCGGCGAGGACCATTCGCAACCGTCTCCATGAAGCTGGGCTACGGTCCCGCACACCGTTAGGCCGTCTTCCGCTCACGCCCCAACATCTTGCAGCCCGCCTCCAGTGGTGTCGCGTCAGACGAATGGACACGTGTCGTCTTCAGCGATGAGAGTCGCTTCTGCCTTGGTGCCAATGATGGTCGTAGGCGTGTTTGGCGCCGTGCAGGTGAGCGCCACAATCAGGACTGCATACGACCGAGGCACACAGGGCCAACACCCGGCATCATGGTGTGGGGAGCGATCTCCTACACTGGCCGTACACCTCTGGTCATCGTCGAGGGGACACTGAATAGTGCACGGTACATCCAAACCGTCATCGAACCCATCGTTCTACCATTCCTAGACCGGCAAGGGAACTTGCTGTTCCAACAGGACAATGCACGTCCGCATGTATCCCGTGCCACCCAACGTGCTCTAGAAGGTGTAAGTCAACTACCCTGGCCAGCAAGATCTCCGGATCTGTCCCCCATTGAGCATGTTTGGGACTGGATGAAGCGTCGTCTCACGCGGTCTGCACGTCCAGCACGAACGCTGGTCCAACTGAGTCGCCAGGTGGAAATGGCATGGCAAGCCGTTCCACAGGACTACATCCAGCATCTCTACGATCGTCTCCATGGGAGAATAGCAGCCAGGATTGCTGCGAAAGGGGGATATACACTGTACTAGTGCCGACATTGTGCATGCTCTGTTGCCTGTGTCTATGTGCCTGTGGTTCTGTGAGTGTGATCATGTGATGTATCTGACCCCAGGAATGTGTCAATAAAGTTTCCCCTTCGTGGGACAATGAATTCACGGTGTTCTTATTTCAATTTCCAGGAGTGTAGATCAGGAACAATAGAGTGCCTATAACACTTCCTTGGGTAACGCTGGATGTTACTTCTGTTTTCTGGTAAGGAAAATTTTAATACCTGACCTACGTTGCAAGAGACCTTCGTTTATTAGATCGATGAAAATGCTGCATATCCTTGCAAGGTCTGACGACATGTTCCAGCAGCTTCTCCGAAAAATTCTGCACTGGTGTCCATAATTAAAGCAACAATCCGAAATTTTGTAAGATTGTGGTTATTTTGGTAGAAAACGGTGTAAACAGTTGGCAGCAAAGTAGAAACGATGTAAACAATACAGAACGTAAACAATTACACCTCAATAACGGTAGACAAAAATATTGCTCGTATTTTCCAAATTAACGGATTTAACACTCATTATGACAACTGGTTAATGTTCTGAGTGTGTGTTGTGACCAACTTTGACAGCAATGCAGGACCGACAATGATGGTATATGCTGTGAATGGTGTCATCAATCTCATGTTGAGGAAAAAACGCCCGTTCTTCCTGCAGAACTGCTCGCTAGCCTTGGAGAGTGATTGGTGGATGCTGACTTGATGCAGTCTGTCTCCCTAGTGCAACCCGGGCATGCTCTATCGGATTTATATCAGAAGAGGGAGCAGCCCACACCACGCATGTAATATCTCCCAATTCCAAGAAAACATCAACCATCCGTGCTCTATGAGGTCGAGCATTATATTCCATTAGTGCGAAGTCTGTACCCAAAGGACCTCGTAACAACTGCACATTAGGTTCCAACATCTCGTTATGGTAAATGACAGCAGTTAAACCTTGCCGATTCACTCATACAATTTCATGATGAGGTGTTCTCGTGGTCAACGTAATCTCAGCTCACACTATTACAGACCCTGTTTGATATCGGTCTCTGCCCACAATGTCTGGCTCCCTAAATCGTGTTCCACGTTGCCTCCAGAAGGGAATACGTCGACAGTAACTCACCACATAAATTGTGATCTGTGAAAAGAGTATTGGCCCACTCCTGGACAGTCCAGGTGGCATGTTGGTGACTCCACCCTAGATGTTCCTTCTGTGAAGACGCATCTGATCTACGACAATAAAGGCCGCGCTGCAGAATATATTGTGGCATCAAGGATTGCCCAGTCTGAGAATAGAAGTTCAAGCCATGCGGCTACGCCTTCAATAATAAAAATTGACATTAAAACAATAGCATTTTGGTTCTCATACTTTTTCTGGTTTTAAAAGATTTCAAAATACATTAGCTGTGTGGTAATTTTTTTCTTTTTTAATATTTTTTTTTGTTTTTTTTTTTAATTTTTTTTCCTATTCGCTCACACATTCACACAATATATACATTGTACTCACACATACATTTTACAGTTAACACATTCTCACACTCATTCATTCACCTGTTGATAAAGTAATAATAACAAATAAATAAGTGATAAATACAATGAAATAAGATTAAAATATAATGAAAATAAATAAATTATAAGTTAAAATAAAATGAAAATTAAAAATTAAGTTAAAATTATTAAATTGTTAAAATATTAACATTATTAAAATTATATAAAAATATATACTCAAGATGTGTAGTCTTGTTATTCTCGTAGTTCATCAGGCCATCTGGTGGAAGCCAGGTAGTGCATCCTGTGTCCAAGTTGTCGTGCAAATTCGTTATCTGACTGTTGCGTGTTTTCATAGAAGGCTTTTGCAGTGGTTCTGAATCGGTCTTCCAAATAGGCTACCCCTGCAAGTTGGTCAAGTTCATTTGTTGGGAACCGGTACAGCAGATGGAGTGCTCTTTTCAGAGCACGATTCTGAATTCTTTGTAGCTGCTGTATGTGGGTTCGAGCAGCATTGCTCCACACGACAGCAGCGTAGTCTAAGATTGGTCGCACCAGTTTAAGTTACGACAGTAAAGGCCACTCTGCCGAAGCCTTATGTACACCGTTTGCCTCTATACAACTCATCCAGTCGATGCGGCGAGGTCACACGTCAGTTGCCGTGCAGTACTAAGGCAGCATCGTTACGTCATTACAGCCAAATAACGGTCCCCTCTTCCTGATGCTGCATGTGGTCGGCCCTGCACTGGTCTTTGGGATACACTTTCGGTGTCTGTAACCTGTCTCCGCATCAAGAAACAACAGAACGATTCACATTAAGCCGTCGACCCACATCAGTTCGCGACTGTCCTGCTCCCATTCTTTCTATGGCCCCCCATCGCAGAGACCCCGCGAGGTAGCCGACTCTAACTTTCTACACAAAGATTGTGGATGTGGAACTAAACGGCAAATGCTATCCCGTTTGATAGGGGTACTGACGTCATTGTTGGCAAGGTTGACCATTGAGCGGAATGCCACCTTCTGTTCAGAACACGATCGTAAGAACATCTGTTGTCAGTTTGTATGATTATATCGTGAATTAGATAATGGCCCTGAGCACTATGGGACTTAACATCTGTGGTCATCAGTCCCCTCGAACTTAGAACTACTTAAACCTAACCAACTTCAGTACATCACACAAGGCAGGATTCGTACCTGCGACCGTAGCGGCGGTTCCCGACTGAAGCGCCTAGAACCGCACGGCCACACAGGCCGGTGTGAATTAGATACTGGGCTGGGAAACAGCTATTTGTTGCTTCAGTTTTGGACACCAGTGTAGTTACTTCACAGCAAGCGCGAGGGGCTATATTGCCGAATTAGTACATATTTCGTGAGTCCAGCATCTTCCGTTACTTTGTTGTGTTAATTTTCGACTGAAAACAAAGACACGATTTTGGCATTTTATGGTTCTGGAGGTACCGTTAGCCGACGTTCCTGAATCGTAATTTGTTCAACACCCAACTGTAAGTTCAATGAATGTTCAGGCCATGTGGGCAATCTTCTTTCAATGGGAACATGTGGACAGTCTTGTTTCTCATAATTTTATCTTGACACTCTTCCACTGTTCCGTGTCTGTGTGCAAAAACAACAACATGGAATTGTGGGTCCGCCTTGATGCAAAATGTTGTTGTTGTTGTTGTCTTCAGTCCTGAGACTGGTTTGATGCAGCTCTCCATGCTACTCTATCCTGTGCAAGCTGCTTCATCTCCCAGTACCTACTGCAACCTACATCCTTCTGAATCTGCTTAGTGTACTCATCTCTCGGTCTCCCTCTACGATTTTTACCCTCCACGCTGCCCTCCAATGCTAAATTTGTGATCCCTTGATGCCTCAAAACATGTCCTACCAACCGATCCCTTCTTCTAGTCAAGTTGTGCCACAAACTTCTCTTCTCCCCAATCCTATTCAATACCTCCTCATTAGTTACGTGATCTATCCACCTTATCTTCAGTATTCTTCTGTAGCACCACATTTCGAAAGCTTCTATTCTCTTCTTGTCCAAACTAGTTATCGTCCATGTTTCACTTCCATACATGGCTACACTCCAAACAAATACTTTCAGAAACGACTTCCTGATACATAAATCTATATTCGATGTTAACAAATTTCTCTTCTTCAGAAACGCTTTCCTTGCCATTGCCAGTCTACATTTTATATCCTCTCTACTTCGACCATCATCAGTTATTTTACTTCCTAAATAGCAAAACTCCTTTACTACTTTAAGTGTCTCATTTCCTAATCTAATTCCCTCAGCATCACCCGATTTAATTTGACTACATTCCGTTATCCTCGTTTTGCTTTTGTTAATGTTCATCTTATATCCTCCTTTCAAGACACTGTCCATTCCGTTCAACTGCTCTTCCAAGTCCTTTGCCGTCTCTGACAGAAATACAATGTCATCGGCGAACCTCAAAGTTTTTACTTCGTCTCCATGAATTTTAATACCTACTCCAAATTTTTCTTTTGTTTCCTTTACTGCTTGCTCAATATACAGATTGAATAACATCGGGGAGAGGCTACAACCCTGTCTCACTCCTTTCCCAACCACTGCTTCCCTTTCATGCCCCTCGACTCTTATTACTGCCATCTGGTTTCTGTACAAATTATAAATAGCCTTTCGCTCCCTGTATTTTACCCCTGCCACCTTTAGAATTTGAAAAAGAGTATTCCAGTCAACATTGTCAAAAGCTTTCTCTAAGTCTACAAATGCTAGAAACGTAGGTTTGCCTTTTCTTAATCTTTCTTCTAAGATAAGTCGTAAGGTCAGTATTGCCTCACGTGTTCCAACATTTCTACGGAATCCAAACTGATCCTCCCCGAGGTCTGCATCTACCAGTTTTTCCATTCGTCTGTAAAGAATTCGCGTTAGTATTTTGCAGCCGTGGCTTATTAAACTGATAGTTCGGTAATTTTCACATCTGTCAGCACCTGCTTTCTTTGGGATTGGAATTATTATATTCTTCTTGAAGTCTGAGGGTATTTCGCCTGTCTCATACATCTTGCTCACCAGCTGGTAGAGTTTTGTCATGATTGGCTCTCCCAAGGCCGTCAGTAGTTCTAATGGAATGTTGTCTACTCCGGGGGCCTTGTTTCGACTCAGGTCTTTCAGTGCTCTGTCAAACTCTTCATGCAGTATCATATCTCCCATTTCGTCTTCATCTACATCCTCTTCTATTTCCATAATATTGTCCTCAAGTACATCGCCCTTGTATAAACCTTCTATATACTCCTTCCACCTTTCTGCCTTCCCTTCTTTGCTTAGAACTGGGCTGCCATCTGAGCTCTTGATATTCATACACGTGGTTCTCTTCTCTCCAAAGGTCTCTTTAATTTTCCTGTAGGCAGTATCTATCTTACCCCTAGTGAGATAAGCTTCTACATCCTTACATTTGTCCTCTAGCCATCCCTGTTTAGCCATTTTGCACTTCCTGTCGATCTCATTTTTGAGACGTTTGTATTCCTTTTCGCCTGCTTCATTTACTGCATTTACTGATGCAAAATAGTTTTGTTATTTATTTACTCCTAAACCAGATTCAATGACAGAAATCGCCATCATCAGCGGGTTCTTTGATTCTAAAACATGTAGAAATAGCACCTTATAAAACACTGTAATACGTTAATAAATTTGTACTAAAGATTTTTTTGTCACCCTAAGATGAAGTCATCAACGTGTCAGTCTAGTTGGCTGGTCTTGGCCTACACAATATCAACAGGCATAATGATCCTTTTTAAATCCCACAACAACATAGTAAATAGGTATTGATGGCTTGTGGCAGGAGTTTTCTAAGTAAATCTGGAGCAGCGGTCAACGAACACCAACGTAAATGTGTTTAACGGTATTCGAGCGGTTATCAACGATTTACGTTAATGTGAATGGGTTTTGGTCTGTATAGCTTTAGTGAAAGTTACCCAAAACTTAATGCCATGTGCTGATACGATGGTCATTTACACGCAATATAATCATATGCACATACTCAACTACCGTTAATCAGAAGCACAGTAGGCATCCGAAAGATTACAACGGGATATACGCTTACCGCAGTTCAGTCAAACACTTAATATCGGCTGGCAGCATGCCAGAACAATAGAACGTAGACCAAAGGCGTAGATACTCGATCGAGAATTTAAAAATGCCTACTACTGGATAATGTTAACGATCGAGTGACACAACTTTTAGCCAGTCCCAACTACTATCACAACAAAGAGAACCGCGGCAAATCAAAGGATAGAGATTTCGTCTCTTGAAATAGGTAAACGCTCTGCTGAATCAACGTCCGGGGATAGAATTCCACCACCCACGGAATTCTCAGTCAACCTGCCCCGCGGATCCATAAAAGATGTCATTAAACCATCTGAACGAAGTTGTGAGTTAATCTCAGACGGTTACACGTCATCGAAAGAAAAAAGCTGTGCGATCCCTCACATCACAACTAAGAACAGGAAAGAAAAGAGCCAAAAATCAAGAAATCAAGTAAAAAACATGTGATGTAGCTGCGAACATAAACTCCCTAGCTGAACCGCGACCGAATAGTCAAACTATACAGCCGGAGTTGCAGTTAGATCTTAAATTACCTTAGTCTAAAGGCATGTCCGCTTGCGTGAGTACATAAGCTTACCTTTTAGCAACTAGAAATGTGAAGAGAATATCTTCTACCACTTACAAGCTTGAATTATGAAAGCAGAAAGCGAGATACTGGAGGAAGTAAAAGCTGTGAGGAACGGTCGTGAGTCGAGATTGGGTAGCTCTGTTGGTAGAGTACTTGCTCCCGGAAAGCAAAGGTC
This sequence comes from Schistocerca gregaria, assembly GCF_023897955.1. Lineage (NCBI taxonomy): Eukaryota > Metazoa > Arthropoda > Insecta > Orthoptera > Acrididae > Schistocerca > Schistocerca gregaria. The sequence continues at coordinate 428,981,554 of NC_064927.1, forward strand.
ATGGGTTTGAATCTCGGCACGGCCTGAAGTTTTAATCTGCCAGAAAGTACCAATAATGAAACTGAACAAATGGCGGGTAATGAACACGTAAAATCGGAAGTTGAGTCGATCGGCGATAAATCGCCACACTCCAGCGAAAGCTTACAAAATTCACCACAGTTGTGCGAAATTTTAGAACAGCTGGCAACAGACACATCAGAATGAAATTTTGCTTCAATGTCTTATGAATTAACACAACACACCTCATCTTCAGTGAACAGTTACGTATGTTCACTCTGCGAGAATCCGACAAATTTCCCAGATGCTTAAAGAGACATAAGATGAAAATAAGAAATTACTGTAAGAAAGAAAAAAAATTACAGGAAGAAAACAGTAAATCACATAGCGAAGAAATTAAAAATGACCTTCAACCTATAATCAGCAGTTTTGCTACTAGATTTAGTGACCTTGAAGCAGAAAACGAAAACTTGAAAACGAATGAGCATTATGACAAGGTTGAATTGGTAGCTAAAATCAACACTGTAGTTCCGGTGCGACAGTTTCACACATAAAAGAACTGAACGAATTGCTTTACACAACGCTAAAGGAAATTAGTGAACAAGTGGAAACTATGACACTAAATTCTGAAGAACAAAAAGCATGGTGAAGCACAATTAAAGAAAAAGTTTATGTCCCGACAATGCAAATGGCAAATTTGTCAAGCAATGCAGACAGAGATTCAAATGACACAATGCTACATTCATACTCATAAATTAAGGATAATTGCAGACTGTGGTGCCACACAACGTGGCACTACACAAAACTGGCGATAAGAGTATAGGCATATAGGGAACACACATGATACAGATCTGCAAGTCCACGGTATTGGTGTTAAGTTGAGAAAACCGTCCCGAAACACATGTGCTACATAACGCCACTGTCTCCTGCGCATGTTCCTCGACATAAAAATGGGATCAAATGGCTCTGAGCACTATGGGACTTAACATCTGAGGTCATCAGTCCCCTAGAACTTAGAACTACTTAAACCTAACCAACCTAAGGACACCACACTCATCCATGTCCGAGGCAGGATTCGAACCTGCAACCGTAACAGTCGTGCGGTTCCGGACTAAAGCGCCTAGAGCCGCTCGGACTCACCAGCCGGCCCCCCGACGTCAGTATGGAATATGGACACCATACACACGTACACAGGCCGCACAACGGGGTGGCATACTCAGGATCAGGTGGTCGAGCAGCTGTTGGGGTATAGCGTTCCATTCTAGCACCAGTGCCTGTCGGAGCTCGTGAAGTGTCCTAGGGGTTTGCAGGCGTGCAGCGATACGTCGACCGAGAGCATAGTAAACGTGCTCGATGGAGTTTAGGTCTGGAGAACAGGGAGGCCACACCATTCGCCTGATATCTTCTGTTTCAAGATAATCCTCCACGACAGCACCTCGGTGGGGCCGTGCGTTATCGTCAAATGGCTCTGAGCACTATGCAACTTAACTTCTCAGGTCATCAGTCGTCTAGAACTAAGAACTAATTAAACCTAACTAACATAAGGACATCACACACATCCATTCCCAAGGCAGGATTCGAACCTGCGACCGTAGCGGTCGCTCGGCTCCAGACTGTAGCGCCTAGAACCGCTCGGCCACTCCGGCCGGGGCGTTATCATCCATCAGCAGGAAGGTGGGACCCACTGCACCCCTAAAGAGGCACACATACTGGGGCAAAATGACGTCCCGATACATCTGACCTATTACAGTTCCTGTGACAAAGATATGCTTGGGGTGTACATGCACCAATCGTAATTCCACATATAACACTATCGTCCGTCTGCTACTGCTATACCATAACCTTAAAGTTGGAAGCAGGTCGTGAAATAAAACTATCTTGTTAAAGCACTTATGGTATGAAGCAGTGTTACCCTCTGAGAGGAATTTTGTTAGGTTGACCGTGTTGTACCTAACGGAGGTGGCTTATCGGAAAGGAAAGTCAGAATTACGTAAATATTAGAACAGTAATAAACAAAATTTTGCCTATCTGCACTGTTCAACGGATAAAGAAAACGGTCGCCAGCCTAACTAGGCAAGAGAATGATTAACATTCTCTTTCAAGAAAATAGTTATTAATAACTTTAATGGATAAACACAACCTATACTTTGTCACACGCGAGTGCAGTGAACTCTTAACACATACGTATGTTATTGTAAGATTGAAACTAACAGTTAGAGCAGCACAAACTATTTGCAAAATTATAACAGATACCGAAACACACTATTACTTTCAGGGCTTGCACAAACTGAATGGCCTTTATAACGTTATTATTACTATTCACTGCAGAATCATTAATTGGATATAGGTTAAGTCTCAGTTAAATACTTGAATATTTAAAATGAAAGTTAATTGGAGTCCAGTAACAGGTTGCTTCTCACTATCATTTGAATAAAGAAATAATGTTTTTCATAATTAGTGGTTCTCCCATTACTTGTTACCTAGCGTTAACACAATAGACAAACTGTGGATCCTGTTATATTATTAATATGCCCTTCCAATACACAAGAGAGACAAACACTTAGCAAACATGAGTATATAACGTTTCACACTGCAGTTTTCCACTTTTACTACATTGAGAGACAAAATTAACATATATGTAAGGTACTGACTTACCTTCTGCGATTTACAAAAGGCAGTAATGTGATCATTTACTAAGAAAAACTTTATAAGCCTCAGTCTTAAGAACTCTTAATTTGAAGTTGGCAACAATACATTAATAAGCAGTGTTATTAGGAAAATTATTTTCAGCAAGCATCATTAACTTTAACTCACTCTCTTGAAATATTAACTTTAACTTTCTTTTTACTATGTTCAAGAGGCATTAATTAGCAAAAACACTGGTCTTTAATGTTATTTCAGTAGATACACTCGGAAATCACTATAGTTCAAACGGAGAGGAACCTGAGAGGTGTTACGATAAGGAGAAAAATTAAGGTAGGTACATAAATTCAGTTATAAGTTACCTTATATTTGAACACACTAACACATCCATTGAAGTTGGTCCTTCACTGTACATTACTATAGTGCTCCATTACAGTGACTGCGCAATGTGGTGGCGATTGCATGTTGGTAGGTGAAATTGCAGGTAGAATTGATGGACTCTGTCATTCTTGGTGGCGATGACACATACAAATTCCAGAATAGTTCCAGCTATTTATTCATCCATCCGAGGCATTGGAAAGTAGCAGAAAAATCCTCTCTCGGGACCAGCACAATATGCAACATTTACATGCCAGTGCGCAGGTCGTCCCTGACTCGTAGCTCGTCCCCGACTGACTCCCAGTTCCACCTTTTCTACTTAGGCCAACCACAATTTGCGCGCGCTACACAGTTCCGTTCCCGAGGGGAATCACAACAACTTTTACATACAGAATAACAAGGAACCCTAAGTGAGGATCAGCAGTTTACATAACAGTAACCAAATACATTAAACAGAACATTTAAACATACTGACATTTCTACAAAAAAAATTATTCATTCAGAAATTACAATTAAATATAGTAAGTTTCGTTCCCTCCAAATGGGACAAAGAATTTAAATTACAGATGTACTACATTGTATAGAATCAAATCAAGGCATCAAAGTTCTTACAAAGAAAGGAGTGTACAATTTTGTGTTATCTATTCTATCAAACACACTTACAGAAACTCAATGATGTAACATTAAATGGAACAAAAGCAACATAAATCTGTGCAGCATTAGAGCTATGGTGTTACACACACCGCACGATCAAACCACGACCTCCGTACAGGTTCCTTTCAAGGACATGAAGGGCTTGGTATATGGCTCCTGGGTCACGCCAGAAGAAAACCCAGCGAGAACCACTGTTCAGACTATACCTGGACTTGTCCGTGAACATAACTGGGACCACTGTTCCAATGACCATGTACTGTGTTCTTGACACCAGGTTTAACGGGCTCTCCTGTGACCAGGGGTCAGTGGCATGCACCTTGCAGGTATCCGGGCGAATAAACCATGTCTGTTAAATCGTCTGTAGACTGTGTGTCTGGAGACAACTGTTTCAGACTGCGGTAAGGTCCCGAGCAAGGCTACCTGCAGTACTCCGTGGCCGTCTGCGGGCACTGACGGTGAGATATCGGTCTTCTTGTGGTGTTGTGCACTGTAGACGTCCCGTACTGTAGCGCCTGGACACTTTTCCTGTCTGCTGGAATCGTTGCCATAATCTTGAGATCACACTTTGTGGCACATTGAGAGATCGTGCTACGACCTGCTGTGTTTGACCAGCCTCCAGTAGCCCTAGTATTCTACCCCTCATAACGTCATCAATATGTGTTCTTTGAGCCATTTTCAACACACAATCACCATTAGCACGCCTGAATACGTCTGTCTGCACACTTATTCGCTGCACCGTACTCTGACATGCACCAACACACATCTGCGTATGTCGACTGCAGCCAGCGTCATCGTGCGACAACTGCAGGTCAAAAGCAACGCATGGTAATACCCCGATGTGATTTAAACCCACAAAGAGGGCACCAGGGCGTTGTTTCACCATATATCAGCATTATCCTTAATTTATGAGCATGAGTGTAGTACAGTTTTAAGAGACAGCAGAATACCAGTCTTTAATAAATTTTAAAGAAAATCTAGAGAACATTAATCGGCAAAATAAGCGTTACAGGAACACGATGAATGGAATGATTGAACGATTGAAGGAAAGCTTATTTGCGACGATTTAAAGACGAATAATGGCGTGTACATTCATATTCAGAAAATTTTGATGACCATACAAATTTATGGCGTGTAGGCAACTTCCGACGAGAACAGTACCACACATCCAGATACGACGATGAATCGCCGATGCGGCGCAACAGAGAGCGATCTGGTGCACACAGAAACGTCTCCTACCTTCCAAACATTACAGAAGCTCTCCTGCGAACCTTTCAGAACTAGCAATCCTGAAATAAATGACATTGCGAAAGGCAAAGGTCCCGAGTTCGAGTCTCGGTCGGGCACACAGTTTTAATCTGCCAGGAAGTTTCATATCAGCGCACACTCCGCTGGAAAGTGAAAATCTCATTCTGGAAACATCCCCCAGGCTGTGGCTAAGCCATGTCTCCGCAATATCCTTTCTTTCAGGAGTGCTAGTTCTGCAACGTTCGCAGAAGAGCTTCTGTGAAGTTTGGAAGGTAGGAGACGAGGTACTGGCAGAAGTAAAGCTGTGAGGACCGGGCGTGAGTCGTGCTTCGGTAGCTCAGATGATAGCCGGCACGGTAGCTCAGCGTGTTCGGTCAGAGGGTTACGCGCCCTCTGTAATAAAAAAACTGAGTCAATCGATCAACAACGAACATAAATGGATGTCTTACGACGTCCGCCCCGAGCAGATGCAACGAACAAAAGCGAAAAAAGTGAGATTGAAAAAAAAAAGATGTTAGAGCACTTGTCCGCTAAAGGCAAAGTTTCCAAGTTCGAGTCTCGGTCGGGCACACAGTTTTAATCTGCCAGGAAGTTTCATGTTGTTTTGTCCTTGTCAAAAACAGATTTGCGACAAAGACATTCACACATCCCATGAGGTTCTCTGTGGGCTGCCAAACGGTTCAACGTCGTTATCTCCGTTCCTTGTACTCAAAAAGCAAAAAGCAACCAGATCGTGTAATTAACTCCATGATATTTTCAGCTTCGAAAAAGTAACGATGTAAGGAAGTAGTAGATATAGTGCTAAACATCAAAAAGGCTGCAGAAAGAAGAAGGAAATCTCAGCAGTTACAAGTAAATATCAAAAAGCTAGAGACTGGACCGAAAAGTTTGGTTAAATCTCACCCTTTATCTTGTAAAAGCAAGCATCTTAGTCATTAATTCTTTCTCGTATCAAAGGGAACTTACAGGATTCGTAGAACTGTACATGACAATGTTGTGAAAATTGAAACGATTCGGACACACAAGAGCAAGGGACTTAATCATATTTCGCATATTAAACCATACACAGAATAATCCTAAATACTCAAGTCTTACACAGGTGATAGAACTGTAGTATATGTCCCTATTCTAAAATATTTCTTTCGTTACAGCGCACAGCAGCAGTCAGCGATAAACATGGCTACTTCACCGCTCCAGAGCGACTCGCGTCGCACGGCAGACAACTTTTGACAAGAATCGGGCAAGTATCTCCGAGCCACAAACTTCATTTATCGCGCAACAACTCGATTTACTGCCAGTAAGCGTGCGCTAACAAGCTGCTATGAACTTCGAATAGTTTCTAATAAAACGAACATTGATATTATTTTTAAGCAGTTCTGGGAGGATACACAGGTTATCAGTAATGTGTTGTTCGCTTGTGAAATATTTCTTGCTGTAAGCAATGATGATAATGCAGAGACATTTAACACTTTCTATTACTTTTGATGAACGTAACAGATATACCTCACAATAATTCGAGAAGTGCATATTTTGTCACCATTTGTGCACGGAAAACATTTTTACAAAGTTGTGGCTCAGCACTGGTTGCTGTACTGTGACACTCTTTAATGTATGGTACCTCATTCAGGGACTGATGACCTCAGATGTTAAGTCCCATAGTGCTCAGAGCCACTGAACCTCATTCACTTTTTTGTGGTTTGTCTTTGTGTTAGTCTATTTTCTGGTTTATAATGATGAATGACATTGTTTTTTTCTGGTTTGTGTGTAGCTACATGCACTCACAATTTAACTTCCACTGAATTCTGTAGAACTAATCTGCCTTTCATTTGTCTAGCAGATTAATTTCACATAAGTATGTAACGATGTAGTAACTGTCTAGATGTTTGGAAAATTTTAAATTCTTAGGAAATGAAAATGTAACTCATGACTCATGAAACGTGACATGGATAGAAAGTACACTTGATAAGAGAAAGGAGATATAGAAAGTATGTGAGACATTAATGATGTTGTTTTTCTTACTTTTCTGCTTTACGTAATTTTTTAAGTCTTTTTTACTTTTCAGCTTTTCTTCTTTGCTGTGGCATTGGATAAGATTCTTTTAAAAATATATTTCTACTAATATGTGTGACTTTCCAGACAGTCTTCTTGTACTTGCATATGTTGTAATATAACAATATGTATTGTTTTAACGAAAGGAATTTTAGGTCGTATTTACCTTTTATATTTAGGCATTTATTGAGATTTTTTCATAATGCATATTCTCTGTATAAATTCTTGCTACAGGATGCGGAGACATTGGTATAATATTTATGTTAATTATAATGCTGTAGGGATCTCTCATAAGGCATTTAAGACATGTAAGAAATAATGGAAGACGTGTAAGAAGGAAACGACGAGAAATAGTTAAGCAAGAGTAAAGAAACGTATACAAAAATGAAATATGAGAAATGATTAGGTAGGGCAAAGACGGCAAATAGTTACGTAGGGCAATGGAACTAAATAATATTAACTGAAGAGAATGTATGAAACGTACGACAGCAAGAAGCAAAGAGTACAGAAACATTGGTATCTGTTGAAAGTTTTATGAAATTTTAAGCAAAAGGACTGAAAGATCCACGAACTAAGGGATGAAATTAACTAGATAGCATGCTAATTACTGACCATCGTCCTCTGATTGCGCTTTTAAAAAGTGTCCATTCTTCTTCAACTATACTGCCTACTGAGTTATTCTTTGTTGCCGTGTCTATAGCCTTAGAAATTTTCAAGCCTATCTCGTCACTCCTTAGTATTTCGTATTCCACGTCTTTGCGTATTGATTCTTCCTGACTAATCTCTTAAACTTCAGCCTACTCTTTATCATTACGACATTGTGATCTCAGTTTATATCTGCGCATACTCTGACTTAGAATCTGATTTCGGATGTAATCAAACTGAAATTTTCCTGTATCACCCGGCCTTTTCTAAGCATACCTCTTCTTCTTATGGTTATTGAGCAGACTATTCGCTACTACCAGCTGAAACTTGTTACAGAACTCAATTAGTCTTTCTCCTCTTTGATTCCTTGTCCGAAGACAATATCCTCCTGTAACATTTTCTCCTGCTCCTTCTTCTACAATTGCATTCCAGTCCCGCTTGACTATTAGATTGTCATTTCCCTTTACGTACTTTATCACTATCTTGCAGCTTCACTATCTTTCATCTTCAGCTTGCGACATCGGCCTCTATACCTGAACTATCGTTGTCGGCATTGATTTGCTGCGGAGTCTGAATAGAACAGCCTTATCACTGAACTGTGCACAGTGACACACTCTCTGCCCTACCCTTCAGGTCCAGATTGTATACCGATTAGGTTCCTTTCAGATTACGCTGATACAATAGCTCCCTACTTAGCAATCATATACAACTGCTCGCTCACCGATAGATCTGTACCTCCAGTTTGGAAAATTTCGCAGGTCGCACCAGTGTTTAAGAAGGGTAGTAGGAGTAATCGATCGAACTAGAGATCCATATCATTGACGTCGGTTTGCAGTAGGGTTTTGGAGCATATGCTATATTCAAACATTATGAATCACATCGAAGGGAACTATCTATTGATACGTCATCATCGAGTAAAACTGAAGTGATATTAGGTGTTCCCTAGGGAAGCGTCCTGGGACCTCTGCTGTTCCTGGTCTATATAAATGACCTGGGTTCCAATCTGAGCAGTTCTCTTAGGTTGTTCGCAGATGATGCTGTAATTTACTGTCTAGTAAGGTCATCCGAAGACCAGTATCACTTGCAAAGCGATTTAGAAAAGATTGCTGTATGGTGTGGCAGGTGGCAGTTGACGCTAAATAACGAAAAGTGTGAGGTGATTCACATGAGTTCCAAAAGAAATCCGCTGGAAATCGATTACTCGATAAATAGTACAATTCTCAAGGCTGTCAATTCAACTAAGTACGTGGGTGTTAAAATTACGAACAATTTCAGTTGCAAAGACCACATAGATAATATTGTGGGGAAGGCGAGCCAAAGGTTGGGTTTCATTGGCAGGACACATAGAAGATCCAACAAGTCCACTAAAGAGACAGCTTACACTACACTCGTTCGTCCTCTGTTAGAATATTGCTGCGCGGTGTGGGATCCTTACCAGGTGGGATTATCGGAGGACATCGAAAGGGTGCAAAAAAGCAGCTAGTTTTGTATTATCACGTAATAGGGGAGAGAGTGTGGCAGATATGATACCCGAGTTGCGATGGAAGTCATTAAAGCAAAGACGTTTTTCATCGCGGCGCGATCTATTTACGAAATTTCAGTCACCAACTTTCTCTTCCGAAAGGCAGCTAGTTTTGTATTATCACGTAATAGGGGAGAGAGTGTGGCAGATATGATACCCGAGTTGCGATGGAAGTCATTAAAGCAAAGGCGTTTTTCATCGCGGCGCGATCTATTTACGAAATTTCAGTCACCATCTTTCTCTTCCGAATGCGAAACTATTTTGTTGAGCCCAACCTACATAGGTAGGAATGATCATCAAAATAAAATAAGAGAAACCAGAGCTCGAACAGAAAGGTTTAGGTGTTCGTTTTTCCCACGCGCTGTTCGGGAGTGGAATGGTAGGGAGATAGTATGATTGTGGTTCGATGAACCCTCTGCCAAGCACTTAAATGTGAATTGCAGAGTAACCATGTTGATGTAGATGTAGATGTAGACCCTTTCAGTATCCTCATATCACTATCTTTCATCTTCAGCTTGCGACATCGGCATGTATACTTGAACTATCGTTGTCGGCATTGATTTGCTGTCGAGTCTGAAGAGAACAGCCTTATCACTTAACTGTTCACAGTGACACACTCTCTGCCCTACCCTCCTGCTCATAACTAATCGTACTTCCGTTATACCATTTTTTGCTGCTGTTTGTGCTACCCTGCACTCGCCTGGTCAGAAATCCACGTCTTCTCTCTATTTAACCTCACTGACTCCTACTATATCTAGATTGAGCCTTTGCATTTCATTTTTCAGGTTTCTAGATGCCCTATCTCGGTCAAACTTCTGACACTGCACGCCCCGACTCGTAGAAGATTATGCTTCCGTAGGTTATTCAATCTTTTTTCTCATGGTCACCTCTACCTTGGAAGTCCACTCATTTCGATCCGAAATGGGGTCTATTGCGGAACCTTTTGCCAATGGAGAGATCATCACACTTCTTCAATTACAGGCCACATGTCCTGTGGACACATGTTATGTGTATTTAATGCAGTGGTTTGCATTGCCTTCTGGATCCTCATGCCGTTGATAACTGCTGATTCTTCCGCCTTCAGGACGGTTTCCCACCCCAAGGACTTGAGTTCGCTGAACCTCTGTCCGCCCTTCCGCACCCTTTGACACGGCCGTTGGCCGAATAAGGATACCTTCTTATGCCGGAAGTCTTCGGCCACCAATGCCGATTGTTAATCGAAATTTAATAGGTGGTGGGTTTCGAAACATGGACCTTGACCATTTTCATTGCTAAACAAAGACGCTATCCCTAGGCCACTAACTAAAGACAATAACCAAATAAGCAACATCAGGAACCTGCTTCACAATCGGAGGTACCTATCAGAGTTTCACGTAAAACGAGGCAAATGGAGAAACTAGAGGAATGACCTGCCAGAGTAAATTTTGTTTGCACCACTATTCTTCAACATCCACACCGATGCTCAACCCCTTCCTGCAGGTGCAAATAGCTATAGATTACACACATTACACACATCTGACAGGGCAATTACAGCACAATGGAAAACATTGGAGGGAATGAAACAATATTTTATTAAGGTAATAGCAGAATTAGTTCTGTATTGGCGAAATAACCAGTTGAGAACAAATCCAAGGAAAAGAAAAGTGTGTGCCTTCCACCCTCGGAACAGTCAGTCCAGCAGAAAACTATATGTCGAATGGAAAGGGGTACTATTAGAGTATTGCCCCAAACCCCAGTGCGTGGGTGTAACAATAGATACGTCCGTAACATACAAACAGCACAACCTTAACACTAGACTTAAAGTTAGCGGAACTAACAATATCATTCGCAAGCTCCTAAGCTTTAAAGGAGCAGCAAAATCAAGGGTCCTAAAAAATCTCAAATGCGCCCTCCGTCACAATGCTATAGAGAATAAACGCCCGGTTTGGTAAACATCAGCACACGTAAAGTAAGTTGATTTTGCTCTTAACGGGACAACAAGAATCACAGAATCATCAACGGATATTTAAGTCATACCTCAGGACACGATACAGCTTTTAGCTGTCTTTGCCCCTGCAGGCGTGTGTAGTGGGGCAGCAGCATTTAAAGAGCCATTTCAATCAGCAGAACAGGAACGCCACCTCCTCTACGGTCTCAAACCGTCTCAAGTGTGATTAAGGGGCGCTAGAAAACTGAGCCATACTCATCACAAACGAAGCTACGCCGTAAATTCTAAACTCTGTGATTGCAGAGTACTGTAAACTACGCTTCACATATGCACCCCTCCACTGTGCCCCGCCAAATGTACTACAGAAGACCTTATGAGAGTGAAGAAAAATGCAGTTGACCCCGTCAGTTTCAGGGCAAGGAATGTTTATCTCTAGCCTAAAATTATGACACAATTTCATATTTTTATGTTTGTTGCATCGTAATCTTGTTGTTGTTGTGGTCTTCAGTCCTGAGACTGGTTTGATGCAGCTCTCCATGCTAATGTATCCTGTGCAAGCTCCTTCATCTGCCAGTACCTACTGCAACCTACATCCTATGAATCTGTTTAGTGTATTCATCTCTTGGTCTCCCTCTACGATTTTTACCTCCACACTGCCCTCCATTGCTAAATTTGTGATCCCTTGATGCCTCAGGACATGTCATACCAACCGATCCCTTCTTCTAGTCAAGTTGTGCCACAAGCTTCTCTTCTCCCCAATACTATTCAATACCTCCCCACTAGTTACGTCATCGACCCACCTAATCTTCAACATTCTTCTGTAGCACCACATTTCAAAAGCTTCTATTCTCTTCTTCTCCAAACTATTTATGTCAATGTTTCACTTCCATACATGGCTACGCTCCATACAAATACTTTCAGAAACGACTTCCTGACACTGAAATCTATATTTGATGTTAACAAATTTCTCTTCCTCAGAAACGCTTTCCTTTCCATTGCCAGTCTACATTTTATATCCTCTCTACTTCGACCATCATCAGCTATTTTGCTCCCCAAATAGCAAAACTCCTTTACTACTTTAAGTGTCTCATTTCCTAATCTAATTCCCTCAGCATCACCCGACTTAATTCGGCTACATTCCATTATCCTCGTTTTGCTTTTGTTGATGTTCATCTTATATCCTCCTTTCAAGACACTGTCCATTACGTTCAACTGCTCTTCCAAGTCCTTTGTTGTCTCTAACAGAAGTACAATGTCATCGGCGAACCTCAAAGTCTTTATTTCTTTTGGATTTTAACACCTACTCCGAATTTTTCTTTTGTTTCCTTTACTGCTTGCTTAATATACAGATTGAATAACATCGGGGAGAGGCTACAACCCTGACTCACTCCCTTCCCAACCACTGCTTCCCTTTCATGCCCCTCGACTCATATAACTGCCATCTGGCTTCTGTACAAATTATAAATAGCCTTTCGCTCCCTGTATTTTACCCCTGCCACCTTTAGAATTTGAAAGAGAGTATTCCAGTCAACATTGTCAAAAGCTTTCTCTAAGTCTACAAATGCTAAAAACGTAGGTTTGCCTTTCCTTAATCTTCCTTCTAAGATAAGTCGTAATGTCAGTATTGCCTTACGTGTTCCAACATTTCTACGGAATCTAAACTGATCTTCCCCGAGGTTGGCTTCCACCAGTTTTTCCATTCGTCTGTAAATAATTCGCGTTAGTATTTTGCAGCTGTGGCTTATTAAACTAATAGTTCGGTAATTTTCACATCTGTCAACATCTCCTATTTTTGGGATTGGAATTATTATATTCTTCCTGAAGTCTGAGGGTATTTCGCCTGTCTCGTAGATCTTGCTCACCAGATGGTAGCGTTTTGTCAGGACTGGCTCTCCCAAGGCCGTCAGTAGTTCTAATGGAATTTCTACTCCCGGGGCCTTGTTTCGACTCAGGTCTTTCAGTGCTATCGTAATCTTTACATCGTTTTAGATACACAATTCTGTTTTGTGCTTCTTTGTACAGGGTGACATTTATTAAACTATATAAAGAAGTAAGTTAATTAGAAACTACTGCGTGCACACACTTTATTCAACATGAAAGCGTCAGTACAGTTATTCGGATTTAGGTTATGAAATGTTCGATATGCCTGCCATCATCGGTGACGAGGTGGCGCAGACAAATAGCGAAATTGTGCATGACCCGCTGAAATGTCGGATCATCGATGATGTCGATGTCTTCCTGAATGGCTGTTTCCACCTCAGCAAAGGTTTTGTCGTTATTTATGTACACTTCTTCATTAATATAGGCTCTCAAAATGGAGTTGCACGTGTCCATATCTGGAGAACATGGCAGCTCAGCGAGGCCCATGCCAGTAGCACCCCCGAGCCAGAATGTGATCCCGAAAGTCTTATTCCAGGATATCAAACACTCTCTTGCATCGGTGGGGTCGAGCTCCGTTTTGCATGAACCACGTCTTGTCGAAATCAGGTTCACTTTGGATAATGGCGATGAAATTATATTCCAAAAGCTTCACGTACCGCTCGGTAATTACCTTGTCATCAAGCAATATCGCACCGATGTTTCCTTGACTGGAGATTGCACACCACACAGTCACCTGTTGAGGGTGAAGAGAGTTCTCGATAACGAAATGCGGATTCTCAGCCCCCTAATGCGATAGTTTTGCTTATTGACCAACCTATCCAAATGAAAGCAGGCTTCGTCGCTAAACCAAACCATATTCACACGAAAGTACTGTTCGTCAATTCTGTGGACACTAGTGTTAGCGAAACACAGCTGCTGTTCCATGGCCCTGGCGCTTAATGGCTGATGGGATTGAATTTTCTACAGGAAGAGATGCAGGTCTGCAACAACAATTTGTCACAGTGTCTTCTGGATGCTTCCCACCTGTCGTACAGATCATCTGATTTATCTCCTTGGGTTAGTTTGAAACACAGCGCGTAGCTTCTCGATGTTTTCACCCTTTTTGGATGATCGACATTGCCACCACTGTCATTACTAACACTACCCGTTGACTCAAACTTGCGAATCCAATTCTTGTTCATCAGCACACTTGGACCGGTTGTGTTCAGCTTGAACTCGGTCGGAAACAGCCGTAGTTGGGCTGTTATTGTCCTCACAGTAGGCCTTCACAAGGGCTACACGCTCAGGCACGCTGTACCGTAACATAATCACGTGCAAATGGCCGACAACAAAGCGCGTCCGCATGCACACGCTGATTTCCACCATGCCCCGCGGCCAACCGTGCAGTTTGAACGTCCTAACGCAACCGGTTTACAAGTCATGACGATTTTATTTCATGTAGTTCAATAACTGTCACCTTGTTTATGTTTCACCTATGAATCTTCTAGATACTACACGAAACTTGGTGATGCTTTTTACATGAGTAAATAAATTAGTATTTGTTTGAGTGTAAGCTTATACAGAAGTGAAACGTGGATGAAAGCAGCTCCAAACAGGAAGACAACAGAAGGGCTTCGCGTATGGTACCGCAGAAGAATATTAAAATTAGGTGGACAGATCAAATAACTAATGAGGAGATACCAAGCCGACATGTGGGGAAAAAAATTCAAGGCACGACTCGACCAAAAGAAGAGATCATTTCGTAGGACACAACATGAGGGGTCGAGGAATCGCGTAACAAACTGAAGTGAGAAGGGTAAGAATTTTAGAGATGGGTCAGAGCATGGTTGTTGTAAAGAGGTACAAATGGATTGATTTGGCAGTACTTATAACGAAGTAAAGAGCCTTACAGAGGGTAGAGAGCCGTGTACAACCACATCAAACCACTTTTCGGAATGAATACCACAGTGGCTCATACAACTACATCTGAAGCTACGTTCGGCAAAGGCCCTTGACGGTGTTTGGGGGAGGGTACTTGTGGTATTTTCCGTCATCCCTCTTCCTTGTTCCATTCGCGAGTTCCACGTGAGAAGAATGATTTTCTGCAAACCCATATCATCTCCAATTGCTCTGTTTTTTGTCGTTGTGGTCATTCTACGAGACATGTGTGGGAAAGATTAATACATTACTCGGTTCTTCCTTGCATTACTGTCCCGAAATTTTCATTTTAAATCTCTTTATGGTGTATAACTTGTCTCCTGTAACGTCTACTGCCTGAGTTCGTCGAGCATACACTTGAAGCCTTCACATCCACTAGATGATCTTGCGAGGAAAGATGTCGATCTCCTTCGGCTCTTACCTATCTCATCTATTAATCGAATCTCCTAAGGATCCCAAACTCATGATCAATACTCAAGACTCGGTTGTGTTTCGTTAACCATCTCTTTCTTGGACCAATCAAATTTTCTTAATACTCTACCCCTGAACTTCAGCCTGGCATCTGCATTTCCTAAACTTTGCGCAGTCTTCCAACTTAAGGTCACTTCAGATCGGTAGTCCTAGGTATATTACAGTACTTAATGTTTTTTTTACTTTTTTTTAAAAAAAATTCTTTATTTCCAAAACAACTTATTATTTACACAATTTAGCCCACTACCTTATGTGATTACTGGGCCGAAATAGTGATACAATGGTTTAAGTTGCAGCTATTCTAAGTTATATTTTAGTAACTAGCTAGTATGTGAGCTATGAGATAAATGCAATGGGCAAATTAGTGTGTTAATTAACTACTAAGCAGGTAACCAAACTATAGACTCGTTACTAAGGCCTACAGCGTTACAAATGTGTCAGCTGAATAGTATAAACCTACTATAGAGCCTTGCTCATTGAGCTAACCCCAATGAGCGTGCCCCTGACACTGGGCAGGCCAAGATGGTGATCGCTGCAGGTTTCTAGAGATAGTGTCTAAAACACTAAGTCCTTCAACTAAACTTATTCTAAGGTCCAATCAGGTGAGTTGTCGACATCGGTGCGGTTGCACCCCACTCCCCCAGAATCCTGTGGCGCGGCGGATTCCAGACTGAGGAAGTCGGCCTTTCCGCCCCCAGGCGGTTTGGGAATAAGGTACCAGACTCTATTGGTGTTTAGGTAAGTCTCTCATAGGTGCTAGTTTAATTCTCTCAGATAATCCTTTAAGACCTTCTGTGATACCACGTTTAATGTTTACAGTAATTGTCAAAAATGGTTCAAATGGATCTCATCACTATGGGACTTAACATCTATGGTCATCACTCCCCTAGAACTTAGAACTACGAGGGTCGGTCAAAAAGTAATGCCTCCCATTTTTTTTCTACTTAAAAAAATTAAGTTAAGTGAAAAATTTGAATTTGGCGCCATTCCTCAAACCTTCTGCAATCCACTGCAGTAGTAACTTTCTGTGTCAACAGGTGGCAGCACAGCAGAAGTTTGTAAGATGGCCGACATCGATGTTCGTTTGAGACAGCGTTGTGTGATTGAATTCTTGAATGCAGAAGGTGAAACGCCCATACGCATTCATGAAAGACTGAAGAAGGTGTATGATGCTGTGACAGTGGATGTCAGCACTGTTAGACGATGGGTTCGTCGTTGTAAGGAAGCTGAAGGGCAAACACCGTTGACTGACGAAAAGCGGAGCGGCAGGCCGGTGAGTGCAGTGACTCCACACACTTGCAGCGCTTCCGTTTTTTTCTGAAAAAAATTGTGACCGGGGACGAAACATGGGTGCATTTTTTTGAACCAGAATCAAAGAGGCAGTCAATGGAGTGGCGTCACACAAGCTCGCCGAGGAAGAAAAAATTCAAAACTGTGTGATCGGCAGGGAAAGTTATGGCAACAGTTTTCTGGGATACAGAGGGTGTGATTCTGGTTGATTTTTTGGAGCAGGGATGCACAATAAATTCTGTTCAATACGTCACAACCCTCAAAAAACTTAAAGCACGTCTTCAGCTAGTTCGCCCAACAGAATCAATGGCAGATGTTCTTCTTTTGCATGACAATGCAAGACCACACACCAGTCGTCACACCTCTGACGAGATTGTCAAAATTGGATGGGAAGTTTTGCCTCATCCCCCATACAGCCCTGACCTGGCACCATCAGACTTCCATCTGTTCGGGCCACTAAAAGAAGCTCATCGTGGGATTCATTTTGAAGATGAGGAGGCCGTCAAAACATCCGTGCGTCAATGGCTTAGGAAGCAGAGCTGTGATTTTTACCGTGCTGGTATACATGCCCTTGTTCAAAGATGGACCAAAACTGTAGAGATGGGCGGAGATTACATTGAAAAATGACAAAATGATCCTCAATGTTGTGGTTTCCAACCTATGTAATTGCATTTAAATTTCCTGACAATTAAACGTAGAAAAAAAATAGGAGGCATTACTTTTTGACTGACCCTCGTATTTAAACCTAACTAACCTAAGGACATGACGCACATCCATGCCCGAGGCAGGATTCGAACCTGCGACTGTAGCAGTCGCATGGCTCCGGACTGAGCGCCTAGAACCGCTAGACCATCGCCGCCGGCCCAGTAATTGTCGCCAATAGCACAACTGTGGTGTCACCGCCAGATACCACACTTGCTAGGTGGTAGCCTTTAAATCGGATGCGGCCCGTTAGTATACGTCGGACCCGCGTGTCGCCACTTTCAGTAATTGCAGACCGAGCGCCGCTACACGGCAGATCTAGTCTAGAGAGACTCCGTAGCACTCGCCCCAATTGTACAGCCGACTTTGCTAGCGATGGTTCACTGTCTACATACGCTCTCATTTGCAGAGGCGACAGTTTTGCATAGCCTTCAGATACGTCATTTGCTACGACCTAGCAAGGCGCCATATTCAGTTACTATAATTACTATATTCAAGAATGTATTCTGAACAGATAATATTGTCAATCATGTACCGTCAAGAGCGACGTTCACCATTTTTGGATTAAAGTTAAGTAGCAAACCAATTACTTACGCTTTCTGATTTCTCATTCCTTGTTAGGTTCCAGACCTCACGTCAGTATAGTTCTTCCCTCCTCACGGCAGCCTGCGTGAGCTAAAACTCGTGCATTTCGGCCTCCACTCGTAACACGATGTTGGCTCTTCTGCTAACACAAAATCAACAGTAGTGGATTTCTTCGCCTGTTTATGTGCAAAATGTTAAGTTACGTCAATTTTTTCTGCCAGTCGCAGTACAAATCATGGTTCCACAACAGGTCTCTTTACAATCTACTACAGTCTTCCTAGAGACAACTTAACTGTCTTCAAATGACGTAACGCAACTTATGACACTATCCAGGAGACCATTGAATTATATTATGAACAGTAACTGTAAAGTCTTCTCCAGGTAATGCAAGATGTGAATAAAGACGGGCAGTATGCAACAGTCAAGCAGAATGCCAACACGGAATGGTCCCTGATGTTGCATTGCTACACGCCACGAAAGCGGTCCCAACTTGTCATAGCATTAGAACGACGTCATAGGGGGACAGGGTTGCTATCGTTGTGGTGACCAGGTAGAGGGAAGTAGGAAGGTGTACGTCAGACGCAACAAAAAGCATTGTGAGTGGGGACTGTGGAAAACAAGTCTGCCACCACCCATGATAAGCGAAGTTAAGACACATTTCAGCTGCAATTATGGTGAAGGGAGACGAGAAAAACAGGCCAATTGATGTCTTTTGATGTCTTTGCCACCTCAACATCGAAGTACATGCGTCAGTCCTGTATAATTATTTCTCCCTTTCACGAGGGGGATCTACTCAGTTTGCAGTAATCCAGCCTCTAAGTTGGATCTCTGATGGTCCGTTCCCTATTTGCCTAGCTGCCAACAGCCACTGATGTATCAGTGAGTGCCACCTTAGGGACATAGCCACTACGAGCTGCAGCGCCGTCAGCACAGCAAAGACTGATGGGGGAAATGTGGGTGCTATCACACGGCCAACCAGTGGAGCAGACTGTCATCCTTCATCATGGGGGCATGCTGCTGCAGCTCTCCGCCTTCCTTTCCGTGAGCTGTCGTAGATGTTGCCGGCCGTTCTCTAGGCGGCAGTCCACAGTATGACCCGACACAACTACATTCACTCTGTGTTGAGCTGGTGGTACTTCTCCAGCCCGCGTTCCAAGGTAGATCGGGGTGCCATGATCACCTGTTTTCTGGAGCAGTTAGCAGCTATGGCCAGAGCGCGTGACGATGCTTGCACCGAAATGGCCACCAGCCCTGTGACTTCGATGGCGCTGACGTCATCGTTCCATCACTGTCGCAGGCCGAGACTGCACGCCGAGAGTCGGTGGCGGCGATTTTCTGTTTAGGGCGCACGTCATTCCTGCCCTCACGTTGCAGGTGGCTTTAGAATCAAGGCTACTGTGTTACTGATGGTTCATTAGTGCTTTCGGGGTGTCCAGCGGCGACATCAACCAATTCCAAGCTGCACCACTGAAACCAACAACAACAACGGTAACAACCCTGGCCTCTACAGTCCTATCACCACTCCTTGGGCTAATCTTGAAATTACCTTTACGTCTATATGGGAATGCAGGCTTCCTGGGCTAATTTTTAGGCTGAATTCTGCTCGGGTTATCGGCCGAGTCCCGGCGTCGTTCTGCAGCAACGTTTTAACAAGTTTGATCCACGTCACCTTCACGTGAAGTCTTCGTCTTAAGATAACAAGTAGGGAACTTGCCAAAATGCTGCCGCAGAAAGACGCCTTGACTCGGTCAGTAACCCAATAAGACTTCATCATACTTTTACATCTATCAGTTTCGTTCCATTAAGAGCGGCGTTTTGAGATCTATCGGCAAGGAAGCCCTGAATCCAGTCACAAATCTCATTTTTTTTTCAGCCAACGACAAAGTGGGACAGTATTAAAAAATGTGTGTGAAATCTTACGCGACTTAACTGCTAATGTCATCAGTCCAGTCCCTAAGCTGAGACACTACTTAACCTAAATTATCCTACGGACAAACACACACACCCATGACCGAGGGAGGACTCAAACCTCCGCCGGAACGGATAGTATTAAATTCTTCCCCTACTTTAAGAAACTGACCTAAGACACCTATTTCCACGGTGTTCTGCATCTCATGGACATCAAAGCGAGCTGCGTTTTGGCAAAATCTCGAGGGTTTCGTTGTCCCAGACGTCATATCACATGGGCATGAAAATCTTCCGCAATTGTAGAGAAGATTGACATCAGTGACCTATCTATCGCTTCAGCCGTGTCCCGCAGTTACGCAGGGTCAGCAATCATTGATCGGATTTGGTATATTAATGTTAAGGGGTGGCCGGATGCTCTTCCTGCTGTCACACCAAACCCCCAGGTATGGTATTAGTGTACCCCAACTGTCTTCATCGAGTGTAATCCATGGAATAATGCGAATGTGTGCATAAGTCTGCGAGCCGTGTAACTGAGGCGGAACATGGGGATCAGCCCGGTATTCACCTAGCGGGATGTGGAAAACGGCTAAAAACCACATCCAGGCTGGCCGGTACATCGGCTCTCGTCGTTAATCCACCAGGCGGATTCGATCTGGGGCCGGCGCGCCAACCCGAGTCCAGAAAACAGCGAGTTAGCATTCTCGGCTACCCTGGCGGGTGGATTGACGTCAGTGATGAAGAAGTGTAATTATGTGCATCTGTCGGAAGATTCTTTATGAAAGCTGGAATAGCGTGCTGGTTTGGCAGTCGCTACGTACCGTTTGTTACACCAGCGACATACAAAAAAACACTGCTAGAAGAGGAGCAAATTCTTTCACATAATCTTTTTACAATCTCACAGGTATCTGATCTGGTAATGAATACTTTCCGTTAATGAAATATTTTATTTGACTCCCCATTTCTACCTCATTCACATCAATATCCGACATTTTGGCGTTAATGCTGTGATTGAAATGAGGAAACGTATTACTGTCTTCCATGGAGAAACAGTTTCGGGAAACCGAATTCAATATTTTTATCTTCACTGTGTCATTTTCCCTTTCGGTGCTAGTATGGTCACTGAACTACTGCATACGTGACTCTGATGTGCTTAGTGACTTTGCGTAACACTTCTTAGCGTTTTAAGCAAGCTCGATTGTAAAACTTTACTTCTGAATTCATGGCACGCTACTGTCTTGGCAACTAGGCTTTGACTACACTCACTTCTGTTATGAACCTCTCGTTGCTTTCGTAGAAATCTTCTAACAAGGCTGTTAAACCACAATGGGTGTTCCCCACACCTTGCTCAGCATGTACTGGTCTAAGGCGTATTCAGTATTGCTTTTGAATTACTTCCATTCGTGCTCTACATCATATTTTACGTTCACTGTTAAGGTAATCTATAATTTGTATCATAGTTCTTGCTAAGTCAAAGTATTTTCCTAACCTCTATGATGTGACCGTCACACACTGGTTTGCAGTTTTGTATCTGCCCTGTGACGATTACACAATAATTAATTCTGAGAGCTCGCTACAATTTTGCTGGGGTGGCAATTATTCGAGTCCCCGCTGGAACATAGCTGACCTGGAACTCTCGACAGTCCTACAAAGTCGGCAGAATTCTTTTCATGGTGTCGCCTTCTACGTGGTTGCCAGTTTTCGGAGAAATTGATCCTGTTTGTAGAAATGGTTATTGTGGACAGTTTCTGGTGATAATCTGCTCGCTACAAGCATGGATGCTGCCGGACGCCACAGATTTCCCTGAGGGTACATAAGAGTGAAACTGGTCTGCCCATCTGCTCGTCGAAGAAGAAGCCGTGCCCAGCATTTTCATGGCGTGAAAAAGTTCGTTGCTTCCCTCCAAAAACAAAGGAGAGTCCAGTACAAATAACTGACTCACCTCTGAACGCAGCAATCACAGTTCCTGTCCATACTAAAGGCCGCCCGATAAATACTTACATATACCCAAATTATAGGAGATGAACCTAAAGAACACTGATGAAATGTAAAGCTGTGTCAAATTACATTTCTCTGATGCGCTACTGCAGCTGCTAGGAAAGGTATCACTCGACTGAAGGATCTGACTACCAGAGGTGGTCCTTGAAACACAAAAACAGATGCCTGGCGCGAAGCAAACTGCGGTTCTACGCACTATACAGTTAATAAAGCATGGAAGTGTAGCTGATAAATAAAGAAACGTGAACGCAATATAGGAGTCAATACTGAAGACCACTGACGAAATTTGAAATAGGTCACTTCTTATGAGAAGCTATGTCAACTCACAGTGCTCTGACAAGCGGCTGATGCGCTGAGATCTACCACTCGGCTGGGTGAACTAAGTACTGCAAGTGGTTCTTGAAATATAAAAACGAATGCCTGTTGTTTTACCCAATTTTTAGGGGATCATGCAGTCCCTCCTCTAAGTGCAGCTTGGAAATTGTGGGTTCTGGGTAAAAGTTTTATGGAGAGACAGGGTTCGCTCCTCGGCTTTAGTCTGGTGTTGACCAGTGCCCTCTGAAGAATGTGTTTAGCTCAGGCAGTTCCACAGTCTATCTTCTGAGCAGCTCATATTGATTGCCCTTGGCTACGCATCTTATATCCATCTCTGCTGAACATTTTGTCTCTTTTACCTTGCTTTTGCGAGTTGTCGGGATGTGAATGTCTAATACATTTCGCTACCTATAGTCTCATAGTTGTATGTGCATACCACAGAGTTTAGAGTCATTTCTTTTTAGTTTGCAACAAGTTTCAGAAATCTGCTCTGTACTATTCACTGTGAATGGTTTGCTTGATTTGTTTAAATTGTACTTCCGTATTCTCAGACTAACACACATTTTGTAATTCTGTGTGTCTTACAACGTAGTGTGAGTTTAATATGGATGTTAACATAGGTTATGGAGTTCAGTTTATTTCTTCTACCAACACTTAGAGAACAAGCTTTTAATAGTGACCAGTTTGAGCCGTAATTGACGATCTTCAGAAAGCATATGCTTTCTGTTTTCTGAAAATCTTAACAGTACAACCGAAACTGGCAGCATTTAAAATCGTGTTATGTGATTATGTGTGTTGTGTTTTTGTAGTTGTCAGTGCAGAGTCTTATTTGGTGTACGTATCCATGCCGATATACTTTTTTCAAGTGTTTTCGTATCTGTATAGCTACCGCAAAATACATACGTTTGGGGTATTCAAGCTTTACTCTTTCCCCACTCTTGACACTTCGCAGACATTCCTAACAATCAGTTCCTTGTAATTTATGTTTGTAAGAATTAAAATTAAATATATTAAATGGTTTTTATTCTATTTAAATTAATTTTGATATAACGTTTGTTCCATAGCTCCAAAGAATGAGGAAATTGTCTTAAAAAAGAAAGCATGAAATGTACTTACAAGGTAAATGATATGCTGATGTTTCTTCCACTGATTCTAAGTGGGTGTGAAATAAGATGAAAAGAAAATCTTTTCATTTGAGAAGTAATAAACTTACCAGAAAACGTAAGAAATTATAGAACGCACTGAGGTGCATATGATAATTCACAGGCTACTGTAGTTACGCATCATCAAACACACGATCATTTTACAACACTTACTTACATTTACCACATTACTGCACTGATGGGGTGCAGAAGTTAGATATTATGTGCTACTTAAGTTATTTGATACTATTAATAAAATTCGGTTCATACGTCAGCTTTGACCCGTGACTTAAAAGATGCTGGGGAATGTGACGTACTACGTGTTCAAACAAAAGTAATATAATGAATAGCGATAATGTTGGTTCTGCGTCCAAATTATTTTGTGGAATGTTGGTTGTGGTGCCAGACTGGTGTGTATCGTAGAGTCAGTGCGAAATGCCAGAATGCTTTCTTAAACATGGTACAGGACTCTAGCTATAGTTTCATTCCTATTGTCCGTCTTCACACTATGTCACTTGGAGTATCTACATATAGGCTGTACCACAGTGTGAGATCGTACTTTGTGCAGCGCGCCTTTTACATAGGCTTTGGAAAAAGAAAAATCATCAGAAAGCGGTATATTTTTTGCATGCAACACGTTGTCAAGCCTTCTAATTGCACAGTTCACATGAAATTCACGGAATCCAGGTATTGTTGATTCCAGCTGTACATGCATCGTCGTATCTGATTATCTATCTATACATGGAGTTCACAGGGACCTAAAGATGGCATTAATGAGATGCAGAAACTGGTCGTGTAGATAAAATAAGAACTTCTAGGAATATACGGCTGTTCGGTCGTTTATCTGTAATAAATATCTGCCCGGTCGCTGTTCCGTATCTACAAGAGGCATTCAAAGGAAACCCGGTCACTAGTGCAAAGCAACGGTAACGATTTTACTAGCTCAAAAATGTAGCTATACACAGTAAACATACTCAAAAAGTAAACATACTCAAAAACAGTCGCCAAAACTGTTGGAACATCTATCCCATTGCGACACTAGCTGGTCGATTACATCCTTGAAGAAGCCGCTGTCGGATCCAGGTGTGGACCCAGTCACACACTTGGTCGTTCGTTGCGAATCGATGCACGCGAATAGCTTGTCTTAGAGGTCCAAACACGTGAAAGTCACACGTTGAAAGGTCGGGACTGGACGGTGGACGTTCCTGCGTTTCCCACCGAAACTGCTGCAATGCCGTCTTCAAGTGACGAGCATCATCTTCTAGTGACTCGCGCCACTCAAAGATTCAGACTACACTCACCATACACAGCCTGTAACACCATAGCTCTAATACTCTACTGCTTTATTTTGCCTTTTGCTTTGGTTTAATGTTATAACATTGAGTATCTGTAAATGTGTTTGAATCGATAACACAAAATTGTATACTCCTTCCTTCGTTAAAACTTTGATGTCGTGATTTGATTCTATGCAATGTAGTATATCTGTCATTTAAATTCTTTTTCTCCATTTGGAGGGAACAAAACTTACTATACATAAGTGTAATTTCTGTGTGAATAATTTTTTGTAGAAATGTCAATATGTGCAAATGTCCTGTTATATTTAATGCATTTGATTGCTGTTATGTAAACTGAAGATCCTCACTTAGGATTCTTAGTTATTCTGTGTGTAAAAGGTGTAGTGGTTCCCCTCGGGAACGGAACTGTGTAGCGCGTGCAAATTGTGGTTGGCCTAGGTAGAAAAGGTGGAACCAAGAGTCAGTCGGGGACGAGCTGCCAAACTGTGCACTGTCATGTAAATTTTGTATATTGTGTTGGTTCCGAGAGAGGCTTTTTCTGCCATCTTCCAATGCCTCGGATGGACGGATAAATAGGTGGACCGATTCTGGAATTGGTATCCATCATCGCCACCAAGAATGGACAGAGTCCAGCAATTCTGCCTGCAAATCCACCTACGAACATGCAGTTGCCACCACATTGCGCAATCACTGTATCGGAATGCTTTAACAATGTACAGTGAAGGATCAGCTTATTGGATGTGTTAGTGTGCTCAAATTTAAGGTAACTTATAACTGAATTCATGTAACTACCTTAATTTTTTCCCTATTACAACACCTCTCAGGTTCCTCTCCATTTGAACTATGATTACCGAGTGTCCTAGTTTGTGGAAAAAATGAAAGCCTCAAAACATTAAAAGATGTGGTTTGATCTTTGGTAATAAGAGAGTATTCAGGTTTACTGTGGAAGCCTCCCAGTGATGGAAATAGTCTAATTTATAGTTTTGTGGAGTTTCAAAGTCACCTAATTAATCATTTACTCGAAAGTAGAAGACTTTGGTAATAAATACTATTTGCTGTTTATTTTATAAATTGAAGTTCTTAAAATTGAGGCTTATAAAGATTTGCATTGTTAATGATCATAGTGCTACCTGTAGTAAATTTTAAAAGGTGAGTCAGTTCTTGCAAATTTGTCAACATTGTGTTTCACTGTAGTAAAAGTGGAAAACTGCAATAGTAGAAAATTATATGTTCATGACTGCTAAGTGTTTGTCTCTCTTGTGTATTGGAAGTACATATTAATAGAATAACAGGATCCACAGTTTGTCTATTGTGGTAATGCTGGATAACAAGTAACAGAAAAACCATAATTTCTTTATTCAAAAGATAGTGAGAAGCAACCAGTTAGTGGATTCCAATTAACTTTCATTTTAAATAATAAAGTATTTAACTGAGAGAGACCTAACTTATGTCCAGTTTATGATCCTGCAGTCAATGTTAATAGTTATGTTATAAAGACCATTCAGTTGGAATAAGCCCTGAAAGTAATAGTGTGTTTAGTTATTTGTTATATTTATGCAAATACTTTGTGCTGCTCTAGCTGTTAGCTTCAATCTTACCGTAAACGTGTGTATATGTCAGAGTTCATTGCACTCGCGTGTGGCCAAGTCTAGGTTGTGTTTGTCCGTTAAAGTTACTCATACCTACTTTCTTAAACGAGAACGTTAATCTTTCTCTTGCCTAATTAGGCTGGCGACAGTTTTCCTTATTCTTTAAACAGTATAGCTAGGCAAAAATATTGTTAGTTACTGTTCAAATATTTACGTAATTCTGACTTTCACTTCCGATACACCACCTCCGTTAGGTACAACACGGTCAACATAACAAAACTCCTCTCAAAGGGTAACACTGCTCTGTTGCTCTATACCATAATCATCCTAACTAGTTAGTTATATTTCACGACCTGCCTCCAACTTTAAGGTTATGGTACAGTAGTAGCAGACGGAAGTGTGACAAGCCTTCATCCGACGACACATTTCATGGCCTCCAGCTCCCTACGCTGCCAAAAATCGAATCACTCCTCGTTGTTGCTGCCTACTCGCCTGCACGTTCGGCAGTGGACGATGACTTGTGTGACCACCTTCTCTTTTGCGTGAAACCACCAGTGGCGTTTTACGAGATCAAACGGTGCGCAAGCGTCAGTCTCTCTACCAATAGATGGCGCCACCATACCCGCAGATACGTGGTGCCACCTTGCGTGTAAGGCAAAGGTAGGCGGACTGACCAGGTTTCATTTGAATGAACCTCAGCCGATGGATCAAGGAGATTTTAAATTGTGCACAGAGTGCAACCATGCTTATAACGTGTCTATTTCTCACGAAACACGTTAACACTATGTGGAATACGGATGCTAATATCGAACATAAATACCATAAGGGAACTGCACATACAGCATCTACATAAAACACTGTGTCCTGCACTGAAGTGCTAGATGGGAGACTGATGTTTGGTATTCCTCTATGGAAATAGTGGCGCTCTTTTGAGAAACTCCAGTTCCCCCATAACAAGGGTGAAGAGCTGCACTTGCTCTAATCCAGATCTGTAAAATCCTTTTGTTTTGCTTTGTATTCTACAGTCTACCATAAAGCACGTACCATCATTGGATACCAGATCGAGAGTTTCACTCTGCAGCGAAGACTGCGCTGATATCAAACTTCGTGGCATATTAAAACTGTACGCCGGACCGAGACTCAAACTCGGGACCTCTGCCTTCTGCGGTAATCTCATTTTGATCACTATTATTCTTTGTGTCTACTCGGGACGGACGTCGTAAGACATCCGTTTAAGTTCGTTGATGATCGATTGAATCAGTTTATTTATTTATTTATTTTACAGATGACTGCTAACCCTCTGACCGAACACGCTGAGTTACCGTGCCAGCCCATCTGAGCTACCCAAACACGACTAACGCCCCTCCTCACAGCTCTACTTCAGCCAGTACCGAGTTAGAGTCTCGGTCTGGCACAGTTTTAATCTGCCAGGAAGTTTCCATCGTTGGATACCATTGCTAACTAGTTATTCAAGCAGAATTTTCCAGAACTTTATTATTCAACATATAGCTTAGATTATTTGCCATAACAGTATAACTACTTTTGAAGAGACATTCCTTTAAAGAAATATTCACGATTTAAAAGTCATGTAAACTACCAGCACACCAAAATTCCACCTTGGTAATAATTGTTTCATTTAGGACTGCAAAACTTTATTTCAAAGATCGCCGGCCGTTGTGGAACCGCGCGACCGCTACTGTCGCAGGTTCGAATCCTGCCTCGGGCATGGATGTTGTGATGTCCTTACTTTAGTTAGGTTTAAGTAGTTCTCAGATCTAGGGGACTGATGAGCTCAGATGTTAAGTCCCATAGCGCTCAGAGCCATTTGAACCATTTCAAAGATCTCATTTTGCTCTTTCCAACAAACAATTTATTTTTTCCAAAACTTGCCATTTTAGAAGTTCTTCTTAATCAAAATTCTCGTATTCTTTAAGATCATAATCTTAAAATTAATAGTTTACATAATCCAGTGGCCTAATTGTGTAGCTCCAATTTTTTCGGTTTCCAGAATTGTATACAGCTACTAAAACAAGAAACAAAATGTTACTAGGCGACAAATTCAAATTAGGAAGTTTAATTTTCCGGAAAAGCCTTGTCGGTATTTTGTAGAGCCAAGCGCACGCCAAAATCTCCGCACCATAAAATAAATTCATTATTTGTGCCGATTTAAGAGCACACAGATTATGAATAAACAAATTTACCTCATCACCTAATGTTTTCATGCATATTTACTTTTTTTGTCGTTTATGTGAATATCTAAAACGTAATATTTCTGTACTTAAACATTTTGTGATTTTCGTCCTACACTTGTCTTTACAAAGGTTCGTACAGAGTCAGTCAGTCGTTGTCCGAAACTCAGTACTCAACTCTCTACGTCAGTGAGTTGGCAGCTAGCATTCATAGAGCGCAGTTACTATGTTGCACTGAGCAAAACCATGTACATATTCGAGAGTCGAGCAGTTAAGGAAAGGTCACAACCCCACGTTTAACTAAGAACTTGTTAGATTTCGTTTTGGGTACCTAGTCTGTATTACAAGAGATGTATAATTCAATATAATTAGGTAACCTCCCACGCGTAAATGTATTTACTGGAAATAAAAATGAATGGTTTGGGAAACTTAACTCTGACCTGTAGAATCATTTAACTGTTGTTCAAAGAGCGTAATAATTACTGGAAGATATCAGGTGAACAAGATAATCTTCAAGGGTTACGAGGCACTAAACAGGTTAGTAACCTCAGAAGCGCCGCCGGCCCTTCATTTTACAGAGTGACTGTAATAGACCTTTCCGTACATCGAATACCAGTAACACTTTCAATTACTGAAACTATGCCGCTGTTTTGTTTTATACAGTGAATCACTCCTTGGCGTCAGAAGTGTTATCGAGTCTCTTGGTAACCTCGACCTCCGAGGTCAGAAAAGTCGAACGGAGTGCAGCTCCACCAGATAAGGTGAAGAGCCACAGCCAGCCGTGTGGTTCACTGTCAGTCACCAAGGAAGCCATGAGGTTCATCGTCGTTGTATTCGCCCTAGTCTTACTGGCTGTGGGGACGACTGCGCAAAATGAGAAAGGTACAGTGTTTCTGGCAGGCAGCCTGCTTTCTGTCAGTCAGCGCTCCGGTTCCTTGTTTTCTTTTTTTATTTCAACAGGCATCATACTACTTTAATGCCGCCCGCCACAAACTTCTCTTATCTAAGAGTAACACTTACCCCCAACATTCTCTATTATTTGTTATACATTTTCCAGACCCTACAGATTCAACCCTCTGCTACATTCTCTAATAGCTTGTATGTTATTTCCTTATGTCTGAACACATGACCCTATCAACCTTTCCCTTCTTCTTGTCAAAATTTTCCAAATATTACTCTACTCACAGATTCATTCCCTGTCATTCTATCCAATTTTTGTACCTCCCTCTATAGCCTCAATCAGCAGACTCTTCGATTCTAATCTTTTCTGGTTTTCTCATCCTCCGTTGTTCACATCCATACAATGTCTTGTATTCCTAATGTACATTCTCAGAAATTCCTTTGTCAGATTTAGATCTGTATTTAATACTAGTAGACTTCTGTTGACCAGAAATGCCGTATCTCCTTGTACTACTTTACATTTTATGTCCTCCATCACGTGTTATGTGCACCCACGGTAACAGAATTCCTCCACTTAGTCTAGTCCGTGGTCCCTAATTTTAATGTTAAGTTTATTGTTAAGTTCATTTCTATTACTCATTACATTCATGTTTCTTCCGCTTACTTTCAACCCATAGCATGTGCTCATTAAACTAATCATACCATTTAATCGGTCCTGCAATACTTTTTCACTTTCACTCAGGATAACTATGTCCTCAGCGAATCCGATCATTGATATTCATTCTCAATTACAGTTCCCCCACTTACTCATTCTTTCATTTTTTATGATTGCATCTTAGATGTCCAAATCGAATACTAGAGGCGAAGAACAACTTTTCTGTCTTAGACCCATTTTAATGAGAGAACTTCGTTCTCGGGTGTCCATTCATTGTCCACTTTTAGTTCTTGTACATATTGTAAATTGCCGGCTCGTCGGTTGGCTGGTGAATTTTCGGGAAGGGACCAGACAACAAGGACTTTGGTCCCATAGGATTAGGGTAGGATAGTGAAGAAAGCGACCGTGCCCTCTAAAAGGAACCTTCGCGGCATTTGCGTGGAGCGATTTAAGGAAATCACGGAAAAGAAGAATCAGGATGGCCGAACGTGGGTTTGAACCGTCGTCTCCCTATGTGTGTGTATAAATTAACAGCCCGTCCTTTAATTTACACCTAGTTTCCTGAGAATGTCGCAAGTCTTGCAACATTTTACATTGTCGGACATTGTCGGACGACTTTCTAGGTTGACAAATTCTATGAACTTGTCTTTATTTTTTTACTTTCATTATCAAGCTTAACGTAAGATTGTCTGTAACACACCAAACGTCTCCAATGTTTCCTTGGGTTTCATTACTGACTCACGACCGGCCGACCTCCGCTCGTACAGGCAAAACCACGAGTGGAACAGTCTTCTGAATCATTTCTCCTTCGAGTGTTGTCGCTTTAGAACAGTTCGGCGGCTACCGTGGCGGGTTTCTCTGTGCTCTCAGCTGTTTTGATTATAGTGGCGATATACGTAATTTCCATTATCACGCGCAGAGAAGGCATTAACTGTGTCTTGCCGCTAGCTTACTTTGCTTGCGAACAGAATGTCTATGGATTTTCTGTCAGGTTTCGAGACAAATTTTCTGTGTGGGAACTATCATAAGCATAAATTTCATTCTTCTGCAAGAGACCGCCAATATTGGAGACTTTGCGTTCGTTGAAATTTTGCATGCTTTTTTCGGTGTTCTGCAGCAGTCTTCTGATCCGTTTTGTTACCCAGGAGGATCAGATACGCCCTTTTTTAATTTTTTGTAACTAAATCTGTCACATGCTGCCGACACTCTTTCTTTGAATTCAAGCCACATCTGGTCTACACTTACATTGTTAATTCGGAAAGGGCAGAGATTTTGGATCTGAGAGGGTCCTGAAATATTTCAGTATGCACTTTTCCACTTGTGCAATGCATTCTAGCCATGTCTTTTTGCTATTTCAGGGCCTCACAATTCAAGACCATTCCTTCAATGGAAGGAAATTTGTTGTAGTCAGTCGTAAGATTATATGTAAATGTCCTTTTTTCTTTATCGGCATGACCCACGACTATTTTTTTAGATTCTTTTGAATCTTCATATGAAAGTGACGTTCCGCCACGCACCGTGTGGTGGATTGCGGAGTATGTATGAAGATGTAGATGTAGCATCGAAGTCGATCACGACCTAGCCCAACTCTGCCTGCCATCTTCTGTATCTACATAAATACCTGCCAACCACCGTACGTCTCTTGGAGGAGTGTACTCCGTACCACTACTAGACATTTTCTTTCCTGTTCCACACACAAACAGAGGGAAAAACGAGTCTTTATATGCCTCTGCAGGAGTCTTAATTTCTCGTATCTTACCTTCATGGTCCGTATGAGAAATGTACGTTGGTGGTAACAGAATCGTTCGGCAGTCAGCTTCAAATGCCTGCTCTTTTGTCGGTAGTGTTCCTCATGATGCACGACATCATGAGGATCGTATAGATATACATGTCATGTGGAATTGAAGTCCTTTTTCCCTATTCAGACCATTCGCGTTATTCTGATCTACAAGTTTAATATCTGCATTATTGAAATGCTGTCTTGGACCCAGTTGTAGCACAGGTGATATATAAATTCACATTCAGTCTGTTGCATTGTTATTGAACCCATTTAAAAATTTAAAGTGCTGTTATAATACACTTATTAAAATGTATAATCATATGTTGAGAGTTTAACACAATGAGACCTATTGTTGATGCTGGAAACTTGTGTGTTTGTCTTGTGACAGTGTCACTAACGGTGCGCTAATAAACGGTCTTCCTTCTTCTACTGTATGGGAACGATAGCACTTAGCGACTTTCAACAGAGTTTACACGTAATTTGAAAACTGTTACTAAACATGTTCTCGCTAACGCCCCTCGAAAAATGATAAAAGGGAAAAAAATTACCGTGTGCTGTGCGTTAGCTGTTGATGCTGATTTCAGCATCAGACATGACCTTTTAACGAGCTTTTAACTTATTACTTCGTTACTACTAACGCTATTTGCAGCAGAGTTTGCCATTGAATACCCCTCTAAAATTATGTCACTCTACGACGTGTAGTTCAGGAGATATAACGTCATAAACATTTAAATGTGTGAAAAACTGGCTTTTGCTTAAAATGGAGGGCAAATTACCAAGTTGGTTTTCATTCATTGTTTCATAATGAGAGGCCTCGCCGACTTGCAACAAACTTCAAGTATAGTTGTCACCGTTCCTAAACTTTTTCTCACTTACATGCCTAAAGGTAAGTATCTAGCACATTTACACATTTCTAAAGTAATCTGAAGTTTGATGCTGCTACACAAACGGGAGTTAGATTCTTTAAAGTATCGGTATTTTATTGGTAATGTATTAAAGTACAAATTTTGTGCATGTATGCTTATGACAGACAAAAATTTGTTAAAACTTGTGAAACAATAAACTAGGCCTCCTAAACAGATGCGTCTTTTTATGCTGCATGCAGTGGTGGTGAAAAATTTAGCGTGTAAATCACCACTTTAAAATGAAGAGTTCCTTTAGTATATGCCGAGTTAATACTTACTTAAATTAACAAGAAATCAAGCAAAAATTTTGATATATGATACATGGTTCATCAGGAAGAGGCGGGGGAAATGTCTTGCTATAGTCATTTCCTATGTTACTACAGAGAATACAAAATTAAAAATGTATTAAAGACGAAATAATTCCATAAAAGAAACATGTACACATATGTGGTTTTCATGGATGGTAGCCAAAGACCTAAGCTCTCACCCAATACCTCGTTTGTCGAGACAGAATGAAGACAACGTGGCTGTTGTGTTAAGATCCGTTAAGCACAGTAAGCAACCAATATTCCAACAATTACTATTAAATCCATGCCAACCCAAAACTTTAAGTAACTATCTTCAGAAATCTCCTCAGTAAACTTCCTTGCATCAATAGCTGGGCTAAACCACACAATTCTTAAGGCACTCCACCAATGCAATTAATTTTCACCCCCAAAATATAATTTCCATTTATTAGAAAAACACGTTTTGCATGCTGCACACCAATTTCTTATTTCTCGTTTGAAGCCAGACGCGTTTCGTCGCTTTTACAAGGCATTTACATTAGTTTTCCTGAGATATAGATTTTCTTTCGTTTCCACATACAGGTTATAGATTTGAAACAGTTCATGAACATTTTTATATTAAAATGGGAAAGTACTTAGAGATCAGACTCTAACTCACTGTTTTTAAATCAGTGTCTTTTTCTCATGTGCAAAACTAATTAAAAGCTTCAGTTTTTCTTCAGGACATTCTATTTTCGTAATATAGCACTCTAATTGCCATTTCCTGTGTTTAAATTGTCATTTGTTTTCGTGAGTGTTGCTAACGTCCGCAGGTTTTTTTTTTCAACCAGTTTTAGTCGTGAGAGCTAGGTTCTTGATGTAAAAATAATGAATTAACTGCTGATCTGTAAGTACTATTCCCTTTAAAACAAAAACTTCCATGAACAGTTTGAAAACTGTAACCTATATGTGAAGATGAGAAAAATTGTGTAATATTTCACGAGAATCTCCGAGAATACACTGTAAAAATGGAAACGCATCAGGATGCACAAGCAAAATAAAAACTTAATGTGCAGCATGAAAAAGGTCTTTTTCTCGTAAACTACTACAATGTAATACAGCTGCTGGGAAAATGGACACTTCAAGAAACTTCTTAATTTTCTTTTATGAACTTTACAAACGACTTACATCCCAGCACGGACTTGTATATATTAACACAATAAAACCTCTCCAAAATAAAACATAAGATAAATTAAAGTTACCCCAACTTAATTCATACACTACACAGAATCAACATTACTTTTATACACAAACAATAATATTGATATCTGCTGATCTTGATGCGCCATAATTATGCAAACTGTTTTCCTCACCTCTGTAGCACAAAAATGTGCCACTTTATCCTCTGATTACATCGTGACATAACAAAAAAAGGAAAAAACAATCAGTCCAGGTCGCAAGTGACCTTCGTAAGGTAACCAGTTTCATTCATAGATGGCCCATCTTCAGACCAATAATGTTCCCATGGGTGATGCAGGGAGTCAATGTCTGGAGCTGTTGTGCTAAAGGACACATCTCACCAAGTGTCTTTCTAGTGCCATAGCATCACCAGAATACATTGTCAGCTGCTGTCATAATGCTACCACTGTCGCCCAGGATTTCTGAACGTTTAAGTTCGCCACCCTACTGGTTTGCACTGAGGGGTGTGGGGGAGGGGGCTGTCTCTCCAAGGTGAAGCAGTATTCAATGAGGACCATTGATTGGACGAACACTGACTGCCTACTGTACGTGAGCACGAGACTACTTTCAGTAAACTGTTATAAAGACGAAACTGCTTTCAGTAAACTGTTATAAATACATTTACTGTCTGCAAGCTGTATGTGACTTGAACTGCCCAGGCTTACCTAAACGAGAATCCAACACCACCACCATAGAGTTGCTCGATTATTGGGTCCACCAATGACGAAGACATTACTACGAAAAATTCAGGTCTCTGAGCCATGCATTGGGAGAAAGCAAACAAAACTCCCGATCAGGGGCAGTCAGCGGAACTTAGCTCGATGAGAGCTTTGGGAGAACGCGATCTGGGGATTCCATCATTCGGAAGTCATGTTGGTTACTTCTGAGATCATTTGGAATCTACGCTGTGGGATTCTGATTCAGAAGTTATTGAAAGAGCTTTCTGAGACCTATGCAACTTCGTTATGAGGTAATTTGAGAGTCACATTGGTAATTCTTTTCGGAGACTGTTTGATGATTCTCATTTCCATTTTTAGTCGGGTTTCTGACTTCGCCTTCTGGAGGCACGTCAGTCTATTTTATGCAAAGTTATCAGACTTCGTGCTGGATCCCTGCGCTTATTCTGATGTCTGCCATCAATTTATAAGGTTCTCATTACCCATACCAGTTGGCTAGTCTTTCTTCTGGTCTCATGCTGGAATGTTTAAGCATTCGGCTATGTTCACCTCGTTCTTTGACGTCAGCTTACAAATGTAAAAAGGCACAGCTGCTGCATTTCATTACTGCGAACAACAAACACCACGTGAACGTTGCAAGTCAACCTATGGCTTTTACATCAAGGACAGTAGCCCTGCATTAATTAGCCAGTGGATGGCACATTTACCTGGAGAGCCATTGGGCAGGAACCGTGTAATGAGAAACTAACTGCCCCAGATACACTACACACGAAGATGGAAGCTGCTGGCTGTCAATCAGTTGCCATGAAACAACACAAGAGACTCGCTGCGAGGTTGACGTGTGGTTTTAACATAATACCAGCTGCCCACGTCTACACTTGTTTTCAGTTCCATTATGTGGTGAGACTCAGTAGTAAACCTCATATTCATACCCTATTACTGAGTGTGCCTGTGCTTAGTCAAAACGATTCTTTGAACTGGTGATTTTTGAATTATTGTAGTAAATGTAAAATATCCATGCTTTATTGATTTGAATTTAATTCATTTCCACACTATTTGCTTGTTATTATTAATTTTTAAAGGTACCGTATTTTTGGCGCCCAGTGTAGATTTTTCTATGCTACATTTGATCACAGGCGATTTATTGGTTTTCGCAGTGTTTAGCACTAGGACATGTTGTTCTGGTCAAAGTAAACAAATTGATTTGATTCCTTTCCAGAGTGCACACCAGGAGAGACGAAGAAAGAGGACTGCAACTCGTGTTTTTGCAGTGACGCTGGGATTTGGGGCTGTACCCGCATGGCATGTCTATCGTGGCAGACAGGTCTGTACCTCAAGATTTGTTATACAACTGAAATGATTAAGTTGTTAAAAGAGGTTGTCTCACTTACTGAACTTCCTATATTTAATATTTCTCACACCAGCCTTGCCTCGAAAGTTAAAGCTAACGTGAGCCTAAATGTAGATATGACACACACGGTGACAGGTGAGCACAAACAAACAATCACAGGGGATTATATCGCTGACGAGAACCGTGGGCGCAATTGTCTCTGGCGGTAGTTGTCAGCTGTCTTTATTTAGAAGACAGACAGGCACAGAAAACCTGCATTAACTTCATAACTGTTTCCCAAAGATGCTTAACAAGAACCATCAAGAAACTCGTGAAGGTGTCAGACAGTGTTTTTGCCACACTGAAACTGGATTTTTAATATTATTCTTTTTCCTTGAAAAAAAAATGTTACTGATGAAACATTTTCAAAAGCGAACGCAATGTTGAACTTATGTCAGGCTTAAACATATGAAAAGGTGAGTGTATCGAAGAAACGTCCCCAAGCGGATAAAGCAGATGGAAGGAAGTGTTATATTTTATTTCATACAGTTCAAAAGAACCTCAAAAAGAAAATGAATAATTAAAATTAAAAGCAAAAAAAATTCTACATGAAGTGTGGATGTACACAAAAATATTATTGAGTAAAACCCCACCAGAGGTCTATACTCCCATCCTGTTCCTTAGCATTGAAAACAATGTCCTTACTTTCAGTCACTTTAGTTACTTTAACCCAGCGGGCCGCACATAAGGCCTCCCCAGTTATTCTAACAAAGAGGTTCCTGGTGCTGTCTGCGGCTGGCACTGTCGATCAGCCAGATGCAGTCACCTGTCCTGTACCACACATGCGCCTTGTACTGAAATTGAGCGCTTATGGGATGTCATCTCACTCATGTGACTGGATTCGTGATATGCTGTCAGAGAGCCCACAGTTCTTAGTAATTGAAGGAAAAGTCATCGAGTAAAATAAAAGTGAATTCTGCCATTCCCCAAAGTAGTGTTATAGGCCCTTTGCGTTTCCTTATCTACACTCTTGGAAATTGAAATAAGAACACCGTGAATTCATTGTCCCAGGAAGGGGAAACTTTATTGAGACATTCCTGGGGACAGATACATCACATGATCACACTGACAGAACCACAGGCATATAGACACAGGCAACAGTGCATGCACAATGTCGGCACTAGTACAGTGTATATCCACCTTTCGCAGCAATGCAGGTTGCTATTCTCCCGTGGAGACGATCGTAGAGATGCTGGATGTAGTCCTGTGGAACGGCTTGCCATGCCATTTCCACCTGGCGCCTCAGTTGGACCAGCGTTCGTGCTGGACGTGCAGACTGCGTGAGACGAAGCTTCATCCAGTCCCAAACATGCTCAATGGGGGACAGATCCGGAGATCTTGCTGGCCAGGGTAGTTGACTTACACCTTCTAGAGCACGTTGGGTGGCACGGGATACATGCGGACGTGCATTGTCCTGTTGGAACAGCAAGTTCCCTTGTCGGTCTAGGAATGGTAGAACGATGGGTTCGGTGACAGTTTGGATGTACCGTGCACTATTCAGTGTCCCCTCGACGATCACCAGAGGTGTACGGCCAGTGTAGGAGATCGCTCCCCACACCATGATGCCGGGTGTTGGCCCTGTGTGCCTCGGTCGTATGCAGTCCTGATTGTGGCGCTCACCTGCACGGCGCCAAACACGCATACGACCATCATTGGCACCAAGGCAGAAGCGACTCTCATCGCTGAAGACGACACGTCTCCATTCGTCCCTCCATTCACGCCTGTCGCGACACCACTGGAGGCGGGCTGCACGATATTGGGGCGTGAGCGGAAGACGGCCTAACGGTGTGCGGGACCGTAGCCCAGCTTCATGGAGACGGTTGCGAATGGTCCTCGCCGATACCCCAGGAGCAAGTGTCCCTAATTTGCTGGGAAGTTGCGGTGCAGTCCCCCACGGCACTGCGTAGGATCCTACGGTCTTGGCGTGCATCCGTGCGTCGCTGCGGTCCGGTCCCAGGTCGACGGGCACGTGCACCTTCCGCCGACCACTGGCGACAACATCGATGTACTGTGGAGACCTCACGCCCCACGTGTTGAGCAATTCGGCGGTACGTCCACCCGGCCTCCCACATGCCCACTATACGCCCTCGCTCAAAGTCCGTCTGCTGCACATACGATTCACGTCCACGCTGTCGCGGCATGCTACCAGTCTTAAAGACTGCGATGGAGCTCCGTATGCCACGGCAAACTGGCTGACACTGACGGCGGCGGTGCACAAATGCTGCGCAGCTAGCGCCATTCGACGGCCAACACAGCGGTTCCTGGTGTGTCCGCTGTGCCGTGCGTGTGATCATTGCTTTTACAGCCCTCTCGCAGTGTCCGGAGCAAGTATGGTGGGTCTGACACACCGGTGTCAATGTGTTCTTTTTTCCATTTCCAGGAGTGTATGTAGACGATTTTGGAGACCATCTCAATATCCGTCTTAGGTTTTTTGCACATGACACTGCCGTTTATCGTCTAGTAAAGTCATCAGAGGGTCAAAATAAATTGCAAAACGATTTAGAAAATTTATCTGCAAGGTGCTAAAATTGCCAATTGACCCTCAATAACGGAAAGTGTGGGGTCATGCAGATGAGTGCTAAAAGGAATCCGTTAAACTTCGGTTACACGATGAAGCAGTCAAATCTAAAGGCCCTAAGTTCAACTATATATCTAGGAATTACAATTACGAACAACTTCAATTGGAAGGAACACAGAGCTAAGTTTTGTGGAGAAGACTGCTTATTACTGGCAGAACACATAGAAAATGTAACAAATCTACTAAAGATTCTGCCTACGCTATTCTTGTCCGTCCTCTTTTAGAATACTGCTGCTCTATTTGGGTCCTTACCAGACAGGATTGATGGAGTACATCGAAAAACTTCAAAGCAAGGCAGCACGATTTGCACTATCGCCAAGTAGGGGAGAGAGTGTCATTGAAATGATACAGGATTTCAGATGGACATAATCAAAACAAAGGCGTTTTGTTTTTCGTTGTGGAGTAATCTTCTCACTAAATCCTAATCATCAATTTTCACCTCCAAATGCGAAAATATTTTCTTGACGCCGACCTGCGACTGGCCGGTGTGGCCATGCGGTTCTAGGCGCATCAGCCTGGAACTGCGTGACCTCTACGGTCGCAGGTTCGAATCCTGCCTCGCGCATGGATGTGTGTGATGTCCTTAGGTTAGTTAGGTTCAAGTAGTTCTAGGGGACTTATGACCACAGATGTTAAGTCCGATATTGCTCAGAGACATTCGAATTGGTGGTATGTGGTCGGAGAACTGGTAACAGGTTTTGACTGAGCTGCCGAATCCCTCTGTCAGTAAAACCAGGTATATTTTCAACCGACTCGGTTGTTTTGGCCCTTCCACTGACAGAATGACCCGCTTCCTAATTCTGTATGTATATCACAAATACGGACTTGTAGCTATCACGCTTTTGCACTTACTGTCCTAGTGGTAAGAGGTAGTAGTGACTTCAAGTTGTTAATATCTGAATACAGCACAGCTGCTACACTCTCAGTTCACTTTTACTCCACTCCTACCATCTCCATTGCGCAACATTAACTATGTGCCGCTCGGACCTTGCTAAGCTATTAAATTCACTTGCATGTACTTGTCGACCGTTACTCGCCAGTATTTACCTAAGGATTAAATCACTCTTCTAACCAGACTATGACCCAAAGAGATGTGATGATAGAATGGGTTCTATCCACGACCTACAGCGCCCTGCAGTTCACTTGGTAACACTGCCTACCTGACCACTTAACTTTGTAGTGAGCTTAAGTATCTAATCATCACTGCTAGCAGCAGTGAGTAATCTTTCCAGCACGACGAGAGCAGCAGAATTACCGTCGAATCCTCCTGAAAATACTTATAACTACAGTCGCCAGCTCTGAAAGAGTAATAGAATAAATAAAGTGGTCGTGCGGTAGCGTTCTCGCTTCCCACACCCGGGTTCCCGTGTTCGATTTCCGGCGGGGTCAGGGGTTTTCTCTGCCTCG
The DNA here is from genome assembly GCF_023897955.1 of Schistocerca gregaria. Classification (NCBI taxonomy): domain Eukaryota; kingdom Metazoa; phylum Arthropoda; class Insecta; order Orthoptera; family Acrididae; genus Schistocerca; species Schistocerca gregaria. Next base: position 429,021,690 of record NC_064927.1, read on the forward strand.
TTTTGGCTGGGTGTTGTGTGTTGTCCTTAGGTTAGTTAGGTTTAAGTTGTTCTAAGTTCTAGGGGACTGATGACCATAGATGTTAAGTCCCATAGTGCTCAGAACCATTTTTGAATAAAATTTTGTGCTTGTTTCAAAGTGAAATGGCTTTGAGTTAAATTTAGACTTAATTTTTAATATTTCTATTACTTATAAGTCAAGATGAATAAACAAAGCAAATACTCTTTCAATTTCTGCATCTTGACTTGATAATTACTATCATGGAAATTTATACAGGTTGGCTTAACAAAATTCTATCTTTGAACTTTATGTAATTATTTTGGATATTACTCTTGGAATAGTTAATATAGAATTATTTAAGAACCGTTGCTTGAAAAGTTACTCAGAAAAATATAAGTTAACTATAAAATGGCGACTACCAAATTCTTGTGTGACCGTTGTTCTTTTCAACATTCTTATACACTAAAGTTTTCTACAATAAAAGAAATTGTCAATGAAAGAGACGATGGTGGTCAAAGTCTGATTTCACTATACTAGGTTGGGGGTACTACACTTTACCATGAACGACATGTGTCGTACTTTTACTCATAACTGTATTCTGTCCTGTGTACTTGCATAAAAACAGGACTGGTATCCTTCTTTTATCTTTCTATAAGGTTAGAACTAAACAGTTATAAACCGTCTTGCTTTGGGTGGACATGCAGATGCTGGTAGTGAGAGGTATGTGGAAAACGCAACTCTTCGCGCCTCATACTCTCGATGGCGGCTGGAACAACGAGCCATTACACTAATATAAGCCACTGCACGTTCGCCATTAAATGTGGGCCCAGGAACTCTTGCAACCCGCCACAGTAGCGTAGAGAGGACTCTGATGAATATTCGGCGCGTTTTATTCCACAAACAGCCGCCATATTCACCTCTTCCCTGTTGCACAACCACTTTTGCGTGAGCGCACTTACACCGGTCCGATCATGTCAACACTACTTTTTTTTCCAAACTATTCTCTTTGTTCAGTCCCTGTGCCTCCAGCTACTACGAGCGAAGCTCGTCTCCCCAAGAGTGGGGGTTGCCCTTCCACAAATTTATGATAATCATTTAGTGTTTAAGCAAATTATATCTATTTCTCTGGAGTTAATACCAGTCGTAATGATTCACCAACTAGCGCTTAACAATGTTAAATTATACAGTAATAACTTACAATTAACAACAGAAAAAATACATTTAAGTCTGATAGCTTAGTGCGTTGGCTGACAGATAGCGTGGCGATGCTTTTTCGCTCGTTCTCGCTGGCCTCAGCTCATACTAGTTCCAGGTTTCGCCAAGAGATGGCATCAGGATGCGTGCCCTGGCCGTCTCACGCCAGCGCGATCGCTTTACTGGCAGCCTACAATCATTTCAGTTCCATTACAAGGTGGTGCTCCAGATGTGTCCAGTCGGGTCCAGGTAGCACGGATTTGTTCACCCATGCTTTAACATGATTTCACTATCATGTTCCTCACACTACCGCTGGACAATTTTAGCCTTTTAACAAAGACTGTTACGCTGCTGTAAGGTACCGTTGCTTAGGGTGAAGGCATCAAGCATGTCGGTATGCTGGTACTACGCAATATTGTTCACGCTGTCAGCAGCTGTTACAAGGTGGTCGATAACCAAGGAAGCCCAGGTGAACAATCTTCATAGCACAATACCACCCTCAATGGACTGTGTGGCAGAGGGCGTGTTCCTAGCAATCGTTCGCCTAGACAACAGCGTGTGTGGGCACCACGAATTTCCTGGTGTTACCAGAAACTTGATTGATTCTACCAGGAAAGATATTTCCGTTGAGATGAGGCCGAATCTTAATGATCCTTGCTATCTCCAGTCGTTGATGTGTTCGTCTGTTGGGAGGTCGATGTTAGACAACGTACGCTGAACGACCTGCTTCGAAACACTTGTGCCTTCATCATTATTGTACTGTGTCGTCATATCTACCACACAGATCACCACGTGTCCTGCTTAAAACAGAAAGCAAGAGCATGATCTGCATACTCTGTGATCAGGTGTTCACATCCAACACCTGGCCGCTGGTGCGTAATTCAAACCAAAAGTCTTTACTAACGTTAATCTTAAAAATCTTAGATGAAGTAAAAGTTCTTGAGGTTGGACGGTTTGGGGCACAGCGCTTCGTGTCGTCCCTATCTATGTTAGGCAAGACATGGTATTGGGCAGACATCTACAGTCAGTGAGTCATGGTTATGACATGAGAGATGGGCTCTGATCCAGTAGCTACAGGGTGTTTCAAAAATGACCGGTATATTTGAAACGGCAATAAAAACTAAACGAGCAGCGATAGAAATACACCATTTGTTGCAATATGCTCGGGACAACAGTACATTTTCAGGCGGACAAAATTTCGAAATTACAGTAGTTACAATTTTCAACAACAGATGGCGCTGCAACTGATGTGAAAGATATAGAAGACAACACAGTCTGTGGGTGCGCCATTCTGTATGTCGTCTTTCTGCTGTATGCGTGTGCTGTTCACAAAGTGCAAGTGTGCTGTAGACAACATGGCTTATTCCTTAGAACAGAAAGTTGTTCTGGTGTTGGAATTCCACCGCCTAGAACACAGTGTTGTTGCAACAAGACGAAGTTTTCAACGGAGGTTTAATGTAACCAAAGGACCGAAAAGCGATACAATAAAGGATCTGTTTGAAAAATTTCAACAGACTGGGAACGTGACGGATGAACGTGCTGAAAAGGTAGGGCGACCGCATATGGCAACCACAGAGGGCAACGCGCAGCTGGTGCAGCAGGTGATCCAACAGCGGCCTCGGGTTTCTGATCGCCGTGTTGCAGCTGCGGTCCAAATGACGCCAACGTCCATGTATCGTCTCATGCGCCAGAGTTTACACCTCTATCCATACAAAATTCAAATGCGGCAACCCCTCAGCGCCGCTAGCAATGCTGCACGAGAGACATTCGCTAACGATATAGTGCACAGGATTGATGACGGCGATATGCATGCAGGCAGCATTTGGTTTACTGACGAAGCTTATTTTTACCTGGACGGCTTCGTCAATAAACAGAACTGGCGCATATGGGGAACTGAAAAGCCCCATGTTGCAGTCCCATCGTCCCTTCATCCTCAAAACGTACTGGTCTGGGCCGCCATTTCTTCCAAAGGAATCATTGGCCCAATTTTTCAGATCCGAAACGATTACTGCATCACGCTATCTGGACATTCTTCGTGAATTTGTGGCGGTACAAACTGCCTTAGACGACACTGCGAACACATCGTGGTTTATGCAAGATGGTACCCGGCCACATCGCACGGCCGACGTCTTTAATTTCCTGAATGAATATTTCGATGGTCGTGTGATTGCTTTGGGCTATCCGAAACATACAGGAGGCGGCGTGGATTGGCCTCCCTATTCGCCAGACATGAACCCCTGTGACTTCTTTCTATGGGGACAGTTGAAAGACCAGGTGTACCGCCAGAATCCAGAAACAATTGAACAGCTGAAGCAGTACATCTCATCTGCATGTGAAGCCATTCCGCGAGACACGTTGTCAAAGGTTTCGGGTAATTTCATTCAGAGACTACGCCATATTACTGCTACACATGGTGGATATGTGGAAAATATGGTACTACAGAGTTTCCCAGACCGCAGCGCCATCTGTTGTTGACAATTGTAACTACTGTAATTTCGAAAGTTTGTCTGCCTGAAAATGTACTGTTGTCCCAAGCATATTGCAGCAAACGGTGTATTTCTACCGCTGCTCGTTTAGTTTGTATTGCCGTTTCAAATATACCGGTCATTTTTGAAACACCCTGTAGTTGCAAGTAGTTACGACAGTTACCGAAAGGTGTCAGGTTCTTACAGTCTATGGAATTATCAAGTAGTTACAGCATATTTTGGAAACAAAACTATAGTTTTTGTGATTATTGCGACTATCACGAATTACTACTGATTTGTTTATTAATACGAATGATAGTGTGCGTGGAAAGTAAGATATTAAATGAAATAGTTATGTCTACTAACTGAGTACACGTTATCGTGAGATCTGTGTACAGAGAAAGTGAATTATACCCTCAGGAGAATTTCGTAATGTATAACTAGAAAGTTTATGGAACTGGGAGAACAAGAAACGTTTCACTATAACTCTGCTTTAGAGAGAGTTAATTTGACATTTATGACACTTCAAATTTTTTTATTTTGTATATTGTTCATAAAAGCTATTAAGCTGTGATAGGGCAAATGTAAATGGCGAGGTATTGCGCCGTTTAATACTGATATCGGATTGGCTATGATGTGTATCAGCCGATCAGAGGACAGTACGTTCGCGTACCATTTTAATGTTCAGATGCGGATATGAAGAGACGTAATAACTTTGCAGAACAGTGATTAAAACTTGATCGGCGGTGTGCCGAAAAGTGCATGCATACGTGTGACAGAAATCAAGACATGAAATTTCGATTTTAAATATGAACTGTGACTTTTGAATAACCGAAACCCGCGTGGCATCGCAAACTGCCAATTCGTGGTGATCAAATTGTGTAATTCTGAGCGAGCATTCTGTCACAAAATCTTTTCGGTAATCCTTCTGCTAACTCGGTCCGTTAGTTACCATAGCATGGCTATTACGAGTGACTATGAATGCGTGTGAGTGTTGAAAATGGAATTTAAGACTAAAACAGGCTTGTCAGTGGTTTTGTGTCAAACCAGTGCCAGTAAATCGAAGTTTTTACTCACAAACTTCCTTTACATTAATCGCTCAGTTATCCTAATACTGAAAAATGTTCGTTGCATTCATTGGATTTGCGTAATGCTGCTGATTTTACTACAGCTTTTCCAGTAGAGGAACATTGTTCGTTTTTAACAGGGAAGCCATGTGGCCCGCACTGCAGAAGGTGACCTCGACACTAATCCGCCGGGCTGGCTCGTGCTGGGGACCCGCACGCTTTCCCGCTCGGGAAGCAGCGCGTTAGACCGCGTGGCTAGCCGGGCGGGCTGGATATTACGGTGAACCACGGTTATCTGTGCTTTAAGCCCACATTGTGTATACGACAATTCACGAACAGCTGTATCATGGTTTCTGTGATATTCACTTTAATGTGGGATTGACAGCAGTGTGCTTTAGACCCTTACGGATCTCGGCAGCTCATTTGTATTCTAGTCAAGTGACCATGTTGGTAGACATTACTACTTGAGTTTAATCATTTCCAGAAACGGCACTTTGTGTTTGGAATTTGTTGTTTACTGTGCAGGAATCGGCTTTCATGTGCAGTGTAAACATGAACTATGTTGAATATATTTTATATGCTAAAACAAACGTAAAACTGTGACGACGGGTCATGAGTCGTGCTTGGGTAAATTATTCAGTAGAGCACTTCCCCGCGAAAGGCAAAGGTCTCGAATTCGAATCTCGATCCGACACACAGCTTTAACCTGCCAAGATGTTTCATATCAGCGCATACTCCGCTGCAGAGTGACAATCTCATTCTGAGAAACGTAAATTACCAGGAAAAGTTACCCCTAAAGATACTAGGGCTTCCGAGAACCCATCCTTTGATCGAGAAATCAAATAAGTGTGACTACAACGAAATATTTAACAAGGAAGTACACAGTTAGCATAAATTTGTGTGTTGATGTAGCGTAAGAATATCTGAATTTCAGCCCGGAAGTAAATTCGCCAACTAAGACATCTCTTAGGGATCTTGTACATTTGTCTGATGAAATGGAAAAGCACGAAAACTCCCACTTCCACAAAAATGCGAAGCGGAGAGTTGCGAAAGCTTACACATTATGTCTTACACTTTACTTACTAAAGTACAAAACAACAAAATTACACAAAACAATTCTTTATTTGGTCCGGTGAGTTATGCGTTTTATTATTATTATTATTAATGTTGTTATGGTTATTCGCAGTGTTGTCGTTGTATCAACTTGTTGAGAAACTCAATTGTTAAACAACAGATGCTGTTAATTTCACACTCTCAAATTCATCTGAATCTGGAGATTTGTGTACATCCAGAATGTAAACTCACGAGCAGTCACTGCACTTTTACTAGTTCCAGATAGTGAGTGCCTAAATTCGAGGAATATGAGCACGTAGCTGACACCTCGTCGGACGCACAGTAACACTGGAGGGAAGCATCCACGTAACAAATAGCTTAACGATCAAGGAACGAATGAAGTCGTTTAAGCATCTGATCAAGTTCTCACCATACTTACCTGGCAGGATAGGAAATCTACTTGAAGTACTCGCTTGGTTTGATAAAGAAACCACGTGAATATATTTGTAATGTCATTGTTTCACATTATTCAAACTCCATGTAAAATAAAACCTGAACCCTCTTCTTTTATCGAGACAACGAAATACGCTAATGCACCCCAAGTTAATTTGTTGGTTGTGATAAGTGTTTCCAAAACGATGTACGAGAAGTCATCATAAATATGTAGCCAACACCGCGCTGCACTTTTCAACGTTATGCTTCAAACGACAATGACAGAACGTTTACATTACAGTCAGCGACATACATGGCAGTCAGAAACAGTCTGAAATGCTTTTGAGCTCGTTGCAGGGTAGGCTGTGCTGAATAATAAGTGTTCAGAGAAACATTCGATACTTTTCGTCGATTACGAGTTAATTAGAATTGAATTTAACAAGTGAGGCTATTACCTGCGCAGATTCAAGCCTCCTGCCAGAGATGGTGCCGTCGAAGGTGCTCTTTGCTTGGTTTCGTGCAGATGAACAGGAGAGCGATAAAAACATTGGACAGTAGGTGGCAATAATGATCAAAGCCGAAACAAAGGCTGAGCAGTCACGTGCATTACCATCTACGCTCGCAGAACGACTGACACTAATTGTCTCTGGCGGGCAGCTTGTATTTGCACGCGCTACAGACTGACTGGCTAACTTCAGTGCTAATCAACTCGGAAACGATGCAACGTATGCAAGTTTTTGTTAACAATCACTACTCAGCACAACCTACCATGCAAAGTCCTTACAAGGTTTCCAAGCTGTTTCTGACCACCCTGTGTGTTAACAGTTTGTTGAGTTAATGGTGTATACACTAAAATACAAAGAAAACTTGAAGTGATGCTGCCTAAATCAGTTTGCCTCCAGGAAAAATAAAACGAACACTTAATCGATTCTGATATTCCACTTAGTAATGTGAATAGAAAAGTACTGTCATGACACAATGGGATACATAAAGGTCTTCGAAAGGAAAAGTGAAGAAAAAGAATACTAAATATTGGGAAAAGAGATGGTGAAGGACATAAGCAAAAGACTGATTTACACTTACAATTACGGAAGATAAAAATGGTTCAAATGGCTCTGACACTATGGGACTTAACGTCTGTGGTCATCAGTCCCCTAGAACTTAAAACTACTTTAACCTAACTAACCTAAGGACATCACACACATCCATACCCGAGGCAGGATTCAAACCTGCGACCGTAGCTGTTGTGGTTGGCAGGAGAGCCAACCGTGTTTTTCTAAAGGAGGCCGAAATGCACGCGTTTCAGCTCATGCAGGCTGGCGTGAGGTCTGGAACATGACAAGGGAATTAGAATTGAGAAAAACGGACGTAGCTGGTGAAATACTTAACTTTAATCCATTAATGGAGAACGTCGCTCTTTAGGGTACATGATTCACAATATCAATAGTACGGATACTGGCGCCTTGCTAGGTCGTAGCAAATAACGTAGCTGAAGGCTATGCTAACTATCGTCTCGGCAAATGAGAGGGTAGAAGTCAGTGAACCATCGCTAGCAAAGTCGGCTGTACAACTGGGGCGAGTGCTAGGAAGTCTCTCTAGACCTGCCGTGTGGCGGCGCTCGGTCTGCAATCACTGATAGTGGCGACACGCGGGTCCGACGTATACTACCGGACAGCGGCCGATTTAAAGGCTACCACCTAGCAAGTGTGTCTGGCGGTGACACCACAGTAGCAGTCACGCGGTTCCAGACTGAAGCGCCTAGAACCGCACGGCCACACCGGCCGGCCGGAAGATAGAGCTAGGCATCGTCATGTCAAAAACATGTGAGTCAAGTCTGAATTTCAATGCTGATGTTCGGTTTGGAAGAGAGCCACCGTTTAACCAAAGCTGCAGGTAATTTTGTCAAACTACTTTCAAGATTTGACATTTAATACAGAGATCACTAGCTGATGAGAAAAGCTGGAAACTAACCCGCTGTAAAAATTTATACGTCAAAATTTGGGTCTGAGTCGAGGTGGCTCTTTTAAAATATGTAAGAGTCTCTAAGCACTACGATTAAAAAAAATTCATGATATGCTTTCTTGCCAAGGAAGTGAAGAAGTGGTGGAGAGGAAATATCACTGGAAAAGCGCGAAGAGAACAGGAGCTATGATTCACAGTCAGCCTTTCTGCGGAAAGAGCATGTTATAAATAAAATGGAGGCGAAGCATAAATAAAGTAAAAACCACGAGTACATGATGTGTATAAGGAGACTATTTACACGTTTAAGACCAAATCTGTTGTAACATCGAAGAACAAAATGCTGTTTAAGAAGAAAGGCTATATATGGTTCTGTTGGAAATAACTGACACAAAATCCTATTGGAGTTATAAATAATATGTTATGCATCATACAGGTACACTGCTTTAAAACGTTTGGAATAAAGATGAATGGTGTTTATGAAACTGTTCACGTCCAACGTATCGTCGTTGGATGCGAAATGAAGACTGTGAGGAAACCAGAGATGGCGTAGCTAGTAGCATTTGAATCATGGTATAAAATAATTTTAAAGTTGACAGAGAATATGCGAAGTAAAGACGTAGTTGAAGCAATAGATGAGATCAGTAGCATATGGAGAACATTAGTACAAAGTTGTGACGGATGTGTCCAGCACTTCGAAAAAGTTAATTTTGGTACAGAATCTAACAGTAGGGAGGAAATGTTACAAGAACAGTAAAAGTTAAAATATGTTAAAGACGTTATTGTAATAGTAGGGTAATGAGATAGCATATACTGATCCACTTTGAAGAATGGCAACAATAAAAATTTTTAGTCACTAATTTTATAATACTATAAGAAGGAATTCCTAAACAGCCACCATATAGTGTCAGAACTGCTGAAATTATGTTAGGTGACTCAGTTGTTTGCACAGTACAATCATATTCGGAAGGTAAACAGTTCTTCTAATTTAAATTTTCAATGACATCTCTTTAGTGATGAAGGCAAGTGACACAATCCCTTTTTCAAAAAAAAATAATACAGTTGATTTTCCTCATTTTCCCTCAGTCACAGATAGTGGTCCGACAGTAGAAACCACATCATTGAAGGACCACTAACTGTAGTCTTCCTTCGTTTAGATTACACCTTGAACATAGGCAGTTTTGTATAACCCGCTTTTCTGAATGAATATTATGTACAGAACCATCTGCTAAAACAGTGTGCCTTTCTTGGAATCGCACATTGAACCCTGACTTTCAGAGTGTTACCACATACATTATCCTAGTTTTCTATTTCTTCCTTCCTTTTCACATTGGCGAGTTCTGTATTCCATCTATCCAACAAGTGTCGACACAGTAAGTGCAGTGCAAATGCAACCAATATTGAGGAACCAATGTATCTTTATTGCTTTATGGCGATCTTGGCTAAGAACCTTTTCTTCTCCAAACAATGTATCTTTGTCCAGCTTCGACACCCAGTGACACAGCCACCAGAGTGAGGCGGTCTGAGAGACAGTGCACTCCCAACACGACGTTCAAGAAGGACTGCAACACATGCTACTGCAACAGCGACGGGACGGCGGCTCTCTGCACCGCCAAGGGCTGTCTGTCGCGCTCCACAAGGGGTGAGTCTCTTTTACTGTACACTATGTGTACACTGTGAAAGTCTTTCGGGAGTCTGATGAGTCTAACGCAAGACTGCCTTCACCGGCATGTTCCCTATTTTGTCTGACGATGAAAGTCTTTTCCAAAATGTAATCGCAGACATTTTATTTTTATCCGTTCCTTAAAAATTTTTCTCTTTCTTTTCTTGTTTTCATATCATACTGTACATACCAGCTTCCAAATTCTACAAATGAGTAAACGCCTTTGCATGGTAGAGGCTACAGCCTCCTACTCAGATTCCACTTCCTATGATCCGTCAATGTCAGTCAAAAAGGCAGTAACCCAAGATTGCACAATGATATTCACGCAACACAACACTCGCCGTCACCTTGTCTGTTGCTAGCCCAGCACCAGAAAGTATTCAGTTATCTCGAGACGATTTACACTGAAGAGCCTAAGAAACTGGTACACCTGCCTAATATCGTATAGGGCCTCCGCATGACGTGGCATGGACTCCAATAACGTCTGAAGTAGTGATGGAGGGAACTGACACAATGAATCCAGCAGGGCTGTCCATATATTCGTAAATGTACGGAGGGGTGGAGATCGCTTCTGAACAGCACGTTGCAAGACATCCCAGACACGCTCTATAATGTTCATGTCTGTTGAGTTTGGTGGCCAGCGTAAGTGTTTAAAATCAGAAGAGTGTTCCTGGAGCCACTCTGTAGCGATTCTCGACTTGTGGGGTGTTGCATTGTCCTGCTGGAATTTCCCAAATCCGTCGGAATGAAAAACGGACACGAATGGATGCAGGTGATCAGACAGGATGCTTATGTGTCACCTGTCAGAGCCGTATCTAGACGTATCAAGGGTCCAATATCGCTCCAACTGCACTCGCCCCACACTTTTACAGAGCCTCCAACAGCATGCACAGTCCCTTGCTGACATGCAGGATCCATAGATTCATGACGTTGTCTCCATCCGCTCCATCCGCTAGATACAATTTGAAATGAGACTCGTCCTACCAGGCAACATGTTTGCACTCATCAACAGTCCAATTTCCACGTTGACGAGCCCAGGCGAGGAGTACAGCTTTGTGTCGTACAGTCATTAAGGGTACACGAGTGGACCTTCGGCTCCGAAACCCCATATCGATGATTTTCCGTTTAATGGTTCGCAAGTTGACACTTTTTGATGAGCCAGCATTGAAATCTGAAGCAATTTGCAGAAGGGTTGCACTTATGTCGCAATGAACGATTCTTATCAGTCGTCGTTGGTTCCGTTCTTGCAGGATCTTTTTCCGGCCGCAGAGATGTCGGAGATTTGATGTTTTGCCGGATTCATGATATTCACTGCACAATCGTGAAATGGTCGTACGGGAAAATCCCAACTTCATCGCTACCTCGAAGATGCTGTGTCTGATCTTTTGTGCGCCAACTATAACACCATGTTCACACTCACTTAAATGTTGATAACCTGCCACTGTAGCAACAGTAATCGGTCTAACAACTGCGCCAGACACTTGTCTTATATAGGCGTTACCGACCGCAGCGCCTTATTCTGCCTCCGTATTTGAATACGCATACCTGAACCAGTTTCTTTGGCACTTCAGTGTATAATGCTAGCTGAGAAGTTGGAAAGAAGGATTGCAGGGTATAGGGCTGCTGAGGTGGAAGCACTGAGTCTAATATGAGGACACACAGAATTAATACTTACTTGTTTATTAAAAAAAACCTGAAGCAATCCACCACGGGTAACAGCATAAACACGCTCTGATTTCCAACGGCAGTTTTACAAAGGAATGCCTTTAAAACGTTCCGGCCTCACTAGCATTAAAAGACACAGCCAAAGGTCAGCAAAACAAATAACCTTACAACAAAAGCAGCAATTTAAATTTAAATTTGGTTACCAAAACCTGTCAAAAATTGACAGGACTGAAACTTCAACAGCACGGAAATTTAAATTTAAGTATTTGATTTTAATTTTTTAACAAGTTAGCTAAAAGCATTTAAATATTCCTCCAGATTTACTGCAATACCGAAGACTTACAGGATATATCTTAGTTAGGGAATTTACAAACGGTCAAAATGGATTGCGCAGTTGTTGAGCTTGTCTGGTCACAAACAGCATTCGTCGTTTAGTTAATTCGGCCGCGCGACAGAACGCCATAGGCCCTTCAGCTAGACCACGAACAGCTTCATCTAAAACACACGAAAACGATACTAGCATAAGGCTCAAGTTCAAAGCTACCACGAAAGCCATGCTTCACTATATAAGACAAGTAACTGATGTCTTGACACTATTACCAAACATCTACACTGAACCGCCAAAGAAATTGGTATGGGCATGCGCACTGAAATACAGATGTATGTAAACTGGCAGAATATGGCTGGCGCAGTTGTTAGATCGGTTACTGCTGTTACAGCGGCAGGTTTTCTAGATTTAAGTGAGTCTGAACGTGGCGCTGCAGTCAGCACACGAGCGGTGGGACACAGCATCTCCGAGATAGCAATCAAGTGGAATTTTTCCCCTTACGACCATTTTACGAGTATACCATGAATATCAGGAATCCGGTAAAACATCAAATCTCTGCCGGAAAAAAGATCCTGCAAGAACGGTACCAACGACGACTGATGAAAATTGTTCAACGTGACAGAAGTGCAACCCTTCCGCAAATTGCTGCAGATTTGAATGGTGGGCTATCAACAAGTCTAAGCGTGTGAACCATTCAACGAAACATCATCAATATGGGCTTTCGGAGCCGAAGGCCCACTCGTGTACCCTTGATGAGTGCATGACACAAAGTCTTACGCCTCTCCTGGGCTCGTCAACACCGAAGTTGGATTGTGGATGACTGGAAACATGATGCCTCATCGGACGAGTCTCGTTTCAAACCGAATCTAGTGGATGTACGTGTACGGATATGGAGACAAACTCAAGAATCCGTGGACCTTGCATGTTAGCAGCGGACTGTACAAGTCTGTGGAGGCTCCGTAACGGTGTGGGGAGTATGAAGTTGGAGTGATATGGGACGCCTGATACGTCTGTTGATAAACTCTGCTGATTTTATCAACAGACTGTGGGCTCTCCGTTTAAGTAGTTCGGATCTTCCAGTGAGTTCTGATGTGGTTTCCCTTTTCACAGAAGTCATTCTTGTGGATTCCTTGATTCTAATTGGTCCACAGTTTGAATCGCACATCACTGTTTTTTTTTTTTGACATGTTCTTTCCTCTACTTATCTTATGTTTAACCAGAAATATTTTGAACAGTTTGACGCCCTGGGCAGCCCTCTGTCTCCTCTGATGGCTAACCTTTTTATAAAGGATTTTGAGGAGAGAACACTTGGATCATCGGTTTGTGAACCAACTGTTTTTTGGAGATACATCGATGATACCTTCATAGTGTGGTCCCACAGAGAAGAAAAGCTAATGCAGTTATTTCATCATCTTAACTCCATTCATGAAAATATTCTATTTACTATGGAACTAGAGGAACATGGCTGCCTTCCATTCCCGGATGTTTTGGTTAAACGGAAGAGTGACAGCTCGGTGGGACATTCTGTCTATCGTAAGCCCACCCACACTGATTTGTACTTGCAGTCTTCAAGTTGCCATCACCCATGCCACACCATCAGTGTACTTAAAACCCTTGTGCACAGGGCACATACAGTGTCGGATGCTGAGAATTTGCCTAAGGAACTTGCACATTTGGGGACGGTGTTCATAGACAATGGATACTAGACCTGGCAAATTAACAGGGCCTTCTCAACTAGAGCCAGGAACCGAGAAGTGGATTAAGAGGAGAATGCGTCAGCCAAGTCCCTAGCTTTTCTTCCCTTCGTTGGAAATATCGACTTCAAGATAGCGAGGATTCTTAATAATTTTCATGTCAAAGTGGTTTTTCGTCTGTCTTGTAAGATTTCGGATTTGCTGGTATCGGTGAATGATGATTTGTTATTGCATAAGGCGGGAATTTACAAAATACCGTGTCAATATGGTATGGTCTATATAGGACAGACAACGTGTACAGTGGATGAGCGTTGTACAGAACATCAACGTTGCAGTCGCCTACTGCAACCCAGTAAGTCTGCAGTTGTGGAACATTGTATTTATAACGAAGTACGACGAAACTTCGATTCTGGCCACAGAAACAACATTTTGGGACTCAATTATCAAAGAATCCGTTGAAATATGCATTGCTAATGAACTGTGACAGCTGTTACCAATTGAATAACACATGGAATCCCGTCATCTCCGAAATTTGCTCGAGACAAAGACGTCAGAAGACTTCGATAGCTGCGGCCAGCGACAATACCGACTGCAGCTGAGTATTGCAGTTCCATCAGGGACGGAGCTGTCACTGGGCGGTGTGCCAGTTCTGTCTCTGTGACTGCAACACATGAGCGGCAGTACTACCAGCGCCCTATATAAGACAGAGCGGATAACGTGTTCGTTCCCCCCCCCCCCCCTCCCCAGAGCCCACTGTTTCCTGTCCCCTCCTCTCAGAGCGGAATTTCCTCCTTCCCTTCCCCCTGACACCCTGCACCCCATCCTAGCCTCCTTCCCTCCCACATCCCTCCCTACCCGACCTTCTTTGGAGCGCCCCCCGCCATCCCCCACCCTCTCTACCCCTCACTCCCTTCTACCGTTCACCCTTGTCTCCTTGTGCCTGGCAGATCCTCTGTTTTGATCATCATCACTGTGCCACGTCAGTGCTGTGTTCAGTGCTGCTTCTCCTGTGTGTTGAGAGGTGTGATTTTAATTTTGTGCTGGCCTTGTATCTACTGTTACTGTCGGTGTTTATTATGTGCTACGCCGTCGATGCTTTTATGCTCCAGTCATACTGCACCCTGTGTTCTTTAATTGTCCCAATGAGTGGTTTTTTGTGCACTACTTTTTTACTTTTTTTTATCTTCATTTTACAGTCGCTCCATTTTTGTCTATTGTCTTCCACGATGTAACCCCTTTTTATATCTATCTTCATGATGTTTTCTCCTTTGTTATTTTTAACTGTCTTCTATTGGTTGTTCTATGTCTTTGGCTGAAGAGCAGCGCATATGCTTCTGCCAGCCCACCCTGATAGGGAATTGAAATACAGTAAAGGAAAAAATAAGTCTTCTTCTGTACTTATTCGGCTCATCTGAAGCTGGTTCGCAGTTGTCCAGCCAAAATATCGTGCAATGAAGTTTATGGCGACTGGCTGCAAGCCCGAAATCTTTTTGAACGGAGCTGGGAGTCATTACGGAGCCGAGCAAATACAATTTACAGATACACTGTCATCTATCAACAGTAGAGTTACGGCAGACCAAGCACATCGATATGTACTGATTCGATTTCCGATTGCAAATGGTCCCCACACGTATAAGCTGTTTCACCATTCACCCTTGCTCATTAAGATAAGGGATTCTAGAAAACATTGCACAGGTAAGAACAGGGAATATACAGCTGGTGTCAGAGGGTGGGGATAAGCATGTGGTAATGACAGCAGATTAATCTAGCACTGTCAGAGGGAAAGTGTTGGACTGTACCCGATCTGGGTAAACCTGAATTGCATGGGCACATGCGAAATTAGGTTGTTTCTATGCAAACCAAACAGCCATGTCTGTTGCGTGACATCCTGGAGTCTCAATATCCAACAAGCAGCGCTACACTGAATCTACTCAGTGTACAGCCCTGTAGTGGTCGTAGTGAATTGCTATAAGCAGTAGACTCACAGCGGTAAAAGGCTGGAACTGTATGGCAGTGGGTTATTAATTAATGCAACATTTTCTGACATAACGGGCCAACATTCTACCTGCCAGCCAGTGTAACAGGTGTACCAGGTTAAATATCACGCAGCTACAGTTGTACTGACCCGAAAAATCGCGAGGAGTACCCCATTTCTAAATTAGATCTATCTGAATAACAAGTAGAAGCCAGATTTAATCTTGTCCCTGAAGAAGCTCAAAGCAGCCTATTAAGGGAGCATTTCGGCGCAGCATGTGCAGCTGTATCAGGGTGGACGTTCGTGACCCCGGGTGTCACATCAAGCACCATCCTAGTTCTGACTCTATTCTGAAGAGCCTTCTCTCAGGCAAAGAGGTGCCTGTCCAAGTGTAATCCGGTAGTGCAGATGATCCCAGTAGGCTGGATCACCAGCTGTGATTGAGCTGCAAAAACAATGGAAATGGAGAGAGATAGTTGTTGCGTGCTAAGAAATATGTTTCCCAGTATTTGAAGGTAGTGTCTGTTCCCGAAAGAACAGATACCATTGATGACCGTGAAAGTTCTCTAGAATGAAATGACAATTAAATCGACGCCATAGCTGCAAACAGGCGTTGATATACATCATTGGGGACATGTTGAAAATGTGCTCCCCGACCGAGACTCGAACCCGGGATTTCCTGCTTATTTGACAGACGCTTTATCCATCTGTGACACCGAGGGCACAGAGGAGAGAGCTCCTGCAGGAAGTTATCCCTTGCGCACTCCCTGTGAGACCCACATTCCCAACAATGTGGGTCTCAGGGGGAGCGTGTAAGGGATAAGTGCCTGCAGCAGCTCTATCCTCTGTGCCCTCGGTGTCTCAGATTTATAGAGCGTATAACATTTAAGCAGGAGATCGCAGCTTCGAGTCCCGGTCGATGCACACATTTTCAACATGTCCCCAATTATGTATATCAACGCCTATTTGCAGCTAGGATGTCGATTTAATTATCAATTTATAGCATTTAAGATGTAGCGAAACTAGTGAGCAGAGCAGGGGTCCATGAGATTTATGGTGACACGTTTAGCATGGTGAGATTGCAAAGTATCACATTTAGGTGACAAGAGCAGTTGTAAATTGTGTTGTAAGACTTTACGAAGAACCGTTTGACTGTAATATACTAGTTGTATGAGTAGACGTGAGAGAATCGTGGAGCATATGTGAACTTGGAGACAGAGGACTATGAGCTACTGGGTAAATTCGCTGTCTCTGGCCTTGTGTCTCACGCCGCCTACAGTCGGGTTGCTAGTTGATCCCTGACAGTTGCAGTGATCTGATCCAGCAGCTTCTCACGCCTACCTCAGTCAGTCACGTAATTCGATTTTGTAAATGTCTCTGTGGCAACGCGCCCCTGTTCCACAGCTCTATGGCCTTCCATAGCCTGTTATTGTGTTCGTCTGTAGCCATTTGCGCTTTGCCCTTGAAAGCTGGCAACAACGCTGCTAGCTGCCAGGGATATTGTTACTGTAACTCGACTGTAGAACTTAAGATCAGTTGTAAATACTGTACATTGTTATTCACAAATGCTGAGTTTTCTTGCAGGCCGGCCCTGGGAGTCGGGTTTCGCAAAGAGGGAAGTATTGTAGAACTCCAACTATTTTTTGGGCATTACTGCAGAAACTAGCACCTCAGCTGCAGCAGCCGAAGAGTCCTTATGCAGCTATCCTGAAGCATATGGCGCCCGGAAAAGTATCGGCATGCCGCCTGCAGCATCACGGCTGTTTATGTGGGCGAGATCAATCACGGCAATCCTGCCAATGGAGCGGTAAGACAGGTTCTTGCAAGACGGGCCAAACAGTTTCTTCATCACCGAGCCACGTGACTAGAAGCAGTGTATCGGCAAACTAAGCGAGCTCCTAACTTGTATAAATAGTCACCAATTTTAGCAGAGGTATCAGCATTCCGACAGTGCCTACTATGACAAGAGAGTTACGTCAGTCGCTGTAGCGATAAGGTACTGCTTGCAGTTGTCTTCCAGCACCAAGTCTTCCTTCATGGACTTGGTATCACTGCATTGGTGGGGTGGCTACAGCTCACTCCAGTTGCAGCAAGATTCCTGCTCTGGAGAGCAGCAAATCGAGACCAGGTTGTACTGCTGTTCACCTTCCTTTGCCGTACTGACACATACTGTCACCAGCAGGAGCGAGGTCCACCACCGGCGACTGTCTTCCCCTGCAAAGCAGTCGGGAAGTCTTCCGCTCCTCTGGCTCCCATCATCAGCAGCTATGCTGTGTTTAATTGACACATGCCGTTGAGCGATCCCCTGGCGCCAGCAATCGTGGGAGCAGACGTCACACCGTGCTAGCCGATAAGTGAACGAGTACTATGTACCGTCCTCAACACGTGCTGAGAGTGGGGATGGCTCCTTCACCATGATGCTACGACAATAGTCGCAAAATTTTCTATAAAACATTTGACTTATTATGTGAGGTACCATCGATCTGTACACTCGCTGCGTCCCACCGCAGCCTGTAACCTGGGACCACTTCAAGAGAATTCATGCACGTCAAGCAGGAAAACATTATTAAAATTTTCTGATTATGTCTGGAACATCTGGCCTCGTACTTTCGCTGGTATAAATTGTCGTGACCATAGGCGGCTAAAGATGAGCGCCATGCTGGTAAGACACAGTGTAGTTGCTGTTGGAGCCTAGGAAGCATTGTACTTCTACCAGAACTTTGCAGCAGTAATGATAAAAGCACATGTACACTAAGAGTATGGGGAAATATTCAGTTACCACGGCATAAAATAACGTGTGAACTCTGTCTGTCATCGTATGAGCCACGCCAAGCGATTCTCTGAGGAACTATCATTGTAGCCGTCGTCATTCTTTGTTGTGGTCTATTTCCGTAAAAAATATGTTTCCTATGATTGCACTGTGGGTGCAGACGTCTGTTTTTCACATTAATGACTTGGATTGGTAGGAGATGGTGTTGTGTTCCCTGTAATCCATTCTATCACTAAGCCGAATACTAGCGGACAGAAATTGATAAACGCCATAGCTGGTATACACCTAAGTTACGCTGGGTGCTTGTTGGAAATACAGTCCATTTTGGCACTGTGAAGCTTTCACAATTCACTAACAGCCGTTACACAATGAATTATGTTACACGCATAGTAGTAGGATATACATACAAATCAATATTCTTCGATTTTTCGTTTTTCAGTATTCCAACTGAAGATTGATTTTAAATTATTTCCCGACCGTTGATCAAGAAGTCCAACGCCAATACGAAAAGAATTTTTGTTTTCACAAGATCCATGTCGTAAATGCTGGCGAAGTATCAAGGAGGAACCATTACTTTCTTTACGTCAAGAAGTAAGTATCATACTCCTTTCAGTTCTCTTTATTTTGATACAGGTAGAACACGAGTGATGAAAAAAGCACAAGAGAGAGAGAGAGAGAGAGAGCCCTTGCCTTTAAAACCAAAGAGAAGAAAGTGGTATAGAAGGTAGGTGTAGAAGGAGAAATCAAGCCTTTGAGACCACTCCTCACTCAGTTACGTAACTATGAAATCTTTTAATGAATTACTGCATTAGTAACTCTTGGAACGAATTAAAATACATACAAGAGTCAGTATCGAACTGTGGAGGCTAAAAATTTGCCTGTTAAGTCACTACGTAATTCTAGCAACTTCGTCTTCTGCACAAGCCTTGCGGTATTATAATGTCACATGAGGTAACACCTTTGCGTAAAAACACATCGCATGCACAGAAATATAGCCTTTACCACTACGTTGATCTAAATTTCACTTATAAAAATACCACTTCTGAAGCATTCGGAATAGTATATTCCTTGACAAAAACACCTTACCGCCAGGCGGCCTCGACAGAGGTTGAGGTGAAACCGATTCCATAGGTAGCAGTAATCATTTTGAGCCTCAGAGCCCCATGAACCATTGACCTTGCCGTTGGTGGGGAGGCTTGCATGCCTCAGCGATACAGATAGCCTTACCGTAGGTGCAGCCACAACGCAGGGGTATCTGTAGAGAGGTCAGACAAACGTGTGGTTCCTGAAGAGGAGCAGCAACCTTTTCAGTAGCTGCAAGGGCAAAAATCTGGGTGATTGAGGGATCTGGCCCTGTAACATTAACCAAGACAGCCTTGCAGTGCTGGAAATGCGAACGGCTGAAAGCAACGGATACTAAAGCCGTAATTTTGCCCGTGGGTGTGCAGCTCTACTGCATGGTTAAATGATGGCACCCTCTTGGTTAAAATATTCCGAAGGTAAAGTAGTCCCCCATATGAATCTCTGGGCAGGGGCTACTGAGGAGGACGTCGTTATCAGGAAAAGGAAACTGGCATTCTACGGATCGGAGCGTGGAATGTCAGATCCCTTAATTGGGCAGGTAGCTTAGAAAATTTGAAAAGGAAATTGATTGGTTAAAGCTAGATATAGTGGGAATTACTGAAGTTCAGTGGCAGGAGGAACCAGAATTCTGGTCAGGCGAGTATAGGGTTATGAATGTAAAATCAGATAAGGGTCATGCAGGAGTAGGTTTAATAATGAATAAAAAATCGGAACGCGAATAAGCTACTACGAACAGCATAGTGAACGCATTGTTGTAGCCAAGGTACGCACGAAGCCCACACCTACCGAACGAGTACAAGTTTTTATGCCAACTAGCCCACAGATAATGAAGTGATTGAAGAAATGTCTGGTGCGATAAATGAAATTATTCAGATAGTTAAGGGAGACAAAAATTTAACACTCATTGGGGACTGAAATTCGATAGTAGGAAAATGAAGAGGAGGAAAAGTAGTAGATGAATATGGACTGGGGGTAAGGAATGAAAGAGGAAGACTCCTGGTAGATTTTTACACTGAGCATAACTTAATCACAGCTGACACTTGGTTTAAGATTCATGAAAGGCAATTGTATGCGTGGAAGAGGTCTGGAGACACTGGAATGTTTCAGACTGATTATATAACGGTAAGTCAGAGCTTTAGAAACCAGGTTTTAGTTGTAAGACATTTCCAGTTGCAGATGTGGACCCCGACCACAACTTATAGGTTGTGAACTGTAGATTAAAACTGAAAAGACTGCAAAACGTAGGAATTTAAGGAGATTAACCTGGATAAACTGAAAGAACCATAAGTTGTAGAGAGTTTTAGAGAGTATTAGGGAATGATTGATAAGTTCAGGGGAAAGAAAAACAATAGAAGGATAATGGATAGTTTTGAGAGATGAAATAGTGAAGGCAGTACAGTATCAAGTAGGTAGAAAGACGAGGGCTAGTAGATATCCTTCGGTAACAGAGGAGGTATTGGATTTAATTGATGAAAGGAGAAAATTTAAAACTAAATTAAATGAAGCCTGCGAAATGGAGTACAAACGTTTCAAAACGAGATCGACGGGAAGTGCAAAATGGCTAAGCAGGGATGGCTACAGGAAAAATGTAAGGATATCGAGGCATATATCATTATAGTTAAGATGATATTGCCTACAGGAAAATTAAAGGGATCTTTGGAGGAAAGGGAAGAACGTGTTTGAATACCAAGAGCACACATGGAAAACCAGTCCTAGGCAAAGAAGGGAAAGCAGAAAGGTGGAAGGAGTGTTTAGAGGATCTACACAAAGGCGATGTAACTGAGGCCAATATCATGGGAATGAAAGAGGACTTACACGAAGTTGAAATGTGAGATATGATACTGCGTTAAGAATTTGACAGAGGACTGAAGGACGTCCAAACAATACCTCGGGAGTAGACATCAATCCATTTGAGCTGCTGGTAGCCTTCGAAGTGCCAGCCATGACAAAACTCTACCATCTGGTGAGGCGAAATACCCTCGGACTTCAAGAAGAATATAGTAACTAAAATACTAAAGAAAGCAGTTGTTGACAGGTGTAAAAATTACCGAACTATCAGTTTAATAAGTCAGGGCTGCAAAATACTTATACGAATTCTTTACAGACGAATGGTAAAACTGGTAAAAGCCGACTTTGGGGAAGATCAGTTTGGATTCCGTAGAAATGTTGGAACACGTGAAATTAATACTGCCTTACGACTTGTCTGAGAAGATAGATTAAGGAAAGATAAACTTAAGTTTCTATCATCTGTAGGCTTAGAGAAAGTTTTTGATAATGTTCACTGGAAAACTTTCTTTCAATTTCTGAAGGTGGCTGGGGTAAAATACAGGGAGCGAAAGGCTCTTTACAATTTGTACAGAAACCAGATGGCAGTTATGAGAGTCGAGGGGGATGAAAGGCAGCAGTGGTTGAGAAGGGAGTGAGACATGGTTGGAGATAGAGGAAAGAAAAGAAAAATTTGGAATTGGAATTAAAATCCATTGGAAGGTAATGACAACGTGGAGGTTTCCCGACGGCGTTGTAATTCTGTCAAAAATAGCAAAGGACCTGGAAGATCAGTTGAAAGGAATGGACAATGTCTTGAAGGAGGATGAAAGGTGAACATCAACAAAAGCAAAACGAGGATAATGGTACGTAGTCGAATTAAATTAGGTGATGCTGAGGGAATTAGATTAGAAAATGAGACGCTTAAAGTCGTAGGTGTGTTTTGCTATTAGCGGAGCAAAATAACTGATGATGGTCGAAGTAGAGAGGACATATAAAATGTAGAATCGCTATAGTAAGGAAAGCGATTCTGAAAAAGAGAAATTTGCTAACATGGAGCATAGATTTAAGTGTCAGGAAGTCTTTTATGGAAGTATTTGAATGGAGTGTAACCATTTATGAAAGTGGAACATGGACGATGAATAGTTTATAAAAGAAGAGAATAGAAGCTTTCGAAATATGGTGATACAGACATGCCGAAGATTAGATGGGTAGATCACGTAACTAATAAGGAGATACTGAACAGAATTAGCGAGTAGAGAAATTTGTGACTCGACTAGAAGAAGGGATCGGCTGGGAAGACACATTCTGAGGCATCAAGGGATCATCAATTTAGTATTGGAGCGAAGCGGTGGAGGGTAAAATTTGTACAGGGAGACCAAGAGAAGAATACACCTAGCAGATTCATAAGGATGTATGTTGCAGTAGCTACTCGGAGGAGAAGAAGCTTTCACAGGATAGAATAGCATGGAGAACTTCATCAAACCAGCCTCTGGACTAAAGACCATAACAACAACACGTCGGTAAAGCCTTAAGAAATACGTTATTAATATTTAAACTTATGAGCTGCAGCTTGTTAGCTGAACACTTGTGTGTGTGTGTTTGTGTTTGTGTGCATGAGTGTGTGTTTGTATGTGTATTGGTGTGTGCAAAATCTCCCGTCAGCAGTGTGAAAGCAAGTACTTACAAATTTCGGTTACTGAGTTTGTCTAGAATTGCCTTCGCTCCCTTACTTTTATACACGAACATGTCTATGCAAATTGCTTTTTAGGTGTGAGATTTTTACTAATCTGAAACGCATCTGATTTTGAGTATAAAAAATGGTTATCAATAATACTCAGAACGGCTTCGTCATGAAACAATCACAAATATTGGCTAACTGTTGCGTAACGAAAATATGCACTGTTGAAAAACTCATCTGTTGAATCTACACGAAATTTTGACGAAGGAAAATCATCTTAATTCTCTCTCAAAGGTTCATTTAGGCCCTAAATTTCTTTCGTGTCCTGGTAACGATTAAGTCTATTCTCTCTGCGTGCCGGAAAACGATGAGCTAAATTGAATCACTGCACGGCAGTGTGCCTTTTTATCTTATTTACCAGATAGCTAAAGAAAAATTACGTTTTTTGGTTCTCATTCAAAAATACTAATTACTGTTCACGCAATACTGCAAGGCATGACGGTGTATTTTTTAACAAATATATTTTTCTTAATCTGTGAGAATAAAGTTCGGTGAAATGTTTTGTACATGGGTAAGAGGTGTTGCAATTAGATTGAAACCTTTCAGTAACACATCAAATGACTTTTACTAACATGAAATATAACCTTATCTCAGTGTTGTCAAATACCATTGATAGTACGTTTACGTTTTTTGGTTCTCGTTCAAAAATACTAACTATTGTTCACGCAACACTGCAAGGCATGACGGTGTATTTTTTTACCAAACATATTTTTCTTAATCTGTGGGGATAAAATTCGGCGAGGTGCTTTGTGAGTAAGGCGTCTTGCAATTAGATTGAAACCTTTCAGTAACACAACAAATGACTTGTACTAACATGAACTAGAACCTTATCCCAGTGTTGTCAAATACCATCGATAACACGATTAAACAAAACTTACATTGCGTAAGATTTATTGTCTTGCATTCGTAATGAAATATCTTTTTTATTAATCTTTGCTGGGGAAACTAATTAGAATACTGAAAACGTAACTAATAATTCTCTCTGGGCACCAATACATACATATTGTTAAACACAATGAAATCTTTATTCTGCAGTAATTACTAAACTAGCGCCTGCATCAAAATAAACTCAATGCAAATTACCTTTTCTTTCAAATGAGACGTCTTGCTATACAATCGTATCAAATTATCCTCTATTCTCAATTCGCAGTTAGATCATCTCAAATAACCTCTCTCTCTCTCTCTCTCTCTCTCTCTCTCTCTCTCTCTCTCTCTCTCTCTCTGGTCGCCAAGTGACGGATACTGCCGTGCTGCCGACTCTTTCGCTCGCCTAAGCTCTAGTGAATAATAACACAATCTCTGGGAGCCAAAGAATACGTCACTTGTCCAGGCGTGCAAGGATGCACGTAGTAGCAAACATTGCGCATAAAATGTGATTTCTCTGGATATTTACACTCGGAGATCCTCCAAGTGGGAAACATTCCAAAGAAACTGTAAAATACACCAAAAAACTGACATATCTCATGATATAGACCCTATTCGCCACCATTTCCCCTAAAATGTATATCTTTCGATATTATTTATTTTACGATAAGCCACGTAAACGAGGCTGATTTAGCGCATAGTTTTAAGAGAGCTCGATGCACGAGAATTGTTCGAAAACTCGGAGCAATCTCAGATCCACCGGAACGTTGATGCAGCTATGGAGACGTTAAAACAGTCACAAGCACGTCACATTTTAGACGCTCAGCGTCACGCGTCTCTTCTAGCTTTTGAGACGCCTGAAGACTCACGACAGTGGTGTCATTTACTCGTAAATGTTGGAAGACAGAGAGGCGTCGTGTCTTTACATGTAGTAGCACTGCATAGATTTATACGCAGACGTACACACATCTACACCAGTATATAACCATTTAGTCACCGTCACACGTCGTAACGAAACTACTGATAAGCGAGCGTAGCCGCGGGTATCAGCTAGTATGTTTATATATGTCCTTGTTTTGTCGATCAATTGGAGAATTTCTTCTGTTGGCGTCTTCACAGCCTCCTTTCTTGTAACTGTCCAGCTCTGTGCGGCCTCTGTGAAAGTAATTTTTGAGGACTCCCTTTCCTCTATAACGAAACCGCCTACAGTTATATACATTATTTTAATCGATAGTTTCCAAAATTGGAAACTTTCACCATCACTGCTGAAAACTTCATTAGTTCTCTACCTTGCACGTTAAATCTTCTGAAGATGCTCTTCAACTAAAGCTAACTCTTCATGACTACTAAATTACAATCTCATATGGGAAAGACCTGCCCTAATGAGGTATCTGATTTAGGAATCTCTGTCTCATCGTAAGATAAAGCTGGTATCTATTTTTATATCTAGGCCTTTTTCAGTTATATCTTTTGTCTCATTTCTAATGGTAAACCTGTATTCTTCCATAACTCTGCCATTTAGTCCTTCTTCTTACCATAAAATTTCAGTTCCTCACTATTATTAGATTTTCACCTCATTTTACGTATTGAATTACTAATATTATTTCCTTACATAGTCTTTCCGTCTCGTTGTCTTCTATTTGTGACGTTGCTACGAATGTTTTCTGTAACGTGCTGAAGTTCCTTTTGTTTCTATTCTGACGATGATCATATCAATGAAATACTCACAGTACCAAATTAATGTCCCTACTTCCCTATTTATTAAAAATCCTACACACAATACAGGTTACTGTTTTCTACTGCTGTTAAACACCTGAAATCTTCCCATTTTCCCAATTTACTTTACTGACCCCTATCACATCTAAATCGATTTCTTACCGTATTCAGGCTTCTCAGATTCCACACTGCGGCTCGTTGATACCATTACATTGCTATGAAAATATTTTCTTATGATCGCCCCTTCTTCGGCATTCGTCTACTGCACATGCGAGCAAGAATCTAACTTGGAATCTTAATAGGTGTCTTTAATTCAGTGGTTTCCATTGCTTTGTGTATTTTCTTGCAGCTGCCATTTCTTCCGCCTTTAGAGGCAGCTTCCCAACCGAAATGCAAGACAATACCCTGAATCACTATTCACTCCTACAACTTCTTTCACAAAGTTGGTGGCAGAATAAGGGTATAACGGGAAGTCATAGGCAACAGCACTGATGATTTTCGTTCAGAGCCTAAGAATATCGGCCAGGAATTCGGTCATAGACAATCTAAAACTCTGCCCATAATCCACAATGCAGCTTTCTCTTTGACTCATCAGTCTTTTGACTGTTTTGATGCGGCCCGCAACTGATAGGGCTCCTTCGTCAAGATCTTCATCTCAGAGTAGCACTTGGAACCTGCGTCCTTAATTACCTGCTGGATGAATTCCAATGTTTGTCTTCCTCTACACTTTTCACACTCTACAGCTCCCTCTAAAAACACAAAAGTCATTCCCTTACATTCTATCATCCAGCCCTTCTTCTTGTCAGTGTTTTACGTATATTTCCTTCCTGATAGTTTACCTTATCACCCTACCTAACTTTGAACATTTGTTTGTAGCACCACATCTCAAATGCTTAGATTCTCTTCAGTTCCGGTTCTCCAACAGTCCATATGCGCGACATATTTCTTCCTCAAATTAAGGCAAATGTTTCATAGACTTTCCCTGGCCGGGAACGCCCTTTTTTTCCGGTGCTAATTTGCTTTTTATGTCCTCCTTGCTATGTCCATCATGTGTGGATTTGCAGTCTCGGCAGCAGTATTCCTTAACTTCATCTACTCTCGTTGTTTTCTTATCTACTACTTTTCATTACTTTCGTTATTCATCGATTTACTTTCAGTCTAATTTCTGTTCTCATTAGACTTTTCATTCCATTCAACAGACCCTGTAATCCTTCTCCGCTATCACTGAGGATAGCAATGTCATACGCGAACCGCATCACTGAAATCCTTTCATCTTGAATTTCAATTCCACTTTTGAACTTTTCTTTTATTGCCGTCATTGCTTTTTCCATGTATCGACTGAACTTTAGGAGTGCATGACTAAATCATTGTCTTACACCATTTTCAATTCGAGAACTTCGTTCTTGATCTTCCACCCTTATTATACTCTCTTGGCTCTTGTATATTGTGTATATTACCCGTATCTCCTACTCCTATTTTCCTGAGAATTCCGAACATCTCGTACTATTTGACACTGTCGAACCCTTTTCCAAGTCAACAAATCTTATAAATGTCTCTTGATTTTTTTTCTTTAGTCTTGCTTCCATTATCAACCGCAACGTCAGAGCTGCCTCTCTGATGTCTTTGCCTTTCCCAAATGCGAAATGATCGTCATCTAACACACCCTCAAATTTCTTTTCCATTTTTCTGTATATTATTCGTGTGAGTAGCTTTTGATGAATGAGCTGTAAGGCGATTGTGAGATAATTCTCGCACTTTTCAGCTCTTGTAGTCTTTGGAATTGCGTAGACGTTTTCCCGAAAGTCAAATGGTACATACAGTTTACACATCAACCTGTTGCTACATCCTCCAATTATTTTAGTAGTCCTGCTGCCTTATTTGGTCTTAACTCTTTCAAAGCTCTTCTAAATTCTGATCCTTATACCTGATCCCCTATCTCTTCCCCATCGATCCCCGCCGACTTCTGTGTCTTTTTCAATCACACCAATCAAGCCTTCTCCCTGACAGATGCTTTCAATGCACTCTTTTCACCAATCCGCTCTTTCCTCGGCATTTAACAGTGGAATTTCCGTTGCACTGTTAATATTACTACACTTGCTATTATTTTCACGGAGGTTGTTGTCTTTTCTATACGCTGAGTAAGACCTCCCAGCAACAGTTCTTTTTCGATGTTCTCCCAATTTTTTTCGTGCGGCCGTTGCGTCGTAGCCCCCCCCCCCTTTCTACCTACGTATTTCATTCCTATGCGACTTCTTTTTCTTTATTCGTGAATGTTCATGAACAGTTTGGTACTTCGTTCTTTCATCGAGCAACTAAAGTATTTCTTCTGCTACCCATGATTTCTTCAAAGTTACCTTCTACGTACCTATCTATGTTTTTCTTTCCGTTTTGTGTGATTGCCCGTTTTAGAGATGTCCGTTTCCTTTCAACTGAACTGCGTACTGAGCTATTCCTTATGGTAGAATCTATAGCCTTAGAGAACGTCAAGCGTGTCTCTTCATTGCTTAGTACTTCAGTATACCACTTCTTTGCTAGATGATTCTTTATGATTAGTCTCTTAAACTTCACCTTACTCTTGATCGCTACTAAATTGAGACCAAAGTCTATACCTGCTCCTGGTTATTCCTTACAATCCAGTATCTGATTTCGGAATCTCTGCCTGACTATAATATAATCTAATTTAAATAATCCCGTACATCCTAACATTTTTCATGTATACCTCCCCTTCCTGTGATTCTTCAACAGAGCATTCACTATTATTAACTGATATTTATTACAATACTTAGTATTTCTTCTCTCTCATATTCTCCTGTAACCCTTTCTTCTATTCCTTCTCCGAAAAATGCATTCCAGTACCCTATTAGATTTAAATCTACCTTTACCTATTGAATTACCCACTCAGTGTCCTCGTATACTTTCTCTACCTTTTCATTTTCATCTTGCGACGTCGGCATGTACATCTGAACTATTGTTGTTGGTGTTGGTTTCCAGTCGATTCTGGAGAGAACAAGGCCCTGACTGAATTATTCACAGCAACACACTCTCTGCCGTACCTTCCTGTTCACAATGAATTCGAATCCCGTTATAATATTTACTGCTTCGGTTGGTATTACCTGCACGTATCTGACCAGAAATCCTTGTCTCTTTTCCATTTCACTTCACTGATGTCCACTATATCTAGACTGTGTCTTAGCGTTTCCATTTCCAGATTTTCTAGCTAATCTACCACTTTCAGATTCTGACATTCCATGTGCAGACTCGTAAAAAGTTATTCAGTCTTTTTCTCAGAGTGACCTCCCCCTTGACAGTCAATGCCCTAAAATCCGAATTGGGAACTGTTCGTGAATCTTTTGCCAATGCACATTTAATACTTCGGAATTTAAGTAACTTGAGTAGTGGCAATTTACAGAGGTTTTTGAAGTAATCTA
Source organism: Schistocerca gregaria (assembly GCF_023897955.1). Taxonomy (NCBI): domain Eukaryota; kingdom Metazoa; phylum Arthropoda; class Insecta; order Orthoptera; family Acrididae; genus Schistocerca; species Schistocerca gregaria. The sequence continues at coordinate 429,050,551 of NC_064927.1, forward strand.
TACGCTTACTGAAAACGCCAAGTAATTTAAAATGTAACTAAAAGATATCTGTACGTCCCTTTTCCAGCAAAATTCTCTACGGTTGCTCCATTCTTCTGAGAAACCGTTTACGGAAGAATCGTGTGAAATATAAATTCTGCAGTCTGATCTGGTTCCACACACATCAGCCATCACAATATGTGGCCCCTGAACTACTAACGGAGTCTGTATTCAGAATTGTTGGCGGTAACTCACCGGTTAAGATAAGAACTACGAATGCAAAGCTTCTGGGCTCAATCTTTAATTCAGTTGTAGGATTTTGTCTGACACGTTTCACTTTTTTCATCTCTGGCAATGACATTATGAGATCAACTGTTGGACCCTGTATAAATGCTTGCAGCCAGTTCGAAGGTCATAGGGAGGCGAAGACAAACAATTATTCATTACTGCTGATACGTATTTGTTTAACGTTGTTCAAGGATCAAGTATAAGAGTACTGGAACAAAGTATGTAACTCTCGCCGGAAATAAGTAAAACTCCACTAACATTAATACACGTGGCAAATGTTGGAAGTGGAGTGCTATCCACAACAGGATATTTTTCTGACTCTGATTCCGATTCACCAGGATTTGACTCAGAAAAATTAAGCGATGTGGAAGAAAGGTCACAGTTCGTAGTAAGAGACGGAAAGTCATCGAGTAAAACAAAAGTAATATCTGGCGTTCCGCAAAGAAGTGTTATAGGCCCTCTGTTGTTCCTGATCTACGTTAAAGATATAGGATACAGTCTGAGCAGCCGTCTTAGATTATTTGCAGATGATGCTGTCGTTTATCGTCTTGTAAAGTCATCAGCTGACCAAAATGAATTGCAAAATGATTTAGATAATATAACTGTATGGTGCTAAAAGTGGCAGTTGACTCTGAATAAAGAAAAGTGTGAAGTTATTCATATGAGTATTAAAAGAAATCCGGCAAATTTCGATTAAGCGATGAGCTGTAAATTCAACTAAATACTTAGGGATTACAATTTCAAATAACCTAAACTGCAACGATTACATAGATAATGTTGTGGGTAGAGCCAACTAAAGACTGTTATTCATTGGCAGAACCCTTAGAAGGTGCAATAGGTGTACTAAAGAGACTGCTTACACCACGCTTGTCCGCCCTATTCTGGAGTAGTGCTCTGGTGTCTGGGATCCGCATGAGGCTGTAATTAGGGATGACATCGAAAAGGTACAAAGAAGGGCAGCTCGCTTTGTATTATAGCGAAATAGGGTAGATAGTGCAACAGACATGATACTTGAATTGGAGTCGCAATCATTAAAACAAAGGCATTTTTCGTTGCGACGGGATCTTCTCATGAAATTTCACATCAGTTTTCTCCTCCGATTTTTGCGAAAACATTTTGTTGTCGCCCACCTACATAGGGAGAAATGACATCAGGATAAAGTAAGAGAAATGAGGGATCGCACAGAAAAATTTAAGTCCTCGTTTTTTCCGGGCGCCGTTCAACAGTGGAACGGTAGAGAGACAGCTTGATGGTGGTCCATTGAACCCTCTGCCAGGCACTTTAGTGTGAATAGAGGAGTAATTACGTAGATGTAGATGCAGAATCCTCACCGTACAATTCAAGCAATTGTCGGCTGCTGTGTCCGAGCGGTTCTAGGCGCTTCAGTCTGGAACCGCGCTGCTGCTACGGTCGCTGGTTCGAATCCTGCCTCGGGCATGGATGTGTGTGATGTCCTTTAGGTTAGTTAGGTTTAAGTGGTTCAACTTCTAGGGGACTGATGACCTCAGATGTTAAGTCCCATAGTATTTAAGAAAAAAAAGAACTTCATGCAACTTTTTCAGCCGAAATTTTGAACTGTGTGTTACAGGTTACGCGAAAATGATTCCTTTTTTTAGTGGCAGATTGCGTGCATACGGCGTAGCAGTAACAAGGACTGTTCATTGTGTTCCAGAAGTGTCGTGCACCCCCGGGACTACATACAAGGAGGGGTGTAACACCTGCCGCTGCCTCGCAGACGGGAAGTCCGGAGTCTGCACAAGGAGGGCCTGTCTCCCAGACGGCAACTGAGGGCTGAGCATTGTGTAGTGGCTCTGCACGTAGCTGCTAAGTCTTGCAAAATTATTTTAGTCCCTGCATCTCTAGACCGATTCAGTTAAATCAGTTATGTGTCTCTTCTTTAATTACTTTCTTCTACTTCTAATCAAACATAGATTTCGAAGTTTTTTCTCCATTTAGTTCATTAGTGCAGCTTTTACTTGAACCTTGTCCAATGTTCGGCAAGCCTTTGGATTTGTGATTATAGGCTTATTAATATAACTTAATGAAGTTATTTTATGTTAAACACGTGCATTAATTGAAAAATAATGTGACAGAAGGGTACTCTATCAGTAATCAATCAGTATCGTATGAAAGGACCACTGCGCCAGCTACAGAAATGTAATCACACACTTTTTCCAGCGCTTACATGTTCTATGGAAACATCTTGTTCCCGAAAACAGACAAATTATTTGCTGTAAGAACAAAGTCATCTGTTTTTAAAATAAAAAAATACTATTGCGCGAATCTGTGCTGTTTTCTTAAGGTAACGTTTCATGCGGCATATGAAAAATCTAATAAAACGTGTATGAACTGTGATTTCTGATCAACGGTACCAGAAAAATCAGCCTGCGGCTGAAACGGAACGGACGAATTCTATTTTCAAATGTCTTATAGCAAAATGTAAGCGAGAAGCAAAGTTTCTCTCAGCAAACTGTACTATCTTGAAACTTCCTGGCAGATTAAAAGTGTGTGCCGGACCGAGACTCGAACTCGGGAACTTTTGCCTTCCTCGGGCAAGTGCTCTACCAACTGCGCTACCCAAGCACGACTCACGCCACGTCCTCACAGCTTTACTTCTGCCAGTACCTCGCCTCCTACCTTCCAACTTCACAGAAGCTCTCCTGCGAACCTTGCAGAACTAGCACTCCTGAAAGAAAGAATATTGCGGAGACATAGCTTAGCCACAGCCTGGGGATGTTTCCAGAATGAGATTTTCACTCTGCAGCAGAGTGTGCGCTGATATGGAATTTCCTGGCAGATTAAAACTGTGTACTATTTTCTCTTGTCTCCATCGAACTAGTCATATGTATATTATGTAAGTCTCTGTGTAGCAGAATTGCTTCTTATCTGTAATTACATATGTAGAAAACAGATTATATTTATGTATCATTTAAAAGTAATTAAGTGTCACATGATTTACAATTTTTTTCCCGTTAAAGATAGCTGGAATTGTGAGCTCAGCAAATCATGGTAAAGGGGCGCAGTGTGTCGAACGCAGTTCGCGTTCAGCCACTGATTTCATTCTGCTATTAGCAAAGCACGGCTTTGAGTTATTTGCCGATCATTTAACAGTCACCTGGGAACGTTCTGAGTAAGCACAAATTACATGTAACCTGACCATTGTCTCCCTACTGTGAATCTGCTACTCTCCTTTCTGTCAGATACAGGCCCCAAAGAACTGATGGCTGTGTTAAGTTTCTACGGCTCGTAAATTGTAGAACCTTCAAGGGCCCATTTTATTTTGAAATCAATGAATTCTTTTTAGATCCGTATCAGACGCTACCGAAGAACACGCGCCCCCATCCACAATGGCCGTTGCTCGATGCGAGAGAAACTATATTCAATTACTAATTTTATTTCCACATACGTCGTCATTTTATTCAAATACCGAACCAACAACGGGTCATGTGCCAGCTGCAGGAACGTGAATACACAACTTTTCCAGCACTTACATATTCTATGGAATTACCTTATTCCCGAAGGGAGTTAAATTAATTGTGGTTACGTTTTCCAAAGCTTATTCCGAAATCATTAGCATCCGTCCATCATTCATCAGAGCACTCATTGTGTTCGTAATTTTCAGAGGTTCACTTCTCGGGGTGTTAATCAATTGAGGATTTTGATAGGCGGACATTACCGCATACCATTATCAGGTAGAGATCAGGTTTTGAGCTGTGCGGACAGGGTGTGTGTGATAGTCGATAGGCAGCGGATGTTGTGTGTCTGTGTATGCAGCCAGCACTAGACCGAACCTCTGGCATTATGCAAAAGAGTATGTGTTAAGTCACTGTGATATCTATGAAAAACCGTATCGATGTGGCAGGGTAATCAATGTTTGGAGAACAATCAAAACAACAGAAACCGATTTTCATAATTATTTTACTTTATGAGAAAGACGTGGATGGAGACCCATGCATCTTTTAACATATTTCTGGTAAATATATACTGTCATCCTTAACCAAACCACTTATTCCAGTAGTGGTAGCGTCCCTACATGCATGAAAATTTAATTCTACCTTATTTCAGAGATTAATAACTTGCGGAACAGTGCGAGTTGAAATTTGTATTGTTGGCCGCCGTTTGCAAGACGACAGATCCCTCTTCAAATTAATGTAATATTAAGCGGCGTAAAGCAAAATGGAGAGGCCTTACAATTGATTCTCGAGTAAACATACTAAAATTAAGTTAGTTTCATTCATTTTGCAGAGAGTCGCATCGATAGTAGAAGATTCTCGCTGTCACCTCTACGTGGCCATCTCTTGTTGAAGTGACGAGATTTTCGCAGCTAAGAAAGTTTTCAGCTTTGAATTAATAATACGTGTACGTTGAAAAGGTGTTTCTCCACGCAAATCCACGAAAGCATAAATTATTATTCATGTGGAAAGATGTTCAGTGAGAACACTGAGAGAGTTCTAAACGTGATTCACACTGAGCTGTTCCTGATTTATTTTACGTGTATACAGGCATTCCTAAGTTAGTTATTCATCGTGCAGTTGAATATAGAAAGCCTTAACAATATCAAAAATAAAGCTCAGCCGTGAAAAAAATTTGTAGTGAATATGTTGTGTGTAGCTTTATGTGAGTTTACGATGTATTATTAACAGCACAAATATACACACAGATACACAGGCAAACAAACGAAAAAATCATTATAACGTGTCTCATATGACGGTTAGTTGTGAGGAACATCATTTTAGAAACGTGATTGTCTTCTCTCCCACCGGTCAGAAAATTCCCTCTGAGTGTGTCCTTTCGTCAAATTGATCAACTCTGAATTCTCGTCTATCACATCGAATGACATATTAGCAATTTTCTCTCTTCAGATGTTAGAAGAAACACACTCCACAATACACACCTTGACCCATGCATAATGTTTGGTTTAGTGATTTATTCATAGTTATGTGTCCCACTGGATCACAAACTTCGTCAAGTGGCATCTACTGACTCTTACGTTGTTCTGTCATAGCTGACCGTATAGGGCAATTACGCCTTTGGGGCGGTTATTAATGCAGCGCATGTCTGACCCCTAGAGAAGACGCCTTGTTCACCTACAGTTCCACATTCTTGACAAGTCACTTCTCCTGTCTCAGTCCTCTCCGAAGGAGACACATTACAGGTTTTAACAAGACGTGTTTTGTTAATTGATAGACTCACTGAACACACCAGTGAATTACGATGCACACAACAATGGCTTGACACACAAGTTCGAAAAAGACCCATTTATTTTACATTGAGCTAAAATGTGCCCTACCTTGTGTTGTTTTGCACATTTCCGAATGATCCTACAAATACGTAGACGGATAGTGTTGCAGTAATAGTGTAACCACGTGGTAAGATTCGAGCGAAAGATAACACGTAGATTCACATACAAATTTTATATCGTTGTCTTCAAACGTATCTCCATTAAGCACCAACTGCTGCGTTTCCAGTTATTTCTAAACTGTAAGTACACCACTAAACAATAGCATTTATCTGAAAGGCCACAGCGCTGATCACGTCCCCATTCTGCTCATTAACTTTAAATTTAATGACCACCGTGCGTTTTCGTACTTGCCACGCAAACGTGCTCTACACAAGCAACCATACATAACCAAGCGAAAACCATTGTTTTACATAGCTCTGTAAATTTACTTGATTGTATAGCACAGAATGAGGCTACAAAATACTTCTTCAAATCATAATAAATTATTTTGAACTGCTAACAACACCCTGAATTTAACATACAACGAGCTGTGACCGCTGCTAGCATTTCATCAAAATCAATTCGGCAAGGTAGACAGTAAATCTCACCGCTAAGTAGAACAACAGATTTCTGTAACGGAAATACGACTAATTAAATCCAAGAGTATTTATTAAGTTTGGGAGTACATTACATAATTGTAAAAAAGGAAATATTATATTATTCCCTTCCAGTGTATAAGAATTAATTTAGAATCACTTTTGAAAACACTGTAATACTAAACGACGCACAACAGACAGAGATAATACATCACATATGTAAAACGACGCTAATTAGAAACAAAATACGATCATACACAGTAGCCAAATCACAGTGAGTGGAGAGGAAAGAATGGCATTCATTCACTGAAGAGTATTAGTACAACCTTTCTGCCTTCTGACACAAATACCATAGTAGTAGTAATCACTGCAAACACATAATTTCAGCTCATTCACGATTGTGAAAATATGGGGAAACAGTTATTCTGAAAATATGCTATGCAGAATGGAGAGTGAAACAATATGACAGCAGAGCGACTTTTATATAACGGCAGTCCTGGTAAGTATTTTCAAACTTCCAATTTTAACTTTTATGAGTTGTTAACTGCTATAGTAGTTACTCAACTACTAAGTACTGAAAACTTATTTTAATGAGCAGGGACAAAGTAATAAGAGTGTAAACAAAGATATTATTAAGGTCACCTGTATTATCCAGAAGGATTTGGTTCTACTCGAGTGATTCATATACAAAAACAAGTTAGAATCTGACAGGTTTGTTTCCGTGCCGTCATCCCCAGAAATTGTATGAATATGCGTATTATAAATTTAAACGCTTCTTTCTTGCCCCAGTCTGTATGTTTGTAAGTTCGTGACGCGTTTTGCCCTATGCATTAATGCATCTTGTGTGGATTTAATTTGGAATAATACAGTTTTGTTTTTATATGCAATATTTGTAGATCAGAAAAAATTCACATCATAAACCATATAGTCATTAAGAATGTATGTATGTTCTACACCTCCCCCTAAACCACTGGACCGATCAACCAAACCTGTTACACGTATTCAATACTGTCTGCAAAGAATCGTTGTGGAGGTAAGAACCACCTACCTGTCAAAGGGATTGGCGTGAAATAGAAGTGTAGTCCAAAACGTGCGAATACCCAGTTTTTATTTATCCAGTATTTGATTGTAAGAGCACTTAGTGACTTTCACCAAACTTTACACATAATTTCAAACCTAAGTGAAACTTTTTATCGCTGACAGGTCTCAAAAAGTGATGACAGGGGAAACGTTTATCGCTTGCTGTTTACGTTTACCACTTACTACTCCGCGCTGTAGAAGCAGTAAACTGCCGCACCAGGCATGAAGTAATTTATTACTTCTCTACTGCTAACTCTGTTTGGAACACATTTTTCACACAGTATTCACTTACAAGACTGTATTTACATGCAAAATTCATTGTAGGACACATGGTTCGGGAAATATGATGACATAAACACAGAGATGTGTGAAAAACTGCCGCAGTTTAACACAGGATTTAAATTTATTTGTTATTTGCTACTAACTCTATTCGCAACAAAAAGAATGGTTCAAATGGCTCTGAGCACTATGGGACTTAACATCTATGGTCATCAGTCCCCTAGATCGTAGAACTACTTAAACCTAACTAACCTAAGGACATCACACAACACCCTATTCGCAACACATTTGGTATACACTATCCACATTATCCGGTGAATGTACCTGAAAAATTATATCATTCTAAGACAGACAATTCAGGAGTTACGACGTCACAAACACTGATACGCGTGACAAAGTGCCTGATCATGGACGACCTTTAAACTTACTAAGTCTGTTTCAACACATTCCGCAGACGGTACCCTTATATGTCACAAAATATACCAACAAAACTATATCATTGTACGTCACGTAGTTCATGTAGTAATGACGTCATAAACATTGATCTGCGTGAATACGAAATAGCAAGACGGAATTCGCTGGAGATACAAGTGAGGTATTTGTACGTAAGTTTGAATTATATTATACAGTGTCATTCTTATTAACGAGTAATAGCCCCCGAAGCGCTGCAGATATCTCTGAGACAAGTAATTTAACGTAATTCTCATGCGGCCGCAAATGTGGAGAAATACCCCAAAGTGTGTGACAAATGTTGGATATGTGACGTCACCAGATGACGTAACTGCCGCATGTGCAGCGATCGGGCTTGTCTACCCTATCCTCACCTGTAAGGGACAGTGCTACACATCGCACTATCCGATGTGGTGCACCCTAATGTTCGCGGTATTAGTAATACGACACTACGATGAATCGACTTACATTTACGAGAACAGTAACCTAGCTGAAGCGACGTGTAGAACTGACTGCTACCAACGAGAGATGGATCGACAACGCCAACTGCTGCTTGTGTTGATGAGGTACGTCGTCATGTGACGTCTCGTGTTCAACTTATGTCATCCACTGTTGGGATATTTCTCTATATTTGCGACCCCCTGTGTCTTATACTCAATTGCTTGTCTTATCACCATCTATGTAACTTGGGAGTCTTTGAACGTTGATGAGAACCTGTATATATTTGAAATGCGACATTTGCATAAGTGGCAAAACCACGTGCAGAAGGCTCCTCCTAAAATCTAGGATCGATTTCTACCGAACACAATACATATATTACTTACTATCTGGAAAGAAACACTGGCTATGTAAGAACCAGCAATACCGTATTGGAGTGGGGTGATAAACATGGCTAGAGAAGAGGAGAGAAAGAGACATAGAGACAGAGAGAGGGTTAGAAGGTATGAATACAGATATGGGGGAAATCAGATGGACAGAGAGAGGGGGGCAAATGGGCAGAGAAAACGAGGAGGAGGAGATGAGGAAGATGAACCAAGAGTGGGAGTAGGAGAAGGACAGAGGGTGAGGAGGAGGAGGTAGAGTGGTTGATGAAGAGATGGGGAGGGGGTGGTCAGCAGGAGATGCTTTCGAAGGGAGGTGGAGGAGGTGGACAGAGACGGAGCAAGAAGGTTCAGTTGGACAGAGGGGACAGAAGTACATGGTCAGAGAGAGTGAGGGGAAGCAGAGAGAAGGTAGATCTCCAGATTCTGCTCATACTGTTCCCTCTGTCATAGTTCTGCAAACTGAAGAGCGACCAGGCGATTCCTCATTGTCTCTGCCCCACTACATAACAAAAAGGCAGCTATAGGTGTTTCACAACCACAGAACGCCACTTTCAGAGCTCCCCATATGAATCATTGGCGATGCAGTGTGCAGACGTGCCTACAAAGTGTGGTAACATTACGCGGAATACACATATAAATTATCCATAATGCTAACGTAAGACACTCGTATGGACGGAATATATCTGAATGCCTACACACAGCTCTAAACTGCTAGGGAGGAAACTGATTCGCTGTCATCCAGTAATCGTTACCTGAGCAAGGCAACTTCCACCACCACGAGTGGTGTTCTCTTTTCAATTAACAGGAAGCGAATATTTTGCCAGCATGTTCTGTTAAGTTCATTTATGATCCATATTTCGATACTCGCAAATCCATCATCATCATCATCATCATCATCACTTTCGAAGGATTAGGTGTTCCAGTTTCTATCATCCACTTGCCTAGTTCTCTCTGTTCAGTTGGTTGAAAATTTATTTATTTATTTATTTTTGGCGACCTGTATCCTGTCATTCCTTCCATTTCAGTCTCTTCTTTTCTGTCTTGTTATTATAAGAAAAGATTTTTAAATCTAACCTTATCGTTGCATTCCTTATTTTAGTGAGTTTTATCACACCATCTTGCATATCTCATGAGCTTCATCTCTACTTCCTGCAAAAGTGATTTCGCTCTTTTTTGTAAAGGCCATAATTCAGAGATATATACAAGAGTAGGTACAGCCATAACTTTATAGAATTACACGTGTGTTTCTCCCTAAAGTTGTACTAGTTATTCCGCAGTCAGCTTGGTATTCATTAACATTCTTCTCAACGTATTTGCCACAGTTAAAACTAATTGTTTTATTCCTAACTGACTGATCTTTCCATTTCATGGCAAAGTAGTTAACATATGAACTAAATAAAGTGGGAGCTGTATCCGTGTCCAACAACCCATTCGTACTTCATCTGAAATTTTCTAATCTGAACTTACGACTGTTTTTGTACTTACATAAAGACCCTTTCTGACATCAATAAGGCTTTTAGGAAAACCTTTTATTTCCACTTTTTCTACTCATCAGAACATATAGGGCACTTCCCATTGACCCAGAATCATAAAATGTGACTAGAAGTAATTTTTCACGATGCAAGTGTAGGAAAAAAGTCCAAATATTGTTAATTTGTGATTACGTCAGCTTTTTGCTTTTTAAAATCCCTCTGTCCCTCGTTCGATTAAGACACAATTTCCTTATCAATTGGTAAAGGTTTCAAGCTGAAATTTATGTCGAATACTAAAATATACGGTCACCTGGCGATAAAAATAATTTCAGATTCTAAGACAGTGAAATCAAACAATACGGCCCTATATCTCAGAAATGTCCGCCTGCTTAGCCGGGTGGTAACGTGCTTACCTCCCACGCACTGGGCCTAGGTTCGATTCCCGGTCGGGTCGAAGAATTTCTCATCTCGTGGACTGGGTGTTGTGTTGTCCTCATCATCATTTCATCCTCATCAACGGCCGCAAATCGCCCAGTGTAGCAGCGAATGAAATAGACTCGCATTTGGCGGCCGAGCCCGAATGGGACATCCCGGCCAACAATGCAGTACGATCATTTCATTTTCATTTATCTCACATATTTTGATACTCGGAAACTCATTCACCAATCTGTACATTTAGTGATTGGATACATCTAACCTGTAGGCTTTGGTGAATGAAGCGCAGCGGGTGGTCTGGAGGTAATTCGCATGCAAGAAAATCAAAAGGTTGTTGGATCGAATTTCACTGAGACAACGCATTTTGCAGCCTTCATTTTAACCTAAGAGTCTCAAAGATGTGAGGAAACGCCACATACAATACGTGGTTCGGTTTCCGCGCTAAACTGTAGATCCCATTTGCTCTGTTGGATGACTAGGGTACGTTAAGGATACGCAGGTCACCGAAGTTGCATCGAATAAAAAGAGTTGCTCCTGGCAGTTTAGCTACATGAAGTTATTATTACTATCCATATACGTAACTGAGTTTCTACGAGAAAGTCCTACTCGCATTGGTCCGATTATTTGTAGCAGGTCTTCCGTTTTGCAATAATTTTACTTTATGTCGACTAAAGTCGATATTTTTATTTCTATAAAAATTTCGACAGTGTAAGTCGCCCGATAAATGGAAAGTAAAGTTAAAATTAAGAAAACTGCTGTTGTAATATTCTTCTGGATCTTACTTATCGGAAATTCGGATAAGTCAAGATGACTGTATTAAATACAATGAAACAAATAATTTTGCTTTATATTGAATCGCATGGTTCGGACTTCACGCAGTAAATTTGTGTGCTGTGCAAATTTGCACGTAATGGCGCGTAGTTGGTGCGCATCGTCACCAAACAGACCTCCTTTCAAGTGAAGTTACATTCAAATACAGAAACTGTTTACATCATTAATGACAAAAGGATACAAACAGAGCTCTTTAAAACAAACATTGACAAAAGTAGACATTATATTTATTATTATCCAACATTGATGCTTACATGCTAAGCTGCTGCGTTTGAAGGCCAAAGGAGATGAAGTAGTGACAAAAGACAGTAGGTGAATCGTGTCTCTCATGTTAACAAAAGAATGTCGTACTTCACATCAGCGATTGTTGTAGCAATGTAATAGCACCTTCTTAGAGCAACTGATATCAAAGTATTTACTTAAACTGTCCCCTTGAAAGACGATGACATTATTGACCACAATATACGAGGAGCCATTCAACTGTAACCTTTCGGGCGTCTCATGACTTGAATTTCATTCTTGCCTAACGAAAATGTTGACTAAACTGTGATTGTAGGTTGAAGGTTGCAGCAAGATGATGAGATGAGACAGATTGAAGATTCGGTTGATTCGGTTGAGGTGGTGTTGACAGATGAGATCCGACCGAGGTAAACGATTGGCTTTCCGGCAGCGGAGTTCACCATCGAACAGTAGGTGTGATAATTCATCCAGAGTTTCTTGTGTCTCATGTTTGCTACATACAGCATCGCATCGTCGGATCAAATGGTTCAAATGGCTCTGAGCACTATGCGGCTTAACTTCTGAGGTGATCAGTCGCCTAGAACTTAGAACTAATTAAACCTAACTAACATAAGGACATCGCACACACCTATGCACGAAGCAGGATTCGAACCTGCGACCGTAGCGGTCGCTCGTGTCCAGACTGTAGCGCCTAGAACCGTTCGGCCACTCAGGCCGGCATCATCGGATCACAGGAAGCACTTATTAAACTGGATTTTTACTACGACGAGGAAAACTTACACAAGTTATATTGAAAGGATGTTTCGTTACACTATAGAAAAGAGGTTTTTCTTTGTAATGAACACAATAATAATATGACTTCTTCGCACATCGAATGTATTCAGGCTTTATTTGAGGGGAGAGGTGAAATAGATTCTCCTATATTTGCCATTTTTTAAACCGTCACTTTCGTTTCCACAATCTATTACAGAAATTCGTGATGAAATAGTCCGTGATATGAAGTTTTAACTTTATTTGATTTCTGTAACATGCACTTCTTTACTTTCTCTGTCGGGAAGTGATTTATGTGTGCAAAACGTGAAGGATGTGGATACTGAAATGCAACCAATCAGAGGTCAGGAAAAGTGACGCTTCCGTATAATGCTGTGCTAAGTACAGCCAGTGTGAGACTAGATATGCATTTCTACGTCGTTGCGCGTGATAGACCCCGCACAGAGCATGTGAGCACAACACGGTACTTGTCACTAAATTATGGCCATTCCATACTGCACAACATTACAACAGATATCAGCGTAAGATCAATTATCCAAAGTGAGTAGACAGTGTTCGAAGCACAAATCAAGTAGTGACAACAGCACATATTCAGAGCGCGTATTCAGTGTCACGTTGTTTATCAGAGTGCGCTAGTGACATACAGCAAATTGAAAAGAAAATATTTGGAAGAACAGCAACGTTGTTCACGCTAATTTTTCGTAGGGAAAATGTACTGAATCAGTGTTCAATGAACACTGTGCATCCGTTTCGCCGCCAGCGTCGTGTAGATTGAGGGAACAAAGCCGAAGAATACCTCCTAAAAACGTGTCGAACCTCCCCCATCAAGGCGTAGTGCAGCAGCTCAATGTGTCATGGACTTAAAAAGTCATTGGAAGTCCCCTGCAGAAATATTCAGCAATGCCGTCTTTATAGTCGTCCAAAATAGCGAAAGACTTGCCGGTCCAGGATTTTGTGCACGAACTCGTCTCTCGATTGTCCTATAAACGTTCGATGGGATCGATGTCTGTCACCAATTGTCAAGAGTATTCTTCAAATCAAGCGCGAGCAACTGTGGCCCGCTGACATGACACATTGTCATCCGTAAAAATTGGTCTCCAAGTAGCCGAATATGACAGTCCATAATCGGTTTGGTTGGACCAGAGGACCCATACAATAGCATATAAACACAGCCCACGCCATTGTGGTGCAAACACTAGCTTGCACAGTGCCTTGTTGACAACTTGGGTCCATGGGTTCGTGGGGCCTGTGCTATACGCTGACCCTACTGTCAGCCCTTACCAGCAGAAAGCAGGACTCATCTGACCAGTGGTCTAGAGTCCAACAGATTTGGTCACGAGCTCAGAAGAGGTGCTGTAGGTGATATATCGTGCTGCTAGCAAAGACATTCGCATAGGTCGTCTGCTGCCATAGCCCATTAACGCCAGATTTCGCCTCACTGTGCTAACGCATACGTTCGTCGTACGTTACAAATCAATATCTGCGGTCATTTCACGCTGTGTTGCCTGTCTTTAAGCACTGGCAACACTATGCAAACGCCGCTGTGAAGGCTGTCGGACACGGCGTTGTCCATGGTGAGAGGTCATGAAGTTTGGTATTCTCGGCACACTCTTAACACTGTGGATCTCAGGATATTGTATTCTCTAACGATTTCCGAAAGGAATGACCTTTCCGAATTCAGAGTGTGTTAATTCCAGCCTTGCTGCCATAAACATGCCGGAAACATTTTCACACGTATCACCTGGTTAAAAATGACAGCTTCGCCAGTGTACTGACCATTTGAACGTTGTGTACGCGATACTACCGCCATTTCTGTATGTGCATATCGCTGTCCGATGACTTGTGTCACCACAGGGTCACTTGCATGAAAGCGACGAGGATGCGGTGAGAGAGGTAATAGGCGGCAAATCATCGAGTGTAACTGAAGTGATATCAGGTGTTCCCCAGGGAAGCGTCCTGGGACCTCTGCTGTTCCTGATCTATATAAATGAGCTGGGTGACAATCTGAGCAGTTCTCTTAGATTGTTCGCAAATGATGCTGTAATTTACCGTCTAGTAAGGTCATCCGAAGACCAGAATCAGTTGCAAAGCGATTTAGAAAAGATTGCTGTATGGTGTGGCAGGTGGCAGTTGACGCTAAATAACGAAAAGTATGAGGCGATCCACATGAGTTCCAAAATAAATCCGTTGGGATTCGATTACTCGATAAATAGTACAATTCTCAAGGCTGTCAATTCAACTAAGTACCTGGGTGTCAAAATCACGAACAACTTCAGTTGGAAAGACCACATAGATAATATTGTGGGGAAGGCGATCCAAAGGTTGCGTTTCATTGGCAGGACGCATAGAAGATGCAACAAGTCCACTAAAGAGACAGCTTACACTACACTCGTTCGTTCTCTGTTAGAATATTGCTGCGCGGTGTGGGATCCTTACGAGGTGGGATTGACGGAGGAGGACATCGAAAGGGTGCAGAAAAGGGCAGCTCGTTTTTTATTATCACGTAATAGGGGAGATAGTGTGGCAGATATTATACGGGAGTTGGGACGGAAGTCATTAAAGCAAAAACATTTTTCGTCGCGGCGAGATCTACACTCCTGGAATTTGAAATAAGAACACCGTGAATTCATTGTCCCAGGAAGGGGAAACTTTATTGACACATTCCTGGGGTCAGATACATCACATGATCACACTGACAGAACCACAGGCACATAGACACAGGCAACAGAGCATGCACAATGTCGGCACTAGTACAGTGTATATCCACCTTTCGCAGCAATGCAGGCTGCTATTCTCCAATGGAGACGATCGTAGAGATGCTGGATGTAGTCCTGTGGAACGGCTTGCCATGCCATTTCCACCTGGCGCCTCAGTTGGGCCAGCGTTCGTGCTGGACGTGCAGACCGCGTGAGACGACGCTTCATCCAGTCCCAAACATGCTCAATGGGGGACAGATCCGGAGATCTTGCTGGCCAGGGCAGTTGACTTACACCTTCTAGAGCACGTTGGGTGGCACGGGATACATGCGGACGTGCATTTTCCTGTTGGAACAGCAAGTTCCCTTACCGGTCTAGGAATGGTAGAACGATGGGTTCGATGACGGTTTGGATGTACCGTGCACTATTCAGTGTCCCCTCGACGATCACCAGAGGTGTACGGCCAGTGTAGGAGATCGCTCCCCACACCATGATGCCGGTTGTTGGCCCTGTGTGCCTCGGTCGTATGCAGTCCTGATTGTGGCGCTCACCTGCACGGCGCCAAACACGCATACGACCATCATTGGCACCAAGGCAGAAGTGACTCTCATCGCTGAAGACGACACGTCTCCATTCGTCCCTGCATTCACGCCTGTCGCGACACCACTGGAGGCGGGCTGCACGATGTTGGGGCGTGAGCGGAAGACGGCCTAACGGTGTGCGGGACCGTAGCCCAGCTTCATGGAGACGGTTGCGAATGGTCCTTGCCGATACCCCAGGAGCAACAGTGTCCCTAATTTGCTGGGAAGTGGCGGTGCGGTCCCCTACGAGACTGCGTAGTATCCTACGGTCTTGGCGTGCATCCATGCGTCGCTGCGGTCCGGTCCCAGGTCGACGGGCACGTGCACCTTCCGGCGACCACTGGCGACAACATCGATGTACTGTGGAGATCTCACGCCCCACGTGTTGAGCAATTCGGCGGTACGTCCACCCGGCCTCGCGCATGCCCACTATACGCCCTCGCTCAAAGTCCGTCAACTGCACGTACGGTTCACGTCCACGCTGTCGCGGCATGCTACCAGTGTTAAAGACTGCGATGGAGCTCCGTATGCCACGGCAAACTGGCTGACACTGTCGGCGGCGGTGCACAAATGCTGCGCAGCTAGCGCCATTCGACGGCCAACACCGCGGTTCCTGGTGTGTCCGATGTGCCGTGCGTGTGATCATTGCTTGTACAGCCCTCTCGCAGTGTCCGGAGCAAGTATGGTGGGTCTGACACACCGGTGTCAATGTGTTCTTTTTTCCATTTCCAGGAGTGTATTTACGAAATTTCAGTCAGCAACTTTCTCTTCCGAATGCGAAAATATTTTGTTGGGCCCAACCTACATAGGTAGGAATGATCATCAAAATAAAATAAGAGAAATCAGAGCTCGAACAGAAAGGTTTAGGTGTTCGTTTTTCCCACGCGCTCTTTGGGAGTGGAATGGTAGAGAGATAGTATGATTGTGGTACGATGAACCCTCTTCCAAGCACTTAAATGTGAATGGCAGAGTAGTCAAGTAGATGTAGATGTAGAGGTTAGGGAGGACACTACAGTGGCACACTGAAATTGGCACAGGACAGCTAATATTGAAACTAGGTACCTTTCGCTATGTACCGTGTAGCAGCTTTCGGCGCGTATACATAGATGTAAATCTTAGCTTTGACCCATTGTCTTCTGTGAAGTGTCGGAGCTAGGCAATCCATCTCCCAAGCAGCAGCTCACGAAGCAATGTGTTGCCCTCCCTGAAGAGAAGCCACTATCTGCGGTTACCTAGTTTGACGTCCAAATGCCTTTCCTCGGAACTGCAGTAAACGACCACAGGGCACCTCTTAGTTGCACGTGCACTTGTCCTCCGCGGTTGCGCCTCACGACAGAGGAGTCACCAAGGTCGCGCAGGTGGGAGACATCGGACGTTTAAAACGACGCGTCTGCTCTTCCTGTACCACCAGAAAACGCTCAGCTGGCGACGCCGTAACCATGATGTCCAGAGCCGCCGCATTCGCTGTACTTTTCGTGGGGCTAGCGTCACTGGCCCGATGTCAGGAAGGTAAGACTGCTGTATTGTTAAGCTGTGTACTACTCAGCGTGACACGTAAGTTTTTGCAGTCTGCTGTGCAGGACGTGCTTGGATCAAGGAACAGTCGTAATTATAGTTGTAAATTGTTGTAGTTGCGCTGGAGAAGTCCCTGAGCTTCAAGCGCTAATAGAAGGCACAGAAGCTGATATCGTTATAGGTACAGAAAGCTGGCTAAAGCCTGAAATAAGTTCTGCAGAAATTTTTACGAAGTCTCAGACGGTGTTCAGGAAAGATAGATTAGGCAGAATTGGTGGTGGAGTGTTTGTGTCTGTCATTAGTGGTTTATCTTGTAGTGAAGTCGAAGTAGATACTCCGTGCGAATTGGTATGGGTGGAGGTTATACTTAACAGCCGAATTAAGTTAATAATTGGCTCCTTCTACCGACCCCCAGACTCCGATGATACAGTTGCGGAACAGTTCAGAGGAAGTTTGAGTCTCGTAACAAATAAATACCCCACTCATACGGTTGTAGTTGGTGGGGACTTCAACCTACCCTCGGTATGTTGGCAAAAATACTTGTTCAGAACCGGTGGTAGGCATAAAACGTCTTCCGAGATTGTCCTAAACGCTTTCTCCGAAAATTATTTCGAGCAGTTAGTCCCCGAACCCACGCGAATTGTAAATGGTTGCGAAAACACACTTGACCTCTTAGCCACAAACAATCCAGAGCTGACAGAGAGCATCATGACTGATACAGGGATTAGTGATCACAAGGTCGTTGTAGCTAGGCTCAATACCATTTCTTCCAAATCCATCAGAAACAAACGCAAAATAATTTTATTTAAAAAAGCGGATAAAGTGTCACCAGAAGCCTTCCTAAAAGACAATTTCCATTCCTTCCGAACTGACTATGCGAATGTAGACGAGATGTGGCTCAAATTCAAAGATATAGTAGCAACATCAATTGAGATATTAATACCTCATAAGTTGGTAAGAGATGGAACGGATCCCCCGTGGTACACAAAAAAGGTCCGAACGCTGTTGCAGAGGCAACGGAAAAAGTATGCGAAGTTCAGAAGAACGCGAAATCCTGAAGATGGGCTAAAATTTACAGACGCGCGAAATTTGGCACGTACTTCGATGCGTTATGCCTTTAGTAGGTTCCACAACGAAACATTGTCTCGAAATTTGGTAGAAAATCCGAAGAAATTCTGGTCGTATGTAAAGTACACAAGCGGCAAGACGCAGTCAATACCTTCGCTGCGCAGTGCCGATGGTACTGTTATCGACGACTGTGCCGCTAAAGCGGAGTTATTGAACGCAGTTTTCCGAAATTCCTTCAACAGGGAAGACGAATGGAATATTCCAGAATTTGAAACACGAACATCTGCTAGCATGAGTTTCTTAGAAGTAGATACCTTAGGGGTTGCGAAGCAACTCAAATCGCTTGATACGGGCAAGTCTTCAGGTCCAGATTCTATACCGATTAGGTTCCTTTCAGATTACGCTGATACTATAGCTCCCTACTTAGCACTCATATACAACCGCTCGCTCACCGATAGATCTGTACCTACAGATTGGAAAATTGCGCAGGTCGCACCAGTGTTCAAGAAGGGTAGTAGGAGTAATCCATTTAACTACAGACCTATATCATTGACGTCAGTTTGCAGTGGGGTTTTGGAGCATATACTGTATTCAAACATTATGAATCACCTCGAAGGGAACGATCTATTGACACGTAATCAGCATGGCTTCAGAAAACATCGCTCTTGTGCAACGCAGCTAGCTCTTTATTCGCACGAAGTAATGGCCGCTATCGACAGGGGATCTCAAGTTGATTCCGTATTTCTAGATTTCCGGAAAGCTTTTGACACCGTTCCTCACAAGCGACTTCTAATCAAGCTGCGGAGCTATATCGTATCGTCTCAGTTGTGCGACTGGATTCGTGATTTCCTGTCAGGAAGATCGCAGTTCGTAGTAATAGACGGCAAATCATCGAGTAAAACTGAAGTAATATCAGGTGTTCCCCAGGGAAGCGTCCTGGGACCTCTCCTGTTCCTGATCTATATAAATGACCTGGGTGACAATCTGAGCAGTTCTCTTAGATTGTTCGCAGATGATGGTGTAATATACCGACTAGTAAGGTCATCCGAAGACCAGTATCAATTGCAAAGCGATTTAGAAAAGATTGCTGTATGGTGTGTCAGGTGGAAGTTGACGCTAAATAACGAAAAGTGTGAGATGATCCTCATGTGTTCCAAAAGAAATCCGTTGGAATTCGATTACTCGATAAATAGTATAATTCTCAAGGCTGTCAATTCAACTAAGTACCTGGGTGTTAAAATTACGAACAGCTTCAGTTGGAAGGACCACATAGATAATATTGTCGGGAAGGCGAGCCAAAGGTTGCGTTTCATTGGCAGGACACTTAGAAGATGCAACAAGTCCACTAAAGAGACAGCTTACACTACACTCGTTCGTCCTCTGTTAGAATATTGCTGCGCGGTGTGGGATCCTTACCAGGTGGGATTGACGGAGGACATCGAAAGGGTGCAAAAAAGGGCAGCTCGTTTTATATTATCACGTTATAGGGGAGAGAGTGTGGCAGATATGATACACTAGTTGGGATGGAAGTCATTACTGCATAGACGTTTTTCGTCGCGGCGAGACCTTTTTACGAAATTTCAGTCACCAATTTTCTCTTCCGAATGCGAAAATATTTTGTTGAGCCCAACCTACATAGGTAGGAATGATCATCAAAATAAAATAAGAGAAATCAGAGCTCGAACAGAAAGGTTTAGGTGTTCGTTTTTCCCGCTCGCTGTTCGGGAGTGGAATAGTAGAGAGATAGTATGATTGTGGTTCGATGAACCCTCTGCCAAGCACTTAAATGTGAATTGCAGAGTAGTCATGTAGATGTAGATGTCTGAAGGCTGGTCTCACGCACCTCTCCATTTTGGTCGATTCTGTGCATGTCTCTTCAGCTCCGTGTAACTACTGCAGGATACAATCACTTTCAACTGCTTGCTGTAATACAACCTTGGACTCCATCTTCAGTTTTCATCTCCACGCTCTCCCCCACTACCAAACATCAAAAAACTTCTGCATCTGATATTTGTTCTTCCCGACATGTCCGACGCCACATACATAATTAAGGCGAGGCTGGCCAATGATCCCTTCAGTGCAGATGCACACCACGCTCAATCTAGTACGGGAATCGGCAAAAGACCGTAAGGACGATAATGGACAGGGGCACTATGTCAGCAGTGTGGGAAAAAGTAGAGAATTTGGATCTGACTGGAGACCTGCTAGGGTAGTGCGGGCAGGAGCGTTGACCTTTGTGCCCGGATGCCTTAGTGGTCAGAGCATGTACCTCGCGAACTAGAGCCCCGTGATCGAATCCTGGTCTGGCTAAAATTTTCAACTTCCTCATTAATCTAAATCAACGCCCACTAGCAGCTAAATATCGTTAATTCCCTTGTGTATTGATTACAAATGTTGTTGGATCTGCATCTTTTTTGTGTGTGTGTATTCAAAGTCATTCAAAAGATCGAAAATCTTATTATTACAATCCGCACGTGACAGTGGGTCGTAGTGTTGCCCTTGTCTGCTGCCGGAACTACAGTTCGCTTGTCCTTCCGCAGATTTTCCAGTGCCATTTGTTCTCCCTTGAAGACGTTTCATCTTAGTACTGGTAACTTGGTAACTGCTTCAAATACTACGCATAAAGTACAAACAACGATTCGGCAGAACGCCTAGGAGGAATCAATAGCCAACATTACCGAGAATAGATGTCAGCAAAAAATATAAAACCGACAGTAAATTAATGGCTAATTTTAAATTTAAAAAATAATACATTCATAAGACATAGGGCACTAAAATAAATAAATGTTTGTCCTATCGATTTATATTACGCTGATTCCATGGGACATGATAACTGTGGCGTATCTTTCGGTAATGCAACTACCTGAGAATTCCACAACGTGCCTTGAACCAGTACGGCCTTTTGTATCTCAGTGTCAATATAAAATAGAGTTCAAATAGATGAGGTAACGGTAAAGGCTGAGGAACCGCGCGACCGCTACTGTTGCAGGTTCGAATCCTGCCTCGGGCATGGATGTGTGTGATGTCCTTAGGTTAGTTAGCTTTAAGTAGTTCTACGTTCTAGGCGACTGAGGACCTCAGAAGTCCCATAGTGCTAAGAGCCATTTGTACCATTTTTGGTAAAGGCTGAAATGATACACTGCTATTGGCACTGCCAACGATGTGTGCCGCCTGTCGACTAAATGCCGTGAGGACATTCGCCTCGTTTGCAAAGCGCCTGTCCCGCAGTTGTTTCCTCAGCTGCGAAATGAAGTGGCTAGAAGAGGATTCATCTTGTAGCACGGCTAATCTCAGCCGGAATGTTTTAGGCGTTTGTACCGAGCCACTCTCGCATGCTGTTGCAACCTGTCGGTTGATTTCGGTACTGTCACGAGATTTCGAATGCATCTACTGCCATTGCGGTGGTCTCACACGTTCGCACGACTTACCGTACTTGTCATGACTTACGGAATGATCCTCGTAGTACGACACAATTTAACATTGTTTCAAAGGATAATCAGTGAGGTTTAGAAGCGTTGGTTAAGTGGAGAGCAACAGAGTCTGTTTGCTTACCCTCTAGGTACCCACGATGATATTTGCGGGATTTATTGATGTGCAGTATTTCAGGCAGTGACAATTTATGCCCGTCATACCCAGAGTGCCGTATTTTCGCTTACACTCCTCAAGTGCATCTGGTTTCCAGAACATACAGAGCAAAGATGGAGTCTGTTTTCTGCAATTTCCAGCTCTTATGGTATTCTTGAAGCTTGCTGCACACTAATCGACCTGTTTTTCCCATACAATATGAGTAACATTTCTTGCAAATGATTTTATAGACCCCACTATTGCTCAATGGGAACTACTTGTTTTCATAGTTTAATAAATTTTTCATACTGTCAGTGTGGTAGAGAATGCCTCAAAATATTACTTGTTCTTCAGCGTTTTGCCGAATTTGATAGACAGTCAGTTAAAAAACTTCAATCCGATGTTGATAAGAGTTGACAGGGGGCAAAGATAAGCCACTTGCTTTCGGTGTTCAGAAATGTATAACTGTGCACTTGACAAAACGAAGGTAAGTACGATCCTATCACCACAAAATCAAGGAACGGATCACAACTCAAGCCGGTCACAACTTATACAATTACGTGGGTGTAACAATTTGTGGGAATAAATATACTCAGTTACATGGGGGGGTGGGGGGTGGGGGGGGGGGGGGGGGGAGAGCTGAGTGCAAGGTGTACCAATGACGAGAAGGTTAAGTGATCAGCAATAGTTTTTACTATGTACAATATGTAGCACAGTACAGTAGTAGTTTTAAAGGATAAGTTGTACGTATCTATGAACTTCCTTTAAAGTTACATATAGCTTTTTATGATCGTTATTTGACTTCTTTATAAGCTGTACTTAACCATTCCGTTCCTCTATCTTATCTCTGATATATTTAGGATTTAGGGAAGTATATTCGAGTGGAAACAGTTAAAAGCTTTCTGTAAATCTACAGACCTCGTAAATGTGGGTTTGCCTCCCTTCAATCTGCCTTAAAGAGGATAGTACTAACATGGTTGTATCGCTTTTTCCTGAATTCCAGGAACCTATTAGGAGTGGTAGTTGTAGTGGTAGCAGCTTTGTTCACCCGTATATCACTTGTTCTAATCTGCACCGAGATCGGCTGTACAACATTTTATTCGGTTCTGTAAATAATTTGCACTAAACTTTCGCAAAACGTGATTCATTAGATTAGTACCTGTCTGATATTCATATCTTTCAGCACCTACATCTGTTTCGGCACTGGATTTATTACATTCATCTTGGAGTAAGATATTACGAGTGTCTCATGTTTCTTTCATGCCAAATACAGTAGCTGTGTTGTGGTTGGTTCTACAAAAGATTTAAATGTTTTTGAGTAAATAGCGTCTACTACATACGTCTTGCTCTCTCTCAGGTCTTTCCATTCTCTGCAAAACACTTCATGCAGTATCATATGCCTCTTCAGCCAGTTCCACTTACGATCCCATAATCACACCTTAAACTCTACTTTTCTTTGTGTATCTCTTCTATATATAGCTTTCTCTTTCAGCCTTCCTTACTTTGCTTGGTACTTGCTTCAAATCTAGGGTATTGACAATCATGCAGCTGCATATCTTTCTGTTCAAAATTTATTTAACTTTCCTTATTCGGCATCTATCGTCACTTTGTTCGCGCACGCTCTTACAGCTTTTCCTTTCTCCACTACCGATTTACGTAGTCAGAAGTTCCGCAGGGATATGTAACATGCCATATCCCAGTACATAAACGGCCTCTAATATTATGATATGCCTTCATAAACGTATTGTGGTGGGAATCCAATTCAGATATATATTACCCATTAGTATAACAATTACTACTGTGAAAATGGCATTTTTATCCCAGTGTTGTTTCCATTATCTTCGTTACATCATTCCACAAATTGTCCAAAACGAACTTAACTATGGCGTTTTTCTTGTTTTCCTCGCCTGATTATCGTAGACCTCACAATTGTTTCTCAGGTCAAATTTTAGGCATTCGTTATCCATACTAACGAAGGAAAATGTGCAGGTTTTCTCGACATTCTTGCAGCTGCTCTGTTACTGAAATTGGCTCAAGTCAGTGATATAATATAAACTCTACGCTGGAAATTCTGCCCACAGATTTTTTTCCGCTGTGGTAGCTATTGCAGCTTCAAGCTAATCTCGAATCGGGTGCCACTTTACAATGGTGTCAATATGCTTACAAGATATTGCATTTATCACAGACATTGTTTCCTAAATCTTTATTGAATTTTGAAAGAACCTTTTCTACCTGTATTTCTGTTTGTGATTTAATCTAGAATATACTCCAGGCTCCATACAAGGTTTGGGATACTGGCTTGTAATTCTAGGCGTCCGTCAGGAGATGGTTCAAATGCAAATGGCTCTAAGCACTATGGAACTTAACATCTGAGGTCATCAGCCCACTAGGCTTAGAACTACTTAAACCTAACTAACCTAAGGACATCACACACATCCATGCCCAAGGCAGGATTCCAACTTGTGATCGTAGCAGCAGCGCGGTTCCGGTCTGAAGCGCCTAGAACCGGTCGGCCACAGCGGCCGGCCGTTTTTGCGGATTTAATGCTAATAACAAGAGTGATCTGGTCATTTTTGGCATTCATCGATGATACCCGGCTCGTCCACTAAACTTTGAGTGCCATGTCAGTAATAGGTCTACAGGTTCTGTACAGAGAACACGGGGATCAATCAGGACAAGGGACATTACACACATTTCCCTAACCAACAAGTGCGACAACGTGTCTTCCACCAAAATTCAACCTGAGACAGTGAAACACGCCTCACCTACTGTCCGGTGTCAAAGAACGGTAAATACAGTTGTAAGGAGACTGTTAATTCCGGCAATTTGGAAGTATGGCGAACAATAGTACTCTTTTGGGAAGTGACAGCAAGTGATTGGGGAGAGCCGCCTCTGTGTAGACGTGTATGATCACTCAACATGTTGAAGATGCATTTCCGGCAGCCATTGAGGAAACAAGGTGTAACCGACTTCAGATTGTGTTGCACGTTGTAAATAATGGTGTTTGTCGTCTGGTGTTAGGGGTCATTATTATATCAGTCGAGCAACTGGCAGAGATAATTGAGAAGACAAGCTTTGTTCACGGAGTTCTTACGAAGCTCGCTGTCTGTAGCTCTGTCAGCAGACCTTATCGGTGCCCTCTGGTTCTGAGTGAAGCAGTAGCCTTGAACCAGAGATAACATTTCTAAACTATGCTGTAGCCACTTCAACTTACTACATAGAACTGAGAACTGCAGGGTCCCTGTAAATGGATCTGTGAAGCACTAACACTCAGAGGCTGCAACGCAGGTGGCTGTATGTGAGTGTAGCGCAGGCAAGGTTTATTTGACCCGGAAGACTCACCATCGATTCCAAATGATGAAACATGTCCCACACACCGAAATAGTAGGGTAATATTCAAGAAATAGTCATCACAGATGAGGCAATTAAAATCGTACTAAGCAACTACCGAAACCTTCGTAGTGAAGTCTCAGAGTTTGAAACAAACCTAATAAGCAGCGGAGCTCATACACTGATAAGCCAGAATCACTTGTCGGGAGTCCTTGGAGTTCTCTGGTAAGTGTCTTCAACACGCGGCGAAACCAAGACGGAGCCACGTCCAGACGTTGCGGGTGTGGGTGGCCACCTGTCATTACAGATGTTGGATGTTGAAGGCTTGTCAGACTGGTAAAATACGACAGGCGGCGAACTGTGTCGGAACTGACATCAGACTTTATTTCTGGGCAGAGTACAAGTGTGTCTGAACACACCTAATGATCGGTCTCAGCAGCCGGCTACCCTTGCAAGCGCTAATGTTAACACCACGATATCGGCAACTACAACTGAAATGGACACATGACCATCTGCAGTTGGTGCAGTGGCTTATCGTTGTATAGTCTGATGATTACGGACACCTCGCTCGTAATGGCGATGGGAGAGCTCGAATCCGTCGTCTTCCAGGACATCAGGTCCTTGACACCTGTACTGCGGACGGAGATAAGCTGGTGGCAACTCCATTATACTCTAGGGAACATTCACGTGGGCACCATGATGCCCAAGGAGTATTATATACTTGTTACAGACCACGCACACCCTTCATGACGATCATGTTTCCCAGCAGCAATGGCATTTTTCAACGAGATAATGCGCCATGTCACAAGGTCAGGATTGTGATGCAGTGGTTCGAGGAACCACTGGCGAGCTCCAATTGATGTGCTGCCCCTCTCCCCCCACCTCGCCAGATCTGAACCAGACTGAACGCCCCTTGAATGTTACTGAACGTGGCGTCAGAACTCATCCACCGCCCCCCGTGAATTTACCGGAATTAGGTAACTTGTGGGTGCAAATGTGGAGCAAACAACCTCCAGCGAGCTACCAAGGCCTCACTACTTACATACCGGCTACTAGGTAGGTGGTCATAATATTCTGGCTGATTCTAGTATACTTATATGTATAAATAGCTTGGTTAAATCCGAAATTGACACCAGTGAGATTTTAGGGGTAAATGTAGGTGTACACCGTAAGGATACTCTAAAGGGATATGCTGCTTGCCGATCGTTGTGGCCGAGCGGTTCTAGGCGCTTCAGTCCGGAACCGCGCTGCTGCTACGGTCGCAGGTTCGAATCCTGCCTCGGGCATGGATGTGTGTGGTGTCCTTAGGTTGGTTAGGTTTAAGTAGTTCTAAGTCTAGGGGACTGATGACCTTAGATGTTAAGTCCCATAGTGCTCAGAGCCATTTGAACCATATGCTGCTTGTGTCTTTGTGGCAATAGGTAAGAGACTCAAATCCACCAAGATGCAGATTGCGCGGCCGCTCTCGCCGGAGGTTCGAGTCCTCCCTCGGGAATGGGTGTGTGTGCTGTTCTTAGCATAACTTAGTTTAAATAAAGTGTAAGTCCAGGTACCGATGACATGAGCAGTTTGGTCCCTTAGGAATCCACACATATTTGAACATTCCACCTAGATGGAAACATATACTGAATGCGACATCGTTTCAGCAAGACTCATCATCAAGCGTGGCATAAACTTATAATGGGATTTCCTATCGATTATCTGAGTCACCCACTACATGTAACCGAAAACGTTAGAAGAACACATGAATTCACCAATAGGAATGTTCCCCGATCGTACGGTCATCGCTAGATGAGATACTAATCACCCAAAAACCAAATTTGAAAATTTACAGATTTGAAAGTGTTAAGCGTGACAAGGTATCTTTTGCAACATTATTAATAGCTTTTCTGATAACTATGTAGATCAAGTAGTTCAGATCCCCTATCAGGATGGAAATATATTCGACTTAAATGCAAACAATTAATATAATCTCTTTGAGAACTTCCCAACGGAAACTGGTATCAATAATCATGAGTCAGTTGTAGCAACAGTGGCAGCTAAGGAACGAAGGCCAACTAAAATAAGTAGCTTTTACAGACGATATGGCGTTAATTACTGACTCACTGGACAGAAGAGAAGAAAAAGTCACAGAACTGCAGAAACAAGAAGACAAAACATGACGAAAAATATTACTGAAATGACACATTTAATAAAAATTTTAATGATGCCCCCCCTAAAGTATTAAAGTTCACAGCAACATGGCATCTAAAACAAACTATTTTAAAGACTTGGGAGAACTGATAAGGGACAAAAGAAAATGTAGCAATCGAAAACAGAGTACATCAAATGGGAAGGGTGTTCCACACGACAAAAAACAAAACGATAAAACTTTTCCCTGGAACACAAATCTTAGACAACATGAAAGTGTGGTAAAACCTGAGGCACTGTACGCAGCAGAAGGACTTAAATTAACATGATTTCGGAATCTTCAAAAAGTGAGAAAAGTTTAAAGAAGATTTACTAGGAATGTACTGGGACCTAACAGTAATAGTAATACTGTATACGAATTAATATCAAACAGAGAGCTCTATTTGAAATTGGAATATCTAAACGATGTAATGAGGAAAACAATATTACGGTTTTATGAAAACATATACTGAATGGACAAAAACAGATTAACCAAGCCGCTCTTCACTTACTAATCAGCTAGCAATCTGAATCCACATGGTTAACTGAATTTGACAAAGGTATGAGAAACACTGGAATTAGAATTGACATGATAATTAACAGGGTAATTTTTAGAGAAGCAATACGGAAGGCAGGATTTCAGGAAAGAAATAAGTCTGCCAATGGAAGAAAACTGACCTGTGAGGAAACGAAATGACACTTTCGAAAGAGGAAGAAAGTGTGGGAACACCGAAAATTAAACGCAAAGAAATAAAGCCAAGGACTGATTTGTCGTCCTCCCAAAATGTTTATTCGAAAAATAAACAATGGAAGGTCCACTGAATAAAGAACAGTGCCTAGTAGCAGAAAAAAAGCAAATGTCACCCCTATGTACAAGGAAGGTAACAGAAGTGACCGACAAACTTCCGTTCAACTTCATTGACGTCCAGCTGATGTAGAAAACAAGTATATATTCTAAACTCAAACGCACAATGATCTTCTCCATAACAACAGGTATGGAGTCCGATAAAGTAAGTTTCGCTTTCTGATAAGAAACCTTCAATCCTTGGATCAAGGAAATTTGGTAGATCGTATTTCTCGACCTCCGAAAAGAATTTGGCTCTTGTAACTTTTATTAACAAAAGTGATGACCAGGTTGAATATTTCTGGTAAGGTAGGACGCAGCACGTTATCCACCGAAGTAAGAGTATCTTCAAGTGTGCCCCAGATAAGAGCCCTTGGACACTTGTTATTCATGTTGTATTTTAATGAACTCTCAAAGAGTGTTAATGCCAACCTTAGATTTTTCACAGATGATGCAGTTGCGTATTATCAAATACAGTCTGAAATTCTGCAGTACTAGTCATTCTGATCTTGAAATGATTTCTGACTTATTTTAAACATTCGGAGTATCAAACTACGCACATCACAAAACAAACAAATGCAGTCTCCCTAGAGCAAAATATCAGTGTTCCACTATAAGAAAGCACCACCTCATGCAAAAACCTACGTGTAACAATTCGTAAGGTTATGAAATGGAATGATTACGTAGGCTGAATCGTCGGAAAAGAAGGTGGAAGACTTCGTTTCATTAACAGGATAATAAGAAAATGCAATGCGTTTACAAAGGAGTTTGTATACGAGTTCAGTCTTAGTATATTTCTCAAATGTACTGGTATCGAACGTGTGCAATGAGAGGACACAAATATCCAAAAGTTTTTTCACCAGCAGGAGAGCATTACCGAAATGAGAAAACCTAGATTGGTGGAGCTATGAAAACGTGCCAATTGCCCCTTGGAAAGCAACTTCCGAAACACCAAGTATCATTATTAAGAGGAAGTGCCCTAATATCAGGTACCGTTTTTAAACTGAAGATTACCAGTAAATCAGCAGTCATTAAATTGTGAAATATGTGCAACGCTATTAGCATGGAATGTTTAAATACTAACCTTGAAAAAATCTTCCGAAAAGTTTCTGATTGTCTAGTAGCTCGACAAAGAATTAAATCGTGTGATTTTTATCTTCGGGAAATATGGTTTCTAATTTCCTATTTTCGGAGTTCCTATTTACAGATTGTAAAAAATAAACTAAAATTTGATTAATTATTAACACAGCCTTTATTCGTACCAAATGTTTGTTTCAAACGTAAACAGATTCGCGTAATTGTCGATTACTCTACAGACACTTCAGCCATAACAAGAAGAATATTAAATTAACAGTTTTCGATTTTTCAGAGCAACAGTCACACAATATTTTTTTAGGTAACAAACTGCCATTTGACTGTTTTATTTATTTAAGTACAACCTCGATTTCGGCCTTTAATGCCATTTTCAAGTATTTGATTTATCTCTTTGGTACATATTGCAGTATACTTAACATGTTGTTTGAGCATGACAATATGTCAAGTTTCCTGCAATATATGTTTTTCCTTTAGGAATGGTCAGTTTCCTGACCGACTAAAGTACTCAGTAGTAAAGCCACTTTATAAAAAGGGAGAAAGGGATAATGTAGACAATTTTAGACCTATTTCTCTGCCATCAGTGTTTGCTAAAGTTACTGAAGAGGCTGTGCATGTAAGGATAATTGATCATTTTCTATCACCTGGTTTGCTATCAAATATACAGTTCGGCTTTAGAAGTTGTTCAACAACTGAAAATGCTATATTTTCTTTTCTCTGTGAGATACTTTATGGATTAAACATAAGGTTTCAAACGCTAGGAAAATTTTTTGATTTGACGTAGATGTTTGATTGTGTTGATCACAAAATATTACTCCAGAAGTTGGACCATTACAGAATACAGGGAGTAGCTCACAATTGGTTGAGCTCTTACTTTAGCAACAGACAGCAAAAGACAATTATTAATAGTGGTGATGTGGGGTCTGAGTGGGCTACAACCAGTGGGCGGTGCCCCAGCCATCAGTGTTGGGGCCACTCCTGTTCCTTATTTGTATAAATGATGTGCCCTATACTGTTACAGAGAACTATAAAATATTTCTGTTTGTTGATGACATTAGCTTGGTAGTATGGGATGTTGTCTGCAAAATTGGCTCGGTTTCAAATAGTGCAGTTCATGACCTAAGTATGGGATGTTGTCTACAACATTGGCTCGGTTTCTAATAGTGCAGTTCATGACATAAGTTCACCGCTTGTAGAAAATAAACTAATGCTAAATCACAGTAAGACTCAGTTTTTACAGTTTCTAACACAAAATTCAACAAACCCTGACGTTTTAATTTCACAGAATGGGCATATGATTAGAAAAACTGAACAGTTCAAATTTCTGGCTGCTCAGGTCGATAGTAAACTGTCGTGGAAATCCCACGTTCAGCATATTGTTATGAGACTTAATGCTGACATTTTTACTATTCGAACCGTTCCTGAAGTGAGTGGTAGTTCGACACGAAAGTTAGCCTACTATGCTTATTCTCATTCGCTTATGTCGTGTGGTATTATATTTTTGGGTAACTCTTTTTTGCTCAGAAACTGGCGGTTCGGGCAATAAGTGGTATAAGTTCACAAACCTCTTGGCGTCCCCAGTTTACCACTCTTGGTATTTTGACATTGGCTTCTTAATACATATTTTCCTCACTGTCATTTATTGTTAATAATACTGGCTTATCCCCTGGAATAAGCAACTTTCACTCAGTTAATACCCGGCCGAAATCAAACATGCATTTGGATGGGACTTCCTTAACTCCTGTACAGAAAGGTGTGCTGGATACTGCTGCATGCATTTTCAATAAGCTACCACTCGGATTCAAAAATCTTGCAGTAACCCAAGTGCTTTCAAATCGAATCTGAAGAGTTTCCTCATGGGTCACAATTCTGTCTAGCAGTTCCTTGAAAAATTAAGCTGATTCTTGTTGTATTGTTGACTGCGTTTACTTAAACTTATGGCTTGACATTTTAGGGTTCATAACGTTTTATTTTTATCTGTTATGACTTTTATGTTGTAATTTCATGTACTGAAACGTTCCATGACCTTGGAGATTTGCTCCTCAATTTGTTCCTACGGAACTTGACGTGTAAATAATGGGTTGTACTTAAATGCACAATAAAACAGTCAAATATCTGCGTGTTCCTTTACAAAACAGTCCTTACTTCTTGCTTTTCGATAGAAAAGTCACGTATAAAATCTTTCCGAATTTCATCGTCGACACGTGCACAAAGCTTGTAACACCAACGAAAGCAACCATGCACTTAATCCTGGGGTTTCTATAGGAGTATCACTTGGTCACAGTTGGTCGCAGTAAATGCAGCAATCGTCCTCTCCACATTCAGATAATGAGTTTTTCAATATTGTTTCATCGAGGTTCGAATCAGTCTTCCTCTCTATGGTCCTGCTACTTCGCGACTGTCTGGTTCTTTCTTTCGAAGAACTTTCGTTTAGTTGTCCCAGATGTTGAAGGTATATCAGATGCATCGCATCACGCTCTTGGAGCAGGTTTTGTTGAAGGTGATATCTTCGCTGTAGTCTTGGTACTTGCTTTCCTTTTTTACTATTTTTTTTTTCAAAGGAGACCAACACTACTGCTTTACCAGCTCTTGGTGTTGAGTTTCAACGTGGAAGCTGATGGGGTGAGCTAATTTAAAAAGTAGAAACGATTTTTTCTTCTATTCCAGTAAATACAATCGACAACGGCCCTGCTTCAGCTTCTCAGGTCCCTATCAGAATCTGAAGACTGCCAAGAAGGAAAATCCGAAGATGAAAAAACCAGGGAGTCACAATGATGCCACATTTTTTGAAACCATTTGCAAACACTTCTGTTGTTGCAGCTCTGCAATATGTCCAATCCATCAACGGGCAAACGCTCTTCAAACACTGGGAAGGCGGCATCTGGAATAAAATTCAGGACAGCTGTCTATATAAACCGATTTCAAATTTTGGATGCAGAAGTCCTGCAGCTGGTTACTACCCCCTAGTAGACACAATCCCTTACTTCTACTTAGGCACAATCTAACCTTTCAAGTGCGTGGAGGAAGACACTTTTATCGGTTAGATAAGAAACAGCATGCTGCAAACTACTGTCTCACATGAAACACTTCGAATGTGTGTCTTCGCAGGCTTGAGGAATGACGTCCAACTGATCTCTGTAGACTATCTTTATCTCGACCACAATTACAAGATAGCTGTGGAGAACGAAATGACAAACACCGGCACGGCTTATGAGAATGACGTTGGCTGTTTGTTGTCGGAGTGAGCTACGCAGTGCAGCACCAAGCAAACGAGATATTCAGCTATCCTGAATTTGGCACCCTCCCGAAATATGAGCAGTTTATCGTAAGTGTCGGAATCGGAGATATTCTCCAGCTCATAGTTGCATAATTTGAAAGTGAAGAAGCTCTAATAACTACTTCACTGTAGTTTCCGGAGTATGTATGTAGATGAGGATTAATGCAGATGTAGAAATTTGTTCGTTCCACGAAAGACTATCTGTGATTATGATGCAGGACAGTTATTAACTCCGTAGCAGAGATACCGAAATTAGATAATGAACTGTAAATTTTACCCAGGAGCAGATATAGACTCGGACCACAATTTAGTAGTGATGAAGAGTACTCTAAGAGACTAGCCAGGAAGAACCAATGAACAAAAAAAAAGGGATACGGTAGTAATAAGGAATGATGAGATTCGCTTGAAGTTCTCTGAGGATATAGACACTGCGGTGAGCAACAGCTCAGTTGGCATTTCAGTTGAAATGAAATGGACATCTCTAAAATGGGCAATCGCAGAAGTTGGAAAGAAAGACACAGGTACAAAGAAGATCAGTGTGAAGCAACCATTAGTAACAGAAGAAATAATTCAGCTGATCGACGAAAATAAATAAGAACAAAATTGTTTATGGAAAATCAGGAATACAGAAATATAAGTCACTTAGGGACGAATTATATGGAAAGTATAGGGAAGATAAGGCAAAATACCTGCACAAAAAATGAGAAGAAATCCGAAAAGAAATTATTCTCGGAATCGCTGACTCAGAATATGTAATAGTCAAAATAACCTTCGGTAAAATGAAAAGCTAGGATAATAGCGCTAAGAGTGCATCAGGAACTCCGGTGTAAAACGCAAAGGAGAGAGCAGATAGCCGGAAAGAGTACATTGGTGGTCTCTGTGAGGGGAAAAAGCTGTCTGATGATGTGGCAGAAGAAGTAACAGGAGTCGATAAAGAAGAGGTAGGCGATCCAGTTTTAGAATCAGAATGTAAAAGAGCTTCGGAAGGCTTAAGATCGAATAACATGAAAGGGATTGAAAACATTACATTACAGTTTCTAAAATAATTGGGGGAAGTGGTAATAAAACGGTTATTCTCGATGGGGAGTCGAATGTATGAGTCTGGCGACGTACCATCTGACTTTCGGAGAAACGTCATAGAAAGATATAAGGAGCTGCCAAGTGCGAGAATTATCACACAATCAGATTTGCAGCTCAAGCATCCAAGTTGCTGACAAGAATAATATACAGAACAGTGAAAAAGAAAACTGGGGACTTGTTTGACGACGATCAGTTTGGATTTGAGAAAGATAAGGGCGCCAGAGAAGAAGTTGTGACGTTGCGGTTAATAATGGAAGCAACACTAAAGAAAAATCAAGACACGCTCACCGAATTTGTCGACCTGGAAAAGCATTTGACAACGTGAAATACAACAAAATCTTCTAAATTCTTAGAAAACAAGGGGTACGCTACAGGGGGAGAGAGGTAATATACAGTCTATACAACAAAGAGGAAATAATAAGAGCCTAACACCAAGAACGAAGTTCTGGGACAAAAAGTGTGTAAGACAGGGAAGTAGCCTTTCGCCCCTACTGGTCAATCTACACATCAAAGATGCAATGGGGGAAATAAAAGAAAGGTTAAGTAGTGGAAGTAAAATTCACGGTGAAAGGATATCAGTAATAAGATTCGCTGATGGCACTGCAGCCTCAGCGAAAGTGAAGAAGTACAGGATCTGCTGAATGGAATGAACAGTCTTATGACTACAGAATACGGATCGAGAGAAAATCGAAGAAAGACGAAAGTAATGAGAAGTAATAGATATAAGAACGGCGAGAAACTTAACATCAGTATTGGGGATCACGAAGAAGATGAAAATGAAGAATTCTGGTATCTAGATAACAAAGTAATGCATGATAGATGGAGCAAAGAATCAATAATTTTAAAAAAACAGACTAGCACTGGCGGAAAGGTCATTCCTGCTCAAGAGAAGTCTTAATTTGAGGATGAAACTTTTGACAATGTTTCGAGCACAGCATTGTATGGTAATGAAAATGCACTTTGGGAAAATCAGCATTTGAAATGTGGGGCTACAGAAGAATTTTAAAAATTATGTGGACTGATAATGTATGAAATTAGGAAGGTCTCCGCAGAACCCTCTAGGATTTTTTTCCTGGTTGAATTTGAATGATGCCATTTCATTGATTGACTCTTCGTCTCTGGTGAAAAATGATGCAGCTATGTTTCATCACCTGTCACAATTCTTCCAAGAAATTCATCTCCACCATTCTCGTACTGTCCCAAAAGTTCGCTGCACAGCGTTTTCCTTGTTTCTTTGTGAGACACTGTCAACATCCTGTGAATCCACCTGGCATAAATCTTTTTTAACACCAACACTTTCAGTATTCTGCAAACACTTCCTTCCCCTATCCAAATGTAGCGTGACAGTTCGTTCACTGTGATGCGTCTCAGTCACCAATTCCTTAACTCTCTGCACATTGTTTGGAGTGTGTGCAGTACGAGCCCTGCCGCTGTTTGGGCAATCCTCAATATTGCCGTGCCCGCTTTCATCAGGTAACCTGCTTGCCCACCGACTAACTGTACTGCGATCGACAGCAGCGTCTCCATGCATATTTTTCAACCTCTTGTGAATGTTTCCCACTGCCTCGTTTTCAAAGCACAGGAATTCTATGACAGCACGTTGCTTCTAACGAACGTCAAGTGTAGCAGCCAATTTGAAGACATGCTGTGACAGCGCCACTCACGGGAACAGATTGAACTAAGTTAGAAAATGAGCGGGAAGGATGTATCTACACACTGTAACACTTCCACACAAGCAGAATAAAAACTGTATTTCTACAAAAATAGTGTGCATTTCTTTTGGAGTGACTCTCGTAGATTTGTGGGTGAAAATGTAGTCTGCTACTGTGGCTGAATAGCCAATCCTATAAAGCACTTTCCAGGTAGCAAAGTGGTTTCAGTTCGCCTTGGACGAAGCTCTTGTTCAAGTTGGCACCACGCAGTTGGGAGCTCTCTGCGCACTTCCGGAAGAACGAAATGTGTGGATTCCGAAATGGTTTGCTCGGCTGTGTTTGCGGGAGACGCGAGACGAACGACACCGATTAAGTGCAAGGCGTGTCTATTCATAGACAATTCATTATCTCATTTTCTTTTATATTTCAGCTCCAGCCAAAATTAACGTCTTGCTCTCATCGCTCGTTGATCAGTATACTGTATTTTTCTTGCTGTTTTTGGAACATCATGAGCAGTTGCATTTAGCCACATACGCAAACTACTGTTCTGCTCTACCTCTGTTCAGACATGTGGACTCGAGATGTATCTTCTCAGTTCAGTCTGATTTAGTTCGTTGTTGATCTCACAAGTATGGTATAGTTGAACAGGTTACTGAAACCCGACTAATTTAGATTTCAGTTCGTCATCTAGTTTCCACGAGTCTTTGTGGTCTCACCACGTGTGAAGTACGGATCTGAGAGCCTTAATTCGCAGATCGTATCTCACAGTAACACATCCAATCGAACTTGCTTAGCAAATCTGAATTTTACCACTCATTTTATGCAGAATTTTTCTTTGTGACGACCACGTGTTCGGGGATTATGAGAATCGCTACATATCAAAGTTACTGATTCTCTGGCTAAAACTTCCAAATTAGTTTCAGAACTTCTTCTACGGTGCGACTATTAACAGTCTCTTGTTATCGATGAATTCTTGTTCACTTGCTTCGTGCACTCAAGACAAGAGAACGACCGTTTGCCAACCCCGTACACACTGGTGAAGTTCTTCTTTATTCTTGTATTTATCCTGAATTTCTGTTATATGTTTATAACTGCGTGAATGTCGCGATTGAAAGATTCCTCTTATCTTTCCATAATAAATAATTAATGATGAATCGTTCTGGGGTCTCCAAAACGCAGCTGCAAATGTGACATTTTAATTCAGCCGAGAGTGTTATGAACAACAGCAACAGTCACCAATTTATTAGTTCCTTACCTTATTAGTCTGTTCAGTTGTTGCCGGCCGCTGTGGCCGAGCGGTTCTAAGCGATTCAGTCCGGAACCGCGCTGCTGCTACGGTCGCAGGTTCGAATCCTACCTCCTACGCATGAATGTGTGTGATATCCTTAGGTTAGATTTAAGTAGTTCTAAGTCTAGCTGACTGATGACCTCAGATGTTAAGTTCCATATTGCTTACAGCTATTTGAACCATTTTTTGTTCAATTGTTCTTGAACAAACGAGATTTTTTACCAGAGCAATTGCTTGCGTATTCCGTCGGAAACTTCAATTTTACGTCCTATTGCCATCTGTTGTGGGACAGATAAACATGATCAAGTTATTTATTAGATATTTATTCAACTACCTTAATAGTACCAGGTATTTCACCAACAGATACCTTTCAACATCACCCACTAAGTCACAATGTGGACGAAAGAGTTTGGTGAGTCATTGTGACAGACTGTCGTTGAAGAGGATTGTGACGAAAAGTAAAAGGATTAAATCTGCAGAGGCCACTGCAGAACTGAATATCGCAATCGCGAAACCTGTCGGTACCAAGACGAAACGGAAAGATGTCCATAACCTGGGAGCTGCTGGCGAGCTGTAATTCTAAAACCACACTCAGTTTCAAATTCAACTTCAATACCAGGAATTACAGCTACGACCAACTCAAATTGGAAGAACACATAGAAAGTGTTGTCGGGAATGCAAACCAAAGACTGCGTTTTATTGGCAGGACAATTATAAAATGTAACAGATCTATCAACGAGACTGCCTACAGTGTGGGATCCTTAGTAGATACGATTGACGTAGTACATCGAAAAAGATCAAAGAAGGGCAGTACGTTTTGTATTTTGCGAAAAATGGAACAGAGTGTCACTGAAATGATACAGGATTTGGGGTGGAATCTTCTCACGAAATTCCCATCAACAACTTTCTCCTCCGAATGCTAAAATATTTTGTTGACACCGACCTATGTAGGGAGAAACAATCGCCGTGATAAAATTAAGGAAATCAGGGCTCGCACGGGAATATATAGGTATTTGTTCTTTCCGCAGGCTATATGAGATTGGAATAATAGAGAATTGTGAAGGTGTTTCGATGAAACCTCTGCCAGACACTTAAATGTGATTAGCAGAATATCCATTAGATGTAGATGCAGAATAATTCTAATACCCACAACACGAAAACGCATTGGTGAAACCATGAGATCTGGTCTATGGAGCAATTGAAAGAAGTCATTCGGCTGAATGAGTCTTGTTCACGGTGTTTCAATTTTTGGACGAGTTTAGATCTCAAGAGCGCGATATGGAGAAGGTTCGGTGACGATTTGGTTTAATCATATGACGCTGTACCGTGGGCCCCATTATTACTATGCAAACTTTCGTTACCGACATGGACTACATGACCAGTATGGCGAGTCAGGTCCACCTCATTGTACCATGTTTGTTCTCCGGTCGTCCGCAGCTCGTGGTCGTGCGGTAGCGTTCTCGCTTCCCGCGCCCGCGTTCCCGGGTTCGATTCCCAGCGGGGTCAGGGATTTTCTCTGCCTCGTGATGACTGGGTGTTGTGTGATGTCCTTAGGTTAGTTAGGTTTAAGTAGTTCTAAGTTCTAGGGGACTGATGAGCATAGATGTTAAGTCCCATAGTGCTCAGAGCCATTTGAACTACATTGTTCTCCGGTGGTGACGCTGTGCAGCAATAAAACAAAGCACCTGTTCACACAGCACATATCATCCAGGACTCATAATGTGAGCACGAAGATAAACAGTCGCATCTCCCCTAGCTTCCCCAGTAACCATCATGAATATTAATGGGCTTTTGTGACTACCCACCGCAGTTATCGTTACTTGAAATCGCCGCTATGATTGGTATAAGACTCGCTTGGATGAGCACGAACTGTATTTGATATATCCTAGCAGATTAAAACTGTGTTCCGGACCAGGACACGTGACCTCTGTGTTTTGCAGGTCATTTCTCTCCCAACAGAGGACTTGAGCATGGCTCACGGCCCGTTCTCCAGCTTCCACTCCCGCCAGTTCCTCACAATGATTTGTTGATCAGGTAATACAGTTACATCACAATTAACAAATGGATGGCTATCAGCAGTAGACCCAAGCTACTGGGAGGATGGAACTGAGGAAAGAAAGACACAGTGAAGCAAACGAAGCGCTGTATCGTATGGGAGATACAGAGATGAGCGAGTGTGCCGGGACTTACCTCAGTTCACTGCTAGTACTGACACGTCACCTCAACGGGTCTGCGCTTATCGAGCAAGTATTGCACCACAATTAAGTATGAAATTAAAAAAATCAAAATTTATGTCTAGGAACTTAATTAAAATATAGTTTTGTGCAATAATGTTCCAAATACCAAGTCTTTATATATTAGACTTATCAGTTTACGTAAAAATGCCGATTTAAGTGAAAGATATGTGGTGGTAAATAATGAAGCTAGAGAGCCAGAATATGGTACGAATGTGCAGTTAGAGCTCATAAATAAGTGGTGCAGGTTTCCAAAAGCATGTAACAAAACGTAACGCCGGAATCCACGTTTTTTAGGAAAAATCAGAGGCGCTAAATAATGGATTTAAAAACATGAAAATTTGTTTTGTGCTTCATTTCAATCCAAAAATGATAACTGAGAGACCACGTTAAGCTACCTCATACAGGTTTTGAGTAATTACATAAAAACCAATTTTGTAACTGAAGTATACCCAGTCGTAATAGATTAAGTACCTGAACGTGTAATGATAGAGAATTTTGGTTACAGTGAAATGATACAATTATACCAAATTTAGGAGTTGTAGTATTAATAACAGCCGAGATAAGTGTTAGTAAAGGTATGGTTGAGAGGTAACGACCTACCGTTAGTTCAACTATAAAAATTGTAGAAGTCAAAGTTGTCATTCTAGCGAGCTGAAACTTTTTCTGTGAGTTCAAACAACTTCACTGTATACAAGTAAAAATTAAGAACTTTATGAAGCAATTTGTGACTATGTTATTAAAGATTATGTGCCCGAGAAAGCGGTCGTTCGGATGCTGATGTAGTATGCAGATAGCCTTAGACAACACATGTTCCCCTGGGCCGTCCGCTTCGAGACCTTCGTAAAAACAGCACGAGAGGCAGTAGGAAGGTTCGCTTCACACTCAACCACGGTAAGATACGCTCCTGCCAAACGTCGGATCGCGGTGTGCCTCGGATGACGTCAGAGACGAACTGTGTCAAACAGCGTATTTTGGGGTAAAAACGGATAGTGAATTCTCGAGGACTGTACACCGTCCTGGATCGCTTACAATTCGCCAAAATAACTGTTAGTGTGCAGTCCGTGTGAATTACAATTCCGCGCGGCAAGTGGTGACTTTATTTCCACTTTTACGGCAAACATTAATTTTGAACATATTTTGCAAAATTTCATTTGAGTAATTTTAGTCAGGGTGAAAGACAATCTGGAAGGAATGTACCGTAGAGGTCGCCTCTGAACTACTAAATGTACTGTTAGAACAGAAACACGTCCTTCCTATTGATAATAGTGAATTTCTAAGTGTTGTCTGTGAGAAACTTTACGTAATATACATTTTGACTGGAACTTCATACATTTATTTAAAAACATAGTCCTGATCACGCAAAGAAATGGGAGAATAGAAACTTTTCTTTCAATGATCTGGACGATAATGTGGCCATGCAGACTGTAAACTAAGGTCAGTATGTTTCCCTTCGCTTTCTGGCTGAACACATAATTAGTTGTCAGCTCGCGTGAGTAAAGACGGCGACATTAAACAGATTCCATGGACAGAACTAACTAATTTCAGATACTCAATGAATTTCACATTCAATAGCTTTCGCAGTTATACTTAAGATACTGTTATACTTAAAGTAATGATTTACAGAAATATTGTCAGGCTCGATGGGAAACATCATTACAGCCCGGAACTGGAGTTTATACGACACACTAACATTAACATGAATGTTATACCTAGCTACACCAGTTTATCTTGCATCACAGTCTTGACTTGTTTAGACGTAATTTGTTGTACTGTTCGAAAGGCTGAAGCTCACGGAAGAGTAAGTTAACAAGCTGGAATATCTCGTCCCGTATATGCTGCTGCTGATTGTGGTCACTTTTCTAGGTCCTGAAACGGCGGCCGCAGTGCTGCAGCCCACTGAACAGCGCTGCACTCCCAACACGACCTTCAGCCAGGACTGCAACACGTGCTCCTGCAATGCGGATGGCACAGTGGCTGTCTGCACGAAGAAAACTTGTCTGTCGCGCTCCACGAGGGGTGAGTCGCCACTCCACCACTTCCTCCACGTCGTCGTCCTCCTTCTTCTTATTTTACTTCTTCTTCTTCTTCTTCTACTTCTTCTTCTGTACCGAAAGGCTGTCAGTTTGTTCCGCCCCAAAGGCTACATTTCCATATACTTTGCCTACCTCTAAGTTCGTGATCTCTGTATTGCACAATTTCATTTGATCAGTCTATAAGAAACCATTCGTTCGATTCTTATAATTTACTTATTTGCTTACTTTTTTCCCAGTGACATCTGCAGTCGTCTATAGTTTTTCCCAAATTAAATACCACCAAGGGTTATTTTTTAATGCCTGTATTGCAGAGGAGGCATGGTAAGTTAATGAAATGTGATATCTGATACTTCAGTTTTTGTGACTTCCGCTTTTGCTGAGTACACAGAATTGAATTGTGTATAAGAACAGACGCCTTGAATACGGTTGAGTGAATTTTTTTAAGGCTTGATGGATTTACGTTATGCTCTCCCACGCGATAAGAAATTCATATATGGATTACCAGGAGTTGTTTAAGGAAACAGGTACGACTTCATCGTGTGTCTGAAGTTAATTTTATTGTCTATTAAATTCTGTACATAACAAAGTAAGTCTACAAAGAATCTTATGTCGGAAGGCCTCACGTCTTTCTATGCCATAGCAAGATTATTTGAAGGATAGTTACGTTATACCTCCTTCTGTTATTACACACCTGCTTTCAAATTTTGACTGATTCTCGACTCTAAAAAAGAACGCCAGGAGGCGGCCATGAAGTCCAGTTGACAGGGCAACAAGTAATTTTATCACATTAGCCAAAGGCAAGAAGCCCATTGAATTTAGGGGACCAGTGCGCAATACATGATGAAGACATTAGGCTAGATATTGACGATTGAGTCTAAGACCCATAATCACCCTCTTATAGAAGAAAAGAAGATTATTGTTTTATCTCCAATCATTGACGAAATCGTTAGGGACAAGAAACAAACTCGAACAGCAATACTGGGAAGGGGAATTCATCATATCCTTTTTGAAAGGAACCATTCCAGCAATCTCTCTAAGCTGTTTAGGTAAACTCCTGACTATCAAAATCTGTATTGATAGACCACCTCTCAAGTACGAGAGCAGTCTCTTACCACCACATGGCCTCTGACCGAGCCTGATGGAATATTCTTAATCAAGCAAAAGCTCATCACCGCGGTTTCACGTCTTGTTTCTTGCCGTCAATGAGGTGCATTCAAACAGTGTTTGAAGTAAACAGATGTGTAGAACAAATTCATTCTATGTGAAGGCTAAATTAATTCTTTCCTAAACAATTGGTTTTTGGAGACAAACTTGGTATTTCAGTACATTAATGG
Source organism: Schistocerca gregaria (assembly GCF_023897955.1). Taxonomy (NCBI): domain Eukaryota; kingdom Metazoa; phylum Arthropoda; class Insecta; order Orthoptera; family Acrididae; genus Schistocerca; species Schistocerca gregaria. Next base: position 429,092,777 of record NC_064927.1, read on the forward strand.
TACATTCGACAAATGCAGTTTTAAAAGAGACAGTATGCTGAATTATTTTCATTATCATAGCTGCAGCTACTAAGCTCTGTGGGAGTATGGTACGGTTACAATGAGTGAGAAAGGGTGATGGTGACAAATTGCTTAAGTGAGTATAGCAAAGTATAGAATATGATTGCGAATAAACTTTAGAAAGAAGCTCAGAAGTAAGAGAGTATCCACTATGTTATAAAACTAAATGGATAAAATATTTTCATAGAACGGACCAGCCTCGTACTTCCTGAAACTGCACACATGTCAGGCAAAAGAAATAAGACCTATTAAGTTGCAATAAGCGATATCTCCACTTACTCGTTTTAAAATATGTGGCTGCATGTACAGAGCAGTCACTTATAGCCCTCTGGTATTTGACCTGAAGATTGCCAGTGGTGGTGTAAAGAAGACAAAAGCGATCACATCTGCTAGTAAAATTGCTAACGGACAGTAGAACACTTTTTTCCCAAAATTGAAAGCACAGGTTACAAGAGACCAGGCAAGATAGGAAATATGTATTTGTAGATGCTGAGTAAGTTCCAAGTTAACAGTCACAATAGCAGACTGCGTGTAAAAATATTATACATTTTCTAATATCTTTCCAGATTTTGCTTCCAAACGATATTAACAGACACCCAGAAGACGTAGCGTACCTGCTGGAGAAAAGTGTCAAAACGACACCTGTTTATTGGTTTCCAGTAATTCTTGCTGCTAGTAACACTGTCTCCTCCCTTCGTTTCAGACGTTTCGTGTACCCCTGGCACAACGTACAAGGAGAAGTGTAACACCTGTTTCTGCCTGCAAGACGGCAAGTCTGGAGGATGCACAAGAAAGGCCTGTCCACCAGGAAGCTACTAAAGATGCAGAGTCATTCTACCCAGACAAAACGAGAGAAACTACAAATCAATGGCTGTCTACTAACAATGTGCAGACTCTGTTAGCCTCTAGTTAAAATTATACACTTAAGTTTACCAAAAGACTCTGATTAATTGCTTGTCCCTGCTGATGATAACAAATTCATTATTATTGTTCAAAGTTTTTTAATGTTTTCACATCGTGGCTGGCTATTGGGGTGATACCTAAACAGGACAATGCACTGCTAACAATATGTGTAGCCTTAAGGTAACACAAACTTGTAAAGCGTATGTGATGTTAAATGTTGCCTTGTTAGTGATTTCTTAAGATAAATTTTTTAATCATCTTATTGAAACGTAAAATTAAGAAAAGTTCATTTGTGATTCACTTAGAAAGTACAATGTAATTAGTTTTAGATTTTACGATTCCTGGAAACGAATTATTTCCAAGTAAGGCAAAAGGTCATAACATTTCAAACATCTCACTTTGTTGATTTTTGAACAACACAGTCCCATGTGCCTTGATTCCTCTCTTTTCAGTACCCATTTGCACTACATGAGAAGCATATTTAAATGTTTTTGTCAGCCGGCTTTCATAAGATGAGTTCGATTTCGGTAACATTATATGTTAAGTTTTCAGCATTATCTGTCTTACAAAAATGTTATGGAATTTCTCGTTTCTTTTGACTTCTCTTTCAAGAACTAGCTTGTTACACTCATTGTGTGATGCAGAATTATCAAAATAAAAAGAGACGTATAATTCTTCTATCTAATACACCTCATATTTAGGAACAGAAGAAAGTTATACACAATACTTGTAGCTTGATAGCACTCAGCTGGTCAGAGGTTTTCCAAATGATACAACAAGTTTCATATTTATGATTTTACAGCCACATTTACAAATATACTATAATCTGAATACTATCACAAATTAAAAGTGACTTGTTTATTCTCATATTGACAGAGTTAAATAACAATTTGCTGGTGTTGACATCCTGGCACAAGAGAAAATAAGAGATAAGCTAAGATATAAACAGTAAAAACGTATGAAATTTGTTTTCCACAATTATCAGTAATTAATAACCAAAAAATAAAATGCCAGTACTCTTTAACAATGTAAAATGCTATGTCTAGAAGATTTAGTTTCTGTAGCTTATGTTTACATTACTGATCCTCATCCCATGTAAACTTTTCCATTTTTAAATGTTCTTTAGTGTCAGTGGCGATTCCTTAACTTCAAATTCCTTATTTTTTATTCCAATGTCTTCATCAGAACTATTAATATTAAGTACAATTAAAAGCCTCAAAACTTGTGTATCACATACAGCTGGCAATAATAGTGAAATCTTCTTTTCTAATTTACAGCCCAAGTGTTTTAATTTTGCAGAAGGTATTACACATTCCAATAAACATTTTGAAGTAGACATACATGTCTTCATAACAACAAAATAGTTTTAGTCTTAGTGTCTGAATAATAATAAGTGCAGAAGATCGTAATGTCAAATGTAATGCATCTTAGAGAAGATTATTGCTGTATACTAAAATCGTGTTTCACATCATCTAATCTGTAGAATTTGGATCATTTATCTTCCAAATTTTATTAGTTTTGTGGATGGAAATAAACTTTTGGATGCCATAGACTCATGTGGTAATGTTACAGAAGCATGAAAAATATGTCTGATTTAGATGGCAAAACTGTAAACTCAGAATGCACATTGACACAAGAAATAAAATAAACACAGATATGTGAAAGAAAATGTATCCCTTAATGCCTTTATGAAGAAACCAGATGCTCCATTCATTGAAAGTTTTTGTAAAGCAAGTAATACACGAAAATACAAAATTCTACTACAACTATGAATAAATATTAGACATAATGTAAATTGGCTTTCCAGAAATTATTCTATACTGATAAGTACTTAAATGTATTTTAATATATGCGAAAGAGTATCATTGAGTTGGTGATTATCAACCAATATTTGTCCAATGACAATTGACTACACAAGCTTCTATTAAAATTGATACATTTTAATCGAAGAATAGGTTACATTTCATTCGTGCATTTATCAATATTACTTTATGAGACTTACAAATTATGGTTTTCTCTGAAAACTACTGCATTGAGGAGAAACAAGATCTTACAGATAGAATCTGCTGTAAATGGTATATTAATCCTTATCTAAGACAACAGATTTGTAAGTAAAGGAACTAAAGTCTACTTTTCAGTATTTTACTCTTCCAGGACACATTACTGTGTATCATGCACTTTTCAAAAAAAATGATCAAATGTTTGTAATATCCTTCTTTCTTACTATGAAAACCACCATTCTTGACTCAATAACAATTCTCTTTGAACACATATAGTCCATAACTATTTAAAATGTCAGATCACTTTAAGGCAATACCAACTGACTGGAGCATGTCCCGAATCTTGCAAGATTTACTCATTCAGATTGCCTTTGTCCACATCTAGTGCTGAATAATTGCAATTGAAACTACTTTAATGTCTCAAAAACAACATTATTCCTTATCTGACTATAGTCATTACTACATCATGTGCCTATATTTTAGAACATAACTAGATTCTTGTATATTTATTTACTATCCTTTGGTAGAGTGTCACTATATTTGGACAACAACAATTTTTACTGTAAATAGTAAAAAAATTAAGTACACTACTAGATAGTGAGCTACATCAAATAACCTCAAATTAACAATTCATTGATAGCTCTAGATGTGTCCAGTCAACCAACCCCTTATTTCAGTCAATTTCTTTTATACTCAATTCCTTTCACTTATGGCACATCTGTTATTCTATTCACGAACCGAATCCTCAGCATTCTTCTGTAGTACTGTATTTCAAAAGTTTCTATTCTCCTCTTGTCTGAAATGTTCATTATCCACGTTTCACCCAAGTAGAAGGCTATACTATCGACAACGTAGACACTCTTCTTAAAACTGAGAGAGGAAAAGCTACGCTCCCACCTATTTTTCGTATATGGAAAATTATTAAAAATTTCGTTACAACCAGACACACCTTGAGCGAGACTCTAGAAAGTTAATGACCTGAGCAGACGTTGATGGGGCTTGATAAGATGCTAAAAGCATGAGGTATTTTATGGCTCTCAGCCTGTAGAAACGGCTTGTTGGAAGCAATTGGTGGTGAGCCCATCCCTCTGTAAATCTTGCTGGAGAGACCCACAGTTGTACAGTGCAGACAGGGCAACCCCTCATCGAGACAGGTCTCCAGCAGAACAATGCCAAGCTACCTGCTGTGGCGCCAGCAGAGTGCTGGGATGGCGGCGACGGACTGAAGGAACATGTCTACACAGTGGAGCTGTAAACAAGGCGTTGTGTGCACAGCTACGCATTATAAAAATTCCCAAGTTTTCATGTTAACTGATACTGGAAATAGGACTGTGAAACAGTTTCCATCTGCCCCCTCGGTTGTATAAGAAACTCTGACGCGTGAGAATCGTTTAAAGATAGAATCTTTATTACACCTCATAGCTAGGACTAACAAGTTCCAACGCACAGGCGATTTAGATAAAGATCATTGATTGTATCTCTTCACTTGTTACATTGGGAAGCGATGTGACTTCAGAGAAAATAATCTTCCCCCTCCACCAGTAATTGGCGGTTTCTTTTTCCTAGAGACACAGTTTTCTTAACTCATATCCTGGTTTGACATGAGTTTGTGCTGTCGTGCTGGAAGGGAGATTTATCGCCTCTAGAGCCCAATGATTGCCTCAAGACGGCGTAAAGGCCATGTCATTCAGGAACTTTGTGGATAAACGGATTTTTTTATTATTTTTTATTTTTTATTTTATTTTGTTTTATTTTTTATTTTTATTTTTTTGCGTAGAGGTGGTAGGCGCTCGGTGGCTGGACTTTGGTGTGGTAAGGAGACTTCTGGTCGATGATCTGGCATGTGTGGTTGGTGCTTGGGACCTATCCTGAGACTGACTTCAATTGCGAATAGTATATACTGCAGAGCATGTGGTGAAGCTCTTACTGTACGGACAGTGTGACTTAAAACGTCTCGGACTACTCGTTTGCCGAGGGTACACTCAAACGTTTTTCATTTACCAGTCTTGACGTTTGGTATCCTTGTGCGTTCTGTCGTATAAGTGAGCCAAACGGGTCCTTGATACAACCAGTGAACGGGTGTGTCACACACCGAAATCTGTCATGATTTCAGGGCTATGGTAGAGAGTAAATTCCGATCCATCTGCCTGAACGCTAGACCGTTAGATTTTTGTATATCGTTCGTGGGCGAGATCGATTCACAGGTCACACCTCACGTCTCACCTCCACGGCATTCACCTTCCCAACTGCAAGTTACATAGCCGCACGAAGCAAACAGGGTAACTTACTGCTGCTCCAGCACTGTTAGGGCGTACAGATCTCAATCGCCACTTGCTGTCAGCTGCACGTATGTAGTCAAACCACTGTACATTTAATGAATCAAAGTCTTCTCAGGGTCAGATCAATTCAGATTGCGTTATCCACATTTTTATTGCAAGAGTACTTGAGTCACTTCTGCCGCCCGGGATCCGTATCCATGGTACTGTTAAACCAACTGTTAGTTGGTTAATTTGTTTAGCATAGTTTATGTCTGTTTCATTTTTCTTTTGAAATATAAATGTTGTTAAAACTCTAGTAAATTTAGGTTCATTCCGAATCATCTGAATAGCCCCCTACAGCGGTAACTTTCATTCTGGCGTCCCCTGCCAGGATCTCGGATTCGTGGCACCTTCTGTGACCGTCAGATCGTGTTGCCTAGCGTAGTCATTCAATGTGTCGTCCCTTGCGCAGAATTTTGAATCAATGGAACCTTCTGTGACCGTCAGATCGTAGATAGTGTTGCATAGTGGATTTCCTATTCCCCATGTTTAGTGTGGTTCACTGAGTAGAATAGATTCGCGTTGCTGGCGGCTGGACATATTACTAATATTTAATTACTGTATGTATGTATTTTCATGTTTTTGTTATGACTTTTGTGTCACTTGATAGTTTTTTTTTCTGACGGCGATCGGCATTGTGCTGATTTGTTAGAATTGATTGAGATTTTCGTTTGTCAGCATAGATAAGCTTCCTGTTATTTGAGTTCGTTGTTAGTAACTAGGAATAAGTAGCTCACGGGAGCGTAATTTAGAGTAGTGTCTGTGTGGCATAGGAATGTGTAGTGTTTAAATTCATTTGGGTCAGAATTAGAGTGAATGCTTACAAGAAGTAAGGCGCGTCAGGATTCCGCAGTCCTGTCAAATTCTTCGAATCCCTGGTCAAGAAGAACTGATTCTTGGATCAACCGTCAAGTCCTAGGGAAATTAAAAGGCACTGCTACATTAAATTACCTTTACATTACCAGCAACTGCTCATCGGTAGATGCGGCGATTCAATCGAAGCTTTCAAGAGTTCGCTGTCGAGTAAATGAATGAAATTCACAACTCGAGGGAAAGAAGAAAAAATAATGGTAATAAGTGGCCACATTTGCCAGAGAGGAATGACGATGGACAGAATGGGAAAAAACGTCGATCGAATCGAGACCAAAATTCTAACTCCCATGGGAATAAACTACCAAAATATGAAAATAGAAGAAGACGAGAAAATTATAATCATAACAACAACCACTACTAATACCGACGAAACGGAAACTGGAGAGAGCAACAGAACTCGAGCCGGGATCAACAGGAATCTAAAGAGCGACGGAAAAGTAGTAACTGGACATACAACGGTCGACATCAGTGGAATGACCAACGTAGCGAATGTGTGGAATTGAGGCCACGTAACCCTAACCCATAGCAGGGGTCAGGCAGAGAAAATTCAAACAGGAATTGATACACTGCCGCTGCGGACTCAGCTCAAAATAATGCCACATAAACTATCGGAACGTGCGATATTAAACCGTTAGAGTAGGATGATACAAGAGAACTGCAACGAGAAGAGAGGGTGCAGTATGTAAATAGACTCCATGGATGAAATGTTTCACGTATTTTAATGTTGATATTGAATTGCTTAGCGTAATTTTCCATTTTTTCTGTTTCGGTGTTATTTTGTTTGTTTGTCATTTCCATTAGTTTTCAGCATGAGCCCTTGTTGAACGTGGGCAAATGAGTTGCGTATTTGTGACATCTTCACTTCAGCATTCACTGACAGGTGGCAGGTTGAACTGAATTTCCGTTGCCAGTTATGTGTCATCAACAACTGGCACTTTTGTGCCATACCAAACCAGGCACTTTGCAATACCGAGTACTCCAAACAACAGACTACTGCTGTTATTTCTTTGGACCTCACAATTGTTGTCTGATTTCCTTAATTGAGCATCGTACTCTGTCATAGTATTCTCGTAGAAGAGCCTTCACAATTATTACCATGTTCGATGAAATTGTTTCTGTTTACTTTCCGTGGTTTCTTGTACACTGCCCAAGGAGAGGATGTACGTCACTTTACGTTTTTGTGGTGTCTAGACGGTAAATCGTGCCACAGAGCACGTGAGTCTCGTTTTTCGGATGTGTTTCGTGTGGTGTTAGCGGTGAACGCTTTGGGTGCGTGTCGACGATAGGACTCGGTGTGACATGAGCCATCGCCTGTCGTGGGATATAGCCCGTCTCGTAATGGAATTTTTCCAGCGCCATGCGAGCACCGTCGGCGAAATACTGTGTATTGAGAACTTGCACGAACAAGTGCATGTCATGGTAAAGTGGCGAACCCCAGACCCGGAAACGAAATTATGTACCATGGAAGGGATTTAAATTAGATAAATATTTATATATTTATATTTTAGTATGCTTTTCTTTCATTTCAGCATCAGCGATCCTGACAGAGGATTCAGGACGCATCCTTGTACTATGTAAAATGACGTGTGCATAATCATAAATGCCATTACAAAGGTTCCAGAAAATACACCAGCACCTGAGTGGGAGAAAGGACAACGAAGAGTACAGGACGACGGCATCACCATCAAAGCGAATGGAAACTTGATAAACAACTAGCCAGAAGTCGAAAACATTTTGAATAATCATTTTTTAAATGTAAGGAAAATAGGATCTAAATTGTCATTAGAAGAAGCAAGGCAGTTAATGGAAGAGGCCTTACCCACACCATTTGATACAAGTGAAATTCCAACCACCTCTCCATCTGAAATTAGGAAGATAATAAACACTCTCAAGAATAAAAGCTCACTTGGAATTGATGGAATTTCCAGCAGGATAATAAAAGCTTGTTCCCAAGAAATAAGTGGGATTCTTAGCAACATATGTAATAGCTCTCTGAAGCAGGGTATTTTCCCAGATAGACTGAAGTATGCCATTGTTATATCAGCGCATAAAAAAGGGGATACATCTGATGTCAACAACTACAGCCCAATCTCTCTTCTGACAGCCTTATACAAAATTCTTGAAAACGTAATGTATTGTAGAGTAGCTTCACACCTTATTAAAATAAAGTTTTAACAAAATGTCAGTTGGGTTTCCAGAAGAGTTTTTCAACAGAAAATTCTATATATACTTTCACAAATGAAATATTAAATGCTCTGAGTAACCGGAAATCACCCGTTGGGATTTTTTTGTGATCTATCAAAGGCTTTTGATTGTGTAGATTATGGAATACTTCTAGATACGCTCAAGTACTGTGGTATGAATGGGACAGTGCTCAAATGGTTTAAATCATATCTAACTGGAAGAGTGCAGAAAGTTGCAATAAACAGTTCACATAATATGCAAAAGACTGGTGATTTCTCAAACTGGGGAACAATCAAGAATGGGGTGCCGCAAGGTTCGGTCTTGGGTCCTCTGCTGTTCTTAATATAAATTAATGACATGCAATTCTATATTCACGAAGATGCAAAGCTGATACTTTTTGCCGATGATACAAGTATAGCTATCACAGCCGACAGACAAGAATTAACTGGTGAAATTGTAAAAGATGTTTTTCAGAAAATCATTAAGTGGTTCTCTGCAAACTTTGACTAAACACAGTATATACAGTTCCACACAGTAAATGGAATGACCCCATTAATAAATATAGACTTCGATCGGAAATCGGTAGCTAAGGTAGAATATTCAAAATCTGTAGGTGTATGCATTGATGAGGAGTTGAACTGGAAAAAACGCACTGAGGATCTGCTGAAACGTTTGAGTTCAGCTACTTATGCTATTATGGTCATTGCAAATTTTGGCGAAATACATCTGAGTAAATTAGCTTACCACGCCTATGTTCATTCTCTGCTTTCGTATGGCATCATATTCTGGGGTCACTCATCATTGAGTAAAGGAGTGTTCATTGCACAAAAGCGTGTAATCAGAATAATTGCTGGAGCTCATCCAAGATCGTCCTGCAGACACTTATTTAAAGAGCTAGAAATGTTCACTGTAGCCTCACTTGGCTAAACCTGTGACCTGCCGCTTACTTCCGGTTGTGTCCTGAAATGTCTCTCTGCACTCGCTTGATACTTTCTTATCATCTTGCTGCGTTACGTCTAGGTTCAAGTCTAGTTGGAGATATGTTGTTGTTAGTAAGTTTCTTTATCGTTTGCTTCATCCTACGTGCAAACGGCTTAAACGAACTTCAGTAATGATATCGTAAGAGAAACTTTTTAAGTGAAACTTAGTATCATAAACCATCTCAAAACCTCTCTTCAGTTCGTTGTAAGAGCAGCCACATGTGTCTACTTCGAAAGTATTATGATACTTCAAAGAAAAACTTTAGGAGAGATTGGTGACAGTGATGTGTGCTTGTGCTTTGTTCGCCATTTTGGTAACCATCACCCAAGATAAAAATTATGGAAACAATGAACACACTGAGGAACATTTGTTCATTGCTAAGACTAGAGTTGAAACACATATGGGACAGCAAGACTGCATATTTGTTCATACTTATACTTTTGTGCCTGCATCAAAAGAGGTAGATTATCTTTGTGAATACACATTTCAATTATTGTACGATAACAAATAATTTGTTTATCTAGTTTCCTTATATCAGTAAGTCCACCGTAGCTATGTTTTTGTACATGCCCCAAAAGAGAAAGACTTTCCATCTGAATACACATTTATGATATTGTGCGATATAGTACAATTTGTTTTTCTACTTTCCTCGTACCAGTGCTTCCACCACTAAATTTTTACATTGTGGTACCTGTATGTGACGCTTCACCGCATATATTAGAATTTTGCGGTATATTATTGCTTCCCAACGTTTGGGGAAGTGGGTTTGGCATTTATTTTCTCTTCATAAGGGCAGTATATTGCCCTCTCCTATTGTAATGTTATGGCAGGTGTCCCAGCGACAAATATAACCGATTCCATTGAAGCGAACTACAAATGTGAAGATGACCTCTAGCTCCTCGACAACAGCCGTGCACATTTTGAATCATTTCACAGCTGCAACTGATATGAACGTCTCACCTTTTTCTCTTGTTTCAATAAAGTTTCGACGTAAGTAGCATTTACTGCTACATTTCCATTATGGTCGTAGATTATATGCTACAAACGTTATCACGACATATGTCCCGCCAGAAAGTGTCACATGATAAGCTTATGCTATTGCTGTGTCAACATTTTACGGCACTTGCGTTAGAAGCTATTAAATTCTCGCAACCTCCCTCACTAGGCATTCCAAAAACAAGCAGTTCTGATGAAAACTCTCAGAATATCTATTGCGTCACTTTCAATCAGCTTATAGTCCTAATAACTCTTTTCGTGGAATTGAAAGTCAGATGTTTCCATCGGAGATTAACAGCACCGTTCTCACTCGGTACATCAAAGTCTCTTACCACGGAAGCTCGCACAGCACCTATCAGTAGTATTATACTAGCCGAAACAAGACCAGTGGCACACTCCGTAGGTCGCACGCAGTCGCTGCGTCACGGGGGAGGGGGGCAACACGTGTTTAGGCAACCGGTGACCGTAACGAGCACCTACGACCGCTGGGTTGAGGGATGAGGGAGCATGGAAGCATTCAGAAGTGAACAGCTAGCGTATAGCTCCTGCAGCGAAAATAATTTTGCGCTAGACGGTCATTAGGGCGTTCCAAATGTGAAATTATGATTAGGCACCCGTTACACATAATATTAATCTACGGAAGAAGTGCAGTACAACTAGTCAACTTTATCTTGTTTCTATGCGCCATTTAACATCGGACCACTAGCAAATACAGCACTGGATGGCTTTTGCAAATTATTGCATTTCCTCTACCAACTTCCCCATCCTACGATGTGGTCAGTTTGTGAAGATTGCGAGACATAATGCTCTGAGGCTCATAATGATTACTGCTACCTATGGAATCGGTCTTACCTCAACCTCTGTCGAGGTCGCCTGGCGGTATGGTGTTTTTGTCAAGGAATGTACTATTCCGAATGCTTCAGAAGTGGTATTGTTTATAAGTGAAATTTAGATCAACGTAGTGGTAAAGGCTATATTTCTGTGCATGCGATGTGTTTTTACGCAAAGGTGTTACCTCATGTGACATTATAATACCGCAAGGCTTGTGCAGAACACGAAGTTGCTAGAATTACGTAGTGATTTAACAGGTAAACTTTTAGCCTGCACAGTTCGATACTGACTCTTGTATGTATTTTAATTCGTTCCAAGAGTTATTAATGCAGTAATTCATGATATTAGTATCGTTAAAAGATTTCATAGTTACGTAACTGAGTGAGGAGTGGTCTCAAAGGCTTGATTTCTCCTTCTACACCTACCTTCTACACCACTTTCTTCTCTTTGGTTTTAAAGGCAAGGGATCTCTCTCTCTCTCTCTCTCTCTCTCTCTCTCTCTCTCTCTCTCTCTCTCTCTCTCTCTTGTGCTTTTTTCATCATTCGTGTTCTGCCTGTATATAAATAAAGTGAACTGAAAGGAGTATGATACTTTGTTCTGGACGTAAAGAAAGTAATGGTTCCTCCTTGATGCCTCACCAGCATTTACGACATGGATCTTGTGAAAACAAAAATTCTTTTCGTATTGGCGTTGGACTTCTTGATCAACGGTCGGGAAATAATTTAAAATCAAGCTTCAGTTGGATTACTGAAAAACGAAAAATCGAAGAATATTGATTTGTATGTATATCCTACTACTCTTCTTTATAATTAATATCTTAGTCGTGGTTTCAGAAATATTTGTCAAGTATTTTGCATTCCTCAGGGGCTGCAGCGTAGTAGATATCTCCTCAAGATATTTTATGTACATTGTACCAGAACGCTGCTCATTTTTGAAGCTTTATTCAAGAGCTCTACAGGTAGGCGGTAAGTTTATTTCGGCTGCATTGTCATTTTCAAGAGATGTACAGTTATTTAGCGCTAAGAGTATATACAATTTTTACGTTATATATCCAACTGGTTTTCTAACAGTTTATCGAGTACTTACTTGTAACAGGGTGGTCCATTGATCGCGACCGGGTCAAATATCTCACGAAATAAGCGTCAAACGAAAAAACTACAAAGGACGAAACCTCTCTAGATTGAAGGGGGAAACCAGATGGCGCTATGGTTAGCCCGCTAGATGGCGCTGCCATAGGTCAAACCGATATCAATTGCGTTTTTTTTTAATTGGGACCACTATTTTTGTTACATATTCGTGTAGTACGTAAAAAAATATGAATGTTTTAGTTGGACCAGTTTTTTCGCTTTGTGATAGATGGCTTTGTAATAGTCACAAACATATTGCTCACAATTTTACGTGAACAGTTAGTAACAGGTTACATATTCGTGTAGCACGTAAAGAAATATGAATGTTTTTGTTGGATCAGTTTTTTCGCTTTGTGATAGATGGCTTTGTAATAGTCACAAACATATTGCTCACAATTTTACGCGAACAGTTAGTAACAGGTAGCTTTTCTAAATTAAAATACAGATCGTAGGTACGTTTGAACATTTTATTTCGGTTGTTCCAGTGTGATACGTGTACCTTTGTGAACTTATCATTTCTGAGAACGCGTGCTGTTACAGCGTGATTACCTGTAAATACCATATTACTGCAATAAATGCTCAAAATGATGTCCGTCAACCTCAATGCACTTGGCAATACGTGTAACCACATTCCTCTCAACAGCGAGTAGTTCGCCTTCCGTAATGTTCAAACATGCATTGAAAATGCGCTGACGCATGTTGTCAGGCGTTGTCGGTGGATCACGGTAGCAAGTATCCTTCAACTTTCCCCACAGAAAGAAATCCGGGGACTTCAGATCCGGTGAACGTGCGGGCCATGTTATGGTACTTCGACGACCAATCCACCTGTCATGAAATATGCTATTCAATACCACTTCAACCGCACGCGAGCTATGTGCCGGACATCCAGCATGTTGGAAGTACATCGCCATTCTATCATGCAGTGAAACATCTTGTAGTAACACCGGTAGAACATTGTGTAGGCAATCAGCATTCATAGCACCATTTAGATTGTCATCGATAAAATGGAGGCCAATTATCCTTCCTCCCACAATGCGGCACCATACATTAACCCGCCAAGGTCGCTGATGTTCCACTTGTCGCAGCCATCGTGGTTTTTCCGTTGCCTAATAGTGCATATTATGCCATTTTACGTTACCGCTGTTGGTGAATGACGCTTCGTCGCTAAATAGAACGCGTGAAAAAAATCTGTCATCGTCCCGTAATTTCTCTCGTGCCCAGTGGCAGAACTGTACACGACGTTCAAAGTCGCCACCATGCGATTCCTGTTGCATAGAAATATGGTACGGGTGCAATCGATGTTGATGTAGCATTGTCAACACCGAAGTTTTTGAGATTCCAGATTCTCGCGCAATTTGTTTGCTATTGATGTGCGGATTAGCAGCGACAGCAGCTAAAACACCTACTTTGGCATCATCATTTGTTGCAGGTCGTGGTTGACGTTTCACATGTGGCTGAACACTTCCTGTTTCCTTAAATAACGTAAGTATTCGTCGAACGGTCCGGACGCTTGGATGATGCCATCCAGGATACCGAGCTGCATATATAGCACACGCCCGTTGGGCATTTTGATCACAATAACCATACATCACACAATATCGACATTTTCCGCAATTGGTAAACGGTCCATTTTAATACAGGTAATGTAACACGAAGCAAATACCGTCCGACGTGGCGGAGTGATACCACGTACTTATACGTTTGTGACTGTTACAGCGCTATCTATCACAAAGCGAAAAAAGTGGTGCAACTAAAACATTCATATTTCTTTACGTACTACATGAATATGTGATAAAAATGGAGGTACCTATTAAAAAAAGAGCGCGGTTGATATCCGTTTTACCTATGGCAGCGCCAACAATTGCGCCATCTTGTTTCCCATTTAAGCTAGACAAGTTTCGTTCTTTGTAGTTTTTTCGTTTGACGCTTATTTCGTGAGATATTTGGCCCGGTCATATTTGGCCAAACGTTGCTGCGTATTGTATTTGTAGCGCAGACTGTGTAGCTTTTGTTTATATACACTGACGAGAAACATTACAACACTGAAAAATAATTAATATCGAGTAATGAAGTTTCTGTAGTACATTTATCTAGGTCACATATATGAGTGATTGACGCTGGGTGATAATAGGTAATCCAGTGCAAATGTGAAATGTTGGTACACTGACAACTACTGAAACTGCCAGAATGCTGAATGCAAGCATGCAAACGTGCATGCATTGTGTTGTACATGTGCCGGGTGTCAGTCAGTGGGATGGAATTCCATGCCTTTAGCTCTTGGTTGTGCAACACAGCGACGATTAACGCTGGTTGTGGATGACGCTGAACTTGTGTCCCGCTCTTTCTTTCTTTGTCTGAGCCTCGTCCCGTAGTTACACACGGTCGGCCATGGTTAAGCGGATGTGGCATGTTAAGGTTAAGGGGTGGCCGGATGTTGTAGTATAACATATTTGTCCAATGAATCCCCGTTAATCTTCTTGGTGTAGCAATTTTAATTGCCAGTAGTGTATAAACAGACCTGAGTTACCCACACCAGTTTTAAATATTCTGCCTACTCCCAATGCTACTACTAATGCTACTATCAGCTATACCCCCACATAAGCTCTTTCTATTTCCTTCTCTCGCTCCTTCCCTCCCTTATCTCTCATATACGCACATACACGCACGCACGCACGCACACACACACACACACACACACACACACACACACACACACACACAACAACAACAACAACAACAACAAAGACGAGAGAAGAAAAGAGGGAGATGACAAATGCAGAGACATACGGGTGGGGAATGAGGACTGAAATGAGAATTTGGAAGTCTTTTGTGTCAGTAGTAATTTATTTTTATTTTTGTTACAGAAGTATACAGCGTATATTGCTGAAAAGATAAAAATCACGTACTAATCTCCGTCTTCCATGTTCCAGTCGCCATAGCTCTCTTAGACATTGCCGGTATGTTGAGCAGACAACTCTGGGCATCCAACAGGTCTTACACTGGAAGTAAAAACGAGCAGCATGAGACACTTTTATGTACATCTACAGGAACGAATAAGTGTCGAGCAAGATTTGAGGACTAGACGGGAGTATCTGTGCCAAGGGCGATGCCATGAGATCAAAGATACATCACATGCACACAGAAAAGTCCGCATATTTTCGTTAATTACAGACTTTGGTTCTAACATGCTAAGAAACTGAAACACCACAACCGTCCTCACGAAGTCATTTATTGTGTAGCTACCAGTTTCGGCGCTTCAATGAATCATCTTCAGGCCTCAGTTGATCCCAAAGGGGTCGGCATCAACTAAGGCCTCAAGATGGCGCATTGATGCACCCGTACTGGTAGCTACACAATAAATGACATCGTGAGGACGGCTGTAGGTGTTTTAGTTTCTTACAACAGCGTATGGCAGCGGTCCTCCAGACCAGTAGTGAGGATGGGCGTACAGAAACAGTTTTCCAATAGATCTCGTAGGTCTTAAAAAAAAAATACTGTCAGAATGCTTTTGGCAACACTCAGGATTTCCGGATACCTTCAGAGACGTGTCTTATAACGTAGTGTAACATAGCTAATACACCGTTCATGAGACCTTTATGTAAAGGACAGCCGGCTGGAGTGGCCGAGCGGCTCTAGGCGCTTCAGTCTGGAACCGCGTGACAGCTACGGCCGCAGGTTCGAATCCTGCCGTGGGCATGGATGTGTGTGACGTCCTTAGGTTACGTTTAAGTAGTTCTAAGTTCTAGAGACTTAGAGAAAGCTTTTGACGATGTTGACTGGAATACTCTCTTTCAAATTCTAAAGGAGGAAGGGGTAAAATGCAGGGAGCGAAAGGCTATTTACAATTTGTACAGAAACCAGATGGCAGTTATAAGAGTCAAGGGGCATGAAAGGGAAGCAGTGGTTGGGAAGGGAGTGAGACAGGGATGTAGCCTCTCCCCAATGTTATTCAATCTGTGTATTGAGCAAGCAGTAAAGGAGACAAAAGAAAAATTCGGAGTAGGTACTAAAATCCATGGAGAAGAAATAAAAACTTTGGGTGTCAGGAAGTCGTTTTTGAAAGTATTTGTACGGAGCGTAGCCATGTATGCAAGTGAAACATGGACGATAAATAGTTTGGACAAGAAGAGAATAGAAGGTTTCGAAATGTGGTGCTACAGAAGAATGCTGAGGATTAGATGGGTAGATCACATAACTAATGGTGAAGTATTGAATAGAATTGGGGAGAAGAGGAGTATGTGGCGCAACTTGACAAAAAGAAGGGACCGGTTAGTAGAACATGTTCTGAGGCATCAAGGGATCACAAATTTGGCATTGGAGGGCAGCGTGGAGGGTAAAAATCATAGAGGGAGACCAAGAGATGAATACACTAAGCAGATTCAGAAAGATGTGGGTTGCAGTAAGTACTGGAAGATGAAGAAGCTTGCACAGGATAGGGTAGCATGGAGAGCTGCATCAAACCAGTCTCAGGACTGAAGGCCACAACAACAACAACAACAAACGTTCTAGGTGACTGATGACCTCAGATGTTAAGTCCCACAGTGCTCAGAGCCATTTGAGCCACATGTGAAGGACAGGTTGTAGTGCAGCCACCCAGTAATACTACAGGAAGGCTGAAATTGATTTTCTGATAACTTGCGCACGGCAACCAGACACAAAATTAGTACACGTGGCGTTGAATAAGTTTTGGAGCCAAAGCAGTTTACTGTCTGGCCACTGGCTGCTCTAACGAAACCCGAATGAAAAAGAAGAGATCCGCGCCGAGTAGCTTCGGAAGCATTGCAGTTGATCCTGCTTATAGCCAAGAACCACGCAGTGATAGGAATGCAGATTGATCGTTTTTTTTTATGGGACTAAGTGGACTATAAGTGCTTACACTCATGCTCATAAATTAAGCATAATGATAATGCTGATACATGGTTAAACAACTCTCTGGTGGGCGGTTTGCGGGTTTAAATCACATCAGGGTATGACCACGCGTTGCATTTGACCTGCGGTCTTCGCACGGTGGCGCTGGCAGCAGTCCACATACACAGAGGTGTGTTGGTGCATGTCAGAGTACGGTAAAGCGAGTAAGTGTGCAGACGTTTTCAGACGTGATAATGGTGACTGTGTGTTTAAAGCGGCTTAAAGAACACATATTGATGACGTTATGAGGGGCAGAATGCTAGGGCTACTGTCGGCTGGTCAAACACAGCAGTCGTAGCATGGGCCCTCTGTGTGCCACAAAGTGTGATCTCAACATTACGGCAACGATTCCAGTAGACAGAAACGTGTCCAGGCGCTACAGTACAGGACGTTCACAGTGAACAGCACCATAAGAAGACCGATATCTCACCATCAGTGCCTGCAGACGACCACGGAGTACTGCAGGTAGTCTTGCTCAGGAAATTACCGCAGCCAATGGAACCGTTGTCTCCAGACACACGGTCTACAGACGGTTGAACAGACATGGTTTATTCGCCCAGACACCTACAAGGTGCATTCCACTGACCCCGGGTCACAGGAGAGCCCGTAAAGCCTGGTGTCAAGAACACAGTGCTGTACATGGTCATTGGAACAGTGATCCCAGGTACACGGACAAGTCATGTATAGGTTGAACAGCGATTCTCACCGGATTTTCATCTGGCGTGAACCAGGAATCAGATACCAACCCCATAGTGTCCTTGAAAGGGACCTATATGGAGGTCGTGATTTGATGGTGTGGGTAGCGATTATGATTGGTGCACGTACAACAAATGGTTCAAATGGTTTATTCGCCCAGACACCTGCAAGGTGCATCCCACTGAACCCTTGTCACAGGAGAGCCCGTAAAGCCTGGTGTCAAGAACACAGTGCTGTACATGGTCATTGGAACAGTGATCCCAGGTACACGGACGAGTCCATGTATAGGTTGAACAGCGATTCTCACCGGATATTCATCTAGTGTGAACCAGGAACCAGATACCAACCTCTTAGTGTCCTTGAAAGGACCCTATATGGATGTCGTGGTTTGATGGTGTGCAGAGGGATTATGATTGGTGCACGTACAAGGAGTGGTTCAAATGGTTTATTTGCCCAGACACCTGCAAGGTGCATCCCACTGAACCCTTGTCACAGGAGAGCCCGTAAAGCCTGGTGTCAAGAACACAGTGCTGTACATGGTCATTGGAACAGTGATCCCAGGTACACGGACGAGTCCATGTATAGGTTGAACAGCGATTCTCACCAGATATTCATCTAGCGTGAACCAGGAACCAGATACCAACCCCTTAGTGTCCTTGAAAGAGACCTATATGGAGGTCGTGTTTTGATGGTGTGCAGAGGGATTATGATTCCTGCACGTACAAGGAATGGTTCAAATGGTTTATTCGCCCAGACACCTGCAAGGTGCATCCCACTGAACTCTTGTCACAGGAGAGCCCGTAAAGCCTGGTGTCAAGAACAGTGCGGTACATGGTCATTGGAACAGTGATCCCAGGTACACGGACGAGTCCATGTATAGGTTGAACAGCGATTCTCACCGGATATTCATCTAGCGTGAACCATGAAGAAGATACCAACCCCTTAGTGTCCTTGAAAGGGACCTATATGGAGGTCGAGGTTTGATGGTGTGCGGAGGGATTATGATTGGTGCACGTAAAACAAATGGTTCAAATGGTTTATTCGCCCAGACACCTGCAAGGTGCATCCCACTGAACTCTTGTCACAGGAGAGCCCGTAAAGCCTGGTGTCAAGAACACAGTGCTATACATGGTCATTGGAACAGTGATCCCAGGTACACGGACGAGTCCATGTATAGGTTGAACAGCGATTCTCACCTGATATTCATCTAGCGTGAACCATGAAGAAGATACCAACCCCTTAGTGTCCTTGAAAGGGACCTATATGGAGGTCGAGGTTTGATGGTGTGCGGAGGGATTATGATTGGTGCACGTAAAACAAATGGTTCAAATGGTTTATTCGCCCAGACACCTGCAAGGTGCATCCCACTGAACCCTTGTCACAGGAGAGCCCGTAAAGCCTGGTGTCAAGAACACAGTGGGGTACATGGTCATTGGAACAGTGATCCCAGGTACACGGACGAGTCCATGTATAGGTTGAACAGCGATTCTCACCGGATATTCATCTAGTGTGAACCAGGAACCAGATACCAACCTCTTAGTGTCCTTGAAAGGGACCTATATGGATGTCGTGGTTTGATGGTGTGCAGAGGGATTATGATTGGTGCACGTACAAGGAGTGGTTCAAATGGTTTATTTGCCCAGACACCTGCAAGGTGCATCCCACTGAACCCTTGTCACAGGAGAGCCCGTAAAGCCTGGTGTCAAGAACACAGTGCTGTACATGGTCATTGGAACAGTGATCCCAGGTACACGGACGAGTCCAAGTATAGGTTGAACAGCGATTCTCACCAGATATTCATCTAGCGTGAACCAGGAACCAGATACCAACCCCTTAGTGTCCTTGAAAGAGACCTATATGGAGGTCGTGTTTTGATGGTGTGCAGAGGGATTATGATTCCTGCACGTACAAGGAATGGTTCAAATGGTTTATTCGCCCAGACACCTGCAAGGTGCATCCCACTGAACTCTTGTCACAGGAGAGCCCGTAAAGCCTGGTGTCAAGAACACAGTGCTGTACATGGTCATTGGAACAGTGATCCCAGGTACACGGACGAGTCCATGTATAGGTTGAACAGCGATTCTCACCGGATATTCATCTAGTGTGAACCAGGAACCAGATACCAACCCCTTAGTGTCCTTGAAAGGGACCTATATGGAGGGCGTGGTTTGATGGTGTGCAGAGGGATTATGATTGGTGCACGTACAAGGAATGGTTCAAATGGTTTATTCGCCCAGACACCTGCAAGGTGCATCCCACTGAACGCCTGTCACAGGAGAGCCCGTAAAGCCTGGTGTCAAGAACACAGTGCTGTACATGGTCATTGGAACAGTGATCCCAGGTACACGGACGAGTCCATGTATAGGTTGAACAGCGATTCTCACCGGATATTCTACTAGCGTGAACCAGGAACCAGATACCAACCCCTTAGTGTCCTTGAAAGAGACCTATATGGAGGTCGTGGTTTGATGGTGTGGGGAGGGATTATGATTGGTGCACGTACAAGGAATGGTTCAAATGGTTTATTCGCCCAGACACCTGCAAGGTGCATCCCACTGAACGCCTGTCACAGGAGAGCCCGTAAAGCCTGGTGTCAAGAACACAGTGCTGTACATGGTCATTGGAACAGTGATCCCAGGTACACGGACAAGTCCATGTATAGGTTGAACAGCGATTCTCACCGGATATTCATCTAGCGTGAACCAGTAACCAGATACCAACCCCTTAGTGTCCTTGAAAGGGACCTATATGGAGGTCGTGGTTTGATGGTGTGGGGAGGGATTATGATTGGTGCACGTAAAAGAAATGGTTCAAATGGTTTATTCGCCCACACACCTGCAAGGTGCATCCCACTGAACCCTAGTCACAGGAGAGCCCGTAAAGCCTGGTGTCAAGAACACAGTGCTGTACATGGTCATTGGAACAGTGATCCCAGGTACACGGACGAGTCCATGTATAGGTTGAACAGCGATTCTCACCAGATATTCATCTAGCGTGAACCAGGAACCAGATATCAACCCCTTAGTGTCCTTGAAAGGGACCTATATGGAGGTAGTGGTTTGATGGTGTGCAGAGGGATTATGATTGGTGCACGTACAAGGAGTGGTTCAAATGGTTTATTCGCCCAGACACCTGCAAGGTGCATCCAACTGAACCCTTGTCACAGGAGAGCCCGTAAAGCCTGGTGTCAAGAACACAGTGCTGTACATGGTCATTGGAACAGTGATCCCAGGTACACGGACGAGTCCATGTATAGTTTGAACAGCGATTCTCACCGGATATTCATCTAGTGTGAACCAGGAACCAGATACCAACCCCTTAGTGTCCTTGAAAGGGACCTATATGGAGGTCGTGGTTTGATGGTGTGCAGAGGGATTATGATTGGTGCACGTACAAGGAATGGTTCAAATGGTTTATTCGCCCAGACACCTGCAAGGTGCATCCCACTGAACGCCTGTCACAGGAGAGCCCGTAAAGCCTGGTGTCAAGAACACAGTGCTGTACATGGTCATTGGAACAGTGATCCCAGGTACACGGACAAGTCCATGTATAGGTTGAACAGCGATTCTCACCGGATATTCTACTAGCGTGAACCAGGAACCAGATACCAACCCCTTAGTGTCCTTGAAAGGGACCTATATGGAGGTCGTGGTTTGATGGTGTGGGGAGGGATTATGATTGGTGCACGTAAAAGAAATGGTTCAAATGGTGTATTGGCCCAGACACGTGCAAGGTGCATCCCACTGAACACTTGTCACAGGAGAGCCCGTAAAGCCTGGTGTCAAGAACACAGTGCTGTACATGGTCATTGGAACAGTGATCCCAGGTACACGGACGAGTCCATGTATAGGTTGAACAGAGATTCTCACCGGATATTCATCTAGTGTGAACCAGGAACCAGATATCAACCCCTTAGTGTCCTTGAAAGGGACCTATATGGAGGTCGTGGTTTGATGGTGTGCAGAGGGATTATGATTGGTGCACGTACAAGGAGTGGTTCAAATGGTTTATTCGCCCAGACATCTGCAAGGTGCATCCCACTGAACCCTTGTCACAGGAGAGCCCGTAAAGCCTGGTGTCAAGAACACAGTGCTATACATGGTCATTGGAACAGTGATCCCAGGTACACGGACGAGTCCATGTATAGGTTGAACAGCGATTCTCACCGGATATTCATCTAGCGTGAACCAGGAACCAGATACCAACCCCTTAGTGTCCTTGAAAGGGTCCTATATGGAGGTCGTGGTTTGATTGTGTGGGGAGGGATTATGATTGGTGCACGTAAAAGAAATGGTTCAAATGGTTTATTTGCCCAGACACCTGCAAGGTGCATCCCACTGAACCCTTGTCACAGGAGAGCCCATAAAGCCTGGTGTCAAGAACACAGTGCTGTACATGGTCATTGGAACAGTGATCCCAGGTACACGGAAGAGTCCATGTATAGGTTGAACAGCGATTCTCACCGGATATTCATCTAGCGTGAACCAGGAACCAGATACCAACCCCTTAGTGTCCTTGAAAGGGACCTATATGGAGGTCGTGGTTTGATGGTGTGCAGAGGGATTAGGATTGGTGCACGTACAAGGAATGGTTCAAATGGTTTATTCGCCCAGACACCTGCAAGGTGCATCCCACTGAACTCTTGTCACAGGAGAGCCCGTAAAGCCTGGTGTCAAGAACACAGTGCTATACATGGTCATTGGAACAGTGATCCCAGGTACACGGACGAGTCCATGTATAGGTTGAACAGCGATTCTCACTGGATATTCATCTAGTGTGAACCAGGAACCAGATACCAACCCCTTAGTGTCCTTGAAAGGGACCTATATGGAGGTCGTGGTTTGATGGTGTGGGGAGGGATTATGATTGGTGCACGTAAAAGAAATGGTTCAAATGGTTTATTTGCCCAGACACCTGCAAGGTGCATCCCACTGAACCCTTGTCACAGGAGAGCTCATAAAGCCTGGTGTCAAGAACACAGTGCTGTACATGGTCATTGGAACAGTGATCCCAGGTACACGGACGAGTCCATGTATAGGTTGAACAGCGATTCTCACCGGATATTCATCTAGCGTGAACCAGGAACCAGATACCAACCCCTTAGTGTCCTTGAAAGGACCTATATGGACGTCGTGGTTTGATGGTGTGCAGAGGGATTAGGATTGGTGCACGTACAAGGAATGGTTCAAATGGTTTATTCGCCCAGACACCTGCAAGGTGCATCCCACTGAACTCTTGTCACAGGAGAGCCCGTAAAGCCTGGTGTCAAGAACACAGTGCTATACATGGTCATTGGAACAGTGATCCCAGGTACACAGACGAGTCCATGTATAGGTTGAACAGCGATTCTCACCGGATATTCATCTAGCGTGAACCAGGAACCAGATACCAACCCCTTAGTGGACTTGAAAGGGACCTATATGGAGGTCGTGGTTTGATGGTGTGGGATTGGTGCCCGTACAAGAAATGATTCAAATGGCTCTGAGCACTATGGGACTCAGCGTCTGAGGTCGTCAGTCCACTAGAACTTAGAACTATTTAAACCTAACTAACCTAAGGACATCACACACATCAATACCCGAGGCAGGATTCGAACCTGCGACCGTAGCGGTCGCGCGGTTCCAGACTGAAGCGCCTAGATCCGCTCTTCCACAGCGGCCAGCTCATTTCAGTTAACAATATTAAGTTGTTGCTTTAAGGCGCTATGTTCCCGGAGGTCCTTAGCTACGACCACTGTATCTTCGCAATGTGTCATTCTAAGAAGAGAGAAAGGGGGACTCCATGAGCTGTGATTATACATAAAAGATAAACGTAGAGATACGAAACTCACTGGGAGGGCCACGTCTGGAGCAGTCTGAGCGGGTGCAGGCAACCACAGTTCCATTTTCACCGCAATAACATATGTTGCATCCGTACATGAACGTTGAATTCGGCGCACAGCGAATTGATGTCGAGTCTCCAGCTGCACAAAAATGAGGGACAACTTAAGCATCACAGTTACTTTGTCTATCACTTTAACTTAACACCTAAAGAAAATTACATTATTTAATTTTGCTATGTATGCACAATTGTCACATTTATTTACATTAAAGGTCAACTGCTAGAGCCTGCATCATTCATCAGTTCACTGGAGGTCATTCTGTTAATCGTTACTATCTTCAGGTGTTGCTACTTTGTTACAGACAACTGTGTCATCTGAGAACAGCCATAGACAGCATCCGACGCTTCCTGCTATATCGCTTATACACATTGTAAACAGCAACTGTCCTATCACACTTCCTTGAGGTATTGGGAAATTACCTTAACGTCTGTCTATTTTGTTCCTTTAAGAGCGAAGTGTTCTCACAGAAATGAAACTGTATATTAGTGTATTTCAAGCAAAGATAATTTTGGAAGTCATGTGCGACATTGTAATGTTGAAACCTCATCAATATCAACACAGCTTCCTAATATCTTGCAACTGCAGTCTATAACATTTTCAGTATGCTTCTACATCTACATCCATACTCCGCAAGCCACCTGACAGTGCGTGGCGGAGGGTACCTTGAGTACCTCTATCTGTTGTCCCCTCTATTCCAGTCATATTGTTCGTGGAAAGAAGGATTGACGGTATGCCTCTGTGTGGGCTCTAATCTATCTGATTTTATCCTCGTGGTTTCTTCGCGAGATATACTTAAGAGGGAGCATTACACTGCTTGACTCCTCGGTGAAGGTATGTTCTCGAAACTTCAACAAAAGCCCGTACAGAGCTACTGAGCGTCTCTCCTGCAGAGTCTTCCACTGGAGTTTATCTACCATCTCCGTAACGCTTTCGCGATTACTAAATGATCCTGTAACGAAGCGCGCTGCTCTCCGTTGGATCTTCTCTATCTCTTCTATCAACCCTATCTGGTACTGATCCCACACTGCTGAGCAGTATTCAAGCAGTGGGCGAACAAGTGTACTGTAACCTACTTGCTTTGTTTTTGGATGGCATTTCCATAGGAGTCTTCCAAAGAATCTCAGTCTGGCATCTGCTTCACCGATGATCAACTTTATAAGACCGTTCCATTTTAAATCAATCCTAAAGCGCACTCCTAGATATTTTATGAAATTAGCTGCTTCCAGTTGCTGATCTGCTATATTGTAGCTAAATGGTAAGGGATCTTTCTTTCTGTGTATTCGCACCACATTACACTTGTCTACATTGAGATTCAATTGCCATTCACTGCACTATGCATCAATTCGTTCCAGATCCTCCTGCATTTCAGTACAATTATCCATTGTTCAATCTCCCGATATGCCACAGCATCATCCGCAAAAAGCCTCAGTGAACTTCCGATGTTATCCACAACTTCATTTATGTATATTGTGAATAGCAACGGTCCTACGACACTCCCCTGCGACACACCTGAAGTCACTCTTACTTCGGAAGACTTCTCTCCATTGAGAATGACATGCTGCGTTCTGTTATCTAGGAACTCTTCAATCCAATCACACGACTGGTCTGATAGTCCATATGCTCTTACTTCGTTCATTAAACGACTGTAGTGAACTGTATCAAACGCCTTGCGGAAGTCAAGAAACACGGCATCTTCCTGGGAACCCGTGTCTATGGCCCTCTGAGTCTCGTGGATTAATAGCGCGAGCTGGGTTTCACACGATCGCCTTTTTCGAAACCCATGCTGATTCCTACAGAGTAGATTTCTAGTCTCCAGAAAAGTAATTATACTCGAACATAATAAGTGTTCCAAAATTCTACAACTGATAGACGCTACAGACATAGGTCTATAGTCCTGCACATCTGTTCGACGTCCCTTCTTGAAAACGAGGATGACCTGTGCCCTTTTCCAATCCTTTGGAACGCTACCCTCTTCTAGAGACCTACGGTACACCGCTGCACGAAGGGGGCAAGTTCCATCGCGTACTCTGTATAAAATCGAACTGGTACTCTATCAGGTCCAGCAGTCTTTCCTCTTTTGAGCGATTTTAATTGTTTCTTTATAACCCTGCCGTCTAATTCGATATCTATCATTTTCATCTGTGCGACAATCTAGAGAAGGAACTACAGTGCAGTCTTCCTCTGTGAAACAGCTTTGGAAAAAGACATTTAGTATTTCGGCCTTTAGTCTGTCATCCTCTGTTTCAGTACCATTTTGGTCACAGAGTGTCTGGACATAAGTCCCAAATTTCTTAGGATTTTCTGACAAGTCAGTACCTAGAACATTACTTTCGAATTTATTGAACGCCTCTGGCATAGCCCTTCTCACACTACATTTCGCTTCAGGTAATTTTTCTTTGTCTGCAAGGCTTTGGCTATGTTTATGTTTGCCGTGAAGTTCCCTTTGCTTCCGCAGCAGTTTTATAACTCAGTTGTTGGACCACGGTGGCTCTTTTCCATCTCTTACGATCTTGTTTGGCACATACTCATCTAACGCGTATTGTACGATGGTTTTGAACTTTGTGCACTGATCCTCAACACTATCTGTACTTGAGACAAAACTATTGTGTTGAGCCAACAACTACTCTGAAATCTGCTTTTTGTCACTTTTGCTAAACAGAAAAATCTTCATACCTTTTTTAATATTTCTAATTACGGCTGAAATCATCGATGCAGTAACCGCTTTATGATCGCTGTTTCCCTGTTCTGCGATAACTGTTTCAAATAGTTCGGGTCTGTTAGTCACCAGAAGGCGTAATATGTTATAACCATGAGTCTAAGAGTCAGTTCATCTGTGTGAAAATGTGCAAAACTGCAACTGCGTACTGTCGATTAACTGTTACCTCCATGATATCGGTTTAATTCGTTCGGCTCAGTGAATAATGTCGACAAATTTTCTTTAAACTAAAAGTATATAGAGTCTTAACTTTAGAACGAACATACATAAATTCCTATACAATACGCTTGTAAATCATCACTATATTCAGGAATAAAAGTTTCTTGAGCAAATCTACCAATTTTTTTTCAACTCAAAAAAGGGCAATGTTTTTAAATACCAATATGTTACTTCTCAGATGTCGTCTTGTACTAATATGGCACGTACGATTTATCTCAGGCTCTATGCATCAAAGGTTCAGAAAAATTTTCTGTTTCCTATGCACTCGTTAACTATATTTCGTCTTGGGGGGTTGGCGCGAATCAGATACACAGTTAACACGCCCTATTTGCGTCAGTGCACAGCTAGAAGATCCTTCTAGCCGTGGTACGCACTACACGGGGGGGATTCCATCCGACCTCTGTGTTAACGTCTTTCCAGTCCACCATGTGGGCAGATAGTTGAAAAGGCTATTCGAGGAAAACATCTGAGGCGCCGCGTACGGCCTTATGCCACTGAACGTCGGCTGTGGCTGATCTTACATGTATGCAATTGGCTAGTTAGTTACGTGTTCCGTACATCATTTTAAATGAAGTGGAACGGGTCAGTTTGTATTACAAGTATAAACGATTAGTCTTATTGTTAATGTAAAATGGCGGCCACTGAGTGACGCGCGTTTCTTCGGCTCGCGAGTTTTTCCGCTCATTGAAGGTGTTACAGAGAAGTGCGACAGTCCACAACGTGTGCATCTGACTAAACAAGTGTTACTTGCCGTGGTGTATTGTTCTCCGTCGATTACCACAAGTGATAAGTGATAAGTGAGTGAAAAATGGGAAGAGCACGAGTAAGCGGCAGCAGGCGAGGCTACAGGGGCGCAGGCAGCGCGGGCGCCCGGTCTCCGGCGGCAGGTGAGGCCCCGCTTCCCGACATCGGGGAGCTCGTCCGGTCCCAGGTGAGTGCGGCGCTGCACAGCAAAGACACGCTAGACGTAATCGTCCAATCCATCACGGACTCTGTGACGGCCGCGGTCATGGACAAACTGCAAGAGTCTGTCGGGCGCAACAGCACCGAAATCCAGTCTCTTAGAAAGTCCTTGGCCGCACAAGAGAAAAAAGCCGCCGAGCTAGAAGCTAAACTGTCTGCTGCCACCGATGAAATTGAGCAGTATCAGCGAAGGAACAGCTTGCGCTTGTTCGGGGTAGCTGAAAACGATCGCGAAAACACCGACGACCTGGCCATTAGCCTCGTGCGTGAGAAACTTGGCGTGCAGATCGACGTGGCCGATATTGACAGAAGCCATCGTGTTGGGCGCAGGATACCAGGCGCCACGAAACCCAGGCCTATAATAATTAAATTTGTGTCGTACCGGAAAAGAGCTGAAGTGTTTGCTCAGAAAAGAAAACTCGCCAAGAGTGGGGTTACCCTGAGGGAAGATCTGACGCGCGAAAGACTAAAAGTTTTGAACGCTGCGATCACACAGTTCGGCCTTCAAAATGTATGGACCCAGGACGGCAGGATCGTAGTCAAGACGGAAGGAGGGAGGAAAACGGTGACGAACATGTTCGAACTGAAAGACTGAGCGAAATCTCGCGAGACACAAAGTCTCATATTGTAATCTGTCTAATATAAGTTAATTTTTATTCTTTCTTTTCATGTTTTAGCTTAAATATAGCTCCGTTATTTCTATAAGTACCATAAGTACTCTATTTAAAATCAGTCAGTTATTTCACATAAATATTGTTTCTTTATTTGTCTATCATAAGTGCTCATGCATACTCATATTGTCAGTTAAATGGGAATTAACATTCTCCATTAACAGGAATCTCCTTACAACCGCCTTTCTATATCTGTTATTTTCATCTTCGCCACTACTACTACTACTACTATTATCTTTTTCGTAACCACTACTGCCACTTTCCATCTTTCTTTTCGCTCCCTTCTCCGATACTTCCAGCGTGTTTTTCACCTTTAGTTCACAGACGCTTGAGTCAGTCACGACCTTGGACACCTGTAAACATGTCTTCCCCCGCGAAATCCAGCTTTTGTCCCTCTTCCGGCCAGCAGGTAAACGGAGCGCGCTCGGTCCTACAGGCGGCCACAATGGGACGGACCGGTTCAGGCGGCGGGCTCTTTGTGGCCCACGCGAACGCGCAGTCGCTAACGGCTCACTTCGACGAGTTCTGTGACCTGTTCTGCCAATCGCTGTTCCACATTATCCTCGTCTCTGAAACTTGGTTGAAACCAAACATTTCTTCCGACGCTATCCGAATCGCTGGTTACTCTCTCCTAAGGGCAGATCGTGAAACACGACGCGGGGGTGGTGTGGGTGCCTATGTTCGCTCTGATCTGACACCTACTGTACTATGCACATCGGATGCAAAGGGCGAAGGAGAAGCAGAGTTCTTGTTTTTCGAAATAAATACATCAAATCAGAAACTGCTAATTGGAGTAATCTATAAACCTCCAAACGTCGGTGCCATGTCCTCCTTTCAGTCTGCCCTGTCCTCACTCGTGACACAGTATGAACACATAATCATTATGGGCGACACAAACATCGACTTACAGTTAAAATCTCCCTCTGCCGAAAAACTAAGGCGACTGTTCCACTCCAATGATATGAGTTTAACACCGCTGGACCCAACTCACCACACGTCACACAGCCACACACTCATAGATATAATAGCAACAAAGCGACCAGATAAAATAATCCGCGCCAATCAGACATCCGCTCCGGGACTCTCTGCTCATGACGTGATATTCTTAAATTACTCAGTGCATACTACCAAAGAAAAATCTCACCTGGTAACCTACAGAAACTTAAAAAATGTTAACCATGACGCTCTTCAAAAGGATTGCTCAGACATCCCTTGGCATGATATAAGCAATGAACCGACTTTAGACGGAAAAATTCGGCAGTTATGTAGCAAAATTATTGCACTGTATGATAAACATGCTCCTCAACGCACTGTCAAGGTAAAGAGAGCTCCTGCTCCATGGCTCACCACTGCATTACGCCAGTTAATGAATAAACGTGATACTGCACACAGGGCCTTCAAGCGTAACCCAACTCCCGAGGCGTACGAAGCTTATAGGAAACTCCGAAACAGAACGAAGCAAAGCGTGAGAAATGCCAAAATCAGACATGCCCGCTCTGTCGTATGCGGCATATCAAAACCTGCTGCACTGTGGAAAAAGCTGCGCAGTTTCGGTATAGGGAAGCGAAGATATGACGCTGTTTATCAAGCGTCTGCAGAAGAATTAAACGATTTCTTCTCAACAGCTGTAATCTGCCACGCAGCGACAAATTACCAGCCCCAAGATATCAATCTCTTGAGAGACAAGTTTTTCCTAAAACATGTCACTACCGGCACAGTACACAAGGCAATTATGAGAATCTCTTCCGAGGCAGTAGGAAATGATGGAGTGAGCATTGGCATGATTAAAAACGTCGTAGCCACTATTATTCCTGTTATCACAGACATCTTCAACCTGTCTCTTGTCAGTAGTATATATCCTACTGAGTGGAAGCAAAGTTTAATCCAGCCTATACCCAAGACTGACAACCCTAAGTCGCCAGGTGACTACAGGCCGATCAGCATACTACCTGCAATATCTAAAGCCCTAGAATACATCGTCCATGAACAGCTGACGGATTACCTCAAAACTCATAACATCCATGACGAATATCAGTCAGGCTTTCGAAAGCACCATAGTACAGCAACTGCATTAATCAAAGTAACTGATGACATTAAACATGCTATGGACAGACGTGAAGCTACTATCCTAACACTGCTTGACTTTAGCAAGGCTTTTGACACAGTTGACTTCGATATATTACTAATTAAAATGAAACAGCTGAATTTCTCAATCAGCGCAATACACTGGTTCGACAGCTACCTCAAAAACAGAAGTCAACAAGTCGTTTGTGGGTCGGAAAAGTCATCATGGAAAAGCGTGCACTCTGGAGTTCCCCAAGGCTCCGTCCTTGGTCCACTACTCTTCTCACTGTATATTAATGATATTTCTTCAGTGATTCACTCCTGCAGCTACCATCTATATGCTGACGACATCCAACTGTACATAAGTGCAAGCCCCAAAAACATTGCTGGCGCAGTAGCGAGTATGAACGCAGATCTTTGCTCTGTTTCTCGATGGGCACAGAACCTAGGTCTGAAACTAAACCCCAAGAAATCCCAGGTCACACTTATATCTCATCCAAAGTTAATCAGCCGGTACTTTCGCGAAACGGTCCCTAAAATACTCCTCAATGGTACCCAACTACCATACCAAAAAACAGTAAAAGACCTTGGAATAATCTTGGATGAACACCTAAACTGGGAAGAACAAACAGTCACAGCTTGCCGGAAATCGCTCTCCTCCCTACATGCAATTCAAAAATTTAGAAAAATATTTCCAACCCATGTTAAACAAAAATTAGTCCAAACACTAGTCTTGCCTAATCTTTACTACTGCGATGTAGTTCAACACGGCACGAATAGTGAAAATTCTAGATGCCTCGAGCTAGTGATGAATGCTTGCGTCAGATACGTGTGCAATATTCGGTTGTATGACCATATCAGTCCTTCATATTCCCAGCTAGGTTGGATACGCCCACATAAGGCACGCGATCTCCACACGATGTGCTTACTTCATCGATTTCTTAGCCACTGGTGCCCTCAATACTTATCTTCTCACATTAAACATCTATCATCATTCCACAATCGCAATACCAGATCGGATACGTCTATCATCTTGGCTGTACCTTTACATAACACAAAATCTTTCTCCGTGTCATTCTCCATCTCAGCCATACGACTATGGAACGCACTCCCCTGTGATCTGCGTCTTATCCAGAACTACTCAACATTCAAGAGGGAACTCAAAACTTACATATTAGGGACGGTATAGCCACCATTGTTGTGCCCCTAACATCTCTTTCTTTCTTCTCTCCATCACAGCTTCGAATTTTACCATTCTTTTTCTCTTCTTCAAACCTATCTACCTCTTATATATCTCTTTCACCCCATTCTATCGTCTTATGTCTCTGCTCGATGAGAATAACTCACAAGCTGCAAGAATATAACGAGAAAATTCCCAACTAACTGACATTCACAAAAGAAATGTATGTTTACTTTCATATACTTAGTCACTATTATTATTATTATTATTATTACTATTATCATTATTATTATCATTATTATCGTTGATTGTTATAATTATTTTTATTGTTATAACTATCATTGTACTACTGTTATAATCTCAAATTTTTTTCGTTTGACATCAATACTGCATAATACGTTAAATGTTCTTAATGTTATTTAGTAACTGTAACTCGTTCAATCTGAGTATGCCTGGTTAGGTGTAAGAGAGGGCCTGAAGGCCCTAATCTTGCCAGGTAAAATAAATGCATAAATAAATAAAATAAATAAATAAATAATGGAATACAGTACTATTCTAATCCCACTCACGCCACTGAATTTTAAAAAAAAAGAAGATTTTATTTTACTTGTTTACTGGCTAACAGTTTTTAGGTAGAAATATGTAAGCACGGGGAGCTTACCTGTTTTCCCGACAGCTTCGCAGTTTTTGCGTGTGCAGGTGGCAGCACTGCCAAAAGCATTGCAGAGACATGCGTTGCAGTCCCTCTTGAACGTCGAATTCGGTCGACACAGCCCTGCCAACTCTGCTGTACGTTTCACTCGTTGTGCAGTTTCGCCAGCTAAATTAAAATGACCGAAAAATTCTCTATTAGCAACAGAAAGGAAAGAACACTTTGCGGTTTCAGCACACCTCCTCACTCACACACATCCATGTACACTCACACACAAACGCGCGCGCGCGCGCGCGCACACACACACACACACACACACACACACACACACACACACACACACACAAAGCATTTCTGTTTGGAGTTCATATGAATATATTACCACATATAAGTGAAAATGTCGATATACCATCACAACACCAAAAAGTAATTAATGTACAGTAACGAAATTTCGGGAATACATTTGTCTAGGTAACATATGCAGGTAATAAATACTGGAAGATCGCAAAATAATGTAAGTACCAGATAAAAAATTGCAAATCTGAAATGCTGGTACATCAATAACGGGTGTAAGCGCCAGAATGTTGAATGCAAGCATACAGACGTGCATGCATTGTGTTCTACAGATGCAGGGCATCAGACGGAGGGATGGAGTTCTATGCCCACTTAACTTTGTCTGTAAATACCGCGACGGCTATTGTTTTCTGAATATGACGCTGTTGTTACCGTCCGATCATGTCCTATTTGTGTACGGCGCGCGACGTATATGGTGATCGAGTAGGCTAAAGGCAACACGTCGATGACTTGCAGAGCACGCAGGGTTACAACAGCGATGAGTTGGCGAGCTCTATACTGTTGTAAAGCACCCCTTGGCAAGCTGTTCATGAATGGCAGCGCAGCAGGTCGAATCACCAGACTAACGTTTAAATTTAGAGTCAGGGTGCGTGGGATAACACCCAGAGTGCTCCTGCCTTCATACGAATCACACTCCACACTATGACCTTAGGTGTAAGGCCAGTGCGTCTAGCACGTTGACAGGTTGGCTGCCTGCACTGTACTGGTCCACTTCTAACCAACTCACAGCCATCACTGGCACCAAGTGAGAAGTGGATTTCGTCAGAAAACACAACAGACCTCTACCTCGATCTTCAAAAAGCTCTCGCTTGACAGCACCGTGGTCGCGTTGGTTTGGGATCAGTGGAATCCACGCTGAAGGGCGTCTGACTCGGAGCTGTCATTGAAGTACCCGGTTTGTAAGACTTGTTGAGACAATGCAACCGTGGTTCAGGGGAATGCAGGCACGGTAGCTCAGCGTGTTCGGTCAGAGCGCTGGCAGGTCTCTGTAATAAGAGAACTGCGTGAAGGGATCAACAACGAATGTCATCTGGCACCGCTACGACCAAATACATCGAACAATTACAGCTATATAGTAATCCGCAAGAAACCTAATGGTGTGTGGCGGAGGGTACTATCTACACCACTGTCTGATTCCGTCAACCCTTTTCCATTCGCAAATAGTTCGTGCGAAGAATGAATGTCGGTAAGCTTCTGTATTGGGTCTAATTTCTCGAATTTTTCCTCGTGGTCAATAAGCGCGATGAATGTGGGGGAAGTAACATGTTATCTGGCTCCTCCTGAACATTGCTGTCCATGAATTTCAATAGTAAATCTCTCCCTGATGTATAACGTCTCTCTTGTAACGTCTGCCATTGGAGTTTGTTTAGCACCTCCGTAACGCTCTCTCACCAGCTAAACGACCCGTGACGACACGCGCCGCTCTTCGTTGGATAGTCTCTGCCCCCCCCCCCCCTGTCATTCCTACCTAATAGGGAAATCAGATGATGAACAATACTCAAGTATCAGGAAATTATAAGCTACTTCTTTCGCAGATGGATTACATTTCCTTAAGATTCCACTGATGAGTCTGAGTCTTGTGTCTGCTTTTCCCACAATCTGTTTTATATGGGTATTCCAACTTACGGTCGCGCTGGATAGTTACACGTAGATATTTTACGGCAGAAGCGGTCTCCAGCTGTTTGTCATCAATAGTGTAGCTGTACAGTAGTGGATTTCTTTTCCTATGTATGCCGAATATGGTACATTTATTTACGTTCAGCGTCAACTGCCAGAGTCTGCACCATTCATCAATTCTCTGCAGATCGCTCTGCAAATTCTTACTATCTTCTGGCGCTGTTATCTTGGTATAAACAACTGCATCACCTGCGAATACCCTTAAAGAAACTGCGACGCTCTCTACTAGATTGTGAACAGGAACGGTCCTATCACACTTCCCTGTGGTACTCCGAATATTACATTTACATCTGTTGATTTAGTTCCGTTAAGAGCGACGTGTTGAGTTCTATCTGCAAGAAAGTCTTGAATCCAATTTCAGGTCTGCTCCGATACTCCTTAAGCTAGTATATTTTTCATTAAACGGCAATGTGGGACGGTGTCAAATGCTTACTGAAATCAAGGAACACGGTATCAACCTGACCGCCGTTGTCCACTGCTCTGGGGATCTCATGGGGAAACAGAGGGAGCTGAGATTCGCAGGATCTGTATTTGATTTTCATAGAGCAGATGTTCATTTTCCACGAACGTCATAAATCTTGAGCTTAAAAATTGCTCCCTAATTCTGCAACAGATTGGCGTCGACGATATAGGTCTATAATTGTGTGGATCTGTCTTACGGCCACTCTTAAGAACGGGAATGACCTGCGCTTTTACCCAGTCATGAGTACCTTTCGTTGCTAAGGCGATCTACGATAAACTACTGCTAGAAGGGAAGCAACATCTTTCGCACAATCGTTGTAAAATCTTGTAGGTACCTCATCTGGTCCTGAATCCGCTCTACTACAAAGCGACTGTAGCTGCTTTTCAGAGTACGATATCGGTTATCTCAGTATCTTCCATTTCGACGTTCGCACGACGATTGAATGAAGGGACAGTGTTACGATCCTCCACGGTGAACCAACTTCGAAAGACTGAATTCAGTACTACGGCCTTCTCTCTGTTATTTTCCGTTTTGGTGCCTGCGTGGTCGCTGAGAGAATGAACGATTTGGAACCAATTACTGATTTTACATATGACCAAACTCTCTTAGGGTTTTTATTCACGTTGGTTGACAACTTCTTACTTTCGAAATCATTGAACGCTTCTCTCATTGCTTTCATGCTCATTTTCGCTTCGTTCAGCTAGTTTTTCTCTTGAACAGCAACCTTCCTATCACATATCCTTGGGGTATCGGGAAATTACCTTTACGTCTGTCGATTTTCTTCCTTTAAGAACGAAGTGTTCTCACAGAAATGAAACTGTATATTATTGTATTTCAAACAATATTATGGAATACATATGTCGATATTATAATGTTGAAACTTCGTCAATATCGGTACAGCATCCTAATATCTTGCAACTGGATTTTATAACGTCATTTTCTGAATGCTTCTCTAGGCGCTGGATGTTAATAACAATATATTCTAAGAGTCACTTCGTTTACGTGGAAATGTGCAAACTGCAACTGCGTACTGCCTATTAACTGTTACCTCCCTGATATCGGTTTAAATCGTTCGACTCAGTGAAACATGTCACCAAATTTTCTTTATACTAAAAGTAAATACAGTCTTAATTTTTCTACGGACCTACATAAATTCCTACAAAATACGCTCGTAAATTGGAATAAAACTTTCTTGAGCCAAGAATGCAAAATTGTTTCAAAACAAAAAAGCGTAACGTTTTTAAAAACTAATATGTTACTTCTCAGATGTCGTCCTGCACTGATATGCCAGTGCAGATTTATCTCAGGTTTTATGCATCAAAGGTTCAGAAAAATTTTCTGTTTCCTATGCACACGTTGACTATATTCGTCAAGGGAATTTAGTTTTGTCTTGGGGGGCGAGCGCGAATCGAATACACATTTAACACGCCCTATTTGCGTCAGTGCACATGTAGTGGATCGTTCTAGGCCGTCACACAGTACTTTAGGGGTTGCTCGCTCTGTCCTACTCACTACACGGGTAGGATTCCAGCTGATCTCCTCGTTAACGTCCTTCCAATCTACCATGTGGGCAGAAAGATAAAAAGGCTAGGAGAGGAAAACATCTGAGGCGCCGTGTGAAGTCTTATGCTACTGAACATCTGCTGTGGCTGAGCTTGCATCTATATAGCTAGTTAGTTAAATGCTCCGTACATCATTTGAAGTCCACTGGAACGAGTCAGTTTATATCACAAGTATAAATGATTAGTCTTAATGTTAATGGAGCACAGTATTACTATAATCCCACTGATGCAACAGAAATTGAAAAAAGAAGATTTTATTTCATTTGCTTATTGGCTACCAATTTTGGGTAGAAATATATAAGCACAGGGAGCTTACTTGTTGTCCTGATAGCTTCGCAGTCTTTAGGTGTGCAGGTGGAAGCACTGCCTTCCGCATTGCAGAGACATGTGTTGCAGCCCCTCCTGAACGTCGAATTCGGTCGACACAGCCCTGCCAACTGTATTGCACGTTTCACGCGTTGTCCAGTTTCGCCAGCTATATGAATATGACCGAAGAATTCAGTATCAGTAACAATATGGAAAGAACACTTTGCGGGATCAGCACACCTCCTCATACACAGAGACACACACACACACACACACACACACACACACACACACACACATACTCACACACACACACACACGCACACACACACACACACATACACACACAGACCAAGAATTTCAGTTTGGAGTTCATATGAAACATTCTGCAGTTGACGACTTGATAAAGTACAGGCATCTACATATAGTATTGTGGATAGCTGTATATACAGTATGTGAGGTATGCTGATACGTTTATTGAGGGTGGAGGCACGATAACAGCATCACCAGCGGACCTGCAAGAACGCATGCAATGCAACATCAAGAAGTATTTTCAATAATATAACATACACTTATCAACAATATGCCAAAGACAGAACTGATGATAAGACATTCATACAATAACATTATATAAATTATCGCATATAAGTGAAAATGTGGATGTACAATCACAAGACCAAAAACTAATTAATGTACACTAATGAAATTTCGGGGATACATTTGTCTAGATAACATATGTAGGTAATTAATACTGCAAGATTAATTGATAATGTAAGTTCGACATAAAAACGCAAACATTAAATGCTGGTACATTAAAAGCGGGTGTTGGTACCAGAATGTTGAATGCATGCATACAGAAGTGCATGCATTTGTACAGATGCCGGGCATCAGACTGAGGGATGGAGTTCTATGCCCACTGCACTTGGTCGGTCAAAACAGCGACGCATATTGCTTTTTGAAGATGACGCTGGTGTTACCGACCGATGATGTCAAAAATGTGATCAGCGGCCGACAGATATGGAGATCGAGTGGGCTAAAGACAACATGTCGACGCCTTGCAGAGCACGCAGGGTTACAACAGAGATCAGTTGGCGAGCGCTATCCTGCTGGAAAACACCTCTTGGCAAGGTTTTCATGAATTGCAGCACAGCAGGTCGGATCACCTGACTGACGTTTAAATTTTCAGTCAGACTGCGTGGGATAACAACCAGAGTGCTTCTGCCTTCATACGAATCACACTCTACACTATGACCCCATGTGTAAGGCCAGTGCGTCTAGCATGCGGACAGGGTGCCTGCAGGCACTGTACTGGTCCACTTCTAACCACCTCACAGCCATCACTGGCACCAAGTGAGAAGCGGATTTCGTCAGAAAACACAACAGACCTCTACCTCAAAAAGCTCGCGCTTGACAGCACCGTGGTCGCGTTGGTTTGGGATCAGTGGAATCCACGTTTAAGGGCGTCTGACTCGGAGCTGTCATTGAAGTACTCGATTTGTAAGACTTGTTGAGACGATGCAACCGTGGTTTAGGGGAATAAAGGCACGGAAGCTCAGCGTGTTCGGTCAGAGCGCTGGCAGGTCTCTGTAATAAAAGAACTGGGTGAAGGGATCAACAACGAATGTCATCTGGCGTCCGCAGCGACCAAATACAACTAACAATTACACATACATCATAATCCGCAACAAACGGTGTATTTCTATCGCTGCTCGTTTAGTTTGTATTGCCGTTTCAAATATACCGGTCATTTTTGAAACACCCTGTACTTCTCTAGGGCATATCGAAATATGCCTTCGAATTTTTTCCGTTCGTTCTCCACATATTCGACCTCAGCACCGAATACTTGCAACTGACTGCTGAGATATTCTGAAATTTGAATCCTGTGCCCCTTGCTCAGCAAATATATCTTCCTGCGTTTCTTAACAGTCCGTGTAGGATGCTTCGTCATAGATGCTCTCACAGCCTTATGATCGCTGATACCTTCCTCTACGTCAACTGATTCGGTAAGTTCGGGTCTGTTTGTTGCCAGGAGGTCTAATACGTTACACTTACACGTTGGTTCTCTATGTGCTCAAGGTAATTTTCGGACAAGATATCCAGAACAATGCCACACGATTCCCCTCCTCTGGCAGCAGATTTGGTGGTATAACGTTCTCAATCTATATCTGGCAAGTTGAAGTCATCCCCTAATACAACGGCATGACAAGGAAAATTTCTAATGATATTCTGCAAGTTCTGTCTGAAGCGCTCTACAACTACAGATCCTGACCCAGGTGGTCTATAAAAGCATCCGATCACGATTTTTGATCGTTCTTTGATACTCAATTTCATCAAGATTGATTCACATTTGGAACCCGTGATTACCTCGTTAGATTATATCGACATTTTTAATGCAATAAAAACTCCGCCACCTCTGGCAACTAACCTATCCTTACGATAAACTTTCCAGTCTGAACTTAGGAATTCGTTGTCATAGACGTCTGGCTTCAACCATCTTTCTGTTTCATTACTGTCTGTGCATTATGACCTTCAATAAGTGATATTAATTCTGGGACCTTTCCTTGGATGCTCCTGCAGTTTGCTGAAACCATATTATTCTTCTCTATCTCTGATCTGTCAGGACCAAGAGTGTCTGAGGTCACTGTTTCTGATTTAACTGGCAAATGATGTTTGCTCCCAAGGGAGGTTTTGTCTAACCTTAAAAAGTACCACTACGAAAAAAGTGCAAAAAGAAAAATAGAAAAAGGTGTGTTCAAGAGAACTTGGTGGTCTCTGTATTAAAATACTGAATGAAGGGAAAGGAAAACTTCAACGGATGTCATGTGACGTCCGATACGACTAAATGCAACCAACAGGAACCAACAAAATGAAAAAATAAATAAATATATAATTAAAAAATACAAACAGGGATAGCATCTTTGATTATATTCATTGCCTGCATAGTGATTAATAATCAGCACTGGCGGCCGAATACTACCGGCATAAGAAGTCACCCTCATGTGACAGCAGCGTTGTCAAAGAGGGCGGAGGAACACACACAAGTTCGAGGCACTCTGTTGCCCTAACGGTAGGAAACTGCTACTAAAGGAGGAAGAACCAGTAATGGTCAGCAGCATCAGGATACAGAAGGTAATGGAAATCACTGCATTAAAGACACATAAAGTGTATCCACAGAACACGTATTTGTAACTGAAAGAGTCATGAGGTTCACTCCACTGATAAAATATTCGGGAATAGTCCATTTCGAATCTTTGTCAGGAGCCTGCTAAAGGGGTAGTGACCATGAAAAAATATGGAAGAATCAAGGAAAGAATAACGTGTCGGAAGCTTGAACATGGTAGCGAAACAAGAAAATTTGAAAAGAGAAATGCAAAGGCTCAATGTAAATATAGGAGGGATCATTGAAGTGAAAGGGAAAGAAGACAAGAAGTACTCGTTAGATAAGTATAGGGTAATATCAACAAGAGCAGAAAATGGTATAACAGCAGTCGGATTTGTTATGAATAAGAAGGTAGCACAGTGTGTGTTGGACCAGTTCGGTGATAGGGTTGTTCTTATCAGAATCGACAGCAAACCAACACTGTCCCCTTTAGTCCGGATATACATGGAGACAACGCAAGCTGATGAAGAGGCTGAGAAAAAAATACGTGGGTTTTGAGAAGGGTAATACAGTACGTAAAGGATGATGAAAATATAATAATCACGGGTGACTGGAATTCAGTTGTGGGGGAAGGAGTAGAAGAAAAGGTAACAGGAGAACATGGGCTTAGACCAAGGAAAGAGAGAGGAGAATGAGTAATTGAGTTCAGCAATAAATTTCAGCTAGTAATAGCGAATATTCTGTTCAAGCCTCAAAAAAATGGTTGAAATGGCACAGAGCACTATGGGACTTAACATCTGAGGTCATCAGTCCCCTAGAACTTAGAACTACTTAAACCTGACTAACCTAAGGGCATCACACACATCGATGCCCGAGGCAGGATTCGAACCTGCTACCGTAGCGGTCGCGTGGTTTCAGACTGAAGCGCCTAGAACCGCTCTTCCACAGCGGGCGGAAAATTTCAGTTAAATTGTTGCCGTAAGGTGCTATGTTCCCGGAAATCCTTAGCAACGTCCAGTGTATCTTCGCAATGTTTAATTCTAGAAGGGAGAAACGGGGACGCCATGAGCTGTGAGTATATATAAAAGATAAACGTAGAGATACGAAACTCACCGCGAGAGCCGCGTCTGGAGCAGTCTGAGCGGGTGCAGGCAACCACATTTCCATTTCCACCGCAATAACATATGTTGCATCCGTACATGAACGTTGAATTCGGCGTGCAGTTGACTGATGTCGGCTCTCCAGCTGCACCAAAATTAGGCACACGTGAGTATCACACGTCCTTTGTCTATCACTTTAACTTAACAACCAAACAAAATTACATTATATAATTTTTCTATGTATGCGCAATATGTTACATTTATTCACATTAAGGGTCAACTGCCTGAGCCTGCCACATTCATCAATTCTCTGGAGGTCATTCTGTAAATCGTTACTATCTTCAGGCGCTGCTCCTTTGATCTAGCCAACTGCATCATCTGCGAACAGCCTAAGAGAGCATCCGACGCTTTCTACTATATCGCTTATACATATTGTAAACAGCAACTGTCCTCAAAATATCCACGGGTGTACTGCCGGTCTATAGTGTCCAACGGGCACAATATTTCGGCGATCAAACATGTTGCCATCATCAGGTGAACTGACGGACTGAGCTCCTGTGAACGTGCCGGCACGGAGATCCGTACGCCATGGCTGCTCAGAGGGAACTGGGTTCGGTCGCGGCGGCGGCCGATTTAAATACCCTCCGCCCGCGGCGCTCCCTCCGCCGTATGTTTGATCGCCGAAATATTGTGCCCGTTGGACACTATAGACCGGCAGTACACCCGTGGATATTTTGGTTATCAAATACTCCGATAGAAACTCAAGAATCAGCAACTGTCCAATCACACTTCCTTGGGGTATCGGGAAATTACCTTTACGTTTGTCGATTTTGCTCCTTTAAGAGCGAAGTTCTCTCACAGAAATGAAACTGTATATTAATGTGTTTCAAGCCAAGATAATGTTGGAATTCATGTGTCGCCATTATGATGTTGAAACTTCGTCAATATCGATACAGCTCCCTAATATCCTGCAACTGGATTTTACGTCATTTTCTGTATGCTTCTGAAGGTACTGGATGTTAATAAGAATATATTCTAAGAGTCACTTCATTTTCGTGGAAATGTGCAAACTGCAACTGCGTACTGTCGATTAACTGTTACCTTCCTGATATCGGTTTAATTCGTTCGGCTCAGTGAATCATGTCAACAAATTTTCCTTAAAGTAAAAGTAAATAGAATCTTAACTTTTCAACGGACCTACATAAATTCCTACACAATACGCTCGTAAGTCAGCACTATATTCAGGAATAAATCTTTCTTGATCCAAGGCCACTACGGTGTTTCAAATCAAAAAAGCGTGACGTTTTTAAATACCAGTATGTTACTTCTCAGATGTCGTCTTACACTGATATGACAGGGCTGATTTATCTCAGGTTCTATGCATCAAAGGTTCAGAAAAATTTTCTGATTCCTATGCACACGTTGACTATATTCGTCAAGGGAATTTAGTTTCGTCTTGGGGCTGGCCCGAATCAAATACACAGTTAACGCGCCCTATTTGCGTCAGTGCACAGGTAGTGGATCCTTCTAGTCCGTCCCACTCACAGTACAAGACGGGTCGCTCGCTCCGTGGTACTCACTACACGGGTGTAAGTCCATCCGACCTTCTTGTTAACGTCAGTCCAATCTACCGTGTGGGCAGAGAGTTAAAAAGGCTAGGTGAGGAAAACATCTGAGGCGCCGTGTGAAGCCTTATGCCACTGAATATCTGCTGTGGCTCAGCTTGCATGTATACAGATAGTTAGTTAGATAACTGCTCCGTACATCATTTGAAGTCCAGTGGCACGAGTCAGTTTATATCACAAGTATAAATGATTAGTCTCAACGTTTATGGAATACAGTATTACTTTCATCCCACTCACGGAACTGAATTTAAAAAAAGATTTTATTTTATGTGGTTACTGGCTACAAGTTTTTGGTAGTAATATGTAAGCACAGGAAGCTTACCTGTTTTCCCGACACCTTGGCAGTTTTTGCGTGTGCAGGTGGCAGCACTGCCAGAAGCATTGCAGAGACATATGTTGCAGCCCCTCTTGAACGTCGAATTTGGTCGACACAGCCCTGCCAACTGTGCTGTACGTTTCACTCGTTGTGCAGGTTCGACAGCTGCATTAAAATGACCGAAGAATTCAATATCAGCAACAGAAAGGAAAGAACACTTTGTGGTTTCAGCACACCTCCTCAATCACACACTACCTCGCACACTCACACACACACATGCACACACACATACACACACACACA
This sequence comes from Schistocerca gregaria, assembly GCF_023897955.1. NCBI lineage: Eukaryota > Metazoa > Arthropoda > Insecta > Orthoptera > Acrididae > Schistocerca > Schistocerca gregaria. The sequence goes on from NC_064927.1 coordinate 429,135,807, forward strand.
CACACACACACACACACACACACACACACACACACACACAAACACACACACACACACACACACACACACACACACACACACACACACACCAAGCATTTCAGTTTGGAGTTCATATGAATACATTCTGCAGCTGACAACTTGATAAAGTATAGGCATCTACATATAGTATTGTGGACAGATGTATATACAGTATGTGAGGTAAACTGATAAGTTTATTGAATATGGAGGCACAATAAATGCATCACCAGCGGACCTGCAAGAACGCATGCAATGCAACATCAAGAAGTATTTTAAATAATATAAGGTACACTTATCAACAATATGCCAAGGCCAGAACTGATGATAACACGTTCATACAATAACAGTAAATAAATTACCACATATAAGTGAAAACGTCTGCCAGTGGAGTTCTTTTATTATGTCTGTAACGCTCTCTCGCCAGCTAAACGACCCTGTGACGAAGCGCGCCGCTCTTCGTTGGATGTTCTCTATCTCCTCTATCAGTCCAACCTAATAGTGATCCCAGATGATGAAAAATAGCCGGCCGCGGTGGTCTCGCGGTTATAGGCGCTCAGTCCGGAACCGCGCGATTGCTACGGTCGCAGGTTCGAATCCTGCCTCGGGCATGGATGTGTGTGATGCCCTTAGGCTAGTTAGGTTTAATTAGCTCTAAGTTCTAGGTGACTGATGACCACAGATGTTAAGTCGCATAGTGCTCGGAGCTATTTGAACCATTTTTTTGATGAAAAATACTCAAGAATCGAACGAACAAGCCAATTATAAGCTACTTCTTTCGTGAATGAGCTACATTTCCTTAAAATTCTTCTGATGAGTCTGAGCATTGTGTCTGCTTTTTCCACTATCTATTTTATACGGGCATTCCAACTTACGGCCGCGTTGGATAGTTACGCGTAGATATTTTACGGCAGACGCGGTCTCCAGCTGTTTGGACGACGGTTCAATCCCGCGTCCGGCCATCCTGATTTAGGTTTTCCGTGATTTCCCTAAATCGCTTCAGGCAAATGCCTGGATGGTTCCTTAGAAAGGGCACGGCCGATTTCCTTCCCCATCCTTCCCTAACCCGAGCTTGTGCTCCGTCTCTAATGACCTCGTTGTCGACGGGACGTTAAACAGTAATCTCCTCCTCCTCCAGCTGTTTGTCATCAATAGTGTAGCTGTACAGTAGTGGATTTCTTTCCCTATGTATGCCCAATATGGTACATTTATTTACGTTCAGGGTCAACTGCCAGAGTCTGCTCCGTCCCAATATTAAGCGATTAGCTGCAGTTCAGTTCCGCGATCGGTTATTTCAGTATCTGCCATTTCGACATCCGCACGACGATTGAAGGAAGGGACAGTGTTACGATCTTCCACGGTGAACCAGCTTCAGAAGGCTGAATTCAGTATTTCGGGCTTCTCTCCGTTATCTTCCGTTTCGGTGCCGGCGTGCTCGCTGAGAGAAGGAATAGATGATTTTGTCCCACTCACTGATTTTGTATACGACCAAAATCTCTTAGGGTTTTTAATCAGGTTGTTTCACAACTTGTTACTTTCGAAATCTTTGAACGCGTCTCTCATTGCTCTCATACTCATTTTCGTTTCGGTCAGCTTTTGTTTGTCAGCTGGGTTTTCTCTTGAACCTGAGATGAAGTGCTCTTTGTTTATGTAACGCTTTTCTAACACGGACACTAAACCAAGGTGGATCTTTGCAATCCCTTAAAACCTTACTCAGAGCATACTTGTCTAGGGCATATTGAACGATGCCTTTGAATTTTTTCTGTTTGTTCTCAACATCTTCGTCCTTATCTCCGAATACGTGCAGCTGACTGCTGAGATATTCTGAAATTTGTATCCTGTCACCCTTGCTCAGCTAATATATCTTCCTACCTTTCTTAACTTTCCTTGCAGGTCACGTCGTCATAGGTGCTGTCACAGCCTTATGATCACTGATACCTTCCTCTACTTAAATGATTCGGTAAGTTCAGGTCTGTTTGTTGCCAAGAGGTCTAATACGTTACCCTCACGATTTGGTTCTCTAACTATGTGCTCAAGGTAAATTTCGGATAAGACATCCAGAACAATGTGACAGGATTCTCTGGCACAAGTTTTGGTGGCATAACACTCCCAATCTGTACCTGGCAAATTGAAGTCACCACCTATTACAACGGCATGATCAGAAAAATTAGTAATGATATTCTGCTAGCTTTGTCTGAAGCGCTCTACAACTACAGATCCTGACCCAGGTGGCCTGTAAGAGCATCCGATCACCGTTTGATACTCAGTTACCGGCAGTGGTGGCCGAGCGGTTCTAGGCGCTTCAGTCCGGAACCGTGCGACTGCTACCGTCGCAAGTTGGAAATTGCCTCTGGTATGGATGTGTGTGATGTCCTTAGCTTAGTTAGGTTTAAGTAGTTCTAGAGAACTGATCACCTCAGATGTTAAGTCCCATAGTGCTCAGAGCCATTTGAACCGTTTTTGATACTCAGTTCATGCAGATTAATTCACATTCTGAATCCGTGAAAACCTCGCTAGATTTTATCGAATTTTTTACTGTAATAAACACGCCGAAAACATGGGCGATTAACCTATCCTTCCGATAAACATACCAGTCTGAACTTAAAATTTCGTTGTCATTGACGTCTGGCCTCAGTCACCATTCTGTTCCCAATACTATCTCTGCATTATATCCTTCAATAAGCAATATTAATTTTGGGACCTTTCCTGGAATGCTCCTGCAGTTTAGTAAAATCATATTAATCTTTTCTATCTTTGATATGCGAGGACCAAGATTGTCTGAGTTCGCTGCTGCTGATTTAACAGGCAAATTGTGTTTGCTACAGACGGAGGGGTCCTCTAACCTAAAAAAAGCCCCATTACAAACAAAATGAAAAAAAAAGAACCAAAACAACGTAAAGCGTGCTCAGCTGGTTGGTCTCTGTAATAAAATACTAAGTGAAGGGATCAACGACAAACTTCAACAGATGTCATGTGATGTCAGCTACGACCAAATAACACGATGAGATGAACAAAACGCAAAAATAAATAAACAAAGAAATAAAAAATAAGAACAGGGATAGCATCTTTGATTAATATTCAAAATGTCATCGGTCCCGGCGTAGAACCCATCACTGCCTACATTGTGATTAATAATCAGCACTGGCGGCCGAAGACTTCCGCCATAAGAAGTCACCCTCATTCTGACAACAGCCTTGTCGAAGAGGTCGGGGGAGTTCAGGGCACTTTGTTGCCCTTGCTCTGGGAAACTGTCACTAGAGAAGGAAGAACCAGCAATGATCAGCAGGATTAGGGTGCAGAAGGTAATGGGAACCACTGCATTAAAGACACATAACTTGTATCCACAGCACATGTGCCTGTAGTTGAAAAAGTTCCATGAGGATCTCTCCATTGGCAAAAGATTCCACAATAGTCCCCCATTCGGATCTTTGGGAGGAGCCTGCAAAGAGGCTGCTGACCATGATAAAAAGATTGAAGAATCAAGGACAGAATAGCGTTCTACGAGTGAGGGCATGGAATGTCGGAAGCTTGCAACAAGGTAGGGAAACTAGGAAATCTGAAAAGAGAAATGCAAAGGCTCAGTCTAAATATAGCATGGATCAATGAAGTGAAATGGAAAGATGGCAAAGAGTTCTCGTTAGATGAGATGAGGCAATATCAACAACAGCAGAAAATGGTATAACAGCAGTCGGATTCGTTATCAATGATATGGTAGCACAAAGAGTGTGTCACTGAGAGCAGTTCGGTGATAGGGTTGTTCTTATCAGAAAAGACAGCAAACCAACACTGACCACGATAGTTCGGTTATACATGGTGACGTCGAAAGCTGATGAAGAGATTGAGAAAATATATGAGGATTTTGAAAGGTTGTAGAGTATGTAATGGGAGATGAAAATCTAATAGTAAAGGGTGACTGGAATGCAGTTTATTGGAAGGAGTAGAAGAAATTACAGGAGAATATTGACTTGTGTGAAGGAAATAGAGAGGATAAAGACTAATTCAGTTCCGTAACAAATTTCTGCTAGCAATAGCGAATACTCTGTTCAAGACTCACAAGAGAAGGAGGTACACTTGGAAAAGTCCGGGTGATAAAGGAAGATTTCAGTTACATTACATCATGGCCAGGCAGAGATTCCGAAATCAGATAGAGGATTGCAAGGGGAACTCAGAAGCTGATATAAGCTCAGATCACAATGCAGTAGTGATGAAGAGCAGAGTGAAGTCTAAGAGACTACCCTGGAAGAATCAATACGCTAAGAAGTGGCATACAGAAGCATTTAGGAACTGCTAAGGAGTAACAAGATATGCTTGAAGTTCTCTAAGCAACAGCAATGAGGAATAGCTCAGTAGGCAGTACAGTTGAAGATGAATGAACATCTCTAAAATGGGCAATCAGAGAAGTTGGAAGGAAAAATATAGGTGCACAGAAGGTAACTTCGAAGAAACCATGGGTAACAGAAGAAATGTTTCAGTTGATCAATGAAACAAGAAAATACAAAAATGTTCAGGGAAATTCAGAAATACAGACGTACAAGTCGTTGAAGAATGAATTTAACAGGAAGTGCAGGTAAGCTAAGACGAAATGGCTGCATGAAAAGTGTGAAGAAATCGAAAAGATATTGATTGCTTAAAGGACAGACCCAGTATATAGGAAATTCAAAATAGCCTTCAGTGTAATTAAAAGCAAAGGAGGTAACATAGAGAGTACATTGAAGGCCCCTATGATGGGGAAAATTTCTCTAGTGTGATGGAAAAAGAAACAGGAGCGATTTAGAAGAGATAGGGGATACAGTATTAGAATTAGAGTAGAAGAGAGCTTTAGAGAACTGAAACTCAAATAAGGCAGAAGGTATGGATAACATTCCATCACAATTTCTAAAATCATTAGGGGAAGTGGCAACAAAGCGACTATTGACGTTGGTGTGTAGAGTGTATGTCATTGACGACATACCGTCTGACTTTCAGAAAAATATCACCCACACAGATCCCAAGACAGCAAGAATTGACAAGTGCGAGAATTATCGCACAATCAGCTTAACACCTTTGCAACCAAGCTGCTGACAGCAATCCACAGAAGAATGGAAAAGAAATTTGGAGATGTGTTAGATGACGATTAGTTTGGCTTTAGGAAAGATAAAGGCATCAGAGAAGCAGTTCTGACGTTTCAGTTGATAATGGAAGCATGACTAAAGAAAAATCAAGACTCCTAATTTGTCGACCTGGAAAAAGCGTTCGACAACGTCAAATGATGGAAGGTGTTCGAAATTCTGAAAAGTGTAGGGGTAAGCTGTAGGGAGAGACGGGTAATAATAGAATATGTACACTTGCCAAGAGGGAATAATAAGACTGGTCGACCAAGAACGAAGTGCTCGGATCGAAAAGAATGCAAGACAGGTATGCAGTCTTTCGCCTGAACTTTTCAATCTGTACATCGAAGAATCAATGGTGGAAATAAAAGAAAGCTTCAGGAGTCGAATTAAAATTCGAGGTGAAAGGATATCAGCTACACGATTCCCTGATGACATTACTATCCTGAGTGAAAGTGGAAGAGAATTTCATTATCTCTCAAATGAAGTGATCAGTCTAACAGAATATGGAGTGAGAATAAATCGAAGAAAGACGAAAGCAATGAGAAGTAGCAGAAATGAAAACAGTGGGAAACTTAACGTCAGGATTGGTGGTCACAAAGTAGATGAAATTACGGAATTCTGTTAACTAGAAAGCAAAATAAGCAGTGTGGACAGGGCAAGGAGGATATCAAAACCAGACTATCAATGGCAAAAAAGGCGTTCCTAGCAAAGAGTAGTATATTACTATCAAACATAGACCTTAATTTGAGAAAGAAATTTGTAAGAATGTACGTTGGAACACAACATTGTAGAGTAATGAAACATGGACTGTGGGAAAAACGGGACAGAAGAGAATCGAAGCATTTGAGATGACGAATGTTGAAAATTAGGTGGACTGATAAGGTAAGGAATGAGAAGGTTCCGCAGAGAATCGTATAGGAAAGGAATACATGGAAAACACTGACAAGGGGAAGGGACAGGATGATAGGACATGTGTGAAAACATCAGGTAATGATTTCCATGGAACCGAGGAAGCTGTAGATTGGAAAAACTCTAGAGGAAGACAAAGAGATGAATACATCAAAATGTAATTCAGGACGTAGATTGCAACTACTAAGCTGAGCTGAGGAGTATAATATCCACGACACTATGTTCTAGCCACAAGATGTTAAAATGAACTAAGTGTACAAACTTCAACAAATATTATCGATACTACGTATAAAAAAGACTGCATCGAGTAAAAATGACGATAATTATTTCATTATTTCTGTAATAACTTAATTTCTGTGTGAAATAAAAGTATTACCAGAGAACTACACTCATGGACAACGACAATTACATTTTTTTTAACTGTGACTATTGTGGTTCACTTGTTTTTCCTGTGCTAACGGATTAACTGTTCGGACATGAGACGTGTGAGGTCTGTAAATAGAAAACCTGAAACTATATATATTGTTAATTATTATTTGAAAAGTAGAGTCGCTATTGTCTAGACGTGGATTTGTATTATTTCAGTTGTAATTCAATCTAATTAATGTTTTTGATTGTTAATTTTCAACTCCGCAATTAGGAGAGCAGCCATTAGCGCTAGTAACTTACAGCCGAGTTTACTAGCAGCTGGTATAAAAAATATGAAACATTTTCATTGAGCATCATTTTAAATGGTAAAGAACAGAGGACAAGAGACTTTAATCTAAATGTATTAACTTGATAATAAATAAACTAAGAATAACAATAGACAAATTGCCTATCGTCTGTCTGCCTCCATCTTAGCAAAAACACCTCCGCGGCAGTTTTGAATCGAGAATTTTAACAAACATAAATGTTGTTAGATATAAATGAATGGAAGTAAATGTGCACTGGTGGTCCCGAATCTACTTTAAAAGACAGAATTCAATTCAGATTGAATCCTTAAATAGTGCTCACAGCACGTTACGTAATATCACTTTCTGATTAGCGGATGTATGAAGCCTAATTATTTCGGACGATTCACATGAAATATTTTAATAGGAGACATACGGCAGTGCTGTGTGTGGGTAGTATCTTGTGACTAAATGTTCCTTTTGCTTCAGAAAAATGTTTCCATCTTAAGTAACAGTTGTGTAAAAACTGATAAATGATATGCAATTTAGTGTCACTCATACGACTTTACAGACAACATTTCTGCACAACTTCAAGAGGAGATTTCTTTAGCAGAGTGACAAATATTAGACGGGATAATCATTTTTGAGAGCGAACGAATTGTTACGCTGACAATAGATAACTGTTTTTATATTTTTTTGATCTAGCAATTGAAAAGAATGGACAGTGTCTTGAAAGGAGGATATAAGATGAACATCAACAAAAGCAAAACGATGATAATGGAACGTAGTCGAATTAAGTCGGGTGATGCTGAGGGAATTACATTAGGAAATGAGACACTAAAAGTAGTAAAGGAGTTTTGCTATTTGGGGAGCAAAATAACTGATGATGGTCGAAGTAGAGTGGATATAAAATGTAGACTGGCAATGGCAAGGAAAGCGTTTCTGAAGAAGAGAAATTTGATAACATCGAGTATAGGTTTGTCAGGTGGTCGTTTCTGAAAGTATTTGTATGAAGTGTAGCCATGTATGGAAGTGAAACATGGACGATAAATAGTTTGGACAAGAAGAGAATAGAAGCTTTCGAAATGTGGTGCTACAGAAGAATGCTGAAGATTAGGTGGGTAGATCACATAACTAATGAGGAGGTACTGAATGGAATTGCGGAGAAGAGGAGTTTGTGGCCCAACTTGACAAGAAGAAGGGACCGGTTGGTAGGACATGTTCTGAGGCATCAAGGGATCACAAATTTAGCATTGTAGGGCAGCGTTGAGGGTAAAAATCGTAGAGGGAGACCAAGAGATGAATACACTAAGCAGATTCAGAAGGATGTAGGTTGCAGTAAGTACTGGGAGATGAAGAAGCTTGCACAGGATAGAGTAGCATGGAGAGCTGCATCAAACCAGTCTCAGGACTGAAGACCACAATAACAACAACAACCTGAAATATCATTTATAAGTAATTAAAGTCACGAAATACTATATACCGGTTCCTACACAGGAGGTTGGGACAGGAGAGGAATTCGTGGCGGGCCGCCCGTAACCAGTCAGAAGACCGATGACCCAGGGGAAAAAAAAAGATGAAACGCAGTTCGTTGTGTCACTGTGGTGGCAACTGCTGATCAGATTGGTGTTGCAGGTGCAGTACGATGCCCCAGAGTCCCATCTCAGAAATGATGGTCGTCCATCGAGGTACTGCAAGCTGGCCACCCGGAGACTGGTTATCGTGTGACCGTACATTCTCGTGATCACCGCTGCCAGCAACCATGCACAATGGCTACATTCCTGCCAGTTCTACCTGCAGTATCGTAGAAGGAACATTCAGCTTCTCGTAGCTCTGTCACACGACCTCGTTCAAACTCAGTGAGGTGTTGCTAATGCAATGTTTGCCAATTTAAAGACATTCTTGAGTAACATCAGCCAGTCTGAAACAAAATTATGCTCGCGACCATTACAGAGTATGCTCAAAGCAAAAATGATTTGCTCATTAATTGTGGCGCTACTGCCGCCAGTCACATTCGACTGGCGCGAAATCTGAAGAGACATCTTCTTTCAGATGTAGAAAGACGCAAACCAACTTTAGTTTATGCCGCACAGCTCCTTCTCGCCCTTGTGATTTCCTTTTCTTCCGTTAGTGTCTTTCAGGTCACTGAAAATGCTTTCATAAATTTTCTTCAAACACATATCGAAAGGGATCAATGGTATGCTTTCAGTCACTCATAAACACAGCCTCATAGTCACTAATATACACTACGGGCCATTAAAATTACTACACCACGAAGATGACGTACTACAGACGCGAAATTTAACCGACCGGAAGAAGATGCTTTGATATCCATTTGATTAGCTTTTCTGAGCATTCACACAAGGCTGGCGCCGGTGGCGACACCTACAACGTAATGACATGAGCAAAGTTTCCAACCGATTTCTCGTACACAAACAGCAGTTGACCGGAGTTGCCTGGTGAATCGTGTTGTGATGTCTCGTGTAAGGAGGAGAAATGCGTACCATCACGTTTCCGACTTTGATAAAGATCGGATTGTAGCCTAACGCGATTGCGGTTTATCGTATCGCGACATTGCTACTCGCGTTGGTAGAGATCTAATGACTGTTACCAGAATATGGAATCGGTGGGTTCAGGAGGGTAATACGGAACGCCGTGCTGGATCCCAACGGCCTCGTATCAGTAGCAGTCGAGATCACACGCATCTTATCCGCATGGCTGTAACGGATCGTGCAGCCACGTCTCGATCCCTGAGTCAACAGAAGGGGACGTTTGAAAGGCAACAACCATCTGCACGAACAGTTCGACGACGTTTGCAGCAGCATGGACTATCAGCTCGGGGACTATGGCTGCGGTTACTCTTGACGCTGCATCACAGACAGGAGCTCCTGCGATGGTGTACTCAACGACGATCCTGGGTGCAGGAATGACAAAACGTCATTTTTTCGGATGAATCTAGGTTCTGTTTACAGAATCACGAGGTCGCATCCGTGTTTGGCGACATCGCGGTGAACGCACATTGGAAGCGTGTATTCGTCATCGCCATACTGGCTTATCACCCGGCGTGATGGTATGGGGTTCCATTGTTAACACGTCTCGGTCACCTCTTGTTCGCATTGACGGCACTTTGAACAGTGGACGTTAGATTTCAGATGTGTTAGGACCCGTGGCTCTACCCTTCATACGAACCCTGCGAAACTCTACATTTCAGCAAGATAACACACGACCGCATGTTGTAGGTCCTGTACGGGCCTTTCTGGATACAGAAAATGTTCGACTGCTGCCCTGGCCAGCACATTCTCCTGATCTCTCACCAATTTAAAATGTCTGGTCAATGGTGGCCGAGCAACTGGCTTGTCACAATACGCCAGTCACTACTCTTGATGAACTGTGGTATAGTGTTGAAGCTGAATGGGCAGCTGTACCTGTACATGCCATTCAAGGTCTGTTTGACTCAATGGCCAGGTATATCAAGGCCGTTATTGCAGTAAGAGGTGGTTGTTCTGGGTACTGATTTCTCAGGATCTATGCACGCAAATTGCGTGAAAATGTAATCACATGTCAGTTCTAGTATAATATATTTGTCCATTGAATATCCGTTTATCATCTGCATTTCATCTTGTCGTTACAATTTTATTTCAGTAGTGTAATAGTACTTTACTTAATGCCATACGACTCAGTGTATGTGATTATGTAGGTACATCGTCAATGCCTCTTGGTCATGTCGTTTACTGCTACACTCTCTGTTGAACCTAGGACAATCCATAATCACACCTTAGGGAGTCTTTACAGCTGCACGGACGACAGTCACCAGACGTAGCCGATAACATCGGCCAACAGCTTGGTCACAGTAGGTCGAGCCTGTCTTGTCTATGGTGGGATCGAGGAGTCAGAATCTATTCTAACTTGTATATGCTTTGAAGAGAACGTAGTGAGTACTCTATGCTCTTTCCTCGGTTAATTGTTATAGCCACACAAGTTTACAAGTAGATGAAAGGAGGAAAGAGAAGTTATATTACATTATCGGTTCAAAATGGTTTAAATGGCTCTATGCACTGTGGGACTTAACATGTGAGGTCATCAGTGCCCTAAAACTTAGAACTACTGAAATTTAACTAACCTAAGGACATCACACACTTCCATGCCCAAGGCAGGACTGGAACCTGCGACCGCAGCAGTCGCGCGGTTCCGGACTGAAGTGCCTAGGACCGCTCGGCCACCGCGGCCGTCACATAATCGGTATGATATGTGGTGACACTGGAGAGCAGCATTACAAACACTGTGCAAAAAAGTGGGGTAAATTCAGCAAAACAGTCATATGCTAATTAATCTTCGATGACTGGGATTCATCAAACTGTGTGGGGGGGCGGGGAGGGGGGGGGGGGGAATTTCTTGCGTCTAGCTTCCTACGGGCACTTTAGATTACAGTTTGGTCTAAAATTCTGCGTTGTTACTTTCGGTGTAGACATTTTAGTCCACCCACGGCATCAGGATTTTTGAAGTCCATTCCCCTCACTCTGCGTCCATGGGTACTGTTTCTGTCGATGAAAGGTAACGTTAAGAAAACAGAGGCCACCTAGAAATAGAACATTAATTGATTAAGCACCTAGTTTTTCCTCTGGCCGCTTTGATACAAAAGCATGCACATTGGACATAACCAAATGACTCATTCTTTGTAAAGAACTTCCCACCATTTGATTGTTAATTGTTGATTTATTTTACACAATCGTGATTTCGACTTGTAGCAATACTCAAGCGCATGCCGAAATGTCAAAATATGCCTCACCTGAGCGGACGTGGTGACCGAGCGGTTCTGGACGCTACAGTCGGGACCCATGCGACGGCTACGGTGACAGGTTCAAATCCTGCCTCGGGCATGGATGTGTGTGATGTCCTTAGGTTAGTTAGGCTTAATTAGTTCTACGTTGTAGGGGACTGATGACCTCAGATGTTAAGTTCCATAGTGCTCAGAGCCATTTGAACCATTTTTTTATATTAGTGGGTATCCCATGGTTTCTGTTATCTCAGTGTGAGAAACGTGTCGTTGATGGTATGATTTGTAGCACAAGTGTGGAAACGTTACTCATGTGGTTAAGAGTGACAATAAAAGTGCAAAAGCAAAGAATGGAATTACAAAACTTCAGTGACATTCATCAATTTAAATTCTGAGTGTGATTCTGTCGATAATGTAGAAGAAAATACTTTGTTGTAGATAAAATCGGATGGTAAGGAGACAACCAATTTAAAATTAAAATTTTGGTGATAAGTGCACTACGCGAACTTGACGCGTATTTGAGGAATTTTTGTCCGATTCCTGACACGACATATAATTTAAAGTCGTTAAGACGAATGTTCCAAAGTTTGTATACTAGTTGAACTGGGTTTTGATGATATTATTTCATGGAGGAAATGGAAAGAAATTGAGAGCTCTTTTTTCTTGTTAAGTGTCTTTAAATCCATCGAGGCTTCGACGAAGTTCTAACGGATTTTCTGCGTGCATCCTTAAGAATCACCAATGAAGCTAGTTCAGCACGTTTGTTTTCGTGTCGAGTGAGGTGGAGCAGTTGTCAGAACGCTGGACTCGCATTCGGAAGGACGACGGTTCATATCTCCGTCCGGCCAACTAGGTTAGAATATCCATGATTTCCGTAAATAGCTCCAGGCAAATGCCGGGATGGTTCCTTTGAAAAGGCCACGCCCGAGTTCGTTCTTCAACGTTTCATAATGTGAACTTGTTTTCCATCTTTGATGACAGCGCTGTCGAACAGCTCGTTAAATTCTCTTCCTCCTTCCTTTTCCCAATTTTCGTGAACAAAACTTCTGCGCATGGTGGCCAAGGTGTAGCAGACAAGACGTTCGCCTTAGCTTTCACGTCGGGCATGAGAAACCTTAAATAAAAATGTATTGCCGTTATGTATTCCACACACACACTGCCCTTAAGGGGTTCGAAAATAGGTTTTTTCTTGTGGAGAATTGTTTACACCGCAGAAGACATTGCAACGCCTCCCGGTGAGTGATTACATTAAAACCGTGAGGATCAGAAGCACAAGTTTTGTGATCTAGATATTGGGCATAGTTTACATTTAACATAAAATACGGAGTTGTACTCACCTGTTTCGGCGGCTTGGCAATTCCAGGCCGTACACAGGGCTGAATTCTTAGTCTCCCCGCAAACGCAGTAGTTGCAGTCGTTCTTAAACACTGTGGGTGATTTGTTGCAGTCCACTTCCTTACGAGTTAAGTGAATGCTCATCATCTTATTAGGGAATAGCGGGCCGTAATCTGGCTTCTCGTCTGACACTAGACAAACAAACATGGTTAGCATATTTCCATTCTGTAACCCATTACATTTTACGTTTTACGTACTATCCTCAGTCTGCAACAAAAACGCAGGTTCGAAATGATGATGACAGGTCTAGAAAAGAATTACAAGCTACCAGTGCCTTTTTCAGGCAGAATATAGACGAAAATCGCAAAATTTCCTCTGTTACTGGATCCTAGAGCATATCTGAGAAGTTGAAAGAATGTGATATTTCTGTTAGAAAATTACCTCCTCTCAAAGAGTAAATATGGCTACCAGAAAAGTCATTTATTTTTATCTGTACTTGGTTTATTAACAAACAGTACGTGAAAATGAACTGAAGCATTCCGTCAACACAGATTTCCAAAATCTGTAACACATTGTCAATTGACGGATAAGATATACTTTCAGCATTGTCGTCACAGGTATGCGACGGGCTCCATAGATTTATGACTGATGGAACTCATTGTGTTATAGTATGTAGTAAAATCGAAACTACCAGAGTAGAGTCTATAGTAATGTTTTAAATCTACAGAAAGGATTTATCAGATTAGTAAACAGCACATTCAAATTGCTGGAGTGTTCGCTGACGAGCTGTTGTCCTCGCGAAAACCCCTTCGCTGGGCCTTCCACAGGAAGTGCAGACAGCTTGAAGAGTATTTCCTGTTTGTATATTAAATAACTGCTGTCTGCAATTTCTGTATACGCGCAATATATACAGGAGAAAATATCTGGTCAAATGGTAAGTGACCAAAACTCAGAGAACGTCATATATTTAATACGGGGTGTTCCAAGAAGAATGGTCAGTATTCGAGCATATGATTGGAACGATCATTCAGAGCATAGAAGTGTAGAAAGTATGGTCTGTCAAATGCATACCTTAAGAACTATGATCACTTCTTCAGCTTCGATACTCTGAAGCATATCTCTTCTAGCGCAATCTCTTTGCTTTCCATATTTTTGGAGGAGGTAGTATGGATCAAAACCAGATCAAGCTGTCTGGTAAACATGGTCCCTAAAATGCACGTCTTCAGAGCTATGTGCACTTGTTCATCTTCGATAATGTGAGAAAAATCTCTAACTTCAGCCTCATTTCAAATAGGTACCTTCTCATATAGGTACAGTTGGTGGTGACTTCAATCTTCCATCAATATATTGGCAAATATACATGTTTAAAGCGGAGGTAGGCATAAAACGTCGTCCGACATCGTTCTGAATATGTTCTCAGAAATTATACTTAACAATTAGTTAATGAGTCTACTCGAAGTGTAAATGGGTTGCGAAAAAATACTTAGCAACAAATAATCCTGCGCAAATAGGAAGCATCATGACGGATACAGGGATTAGTAGCCAGAGGGCTTTTGTGGAGAGGTTAAATACCACAACATCCAAGCCTACCAATAATAAATGCAAAATACATATATTTAAAAAAGAAGATAAAAATTCGCTTGAGGCCTTCCTAAGGACGGTCTCAACGCCTTCCAGGCTAAATATGTAAGCAGAGACCAGATAAACCAAATCTGGCATACGCTTATATATTCTGCCTGGAAATCATATCGACGAGTATTGATAGGCTTCCACCAAATAAATTAATAAGAAATGGTACTGATCTTCCACAGTGCACAAAACTAGTCAGAACACTGTTGCAGAGGCAACGAAGAAAGGATGCCAAATATAAAAGAACGCAAAATCCTCGAGATTGGTGAAATTTTACAAAAGTTCGGAATGTAGCGCGAACTTCAATGCGAGTTGTCTTTAATACTTTCAACAACGAAACACTGTTTCGAAATCTGGCAGAAAATCCAAAGAGATTTTAGTCGTATGTGAAGTACACCAGCGGAAAGAAACGATCAATTTCTTCACTGCGCGATAACAAGGGTGCTGATAGTGATGATGTTGTCACTAAAGCAGTTACTAAATGTGTTTTTTCCGAAATTTCTTCACCGAAGAAGACGAAGTAAATATTTCAGAGCTCGAATCAAGAACAACTGCCATCAAGATTAACTTAGAAGTAAGTATCTTCCGTTCAACAAAGCAGCTTAAATCACTTAAGAGAGGCAACGCTTCCGATCCTGATTGTATACTAGTCAGGTTCCTTTCAGAGGATGCTCATACAACTCCTTACTTAGCGATCATATACAACCGCTCGTTCGTAGTAATTTTCGTACCCAGAGACTGGAAAGTTGCACAAGTCACTCCAATACACAAGAAAGGAAATAGGAGTAATCGACTAAATTAGAGACCCATATCGCTAACGTGGGTTTGCTGTAGGATTTTGGAACGTTTATACTGTGTTCGAACATTAAACTATTTCGAAGAAAACGATTTATTTACAAACAGCCAACACGGATGCAGAAAATACAGTTCTCGTGAAATTAACTGAACTAATACTGCTTTTAGCCTTGTCTCACAATTTATTAATAATATTATTGCAGAACCTAGGTTTCGGGTTATAAGCCTATTTTCAAGTACATTACTGATTCCCAAAGATGATATAGATCGATAAATACGATGACGAGGCAAAGATAATCTCAACTTCTTCGGTATCGATCCTTGGCTTAATGTACAATTACATCAATGACCATTTTAATTAATTATATCCATTATTACACATTCACCAATTGTATTACAATGACCGGGCTAAAGTTATGCATCATCTAAGATATCTTTAACTACGATGGACTGGGGTTGTGATCTCATCTGAAAGAAGTGAATAACTGGACTGGGTTTGCTCGTTTAAGTGGGTTTGCTAGTGAAAAAGAACTAGCTCTTTATTCTCACGAAGTGATGAGTGCTATTGGCAGGAGATGCCAAATTGATACTATATTTTTAGATTTCCAGAAGGCTTTTAACACCGTATCTCACAAGCGACGTCTAATCAAACTGCTTGCCTATGGATTGTCGTTCTAGTTGTGCGACTGGAGACATGATTTCCTGTCATACAGGTCACAATTCAGGGTAAATTAAGGGAAGCCATCGAGTAAAAGAGAAGTAATATGTGGCGTTCGCCAAGGGTTTGTTATAGGCCCTCTGCTGTTCTTGATCTACGATTTAGGAGATAATCTGAGTAGTACCCATAGATTGTTTGCAAAACTATGCTGCCATTTGTCGTATTATAAAGTCATTAGATTATCAAAGCAAATTGCAAGGTATCAGTATGGGGCGAAAAGTGCCAATTGAATCTAAATAATGAAAAGTGTGAAGTAATCCTCATGAGTAGCAAAAGGAATCCGCTAATTTTCTGTTAAACGATAAAACATAAAAATCTAAAGGTAGAAAATTTAACAATATACTCAAGGATTATAACTACGAATAAAGTATGTTCGAACGATCACGTAGATAATGTTGTGGGTAAAACAAATCAAAGACTGCGATTATAGGCAGAACACAGAAAATCCAATACGTCTACCCAATAGACTGGCTACACTGCGCTTGTACGCCCTCCTCTGGAGTATTGCTGTGCGGTGTGACATCCGCGCTAGACAGAATCGACGGCGGACGCCGGAAAATTGCAAAGAACGACAGATCGCTTTGAACAATCGTGAGAGCGCCACGGGTATGATACGTGTACTGGGGTAGCAATCATTAAAACAAAGGCGTTTCTCGTTGTGGCAAGATGGTATCATGAAATCTGAATCAGCGACTTCCTCCTCAGTGAGGGAATATATTTTGTTGGATTCCATCTACTTAGGGAGGAATGATCGTCATAATGAAATAAGAATCGAGCGGGATAGTAACTTTAATTCATAGTTATTCACACAATCTATATGAAATCTTCGCCTTTCCTTAAACTGTCTTCTAAGATAAGCCAAACCTAATTGAATGACGTGTGGTTATTTAGCCACAGAAGACCTTGTTTTAGTTCCGAATTATGTGGATGTGGAGAATGTGATTAAGTCTCTTCACTAAATTATGTAAATCACACACAATTCTGTTTCTAATCCTGTAAACGCTGAAGGATTAGGTTATACATCTGAAACGCCCGCTAAACCCGCTGGGCAGAACAGGTAATTAGGATTTTGGAAAGGGTCAAATAGGTTGGGATCAGTTTCACCTTCTAATTGTAGTTCATTGTAATCTAATAACTCTTTTACAACACAAGCAGCACATAGCCGGACCTTTACTGAATGCAACTCTTTCATGGCTGAAGGCCTCCAAACAAGAAAACTTAACAGATCACGAAGATAAAATACAATTAAGGTAGCAATAAAACAATTAAAAGACAAACGTCACAGCAAGGTAGACAGAACAAACATTTGCAAGGTGCAATACAAATGGCTGAAGGCCACAATTAAATTTCAAAATTTTAGAATATATTACCAGACACTTTTCAAGGCTGGTGGCCAGAATGGTTGAAAACAAGAAATTTTAAAAATCAACAAGATAAAAAGGCAATTAAAGAGGCGAGTAAAATAAATTAAAAAAACATATCACAGCTAAGTGGAAAGCCTCAAGGCAAAGCGGATAGAGCAAACATTTTCAAGGTACAATACAGCTGGTTGAAGGCCACAATTAGGTTTAACGTTTTAAAATATATTACCATAATCTTTTAAAGGCAGAAGGCCGCAATGTTTAAGTTTGAAAGACAAATTTTGCATAATTTTTAAGACAAAAGGAAAATAACAATGAGCCTTAAATTTTAAGCAGCTGAAAACAGATAATTAAACACGGTGGCTCTCAGAAGCCTCCAGGGAGGTCGGTCTGCCCTCGTTCACTTAGGCGAACCAACTGCACTTGATCTGCGGAACCCAACCAGGGGACAGCCACGGACCGAACGACACAACGACTTGCTTGCCACCAGGAAAAAGAGGTAGGACGACCGACCGACGATCCACGAAGCCCGAGGCCCGGCTCAAGTGATGCGTGGCGGTAATGATCGGGCGAGCCGTGTCGACGCAGACCTCATTTTTGCTCCAACCCGACTGCACTACTACCGCATTGCAACTTCCTGACTGGGAGGTCCGGACAACGCTCCAGACGCGTTCCAACTGACTGGCAGGCCCGCATTCACAACCTGTACTCGGGACCCCAACTCCTTACGACAGACAGTGACCCGGAAGTAACAGCAGTTGAGCAGAGATACTACGAGAAGGGATATATCGATACGCGCTGCTAGCGCCGGTCAGGCAAAGCAGCAACTCAGTGACAGTAACAATTTAAATTAATGAAGTGAGGTGGAAGTACGTTAAAAACAGGGTGTAAAATACATGATGGAGGTAACAGGAGCCACGCAAGGCTCAGCACCTGTTCACTTATCACTGTAATCATCAACAACCAAGTTATTTCTCGTAAAATTGTGATAACATGACTCTAAAGACAGTATAAACATAACCTGCTTGGTTTGACAGCAGTCACGTTGAATTTGCCCTCGCCGCGAAGCTCAGATCAGTAGCGCACAAGTAGCTTTAATTCTACTGGTCGGGACCCAGAAACCAATGACGAAAACCGCTACTTACTCGTCCGATCGTATCAGACATTAACGTTTGTCATCTCACTTTGGAAATAACACTGCACATACGTTTGTAACACTTCTTCCCAAAAGCCACGCAAAAGACATACAATTGCAGCAGAATTAATTTAAAAGAAAGAGATAGTATAATTAAAAGAAAAAATCTTAGAGTGACCAGCCAGAACATTATGACCACCGACCTATTATTGACATAAACTCGTCCAGGCGATAGTGGCGTCTCTTGGCGGGGAATGACTGATAGTCAGACACATGCACAGTGCATGTAGTATCAGGGAGTATGCTTTCCGTGTGTAGGATGGGGATGGCCCGTTATTTATCTGAGTGTGACCAAGGGCGGATTGTGGTCGTCCGGAGACTCGGCACGAGCATTTTCGAAACTGAACCACTTTTTCGGGTGTTCGAGGAGTGCTGTGGTGAGTGTTTTCGACACGTGTAAGAACCAAAATGAAACCACGTTCAGAAGTCGTGGACTAGGTAGTATAACGGTACTTTGCGTGTCAGTTAGCATCATATTAATTAAAATGGGGGATAAATAGACTTTATTTTGGAGGAATTAAAAAGGGGAAAGTAATACGAAACTTTAATAACTGCACAGTATTACTAAGAAGCAATATAATGAAAAGTAATAAAAAGCAAAGTAGAAAAGACCAAGCGGGACAGAAAGATATAGGGGCGAGTTTGTTTTTTAATTCATATAAAAGAACACGTAACACATTATTGAGCTCTCTACCTTGAGTATTCGCGATCGGGCTAGTCGATGAAAAAGTGGTACGCGACTGCGAAATTCGTTAAGGAGATTATTGAAAGACTCTTCAAGCACGTTACATTACGTGTGACGAAGTGATCAGGGACGTTTACTGTCGGGTCGGGTGAAAATGAATCAGACAACATAATTCGAACTTTGTGTTAGCTGGGAAAAATACTGTAGGGAAACTACTATGGTTGTGGAACCTACGAAAGCTGTGCGCAACGTAAAGCTATAGTTTACGTAATTCTGCATTTTATAAAATGATGAAACGCGTGTGCGCGGAACATTAATAGAATCTTATCCTTGGACGGTTGCTGGGGTAACTGATACAAACAAAGCGCCAGCATCAAAAATAGTTCGCTTAGTAACTACCAGATATTAATTAACGGGGATCTAAAACACTAAAAAAGAAGGATAGGATCATCACCTCCAATCCCGATTCATATTTCATATTTAATTAGTTAAAAGAGAAGTGTTAATAAACAAACTACATTTCAATTTCATCCACGATTTTGGCTTCATTACGCAGTCTCGACTACATGATAAATAATACCTGTGGAAGTTGTATGCAGCGTATCGTCATAATATTTAGCCAACCAATATTGTCGGACACCAAAAATGTAAATGCATGGAACTGCTCTGACAATGGATGTATAATGCGTGAGTGCGACGAACTACATTGAGAAACTGAACATCCATTACGTACTTGCATGTTTATCTGCGAAAATGGTCCTTGTCAGTACATCACCATGGAGTTCGAAGAGAATCGCTGGAACATTCCAAACCATTCTGATTAATCGAACATCTAAATACGCATAATGCTGGTACCACCAGGATGTGTTCTTTCTCCTCACCCCCGTGGCAGTAATTGAATTAAGCATCAGCCGGGAAATACATTTAAATCAATTGACGACGATTGAGCTAGCATCACGAATTTTCAAACGTCCAGTGCCCTGTATGAGGGCGAGTGACACCACGAGTGTTAACGTCGATCGAGGTGTGTCGTCGTGATCGTATGGAATGACATTGAGCAGTTACAGTGGCCACCCTTCATTGCACATGTTGGATGTCGTACATGCACGTGCCAATGTTAACACCACGACGTCGGCAACTACGGCTGAAATTGGCACCTAGCATCGGCGCTGGAGGTTAGCGCAGTAGCAGAGCGTTGGATGGTATGATGAATCCTCCTCCATCACCCCAATAAGAGGGCGCGAGTCCGTCGTCTTCCGGGGCAACAGTTATTTGACACCTCTACTGTAGGACAAAGACAAGCGGGCAGCGGCTTCATTATGCTCTGGGCATCCATTCTTCCAGTGGATCTCGTGCAAAGCACCATGTCGGTCAAGGAGTATCGTACACTGGGTGCAATACTGCATAGCAATCATGTTTCCCGACAGCATTGACAGTTTGCAACATGGTAATGCGCCATGTAGCAACCCCACCAATGTGATGGAGTGGTTCAGGGAACATGGTGCTAAGTTGCAGTTGACGTGCTGGCCTCCCAGATCCGAAACCGATTAAACGCAACTGAGTTGTGATTGAACGTGGAGTCAGAGCTCATCGCTCCCCCCCCCCCCCCCCCCCCAATCTAGAAGTTGCCGGAATTAGATGACTTGTGTGTGAAGATGTGGCGCCACCTTCCTCCAGTGATCTATCAGGGCCTCATTGCTTCCATGCCACGACGCGTCGCCGGTATTGTCCGTGCCAAAGATGGACTTACCGGCTATTAGGTAGGTGCTAATAATGTCCTAGGTGATCAATGTATAACTGATGGTGAGTCAACAAAGCAACATTAAAAGTCAGTAGTTCACATCAAGCGAATTTATTTACGTAGCAGAAATTAAGGAAAGAAGAAGAATGAAAATAGTTTTATAATGAAATAAACGATTTACAATGTGAACTCTGCATTGTGTTAATCTTTAACTGGGGAGAGCGCGCGGAAATGCAGCTTGTCTGTTCGTTGTTGGAGAGACGTGGCGGGGTGCTGAGATGACGGCAGGCGCTAGTGATATTGTAGACGCAGTTGTTATAGCAAGTCCGTTTGTCGTATATCCACGGCGAAGTATGCTGGTGATGTTTCTTTCGGGTTAGGCTACAAAGTCGTCCGCAGTGGTGTTTAGCAGGCCACAGGACGAATGGACGCAACTGTAAAGGCTTTAAAGTAATCCCCAGTGGCGTTTAACAGACCACTGGACGAATAGACGCTGTTGTTGATGATAATCCACTGGTTTAGTACGTGAACGTTTACTACTCGTTATACACACCTAGTTCTCGTCTGAGTACTTTGTACACTGTTCTTGATAATTTCCGATCGTGATGTAACTGTTCATGACGTTTGCCTGTGACTATCGCGATCGCGATTTCATAGTTACACTACGTATGTTTTTGGATAGGGTCCGCCTTTAGCAAAACACTGTTTTATTTTTTAACCCAAACATATTTCACTGCAGTTGCAGGAGCTTCAGTGGGGTTTTATATTTCATCCGTTAAAGATAAACATTGTTCTATACTGCTTGTATAAATGTAACTATTAGTTTTTAAATCGTAATTACACATATTTGAAAAACACATAAATTATTAATTCATACATTTTTACCATATGGTGTGGTTTTCCTGATGTGTTGGGTTTCTACAGTGACTGTTTTGCTCCACAGTTTGTCATTTGCAACCACTTATACCTTAAAGTAGATAAATTCTTTAAGCTAAAAATTACTATTTGAAAAACTGTTATTTCTATGGATGATATTATTTAATTCTATGTGTGTGTGCGCGTGTGTCTATTTACGTAATGTTTCATTAACATTTTCTTTTTCTTCATCTTCATCACACTCAAACACTATATATTGAGTTGCCATTGTCACTGTCACTTTTTCACTGGTTACCAGCTGTAAAAACAAACATGGTGGGCAGTGGAACAGTTGAAGGTGTTTCTGGCGGTTGTTCCAAATCTTTCAGAGGTGTCTATGACAGTTACACAATTCTTAAATTTCATTCGCAACTGTAATTATATTCTACATCTACATCTACATCCATACTCCGCAAGCCACCTGACGGTGTGTGGCGGAGGGTCCCCTGAGTACCTCTATCGGTTCTCCCTTCTATTCCAGTCTCATATTGCTCGTGGAAAGATGGATTGTCAGTATGCTTCTGTGTGGGCTCTAATCTCTCTGATTTTATCCTCATGGTCTCTTCGCGAGATATGCGTAGGAGGGAGCAATATACTACTTGACTCTTCGGTGAAGGTATGTTCTCGAAACTTTAACAAAAGCCCGTATCGAGTTTCTGAGCGTCTCTCCTGCAGACTCTTCCATTGGAGTTTATCTATCATCTCCGTAACGCTTTCGCGGTTACTAAATGATCCTGCAATGAAGCGCGCTGCTCTCCGTTGGATCTTCTCTATCTCTTCTATCAACCCCATCTGGTACGGATCCCACACTGCAGAGCAGTATTCAAGCAGTGGGCGAACAAGCATACTGTAACCTACTTCCTTTGTTTTCGGATTGCATTTCATTAGGTTTCTTCCAGTGAATCTCAGTCTGGCATCTGCTTTACCGACGATCAACTTTATATGATCATTCCATTCATTGGGATAGTTATGGCTTCAGACACTCGGTTGTTTGTTAAGGAGACAAATATATTACACTGTTTTATATGGTCTTGGATCAAGCAATGTAGTTAAATGTAAAAGCCGTTTCACTCATGTGGTAGCAGTAACTGTAATGTCTACCAGCGAAAACACTGTCAGCATCGGTTGAGACACAGTCCAGTTTTAATACTCAAACCGTACGGGAATTGTGGTCTGATCATTTAATAATAAAACACTACGACCAAGGTGTGGACGGGGCCAAGGAATTGACGTATCAGACGTGATTTAACACATAAATAATTTATTTATAACATACAATACATAACACTAACTACGTAAATCCTGCTTCGATGCTTACAGTTGCCTAAAATTGGAGGGCCACCACTTTAGAATTAGAAAGTCTTTAATTTAAGAAACTAAAACGCCTATTATAATTTTCAAAAACAATAATAACACAAAACTTAAGTAAGCGCTAAGTGAACGCACTCTTAAATCTTTAATCAGCACATTTAAATTCTAATTGCAATATAAAACATAAATACATGAATTCACAACAAAGCATGGCTTCATAATTTCTACTTGGACAACCTATGGTGCTAAAACTTTCGTATTACATTCCAACCAATCACATTAATAACTTATAAAACACGGTTGGTAAAATACAAACGTTTGCACTATAATCAAATTTAATAATCCACAATCAATCAAAAACAACAACAGAAGTTCGATACGGAGCATGTAAGCCTGTTTATACAATCTTTCGGACCAAAATACGCACGAGGGCCACCATGACAGAAGTGCGCTAGTTGCTTTTATGGTAGGTGCTCCCATTAGCTTAATCACTGAGCAGATATTTACTTAAGCGACAGGTAAGGTAGTTAATGCAAACAGAAGGTATTTCTAAAGTTTTTTTTTCCTTCCTTCTTTTTAAAGAGGGGGTTCTGGTAAGGTGGAAATTACACTTTGAGGAGACGCAATAGCAATCTAGCGGGCACGCCTTCACGAGGACGCCATGCAACTACACACGTACTAAACTAGACCCGTATCCGCTGTTCAAGCTGAACATTAACAACACAGTTCCATATTCCTGACACCCAAATAGTCGGGATCAAAACAAAACCAAAAATCCCAAGAGCGCGAGATCCAGCATAGCTTCAGAACAGATCTTACTTCATGCGGTTGCCTTCACAAATACAGGTATCGAAATTAAAACAAGAACGAGTAACAACGTTCCCTATTCAGCACAATGTTCTTCTTTAGGTCCCGGTAGCGCTAACAACGCTGATGTTAACAACCTCTAACCCTCCAACTGACAAGCCGAAACCAATGTGACCCCTTATCAGCTCCGTGACAGGAATCGAACCCAGAACTACTGTCAGTGCAACTCACTTAGAATAAATACAGCGCAAATAGTATGGTGGACACAAATGCCCAGAGATTAACAGGACACTCGACTGAACTAGAATTAACCTTAATAATACAGCACTAGATGTTGGGAGACAAGGAAGTATCCCCCCACCCGAAATTCTGCAACCACAGGGCGGGAGGATGAACTACCAAAACGTGGAAGTGCAAACGTACACAAATAGCTACCAAAATACACCACTACACCGGTTAGCAACGATGCGTGGAGGAATCTGCACTGTCAGAATTGCACCACTGAACAGAACAGGATTGCCACAGCGGTGGTCACAAGGCGGGAAAGACGACTGGATGAACTCAATCCCAGAGGACGGACAACTTGGAACATTCACCCTTAACTTCTTTTCTATTGTCCCTCGACGCACTTCGTCGTTTGTCCTGGACTGCTGTGCACAATTCTGAGCCGTCCCCCGTCATCCCGGCACACACCGACCCAGTCGAACTGCTGCCGGACTCAAACCTTCGTCGACGCAGGCGATGATTAGACTGCCATCCGCCTCCCACAGACAACCAGTGAAGAGCTGACAGAAGGGCCCAACCAGGACGGCGTTCCTCCACGGGTAGAAGTGCGGGTTCGATAACAACACCCGTACGCGAAAGGCAGGATGTCGACGTCACCAGAGCAGACACGAAGGCCACTGTGCGACAACTTCCTCCAGCGTGTCTTTTTTTTCGTTATTGTTATTTTGAAACATATACAACAGGCAGGCTGTCAGCAGCATTCTACGCTGCTCTTCGGCCATAGAAACGCAATGGGAAAAAATAGAAAGAATACACATAAGTTACAGAACGGTCGTTAATAAGTCAGTAGACACATAAAGACAAACACGGAGCCGTTCGCACTCAACGATAATTCACATTACAAACTGTTGACACGACGCACAAACACCGAAGATGGCGATGGCGCAGGTGAACGATGGAGTGCGACGGTGAACAATGAACCCTGAACACGACGGCACACACGAGACACTGATGGCGTCCTTCAGCGTGACCGCGCTCGCCTATAAATAGTACAGGCCGAAGAGTCTGCTGCAGTAAACACGTCAGTCGGTCGTGTTACCAACCTACGGTTTCTAAGTACACCAAAGACAGAACTCGCAATCGATAGTGGGTACACTAAGGGCGGGAGTTCAATCGAAAGAGCTTCATAAAAGACCAACCCTGTGCATCCGCGGAAAAAACGAAATAGAAGCGAAGGAATAAAAGACAGCAACGAGATGCTAGAATATGATCGCGCCCAAACACTGTCGACTACCAAAAATATTGGCGCCACACGACGGTCAGGAAACGAGCCGTGGAAAGATGGAAGTACACACGTCTCACGTACGACTTTTCTGTTCATATTGATCACTCTTTCATTACTCACTGCGACGGTAATCCGAATCGTCAGCCACCATCTCCGCAATTTCTTGCATCTCAAATCATCAACACGCGTCACGCCCATACTGACGCACACACACTAACACTTCCTCACCGGATATCGCTGCTCTACTTTTACGGTCGATAACGGAAGAATGTTAAGTCTTTCTGTTTTCAGGTAATAATAAGAAAGCATATTTATCCATTAGCGAAAAGGAAATAAACTGCAGTTACGTTTTCACATTATTACCAAATACAGCTGTGCTACACGATGAAAAATTCGAATTCTCAGTCTAAGAAAGTGGAAGAAATTACGGAATAAAAAAAAAAGTCCGTATCTTCACAAACTGCCAGAGCTGCAGGATTAGAAGCGTGATGCAGTAGTTTCAGAGTCAGGGATGTGAAGCCACGTTGATATCTTCGCTGCCAAATTCAGCTGATAAGAAACCAACGAAACAAATCTCGGAGGCTATTTTAGGCACCACCTCTTCGCTGACAAACCACCGCCCCGTAGTTTACCGTATTGGCATGACTTACATGTAGATATCTGTTGTCACATACCATCGACACCCAACCAACAACTTCTCGAATCCACACTGTGCATAACCGGTGTCTTGCTGCGTTTCGAAGGTGGACCACCACATTATGAAGCTGTTAGTCTTTTGGTTGTTTCAGTGAACTATGTTTAAACCGTGTCTGAACCCATTACCACGTTACTGGATCAGTTATTTGGTATTAATCTAGTTGTATTTATTAATTAGCTTCAACTGTCAGCTTCAATGAAGCTCAACTAACGTTATGGTTATTAACTAATGCAAAATTCCGCACAATGTGTGCCCATGATATACCCAAACAGGTATGTTATAAGTCTGAAGTTTTCGTAGGTGAGAATAACTGCTAATTTAATAATGTACAAAACAACCAGAAGCGGTTCTAGACACTCCCCTGTGACACAACAGATATTATTTCAGTGTCTATTGACTATTATTATCAACAAGGTGTCAGGATGACATCCTCTGTGTGGTGGTTACATATATATTTTCTTAGTCTCTTGTGTCTGTAGCTTGCATCTTCAGAGATCTTACTCTGGACAGGCAGAGAACAACGTGTGAGTAAATAAATAAATGCAGACTATTTTGATGTTGGAGAAGCAAAAACTTGGAATCAATAATCGAAAGCATGACAGCTCTGCAGCAAAATCGAAACGTGACAACCTGTTTTATTTTCTGACAACTATGTCTACCATTGTGTGACTGAGGAAGTCGAGTTGAGGGGTAGGTACACTTAGCATGGAAGGCAAGGACTCTCCCTATAATCTCACTCCTTAAACACAACTACCAAATCAATAAATTAACAATTTATTCAAAGACAATATTTATGAAGTAGCTAAGAGACAATCAACACGTGGCCATCTTCTAAGACAATACCAAAATATCACAGATAGCTTGCTTCTTAACCAAGGCAGCAAATTACAATCACGAAAAGTGACTTAAAGAGGTGATCCACAGAGATTTCAATACTTAAAGGAACAATAAATTACAAGCTGAAAGTGATTTAAAGAAATGCGGCAGAGACAATTTATTTAAAACGGCAATAATTTGCAAGATGACAGTGATTTATGAAACGCACACCAGTTCGTTAGGAACCCAAATAACACAATCAGTACAACAAGTTACAATTCAATAACATTCATTCCCAAGCAATAAAAAACCTTATTTTTTAATATACATAAAACACGTCAAATGTTTACCAAATGGGCAGTGATGCCAGGCTGGCCTGGGCAAAAGGTGACTTAACTTAAAATGCTGGAAGCAGCAATCAGCCGTCCAAAACAACACCTAAATGCAGGGGCCCAGCCGGGAGTCACTTCCCATTAGACGGCACCACGTCACAGCCTCTGTTCACTGAAGCAGAACGTGGTGCCGCTCTCACACACCGCAACTCGCAGAAAACTGGAAGACAAACAGACCGCAGAAGACACGGCAAACAGCAACCAAACATCAATTAATATAAGTTAAGAGATCAATAAACAACAATATAAATGAAGAAACAATTGCTCTTTTACTAATACAGAGTGAGTGTATTCAAATAAAGGCATGCCTATAAAATTCTGTGTACAAATGTTTGCCTTTTACAGACTACGAGCCTTTACTAATAACAGATTGAGTGCTTTCAAATAAGTGCACATATATAAAGGAACTATGTACAAATGACTAGCTTTACATAGTACGAGTCTTTAGTAATAACTGAGTAAGTGTTTCTATAGAAGTGACCCAAATTTTACGGCAATATACAAGGGACGTCGATTTGATGGCAATCAAAATACACTGAAAATCTCATACAGACAATACATAACTTCTGGATACTGTTCCAAAAGCCCAAAATATAACACACACGCCTCAGTGCTAATCAGCTTCCTAATAGTATTTCAATCGGCGGATTTTTAAAAGAAATATTATCTGATGGTTTCCATTCGATCACACGTACTACCGGCTGCTCTTACTTCAACAACATATACATTAGGGCAATCAAGCAACATGTACACTCGCTGCAACGCAAATCGTTCAACGGAATGAGGGCACCAAAATCACTTACACCTTCGATGGAGAGCGTTGTTCGAGATGTTCTCCAGGGATGGTTCTCTCCGGGAAAGCAGGCACCAAAGCAATGCGACGAACAGAGCCCGAAGTTGACATCAGGCATGTTCACCACAAAATCGCGACCGTCTTACGAGGTAGACCACCGTGCCGCTGCCGGCCGAACACGCGTGTATTCCCCTATCGTGCACGCAAGCACGTCCTTGCGACTCATTGGGAGTCCAACACCGACTGCCCCGAGCGCGAAACACCCGCGAGATCATAACAGGGGCAAAGATCCTAGTACAGCTGGCTAATCGGTAGTGTCATGCCAAAGGGCTGGTGTGCCAGAAAATGCGCACCACGGCTCACTTCGCACAAGTGTATGCGTTTGGGTTTACTACATGTGCAATGGAGAAAATGAGTGACATTTAAGTTTAACAGAAAAGAGTGCGATGTTGTATTTAAAAGTCAACTCACCTGTGACTGTACATCCACACAGCAGTTCAAGGCACAAGGCAAGTCTATCTTCTCCTAAGCAATAGCAGATAATGGAGCCTCTGCAGATAGCCTGTCCTGGTAAGCAAGTGGAGTTATGCATCAACAGAACTGCATAATTTTTAGAAAGACATAGGCTTCGAGCTTGACATCTAGCCCAATTCCAACCACTCCAGCCAATCCAACCAGTCCAGTTGCCCCAACCTCCACCTCCACCCCAGCTGCCACCACCACCACCACCACCGCCAAGACCTCCTCCTCCTCCTCCTCCTCCTCCAACTCCACCTCCACCTCCACCTCCACCAGAACCTCCACCACCACCGCCACCTCCATTTCCACCTCCACCTCCACCTCCACCAGTACCTCCACCACCACCTCCACCACCGCCTCCTCCATTTCCACCTCCACCACCGCCTCCTCCATTTCCACCTCCACCTCCTCCACCACCTTTACTGAGCGGGAGTTCCATTCCTGTAAAAATGGACAAAAAGTTTTTCTGTCTACATTTTTCTGCTATTGTTAAACAGAAAGTTGTAGCAGCACTACATTCCTGCTCATTAGTTGAGAGTGTTAATAATATTTCGGCGCATCGTTTTAAAAAGAATTGAGAAGCTGAAATCATTAAACGTTTCATTAATTTTTAGGAGATCATTTATCGACTGAAATTTCTGAATGTATTAGAAAGGATATGAAATGGTAAATAATGGTGAGCACTTGAATAGGAAGGGAGAAAAGGTAAAACAAGGCAGGCTTTGTCATGGTGAGGAAAAGTAACGTGATGTAACTGGGAAATTTGTAACACCTTCACCTTTTCCTAGCAGGACTCACAACCTTTATCCAAGCAAGGCAGCATTCTGCCTTCAGAATTCCTCTGGCGGTGCCATAATCCTGTTGAGGCGAAATTATGCAATCCACCAGCCTGGAGAATTGGAGCACTGGGTAACATGATGCGATGTTCCCAGGAACATTCCACATGATTGTATATCAAGCGTAAATAAAATACTAGGGTTATCCAGAAAGTAAGTTCAGATCGGTCGCGAAATGGAAACCACTGGGAAATCCCGCTAAAGCTTAGCACAAATGTGTTGGGCAGTGTCTCTAGTATGCCCGTCGATCGTGTCGCGGTGCTCTTTTCAGATTTGAGTGAACAGTGAGCACATAAAGATGAGTAGGGAATAGCGTCGCCCGCGAAGTATGAGGATCTGGTTAGAGATTTCGCCTGTCTCATGGAGCCCATATAACACAACTGTCAAGCAGTTCCTTCTTCATGTCAATTCTCGGCCGCACGCTGCAGGGGCAATGCAGACGCCCCTGCACCGTTTCCGATGAGAAGTGTTTGATCACCCACAACGCAGCCCGTAATTGGCTCCTCCTGAGTCTCATCTCTGCTCACAAGAACCGCTGGTTATGAAGACAACATTTTTCCACAGACAACGAGCTGCAGGCAAGTGCAGATAACTGGCCGAAATCACAGGCGGCTGCGTTCTATTACGAGGATATTGGCAAGTTGATACAACACTACGCCAAACTCGAAGTTGGAGTGGCGACTATGTAGAGAAGTAGATGGAAGGTGTACCTAACTGTTTGAAATAAAATGTTTCTGGTTTTCACTGTGGTTTCCATTTCTTGACCGATCTGAACTTACTTTCCGGACAACCCTCGTAGGACTGGGACTAGAAAGAACAAACAATGGCCGCTCTGGCCATAGAGTATCAGCCTGAAATGAGTTCTTGATAGTTTTGACAATTTATAGTGTCAATAAGGCTCAGAGGATCGAGCAGCTACGATAGCTACATAGAGCTTTAGGGAAAATTTTTGGTAAGTTTGACTAGAGGGATCATCAGGGATTATTGTTATTGATGCCTAGTTTGCGGTAAGTGCATGAAATGCTCAAAGTTTAGTGCTTGAGAAAGAAAGGGGAAAGATAATACGCTCACACAGAATTCGACAGGAGGGGAAGGTGGGGTGGTGGAGGTGGAGAGGTAAGATGCATACTGAAGACAAGGAGAATTGCGTGGCGAACGAGAATTTAGAAAGGTTGTAGAGTTTTGGTGGAGCAAATTTCTGGCTAAAGAAGCATAAGGGGGCAATCAAGGAATCAAGGGTTTGTAGGTGTGGTTTGTTTATTAGTTGTAGCAGTTTCATTCCTTCATGGACGACTTTTAACAGGATATTTGAGCTTTTATGTTACTACAGTTTAAAAACAACAGGTCAAATGTAATTGAAGTGCAAGGGCGTGCTGAAACATAATGCCCCCGAACTTTTTCATGCGAAAACTCGCAACGATAACAACCGTTATTTACGATCTACATCTTTGTTCTTCATGTCTACGTTTATATTTCACGACACACTCACCCCAACGACGAACACGTTCCTCCTAACTGGAGACCAGTTTGACGATACCGTCAATGAAGAATGTTTGACTTTTTTGGAGCCACAACCTCACCCCTGATCGTACCACTACATCACTATCAAAGTGAAGTCCTCCAACCTATTCTTTAAGTTCCGGAAACACATTAAAATCAGATGGGGACAAGTCCGGATCGTGGGAAGCGTGATTGATGACAGTGTTGCAGCTGCAGCGCAGCTCGTGTGTAGTTCGGAATTACCGTGCTGAAGGGGATGGTGCTCCATATGCGGACGAAGTTTTCTGCAGATAGAAACTCAATTACAGCACGCTGTCTCACACGCAACGACATAGTTGCGTTACACACCGCTATGTTACTTGCCACATTTCGATACCCTCTAGGGCTGAAAGTATGTAGACATGTATAATATAGCTGTAGAATGTTAATTAACCTTGTTTCATTCAAAAAGTCTGAAGAGTCTTAACATAACAAATTCGTAGGCATTACATTCCAGCACGCCCTCGTATTACAAGCACTATATACAAACAGATCTCGGAGGACAAAAATGGGACAAGTAGGCAGCCATAGCCTTATAGGAGGGACCATACTGGCATTCGCATAAACTAATTCTGGGAAACCACAGTTACCCTAAACAGAATGTCCTGATGTGTTTACGAACCTCGACTTTCCCTGGTATAAGGCAAACCCGTTTATGGTTCAAATGGCTCTGAGCACTATGGGACTTCTGAGGTCATCAATCTCCTAAAACTTAGAACTACTTAAACCTAACTAACCTAAGGACATCACACACACATCCATGGCCGAGGGAGGATTCGAACCTACGACCGTAGCGGTGCGCGGTTCCGGACTGTAGCTCCTACAACCGCTAGGCCACACCGGCCGGCCAGCTCTTTTAACACAGTGCTATAATACTCTGTTTGTCCCTACTATACAATATAACAGTAACGTTTTTACAATAAGAACACAAAACCGCAACACAGTATATGATGCACCTCCTTACAGGTCCCTTTCAAGGACATTAAGGGCTTGGTATCTGGTTCCTGGTTCACGCCATTGAAAACCTAGCGAGAATCACTGTTCAGACTATACCTGGACTCGTCTGTGAACGTAACCTGGGGCCACTGTTCCAATGACCGTGTACTGTGTTCTTGACACCAGGCGTTAAGGGCTCTCCTGTGACCAGGGGTCAGTGGAATGCACCTCTCTTCACTTAGACTAGGGTAGTTTACGAAAAATCATGTTGTATTATCTTCTTCATAATGTAACAGGAATCTTTGACCACAAATTTCATAAATTGATTGAACTGATACAGAAAATAAAAAATACAAAATACCACATATACACAATAAACCAAAACGAAGTCAAAAATCCCTCGGTCATACGTTCTCGCAAACCTAAGATCACAAACAAGAGAAACCATAAGGGGCATTAAAAAGAAACGAGCCGGAGTCTGGAACGCGCAAACCGGTGGCAGGAGGGTAATATCGTGGCGTGTGTAGCGAGATGTGTTTACGGCCAGAGCGTGGAAGTTCGCAGCCCGTCGCTAAAGGGCACGCTTGCACGTCACCTTACTATACAGAACCAGCAGCAGCGTGCATCACTCGTCCAACGCTGCCAGTCGCATTTCAGACAGTGACATGGAGGTGTCAAAAGAAGAGCAAAAAGGTGTTGTCCGTTTTCTGACAGAGGAAGGAGTAGGAGGAACGGAGATTCGTCGACGTCACACTTCATGACTCTTGCAAGGGTCAAGACGTGGCACAAGCGCTTCAGGGAATGACGGGTGTCGTTAGCCGATGATGCACGGTCTGAAGCGCCACACTGCATTACCGATGACATCGTACAGCTGGTGGGTTCACTCATTACCCAGGACCGACGAATGACAGTGAAAGCCACAGCCGCCGTGGTCGGACTGAGTGTCAGAAGTGTTCACACCATCAGAAAGGAACGACTGCGCATGCGCCAAGTGTGACAGTCTTCAACCACACCAGGAAGCATGTCGAATGGCCGACTGTCTTGCTCATCTGCAACACTATGCTCGGGAAGCAAATGCGGTCCTGGTGGCTGGAGATGAGTCATGGTGTCATCACTTCGAACCAGAATCAAAACGACAAAGTCTCTAGTGGAAGCATCCAGGGCCAGCACCACCATTAAATCCAAGGTCATCCACAGGACTGCAGGAAAGATGCTGACGTTCCTCTTTGACCATGATGGACCCCTTCTGATTCACTTACTGCAACACGGGACAACGGTGAAAGTGCAGCGTTACTCGCAAACCTTGACCACTCTTCGCCAAGCGATCAAATCAAAAAGACCAGGCAATCTCACCTGTGGGGTCCTTCTGCTCTACGACAATCCAAAGCCTCATACAGCCAAAACCGTCGCCGCACTCTTGCAGAAATTCAAATGGGAGGTTCTCTGCCACCCTCCATAGAGACTGGACCACTCTCCCTGTGATTACGTCATTTTTGGTCCCCTTGAAACGCCTCTGTATGGCAAACGATTCACTTCGGATGAAGACGTCCAGCTGTACGTGTGGAACTAGTTAACATCGCAACCCCGGGAATTTTATGAGACAGCCATTCACTGCCTTGACAACTGTCTTAACAGCCAGGGTAATTATGCCTCCGGTTCCTTTCTTTTTGAACGCCCCTTATAGGAGTCGCTCGACCGCTACGGTCGCAGGTTCGAATCCTGCCTTTGGCATTGATGTGTGATGTCCTTAGGTTCGTTAGGTTTAAGTAGTTCTAAATTCTAGGGGATTGATGACCTCAGTAGTTAAGTCCCAAGTGCTCAGAGCCATTTGAACGATTTTTGAGCCCCTTATAGAAAATATTGCGAACGTGCAAATAAAGCCAGTGAACGGCAGGCAAGGCCATAAATGCACAGATACAAGGGAAACCGGTGAATGACTGCCGTTTTTTAGATATAGAAACTAAGTTGGAAAAATTTAACACAAACACAATCACCGGGAAACACTTAACGATTACCGTACAAAATTTCAGCGGAATAAATCATGAGGTCAGACTACCACAGGTGAATCTACGGGTGAAGAGGCACTGCAGAATTCTTAAAGCAAAAATTTCTACTTAATGCCGATCCAAATATACATTTACAGGTAGACAGGAGTAGAACTTGATTACAGAACAATAACCACAGGAACAGAGCGGCGCAAATAAATAAGACAAACCCTGTTTATTGTGAGGCGCGATGAGGACGTCGGAAAACGGTGTGCGGGTGAAGGCTGGTTGAAAGTGGCTCACCAAACTTTGCCAGGTATGAAGAGATGCAACACTCTTCTGTGAAAACAAGGGGGGGGGGGGGGGGGGTGCGTCAAAGCTATGTTCCACTGACAAGAGTCCCGTGGTGCCACAGCGGAGTAGCCATTCTTGCCTTGAATGCTGGAGTCCGCCAGAAATCGAACACAACGAATTCGAGGCTTGCAATTAAATTGCGTTCGGCGTGAGACCTGCTGTGTAATGAAAGCCTGCTCACACTGACTCCCATCTACAGGCTGGTAGTTGTGACGAAGCGCCTCACCGTTGTGGTGTACTTCGTAGTTTGGTTCATAAGGCTCACGATGTTTCAGACCCTGAGAGTTTGTCAGGTAAGTTCACTCAATTTGAGATCATCTCTTGTCGGGATGCATATAGTGAAAGACAAGTATAACTCGATGTATGATATCGAACAAAAGTGCACCGGATGAGGGATAACACCTAGTTGGCACCTTACGCAGGTTGAAATGGTTCAGATGGCCCTGAGCATTGTGGGACTTAACATCTGAGGTCATCAGTCCCCTAGAACTTAGAACTACTTCAACCTAACTAACCTAAGGACATCACACACATCCATGCCCGAGGCAGGATTCGAACCTGCGACCGTAGCGGTCGCGAAGTGCCTGGAACCGCTCGGCCACTCCGGCCGGCCCTTACGCAGGGAGCTTTTACAATAAGATTAGTTTTGTTTTGCGGAAATATGATACGAACGAGTTTTCAGATCACGGTCCTTTTAGGTTCCGTTATGCATGATCTTGGTTTACGCGAGGCGGTTTTCTGTAGTGTTCCTTGCAGTGGTGGCACCTAATAACTTTTTGAGATTATCAGGAAAAATGTGGAGGATGATGTACTGAACATAAGCGTCACACGTGCTTACAACAGCCGAGCAACATTGACTCGACACTGGTCAACCTATGTAATATAACGACACTGAGATTGTAGCATGCACTTCCAGGATAGTTTATTAAGCAAGCAATTGAAATTAAATTAGCAAGTAGCCTAGGAAATAGAGATGGAGGGTTTTGATTATACCCTGCGTGGAAACCTTGTCAAGAAACAAAGGGACAGAATTAATACTACGTCACCCGTTGATTATTAATTTCACTGTTGATAACCTCTGACGTCGGGCATCTATGATTAGTTCGATAGAGCTAACGTTTACAATGTGTGAATGTGTGTGTGTGTGTGTGTGTGCGCGCGCGCGCGCGCGCGCGTGTGTGTGTGTGTGTGTGTGTGTGTGTGTGTGTGTGTGTGCGCGCGCGCGCGCCTGCGTGTTATCTTTCCGGAGTTTCTTTGAAATCCGAGGCGTGTTATCTTTCCGGAGTTTCTTTGAAATCCGAGGTTTTAAATTCCCTTGCACACCGTTTACTTGCTGCAGTTTTGTCTCGAAAATGGTAGGGTATGCTTCTACATCCACATCTACATCTACATCCACACTCCGGAAGCCACCTGACGGTGTGTGGCGGAGGGTACCCTGAGTACCTCTATCGGTTCTCCCTTCTATTCCAGTCTCGTATTGTACGTGGAAAGAAGGATTGTCGGTATGCGTCTGTGTGGGCTCTAATCTCTCTGATTTTATCCTCCTGGTCTCTTCGCGAGATATACGTAGGAGGGAGCAGTATACTGCTTGACTCTTCGGTGAAGGTATGTTCTCGGAGCTTTAACAAAAGCCCGTACCGAGCTACTGAGCGTCTCTCCTGCAGAGTCTTCCACTGGAGTTTATCTATCATCTCCGTAACGCTTTCGCGATTACTAAATGATCCTGTAACGAAGCGCGCTGCTCTCCGTTGGATCTTCTCTATCTCTTCTATCAACCCTATCTGGTGCGGATCCCACACTGCTGAGCAGTATTCAAGCAGTGGGCGAACAAGCTTACTGTAACCTACTTCCTTTGTTGTCGGATTGCATTTCCTTAGGATTCTTCCAATGAATCTCAGTCTGGCATCTGCTTTACCGACGATCAACTTTATATGATCATTCCATTATGGCGAAATATCGGCGTTTTTCAATAGCGTCACCCGGATGCATTTCTTTCAGTACTCTGTTTGCCCGTAAGGAAGATACTAATTTGACAGAGTGTTTACATAGGACCACATTACGTTTTTGACATCGAAATACCTACATTAAGGAAAATAGCTGAGTGGTGGTGGGTGGGAGTACGACTCACATGATCAGAAAATTCTATTTAGACTGGAATTGGGAGGCTCTTCTATAAATTTATTGGACTTTAGTGTTGATATTAGTACAAGAAAATAATTATTTAGCATCTACAGAAAAACCATAGCTGCTGATATGGTAATCACTGCAAGCTCGCCGCATTCAGAAAGCCACAAACAAGCACCTTGTCAGTTCGATTTTTCATCGCCTCGTATCTGTAAAATACGAAAGAGAAGACTGAATACGAGAGTGAATAAAAAAATATGTCGCAAAAGTCAGACTGCTGCTGAATTTTCTCATTTTGATAGTACTGAAGAGCGATCTGTTTTAATCCATTCAACAACCAAGATCTCTTACAATATTTCTTCATTGAAGACAACCGGTTTCAACGGACTTTACTGTCGCCTTCAGGTCATAAAAATCTTTTTCTTTTAAAAAAATATTTATTTTGCGCTGAACATCACACACAAGGTGTCAAGTGTATAAAAATCAGCATATTATAAAAGGTTTGTCATTCTAAAATAATTAAAAACATAAAACACCTTCAGCAAACGGCCACCATGTGCATATACATATTGCTCACATATGTTTGTTATATCACACAAACAAGGTACAGAATAGCGATTTCCATGCACTCTTTGCTGCTGAATGGTTTTTAACAGCCAGAATTCGGTGTATGACTCTAAATTTCGCTCCTTTGCGTATCTAGAAGGAAGGAAGAAAGCCTGTGTCGCATGGAAGGTAACCGATCCACAGTAATCCGCAGCCAATGCATAATGAGGTCAGTAAGAACAAGATTGTAGGTGTGCTATGAGTGCATACCCTACTAGAGAACCGCGACTTTTGTGAGCCGAGGGAATATGCGCAGAACAAGTCTGTAGCGAAATTCATCCCGTATTTGCTTGGAGCTGAATTTAATGGACAATTTTGTTCAGTTGGATACAGGAATTCAGCAAAGGAAGAAAAATCACAAGTGCTAGCCTTAGCCAGGTGACAGCAAACTTCTGTCAGCTGTGCAGGGACTTTGAGAAGGAAGATCAAGTTATTATAGTTGGAGGAGCAGGAAACAGCCTAGCTATGAACCCAAGATACAGTATTAGGAGTGACCTGGATAAAATAGGAGCAGAAACTGAGCACTCAAGCGTGGGGTTTGTGGAGGTCTTTCAGCGGATTTAAAACTAACACATGCTTTCCCTGTGGTACATGGATTGTCAGACCATGATGCAAAACCGATTAACTTATCAAACTAACAGGGTGTACAGTTCAGAAACCATTAAGTAAAAGTGTGAGGTCGCTCAAACCAGTATCTATAGAGCATTGCAGAGAAAGTTTAAGAAATGTTAATTGGGGAGATGTATACAATGAGCCAAATGCTAATGACAAATGCAACATATTTCTTGATAAATTTATATCCCTTTTTGAACATTGTTTCTCAAAGAAAACTATTAAATGTAACACCACGCATTTTTCTAAGGAACCTTGGATTACTAAGGGTATTAAAAGTGTATTCAGAAAGAAAACTGTATGAGACAGCAAGAACTAGTGAAGATTCGGAAGTAGTTTTACGCTATAAAATTATTGTAACATACTGAGTTGTAAGGAAATCAAGAAATATATATGTTAGAGAAGAAATTAACAACTCCAGCATTAATATAAAAACAATATGGAATGTTGTTAGAAAGGGAGAAAGGAAAAGTAACCACTGGGGTAGGTAGTATTACCATTAAAGAGAACAAGACTATTCTAACCAAAAGCACAGAAGCAGCTAATGTATTTAACAAACATTTCTTAAGTGTAGGACCAAAAATTGGTGAGAACAAGCTCAAAAGAACAAGCCAGGCAGTACATAGAAGAGCCTATTTTTAACAAACTGTCTCAGATTAAGTTTCCCGTAACAATCTCTTATGAAATAAGTAAAATTATTAAATCTTTGAAAAATAAATATTCTGTTGGAGTAAATGACATCTCTAATAAGGTATTAAAACTATGTTGAGGAATTACAGTTGATGTTCTGAGTTACATATGTAATGCATCACTAACACAAGGTATTTTCCCAAACAGGTTAAAATATGCGATTGTCAGGCCTCTCTACAAATAGGGGAACAACAAAGATCTCAATAATTATCGGCCAGTATCGTTGCTTACAGCATTTTCAAAAATCTTCAAGAAAGTAATGTACTCAAGAATGGTTATCCACCTCAACAATAATGGGATACTTTGTAAATGACAGTTCAGAATTCAAAAATGCTGCTCCACAGAGGCAGCAATATATAATTCCATTTTCCCCATAATATAGTCTTTAAATAGTGAAATGTCACCAATAAAAATTTCTGTGACTTGTCCAAAGCATCTGACTGTGTGAACCATGACAATGCGTTACAGAAATTACAATTCTATGAAATAAATGGAATAGCAAGTGAGTAGCTTAAGTCATACCTACAGATCCTTATTTGGGTAAAGTGATTAAAATATGTTTGCCACTTCATCTAACTGGGGTGAAATTACATTAGGTGTTCCACAGGGTTCAATCATGGGTCCCCTTCTGTACTTGATATATGTGAACGACCTCCCTTCCTATCTGAAAAGAGAAGCTGAACTGACGCTGTTTGCTGACGATATAAGCATCATTATTAATCCAGTAAAGAAACTCCAATTGAAAGTTATGTAAATAAGGTCTTTGGAAAAGTCATTAATCAGTTTTCTGCAAATTGAAAAACATTGAAAAAACACAATACATGCAGTTTTCTGCTGCAAAAAGTACAGTTCCTTCAATAGACATAGCACATAACCAGAAGTCAGTAGACAAGGTAGAGCACACTCCGTTTTTGGGTGTACATATAGATGAGACTCTTAATTGGAAAAGTCATATTTTGGATCTTCTAAAGCAGCTAAGTTCAGCAATAATTGCCAATTTTGAGGATACAGAGATTAGTAAGCTAACATATTCTGCATACTTTCACTCTCTGATGTCATACAGAATAATATTTTGGGGGTAACTCAACATTTAGACAAAAAGTATTCACTGCTCAAAAGAAAGTGGTTAGAATTATGTGTGGGGTTCATAGTCGCATGTCTTGTGGGCATCTTTTTAAAAGATTCGGAATTCTTAAAATGGTTCAAATGGCTCTGAGCACTATGGGACTCAACTGCTGTGGTCATTAGTCCCATAGAACTTAGAACTACTTAAACCTAACTAACCTAATGACATCACACACATCCATTACCGAGGCAGGATTCGAATCGGCGACTGTAGCAGTCACACGGTTCCGGACTGCGCGCCTAGAACCGCGAGACCACCGCGGCCGGCCCGGAATTCTTACAACAGTACATTTACTCACTAATGAAATTTGTTCTCAACAACATGGACCAGTTTAAAAATAACAGTGACATTCATAATTACAATACCATAAAAAAGAAAGACTTACACTATCCTTTACGCAACCTATCTTTGACACAGAAAGGGGTAACACAAGCTGCTATAAAAATTTTCGACAAATTACCAGATGAAATAAAATGTCTGTCAGACAGCAGTAATAGCTTAAAAAATAAATTGGAATCATATCTCCTTGACAGCTCCTTCTATACCATAAATGAATTCTTGAATAGGAATAAATAAATCTGTAAATATAGTATATGCATTTTGAGCCATTTAAGGGAATGGGGTAAATAATAAACATATTAATCTTTAACTCTATATTGTAATAAATATATATAAAAAATCTTGTTTCATATGTGCATTTCTTGTGCACTTGTCACATTTCACATCATAACGGCTACTGTACCATGCGATTGATCAATGGAACACAGAGCCAACCAGCTAACTAACTAACTAACTGGCCGCACTTGTTATCCTGTCTAGGGCTATTTCGCTACCCGGAGGTCATATAGATCTTGAGGGTTGCAACAGTTTAAGGAACCAAATAAACTTGTTATATCCTGACAGTTCACTAGTTATGTATGAACGCTGCCACAAGAATTCTGTGCTGCAGCCTATTAACGCTTTGTCGAACGACAGGATAAGTGTTCAAGTTTACAAGGGAAAATAAATTTTAGGCTGCTCTGATGTGTCTATCCCAGCTTGCGAGTTACTGACTCAACCTTGTACAGCCAATACCTTCATTGCGCGATGCCGATGGTAGTATTGCCGATGATAGCGCACACTAACAAAATGCAGTTTCCGAAATTTCTTCACCATGAAGACAAAGTAAATATTCCACAATTGGAATCAAGAGTGGCTGTCAACATGAGTAACTTAGAATTAAATAAGTACGGCGTAGCAAAGCAGCTTAAATCACTTAATACAGGCAAATTCTCCGCTTCAGATTGCGTACCAATTAGATTTTTTTCATAGTATGCTGATACAATAGCTCTGTACAAATACAATCGCTCGTCGATGAAAAGTCCGTGCCTAAAGGTTGGAAAGCTGAGCATATCACACCGATATTCTAGAAATGAGTAGAAGCAATCAAGTGAATTATAGATATATATCCCTAACATCGATATACAGTAGTAGGATTATGGAACATATATTGTGATCGGCTATAACGAATTGCCTCCAAAAAAAGAATCGTTCTTGTGAAACACAACAAGCACTTTATTCGCTCAAAGTAATGACTGCTATTGATAAGAGATTTCAGACTGATTCTTTCTTTATAAATTTCGAAAAACCTTTTGGTAGCATTACTCCTAGGCAACATCTAATCAAACTGCGTGCCTATGGCGTACAGTCTCAGCTGTGCCACTGAATTCGTGATTTCGTAATTGTCAGAAAGTCATCGAGTAAAATGGAAGACATCTGGCGTCATTAAACGAAGTGTTGCAGGCCGTCTGCTCTTCCTAATCTGCTATAAAAGATTTAAAAGGCAATCTGAACAGTCATCTTATGTTGTTTACAAGTGATGCTGTCATTCACAGTCAGCAGAATCAACAGAGGATCGAAACAAATTGCAAAATGATTTACACAATTTGTTTTCCTTTATTGGATTTCGTTTGCACCTCAGAGGGGGGCGGGGGGGGGGGGGGCGTGCAGCAGCGTAATATGCTGCTCTGCAGCCTACAGAAAAATTATAAACAAAATTAGGAGATATCACAAAAATAAAAACAGGCGATAAGACGCTGACTGATGAAAACTGGAACAAGATGAAAAATTGCAAAGAGAATATAAAAACAAAGGGTCGGTAATGCTGATTAAAACACATAGTAAATAGACATGTACAATTAAAAAACACGGCTATAGTCTGGTTTCTGTTCACAACAGTTTAAAACCTGACATAGCGACAGTATGGTGTCCATTCATAACAATGACAGGGGATCGCAACACTGAACACGCACTTAAAACAGCACTATACAAGAGACAAGACAGCAGATTGGGGGGGGGGGGGGGGGACCTGGACCGATGAAGGAAAAAAAAGGTGGGAGGATAGGAAAGCAGAAAAGAGGGGAGCTGATGGAGGGAGAGGACACAGGAAAAGGGGGGCAGGTTGGATGTGAGAAGGAGTGGGGAAGGCAGTGGAGAGGAAAGGAAAAGGAGCAAAGGGGAAATAATGGAGTCAAGAATTGGGTAGGTCAAGAAAAAAGAGGATGGAAGGGTGGGGAGAGGGAGCCCAGGGAAAGGGCAGAGGGAGGGAGCGGGAGGTGAGGATCATAGTTGATAGGAGGAATAAATGGAAGGAGAGAGCGCATCATGTGGGATGGGGGATTGACAGAAGCCACCTCAGGAATGGATATGAAGGGTGTAGTGTGGAGGGTAGGAGGGACACAATGGTGAAGGCTTGACAGCGGGCAGAGGTTGGAGAGGAGTGCAGCAACCATGGGAGGATGGGGGATGAAGTCAGAGGGAGGTGTAGTGGACACAGGAATGTTCGAGGAAAAGGATCAGATGGAGGAAAGGAATCAGGTCATAGCGGATCTGCATGGGGGACCAGAGGTGTTCACCAAAGACGAAGTGGAGTCCATGGCGCTTGAGGATCTCTAGGGACTTATAGAATTTGGGGATTAAGGATCTCTAGGTGTGGAGGATGGTAGAGGAGTGCAAGCACCATGTATGACGAGAATTTTTTTCCTTTGTTGTTATTTTAAAGCCTTGTACAAAAGGTAGGCTGTCAGTGGCCTATCTACGCCGCTCTTCGGCCACAGAAAACCATAGAACAGATAACATGTAGACAGATATACAGAAAATACGAATATGAAAAAACAGGTGACACACATAATGATAATAACAAAAACATTTGAATGGAAGAAACTGAATTGCATAAGCAAGTGCAGCTCTACACGAAGGCACAATTAGTACACTGTCGAACGGTGGAGGACACTGAAGAGGTACAATTGCACTGGAACTGGGACGATCACATACACTGGTGTCCTGTGTCTAATTCATGATATAATCATACAAACTGTCAACAGATGTCGTTGTGATTGTGTTCTGCTCGGAAGATGGCAATCCGATCTATTGACAACCACGCTGGCAGTGACGTCCGAGCACC
Organism: Schistocerca gregaria; assembly: GCF_023897955.1. Classification (NCBI taxonomy): domain Eukaryota; kingdom Metazoa; phylum Arthropoda; class Insecta; order Orthoptera; family Acrididae; genus Schistocerca; species Schistocerca gregaria. The sequence continues at coordinate 429,178,717 of NC_064927.1, forward strand.
TATCAAGCGGGGTAGTGTTTGCAGGATAGTGTCAAATCCACAATCGTTGTGTACACAGTCGCAGACGGTGAAATATGGCACAGAGAAGACGCCAAAGGATTAATGTTATGGAGGGCCATAGGAAGAATGGAAGCAGGAGAGCCACAAACTGATGTGGCCTAATGGTTTAATGTGAATCGTTCTGTTGTTTCTCGGGCGAAGCCACAGTTTATAGAGACCGAAAATGTATCCTGGAGACCAGGACTAGCCGACCACGTGTGACATGACAAAGAGTGGACCGTTATTTGTCTGTAAAGGGACGACGCTACAGCCTTAATACTACACTGCAACTGGCATCTGACCTCGGAGCATCCTCTGGACGCAAACGGTGTACAGAAGGCTTCAGCAGAGTGGCCTTTATTGTTGAATACCTGCTGTCTGCTTACCTCTGGCGTGTCTTCACAGAACGGAACGTCTAGAGTGGAGCCGTCAACCTGCCATCTGGATGGTCGAACGGTGGGCCGATGTCATTTCCACAGATGACTCGCGATTTGGCCTGGAGATTGATTCCTGACGGATTCACATCTGGAGGGCACGAAGGATCCAAAAATTATAGTAATAGACCGATATAGAGGAGGATCCTTAATAGTGTGGGCACTGGTAATGTTGATCACTCGAACACCTCTTCGTGAAATTGTGTTGGCGAATCAGCAAGATTTAACTGCTGCCAAGTAAATCAAAGAACGTCTCAAAAATGATACCGACAGGAAGCGCAAAATGGCTAAGCAGGTATGGATACAGAACAAATTTAAGGATGTAGAGGCTTATCTCACTAGGGGTAAGATAGATACTGCTTACAGGAAAATTAAAGAGACCTTTGGAGAAAGGAGAACCACTTGCATCAATTTGAAGAGCTCAGATGGAAACCCAGTTCTAAGCAAAGAAGGGAAAGCAGAAAGATGGAAGGAGTATATACAGCGTCTATACAAGGGCGAGATACTTGAGGACAATATTATGGAAATGGAAGAGGAGGTAGATGAAAATGAAATGGGAGATATGGTACTGCATAAAGAGTTTGACAGAGCACTGAAAGACCTAAGTCGAAACAAGGGCCCCGGAGTAGACAACATTCCATTAGAACTACTGACAGCCTTGGGAGAGCCAGCCCTGACAAAACTCTACCATCTGGTGAGCAAGATACAAGATACAAGCGAAATACCCTCAGACTTCAAGAAGAATATAATACTTCCAATCCCAAAGATAGCAGGTGTTGATAGATGTGAAAATTACTGAACTATAAGTTTAATAAGTCACAGCTGCAAAATATTAACGCCCATTCTTTACAGACGAATGGAAAAACTGACAGAAGCCGACCTCGGGGAAGATGAGTTACGATTCCGTAGAAATGTTGGAACACGTGAGGCAATACTGACCTTAGGCCTTATCTTAAAAGAAAGATTAAGGAAAGGCAAAACTACGTTTCTAGCATTTGTAGACTTAGAGAAAGCATTTGACAATGTTGAACGGAATACTCTCTTTCCAATTACAGGGAGCGAAAGGCTATTTAGAATTTGTACAGAAAGCAGATGCCAGTTATAAGAGTCGAGGGGCATGGGAGGGAAGCAGTGGTTGGGAAGGGAGTGAGACAGGGTTGTAGCCTCTACCCGATGTTATTCAATCTGTATATTGAGCAAGCAGTAAAGGAAACGAAAGAAAAATTCGGAGTAGGTATTAAAATCCACGGAGAAGAAATAAAAACTTGGAGGTTCGCCGATGACATTGTAATTCAGTCAGAGACAGCAAAGGACTTGGAAGAGCAGTTGAACGGAATGGACAGTGTCCTGAAAGGAGGATATAAGATGAACATCAACAAAAGCAAAGCGAGGATAATGGAATGTAGTCGAATTGAGTCGGGTGAAGCTGAGGGAGTTAGATTTGGAAATGAGACACTTAAAGTAGTAAAAGAGTTTTGCTATTTGGGGAGCAAAATAACTGACGATGGTCGAAGTAGAGAGGATATAAAATGTAGACTGGCAATGGCAAGGAAAGCGTTTCTGAAGAAGAATAAAAATTTGTTAACGTCGAGTATAGATTTAAATGTCAGGAAGTCGTTTCTGAAAGTATTTGTTTGGAGTGTAGCCATGTATGGAAGTAAAACGTGGACAATAAATAGTTTAGACAAGAAGAGAATAGAAGCTTTCGAAATGTGGTGCTACAGAAGAATGCTGACGATTAGATGGGTAGATCACATAACTTATGAGGAGGTAATGAATAGAATTGGGGAGAAGAGGAGCTTGTGACACAACTTGACTAGAAGAAGGGATCGGTTGGTAGGACATATTCTAAGGCATAAAGGGATAACCAATTTAGTATTTGAGGGCAGCGTGGAGGGTAAAAATCGTAGAGGGAGACCAAGAGATGAATACACTAAGCAGATTCAGAAGGATGTAGGCTGCAGTAGGTAGTGGGAGATGAAGCAGCTTGCACAGGATAGAGTAGCATGGAGAGCTGCATCAAACCAGTCTCACGACCGAAACAACAACAACAAGTACCGCGAGGAGATCTTGGGTTCGCATGTGCAGCTGTTGCCAGTAGCTGTGTGTCCAGACTTCATAGTGACGCACAATAAACCTCTATCTCACAGAGCACGGGTGGTTGATGTATTTTTTGGAAACGAAAGACATTAAACGCATATCGTGACCTGCTTGCTCTCCCGATTTTAATCCCATAGTGCGTGTCTGCATCACGTCTGCATCCACCAACCACTCTGCAGAACTTGTGAGCAACTCCGCAGGAAGAATTGGTGTTCTGCCTCATCATAAGATTGATTCACAGCATGTCCCGTCGTTATCAGGCCTGAATCGATGTCAGATGTGGTCACAGGCCATACTGAGTATATTAAGCAGTTCTCAGAATGTGTCTTCAAATACGTTAAATTAGAAAAAAAAAACCTTTTTGTCTACCGTTATGCATTTTCCAGCTGAATACGTTCTGTATTCTTTACATTGTTTCCACTTTACTATCACCTGTTTATACTGTTTTGTGGCAAAACAACGCAACCTTGAAAGTTTCCGATTGTTTGCTTAATTTTTGACACTGTTGTAGATAATGTTTATTACCAGGACACTGTAGGTCTATTAAAGAGACTATCTACACTGTGCTTGTCTGTCCTCTGCTAGAGGGGTTCTGGCAGTGAGTGATACCTAGGAAACTGGAATCGTGGAGGATATCGATAACATTCGAAGAAGGGCGGCTCATTTTATACTATAGTGGAATAGGTGAGATGTCGTCACGGATGTGATAGATGAATTGGGGTGGCAATCATTAAAACAAATATGCTTTTCGTTGCGGAGAGACTTTCTCACAAAGTCTCTTATCTCCAATGTTCGCCTCTGAAATGGGAATACGTTTGTTGACACTTGCCAACACGGGGAGAAATGATTATGTGTGTGATGTCCTTAGGTTAGTTACATTTAAGTAGTTCTAAGTAACCATGGACCTTGCCGTTGGTGGGGAGGCTTGCGTGCCTCAGCGATACAGATAGCCGTACCGTAGGTGCAACCACAACGGAGGGGTATCTGTTGAGAGGCCAGACAAACGTGTGGTTCCTGAAGAGGGGCAGCAGCCTTTTCAGTAGTTGCAGGAGCAACAGTCTGGATGATTGACTGATCTGGCCTTGCAACATAAACCAAAACGGCCTTGCTGTGCTGGTACTGCGAACGGCTGAAAGCAAGGGGAAACCACAGCCGTAATTTTTCCCGAGGACATGCAGCTTTACTGTATGATTAAATGATAATGGCATCCTCTTGGGTAAAATGTTCCGGAGGTAAAATAGTCCCCCATTCGGATCTCCGGGCGGGGACTACTCAGGAGGATGTCTTTATCAGGAGAAAGAAAACTGGCGTTCTACGGATCGGAGCGTGGAATGTCAGATCCCTTAATCGGGCAGGTAGGTTAGAAAATTTAAAAAGGGAAATGGATAGGTTAAAGTTAGATATAGTGGGAATTAGTGAAGTTCGGTGGCAGGAGGAACAAGACTTCTGGTCAGGTGACTACAGGGTTATAAATACAAAATCAAATAGGGGTAATGCAGGAGTAGGTTTAATAATGAATAGGAAAATAGGAATGCGGGTAAGCTACTACAAACAGCATAGTGAACGCATTATTGTGGCCAAGATAGATACGAAGCCCACACCTACTACAGTAGTACAAGTTTATATGCCAACTAGCTCTGCAGATGATGAAGAAATTGAAGAAATGTACGATGAAATAAAAGAAATTATTCAGATAGTGAAGGGAGACGAAAATTTAATAGTAATGGGTGACTGGAATTCGAGTGTAGGAAAAGGGAGAGAAGGAAACATAGTAGGTGAATATGGATTGGGGCTAAGAAATGAAAGAGGAATCCGCCTAGTAGAATTTTGCACAGAGCACAACTTAATCATAGCTAATACTTGGTTTAAGAATCATGAAAGAAGGTTGTATACGTGGAAGAACCCTGGAGATACTAAAAGGTATCAGATAGATTATATAATGGTAAGACAGAGATTTAGGAACCAGGTTTTAAGTTGTAAGACATTTCCAGGGGCAGATGTGGTCTCTGACCACAATCTATTGGTTATGACCTGTAGATTAAAACTGAAGAAACTGCAAAAATGTGGGAAATTAAGGAGATGGGACCTGGATAAACTGAAAGAACCAGAGGTTGTACAGAGTTTCAGGGAGAGCATAAGGGAACAATTGACAGGAATAGGGGAAAGAAATACAGTAGAAGAAGAATGGGTAGCTCTGAGGGATGTAGTAGTGAAGGCAGCAGAGGATAAAGTAGGTACAAAGACGAGGGCTGCTAGAAATCCTTGGGTAACAGAAGAAATATTGAAATTAATTGATGAAAGGAGAAACTATAAAAATGCAGTAAATGAAGCAGGCAAAAAGGAATACAAACGTCTCAAAAATGAGATCGACAGGAAGTGCAAAATGACTAAACAGGGATGGCTAGAGGACAAATGTAAGGATGTAGAAGCTTATCTCACTAGGGGTAAGATAGATACTGCCTACAGGAAAATTAAAGAGACCTTTGGAGAGAAGAGAACCACGTGTATGAATATCAAGAGCTCAGATGGCAGCCCAGTTCTAAGCAAAGAAGGGAAGGCAGAAAGGTGCAAGGAGTATATAGAAGGTTTATACAAGGGTGATGTACTTGAGGACAATATTATGGAAATGGAAGAGGATGTAGATGAAGACGAAATGGGAGATACGATACTGGGTGAAGAGTTTGACAGAGCACTGAAAGACCTGAGTCGAAACAAGGCCCCCAGAGTAGACAACATTCCATTAGAACTACTGACGGCCTTGGGACAAGCAGTCCTGACAAAACTCTACCAGCTGGTGAGCAAGATGTATGAGACAGGCGAAATACCCTCAGACTTCAAGAAGAATATAATAATTCCAATCCCAAAGAAAGCAGGTGCTGACAGATGTGAAAATTACCGAACTATCAGTTTAATAAGCCACGGCTGCAAAATACTAACGCGAATTCTTTACAGACGAATGGAAAAACTGGTAGATGCAGACCTCGGGGAGGATCAGTTTGGATTCCGTCGAAATGTTGGAACACGTGAGGCAATACTGACCCTACGAAGTATCTTAAAAGATAAATTAAGGAAAGGCAAACCAACGTTTCTAGCATTTGTAGACTTAGAGAAAGCTTTTGACAATGTTGACTGGAATACACTCTTTCAAATTCTAAAGGTGGCAGGGGTAAAATACAGGGAGCGAAAGGCTATTTATAATTTGTACAGAAACCAGATGGCAGTCATAAGAGTCGAGGGGCATGAAAGAGAAGCAGTGGTTGGGAAGGGAGTGAGACAGGGTTGTAGCCTCTCCCCGATGTTATTCAATCTGTATATTGAGCAAGCAGTAAAGGAAACAAAAGAAAAATTTGGAGTAGGTATTAAAATTCATGGAGACGAAATAAAAACTTTGAGGTTCGCCGATGACATTGTAATTCTGTCAGAGACGGCAAAGGACTTGGAAGAGCAGTTGAACGGAATGGACAGTGTCTTGAAAGGAGGATATAAGATGAACATTAACAAAAGCAAAACGAGGATAATGGAATGTAGTCAAATTAAATCGGGTGATGTTGAGGGAATTAGATTAGGAAATGAGACAATTAAAGTAGTAAAGAAGTTTTGCTATTTAGGAAGTAAAATAACTGATGATGGTCGAAGTAGAGAGGATATAAAATGTAGACTGGCAATGGCAAGGAAAGCGTTTCTGAAGAAGAGAAATTTGTTAACATCGAATATAGATTTATGTATCAGGAAGTCGTTTCTGAAAGTATTTGTTTGGAGTGTAGCCATGTATGGAAGTGAAACATGGACGATAACTAGTTCGGACAAGAAGAGAATAGAAGCTTTCGAAATGTGGTGCTACAGAAGAATACTGAAGATAAGGTGGATAGAGCACGTAACTAATGAGGAGGTATTGAATAGGATTGGGGAGAAGAGAAGTTTGTGGCACAACTTGACTAGAAGAAGGGATCGGTTGGTAGGACATGTTTTGAGGCATGAAGGGATCACAAATTTAGCATTGGAGGGCAGCGTGGAGGGTAAAAATCGTAGAGGGAGACCGAGAGATGAGTACACTAAGCAGATTCAGAAGGATGTAGGTTGCAGTAGGTACTGGGAGATGAAGCAGCTTGCACAGGATAGAGTAGCATGAAGAGCTGCATCAAACCAGTCTCAGGACTGAAGACAACAACAACAACAAGTCTTGGGGACTGATGATCTCAGATGTTAAGTCCCATAGTGCGTAGAGCAATTTGGACAAAATCACTGTTCTGTGTTATCTAATAACTTTTCACCTTGCAGGTTTTATAGCTTAACGGTTATGTGTGTGATGTCCTTAGGTTAGTTAGGTTTAAGTAGTTCTAAGTCTAGGGGGCTGATGATCTCAGACGTTATGTCCCATAGTGCGTAGAGCTTTTTGAACAAAAGCATTGTTCTGTGTTATCTAATAACTTTTCACCGTGCAGGTTTTATAGCTTAACTCTAACAGCAGATAATTGGGAGACCAAGTGAGCCTTAAAAAGAGTTAAGCAGATCTATTACAAATACAAATCTAAAAATGGGAGGGTGTCAGACAGTGATCAGCAATTTGGCTCAATCTACACTCTTGGAAATGGAAAAAAGAACACATTAACACCGGTGTGTCAGGCCCACCATACTTGCTCCGGACACTGCGAGAGGGCTGTACAAGCAATGATCACACGCACGGCACAGCGGACACACCAAGAACCGCGGTGTTGGCCGTCGAATGGCTCTAGCTGCGCAGCATTTGTGCCTCGCCGCCGTCAGTGTCAGCCAGTTTGCCGTGGCATACGGAGCTCCATCGCAGTCTTTAACACTGGTAGCATGCCGCGACAGCGTGGACGTGAACCGTATGTGCAGTTGACGGACTTTGAGCGAGGGCGTATAGTGGGCATGCGGGAGGCCGGGTGGACGTACCGCCGAATTGCTCAACACGTGGGGCGTGAGGTCTCCACAGTACATCGATGTTGTCGCCAGTGGTCGGTGGAAGGTGCACGTGCCCGTCGACCTGGGACAGGACCGCAGCGACGCACGGATGCACGCCAAGATCGTAGGATCCTACGCAGTGCCGTAGGGGACCGCACCGCCACTTCCCAGCAAATTAGGGACACTGTTGCTCCTGGGGTATCGGCGAGGACCATTCGCAACCGTCTCCATGAAGCTGGGCTACGGTCCCGCACACCGTTAGGCCGTCTTCCGCTCACGCCCCAACATCGTGCAGCCCGCCTCCAGTGGTGTTGCGACAGGCGTGAATGGAGGGACGAATGGAGACGTGTCGTCTTCAGCGATGAGAGTCGCTTCTGCCTTGGTGCCAATGATGGTCGTATGCGTGTTTGGCGCCGTGCAGGTGAGCGCCACAATCAGGACTGCATACGACCGAGGCACACAGGGCCAACACACGGCATCATGGTGTGGGGAGCGATCTCCTACACTGGCCGTACACCTCTGGTGATCGTCGAGGGGACACTGAATAGTGCACGGTACATCCAAACCGTCATCGAACCCATTGTTCTACCATTCCTAGACCGGCAAGGGAACTTGCTGTTCCAACAGGACAATGCACGTCCGCATGTATCCCATGCCACCCAACGTGCTCTAGAAGGTGTTAGTCAACTACCCTGGCCAGCCAGATCTCCGGATCTGTCCCCCATTGAGCATGTTTGGGACTGGATGAAGCGTCGTCTCCCGCGGTCTGCACGTCCAGCACGAACGCTGGTCCAACTGAGGCGCCAGGTGGAAATGGCATGGCAAGCCGTTCCACAGGACTACATCCAGCATCTCTACGATCGTCTCCATGGGAGAATAGCAGCCTGCATTGCTGCGAAAGGTGGATATACACTGTACTAGTGCCGACATTGTGCATGCTTTGTTGCCTGTGTCTATGTGCCTGTGGTTCTGTCAGTGTGATCATGTGATGTATCTGACCCCAGGAATATGTCAATAAAGTTTCCCCTTCCTGGGACAATGAATTCACGGTGTTCTTATTTCAATTTCCAGGAGTGTATGTGGGTAGAAGCAGATAGATGTCCCTTTCCATTTCCTAGAATATTTCGCTTGAATGAGCCATAGCAAAAGGTGAAACAAGGTATAAGGATTTACATGTAGAGTATGAGGGACTTTTCAGGAGCTGTTCACATACTGGCGTGGTATGCCAGTGGTCAAGAACATCGACTGGCCGTTCACCTGCTTCGGCACTGTCTCCGTTATTACCACCCTTTTTTCATTTTACTTTATTCCTCATACCTTTAAACGATTAATTAAAAAACTGAAATAAACGTAAGCTGTTTAATTTATACTCACAAAATGAATACATTCAATTTAATTGTAAAGCGAAAGTCTATAGGCCACAACATTGTAGTATATTAGTATATTTCTGCACAAGTCACCACTGTTGTTTGGTATAGCACAATGGGCTTGTGTTTGGGAGGACGATGGTTCAAATCCCAACCCATCCATGCAGATTTGGGTTTCCCTTGATTTCTGTAATTTGCTCCAGGAAAATGTCACGGTGGTTTATTTCCCCATCCTTTCGTAATCTAAACTCGTACTCCATCTTAAATGACTGTCCACTAGATATTAAACTTTATTCTTCCTTCCTGCCATGTCACCAACACAGTGTTTACACACTGTCTATACGGATCTCTTTATAGTCTAACAGCCATATGTTTAGTCAAACTTTGAATACGTGAGACTTCTACAAAAGTTATTAAAGTATGAGCCCAATAGTACATCGTAAATATCAGCCTCACGAAGAAACCCATTTTATGGGGTATTTGGACTCCTTATTGTTCTGTATGACAGAGCAGAAGACTGAACGAAGACTTTATGGTTCTGGCGTCTTTTCTAGATCCTCCTGATGGAGACACAAAGTAAGTAAATTGTATAGTGTAGCTGCTAGGACACTCTCTGGGCAGGAGCTCAGCTCATGTCTAGAAATAGCGCTGAGATTCAGAAGAAGAGAAGCCCAGGCTATTTCTACTGTGGGCATACGTCTGCCAAGGTTTAACACCTGCAAGTGTCTCACCACAGTTCGGGACTTTACGGAATAGCGTAGGGATTTTTGCGTCCCAGGTGCCAACGTCTACAACTAGGAACGATGATATCCTGGTCCGTGCAAAAAACAACTGTGAGTTGTGGACGCAAACACAGAAGATGGCTTTGGGCTGTGGGAAGGCCGAGGAACTTCGGTGCACCAACACGATAACTGGGTGTAGTAACAATTACAAAAACATTTCAAACGTAACTACTTCTACTACTTTTCATTTAGGTACAAGTCCGCAGGTCGTGATCTAGTGGCTAGCGTTGCTGTCTCTGAATCACGGGGTCCCGGGTTCGATTCCCGGCCGGGTTGGGGATTTTCTCTGCCCGGGGACTCGGTGTTTGTGTTTTCCTTATCATCATCATTATCCTCATCTGTGACAGTTGGCTGGGTTCGACTGAGTCAAAAAGTGGAACTTTGTACGGGCGCAGATGACCACGCAGTAGAGCGCCCCACAAACCAAACATCATGAAACATCATTTAGAAACAAGAAGATGCGTGGGTTATAACCGTTTAATTATCTATATACAAAAATTCCATTAATTAATTATCTCAAGACATTAATTTGTAATGGAGAATAATATCAGGCCAAAATTATAAGAAAACCATATAATTTTAAAATGTAGTCGTGCGTTTTATTGAAAGTGAGTAGAGGTATGCGGATGTTCAGGTACAAACTTTTTTGTCAGCCGAAAAATGAAAAGGAAAATTACGAATATCAGACAGAAACGGAAAACTTAATTTCCACTGAAGAGCCAAAGGAACTGGTACACCTGCCTAATATCGTTAGAGCCCCCGCGATCACACAGAAGTGTCGCAACACGACTTGGCATGGACTCGACTAAAGTATGAAGTAGTGCCGGAGGGAATTGGCACCATGAATCCTGTAGGGCTGTCCATAAATCCGTAAGAGTACTAGGGGATGCAGGTCTCTTCTCAACAGCACATCCCAGATACTGTACCCACAATAATGTTCATTTCTGGAGGGGGAGGGGGTTGGTGGCCAGCGGGATTGTTTAAACTCAAAAGAGAGTTCCTGGAGCCACTCTGTAGCCATTCTGGTCATGTGGGAGGTCGCATGGTCCCACTGGAATTGCCGAAGTCGGTCGGAATGCACAATGGACATGAATGGAGGCAGGTGATCAGAAAGGATGGTTACGTACATGTCGCCTGTCAGAGTTGTGTCTAGGCGTATCAGGGGTCCCATATCACTCCAGCTGCACACACCCGACGCCATTACAGAGCCTCTACGAACTAGAACAGTCCCCTGCTGACATGCAGGGTCCATGAATTCATGAGGTTTTCTCCATATACGTACACATCCATCCTCTCGATACAATCTGAAAAGCGACTCGTCCGACTGGGCAACATGTTTCCAGTCATCAAAAGTCCAATGTCGGTGTTGACGGGTCGAGGCGAGGTGTAAATCTTTGTGTCGTGCAGTCATCAAGGGTACACGAGTGGACCTTCGACTCCGAAAGCCCATAACGATGATGATCCGTTGAATGGTTCGCACGCTGACACTTGTTGATGACCCAGCTTCAGAATATGCAATTTGCCGAAAGGTTGCACTTCAGTCGTCGTTGGTCCGGTTCTTGCAGTATCTTTTCCGGCCGCAGCGATGTCGGACATCGGATGTTTTACCGCATTTCTGATATTCACGGTACACTCGTGTCATGGTCGTACGGGAAAATCCCCAGTCGCTCGTGCGCCGAGTGTAACACCACGTTCAAACTCATTAAATCTTGATAAAATTGTCAGTGTAGCGTTAGTAATCGATCTAACAACTGCGCCACACACTTGTCTTATATAGGCGTTGCCGATCCGAGAGCCTGTGCTAATAGCACGACATCGCCTGCAGCACCTCTCGTGGGCCGATGATCACGTGTATTGGAACCTAGGCAACTGGAAAACTGTCATCTGGTCAGATGACTCCCAATTTCAGTTGGTAAGAACTGATGTTAGGGCTCGAATATGTCACAGACCCCACGGAGCCATGGACACAAGTTGTCAACAAGGCAGTGAGCAAGCTGTTGGTGGCTTCATAATGGTGTAGGCTGTGTTTACTTGGAATAGACTGGGTCCTGTGGTCAAACTGAACCGACCATTGACTGGAAATGGCTATTTTTGGCTACTTGGAGACTATGTACAGTTGTGTAGCGGGACCCCTCGCCTTTGCGTTATGCTGACCCGCACAGCTTTAAAGTCTGCTACACAGCATAACAGGCAAGGCGACGAAGTGCAACCAACATCCTACGCACAGGCGTGAAATTGAAAAACTATCCGAAATTTGCCAGACTGTTTTCAGTCATGTGTAAGACTATATTAAAGCTGACTAGTTTCTTTACCACAACACCTAAATACAAGATATAAAAGAAAGAAGAAACGCTAATTAGAATGAACTGTACTAATAGAAATGAATTTCAGCTTATCGAGATAACATAACTGTTTTAGTGAGACAAAGGAACCCAGATCGTAACGAATTAGCAAAATACTATGCGCGTTCGGCTGTGAAATTGTGTCAACGTTCAGACCAGTCATACTGGATTCCCGTTGCTGACATAGAATGAAAGTGTGCAAATTTAGCAATGCGTGAAGATTCATAACGAAATTCAGTTAAAAATCATTCAGTGCCACACTTAAGTCAATTCAGTTATTGACAGAAGCGGAAAAAGTAGTCAGTAGGAAGTATGAAATTCTACAATAGCTTCATATCGCTATCCACATGGCGCCGGTACGGAATAAAGGTAGTAATGAAACGTATTGGGCGTGCGAGAATTTCTTAAAATTCCTTTACTGATAGTCTATCTGCCTCCATCGAGACTATAACTGAAAACAAACCAGACCTCCCTTGCAGTAGAAACGACTTTCACTAGGCTAGCAGGCTACCCAGACAAACAGCCCTCTATTATAACCCTAGACATAAATAAGACGGCAATTTCGCAATGAAAATGGCAAAATGGTCTGCAGATTCTGTTGAATAGAGCTTTCTTGATTCAAAAACATGAATTGTCTACCTTCATGTCACCGCTTGTGTGACAGTCATTCGGGATGTTTATCGAAAAAACAAAAAACTGTTATTAGCGAGTAAATTTAGTAGGATAAGTCTGCATCACCCGAGGAAATAAACTGTGACGTAGCTGCCAAAGGTATTCTACAAAGTTTCGAATTCTCCATTAGACGCGCCATAGCCAGAAAACGTTTATTAGAGGAGGTGTTCCTTAAGGTAGCTAGCAATGGGAATGCTCGCACATCCAAAACACGGTGGCATTAATAGTGGGATCTGAATTACCACGTGTATAGGCAAATTGATTTTATTTGCATTCCTGTAAACGTGATTTGGATCGAAAGCGTGGCTACGATTAATCTGCTGATGTATCGGCTGCAACTGGAACATTTCTAATAAAGAGTAGGGGAAATGCGGCCCTCATCTTCAGCAACTGTGGTAGCTATTTTCGTTGTTAGGATTTCGTCACGTAAATGGGTAGAAATGGAACCCTACTAATCTCATTTTCTTGACCGTCTATCTGTCTACCCAACCCTTAAAACCTGTTTATCTCGAGTACCGGTGGACATAATAACCTGAAATGTATCGCAGTTCCTGCGGTATACGGTCCCTTGGTCGTGTAAAAAAGTGAGCTATGACAACGCAATCTAAAGATACGGTCGTTTATGTAAAGAAAATTTACGCGAAAGGTCAAAAAATGGCTCTAAGAACTATGCTACCAAACTGCTTAGGTCATCAGTCCCCTAGATCTAGAACTACTTCAACCTACCCAACCTAACACACATTCAAGCCCGGTGAAGGATTCGAACTGACGGCGCAAGCAGCCGCGCGGTCCGCGATATGACGCCGTTGAGCGCACGGTTAACCCGCGCCGGCAAGCTGTTAATATCATCTGGTGTAACTAACAAGTTATTCACTTCTGGTGAATGATTTTCTGCGCAGTTCATTTAAGAAAGAATAACTAAAGTATATTTGATGTTACGGAAGAGGAAGGACGCCTAATTCACTTCCCCTTGTCTTTATTCGTGATGTTAGATTCGCAATCTGAGCATATGTACTATCCATAACCACACTTCAAATCCATGCCATAGTACAGATATGTGTATACAACACATTAACTTATATTTGACGTATTTCGTTTCCAACGTAGTGGTGGCAGACGATGCTGTGGCGTCTTCGAAGCGGGAGTTTCGCCAGTGCTAGCTATCTCAGCACATGAGCTTAGCGAACTTGCATAGTATGTTGGTAGCACTTCATCGCCTTGCCTGTTATGCTTTGTAGCACACTCTAAATCTGTGCGGATCAGCATAACGAAAAGGTGAGGAGTCTCGCTCGTTTTGTCCACGACTGTACAATCATTCATGTTTCCAAACAACATGGAATTTTGATAGATATCTCTGCACTATGTCACCGAGCAAGAACTATTGATGGTGGTTCGAAGAAACTCCTCGAAATTTCGAATGAAGGATTTGGCCAGCCAGATGCATGACACGAATCCCATCAGACACATTTTGTACATAATCGAGAGGTCAGTTCGTGCACAAACTGCTGAACCGGCAACGCTTTCGTAATAAATAAGTCTATAAAGTCAGCATGACTCAATATGTCTGCAGGGGACTTCCAACGACTTGTTGAGTCCACGTCAGGTCGAGTCCTGCACTGCGCCAGGAAAAAGGTGGACCGGCACGATAATGGGAGGTATTCCATAACTTTTGGCACGTCAGCGTAAATCATCTTTATTAATCTGATAACAGTCTATAGTGTAGATGAATCCAACAGAGAATGAAAGATCTTAAAAGAGCAGGTTGGAAACTAAACTTCAAAATCTAACACAAACAAAGTAAAAATAAAGCATGATGCATAAATCGAAAGCCAAATTGTGTCTAATAACAATGAAATCGAAGAACCAGCCCTCAAAGAAGCCGAAGACAGTGATTGAATGGGTAAGATATGAAATAAACAAAGGATAAAAATGTCCTGGGATAATCTTAGTAGGGTATTCATGGCCGAGCTTCCCAATTACTTGGAAATGTAATTTGACTATCAGTGTGAATTACTAGTGTTGACAGATGGAAGGTATATGTGGATTCTTAATGCGAAGGTCGTTTAATAACTGATGGTTGTTCGATAAAGAACGAGAAATGCCTAATGTGTACTGTTATAAGGACACTGGAAAACATAAAATACATTAGGGAGCAGCCAGGTATTGAAGAGCGAATTATGAGAACAAAAAGAATTATGGACAGATGTACTGGATGCAAGCCATGTACTGCCATGCGCAAAAGTATCCGAACGACCTGAATTGTGATCCCCCTGATTTGCATGTAACCAACATAACGTAGTTGTCTAGCGGGTCCTCTAATCGCTCTGCCGTACAATCGTTCGACTATACAAAATGGATACCACGAGAGACCACTAGACAACACTTCTTTAAGACAATCAGTGCGATATAACATCACATCTTGATAATGCAAAACTAGAAAAACACTTAGTTAGAGATGAGTTAGTCCCTAACGCTTGTACAGGTTACAACGATTTTCAAAAGCGTTACCATCTCATTACAATCTGAAACAACTAACTATGGCACATAAACTATGTAGCAAATCCTTAAACGAAGTAAATGTTTGCATGAACAAGATATTCTGAGACAATGTCTGGACTAAGAAAGGTCTATGACAGTTCGAAGTATTTTTCCTCTGCATAAGGTTTTCCCTCACCTGCTAAATGTCCCTGGGACGATTGGTTTTGCATAAACTGGTAGTTAAAGGAACTAGTTAAATAAAACGCGATAAACAGCGGTAAACGCTCCATAGAAAACGCAATATTAATGGAGTGTAATCAGTAACGTCTCTTAATCATGAAGAATTATTTTTTTACATGTTTGAACTATAAATGACATGAGGAAATTTTTTGTTGTGGATATGGACAAAAACCCAGCAGACGTAACCACTATTAACTAAAATACACTTTCACACCTGCCCGGGACTTGATCAAGGCAACGATCATCAATCTGACTAACCATAAAGAGACGTGAAATATGAAGGTTTTCACCAGTATTAGTTAACACATCTGTACTTGTAACGAAATGACGAAATTATTTCTACTATATCAAAACCATTATCGCCCTGTTAACTAACCATGACATACGTTTAATATACTCTCCTTCACAAGTAACCAAGTATGCATGTGCTGAAAATTGGAATGCTATGATTTAAAATGTTGTGACGGGATTTTCTACCCAGCACGTTATCAGTTTGCTAACTAAGTAAAATCAGATGTTTGAAATTGAATTTATTTACCAGCAGCAAACTGTATCGATATGAGATGTGGGTACAATTTGTTTTGCTTGCCCGGGAATCGAAACGGGCGCATACTGTCGCTGTTTCCCATCCATAAATAGACGTTAAGTATCAACTGCTTACAAACCATTAGTGCGATGCTCGCATGTTCCACTAGAAATAACGGTACCTATCGTTATTGTTCATTCTTCATGAACAGACATTAAATATGCTAATTATTTTTCGGTGCTAGGTCAGAGTGCACATGCTAGGGCGTAAAATGAAATTATGAATATGTTTGTGCTGAACCAGGATTGCAATCCAGATACAGTCTATTCCTAGAGATAGGAACTCGAATTCCAGTCGAGGACCAAAAATTGCTACGTCTCAAGTTTAAATTAAATATTAACACTATGAACGAAATAACCATTCCTAAATCAAATGAGATAAACTTTTTAGAGCTAGTTTACTGACGACAGAGTTTGTGCCATCGGTGGCTGCCGCCTTTTTATGGCGCCATTTAAACAGGCTCTGACGCTGTTGGTAGTGAAGGGATATTGTGTTTATTGCGGATTCTGAACCACTGTGCGACCTAACATTCTGCATTTGGCGTTACCATAGGTAAATTAGATATTTTCCTGAATGCTAGAAATGGACACCATGAGTGAGAATCAAACCTATACCCTGCAGTTATCAAACTACGATCAGCCCAGCAGACCACTGCAGCTCACAGTTGGCAACGTCCTGATCGTGTTGTTATGTCCGACGATGCGCCTAGAAGCTGTGAAAAAACTCCGGCTCTCTCGATTAACTGGTTAATTACCTGCTAGTTTCTAATGCGGGTATTATTCTAATCTCATGACTGCATGATATAAGGACCATTCTAGTGTTCATGGCTCCGATTTGACACCAATATGAAATTTTTTCTATAACAACTAATGTTTTATTTCGAGAAATACAACTGCAGCATGTGAGGTTACCAGATAATTCTGTGATTACTGTCATGATTGCTATTATTATCTTCAATATGCTGCTACTACACAAGTGATCGAAGGAAAGGTATATGCTCTTTGATCATTTTTAGAACCATCTGCCCAAATATATTAATTATGTCGTTCCTTCCATCAACAGGGAAATACTTTTCGATTTGATGTCGGACATCTCCAATTCTTCGTTAATCACATTAAAATTAAATTAATTGCTGGAACCTTTATTTGAGAGCAGAAAGCGTGTTGCTTTTCTTTATTTATTTGCTTTTAGCAACGATGCTTGTCAAATGCGAAATCTCCCTTATTTTTGTGTGTCGTGTTTAACAAACTACCGGAAGCCATATGCAGTATGCAATATGGTAATATATTAATTCATTACAACTTCCCATGATAACGGTCCAAAAAAGTCTTCTTAAGGCAAATACCCTAAATTTGACAGAAGCAGAAAAAAGGGATTAACATGTGTGCAATTCTGTAAATGTTGTGTCTATACATCTACGGGCTAGAGAATAGTGGTAGCGATATAATGCTATTACATACGTGAAAATAATTTTTATTTCGTAGGATTTCTTTGGCACTATCTCAGACACATAATGTCTTTACTTATTGTTGATATGCCTTCGAGATTCTATTTTACAGAGGAGGAAAAAGGATTGTCGCCTCCAGTATCTAAACCGACGATAGGCGCACTTGGCAAGTTCCTGTACGAACACTTTACCCCTATGCTAGCTGCCATCTGCAACAAAAGTTGCGCCCTTGTCATCTCTATCGTAGATTCATCAGCTAAACAGCGACGTAAATAGCGAATCCAGCTGCAGTTTCTGTTGAAACGAGCTTCCTGGAATCACAATTATTCACTTCATACCTTCTGTATCATCCTCTAAGGGAGAATCATTCAGGATATTTGATGAGAATGATAAGATATTAGTGAGTGAATTTAGAAGGAAACTTTTGCACCAGTCCAGGAAGTAATTAGTGGGCCACATTGCTGCCAAATGTATGCTGCAATGTTGCCAATTCTCCATTAGACTGGTGACAGGCAGAAGACGCCTGCTAACGCGAAAAGCGTCTCCAGCGTGTAACCGTAGGTCAAGCTCGCGCAACACAGTAGTGGCAGGGCCGGCGTTGGCGCTAGCGCCGATTACCACCACTTTGACGGGGACCTGAATTAACATACGTAAAGGCCAATTAACTACCGATTACAACTTGAACATCATGTATAAATATCGGGCGAATAATTTACGGGGCCCTCCTTTTAAATAGCTGTAGTAGCAATTTTTTTATGATGTCTTATAAGAGCTGAAAACTCAAGAAAATCATTCGCCAGAAGTGATTAGGTTCTGTAGCATCACCTGACGCCGTTAATAGAATGAGTAAATAATATTCTTTTTGCTATTACATACGTGAAAATAATTTTTATTTCGTAGGATTTCTTTGGCACTACCTCTCACACATAATAAAACAGATGAAACCACAACATGACTCTGATTACAAAACGCGAACATCAACAAAGACATTTCATGAACTGTGAACAACACATAGTTTCATCTACATCTCAAAAGTCGTGTTACGGTGTGTGATAGAGGGCACTTTCTACATCACTATCACTTCCCCAAGTGTTTGCTCCAGGCACGAATGTTTCCTGGGAAGGACGATTGCTGGTAAGCGTCTATGTGCATTCTAACTTTATCTTCACCGTCTTTCTGTGAGATATAAGTAGGAAGAAGCAATTAATTGCCCGACTTTTCAAGTTACCTACGGTCTAGGTATTAAACAGTAGAACGTACTGCCGTGGAGGCTGCCTCCTTTCTAACGTCTTCACCTGGAATTGAATGAACAACTCTCTCACGCTTTCGTGCTTGTTAAATAATCGAGTAACCACAGGATTACTTGGATCTTCTCTGTTTTGGCTATCCTACTTGGTATGGATATCAGATGATGACCAATATTTAAGTATTTGTCAAACGATTGTAAGAAGTCAAGACTGAAGAACTCATGACATCTACCTGGTCTCTTGTTTCTACTGTTTTCTGGAGTCTCGTTGGGGGAACAGAGCGTTCTGAGTTGCACACGATCCTTGTTTACAGAAATCGTGTTGATTCTTACAGAGTAGGTTTTGAAACTCTGAAAGCTGCTTAATGTGCGAGCAGGAGACATATTACGAAGTTCTACAACAGAACGACGTCAGAAATGTAGGCCTATAGTTTTGTGCATCTTTCCAACGACCCTTCCTGAAAATGAGAATAACGTGTGCTTTTTTCCAATCATTAGGATGGCTCATCAGGACATCTACGGTAAAATGATGTTACGAAAGGATTAAGTTCATACGCATACTTTATGTATAATCCAGTTGGTGTACTTGCAGGTGCAGTGCCAATTCTTCTGATGAGTGATTTCTGTAGCTTTACTATCCCGTGGTCACGTAGTTCTATATCTATTTTTTCGTTCATGCGACGATTTATACGGGGGGACGATGTTTCGTTTACAGAAGTAACTAAATTCCATATTTAGTATACACTCTCCTCAAAAAAATGAAATACAACTTATGACGATAAAGGTACAAAAAACGCCTGTCTGATTAATTCAAAGTACCCCAAGTCGTTAAGGATTATCAACAGATTTTGTAAATTCGGCTGCGAAATGCTTTTAGTCTATGTTAAGTCCACAGTCATACAGGAGCGTCACAGAACTACCAGAAAAGTTTGGAATTTAGCAGTGTGAGCAGATACATAAAGTACTAAAGTGCAAGTAAAGGACTAAATCCGAAAATTGTTGATTTGTAATGGCATGGTATGGAAAACTATATTTTCTTCACCATTTCTTATCCATCTGCCTGTCTTTCCGTCTGCTAAGACCTCTTGTTCTCACGACATATAAAGATATGAAGCAGAAGTTTGTACCACGTGCTAAGCTCTAAGGTCCCGTGGCTGCCTAAATAAATTTAAGCTCCTAAGTTACTTCTCTCAAAAGATATAGTCTGGTATGTTAAACGCTCTGATACTCGCAAGCGTAATCCATAAAAGCTACAGACGAATATTGGTCGGAAGTGTTGGACCTGCTGGTTTAGCGGTAAGGTGCATGCTTGCAATTAGAAAAGTCTCAGGATGGAATCTGGTTTATACCATGTGTTTTTCAGTCTTTATTTTAACCTAGTGTTCACATCTCAATGATGTAACGATTGGCCAGAAACATCCCGTGTTTCGGTTTACCCATTTAACTGTACTTGGCCTCTCCCCGCTTGGATGACTGCAGTAGTTTAGGGACACACAAGTCACCGAAGTGGTGCCCAATGCAAAAACTTGCACCAGGGCATTAAGCAAAAGGAATTACTGTTACATAAGTACGTAACTGTGTTTTTTACGGAACTCACATAGTGCGAGCCATACTCGAACTTTTCTGATTATTCGCTTTCGGTATTGTGTTTTTCACTCAATATTAAATAAAAATAATCTCTCTTTTATGCTCCCGTCGGTACTGGAGACCTGCCTGCATAAATAACTCAAAGTAATATGCCTTCTCACTGACATCAAACAAAATTAATTCTTTCACTTTGATGGCTTAGTCGGATTTGGCATCATTTGCCATGTGAAGAAAAATATTGTTCCCATAGTCGTCTTGATCTTCTTGATCATTGATCAGAAAATAATTTAAAATTAATAGTCCTTTGAATGACTGAAAAAGAGTGAAATAGACTAATTGAGTTATGTGTATATTATGGTCTTGTTCTTTCAATTAAATGTCTTAGCTGGTGCTGATCAATCTTTTTCGATTTATTTATATTACACCTTCATTTTAAAAAAGCTTCAGGCAAACACATTTTCCTTTTGTTTCATAGTAACATAAATGCTCAATAAGAGCAATTGAACGGTAAACAAAACGTTCTTTTGTAATAAAGTTTCCTCCCTAATGACACAATGGATTCCGTATTGTGTCCAGTTTCCATCCCGCTCTACAACAGCATTTTGACGCCAGGGAACAAGGCAACAAGTTTCCGGATGAATCTATTACTCTGCGACAGCTCTTCTTATGAACCATGCACTGCTTCGACAGTGATGCCTTGGTTGTTGGTGTAGGTCTTCTACACCTAATAATTTTCTCCATCTCTGCCCATACGTGCTCTACAGTATTGAAGTCAGCACCTTTTGGAGGCCACTCCAGGAGATCGACGTCTCCATTCACCTGAAACCGTTGTTTTACACAATTCTCTGTATGTACTGGGGAACGGTCATGTTGGAATATTATACTGCCTCCCGAAAACCTCTAGCGAACAGAAGGAAGCATTATGCTCTCCAGTATTTGTCGGTAGTAATGACTAGCAAGCGGACGGTCCGGTTCCAACAAAACGCCACAACCATCTGCTGATATCGATCCCCAAACTGTGACAGAAGTTCGGCCACACCTTTGCCTCTGATGAACGTAGTTTCTGTCAAATCTCGCTCCACGTGGACGATATATAAGGACAGAACTATCTGGCGCAGTAGAAAACACCTTCTGGTCCTTAAATATAACTTGCTCCCAGTACGAAAGTGACTTATTCCTGTAGTCCAGAGCGAAGTTTAACCTAGTAGCCCTATGTTGATCTTTCAACATTTCCATAAACGCTGATTTTCGTCCATACCTTCCGTTCTCGTTGAGACGTCGTCGTATGGTCGACCTGCTCTCGCTTAGCTGAAGGATGTTCCTTATTTCTGTGCTTGTCCTGAATGGGTCATCATAACTGCATTAGAGTATACTGTTGTCTTGGTACTCCGTGGTAGTCCGTGGAGGCCCAGGGTGATGACGGCGGTAGACGTGGCCTTCATCCACCATTCTCTTTACCCAGAGATGAACCATAGATTTGCTGTATCCTAGGGCACGGGAAATGGCGCTGATGTAGTATCCATCCTCATAAAGCGCAAGTATGCGACCTTCATCGAATTGCTTGAGCTGAGACACTGTAGGTAAGAACCTAGTGACAAGGCAAGAGGAAACGAAGTGCTATACAAGCGGGACAGCACTTTCTTCGCCTCAGAAGTCACATCCATTCCAGTCTACATGCTACGAAAAATATTCCATAAAAGTATTACTTTGAGTTTCTTGGAAATTATTTGGTCTCTAACCTTCATACATAGTAATAATGAAATGGTTTCCAGAGATTTAAAGCAACATTTAGATTCATATAGTGATTCAGGTCATAGTGCTCTCTCTAAGGTACGCCATACACGTCTGTAACAACACTTTCAGCCAATGCGGGTTAGCGTAGCGACTAAAGCGCTAGGTTTGAAAAGTCTTAGAATGAGGTACGAATCCTGCCATTACAATTATTTTTTAATTTGATGTAAACAACGAGTTATTAGTTTAGATGGACAATGCTGCTTTTATCATTTACTTTATTTGTAGTGTTGTGTGTATACGACTTCGAATGCTCTGTGAAGGAAATCAAGAACATTTAATCTCCAGTAGCTTCCGTATTATAAATACGCCTGAGTTTCAAGATGAACTCAGCCTTCAGTGTATAATACTTCTGTATTGCTAGTAGTACGATTACTACAGGTGCTAAACTATGTTTCAATTAATGATTTCTACAGCTATACGAATAAAACTTGTGATGCCTCTTAGAATAAGTACTTACGCAGTGCCGGCAGACGAAGAGATATATCTGCCCCAGACTTTGGGGACTTTGATTTAAAACTCTTCCTACCTCGACAACGAGCATTTCACTTTTGGGAAATCAGAGAACGTTGTTGCTTAAGACGTTGTAAGAGGAAACTAAAGTCCTTCGCCTACAACATCATTAAAATAGCGAGCTGTGGATCTACTAAAGGCCAAATTTTCTCACATTTCGCTGGCAGGAAGGAAAAGAGCTGATCGATAAGAAAATAAATCTCCCACCAGGAATGGAGGAACTAAATTAAACCTCTCGTGTTGGGAGGTTATGTGATTTTATTTCAGTGATTACAGAATCAACTGAAAAGAACGATGCACTTCGAACCATGAACACACTGCTGGTGTGTGATGTTGCACTGCCTGAACCGGAATTGATGCAGACCCTTAAATTCTGCAATCTTTATGTATCCATTGCACACGAAATTACTGTTATGGTATAGTGGTGGATCCTAGTTTGATAATTGTGTGGTGTGGGTTCGATTCTCACCTAGATAGTTTATTTTTAACACTCACTAACGAATCTGCTGCATCTCTGGTAACGCCAAGTGAAGAACATAATGTTATACCAAAGTTCAGAATCCCTTCGCCAGCAACAGGGTCAGAGCTTGTTTGAATTTCACCACAAGAAAGGCGGTAGTTGCAGAAGACAGAAATTCCGTTAAGGTAAATATGCACAATTTTTTTTTCATTTAATGACACAATGGGCATTATGTTCACAGGGCTCATAATTAATGTACATTTGAGACGCAGAATATTTGGGTGATGGAGTGGAGTTCGAATTCGGTTCTCTATGAATGGGACGTATCTGCGTTGGAATCCTGGTCCAGTACAAAAATATTTATAACTTCCGTGTCAGCCATAGTGTGTGCACACCGAAGTAAGCAGCGAAAAATAATTTTCATTTTTAATGTCCCTTCGTGAATTGTCAACAATAACGATAGCTGCCATTATTTCTAGTCGAATATGTGATCATCTTACTACTGATGTTCAAACAGTTAAGAGTTTATATCTGTTTATGGATTGATAAGGGCGACAGTCGGTGCCGGGTTCGTTTCCTGGGCAGAAAATGAGTGTATCGTTACTGCATATTGATAAATCTTGATGCTGGTGAATTCGATATTTAACATTTGCTTTTACTAAGTTACCCATCCGGTTTCATGCTGAGTACAAAACCCTGTCACAGAATTTTACATCACACCATCGCAATAAAAGCATTTATTCAGGTAGTGAAAGGGAGACGAAAATTTAATAGTCATGGGTGACTGGAATTCGGTTGTAGGAAAAGGGAGAGAAGGAAACATAGTGGGTGAATATGGATTGGGGCTAAGAAATGAAACAGGAAGCCGTCTGGTAGAATTTTGCACAGAGCATAACTTAATCATAGGTAACACTTGGTTCAAGAATCATAAAAGAAGGTTGTATACATGGAAGAATCCTGAAGATACTAAAAGGTATCAGATAGATTATATAATGGCAAGACAGAGATTTAGGAATCAGGTTTTAAATTGTAGGACATTTCCAGGGGCAGATGTGGACACTGACCACAATCTATTGGTTATGAACTGTAGATTAAAACTGAAGAAAATGCAAAAAGGTGGCAATTTAAGGAGATGGGATCTGGATAAACTGACTAAACCATAGGCAGTACAGAGTTTCACGGAGAGATTAAGGGAAAAATTGACAGGAATGGGGGAAAGAAATACAGTAGAAGAAGAATGGGTAGCTCTGAGGGATGAAGTAGTGAAGGCAGCAGAGGATAAAGTAGGTAAAAAGACGAGGGCTGCTAGAAATCCTTGGGTAAGAGAAGAAATACTGAATTTAATTGATGAAAGGAGAAAATATAAAAATGCAGTAAATGAAGCAGACAAAAAGGAAAACAAATGTCTCAAAAATGAGATCGACAGGAAGTGCAAAATGGCTAGGCAGGGATGGCTAGAGGACAAATGTAAGGATGTAGAGGCTTATCTCACTAGGGGTAAGATAGATACTGCCTACAGGAAAAATTAAGAGACCTTTGGAGAGAAGAGAACCACGTGTATAAATATCAAGAGCTCAGATGGAAACCCAGTTCCAAGCAAAGAAGGGAAATCAGAAAAGTGGAAGGAGTATATAGAGGGTTTATACAAGGGCGATGTATTTGAGGACAATATTATTGAAAGGCAAGAGGAAGTAGATGAAGATGAAATGGGAGATACGATACTGCATGAAGAGTTTTACAGAGCGCTGAAAGACCTGAATCGAAACAAGGCCCCGGGAGTAGACAACATACCATTGGAACTACTGACAGCCTTGGGAGAGCCAGTCATGACAAAACTCTACCAGCTGGTGAGCAAGATGTATAACACAGGCGAAATACCATCAGACTTCAAGAAGCATATAATAATTCCAATCCCAAAGAAAGCAAGTGCTGACAGATGTGAAAATTACCGAACTATCAGTTTAATAAGTCACAGCTGCAAAATACTAATGCGAATTCTTTACAGAAGAATGGAAAAATTGGTAGATGCTGACCTCGGGGAGGATCAGTTTGGATTACGTAGAAATGTTGGAACACGTGAGGCAATACTGACCTTACGACGTATCTTAGAAGAAAGATTGAGAAAAGGGAAACCTACGTTCCTAGCATTTGTAGACTTGGAGAAATGTTTCGACAATGTTGACTGGAATACTCTCTTTCAAATTCTGAAGGTGGCAGGGGTAAAGTACAGGGGGCGAAAGGCTATTTACAATTTGTACAGAAACCAGATAGCAGTCATGAGAGTCGAAGGGCATGAAAGGGAAGCAGTGGTTAGGAAAGGAGTGAGACAGGGTTGTAGCCTCTCCCCGATGTTATTCAATCTGTATATTGAGCAAGCAGTAAAGGAAATAAAAGAAAAATTCGGAGTAGGTATTAAAATTCATGGAGAAGAAGTAAAAACTTTGAGGTTCGCCGATGACATTGTAATTCTGTCAGAGACAGCAAAGAACCTGGAAGAGCAGTTGAACGGAATGGACAGTGTCTTGAAAGGAGGATATAAGATGAACATCAACAAAAGCAAAACGAGGATAATGGAATGTAGTCAAATTAAATCGGGTGATGCTGAGGGAATTAGATTAGGAAATGAGACACTTAAAGTAGTAAAGGAGTTTTGCTATTTGCGGAGAAAAATAACTGATGATGGTCGAAGTAGAAGGGATACAAAATGTAGACTGGCAATGGCAAGGAAAGCGTTTCTGAAGGAGAGAAATTCGATAACATCGAGTATAGATTTGTCAGGTAGTCGTTTCTGAAAGTATTTGTATGGAGTGTAGCCATGTATGGAAGTGAAACATGGACGATAAATAGTTTGGACAAGAAGAGAGTAGAAGCTTTCGAAATGTGGTGTTACAGAAGAATGCTGAAGATAAGGTGGATAGAGCACGTAACTAATGAGGAGGTATTGAATAGGATTGGGGAGAAGAGAAGTTTGTGGCACAACTTGACTAGAAGAAGGGATCGGTTGGTAGGACATGTTCTGAGGCATCAAGGGATCACCAATTTGATACTGGAGGGCAGCGTTGAGGGTAAAAATCGTAGAGGGAGACCAAGAGATGAATACACTAAGCAGATTCAGAAGAATATAGGTTGCAATAGGTACTGGGAGATGAAGAAGCTTGCACAGGACAGAGCAGCATGGAGAGCTGCATCAAACCAGTCTCAGGACTGAAGACCACAACAACAACAACATCAACCATCGCAATTTTTAACACGTTCTCACGTGGTTACTTGTGAAGAAAAGTATATTAAACGTCTTTCGTGGTTAGTTAACAGGTTGATAAGGGCCTTGATTTAGCACAAAAAATTTTGCCATTTAGTTTCAAGTTCAGGCGTGCTAACTGATAGCTTACAAATCAATCGTTTGGAAATTAGTTGCATGCTAATCATCATTCTAAAAGCCAAACAAGAGCAACACCGTTAGTTACACGGTTATTTAGTAAGAGATGCTTAGTCACTTTTAGTTGCAGACGCTGCAACAGAGGGATCCCACATGACGGTATGCACAGCTGTGTAACACCGAGAGCTTACGTCACATGAATAGTCAGCTAATACATGGATTCCTCCAACTTACATCACTCGAAAAGACCATGGGGGTAAAATTAGAGAAATTCTTGCACACACAGAGGTTTACTAGCAATCGTTCTTCCTACGAAATATTCGGGCCTACGATTAAACAAATTGGGAAATGATAGTGGTATATATATTGCTCTGTATCAAACACCTTAATGTGGCTTGTGAAATATGGATGTCGATGAAATAGTGTGTTCTTCGCAGTATATGAAATGTCTTTGTTGATGTTAGCGTTTTGTAATCAGTGTCACGTTGTGGATTCATCTGTTTTATTATGTGTCAGCGGTAGTGCCATAGAAATCCTATGTAATAAAAATTATTTTCACGTATTTAATAGCAAAAAGAATATTATTTACTAATTCTGTTAACGGTGTCCGGTGATGTTGCAGAACCTAATCGCTTCTGGAGAATGATTTTCTTCAGTTTGCAGTTCTTATAAGACATAATTACAAAAATTGCTAGTATAGCTATTTAAAAGGAGGACCCCGTAAATTATTCCCCCGATATTGATACCTGATATTAAAGTTGCAATCGGTAGCTAATTGGCCTTTACGTTTGTTAATTCAGGTCCCCGTCAAAATGGTAGTAATCGGCGCTAGAGACAACGCCGGCCCTGCCACGTCTGTTATGAACCGGTTTCAGGTTCTGTCTCCGGCTGATACTAATCTTCGGCCGGACATGGCTGCTTGTCCTGTTCCAGAGGTTGCCTCCCAGTCTGCAAGACCCGGGCGGTCACAGAGGGCGGGCTTACTGGTAGTTGGGAGCTCCAACGTCAGGCGCGTGATGGGGCCCCTTAGGGATATGGCAGCAAGAGAGGGGACGAAAACCAATGTACACTCCGTGTGCATACCGGGGGGAGTCATTCCAAATGTGGAATGGGTCCTTCCGGATGCCATGAAGGGTACAGGGTGCATCCATCTGCAAGTGGTCGTTCATGTCGGCACCAATGATGTGTGTAGCTATGGATCGGAGGAAATCCTCTATGGCTTCCGGCCGCGGACTTTTGCTACAGAGCCGAGTGGAGGGTCTGAATCAGAGGCTGAGACGGTTCTGCGACCATGTGGGCTGCAGATTCCTCGACTTGCGCCATAGGGTGGTGGGGTATCGGGTTCCGCTGAATAGGTCAGGAGTCCATTACACACTGCAGGCGGCTACACGGGTAGCAGAGGTTGTGTGGCGTGGACTGGGCCTTTTTTTTTTAGGTTAGATGGCCTCGGGCATGTACAGAAACGGCAAATACCTCAAAGGGTGCAGGGCAAAGTCAGGACATGCGGGGACCAAGCAGCAATCGGTATTGTAATTGTAAACTGTCGAAGCTACGTTGGTAAAGTACCGGAACTTCAAGCACTGATAGGAAGCACCGAAGCTGAAATCGTTATAGGTACGGAAAGCTGGCTGAAGCCAGAGATAAACTCTGCCGAAATTTTTACAAAGGCACAGACGGTGTTTAGAAAGGATAGATTGCATGCAACCGTTGGTGGTGTGTCTGGCACCGTTAGTAGTAGTTTATCCTGAAGTGAAATAGAAGTGGATAGTTCCTGTGAATTATTATAGGTGGAGGTTATACTCAACAACCGAGCTAGGTTAATAATTGTATCCTTTTACCGACCTCCCGACTAAGCAGCATTAGTGGCAGAAAAACTGAGAGAAAATTTGAAATACATTCCATATAAAATTCCTTAGCATGTTACAGTTTTAGGTGCAGATTTTAATTTACCAGATATAGACTGGGACACTCAGATGTTTAGGACGGGTGGTAAGGACAGAGCATCGAGTGACATTATACTGAGTGCACTATCCGAAAATTTACCTCGAGCAATTAAACAGACAACTGACTTTTGGAGATAACATCTTGGAGCTACTGATAACAACAACAGAAACGAACTTTTCGACTCTGTAAGCGCAGAACAGGGAATCAGTGATCATAAGGCCGTTGCAGCATCCCTGAATATAGAAGTAAACAGGAATTTTAAAAAATGGAGGAAGGTGTATCTGTTTAGCAAGCGTAATAGGAGGCAGATTTCAGACTACCCATCAGATCAAAACGAAAATTTCTGTTCAGACACACAATGTTGAGTGTTCATGGAAATGTTCAAGGCAATCGTAAAATGCGTTTCAGACAGGTACGTGCCAAGTAAAACTGTGAGGGACGGGAAAAACACGCCGTGGTTCAACAACAAAGTTAGGAAACTACTGCGAAAGCAAAGAGAGCTTCACTGCAAATTTAAACGCAGTCAAAACCTCTCAGTCAAACAGAAGCTAAACGATGTCAAAGTTAGCGTAAGGAGGGCTATGCGTGAAGCGTCCAGTGAATTCGAAAGTAAAATTCTATGTACCGACTTGACAGAAAATCCTAGGAAGTTCTGGTCTTACGTTAAATCAGTAAGTGGATCGAAACAGCATACTCTGGGATGATAACGGCATTCAAACATAGGATGACACGCGTAAAGCTGAAATACTAAACACCTTTTTCCAAAGCTGTTTCACATAGGAAGACCGCACTGCAGTTCCTTCATTAATCCTCGCACGAACGAAAAAATAGCTGACATCGAAATAAGTGTCCAAGGAATAGAAAAGCAACTGAAATCACTCAAGAGAGCAAAGTCCACTGGACCTGACGGGATACCAGTTCGATTCTACACAGAGTACGCGAAAGAACTTGCTCGCCTTCTAACAGCCGTGTACCGCAAATCGTTAGAGGAACGGAAGGTTCCAAATGATTCTTAAAGAGCACAGGTAGCCCCAGTCTTCAAGAAGGGTCGTCGAGCAGATGCGCAAAACTATAGACCAATATATCTGGCATCGATCTCTTGTAGAATGTTACAACATGTTTTTTGCTCCCGTATCATGTCATTTCTGGAAACCCAGAATCTACTGTATAGGAATCAACATGGATTCCGGAAACAGTGATCGTGTGAAACCCAACTCGCTTTAATTGTTCATGAGACACAGAAAATATTACATACAGGCTCCCAGGTAGATGCCATTTTCCTTGACGTCCGGAAGGCGTTCAATGCAGTTCGGCACTGGAAACTGACCCTTAACGTAGACAAATGTAATGCATTGTGAATATATAGAAAGAATGATCCTTTATTCTATGATTATATGAGAGCAGAACAAACACTGGTAGAAGTTACTTCTGTAAAATATCTGGGAGTAGGGGTACAGAACGATTTGAAGTGCAATGATCATATAAAATTAATTGCTGGTATGGCAGGTGCCAGGTTGAGATTCACTGGGAGAGCCCTTGGGAAATGTAGTCCATCCACAAAGGAGGTGGGTTACAAAACATTCGTTCAACCTATACTTGAGTACTGCTCGTCAGTGTGGGATCTGTACCAGGTCGGGTTGACTGAGGAGATAGAGAAGATCCAAAGAAGGACAGCGCGTTTCGTCACAGGGTTTTTTGTTAAAAGTGATAGCGTTACGGAGATGTTAAGCAAATCCAATTGGCAGACTCTGCAGGAGAGGCGCTCTGCATCGTGATGTAGCTTCTTGTCCAGGTTTCGAGAGGGTGCGTTTCTGGATGACGTATCGAATATATTGTTTCCCCCTACTTATACCTCCCAAAGAGATCACGAATGCGAAATTAGAGAGATTCGAGCGTGCATGGAGGCTTTCCGGCGGTCATTCTCCCCTGAACCATATGCAACTGGAACAGGAAAGGGAGGTAACGACAGTGGCACGTAAAGTGCCCTCAACCAGACTCCGTTGGGTGGCTTGTGGAGTTTAAATGTAAATGTAGATGTAGACGTTGCGCGATCTTGTCCTATGGTTACAAGCTGAAGAGTCTTTTCGCGTTAGCAGGCGTCCTCTCCCTGTCACCAGTCTAATGGAGAATTGGCAACGTTGCAGCATTCATTTGGCAGCAATGTGGCAGGCTTGTTACAGATGGCTGCTAGCGTAGGGGTAAAGTGTTTGGACAGGATATTGCAAAGTGCGCTTATTGTGGGTTAAGATACTGGTGGTGACAATGCTTTTTCCTCCTCTGTAAAATAGAATCTCGAAGGCAGATCAACAATAAGACATCGAATTAAAACCTCTCCGCCATTATATCGCTACCACTACTCTCTAGTCCGTAGATGTATAGACATAACATTTACAGAATTACACACATGTTAATCCATTTTTTTCTTCATCTGTCAAATTTGGGTTATTTTGCCTTAAGAAGGTAGACTTTTTTTGTACCGTTATCATGGTAAGTTGTAATCAATTTTTATTACTATATTGCATACTGCATATAGTCTTTTCTGTAGTTTATTAAACATGACACACAAAAGTGTGGCAGATTTTAATCAACAGCAAAATATGATCACAACAGTCTGACCAAGTCATCTGTAAAGCATACACTTGACATTCAACGCAGACACGAACATCCCTGCATTTTGAATAGTGTTTTACCTCCAGATTTCGCATTTCACAAATATCGTTGCTAAGAGCAGATAAATAAAGAAAAGCAACGCGATTTCTGCTCCCAAATAAAGGTTTCAGCAATTAATTTAATTTTAACGTGATAAACGAAGAATTGGAGATTTCCGAAATTAAATCGTAAGGTATTCCCTACACATGGAACGAACTACATAATTACTTTTATTGGCAGATGGTTCTAAAAATGATGAAAGGGCATATACCTTTCCTCCAATCACATGAGTAGTAGCAGCATAATGAAGATAATAATAGCAATCATGACAGTAATCATCGAATTATCTGGTACCCTCACACGCTGCAGTTGTATTTCTCGAACTAAAACATTAGTTGTCATAGAAGAAATTTGATATAGGCATCAAATCGGAGTTATAAAGACCAGAATGGTCCTAATATCATGCGGTCTTGAGATTAGAATAATACCGGCTTTAGAAAATAACAGGTAATTAACCAGTTAAGCAAGACAGCCGGATTTTTTCACAGCTTCTAGGTACACCGTCGGACATAACAACATGATCAAGATGTTGCCATCTGTGAGTTGCAGTGGTATGCTAGGTTGATCGTTGTTTAATAATTGCTGGGTGTAGGTTTGATTCTCACTCCTCGTGTCCATTTCATACATTCACGAAGAGATCTAATTCACCGAACTATCAGTTCTAACGCGAATTCTTTACAGACGAATGGAAAAACTAGTAGAAGCCGACCTTGGGGTAGATCAGTTTGAATTCCGTAGAAACGTTTGAACACGTGAGGCAATACTGACCCTACTCTTTATATTAGAAGAAAGATTAAGGATAGGCATTTGTATGCTTATAGAAAGCTTTTGACAATTTTGACTGGAATACTCTCTTTCAAATTCTGAGGTGGCAGGGGTACAACACAGGGAGCGAAAGGCTATTTACAATTTGTACAGGAACCAGATGACAGTTATAAGAGTCGAGGGCATGAAAGCGAAGCAGGGGTTGGGAAGGGAGTCAGACATGGTTGTAGCCTACCCCCGATGCTATTCAATCCGTATATTGAACAAGCAGTAAAGAAAACAAAGAAAAATTCGGAGAAGGACAAGTAATAAAATTTTTTAGGTTTGCCGATTACATTGTAATTCTGTCAGAGACAGCAAAGGACTTGGAAAAGCAGTTGAACGGAATGGACATTGTCTTGAAAGGAGGATATAAGATGAACATCAACAAAAGCAAAATGACGATCATGGAATGTAGTCGAATTAAGTCTGTGCTACAGAAGAATTCTGAATATTGGATGGGTAGATCACGTAACTAATGACGAGGTATGGAATAGAATAGGGGAGAAGAGGAGTTAGTGGTACAACTTGACAAGAAGAAGGGACCGGTTGGTGAGGCATGTTCTGAGGCATCAACGGATCCCAAATTTAGCATTGGACGGCAGCGTGAAGGGTAAAAATCGTAGAGTGAGACCAAGAGATGAATATACGAAACAGATTCAGAAGGATGTAGGTTGCAGTAAGTACTGGGAGATGAAGAAGCTTGCAAAGGATAGAGTAGCATGGAAAGCTGCATGAAACCAGTCTCAGGACTGAAGACCACAACAGCAACAACATGGTAATGCTAAGCCCAGAATGTTAGGTCGCACACTGGTTCAGAATCCGCAATAAAAACAATATCCCTTCACTACCAACAGAGTCAGTGCCTGTTTAAATGACGTCGTAACAAAGGCGTCAGTCGCCGATTGCACAAACTCTGTCGTCAGTAAACTAGCACTAAAAAGTGTATGTCATTTAATTTAGGCATGCTTATTTCGTTCACGGTGAAATTGCAATTTTTGGTCCTCGATTGGAATTCGAATTCGGATCTCTAGGAATTGAATGTGTCTGGGTTGTAATCCTGGTCCAGCACAAACATATTGATAATTTAATTTTACGCCCTAGCATGTGCCCACTGACCTCCCACCAAAAACAAATTGCATATTTATTGTCTGTTCATGAATAGTCAACAATAACGATAGGTACCGTTATTTCTAGTGAAACCTGCGAGCATCTCACTAATGGTGAGTAAGCAGTTTATACTTAAAGTCTGTTTATGGATGGGAAATAGCGACAGTATGCCCTGGGTTCGATTCCTGGGCAAGAAAAACAAATTGTATCCTAGTCTCATATTGATGCAGCTCGCTGTTGGAAAATAAATTCGATTTCAAACATCTGATTTTACTTAGTTAACAATCCAATAACTTGCTTGGTAGAAAATCCCGTCACAACATTTTAAATCACAGTATTCCAGTTTTCAGCACATGCATACACGGTTACTTGTGAAGGAGAGTACATTAAACGTCTTCCGTGGTTAGTTCAAAAAGGGATCAAATGGCTATGAGCACTATGGAACTTCTGAGGTCATCAGTCCCCTAGAACTTGGAACTGCTTAAACGTAGCTAACCTAAGGACATCACAAATATCCATGCCCGAGGCCGGATTTGAACCTGCGACCGTAGCAGTCACGCGGCTCCAGACTTATAGCACCTAGACTGTAGCGCCTATAACCGCTTGGCCACGCCGGCCAGCTGTGGTTAGTTAAGAAGGCGATAATTGTTTTGATATAGTAGAAATAATTTCGTCATTTCGTTACAAGTTCTGATGTGTTAACTAATACTTTTGAAAACCTTTATATTTCACGACTCTTTACGGCTAGTCAGTATTGATGATCGTTGCTTCGATCAAGTCCCGGGTAGGTGCGTAAGTGTATTTTAGTTAACAGTGGCTACGTCTGCTGGGTTTCAGTCCAGATCCACAACAAAAAATTTCGTCGTGTCTTTATAGTTCAAACATGTGGACAAATAATTCTTCGTGAATAATTAGAACAATGCCGTTACTGATTATACTCCACTAATATCGCGGTTTCTATAGCGCGTTTACCGCTGTTTATCGCGTTTTCCTTAACTAGTTCCTTTAACGACAAGTTTATGCAAAAACCAATCGTCACTGGGACATTTAGGAGGTGCGGGAAAACCTTATACAGAAGAAAAATACTTCGAACTGTCATAGACGTTTCTTAGTCCAGACATTGTCTCATAACATCTTGTTCATGCAAACGTTTACTTTGGTTAAGGATTGCTACATAGTTTATGTGCCATAGTTAGTTGTTTCAGATTTTAATGAGTTGGTAACGCTTTTGAAAATCGTTGTAACCTGTACAAGCGTTAGGGACTAAGTCATCTCTAATTTCGTTTTTTTTCTAGTTTTTACAGTGTCATGGTGTGATGTTATATCGCACTGATTGCCTAAAAGAACAGTGTTGTCTAGTGGTCTCTCGTGATATCCCTTTTGTATAGTCGAAATATTGTACCGCAGAGGGATTAAAGGACCCGCTAGACATCAACGTTATGTTTGTTGCATGCAAATCAGGGGGATTACAGTTCAGGTCGTTCGGATACTTTTGCGCATTATAGTACATAGGTTATAGATAAATCTATAATTCTATTTGCTAGATTTTGAAGAGACTGGAAGAGACAGAGACGATGATGTAATGTAAACTGAGTGAATGACATGAGATATCATGTAGAAGCTACATGTATGCGTAGTAGAAGTCCTCGGTTAAAGAAAAAGGTCCCGTGGAGCCCTCAGTCTAGCAGTGGCTGCCAGGTGGGTGACGACGATGTTGATGATGGAGCTGACCCACCCTTTCCATCATACACAGCTACCAGTGTCTGCTCTGGCAGACAGAAACTTACCTATGACGCCCTTACAAGATTGGCCCTCGCATACGGCTGACGTACCATCCTCCAAGCAATAGCACAGATTACAGTTTCGTCGAAATGTGGTACCTGGCGGACAATTCCCATTCACCGTTTCCAGATGGCTCAATGGCGTTGCAGTTGCCTCGCAGTCCACATCTAGAAAGACATACAGGAAAAATATGATTAGTTTTGTCGGTAAAGCGTATTTCTTCTTTTCACGCCAATATTATGTAATTAGGGAACATTTTAAAATCCAGAAAGCTATTTCACCATTTCTGTTTGAATCTTACGAGAAACAAAAATCAACATGTTATACACTGTGAAGGACATTGTGCCTTGATCCTCTACTAGTCATAACCTATCCTGTTTCACACACGAATGGAGGGGTAGGTGAAATAATAGACTGTGATTCTCAGTGACTTAGCGAGAGGGTCGTATTAAGAGTCCTGGATAAGCGCGCAGGCACAGAGAGGATACAAAAACTGGCCGGAGAGAATAACAGGAAAGGAAGTTCGATAATTAACCCTTGGAGGAAACAAGAAAGAAATGTGTAATGGATGTGCAGTTTAGTTTACTTACTTCTCCACGCTGCTGAAAAACTATAGACAGTTATTTTTACAGCCGAGAGAGAGGGAGGGGGGGGGGGAGGAGAGAGAGAGAGAGGAGCGTTTTCGCATTTCTCTCCTAGGACTCCCATCTGATCTCACTGAGCATTTCTGCAACACTCTCCTGCTGACAAAACTAACTGATAACGAAACTATCACGAGGCATTCCAATCGCTTCGATGTGTTCCTGTAGTCTGATGCGGTGGAGATCTCAAACGCTCAAGCAGTACTGAAGAATGGAACGATCATGCGTGTATTGTGCGACACAACTCTCTTGATATTCGCGTTCCATAACGCACCGTTTCGAAACTACACGCCTAGATGTACAAGAGACGTAACTGAGACAAGCAATATACCATAATCATCATATCAGAACATTGCAGAGGAGGTTGTCCAAGTTGCGTCTAACCATTACAAAACAAGCTGTCATACATCACATCAAATATAGGTTCTGAGCAGCTTATCCAGAATATCTCTGAACATCGAGACCTTTACGTACACAACAGGGTCATCTGCATAGGGTGTCATTTGGCCGCCTTCCCAACAGTTTACGTAGAGGAGTGGCCACGAATCGAACCCGGGACTCCGCGAACTACAGGCAGCTACACTATCGACTACACTACGAGAGGCGGATAGTGTCCTAGACTGTCGAAAATTTTGCAGAAATGTAGAAGCCTGCTACATGCGTGTGGTCCTGCTGAATAGTGCAACCATTCTGTAGAAACCTTAAGGAAGTATTATCGAAGTGCATACTGTTTTGCTGTCCATAGTGTTCAATGAATGAATGTTACAGTTTCTTCTGAATGCGTGACTGTTGTCAGTAATAAATCCGATGATTGAATATAAGTGCAGGTATGATAGAAATAGAGCTACAACGCACCTGAACAGTGGTCTACACGAAGGGTCTGCGTTTCAATGCGTTAGACGTAAGTGAGCAGCCCTGTGTTGAAGTTAGCAGCAATCAGTTTCTGCATAACATGTGGAACATTATAGTTCGAAGCAAGCTTCAGTATACCGTCAGTGCTGAGAATTTAAAGTGGAAGACTACACTCGCCGGCCGCGCTTCAGTCCAGAACCGCGCGATTGCTATGGTCTCAGGTTCGAATCCTGCCTCGGCCATGGATGTATGTGACGTTCTTAGTTAGGTTTAAGTGGTTCTATGTTCAAGGGGATTCATGACTTCAGATGTTAAGTCCCATAGTGCTCAGAGCCATTTGAACCATTTATAGACTTCACTCACTGACCGCCTTGTGACATAAAAATTTTGATTTTACAAGAATTCCGTATCAGAAACTATGCGCAATGCGTTTTGTTGCAGTTGCATAATTCCGTAATGGTTGAGACTATTGCCTCCTGCTCAGTGATGAATAAGCGGAGAACACCATCGACATCATGATCATAACTTGGTTTAATTTTGACTACCGCTCGTATAATTTCGGGATAATCGATAGTAATAGTGTTTCCGTACTACCTGTACAACAATGTTTACACTGGACATTCTGGGACACATAGTTCATGTTTTTCGGCAAAGGTGGGCCACTTAATAAAATTATCATGTAATGGACCCCGTCCGTCTCTCACTCCTCCCTCCGGGCCTCCATGTAGCCTCCCCTCGCCATCCTTCTCCCCTCCTCCACTCCACTCCATTCATATAATACTGTTAAAACGTGATGCAGAAACACAGCTTACTACTTTACAGACGATTAAAATGAGAAATCCAATAGCAGTGTAGCGTTTTTGGTTGCGCTCTACAGCACCCGAAAGTCCTTAATTCTGGTTTGCTCAATTTTCATAAAAAATATTTATATAGACGGTGTAGCTTGCAATATTTTCGCCTCAGCTCGAATTTATCTGACCGCTCTGAATTGGTTGCACCATGATCAAAAGTACTTATACACAAAAGTAAGTAACAAGTACAACTTGTAGTATCTGAAAGCACTTTGCAGTCTGTTAAAAACTAATCTAACACACTGAAATTTTTGTGGAATATCAAAAGATCCCCCCTCATGACCATGGACCTTGCCGTTGGTGGCGAGGCTTGCGTGCCTCAGCGATACAGATAGCTGTACCGTAGGTGCAACCACAACAGAGGGGTATTTGTTGAGAGGCCAGACAGACGTGTGGTTCCTCAAGAGGGGCAGCAGCCTTTTCAGTAGTTGCAGGGGCAACAGTCTGGATGATTGCCTGATCTCGCCATGTAACATTAACCAAAACGGCCTTGTTGCAATGGTACTGAAAGCAAGGGGAAACTACAGCCGTAATTTTTCCCGAGGGCATACAGCTTTACTGCATGGTTAAATGATGATGGCGTCGTCTTGGGTAAAATATTCTGGAGGTAAAACAGTCCCTCATTCGGATCTCCGGGCGTGCACTACTCAGGAGGACGTCGTTATCAGGAGAAAAAAAACTGGTGTTCTACGGATCGGAGCGTGGAATGTCAGATCCCTTAATCGGCAGACAGGTTAGAAAATTTAAAAAGGGAAATGGATAGGTTAAAGTTAGATATAGTGAGAATTAGTGAAGTTCGGTGGCAGGAGGAACAAGACTTCTGATCATGTGAATACAAGTTTATAAATACAAAAGTCAAATAGGGGTAATCCTGGAGTTGGTTTAGTAATGAATAAAAAAGGTAGGTGTAAGCGAAAGCTACTAGAAACACTATAGTGAACGCATTATTGCTGCTAAGATAGACACGAAGCCCACGCCGATCATACTACAACTTTATATGCCAACTAGCTAGGCAGATGAAGAGATTGATGAAATGTATGATGAGATAAATGAAATTGTTCAGATAGTGAAGAGAGACGATAATTTAATAGTCTTGGGTGAATGCAATTCGGTAGTAGGAAAATAAAGACAAGGAAACGTAGTAGGTGAATATGGAATGGGGGAAGCCGCCTGGTAGAATTTTGCACAGAGCATAACTTATCATAGCTAACACTTGGTTCAAGAATCATGAAAGAAGGTTGTATACATGGAAGAGGCCTATAGATCCTGGAAGGTTTCGGATAGATTATATAATGCTAAGACAGAGATTTAGGAACCAGGTTTTAAATTGTAAGACATTTCCTTCGGAAGATGTGGTCTCTGACCACAGTCTATTGGTTATGCACTATAGATTAAAACTGAAGAAATTGCAAAAAGGTGGAAATTTAAGGAGATGGGATATGGATAAACTGACACAATCAGAGGTTGTAGAGTGTTTCAGGGAGAGTATTAGGGAACGATTGACGGGAATGGGGGAAAGAAATACAGCAGAAGAATGGGTAGTATTGAGGAACGAAATATTGAAGGCAGCAGAGGTTCAAGTAGGTAAAAAGACGAGGGCTAGTAGAAACTCTTGAGTAACAGAAGAAATACTGAATTTAATTGATGAAAGGAGAAAAAACAAAAATGTGGTAAATGAAGCAGGCGAAAAGGAATACTAAAGTGGCTAGAGGACAAATGTAAGGATGTAGAGGCATATATCACTAGGGGTAAGATAGATACTGCCTACAGGAAAATTAAATAGACGTTTGGAGAAAAGAGAACCACTTGTATGAATTTCAAGAGCTCAGATGGAAACCCATTTCTAAGCAAATAAGGGAAAGCAGAAAGGTGGAAGTAGTATATAGAGGGTCTATACAAGGGCGATGTACTTGCAGACAACGAAATGGAAATGAAAGAGGATGTAGATGAAGAAGAAATGGGAGATATGGCACTGCGTGAAGAGTGTGACAGAGCATGTGACAGAACACTGAAAGACCTAAGTCGAAACAGGGCCCCGGGAGTAGACAACATTTCATTAGAACTACTGACAGCCTTAGGAGAGTCAGCCCTGACAAAACTCTGCCATCTGGTGAGCAAGATGTATGAGACAGGTGAAATACTTTCAGACTTCAAGAAGAATATAATAACTCATATCCCAAAGAAAGCAGGTGTTGACAGATGTGAAAATTACCGAACTATCAGTTTAATAATTCACAGCTGCAAAGTACTAACACGAATTCTTTACTGACGAATTGAAAAACTGGTAGAAGCTGACTTTGGGGAAGAACAGTTTGGATTCTGTAGTAATATTGGAACACGTGTGGCAATAGTGACCCTACGACGTATCTTAAAAGATAAATTAAGGAAAGGCAAACCAACGTTTCTCGTATATGTAGACTCAGAGAAAGCTTTTGACAGTGTTGACTGGAATACTCTCTTTCAAATTCTGAAGGTGCCTGGTGTAGAATACAGGGAGTGAAAGGCTACTTACAATTTGTATAGAAACCAGATTGCAGTTATAAGAGTCGAGGGGCACGAAAGTGAAGCAGTGGTTGGGAAGGGAGTGAGACAGGGTTGTAGCCTCTCGCCGATGTTTTTCAGTCTGTAATTGAACAAGCACTAAAGGCAACAAAATAAAAATTCGGAGTAGGTATTAAAATCGATGGGGAAGGAATAAAAACTTTGAGGTTCACCGATGACATTGTAATTCTGTCAGAGACAGCAAAGGACTTGGGATAGCAGTTGAACGGAATGGACAGTTTCATTAAAGGAGGATATAAGATGAACATCAACAGAAGCAAAACGAGGATATGAAATGTAACCGAATTAAGTCGGGTGGTGCTGAGGGAATTAGATTAGGAAGTGAGACACTTAAAGTAGAAATGAGTTTTGGTATTTAGGGAGAAAAATAACTGATGATGGTCGAAGTAGAGAGGATATAAAATGTAGACTGGTAACGGCAAGGAAAGCGTTTCTGAAGAAGCGAAATTTGTTGACATCGAGTATAGATTTAAGTGTCAGGGTCAGGACGTCGTTTCTAAAAGTATTTGTATGGAGTGTAGCCACGAATGGAAGTGAAACATGGATGACAAATAGTTTGGACAAGAAGAGAATAGAAGCTTTCGAAATGTGGTGTTACAGAAGAATGCTCAAGCTTAGCTGGGTAGATCACATAACTAATGAGGAGGTATTGAATAGAACTGGAGAGAAGAGAAATTTGTGGCACAAGTTGACTAGAAGAAGGGAACGGTTGGTAGAACATGTTCTGAGGCATCAAGGGATCACCAGTTTGGTATTGGAGGGCAGCGTGGACGGTAAAAGTCGTAGAGGGAGACCAAGAAATGAATACACTAAGCAGATTCAGAAGGATGTAGGTTGCTGTGGGTAATGGGAGATGAAGCTTGCGCAGGATAGGGTAGCATGGAGAGTTGCAGCAAACCAGTCTCTGTACTGAAGACCATAACAACAACTTCAAAAGATTTTGCTGCATATGCAAAGTACTTATTAATTAGTAATACATAATCTGTGCTGGTGTACGCTGGCGCCAGTACACCATGAAGTGTAGAGGTTATGAGAGTATCTATAGGGGCCAACGACAAGCCTCGCTGGAAACGTGCCGCCAACGTCCTCTCAGCCGCCAGTATTTAGGATCGCCGCCGCTGACCCGT
The DNA here is from genome assembly GCF_023897955.1 of Schistocerca gregaria. Lineage (NCBI taxonomy): Eukaryota > Metazoa > Arthropoda > Insecta > Orthoptera > Acrididae > Schistocerca > Schistocerca gregaria. Next base: position 429,219,482 of record NC_064927.1, read on the forward strand.
GAACCTTTTAGTTAGACAGTTCGAACCTGTTACGTTAGTTAGTTCGGGTCTGCAAGCGGTGGAGTTCCAGCGTGTCACTGTGATGGAGCTGCAGACTTAGCGTCTGGCACAGAGACAGACAACACATAGCAACCTTACACTGAACACAGCGGACTTCTACTTCAACCGCATTGAGGTTACGTGGGCTTGCGAGGATCAGTTTGGCTTTAGACGGAAAACCGGCTCCTACAAATCTTGGGAGAAAGGTTTATTGAAAAAGGTAGAGAACTATATATGTGCTTTATCGATCTAGAAAAGGCATTTGACAGTGTGCTTTGGGACAAGCTGGCGACTATAATGAAAGAGAAAATCCAGAAGACTTGTACTCTCATTATATCTTAATCAAAAAGCCTCAATTAGAGTGAGAAGAGAAAGTACAAACTGGATCAGACAATGAAAAGGAGTAATATAAGTATGCTGTCTACCACCTACTCTTTTAAACCTTTACTAGGAAAATGTGATTGGACAATGCGCATTAGATGACAAAGGAGTAGATATTGGAGGAAGAAGAGTAGGGTGTTTGAGATTTGCTGATGACATGATCCTTCTAGCCTCAGGGGAAAAAGAATTACAGGATTTGTTGGACACCACTGAAACTAACGGAAAAAAATATCGAATGAAAACGAACACAAATAAAACAAATGTATTGGCACTAGGAGGAAATAAGGAAATAAAAATTATGCTGAATGGAGAAATACTAAAACAGGAGCAAATTTTTAAGTATTTTGGAAGCAGGACAAACACCGACTGGAAGTGCACCACAGAAATTTAAACAAGGATAGCAATGGCAAAAGAGGCGTTTTATAAGAAAAGGAGAATTTTCTGCAATAGTCTGGACAGAGAATGCAGGAAGAGACTCATAAAACGTCTTGTATGGAATGTTTATCTATATGGCGCTGATACGTAGACTATGAGGAAGAAAGACAAGAGAAAGGCTGGAGGCTTTTGAGATCTGGACATGGCGGAGGATGTAAAGAATAAGTTGGATGGACAGAGTAAAAAATGATGAGGTACTGAGAAGAGTGGAAGAGAAAAGACAGTTACTAGATGTAATAAAGAGAAGAAAAAGAAATTGATTTGGGCATATATTAAGAAATAGTGACCGACTGATAAAAACAGTTTTAGAAGGTTATGTATAAGGGAAAAGGAAGCGAGGAAGGAAGAGAGTCCAGATACTGGATGACATGATGGACGGTACAACATACAGCAGCGTTAAGAAGGAAGCAATGTATCGCAGAAAATTGAGAGGCAAAGGACCTGCTAACATAGCAGATAACTGATGATGATGATGATGATGATGGGCTTTACAGAAGAGATCTTGTACCACACCACAATTAACCTTAATGTTAAGTAGCTCTTGATTTATGAATAAAGAACTTAGTTATCAATTGCGTGCAGTCTGTGTTATAGAAGGAGGATACCGGACGCCAACCAACATCCTCTCCTTGCTTCGCTTGGTACAGCTCTACAGAGACAACGAGACGACACGAAAGCGGCTAAAGAGAATACAACATAATCTCTGAAGATGAGTTTTGCTTTAAATACTATTCTGCATAACTTCTAAACATGGAATAAAATCAACTTTTTGTCCCATTCAGTGCGCGACCTAAACGCTAAATGACATAGGAAACAAAGGATAGTCCATCCAGTTAGCTAACGTTTAGATTGTTAACAGAATATTCTGAAAGAGTTACGGAACTCGGTAGGGGAAATATACGAATAAAGGGCAAGACTTGAACAAATACAACCTTTAACACTGGTATGAGGAAAAATCAATAAATGGCTTGATTGAATATACACAAATCCTGAATGTCCAAAGTCCCCTGGAGGGAGGTATGTGACTAAGTACGAACGCGAGCAGAGCCAGAGCGAATACTGCAAGTCCACACTCTGTCCCTGGCCTACAGAAATGTCCCTCCTGAACGGCTTTCTGAACTGAACTCCCTTCCTTGGACGCAGTCACCTCTGTGCCTATATTAAGCAGCCGGCTATGTCACCCGTCCAATATTGGTCCTTCTGGCCAGAGGCCTGCATGGCATCTTGTGTGACGACACATGGCCACTGACAGGACATTGCCGCAGCTCACGGCTTCTCCATTTGAACTCACGTGATACCTCGATGTGTAACATTTCAGGACAACGCCAAACCAACGTACTTCCTCTTGTGCCTTTTTTTGTACTCTGGGTACATTCCAGAAAGCATATGCGTTCTGGCCTCCGTTCTTTTGCCTTTAAGGCGTTGCGTTTTTTAAATGTGCGACGTACTGCTTTAAGCTCCTGATACTCCCCATCACCGGAATATGTCTGCACTTGTACATGCCAACAATTCTGTCAGTGTATCATAGCATAAGGTACAAGAGAGCCCAAATTAATGAATTTCCACATTTTTGATGCTTTGGAAGTGTTACAATGTTGATCAACGTTTAAAATATCTCCAGAAGCACGTCAGCAACGCAGGAGATTGAAACGTTTATGTCAAGTATCGCAATCCTATATTTCCCACATATACGTACACTCACACATATCCATGAAATTGATGCTTAAAACACGACTATGAGCCGTCAAATTATATGTCTTAATGCTACTTTCATGCCTAAACATATCTGTCTAAAAAGTAACATTCTAAACATACATTGACCTTACAAGTCAGGCCTCATGATCGGTGTGGTAAGTTTAACCTGACGAAGTTTGTAATTGCAGAAAATATGTGTTGGCTAAACTCTAAGCAAACATACAATCAAATATACATTCTGAATTACGGAAAGAGTGTAATTAATTAGTCAAAATCCTGATGTTATTTGCACCACACTCTTGAATTAAATCTAAATTTTATTTCATCTCCACAGCCATTGATAATGGCTGGTGTCTGGCAGTGGTTCTTCTGTGATCCTTATTAAGTCTTTCAAATGCTATCCTGACATTTAAAATACGTGTATGCTACTTTCATTTCAATCTGAGGAAATAGCACAGAAATCACTAACATCATGTAACGTTTTTCGGTAATGTTCACAACCACCTTAGGGGAAAAGAAGATAAACTATCACCAAAAAATTCTGATTGATGGTACTGGCTGGCAAGCAGTGATTTTTATTACATATGACTGGACCTAGATGAGGTTATGCACAAAACGAACTGCTGTAATATTTATCAATCATAATTACAGTACCATGGCCCTCTAAAACGTTTACAGACTGTATTTCCTCCAGGAAACTATTAAATAACACCAACCTCTAATAAAAATACATGCCGTAAAGCACCACACCGACGTGCACACACAGACACACAGCCGCACGACATTTCAGTATCGGTGGAAGGAAGAATGTATTTGTACTACATCATTTAAACTGGCCAAATTTTCGTATGTTCAGATACAACACGACCACATACAGGGATAGGGATCTAACATCTCCAGTGAAGGTGACAGAGTAGACAACTCAAACGTACAACTTGTTGGAAAATTATTTATCATAAAACCTAACATACATGCATAGGCTGCTTATGATAATACAAAGTACAACCACTGACCTCGAAGAATCATAATTCCCGCCAAAATAGAAATATAAGGTTCAAAGCACACAACACACATTTCAAGTACAGTTGACCATTCCATTACATATCTTCTAATGTATATTGTTGTTATTTTGTTAGATTACCTCCATTTTCCATAAACTGGTGGTGAGACAATACTGAAAACCCTTAGGTGATGACACTCTGTTCTGTAATATTTACTGAGATTGAAATGAGATTACCCTTTACGTATTTTAGATGTGGACTGGACTAAAAGAATTTTTGAACCACCATACTAGGAAGACGACCTCGATCCTTTAAGAACAGCTTTAAGAAGAAACGGCTGCTCTGGCCGAGAGATAAATAGTGTGTCAACACTCACAGTGTTTGTAACACTGCTTTAAAAGGCCTAGAACTTCTAAATGGTTCAAATGGTTCAAATGGCTCTGAGCACTATGGGACTTCTGAGGTCATCACTCCTCTAGAACTTAGAACTACTTAAACCTTACTAACCTAAGGACATCAGACACTTCCATGCCCGAGACAGAATTTGAACTTGCGACCCTAGCGGCCTCGCGGCTCCATACTGAAGCGCCTAGAGCCGCTCCTCCATCCCGGCCGGCTTCTAACAGAAAGAACTAACTAAAGAGAATATTTTAGTTCCATTTCTAAAAACTGTAATGGATCGCAGAAAACACGGTACTGATATAGTGTTTAAACCAACAAGAGAATTCCCCGAATATTTGAACACTGTAAAAGACCTATGCAAAACGCTTTCCACAGCTGGTGCATCTTAAAACCTTTACACTTGCAGCCAAGTGAATAGAAGCTAGGAAAAGAAGTACTATCATCCACATTAAGGAATATAAGACCAACTGTCGCCTGAGTAAGACGGATAAGTCATCAGTGGCAGATCATAAAGTAAGATCGGAAAACTACCAACTTCGTTTCCCTGACATTGTGGTTTTAGCAAGATCTAATAATTATTACACTATGATGAACAGAGAGGCCACAGAAGTACGAATACACGAAAAAGAACTTAAACAGAAAAGACGAAGGTTCGAATCCTGCCTCGCGCATGGATGTGTCTTTAGGTTAGTAAGGTTTAAGTTATTCTAAGTCTATGGGGCTCATGACCTCAGATGCTAAGTCCCATAGTGCTCAGAGTCATTTGAACTATTTGAAAAGACGGACTGAAATCGCACAGGTGGTAGGCCTTAGTGATAAATAAAACAATCACCGCCAACTCTTTCCCACTACAAGCTCCATAACATATTTTGATGCGACTCTGCAATCTTAGACAGCGGGCTGCTGATGTCGCGAACCGACTGTTGCATTTATATTTACGTGTAGTTAGGCTTGCTGATCTTGTTTGTAACAGTTTCCTGAGTCGTTAAAGCCTCTGATGATGTCTTCAGCATTGGAAGACGAAATAGGCATAAAATTAAGCTTCGGACCAACGGCGTAATGCTTGTAATACAGATATAAGCAATAAAACAAGACTTTTCGGCTCAAGCAAAATGTGCAGTCAGCAAACGCCTGCCAAAGACAATCGGCATCTGCTTCTTACTCTTACATCTACATCTACTACATTTCTGTATGTACTCCGAAACACACTCTGACGTATTTGGCGGAGGGTAATTTGTGCAGCACTGTCACGGCACCCCTTTCCTGTTCCAGTTGCAAGCAGTTTGTGGGAAGAACGGTTGCCGGCAGATCATTCCTCTGAAACTTTTGTGCTTGGTAAATGAACGTGTAATGAAAAGCTCTGTCCTCTTTTGACTTTTATCTGTTTCATCTATCAATTCTGCCTTGTAGGGACCCCGTACCGATAGGCAGTATTCGAGTAGTGTTTTGTTTCAAAACACGCTACCTACGCTGCTATGGATTACATTTCCCGACGGATCTTCCAGTGAGTCTCAGTGTGGTATCTGCCTTTCCTGCGAGTAATTTTAGGTGGTCGTTCCACTTTAAATCGCTCTGTATGCATATTCCTAGATATTTTATAGAAGTAACTTCTTCCACAGATTGTTCTGCATTAGCGTAATCATAGAACAATTGGTCTCTCTCTACTTATACACACAACGTTACATTTGTTTATGATGAAAGCCAGTTGCCACTCTCTGCGCCAAGTTTCGAGCCTCAGCAGATCTTCCTGCTGTTCGCGAAAATTTCCTGCAACTTGTCTGTATAAAACAGCATCATCCGTGAAAACCGTCATGAAAGTTCTCCACTATGTTATTTACAGGTATTGCAAAAAGCAACAATAGACCTGTATCACTCTCTATGGGTATTCACGAACTTACTTTTAGTTCTAAACCCGTCTCTTAACTACGCCAACTGGATACCACGTCAAAACAAGCCTTGTTGGACCATAAAAACACTCAATCAGCGAGTTCTGTGTTGGCTGTACTAGCTGCCCGCCTTGTAACACTTGAATAGCTTTATAGTACAATTTATATGTACGAAATTATTAATGTGAGCTTTCACTGTGCCTGAGGAAAACATATTGAGATTTGTACGTAGACAAGTGCGGCTTTAAGCAGTTGCTTGAGTACTTTTGAAAAAAGAGCACAAACTTTGAGCTCGCATTCTTTTGCACAACCGTAAAGTGTTTCTAAATAGTGCATGTTATACGCTCTAGTGGTTCTAGTCGCTTCAATCCGGAACCGCGCGACTGCTACGGTCGCAGGTTCGAATCCTGCCTCGGGCAGGGATGTGTGCGATGTCCTTAGGTTAGTTACGTTTAAGTAGTTCTAAGTTCTAGGGGACTCATGACCTCCGATGTTAAGTCCCATAGTGCTCAGAGCCATTTAGAGAATAACTGAGCTTTACATTAAGTTTCAGCTAGTAACAGCGAATACTCTGTTGAAGAATCAGAATAAGAGCAGATACACTTGAAGAAAGGCTGGAGCTACGGTAAGATTCCAGATGGATTTCGTAATGGTCAGACAGCGATTTCTAAATCAGATATTGGATTGTAACGCCTATACAAGAGCAGGAGGCTCATATCACACTTATTAATGATGCAGAGGAGGCTTAAGTTCAAGGGACTGGTCAGGAAGAATCAATCTGCAACGAAGTGGGATGTAGAAGCACTAAGGAATAAAGAGGCACGCTTGCAGTTTTCCGAGGATATTGACACTGCAATAACGAATAGGACTATAGGTGGTTCAGTTGAAGAAGAATGGTTATACGTAAAAAGGAAATTCACAGAAGTTGGAGAGGAAAAGACAGATACCAGGAAGGTAACTGCGAAGAAACAATGTGTAAAAGAGGAATGCTTCAGCTGATCGACAAAGCAGGAAGTACGAAAATGTTCAGGGAAATTCAGAGATACAGAAATACAAGTCACTTAGGAATGAAATGAAAGGGAAGCTAAGGCCAAATAGCTGAGAGAAAAAGTGAAGAAATCGGAAAGGAAACGATTTTCCGACATATTTACTCAGGATAGAGAGTAAAAAAAAAAAACCGTTGGTGAAATTAAAAGCAAGGACTTATACACTGATAATGCAATGGGAATACCACTAGAAAGTGCAGAGCAGAGGTTGGATGGGTGGAAAGTGTGGTGTCACCGCCAGACACCACACTTGGAAGGTGGTAGCCTTTAAATCGGCCGCGGTCCTGTAGCATTCGTCGGACCCGCGTGTCGCCACTATCAGTGATTGCAGACCGAGCGCCGCCACACGTCAGGTCTACAGAGACTTCCTAGCACTCGCCCCAGTTGTACAGTCGACTTTGCTAGCGATGGTTCACTGACAAAATACGCTCTCATTTGCCGAGACGATAGTTAGCATAGCCTTCAGCTACGTCATTTGCTACGACCTAGCAAGGCGCCATTATTAGTTATTATTGATATTGAATCATGTACCGTCAAGACCGACGTTCGTCATTAATGGATTACAGTGAAGTATTCCACCAGCTACGTCCGTTTTTCTGAAGTCTAATTTCTTTGTCCTGTTCCAGACCTCACTCCAGCCTGCGTGAGCTAAATCGCGTACCTTTCGGCCTCCTCTAGTAACACGGTGTTGGCTCTCCTGCCAACCACAACAGAAAGAATACACTGAAGGCCTCTATGAGGGGGAAGACTTGTCTGATGTGATGGAAGAAGAAATAGGAGTCGGCCTAGAAGAGTCAGGGTAGCCAGACTTATGATCAGAATTTAAGAGATCTTTGGAGGACTTAAGATGAAATATGGCAGAAGGGATAGATGAAATTCTATGAGAATTTCTAAAATCGTTGGGGGAAGTGGCTACAAAACGACTATTCACGTTGGTGTGTAGAATGTATGAGTCTGGCGACATGCCATTTGACTTTCGGAAAAACGTTTTCCACACAATTCCGAAGACAGCAAGAGCCCACTAGTGCAAGAATTATCACACTAACAGATTAACTGCCCATGCATCCAGGTTGTTGACACGAATAATGTACAGAAGAGCTCAAAAGCACTCCCTCTTCAGTCCACGAGTGGCCTACCGGGACCATCCGACCGCCGTGTCAACCTCAGTGGAGGATGCGGTTGGGGGGGGGGGGGGGCTGGGGTCAGCACACCGCTCTCCCGGTCGTAAGATGGTATTCTTGACCGAAGCCGCTACTATTCGGTCGAGAAGCTCCTCAATTGGCATCACGAGGCTGAGTGCACCCCGAAAAATGCCAGCAGCGTATGGCGGCCTGGTTGGTCACCCATCGAAGTGCCGACCACGCCCGACAGCGCTTAACTGCGGTGATTTCACGGGAACTGGTGTATCCACTGCGGCAAGGCCGTTGCCTGATGTACAGAAGAACGGAAATAAAATTGAGGATGGGCTAGATGACGATCAATTTGGAGTTAGGAGAGGTAAAGGCATCAGGCAGGCAGTTTTGACTGTTGATAATGGAAGCAAGAATGAAGAAAAATCAAGAATTTGTCTGTATGGAAATAACGTTAGACTGTGCAAAATCATACAAGATGTTTGAAATCCTGAGAAAAATGGGGACAAGCTACAATGAAAATCGTGTTATATAGAACATGTACAAGAGGCAAGAGGGAACAGTAAGAGTGGAAGATCAATGACGAAGTACGTTAGTGAAAAAGACCAGTAAAAAGGTGTTAGCATGTGGACGTAATGTGCTGTTCCAGTCTCTTCTGCACCTAAGGTCCATCACCGTTCCCTTTGGATACCTACGTAATACGGTGCTCTCCGATACACTCGATCGAACAGCAGAGGAGTGGTACTCAAGCGTCAAATTTAGGTTACAATATCTCCGTATGTAATTAACATTATACAATGCAACAAACGGCACTGATCACGTATTTGTTCTATGTTCAGATGTGTTAACAAAACTAACAGGGTTCCATTTAAAAAAACGTAGGTTTGTGTTAAAAAACATACTTCCGTACATTTTTTTATGGTTTGTATTAACCAATTACACTAGCCCCTCTCCTCACGTTCGCTCTGTGGAATCGATTCGTCAGTATTTGATGTGGTTTACGAAATATATCCAGCCGCAATGTTAGGTGAGTCAACCTGTATATATATATATATATATATATATATATATATATATATATATATATATATATATATATATATATATTCTTAGGAAAATTGCTTTTATCTTAAACGGTGTGATGATACACCGAATCATCTTTCTGTGATATCCTTTGAAAGTGGTCTGCGCGCTTGGAAAGACACAATCTTTATTCGGATATTAACGCATACGACTGTCAGACAATCTGTCCACTGATCTAGTCAGTTTGAAATACCCTGACTCCACATGTTAAAGACGATGGCGTGCCAAAGCAAGTGAGTATAAGCTCTTACTCTTCTGTGACTCTTCTGATAGCCTGTTTAGAAATCAGTGTCTCGTTCTACGAAGATGGATGACTTATGCGACAGCAAGCTAGCTACCTGGGATCTGCTAACCACATCTAGCAAGCAAAGGCAAAAGGAAACCTGGAAGACGAGAAATCTGCGTCCTGTCGGTAACGAGATGATTACGGACGCAACACAAGTTCCAATTGAGAAAGACGGGGGAGCGGACGACCACGCCCTTCCACAGGAACCATTCCAGCATTCGATTCAAACGATTTAGGGAAATCACAAAAAATTAAATGTGGATGGAATGGCTAGGATTTGAACCACTGTACTTCCGAAGACATCAGATTTATTACCTTCCGAGCTCCATATATGTGACTGGAACGTATGGAAGTTCTAATAACTTGTAGATTGGGAAGTACACTCAGCACATCACAGTGCTTTGCGGAATATAGATGTAGATGGAGAATGTATTGCTGACAGCATAGACAGAGGAGACGTTTGTTCACTTGTAGCTGCACAGTCGGGTAGTGTGCCGGAGTTATCCACTTCTCTCCGCACAACTTGCTATCTGAGTGAACTTCACAGCAAACTCCGGATTTCTTTCCTCTGGTGCTTGTACTGAAAATGAACCTGAAGTTTTCCTTCCAGTCAAATGAAACGTATGATGAGAACTGTTTGTCTCAGCTAGCTTGAACTACACATAGCAGAATCGATATTCATTTTACCTTCAGAAATACCATTAGAAAGACACCTGAAGTTTCTCGGAAAAGAAAGTCAGCATGTGTCTAGTCAAGCCTACAATGAAATGTTTCTCCTACTCAGTTACAGACTTAGAGGTGCAGAAGGCTGTAGAAAATGAGACAGACAAAGAGATAGGAAAAACTAGACAGTCAATGACTTTACGAAATACATTACCAAATACACTCCTGGAAATTGAAATAAGAACACCGTGAATTCATTGTCCCAGGAAGGGGAAACTTCATTGACACATTCCTCGGGTCAGATACATCACATGATCACACTGACAGAACCACAGGCACATAGACACAGGCAACAGAGCATGCACAATGTCGGCACTAGTACAGTGTATATCCACCTTTCGCAGCAATGCAGGCTGCTATTCTCCCATGGAGACGATCGTAGAGATGCTGGATGTAGTCCTGTGGAACGGCTTGCCATGCCATTTCCACCTGGCGCCTCAGTTGGACCAGCGTTCGTGCTGGACGTGCAGACCGCGTGAGACGACGCTTCATCCAGTCCCAAACATGCTCAATGGGGGACAGATCCGGAGATCTTGCTGGCCAGGGTAGTTGAGTTACACCTTCTAGAGCATGTTGGGTGGCACGGGATACATGCGGACGTGCATTGTCCTGTTGGAACAGCAAGTTCCCTTGCCGGTCTAGGAATGGTAGAACGATGAGTTCGATGACGGTTTGGATGTACTGTGCACTATTCAGTGTCCCCTCGACGATCACCAAAGGTGTACGGCCAGTGTAGGAGATCGCTCCCCACACCATGATGCCGGGTGTTGGCCCTGTGTGCCTCGATCGTATGCAGTCCTGATTGTGGCGCTCACCTGCACGGCGCCAAACACGCATACGACCATCATTGGCACCAAGGCAGAAGCGACTCTCATCGCTGAAGACGACACGTCTCCATTCGTCCCTCCATTCACGCCTGTCGCAACACCACTGGAGGCGGGCTGCACGATGTTGGGGCGTGAGCGGAAGACGGCCTAACGGTGTGCGGGACCGTAGCCCAACTTCATGGAGGCGGTTGCGAATGGTGCTCGCCGATACCCCAGGAGCAACAGTGTCCTTAATTTGCTGGGAAGTGGCGGTGCGGTCCCCTACGGCACTGCGTAGTATCCTACGGTCTTGGCGTGCATCCGTGCGTCGCTGCGGTCCGGTCCCAGGTCGATGGGCACGTGCACCTTCCGCCGACCACTGGCGACAACATCGATGTACTGTGGAGACCTCACGCTCCACGTGTTGAGCAATTCGGCGGTACGTCCACCCGGCCTCCCGCATGCCCACTATACGCCCTCGCTCAAAGTCCGTCAACTGCACATACGGTTCACGTCCACGCTGTCGCGGCATGCTACCAGTGTTAAAGACTGCGATGGAGCTCCGTATGCCACGGCAAACTGGCTGACACTGACGGCGGCGGTGCACAAATGCTGCGCAGCCAGTGCCATTCGACGGCCAACACCGCGGTTTCTGGTGTGTACGCTATGCCGTGCGTGCGATCATTGCTTGTACAGCCCTCTCGCAGTGTCCGGAGCAAGTATGGTGAGTCTGACACACCGGTGTCAATGTGTTCTTTTTTCCATTTCCAGGAGTGTAGTTTCTGTTGTCACACGCCCAAACAGCTAACTAAAATAAATGTGTGTAGCAGTTGGCAGAAACAAAAACTTAGAAATCAACGAAAAGGCTAAATTTATAGGTCAATTTTTAAAAACAGTTTTAATGATAATGGTACGCACAGCGTAATTGTGGTCGGCAATCGAAGTTAGAACAAATCCATGTCCATGAACGGTCGCAGATGCAAACGTTGCACTTGACTATTTTTACACTCCCAGGTTTATCACACCCTGAAAATCTAAAAAACCAAAACTAAAGCCTGATATGTATTCAAAACTACGACGTCAGTTGTCGTTGTATTGGAATATGGAACTTGGGCTACATGTTGTGAAAATCACATGCTTCAACACTTTCATGAGAACAGATAATCACAAAAGGGAAAAGAAAATTGTTTTTCATTGTACGATCTATGTTCACTATTACTGTTCCAAGACGTTACTCGTGTCTTTGGATGTTACAGGAAACAAAGGATCTATAAACAAGAAAATATTAAGTAGTTCCTCGAAACATATCAAGATCGTACAACATACAACAAAGTGATAATTTGAGAGGTTGTTGGAAAACCGTTTAACAGAATTCAGTTTTGCTAGTTAAAAAATCAGGTCGCCACTAGACAAAATGAACAATGCAGCGCTACATAAAGTGATTCTCCGAGAAACCGTAGTCATGTTAGGTGAGAAATATTAATCCACGTAACATGCGGCTTTTCGCGGATGATGCTGTAGTATACAGAGAAGTTGCAGCATTAGAAAACTGCAGCGAAACGCAGGAAGATCTGCAGCGGATAGGCACTTGGTGTAGGGAGTGGCAACTGACCCTTAACATAGACAAATGTAATGTATTGCGAATATATAGAAAGAAGGATCCTTTATTGTATGATTATATGATAGCGGAACAAACATTGGTAGCAATTGCTTCTGTAAAATATCTGGGAGTATGCGTGCGGAACGATTTGAAGTGGAATGATCACATAAAATTAATTGTTGGTAAGGCGGGTACCAGGTTCAGATTCATTGGGAGAGTCCTTAGAAAATGTAGTCCATCAACAAAGGAGGTGGCTTACAAAACTCTCGTTCGACCTATACTTGAGTATTGCTCATCAGTGTGGGATCCGTACCAGATCGGGTTGACGGAGGAGATAGAGAAGATCCAAAGAAGAGCGGCACGTTTCCTCACAGGGTTATTTGGTAACCGTGATAGCGTTACGGAGATGTTTAGCAAACTCAAGTGGCAGACTCTGCAAGAGAGGCGCTCTGCATCGCGGTGTAGCTTGCTCTCCAGGTTTCGAGAGGATGCGTTTCTGGATAATGTCTCGAATATACTGCTTCCTCCTACTTATACCTCCCGTGGAGATCACGAATGTAAAATTAGAGAGATTCGAGCGCGCACGGAGGCTTTCAGACAGTCGTTCTTCCCGCGAACCATACGCGACTGGAACAGAAAAGGGAGGTAAAGACAGTGGCACGTAAAGTGCCCTCCGCCATACACCGTTGGGTGGCTTGCGGAGTATGAATGTAGATATAGATGACATATTGATATTTTGAGAAACAGCAGTGGGGGTACTGTTGTCAACACGTGACGTCAGAAAAACTTTTTAACGTGGGCGCAGAGAGTTGTGTGAATCCCAGATACCTCTGTTCGCTCACAAGATCCAGAAGGCACAGACAGTGGAAGTTAATTCAGTGCTCAGTTACTTTCGTAGCATCATGCATAATTTTTTTCAGTGCTAGCTAGTAAACACAGCGCATTGTAAGGGTATAGCAACATTGGTACGTGACTGAACACAAGCTTTTGTTGTGAGTGTAAAGTATACATTGCAGATTGTGTCAGAAGTAACAAATATGTCTGTAGTTAACCTTTCCATCAATAACAAGACGATGACATAGCTGGGACAGACTGAATTGTTGGCAGATCACTCTCAGGGTCACAGTAAAAGTCACCTATCCGACTCCTCATACCACGGCGTTGTTGGCCAATAGAGTGAGTTAAAAACGTCTTAAAATTTCAAAAATGTGCATTCCTATCAGTCTTTAATGCTTGCACATCTGCATGGATGCAGAATTTATCGTCAGTTAATATGTGTCATTTCCAGCCATGCCGCCTATGTAATTTATAGGTTCAAATGGCTCTGAACACTATGGGACTTAACATCTGAAGTCATCAGTCACGTAGAACTTAGAACTACTTAAACCTAACTAACCTAAGGACATCACACATATCCATGCCCGAGGCAGGATTCGAACCTACGACCGTAGCAGTCACGCGGCTCCGGACTGAAGTGCCTAGAACCGCTCGACCACCGTGGCTGGCTATATATAATTTATTACTCAATTATTAGAACTGATATTCTGTCCGATCCCTCTGTGCATTATTATCCACAAATAACTGCCTTCCCCCAGCACAGCCAGTAAATTCAAAAACTGGAGTTGGGATCGGTACCTTAGTGGTTGGGGAAATTGTGAAAACCTGTGTGGCTGTCAGACTTATTCCTGTAAAATTCATGCGGCATACGTGATTGCCACATTTATCTATTATTTCGGATACCGTACAACTGATGACCTGCCATACCTCTCCTATGGTTTATTACCCAAAAATAAAGTCTGAGAAGCAACATTCAAATTAGATGCTTCAATCAGAATAACTTGTTCCTCCAATTTATTATTCTGAGCTTTAAAAGAACTACTAGGACCAGAATGAAATATTCACACAGCAGTGGAGAGTGCGCTGATATGAAACATCCTGTCAGATTACAACTGTGCGCCGACCGAGAATCGAGCTCGTGACCTTTACCTCTCGTGGGCAAATGCTCAACCTACTGTGCGACCCATGCACAACTCACGAACCGTCCTCACATCTTTACTTCTGTTGGTACCTCATCTTCTACCTTCCAAACCTCAAAGAAGCTCTCCTGCGAAACTTGCAAGATTAGCACTCTTCCAGAGTGAAAGTTTCATCCGGGAAACATCCCCCAGGCCGTGGCTAAACCACGCCTCGGTAAAACCCTTTGTTCTATGAGTGCTAGTCATTCAAGTTTCTCGGGAGAGTTTCTGTGAGGACTGGAAGGTACGAGACGAAATACTGGCTGAATTGAAGCAGTGAAGGCGGGTCATGTGTCGTGCTTGGCTCTGTCGGCAGAGCATTTGCCCAAGAAAGGCAAAGGTCCCGAGCTCGAATCTCGGTTCAGCACACAATTTGTTTGGCAGAAAGTTTCAATTACTATGACACTATCATCACAGTAGACATATCCCGTTGTAAAAGACGGCTGGAATTAGAAAACAGTGTGCGCATAAACCCTGGGTAAAATATCGAGTACAATCTTGCACCAGGACGATTAGATTAGGCAGATCGTAAGATAGCACAGCCTATTTATATAAGAAGATCTCAAAACCTAGGATAGCACTGGAACATGAAAGCTCCATCATATTTATTTAAATCAAGCAAAATGTGGGGCCGTCTTTTCAAATCGCGTCACAAAGTTCACTACTAGGAACCTTTCTGCACTGCACTGCACCAACTCACATCACTTCGCGCATTGCGTACCGCCACCACTGCCGTCCACCACAATGCATCTGGGAGGTTCACTCCAAGCTAACATGGTTTCTCTGAGTTCACAGAATAGAAATGAAGAATGCTGTGTCCTCATGTTTATGTCACTTTTCGACTATCCACAGGTGTAGTATTCAGTGTTTCGATAAATTTCTATTCCAATTTATGTCTGCGTCCGTCACAACATTCTAAACTCAGATTGGAATGTATACCGCAGAGACAGGCTGGACAGTGAAGGGGCAGGCGTGTTTATAGCGATAAGAAGTGCAATAGTATCGAAGGAAATTGACGGAGATCCGAAATTGAAAATAATTTGGGTGAAGGTCACGGTTAAAGCAGGCTCACAGATGGTAATTGGATGTCTCTGTAGGCCCCCTGGCTCAGCAGGTGTTGTGGCAGAGCACCTGAATGATAATTTGGAAAATATTTCGAGTAGATTTCTCCACCACGTTATAGTTCTGGGTGGAGATTTTAATTTGCCGGATATAGACTGGAAGACTCAGAATCCAGTTAAAAAATTTTTAAGTGCTTTATCTGAAAACTACCTTGAGCAGTTAAACAGAGAACCGACTCGCGGCTATAACATATTAGACCTTCTGGTGATAAACAGACCCGCATTATTTGAAACAGTTAACGCAGAACAGGGAATCAGCGATCATAAAGCGGTTACTGCATCGATGGTTTCACTCGTAAATAGAAATATAAAAAAAATTAGGAAGATTTTTCTGTTTAGCAAAAGTGACGGCTCAACACAAAAGTTATGTTTTAAGTAACGATAGTGTTGAGGATCAGTGGACAAAGTTAAAAAACCATCGTACAATATGCATTAGATGAGTATGTGGCAAGCAAGATCGTAAGAGATGGAAAAGAGCCACAGTGGTACAACAAACGCGTTAGAAAACTGCTGCGGAAGCAAAGGGAACTTCACAGGAAACATAAACAAAGCCAACTCCTTGCAGACAAACAAAAATTACGCGAAGCGAAATGTAATGTGAGGTGAGCCATGCGAGAGGCGTTCAGTGAATTCGAAAGTAAAAGTTCTATGTAGTGACTTGGCAGAAAACCCTAAGAAATTTTGGTGTTATGTCAAAGCGGTAGGTGGATCAAAACAAAATGTCCAGATACTCTTTGACCAAAATGGTACTGAAACAGAGGATGGCAGACTAAATGCCGAAATACTAAATGTCTTTTTCCAAAGCTGTTTCACAGAGGAAGACTGCACTGTAGTTCCTTCTCTAGATTGTCGCACAGATGACAAAATGGTAGATATCGAAATAGACGACAGAGGGATAGAGAAACAATTAAAATCGCTCAAACGAGGAAAGGCCGCTGCACCTGATGGGATACCAGTTCGATTTTACACAGAGTACACGAAGGAACTTGCCCCCCTTCTTGCAGCGGTATACTGTAGGTCTCTAGAAGAGCGTAGCGTTCCAAAGGATTGGAAAAGGGCACAGGCCATCCCCGTTTTCAAGAAATGACGTCAAACAGATATGCAGAACTAGGGGCCTATATCTCTAACGTCGATCAGTTGTAGAATTTTTGAACACGTATTATGTTCGAGTATAATTACATTTCTGGAAACTAGAAATCTACTCTGTAGGAATCAGCATGGGTTTCGGAAAAGACGATCGTGTGAAACCCAGCTCGCGTTATTCGTCCACGAGACTCAGAGGGCCATAGACACGGGTTCCCAGATAGATGCCGTGTTTCTTGACTTCCGCAAGGCATTTGATACAGTTCCCCACAGTCGTTTAATGAACGAAGTAAGAGCATATGGACTATCAGACCAGTCGTGTGATTGGATTGAGGAGTTCCTAGACAACAGAACGCAGCATGTCATTCTCAATGGAGAGAAGTCTTCCGAAGTATGAGTGATTTCAGGTGTGCCGCAGGGGAGTGTCATAGGACCGTTGCTATTTACAATATACATATAAGGCCTTGTGGATGACATCGGAAGTTCACTGAGGCTGTTTCCGGTTGATACTGTGGTATATCGAGAGGTTTGAACAATGTAAAATTGTAGTGAAATGCAGGAGGATCTGCAGTGAATTGGCGCATGGTGCATGGAATGGAAATTTAATCTCAATGTAGACAAATGTAATGTGCTGCGAATGCATAGAAAGAAAGATCCCATATCATTTAGCTACACTATAGCAGGTCAGCAACTGGAAGCAGTTAATTCCATAAGTTATCTGAGAGTACGTATTAGGAGTGATTTAAAATGGAATGATCATATAAAGTTGATCGTCGGTAAAGCAGATGCCAGACTGAGATTCATTGGAAGAATCTTAAGAAAATGCCATCCAAAAACAAAGCAAGTAGGCTACCGTACACTTGTTCGCCCACTGCTTGAATACTGCTCAGCATTGTTGGGTCCGTACCAGATAGGGTTGATAGAAGTGATAGAGAAGATCCAACGGAGAGCAGCGCGCTTAGTTACAGGATCATTAGTAATCGCCAAAGCGTTACGGAGTCTGCTCCCAATGTTCGCAATGTGCCTTCTTAGAGGCTGTATCGTCACAGAGCACACTGCGTTCGTCGGTTATGGTACTGCGTAAATTTGGAGGAACTGTATTCAAGAAAGTCTGTGAGACCGTTTTGCCATCACCATAGTATATCTGGCTTGGTGATCATGCGAATAAGATGAAAATGGCTTGCGTTTTGTCTAGAAATATATGAATATACTAGGTTTTGTCAAGTGTTGACCGTCGTTTTAGAAGTATTAGCAATAGCTTCAAAATTTTTGACCTATTATCTCTTGGTGCTTGTTAAAAATATGTAAGAACAATATAGGTCTGTGGACCTGTGACGGGAAACACCGCATATTGGTTGATAGGCAGATACGTACATGGACACAGAAGTACCTACTTTCGGATTTGAAAACATGGGGTCTTTCTGTATTTGTTGAAAGTTATTTACTGTGCCCAGCGATAATATGGTAATCACGCTCTAGGTTTCCTTAATTTTAGTTATGACGGCTGCCCTTACGAACGTGGGCACACTAATACAATACACATGGTTTTTTCTTTCATCTAACGTCTTATAGGGAGTGATTCGTGTTCACAGTATTCTCATTTCTTACAAGCTCCAATATTTCTAATATGGTCCAAATAGCCATTCCCACTGAGTTATAATTATCCAAGTTGAATATGGCGACGCAAGGATGTTTTTAGTCTTATTCATTCCAAGTCCGAGTTCTAGCTTTAAAATAGGAAATAAATTCTTAACCTTAAAAAAAAAAAAAAAAAAAAAAGACGTTTAAGTGACGTCGTACCCCTCTTCACGCATATACACATAACTTTGCATACCATTTTGGTAACACCTGATAGCACTAATTACTTTGACCTCTGTCGATCAATAGACAATAAGGGCGATGAAAACGACGTTGTACTTCCTGTCATGCAAGTATATTAAGCCGGTTACATTTTTTGACCTTTCACGTCAACAGCTATAGAACATAAAGGTACTTTGTCTGTTCCATGCTAAATGCGTTCACAGACCTCACTTGATGAAGCTTCACGGTTCAGTACCTCAAGTAACTGATTTTAAGAAACTAGTTTAGCTTGAGGTTCTTTTTACACTGTTTTAGTACATATTCGATAGCACTATTCAAAATGACCTATGTCGGTCATTGGGTATTAAAGGCGATTAAGACGACGTGTACGTCCTTTCACGCAATCACATTAAGCTTGTCATATTAATTTGACCCTTTTCTGGTCAATAGCGCTTAGAATTTAATATAGTAGCTTTACACGCTTATCCAAGAGTAGTCATCAATCACCGACCCCAAGTAATTGAAAAATGGGTTATTCATCCCCCATATTTTTAGCGTGGTTCTAGCTAATGGAATTGTGTCTGTCCTGCGTGCATGCGTTTTGACCATCCGTGGAATTTGCTATCCCACGTATATAGTTTCACCCTATCCACGTTCTATAGTTCTATAAAATCGTCCTCGAGCTAGAACACTATACATACACACGCATCAACTTCCCACGCCTTTGACCCGGTCATCGGATCACTTTCGTAACGCATTTTGTGCCAATCTCATGGAAGAAGACGATTTCTCAATTTGCGCATGCGCGTTCCTTTCTGACATTCTCACAGCCTAGCTGCCGGTGCCACCTCAGTTCACGTGAGAGTCCGCGGCCCCCCGAACGTGTGCTGGGGTGAGGAAGTACGCTTGTGACGTTGGAGCTAAGTACAACTATTGACATGGTACACACGTACCTTTCATTTCATATTTTATGCGACTCTTTTGCCCTTTTGGGAGGTCCGTATTAATGTTGGACCATGCCTCTTTACACAATTTGTTGTTTCAGTGTGTTCCGAAGAAGGCGTGGTTATCCGCGTCGAAACCTAGGTCAACATCCGGTTTTTATTTGCAATAGAGGCGGATTCTTTATGCTCATTAAATTATTCACTTTTGCTGACGCGCTGCTATGTTATAAGTTCTCACATAACTAACGAGTTTTAATATAGAGTATATTTGGGTCCAAGAAATGTGTTTATTACACACCTAAGAGTTTGTATTTGAGCTATGATTTCTTGTTTTCTGTGTCCCACATGAGGACGTTACTGGAAGCAGATACTGTCTGCCTGTACACACCTGGGTATGGTGGCTGTTACAAGAGAGAGGAGGTGGGATATTAAAACCAGCAGACTGTGGTTTGGTGATGGGTTGCAGGGAGATGGTGTTAGATGTCAACAAAGGCCTTACTTGGAGCAGCCCTCGCGGATGCACAGTAGTGGCTGGTGGTTGTGGAGTACATCGCCCACGAGGTGATGTGGACTGGTGCAGTGCTGTGTGGCACAGGATAGGTACATAACGATGAAATCCTTACTGATGAGATTGTCAGCCCTTCTCCCCATTTTTTTACAGAAGGGATGCAAGTGCACACCTCTCCCCCAGTCCCATCCTACACCTTGAATCTTCTAAATAAATATACCATGCTGTCCTGTGATCTCCACAGTCTGTCATTTGGCAAAACTTACTTCATATGTTACATAAGGGCTGCTTGTAAGCATCAATAACGAAACTCAATGTATTACCTTCCTCCATGCTACACTAGGTGATAACCATAAAATAAATAGCCTGTGGAAATTGTTAACATACACAAGATGCCATCATTGTAATTTTTTATGCATCTTCCCACTGTAAATGTTCCACAGTAAGAACACAGTAAGAACTTTACATGTTACGCTTTATTTCTCCAGAGACACTATGGTAAACAATTTCCAGCTTTTTTTAACTGTTTTAACAATCAAACTATTATGATTGTTTTAATTTCCCGCCGCAAGTGGGCTTTAGTAGGTTGTTTGAATTTGTCCTTAGAATAAACAAGACTTCTTGGTTTTTCCCAGCATAATTGAATTTCCCATCGGAAAAAACCTTTTCGGTGATAAATTCCTGGCAGTCTTGTTTTGGGTCCTAAAGTAACTAACGTTATAGTAAAGTAAAGCAATAAAAGTATTAAACAGGGTAATATACTGTAGTGCAATAACTGGCCGATAAATTATACTCACTAGAACAACTGTTTTGGACTTATGCTGGTGTAAAAATCTTTGACAACAGTTGTTTTTAGGTAATAAACAATGGACATGGTGTACCTTGTCATCAGCTATACCACGTCCACCATCTACCTTGTTAAATTTGACGACCATGCGGGCTGTCCTAACTTTCAAGACAAATGGAAACACAAAATTTTGGATTTTGTGCCCTTTTATCTCATCTACCTGGATTGTCGTTGTGGGAAAGGGGGGAATGGAGGTGGAGTGGTGCCTTTGACCTTAACCATGTGGGAGATTTGGTAACGATGCAATATTTCTGTCAATTTTTGTGAGGGAACCTAAAATTCGATTCTACTTTTCATTTCATTAAGAGTTTCTATTTTCTATTTTATTGTAAACTTCTTTGTTGGATGTTTTATGATTGCCATTCTTGTAACTGATCATAGGTTTGAAGCTTCACTATATACAATTATTTGAAAATGCCCTAAAGATGTTGAGACTCTTGAATGAAGATTTGTTTCCACAGTGCAGTGGGTACTGGGTAGAGGTTAGGTACTGGGGGATGTCTGCTAAAGGGGAGATCTCAGCAACTTTGAAAAGAAAGTATTCCTTTAATTCGCACTGTAATATTCTATAATGTTGTTGCCTTACTAATATAAGCATCAAAGAGAGACAGATAGAAACAGAGAGAGAGAGAGTAATGATGATGATAATGATGATGATGACGAAGATGCGAAAATATTTTGCGCACGTACATATGACATGACAATACCACACAGATGTCAAATATCTTGGTGTGTGTGTGCGTGTGCGTGTGTGTGTGTGTGTGTGTGTGTGTGTGTGTGTGTGTGTGTACAGTTCACAGGCCTATATCTTTGAACATTACGCCACTTTACGCAAATGTCTTACATGAGACGAATTCAACGAAAGCTTACATAATTTTTGGTAAATACTACATATCTTCGAACTTGATGCCACTTTTACACAGTTCAAATAAATGAATAATGATTTTAATACTACACTGAGATCGACCGGAGAGGCACAGGGGTTTGCAGGGAAGGGTGTGGGGAGAGAGAGAGAGGTTCGAGAAAAGAGGGCGAGAAAGAGGGAGGATGTCCAGTGAGACTTACTTCATGTATTGGGAAACATGCTGTGTCCTGTACCAATGGGGTATAGGGACTGTAATCATCGACAGTTCAAAATTGAAGCGCATAATGGTACCCCATAGGAAAATCGCAGAAATGGATGGGAACGAACATATTCGGCCTTAGTGTTTATGGCTGGAGGCCTCATTCAGCGTGTTTGAGAGGCTGTTCTGGCAGCCATTGATTGAACAGTGTGCAAGTGGCGCACCTTCGAATAAACGACCCCTGTCGTCTGGCTTCTGAAGACATACTAGCAGAGAGGGTTGAGAATACCAGCGTTACTCACGGAGTTTGAACGAAGCACACAATTTGCAGCATTTTCCCCTGAACTTGCCATGGTTCCGTGATTCTAAGTTGAATGGAAGGCTGGAACTAGAGACTCAGAAGCTTCTGTGACAAGCTAGGCTGTGACGTTCTAGACTTGCGCCATAGGGCTGTTAGTTCTAGCATCCCCCCTCCCTCCCCCCACTCACATTGTGTACACTAGACACCAGTGACTCAAGTAGCCAACTGTTTTTTTTGGGGGGTTAGGTGACTCTTCAGCCATTTCGGATAACGATAACTGTTGCAACCTTAGAAGTAAGAGTGCAAGATCCACTAGACATGCCTCCTTCAGGTGGGAATATTAAAATCCTAACATTCTCAACAAACTGCCAAAGTTTGAAGCCCTCCTAAAAACCAATGAAGTTTTCTTAATATTAGATACAGCAAGCTGATTAAGGTCTGGAGCTGACTGTAGTTAGATCTTTGGGGAACATTTAGACATATACCAAAAGGACAGGTAAATGTGTAATGAAGGTGGTGTATTTGCTGCAGTGAACAAGAAATTTAAATCCACTGAGATAGAAGTTACAGCTGCATGTGTGATACTTCCGGTGACACTCAGTATCAAGCGTGGGCATAAAATTATAATAGTGTCCTGTTTTCGATCACCACACACACATGATGATGTAACCTAAAAGTATAGAGAAAACCTCTCTTTGCCTGTATATAATTTCCCTGACACAGTAATCTTTGGAGGAAACTTCAATCATACGAAAATCAATGGGGATAATTAAAGTTTTGTTAGTGTGGGGAATGACAAGATATCTTCTAAAACGACACTAAATGCCTTGTATGAAAACTGTCTAGAGCACATAGTTCAGAACCCCTCTCGTGATGAAAATTATGGAAATCTCTGAGGAAGTTAACATCGAAACTGCTGTCAGTAACCATGATTCATTTATAGAAACAACGAATACGAATGTACAAAGAGCAACTAATACAGGCAGAAAGGTTTATTGTTTCTGAAAACTAGACAGAAAAGCAGTAGTGCCATGTCCGCGCGAGTAACCTGAAACTTTTAGTTTAGGATAGGAGCATGTACAGGAACTATGACTCATGTTTAAAACGGTAGTTCACAATACAATAGATCACAATGGAAGATCCTCGAGGAAATACAGTAACTGTAAAGTAACTTCTAAGAAACAGAGAGTACTGCCTAGTAGGTATAAGATAGAGAGATGCTGAATTAAACGGATTTGACATTCAAGAGAGCGATGCATGAAGCGTTCAACAACAACACTAGCAGAATATTGTCGAAAGATCTTTCAAACGCAAAGAAATTTTGGTCATATGTAAAGGCTGTTAGTGGCACGAGAATCAGCATCCAGTCATTCATAGACGATGCAGAACTGAAGTAAGAGTAACAAAAGTAGAAACATTTAACTCTGTTTTCAAGTGTTCCTTTAAAAGAGAAACAGTGGGAGTATTGTCCCAATTTAAATCTCATATTGCTGGAGACGCGAATGAATAAAACAGAGGTCGCACCTGTCAACACTACAGGTGATCCACAAAACTTAAGTCTTAAAGGAAAAGACCGATAGTCAGTGCCACCAATTCTACCACTTATGAAATAGCAAGATATGTAACAACTTGTTTACAACCATTTATTGGAAAAACGGACTCATATATAAGACTAGCGTCATTTTATTGAAAAACTAGAGGGACTAACTCTGGCCCCTGAAGATATTCTTGTAAGTTTTGACATTGTGTCCTTATTCACAATGATTCCTGTTAACGAAGTTATGATTTTCATAGCGGATATTTTTTCAGAAGAT
Organism: Schistocerca gregaria; assembly: GCF_023897955.1. Classification (NCBI taxonomy): domain Eukaryota; kingdom Metazoa; phylum Arthropoda; class Insecta; order Orthoptera; family Acrididae; genus Schistocerca; species Schistocerca gregaria. Next base: position 429,243,492 of record NC_064927.1, read on the forward strand.
TTGACTGTTCTTTTCATACATTGTCTCACATCAAGTCATTTCCAGTGGGATAATGAATTTTACGAACAACTTGATGGAGTAGCAATGGGTAATCCATTAGGCCCTGCGATTGCCAATCTTTACATGGAGAGATTTCAACAATCAACCCTAGACAAAGCTAGTCACAAACAATCTCGTTGGTATCGATATGTAGATGACACATTTGTGGTTTGGTCCCATGGCAGAAAGGCCTTATACGATTTCTTTAATTATTTAAATAAAATTCACCCAAAAATACAGTTTACCATGGAAGTAAAAAAGGATAACAGAATATCTTTCTTGGATGTCTTAGTTATGTGACGGTCCGATAGAAGCCTGGAATATAAAGTTTTTCGGAAGGCAACAAATACGGACAGATATTTACATTAAAATTCTAATCATCATCCACAACAAAAAAGGGGTGTCATAAAAAGTCTTGTCGATCGAGCGGAACGGATATGTACACCTGAACATTTGGATGCTGAAGTGAAACATCTGAAGAAGGCTTTTGAAAAAAGGGCTACTCAAAAAGAGAGATAAATAGAATTTTGCGTCCAGGGAACAGAAGACCAAGAATGAACCACAACGACAGAAGAATACAGTAGTTCTCCCTTTTATTAAAAAGTAACAGATCGGATCGGTAAGATTTTACGAAAACATGACATAACACCGGTATTTAAACCAACAAAGAAAATAAGTCAAGTACTACGATCTGCTAAGGATAAACGCCCTCCTCTGAGACATGAGGTATGTATAAAATTCCATGTACCTGTGGTAAAGTTTATATTGGTACTACCAAAAGAAGCGTAAATATACGACTGAAAGAGCATAAAAGTCTTTGTCGACTTGGAAAAATAGAAAAATCAGCTGTAGCGGAACATGCTCTTCAACCAGGCAACCAACAAGAGAAGTTTTCGGATACCGAAGTTTTATCTACAACGTTAAATTACTATCCACGGCTATACAGAGAATCTATTGAAATTTATAAACATCACGATAATTTTAATAGGAAAGAGGAGGCTATGAAACTCGGCGATATATGGACAGTGGCTCTACACAATTGCTAACAATTTTAATCTTTGACAAGGTGGTAATCGATAGTCAACCTTATCTTTCCTATGGATTATCACTGCTCATCACGTGCTACCTGAACCACGCCCCCCTTTCTCACAATATATAAGTCGCTGTCAGACACCCGACCAGTCAGTCGGCAAGACTCAGCGGAGCAGCGCCTCTGAGGAAGTCCAGCGCAATCCTGGACGAAACGTAAGGAGCAGAAAAGTTCTTGGACCACGACCTCACATCCCGGAAAGTATATCAACAGGCACTCTTCCGTGCCAGCTGGCACTGATTCCGAAAAAATCTATCATGTGAAACCCGACTCGTACTTTCCTCACATGACATCTTGAAACCCAAGCACCAAGGCAGCCAGGTAGAAGCAGTATCTCTCGATAGTCGAAAAGTGTGCAACTCAGTAACATACTTACGCTTACCACCAAAAGTAAGATCATGTGGGGTATCAGACGAAATTTGTCACTGGATTGAGGATTCCTTCGTAGCGAGTGTTTTCTTGGACAGTCATCGACGAAGTTAGAAGTAGCTGTGGGTGTACCCTAGGGAAATGTGTTGGGTCCCTTGCTGTTCGTGGTATTCGTTAATGATCCGACGAGCAACATAAATAGTACCCTCAGACTTTTCGCAGGTGATAGGGCTGTCTACTACGAGGTACAGTCTGAACAAACCTGCACAAATACAATCAGAGCTATTTCAAAGTCGGGCGAAGACTGGCAGGTTGCCTCGTGCACAGAAATGTCAAACTGAGCGTTTCACAAAACAATAACTCATTGTATCCTATGAATGTAGAAACATCAGAGAGTCACAGTCTGCATCTTTAAACACATACAAATGCCTGGGTGTAAAATGTGGTAGAGAAATGGAATGGAACAATCACATAGGTTCATTCATGAGTTAAGTCAGGAAGCAGACTGCGGTTAAATGGTAAAGTACAATCAGTCTACAAATGAGATTGCTGAGAAAGCACTCGTGCAACACATCCTAGGATATCGCTCAAGTGTGTGGGACCTGTACCATATAGGATCAGCAGGGGATATTGAACGTCTACAGCTAAGGGCAGCACGAATGGCCGTAGGTTTTTTTTGGGCCATGAGCGAGTGTCAGAGAGATGATAAAAGAATTAAAGTGGCAGGCTCTTGAAGATAGACGGAAACTATCCAGAAAAAGTCTACTGACAAGTTTTGAGAAACGGCTTTAAGTGATGACTCCAGAACTATAGTACAGTCCCCTACTTATCCCTCCCAAGTCATCAGACTAATTACACCATGTACAGACACACTAAAACAGTTATTGTTTCCATGGAACGAAAAAGGATCCTAAAAATTGGTACAGTAGGACGTACACTTTGCCCTGCACTTCACATTGGTTCGCTGAGTATAGATGTAGATGTAGACGTAAATGTTCCCTATTTTGCATTTTTTTGTTTAAAGTTCCCCTCATTGCCATCATCTTTTAACTTTCCTGCCTCCACCATCTTAGATTTTTCAAAGACTCCAGCGCTGACTGGCAGTGGATGCTTAACCTAAGCATCTAAACTGCCACAGGCATCTTACTTATTCTATAGCGTAGTGTGGAGTTATTTGAAACTTCCTAACAAATTAAAGCTTTAGAGGTGAGATAATCTTGCACTACAAACTCGATTTCCTGGCAGCTTCAATTTGTGTAAGAATGAAAAAAATCGAAGAAGGCAATCTATAAGCTTTCTTTGTAAGGATAATGAATAGCTGCTCCCTCTGAATGCGGGAAACCGTAAGATAATGCCTCTGACAAAGAGAGAGAAGTCAATATTTTGCGAGTATTTGAGGAGTTTAGACCATCTTGAACATGTCACACTGTATCAGTATTTATAGGTGATACTAAGAAGCAAGCTAAAACTCGTACAGTGGAATTCGAATGGAACTGTTAGAATCTTTGAAGTGCAATGCATTTTTAAAGCAAATTGCATACAACACGCTTTTGAGACTAATTCTACAATCCTGTGACAGCGTTTGGAGGTCTTACGCTGTAGGCACGATTCTGGATGCTGATCGCATTTAGGACGTCTGTCTGCAAGTTAGGAGTTCAATATAGTCGACTAGCAGAGTATCTGGCATTGCCCAGGTATGTATTTCTTCCAGTCCTCTGTTAGTCCATCTCCCCTTCATCTCTCTCTTTCTCTCTGTCCATCTCTGCCCCCTCTGCCTCTCTGTCTAACGTCAACACCCTCTGACCAACTCCTCCACCCCCATTTTTGTCCATCTGCCTCTGCCCCTCGTCTGTTCGTCTTCTCCTCCCGTCTCTTTCTGTTCATCTCCTCTTCTTCCTCTGCATCTCCTCGCCCCACAGTCAGTTCATCTCCTCCTCTTCCCTTTCTCTCTCCATTTCTTCCTCCCAATATTTTGACCTCCTCCTTCCAACTCTTCCTGCCTGTCTCTTCCTCCACCTTCTTTCCTTTATCTGACAGTCTCCTCCGTTACCCTCTGTTCATTTCCTCTTCTCTCTGTAAAAAACTCCTCCTCCCTGATATGTGTGCCCATCTCTTCCTTCTACTCACTGTCTGTCCATCTCCTCCTGCCTCCTTCCCTCTCCACATTATTACGCTCACCCGAACAGAAGCTTTGTGATTCTTATTCCTATAGTGTCTCTTTCCTGATTCTAACTAATATGTGCACCAAAATTGGTTGAAATCCCGCTACGGGCTTAGGAAAAAATTTTATCTGAGTCTTGCATTCATACGATCACGTCAAATGCATTTCACATACTTTTCACGTATTTCTCACGTATCTATACACTTACTACACCTATATCTCTAGCGATCTTGATAACACCATTTCATTTTCATGACAGTCAACGTTTAGGACGTCATGTCCCTTGAACTATGTGCTGTACAATAATTTTAACTTTGCAGGTAAGTCGACTGGTATATGTTGCTACTATCTGTGAAATGTCTTGTGAATAGATTTAAAAGTAAAGAAGTAATAGATTCAAAACTCACGAGTGATACGGCAGCTTTTCACGCAGTTCAGTGTTTCCGACGTCGTCTCCTGAACTGTTTATCATACAGTGACATATTTTTCTAGATACAGTCAGCGCCATAAATGGATATTGTCTACAAAATGTGTTGAAACTACAGTAGTAGTAAAGAAGTAACAATTTGAAAGACCACGCTTGATGTAGCAGGTCTTTATGCCTATTTGAAGGCATAGAACCTGATTCAAATGGTTCAAATGGCCCTAAGCACTATTGGACAACATCTGAGGTCATCAGTCCCCTAGACTAAGAACTACTTAAACCTAACCAATCTAAGGACATCACACACATCTATGCCCGAGACAGGATTCGAAACTACGACCATAGTAGCAGCGCGGTTCCGGACTGAAGCGCCTAGAACCGCTCAGCCACAGTGGACGGCAGAGTTCCTGAATTGTGTGTCGTGCCACGCTGTATTTTTTATAGATACATTCAGCGGTAGATGTACGTGCTGTCTGCTAAAAGTATTGCGAATAGATTTAGTAGTTCAGTCTAGATATAATTGGAGTCAGTGAGGTGAAATGGAAAGAAGACAAGGATTTCTGGTCGGACCACTATAGGATAATACCAACAGCAGCAAAAAATGGTATAACGACAGTAGCACTCGTTATAATTAGGGATGTTGTGCAGAGTTACGTACTGTTAACAATTCAGTGATAGAGCTTTTCCATCAGAATTGCCGACAAACAAACACAGACAGCGATGATTCAATTATATATGCCGACGTCGCAAGCTGACGATAAAGAGAGAGAGAAAGTATATGAGCATATTGAAAGGGTAATTCAATACGTAAAGGGAGATGAAAATCTAACAGTCATGGGGGAGTGGAATACGGTTGTAGGGGAAGGAGTAGAAGAGAGGGATAGAGTAGAATATGGTCTTGTTACTAGGGAAGAGAGGGGAGAAAGACTAATTGAGTTCTGCAATCAATTTCAGCTAGTAATGACGAATACTCTGTACAGGAATTACAAAAGGAGGAAGATTCTAGGATAAGGCCAGAAGATACGGGAATATTAAAATTAGATTACATCACGTGTCGGCAGAGATTTCGAAATAAGATAGTGGACTGTTAGGCGAACCCAGGAGCAGATTAAAATTTACTAGTGATGAGGAGTAGGCTGAAGCTTAAGAAATTAGTCAGGTAGAATCAATGAGTAAAGGTGTGGGATACGAAAGTACTAAACGATTAAGAGATACGCTCGAAGTTCTCTAAAACTATAGATACAGCCAGAAGGAATAGCTCAGTAGGCAGTTAAGTTGAAGAGAAATGGACATCTCTAAAAATGGCTGTCACAGAAGTTGGAAAGAGAATGATGTGTACAAAGAAGGCAAATGCGAAGAAACCATGGGTAACAGAAGAAGCACTTCATTTGATCGATGAAAGAAGTACAAAAATGTTCAGGGAAATTCAGGATACAGAAATACAAGTCACTTAGGAAAAAAATAAACAGGCAGAATAGGGAAGCTAAGACGAAATAGCTGCGAGGAAAATGCGAAAAAATCGAAAAGGAAATGATTGTCGGACGAACTGACTCAGCTTACAGAGAATCAATACAACATTTGGTGAAAGCAAAGGCTAGGTGGTGACATTAAGAGTGCAATGCGAAATCCCCCTTCAAATCCAGAGTAGAGAGTAGTAGGGTGGTAAGAGTACTCTGAAGGCCTCTGTGACGTGATAGGAGAATCAGGAGTCGATATAAAGGAGATAGGGGATCTAGTATAAGAATCAGAATTTAAAAGAGCTTTGGAAGACGTAAGACGAAATAAGGTAGAAGGGATAGGTGACTTTCCGTCGGAGTTTCTAAAATCATTAGGGGAAATGGCAACGAGGTCACTACATACGTTGGTGTAGAATGTTTGTCTAGCGGTATACCATATGAGTTCACATAAATATGATCTACACAACTGCAGACACTGTAAGGGATGATGGCACGATCAACTCAGCCGCTGATGCATCCAAGTTCTCCACAGAGTCGACGAGTGAAAGAGTACATGTAAAACACTGACAAGACGAAGGGGTAGTATGGCAGGACACCTGTTAAGACATCACGGAATAACTTCCTTCGTGCTACAGGGAGCTTTAGAGGGTAAAAGCTGAAGAGAAAGACAGAGACTGGAATACATGTAGCGAATAATTGAGAGCGTAGGTTGCAAGTTCTCCTCCGAGATGAAGAGGTGGACACAGGACAGGAATTCGCGTCTCGCCACATCAAACCAGCAAGTCATTGCTTGCATGGAACACAAAATAAATGCGCTCATACTGTAATGAATTATCTTTCACTGGGAGCAGTATAGTAGGTTCGTGTGTTTGTGTACAGATGCAAAAATGAGTTCACGGGTGAGTCCCATCTGTGCAATTTACAGGAAACCATTACTCTATTTCTTGCATGCTTTGACTCACTTGCACGTAGTTCCCTGGAGCAGTCACTTAGGGTGCAGTATGCACTCGTGCCGGACTGCCTGCAGAAACATCTGTTGCAGTCCTTCATGAAGGTCGTTCCTGGCACACAAAATATTTCCTCGAAAAGCCGAGCTCCTCCTAGAAAAGAAAATGAATATTAAAACAGCGATCCTATGTTCACAGGAGGCAAGGTGCTTTATATAGAATGTAGTATTCATTTCGGACTCTTAATGTCACCACGAGGGCGTAACTAATGCCGTGTGTCTGGCGTGTCACGACCTTTTCTGTAGTATATGACGTAATCTAAATGCTTTTCTCTAGTCTGCCATGCAGCATCTCTGAAAATACGAGGCTTCACAATTCGTAAGGAGCAACTGACTCTTTCTAAGCAACAACTGCCAGTTTCTACTAAACAACCGACAATTCCTACGGGACACCTTTCCAATGTAGAGGAAATATAGAGGACAGGGCGTGTTAACTGCAGAAAAATCTGAGCAGAAACGCTCTTTACCTACCCTACAGTTAGTGCACTACGGTGTCTGACGAAGGTTGTTGTGGAACTGACTCGTGCGACATTTCTTATGGAACGGAAACATTTCTGAAAGGCAACATTTGAGTGCTTACAGTCGGGTGTGAGCAACTGGATCGATAACTAGCCCTAAGTGGGAAAAGGAACACATATCTCACCCCATAGTCACATAGAATTTTGTTAGCGTAGGGAACACGTTGTTTGGGATCAGCAACAGTTGTTCAGTGTAATGTTCTCTTACGAATCCCACTTCACAGTGGCAAGTTATTGTGCACAACAGGGAATGTGGACACAGAGAACAAGTTACAAACCGCAGAACGTTCACGAACGTTATCAATATGGTCTAGGCGTTATCGCCTGGGCAGGCGGTATGCGCATTGACCAATCGCCGCTGCATGTCTTTGCGCGAGGTATCATTACAGCACAACGGTACTGCAGGAAGATTATTATGTCCATCTGTTTAGGGACACGTTGGGTCCCGGCTTTCTGTCTACGGACGACAATGCCCACATAAACAGGACCACTGAAGTGTTGGACATAGTGGAAAATGAAGGTACTGAACGTATGAAATGGCCTGCCCTAAACCCTATATGGCATGCCTGGTATGTTCTTAGTAGACGTGTTTCTCAATGAATAGCCCTTGTCTGAACCTTGCACGAACTGAAAGCCGCCTCGAGAGAGGAGTGGGCTAATATCCTCCAAGAACTTAACATTTTGGTAACATGAATGGATAACAGGTGCAAAATGCGCACTACCGTCAGAGGAGGCCTTTGTCCTTACTGAGAGTCCTATATCGACCTTCACGTTGAGGATCTGTCCTATATGAAACATCAATGTTATTTTTGTCTATTATCCTGCTTTCTCATGAGGTGAAATCTGTACCATTTTTGTTACGAATATATCACACCACCTCTACTATGCATGTACTTTGGTTCCCATTTTCCATCATTACCTGTGGTTACTCCTGTCAATAAATGTCTGTTCCTTAGAAACAGTGAAGCAGTGTAAATCTAAACATAAAATTTAGTTTAACTACTAGGAAAATTTAATGCTTCTAATTGTTGCAAGCATGAAACTGGAAGGTATGTATGACTTCACGTCCATGGAAAATATCTGAAACACCCCAACCTTCTTAGTCTTGCACATTATACTGCACTGTTGGTTTCGCGTGCAGTTAGTATTTAACAACAAATGTAATGACTGAATAGAGCATTAATTAGGATAAGACAATAATACTAAAGTAAAAAAACTCCGTCGCATCAGGCCTTGGAAGGCCCAATGGTACCGACCGGCCGCCGAGTCATCCTCAACCCACAGGCGTCACTGGATGCGGATATGGATGGGCATGTAGTCAGCACACCGCTCTCCCAGCCGTATGTCAGTTTACGAGACCGGAGCCGCTATTACTCAACCAAGCAGCTCCTCAGTTTTGCCTCAGAAAGGCTGAGTGCACCCCGCTTGCCAACAGTGCTCAGCAGACTGGACGGTCACCCATCCAAGTGCTAGCCCAGCCCGACAGCGCTTAACTTCGGTGATATGATGGGAACCGGTGTTACCACTGCGGCGAGGTCGTTGGCAAAAAAATAATAGTCTACTAAATTAATTAATAACTAAAATACATTTTACACTTAACTGATTTTGTATTTAGCACAGATGAAGAAAATGACTTTGTGGTCAAGAACAGAAACTTTTGTTGGATACAGTCCGAAGACAGGTTTTATGTGGTTCTCCGCGTTAGTCTGTTGTCATATATGAGAGGAGAGCCCTAATAAATAAGGACTGCAGGATCTACAGGACTAAAATACGGGAGAAGTGAGAGAACTTTTGAAGGTGGTTTTATTTCTGTTGGTGGAGTATGTGATAGGAATGATGATAATGGAAGTCAGCTGTTGGGTGGAGATGATGAAGGGGAATACGTGGAAGTACAGAGAAAGAGAAGACATTATTAATGAATTATTATGATTTGTGAAAAATGAACAGCACGACTAACTACAAGAGTGGTGATAGCGAAAGCTGTCTTCTTAATATGCGTTTAATCTCTACGCTTGGAGAAGGTTTCAACACAATTCAAATTGAGCACCAATTGCTAGAGGAATCTGAAGTTCATTACAATGGGAAATAAACTGGACAGCTGATTAGCAATTTATTGGTACAAGAGAAAGGAGAACAGTGCATAAATGACAGTGACAGCAATATTTTTGCTGCTAATCAGATATCGCTAGATGGTTCACCTAGTAGTAAATCATTGGTAATAATGCCTATTTATGGTACTGAAAACATGGTTGCCACACGGAAAGAACGAAATCTGTAGGAAAACGTAAAGGTAATCAAGTAAATGGTGTCATGTTTTATCACAACTTTCTTATAACAGCAGGTCAGTAGCCTGACTCGTTAAGGGATGGATTTTAAGCAAGACTTTGTGATTTTGAAGGTAGTTGGGACAGAACTGGCTGTACCATTTTCAGCAGAAAAGAAATGGACAAATGAAGAAAGGCATAGCATTCCTAAAAGATATTGTATAATCGTGAAGTATTTGAAGGGTTTAATGAATATGGTAAGGAAGTGGACTGGATGCAGAAGAGTCAGATGCACTCCAAAATAAAGTCGAGATGGAAGTGGGACAGGTTGATGAATTAGATGAGAACTGTGTGTAAATAGGTCGTGGAGGCACTGCACTCTCTTCATGATTGGGTGTTAGATGGTCAATAGTTACCCAAGTTATAGGCAATAATGCTTAGATTTCTCTTTGTATTGCCAAACTTAGTCTTCTGTCATTTAAACTATATCTGTAACATTCTTTGCTATCAGATGCTGTGTCGATAACAAATCAGATAAAGTGTATAATGTGTATTTAGACTGAAGGAAACATTACGAAATTCGTAAAGGAAAGGACAATGCGTGAAAGGGAATAGTTACCGATGATGTGCTGAAAGGTGTATGATTTCGTTGGAAATATGTAGTGGTTTTGAAGTAATGAATTAAGCATTACTGGATGTAACTTGGAAGAGATTCAGTAAGCATGTGGGACTTAATGGTGGCTGTAAATTCAGAACTATATTGTAAATTGATCTGAGATCTCTTGCGAGTATATGATGGAGGGAGTAAGAGGGAATAACTAGGTCGTTGAAGTGACAGATGTTTTGGTGCATGAGGAAAATAAGTTTTTGTGATAATGAGGGAAAAGTACAGCTTGTGTACCTAAATGGATGTCAAGTTAAAAAATTCAGCAACAATGTAGAATGTTAGATATGTGTATGTGACTTACCTAGAAAGCGTGAAAGAGTGCAAATAGAAGAGACTGGCGAGCAAAAATAATTCTGTAAATAAATCCTGTTGTGTTATATTTATGGATGAGTGCTTTACCTGGAGAAGAGTGTGCCAAGGAACACATGTTAATTCCTGGATGGTGCTTCAATCTAGCGACCAATATTAGAATCACACGAAGCAACGTATAACAGAGCTCACGACAAACTGTTTCTGGCATTTCGTACTGTTTTTGTCATTGTGGAACATGAAGTTCTTGCATGTAGCATCTGTAAACAGTATGAGTCCTACATATTTGAGTGGTGAATTATATATCAGTTATTTGCAGGCTATAGTCAATTATTCATTTACAGAGGGAATAAATTGCTGTTTATTTTTAAATCTGTGTGTGGACAGTTAAACCATACTGCATTGATCCTGCACCATTTTGTCCCTTGAAACACAAAAGGTCCTTTCTCATAGAACATGTGACACTTGTGAATAATAGAAATAAACTGAGTTTCTCTGATATCTTAACAATTCTCCCTGTCTTGAAAATGGATCTCTGTGTTAGTTGCTAAAACCATCTACTTCAAAATAACTGGTTTTTGAAAATACTTATTACCGACTATTGTTGTGCAAAAGAGTGAAAAACACACAGGTTATTAGATGCTTTACTGACAAAATTGTCTGATTACACAATATTTGATTTTCAATTGAATAGGTATCTTGGAACAATTTCCCACAGCTGAAAAAGCCTTACATTTCTGAGCAGATTTTGTAATTTCAAGTAAAGATTACATCAGATGTAAAATGAATGCTGTGGTTTGAAAATAGAATAAGAGAGGGGAGTATATCACACTTCTGTTATGGAACCGCAAGTCTGAAACTTGCTCCAAGGAACAAACCTCTTCCTCGTGAGATATTCTTATTTCAAGTCAAAGTTTAAAATTGGGAAGCTTTTTTAAAGACAATAGTAACCATATTTCCTCTAAAATTGTTGATTTTTCACTTTGAGAATAATGTTATCCAAGTAATTTCGATATTTTGTGCCACTTGAGAGCATCAATAGAGAGATTATCTATCAATTTACTTTCACTGAGAAGAAAAAGTAACATGAATAAAACGTAATTAGTAATGGAAATCAAAAGGAAATTTTAGAAAAAATATACTGGATTTTTTCTTTGCAATATACATGGTTATATTTGTATTCTTAGACAGAACTATGTGTACAGGATAGGCCCTCAGTTGAATGAACCATATCTGTATTGGAAGTGAGGGTACTGCATTATAGACACCATACCATTAAGGTGTCATACAGATGTAAAGAAAATGAGTACAATTAATGTGATAGAAAGTGCCAATGACAAGGTATGAATAGATTCGTATTTGAATAACACAGATCCTCACCACAGCGAATGAACAAGTAGGAAATGTGAAGGGAAGACACAGAGGGCAGTAATTTCTTTCTGAGCTACGAAGACGATACCACAGAAAAAGAAGAGATAGAAAATGTTAAGGGAGAACATGTAAGCAGTATCTTATATTTAAATAACAAAGACACACGTCATAGCGAAAAAATGGTTAAGGAAACTGTAGTAAGGTTATGTACTGTGAATATGAATCATAGATTCACTTCTGGAAACAGGTTCAAGTGTTTTGGAAAAGGAAAACTAAATTATTTTTTCAGAATTATGAAACTACAAAGAATATTTTAGTAAATAAACTGACCCTTTCGATAGATTTTGACCTTTCTTGTAAAACAGTTGTGTTAGTTTCATAGCTACCTAGTACAGAGTAGGGAATATTGTAATCTAGTTTATTTTCCTTTCTTTTGAGGTTTGAAAAGTTGGTGTAATTCTTTATGCTGGTTTGAAAAATTCAAGAATCACAGGAGATTTTTCACTTAGCATGCTCATCACTTGTCGAAAATCACACTTCAGCTAACTTGAAACATGCAACAACTCATGTCTTCTGTGTGAGATACATTTACACCAGAGTCAGCTGGTGTCTCTGGCCAAGATTACTTTCATTATTATCAAAATAATTTAGACCTTTGCCATACATCAAATGTAATGATATTTTGTATGACATTTGTAATGATAATTACTAATGAAAGTGTGAATTTCAAGTTCTTATCTAAACAATTTTTATTAATAAGTAATTTCCTGATGAGGTAACATACTTGTACATATGAGTAAAAGTGAGTGAAGAAGGTCCACTGTACATCCAGCTTACAGTAAAACACAGTGTAATGGAAAACTCTGATTACTGTAATAATTTTATAGTTAAAAACATTATGATCACTTTTAAATAATGTCAGTTTCATTTGTTGAGTGAATGAGGGAATGCATGTGCCCCATATGTGACGTAATTGTGCGTAACGAAATGTATATGAGCGTGGGAACCTGAGAATGTAGTACCTGTGTGATTGATGTTTTGGCGAGAAACTATGAACTGTAAAGAATCCACCACATTATAGGGTACCGTGGAACCTTGAAATGTGCTGCAGTAATTCAGACATTTATATATAATATTAATTTGCTTTTATTTGTTTTTCTGAAATATATTAACTCTTAATTCCTCAGCAGTAATTTTGCAATGGGATAACTTCGTGGTGGGAATCTACTGGGTTCGTTGGATCAAAATCAAAAGCTAACTGGCTTCGTTAGGTTTGGCCAATGCTTCGCTTTAAGACTAGATGTGGGATTATGTGCTGAGTTGAGAAGAGTCAGTTGCGCAGTTCATTCGACAATGGGACGTGTTCCACTTAGATTACAAATTTTTGTTAATTTTTATTTATGGTGAAATTTAAAGGACTATAAAGTATCAAAATATCAACATTTATTTATCCATTCTCCTCGTTGTTGAGCTTCGTGGCTGTAATTTACATTACTTAAAGGAATACAGCAATGAGGCACTTTTATATATTTTTATTTACGCAGGATGGTGTAACACATACTTAAATCTTCAATTCGTACATCTTTAAAAACGTCTACTGCAATTTGGATGCTGCTGCTGCCATTCCAACATCTCGGTTAAAGCACTGTTTTTGTGTAACATAAAGGAAAAAGTGTTAGTGCCACGTTTATATATGTGGACCATCGGAGCAAAAACAAGCGGAATGGAGAGCCAGCTGCGGCGCCCAGATTGCAATTTGTGTTTCTATTGCTGTGCTAACCGAAGATTTTCATATGGTTTAGGCCATTGAAGGTGAGTAAAAGACCGAAACGCGTATTCGTATGACGACAAATACTTAAAAGCATTTGGTTGATTACTGTATTTCTTAAAGCATTACCGGAAAAATTTTAACGGTGAACATAAATACTGATTACTCAAATTACGTTAGTTTTCTGTGTAAGCTGTGGCTTTATTTCGAAGAATGCTGTGTAATCGTAGACGAATATTTTCTAAGTGCAGTGAGAAGATTTGGAAACTATACTTCAGAGAATTCTAACTGTAATGATCCATGTGTATTTTTTGCGGTGTCAGGTTAGAACGAAAATCTTAAACCGACTGCTAAGGAACTGACTGTGCTGCAAATGTGAATGGTTGAGTTCAGACTGTATTCAGTTTTGTGCTTTGTGTTTAAATCTGAGGTGTAGTACGGACTTGATGGCAAATATTTGTACATAATAGTGACAATGTAACGTAGTTAGAATTTCCGTTCAAGAACTATCGAGAATTATTTTGAACAAACTAGACAGTATTCTCACAGCTTGCATTATTACAGGTTTCCAAACTAACCAACACTACACGGCGTGTTACAGAAAGCGTAATTCTGCAAAACCAGCTAACGTGAGTGTTTCCACTTCTAGCGAGATGCACGACAACCAACCGCGCAGCCGGAAGATGCACATTTCGTAGTCTGATGTATTACATTATTAGCCCATTCCCCTTTTATGTTGATATCAGCCAGGTGCAATTAGTTAATGAATCCTAGTCATATATGCTTCTATATTCAGCATATGTTGAATGCAGCCTTACATACCATAAGAGGATGTAGTTTTCAGCGTAAAGCACCAGACACAATTCGATTCAGCTTGCAGTAGGAACGTCCCAAGCCAGATGTCTTGTGCGCAGCAAAGAAAACGACTAACAATGCTTCAACTCATTCGATAACCACGCCTGAGACGATTTTCTCCCAAAAGTAACAAGTGTGACGTTGAATTACTGCTGGGCGATACACTGGAGCAGATGAGAACTTTGATAAAGTCCTTTGAAATTACGACTGTAGCTCTGTGGTATCTGAACAGAGAAAACGTAACATTTCAGTGAGGACAGTGTATTTCTAGTGCAAATATCGATGGCCCTAAGCGCCACAATGAAGAGCAGAAGAATGCTGCATAGCAGATGCATCTGACGACCCCTGAGCTGCGTCATTACACGTGTTTAATAGAATCGTGCGAAGTTCCGCGTTGACAATCGAGTGTTTCGCAGTAAACAATGTTCAGAAGAAGAGCGCACGAGTGTGTGCTGTGTGTACCACTCACGCTCACCTTTCAGTGCGGAAGCGACGCAGCGCATCTTGTGGAGTTGCCGCGGAGGAATCTCGGGACTTCGCTTCAATCGAATACCTAAAGAAGAAAAATAAAAATTATGTTAACAACGGTAATTGTGTTCATATAATTATTAAGGTGCATGTTCTAGATTATGATAAACGATTACCTCCTGTATTTAATTTCTCTCACCTCCTTGTGCACACCAGGCTGGCAATTTTCCAAATAGTTGTGGGTGGTCCGTAATCAAAAGGATACACAAATCTCGGCTCTTAATGCTTGTAGTAGGAAGCAAAAAAATATCCCACTCATGACACTTTTACAATAGAAATCCTTGCATTAAGAGAATTTCTTTGGTATGCAGCTACGCTACCCACCGGCATCCTTGTCGTAACGGATTCAAAAATGGCTCTGAGCACTATGGGACTTAACTTCTGAGGTCATCAGTCCCCTGGAACTTATAACTACGTAAAGCTAACTAACCTAAGGACATCACACACACCCATGCCCGAGGAAGGATTCGAATGTGCGACCGTAGCCGTCGCGCGGTTCAAGACTGTAGCGCCTAGAACCGCTCGGTCACCCATTCCAGAGTCGTCACGGATTCTCGTGGTATTGCAGAATAAATAGAACGTTAGGAAATCAAGTCAATAGTTAACCACCATGCACTGGGCATACTCATCTTCTCCCCAGATGTAAGTCACGACATGAAAGTCAACAACTCCTTTGTGTTAAAGGACATAGGACTATCATTTATAATAAGCTGGTAGAACAATTGGAGAAAATGAGAATGGGAAGTTTGCACTCAAGTAATACCTTACAGACATTGAGTCCTGTATATGAATGTAGAGTTTCGTGGCGTAGACCGCTGATGAAATCTTCTCGGATTACCATCCAGGTTACTGCCATGAAATTCAGCGACGATCCAGTGAGTGCCATTCTCATCAACTTCTGGCGCAGTGTCGAGATTAAACGGGCATCCTGTATATAGAGGGTGATTTAGTTGCCTCTACCGCTAGGTTTTAAGCAACCTGGAATGCCTTCAGCTACCATGCGTGGGACTTTCATATTCTCATTGTAATCACGGGTGAACTGTTAGTCCTACAGAAAAAAGGAATATTACCCTTTTGTAGGAAAGTTGGTGCACTTAAATTTTGCACTGCAATGCGTTTTTACTACAGACAGTAGTGCACCAATTTTTCAATAAAAAAGTACATTCATGACCTTCAATGGCGTTTTTCTTGAATATCTAGAAAAATTTTACCTCCAGCGAAAATGTATCCGTGCAAAAAATTTAACTACATTTCCTACTCATTTTTTGTGTGGTGCTAACAGTTTGTGCTCACCAAGCAAGAGAATATGGAAATGTTCTGTCTGGTGGTTGAAGGTGGGCTGCACATCAGCTGAATGAAACTGTCTACCTGAGTGCGCCTATCTCTCCCCAAACCCACCACCATGTGTAAGGTTCGGCGATCTGTGGTGGTAGATGCGGACCGCCGTTCGACTCTCGGTGCATTCAGTCTTGGGGGTCTGAGGCGAGACTGAATAACACTCGTCACAGCCATTTTGCATCTGGGATGTGATACATAAACTAGTGTGTAATTTGCTGTGTATAATCCAAATGTCCCCTTCAAAATGTTGTAGCACAAACCATTTTTTTTAGTTTTTAAGTTTTTTTTATTTTTCTTATTCAGTATTTCTGTTCTTCTGTTTTGATGTTTAATCGTTTCTTTTTGCGTTGCGGAGGAGAGGTAGAAGATCTACCATTCTTCAGCAAATGTTTGGTGTGGTAATCCAGTGGTGTGAAAGAGATCCTCAGTGAGTGTTTCCTGTGAAAGATAGTGCAAACTTTTTTTGTTTAAAACCTACAATAAGGAAAATAGCAACTAGGAAATCTCGTTGCTGTCTAAACCACACCGACAACTTTTGTTTAGTGTGTGTAAAATTCACTCCAAAAGCCCAAATAAAACCAGTTACTGATTTGTTTAAGAACGCAAATAAATTGTATTTTGGTTGTCCTGTTGGTGATGAGGATAAAAATTTGGCACCTCATATAGCCTCCATAGCCTGCGCTACAACCCTGACTGAGTGGTTGAAAGGAAAACGCAGAGACAACCCATTCGCTGTTCCGATGGTGTGGTGTGAGCCTGATGACCATAATTCAGACTGTTACTTCTGTCTTACAAATATTTCGGGACGTTCAAGCAACACTTGACATAAAATAAAGTATCCAAGTGCCTCTTCAGTGCATTTGCTTGTGCCCCACGATGAGGGGTTGCCTGTTCCTGTCTATAACTTGAAAGCCACGGAACCAGACACCATGTCAAGCGAATCAGAAAATATTGAACATGTAGAAAAGTACTGTCCTCAATATCATAACACTTCGCCTCAGTTCTTTAATGAAAATGACCTGAACGATATGGTTCGCTATCTAAAACTTTCGAAAAATCAAGCCGACTTCGTGAGATCGAGACTGCAAAAACGGAACTCTCTAGTTCCAGGGGCAAAAATATTTGTTTCAGATAAAGAGGTGCTTCCTTCGCTCGATATTTCGATCTACATCTACATCTACATCCATATTCCGCAAGCCACCAGACGATGTGTGGCGGAGGGTACTTTGAGTACCTCTGTCGGTTCTTCCTTCTATTCCAGTCTCGTATTGTTCGTGGAAAGAAAGATTGTCGGTATGCCTCTGTGTGGGCTCTAATCTCTCTTATTTTATCCTCATGGTCTCTTCGCGAGATATACGTAGGAGAGAGTAATATACTGCTTGACTCCTCGGTGAAGGTATGTTCTCGAAACATCAACAAAAGCCCGTACCAAGCTACTGAGCGTCTCTCCTGCAGAGTCTTCCACTGGAGTTTATCTATCATCTCCGTAACGCTTTCGCGATTACTAAATGATCCTTTAACGAAGCGCGCTGCTCTCCGTTGGATCTTCTCTATCTGTTCTATCAACCCCATCTGGTACGGATCCCACACCGGTGGGCAGTATTCAAGTAGTGGGCGAACAAATGTACTGTAACCTATTTTCTTTGTTTTCGGACTGCATTTCCTTAGGATTCTTCCAATGAATCCCAGTCTGGCAGCTGCTTTACGACGATCAAATTTATATGGTCATTCCATTTTAAATCACTACTAATGCCTGCTCCTAGGTAATTTATGTAATTAACTGTTTCCAGTTGCTGACCTGCTATATTGTAGCTAAATGATAAAGTTTTCTTTCGATATATTCACAGCACATTACCTTAGTCTACATTGAGATTCAATTGCCATTCCCTGCACCATGCGACAATTAGTTGCAGATCCTCCTGCATTTAAGTACAATTTTCCATTGTTACAACCTCTCGACATATGACAGCATCATCTGCAAAAAGCGTCAGTGAACTTCCAATGTTATCCACAAGGTCATTTATGTATATTGTGAATAGCAACGGTCCTACGACACTCCCCTACGGCACACTTGAAATCACTCTTACTTCGAAAGACTTCCCTTCAATGAGAATGATATGCTGTGTTCTGTTATCTAGGAACTCTTAAATCCAATCACACAATTGGTCTGATAGTCATTATGATCCTCTTTTGTTCATTAAACGACTTTGGGGAACTGTGTCAAACGCCTTGCTGAAGTCAGAAACACGGCATCTACCTGGGAACCCCTGTCTATGACCCTCTGAGGCTTGAGGACGATATGCAGAATTCAACGTGAGTATGTAGATATGTCAATGGTCTTATGATGCAGCAAGGTGTACAACATAATGTAAAAGAGTGGCGACTATTTATTGACTCCAGTAAACCCAGATCGAAAGCAGTACTATTGCTTGATGACAATGCATTTTATCGATACCTTTGTCTTACGCAGTAGATATGAAAGAAACTTATGAAACCATGGCTTTGCTGCTAGAGACAATCAAATATAAGGACCATGAATGGCAACTTTACTGTGATTGAAAAGTTGTTGCACTCCTCAGAGGTTTACAGGCTGCATTCATTAAATACTGCTGATTTTTGTGCCTTTGAGACAGCCCTGACTCTCAAGAATCACTATACAGTCAAGGAAGTCATATGCTCCTGGAAAGGTAAATGTGAACATTACCTCATTTATTGAGCCCTGTACAATCATTTTGCCTCCCCTTCATGTCAAGTTGGTCCTTATCAAGTACTTTGAAAAACTCTGGATAAACAAAATCAGGCTTCAATCAGTTTCCCAAATTAAGTGACACAAATCTGAAAGAGGATATATTTGTCGTATCACAAATAAGAAAACCGCTGAAAGATCCAACGTTTGATACCGAACTCACAGATATCCAATTAGCTGCTTGGTCCTCTTTTAAAGCAATTGTGAAGGGCTTTTTGGGTAACAGAAAAGACAAAAACTATGTTACCATTCTGAATGATCTGTTGGACAACTATAAGAACATGGGGTGTAGAATGTCGCTTAAAATTCACTTTTTACACCCTCTCCTTGATTGTTTTCGAAAAATTTTGGAGCCGTAAGTGATGAGCATCGTGAACGCTTTCACCAAGGCCACTGGGCCCCTTCGATGATGGGTGACTACTGCTGGGGTTTTGTTAGGTCAAGTGATGTTCAAATGTATGTGAAATGTTATGGGACTTACCTGCTAAGGTCATCAGTCCCTAAGCTTACACACTTCTTAACCTAAATTATACTAGGGACAAACACACACACCCATGCCCGAGATAGGACTCCCACAACCACCAGGACCAGCCGCACAGTCCATGGGTCAAGTGATGAAACGGCAAGCAAAAGAAGAGCTCCGTCGTCGCACTTTTCAAAGACCAAGGCCATTAAAGGTGAAAATATATTCTGAACTAATTTATACCTGTTATAGCATCATCCCCATACATACACACAAAATAGTATTGCTTTCAAAAGTTCTGAATGTGTATTTTGTTTGACTTAATTCTGTCAATTTTCACTATTACCATTTTTTATTCTGCTGAAATGTGACGTCATAGAAAAAACTGATTTTAGCATTCAGCACCCCAAAATCAGGTAAAACCACCCATTTAAACAAGACGCAGAAAAAGTTTTAATTTGTTAACTAGTTTAATTTAAATTAAAAAAATAAATAATTCATCCCCGTCCAGTCTGCTGGCTGCATTCTTGGTATACAGCTGCTAATGCAGGATTTCATGTCGAACATTGGTAATAACCTCGTTCCTTTTAGTAAGATTACGATGGAGTTTTATCTCGATTGATTATTTATGATGCTCTTCTTAATGTTACTTTTTTGTTTTCTCGAATTCAAGATGTCCCTCGCTGAAACTGTCTTCTATTATCACCGATTTATCTTTATGCCGCAGACTTACTCTAGTGAGTTTCACGCAGTGTTGCGATCTGCAGCAGTGTGTTTGCCCGCTGTACTGTCTTTTACATACGCTATGGATGCTATACAGGGTGTAAATTTTGAGTTGACACACCAGAATAACTCGAAAAATAAGCTTCGCACGAAAAAAATTGTAGAATCCAAAGTTGATTATTTTCGAGGGGGACAACTGCTGGTGCTAAAATCAGCCCCCTGGAGGTGGGGCGGGAGGCAACTTTAAAATTTTACATTGGAGCCCCCATTTTTTATTGCAGAACAGGATTCTACATAAAAAAACTCCGTACATTTTGTCTTAAACATTTGTTTTGATTCTTGGGAGTTGTGCACTGTAATTCAAGAAAATCCATGTCCTCATTTTTGCGTGGAAAATGGTTACAGATAAATAAAAAAATACTTATTTACTTCGTAAATCTTGATTCGCTACCACTATAACTCTCCCTCTTTCCCTGTAGGGTGGGATTTGAGAAAGGAATTAAGAGTTTTATAAATTTTGACCACAAAAAAACCAAACTTATCCGGATCTGCGGTAAAAATTAATATTTGGGTCAACATTTGTTTTAGTTGTCGTGAGTACATGTTAAAGCTTCACTGTTTTGGGGCTCAAAATGATCTGCTATGAAAACCAAGGCATTTTGAAGTGGTAATCGTATTAAGTGTAAGTATTTTGATTGCTTGCCATTTTAAATTTATTAGTTCTGTCTTCGCTATCCACTGGGGCCCTACTTGGTTGTTTCCTGTCACACTGAACCTTTATGTGACAACAAATTTCTATATGAAATTTATTTTAGGAGACCTTAGAATGTTTGAGGATTCGTGTCAACAAATTTGTAGTTCTTTCTAATATTTGTTCACAATTTTATTGATCTATTTTATTGCAGAGTGCACATTAGAGCTTTTGATTGTTTAACCAATGTTAAGAGTAATTGCTGGCCAGTGACAATACTTCGAATAGCGTGTGATTGTTGTTCGTCATGAGCGCTTAGGAAGTCTGTTGGACTGCATTTTACACTCGATTCGAGTTGGAGTGCGGCGATGTGCATGTCGGCATTGTTCGGATGTACCTGTTGATCTGCTTCTGATTTGATTATACGTCCCACGTTTTGATAGCTTTGAGGTTTCAGTGTGAAATGATCAACATTGTACAGTGGCATACGTAATGTTGCTGAAGTCAGTATACTTAATATTAATTCGCTAAGTCTTTCGTGACCACTTTTTAAGAAACTGGCAGTAGGATTCTATCTTGGTTTCTTCAGGTGACGTTTGTTTGATGATTTTTCTGACGTTTCGCCAGCATGAATGCTAGCTCTACCAAAGTAGCACTCTCCATTGCTGGTGGTGGATTGGAGTCCATCTGGTGAAACAAACGACAGCAACATAATCCGAAATCCAACAGGCAATTTCTCATACTTAATGTAGTTTGAGACGAGTAATGTTTTCAATAATATACCATACCGTTAGTTCGCACTTAACAATCACTGTTCTTAATCAGACATGTCATTATTTGTTTCCCCAGCCTATGAGTTAATGAAATAAATGCATCATAACTCCTTGGAGTGGAGAGAGGCAGCATTGTCGTAATGTATCACAACTAATCCCCCCCCCTCTCCCCATCCTTCCCCCTCTCCCACCTATCCAATTGGCGGGAGTTTGGAATTTTGGTGGGAACTTCGAATTTTTGTGACAATTTCAAATTTTTGTGGCAGTTTCGAATTTTGGTGGGGATTTTTGTCCCAGGGCTGCACTGACATCTCAACCCCTCCCTTAAGCAGGGAACTGGCGGGAAACTAAAAATAGTGGTGCCCTTTCTGGGATTCAAACCGTAGCGTACAGCAGAGGACTGTATCTATCGCTGTTTGACGATAGAATTCGCTACAAATGCCTCCCCCAATGTTGCTTGACAACTGGCCTTCAACCTAGGTAATCGAGGCCTATGCATGCTACAACAACTGAGTGAAAATGCTTCACTGTTCTAATCACACATCAAAATTGTCATTAAAAATTAGCACTCGTACTCAACGAGTCATAATGCAACGCATGTACTAGGAAAAATCGGCAGTCCTAAACATTGCATCAGGAGAGCGGGATGGCAGTTGCAGTCACGCCCTCAACGATGGGAGGCCCACCAATTATCCATCTTAAAGGCAGTCTTATGCTCCCCTCCTACCACCCGAAACCCCGCCCTTTCCTCACTGTAGGTAGGGTTAGAGGACTGTCCTATCTTGTCACTGATGGTCCACAAAGAGATCATTGTGGTAACATTGATATACTGGCAGGTCCCGTTTTACCAATGTGATGCTGTATGACGTTGGCGTTTATTAAACAGACCGTGAGAGCCTGTCCTGTAACTGAACTCCCTGCAAGGTTTTACCGCGCTTCTCTCTTCCTATTCATCGAAACTAAGTACCATCTGAGTGCTTACATTTGACATTTTTGCTCCATACGTCGCCTCTACTGACTTGTCTCTAAAGTTTCTAACACACAGCAGACAATCATTCGCAATAGTAGCAGATCCTTGCATTCTAGATTTGAATTCAATTTAATCATCAAAGCCTGTTTGTCTCACAGTGTGCTAAATGTAATAAAAGCTACAGCAATTACATTTAAAATAAGAAACAGTTTTTTTTAATCTGTCTCGTTTTGCTTTGGCTGACCCTTATAATCTTGTAATGATAGGACTTCTACCACCTTCAAAAATATTTAAATAAGCTTAGCAATTCTAATACATCAAATATCTCCTCAAAAGTCTACATCCTCGTTACAATCGTATATGTAGCTGTAGCTTAATACATTAAACCAATCAAAGGAAACATATGCATTCATCAGACTGGAAGCTAAATGGTTCCAAATCGTTACCTTAAGTCGAAAGGTATCTTAAGACAATACGTAAAATATAAAGTCCTTTCTCCAATGAAAATCAAATCACTTCAGTAAGGGTTTTCCAATAGCGCAAACTAGAAAACAAGCACAAGAATATTTACTATATACCTGAATATTTATAATCAAAGAGGAGAAGTATTTCCTGTATATTACCACAACTATAGGAACAGAAGCGAAATTGGAAATATCTATACTCATGTGAAATGGGCAGTTGTTATGATACAACATCGAGATGTCCAACATTACTTGATGCAGATTTTTCCTCAGCCTTTCAAAGACATCTATGTAAATCACTTGCTGATAGTTTGTCCTGAAGGAAAATCTCACAAGAGTACATACACATTCGACATTATCGTCGGTTTTAGATGTTGAAGATCATACTGAGTGAGGTTCTTTTTCAACATGTACTCAGTCTTTCGAAGACGATTTGTGTTCCTGGTAAGGGACGTTCCTAATAACCCTGTTAAAACTTTTCAAGGGTCACTCTCGGGAATTCCCCAAGTTAAACAAAAACACTTGATGGCATAACGTTGCTCTGAATTCTCCCGTCCCATTTCCTTAACACACAGGAAATAAAACAATTACACCAATGACGCTCTCAAAAATCATGTGATGGCTGTACACAGCTAAAACTGAGACTGAGCATCTGGAAAGGATGATCACACCAGTCTACACAAGTAGAACAGCACAGCATTGTCCGCTTACAGTGTTGTAAGTCTCATTACCTTTCCCACACACCTCATGCATAGTGTGTTGGTAGTAGCAGTAAATATGTTATGATTATTGTTGTCATTAGTATTGTAGTTAGTATTATTATTATTACTATATATATGAGCTAGTATGAGATTAAGCAGTGGATAAAATGTTGTGCTCTTTACTACATGCCAGATATACAAGGATGTCTTAGCCATTATTACAAGAAGCGCTCATTGTGGTGGTGAACTCTCCATTACACCAGTGGCTGGTTCAAGGCTTACACCCTAAAATTTCATACTGCCCCTGGTATCAACTGTCAAGAAAGTTATTTGGTCAAGTTTTGACTTCTAACGGTTGCTGTTGCCTAATGAAGAGAAAAAAAGTGGAACAATGCAGTATCTTGCTGCCACAGTACCCAACAGTGGCTGAGAGATCCTGTTTTGATGTTTGCCTTTTGCAGCGTTTGTTACTACCATGTGCAACAGAGCTCTGTCGTGAACATCTGTCCACCAGAGCGTGACTACTGTTGCAAGCAACACATCTGCAAGCTACACCTGTCTTCACAAAGCTTCAAATAACTCAAAGTGTAACACCAAGAGCGGGGCATGCAATCAGTGTGAAACTGGCTCAAAATATACTGCATACTTGGACATTCATGTGATTAGAACTTCAGCACGACAACACAAAGTCCACGCAAGTGTTGACATCTACATTCTGTAGATAAGAAAAGATTAGGCAATTGATTTATCATTCGGAAATCGCATTTACAATGGTGATTGGTTGTGATGACATTATGTTACATCCCTTGCAAGAAGCAGAAACGCACAGGAACACATGAGAAAATGTGATAGGAGGAGGATCGCAACCTCTCGATTCTGCAGTTCATAGTTGTGTGATATCGCTGCTCACATTAATTGGAATCACACTGCAGTTATCGAAGTTTGGCATAAATATGTTCAGGAGGGCAACGCCTTGCCAGATCTCAACAGCCATGCGAGACAAGCCCCTGAGACACGTATTGCTCGTTTGCCCATGAAGGGTCTCACAGTCGCGTTATGTTAAGTTTTATCAAGAACCGGCCACATTTTCACATGGATAACATGACGACATCTAAAATATCATGACCTGTCAGTACCGTTATCTTCTACACGAGACATGGAACTCACAAACATCCGTCATCCAAATTTGGTCTCCATATTAGGAATATGTTGCATTTTTTTCCTTGTATAGAAACTATAGATTTCGTTACATGTTCGATGACATGTGGTTTCATTGGAATGTTAATCTTTTCACCTTGTTTGTTGCATGTCCCCTTCATAGCATTGCTGGTTTAAATTACTGTAATTAAGGTAATTCATTTGTTAATCCTCATCAAAACATCGAATTTTTGTTTATCTTCTTAAATCGATGCTTAGAGTTTTTTGAACAAAATGGTAGTCACTAGTATTGAAAGGGGAATCGGGAAATTGTTTGAAACATAGCGTCCTTTGGTGTGTGGCCACATGCATGTTTCCACTGTTTTCACAAATCAAATTTTGTGATTAGGATCCCATCTGATAAATATATGATACACAACTCCTTTTCGAGTGGGCAGCCTTGTTAGAAGATACGCTTTCCCCTGTTCTTATGGTCTCCCATCTATGTCTTTGTTTATCACGTATTGTTTTGTTTATAGACGTTTCTGTAGTTTGAGTTTTTGCTATTCTGTCATTCTCGAAAGCCATTATGTCCGCAAAGAGAGTTTTGATACTGGTGTGAAGTTCTAGGAATACATTCTGGGTTCGGAATGAGACAATCGTCGGTGGCAGCTCATTCCAAGAAAGTGGCAAAAACTGAAAACTGGGTCTTGAAGCGACTAAAGAGGAATGAATAACAAGGAGAAAGAAGATAACAAGAGACAAGTCTGAGAATACATAAACCAAGAAGATCATGCAACTGAAAAGTATTAAAAACAATAGAGGTGACTCAGACACAAATATAACTTTGAACTGCATTTCAAGAGAATAAAATTTTCTGACATTTATTTTGTGCACAAAAAAACTATTTGAGCAAGGGTTTCGCAATTTTTCTCGCATGTTTCAGGATACTATTTCGAGTAAAGTAGACCACAGACACTAACATATTACCAACAGGAAGAAAAATACTGATGAGTTTTGATTAGTACATGTAAATCTTTTTGAATGAAAACTGGTGACTGAAATGTCATAATTGTAGATGATCTTTTAGATAGATATGTCCTCGAAGTGAATTAAATTGGGCATCTAAGAAAGACAATTAGTCAGTGCACAGATGCCAAGTTTTGACCAACAAATAGAACATGAAATATATTGACCTACACAAAATAGTTTTAATAAAGTCAGTATAAGAACTACTGCCATTAATTATACATCACTATATTCAGCATGTAATACTCATGTTGTCATACAATTTTCAACCTTCTAAGAGTTCACATCTTTAAGTTAGAAGAATGTAAATTTTAAGAAAGTGGTTATCATCATTCCAGGCATTCTCAGACAAATCACATTCATTAACAAAATCAGCTTCTGTATTTCCTTGAGTAATTACGCGAATAAGGGTTAATACTTGCTTTATGAGACCCTTGTCACTAATCAACAGGGGTGAACAAATTTTGTTAATATCTTTAGTGAGTGAAAAGTAATTTGACATGATATATTTGCATCTTGTTTTGGATATATAGACGGGAACCCTACGTGGGATGGTGAGGTGTTCGACTTTCCTTCATTTAGAATGAGTCAACAATCCACTGTCTATCAGATCTGGTCTGTCTCAGGGACATACCTGTTGGCTTGAGCTGACACAAGTTAGTGCATGCCCACTTTTCGTCATTGCCGCAGATGCAGGTGCTGGATCCTTGCATTGTCACGAATCCAGGTTTGCAACCTGAAAAAAAAACAATCATCCCAGACAAGATACACAATGATTTTCACATACTATTCTGCAGGTTACAAATATCCTCATATGTATGGGGATATAGTATTTATCTGAACATTCACAACTTAGCTATCAGATTTACTTCTGATTATTAAACACACAAGACAAGAAAACATTTCACAGAAAAGTATATAAGGATAACAACTAAATGCGGCTAGTCAAATAGTAAATTGATTGTGAAGGTTCTAGCTCACTTTGCTCAGTCTGGCTCGCACCAGGACCAACCTAAGTTACCTAGTACCTACCGAATCAATATACAATAGTAAACGTTTTTTGTCTCTCAATTTCATTAAAAAGTCTATTTTATAATAAATTATTTAATAAATAAACCAAAATGAATATTTTTCTTACCATATTCACTTACTATGAAGTAAGTACTTTTTTCATACAAAAGTTGAATATAATAAATTAAATTTAATTTTTTTTATAAATGTGAACACAAGAAAATATTTAATTCATTTTCAGAAAGAATAATTCATATTAAGATTTTACTGGCCTCCAGTTCATTGTATTTATCAAAGGTGAATTTCTGTAAATAAATGAAAACTATTCTGTTCCTTATCTAAAAATTTTCTAATTCTTTCTTCTCCAGGAAGAGAAATATTTTTATGAACTAGAAATTCTAAATTTTTTAAGAGAAGACTTATTTACAGTTTTACTAATTTCACAAGTAACTTTAACATTTTCTGGTAATATTGTATACATTTTTACATGTCTAACAATATCTATCTTTACGATATTTATCTTTATAAAAATCATTATATTTTTTCTTGTTTAGTATTGTCTGATTAAGAATTATACAATTTAATAGGAAAATAAAAAATTTTAATATTTTTTTCAAAGTGAATTTCAAACCAAGATATTCATTATTTCTATTTTTAACTTTGTTAATTTCTTATTACAGTTTCATCTCTCCTCTGTCAACAAACTGAAAATTCCAGTATGTATTTAGTTTAGAATATCTCTCTTGTAAAATGATTTGAATTTTATTACTGGGCTCCAAACAACTTTTTTCTCCATATCTAGGATTTAAATATTCCCATCCAGTAATATTATATAAAACATTTACGTCTCAATCTCTCAAGAGACATGAGTTCTTGAGCTTTTTGATTAGAGTTTTATGTGAAAAAATTTTATAACTTTTTTATCATTTCTGATATTTGTTTGTAATGTATTTATTTGGTTTCCAAAACATATCTTTTGTTATCATGAGGACTCAATACCTTCTTCTTTATTTCGACTTTGTATGTTTAGTCTTTTTCATATCACATCATATAATTTTTTCTGTACTGTTGTCTGTTGTTACACAAACATTCTTTATAGTCTTCTAAGGTTATTCTATTTTAACAATACATTTATGAATTACTTTACATTTTTTCCCCTTTTCATCACCAACTTCATAAGCATTCATGATACTTTTTTCCTAAAACTTTCTTGTTCACTTGTGGAATATCTGAAATATTATTTTCAGGTTTAATTTTAGTGTCAAATTTATTAATTATCGTTTTATGTCTTCATAAAAAGGTTGAGTTTTATATTGTAGATATAACATTCCATATCTTGATAAAACATCTAATTATTTTCTCCATGTATTGGTTCAATTACTCAATAATGAAAATCATACATCAGTTCTTTAGATAAATCAGGTATACTCATAATAACAAAGATGGTTTTATTCAACATAAATTTTGTTTTATTCATATGATTAGCAACAAGATTTTCATTAGATATAGGTCTTCTTTTAAAGTTTGTCTTACCTATAAATACATCACATTCATCTCCATCTGACACTAATTTTATGTCCACTCTGTTTTGTAGGTTTTCATCATTTTCCCAAACACTGAATTTTTCAATAATGTATAGAATCACTTTTGGCTTTAGTTTTCATTTCCTTATTAAATCTATATACTTACATTTATTCAAACCAAATTCATGCATTGAATTTTAGAACTGTTTGTATTTTTGCTATTTTCATTTCAAGAGACAGATACTGTTTAAGATGTTTCTAGTGAATTATATAATTATGTTTGTCATTCAGAGTAGTCAACAACTTGCTTACTTCAAAGCCGTGTATTATTCTATTTTCAGGAGGTAAAGATAAATCTTTATGTAAGCCATGTAATCGTTTCGGATATTCAAAATATACTTCAAAAATATATCCAAATTTATCAGTATCTGATATTTCACTTACTTTTTACAATCTAAATTATTTGGTTTATCCAATTCGAAAGCAACATATGGTAATTATTGACTCATAGCATAACCAAACAAATTATTTGTACTTAAACATGATGAATAGTTTGATATCTTTTTATATTCAAAAACCGTTATGTATCTATTACCTGCTTTTGTACATCGTTTTCAACACTGTGATATCCCTCCTGTTGTTTCCTTTTCAAACTTTAAGATCATATCATAATCATGTAATAAATTAATCCCAAGATGAACCTGATACTGTAAAATATAAAGATGGATCAAGATCATATGCTTTTATACACATTTATCTAATCTTTTCAAACTCATTCGCCGATAACGAATTATCAGTTTTAAGATATAATGAGATACATCAAGATTTTTAACATTAATTTTTTCCCTACTAATTTTGCATGTTAACTATCTTCATCACTTATTTCTCTAGCATAAAGTTTACTGAAAAATTCTTCCTTTGCTGGTAATCGTGTCTCTTCAAATTTTTTACAATAATCCATGTAGTCATATGGTTATACATCTTTTCTGATAACTACATTGAATAACTCTTCTGAGAAGAAGTATATAATGTTTTTCATTTTTAACTTTTTCAAGTTTGATGAAAGATATTCAAGTGATAAAGCAATAAATTTAAATTCATCAATAATATTCATTTTCATACTTTCTGTCCTGTCACCAAAACTAATATACATCTTTATTTGCTATTAAATATGTTTCTTTTGTATCATAACCAAATTGTTTTACAAACAGGTGTGAATCATATCCAGATAAATTATGATATTAAACTGGTATAAAACTAGCTTGTTTTAACTATAATGAATTACAAAATTCTCTGTCAAATGTTCATGTGATGAACCATTTTATTTCTTGTTGAGTAATGACAGTTACATAATATAAATTTTTGGATCTTGCATATCTTGATTGTTCCTCAGGAATTAATTGTCTCGTTTCTTCACTTTCAAAATAAAATCTTCTAATTTCCTCAACTTCATTTTTAACACATTCAGTAAACTTCTAATGACAGTTGGGTCCTCTAGAAGCAAGAGCATCCTCTTAATATCCATTTATATATTTAATTCAGTCAGAGAAGTCACTTGATTCATGATCCTGACATTTCATTGTTTATGAATTTAATGGATTCCCCTGATAAATGGAATTTTTGCATATGTTGATAATTTCTAAAACAAACATATGGATATTCCTTTGGCATTTCTACTTTTACTGGTTTCTAAAGTAAACAGCTTGATATGTGACTATCTAACTTTTCATTACTAATTATATGGAGTGATATGTGTTGTTCTTGTTGTTTTTGTTGTGGTCTTCAGTCTTGAGACTGTTTTGATGCAGCTCTCCATGCTACTCTATCCTAAATAAGCTTCTTCATCTCCTAGTACCTACTGTAACCTACATCCTTCTGATTCTGTTTTGTGTATTCATCTCTTGGCCTTCCTTTACGATTTTTACCCTCCACACAATATCAAATTGGTGATGCCTCTGAACATGTCCTACCAACTGATCCCTTCTTCTAGTCAAGTTGTGACACAAACTGCTCTTTTCCCCAATTCTATTCAATACCTCCTCAGATGTTATGTGACTAAACCATCTAATATGAATTTTCACTCTGCAGCAGAGTGTGTTCTCATATGAAACTTCCTGGCAGATTAAAACTATGTCCCAGACCAACACTCGAACTTGGGACCTTTGCCTTCCCAGGCAAGAACTCTACTGACTGAGCGACCCAATCATGACTCACGCCCTGTTCTCACAGCTTTAATTCCGCCAGTACCTTCCAAACTTTACAGAATCTCTTGTGCGAATCTTGCAGAACTAGCACTCCTGGAAGAAAGGATATTGCGGAGACTTGGCTTAGCCACAGCCTGGGAGATGTTTCTAGAATGAAATTTTCACTCCACAGCATAGTGTGCGCTGATATGACTCCCTGGCAGATTAAAACTGTGTGCCGGACCGAAACTCGAACTTGGAACACTTCCTTGCCATTGTCAATCTACATTTTATATCCTCTCTACTTCGACCATCATCAGTTACTTTGCTCCATAAATAGCAAAACTTCTTTACTATTTTATGTGTCTTATTTCGTAATGTAATTCCCTCAGCATCACCCAACTTAATTCGATTACACTGCATTATCCTCGTTTTGTTTTTGTTTATCTTCATTTTACAACCTCCTTTTAGGACATTGTACATTCTGTTCAACTGCTCTTCCAGGTCCTTTGCTGTCTGTGACAGAATTACAATGTCATCAGCGAACCTCAAAGTTTTTATTTCTTCTCCATGGATTTTAATACCTAATCCGAATTTTTCCTTTGTCTCCTTTACTGCTTGCTCAATATACGGATTGAATAACATTAGGGAGAGGTTAAAACCCTGTCTCACTCCTTTCCCAACCACTGGTTCCCTTTCATGTCCCTTGACTCTTATAAATGCCATCTGCTTTCTGTACAAATTGTAAATAGCCTTTTGCTCCCTGTATTTGACTCCTGCTACTTTCAGAATTTGAAAGAGAGTATCCTAGTCAACCTTGTCAAAAGCTTTCTCTAAGTCAACATATTCTAGAAACGTAGGTTTGCCTTTCCTTAATCTATTTTCTAAGATAAGTCGTAGGGTCAATATTGCCTCAAGTGTTCCAATATTTCTATGGAATCCAAACTGATCTTCCCTGAGGTTGGCTTCTACCACTTTTTTCCATTAGTCTGTAAAGAATTCGCATTAGTATTTTGCAGCTGTGACGTATTTAACTGATAGTTCAGTGATTTTCTGTTCTGTCAACATCTGCTTTCTTTGGGATTGAGATTATTATATTCTTCTTGAAGTCTGAGGGTATTACGCCTGTCCCATACCTCTTGCTCACCAGATGGTAGAGTTTTGTCAGGACTGGCTCTCCCAAGGCTGTCAGTGATGTAAGTCACAAATTTTGCTTCTTCATATGTTGTAATTCGACTCAAAACAAGTATAGATACATTTTTTTAAATTAGTATTGAGAATTAACTCCATCCTTAAAATGAACTATTTATTTACAGGTTCCTTTGTCTTATATTTACTTATTTTTAACGGATGCACTTGATTTTTTTTTGCAGGTTGAAAAATATTAATACCTACATTAATTCTAATCTTCATTTTGTTTATGAACCACTACAAGAAATTCAAAATGTCCAAATATCTTATGAAGACCAATGTTTTTAAATTTAGTAACCCTTTTTCAATATTTGTCTACAGGATATTACATATTTTATAGCCCACAAGAAACATCTGTGATATTTATTTTTATATTAATACGTCCTTTTTTACTTCCTGGTAATTCATTGTTAAAGATGATCCTATCAATGGAAGACCACCATTATTTCCTAGATGGAAATGAATAGCTGTATTTAATGACCATGCTGATCCAAGTGCTAGAAAGTAGTCATTCTTGATAAAATAATTCATTTGACATTCTGAAATTTTCGATTAATTGTGTTTCATTTCTGATCCTATAGCTTTCTGTATCTATAATAAATTCAATAATATATCTATTCATCTGTATTTGGTAATCACAGAAAAGTTTATAAATATTTTTCAATCCACGATATTTGTCTCTTACAATTTTCATAAATTACTGCACTCAAGCATTGATTAGGTTCAATTCAGTTTAAATTATTTTCAGAATGTATATTTTGTAAACTGTTTCCAAACACATTATCATCTAGGTAATCATGGATTGTTCTTCTGTCTCTTCATTTTTCAAATTAATCGTTACAAAAAGGAAATAATTTTTCATCATTAGTTCTAGGTTTTCATTTCATAAGCACATTGTTAGAAAATGAAATATTTCTTTAAATAGATTACATTTGTTATTTTGAAACATTTCATCATTACTTCCAATTTGATGATAAGGTATGTTTGGAAAACACTCACACCTCACATTAGATGATGCCTACTAATACACCTAATTATATATACTATATTTAATATACTATAACCTCATTAATTAATTGTATTACAATAATCATAGGGTTGAAAAACTGTGAATTTCTCCATTTTGCCTTTCTGTTTATTGAAAATAAAATTCATTAGATTTGTTAGAAATTCATTTCAAAATTTCAAGAACACTTATTTAATAGATATTTCACTCCTAAGCTAAGCAAGATTCTTCTTTCCAATTTTTCACATAATGTAATGAACAATTTTTACACTTATCATTAAGCTGATCTCCACTTCGTGGTTTAACATAGGAACTATCTAAATTTTTAATCTCTTGGAATATTTTACAGTTTTTGCATTTTTATTCATTTCTTGTTTTTCATCATTATCCGTCTATGGTATAATTTTCGAATGTTCTTTGCTTGGAATTCGTGGTAGAAGATTTGTATAATAGCATTTAGAAATACTTTCTCCACATACATGAGAATTCGTCTACTGTTGTAATTTTTGACTTGATATTCATCTGCACATTGTCTACACATTGTTCTATATCCATCTTCTGATTATTTCTGTGAAGTAAAATTATCAATTGACTTCTCAGTGCTACAGTATTTGCAGAATTTGGATTTGACATGTGACTGCTCTGATCGTTATTGAACATACTTCATTTACATAGAAAATATTTACTAGGGAAATAAAAATATAATAACATTTTCTCTTAAATGGACATGACTATAGATAGTGTAGATCTATTTGACAACAACCCTGGATATATAATAATGTAGGGTTTTGATTATTGATGAAATAATTAGTGCATAATTTAAAGCAAATACATTGCTAACATCTTAGAATTTATTTATTTATTTATGCATTTATTTTACCTGGCAAGAAGAAAGGGAATTAGAATTAATTTTGTAGAAAAACAGCATAATAATTCTAAATTTATAATGGAACCAGGCATTCCTCTTGCATCTTGAAACAAATTTTATTAATGAACCTGGATTATATTCGTTAATCACAAAATAAAGAATGAGATTAACAGAAGATGTTCAAGGCTGGGTTTATGAAAAAATTTTACCATTATTTCGAAAACAGGGAGAATATAACATTTTGAAAAAAAGAAAAGAAATGTATAACTCACTTAGAAAATTTTAATAAAATTTAAAATTGCAGTCGGTAGCTGATAGAGCTATAGAAAGTTTACATGAAGGAACAGAAGAAATAAATTCATTATTACCTCATATTGCTCCATAAATAGCTAATGAAAATTTAAACAAAACTTCTTTGACAGTTATTGTGAATATACATATTATGTAACTGGAACACAGACAGTTTAAAGAATTATTGACATATATCCTAACTGTGACAAAATGGTAGGATTTAATAACAATCCTAATACAGTAAATTTATATCAAAAATAAAAGAAATTTAAGAATAATTTGTTGCCACATTTTGATTTAGTGATTATACACAAGAATTGTTGATTAATGACATATTAAAAGTAGCTATGGCAAATTGAGATTATATTTTTTAAGATTATTTCTACACAATGTACAAATAACTTCATCTTTTAACCATTCATTTATACACTACTTATGAAAAATATGATACTGTTTGTTTCTACAAATTGATTTCCATCAGTTAAACATGTAGGACAATCATTATCTTCAGTTTGTTCTATTATTTCAAATACTTTGGATTTTTTTGTATAAATGATTCAAAAGGATTTTGTTATTCTAAAATATACTGCCAATTTAATTTACCTTTGAATTCTATCATAGAATCTCCTGATAATATTTGTTCTCTTGATATTTAACCCATATTCAAAATTAATTTTTCTTCAAAGTCTTCTACAGAATTTCCTGAGAAATTTGACTTTTGATTTTAAATCCAGTTAACATAATCATCAAATTAAATTTCATACTGTTTTGTTTACCTGATATTTCACCCCACTTTAATCTGTCTTGAAATTGTGTCATTAATTTTTCAGATAATTTTTGACATCTTGATATATTATCCCAATTTACTTTATTCTGCTATTCCCTTATCAATTTTTCAGATAGGTTTTCATTTTACTCGATATAATATTTTAATGAAATTTGTCTTGAAATTCTCTGATGAAACTCTTACTCAGTTTACATTGTGATATAACTCCTCCATCTAATTTGTTTTAAAATTGTTTCTTGAAATTAATATTTAATTTACAGTACAAATCATGTCCAATATACTTTATTTTGGAATTTTATCATTAAAATTTTGAGATAGTGATTTATATCTTGACAAAACATTCAATCTAATTTATATTGAATTTCTCTAATAAAATATTCAGGCAAATCTCATTCTAATGTTGCTATAGTTTTCTAACACAATTTATCTAGTAATTCTTCTATAAAAATCTATGGGTAATTCATTATGTTCTGTAATATATTTTTATCCACATTTGTCTAATGGATCATTATTTTTTTATATATTCGACAATTTTAATTTTATATGTTTCAGTTGTTATCACGTAAAATTTATATAATTCCTTAAAATGTAAATTATGAAATTTATAATTTGTCAGTGCAATAAGTTTCTGATTTTCCATTTTAGAATATTCCTTAATTCCTAGTTCTTGCATTTACCTTTAACTTCCTATACAGCCCAATTTTCCACTTTATGTTGTTATTTATTTCATTGTTAATATTGTTGTTATTAATAATATCAATAACTTATTGTTTCCTAAGTTTAGAATAACCTTTAAGTCGTAATCCTTTTGCCACAAATTTCAGTCCCTTGATTTTTAGAACATTTAGACTCGAAGTCTTAGAAATAATTTTTGTATGCCCCACACATATGGAAAAAACTGCATCAATTAATGAATCTGGGTTAAGCTACATTTCTTGAAGGATACGCTATCTTATCTTTCATATCTGATATTCCTGAGACCATATAATGTGGACATAACAACTTTAAGGAAACAAGAAATGATATTATTTCGAATTTCTCAAGCAAAATTAAATATTTTGGTTTGTTAATCATGGAACAGTGCATCTAAAGGGTTGCATTAAAAACATGAATGTCATTAAGATGGATTTTGTTAAATTATATATCACTTAGGATTTCATTTGTTTAATATTGACACAACACTGTATAGTAATAAAAATTATATTAATTAAAAAGCCAATTTCTGGTACATGTAATGCAGTTGACGATAGTTCAGGAACACTGAAGCTGAATATATTTGAATTTGTTAATCAATAAAATTATTAACTGAATTCGGGTTCATGGCATAGGTACATCTAGAAAAAAGAATGTGTTGATCACAAACTAAGTTTTTTTGTTTTTTTTTTAATATTGTATTTCAGTACACATATGTGGTTTCACTGACTTGAAAAAATTGAGTACAAACAAATTTAATTTAATTTATCTTTAAACAGATATATTCGAGAGTACATAGAACTAAATTTTAGAGATCCTATGGCTTTAAGATATGAATACATACAGAATGAAATAAAACAAATAACACCAAATAATTGAAACATGTATTTTAGTATCTGTTAAAAGCCTTAAGAAACTTGTAATGAGTTTAAGAATTAAAGTCGATAATTTGAGGTTATATTTTATGATTATTTGAATTACACAAAAGAATAAGAAACGCTTCGTAGGTATCGTGTCCAAGTTGCAACAATATCACATCACACCATCATGAGCAGTTGAAGTTCTTTAAAATAAGCATGAGACCAGACAGTTAGTGATGATGGTAGCCCAACAAAACCTTAATGTTCAACCATCTGGTCGGCTCCCCACGGACGAGAAGGCTAAACAATTAATATTTAGAAAAATGAAAGCTTATACAAGCACAACTGAAGGCAAACAGACATTCATAAAGAAGCCAGTGCTCACTTCTTATCAGCACCTTTGTGTGGCGCTCTTCCGGTGGATCCAAGTCTGCTATAGAAATTTACTAAGTGAAACATTTGCCAAAGTTTTGCATTCCTTGCTGTGACAAGGCAAAGCAATCTTTCAGAGTTGAAAAGCGAAACCAAAAGCTAACAGCTCTCCCCTCGCCAAGTAACAACGCGCCACATGGTCAGTCCCACTGACCCTTCTTCGATTGGAGGACAGCTGTGGATGCTTCCCGTACCAGCGGCAGACTGACTTCCCGCTTCTTCTCCGGCCTCTTCTACGCTCCGCGTGGCCCGGAAAACCCAAATATGCCATTTTCGCCACCAACCTAACGCAGGTGGATTTCTCACAAGTAGCGAAAACCCCTTTCCCTACTTGACCACTACGTGAGTTGGCTATTCTGTACAACTGCTGCTGAATCTGTACGACTATCACAAACTTTCTGCAGCAGACTACGCCACCGTTTAGCAACGTGACACACAACCACATTCATGCAATCACGCCACTTTGAGAGTAAAGAGAAAAGAGAAACAGGGAAAAGAAAGAGAAATGGTAATGAAAATAGGCTATAGACTCAAGAAAGGTGGCTACAGGACCCTTTCAATGTGAATTATCAAATACTAACCATTAAACATATACTTTATCACCTTTCTTCCTCAAACCTTTTTCAATAAGGACACTTCAGGATAATTTCTCACGATTTAAATATCCTAATTTATATGTTACTGGATTATTATGAATAACAGATTCAATTCCAAAAATAGCTGTTGCCCCTTTAGCAGTATAAAGCTTATTAGCAGATTAAGAAGTTTGCCAGACCAAGACTAGAGCTTGGGACCTTTGCCTTTCACAGGTAAGTGTTCTACCATCTGAACTGCCCAAACATCACTCAATTCTCCCAGTACCTCGTCAACTATCTGCCAAACTTCACAGAAGCTCTTCTGCAAACCTTGCCAAACTAGGACTCTTGGAAGAAAGGATATTTCCAAGACATGGCTTAGCCATATCCTGGGTTATGTTGCCAGAATGACTTTTCACTCTGCAGCGGACTGTGCACTGATATGAAACTTGTGCCAGACCGAGATTCGAACTCAGGACCAGTTTTAATCTGCCAGGAAGTTCCTGTCAGTGCACACCCTGCTGCAGAGTGAAAATCTCATGATGGAATTAACAGTATGTTTTTTTTTTTTAAATCCTTAAAAGCTCACTCACTCTAACTTTATCTGCTTGTTTAAATTTAGTTTTGGCCTTAGGTGCAAAAAACAGTTGGTTTGTTATTCTTTTCATTAACTTCTATTGATTTCGTTTTTGTAGTTTAAGTCTTTGTGTCACTGTATTCATAATATTTTCCATTTATAATTTCCTTGTAAGCCAAATTGTTTCCATATCTTTTCTTTAAGTATTCTATTAAATCTTTCAACAATAGATGCTCTTAATTAGGTAAGAGCTGAATAATAATTAATTCTTCATAATCTACAAAGAGATGAATACACTAAGCAGATTCAGAAGGACATAGGTTGCAGTAAGTACTGGGAGATGAAGAAGCTTGCACAGGATAGAGTAGCATGGAGAGCTGCATAAAATCAGTCTCAGGACTGAAGACCACAACAACAACAATCTCTTATTGTAATACCCGTTACCTAATGGATAAGAACTGATCGTTTTAACTGATTTCAGTTGGCTTTTTGGCTGCTCAATGAAGTGCAGGGAATAGAGGTTTTGGTAAAATCAAGGTCGTTTAATTCTGCATTACATAAAGCGATTCTCGTTAAACGCACTGTAAGACAATCACTATCTTTGTCATAAACATCTATTCAAGATTAATCTCGTCACTAGTGCAATACATCGAAATGTCGTCTTATGCTGTTATAATAAAATGCACACAAGATGAACACTGCAGTCCAATGGGAAACGGCTAATATCGGCTGTCGGCATTTTATAGTCATCTTTTGATAATATACATGGTTTGCCACTAGTCAGTATAGTTCTTCCGATTTATTGAGGGACACAGTCAGCGGTATTAGATTTCCGGTACATCACCTACTGTTACGTTATTACAACAACCACTCAGCTTCCCAACTGACTCTGACAACAGTATTGGCGCTTGACAATCGATTCTTGGCACACCATCAACCTGTACATGCTCGTCTCTGAGTGAAGGACCATGGCTCCCTTATATGCGAGTATGTGTTAATCCGTTCCCTGAAGCCACATGCTCACGTTACCACCTGTTCTATTAGCTACGTTATTTAGAATATGTTCTATGGCTTTCACAGTATTGCTGTATTTGTGTAACCTAATACGTAAACATTTT
This sequence comes from Schistocerca gregaria, assembly GCF_023897955.1. Classification (NCBI taxonomy): domain Eukaryota; kingdom Metazoa; phylum Arthropoda; class Insecta; order Orthoptera; family Acrididae; genus Schistocerca; species Schistocerca gregaria. The sequence goes on from NC_064927.1 coordinate 429,282,468, forward strand.
GTATTTTATTTCCAGATTAATTGCAGATTCTTATTTTCGCTTCATTCTGGTTTAAGCTATTCTTTCGTTTCTAAAAAAAGATAGATGCATTTGAAACATAGATTTGGACGAGGACGTAAAGAATAAAATGGGTAGACAAAGTGAGAAATGAGGAGATTCTGGGACGAGTTGGTGAAGGAATAGAAATTTTGAAAGTAAACAGGAAGAGGAAACGCAATTTACTTGTGACTTGGACCTTGGATGAGAAGAGATTATTTACTGATGAATTCTTTGAAGGGAACAATAAATGGAAGACGAACCTATGGTTGTTGGGCCAACATGTATTACCAAACCTACCAATTTCCCATACCTATTTCTATTGCAAGTTGGCTCCTAAATATATGAGCGACCTTTACGCTCTTTACAATTTCTGGAGGCCTTTACTTACTCTTACCCTTTACCTCTTTAATGGATTTTAATTTGTGTTGACTTACCTCACCTTTCTCGATCTTTGAATCAGAAACTTCATCGATCTCTAACAGTTATCCTTTTCGACAACTATCATTGTTACTATTATGGTGACTCACGGGCATTTGTGTTTTATTTACCTGGAATACCTGAAATTTACCACTCTAACGCGTTAGCACATCGCACCTGTTTTCATAGTTCTTCCCTGCTTTACAAATGATTTCAGTTTATAACCATGCCTCTTGGTCGAACTAACTGTCATTTACCATAGATTCTTCTGGTTCCTATAAACCTTCCACATACATTTTCACCTTAGCTGACTCATCCTCATAATTATGAGTATTCACATAGCTTGAACTACACACATCAAAAAAATGTTTTGCATCACCTCGGTTCCGAGAGTTCAGGAGTAGAAATCAACATAAACATCATTTCCACCCTTTTTACTGCTCATGAAAACCACACATTGCATGTTGTACCACCATTCAGCGAGATCTTCAGAGATGGTGGTCCACATTGCTGTACACACCGGTCCCGCTAATACCCAGTAGTACGTCCTCTTGGATTGAGGCATGTCTGTATTCGTCGTGGCATACTATCCACAAGTTCATCAAGGCACTGTTGGTCCAGGTTGTCCTATTCCCAACGGCGATACGGCGTAGATCCCTCAGATTCGTTGGTGGGTCACGACGTCCATAAACAGCCCTTTTCAATCTATCCCAGACATGTTCGATGGGGTTCATGTATGGGGAACATGCTGGCCACTCTAGTCGAGCGATGTCGTTATCCTGAAGGAAGTCATTCACAAGATGTGCACGATGGCGGTGCGAATTGTCGTCCATGAAGACGAATGCCTCACAAATGATGCTGCCGATATAGTTGCACTATCGGTCGGAGGGTGGCATTCACGTATCGTACAGCCGTTACGGCGTTTTCCTGACCACCAGCGGTGTACGTCGGCCCCACATGATGCCACCCCAAAACAGCAGGGAACCTCTACCATGCTTCATTCGCTGGACAATGTCTAAGGCGTTCATCCTAACCGGGTTGCCTCCAAACACGTCTCTGTAAAGTGTCTGGTTGAAGGCATATACAACACTCAAGGGTGAAGAGATCGTGATGCCAATCCTGAGTGGTCCATTCGACATGTTGTTGGGCCCATCTGTACCACGTTACATGGTGTCGTGGTTCCAACGATGGACCTCCCCATGGACATCGAGAGTGAAGTTGTGCATCATGCAGCCTATTGCAAACATTTTGAGTCGTATCATGACGTCCTGTGGCAGCACGAACAGGATTATTCAACATGGTGGCGTTGCTGTCAGGGTTCCTCCGAGGCATAATCGGCAGGTAGCGGTCATCCACTGCAGTAGTAGCCCTTGGGCGGTCTGAGTGAGGCATGTCATCGACAGTTCCTGTCTCTTCGTATTTTCTCCATGTCCAAACAATATAGCTTTGGTTCACTCCGAGACGCCTGGACCCTTCCCTTGTTGAGAGCCGTTCCTGGCACTAAGTAACAATGCAGATGCGATCCAACCGTGGTATTAACCGTCATTGCTGAACTACAAACCACACGAGTTGTGTACCTCCTTCCTGGTAGAATGACTGAAACTGATCGGCTATTGGACTCTCTCCGACTAATAGGCGCTGCTCATGCATGGTTGTTTACATCTGGGGGAGAGGGGAGGGGAGGTTAGTGACATGTCTGAGCATTCAAAGGGACTCTGTGATGCAGATATCCTCAGTCAACGTCTATCTTCAGGTGTTCTGGGAACCAGAGTGATGCAAAATTATTTTTGATGTTTGTATATTGACATTGTAATCATCAGCACTCTTTATTTGTATCATTTTACAATTATCCTTACTAGCTTCACCCTTTAGTTCTTTACTGGGACTGTCAGTAGGTTCACACTCTGCTAATGTTAGTATATCAATGCAGCATTCATTTCAGTGATATGATCTTCTCCCTCAGAATCATTCCTCAATTTTTAATCAGACATTTATTTCCTACCCTTCCTTCTGAAATTATTTATTATCACCCCAAAGATCGTTCTGATTATCTTACATTTTACTCGAAAGATCGTTCTAGCTCTTTCCTATTGTACTAGAAATAGCATACCCTAACTGTGTGAGACTACCTCTGAAATTTTTCTCCATGATCATCATGTTCTGTGCGAAGACATTATTAAGACTCTGCAACTTAAACAACACATGTGTATTTTATGGTGGTTGTTCACTCTTGATATCTTCATTAATTTCCCTCTGACAGTATTCGTCATCTACCATAACTGTTGTATATATTCTACCGGTGTTCCTGGAACAAATTTCGGTTCAACGACATCTGACTGTCTCTCTATATATGAAGATAGTAACTGTTCTCGAAAGAACAAATTCCATTGATGATCTTCATATATAGTTAAAGGCTACCCGGCCATTGACCTTCGTCTGTGTGAATGCGCACAGATTGCCCGAAGTCTTACGGGAATCGTCACCTTAGTGTGCGCGAGTAACGAGTGGATGGGCAAATATCTATTAGGTACATTACGCGTGTAGATTGTGGACAGTTGGGAATGTGGCTCAGATGGACAGACCGTCTGCCATGTAAGCAGGAGATCCCGGGTCGGGGCACACGTTTTCTACTGTCTCCATCAAGGTATATCAACAACACCTGTCGGCACCTGAGGGTTTCAATTAATTATCATTTAGATAAGACAGAGATTTAGGAACCAGGTATTAAATTGTGTGATGTCAACTCTGACCACAATTTATTGGTTATGAACTGTAGACTGAAACTGAAGAAACTGAAAAATAATACGAATTTCATGAGATGCGACCGGGATGAACTGAAAGGACCAGAGGTCGTAGAGAATTTCAGAGGGAACATTAGGGAATGATTGACAACTACAGGGGAGATAAATAAAGTAGAAGTAAGCTGGGTAGCTTTGAGAGATGAAACAGTGAGGACAGCAGAGGATCAAGTAGGTAAAATGACTAGGCCTAGTAGAAATCCTTGGGCAACAGAAGAGATACTGAGTTTAATTGATGAAAGGAGAAAATATAAAAAATACAGTAAGAGAAGCAGACGGCAAGGAATACAAACGTCTCAAAAATAAGATATACAGGAAGTGCAAAATGTCTAAGCAAAGATGGATAACAGGACAAATATAAGGACGTAGAGGCAAATATTACGAGAAGTAAGGTTGATACTGCCGACAGGAAAATTAAAGACACCTTTGGAGAAAAGAGAACAACCTGTTTGAACAACAAGAGCTCAGATGGAAAACCAGTCCTAAGCAAAGAAGGGAAAGCAAAAAAGTTGAAGGAGGATATAGAGGATCTATACAAGGGCGATGTACTTGAGAGCAATATTATGGAAGTGGAAGAGGACTTAGATGAAGAAGAAATAGAGGATACGATACTGCGTGAAGAATTTGACGGCGCACTGAAAGACCTAAGTTGAGAAAAGCCCACAGAAGTAAACATTCCATTAGAAATACTGCCAGCCTTGGCAGAGCCAGCCACAACAAAACTCTACCATCCGGTGAGCAAGACGTATGAAGCAGGGGAAATGCCCTCAGGCTTCAAGAAGAATATAATAAATCCACTCTCATAGAAAATGACCGAACTATCAGTTTAATAAGTGATGGTTTGCAAAATACTAACACGAATACTTTAGAGACGAATGGAAAAACTGACAGCAGTCAACGTCGGGAAAAATATGTTTGGATTACGTAGACATATTGGAACACGTGAGGCAGTACTCGCCCTACGATTTATCTTAGAAGATAGATTAAGGAAAGGCAAACCTACATTTTTAGCATTTGTAGACTTACAGAAATCTTTTGACAATGTTGACTGGAATACTCTCTTTCGAATTCTGAGGGTGGCAGGGGCAAAATACAGGGAGCGAAAGGCTATTTACAATTTGTACAGAAACCAGATGGCAGTTATACGAGTCGAGGGGCATGAAAGGGAAACAGTGGTTGAGATGGACTGAGACAAGGTTGTAGCCTATCCCCGATGCTATCCAATCTGTATATTGAGCAAACAGTGATTAAAACAAGAGACAAATTTGGAGTAGGAATTAAAATCCATGGAGAAGAAATAAGAACTTGAGGTTTTCCGACGACATTGTAATTCTGTCACAGACAGCATAGGACCTGGAGGACCAGTTGAACTGAATGTACAATGTCTTGAAAGGAGGTTGTAAAATGAAAATAAACAAAAGCAAAACGAGAATAATGGAATTAATGGAATTAAATCAGGTGATGCTGAGGAAATTAGATTAGGAAATGAGATACTTACAGTAGTAAATGAGTTTTGCTATTTGGTGAGCAAAATAACTGATGATGGTTAAAGTAGAGAATACTGGCCATGGCAAGGAAAGCATTTCTGAAAAAGAGAAATTTGTTAACGTCGAGTATAGGTTCAAATGTCAGGAAATCTTTCTGAAAGCATTTGTATGGAACGTTGCCATGTACGGAAGTGAAACATGGACGATAATGTTGAAGAATAGATGGGTAGATCACGTAACTAATGAGGTGGTACTGAACAGATTTGGGGAGAAGAGGAATTTGTGGCACAACTTGACTAGAAGAAGGGATCGGGTGGTAGGGCACATTCTGAGGAATCAAGGGATTACCAGATTAGTACTGGAGGGAGACGTGGAGGGTAAAAATCGTAAAGGGAGACCAAGAAATGAATACACTAAGCTGATTAAGGAGGCCGTAGGTTGCATAAGTTACTCAGAGATGAAGGAGCTTGCAGAGGATAGAGTAGTGTGGAGAGCTGCATCAAGCCAGTCTCTGCACTGGAGCTCACAGCAATAGCAAACAAATTTCACATATTTTCTTCTGCTGGCTGGGTGTGAATACACCTGGATTAATCCTAACTACATTTCCATTATTAAACACTCAAAAGACGTCAGATGCTGCTATATTCACATCTGAGGACACAACTACTGATTTTGGACAACGTGACCATATAACGTGAAGGTATCCCTCATTCATATTTTGAGTTTTCCCATTTACAGATGCTCTGAGAGTTCAGTACTGACTAGGTATCTGATAGTGGGCTTTAAAATATTTAAAACAGGTTATGGGTATAATATTTAAAACACCTTATGGGTGTATGGCCTTCGACTGGCTTCTGCCTGAAGATATTTGCATCACGATTTTTCATACTGGAAGTACTGAGCATTCTCATCTGTAGAAAGTTTGTGGAAGAATAGTCTCCACAGAGCTGGCTGCATTGTTTTACAGTAAGTACATTGTCCGTGATGGCTTTAACACAGAATATTTATAACGTGTGAATTTCTTTGTCTATCAATCTGTTCGTACCTCCCATTTGCTTTCATCTTTTGATTTCTTGCCCTTCGTTTCATTCTTCCGTCTGAGAAATCTACCTCCTACTCGCTTTTGAACTTTTTTTTTTATTGGATGCGGCCCACCACGAATTCCTCTCCTGTGTCATCCTTTTCATCCCAGAGTAGCAACTGCAACCTACGTCCTCAATTGTTTACTACATATATTCCAATCTCTGTGTTTGCTCTACATTTTTTACGCCCTGCAGCTCCCTCTAGTACTATGGAAGTCATTTCTTGATGTCTCATCAGATGTCCTACCGTCCTGTCCCTACTGCTAGTTTGTGTTTTCCATATAGTCCTTTCCTCGCCGATTCTGCGGAGGACTTCCACATTCCAGTCATCCTAATTCTCAACATTCTTGTGTACCACCACATTTCAGATTCATTGGTTGTCTTCTGTTCCGGTTGTCCCACAATCCGTGTTTCACATCAATACAATTCTGTGCTCAAAATTTACGTTCTCAAAAATTTATTCCTCAAATTAAGGCCTACGTTTTATGTTAGTATACTTCTTTTGGCCAGCAATGCCCTTTCTCTAGCGCTAGTCTACTTTTTATGGGCTCCATGCTCCGTGTGTCATTGGCTACTTTGCTGTCTAGTTAGCAGAATCCCTAAATTTCATCTTCTTCGGGATCATCAATTATGACGTTAGGTTTCTCGCTGTTCTCATTTCTGCTGCTGCTCATTACTTTCGTCTTTCTTCGACTTACTCTCAATCCATATTCTGCACTCATTAGACCATACCATCCAGCAGATCATGTAGTTCTTCCCGAGTTTCAGTTCGGATTGCAATGATTGAATCTTATCATTGATATCCTTCCATAATGGAATTTAATTCCACTCTTGAACCTTTTATTTTCGTCGTTGCTTCTTCGATGTATAGAATGAACTGTAGGGGCGAAAGACTACGTCTCTGACTTAGACATTTTTTAATCCGAGCACTTCGCACATGGGCTTCCACTGTTATTGCTCCTCTCGGCTCTTTTACGTGTTCTACCCTTCTTTCCCTATAGTTTACTCCTATCTTTCTCAGAATTTTGAACATTTATCAAACGCAACGTCAGAACTGCATGTCTGGTGCCTTTGCCTTTCCTAAGGCCAAACTAATAGTCATCCAACACATCTTCAATTTTCTTCTGTGTATTATCCTTGTCAACAATTTGGATGCATGAGCTGTTAAGCTGATTGTGCGATAATTTTCTCACTTGTCGGTTCTTGCGTACTTCGGAATTGCATGGATGATATTTTTCCGAAAGTGAGATAGTATATCGCCAGACTCATATATTCTACACACAAACGTGAACAATAGTTTTGTTGCCACTTCCCCCGTTAATTTTATACTCTGATGGAACGTTATCTATCCCTTCTGCCTTATCCAATCGTAAGTGTCCCACAGAAAATTAACACAAAAAATTTACATGGTAGAGAAGGTGTGTATCGCTCACGGATAAAAAGGTACGTGGCAGGCACAAGCGGCCAAAGATGATTTTTTCAAACATATTTCCGGGCAAGTTTCAATTATGAAACGTCCCACAGAAGATTAACACAAAAAATTTACATCGTAGAGAAGGTGTGTATCGCTCAAGGATAAAAAGGTACGTGGCAGGCACAATGGCCAAAGATAATTTTTTCAAACATATTTCCGGGCATGTTTCAATTATGAAACTTTGAGATACCATTGTCTTACTAATTAAGAACTAAAAGAAAATTCTATTTCATAACTTTTAACATTTTTGTGCAGCGACAGCAACTGATATTATTTATATAAGAATATACAGCCTACAGTTGCAGCTTAACTTTATCGTTTACCTAGGTTTCAACGTTAGTAATAACATCTTCTTCAGAACCTGCAACAAGTTAATATTATAAAGCGCTATTAAATTCATAGCCAATTCTCTAGAGTATTGTACAGAATAATGGCTATGATCCAAAGACTTTAGTAAACACAAATACTCAAACCCAAGATGAGACCAAGAAATGGTTGTCGGTTCCTTAAATAGGTAATGTCTCCTACAAGATAAGGCGCCTGTTGAAAAATTTAGGTTTTAAAATTTCCTTCTCGACGAGTAATAGTTTAAAGCAAAATTTGGTTCATTCCCTTGAGAAAGGCTGTGATAAGTCAGCGAAATTAGGCGTATATAAGATTATGTGTGATGATTGCCCATGTTATTACATAGGTCAAACAGGCAGAGCTGTAGCAGTAAGGTTTGAAGAACATCTTCCAATAAAGGGCGTAGGAACACGGACTAAACCTTTCCGGAACATCTGGTGCCTATGGCTCATACACCTAAACCTTTACGTGACATAGAGCTACTACATCATGAAATTAAGGGATACAGACTCGACACGCTTGAGGAACTACAAATTTATGCACACCTAATTACAGATAGAAGCAATTTACTGAACGATCTACTGTATCTAAAAAATAGATCATATTTCGAAGGCTTCCAGCTTATACTAGGTTTACTATAATTCATTATGCATGTGACCTCACATTTTCTGTAATAATAGATCCTTTCCTACAGATGTTCATAAGAGATTTGTTGGTCAGTTTATAAGGCTCTGTAATAGAATGTAAAACGTAGTCATGCTGGATACTGTAATTAACTTACAATAGTAAAATATAAAATTAATTCATAGCAAAAAGATTATTTGACGCGTGCGTAATAGGCGTTTGATTCTATACGTCTCGCGCATGAGCGCCGCCCTCTGTGAGGCAGACCGCGAAGCCCTCGCGGTCCGCAGTCTCTAGTCACACGACGAGGCCCAAACAACGGGCTTAAAGTGAATCTGCTACAGCGTGTTTAATAGAAGTTACAAAACCTCATGGTTATGCATCAAGTTTTATAAAGTTGACTTAGGACATGGCCTGTTTTAGGCAAACATTTAAATAATATTTTATGTTAGTACTACACCTTGCATCCTGTAGGATGACCATATGTAATATAATTTACTAGGGCATTATAATATTAACTTGTTGCAGGTTCTGAAGAAGACGTTATTACTAACGTTGAAACCTAGGTCAACGATAAAGTGAACCTGCAACTGCAGACTGTATATTCTTACATAAAAATCGATTTATTCTCTATTTTGACCTACATCTTACCATAACGAGCCAAGGGTCCGTCACATTCGCTCCAACTCGTGAGCTTGTAGCCAAACCCGCCTACGGGCGTAAAGGTTATCGCTGCGTCACCCGGCCATCACCCTGACGTACCGACTGGCTTCCCTCACCCGCCACCTGCTACCTGTCGCTCTGATTCATTGTTTTCGTTCTCGCCTTCCGCCATTTTTCATGTTTTCTCTGACTCCTATCACATACATAATAATAGTACTTGTCACACTGTTATTTTACTAGTGCACCCTATAACACATACTTTGCTGTAATTGACGCTATTTTTTCACTAGTCGTAAAATCTTACCACTGGATCTAGCAAATTTTGACAATATAATGCCGACTTAGGACACATCGTATCCGAGAAGTCCTTTCATGTCTTCCGCCATCTACAGGGTGGTCCATCTGAAGTTTCGGATGAGATTATCTAGAAAACTATAAATCGGGTAAAAATAGTGGGTAAGACAAGTTCGTAAGCTCGAAGTGGGACATCAAATGATTGCTAAGTAGGGAGCTATTGTATCAGCGTAATCTGAAAGGAACCTAATCGGTATACAATGTCGACCTGAAGACTTGCCCGTATCAAGCTTCGCAACCCCTAAGGTATCTACTTCTAAGAAACTCATGCTAGCAGCTGTTCGTGTTTCAAATTCTGGAATATTCCATTCCTCTTCCCTGGTGAAGGAATTTCGGAAAACTGCGTTCAATAACTCTGCTTTAGCGGCACAGTCGTCGGTAACAGTACTATCGGCACTGTGCAGCGAAGGTATTGACTGCGTCTTGCCGCTTGTGTACTTTACATACGACCAGAATTTCTTCGGATTTTCTACCAAATTTCGAGACAATGTTTCGCTGTGGAACCTATTAAAGGCATCTCACATTAAAATCAGTGCCAAATTTCGCGCGTCCGTAAATTTTAGCCAATCTTCGGGATTTTGCGTTCTTCTGAACTTCGCATGCTTTTTCCGTTGCCTCTGCAACAGCGTTCGGACCTGTTTTGTGTACCATTGGGGATCAGTTCCATTTCTTACCAGTTTATGAGGTATGAATCTCTCAATTGCTGTTACTACTATATCTTTGAATTTGAGCCACATCTCGTCTACACTTGCATAGTCAGTCCGGAAGGAATGGAGATTGTCTCTTAGGAAGGCTTCTAGTGGCACTTTATCCGCTTTGTTAAATAAAATACTTTGCGTTTGTTTCTGGTGGATTTGGAAGAAACGGTATTGAGCCTAGATACAACGACCTTGTGATCACTAATCCCTTTATCAGTCATGATGCTCTCTATCATGTTAGGTTCTCGCCTTTCTTCAACTAGATTCCAAAATTAGTAGTCGTGAGATTCATAAACAACCTGGAAGACCGAAATCAACTGTTTTGAGGATTTTGAAAGCACATAAATATAGTTCATATTATATCACACTGACACAGGCATTAACGCCGAATGGTATGCAATTACGCGTGCATTTCTGCCAATGAGCCTTGGAAATGATAAGAGGTGACAATGATTTTTTAGATACCTTATGTTCACCGATGAAGCCACATTCAAAAACAATTGCGAATTAAATCACCATGATTGTCATTTTTGGTCCCCTGTCAATCCACACTGACACAGACCCGTTGACAATCAACACAAATGGCCGTTAATGGTCTGGTGTGGATTTTCAAACGTTTACTTAATAAGACCGTATTTTTTGACCGAAACGTTACTGGGGAATCTTATTTACAACTTCTCCGCGATGATTTATTGGAGCTAATGGAAGACATTGATTTAGGAACTAGGCAACGAATGTGATTCCAACAGGACGGAGCAGCTACCCACTGTGCTAAAAATGTGCGGAACGTTTTAAATTTGCGGTACACCTGTCGGTGGATAGGACGCGGCGGACCAATTCAGTGGTCTCATCGTTCAGTAAAACAAACATCTCCTGATTTTTTCTTGTGGTTTATTTAAAAAATATTTTTTATGAAAGAGAGCCCACAACCTAAAACGATATGCAGAAACACATTCGAAGTGCGTGTGCAGCCATACCACGGGATGAGCTGCTCAAAACTGTGGACAACTTTTGCAGACGACTGACTTTATGCATTGAAGCAAATGGGGATAATTTTGTACCACCTGTGACGTAGTCGCGTATGCGAACAGTGATCCAATGCTGTCAAATGTTTTTTTATTCCAGTATTTGATCACAATATCAATTCTTTTGAGGATGACCGGTTTCAGTCCGTTATGAACATCCTCAAATCTTGTGACGATGCTGAGTTGATTATATTTATATGTTTTGACGATGCCATTATGGCCTTATCACTTTAGGACATAGTGTAGAAAAGATCTGAGGATGGCCATAACGGACTGAAACCGGTCATCGTCAAAAGTGTTTATATTGTTATCAAAGACTGGAATAAGAAGCATTTGGGGATAATTTTGAACAATTTCTTCGTGGCTAATTTAATTAAGCACCGTAAATTGTGAGAGGCAAGGGGGCTCACACTAATGAAGCACCCCATGGGAACATCATTCTACTACGTCCATGTCGTTGTTCCTGGGTAACGCTAAAAGTAGGATACAGCACATTTTGTACAAAAATGGCTTAATTTGGAGTAACGAAAGAATATGTGCACATTTTTTATCCATTTGATGCGTCTTTCTCGGATAATTCTAAATAAATCACAGTTCCTCCCCATTTTTTACCTTTTTTTCTCGATTTCAGCGCCACCTGTCGATGGCTTGGAAAAATATTTCAGACCAAAGTTGATTACTTTTTTATGGAGAATCCGAATCTGCATTTCCCGCCCCTCTGTACTTCCAAAAGCTCACCTGCTGCGCTACCACACCTAAACCTACTGCCATAGTTTTCCTGCCCTAGGTGGCCTGAATGAAAAGAGCTTTCCCCAGTTAGCAGGCGAGATATGTGTGTTGATAGGCCATCGGGGTCTCAAGTTATTATCACACCCAACATCAGACCGTGGGTAGGCATAGGCAACTCGCATGAGTCACCGATTGAAACGGATAGTGGAGAAAGTTGTCAGAAATCGCAACACAAGTAAATGATTTAGAAATCAACACAGAGAGATATGTTTTGAAATTAGCATAGAATAATCTACTCCTAACAGAGGGCAGACTCCACTGACATTCATAGAACGAAAATAACATTCACCTATAAATACACAAGTTTAACTGAAAACACTTCTGCGAGAGAATAGTGAAGTGTGAGAACTAGATTTTGGCAACAAAAAGGTGGGTCTCAGACATCGGTGAAACTTACCGCATGGCTGGCGCTGTTGCTCACCGGCAATATTGCGAAACACTGGCGATCACCAAACGTCCGACACGCTAACCGAAACTGAGCATCATTAGTAGACTATGTCCGATGTAACGAGCCGTTAAACTCTCCGTAGCACGGCGGAGCGTATCTGTCGAGAAGGGGCAGTCAAGGCGAGACGCACCTGGTGGACCTTCTAGTAAGAGGTTCCAGAAATATGCTGCTGCGGTTACACTCAGGGTCTTTGTTAGTCGGAGGATCCTCAAACTAACACACTAGTATGCCTATCGCTGAAAGAAGTAGTTTCGCTGTCAGCTTGGTGGGTGGTCAAGCGACTAGCTGCCGCCTGCTGGGCCATAGAACGGGACGCTTTCTTTTTGCAAGAGATGTTTCCCAACCTGCGGCAGTTTCGGTCGTGGGGGATGTGGGGTTTTCAGTGTTTGCGCGCGCTCCAACACCAGTTTCGGTTCCCCTGTAAGTAGGGAATTATTATTACAAGGTTTGTTTCGTTTCTATAATTACTTGTTGATATTGTTGTGGTCTTCAGGCCTGAGACTGGTTCGATGCAGCTCTCCATGCTACTCTATCCTGTGTGCAAGCTTCTTCATCTCCCAGTACCTACTGAATCCTACATCCTTCTGAACGTGCTTAGTGTATTCATCTCTTGGTCTCCCTGTACGATTTTTACCCTCCACGCTGCCCTCCAATACTAAATTGGTGATCCCTTGATGCCTCAGAACATGTCCTACCAACCGATCCCTTCTACTAGTCAAGTTGTGCTACAAACTCCTCTTCTCCCCGATTCTATTCAATACCTCATCATAAGTTATGTGATCTACCCATCTAATCTTCAGCATTCTTCTGTAGCACCACATTTCGAAAGCTTCTATTCTCTTCTTGTCTAAACTATTTATCGTCCATGTTTCACTTCCATACATGGATACACTCCATACAAATACTTTCAGAAACGACTTCCAGACACTTAAATCAATACTCGATGTCAACAAATTTCTCTTCTTCAGAAACGCTTTCCTTGCCATTGGCAGTCTACATTTTATATCCTCTCTATTTCGACCATCATCAGTTATTTTGCTCCCCAAATAGCAAGACTCCTTTATTACTTTAAGTGCCTCATTTCCTAATCTAATTCCCTCAGCATCACCCGACTTAATTCGACTACATTCCACTACGCTCGTTTTGCTTTTGTTGATGTTCATCTTATACCCTCTTTTCAAGACACTGTGCATTCCATTCAACTGCTCTCTCAAGTTCTTTGCTGTCTCTGACAGAATTACAATGTAATCGGCGAACCTCAAAGTTCTTATTTCTTCTCCATGGATTTTAATACCTACTCCGAAAATTTCTTTTGTTTCCTTTACTGCTTGGTCAATATACAGATTGAATAGCATCGGGGAGAGGATACAACCCTGTCTCACTCCCTGCCCAACCACTGCTTCCCTTTCATGTCCCTCGACTCTTAGAACTGCCATCTGCTTTCTGTACAAATTGTAAATAGCCTTTCGCTCCCTGTATTTTACATCTGCCACCTTCATAATTTGAAAGAGAGTACTCCAGTCAACATTTTCAAAAGCTTTCTCTAAGTCTACAAATCGTAGAAACGTAGGTTGGCCTTTCCTTAATCTTTCTTCTAAGGTACGTCGTAGGGTCAGTATTGCCTCACGTGTTCCAATATTTCTACGGAATCCAAACCGATCTTCCCCGAGGTCGGCTTCTACCAGTTTTTCCTTTCGTCTGTAAAGAATTCGCGTTAGTGTTACTTAGATGTTTCAATTGGCGATTGAATCTTTAGATACCTCTACATAAAATTCACATGAAAATTATAGATAGAGCAGTTCCTCATCAAAAGGTTCCAAATCTGTCATTTGATTTCATATGCATTAATGACTTCTCAACTCATCCTTCGCTTCTGGCTTTGCATGCCCGCCCCCACACTCGTCATTTCACGTGCCATTCTAGGGATGGTTCGTAACATAGTTTGCTATACCATGGCAGAGGTAGCTTAGAAAACGCACGTTCGACCAATTCTCGAATATTTATCGTCAGTCTGGAATCTGTTCTACAGAGTAGTGCTGTAAGAAATGGAGAAGAGCAATAGAAAAACAGCAGAGTTCGTCACAGAACATTTAGTAAGCACAAAAAACGTCACAGACTTGTTCAAATAACCTCTGTGAAAACGCTTTAACAGTGCGCTGTGCATCACGGTTTTGGTCTGTCATTAAAATTCCGATAACGTACACTCACAGAAGGATCAAGCAAGATACCGCGTCCCCTTACATATATATTGTATACATTGGACGTGGAGGGAAGAGAAAATAAAAGAAAGGAGCTGAAGATATGAGCTGCATCGGAACTAAATGCGGACTCAGTGGCGATGAGTTAACCTGCGGTTTCCTGTTTACTAGGCCATTGCGTTAACCATTGCGCACACAGAGTTCACCGCAAATATGCAGACTTTCTCGGCATACCCCCTCGCACACTTCTACCTGGTGTCACCTGTATACAATCCCTGTCCATTCTTTCCATGCTCTCTAAATTTAGATTACAGCTGGAAGTCGATTATACGAACGCGCGATGTCTGTTCTTTCACACATGTCCGAAACGACAGACTACACACAGGCATATAGTCGATTCGCACCGATGGGCAATTAGTGTAAAACCTTAAGTGCGAATGTAAGTTTACGTTCTACCTCCAGCAGGAACGTAAAACTAGCGAGTATGGAGTACATGGACGGGATTGCGGAGAGGTAGTGCTAGCTGAAAGCTTGAGTTGTCGGGGGAGCACGCCGAGACAGTCCGCGAATTTGAGTCTGGGTGGCGCAGTGGATAACAAAACTGTAGTAGCACGCAACAAGTCAGAGTCCCAGTGCGGCAGCCATTTTCACTCATCGCCGCTGACTCCGCAAGAAGTACCTATGCAGTCTATATCATTCCTTCCTTCCTTTTCCTTTCGTTTCCCTCCCCTGCATCTTGTGTCGAGATAATGAGTATCAAAGTTGCAGATTTCGCACGGTGTCTGTTCTTTAAGGTATGTCCGTAAGTACAGACAAGACGCAGTCATATAATACTATTTAAATAGCAGAAAAGAGCGTGAATGTAATATTAGAGTGATTAGAGATTGCATGGAGGCTTACCAGCGTTATGTCTTTCGATGGACCCTTCGCTAATGGAACCTGAAAAGAGAGAAACGATAGTTACAGGCAATGTAGCCTTCACCACAAATCATAAAGGAGAAGCTGTAAGGTTGGAGCTTAGTGTCACATCGAAAATGCAATCATTAGCTGCAGAGCACAAGTTTGGATAACGGAAGTAAAGGGAAGTAAATTGGCCATGCACTTTTCAAATCAAATATCCTGGCATTCACCTGGAGCAGTTTAGGGAAATGACGGGAAACTTAAAATCTTTATGCCTAGACACATATCTGAACTGCTGCCTTCCCGAATGCGAGTCCCACAAACCAAAAGACGTCTTGTGGCGTGCAGATGTGCATGTAGAAACGTAAAAACGTGGCATGTTGTAGGCAGCTTTGTCTCTCATTATTGGTTACACTCAGTCGCTTAATTCATCGGTTACAAAGGTCTGGTTCAAATGACTCTGAGTACTATGGGACTTAACTTCTGAGGTCATCAGTCCTCTAGAACTTAGAACTATTTAAACCTAACTAACCTAAGGACACCACACACATCCATGCCCGAGGCAGGATTCGAACCTGCGACCGTAGCAGTCACGCGGCTCCAGACTTATAGCACCTAGAACGACTCGGCCACTCCGACCGGCTACAAGGGACTAATTAATCAATAAATTCCTATGTCTGCGCCAACGAGCGGTAGTAAAGCGACAGTGGGTGCTGATTGTACACTACTGGCCATTAAAATTGCTGCAACAAGAAGAAATGCAGATGATTAACGGGAATTCGTTTGAAAAATATATTGTACTAGAACTGACATGTGATTACATTTTCACGCAATTTGGGTGCATAGATCCTGAGAAATCTGTACCCAGAACAACCACCTCTGACGGTAATAACGCTTCATACGCCTGGGCATTGAGTCAAATAGAGCTTATATGGCGTGTACAGGTACAGCTGCCATTGCAGGTTCAACACGATACCACAGTTCATCAAGAGTAGTGACTGGCGCATTGTGACGAGCAAGTTGCTCAGACATCATTGACCAGACTTTTCAATTGGTGAGAGATCTGGAGAATGTGCTGGCCGGGGCAGCAGTCGAACATTTTCTGTATACAGAAAGGCCCGTACAGGACCTGCAACATGCGGTCGTCCATTGTCCTGCTGATATGTAGGGTTTCGCAGGGATCAAATGAAGGGTAGAGCCACGGGCCGTAACACATCTGAAATGCAACGTCCACTGTTCAAAGTGTCGTCAATGGAACAAGAGGTGACCGAGACGTGTAACCAATGGCATCCCATACCATCACGCCGGGTGATACGCCCGTATGGCGATGACGAATACACGCTTCCAATGTACGTTCACCGCGATGTCGCCAAACACGGATGCGACCATCACGATGCTGTAAACAGGACCTGGATTCATCCGAAAAAATGACGTTTTGCCATTCGTGCACCCAGGTTCGTCGTTGAGTTCACCATCGCAGGCGCTCCTGTCTGTGATTCAGCGTCAAGGGTAACCGCAGCTATGGTCTCAGAGATCGTAGTCCATGCTGCTGCAAACGTCGTCGAACTGTTCCTGTAGATGGTTGTAGTCTTGCAAACGTCCCCATCTGTTGACTCAGGGATAGAGGCGCTGCTGCACGATCCGTTACAGCCATGCGGATAAGATGCCTGTCATCTCGACCGCTAGTGATACGAGGCCATTGGGATCCAGCACGGCGTTCCGTATTACCCTCCTGAACCCACCGATTCCATTTTCTGCTAACAGTCATTGGATCTCGACCAACGCGAGCAACAATGTCGCAATATGATAAACCGCAATCGCGATAGGTTACAATCCGACCTTTATCAAAGTCGGAAACGTGATGGTACGCATTTCTCCTCCTTACACGACGCATCATAACACGATTCACCAGGCAACGCCGGTCAACTGCTGTTTGTGTATGAGGAATCGGTTGGAAACTTTTCTCATGTCAGCACTTTATAGGTGTCTCCACTGGCGCCAACCTTGTGCGAATGCTCTGAAAAGCTAATATTTGCATATTACAACATCGTCTCCCTGTCGGTTAAATTTCGCGTCTGCAGCACGTCGGCCAGCCGGGGTGGCCGAGCGGTTCTAGGCGCTTCAGTCTGGAACAGCGCGACCGCTACGGTCGCAGTTTCGAATCCTGCCTCTGGCATGGATATGTGTGATGTCCTTAGCATAGTTAAGTAGTTCTGAGTTCTAGGGGACTGATGACCTCAGATGTTAAGTTTCATAGTGCTCAGAGCCATTTTTTTGTAGCACGTCACCTTCGTGGTGTAGCTATTTTAATGACCAATAGTGTAGATGATTTCCTTTAATTTCTACACTGCGTTAAACAGTCTGGTAATAGCGGAGAGTGAAAATATGGCACAAACAATTTCTAATTATTTTCGTCTGCCTTCAGCAGACGAGGTGGATGAATGGATGCGCTCTTTGGTGGGAGAGGTTGGGGGGGGGGGGGGGGGGAGTTGCCGCCTGCGTGGCAACCCTTGTTGCATTAGAGTAGCTGATGATCCCCTACACTACTTTGTAATTATTATCTTTTACTCAGGGCTCACAGCAACAATTCATGTGTTAGGCCCAACCCTTTGCCGGCCGCGGGGGTCTCGCGGTTCTAGGCGCGCAGTCCGGAACCGTGTGACTGCTACGGTCGCAGGTTCGAATCCTGCCTCGGGCATGGATGTGTGTGATGTCCTTAGGTTAGTTCGGTTTAAGTAGTTCTAAGTTCTAGGGGACTAATGACCACAGCAGTTGAGTCCCATAGTGCTCAAAGCCATTTGAACCCAACCCTTTACTTCCGTTTCCATGCGAGCAATACACATGGCGCATATTGGAGGACTTGCACCTTGAGAGGAGATGTTTAATGCATGTCATTGGCTAAACACATCGAGTACACCCTTACCCAGTGGCTTCCTTCAAATGTTAACACAAATAAGTCGTTATCAATTGGAATAAAAGGTGACAGGTTCGTAAATAACTAACAGTTTTATTATATCAGTTTTCATATTTTGTTGTAGGTGTGCATACATATGAGACACTCGTCTGGAAGACAGACGTTTTCTACTTTACAAGACACCCCCAAGTCGTTACTAGTTGCGCAATCTAGATGTTTGCGTCTGAAGTACCAGGTATTATGCAATGTTTCTCAGCTTTAAAGTGGTACGAACTGTTAAAGATGACAGCTGAAAATATTGGACAGTGCAAGGATAAAAAACTATGAGCTGACACTCACCTCTTCTGAGGCACTCCTCAATGTCTAATTTTCCGCCGAATCCTCTCTTGACACATTCACATTTCATGATGGGATCTCTCATTGCAGCATCAGTGCACCCTGTATCTGGTATGACTGGAGAGGTACGATCACCGAGCGCACCTGCAAATTTTCAAGAATAATTTCGGTGTGGAGAATGACGTTTTTAGTAACCAGAACAAGCGTTCCAAGTAACGCAAACGGTCACTGTGGAACTGTTGAGTGTCTGTTACATTATGCTAAAGATTTCTGTCGAGGATCGCTGACTACAGAGCACTTGAGAGGACAAACCTTAAGTGGAGCTCTTAACCTGGCTTAGAGACGTTTGCGACCGTTTCCTATAAGGCGAGTGAGCCATTCGTTGAGCAGATTACACTGACCGATTCGACTTTGGTTGGGCGATGGGCTAAGTTCGGGACAGTGGTATGGGTACGTCGGTGCAGCCTGTGAGCCGCTACCTGTCAGCCGCCTGTAAAGACTGTAGGGATCTTCGATGCGCTCGCCAGTGTCCATGTACGGTTCGTCCAACCATTCAGTCTGTGATGGGCGCCATACTGCAGGATGGGACCTTTCTGTGTACGAAGGGGATGGAGGTATTTCCAGTATGGGAAGCAGAAAGGAGTGCTCCTGCATGGGAAACGCTCTGGTAAGAACCGAACTGGTGTGCAATAGAGAGAACTAAGTGCAGTACCGAGACTAGCCGGCCACAGTCCAAGTAAAGGTAAGCAAGACTACGGGAGCACCTATCATAATAAACGACTGAGATGGAGTTTCCCCAAAAGCAAAATTACAATGAGGTGACAAAAGCCATGGGATACCTCTTAATATAATGTCGGACCTCCTTTTCCCGAGGGTAGTGCACCGACTCGACCATCCACGGACTCAAGAAGATGTTTGAAGTCTCCTGCAGAAATACTGGGCCATGCTGCCTCTGTAGCCGTCCATTATTGTGGAAGTGTTGCCCGTGCAGGATTTTGTACACCAACTGCTCTCTCGATTACGTCCCATGAATGTTTGATGGGACTAATGACGGCGATCTTGGTGTCCAAATAATTCGCTAGAATCGTCCAGAATGTTCTTCAAACCAACTGCGAATAGCTTTGGTCTCGTAATACGGTGCATTATCATCCACACAAATCTCATCGTTGCTTGGGAACACTAAGACCATGTATGGCTGCAAATGGTTTCTAAATAGCCCAACATAACCATTTCCAGTCAATAAAAGGTTCAGCAGATGGTCAAGTCTATTAAATGCAAACACAGCCCTCATCATTACGGAACAACCATTAGCTTGCACAGTGCCTTGTTGATCAAATTGGACCCACGCCTTCGTGGAGTCTGCGCTACGCCAACACCGACTCAAAGGAAGGCCTCGGCGCTTGTTCGTGACGTCACGTCAGCTAGGCACGGAGAACGCCAGGTCTGTTGCAGGCATACTCATAATGGTGGTGTCTCCCTCTCTGACACAGGAAAATGTGAAACTATTGGCGGTAGTTGACCAACACACATTGTTCTGAGAGATTTCTGCAATCAATTAATTGTGCAATTCATTACACTTCTTAACAAATAGTGTACTCCTGAACTGAAATTTCAACCAGTTTTAAGGATTGACATACAAAAACAACTTCATGGTCCAGCAGCAACAGAATTCGTGCTTCTTAACCTTATTTGTAAATGTGAGGAAGTTACGTTTGTACTGGGTTGTTTTTACAAGAAACTGTGAACATATTGGTGCTCTTCTTTAGGTATGTTGGTTGACTATGGGGCGAGGAGCACTGAATGTTAGTGAAATATCTTGCCATTGTACACGTTGGGGGAGGGGGTGTGGGGCAGAAGAAGAGGCAAAAGAGAGATACTTGTTTTATCAAATAATTTTTTTTTATCTTGTAAAGTTTCTCCTTTCAGTTGCAAGAGGGGAATATTTATCTTTTCTAATGTGCATGTTTAAAAAAGTTTAAGCTCAGCAGTATTTTTGATGTTTGAAGCTATTTTGTTTCCTGTTTAGAATTCCTTTCGTTGAAAACGACTGTAATCTAATGACTGGCAACAGTTGGACATTTACACATGTAAATTAGTTCGCATTTCCAGTGACGATGTCAAACGAAAATAAATAAATAAATAAAAGAAACGAGTTAATTGTAAGGGGGTTTCGATAACAAAATGGATCAAGTAAATATAGTTACTTGAATGTAAAATTTCCGAAGCTTGCAACGCGGCAAAGCATCTTGTCATACTGATCTACGTTTGTTTCGACAGGATTCAGTAATATCGAATTATGATCTTCATTTGTAGCTTTACGATAGTAAGAAAATCTTTCATCTCAATAAAACTGCATAATCCAAAACACTACCAAACATTTTGTCCAAATATAAGAGATTTATAGTGATAAGCACGCCCAGGTGTTTCTGCCTGCAACAGACCTGGCGTTCGCCGTGCCTAGCTGACGTGACGTCACCAACAAGCGCCGAGGCCTTCCTTCGAGTGGGTGTTGGCTGCACTCGAACCATACCATCAGCTCTTTCCAACTGAGATCGGGACTCGTCCTCTAGGGTCCAATTCACACGGTCGCGAACCCAGATGCCGTGCTGTACCAAAGGCACTCGCGTCTGTCGTCTGCTGCGATAGCCCATTGACGCCAGATTCCAACGCACTGCCCTAACGGAGACGTTCGTCGTACGTCCCACTTTGATTTCTGTCACTATTTCACACAGTGTTGCTTGTCTGTTGGGAGTGACAACT
This sequence comes from Schistocerca gregaria, assembly GCF_023897955.1. Classification (NCBI taxonomy): domain Eukaryota; kingdom Metazoa; phylum Arthropoda; class Insecta; order Orthoptera; family Acrididae; genus Schistocerca; species Schistocerca gregaria. The sequence goes on from NC_064927.1 coordinate 429,303,819, forward strand.
CAATGCAAACGCCGCTGCTCTCGATCGTGAAGTGAAGTTCGTCGGCTACTGCATTATCCGTGGTGACACGTAATGCCTGCAATTTGGTATTCTCGCCACATTCTAACGATTTCAGAAACTGAATTTCCCACGTATGTAGCTCCAACTACCACTGCGCGTCCAAAGTCTTTGGGTCGTAATCACGTTGGAAACCTTTCTACATGAACCACCTGAGTACAAATGATAGCTCTTTTATACCTGGTGCACGCGATTCTACCACCAGCTGCATATGGGCATACCGCTATCCCATGACTTTTGTCACCTCAGTGTAAGTCTTAAGTTAGCAAGATAACACTCTGAAGAGATTTCGGGACTGCATCCGGTCGTCGTAAACTTTAGTCCACGATATTTCGGCTGGACAACTGCCAGCCATTTTCAGGTGAGCCGAACGAGGACTTACGAACACGTTCTTCGCTCCATCTTATACAGGGTGAGTCACCTAACCTTACCGCTGGATATATTTCGTAAACCACATCAAATACTGACGAACCGATTCCACAGACCGAACGTGATTAGGGGGGCTAGTGTAATTGTTTAATACAAACCATACAAAAATGCACGGAAGTATGTTTTTTAACACAAACCTACGTTTTTTCACATGGAACCAGTTAGTTTTGTTAGCACATCTGAACATATAAACAAATACGTAATCAGTGCCGTTTGTTGCATTGTAAAATATTAATTACATCCGGAGATATTGTAACCTAAAGTTGACGCTTGAAACCTCCGACGTTCAGTTGCGTGTTGTAACAAACACGGGCCATGGTCGGCGAGCAGCATCTGCAGGGACATGTTTACGATGACGACCGTGTTTACGAGTATGGCTGTAGTGCACTGTTGTGGTTTGGTCTAGCTGTCGCAGTGTCCGCATGTAGCGCTTGCTGCTATTGTTATTCTGCATTTGTCTCCGCACGCAGACCAACTGTAGTACACCGTGTTACCAGACGTCTGTTATAGTGTAGTGTTGTAGGAACTGTGACCATGGTGTATTTGAACTCTGAAAAGGCGAAGATGATACTCATCTATGGCGAGTGTCGACGAAATGCAGCTGGAGCCTGCAAGATGTATGCAGAACGGTACCCGGGCAGAGTGCATCCAACGTGCAGCACATTGCAAAACGTCTACCGCCAACTGTATGCAACAGGTATGGTCGCAAAACGCAAAATGGGTCCGTAACAGGCCCGTCACAGGAGAAGCGGGTGCAGTTGGTGTGTTAGCTGCTGTTGCCATGAACCCACACATGAGTACACGGGACATTGCGAGAGCCGGTGGACTGAGTCAAAGTAGTGTCATGCGCATACTGCATCGTCACCGCTTTCATATGTCGCTACATCAGCAATTGCATGGTAATGACTTTAATCATCGAGTGCAATTCTGTCAATGGGCATTAACAGAGAATGCGTTGCAGTTCTACCTGTTTACCGATGAAGCGGGTTTCACAAACCACGGGGCAGTGAATCTACGGAACATGCATTACTGGGCCGTGGACAATCCTCGCTGGCTCAGACAGGTAGAGCGACAGCGACCGTGGACTGTAAATGTACGGTGCGGAATTATTGGCGACCACCTCATTGGTACTCACTTCATTGCAGGGGCCCAAAGAGCTGCAACATACATCGCGTTTCTACAGAATAATCTGCCAACGTTGCTCTAAAATGTCCCACTGGAAACGCGTCGACGTATGTGGTATCAGCATGATGGTGCACCTGCAAATTACGCAATTAACACTAGGCTGACCCTTGACAGGATGTTCGACGGGCGTTTCATAGGACGTGGTGGACGCATAAATTGGCCAGCCCGTTCTCCTGATCTTACACCTCTGGAATTCTTTCTGTGGGGTACGTTAAAGGAGAATGTGTACCGTGATGTGCCTACAACCCCAGAGGATATGAAACAACGTATTGTGGCAGCCTGTGGCTACATTACACCAGATGTACTGCGGCGTGTATGACATTCATTACGCCAGAGTTTGCAATTGTGTGCAGCAAATGATGGCCACTACATTGAATATCTATTGGCCTGACAAGTCGGGACACACTCTATTCCACTCCGTAATTGAAAACGGAAACCACGTGTGTACGTGCACCTCATCCCTCATGGTAATGTACATGTGCGTCAGTGAAAAAGACCAATAAAAAGGTGTTAGCATGTGGACGTAATGTGCTGTTCCAGTCTCTTCTGTACCTAAGGTCCATCACCGTTCCCTTTGGATCCCTACGTAATTCGGTTCTCTCCGATACACACGATCGAACAGCGGAGGAGTGGTACTTAAGCGGCAACTTTAGGTTACAATATCTCCGGGTGTAACTAACATTTTACAATGCAACAAACAGCACTGATTACGTATTTGTTTATATATTCAGATGTGCTAACAAAACTAACGGGGTTCCATTTTTTAAAAAAACGTAGGTTTGTGTTAAAAAACATACTTCCGTGCATTTTTTTATGGTTTGTATTAACCAATTACACTAGCCCTTCTCCTCACGTTCGGTCTGTGGAATCGATTCGTCAATATTTGATGTGATGCTTCCGGCACGGATGTGTGTGATGTCCTTAGGTTAGTTAGGTGTAAGTAGTTCTAAGTTCTAGGGGACTGATGACCTGAGATGTTAAGTCCCATAGTGCTCAGAGCCATTTGAACCATTTCTTATCCATTGTCTCTGAACACCGTCCTTAAGTGTGCAAGTTCATTAGGCAAACTCTCTGCATCCGACAACGTATGCGCCCTGTGCACAAGGGTTTTAAGTACACTCATGGTGTGGCATGGATGATGGTAGCTTGACAAATGCAAGTGCAAATCAGTGTGAGTGGGCTTACGATAGACAGAATGTCCCACTGAGCCGTCACTCTTCCGTTTAACCAAAATATCCAGGAATGGAAGGCAACTATCATTCTCTACTTCCATAGTAAATCGAATATTCTCATGGATGGAGTTAAGATGATGAAAAAAACCCACTAACGTTTCTTCTCCGTGGGGCCACACTATGAAAGTATCATCGAAGTATCTCCAAAAAAACGTTGGTTAGCAAATCGCTGATTCAAGTGCTCTTTCCTCAAAATCCTTCATAAAAAAGTTAGACACCTGGGGAGACAGAGGGCTGCCCACACCGTCAGACTGTTCAAAATATTCCTGGTTAAACATAAAATAGCTTGAGAAAAGAGCATGTCGAAACAAAGCAATGATGTCCGGTTCAAACTGTTGTCCAATTAGCGCCAAGGAATCCGCAAGAGGCACTTTTGTGAAAAGGGAAACTACACCAACACTCACTAGAAGATCCGAACTACTTAAGTGGAGAGCCCCCAGTCTGTCCATAAAATCAGCAGAGTTCCGTATATGGTGTGAGCATTTGCCAACCAATGGTCTCAGCAAAGAAGATAGATGTTTGGCTAAATCATATGTGGGTACGTCAAGACCACATGGCAGCATACCACCGAGACTGTATGGTTTTCCGAATGTACATAAAGAAAGTCTCCCATTACGCTCTATAATGAGTAATATTACTCAGTTGTCCAGCCGAAATATCGTGGAATAATGTTTACGACGACCGGCTGCAATCCCGAAATCTCTTTGAACAGTTGATTCGCCGAGAAAATAGTAAATTTTACAAGATAACACTCTTGTTAATGTCGAAGGGAAGCATTTAATTTGGATAAAGAGCGCCTAATAAGATTTTCAACTGAGTTCTTATGAAACTATTTTTATAAACCGCGGCCAATTGCTTCAGTAGCTGTGTTATAACATTGTAATGTACCACACTTCCCGAGGATGGAGCGGCACAGAAGGCAAGTAAGGACAAAGGCGGCAGGCAGCGAGAAGCAAGGTTCTTGGCGTTGATATTGAAAGATGTGGGAAGTTCCACCCTCACAATGCGAGTTTGTAAATTGTGTTTGTGATCTGATTTACGTGCATGTGTCGAGTCAGTGCGGCTATACGCGAAGTTTAAAGTTTTTGTAGCGGATTGTGTAGGTATATAATGTACATTAAACAGTTTGATGATTTACTCGCGAACTGGAGAGACACCTCAGGTAAGCAGTTGCTAATTCGGCTGCCAGCTAGCGCTACTACAATCACTAGTACCCCAAAACCAGAATTCTGTTTTAGTCAATAGATTGTTAAAAGACTTTCGTTGGGTTGCCTAGCTAATTTCGCAAGATTAACTCTAGCTACATTCTTTAACTTACGTTGTAGTTACCAAATCACCAAAAACTTTACAAAACTACCATTTTTCTAAAGAAATAAGAACTGTTTTTCATTGTGTGTCGTCAGTTCTTTGATTACAACTGCCCGACTAAAAAAATAAAAGATGATATCGTTGGCGGCAGTTTCACAGAAGACAATAACGAGTATTGTTAACAACGGTTTAATGTGGCGGATATTGCAAGAAATTATGAAGTCTCGTCATGAAATCAAAGACACCCGACAGGAAATAAGTCAGGAAATCAGAGACTGTGGTCAAGAAATTAAAAGGAATATGTAGGGCTATTACAATAAATTAGGCTATAGGCTATGCAGTGGTAGTTTGCGAACTGAGCTTACTACTTCACTTAATCAAAAACCTGATGAGCTAAGAAATGAATTTCGTATCAAACATCAGAGACCGAAAACTGAAATTCAGGGTTTTAAGAAACAAACTGACGAACAACGCCAACAAAGGAAAGCTGTGATAAAATTCGTGTCCGAGATGGCGAAATTGTGAACGACAAGTGGGTTTGCCGCAGTAATAAAGAAACTATTATTAAGTTATGTGGTGGCATTCAGACGCAGTGCCATAAGTTGGTCAGCATAGTAGACAAATTTCTTAGTAACTATTACAATGTGACAAGACTGGAACAAAGTAAATGAAGAGTTTCTACTGGTAGAGATTAACGTAGCATTAGGTGTAATAGATGACAACATCGTTAATGTTCCTCAGGTGACTATAGACAACAGGATGAGAGCACAGAGTTTCTAAGACTATAAATCATACTAATAGGAAAATACTGCAAAATATAATTTTCCTTTATAAAACGAAGATACAAGAATAGAACACACGAAGTAGAGGCAGCAAGAGTTGACACGTTCGCCACACATTTCACTTTCCGAAACGAAGGTTTGCAGTGCAGTGTGCAACACAACGACGTTCTTGATAACCTTTGACGTTACTGACTTTTCCAGGACGATGTAGCCTTTCTCTAAGGATATCCAGGCCGTACCTTTTACGAGGGCTGACTGAAGAGTAATGCCTCCATTTTCGTAACTCTTCAACAGTCGGCAGCCTTGGTATGCGGCCTGTACTGGCTTGTTCCGTAGCCTGCTCTCTACAGCTCCAGTTGGCGGAAAGCCATAGCATTGAGCGGTTGTGTTGTTACAGCGGAAAGTGTGTAACCCTGCGTTGACGGTCTGTGAATGCGATTTAACCAACGTGTGGTCATTGAATTCTTGGCAGCAGAAGGTGACGTCAAAGGAGATTCATCAGAGGATGAAAGCAGTTTATGGTGACTGTGTTGATGGGAGTACTGTGCGTCGTTGGGCGTGTAAGTATAAAGATGTTGAGGCGGAAACATCTGACCTGCATGACAAACGAAGAGTTTCACACTTAAAATGTTGACAGATTGATTCAGGACGATCGCCGCATCACTCAGGGAAAAGTTAATTAAAGATCACATTCTAAGGATTATTTCTGCGTATGATATTTAAATATTCCCATCCAAACCCAGTTAACGAAGGTGGAGGCATTACTTTTCATTCAACCCTCGTATCAAAGATTTTAATCATGCATTTACGGGACATTATACCAAAGAGATTGAATCAGTCACATGAAAGGCAAAACGCATATTACCCCAATTACAAAGATTTCATAAACGTATTCTTAAATAAATTTTGATCCCGAGAAGAACAGTCGGACATAAAATCAAAACTTCTTACACCGCTGAGCTACGCAAGACACCATGGAATCACAGTGCCTGCCTCAACGAACCTGTTGAAGGTATTCGAACACAAAAGTTATCACTGGAGGTACGTAAAAAATTGGTACTCAATATGGAGCAGGTTTGTTTTATAATCCGTGGAATCGAAGTCTCCGCAATCACACGAGAACTAGGAGAAAGAAAATTACAACGTCTACCAACAAAATTGGAATACTGGCCCGGTCTAAGGCGCTGCAGTCATGGACTGTGCGGCTGGTCCCGGCGGAGGTTCGAGTCCTCCCTCGCGCCTTAGGATAATTTAGGTTAAGGGGCGTGTAAGCATAGGGACTGATGACCTTAGGAGTTAAGTCCCATAATATTTCACACACATTTGCACATTTTTGCAATACTGGCCACCATGACGAGAATTTCTAAACGACGAAGTAGATTCGCTAGACGAGACGGCAGCATGCAAATAAGTGACTAAAGTAGCTCACGTAACGGATTTAATCCAACTCAGTAACTAGTGGAACATCGTCTCTAGCGTATTGAGCACAGAACCGTTCCTGTGGAACGTACTAGAAGCTGCGACTGTAGGTCACGAGAAGGTGCGCCGGCAAAAGTGAATAAAATTTCAGAAACAGCCCGCTCTGGAACTTTTTTTACGGGAAATCGGCCGGAATTCACAATTAACGCCATTAAATGTGAACGCATCACAGATGTTAAGAAAGATCTACACAAAGAGGCAGAAGGTAATGATTTAGATATTTTGATGCCTTTATTTTAAATGGAGATATGCAGAATAATTATAGATATCTTAGTGAATTCCGAGTGTGAGACTAGTGCTATCTCGGTAAATTTATTTTCACAACTGAACTAGTTCCATTCTCATCATCTTCTGTTAATGGCATACATACAATGAGGTGACAAAAGTCATCGGATATTTTCCATTCTCGGGTCGGACCTACTTTTGCCCTGCTTAGGGCAGCATCTCGAAGTCGCATGCACTCGACATTTCGTTGGAAGACCGCTACAAGAGCACTGAGCGATGTCGCCTATATAGCCCTTCATAATTGCGGAGGCGTTCTTGGGACAGAATTTTGTGCACAAACTGACTTCTCGATTACGTCGCATAAATGTTCGATGGGGTTCATATCGGGCGATGTGGGTGACCAAATCATTCGCTCTTAACTATGCAGAATCTTCTTCAAACCAGTCGCGACTAACTCTGGCCCAGTGGCATGGCACATAGTGTGAAAGACGTCGTGGTCTCCTGACCTTCATTGCTTACATATTCCGCCCTTACAATCAAATACTGCACATCAAGACGCTTCATTCGAACCCAAACTCGATATGATAAAGGCGATGTTGTATGAATTCATGTAAATGATACGCAAATAACGAGTGCGCACCGGGTTTGAGATACTCGAGGCTCGTGTACACACACATTCAAGACACAGCGGTCACAGGAGCTTTTTAGTTCGAGAGAGGCAGACCGCACACCGGGAGGCCGGTCCTTTCAGAGGACGAGTCAACGTCGACCGCCCGTGGAGCGGACAGCGTTTGCCCGAGTGAAAGGTGAGAACGACCCCGTGTTCGGCTTAAAAGCAAATTCCGCTGCATTGTGTGGGAGCGCCCAGCCTACGCATTCTTTAGTAACATAACACGCCGTTTCAGAGGTTTTCACAGGGAGACAGCAAACGCCAAACGCGGATGCTACAGATTTCCGGATTGGTCGCCTTAAACGAAACGTCATCCTCTCGTTTTAGAAGTGCAATGCTGATTGGCAGACGATATTCCTGACGCCTTGAGCTGAAGGAGTAATTGAAGAAACTGAAAGATATACCCTTTCACTTCTGGCGTGGAGAGGGGCCGTTCTGTTGTTGCCCTTGGAGCGAGAACACGTAATGAGAGCGTGTGCGCTCGTACGTGTACTCAGGAACAAGTTCTCCTCAGTGCTTCACTGGGAGAGCACCTCTGTCGAGAGCGAATTGGAGTGCGACTCTATATTGAGTCCTTGCGGTTAAGTGTTGTTCACTGTGTTGGCCGCCACACTTATTGTGCGGTGTGAAGAGACAGAGTTATAGTTAAACGCCTGCGAGGGAATTTTTGAGTGGCATCGCGGTGGACCGGTTATCTGACCGGTGTACCACGCCAATAGTTAGACTAGGGGTGAGTAGGAGTCTTTGACTTCATCAAGGCACAGGGAGAGTTTGATTGGCAAAGGTCAATCGAGATAGAACGAGAGTTATCTTATTTGTCAGCAGCGAGCGGCGCAGACAGCAGTCATCGCAGCTTATGGTACTGTGTACTTGCGAGCCCCATATTTCCTCCAAAACAGCACACTTCACTGCATTTCACACACGCGACAGCATCGACCGTACCTAGCAACATTCTAACGGATAATTATTCAAGTTGAGTAGATGCAGCTCTCAGCCATTCTGCCAAGTCAGTAACAATCTTAAACTTTGTATAGAAATTTCATGAGCGAATCTTATCCTTAAGAGGTAACTTCACATTCCGAAAAGAACCCGGAAATAACTTGTTCAGTTCATAACGAAAAGTGCCATTGTGATTTTCTCAGAATTTTTGCAAAATAAATAATAATTTTCGTTAGTTTTATGTTTTTCTTACACTAACTAGCACTACTCCAGTATCCAAGTATCCCACTAGTTACGCAAGAAATTTTGTGAATTTTTGTGTCATTTTCTTACAGCAGACGACTCCAGAAGATATCTATTGCTGAAAGTTTTTCAGACATTTCTCTGTAGAACGTTAGGAGCGTCTGTCTGACTTCTGTAGTAGTGTGGGGGTGAAAATTGCATCTTGCAGGAGCCACAGGGTAAAGGGTACATCTGAGATTAATCTGTTGCGCAGAAAGAATAGCACCCACACGCTCACAAGTGATCCATAAAAATTCCATCATTATTTGGCTACATGGCCATAAATGGCTGCCAATGGTCTGCAAGTAACCGAACACAACCATTTCCAGTCGATGATCGGTTCACTTGGAACAGAGGACTCAGTCCATTCCATGTAAACACAGCCCACACCATTATGGAGCCACCACTGGCTGCACAATGCCCTGTTGACATCCTGGGTACATGCCTTCGTGCGGTCTGCGCCGCACTCGAACCCTACCAGGAGCTCTTACCAACTGAAATCTGGACTCAGTTGTCTAGGGTCCAATCCATATGGCCAGGATCCTAATAGAAATGCTGCATGCGACGTCGTGCTGTTAGTAAAGACCCTCGCGTCGGCCTTCTCCGCCTTAGCCCTTTGACGCCAACTTTCACCACACTGTGCCAACAGACACATTCGTAGTGCGTCCCACATTGATTTCTGCGGTTTTTTGCACCCAGAGTTGTTTGTCTGTTAGCACTGACAACTCTACGCAACGCCACTGCCCTCGGTCGTTAGGGGATGGCTGTCGGCCACTGCGTGGTCCGTGGAGAGAGTTGATGCGTGAAATTTGATATTGTTGGCATACTCTTAACACTGTGGCTCTCAGAATATTTAATTCTTTATCGATTTCCAAATGGAATTTCCCATGCCTCTAGCTAAAACCACCAATCTGTTTTGAAAGTATGTTAATTTCCGTTGAGCGGCCCATAATCATTTCCCATGAATCACTTGCATACAAATGACTGCTCTTCCAATGCATTGCCCTTTTATACCTCGTGTAAGCGATACTACCACCATCTGTACATTTTTATATGACTACCCCTTGGCTTTTGCTACATCAGCATTTTACCAGTGTTGCAGGTAATCTAAGGAAGCCCATCAAACCTCTGGCGCTATTAAATATGAGAATTCAGAGAGATGATGTTGAGCAGAGCATGTCGATTATCTGGCCTCTTAAAGTCGGTTTAGTTTTCGGAAATAATTGGTTAGAAGAAATGACGTGTAAGATATATTTTAAAGAAGTTTTTGTCTGCGAGTTATATTGGATAATGAAATTAAATCTGAAAGATGCACTGACGAAGGTAATGTTAACAAAGCTTAAGTGAGTTTTCTGGAAGAAGAGGATACTGCAGTTTTAAGTAATTAACAGCGAACTACCAAACTATGAGTGTATAGTAAAGATGAAAATTCCCTGTACACTATTCAAAACCAGGTTGAAACATTAGTGGACCTGAATGAAACTAATCGTGAAAAAGTGATAGAGGTACTAAGATGGCATGCCACTCATTTTCAGAAACGCCTATTTTAAATGTAGGATGCACTGCAAAATTAAAGTGGAGAGCATTTAACCATTTCCAGTAAATCAGACCCAGTACCTTTGACCAGGACAGGAATAGTCAGTAAAGAAATTAAAAAGATGTTAGACAGTCAGACGACTGAACAATTAGAGAATTAGACTACACTCCTGGAAATTGAAATAAGAACACCGTGAATTCATTGTCCCAGGAAGGGGAAACTTTATTGACACATTCCTGGGGTCAGATACATCACATGATCACACTGACAGAACCACAGGCACATAGACACAGGCAACAGAGCATGCACAATGTCGGCACTAGTACAGTGCATATCCACCTTTCGCAGCAATGCAGGCTGCTATTCTCCCATGGAGACGATCGTAGAGATGCTGGATGTAGTCCTGTGGAACGGCTTGCCATGCCATTTCCACCTGGCGCCGCAGTTGGACCAGCGTTCATGCTGGACATGCAGACCGCGTGAGACGACGCTTCATCCACTCCCAAACATGCTCAATGCGGGACAGATCCGGAGATCTTGCTGGCCAGGGTAGTTGACTTACACCTTCTAGAGCACGTTGAGTGGCACGGGATACATGCGGACGTGCATTGTCCTGTTGGAACAGCAAGTTCCCTTGCCGGTCTAGGAATGGTAGAACGATGGGTTCAATGACGGTTTGGATGTACCGTGCACTATTCAGTGTCCCCTCGACGATCACCAGAGGTGTACGGCCAGTGTAGGAGATCGCTCCCCACACCATGATGCCGGGTGTTGGCCCTGTGTGCCTCGGTCGTATGCAGTCCTGATTGTGGCGCTCACCTGCACGGCGCCAAACACGCATACGACCATCATTGGCAGAAGCGACTGTCATCGCTGAAGACGACACGTCTCCATTCGTCCCTCCATTCACGCCTGTCGCGACACCACTGGAGGCGGGCTGCACGATATTGGGGCGTGAGCGGAAGACGGCCTAACGGTGTGCGGGACCGTAGCCCAGCTTCATGGAGACGGTTGCGAATGGTCCTCGCCGATACCCCAGGAGTAACAGTGTCCCTAATTTGCTGGGAAGTGGCGGTGCGGTCCCCTACGGCACTGCGTAGGATCCTACGGTCTTGGCGTGCATGCGTGCGTTGCTGCGGTCCGGTCCCAGGTCGACGGGCACGTGTACCTTCCGCCGACCACTGGCGACAACATCGATGTACTGTGGAGACCTCACGCCCCACGTGTTGAGCAATTCGGCGGTACGTCCACCCGGCCTCCCGCATCCCCACTATACGCCCTCGCTCAAAGTCCGTCAACTGCACATACGGTTCACGTCCACGCTGTCGCGGCATGCTACCAGTGTTAAAGACTGCGATGGAGCTCCGTATGCCACGGCAACCTGGCTGACACTGACGGCGGCGGTGCACAAATGCTGCGCAGCTAGCGCCATTCGACGGCCAACACCGCGGTTCCTGGTGTGTCCGCTGTGCCGTGCGTGTGATCATTGCTTGTACAGCCCTCTCGCAGTGTCCGGGGCAAGTATGGTGGGTCTGACACACCGGTGTTAATGTGTTCTTTTTTCCATTTCCAGGAGTGTATATCGTTCCAGAGACCTCTTCATGTCTCAGACATCTATAATGTATGTATGCTGGCTGAGGCTACGAATGACAATTTGTACCGAGGTTCTCCTGCTCACTAGACAGATGCATAGTGGTTAGCACATCTGCCCAGGAGACCCGAGTTCCAGTCCAGGTCTTGGCACAAATTGTCATTTGTTGCTTTACTCTGTACCTCTACAAATAGTTCAAGACCCACGCCATAAACAAGAAGTACGTCACAGTGTATATAGTTATCAACGCTGGTGAACTGCATTTTTCTGCCACAATGCGTACAACCGAAAAATTCTGAATATGTCCTACAAAAGTTTAAAGGAGTGAAATACGCAACTATCTTTGATGAGAAGCTACTGGCAACTATTAATGGATGAAGATAGCAGCAGCTTCAAAGAAAGCCTTTTGATCTTCCAGTCTCATCAGTGACCTTCATGAGAGCGCTAGCTGAATTTCTGGAAGAGAAATTATTCAAACGTGTAGCACTCCTCACAGACGATAGTCTAATTAGCACCGCTTTGGTATAACACTTAGAAAATCTGTGTTTAGTACTAGAAGTCTTTAGCAGAACTTTGACAAACCATAATTCCCAAACTAACAGACTAAATTCCTTGGACATGTAATTTATCTGCGTGGAACTAAACCTTGTCAAATGAAAACAGGAACAGTGTGAAATCTTCCTGTTCTAAACTGCTGTAAACAATGCATACGTTTTCTTGGATCGCGCGATTTCTATAATCTTTTCTCTCTCCAGAATACTGTCCGTGTTTCCAGTCCTTACGAACTTTTAAAGGAGGACGTGCGATGGTAATGGAATAAGGAACATAAAGAAGAGTTTGAACTAAGCGAAAAACGACTGTGAGACACCAGTAAGTACTTGACCTGCGTGATATGAGTGAAAATTGCTACCTTGGTCCTGACTCGAGCGCTTATTTTCCAAATTCAGAGTTCTATCAGATGACTGAAGTTAACGGAGTCATTGAACACTTTACTGTCGCCTTTGTGAGCCGTGTGTTCCCTAACTGGGTGAGACAATACAGTCACACAGAGAGAAACATCTGCCATTGCAAAGAGTTTGAAAAACTTCGGGTCTAAGAATACATTCTATCGCCGTTACGTATAATAAAGCACTTTCATTCCTGCATAGTTTCAAATTAATATACAATAGGCTAACCTGGTGGGCATTAGTACTTCAAGAAGATAGTTCTCACACTCAGTAGATACCAGTACGGGAGAATATTGTACCAGATGTTCTTTCAAGGTCATCAAAGGAAAATGGTCCTATTCAGATTGCTCATCTAAGACAGAAATACACGGAAATTCATTACATTGGAGATGTAGAAGGCGAGAATTTTGTGCAGAAACTTCAACGCATTGTCAGCGGGTAGCAGGATGCAAAGGAAAGCCTTAAAAGGTCAAAGAAAAATAGGAAGATCTACACAGAGACAAAATACATGACTGGATGTTCCACAGAAGAACTAATGTCAATTCAGGGAATTGGAGGCTATGTGTACCAATATACATAGCAGACAATCTTCAAAAATATGTTTACATTAGCTACGCTCACATTTCACCACTTACTGTGCAAATGCGTGCTGAAGTTGCAAGAAAGTATCATTTTCAACAATATGGCCCCAGAAGGCGGTGCAATATCAAAGTCTTGCTAGTTCGGTCAGAAATCTAAAATTTCTGGCGTTCAGCATAAAAGTTTCTTGTGTAGCAGTGTACCACAAGAGCCTGGAGAAAATTCAGAATTAGGTTTGTGGGGCCTATTTTTACGACTGAAGGGAAACGTCTGGTAAATTATGGTCTCTTTCGATGTCTATTCGAAATCTGTGCACCTCTATCCATAAGGAATGCTCATATCTAAATTGTGATTTAAAAATTGAAAGATAAGTATGTCGCAAATACAATCAAACAAGAGCGCATTTTGTCAGACAATGGTCCTCAATCACGTTGAAACCTCTGCTAAGGTTTTATGCAAGAGGAGGGAATTTGCCACATATTGATATCTTATTTTTGGTCAGCATTAAACCCAACAGAATTACTAGTACGTCATTTTGGACATCCAGTTTTTGCTCATTGTGGAAAAGAGCGCAAAAGATGGATTGGAAAAGTAGGCCATTTTGAAGCAGTTATCGATAGTTGTGTACCATCGCTCAAGCAGAGTGCTGTCATGTACTGTTCTTTTATGATCTAAAACCGGACAGTATTATTGACAAAAAATCCTAAATTTTCCAAAGAAGGGTGAGCTAATGTAAGAAGAGCGGCGTAGTAACATATTAGGAAGTTGCTGAGAAAGCAGAGAATTTTGCACAGTCGTTTTAAACTTAAGTCACTGCCCCGCAGACAAACAGAAATTATGCAAAATGAAAGCAGCTGTCGAAAGGTCAATGAGAGATCCTTTTAACGAATTTGAAAGCAATATTATATCAGTGGATTCTAAAAATAACCGCAAAAAATGTTGGTCGTAGTTAAAATCTTTGAACGCTATAAATAATTCAATACCTTCCCTTGCTGAGAGTACAGGTAATGTAACGGATGATGATAAACAGAAGGCCGATATTCTAAACCTAGCTTTCAAAAACTCGTTTTACGATAGAGGACTTCACCACCATCCCCCTTTCATTTATCGAACAAACGCAAGGATTGCTGACATAGTGTTTAGTGTATCTGGGATTGTAAAACAATTAAGACTCTTGGACGGTAAGAAGGCATCTGGCCCAGACGGTATACCCGTAAGATTACATGTTGACTATGCTACAAATATAGCACTACTCTTATCCATCATCTATTACAGATTATTGGAACGGCGGAAAATTCCACGGGACTGGAAGAAGGCCCAGATCATAGCAATCTATAAAAAGGGCAGAAAATCGGATGCACATCATTACCGGCCAATTTCACTGACATCGATTTGTTGTAGCATCATGGAACATAATTTGTGTTCAGATATAATGATCTTTCTAGACGCTGAGAAGCTCATCTGCAGAAACCAGCACGGTTTTAGAAAATAGCGGTCATGCGAGACACAGCTGGCCCTCTTTGTGCATGATGTACAACAGGCTCTAGATACCGGCTTCCAGGTTGATGCCATATTCCTCGACTTTCGAAAGGCGTTTGACTCAGTATCGCACTGTCGCTTGCTCCTAAAAGTGCGAGCTTACGGTCTATCCAGTGACATATGCGGTTGGAAAGAAAGTTTTCTAAAAGACAGAGAGCACTATGTCGTCCTGAGTGGGGTGACTTTAACAGAAACAAGCGTAACTTCAGGTGTGCCCCAGGGCAGCGTGATAGGTCCGCTGCTTTTTACGATCTGGTAGACGGTATTGACAGCGGCATTAGACTGTTTGCCGATGATGCTGTAGTCTACAGGAATATAGAATCACACGAAAGTTGTGAACAAATCAATGAGGATTTGCAGAAAATAAATGCGTGGTGTAATGACTGGCAGTTATCTCTTAGTATTAGTAAGTGTATAATAAGGCGAAAATCCCCATTAATGTACGAGTACAAAATAAATGACCGGTCTTTGAAAGCGATAACATCTGTCAAGTATCTGGACGTGACTATTCAAATGATCTCAAATGGAATGATTAGATTAGACAAGTAACAGGCAAGGCGAACTCTAGATTGGGGTGTATTGGTGGAATCCTGAAGCGATACAGTCCTTCAACAAAGGAAATTGCTTACAATAAGTTAGTTCATCCAGTCTTAGAGTATTGTTCGTCTGCATGGGACCTTTACCAGTTGGGTCTGATTCAGGATACTGAGAAGGTCCAAAGAAGAGCGGAAAGATTCGTGACTGGAAAATTTAGATATCGCGAGAGCGTTACAAATCCTTTAGACTGTTTGAAGTGGGGCACACTTGCAGATAGACGACGCGCTAAACGGAAGGGGCTGCTCACTAAATTCCGAAATCCGATCTTCGCCGAGGTTGTAGAGCATATATTATTACCACCAATCGCGCAACGATCACCATTCAAAGATAAGGGAAATTAAAGCTCGTACTGAGGCGTTCAGGCAGTCGTTTTTCCCTGGCGCGATCCTCGAGTGGAACGCTTGGTGGCTAGCAGAGTATATATGTAGATGTAGATGTAGATAGACAGAGAAAAATGGCAAAAGTAAGAAAATGTTCATATGACAAAATTGTGAAGCCACTTACGTATGAATTAGGCGACTGAGATGTAACTGAAACTTACATAATATGCTTTAGTATTAACAAATAGACGCTACTATCATGGGCCATTAATATGACAAAAGTCTCTTCACTCTTCTTCTTAAGTGAAGACAACAAAGTGTGGAAAATATAGAAGTCTTCAGAACGATGAAAACATAAAATTGTACCATCATCAGGAAACGTTACAGGAGTACGTGATTTGTTGAGCAGTTTTCTTTCAATGAATGTATGGATTACTGTGAGTTTGAATTAACAAAGGATAGTGGGTAGTCGTTGGGAACTTAGGTTTGTAGCTAGTGGGAGGTAACTGCTTCGAGTGTTTAGGTGACTGCAGTACTCCGCTAAAATGATCTGATAGTTTATACACTGTTAGACAGTTTACTGCGAAAAAAGCTCTAGGAGGAGACGATAGAAGATGGCACCGAGAGTGTTTTGTTTTCCAAGGACCATATAGACAGTAGAGTCATTTATCGGAACGTGGAAGTTCATCGCACAGAGCCTCAGTACGTTCATGTCACTGGTCAGACCGCTTTACGCACGCATCCACAAACGAGGGGGCAGCGATCACACGCACCACAACAATGCTTAGTTTAGTCCCAAGCGGTGACAACGTCACGTCCGAAATGATATAAATGTGCGTGGATTATACCCCAGGAAGTAGGCATGGCATTAAAAGCAAAGCAACTAACATATCAGAGAAGATGTCAAGATTGATTAATAAAATTCTTTTCCGGGCTATTATGCCGTGGTCTGATGGATTTCGCATTGTAACCCAACGTTTCGTCCCCATCTGCGGAGGACATCTTCAAGTAGTCTACTGAGTAGTGAGACAGTGTGTGTTTCGGAAGTTAACAGAAGCCACGAACCCCCTTGAAGATGTCCTCCGCAGATGGGGACGAAACGTTGGGTTACAATGCGAAATCCATCAGACCACGGCATAATAGCCCGGAAAAGAATTTTATTAATCATGACAGTTCCGGCCGTGAAAGTTTACATTTTACGATGTCAAGATTGTTGACAGGAATACTTATCCTCGAGAAGCAGTATCGATAATCAATATCACCATCTTCAGGTCTACAAACTATTTATGCAATGTGGCTACATAAAAAACTATTGTAGTTCACAGTACTAGTAAAATATAAAAGGAAAAAACAGAAATACAATATACCACTGGGGGCGGATTATTGCATATTTCTTAAAATAGCAGTAAAAGTGCTCTTTCACAGAGACACGTTACAGGCTATAAGACTGATGCTGCGGTATGTCAAAATTAAAACAATTGTATACACACTTATTCACCACACACATATGTCTGTCATTCACAGCAGCGCACATCATTACAGGCAGAACGTCTCCAGACTGGCAAGCAGTGAAGGAACGACTCGAAATATGTATATTCTCTCTCAAAAAAATTATCTGATTACATTGCTGTGTGCTAGCTGAAACGTGGACGAAATTAGTTCCAACCACATGTTTACAAAATTATTAGCAATAATTAATTAAGGCAGACTATAAAAATTATTCTTGTAGTGTTAATTCTTTTTACCTATGTAAAAGCTGGCTGTATTCTTAAAACAGTTTCCGAAAATTGATGTACAGTAAATTACTTAACAAAGGATTTACCAGTTTGGAAAAAGCACATACATATATACAAAGCCATTAAAATATTTTACAAAATTTAATTTTTTTTACATATCTTATAAAGCAAGGGGTAGAAATTACTATCTGGGATTGTACGATCTCCTTTAAGTAGCAGTGTAAGCTGTGGTTACACCCAAACTAACGACAATGTATTCAAATGGTAACATAATAATTTTTTGTTATAAAATGTGGAAATCAGCAGAGATTACACAAATTCTTTTCGGTAATATGAGCTGCTACCTTGCTTTTTTTATTATTTGGCAATAAATTTTTAAACCATGACTTTAAAGCACTTCCACGTTGTTAGCATTCACACTAAGATGTACAGATAAACTCGCACTCTGAGATAGGTGATCACATTGTCGATCTCCTGCTACCACGCTGAACTAGGTGTGTTACCCTTGTTGCTATGGTTAATCCTTTTTGGTTCATATAGTTTCCACTCAAGTTTTTCTTCAGCGTAGATTTAAATGCATCTTTTTAATTTTTTTATTCTGGTTTCTGCTATGTTGCTACTGAGTACATTGTTGTTACTTTGGACGTACCCACTGCTTACATTGCTACTTAAATAACATGGTACAAGCCCAGAGAACAAAAATGACTTTGTATATATGTCCTACTGCAGGTTACAATATGTTTTTGCAATGTTATCATTTGAGTACATTGTCAGTACTTTGGATGTAACCACTATTTACGCTGCTACGTTAATGACATTGTAGAATCCCGCTTTTGCAAAACTTTAAATTTTTAAAAAATGTTTTAAATATTTTAATGGCTCTGTATGCGTGTCTGTGAGTTTGGCAGACTGTTAAATTCTTGTTAAGTAATCTATTGTATACACATAAAAAAAAAAGGTTTGCATCACTTCGGTTCCGATAGTTCCGGAACCTGTACAGAAAATTGGAATGGAGATCAACATCAACATCGTTTCCGCCCTTTTTATTGCTCATGAAAACAAAACATCGCATGTTGTACCACTATACAGCGAGACCTTCAGTGGTGGTGTTCCAGACTGGTGTACACACCGCTACCTCTTATACCCAACAGCACATTCTTCTGCATTCATGCATGCCTGTATTCGTCGTGGCATACTGTCCAATAGCTCATCATCAAAACACAGGAACATTGACATGCAGAATGTAAAGTTTTACATTCCATCAAGAAAACAAGGAAGCTGAACTTACTGGAAATACTGGAAATCAATAGACATGTGACACAGAATGCCAGCTTAGGATAAATGATCGGGTACGAATTCCCACAACCGTTGTTTAAATTAAGTTTCCTGTACAAATACTATATTCAAACTGCAAATTCATCTAATTTGTCATCAACTGTTAAATGTAGCCCCACATAGAAACTTTGTCCACTCTTCTCTGTAGTCAACGTAACCATCTGTGTAAATGTAATGTTGTCCCATGTAAACACTTTATGCCATTTTTGTATCTTCTGTACAGATAATATCTGCGTAAGTCATACAAGATGTTTATCGTGTTTTCGATATTCAGTTGTCACCTGACGATGGACTAAGAAGACCCAGGCCTGTTCGTGATCAAATAAATATAATTTTGCAGAATATTATGAAATGCCTTTCTTTTTAATAGCTTTATTGAAATAAAATTGTCATCCTGCTCAAGTTACGTTACATTTTCCAGTGGTTCTATAAAGACTAATATGATCAAATTGTCCAAATCCCTAGGTTTATTAAGTTTTAATTTTTGACACCTGCATCGATGAAATCGTCCCCCATGTAGGTGTGACTGGGTTGAAAAGAATTTATGTTTCAAAGCACTACCACAGTGTTTCTCCTAGTGAAACCAATTCATAAACACGATTGGGAAATCAATATTCCTGCTGTGCTGTTTTCTCAACTGCAGAAATCACTAAACATATCGATCTCAACGACTTTTTCGTACAGTGATAGTACATGATTGCGAATACAGGAAGGTAGTTTATTTCCTACGCAGCCAGCAATATTTCCATCCTACATGTAACACTTGAGTGGATTTATGCTTGTTGGTCACAGAATACTCAGTTAAATTGAGAATCCCTAGTGATGAGTTAAGGAAAGCTATCCCACAGTATAAAAGGGGTGATGGTAAACAGTTTTGCAGGAAATAAAGGATTTGGTTTCACCTAAATTTCTCTTTGTCGATGTTCTTCTGCTCAACGGGGTATTCTGCTTAATTAGAATGACCTTTCTTTTTTTTCTTCTATCATACGTTCTTCTTGTTCAATATTGCCATTCGCTTTTCTAGCACAGAAAAAAATGATTTAAGGTCCTTCACCAATGTCTACCTTGGTTACTGTCCATGAAGTACTTCCATGTTTATGCTATGACATTAGTTTTCCGGACGCGATGTGCTGTTACTCCCCTTAAAGTTAGAGTCTGGTTATTCTTACATACAAAACGTGGTAATTTTCCTATCTGATTATGTACACTATCTCAAATTCATGAAAAACTGGCATTGCTCATTCTCGCATTAAGCAACAAACTTATTTAATTACTTTATAGAAAATGCAACGCTAACAACGATAAGCAGTACCAATAGTTTGGAAATGGTAAAACAAAGTGTATTCAATTTCATGATGCTCCTAGACATGGAGTTCCTGTTAAAGAAAATCTCATGCCTTGGGTAACCATGAACTGAAAATAAACAACAAAGGAAACGAACATAATGGAGAGAGATAAATCGAACAATTAAATAAGGACATACATTAAAGTAATATAAAATACAAAATAATTCAAGAAAATAATTTCGGTACCTTGGAGGTACAATAACAGATTACAACAGAGTTAAATGAAAGCTAAAAGATGAACTACAATGAGAACACAAGCATTCATAAGTAAGGGCAATTTATTACGAAACCACCACTTTAACTTAGGGCATTTTCAAGCTATGGATGTGAAGGTTGGCAACAGGGGAAACAGAAAAGGAAAGTTCAGAAGCAATAGAGTCGTGAATAAAGCGAAGAAGCACAATAACTTTCTGGGCTGAAATAGATTCCAATGAAGAAATATTAAAACAAAATAAGGCACACAGGACACCGAGTAAACTGAAACACAGTGGAAAAACTAAAGTAAGTGAGCACCTAATTCAACATAACAGATTCATTAAAAATTCATCAGAAGGAAAAATCGTGGGAAAAAATCAAGATACAACAGGAGAATATCCATATTAGAAAGTGTTTTCAGCAGTAACTACAACCAAATGGTAAAGGTAGCGACGGACAGAAGGATGGCTACATAGACAAGACTGTATAGATGAACCCATTCTGAGTTCCCCAGGAGTGAGACATTTTATATGGAAAAAGCCAGACTGTGTGTGTTCTGTGTTAGATGGTGTGGTACTGGGGGTGGGTGATAATCTGAAATCGCAGCAGAAAAGTACGGCGAACAAGCAGTAGCCAGCCCGGTGTTGGCACACAAATGACTTACCTGCACAGCCGGGATCCCCGCATTTGGGAAGCGAGCACGTCCATTCACCACTTCCGGAGCAGACGCAAATCTGGCACCCTTCCCTTATCACCGACCCAGGTTTACAAGGTCCCACTGGAAAAGAACAGCGTACTCAGATGGGGTTGTAACGTTTTCAGTCTCATTTCCTGTACCGTAGGATCCACCATTGTACAGTACGGCCACAAGAGTGTAACACGGGAGCGCATTACTGTTCTAATTAAACATTAATGACTTACCTTGCAGTAATTGTTGCAATATAGTGCATTTCGCAGTTGATACCGTTACCTACATGGAAACTATTTCTGGTAAAAATTACACTAATATCGAGTAACACATCTGAAAAATTCTAAGACTTTACAGAAGCTCTCCTGCGAACCTGCAGAACTAGCACTCCTGGAAGAAAGGATATTGAGGAGACTATGTGCCGGAACGAGACTCGAACTCGGGACCTTTGTCTTTCGTGGGCAAGTGCTCTAGCGACGGAGTTACCCAAGCACGACTCACGCCCCGTCCTCGCAGCTTTACTTCTGCCAGTACCTCGTCTCCTACCTTCCAAACTATACAGAAGCTCTCCTGAGTCGTGATTGGGTAGCTCAGTCGATAGAGCAGTTGCCCGCGAAAGGCAAAGGTCCCGAGTTCGAGTCTCGGTTCGGCACACAGTTTTAATCTGCCAGGAAGTTTCGTATCAGCGCACACGCCGCTGTAGAGTGAAAATTTCATTCTAGAAACATCCCGCAGGCTATGGCTAAGCCATGTCTCCGCAATATCCTTTCTTTCAGGAATTCTAAGACTTATCATGTGCATAACTACTGCTGCTTAGGTCTATTTGAACTCACTTGTTGTACCCAACATCTGGTCTTCGTTTACAATTTTTATCCCCCTCCCCACCACTGATAAGCCAAAACATTATGACCACTGCCCTTTGCGACGCTGGATGCCGCGAGAGGGTAACAAAGTATAGAAGGGGAGTAGGCACGGACAGGTGACCACCCTAGCGAAGATATGGGCTGCAAATGGGGGAATTCATTGAGATCAGCGGTTTCGACAAGGGGCAGATTATTATTACGCACAGCCATTGAACGAGTATCTCGAAAACGGCGAAGCTGGTCGAATGTTCATGCGCTACGGAAAGAGATGGCATCTACGGAAAGAGATAGAAGGGCAGTGGAACAACTGCTGGGCACTACATGGTTGGATGTCCATGACTGTTCACAGTACGTGGGGTCTGGAGGCTTGTCTGCTCCGTAAGGTAGGATAGATGCAGATCTGTGACACCTCTGCTGAAAGAGCAGAATGCTAGTGCACGCACAAGTGATTCGGACCACACCGTTCATCGTACATTGTTGAACATTGAGCCCCGCAGCAGACCACCCATACGTGTTCACATGTTGGCGCAACGACATTGTCAGTTACGACTGCAGTGAGCACGGGATCATCAGGATTCGATCGTCGAACAATGGAAACTTGTCGGCTCTTCGGTTGAATCACATTTTTGCTACACTAGGGTGATGGTCAACTTCACAAACGCCCTCATCGAGGTGGACGGCGGCTCAAAACGTCTAGCGCATCATGGACGAAATTATTACACAATGAGAGAGATTCTCCTGCACTTGTCTTGGACCTGAGATTGAAGACAGCTGAGAGCTGCGAACCACCTGAGCCCCTCCACGCTTTATGTGTTCCCGGACAGCGATGTCAGCTTTCAGTTGTTTAAACTGTCCGTGTCTCGGATCCAGAACCGTGTTTCAATGGTTTGAGGAGCATCACAGCGAACCCAAATTGAAGTCTCGGTGACCAAATTGACCTGATGTAAAGCCTATGCAACCCATCTCGGTCGCAACCACGCGCCATCACTGCGTACGCAAATCAGCGGCCCGTTATTCACGCCAATTATATGACCTGTGCGTAGACATTTAATGCCACATACCTCCACAAACCTACAAAAACCTATCGGATCTCTGAAACGTAGAATTGTATTTCGTTCAAAAGACAGAAAAACGAGTTATCAGGCAGGTGGTCCTAATGTAATGGCTGATCAGTGTATTTGTCTCCATTACGAACCTGTTTCTTTCCTGATACCTCACATGGTGTCCTCTCAGCAGAACCGTTTTCATATTCAAGCTGCGGCATCAATTTCTTTCCTTCACAGTTTGATACAGTACCAATACGTTTGTCATGCTGTCCCATCCTCAGTGTTCTTCTATTACACCACTTTCCAAATGCTTGTAATAACGTCTTGTCTGTCTACGGCCCACTTTTTACTTTTCTGTGAGGCCACACTCCCAACAACACCTTAAGAGACGACAAACCTTTTCACACAAAAGCTAAATGCACGGATTTCACAGAATTAATTCTGATACCGCAGATGTCGGACCGTAGCAGCTTCGTAGGGCAAATTCTAAGTGCAGACGCCGTGACTTAGACACAGAGAATGCAGCTTCTCCAAAACAGTCTGCTCAAACTCAGATTAACATAAATCGTATATGACACACCAGGCTATACACTACTGGCCATTAAAATTGCTACACCAAGAAGAAATGCGGATGGTAAACGGGCATTCGTTGGACAAATATATTATACTAGAACAGACATGTGATTACATTTTCACGCAATTTGGGTGCATAGATCCTGAGAAATCAGTACCCGGAACAACCACTTCTAGCCATAATAACGGCCTTGATACGCCTGGGCATTGAGTCAAACAGAGCTTGGACGACGTGTACAGGTACAGCTGTCAATGCAGCTTCAACACGATACCACAGTTCATCAAGAGTAGTGACTGGCGTATTGTGATGAACCAGTTGCTCGGTCACCATTGAGCAGACGTTTTCAGTTGGTGAGAGATCTGGAGAGTGTGCTGGCCAGGGCAGCAGTCGAACATTTGCTGTTTCCAGAAAGGCCCGTACAGGACCTGCAACATGCTGTCGTGCATTATCCTGCTGAAATGCAGGGTTTCGCAGGGATCGAATGAAAGGTAGAGCCACGGGTCGTAACACATCTGAAATGTAACGTCCACTGTTCAGAGTGCCGTCAATACGAACAAGGGGTGACCCAGACGTGTAACCAATGGCACCTCATACCATCACGCCGGGTGAATACACGCTTCCAATGTGCGTTCACCGCAATGTCGCCAAACACAGATGCAACCAACGGGATGCTGTAAACAGAACGAAGATTCATCCGAAAAATTGACGTTTTGCCATTCGTGCACCCAGGTTCGTCGTTGAGTACACCATCGCAGGCACTCCTGTCTGTGATGCAGCGTCAAGGATAACCGCAGCCATGGTCTCCGAGTTGATAGTCCATGCTGCTGCAAACGTCGTCGAACTGTTCGTACAGATGGTTGTTGTCTTGCAAACGTCCCCATCTGTTGACTCAGGGATAGAGGCGCTGCTGCACGATCCGTTACAGCCATGCGGATAAGATGCCTATCATCTCGACTGCTAGAGATACGAGGCCGTTGAGATCGAGCACGGCGTTCCGTATTACCCTCCGGAACCCACCGATTCCACATTCTGCTAACAGTCATTTTATCTCGACCAACGCGACCATCAACGTCACGATATGATAAACCGCAATCGCGACAGGCCACAATCCGACCTTTATCAAAGTCGGAAACGTGATGGTACGCATTTCTCCTCCTTATACGAGGCATCACAACAACGTTTCACCAGGCAACGCCGGTCAACTGATGTTTGTGTATGAGAAATCGGTTGGAAACTTTCTTCATGTCCGCAAGTTGTAGACGTCGCCACCGGCGCCAACATTGTGTGAATGCTCTGAAAAGCTAATCACATGCACATCACAGCATCTTCTTCCTGTCGGTTTAATGTCGCGTCTGTAGCACTTCATCTGCGTGGTGTAGCAATTTGAATGGCCAGTAGTGTATTTGTAGACAACGTCTTGCAGATGATGGATGCACGTTAACAACTAGATGCAATCTACGTAGCTTTCAGAAATGCGACAGATAATTTTCCACATTGTCGACTAATAACTACGATAGACATTGCAAACTATCTTGGCACTTATAGGAACGTCTCGATACGCTTTAATCTGATTAAATCTCTTATGCCAGTCAGGGTACATTAGAAACATTTAAAACTGAATTTATGAAAATTGGTTTTACATTTCTCCGTTAGATATAAGGAAATATGTATTAGGGGATGAAAGTTTCTATGGAGTATGATCGAAACAAAGCGAAAGGCATGATTAACAAAAATTTCGGACTCGAGCTATCATAATCGCTAATTATTCACAAATACGTTCGGAAAAACCATTCCTCTATGGCGTTAATTAATGTGTAAAGTTTGCAAGGTATTGCAATTTGTGAACAAGATAAAAATACGATTAAAGAAAATAAGGCTGTGCAGACCATACAGCCTGTGCGAGGGAGCGGCAGGCTCTAAGCTAGTAAATTATATTGCTACAAGATTAAAGACTGTAATACTGAGTACATATAGGATCGTTTAAATAATGAGGGGTAATAGCAAAAGTGTTACGAAACGTAAAAGTCAATTTATGTGTTACGGAACGGCAATAGAACGCAAGTGCTTTAAAAGTATTCTTGAAAGTCCACTGTTCCCTCAAAGAGAACAGCAAAGTTACTATTAGAGAGAGCTACTTGTTGTACACTGAGGTACCTCTATGAATGTAGTGCGTTGTAGCACAATGGTATATGTATACACAGTAGTGACTGCTAATATGTACTACATTCGTAGAGGTCCTCAGTATACAGGGTGGCGCACTGATCGCAGACCGGGTCAAATCTCTCACGAAATAAGCGTCAAACGAAGAAACTACAAAGAACGAAACATGTCTTGCTTGAAGGGGGAAACCAGATGGCGCCATGGTTGGCCCTCTAAATGGCGCTGCCATGGGTCAAACGTATATCATCGGCGTTCTTTTAAATAGGAACCCCCATTTTTATTACATATTCGTGTAGTACGTAAAGAAATATGAATGTTTTAGTTGGACCACTTTTTTCGATTTGTGATAAATGGCGCTGTAATAGTCACAAACATATGGCTCAAAATTTTAGGCGAACAGTTGGTAACAGGTAGGTTTTTAAATTTAAATACAGAACGTAGGTACGTATGAACATTTTATTTCGGTTGTTCCAATGTGATACATGTACGTGATACCTTTGTTAACTTATCATTTATGAGAAAGCATGCTGTTACAGTGTGATTACCTATAAATACCACATTAATGCAATAAATGCTCAAAATTTTGTCCGTTAAATTCAATGCATTTGGCAATACATGTAACGACATTCCTCTCAATAGCTAGTAGTTCGCCTTCCGCAATGTTCATACATGCACTGACAATGCGCTGACGCATGCTTTTAGGCGTTGTCGGTGGATCACGATAGCAAATATCCTTCAACTTTCCCCACAGAAGGAAACCTGGGGACGTCAGATCAAGTGAACGTGTGGGCCATGACGTGGTGCTTTGACTACCAGTCCACCTGCCATGAAATATGCTATTCAATACCGCTTCAACCGCACCCGAGCTATGTGCCGGACATCCATCATGTTGGAAGTACATCGCTATTCTGCCATTCAGTGAAACATTTTATAGTAACATCGGTAGAACATTACGTAGGAAATCAGTATACAATGCACTATTTAAACTGTCATTGATAAAATGGGGGCCAATTATCCTTCCTCCCATAATGTCGCAACAAAGATTAGCACGCCAAGGTCGCTGATGTTCCACTTGTCGCAGCCGTCGTGCATTTTCCGTTGCCCAATAGTTCACATTATGCCAGATTACGTTACCGCTGTTGGTGAGTGACTCTTCGTCGCTAAATAGAAAGCGTGCAAAAACTACCATTGTCCAGTAATTTCTCTTGTGCCCAGTAGCAGAACTGTACACGACGCTCAAAGTCGTCGCCATGCAATTCTTGGTGCATAGAAACATGGTACGGATGCAATCGATGTTAATGTGTCAGTCCCAACACCAACGTTTTCGAGATTTCCGATTCTCGCGCAATTTGTCTGCTACTGATGCGCGGATTATCCGCGGCAGCAGCTAAAACACCTACTTGGGCATCATCATTTGTTTCAGGTCGTGGCTGACGTTTCACATGTGGCTGAACACCTCCTGTTTCCTTAAATAACGTAACTATCGGGCGAACGGCCCGGCCACTTGGATGATGTCTTCCAGGATACCGAGCAGCATACATAGCACACGCCCGTTGGGCATTTTGATCACAATAGCCATACATCAACACGATATCGACCTTTTCCGCAAATTGGTAAACGGTCCATTTTAACACGGGTAATGTATCACGAAGCAAATACCGTCCGCACTGGTGGAATGTTACGTGATACCACATACTTATACGTTTGTGACTGTTACAGCTCCATCTATCACAGAGCGCAAAAGTTGTCCGACTAAAACATTCATATTTCTTCACGTACTACACGAATATGTAATAAAAAATGGGGGTTCCTATTCACAAAAAAGCTGTTGATATCCGTTTGACCTATGGCAGCGCCATCTAGCGGGCCAGCCATTGCGCCATCTGGTTTCCCCTTTCAAGCTAGACAAGTTTCGTGCTTTGCAGATTTTTCGTTTGACGCTTATTTCGTGAGATATTTGGCCCGCTCACTATCAATGAACCACCCTGTGATCAAAAGTATCCGGACACTCCCAAAGACATACGTTTTTCATGTTAGGTGCATTGTGCTGCCACCTACTGCCAGGTACTACATATCAGCGACCTCAGTAGTCATTAGACATCGTGAGGGAGCAGAATGGGGCGCTCCGTAGAACTCACGGACTTCGAAAGTCGTCGTGTGATTCGGTCTCACTTGTGTCATAGGTCTGTACGCGAGATTTTACACATCCCTAGTTCCTCTGTTTCCGATTTGATAGTGAAGTATAAATGTGAAGGGACACGTACAGCACAAAATCGTACAGGCCAACCTCGTCTGTTAACTGAAAAAGACCGCCGACAGTTGGAATCGTAATGTATAACAGGCAGACATCTATCCAGACCATCACACAGGAATTCCAACCTGCATCTGCATCCACTGCAAATACTATGACAGTTAGGCGGGAGGTGAGAAAACTTGGATTTCATGGTCGAGCGGCTGCTCATAAGCCACACACCACGCCGGTAAATGCCAATCGACGTCTCGCTTGGAGCGGAAACATTGGACAACTGAACAGTGGAAAAACGTTTTGTGGAGTGACGAATTACGATACACCATGGGGCAGTCCTGATGGCACGGTGTGGGTATGGTGGAATGTCCGGTGAACGTCATGTGACACAGTGGAGGAGGTGGTGTTATAATTTGGTCATTTTCTCCATGGGGTGCGCTTGCACGCCTTGTTTTTTTGCGTGTCATTATCACAGCACAGATATTTTAAGCACCTTCATGCTTCCCACAGTTGAAGAGCAATTCTGAGATGACGATAGAATCTTTCAACACGATCAAGCACCTGTTCATAATTCACTGCCTCTGAGGAGTGGTTGCACGACAAAAACATCCTTATAATGGACTGGCCGGCATAGTGTTGTGACCTGAATCCTGCACAGCACCTTTGTGTTGTTTTGGGACGCCGACTTCGTGCCAGGTTTCACCGACTGACATCGTTACCTCTCCTCAGTGCAGCACTCCGTGGATAATGGGCTGCCATTCCCCAAGAAACCTTCCAGCACCCGATTCAGCGTATACCTGCGAGAGCGGAATCTGTCGTCAAGCTGTATGGTGAACCAACACCATACTGAATGCCAGCATTAGCGATGAAGGGTGCCACGAATTCGTAAGTCATTTTTAGATAGGTATCCGGATACTTTTGATCACATAGTGTATATATACTGACCGTACTGAGGGGATTATTGATAGTGAAAGGTAGTGTATCGTAAGTTATTGAAACGCACATATGAGTTCGTACCACAGTTTTAAGATTGGTTTTCAAAGGAAACCACTGGAGAAATATTTACTTTTGATATAAATTTAATAAACCTTATCTGCATATACATCTACATCTACATTTATACTCCGTAAGCCACACAACGGTGTGTGGCGGAGGGCACTTTACGTGGCGCTGTCATTACCTCCCTTTTCTGTTCAAGTCGCGTATGGTTCGCGGGAAGAACGACTGTCTGAAAGCCTCCTTGCGCGCTCGAATCCCTCTAATTTTACATTCGTGATCTTCTCGGGAGGTATAAGTAGAGGGAAGCAAAATATTCGATACCTCATCCAGAAATGCACCCTCTCGAAACCTGGACAGCAAGCTACGCCGCGATTCAGAGCGCCTCTCTTGCAAAGTCTGCCACTTGAGTTTGCTAAACATCTCCGTAACGCTATCACGGTTACCAAATAACCCTGTGACGAAACGCGCCGCTCTTCTTTGGATCTTCTCTATCTCCTCCGTCAACCGTATCTGGTACGGATCCCACACTGATGAGCAATACTCAAGTATAGGTCGAACGAGTGTTTTGTAAGCCACCTCCTTTGTTGATGGACTACATTTTCTAAGGACTCTCCCAATGAATCTCAACCTGGTACCCGCCTCACCAACAATTAATTTTATATGATCATTCCACTTCAAATCGAAAAAATGGTTCAAATGGCTCTGAGCACTATGGGACTCAACTGCTGTGGTCATTAGTCCCCTAGAACTTAGAACTACTTAAACCTAACTAACCTAAGGACATCACACACATCCATGCCCGAGGCAGGATTCGAACCTGCGACCGTAGCAGTGGCACGGTTCCGGACTGCGCGCCTAGAACCGCGAGACCACCGCGGCCGGCCACTTCAAATCGTTCCGCACGCATACTCACAGATATTTTACAGAAGTAACTTCTACCAGTGTTTGTTACGCTATCATATAATCATACAATAAAGGATCCTTCTTTCTATGTATTCGCAATACATTACATTTGTTTACGTTAAGGGTCAGTTGCCACTCCCTGCACCAAGTACCTATCCGCTGCAGATCTTCCTGCATTTCGATACAATTTTCTAATGCTGCAACTTTTCTTTATGCTACAGCATCATCCGCGAAAAGCCGCATAGAACTTCCGACAGTACCTACTAGGTCATTTATATATATTGTGAAAAGCAATGGTCCCATAACACTCCCCTGTGGCACGCCAGAGGTTACTTTAACGTCTGTAGACGTCTCCCCATTGATAACAACATGCTGTGTTCTTTTTGCTAAAAACTTTTCAATCGAGCCACACAGCTGGTCTGATATTCCGTAGGCTCTTACTTTGTTTATCAGGCGACAGTGCGGAACTGTATCGAACGCCTTCCGGTAGTCAAGGAAAATTGCATCTACCTGGGAGCCTGTATCTATTATTTTCCGGGTCTCATGAACAAATAAAGCTAGTCGGGTCTCACACGATCGCTGTTTCTGGAATCCATGTTGATTCCTACAGAGTAGATTCTGGGTTTCCAAAAACGACATGATACTCGAACAAAAAACATGTTCTAAAATTCTACAACAGATCGACGTCAGAGATATAGGTCTATAGCTTTGCGCATCTGCGCGACGACCCTTCTTGATGACTGGGACTACCTGTGCTCTTTTCCAATCATTTGGAACCTTCCGTTCCTCTAGAGACTTGTTAGTAGGGGGGCAAGTTGTTTCAAGTACTCTGTGTAGAATCGATTTGGTATCCCGTCAGGTCCAGTGGACTTTTCCTCCTAAACAATGTGCCGACTTTAACATATTCACCTATGCCGAGATCTTGTTATTCTTAATTTCATTATAACTTTTATTAACACGCAACGATTTCAAGTGCTTGCGCAGTAGTGTTTAACTTGAATTCCACAGCGTGTTGTAATAAATAGGATTCTACAGTCACCATTGTCTCATTCAGCAGTTTGACTTAACTCCCCATTTCATCATGTTGTGAATTACAGCACTTAAGTATCAAGTATGCTTGGGCCACCAGTTATCCTATATAGGACATCTTTAACTAAATTCATGTCATTTCAAGGGAAGTGAATTGACTTTTTCTGAGGTCAGCCAGAACAGCTCTCCTGACATCAACACGGGTGTGTCGATATAGCTCAGTCATAACCAACAAAGCCCCATCAGTTTTACTAGCTTCATGCTAACCGGTACATTCAGCTTCATATCTCTTTCAGATACGTTTTGTTACAGGCACTGGCTGCGTTACAGTCAGTAACTTCAAGAGAACTAGAGAATGTCACTCACGAAGACACGCCGCTTCATTTGAATGACAAGCAAGATCATCTCGCGCTACGGCTACACACTAATGGCGCCAGCTGTGCAGTGAGATACCAGTGACCTCCCCTTTGTCACCTGAATCACTAACTTATGGCTCTCTCTCTCTCTCTCTCTTAAGCGAATTGGCTGAAATGTTCTCTTTCTAGTATTGCATCACTCTATGTCTTCCATCACTCTATGTATAGCTGAAGTAAATTTGCATTGGGTTGTGCAGTTTATGTGCACTTTAGCAAAGTTTGCTATTCGTCTTCCTTAGTTACCCTTAACGTTGTTATAGGTTATCATGAGCGGTAGGCTGTGAATCTATAATTTATGAATGTATCGATTTTATTCTGGCGTATCAGCTGTTGGCTTTACATTTTAGTTCTGATTTGTCTGCCTAATCTTCTACAGCTGACAAAAAATTCAAGAACCCCTGCAAGTAGGAATCGTTTCCGCTGCGTTACACGACTGGAGACTGAATAGTCAACCATTGTTAGAATATCGGTGAATGACTGCCTCTGAAAACTGTAACAAATTGGTTCCTATTAGCCGCTTTTGGTGGGAATGCCAGCACAGATGAGCAGCACAATCTGGCGACCTTTACAAGACCTGTTTTGGGTTCGCACTAGATACAGTAGGTCTCCTTATTGATGGAAAGGCGAGAGGCGAAGTTTATGACTTTCTGCTAAATCATTTCTGTTAGGACTCCGACCTTGCTTAAGAACTGAAGCACGTAGCCATTGTGACGGCAAAATACTCTTTCCCAGTGGATACAATAAAATTTTTACCCTTTAGTGTAGAGTTGCTATTGTTATAGAAATCTATGGCAGACAGAAAGGGGGGGGGGGGGAGGGAGAGAATGAAGAAACTCGAACATTCATTGAACTATTAAGAAACACGAGAGACGGCTTAAGGTCAAAGGAAATTGTGGTGGCACCACATGAGGGAGCCGAGCGGATAACAACGGCCTGGCAACATCAGCACTATCATGTGGAATGACATGATGCAGGCACCGAACCACAGCCTCCAGCCACGACATGGTGGCCTAATGGAGGTGGTGGCGGCGGGGGGGGGGGGGGGGGAGGGGGGGGAGGGCAGTCTACTGAATCCCTTGGCCACGACGCTACGGCGCCAGCACCTGCCTCTGCGAACGCCACCACCACCACTGCAGTGGCCTCCACAGTCACTGACGCCACCATCAAGCGTTCTTCAGTAACGCTGCTTGTCGCTCTGTTTCAACCACACTGGCAAGTTGCATCCTGCAGACAGTCGCTACAATGTTGGTAAATAATGTACCCCTATTCTTCATTAATTGAAGCCGGAAAGAGGTGGACAGAGTCTACCCACGATAGCTAAAAATGGCTCAGCTCACGCAAATTCAGTCTCAAATGTGCTCTCAAAGATCTGTCAATCAATCTCAGTGGCAGCTAGCTCGTTTAATCATAACTTGGATGTGCAAAACTTTTCGCTTAGTAAGAAACTAGATACCAATTTGAATCCCAGAGCAAACTGTTTGACGGGGTGTCACAGGAAACTGCCAAACCCCACAGGAAATTAAATAATACGCTCCAGAGTTTCCAGGTCATAAGGGTAGCAGGCAGTGTAGATAAGGAGACATGTGCCTGTGAAGTTCTGCACGGATATGTGTGGGAAGTACAAAAGGAAATCTTGGTACAAATTTTACAATTTGGGGTAGTGGGACCTAAAAGGGCTATCTGCGAAGTGAGGTCTGATCGGTAGCGAAAATAAAAAAATATTGTATTAGCAAACACTTCTCAACATAGTTGCCGCTCCAAATAAGACATCTATCGTAGCGTTGTACCAACTTCCCAATACTCTCGTTACGGAAGGCAGCCACCTGTGCTTTCCTTCGGTGGTCCACAGTTTGTTCTCTGTGTCAGAACTCTTCATAGGTAGCGGTTCATCTGAGAAGAGATGAAACTCAGGGGAGACAATAAGGGGCTTTACAGTGGGTGATCAAATATTCGAAAACGCTGGTGGCGCGTCTTCATCACCCTTGCCCCCCCCCCACCCCCCACCCCCCACCCCCCGCCTACAGAGCGCAGCCGAGAAATGTCATGAGGAAGAAAACGCATGACAGTTATGTTATGTGGTCTGCATGACACCAGGAGAAATCTCTCAACAGGCCGTCATACTTGGTGGGGGACACTATTTTCTGGCCATCTTTATGTGCTCATTGTGCGCTCAGAAATGAAAAGAGCGAAGTGACGCGATCGACAGGCATGCTCTAGACGCAGCCCAAAGCTTCATCGGAAATTCACTGCGGTTTCCATTTCACGCCCGATCGGATCTTGCTTTCCGAGTAACCCTCACAGATCGAAGGATTGGAGCATCTGTAGAAGGGATCGTTGGTTTTGTGAAAAAAGTTGTGTGACAAATGATCAAAGTCACTTTAACGAATCTACTGCAAATCTCTGCTCTCTGTCAAAGAAAGATTCACTAAGAGTAGGGTGAGAAGCTACTTCATCGATTAGATACCGAGGTACAATATATGAATGCCATAATAGACCTTCCAATTCTTGTAGTAGATGGTATGTCGTTGCATTTGGGTAATGTAGCCAATTTACTTACCAGTGGGAGAAGCAGCTGTGGCCAATGGAGCACCTTTCCCCAAGGAAGGAGACAACAAACTCACTCCCCTGTGCATTCAGCATGTCAATACGGGCAACCAGGTTGGTCTGCCTCGTGCTGGCTGTGCCACACCGGCGACAGAATAGGCATCTGGGGAAGCAGGTCGAATCACGACAGCCGCGTCCTCTGTTCATAATGTCTCAGGCAGACATGTTCCAAGTCTACGAGAGACGCCTACCTGACAACTGCCTGCCAATATTCCTACTCCTTCTTGCGAGAAGTACAAAGGGCTGAATTTCAGCATTCGCCTTGTGGACTTTGTCTCCCAATCACCGAGACTTGATTCCTCGCTATCAGACAGACAACATTTAACCTGTTTGGTGGTCACCTGTGAGGATGTAGCACGATACGGCTAAACGCCGGTACCTTGAAAGGCAGTCGCGGCTGTACGAGTGCATCTTGTTGTGACGGTAAAACGATTCGTGACTGAGTACGCAGCTGTTTGCCGGACGTGCTGGGCTGGAGTCAGTGAAGATCCACACAAGGATTGTAGCGTTTGACAGGTTGTGGCGACATAAATGTCACTTGGCCCAGCAGACAGCTACAGGTTTCAAGCTCCTGTATGGCAGACGCTGAAAGTATGAGAAATCACCCAGTGGCAGGAGAGCAGCAAGTAAACTCTTGGTTTAGAGCGTTGTGTGGAACATCCTGGTACGTTTGGCAGTAGGAGAACGGAAGCGGCTAACCACCGTGGTGAAAATGAGTGACAACATAAACCTAAATTCAATAAAAACTAATCCAAGACAGAAACAGAAAATTCCGTATCATCTTTAAAAAGAGAAAATGTGGACAAGTGTGTGTATGTGAAAATATGTATTCCGTAAAACCAGTAGCTTTCATGTTATTCATTACCAAAGTAAATTTTGTTATTTAGTTATCCTGATCGCGAAGTCCTTTGAGCAGAATTACCTGTACCGTCTGCCTCATGTTTTTTTATATGGTTACGCCTTGCTGCAGCGCAAGTGACTTTGCAGTCACTTGTTACTGACCTTCACTAGAGTAAGACTGAGGTTCGTCCACATTTTCTTCCATCACAACGGTGACCAGACAACAGTGGCAGCTTGCAGCGGCTAAGCTCAATACAGGCATCTGGAGATGGTCTCACAGACGAATTCTTCTCTCGGCAGCAGGCATCACATCACGATTTATCATGTGTCTAGTGAGACTGTCATTCCACTGCAGTCAGAGATGCCGACAAGACGACCAGACACAGGGGCTGAGGCTCCTGAAGAGATTGTATCTAAGCTGAATTTAACGTTATCACAGCTGGTGATGTGATCATTTTCTCTTATTATCCAGAGGTGGCAGCATACTTTTACCCACCACAATGTCTCATTTATTTTCAGTTTCATATGTCTTCACACTTTTCCATCGGTGGTACCACGCCTTGGGGCAGCCGAGCTCGGAGGTTACATGTTACACCTCTTTAAAGCAAGGCTGACAGATTGGTGCACTAGCTGTTGCCATACTGTGTTCAAAAAATGGTTCAAGTGGCTCTGAGCACTATAGGACTTAACATCTGAGGTCATCAGTCCCCTAGAACTTAGATCTACTTAAACCTAACTAACCTAAGGACATCACACACATCCATGCCCGAGGCAGGATACGAACCTGCGATCGTAGCGGTCGTGCGGTTCCAGACTGAAGCGCCTAGAACCGCTCGGCCACTCCGGCCGGCTGTCATACTGTGTCATTCGCACATGCTGATTACGGATGGTCTCAGTGTGGAAGGGTATTACATGCACCGCCCTGTTTTCTGCATGCCACAGCTACTGTTCGTGACAAATGATACGAATCGGATGTGATTCACTGGCCTGTGCTCCAACTAATTATTTTAAAAATTTATGAACACACTGCGGGAATTGGATCTGCTATGCACCAGTTCTCATTTCTTCACGAAATCCTCTCCAAGATTTACTTTGATGTCAACCTAGAATAAATTCATTTTACACAGCTTACATTTACGTACTTTTATAACGTGTAATCCCTGTTAATTTCTTACGATTGTCAGTGACTTTACTTCTTCACATCTAAATATAGGTTATGTTCACTAATACGGTCGACATCTTCCTCGTTCTAGTTGCTTTAAAGAAATTGCAGATACTGGTACAATTAGTTTCAGTTTCTGCTTCTCAGTTATGGCACGAAGTCTTCTACAGGGAGCTGGTGCAAAGGTAGGTCCAGAGGATTGGCAGCTTTACGTCTCCAGCACACGTAGAATATTCAAGTCGATATTAGTAACATGGTACGGTTTTAAAGAGTTGTTAAGGAAGGTTAGATTTTGGATAGGGAGGATATTCAAGTCTTTCTCTATCTAGCGCAACATTGGTGTCAATAAATTGACTAAATTTATACTGGTGTTCGTTGCGAGTAACCAATAGCCACAACTACATCGCAAGTTGTGCCATTGCTCAAGAGACCACTGTTCTGGATTACCATCCTTTCCATGACCCTAAGTTTCCCATGTTCGTAACATTTGATGGTTCTGGTCTGCCGCATAAAACACTTTGTAAATCCAATGGGAACCTACTTCCTGAAAATTTGGTTGGGGTTGCAGCACTTCTCCACGGCACTGTATCGCATCGGGTTCACATATTCTTCTGGCAGAATAAATGGTAACGCTTACTGTTCTGCACGTCACAGTTCCCCTAATATCATCACCAACGTTTCCTTAGTCTGTAGTTGCACCCATTTATTCATGATTTTTCAACTTCATCGGGTATGGATGAATGTTGCAAAACTGATAATGTGCGTTTCCTCCCATCACCACGAACCAGATCGATACAAGCAGTCTTCCTTTGTCTGCCGTTACTTCGAAATCTCTACATGACAGAAAAGTGCTAAATTCGGTTGTGTAAACTCAATTGCATGCTGAAGTTCTGTGGAGAAGTCCATGCTTGGCATAACCCTTCCAAAAATTGCTGCAATGGCATCAATGGTAAACTTAAGTATCGACGTACTGCATCAATTTGCATTCGTCTTACTTGTAGTCTAGTTCCATTAATTCTGTCTTCCAATATTCGCAACAGTCTAGCGACAGTCATCTTTTCATCCAATGCACTTCATCATTTCTGAATAACCGCCAGGTTGTTGTTCGCTGTTGCTAATGTATTGCGCAGGCACAGCTTGAGTTCCATGGCTGTGTCCCATACTACTTTAGTATTGTCCAACATATTTTGCTCCTAATTCATTTTGATACTGATCACTAATCTCCCAGAAATGGCTTCTTTTCACGCCCCTTGTGTAACTTCCTGAATATGTATTGTAGCCTATGAATCTTGTTCCTTACTTTCCATAACTCTATGTATCTGATGCAATTAAATTCTTCCTTCAGACATATGAGTCACAACTTTAACAAGGATAAAATTGAATTGAAATTTGTGCCTGGCCTTGAACCTGGATCTCCTACTAACGAGGCAGAATTATTAGCCGTTCCACCACCGTAGTTTCCTAGGTAAAAGAGCTGTATGAACTACCATCTCTAACATAAACTTCAATTCACGTCTTCAAATTTCCCTTGAAACACTTCTTCAAACTCTGGAGAGATTTTTTTTCCCAACATGTGGGCATGTGCTAGTTGCAGAACTTCGTTCCTCAGAGATAAAGGAAGCACTTGCACAGTCTGAATACTGTCGGCTTCCATAGTAAGTCCTCGTGCCTTATGAACTGTGGCTGTGAGCTAAATTCCTGACAGCGTGCCTCATCTGCCTACACACTCTTGCTAGTCAGCCCCATTTTCCCCAAGCGCTTGTAGCACTGCGACCTAACGGCTCAAATTATCCGTGATTGCGTGTTTCTTCACAGGTTTGTGAATGACTTAGTAGTGACCTCACTCTGCTTAAGCGCTCACGTTGTCAGCCTACAAGAGGGATCCTTCAAAACCAACAGTCATTTCAGTGAAGTGTTTGCCTGTAAAGGTAATGTCAAAAGTAAGGGGTCCCAAAGATAATTGCCAAAATTTCTTTCTCCATAGTAGAGTACTGACATTCCAATCTGTTTGGCTGTTGAGGTGCATGTGTACAGGTTGCTCTTTACCATGTATAATGCAACTAAGAGCAATATTGCTAGCATCACAGTAAAGGATGAATTCATTCTCAAAATTAGGAAGCACCAATACTGGATCTTCAATGAACGTGGGTTTCAATGCCTGAAAGGCACCCTCCTGTGCCAATTCATATTTAATATCATTTTATCAGCAAATGGTTTAGTGTTTGAGTAACTTACACAAAGATTTTTTGATAAATTTTTGATAAAAGTTGTAGGAAACCAGGAGGGACTGTAACTGTTTCATTTTTTGAGCGACTGAAAATTCAGAGACCGCTGACACTAAATGATATTCGGTTGGTACGCCCTCTTAACTAATAATAAAAAAAAAGGTTCAAATGGCTGTGAGCAATATGGGACTTAACGGCTGTGGTCATCAGTCCCCTAGAACTTAGAACTACTTAAACCTAACTAACCTAAGGACATCACACACATCCATGCCCGCGGCAGGATTCGAACCTGCGACCGTAGCGATCGAGCGGTTCCAGACTGTAGAGCCTAGAACAGCTCGTCCACCGCCGCCGGCGCAGCTTTCACATTTCTGCGTGTGAAACACTTTAGTGTACTCTATATCTATTACTTTTAAGCTACTTCATATTTTTCACTATTTTATATTATTCTGAAAAAGAATTGTATATTTACTGAATTGCCTACTGCAGAATGAAATGGTGGATAGCATATAAACTGTAACCACAGTTTTTGAGACATGTTCTATTAAAAGAATTTTTTGTGCATAATTCTTTGCTGATGACTGTGGATTATTCTATTTTATCTTACAGTTTGCAGCTGTAGCCAGAACTGTCACAAATCCTCTTGCCTCATTAGACGGTACGGACACTACTGTTACAGCTGCTGTAAAATCGTTGATTTCGTGTATTTTGTTGTGTTATAAATGTTGTCTTGTAGCCGTCTGTATACCTTCAGATATGAAGATGTTCATTTAACTGTCGTAACTAGTAACTAAAGCAATTTATCTTTGCGCTTTTGGTAAGTATAAAGTTTTCCTAAAGAAGACTACAACATTATACAGAATACATGTGTGTTCCAGACCTTCCCGTTGTTCAACACAGTCACCAGTATTATGTATAACCTGTTGCCAGCGACGTGGAGAAATACTCTATTAATACTGGGAGTGGAGCGGTCTATTTCCTGACAAATCTATGTAAAAAAAAAAAAAAAAAAGGGAAACGAATGCCACGAAGTGCTTCCTTCAATTTCGGAATCGAGCGGAAACCACAAGTTATAAGTCCGTGGAGTCTGGTGGACGGTGCAGCACTTCCCATCCCCCATCGATAGAACAAAGCAGTCATGATTTGCTCCACGTGCTCCCAGAACCGTCCTGCAAAATTGTGGGCGGCTCCTGCAGAAAACGTCGCTACTTTCTCGAAGCTGGTCGCAGGCTGCGTTCCAAAAGGGAACAGCTCAGGGGAAGAGGTGACGACACTTCCTGCACGACCCTCCCACCATTTTACAGGACAATGCTCGGGCACACGAAGTGCAAGTTATGATTGATTTGTTCGATCTACGGGGCTGTGAAGTACTGTGCCACCCGTCACACTCCCTGGACACAAGCGTTGTGACTTCAGCTTGAATCCCAAATTGCAGGAAACACTTCATTGAAATCGCCTCAGAACCGTTCCAGAGATTCGCAGTAGACCATCCCACCCCACTCGCACTACCGACAAAACTGTTGTTGTTAGAGCATCTCACAACTTCAACATCGCTGACAACAGGTCATGCTCAATGCAGGTGACTACTTTGAAGGACAATAAAATTTTCAAACTTTTATCTATTTTGAGTATATGTTGTGATGAAGTAGTTGTAAAGTATTAAAGATCCAAGCGTCGTGTATGGTATCAGTTTCAACCTTAGAGGAAGTGCTGTTACAGTCGCGAAAAGCGTGACTGACCGACATGAATGCATGGCGTGTACTCACCTCTGCAAGACATTAGAGTGCAGCCCCACTTGCCCTGGCCTGTGCAGATACAGAAGTTGCAGTCTATCCATGCGTTAGATCCAGGTACACACCCTTGGGAGGAAAAAAAGAAGGATCAGTTCCAGTTCCTCTTGTTTACTTCTCGTGCCACGTCGCTGCACCGCTCGCTGCCGTTGTCAGCATTATAGCGCCGCTGCCACTACCTGCCGACTGAGGTATCCCAATGGCAGGAACTGCGTTCCGTCTAGCTAGCATGCAGTCCACATAATACTACTCTGTTTCAGATCTTCTAATCTCTTTTTGGTACAGTCGTTCGACGGTCCAAAGTGGTCACCACAAGTGAGGAGACGGCACAGTCCTTAACGCTTTCAGACCCACATTTCTACTTCTACATCTACGTGATTACTCTGCTATTCACAATAAAGTGCCTGGCAGAGGGTTCAATCGACCACCTTCAAGCTGTCTCTCTACCGTTCCACTCTCGAACGACGCGCGGGAAAAGCGAGCACTTAACTTTTTCTGTGCGAGCCCTGATTTCTCTTATTTTACCGTGATGATTGTTTCTCCCTGTGTCGGTGGGTGCCAACAGAATGTTTTCGCAGTCGTAGGAGAAAACTGGTGATTGAAATTTCATGAGAAGCTCCGGTCGCAACGAAAGCCGCCTTTTCTTAGTGATTGCCACTCCAATTCACGTACCATGTCTT
This sequence comes from Schistocerca gregaria, assembly GCF_023897955.1. NCBI lineage: Eukaryota > Metazoa > Arthropoda > Insecta > Orthoptera > Acrididae > Schistocerca > Schistocerca gregaria. The sequence continues at coordinate 429,344,353 of NC_064927.1, forward strand.
TGGAAATATCCCCCCTACTTCGTGATAGTACAAAATGAGCTGCCCTTCTTTGTACTTTTTTGATGTCATCCGTCAGCCCCATCTGATGCGGATCCCACACCGCACAGCAATACTCCAGAATAGGGCGGACAAGCGTGGTGTAAGCAGTCTCTTTAGCAGACCTTCTAAGTGTTCTGCCAATGAGTAGCACTCTATAGTTGGCTCTACCCACAACATTATGTGATCGTTCTAATTTACGGTATTCGTAATTGTAGTCCCTAAGTATTTAGTTGAATTTACAGCCTTCAGATTTGTATGACTTGTCGAGTAATCGAAATTTAGCAGATTTCTTTTAGTACTCATGTGAATAACTTCACACTTTTCTTTATTCATGGTCAATTGCCACTTATCGCACCATACAGATATCTTATCTGAATCATTTTGCAATTCGTTTTGGCCATCTGACGACTTTACAAGACGGTAAATGACAGCATCATCTGCAAGCAATCTAAGACGGCTACTGATATTGTCTCCTATGTCTTTAATATACATCAGGAACAATAGAGGGCTTATAACACATCCTTGGGGAACGCCGGATATCATTTCTGTTTTGCCCGATGACTTTCCGCCAGTTACTACGAACTGTGACCTTTCTGACAGTAAATCACGAATCCAGTCGCACAGCTGAGGCGATATTCCATAGGCGCGCCGTTGGTTAGAAGACGCATGTGAGGAACGGTGTCGAAAGCCTTTTGGAAATCTAAAAATAAGTAATCAATTTGGCATTCCCTGTCTGTAGCACTAATTACTTCAGGTGTATAAGGAGCTAGTTGTGTTTCGAAATTTGATACAATAATTAACATTTTACCACACTCGTTAGTATTTGAGACAGTTAATATCACCAGCACTATCATGCCAACAAATTGCCTATCCTTAGTCAAAATTCAATTCCTTTGTGAATAAGAAATTTTGCAACAATACGTGGACTCACAATCTTTATGTATATTTTTAGTATTGTCACGTAGATTAAGGTGAACACACTAACTTCACTTAACGAACGTTTATTCAGCATTTGCACATACAAGAGCGCGGAGCGAACTGCGTCCGGTCAGAACACATACCGTATATATACAGCTACAGAACATTCGACTACAGTGATTCTTTCCATTTGTGAATACTTCTAGAAAGTACTCGAACCAAATACAGAAATTGAAATTGCACGGTCCAGGTGAATTTTGTATTCACGACTCTTCATGCAACAGTTAAGTATCATATCCATGGTGATACTCAGCTTCTTTTGCGACCTTGCTCCATCCTTAAGAGAACAGCGTCTCGGAGTTAGGTCCTCCTAGATCGGGAACGAGTCATCGGCCCTGCATACTCCGACTCCCGATGACTGATTTTCGCCCGGGCGATGGTATTCTTAGAACTTTTCTTGCCGCTACGTTCTTCTTTGCCTTTCCGCTTGTTGCCTGTTGCTAAAGCTTAGAATTTATCCTAAGTTGCAGGATCCTTATAGGGCTTCATTCGAAGGTCGTGGACCGTATCTCTGATCTTTCGTCGTCTTGTGTCGGGGTCGAAATCTTCATAAGCAACATCAGATAACTGTCTTACAACCTTATAAGGTCCAAAGGAGCGCCCGAGGAGCTTCTCAGAGAGACCAACCTTCCGAACAGGAGTGAAGATCCAGACGAAGTCACCAGGCTGGTAGACAACAGGGCGGTGGCACCCATCATACCTTCGGCGATCGTTTTCTTGAGCCTGCAGCGTGCCCAGTCGAGCTAACTGCCGAGCTTCCTCAGCTCTGCTTAACACGTAGCCGGTGTGGCCGTCGTCCAAGTCATCAGGACGTAACGGAAACACAGTGTCCTTCGTCGTCGTCGCCTCTTGCGCATGCACCAGAGAAATGGAGTAAATCTGTGGTGTCTTGTTTGGCAGTGTTGTAGGCAAACGTCACGAAAGGTAGCACCTCATCCCAGTTACTCTGCTCAACACTGAAAAACATTGATAGCATTTTGGCCAAGGTCTTCTTAAGGCGTTCAGTTTGGGGATGGTAGACAGTCGTCATGTGATGAGTAATGTTGCAACGACCCTTTATCTCTGTCACAAGATTCGATTGAAAAACTTTCCCTCGATCCGTAATTAACGACCGTGTTTTAATATGAGGGCTGTCCACAAAGTACATTGCGTTCTGGAATTAAAAATAAATAAAGTATTGGAATTTTTGTTGTTATATACAGATGAAAGCCACACTTAAATACTACTTTTCTGCATAGTTGCCAATTAAATTGAGGCACTTATCGTAGCGATGGACGCGCTTGGAAATTCCTTCGTCGTAAAATTCGGCCGCCTGCGCCTTCAACCACGTGGTTACCTCTTTTGGGACAGAAAAGGTGTGATTTTTGTGGATTTCCTGGAAAGAGGCACTACAATAAACTCTCAAAGGTATTGCCAAATTCTGAACAACCTCAGAAGAGCAATACAAAACAAGCGCAGGGGAAAGTTGGGCTCAAAGATCTTGCTGATTCACGACAACGCCCGGGCCCACACGGCAAATGCCACTCGCGAAGTTCTCGAATCTTTTAAGTGGGAGTTGTTTCCTCATCCGTCGTACAGTCCCGACCTGGCACCGAGCGACTTCCACTTATTCCCAGCAATGAAGAAGTGGTTGGCTATGTAGCGTTTTGATGACGACGCACAGCTTCAAGAAGAGGTAACCCCGTGTTTGAAGGCGCAGGTGGGCGAATTTTACCATGAAGTAATTTCCAAGCGCGTCCATCGCTACGATAAGTGCCTTAATTTAAATGGCAACTATGTAGAAAAGTAGTATTTAAGTGTGGCTTTCATTTGTATATAATAAAAAAAATTTCCAATACTTTACATATTTTTAAGTCCAAAACGTAATGTACATCGTGGATAGCCCTCGTACAATGTCTTCTACGATGAATTTGGCTGCCACGAATGCTTTGGTTTCACGGCTTTTTTAATGGCATAGCGTGTCAGATAATCAGTGCAAACAATAATCCATCTATTGCCACTATCAGACGTTGGAAATCGTCCGAGGAGGTCAATCCCAACACCCTGGAAAGGCGTTTCGGCTGGTGGAATTGGTATGAGTCGGCCAGGTGGTTTCTGAGGAACTGCCTTTCTCCTCTGGCACTTTCTATAGTGCAACACATAGTGACGGACTCTCCTGAATAAACCTGGCCAGAAAAATCTCTTGCGGATCCTATAGTATGTCTTAATAAATACTAAATATCCGGCCTCAGGTATGTGGTGGAATTTCTGTAGAACATTTAAGCGCATGTGTTTAGGAATCACTGGTAGCCACCTCTTTCCCAACGGATCAAAGTTTTTCTTGCAAAGTAATCCATTAACTACCTTCTTCTGCTCGGCAAAGAGATCCTGGAGTGCAAAGTCTTGATGGTCTTGTACAGGGTTTCTCGAGAGTCGGCATCTTGGTGTTTTCTTCCACACTTGTACACTATGGTAATGTCATACTCTTGAAGACGTAGTACCCATCTGGCGGGTCGTCCTGTTGGATCCTTAAGACCTGTCAACCAACAAAGAGAATGATGGTCTGTAACAACTGTGAATGGCCTTCCATAGAGATACTGTCGAGATTTGCACATGGTCAAGATCACAGCAAGATATTATCTTTCTGTAGTTGAGTAGTTTCTCTCTGCTTTTGTAAGTGTCCTAGGAGTATAGGCTATAACCTTCTCTTTTTCATCCGAAATCTGCACCAGAACAGCACCCACTGCCATCTGTGTGTAGTTCTGTAGGTGCTCTCTCATCATACAGACCAAGTACAGGGTCAGTCGTCAGAGCTTTTCTCAGCACATCGAAAGAATCTTGTTGAACATCACCCCAGATAAATTTAGCATCGGCTTTTAGCAACTTTTGGAGTGGCCTGGCTTTGGTACAAAAGTCTTTGACAAAACGACGGTAATAAGAACACAATCCGAGAATCCCCATCAAATATCCGCCGCCTATCTCGACAATAGCGCACCACATGTCCCGGTCGTCGCAGTGGAAACATACTGGTTGGTTATCCTGGGTCCTCCAGACATCGGTCTTCCTTGGTGTCCAAACAGGTTCCTCATGCGACATTGTAGGAACGTAACTTGGCCTGGGTCTCTACGTTTTTACCGTTTTAAAGGAAAATGAAGGATGAGAATTTGGGTTCAGTGTCTGTTCGACTTCCTCCCTTATTGCCTCTCGAAGCGTCTCGGTTTTTTGCTCTCCGTGCAATCCAAGTGCCTACTGAACTTCCTCTCTCACTATCTGACGAAGAACCCATGTGAAATCAGTTTCATCCTCCATCACAGACATCAATACGACGTTTGGAAGCCGTTAAAACTTCTTTCGTGTAGTACTTTTTTGATACATTGTCTCGATAAACTGGCCCCATTTTATGAAGCCGTGTGCTGCCGAAATCTCCTTCAGGAGAAGGGCTTGATACATGTCCTCAACAACACCCTTCATGAGATGTGCAACCTTATCTTCCTCCTTCTTTCTAGGATCCACTATTTTACACAGCTCCAAAACGTCTTGAATGTAGGCTGCTGTAGATTCTCCTGGATGCTGGGCCGTGCACTTCATCTTCAGCCTTGCACTTCTGTCGTTGTGTGTCGCCAAAATACTTGCGCAGTTCCGCCTGGCATACTTCCCAGCTTGTGAACTTCCCCTCATTGTTCTCATACCATTGCTTGACAGTGCCCTCCAAGTAGAAAAATACGTTAGCCAAACACATGGTGTCATCCCATTTGTTAAATTTGGCTATACGCTCATATACATTCAGCCAGTTGCTTGGATCTTGGCCATCGTCACCAGAGTCCCGGAAGGATGTCTCATGTGGTGGCACACAGTTGCTGTCATCGTGACGTCCTCTTCTTCTTCTGTCTCCGGTAGATCGCGATCTGTTGAATATCTCTCGAAATCGGGTTTCTCGCCACGGCGGTTCTGACGTGGCCTGATGGGAGCCACTGTGTCGTCGATAACGTGCGGTATCACAAGTTCCAATACCCGGCGCCTCCACCAGAATAATGACGCTTAGATGAAGATGTAATTAGATGAATGACGAACACTTACTTCATTGGCGAAGGCTTATTCAGCACTTGCGCATACAAGAGCGCGGAGCCAACTGAATCCGTCCAGAACACATACGGTATATACAGGGTGTTACAAAAAGGTACGGCCAAACTTTCAGGAAACATTCCTCACACACAAATAAAGAAAAGATGTTATGTGGACATTTGTCCGGAAACGCTTAATTTCCATGTTAGAGCTCATTTTAGTTTCGTCAGTATGTACTATACTTCCTCGATTCACCGCCAGTTGGCCCAATTGAAGGAAGGTAATGTTGACTTCGGTGCTTGTGTTGACATGCGACTCATTGCTCTACAATACTAGTATCAAGCACATCAGTACGTAGCATCAACAAGTTAGTTAGTGTTCATCACGAACGTGGTTTTGAAGTCAGTACAATTGTTACAAATGCAGATGCCCATTTTATGTATGGATTAGCACGGGGCAAGAGCCGTGGCGCGGTACGTTTGTATTGAGACAGATTTCCAGAAGGAAGCTGTCCCGATAGGAAGACGTTCGAAGCAATTGATCGGCGTCGTAGGGAGCACGGAACATGCCAGTCTATGACTCGCGACTAGGGAAGACATAGAACGACGAGGACACCTGCAATGGACGAGGCAATTCTTCGTGCAGTTGACGATAACCCTAATGTAAGCGTCAGAGAAGTTGCTGCTGTACAAGGTAACGTTGACCACGTCACTGTATGGAGAGTGCTACGGGAGAACCAGTTGTTTCCGTACCATGTACAGCGTGTGCAGGCACTATCAGCAGTTGATTGTCCTCCACAGGTACACTTCTGCGAATGGTTCATCCGACAATGTGTCAATCCTCATTTCAGTGCAAATGTACTCTTTACGGATGAGGCTTCATTACAACGTGATCAAATTGTAAATTTTCACAGTCAACATGTGTGGGCTGACGAGAATCCCCACGCAATTGTGCAATCACGTCATCAACACAGATTTTCTGTGAACGTTTGCGCAGGCATTGTTGGTGATGTCTTGATTGGGCCCCATGTTCTTCCACCAACAATCAATGAAGCACGTTATCATGATTTCATACGGATACTCTACCTGTGCTGCTAGAACATGTGCCTTTACAAGTACGACTTGGTTCATGCACGATGGAGCTCCTGCACAGTTCAGTCGAAGTGTTATTGCGCTTCTCAAAAACAGATTCGGTGACCGATGGATTGGTAGAGGCGGACCAATTCAATGGCCTCCACGCTCTCCTGACCTCAACCCTCTTGACTTTCATTTATGGGGGCATTTGAAAGCTCTTGTCTACGCAACCCCGGTACCAAATGTAGAGACTCTTCCTGCTCGTGTTGTGGACGGCTGTGATACAGTACGCCATTCTCCAGGGCTGCATCAGCACATCAGGGATTCCATGCGACGGAGGGTGGATGCATGTATCCTCGCTAACGGAGGACATTTTGAACATTTCCTGTAACAAAGTGTTTGAAGCCACGCTGGTACGTTCTGTTGCTGTGTGTTTCCATTCCATGATTAATGTGATTTGAAGAGAAGTAATAAAATGAGCTCTAACATGGAAAGTAAGCATTTCCGGACACATGTCAACACAACATATTTTCTTTCTTTGTGTGTGAGGAATGTTTCCTGAAAGTTTGGCCGTACCTTTTTGTAACACACTGTATACAGCTACAGAAAATCCTAGTACAATGAGTCTTGCCATTGGTGGATACTTCTAGAATGTACTCGAGCCGAATATAGAAATGAAGTTAATTAATTACAATCAAATGTCATGTATCGAATTTTTTCGCCAGAAACGAGATATTTGACCTGAAATGATTACAGGGTTTTTTTCTTTTGTTTACTGTGATTCCAACCCAGCACGTATCGCCGATGTGTTCGAGCCACGAGTAAAAGCCAAATATTTGTTTCATTCATCAATAGCGACATGTGCAGATGTTAGATTCAGAAATAAAGAGACGAAAGGCTGTGTGCTGACTGGCATACTAATGTCTAAGATATTAACATTGTCACGACACTTGAATAGACGTTGTACATTCAGTTCTTTTCCACCAGTAACTAGGGACAGCTCTTCTGAAAATGAAATTATGTGGCAAAAAATTCATTACTCATTACTATTACCCATAACGCACTTGGAGATGTTAAGAATCGTAATTAATCTTTGCTGTTCTTTAGGTGTTTGCGTGCTAGATCTTGCAAAACTTTGTAAAATGATTGCCATGGAAGAGCTAATGATTGCCTGTCAACACCAGAATAATTTGTGTTCGAGAGTTAGCTCTCCATAAATTGAGCATCAGCCACCAGGCTGTATTTCTGCACTCGCATTGACATGGACAAAATTATTTAAGACTATGTTATTAATATCGCAGCTTTGATCCAACGTGGAATATCCTCGATAGGATACATCATACAGTAACAACCACGATGTAACCATTGCTTCTGCCGCATATAATCGGACGAACATTGAGGTATGTAATTTACGATAGTGAACAAAATTTAGCTCAAAAATGTCAATTCGTGGAGTAGCCAATCATACTTTTATTTAGCATATGGCGACACAGGTCCATTTAAGATTTTTTGCGATAGACAATTTTTATTTTAGATTCTACAAGCGGTGACGGCGATTAGAAACTTCAGTTTAAGAGCGTTGTTACAGTGTATACACAGTGTGTTCCGGTGCCGTTAGGAGCGTGGCTATGAAAAAACCGCCCAGTCCACGCCACACAGCCCCTCCCACTCGTGTAGCCGCCTCCTGAGTATAGTGGACACGTGACCTATTCAGCGGAACCCGAAACCCAAGCACCCTTTGGCGCAAGTCCAGGAATCTGCAGCCCACACGGTCGCAGAACCGTCTGAGCTTCTGATTCAGACTCTCCACTCGGCTCTGTATCAGAGGTCCGCAGTCGGTCCTGTCGACAATGCTGCAAATGGTCATCTCTGCTTTCATCTTGCAAGCAAGACTGGCAGCCTTTACCACTTCTGTTAGCACCTCGAAACCACAGAGATGCTCTTCCGATCCAAAGTGGCACACATCATTGGTATCAACGTGAGCAACCACCTGCAGTTGGCTCCACCCTGTGCTCTTCATAGCATCCGGGAGGACCCGTTCCACATCTGGAATGACTCCACCCAGTATGCACCCAGAGTGCGCTTTGGTTCTCTTTCCCTTCTTGGCAGCCATGTCCCCAAGGAGCCCCATAACGCGCCTAACATTGGAGCTCCCAACTATCAATAATACCACCCCCTGTGATTGTCCGGATCTTGCACGCTGAGAGGTTTCCTCTGAAACAGGACAGGAGACAGCAAGTAATATGATTGATTTTCACTTTTGTTGTGTCACTAAGTTATCAGATTAATGTTTTTGGTCCAAAGCAGTCATTACAGGAGGAAAATACCGGTAATATCATATTTTACGTCAAGGATCATGTCTTAGCGATGGCTAGATGACTGACGAAGCTATGACTGCAACAGTTGTTCACTAGCTTTAAGGGAAATCAGTCACACTGCGAAGCGAAGGCTAGATTTTAATAGCGTAAGAGACCAGCCTTTTATTTCACCGACACGGCTACAAGAAGCCAGGTCGACATCACTAAAACTAAGACTTCTACATTTATACTCCGCAAGCCACCCAACGGTGTGTGGCGGAGGGCACTTTACGTGCCACTGTCATTACCTCCCTTTCCTGTTCCAGTCGCGTAGGTTTCGCGGGAAGAACGACTGTCTGAAAGCCTCCGTGCGCACTCGAATCTCTCTAATTTTACGTTCGTGATCTCCTCGGGAGGTATAAGTAGGGGGAAGCAAAATATTCGATGCCTCATCCAGAAACGCACCCTCTCGAAACCTGGCGAGCAAGCTACACCGCGATGCAGAACGCCTCTCTTGCAAAGTCTGCCACTTGAGTTTGCTAAACATCTCCGTAACGCTATCACGCTTACCAAATAACCCTGTGAAGAAATGCGCCGCTCTTCTTTGGATCTTTTCTATCTCCTCCGTCAACCCGATCTGGCACGGATCCCACACTCATGGGCAATGCTCAAGTATAGGTCGAACGAGTGTTTTGTAAGCCACCTCCTTTGTTGATGGACTACATTTTCTAAGGACTCTCCCAATGAATCTCAACCTGGTACCCGCCTTACCAACAATTAATTTTATATGATCATTCCACTTCAAATCGTTCCGCACGTATACTCCCAGATATTTTACAGAAGTAACTGCTACCATTGTTTCTTCCGCTATCATTCTGTCATACTATCATAGGATCCTTCTTTATATGTATTTGCAATACATTACATTTGTCTATGTTGAGGGTCAGTTGCCACTCCCTGCACCAAGTGCCTATCCGCTCCAGATCTTCCTGTATTTCGCTACAATTTTCTAATACTGCAACTTCTAATTCTAATTTCCATCATAGGATTTCTCGCTACATTCTGTAACAAGTAAACCTAAAGACAAGGAATTTTTGGTTTCTGCTTGTGTGAACTTTTTTTACGTTTATAATAACTGACTGATGAAATTTGTCACTCTGAATAAATATTCATAAAATCACAATATTTGTTGAAAATAGTCAACCCCGGAATCAATAGTTTTACAAGTGTTTTGAAACAGGAACTGTAATCGTTGTTAGGAACTGCGTTTAGTACAGTGGTACAGTTTTCCTGGACGTGCTTAATTGAGTCATAACTGTGTCTTTTCATTGCCAACTTCAATTTCTGGAACGATCAGAAATCGCCTGGGATCAAATCTGGCGAATACGGTGGACCATCCAGGAACGTGATCTGCTTTCTGGCCAAAATCCTGTGCACGATCTTCGTTTTATTGGCTGGAGGAGTTTTTTTTGGAGGAGAGACCAGGAACCTGCTCCTCGGTATTCAGGTCAAATTTGACGAAGTCTCGTCCACTTAAGCAGAATGTAACACTAAATTTGATGTCACCTCGCTGCTCCACCGTCATTTTTCGACGAATGTCAGACCCGTACTGCTACATTCGCGATCAGGACTCCTGGTGCAACGCTTTGACGATATACACGGCTGTTGTTGAAACTTCAAGAATCGTATCACCGCAACTCTCCACGAGATAACATTGCAGCTTGGCATTTCATACAAGCAGTTCTTACTGAACTGGGATACACTGTGTATCCAATGTCGCGGGACGACAGTGCAACTAAATAAACACCGACATGTTGACAGGGGATCACTGTGACATTCGTGTCTTTCCGGAGCGGGTGCATTGAATACGGGAACGTGAACTATGGTGACGTTATTACCAATGGTATCGTAACAGTATCAAGTTTCTTTTATTCCTTTCTTCGTCGTCAAAGGACAAAGACCTATAGCCGTCCAATAGGTAATGAGTAACATGTGTGGGGCATCATGTCTGTCGAAAACCGCCACTGAGGATTGGAGCGCCAAGTTCGACTGAAGTTGCCGATCGATCTGCGTGGTAAGCGTCATCCAGTGCGGACAACGCCATCTCAAATGGGGGACACTCGAACACCCACCCTGCAGTCCTCATCTCTCCCCATATGACTATCAGGCCTTCGGACCCTCAAACAAAATGTCGCTGATTCCAGTTGGATGAGGATCAGCAGGTACGGTGAAAGGGTACAGTATTGCCCGACATAGAAAAGATGTACAACAACAGACTTTGTTGTTCTTGTCAGAACAGCGTTTTTTGTAGAATAACACCATTTTATTTAATACACCGAAGCCGGATACCAATGTGGAAAAGAAGAGCAATTTGTATGTTTAATTATTCAGATGTGCACTTCCTTAAAATAGATCCCTGAATTCAGTTTGGTAATGTTTGTGAATTGAATGAACGGCTGGTCGTCTGCTGATCACAGATAGAGAAGGTAGATTCTATAATCATCTTTGAGACGGTTCTCTGGTCACCTTTGGCCGAACCAAAGAGAGGAAGTATACCAGAGGTCCTGCAATGTGGCTGACCAATACGGTGACAAGGTCCTCCCCCCCCCCCCCCTTCTGCGGAAGTGCGGAATGACCAGATGAATGGCCATGTTTCAGCACTCTGGCGCTAGTTCCTGAGGTGTGAAGACGTGCTTTATGTGTGCTCCAGAAAAACTAAGTTAAATGAAAGTGGTATACATGTAGAAATTTAGGAATAGATGAACTAATAATTTCTCTTTTCAGAAACTTTTGGTGGGAGGCTGATGTAACTTGTTATGAAAAAGATAGGCAGGTAAAAATTGATGGGGAACATACGATTCTTCGGAAGCGACAAAGAAACCACGTTTTGTAATCATAAGACGAAATACTAGCGTGTGGTAGTATGAAGATGAAATACTTGCGTGTGTAAATCTAAGTTGTAAATATTTAAGATTTCGTGTGCAGAACTTTCATTAGAGACAAGCACTTCCACTTGGTGAGTACAGTGTGAGTCTCAACCTGACTATGAGACAATAAAAATGTAGGTAGGCTGTTTAGGTTTTTGTGTTGGTAACGCCACGTAGCGCTCGGTATGAAAATCACTGGCTGTGCTGTGTGCAGTTTGTGGCTGATTGGCATTGTTGAAATATTCTCTATTGTAGTGTTGGGCAGTTGGATGTGAACAGCGCGTAGCGTTGCGCTGTTGGAGGTGAGCCGCCAGCAGTGGTGGATGTGGGGAGAGAGATGGCAGAATTTTAAGAGCGGACGATCTGGACGTGTGTCCGCCAGAAAGAGTAATTTTGTAATACTGGATATCATGAAATTATATATATATATATATATATATATATAATGACTTTTGAACACTATTAAGGTAAATACATTGTTTGTTCTCTATCAAAATATTTCATTTTAAATATTTCATTTGCTTAGTATGCCTATCAGTAGTTAGTGCCTTCAGCAGTTAGAATCTTTTATTTAGCTGGCAGTATTGGCGCTCGCTGTTTTGCAGTAGTTCGAGTAACGAAGATTTTTGTGAGGTAAGTGATTCATGAAAGGTATAGGTTATTGTTAGACAGGGCCATTCTTTTGTAGGGATTATTGAAAGTCATATTGCGTTGCGCTAAAAATATTGTGTGTCAGTTTACTGTTGATCAGAATAAGTAAAGAGCGAAATGTCTGAGCACGTTCAGTTCTGCGCAGCTGTTTGAAAATCAAATAACTTTAGGGGTTTTATCAGCACAGTAATTCATTAATTTTTCTAAGGGGACGTTTCATATGTCGACCCTTAGACGACGTTACCTCACTGGAATCTTCTGATTTTTCTTGTAATTTGTGTAATTAGTGTAGCTATTGTTTATTGCTAGAGCGTAATTGTGGAGAGAATTTCATTTGTAGTTGTAGTTTTTCATTTTTGTACAGTAAAACAGCTGCGATTGAAATTAATTAGATATTATTTTCAGTGCTATTTTAATGTGTTTTCTTATTTTACCCTTCTTTTCTATGTTATCATGTGAAACATTGTGACAATTATGGCGTGTGAAAAACGGAACACTAGGCTCCAAAGTAAATTGAGAAAAGATAGTGACAATGTAGCTAATCAGCACCACTGTGTAATGAATTAACAGACATTCAAAGTAGTAATTTGGTAATTGTGCATAGGAAAATGGAGCGGGTGGCAAATAATGTTGTAGACAATTAGTGAACAGGGAAGCATTATCGATCGATCTGTCGGCAATAGCTCGCTTCAAGATTCCGAAATGACAGGACACAATCTTGCAAATACTGTAAATTCAGGTTTTGCGTCCTCACCGTTTTCTCAAATAAGTCAAGACACATTTTCTGCTTTTCAAAATGCGAATATTGCCGGTTCAAATGCACTACCGAATAGCACTGAGGAACATGTTTCAGACACCAGTGCATTGTTATTACAATTAATGCAACAAATGGGACAAAAGCTTCAAAAATTAGACACAATGGAACAACAGCAGAGACAAACACAGTAACAGTTAGACGAAATGGAACAAAATCAAAAACAGTCACAGCAACAGCTTCAAAAGTTAGACACCACGCTTGAACAAACAAGTGAAGATATAATTTCTGAGTTACTTAAAATCGAATCGAAATGTCGAAAAGTCTGTAATGATGCAATAACACAAATTTGTGAGCATTTCCAACCTATTTTTTCGCGTCATGAAAATGCATTACAGAATCACGAAGCAGCCTTAAAGGAACTGCAAACTATTGTGCATGAAAATCACGACACCTTGCAAGATAAAATGGACTCAGTTGCATCTACCGATTCGGTTACGTAACTTGCAAAAACTCAGGAAAACTTGAAGGACACAGTAGATACGATTTCAACACAAATGGACACTCGGAAACTTGGTTCAGAAAAACACATTTAGGAAATAAGTTCACTATCGCAGAAAGTAGCCGAAATTTCGGGTCAGATCACTAGCTTACTTACAAAGGTAGATGATGATCAGGATGACACAAGACCCATAGCCTTCACTGACACAGAAGAGTATGAACAAATTAGAAAATTCAAACAAAATCAAAATCTAATCAATACACAGTACAAAAGAGAAATCCAGGAAGTACAAGATCAGTTGGCACAAGTAATACAAAAATTACCTATTTCAGAGGACACACGCGCTCCAATATGGGAAGAGGGACATAGAAATACGGAACAGCCACAAAATAATAACACAGGGCATTCGGAAATTATGAAAGAAATTGGCAAGGTACACCGAATTTTGGGATGGAACCACCGAAAAGAAGTAACACTGACCGATATGCGGCTTACCTTCAACTGCGCAACGCTACGCGCTGCTCGCATCCAACTGCCCAACACTACGATAGGGAATATTTCAACAATGCCAACCAGTCACAGACTGCACACAGCACAGACAGTGATTTTCATACAGAGCGCTACGTGGCGTTACCAACATAAAAACCTAAACAGCCTACTTACAAAAAGAATTAGAAGTGCTTGTCCTAGCATGCAGTTGAGAATCCGTGTGTGCGATAAATAAGAGACCAAAATTTACATTATGAGATACATTGGTGTGACACCAGCTTGATATTCAGATACTCTGAGAGTGAATTAAGGTGAGTCAGCCATCTGCCCGGCAACTCCGTGTGGGCTGCATTGCACAAGGAGATGTGCATAAATCCTCCAGAGTTTGTGGTAAGAAAGTTATTACGTGGGTCAGTGGCGTGTGAATCTGGGATGACTACTGTTTGATGTGGGAAAGCAGAACGACTAGAAAACCAAACATTTCGTTTTTGAGATGTGTTTTCTTCTGCAGTGTGATTTATTCTGTGTATTTAATCTGTGTGACCTGCATGAGACAATAGAAAATTAGTTTCAAATACGGTGGGACAAGCGTGATTTTTTTAGTAGTGCACGGAAGTCAGTAAATTCGTTATGTTGGTAATGAATGAGGTTAAGAGAGTGTGGGAGAGAATGAAGTAGCAAAAGATTCCTTACCAATTCAGAAAGTGCACTGTAGCAATAGACAGAAACATTGCGAGACCGTAGAATAGTAAAATGCTTATGTTGTGTCATGCCCATTGGGTGGATAATCCCTTGTTTAACTATTGTGATTAAGAGTAATGCAAGAAATTTTGCAGCATTAGCGTGAAAGAATTTATTGTAATAAAGGAGGAGATATCTGAGACAAATAGTGGTCTTGATTATTGAGTTGTGGGTAGCCATTTGCTTGAGGTATTTTACCATGACCTCCATTTTATTGCTGGGATGTCCAAGCTTTGGATAAATTACATAAACCACAGGTAGGAAATGTGGCCTTGCCAGGGTGAAGTGAGTCCATCACAAATGTGCGCTAGCCATTAGTCAGATGCGTTACCCATTCCGTTGCAATAAAAAGTAAGGACAAGAACAAACTACAGCTTAACTGATAGGCACTAGGACTCGTATTTCAAGCATAGTTGCAGTGGGTAAGATAATCATGAAAATACTTGTGATGTACGATTAATAATTGCACTCGCTTGGCAGGCCACTCATCTAGTAGGCCTGACGATTAGATGCCATAGAATGGGGTAGGAAACCCCCAATTCTTTACGCAGCACGATACAGTGTTTCACCATACGGTTATCTTCAGCCGGCCGATATGGCCGAGAGGTTCTAGTGTCTTCAGTCTAGAGCCGCGCCACCGCTACGGTCGCAGGTTCGAATGCTGCCTCGGGCATAGATGTGTGTGATGTCCTTAGGTTGGTTAAGTTTAAGTAGTTCTAAGTTCTAGAGGACTGATGCCCTCAGATGTTAAGTCCTATAGTGCTCAGAGCCGTTTGAACCATTTGGTTACCTTCAACCTGCTGCATCCACGGAATGATTGCCTCAGTGCTCACAGCGATTTTGCTTGGTTGGTATACCTATTCATTATCGAACAGCCTTCGAAGAGAAACTTGGTCGCCTCACTTAGTATTGTTCAGGGTTATAATCTGGCCGACAACGGCTGTTGTTCAGGGTTCGTCACTCCAAGCTACTTTTATTAAGTTCTTTGTTTAAAGGCTTATTGTCATGGTGCCCTTCAACAGAATGAGTCAAAACTTATTTTCTTTCATAAACTTAATGTATCAGTCTCTTCTAACAAGTATTCCACTCTAATTCCAGTATGATATTTTGACAACGTTGATGCTAAAACAAATGTAAATATGAGAGCTATGAAGAGGAGGTCTGCACAGGTAATTCGGCTTGCTCTTAATTTACGGTGCTCTGGTTGTCTACAGTCCCTTTCGACCTTTCGACCTTGAGCTTTCTGTCAGTTTGGAAGATTAATTTCTCATGGTCGGGTTTCACAGACGTATACAATTTTTTAGAGGATGTGATATTCGCCGTTAACTGTAGAAATTATTTATCTCACACTTGAAATTTCGGTCTGTGTGCCATTTTCAAGTGCTACTGCAAACGATTTTGCTTCAGCACCTCTCAGACTTTAAAACCATCCGATATTTATACACGTCATAGTCAAAAAAGGCTTTTTCACTCTGGAATTTATACTTGTCATCGTCGAAAACAGGCCTTTTCATTCTAGAAATACTGTAACATCGGACTAGTGTGAAGCTCAGTACATCGTGAGCTTCGAACTCGTCTGATGTTACAGTATTTCTAGAATGAAAACGTCTATTTTTGACGACGACATGTATACATACCGGAAAGCTTAAAATCTCACATGTGGTGAAGCAAAACCTTTTGCAGTACCACTTGAAAATGGTACAAAGATTGACATTTCGATTGTGAAATAAATATTCTCTACAGTCAATTCCGAATATGATCCCCTTTAGGTAATTTGGCAAACATTTCCACCAGATCTTGGAGTCGCAGCTGTCTTCCTGATATGGTAACCTACTAAAGTAACATAATGGTTGTGGAAAATCATTCTTCCTGCTGCTAATGTGAATGAGAATCGAAAAAATTACGGAATATGTTTGGTAACTCTGTAACAGTCGAGATACTTCCTGGAGTGACGCAGCATTACCCTGCTAAATTCACTGTTGATGTTATTTTGGCACTTCGTTTAAATACATCTGCATCTACAAGGAAACTCTGCAAATTACATTTTAGTGCCTGCCAGAGTTCATCGAATCATCTTGACAATTCTCTGTTCTTCCAGTCTCGTAGAGCGCGCGGAAAGAGTGAACACCTATATCTTTCCGTACGAGCTCTGACTTCCCTTATTTTATCGTGGTGATCATTTCTCCCTATGTATGTCGGTGTCAACAAAATATTTTCGCATTCGGAGGAGAAAGTTGGTAATTGGAATTTCGTGAGAAGATTCCGTCGCAACTAAAAATGCCTTTCTTTTAATAATGTCCAGCCCAAGTCCTGCATCTTTTCAGTGACACTCTCTCCAACATTTTGCGATAGTCCAAAACGTACTGACCTTCTTTGAACTTTTTCGATGTACTCTGTCAATCCCGTCTGGTAAGGACCCCACACCCCGCAGCAGTATTCTAAAAAGGGAAGGACAAGCGTAGTGTAGGCAATCTCCTTAGTAGACCTGTTACATTTTCTGAGTGTCCTGCCAATTAAACGCAGTCTTTGGTTAGCCTTCCCCACAACATTTTCTATGTGTTCCTTCCAATGTAGGTTGTTTGTAACTTTAATTCTTAGGTATTTAGTTGTGTTTGCGGCCTTTAGATGTGACTGATACCTCATGTAACCGAAGTTTAATGAATCCTTTTAGCACTCATGTGGATGACCTCACCCTTTTTGTTATTTACGGTCAACAGCCAATTTTCACACCATTCAAGTATCTTTCCTAAACCGTTTTGAAATTTGTTTTGCTCTTCTGATGACTTTATAAGTTGATAAGCTACAGTGTCATCTGCAAACAACCTAAGACGGCTGCTCAGATAGTCTCCCAAATCGGTGTATTGATAAGGAACAGCAAAGGGCCTATAACATAACTCTTGGGAACGCCAGAAATCACTTCTATTTTATTCGACGACTTTCCGTCAACTGCTGCTAACTATGACCTCCCTGCGAGTAAATCACAACTCCAGTCACATAATTGAGAGGAAATTCCATAAGCACGCAATTTTACTACAAGCCGCTTGTGTGGTACAGTGTCAAAAGCCTACCGGAAATCCAGAAATACGGAACCGATCCGAAATTCCTTGTCAATAGCGCTCAACACTTCATGCGAATAAAGAGCTAGTTGTGTTTCACAAGAACGTTTTATAAACCCATGTTGACTGTGTGTCAATAGACCGTTTTCTTCGAGGCAGTATTCAAAATGTTCGAATACAATACGTGTTCCACAATCCTACTGCATATAAACGTTAATGATATGGGGCTGTAACTTAGTGGATTACTCCTACTACCCTTCTTGAACACTGGTGCGACCTGCGCAATTTTCCAATCTGTAGGTACAGATCTATCGGTGAGCGAGCGGTTGTATATGAGTGCTAAGTAGGGAGCTATAGTATCAGCGTAATCTGAAAGGAACCTAATCGGTATACAATCTGGACCTGAAGACTTGCCCGTATCAAGCGATTTGAGTTGCTTCGCAACCCCTAAGGTATCTACTTCTAAGAAACTCATGCTAGCAGATGTTCGTGTTTCAAATTCTGGAATATTCCATTCGTCTTCCCTGGTGAAGGAATTTCGGAAAACTGCGCGAGGACAGACGCATTGTGACTCGGCTGTTGGCATTGCATCTGTCAATCCGCAAAGGAAGTGTGGATGAAATTGTCCGCACTCTTGGATACTCAAAAATGTGTGCAAGATGGATCCCGCGTTGTCTAACGGTGAATGGCAAATCACACATATAAAAACGTTCGTCTTGATTTGTTTGAACTGAGAGGGAAGCTTTCTTGTCCCGGATTGTGACACGTGATGAAACCTGGGTTCACCATTTTGAGCCCGAAACAAAACGACAGACGACGGAATGGCGCCATTCTCACTTCCCCACAGAAGAAAAAAATCCGCCAGTAAGGTCATGGTCACCGTGTTCTGGAACTGTGAATTTGTGATTCTCATTGATGTGATGCCAAGAGGCGGTACCATTAATTCAGAAGCAATTGTCAACACACTAACAAGACTCAAGAAGCGCTTCTGGAAACTTCAGCGCCACAGCAATCCCGATGACAAGGAGGTGATTCACACAGGACAAGGATTAATACCGACAGGAATACGCAGCCTTGTTTCGTGCTGGTGGAGGGCCGTAGAACGGGATGGAGATTACGTGACAAAATAGGGTGAGCAGATAAAACACCATTCTATAGAGCGTATAATTCACATTACGTTCAATAATGAATTATTTACGAAACAAAAGCGATGCATCACTTTCTCGGCAACCCTCGTATCATATGCTACAGTATGGCCAGCTCATGTAGATGGACTTGTGCAATTTTATTGCAATGATTACAAAATCAATTTTAAAAATAAGAAATCATTAGCCGATGCAAATGTCGAATAGCGATTCAGTCGATCAAAGAAATGAATGTAATTAACGTGTTACGGCCCACCTTCAAGGAGTCAGATAGTGAGAATTCTTGTCCAGTTTGGAACGTTAGAACATAATAATGACCCAGCGAAGTGCTCAGTACTGTGGAATCTTGGTATGCTTACAACCTGATTTTGGTTCGCACCTGCAGTGAACATTTTTTACCGGCACGAACAGAACATCTTTGCCGCCGATAAACGCCAAGTGAAGAGCGTTGTTTTGTACAATGGTTCCACGTCCATGATAAACATCACGTCCATTTGCTATCGACTGGAGCAATGGCCATTTAAGTTGGGCCATTTGAGAGGCAGAAATTATAGCAAGTAGAAACTCTGTCACCAGTATGCTATCTTAAAATTTATACTTTATTTACTTACTGAACCAGTGGTCATGTAACGCCAACAGTCCCTATTTCTCATTTTATTTGAATCGGAGACGTTGAAAATACTGGTGCCCGACTAAGATTCGAACTTGTATCTCGCTTTTTACGGGATTTGGCACCTTCGGGATTATACAGTTCCATCTTTTCGTGGCTCCATCAGGATTTCTAGCTCCTCAAAGTCAAAACAAAACGCAAGTATCTGCATTGAACGTTGGCCCGGAACAGAAATTTTAATCGTTGTATTTAGAGTTCCAGCATGCTGATACCTAAGTAATGAGTAAAATTAATTTAGATTTTTCATGTCTCTTCGTGCTCTGTCAACAACCACGATGATGCATGCTGCGCTCGGCTTCCTATATTAACAGAAGTTTTTGTCAAGTAATTTCAATTTCTAATGTGCGCACATCTAGTCACTGGTAAAAGAAACCGGTATTTAACTTCTGTTCTTGGCTAGAAAACAATGGCGAGAGGTGCTCGCGTGTAACCCGGCATGCAAAAACCTTTCATCACGTTATTGCAGATTCAAAAATCTTGCCACTGGTGAAATAATTCGCTATTTACCATTTTAATATACATAATTAAGAGTCCGATTCGATGCTGGGTGGAATCCCTGTCCAAGAGAAATCCTTACGTCAAGTCATTTGAAGTTTAAACAAGCATACAGTTTGTTATTGGTGATGAAACAATATTTAACACCTTCTGTGCTTATTTAACAATCCAGTACAAGAATTTCCGTCATGTAATTTCAAGTTCTGACTTGATAACTGATACTGGGCAAAATTAGATTCTTTGCGTCTCTTCAGGTCTAAGCAGTGATGATGATTAGTGCTGTGTTCTAGTCTTTTCTTGGTTAGCATTGGCTATAATACTTGGGTTTGAATCCAGATCCAGAACAGAGTTATTCGCGTCATTTACAGCTCAGACATCTGCTGAACTGCCTGCTGAAGTATACCTTCGATATTAAGCGTCAGTTCATAGAACATAACAACCGCAATATGTGATTTCTGAACAGCACATAGTCCGACTTGCATCATGAGCTCAATGACATTACTAGCGACACCCTGTTTATGTTGAGTTTTCCATAGAGCGCTTGATGGCGTTAACCGCAATTCTTCTAACTGGTAGTTCGTTAATTAGCACATGGAAAACGACTCACTAAACGAACGATAGTTAATAGCTGCTTGCGAAACCTTTTCGAGAGCGAGAATACTTCGAAATTATCATTGAACTTTGAGAGACCAGATATAATTGCTAATCTCTTATTCACAAAATAAATTATTTTGGCTAAGGGCCATTGATTTTATGTGACAGAGTTATGGGTGTTAGCTGTCTCAGGTGTTGATATGAGTGATATCATTTTTGATATATCGATTATTGTAGTACATTTGAATTTATAAACGTTGTAGACTGTCGCATTTCTAATAATGCGTTGTCTAATAGTTTCAGTATGGCGCAATTAATTTAAAATTGGACTGACTGCCATACAGGTGTTCCCTAGTGCTTTCTTGTGGTAATGAATGTGTATAATCAAACGACTGTACATGAAAAATATTAGAGCAGCTGCAAGGAAATTGTGTTAAGTGGACGCATGCAACTCAGGCGGAACGTAATTTAGGTCGTTCGCGTATTTCCGAGCGTGATAGTCCATCCTCAGTTATCACAACTTGTGTTCGCAGTCTGATTGCTAATTGAAACACTACCAGGTGGGCTGATTCTACTACCCAGACAAATGGTTCAAGTGGCTCTGAGCACTATGGGACTTAACAGCTGAGGTCATCAGTCCCCCAGAACTTAGAAATACTTAAACCTAACTAACCTAAGGACATCACACACATCCATGCCCGAGGCAGGATTCGAACCTGCGAACGTAGCAGTCGCGCGGTTCCAGACTGAAGCGCCTAGAACCGCTCGGCCACACCGGCCGGCCCTACCCAGACACATGGGTTTCAAGAGCAGTACTCTACCAATCAACACAGCAGAAGATGTCTCAATTTCAGCTTCCATTTATTAAGGAGCCAGTCGTTTTGAATTCCGTAGAGGCTCTTCACCAATTGTGCTACATCTGTGGCAGAATGCGACTGTACACAATACAAGGTCTGCTTAGCGAATATTTATGGTTTCCGTTTTAGTAAGTAATTGAAAGCTACCATCAGACAAGCTGTGTACATCCCGAAGAGTAGAGATTCAAAGATAATTAACACTTCGAAATAGAATTTTCTTAAACATATTTCGTTTACTCGTAGAAATATTATCATTAATAACATATACGAACGATGCAACACACTTAGGAAAGTTTGCAAGGAGTTAAACTTTTTAATTTATGCTTTATGCAAGAAAACAAAGCAGCGTTTACCCCCTGCTTCCTACTGAGGGATACCACGATTGGAATATTTGGCGGTATTCGATCCTGCAACCACCTGGTTTCTAAACTCTACTGGATATTTCCCTTTGCCCTATTGATGGATACTGGCACAGTTAGGTAATTTGGTAGGAAGTCTATAACGTTGAAGGTAGCGTAAAATATTAAAGCGTCTAGAAAGCAGTGACTGTAAAAGGACGTGTTTACAGAGTTGTGAAATAACGTAACGTAAGACGCAACAATAATAACTTATAATGACGAAAAAACCCATTCTTATGGCAGGATGGTTAATTTCCATATTCAGAAGAACATACTACATACGTACAAAAAGTGCACAACTCAAACACTGATTTCCAGTGCTTATTATGTGCTGTGGCGTTGGCAAACATTCAGTCATTCTGTACGGATTAACTCTGTTCGGCATCAACTATCATCTCCGCTTCCACCGACAAGAAGACTATATGCATCTTATACTGAATCTTTTATTAATTATCACTTTCAAGATGAACGCTTCAACGGAGTTATTTTACAAGTATTACTAGCACTGGAATATATTTATATACCACCAATGAAGGACAACAACAACCGTTCCTCACAGCCAAGTTTCTTTCTCCGAACATTGTAAATGTTCCGTCATGTGTTCATGGTTTTTGACATGATATGTTAAATAAGAAACAAACTTGCATCTTAATCAATTCGTATGTAGTCCCTAACTGTTGTTATCCACCTCACGTGACTTTGTGATGGAAACATTTAAGTAACTCTTCCAGTGATTTCAAGCATGGAAATAAAACTTAAACTATGTTAAATTCCTTTAGTACTGGTATGCATTACACATTCTTGACTTTCTGCAGTAATAAGAAATATTCTACTTTGCATATTTTGTTCTACCTTATATATATATATGCTTCACATCTCCCCCAAAAACATAAAATCTATTTCCCCCTTTTTTGGTAAACCTATAAGTTGGGTAAGAACCAGCAATATGCTAATGGGGTGGGGGTGATAATGTGGAGAGAAGGGGGCATGGAAAAGATGGACAGACAGAGAAGGTGGGAAGGAGGGAATGAACATCGATATGGGGGAGAAGGAGGTGGACAAGGAAAGGGGGCAGTGGGCAGAGAAAGGGAAGGCCAAGAATTGGACAGAGAGGGAAGGAGTAGCAGATAGTCAGAGAGAGGGTAATAGGGCGGCAGGAGAAGACAGACATAGATATGGGGGAGGAGGAGTTGGAAAAAGAGAGGGGGGACGCGAAAAGGAAGGTGGCGAGATGGACAGAGAGGGGAGGAGTAGCATATGGCCAGAGAGAGAGGGAGAGAAGGGCAGGAGGAGATGAACACAGGTATGGAGGAGGAGTGGGGCAGAGAGTGGAAGAAGTGGACAGAGAAAGGGAAGGTGAGAATATGGACAGAGATGGGTGGATAGCAGATGGCCACAGAGAGAGAGAGAGAGAGAGAGAGAGAGAGAGGGAGGGAGGGAGGGAGGGAGAGAGAAGACAGAGGGAGGGGCAGGAGGATGTGGGCAAAGAGCGGAGGTGTGCAGAAGGTGGATGTAAACAAGAGGGGCGAGAGAGAAGATGGACAGAGAGAGAGAGGGGAAGGAGGAGTAATAGAATTGAAATAAAACATTACCTAGTCAATGTTGAGTAAGAAGCTAGTTATATATAAATCGACAGGTAGTCTTTATAAGTTTTGTTTTTTCTTTTGTACACTTGGGAGTATTATTGATCGGGATATACAATATTTGACTCGAACTGTCAGAAAAATACACGTAAACTGAACTGGATTCAATTAAGCTAGTTACCTTCGTCCAGTCATAGCCGAGTAATTTGATTCCCACTGGTACAGCGTTTATAGGGGAGAGAGCTTCCTGTTGGACAGTTTCGTGCTGAATAAAGTTTGTTTACGTTCACAATTAACAAATGAGGCTACTATTCGGTGAATTCTGGGTATGGCCAACTTTTATAACGTTTTTTGTAAATATTTTCCAGCATGAAATACAATTGTCATTTTACTCGTTTCATTAATTCGCAGTTAGGTTCCTTACCCATTCTTAACATTATTCAATACATTTCACATCTATTTAACAGAGCTGAACTTTGTTAGACTTTTTTGCATGAAAACAGTATTCACTAATGTGAAGGTATTCTAATGTGTGACACTGGTTTTCACTATAGCGTGAAATATAACAGTCAGTATCCGGCAACTTCGTATCTGTACACGATCAAACAATGAACGAATAGTTTCAGCTGTTTGAGGTGTACCTGAATAAATTTGTACATTCTCTTCCTTAGCGAACGGAAGCCACTATGAAGGTTATAGATCGTGTGTTTCAAGCGTGTAGCCTCTGTTCCTTAGCGAACTGAAACCACTATGAAAGTCATAGACGATGTTGCATTCAATGCATGTGCTGGCAGTCTCTACTCTTTTATCCAGTTTGCTTATGACAGAAACACCGGAACGTCAACAGTAATGCGCACTCAACCAGTGACTCGACAGCGCTGCTACAACTCAGTTGCAGAGAGCGCGGTGCGCATCGCTACACAGTCTATGCCAAGTTTTGGAGGAAAGACAGAAATGTAACACCACGACTTCCAGGTCTGACACAATATGGGCAGTCAACCTTTCAAGCGGTTACCTGTACTATTCCCTTGATTTCTGGTTCTTGGATTATACCAACCTTGGTTTTTCCGAACCTTCTATAGGTGTCGAAGGTACCCTGACACCTCAGACTAAACAACAGCTTTGCACGTAGATTTTCAGACCAGAGTCTCCCCTATTTCTGATTTAGGGTCAGTCGTTCATCTGCAGCGGACGTATTGTCAGGCAATTCTCTGGCCGACAGCTTTCGTTTCTGTAAATTCCGTAAGCCCAAGCTACTTGGCTTCTATTTCACTCTTGTGTCAATCTCTTCATCTCACAGTAGCATTTGCAACATATGTCCTCAGTTATTTGCTAGACGTATTGCAATCTCTGTCTTCCTCTACAGTTTTTGCCCTCTACACCACCGTCTAGTACCACGGAAGTCATTTCGTGATGTCTTAACGGACGTCCTATAACCCTTTTCCTTGTCAGAGTTTACCACATATACCTCCATCTCTGATTCTGCGCAGAACCTCCTCATTCCTTACCTTATCAGAACACATGATTGTCAACATTCTTCTGTAGCACCACATCTCAAATGCTTCGATTCTTTTCATTTTTCGGTTTTCCACAGTCCATATTTTTCTGCCATACAATGCTGTGCTCCATACGTACGTTTTCAAAAATTTCTTCCTCAAATTAAGGCCTATGTTTGACACCAGCAGACTTCTCTTGGCCAGGAATGCACTTTTGGCCGGTGCTAGTCTTTTTTTTTTGTCCTCCTTGCTTCGTCCATCATTGATTATTTTGGTGCCCAATTAGCGGAATTCCTGTATTACATTTACTTCGCGATCCCAATTCTGATGTTAAGTTTATCGCTGTTCTCATTTCTGCTACTTTTAATTAGTTTGCCTTCGATGTATTCTCAATTCATATTCTGTATCCATTAGATTGTTCATTCCATTCAACAGGTTCTGTAATTACTCTTCACTTTCAATGAGGATAGCAAGGTCATCAGCGAATCTTGTCATTGATATCAATTCACCTTTAATTTTAAATCCACTCTTGAGCATAGCTGTAATTTCCGTAATTGCTTCTCCGATGTATAGATTGAACAGTAGAGCTGAAAGAATTTATGACTGTGTTACACCCTTTCTAAACTGAGAATTTCGTACCTGGTCTTCTACTCTTATTGTTCCCTCTTAGCTCTTGTACATATTGTACAGCAGCAGTCTTTCCCTATAGATTATCCTTATATATCTCAGAATTTCGAACACCTTACACCGTTTGACGTTGTCGAACACTTCTTACAGGGTGACTTGAATTTCTGTAATCCTAAATTTCAATGAACGTCTTTGTACTTCCTTCTTAAATCAGTAAACTGAAGCATTGCTTCCTTTGCAGTTTCCTCTCTTGTATCTACGGTTTCCTTTCTAACGTCTGTGATTGTTTTTTAGTCATGTCCCTTCCTCTTCAACTGAAGTGCTGACTGAGCTATTCGTTATGACAGAGTTTCTAGCGTATCTCTTCATTTCTTAGCACTTCCGTATCCCACTTCTTTGCATATGGTTGTTCCTGACTAGTCTCTGAAATTACAGCATACCCTTCATCGCTACTAAGTAGTGATCTGAGTCTATATCTGCTACTGTTTACTCCTTACGCTCCAGTTTCTCATTTGAGGATCTCTGCCTGAATATGATGTAATCTAACTGAAATCTTCCCTTATCTCCTCGTCTTTTCCAAGTGTACCTCATCTTATTGTAATTCTTGAACAATGTACTAGCTATTACAGGCTGAGATTAATTGCTAAACTCAATTAGTCTTTCTCCTCTCTCATTCCTTGTCCCAAACCCATAGTCTATCGTAACCCCTTCTTCTATTTCTTCCCCTACAACCGCATTCATCTCCCTTTGCGTACTGAATTGCCCGTTCAATATTCCCTTATACTTTCTCTATCTCTTCATCTTCGGTTTGCGACGTCGGCAGGTACAGCTGAAGTGTCGTTGTCGGTTTTCGTTTGCTGTCGATTCCCATGAGAACAACGCTGCCACTGAATTGTTCACAGTCATTCACTCTTTGCTCTACGTCACATTCATAACTAATACTACTCACGTTATACCATTTTCTACTGCAGTTGATATTACCCTATACTCATCTGACCGGAAATCCTGGTCTTGTTTCCATTTCACTTCATTCACGCCTACTATATCTAGATGAAGCCCTAGTATTTCCGTTTTCAGATTTTATAGCTTCCATACCGAGTTCAAGCTTCTGACATTACACTCCCCGACTCGTAGAAAGTTATCCTTTCGGTCGTTATCCAACTCACGGTCATCTCCCCTTTGGCAGTCCGCTCCCGGAGATCCGAATGGGGGACTGGTACGGAATCTTTCTCCAATGGAGAAGTCGTCAGACTCTTTTTCAGTTACAGGCCCTATGTCTTGTGGATACACATTAGGTGTCTTTAATACAGTGGTTTCCATTGCCTTTAACAACCTCATCCCGTTGATCATTGCTGATTCTTCCGCCTTTAGGAGCAGTTTCCCACCCCAGACGGCAAGGAAGTGCCCTGAACCTCTGTCCCTTCCTCCGCGCTCTTCGACAAGGCTATTGGTTGAATAAGGATGACTTATTATGCTGGAAGTCTTCGGTTGCCATTGATGATGATTTTTATTTGAAATTTAAACTTCGGGGTGGGTTAGAACACCGGACCGAGGACGTTTTGATTGATCATCAAAGGCGGTACCCCAAGACATCTATACATTGTTCGTAACAGAAGTAATTGTATAACAACGAAAGGAGAGCCATGTCTCTTCAAGTATTGTTATCGCTACGGGGTGCACAGAAATGCGATGTGTATAGGAACTAGTCGTGTGTCAATTCCGAATGGAATAAGAGGTCGTCTAAAAACTGCATTTGGTAACAACATGGCTGAGAAGCAAAATTCTTCCCCACCTGACGAAGTAGATTTGTAGATTAAGAAACGAATACTTATCTGCTGGAACCGGACGCACGAAAGAAGGATAGTGCCTGTTTTTGTAATTTTTAAGTAGGACTTCCAGGAGATGAAACATAAAGATCTAGATTTCGCCACATATAGGCCAAATCATGAAAAGTGTCATGATGATCGCTCCATTAGCAAAAGATTCCGGAATAGTCCCCAATTCGGAGCTCCAGGGGGGGACTGCCAAGGGGGAGGTTACCATGAGGAAAAGGTTGAATAATCAACAGAAGGATAACCTTCTACGAGTCGGAGCGTGGGAAGTCAGAAGCTTGAACGTGGTAGGGAAACTAGAAAATCTGAAAAGGGAAATGCAAAGGCTCAATCTAGATATAGTAGGGGTCAGTGAAGTGAAGTGGAAAGAAGACAAGGATTTCTGGTCAGATGAGTATAGGGTAATATCAACAGCAGCAGAAAATAGTGTAACAGGAGTAGGATTCGTTATGAATAAGAAGGTAGAGCAGGGGGGAGGGGGGTGTTTCTGTGAACAGTTCAGTGACAGGGTCGTTCTTATCAGAATCGGCAGCAAACGAACAACGACAACGGTAGTTCACTTATACATGCCGACGTCGCATGCTGAAGATGAAGAGATAGACAAAGTGTATGAGGATATTGGAAAGGTAATACAGTATGTAAAGCGGGTTGAAAATTTAATAGTTACGGGGTACTGGAATGCAGTTGTAGGGGAAGGAGTAGAAGAAAAGGTTACTGGAGAACATGGGCTTGGGACAAGGAATGACAGAGAAGTAACACTAATTGAGTTCTGTAAAAAGTATCAGCTAGTAATAGCGAGTACCCTGTTCAAGAACCACAAGAGGAGGAGGCATACTTGGAAAAGGACGGGTGATACGGAAAGATTTCATTTACATTACATCATGGTCAGACAGAGATTCTGAAATGAGATACTGGATTGTAAGGAGTACCCAGGACCAGATAGTAGTGATGAAGAGTAGGGTGAAGTTTAAGACATGAATCAGGAGGAATCAATAAGCAAAGAAGTGGTGTACGGAAGTACTAAGAAATGACGAGATACGCTTGAAGTTCTCTAAGGCTTTAGATACAGCAATAAGGAATAGCACAGTAGGCAGTACAATTGAAGAGGAGTGGATATCTCTAAAAACGGCCATCACTGAAGTTGGGAAGGAAAACATAGCTACAAAGAAGGCAACTGCTACGAAACCATGGGTATCAGAAGAAATACTTTAGTTGATTGATGAAAGGAGGAAGTACAAACGTTTTCCGGAAAACTCAGGAATATAGAAGTACAAGTCGCTGAGGAATAAAATAAGTAGCACGTACAGGAATCTAAGACGAAACGGTTGCAGGAAAAATGGGAAGACATCGAAAAAGGAATGATTGTCGGAAGGACAGACTAAGCATACAGGAAAGTCAAAACAACCTTCGGTGACATTGAAAGCAAGGGTGGTAACATTAAGAGTGCAACGGGAATTCCACTGTAAAATGCAGAGGAGACAGCAGTTACATGGAAAGAATACATTGAAAGCCTCTATGACGAGGAAGATTTGTTTGATGAGATATAAGAAGAAACAGGAGTCGATTTAGAAGATATAGGGGATCCAGTATTAGAATCAGAATGTAAAAGAGCTTTGGAGGACTTAAGATCGAGTAAGGCAGAAGAATTCCATCAGAATTTCTAAAATCATTGGGGGAAGTGGCAAGAAAACGACTATTCACGTTGGTGTGTAGAATGCATAATCTACACAATTCCGAAGACGGCAAGAGCTGACAAGTACGATAACTATCGCACAAACAGCTACACAGCTCATGCATCCAATTTGCTTATAAGAATAATGTGCAGAAGAATGGAAAAGAAAATTGAGTATGCGCTAGATGACGATCAGTTTGGCTTTGGGAAAAGAAAGTCACGAGAGAGGCATTGCTGACGTTGAGGTTAATAATGGAAGCAAGGCTAAAGAAAAATCAAGAACGTTCATTGGATTTGTCGGCCTGGAAAAAGCGTTCGACAATGTAAAATGGTGCAAGATGTTCGAAATTCTGAAAAAAGTAGGGGTAAGCTATAGGGAGAGACGGGTCACATATAATATGTACAACAGTCAAGAGAGAATAATAATAGTGGACAACCAAAAACGAAGTGCTCGGATTAAAAATAGTGTAAAATGTAAAACAAGGATGTAGCCTTTTGCCCCTATTGTTCAATCTGTACGTTGAGAAGTAATTATGGAAACAAAAGAAAGATTCAGGAATATAATTAAAATTCAAGGTGAAAGAATATCAATGATACTATTCGCTGATGACATTGCTATCCTGAGTGAAAGTGAAGAAGAATTACATGATCTGCTGAACCGAATTAACAGTCTATTGAGTACACAGTATGGACTGAGAGTAAATCGGAGAAAGACGAAGGTAATGAGAAGTAGTAGAAATGATAACAGCGAAAAACTTAGCATCAGGATTTATGATCACGAAGAAGATGAGGTTAAGGAATTCTGCTATCTAGGCAGTAAAATAAACGATGACCGACGGAGCAAGGAGGACATCA
Source organism: Schistocerca gregaria (assembly GCF_023897955.1). NCBI lineage: Eukaryota > Metazoa > Arthropoda > Insecta > Orthoptera > Acrididae > Schistocerca > Schistocerca gregaria. The sequence continues at coordinate 429,374,125 of NC_064927.1, forward strand.
AAAGCAGACTACCTATGGCCAAAAGGGCATTTCTGGACAAGAGAAGTCTACTAATATCACATATTGACCTTAAATTGAGGAAGAAATTTCTGAGAATATACGTCTGGAGTACAGCATTGTATGGTAGTGAAACATGGATTGTGGGAAAATCGGAACAGAAGAAAATCGAAGCAATTGAGATGTGGTGCTACAGATAGGTGCTGAAAATTAGATGGACTGATAAGGTAAGGAATGAGGAGGTTCTGCGCAGAATCGGAGAGGAAAGGAATATGTGGAAAACACTGATAAGGAGCAGGGACGGGATGATAAGTCATCTGTTATGACATGATGGAATGACTTCCATGGTACTAGAAGGAGCCGTAGAGGGCAAAAACTGTATAGGAAGACAGACTGGAATACATCCAGCAAAGAATTGAGAACGTAGGTTGCAAGTGCTACTGTGAGATGAAGTGGTTGGCACAGGAGAGGAATACGTGGAGGCCGCATCAAATCAAACCAGTCAGAAGACTGACGACCAAAAAAAAAGAAAATAATGAATCTCCAAGAATGAACTGACGCACTGTATAAAGCAAGGAGGATAGCTACTGGAAAGAACTGAACCCTGAGACTAGCTCGCATTCAACTAAACGAAGGCATTTTGAAAGTAAATGAAGGTAGCAGGTTTTGAAAATTGAAGATTAGTCTATTCCTGACAGACTCATGGTGTTCGGTTGTGAAGAAGCAGAGAAAATGCTGTATGAAACCTGGACTGTTCTGATGGCCTCGACACCCGACAGTTGTTAGGGACAATTGCAACAACAGTACAACATACACGTTGATAATGGAACCACAGAAGAGGAAACGACAGTATTTACTGGTTTATTTGCTTTGCTCCCAGATAAAGGTCAAAATAAGTATGCAAGATTTTATATTGCACTAAATAATAAGATGCGTGTATGGTCACAGAAAATAGCAGTGCTAGACTTCGAAATGGCGACAACTAACGCTATGGAGACTGTGTTCCCCGCAATATCCATTTCCGGTTGCAATTTTCACTTCAAGCGATGTCTCTGGAAGAGAACACAAGAACTGGGATTAATAGAGGAAAACAAAGATAGAGAAGATGCCCAATGGTTTTGTCGCATGTGTGCTGCAATGCCACATTTTCCATCAACATGTGTTCGATGAAGCTTGGATGGTAATAATGGAGGATATGCCCAGTGGGGAAAGGTCATTAAATTAGCAAACTATATGGTCAATCAATGGATGGAGACTTCTAGTATTCCAACTGAAAAGTAGAATGTTTCTAATTAGAGGCGCAGGACCACGAATGCTGTAAAAGTCTGGCATAGAAAACTAAACTCCTTAGCAAATCAAAAACTTCCGAACGTATATATTATGATAAGTAAGCTGAAGGATGAAGTAGTAAATGCTGCATTTGAAATAAGAAAAATTCCAATGGCCTTGTTCTTGAGGAAAGGAGACACAGGTATTGACAAATTGTTGAAAGACAGTGTGGCGAAATAGTCCGGGCAAGGTGATTTAAGATGTTTAAAATCTCCGGCTTTCTAGCAAAAAATTGACCACGGCATTGAAATACATGAAATAATACCTGAAGTTCAATCCTATGTTGCAATAATTTTTAGATAGAAAAAAGGTGATAATGAATTGGTAAACACGAAAAATAAAGAAAACATTGAAACATGCCTGCATACTATATGCAGAGCTAGTTCTATGCCCCTCATAAATTGTGAAGCGATGTTCTTGTTACGAAACGGTGGGCAGAGCCTCCTCCACTCTTGTGGTTTCCATTGACTATCGGAAAACCTACGACTAAAATGTCTGGGGTCGAAAGCACCATACTGACGTCACGGGTAGCAAACCCCACGGTCCAAAAACCCACGACAGCGGCAAACGTGACTGGACAAAAGTACAACAAACAGAAGCCAGGAAACGTTTGACGAGTACGACGTGAAAGTGATATTTGTACCTCGCTCTGTTGTAATGTGGCTGCGCTCCTAGCTCTCAGTTACTCGATATCAAAACCAGATAACGAAAATTCGGTAAACAGTAGTTGGCTAGATCTCTCTGGCCTTATACGGGGAACGTAAGTGACAAATAAGTAAATAAAAGTGATTCAATAAACTAAGCTTCTGTTACGGCTGTCTACCAAAAAAAATCTTCTTTCAAAGAGTACATGACAAATAATTGATAACACTTAAAACCACCCCATTCTGCGCGGGAGTGTAAGCAGTATTCCAGCAACTTACCAAGGCACAGTACGCCGGAGAAAGCGGACGCCAGCAAGATGGCGACCACAGCGACAGAGATCGTCATGTCGACTGCAGCCGAGCAGAGCGTAGCCGTCGATTCCTACATCGGCACGGGCTCCCTCACCGTCCCCTCTCCCGTCAGAGGGTGTCATACACGTGCCATAATGGATCTCCACTGGCGAGTTATGTTCTCTAACTTCCCGGAAAAGAAGCTTATCGCAGTGTCGGTTGCTACATCTTTGAGCTGTGATGACCGCGCTGTCCTCGAAATTTCTCGGAGACACTTCAGTAACACCTCTCGTTAAAGCAGCGTCTTCATTGTAGTTCGCGATGTGGGATGTTCATCCGCTTACTGCTGGTCGTAATGGACTCAGATAAAGTGACGATAAACTTATCATACCTCAGGCGTTTCCTAGGGGCGTTATTTCTTGCAAGACCATCGACGCCTTACGGCGCTTTCTAGAAAGACGAATGTTGATGGTGTTAGGACAGCAACCAGCCACAAATCTGGTTGCTGTACTAACACCATTAACATTTGTCTTCAAACAACAGCCACGGTCTCCATCATGTCATCATATGACAAAATTTCTTTCTAGAAAATCTCGAAATGAATATCACTCTCTTGGTTTTCCCAGGAAAAACAAGAGAGAGAGAGAGATTCACTGCGATATCAGTCATCGGACTGATAGTCGAGACCTTAGCGTGTAAGCTTTGTTTATAGAAATTCGTTCTACATTCACATACATACTCTAAAAGGCACAGTTCAGTGTTCACGCAGTGCACGCTGTAACCGTTACCTGTGCTGCTGTCTTCACAAATACCTGTATGATTCTACACCACAACTAATCTCCCCTTATTCTGCCTTTTGGTCCTTTATACTTAAGTATGTTTTTTTTTTTTTCATCAGTCTACTGACTGGTTTGATGAGGCCCTCCACGAATTCCTTTCCTGTGCTAACCTCTTCATCTCAGAGTAGCACTTGCAACCTACGTCCTCAATTATTTGCTTGACGTAATCCAATCTCTGTCTTCCTCTACAGTTTTTGCCCTCTACAGCTCCTTCTAGTACCATGGAAGTCATTCTCTCATGTCTTAGCAGACGTCCTATCATCCTGTCCCTTCTCCTTATCAGTGTTTTCCACATATTCCTTTCCTCTCCGATTCTGCGTAGAACCTCCTCATTCCTTACCTTATCAGTATACCTAATTTTCAACATTCGTCTATAGCACCACATCTCAAATGCTTAGATTCTCTTCTGTTCCGCTTTTCCCACAGTCCATTTTTCACTACCATACAATGCTGTCTTCGGAATTGTGTGGATAATGCTTTTCCGAAAGTCAGACGGTATGTCGCCAGACTCATATATTCTACACACCAACGTGAACAGTCGTTTTATTGCCACTTCCCCTAATGATTTTACAAATTCTGATGGAATGTTATCTATCCCTTCTGCCTTATTTGACCGTAAGGCTTCCAAAGCTCTTTTAAATTCCGATTCTAATACTGGATCCCCTATCTCTTCTAAATCGACTCCTGTTTCTTCTTCTATCACATCAGACAAATCTTCACCCTCATACAGACTTTCAATGTATTCTTTCCACCTTTCTGCACTCTCCTCTGCATTTAACAGTGGAATTCCCGTTGCACTCTTAATGTTACCACCGTTGCTTTTAATGTCACCAAAGATTGTTTTGACTTTCCTGTAAGCTGAGTCTGTCCTTCCGACAATCATATCTTTTTCGATATCTTCACATTTTTCCTGCAGCCATTTCCTCTTAGCTTCCCTGCACTTCCTATTTATTTCATTCCTCAGCGACTTCTGTTTCTGTATTCCTGATTTTCCCGGAACATGTTTGTACTTCCTCCTTTCATCAATCAACTGAAGTATTTCTTCTGTTACCCATGGTTTCTTCGCAGCTACCTTCTTTGTACCTATGTTTTCCTTCCCAACTTCTGTGATGGCCCTTTTTAGAGACGTCCATTCCTCTTCAACTGTGTTGCCTACTGCGCTAATCCTTATTGTTGTATCTATAGCGTTAGAGAACTTCAAACGTATCTCGTCATTCCTTAGAACTTCCGTATCCCACTTCTTAGCGTATTGATTCTTCCTGACTAATGTCTTGAACTTCAGCCTACTCTTCATCACTACTATATTGTGATCTGAGTCTATATCTGCTCCTGGGTACGCCTTACAATCCAGTATCTGATTTCGGAATCTCTGTCTGACCATGATGTAATCTAATTGAAATCTTCCCGTATCTCCCGGCCTTTTTCCAGTATACCTCCTCGTCCTGTGATTCGTGAACAGGATATTCGCTATTACTAGCTGAAACTTGTTACAGAACTCAATTAATCTTTCTCCTTTTTCATTCCTTGTCCCAAGCCCATATTCTCCTGTAACCTTTTCTTCTACTCCTTCCCCTACAACTGCATTCCAGTCGCCCATGACTATTAGATTTTCGTCCCCCTTTACATACTGCATTACCCTTTCAATATCCTCATACACATTCTCTATCTGTTCATCTTCAGCTTGCAACGTTGGCATGTATACCTGAACTATCGTTGTCGGTGTTGGTCTGCTGTCGATTCTGATTAGAACAACCCAGTCACTGAACTGTTCGCAGTAACACACCCTCTGCCCTACCTTAGTATTCATAACGAATCCTACACCTGTTATACCATTTTCTGCTGCTGTTGATATTACCCGATACTTATCTGACCAGAAATCCTTGTCTTCCTTCCACTTCACTTCACTGACCCCTACTATATCTAGATTGAGCCTTTGCATTTCTCTTCTCAGATTTTCTAGTTTCCCTACCACGTTCAGGCTTCTGACATTTCACGCCCGACTCGTAGAACATTATCCTTTCGTTGATTATTCAATGTTTTTCTCATGGTAACCTCCCCCTTGGCAGTCCCCTCCCAGAGATCCGAATGGGGGACTGTTCCGGAATCTTTTGCTAATGGAGAGATCATCATGACACTTCTTCAATTACAGGCCACATGTCCTGTGGATACACGTTCCGTGTCTTTAATGCAGTGGTTTCCATTGCCTTCTGCATCCTCATGTCGTTGATCATTGCTGATTCTTCCGCCTTTAGGGGCAATTTCCCATCCCTGGGACAAGAGAGTGCCCTGAACCTCTATCCGCTCCTCCGCCCTCTTTGACAAGGCCGTTGGCAGAATGAGGCTGACTTCTTATGCCGGAAGTCTTCGGCCGCCAATGTTGATTATTTATCAAAATTTAGACAGTGGCGGGGACCGAAGACGTTTCGATTATGAATCAAAGACGCTACCCCTAGACCACGGGCCCTATTATGTAAGTTACAGATAGGAAAGTCCTTCTGATTTCTATCATAATGTCAGTTTATACGAACTTCCTCAACAGCGTTTCGAAAAAGACGTTTTCTTCTCACGATGGATTCCCGTCTGAGCTCAATGTGTATTTCTGTGCCACTGTCGTGCTGATCTAACGGTCCAGTACCAACACTAGTGGCACCGTTGGGACTACTTAAGTATCTTCCTTAATCCGATCTGATGGGAATCACAAACACTCTACGCCAAGTTGAAAAAGAGAGGGAGAGAGAGGATGAGATATACGTGCATATACAGGGTGTTACAAAAAGATACGGCCAAAGTTTCAGGAAACATTCCTCACCCACAAATAAAGAAAAGATGTTATGTGGACACGTGTCCGGAAACGCTTAATTTCCATGTTAGAGCTCATTTTAGTTTCGTCAGTATGTACTATACTTCCTCGATTCACCGCCAGTTGGCCCAATTGAAGGAAGGTAATGTTGACTTCGGTGCTTGTGTTGACATGCGACTCATTGCTCTACAGTACTAGCATCAAGCACATCAGTACGCAGCATCAACAGGTTAGTGTTCATCACGACCGTGGTTTTGCAGTCAGTGCAATGTTTACAAATGCAGATGCCCATTTTATGTATGGATTAGCACGGGGCAAGAGCCGTGGCGCGGTACGTTTGTATCGAGACAGATTTCCAAAACGAAGGTGTCGTGACAGGAAGACGTTCGAAGCAATTGATAGGCGTCTTAGGGAGCACGGAACATTTCAACCTATGACTCGCGACTGGGGAAGACATAGAACGAGGACACCTGCAATGGACGAGGCAATCCTTCGTGCAGTTGACCATAACCCTAATGTAAGCGTCAGAGAAGTTGCTGCTGTAAAAGGTAACGTTGACCACGTCACTGTATGGAGAGTGCTACGGGAGAACCAGTTGTTTCCGTATCATGTACAGCGTGTGCAGGCACTATCAGCAGCTGACTGGCCTCCACGGGTACACTTCTGCGAATGGTTCATCCGACAATGTGTCAATCCTCATTTCAGTGCAAATGTTCTCTTTACAGATGAGGCTTCAATCCAACGTGATAAAATTGTAAATTTTCATAGTCAACATGTGTGGGCTGACGAGAATCCACACGCAATTGTGCAATCACGTCATCAACACAGATTTTCTGTGAACGTTTGGGCAGGCATTGTTGGTGATGTCTTGATTGGGCCCCATGTTCTTCCACCAACGCTCAATGAAGCACGTTATCATGATTTCATGCGGGATACTCTACCTGTGCTGCTAGAACATGTGCCTTTACAAGTACGACACAACATGTGGTTCATGCACGATGGAGCTCCTGCACATTTCAGTCGAAGTGTTCGTACGATTCTCAACAACAGATTCGGTGACCGATGGATTGGTAGAGGCGGACCAATTCCATGGTCTCCACGCTCTCCTGACCTCAACCCTCTTGACTTTCATTTATGGGGGCATTTGAAAGCTCTTGTCTACGCAACCGCGGTACCAAATGTAGAGACTCTTCGTGCTCGTACTGTGGACGGCTGTGATACAATACGCCATTCTCTTGGGATTCCATGCGACGGAGGGTGGATGCATGTATCCTCGCAAACGGAGGACTTTTACAACTTTTCCTGTAACAAAGTATTTGAAGTCACGCTGGTACGTTCTGTTGCTGTGTGTTTCCATTCCATGATTAATTTGATTTGAAGAGAAGTAATAAAATGAGCTCTAACATGGAAAGTAAGCGTTTCCGGACACATGTCCACATAACATATTTTCTTTCTTTGTGTGTGAGGAATGTTTCCTGTAAGTTTGGCCGTACCAACACCCTGTATAAACCCCTTCCCTCAACAATTTCTCTCCTTCATTCCTCCTCTGTGTTATCACAGATGACGTGTTACGGATCTCATTTGTACTAAGACTGCAGTGCACGCGAGATGCCTCTGTAGTTGTTCTCCCCCGCGCAGGAAACAACACTTAGGTCGTGAGTCCATTATCTTGAGGCTGTAATAAACTTTTAGCGAGGAACAAATATTTTAGAAACAATTAATTTCCAATTAGTTTGTTTATATTGGATTCCACTCGTTTTTTATTAGCTTAACACGAGAAACTGCACAATTGCACTCCACTCTAGAGTCACATACAATTTCCGTTCTTAAACAAAATAATGAACGTATTTTCGTAATTACTATGACACAGTTCTCAAATACATGCCCAAATAACCATACATTGCTAGTAAAGTCTTAACTGACACCGACCGCTGCAAACAACATGTCTGTCCTCCAACACTGCCGAACCAGCTCTGATCTTACAACCGAACCACTTCGCCAGCCATCCATGTTAGGTCACCGAAGTGTTGCGTCTCCTTTTTCGTTTTTCAGTTATTTACTATTCTGTTGGTTATTAATGCTTGTGAAATAATGCAATGATAGCACCCTATTGAAAGATGCTTTAATATGAAATGCTTGTAAATTCTTTTTTTAATATTTACAAATAATATTATCATTTTAGCGCACAACTTCCGAACGCAGCAGCCAATAGCGGAGAAGGACCACAATTTATGCGGCCTTTCTGACGATATACGTACCGAACAAACCATCCATCATCGGTACCTCACACTCGATTACGTCATCTTCCCACTGCTGCCATCGCAACTGCTCTAAGAAGAGCTCCTTGTACTTGAATATGATGGCCGTAAAGCGAGAAATATTACAACTCTTGCAACACTCAAGACTGCGTCACTTAAGCGGTCTTCTTTAGTGTTGCGCTACACTTCCCCAGAACTCTCGTAATACACCGTACAGGTCCATTCGTCTTCCTTACAACTGACATACTCATCCATCGTCTTTCTGGCAACTGGCCTAATTCGCTAGTTATATTCATTATCATTTCTTAACGTCACGTAAAGATATTTAATAGACGTAACTAATTTAAGCAGCATCCCACTTGAACTGCATTCGAACAGTACAGTCCCTTATCGCATTACCTTAGTTATTCTTTATATTGAATCAGAAATTTTGTGCAAGTCGTCACGAATCTCACTCAGCTACAACAATCCCCCGTACTCAACAGCGTCATCAGTAAACAAACGGGGCCCACTCAGTCCGACAGACAGTGTATGTTCATAGGGAACAGCGCACCTGTCACACGTCCCTGGATGTCTCTTGGCATTATCATTTTGTCTCTGATGAACCCTTGTCGCTCAGAGAAACTTACTGGTTTCTACTGCTCAATTAGTCTTCAAGATAATCAGACAGAGGAAAACGAAGATACTTGATAATACACTACTGGCCCTTAAAATTACACCAAGAATAAATGCAGATGATGAACGGGTATTCATTGGACAAATATATTATACTAGAACTGCTATGTGATTGCATTTTCACGCAAATTGGGTGCATAGATGCTGAGAAATCGGTACCAAGAACAACCACCTACGGCCGTAATAACGTCCTTGATACGCCTGGGAACTGAGTCAAATAGAGCTTGGTGGCGTGTACAGGTACAGCTGCCCATGCAGCTTCAACACGATACCACAGTTCACCACGAGTAGTAACTGGATTATTGTGACGAGCCAGTTGCTCGGCCACCATTGACCAGAAGTGTTCAGTTGGTGAGAGATCTGGAGAATGTGCTGGCCAGGGCAGCAGTCGAACATTTTCTATAACCAGAAAGGTCCGTACAGGACCTGCAACATGCGGTCGCGCATTATCCTGCTGAAATGTAGGGTTTCGCAGGGATCGAATGAAGGGTAGAGCCACGGGTCGTAACACATCTGAAACGTATCGTCCACTGTTCGAAGTTCCATCAATGCGAACAAGAGGTGACCGAGACGTGTAACCAATGGCACCCCACACCATCGCGCCGGGTGATATGCCAGTAAGGCGATGACGAACATACGCCTCCAATGTGGGTTCACCGCGATGTCGCCAAACACGGATGCGACCATCACGATGTTGTAAACAGAACCTGGATTCATCCGAAAAATGACGTTTTGCGATTCGTGCACCCAGGTTTGTCGTTGAGTACACCATCGCGGGTGCTCCTGTCTGTGATGCAGCGTAAAGGGTAACCGCAGCCGTAGGCTCCGAGCTGATAGTCCATGCTCCTTCAAACGTCGTCGAACTGTTCGCGCAGATGTTTGTTGTCTTGCAAACGTCCCCATCTGTTGACTCAGGGATCGAGACGTGGCTGCTCGATCCGTTACAACCATGCGGCTAAAATGCCTGTCATCTCGACTGCTAGTGATACGAGGCCGTTGGGATCCAGCACGGCGTTCCACATTACCCTCCTCATCCCACCGATTCAATATTCTGTTAACAGTCATAAGATCCCGTCCAACGCGAGCAGCAATGTCGCGATACGATAAAACCGCAATCGTGATAGGCTACAATCAGACCTTTATCAAAGTCGTAAAAGTGATGGTACGCATTTCTCTTCCTTACACGAGGCATCACAACAATGTTTCATCAGTCAACGCCGGTGAACTGCTGTTTGTTATGGCAAATCGGTTGGAAACTTTCCTCATGTCAGCACGTTGTAGGTGTCGCCACCGGCGCCAACCTTGTGTGAATGCTCTGAAAAGCTAATCATTTGCATATCACAACATCTTCTTCCTATCGGCTAAATTTCGCACCTGTACACCTCATCTTCGTGATGTAGTAATTTTAATGGCCAGTAGTGTATGATTCATACATCTCTATATGCATGTACGTGGCGTCCACATCATTTATTGTAAAGCTAGCTGTACCCAGCCACACATGGCTTTGCTCAGTCTGGGAAGGTTGGATAAATGGACACATGATAAAAAGGGGTCAATGAATATAAACAGTGGAGTGTTGTTCCAACTTATATTAATCGCACACACAATGCTAATTTGAGAATCGTAGTATAACATGAGAATATAGTAAACATAACGCCCCGTGACTCAGATAAAGTGTCTCATTTAATATACACAATAATTATAGGTATAAATTACGGTACGACATGAAGTGGATAGGAAGTCAGAGACAATGACAAAAACTTGAGCAGCCTTGTGCCACTGCTGAATACGTCGGTAGTGTAAATGGCCACTTATTGGTCAATAGTTATTATTTATTGAAGCATCATCAGGACTCCTGCCAAAGAAAAGTACAGACTCGTAAACACACGCGTAAATGATGTATCTCACTAAGAGTGACTTTACAAAACGTGTTACACAGAATGCCCTGAAGTAGACATACCAAAAAGAAAAGTCTTCATATTAAGTATGGACCACATGTGTCAGCCGTCAGCATCAGTTCTCAACTGGTAGACGACGCTACAAAACTTAACAAAGAAAACTTGAGACCAGGTTGCAAGAATGCCTAGGAACAGTAGCGCTATTTGTGCCCACGAAAGTAGCTGAACAATTTGATATTTAAAACAAGAAAAAGGATGCAGAACAGCAACAGAAACTGCAAAATGAAGCTAAAAACACATTTTGAAAAAGGGAATATGCACAGTAGTGCATACAGCATACAAGGTACAAAACTGATACGAAGTGCCCCCAGGTGACGCTTTTTGCAACTATACAAAAAAAGAATAACTTGTTAGTAAAATTAAAATAATACTGAAGTATCAGCTGTGAAATAACTCTGAACCATAAAAACAGGGCAGGAGGTAGGAACGAAATTGGGATGTGGATATGGGTCTTTATTGTGTAATTGGTCCCACAATAATAATATTAGATAGATAAGTGGCATTTATACACTGAAGGGCCAAAGAAACTGGTACACCTGCCTAAAATCAAGTAGGGCCCCCGGGAGCACGCAGAAGTGCCGCAACACGACGTGGCATGGACTCGACTCCTGTTTGAAATACTGCTGGAGGGAACTGACACCGTGAATCCTGCAGTGCTGTCCCTAAATCAATAAGAATACGAGGGGGTGGAAATCTCTTCTGACCAGCAGTTGCAAGGTGTACCAGATCTATTCATGTCTGGGGAGTCAGGTGACCAGCACAAGTGTTTAAACTGGGAAGAGTGTTCCTGGAGCCACTCTGTAGCAAGTCTGGACGTGTGGAGTGTAGCATTGTCCTGCTGGAATTTCCAAAGTCCGAAGAAATGCACAATGGACATGAATGGATGCAGGTGATCAGACAGGATGCATACGTACGTGTCACCTTTCACAGTTGTATCTAGGCGTATCAAGGGTCCCATACCACCTGCAGCTGCTCACGACCAATACCACTACTGAGCCTCCACCAGCTTGAACAGTCCCCTGCTGAGATGCAGGGTCCATGGATTCATGACGTTCTGTAGGTACCCGTGCACGTCCGCCCATGCAACATGTTTTACTGTCATCAACAGTCCAATGTAGGTGTTGACAGGCCCAGGCGAGGCGTAAAGCTTTGTGTCGTGCAATCATCAAGGGTATACGAATGGGCCTTTGCCTTACAAAGTCCATATCGATTATCTCTCATTGAATGGTTCTCACGCTGCCACTTTTTGATGTCCCAGCATTGAAATCTGCAGCAGTTTGTGGAAGGGTTGCACTTTTGTCACGTTGAACGATTCTCTTCAGTTGTCGTTGATCCCGTTCTTGCAGTATCTTTTTTCGGCTTCAGCGATGTCGGAGATTTGATGTTTTACCAGATTCATGATATTCACGGTACACCCGCGAAATGGTGCTGTGTCCCATCGCTCGTGCGCCAACTACAGCAACACGTTCAAACTAACTTAAATCGTAATAACCAGCCATTGTAGCAGCAGTGACCGATCTAACAACGGCCCCAGGCACTTGTCTTGTATAGGCGTTGCCGACCTCAGTGCCATATTCTGCCTGTTTACATGTCTCTGTATTTGAGTAGGCATGCCTAAACCAGTTTCTTTTGCGCTTCAGTGTAGTACTCAGTGGGCTCAGTAGCCACTGCAGGCATTTCTAAGTAACACATAATTATATTACAAAAAGAAAGTGCTAATACATTACAATGCATGAGAGAAATAACAAAGATCTGACAGAGCGCAAACAGCATCAAAGCATTGTGATAGTTACCACTGGCCAGCATGCATAGTGTGGCAATATATTGGTTATAGCAACAGGAAAGCAGAAGGACTGGGAGGCGGTCTAGCCGTGCTCTGCAAAATCTGCACTGCACAGAGGTACGAGCCGAAGCACGCAGGATGGTGTCAACACACCGGAGCAAGATTCAAGTTATGAACTACTGCACCAGAGGCTGGGTAATACTGCAACAAATGCGCCCCAGAGCCGCGTAAATAGCAGTGAATTTTGAAGCAGGTCCATTCCAACTCCAGCAGCGTAACCATGACGCCAGTTCTATGCTACACGACAAGACGACTAGACACCACCAGCTGCAGCCATGAGTTGGCGATAGTACAGCTGCTCCCACCACCCTGTGGGACTTGGCTCCACAGGGCTGCTGCCCTGCCACTGACGCCAGCTTCTGTCAGATACCTGCCAGGATCATGCCCCAATGCACAGCAGTCTTTGCTCATTACTACGGGTGTCAGCAGCGTCAAGCCGGGTCTGGGTTGTTGCTTAGTATGGGAATTCTTCTGTTGAAGGCAGTTACAGCACAAGAGGAGACAGACTGGCTTTAGGGCCTTTGCTGACTGATGGGCCCCTTGGTGCCTCCTGGCCTGATCTCAGCGTCATAGGACGCTGATATATGTACTTCTTTGCCAACGTTTAAGCCCATCACCTGCCTGCTGCATTGGAGTGGGGTGTGCCTACTTCTCATTGACACCAATGAGATGTGTAACTGAACTATAATAGAATATTTATCTTGACCACTAGTCAGTCACTTGGCCAAAACCTATGAGTGGCACCTGAAATTCGCCAACCACATACAGAGCTGTCCCAGAAAAGCAGACATAACCACCAGTGGACAGCGGAGAGTTTGCCACCCTCTGCAGCATGACATTCAAACTGCTGCTTAGGATACCTTCATTGTTGGGTACTGAAACAATGTTTGCGCTTTGCTGATCATTATGAGGTGGAGAGTCAAGAGTCATCTTAAGTGCAAGGCCAGAAGAACCAGTGGACGTCTCCAAGTTTAAGGCAGATGGTAAAGGTCAGTATTTAGAACGTGGGCTTTCTGCACCTTGTGGCAAATCTACAGTAGTTGTTCATTTTACTTGACATCGTATGGTGAATCAATGCAGCGATGCAGGGAGTCCAGGTGGCTCATGACTACACACAAGAAATGAATATGGTAGAGTGATTAGTTAAGGAGTGTTCTGTTCTTTTTGTTGTGGAGTTGTTATTGTGGAATTCATAAATATGAGTAAGGATGAGGCAATGATGAAGTCACAAGGTGTCTCCAACCAGGAAGCTATGCAGTCATTAACTGATCAAGTAGAGTGGTTAAGAACGGAGAGTACTTTGATAAATAATAAGGATGAGGAGTTGGCTTCAATGAAAACCCAGAGTCCAGTGGCAGATCCAGCTCCTACTACTTTTTTCTGGTATGTAATATACGGAGATCGCTTGCCAGCAGCTGAGAGAGGGGTTGTTCGGTCAAACAGTTGCAAAAAGCGAGATGCTCCTCTCTGCAGAAGTGGAGACTTTTGTGTGATGTATATAGGATTGGGCAAGGTCAAAACTTTTGAATAGCTTGTGCAAGGATTGGTCGCAAAGATATGTGAAACAGAAAGGTGTACGTTTTTCTGTTAGCAAGTAAGTATCATTTCTAAAAGTCCGAATGAAGCCATTGAGGATACAGTAGACAGGACTAGAAAAATTATTTTGCATACATATGAACTGACGCAGAGTGATGCAGCGAACAAGGTATTGTCACAAGAAACCAAGTATGCAGCATTCATTGCTTTCCCGAATGGCTTAGTATTGGAAATGTCTAGGAGGGTGCACAGTAGTAGATGCGGGATCTCCATGACTAGCAGTACTTTTTCAAGAGATTGATGTAACGAAGGAGAAAGGTGAACTGTTCACAGCTCGCGTTTATTCCGTTTATTGTTTGTCATTCTTCTATTACAGTGCTGCCGCCTCGTTTTCTTATTCCATTTACTGGCATCACTAACTTCCTGCATTACTTGCCCGTGAGCGGCAGCAGCAGCGCATATCGATAAGTGCACTGTCGTACCATCTCTGGAGCGATCGATAGTATTTCCGGCTCGTCGTGTGTCTGGCAGTCAGTTGGAGACGGACCAGCAGTGCAGTCAGGATGCAGCAGCAGTGAAGTCGGGGACGGAGCGCCGGCGAGGCGCCGACAGTCAGTGCTCGCCGACCACTGCCGACACACATGAACTGTCCAACGGAGGAAGATTGGAGCGGGCCGACCGTTGGTTGGTCGTTCGGTTGGGCATCTCATCGGCCGACGTGTATTTGGTCCATTCACCATTTCCAGGCCTGGGCAGTTGGTCGGTTGGCGTGGAGTAGTGAGGAAATCACCGCGGCCCTTAATTTTGCAGGGCCCAGTGGTGGCATCTATGCGCTATCGGAGTGTGTGGTGCTGTTCCCATTGCTACAAGGCTCGTGGCTCACCAATCCTGACATCAAAGTTGTGTTTTCACTTCATTTACCAGCAAGACACGACTGTTCATTTGGAGTTCGTTGCGATATTCCCGTGAGCAACAACATGAGTTTTCAAGCTGGCAAATTTTAGCCACCCTCCAGTGAAGTTTAACTGTACTTGGTTATTTGAACTGAAATGCACCAGCGGAATCTTCTGCCTTGTGGCCGTTAATGTTCCAGTTACTTGCGCTGGTTATTGACGTAAATTCAGGCAGTATATTTTCCTCATTGTGCTGTCGCTGTCCAGCACGGTGTGTAGTTAGACAGCTCAATGTATAATTAGTTGTGGGCGCTAATACCATCTACGTTGTTCCATTGAACTCTCTGTTGTGTGCTGGTCGCGTAAAATGGAGGTTATCTTGTCGGTGGGTCCTGTCGGTTGGGTAGTCGTCGGATCGACATTGGCTGAGCCAACTGCCTGTCTCACCTAAGCAAGCATTAGTGTTTGAATTCCAGGCTGACCCTCAGAACTTCTGAGTCGCCTTGGGTGTACTGCCTTTTCTTGTTTGTTCTTGTTGTTTGTACTTGTATGGCTTCTAGCCGATTTTTAGATTAAGGTTGCTTTGCCCTTAAGGTCTCAGATGGTTTGGACAAGTAAGGCAGGAAGTCAGTGACGCCAGTAAATGGACTAAGAAAACGAGGCGATAGTACTGTAACAGAACATGACAAACAACTGTTTTACGTAAAACCTTTGGCACATTTAAAATTAATGTTATTGAGTCTTAAGTGTTGGGCCTTCGGCCGATTTTGAATTTAAGTTGTTTTGCTCCTGTATAATCAGTTTGGTCTACTACTGTCATAAACTTTTAATTATCACCTCGAAAAAATCAGGTTGTGGCCACAGAATATGGTGATGGTGTTAGTCATTGTCTACGTATTCTCTCATTAATGCAACAATTTTTCACACAAAATCTATGACTTTGCGGAAAACTATGTTGTAAAGCCCGCCCGGTTACCCATACGGTCTAGAGTACTGCTTCCCGGGCGCGGATTAGTGTCGAGGTCCGGTGTGCCGGCCAGTCTGTGGATGGTTTTTAAGGCGGTTTTCCATCTGCCTCGGTGAATGCTGGCTGGTTCCCTTCATTCCGCCTCAGTTACACTATGTCGGCGATTGCTGCGCGATTAATATCTCCACGTACGCTACACCATCATTACTCAGCCAGGCAAACATTGGGGCTAGACTCGTCTGGTGTGAAACGTTGCCGGGGGTGTGGGATCTACTGAGGGCCGAACCGCACAGTATCCCTGGGTTCGGTGTGGAGCGGCGGTGGAGTGAGTGTACTGCTGTAACCTGTTGTGGGGCTGTGAACCACTGAGGGCTATGGCGGGGACGAAGCCTCTCCGTCGTTTCCCCCATTTCCATACAATACAAAACAACACAATGTTGTAGAAGTCTGGTGAAAATGTTCCACATCGAAAATCACCTTCGTCGCCATTCTGAAATTCCCTGCTTTGCAATAGTTACTTCATTCTTAGGATAGAGGAACATATCACTGGCTCCCATGTCGGGAGAATACAAGCCGAGAGAGGGGACGGGGGCAGTGAAGCATTATTTAGTAGCCCGAAGTCACAGTGTGTGTCTCTCTTGCATGTACAGAACGGGCCTGGACGTTATCGTGCAGCAGAAACAATTCCTGGACAGCTTCCCACGACGATTCATTTGGCAGACTCTCGAAAACTCCTCAGTAGCTTTCAATAACATGACAGCTTAGGACTTACGAGTATTAACTTTTAGCATCACATCATAGCTGTCCCAAAATCAACAACACTTTGCACAATTATGGTAAAGTGTGCGCCTTTCTTGGCAGAGGCGAGTATACATGTTTCAACTGCTTGCTTTGATGCAGTATGTAATAGGTCTATTGTAGGTTAGGTTGGCAGAGTAATGGACCACAAACATAGCAATCAATTGTCAGAACACTTTATTGACAGGCAAGTACAGGCATGGTGCAAGTGACTCTGAGCACTTGGGACTTAACAGCTGAGGTCATCAGTCCCCTAGAACTTAGAACTACTTAAACCTAACTAACCTAAGGACAGCACACACATCCATGCCCGAGGCAGAATTCGAACCTGCGACCGTGGCGGTCGCGCGGTTCCAGACTGAAGCGCCTAGAACCGCTCGGACACACCGGCCGGCGTACACGAATGGTTCAGCGCTTCTGAAACAGATAGTCTGGAGATGACGTGATGTGACCCCCAGTCCCTGACACACTGGTATGGAAGCGCTGACACAGGCAGCCCGACTATCACAGAATGATGACAGCGGATGACTACTGAATGGCGGTGCGCCAGTGAGACGACGTACGTGAGTCGAAGTTAGACTTTCAGGCAGCGGTCGTTGGTGCGCGGTCCAGTGGAGACAGTGTCACAGGTGCTGTGACTACCGACGCAGGCTATGCGTCATCGGATGGCCCAGCTGTGACGACACCATGATGGGTTGGTCTTCATGGTTTAAATCTCCGATTCCAGGTGCTGACAGCTGCGGAAGCCTCATGCTTGGAGCCGGGCCTATGGCCAGGCATGGGTCCAACCATCGTGTCAGCTGGTCATGCGGCAGGGACCCACATGACATCCCTCCGGTTGACTCGCAGAAGCGCCGGCTGCTGGAGTAGTAACTCTGCTGACGTTGCTAAACTGGCTAAAGCACCGGATATGGCGGGTTGAGCAATCGGCCATTCTGGATCCCAATCCGAGGACAGTGTTAAATGCTTCGTGTGGCGTAGAAAATTGGATCAGCGAACTTTGCTTAATTTTTTTATTACACTGCGTCAAATGGTTGGGTGTGCAGCTCCAAATTGCTCAAATAATAGCAGACGTGATCTCTATAAGTTTCATCGGTTTCCTTCAGATATAGATCGGCGTCAGAGATGGCTTGTAAATTCAACACTCAAACTTTGGATAATTGCTGAATACTTATTTGGTGAAACTTTTATAATCTTAAATAGTTCCTCAGGTATCACTGGATGCATAAAGAACGTCTTCACATGAATTTTTATGTACATTACTCTCTTACAGTCTGGCAGATATACGTGATTTGTATTTACCAATAGCCCAGCTATGTATGAGAAGTAACGATTAAAAGTATTAACCACTAGTAACGGGTCAGTCAGTTTATTGCTTTCTCGATCAATTTGACATTACTGTCATTATCTGACCTGTCACCGCCGGCTGCGGTGGCCAAGCGGTTCTAGGCGCTTCAGTCCAGAACCGCGAGACTGCTACGGTCGCAGGTTCGAATCCCACCTCGGGCATGGATGTGTGATGTCCTTAGGTTAGTTAGGTTTAAGTAGTTCTAAGCTCTAGGGGACTGATGACCTCAGATGTTAAGTCCCATAGTGCTCAGAGCCATTTGAATTTTTTTTTTACCTGTCACCCAATATTCTTTTAATAACTTGCCAGGTTGCTTTAGTTTTACTCCTAGGTTTACCAAACAGTTATTTCCCAGTTTTCTTACTTTTTAAAGAACTCCTGAGAGATTTCTCTTAAAGCTTTTGAAATAATCAAAAAAACTGAGATCAATAATATACTTTGACTACTCATGCATTTCCTTCTTGTGGTGACATGAAATGCTTAAGCCTGTTGTGTTCTATTTTGATATTATTCCGAAATTGTTTAAGAGTAAAACTCTTATTTACCGTAAACGTAAGTAAATGTACCATACGTAATCCAGAAAATACGTTACTGGTAACTCATTTTAATAGTACTTGGTAAATATTTAGAACAGCAACGTAAGACTTACATTGAGCGTAATTGAATGTATCATATCTCGAAATACTCGTCTAGTCACCTACTTTAATTTACTTGTCTCTTAAAGTCAAATGTAAGCCATTACATTTACCACGCTGTAATATTATCTGCGAGAGGAATGTACATTTGATGGCCTTAAAAACATATCAAAAAGTGTAAGTGTTCCGTATAGTTTGAAAGAGCACCTTCAACGTGGAATTCAAAATGGCGAATTGTTTAGCTGGTACTATGCAGTGCTCTAGAACTGGCGGGCGACTGGCTAGTAAACAGCTGCTTGGTTTCGTTGCTGGGCTGCATTGCCAGATTGCGATTCGGTACATTTCCTCCCTCCTCAGGTTAATCTAGTCCTCTGGATTCCTATTTTATTGCTCTGACTGTGGCAGAGACACTTACAAATTTGTCAATGTTCCTTCATTGCCCGTTTTCCCATCTGAGCTTGGAATAAACACTAGATGAAGGATCTCACAGTGCTTTAGCATAAAGTTTGTGTCCCTCTTTGGTTTTCTTTTTTCTCTCTTTTTTTTTGACAAATTAATGTTGCACATAGTGGTTGAGCCATTTCCTCACTGGGACCGACATTACTGTGGTGGACCGGCAGGCTGAAGGAAGTAAGAGCAAGATTTGAGTAACTTCACATCAGAGATGGCAGTAGACAATACCTGTCATACTAGCCAACAGTGAAAATGTAACTGTGATGAAATAAATGTTTGTTAACTATATCGACCACGCTTATAACGAAAACAGCAATGAAAATCTCGAATCAGCTCTCTCTTCCAAGTTTAAGAGGTTGCAATTAATTATAATTAGATTTTATTAGAATTCATTATCAGGCTCTTCCCATGTAGGCTTCGAAATTCTGCTGATGGTAAACAGAGTGATTAAGTTTCGGGTAGCAATAGCTGTGGGTATTTTGTCGCTACTTTTAGCCCGGGCTCGTAACAACAAAGGGAAGGGGAAGAGGAAGGGAGCACGTTTCAAATAAGCGTAGTTTCACTCTATTGCAAACTGTGCTCAGTTCGTGGGCTGGAAGAACGTGTTAGTGAGACGTAGTTAGTGCGTGTGGTCACTGTAATTGCTGTGATTCAATATGACTCGCTAATGCGCAAGCAATAAAACAGTTTTTCCAACATGTGCGGACAGAATACATTGAAATGGGAGGCCAATAACGCTTTATATTACGCAGGCTTACAGGCTATACTTTGACTGTGAAACTGCGAACCAGAGATCCTCGTATACACTGAAACGCCAAAGAAACTGATACAGACATGCGTATTCAAATACAGAGATATGTAAACAGGCCGGAGACGGCGCTGAGGTCGACAACGCCTGTATAAGACAACAAGTGTCTGGCGCAGTTGTTAGATGAGTTACTGCTGCTACAATGGCTGGCTATCAAGATTTAAGTAAGTTTGAATGTGGTGTTATAGTCGGCGCACGAGAGATGGGACCCAGCGTCTCCGAGGTAGCGATGAAGTAGGGATTTTCAGTACGACCATTTCACGAGCGTACCGTGAACATGAGGAATCCGACAAAACATCAAATCTCCGACATCACTGCGGCCGGAAAAAGATCCTTGAAGAAAGGGACCAACGACGACTGAAGAGAATTGTTCAAGAAGTGCAACCCTTCCGCAAACTGCTGCATATTTCAATGCTGGGCCATCAACAAGTGTCAGCGTGCGAACCACACAACGAAACATCATCGATATGGGCTTTCGGAGCCGATGGCCCACTCGTGTAACCTTGATGACCGCAAGACATAAAGTTTTATGATTCGCCTGGGCCCGTATACACCGGCATGGACTGTTGATGAGTAAAACCATGTTGCCTGGTCGGACGAGTTTCGTTTCAAATTGTATCGAGCGGATGGACGTGTACGGGTCTGGAGACAACCTCATGAATCGATGGACCCTGCATGTCAGTAGGGGACTGTTCAAGCGAGTGGACGCTTTGTAATGGTGTGGGGCGTTTGCAGTCGGAGTGATGTGGGACACCTGATATGTCTAGATACGACTCTGACAGGTGACACGTACGTCAGCATCCTGTCTGATCACTGGCATCCATTCATGTCCATTCTACATTCATACGGACTTGGGCAATTCCAGCAGGACAATTTGACACCCTGCTACAGAGTGGCTCCAGGAACACTCATCCGCGCTTAATCACTTCTCCCGACATTAACGTTATTGAGCATATGTGGGATGTCTTGCAACGTGCTGTTCAGATGAGATCACCACCTGTCCCCAGGAGTTATGTTGTCAATTTCCTCCAGCACTACTTCAGACATTAGTAGAGTCCATGCCAGGAGTGCTGCGGCAGTTCTGCATGCTAGTGGGGGCCCTACAGGATATTAGGCATGTGTTCCAGTTTCTTTGGCTTTGGTTCAAATGGCTCTAAGCACTATGGGACTTAACATCTGAGATCATCAGTCCCCTAGAACTTAGAAATACTGAAACCTAACTAACCTAACGACATCATACACATCCATGCCCGAGGCAGGATTCGAACCTGCGACCGTAACGGTAGCGCGGTTCCAGACTGAAGCGCCTAGAACCACTTGGTCACAGCGGCCGGCTTTCTTTGGCTCTTCTTATGTCTCGAATCTTCATTTGTGGCTGAATCGTAAACGATCTTCCATTGCCTTTGTTATACCCATGATCTGGCGATAACCTTCAAACCATGGGAATGATAGTTATTTTTGTATGACAACTCCATTAACACATGGTATTCCCAAGAAGAAAAAGTCTTCCCTGACATATCCTAACATACCGTCGGCAATGTCAGCAGTGCCTCACAGAGGTGGACAGCCTGTTCTGATGCCAACTAACTGTTGTAGAGACGAGAGCGGCAGTGAGACTAGTGCTGCACCATCACCTTCAAAATCCAGTTGCTCGAAAGATCCTGATTTTGTGCTTAACGATAAGTGAATAGAGATTCACGAAATAGTACAATGTGAACTTAATGACCTAATGAGAGATCTGGAATTGCTGAAAGAAAAAGCTAAACTGTTGGCGTCAAGATTACAACAGTGGAATTGGCTTGATAAGACGGCAAATGTGACTGCGTTCTGAAACCACCATGTGACATTGGCGTCATTTTTCGAAAGTGAAAGGAACTTGGTATTTAGTAGTGATGCACAGAGACCAATGGCAGCTACGTCGATTGATTCCAAAAATTGATCGGTCGAGGTTGTTCGTCGACTCCTCAAAAGTAAGTGTCAAGTGTAAGCTACTGCATAATGACAACGTTTTACCATCGATTCCGATTCGATATGTACCATACATGAAAGAAACATTTGATGACATGAAACGCTATTTCGATTGAACTACGAGTTTAAAAGGCGGATTTCCGGGGATCTGTAATTCACAGGCATATTGTTTGGGATGCAACATGGCTACAACATGTTCTGTTGCCTCCTGCGCATCTGGAATAGTCGCACCAAAGCACTTCATTATAAAAAGAAAGGTTGGACTAAGCGATACTCACTGGACTCAGGATCTCACAATGTTATGCACGAAGCACTTATCGAGTCCAAGGGTTCAATGTGCACCTGTAAGTAGTCGATTTCCATGTGGCCCTTGAAAATACCAGGTCATGATTTACTCTGTCTGCTAACTCTCAGATGTTTGTGAAGAGGGTGGCGACTATTGTGTGTAGCTACTGGGTATTGTTCAAATGGTTCGAATGGCTCTGAGCACTATGGGACTTAGCATCTAAGGTCATCAGTCGACTAGAACTTAGAACCACTTAAACCTAACTAACCTAAGGACATCACACACATCCATGCCCGAGGCAGGATTCGAACCTGCGACCGTGGCAGCAGCGCGGTTCCAGACTGAAGCGCCTACAACCGCTCGGCCACATGGGCCGGCTTGGTTGGGAAGATTTGGGATGAACAACGCACGTACCCAACCGGATCACCGAGCGACTTGTCGAACGTTGGGCAGCCACTAAAGATGATGTTGAAGGTCGTGTTCTGGAGCCCTGGTGACGAGGGCCTTCTTCTGTTATTTGAAGAGGAGTTAGAATGATAAATGACGGTGGAGAGAGTGCACTTAAAATACTGCCTATGGACATTCTAGCCCTGTGGTTTTGTTATTTAAAGGAAAATTGACGCGATACTGTAGTGTATTGATCAGTGAATAGCATTTATTTGTTTGTTGTGCAATGTGCTTTGGCTTGAGAATCGCCAATAATTGTTAGTGGGTCTTCTTTAAAGCCGCACGATTCTGTTAATTGGTATACCTCTTGTGTGTGCCCGCTTGGGGTGCGATGTTATGAATTGAAGTGTAACACCGGCCCGTGCCACTCTACCTGGTGGCAATGTCACGGTACTGTATCAGGTACTGGGTATGAATTTAAAAATCTAATTGCAATTCAGTAAGGTGTATTTATTTTGACCTACGCTGATGTGTTTTAGTAATATTTGAATTACTTATGGCTGCTAACGAGTGAAATTTTCTGCCTTGCTTAAGGGTTTAACTGCAACTGCTATGTTTGTGCCTGCACCTTGTCAGTTACATCTACTCGCTTATCTTCCCTAGACAGAGGTGTATGTATTTATTGTGTACTACAAAATCCATTCTAATTATCTCTCTCAATCATAGCGAGTTTCCCCTGATCTGATTAAAAGCCTTGTGTATAGGTATATATACAGGGTGGCCCACTGATAGTGACTGGGCCAAATATCTCACGAAATAAGCATCAAACGAAAAAAACTACAAAGAACGAAACTCGTCTAGCTTGAAGGGGGAAACCAGATGTCACTATGGTTGGCCCGCTAGATGGCGCTGCCATACGTCAAACGGATATCAACTGCGTTTTTTTTAAAATAGGAACCCCCATTTTTAATTACATATTCGAGTAGTAGGTACAGGAATATGAATGTTTTAGTCGGACAACTTTTTTCGCTTTGTGACAGATGGCACTGCAATAATCACAAACGTATAAGTACGTGGTACCACGTCACATTCCGCCAGTGTGGACGGTATTTGCTTCGTGATACATTGCCCGTGTTAAATTGGACCGTTTACCAATTGCGGAAAAGGTCGATATCGTGTTCATGTATGGCTACTGTGATCAAAATGCCCAACGGGCGTGTGCTATGTATGCTGCTCGTTATCCTGGACGACATCATCCAGGTGTCCGGACCGTTCGCCGGATAGTTAGGTTATTTAAGGAAACAGGATGTGTTCAACCACATGTGAAACGTCAACCACGACCTGCAACAAATGATGATACACAAGTAGGTGTTTTAGCTGCTGTCGTGGCTAATCCGAACATCAGTAGAGGACAAATTGCGTGAGATTCGGGATTCTCAAAAACGTCGGTGTTGAGAATGCTACATCAACATCGATTGCACCCATACCACATTTCTGTGCGTCAGAAGTTGCATGGCGACGACTGTGAACGTCGTGTACAGTTCTGACACTGGGCACAAGAGAAATTACGGGACGGTGTCAGATTTTTTGCACGCGTTCTACACTCCTGGAAATTGAAATAAGAACACCGTGAATTCACTGTCCCAGGAAGGGGAAACTTTATTGACACATTCCAGGGGTCAGATACATCACATGATCACACTGACAGAACCACAGGCACATAGACACAGGCAACAGAGCATGCACAATGTCGGCACTAGTACAGTGTATATCCACCTTTCGGTGCAATGCAGGCTGCTATTCTCCCATGGAGACGATCGTAGAGATGCTGGATGCAGTCCTGTGGAACGGCTTGCCATGCCATTTCCACCTGGCGCCTCAGTTGGACCAGCGTTCGTGCTGGACGTGCAGACCGCGTGAGACGACGCTTCATCCAGTCCCAAACATGCTCAATGGGGGACAGATCCGGAGATCTTGCTGGCCAGGGTAGTTGACTTACACCTTCTAGAGCACGTTGGGTGGCACGGGATACATGCGGACGTGCATTGTCCTGTTGGAACAGCAAGTTCCCTTGCCGGTCTAGGAATGGTAGAACGATGGGTTCGATGACGGTTTGGATGTAGCATGCACTATGCAGTGTCCCCTCGACGATCACCAGAGGTGTACGGCCAGTGTAGAAGATCGCTCCCCACACCATAAGGCCGGGTGTTGGACCTGTGTGCCTCGGTCATATGCAGTCCTGATTGTGGCGCTCACCTGCACGGCGCCAAACACGCATACGACCATCATTGGCACCAAGGCAGAAGCGACTCTGATCGCTGAAGACGACACGTCTCCATTCGTCCCTCCATTCACGCCTGTCGCGACACCACTGGAGGCGGGCTGCACGATGTTGGGGCGTGAGCGGAAGACGGCCTAACGGTGTGCGGGACCGTAGCCCAGCTTCATGGAGACGGTTGCGAATGGTCCTCGCCGATACCCCAGGAGCAACAGTGTCCATAATTTGCTGGGAAGTGGCGGTGCGGTCCCCTACGGCACTGCGTAGGATCCTACGGTCTTGGCGTGCATCCGTGCGTCGCTGCGGTCCGGTCCCAGGTCGACGGGCACGTGCACCTTCCGCCGACCACTGGAAACAACATCGATGTACTGTGGAGACCTCACGCCCCACGTGTTGAGCAATTCGGCGGTACGTCCACCCGGCGTCCCGCATGCCCACTATACGCCCTCGCTCAAAGTCCGTCAACTGCACATACGGTTCACGTCCACGCTGTCGCAGTATGCTACCAGTGTTGAAGACTGCGATGGAGCTCCGTATGCCACGGCAAACTGGCTGACACTGACGGCGGCGGTGCACAAATGCTGCGCAGCTAGCGCCATTCGACGGCCAAGCCGCGGTTGCTGGTGTGTCCGCTGTGCCGTGCGTGTGATCATTGCTTGTACAGCCCTCTCGCAGTGTCCGGAGCAAGTATGGTGGGTCTGACACACCGGTGTCAATGTGTTCTTTTTTCCAATTCCAGGAGTGTATTTAGCTACGAAGCGTCATCCACCAACAGCGGTAACGTAAATTGGCAAGTGGAACATCAGCGACCTTGGCGGGTTAATGTATGGTGCGGCATTATGGGAGGAAGGATAACTGGCCCCCATTTTATCGATGGCAATCTAAATTTTGCTATGTATGCTGATTTCCTACGTAATGTTCTACCGATGTTACTACAAGATGTTTCACTGCATGACAGAATCGCGATGTACTTCGAACATAATGGATGTCCGGCACATAGCTCGCGTGCGGTTGAAGCCGTATTGAATACCATATTTCGTGACAGGTGAATTGGTCGTCGAAGCACCATACCATGGCCCGCACGTTCACCGGATCTGACATCCCCGGATTTCTTTCTGTAGGGAAAGTTGAAGGATCATTGCAAACGCGATACACCGACAACGCCTGACAACATGCGTCAGCACATTGTCAACGCATGTGCGAACATTGCGGAAGGCGAACTACTCGCTGTTGAGAGGAATGTCGTTACACGTATTGCCAAATGCATTGAGGTTGACGGACAACATTTTAAGCATTTATTGCATTAATGTGGTATTTACAGGTTAATTACGCCGTAACAGCATGCGTTCTCAGAAATGATAAGTTCACAAAGGTACATGTATCACATTGGAAAACCGAAATAAAATTTTCATACGTACCTATGTTCTGTATTTTAATTTTAAAAACCTACCTGTTAGCAACTGTTCGTCTAAAATTGTGAGCCATATGTTTGTGACTATTACAGCGCCACCTATCACAGAGCGAAAAAAGTGGTCCAACTAAAACATTCATATTTCTTTACGTACTACACGAATATGTAGTAAAAAATGGGGGTTCCCATTTGACGAAGTTGAGATCCGTTTGACCTATGGTAGCTACGTCTTGCGGGCCAACCATAGCGCCATCTGGTTTTCCCTTTAAAGCCAAACAAGTTTCGTTCATTGTAGTTTTTTCGTTTGACCCTTATTTCGTGAGATATTTGTCCCGGTCATGATCAATGGACCACCCTGTACACGCCGTAAACCTTGGCTTTAACTATTTGTTTAATCCAAGGTTAGGAGTTGTATTTATCTTGCTAAAGCGAATCTCATCATTTGTGGGGTTTCACTACACATGGCATCCTGCAGAAAATTTATTTATAATTATAATTGCTCGTAGATGATAGCATAATCTGGTACCAAATGTCAGATGCCGCTTTCTATTGCTTTTACTGGAGAAGAACATCGACATTGGCTGGTAACCTTTACGAAGGAAGTAATATCAAACTCACGCTGGTATTTTTGTTTTGAGAGGGGGACTCTAATCACACCGTAAACCATTCCACGAATAGCAGCCATTTTATGCTGCTTTGGATGAAATGAAGAGCATTGAACAATTCAACTAGTCGTCGTGGGTTTTCTAAATATATTAAAGTGAACATAATTCCCGAATCTAAAAACGAGACTCTAAGTCAGAGTGGTACTCTATCGTATACTGAACCTAATGGAAAAGTTGCAGCTGGGCGTCCGTACCGTTATTCAAAAGTATGTGTCATCGAGGTATCTTTTGTAACACACTACTCTTTGCAGGTATGTGCGGGGAGGGGGGAGGAGGATGAATTGAAAAAAACTCGTATTCTGTGTGATTGCTGTAAATTTTAGCTATTATACTGTCAACAGAGGATCCCACAGCTAGCCTGTCAGTTTTTCTATATGCAGTGTCTTTGAAGTCAAAATAGTTTTGGTCCAGAACGATTCTGCGCAGGCGAAGGAATTCCTCAGTTCTCTAGACGAGAGTACTAACGTAAGTAGGATTCGGTAACACGAATCAACTCTTTAACGGGGATATTTGTGTACACGCTTACCATGATCAGACTAGCTAGATTTGTATCACTGGTTACAGTCACTTCCTTGAGGTGTGTACTGAAATCCTCTCCTACATTAACTCTTGGCAGAACATGTTAATATTATTAAAAAGGAAAACACTTCCTAACCTTCCGCGAATTCTTTTGATATTAAATCCTCGCTATTTTAATGACATGAACGCCATAGAAAATATAATGCTTATCGAAGAAACTTTGCAGTTCCAGACATAATCATGAACTGCAGAAATTTACATGTTCCAAATAAGGTTCCTGTTTTAAACATTTTAGAAGAAATCGAAATGATCCTCAGTTTTAATCATGATCCGTTGGTCATTTTGAATAAACAGCCTTCTCTTAAGCACGCTGTCCTTCTGAGTAACTGTTTTTCTTTTTTTGAAGCAGCATCCAGCTTCATTTCCTTCTCCTTCTGGCTTCTGATTATTGTACAGTGTACATGTATGCTTCTTAACTGGGTCAGTATTGCCGTTGCTTCGATGGCCCTAAGTGCGGGTAAGCTAGTATACGGCATTGTGCCCGTTTCGCATAGTGAGAACTTCGAGGTCTGCCCAGTTTCTATTTCATATATCTGTGAAATGTCATCTTTTAATAGAAGTTTGCACATCTAGTTTTTTAGCCTATGACTACAGCGCTTTATCGTGCATGATTACCCGCGTCCCCACAAAATTAAAATTTGGCTGTCATTCATGATGTAAAATTTAACTTTCTCACGTCTTATCTTATGTAAGCCATGTTGAGTAGCCAGCTTTTAGTTGGCAGTTTTCTGAAGAGCTCCTACTTTTAATGCGCCCGTTTATTGCTACTGTTGCTAGCTATTAAGTGGTATATGGGTTTTTAGCAGTGTGTACTTGAAGATTTAGCGACCTACTATTTTGCTAAGAAGCAAGATATTTTTTTATAGGCATGCCACATGTTATTTTCTTTTAGCTCGAGACTATGGCACGCTATTCCACGTAGCCATATACGTTCGCACTTAATTTGCATACCACTCATGGAAATAAAAAAAAATTCATGCTGTTTTACAGTTTAAGCGTAAGCTAGTCTTCAGTTAGGAGTTTTACCGCAGTTTTGTAATGTCCCTGCTCACTATGTTCCTTTATCAGTCGTAATGTACTCTTTTCACTGTCTACGCAACTTTTTTGTAAAGTTTTCTTTCTCTAGCCTCTGAATCACTAATTCATATTGTGAACTGCCGGGCTAGTAGGTCCCGCTTTGTTCTACCCGTCAACAGATGGCAGTACTTCTGCCAGTCCCCCTCCTGTGCGGTACTCCGCTGTGTACCACCAGCACTCTTCCATCACGGCGCTCAGGGTCACAGCACAAAGAGCAATAGTCCTGATGTTCATTGCTGTTTTACTTACCGAAGCAGTCGTCCGTAGTATTGTCTGGTGTCACTTTCACATTGACTTACGTTTTACAGCACCTAGCCCGACAGCTGTCTTCTTAAAATGGTATATGGAACTCATTTATTATGTCTGCTACTGGGTATGAAAGTTATTGTTAGCAATGGTCTCTTGTCTATTTTCAGTATCGCACTTTATTATGGGCATGCAATAGCCCGAAACCACTCTGGTATAAACATTCAAAAATAATAAGAAATAACCTTACAACTGAAGCGGTATTTTCAGTTTTTGTCAACTGTGATTCAGATCGGAGTTGTATTTTAAAATCAGCTGGGGCTGTCGTTTTGATTACCAAAGAGGGTGTTGGGTACTGCAGAATGAATTTCTCTTCTGGAGATGATGGTTACATGACATAATCCGCTGCCTGACTTGGTGGTTACTTAATTTCACTTTTTTAATGTGTGTAGCTTCCTGTCTTTCTAGAGCCTGTCGTTTTATTTTTTTAACTTGAAAGCAAATACTTCTTAGCCTTTCAGTGAAGTCCCGAACAGAGGATGAATCCTCCCCTGGAGTAGGTTGGAATAATTCGAAAGGTGGGAGCATTTTCCGACCAAAAGCAATCTCATAGAAGAAGAAGGGTGAAAGACCCGTGTTTTCATGGATCTTTGAACTGTACACCCTTACGACCCACTGTAACAGTTTGTCCCAGTTATCATGGCTAATATTACACAGTCTTCTATGAAATCTCTCTGTTCGAAAGTTCGCTTGTGGGTGAAGGTCACTAATTTGTAATTTCCTTATGCACAATAGGCAACAGTGGCGGCATTACACGTCGGCGACGTCGGGGACCGCTGACGGCCTCGCGCCTTTGGGCGTCTCGCATTAAAGTTGTTGAAGCTGTTAAAATTTTAGCTACTTAGTTGTGCGTCTCTATTTCCGTATGAGTGTAGCAGTGTTTATCTATGGTCGTCTGGTGACACTGTGCCAGGTAATCGCCATTACAAGATGCACCTAAGGCGTACACCTATGCGGCAGCGCTCCAAGCGGACGAGTTTGGGACTGCAGACTGGTTCTGGTAGGTCTATAACGTTACACGATTAGAGGGATATGCCGCGAGTCAGCGCATGCGCACTATACGGCAGTAAGGCATGGAACTCGAAGGAGACTGTTGTAAAGTCGTTCATACAGACTAAAAAAGTTTGTAAAATAAACTATTAAATTATATACTTAGAGAGGAAGCGGATCGCCATATTAAAGAAAGATGAATGTTAAACGGAAGATGCACTTACTTTTCTTTTTAGCATATTCACACCCCACTTGGTACACACAGTTTTCCGAACTGACACATCGATCCAAGAACAAGCAAATGTAACAATGATCTGTGTGAGAGGCAATACAGGCTGAAGCACTGTCTTGGCCAATAATTCCAGTTCTCTGAAACCAATCCTACAAAATCGCAGTTCAGTCTTGTTTAAAATTATGAAACTGGTACAAGTGAACAAGTTTTTATCTCTGAAGGTGTGGTTGTATCAGTTTCAGCCACACATACTAAAGAAACCCTATCGTGTGGTACGTCAGTATACAAACATATTTCTTAGCATATTTATTCGGCTGCTATCATACATGACAGAGTAAAAACAAAAAAACATTCTGCCATGTATGATGATCGCACAGTCTATTCGCTCTGTACAATGACATTGAATACTTTAAGTACCGTACTGTACTTATCAAAGTACTTAGCACAAAATGTTTTTTAGGTCATCACGTCTGGTGGACCCTCAAGAGACAGATAAATGAGAATCCGATGAATCAAAAAGAAAAGGAAAGCCTGAAACGATTACATTCAACCAAGCTATGAGTTAGAGTATCATGAAATTTCTTAAGAAAACTTGATACGTAACTGGCCCACACACCTCCGATGAAGCTCTTATCCAAGTGTATTTAGTTTTTGGAACAGAGCCAGCTCCAAAGTCGAATAAACCTGTTACCCTTTCTGATACAGCATCAGAGTTGAATGAAACTGCTGTTGTCCGAGAGTGTGAGCCGAATAAAAATTTCAAAAGTGATCATCAAGAGCAAATCGTTCATATAAGAGAGTCATTTATGGAATAATATCCGAGAAAGTGGGTATTTCCAGTAACAGATTCGCAGCGTCATGATGTAATTCAAGTTGGTCCCCAACAAAACCTAGAGAAACCTGATCAAAGCTACCACAAAGATGTAAATAAGACATTTTATTATATTAGATTCCGCTAAAAAATTGAGTAACGGCGAAAATAAGATGGTTAACTTACTTCATATCTCAAGAGAAAGTCTATTGCTTTTCATGTCGACTCTTTTCACACTTGCAGACGCAGATGTTAAAAGAATATGTTGTGAGTGGAAAAATCGGAGTAGGATATTGAAAAGGCATGAAAAAAGTCAAGAACACATGGACTGCGCGATTAGATGGATGGAATTCTGTGAAGGAATCAAACACGTAAAAACAATAGGTAAGGAAAACGAGACACTGATTAGGGAATCACAAAAGTACTCGTATAACTTGTCTGAAAGGTTGATCACACAATATGGTGCTTAGAGGGCATCGAGAATCCCTTACCCTTAACGATAGCGGAAACAGTAGAAATTTTAAAGGCCTATTTAAATTGTTATCCAAATATGATGTAACACTAAAAGAGCACTTGCAGCGTATTAACGAAAAGCAACTTCATCAGCATTATCTGAGCCACGACATACAAAATGATTTAATTAGATTACTGTCCAAATGTGTTATCAACAAAATTGTAAACAGAGTCAAACAAGCAAAATATTATGCCTTCATGCTCGATTGTATCAGGGATTCGAGCCATGTAGATCAAATATCAATAATAGTAATATTTTGTAGTTCCTCAACTGGAGAGATAGAGGAACATTTCGTTGGATTATTTGCCACCGCAGAAACAACGGAAGAGTATTTAACAAATGCCATTTTAAAGGAACTGGAAAATAATGACCTAGATATCCAAAACTGTCGAGGACAGGGATATGATAACGGTGCGAATGTGGTTCGCATTAATAGAGGTCTTACAACAAGAATACCCAATATTAACCTACGTGCATTGTTCATGCTGTGAAGATGCCATTGTTGGAATTTGCTTTTGCAAGATGACTCTAACACTTCTACAACAGCTAAAACTTTTTTTTGGATTTATCAATAAAGTTTATATACTTTTCACAAAATCAAGAAACTGTTGGGTTCTTATAGAAACTAAAATGGCATCGAAACCTCTGTCTGAAACATGATGGGAAAGTAGAATCAGAGCCATAAAAGCGACATTTTTGCAATCTAATTTAGTCATCAAAAGTGTGACTGACTAGAAAAGAAGGACTGATGACTCCAAAACTCTTAGAGACTGTGAAGCAGTCTTGAAGGAAATGTTAACGTTTGAGCTTATTGTTGCAATACATGTGTGGTGTGAGACTATACTACGAGTCAACAATATAAGTAAACTATCAATCAGTTCAAGTGAACTTGAAAGTCGCTATTCATACTTGATGTTCACTTCGTGACTGGACTCAAGAGTTCCGAAACAGGATTTGAAACAAGTGTTGCAAAAGCTCGATTGTTTCTAGAAAAAAGAAATTACAAAACTGAGTCTCAGTTTAAAAAGAAGAATCGCATAGGAAAAACAAATGTTCGCTTATGAACAAATTGATGAACCTATATAATTTGTTGAAATGCAGTACAGAGTTAGCTTTCTTAGCGTAATGATAGACTCTGTAACAGTCGACACTGTGTCCATTCAAAGTGCTCAAATAATATTTTGAACGATTTGGTTTTATTTACGATATGAATTACTCGAAATCGTTACCCAAGGACGTCCTTCACAAACATTGTAATGATTAGGTACAATACTTCGAGAAGGCGAAAACAGCGACATACAGCCTTTCAAACTTTGTGAGGAACTCCTGCTTTTAAAATCCACCCTACAGGTCTCAATCAAAGATGCAAAGCAACTTATTTGGAACATATTAGAAAAAAATTGCAAGGAGTATATCAAAATCTTTACACAACAATCAGAATAATACTCACAGGGCTTTAGATACTACAGCTTCTGCCAAGAGAAGTTTCTTGAACTTAAAACTGATTAAGACATACTTAAGAAGCACAATGTTCCAAGAAAGACTATCTGTGATGTCAGTACTATCAACTGAAGCGGAAATAGCGGCTAGTATTAATTACGACGTAATTTTAAAGATGTTCAAAGAGGCCAAAACCGAAAGTTTCATATTTTTTATGTGTGTTTGTTTAATGTAGTTTTTGTTATTGCTGTAACCCTTGTATATTATAATAATAAAATTTGTGTGTAACTCTTACTAGTGTATGATTTAGCTCATTGAATTTAACATTTTCTTTCTGACTGGAAAGAGAAAGTGGTCTCACAAAACTGATTCATCACCGACGTTCAGTTTCCACCTAGCACCGCCACTGGTAGTTGACATAGCTGCTTAAGGAATTCAGTCAAACAATTCATCCTTTGCTCCGTTATTATCGTTTCTGATGTGATGAATTTTGGTAACCATTGATTAACTACAGTGCGAGCCATTATCTCTGATTATTGCTTTGGTATGGCAGTCATGGCCAAATAACGTGAGAAATGATCAGCTACATTTAGAACATTTCGATTGCTCTCTGGTGTTTGTGCGAATGGTCCAATGACTTAAATTCCTACCATTTGAAATGGTGTCTTAGCCAATTTATTCCAAGGCGTTTCGTTGATAGCTGAACTCGGCTCATTAAGGGCAAGGCATGGAGTTCTTTAAGTAGGGTGTTTATCCTGATGCCACCAGTCATTATTTTCCGCAGCACGGCATTCCACGGCTCGTTGTAGTCTATGAACAGATCAAATGAAATCATGGGCTTGCCTCAATACTTTGCCATAAACAGGCTGGAACAACGATGTGGCGACAGCATTTTGTTTGCCTGTAAGGCTCTCCATCATAGGAGCCAAACTCTGCCTGTTTTGTCTACTTCTGACAGTCAGTGTCAGCTGTCTGTGCTCTGGATCACTCTACAATGTCTGTTCCAACGCATTCTACAGCGCCTAATTTGCGACTTAACTCATCAGCGTTATCATGAGGTTTTCTTGGATGATGCGTTACCTCAAATCAAATTCGCAACACCTTAAGGCACAGCAGGCTTGGGTACTGGGTCGATCCTTTAAGCCATTTTAGTGCAGCGTGAGCTGTTACAAAATTAAAATGCTTCTTTATAGACAGTAAGGAAAAAGTAGTTGGATTATTTTCCTGCTTAGCTCAGTTATTTCATGTCATTAACCTCTTAGCTAAGAACACATCTTTGAACATGCATGATCGAATTACAAGACAAGATAAATTGTTTCTGATAGTCTGAAAAAAACGAAAAAAAGTCCTGTGGTTAGTAACTCATTTAGCCATCGAAATAATCTGGAGTTCACTCAAATCTTACTCTCTCTCTCTCTCTCTCTCTCTCTCCCCTTTTTTCTCTTTTTTTCTTTAGTAATGTGTAAGGATCTGGCAGACTCTGTAGACATTCGCGATTTCGAGATATGGTTGTATTTCTTTAGATTAATTAAATTAGTACTTGTTCCATAGACAATGAATAAGACACTTTGTAATGTTATGGAAGATGTCAGAAACAAAAGTTTCTTTACATGTCATAGTTGAACCTCCATTTTAATTTGTGTGATTGCTGTTTTATATATAAAAATTCGTCTATAATTGTGTAGAAGGAGCTCAGAAATTCCTTTAGTTTGTTTTTGAATGCTGATTGGCTACATGTCAGACTTGTGATGCTATTTGGTAAGAGACTGAATACTTTTGTGGCAGCATAATTTACCCTATCTGTGCCAAAGTCAGATGTAACCCAAAACAGTGAACATTAGCCTTTCTCCTAGTGTTGTAGCTACGCACAATGCTATTGCTTTTGAACTGGGATGGGCTATTAAAAACAAAATTTTGTAAGCGCATTTGTATGTTGTTAGGCTTCAGTAAAAATCCCTAGTTCTGTCAACAAATATCTGCAAGACAATCTTGGGTGGTCTCCAGTTCCTGTTGTGATTACACACTCTTGTGCAATGAATTCCTTTTTCCTTAATGATGAATTACCCCGAAATGTGATACTGTATGAAAGCAGCAATGAAAATACGCTTTTTACGTTAATTTACTGATATGCTTATCATCAAAATTTCCAATAACGGTATAACTAGTTGAACTCAAGTGGTTCATCAACGTTTTTCTTCCAATGCAGTCTCTCATCAATGGACACATATAAAAATTTGGCATATTGTGGCTGAGCTACAGACTCTGTTCAAACTCTACATTTATTAGTGGTGTTATACCATGTACTGTACAGAACTGTATAAACTGTATATTATTAAAATTTAATAAGCATTCATTGGCAGAGTACCACTTCATAATTTTGTGAAAGTTATTATTTATAATTGCCTCATCTAATTCTTGTTCATTGGGTGTGATTACTATACTCATATCATTTGCCAATAGAACTAGCGTTGCATCTTCCCTTAACACAGAGTGGCAAGCCAGTAATGCATACTAAGAATTATAATGGACCTAAGACTGAAGCTTGTGGGACTCCCTTCTTGATAAACTCCCAGTTTCAGAATTCTACTGATTTTTCCGCGTTATGTGAACTGTTTATTTCCACTTTCTGTTCTCTTACAATAAAATACGATTTAAATCATTTATGCACTGTCCCACTCACACCAGATTACTTGAACTTATCTAAAGGGATTCGGTGATATAAATAATGAAAAGAGTTTGAGAGACCATAAAAATTTCATGTGGCTGATGTTCGGTTATTCAGAGCATTGAATATTTTATTAGTGAAAGAATGTCTATCATTTTCTGTTGAAAAGCCTGTCTCAAATCCAACCTGACATTTTTCTAATAATTTATTTTTACATATATGTGAAGCTACTCTTGAATATATTATTTTTTTCAGATTTTGGATGATACTGTCAGAAGTGAGACTGGGCCAAGATTTTTGGCGGAAGACCTATCCCCTTTTTTATGCAGTGATTCAACAACGACATATTTCGTTCTGTCAGGAAAAATTTCGTTTTTCAGTGAGCTATTATATAGAGCCATTCAATGCACAAGGAACCCAACTCCTAAAATAAAGTTCTGAGACACAGAGACATAAACATTTAGCTGGAGTATTTATTATGGAAGAGAGCCTGCATCTTTCTAAAGTGTTTGAATGACAGAAGATTTTTGTATAATGTATTAGCATGTTGAAGAAGATAAATTGAAGTGCTGTTATATGCTGACAGGAATAGAAATTAGTGACTTGATTCTTTTGTGGACTGGATATACTGCACTTGTATCTTCCTCTTTAGACTACTCTCCAGGCTTTACTAAGGAAAATAATAAAGGAAACACATTTATTTAATATATAACTATAATTTTATTCTCTGTCTCTGTTTGTAACCATATTTACAAGGAAAATGTATTCACTTTCTTCTGTCTGCTCTTGCAAACTTGAGGAAGTTCTTGTGACAGTGTCACACAACAGGTTCTTGAAAAAATGATGTACAGATAGAAAGTATAGCAATAGCTACTCCACGTCCTTTTTCTTCACTTTTGATACTGATCGACGTTTGGTATAAAGAACATCATGCTTGACGTTACAAATGAATGTCATGGGATGACAGGGCTTCTTTTTTTAAGTCAGCTTTGTCAGTTACACTTTAGGGTTCAGAGTCTGCTTGAACTGGAAGGTAAAAGATGATTCTGTTTCGTAACTTAACCCTCTCATAGACACCCAGTTGAGTACATACCGCCAACTATTTTTTTTTTGTTCATTGTTGAGTTCTCCAAGCTTCAGGAGGGTATAAATCCTAAGGATTTCATGTCAGTGACGTCAAATCTGTGAAGACTTTATTTTGCTGGTCTAACGAAATTCAGCCAATAATTTGGATTGTAAAAGTGTGAAATTTTCCTATTGACTTTCTCCAACGTACCAAAGTCACCGTCATTAGGTAAGTAAGAATATTTACTGCTTTTGGTTTTGCCAGTACAAGAGTCTGCATATAACACTATTATGTGTAGACGTTACATATCCTTATAGGTCTCACTTCAGTCCTTAAGAAATATTTGAAGCTTTTGCCTTCATGATTTCCAGCATCAACTCTTTTCCTTGACCTCAAAATTGGACCAAAAATCACTAAGTTTCCAGACGTATGAAATGTGTTTTCCCTCTCTTTTTCTTCAAACTGTCTGTGGCATTGCGACTTGCAGCATATGGCCTTAGCCAGGAGGCGTTTAGCTGGAACTCTTATGTCCTCTCTTGTAGTGTACTCGTGCCCAAAGTTCCTCTCCAACTTCTCAGGATGTCTGGAAGTCTTCCTCTTCTCTATGCTCCAACTTATTGCAGACATTACTGCCAGCTGCTGTGGAAGAATCATTTTTCTTCGCAGCTGTGTCCTCTCCTGTGTTAAAAGAAAAATATAACATACAATGACTGTGAAAGGACCATAAAATATTATTATTATTCATTTTAGCTCAACAAACAAGTATGGTTATTAAATTGTTAGTTAATTCCTACTTATCGCATTTACAAAGTAATTGTTAGCTTAACTGAGCTAAATGCTAATATTCTGATGTGTTATCATTCACATGTTTAGACCAATCAATCAAAATCATCAGTCGTCTTAATTATAGCTCACACGCCGACGAAACAAACATGCAGATTGTGGACATCTTCCCACTGTGCTCTAAACAAAAGACTGTTTACCTCCATGGTCAACAGTGTTGCAATCCTGTAGCAGTTATCTGCAATACCTGGATGTGAATATTTTATGCTATGAAAGCAGCTTTACGAATAATACTTAAAAGTGGAGTATGTCTAAAATTACCGAAAACTGATTTGATTCCTTGTGCTCTGACTGTCTCGTATGTGGCTGAGAATCCCATTTATCTTCTTTCCATCACCTCTTCTACGATGTACAGATTGAAAGCCAATATGGCATTTCGCGACTCTGTGCTGAAGAGATATGGCGACACGTGAAGTACGTGGCGTTCTTCCATCTCATTGGTCAACATACGGCAAGTTGAAAAAGAGAGAGTGAGAGGGAGGGGTATATGTGCTTATGATAAACCCCTTTTCTCCTTCATACCTTCTCTGTGATACCACAGATGACGTGTCAGTGATCTCATTTGTACTAAGATTACAGTACATGTGAGGTGCCTGTTTGCTTCCACGGCCCCGAATGGAATGCATAAATTCTTACAAATGTTCACCAAACTACAGTCTCCTACAGTTGTTGTTCCCTCCACAGAAAACAGCACGTAGGTCGCGAATCTATTATCTTGACGCTCTAAGAAACTCTTAGCGATGAACTGTTATTTTAGAAATAATTAAATTTCCAATCAGTTTATTTATACGGAATGCCACTCACTTTTTATTCGCAAAAAAAGATAGACTGCACAATTACATTCCACTTTAGAGTCACAAATAAATTTTTTTCTTCAACAAGTTATTTTCCTAATTAAAGCTTTCACATTTACAAATTAGACATTGAAAGTTAAGCCTTAATTAATACCGCGACCGACAACATGACCATCCTCCGAGACTGCCGAAGCAGCTCTGCTCTTACAGCCGAATCACTTCGATTGCCATCCAAGTTAGGTGGTATCCGAAAATCAGCAAAGTGTTTCGTCTGCATTTTCGTTTAGCAGTTATTTATTATTCTGCTGGTTACTGATACTTAAGAAATAATGGAATGATAGCACTCTATTCCTAGATGCTTTAATTTGAACTGCAAGCATTATGCTGTTTAATTTGTCTAATATTAATTATAGGAGATTATCACTTTGGCACGCCACTACCGAACGCAGCAGCCAATCATGGAGAAGGACAAAAAATTTGACGCTCTTACTCACGATATCCATACCTAACAAACCATCTGTCATCTGTAGTTCTCACGACATTACGTCATCTTGCCACTGACATCTTCTCAACTGCTCTAAGAAGAGCTTCTTGTACCTGAAAATGATGGCTGCAAAACCAGAAATATTACACACAATCAGAAGATCTGAACATGCCCGATATTGCTATGCGCGTTCGGAAAGACCATCCAAAGAGTTTCTTCCACCGAAGCGCACGAGAAGGAGACGCCACGGCGCGTCCTTCATACAGTAGCAAGTGGCAGTGCGTGTCTTAAAGTGAGCCAGCAGCCGTCTCCGGCGGAAACCGAGTAATTATTTCAGCCGAGTTTAATCAGTTTTAAATGCATGCAATCTCACGACATGACACAGCAAAGTCACCATCTGTAGTGGGTACCTTTTCACTGACGTCTTGATTTGCTGTGAATCCTGCATGGAGCCGAGCATTCGTGAAATATGGCGTACAAGGCGACTAGCGTGAGGTCACAAGTTCGTTGCAGAGCCCGTACTCTCGTGGAGGTCGATTTCCAACGCTCGACGTTCGAATACACGGTCCGTGAGCCAAAGGCTTTACGCTCATCTGTTCCCAGCCACCAGTCAGAAAGAGAGATCGATGTTGCCGTCAGTGTTTCACGCAGAATGATCGCGTGCAACCGAGTCACCACAAAATTCTGTGAACTGTTTGCGAAGACGATCAACTGTGAGTTTCGAAACGTCCGTAGGTTGTTTGGACAACAGTGAGTAAGAATTTATTCGCCGAGTGTGCGCGTTATTAGCCCAGCTCATGAGGTTACAGGAACAACCAGAACGGACATTCACAGTCAGTAGCTTACGTTGTCGGAACATTGAATTACTTGAACATATGTAAAGAACACCATGCACCGTTGTAACGTAAAAGACTAAGTTGGAAAAGCAACAAAACAATGGAAGACTTCGGTGTGAAAATGAAATAAACTTTATTATTAACACAAGCAAAGTTGGGTCTTCATTTTATTAGGAAGTGCACTTCTTAAGGAATCAGTAATATGATGCATACTGTAATGCTTTCAGAGCAACACGTTTTCACCTTTATTTGAAGAACTTCAGTATTCGTAAATTAAAGAGAGACGTTTTCGTATTAGGCAAAACAGTCAGCTTCATTTATCAGCAAAGTGTTTTCTGTGTGTTAACTACCCCATACCCATGTCTGGTTCCGCAAATGGCAATAATATTGGTAAGGAGTTTACAGCTGCACAGAGTTTTAGAGACAGAAAAACAAGTTTTTCTCATATATCTTCCATCGCTCAGGAACCATTTATAATTTGTTATTTTGTTATTAGCATATTGATTTAATACTTCAGTGGGGATAAAGGAGCATATGCAGGTGCACCGCTATAAACTTTAAGGCTACTTGTGTACCGAAAGTACGCCCCAGAGAAGAATTATCCGAATGGGACGGAAATCAGTACAGACAAATAAATGATTAAAATTTCAGATACCTAAATGATTTATTCAAGAGAAAGATCGTAAATTAAGTAAATCAATAATGCGTTGGCCCTTACGCAAGCAGTTATTCTGCTTGGCATCGATTGATACAGTTGGTGGATCACCCCCGGAGTGATACCATACCGAATTCTGTCCAACTGGCGATTTAGATCGTCAAAATCGCGATTCTGTTTGAGGGCCCTGCCCATAATGTTCCAAACGTTCTCAACAGGGGACAGATCTGATGAACTTGCTGGCCAAGATAGGGTTTGGCAAGGACGAAGAGAAGCAGTATAAACTCTCGTCATGTGTGGGCGGCCGTTCTCTTGCTGAAATGTAAGATCTGGTTAGCTTGCCATGAAGAGCCACAGCATGGGGTGTACAATATCGTAGACGTACCAATATGATATGAGTGACAACCAGAGGTATCCTGCTGTGAAATGAAATGGTACCTCATACCATCACTCCTGCTTGTGAGGCTGTATAACGAGCGACTGTCGGTTTGGTATCCCGGTTCTGTCTCCATACACATCTTCGGCCTGCAATCACAATGAGTGGAGCAGAGTCGTCTTCATTTGTGGGTAGCGCTCCGAACGGAGCCCAATGACCAGTTTCTGGAGACTCACCAGTCAGCGATGGGATAGCAAAACGACTGTCATTCACCGTACAGGCTGACAACCGAGAGCGATGGTTGGGATACAGTTTCGTTTCATAGCGGGCCAATTTGGTTGTCATCAGCGGCATCCTTACAGCACGATGGTACACCGACGTTATCATAGGCCCCGTTTTGTTGCCCTTCATGGCAAGCCATCCTGGGATTACATTTCAGTTAAATAATTCCCAGTCGCACACGGCGAGAGATTCTACTGCTCTCTACCTTAGCCAGCAAGGTCAAGGATCTCTCCCCGTCTGGGAATATTTGGAGCAATATGGACAAGATGCTCGAAACAGTTCGAGATTTTGAAGATCTAACTCGCCAATCGAAGAGAATGTGGCATGTTGTCCCTCAGGACTGTATCAATCAATACGAAGCCGAATAAATGCTTGTGTAAGGGTCGAGTTGGACCAACGTGTTACTTACTGACTTGCTTGTTTTTTGAATCTCTTTCTTTTTG
Source organism: Schistocerca gregaria (assembly GCF_023897955.1). Taxonomy (NCBI): domain Eukaryota; kingdom Metazoa; phylum Arthropoda; class Insecta; order Orthoptera; family Acrididae; genus Schistocerca; species Schistocerca gregaria. Next base: position 429,415,585 of record NC_064927.1, read on the forward strand.
ATAAATCATCCAATTTATCTGAAATTTCTACCATTTATTTGTGTGTACATGTACATCACATCTACCAATTTTCGTCCCATTTGGATAATTCACCTGTCGTCCGTCGTTCTTTTCCCTTATAGTGTACGTTACAATTAAAGTGGGCACATGCATAAATGCTTCAAACTGGACTGATACCTCTGTGATAAGGCTGGTGTGTGTGAAAAACAAACTGCATGTCCTGTTGTCAGCCCAGCCGAAATAGCTTGATAACATGTGTCTGAGGCCTAAGGCAGTACGTGACTTCACCTCCAAACCGCCTAAGACCGAGCTGCAGTCTTCCATTATTACCGGTTACGTACGCAGGCGGAGCCCATAAAGCAATGGCAGCACATAAACGATGAAACAGTCAGATAAGCTGTCCTGTGAAACTCATAAAGATATGTGTAAGAGGGAAAACTTGATATTTTCGTAGAGCTGACAACGCGAATAATAAGACAGTGGAGATAACGTGTAAGCTATAAACGACAATGCTTCTCGGAGTATTTGTGCTGACGTAAAAGACTTTTTTTTACAATCTGCGAGGAGATAGCACTGATAGAAAGAGGCTACGAAATCCAACGACAGGTTAAATAATCTCCAGACAAAAACAGTAACTTGGAAGTAAGTCAGCTGCAGATTAGAAGAGAATCCAAGGCATCTAACTAGTAACGAAAGGTAAAGCTATAAGATTGCACTAATGATTTTCAGGTTATGCCTTGCAACAACTGAATAACCGAAAGTTGTGTTTCGCTGTTGGAGGTCCGGCTCAGTTTCTTTGAAGTATCTTTATACTTACTTGCAGCACTCGTGCCTTAACGTTTTCCAATATTGTATCTAAAGATAGGGAGCACTTCTGGTTTACGTAGTTTCTGGCTCAATATGTTTCATCACTTACAATGTAATCGTTGCCCTTACTGCTGCAGAACTATTATTTTGACCTCAGTGCATAAGTTCTTTGTCAGCGCAGCACACTAAGGGACGATTGTATAGACATCGCTGCCTGCAGATCAATTTGGCGTTGGTTTAGAAACTGATCTCTGTTCAGAACTCCACTCTATTGCGTTACACTTAACCTTTTGATTCACCTAAGGAGTCCAGCGTTGACCTAATATAGCAAGAAACATGCTTGGCAACACCGCCGTCTGCGCACACTTTAAGGAGGAAGATGTCCTCGTCTGGGAACGAAGTAATAGCGCGCGAGGCGCTTCTCCTTCTGACATTATGGTTTGGGGAGAAAAATTCTTGGCGATATCGTATCTGCTTTACTTTGCGCTTTTCCTTTTTTGTGATTTTTTTTAATAAAAGAAAGATTAAAGGATAGTCAGAAATCACGATCATCACGCTTATTACGCAGACAATCGTACATCGTAGCTACACAGTATTATTGAAAGTGTTGTGTTATCAAGATGACGGAAAATAAAGAGAAAAAGAACCGACTTCGAACTTCTTCCCACACAAAAAAAGACTTTCGCTGGGAATCGTATGGAGTCAATATTCTGATACAACAGAAAGCAAAAAAAACCTTGTAGAAAGTTACTACGACCAATGAGGAAAGGACATGACAGCATTGTTAGTCAATTCTGCACATAGCACTGTAACTCCTGTTAGCTTCATTTTCTGTTGGTTCTGGACATTTTTTGTAGAAATCTTTTCACCCCGTAGTTACATACGATGCTTTTACACATTATTATTCGCTCTTATTAAGCTTAACGTCTAAGATTGCTTGTACCTGTAACTTAAACCATCAGTGGCGGTTCCTAAATATGTCTGCACCTAAGCCACCAGGAGATATGATGGGGATATGGGCACAGTCCACAGTGCCTCAAATACCAGGAAAACGTGATATTTGATATAAAGTACGCTGCGTTTTCGTGATGTTATTTTCTTCAGTAGGTATTTTGGTAAATTTTTTCTTCAGACAGGTGATGCAGACTGATACCTTGTGGGCAACTCGTCATGCTGTTGCTGCATCTGTTTGAACAAATCGCCAACCATCATCTGAGAGCGTTCTGTCGCACGAAATCTTAATGTTTAACGTAACATACACTTCGGTGTCAGTGACTGGTTTCTTTTCGCAGTTTCAGCAGAATCGTACTCCCTCAACCCCAGCTGTGAAAGCTATGCAGTATTTTTTTTTCCAAGCTTAAATGATTTATCACTTAATTTCGAGAATGAGTTCGCCCTTTGTCGTCCTCAGCAGACACACCGGCATACTCTGATATCTGCAAAGTAAATGAAAGCAAAAAATATACTGTAATTCACATCGTGTCGGTTTCTTGCCAATGCTGTCCACCCCAGTGACTCAGAACGTTCGGAAAGGGGAAATAGTTATGTGGTTTCAGAACACAGCGTTATTATAACTATCTTTATGGCCAATGTAGCAATGAAAGTAATATCAAATAGAAAAATGTCCCTAAGATTGAGTAGAATCTGAACATGAGTTTTTTCACATAAGAGACCAAAACACAAGCTCGGATCTACCGACAGAGTTGTATGTATGATGACTGATAAATAACAAATTGCTAAACAACTAATATACAATTGCTTATTTCTTCTTTATTCATCAGTGGTCATGCAGCTGCCATTACTGTTTTGTGATGTGACTGATAGATAAAAAAATTAATTTGCGTTGTGTAGCTACAGCTACTAGAACCGAGGGAGCACATTTATAAGAAATGTTCAATCATTATCGGCTGTTGTCAGTATCAGTATATATAATTATTCATGACAAGTATTTCGAAATTTCCTTTCTTACTCTGTAGCTTAGTGACTGAAAACGCCTTGAAATTGATCACATTAATTGTGAGACGTCTCGATAAAGTGTTATGAGATAAATTATTCTCTGCACTCAGTACGTACATAGTTGGTAAGTCCCTTAACCTAACACTATAGATCGGGAAAAAATTGAGCTTTAGCGGTGTGGGAGTGGCGTAGTTACATATTTACATATTAATAACAACTTCTTTATTATTTCAATTAGTATTTCCGTGAAACGGAAGCTTTGTTTTATAATGCCACTACATTGTAAACTGAAGAATACTTCTGAACCTGAGTTTGATAGGCGAATTTTCGCCAGTCAAAGTTGATTTTACTTCACCGCGATAAAATCTGGGATTAACGTTTATATAAAGCAGATTTCCGAGTTGAGCTTGATATTAAGTCATTTTCTGTTAATCTACGTTCAAATGGTTTATATCATCGGCTCTAACTCTATATTCGCTTTTCCTTTATGGTATTATGTTTTGTTCATTCTGTAGTGTTGCCAACTGTAGACTGTGTTTATGTGGTGTTTGTGGCCATTGACTTTACAAGTGCGTGTGTGGAAGGGTGTGCACACGCAAGTGTGTGTGTGTGTGTGTGTGTGTGTGTGTGTGTGTGTTGTATCTCATTCCTGTCTTTGGTCAGGTTTAACAGTGAGTTGTTTTTCATGTGTGGCTGGTCATTTATCTGTTGTTTTCTCGGTGCTGTGGTTTTTCCGATGTGATAGTTCTCTTTCACTAAATGAGATATTTTCATCACTACTGGTTCAAATAATTTAGTGTCATTATTAACTGAAATAATATCCATGTCTTGTTTTGTAGTTGTAGGGTCGTGGTTACGCTGTTTTAAAAAATTTCCATCTGTGGAATGATTAGTACCTTACTTGTCCCATCTAACATGTTCCTTGTATATGGATGTAAAAATTTTGCCGTAAAAGAAACTGACTGATTAAAAATAAGCACAACTCAAATGCAAAACATAAATTACACAAATAAAATGGAGGGAAATTATCAGACGATCAGATTACAACATAGCACATACCTATGCCACACAATAGGAAAGTGTGTAATATGTACTGACATACTACACATGTAAATTAGCACGTAGACTATACTACAACTTTGCAATACAATTCGGTATTAGAATCTACCTTTCTTGGTTGCTGAGTTATTTAAATTTTACTGGAGAGTGTTTGTTGAGCTATATGCTAATATAGGCTTCGATTGAAGAAGCATGAGAAATACAGTGAGAGGTGAAGTAATCTCCCGACAAAAGCATTGTCTTAGTAAGTTAGTATTTTGCAGCTTACAAGACATTTCTATGTGGTAATTTACACGGGTAATATGTCACTGTTTATAACACCCTTTTCTTCGTGTAGTGTAGTCAGAGCGTGTCTGTGTGTGTGAATTGCCCATATGAAAATTTTTGTGCATTTCTTCTGTGTAGCTTACGCTTTGTACTTTAGACGTAATTTTTCACTCTTCCAGTGTTTTATGAACTGTTTGTTATTACTTGTTTATTTATTCGAGTAACCCGTGTAGATGGTAAGAAAAATCAACTTTGATTTTGCTTCGTTGTGCTTAATTTTCGTTGCTCTGTCTTCTTACAGCCTTGGCGAATTCTTTCCTGAAGTCCTGTCTTTTGTGTTGCTTCTAAATATTATGCTATCTATTACGTCCATTCCGATTACAATTTTTTTATAACTTTATCAGTTTCAGTGAACCAAGTGGGTTTAGTAAGCTGAAAAGCTGCCATATTAGTCTGTTACTATCCATTCGGTATATGTGTCCTTAAACTGCAGTCTACTACAGTTAACTTTTCCGTTTTTAAATGGAGCGCTCTAATCTTAATTTAGCATTTTTTTATCTTAATTCAGCATTGCTATTACTTTTAGGTCCAAATAGTTTCCTTAAAATTCTTCTTTCGACTTTTTCTCAAGATCCACAAAACTTGATAGTTCATGTGTTCGTGCTGATTACAATGTTCCAGGCCTTACCACTGTTTCAAAGCGTCTTGTGTTCCAGGACATAGATTGTTTTGTTACACATGGTTTCTCATAGAAAACGCCATTTCCATTTTATGTATTCTCTTTTCTATTGTTATTTATATTCTATTGTTATTTTGTCTTTTGTCTTTTGTAGCTATGGTCCTAAAAACGGTTTATTTTAGACATTGGGCGTAACTGATATTTGTCATGTACTGCATTTGTCCAAATGATATTTTTATTGCTATTTTGTCTGCCTGTTCCTGTAGTTCTGTGATTTGCTTCTTGGTACTATCCATTGCGTCAGTGACTAAAGCAATATCGTCTGCAATAGACAGAAAACCCAAGGTCACTTTATGTCGATTTCTTCCTAATTGAACATCCTTAGTATTGATGGATTTCCTGCATTGTCTCACTGCTTCTCTAACGTACGGTCTTATTACTCCTGACTTTACGAGCATTTCAAAAGATTGTGACCGTTCCACCACAAATCATACATTCAAAGTTGTTTGTTAAATCTGCTTTAATTATTTTTATTGCTGGATTATTGAGTCCGAATTCATTTACAACGTTGATTAGTACATTTGTATCAGTTGAGTTGTAGGCTCTCTTAAAACCTAGAAAAGATCACACACTTCCAGCTTCTAATTTTCCTCATTTCTATTATGTCTTTGGATATACTAATTGCTCTGCAAAAGAACTTCCCTTCTTAAATCATGACTGAAATTCACCTTGTTATGGGTCGATTATACTTTCAGATTGCTTCGTAAGTGCCATGAACAAGATCTTATATATTACATCCAAGAAGGAGATTATTGTATAGCTGTCAGGATTTGTCTTTCCTTTTTTCTTAAGGCAAATGCTGGGATGGTTCTTTCGAATGGGCACGGTTGCTTCCCTTCTCCACCCCTCCCTAATCCGAGATTGTACTCCATCTCTAACGGGCGCCGCCTCTTTCCTTTATTATGTAATTGACATATTAATGTTAATGCACATTCTGACGGTAAGCTAATTGTTGTACAAATTTTATTAGTGATTTATTTTAGATGTATGATTATGCATTTGGTTATTTTTTTAACCCGGCTAGATTCCTGCCATCAGGACATCTATTACGTCTAACAGGGTGCTGTGCATATATACACATTTTGTATTATATTCACTGCAATAATATATTATATGTTCTAATAGCATAAAATACAACATTTAAAAAGTACCATAGTGCACAATAAACACTTCTACATTCGGTCATGAGAAATGAATCAATGAAGACAACATACACTGACAGCAAAAAATTCGCAACATCAATATATAATTAAAATAGAGTACAGGCCTAACGAAATTTTGGAAATGCATTTGTGAAGGTAGCATATTTAAGTGATTGACACTGCAAGATCATGGATCAATAAGTGCTGTATCAGCTATTTCAATTGTGAATATCTAATGTAAGTATGCACACGTACATGCATTGTGTTTTACAGATGCCGAATACCAGTTTTTGAGACGGAGATGCACCTGATCGGTCAGTATGGGGACCGTTAATACTGTTTGTGGATGATGCTGGAATTATCGTCCGATGATGTCCCATATGAGCTCGACTGGAAACAGATCTGGCATTTGAGTAGGGCAAGGCAACATTTCGACACTCTGTAGAGCACGTTGAGGTACAGCTGCAATATGTGGGCGACCGTTATCCTGTTGAAAAACATCTCCTGAAATGCTGTTCATGAATGGCAACAAGACAGGTCGACTCTCTAATCTGACATATGAGTTCACAGTCAGAGTGCGTGGGATAACTGTGAGAGTGCTTCTATTGTAAGTCGAAATCGTACTACAGACCATAACTCCAGGTGTAAGTACAGTGTGTCTAGAATGCAGATAGTTTCATTACAGTCCCTCAAATGGTCTCCTTATAATCAACACATGGCCATCACTGGCACCCAGACAGTACCAGCTTTCTTCAAAAAAAACCTAACAATCCTCCACCCTGCCTTCCGAAAAGCTCTTGCAAATGCCAGTGGTTTGAGACCAGTTGAATGCACGATACGGGGCACCTGCCTCGGCGCTGTCCTTGAAGTAACCGATTTATGGCAGTTCATTATGTCACTGTTGTGGCAACTGCTGCTCATTGCTGATGCAGATGCAATTCGATGCGCCAGAGGCACACACAGAAAACGATGATCTTCCCTCTCGGTAGTCGAGAGCCCAGTCTTCTTGTGACCGCTCTTTCTCATGACCATCACTGCCAGCAACCATTTACAGTTCCTGCACTCCTGCTAAGACTTTCTCGAGGATTGCAACGAACACCCAGATTCTCGGAGTCCTATTACAAGACCTCGTTCAAACCCAGTGAGGTGTTGATAATGGTGTCTTTGTCGCCTCAACGGCGTTCTTGGCTAACTTCAACTCACTACATCTAATCTCAAAGGCAAACTAATCTCACGATCGTTACAGCTTGAATGGGAAACTAACCTGATTTGCATCCTCACAGTGGCTCAACTATTACGCGTTTGGTACAAAATTTGAATAATTTCATTTCTGTTTATAACAACACGGCTCTCTGCTTTCGTTTATGTCGCCCAAGTCCTCCTCATGCTGCGATCTGTTTTGCCATCAGTGTATGGGAAATAAGATGAGAATTATGAGCGACCCATTCAGGAGTGACGTAAGAAGTGCTGTCGGTGTCATAAGTTTGCACCATTGACATTCCTATATGACGTAGAGCAAAGTCACCAAAAACTTTAATTTTTGGGGAAACATTACAAGGTTGACAAAAACTGTTTTTCAGTTCCTTCAAAACAGTAACAGGGCATGTTTTGTGAACAGTTTTCTGAGTAGCCTTTTCCAAAGGTAGACAGTTGCCACAGGGATGAAATTAGTTTTTGTCTTATGAATGATTATAGCTAGGATACTGGGTAACTGAGATTCTGTGCTTTGATTATGAAGACATGACAAGTAGTTAATCTATCGTTTAAAATGCGAGTGCACTGAGGAACTGATGAAACAGACATAGAGTATGGTAGTCACATAACTTGCCTGGTCTCAATCAATCTAACTGAGTGCATGGAACACTGACATTGTTAAACAGATGGCTGTTGCATGTCTAACGCACACAAGCATTCAGTTAGTTCTGGCCTCCTAGTATTCTCGTTTATTCTTGCCATCTTGTATTACTATGGCCAATTTTCTTTTGCCAGCAACATTCCGTAGAACAGAAATAGCACACCAGTAACTCAGGCCATCCAAAACAATATTATTTCCCTAAAATATGGTTGACTTTTTACATAATCACAGTAATGATTGATCGATCTGTCATAGGCCCTGAAAATCTTTCCAATACTCTCTTCGTAAAATTTTACCGCTTGTCTTGAAGCTCCTCGCTAGGTCGAAAATCCTGTCCGCCCAGCCACTTCTTCAGTTCAGGAAAAGATGGAAAGCACTTGGCACTAGGACAGGACAGCATGGTAGGTGATCGACAGAATCCCGCTGAAGTTTCTCATGGAGCCGTTGATTTGGATCAGGACTGTAAAGAGGACATCGTCATGAACCAGAACAATTCTAGAAGTCACACGCAACACCATCACTCATAAATTTTTCTCCACGCTTTCTGGATTAGTGGAGCAAAGGAAACATGGGCGCAGTTTTAACAGCGTCAATGTCTGCTCATGAGGATCCAGATGATTTACAAACCCACTCCCCTTCTCCTTCACTGATTAGCCGGCTTTCTCGGTCAGAAGGATAGTGTCTAAATGGCGGGTTGCTATACTATTGGTAAGGCATCACGCATATGGAGCAGGGTTATATATGACCCTTATCTTTATCGCAGCAACTTATATAACTCACTTACATTAATTGTCACTACAACTTATTACCAAAATAGGTAATTTCAATATTTATTCCGTCTCTAATAGCAATGATTCAACGCACATAGTTACTGAATCCAACATTGTTTTGTTCTCTACTATAACACTCCTGACAATATTAGGAAATGCTAAAGTGATCTACTTCATGAAATAGATTGGAGAAATAGGAGCTCATGAACTGTGTTCTGTTAGAACCAAACAGGATAAATACTCCTGTTATTTTCTAAGATTTTGGTAGTACTTTTCCGTCTTATTCCTGGCCCACAAAAATAATTTACCAGAAACATTGAATAACTCTTCAAAAACTGTTGAACTATGGTAAGCAGATACTGGTTAACAATAATGTACATATATAGCTTTTAATTTTGCCAGTTTGCTGAGTTCAGCCACATTAAGTCAGCAAGTTGTTATGGAATCATGCATGGTGTCACTCATGGCTCAAAAATGTGATGTAAGAGTAATACCTGGCGCATCCATTATGATATTGTAGGCACTGAGGAGTGGGGCTGACTAATGCTGCTTAGTATATTCCTTTGTGAAATTTTATTGCAAGCTACTGCATTTCAAAAGAATAACAATGTACAAAATTACAATACCAGAAGGACAACTGACATTCATTACTCAATATTAAGGTTGTCTTTAGAACAAAGAAGTGTTGCACAATGCTACAACAAAAACTGATAACTTACCCAGTGATATAAAATGTCTGACAGCAAATTAAAATTTTACAGCAAACTAGAGTTTCTCCTTCACATCTCCTAATCTCTAGAATAATTTCTATTACTGTAATTTGTAAAAGGTGGTGGGCACGAATACTCTTTTTGTTTTAAACAATCTTTGTAAATGTCCAGCATATTTCAAAACTAATTTACAATGAGCATATATAAATGACTTTTTCTATGTCACTACAATTTTTCGTGCAAGTGATGCGCAGAATGTGAAACTAACCAGTATCTGTTTTGGGTTAAAGTTACACCTATTTCATTTGGAATATAAAAGTAACAGCTCAGTAGTGTTAACTTTTCTGGGCTACATGGAGCTCTTGCCTAACAATCCGTATGACAGTTTTCATTATTCTTTATGAGAATTACTAAGGTGAACTTGAAGCCTATTACAGGCCTTAAATCTTTCTATCACTATTTACTTTATTAAATTAAGTTTATCATTGTTTTGGTATGTAGTGCATTATCAATCATTTACTGTTGCACTATTAATCATTTGTTGTTGCTGCTGGTTATGAAGATGACAAAACCTCAAGGTAAGACACTGCCTCTACGTACTGATGATGCTCATGCACAAAATGAGTAACAGGAAATACTGAGGCCAAAGTCTACATTAATCACTTATGACTTTTAAAAATCTGTGCTGAGAATGTTGATTTGAAATGTGTAACAACTATACTCACACTGACATTCCCAAATGATAACTAAAAAATTAACCTACTTGCCTTTCGAAATTCTACACTAAAAATGGGAGTTGTAGTGTAAGTACACACAAATTGTGGAGTTATACTTTCACTTTTAGACTGATTTACTTTTCAAAACACACTGCCAGCAGTGGTCTTCAATGTACACATGAATCATGCAGCTACGTTTACAACTTTCACAAAGTTCAGTCCCATAGTTACGGCACACAAATCTTACAGTATTTAATTTAGCATGCATCACTTTCACTTTTATGATGCAAATCACACCAATGATGGAAAAATACAAGAAAATATGACTAATACTACCCACACCTTACCATAATTCTTCATACTGATGGAATTTAATGTGATTGGAGAATTTGTTGTTTAACTAACATTCTTGTTTTGTAGCTTCTAATGGTCTTCATATCAGTGGCCAAATATTTCACAAATGTGTTAACATCATCATCACTATTAGCTATAATCTTTCAGCTATTAATTGAAGAGCGCTTGAATAGCTCCCTTCCTCAATGTGATTCTTTCTTTTCGATGTATAATTCCTTGCTACACCACTCTGTCCTATACTCAGTGCAGTTACTGGCGAAGGTACTCCAACTACTACTTCAGTTTCTTCACTAAAGTCTACATCATTTTCCACCATCACATCTTGTGTGGAAGCTCGCACAGCATTATTCTCGACTGAGCTTTCATCCATCTGAAAAACATGAAACAACTCAGATAAAAGTAGCCAGCTTTATATTTTACGGTGCTGTAAACAAAAATTACTTTTATGAGCCTGTGGCAATTTCACATTGATATCACTAACCACCAGCAGCAGCAGCAGAAGAAGAATGCATTAGGATGGGTTAGATATGTTGCCAGACGACATCCCAATCATATTTTTAAAAAATATTGAGATAGAAACTCCAAATGAAGATTAGTTGAAAGTAGTCATCCTTACACTCCTGCTACTGGTGAGTATTAAAATCAACCAATAAACAGCAGTACCACGTAACAGGTTAAAAAGAGCCCTGTGAAAACTTAGCAGTGAGATACAGAGACAGACACTTCAAGACAATTATAGACTCACTTTCAAAGGTGAAAATTCTCGACAAAGTAATATTACCGTCCTCTCTCCTGCACTCTCAACACACGAAATGCTTCAATTAGATACTATATTTGATGCTACTACATAAATAGACGCAACATTTAACAATCAGGCTACTTGGATGTTGCATAGAAAAGTACACTATATGCAACACATTTATTTCCAAATACAGCAAATAGTCTGCAATTCGAATATAACTACATGAATAACTGGGAAATATTTCCGTGCAGTTAACAGTGCTTTTCAGAATACCTAACACTAGGACAAAATCGGTTTTAAGTAAATGTACAAACCTGAAAATTATAATTGTGTTCAGTTGATGGTAAGGATGACTACGATAATGCTGTTGCCACGCTATGTAACACAAAGCCGGCATTTCACCTGAAAAACGATTGAAAACCAATTATCAAACGTGTTGTACGGTACTTCATTCCCAGGTTAGAGTGTACTATCGAAAACTGGTATTCAAGTTATTAATAATCCACTAGATGAACTATGAATACTTACATCATCTGTTCCAACTCCACTTCTCATACTCTCTTTCCTTTTTCTATTCTCAACAATTTACATGTTCCTCATGTTATAGGACTTCGTTTGGCAATCCTTAGGGTTACTCAGCTGAGGCCTAACACGCTTCACTTTACAAAAAACACGAGACAGCGTTTCAGTAAGACAGTGTTGTTATAAGACACTGCTCTTCTTTCACTGCTTCTATCAAAACGCACTTTTGTTCTTTCGTCTATGAGGTAGCCATTTTTCCTAAGAAAACACGTCTGAACTCGTAAGTCTGAAACAGCGAGAACAGTGCTGTTTATGATGCAGGCAGTGTTCTTGCTTCCTATTGGTTCTACTTTACGAGACACGTTACCGAAATATCGCAGAACTTCTGTTTCACGTGAGAAAATGGCTCATCAACGTGAAATAGCAGGAAGTGACGTCACAAAACTCGTAGAGCACCACGTCAACATTAGCTATCTCTTCCCGTGTGCCGCCGCCTTCAGGCTATTCAAACATTACCAAGTGAGTATAATCTTTGGTGTAAGACTTACAAAAGAAACATCAGAGCCACCACTGAGAGACGGAAACGTCGACAGTAACAAACACGTACGTTGTTCGTTAGTATAACACGAGGTCAAATAAATAACTGGAGAGACACCCTAACAGACAAGACGGACAAGCATAAAACACGTTCATACAGCAAGCCACAAAAAACTCAGATTTTCAGAAGCAGTCAAAATGCACAAGTCTGAGACCACATGTCTATCATAGGCAAGTCATCCCCAGTTTACAACGGGAACATACGTAATCAGTAATCAGTACAGGGAAATACAATGACGACACCAGTGAACACGCAGAAGTATTTACGAGTAGTAACAACAGACACAGCTCTCGAAAATATCATGTCCACAGATCGTGTCACTAAGTGACATCTAACGAACAGTGTATTTCCAGTCTCACTTTAGTGACTGGTACTCATAGTCTTGATACTTTCTGGTCATCCCCTGGGGGACGTACAGATTGTTTCCTCCTCGTTCAACGCTGCTTGTGTCGTACCACTAAAACACTGAATCAACCATATTTCAAACGGTATCCATGGAGTAATTTCCAAGAGCAAGTACATTTGACTATCGAAGCTGCAGGCTCCAAACGATAGATATCGAATGTTTGATTCTAAATCGATCACACGATTGTGATGGCAGGATTTATGACAAATTATATGTAAGTTGTTACGATTTGGGAGCTGCTACAAAAACCTATACGATTTATGACGGTAGTGGGTTAGGATGTCTGATTTCGTAGACGTTTCTTCGGCCGATTGCCTGACTTCGAAGAATCTAACTCCATGCTTACGTAATGTCGAGAATAGTTTGAATTTCTCTCGGAAATATGGACTAATACCGAATGACGAAAGGAGAGATTGTGTAGATTGCGGTGGGGCGAAGTCTATAAAAGTTAGTACGAAGAGTTGTGATGGTGAAATACCTTTACAATTTCATTGTGGAAACTGGTAAAAGAACGACTATCAGGAAAAATACATGGTTCGAGTAGGTAATCAAAATTATCGATACAGACCAGTGTAATTCTTGTATCTTGCTGGATTAGAGAGTACCCTCTGCAGGCAACAGCATTAAAAAGGCACATATCTACCAATACCATGTGCGACTACTTAAGGTATTTCAGAGAAGTATGTTATGTAATAGTGACGAACGACAATTTACCGATCAGTGGACCAAATCAAGTTGTTGAATTGGACGAGTCACACATAGCAAGAAGGAAAAACCGGAGAGGACGACATTTAAAGAATGAAATCGAACATATTTGGGTATTCGGTTGGCATAGAACGAGAGTCCGGGAAATGCTTTGTGGTAGTAGTGTTCTCCAGAGACAAGTAACTTTAGTCGGTTTATTAAAGCACTTTGTACTGCCCAGTGGCAGACGGCTTTCAGCCCTACTAGACATTAAAAGCAGACGGACTCAAGCACGAGTTCGTGTACCACTGTGTAGAGTTCGTGTCTTCTGATGATCCCAGTTCCACACTCAGAACATCTAGAGGTTGTGGAAATTAGTGAAATCTCCCATTAAAAAAAATAGGGACATCCAGCAGGAAGAAGCCAAATCTATTTGTTTCATTATCTGTATTTCCATAACTTGCGGTTTCAAGAAAAAGTTGACACATGTGACACTTTACCGATATTTTTGCGCGACATAGACAGTCTACCCACGTTATGGCAAAAAGAGAATGCCTCCCATAGCATACTTCATCAAATGGACTTTTTCACAACGAGAAAGTCGATGACGAGTGAGATAAATCATTTCCTTTGTAATTACAAATATTTTAATCAACGTTCTACTTTTGTCGTTGCTGTACTGACTACTGTAAACACTGCTCATAACTCCCGTCACTACAGTAGCAGTCACGTCGACGATTTAGAATCGCGCGTTCGATATCTACACTCCTGGAAATGGAAAAAAGAACACATTGACAGACCCACCATACTTGCTCCGGACACTGCGAGAGGGCTGTACAAGCAATGATCACACGCACGGCACAGCGGACACACCAGGAACCACGGTGTTGGCCATCGAATGGCGCTAGCTGCGCAGCATTTGTGCACCGCCGCCGTCAGTGTCAGCCAGTTTGCCGTGGCAAACGGAGCTCCATCACAGTCTTTAACACTGGTAGCATGGCGCGACAGCGTGGACGTGAACCGTATGTGCAGTTGACGGACTTTGAGCGAGGGCGTATAGTGGGCATGCGGGAGGCCGGGTGGACGTACCGCCGAATTGCTCAACACGTGGGGCATGAGGTCTCCACAGTACATCAATGTTGTCGTCAGTGGTTGGCGGAAGGTGCACGTGCCCGTCGACTTGGGACCGGACCGCAGCGACGCACGGATGCACGCCAAGACCGTAGGATCCTACGCAGTGCCATAGGGGACCGCACCGTCACTTCCCAGCAAATTAGGGACACTGTTGCTCCTGTGGTATCGGCGAGGACCATTCGCAACCGTCTCCATGAAGCTGGGCTATGGTCCTGCACACCGTTAGGCCGTCTTCCGCTCACGCCCCAACATCGTGCAGCCCGTCTCCAGTGGTGTCGCGACAGGCGTGAATGGAGGAACGAATGGAGACGTGTCGTCTTCAGCGATGAGATTCGCTTCTGCCTTGGTGCCAATGATGGTCGTATGCGTGTTTGGCGCCGTGCAGGTGAGCGCCACAATCAGGACTGCATACGACCTAGGCACACAGGGCCAACACCCGGCATCATGGTGTGGGGAGCGATCTCCTACACTGGCCGTACACCTCTGGTGATCGTCGAGGGGACACTGAATAGTGCACGGTACATCCAAACCGTCATCGAACCCATCGTTCTACCATTCCTAGACCTGCAAGGGAACTTGCTGTTCCAACAGGACAATGCACATCCGCATGTATCCCGTGCCACCCAACGTGCTCTAGAAGGTGTAAGTCAACTACCCTGGCCAGCAAGATCTCCGGATCTGTCCCCCATTGAGCATGTTTGGGACTGGATGAAGCGTCGTCTCACGCGGTCTGCACGTCCAGCACGAACGCTGGTCCAACTGAGGTGCCAGGTGGAAATGGCATGGCAAGCCGTTCCACAGGACTACATCCAGCATCTCTACGATCGTCTCCATGGGAGAATAGCAGCCTGCATTGCTGCGAAAGGTGGATATACACTGTACTAGTGCCGACATTGTGCATACTGTGTTGCCTGTGTCTATGTGCCTGTGGTTCTGTCAGTGTGATCATGTGATGTATCTGACCCCAGGAATGTGTCAACAAAGTTTTCCCTTCCTGGGACAATGAATTCACGGTGTTCTTTTTTCAATTTCCAGGAGTGTATCTTCTTGGGCCCGCGACTTCGGGAGGCAAGCATCCTTTGAAATTACCCACGGTTTTAACACATGCTAATACAGCACAACAGACGTCCAAATTATACAGCACCAGTTTCTCTGCTTCAATAAATGCATGAGTTTACTTGTAAATGACAACTTGTAATTCCACATGCCAGTAAGAGAATGCGAGACTTATAGAAGTAATTTAATTTTCCCATCCAGTATGGTATCTGATTTAATAGTAATATTTCAATTATACCAGATAAACATACTTACTGTGCCAAGGATCATAACTGCAACATCTTGCCATGTCATGGTACAAGTCAGCTATTTGGTTATAGTTCTGGCACATTTCATCTGTGAAAAATATGGCAACATGCTAAGCATTTACATTACTGTCTTAATAATGTTTCTCTTGTCCAGTAATTTATGTTTCAGTCCTTTTTTTATAAAAAAAATTAGCCCAGGTTCGATTTCCGGCTGGGTTGGAGATTTTCTCCTCTTAGGAACTGGGTGTTTGTGCTGTCTTCATTATTGTCGTTTTATCCTCATCGACACACAAGTCACTGAAGTGGAAATATCCCAAAACACTTGCACCAGGTGACCAGGTCTACTTGCCGGGAGGCCCTTGCCACACAACATTTCGTTACCACTCTTAATGCCTTTTTTGTGAAGAGCCTGTCTGTATAGACAGCTGGTGCCCCACCCCTTATCTCAATACCATACTGTAGATGTGGTTGTATCACTCAGAAGTATATTTGCCTCAAGCAGTCATGGTCCAGGAAGGCTGTGACCCTTTTCAGTTGATACGCAGTTGAACTGATTTTCTTACAAATGGCTCTGAGCACTATGTGACTCAACATCTTAGGTCATAAGTCCCCTAGAACTTAGAACTACTTGAACCTAACTAACCTAAGGACATCACACACATCCATGCTCGAGTCAGGATTCGAACCTGTGACCGTAGCAGTCCCGCGGTTCCGGACTGAAGCACCTAGAACCGCACAGCCACCGCGGCTGGCTTACAAATATAATCAATGTGTTCTTTCCATCATAGGTGTTCGTCAACAGTTATGGCCAAAAACTTGTGTTTGTTTGTTTAGTTAAGGGCCAGTGGAGGTGTGGATATAGTTCTATATATCTCCTGACTATAGTTAAGCATAATTTGCAGTGTCACTGTCTTCTCTTTGTTTATTAGTATGGTTTTTGTAGTAAGATAGCTTTGGCAGAAAGTTGTAATTGATTTCATTACTGTTTGTAGTATTTTGCATGTCACAGCCCCAGCTGGCAAAAGATGTCATCAGCATAGCTTACAACCTTGCAGTTTTGGGGTTCAGTTAAATCATTTATGTAAACAAACAGAAAAGTCCCCAGTATACTTCCTTGGGGCACACCACAATGAAGTATCTTATGAGGTGATTTGGTTGTTACAAACTGTTTATTCCTTTTATTAGTTAGCTTGACAGTGCATCAGGTCCTGGAGATTAGTTGCAGTCAGTTCAATTGGGTTATAAGTACAAAGCACTGAAAACTTGTAGCTTGATAGTCTGCCAACCACACGGAGAAATACTACCAACATCCCTCATTGCTGGCAGTCACCAACACTTTTCATCGTAGGCATTGAAATCTGTAGATTTATCACATATTAGAATTCAATACTAAGACAAATGTAACCTATACACAATTATTACACAGTATGGAATGGTAATGAAGTCCCATGCTTCTTGACATATCATAGGGGAACGACGCAGAAGACCCGCATCGCCATACTAGGCAAGGTCCTAATGGAGGTGGTTTGCTGTTGCCTTCCTCCAACCATAACGGAGATGGATGATGATGATGATGATGATGATGAAGACAACACAATGACACCCAGTCATCTTGGGGCAGGTGAAAATCCCTGTCCCTGTTGGGAATCGAACCTGGGACACTGTGCTTCGGAAGCGTGAACACTACCATGAGACCACATAGCAGCTGTTGTCAATTGGAACAAAATAATACACAGTTTTGCACAGGAAACTCATTACAGAATCTGTACTGAAAAGTGATTTTATTTCACCCGACGGGAGGCCCTCGTCACACGACATTTCATTTCACCATTTTCTTTATTTATTTATACTTTGAACATCTGAAATAGTGTTAATGACATTCCAAAGAGGACCTTACAGAATTAGTGTAAACACCTCACATTGTCATTCCCAGAATATGTAACATTAGTTGTTTGCTGTTGAATAGAGAGCACTGGTTACCCTTAGGTATAGCGTTCCACTTGCAAATTTACTAGTGTAATATTACTACCATGTGATTTCTTAGTAGAATTTGACTTCTTTTATGTCTGTTAGGAGCATTATCTTCTTCTTCTACATGTGCAGCCGAAATAACTCCATCTTAAAAATGAAAAAAACAATCATTTCCTTAATAACATAAGTATTGTTGTATTTTTCTTTATTGTAGAAAGATGAGTTAGAAATTAGAGTTGGGCAGAATTTTCATACCTGAATCCAGGTATTCAAATATATTGCAAAAGGAGTGTCTAACGAGGCATTCTTTTAATTTGTGTTTAAATATTTGGGATTTTCAATTTTCTGTCCTACATCCTCTAGAAAACTGTTGTAGACTTTCACTCCAGAATATAAAACTCTATCCTAAATCCTAAAGAGAGATTCATAGTTTATATGGAAATTATTTTTGCATGTAGTTTTGTGGTTGTGCATTCCTGAGTTCAGCCTAAGTTCACTCCTGTTACTAACCACAAATAGAACTACCTGTAGAGGTACATGTATTGGCATGTAAGTGTAAGAATCCCAGACTGCTGAAGAGACTTGTACAAGATGTTTGGTATCAACTTTACATGATATTGTTTTTGCATACTTCTGTAAAATTAACGCTTTCTTCACACCAGCTGCAATGGCCCAGAAGATTATTCCAAAAAAAGTAAAAATAAACCCTGAGTGAAACTATGCAGAATATGCCAGCAGGCCAACATATAGCCCTACTATTACTACTGTAATTTAGTATGCTTTTACCTAAATAACAGAAAACCCTATCCCTATGTTGCCATGTATAATTCTCTTACTAAATTTAGTTTAGTTACCAAATGAAGTACACTATGTGAGGATAGGCCTGTTAACAGGAAAAGCTAATCAATAGAGTTATCCTTTTTAAAGGATTTGACCATGTGTTGTGTCTAATGGATAAGTAAATCAGACTATTCAATTCTTTTCCTAAGATCTTACCCAGCGGTCAGAAAGAGACACGGCATGAATAGTATTATACTGAAGCTAGGAAAACACAGCTCTAAGTCATATAGTGGTTTAAAATATGTAGTAACAGTCAGCAACCTATCCAGGCAATGAAACAGTGAAATATGTATTTTGCCTTCTTTCTTGCTGCTGTTTAAGTAGCTTCTTCAAATAAATATTACTCCACGTAAACAATGTTGGTGCAGACACTAGAATTTTTTGTCTACTATGCTCTTATACATTATGTTTTTAAAAGAGAAAAAGCCCAGTAGATAATTTCAAGGAAGCTAAAAAAATTTGGCCAGGGGGGACCTTTACAAAAGCACTTTCCATAATCAACAAACTTAAATACTTAGATACTAAAGCACTCACATTTTATACTGAACATTTCACTTAAAGAAAAGCTGTTTCATATTGAAATTAATTTTCAAAAACTATTACTCTTTGAACTACCTGTGTATAGTCATTTAACAGATTCCAGTAACTTGGCTCCACTGTGATTGAATTTTACGTAAGCAAACTTTTACTATAACACTTTGCCATAGTTAAGAAAACTTTCTCATTATTTACACAAAAACAGTTTAAATTGTTTCTCTTTATATTAACTTAGTGTTTCATAATTCAGGTTACATCGATTAATCAAATTAATGCCAAAAGCTTCGCGGTACTCACATTGAAACCATTTGCAAGGTTCAAGAGGCTTTCAAAGATGGTGCCATGAGTAACTCACAAATAAAGAAAGATATAACGCCTTCAAATTTGGCTGGACTTCAGTGGACAGCAGACAGACCCCTCAACAAGTTGAAATCACAAAGTCTTTGAACAATTGCTGACCTTCGTTATGGAATACTGTCGTATCATAGAATCAGAACTTGTGAATGAGGTAGAGGTAGGGATTTGATCAGTACATTTAATTTTGACTCTCAGTTTGGGCATGAATAGAGAGTCCGCAAAATCTATACAAAAACTACTGACATCTGAAAATTACGCAGGACATACTGGACAATGCAAACAGTAACCCCAACTTTCTGAAGACTGTGATCACAGGCAAACATTCAACATTTCCAAGGTCTTAAAAAGCACAGCAATGTCAAGGTCATGTAGAATATTTTCTTCAACTCTCATGGGATCTTGGGTCATGAGTATTTGGCACAAGGCCAGATCATCACAAAGGAATACGGCAAAGAGGTCCTCCTTTGTCCTTGTCATGATGTACAACACAGATGACTTTATGTAGGGCAGAAAAAACTTGGCAGCTACATTATGGTCATACACCCACTCATTCTGCAGATCTGATTCAAACTTTCCTCATCAAACACAATATTTTTGTCATTAGTCAAGCTACCATTCCCCTGAAATGACTTCATATGATGTTTGGTTATTTACCAAGCTGAAAATGCACCTGCAGGGAACTCAAGACTCAAAAGAAGACATCAGGCAGAATGAGACAGTTTGGTTGACCCCCATTTCAAAAGACAGATTCCAGAAATGTCTCCAACTGTGACTGGAGACCTGGGAAAAGTGTATGCATTACCAAGGAGACTTCTTTGTATGCAGTTAGGGCTTTGTACATCCAAATCAATAAATGTTTTTCTGCCAACCAAAGATGTGATGCATTTTGAACACATATCTTATATTTACTGTTGACAGTGTAATCTTATACCTAAAGAAGAAAATTGAAGTTCGCATCATTACTATGGCTGGGAATCAAAAGCACAAATGCAGTCAGCTATTATACTGCAGGAAAGGGCTATAACAATAATAGCTGAAAGTAGTAATGGGGCTCATTGTAAAGAGCTATTAAAAAAATTGGGCATCCTTACTGCACCAAGTGAGCACATCAACCAATTTGTGCTGCTTATTTTGGGAAAAGTTACTAAATACTTCACAAATAGTTTCTATGTAAACAAGGGACAAGATCCAATTTGGAATTGCATTTTCCCAAGAGAACGCATCATAAAACTCAAAACAACAGTTTCAATTAGGGGATAAAATTGTGTGATAAAATCTCAGAGGAGATGAAAAAGGTTACTAAAATACATTTGTTTGAAAATGCAGCTAAAGGGTTCTTGATAAGTAATGCATACCACACAATTAAAGATTACTTACAGTAGTGGGCAGTAATGAAAGGGGGTAAATAATAAATCACATTACAATGCATGATCATGGTTTCAAATGCACTTCTTGGATTTTCTGCCAGATAATAATGTGCAAATCCCATGATATTTCATCAGTAAAATTGTTTGACATCTTCAGGTGATGTTAGCAGCTAGTGTCACTGCTGCAAGATGCATCTGACAATAACAGCATTGAAATTTATTGGGCCAGGAGCAAGAAATACGAGTCTATGGGGATGCACTCACAGTTGAATGGAAACAACACTCACAATATGTGCAACCTAAAGCCAAATAGAGGTCTTCCACATGTGTACAGTGATTGTGCTGCTGGACACTCCTGAGTTTAAAAACTAAATTCAATCTCTGCAATGCATTGCCTACAGTCATGAATTGAAGATTCTTATTTCTCCTGTTTTAATTTAATGGCAGCCAGTGCTGAATTCCAGGCACAGCCCAGCTGAAAACCTGCTCCCTGTCGATAAGGCTGCCTACCATCCAGATATGTATGGCATCCTTGAAAACACAATCCCAGAATGATGAAGCTAGAATAAAAATTCACTCTTCTTGTAAAGAATGTGATGCTCCATGTTTAGACGATGCTCCATAACAGCTGATTTGTCAGTGGTCCAGGTGCATATGACCATGGAATCCAACACAATGATAATGTACAATTCTTGCATAAAAAACACACTTGATCATGTTTTTCATGAGAATTCTTTCTATTCTTGAAGACATGCTGTGAAAATATAGTGAGAAAGCTGTAGCATTGGGTGCCTCTGCATCTTTGTTTACATCTCTACATTAAACTTGCTTTGAATGGACACAATGCATATCTATCAGGTAACAGTTCTGTTGAATCACCATTCTCAGGTGTTGTAGCTCACAAGGCAGACTGTTGGTTTCTGGTACTACATATGCTGTTACATCAGTTTTATTCTAGCTTCATCATTCTGATTGTGTTTTCAAGGACGCCATACATATCTCGATGGTAGACAGCCTTATCAACAAGGGAGCAGGTTTTCAGCTGGGCTGTGCCTCGAATTCAGCACTGGCTGCCATTAAATTAAAACAGCAGAAACAAGAATCTTCAATTCATGACTGTAGGCAATGCATTGCAGAAATTTAATTTAGCTTTTAAACTCAGGAGTGTCCAGCAGCACAGTCACTGTATTATGGGCAAAAGTGAAAGTTTCTCAGAGTCCTCAACAGTCAGCACCAAGCCAAGGAAAGCCAAGACAACACCCCATGTTGCAATCAAAATTACAGACAGACAGAACGACTACAATGTTGTCAGCAGAACGAACCCTGAAGATATTGCCTCACCTCACATAAGTAAGACACTTGAATCATAAACTCAGTAATGTGACCTCAGAGACAAGAAATGTCATGCTAATGGCACAGCTTGATTTCGTAATTGAGAGTAAAAGGTTCACAAGCACACCTATCATCCCACTCTTATGACAAAAGGCAACAAGCTGAAGCCCTGAAAATCATTATTTTAAATAGAGAAGTGGTGAAGTCCACTGATGAGCCCAGAAAAGTTTGCCACATATGGTCATCATCAGCTAGACGTAACGTAATTGTCTCAAACGGCAATAAATACTCAGGCTTCTGTACTTTGGTCTTGGTCATTAAGTTGCAGTGAACCAATTATGAGGTTGGACCTGTGATGTGCTGCTACCATTCACCGACGTGACATCTGCCTTTGAGACTGCTATTTGTTTGGTCTGCCATGCTGGGTTGCTGTAAGCTTCTGACCTCACAACAACTGATGACAAGACTTGGAGACTTCTACCTCAGACTTGCTGAACCAAAGTCATGTTGGTTAGTCCTCTGTCCCCCTGCCACAGTATTCAGGAGGTGTGCTAACTGCTGCTGCCTCTGACTAATACCCGTAAGCAGTCACCAACATCCCTAACCTACCTTGGTGGACTGGTTATGATGTCGCTCATCTGCAGACCACACTGAGCAGCTGAGAGATTACCCAAGTACATAACTTCGACATCTATTAGAGTACTCTGGTAAAAATGTAGTCTCCTTCCTGGAAAGCAAGATCTGGTGTATGGGCTGCACTAATCACCAATGCAGCCTCCCACCCACCTGACACTGGTTATGTGAGCCAGATGCCACAGGGTGACTTCTGGCAGAGATTGCTGAGACAATATCAGCGAGTCCTGAGGCAGTGCCGTGCACTGCTGCGAGCCTGGCTGCTGACACAGAGAAGAATACCCGATGGTAAACTTTAATGTAATAAGTTTTTGTTCTACTAAAGTTGTATTATTAGCACCCAGTGCCCCAATTAGTCTGTTCCACACCACACTCCATCATCCCAACATAATAGGGGTCTCAATGGAGGTCCTACATGTCTATATCCCAGTGACTGTAAGACACTACTGCATTGTGCAGGATGATGACAGCTTATGGCCTTCAAACACAGCTCTGAGTCGGTTTGCAGTAGACACTATGTACCAGCATACAATTAACTTTATCTCTAACCGTGATGCCCAGGAATGGTACGATGCTCTGTGTTTCCATTTCTATGGACAATACCTGGAATCCAGAACTGGCTGTCATTAAATTAAAACAGAAGAAAGAAGTACATCTGATTCCTGATCGGATGCAGTGTCTTGCAGAGATTTAATTCAGCTTTTAACCATGGGAGCATCTGATAGTCATTCCCCACTGCACATGCATAGAAAGCTTCTCTTCAGCTTCCAGCTTCTACTATAAGTGCCCCTTTCATCCAACTGAGAGCATCTGACAGCACATGCATATTTCTTGCTCCTAGCCCGATAAATTTTGCTACCACTGCATGATTATTATGGGTCACACCTTGCAGAAGTGACAAAATCTGCTACCTCCAAGTGAAGATGTTGAACGATGTATTGATGAGGTATTATGGGATTTGCAAAGCATTATATGGCGCCACACAAGGACATCATGTGTCATTACGTAAAATGCACAGTTATGTCTGCTGGTTCAGTTTTTTCTGGTAGACTGAGGAACATAGCTGAATATGTGCATAAATGCACTCTCGAGTTGGTGCATCATCACTGTCCAAGAGCAATCAGTGGGTGTCAGTGCATCTGCCAATGGAGAATGGAACTATATTTTCTATTACAAGTTACATGAAACAAACTGTGTGTAAATCAAGAAGCGTTATACAATAGAGACTAACTGATTGAGACAGTGCAGTTGTTTAAGACACTGGAATATTCAGGTGGATGGAGTTTCTCTGTCTGATTTATGTTGTTTTCCTAGATCACTGACGCAAACTGTGAGTTGGTTTCTTAATCAAGGCCACAACAGACCACTTGTCCTGTCTTCATAGACTACTTGTTCTATCCTCATAAAACATGTTACAAGGTGTGTCCATAAAATAAGGTTTCAAATATTTTTTCACATAGAAAATGAATGTTACAATTCAGTGAATGTTACTTAGATAAAAATAAAATGCTGGACTTTAAATATGTCTGCTTGTGTCTGTGTATGTATGGATGGATATGCGTGCGTGCGTGTGTGTGTGTGTGTGTGTGTGTGTGTGTGTGTGTGTGTGTGTGTGTGGGCGCGCGCGCGAGTATATACCTATCCTTTTTTCCCCCTAAGGTAAGTCCTTCCGCTCCTGGGATTGGAATGACTCCTTACCCTCTCCCTTAAAATCCACATCCTTTCATCTTTCCTTTTCCTTCCCTCTTTCCTGATGAAGCAGCCGCTGGTTGCGAAAGCTCGAAATTCTGTGTGTGTGTTTGTGTGTTTTATTCATTGTGCCTATCTACCAGCGCTTTCCCGCTTGGTAAGTCTTGGAATCTTTGTTTTTAATATATTTTTCCCATGTGGAAGTTTCTTTCTATTTTATATATATACAGACCATTGCGACTGAGGCAAATTTGCATGTGCTGTGACATTTTTCATACATCCTTACCACACAACTCTTCCACCATGTTGTGCAGGCAGTGCTCGACCTCATTCTTTAACTTGTCATTGGTCCAGAAATACATTCCACTCAGGTGTGACTTCAACTCAGGAACACAGACAAAAATTGCTAGGTGCTAAGTCTAGGCTGTAGGGCTCATGGGTGATGATGTCCTATCTGAATCTGACCAAGACATCAGCTGTTGCACAGACAGTATGGGGACAAGTGTTGTCTTGATGAAAATATACTTACTTCATCTGCACCCCCCTCCTTTGATTTTGAACGGCACAACACAGTTGTCTTAAAGTCTGACAGTAGTGAGCAGCACTGTTGTGCCAGTGGGCATAAACTCTCACAACAATACACCTTTTCTGTCCCAGAAAATAGTAGCCATCACATCACTGGCAGACAGTGGTTGAACTTTCGTGGCTTTGGCAAATTTGAATGCTATTGCTGATCAGACTTTTCCATAGGCTCAGGTGTCATGTGGTATACCCAGGTGTTGTAACCAGTGACAACTGAATCCATTGCCCTGTTCTCCATAGTACTTAATGAATCAGCGAGATGCTTCAACATTTTTCCATTTATTGTCGTCTGTGAGCACTTTGGGGATCTGCCTCATACACACATTGTAATAATGCAAATATTCAGTCAACATCTTATCAGTTGTACTCTTACTGACTTCAGGGATCAATTCACACAGCTTGCCAAATGTCACATGACACTCTTCAAACACTTCTTCCTCCATTTTTGCATTATTTTGGTTGAAACTAAAGGCTGACCAGAATGCTGTTTGTCTTGGACGCCCCTTCATCCATTCTTGAACCCTCTGACCCACTATAATACATTTTTGATGTCCATACACCATGGCCAATAGTCCTCACATATCTGATGATGAATGTCAATGGGAGTAGTGCTCTTACCACTCAAAAAACAGATCACTGCACACAAATCACATTTGGAGGGAGAAGTGAGGGGGACCCTCATCATGAATGGCTACCCCAGCAGCTCAGGTTGGTGGGAATTTGATGGAGGCAGAGCCAAGCTACACACCAGTGTGGTTGGATCTTGCACAAAAGCATTCTTCATGGCTCCAGTACTTTCAACTGCCGAAGTGAAAATGCAATTTACAGTTCGCATGAAAGATGGGAAAATCAAAAAGGCACTGTGAATAAGGTAAGGGAAGAAAATATATTGATGCAAACAAGCGTGAATGAGGTCAATGTAAATGCGTCAACCAAAAATTGTGCCAAAGTGTTTAGTAAAGCAATACAAAATGTTTCGCACATTGTGAACTCCAATAACAGCAAACTGTTTGTGTTTTCAGACAGCCATGTTCGTGGACTTGCAAGTAAACTAAAAGAAACAACTAAAACATATTTGTGTGATATAGTGAAACAGGGAGCCCCACGTAGCAAAGAATCTGCACGATAAAGACTTCATTGTATGACATCTACAAAAATGAAACAGCAAGTGCAATGCACGATCTTAAACAGTGTCTGAGAAACCTCACTCACACTAATGTAGTAATGGTCAATATTCCGCATCACTATGATCTTGTAAGATGGTCATGTGTTAACAGGGAAATAAAAAGTGCCAACAATCAGTTTGAACAAATCTGCAGACATTTTAAAAATGTGACATGTGTTGATATAAGCAATATCGTATGTAGATCCCACACGCAACACAGACTTGGGGAAAGAATATCTGGCAAACCTGATAACCAAGGTAATAAAAACCACCAAGATAAATTCAAAACCAAAAGGATAACTGCATCGCCATCAACTGACTCCATAATGAAAACACTTCAAAAAAAGGTAAAAGCACTAGAACCATCATCAGCACCAGCAAAGCATGTAAAAAAAAAAAAAAAAATATTGACAGACAGAGCAGTGGACAGCAATTTCAATGACAAAAGAACTACAGTTCCTCATCATCCAAATATTATTTTAGACAAAAACAACAAAAATGAGAAGACTCCAAGTTCACAAGAAAACAGAGCAGTAATGGCAGAACCAACATTTGAAGTGCTGGAAACAGCATAACCATCAGCAACAACAAATAGAAGGCTGTTGGGCAGAAGAAATGCTGAGCTTCCTTCTCATCTCAATGAATTTTTATGTGTGGGCCTGAAGAAAAAGGAAAAAGAAGGGACAACAGTAGGTAGTGTCAAGTGTCTCCTCCCTCCTGTCTCAAGACAGACTCCAATGGATTCTCCGTCAGGTAATGACACTAATAGAATGAAAAAGCAAGAGGAAGGCATCTCTTTCTTTCATCAAAATATAAGGGGCCTCTTAAACAAAACATATCAACTTCTTATTAACATTAATGAAAAGGACAGTATAAATAATGTTCAGATTTTGTGCTTATTTGAGCACCTTGCTACTGATAAATGTGCCTTGCTATCTATGATAAGTTATAGTTTAGTAACAAACTTCTGTAGGGAAAGTAAAGACAAAGGTGGAGTAGCAATTTATGTTAAGGATAGTGTAGCATAAAAAGCTATAGATATTAAGAATATTGTGTGGAACTACAATTTGAGGCATGTGCAACAGAAATAATAACTAAATTCTACACAATAATAGTGTTGGCTGTCTACAGGGCTCCTTCTGGTGACTTAAAAACGTCTCTACTTTTAATGGAACTGCTTCTGTCAGGGTTATTTCAAAAGCAAAGGATACTGTAGTTTTAGGTAATTTCATTATAACCTTTATGAATGAAAATAAGAATAAAATTGTCTTTGAGGTTTTGATGACCTTACGTAATCTGATGTTCCCAACAAGAATTACATCCAAGTCCCAAACTATGACAGACAACATTTTTTTAGATGTAAGTAGACATCAGAATTATACTGCCAGGCAGGTTAAAAGTGGGCTTTCGGATCATGATGGACAAATTCCCACTCTTTGTGATGTTAATCTGTTCATAAAACAATTTTCTCAATGGAAATTCATAAGAGTAATGAATGAAGAGGCAAAAGAAACTTTCAACCATAGGTTGCAGCATGTGGATTGGTCTTTAGTATAGAGCCATGATAATGTTGATACTAAATTTAACTGTTTTATAAATGAATGCTGTGCTCTTTTTGAAGAAATATTTCCCAGTAAATGGGTCAGAAAAAGTGCTTCAAATTCTGTAAGCCTTGGATTACAGAAGGTATAAAACAGTCATGTAAAACCGAAAGGGAAACTTATGCTGCAATAAGATTATGAAAAGATGTAGCAAAATGGGAACACTATAGATTATACTGTAAAATTTTAAGAAACCAACACATAAATCAAAAGCCTTTTATTATGAGAAGAAAATAGATAATTCTAATAATAAAATAAAAACACTTTGGAGCATTATTAAAAAAAAACATGAAAAGATACAGTAACCAAACAAGATGTAAATAATATCAGATACGAAAGTATCCTAGAATATAACCCCAAAAGTGTGGCTGAGATTTTTAATAAACTCTTCTTATCAGTAACTCAACAGATTGGTTGCAAGCACAATGTTGATTAAGCTGTAACTCTTTGTCACGCAGTATATTCAAATAACCCCCCCAAGAACCATGGACCTTGCCATTGGTGGGGAGGCTTGAGTGCCTCAGCGATACCGTAGGTGCAACCACAACGGAGGGGTATCTGTTGAGAGGCAGACAAATGTGTGGTTCCTGGAGAGGGGCAGCAGCCTTTTCAGTAGTTGCAGGGGCAACAGTTTGGATGATTGACTGATCTAGCCTTGTAACACTAACCAAAACAGCCTTGCTGTGCTGGTACTGCGAACGGCTGAAAGCAAGGGGAAACTACAGCTATTATTTTTCCCTAGGGCATAGAGCTTTACTGTATGGTTAAATGATGATGGCAACCTCTTGAGTAAATTATTCTGGAGGTATAATAGTCCCCCATTTGGATCTCCGGGTGGGGACTGCTCAAGAGGATGTCGTTATCAGGAGAAAGAAAACTGGCGTTCTACGGATCGGAGTGTTGAATGTCAGATCCCTTAGTTGGGCAGGTAGGTTAGAAAATTTAAAAAGGGAAAATCGATAGGTTAGAGTTAGATATAGTGGGATTTAGTGAAGTTTGGTGACAGGAGGAACAAGACTTTTGGTCAGGTGAATACAGTGTTTAATACAAAATCAAATACGGGTAACGCAGGAGTAGGTTTAATAATGAATAAAAAAATAGGAGTGCAGGTAAGCTACTACAAACAGTATTGTGGCCAAGATAGACACAAAGCCCATGCCTACTACAGTAGTACAAGTTTATATGCCTACTAGCTCTGCAGATGATGAAGAAATTGATGAAATGTATGATGAGATAAAGGAAATTATTCAGGTAGTGAAGGAAGACGAAAATTTGATAGTCATGGGTGACTGGAATTCGACAGTAGGAAAAGGGAGAGAAGGAAACATAGTAGGTGAATATGGATTGGGGCTAAGAAATGAAAGAGGAAGCCGCCTGATAGAGTTTTGCACAGGTAACACTTGCTTCAAGAATCATAAAAGATGGTTATATACATAGAAGAGTCCTGGAGATAATAGAAGGTATCAGATAGATTATATAATGGTAAGACAGAGATATATGAACCAGGTTTTAAATTGAAGACATTTCCAGGGGCAGATGTGGACTCTGACCACAATCTATTGGTTATGAACAGTAGATGAAAACTGAAGAAACTATAAAAAGATGGGAATTTAAGGAGATGTGACCTGGATAAACTGACTAAACCAGAGGTTGTACAGAGTTTCAGGGAGAGCATAACGGAACAATTGACAGGAATGGGGGACAGAAATACAGTAGAAGAAGAATGGGTAGCTCTGAGGGATGAAGTAGTGAAGGCAGCAGTGGATCAAGTAGGTAAAAAGATGAAGGTTAGTAGAAATCCTTGGGTAACAGAAGAAGTATTGAATTTAATTGATGAAAGGAGAAAATATAAAAATGCAGTAAATGAAGCAGGCAAAAAGGAATACAAACGTCTCAAAAATGAGATCGACAGGAAGGGCAAAATGGCTAAGCAGGGATGGCCCCAAGGACATATGTAAGGCTGTAGAGGCTTATCTCACAAGGGGTAAGACAGATACTGCCTACAGGAAAATTAAAGAGACCTTTAGAGAAAAGAGAACCACTTGCATGAATATCAAGAGCTCAGATGGAAACCCAGTTCTAAGCAAAGAAGGGAAAGCAGAAAGGTGGAAGGACTATATAGAGGGTCTATACAAGGGCAATGTACTTGAGGACAATATTATGGAAATGGAAGAGGATGTAGATGAAGATGAAATGGGAGATTCAGTACTGCATGAAGGATGAAGGGTTTGACAGAGCACTGAAAGACTTCAGTCAAAACAAGGCCCAAGGAGTAGACAACATTCCATTAGAAATACTGATGGCCTTGGGAGAGCCAGTCCTGACAAATCTCTACCATCTGGTGAGTAAGATGTATGAGACAGGCGAAATACCCTCAGACTTCAAGAAGAACATAATAATTCCAATCCCAAAGAAAGCAGGTGTTGACAGATGTGAAAATTACTGAACTGTCAGTTTAATAAGTCACAGCTGCAAAATACTAAAGTGAATTCTTTACAGACGAATGGAAAAACTGGAGAAGCGGACCTCGGGGAAGACCAGTTTGGATTCCATAGAAATGTTGGAACACGTGAGGCAATACTGACCTTACGACTTATCTTAGAAGAAAGATTAAGGAAAGGCAGACCTATGTTTCCAGCAGCTGTAGACTTAGAGAAAGCTTTTAACAATGATGACTGGAATACTCTCTTTCAAATTCTGAAGGTGGCAGGGGTAAAATACAGGGAGCGAAAGGCTATTTACAATTTGTACAGAAACCAGATGGCAGTTATAAGAGTCAAGGGGCATGAAAGGGAAGCAGTGGATGAGAAGGGAGTGAGACAGGGCTGTAGCCTCTCCCGATGTTATTCAATCTGTATATTGAACAAGCATTAAAGAAAACAAAAGAAAAACTTGGAGTAGGTATTATAATCCATGGAGAAGAAATTAAAAAAAAAACTTTTAGGTTCGCTGATGACATTGTAATTCTGTCAGAGACAGCAAAGGACTTGGAAGAGCAGTTGAACGGAATGGACAGTGTCTTGAAAGGAAGATATAAGATGAACATCAGCGAAAGCAAAGCAAGGATAATGGAATGTAATCAGATTAAATCAGGTGATGCTGAGGGAATTAGATTAGGAAATGAGACACTTAAAGTAGTAAAGGAGTTTTGCTATTTGGGGAGCAAAATAAGTGATGATGGTCGAAGTGGAGAGGGTATAAAATGTTGACTGGCAATGGCAAGGAAAGCATTTCTGAAGAAGAGAAATTTGTTAACATCAAGTATAGAAGTCATGTCTGAAAGTATTTGTATGGAGTGTAGCCATGTATGGAAGCGAAACGTGGACGATAAATAGTTTAGACAAGAAGAGAACAGAAGCTAGACTGCAGAAGATTAGATGGGTAGATCACATAACTAATGAGGAGGCATTGAAAAGAATTGGGGAGAAGAGGAGTTTGTGGCACAACTTGACATCATCATCATCAAACCAGTCTCAGGACTGAAGACCACAACAACAACAGCAACAACATATTCAAACACAATTTTAAAAATTTAGTCTTAAACCTGTCACTGTAGAAGAAATTCAAAAAATTGTAATGTCTCTAAAAAGTAAGAGTTCTGCAGGGGTTGATAATATATCTAGTAATTTATTTAAATATTCTTCTGTGAAGATAAGGGACATTCTTTGTCATATTTTCAATGCTTCCCTTCAGAAAGGTGTTGTTCCCAGTAGACTTAAATATGCCATTGTGAAGCCCCTGTACAAGTAGGGCGATAAAGCTGAACTAACTAACTATTGACCTATCCTTTTACTGACAGCTTTCTCCAAAATTCTAGAAAAGCTAATATATGCAAGAATTACTGATCATCTCATGAAGATTGGAGTGATCTGCAAGAGCCAATTTGGCTTTCAGAAGGGCTGTTCAACAGATGACGCAATCTATGCACTTGCAAATGAAGTCCTAGAAACCCTTAATGAAAAAATGCTAGCACTTGCTGTCTTCTGTGATTTATCCAAAGCTGTTGACTGTGTTGATCACCAGATTCTCTTGCAAAAAGCAAAATTAGAAGAAATAAGTGGTGCTGCAAGCAATTGCCTACAGTCGTACCTCCAAGACAGAAAACAAAAGTTATCTTGAATAGCTCAGGTGGAGTATTTGATGTTTCCTCACATTCTTAATGGAGTTCCATTACGTGTGGAGTGCCTCAGGGCTCAATTCTTGGGTCCCTATTATTCCTGATTTTTATAAATGATCTACCATCACGTACAAGCCTGCCGTGTAAATTTACATTATTTGCTGATGATACCACAATTTTTTTGAGCAGTAGAAAAGGTAGTGATCTTGAGGAACTCATTAATCACATACTCTCAGATGTGGTTAATTGGTTCAAGGTGAATGGTCTCTCATTAAATTCCAGTAAGACCAGCTTTATTCAGTTCAGTACAAAAACAAAAAGAGAGAGAGAGAGAGATAAGTGTAACATGTGGTAATCAGCCAATAGAAAGAATGGAAACAACAAAATTTCTTGGCTTGCACATTGACAAGAAAATGAACTGTTCTTCACATATTATAGATCTCTGTAAGAGGCCTAGCTCTGCTACATATGCTTTACAGGTTGTTGCTACATGTGTTGAACCTAACACTGCAACAGTGGCATACTTTGGCTATTTTCACTCACTAGTTGAATACAGCATTATTTTTGGGGGCAACCAGCCATTAGCAAGGAAAGTGTTCATTGCACAGAAGCAAGCATTAAGATTTATATGTGGATTGCGCCCAAGAGACTCGTGTAGAAATAGCTTTTGAAAACTTAAAATATACACAACTACATGCCAATATATTTTTTCTCTCATGTGTTTTGTTTGTAAAAATATTGAGATATTTCAACCAAACAGTAATTATCATGAGCATAACACATGGATGAAGAATGACATACACAGCGAGCATACAAATTTGAGCTTGGCGCAAAAGGGTGTCCACTACACTGAAACAAAACTCTTCAACACTCTTCCTCCTGAAATAAAGACAGAGATTCATAACAAGAGTAAGTTTAGGAAAGCACTAAAGATATTTCTGCTAGAAAAAGCTTTTTACAGTCTAGATGAAGTTTTAACTAAATAAATTGTAAAATTTTAATATTATATAATACAAGTTGACATAATGTCACTAAGAATGTTATGTAACTTGAGCTCTGTATCTATGTGTGCTCTGTATGTGTTTTCTGTAATGCTTTAATGATTCCAAGAAAATATGTATTTTCTTTTTTCTGTACTGCTGCTCAAAGAATTTACTGTATACATTTTATGTAATTACATACTCAAATGTCTGTATATGCTATAAGATTATCATATTTTATTTGTAAAAAAAAAATGATTCATTCCACATCCTCAGGAACCCAACACAGTTGGATCCATGGAACATGAAATAAAATAAAATAAAATCAAAATCATTTTACTGACACACCTCATATGTATTTTGTGTGTTGTACAAGGCTGTTCTGATGAGTAATGTCTCTGAATTTTTCTGTGTGCAAACTCTTAAAACTTTTTAAATAACCCAACACAGTTGGATCTATGGAACATGAAATAAAATAAAATAAAATCAAAATCATTTTACTGACACGCCTCATATGTATTTTGTGTGTTGTACAAAGGTGTTCTGATGATTAATGTCTCTGAATTTTTCTGTGTGCGAACTCTTAAAACTTTTTAAATAAATCAAACATTATTCCATTCTACATCTTTATTTTTCCCTTCTATATATTTGCACTCTCTGTCACTAGAGGACTATGAATTGTAGCGTGTAACATAACTCTGCCAGTGTGTAAGAAATAGTGTGCTGTTACTGAGTTTTGAACAAAAAGTTTGTTTACACTTACCACACAGTCTTCTTCAACATGAGAATGACAGTCCACATATGACCACTGTGACATCTGCAACAATCTGACACTTTGGGTTCACTGCCATCTATCATCTTCCATAGAGTTGCAACTTGACCCAATCCAATTTTCATGTGTTTCCAAAACTTAAAGAACACCTTCAAGGACTTCACTTTGATAGTGATGTAGCAGTACATTCAGAGGTGACATTGTGATTCTATACTGCCAGTGTCAGCAAATTAGTCTCTTCTTGACTGTTTGTTGTAATCAGTATGATTAGGTTGAAAAATAAATATGTAGATGTGAATATTCAATACATACAGTATGCAATATGTATTACAATATGCTGTTCAGTTAGAATGTTTCATGATTAAAAGGGTGTATTCTTGAAAGTTGTTTATGTTGTGATTCTAGCTTGGGCAACCAAGTCATAAAAATCATACCAGAGTTATCAATGGCAGTTAAGTGTTTTAAAAGTCTGTCTTATTATAACTGTGTGTGAAATCATCATGGTTAACATTTAATAGGGATTTGGGCGTTTGAAAATTGCAATAAAGAAATTGTTAGTGGGGTTTTAAAATTATGTTAAAGAAATGCAGGGTGGTGATTCTTCTGGAAAACCTGGAATTCCCATGGAATTACATTTTACTTGGAAAAATCAGGGGACTCTCAGAGGATTTTGGGATTTTCATAAATTCACAGGGAATTCTGTGTTTTTTACTTAGTACTGAAATTTAATTTTAATAGTTTTATAAATCATAAATTTTATAATACTAAATATTTAAAAGTGTCTTAATTATATGACTAATAAATTGACAAAGTTTAAAAATTGTGATTAAACTGCTGTTTATGGATAGTGTATTTCAGCTGAGAGGAAAAGAAAGTCTTGACCATGGTAGCCTATGCCCCCCCCCCCCCCCCACACACACACACACACTCATCGTTAAATCATCAGGACCTTCTTATGACACCATATTCTTCTCCATACCTGGAATTCTCAGGGAATATTTTTTCAAGTTTGAGTATTAACTATGAAATGTGTCTGTAGGATGTTGAAAAACTGAAATAAAGACAATGCATTTTAAAGGAATATGTTACACCCACTTCAATCTAGACCTTACACTCACTAGAACTGTTACATCATCACAGGGTATTATGGTTTCTTTTCCGTAAGTGCACTATTTTACATTTCTGTTCTGTACACTTAAAGCAATCTGCCAGTCTATGAACCACTATAAAATCTTATCAAAATCCCACTGAATATTTTTGCAGCGTTTTCAGACAGTGTGTGACAAAGCAAGCAGGGATAATTTTACTTCGCCTTTTGTTTTGCCATCTGCCTACTTAAATTCATTTTTTCAATTTCAACTAATTACCATTAACACACTTGAGTATAATCATCATTGTCATAAAAGAGAATGGCCTTTAAGGAATATAACACCAGATCTAATTTTGTGCTTAGTTTTATGTACGTAATTTATTTTCTAATTTATTTTGGCTATTCCTAGTTAATATCTTTCATTATAGGGCAAAATCAGTTATTGTTTTGTAACTCAAATTCTATTGTTGACTTATAAACAAATGTAAATTCTATAATAATTATAAATGTTTGGAAGATGAAACACTAGCATTCTTTAAGTATTTATTTGGCCCTATTTGAAAACATGTCACCAATTCTGTGCAAATTCTGCACTTATTCTGTAAGAGGAAGCATCAACTTCCAATACAACTGGCTTGTCAGGATCAAAGTGTATTAAGGATTAGATTAGATTATATTAGATTTTCGTTCCATAGATCCGTGTTGAGGAGATCCTCGTGGATGTGGAACATGTCACCATATATATATATATATATATATATATATATATATATATATATATATATATATATATATATATATTTTCCAAGACTTACCAAGCGGGAAAGCGCCGGCAGACAGGCACATGAACAAAACACACAAACACACACACAGAATTATGAGCTTTCGCAACTGGCAGTTGCTTCGTCAGGAAAGAGGGAAGGAGAGGGAAAAATGAAAGGATGTGGGTTTTAAGGGAGAGGGTAAGGAGTCATTCCAATCCTGGGAGCGGAAAGACTTCCCTTAGGGGAAAAAAGGACAGGTGTACACTCGCACACACACACACACACACACACATATCCATTCGCACATACACAGACACAAGCAGACATATTTAAAGGCAAAGAGTAAGGGTAGAGATGTCAGTCGAGGCGGAAGTACAGAGGCAAAGAAGTTGTTGAAAGACAGGTGAGGTATGAGCGGCGGCAACTTGAAATTAGCGGAGGTTGAGGCCTGGCGGATATCGAGAAGAGAGGATATACTGAAGGGCGAGTTCCCATCTCTGGAGTTCGGATAGGTTGGTGTTGGTGGGAAGTATCCAGATAACTCGGACGGTGTAACACTGTGCCAAGATGTGATGACCGTGCATCAAGGCACGTTTAGCCACAGGGTGATCCTCATTACCAACAAACACTGTCTGCCTGTGTCCATTCATGCGAATGGACAGTTTGTTGCTGGTCATTCCCACATAGAAAGCGTCACAGTGAAGGCAGGTCAGTTGGTAAATCACGTGGGTGCTTTCACATGTGGCTCTCCCTTTGATCGTGTACACCTTCCGGGTTACAGGACTGGAGTAGGTGGTGGTGGGAGGGTGCATAGGACAGGTTTTACACCAGGGGCAGTTGCAAGGGTAGGAGCCAGAGGGTAGGGAAGGTGGTTTGGGGATTTCATAGGGATGAACCAAGAGGTTACAAAGGTTAGGTGGACGGCGGAAAGACACTCTTGGTGGAGTGGGGAGGATTTCATGAAGGATGGATCTCATTTCGGGGCAGGATTTTAGGAAGTTGTATCCCTGCTGGAGAGCCACATTCAAGGTCTGATCCAGTCCCGGGAAGTATTCTGTCACAAGTGGGGCACTTTTGGGGTTCTTCTGTGAGAGGTTCTGGGTTTGAGGGGATGAGGAAGTGGCTCTGGTTATCTGCTTCTGTACCAGGTTGGGAGGGTAGTTGCGGGATGCGAAAGCTGTTTTCAGGTTGTTGGTGTAATGGTCGAGGGATTCAGGACTGGAGCAGATTCGTTTGCCACGAAGGCCTAGGCTATAGGGAAGGGACCGTTTGATATGGAATGGGTGGCAGCTGTCATAATGGAGGTACTGTTGCTTGTTGGTGGGTTTGATGTGGACGGATGTGGGCAGCTGGCCATTGGACAGATGGAGGTCAACGTCTGAAATAACAATACTAATAGTATAAATATATATAACACATCATTTGTTTCTATTAAAAAATTCGTCAATGGAGTAGAAGGAGTTGGCCACTAGTAAGTCTTTCAGGCTCCTTTTAAAGTGATCTCTATTTGTAACTAAATTTTTTATGTTTGCTGGCTGAGCAATATATCTTTGAGTTTTTGAAAAGCTACTTGGCACTCGACTGCCCAAACAAACGGGACATACCTGCGATGCATCTGATGCAATGGAGCTGTGATTTGTGCAGCATTCGGTATGAACTGATTATAGTTAGTTTTCCCTAAGACTGACTGCAGTTCTGTGACATTACGAGGAACTGGCAGGTCACATATGGCTAACCAATGTGACTGAAGAGGATGTAAACCTTGACTGTTTATGATATGACCAAGATACTGTAACTCAGGTTTTAAAAAGTCACACTTGTACAGTCTACACTTTGGTCATGCATCACATAACACATGATACAAAATACACAGATTTACAACATGTTCTTAAGGTGTATGACCTGCTATGACAATATCATTCAAATAGTTTGGACAGTTTGGCACTTGTGCAGTCAGCTGTTCCAAACAGTATTGGAAAATGGCAGGCGCAGAAGAACTTCCAAAAGGCAAATGCAAATATTTAAACAATACCAAATGAGTATTTACAACACACACATTTTGAGATTTTTCATCAAGCGGTATTTGAAGATATGCATTGCACAAATCAGTTTTAGAGAAGTAGTGACCAGTGCCCAATCTGTCCATGAGATCCTCTGGTTGTGGCAGTGGATAAGTATCAATCACATTTTGTGGGTCTACTGTACACTTAAAGTCAACACAGAGGCAAATGCAACAGGAAGGTTTGGAAAGCAAAACCAGTGGATTTGCCCGATGACTAGCTTGAATGGGTGTAATAGCTCCACCAGCTTGCAATTATTTAAGTTCAGCAGCAACTTTGTCCCTCAATGCAATGGGAACAGTTCTGGCGCGGCAAAATTACGGCTGAGCATTGTCTTTCAGAGTAATAAGAGCAACAAAATTATTGGCCTAGCTTAAACCTTCAGAAAAGAGTTCTGCAAATTCTTTTATCAAGTTAGCTAGACTGTCTTTTGCATGGAATGTAGACACTATCAACACATTGTCTTGAACGTTAAAGCCAAACAAATCAAATGAATAAAGACAAAATATGTTCTCACAATTGTGTGACTGTAGCACCGTAAAAGTCACTGTTCACATATGCAAGGAATACATGGCAGGTAAAGTAGATTTTCTGTCAACAGGAATGTCTTCTCCATTATAAGCCATCAGTTGTGTGCTAGTTTTATACAGACATGGCGAACCTAACAGTTCATATGTGTGATGATTTAGCAATGTGACAGAGGCACCCATGTCCAACTGAAATTTCCCACAAAGAAGCAAATAAACATAATGTTTGTTGGACTGACATATTACTGAAGAAACTGCACGCTTGCTAGTTTTGCTAATGCCTATTGCAGACTTTGAATATACTACATTAATGTCATGGGCCTTTAAACTAGATTTTTGTGAGTGGTCAGAATTCTTATGTTTGTTTTGTTGCAAACATGTGGATTGTACATGCCCTTTCTTTCCACAAGCATTACACTGAGCTTGTCAGGAGGGACAGTCTTGATGTTTGTGCCATGAATAACACTGAGGGTGAGATTTAATTCTGTTTGTCTATTTAGCTACCTTTTTTGTGAGTTGAAGATATGGCGTGGAGAGATGTTTATGGGGCATGGTGAGTGCAAGCTGCCACTGAGGGTGAGATTTAATTCTGTTTGCCTATTTAGCTACCTGTTTTGTGAGTTGCAGATATGGCATGGAGAGATGTTTATGGGGCATGGTGAGTGCAAGCTGCCACTGATCTAGTATTTGCACTACTTGCTGTAATGGTGGATTGGACTGCCTCGAAATCTGTTCTCTGAGTATGACATCAGGTACATTGCACACAATCGCATCATGCAACATAACTACATAACTTTTTAATGTAAAGCACCACAAGCACATTTGAATTTGCATTTCATCATCATATCCTGCAAATCTGTTACCCACTCACAATAAGCTCGTTCTGACCGTTAATTACATTTAAATAACTGAAACCTAGCTGCCACCACATTTACTTATTGGTCATAGTAGTTAGTGAATCTACAACCTGTTCACATGAAAGTTCACTCAGAGTGAGCTTCAGGGTTAATCTGAACACCACACTGTCTACTGTTGACAATAGATAGGGAAGTTTCACAGTACCTGGGAGATTGTGAGCAATTACGAGGACTTCAAACTGTTGCAACCACTTGAGCCATTCCTCTTCATGTTCCTGAAACTGGCAAAAAGATGCTATAGTTATAAGCATTGCTGGTGCTTGTTCTGTCAGACACACGGCACTGGCCAATAGCTGCTGCACTGTTTTGAGCAGTGTAGATATTTTCTAAAACATCTGCATTAGCTGTGTTGCATCTAACACTGGCAGCTGCAATGCCTGAGGAGGAGGTGGGATAGGTGGGGTCAGCATGGTGGAAGATACTAATGCAAGAAACAGACAAGGGAAGCAATAAAATTAGTATGAAAGCAAGGAAAATGTTTGCGCCACCCACCTGAAAACACGATAAGAGGATGTTAAAGTAAGTAAACACCCCTGCAAAGTGAAGACAAGAGAGAATTGAGGCACCAGTAAAACACAAAAGAAAATTACATGGCTGCCAGGCACTGGGTTCTTTGTGTAATTCATCGCCAAAGTGGGATCCTGCGCACTCACTTAATATAGTGTGCCTTGGAAGCTGTTTTCTCGGATAGCTAGACAACAATTCAAGCAAATTATGTTAATGGAGTTTATTACAGTAAATTGAATTGGCAATACTTAACTTTGCCTTTTCACAAAGAGGTGTCCCAAGCAACTGGTGACAGACAAATAATCAGTGTCCTTCAATATACAATTTCCAGGCAAGCAATTAAAATAGATCACAAGTCATGGCTAAATTTTTTGGATCATGGCTCATCTTCTAGTGAGGCTCTTTTAGTGCAGCTTAGGCTATCTGGAGTGGTACTTATAGTCTCTTCATATAGGGTTACTATTGTCATGGTCTCACTTAGTCAGCATACTATTGGCTGACCTTGCCTCACTGCCCTCTCTGCTGTTACGTTCTAGGCCAACGTGCCGACGCTTGATGTTACGTCAGAACAATTTCGTTCTGTGAAGATGTCAGTGAGACCCTTGACGTGTTTGGAGACCGACAGCTCATCATTACAGATGTGATGTCCATGGTTCAGATACCCATCAGGAACTCATGTCCCTCTTTAAATCCTTGGGTCCATCCCAGAACCTCTCCCCTGACTGTCCATCCCCTCAAACCCACTACACTCACTCTCTCATCTTCTACATGCTTCATAAAACCCATGAACCCAGTCATCCAGGGTGCCCCAATGTGGTCAGTTATTGTGTTCCCACAGAGAAAATATCTGCTCTAATGGACCAACACATCTAAATACATAGTGCATGGCGGGGGGTACCTTCAACTGCTACAAGTTGTTTCCTTTCCTGATCCATTTCCAGATAGTGCAAGGGAAAAACGACATCAATATGCCTCTGTATGAGCTAGATTTCTTGTATCATATCTTACCTTCATATTCCTAATGCAAAATGTAGGTTGGACGCAGTAGGATTGCTCTGCAGTCAGCTTCAAATGCCCCTACTGTAAATTTTCTCAATATTTTTCCTCCAAGGATTCTGATTTGAGTTCCTGATGCATCTCCAAAACACTTGCATGTTGTGCAAACCTACCAGGTGCTGCAGCTGCCAGTGTTAGATGCAACACAGCTAATGCAGATGTTTCAGTTCCAGACTCAGCAAATACATATCCTACCAGTAACAAGGCTGGCAGTCCACCTCTGATTTGCTTCAATGTCTTCCTTTAATCCAATACCTTCAGCCTGTTACTTGCAACCTGCCCTCCTATACATGAGGGGTGTTCAGTAACTAATGCAACATATTTTTTTTCCTGAAATCAGGTTGGTTTTATTCAGAATTCTAATACACTATATTTTTCTCCACACTTAGCTAAGAAAACCTATTTTTCAACATAATCTCCAGTCACTGTGATGGCCTTTTGCCACCATACTTGGAGGGCCTGCATAGCCATAAGGTCCCACGCTATTGGTTGATTTCATAGCCAACATCTTGATTTATCAATAACCTCCCCATCATCCACCCACTGCTTCCCATGGAGTGCATACTTCATTGGGCCAAATACATGGAAGTCGGAACATGCGTGATGAGGGCTGTATGGTGTACCAGGAAGAGAATAGTCCAGTGATGTTTTGTGTGTTCCTCTCAGATGGGCAGATTTGTGTGAGGTCCTTTGTCCTCAGGGAGGAGGAGGAGGAGAAGAAGAAGAAGAAGAAGAAGAAGTAGTAGTTCATGTGCATTTTTGTTGCAATGAGTGCACTGAAGTTGTTTCTTCAATTGCCTGAGAGTAGCACAGTACACTTCAGATTTAATCACTGCACCATGAGGGAGAACATCAAACAGCACAACCACTTCAGAGGCCAGAAGATTGTCACCATGACTTTACTGGCTCAGGATGCAGGTTTGAGCTTTTTCTTCGAAGAAGTGGTGTTGTGATGCCACTTCATGGATTAGCATTTTGTTGCCGTTCAGAGCGATAAACCCATGTTTCATTGTCTGGGACAATGTTCAACAAAAATTGCCATAATCAGTCCTGTACCGTGCAAGGAATTTGACACAGGTGATTCATCATTCCTCTTTATGGTCTTCTTTTGGGTGCTTGAGGAACCCAACGGGCACACACCTTTGAGTATCCAAACTAGTGGACATGTGTTTCAGCACTGTCAACAGATATGTCCAGTTGTGCAGCAAGATATATGCTAGTGATTCATAAAATGAGTGTCCACACATTCCAACATTACAGGGGCCACCGTTGTGTGGAGCCAGTCGGCATGTGGGAGACTGGACAGGCTTATGTGACATTATTGTGATGCTAACAGATGCCCTGCCCAATGACTCACCCTACTTCTGCTCACTTACAGGTCTCTATAGACTTTCTGCATGTACATATGAATATCTGCAATGCATTGGATTTCCACCAAAAGAAACTCAATAACAAATTTCTGCTTGGAACACATCTCTGTTACATATGCCATTTTGAAGGCTATGTATATCACTGCCACTTACCAGAATTTCATGAAACTACAGAGGCTGTAGCAGGAATTTTTCATTTGATTTCATCTACATCTACATCTACATGACTACTCTGCAATTCACATTTAAGTGCTTGGCAGAGGGTTCATCGAACCACAATCATACTATCTCTCTACTATTCCACTCCCGAACAGCGAGCGGGAAAAACGAACACCTAAACCTTTCTGTTCGAGCTCTGATTTCTCTTATTTTATTTTGATGATCATTCCTACCTATGTAGGTTGGGCTCAACAAAATATTTTCGCATTCGGAAGAGAAAGTTGGTGACTGAAATTTCGTAAAAAGCTCTCGCCGCGACGAAAAACGTCTATGCTGTAATGACTTCCATCCCAACTCGTGTATCATATCTGCCACACTCTCTCCTCTATAACGCGATAATACAAAACGAGCTGCCCTTCTTTGCACCCTCTCGATGTCCTCCGTCAATCCCACCTGGTAAGGATCCCACACCGCGCAGCAATATTCTAACAGAGGACGAATGAGTGTAGTGTAAGCTGTCTCTTTAGTGGACTTGTTGCATCTTCTAAGTGTCCTGCCAATGAAACGCAACCTTTGGCTCGCCTTCCCGACAATATTATCTATGTGGTCCTTCCAACTGAAGTTGTTCGTAATTTTAACACCCAGGTACTTAGTTGAATTGACAGCCTTGAGAATTGTACTATTTATCGAGTAATCGTATTCCAACGGAGTTCTTTTGGAACTCATGTGGATCATCTCACACTTTTCGTTATTTAGCGTCAACTGCCACCTGACACACCATACAGCAATCTTTTCTAAATCACTTTGCAGCTGATACTGGTCTTCGGATGACCTTACTAGACGGTAAATTACAGCATCATCTGCGAACAGTCTAAGAGAACTGCTCAGATTGTCACCCAGGTCATTTATATAGATCAGGAACAGTAGAGGTCCCAGGACGCTTCCCTGGGGAACACCTGATATCACTTCAGTTTTACTCGATGATTTGCCGTCTATTACTACGAACTGCGACCTTCCTGACAGGAAATCACGAATCCAGTCGCACAACTGAGATGATACCCCATAGCTCCGCAGCTTGATTAGAAGTCGCTTGTGAGGAACGGTGTCAAAAGCTTTCCGGAAATCTAGAAATACGGAATCAACTTGAGATCCCCTGTCGATAGCGGCCATTACTTCGTGCGAATAAAGAGCTAGCTGCGTTGCACAAGAGCGATGTTTTCTGAAGCCATGCTGATTACGTGTCAATAGATCGTTCTCTTCGAGGTGATTCATAATGTTTGAATACAGTATATGCTCCAAAACCCTACTGCAAACCGACGTCAATGATATAGGTCTGTAGTTAAATGGATTACTCCTACTA
The DNA here is from genome assembly GCF_023897955.1 of Schistocerca gregaria. Classification (NCBI taxonomy): domain Eukaryota; kingdom Metazoa; phylum Arthropoda; class Insecta; order Orthoptera; family Acrididae; genus Schistocerca; species Schistocerca gregaria. The sequence continues at coordinate 429,459,103 of NC_064927.1, forward strand.
CCCTTCTTGAACACTGGTGCGACCTGCGCAATTTTCCAATCTGTAGGTACAGATCTATCGGTGAGCGAGCGGTTGTATATGAGTGCTAAGTAGGGAGCTATAGTATCAGCGTAATCTGAAAGGAACCTAATCGGTATACAATCTGGACCTGAAGACTTGCCCGTATCAAGCGATTTGAGTTGCTTCGCAACCCCTAAGGTATCTACTTCTAAGAAACTCATGCTAGCAGATGTTCGTGTTTCAAATTCTGGAATATTCCATTCGTCTTCCCTGGTGAAGGAATTTCGGAAAACTGCGTTCAATAACTCCGCTTTAGCGGCACAGTCGTCGATAACAGTACCATCGGCACTGCGCAGCGAAGGTATTGACTGCGTCTTGCCGCTTGTGTACTTTACATACGACCAGAATTTCTTCGGATTTTCTACCAAATTTCGAGACAATGTTTCGTTGTGGAACCTATTAAAGGCATCTCGCATTGAAGTCCGTGCCAAATTTCGCGCGTCTGTAAATTTTAGCCCATCTTCAGGATTTCGCGTTCTTCTGAACTTCGCATGCTTTTTCCGTTGCCTCTGCAACAGCGTTCAGACCTTTTTTGTGTACCACTGGGGATCCGTTCCATCTCTTACCAATTTATGAGGTATGAATATCTCAATTGCTGTTGCTACTATATCTTTGAATTTGAGCCACATCTCGTCTACATTCGCATAGTCAGTTTGGAAGGAATGGAAATTGTCTTTTAGGAAGGCTTCTAGTGGCACTTTATCCGCTTTTTTAAATAAAATTATTTTGCGTTTGTTTCTGATGGATTTGGAAGAAATGGTATTGAGCCTAGCTACAATGACCTTGTGATCACTAATCCCTGTATCAGTCATGATGCTCTCTATCAGCTCTGGATTGTTCGTGGCTAAGAGGTCAAGTGTGTTTTCGCAACCATTTACAATTCGCGTGGGTTCGTGGACTAACTGCTCTAAATAATTTTCGGAGAATGCATTTAGGACAATCTCGGAAGATGTTTTCTACCTACCACCGGTTTTGAACAAGTATTTTTGCCAACATACCGAGGGTAGGTTGAAGTCCCCACCAACTATAACCGTATGAGTGGGGTATTTATTTGTTACGAGACTCAAACTTTCTCTGAACTGTTCCGCAACTGTATCACCGGAGTCTGGGGGTCGGTAGAAGGAGCCAATTATTAACTTAATTCGGCTGTTAAGTATAACCTCCACCCACACCAATTCGCACGGAGTATCTATTTCGACTTCACTACAAGATAAACCACTACTGACAGACACCAACACTCCACCACCAATTCTGCCTAATCTATCTTTCCTGAACACCGTCTGAGATTTCGTAAAAATTTCTGCAGAACTTATTTCAGGCTTTAGCCAGCTTTCTGTACCTATAACGATATCAGCTTCTGTGCTTTCTATTAGTGCTTGAAGCTCAGGGACTTTTCCAGCGCAACTACAACAGTTTACAACTATAATTCCGACTGTTCCTTGATCCAAGCACGTCCTGTAATTGCCAAGCACCCTTTGACATTGCAGCCCATCCCACACTTTCCCGAGGCCTTCTAACCTAAAAAACCGCCCAGTCCATGCCACACAGCCTCCGCTACCCGTGTAGCCGCCAGCTGAGTGTAGTGAACTCCTGACCTATTCAGCGGAACCCGAAACCCCACCACCCTATGGCGCAAGTCAAGGAATCTGCAGCCAATACGGTCGCAAAACCGTCTGAGCCTCTGATTCAGACCCTCCATCCGGCTCTGCACCAAAGGTCCGCAGTCGGTTCTGTCAACGATGCTGCAGATGGTGAGCTCTGCCTTCATCTCGTAAGCAAGACCGGCAGCCTTCACCAAATCAGATAGCCGCTGGAATCCAGAGAGATTTGATTTACTGAGCACCCATTTTATCATGTAGAATGATATGGGATTTGCCATGTGTTACATACAGAAAAAATATGAATAACAACATATTATGTAAAAAATATCAGTGAACAAATCTGAATTAAATATATAGGCAAAAACAATTATAGCTTATATGACACAAATTTGTAATAATATAGGACACAAATAAATTACATATATTCTGTGTATAATGGACAGCAACAAGAAACAATGATTATATCACTCTATATTGACAAATTAATTAATTTTCGTGTGTACATAAGTGTCTACCCACGACACATGTTTGTATATGAGTGAATTATAAGATGGGTGATGGCACGCTATCTTTCTGAAGAATTCATGTATTCACCAACACTGTAAAAACTGTTACTAATTAACATTCTTTTGAGTTCACTTTTAAAACTACTCAGCTTCTGAATCCTTTTAATTTTTAAGGGAAGAGCACTATAGAGAATTTTCAGGTGGTATATTGCACTCTTGTTGTACTGGGTTTTCTTACGCACTTCTCTGTGAAAGTCATTACTCTGTCTTATTGTATAGTCATGGAACTCACTGTTTAAAGAAGAAATATGGGGTGAGACTTCACAAAGCATACACTTTCATAGATGTAAATGGATGGAAGAGTCATGATTTTATATTCCTTGAATAATTCCCTACATGGCTCTCTAGGTGCAGCTCCTTTCATCATCCTTATCGCTCGTTCTTGAATAATAAAAGAGCATTTTGCCTGACTTGAATTGCCCCAAAATGTGACACCATATCGCAAAAGACTATACATAAATGCATGATATGCACACAATACTGTTTGATCACTGCAGCAATTTTTGAGCATTCTAAATACATAGCAACACTTACTTAATTTTTTATTGAGCACATCTATACGCTTGTCCCACTTTATATGCTCATCTAACCAAATTCCTAAGAATTTTGTATTTGGCATTTGTAGTATATTCTTTTGGCCTAGCTTCACAGTTATGTTGGGCTTCACATTGTTTGACACATGTCTGTAATTCATCCATAATGTTTTTTTTCTCATTCACAAATAAACTGTTGTCTCTGAACCATTTACTTGCTTCAACTGTTGGTGTTTCAATTTTCCAGTTAAGGTCAGTCTCATTCTGAGCTTTAATAAAGAGACTTGTATCATCAGCAAAAAGTACACAATCAGCTTGTGTTAAATAGTTTGAGAAGTCATTTATAAAGATCAAGAACAACAGGGGTCCCAACACCGAACCTTGGGGCACCCCATAACTAACTTCCTTATAACCAGAAAAGTATGACTTTCCATCATGAACTATTTCTACTTTCTGGCATCTGCCAGATAAGTATGACTTAAACCATGCATGAGCAGTACCACAGACTCCATAGCAACTAAGTTTGTTGAGCAGTAGTTTATGATCAATAACGTCAAAGGCCTTTGATAAATCTAGAAAGACCCCACAATTTACTTCATTATTATCAATGGAATTTAGGGCAAGTTATAGAAAGTTGTATATAGCTGTTCCAGTTGATCTATTCTTTCGAAAGCCATTTTGTTCATTAACCAATATTCCACTTTTTTTTTTTTAGGAAAGTAGAGAGTCTTCCATACATTATTCTTTCTATAATTTTTGAAAAACAAGATAACATTGATAAAGGCCTGTAGTTTTTTACATCATAATGATCCCCATTTTTGTATAATGGTTTTATAATGGATTGTTTCAGCTTTCTAGAGAAAGTGCCAGTACTGAAAGATGCATTAATTGCATGTACAAGAAGAGGAGTAATATACCTGCTGTGTTTAATGATTTTGTCTGGAATGCCATCGGTGCCACAGGATATTTTTTTTTTTTTTTTTTTTTAGTTTGCTGACAGCATTCTCTACCTCATGTACTGTTACATGATACAAAAACATAGTTTTGGGATTGAATGTGATGTTATGACTGATGTCTGTACTACATTGGGTTTGTATGATGTTTTGAACTACTCTTGTATAATGACAGCTGAATATATTGGCAATGTGTAATGGATCATTTATAGTTTTGTCCTCAGTTTTATTAACAATGTTGTTGTTTCTTACTTTGCTTCTTCCTAAGTTACTACTGATCACTTTCCAAATTGATTTCATTTTTTTTGTTGCCATTATTTCTACTGATATATGAATCATTATTTAACTTTTTTGCTGCAGTAATTACTTTCTTGTATAATTCCCTATAACATTTAACACATCATTTCAAAGTTGGATTTTGCCTTGCTGATTTATGTAACATTCTGAGTTGCTCTCCAGATTTTCTTATGCCCTGTGTTATCCATGTGTTAATTTTGCCTTTTACTTTCGTTTTCTTAAGGGGAAAAGCAATTTCAGAGTTATGTTTGTAATCAGCTAGAAATGACTCACACTTCATGTCTATACCATTATGTTTATCTAGATCCCAACTTGTATTTTTTAAGAAGGAATTAAAAATCGTAATGTCGTCCTCATTAATACATCTCCTGTGGATGTGTTTCTCACTTGGCTTAGAGTTTTTACAGGGTACATTATTTATACTAAGTTTTAGTGCTTTATGATCAGAGAATACAGTGTCAATCACTTCTACAACATTGTCTAGTTTATGTAAGTCAAGAAATATTTGGTCTATTATTGTTTGAAAGTTCTTTCCACGTCTAGTGTATTCAAAGATAGTTGGTGCTAAATTATGCGAACAAAAGACATTGGTCAGTTTTGTAACATTTAAACAGTTGATTTTAAAGTTGACATTGAAATCTCCAAGTGCAATAATGCTTTCTGTAGAATGTCTTAACTCACTAAAAAGACTTTCAACACTGTCCAAAAATTCCATAAACTTACGTGATGGGGAACAGTATGCACACACAATAATTATTTTAAGGTCTGTAAGTTTGCAAATGCGATATTCAAATACTTTTTCAATGTTTTTTATCTTACTGAACTTGATTTCTTTACATTCAATTCCTCATCTGACATTTATAGCTCCACCTATTATAATTGTACACTGAGTTGTGCTGGAGCGATTTCCGACTTTTATGTTTGTTGTGATTTCAGACATGGGTGCCCTCAGTTTTACAATGGTGGTTGCATTTACACGATAATTATCACGTAAGATTTCAGCAAGACCACGTCTGTGGCTGTCAGAATATATACACACATTTGATTCAGAAATCTGCGAATGTAACACTGTATTAATTTGCGCATGGTCTTTTGTGTGGTTTACAGTACCGGTAGGCCTATCTGTAGTTATTTCACTCTGCGTATTTATCGAATTGTTTACAGCTGTATGAAACATATTTTTACACTGTTTATGATGCACTGCACTAGACATAACATATTCTTCCCCATACGTAGTTTTACCTGTATTCACACCTGTCTCAGGTGCACAGATACGTACGTTTATTGCTGTGTTAAGCATGTTTTCACACTGTTTATGATGCACTGGATTAGGTGTAACATATTCACTACTGTTATCATTGTTAATACTATCTGAGTTGCTAAGAAGGCTTCTCATTTTCTTAAGTAGATTTGTATACTGTTCGCACATTTCCACATCACCCTGTAGAGAACATAATACACTTTCATCTTGTCCATCGGCAAACATTTTGGCTACAGTCTGTTGGCTGTTACACGTTGTTACGCCACACTCACAACTTGGATTATTAAAGTTAGTAACACCAAAACATTCTGTGTGGTACCATTTTTGCAATGTAGAACAAATTTTTATTCCTTTATGTACTATTTCACTACATAATACACACTTTATAGACACTACGCAATTAATTTTTATGGAGCGATTCAATAGTCCTACTATACCAGATGCCATGTTTGATGGTCCACAATAAATTACAAATTTTTTTAACTGAAATTTCTTGAGAAAAAACATGTAGCATTACTTACTGAAAGCCCCTCTTGAAAGACACCAACCATTTCCTCCACCACCTCCCCACAGTTCCTATTCCTTTACGACCCAGCATCCTGCTCATCACTGTCAATGCCCCCTCCCTCTGCACTGACATCCCCAATGCCCATAGTCTTGCTGCTATTGAACACTACGTTCCTCTTGCCTAACTGACTTCAAACCTACAACCTCCTTCCTGGTCACCATGATCAACTATGTACTCACTCATAGTTATGTCTCCTTTGAAGGCATTACCTGCAGACTTATCCATCAGAGAGCAGTGGTCATCTGTGTGGCACTATCTATGTGAAATTATTCAAGAGCCATCTAGAGGAGTCCTTCCTAATGACCAAGAATCTCAAACCACTCACCTGGTTCAGATTTTCTGATGACACATTGTGGTCTGGACCAGGGGTGAGAACACCATATCCAAATTCCTCCAGAACTTTAGCACCTGTTTCCACATTCACTTCACCTGGTCATCCTCGACCCAATAAACAACCTTCCTTGAAGTGGACCTCCACTTCAAGGATAACTGCATCCTCACCTCTCTCCATGTCAAAACTACCAACCATCAACAATACCTACACTTTGACAGTTGCCACCCATTCCAATACCAGGGAGTATATTCCATATAGCATAGCCACCCACAGCTTTCACATCTGTAGTGATGAGCACTCTCTCTCCAAACATACCAAGGGTCTCACTGAGGCCTTTACAGATTAAAATCACCCACCCAACCTTGTACAGTAACAGCTTTCCCATCCCTTGTCTCTCCAGTCACCCACATACCCAATGTCAAACTTCGAAGGACACCCCTCTTGTGACTCAGTATCATACAGAGCTGGAACAACAGAACCAGATTCTGTGCCATGGTTTTGGCTACCTCTTGTTGTACCTTGAAATGCAGAGTATCCTACCACCTTTCCTCGCCACTCCTCCAACACTACTATTCTGCTGCCCAGAAAATCTATGCAATATCCTGTTCCATCCCTACTCCAGCCCTGCTCCTAACCCTTTACTTCATGGAGCATATCACTAAGAATAGTCCTGTCCCATACACCCACCCACCCACTACCACCTACTTAACTCGTGCCACAGGCATCTCCTATCCCCCCTAAGACAGGTCTACGTGTGAAAGCAGTGGCATGATCTACAAACTAAGCTGCAAACAATGTGCTGCTTTCTGCATGGACATGACAACTAACAAGCTGCATGTCTGCATGCATGATTACTGCCAAACTGGAACTGAGAAACAGTTGGACCATCCATTTGTCAAACTTGCTGCCCAAATGATGTACTTCACTTCATTGACTACTTCACTGCTTGCACCATCTGTATCCTTACTTCCAGCATCAGCTTTTCTGACTTTATTCAGGTGGGAACATATCCTTCATTCCCATGACTCCCTGGTCCCAACCTTCACTAGTCTCTGTCCTCCAGCTATCCAATCTTTACCCTGCTCCCACTCCAGCACTACAAAAATGTTCTGTTCTGTTGATGCACATACAGACTTTTCCCCTTCTCTGCCTCTCTCCTGTGTCCTCACCCTTCCCTGTCTCCCCTCCCCCCAACACAGCCATTTGACTCTGCACCGAACACCCCTATCCTGTTATCCTGCTCTCACAGGCAACACATCTTCCCTCACTCCTAAGCTGCTGTCTCTTCCTCCTCTCTGCAGCATGCCTCATCCTTACCCCCACTGTCCACTTCAGAATGCTGCTCATGTCAGATGCAGTGGCAGTCTGCAGTCAAGCCACAGCAACTTTCAATTTAAAGGCTACTATAGAAACGCCAACACACATCACAAAAAATCTCAGCCACAATCCTTGATCAAATATTTACAAATTTGCCCTTGAAACATACAACACAAACCCACAATAGAGGCTTTGGGGACCACACAGTCCAAGAAATTAGTATAAGATTAGGAAAACTGTTTACTTCAACTGAATTTCTAACTACTACATGTAGGAAGTATAATGGCCAGAATATACAACATTTCCTTAACTATCTGTGTAAAGAAACTTGGGAAGACATCTATGGATGTAAAAGTACAAATGATAAGTTCAAGAAATTCCTAAATAGTTTTAGCTATTATTTTGAACTTTGCTTTCCATAAAAAGACAATCACAAAAAAGAATCTGAAAATAAAATGAGTCACAACAGGCATACAAATATCTATGAAGAAAAAGAGACTACTTCATGAAATATCTAGACAGCACACCACATCCCCAGGATTTGATTCCTATTTTAAGAATTACAAAAAGATTTTAACTAAAGTCGTAAAAGAAGCAAAAAGAATGGCAAATAGTTCCTTCATAGCAAATGCTCAAAATAAAATGAAAGCCATATGGCACATTGTAAGGCATGAAACAGGAGTAAAATGGAGAGAACACCTTAATATCAAACTGAATGAAAACACTTCTGTAATATCTGATCCCCAACAGATAGCAAATAATTTTAACTTATATTTCTCTGAGGCAGCTGAGATTCTGGTGAAGCAAAACTTTCAAAATGCTGTCACTGTAAATCAGATTAAAACTATTCCTAGTAACAAGTCTTTCTTCCTATACCCAACAGATGAACAAGAAATGCTAAAAACAATAGGGGAGCTAAAATCAAAATTTTCCTCTGGTACTGAGAACATACCAGACCATATCATTAAAAAACGTGCAGCCTTAGTAGTTAAGCCCATGGTAGACATATGCAATAGTTCACTTTCTCAGGGAATCTTCCCAGAAAGGTTAAAAATACTAAAGTGAAGCCATTGTTCAAAAAGGGTGAAAAAACAGATATAACAAATTATAGGCCAGTCTCTCTCCTATCTGCTTTTTTCGAAAATAACTGAAAAAATCTTTTATAAAAGACTCATAGATTTCATTGAAAAAAAAAATAAACTTTTCTCAGCTACACAGCATGATTTCCGAAAATGTAAATCCACTGAGACAGCTATTATTGATTTCTTAAATGAAGCTTTAAATGCATTAGATAAAAAAGAACACATACCAGCAATATTCCTAGATCTTTCAAAAGCATTTGACATAATTAACCATGGTTTATTGCTTAGAAAGCTAGAAAATGTTGGTGTCAGAGGCCCAGACTATGAGTGGGTAAAGTCATATCTACAAAACAGACACCAAATAGTTGCAGTCTTTTACAAAGAAGGAACAAATTTAACTTCCTATCAATCAAAAAAACATGTGTTAAATATGGTAAATAGTTAAAAGTAACAAAAGGAGGCAGATGGCAAAACAAGAGGGCAATTAAAATTATCCCAGCTTGCTTTGTAACAAGATGGTGTATCTGTATACATCATCTGTTTTGTACAACTCAGTAAGAGTGAAATCATGAAGTCAGCATCACACTATCACTGTTGTGCCCTATAGGTACTTTACTCAGGATGTGGTCTCCTTCTCATTGTAATTCCACTATAGTTATTGGTTTATCATGCAATTTTACCAGCCTAGTTCCATTTTAGGATACTTTTTATTTTAAGTAATTATCTTTACCCTTCCTCCATTTCTACTAACTCACTCATCAAAAGCATAAGTTTTGTGTTCCCACTACAAGTCCTTTTGATTTTTCCAAGGCCTTATTGATCAGCTTTTCAGTGTCTATATCGAAAAATACTGGTTACTTACAGCAATCATGTCTCATGACTCTTCCAGTATCAGCATCTTCAGGTTCATCTTCTTCGACTCAAACTAACACTTTTCTGCCCCATACTGAGTTGCTTTGTTAACCATCTACCCTTTCAGTCTATAACAGTATCTTTAGGAATCTTCAACAGCATACATCAGTCAGTTCTGTCAAACATCTTTCCCTGTCAACAAAACAAGCATGCATTTCTCTAGTCACTTTCAATTTTTTTTATGAAATCATCTGCAGACACCCAATTGAATCTGTAGGCCCTCTTTCTTTTCTGCATCTGAACTGAACTTGTCCTATATTCTCCTCTATTTTCCTTTCTACTCTTCTCAGCACTAATCTGGTCACAGCCTGGGTAACATGGCATATAAAACTAATTGTACCACAATATTTACACTGATTGCTATTGCATTTCTTCGGTAAAAAAACTATTATGGTCTTCAGGAGATCTTCAGGCCAAATTCTATTGATCAGATTTATAATTCTAGTTATATCATAATTTCCTAAGGCTTTCAAGGCCTCAGATGGTATTTCATGACAGCCCATCACTTTCCCTTCCTTAAGATCCTGGATTGCTTTCTCCACCTCCAATTTTTCTATTATTGCTCCCGAGCGATTTTTGTTACAATCTTGTTCATGCTCTTACTCTAATCCATCATGATAGCCATAGAATCATATAGATCTGCTATGTATCCTACATTTTTGTTTTCCTCAGTACTCACTGTTACTTTCCCTGTTTGTTTAGCAGTCCTTGCTTCTAATTTTTTGCTATTCTTTCATTGGTCTACACTTTGCAGCTCTGTACATTTTGTCTGTTTTTTCCTCACTTTCTAATTGTTTTATTTCCTCACACTGCTTTTTCATTCAATCTTATCTCACTCTGTGAGTATTCCTCCTCAAATCATTGTTCAGTTTTCTATATTTTCGTTATCATTGTACTTAAGAGCCGTTTTTCCATTTCCTCTGCTCATCCCAATCCAGTCTTCTCCCAGTTTTTCAGTACTTCTCCTCAAATCATTGATCAGTTTTCTATATTGTCATTTTTGTTCTTCTTAAGATTGAGTTTTCCATTTCCTCTGCTCATCCAGTTTATCTAATACTTCCTATGTGATCCACTCCTTTTTTCCAACTTATTTCTCTAATGTTACAAACATTGCATCTTTGATGTGAATCCATTCTTCTGATGTTCAAACACCTCTTCTATCTGTTCATATATCTTGTCTACTTCTTCCTCATGTGCTTCCAATGTAGGTATGTAGACTTGAACAAAAGAGGTATCTACATTGTCACTTAATATCTTCGTTGGTGTCACCCTGTCACTAACAGGAATTATCTTGAATATGTTCTTATCCAGATTCTTCTTTTACAATCTTCCTTCTTTGTAGTCTGCCTCCTTGTAAATCACCTTATACTTTCCACTACCCAACTCTCCTTGTCATTCTCATCACACTTCACAAAGTGCTAAAACGCTGATGTTATATCTTTTTGTTTCCTTCTCTATGTCTTTTAGTTTACCTTTCTCATGTATTGTTTTCACATTCCCAATTCCACTCCTCAGCCCAGGAATTTCAGTCTTCTTTTTGTTTAATCAATTAGTGCACTGTTTTCCTGGGATAGTTGTTTTCATATTCATTTGTTTAACATTTTAGAAAGTTCCAATGATGAAACTAGGTAAAATATAAGCTGGAGTGCTTCTGAAATTCGTGATAGATTGTTCCCTTTGATTTCTTGCTCATCTGTCATCACTGTCAAATATTCCTCTATTACAAGAGCTTCCGTTTTTGTTCCAGATTCTAATTTTACTCTAGTAAGAATACTCCTGCTTTGATCATCTATAAATTTTGAAAATAATTTGTTTTATATTAGAAAATACAAATTCCATAGTTACTGGCTTGAAAAGACAGTTACTTTGAGGTGTGAAGTCTCCGCTTGGAGTGAAAAAATGAGATATTGTGCAGTGTGTGTTCTTGCTCTATTGCATTTGAGATGAAAGGTTTTTGGGCAATTTTTAACCAGTCATTTTCAAAAAGAAGTATGTCCATCTTTGAAATTAAATGTGGAGCATATCAGTTTTATATATTTTAGATTAGACACAGTCTTAACATTCAGTACAGAAGTCAGCAATACAGGAATTAAGCACCAAGAGAAGTTCCACTGCCACTGAATTACTTTGGGCAATAAAGTCAGTGATTTCCAGTTATTCTAGGCATACTTAGAGACATTTATTTACTTGGAGTAATGCCAGAAGTACAGCTCTAAACAAAAAATGAAAAATAGAGACTAAACATCAAACCATCAAAATCAAATCATCGAAATTACCGTCCAAGGTACAAACAATGTACCTCACTGATTGGTCTTTGTCCCCATACAGCCACCACCTTAAGTAGCGGAACACCTGAGATGTAGGTCTACTTGAATTTGACTTGTCATCCACCTCTTCTATAGATGTCCAGTTGATGTGTTGCCGTGAGCACAAGTGTGACTGGTTGTTCTATAGTCCTCTGGTATCTACAAGTTGTCTCTTCAGTTGTACTGGGTGTAGGCTTGCCTGACCCTCAATCATCCTGATCTGGAAGAGTCCTTTCATGCTTTGGTGAAAGGTCCATGCTGATTTCACTCTTTCAAGGGACACGCTGACAGTTTTTCGATTTTGCGAGATGTCTATAGTGTGGGCATTACATCACAGTACTTGGTGAGGCCCAGTATAAGGAGGTTGCAGGGGACCTATAAGGTGCCTGTGTGCAAATGACATGCAACCAATCCACCAATACTTTGTGCACAGAGACAGGATGTTCACCGTGGTGGGATGCTGGCGGCCTCCCAACCTTACCACATGGTCACAAATGCGCTGCACCAGCAGAGGTAGCTCTGTTTCTAGTTGTAGTGGTGCCATTGTGAATAGTCTGCAGGAATTCTAGATGGTTCTCCATAAACCATCTCTGCCATTGATGTGCCTATATCCACCTTATACACAGTACTAGTGGTAGCGCCTCTGTCCAACACTCTTGGTGACACATGAGGGCCACCTTCAGTGTTCTGTGCCATCTTTCCACCACCCCATTGCTTGCTGGGTCATAACTGGTTGTGTGGTGATGATGGAATCCACAGAGTTGAGCCAGTTCATTGAACAGATCAGATTCGAATTGTCAACCCTAATCCATTGTAATATGTTGGGGGCATCTGAAACATGCTAACCAATGTGGAACAAATGCCTTTGCTATTGTCTTGGCTGCTACATCTGCCACTGGTATAGCCTCTACCCATCTTGTGCATTTGTATACTGCCATGGGCAAGTATTTATAACTCTCTGAGGTTGGAAGTGGACCCACTATTTCAAGGTGAATGTGGCCAAACCTTGCTGTCAAACCTGCAAAATTTTCAGTCTATGCAGAACATTTTGTCCTACTTTGCAACGCTGGCATTGAAGGCATGATCGACTCCAATTTCAGGCATCCTTTTTAATTGATGACCACACAAACTGCTCAGTTAGAAACTTGAGAGTGGTGTTTGTACCTGGGTGTGCTAAGTTGTGGGCACTGTCAAAAGCCACTTTGCGGAATCACTGTGTAATGTATGAACATGGCCTCTGTTGTGATACCATGCTCAAAAATCATCTAAGTTGCTTATACACCATTGACTTTGGTATATCACACAATATGGCAATCTTTTCAGGCAAAGTTCGGATTCCATTGGCTGAGACTCTGTTGCCTAGGGAAGTTACCTCGCTTTTGTGCATGATGGACTTGTCTTCATTTAGCACCAAACCATATTTCCACAACCTCTGTTGCACTTCATGTATATGCTTGTTATGAATTTATGCATCAGCTGAATATATTAAAATGTCATCTAAATACACAAAGGAAAATGACAATCCTTGTCACCTTTTGCCAATGAATCTGTGCCAGGTTTGGGCTGCATTTTTAAAACCAAATGCCATAACCAAAAGCTCAAACAGGACGAAAGTTGTAGTAACTGCTGTCTTTGCAGCATTGGTATGCTCCACTGGGATATGATAGTAATCTTTCTGGCAATGCAACAGTGAGAAAACTGCACCGACCAGAGAATAGGTAAATTCTTGGATATTAGGTATCAGGTACTTACCAGAGACTGCTCTTGCTTTCAGCCTGTGGTAATTGCTGCCAAGGTGCCTTGTGCCATCCTTTTTGTGGACTAGGTGTAACAGGGATGATCATGGGAAGCCTGACCCTCGTGTAACACCAGCATGGAGTATATCCTCAAGTATCACCTTAGTCTCAGCACACCATTCTGGAGCTATTCTACGGATACGCTGTGAAACCAGTTGACCTGGTGTCAAGCGTATATAATGCACTGTATTATACTTAACACTCCTTGGCTGCACCTACGTATGTGGGGTGCATTAATTACTCCTGTAACATCATTAATTACTCCTGTAACATTGCCCACAGAACCTCTTTGAATTACCTTCACCCTGTCACATTGTGTCCCACTTGTAAGGCAGGCATTTGCCAAGTCCACAGCCAGTGCAAAGTGTGACAGAAAATTGGCACCTAATATGGGTTACATAATGTCTGCCACCACGAAACTCCAATCATGTGGAGTAGGAAAACCAATTTCTATCGTCATATCTTTGTGCCCATATGTTTTGATGGTGGAGTTGTTCATGACTAACAACTGTAAGGGCTCTAGCATTGTCATCTTCACTGTGCCCATGACTGGATGGGTGATGACCTCTGAACTGGTGTCTATTAAAAACTTAAGCCTGAAATCTTATAAATCACATGCAACTGATGTGACATCATGCTGCGACTCATCAGGAAAATAGTAAGCATGCCGTTATGGGCCTTACGTTTGACACTTGTCCATCTGTGCATTGCTGTAATTTGACTCTTATTATTGCTGGCAGCACTGTTTGTGAGTATTGTAGCCTGTGACACCCAATTTGAACTACCCTTGCCATTTGGGTATTAACATGGTTTCATGCAGTTTGTAGCATGGCGCGAAAGCATCTGTGGTACAAGCAATTGCAATCGGCAGTAGTTTGACATTGAGTGGTGTCTGACTTCTGTAGACTGGATGAACAAAATGATCACATCCTTTTATCACTGTCCGTCCATGACTCCAAGTTCTGTAACTGCATGATGTTTCATCCCTTTGTGGTCAGAAACTCTCAGAGTTCCCCAGTGATGTCCGGTGTTGGTCAACAAGATGCGGTGGCACAATTCAGCATCATCTCCACCAAAAACTGTGATGCATGTTTGGCACCTTCTGTTGTGATGTTCATATTTGTTGCTGCATCACATGTCACAGTAGTTGATACCAATGTGGCATATGCTCTATCAGCTACCTGCAGGAATTTATCCAATGGTTGTCCTTTATATTCTTTTAATGTCAACTGTACTTGAGATGGAAGCTGTTGTCACCAGATATGTAGCAGCAACACATTAGGTATTATGCTGCAAATCCACTACCGCTCACAAATGTCTCCAAAATTCTGATGGGTTTCTGTCCCCAAATTTCTCCTGGCAAAGCACTTGTGAAGGCCTCTGTTCGGGTAGCTCATGCAGCAAGTGATAAGCAAAGTCTTCAGGGCAAGGTATGCTTGTTCGTGGTGTGTGTATAAAATCACATTGGAGACTCTCTGGTCCAAATTACTAATTGCCAGTGTAAATTGTTCATGGCCCTCTGTGATCCATTGTTGTGCAAAAATGCTTTCCAAGATTGCAAAGCATATGTCCAGTTGTGCAGTCATAACAGAGGTGCCCACAATTGTAGATGTGGTGCAGTTGGCATGAATGAATCTGCATGTGGAAAATTTTCAGAGCGGGTGTGCCCTTGCAGCACTGTAGTTATCATTGGAGTTTGTGATCTCATCGCGTCCATCTTTCTGTCATTTCTCATCATAGAGTGCCCTAAAACTTTACTCTCTTGTTGCAGCTGCAGAATCTCTTCACCAATGATCTGCAAAAAATTTACATATTAGGTTTCTGAAAAGCATTTTATGCAGTACCACATCTATACTTATTGTCAAAAGTATGATCATATGGGGTATCAAGTGATATTTGTGACTGGATTGAGGGCTACTTGGTAGGGAGAATACAGCATATTATCTTGCAGACAATATTAATAGTGAAATCAGGCACTTTTCAGATGATGCTGTAATCTGTAATGAGGCACTATCTGAAAGATAAAATTTCAAAGTGGTTCAGAGACTGGCAATGTGCTTTAAATGTTCAGAAAAGTAAAATTTTGTACTTCATAAAATAAACAAATAAAAAATGTAGTATCCTATGGCTATAATACCTGTGAGTCACTGTTGGAATCGACCAACTCACACAAAAACCTGGGTGTAAGACTTTAAGGCGTTATGAAATGGAATGATCATATAGGTTCAGTCATGGATAAAGGAGATGGTGGACTTTGGTTTACTGGTAGAATACTGGAGAGGTACCATCAATCTACTACAATGGAGGTTGCTTATAAATCACTCATGTGACTGGTTCTAATATATTGCACAAGTGTTTGGGACCTGTACCACATAGTACTAACAGGGGATATTGAACATATACAGAAAAGGGCAGCTCGAATGGTCACAGGCTTCTTCAGTCTGTGGAAGAGTACTACAGAGGTACTGAAGGAACTCAACTGGAAGACAATTGAAGATAGATGTAAACTATCCCAAGGAGGTCTATTAACAAAGTTATAGAATTGGCTTTGAATTTATTACTCTAGGAATATACTACAAGCCCCTAAGCATCACTCACATAGGGATTGTGAACATAAGTTCAGAATAATTACTGCATACACAGAGCTATTTGAACAATCATCCTTCCCACAGTCCATACATGAATGGAACAGGAATAAGCCCTTGCAACTGGTACAATGGGACTTACTCTCAGCTACGCTCCTCATTCTTATTTGCAGAGTACAGATGTAGATGTATATGTAGACAAGAAAGGTACTGACAGCTAAGGGCAGCACCACATCTGAAAAAGACACTCATGATCCAGAGAGTTAAATTATCCAAATTTTCAAAACCTGTTAAGGCTTCTCATTCACTGTTCCATGGAAATGCAGACATAAGGAGAAGATATTCCATTTGAGTCACACATCAGGAAAAGATAAGGCAGTTATGACCAACAACCCTTTAAACAGTGTATTGACTGTAAGGAATGCTTTGGGATAATGTCTCCATTTTCTTTATTTGCCCTTTGACTCGCAGCTCATTAGGTGTATACAGCAAGTGCTTGCAAATTCTACTGCTTATTTATTTATATTTTTCATCCAGGGAGATATTTGCCCTTTGACTCACAGCTCATTAGGTGTATACAGCAAGTGCTTGCAAATTCTACTGCTTATTTATTAATATTTTTCATCCAGGGATCAACTCACATTAATATAGGATTTGTTGAGGTAATAAAAGTCAGGCAACAGACCAAAATATGACACACCACATACATAACATGCTTTAAGGGGATTGAACAGGTAACCAATGGGGATGGAATTGGTGGGTGACTATTGCCTTAATTAAGGAACTGTCCTGTCATTTGCCTTAGCAATCTAAGAAAATCATGGAAAACCCAAATCAGGATGGCTGGATAGAGCAGCTGTATCCTCCTGAATACGAGATCAGTATCCTAATAGCTGTGTTGCCTCACTCAGTAATTTTCTGTTGTATAATACTCCTTTATTTACACACGGATTGTTCAAGGTAACTTGCAATATAAAACAGTTTCATTCTTCACTGCCCACAAACTGATGACTCATGGATAGTCATTTGCAATTTAAAACATAGTTGCACTCTTCACTGCCACTTACACTAACACACCCACCCATAACTCCTGGACTGAGAAGAAACCTCTGTGCCCCTTGCCTCAGTTCTGGACTCCATATTCAGGAATGTGCTACTGCCAACCTGAAAAAATAAATTAAGCCAACAGACATTACTGTCATGCATTATATACAGGGTGTTTCAAAAATGACCTGTATATTTGAAACGGCAATAAAAACTAAATGAGCAGCAATAGAAATACACTGTTTGTTGCAATATGCTTGGGACAACAGTACATTTTCCGGCAGACAAACTTTCGAAATTACAGTAGCTACAATTGTCAACAACAGATGGCGCTGGGTCTGGGAAACTCTATAGTATGATATTTTCCACATATCCACCGTGCGTAGCAATAATATGGCGTAGTCTCTGAATGAAATTACCCGAAACCTTTGACAACGTGTCTGGCGGAATGGCTTCACATGCAGATGAGATGTACTGCTTCAGCTGTTCAATTGTTTCTGGATTCTGGCGGTACACCTGGTCTTTCTAGTGTCCCCACAGAAAGAAGTCACAGGGGTTCATGTCTGGCGAATAGGAAGGCCAATCCATGCCGCCTCCTGTATGTTTCGGATAACCCAAAGCAATCACACGATCATCGAAATATTCATTCAGGAGATTAAAGACTCGGCCATGCGATGTGGCCGGGCACCATCTTGCATAAACCACGAGGTGTTCACAGTGTCGTCTAAGGCAGTTTATACCACCACAAATTCATGAAGAATTTCCAGATAGCATGATGCAGTAATCGTTTCGGATCTGAAAAATGGGCCAATGATTCCTTTGGAAGAAATGGTGGCCCAGACCAGTACTTTTTGAGGATGCAGGGACAATGGGACTGCAACATGGGGCTTTTCGGTTCCCCATATGCGCCAGTTCTGTTTATTGACGAAGCCGTCCAGGTAAAAATAAGCTTTGTTAGTAAACCAAGTGCTGCCCACATGCATATCGCCATCATCAATCCTGTGCACTATATCGTTAGCGAATGTCTCTCATGCAGCAATGGTAGCGGCGCTGAGGGGTTACCGGATTTGAATTTTGTATGGATAGAGGTGTAAACTCTGGCGCATGAGACAATACGTGGACGTTGGCGTCATTTGGACCGCATCTGCAACACGGCGAACGGAAACCCGAGGCCGCTGTTGAATCACCTGCTACACTAGCTGCGCGTTGCCCTCTGTGGTTGTCGTACACGGTCGCCCTACCTTTCCAGCACGTTCATCCGTCACGTTTGCAGTCCGTTGAAATTTTTCAAACAGATCCTTTATTCTATCGCTTTTTGGTCCTTTGGTTACATTAAACCTCCGTTCAAAACTTCGTCTTGTTGCAACAACACTGTGTTCTAGGCGGTGGAATTCCTACACCAGAAAAATCCTCTGTTCTAAGGAATAAACCATGTTGTCCACAGCACACTTGCATGTTGTGAACAGTACACGCTTACAGCAGAAAGACGACGTACAGAATGGCGCACCCACAGACTGCGTTGTCTTCTATATCTTTCACATCACTTGCAGTGCCATCTGTTGTTGAAAATTGTAACTACTGTAATTTCGAAAGTTTGTCCACCTGAAAATGTGCTGTTGTCCCAAGCATATTGCAACAAACGGTGTATTTCTATCGCTGCTCGTTTAGTTTTTATTGCCGTTTCAAATATACCGGTCATTTTTGAAACACCATGTATATTGACACATAATTGTTATTGTTGTTATGGTCTTCAATCAAGAGGCTGGTTTGATGCAACTCTCCATGCTACTCTGTTCCGTGCAAGCTTCTTCATCTCCCAGTACCTACTGCAACCTACATACTTCTGAATCTGCTTAGTGTATTCATCTCTTGGTCACCCTCTATGATTTTTACCCTTAACACTGCCCTCCAATACTAAATTGGTGATCCCTTGATGCCTCAGAACATGTTCTACCAACCGATCCCTTCTTCTAGTCTTGTAGTCTTCTCCCCAATTCTATTCAGTACCCCCTCATAAGTTTAGTGATCCACCCATCTAATTTTCAGCATTCTTCTGTAGCACAAAATTTCGAAAGCTTCTATTCTCTTCTTGTCTAGATGATTTGTCATCCATGTTTCACTTCCATATATGGCTATATTCCACACAAACACTTTCAGAAATGACTTCCTGACATTTAAATCGATACTCAATGTTAACAATTTCTCTTATTCAGAAACGCTTTCCTTGCCATTGCCAGTCTACATTTTATATCCTCTCTACTTTGACCATCATCAGTTATTTTTCTCCCCAAATAGCAAAACTCATTTACTACTTTAAGTGTCTCATTTCCTAATCAAATTCCATCAGTGCCACCCGATTTAATTTGACTGCATTCCATTATCCTCATTTTGCTTTTGTTGATGTTCATCATATATCCCCCTTTCAAGACACTGTCCATTCTGTTAAACTCCTCTTCCGGATACTTTGCTGTCTCTGACAAAAAAAGAGTTCAGAATTATCCCAAGAAAAAACACACACACCCATGCCCGAGGGAGAACTCGAACCTCTGCCGGGACCAGCCGCACAGTCCATGACTGCAGCGCCTAGACCACTTGGCTAATCCCGCGTGCCCGTAAGTGTTATTCATAACCTTCCTAATCACGGGGAGAGTCTGCTGCACATCTCGTACTCCTACACCATAATGAGACTCCTCTCCTCTCAACTCTGGCAGCTGAAGGCTGTTGTGGTAGCCACAACAAAACTGTCCTACCACAACCTCTTCCTGCTAGCCCTTCTACCAACTGCCAGTTCCCAAGTAGCCTTCTCATTGCTTCCTTTCCTCATCCTCACCAGCTCTCTCATTGCTTGGTCCAACTGTACCTAAAGGACACAGATATTCCTTCCAACTTCTCTTTTAACCTATTCCTCCTGGCTAGTTTGCAGTTTAAGGAAAGGGCGTCAGCAGTCTCCCCAGAGATCTCCCCACTGCATTCCCCCTCTTGCTCTCACAATGTGTACCACTACACAGTTTCCTATGACAGCTTCTACATCTACATAAAACAGAAAGAAACTTCCACATGGGAAAAATATATTAAAAACAAAGATTCCAAGACTTACCAAGCGGGAAAGCGCCGGCAGACAGGCACATGAACAAAACACACAAACACACACACAGAATTACGAGCTTTCGCAACTGGCAGTTGCTTCGTCAGGAAGGAAGGAAGGAGAGGGAAAAATGAAAGGATGTGGGTTTTAAGGGAGAGGGTAAGGAGTCATTCCAATCCCGGGAGCGGAAAGACTTCCCTTAGGGGAAAAAAAAGGACAGGTGTACACTCGCACACACACACACACACACACACACACACACACATATCCATCCGCACATACACAGACACAAGCAGACATATTTAAGGCCCACATCCTTTCATTTTTCCCCCCCCTTCCTTCCTTCCTGACGAAGCAACTGCCAGTTGCGAAAGCTCGTAATTCTGTGTGTGTGTTTGTGTGTTTTGTTCATGTGCCTTTCTGCCGGCGCTTTCCCGCTTGGTAAGTCTTGGAATCTTTGTTTTTAATATATTTTTCCCATGTGGAAGTTTCTTTCTGTTTTATTTACATCATCATTAATTTGAACCCAACAATTACGTTTGTTATTGTCTCTGTTGCATTTCGAAATCTTCTCTATCGTTTTACTTTCTCTTTTCGTTGACTCTTTGCCTTAAATATGTCTGCTTGTGTCTGTGTATGTGCGGATGGATATGTGTGTGTGTGTGTGTGTGTGTGTGCGAGTGTACACCTGTCCTTTTTTTTCCCCTAAGGGAAGTCTTTCCGCTCCCGGGATTGGAATGACTCCTTACCCTCTCCCTTAAAACCCACATCCTTTCATTTTTCCCTCTCCTTCCTTCCTTCCTGACGAAGCAACTGCCAGTTGCGAAAGCTCGTAATTCTGTGTGTGTGTTTGTGTGTTTTGTTCATGTGCCTGTCTGCCGGCGCTTTCCCGCTTGGTAAGTCTTGGAATCTACATCTACATAGATACTCCACAAGCCACCATACGGTGTGTGGTGCAGGGTATCCTGTACCGCTATTAGTCATTTCATTTCCTGTTCCACTCATACATAAAGCAAGGGAAAAATGACTGTCTATATGCCTCCAGATAAGAAATAATTTCCTATATCTTACCTTCTTGGTCCTTACTCACAGTGTATGTTAGTGGCTGTAGAATCATGTGGCAGCCAGCTTCAAATGCCAGTTCTCTAAATTTCCTCAATAGTGTTCGTTGAAAAGAAAGTTCCCTTCCATCCAGGGATTCACATTTGAGTTCGCGAAGCATCTCTGTAACACGTATGTGGTGTAAATAGTCTTCATGGGTTTGCCGCCAGATCACATCGTCCAAATTCCACAACATCTCCTCGGAGCAACTTGAAATATGCTCACTATTTTTATATACCGTATTTAGCATATTTCGTGACGGTATCTTTTCCGTGAAATGTTTGTAAGATGATAGTTGACTTTTTGTGTTGACTTCAGTCATCTAGTGAAAGTATGATTCCACAATGCAGTTTCGTCGGCTGCAGAAATGACCTGGTTCACTGTGTTTGCCTAATTTTTGGTGCTTCAAATACCATTTCTTTGATTGTGGATTCTTCTTGAAGTTTATATAAAAATATTCATTTTTATTGTTCACTAGCAAATTATTATGACGGCGACCTACACATTGTTCCACCGTCAACGCACATCGAGAGTTCGCTGCCGACTGACTACAGTCAAAGATGATTCCAGCATCAAAGAAATTTTACCCAACACACAAGCTTCCACTTGTTACCAGTCTCTTTGATATTCTTCATCACATCTACTAATATTAATCAATATGCTGTCACTCTCAAAAATATAGGTAAATTAGCATAAAATAAGGCAAATTATAATTCACAAACAAAATATTCTGACAAAAATATAAGAAAACATTTACTTCCCTCATTAGATTTGGTATTGACAAATCCAGTATAAAATAACACATCTACCAGATCCATTGCAAACTGTCCAACATCTACAGGTGGTTCAACCTTCCTGGTGGCTACAAATGACTGAAGGTATCTGCACATTAACACCCAGTTTCTGAAACATGTGCACAAAGATTATACAGGTGTGGAAGTTATGCATGCACAATGATTCGCAGATAGCCCATGCCATACTCAGACACGCTCTGTTGAAAATCGCAGAGCGGCTCTCTTGCGCATGTACTGTATGCTGTGCTTACTAACAGTGTGGCCAGATGTTACTCACTAAAAAACCATACTAGACCAATGTTATGATGGAGCTGTTATCCTGGCTGTGCTCAGTTAAAATTCCGCATCCCTGTTGATGAGATTATCAGCTGTATTGATATGTATTGATTTCTTAATGACGCAGTCTCAGAAAGATAATGCCAGGGATAAAACTTCTGTCTTTTCATAAATCATGCGATCTCCTGTATTCAGACAGTGTTCCACAATTGCTGACTTTTCTGGTTGATGAAGGTATGTATGACACTGATGTTCATTGCAACATCCTTGTACTGTGCACCACGTCTGGCCTATATATGCTGACCCACATTGACAGGGATTCTTGTACACACAACATATCCTTAGACTAAGATCATACTTAACCTAACCCCAAGAGATTTCTCAATTTTGTAGATGGTTGAAAAACTCCCTTAATGCCATATCTTCTGAGGAATATCCGATTCTTGATCACATGGCACCAAAATCCAGCAAAATGGCCAAAGTGGTGGGTGTCTTCTTATCTTCATTCTGCGCCATAGACTAAACTCACTTCCACCTGAATGCATTAGCACTATAGTCAGCCACTCTAAAATTCTTGTGTTTTCTGTAGTATGTAGATAATACATTTATGGTGAGGTCAATGGACTTGAAATGCTACCTACATTTCTTCAGCATCTCGTTTTGCTCAATCCATATAAAAACTTCATAATGGAAGAGGAAAAAGATGGTACTTTATCTTTTCTTAATGTTTTGGTATGAAGGAAAGCAGATGGAACCTTGGGACACAGCGTCTACCACAAGCGAATGCACACAGATCTATATCTGCAGACCACAAGCTCCTATCATCTTGCAAAATGTGGTAGTGCATTATGTACATTAGTTCATAGAGCACATTTAGTATCTGACCCTGAAAGCCTGTTGAGTGAAATACAACATTTGAAGACAGTGTTCTGACAAAATGGTTATCCTGAGGGACAGACTGATTTATGAAAAGACAAAAGTTTTATCCCTAGCATCATCTCTGTGGGATTCTGTCATTAAGTAAAGACTACATATCCATACAGCCAATAATCTCATCAACAGGGATGCAAGATTTTAACTGAGCACAGCCTGAAACCCTGCATTGGCTGCTATTAAATCCTGATGCAAAAATCAAGATTTTTTGATAACACACCCATCATAACATTAGACTTGTATGGTTTTCTTAGTGAGTAACATCTGGCTGCACTCTTGGTAAACACAGTGTACAGTGAAAGTGCATGAAAGCCGCTCTGCGATTTTCAGCAGGGTATGTTGAAGTATGGCACATGCGTAATTTCTGTACCTGCACATTCTTCATGTGTGTGTACCAGAAAAGGGGCATTGACGTGCAGATACTGTCAGTCTTACCTAGCCACCATTAAGGTTGAACCACCTGAAGATGTCAGACAGTTGCTCCAAAGGAATATTGTGGAATTTGCACAGCGTGATCTAGCAGCAAACCCATGAAGACTATTTACAACATATCCGCTGGGAAAGCTTGAAGAGTCACACGTAAGTGTTGTTCCAACCTATTTGTAACAGATGTAGCAGCCTGCCTCCGAATCATTTTGATGTCTTTGTGTAATCTAACATGGTATTTTTGTACACACATCATGCAGAAACTACTGCACAAAATTGGATGTCGTTTTCACAGTTGCATTGTTGGATGTCTAACTTAAAATGTGATACATGTTATCATTTTGATAATACACTTAGAAGCTGAGTTTTCTATACATATAGAGTGTTTCCTTTAACTGGGTCAGTATCGGGAAATTGGAATTTGTAGGAGATACAGGGAACCTGTCTTAGGAACTATTAGGTGCTTTTTGTGAAAACAGTTTCACCCTAATAAAATTTTTGGTCGAATGCAAGTGTCCATGAACATGAGTAAAACTGACAATTTTTTATATTTTTTATTTTTGTTGGTTCAGTTTTGTGTAAGGGTTATTTTATTATATTGGAAGGAAAAAATTGGGACAGCAGAGTTCTTATAAAACTACACTCAAAAAAAAAAAAAAAAAAGAAAACAGGATAGAAATGATAGACTCTGAACAAAGTAGTATTTTGGAACATTTTATCACTATAATAGTGGTTCATGGTGTGGGTTCCTGTAGTCATGTCCTAGTTCATGAACAATGGGCAACGTATGAGTGGCCAAGTAAGTGGTCCTGACAGTCAGGATACCAGTTACTGTGGAAGAAGGCTGGGCATCTCAGACATATTCTAAGTCGTGGTCACCTTTGTGCTCATATGGCAAAGACTACCAAATCCACCAGTTAGTCCCTCAACCATTAGGGGTAAAACCCAATGGGACTCGGGGCAAGTAAGGCTAGCAACCTGCTTCCCTGGTACTTTAAATATGATGCTGGCAACAATCAGAGCAAAATGCCTCAGACCTTTGGAGGTGACGGAGTCCCACCTCTAACTGACAAACTAGGGACTTCTAAGATACAACTTGGCAAACAAATGGTAATGAGATGAGGAGCTATTAATATCAATGGGGGCTACTCAGGGAAGAAGGTAGAGCTGGCAGAGGGTGCAAGTAAGATGGGGCTGGACGTTTTAGCTGTTAGTGACATTCGGGTAAGGGGTGAGGCCTACCTGTCAGGAGTCAAAACAGGAATAGCACAATGGGGTGTAGGGCTTTACACCAGGAAAGAAATGGAAGCCAGCGTAGTTGCAATAAGGTATGTAAACAAACAACTGATGTGGATATATTTGACAGTGTCTAGCAAGAAAATTAGGATTGTGTCAGTATATTTGCATTGTGAAGGGTCAGATCAAGATAAGATGGATAGTTTTTATGAGGCACTCAGTGATGTAGTTGTTAGAGTAAAGGACAAGGACAGTGTTCTGCTCATGGGGGATTTTAATGCCAGGATTGGAAATCGAACAGAAGGGTACAAAAAGGTTATGGGTAAATTTGGAGATGATATGGAGGCCAACAGGAACGAGAAACAACTCCTGGATTTCTGTGCCAGTATGGGCTTAGTAATCACAAACTCCTTTTTTAAACATAAGAACATTCACCGGTATACTTGGGAAGGCAGGGGCACCAGATCTGTCATTGACTATATAATAACAGATCAGGAATTGAGGGAGGTTGTGAGGGACACACGTGTATTCAGGGGATTCTTTGATGACACTGATCATTATTTAATCTGCAGTGAAATTGGAATTGTGAGGCCAAAAGTGCAGGAGGTCAGGTCCATATGTAGGAGGATAAGAGTGGAGAAACTTCAGGATAAGGAAATCAGGCACAAGGTACCAGTTAGTTGAATGTAGTCAATTACAGTCATTGGAAAAGGAATGAACAAGGTACAGGGTCACAGTACTAGAAGTGGCTAAAAAATGTCTTGGAACAGTAGTGTGTAAAAGTAGGATGAAGCAAACAGCTTGGTGGAATGACACAGTCAAGGCAGCCTGTAAAAGGAAAAAGAAGGCATATCAAAATGGCTACATACTAGAACTCAGGTAGACAGAGAAAGTTATGTTGAAGAAAGAAACAAAGCCAAACAGATAATTGCAGCATCCACGAAGAAATCTTGGGAAGACTTTGGAAACAGGTTGGAGACTATGGGTCAAGCTGCTGGAAAACCATTCTGGAGTGTAATTAGCAGTCTTTGAAAGGGAGGAAAGAAGGAAATGACAAGTATTTTGGACAGGTCAGGAAAATTGCTGGTGAATCCTGTGGATGCCTTGTGCAGATGGAGGGAATATTCTGAAGAGTTGCTCAATGTAGGTGAAAATATGATCAGTAATGTTTCAGATTTCAAGGTAGAATGGGATAGGAATGATGATGGAAATAGGATCACATTTGAGGAAGTGGAGAAAATGGTCAATAGATTGCAGTGCATTAAAGCAGCTGGGGTGGGTGAAATTAAGTCAGAACTCATCAAATACCGTGGAATGGCAGGTCTTAAATGGCTACACAGGATAATTGAAATGGCCTGGGAGTCAGGATAGGTTCCATCAGACTGGACAAAAGCAGTAATCACACCAATTTTTAAACATGGAAACAGAAAAGACTGTAACGAGGACCAATTGGAGGAAAATCAGTGTGGGTTTAGGCCTCTTAGAGGTTGTCAGTACCAGATCTTTAGCTTACGGCAAATAATGGAGAAGTATTATGAGTGGAACAGGGTATTGTATCTATGCTTTGTAGATCTAGAAAAGGCATATGACTGGGTTCCTAGGAGGAAGTTATTGTCTGTTCTACAAGATTATGGAGTAGGAGGCAAACTTTTGCAAGCAATTAAAGGTCTTTGCATGGATAGTCAGGCAGCAGTTAGAGTCGATGGTAAATTGAGTTCATGGTTCAGAGTAGTTTCAGGGGTAAGACAAGGCTGCAACCTGTCTCCACTATTGTTCATATTATATATGGATCATATGTTGAAAACAATAGACTGGCTGGGTGAAATTAAGATATGTGAACACAAAATAAGCAGTCTTGCATATGCGGATGACTTAGTTGTGATGGCAGATTCGATTGAAAGTTTGCAAAGTAATATTTCAGAGCTAAATCAGAAATGTAAGGACTATGGTATGAAGATTAGCATCTCCAAAACGAAAGTAATGTCAGTGGGAAAGAAATATAAACGGATTGAGTGCCAAATAGGAGGAATGAAGTTAGAACAGGTGGACGGTTTCAAGTACTTAGGATGCATATTCTCACAGGATGGCAACATAGTGAAAGAACTGGAGGCAAGGTGTAGCAAAGCCAATGCAGTGAGCACTCAGCTATGGTCTACTCTCTTCTGCAAGAAGGAAGTCAGTACCAAGACTAAGATATCTGTGTACTGTTCAATCTTTTGACCAAATTTGTTGTATGGGAGTGATAGCTGGGTGGATTCAGGTTACCTTATCAACAAGGTTGAGGTTACGGATATGAAAGTAGCTAGGATGATTGCAGGTACTAGTAGATGGGAACAATGGCAGGAGGGTGTCCACAATGAGGAAATCAAAGAAAAACTGGGAATGAACTCTGTAGATGTAGCAGTCAGGGTGAACAGACTTAGATGGTGGGGTCATGTTACATGCATAGGAGAAGCAAGGTTACCCAAGGGACTCATGGTTTCAGCAGTAGAGAGTAGGAGGAGTTGGGGCAGAGCAAGGAGAAGGTACCTGGATTCGGTTAAGAATGATTTTGAAGTAATAGGTTTAACATCAGAAGAGGCACCAATGTTAGCACTGAATAGGGGAACATGGAGGAATTTTATAAGGGGGCTATGCTCCAGACTGAAGACTGAAAGGCATAATCAGTCTTAAATGATGATGATGATGATGATGATGATGATTATCACAATAATAATAATTTTGACAATTTAATCCCATTATCCACAGACATTCTTGAATTCATTCTTGGAGCTGTGTAACTTTTGTCACAGGTGAATTTGATAGGTTTGTTGAGTTGACACTCAAAATCTAGTAACATTGATAAGTTTCTGCAAGACATCTGGTGAAAGAATCATATTATGAGAGGCGTCAGTTTTATTTTGTGTTAATTTCCACCAGACTCTACCCATTATAACTCAAGGAACTGGAGCAGATAAAGTGAACACTTGTCTCAAAAGCTCCATGGTCTGGCCCTGGGTACAGAAACTGAGTCCGATGCAGAACATGAGCACTGAGTTGAGTGGCAATACCCATGCACAAGAATTCTTTATCATTTTATTAAAAATCAGCAAGGGTATATTGCCCAAACTGAATGGATTAGTGTCTCTGCCAGGAGGCCCTTTTGTCTAATTGTTCCTTTGGTGGTGGAACTTATTTGTTTCATTTCTGGAGATGTATCCCAAATAACATGTCAGGGGAATTCTTAGCTATGTGAACAAGCAATACTGAGACCCAAAAACTGGTCAAGTAGCTGCTACAAACTAGAGAATTTCAGCAAAAACTGAAAAAGGTGGTATATCAGTCCATAAACACATTTCTGGACTAGTCCAATGATATCACATATGTAGTATAGAGTTCCTTAACTCCCATTCTACATCCAGACTCCCATGCATTACATTGCACTGAAAGTGGATATTCCAATTATGCTGCTTTGAAACTTCACCTCTCCAAATCTGTCTAATGGAACTTGGCTTAAAATGTTGTCAATTCACAATAATATTACAGGAGCTGAAATTCTCACAGGCTGTGGACCTGGCGAAATGGCTTTCGTACTATACATACCCCTCATTCCTAACAATTTACCTTTCCATTTCAAATGTGTGCAGTTTCCTGTGAGCTTTTGCTTTGCAAATACCATCAATAAGTCACAAAACAGATGCTTTGAGCTGCTGCCATTGACCTCGGGGCAAACTGTTTCTCACATAGACAGTGCTATGTAGCTTGCTTGTAGATCACTAGCTCAGATAATTTGTTTATAATGGATACTATGGGCAAAACATGAAATGTTATATTCGAAAAAAATCCTTAATTTTGTTAGTTTCTTTAAATAAAACACTTGGCTGTTGGTATTTAATACTGTGAATATATGTATCTGTGTTTACAAACACATCAGTTCTTTACTGTTACGTACTTTTGACAGTTTCACCTTCAGTTTTTTATTTCCATTTTTCTCATCAGTAATAAGCTTGAAGATGTTTCAGAATTCATGTAGTTTTGAGATTCATGCAGATGAAGTCAAAGGCAGAAGATAGGCCATTATAAACATGTGATGCAGATTTTGTTAGTGAATTACTGTTATCAGTGTTGAACTACCAGTACTGAATTGCCACGTATATGGATATATTAATAAAATTGTATGAAGAAAAGAAATGGCCATAATTCATCCAACTTTGCAGCTGTAGGCCACATCCAGCCTTGAGCCTCTTTGCTGTGGTGAAACCGTGCATGCAGGATTGTGACTCCTTCTCATTCAATCACTGTGTCGTTATTATGGGAGGTTCATATGATGTAGCAAGATATCAAACTAATGATGCAATTATATTAAAAACAAAGATTCCAAGACTTACCAAGCGGGAAAGCGCTGGCAGACAGGCACAATGAACAAAACACACAAACACACACAGAATTACTAGCTTTCGCAAACCGATGGTTGCTTCTTCAGGAAGGAGAGGGAAAGATGAAAGGATGTGGGTTTAAGGGAGAGGGTAAGGAGTCATTCCAATCCCAGGAGTGGAAAGACTTCCCTTAGGGGGAGAAAAAGGACAGGTGTACACTCGCACACACACACACACACACACACACACACACACACACACACATATCCACAAGCTTGTGTCTGTGTATGTGCCGATGGATATGTGTGTGTGTGTGTGTGTGTGTGTGTGTGTGTGTGTGTGCGAGTGTACACCTGTCCTTTTTTTCCCCCTAAGGGAAGTCTTTCCGCTCCTGGGATTGGAATGACTCCTTACCCTCTCCCTTAAAACCCACATCCTTTCGTCTTTCCCTCTCCTTCCTGAAGAAGCAACCATCGGTTGCGAAAGCTAGTAATTCCGTGTGTGTGTTTGTGTGTTTTGTTCATTGTGCCTGTCTGCCGGCGCTTTCCCACTTGGTAACTCTTGGAATCTTTGTTTTTAATATATTTTTCCCATGTGGAAGTTTCTTTCTATTTTATTTACATAATGATGCAATTAGACATATGAAAATGGTACTGGGTAAGTTAAATGACACTAAAACAATTGTTGTCGACATTCCACATGGGCATGATCTTATGAAACAGTCTGTTGTGAACCAGGAAGTTCATAAAACAAATAATAGGATTAAAGCTCTATGTAGTAAATTTCAGAATGTGTCTCTAGTAGATGTCAGCTATCTAGAAAGGGAGCTGCACACATCTCGTGGTCTGCACATGAACAAAAGAGGCAAAAAGACTGTTATTAGCAAAATTATTGAGGAAGTCAGGTGACATTGTTCACAAAGTGATGAAAAAAAGTCCATTGCCATGAGGTGGTACAACCCACCTCTACAAAACCTGCCACACCAGCCACTGCTGGCAAGCCAGGGAAACTTGTAAAGCCTGCTGGCTTCATTGCTAGTCCAAAATTATCCTCTAAGGTCCAGCAGGTAAAACTCAGCCTTAAAATCATACACCAGAATCTTGGTAATCTTAGAAATAAGCATACTGATCTAGATGCAATTTCATGGATTGACAAACCTGATATATTGGTTGTAACTGAACATTGGTACAATGAAGCTGTGATTAGCATTAGTCAACCACTGTGTATGAAATCTTGCACAGCCTTCAGTAGAAAAGACAAGACTGGGGGAGGTGTAGCAATTTTCACTGTAAATGAAAGTAATTTTAATGTTATTGATGTGAGGGCCTTCTGCTTGGAAGGAGTCTCAGAATCTGCTGCAGTAAACTTAAAATGGGGTAGAGATAACATAACAGTTAGCGGTGTTTACAGGCCACCTGCAGCAAATACAGATATCTTTTTTGTAAATCTTTCTGACTTGCTTGTATATATAGACACAACATTTTCAGGGCCAAATGGTCATGTAAATATTATAGTTACAGGGGATATAAATATAGATTTATTAACAAATGTTGTCAGCACCAAAACTTTACATTGCCTGTGTGAGGGATTTAACCTGACCCCACTCATTCGGGAACCCACTTGAGAAATTGGCAATAGTAAAACATGTCTTGACAACATAATAACAAACATGACCCACCTACCCCACAGTGCATTGGTTTTAAAACTAGCCACCTCAGATCACCATGCAGTACAGCTTAAATTGGAGCTCCATGAGGCACCCCCTGTCACCACAAAGCAACAGTTTGTAACTAAAAGAATGATGGATAATGACAACATAAATAAACTAAACTGCATACTAGCACACATAAAATGGTTTTAAAATAATAGCTTTTCATATGATAGCTATGCTGCTGACTTCTATTACTGCTTTGATACCACATGCCCAGTTGTAATCACAAAAAAGAAACAAACAAAAAATCTAAACAAAAATATTTGGGTAGATAGTAATGTCACTGAAGCGAGGGGAAAATTAAAACCACTCCACAGTGCAATGCTGAATAATAGAGATATTCCTGAGCTAAAGGAAGCGTTCAACATATATCAAACACACTACAAGGACTTACTCACACAGACCAGGAGCAACTATGTTGCAAATAAGCTTCAAAACTCACACAACGTAACTGCTGGCGTCTGGGCAGTCATAAACAGTTTTAGAACCTGCAATGACAAATCCTGTATGGACTTCACTATTAACTACAATGGCATGCTCATAAAAGACCAACTGGAAATTGTAAATATTTTTAATGAATATTTTTCTTCTATAGGGGAAGCCATAAATGACAAACATAAAAACATGCACTACAGTTTTAGAGGTAATACATGTGACCATAGTATATGTCAAGCCCCCACAAACTGTGCAGAAATAATGGGCATCATTAGCTCTCTAAAACCCTCTAATTCATCTGGGCATGATGGCCCAAATATTAATGTTTTAAAAGCCTGTAGCCAAAATGTCTCTGTACCTCTGTCTGTAACAGTAAACAATATAATAGAATCAGGCACCTTTCCAGACAGACTAAAAATAGCACAGGTAACACCCATTTTTAAGAAAGGTGACAACAACAAAATAGAAAACTACAAACCAGCCTCAATATTTCCTGTCTTTTCCAAAATAGCTGAGAAAGTTATATACAACAGGATCATAAACTTTCTTACAAACACAACCTGATCTTCAAAAATCAAAATGGATTCTTAAAAGGTAAATCAACTAGCACTGCAACTGCTCAACTAATTGAAGAGGTATTATGGGGTATCGAAAGCAAGGAACATGTGGCAGGTGTGTACCTAGACCTGGAAAAAGCCTTTGATTGTGTGAATGTTGACATCCTATTAGACAAGCTATGGAACATGGACATTAGAGGCGCTGTTTATGACCTATTAAAGTGTTATATGAGCAATAGAAAACAGTTTGTTCTACTTAAAACAGAAAGTGGTATCTACAAATCAGAGATCACTTGCATAAAATATGGCGTGCCTCAGGGCTCAGTGTTGGGCCCCCTTCTGTTCTTGATCTATGTAAATGATATTAAATACTGTACTATAAATTCCAAAATTGTTCTGTATGCTGATGACACGTCCATTGTGTGTAAAAAGGAATCATGTAATGAACTAGAGGCTGAGTGTAATAATGTGACAAAAGAAATTTTCAGTTTTTTTTAAAGAAAGCCACTTAAATGTAAGCACCAGTAAAACATGTTTGATGGAGTTTAACAAAAGTAGTTTGAATAATGAAATTAAGTTATACATTGGCAATGAATTGGTAAAGAAAGAGTCTAGTGTAAAATTCCTTGGCGTAACAATCCCAAAGCAACCTGAAACGGGATACACATACTGACTCCCCAGCAACTAAGTTGTCAAAAAATATATTTGCAATCACAACTATTAGCAAACTCTGTAGAGACATTGTAGTTCTAAAGACTGCATACCATGCTCTTTTCTCCTCTCACTTGAACTATGGTATTGAAATTTGGGGGTGCAACAACCAAAGATAATCTAGATAAGCTACTCATTTTTCAAGAAAGGGGTGTGAGAATAATCTGTGGAGCAAAATATAGGGAATTTTGCCGCAACTTGTTCCAAAAACAGAGGTGTTAACTGTTATGAACACATTCATTCTAAAAGCCATATTGCTTGTAAAAGACTGCACCCAAACACTTATTCAGATTTCCACCAGTACAATACTAGATATAAAGAAAGATTTTACATTGGTGGCCACAGAACAGCACTTTACGAAAAGGGGCCTCAGTATGCTTGTATAAAATTATCTAATGCACTGCCTAGTGCAGTCATGGCTCTTCCTACAGTTAAACTGAAACATCAGCTTAAGAAATTTTTAGTAAAACACCCTTTCTACACATTAGAAGAGTACCATACTTATATGAAGAACAACAAATGCTTTGTGAAATTATGTGATTAGAAATCAGTAAACATGTTATTGTAATTTTGTTGTAAATTAATGATGTATTCAGAAGAATGTATCTTGTGTATTGTACAAATCACTTTAATCATTACCGTTTCTTTGTACATGTGCAGCGTACCATTCGATGTTGAATAAAGCTATTATTATTATTATCTTTCCTTTCTCAGACATTATGTCTGGTTAAAAATGGAAAGTGATGCGGATCTATATCAAGTGTGACTTACTTTTAACTGCATGGTATATGTTACATTGCATTTAGGAACTTTTGTATAACTGAACATGTATCAATAATTACAGATTTCTGTAATTGTATATATACGTTTGGATGTAGCTGTATTGCATTGATGTACTGGTGGATATTGTGTGGTATGACTCCTGTAGTTGACAGTATAATTGGTATAATGTCAACTTTATCCTGATGCCACATGCCCTTGATTTCCTCAGCCAGTTGGATTTATTTTTCAATTTTTTCTCCTGTTATCTTCTGTATATTTGTTCTATTGGGTATGGATATTTCGATTAGTTGTGTTAATTTCTTCTTTTTATTGGTGAGTATGATGTCAAGTTTGTTATGTGGTGTTGTTTTAAGTGTTATAATGCTTCTATTCCAGTATAATTTGCATTCAGCATTCTCCAGTACATTTTGTGGTGCATACTTGTATGTGGGAACATGTTGTTTTATTAGTTTATATTGTATGGCAAGTTGTTGATGTATTATTTTTGCTACATTGCCATGTCTTCTGGTGTATTCTGTATTTGCTAGCATTGTACATCCACTTGTGATGTGATCTATTGTTACTATTTGTTGTTTGCAAAGTCTTCATTTATCTGTTGTGGTATTGGGATCTTTAATAGTATGCTTGCTGTAATATATAGTGTTTATTGTTTGATCCTGTATTGCAATCATGAATCCTTCTGTCTCACTGTATATATTGCCTTTTCTCAGCCATGTGTTGGACGCGTCTTGATTGATGTGTGGCTGTGTTAGATGATATGGGTGTGTTGCCATGTAGTGTTTTCTTTTTCCAATTTACTTTCTTCGTATCTGTTGATGTTATGTGATCTAAAGGGTTGTAGAAGTGGTTATGAAATTGCAATGCTGTGGCCAATGTATTTATATGAATGATTGCTTTGTGTATTTTGCTAGTTTCTGCTCGTTTTATAAAGAATTTTCTTGAATTGTTTACCTGTGCATAATGTAGGTTTTTTTTTATGTCGATAAAGCCACTTACTCCTTCCTTTCTGCTTAATGTCAATCTTTCTGTTGCTGAATGTATGTGATGTATTCTACATTTGTGGCATTGTGATTGTGTAAGTGTATTGAGTGATTCTAGGTCTGTGTTACTCCATTTCACTACTCCAAATGAGTAGATCAATTTTAGTATAGCATAAGTGTTTATAGCTTTTGTCTTATTTCTTGCTATCAGTTCTGTTTTCTGTATTTTTGTTAGTCTTTGTCTATATTTTCTTTTAGTTCTTCTTTAATATTTGTATTATCTATTCCTATTTTTGTCTGTATCCTAGATATTTATAGTAATTTGTTTCTTCTGTCACTTCTATGCAGTCGCTGTGGTTATCCAATATGTAATCTTCTTGTTTAGTGTGTTTTCCTTTGACTATGCTATTTTTCTTAGATTTGTCTGTTCCAAAAGCCATATTTATATCATTGCTGAATACTTATGTTATCTCTAGTAATTGGTTGAGTTGTTAATTTGTTGCTGCCAGTAGTTTTAGATCATCCATGTATAGCAAATGTGTGATTTTGTGTTGGTATGCCCCAGTAATATTATATCCATAATTTATAATATTTAGCATGTTGGATAGTGGGTTCAGAGCAAGCAGAACCAGAAAGGACTTAATGAGTCTCCTTGGTATATTCCACGCTTGATATTATTGGCTGTGATGTGATATTATTTGAATTTGTTTGGATATTAAGTGTGGTTTTCCAATTTTTCATTACTATATTTAGGAACTGTATCAGTTAGTAGTAGTAGTTGTTGTTGTTGTTGTTGTAGTAGTTTATTCATCCAGAGACAAAGTACATTGCATGGATTTCGTCTACTTTGTATATTTCCAATATTTGTAGTAACCATGTATGGGGTACACTATCAAAAGCTTTTTGGTAATCAATGTATGCATAGTGTAGCAAGCTTTGTTTGGTTTTAGCTTGATATGTCACCTCTGCATCTATTATCAGTTGCTCTTTACATCCTCATGTTCCTTTGCAGCAGCCTTTTTGTTCTTCATTTATAATTTTGTTCTGTGTTGTATGTATTATTAATTTCTGTGTAATGACTGAAGTTAATATTTTGTATATTGTTGGTAGGCATGTTATGGGGCAATATTTTGCTGGATTTGCAGTGTCTGCTTGATCTTTGATCTTTAGGTTTCGTATAAATTATCCTTGTGTAAGAGTATCAGGGACTGTGTATGTGTCTGCAATGTAACTGTTAAATAATTTAGTTATATGTGAATGTGTTGAGGTGAACTTCTTTAGCCAAAAATTTGCTATTTTATCTTTGTCAGGGGCTTTTCAAGTGTGCGTAGAATTAATTGCTTGGGTGACTTCACCTTGCAAAATTATCACTTCACGCATTTGTGGTATCATATTGTACGTGTCTATTTCTGCTTGTATCCACCGTGCATCTCTGTTATGTTGTACCAGGTTTGACCATATGTTGCTCCAGAAGTGTTCCATGTCAGTTATGTTTGGTGGATTGTCTATTTTAATTTGTGTGTTACCTATTGTCTGGTAAAAGTTCTTTTGGTTTGTGTTGAATGTTTGGTTTTGTTTCCTTCTATTTTCACTTTCTTTTGTATCTTCTAAGTCGTTTGGCCAATGCTTGTAATTTCTACTTCTTTTCATCTAATTGCTC
Organism: Schistocerca gregaria; assembly: GCF_023897955.1. Lineage (NCBI taxonomy): Eukaryota > Metazoa > Arthropoda > Insecta > Orthoptera > Acrididae > Schistocerca > Schistocerca gregaria. Next base: position 429,495,361 of record NC_064927.1, read on the forward strand.
TATCGCTTCTTGTTGTAAGATTTTACCTAACCTTTTTCGTTTTTTGTCTGATATTTCATTTCTTATAAATTGTGTTACCTGTCCAATGTTTCAGTTTTTCTATTCTGATCTGTAGCCTGTGTTTCCATGCTGATTTTGTGGGTTTCTTCTGTGTGTTGGTTGGTTCTGATCTTTGCCTAGTGTGTATATTTAGTGTGGTGAGTGCTCCTATATAAATCAGTAGTTGTAACTCTTCCATAGCTATATTTTCATTTATTATGTTGTGTATGGTTGTGTTGATAGTTGTTATTGTTGTTTTGACTTGTGGGTTATTTGGTGGTCTATGCAAGAGTGGTCTAATGTCTGTATTTGTGTCTTTGTATTCTATATATGTCAGCTGAAATTTTTCTTCTATATCTAATATGTGTGTCAATTCGTGTTCTACTTGTGCTTGTTCTGGTGCCTGTCTTAAGATTTTGTTTTCCTCTGATTGTTTAATTGATGCGCGTTGTTCTTTGTTTGTTTGCTCTGGGAAGTTTGAGTCTATTACTGTATTTTCTTCTTCTTCTGATTGCACATTATTTTGTTCCAGTATTTGTTGTACTTGTTGTTTGATGTTTTCTAGTTCTGACTGGGGTATCCTGCTATTTTTGATTATTACACAGATCTGATCAGCTAGTCATTGTTCTGTTAAAACTTTTAATCCTGGGTATCTGGTAATAAATGTTGTGTATACTTGTGATCCAGTTGTGTTGGTTCCTAAGTATGTTGCTTGGTAATAACAGAACATGAGGTGTCGGTTAACTTGATCTGACCATCTCATCCTCTGCCTTTGTTTTCCTTCAAGAATGTTTGCAGGAAACATATCCTGCAAAACATGTCTATTTGGATTTAAATAATTTTCCGTGTGGCTAGCAGTGTCGTTACTATTGTGGACGGGCATAGGGTTGAGGCGTCGTCCCCGACCATGACAGCACTTGTCCGAGGCTTCATTAGTTCTGTCCTGAACCAACTAATCACACTAAAAGGGGGGGGGGTTAGTCCTATTAGTTGTTTGTTCTTTTCCTTGCCTTTTACGACTGGGAGAACATACCGGAGGCCTATTCTTTTCCTGGGCCTCCATGGGCTTTATTGTAATAATGTTAATTATTATAATAATTAAAATCATAATAAAGAAACCATAATAAAGAAATTAATTTTTCCCCTAACTGGGTTTTTGGGAGGAGATCAAAAATGACATTTATTCACTTGTGCCAGATCTGTTTATTGGAATATTTTGTCAGCTTTCTCACTTTCTTCCAAGTGCCATCAGGGCTCTTTGTATTGAGAATTTGGAGAATTGCATTTTCCATCAATTGTACAAATTTATTATTTATTTTCTATCAGTTTTAGTCATAGTTACCATATTCACAGGAAGAAGAAAAGATCTACGTTAGATGTATATGCAATTCAAATTTCCTTTGAATAAATTAAAAATCATCTGAGTCTTGAAATGCTTACAGAACCACTTGTAACAGGCTTTGATTTCAGTATCTGTACAAAATTTACTTCACCATGGTTAAATAGAATGATTTTAATACAGTTAACACTAGCACTGAGTAAAACAGAATGACCATTAAGGTAGTAACATGAAGTCTGACCTCAGCTGTATTACACATGTATCTAATGTATTGGTTTCTTCTTTCCTGTGACAATGGTTGCTACGACCAAAACTGGTAGAAATAAATAACATATGTGTACAGCTCATGGCAGCCATGCAAGACTTTGAATTACTGACAGCTGTATCAGGTCACCTCATTAAACTGTTAGTTTATTAGGAACATTTTTGGCTTGAATCATGTCTGATAGGCAAATTTGATAGAGAACAGATGTTGTATTCTCAAAAAAATATTGAGCAACGACCAGTAATTCACAACTGAAAATAATTCACCAGTGCATCTTGTAAAATCTGTCCTTTCAGTCATCTATAGCAATATCATCAAACAACTAAATACAGCACTGTTATGTCTTGATGTTACAGGCAAAAGTGGCACTCAGTGCTAGCTCATATAACCTGTTCTTTATTGCTGTCTGTACTAAATTCATGACACTACTCTCTAATACACCAACCTCACTGTCCACACAGTGAATAATCATCCACTAACTAAAATTCATTAGTTACAACAGTGAGCATAACTGTTCATTTACAACAGCTCACCAGAAATAGCACGACACATATTTAGTTTATCCCTACTTGAGATCTGTTTTCCAAAAAAACTTACAAAAATTAGTGATGCACACAGGAAGAAAAAAGCTGTACATTAGATGGATATGCAATACAAATTTCCGTTGGATAAATTGAGAACCATCAGAGTCATAAAATGCTTACAGAACCACATATAGCAAGCCATGATTTCAATACCAGCACTAAATTTACTTTACTGTATTAAATGTAATTATTTTAACATAGATAACAGTAGGATTGAAAAAACAGAACGACCTTTAAGAGAGTAATATGAGAACTGACCTCAGTTTTATTGCATATCCATATAATGTATAACTTTTTCCCTTCCTGTGATGACAATTGCTATGACCAGACTGGTAAAAAATAAATGAATAACACTCAGTGGACACACTTTTAACCTGCTACCAGAGTATCTAGTCAAACTCTAAAACATCTCAGTCCAATAAAAAAAAGACAACAAAGATAAACACTTCACAGACTATCTTAAGACATCAAAGAAACTCTTTTAGGAAAGTGATTAAAATAGCTAAAACAACACTCAACAACAAAGTAGTTATAGGATCAGGAAACACCTCAAAAGCAATATGGAAGGTAGTAAAGAAAAGAAATAAACAAAATGTTAAAAATCAAGAAAACATTGTTTTAAAAAATGATCGTGGTGTGTTACTCAGAATTCTTACCCTAGGAAATTACATAAATAACTACTTCATAAATACTCTTGTCATCCTGAATAAAAATTGTCTTGTAAATAGAACTCCATAATAGAAGACAGGTAGTAGAAATTATCTCAGCCAACATTAAAAACCAAAGTCAAATCTGATTTTCAGACTTTACCAATTCGGGTACTACAGGGAAGTGTTCTAGAGCCTCTCTTGCTCCTAATTTATGTGAATGAGTGAAAATTCCAGTTTGTGGTACTCATATAACCCTGTTTGCTGATGATACGAATGTTGTTGTAACTGATGTACATCTACATCTACATCTACGTGGTTACTTTGCTATTCACAATAAAGTGCCTGGCAGAAGGTTCAATGAACCACCTTCAAGATCTCTCTCTACTGTTCCACTCTTGAGTGCTGCACGGGAAAAATAAGCACTTAAGTATTTCTGTACAAGTCCTGATTTCTCATTTTTTATTGCGATGATCATTTCTCCCTATGTAGGTGGGTGCTAACAGAATGTTTTTGCAATTGTAGGAGAAAATTGGTGACTGAAATGTCATGACAAGATCCCATCACAATGAAAACCACCTTTATTTTAATGATTGACACTCCAATTGACTTTTTGTGGCACTATCTTCCTTATTCTGTGATAATAGAAAATGAGCTGAGCTTCTTTGAACTTTTTCAATGTCATCCATCAGTCTTTGATAAAGCAAGCTGCGATATTTTTACTTCCCCTCTTGTTTTGCCAATTGACTCCTTAAAATTATTTTTTGAACTTTTAACTATTTACCATTAACGTATGTGAATATAGTCTGCATTTTCATAATAGAGAAAGATTGGCCCCCAGTTTTAAAGAATAGAACACCAGATCTAATTTTGTGCTTAGATTTATGTATGTAATTTATTTGCTAATTTATTTTGACTATGCCTAGTTAGTATCTTTTGTTATAGGATGAAATCAGTAATTGTATCATAACTTAACTTCTATTGTTGAATATAACCAAATATAAATTCTGTAATAACCATAAACATTTGGAGGAACAAGTAATACTATTCTTAAAAGATCTATTTGGCTCTATTCAAAAACATGCTAGCAAAGCTAGCTCTTAAGTTATTCCTAAGTAATTTACAGTTTTGTCACAAGTGTTGTTTGCATAACTTATATTTGTTAATTTTATGATTTAAACAAATAATTTGGTCTAACTCTTGTAGTAGAAGAAACTGTTAAATAGACAGAATTTTTTGATGAATTAAGTTCATTTAATGATTTAAGTTTTAATTGTAATTTCTGTAAATTTAACTTTGAACTGTGTGTAGTTTCAGTACCGATTATTGTGAGGATGTATAAAGGCTCAATTTTTGGTCCCAAGACAATCAGTTCATGGCCAAGCTTCACTCAAGGAACCTGTGTTGCCAGCCGGGGTGGCCCAGCTGTTCTAGGCACTACAGTCTGGAAATGCACGACCGCTACGGTTGCAAGTTCAAATCCTGCCTTGGGCATGGATGTGTGTGATGTTCTTAGGTTAGTTAGGTTTAAGTAGTTCTATGTTCTATGGGACTGATCACCTCAGAAGTTAAGTCCCATAGTGCTCAGAGCCATTTGAACCATTTTTTTGAACCTGTGTTTGTTATAATGACAACAATGCATCAACTTAACAGTGAAATAAATGTTACACTAATAGGCCATGTTTTTAAGCAATTACAGTGTCTGTTCCATACACACCTGATTATTCCGAAAGAACTGTGAATTATGTGGTTATGTTTTTACTGCTCGTTGACGTTCAACAGGAAACTCTTGTAGCAGTATGTGGATGTTTGCCTGCTAACTATAAATGAGGCTTATGTGAAGTTATAAAAATAGTGCACTGGCCATATATAACTGTGTATTATTGGGGGGTTGTGAAAAGTGAAAGCAGAAGACTGTGAAATGCAACACTGCATCTGTCAGCTACATCATTTTCAGTAGACAGTACTGAACCTCCACCCTCTATTTCTTAGCCAGTACATGAACACTGAGGACAACAAACCATCAATGAAGAGATAAAGCAGGGCGAGCATCATTTTAAGTCCCACCTGATGCAGATCTCACACTGCACAGCAGTGCTTCAGAGCAGAGTGGACAAGTTTGGTGTAAGCAGTCTCTTTAGTAGATCTGTTGCATCTTCTAAGTGTTCTGCCAGTGAATTGCTGTCTTTGGTTTGCTCTACCCACAACATTATCTATGTGAGTGTTCCAATTTAGGTTATTTGTAATAGTAATCTCTAAGTATTTAGTTGAATTTACAGCCTTCAGAGTTGTGTGACTTATTGCATAATCGATATTTAGCAGATTTATTTAGCACTCATGTGAATATCATCATACTTTTCTTTATTCAAGGTCACCACACAGATACCTTATCTAAATCATTTTGCAATTTGTTTTGGTCATCTGATGACATTACAAGATGGTAAATGACAGCATCATCTGCAAACAACCTAAGACGGCTACTGAGATTGTCTCCTATATTGTTAGTATAGATCAGGAATAATAGAGGACACACAACACTTCCTTGGGGAATGCAGATATTACTTCTGCTTTATTTGATGACTTTCCATTTGTTAGTACATACTGTGACATTTCTGACAGGAAATCATGAATCCAGTTGCACAACTGAGGCAATATTCCATAGGCACGCAGTTTGGCTAGAAGACGCTTGTGAGGAATGGTGTTGAAACCCTTCTGGAAATATAGAAATATGGAATCAAGTTGACATCCCCTTTTGATAGCACTCATTACTTCATGAGTGTAAAAAGCTAGTTGTGTTTCAGAAGAACGATGTTTATTGAATCTGTGCTGGCTATTTGTCAATAAATAATTTTCTTCAGGATAATTCATAATGTTCAAACACAGTATATGTTCCAAAACCCTACGCAAATCTATGTTAGTGTAATGGGCCTGTAATTCAGTGGATTACTGCTATTTCCCTTGAGCAATTTTCCAGTCTGTAGGTATGGAACTTTCTGCGAGCGAATGGTTATATATAATTGTTAAATATGGGGCTATTGTATCAACATAATCTGAAAGGTACCTTACTGGTATACAATTTGGACTGGAGGCTTTGTCTTTATTAAGTAATTTAAGCTGCTTTCCTACACCGCAGATATCTACTTCTATGTTTCTCATCTTGGCAGTTGTTCTTGATTGGAATTCAGGAATATTTACTTTGTCTTCTCTGGTGAAGGAGTTTCAGAAAACCGTGTTTAATAACTCTGCTTTAGTGGTACTGTCACCAATGACGTCACAGTTGTTATTGTGCAGTGAAGGCATTGATTGTGTCTCACCATTGGTGTGCTTTATGTATGACCAGAATCTCTTTGGGTTTTCTGCCAGATTCCAGACAGTGTTTCATTTTGGAAATTATTAAAAGCATCTCACACTGAATTATATGCTGTATTTTGAACTTCTGTAAAACTTTGACAGTCTTGGGCATTTTGTGTTCTTTTAAATTTGGCTATTTTTTTTTTTTTTTTTTTTTTTTTTTTTTTTTTTTTTTTTTTTTTTTTTTTTGCTTCTGCAACAGCAATCTAACCAGTTTAGTGTACCAAGGGGGATCGGTACCATCACTTATTAATTTATGTGGTGTATATCTCTCAACTGCTGTCGATACTATCTTTTTTGAAACCATTCCACATATTTTCTACACTTACATGATCAGGTCGGAAGGAGTGGAGACTTTCTCATAAAAAGGCATTAAGGACATTTTTATCAGCTTTTGTAAAATAGTTGTACTTTGCATTTGTTTTTGATGGTTGATGGTGTTACACTATTCAGTCTAGCAGCAACTGCCTCATTGTCACTGACGCCTATTTTCGTTATGAGACATGCTATTTGTCCAGGATTATTTGTTGCTAAGACATCAAGTATGCTTTCACAACCATTTACACTCTGGGTGGGCTCATGAACTAATTGTTCAAAATAATTATCTGAGAAAGTATTCAGTACAATTTTGGATGATGTTTTATGCCCGCTGCTGGCTTTAAACATATAATTTTTCCAGCATATCAAGGGTAGATTGAAGTCACCACCAACTATAAATGTATATGGGGGGTACCTATTTGAAATGAGGCTCAAGTTTTTTTGAACTGTTCAGCAACTATATCTTCTGAGTTGGGGGGGTCCATAAAATGATCCAATTAATAGTTTAATCTGATTGTCAAGTATAACCTCTACCCATACTATATCGCAGGAACTATTTACTTCAATTTCATTACAAGGTAAACTGCTTCTGACAGCAATAAATATTCCATCACCAACTTATTTAATTTGTCCTTTCTGAATGCTGTTAGGCCACTTGAAAAATTTTCAGCTGAACTTATTTCTGGATTTAGCCAGCTTTCCGTACCTATAACTATTTGAGCTTCAGTTCTTTCTATTAGGCCTTGGAGCTCTGGTTCTTTCCCAGCACAGCTACAACAATTTACAACTACAGTACTGATCATTTCTACAACTACCTTACTGTGTTTTACCTGCCCCCTTTTAGACGGACACCCTGGCCTACTGCCAGCATCTGAAACAGAGTTTTGGAATATTTAATAAATTGGTTTGAAATGAACTAGTTAACTTAAAAGTAATTGGGTAGATAAGAAATGATACTCATCAAGCAGCAACAGCAGAACACACACATCAAAAAAGTTTACATTGCAAGCTTTCAGAGCTAGTGGCTCCTTCTTTCAGGAGAAGGGTTGAAAGGGAAGGATGAAGGATGAAGGAAAAGGACTGGAGAGGTTTAGGAAAAGGGGTAGAGTTTGGAAAAGTCACCCAGATCCCCAGGTCAGGGAACAGTTATTGGATGGGATGAGAAGAGAAGACTGATTCTTAGAGTCTGCACCAGATGAGATTTGAAAACCTGAAAGCTTAAAGATGGAAGACATGGTACCCTACTCATTCACAAGGTCTTACCACTATTGAACATTATTTTTCCCAATGTCCTTAAGACTCCAAACCAGTATGTTATTCCTCATGCACTTAAATAACTTCATCTTAGCCCATAACAAATTTGCAGCACAGCTGTGTGCACCTGCATGGTACCCTCCCATGCCAGCCTTTTTATCAGCCATCTAGAGGAGACCCTCCTAGCCTCCCAAACCCCTAGTGCAATTTATGTTCACTGATGTAATCTTCACGATCTGGAATCTGGGTCAATATATCATCTTCATTCATTCACAACCTCAACACATTCTCCCCATCTGTTTCACGTGGTCCTCGACAACACACAGTGCCATCTTTCTAGATGTTGACCTCCTACTTTCTGATGACTCCATCCTACCTCTGTCCACATTAAACACATCAACTTTAAATAGTACCTGCATTTCAACAGCTGTCATCCCTTTCACACCAAAAAATCCCTTCCATACAGCTTGGTCACCTGGGAATGACATATCTTCAGTGACAAGAACTCTGTTCCTCAGTGTGCTGAGGCTCTCACCAACATCTTCAAAGACAGCCACTACCCCAAATGTAGCCCACAAACAGATCTTCCATGCTATTTCCCCTCCCCCCCCCCCCCCTCTCAAGATGGTGGCTACAGTAAAAGTTAAGCAAGTGTCCTTCCAGAAAAAACATAAATTTTGCCGTAAAAAGGAAATCGTGTGAAAATTGTAAAGATGAAATCAAGAAATTGAATGAACACATAACGAGCTTACAGTTCATAATCGGCAGTTTGAAATGGACATTTCGAAAATACAACAAGAAAATAGTGAACTGAACACTCTAAAACTTGATAGTTCGGCCGTTACGGAAAAGTGGTCAAATGTAAAGTGCAAAAACAGCAAGACCAAAGTGCAAATTTGGAAAGCCTGTGAAAGTTATGCAAGCTTTGTGCATGAAAACAAATTTCAAGTACTTTCGATCGCTGATAGTGAAAATGCAACTTAACAGTTCGCATGAATGATGGAAAAAGCAAAAAGGCACTGTGGGGAATAAGGTAAGAGAAGAAAATTTACTGACGCAAACAACTGTGAAGGAGGTCAATATAAATGTGCTGACCAAAAATTGTGTCAAAGTGTGTAGTAAAACAATACAAAATGATTTGCAAATTGTGAACTCCAATAACAGGAAACTGTTTCTGTTTTCAGACAGCCATGGTCGTGGACTTGCAAGTAAACTAAGAGAAACAACTAAAACATTTTCTTCCCAACAAGAGTTACGTCCGAGTGCCAAACTATGATAGACAACATTTTTTTAGATGAAAATAGGCATCAGAATTATATTGTCAGGCAGGTTATAAGTGGGCTTTCAGATCATGATGGACAAATTCTCACTATTTATTACATTAATCTGATCAAAAAAGAATTTCCTCGATGGAAATTCATAAGAGTAATGAATGAAGAGGCAAAAGGAACTTTCAACTGCAGGTTGCAGCAAATGGATTGGTCTTTAGTATATAGCCATACTAAATTTAACTGTTTTATAAATGAATGCTGTGCTCTTTTTGAAGAAATATTTCCCAAGAAATGGGTCAGGAACAGTGCATCCAATTCTGTAAGCAAGCCTTGGATTACAAAAGGTATAAAACAGTCATGTAAAACCAAAAGGGAAACTTATGCTGCAATAAGATTCTGTAAAGATGTAGAAATATGGGAACACTATAGAATATACTGTAAAATTTTGAAGAAACTAATATGGAAATCAAAAGCCCTTTATTACGAGAAGAAAATAGATAATTCTAATAATAAAATAAAAACAATTTGGAGCATTGTAAAAAAAGAAACAGGAAGAGATACAACAAGTAAAGAAGATGTAAATAATATCAGATATGAAGGTACCCTAGTAGATAACCCCAAAATGGTGGCTGAGATTTTTAATAAAAACTTCCTATCAGTAACCCAACAGATTGGTTGCAAGCCCAATGTTGATGAAGCTGTAACTCTTTGTCAAGCAGTATATTCAAACACAATTTCAGAAATGCACCTTAATCCTGTCACTGTAGAAGAAATATAAAAATCACAATGTCTCTAAAAAGTACGAATTCTGCAGGGGTTGATAATATATCTAGTAATTTATTGAAATATTCTTGTGTGTGGATAAGGGACATTCTCTGCCATATTTTCAATGCTTCCCTTCAGAAAGGTGTTGTGCCCAGTAGACTTAAGTATGCCATTGTGAAGCCCCTGTACAAAATGGGCGATAAAGCTGAACTAACTAACTATCGACCTATCTCTTTGCTGACAGCTTTCTCCAAAATTCTAGAAAAGCTAGTACATGTAAGAATTACTGATCATCTCATGAAGAATGGAGTTCTCAGCAAGAGCCAATTTGGCTTTCAAAAGGGCCATTCAACAGAAGACGCAGTCTATGCACTTGCTAATGCAGTCTTACAAACCCTTAATGAAAAAATGCTAGCACTTAGTGTCTTGCAAAAAGCAAAATTAATAGGAATAAGTGGTGTTGCAGGCAATTGGCTACAGTCGTACCTCCAACACAGAAATCAAAAAGTTGTCTTGAATAGCTTGTGTGGAGTATGTGACACTTCCTCAGATTCTGAATGGAGTTCCATTACATGTGGAGCGACTCAGGGCTCAATTCTTGGGCCACTATTACTCCTGATTTTTATAAATGATCTACCATCACGTACAAGCCTGCCATGTAAATTTACATTATTTGCTGATGATACCACAATTTTTATGAGCAGTAGAACAGACAACAATCTTGAGGAACTCATTAATCACATACTCTCAGATGTGGTTAATTGGTTCAAGGTGAATGGTCTCTCATTAAATTCCAGTAAGACCAGCTTTATTCAGTTTCGTACAAAAACAGAAAAAGAGAGAGAAGTAAGTGTGACATGTGGTAATCAACCAATAGTTAGAATGGAAACAACAAAATTTCTTGGAGTGCCCATTGACAAGAAAATGAACTGGTCTTCACATATTATAGATCTCTGTAAGAGGTTTAGCTCGGCTACCTATGCTTTACGGGTTGTCACTACAGGTGTTGAACCTAACACTGCAAAAGTGGCATGCTATGGCTATTTTCATTCTCTCATTGAGTACGGAATTATTTTTTGGGGCAACCAGCCATTAGCAAGGAAAGTGTTTATTGCACAGAAGTGAGCTTTAAGAATTATATGTGGATTACTCCCAAGAGACTCGTGTAGAAATGGTTTTCGTAATCTTAAAATATACACAACTACATACCAATATATTTTTTCTCTCATGTGTTTTGTTTGTAAAAATATTTAGATATTTCAACCAAACAGTAATTATCATGAGCATAACATACGAAGGAAGAATGACATACACAGTGAAATCAGAAATTTGAGCTTGGCACAAAAGGGTGTCCACTACACTGGAGAAAAACTCTTCAATGCCCTTCCTCCCAAAACAAAGACAAAGATTCATAACAAGAGTGAGTTTAAGAAAGAACTAAAAATATTTCTGCTAGAAAAAGCTTTTTACAGTCTAGATGAATTTTTAACTAAATAAATTGTAATAATTTAATATTATATAATACAAGTTGACATAATGCCACTAAGAATGTTATTTAACCTGAGCTGAGTATTTGTGTGTGTTTAGTATCTGTTTTCTGTTGTGTTTTAATGATTCTAAGAAAACATGTATTTTCTTTTTCTATATTGCTGCCCAAAGAATTTACTGTATAAATTTTTATATAATTAATTATGCACTCAAATTTCTGTATATGCTATAAGATTATCAGATTGTATTTGTAAAAAACTGATTCATTAGACGTCCTTGTGTATCCAACACAGTTGGACCTATGGAACACAAAATATATCAAATCAAATCCTCCAATCTTCCAACCACCCCCAAGAATCAATCACAAAGTAGTGTTCCCTTTGGCACCCAGTACCACCACAGACTGCAAAAACAGAACCAGTTTCTTCACCAAGACTTTGATAACCTATCATCATGTCCTGAAATGAGGAACATCCTCACTGAGATACTTCCCACCCCTCATAAAGTAGTGTTCTCTTGCCCACCCAACCTCCACAACATACTAGTCCACCCCTGTGCCACATCAAATCCCAAACCCTTGCCACAAGGATCACATCACTGTTGAATTTCTAGGTGCAAGTCCTGCCCAATCCACCCACACAGCAGTCATGTCACAGGTCTATCCTTCCCCATCACTGGCTGGGCCAACTGTGAAAGCAGCCATGTCATTTACCAGTTTCACTGCAATCATTCTACAGCTTTTTATATTGGTATGACTCTCCTTTTTGCCCCTTTTTTTCCCCCACCTCCCTGCCCCAGAACTTCCTGATGCTGCACCTGTTGACATTCTAGTCCCTCCACCAGACTGCATTCATCTCTCTCCCCACCCATATACTACAATCCCTTTCCCTTCCTCACCCCCTCAAGATTGCTGCTTGCATCCCATGTGACAGTTGCATTCTGGCCTGAGATGCTGGAGATGACGGTCATGTGTACATGAAGTGTGCTTGCTTGTGTGTCTCAATGATACACGTTTCTGATTTGCTGATGAAGGCTGTGGCCAAAAGCTTTTTTGCAAGTGCCCTTTAATTGTGCCTGTCTGCAACTTAATGTGTCTTCTTTGTGGTAAGTAGCAACTTTTCTTTTCCTACATTGATATTCCTACTTGGAGTCTCCATTGTTTTACTTTATTCGTAAGTGACTCATATTGCCGTATATCTGTCTTTTCCTAGACATTTTGATATTTCTTTCTTTTTCCAGTCAGTTGAAGAATTTCTTCTGTTATCCAACGTTTCCTCACAATTACCTCTCTTGTACCTATGTTTGTTCAACTTCTGTGACAGCATTTTTTAGAGATGTTCATTCTTCTTCAACTGAACTGGCTACTGTGGTATTCATTACCACAGTATCTTCTATAGCCTTTGAGTATGAGAAACACATCTCATCATTTCTCAGTAATTCAGTGTCCAACTTACACTGAAGAGGCAAAGAAACTGGTACACCTGCCTAATATCACATAGCATCCCCGTGAGCATGCAGAAGTGCTGCAAAATGATGTGGCGTAGACTTGACTAATCTCTGAAGTACTGCTGGAGAGAACCACCACCACAAATCCTGCAGGGCTGTCCATAAATCTGTAAGGCAGTGGAGATCTCTTCTGAATAGCATGTTGCAAGAAATCCCAGATATGGTCAGTAATGTTCGTGTCAGGGAGTTCAGTGGTCAGCTGAAATGTTTAAACTCAGAAGAATGTTCCTGGAGCCACTCTGTAGAAATTCTGGATGTGGAGGATGTCGCATTGTCCTGTTTGAATTACCCAAGTCTGTCGGAATGCACAATGGGCATGAATGGATGCAGGTGATCAGACAGCATGCTTACGTACATGTCACCTGTCAGAGTTGTTTCTAGATGTATCAGAGGTCCATATTACCCAACTGCACACACCCCCATCACTACCAAGCCTTCACCAGCTTGAACAGTCTCCTGCTGACATGCAGGGTCTGTGGATTCATGAGGTTGTCTCCATAACCGTACACAACCATCTGCTCATTACAATTTGAAATGAGACTCAACTGACCAGGCAACATGTTTAAAGTCATCAATAGTCCACTGTCAGTGCTAACGGGCCCAGGCAAGGTGTAAAGTTTCATGTTGTTACACTTCCAGGCAATGCTCTGCTATTGTTGATTTAGTGTCTTGTTGTAGACTGGTATGTCTTTTGTGTTCCTTAATCTTCTGTCCATTATTCTGGTGTTTTGACCAATGTCTGTGCTTGGGATTTGTAGGTTTTTGAGATGTTCCATGATGTCTGTTGTGATGTTACAAGTACCTGGTTTGACTGTTGCAGGATGGACTGAATGTGACAGGTGGGCTGTGGGCTCTTGTGAATGTTTGATGGGGCAGCCAGCTATCAAATGGCTATGACAGGTGAGCTGAGTGGAAGTAAAGGCCGCTAGCAAACCATGAAGCCCAGTGGTCATCTGACTTTCTCCTGGCAAGAAGAGGGATGTTTTCTAGTAACATGATGATGGGATGAGCTAATATGGAGGGACCTGTGACTTTCAATGCCATCACTAACATGATTTAATGACAATACATTAAAACTCGTTACAAGCATTCTACAGAAAAACCAATTACAGTTTTGGAACTGCAGCAGTGGGATGGGCTCGTTCAACATAAATTAATGTCTCAAGCTTGAATAGCTAAAAAGTTATTGACACACACACATGCGCGCACACACACACACACACACACACACACACACACACACACACACACACACACACACACACACACACACACACAAAACATGCAAGTGGCTCTTGTGATACACCAGGTGAAAGAGGATAATGCCTGCAATACAATGAACACATTATTTTCCTAATTAAACAACTATATAAAATGTTACTAACAATTTAGTTTAGTGCCATAACTGTGAACTCATCCACAGAGATGCAAATGATCTTATTAGTGTTAGTTTCCTTCCTTAATATTCCAATAACTTTTGGTGTGTATTGAATTGTTGTCATTTATAAAATAGGTACAGTTAGTGTTTTGACTAGAGTGGCAAATGTGGTGATTTGTGTGTTTGATATGTGCTTAAAACTTTTAAGATAATGTATAAGTAAGTTGTGAAGAGACTTCAAATGACTACAAAGATTTTCATATGTTTAATCACAAGTATTGGTCATATGACTAAACCTTTTAATAAGTGTGCAGGGTGGAGCACATGGTCTATTGTCTGTCATTTAGAGTGATGGTGAGGTGTTTAGTCTGATGCGAGAAATGCTGTGGGTGGTGGGTATACCACAAATGTAATTTTTGTGTACTGAGACTTGTTGTGGTGATTTAATGCATGCTTCTGAGTATAAACGCTATGTCTGCACAAAGTAATACCAACAATTGCAATAGTGGTAGACACTGTCCAGTTATTCAGTGAGTTATTTGTTAAAATGAAGGATTTATATCCAACTTAAAATCAACCTGTTTTGAGTAATTTTATTACCCTTCAGGATTTTAACCAACAGATCCAAACTCAGCATGTCTTTCATTAAATTATTTGCTACTGTTTCACTACTGATATTAGGCTTTGGTATTAACATTATGATGTGTTGTTGAGCTCAATAGCAATATGTATGGCCACCCCTTATTGATGTTATCGAGCCATGCTCAAATTTAATGGTTGTACATTGTCCACACCTTGGGGAATGGGAGAAAATGTTATAATTAGTTTGGCCCATATGGTATTTGACTGCATTTTCATTCCATTTATATTTTGAATTGGTTTTCCCAGTTTCCAAGCTATAGTAGAGAGAAGTTAGCATGGGAGCTTGTGAGTTTCTGTACAGTATGGCAGTGGTAAAAGCAGCAGCAATAATAATTCACTTATTGCAGATGATAAGTTTAATAGCATGGATTAGTAACAGCAGCTGCAGATGATGGCTGTACAGTACATTGCCGGTACAGCAGTCCACATGGGGAAAGTACCCAAGCAGCAGGGGCGGCATCTACGTGGCATTACGTGCAGGCGACATGACATCGGTGCCAAGCAGAGAACAGGGTCACACATGGGCAGCATCGCATCAGTGTCTTCACATGGCATCACACACTGGTGAAATCACATTGACCCCAAGCAGCAGAGGCGGCAGCTTCACATAGTGTCACAAGAGGCAAATGGCAGTCCACATTGTGGGTTATATTGCATTGGCATCAGACCAAATGCAGAGCAGCAGAGGCTGCATATGTCAACAAGGAAACCAAGTTAAATACAGTCAGTGGCTGCATTGTAAATTTTCACTTAGTCAGCCATGGCTGATGAAATCAATAACTCACATAGTAAGTTTGGGTTAGAGGGTGCAGGGAGTGATAGTAGTGGTAGCATGCCAGCGAGAAGGGAAAAATAGGCTGGGTACCAGAATGTGAGTGGAATGTATTTTTTGACACACTGAATAAGAAATTAGGAAAGATAGATTTACAAATGGGGAGTATAAAATCTAAGATATTTGGAGATATGAATTCAGAACTGGAGGGTAAAATTGGGAGTATAAAAACTGAAGTGGTCAGGAATATAGATTCAAAATTAGAGGAAATGGAATCACAACTTGGTGTTGAGATAAGTGCAGTAAGTGGAAAATTTGATCAACTAGATGATAAACTGACCAAGATTACAAATAAAGTCAAAAATGCAGTTAAAACTGTTGAGGGAGTTAATGTCAGAGTTGAAGAGAAAAAAAATTAATTGGTAGACGAAGTGGAAACTGTGGAAGATCGTCTTGTGAAACAAATTGAGGCACACAAAAAGAAATGTATAAATTATTAAATACAAACAAATGAAGAGTTTAAATCATTGGATGTAGGCATTGCTGATTGTTATAAAAGTGTAAGTGAAAAGCTAGAAGGGGAAGCTAGCAAGAGAGAGAAACATATAAATGAATTGAAGAAATTAACAAGTAATGTAGCAATGGGGTGAAGGAATTTAATAATGGGGCATCCCATGAAGCAATGATTGTGTACAAAAACCATTCAGTTGAGAGAGACAGTACCATGCAGTTGACTTCTTGGTTGCATGCAAAGATAATTTTGTTGCTGTATGAGTGAGATGGCTAAAATTAAATTTGTAAAGAGGTAATTAGTAGGGGAAGTATAGACAAGGGTGATCAACATGCAGAGAAATTTGTTGATTTCAGGACTTTGGAAGTGATATTCTTAAATAAATTACTGGGGCAAGCTAAACAAGTAATGTTATAAAACAAATTTTTTTAATGTACCATGACATAAGAGTGGTAAAGACAGCACGAGGGAATTTTGTGCAAGATAATTAAATATGTTAATACATTTGGATAGGCCATTAGGACTTATTACAGAACTCTGTACATAAAAGAGGAGACTTCCAGAATCCCTGCCGTGAGAACTCATCCACAGCCCTACTGATGCTGTAGAAGAGATCCTGATTTTCATAGAAAACATGGATAGGGCTCTGTGTTACTACCAAAATTTATTGAGGGGAGGGATAGTAACAGATATCATGACAGAGGTAATTACAATAATAATTTTAATGGAAATTGTAGGAATAGGGGAGGGGGTGGGAGTAGAGAGGAGTGGACATAATAATTATAGTAGGAATTGGAGAAACAGACAGAAGGGAGATAATGGGAATGAAAATGAGAATGGATGGAAGAATGAAAAATTTGAACACAAGAGAGAAAAAGTAAGACAAAGGCCAGGGCGTGAGAGTGCTTAGGGTGCAGGTTTTCTGGGCAGACAGTTGGGAAACTAATGGGAGCCTTACTCAAGTTCCACTGGTTAGGTAATGGATATACAAAGAAAACAACCAGAAAAATTTACAATAGGGAAAAGAATTTTAGTGAGAAACAAAATAATAGGTAATGGAAATCTGTGAGAAGGGTTTAATAACTACAGTAACTGGAACAGGAGGAACGTAGTAATAAGACATGCAATATGAATAAATGTAATAATGATGATTCTAGCTATTATGTTTGCCAGAAGTGAAATGGTTGAACTGGAAGATAATGAAGGAAATACAGTGGGTTTATCTTCAATGGAGGTTACAGAGAACTCTGAAATAGAGGCAGTGGCTCTGTCAGAAGTAGAAACACGTGTTGATGTGGAAATGAGGCACTAAGCAAATAATAATGAAATTATTTGTAATCATGTTATGTACATGGACATTGAGATAAGTAATGATGGAAGTTCTTCAGATATTAATGTATGTGAGCCTGCTCAAAGTAGAGCATGTGCTGTTAATGATGATATTGTCACTGTTCCAATGGGTGCACAAGGTAAAACAGTTGGTAATGTTGTATATGACAATTCTGTTACTGTGCCAACAGGTGCACCTGATAATGTTGTGTGTGGTAATGATGAATTATTGAGTGAAGTTGATGTCAAGTGCAGTAATGAAAATGTTGTTGAGTTTTGTCCTGAGGAAGAAGCTGAGACACAGGTTTTTATAGATGGTGGTCAGATGGTTCTGAATAAGACTATTAGTAGATACTGGATGGGAAAAAAGGAAGCTGAATATGATGTTAGTGACTGGGTATCTATGCTAAGATCCATAAAATAGTAATTCCTAATGAATGGGATAATTTAGGACTTAAAGTGGCAAGGAAAATTGGAGAATTATGTGGCAAGCAGGATGTAAGGACAGTGGTTAGGGATTTGTTTAAGGAAGATGCAGATGTGGAATATGGGGTTTGGAAGTTAGCAGGGTCAGGGGAGAAGCTTATTGCTCTGACATTTATTCCATCTGACAACCATTATAACTAAACCGAATGCTGGAATGTGACATAACATGAGTTCCTTGCAATTATTAATGTATTGGTGGTGGTGGTTATTCACTTCAGGGCCTTTGTGCCACATAGATCATATTAAACTGGGCAAGCAGTTGGCCAACATCCACCTAAGGTTTGTTACATGTCATAAGTACCACAGACCATGACTTTTATATTTCTTGAAGATGTTTGGCTCTCAAAGACAGCCCTGCTCTCCCACTCTTGATGCTATTCACTGTAAACAACCTTGGGAAGCAACAAATCAACCAAGTAATATTGTAATGAAAAAGGGTGTTGCAGCAAATAAGAACACAGGCCTACCATGATAAGTAAAATATAATTCAAAGGTTCAGTGTTCTCCAATACAGCACATGTTACAACTGCAAGGGATTAATATTACAGTAATGTTTGGCGCCTGTAGTTAATCTGAGAGCACACAAATGACAAGAGTATCAGGCTAGTGTCTTCCCTTATGTGCCTTATGATGACACATCTCTCATTTATGGTCATAAATTATCTACACAATAAATTAGGCTCTATCTTTCAGAACAGTGCAATATATCTTAGCTCCTTCCAGAACAATCTATCTTCTCTTGATGTACATAGAATTTAGAGATTGGTTTCACTCAGAGCTAAACAATTAATTTTGCACTGCTACATGGGACTTCTAATGCTGCAACTACAAAAGGCACTCACTTGCCTGAACATTCAACATTACACAATGGATTTAGATTCATTTAACTGCACTTGTCTCTATGGCCATCTTGCATACAGCAAAACCTTTAAGACTTATCGGAAATTCACACCAGTGTTGAGCCATCCAAAAGTCACTCTCTCATGATGATGAGATAGCATCTTGATTGTGATACGCGGTTCTACCATTGTTCTAATGTTCATCACAGTTCCAATGAGACTTCATATCACACAGTCAAAATCACTGCCTTGCATATGCTTTTACTGGCATATTAAATTGGAGAATAACCTGTTGCTACCCAACTGCTGTTCCAGACACTCAGAGCAGTGCCTCAAAAGTACTGTAAAAGTACTTACTGGCCAAGTAAAGGTAGCATTTCATTGGAGCAGCCAGATACAGATCTGTCCATCATGAAGAACCAATTTGTACCTCCGTGCCAATGAGTAACCACATTGTTATTCATTTTATGAACTAATGAAAGAAAATAGCATGTAAGAGAGGAGACCATTCTTTTAAGCCCTGCCTCCAATTATGTGCTTTAATCACCATCGAAGTTCTATGGGGTGGTGGTGTTCCCCTCAGCATTCACAATGCTGCATGCTTTCTGATACTGGAACAGTATTACTACGCTGAAATTGTTCTAGAAAGTACTAGAAAACTGTCATTTTTCTGCCCAACTGCCACTCCCATCCACATCCATCCATGTCAACCACTGTGCCTTCCTCTTCAAGATGACTCAGAGGCTTCTATACCAATTGTTCAACATATGCCTACCCATTGCATTCTGCATACTCTGATTTACATTTATTTTCATTAAAAATGAAAATATATTAATTCAAATCGCTGAATGGGTGGTGTGAATTACTTTGGTTTAAATCTGGGTGAAACCCTTATGTTATTATTTTTATTAAAATTACTGTTGAAGTCTTCAAATAAAATTGCAAAATAGAGTGGGTATATTTATACAGTACTATGTAACATAGTACTATGTAGCATAGAAATGAAAGAGGAAGCCGCCTAATAGGATTTTGCACAGAGCACAACTTAATCATAGCTAACACTTGGTTCAAGAATCATAAAAGAAAGCTGTTAACATAGAAGAAGCCTGGAGATACTGACAGGTTTCAGATGGATTATATAATGGTAAGACAGAGATTTAGGAACCAGGTTTTTAATTGTAAAGCATTTCCAGGGGCAGATGTGGACTCTGACCATAATCTATTGGTTATGACCTGTAGATTAAAACTGAAGAAACTGCAAAAAGGTGGGAATTTAAGGAGATGAGACCTGGATAAACTAAAAGAACCAGAGATTGTACAGAGTTTCAGGGAGAGCATAAGGGAGCAATTGACAGGAATGGGGGAAAGAAATACAGTTGAAGAAGAATGGGTAGCTTTGACGGATGAAGTAGTGAAGGCAGCAGAGGATCAAGTAGGTAAAAAGACGAGGGCTAGTAGAAATCTTTGGGTAACAGAAGAAATATTGAATTTAATTGATGAAAGGATAAAATATAAAAATGCAGTAAATGAAGCAGGCAAAAAGGAATATGGACATCTCAAAAATGAGATCGACAGGAAGTGTAAAATGGCTAAGCAGGGATGGTTAGAGGACAAATGTAAGGGTGTAGAGTCTTATCTCACTAGGGGTAACATAGATACTACCTACAGGAAAATTCAAGAGACCTTTGGAGATAAGAGAACCAATTGTATGAACATCAAGAGCTCAGATGGAAATCCAGTTCTAAGCAAAGAAGGGAAAGCAGAAAGGTGGAAGGAGTATATAGAGGGTCTGTACAAGGGTGATAAACTTGAGGACAATATTATGGAAATGGAAGAGGAGGTAGATGAAGATGAAATGGAAGATACGATACTGTACCTCTGGAATATTTTACGCAAGAGGGTGCCATCATTGTTTAACCATGCAGTAGAGCTGTATGCCTTCGGGAAAAAATATGGCCGGAGTTTCCCCTTGCTTCCAGGTCTTCACAGTACCAGTACAGCAAGGCCAATTTGGTTGATGTTACAAGGTCAGATAAGTCAATCATTCACATTGTTGCTCCAGCAACTACTGAGAAGACTGCTGCCCCTCTTCAGGAACCACACATTTGTCTGGCCTCTCAACAGACACTGGTCTGTTGTTGTTGCACCTACAGTAGGGCTATCTGCATTGCTGAGGCATACAAGCCATCCCATTGACGGCAAGGTCCATGGTTCATGGAGGGGCCAAATCTAAGCACAATGTTAAAAAAAGAATGCTACCTAGAGTTGGTCTGCTGAGTATGATAAGGAATTTGAAGCTATCAAGAGCAGCTTAGATAATAGTAAAACATTATACTATATTAGTATTTGACAGTTCACAATATGGTGTAGCATCAGTCTTGTTCCAGGAGAAAATGACAGATGGAAAGCTAGGGAAAAGAACTACAGCATATGCAAGGTGGGTGCTATCTAATCATGAACTAACGTATGTGATATCAGAAAAGCAGTTATTGGCTGTGGTATGTGGTTTCCAGAAATATGGGATTTATCCAGAAGGCAGGGAAATTGTTGTCTCTACTGACCATAAAACTTTAAGCTGAGTCCAAGAATGTAAACTGTTGACCAGTCAATTAATGAGATGGGCCATGATTCTGCAGCGATTTAGGTATTGTATTGAGCATATAAAAGGGGCAGACAACAATATGACAGATGTCTTATCCTGGCTGCCAATCACTGAGTAATAGTGTGGAGAAGAAAAAGAGTCTAAGAAAGAGCTCCAAATAATGTATATTAGAGGTGCAGAGAAAGAGAAGGAGATGAAAGCAATATGCAAAGATATGTGGAGGCTACAAAATGGGGATTCAACAGTAAAATTCATTAAAGTTAATTCTGTAGGTAAAGGATATGAGAAAGTTAAACAGCATTACAAAATTTATAGGGGCATACTATTTAGATGAAAAAGATTAGACAGAAAAGAATGGAAATTATGTTTCGCAGATGAACAGGTAGAAACATTAGTTAATTAAATTCACCACAGCCATGGGCACAGAAGTGTTTAGAAATAATGTAGGAATATGTCATCTTTAATAACATAGTTAGAAGAGTAGGGAAACAGTTGGCAGATTGTGACTGATGTCAAAGGGTGAAGCTTAGCACAGTGGCTATGCAGGGAGAAATGCAGAACATAATTACCAGTAGAGCAGGTGAGTTACTGGAAATGAATTTTTTTGGAACCCTGCCAGCAGGTTGTGGTGGATTGAAATAAATATTAGTAGCAATAGATGTATTCTCTAAACCTGTAAAATTGTATCCTCTAAAATCAGCCACAAGTAAGAGCGTAGTTAGTAAATTAGGAAGGGACTACGTAATGAATGTAATAATGGCCTGAAAATATCCTATTAGACAATGGAGCACAATTTACTTGGTACTGTGGGACAAATTTGTAGAAAGAGCAGGCATTAGACACATAAGGATATCAGTGCATCATGTGGCAAGCAGTCCTGCTAAGAGGTTCTTATGGGAACTGGGTAGATTGGAAGTTGTGCAGGACCTACTGCAGCAAAAACAGGCTACTTGGATGGGGCATGTCATTGTATTTGAAGATCGTATGAATACAGTTAAAAGTAATACCACTGGTTTTTCTGCAGATGAAGTGATGGGAAGAAAACCTGGTAAATTGATAGCAGAGCATACTGAGTTCCCTTCAGTTAACCTTTTAACTAGAAAAGAGAGGGGTTCACTAGTTAATCAACATTTGCTATACAAGGATTCTGAAGGAAAGAAGAGGAATGATGGAAAATATAAGACAGTTAAATTTAAATGGGGAGGGAGAGTCTTAAAACTAAAGAAAAATCCAGTGAACTGATGGGTAAATCAAAATATTATTTGCATTGTATCATAGGTTATTTGATGCAACAGAGAACCCACATCCCAACACCTATGGACTGGTGTGTCCAATATCAAGGAAACTTTTGGTTCTGCAAAATATAACTGAGCTGAGGAGGTGTGTTGATGAGTGTACATTTATTTATTGTGTTGTACTGTTACAAGTTATTTTTGGGGTTTCTCATTGTTAAGAAATTTCTTGATGGTATATATATGTTGTGTAACATGATTTTCACAGCTGATATTGGTGGAATTGATGGCAGAAGTTTCATTTAAATGAGGATTATAGGAATTTTATTACTCATGAGAAGATACACATGGATGTACTGAAAAAAAAGTGATTTGTTATTGGTATTGGGTGAACATGAAAGGAAATTTAAGTATATACACTCCTGGAAATGGAAAAAAGAACACATTGACACCCGTGTGTCAGACCCATCATACTTGCTCCGGACACTGCGAGAGGGCTGTACAAGCAATGTTCACACGCACGGCACAGCGGACACACCAGGAACCGCGGTGTTGGCCGTCGAATGGCGCTAGCTGCGCAGCATTTGTGCACCGCCGCCGTCAGTGTCAGCCAGTTTGCCGTGGCATACGGAGCTCCATCGCAGTCAATAACACTGGTAGCATGCTGAGACAGCGTGGACGTGAACCGTATGTGCAGTTGACGGACTTTGAGCGAGGGCGTATAGTGGGCATGCGGAAGGCCGGGTGGATGTACCGCCGAATTGCTCAACACGTGGGGCGTGAGGTCTCCACAGTACATCGATGTTGTCGCCAGTGGTCGGCGGAAGGTGCACGTGCCCGACGACCTGGGAACGGACCGCAGCGACGCACGGATGCACGCCAAGACCGTAGGATCCTACGCAGTGCCGTAGGGGACCGCACCGCCACTTCCCAGCAAATTAGGGACACTGTTGCTCCTGAGGTATCGGCGAGGACCATTCGCAACCATCTCCATGAAGCTGGGCTACGGTCCCGCACACCGTTAGGCCATCTTCCGCTCATGCCCCAACATTGTGCAGCCTCCAGTGGTGTCACGACAGGCGTGAATGGAGGGACGAATGGAGACGTGTCGTCTTCAGCGATGAGAGTCGCTTCTGCCTTGGTGCCAATGATGGTCGAATGCGTGTTTCGCGCCGTGCAGGTAAGCGCCACAATCAGGACTGCATACGACGGAGGCACACAGGGCCAACACCCGGCATCATGGTGTGGGGAGCGATCTCCTACACTGGCCGTACACCTCTGGTGATCGTCGAGGAGACATTGAATAGTGCACAGTACATCCAAACCGTCATCGAACCCATCGTTCTACCATTCCTAGACCGGCAAGGGAACTTGCTGTTCCAACAGGACAATGCACGTCCACATGTATCCTGTGCCACCCAACGTGCTCTAGAAGGTGTAAGTCAACTACCCTGGCCAGCAAGATCTCCGGATCTGTCCCCCATTGAGCATGTTTGGGACTGGATGAAGCGTCGTCTCACGCGGTCTGCACGTCCAGCACGAACGCTGGTCCAACTGAGGCGCCAGGTGGAAATGGCATGGCAAAGCCGTTCCACAGGACTACATCCAGCATCTCTACGATCGTCTCCATGGGAGAACAGCAGCCTGCATTGCTGCGAAAGGTGGATATACACTGTACTAGTGCCGACATTGTGCATGCTCTGTTGCCTGTGTCTATGTGCCTGTGGTTCTGTCAGTGTGATCATGTGATGTATCTGACCCCAGGAATGTGTCAATAAAGTTTACCCTTCCTGGGACAATGAATTCACGGTGTTCTTATTTCAATTTCCAGGAGTGTATAATGAATTGTTTGTCAGAGGTGAAAGAAGAATTATGAGGAATTTATAATTTTAACATATATACATGGATGCATATGTGTGGAGACACATTAGATAAAGCAACTGTGGTGTGGAAAATAACTCATGAGGGTTTCCAGTAAGTCTGGTGTGTTGGGGAGAGATGAGCAGTGGGAAGTGCAATACACTGTTTGATTGTTCTCTCTTGTTAGTTTGTAAATGTAATGTTCTGATTTTGAATCATGGAAATCAGCCAATTTGGGATTAGGTCCATTTAGTTTGGTGGGTGTTTGTGCAGATGTGAAAGCCATAATTAATTGTTTATTTTTTTCAATTAATGTTATGAGCAACTTGTGGGCTGCAAAAAAGTTTTATCAAAATTTAAAAGAATTTATTTACTATCAATTAATATATGGGAATATCCAGCTCTTTTAATACATGTCTATGCATTTGCATTGTTGTCTTGATAAATCTCACTTGAGACCTAACCACTCACTCATTGGTACCTTTGTTTGAACCTTTTGATAAGATATGGCTGGGCTAGTGATTGGTGGCACAGTACTACTGGCTGTTTACTGACAAGTGTGGAAGGTGTTTAACTGCTCCAAGACTGTGCTGGACATAAGAATCCAGTTGCACCAAAGTGATGCAAGTACAAGAACAAGTGTGGTTGTGTGTATGTGTGGGAAAAAAAAGTGGAAGTGGTAACATGCTGGGATCTTGATTGTTGTGTGTACAAAGACTAACATGGGCATATGTTCCATGTAAAATCATTTTAGTTGCTATCCCATTCAAAGACTTGATTATCAAATTAGTAATAGCATGTTTTGTTAATCAATTATGTTTGTTAGGATGTGTATACGTTTGCTACTGATAATGCTCAAGCTGACTGATTAACCACTCACTAAATTATTACATGAGTTTTAGCATAGTTAAATATATGGAAAAATTGGTATTATTTGCCATTATGTGAATGGTGAGGTATAGTGCTACTTCATGTACACCTCAGCAGGTGAGTGATGTATGAAGTTTGGGTAAGTGTTGCTACACGCATCTGGTTTCTCATTCTTTAGGACAGACTGAATTTGACAGGTAGGCTACAGGCCAGTGTGAATGTGTGTTAGGGTGGCCATCTGTGACAGGTGAGCTGAGCAGAAGTAAAGGCAGTTAGAAAGCCATGAGGCCCAGCAGTCATTAAGGTTTCCCCAGACAGAAAGAGGGGTGTGTTCTAGTGACATGGTTGTCTGATTAATTAATATGGAGGGACCTGTGACTTGAAGTGTCATCACTAATATCATTTCAATGAAAATACATTAAAATGCACGAAAAGCAGGCTAGAGAAAAACCAGTGACAGTGTGGGAAATGCGGTAATGGAATTAGGTCATTGAACATAAATGTCTCGAGTTTTAATAATTAAATGTTATTGAAAATATTACCATCATTAATTATAGTAAATTGCAACAACTGAATCTACCATAAAATCACACTTGCAGGTGAAGGAGGGTGAAGACTGCAACACATTGAAGAGATTATTTTTCTAATCAAACAAGTATAGAAATATTATAAATGATTTAGTTTATTTATGTTAACAGTGCCATAACTATGAATTCCTTCACAGAGACACAAATGATCTTATCAGCATGAGTTTCCTTCCTTAATGTCCCAACAACTTTCATTGCATAGTGAAGTGTAGTTGTGATTTATAAAATAGGTAATGTTAGTGTTTTGACTAGAGTGCTGAGTGTGGCAATTTATGTGTCTGAGATGTGTTTACAATTGTTAAAATAATGTGTAAGTGAGTTGTTAAGAGGCTGCAAAATGATTGCAATGATTTTCATATGTTTTATTATAAGTATTTATAAGAAATTATAGTGAAAATAATGAATGGTGATCAGGATGAAAGTATCTCCACTGAATTGAGGTGTGCTCATGTGACCAGATCTTTAAATTAATTTGCAGGATTGAGCTCATGGCCTTTCGCATGTTGCCTTGCATCTGGTGTGTTGGTGAGGTATTTTGTCGGGCACCAGTAATGCTATGGGTGACGTATATGCTGCTAATGTTATTTTCTCATACTGGGATTTGCATGTTGTGATATAGTGCATGCTGCAGGGTATAAATGCTACATCTGCACAAAGTAATACCAAAATTTGCACTGGTGATGGACACTTTTCAGTTATTCAGTGAAGCATTTGTTTGTGGCCACAATTTGCATATGTTGTGCTTCTCCATAAAAAAAGAGGAATTTCTGTCAAACTTAAAATCAATATATATCGTGCAATGTTATTATCCTTTGGAATTTCAGCTAACCAATCCCTCCTCAGTACATTTTTATTAAATTATTTGCTAATGTCTCACTGCTAATATAAGTCTATGGTATTAACATATAATGTTGTGTTGTTGGACAAAAGAACGGTGGTATACAGGCACCTCTTACTGATGTTGTTGAGCCATCCTCAAAGTTAATGGCCTTACATTGCCCACACCCTGGGAAAAGGGAGAAAACCTCATAATTTGATGGATGCACTTTCCCATATATGGTGCTAACACCTTGTTAAAATAGGCAGTTGTAGAGTAAGTGGCTGCACCATTATTGCTCATGTGTTGGGAAGACATGGACCACTGTGAGATGACAACAGATCACTGGGTAAGTCTAAGAAATTGTACTGCAAGGAAATGTGCAAGAAGACAAAGATATTGGACAAGCTGTGACAGAATAAAGAGAGGATGACAAGCTACCTCACGTTCATACTCAGATTCAGAAAGGGAGACATGGTTTTTGTATTTGCCAAAATGGAATCATATGGTGGCTAACAGAGTCAAGATCACGTCAGTATCGCTCTGCTAATGGTTAAGGATCTGTGACAAGTTGCATAGACTGGAAAGCACCTCCAGGTACCTCCTACATCTGCATCTGGACTTGGCAAATAAACCAGCACCAGGGAATGGGACAGGAAGGACAGTACATCGTGGTCACTCGTGGCATGCATAAAATACAATGCTACTGATCAACAACTGATGAAATATGTGTGTATGAACAACAAAATGCAGCAAACACATGAGATAGACAAGATAATATGGGAGTGGTGACAAATTAAATGATGACAGGAGGGGCCTCAACTTTGTCATACTTCCAAGAGGCCTACCAGTTTGTGGATTCATCAACTCCATGGAGCCAGTGGTCAACACACTACCAGCTGTATCTGTGTCTACATATATACTCTGCAAACCACTATGAGTTGCATGGCAGAGTGTATGCCCCACTAGACCAGTTATTAGGATTTCGTCCTGTTCCATTCATGTATG
Source organism: Schistocerca gregaria (assembly GCF_023897955.1). NCBI lineage: Eukaryota > Metazoa > Arthropoda > Insecta > Orthoptera > Acrididae > Schistocerca > Schistocerca gregaria. The sequence continues at coordinate 429,523,121 of NC_064927.1, forward strand.
GAGTGTGGGAAGAATGATCATTTAAATGCCTCTGTGGGTGCAGTAATTATTCTAATCTTATCTTCACAATCCCCCTGTGAGTAGTATATTGATGTAGTGAGTAGTATATTCATGAAGTAATCATTCAAAGCCAGTTCTCAAAACTTTGTTAATAGACTTTCTCGAGATAGTTTACATCTATCTTCAATAGTCTTCCAATTCAGTTCATCAGTATCTCTGTGATACTCTTCCACAGACTGAAGAAGCCTGTGACCATTCAAGCTACCCTTCTCTGTATATGTTCATTATCCCCTGTTAGTCCTATGTGGTACAGGTCCAAAACACTGGTTCAGTATACTATAACCAGTCACATGAGTGATTTGTAAGCAATCTCCTTTGTAGACTTATTGCAATACCCCAGTATTCTACCAATAAACCAAACTCTACCACCTGCTTTATCCAAGACTGAAACTATGTGATCGTACCATTTCATATCCGTACAAAGTGTTGCACCCAGGTATTTGTATGAATTGGTCAGTTCCAGCAGTGACTCATTGATATTATAGTCAAAGGATACTATGTTTTTTTCGTTTTATGAAGTGAAAAATTTTACATTTACAAACATTTAAAGATATGATACTGCATGAAGAGTTTGACAGAGCACTGAAAGACATGAGTCGAAACAAGGCGCACGAAGTAGACAACATTCCATTGGAACTACTGACGGCCTTAGGAGAGCCAGTCCTGACAAAACTCTACCATCTGGTGAGCAAGATGTACGAGACAGGCGAAATACCCTCAGACTTCAAGAAGGATATAATAATGCTAATCCCAAAGAAATCAGGTGTTGACAGATGTGAAAATTACCGAACTATCAGTTTAATAAGTCACAGCTGCAAAATACTAACGTGAATTCCTTACAGACGAATGGAAAAACTGGTAGAAGCTAACCTCAGGGAAGATCAGTTTGGATTCCGTAGAAATGTTGGAACACGTGAGGCAATTCTAACCCTATGACTTATCTTAATAGAAAGATTAAGGAAAGGCAAACCTACATTTCTAGCATTTGTAGATTTAGAGGAAGCTTTTGACAATGTTGAGTGGAATACTCTCTTTCAATTTCTAAAGGTGGCAGGGGTAAAATATAGGGAGCGAAAGGCTATTTACAATTTGTACAGGAACCAGATGGCAGTTGTAAGGAACATGAAAGGGAAGCAGTTGTTGGGAAGGGAGTAAGACAGGGTTGTAGTCTCTCCCCAATGTTATTCAATCTGTATATTGAGCAAGCAGTAAAGGAAACGAAAGAAAAGTTTGGAGTACGTATTAAAATCCATGGAGAGGAAATAAAAACTTTGAGGTTCGCCGACAACATTGTGATTCTGTCAGAGACGGCAAAGTACTTGGAAGAACAGTTGAACAGAATGGACAGTGTCTTGAAAGGAGGGTATAAGATGAACATCAACAAAAGCAAAACAAGGATAATGGAATGTAGTCTAATTAAATCGGGTGATGCTGAGGAAATTAGATTAGGAAATGAGACACTTAAAGTAGTGAAGGCGTTTTGCTATTTGGGGAGCAAAATAACTGATGATGGTCAAAGTAGAGAGGATATAAAATGTAGACTGGCAATGGCAAGAAGAGCGTTTCTGAAGTAGAGAAATTTGTTAACATCGAGTATAGATTTAAGTGTCAGGAAGTCATTTCTGAAAGTATTTGTATGGAGTGTAGCCATGTATGGAAGTGAAACAGTGACGACAAATAGTTTAGACAAGAAGAGAATAGAAGCTTTCAAAATTTGATGATACAGAAGAATGCTGAAGATTAGATGGGTAGATCACATAACTAAGGAGGAGGTATTGAATAGAATTGGGGAGAAGATGAGTTTGTGGCACAACTTGACTAGAGGAAGGGATCGGTTGGTAGGACATGTTCTGAGGCATCAAGGGGATCACCAATTTAGCACTAGAGGGCAGCGTGGAGAGTAAAAATGGTAGAGGGAGGCCGAGAGATGAATACACTAAGCAGATTCAGAAGGTTGTAGGCTGCAGTAGGTACTGGTAGATGAAGAAGCTTGCACAGAATATAGTAGCATGGAGAGCTGCATCAAACCAGTCTCAGGACTGAACACCACAACAACAACAACATTTAAAGCAACCTACCAATCTCTGCAACACATTGAAATATTATTAATATCTGACTGAGTATTTATGCAGCTTCTTTCAGATAGTACTTCATAACAGATAACTGCATCATCTGCAAAAAGCCTTTACTGTTAATATTGTCTGCATTGTCAACACAATTTGAACATCAAAGTTCCCAACATACTTCCCTAGGGCACACCAAAATTACTTTTACATCTGACAATGACTCTCCATCAAAGATATCATGGTGTGTCCTCCCTGCCAAAAAGCCCCTAATCCAGTCACAAATTTCACTTGATACCCCGTATGATTGTACTTTTGAATAAGTGTAGTTGTGCCAATGAGTCAAATGCTTTTTCTAAATCAAGAAATACAACTTCTACCTGGTTGCCTTGATCCAAAGCTTTCAGTGTGTCACATGAGGAAAGTGCGTGTTGGGTTTCACATGATCAATGTTTTCAAAATCTGTGCTGGTTGGCATTGAGAAAGTTATTCTGTTCAAGATATGTCATTATGTTGGAGTTCAGAATATGTTCTAAGTTTCTACAACAAATCAGTGTCAAGTATACTGGACAGTAGTTTTATGGATAACTTCTACCACCCTTCTTCTAGAATAGTGTGACCTATGCCTTTTTCCAAGAACTACTAGGCTACAACAGGCAGCTAAATCAGCAGTGCAGAACATTGCCTGAAACTTTAACACCTCCAGAAAAACCAGGATCCTGATTCAAACCTCCAGATTTGGGGATAGTGTCATCTATGAATCTATTGAAACTGAGGTGACAGAGAACCTGATCAACCAGGAAGTAAGGTACCAGCTCAGTGCAGTGTGGAATCTCACTATGGAACTACTACAGACAGAGCAGCAGAAAGTTCCCTTCTCCAGTAATGAATGTCAGATGATGGGGGCCATAATTAACTGGATCAGACCTAATGTGTAGCACCAGATGGAAGCTACCTCTTTGGGAAATAGCCACAGCAGTCACAGACAAGACAGGGAACAAAGTCAACCATTTGAAACCTCAGGCTCCGGCCCAACCTGGGAGCAGACATAATACAGAACACCAGATGGCGGCTACCACCACAAGAGCTTACTGCTGCATGTGGACATAATATGGAAGTCCCAACTGCCTGATGCTGCAGTAGGTGCTCCTTGCAGATTGCAACTGCCTGATGCTGCAGTAGGTGCTCCTTGCAGATGAGAAGAATGATATAGACATGAGAAAAAGCTGTAGTGACCACAAACAGCATAAGGAATGTTTACAGTATCACAATAGTGCTATAATGCTCCTGTTGGGCTGGACCTAGTGTGGAGTGCCATGGGGTGGCCTCTACCATGAATGACAGCCACCGTGGTCATGGAGGGAAGAGGGAACATCTGGAGAGAGGAGCCATTGCAAGAAACAGCCACAGTGAGTGCAGATAGCATAATGAACACCAGGACAAGCTGCGAGTAACAAACTAGTTGTCCCTTTCGCATATTTTGGATAGGAGTAGAGAAGATATCCTGAATTTTAATAGCAACAGAACATTACAGTTTAATTATCACAAACAGATGGCAAGTCTGCACCCAAGTCTTGGTTATCCCTCTCATTTGCCAACTGGATGATTTTTGTTCAAAACATTGCTCACACTATAAGTATAGTACACTGTTAGCACCTTTGTACAATGAAGGGGTCTACATGTCAGGAGAGAGAGCACAATCCTGAGGGATGTCAACAGGAATTCATGCTGCTTCAGAGGCTACAAGCAATTATGCCATAGCCAGAGGGTAAGCTTAACTGGACATAGGTGACTGTCCTTCACTTTGAACCAATGCAAGCTGACCCCTTCCTCAACAACAAAGATACTGAATGTAAGAGGACAGACCAACACAGATACTTGTTCAGACCTTCTCGGCTGTTGGATTGGAAAAATCACTGACCCAGATTCTCCAACAGACTAGTACCAAGAAAAGCATCACCACTGAGCAAGACAGGAAGTAAAATTGATGAATGAGACAGAAACTGAAATTGAAGGTAGAAAAGCAAAAGCAGAATTGATTAACTACATTTTCAAATCTTACTTTACAAAGAAAAAGCCAGGACTCTTGCCCCAATTTAATCCTTGTACCACTGAAAAGATGAGGCGCTTCTGAGGCATCAGCTAGTGCACTTGACCTGGTGGATCTCTCCTCACAGCAGGCAGGTGGTAATGCATATGTGTTGCTCAAGGCAGGGGGCTAATGTGGAGACTCACCACCTGGCCTCACCTTTTCACCCTGTAAGTGAACAGGTGGCTGCCCCTTGAGCACGGCCTGAGCAGGCACTCGGGGGAGGAGTTTACTGGCTATTGGGAGCTCCAATGTTAGACAGATTATGGAGCCCCTTAGGCGGATAGCATTCATTTCTAGAAGGAAAGCCAATGTGCACTTGGTATGTCTGTCAGGGTGGCTCATCAGATTTGTGGAGATGGCCTTTCCTGCAGCTATTGAGCACGCAAGGTACAATTATCTACAAGTTGTGGCTCATGTTGGCACCAATGATGACATGGGTTCTGAGGTGATCCTCAGTTCATACAGGCAGCTGGCCTAGGTGGTGAAGACCGCTGGCTCACATGCAGTGTGCAAGCAGAGCTTTCAATTTTCAGTGTTGTTCCTAGAACTGAAAGGGGTCCTTTGGTTTGGAACCAAGTGGAGGGTCTCAATCAAAGGCTTTGTTGGCTCTGTGATTATGTTGGCTGCAGATTGTAATGATACAGCATTGCCCAAAATTCATATGAAATGTCTGATACTACCTTTCTTATATGCATCTGGATAGTTAGTGGACAATTTAGTGCTTCCTAAGGCCTTGTATGTGTGTCTTTATATATAATCGTACTGTCCTATTTGATAAAAAAAAACTTGATATTCATTGTGAAGGTGTGTGGAAGGTTCTGGAAGGACATGCGTTGTCATAGTTATCGGTGGATAGTTGTTGTTGATAAAATTATGTACGTATACTTAATTAAGTAACTAATCAAAAAAGTGAAGTAATAAGTCCTTAGCAATAAATAACTAGAGACTGCAGAGATGTTAGCATGAAAAATCAATGCTTCTAATTAACAAAATGGTAATCTAAAAATCCAGTTACAGAAGATCTCACTATCTTTAAAAACAGCTTAAGCGTTATTACCAAGTAATTAATATTCTTTGCAATTACATTTCTAATTAACTCTCCAATTGTTTATATATCACAGTTTTCCAATTTCCAGAATTTGAGGCCTTATTTGTGCATTTTCTATATGTAATCAGATAAAAAATGAGCTCAGTACTACCATTGAATATTAGTAACCAGATCCAAACTGTAATTAATTACATTACTAAAATAATATGAGAGACATCATTGTAATTAAAGTTCGGAATGATTTTCTTATTGGAAACTGAAGATATTACTATAAAAGATTGTCATTGAATATTGTATTTTATACCTTATTCAGCTGAAACATCAGTTTATTTACATTTTGCAAATTTTAATTGTAACATCAAAATTGCACAAAATTAATAATGCATTATTTTGTAAGTTATTGTTAAAATTCTATATAAAGCAATGCAGTGATGCTTCGAGAAGTCAATTTTGAAGTTACTTTTGGAAGTCAGAGAGACCAGTGAAGTATGTGCTTAGTTTACATGACAAGTGTGCAGTTTGAATGTCAATTAATGTGAATAAATTTTGTGAAGCCTGAAAATTTTGCATTCATTCATCAATGGACCAGGCAGAAGAAACTTAAGTTAAGTAACATTCAACATGAATCATTACAAATGGTGGAGTTGCGCTGTGATCGATGTTTGAAATGTGGAAATATGTTTAACAAGTGACAATCGCCAAACATAAATTGTCTTGAAAAATTTTGTGTTATGGTTACACAGAGTGAATGGATGTTACCACAAGGAAAGAGTTGATGTGGATAAAAAGGGCCAAATTCTCAGACAACACCATCAACCATCAGATGAGTAACAGTTTATCTTTTCAATTAAATAGTTTTGTGACAGTGCAAACATTTGTGTGGGAAATTTTTATATTTTGTAATTTACCATGGCTGATAATGACAAGGTAAAAATGCGTGAGGAAAAACTTGTAAGCGGTGAACCAATGGAAAACACTTTAGACCTAGGAGCAAGTATCAGTGAACTATCACCCAGTAGTAATCAAAGTGTAGATCAAAGTTTTGGTGGAGAGGGTTCCAGTGAAAATGTCACCACAAGTACTCCAATTGCACAGGGAAGCGTAGGCAGAGATGATTTGTTACTGTTATTAATGCAACACATGAAAGAAATGAAGGAACAGATGGGACAGATTAGGCGAGAACTGAAGGAACAAATGGGACAGATTAAGGATAATGGTCAACAGGGTCTACAGTTAAGTCAGCAGTTTAGTGAACAAATGGTGGAATTAAAGAATACTGTTACTGAAAATAAAACTCAGATTAGGGAAATCCAGGAGGGTTTGGGAGCACTAAGAATTACTGTTGAGACAGGACAGAGTGAACTCAATACTCATGTAGTAGCAGTAGAAAGAAGGCTAGAGATATTATAAACTAATTTCACAAAAGAGTTGTCCAAAAATAAGGAGAGATTAAAAAAACTAGATAAACATGTAGAAGTAGAAAATTCTAAACTTAAAACAGAGGTTATTGAGACTAGGAGATGTGATGGTGGGCTTCAGTCCTGAGACTGGTTTGATGCAGCTCTCCATGCTGCTCTATCCTGTGCAAGCTCCTTCATCTCCCAGTACCTACTGCAATCTACATCCTTCTGAATCTGCTTAGTGTATTCATCTCTTGGTCTCCCTCTACATTTTTCCCTCCACGCTGCCCTCCAGTGCTAAATTTGTGATCCCCTGATGCCTCAGGACATGTCCTATCAACCGATCCCTTCTTCTAGTCAAGTTGTGACACAAACTTCTCTTCTCCCCAATCCTATTCAATACCTCCTCATTAGTTACGTGATCTACCCAACTTATCTTCAACATTTTTCTGTAGCACCACATTTTGAAAGCTTCTATTCTCTTCTTGTCCAAACTATTTATTGTCCATGTTTCACTTCCATAGATGGCTACACTCCATACAAATACTTTCAGAAACGACTTCCTGACACTTAAATCTATACTCGATGTTAACAAATTCCTCTTCTTCAGAAACGCTTTCCTTGCCATTACCAGTCTACATTTTATATCCTCTCTACTTTGACCATCATCAGTTATTTTGCTCCCCAAATAGCAAAACTCCTTCACTACTTTAAGTGTCTCATTTCCTAATCTAATTCCCTCAGCATCACCCGACTTAATTTGACTGCATTCCATTATCCTTGTTTTGCTTTTGTTGATGTTCATCTTATATCCTCCTTCCAAGACACTGTCCATTCCATTCAACTGCTCTTCCAAGTCCTTTGCTGTCTCTGACAGACGTACAATGTCATCGGCAAAACTCAAAGTTTTTATTTCTTCTCCCTGGATTATAATACCTACTCCAAATTTTTCTTTTGTTTCCTTTACTGCTTGCTCAATATACAGATTGAATAACATCAGGGAGAGGCTACAACCCTGTCTCACTCCCTTCCCAACCACTGCTTCCCTTTCATGTCCCTCGACTCTTATAACTGCCATCTGGTTTCTGCACAAATTGTTAATAGCCTTTCGCTCCCTGTATTTTACCCCTGCCACCTTTAGAAATTGAAAGAGAGTATTCCACTCAACATAGTCAAAAGCTTTCTCTAAGTCTACAAATGCTAGAAACGTAGGTTTGCCTTTCCTTAATCTTTCTTCTAAGATAAGTCGTTAGGTCAGTATTGCCTCACATGTTCCAACATTTCTACGGAATCCAAAGTGATCTTCCCCGAGGTCAGCTTCTACCAGTTTTTGCATTCATCTGTAAATAATTTGCGTTAGTATTTTGGAGCTGTGGCTTATTAAACTGATAGTTCAGTAATTTTCACATCTGTCAACACATGATTTTTTTGGGATTGGCATTATTATATTGTTCTTGAAGTCTGAGGGTATTTCACCTGTCTCGTACATCTTGCTCACCAGATGGTAGAGTTTTGTCAGGACTGGCTCTCCTAAGGCCGTCAGTAGTTCTAATGGAATGTTGTCTACTCGCGGGGCCTTGGTTCGACTCAGGTCTTTCAGTGTTCTGTCAAACTCTTCACACAGTATCTTATCTCCCATTTCATCTTCATCTATGTCCTTTCTGCTTTCCCCTCTTTGCTTAGAACTGGGTTTCCATCTGAGCTCTTGATATTCATACAGTTTGCTCTGCTTTCCCCAAAGGTCTCTTTAATTTTCCTGTAGGCTGTATCTATCTTACCCCTAGTGAGATAAGCCTCTACGTCCTTACATTTGTCCTCTAGCCATGCCTGCTTAGCCATTTTGCACTTCTTGTCGATCTCATTTTTGAGATGCTTTTATTCCTGTTTGCCTGCTTCATTTACTGCAGTTTTATATTTCCATCCAGACTGTTTCCCCTGCAACTACTGTAAAGGCTGCTGCCCCTCTTCAGGAACCACATGTTTGTCTGGCCTCTCAACAGATACCCCTCCGCTGTGGTTGCACCTACGGTACGGCTATCTGTATCGTTGAAGCACGCAAGCCTCCCCACCAACGGCAAGGTCCATTGTTCATGGGGGGAGGGACTAGGAGATGTTAGAAGAAAAAGTGCAAGCTTACAAAAGGAACTCTGAGCTAAAACTTACAGACATTTCCAGTCAAATATGTAATGTAGAACTTAAGTAGGATGAAAAAATAGATTTGTGTAGAAGTAATGTTGTAGATTTAAGTAAGAAAGTTGTAGAACTACAAGAGGGTGCAGCTCAAAGAAATTTTGTTAGCAATATTAATTGTGTATGGGATGGCATACCTTTAAAATGCTTTCCAGGAGATGGTAAGTAGCATCCTGTTGATTTTTTACAGCATTGTCAAGATAATTTTAGTAATGACATGACAGACTATGTTAAAATTAAATTTGTTAAGAGATTTCTGGATGGAAAGCAATCTCATGGGCCAATCAAAATTAATTGTACCATGTCGTATGATGAATTTTAAAGAAAGTTCTTAAATAAGTTTCGGTCAGAATGTGAGCAAGCTAGGATTAAGAATGAGTTTTTGAAAGGTTCAATGTACAGGGAAGGTAATAGGTTGAAGTGTTTTCGTGAAAACCAATTGAGGAAATTAGTACACTTAGCCAAACCTTTTGATGAACTAAGACAAATAGATGCCTTAAAAAGGAGATTACCAAAAAGGGTACAGTGGGAGTTGATTTCTGGACCAGATGACTGTGTAGATCAGTTCTTGATATATGTAGATTAGATAAGTTGGATGGAACCTTTGAGAGGTTAAGTAATGGCAGATTTGGCAATCAACCATCTGGGGTGGAGGTGGGCTGGGGTGGGGCGGGTGGGAGGGGGGGGGGGGGGGGGCGAATCATGGAATCAGAGCAGGAATCAAGGTAGGAGTGACAATGAAAATCAGAATAATAACAATAGTGGTTACAGTAGAAGTGATAATAGATGGATCAAGCATAGAAATGGGAATGGAAACAGAGGATATGACAACAGGGAGAGACCTTGGGAGAATAATAACAGTGGTGATGCTTTTCTTGGTTCTAGTGCACTGGAGAATCTGAGTCAGTGATTTTTCCAGTGCAACAGCTGAGAAGGTCTGAACAAGTATCTGTGTTGGTCTGTCCTCTTACATTCAGTATAATTGTTGTTGAAGCATAGTGTCAGCATGCATTGGTTCAAAGTGAAGGACAGTCACCTATGTCCAGTTAAGCTTACCCTCTGGCCATGGCATAACTGCTTGTAACCTCTGGAGCAGCATTAATTCCTGTTGACATCCCTCTGGATTGTGCTCTCTCTCCTGATGTGTTGACCACTTCATTGTACAAAGGAGCTAACAGTGTGCTGTACTTGTAGTGTTAGCAATGTTTTGAACAAAAGTCATCCAGTTGGCAAAAGAGAGGGATAACCAAGACTCGGGTGCAGACTTGCCATCTGTTTGTGATAATTAAACTGTAATGTTCTGTTGCTATTAAAATTCAGGATATCTTATCTACCCCTGCCAAACATATGAGAAAGGGACAATTAGTTTGTTACTCAGCTTGAATATAAAAGCCAAATTTTAAAATTATTCTGTTTTTAAGTAATTCAAATAGTCACAAAATCCTTAATAAGTATTTTACTGTGTTATTACTATTTTGTCTTTTATTATTTGTTTATTTTTCTACATAATTAATTTGCTGTGAGCATTTTTTTTTTTTTCATGTTGTCCGTAACACTGCCAGCATGAGGGTATTGAAAGTTCTGAACTAAAAAACTGCTCAGGAAGGATAATGCTTTAACGAGAAAACATGTGGCTAATATCATTGGTCTTTTGGGTATCAAGAAATATTTATACAGATATTGCCTAAGCAAAAGAAACTCTTTTGTTGTTGCTTCCTGGAGAGTGAGGTTACCGAATATAGTCATACCACCACACACCAATGTTAAGGTGACTGAGAAACTTTCTGAATTCAGATGTCTGAATCAGCAGTTCTTAATCATTCATTCTCATGTCTAGTATTTATGCCTGATAAGTAAAATATTCCAGTAACTATGTGGATTAGTATGACTGACCCTTAGTTTCATAGAAAAGATCACAACTGTCCCCTTTCGGAAATCAGCTTATTTTTTTCTTTGGCTCAAATTCTACAATAGATCATTAGGTCATTCTTTATTCATTGTAATAGTAGCTTTATTCAACTATCGATCTCTTTTTATGAGGGTATTGGACATGTCAAAGTGTTTACAAGTTTAGACCAATTTAAAGTAAGCTAATTTGTATACACATACATTTACAAACATCTAGTTAGAGACAATCATTAGATTTACTCCTGGTATACAATATTTTTCTTACAAATAACTTATTAAATAATGTAATGGCACACTGTTAACTCATATCTCAGTATCAGTCACTGAACACACTATACACACATTGTTTCATAACACTTCACACACACACACACACACACACACACACACACACACACACACACACACACACACACACACACACACACCCTGGTGATCTCTGGGCCATTTTCTGTAGCACGACTTCCCATTTGCTATCCTTGAAAACTGAGTCAGCGTCTCTCTATAATGAGTGAGATGTTGAGCTCAGAAATAGGAAGAGGTGTTGGTGTTGCGCAATGCATAGCTTGGGGGTAAGTTTTCTAGAAAAAGGAGATAATAAGGAAGAAAACATAGTATGAAGATGTTATGTGGAATGTTGATGTTTTATAATCATTATTATTATTTATTTGTAAAACATTTTTTTACAAAGCCCCTACCCTGTTTATTTAAGTAATCCTCCAATGTGTGAAATGTATTGTGTAACAGGCACTTTTTAGTTGCCTTTTTAAATAAGTGTATTTTTGCAATTTCTTTTATTTCTTATGGTAATTTATAGTACAGTTTTATTCCTTGGTAGAGAATGCTATTTTGAGTTTTATGTTTATTTTTTCTTGGCAAATGTAAGATGAGTCTAGCTCTTGTTCCATAATCATGGACAGAACTGTTTGTGCAGTAATTACCAACATTATTTTTGATGTGTACAATGGACTGGTAAATTTATTCACACAGAGCAGTTAGAATCCCCAGTGTTTTGAACAGATCTTTACAATGAGCTTGACTACCATTTTTGGTTATGGTTCTTATGATTCTTTTCTGGAGTTTGAAAGTAGTGTCCATATTTTGTGCATTTGTTCCCCCAAAAAAAGAATGCTGTAGCTAAGAATTGAATTACATATGAATAGTACGTAACTAAAACACACTGCATGTTACACACTGATGATGGGGTTCTAAGGACATAACATGCTGATGACATTATGTTTGCAAGTACCTTTGTGTGTTCACACCTTTTCAACTGAGAATCAATATTCATTCCTAGAAATTTTTCATTTGTTACATGGTCAATACACATGCCATCTACATTTAATTTAACATTGTCATTTTCCATCTTCAAACTGAAATTCATGGCATTGGTTTTCTTTATGTTCAATGTAAATTTATTGCTTATTGACCAACCATAAACTTCCTTGAGAGCTTCATTTACTTTCTCTGCAAGGAGTTCTCTTGTTTTCTCAGTGACTATAATATTGCTGTCATCAGCAAAGAGAATTTTTTCACCATGAATAACACTAATGCGAAACTCACTTATGTAAATCAGGAACAGTATTGGTCCTAATATGCTATCTTGCAGAACCACTTTATTAATGTATTTTGGTTCTGATAAGTGTTTTACTAAAAGTTTAGATCTATTTGAAGTAAGTGTTATCTCTGCTCTTTGTACCCTATCTGCTAGGTATGATCAAAACCAGACATTGGCTACCCTCTTATTCCTAATGCTTCTAAGTTATTTAATAGAATCTTTTGGTCCACTGCATCAAAGCCCTTAGAAAGATCCAAAAATATGCCTGTGATACACTTATCTTTGTCAAGAGCATCAAGTACAACCTTTGTGAATTCTACTATGGCTGACTGTATTTTTGCCACTTCAGAAACCGAATTCTGATTTGCTTAAAAGATTGTATTTATTCAGTAATTCATTAACCTAGGTTTCATAATTGCTTCTATTATTTTTGAGAATGGTGACAGCAGGAAAATGGGCCAGTAGTTTTCTATGTCTTCTGCATTACCTTTCTTAAGCAAAGGTACAACTCTTGCCTGTTTTAACTGCTCTGGAAATGTCCCTGGTGTGAAGAATTCATTTAGTATTATATTTGTTAAGGGGCCTTGTATAATCTCTATGCATTGTTTCAGTACACACATTGGTACTTCCTTTAAGCCAACTGACTTTTTATTTTTTTAGTTTTTGAACACTTTATTGACTTATTGTCTGTGGTTGGAAGTAACATCATTGTATTTAGTGCAACATTATTTACCAGTGTTATATTTGTTTTGGGGAATTTTTGCTGTAACTTCTCTGCAATAATTGAAAATGCTCATTTACATTGTTTGCTAAGTTTGGATAATTTATTACCTTATCCCCCTCCTTAGCAGTATGTTATTGTGCATTTCTTTGCCTCGCCCAATTTCCTTTTTTATAACATCCCAGACTGCTTTGCTTTTGTTCTCTGCATTATATATTATTTTGTCATTAAGTGACTTTTTGCAGCAATCAGCATCTTCTTATAGATCTTTATGTATCTATGATAGAAATTTAAGAATTCTGGATCATTGTGATTCTTTTTCATGGAACTGAGGTGACTAAGTGTTTGGGAGGATTTCTTAATACCTGCTGTTATCCATCTGTATTTTTTTTTTTGAGATGTTGATACAGAAAAGCATACTTTTGGAAATGCCTTTTCAAAGTTCAAAGCGAGTTTTAATGCTATGACATGTTGTAATACAACTTATCAGCGATTTCCATTGGATGTCATTTGTGGGAAGCATTTTCTCATTATCTAAACTAAAATTTCTGATGCAGAGATCAGAACTCCACTGTCTCATATGGCCATTACAGTATTTATAATACCTTTCCCATTAATTCTACTCTGTAACTCCCCAAGCACTGCAAACAGCATGTACCAATTAATGCACTGTAAAAAATCTTGCAGTGACTGCTATTTTTCTCTTTTATAATTTTCTGAGCTTTTGATTCAGATTATGTTTGTCAGCAGTTGGCTTGCTTTTTAACCATCACAGTGTCACCTATCTATTCTGGTAGCTAAATGGCACCTCTTGTTCCAGTGTAAGAATAGTTGCCTGCCAAATGTAAAATTTAATAAACACATTTGGGATGCATGCATCAATGAACCTATGGATCACCACGGCATTGTATTCTACATACTTTGAGTGCTGATTTTGTTTTCCAATTTAGCAGATTTGCTCTAAATATCCAGCTGAGTCCACTGGGCATCCATATAAGTGTTTTGGTGGGTGTTGTTCATGTATTTGGAAGATGTACCATAGCCACAAACCAGATTCCAATAACAGCAAAACCAGGATAGCAAAGCAATATGTCAGTGGCTGTGAATGATCCAGCTTCTGTGCTGAAGAGTGTCACTAGCTCTGCTTTGAGGTGTAGACATAAATTGAAAACTGGAATATCTCATCTACTTAAAGAATTCAAATACTCACTTGAAGCACAAGTTTGTCTGAACTACACAGGTGGAAATTGCCTCTCCATCATATCCTGCAGTGTTGCAGTCTCTGTGACCTATGTGGCCTATACCTCCCTCCCTCCCTCACTCCCACTCTGAATGCTGCCCTTCTCCTCCTCCCTTCCTTCCCCTCTACATTACACCCCCTCCCCACCCTACTCCTTCTCCTCCTCATCCTCCTCCCACTCCTCCACTTCCACAAGTGTGCATGGAAAACATAACCTGACACTGTATTCTGATAGCTATGAAACTTTCCTTCACTCTTCTGGACATCTGCCAAATATATCACTACTGGTACACTGAAAACTCTCACTTTGTGCATAAAATTTCTCTTTATAATAAAAAAAATGGAGTTTAATGACAGTGTTTTGAAAAGGATAGACTGCTACTCTCCATATAGGGGAAATGTTGAATCACAGACAGGCACAACAAAAAAGACTGCTAAACAAACAAGCTTCTGGCCAAAAGACATTCTTCTTGAGTGGACCAGTGGCCTCAGTGGCCATAAACAGTGGTCGTCCATGTATGATTGGTCTTGGTATGAGTATATGTGTGTATTGTCTACTCCAGAAGAAGGCCTTTTGGCCCAAAGTTTATTTGTTCAGCAGTCTTTTTGTTGTGCTGTCTGAATCTCAGCATCTCTGCTGTATGGTGTGTAAAAATCTACCCTTTTTTCAATATTGTCATTATTCCATCCTCGATTTTCCATTACCTAAAATTTTCAGTTTGTTGCATAGATTTTGATGGTTGAAATATTGGCTCAATGTTTTTTTGAAATGGCTGTCAATACAGGTATTTATTTACTATTTTTTAGAACTTCTGTTCTCAGGTGAATGAACATAAAAGATGACACTACCATTTCTTGCCATGCAGAGCTGCATACCACATGTCTCATCAAATGCTGTCTCATATTCATGATGTCTTCACACAAGGAAGCTTGTTGAGCAAAGGTTCATGGCTACCTCATCACCAAAGTTGTTTATATATTATTGGAATGTTTGAAAGGAAGAATATTTTGAAATAACCTTAAAATGGTAGACCAGTTGAATAAAAATGTTTGCCAGATATTGCAACAGTCAATATTATCGATCTCCATAAAGTTTATTTGAATGTGATTGCATGAGCACAAAAATTACTCTGATGAGCCAAAGCATTATGACTACCAGCTTAATAGCTTGTTTGTCCATCTTTGGAATGAATTACATCACTGATTTTGCATTTCAGTGATACAAAAGTTTGTTGGTAGGTTTGTGGAGGTATGTGACATGTAATTCACATAAATAACAGATCTCTGATGGTGCTCGACAGTGACCCAGGTGGGTACCATAGGATTTACATGAGTTAAACTTGGTCACTGAGACATCCTAGTGAGTTCAATATACTATAATGTTCCTCAAACCGCTGTAGTATGGTTCTGGCTCTGAGACACAGGCAGTTATACTGCTGAAAGATGACATCGCCACTGTGGAAGACATCAAACATGAAGGAATGCAGTTGGTTTGTAATTGTCAGCATGTCTTTGATTATGACTACAGGTCTCACGAAAGAGGAGGAGAATGCTCCCACTAGCCTGCATCCATGGTGCACTGTATGTATTGAGCTGCTGTTCACCTTGATGATGGCATTTGTGGAGATAATCATTGACCTAATGTAGGAAAAATATAATTCACACAAGGAGCTGACATGTTTCCATTGAGTGATGGTCAAATTTCAATGGTCAGCTGTCTACTGCAATTGTAACTGATTATATCATTAGGTCAAAATGTGAACATGTAGGGAGAGCTCCTTGTTCAACAATGTACAATGAATGGTATGCTCCAAAACACTTGGGCTCTTTCAGCAGAAATGCCACAGATCATCATCTATCCTACTTTAGGGAAGACTCCAAAAGGCATGTCCTGTGAAGTCATAGACCTCCATCCATTTTATGCCTCGTGGCAGTTTCACTGACCTTCTACCTCTTTCCATAGGTGCTCATGGCAGTTGCAAGTGAACATTTTACCAGCTTTGCTAGTTTCAAAGCACTCTTCAACAGACTCTGTGTAATAATCTGACCTTTGTCAAACTCACTTATCTCAATGGATTTTCCCATTTGCAGCCCATATCTTCACTAGGGTGAGCTCCCGTGTCCATGTCTGCTCTGCTTACATACTTTTTTTACTGTGCCATGTGCCTGAAAATGCCACCAGGCACCATCCAAGTCATGGTGGGCAGTGGTCACAATGTTTTGGCTAATCAGTTTGTTTGTTTGTTTGTTTGTTTGTGTGTGTGTGTGTGTGTGTGTGTGTGTGTGTGTGTGTGTGTGTGTGTGTGTGAGAGAGAGAGAGAGAGAGAGAGAGAGAGAGTGAGCTCGCTTGTGCATGTGCACATGCACATGTGTGTATGTTTGCAATCATATTCAACATAAACTGCAAGTCCAACTACTGTTATTTTTAAAATTATTTCTGATTTTAATTAAAATGACATTTTTCTTTGACTGAATGTACATGATATTCATGTGAGCTGTACGGGCATGCCGCGATGTTTGAGGTGTCCTGTCGTGGGCTGTGCAGCCACTCCCACTGGAGGTTTGAGTCCTCCCTTGGGCATGGGTGTGTGTGTTGTCCTTAGCATAAGTTAGTTTAACTTAGTTTAAGTAGTGTGTAAGTCTGATGACCTACACAGTTTGGTCCCTTAGGGATTCACACACATTTGAACATTTATTGATGTGAGGCCCCTTTTATCTTAAACATATTGCATATGTTGACAAAATAACAAGAGATCTTGCTTTTGCATTGCTTGTCCAAAATGTAATACTAATTAAATCAGAGAGGTTGAAAGCAAAACTGTTAAATAAGTGAATCTTATACTTCAGTGGGATGTGAATATATTAAGAAGATCCCAGAAGGAGAGGAGGAAATGAAATTAAACTTCAGTGATTGAGAAGATATGTGATGTTACTTCAATGATTAAAATTTTGAATCAAATTTATGAACACTTTGGCAGTATGAGCCTGCTTACCATTGTATCCCCCTTAGTCTGTGTGCACGCACTGATTCAGGTGAGAAGGGTGTCATAAAGCCACTGTAGCCTCTCCTGAGGCAAAATGGTCCACAATGGTTGCAACTGCTCCTTGATATCCTGGGTACTGTCACTAGCATGGAGTTGACACATCTGCTGATCCCACACAAGTTCTATTAGGGACAGACCTGGGGATACTGCTGGCCATTAAAGTACCTCAACAACATGTGGATGGCTTGTAGAGAAACATGCCATGCGTGAATGAGCATCTTCCTGTTTAAAAATAGCACCATGATACCACTATTTGACATGTAAACACATGGGGTTGCAGGATGCCCATGACATACTATTATGCATTCTGAGTTCTTCCTCTGCCATAACACCAGGATTAACATTGCTGTGCCTCTCCAAAACATTGGAAGAACAGGACATCTCCCCAGGTTTCTATTGTACCAAGCGGTGGTGGTCATGTGGAACAGCACAGAACCATAATTCATTGCTGAACAGAATGAGATGCCATTCATCAACATCGTGGCACTACTCCAAACACAACCATTTGTGTTGTGGTGGTAATGGTAGCCTACACATGGGATCATAATTCCCTAATTCAGCTGCTGCTAGTCTCATACCAATGGTTCAGGATGACACAGACTGTTTCAGAGAGTCCATTACTTGTTCTCAGATGTCTGGTGCAGATGTAAAATGGTTACAATGTACATGTTGCATAATAAAGTGAATCTCTCTTGCCATTGTCAGACTTACCCAACTGGAATCTTGACAGCAATTATGCCTACTTTCACTTTGCCATGCTGTCCAATGTTGGACTACTGTCACATCTGAATGCACCAAAAATCTGGATTCTGTGTGAGTTGAGATCCACAAAGAGTCTCCTTTCAACAGGCTATCAGATGCTGACAATGCTGTCTCATATGAGTATGTGGCATCTAACTGTGCTTCACTGTGATCACTGCCCATCTGACACCATTCATACCTCTTTAGATCCTACTAGGCTAGCTGGAAGACCTTACAATGATGGTGCTCATTTAATATTCCTCATTCACTTACTTCAGTTGTCATTGCCCGCTCTCTCTTCCACCTCAGCAAGAAGGGCCTGCAAATCTCTCAAATAGATATCTTGATATAGTCTAAAAGCATTACCTACAATCTTCAGTCCACCAGTTGATGTTTCAGCTCCAACTGCTGAAAAATACTGCCTATTTCAATAAATATGACAGTGATCTATGGCTTTTAGTAAAGCAATCCTTTTCAAATACATCATTCAAAGTTCATTTGGATACAGTTGATCTATATACTATATCTTCTTGTTTCCACACTGAAAGCAAGCCCTTTACAATTAATTCCACACAGCATCTTGCACATTTCATATTTAAAATATGATTTTGTTTCAGCATCTCCTTGATGTGCTGGTACTGTGAGCAGGTGAAAGCAAGAAGAAACTACAGTAGTGCTTTCTCCTGAGGACATGCAGCAGTAATGCACAGCTTAATGATATTGGCCTTGTCTCAAATAAGATATTGTGGAGGAAAAAATGTGACAGATCTTGGGATGGGGAATTCATGGGGATGTAGTAATCAGCAAAAACAAAACTGTCGTTCTATAGTCAGAGTGTGGCATGCTCAATTCCTTAATCAGGTAGATACATTATCAAATTTGAAAATAGACATGGATAGATTGAAATTTGATATAGAGAGAATTAACAAAGTGCAATGGCAGGAATAATAAATCTTCTAGTCAGGGGAGTACAAGTTTATAAACACAAAGTCGGATATGTTTAATGCAGGAGGAGGTCTAAAAATAAATAAGAAAACAGTAATACAGGCAAGAATACAATGAAAAGCATAACAGATACATTACAGTTCCAAGATGAAACATGAACCCAGCACCCTCCACAACAGTACATGTTTAAATGCCAAATAAAGAAGTGATTGAGAGACTGTTTGATGTGGTAAAATAAGTTATTCAGATGGTTAAGGAGAGGAAAACGTAATTGGTTGATTGGCATTCAGTAATAGCAAGAGAAGGAGAAGGAAATATCATAAGAGAATATAGACTGGGGAAAGGGAATGAAAGAGGAAGGTAATTTAATCGTGGCTAATTCTTTGTTTAAGAATAATGAAAAATGGTTGTATATGTGGAATAGACCTGTAGACCCTAGAAGGTGTCCCAGGAAGAATGGTCAATATTCAGGGATATGACAGGAATGATAATTCTAAGTAAAAATGTGTAATAAATATGGGCACTAAATGTAAAATGCATGTTTTAGGGGCTTTGAGCACTTTTTCAACTTTGGTACTGTGAAACAAATCTTTTGTACTGCAAGTTCTTTGCTTTCCATATTTTGAGAAAAGGTGCTATGGATCAAAAAAAGAAAGAGAATTCAGTAAACATGGGCTCTAAAGTGCTTACCTTAAGAGCTATGCACACTTGTTCATATTCACTACTATGAAACCATCTCTTCTGCTGAACAAATGCTCATAGTTCTTAAAGCATGAGTTTTAGAGCCAATGTCCATTAGGCAGCTTTTTCTTGTTTTGGCCCATTCTACCTCCTCTCAAAATATGGAAAGCAAAGAGCTTTCTGTGGAACGTATTTGTTTCACAGTATTGGAGATAAAGAAGTGCTCATAGCTCTTAAGACATGCATTTTAGAACACACGTTTACTAGACTTTTTTGCTTCAATAGATTGTTCCTGCCATATCCCTGAATATTATTCCTCCTAGATAGCCTACATAATGGTAAGACAGAGAGTTTGGAAACAGATTTTAAACTGTAAGGCATTTCCAGGAACAGACATGGACTCTGACCATAATTTATGAAGAACCAGAGGCTGCTGAGAATTTTAAAGGGAGCATTAGGCAAAGATCAGCTGAAACAGGGGAAAGGAACACAACAGAAGTGAATGGGCAACATTGAGAGGCAAAATAATGGAGGTCACAAAATAGGTAAAAAGACAAGTCCAACTAGGAAACTTTGGATAACACTGGGGATGATTAAATCTAACTGATGAGATTTGAAACCATAAAAATGTAGCAAATTTAGTGGGTGAATGGGGATATAAATGTCTAAAACTGAGACTGATAGAAAGTGCAAAATGGCTAAGCAGGAATGGCTAGAGGACAGATGCAAGGGTGTAGAAGCATGTGTGACGAGAGGTAAGATAAATGGCACCTTTAGGAAATGGAGATGGTGGTAGCAGACACAATACTGGCGTCTGTTGATGACGTGATTGTCGCCAACACCCTGGAGCAAGTTTTTGCCAATACTTTCTGATTTCTCAACACTGTGAAGAAAATTAGGCTGATGGTGAGTGATGATAAAACAAAATATCTTCCTTCAAATGTTGTTGATGGGAAGTGCATCAACAAATAATAAAAGATAATGACTTGTTTTAGTCTGATCAGTTTATTCAAGTCATGACTAATATCACACAAAATAAAATCCAACTGTGCATGATGCTAGTATGGCTGAAATTGTTATATGCTTGTGGAACCTGTGCAACAACTAAAGAAGCAATCTGCCCCTTTTAGAGGAAGGTACTTTGAAAGATCTATGGTCCCATCTATAATATCATGGAAAGTAAATGGGAATGAAGACTGAAAGGAGGCCTGTACCAGCAGTTTGAAGAAAGCACATTGTCTGAATATCAGGGCAGAAGAGCTACTATAGTGGTTTGGAAACATCCTTCAAGCTGATGAATCCCTCCTATACCAAGTCCTCTGTTATGTGCTCTGAAGTTTTCCTGGCATATTTCCAAACTGTTCTCGGGTATCTGACCAGGTAGTGTCATAATTTCTCCACAATATTATGGCAGACGTAACGCTGCCATCTTCAGGTGGTTCCTGACGAATGCTGTGCTCTTCCTCTCACTACCCTATATGTACTAACTGTTACCCCCTCCCCCGTTCCTCTCCTGGTGTGTTTGGTGTGGCCAGCATGGCGGCTACTGGAGGTGGTGGGTAAAGCGGCACCTGGGTTTGAACCGGAGTCTGCAGTCTTCCGGCTGCCGCCATCGGGGGCAGTCCTCGATCTCTGGGAGCACATCTTTCTCTCCAGGCTGAGTGCAAGGTTCCAAGCCTGACTAAGTTGAAGGCCGCTGTCTTTATTAACTGGATCATCCTAATGTGTTCTTTTATAACTTTTTATAGTATGCTGCTTTCTCTTTTATTTGTAGTATGCTCATTTCTTTTGTTTTTCTGCTGTAGACCTTGGAGGTCTGTTGAATCAATAAATGATGATGATGATGGTGATGATGTTAGGAAAATAGAGGAGGCCTTTGGAGATAATAGAAATAGCTGTATGAATATCAGGAGCTCAGATGACAAACCACTACTAAGTAAAGAAGTAAAAGCTGAAAGGTGGAAGGAATGCACAGAGAAAACAAACTTGAGGGCAATATTATAGATAGAGAGAGGGAAGCAGGAGGAGATGAAATAGGAGATATACTGTGAGAAGAATTTGGCAGTGCATGAAAGACTAAGTTGAAATATGTCCTCTGGCATAGATGATATTGCCTCAGAATTATTGAGATTCCTGGGAGAGCCAGCCATGATAAAACTATTCCACTTGGGGTGCAAGATGTATGTGACAGGAGAAATACCTTCAGACTTCAAGAAGAATGTAATTATTCTAATTGCAAAGATGGCACATGCTGACAGGTGTGAATATTGTTGAAGAATCAGTTCAATAAGTCATGGCTGAAAATACATACATGAATTATTTACAGAAGAATGGAGGAAACATCAGTTTTGGTTATGGATAAAAGAAAGAGAAACAAGGCTGTACTGACCTTGTATCTTAGAAGGTAGGTTCAAGAAACGCAAACTTGTGATGAACTCTTCTCAGGTGATCAGCTGAGTGGTGGTGTCGTCTTGTCACAACATTTTGATGAGTTTCGTACCCATCCTCCTCAGGTGAGGTGCCAGTATGCTGTGGAGCACATATCTTTGTAGTTACTTGATCTCTGTCCTCTTCTGCAGGTGGGCCAATAATGTGCCTCTGGAAAAGGGTTCTGACCGATGTGGCCCATGACGGGGCATCACAACATGGCTGGTGGTAGGGTATCATAGCGCAGCTCTGGTGCGGGCATAGAGTCCTGGTCACTGACCATTCTGCCCATAGATGCCACCACCTTCAGAATGGAGCATTCCTGATGTATCTTCTCAATTGCAGAATCCCACACTGCACTAACTTCAAATCCACTATACTGGTTGACAGGATTCTTGTGCAGACATATTTCCACTGCCTCCTTGAAGATGGAGTCCCAGAATCTGTTGGCACTGCATATCTTCTCCATTTTTTCAGAGTTGAAGGTGTGCCCCTCGTTAATGCCATGCTCTGCTACCGTAGGCTTGCTTATGTGTCCTAAGTACATGTTGTGATGTCTCCACAACAATCTGGTCAACAGGGACATTGGATTTCAACTTAGTGCAGCATGGGATTCCACACTTGAGAAGATACATCAGGAATGCTCTGTTCTGAAGGTGGTGACATCCACTGAAAGACTATACAGCATCCAGGACTCGACACCCACACCAGAGCTGTGCCGTGAACCCCCACCACCAGCCACATCATGATTCCCCACCACCGGCCATTCCGCTCAACACCCATTTCTGGAGACATGTGATTAGCTCAACTGCAGAAGAGGACAGTGATCAAGTAGATATGTGCAGCACAGCACTCAGACACCTCGATTGAGGAAGATAGGTATGAAACTCATTGAAACATTGTGACAAGATGATGCCACCACTCGGCTGATCATCATTGGAATACTCTGAGAAAGCCTGTAATTGCAAGGCAAACTTGTGCTTACAGTATTTGTATCTTTAGAGAAAGCTTTTCACATTGTTGACTGGAATACTCTTTTTGATATCCTGAAGACAGCAGGGATAAAATAAGGCTTTGAAAGTTATCTAGAACTTAAAGAAAAACCAGACTGCAGTTTACAGGTTAGTGGAAAAGAATAGGAAGTATTAGCCTATCCCTGATATTGATTTAGTTGGACAGTGAGCAACAGTAAAGAAAACCAAGGAATAACTTGGAAAGAGGGTTAAAGTTCAGTGAGAAGAATTAAAAATTCTGAGGTTGGCTGATGACATTGTAATTAAACAGAAAAGTACTATGAAGAGCATTTTAACTAAATGAATAGTGTCTTGAAAATGGTTTGTGACATGAACTTCAGCAAAACTGCTACAAGAATAATAGATTGTAGTAAAATTAAATCTGATCATGCCAAGGGAATTAGATTTGGAAATGAAACCCTAAAAGTCGTAGACTAGTTACTAATTTGATGGCAAAACAACTGCAGATAGTCAAAGTAGTGAGGATATAAAATGCAAAGTAGCTATAGCAAGAAAAAAATTTCTGAAAGAAGAATAACTTGTTGACATGTAATATCAATTTAAGAGTTATGAACTCTTTATCAGGTTTTTTTCTGGAGTGTAGCCTCATATTGGAGCCACACAAGGATGATAAGCAATCCAGACTCCAGACAAGAAGAGAATAAAAGCTTTTGAAATATTGTACTATGGAAGAATACTGAAGATTAGATGGGTAGACTGACTGAATAACAACTGAAGAAGCACTGAATCAGATTGGGGGGAAAATAAATTTGTGGCACAACTTAACTGAAAGAAGGAATCAGTTTATAAGAAACATTCTGTGATATCAAGCAATTTCAATTCCATAATACAAGGAACTGTAGGGGGTAAAAGTTGCTGCAGGAGGCCATGGGGTGAATACAGTAAGCAGGTTCAAATGGCTGTAGGTTGCAGTAGTTATTTTGAGATGAAGAGGCTTTCACAGAATAGACTATCATGAATTGCTACATCAAATCAGTCTTTGGACTGAATACCACAACGACAACAAGAACAACAGCATACCACTCACCATGAAATATTCCACACAAGTGACATATGGAAGCTTGAACAAAATACCAATGTCTGAGATACATTTACATAAAAATATCATTTAAACTTCACTATAAAGTCAATTACTGTCAACCTCTATCTGAGATAGGTTGTCAAAGTTTTCCTTCAGAGATGGAGATTTTCCAGAGAAGCTGGATTAATACAAATTCTCTGCTTACATAAACTTGTATATGGTAAACTTTTTAAAGAGAGTTGCTTAAGAAATTTCGTTTTCAAAACTCTATATATAGAAAGTACTACACCTCAAAGTATTACATGTACAGAGCTAAAAATTTGTGCACCTTCATGAATTTACAAGTTGAATATGGTGCTGATATTTCCAATCTCTAAGTTAGTCAAAAGGGATTGTTAACCTAGCATCTTTTTCTACTAAAATACACATGTCACATTTTGAAAAAATTATAAGAATATTTCAACATGAGCTGCAGGATGCGGCTTAATTGCACATATTATTCAGCTTTTGAGTGTGGCTGCTGTTTTAGATGAACTTAAGAAATTAAAAAAAAATACTTTTTCTCAGAAACTATTCACACCAATCTCAGAATACTTTACTTTTAAGTATGTCTGAATATAATAAGTTAAATTTTGATGTATGTTACATAACAAATGACTTCAGTGACACAATGTTGTGCAACCCACAAGTTCTGTGCTACAGGTTGTGCAGGCTACAGGGGAGCAAGGGTAAAATCCACACTCTCTTTGTTGAAGGCTAACTGGCAATTATGTAGCAAGCAACAAAAGCTTGCTTGGATCTGTAGAGGATGAGGATGGAGATTTCAGTGTGGAGTTTTCCAAAGTGGGACAATCTGTGGATTTAACTGAACTGCTGGGGGAAAGAATTTCATTTGCAAGGGAATAATAGAGAGATAATGAAAAAATTGTCAGTGGATTGTTCAAACCTCCCATACCATTTCCACCTAACCAATAACACAGCTTGAGATTCCCCCTGGGAATGAAAAACTGATGTATAAGAAGCCATACCAGTTTCCCTATCACCTCCAACTGGTGACTGAAGAATTATGAGCCAGCTACTCATTTTTATCAATTGGCAGTATTCTGTTGACTGGTTTAAACTGTGTGCAGTCAGCTAAATGTGCATCTACATTCTCCCGTGAATGAAAATAGCACAAGCAGTGTTCACATCTACAATTATGGCAAAAATCAATTATGCTGCTATTTGCCAATCTCAGCACATATTTTATGCAATCAGAATGAGATATTATAAACTTAACAACATTAATGATACAAATATAATAGAGGGAAACATTCCATGTGGGGAAAATATATCTAAAAACAAAGATGATGTGAATTACCAAACAAAAGTGCTGGCAGGTCGATAGACACACAAACAAACACAAACATACACACAAAATTCAAGCTTTCACAACCAATGGTCGCTTCATCAGGAAAGAGGGAAGGAGAGGGAAAGACGAAAGGATGTGGGTTTTAAGGGAGAGGGTAAGGAGTCATTCCAATCCCAGGAGCGGAAAGACTTACCTTAGGGTGAAAAAAGGACATGTATACACTCGCACACACACACACACACACACACACACACACACACACACAAACACACACACACACACTCACACACACACACACACACACACACACACACACACACACATATATATATATATATATATATATATATATATATATATATATATATCCATCTGGATCAGACTCTGAATGTGGCTTCCGGCAGGGATACAACTTCCTCAAATCCTGCCCTGAAATGAGATCCATCCTTCATGAAATCCTCCCCAATCCACCAAGAGTGTCTTTCTGCCATCCACCTAACCTTCGTAACCTCTTAGTTCATCCCTATAAAATCCCCAAACCACCTTCCCTACCCTCTGGCTCCTACCCTTGTAACCACCCCCAGTGTAAAACCTGTCCCATGCACCCTCCCACCACCACCTACTCCAGTCCTGTTACCCAGAAGGTGTACACGATCAAAGGCAGAGCCATGTGTGAAAGCACCCACATGATTTACCAACTGACCTGCCTACACTGTGAAGCCTTCTATGTGGGAATGACCAGCAACAAACTGTCCATTGCATGAATGGACATAGGCAGCCAGTGTTTGTTGGTAATGAGGATCACCCTGTGGCTAAACATGCCTTGATGCACGGCCAGCACATCTTGGCACAGTGTTACACCGTCCGAGTTATCTGGATACTTCCCACCAACACCAACCTATCCGAACTCCGGAGATGGGAACTCGCCCTTCAGTATATCCTCTCTTCTCGATATCCGCCAGGCCTCAACCTCCGCTAATTTCAAATTGCCGCCGCTCATACCTCACCTGTCTTCCAACAACATCTTTGCCTCTGTACTTCTGCCTCGACTGACATCCCCGCCCAAACTCTTTGCCTTTACAAATGTCTGCTTGTGTCTGTGTATGTGTGGATGGATAGGTGTGTGTGTGTGTGTGTCTGTGTGTGTGTGTGTGTGTGTGCGTGCGAGTGTATACATGTCCTTTTCCCCCCCTAAGGTAAGTCTTTCTGCTCCCGGGATTGGAATGACTCCTTACCCTCTCCCTTAAAACCCACATCCTTCCGTCTTTCCCTCTCCTTCCCTCTTTCCTGATGAAGCAACCATTGGTTGCGAAAGCTTCAATTTTGTGTGTATGTTTGTGTTTGTTTGTGTGTCTATCGACCTGCCAGCACTGTTGTTTGGTAAGTCACTTCATCTTTTTTTATATATATATATATATATAACAACATTAATGGATTGACATTTTTCTTGAGGTGGTAATTTGCGAATTATTTGTCATCTCTCTTACGATCTGCAACCACCCATCCACAATCTGAGCAATGAATATGACAGACTTTTACAGAAACATTTTCATTATCCTCCTCCTCTTCTTCATAGCCTTTAAGGGCACAAAGCTGCCACACTGATCTCCTATTTTGGCCTCAAAACAATTCTATCTCATGCTACTTCCTTCCAGTTATTTACACCCATCCTGTTGCATATTGTTTTAATTTCATTTGCCCAAGTACTAATGGATCTCCCTCTTGGTATCTTGCCAAATAATTTCCCCACAAATATTCTTAAAACTGCTTAATCTGCTTTCATCCTCATCAGATGGTCAACTCAATGAAGTTATCTGCAATTTAATATGCTCATTATTGTTGTTGTTGTCATAGAATGTGGATTTCTGTGTTGTGTCTTGTTTTCCAACTATGGAATTCATTATCATAGTAAGGACTAAAGATTTTTCTTTAAATTTGGTCTTGAAATATTGGTTTCTGGTGTTCTTCCACTTCTTCATGTTTCTGCCTCATAGGTTAGGACTGGTCTGATGATTGCATCCTATAACTTCATTTTAATTTTCATTGACTATAGTTTAGGCCTTAGAAGTTTTTGTATGAGGTAATAGGCTCTATTAGAATTCTGTGCTCTCATTTTCACATCAGTTTGTTTCTGATTCTGTTCATCTATTATTGTGCTGAGAAATCTGAACTGTCCAGAACATTCAAATTTGTTTAATGACTAATACACTCCTAGAAACTGAAATAAGAACACGGTGAATTCATTGTCCCAGGAAGGGGAAACTTTATTGACACATTCCTGGGGTCAGATACATCACATGATCACACTGACAGAACCACAGGCACATAGACACAGGCAACAGAGTATGCACAATGTCGGCATTAGTACAGTGTATATCCACCTTTCGCAGCAATGCAGGCTGCTATTCTCCCATGGAGACGATCGTAGAGATGCTGGATGTAGTCCTGTGGAACGGCTTGCCATGCCATTTCCACCTGGCGCCTCAGTTGGACCAGCGTTCGTGCTGGACGTGCAGACCGCATGAAACGACGCTTCATCCAGTCCCAAACATGCTCAATGGGGGACAGATCCGGAGATCTTGCTGGCCAGGGTAGTTGACTTACACCTTCTAGAGCATGTTGGGTGGCACGGGATACATGCGGACGTGCATTGTCCTGTTGGACAAGCAAGTTCCCTTGCAGGTCTAGGAATGGTAGAACGATGGGTTCGATGACGGTTTGGATGTACCGTGCACTATTCAGTGTCCCCTCGACGATCACCAGAGGTGTACGGCCAGTGTAGGAGATCACTCCCCACACCATGATGCCGGGTGTTGGCCCTGTGTGCCTCAGTCGTATGCAGTCCTGATTGTGGCGCTCACCTGCACGGCGCGAAACACGCATACGACCATCATTGGCACCAAGGCAGAAGTGACTCTCATCGCTGAAGACGACACGTCTCCATTCGTCCCTCCATTCACACCTGTCGCTACACCACTGGAGGCGGGCTGCACGATGTTTGGGGCATGAGCGGAAGATGGCATAACGGTGTGCGGGACTGTAGCCTAGCTTCATGGAGACGGTTGCGAATGGTCCTCGCCGATACCCCAGGAGCAACAGTGTCCCTAATTTGCTGGGAAGTGGCGGTGCGGTCCCCTACGGCACTGCGTAGGATCCTATGGTCTTGGCGTGCATCCGTGCATCGCTGCGGTCCGGTCCCAGGTTGACGGGCACGTGCACCTTCCGCCGACCACTGGCGACAACATCGATGTACTGTGGGGACCTCACGCCCCACGTGTTGAGCAATTCAGCGGTTCGTCCACCCGGCCTCCCGCATGCCCACTATACGCCCTCGCTCAAAGTCCGTCAACTGCAAATACGGTTCATGTCCATGCTGTCGCGGCATGCTACCAGTGTTAAAGACTGCGATGGAGCTCCGTATGCCACGGCAAACTGGCTGACACTGACGGCGGCGGTGCACAAATGCTGCGCAACTAGCGCCATTCGACGGCCAACACCGCGGTTCCTGGTGTGTCCACTGTGCCGTGTGTGTGATCATTGCTTGTACAGCCCTCTCGCAGTGTCCGGAGCAAGTATGGTGGGTCTGACACACCGGTGTCAATGTGTTCGTTTTTCCATTTCCAGGAGTGTAGATATAATTGGTTGTGTTGTACATTTCTACATGTTTAAATTATCATGTATTCTTTTTCCTGATCATTTACTTTGATGCTAAATATGGGTGCTTCTTCTATGAGGTACACAAATAACTGGCTAATCTCTACTTCACTTTTCCCAATGAGTTCTGTATCATCTGCCCATGTTAAAACCTTAACTTAATTTCTTTGGAAGATCCCGGCAGGTACTACCTTGAGTTTCCTCACAGCTCTCCTGAGGGTACGTTAAAGACAAAAGGGAGCAGATCATATCCCTGTCTTAGTGCACTTTTATTCTGAAAATGGTTGGAAGCATATTTTACAAAGATTATGAATTTAATTGGAAATCCTAAGTGCATCACTACATTCTACAGGCTTTGCCTGTGAAAGGAGTTATATTATTTCATAAAATCAATGAATAAATAATGTATTTTCTGTTGACATTCCCATAATTTTTATTTGTGGTTTTAATTACAAATATATTGTTAGTAGTGGATCTACCTGTATGAAAGCCATATTTATAATCTCCAGTTATATTTTCTGTGTACAGTTCCAAGTGATTTAGCAATATACAAGGGAAAATCTGATAGGTTGTGTTAACTATTGGTGTCCCTCTATAGTTTCTGAACTCTTCATCTTATTTATATAATTGGACTACTAATTCATTCCGTTCTGTTGGTATGGTCTCTGTTTTCCAGTTTTTATCTGTGTCAGATGAAACAATTATCTGTGTAGTGCCTGTCTCCTGTAATTTAGTATCTCAGTTGGAATGCTGTTACTCTCACTTGCCTTGCAACTTTTATGTGTTTGATACTTCTCTGCACCTTCTCATATTGACAGCCCCCCCCCCCCCCCTCCCCCCCATCATCATGAAGTTGTTCTCTCTCTCTTAAAGTTGGTTAAAAGACACTCACATTAAAACATGACGGTTGCTGTTTGTAATGAATACGAGATTAGATTTTGCGTGTTGACCACTTACATGGCTGTTAGATTGCGAAGCTTGGCGGCAGCAAGAGGTGGAATGATGCCTGTAAGCTGTCAATGTTAAGTTTACCTTTGGCCCCTTACTTATTGGTACACTTCATGTTGACTGTCTTCATGTTGATTTCATGTTGACTGTTTGATACCATCTTCAGTGATCTAACAGCTGTATGAACATGAATAACTCTATGATATGCTTTCAAGTAACAGCATTACTTCCATGTGTAATTTATACCACAGCTGTTGTAGCGTGCAGACAACATTGTCCCTCCTATGTCCCTCCTCAATGTGGTAACAAAATTCTCTTTCCTGCTTTCTCTGCACCTCACACTGTACTGTGGTCGAACAGTAACTTAGCAATGACAACTTATACTGACTGCTATTGCTACCTATCAGTGGCAGGTGTTGTGATCAATTATTTGTGATCATCAATTTTATCTGTTTTCCATCACTCCATTACTTGCTCTAAATTACATACCCTTGTGATTTATTTGTGAGTTGCTAAGGAAACCCAGACAATTAATGTCATTAGTGAGTGGGATGCCTGGTGTTCTTGATGTTTCTTTGGCAGATTCTCTCACATGCAAGAATCTAATTCCATGTTAATGAAACATAGAAAATTGTTTGACCTTTTGTCATAAATATGGAGTACTACCGGATGAGGAAAGAAGGAACAGTTTTAAAATAAGCTACTGCTGTTGATGTGCCTTGGCAAAGTAAATAATTCTCAAAAAACCACTAAGGAACTGTATAAGAAAGAGTTACAATTGGTGTAATTAATATACAACACAAATCTCATAAAAATAGTAAAAACCAATGCAAAACAGCCTGGTCTGTAATTAATACTGTTAAAGGTGAAGCCAAAAACTTTGACAAGACAGTCACAATACCAGCAGATACATTCAACAAATATTTTGTAAGCTGTGCTGATGATCTTGAAAAGTTGATCAGTTAACCCAACATAACATATATAGATTATCTTAAGACTGCAAACCTAAATCATAATAGGACCAGATCATCATTGAAACACTTTAAAGAGGTATGCCAACATGAAGTTCTTAAGAAAGTCAAAGAAATGGAAAATTCATACAGTACAGATATTTTTAATATGTGAAACAATCTATTGTAAGAAACTCTACATAACATTGCAGCACCATTAACATATTCTATAAACCTGTGTCTCATAGAAGGCGTTTTTTCCTGATCCTCTCAAACTAACCAAGGTGACTCCAGTCTTTAGTAAGGATATCAAATCAGATCCTGCAAACTACAGACCAGTTTCACTAATTCCAGTACTAGGAAAAGTCTTTGAAGGCATAATATATTAGCAAATGTATGAGTACCTAGAACTAAATGATATGTTAAGTACACCACAGTTTGGTTACAGAAAAGGAAGGTCAGCTATACATGCCATAGAGCTCTTAGTCAGAGATATTTTAGCAGCATTCGAGGACCTTGCTCACACACAGTAACCCTATGTGATCTGTGTCACGAGTTATATATTTGTTGAAGAGATTGTTGAGTTGTGTGACATTTGAGTACGTAAGGACAGTGTACTTTGCCTTTTTTAAATCTGTTTTAATCAGAGTAATGGCTAAGGTAGATAATAGGCCACATTGTAAACCATTATTCATTAAATATAGAATTTTAACAGTTATTAATTTATATCTTCTTGACAGTGTTAACTACATACTTGCTGAACTACCTAATTTAAGTGTAACAAATCAAAGGCACAACTACTATACAATAACCTGTACTTCTCTGCTGTTGCCACAAAATAGATTTGCTAAAACTAACAATAGTCATAAGTACATGGCAATTAAAATATATAACAAATTGTCTAACAATGTGTCAATCAAGCCTGACAAATTATTTAAAGAAAATGTACATAACTTCTTCTTAACTAATCCATTCCAGTAAGTAGAAGATTTTTTAGAAGTGCCCAATATCAACTTAAATATGTAAAAATTTATTTTGTAAAATTAATAGGTTAAGTGAACTGATGAAGTCTATTGCATGTAATAATGCTGAATGACCAATAATGAATCTGAATCAGAATCTGTGTACCAATTCTAATCACTGAAACAGTTTATGCCATTCAGCTGCTGATATTTTAGGATACTGATCTGAATAAACATCTTGTACTTGAACAAAACTGTCCCTCCCCCCCCCCTCCCTCCCCCCCCCCTAAAAAAGGAAAAATTATCTAACACCTTGGGGGTGCTTCTGGAATTTGGAGTTAATGATTCTGGATTGGAACAGTTCAATAGATTGTCCAAATATTCCTTGCTTGCTGATAAAGTTTTGCATGCTTAAACAATCATATTGCCATCCTTATTCTTCATTATTTTAGTTTTGTAATTAAAACCTCTTATTAATGTAGTTGACAATGTGAAACATTTCCAGACACCATTATTTTGGTGATATTTGTAAATAGATTCATTCTGTTGTTGTACACTTTATATCTTTTTCTTACAATTTATTTTATTGGCCTGCTTTTATTTCTGCCAGTAAAGATTTTTATCTGCATAAATTAATAACCTGGTCTTGAATTCCCTCACATTTTTCACCACTTCTTCTTGCCTCTCTTTTCTCTCCATACATTATTAATTGCAACTGTGAGGGAGACTTCTTTTATTCTATTCCAGCACTCATTAATGATTGTTCCATGATTTTCTTTCATGCTACATGTAACCTCAAATCAGTTTGAAACTTCATCTTTGACTTTTAGTATTTCTTCTGTGCCTATTAAATTTTCTACATCAAATTTGGTCCAGGTTTGATTTTCATTTTAGGAGCTTTTCATTCTGTCTCATTTTTGCCTATTACTATATGGTGGTCTGACCTTATTTCCGCTCCTCAGGAGGATCTTACTGCACAGATTGCCTTTCTATGTCTGTTACATATGAGAACATGGTCATTTTGAGTTACCATTTTCTTAATTATTGAAGTACAGATTTATTTATGTGTATATTTATGAGGGAAGGTCATGTTGCCAGTAATCATTCCTGTCAATGGAGAAAAATTTATCAACCAAATGGCATTGTCATCACCTTCTTCATGTTAATTTTCATTTCTAAAGTAGAATTGAAAACATCCTACTTTTTCATTAAAATCCCCTATTACTTTCTTGACATTGTGACTTGGTACCTTGAGCTGTACATCTCACCAGTTTTCATTGAACTTATCCTTTACTGTGTCATCTTCGTTATAAGTTG
Organism: Schistocerca gregaria; assembly: GCF_023897955.1. Taxonomy (NCBI): domain Eukaryota; kingdom Metazoa; phylum Arthropoda; class Insecta; order Orthoptera; family Acrididae; genus Schistocerca; species Schistocerca gregaria. Next base: position 429,556,476 of record NC_064927.1, read on the forward strand.
GTACTTAACAGTTTATCATTGACGAACTGAAGCATTTGGATCTCAGTCTAGATAACATAATCTTTCATCAACTGCTTCACAGACTACTACTGCAGAAAGAAAATCATTTTTTATGCAGAATACTGTTCTAAATTCATGGAAACCCCTTTCTTTACACCTTTAAAATTGTATATTTATCTGTATCTTGTATATTTCTTCCCAACAGCCTTGTCTCCTGTATTGCTGCTATTGTTACACTGTAAATGTCTACTTGTTTACTGTGTCATGTGAAGGATCCCATTGTAAACATATTTTGAACATTCCACATTTCCAATTTCAAGTCCATTTCCTAGTTATAGGTCATCGTAGAATGAAATTTTCACTCTGCAGTAGAGTGTGCACCTATATGAAACTTACTGGCAAATTAAAACTGTGTGCCAGGCCAAGACTCAAACTCAGGACCTTTGCCTTTTGAAAGGAAGTGCTCTACAGATTTAGCTACCCAGGCATGACTCACAACCCATACTCACAGCTTTACTTCTACCAGTACCTTGTCTCCTACCCTCAAAACTTCACATAAGTTCTCCTGCAAGACTTGCAAGACTAGCACTTCTGGAAGAAAGGATATTGCAGAGACATGGTTTAGCCATAGCCTGGCCGATGTTTCCATTCAGCAGAGCACTTGCATGTGGAAGGCAAAGATCCCAAGTTTGAGTCTTGATCTGGCATACAGTTTTAATCTGCCAAGGGGTTTCATATCAACACACACTCTGCTGCAGAGTGAAAAATTTCATTCTGGAAACATCCCCCAGGCTGTGGTAAGCCATGTCTCCACAGTATCCTTTCTTCCAGAAGTGCTAGTCTTGCAAGTTTTGCAGGAGAACTTCTGTGAAGTCTGGAAGGTAAAAGATTAGGTACTGGCAGAAATAAAGCTGTGAGGACAGGTCATGAGTTGTGCTTGGGTGGCTCAGTCAGCAGTGTGTGTGTACAAGCTGTGGCAGGAATTTAGAGCAGCAGTTTCCTCTGCAGAGCATGACTGGCAGTTGGTATGGGGTGTGGCGAGTGGCTAGTGTGTATGCGGCATTGGAAAAACCCGAGTGGACACTTGGCAGGGGTGCATATGGCCATGTTTATGCTCTTGCAGAAATTTATGTGCCACAGGAAAGTTGATAAAAACAAAGCTAAGAGTGACACGGAAGTGCGAGTTGGCACTCATGGACAGAAAAATATGTAAAGCTAAATTATCTAGGTGCACCACAAAAATATACAATAGCTTAGAACTTATTGTTGTCTTAAAAATTGTAAATTTATGGAAGCTAATATCTTGGCAATGCTTTAGCCAATTAATATGAACAAAGTGTCTATGGATGCAGCTATTAGAGCTGCATCGATCAATCATAGCCAATTTAGCAAAACATCTACCAATTTTGAATGAGAGTTTGGAATATGGGATTTGACTGAGAGAAACTGTGTTTCTGATAATAAATAAATTTAATGAGATGAAACTAGTGGCAGCATTCTAAAGTTTAAAGAAGTAGATGAATAATTAAGTATGTATTTTTATTTACTTATTTATGTTTAATATCAAAAATCTGGGAAAAGCAAAATCATGTCACAAGAACATTATTTCAGAAAAAATGGTGGCAGATACAAAAATTGAACTTTAAATTATTATTGCCCAGAAAATTTCCATGTTTTTCAGTATATCATGAGAATATTTGTAATTTTTGTCAAACATTATTTTTAGTTCTGCAGTCATTTCGAGGGTGGATGCGGCTGTCATCTTTGAGGACATTCGATTTTGAGCGACACTAAGAACCAGACATGCCTTGCATCTGGCGGTGATAGTGGATTGCTAGCCATGTTTGAGGACAAGTATGTATGTAGAGTTCAAAAGCGATCAAGATGAGTGCAGTATAGTGGTTTAGGACAGCAGATAAGAGTGTATCACAACATATGAATTTCATAGTGAAGTGTTGTAGCGTCAGTTATTGCATGTTTTGTTATATTTTATTTCAGCTTAAAAACTGAGTTTACAACTGGTGTGAGCTGGCACCCTATGATGCAAAACGCAGCCAAACATTGAGACCAGCTTCATCTCTGGACCACTCAATTAAGTTGAGTGTAACAAATATAATTATTTTCATGCCATAGCACATGGGGGCTTGAGCCAAACTTCTCAAACTTCAATGTGTAGTGCCCAGTACAGTTGTAGTAGAGCACTTGTCCATGAAAGGCAAAGGTCCTGTGTTTGATACACAGTTTGGCGTACAGTTTTAATGTGCTGAGCAGTTTCATATCATTACACCCTCAACTGCAGAGTGAAAATTTCACTCTGGAAACATGCCCCAAGCTGTGGCTAAGCCATGTCTCTGCAATATCCATTTTGCCAGAGGTGCTAGTCTCAAATTTTGCAGGATAACTTCTGTGTAGTTTGGAAGGCAGGAGATGAGGTAATGGTGGAATTAAAGCTGTGAGGATGGGTCGTGAGTCATGTTTGCTTCTGTCAGTAGAGCACTTGCAAGCCAAAGGCAAAGGTACCAAGTTCAAGTATCAGCTTTAATCTGTCAGAAATATTCAAAGGTTATCATATTTTTGTGTTCGTACTTCATCTGAGACATATGTGAGATGGCGTAGTCTTGGAATTTTTCCATTGCTGGGTTGGAAGTCCTACACAAAACCCTAACCTGGAGGACTGGGTGTTTCCTGTAGCTATCTTTCCACCTAAGACAGCAATGCCATTTTTAAAAATGTGAACATGTTTCAGCTCTGCAGGGAACAATATTTTGGCAAATTTTAATTTCTTTCCATGATGCCAACATTTAGGTGTGTGGTTCACAAGTTGATTTACAGGATTTAGTACATTGACTTGATGTTCATTACTGCTTATTTATCTGCTATCACTTCAGGCAGTTTTGTGTGTACTCCTGCATAAAATTGCTTAATTTTATGGGAACAGGACACAATTATTGGTTAAATGCAATAACTATTCCCATTAAATTCCACATAGAAATATATTTGTAGTAAGTCATATATGTGTACACAGCTTGCAATACAGAACAGAACTAAAAACTAACATGGAGGCTCGGTAGAGCAATCAGAGTCCAAAGATGGGGTTAATCGTGGTCGATATGACCTATCAACACCATAGTTTCATTTACATTAATGTGCTGTTGAACTATTTCCTTCAGTGCCCAGCTAGAATATCTCTCTCTTGAAACATCTCATGTTTCCTGAACAGCTTATCAAGAACATTAGTTGAATACTAGTATGATATTAAACTCAGTCTTTATTGTGAGGTAAATTTGTTTTACTGCACCTGACTTAGCAAAGAAAATGTTACACGCAAGCAAAAAAAAAAATTTTAAGAGGTTTGTTAATTAGCTAATCTCAGGTTTCAAAATTGTGTCCCGTAGGGGTGTGAGGCTTTCTTTTCTGTTTGCCCCACCATTATGAAAGAAAATCTTCGAGGTTGAGTTTTCAGCAATCTCTTTCAGGAAGCTTTCTTTGGGATTGTGTTCCTAGCGAAAAGAAAAACCACATAACAACAAGGCAGAAAACATGCTGACTAATGCTTACCAGTCACAAGTTTTGCCTGATGACTCAGTGTGATAGCATACTATAAAAGTTGCAAGACCCATTGCTGTAGCACAGTTGTTGATGCTGCATTTTCAGACTCCACCAACACCACTACCACCACCATAGTCACCACCTTTGTAAAAATCTAAACACAAAATGCTCCACTACTAGTAGAACCCATATGTATTTTGCTTATCAATTAACTGTTTTAATACATGGAAGTAGGGATTCAATTTTACAGACTTTTGAAGAATCTCTGTGAGGGTAGGATTGCAGTAAGCACTGTGAAACTATCTACATCTACATGACTACTCTGCAATTCACATTTAAGTGCTTGGCAGAGGGTTCATCGAACCACAATCATACTATCTCTCTACCATTCCACTCCCTAACAGCGCACGTGAAAAACGAACACCTAAACCTTTCTGTTCGAGCTCTGATTTCTCGTATTTTATTTTCATGATCATTCCTACCTATGTAGGTTGGGCTCAACAAAATATTTTCGCATTCGGAAAAGAAAATTGGTGACTGAAATTTCATAAAAAGATCTAACCGTGACGAAAAACGTCTTTGCTGTAGTGACTTCCATCCCAATTTGTGTATCATATCTGCCACACTCTCTGCCCTATTACGTCATAATACAAAACAAGCTGCCATTTTGTGCACCCTTTCGATGTCCTCTGTCAATCCCACCTGGTAAGGATCTCACACCGCGCAGCAATATTCTAACAGAGGATGAAGAAGTGTAGTGTAAGCTGTAGTGTAAGTGGAATAAGTATGGCTTCATTTGATATTGAGCATGAGATTAACTGTTTTAATACATGAAGGTAGGGATTCAATTTTACAGACTTTTGAAGAATCTCTGAGGGTAGGATTGCAGTAAGCACTGTGAAACTATCTACATCTACATGACTACTCTGCAATTCACATTTAAGTGCTTGGCAGAGGGTTCACCGAACCACAATCATACTATCTCTCTACCATTCCACTCCCAAACAGCGCACGGGAAAAACGAACATCTAAACCTTTCTGTTCGAGCTCTGATTTCTTGTATTTTATTTTGATGTTCATTCCTACCTATGTAGGTTGGGCTCAACAAAATATTTTCGCATTCAGAAGAGAAAATTGGTGACTGAAATTTCATAAAAAGATCTCGCCGTGACGAAAAACGTCTTTGCTGTAGTGACTTCCATCCCAATTTGTGTATCATATCTGCCACACTCTCTCCCCTATTACGTGATAATACAAAACAAGCTGCCATTTTGTGCACCCTTTCGATGTCCTCTGTCAATCCCACCTGGTAAGGATCCCACACCGCTCAGCAATATTCTAACAGAGGACGAACGAATGTAGTGTAAGCTGTAGTGTAAGTGGAATAAGTATGGCTTCATTTGATATTGAGCATGAAACATCAACACCAAATTTGGAGCGGCAGTGCTGGTTAATCTTAGGGAGTACAAGGAGTATCTGTTGCTGAGATTCTCGACTATAAGTGCTACTGAACCCGACTTTCTCAACAGCAATATGATGTGCTTGATATATTGGGGAAGAGTTAACAATACAGACACAGTAAGTTTTTAGAACATTGGTACATAATAGTTTGTACTTGCTGTGTTTTTTTTTTAAAAAAATATGTTTCTATTCACAAAGGACAAGATGTTGATCTGTATGACTATTAATATTGATTTCTAAAAGACAGTTGCAGCTTCTTGTTTAATTAACAATAGTGTTTAGTTCTAAAAAACTTTACTGAAGTGAATGGGAGACAAATAGATTCGCTACAGAGGGAGCACTTTAGAGATTCTGTACACTTTCTTGTTTTTGAAGTTTAAGACAAGTAAGAATGTATTTATTATTCAGAAATATCTCTGTTTCAGTACAACAGACTGGCTGATTTTTGCATTAAAATATATTATTTGCAATGTATATTGTTTGCCCACAAATAGCACTTCAGTGCCATTTCAGTTCATTAAGGCAGGTGCAGCAGGCAAAACTAGATTTTATAATGGAGTTGTCCCAAAAATTTACTCAAAATGTAACATACTGCTGTTTTCAAAAGATGATGATCTAGATTGTGTAGAACACAACAATTCCACTATGTGTGACAGTAGAAACTGTTTGAGTTACCTGTGGAAATTTCTTATAACCAAATTATTTTTATATATATTGTTTGTTTTTCCTTTCATCCCTTCAGTAATAAATGAGGGGTGTTCTAAAGAAAAGTTACAAAACAACTCTATGGCTATAATGTTAGTATTTATTCAAAATTCATCACCAGGGGAATGAGAACAACTGTCCTATTGTATCATAAGCTGAATGATTCCATATCCCCAGACTGCTTGTGGCTCTGACAGAACCCAGCCCTCTACTGTGTTCTTCAGTTCACCACCTGAGGAGTTGAAGCACATTCCTGTAAGATACTTTTAGTGGAACACACACATGGAAGTTTCAAGGCGACATTTCCAGGTTGTAGAGCAAAAGATCAAGCGGCTGGGATTTGAACTTAGTCATTACTCTTTGTAAGACCTTGGAGACGTGTGGAGGTACATTACTGTGGAGAAGAATCATTCTCTCCATCAACAGCCCAGCCCATTTGCTCTTGGTGGACATGCCAAGGAGTGTCTCACAGGAAATTAGACTGTAAGCATCTGCATAATGAGTGTGCTACTTTCAGTTTTTCAGGAGGTGGTTATGATGCATGCTTCCACTACCGAGATGTCTCACTATGTTATCCCAAAGAAGTGTACACAAATTTCAACTGGTTTGGTTGTTAAACACTTCTTATATTATAATGATAAGGCAGATGTTGAGTGTGTGTGTGTGTGTGTGTGTGTGTGTGTGTGTGTGTGTGTGTGTGTGTGTGTGTGTGTGTGTGTGTGTGTGTGTGGGCGCGCGTGCGTAATAATGATGTTTTTGTATTAACATTACGTCAGAGGTATGTATGTACACACGATTTTTCTTAAATATCAAGGAAACAATGCATATTTTGACCTCAGAGTCATTTCACACATCATTTTCACATTACACTGATCAACTACATAGAATTTATTCATATATACAGTGAGTATAGTCTGCTGTGCATGTTCTCAACATCAAACCAGGTGAGTCACATGATTTTGGGGTGAGGCTGTTTGTCTACACTTTGTGGCAATAGGAAATCTAAATATTACCCCACGTTTTATATATGTTTTTGGGGTGAGGCTGTTTGTCTACACTTTGTGGCAATAGGAAATCTGAATATTACCCCACGTTTTATATATGTTTAAGTTTCAGTTTTAGTAACAGCTATGGTGCAGAATTATCATTGCTATAGATCTATAGAGAAGTATGTGAATGGAGGACAAGTTACTTTTTGTAGGTATGTACTATTATAAACGTATAATTGTAAATGTCATATTATAGAAGGCATTTCAGACATGGTGTTATGAAGTGTTGTATTGTAGAAATAATTTCTGTGATTTTAAGACCCTGTCTTTACGAGGCATGTGCTAGATATATTTGCAATTGTGTCTGATTACACTGCCAGTCAATGTATACAATCGGAGCTATACTAATATGCAGATTAGATTTATACATGACAGGGATTACTTTCCTCCACTTTAGGCAGGTTTTCAATGTCTTGTGCGTATGTAAGTACCACAACAATATTTTTCAGTCGATATTTGTACTATCAAAGATGGAAGGGCCGACAGATGAAAACTTTGTAATCCATACTACAGTTGACCTATGTAGATCAACCGAAGAATAGTATACTAGTGCCAGTAAAGACAAAAAAATCCACATACATAACCTTGGCGTAATGTACCTCACTTGAGCTCCGAACCTAGTATCCTGTTCTTCAGTTGACCTATATAGGTTAACTGTTGTACAGGATACAAATCTTATGTAAATCATTAATTTTCACCTGCACTAGCACTAGTATCCTATTCTTCAGTTGACATACATAGGTCAACTAAAGTACGCAATACAAATTTTACTATTGTTTTTTGCCGTTACTAGTACTACTACGATAATTACTATTAGTATCGAAGGCGAAAAGTAAAGTTTATATCCTGTACTTCAGTTGACCATATAGGTCAATTGAAGTTTTGGATACATATTTTATGAATGTCAGTTTCTTTCGCCTTCACGTCATTCAACTGAGGTACAGGATGCCAATGTCACATAAATCTATTTTTTCATCTTCGCTAGCATTAGTATCCAATTCTTCAATTGACCTACATAGATGAACTGAAGAATAGGATACAAATTTTACATTTGTTGGTTTTTTAGCCCTTGATAATACTAGTATCAGCTAAAGAATAAGATGCTGGTAGTAGCGGAGGCAAAAAAAGCAACACCTTAAAATTTGTATCCCGTACTGCAGTTAACTTGTACAGATGAACTGAAGTTTGGGATACAGTTCAGATCTGTCAACTGAGGCATTCCATACTAATGTTGCTTGTGTCCCTTTTTTTCCTTTCTTTCTTTTTTGCGCTAGTATCCCATTCTTCAGTTGAGCTATATTGACTTCATTGGTGAGTCAATGACCTCAGTCATGTGACATCATAAATATAAACAAAGTGTACTGGAGTCACCGTAGCATTCCTACTATTATGATTTCACTGTCAGTCTTTGCTTCTTTAGCTCTTCCTTTTTCTTTTTTCTTTTTGTGTTGCCTGGTCAGGTAAGTCTCATTTCAAACAGTAACGAATGGATGGACATATACAGTTGTGGAGACAACCTAATGAATTCACGGACCCTGCATGTCAGCAGGGCACTGCTCAAGGTGTTGGAGGTTCTGTAACGATGTGCGGCATGTGCTGTTGGAGAGATACAGGACTGCTGATACATTTAGATACAACTCTGACAGGTGACATATACATAAGCATCCTGTCTGATCACCTGCATCTATTCATGTCCATTGTGCATTCTGATGGACTTGGGCAATTCCAGCCAAATAATATGACACTCCACACATCCAGAATTGCTGAAGATTGGCTCCAGGAACACTCTTCTGAGTTTAAACACCTCTGCTGTACACCAAACTTCACAGACATGAACATTGTTGAGCATCTCTGGGATGCCTTGCAAACTTGCTGTTCAGAAAAGATCAAGAATCAAGAATTTTATTCACCATAAATCATTTTACAATGAAATTGGCATCGTCATACAGGATGAAGTAGTACATACATAATAATAAAATAAATTAGTGTCAGTACATTAAAGAATACATTTTAAACATGGCAGTGTACCAAATTACACCAGGATAGTTTCTAAAAAGTTAATGCAATAAGCTGTACTATAATCTAATATAGCATTGCACTGTGTATTGTAAACAGTATATAATTACACATGATTAGCCACAGCACACAATAATATGTTTAACAACAAACAACTTCTAAATTCTAATATCCTCCTCAGGAATCTCAAAGAATTCTTTAATGTCATAGAATGGATGATCTGACAGCCAGCTCTACCAAATTATTTTTTAATAAAAGTATATCCATAGATTGGACATGAATTGGCAGTTTACTGAACATTTTGAGTGGGTTTATTTTCTGGGAATTTCTTGTTCTTTCTAATCTGTGGTGCAGTACATCTAAATTATCCTTAGTGCTAGTGTTGTGTTCATGTATTTCCCTCCTGGCAATAAATTCTTAAATATTATTTTTAATATAGAGTACAGACATGAAGATGTATAAATTTATAATTGTGAGTATTCTGAGTCTGGAGAAAAGAGGACGACAGTGCTCCCTATGACCTCTTTTACATTCATGTGTAAGACTTTTTTTTGTAATTTCAAGATGTTCTTCATGTGAGGGGCTTGCCCCCATAAAATCAGACCACTCCCTTAGTTTCAAGATAAGTTATGCCACCAGAGATATTTTTTCACATACGTGATTGACATGTGCCTTCCAATAGAGTTTTGAGTCAGTGTGATACCTAAGAGTTTTACTGACTTATTATCTACTTAATTTGACATTCTCATGAAAAGTTGTTGGGTTTTATCAGGATTGCACAGGAACCTATTGGCTGCAAATCAGTCCAGGGCCTTATCAAGTCTTTCTTTTATTAGGCTAGTCAGATATGAAATGTTCTGCAGATCTCCAGCACCTCAAACATTAGTTGAGTCCACGGCATGTTGTATTGTGGCTCTTCTGTGTACTCGCTGTGATCCTAACGAATCCTACTCCCATTACACGATATTCTACTGCTGTTGGTATTAGCCTATATTCGTCTGACCAGAAATCTTTAATACAGTTCACTTCACTGACCCTTGGTAAACCTGTACCGAGCCTTTGCATTTCCCTATTTAGATTTTCTAGCGCCCTACTACATTCAATCTTCTGACATTACACACTCCGATTTGTAAAAGTTTACCATTTCGTTGGATGTTCAAACTTTTCTCCCGGTCACCTCCCACATGTCGATCTCCTCTAGAAATACCGAATGAGGGACGAATCCTGAATATTTTGCCGAAGTGGAATTTATTATGGTCTTGTTCAATTACAGGCTTCACATAGTGTGGTTATATGTAATGTTTTTATTTTTTTTTTAATGCAGAGGTCTTCATTGCCATCTGCAACGTCATGCAGTTGATCATTGCTGAGTCTTCCACCTTTTGGGAACAGTTTCCCATCTAAGGATAAAATGGTACCCTGAACCTTTACCTTCACCTTCGCCCTTTTTGACAAGGCCACTGGCAGAACATTGGTGACTACTAACACTGGAAGTATTCAGCTGCACCGGCCGTAGTGGCCGAGCAGTTCTAGGAACTACAGTCTGGAACCGCGCGACTGCTATCGTCGCAGGTTCGAATCCTGCCTCGGGCATGGATGTGTGTGATGTCCTTAGGTTGGTTAGGTTTAAATAGTTCTAAGTTCTAAGCGACTGATGACCTCAGGAGTTAAGCTCCATAGTGCTGAGAGCCATTTGAACCATATTCAGCTGCCACTGTTTGTGATTTTTATTCGAAATTGACGTAACGGCTTTGTTTGAATGAAGGATCCAGGAAGTATTTTATTCTGGCCAAAGACACTACCGTGAGACCACGATCTGCGTGTGGTTACTAGAAATTAAGCATTTAAATCTGTTGATAGCAGGACGTATAAGAGATAAGAAATGAAATTAGGAGCTAACGTAGTTTTAATTTAATTTCAAACAATTCATAATACATGTCTTCAATCTGATTTGATCTATTATAAATTGTTTTTGAAAGCCTGCGGCTGTCGATGCAATAGGTTTGTTTATAAATAAATAAATCTTCTACAACCAGTCACAATTTTTTCTTTATTTTACTATTTGCACAACGCGTTTTGAGAAATAATCCCCATTTTCATGTGCGTTTTTTGGTGTGTATTAAGCCATTTATTTTGTTGCTAGTGTGTATGAGTCAGCTTCATTTTGTTGACTTTTACTGTAATACATAAGAAACATTTTTAGTTGGGCTTTCCACATCTAATAAACTAAACCAAAAACTAATACATAATATAAAGTGTAATCATGATCCATATTCAGACTCTGGAACATACAAAGTAACATGCCAGGAATGCTCCAAGTTCTATGTAGGACAAACAGGCCGCAATATCAACATCAGGTACACAGAGCACATTAGAGCATACACACACAACAAACACACTACATCAGCAATAGCAACACACATACATAATACAGGACACCCATTTGGAAAAGTAGAGCAAAATGTCAAAGTACTCCACTGACTAAATAAAGGACATGAAATTGATTTGCTTGAAGAACTGGAGATATAGTCACATTACAGAAACAAAGAATATAAAATATTAATTGAAAAACTTGAAAGTGAATCAGTGAATTTCTTCAGATGTTTCGATAATATACTTAAATAAAAATAGTAAAACATAAAAATAAGCACATTGTAAAATCAAAATAAGTAATTCATGAGCCAAATTGTTAAGATAAATAACCTCTGTACAAAAGCATATTATAATCTGTGGAAGATCTATAATGTTATCTCTGTGGACTACCTGTATAAGATATTTTCGACGAGTAAAGTGTACAAGAAGTTGTGTGTGATGTTAAGTGTGTGTGAGACTCTACACAAATGGACCATTAGAAAACTGTAAGTACAAATTCTTCTAAATTTTAGCCACCAACCTCACAAAAAGAATTGCTACCCAACTAAAAATCGCGTGTTTCTTATGTATTACAGTAAAAGTCAACAAAATGAAGCAGACTCACACACACTAGCATCAAAATAAATGGCTTAATACACACCAAAAAACGCACTTGAAAATGCGGATTATTTCTCGAAACGTGTCGTGGGAATAGTAAAATAAAGAAAAAATCGTGACTGGTAGTAGAAGATTTATTTATTTATAAACGAACCTATAACATATCTTGAAGTGGATCAATAATATGTACTACAAAAAAGGAAAAAAAGATGGACAACGTACCACAAAGGAATTACCCGAATGGCTCGGAAATCGGTAGACGTGATCTATATGTAGAGACAAACAAATGATAACAATTTCAGAAAAAAAAGAGCGATTTATTCAAGAGCAACCGCTTCACAAACTGAAACCACGTTGGTCAAATGGTTGAAATGGCTCTCAGCACTATGGGACTTAACTTCTGAGGTTATCAGTCCCCTAGAACTTACAACTACTTAAACCTAACTAACCTAAGGACATCACACACATCCATTCCAGAGGCAGTATTCGAACCTTCGACAGTAGCGGTCGCGCGGTTCCAGACTGTAGCGCCTAGAACCGCTCGGCCACCTGGGCCGGCCACGTTGGTCGCGTTGATCACTTCTGGCTCTTATGCAAGCAGTTACTCAGCTTCGCATTGACTGCTAAAGTTGTTGGATGTCCTCCTGAGGGATATTGTGCCAAATTCTGTTCAATTGGCCCGTTAAATGGTCAAAATCCCAAGCTGGAGGAGGATGCTCTCCATAATGCTCAAAGGATCTCAGTTGTGAAGAGATCCGGCGATCTTGCTTGCCAAGCACGAAGAGAAACCAGTAAAAAGTCTCGCCGTGTACGTGCGGCTATTAACTGCGGCCATTAACTGAAACGTAAGGCCAGGATCGTCGACGTATCAGTGCGCCGTAAGTGTGCCGCGGATGGTAACCAAAGGGATCCTTCTATGAAAAGAAAAGGAACCCCAGAACGTCACTCCTGGTTGTCTGACGGAATCGCGGGTGGCTATCGGGTTGGTAACCCACTGCTGTCTGGGGCGACTCCAGACACGTCTTTGGCCTGGAACCCCACTGATGGAGTAGTAACTGAGCCCCGATGACCAGCGAATACGTGTCTGGAGATGCTTCAGAGAGCGGAGGGATACCAAATCTACTGTAGCGAACTAGACGGTGCGGCAACCAAAAATGATGGTCTGGGGTCGGGGGCATTTCTTTCCACAGCAGGGCCCCTTTGGTTGCCATCTGTGGCACCCTCACGACATAGCGGTACGTCGACGGTATGCTACGCCCCGTCTTGTTGCTCTTCATCACGAATCATCCTGGGGTTACATTGCAGCAAGGTAATGCCCTCCCGATAATGGCGAGAATTTGTACCGCTTGTGTTCGTGCTTAAGAAACGCTCCCTTAGCAAGAAAGATTGTCAGATCGTTCCCCAATTGGGAACGTATGGAGCAGGGCGCCCCAACCAGTTCGGGATTTTGACGACTTGCCTCGCCAATTGGACACAATTTGGCACGATATCCCTCAAGAGCTCATCTAACGTTTCTGTCAATCAGTGCTTGCATAAGGGCCAGAGATGGACCAATAAATCATTGACTTGCTCTTACTTTTGAATCAGTCTTCCAGTTTTTCTGAAATTGTAATCATTTGTTTGTCTATACATGTACATCATACAACCGATTTTCATCCTATTCGGATAATTCCCTTGTGGTGAGTCATTCTTCCTATCTTATTGTTGAGTGTATTATGATGCAGGTTGTGTAACAACAGACTGTATTATGAAATTATGGCATATCTATTTTTTTCTTTTATATATTTAGCAGGAAGTGCAGTTTGTCAGTTACTATATGACAAACTCTGCTTATAATGCCAAGTAAATAAATAAATAACAAATGATATAATTGGGTGAAGGATACCCAGGGTATTACCGTAGTGGTTTAGCCACTCGGGAACTACATCGCTTATGATTTTACACATTTGTAATTACATCAAGAAGAAGGTTATATCACAAGTCTAGATATTAATATGTGTGAATTGTGAATTTATAAAATGAATACTGTAGAATTTACAGCGTTGAAAGCGTGAAATTGTACAGGGTGGCTGGATTGAAGAGTTTTTAGCAAACAGAACAGAGCATGTTTTTCTCAATAGAGAGACGTCTACAGAGGTTAAAGTAAACAATGGTGTGCCATAGGGGAGTGTTATGGGGCCATTGGAGCATGTTTTTCTCAATAGAGAGACGTCTACAGAGGTTAAAGTAAACAATGGTGTGCCATAGGGGAGTGTTATGGGGCCATTGATTTTCACAATATATACAAATGACCTAGTAGATAGTGTTGGAAGTTCCATGGGGCTTTTCGCGGATGATGCTGTTGCATACAGAGAAGTTTCAGCATTAGAAAATTGTAGCGAAATGCAGGAAGATCTGCAGCGGATAGGCACTTGGTGCAGGCAGTGGCAACTGACCCTTAACAGAGACAAATGTAATGTATTGCGAATACCTAGAAAGAAGGATCCTTTATTGTATGATTATATGGTAGCGGAACAAACACTGGTAGCAGTTACATCTGCAAAATATCTGGGAGTATGCGTACCGAACCATCTGAAGTGGAATGATCATATAAAATTGTTCGTAACGCGGGTGCCAGGTGAGATTCATTGGGAGAGTCCTTAGAAAATGTAGTCCATCAACAAAGAAAAAAAAATATGGCTCTGAGCGCTATGGGACTTAACATTTGTGGTCATCAGTCCTCTAGAACTACTGAAACCTAACTAACTTAAGGACATCACACACTTCCATGTCCGAGGAAGGATTCGAACCTGCGACTGTAGCGGTCACGCGGTTCCAGACTGAAGCGCCTAGAACCGCTAGGCCACACAGGCCGGCATCAACAAAGAAGGTGGCTTACAAAACACTCGTTCGACCCATACTTGAGTATTGCTCATCATTGCGGGATCCGTACCAGGTCGGGTTGACAGAGGAGATAGAAATGATCCAAAGAAGAGCGGCGCGTTTCGTCACAGGGTTATTTGGTAAGCGTGACAGCGTTACGGATATGTTTAGCAAACTCAAGTGGCAGACTCTGCAAGAGAGACGCTCTGCATCGCTGTGTATCTTCCTGTCCAGGTTTCGTGATGGTATGTTTCTGGATGAGGTATCGAATATATTGCTTCCCCCTACTTATAGCCGGCGTTGGTAACCGAGCGGTTCTAGGCGCTACAGTCTGGGACCGCGCGACCGCTAAGGTCGCTGGTTCGAATCCTGCCTCGGTCATTGATATGTGTCGTGTCCTTAGGTTAGTTAGGTTTAAGTAGTTCTAACTTCTAGGGGAGTGATGACCTTAGAAGCTAAGCCCCATAAAGGTTGGTCAAGATGGCGTCAGTTGCGGACGTTTTGAATGTAAAAGTTGTCGAAAATAATGTTATACAGTGTCAATCTTGCAAAAAGTGCGTGAAACCTGTTAAAAGTGGCTTCGTGTGTGTCCAGTGTAACTATAAATTTCATTTTCGTTGCGGAAAGGTTGATCCTTCCCTGAGAAGCGACGATAACTGTGCGACTGTGTGGAACTGTGCGGATTGTAAACAAAAGGCTGCATCTCTTAATGATCAAGAAACGTGTACTTGTGATATAGCAAGGAAGACCGACAGTATAAAAAAGGAAAACCTATCATATCTTAAAATCATTGGACTCTTACAGGATGAATTAAAAAAAACTGTACGAGAAATATGAAGTAAATCCACACAAGTCAGAGCAATGGCGTGGTAAAACAACGACCAAAGATGTGAAAATCGGTGCTTCATCTTCCGAAAATGATCTGTTGTTAATTATTGCTGAGCTACGAGAGGAAACAAAAATTCTGAGTGATGAAAACAGAAGACTCAAGCTTAAATTGGAAGAGAGTGATCATCGGCTATGTCTTAATATCTCCAAACCCATGGAAGGATTGCCAGAAAGTGAAGCTACGACTAAAACGGCTCTCAACAGGCCTAGCAGTAAATGGGTTACTGTAAAATCGAAGAGGAGCTCTTACAAACATATTAACAATAAACATAGGCAGGACATTCTGTTACCATTAAATAACAAATATAATTCGCTTCAAAACACAGATGACATAGAAACTGTATCAGCATACTCATCTGATAATATGGTGCAGGACACTCAAAACTTAGCGAACAGCGAAGTAAGGTACAAGAAAAAACGTAAAATAAAGATTTATTCAGACAGTTACGCCAGAGGATTAGCAGTTATGTTAACGGAACGCGGACCTCGTGTGATTAACGAGTTTGAAATACAAGGTACTGTTAAGTCAGGAGCTGGTCTACGAGACGTTGCAACATCAATCAAGAAAGAAAGCACAGCCCTCGCGGACAGAGACTTTTTAGTGGTAATGGCCGGAGCAAACGACGTCAGCATAAATGAAAGGAAGATAGCTACTTCGACACTGAAGAAGACTCTCGAAGTGTTAACCCACACCAACGTGATTGTTGTTAATGTTCCTCATCGACACGATTTGCCCCAGTGGTCGTGCGTGAATAAGGAAGTGGAGCAGACCAACAAGGAGTACAAAGCTATCTGTAAGCACTTTAAGAATGTTTCCTTAATTAACACCATTAGTTGTAGCAGAGAATGGCATACCAAGCATGGGCAACATTTCAATAAGCTAGGTAAATGTGTTTTAAGTGATACAATTCTCGGAATAGTATTGGATAAGCTAGAGAAGGAAAAAAGACCAGTAATGTGTTTGGATTATGTTTCAACTGAGATGACAAAAAACTTGTATGCATAGACCAGGCTGGGTGTTCTAGTAATGGAAGGACACAACCTGGTCAACTTTCATGCTGTAACACTAGGTCATGTCAACTAAGAGGATATACAAAAGAAGAAATGCCTAAAGTAGGGTTCAAAATATGCTACCTCAATATTCAGAGTATGACAGATAAAAACGTAATAGTCAACGAATTTTCAAATGAAAACGTGGTAGATGTTCTCTGTTTAAGTGAACATTGGTGCAAAGAGGATGAGCTTGGGTACAAAGTATTGGAGGATTACACACTACTAAGTTACTATTGTAGAAAACAGCACTTACGTGGTGGGGTAGCAATATATACAAAAACACCTCTTGCACCAAACTGTGGCAGGATGGATCTCAATACCCTTTGTGATGAAATGCATTTTGAAATATCAGGTCTAGTAATTGAGAGCCTTAAGCTAATGGTAGTAGTAGTGTACAGGCCACCTAGTGGTGACCCACATATCTTTCAGGAGAAACTTGAGGAACTCTTAATGTACATATGTATACCCAAATGGAAAAAATACAATATTGTCATTGGAGGGGATATCAACTCAAGTTTTGATGTCCTGCGGGACAGAAAAACTGTGACAGAGCTCCAAAATGTGCATCGACAATTTAACCTGTGCTATGTTAACTGCAAACCCACCAGAGGCTCATCCTGTCTAGACAATATATTTACAAATATTAAGAGAACTTGTATGTCCACTGATGTAATTGGTTTCCCTTTCTCAGACCATGATGCAGTATATCTTAGTCTTAATAATGTAACTTCAGACTGCACTAAACGAGAATCTAAAATTGTGATTACTAGACCAGTGAGCAAAGAGAGGGTGGATAGGTTTAGACATGCCCTCACTTATTTCAGTTGGGACACACGTTTTAATAGGTTTCAACACTGTTCAGGTGATATTGTTTTCACCAAGTTTTTCTCCGTATTCTTAAATATATTTGAAAATAACATCCCTCTGAAAAAATGTACAGTGAATATTAGTAGTAATTACAAGAAAAGGAAAACGAAGGAATGGTATACTCCACAGTTAGGGCAACTGAAAAATACTGTCATGCTGTATTCTAGTCTGTACAAATCCAGTAAATCAGAACTGCATAAAGAACTCTATGCTAAAGCTAAATACAAGTATAGGAAGGCAATAAATGAAGCAAAGAAACTGCATAACATAGTAAACATTGAAAAATCTAACAATAAATGCAAAAAGGCGTGGAGTGTAATAAACTCCATTGCACACACTAAATACAAAGAGGAAATCGCCATTACCCCAGAAGAATTTAATAAATATTGCATCCAGTCCATTGAAGAAATTAGTAGTTCAATAAACAAACCCCCTGAAAATGCACTTAGCATTATGGACAGCTGTTTTGAAAAGCTTCTCCCGAGCACCTTCACTTTCACGGAAGTGAGCCCAAATAATATCCTAAAAATTGTAAAAAATTTCAAACCTTCAGTTAGTGTTGATTACTATGATATGTCAGTTAATTTGTTGAAAGATGTTATTGATTGTGTGATTTATCCTTTAACCTTTTGTGTTAACAAATGCCTAGTTGAAAGTAAGTTCCCTGACATACTAAAAATTTCTAGAGTTGTGCCCATATATAAAAAAGGGGAAAAGAACTGTCCCGCTAGTTACAGACCTATATCCATAACCCCAGTGTTTTCAAAAATTTTAGAAACAATTATGTATGAGCAAGTTAGTGTCTACTTGGGTAAACTAAATATAATTAGTGATAAACAGTTTGGATTTAGAAAAGGTAAATCCACAACGGATGCAATGGACTCCCTCGTAAAATTAGTCCTAGATGTGTTCGAGGCTAGGGACTATACCCAGGCTACATTTTGTGACCTGAGCAGAGCCTTTGACTGTGTAGACCATGACACTGTGCTGAAAAAGCTAGTTTACTATGGTGTTGATGACAACAGTATAAATATGTTCAGGTCTTTTCTAGAGAACCGTCAACAAGTTGTGTGCATTGGTAGGGAGAAATCAAATTTGGTTAATGTTAGGTACGGAGTGCCTCAAGGGTCGGTGCTTGGACCTTTACTGTTTATACTAATGATTAATGACCTGCCCTTATTCATAAATTCTCACTCAATATTGTATGCTGATGACACAATTTTTCTACATAAAAGCTCTGATCTAGGTACACTAAAAACACTGACTGAAAATACCCTTGCTCAGTCCTCATTATGGTTCAAAGCTAACGGCTTCCTACTAAATGAAAACAAAACCCAGACACTTTACTTTAGCCTCAAAGAGATTCCCAATTATCAAGAATTAGAAACTGTTAAATTTTTAGGTGTTACTATTGACAATAAATTAACATGGGAACCACACATTAAAAATATATTGGCTAAGCTTTCAAGAGTCATTTATCTAATTAGAAATTTAAAAAGACATGTCCCCAATGACTATGTGAGATCAGCATATTTTGCCTTCTTCCAAAGCATCATCTCTTATGGAATCTTACTGTGGGGTAGTAGCTGTCATGTAAATGACATTGTACTTTTACAGAAGAAAGTGATCAGAATAATAACGGATTCTGATAAAACAGAACATTGTAAACCTCTGTTTATTAAATTGCAGTGTCTTACAGTAATAAACTTATTCATCTACAATGTTTTATTGTACATTAGAAACAATGTCTCTAATTTTGTGTTGAGAAATGATATTCATAGCCATAATACTAGAAAAAGAACATCTGTAGACGTACCATATCGTAGATTATCAAAATCGTAGAACTCCTACCTAGTTCTCGGACTAAGGATGTTTAATAGACTAAGTGCTGACTTTAAAGAACTGCCTGTAAATATTTTTAAAGCTAAATTATACAAGCTACTAGTGAACAATCCGTTTTACACCATTGATGAATTTTTTAAAGATGAAAATACTGTATTCTAATGTGTACCTATTCTATGTTTAAACCAATTTACATCGATATAGTAGTTTATGTAGAAATATAAGCTCTTGACTTTGTCTATTGCTGTAACCAGCTGAATGACAATAAAAATTTTATTATTATTATTATTATTATTATTATTATTATTATTATTATTATTATTATTATTATTATTATTAGTGCTCAGAGCCATTGAGCCTCGCCCGCATCTTGTGGTCGTGCGGTAGCGTTCTCGCTTCCCACGCCCGGGTTCCTGGGTTCGATTCCCGGTGGGGTCAGGGATTTTCTCTGTCTCGTGATGGTTGGGTGTTGTGTTACGTCCTTAGGTTAGTTAGGTTTAAGTAGTTCTAAGTTCTAGGGGACTGATGACTATGGCTGTTAAGTCCCATAGTGGTCAGAGCCATTTGAACCATTTGAACCATTGAGCCTACTTATACCTCCCGAGGAGATCACGAATGTAAAATTAGAGAGATTCGGGCGCGCACGAAGGCTTTGCGGCAGTCGTTCTTTCCGCGAACCATACGCGACTGGAAAAGGAAAAGGAGGTAATGACAGTGGCACGTAAAGTGCCCTCAGCTACACACCGTTGGGTGGTTTGCGGAGTATAAAAGTAGGTGTAGATAAAATTGGTCAAGAAAACTTTTCATGCAACCAAGTTGCATCATCCGCATTCGAGGCAGACGATGTTACATATACTGCCTATGTTAAGGTGCGTGAAATATTTTCCGGGGGAGTTTTACTTTCTGCACCCTCTATTTACAAACATCTTAGTATAACGTCTACCGCTTTCACTTACTGAATATTTACATTCCGAAACAATACATGAGTCTGCTGATTTACCCAGGCCCTAGAATTTCTTAGACGCAGATACCGCGCAACAAAGACGGATATAGGTCACTTATTACGTGCAGGTTGTAAGCAGCATTTTTCTAGTGTCAAGAGAATCGGTTGCTTGTAAACGTTGTGCTCAGATGTAGTGCTGTCTATAGAAATGTTGTTTCTGTGCTTTTAATAACATTGTGAGTTACTAGCGCAGGAGTTAATGCTGACTTACTTGCACGAACGTCGTTCACTGAACTCAAATATTCCTCGTTAAATAGCTCTTATTACGGTCGTGGGATCGTGCCAAATTATGTATCCAGTTCGATTATGTAACCTTGTTGTCAAAGCTGATTCAGGTGAAACTCGAGCATGTTATTTCGGCTGCTGCTATACCACCAGAAGGTAGCCCTCATCTCGTGGTCGTGCGGTAGCGTTCTCGCTTCTCACGCCCGGGTTCCCGGGTTCGATTCCCGGCGGGGTCAGGGATTTTCTCTGCCTCGTGATGGCTGGGTGTTGTGTGATGTCCTTAGGTTAGTTAGGTTTAAGTAGTTCTAAGTTTTAAAGGACTGATGACCATAGGTGTTAAGTCCCATAGTGCTCAGAGCCATTTGAACCAGAAGGTAATTAAAGGCTTTCCGCTTTGGTCTGTATTCCCTTAGAATTCACTTTGAATAATGTTCTTGCAATTATCGATCAGACTATCTTTCTGCTCTTTGCGGTAGACACGCGAAGGTAATAGGCGTACAGCAATGCCTGCGGCTTAAGAGATGGAGTTTTTCTCATCATGGGGCAACATAGCCAGCAGTTGCAGTTGAAATTTTCATTGCTGCTCTAGGACGGATAATTGTCCGCTACGCGCCTAAGGCCGTTAGTCGTCGTAAAGGTACGGAAACAAGGACAAACAATTCGGTCCCTGTAAATCAGATGGAAGGCGAGACTTACTGTGGTAGAGATTGGGAAATGTCACGTGCGTTAGACTGGAAGGAAGCTACCAGTTCAGTTGTGAAGCACAACATGGTCATTCTGTTGTTCAGCGGCGTGTGGCCTCTACCCGGTTCCTTGACTTTCGCAGCGTACACCACGTTTGTATTCGCACTGTGCATCGCTGACATTATTCTGGCCGTAATCTCCATCTGCTCCAACTGGGGGAACTTCGCGGAGGTGATACTGGCAATGGTGAATGCTCTCATAGTCAGCTGCGGCGTCATCAAAATGACTTGCTTCGTGATGAACCGTAGCAGGCACGGGATCCTCGTTCGGCGGTTAGACGGTTTGATCGGCGCGCAGACGAAAATCTACGACACTGACCGGGAAATGAAGGCCTTAGTTAGGAACTCGTGCAACAAGTCCGTAAGGTTTTCCGTTGTTTCTCACGTAAACATCGTCGTGCAAGGCGTCACTTGGTTCCTCACGCCACTCTTTATCAAAAACAGAGAAAGGAAGTTACCGTACGTACACCTAGCCGCCATTGAATCGATGAGCGAACTAAGTTTCCAGTTACTGTACACTTTACAGTGCCTTTCCGGCATTTACTCCACACTCATACTTTTTGGAATGGATTGCTTCTTCACAGTCGTTATGTATCACGTGGCAGTACAGCTGAAAATTCTGATTTGGCGAATTTCGAATCTGGGCTCTGACAAATTTATTTTAAATCTAAAGGCGGAAGTCAATGGCCATTCAGAAACGTTAGCTAAGAAATCATATGACAGTGTCTATGACGATGCGGTCGTACATTATACTGCCGAACTGTAGGGTTTCGCATGGATTGAATGAAGGGTAGAGCCACGGGTCGTAACACATATAAAATGTAACGTCCACTGTTCAAAGTGCTGTCAATGCGAACAAGAGCTTACCGAGACGTGTAACCAATGGCACCCCATCACCATCACGCCGGGTGATACGCCAGTATGGCGATGACGAATATACGCCTCCAATGTGGGTTCACCGCGATGTCGCCAAACACGGATGTGACCATCATGATGCTGTGAACAGAACCTGGATTCATCCGAAAAAATGACGTTTTGCCATTCGTGCACCCAGGTTCGTCGTTGAGTACACCATTGCAGGCACTCTTGTCTGTGATGCAGCGTCAAGGGTAACCGCAGCCATGGTCTCCGAGCTGATCATCCATGTTGCTGCAAACGTCGTCGAACTGTTCGTGCAGATGGTTGTTGTCTTGTTGTCTTGGAAACGTCCCCATCCGTTGACTCAGGGATCGAGACATGGCTGCACGATCCGTTACAGCCATGCGCATAAGATGCCTGTCATCTCGACTGCTAGTGATACGAGGCCGTTGGGATCCAGCACGGCGTTCCGTATTACCCTCCTGAACCCACCGATTCCATATTCTGCCAACAGACATTGGATCTCGACCAACGCGAGCATCAATGTCGCGATACGATAAACCGCAATCGCGATAGGCTACAATCCGACCTTTATCAAAGTCGGAAACGTGATGGTACGTATTTCTCCTCCTTACACGAGGCATCACAACAACGTTTCACCAGGCAATGCCGGTCATCTGCTGTTTGTGTATGAGAAATCGCTTGAAAACTTTCCTCATGTCTGGACGTTGTAGGTGTCGCCACCGGCACCAACCTTGTGTGAATGCTATGTTAAGTCAATCATTTGCATATCACAGCATCTTCTTCCAGTCAGTTAAATTTCGCGTCTGTAGCACGTCATCTTCGTAGTGTAGCAATTTTAATGGCCAGTAGTGTACTAGTGGCGGAAATTTCTGCCAGCACCAGGATTTGAGTTGGCTACATCTGAGCGATACAACATAGGCATGCGTTAGTGTCCCCGGCACAGAAGTAGGTCGATACGACTCGTGATAAATCTCACACTAAGTTGTACACTAGTGGAGGGCGAGTCAATAATTATGCAGTAGTCTGACGCCAGCAGTATGGATTTTCAGGTATAGTTAGTCACTTCCGACAAACGACAATTTTTCAAAATGGGAATGGGCTGTCCCTTTTCCAGAGTTGCTGGGAATTCTTCGTTGCTCTAGTGACCTACTCCTATCATAAAAAGTGTCAACGGTCGGCTCAACTGACTGTTTCAATACTGTCCTTAACATCTGAAGTGAGACATATCTCACCCACCTGTGTCCAGCAAGGAAGTGATTTCTGAGGTTTCCCAAGAAAGTGTTGCAGACGTCAGCTGTTTCGTGGTGTATATGAACAATATCGGAAACGATCTCAGTAGCCTTCTTAGATCGTTCTCGGATGATACTGTCGCTACCAAAGTCACCAGAAGATCAGAGTGCTCTGAAAAATGATTTACAGAAGATCTCTGCATGACTCTCACATACATAGAGAGAAATAGCCATAATAATAAAAAAAAATCAGAGTTCACACGGAAGGATAGAAGTGTTCTTTTTTCCCACATGCTGTTCAAGTGTCGAACGGTCGATAGTCTTGAAGAGGTTCTCGAACACGATTAAACGCTTAAGTCTGAAAGGCAGAGTAATCATGTATATGCAGGTACAGGAAAAAAATACACTTTTTCTTCCTGTCGACGACGAGGTAATTAGAGAAGGAGACAAGCTCGGATTGAGGTAGGAAAGGAATGAAACTCGGCCATGTACTAACCAGAGGGATAATACTGGCGTTTGCCCTAAGCAGTTTAGGGAAGACACAATAAACCTTAACCCGGGTGGCCGCTGGTGGGTTTCAACCGCTGTCCTCCAGAATCTGAGTCCATGGCGCCATCTCGTTATTCCAGGCTGTCCCAGAGATTTTCATGCAGACTTGGTATCCGGCGATTTTGCGAACCGAAATAAACAATCCTCACATCAAGCATTCACAGCCACAGCCCAAAAGACAGATTTAATGCATCTTGGAAGATGAGACAGGTTAATTGTATTATTATTGTAGCTTGATGGAGAACTTTCGGTAAAGATACTTGGCACCCCAATCAAAAGGCCCATTGGCCATTACAATCAAAACACTATGAAAGCAGGTGGATCAAAATACAGATTAGCATGAAGTGTAATACATGCTTGCATATGCAAATGGTTACACACTGCCCAGTCACGTTAATGTGACCACATGTCAAACCTTTTTCAGCACGGACCGCTGCCATACGTGCAGGAAGAGAGTGAGTGAGGTTCTGCAAAGTACCGATAGGGATATGGAGACATGGTGACTCCAGTACCGCAGTCAGTTGTGCTAGGTATCTCGGCCGGGTGGCCTATCGGTTCTAGGCGCTTCCGTCTGGAACCGCGAGACTGCTACGGTCGCAGGTTCGAATCCTGCCTCGGCGTGGATGTTTGAGATGTCCTTAGGTTAGTTAGATTTGAGTAGTTCTAAGTTATAGGGGACTTATGACCTCAGAAGTTAAGTCCCATAGGGCTCAGAGCCGAACAGCCCGGTCAGGTGTCCCCACAGATTCTCGATTGGTTTTAAATCCGGGGATTTTGGTGGCCAATGGAGAACGGTAAACTCACCCCGGTGCATTCCGATCACACAAATTTGCTGTGTGACATGTTGCATTGTCTTTTGGTAGATGCCATCGTGGCAGCAGAAAACAAACTGCATGCATGGGTGGACACGGTCCCCAAGGACAGAAGCCTGCTTCTGTGGCTTACATAATGACAAGATTACTCAGTGAATGCCACGAAAACATTCCCCAAGCCACGACGAATGCAGAGTGTTGGCTTTCACGTGTTTCACACAGTACACGCAATGGGCATCTGTCCAATGGAGCATAAAACGCGATTCATCCAGAAGTTCACCTGTCGCTACTCAGCAGACGTCCAGTTACGGTATTGGCGTGTAGGAACTATCCTTCGTCTCCGATGAACAGCGGTCAGCAGGGGCACATGAAACAAGTGTCTACTGCTAAGGTCCATACGCAGCAACGTTCAAAAATGGCTCTGAGCACTATGGGACTTAACATCTGAGGTCAGTAGTCCCCTAGATTTAGAACTACTTAAACCTAACTAACCTAAGGACATCACACACATCCACGCCCGTGCCAGGATTGGAACCTGCGACAGAAGCAGCAGCGCGGTTTCGAACTGAAGCGCCTAGAACCGCTCGGTCATAGAGGCAGGCACAGCAACGTTCGCTGAATGGTCATTGAGGAAACACTGTTGATAGTCGCTTGGTTCATCTGGGTAGTCAGCTACTCAACAGTTGCGCGTCTATTCGCCGGTACACATCTCCACAGCAGCCATTCACTCTTGTCATCTATGGCCATTGGTGTAGCACAGTTGCCCCAGTGCTGGTTTGGGGTAGCGCTATCTTGCCATGAACGGTATACTTTAACGGCACGCAACTGTTTACAGACTTAGCCATTTTGGAAATACTTCCAGCCTTAGCCCGAAAGCCAATGATCTTGTCCTTTACGACGGCACGCAACTGTTTACAGACTTAGCCATTTTGGAAATACTTCCAGCCTTAGCCCGAAAGCCAATGATCATGTCCTTTACGACGGCACGCAACTGTTTACAGACTTAGCCATTTTGGAAATACTTCCAGCCTTAGCTCGAAAGCCAATGATCATGTCGTTTACGACGGCAGCTCCACTGTTTTGCGCATCCCTCCGTCACGCCTTAATACCCTCCACCGATAGTGGTGCTACCTGCCAGCTATAAGTGATTACTGCATGATGACGTCAAACATAGGTGACTAGACCGTGTACAAGGGGCAGTCAAATGAAGATGAGAGAGGTGACAAAACAGCAACTAAACTGCTTTATTTCAAAACTTATCGCCATAACTGTCAATATATTTATCCCACTGTGACACAGGCAACGGCCTTGCCACTGTGGATCTACCGGTTCCAGTGAGATCACCGAAATTAAGCGCTGTCGGGCGTGGTCAACGCTTGGATGGGTGACTATCCAGGCCGCCATGCGCTGTTGCCATATTTCGGAGTGCACTCAGCCTCGTGATGACGATGGAGGGGCTACTCGACCGACTAGTAACGACTTCGGTCAAGAATACCATCTTACGACCGGGAGAGTGGTGTGCTGACCCCACGTCCCTCCTAACCCCATCCTCCACCGAGGATGACACGGCGGTCGGATGGTCCCAGTAGGCCACTCGTGGCCTGAAGACGGAGTAAGTGCACTGTGACACAAGATCGCCAATGCTTTCATGGAAAAATATTTCAAAAAATGGCTCTAAGCACTATGGGACTCAACTGCTGTGGTCATTAGTCCCCTAGAACTTAGAACTACTTAAACCTAACTAACCTAAGGACATCACACACATCCATGCCCGAGGCAGGATGCGAATCTGCGACCGTAGCAGTCGCACGATTCCGGACTGCGCGCCTAGAATCGCGAGACCACCGCGGCCGGCGGAAAAATATTTGTTACGGCAAATACAGAACCATGATAGCACTCAGGCATGCACCTCATCGTCTGAAGCAATTCGACAGTCGCGAATGTCTTTCTTAGGGCTCCAAAAATATGGAAACCATGTTGGGAGAGATAGGGACTGCATGGAGGATGTGTAAAGGGTAAGGTTTCTCAGCGAAACTTCTGGAGCGTAGTCAAAAACAACTTGCCTGTAAAATGTCTGCTCACGTTCTTGCAAGGTTGTTTTGACTACACTGCAGAAGTTTCACTGGGAAACCTTACCCCTTACACGTCCTCCATACAGTCCCGATCTCTCCCCATGCTATTTGCATATTTTTGTTGGTCTGCAGAAAGACGTTCATGGACATCGATTTGCGTCATGTTACCCGCAAACATTTTTCCATGAAGGCATTGACCATTCTCTCTCACTGTGGGATAAATGTATAAAGAGCTACGGCGATTACTGTTGAAATAAGAAACAGTTTACCTACTTTTCTCCCCTCTATCTCGTTTACAGCTGACTGCCCCTTATAATTTGGGCGCAATCATACTCTGTAGGAGCCACACAATCTACGTTCTGTGCATAAGGAATGATAACACATCGAGTTTCTTATTAAGGAAGTGCATTTAAACGCAGTTTTTTTGTGAGAAGATCGTGGTAAGCTTTGTGTAAGAAGGAAGCGTCTATCCGACATCCTGGTGTTCCCCCATACTACAATGCTATAACTAGTTAATGACATTTTAAATGAGGAAATTGTGGGCAAAATGTTCTTATAACTTCATGTGTAGCCTGCACAGAATTTTTACCCGAGGGGCCGTAGTGCAAGTGACGGAGAACAAGGAGAGAGATGGACTGGGGACGATAAATTCTGATTGCAGCGACCTGGCTGTGCGTGTGATTCTGGAAAGCAGTGTTCAGTAGATTGTACTTATAGAGGGATTTCTGGCCTATATCTTCTCGTTCTTCGGCTTAGGATCGGAGAGAAGGGCCACGTTTTGCAAAACTTTTTACCTGGGCCATCAAGACTGAGGTCTACAATGAACTTCGATAAAGCTGCTCGGATTGGTCAGGATCCCTAAGAATCATGTGAATGTAGAACTGATGGGTACACGAGGGCTTTTCTCAACACCATGCACGATCTCAGTCCCACGCGACTAGTATCAGAGAGGTCGGACGTATTGCTATCTCAACCATGTCGGATCATACAGTCACATCACATAGCATCAACTGGGAAATGCACTTGTTAGCAAAGTGCCGACGTCTAGAGCACAACCAGAGAGAAGATTGTGGGCAGTGTCATGGCCAGTGACAATACTGGACACAAGAGCGCCCCCACACAAAAGCGGATAAAGTGTCACTAAAGCCTTCCTAAGAGACAATCTCCATTCCTTCCGAACTGATTATGCAAATGTAGACTAGATGTGGCTCTAATTCAAAGATATAGTAGCAACAGCAATTGAGAGATTCATACCTTATAAATTGGTAAGAGATGGAACTGATCCCCCATGGTACACAAAACAGGTCCGAACGCTGTTGCAGAGGCAACGGAAAAAGCATGCGAAGTTCAGCAGAACGCGAAATCTCGAAGATTGGCTAAAATTTACAGACGCCCGAAATTTGGCACGGACTTCAAGGTGAGATGCCTTTAATATGTTCCACAACGAAACATTGTCTCGAAATTTGGTAGAAAATCCGAAGAAATTCTGGTCGTATGTGAAGTACACAAGCGGCAAGACGCAGTCAATATCTTCGCTGCGCAGTGCCGATGGTACTGTTACCGACGACTGTGCCGCTAAAGCAGAGTTATTGAATGCAGTTTTCCGAAATTCCTTCACTAGGGAAGTTGTTTGTTGTTGTTGTCTTCAGTCCTGAGACTGGTTTGATGCAGCTCTCCATGCTACTCTATCCTGTGCAAGCTGCTTCATCTCCCAGTACCTACTGCAACCTACATCCTTCTGAATCTGCTTAGTGTACTCATCTCTCGGTCTCCCTCTACGATTTTTACCCTCCACGCTGCCCTCCAATGCTAAATTTGTGATCCCTTGATGCCTCAAAACATGTCCTACCAACCGATCCCTTCTTCTAGTCAAGTTGTGCCACAAACTTCTCTTCTCCCCAATCCTATTCAATACCTCCTCATTAGTTACGTGATCTATCCACCTTATCTTCAGTATTCTTCTGTAGCACCACATTTCGAAAGCTTCTATTCTCTTCTTGTCCAAACTAGTTATCGTCCATGTTTCACTTCCATACATGGCTACACTCCAAACAAATACTTTCAGAAACGACTTCCTGATACATAAATCTATATTCGATGTTAACAAATTTCTCTTCTTCAGAAACGCTTTCCTTGCCATTGCCAGTCTACATTTTATATCCTCTCTGCTTCGACCATCATCAGTTATTTTACTTCCTAAATAGCAAAACTCCTTTACTACTTTAAGTGTCTCATTTCCTAATCTAATTCCCTCAGCATCACCCGATTTACTTTGACTACATTCCATTATCCTCGTTTTGCTTTTGTTAATGTTCATCTTATATCCTCCTTTCAAGACACTGTCCATTCCGTTCAACTGCTCTTCCAAGTCCTTTGCCGTCTCTGACAGAATTACAATGTCATCGGTGAACCTCAAAGTTTTTACTTCGTCTCCATGAATTTTAATACCTACTCCAAATTTTTCTTTTGTTTCCTTTACTGCTTGCTCAATATACAGATTGAATAACATCGGGGAGAGGCTACAACCCTGTCTCACTCCTTTCCCAACCACTGCTTCCCTTTCATGCCCCTCGACTCTTATGACTGCCATCTGGCTTCTGTACAAATTGTAAATAGCCTTTCGCTCCCTGTATTTTACCCCTGCCACCTTTAGAATTTGAAAAAGAGTATTCCAGTCAACATTGTCAAAAGCTTTCTCTAAGTCTACAAATGCTAGAAACGTAGGTTTGCCCTTTCTTAATCTTTCTTCTAAGATACGTCGTAAGGTCAGTATTGCCTCACGTGTTCCAACATTTCGACGGAATCCAAACTGATCTTCCCCGAGGTCCGCATCTACCAGTTTTTCCATTCGTCTGTAAAGAATTCGCGTTAGTATTTTGCAGCCGTGGCTTATTAAACTGATAGTTCGGTAATTTTCACATCTGTCAGCACCTACTTTCTTTGGGATTGGAATTATTTTATTCTTCTTGAAGTCTGAGGGTATTTCGTCTGTCTCATACATCTTGCTCACCAGCTGGTAGAGTTTTGTCAGGACTGGTTGTCCCAAGGCCGTCAGTAGTTCTAATGGAATGTTGTCTACTCCCGGGGCCTTGTTTCGACTCAGGTCTTTCAGTGCTCTGTCAAACTCTTCACGCAGTATCGTATCTCCCATTTCGTCTTCATCTACATCCTCTTCCATACCCTCAGACTTCAAGAAGAATATAATAATTCCAATCCCAAAGAAAGCAGGTGCTGACAGATGTGAAAATTACCGAACTATCAGTTTAATAAGCCACGGCTGCAAAATACTAACGCGAATTCTTTACAGACGAATGGAAAAACTGGTAGATGCAGACCTCGGGGAGGATCAGTTTGGATTCCGTCGAAATGTTGGAACACGTGAGGCAATACTGACCTTACGACTTATCTTAGAAGAAAGATTAAGAAAAGGCAAACCTACGTTTCTAGCATTTGTAGACTTAGAGAAAGCTTTTGACAATGTTGACTGGAATACTCTTTTTCAAATTCTAAAGGTGGCAGGGGTAAAATACAGGGAGCGAAAGGCTATTTATAATTTGTACAGAAACCAGATGGCAGTCATAAGAGTCGAGGGGCATGAAAGGGAAGCAGTGGTTGGGAAAGGAGTGAGACAGGGTTGTAGCCTCTCCCCGATGTTATTCAATCTGTATATTGAGCAAGCAGTAAAGGAAACAAAAGAAAAATTTGGAGTAGGTATTAAAATTCATGGAGACGAAGTAAAAACTTTGAGGTTCGCCGATGACATTGTATTTCTGTCAGAGACGGCAAAGGACTTGGAAGAGCAGTTGAACGGAATGGACAGTGTCTTGAAAGGAGGATATAAGATGAACATTAACAAAAGCAAAACGAGGATAATGGAATGTAGTCAAATTAAATCGGGTGATGCTGAGGGAATTAGATTAGGAAATGAGACACTTAAAGTAGTAAAGGAGTTTTGCTATTTAGGAAGTAAAATAACTGATGATGGTCGAAGTAGAGAGGATATAAAATGTAGACTGGCAATGGCAAGGAAAGCGTTTCTGAAGAAGAGAAATTTGTTAACATCGAATATAGATTTATGTATCAGGAAGTCGTTTCTGA
The DNA here is from genome assembly GCF_023897955.1 of Schistocerca gregaria. Taxonomy (NCBI): domain Eukaryota; kingdom Metazoa; phylum Arthropoda; class Insecta; order Orthoptera; family Acrididae; genus Schistocerca; species Schistocerca gregaria. The sequence continues at coordinate 429,587,351 of NC_064927.1, forward strand.
AAGTGTTTGTTTGGAGTGTAGCCATGTATGGAAGTGAAACATGGATGATAACTAGTTTGGACAAGAAGAGAGTAGAAGCTTTCGAAATGTGGTGCTACAGAAGAATACTGAAGATAAGGTGGATAGATCACGTAACTAATGAGGAGGTATTGAATAGGATTGGGGAGAAGAGAAGTTTGTGGCACAACTTGACTAGAAGAAGGGATCGGTTGGTAGGACATGTTTTGAGGCATCAAGGGATCACAAATTTAGCATTGGAGGGCAGCGTGGAGGGTAAAAATCGTAGAGGGAGACCAAGAGATGAGTACACTAAGCAGATTCAGAAGGATGTAGGTTGCAGTAGGTACTGGGAGATGAAGCAGCTTGCACAGGATAGAGTAGCATGGAGAGCTGCATCAAACCAGTCTCAGGACTGAAGACAACAACAACAACAACAACCCTGTAGTCACCTGACCTAAAGTCTTGTTCCTCCTGCCACCGAACTTCACTAATTCCCACTATATCTAACTTTAACCTATCCATTTCCCTTTTTAAATTTTCTAACCTACCTGCCCGATTAAGGGATCTGACATTCCACGCTCCGATCCGTAGAACGCCAGTTTTCTTTCTCCTGATAAGACGAATGGAAAATTCCAGAATTTGAAACACGAACAGATGCTAGCATGAGTTTCTTAGAGGTAAGATACCTTAGGGGTTGGGAAGCAACTCAAGTCGCTTGATATGGGCAAGTCTTCAAGTCCAGATTGTATACCGTTTAGATTCCTTTCAGATTACGCTGATACAATAGCTCCCTACTTAGCAATCATATACAACCGCTCGCTCACCGATAGATCTGTACCTATAGATTGGAAAATTGAGCAGGTCGCACCAGTGTTTAAGAAGGGTAGTAGGAGTAATCCATGGAACTAAAGACCTATATCATCGACGTTGGTTTGCATAAGGTTTTGGAGCATATACTGTATTCAAACATTATGAATCACCTCGAAGGGAACGAGCTATTGATACGTAATCAGCATGGTTTCAGAAAACATCGTTCTTGTGCAACTCTCGAAGTAATGGCCGCTATCAACAGGGGATCTCAAGTTGATTCGGTATTTATAGATTTCCGGAAAGCTTTTGACACAGTTCCTCACAAGCGACTTCGAATCAAGCTGCGGGCATATGGGGTATCGTCTCAGTTGTGCGATTGGATTCGTGACTTCCTGTCAGGAAGGTCGCAGTTCGTAGTAATAGACGGTAAATCATCGAGTAAAACTGAAGTGATGTCAGGTGTTCCCCAGGGAAGCGTCCTGGGACCTCTGCTGTTCCCGATCTATATAAATGGCCTGGGTGACAATCTGAGCAGTTCTCTTAGGTTGTTCGCAGATGATGCTGTAATTTATCGTCTAGTAAGGTCATCCGAAGACCAGAATCAGTTGCAAAGCGATTTAGAAAAGATTGCTGTATGGTGTGGTAGGTGGCACTTGACGCTAAATAACGAAAAGTATGAGGTGATCCACATGAGTTCCAAAAGAAATCCGTTGGAATTCGATTACTCGACAAATAGTACAATTCTCAGGGCTGTCAATTCAACTAAGTACCTGGGTGTTAAAATTACGAACAACTTCAGTTGGAAAGACCACATACATAATATTGTGGGTAAGGCGAGCCAAAAGTTTCGTTTTATTGGCAAGACACTTACAAGATGCAACAAGTCCACTAAAGAGACAGCCTACACTACATTCGTTCGTCCTCTGTTAGAATATTGCTGCGCGGTGTGGGATCCTTACCAGGTGGGATCGACGAAGGACATCGAAAGGGTGCAAAACAGGGCAGCTCGTTTTTTATTATCACGTAATAGGGGAGAGAGAGCGTGGCTGATATGATACGCGGGTGGGGATGGAAGTCATTAAAGGAAAGACGTTTTTCGTCCCGGCGAGATCTATTTACGAAATTTCAGTCACCAACGTTCTCTTTCGAATGCGAAAATATTTTGTTGAGCCCAATCTACATAGGTAGGAATGATCATCAAAATAAAATAAGAGAAATCAGAGGTCGAACAGAAACATGGTAGAGAGATAGTATGATTGTGGTTCGATGAACCCTCTGCCAAGCACTTAAATGTGAATTGCAGAGTAATCATGTAGATGTAGATGTAGACGTCGGCTATTCAGGCGACTCCCATATCTGCCTACAGTACCATAAAGCACGTATCCAATTTCATAAGCTCCAAGGAGAACCTACTTTGCCACTCTGTTTCGTCATTGTCATACGGGCCTAGCACCTTGTGAAGTGATATGGAGCGCTACTCAGTACATTATACAAGCATCTCTGTCTTGCACAAGCAGCAACTTGAACAGCAGCCGATCCTGTTTAACACTGTGCTCATACTTCGTGGTCTGCGTGATGCTGTATTCCAAAAGGTTAATGCAAGCTCTCATATTTTCTGTGCTGTCCGGAACTACTCTGACGAGAAAAAGCCTTACTATGATAGCGTGCGGGCCCACATTTGGAACGAAGTACATCAGCGATTCTGCGCGACATCGGTTCAACAAGTCCTCGGTAGGTTTCAGGAGATATGTGACAACAGACAAATCAGAGCAGGTCACACATGTGTGTGTATTGGGGCTTATGGGCGCTCAACATCGAGGTCATCAGCGCCCAGCAGGTCACACAGTTTTCTTAAATTACCGCCCGATGGATTGTATGCGGGAAACTGGTGCCTGATAGAGTTCCAGATGTCCTATATCAGATCCAGATCAGGCGAGTAGGTCACTATGAGTTCAGTATCATATTGCTCAACCTCCTGTAGTACTAATCTAGACCTTAGAGACAGACATTTTGCTGGAAACTGCCATAACGGGTAGCGAAGACATCAAGCACGAAGGGATACAAGTGTTCCACAGTAATGTCCACGTATTATATGACTGTTATGATGCCTTAGATTACTACCACAGGTCCAATGGGAGATCAGGTGAATGACCCTCATATCGTAATACTGCTCCGACAATTCCGTGTAAGTGCTGTGGTGCATGTTATGAGCAGCTGTTCATCCGAATGAACGTATATACACAATATATACGGATACGACCATCGACCTGGCGTAATTCATCCGACTTGGCAACACGTATCCATTGACTCATGATCCAATCTCGATGGTCCCACACTTACTTGCAGTCTTAGTTAATTATGGCGTTGGGTCAGTATGGCAGCAGTTAGCAGATTGGTTGCTACGCAGGTTCATGCTCAACAGAGTGCACTGAACGATATTCTCCGACACGTTTTGGCTTGCACCAGGTTAGTACTCTAGCATTAGACTGTCACAGATCTTCGCTTATCATGCTTTACAGCATGGGCAAGCCTCCGACCTCCACATTCTGTGATGAGGTGTGGACATCCAACACCTTGTCACCTACTCCTGGTCTCACCGTCCTTCAACCACTTTCCATAGATGCTCGCAACAGTAGTACTTGAACAGCCAACAAGTTTCGCCACTTCTGAGATGCTTCTTCCCTGGCATCGGGCCACGACAATCTGCGCTTTGTCAAAGTCGCTAACGTCAGTGTATTGTGCAGCCCGTATCGTCGCTAGAGTGACTAATTATTCCTTGCTGCCGCTGAATTACTTGCCGTAGCGCGACGCTTGACCGTCGTGCCATCAGGCTTCATTGTCTCAACGGTGTACCTGACGATGTAGAGCGATCGATAGTTGGGCTGGCTAGGACGTTCCCCAGATCTCTCACTTAGTGAAAACATCTGGTCATATGTTGCTGAGAGACTACCACGCCACCACTCGCCAGTCATTGCGATGAATGAACTCTGGTGTAGAGATGAAGCAGCGTGTAATGACGTATCCGCTTTTGTCATCCATCTCAGTGTAGATGCCTACTCTGTAATTCACAATTATGTGCCGGTAGAGGGTTCATCGACCCAACTTCAAGCTATTTTGCTACCATTCCATCCTTGAACAGTACACGGGAAAACGAACAGTTAAATCTTTCGTGCGAGCTCTGATTTCTTCCTATGTAGGTGGGTGTCAGCAAAATGTTTTCGCTTCCGGAGGAGAAAGCTAGTGATTGAAATTTCGACAAAATAACTTTCCGCAGCGAGAAACGCCTTTGTTGTAATGACTGCCAACCGAAATGGCGTATAATATCCGTGACACTCTCTCCCTTATTTCTCGATAAAACAGATGCACTGCCTTTCTTTGAGCTTTTTTGAAGTCCTTCGTCAATCCTATCTGAGGCGGATCCTACATTCCACACCGTGCAACAGTACTCCAGAAGAGGACGGATAAGCCTGTGTGGGCAGTCTTGTTAGCAGACCTGTGATCTCTTCTACGTGTTCTGCCAATAAATCATCGTCTTTGGTTTGCCTTCCCTACAACAGTATCTATGTGATCATTCCGCTTCAAGTTATTCGTAACCGTAAACCAAAAGTATCTTGTTGAATTCACAACCTTCAGATTTGTCTGATCATGTAACAGAAATTTAGCAGACTCGCTTCAGTTCTCAAGTGGATAACCTCACACTTTTCATTATTTAAATTCAGACTTCTTGTCTAATCACCTGGAAACAATGTAAGAGGGCTGCTCAGTCTGTCTCCTAAATCGTTTATATTGACTAGGAACTGGAGCGGGCCTATAGTAGCCCCTTTGGGAATGCCAGATATCATTTCCGTTTGACACGATGACTATCAGTCAGTCTGCGATTACTGACACGAATTCGCGAACCCAGTAGCACAACTGAGATGATACTCCACTATGAGTGTAAAGGCAGTGGAGTACTAAGAGAACAAACACACTTCGTCCTGATATTAGCAGTGCAAAGGATGTACATACTAATATCTCAAGAGGGCCCTTGAAGGTCTTGATGTTTGTGAACTGAAGGGTGTGGAGCAGTATGATAGTAACCGCCATGTCCTCACATTTACTGTAGCCTGTGATGGAAATAGCAAAGACCAGGTGAACATTAATCCCATGTACAAACGCCGAAGTAAAAATTGGGATTTGCTAAGCGAAAATCTTGTACTTTTGTACTCGTCTTTGAACAGTTTTGATGTTAACAAAACAGTAGAAGACTGCAGCAATGCAATGCAATGCAGCGACAGCAGTGCCGACATCGGCAATGGACTCTTCCCCACTGTCCCAACCAGGACAAACGCCACACCTAAAGCCTCTAGGACCCCTCAGCTCCAACGTCTACGTAAATGCAGACGAGTGTGATGGCACTAGTAGAGTGGCCTTGGAGACGATCAGATACAAGCCACTTGCACGGTTCAGACAGGCTAAGGCAGCGTTTAAGAAGCAACCGAACACGGTGTGGATTGAGTATGAGCAGGTCATCGTGTGTCAGAGCTTGGCGGGGGACCCCTGGGGAACTCTGTATAATAATACTGCATTGAAGATAAGGGTGATGATTACTGCGTCCACCCTGAGGAAGATTGATGCAAGCCATCCCAGCCAAAGGAGGAAGTCTGCGGAGATGTTAATAAGCACTTCATTACCAGATCGTAGCAGCAGAGACAAGACTGAGCAGTACAAGAATCTGAGATGACAACTAACTGAGCTATATGACGACGTGACAGAGGTCGTCCCTTCCTCCGAATGTGAAGCTACAGATGCCATTCTTGAGATGAAACGTAGTAAGGAGACAGGCCAGATGGAATCTCTGTAGAAGCCTGTCATCACAGGACGCAAGTTTCAGATATGAATGGTTGCCCAATACCTGGTCAGTGGCTCAAGAAAGGGGAAGACTGTAACGCAGTAGATAAAGTCATATCGACCTCCTGAATAACATGGCAAAGCTACCAGAGATGTTGCTAAACTGCAAGCTAGAGCAATATCGAACACTAGTGGTCTTAGCCCCATTCAAATATGGTTTCATTTGACGTATGGACAGCTACCGTAACAGGCATGCAGTTTGAAAGTGTCTTGGAAAAGTGGTTGAGCAGTGGATCACTATGGGATTTGGTCTGTCACCCAGTCTTCTAGGACACTGGAATTGACCTGGTGCAATACATCGAGGCATATCCAGATGATATTACTCTGCTAGTGCAGGGTAACTTTATAATGATTCTTAAAGCAAACAACAGTGTCGCACTAGACGCATGACAGTAGCGGTGCTACAAAATCAAATTACAACTGTCCACAGAAAAGATATGTGTTATGCGTATGACTAGAAAGACATCCTTTAGTCAAAATTAATAACGGAACTGTACTTCGACAGCAGGTTTCCAGATATCTCTGAGCATTCACCTGGATGAGTCCATGATGTTCATACTGAAAGAGTATGTCGAAAGTGTCTTATCCTGTTCAACAAAAGAGCCATCATCACAAACAGTCAGTACCATCTGCAGTTAATGACTGTCGGGCTATACCACTCAAATCTACCAGGATATATTGCGTATGATGAGACAGTGTTTGGCAGCACCCTTTCCAAAAGACCAAACTGACTATGGCAGTGGGGCGAATACAAGACTGCCTTCTTTCTAAACCATAGCACTGCCGATACCTCTAACCGTCATAACAGTAATACCCCACTTGTCCGTCAGGTCAGGGAAATTTTTGCACTATACTTGTTCTAGGAGGACAATATTGAAGGCACGAATATTTTAGGTTGACTTACAAACAGCGTTCCTCTTGGACGAGTGGCAAAGGCGATGGGACGAGTTCTTACTGGTCGGTGTGTGAGTCCAATATTCCCTGACATGAAAGAAAAAATGGAACTACCATTCTCGAAGCCCCGTAGAGGTGTGGTGCACTTTCTTTTGAGACATGAGCTCTATGCAGGGTGTCTGCATAAGACAGGCAAAAGTTGCAATGGTGGTTGTTACTGCAATGGTGTTACATCAACTGATCACACTATATGGGACTGTTCACTTGATTCTGATGTGCAGGGGAACAGATTCCCACCCACAGAAGATACTAAAGCACTACTGAGGAACTCTACCCACTGGCAAGCACTGAACACTCCAGCAGCAGTCCCTCAGGTAACTCTTTCCTTGTATGTGGCTGAAAATAGATAATGGCTGGCCTGGAGGGAAATGGTAAAACAGCCCACTGACTGCTCTATCTCCGATGAAGGCAAGGTAGTCAGCTTTGATGGGTAAATGCTCTCTTGCTCTATGCCGAGAACCTGAAGAAATCTTGGCTCAGTTGTGGATAGGTCTGGCTTCCTCGCCGAAGAGCTCTCAACTTTCAACACCTGGGAACAAGAGCACGAGTTGATTTTCTGGCCAAACTTACTGTATGGACGTTGTGGGCGATGGCACCATCTCCATGTCGTTCCTCACAGGCAGCTACTGAGAGGCTGCAAGGTCTGGTAATCAGTGGCTTAGTGTGCTCTTTTTGTTTAGGGAATCAGCTGCTATAATACACATATACAGGGGCAATGTTCCAGATTGTACATTCCACAGTGTAGGTAGGGCTGGATGTAGAGTCATTACAAACTGACAGTATGCAGGTAAACATTCAAACTGGTAACCGCTTGGTACATGGTCTTGGAGGTATCAGTGCAGGAATTATTATTGATGACTGTTGACAGTGTACTGGACAACATTAAATTAATATTAACTTCATTTGTTGACTAATGGTTAGTACCTTCAAGTATGTGAGGCATGAATAATCAATTAATATTTATTTTACCCTAGGCAGTAGGTTAGGTATTAAAGTGTGGATACATCCACACAGAATGGAAAATCTATACTGACGACTGTGCAGAAAACATCAAGTAGTAAATTATCTGACCTGTTTGCACCAATACTGTTAGGTACACAGGATAAACAACTAACACACTGAAGTGAGTACATATTAAGGTACCAATGATGACAATCTATGTACCTGTACACGCTACACCCCCTATATAAATCAGAGTTTATGTTTGTATTTTGGTGAAGTCCTCCCAGACCACTGGACCGATTTCAACCAAATTTGGCACAGAAACATCAGGCCTCAAGAGTATCGGTGCTTTTGGGTGTATAGCTTTGTAGCTGAAACAGTAGCAGAGATACCGGCAAAAATGTGTTTTTCTCAGCCCCTGCCGTATAGGCTGCCTTGTGTGAGGGGTGTGTTGTGTGGGAACAATATTGGCCAGACAAATCAACTTGTTTTGCATGGCACCCTATATGTCAGGGGCAAGAAACAGTTTTCTGTGCCCCAACATGTAAACTACCCTGCATGACAGGCGTGTTGAAGTAGTGTCAGTCTGATAAATCGACCTTATTTGTACGGCGGCCTGTACATTACGGGGAAATGAATGAGCTTCAAGCCTGAGATATGTAGACTTCCATGCACTTTGATGGAACTGATTCGGCCTGCGTTATTGAACATTACTGAGGGGATATATGTGCCGATGGGCAAAGCTGGGGAAAGTTGAGATGGATAGAGAAAGGGATGGAGAGAGCGATAGCTAGGACGAAATGGACAGAGAGAGAAGAGGAAGAGCAGATGCATGAGGCAGATGGAAGGTTTAGAGGGATAGTGTGTGGGTGGAAAAGGAACAGGGGTAGAAGAAAACGGAGTGAGAGAGGGAGAGGTGGATATGGTCAGAGGGAGGCGGGGAAAGAAATGGAGAAAGACAGGGAGAAGAGGCAGCAGTGGGCAAATAAAGGTGGAAGGATGAGGTGGACAGAGAGAAGGAGGAAGAGGTGGGCACAGAGAAAGGGAGAGGAGGTGTGTTGAATATATGTGTCAAACGCTTGCACTGTCAAAGCTGCAGGGAAGAGGCTAGCTACACTATAAAGCTACATATTAATAAAGTGTTGTGTAGTAACTGTTACAGCACTAAAATAGAAGAGGACGCAGGGAAATGTCTGAGTGGATACTTGTCTTGCTGCAAGCAAGCCCATTTCCTGACCCAAGATACGTGACATAGCTCTACGCACTGCTAAAGAAACAATATGTCTGTCCTCTCAGGTGGGGCCATTGAGATCACACAGGGTGTTCAGTATGACCGCTTGAACAAGTTGATTCCGTGCTCCATGGCAGCGATGGGATTATGACCAACAAAAGCAGCAGTGTACTGCACCGATATCCACAGTCTCCTTAAGCCACGCTACTACCACTATCGAATTCCGACACATGCTGGTAAAAGTTTCTCTTTCTTACACAAGGCATAACATGATCTGCTTCCAACTAACACTTAAATGAGGTTTTTGAATGAGAAACTCGCTACGTAATCAATCCTAATAATGGAGTTGCTGAGAGCTATAAGGACATTAAACATGCCGTCATCGATTTTGAGACTTTGACAAGTATGCATGCTCCTGACGCCTGTTGGTCTCAGGCTGAACCAGCTTTATCCAAGCTGTACCCCTACGCTGTACATATTGACATTTGCGAAAAGCAGCCTGAGCGATTTCTCTGATATTCATTTCCATATCAGTCCAAAGCACAAATCTTCATTGCTGTAGGAACGCTCACTGGCTACACTGACGCCCGCATCATACACGCTGGAAGCTGTTGAAGGAATGCCCCACCACAACCTCACGTTCCATGGATTCAGCATTGAAGTCTGTAAAATGGTCACTGTGGATTTCAGAAACCTTACCACTGCTATCGATCTCATTAGGAAACGAAAAGTTCATGTTCATGGTAAAAATGCACATTTCAGATATTTTCCAATAATGAAGTTTCAACAGTTTTTCGTGGACCGTTGGGAGGCCACAATTTTCTTCAAATCACACTGAGGGAGACAACAATTTGTAATTTTCCGACGGTTGTTAGGTGTCTTAAAATTTATGTATGTGGAAGGCAAACGTCGACCGTGATATATAGAGGCTTAAAAAATCTAGAAGGTCAAATGTGGAACACATAGAATTAACATGACTACTCGACTTGATGCCTGAAGTGAACAGACAGTTTTATTTGAACTTCAAGCCAGAGAATATACTTAATGAAAATGAGGGCAACGGAGAAAATCAAGGAATAGGTCACAAATATATGTGTGTGTGGTGCCTTTAGTATCTGTTTTTTATATTGTGATTTGGTTTCGCATGAACTGCAAGCTAGACAACAGTCAAAAAGACACTATTGACACTAGTCTACATACGAAAATTTTGTGAATTGACACGAATAGTAATAATTCTGTATATTAATTAAAAATTCGCAACATATAGTGCGTACATTTTATTTTTTTGACCGAAAATGTAGGATGTTTAGCCTTTATTAAATAATAAGTCAAGCATGTGAGCCTTGTGGTTTATCTATACTTTTGATTTTCTCAACATTATTTTCTTAAAATTTTGTGTCTGTGCTTTGGGACCTTATGGTTCTCAAGATATCATTAGAATTACTCTTACTATGCACGTCTGCAATGGAAATGGAAATGTGTGGCTGGGGCCTCGCGTCGGGTGGTGCAAGTCTTTCGAGTTGGCGCCACTTCGGTGACTTGCGTGTCGATGCGGATGAAATGATAATGAGAAGGACAACACAAAACCCAGACCCTGAGCGGAGAAAATCTCCGATCTATCCGGAAATCGAACCCGGGCCGTTAGGTATGACATCCCGTCGCGCTGACCACTCAGCTACCAGGGGCGGACACAGCTGCAATGAAATACTCATCATTTGCACGTCCAAGCACGTAGTACACTACAGGTCAGGTTGATATTTAATTCATGCCACTTTCACGGTGTTTTAAAAAAAATGGCTCTGAGCACTATGGGACTTAACTTCTGAGGTCATCAGTCCCCTAGAACTTAGAACAACTTAAACCTAACTAACCTAAGGACACCACAAACATCCATGCCAGAGACAGGATTCGAACCTGTGACTCTAGCGGTCGCGCGGTTCCAGACTGTAGCGCCTAGAACCGTTCGGCCACCACGGCTGGCTCATGGTGTTTCAATTTAGTGACCTGTGGAGCAGTTAGTTGTGACAGTGGATTTGTTTTTAATAACTGGAAGAGCTATTGTGATGACAAGAAGTATTATGATAGCTGTAGTAGTAAATATAGATTGCTTAGTTCTCCATGTAATATAATAATGTTTGATCCTTATAATAGCAAACTAAATAATGATGAGTACAGTCTATGTTAAAATTATAATTAGCAGTCTATAATGAAAGAAATAAAAAAAAGAAATAAGAAAAAACAAAATGAATAAACTTCAGAATAGGCGTGACTAAGATTGAGATGCTGCTTATTGAGAGGACATTGCATTATTGCTGCACACACAAACACAGAGTACTCCACTTCAAAACTGCGATCAACGCAGAGTACAAATTTTTAAATGTCACTATAATTTTGAGGAAACAACACGAGAACAAACATAATAACATGTCCCCGAAATTACGAAAGAGTTATACAACGTTTTTGTATCTTAAAACGACGATCAGATTTCCACGATTACATCTACAATAATACTCGGTAAGCCACTTGACGTTGAGTGGAGAAAGATACTTCTGGCACCAGTGTCTGATCGCCCCTTTCTATTACCAAATGGGGCGCGGAAAGAATGATCGTCGGTAAGTCTCTGTATTAGCTCTAATTTCCCGAATTTTCCCGTTGTGGACATTTCACGAGACGTATGTGGGAGGAAGTAATGTGTTGTCTGTTTCTAGCGAAATTTCAATAGTAAATCTCTCCGTGATGCACAACGCCTCTCGTGTAGCGTCTGACACTGGACTTACTTGAGCATCACTTGAACGATCTCGCGCGGACAAAACGATTCTACATCTACATCTACACATACATCCATACTCCGCAAGCCACCTGACGCTGTGTGGCGGAGTGTACTTTGAGTACCTCTATCGGTTTTCCCTTCTATTCCAGTCTCGTATTGTTCGTGGACAGAATCATTGACGGTATGGCTCTGTGTGGGCTCTAATCTCTCCGATTTTATCCTCATGGTCTCTTCGCGAGATATACGTAGGAGGGAGCAATTACTGCTTGACTCCTCGGTGAAGGTATGTTCTCGAAACTTCAACAATAGCTCGTACCGAGCTACTGAGCGTCCCTCCTGCAGAGTCTTCCACTGGAGTTTATCTATCATCTCCGTAACGATTTCGCGATTACTAAATGTTCCTGTAACGAAGCGCGCTGCTCTCCGTTGGATCTTCTCTATCTCTTCTATCAACCCTATCTGGTACTGATCCCACACTGCTGAGCAGTATTCAAGCAGTGGGCGAACAAGCGTACTGTAACCTACTTCCTTTGTTTTCGGATTGCATTTCCTTAGGATTCTTCCAATGAATATCAGTCTGGCATCTGCTTTACCGACGATCAACTTTATATGATCATTCCATTTTAAATAACTCCTAATGCGTACTCCCAGATAATTTATGGAATTAACTGCTTCCAGTTGCTGACCTGCTACTTTGTAGCTAAATGATAAGGGAACCATCTTTCTATGTATTCGCAGCAAATTACACTTGTCTACATTGAGATTCAATTGCCATTCCCTGCACCATGCGTCAATTCGGTGCAAATCCTCCTGCATTTCTGTATAATTTTCCATTGCTACAACCTCTCGATATACCACAGCATCATCTGCAAAAAGCCTCAGTGAACTTCCGATGTCATCCACAAGGTCATTTAAGTATATTGTGAATAGCAACGGTCCTATGACGCTCCCCTGCGGCACACCTGAAATCATTCTTACTTCGGAAGACTTCTCTCCATTGGGAATGACATGCTGCGTTCTGTTATCTAGGAACTCTTCAATCCAATCACGCAATTGGTCTGATAGTCCATATGCTCTTACTTTGTTCATTAAACGACTGTGGGGAATTGTATCTAACTCCTAGCGGAAGTCACGAAACACGGAATCTACCTGTGAACCCGTGTCTATGGCTCTCTGAGTCTCGTGGACGAATAGCGCGAGCTGGGTTTCATACGACCGTCTTTTTCGAAACCCATGCTGACTCCTACAGAGTAGATTTCTAGTCTCCAGAAAAGTCATTATACTCGAACATAATACGTGTTCCAAAATTGTACAACTGATCGACGTTAGAGATATAGGTCTATAGTTCTGCACATCCGTTCGACGTCTCTTATTGAAAACGGGGATGACCTGTGCCCTTTTCCTATCCTTTGGAACGCTACGCTCTTCTAGAGACCTAGGGTACACCGCTGCAAGAAGGGGGGCAAGTTCCTTCGTGTAGTCTAAAATCGAACTGGTATTCCACCATCTCCAGCGGCCTTTCCTCTTTTGAGCGATTTTAATTGTTTCTCTATCCTTCTGTCGTCTATTTCGATACCTACCATTTTGTCATCTGTGCGACAATCTAGAGAAGAAACTACAGTGCAGTCTTCCTCTGTGAAACAGCTTTGGACAAAGATAAGATTCCGTGATAAGAAAAAGATTCCGTGATAAGAAAAAGATTCCGTGATAAAACGTAGCGCTCTTCGTTGGATCTTGTCTATCTCTTGTATCAGTCCTCTATAGTAAGATGCCACATCGATGAACAATCCTCAAAAATCGGTCGAGCAATCGCCTTGTAATGCACTTCTTTAGTGGATGAATTAGCAGTTCCTCAAGATTTTTCCTATGAATCGCAGTGCGGCATCTGTTTTTCCTGCTATTTGTTTCACACGGTCATTCCACTGAAAATACAAGTGTAGTCAGCGAAAAAAATACTCAAAAAGCTGATCCATGCAATGCAGCGCAACGTACTCTGGGAATTTAAAATCGGCAGTATAAGATTAATTAATATTACTGGTAAAAATATTTAAGATTCAAAATCAATGGTTTACAAATTTTAAATGAGATTGAATATCGACACTGGGTAACATGAGTTCTGATTTGGGACTAATAAAATTTTGTAGACACGATTTGTTTGAGGCAGTTAAATGTGAATTTATGTGTCTCTAAATTTCTAAGTGAATTCATACGAGCCTTTTATTATTCTGAACCTGGCCATACACGTGGTAGGAGCGAACTCGACGTATCACCTATTCCCTATGCTCTATATTCGTTAACAGCCTGTAGTGTGATATCACGTCAAATAGTTTCCGGAAATCTAGATATATGGAATCTGCCTGTTACCCTTCATCTATAATTCGCAACACCTATCGTTTATCATCAACAAAACCTTGCTTGTGTTTAGCCGCCTTACAGATTGACGACAATTTTTACGTTTAATGTGTGTTTGCCATTTTCGTTCACAGTTTATTTGTTCGCCCAAGTTTTTCTTTAGATATTTATTTACTGTTAACATCATTTCGCCTACATTTTTCATTTACATATCTCTGTGTGCGGTAATTTCGTCTACTTTATTCATAACGGCTTTCTTTTCAATCTTACTTCTACAGCTACATGACTCCTACATATATACCCCGCAAACCACCGAACGGTGCATGGCGGAGATACATTGTACCGCTAAAGTAATTTACATTCCCTTCGACTCGCAAATAGAACGAGGGAGGAACGACTGTTTAAAAGTCTCCGTAAAAGCATTAATTTCTCGCAGCTTATCTTCATGGTGTTCACGTGAAATGTACGTTGGCGGCAGTAGAGTCGTTACACAGACTGCCTCAAATGCTGGTTCTCCAAATTTTCTTAATAGCGCCCTGAGAAAAGAGCGTCGTCTTCCCTCCAGCGATTCTCATTTGAGACCGCGAAGCATCTCCGTAATATTTGCGTGCTGATCGAAACTACCGGTAACAAATCTAACAGCACTCCTCTCAATTGCTTTGATGTCTTCCCTTACTCTGCCCAGGGGTGAGAATCACAAACACTGGAGCAGCATATACTAAGAATGAGTCGCACTAGCATTCTACGGACCGTCTCCTTTATGGATGAGGAACACTTTTCGAAAATCCTCCAAATAAAACGAAGATTCGTCTCCCCTAATACCAACCAGATGTGCTCATTCAATTTCATATCCCTCTGCAACGTTGCGCCGAGATATTTCATTGATGTGACTGTGTCAAGCAGCACCCTACCAATGCTATATTGGAACGTTTAAGGGCTATATATCTTACTCATCCGCATTAACTTACGTTTCTCTACATTTAGAGCAAGGTGCCGTTTATAATACCAGCTAGAAATTTTATCTGAGTCATATCCTCCTACTGCAGACTGCAGCCCACGCTGGCCGTCAAATCATTTATGTTTATGGAAGATGATAACGGTCCTTTTACACTTTCCTGGGACACTCCTGACGACATCCATGTGTCTGATGAACGGTTGCCGTCAAGGGCGACATACTGGGTTCTATTATTTAAGAAGTCTTCGAGCCACTCACCTATCTGGGAACCAATTCCCTATGCTCCATCTTCGTCTGCAGTGTGATATCACGTCCAGTAGTTTCCGGAGATCTAGATATATGGAACCTGCTTGTTGCCCTTCATCCATAGTTCGTAGTTCATCATGTGCTAAAATGGCAAGCAGACTTTCGCATGAGCGATGCTTTCTAAATCCGTGGTGATATGTGGACAGAAGCCTTTCTGTTTCAAGGGAATTTACTTCGAACTCAGAATGTCTTCAAGAATTCTGCACCAAAACCGATGCTAACATTTTTCTTCAGATCGATGCAGGTTTTTGTTATCAGCACTGACTTCCAAGATTTCTGGTTCTCGCTCAGCTACTTTCTAATTTCTTTGTAATCCTAGCCTTGCGAAGGTTCTGGTAACGGGTAACACACTGAAAATGTGTATTAACCTGATGTCAAACAGATCGCGAGGTAAACAATTTAGCTTAATTATTTAATTATGATAAATTATAGTTATATTACTAATAATGCTAAATTATATTATGTACTTTTACTGACCAGTAATGTAGACAGTCTCGTGTAATGCACTAAATATGCTTTATTTCTGCATCTACATTGTAACTCCACGTCATAGGTTGTTTTCTGGTTCCAGGCTTGTCAACTACATGGGCAAGCTGATGAGTCCCGTTGCCATGACGCAGTTCATGTCGGGCGTAATGGTGGCCTGCTGGACGCTGTTCCAAGCCACATACGGAAGGACAGCAAACGAGAAAGTATTAAAGCTAAAGCATCAACGCTTGTATCCGACAGCGATTCGGGTTCTGCAACAAGTTATAGTATCGATATAGCGTTTGCTCCTAGCAAATGGTTAACTGCTCACCCGCAGTTACATAGGCTGCGCAAGCGATAGTAATGTACGATGGACACGCAGTCTGGAGGAGTTCGGTGCTTAAATAACTCACTCAGTCACTTAAGTCTACTGCGCACCGGTACTTAATGTAGCGTGTCCTCGTTGCGCAGCTGAATCGTACCTGAATTGGCACTGCTGCGATTCAGATGCGCATACAAAGGGTACTAAGAAGGTCTTGCAAACAGATTTATTTATTTAATTTTTGCGAAGTAATTTCCACCGCATTGAATACATCTCTCCATAATGCGAATTCAAGCCCTAAACTGGACTGTAAGGAGGGTGCTCAAGAAGTTTCAGTCTTGTACCCCGCGAATATTCGGTGCATGCTTTGGCGCGGTGAGCTGGAGCGTTGTCGTGCTGGAGGAACCAAGTGTCCATTCTTGACTTGGGTCGCAGGTTCTTCAAAGCTTGGATGAATGTTGGCAGGCATTGGTCAGTGTACCACTTAGCTGTGACTGTCTTCTGTATGTCCCAAAACAACACCCTCAACAATTCCGCTCGATGTGAAAAAAAACAGTTATCGTTTTCTTCTTTACTGGTCGGGATCTTCTGACTGCTACGGGTTTGCCGTCATCTTCAAAGACCCAAACTTTGTTTTGGATCTTAGTCAGCGCATCATAATAGTAGAGCCAAGTCTGTCACGATGTTATTCACATAGAGACTGTCCCTTAGTAAAGCCACACGTCGCGTCATCTGCTGTTCCTTCAGTCTATGCAGCACCCAGAGACAACAACGTTTCCTTACTTGCAAATGATCATACAGAGTCGAGCGACCTGGTGGGGCATTTTGCCCTAAGGTATCCTCTATCTACTTACAGGTCGCTCACCTGTCTTCGTCTAGCATTTCCCTCACAACATCAATGTTTTCCTCTGTAACTGATGATCGTGGCCTTCCCAGCGTAATTCTAAAGTGAAATTTCCTCTTTGGAATTCTCTGTAACATCTGAATGTAATTGTACGATGAGGCCACATCGCCAAGTGTAAGAGCGTTTTCTTCAACGCGTTGGTTTATGTTTAAACAGCGCTCGAAGTTGTACCGCAAAACTGCCGGACCACGGAGCCATACCCTGTTAGTGAACGACTGGACACAGCCTTGGCACAGTGGCTACAATGGAAGTATGAAGTATTCTCAGAACACAGCAACAATGAGCCTCCTGCGGTCGTATTAAAACGTCCCTAGTTTCCTTTCTATGTTCCCGTGTATCCGGAAGTATTGCGGGTATATAGTCACACAAGATTTCAGTCTCATCGAAACAGGAGTCTCGCAACAATGTTGCACAACATTGCCAGTGGGAACGTCTTCAGGTGGAATTTGGCTCACTCTGACATGTTGTCATCAGTGGTATTGTCGACAATTTTACATTTTCCAATATGTGGACGACTGGACCTACACTGAAAGTAATTGAAGTTCTTGTGCGACATCACTCGTATCGAATACAGAAACAGCGCCAAACGAGGAAGTGTGCATTAAAATGTCTGTCGGAAATGTCTGATGTTTTAATAGAGGAAATGGAAAAGTAATTAAATACTCGGAAAAGCTAGTTTCAGCGGGAAAACAAGAAATTAGAGGAAAGCGAGAGGAACTTCCTTTAAAAATGTTCACGGTTTGGATATCAAACTCTCGTATTTCTCCTGCTTGAGAATGAATTAAGAGGAAGACGTAGGACTTGTGTAGAAAAATATAATATAAGAGACTATAAAATTAATATTTGTATAAACTTCAAATCACATTCTTTTTCTTTTTAGAAATACAGTACAAATGTTAGGAATGTGCAGCTTCTGTCTATTTTTTTAGATGCCAGGGACCCTTCAGATGATACAAAGTTTGTAAGCTCAGAAGTTGTATTCTTTAGTGCTAATCGCTTTGCTCTATGTATAAAGTTCCCTTCAGTATCTTCCTTGTCGACCTCTGTGGCCGAGCGCTTCAGTCTGGAAACACGCTGCTGCTACTGTCGCAGGTTCGAATCCTGCCTCGGGCATGGATGTGTGTGATATCCTTAGGTTAGTTAGGTTTAAGTAGTTCTAACTCTAGGGGACTGATGACCTCAGATGTCAAGTCCCATAGTGCTTAGAGCCATTAGAACCATTTTATCTTCCTTGTAAAAAGTGCCAGGTAGAACGTAATTTTGTTTTTGAAGTGCACTACAAAAAACTATGGAAATAGGCAATCGTAAGAACCACTGTTTCCACTTTACTGGGACGTAGTGCTATAAGTTTCAGTAAAACTCAAAATTCCGTTGCCCATATTCCAAAACAATTTTCATTACTGCGGCGTAAACGACTTAGACAGTAATTCAGTGATCTATCAGCATGTGATAATGATCGATTGTTAAATACGGGGTATGGCACCATCAAATTTCGTTACAGAGGAAACACCTCTTCAGCTACTAATACGAACTGGACAGAGATTTCTCTGCCTGGGAATGATGTACTTTTAGGCGAACTCAACGTTACGTTAGTAATTTTTTTCATGAAGTGTCCGCAGCTCGTGGTCGTGCGGTAGCGTTCTTGTTTCCCGCACCCGGGTTCCCGTGTTCGATTCCCGGCGGGGTAAGGGATTTTCTCTGCCTCGTGATGACTGGGTGTTGTGTGATGTCCTTAGGTTAGTTTGGTTTAAGTAGTTCTTAAGTTATAGGGGACTGATGACCATAGATGTTAAGTCCCATAGTGGTCAGAGCCATTTGAAACATTTTCATGAAGAGTTGTGTATTTAAATTCCCTGTCGTCATAAATTCTTCCTTGACGTCCAACATCCAAATATGTGAAACTGTAATTGGCAGTAGCCACCACAAGCACAACAAAGCTGAGGGGCCCCTCATAATTAAAATTGATACGTCTATTGTGTTCTGGGGTCACTATATGCAGTATTCTTTTTTTCAAGCCAGAAGTAAAAGCGAAACATGTGGACCTGCGCAGGCTAGTTCCCGAGAAATATAAAAGACTTTTTTTTTTTAAAAAAAAGTAATGTTTATTCTTAAAATTTCCAGTATTTTGAAATGTGGGATTATTACAGAAATTGGGAAGAGCGATCAGTACTATTTTAATAATGAAGCCTACAGTTACAAACGATAAACAAACGCATCACATGAAGAATCGTAACAGCACTGCAGAGATGACAACGTACCTTTGGCGAGGTATATTAGACGGTAAGCGACTACGTGCAGTGTACAAGAACTGCCCCCAGGTGATCAACAGGGTAGTTTTTCACTGTCGTTGGACTTTAGTTGTACTGTGGAATGGTACGTTCCCTAATTTGGAAGTATTTCGCAAACTGTGGTAGCAATTAAGTACAATGCTCCATTTACTTTTTTTTTTTGTCATCAGTCTACTGACTGGTTTGATGCGGCCCGCCACGAATTCCTTTCCTGTGCCAACCTCTTCATCTCAGAGTAGCACTTGCAGCCTACGTCCTCAATTATTTGCTTGACGTATTCAAATCTCTGTCTTCCTCTACAGTTTTTGCCCTCTACAGCTCACTCTAGTACCATGAAAGTCATTCCCTCATGTCTTAGCAGATGTCCTATCATCCTGTCCCTTCTCCTTATCAGTGTTTTCCACATATTCCTTTCCTCTTCGATTCTGCTTAGAACCTCCTCATTCCTTACCTTATCAGTCCACCTAATTTTCAACATTCGTCTATAGCACCACATCTCAAATGCTTCGATTCTCTTCTGTTCCGATTTTCCCACAGCCCATGTTTCACTACCATACAATGCTGTACTCCGGACGTACATCCTTAGCAATTTCTTCCTCAAATTAAGGACGGTATTTGATATTAGTAGACTTCTCTTGGCCAGAAATGCCTTTTTTGCCATAACGAGTCTGCTTTTTGATGTCCTCCTTGCTCCGTCCGTCATTGGTTATTTTACTGCCTAGGTAGCAGAATACCTTAACTTCATTGACTTCGTGACCATCAATCCTGATGTTAAGTTTCTCGCTTTTCTCATTTCTACTACTTCTCATTACCTTCGTCTTTCTCCGATTTATTCTCAAACCATACTGTGTACTCATTAGACTGTTCATTCCGTCCAGCAGATCATTTAATTCTTCTTCACTTTCACTCAGGATAGCAATGCCATCAGCGAATCGTTACATTGATATCCTTTCACCTTGTATTTTAATTCCACTCCTGAACCTTTCTTTTATTTCCATCATTGCTTCCTCGATGTAAAGATTGAAGAGTAGGGGCGAAAGGCTACAGCCTTGTCTTACACCCTTCTTAATACGAGCACTTCGTTCTTGATCGTCCACTCTTATTATTCCCTCTTGGTTGTTGTACATATTGTATATGACCCGTCTCTCCCTATAGCTTACCCCTACTTTTTACATAATCTCCAACAGATTGCTCCATTTTATATTGTCGAACGCTTTTTCCAGGTCGACAAATCCTATGAACGTGTCTTGATTTTTCTTTATCCTTGCTTCCATTATTAGCCGTAACGTCAGAATTGCCTCTCTCATGCCTTTACTTTTCCTAAAGCCAAACTGATCGTCACCTAGCGCATTCTCAATTTTCTTTTCCATTCTTCTGTATATTATTCTTGTAAGCAGCTTCGATGCGTGAGCTGTTAAGTTGATTGTGCGATAATTCTCGCACTTGTCAGCTCTTGCCGTCTTCGGAATTGTGTGGATGATGCTTTTCCGAAAGTCAGATGGTATGTCGCCAGACTCATATATTCTACACACCAACGTGAATAGCCTTTTTGTTGCCAGTTCCCCTAATGATTTTAGAAATTCTGATTGAATGTTATCTATCCCTTCTGCCTTATTTGACCGTAAGTCCTCCAAAGCTCTTTTAAATTCCGATTCTAATACTGGATCCCCTATCTCTTCTAAATCGACTCCTGTTTCTTCTTCTATCACATCAGACAATTCTTCACCCTCATAGAGGCTTTCAATGTATTCTTTCCGCCTATCTGCTCTCTCCTCTGCATTAACAGTGGAATTCCCGTTGCACTCTTAATGTTACCACCGTTGCTTTTTTTAATGTCACCAAAGGTTGTTTTGACTTTCCTGTATGCTGAGTCTGTCCTTTCGACAATCATATCTTTTTCGATGTCTTCACATTTTTCCTGCAGCCATTTCGTCTTAGCTTCCCTGCACTTCCTATTTATTTCATTCCTCAGCGACTTGTATTTCTATATTACTGATTTTCCCGGAACATGTTTGTACTTCCTCCTTTCCTCAATCAACTGAAGTATTTCTTCTGTTACCCATGGTTTCTTTGCAGCTACCTTCTTTGTACCTATGTTTTCCTTCCCAGCTTCTGTGATGGCCCTTTTCAGAGATGTCCAGTCCTCTTCAACTGTGCTGCCTACTGCGCTATTCCTTGTTGCTGTATCTATAGCGTTAGAGAACTTCAAACGTATCTCGTCATTCCTTAGTACTTCCGTATCTCACTTCTTTGCGTATTGATTCTTCCTGACTAATGTCTTGAACTTCAGCCTACTCTTCATTACTACTATATTGTGATCTGAGTCTATATCTTCTTCTGGGTACGCCTTACAATCCAGTATCTGATTTCGGAATCTCTGTCTGACCATGATGTAATCTAATTGAAATCTTCCCGTACCTCCCGGCCTTTTCCAAGTATACCTCCTCCTCTTGTGATTCTTGAACAGGGTATTCGCTATTACTAGCTGAAACTTGTTACAGAACTCAATTAGTCTTTCTCCTCTTTCATTCCTTGTCCCAAGCCCATATTCTCCTGTAACCTTTTCTTCTACTCCTTCCCCTACAACTGCATTCCAGTCCCCCATGACTATTAGATTTTCGTCCCCCTTTACATACTGCATTACCCTTTCAATATCCTCATACACTTTCTCTATCTGTTCATCTTCAGCTTGCGACGTCGGCATGTATACCTGAACTATCATTGTCGGTGTTGGTCTGCTGTCGATTCTGATTAGAACAACCCGGTCACTGAACTGTTCACAGTAACACACCCTCTGCCCTACCTTCCTGTTCATAACGAATCCTACACCTGTTATACCATTTTCTGCTGCTGTTGATATTACCCGATACTCATCTGACCAGAAATCCTTCTCTTCCTTCCACTTCACTTCACTGACCCCTACTATATCTAGATTGAGCCTTTGCATTTCCCTTTTCAGATTTTCTAGTTTCCCTACCACGTTCAAGCTTCTGACATTCCACGCCCCGACTCGTAGAACATTATCCTTTCGTTGATTATTCAATCTTTTTCCCATGGTAACCTCCCCCTTGGCAGTCCCCTCCCGGAGATCCGAATGGGGGACTATTCCGGAAATCTTTTGCCAATGGAGAGATCATCATGACACTTCTTCAACTACAGGCCACATGTCCTGCGGATACACGTTACATGTCTTTAATGCAGCGGTTTCCATTGCCTTCTGCATCCTCATGTCGTTGATCATTGCTGATTCTTCCGCCTTTAGGGGCAATTTCCCACCCCTAGGACGAGAGAGTGCCCTGAACCTCTATCCGCTCCTCCGCCCTCTTTGACAAGGCCGTTGGCAGAATGAGGCTGACTTCTTATGCCGGAAGTCTTCGGCCGCCAATGCTGATTACTTATCAAAATTTAGGCAGTAGCGGGGATCGAACCCGGGACCGAAGACGTTTTGATTATGAATCAAAGACGCTACCCCTAGACCACGGCTCTAACACTCCATTTTCTTTAAAAGAATAAAAACGGGAGGAGGCACAACAAACTTGCGACACCATATAAGCAGAAAACATCTATGGCGTTCCTTGGAAAATAAGTAAATTTGACTGACATATCTATAATTTTATCGGAGTGCTATAGACTCGAGATTAGAACTAAACCCACAATTTTGTGGTCGTTTCAGGGAGAAAAACTGTTATCAACTTGCGAAATTTTGTCTTGCTGTGGCCGCGCCAGTCTCCTGCACTCGTTGTCCTTACTAGATACAACGAGTCCGATTTCTGCCACACCGTAACCCCATATTGATCGTGATCTCTATCTCCCTCACCTTCATTAGAATTTTTCAATCTTTGTCCGAAATCTTTGTTTATTATTGGGAGTAACAGCAATTAAAAACAGTAAAACGCTTCTTTTACAAATCGGCTATTTTGCGCGGTTTTAACAGCCAGGTTAAACTGAAGACGAAAAGAACCGGTGTAACCTTAAACCTGTTTGTTCAACGACAACCGCCATCTGTAATTTGACGTCGTTTGCGGCCTGATTGACCGTAAACATCGTGTATCAAAACGTTCGTCTTGATTTCCCCTACACCAATGCGGTACGTTTGTAAACAATTTTGCCGGCCATGGTGGCCGAGCGGTTCTAGGTGCTACACTGGAATTGTTGACTGCTACGGTCGCAGGTTCGAATCCTGCCTCGCGCATGGATGTGTGTGATGTCCTCAGGTTAGTTAGGTTTAAGTAGTTCTCAGTTCTAGGGGACTGATGACGTGAGAAGTTAGGTCTCATAGTGCTCAGAGCCATTGGAACCATTTAAACAATTATTGTTTACTCCCTACCTATCTTGTTGTACAGTTTGTCGCTTTCGGTATCCTCTGTAGAATGCTCCTGTACCCTTACGACGACCTTGCCGTGCTTCGAAGTCTGTTTCTATCAAGTCGTTCACCATGGGTACTTAGCCGTTTCCCACCACCAGGAAGCGCCGTTTGATCGACCGTTCACCGCATCTCTACACGCCGAATGATACTGATGTTTCCTGTGTCGAAGAGAACAGTAACGCAACAATAACACATGTGAAACTTCCTTGCAGATTAAAACTGTGTGCCCGACCGAGACTCGAAGTCGGTACCTTTGCCTTTCGCGGGCAAGTGCTCTACCATCTGAACTACCCAAGCACGACTCACGCCCCGTCGCCCCGTCCTCAAAGCTTTACTTCTGCCAGTATCTCGTCTCCTACCGTACAAACTTTACAGAAGCTCTCCAGCGAACCTTTCAGAACTAGCACTCCTGAAAGAAAGGATATTGTGGAGACATGGCTTAGCCACAGGATGTTTCTAGAATGAGATTTTCCCTCTGCTGAGAACTGTGCGCTGATATGAAACTTATTGGCAGATTAAAACTGTGTGTCGCACCGAGAGCGAGACTAATAACACATGTGCCTGCAATAAATGTTATACCAATGAGTAGGTAACGGCCAAAAACGATTAGGATTTTCGGAACTGTACATGAAGGCAGATTTGTGGGAAAGTGTATTTGTCTCTCAAGCATAATGCTGTGGAAACAAAGAAGACTGTGACATATCACTCGGTATAGCAGTGCGATACGCAACAGGGTACAGATTTTAATATAGTGGTACGACCGAAGATGATGATGTTCTCTAAGAATTATTGAGCTCCTTCAGAGATAACAATGAAAAAATACTCCACCTGATGTGCCAAAGGTATGAGACTGCCAAAATATCTCAACTTCAAGAAGAACGTAGGTGTGTCAGTCAAAAGATAATGCCTCCTATTTTTTTTGTCCTTAATTATAATTTCTTAGTGAAAAATTTGAATGTGGTGCTATTCCGCAAAGCACCTTCTCAAATCCAGTGCGGTAGTAAATTGCTGCGTCGACAGGTGACACTACAGCAGTCACGTGCAAAATGGCCGACATCGATGTTTTTATTAGAAAGAGTACTGTGACAGATTTCTTGAATACACAAAATGAAACGACCATTCACATTAATAAAAAATTGAAAAATGTGTTAGGTGACGCAACAGTGGATATCAAGACACGGTAAGGAAGCTGAAGAGCAAACATTATTGGTCGACGAAAATGTGGAATGGCAGGCCAGTGACTTCACACAACATTCAGCGAGTCGATGACATCGTCCGTGGTGACCGCCTAGTGGCTGCAGATGATTTTTGTTGCATTACCTCCCTCAGTAGTGGCAGCGTGATGACGATTATTCAACAACTGGGATACTCAAAGGTTTTTGCAACTTGGGTACCAAAAATGTTGACCATCCAGAATAGACAGACAAGAAAAACAATTGCCTCCTACATATTGTAGGACTTCCGTTTGGAGGGACAGGAGTTCGTGGAAAAAACTGCGACAGGAGACGAAATATACGAGGTCTG
The DNA here is from genome assembly GCF_023897955.1 of Schistocerca gregaria. Taxonomy (NCBI): domain Eukaryota; kingdom Metazoa; phylum Arthropoda; class Insecta; order Orthoptera; family Acrididae; genus Schistocerca; species Schistocerca gregaria. Next base: position 429,612,433 of record NC_064927.1, read on the forward strand.
TTTAAAAACTTCCGGAACTTTGTCCACAAAATTTTTCTACTCTTGCCTTTCATGGCTTTCTTTGGGATACTCTCCTCCACAATTAATACACCGCTCCCAACGCCGTCTCCATTTCCAGAAACAGTCTTGGTAGTCTCTTTCTGGGACGTGTGAAGCGCCGTCTGTGAATTTGCTTTTATCTCGTCTATCACTGCAAATCTTTGTCCTTGAAATGGAGTTTTCAACTTTGGAAAAAAAAGGCCACAGAGGTCAGGTCTGGAGAGCATGGAGGATGAGGCAGCACAATGATTTCGTTTATTCTGCAGTAGCTATGCACCAACAGAGATCGTGATGGCTCGACACATTTCAGACAGTTTCCTTCTCACAGCATTTCAGGACATGGTCCAGCTGAAATGTCACAATCTTCTAGTCTCTCGGACAGTCAGTCATCGAATGGCACGCACAATATTGTTGGCGCTCGTGACACGAGCGTCGTCGGTAGACGTCGAAGGGCGACCTGAACGAGGCTCATCTGTAACTTCCGTTCGACCATTTTTAAATTATGAACCATTTGCAACACCGAGTACGGCTTAAGCACTCGTCACCGTAGCCTTCCTGCATAATTTGTTGTGTCTATGTAATGGTTTTCTTTAGTTTTGCGCAAAATTTAATGCACTCGCGTTTGCTCCTTGCCATCTTGAAATTCGCTAACTGTGTGTCACAACGTTGTACTCAGTACAGCACTGAACAATAACTAACAGACATACAATGACGCTTCTGGCAGTTACACACTAAACAGAGGCGTGTGCTCAGTGATGCCAACCGATTTCGCTTCACCACGCCGTTGGTGCGAAATTATGAATGTTCCCCAGTTTTTTGAACAGATCTCGTATGTTCATTTTTTTTAAACCACAACCAGAGGGGCAGTCATTGGAACGGCAGGAGGATAAGTTCAAAACTGTGCAATCGCAGGGAACGTTATGGCTACAGTACTCTGGGATGAAGAGGATGTGATTATAGTTGACTTTTTGGGGGCAGGGACACACAATAAATTATGTCCAGTAAGTCTGAACTCTCAAACAGTTGAAAGCACGTCTTCAGCGATTTCGACCAACAAAAGCTATGCCAGATGTTCTTCTTTTGCCTGACAATGCAAGACCACACAACACTCGTCACACCAATGAGGATATTGTGAAAAATGGATGGGAAGTCTTATCTCATCTCCTATATAGCCCTGACATGGCACCATCAGATTTCAATCTGTTTGAGTCACTAAAAGAATTTCAACGTGAGATTCATTTTCAAGATGAGGAGGATGCGTAAATGTCCGTACGTCAATGGCTTCAGCAGAACGATGGTGCTTTTTAACACACTTGCATACATGCTGTTGATAAAAGATGGAAAAACAGTGAAAGATGGACGGAGATCATAATAAAAAGTCATAAATGAATCGGCGATGTTGTGGTTTTCAAACTACACTCCTGGAAATTGAAATAAGAACACCGTGAATTCATTATCCCAGGAAGGGGAAACTTTATTGACACATTCCAGGAGTCAGATACATCACATGATCACACTGACAGAACCACAGGCACATAGACACAGGCAACAGAGCATGCACAATGTCGGCACTAGTACAATGTATATCCACCTTTCGCAGCAATGCAGGCTGCTATTCTCCCATGGAGACGATCGTAGAGATGCTGGATGTAGTCCTGTGGAACGGCTTGCCATGCCATTTCTACCTGGCGCCTCAGTTGGACCAGCGTTCGTGCTGGACGTGCAGACCGCGTGAGACGACGCTTCATCCAGTCCCAAACATGCTCAATGGGGGACAGATCCGGAGATCTTGCTGGCCAGGGTAGTTGACTTACACCTTCTAGAGCACGTTGGGTGGCACGGGATACATGCGGACGTGCATTGTCCTGTTGGAATAGCAAGTTCCCTTGCCGGTCTAGGAATGGTAGAACGATGGGTTCGATGACGGTTTGGATGTACCGTGCACTATTCAGTGTCCCCTCGACGATCAACAGAGGTGTACGACCAGTGTAGGAGATCGCTCCCCACACCATGATGCCGGGTGTTGGCCCTGTGTGCCTCGGTCGTATGCAGTCCTGATTGTGGCGCTCACCTGCACGGCGCCAAACACGCATACGACCATCATTGGCACCAAGGCAGAAGCGACTCTCATCGCTGAAGACGACACGTCTCCATTCGTCCCTCCATTCACGCCTGTCGCGACACCACTGGAGGCGGGCTGCACGATGTTGGGGCGTGAGCGGAAGACGGCCTAACGGTGTGCGGGACCGTAGCCCAGCTGCATGGAGACGGTTGCGAATGGTCCTCGCCGATACCCCAGTGTACATACTACTTAACCTAAATTATCCTAAGGACAAACACACACACCCATGCCCGAGGGAGGACTCAAACCTCCGCCGGGACCAGCCGCACAGTCCACTGCAGACTGCAGCGCCCCAGACCGCTCGGCTAATCCCGTGCGGCTCATGATTGATATCCACATAGTGGAATTAAGGGTACGTGACACGTCAAGATAACTATATAAGGGCGAAGGAGAAGCTCGAGAATTCATTCTAGCAACGACACAGGCTGTAAATGGGGATAACAATTGACCTAAGTGGCGTTGAAAAATGACTTTCAAATGCATGCTATTGTTTTGCTTTTTGCTTATACATTACATGCTGTCATTCTTCCACTCAGTCCTCCTGTTAATTTCCTGTTAACCCACATTCGTTAAAGCAGGTTTATCTAATGTCTGTATATCTAAATGGAATTTCATATATTTCCCGTTAACTTTGTCTCAAGACATGCATGACGCGAGATACATCTGTAATATTTTTCGCATTTATTTTTACCCCTTCATCTGTAGAGTTCATCTTTTATTTTCATTGTCACGTCTGATCTACTTTTGTATGTTTTATACCTGCCAGTACGATTGTTTAGAACTGTAACCGGTTGCAAATAAAGGTTATTATAGACAGCACAGTCTCATGTGATTTTTGAAATCCATGCAAAACTGCTACTGTATCGCATTCCAGAGGTGGGCCAACACGCTATTCATATTTTCAGCATAAATTTTTGGCTCATAAATATGAGTCATTGTCGGAAAGTAGTGACATGGACTAACTATAAAAGAATGTAAAAACTTGAAGCCGACGTCAGGGAATATCAGTTTGGGTTGTAAATGTAGGAACAAGCGAGGCAGCTCTGAACCTATGATTTATCTTAGACTGAAGAAAGCCAAACCTAGGTTAAGAGAGTTTGTAGACTTGAAGAGAGCTTTTGATAATGGTGACTGGAATACACACCCAAATTCTGAAGACAGAAAGGATAAAATACACGGAGCAGAAGGCTATGAGCAACTTGTACAAGAACCAGACTTCACTAGTAAGAGTCCAAGGACATGAAATAAAAGCAGTAGTTAGGACAGGAGTCAGACGATGTTTTGTAGTGATGTGAGGTTTTATTCCATGTGTAGAGCATCTGAAAAGGTTCTGGTAGATAAACTGGAAAAAGGTTATTTTCTTCACATAGGAAAACATCTGTCACCACTTTCAGACAGTGGTCTGCTGCCAGTAGATAAGAAGTTAGCGGAAATGTTATTGAAAACAGCAATAGATACATTCCGTAAGGTAACTCCGATTAGCATTTCATGAAAGAAGTGAATATGTTGTGCCGAAGTTTCCATCATAGAAACAATATCATCTAGGTCAGTTTATTTTGACAATCAAGAGATTGCCAATAACCTGTGACTCGAGGTGACAGAGTTTGCTCGCTGCAAATTGATGTTTGGCTAAAAGCCAACTAATATCATTGCCCAAGGTATAAGTTTTCGGTGTGGGGCAGGTGTCGCCAAGAGAGGAAATTGCGAAAACGACCAGAGTAGCAAAAGAAGGTCAAGAGAGCAAAATGCTGAATGTGAAGAGGGTAAATTGTAGCCTCTTTAGCCATGGACACTTGGTGGCGGTGAAAAGCAAGGACAGACAGAGCAAAATACTCACATAATTGAAAATTTTTGTACTTGTTTACCACGAGCCACTTTTGCTGCAGATGTCTCCTTATCCGAAGACATAGTGATTAGTGCATCCGAAGTGAAAGAAGCCATTTTGCCGAAGAACTGCAGCAGAATTTGAGAGGCACATTAATTAGTGGCGTAGAGTCCCCAGTTACTTTTGGAACGTTTGCAGTTTGGTGCCTGTGCTCACTCAAGGTGGGTAGCAACTTTCTCCTTCCCTGGTTCTGCTCCCTTGGTTTGGTTCTCTTCCCTTCCTGGTACTCTCGTTAAGTCTACATCGCGTTTTATTCATAATGTTTTAGTTAATAAGATAGATCTTTTGTAAACGCGACCTTCACCCAGGGCTGTCCGAAAGTGATTCGTAATTACAAGCGTACAAACATCAGAGCCGGTACCCCTCCCCACTACACGTAAGTTTCTGCTACTTGAGCCACTTTAGATGTACTGAATTCTGTAAATGAATGATTGCTTACTAAATCTCTTTATCAGGTTATTACCATAAATAGTTCTTAATCCGGAGCGACTATTTTACGACGTTCGCGATACGCCGAGATAACGCGTAGCAGGGATTTCTCTAAGACATAGCCATTCCGCATGCTTTTTAGATGAGTTACGAAATAAATAGTTTAATCACATCACCTTGTGGGTGGCGTGACTTCTTCTCTTTAAATTTAGGTGCATTCTTTATAGTTATTATTATTATTATTATTACTAATAGTACCAAAAAATTACTGTGACTTTAAAAGAGAAGAGGAAGGTAAAGAGGGAGACATTTATGCAATAATACATAATTAAGTTGTATGTCTAACAATTTTCTTGTGAATTCCAATAAATACAATATTGTTCAAATTTTGTAAACTATTACAATTTTGAATATGAATGATATACAGCTCTGCAATTATAATTAATACTTGTTCACAGAGTCCTGATGACACTACTGTTTACAAATGCGCTGCTTGGCTTCCGACGCCCACTCTGCAAATATTTATGTACTGCTGGGGAGGCCACAGCATTATGGAGAAGGTAAGGGTTGTCTCAGTCACGTAAACAGATTGATTCATGCATTCTTGTGGATTAAAAAAAATGTGCATCTGATAGTTGAGTTGCTTTGCTGTTGCCAGGAACAAAGCTAATCTACCTTAGATATTTTATGAACAACACAAGTGGGCATTTTATTTTCAAGCAAGATATAGTTCAGCTAGTCCTGCTAAGCACACAAGACAGAAAAAGAATTTGTCTGTACTAATAACTACTAAAATAACAACTGTATTTTCGCTTAAACAATGTGAGAAGCATAAGAAACACGGCAACAGCCAGCCCTAGTGTCTTACATAGTGATAGGTACTGCATAAATACGTTCGAATAACTACCTCGTTGAAAATTTATGGCGTTCAGTACGTTGTTATCATCGTTTCTCACCTAATGCTTTGTTACTGTAGTCAGGCATTTGTTTAGATAGGAAGCCCCATTAATAGTGAGATGACCTTGAGTTGTCCTCTGCTGGGAAATTTGTGTCGCAAAATACTTCGAATTTTTGCTGTGTTCGGTAGCCTATGTTCCCTTATTTCAAATGAAGACATCAGTGTGTGTCAGACAATCCCAGAAGGTATGAATAGTTGATGGTGGTAATGGGACGTTTCCTACAGAGCGAAAAAGCACACCTGTCTAAAAGGCAACGTCTGCTCCAGTTCATCCATCATCTGGAAAAATGCGTCGCATTGGAGAGTGAATATGTGGAGCAGGACTAACACCTTGTCAACGTTTTATGGTGGCAACAAAACGAACGCACTATTTTGTGGCTAAAGTCTGTTCAGTTAAATGAACGTTTTCGTTCTTCTACCCAAGGGATGCCCTCTGTAACGAGAAAAGATTTTGGAATTTAGATTGAAATATTAATGTTGCATTGTTCGGAAGTCTAAACGTTCGAAAGTCGGGACACATCATAGGAACAGGATATGGAATTTTTAGTAACGTATCCTGCAGGTGGTATGTTTATTCAGAATTTGTGTTTGTGAGCAGATAAATTGGGTGATGTCGGACCGTGATTGCGTGATGTATAACGCAACAAAGTTATTTCCGTTACATTACAACTACGAATCAGATTTCATTACAGAAATTCAGATTGCAGAGGTTCGATTTTCTCTATATTGTACAAATCTGCATATAATGACGCGCAGATAGAGCTCAAATCGACACGTTACCAAACTTATCGCTTTCCAAGGTAATTAGCACTGAAACACAACAAAATTATTACACTGCGTTAGAATTCGGTAGTAATATCATTCTTGATAAATAAAGCTGATTAAGCTACGTATGATTATTATTTCGAATATGCTACGAACAGATAACAAAAATGGTTCGAATGACTCTGAGCTCTATGGGACTTAACATCTGAGGTCATCAGTCCCCTAAAACGTAGAACTACTTAAACATAACAAACCTAAGGACATCACACACATCCATGCCCAAGGCATAATTCGAACCTGCGACCGTAGTGGTCGCGCGGTTCCAGACTGAAGCGCCTAGAACCGCTAGGCCACACCGGCTGGCAACAGGTAACATGATGTGCTTACAGTAGGCTAGATTAAGAAGGAAGACAAGTCACAAGAGACGAGAGGCAAATCCTGCGTAAAATATTTTTAAAATGAACATCTAAATCCATGGGAGATCTCAGATAATGACACTACTACACTGAAGCGCCAAAGAAACTGGTATAGGCATGTGTATTCAATACAAATATAAGTAAACAGGCAGAACACGGCGCTACGGTCGGCAACGCCTATTTAAGGCAGTTGTTAGATCGGTTACTGCTGCTACAATGGCAGGTTATCAAGATTTAAGTGAGTCAAAAGTGGTGTTGTAGTCGGCACACGAGCGATGGTACACAGCATCTCCGAGGTAGCGATGAAGTGATAATTTTCCCGTACGACCATTACACGAGTGTACCGTGAATATAAGGAACCAGGGAAAACGTCAGTTCTCCGACACTGCCGCATCCGGAAAGAGATCCTGCAAGAAACAGGGCCAACGATGACTGAAGAGAATCGTTCAACGTGACAGATGTGCAACCCCTTCCGCAAACTGCTGCAGATTTCATCGTGCGAACCATTCAAAGAAACATAATCGATTTGGGCTTTCGGAGTCTAAGGCCCTTTCGTCTAAACTTGACGACTGCACAACACAAAGCCTTACGCCTCACCTGGGTCAGTCAGTTTCAAATGGCATCGAGCGGATGGATATGTACGTGTGTGGAGACAAACTCATGTATCCATAGAGGCTGCTTGTCCTCAGAGGTCTGTTCAAACTGGTGGAGACTCTGTAATAGTGTGGGTCGTGTGCAGTTGGAGTGATATGGGACTCCTGATACGACACTGACAGGTGACACTAACGTAAGCATCCTGTCTGATCACCTGCAACCATCCATGCCCATTGTGCATTCCGTCGGAGTTGGGTAATTCGAACAGGACAATGCGACATCCCTCACGTCCAGAATTTCTACAGAGTGGCTCTTGGAACACTTTTCTGAGTTTAAACACTTCCGCTGGCCACCAAACTACCCAGACATGAACATTATAGAGCAGATGTGCGATGCATTTGCAATGTGCAGTTCAGAAGAGATTTCCACCCCTTCGTAATCTTACCGATTTATAGACAGGATTCATGGTATCAGCTTCCTCCAGCACTACTTCCGACATCAGTCGAGTCCATGTTCGCTGTGTTGCGGCACTTCTGCGTGATTGCGGGCGCCCTGCACGATATCAGGCAGGTGTACCATTTTCTTTGGCTCTTCAGCGTATATGGCACACTGAAAATTTGCTTTGGTTTAAACACAATTAATTAATTTATTACACCTCAGAGATGTACTTCGTCGTTAAAATAACAAATCGCTGGAAATATCACAACCTTGCGTCACTGCATCCAGGGACTGGTGCCAGACCCATCACTGAAAGTTTCCTCACATCTGGTCAGCTAGGGATCTCGCCCTGTACGCCTCTCTAGCGAGAAAAACCCCAATGTCGACTATGCAGCCTCTCAATATCCTCTTACGTGCCTAAAATGAGCTCAGTGTAGCATGTGAAAACAATTAAGTACAAATAAATTAAGTAACAAAAATTCTTTCCTGTATAGCACTACTATTTCACAAGAATTCAATTTTCGTAATCAGATCATTACGTTGAGAGGTCGAGTCCCACTTGACGGATCGGAATGAAACATATTGTTGTGGTCTTCAGTCCAGAGATAGGTTTGGTGCAGCTCTCCATGCTACTCTATCCTGTGCAAGCTTATTCATCATTCAGTACCTACTGCAACCTACATCCTTCTGAAACTGCTTAGTGTATTCATCTCTTGGCCTCCCTTACGATTTTTACCCTCCACGCTGCCCTCCAGCACTAAACTGATGATCCCTTGATGCCTCAGAACATGTCCTGCCAACCGGTCCCTTCTTCGTGTAAAGTTGTGCCACAAACTCCTCTTCTTCCCAATTCTGTTCAATACTTCCTCATTAGTTATGTGATCTACCCATCTAATCTTCGGCATTCGTCTGTAGCACCACATTTAGAAAGCTCCTATTCTCTTCTTGTCTGAACTATTTAGCGCGCACGTTTCACTTCCAGACATGGCTACATTCCATACAAATACTTTCAGAAACTACTTCCTGACACTTATATCTATACTCTATATTAACAAATTTCTCTTCTTCAGAAACGCTTTCCTTACCATTGCCAGTCTACATTTTATATCCTCTCTACTTCGACCATCATCAGTTATTTTGCTTCCCAAATAGCAAAACTCATTTTCTAATAGAATGCCCTCAGCATCACCCGATTTAATTCGACTACATTCCATTCTCCTCGTTTTGCTTTTGTTGATGTTCATCTTATATCCTCCTTTCAAGACACTGTCCATTGCGTCCAACTGCTCTTCCAGGTCCTTTGCTGTCTATGGCAGAATTACAGTGTCATCGGCAAACCTAAAAGCTTGTAAATAGCCTTCCGATCCCTGTATTTTACCCCTGCCACTTTAAACGTCAAAATATTACGTAATGAATTGGAAAAGTAAGTGCTCTTACAGGCTGCCAACGGAACATCCATGTTTCGAAAAGGAAGGAGAACAGAACGGATAATATATATATATATATATATATATATATATATATATATATATATATATTTATTCACATTCCAGAAATTTAGGGTACAAGGTTTCTCAAGACTGTCCTTCACAAATTTTACTTTTTCTCATTTTAAACTTTGCATTATTTTCTGTCATCTTCCGTGTGGCCTACTACTAATTTTTTTGCGGAAGTAATCATAGTCTTGATGAATAAATAAATTTTTTCTTAATTCGGATACTACAGTCTGGCCTTGTGTAGCACGGATGGTATCTAGTAACATCAATATCACTGGGCTAAGGGAATTGTTGTTGTGTTGACGTTGTGTCTACTGTGAACTCGTTCAAGATTCGGAGAACCGAGCTTCCGTGTCATAGAGCGATATTATTTTGCTGGCAGTGGAGAGGGTTGTACGTGGGTACACATTTCAGTTTCAGTTTTCCATTTCGAAAAAATAGCATTCTCTTTTATGTGCAGCAATCTTTTAATAAAAATTTCCAAACCTATTCCAGAATATAGAGGTTCTTCCAGATGTTCCGTGGTACAGCAAGTTCGTGTACATGGGGAAAAATCGACATGGTTATGTGCTATGGAACCAACTAGAAAATCTACATATTGGGCTAGAGATGTTTCAATACAGTTTTACATACAAAATGCAAATATGACATTATCGGGAAAGCAACTACCCCATTACAGACACTATGGAGTCGAAACTGGAGTTCGTTCCTTATGACTTATCTTAAAATTTAACGGGGATCTGGTTCTTGTGGTTTGTAGTTGAAAAGAAGGAAAACGAAGCAAAACATATACAACATAAAGAATTACAGTTCAGAATTCATGTCTGAATCATCTTTTGCTCACAACGTCAACGTAAGAGTAGTAAAATAAAGAAGTAAATACAAAAAAGTGGAAACATTATCGCAAATCCACTGCTAATCTGTTGTTTTTTATACAGTTTTATGAAAGTAGATACTTCAATACTTAAGGTAACAGTATTATTGTTATTGTTAATTATATTAATATATTATGCCCATATGATCCTTTTTCACGCTGATTTGCTTGAAAATGTCTCAGAGTGATGTCAAGTGTATCATCAATGTCATGAGTATCGTCCACAACGTCAGGGTCTGAAGTTACGTTTTGATAAAACTGCCTGGCATTCCGTGGAATGAAATGCATTATCGATTTTATGTCCCGCAATTTTGGCAGTGGTACTGGTTTAACATTTGGACATAAAGGTGCCAAGAATGCTGTTAGGCCTGGTGAAGACTTTGGGCGGCCTGCAGTAAGGCTCCGAATATTTACTTCAACGAAATTTTCATCGAAGGTCTTGTTCGTGAATATTGAAGAATGTTTATTCTTAGTTATTCTTTTCTGACGAAGTTCCAGCCGGTTAACATTGTTATTCTGTATGTCATGCTTTCTGTTAGCTGTTTTTTTCTCTAGCAGTGAAGTACTCAAAAAGTTTTGCTTTGCCACCCAGTGGACTTGAAGAAGGTATTTTTAGTGGGTTATTGCATGATAGTGATGTAATCTTCTGGTGTACACAGATTTTGTTGCATTTTTAGTGCACTTTCTGTATTACCAGAGTCAATGTCGTTCGGTAAGAAAGAATGACCGGAAGGAAGAAGTTTTAGGGTAATAGTTTTAACTGTGGCATGTTTGCGTAGAACAGTCTTCAACTTCAAAATCATTTTTATGTCCTTTTCTGCCTTCCACAAGAACCATGCGACAAAATCAGTGATTTCTGTCGAACACAGACACACCAAGAACTTTCCTCTGGATAACATCTCTATGAAAATAGTATGTATTTTTAAACAATAACAGACAAAAAAAACACTCCTCGTAATTACCATCTAATTACTTATGTTTTAATTCCAATACGTAAACAACCAAAACATGTGACATTCTTGAGTGGATTTGGTTCCATATTGCAAACCATTGCCACATCGATACAGCAACTGGAAGTTGACTCAGACCTCTCTCGCGAGCAGCACGTTATGGAACAGACTTGGTTCTATTTGCATGACATACTACACATATTCCATCGCAGTTTGCAACAGACAACCAAAAATCTGAAAAATGGTAGTTGGTTCACAAATGCGTGACTAGGGCCAAATATTCGATTGAAATTGTAGTGAGTACTATATTTAAGAGCCTACATGTACTTTATTACCGTACTACGCACTAATAATCAGTAAGTGAAATCCAATTAAGCACCAGTATAACCAAAAACCAGTTACAAGATCAATACGTTTTGAAATAGAAACTATTTGGAACTAAAACAAATTTCCGTTTTCAAGACAATTAAAGCTTTTAACACTTCATTTACACTTATCGTACGTACATTGCTAAAAGACATCTTCTGTTTCAAGTTAAAAGATGCCCCACGAATGGCGAAGTAGGACTTACCTTTTCGCATGTTATGTAAATATAATCCTGGAAATGGAAGAAAGAACACATTGACACCGGTGTGTCAGACCCACCATACTTGCTCCGGACACTGCGAGAGGGCTGTACAAGCAATGATCACACGCACGGCACAGCGGACACACCAGGAACCACGGTGTTGGCCGTCGAATGGCGCTAGCTGCGCAGCATTTGTGCACCGCCGCCGTCAGTGTCAGCCAGTTTGCCGTGGCATACGGAGCTCCATCGCAGTCTTTAACACTGGTAGCATGCCGCGACAGCGTGGACTTGAACCGTATGTGCAGTTGACGGACTTTGAGCGAGGGCGTATAGTGGGCATGCGGGAGGCCGGGTGGACGTACCGCCGAATTGCTCAACACGTGGGGCGTGAGGTCTCCACAGTACATCGATGTTGTCGCCAGTAGTCGGCGGAAGATGCACGTGCCCGTCGACCTGGGACCGGACCGCAGAGACGCACGGATGCACGCCAAGACCGTAGGATCCTACGCAGTGCCGTAGGGGACCGCACTGCCACTTCCCAGCAAATTAGGGACACTGTTGCTCCTGGGGTATCGGCGAGGACCATTCGCAACCGTCTCCATGAAGCTGGGCTACGGTTCCGCACACCGTTAGGCCGTCTTCCGCTCACGCCCCAACATCGTGCAGCCCGCCTCCAGTGGTTTCACGACAGGCGTGAATGGAGGGACGAATGGAGACGTGTCGTCTTCAGCGATGAGAGTCGCTTCTGCTTTGGTGCCAATGATGGTCGTATGCGTGTTTGGCGCCGTGCAGGTGAGCGCCACAATCAGGAGGGCATACGGCCGAGGCACACAGGGCCAACACCCGGCATCATGGTGTGGGGAGCGATCTCCTACACTGGCCGTACACCTGTGGTGATCGTCGAGGGGACACTGAATAGTGCACGGTACATCCAAACCGTCATCGAACCCATCGTTCTACCATTCCTAGACCTGCAAGGGACTTGCTGTTCCAACAGGACAATGCACGTCCGCATGTATCCCGTGCCACCCAACGTGCTCTAGAAGGTGTAAGTCAACTACCCTGGCCAGCAAGATCTCCGGATCTGTCCCCCATTGAGCATGTTTGGGACTGGATGAAGCGTCGTCTCACGCGGTCTGCACGTCCAGCACGAACGCTGTTCCAACTGAGGCGCCAGGTGGAAATGGCATGGCAAGCCGTTCCACAGGACTACATCCAGCATCTCTACGATCGTCTCCACGGGAGAATAGCAGCCTGCATTGCTGCGAAAGGTGGATATACACTGTACTAGTGCCGACATTGTGCATGTGTCTATGTGCCTGTGGTTCTGTGAGTGTGATCATGTGATGTATCTGACCCCAGGAATGTGTCAATTAAAGTTTCCCCTTCCTGGGACAATGAATTCATGGTGTTCTTATTTCAATTTCCAGGAGTATATTTTGAAAAATATGTGGCATTTTACTCAGCATAATATTGTGTATCCGAAGATTTATTGATATACTCCAAATAGTTTTACTATATTATACAGCAATTAAATGTGAATTACGCGAATTGTACACAAACGCTGCTCAAAACAAACCCTCACGTCTCACAACAAGAAAAACTATAGAGAACGGCGGAAACTGCTTATGGAGGTCTCCAGGGCGCATTCCTTCCTGTGACTCAAAAATCGGTCGCTAGGCAGAATTACCGACAAAACATCATGTACGTCCAGATTCACTACTCAGAGGCAACAAGCTCTCATCCGAGAAGAGCACGCGACCCCGCTCCCCTTTAGTCCTGTCCCTATGCTTTTGGCACCATCACAGACGGTGCTGCTGAAGTATTGGTGCCAACAGAAGACAACGCACTGATGGTCAGGCAAAGAAACCCCCCCCCCCCCCCTCCCCAGACAGTCGCCGTGGCAATATGGAGCGTGAGATTGCGTGGCTCACAGTCCTGTTAAATGTGGCTGCAGTTGCAACCGATGTTTGACTTGCGTGCCTTCTTGCTTGTTGAACATCGTAGCAATCATCTGCTGTGTAAGTTAACCTCAGTCGGCCACCTCCTGTCCTGAGGGCAGCAATGCATGTCGTTCAGATGCAGGTGAAACAATGCTGTGAGCAATACCAAACTCCTGGGCTACATTCTTCACACTTCGTCTTTCTTCCAGTTTCCCTATGATTTTTCTCCGTGTGAAGACATCTAGATGTTGTCTCTGGACCATGTTTTAATGAAGAATGCTGCCACAGTACACCTTTAACTGCTCGCTGATTGACACACACCGTTTTTTCCCGTTCCTTCAAATACTGCTTTTGGTGGGACCAGTTTATTTGGCGCCATAGTCACGCTGAACTCATGCCATGTGACGTACAACTTCCCGTGGACGATTGGGAGATCTCTGGCAATATGTTCCCGCACTTTTTCATTTCCACCGACTAGTTGCGATTTTTTATTACTTTTTCTATCTTGTGAGTAAGTTTTTCACAAAACTCTACACTGAGGCGACAAAAATCATGGGATGCCTCCCAATGTCGTGTTGGATATCGTTTTTCCCGGCTTAGTGCAGCAACTCGACGTAACATGGTCTCAACAAGTCGTTGAAAGTCCCCAGCAGATAGACTGAGCTATGCCTCCTCTATGGCGTCCGTAATTGCGAAAGTGTTTCCAGTGTAGGATTTTGCTCACGAACAAACCTCTACATAATGTCCCATAAGTGTGCGTGTCGTTCATGTCCAAATCATTCGGTCGTACTGTACAGAATGCTCTCCAAAGCAGTCGCGAAGAAATGTGGCCGGAGACGTGGCGCGTTGTCATCCATAAAAGTTCCGTCACTTCTTGGGAACGTTAAGTCCGTGAATACTTGCGTATGGTCCTGATGTAACCGAATATAACCATGTTCAGTCAATGATCGTTTCACTTAGACCAGAGGGCCCACTCCATGTAAAGACAGCCCGCGCCGTTATGGAACAACTCCAGCTTGCTCAGGGCATTGATGTCAACCGTCGTGGGTTGTGCATCACACCCGAAACCTACCGTCAGCTCTTACCAACTGAAATCGGGACTCACCGGACCAAGCCACGGTTTTCCAGTCGTGTAGCGTCCATCCGATATGGTCACGATGCTAGGAGAGACGCTGCAGGCGATGTCGTGCTGTTAGCTAAGCCACTTGCGGCGGTCGTCTACCGCCATAGACCATTACACTAAATTTCGCACTCGCACGTTCGTCGTTGCGTTACGCATTGATTTCTGCGGCTAATTAGACGCAGTGTTGCTTGTCTGTTAGCAGTGACAACTCTACTCAAACGTCGCTGCTCTCAGTCGTTAAGTGAAGGGCGTCGGCCATTGCGCTGTCTGTGGTGAGTTATTGCCTGAAATTTGGTATTTTCGGCACAGTCTTGACACTGTGGATCTTGGAATATTGAATTACTTAACGATTTCCGAAATGGAATGTCTCATGCGTCTAGTTCCAACTACCACTCTGCATTCAAAGACTGTTAATTCCCGTCATGCTGCTATAACCAAGTCGGAAACCTTTTCACATGAATCACCTGAGATCAAATAACAGTTCCGCCAATGCTCTGCTCCTTTATACCTTGCGTATGCCATAATACCGTCATCTGTATATGTGCATGACTTTCGTCACCTCATCGTAAAATGATTGTCTCCTGTTCATTTAGACTGATCGTCTGAAGATGACTGGTCGCATACAGTGAAACGTCCCCTTAGAACAATTATACAAGACTGTGCTTAAACTGACACACAATATTTTTAGCGCAACGTAATCTGACTTTCAAAAATCCCTACAAAAGAATGGCCCTGACTAACATTAACCTATACCTTTCACAAATCACTTACCTCACCAAAAATCTTCGTTACTCGAACTACTGCAATACAGCGAGCGCCACTACTGCCAGCTAAATAAAAGATTCAAACTACGGAAGGCACTAACTACTGATAGGCATAGTTAGCGATTGAAAGATTTTAATACAGAACCAACAATGTATTTACCTTAATAGTCATAATATATATATATATATATATATATATATATATATATATATATATATATATATATATATATATATATATATCAGTTCATGACATCCATTCTTACAAATTTCAAAACTCCGCCATCTCTCTCCCCACATCCACCACTGCTGGCGGCTCACCTCCAACTGCGCAACGCTACGCACTGTCGCACTGTTAGCATCCAGCTGCCGCTGCCCAACACTACAATGGCAGACAACAATGCAAACCAGCCACACACTGTACACGGCACAGCTAGTGATTTTCATACAGAGCGCTACGTGGCGGCGGTGTTACCAATAAAAAACCTAAACAGCCTACTTACATAGCCCCCATGCTCCCCACAAAACAATTTACAAATTGTTTTGGGCAGTGGCCAATACAGATTTGAAATTTTTTTTCATAATTACAATAACAAAGAAATGAAATGCACACACTTATCGATACAATGTTGGTCAAAAGCTAAAATTTTCTCACAGTCCATAAAGACAGTCCTGATCATTCATCAAAGTAAAATTGCAGAGTTTTTCTCAAAGTATGAGTAGTAAAAGAAAATGCACACGGAAGTAGTGGATTTCCATACAGTCTTAAGTAGTGTTGTCCTTCCAACGGAAAGACAGTGCTGACTCTTGACATGCAGACAGGTAATGGGCCACAACAGAGCAAACCCACAGCAGAGTCAGTCGAAGTTGAAGACTATTGGTAGGTAGGTCATAACAGAGCAGACCCACTTTAGTCCTGGTAGAGATTATGGTATTGGTGAGCCACCAGAGGTGCAGTCCCACTGCAGTCCTTGTAGAAATAATGGTTTTGGTGAGTCATCAAAGGTGTAGACCCACTGTAGTCCTTGTAGAGATGGTTAGCAGCCAACTGTTGCGACTGTGCAGGTGAACAATCACTATCGAAAAGTCTTGTGGACAATATAGCAATTCCATAAACCACCACTTGTCCACTCACAAAGAATTTGTTTGAAATGTCCTTAGAACCAGCAATGCTGTTATCCAGCCCCTTGCTGAATTATTAACACACGTGCAAACACTATCAGTCCCTACTTCTCACATATTGTCCACATACTATGACCAACAGAAACGTGTGCAGTGAAATGTAACTTACAAATTACTTAATTTGATCAGCTGGTGTCAATTACAATTTTATAACATAAGAATACAATAACAAAGGTGAAAAATACATCATTAAAGAACATAACAATACAGATAACATTTGTAGTAATAGGGGCTTTACAAAAGAATCGAAATAACAAATATATCAGTGTTACAAAAATTATGACATAAGTACATACATAAAAGATCAGAATAACTTTTGAAACATCAACTTCACACATGAGCATTAGAACAAAACGGAATAAATAATGTGTAAACATCTTTACAAAGTAAATAACATGTTATTAATGCAAATTATATTTGAGGATAACAGTATTCCCCATCATAGTGAATGTAGCTTAGTATTAGAAGAGAAAAATTCTATGAAACAGTACACAGAGACAGGAAGAAAACAAATACACAAGGGTACACAAACACATAGTGGGATAACACAAGAGGATAGGGCAGGGTTTATTTTCAGTGTAACATTTGGTACTGCAGTCCAACCCAAAACTTCATTCTGTAAATGTTTCGTCGTATCCCAACATTTGTTTCCACCAAAAATATCCTATCCAAGAATGCTTTCTGTATTTTGTTCACATCCTCTTTCAAAAATAGTTTTTCTCCACTGTACACTACTTTTTTGGCCAAATCATTTTCTTATAACTTATCAATGAATTTCTTCCAATTCCTCATAGTTAGTTTCTTATATAGTCTACCCCCTTTTAAGATAACTTAAAATCTACTGAGCTCAGATGCTAAAATAAGGGATGAGGCAATGCAGCATCACAAAACAATTAATACAAACAGCAATGAAAAAAATAGAAGTTGTCAAAGCAGGCAGCAATATTACAACTAATATAAGGCAATGTGCAGCAAACAAGAAAAATAAATCCGTAGTAAAACTGGCTTAACAGAGTAATACAAAGTCAAATTCAGTAACATTATGCCTGGCAAACAGCAGCAGCAAATGCAATAACTTTTACCTAAACATGACAAAGCTCAAGCAAAAAAATATAACAGTAAAAATGACCATGTTTAATACCTACGTCACATCTTAATACTAGAGTGATCCATCACGATAACTTACCCTAACAAAAACTACCAAGTAGTTGAAAGGAAAATTATGTATGCAGTTCCTGTTAATGGAAATGTCTTTTTGTGCTCCCTCATTTTTTTTGGAAGTATATCTCATTATTATTATTATGTACTGGATCTGTAGACAGAAAATATTTATATTAGTACATCTATAAAATTTTGTTTTAACCAATGCTGCAGTGCAGCTAGAAACTAGATATAACACAAAATGAGTAAATAAATGCATAAAGCAAGCCATATGGCATATCTCTCAACTAGCAGGACAATAGCCATGAAATGTTTCTCATCGTTTCATTAGGCATTTTAGTAAATATCATAAATTAAGAGCTCCACAGTGTAATCATATGTTTTCAAGTTTGGGCGTGTCGTATTTGTGATGCTTTCTACAAAGGAATGTCAATAGCGAGATTAATGGCCTCCGTTTTTCTCCACCTGTGCCTCTGAAAGGCACACACTAATGACTTTTTCTCAAGGCGCCTGGCACACCTGGCCGCTCACAACGCATTACGTCACTGTCACTTACCTTTCTTACCGCAATATTTACGACAGCAGTTTCCGCTACAGTGACAGTCTCATATAAAAATATTTTCAAAGTTTGAGAATTTGCGTTACAAATGTGTAGAAAATAAAATCCTATAAATATAACAGCGTCCAAAAAATTTTCGACAACATTGTAATACATCCACACATGTACACATATTACTTAATTCTTAAAGTACGATTCTTGGTTTCCAACATCCTTTTCCACAAATCAGAGTCCCTAACCACTACTCATTATTCCTTACCTTATTATACATATTTGTAGACACTTCTTCAATATATCATCATAATAAATACATAGCATAATCAAATTCCTCACATAGAATCAGCCTATTGATCATAAACATACCGCAACAGCGTAATACACATAGTCATCGTAATAATAACATTATAACACCTCAGTCAGCTCTCCAAATCGTCGTAGATTCCTCCAATAATTTCGAAACCTAAAAAGAAATACTCTGCTCATGTCAAAAGTGTCATCTACCTCAAACATACTTTAAAAATCATGATCCCATACCAAATATCTCATTCAAAGATCTCATAGTATCACAATGGTTCTGAAAAAATATGAACATTTCACAAAGTACAGACAAAATACAATTTCATAAGCCTGAAGTTATCCAACCGTGTAATTACATAAACATCTGTCACTGACATAGTAAAAAAAATGTTTGTCTCAGTTAAATGATCAAATAGCTGTGTAATTTATGTGTCAGAGAAATATGGTACCGATGTGTAAAGTTGTATAAGCAAATACCATATTAGCTAGGGCCCCTTGTGCTTGCCACACACATGGTACACAAAGTAAGCGTGTACCCCCTCAGGTGTTACAGATTACAGAAATGGAATGAAATGTATCATGGAAAACCTTTGTATCGTTGTACTTCAAATATCTTTAAAAATAAACGTTTTAAGTACAAAATTAGTCACTCAAATACGTGTATTGTAGCGTTAAACTGTGCGCCTTGTTGTAAGATAATCTCTGTGGAAGTGTCGTAGTGATCGTCCTCTGCAAGCAAAGTTCTGCTGAAGTCAATGTACTTCCCTTGTAATAACGAACTGAATTGCTTTGCGTATATATATCTTAGTTATTACGCTTATTTCCGTGATGAAGGAAGTGCTGTGCTGTAACGTATTGTTGTGCTACAGAAAAGGCTGTCTCATTGTAGCTATACCACAAAAGTTAAACATGTTTTACTTTCCAGAATAATTCAGAAAAACTGTGCAGATATAAAACAGATTCACCGCAAAAGCAACACTGTAAATTGTCACTCATAAGTAGCGTCGTGATAAAATCGTGTAGTTGTCACATAAACTAACCACTGTGTCATCTGGTATCTCACAGAAAGTACTTTAAATCCAGAATGTATCTTCAAGTAAACCAAAATGTTGCATTAAAATCTCATTAGCAGTACCAGTATACATCATAAGTATGTAAGCCTGATAGTCGTTACGTGATCGTGCAACTAACAACCAAGAATGTACAAATACAACACTGTGTCGTCTGTTCACTATAACAATGCATTCGTAATTTCTGTTTAAAAATGTTCCCTAGGTTCTAGACTGGATATCTATCTTCAAATATTGTTGCATGTTAACAATTTCTTAAGTCTGACAAAGCATAATAGAAATGTGAAGTGAAAAGTTTTATGGCAAAGACAAAGTTAAAAAGCAGATTATCTTTCAATAAACGCTTTTACATGTGAAATGTGGTGCAAACCTTTACTCTTCCTAGTACGCAGAGTTTCAACTCCAACGCAATTATCATGTGGTATACGTCGGATTCTGTAAGGTCCATTGTAAACTAGAAAGAATTTGTGACTCAAGTGTTTCTTCTTATGTGACAATGAATGATCTTTATCTAAATCAATTATGTCTTTGTGTCGAAGTTTACGTGCATTAGGAAAAGGTACAAGCTCTCTGATTCTGTTCAGTGGTTCTTTATTCTTCAATACAAGAATAGGTGGTAAAGCAGTGGAGTCATGAGGCATTTCATTCAGCACGTCTTGAAATAAGTGTAAATATCTGTCCCAATGCTGATGCTTTCTGTGACAATAAAGTCTGAAAAGCTTATTGATTTCTTTCATTATCCGTTCAGACGGGTTATAATGTGGTAAGTACAATGAAATAAAAACAGATTTGATTTTATGGTTACGAAGCATGCGCGACCAAACAGCAGATCTGAATTGTGGTCCGTTATCTGAAATGACTTTACTAACGTGTCCAACTTCACGTAAGAAATGTTTAACAAAGGCGTCGGATACAGACCGTCCAGTGGCTTTACGTAACGGAGTGAAAGAAACAAATTTTGAAGTAAGTTCAACAGCGACTAGAACGTACGGCAGGGTCGCCATGTGAAACGTCCCCTTAGAACAATTATACAAGACTGTGCTTAAACTGACACACAATATTTTTAGCGCAACGCAATCTGACTTTCAAAAATCCCTACAAAACAATGGCCCTGACTAACATTAACCTATACCTTTCACAAATCACTTACCTCACCAAAAATCTTCGTTACTCGAACTACTGCAATACAGCGAGCGCCACTACTGCCAGCTAAGTAAAAGATTCAAAACTACGGAAGGCACTAACTACTGATAGGCATAGTTAGCGAATGAAAGATTTTAATGCAGAACCAACAATGTATTTACCTTACTAGTCAAATATATATATCAGTTCATGACATCCATTCTTACAAATTTCAAAACTCCGCCATCTCTCTCCCCACATCCACCACTGCTGGCGACTCACCTCCAACTGCGCAACGCAACGCGCTGTTAGCATCCAGCTGCCGCTGCCCAACACTACAATGGCAGACAACAATGCAAACCAGCCACAGACTGCACGCGGCACAGACAGTGATTTTCATACAGAGCCCTACGTGGCGGCGGCGTTACCAATAAAAAACCTAAACAGCCTACTTACTACAGTTACGGCATTTTGAAATGCTCCTTTGACGGTGTGCGATTAAAATACGGAAAATAACATAACATCATTTTTTGTTTGTTTGCAGGTATGTGTTGCAATCCTGGTAAACATTGGATGCCGCTAGAAGTTCGACGCAGAACGCAGCAACTCATTTCTAGTTTTCCAATGAACAGCACAATTGCTTTCGCTCCACTTGCGGCCTGCTACAATACTATGGCGCGCAGCATTCAAAGTGTGCAAGGACTTCAGGCACATGCCTAAAAACAGACAAAAAATTCATTATGCACAGTAAAATGTGGTGACTTTGTGCCACTTTTGAAGGTTTTCATCAAAGCTTTTCTCTAGAGAAACGTGTTGAACACGTGCCTCATCCTAAAAAATTAGTACCTATTTCCTTTAGTAAACCTTTCTACCATAGATATTATCAGAAACTTGGCACAAAGTCACCCCATATAGGAGGATGACTTTGTGCTACTGTCTTGTTCTTGGGTTTCTTGATGCTAAACAGTAAGTGGTCTAGTACCAACCACCTATGAGGTAACTTTGTGACAATAAAAGGTAAGAACTTAAAAATAATTTTATTTTGTTGTTTATACACTCCTGGAAATGGAAAAAAGAACACTTTGACACCGGTGTGTCAGACCCACCATACTTGCTCCGGACACTGCGAGAGGGCTGTACAAGCAATGATCACACGCACGGCACAGCGGACACACCAGGAACCGCGGTGTTGGCCGTCGAATGGCGCTAGCTGCGCAGCATTTGTGCACCGCCGCCGTCACTGTCAGCCAGTTTTCCGTGGCATACGGAGCTCCATCGCAGTCTTTAACACTGGTAGCATGCCGCGACAGCGTGGACGTGAACCGTATGTGCAGTTGACGGACTTTGAGCGAGGGCGTATAGTGGGCATGCGGGAGGCCGGGTGGACGTACCGCCGAATTGCTCAACACGTGGGGCGTGAGGTCTCCACAGTACATCGATGTTGTCGCCAGTGGTCGGCGGAAGGTGCACGTGCCCGTCGACCTGGGACCGGACCGCCGCGACTCACGGATGCACCTCAAGACCGTAGGATCCTACGCAGTACCGTAGGGGACCGCACCGCCACTTCCCAGCAAATTAGGGTCACTGTTGCTCCTGGGGTATCGGCGAGGACCGTTTGCAACAGTCTCCATGAAGCTGGGCTACGGTCCCGCACACCATTAGGCCGTCTTCCGCTCACGCCCCAACATCGTGCAGCCCGCCTCCAGTGGTGTCGCGACAGGCGTGAATGGAGGGACGAATGGAGACGTGTCGTCTTCAGCGATGAGAGTCGCTTCTGCCTTGGTGCCAATGATGGTCGTATGCGTGTTTGGCGCCGTGCAGGTGAGCGCCACAATCAGGACTGCATACGACCGAGGCACACAGGGCCAACACCCGGCATCATGGTGTAGGGAGCGATCTCCTACACTGGCCGTACACCTCTGGTGATCGTCGAGGGGATACTGAATAATGCACGGTACATCCAAACCGTCATCGAACCCATCGTTCTACCATTCCTAGACCGGCAAGGGAACTTGCTGTTCCAACAGGACAACGCACGTCCGCATGTATCCCGTGCCACCCAACGTGCTCTAGAAGGTGTATGTCAACTACCCTGGCCAGCAAGATCTCCGGATCTTTCCACCATTGAGCATGTTTGGTACTGGATGAAGTGTCGTCTCACGCGGTCTGCACGTCCAGCACGAACGCTGGTCCAACTGAGGCGCCAGGTGGAAATGGCATGGCAAGCCGTTCCACAGGACTACAGCCAGCATCTCTACGATCGTCTCCATGGGAGAATAGCAGCCTGCATTGCTGCGAAAGGTGGATATACACTGTACTAGTGCCGACATTGTGCATGCTCTGTTGCCTGTGTCTATGTGCCTGTGGTTCTGTCAGTGTGATCATGTGATGTATCTGACCCCAGGAATGTGTCAATAAAGTTTCCCCTTCCTGGGACAATGAATTCACGGTGTTCTTATTTCAATTTCCAGGAGTGTATAATATAATACTACAATTTTTGTACTATTTCACAAACTTAATGGTTCTATATATTTCAAAAAAATCGGGAATACAGAGATAGGATGCCACTCTGCAACCACTACGGTCGAGATACGCTTTTACAACGCACCGCAAATCCAGTAATGAAAATATGAAATCATCATCACACATTGTGCAGCTAAAATATCCTAGTCTTCTTTACTGAATACAGTTTGTCCATCCACTGGTGGAAGATGTTTCCCTTGCAATTTTTTGATGAGGGTTTCGGCGAATACCAAATTTGTTAGCTTTTGCATTAATTGAGATTTTCTTGTCGCGAATTTATTTAATCGCATTCTCCAACGGATCACCAGTGTAGCTGACATCGGGACGCAACGAGTTACTTTTTCTTTTTGTCCACGGCCTCTTCTGCAATAGTGTTGTCTACAGTAATTAGGGTTATTGAAAAGTCACACAAATTCTTAAAGCCTGTCACTAAGTCCTCCCTGCATCTTTCAGTTTTTAACAACTCTCTCTAATGTGGCAAAACCATCACTGAGTGAATATTTATATTTTGGCATGAGACTAATGAATAATTTAGCAAACCTATGTACTAACCAGAGTTTGTTGATATTATTCCTTCTGAGAGACACAATAGTAAGTTACCGACAAAACATGCTCGCACGGTAAAATACTTAGGCTCCAGATGGCGGCACTATACAGCCAAGTTTCAGTCACTTCAGCTCTTCTGGTGGGGCATTACGAACTGCAAGCACGTATTTTTTTTTTTTTTTACTTTTTCGAAAGAAAGTGCAAGTGGCACAAAGTCGCCTGCGTGGCACAAAGAAACCCTGGTTTACGCTAACTGTAATTTTTCGATGTTTCAATAAAGATTTTATGACGACCCGTCCTGCTGACAGTCGAGTCGTTTAAATATCTGGGCGTAATATTGCGAAGCGATACGTCGTGGAATGAGCATTTGAAAACTGTGGTAAGGAAGGCCAATGGTCGACTTCGGTTAAATGGGAGAATTTTAGGAAAGAGTGGTTCTGGTTCAAATGTAACAGAGACAGCATGTAGAGCGCTGGTGAGACCTATTCTTGAGTACTGCTCGAGTGTTGGGATCCGTGCCAGGTCGGATTGAAGGATGACATCGAAGCAGTTCAGAGGCGGGATGCTAGATTTGTTACTGGCAGGTTCGAACAGTACATAAGTGCTACGGAGATGCTTCTCGAACTCAGATGGGAATGCCTAGAAGGAAGGCGGCGTTCTTTTCGAGAAACACTAATGCGAAAATTTAGAGAACTGGCATTTCTAGATTTAGATCCATACCCCGCAAGCCACCTGACGTTGTATGGCAGAGGGTACCTCTAGTACCTCTATCGGTTCTCCCTTCTATTCCAGTCCCGTATTGTTCGTGGAAAGAAGGATTGTCGGTATGCCTCTGTGTGAGCTGTGATCTCTCTGATTTTATCGCCATGGTCTCTTTGCGAGATATACGTAGGAGGGGGCAATATACTGCTTGACTCCTTGGTGAAGGTATGTTCTTGAAACTTCACCAAAAGCCCGTACCGAGCTACTGAGCGGCTCTCCTGCAGAGTCTTCCACTGGAGTTTATCTATCATCTCCGTAACGCTTTCGCGATTACTTAATGATCCTGTAACGAAACGCGCTGTTCTCCGTTGGAGCTTCTCTATCTCTTCTACCAACTCTATCTGGTACGGATCCCACACTGCTGAGCGGTATTCAAGCAGTAGGCGAATAAGCGTACTGTAACCTACTTCCTTTGTTTTCGCATTGCATTTCCTTAGGATTCTTCCAATGAATCTCAGTGTGGCATCTGATTTACCGACGATCAACTTTATATGATCATTCCATTTTAAATCACTCCTAATTGCGTACTCCCAGATAATTTATGGAATTAACTGCTTTCAGTTGCTTACCTGTTATATTGTAGCTAAATGATATGGGATCTTTCTTTCTATGTATTCGCAGCATATTACACGTGTCTACATTGAGATTCAGTTGCCATTCCCTGCACCATGCGTCAATTCGCTGCAGATCCTCCTGCATTTCAGTACAATTTTCCATTGTTACAACCTCTCGATACACCACAGCATCATCCGCAAAAAGCCTCAGTGAACTTCCGATGTCATCCACAAGGTCATTTATGAATATTAGATTAGATTAGATTAGATTAGATTAGATTAATACTTGTTCCATAGATCATGAATACGACACTTCGTAATGATGTGGAACGTGTCAGGTTAATAAAAGATGTCTGTACAAGAAATTACATTACACAAAATATTGCATGACACTAATGATTAAGTTTTTTTTTTTTTACTTAGTTTATATCTAAAAATTCAGTCAATGAGTAGAAGGAGTTGTCATCTAGAAATTCTTTTAATTTATTTTTAAATGTTAGTTGGCTATCTGTCAGGCTTTTGATGCTGTTTGGTAGGTGCCCAAAGACTTTTGTGGCAGCATAATTTACCCCTTTCTGTGCCAAAGTCAGATTTAACCCTGCATAGTGAAGATCATCCTTTCTCCTGGTGTTATAGGTATGCACACTGCTATTACTTTTGAATTGGGTTGGATTATTATCAACAAATTTCATAAGGGAATATATATACTGTGAGGTTACTGTGAGGATCCCTAGATCCTTAAATAGATGTCTGCAGAATGACCGTGGGTGGGTGAATAGCAACGGTCCTACGACACTCCCCTGCGGCACACCTGAAATCACTCTTACTTCGGAAGACTTCTCTCCATTGAGAATGACATACTGCATTCTGTTATCTAGGAACTCTTCAATCCAATCACACAATTGGTTTGATACTGCATATGCTCTTACTTTGTTCATTAAACGACTGTGGGGGCTGTATCGAACGCAGACTGCTTCTACAGCGGCCAACATACATGGCACATAAGGACCACGAAGATAATTTATGAGAAACATAGGGATCGTACGAGGAGCATAGTCGCTTTTCCTTCGCTCTATTTGCGAGTGGAACAGGAGGGGAAATGACAAGTAATGGTACAGGGTAACCTCCGCCACGCACCTTACGGTGGCTTGCGGAGTATATATGTAGATGTGGATGTAGAAACTGTATTGGATATCGTCAGGCTGTGAGGTCTCCAGCAGTACACAGACAATGGGTATTGATCTCTCCCACAGGCGGAGGAGCTGTCCCGGGCAGCTTACGACAGTGCGTGGGTGGACAGGGCGGCACACTTCAAAAGCAGCATGCTCGTCCCGATGTGCCGCGCCCAGAAGCCACTGCTGCTCAACGCTGGGGGGCGCCTACCCTGTCAACAGAGCCTCCTTCGTCTCGGTTCGTAATATCTGCAAGCGCGCAGGAACTACTGAATGTCGCTCTCTGGTTTATTTTCTAAGTACACTGTGTGATGAAATGCATCCTCTCCATAGCGATAGTTCTACAGTGGAAGAAGCCTCCAGCTAAACATTTATAATTTCGGCCTATAATCGGCATTAACACCTTTTACAAGTAACCATACATGATCTGAAAAAACCAAGAGGCATTATTAATTATTTCCATCGCTGAAAGAAAAAAAGACTACATCTCAGGCCAACACTTTCGGGGTATCTGCCGTTATTGTAAAGATACTGTCAACGGTGAAAGTATAGTACAATTCTTACACTGAAAAAATGTGGGAATTAATTTAATCGGACTTTGATATTCACAAAGACTTGTGTCTTTCTCTACTAAGAGAATGATTCACGGAAGACCACAAATGAACATCTTCAACTTTTGTAGTCCTGTCTTCCTAAGTTGCGTGTAATATTACGGTATTCTGAAAGTATTTGTATGGAGTGTACCCATGTATGGAAGTGAAACATGGACGATAAATAGTTTGGACAAGAAGAGAATAGAAGCTTTCGAAATGTGGTGCAACAGAAGAATGCTGAAAATTAGATGGGTAGATCACATAACTAATGAGGAAGTATTGAATAGGATTGGGGAGAAGAGAAGTTTGTGGCACAACTTGACCAGAAGAAGGGATCGGTTGGTAGGACAAGTTCTGAGGCATCAGGGGATCACCAATTTAGTATTGGAGGGCAGCGTGGAGGGTAAAAATTGTAGAGGGAGACCAAGAGATGAATACACTAAACAGATTCAGAAGGATGTAGGTTGCAGTAGGTACTGGGAGATGAAGAAGCTTGCACAGGATAGAGTAGCATGGAGATCTGCATCAAACCAGTCTCAGGACTGAAGACAACAACAACTGATAATTTTTTCTCAAGGACCGTCTGACAGCAACTGAATAAAACACAATTTTAGTGCCATACACGTTTAGCCTTTATTTTCTACAAGGCATCATCAGTGGCAGGTTGCATGGACAATTTCTTACATATTACGCTCCTGTTGCCTTTTTGGTGTTGTTCTTCTTATGAATGCCAATTTGTGGTTTTTTTGCCCACATTTCATAGCACTATGAACTAAACACTTGTTTCAATGCAATGTTTTTCTTATATTTTTTTAAATTTTTTTTGTTCAGTTCATAGTGCTGTGGAATGTGGGCAGAAAACCACAAACTGGCATTCATAAGAAGAAGAACAACACCAAAAATGCAACAGCAGCGTAATATGTAAGAAATTGTCCACGCAACCATAATGCCTTGCAGAAAATAAAGGCGAAACGCGTATGGCACTAAAATTGTGTTTTATTCAGCTGCTGTCAGACGGCCCATAAGTAAAAATTATCAATATACCATGAAACCACAAATGAAACTCGCCGGTGAACAAGCCGGGTCCAACTTTTTGAAAATGGCCTCTGAAATTCGTGAATAATAAATGTACTTCAGAAAATATTATTTCAGATGATGTATATCATGTCATTTTAGAGAAATGAAACACAGTCGACTAATTAATTTTTAAGCTATTATTCCATAAGCTAACGGTACAAATAACTTACGTGTTGCTTATACCACGCTCCGACAAAGAAAGATGAGTGAGTAGTGAAAAGACAATTAAAGCTAAAGCACAAGCTTAAAACAGAGATGAAACATAGAAAATGCCACAGGGGTCGGCTTATTAGTATTATACATTGGCATATAGAGGTAATCGGATTAGTTTTTTATTCTTTTATCTTAAAATACTGTGTCTGCAGAAAGTAACATTTTGTCACGTAGCATCGTGTTACGAGTAAAGAGGCGATGGTATAGTGTCTGAGCGTCCCCTGACGTCCAACTGAACGCTTTCTGCGTGACGGTGGACAATGTGTTCTAGAGCGTACAGTATGATTTTTCGATATACAGATAATGCTGAAAGGGATCGAAAAATCAGTATCCACAGAGAATTTAGAAAAAAATTACATACTGTCGCTAGACATTAATTGACTGATTGATATGTTGTATTATCTATTTATCTATTTTTCGCTGGCACAGTCACACAGGCATTTCACAAATCTGTTATGTTTAAAAACTGTTTTCGGCCTGCCACTGGTCTTCTTGAGATTATCTGGGAATAAAACAGAAGACAAAGAATCGTTATTGAAGGTGCTATGTGCATAATGATGAGGAAGGGGTTCCCATTGTGTTCTCAATCGTTTCAAATAGCTTGTAGCGTGTGATTTTAGGTATAATTTTAATCCTTTTCATCATGACGTAGACAATGATTTGGCAAATTTTATAAAGCCTGAAAAGACTCTTTTTCTCCTCTTTTTAATCGTCTGACAACTGGCTGGTCGAAACTGGTGTTTACAAAAATGAAAAAAAAAAAAAACAGAGGAAAGAGGGGGGGCGTTGTGAATCGCTCTGATTATACTATCTGTGGATTGATCGATGAGAGGATACGGAACAAAAAAAGGTCTAACGAACTTATGTCCGGAAATGCATGGTTTTCATGCCAGAGACCATTTAATCAATCATACATTGCTACAGAGAGTGCTGTCTAACATGCGCTGTACCGTGCAGATAGAGTGGATGTTGAAAATGGTTTCCATGTGCTTCAACGGATGCGTGTGCGCGCCTTAGCACTTTCTGTCTCGTACGTTCACATCGCTAGGCTGCATCAGAACAGCGCAAAAGGTAGCTTGAACGCGCTTGTCGTCTCCACATCTGGAATGGCCTCTTCATCCGCGATCCTTTTGAGATGGCCCAGTGACAAGAAATCGCACGGGTTGAGATCCAGTGAACGGGCAGGCCATGCAACTGGACCCCCTCGTCCGATCCATCGACCAGGAAAGACGTTATTGAGATACGTTCGGACACAACGGCGAAGTGGGCTGGAGCACCATCATGTAGCAGCCACATAACCATTCGAATCATCAATGGCAACCTTGCAGAAGGGAAGGCAAAGTCACCCACAAGAAACGCCTATAATTCATGGCTGTTAGGCGATGTTGAAGGAAGACTGGTCCCAAATAAGTCGACAATTATCCCGGTCCTCCACCGATGCTGATGATTCGCTGTCTCCATACCATGGGGGTTCTGCATACTACCACACAGATGGCTGTTACGAAAGGTGAAGATACCACTCTGCGTAAAGGTGCCCTCATCTGTGCAAAAGATGGATGACACAAACCCTGTAATTTTGATTTCCTGGTGAAGAAACCAGTGAGAAAACTGCTCCCGATGTGGCAAGTCTGACGCTAGTAAACCCTGCACATGCTGTAAGTAATAATGGTAGTAACAATTGTCATGGAGAATGTTCCACACGGTCGTTTGGCATACCCTGTACTTGGCGAGCCAACTGTCTGGTACTGGCACGGCGGTCGCCTTCCACAGTGTTAATCACATTTTCCTCCAAGTCTGGTGTCCGGACATTTCGGGTACGTCCTTCATGATTTCCTGCGACAAACGGCGAAACACTTTTGCAGACATTGAATATTGGGGTTGTTGTCGGCGGGGATAGGTCTTCTTACACAACCTTGCTGCCCACTACCCATTGGCTTTTGCCTTTCCATCAGTAAACACCATGTCTTGAAGCTCTCGACACGAATACTGAACAATTTTGTATAACTCTGTATTACATCCCCTACGAGGCGACTGAGTAAGAGAAGTGAATCGCATACATTACCAATTACTAAATTGCCATGACAGGAAAGGGCGTTACGGCACGATGTTTGAGGAAAAGTACCACCCTCTATATATATAACTTGTTTGAAAAAGAACTCCCTAGTTTTAATGTGTCCTAGAGTCTGTACAAGGTGACATACACTGTTCTAGTTTGTGGTGTTTGATTCATCAACTCTTCAAATTTGGCTCCCCTGCAGTTGGCAGGTCTGTTTGACCTTGAGACGGCTCCAGTGCTGTTATTTTCCTCTGTTCCCTCAGTTCAGTCCAGGCATGCGTGCAGTGCAGTGTAGAGCAACTCAGCAACAATGTGTACTCCACAACAGAAAGCTCATTGTGTTATCTGGCTTACGAAAACTGAGTCAGTTATAACAGTGTGACGTGAGTATGGTGGTGAACCACCTACAGCAAAAACTATCCGTCATGGGGTAAAATTATTCAAAGAAAGCGGTAGTGTTTTAAAAGCAAAATCACCAGGTAGACCGAGAACTCCTGAAGATGTTGCTGAACAGAGCCGTATTTCCTGTGTTCGGAGCCCGAAGAAGTCATTGGCCAGGCATATCTACAATTAGGAATGCCTAAAGGTACTCTGTATGATGTTGTGCATAAAAGACGTAAGTAGTGCGCCTAAAAAATTGCAACTGTTACATGAAATAAAACCTACTGATAAAATCGAAAGGTATCAATCTTCTGTTGACTTTCTACACAGAATTGATGATGATGTCAATCTTTTAAATAAGATTCTCTTTTCTTATGAGGCTCCATTTCATGTTAGAATTTGGGGGGGAAGGGGGGGCAGAACATCCACTTGAAGTTATCCAACATCAACGTGACTCTCCCAATGTTAAGGTGTGGTCCAGTTTGATGGAAGATCGTGTGATTGGTCCTTTCATTTTTGTAGAAAAATAATAAATGGGCACGTTTACTGTGACATGTTGAAAGAATACATTTTCCCCATATTTACGATAGTGAGGCGGAAAAGGGGCTTGTGTTTTTCCAACAAGATGCTCTCCACCACATTAGGGTAACCATGTGTGTGCAGCTCTTGACACTCGCTTTCCAGGAAGGTGCATAGGCAGGGCTGGCCCAGTACCTTGCCCACCACGAAGTCTTGAGTTTGTCCCACTGGACATTTTCTTTTGGGGTCACATAAAAACATTTGTGTACAGTAAAAAGATCACAGACCTCAGTCATTTACGGGAAAGAATTGTCTAGGTGGTTGGGACAGTTACACCTGAAATATTGGTGAATATTTGGCGAGAAGTGGAGTATCCCGTCGACGTGTGCAGGGCAACAAATTGATCCCAATCTGAAGTCTACTAACATTAAACAAAACTTGTAGGAATTCTGTTTCATGATATGTACTCTCATTGATGTAATGTTTTATTAATTTCCTCATTAAATTTATACTCCAAACCAGGGAGTACATTTTCAATATCAGGAGTATCCTAACACCCCCAAAAACATACGTTTTTCATATCAGGTGCATTGTGCTGCCACCTACTGCGAGGTACTCTATATCAGTGACATCAGTAGTGACTAGACATGGTGAGAGAGCAGAATGGTGCCCTCTGCAGAACTCACGGACTTCGAATGTGGTCAGGTGATTGGGTGTCACTTGTGTCATACGTCTGTAAGCGAGATTTCCACACTCCTAAACATCCCTACGTCAACTGTTTCCGATGTGATAGTGAAGTGGAAACATGACGGGACACGAACAGCGCAAAAGCGTACAGGCCTACCTCGTCTGCTGACTGACGGGGACCGCCAACAGTTGAAGGGGTTCGTAATGTGTAATAGGCAGACATCTATCCAGATCATCACACACGAATTCCAAATTGCATCAGGATCCACTGCAGTTACTATGACAGTTAGGCGGGAGGTAAGAAAACCTGGATTTGATGGTCGAGCGGCTGCTCATAAGCCACACATCAGACCGGTAAACGCCAAACGAAGCCTCGTTTGGAGTAAGGAGCGTAAACATTATGTGGAGTGACGAATCACTGTACGCAATGTGGAGATCCGATGGCAGGGTGTGGGTATGGGCGAATGCCCGGTGAACGTCATCTGACAGTATCGGTAGTGCCAACACTAAGATTTGGAGGCGGTGGTGTTATGGTGTAGTCGTGTTTTTCATGGAGAGGACTTGCACCCCTTGTTGTTTTGCGTCGCACTATCACAGCACAGGCCTATACCGATATTTTAAGGTCCTTCTTGCTTCCCACCATTGAGGAACAATTCGGGGATAGCGATTGCATCTTTCAACACGATCGAGCACCTGTTCATAAATGCACGGTCTGTGGCGGAGTGGGTACATGACAATAACATGACTGTAATGGACTGGCTTGCGCTGAGTCGTGACCTGAATCCTATAGAACACCTTTGGGATGTTTTGGAACTGTAACTTGGTGCCAGACCTCACCAACCGCCATCGATACCTCTCCTTAGTTCAGCACTCCGCGAGGAATGGGCTGGCATTCCCCAAGAAATCTTCCAGCACCTGATGGAATGTATACCTGCGAGACTGGAAGCTGCCAACACCATACTGAATTCCAGCACTGGCGGTAGAGGGCGCCACGAACTTGCAAGTCATTTTCAGCCAGGTGACCGGATACTTTTGATCACATAGTGTATATAGCTACTTTCCTGTAGCTCAAAAGTATCAGATCGGAAGAATATAAAACTTACAATC
Organism: Schistocerca gregaria; assembly: GCF_023897955.1. Lineage (NCBI taxonomy): Eukaryota > Metazoa > Arthropoda > Insecta > Orthoptera > Acrididae > Schistocerca > Schistocerca gregaria. The sequence goes on from NC_064927.1 coordinate 429,645,378, forward strand.
CATACATAAAATGATTACATATTAGAAGAATTGGTGGTGCTGTCTGGTCCAAAAAAGGCCATTGGTCGCAATACGCACGAATAGTTCCAGTAGTGAAGCAGGCTGAAAGAGTGTCGTAACTCTGGACAAACTTTACTTACTTCGATTCTGGCTAGAAACGCCCCAGGGAAATCTGTTTCTCACTTAGAATATTAGTGATCTGGAGATACTATTACCTCGAACCTGTAACGAATGAAAGCTACACTGCCTGGCAAAAAAGTGACAGCATCATCCCAGAAGGGGAGTAAGAACAGAAATGAAATTTCAGGAGTCAAGACGGTGTGTGGTTTTACTGCAGTAATTGCAAAATCGAGTAAAATATGCAAAGAAGTTGTCGGTGTGAGCACATTTAGGTATTAGTATGACGTTGCATTCCCTGTAGCCTTGATCAGCATACTTGGGAACGGTGTCACAAATCCGTTGTATCTTCTCCTGAGGCAAGATGGCCTACAGCTTGCGACGGGTCAGGCTCTTATCGCGCAGTTTCCTTTCCCTGAAAGAAAATCCACCTACCTCGTTTCTTAGGTAGTTGCTGCACTCGCCTCTCCTGATAGCAGCTACTGGAAAAATTGCAGAAAAGCAGTGTTGAAGAAACTGCAATTTAATAGCCGCTCACCGGAGGCCGCGATACATGTTTGCTGAAATACAATCTATGAGCAATCTTCCTAAATAAATTGAGTTATTGGAATGGTAGTAATTGTTTACTCAAACGAGAACGCGAAGTTGGTAATTCTATTTAAGCTCTTTATTGTCTTTAAGCCTGATCATCAGCCCGCTAATCTACGTTTGAAGAAAGTTCAGTTCACAATTCTATCCACACTCAAACCCCGCCAGAATTAGCTTTCAAAGTTACGGAATTTACTTAACTGCAACACAGACGATTTTCTAACATACACGTTTGCAGTCGATGTTCAATAATAGTTCGTTTTTTAACGTTAATGCTCGCCATAAGCACTTAGTAAAAGTTTACGAAGTACCGCCACGCTTTTAATTATTAAAGTTACTCGCGTCTTTCGCGGAACGAAAAGTCACAACTCGCTCAAACTCACACTACGCGTTACTGGACTCTTCCAGTCTCAAATCGCACAGTACCGAATCGATGAAGCCGTTTTATGACTTCATTTTACACATTATTCGCGAGGACACATCAAGCATGTCTCTTCTCGATCACAGTTCCTTCGCGACTCCTCATCCACTCGCCACTCCTCTCCTAGTCTGCTAACCGTCCTCGCATCTCATTGGCTCACACATCACACAGCCAATCAGAATTAACTCTTTGGGTGCGCCTCGCGCCAAAATCTAGCACGCACCAGTCATGACTTCTGAATCATTTACGTCATGATTTCTTGTTACACAAAATTTACTGTATAATTTAACAAACCGAAAGGAAAACTAGACTTTACTTTATTTCCAGAAATTATTTAAATACTCGCGAACGTTCTGGCTGCTTGTACAATACCATACACTCTTGGACATCCGACATTCACTAAGATGGGGAACCACTGGCGACTCTGTTCCCACGGTTACATCGTCTGAACACTTGCGAGTTCCAACCTAGATTTTATACACTTGCAAAGAATGGCGAATGTCCCTCTTTCATTCACTCAGGCACACTCATTCACTCTCACCTACTCATATAAAATAACTGTTCACAAAAATTCAAAACATTTATGGTTTTAACAAAGTTATAGGTGAATTTCTAAAAGTAAAATTCTCAAAATAAATACAAAAGCACGGAAGGTGATTTTGTTTCATAGTTGGATGGTCACTGAAGGTGATCTATACATAATGGTATTTATTTAGACTCGAAAATTGTAGAAATTTGCGTTTTCTGTAAGATTTTTCTAATTTCCAAAATATGCAGGTTTCAAAGCTCAAATTTGGATGACTTATTTTTATTCATAACAGAAACTAGTATATTAACTTTTAATTTCCTCAGGTTCCTCAGTTAGAAGTTATTAAAGATGAAAGTTCCACGTTATACACGCGGCTAGTTAGCGCACAGGTCTTACATTCTCACGGTACAGACATGCCATATGGTCGTGACGTCAGACGAACGGACACCGGTAATCTGCCCGCTACAGCACATATGCTAATCTGATGGCTACTTTACAGTCTGTCTACATTTCACAGTAAATATTTGATAGAAAACTGTGCGCTCGCACTAGTTGCGACGCCACAAGCTGTCCTCATTCGCCCTTGATATTCCAGATAGTGGCACAGGGACAGAGTTGACGTAAATGAAATGGAAGAATGACAAGTGCCAGACTTCTGTTCGTTTGGAGGATACTGCAAAATGGAGTCATGTTGATATATTGCTGAAGTTAATAGAATTAACGGATGAACACATACAAAAGAGGGAAGCACAAATAGTCATAGATTTGGTTAAGCAACAGGAGAGCGTTACTTGAACTGGCAGACGCTTGAAGATAGAGGTCATCTGTCTACCAAAGCCCAGTGTTAACTGAGGAATCTAGGAATATATTACCGTGCTCGTCGTATCGCACCAGTTGGGAGTGCGAAGGTAAGATTAGAGAACTACAGTACGCACAGAGCCGTTGAAGCAGTCCACGCGGAAACGGGATTGGGGTGTAATCTAACATGTGGTCCCATGGAAAGTACCTTCTTAATTTACACCATACTCCGTTAGCCACCTAATGGTGTGTGACGGAGAGTACTTTCTGTACCAGTAACTGAGCCCTCCAACCCAGTTCCACTCGCGAATAGCGCGTGGGAAGAATGACCGTCTATAAGCCTCTGTATTGGCCCTAATTTTACATTTTACCTGACAGTCATTACGCGAGACGTATGGTGGGGGGGGGGGGGGGTGGGGGAGGGGAGGAAGCAATATGTTGACCAGCTCTTCCCGTAAAGTGCTCTTATCGAAATTTAAGTAGTATCTCTCCGTGATGCACAATGCCTCTCTTGTAACGTCTGCCAGTGGAGTTTGTTGAGTATCTTCGTAACGCTCTCGTGGTGACTGAACGTTCCCGTGACGAAACGTGCCGTTCTTCGTTGGATCTTCTCTATCTCTTCTATCAGTCATATCTGGTAGGGATCCTAGATAGATGAACAATACTCAAGAATCGATCAGACAAGTACCTTATGAACCACTCCCTTCGTGGATGAGTTATAATTGCTTAAGAGTCTTCCTGGGTCTGGCATCTACTTTTCCTACTGTTTGTATTATCTGGTCGTTCCACGTAAGGTCTCTATGGATACCTACTCCTAGATATTTTACGGCAGATAATGTTTCCAGCGTTTTATCGACAGCAGTGTAGGTACACAGTAGTGGATTTATTTTCTTATGTATGCGCACTATGTTACATTTCTTTACGTCCAGGGCCAACTGCAAGAGCCTGCGCCATTCACCAGCTCAGTGGCGGTCATTCTCCAAATCGTTTCTACCTTCTGGTGTTGCTGCTCTGTAACAGACAAACGCATCATCTGCGAGCAGCCTTAGAGAGTATCTGACGTTTCTACTCATATGTAAACATGCAGATAACGAGGCATATGGATGAAGATGTAGATTCTGTCTGTTGTCCCCCAGACAGTGGTATACAAATCGCCTGTGGTGTCATCGAGTGGCATTATCTGAGGATCTATAGTTCATACTGTGGATGCAGCGGTTCAAAGTAGATACTGATAATGCTTTACACTGCAGGGCAAAGTTTGATGGAAGTTGCATCGATCCTACTTCGGCACGTAGGTGAGAAATGATATTTACCATTTGTTACAGGGGGAGTAGAATTGCCCGGAGAAAGGAGCAATTCTGACCTTTCACTTAGTGGAGGAAAAGAAGCCTAATATTAGAAAACTGTTGCACTGATGTTGCTACAGAATTCCCGTCGATAGGCTAAGATGTAGTAGGATGTTTCTAATCTAGAATACGGGTGAGCCCAATGTATCGCAGTGTATCGAACATAGTTATATATTACAAAATAGCTGCGCAAGTAAAGATCATGATCTACAAATCACATTATCTTTCAATTCTGACCTATGGATCAGAACAAAGAAAGGTCCGAGCTGAATCCAAGCAACAGAGATGCTCTTACTACGAGGGATCCTGGGTAAGACGAGAACAGACTGGACAAGGAATGAAATAATACGGAACATCTTAGGTATTAATAACGGCTTCAGCTGTATTTAGTCCTTTATTATTGGATCACTACCGGTTTCGTGGTACTAAAAGCCATATCTTCAGGCGGACAATTACTAAAATCTTTGTGCGGGAAAGCTCGGAATCTCTTTAGCCAACATTCGTTGCACCTCAGAACAAAACACCGCTAAAAGGCAGTATGTCATAGAATAAAATAGACATATTGCAAAATAGTGGATGGGACCGCTTCTCCGATCTATACTGAACCGCGTACAGGGAAAGCGGCCGCGTGCTCTGTTGTAACAGACTGTGTGGAGTAAAAGGCTCAAATGGTTTGCACACATTTAAAGAATGCTACCAGAAAGACCCCTAGAATGGACAGAATCTGGACCAAGACCAATTGGAAGACTACGAACAAGATGGAGAGACCAGGTGGAGGATGATGAGAACTGAACGGGAGCGCAATGGGAGAACATGCTAAAAGATTGGCTGTGGTACAAAAATAGATTGTGGTAGGAAAGAAAAACTTGCAAAAGGCTCTGTGAACGGCCAGAGTAAGCAGAAAAGTTTCAGGAAGAAGAAGATAAGTGCAGAACAGTTGAGTTGCTGTAGTGCTCATATTTATTTAACGTATGGCTAATACAGACATATCATGAAATTACATATACATATGTAGATATCGACACAAAAGAAACTTGAGTTTGTCTTTACAACTGAGTATCCAGTCCTTCAATCCAGCATCTGGAGTTGCTAGCAGGAAGTCCTCTTTGGCCCCGTGATAGGCTCGAATCCTGCATTCACTGACAATGTGGTGAACAGTCTGGTATGGAGCCCCGCAGTCACAAGCTGGATCAGGCAGCTTCTTCCACTTAAAGAGAGCATCCCTGCATCGCCCATGGCTGGTACGGATTCTGTTGAGTGTAGACCAGGTCTTGCGTGGTAAGTCGAATCCACTTGGAAGTTTAGCACCTGAGAAGATGTTATGCAGGTGCACATCTGTCACTGCTTCCCACCGACCTTTCCATTCTTCAAGAGGTTTGAAATTCTTAGCAACCATGTCAGCAGCATCGCACAGAGTTGGATGGCGTGATTTCAGTCTCTTGCGATTTAAAAGTGGCAGGTCGCTATGCACGGGTAGGTTAGAATTCCTGGAGATCTTGTGGAATTCTCTCATAAGGGCAGTACATCTGCTTAGATCAGGAGGCATTATACCGGTTAACAGTGGAAGCCAATAAACTGGACTTCTGATTGTGTCTGATATTATGCGCATTGTCATATTCAGCTGGGTATCAACAAGCCTTGTATGATGACTATTCATCCAAACAAGTGCACAATACTCAGCACTTGAGTATACCAAGCCCAGAACTGAAGTTCGCAGAGTGGTTGCTGAAGATGCCCGGGTAGTTCCGCATAGCTTATGGAGAATGTTGTTTCGAGTCCTCAGCTTTTGAGCGAAGTTAAGAAGGTGTTGTTTGAAGCATAGTGTACAATCCAGGGTGACACCAAGATATTTTGGGTTCCAATTGTGAATTCTGCCTCTGAAACTTACTTCCAGTTTTACGTTCGCCAACTGGTTATTTAGATGGAAGCAATACACTTCTGTTTTACTCACACTGGGTTGGAGTCTCCAGATTTTGAAGTAATTGTCTAATGCAGGCAGGTCATTGGCTAAAATCTCTTCTGTTGTCTTCATTTCCTGGTGTTTGACTGCTAGAGCCAGATCATCGGCATAGCAGTATTTTCTGGACGAAGTGTCACGTAGATCAAATAGATATAGGTTGAACAGTAAGGGTGAGAGAACTGATCCTTGAGGTAATACGCTGTTCAGCTTACTCTCCTTACTTATGTTGCTTCCAGTGATTACTTGGAACTTCAGATCACTTAGCATGCTGTTAATCAGTCGAGACATTGTTCTGCAGGGTATGGTGCGGAGAAGTTTGTAGATAATGCCTTCCCTCCACACAGTGTCGAAGGCAGCAGTTAGATCAACAAATGCGACAGATGTTTACTGCTTCATTTGGTATCCTGACTCTATGAAGGATACTTGGTTGCAGCAGCTACGCCCTGGTCTGAAGCCTGCCTGATCGACTGGAACGTTCTCTAAGATAGCGCTACCTATTCTGTTATACATTAGCCCTTCAAAAAGCTTGTAGCAGCAGCTGAGTAGGGAAATGGGGCGATAGTTTTCTACCTTATTGTTGGGTTTGCCAGGTTTCAGAACAGATATTATTTTCGCCTTTTTAAACTCAGATGGAAGTTGACCAGTCAGCAGGATGTCAGTGAAGAATTCTGCCAGCCATTTCTCATAAAAGTTAAGTAACAGTTATTTCTAGTGTAAGTCACTGGTACTGACTTGTTGATATTAGGAATGCCGCAAAACAGGGTTGCAACAGCCCGGTTTGTCTTTTACAGTGGAAAAGTAATCAGGGAAGGAAAAAATCGAAGGGGAAGAGATCTCACTGCTAAGATTGACTGACAAGACGAGATGATATACTCCTTCCAACCAAAATTAAAAGAAACCGACAAAAATGCTGGATGCTTTGGATAAGGCTACTCACATCTGAATTAAAGTTAAGGTGAGGCACAAGTGTTGAAGAATTGTACGAAGGAGAATAGGGACTTGCTGAGGATAAAAAATGGGAAATGGAGAACGTTGGAGGAAAATGTTATTTAGGAGGCACGAAGGGGTAGATCAGTAACACTCGCGTACAGGAGAAAAAAATCTACTGGTACAAAAAAAATTATATAAATTGTGACAAGAAAGAATTAAGACTTACCACAGACGTACAGGGTTAAGTAAGATCGTACAAAACCGGGGGAAGCAAGAAACTGAGATCTTTGGAATTTGTAGCGTTGCTCTTGGGGGACGAAAAGAAAAAGAATTGTTATTTTATATATTTTATTGAAAAATGTCGAAAAAGTGAATATTTTAGTGGGCCACTTGGCACCAGAATCAGGGACTGATTACACTATTATAATAACAAACGTTGAGCATTAAATACCTGAATAAGAGCAGCATATATATATCTGCAGCATATATATATCTGAGATCGTTCGGAAGAAACATTATCATTTCTGTGCATTTTTATAGTCGCAATGTAGTCATACCCGGATCAACACTATTGGACCAGAAGATTTATAGACTTTAAAAGAAATGCAACACTACACAAAAAAGTTGATTCAGAAATAATAGGAAAACGATAATGTTCCTTCTGCCTCATGCTGCGTTCGGCCCATCAGCGTGATCGTAATTTCTGGTGATGAAGTAACACAAAATAGTTATAATTCAAGTAAACGAGGAGACGAAAATCATCAAGGTTAATTTACTAAAGTAAGCACACTTATCTGTAACACACCTTTTTTTAATGCTGCGTACCTTTTCATATTAAATTACAATAGATGACCATTGTGGTTAAATACTTTATACATAACAGTCAAAATGTTCTCTTGATGCTGTCTGTTCGTAATCAGTTACAAGAAACTACATGTTTTCTGATTTTAAAAAAATAACATTTAGCATATTCACTCAATATTTTCTCATAGAATGTAACATACAGTTGCGGAACGCAGCAAGTCCACGTCCGCCTTCCATAGAACACAAACAGTAAAAGGTGAGGCGCCAAAAGCCTCGTTTGCCTTGAAACAACAGAATTCTTTTTTATACCATTAATCGATACATGTAGATAGAGATTTACAGGCACCGCGCAAGAACGGCAAAGATAAAGAATAACAGACTCTGTCGCTGCTATGCGATGGTTCATTTCTTTTACTTTACAATTGTTCGATAACTTTAGGCCATCAGGCATTTACTATTGAGCGTATATTAATGTATGTGAGGCGAAAATTACTAATATTACAAATTGTCGTGGTATGTACTGATGAAAAAGTAAATTACGTAACACGAAAATCAAAAGGGGTAAAGGGAGAGAAACGGACATGACATTTTCATATCGGAGTACAGTATGGGAGTCTGCATTTCGCCCGATTCTGCTGAGCTGAATAGTTCATCGCTAAAGTTGTAGACAAATGAAACAGCTCCATAATTTTACAATTGTCGCAGATATCCCAGTTCACCACCTCAGGCCTAGACAGTTTCACAATTGTGGACCAGTTCTCGGTTAGCCGCGTCATGCAGAAATACGTGACGTTTGAGAGCTCCTCGTTACTCCGTCGTTTTGAATGGAATTTGAAGGAGCTGTAGCGCTCATCTTTGGAACGCTAGTATCTTTCACTAAACTTCACGAGTCCGAAGGATGCATACATATTTGTACATATCACTCGTTGTTCGTTCATTTAGTAGGCTTCCGGCACTTCCTCCGTATGCGAGCGAAGCCGTGCTGTTCAGAGAATTCCAACAAATTCTACGTTCCGCCGTCCATGGTGCAAACTTGACGTGCTGCCTGTGGCTGCTCTTTGCTATTATTCGTTAGATGCAAAAAAAATTTGGAGAGCACTGTGATAAATACTATATTTTAAAAACTGCCTGAAGTGCGCGAGTGCCAGTCATAACAGACTTCTCATGAAGTCGGCATTTACTTCCAGTTTTCAAGCATCCCACAAATTTTGCGGCAGCTCAATCATGAACCTCGTAAATTTTTAATGCAGTTGGTACCTCTGAAGAATAGTGTGTATCCTTCGTAAATATTATATAAAATCGGTTTCTCACAATACTCTTACTACGTACGATTTTGCGGTGCCTGTGTTATTAAGAAGTGCCTGTTCCTTCGTTCCTCTTAACAATACAGGCACTGTAGTATCGTATTTATCCGTCGATAACAGGCGGCGACTTTCAACTAAATGTCCTCTGCTGTATGGAGTTACATAATGTGTTTACGACTACAGGTTATGACTCACGGACGGCGACATATGGAATTTAGGGTCTGACTGTGAGCACGGATAGCAAAAGTGGTTAAGGCGACCACCCGCGTATACTGGGAAATTTGGGTTCGAGTCCCGGCTCGGCACAGATATTGTCGCCATTCTCTTATACAGCTGATGGATATTAGTATTCACAACTGCGAATACATTTCAAGTACACTTACTAAGACTGATTATTTGTGTCTTGTAGCAGATGATCTGTGGTATCATAAGAAACTGATGCATGTTCGTAAGGAGTTGAGCTTTCTAGTTAGCCTCATTGTAGGTCCGAAGTAACTCATCTATTGCAGTTACTTGAAAGATATCCCAGTAGAGTAAAACCCCTGTACTTCTCGGTGTATCAGCGGAGTAAATTGGTCGATGCATAGCAACGTTTCAAAAAATGGTTCAAATGGCTCTGAGCATTATGGGACTTTACATCTGAGGTCATCAGTCCCCTAGAACTTAGAACTACTTAAACCTAACTAACCTAAGGACATCACACACATCCATTCCCGAGGCAGGATTCGAACCTGCGACCGTAGCGGTCGCGCGGTTCCAGACTGAAGCGCCTAGAACCGCTTGGCCTCTTCGGCCGGCAGCGGCGTTTCAGCGAGTTTCTTATACGCCAGAGTTTAACAAAAACTTCGTTAGAAAATGGTAAATAACAGAACTACAAATGAGTAAGCAGGATTAATAATATTTTTTGTTGCTTCAAGGGCGCAGTGGCATCTTTCATAATGAAACAGTAGACAGCATAACGAAAGACGCAATTAACTCACAGGAAATCTAAACCATAGACTTCCTTACCGATAAATGCTGAAGTTAATCAATGAAAAAGCGAGAAATGACTAGCAAACGCAATGGAATTTGACCAAGATTTTAGAAGGAGTGTATTATGGCCGGCCGCAACCTACAATAGCATTAGCTTTTTTTACCGATTGCGGCAGAAGCAGAAGATTCACATTAACGATTACGCACATGCGCTCAAACTATTGCGAATGTCCACTCCATCGAAGGAATCTCCGTTATATTATATATACAGTGTTCGAGATACAAAAAAACAACAATTTTTTCTGAGCTTTGACTAACGCCCAGGTTCCAGCATCGACTTCCGACTTCCGTCCGACTCCATGAAGGATACATTGCGTGGGAAGCAGTACGTGGATGAGGGGAGGTTACTGATGCAGCAAGGTGTTGGTTCCGATGTCACCAGTAGAGTGATATCATGACGGCGTACAGACTCTCCCGGTACGGCGGCGTAAGGCCGTAACAGTTAACGAAGATCATGTTAAATAATTGTGTTTTGTAGCGAAAAGAGAGGGAAATAATACTGCTGTATCCTAAATAAAACGGACCTTCTTTAAGAAGAAGTTCAATACTTATTGAACGCCCTCGAATTATTAGATGCACAGTTCAATAACTGAACCGGCTAACTAGTTATCTAGGTGTATTATACACATGATGTGTGTATATTTTGTGTGGTGCTGTGGTCCTTTTTTATGGGATGATAATGTGAGTACTTTGTAACGTGGTCTTGTTTATTAATATCCTAATTTTTTGAAAAAATCAATTAACGAACTACGTAGTAGAATGATATTACGAAAATATGATGGATGAATATATGACTGTGCGAAAATGCCAAATAAAATCGAGACAAAAACATTTCTCAAAGTTAGCTGTACTTTCACCACTTTACTTGGCTGATATACCGTGAATAGTTCGTCATTGGAACTCGGTGTGAAAGACTGCAGCTATGGTCGGTGTCCTGTTTCAGCTGATGAATGCGGCCTACTCTTACTACGCGTTACTGCGTCAGTTGAACGGCCGTTGAAGTCCTGCGTGTCCACTGACTCCCTTCGACGATTCTGCACGCTGCACAGTAGTCACCGCCGACGGAAAACAACGCCTGGAGCCAACACGAGCATCCTCCAAGAGCAGCACAAGTAACGATGTACGACTCTTTTGTTTCGAAATAACATTGTTACGTTGCCAGCGACATGCGACATTCAATGTGACTTTTCCAAGCTGTACCTTCTTGAGACATGAAGCCAGGCTTCTACAGCGAAATGAAGGAAACAAACTTTAATGAACTAGATTGCAACATTATTCTCACAAAAGTAATGCCTCCGAAATTTTTATGTGAAAACCCTTAAAGCCTTTTAAATAAAACCATCTTGAACATTCTACACCTTTGTTCTTCATGTCTACATACACTACTGTCCATTAAAATTGCTACACCAAGAAGAAATGCTGATGATCAACGGATATTCTTTGGAGCAATATAATATACTAGAACTGACATGTGATTACATTTTCACGCAATTTGGGTGCACAGATCCTGACAAATCAGTACCTAGATCATCCACCTCTGGCCGCAATAAAGGCCTTGATACGCCTGAGCATTGAGACAAACAGAGCTCGCATGGAGTATACAGGTACAGCTGCCCATGCAGCTACAAAACGATAACGCAGTTCATCAAGAATAGTGACTAATGTACTGTGACAAGCCAGTTGCTCGGCCACCATTGAACAGACGTTTTCAATTGATGAGAGATCTAGAGAAAGTGCTGGCCTGGGCAGCAGTCGAACATTTTCTGTATCCAAAAAGGCCCGTACAGGACCTGCAACATGCGGTCGTGGATTATCCAGCTGAAATGTAGGGTTTCGTAGTGATCGAATGAAGGGTAGAGCCACGGGTCGTAACACATCTGAAATGGAACGTCCACTGTTCAGAGTGCCGTCAATGCGAACAAGAGGAGACCGAAACGTGTAACCAATGGCACCCCATCACCATCACGCCGGGTGATACGCCAGTATGTCGATGACGAATACACGCTTCCAATGTGCGTTCACCGCGATGTCGTCAAACACGAATGCGACCATTCCTGATGCTATAAACAGAACCTGGATTCATCCGAAAAAATGACGTTTTGCCATTCGTGCACCCAGGTTCGTCGTTGAGTACACCATCGCAGGCGCTCCTGTCTGCGATGCAGCGTCGAGGGTAACCGCACCATGGCCTCCGAACTGATAGTCCATGCTGCTGCAGACGTCGTCGAACTGTTCGTGCAGATGGTTGTTGTCTTGCAAACGTCCCCTGTTGACTGAGGGACCGGGACGTGGCTGCACGATCCGTTACAGCCATGCGGCTAAGATGTCTGTCATCTCGACTGCTAGTGATACGAGGCCGTTGGGATATAGCACTGCGTTCCGTATTACGCTCCTGAAACCACGGATTCCATATTCTGCTAACAGTCATTGGATCTCGACCATCGCGAGCAGCAATGTCGCGATACGATAAACCGCAATCACTGTGGGCTAAAATACGACCTTTATCAAAGCCGGAAACGTGATGATACGAATTTCCCCTCCTTGCACGAGACATCACAATGTTTCACCAGGCAACGCCGCTCAACTGCTGTTTGTGTATGAGAAATCGGTTGGAAACTTTCCTCGTGTCAGCACGTTGTAGGTGTCGCCACCGGCGGCAACCTTGTGTGAATGCTCTGTTAGCTAATCATTTGCAAATCACAGCATATTCCTCCTTACGGTTAAATTTCGCGTCTGTAGCACGGCATCTTCGTGGTGTAGCAATTCCAATGGCTAGTTGTGTATTTATTTTGTGAGGTGCCTGCGTGTTTCAGGCCTGCCCTGAGATATATTTCGCTTTTTTGCACATGCGATTAGGTAGTATAAACTTAACGTACTTCTGTTTTACATATCAAATTGTTCGTCCGCAACTTATTCTCTCAAGAGATTTGCCAGTCTGTTACGTGAGCGCAGGTGCAACGTAAGGGATAATCGTTCCATACGTTATTAAGCATACGTCAGATGATGTTATACATAGCTGGGCGCACGCAAGTGAAGAGGGACAAAGTCCTCTTGAAGCGAAGGTGCCCAATACGGAACGCCTACCGCCCTTCCCGAGAACGGGTTCGGTGAGCAAGCATCTGTAAATGCTGGAGTACGCTGGCTGCGTGGACACATCCCCGCTGTCTTCACGAGAAAGCCGACGCGAATGATAAGTCGCGGTCGCAACAGAAATTAATCCAACACTGTCCCTGACTAAGACTGTGTCTCCGAAGTCCAAAAAATAAAGTCAAACACGAGCGAAAACACTGCCGGTACTGCCGGAAAAGGAGCTACAAAATACACCATGGCCGCCGGCCCATCTGCCTGTGCCACTTTGTGTACCAAAAAGTGTTACATAGAAGACCAGGACGGACCCTGGATATGATAACACTTCTTCGACGACAAATTCCGGGCGTTTGTATTCGGGGATTCGGCTTTATCCATCTCGATCGCTGTCTTACTATTATGTATATTTTGCTGCTTACAGACTCTGGTACTCTACCAGTCACAGCGTGTGTGAGGACCATGTGGGGAAAGATTCTTGAGGAATTTTCTTCCCACTGTTTGGGAGCGATCCGAGTGAACCGAGTGTGCGTTTCTCACTGTCGTTCTTCAAAAGCTTTTATTAAGGGTGAGGGGCAACCTGAGATGGAGGGGTCCTGAGAACAAATTGGCTGTTCATTTAAGTCCTTTTCTTCATTGACTTTTTCCGTGCGAGATGAACTGTTGCAAAGCGCAGAGTAAAGGTGGAGGAACTTTTCCGGCAGTACCGGCAGTGTTTTCGCTCGTGTTTGACTTTATTTTTTGGTCTTCGGAGACACAGTCTTAGTCAAGGACAATGTTGGATTAATTTCTGGTGCGACCGCGACTTATCATTCGCGTCGGCTTTCTCGTGAAGACAGCGGGGATGTGTCCACGCAGCCAGCGTACTCCAGCCGACAGCATCTGCAATTAACTAGCTTTTTAGAATGAAATTTTCACTCTATATCGGAGTGTGCGCTGATATGAAACTTCCTGGCAGATTAAGCTGTGTGCCGGGCCGAGACTCGATCTCGGGACCTTTGCCATTCGTGGGCAAGTGCTCTACCGACTGAGCTACCCAAGCACGACTCATGAGCACTTACCCGCGAAAGGCAAAGGTCCCGAGTTCGAGTCTTGGTCCGGCACACAGTTTTAACCTGCCAGGAAGTTTCAACTAGCTTTTTAGCTCTGCGGTCGGCACCACTCTCTCCAGGTAAGGTAGAGCGGTATTTCTGTCCTTCCAGGGCATGCTACAGGCAACAAAAAGAGAGGTTTAACCTCTGACCATAACTTCAAATAGTGTTTTGATACGCCACTCTGACAGTCCTTCTCTATGAACCAGTTAAACTTTGTTCATACTATTCCCACCGGCGGCTTAGCCATTCACGTCTTAATTAACACATAACGCTGTAAATTTACGGAACGACAGTAATGACTGTTTAGACTTCCTCTATCATATCTTTTCCTGCCTATGTGCTCTGTTACTATTAACGCAGTCGCTTCGCTGTTTTACATCACGGTTGAGATAATAAAAGTTATGTGCCCACAAATTATTCGTGATATTCGAATCAAATTTTCCGGTAAAGACTGGAGGGGCCCTTTTATTGTAATCCAACGTAAATAATTTTTTCTACAGAAATCATATTTGCTACAGTTTAAATTCAATGCGATTCATTAGTTTTCTTTCTGTTTGAAATCTGTGGATAAATTTCAAAAATCTACCAGATTAATCCCCTTTCATTTCGTAATAAATAAGATTCCCGATAGCTGAATGTCCAAAAATTCTTCGGCCATAAACAGACATACAAGGCTTCAGCAAATTGCAGGATACTTAGCTTTTCCGATAGTCACAATCGAATCTCCTCATATGTCCGTTTGTTCCATGAGGTACGCGTAAGTAACGAGCAGCCCTTAGTGGCTGGCCATCACAAATTTTTACTTACGCGTAAGTAACGAGCAGCCCTTAGTGGCTCGCCATCACAAATTTTTACTTACGCGTAGGTAACGAGGAACCCTTAGTGGCTCGCCATCACATATTTTTTATCTTAAATATCTTTGTGACTAATGCCCTTTTGGCAAATTTGTTATTTTATAAATGACATATAAGTACCGCCAGTCTTTCACGATGATTCTGTACTTATACTCTGTATCATACGATTTTAGTCATTATTCTATGACCATGTTATAGACCATTCTTTGATTTGAATTCTGAGGAAGGCACTCCTAGCAGTGTTGAAACCAGGTTAATTCGTTGAAAATAGTGACCGAGGGCTGTTTTCTTTCAATTGAAACTATTCACGGTCTCTGAACGTGCAGCCATGCACAAAGTTTTCTTGATCTTGGGGTGAAACATCTGCAAGTCTTGCCCATTTTCATACCGTTCGAGTATTCGTTGAAGTGATGCTTGGACTCTACCAGCACCGACTACTCGCAGTTTCTGAATGTAGTTACTGGAGTGAAAAACACATTTCTCCCAACGAAAAACGAGTTTGCTGGTAGCGTCAGTGTAGAATGTCTGACTTTGATGACGGAGCCACTACCTTACTTATGCTTGCACCGCTTCATCACTAGCAAAGTGAAGGCCTCGAAGGTTTTCTTTAAGTTCTGGAGGTAGATGGAAATCGGATGGACCTAACTCGTGACTGCATGAAGGACGGTCGATGACAGTGAACCCAAAGCGTCGGATTGTTGCAGATGTCACTGTGCTCGTGTGTGGACTGGCATTGTCACTCTCAGAGAGACGGTGCTCCACATGTGGACGAACTCTTCGAATTCGAAACTCGATTACAGCATGTTGTTTCCCATGCAATGACATAGTTACGTCAGACACTGTCGCGATACTAGATTCGGTTCGGAGCCCTCTAGCTGCAGAAGACTGCAAATATGTAGAAATGAAGGATAAAGTTGTAGAATGTTTGTGACGCACTGCGTCACAAATAGGCTTACAACTGAAATTTCGAGAGAGTCGGAGAATATATTACTTCAAAAATGATTCAATTGGCTCTGAGCACTATGGGACTTAACTGCTGTGGTCATCAGTTCCCTAGAACTTAGAACTATGTAAATCTAACTAACCTAAGGACATCACACACGTCCATGCCCGAGGCAGGATTTGAACCTACGACCGTAGTGGTCGCGCGGCTCCAGGCTGTAGCGCTTAGAACCGCTCGGCCACCTCGGCCGGCTATATTACTTCCTCCAACATAGATCTCGCGTAGTGACCACACAAGAAAATTCGAGAGATTAGAGCCAATACGGAGTATTACCGATAGTTAGTCTTTTCACGCTCCATTCGCGACTGAAAAAAAAAAGGGAGGGGATCAGTTAGCGGGAGCAGAAGTACCGTCCGCCACACACATTGAATTGGTTTGTGGAGTATGTTTTATTTAAAAAGCCTTAACAATTTTCACACAAAAAAATACGGATGCATTACTTTTCAGGACGCCCTGGCATATTCGTGATTAATGTTTCTTTATCCTTACATTTGGTTACAGGCCTTGTTACGTACGTGATATATCAGGTTGCTAACGACACAGAATGACACATGTCACATTAATTTAGATTGCTGTTGTAATACAAACCTCTCAGGTTGTTAAGTGCAGAGTTTTCTTGAATGCTGACACATGATTGTTATTTATTTAGATAAAAATGTCAGTAAACGTTCTGAAATGCAATAGCTACATTAAAAATTAAATCACATTACAAAATAATAAAATTTTATAAACTACGACACAACTTAATATAGTTTTGCTAGAACATTCCAGTCCCGGCCACACTGATCTGTCCTGGCCTTTTTCCCATAGAGAAAATTTCCCTCTGTTCGTCAGTGGTAACTATGGAGGAATGTTCTCTTAATTTGTTCTCCTCTTCTCCTTCACCGTCATCATCATCATCATCATCTTCTTCTTCTTTTGCTCGTCTTGCCATAATAGGGTTTTCTGACTCAGTTTTTCTGTCATCGAAATTTTGGAAATATAAATTTTGAAGAAGTTATTACAGCTAGTGTATAATTCAGTAACGCTGAAATAAATAAATAAAAAATTTAGTGTCCCTGCCCCAAGCACATACTGATCATGAAATGGTATAACGAGTATTGAAAAAACAGAAATTGACGAGGAGCGAGTAAGACTCGCACACTCAGGGTTCCGTACAGACTTAATTATGTAGACAGTTATGTAGTTCGTTCAGGGAATCGAGAACCCCTGAGATTTTTGTCTGTTATTGACACTGATATACGCAAGATATTGTTCCGAGAGATTCCAAGATTTTAGAAAGTGTTTTAATTCTAACTTTGAAGTCGGATAACAAACGACAAAAAAATTGTTTGTTGTGACATTATTAAAAATTAACCATTTTCCCCCTTTACTTATACTGCGAAACTTGGCTTCTTGCCAAATTTCACAATTCTAGTTTGCGAGTATCAAAATACGTCACGTAAATGACCTTATCTTTTGATTTCATTGATTTCAGACGTATGTATGTGAGATAAATTTCAACTTGATATGTCACCTCTTTTCTGAAAAAAGGGATCGTAACATACGAAGGGACAGGCAGATAGTCAGATAACAAATGAAAAAAGTTTTTGCGTGATATAAATAAGAAATAACAATTTTCTGAGTTTTTCCTATGGTTGCAGTGTGAACCCTTGCGTCTTATGATGTTTCATGATTCTATGCAGTCGGGAAGTAGTCTACAATTCTTGATGAGTGACTCTGCTATCAAAATACGTGACGTAAATGTCCGTAGCTTTTGGTTTCATTGACTTACAACTTTACATTTACTACACAACCATGGGACATAGATCTCAGTATGTGACATAAATTTCAACTTGATACATCTAACTGTTTGTGAGAAAATGGGCTCCTAACAGACAGACAGATAGTCTGATAACTAATGATATTCTTTTTTCGTGTGATATAGTTACAAATTAACAATTTTCGGATTTTTTTTTTCCCTTTGGCAATGCTGTAAAACCTTGCTTCTTGCCAAATTTAATGATTGTGGGGACCAGACCGGCATTCACCAGCTACTTTCAGGATTGTGTGATGCAGATTTGTCGATTCAGAGCCATAGACTCCAACTGCACTGATGCATAGTGTCGACGTCTCTAGTACTGCCACCATCCCCCCCCCCTTTCCTCGCAACTATAATCAATTAATGCAACCTGGCCATCAGAAATAGGTTAGCCCCAAACTGCCTTTTCTTCTGTTCTTTTATGTTTGTCCCGAGTTTTCAGCTTCTTACACGTGTTTTCAGTTCTTATAGATGATCTTCTCTTCCTCCTTTCGTATTCTGCTCCTGTCCCACTATTTTTACCTTAGGGTTTCCTTTTGCTGGTGCCTGATGTTCCGGCACACCCGCCACACAGAAATGCCCTGCGGGTTGCCGTCACGCCAGACGCCTGCAGGCGACACTGTTCGCCTTCACTGCGCCATCCGCTGCAGTATAGAGGGCGCCACGATCGCTGCACACAGCCGGCACTATTTCGCATCCGTGAAGCCACGGGACACGGCGATTTCCTGGTATCACTACCCCGGGCGGACTATATAGGACTGTCTCCTTCAGCTCTCCAGCAAATTGTGTTCCAGACACTGCCGCTGAGTAAAACACGAGTGACCGACAAAGCACTACCCGACGAAGGAAACGCCAGTGCACCACCGTTCATGACCACAACTAATTTCGACTTTGGAGAGTAATCAGTGATGACAGACTGTGTGTTTTATCTAACACCATCGTAAAATTATAGTCACTGAGCGACAGTATTCTTATCCTGTCAGGACTATAACTTGTGTTCTTTTGTAGAGATTCGATTTATGTTGTTAACGTTTTCTTGTCGCTTCCTTAGAGAAATAAATACTGTAGTTCATGGCTACCTGGGAACTGCCTTATTTGCGCTTTCACAGTAACAGAAAGAATATGTAAAGTTGGTGAAAATATATTTTATGATATCCCAAGCATGTCCCATAACCATAAGAACTTCGCCAGTTTATCTTTGCTCTCTGTAGACTTTCACGTCAGAGCCAGTGTCGCTGTTGAGCAGTGTGTACAAAGTACCATGGGCAGGAGTGGGTATCTATGAATCATGCTGCTGAAGTAGCTATACATTACACAATGTGTGCGTTATGCAACAAATAGTGTATAAGTATGGATTAAGTACGATGAAGATTGTATAAGCATTGTATTAATTATTTTAAATTGTGTTGCATAGCACGTATCAGCCAATGAAAGCATTTTAACGAAGAGTACATAGCTTTTCCAAAGAATAAATATTTCTTCCCACCGAGCATGATATTCTTCAGACCAATAAGCATCTTATGTTACACACTTTCTGAAACAGTGTCTGCTCTTTCTCGGGGTTCAATCTACCTCCGTACCAAATTTCATAGAAATCGGTTCATCTGATTAATAGTGGGAACTTAAGGGACAGCGTTAGTTCCTTTCCCATTTATAATATTTCTCTGGATAAAACTTCCAATTATGATAGTTTATTTTATGATACGATTTGGATGAAATAAAACCTGCGTGGTGCCTCAAGCTATGCTCAAGTTACCTGTGAAAACCCCATGAAAATTCGTCTAGCAGTTTTGGAGAAGCGTGTTCTAACAGCCAAACTGACAGACACACCAGTTTTACAAAAATGATTCAAATGGCTCTGAACACTATGGGACTTAACTTATCAGGTCATCAGTCCCCTAGAACGTAGAACTACTTAAACCTAACTAACTTAAGGACATCACACACATCCATGCCCGAAGCAGGATTCGAACCTGCGACCGTAGCGGTCACGCGGTTCCAGACTGTTGCGCCTAGAACCGCTCGGCCACCCCGGCCGGCTCAGTTTTACAGATTTTTTATTAGCACAGCAGGTAATTTGTAATTCTTTCCTTTACTGTAAATACCAAAATATTCTTTTGCAAATTCACAATGTCGAAGTATTGTAGAACCAGTCAGCACTTACGGAAATTAAATAAATAATTCATACATATTTAGTAGTTACTAAAATTACGTAATAAATACAACTGAAATTGTCTTCTTCTTTGGTAAATGAAGTATTAAGTATCATTTAATGAATATTCGTTATTTTCCGTAAAACATTTTCGCATTCTTTACTTACGGCAAAGAATACAAAAGTTGGCACGTAGTGAAATGTTTTAGTTCATACCAGAAAAGTGAACTTCATTCAAAAATAGCCGAGAGAAGACTGACCACATTTTTAAAGATATACATGACACACATTACTCATTAATTTAAATCATTATAAGATGATAATGGTTGCAGGAGATATGATGTAGCTTCAGTCCTCTTGCTGCGCTGAATGGCCGTCGACCATCTGGACATTCTATCCGCGTTGTGATAAACTAACGTCGTGCCGAGTACTTGCACATCTGTCAGCCACATGCTGATCTCCACTACCTACGTGTTACGAGCAAACACGAATAAAACTATTTATATTACAATAACTCATTAGGATAACTATACAAGGTGGTCGGAAACAGTCTGAAAAATTAAATACATTCCTCCGTTTGTGACTTGATTGGCATTGTAGTTAGTCAGTCCAGCTGTTATGCACGCAAGTTCAAGCGGCCTGCCCGATACACTTGTTTTCATAGCGTAGATAATCGCGCATGAGACCGCTCAGCCTTTAACTCAGGTTCGATCCTTACTACCGACCCACGAACAATTTTTGTATAGCTCTCTTGTCCAGTTTTAGGAAACCAAACGAAGAACGCGTCTGGTGACATCGTCTCCGGATAGCTGCTTGAATTTGCCGACGCAATAGGGTGATTTGCTAACTTCAGTGACACTTAACTCGAAAACGGTGCAACCTACCGACGCTTTTTTGACAATTACTTCTCAGCACGTCGTAACTTCAAACATCCTTACAACCCTTTCACTCTGCTTCCGACAATCATAAACACACATGTCGGCAGTGAAATGCTCTGTGACATTACACAACTTAATCATCACAGTAAACCTCTTCTGCAATGCTTTACAAGCTGTTGATAGTGGCATTTCCAACTCTCGGACTGACAAACACACTGATTTTATCGGAAACTTCTCAAAAGGTCTGCCGTAACTTTTCCACGTTGGCATCTGCAACAGATGTGCGACCCGCCCCCATTTATGGAGAACACTACCTATTTCTAGAAATAACGAATGCCAAACCAGAATAGTTGGTCTGGACACTGGTTTCCTTCCAAACTGTGATCGGAAGTTTTGTTAAGCTGGGTACCACCCTCAATTTCTGCGAAGCAGGCTGCTCACTGAATTTTCCTATGTGGCGTCCTCATTTTTCGTCAAATCTGTGGCACCTAAAGAAAGAATACCTTTATAAAATCAGATGTCAAAAACCAGTTATTAAGCTTAAAACTGTAATGATAATTTATAGACACACATTAATACACCTGCCCGCCTCAAAATATGTAACTACATGCTGCGCCAGTAAGAGACATCGAAACGTCCTATACCTCAACTTCTACATAGTGTTGCCTAACCCCATCCTCAGAAGGGACGTGAAAGTGAACGTGCACGTGGCATAGGTTGGATTTTCACGTTACAACGGATTCCCTAGTACGAAATGCAGAAACGTACATGTCAGATTTTGGATCCCTAGATGCGAGCTCACGTTCTATGTCACAAGCAGAAATCAGGAGACGCCGTACTGGATTACGTCTATCGCAACTGCAGCCCGTATCTTGTGGTTATTATATTGCAGCTTTCATCAATATGTGGTGTTTCACATTGCGGATCCCACGAAAACGCTTCGTTTCTGTTATTCAGGAAACAGCATCTTCATTGTAAAAGGGTTTGCGACTTTTAGTATTATAATGCGCGTGTTATGAAAGTAGCACAGTTTTAAGTCACTGGTAAATTGAAGGTTAATTGAAAACACGTAGCTATTGCAACAGTTTGTTATAGTAAAATGCCATTTGATGACATATCGGCACTTAAAGCCTTCGGGGTATCGTAAGATCAAAGAAATAGACTGAAAATAGTATCTGTCAAATAGGGGGACATATTGTTATTTCGAAGGTTGCCGGTCAGAATATGGCCTTCTTCAATTAGTTTTTGTTTACCTTAATGTTTTCTAAACTAATTTGGGACTTACTTATTAAGTTAACAAACGTATGTTATCTGTAACATCCTACACTGAAAAGTCAAACAAACTGCTACACCTGCCTAATATCGTGTGGGGCCAACGCGAGCACGCAGAAGTGCCGTAAAACAACGTGGCATAGACTCAGATAATGTCACACGATGAACCAGGTCAGTAAAATGCCTCAAACTGGCCTTCAAAAACCATCTAAACTGCTTTGTATGCGAGTTACGCGAGATATGCTCAATGATGTTCATGACTGGAGAGTTTGGTGGCTAGCGGAAGTTTTTAACTCAGAAGAGGGATCCTGGAGCCGCTCTGTAGCAGTTGTGGTCGTATCGGCTGTCGCATTGTCCTGCTGGAATCACGAAAGTTCGTCGTAATGCACAAGGAACATGAATGGATGGAGGTGATCAGACAGTATGCTTACGTACGTGTCACCTATACATCGTATCTAGACGTATCAGATGTTCCACATCACTCCAACTGCACACGCCCCACACCTTTACACAATCTCCATCAACTTGAACAGTCCCCTCCCTGGCAACATGCAGGATTCGTGGATTCATGAAATTGTCCTCATACCCGTACACGTCCATCCGCTCGATACAATTTGAAACGAGACTCGTTTGACCAGGCAACATGTTCCCAGTCATCAACAGGCCAATGTCGGTGTTGATGGGCACAGGCGAAGAGTAACGCTTTGTGTAGTCCAGCTATCATGGGTACAAGAGTGGGCCTTGGGCTCCAAATACCCAGATCGATGATGTTTCGGTGAGTGGTTCTCACGCTGGCACTTGTTGATGGCCCAGGATTTAAACCTCCAGCAGTTTGTGGAAGTGTTGTACTTCTGTCACGTTGAACGATTCTCTTAAGTAGTCGCTGGTTCCGTTCTTGCAGATCTTTTACGGGATTCCTGATATTCACGGTACAGTTACGAAATGGTCGTCCGGGAAAATCCCCACTTCATCGCTACCTCGGAGATGCTGTGTCCCATCGTTCGTGCACCGACTATAACACCACGTTCAAACCCACTTAAATCTTGATAACCTGCCACTGTAGCAGCAGTAAACGATCTAACAACTGCGCCAGACACTTGTTGCCTTATATAGGCTTTTCCGATCGCAGCGCCGTATTCTGCCTGTTTACATATCTTTTTATGTGAATACGTATGTCTATACGAGTTTCTTTGACACTTCAGTGTATGTAACGTATGTACAGTGTCTAAAAGGTAACTGTTAAAAACGTACCACAGTGGTTTAGAGAAAGTCGAAACGAACAGTCAGAATACGATTTTTGTTTCTTAATTTCGTTATAACTGGTGATTTAAACTTTGCAGTGGGGATAATGAAAGAAAAAACGCTTTTGTAAATATTATACAAAAACTAAGTACGTTTACAGCTAGAGCTAAGCTTGACGCTTACAACCGTATTAGTCTCATAGTAAGAACGGTAGAGGAACAAAACGTTAAATGTTACTTCTACGCTGTTAATATTCAAAAAATGTCGAGGAAAAATTTTCAGAAACGAAACGTTTATGGTATGTACGTGGAAGAACAAAGTATTTTAATATTCAAGGACGATTTTCGTGAGGAAAGGAAATGAGCTTCAAGCGATTCAGACCGAATAAGCCGCTGGCGTAAGAGGACGATATGGTATCCAAAGCCCGGTGTGGCTTAGGGGCTTTTGTAGGCCAGTTTTTCTGTTTATCGGACATTATATGTAACTAGTTAGGTCAGGAAAAATTTTTATTGCAGCGTTGAGCACTACTTCTTCTGATAAATACTACCTTAATAGAGGATAATAAGTGCCATTTTTTCTTACGGTATTGTAAATGGGTACATCATTGTTCCCCTTGAGCTGTATTGGTTTTATGACAAAATTCATTACGTAATACGCTGATGAGCCAAAAAATTATGACCACCTGCTCAGTAGCTTGTTTATCCGTCCGATTCTACGTATCAGGGACCCGAAAGTTTATTGGTAGGTTTGTGGAAGTATGTGGTCTTAGATGTCTCCCCACAGGTCACGTAATTCGCGTAAATAATGGGCCTCTGATTTGCGTACGCGGTAATTGCATCCGGTAGTGACCCAGAGGGGTTCCATAGGATTTACATCAGGCGAATTTGGCAGCGGAGACAGCAATGTGAGTTCACTATAATGCTGCAAGGTTCCGGCTCCGAGACACGGAAATTATACTGCTGAAAGGTGACATCTCCATCGGGGAAGACATGCAGCACGAAGGGATTCAGGTGATTCGCAGCGGTCAGTGTGTTCTCGGTTACTGCCTCAGGTCCCACACAAGCGCAGGTGAATGTCCCCCACAGCATAACACAGTTCTCACTAGCCCGCGTCCGTGGAGTGCTGCACGTTTCGAGCTGCAGTTCATGTCGATGACGGCGTTTGTGCAGACGACGTGCGACGTACTGTAGCAAAAATGTGATTCACCCGAAGGAGCCGAGACATTTACGTTGATTGACGATCGGATCCCGATGGTCCCGTGTCCACTGCAGTCGTAACCTACGATGTACACTCCTGGAAATTGAAATAAGAACACCGTGAATTCATTGTCCCAGGAAGGGGAAACTTTATTGACACATTCCTGGGGTCAGATACATCACATGATCACACTGACAGAACCACAGGCACATAGACACAGGCAACAGAGCATGAACAATGTCGGCACTAGTACAGTGTATATCCACCTTTCGCAGCAATGCAGGCTGCTATTCTCCCATGGAGACGATCGTAGAGATGCTGGATGTAGTCCTGTGGAACGGCTTGCCATGCCATTTCCACCTGGCGCCTCAGTTGGACCAGCGTTCGTGCTGGACGTGCAGACCGCGTGAGACGACGCTTCATCCAGTCCCAAACATGCTCAATGGGGGACAGATCAGGAGATCTTGCTGGCCAGGGTAGTTGACTACACCTTCTAGAGCACGTTGGGTGGCACGGGATACATGCGGACGTGCATTGTCCTGTTGGAACAGCAAGTTCCCTTGCCGGTCTAGGAATGGTAGAACAATGGGTCCGATGACGGTTTGGACGTACCGTGCACTATTCAGTGTCCCCTCGACGATCACCAGAGGTGTACGGCCAGTGTAGGAGATCGCTCCCCACACCATGATGCCGGGTGTTGGCCCTGTGTGCCTCGGTCGTATGCAGTCCTGATTGTGGCGCTCACCTGCACGGCGCGAAACACGCATACGACCATCATTGGCACCAAGGCAGAAGCGACTCTCATCGCTGAAGACGACACGTCTCCATTCGTCCCTCCATTCACGCCTGTCGCGACACCACTGGAGGCGGGCTGCACGATGTTGGGGCGTGAGCGGAAGACGGCCTAACGGTGTGCGGGACCGTAGCCCAGCTTCATGGAGACGGTTGCGAATGGTCCTCGCCGATACCCCAGGAGCAACAATGTCCCTAATTTGCTGATAAGTGGCGGTGCGGTCCCCTACGGCACTGCGTAGGATCCTACGGTCTTGGCGTGCATCCGTGGGTCGCTGCGGTCCGGTCCCAGGTCGACGGGCACGTGCACCTTCCGGCGACCACTGGCGACAACATCGATGTACTGTGGAGACCTTACGCCCCACGTGTTGAGCAATTCGGCGGTACGTCCACCCGGCCTCCCGCATGCCCACTATACGCCCTCGCTCAAAGTCCGTCAACTGCACATACGGTTCACGTCCACGCTGTCGCGGCATGCTACCAGTGTTAAAGACTGCGATGGAGCTCCGTATGACACGGCAAACTGGCTGACACTGACGGCGGCGGTGCACAAATGCTGCGCAGCTAGCGCCATTCGACGGCCAACACCGTGGTTCCTGGTGTGTCCGCTGTGCCGTGCTTGTGATCATTGCTTGTACAGCCCTCTCGCAGTGTCCGGAGCAAGTATGGTGGGTCTGACACACCGGTGTCAATGTGTTCTTTTTTACATTTCCAGGAGTGTATTTGGGTCAACATATGAGCACGTAGAGGTGGTCTGCAACAGAGCTCCATGTTCACAAATGTATGATGAACGCTGTGCTTTCAAACATTTGTGCGTGCACCAGCATTGCTCTTTCGGCAGTGATTCCACACATTGCCATCTATCCTACTTTATAGAGCAGACGAACCTCAGAACACCACGTTCGCCGGCCGGTGTGGCCGTGCGGTTCTAGGCGCTGCAGTCTGGAGGCGAGCGACCGCTACGGTCGCAGGTTCGACTCCTGCCTCGGGCATGGATGTGTGTGATGTCCTTAGGTTAGTTAGGTTTAATTAGTTCAAAGTTCTAGGCGACTGATGACCTCAGAAGTTAAGTCGCATAGTGCTCAGAGCCATTTGAACCAGCCCACCACGTTCTGCGAAGAGTCTTGGACGTCCAACCATTTACAGCCTAGCGGTAGTTTCGCTGTCCTCTTTCCGTACATGCTCGCAACAGTAGCATGTGAACATTCGACCGGCTTCGTTGTTTTCGAGATACTTGTTCACAGCGTCTGCGTAATAATCATCTGAATGTTGTGAAAATCGCCTATCTTAAAGTATTTCCCCATTTGCAGCCCTTGTCTTCGGAAGAGTGATCCACCGTGTGTGTCAGCTCAGCCTACATGCTTTTGTTACCATGTCACGTGCCCCATACGCCACCAGGCCGCACCCCTGCGTCGTGGTGGGCGGTGGTCATAATGTTTTGATTAATCAGTGTAAATATAGTGTGAATCAGAAAGCAAAATGCCTAACTCCTAAAAGAAGTATATAAGATGACTGTAGAAGAGTACTGTATATTATTCATACGACATGTTTATGAGCAATGAAAACTTTCTTTCTTGAAAAGATGAAAAAACCTTCCCTTGTAGATTTGTGTCTACGCAGATTTGCAAATGATTTATTGTGGCTGAAGAGAGTTGCTGTAGGAGCTAAAAATGTATTTTCCGCACTGAATTACCATCAATATGGACACATAAAATTTTTGCTGTTCCTGTCCTAGATACTGTCTTTGTGTTAAATTTGTCATTAGTAGTACTTCTCGATGTGCAGAACTGAATATATTTTCCTGAGAAATTGCGAGTGAAATCATTTGCAGAGAACCAGTCAATTATGTTTTCAAGTAAAAAGGCAGTATCTGTTCCAGGTATTTACTTTAAAGTAAATACCTGTAAAAGAGAATGCCCTTTTATTTTAAACATGGATTACATTTGTTGAACGAGGCCAGAAATTGAATGAAGAAAAATCACTCAGTTATATTTTAAAGAACATTATTTTCGAATTGTTGTCTTGTTGTATTGTATGTATATCTGGGTTGATTGCAACATTACTACTAATTGCATAAACAGCTAATTCTACTTGCTGTATATTAGGTGGAAATAGTGGAAAATAGTGCACCTATGATTGACCCTTGTGGAGTCCAATAAGTGATTTCTCCCTAGTCAGAAATACCTGATGTGAGTAGATTGGTTCAATCATTTAGTACAGCTTTCTGCATTCTGTTTGTTATATATGACGTTATCAAAAAATGGTTCAAATGGCTCTGAGTACTATGGGACTGAGGTCATCAGTCCCCTACAACTTAGAACTACTTAAACCTAACTAACCTAACTAAGGACATTACACACATCCATGCCGGAGGGAGGACTCGAACCTGCTACCGCAGCGGTCGCGCGGTTCCAGACTGAAGCGCCTGGAACCGCTCGGCCACAATGGCCGGTTGACGTTATATACTTGTTGGCTAGAGCATCAGTTCCATAAAACTCCGGTTTATCTAGGAGCATATTGTGATTCACACAGTGAAATGTCTTAGATATACCACAGAACAACAGCTTAAGACGTTTCTGTGCAAACGTGCATATAGAACTGAGCTCTTGCGGTGACCAGCGAGTGTTAATGACGTGAGCGAGCAATACCGCCGCCTGGTTCGCCAAAGCTCACAAAGTTGGGCTGTGGGCCGCTTGGAGCGGGTTGCTCTGCCCTGGTCGATAAGTAATTTGCGTCGAGGTCAGAATAGACTGAGAGACCCTGCTGGCCAGCAGGGGACGGGGCAGTGGATCGCCGGCGGTTGTTTTCCGCCGTGGCCACCTGCTCCTGCCCCTGCCGGCGGGTGAGAAAAACAGCGCCATTTCTCCAAGTCGCCTGAGGGAGAGCGATGGGCGTTCTCCCGCCATGCCCCGCCTGCGATCTGGTCAGCCGGAGATGGAGTTGTTTGTTATCGAACTGTGCCAGCTGACTGATAGCTGCTCACTGCATTAAAGAAGACTCTTCCTCACTAGTCTACACCAGGGAGCTTAATGACTGCAGACTTAATTGTAAATTGCAAAACATACAGAGTGGCATTTGTGGAATGTGGCCATAATCTCTTATGTTCCGACTGACTGACTCACTCACTGAATCATAGTCATCCATCCCAAAACACTAGGGATTGAAACTTGAAATTTGCAGAGAGAGGGTGTTGATCTCATACTGCCAGCGTCATTTAAGAAGGGCCTTTTCGAATTTCCACCTTTACAGGGACATGCACGATAAAATAACAAAAAATTTTAAAAATAATTTCTTGGTCTATAGAAAAGACATTTCATGCTGATATCAAAACTATATAGTTTATGGGCATTATCATTTTCCGTTTGTTCTAAAATTGATGCACGGGGGCCATGCACATCTGTCTGAAGCGTGTCAGAATACTTTATGCATTATTCCGTTCTTCTGTTTTTTTTCTCGTTAGTTATGGATCTTTAATATAGGTGTATTCTAGAAGGCACTGACTCCCAGAACGAAAGTACAGGCTTGTCTAGAAGGCTATGGTTCGAATGTAAACAACATCTGAGAATAAGTGATTTCGGGATTTCATACGTGTGTGGTTTTGTAGTTATTGTGTGTCGTTTTGTTTTTGTCTGTATGTTTCCTGTGCTACAAATGTAGAGAGGAAAGAAATTTGGCCCCAAACGAAAGTTTCACAGCAACCATTTCCATACACAACCGAATAATACACACCAGTTGCTTCAAAAGCCGCCCACAGAAACTGTGTCTACAGGCAGTGGTTCTAGACGTAAACTTCCGCTTTCTGAATGTAATAAGAACAAGCCTAGTAGTATTGTGAGCAGCAATAACGACGGAAATGTTATTGTGAACATAAATATTCTGTCAAGACTTTTCTAGAGTACTATGAAATGTAAGTACTGCAGCTGCGAAGATACACTACTGGCCATTAAAATTGCTACACCAAGAAGAAATACAGATGATAAACTGGTATTCACTGGACAGATATATTATACTAGAACTGACATGTGATTACATTTTCACGCAGTTCGGGTGCATAGATCCTGAGAAATCAGTACCCAGAACAACCGCCTCTGGCCGTAATAACGGCCTTGATACGCCTGGGCATTGAGTCAAACACAGCTTAGCTGGCGTGTACAGGTACAGCTGCACATGCAGCTTCAACACGATACCACAGTTCATCAAGAGTAGTGACTGGCGTATAGTGACGAGCCAGTTGCTCGGCCACCGTTGACCAGACGTTTTCAATTGGTGAGAGATCTGGACAATGTGCTGGCCAGGGCAACACTCGAACATTTTCTGTATCCAGAAAGACTGGAACAGGACTTGAAACATGCGGTCGTGCATTATCCTGCTGAAATGTATGGTTTCGCGTGGATCGAATGAAGGGTAGAGCCACGGGTCGTAACACATCTGAAATGTAGCGTCCACTGTTCAAAGTGCCGTCAATGCGAACAAGACGTGACCGAGACGTGTAACCAATGGCACCCCATACCATCACGCCGGGTGATACGCCAGTATGGCGATGACGAATACACGCTTCCAATGTGCGTTCACCGCGATGTCGCCAAACACGGATGCGACCATCATGATGCTGTACACAGAACCTGGATTCATCCGAAAAAATGACGTTTTGCCATTCGTGCACCCAGGTTCGTCGTTGAGTACATCACAATAAGCGCTCCTGTCTGTGAAGCAGCGTCAAGGGTAACCGCAGCCATGGTCTCCGAGCTGATAGTCCATGCTGCTGCAAACGTCGTCGAACTGTTCGTGCAGATGGTTGTTGTCTTGCAAACGTCCCCATCTGTTGAGTCAGGGATCGAGACGTGGCTGCTCGATTCGTTAAAGCCATGCGGGGAACATGCCTGTCACCTAGACTGCTAGTGATACGAGACCGTTGGGATCCAGCATGGCTTTCCGTGTTACCCTCCTGAACCCACCGGTACCATAGTCTGCTAACAGTCATTGGATCTCGACCAACGATAGCAACAATGTCGCTTTACGATAAACCGCAATCGGGATAGGCTACAATACGACCTTTATCAAAGTCGGAAACGTGATGGTACGCATTTCTCCTCCTTACACGAGGCATCACAACGTTTCACCAGGCAACGCCGGTCAACTGCTGTTTGTGTATGAGAAATCGGTTGGAAACTTTCCTCATGTCAGCACATTGTATGTGTCACCACTGACGCCAACCTTGTGCGAATGCTCTGAAGATCTAATCATTTGCATATTACAGCATCTTCTTGCTGTCGGTTAAATTTTGCGTCTGTAGCACGTCAACTTCGTGGTGTAGCAATTTTAACGGCAAGTAGTGTAGTATTGACGTTTCTGAGGACAATTCAGCAAGGAAGTGTCTCTCAAGTCGGTTAGTGATTACCTGTAACTCGTGTATGATGCATAGTGATACCATGACATCACAAGTAACTGATAGTCGACATTACAGTGTAATTGTTCAGCCTGCTTATGCAGTGCGATATATTGTATTGGAAGGAGGAGGAGGGCTGCCTAGACTTCCTGTGCAGTGATGGATTTGCCTCCACCTCCACTGGGGTTTGACAGATAGAATAAATTAATACGTAATGACTTATGTCCTGTAAGTGAATATTCAATGAAAAGAGCAGCAGAAGAAGCAGTAGCCTCTTCTAAGAATGCAGACATTGTAGCAGCATTTGATGGATCTTGGCTCCGAGAGGTCTCTGAATGGGGTTTTAACTGACACATTCACTGAAACTGGTAAGATATTAGATTATGAATGTCTAGCAAAGCACTGCCAGGGTTGTTCAAGTAAATTTATTGGCACCCACGTTTGTGTAAAGAACTTTGATGGCCCAAGTGGAATCATGGAAACGAAAAGAGTTCTAAACATTTTTAGAAGATCAGAGGTCAGTCGTGGTGTGACGTGTGTAGGCTACCTTGGAGATGGATACTGTTAAGGACACACTACTTTTGTTAATGTCAGACCATGTGGGGACACTCTGATAGAAAAGCTTGAGTGTTTTGGGCATGTACAAAAAAGAACGGGAGATCGGCTGAGAAAATTATGTAAAGACTCCAGTGGAAAAAAATGTCAGACAGAAAACACGTATGTGGTCCAGTTCGTCTTACAAAACGTGAAATAGATATTTGGACTAAATATTATGGACTAGCAATAAGGAGAAATGTAGGAGATTTGGAGAATATGAGATGAGCTGTTTGGGCAATATGGTTTCACAGAGTGTCAACAGATGAAACCCCACAGCATGGTTTGTGTCCAAAAGTCGAAGATTTGTGGTGCAGCTACTGTTTGAGCAATTCTACAGGCACATAATATACCCACAAGCATTCCTTGCCACTAGCTGTAAACGAGGCAATAGGCCAACATATAGGGATCTGGCAAACAAAAAACTACTTAGGAAAAGTATGCATGGTCTCTCTCAGAACGCAAATGAAAGCTTCAACAACTGTATATGGGAGAGATTACCCAAAACTGTATTTGTCGGGCTGACAGTGCCGAAGATGGCGTAAAGGATGCAATAATAACATTCAATGTTGGCCCAATTTCATGGACCAATGTTATGAAGAAATTGAACATCCAGATGGGAAGGAATATGGCTTCAGCTCTGTTATTGATAAGCGGCGGGTAACTGAAGCAGAGACAGCTGCAGAAGCTGCTACCAAGGAGGCAAAGATAAAGGAAAGAATGAAGAGAAGAAGTACAGAGGATAAGGAAACAGGAGGACAACTGGTGGATGCAGTTGGAATGTTCTAAACAAGCATAGTGGTAAGTTAATAAATCTGTAAATCTTCTTTCGTGGTTTACCGAAAACTTGGATTTTTATAATTCATTTACACTTTTCTCCTAAATGACTGAAGTTAAACTCACAAAAATTGGTACCGATATTTAGAATAACCTCATCTACCTCCATTGCCCACTATTTCATGAAAAATGTATAACATAATGACGATGTCGATGATATTTGTGCTACATTTTTAAATATTTTTGTTGTAGTAAAATAAATTATTTGTCTTTTTCACAGATCAGAATCAGGGAAGGAAATTGGAGACATAAAACACTTATATGAATGTTGTCTGTACTCTGAGTCTTATTCCAAGCTGCGCAGTCAGTGGCTCCAATGAAAATGGTACTGCAGTGAAGTAGTGTTCCGAATTTTATACTATCATAAATGTTGTTGTCAGTACCTAAATATAACGAATATTTAAATGATTTTTTGGGAAATGCTTTAACTAATGACCCTACGGAAGTTCTAAGGAATGACGAGATACGTTTGAAGTTCTCTAACGCTATAGATACAGCAATAAGGAATAGCGCAGTAGGCAGTACAGTTGAAGAGGAATGGACATCTCTAAAAAGGGCCATCACAGAAGTTGGGAAGGAAAACATAGGTACAAAGAAGGTAGCTGCGAAGAAAACACGGGTAACAGAAGAAATACTTCAGTTGATTGATGAAAGGAAGAAGTACAAACATGTTCCGGGAAAATCAGGAATACAGATATACAAGTCGCTGAGGAATGAAATAAATAGGAAGTGCAGGGAAGCTAAGACGAAGTGGCTGCAGGAAAAATGTGAAGACATCGAAAAAGATTGTCGGAAGGACAGACTCAGCATACAGGAAAGTCAAAACAACCTTTGGTGACATTAAAAGCAACGGTGGTAACATTAAGAGTGCAACGGGAATTCCACTGTTAAATGCAGAGGAGAGAGCAGATAGGTGGAAAGAATACATTGAAAGCCTCTATGAGGGTGAAGATTTGTCTGATGTGATAGAAGAAGAAACAGGAGTCGATTTAGAAGAGATAGGGGATCCAGTATTAGAATCGGAATTTAAAAGAGCTTTGGAGGACTTACGGTCAAATACGACAGAAGGTAGATAAAATTCCATCAGAATTTCTAAAATCATGAGGGGAAGTGGCAACAAAACGACTATTCACGTTGTTGTGTAGAATATTTGAGTCTGGCGACATACCTTCTGACTTTCGGAAAAGCATCATCCACACAATTCCGAAGACGGCAAGAGCTGACAAGCGCTAGAATTATCGCACAATCAGCTTAACAGCTCATGCATCGAAGCTGCTTACAAGAATAATATACAGAAGAATGGAAAAGAAAATTGAGAATGCGCTAGGTGACGATCAGTATGGCTTTAGGAAAAGTAAAGGCACGAGAGAGGCAATTCTGACTTTACGGCTAATAATGGAAGCAAGGCTAAAGAAAAATCAAGACACGTTCATAGGATTTGTCGACCTGGAAAAAGCGTTCGACAATATAAATGGTGCAAGCTGTTCGAGATACTGAAAAAAGTAGGGGTAAGCTATAGGGAGAGACGGGTAATATACAATATGTACAACAACCAAGAGGGAATAATAAGAGTGGACGATCAAGAATGAAGTGCTCGTATTAAGAAGGGTGTAAGACAAGGCTGTAGCCTTTCGCCCCTACTCTTCATTCTGTACATCGAGGAAGCAATAATGGAAATAAAAGAAAGGTTTGGGAGTGGAATTAAAATACAAGGTGAAAGGATATAAACGATAGGATTCGCTGATGACATTGCTATCCTGAGTGAAACTGAAGAATAATTAAATGATCTGCTGAACGGAATGAACAGTCTAATGAGTACGAAGGTAATGAGAAGTAGTAGGAATGAGAACAGCGAGAAACTTAACATCAGGATTGATGGTCACGAAGTCAATGAAGTTAAGGAATTCTGCTACCTAGGCAGTACAATAACCAATGACGGACGGAGCAAGGAAGACATCAAAAGCAGACTCGCTATGGCAAAAAAGGCATTTCTGGCCAAGAGGGGTCAATTTATATCAAATATCGGCTTTATTTTGAGGAAGAAATTTCTGAGGATGTACGTCTGGAGTACAGCATTGTATGGTAGTCAAACATGGACTGTGGGAAAACCGGAACAGTAGAGAATCGAAGCATTTGAGATGTGGTGCTATAGACGAATGTTGAAAATTAGGTGGACTGATAAGGTAAGGAATGAGGAGGTTCTACGCAGAATCGGAGAGGAAAGGAATATGTGGAAAACACTGATAAGGAGAAGTGACCGGATGATACGACATCTGCTAAGACATGGTACTAGAGGGAAGTGTAGAGGGCAAAAACTGTAGAGGAAGACAGAGATTGGAATATGTCAAGCAAATAATTGAGGACGTAGGTTGCAAGTGCTAGTCTGAGATGAAGAGGTTAGCACAGGAAAGGAATTCATGGCGGGCAGCATCAAACCAGTCAGTAGACTGATGACAAAAAAAAGACCCTAATTGTGTGTAAGAAGTTTGAACTCTCTCTCTTTTATAGATCAGTTACTTTAAGGGGGTGAAAATAATGAATTCTAAAAATGCAGCCCCTACAGGGTCATGTCCCCTTAAGAGAGTGAAGTAGAAGGTGATAAGTTATTTGAAAACACGTCGGTATTAATGCTATTTTGAAGCAAGAGCTACGAAAATTGGTATTTACTTTCTGAGTCAGAAAGAAAGAAATATGTATTTCAGCATTTTTAGAAATTTAACCCCTGTGTGGGTAAAATAGGGGGTTAAAAATTTTTTAAAAGGAAACTTTATTATAACGTATTTCAGTGGTTTTGGAAATTCCGACCCTAAAGAGATGTTTTATGAAATGTTGCACTACGAAAGTATTTTTAAAACTAAATCTGTGAAAATCTGAGTTTGGATCTTGGTTAGAAAGAAAAATTACCTATTTCACTGTTTTCAGAAACAGTGAAATCGCGAATGTAAGTTTTTCTGGAAATATTTCATAATAAAATCATTCATGAAAGTATATCAATGAAAATTTGTCTTTGGCTTCTCTATTGGAAATTAAAAAAAAAAACGCATTTCACTGATTTTGGACAGTCAGCCTCTAATGGGGTCAAACAGGGATTGGAATGTAGACACATCAAAAAAGTTTTGCATCTCACCCCAGTTCCCAGAACTCTTGAAGATAGACGTTGACTGTGGCCATTGTATCACAGGCACAGCCGCTTTGACTCTTCAGAGATGTCAATAAACCTATTCCCCCTCCCCCCCCCCCCCCCGGCTCAAAAAAAAAAAAAAAATGTAATCAACCATGTATGAGCAGCGCCTTTTAGACGGAGGGGTTCCGATAGTCGATTAGTTCTAGTCATTCCACCAGAAATCTGTAGTTCAGCCATGCCTAGACGGTCAACAACGAGGTTCGATCACGTCCGCACTGTTACTTTGTGCCAGGAAGGGTTCTCAACAAGGGAAATGTCCAGGTCTCTCAGAGTGAACCAAAGCGATGTTGTTCGGACACGGAGGAGATACAGAGGGACAGGAACTGTCGATGTCATGCCTCTCTCGGGCCGGCCAAGGGCTACTACTGCAGCGGATGACTACTGACTATGGATTATGGCTACGAGAAACCCTGACAGGAACACCACCATTTTGAATAATGCTTTTCGTACAGACACAGGACGTCGGTTTACGACTCAAACTGTGCGCAATAGGCTGCATGATGCGTAAGTTCACTCCCAATGACAATGGCGAGGTCCAGCTTTGCAACCACGACATCATGCAGCGTGGTACAGATGGGCCCAAAAACATGCCGAATGGACCGTTCAAGACTGACATCACGGTCTCTTCACCGATGAGTCTCGCATATGCCTTCAACCAGACAATCGTCGGAGAGGTGTTTAGAGGCAACCCGCTCAGGCTGAAAGCCTTAGACACACTGTCCCGCGAGTGCAGCCAGGTGGAGGCTCCCTGCTATTTTAGAGTGGCATTATGTGGGGCCGACGTACGCCACTGGTGGCCATGGAAGGCGCCTCAACGGCTGTACGCGACGTGAATGCCATCCTCTGAGCGATAGTGCAAACCATATAGGCCGCATATTGGCCAGGCATTCGTCTTAATGGACAACAATTCGTGTCCCCATCGTGCACTTCTTGTGAATGACTTCCTTCAGGACAACGACATCGCTCAAATTGAGTGGCCAGCACGTTCTCCAGACATGAACCATATCGAACATGCCTGGGATAGATTAAAAAGGGCTGTTTATGGACGACGTGACCCACCAACCAATCTGAGGGATCTACGCCGAATCACCGTAATGACAATTTTAAAAAGTGAGCTAATTTTTCGACTTTGGAGGCACAACTGTTCCATGAGCACTGCGACAGGAGTAGGGAATGTCGTGAGATTACGTTTGATTGGGGAAATGATCATCCACATCTGTATGGCAATTTCTTACAGTGTGATGAAGTGGTATTTCGTGTGGGAAGTTTCGTGAAACGTCGTAGTTATCATTATTAGTCAAAATTGGATCTGAATGTAATGGTTGAATAAATGCATCCAAGACCAAATGTAACGATCTGGTGTGGAATGACATGAAGCATTCATTGGTCCATACATGCTACGCAGCACCATGAATGTTGGATGACAGTTGAGATGCTTTGACCGTATATGTGCCATGTGATTCACGAATAGGAAAAACGGAAGTGAATTGCTCCTGGTCAAACGTAAAGCGCCACCCCATTACACAACTCTAGTGAGAGAAAGGCTTGATGACAATTTCTCGAGCAACTGGAATGGCTCTTGGGGACCGGCAGAATGGCTTTTATGCAGCCATGATTTTAATTTGGAATTAGGCTAAGGAACCAGTGTAGTAGTTAAAACCAAAGGATATTAACAGTCTTCAACAAAATATCTATGAAATGTTTGCAAATGTTCCAGTTGAGATGCTAAGAAAAGCTGCTGATTCAGTTCCTAAAAGACCCAAGATTTGTGTGAAAAATGAAGGTGCAAACGTTGAAATATAACTTTATTACGAAATGGAACAGCCTAATAATATACTCAACAGAAATAAAACTACAATAATTGTATAAGTGCGTCAACCGTTGAAACAACAAAATTTAAAACTGAATATTATGTACCAGTCAGATCACATGCAAAGTCTAAAATGGTAAATGCTGAACTAAAGGCGATTTTCGACATACACTGGTCCATTGAAAATTTTGTAAAATCGACATCCGAATGCTTATCACTGGATTAATCCAAAATCTAGGAAATTTCTTGGGATTAGGAATGTTACTTCTTTGAAACCTCACAAAAAGGAGGGTAGAAATGATTCACAAAGAACTTAAGGTTGAAAGAAAAAGGTTTTTCATCGTACTTATTAAATATTGAAAAATAAATTTATGGACTATCAGATTTATGTACACGTATGTATTTTCATAATTTTTCTTGAAATATGTCAACTTTTTATGATGATGTAATATGATGATGATGATGTAATATGAATTCCCAGAGGACCATACTCATTAGTACATTAAATGCCTAAGGGGTTGAAGGCCTGCAGCTGTTGTAGCACTGTTTTATCCTCATTTTCTGTGCAGCATCATCTTTCTCTGTCTTCCATTCTACCGCTGTTATATCTTCCTATCCTTATCATCTCTTTTCCTTATGACATTGCTGATGTAAATGATACGTTGTAAAGTTATGTGATTACTTAGTTGCATGATCTTATCTTTGAAAGCAACAGTAATATTAGAGTGATATAAAATTTGCCTGTAACAAAATAAAATTGCAAAATATAATATTTTGCAGTTACTTAAACCATGTTAGAATAAGTAAACTTGTTTTGTCATTTTGAAGATGGGCAGGTCTTGGTAAATTGTTGACTCGAAGTCAGCACATGAATTATGATAAAAAAGCTAAAATCGGACAGTTAACTAAAGCTTTGAATGAAGTTTATCGAATGATTATGACTGATTTATTTTGCCAATGATGCAGGGTGGCCCATAATTATGTATATGATGTTTGACTCACAGTAGTATTTGTAATTCTGTACAATGAGTTCCGATATGGCAACACTGTTTAGCCCCAGAGTGGGGGTAGTGGTTACTGGACTTAGAGCCATTAGTGTGGGCCGGAAAACATTGCAAAATGGTGGTTTCTGGAACAGCGTGTGTACTATGTGCATTTTTATTCTGCAACGAACAACTGTGCAGTAGTGAGGCGAAGGATGGCAGTCGATTTTGGAGGAAATGGCCCCTTTGTTTTAAGAATAAATTTGACGCTACTGGTGGTATTTTGCATTCAAAGGTAGAAGATAGACCCTGGAGTGCGCATACAGCTTTTATCAGACATCGTGTTTTGGAAGCAGTTTACACAACCCCTATGAAGCCAATATCGCAAAGGCATGTCTCTAGAGTGTTGAATATTTCACGCAGTACACTGGAGAGAATAATGAAGGACCTGAAATTAAAGCCATACCAGTCCAAGAGTAGCTTAACAAAACATCTCAAAACCACTGTTCCGGTGGACTTGGTCTGTGGAGTGGCCATCTCACTCTCCTCATTTGACACCATACGACGTTTTCTTGGGGAGTATTTTAAAGGATAAACTGTATCAAGACAACATACATAATTTGGCTGAACTCTGGGAAGCTATCGCAGAAGAGAACCACAGGATATCAGTATGGGTCTCTCAAGTAGCTTGTGACAATACTGCTCTTCATCTCCAAACAGGTATCGATTTGGGTGGTGGGCTGGTGAACCATACCATGGTGAACAGAGATCAAAATTCTTGTAAGGGAAGGTATGAATGTAATGTATTCATATGCAATTTTATATTCGAATTGTGTTGCTAGTTTGTTTACCACAGTCTTTGAAACATCATATTCCAAATTATGAGCGACCCTATATTAAGTAGTAAATGACATGTAAGGAAGTAAATTGACTTTTAGACCACATAGACAGGCGAAATACTGACAACGATAAAAATTTGTACTGAAGGATACTTGAGTGAAATATTTGTACTGAAATGGCTGTAGTTGAACTGTGAATACACAGTTAACAGAATGACGTGTTGTATGAAGTCAATGGGTTTAAGAATACGTTGAAAAGATGTATTGAAGTAGAGTCTTGGTGTGCAGCTGAAGAGATACTGAGAGGAAAGGACATACAATGTTGATCATGTTGAAACTGAGGGAATGTTGATGATGTTTATGGAAAGAGTGAAGTCAATGTTAAGGAAACATTATTTGTTCTTATGTCTGTCCAAAGTTACCATCATTGTTACTCTGGTTCTGATAATTGAAAGAAAAACTTAAAATAACATTCAATAATTATAACAATATGATGGTAACTTTGGACAATTACAGTGACACAAGTGGACAATTACAGTGATGTAAGTGGTAGGGAAATTGAATATGCAGGATTATGTGTAGTAGCAGTATGTTGCTGACCATCTAGTGACATTAAAATGTTAAAGCAAGCCTGACCATAAGAGAAATTCATAATTAATGGTATCTGAAAATGAATTAGATAACGTTCTGAAAAGGAAATTCATCAAATATTAATCTCAGAGACGATTTTGCTTGATGGGATAATGAAAGCACTAATTTTGCAATCTAAAAGTGTAATAATACAATATTCTTTTTGCTAATAAGTCTTATTTTCAGAAAACGTTCATGTTAGTCTGTTTCTTCCAGAAATTAAGTAAATGCCAAATGTTTAAACGTGGTTTGCATTTAAGTATGTACAGATGGTACCATTTCCACAAACGATTCGTGATTTTTTTGCTTTCCTTGTGGCTGACATTACACTCACACAAAGGACATTCTATTACTCCAAGATGAGAGAAGGTTCATACTCATGTAAAGGACATTATAAGCCAAGATGAAATAAGGACTGATACAGTGCAAGTAATGATACGATGTAATACCTAGGACGTGGAAAAGACTAAGTGAAGTGGAGAAAGGTTGGGCACTTATATAATTTTTTTATAAAATGAAAACTATGTACATGTCTTTATCTGCTGTCAAAAATACTGATAAACGATATATAAAAGCAGTGAGGCACTGTATGCAAAGTGAAAGAGAATTTACATGGAGAACTTCAACAACAAATTTATTTATGCCTACTATTCTTTAATTCGTTGACTAATTTTTTTCTATGACATTTTAAAATGTCTGTTTGTTTATGTAATTGTACTTAAAATAACATTTAATCATAACAGGGTCTACATGTCAGATACATTTCAGTTGTGCACCTCTTTTTTCATGAAGCATCGAAGTGGCTGATACGCTGTAATTTAAATTCAATATTGTAATCGTACTTATTACTTACCACGATTCTTCAGAACGATAAAACTGATAGAAAAATGGCTTTCTATAAATCATGGAATGCGATGAGTGTGGCTATAATACCAAATTTAAATATTCTTAACTTTAAACTGTAGTGCACCAGCTACTTCAGTATATTGAACATACGGCCACTTAACACAAGCAAAATGGAACACATTGAAATCATACATACGTTCACAATCGTGTAGCCTTGTGTAAAGAGCAGTGATAAGCTGCAAAGGATAAGACAAAAATCACATAAGAAACACCCTCATTCCATCACTCAAATACACAGGGAGGAAAAAGGCAGCATTCATTCCAACAGCCCACCACAACAAAACTATTCAGAATCCACGCAAAGAGGGCATAGGCAACAAGTCGTCACAAAAATGTGTTAAAATTAGTGAGACGTGGGACTTAGGGAAAGCTGGAAAAGTTGTGGATAAGGCCTAATCAGTTACCGTTGGTTGCACTGTAAACACATACACCTTTTTAAGGTATTTTTTTAAACAATCATTAAAAAAATTGACTGTAACGCAACCTACACTGACGGCTGAAGGCCTTATTAAGGAAGAATTCAAAATTATTTGTCAGCTGAAGGTCACAATCAATACTGAAGAACAATCAGCGGCTGAAAGCCTGAATTACAACTGAGAAACACAACTACACGTTGAAAATACCAAGATAATTTTTAAAACACTGATTTTAAACAAATCGACTGTAACACAAGCTACACTAACGGCTGAAGGCCTTATTAAGAAAGAATTCAAGTTATTTGTCGTCTGAAGGCGTGGAACAATACTACAGAACAATTTACAAATGAGAAAGACAATTACACGTTAAAAATACAAAAATAATTTTTAAAACAATCATTAAAAATTAACTGTAACACATGGTACGCTGACGGCTGAAGTCCTTATTAAGAAAGAATTCAAAATTATCTGTCCGCTGAAGGCCACAAGTAATACGAATAATTTAAACAAAATATTATTTTTAAACCTTTGACATAATCAGACCAAATAAAAAAGGGAGTGATTCGCAGACAGTGCTCCAAGGATTGATCTGAGAAAAGTCCCTACAGTTGCATAAGCGGTGAGACAGGCAGCCAAGAGTTATGCTCACTTAACAGGATGGCAGCTCAAACTAGGGACAGTTTAAACGCCGATCAATCCTCTTACCAAATACACCTAATGGGTGATGACCAGTACAACGATGGAATAATTAAAGCGAGGACGAAGTGACAGAGAGCACTGCGTCTTCAGAAGCCAGTGTTTAAAACATCGAAATGCAGAAGGAATCACTACAACCAAGGTAGACAAAAGAAACCACAATCCACACCGCGGTCAAGACAGCATCGGCAAGACGAGGAAAAGTACACTGCCGCAAAAATACGCTAACCCCCAGAGCAGGTAACTGGGACGTTAGCGGCCACTAGGTACTTCATCAAATAATAATACAAAATTCAAAACTAATAACAACCAGTAGAAGACGGCTGATAGATGCTGCCAACTCGACACGCTCCACTTGCTGCTGTTCGTCTCACTGCGACCTTTGAGCAGCAAAGCACGAACAAACGGCGTAATCACCAAAATGGAGGTTTCACTACTGGATTAATGTTCACTCAACGTGCTGGGTCCGGTAGACAACTAGATTGTGGCCCTCGCAAGTACAGCCCATCGATCCGGCAATGGCTGCCTGCTGCCAGCGGTCCCAGCATGTCCATCGCGCTGCCGGACCTCTCTGCTGCTCCGTCCCAACCAAAATACCGACATACCCGACCCGCAAAGCACTTCACGTCCTTCTAAAGATAGTACTGGTAATAGATATCGATAAACGCTGTTGCTGCCAACCACAGACAGACAACGCTAGGAAACGTAGTGGCACCAGTAAACAGAAGAAGAAAATGGCTCTGAGCACTATGGGACTTAACATCTGAGGTCATCAGTCCCCTAGAACTTAGAACCAATTAAACGTAA
Organism: Schistocerca gregaria; assembly: GCF_023897955.1. NCBI lineage: Eukaryota > Metazoa > Arthropoda > Insecta > Orthoptera > Acrididae > Schistocerca > Schistocerca gregaria. The sequence goes on from NC_064927.1 coordinate 429,687,664, forward strand.
TTAACCGAAGGACATCACACACACCCACGCCCGAGGCAGAATTCGAACCTGCGACTGTAGCGGTCACGCGGTTCCAGACTGACGCGCCTAGAACCGCTCGGCCACAGCGGCCGGCAAACAGAAGAAGAAAACGAGACGACACTATCGCTGTTATACGATGCCAACGAACCAATGGCACCAACGCGTGCCACACAAGGATCAGTTAGAAACTGGAAAACGGAAAGAAACGTACTGAAAGGTGAGTAATAGTGAAAGGCAGTAAGCTAACAAAGGAAGAACGAGTGCTATGGCTTAAGAACGTTGGCTGTGTGGAAACAAAGGCAATTCGTGTACCTTCCAAAGCCACACTCATTTTGGATTCAAGAAGGAAGTACATGGAGGTACAAGAAACAAGTGTGGAGAGTGTCTAGGTTTAGTACTCGTTTGTTTGAGGAAATGCTCAGTCACATAGTACCAACACGTAGGGATCTAGCCAACAGAGGTCTGATGTGCTGTCAAATAATGAAAGATACAACTGGATAAATGTACAAATCTGACAAGAAACCACATGTTCAGTTTAATTAGCAATCAGCTCGCGAAAACAAAATCACATTGCATTATAAGCCCACGTGGTAGCAGTTCAGAAGGAACAGTGCACACCTTACTGACTCAATTACTGCAGTCACAAATCGATGGAAAGAAATTTAAAACAAGGACGGGAAGCACTCTCCTTAACATAGTACAGCTGAAAGAAATATTTTAAACACTTTTACAGATTAAGAGTTGACATTCGATCATCTAAGCCCATTATTGAACTACACTGCTCCAGTGGGCATGTCCATACACTTGCGAGGCCAGCCAAAACGTAAATCTCCCTTGGATACTGACCAACTGTTCTGCTATGTACCCTCACCAGGTTAGGATGGCAAAAGTCATACTCTGCAATACAGACTTTGGTAGAGCACTTGCCCAGAAAATGCAAGTGTGAAAATTTCATTCTGGCAGTCTTTTACGGCGGGAATTTTTAAATGAATGCACTCACACAAAGAGTCGTTCATGATATCTATCGGCAGAAAGAGGGAACTGGAAGACGCGATGTGAAAACAAATACATCTTGTTTTTCGAACAGGATCTTTTTATCATCTCAAATATGTAACAGCTGCCCTTAAATCTCTCTTGTGCTGACACCTGGAGCTCTCATTTGTATGAAACAGTTCCGACTGAGCCGGCCGCTGTGACCGAGCGGTTCTAGGCGCACAGTCCGGAACCGCGCGACTGCTACGGTCGCAGGTTCGAATCCTGCCTCGGGCACGGATGTGTGTGAAGTCCTTAGGTTAGTTAGGTTTAAGTAGTTCTAAGTTCTAGGGGACTGATGACCACAGATGTTAAGTCCCATAGTGCTCAGAACCATTTGAACCATTTTTGAGCTCCGACTGATTCTGAAGATGACAGAATCTGCACGCACTAGAGCTGCTCCGTCACTACGCTACACACTCAATACTGCTGCCAACAGCATATTTTTCCATAACATGAAAGGGAAGCAGTATCTGAGACGACAGTGAGACTGGGTTGTAAACTCCCCAGTGAATTTGTACAGTGAGTAAGCAGTAAGAGAAACCAAGGGGAAATTTTGAAGTGGCTTTAATATTCATTAAAAAGCAATAAAAATTTTGAGGTTTGCCAAAAACTGTAATTCTTTCAAAGACGACAAAGTACTTGGAAAAGCAGTTGTACAGAGTGGATAGTGTCTTGAAAAGACGCCGTAAGATGTATTTGAAGAAAAGTAAGACAGGGTAGTTAAATTTAGACGAATCACATCAGGCAGTGCTGAGGGAATTGGAAACGGAAATGTAATACTAGAACTAATAGATGAGTTTTGCGATTTGTGCAACAAAATAGCTGACGACGGCCAAAGTAGAGAAAATATAAAATGCAGACTGGCCATATAAGGAAAAGCGTTCCTGAAAAATGGAACACTGCTAATGTATAAAATAAATTTAATTTTAAGGGTGTCTTTCCTGAAAGTATGTGACTGGAGTGAAACCTGCCGTGGAAGTGGTCGATGACTTTCAGACAAGAGGAGAATGGAAACCTTTGAAATGTGGTGTTACAGGAGAATGCTAAGGATTGAGGATTAGGTGGTTAGATTGGATAATTGATTCTATTTTTAGCCCAGTAATGAGTTGTCCTCCAACGTTTAAACTTCAGAGAGATGGCTTCTGAACCTCCCATCCTCAACAGCATTTTTAAGACTACTCAATAAGATCATTTGTAGCACGTTCATGGAAGAATCCCTCATCCCACCAGGACGTGGCGTCAGCTGGGCGTAGTGCGCTTCTACCCAGTGTCGGTAAGGCATAGCCTGGCTTTCTTTACATTTGAAAGAGAGAAGAACCTGTTAAAATGTTTCCCTCACCTAAACTCGCTTCATTGGCCTGTGCATAATGTCAAATGGAGAGTGTTCTGGGTCCAGTTGAAAATTTAGGCATATATTTACTATGGGCGAGTCTCCACAGTCCATCATTGTAACATTTTAGATGGAGTCATGCATTGTCTATTGCATTCCTGCCATTCATGGAGAAAATTTGTGGTGACTACAAGGAGGTCAGTGGACAGATCAACATGAGTCAGCGGCTTAACAGGACTGGATGGCAAGAACTGTTAACTCACCCCCCCCCCCCCCCTCATTCTAGTCAGTGGGGTCTAACAAGTCCTCCTGTGCCTGTAGCGAGCGCCATAGCAGTAGCCTCGCCCTGTCATCCTCAGTGTAGCTAACGTCACCCATTCACAGCCCGTCTGTCGGTCGACGTCTTGCTGAGGTGTGTGGGCGCGCTGTGACATCATGATGGACCCAAACTGACTGCACTGATGGAGTGTGGGATGGTTGGCAGCGGTCAAGGCAAGCAGGTAGAGGCCCACCAGGAAACCAATGTAACTCGACCACGGACCTGGTTGCTATAGAATCATAGAATCGCCCACCCAAAGATGAGTAGGTCAGGGCAGACCCACTCAGCAGGAGGGGGTGGGGGGAGGGGCAAGGTCAGCTTATTTATGGGGACTTTAAAGGCATTAAAGTTCCTCATACACAGACTGGCCAATCGTTTCACCCCAACCTCCTCTTTTCAAAGTGTGCTTGCCCTAACATGTTTGCCTTTGTTTGGGCGATTTTTTAGTGGTTGGGCCCTGGACCAAGTGTGTCAACTTGCTGGAAGATCGCTACCTGCTTGCCCCAGCCGTTACCTGCCAACCCACAATCTGTCACTGCAGGTAGGGTAGGATCTGCTATGCAGGTGTGGCGTGCCCACAAACTATTTGATGGGGTGGGAGTGAGGGGGAGTAAGCCAACAAGTTGGGGTATGAATCGACAGCTTCAGTGTTGACATTCCGGACCTCAGCAAAAATAATCTAACATTACATTTCATTAGTATAATTACTGTAATTAGTATTATTATTAAATACGTTGCTGAAAACATGACTAATGGTAAATAACTGATCAGCATAATAAAAATCAGATGTTTCATGCTGGAAAGGGACTGACGCCTATCAAATGTTTGAGCTCTATGGACCAGTACCTTTACCGCTTGGTTGACTGCCCTCAAGTACACAGAGGTGTTTGAGAAGCTCTAAAATTGGATTTTCAATCAGTTCTGATTCCCATCACTGTGCATAGTCTTGCTTTCTGCGATAGCCCTGGCAGCGTCAACCACTCTGGCGTTACCGCAGCCTCCATCGACAGTCGAAGCGACAAAAGACGCACGAGCTTTCGGTGCACTGCCCGCCGGGCATACGAAGTGCTGGCAGCTGCAAGAACCACTTGACCCCTGGCACGCCTCGCTACGCCAGCTAGCGCCTCGTATTTCTCAGCGACGCCATCAATCATCCCCTCCCGCGCCCCGTCTTTCTTACGCCGCTGACAGACAATAGACAGCGACGACCGCCCGTGTCTCTACTTAAGCATGCAGCCGCAGCCGGCGCCGGATCGCCGGTACGCGCTCCTCATTAAGGACGGGAGCGTTTTTGCCGTGCCGAGTAGTCGGCTGGCGCGTTCTTCCTCACCCGAGGGCACCCGGTTCGCCTCAGCTGGCCCGGGCGTTTTCTCAGCTCTCAACTAGCTGACCGGCCTAATGTTTTCCTGATGACCACCCGTACCGCAATAGTCGGACTCTTGATGTGCTGACCGATTTCAGGACTCAGTCAGACAGCGGTGATATCGGCTTCTCCTCGCAAATCGCTGTCTCAACGCTTCAAGTGCCTAAGTGATTTTTCGAGTGAAACAGTTAAATGTATGGCTACATGCACTCTCTTTAAGAAAAGAAATGAATAAAACTGCTCATTATGATTTTCTAAGTCCAACGATGTCTTATGGGGTTATAAATATATAAAGCATTCTACAAGGTAAAACGGTGCAAGGTGTTAGAAATTCTGAGAGAAAAAGGAATAAGCTATAAGGAAAGACGACTAGCATACAATATGTACAAGAATCAAAAGTAAACACAAACAGTGGAAAGCAAAGAATGAAGTGTTCGGATTAAAATGGGAGTAAGGCAGGGATGCAATCTTTAATCCCTTACTGTTCAATCTCTACATCGAAGTACCAGTGATGCAAATGAAAGAAAGGTTGAAGACTGGTACGGAAATTCAAGGTGAAAGGATATCAATGAGAAGATTCTCTGATGACATTGCTACCGTCAGTGAAAGTAAGGAAGAGGTACAGAATCTGTTGAATGGAATAAACAATCTAATGAGTGTAGATTATGAACTGAGACTAAATTAAAGAAAACTGAAAATAATGAGAAACAGCAGAAATGAATACGTCAGGACTGTTGATCACGGTGTAGATGCTGCTGAGGAAGTAGGCAGCAAAGTAACCCACAACGGACGGAGCAAAGAGCACATAAAAATCAGACTAGTATTGGCGGAACGGGCATTGCAGCCCAAGAGAAATCTACTAGCACCAAACATCGGCTTTATTTTGGGGAAGAAATTTCTGAAAATGTTCGTGTGAATCACAGAACTGAATGACAGTGTAACATGGACTGTGGGAAAACCGTAATAGAAGAGAATGGATGCGTTTGAGACGGGATGCTACAGAGGGATGCTGGAAGTTGTGTGCAATTACAAGGTAAAAAAGGAATAGGTTCCCCACAGAATCGGTGAGAAATGGAATATATTGGAAACATTGACAAGAAGAAGGGACAGGATTTAAGAACAACTGATAAGGCTTCAGGAGATAACTTAGTGGTATTAGAGGGCGCTGTAGAGCGAAAAACTGTAGAGGAGGACATAGACTGCAATTCATACAGTAAATAATTGAGGATGTAGGTTTCAAGTGCTACTCTGATATGAAAAGATTGGCACAGGGGGACGTTCGTGGCGGGCAGCATCAATGCCGTCAGAAGACTGATGATGCAGAAAAAAAAATTGTAGTGATCAGGAGCCTCAAATTATGGTGGAGATCAAGGATATGTTGTCACAATTTAAGATTTTCAATTTTTGAAAATGCTACTTTTAGTGTTTCCCTTTGTAGCATTAATCTGTCTCGTAATATGTGTATTTGGCCATATTTTATTTTGAATTTGAAGCCGTAGGAGCTTTGAATTTTCAGAGTATAAAATTGTGTCAGAGTAAATTTTTGTGTCCCCCAACTCCAGGTTCTTTCTTACAGACATTAGGGATGGATATGACGAATTCTTTAGACTGGAAAAAATAAATCATTTATTTAAAAGACTGTATTAAGAACAGAAAAATCAAACGATGCTACCGATGAAATGCGAATGTATGTTTAGCAACAACTGAGACACTAAAATATTAAACTAAAAATATTTTTGAAAAATTGTTATAACAGGCTTATCAGTTTCGATCGCACTCTCAAAAGTTTGACATATGTGGAAGGTAGTCTTAGAAAAAAGGTGAGAAAGGGAAAATGACATTAATATACTAAGCATCCTCTACTATGTACTGTAAAGTGGTTTGTGGAGTACAGGTGTCATAGATGACAATCATTCCCGAAATGTTTGTGGCAACCAACCAAGAACAGGCATTTCAGACGGAAACCGGGATAGAAAACTGACCCTGAACCTTACTCCATCTTCATACAGAAAACAGTACAACTGTTATAAAAAGAACAGGTGAGTGATTGCAACTAATTATATCAACAAATGGCTAGTTACAGCTGCAAAATCACGAAAACTCCAATAAAATCCAGAAGAATGTCACCAAGAGGTAGAAACGGCGTACACCCTGTTCAGAATATTGTAATCGAACTGTGGCCTGAGTTTAAATCGCTAGGAATCACGAACTTCTGAGGACTGAGACTTGTGACAACCAACCCGTGTGACAATCTGACCTGGTCTCCCCAAGTAAATAGTGTGCAACATTTTCTCTCGACTTTATTCTGTGGGCTAGCTGTGACAACCAGGCATTTCACGCGAGTGTTGCAGGTGGATATGCAAACCTCACACACAAGTCGCGAGTGTTCTCTCCAGTGAGCTTGCGTCGTTTATACACATGTTGCTGATGTAGAAGACATCGCATGCTCCTGAGTCCGCTAGTAGCACTCACTTCGACTAGAAGAAGGGTCGCTACAAATAAACAATGGTATGCTTGGCTATTTGCAATGACTGTTCAAACATTTTAGGGATCTCAATACACTTTTACTAATATGATAAACAATCCTTGTGGAATGTATACCCTCCTATTCAGTCACTTTGAAGCAATCACTCTCGTTTGAAGACAATCATAATACTGAAATTGGTATTATTAACAGCACGCAACTGTGCTATGTCATGATGATTTCTACAGTGGCAGGAGCGTACGGATGAGTCTCCCATTCGGACCTCCTGAAGAGCACTACCAAGGTGGAAGTGACACTGACAAAAGATTCAATGAGGAAAGAAAGGATAACATTCTACGAGGCTGATTGTGAAATGTAAAAAGTCTGATATTGAGATGGAGATTACAAAGTCTTAGAAGAGGATTGCAAAGTTTCAGTCTAGGTATAGTCGAGTTAGGTGAATTGAAAAGGAAAGAAGATAACGATTTCCGGCCAGACGAATTGAGGGTAATATCAACATTACGGAAAATATTACAGTAGGAGTAGGATTTGCCACGAATGTGAAGATAGGACAGAAAGTGAGTTACTGTGTACAGGTTAAGTGACAAGATTATTCTCATCAAAGTTGACAGCAAACCAATGCGGACAATGGCAGTTTTGGTATACATACCGAAGTCACAAACAGAAGTTGAACATACAGAGAAAGTGTGTTGCAATGTACGGGCTGTACGTCTAACGCCTGTACGCCTAACATACCGGCAACCCTTCTCACACCAGTGGTGCATTACCAGCCTTGTTTGAAGGGGTCACACAGCAGATGACAGAGCTTCAATAATGCACGCTGCCTATTGCAGCAGACGGTAATGCAGGCACCACCAGAGGTCGCAAGTCCCGCAGACCTGTTTGCGTCCACGGGCCACGTGGCCGCAAATAGTTCCTGTAGTATCTCTACGCGGCATGGGTATTTTAGGGCGGCGTAAAGCCTCTCTGAGGCATCTTCCATCGGGTTCAGGGCTATATCCCAACTGCATCCGCATATCTTCAACCAGAGTTTTTATCGAAACCTTCGCTACTTACGACGCCGTATCACACCGGCGACCACTGAGCAAGGCAGCTGACTTCACCACCACCAGGACGTGTCCTCCGCATTGCAGAAGACCACAAACTCGATATCGGCCGTCCACCTTCACAAAATTATTTTTTTCTACTTTCCGAGTGAATATTAAACCTTGACTGTTTCATCAGTACGATCTTCAGGCTAAATTTGGACTTGTGTAAGTTCAGTGATAGTCACGACCTTTCACTAACTGTTCTAATGGTTAGCATTTCGCTAAGGGAGAAGTATTTTAGTTATTTACTTGAGCGTTATTCTTGTTGTACCTCGACAGGCGCAAAACTTAGTACATGTACGGACGTTGAACGGATAATTCATTATGAAAAGGGATATGGAAACCTAAGACGCGTTGGGGTTGGGACATGGTAGTAATGGGGAGATTAATTACGAGGGAAATTGTCCCCGTTCAAATGGTTCAAATGGCTCTGAGCACTATGGGACTTAACATCTGTGGTCATCAGTCCCCTAGAACTTAGAACTAGATAAACCTAACTAACCTAAGGACATCACACACATCCACGCCCGAGGCAGGATTCGAGCCTGCGACCGTAGCAGTCGCGCGGTTCCGGACTGAGCGGCTTAACCGCGAGACCGAAATTGTCCCCATAGCAAGAATGAGATTGGGGTAACAATAATCGAGACTTGCAACAAATTTGAGCTAATAATGGCAAATAAATCTCTATTAATCACGAGAGGAGAAGGTATGCTTGGAAACGTCCCGCAGACATGAGTAGATTCCAGATGAATTACGTCGTGATCAGACAGAGACTATGAATTCAGGTAGTGGATTTTGGAAATTTAACACTGTAGGGTGGAATAGTGAGTGAATTTTTTTTGAAAATATATCATTATTAAAGAACTACTAAAGTATTTTTAAAGTTACATCTGTGAACTCTTCTAGGATACAAATAAAAAAATACGTGTTTCAGTGTTTTTGGAAACTGAACCACTAAGGGGTGAAACAGGGCCAGACTGATCCACCGACTGATCGTCGCCCAGCCAAAACCGCTAAGGACAGAAACTTGAAGTTTCAAAAGGGTGTGGATCTTATATTGTAGCGTCGTTTAAAAAGGGAAATCCCATTCCTAAGGGAGTGAAGTGAGCGATAAAAGACTGTTTGAAAATATGGACTCTCACTCAGAAAATAAAAAATAAGAGTTCCAGAATTTTTGGAAATTCAGTTACTAAAGGGGTAAAACAATGGGAGAATTTTTTTCGAAAATAATTAATAACAAAAGAACTATTAAAGGGTTATTAAGCTACATCTATGAACATTGATATTTGTCCTCGCAGTTAGAAATGAAAAAAAAGTGTTTCTGGAAATTCGATCCCTATGGAAGCACAATAGGGGATGAAAACTTTTAAGAAAATATTTCGTTACATTAAAAAAATTTCAAAGCTAAATTTGTGAAAACTGCTATTTCCTTTCTCAGATAGATATAAAGAAAAGCGGCATCTCTCCCGCTCTCACTATTCATCGCATTTACTTATGACGATAATACATTGAAACGCCAAAGAAACTGGTATATACCTGCGTATTCAAATACAGAGATACGTAAACAGGCAGAATATGGCACTGCGGTCGGCAAAGCCTGTATAAGACTTCGAGTTTCTGGCGCAGTTGTTAGATCGGCTACTGCTGCTACAATAGCAGGTTATCAAGATTTACGTGAGTTTGAACGTCGTGTTGCAATCGGTGCACGAGTGATGGGACACAGCATCTCCGAGGTAGAGATGAAGTGGGAATTTTCCCGTACGACAATTTCACGAAAGTAGGTCTACCTGAATAAAAGGAATCAAGTAAAACATCAAATCTCGCATACCGCTGAGGTTGGATAAAGATCTTGCAAGAACTGGTCCAATGACGGAAGTGCAACCCTTCCACAAATTGCTGCAGATTTCGATGCTGGGCTATCAACAAGTGTCAGCGCCCGAACCATTCAACGAAACATTATCAACATGGGCTTTCGGAGCCGAGGGCCACCCGTATACTCTTGATGACTGCACGACATAAAGCTTTTCGCCTCGTGTGGGCCCGTCAACACCGGCATTAGACTGTTGATGACAGGAAACATGTTGCCTGATCTGACAAGTCTCGTAGCAAACTGTATCGAGCGGATGGACTTGTACAGGCGTGGAGACAACCTCATGAATCCATGGACCCTACATGTCAGAAGGGGAATATTCAAGCTGGTGGTGGATCTGTAATGCTGCGGGGCGTGTGCATTTGGAGTGATATGGAACCCCTGATACGTCTAGAAACGACGCTGACAGGTGACACGTACGTAAGCTGCCTGTCTGACCACTTGCGTACATTCATATCCATTGTGCATTCCGACGGACTTGGCAATTCCAGCAAGACACTGCAACGCAGCACACGTCCATAATTGCTACAGACTGGCTCCAGGAACGCGATTCTAAGTACTTCCGTTGACTACCAAACTCTCCACACATGAACATTTTTGAACGTTTCTGGGGTGCCTTGCAACGTGCTGTTCAGAAGACATCTCCACCACCTCGTACACTTACCGACATATGGACAGCTCTGCAGGATTCATCGTGTCATTTCCCTCCGGCACTATTTCAGTCATTAGTCGAGTCCATGCCGCGTCGTGTTGCGGCACTTTGCGTGCTCGGGGGGGCACTACACGATATTAGACAGGTGTACCAGTTTCTTTGGCTCTTAAGTTTAAAAGTCACATAATATTTGTTGTAATAATAAAAAATTAGTAAACAGGGCAGTAAGACTGGAAGTTAAATAAAAGTTAGTGCAAATGCACGTGTCTTTTCATCGTTTTACCTTTCGAATATAATATGTATGAAATAATACGACTGACCTTAAAAAAGTATGAAGCTTACCACCAGTGACACCGCATTGGCACATCACAAACGCGTAAAAATTCTTTTGTTATTTTATCAAAAGTACCTAAGTAGTAATCATTACATGCACGTTATGTTGTCATAATGTGCTATTTCAAATGTACAAAGTTTCAAGCAAATCCCTGACCTGGATGTCGTGGGCTTCCCTTGTTAGCAAGATATCATTGTAAACGTAAGATTGCGAAGAGATGGTGTAATAGGGCATAACGGGGGAAGGACGGAGGAGGAAGATCATCTGTCACCTTTTCAAAGGATCCACACCCGCAGTGTCCTGCTGGAACGTCTTAAGCGATTTGGGAAAATCACGGAAAATGTAATTAGAGGGCCAGACGGAGATTTGAACCGGTATCCGCTCGATTAGTCAAACCTAAAAGGGATGGATTCTAGTGTGAGAGCAGTTCCAGACAGGCGCGAATCGTTTTCAGTCAGTGTAGACTGTCACGTGGTACTTCGCTATCGCCACGCTCGAAGCTGGACCGTGATGGAACGTCTGAAGTCGATGAGGATGAGAATGGCGGCGCTATTTGCTTGCAGTGTGTGTGTGTGTGTGTATGTGTGTGTGTGTGTGTGTGTGTGTGTGTGTGTGTGTGTGTGTTGTCCTTCTGTATACGCTATGTTGTGCTTCTCAGTCATCGTATCCTCGTGTACCAAGGTTTTAAATTTCCGTGCACGGGCCTCCCTCGTTGCATTTGTCCCTAGTGGCACCTGTCAAAATACCGACTGTTGACGAATGCTTCACCCGGATGCCCTACCATAAGTTGTTTGAACATTGGCAACTTCTACTTTAAGAAATGTAAAGTGTTGCCATAACGCAACGAAGACCTACAGTATCCTATAACTTCAGCATTAGTGATCCACACTTGGTATCACTCAACTATACCTTTTAAAAAAAATAGAAAATAGTGACTCAGCACGAGGGGATTATCCGAATGAGACGAAAATTTGGGGTAATTCTTCTGATTCAAAAAGGGTATTTTTGGCTCAAAAACGGGCTGTTCGAGCTATATGTGGTGCAAGTTCGAGAACCTCTTGTCGACCCCTATTCAATAGTCTGGTAATTCTGACATTTCCCTCACAGTATATATTTTCTTTCATGTCGTTTCTTGTTAGCAATGTTAGCTTATTCCCAGGAGTTAGCAGCTCTCACTCAGTTAATACTAGGCAGAAATCAAATCTGCATGTGGAATGCATTTCCCTGACTCATGTGCAGAAAGGAGTGCAGTATTCTGCTGCATCCATTTTCAATAAGCTACCACAAGAACTCAAAAATCATAGTACTAGCTCAAACACTTTTAATTCTAAACTGAAGAGTTTCCTCAAATTCCAGTGTTACAGCTGATTTTCTTTATTTAAACTTACGACTTGCTGCCTGAAAATGTTTCATATATTTCATTTTATCTGTTTCCACTATCGTGTTATAATTTCATGTATTGACTCGTTCCATGAACATGGAGTCTTCTCCTTAATTTGGTCCCACGGAACAATAAATCAATAAATAAAATGTGATGTACATGTACAGACAAAAAATGGTTAGAATTTAAGAAAAAATGGAAGATTTATTCAAGAGAAGGGCTACTCAGATTGAACATGTAAATAAAGCGTTGGTCTACGACTGGCCGTTATGCAAGCCGTTATTCCGCTTGACGTGGATTGATAGTTTCTGTATGTCCTACTAAATGATACCTTGTCAAATTTCTCCAGTTAACGCTTTAAAACATTGTGGGACCTGCCCATAATGCTCAAAACGTTCTCAGTTGAAGACATATCCGCCGATCTTTCTGGCCAAGGAAGGGTTTGGAAAGCGCGCAACAAGCAGTAGAAACTCTCGCCATGTGTGGGTGGGCATTATCTGGCTGAAATTTAAGACCATGATGGCTCACCAGGAAGGGCAACAAAACGGGGAGTAGAACATCGTCGACGTACCGTTGTGCTGTACAATGGTGCCGCGAATGCATGCAAAGGGATGTCCTTCTATGAAATGAAGTGGTACACCAGACCATCACTCTTTGTTGGTGGGCCGTATGGCGGCCGACTGTCAGACAGTTAGGATTGTATTCCACTGCTGTCCAGGGCGTTTCCAGACGCGTCCTCGCTAGTAATCGGAGCTCATCACTGTAGACATTTCTACTCCAGCCATGTAGATTCCAGGCCGTTCCTACCTTGGCCAGCAGGGGCGCCGGATCTCTTCGCAATTGAGGACGTTCGGACATTATCGGAAGCCCTCTCCAACCGCCTCGGTGTTTTGACGAAATGACGCGCTAAGTGGACAGAATCTGGCACGATGTCTCTCAGTAGGGCGTCCAACAACTCTATCAATCAATGGCAAGAGGAGAAATTGCCTGAACAAGGGCCAGCTGTACCACCAACATGTTATTGTTTTCCTCGATTTGTGAATCTCTTTCTCTTAAATGAATCATAGAGTTTTTTCTGAAATTTCAACCATTTGTTTGCCTGTATATGTACATCACACATACCGATTTCCATCCCATTCGGATAATACATTCATGGTGCATCCTTTTTTTGTCTTCGGCTGTAATAAAATTACCTGGCTGTAACAGTACGTAGATATATGAAACTCAGTCGTAGATAAACTAGATGTCAGATTACGGGAGATTGAGATGATGTCTCTGAAATGCAACTAATCTACAAAGACTGCTTATAAAACCCTTCTTCTACCGATTCGAGAATTTTGTTCAAGTGTGTGGGATCCACATCTAATAAGAGTATGAGGAGATATTGAATGTTTTCGACGAAGAGCAGCGCTAACGGTTACAGGTCTGTTTGTCCTATGGGATAGCGCCACACAGATTTGAAAGAATTGAAATAACGAAAGCTAGAAAAGAGACACAAAATACCTTGAACAAGTCTACTCAAAGTTTCAAGAAATAGTTTCAAGAGATGAAAACATACTACGGTCTTCTACGTATGGCCCCGATAGCGATCATGAGCACATGATTAGATTAATTATGGCACGCGCAGAGATGATTAAGCAACCACGCTGCTTGCACTCCATACGTTAACGGACCGTGAAGAATCCCCTAGTAACTGGCACACAGAGAAGTACCCTTTCTCATTCGCTTCAAAGAAGCTATCAAAGTATGGATACAGATGTAGGTGAACAGTAAACTGCTGCGGTATAGTCAGGATAAAAGGATGTTTTACTCCAGATAGCGAAAACCAGTTGGTTACATGTGATTTTTCAGACTATTTAAGAGGGCTGCAGACTGCTATTACACGCAATTTTTGTTAGATCACTGCAAAACGATACAGCAGAGGGATGTACTAGTTTTATAATTAAAGTGCAGCTACTCAGAGAGGTCCAATGTGGGCTGTAATTAACGAATGGGCAGCGCAACTTGGTAGATATTCCAATGTTTTAACGTGGAACCGATTTAGCTAAAAAAAAAATAGGTCGAATTGACACCACCAGGTGCAAATTCGGCGCTGTGAATGCAAGGAAGATGTAGAGAAATGTTTCCATACGTGATGTATTAGGAACGGGGTATGGGCTCGAAAAGTCTAAACAGTTATTTTACTACAAACCACTGCTTTCACAGTTTGTTCAATATGAGCATCAGAGAGGTCGACGAGGTGCTATAGAGCGCCAGATTTCCACCTGGTGGCCAAAATGTGAACTAATTTTTTTCCTGGACAAATGGGTTCCGCGTTAGCTTATTATCGTATCTAGGAAGTTCTGTTGCCTTACGTTAATTACAACCCAAGATGTACCTGCTGAATAGCTTCACTTTAATCGTAACCATCCACACGATATTTTTCTCGCCTAAGATGTGCTCTCACGTCCCTGGAGCACAGCGCCCTCTGGTGCGGCCAACAGTTAACCAGAGTGCGGTGCAGGGGGCGAGTGTAGGCTGCTGCCGGTCACGGCGGCATCCATCAGCGGACCTCTGCGAGATGGCGCGAGCGGCCTTCGCCGGCGCCTCCCAGAATAGCCAGCCGGGCAGCGGCGGCTGCCCTCGGCACCGCTTGACCCTCGTTGGAGCCTCGTTAAGGCCCGCACGTCGCGCTGGAGCCCGCCGTGGCCGTACTTCAGCGCCACTTGACGCAGGTCACTGTCCGACCAGTTGCTCAACACTGGGAAAGTGAAGCCGCGACCGATGGATCTTCCCCCCACACCACAAAGTGATGTCACGTGAAAGCAACAGGACGTTGTCCTCAGCTAACAAAGAGGGGCCAGAGCTTTATATGCGCAGATTTAATTTCACCGTAATATTCTTGAGCCACTCGAAAGCAACTGGCTGTTCCCCAGAGAGCACTCTTCAGTACGGGCCCTTTTCTTAGCTAGCGTTTATCATCAGGCTGTACCCATGCACAGTGTCTAAGGCGCTGGAAAAAAAAAACGCAGGTCACTCCCGTGTCCGGAAATCACATTTATCATAACAATCCAAAATAAATTTTTGTTTAGAAGCTAAGTAAAAATAAAAGTGTATCAAGCAAATATTGTTTAGTTACCAATGGGACATTAAACAGAATGATTGTCTTAGAAATAAGTAGAGGTGCGCTCTACCAAAGCTACGGTTCGTTACTTTCGGTACACTCCACAAATGACGCAGTAAATGGTAGGGTTTCCGGTAGTATAGGTATCATTGTTAGGGAAAGAAATTTAATTCAATGTGAAAAAGAGAAAATGGGAACCCACTTTTTCTTTTTGTCTTTTTGCTTGCTTGGTTGTTTGTTTCGCACATAATCAGAACCGCCCATTATTCCGTGTTAGCTCATTGTGTTTTTGGTTCAAATGGCTCTGAGCACTATGGGACTTAACTTCTGAGGTCATCATTCCCCTAGAACTTAGAACTACTTGAACCTAACTAACCTAACGACATCACACACATCCATGCCCGAGGCAGGATTCGAACCTGCGACCGTAGCGGTCGCGCGGTTCCAGACTGTAGCGCCTAGAACCGCTCGGCCGCTCCGGCCGGCAATTGTGTTTTTCTTACCCTTACACAATATAAATTGTGTTTAACAAGTAAAACAATTAGCTGATCGCGTGATTTCTGCATTTTTAACTGACCGAAGCAATTACTTTTGAATAATGTTATTTTGTGCTCTATAGAACGTTCCTCATCATTGTCAAGCTCAAGAGTTGACTGTTACTACTGATACATGAGAAAGTTGTTTAGGAAAAACTGAAACATTTTTATATCACTTCGACGAAGTATGAAATCGACGTTTGATATACTTCTGTTTTGCGTTTTCTTTGTTTTATATTATCGTTCAGGAAATTGCGTTTTCTAGCGCGGTGTGATAAATCTGTACTGTTTCCTCCATTATTTACCACATCATCCCTCTGTTTCGCATTACAAATCAATAATTTTCAAAGGAACACGAATTAAACAATGACAGCTTCAATTTTGCTATAAACACTGTTTACTTTTAAGTAACAGACAGGAGCATAACTACGTAGAACAAAAATGTTGCATAGGTTTCCCACCCTTTATATATCCTCACTCGGTTTCTACGCGGTTCACTGCTTCCTATTTTGAGGGGAATCTGGTAAGACACTGACGGCATACGTAAAGAATGCGACCGTTATGAGGTAACGCCCGATAGGTATGCAACACACCTGGCTTACAGGTGATTACGACCGTGACTGAGCAGAGCTACAGGGAAACCTACTGTAGTCCACGCTTACTTGAGATAGTCTACAGTAGCCTACTTAACTCATAACTTTTCGTTACGAAGATATGAACAGCACCACCTATTTTTGTTTAATAGCACACTATATTTTTTATTTACTAATCAACTTCCTCTTCCCAAGACTTGTTCAGAAACTTATCACAGTGTACCACTCACGTAACCATGACGTTATTAAAATCGTAACAGAAAACTGGCTCTGACTGTCCTGCACTAACACACGCAGCAGGTTCCCGGTACCTAGAATAACTTAACTCGTCCTCTTGTTGGAATTCACCGTAAACAAATCGAAACACAAGGAATATGGTCGCAGGTCATTTAGTCACCTACCTTCAGTTGATGGTTTATATGAGTACAATGTACATCAACAAGGAGAAGGTATAATGCTACTCATCTATGGAGAATGTAAGTTGGCAGATCAGTAACTGCCACAATGCTTTCTTATTTACACGACGCATAGAGTTGCAAAAATACTGCCGTCTACCCTACACTACCACAAGTAACTTTAGACTACGGCAATTTCCCTAGTACCCATATTCTGTTACGATCGTACCCACATTACCTGTGCGTTAGATGTGCTGTGTACACAACGGGCGTTACATCATATCGATCGCTTTGCTAAGCGTTCGATCTCAAACTGCCGTTGGCTTTCAATAACTAATGTAACACAGTTTTTTCTCTCTGCTAGTTTCTGTTGAAAGAAATGCGGAATTTGTTGTGGGACTCTGTTGAATTTGCCTGCTTCATCTCGTATAGTTTCATTAAGTCCCGGTAGGAGACGGTGCTATACATAGCCTTGAAAATTGGATCTGTAACGGAGCTGCACGCCAAGCAGAGAGCTTTCACTCATCACAGGTATTAATAGGCGCTTGCAGAATGCCTGCGGAGACCTGGCAGTGAACAAAAGCAAAGTGAGTCGTTGGGCGAAACAAAGTTCATCATGGCAACACGATCGTGCAGACCTTCCATCTGCCACTTGCCTGCCGGTCGCAAACAGCTGTGATTACCCTCAGGAAACTGAAGTAACGACTTCAGCGTGTACGTAGCCAAAAAAAAAAAATGCAAACGAATTTGTCCTTCCTCGTGACAACGCAAGGCTTCACATAAATCTGCGCACAAGAGAGGAGCTCACAAACTTCACTGGACTGTTCTTCTTCATCCCCCGTACAGCCTGGATCTCGCACTTTCCGACTTCCATCTGTTTGACCCAACGAAGGACTGGATGGAGCAAGTGGGTGATGAGGAGGTTATTGATTTAGCAAGACGTTCCGTAGTCTATTGGAATCCTGAGTAGAACCAAACTGCTTTCAGAAAAAATTTGTTGCATTACGTACTGAAAACCTCTCGTATTTTCCCGGAGAAATCGAAAGCTGTGAACCGTCTAGAAACTGAGTGAGGATATATAAAAAGCTGCGTAACCTATGTTACATTTTTGTTCTACATTGTTATCGTCCCATCTGTTACTTGAAAATAAACAATATTTACAGGAAAATTGAAATGTTCAGCTTTTAATTCGGGCTTTATTCGAAAATTGCTGATTTGTTACGTGAAACTGAAGGATATTCTACTAAATATATAAACATCAATAGAAATTTATCACATAGCGGTAGAAAATTGTCAAAGAATGATAAATTAAAAAATACTCCAAACACAAATACATCAGACATCGCTTCAGTACTTCGTCGAACTTCTATAAAACATATTTGTGTTATTCGTAAACGATTTTCTCATTAATCAACAATCAAAGGAAAGTGTTGCCTTTGATATCATGAAGTACGTTCTGTTCAGTACAATAATTATATAGAATTTCTATGTTTGCGGGTGTAAATGGCAGTTGCATCGTAAGCTATTGCTTTTGTTATATAAATGGACAGAAGTTACGCAATCAGCTAATTTTTATTACTTATAAAATGAAATTTATATTCTGTACGGGTATAAATACATAATGGGCTAACGCTTTATGATGTCTGTTTCTAATTATCTGCAAAACAAACAACTGGACAGATAGACAAACAAGTTGGAGTCATCGGCTCCTAGTTTCTCTCTTACACATTCGTTTATATTTATTTCCCTACTAGTGCTACGAATACTACCGGTAATCCTGGCATTTATTACGTCATTTATGACTGTACCATAAGCGCCGAAGCCTACGTTTGGTAGACTGCAACTCTAAGTATAGGTAGATGGAGTGGAGTACTGTGGTACTTCTGGAAGATATGTCGGGTACAGTAAGGTCAATTCTTCATTTAAACCTCTGTCATCGCTATTTTTACTTTACTTGTAGACTAAAGAAAGGCGCAAATATTACGCATGTAGAAGATTTCTACAGATAGCGGCAACCTTTCAACTGGATGTTATTTCGTCTTGTTATGACTCTTCAGGAAACCGTAAGTTTCAACCCAAGGTAACTCGTACAAATGAAGTCGCCTGAGTTAATTGCTTTTGTTTCTGCTGCAATTGTTCCACACGTTAGCACACGACAGCTTCAACAGAAGAGGGCATTCCTAAAAGACATCAGGGTTCCCTTTTCGTCATGTATACTCACACTAAGGACGGCATGTGAATGATTTCCAGAATCGTGTGCATGGAGGTGAGGAGGAAATCATTTGCTAAATAGAGCTGTGGTCATACGTGGTGCTTTATATCGAAATCATCTTACGTGCCCGAAGTTAAGAATCACTGTTATTGCAATATTTCCATTCTTTGACAAGTGAATGAACCTTTCTTAAAATTTATATTTGTTGTTTACAGTAAACTTGCTCATGCTTAATAAAAAGGAGCCATCTGTGACCACTGAACTCCAAGACAAACAACTTCTCAGCCAAGACTGCATTTGTAACACCTTTTACAGGTTTCGGTAAATACAATTACCATCATCTGAGATGAGAATAGTGTATATATAGTGTAAAACATGTTGTGTTGTCGAAACTAGAGTACACGTCAAAAATATAATATATAGATTTAATTAGTATTACACATAGTACAGATTAATACAAGTGCCCAGTTTGAGCTATAAATGTACTCCATATCCTAATTAGCTGGGCAGTTGACGTAAGATGCATTTACATCTCGATGCTAATTATCAAAGCTAGAAAGTATATTTACAAAATGTTACGTCCAGTGCATCCGTCGCCTATTACATATCGCAAAATACGCCGACGTGTAAAAGTACAGGATACCTCCTAACATCGTGCCGGACCTCCTATTGCCGGGCGTAGTGCAGCAACCCGACGTGGAATGGACTCAACAAGTCGTTGGGAGTCTCTTCAGAAATACTGAGCCATGCTGCCTGTCCGTAACTGCGGTAATGTTGCCGGTGCAGTATTTTGTGCACGAACTGACCTCTCTATTATGTCCCATAAATTTTCAATGGAGTTTACGTCTGGTGACATGGATGGCTAAATACTCTGGAATAGTCCAGAATGTTCTTCAAACAAATCACGAATGATTTTAATCTGGTGATATGGCGTATTTCCACCCATAAAAATTCCATCGTTGTTGAGGAACATGGGGTCCATGAATGCCTGCAAATGGTCTCGGTTGCTTCAGCTGGACCAGAGCACCATGTCCATTTATGTGAACACAGCCGACACCATTATGGAACCACCACCAGCTTACACACTGCCTTAGTGACAACTTGGATCCATGTTTCGGTGGAGTCTGCGCCCAACTCGAATCCTACCATCAGCTCTTATCAAAAATGCTACTGTTTTCCAGTCGCCTTGGGTCCAACCGATGTGATCGCGAGTCCAGGAGAGGAACTGAAAGCAATGTCGCCCTGTTAGCAAACGCACTTGCCTCGGTCGTCTGCTGCCATAGCCCACTAACGCCAGATTTCACCGCACTGTTCCAACGGACATGTTCGTCGTACGTCTCACATTGATTTCTGCCGTTATTTCACAAAGTGTGGCTTTTCTGTTAGCACTGACAACTCTACAAAAAGGCCGCTGCTCTTGGTTCTTAAGTGAAGGCTGTCAGCCACTGTGTTCTTTGCGGTGGAAGGTAATGCCTGAAATTTGGTATTCGTGGTACACTCTTGACACTGTAGACCTTACAATAGTGAATTCTCTTACGAATCCCGAAATAGAAGATCCAATGCATCTAGCTCCATCTACCATTTTGCATTCAAATTCTGTTAATTTCAGTTGTGCGGTTAAAATCAGGCTGGAAACATTTTCAGGTGAATCACCTGAGTACAAATGACAGCTCTGTTTTTTTCTTTATTGTGATTTCATTCCCCTGCCCCATATCCCCCAGGGGAAGGCTGTCAGTGGCACGATCTGCCTCTCTTCAGCCGAGTGATATGACATCTGAAACAAGAATAAAATGCTACATATATGTGATAAAAAAGGGGGACATAAAACAGAGTAAGGGGAGATAATGGAGGTAAAATAGACTGACAGGGAGATGTTCATGGGGGACAATTAAAAAAGTCACCATGAAGTTAAAAAACACGGCGATTCTTAAAAAGCAAAGAAGATACTGAATGCAAATTCAGAGATTAAAAGTCGGCCACAGTATTAAAAACACTCCAGAACAAGACACGTAAAACCCACTTGGAGCACACACGCTGAAGTACTCATATAAAACTGCCATGTGGGACCTGCTGAGGGAGAGGTCGGAGAGGATGGAGAAGGAGGGGAGAGCAAGGGGCAGAGGGGAGGGGGCAGGATGAAGAGAGTAGGGGCGTCAGCAGGTACACAAAGAGACAGGAGACTGGTGGTACAGAAGATGAAGAGGGAAGACAAGACAGGAAGGAGTGCAGAGACACTGAAAGGGAACACAAGAGGGGAGGGGGAGTAGGTGGGTGAAGCCGCTCAGGAGAAGGGAGGGGGAAGGAGAGGGAGCCCGGAGGAGGAGGCAGGAAGATGGGATTAGAGTTGGAAGGAAGGGTAGATGTCAGGGCGAAGCTGATCATCTGGGAGGGATAGATGGTGGAAGTTGTTTTGGGAAAGGAGGCGGAGGGTGTGGAGATGGAGAGAGGATGGGGCACAGCGGTAAAGGCGCGACAACGGTTTGGGGATGGAGAGGAAGGGAGATACCAAGAGGTGATGGGGATCAAGGCGGCGGACAATATATAGTGTGCAGATGTGTTCAAGGAAAAGACAGCTTCGACAATGCATTCCCGTTTATACGCTGTGCTCAGGATACTACCGCCATCTGTATGTGAGTATATCGTGGACAATATATAGTGTGCAGATGTGTTCAAGGAAAAGACAGCTTCGACAAAGCAGTCCCTTTTATACGTTGTGCACGCGGTACTACCGCCATCTGTATGTGAGTATATCGCTGTCCCATGTCTTTTGTCACATCAGTTACATCACTGGTGCAGGGGTGGCGCCGAATTGACTCGCAGAAAATAATGATTTAATGCCACTAGAGGTCACTTGTGTGCACATTTCATCGTCAATCGTAAATATAATATGTAATTTCAAAAAAAAAAAAAATAGAACTTTGGGTAAAACCCTGTTATTTTCCAATATCCACCACGTACATTGCTAGACACGAATAGAAATTCATTGTCTGATTCCTTTATTCTATTACTTGCACCTTCGCAATCAGATAAAAAATTCCGTGCAATAGCTAACATTAACCAAATTATCAACAGTGAAGATCAGTAGAATGTTGTGACTCCTCTTGGCACGTACGTATGTCAGTGGAGCTCAAGAGCCACAACGTGTTACATTCCATACCTGTCACCGCTTATGAACTAAATGTTGCCTCCATAATCCTCTTCTTAATGCCCACTGTAAACCGCATTTAATTTAAGAAGAACCAACAGATTTTTTCAATTTGCCTAAGCTGGAGGAAGTGAGCAATATTCACACTTTGACCCTCCACTGTAGGTTACTTACAGTACCATGATCCTTCTGTTGGGTTTTCAAATGGTCCGTAGCCAACGAGCTACTCAAAACACTGGACCCTGCCATTCTACCGCCAACAGAAACCGATGCATGAGTCGCGAAAAAATCCCTTTTCTATGTTGGGCATATTGGAGCATTTTGGTACCGATGGATCACATGGTTCAAATGGCTATGAACTTAACTTCTGAGGTTATCAGTCCCCTAGAACTTAGAACTACTTAAACCTAACTAACCTAAGGACACACACACATACATGCTCGAGGCAGGATTCGAATCTGCGTGGTTCCAGACTGAAGCGCCTAGAACCGCTCGGCCACTCCGGCCGGCTACTGATGAATCAATCACATCAGGGAAATTTCCAGAGAATTTAAAACACGTACCACCTGTAACTTTTCTAAAGGAAGATAATACCTCTTCTTTAAATAGGGGATGCAGAAGACATAGAAAACTACTGGCCTATGTCCCTTCTGCCATCTTTCTCAAATACTGACAGTAATGAAAGGCAGGTTAACGAAGTACTTTAATGAATACAACTTCTTAAGCGAATCCACTGTTTGGCTTCCGAAGTTGTGGAAGTACGGAATCAGCCATAGCAGAATTCACAAAAGTTGCACTTGATACTATTGACGAAGATGAGTTGTCACAGGCATATTTTCAAATCTTTCTAAGTACTCTGATACTGTTGACCATAACAAGCTAGAAGCTAGAAGCATGAGGAATAGACGATTAGGTAATGACTGGTGCTGATCACACATAGTGGGTAGTGTACAAAGAGAAGAGAACACATACCTTAAAAACGGCTAAACTTTTAGTAAAACACTTACCAAAAACAAATATATTAGGTTGAAGCATAGGTTCGTAGCAATTTTGTTTTGAATCTTGGTTTTCCGGTTGCTGCGGGTTTGTTTATCGATTGTCATTTTTTATTTGTAGTTCGCTATTGCAATTTGAATTTACATATTGTCATTTTGTCATCTGGAGATAGTAAGTGGAGCTGTGGAGGCTAGAAAATGGAGCCCCAAGTGGGAAAATCGGAAAGTTTCCGATATATTCATCTGTTTGTGGTCAATAGAGAGGTGACAGTATCGGAGACAGCCAGAAGAATTTGAGCTGTGTATAGGGATAATAACGCCATTGGACAGAGAACGGAAAGAAACTGATTTTCAGGAGGATCGTTTTGACAGTAGTGACTCCCCAGAAAGATCTTCGGGTTTTGATGAAGGTCGTTTACGTGCATTAATCCACAATGGTCCGCATCAGTGTACTCGAGAACTGGCAAATGTGACGAACTATGATCATTCCACGATTAAACGACGTTTGCATGAGGCAGGCTCAGAAATCGGGTGTATGGGTAACGAAAACTTTAAGTCAAAATCAAGACATCATCGGGCGACCATATTTGCATCTCTGATTACTCGTCATCAGCTGGCTCGTGAACAACACCGACCATTCCTATCCTGCAGGGTCAGAAATGGTGTCTTTATGATAACGTAAGGCAAAGGAAGGAGTGGCTGAGCCCAAACAAAGCAGCAACTCCCTGTAAAAAGACTTGCGCGCATCCACAAAAGATAATGTCTGCATGTGCTGGAACAGCGATGGTGTGGTGCCCTACGCGTTTCTTGCCCGAGGTCTAACCATCACTACTGACATTTACTATCACAACGGACACTTCCTGCAGATGAACTGCAAGAACAACGACAAGGAACACTGAGTGAAATGATGCCAGTCCACGATAACGCCCTCCTGTATTCTACCAGGTTGACAAGAAACACTATACAGGAGTTAGGTTGCTATTCACCTGATCTTGCTCCCTCAGAGTTCCATATGTTCCGCTCTCTATCAAACAGTCTCCCAGGAACTTCTTCTCCGGATGAAAAGTCACTCCGAACATGACTCCACGAGTTCTTCGCCTCAGAACCACGTGATTTCTGCAGTTGCAGAATCGAAAAATTGTTTCACCATTGGCAGACTGTCGTCAGTAGTAAAGAAGACTATATTATTAATGATTAAAGTCTTTGTTATGTTTATCTGTTGTGTTTATTAAACTTATAGGAACACGCTACGAACTTATGCACCATCCCAATATTAAAACAGAATTTCCTCAGGACAGCATATTAGTTCAAATACTGTTCCTGATATCCAAACAGTGTTGGCCATGGAGAATATGTTCTATTTGCTAGTAACAGCAATTTACAGTCACTGAGAATACAAGAGAATTCCTTGCAGAGAAAGGGAAGGGAACCCTTACTAAAGTTTGCAGTTGATCGGTGTGTAATAAAGTGAAATTGGTCATAAAGACAAGAAATGCCGTGAATTTCAGTTTAAAAATAGCAAATGACATCGTTAATTTAAATGTAGATGGCACCTTTATAGACTGTACCAGAAACGAGAAAAAATGAGGAATGAATGTAGATTCTCAATTAAAGTGAAGTGAACCTAAGAAATATGATTGTAAACAAAATGTCGATAGGATGCTATGTCCTTAGGGCCCTGTTAACGGCGTTTAAGCAGCCAGTGCCTTTTAGTTACATACTGCTCGTATGAACACTCAGTTTTTAGGTATGGAATTCATTTGTGGGGAACGAATTGACGGAATATGAAAAAAGTTTTCAAACTACAGAAAAGGGCCATAAGACTAGTAACCAAAATTGTAGTCGAGCTCATTGGAAAGATCTATTCAAAACACAGGAGATTTTAAGTACACCATACGAATACATTTGTCTAGCAGCTGTACACAAAAGAAAGGCATTGATAATTAGTACTGCACGAACGTCTCTGTCCATGATGATGGAACAAATTATGGAGGGACATTACATATACTAAGAAAGAACGAACAAAAAACTGAAAATAGACTTTTATTTCAGGGAGAAAACTGTACAACAAACTGTCCGATCAAAGAGATATCCAAAACAAACTTATTTGAAAAGGCAGTTAAAGGTGCCTTTTCAGCAGTACGTTGTATACAGCGATGGATTACTTAGATAACACGGAGTAGGGGTTTGGTAAAAAAAGGTCGTAAAAGTAAACAATAATAATAATATTAACGATAATAAAACACAGGCAAAGAAGATTTGACACGGAAAAGCTGATGTCCAATCGGGAATTCACTCGTAAACTTCAGCAAAGTGTACTGTTCCGCTTATGGAAGCGAAGAACCACGCTTGGTGGAACAGTGATTATGAGGTGGCAGTGAAGCAAAGACAACATGCTTGGTAGAGATGGAATACCAAGAAAAATGAAGCTAACAAAACTAACTTCCTGCAAGCTAGAAAACACGCTGCAAAGATCATACGTGGAGTGAAGCGTACATTTAAGATAATGCAGTTGGCACAAATTGAACAAGACTTCCAGAAGACAAATACACAAAACTTCTCTAGAACTTTTAAGGCCAGTCTCACCAAGTACAATTCTCCAAGCCTACACTTCAAAGCTCCAAACGGCAAGCTAGCTCACAATGATACACACTGCCATTTATCTGTGAATTACTTTACAGCTCTTCTGAAGTGTGAACCTTCAAAATGCACATTTCCCTTTGACTGTGTAGAAGTACACCCAAATTCATCACCACCCACGAAAGAGGAAATCAAGCTAATTGTTCATTCGCTTAAAAACAGCAAAGCACCAGGGGAAGATTCTATAATCGCGAAGCTTTGCAAGTACGCAGGGGATAAGGCAGTAAATAAACTAACAGAACTCATCAGCCAGATTTGGGAAACTTAGAAACTCCCACATGGTTGGAATTCTGCTATAATTCATCCTCTTCATAAGAAAGGTGACAGAGCAGATGTACATAACTACCGTGGTATCTCTCTCATATCAACAACCTATAAGATTCTGTCGAAAGCTCTGCGAACTAGGTCAGAAGAATAGCTAGACCCATAGCTGGGAGAGTACCAAGGAGGTTTCAGGCAAGGACGATTATGCGTCGAACAAATAATGAATCTCAAATTCGTCCTTTCGTACCTGAAGCTCAGGAATAAAAATATTGTTGTGATCTTTGTGGATTTCAAAAAGGCATAAGAATGAATTGATCGTAAAACCCTGATCAGAGCAGTAGATGAACTTGGCCTAGACAGGAAGGCCAAAGCGGTAATCCAGCAAACACTAACCCACACAACCTCAAAAGTGAAATTTAGAGGAGAAACATCAGAAGCTTTTGAAATAAATATTGGAGTCAGGCAACTGTGCCCTCGAGAAGGTGACTCGTGAGTGGCTCAAAGAACTAGAAAACCAAGGAATTAAAAATGGTGTCAGGCTGGGTTACAAGAAACAAAATCTTGAAATCGATTGTCTCGCTATTGCAGATGATCTTGCATTTTTTTTCTGATTCCATGGAAACAGTTGAGAGACAGATTAATGAGCTTAACTTACAAGCACAAAAGGCTAGCCTCCAAGTTTCATTTGAGAAAACCGAGTTTATAACGAACATAAATTCACCACCAAGGCAAAATTAAGCGAGCTGAAAAGTTTAAATATCTCGGAGAATGGATAACAGCCACGGTATCAGAGAAAGAATCCTTCATATCACCCATGAACAAAATGGAAATGGCATTTCATTTAACCAAAAACATCTCCAACAAGAGATCAGTATTGTTCAATGCAAAGTTAAGGGA
The DNA here is from genome assembly GCF_023897955.1 of Schistocerca gregaria. NCBI lineage: Eukaryota > Metazoa > Arthropoda > Insecta > Orthoptera > Acrididae > Schistocerca > Schistocerca gregaria. The sequence goes on from NC_064927.1 coordinate 429,714,322, forward strand.
TTACTGCAGTGTTATCCGTCCGGAGGTCTTGTAGGCCTATGAATGCCTTGTAATGACCGAAAAAGGCCTAATCGAAAAACTAGAGGCAAAGGAAACTAAGATTTTGAGAAAAATATTAGGTCCCACCAAAGAAAACATGGAATATAGAAGACGGCATAATCATGGTTTAAATGGGTCAAATGGCTCTGAGCACTATGGGACTTAACTCCCGAAGTCATTAGTCCCCTAGAACTTAGAACTACTTAAACCTAACTAACCTAAGGGATGCCTAGTAATGACCGAAAAAGGCGTAATCGAAAAACAGGAAAGGCTTGGACCCAGGAGAGTAACGGCCAACACCGAGAACGAGTGCGGGAGCACTGGGCACATCAGAACACGTAAAGCAAGACAGTTGACATAACTTGGCCTATACGAAATGAATGAATGAATGAATTAACACTAATAAAACTTCTATCATTTCACACTATATTTTTTGGTTATTTTTTTCCTTTTCTAGAATATATCTACAAAACCATTCAGTGTGTATTGCAATCACCTAATCGTCTTCTTGACCACAACGTTCAAAACATTGTAGAGGCATGCTGACTCAGTTTTTAACGAGAAGGAAATGGGAATTTGCGGTACACAAAATGGAAACCAAACATCGTCGCTATGGTAGTGACGTCAGCTGACAGTGTATGTAATATTACATTACGTGTGTAGTGTCTGTAGTGACAACGAATAAGAAATGAACACTGTAGCAGTAGCCTTTTACAGTCATAAAATTTTCTATATTTTCTCTTCGAAACAGTATTTTACAACAGGGTTAGACAGATTGTCGTAGCTTTGCTTTAAACAGACTGGCCTTGTATTCGGTTGGATGGAAGCTACAAACTTCATCCGACCCTCCTGATTTAGGTTTTCTGTGTCTTCCCTAAGTTACTTCAGGCAAATTCTGGGATGGTTCCTATTTTATGGGCAAAACGAAGTACCTGTCCCACCGTTGTAAAGTTAGACGTGTTTGTAAATGCCTGTGTGTGAATTACGCTCGTTTTTTTTATAATATTATAATATTTGTAAAAATGATCTACTTGATTGTAACGGAAGTGGTTAGAATTTTGTATTGGTCAGAGTTAAAGGACTGGCTTTACGCGGAACAATAATTGATACAATATGTGAGTAAAGGAAGAAAGTTTATGTTTTAATGACCCTTGAGATTATTACTGTCGAGTTTGCTGATGACACAAGAGTATTAATCTGAGGTCGAAACTCAGCCCAGAAGACACAGCCCATACGGTAGCCGAACAAGCCAGAAAGTGGTTCATGGCTAATAATTTAAGTCTTAACCTCTAAATGACTCATATCATGTAATTTCGTACAACTAATAAGGACGTTTAATAGTAGATGAAGACATCAGTATTCGTAAACAGTCTCAGGCAGAGTGTGTAAGATTCCTTAAGGTCCGTCTGGATAACAAGTAAAAATAAAGTTAACACATGGGTTAAACAAAAGAAGAAGCTCAGATCTGTTTTTTATGCCTCCGGAAGCATCTCCAAGCATGTTGACCTAAGATTAGCAGTGTGGGGGGGTTATTGTGCTTATTTTAACTCACTGTTATTTACTCTTTAAGAGGGCACAAAAGATGGTTTGGATATAAAATGTCGATATTTGCTTTTTTTAATAGGCATTTGGCTTTTGGAGTTTTGTCTAATTTGACGCATGTTCGTTGATTTTTGAAGAATAACTATTTTCTGCTTATTTTGAAATAATTTATTGTACAAGTAATTCCTAGATGTTCCATGAGGACCTGTTCTGTTACTAGATATCTCAGGGACTGTTTACTCTAGAAGGCGGTGATATATGTTGATTTATAGTAAACGTCCTGCTGCATTTGTTTACTACATTGGTTGCTGCTATATCACTTCCTGTTTGTGATATAATAGATGGTATCATCCGCATCTTGCGAGGCACATTACAGCTTTCGTTGTGTCTATTTGGATTTGTTGCTCATTCAGTTAATAGGACTCCAGCAAAAAGAATATTTAACAAGTGAAGACACAAGGGAAACAGATTCTACAGACCATTTGCTGTTGGAAGTTTACATACAGAGCACAAGGTTAGGACAAGCAACACTGAACAAAGTTCTTGACAACCAGGTGCTTCCAAGAAGAAACTTGTGGACGGTAAAGAAGTATACAGTGAAACCAGTGTCGGTGATAGTTTAAGTGTACTAGAAACAATGTTTAATGAAACCTACAATTCGTGCGATGGAAAGATGATAATTTCTGAAAACGTTTTAAAGCGGAACAGTTTAGCTCTTAGTTTGGAAGTCCCGTGATTGAGATATGAGAGTACTAAAGAAATATTGGACATCTGAAAAATGTAAAAACAGTAACGCTTCTGAGATGAACGTCACATATTTTTAAGTGCTAAGTGCATCGGTAGGGGCCCTGGAGCTGGAATAATTTCGTGTCCTCTACTGGATCTGTCACGCCCCCTACTAATGTTTCAAGATACACAGGCGGTTCAGGGGAAAACGTAAAAGTAAGTGTAAAAGAATGAACTAAATCTGCAGCAGTAGAATATAATGATTGTAACAGCGACCGTTTGCATAGCATTTGACGCATCATGGTAGAAAAGAGGCCATCAGTCTAAAAATTCTTGTGAAACTGCCGTAAGTGTTGACAATGGGAAGGTATTTGATGTCGAAGTTTTATTAAAACATTGCCATGGGTGCACAAAAATTGGTTCCATAACAATGAAAAGGAACAGCTGCACGAACACAACTGTCAGAAAACATATGAGGGCTCCAATGGAGGAATAGAAAGTGTCTCATCTGTGAAAATCTTTCAGCGCTCACAAGACCAATGTGGGTTTCGCAATGCTTAATTCATTCGTGATAGAAATTCCAGTTCATTCCAGTTAATAATTGAGAGCAGGCTTTGTGATGACCTAACACAGCAAAAGTTAGAATGTGTTTGTCATGTGCAGAAAGCCGACTGCGTAGATTAAAAAAAGTTGAAGATGACAAGTCTATTAGAGGACGTTTGACTAACCAAACAAATCAGCAAAATGGCTACTATGGCCAAGTCATGAGAAAGAAGAAGCCACTGCCCAGTGTGTGTTCAGTTGACTGGTGTAAATACCGCAAATGTGAGGAAGCAGAAGCAGAATATCCGCATAGAAACACCATCTCCGAAGAGAGATCTGGCACATCCAGTTCTTCTGAAAGAACTCTCAAAACGGAAATGAGTCTCCCAACAATATTGACGAGGGTGACCCTGAAACGCATTTGTGGGCTTCAAAACAATGAAGATAGGGTTCGATGATGATGTGATCACCTTCAGTGATGGAAATGCAAGGAGAATAATGGTTCTTTCTTGGAAGTAAGTTCTTGCTATTATGAAGAAGCAGTCCTACAATAACTCGATAGACAGCGAGTCTCCAAGCAGAAATTATGATCAAATAAACAACGGAAGCAGCAAGATCCCTCAGACAGAGAAAGATACTATATTTAGTTGGTGTTCAAAATGATAAACAGTGCAAAGGTGGAGAGCTTTAGGCTGTTTCTTCATCCAGTAGTGAATTTTCCTTTACTTCAACTTTCAAGTGCGATTTAAGAATAAATACTTTTTTGCAAATGTTTCCCATTATCTTGGAAACTACTTAAGCAACAGCTTTGAAATTTTTACCTCTTATTAACAGCGGTTTATATCCATGTGGATTTGCAGTGGTACAGACAGCAGTAATAACTTGACAATAAAAAATACTGTTTTGAATATCACATAATTTTAAAATACCTCCATTAAAAATTCATATATTTATTCCTAACAAAATGAGATGCTTGATAGTAGATCAGTGACTGCATAAGATAGGACTCTATACCCTGGGAAAGGTTTTTTGTATTATCTCGGATAGTTCCTGACAAAGCAGAATATAAGTATGTTAACTTTAACATCATTAGGATAGGTCACTGATAATCTTATTTTGTTGCTTGCAGTAACAATCAGTTTCAACTGAACTTAGGTACATGCAGACCCAATATGAGATACGAGGATAATCTTCATGTGAAATTGGCCTCCTTGTCCAGAGTCCAAAATAGAGTTATGTAGATGGTCAACAAAGTCCCCTACAAAATAAAGTAAGAAATTGAGAACCCGTGCGAATTCAAAAGAAAATTATAAGTGTACCTCATGAAAAAAGAGAATAATGACACAGAAGCAACTAACGAATGACAGAAAACTTAAAAATGACGATAAAAATTGTGACATGTTGAACATAAGTTGGTGGAAAGATTTATTGTTGTATGGTTATACGACTGCCAAATCAACACTGGAAGCAAACACATGCAGTAAATATTTAGAAGGATATATACAGGACGATCTGAAATGAAAAGACCATACAAAATTAACTGCAGGAAAGCCAGAGACTAGGCTGGGATTGGAAGAAGAAGTTAGACTGTAAAATGATGCAGTTTTAAACATGGTTGTTACTCGGCAACTGTATGCTAATTTCAGCATAGGATTATACAGCCAACCGATTGCAAATAACTGCTAGGTACGCTGACCTAGGTTTCTACAGCTGCTAATGATGTCTTCATCACAAAGAAATTTCGATAAATCGTAAAATTACATTTCTAAAAAGCATGCTTCGACCTGTATCTGCAAATTGCTCGTTGTCTGAGACACGTACCAGATATAACATACAGGAAACACAGAAGGGCAAAAGAACAACAGCAACTTTCCCAACAGTTTCGTTAATTTGGGGCAGAGATGGTCATTCAAGTCCAGTGGCAGACGCTACAAAAAAGGCTCTGTGTATCACAGCGTGATTTACTGTTACATCTTTATGAGCGGCTTCTACCAACATGTAGCTCCCACCTATACATATATAAATGGCGAAAAGACCAAGAAAGTAAAATTCCGACTCAAACGGAAGCTTACCAAACTCTTCTTCCCCCATACCATACTGTAGAACAGGAAAGGGGTTGACTAACGATGATACACAAAGTACGCTCTGCAAAAAGGCTATTGATGCAGAACTAAATAATTAACCGTCACAAACTGAACCAACACGCACACTCTGAAGTGCCAGAGGAACTGGTGCACCAGCCTAATATCGTGTAGGGCCCCCGCGAGGACACAGAAGCGCCCCAGAACGACATGGCATGGACTCGGCTAATGTGTGAAGTAGTGCTGGAGGGAACTGGCACCATAAATCCTGCAGCGCAGCCCATAAATGAGTAAGAGTACGAGGGGGATAAGATCTCTTCTGAACAGCACGTTGCAAGGCATCCCAGATATGTTCTGCAATGTTCATATCTGGGGAATTTTGTGTCCAGTGAAAATGTTTAAACTCAGAAGAGTGTTCCTGGAGAAATTCTGGACGTGAGGGGTGTCACAAAGTCCTGCTGGAACTGCATAAGTCAGTCGAAATGGATGGAGGTGATCAGACAGGATGCTCACCCGTCACAGTCGTATCTAGACATATCAGGGCCCGTATGACTCCAAACTCACACTCCCAGTACCATGACAGAGCCTCCACCAACAAGAACAGTCCCCTGCTGACATGCAGGATCCATGGATTAAAAAAGTTTTTTCCATCCCTGAACACGTCCAATCACTCGATACAATTTGAAACGAGAATTGTCCGACCGGGCAACATGATGCCAGTCAATAGTCCAACGTCGGTGTTGGGGTGCACAAGTGAGGCGTAAAAGTTTGTGTCGTGTAGTTATCAAGGGTACACGAGTGGACCTTCGGCTCCAATAGCCCATATCGATGATGTTTCGTTGAGTGGTTCGCATACAGCCACTTGTTGATGACTCAGCATTGATGTTGTTGTGGTCATCAGTCCTGAGAGTGGTTTGATGCAGCTCTCTATGCTGCTCTATCCAGTGAAAGCTTCTTCATCTCCCAGTACCTACTGCAGCATAGATTCTTCTGAATCTGCTTAGTGTATTCATCACTTGGTCTCCCCCTACGATTTTTACCCTCCACGCTGCCCTCCAAAACTAAATTGGTGATCCCTCGATGTCTCAGAACATATCCTACGAACCGGTCCCTTCTTCTAGTCAAGTTGTGCCACAAGCTCCTCTCCTCCCCAATCCTATTCAATACCTACACATTAGCTATGTGATCTACCCATCTCATCTTCATCATTCTTCTGTAGCACCACATTTCGAAAGCTTCTATTCTCTTCTTGTCTAAACTATTTATCGTCCACGTTTCACTTCCACACATGGCCACAAACCATAGAAATACTTTTAGAGACGATTTCCTGACATTTAAATCCATACTCGATGTTAACAAATTATTCTTCTTCAGAAGAGCTTTCCTTGCCAAATTAAGTCTACATTTTATAGCCTCTCTACTTCGACCATCATCAGTTATTTTGCTCCCCAAATAGCAAAACTCCTTTACTGTTTTAAGTGTCTCATTTCCTAATCTAATTCCTTCAGCATCACCCGATTTAATTCGACTACGTTCCATTATCCTCGTTTTGCTTTTGTTGATATTCATCTTATTCCTCCTTTCAAGACACTGTCCATTCCGTTCAACTGCTCTTCCAAGTCCTTTGTTGTCTCTGACAGAATTACAATGTCATCCGCGAACCTCAAAGTGTTTATTTCTTCTCCATGGATTTTAATACCTACTCCGAACTTTTCTTTTGTTTCCTTCACTGCTTGCTCAGTATACAGATTGAATAACATCGGGGATAGGCTACAACCCTATCTCACTCCCTTCCCAACCACTGCTTCTCTTTCATACCCCTCGACTCTTATAACTGCCATCTGGCTTCTGTACAAATTGTAAATAGCCTTTCGCTCCCTGTATTTCACCCCTGCCACAATGAGAATTTGAGAGAGAGAATTCCAGTCAACATTGTCAAAAGCTTTCTCTAAGTCTACAGATGCTAGAAACGTAGATTTGCCTTTGCTTAATCTTTCTTCTAACATACGTCGTATGGTCAGTATGGCCTCAAGTGTTCCAACATTTCTACGGAATCCAAACTGATCTTTCCCAAGGTCGACTTCTATCAGTTATTCCATTCGTCTGTAAAGAATTCGCGTTAGTATTTTGCAGCTGTGACTTATTAAACTGATAGTTCGGTCATGTTCACATCTCTCAACACCTGCTTTCTTTGGGATTGGAATTATTATATTCTTCTTGAAGTCTGAGGGTATTTCGCCTGTTTCATACGTCTTGCTCACCAGATGGTAGAGTTTTGTCAGGACTGGCTCTCCCAAGGCCGTCAGTAGTTCCAGTGGAATGTTGTCTACTCCGGAGGCCTTATTTCGACTCAGGTCTTCCACTGCTCTGTCAAACTCTTCACGCAGTATCTTATCTCCCATTTCATCTTCATCTACATCGTTTTCCATTTCCATAATATTGTCCTCAAGTACATCGCCCTTGTATAGATCCTCTATATACTCCTTCCACCTTTCTGCTTTCCCTTCTTTGCTTAGAACTGGGTTTCCATCTGAGCCCTTGATATTCATACAAGTGGTTCTCTTTTCACCAAAGGTCTCATGATTTTCCTGTAGGCAGTCTCTATCTTACCGCTAGTGAGATAAGCCTCTACATCTTTACATTTGTCCTCTATCCATCCCTGCTTAGCCATTTTGCACTGTCTGTCAATCTCATTTTTGAGACGTTTATATTCCTTTTTGCCTGTTCCATTTACTGCATTTTTATATTTTCTCCTTTCATCAATTAAATTCAATATTTCTTCTGTTACCCAAGGTTTCTACTCGCTCTCGTCTTTTTACCAATTTGATCCTCTGTTGCCTTCACTATTTCATCCCTCAAGGCTACCCATTCTTCTTCTACTGTATTTTTTTCTCTCATTCCTGTCAATTATTCCTTTATGCTCTCCCTTACCAAATTCCTGATAATCATGGTACACGCCTGTAATGGTCGTATGGGTAAATTCCCACATCATCGCTATCTCGGAGAAGCTGCGTCCCATTGTTCGTGCACTGACTATAACACCCCGTTGAGACGCACTTAAATGTTAATAACCTTCCCTTGTAGCAGCAGTAACCCATCTAACAACTGCACCAGACCCTTGTTGTTTTATATAGGAGTTGACGACCGCAGGGCCGTATTTTATCTGTTTACAATCTCCGTATTTCAATAAGCGTGCCTATACCAGTTTCTTTGGCGCTTCAGTGTAGTGTGAGCAGCGGTAGTGTTGTGTCAGCGGAACTCGCTTCCAAGGCCGATCTGCAGCAAGTGGAGGCTCACTGCAGAAGGTCGTGGGAGGCGTGGGTCGTCGGTCCCTGCGACAGCGCGACAAAAACAGACCAGCCGCGGTGCCCGGCCGTGACTCAGCTGCCGGAAACGAGGCGTTGGCAGTAGCAAGGGTACCGGGTGACGTCACCATGATCAGGCGAGTGCTACAGTGTCCGGCCGGCCTCCAGCGGTACAGCAGAGGCGAGCGACGTGGCCCAGCGGGCGCCGATGAACACCGACGCACGCCACGCACCTCTGGGAACCGTAACAGCCGTCATTTTTAGCGTACGTCTGCCCTGTCCGAGAAGCTATCAAATAGTTTTCGAAATACGTTAACTAAAATTGTTTAGGTACTGGGCCCAAATAAAGTACTGGAACCCAAATATCGTCTTCTTCCCAAGTTAGGAGCTGTGTAGGTCCTGAACGGCTATGGAAAGGGCAACAAATTTTCGTATATATATTTCTGAATTTATCCTCCATTCGTAAGCAACTTACAGGTAAATTTTTATAACGTATTAAAACCAGAATTTGACAATACCTTGACACTGCAAAAACAGAAATAGAAAAAAAGTAGATCTCAGTTTTGTCTCTCATAAAAATCTCCCAAATATTACTAATTTAAATTTTTTTATCATTACAACAATGCCTAATAGGTCAACTGTTATAAATCAACTGAAGGTCACGAATGGACATTGCTTTCAAGTTATTTTCAATCATCTAAATATATGCCACATACGAAAATTTCTCGGGCACTCAGCTAGGTGGCGTCGTCCATAAAGTCGGCATCCCTCAGAGATCAATCAGACTCCAGGAACACCTGAAGATGGCAAGAAGTCGGCTTGCCGAAATATCGCGCCTGTTGGACGACGCCATCCGGCTGGATACTCGAGAAATTTTCAAGATATCCGTACCCTGGGAAAACAAATATGTGCAAATGTGTGTGAAATCTTATGGGACTTAACTGCTAAGGTCAACAGTCCCTAAGCTTACACAATACTTAACCTAAATTATCCTAAGGACAAACACACCCACACGCGCCCAACGGAGGACTCGAACCTCCGCCGCTAATCCACGCGGCCCCTGGGAAAACCTCAGATCGCAAATGTGTCACATATGAATGTGCGTGTCTAGGTATATGAAGACCATGTTTCGTGATAATAAACCGAGCATTTTGCGAAACCAATTCGTTTCGTTTGCCTTTTTTGAGAGGAAAAAGTAAGATATTCTCTATTAAAGCAAATAAACTGCAGTTCTAACCACACACACGACTTAAAAGAAAACGGCCAATACTTGAACAAAAACCAGCGATTAGACTAGGAATAGCAAGCTGTTAATTTGACTGCTCCACTAGTTCACCTCAGTACGAAAAGATTAAGTCTCTCGTAGACGAAAGTCAAACATGCTGCACACAGCAGACTCTCTTAACAAAACTATGGTCTGTGGTCACGCTTCCATGCACAGTTAAACATTGCTTACCAACTGTGGAAACCCGAAATTTCCAGGGGGACGAAATGAGGAGCAGGGACGATATTAACCTCATTCTTATTCTCCACCATCACCCACAAAGTATTTCCCTTGGCAGCGAATACACAGATCCCATCGTTATCACAGTCGATATTCGCAAGTTTTTCAACCGCTTATACATTTCGAAAATCTGTGTCTGCCCTAACCATTATCTCCAAAATCTTGCTTCCATATCTGGTGCGTTTCTGCAATAGTTTACCTAAATGTAAATAAAGCTTTCTACAGATAAGCTTGTCTTCCAAGACAGCCTTCACAAAACCAAAAAATCACGGAAACACGACAGTCGAAATGTGCTCAGCAATTAACAGAACTGAGAGTTCGGAGCCACTTGTCACGCTGATTCAAGGACGTTGTTTGAGTATGAGCGAAAGGAAAGAACAATGGCTTCAATAAGAGTTGTTCCTGCCATGAGTCACACTGACTGAAGGATGTATGGAGAGATACTCTCACGTGTCTCAGTGTCCTTGGAATCATTTGCATACAAAATTCGAATTTCGAGGACTTTTGCACTCCATTTCATACCTAAATGTTGGCAGCGCAGAAAACATTTACAAGAATGTGACGCTATCTATTGATTGTCTTCATTCAGTAGTTGTTTGACTATGGCAACAGTGGTTTCATTAAGCATTGTTCCTTACAGTTCTGAAGGGCGAATTTTAATACGATTTTTGCTTGCAAAAGGAACCACAGCTACTCAAATTCTTCAGGATCAATAGCTCGTTTATGGGTCTGAAATAACGAGTGAACGAGAGATTAGGCAATGGTGTCAACGCTTCAGAAGTTGCAATGCAAATGAGCAGGCCGGAGTGGCCGTGCGGTTCTAGGCGTTTCAGTCTGGAACCGCGTGACCGCTACGGTCGCAGGTTCGAATCCTGCCTCGGGCATGGATGTGTGCGATGTCCTTAGGTTCGTTAGGTTTAATTAGTTCTAAGTTCTAGGGGACTGATGACCTCAGAAGTTAAGTCGCATAGTGCTCAGAGTCATTTGAACAATTTGCAATGCAAATGAGGAAGATGAAGAGCTCCGTTCAACAAGGGGACCAGAAACTGCGAACGGATTGACAATTGGCTTTTGGTGCTCTGGCTCATGAATTTCCTCGTATTTGTCGCATAAATTATACAAGTTTTGCTCGGATCTGTTTATCTTGCAGCGCCTTGGTGTAATAAGGGTTCGTCTCACCAACTGCTGCTACATTGGTCCCCTCGTTTTTACACGTTATTATGAAAATAATTATGCGAAATAACGTACTTAGGATCAGTAGCTAGTTACATCAAAACAATTTCTTTTACCACGACAATTCGTCGTTGCGAGTTTCTTCCCCAACGTTTTCTTCCCATACCTGATTATGGTGATCTTATTCATCAAGGAATTTCGTATCAGAGCTCGCTCCGGATTGAACTGATGATGAATACTTACGTGCTATACATTCGAGCATACCTCAGAAGTACTCGCTCTCAAGAAAGTAAAATCCTCTCTATACCTCTGCATAAGACAGCCCTCTTCCCAAAATCATTTTCTGTAACGAGAACCAGACTACGGAATGATATCCTTAAAACATCACAGACATTAAATTCCTTTCAAATTTAAAAAGACAGTTAATTTTCCAGTTCCATCCGCATCAACAACCGCTTGTCTACAGAGTCCCCTTATTCTTGTAACTGCGGTTGCTATTTGTCGTTATCTGCATGGTTAATGAACGACCTAATTTGTTGACTAGTAACAGTTAACAGCGCTCGGTCATGCACTGTCCTTTAAAGCGCCTTCATTTGTTGTTGCACTTCTCTATAAAATTAAGGCGTCACTTTCCCAAACGCCGTAATTGTCTCCCATTGAGATACACAAGTTTCGAATTTGGCTGAATGCTGCCTTCCCCCTTTCTCTGTACTGTTACAAAAATGTGGCGCTCTGCGACGTAGATCTCGAGTTCGACAACGGTTCAAGCAGTAATACGGCAACACACGAAAAACAGGCCAGACCTCAGATGTTCATGAAAGGTGTAAGGTGTGTTAATGATATCACATTGGCACCAAATTCCACCACAATTCCGCCTAACGCCACCGTGGATGCGTCAAATCAAGGAAAGGTCGTCATCGCCCCCATTTATTCAAATTTTCGTTAATAATTTCTACTATGGAGGTCATAATCATGTCGCCCAGCGTTGATAACACATAGATTTCTTGTTGGTGGCCGAGAAAAACATTTCAGACGCATCGCCCTGTGGAATCATCACAAAAAACTCGGGGGTGGAATAAATGGCGGCAATGAAATGACCCCTCCCTTGAGGCGACGTTTCCCACACATTTCCCAGTCGAAAACGAGTTTGTAGTGCGATGAGCACAATCTACTTCTGATAGCTCCCGGAAGCTATAGCCTTTTTCTAAGGACATTCTTGGCCAACAACCCACTGAAAAGGGTAGCACCCCATTGGAATGCAGTGCGATCGCAATATTTGCTCTGATGTACACAGTGGCACCGTGAGGAACTATTCAGAACTTTTCGACCAAATCTGACCGTTATCCAAAGCAGCAAAGGCTGCTTGTGCTTTTCCAGCCTTCCTACGGCTTGATCATTAACGGATGCAATACTGTCAGATGCATGAATAAACCGGAAAAGGATTGCTCTAAGACACTTCTTTCAGTTTGGAAACACCCTTGGTGCCACCCACAAGCCTTTGCTGAGAACTTTAAACGTGTACCTCAACAGCGACAACACTCGTATGACGAAGTTCCAGGCCCTTGCAGACAGGCAACTCCTTCTATATCACTCCGATTCTGGATAGCCTACTAGCAGGCAACAGGTTATCCTACCTGTAGTCACCAAGGACTCTCGTCATGAGTTCTGTCTGTAAAGGCACATTTTTAAGGTGCTCAACAAAGGTGGTTGGGTGACTCAGAGAATGTTGCCGAACTGGGTGGTTATAGAGGGACCATTCACCGTTTTATTTACGTATCTGCCAACGTTGCATCCCTCCGAGGTCACAACAGAGGAGGGAGTGAATCAGGAGGCTGGACAAACATAAACACCCTTTGCTACTTTGCATCACGTTCAGATTTCCTCGAATGATTTTGAACGTTCCCTAGTGGTTATGTCTTGTACGCCAGAATACAAATTGCAGTCGCGCTGTACTCCAAAGTGGTTCGATGACGTTCAGTGAGTTATCCGGTCGAAAATGTCCTTAGGTAAAGGGTTAAACGTCTGGGAGGTATCAGCATTGTGAAATTGTCAAGAACGTGATGCTGTTGCTCATCGCAAGGCCAGCTGTCGTTTTCGACCACAAAACATGTGAGACTCAAGGCTCCAAGACAGGGGTCCATGACTAAGGAATTTATTGCTAGCACACTCGAGCAGATGTAACTCCGATGGATTGCCCACGTGCTGCATGCGATATGTAAGCTACAATAGAATCCCTCTTAGAGAGCAGTGTCGGCAACAGAAGGAGCAGTAGCTCGTAGTCGGGCGGTTGGGTAAGGTCGCTCTTAGAGAGCAGTTCTCTAGCTATATAGCTCACAGAGAGCACTTGTGTCCTGTATGGAATTACTGAGACCGGTCGTGGAGAACGATGGTGCTGCCTGAGCGATGTAGTATAAGGTAAAAGCAAAAAAAAAAAATTATCATTTATTTCCGCGCGCATATGTAATTTGCCACAACTCATTTTGTACTATTGTTATATCAAAGTCACATGTAAATAATTTTCAATAATTTTTCAATAATAATCTTTCGTATAAAGATAACTTTTGACAGTCATTCATCTGAATTTAAAGTTTTTACTAATTTCTCCTATCCATAGTCATGGCAATTATCGTAAAGAAATATAATTTTTTTATACATAACTAAATCTAGAGGCCAAAATTGCAGTGGGCTCTGCCAGAAAAATTTCTTATAGGAGCAGATATTTATGCGTGTTATCCGGCGACATAATTGAGGTAAGAATCTTCACTTTAATCAGAATGACTCTTCAGGGCCATCACGCAGCATTGCTGACGTCTAGATTTTCCAGTTTAGATTCACAGTCAGTTAATAATTGAAAGATTATATATGAGTCACATTTTTGTTGCGATGTTACGGAATTAATCTGTTGGAAGGTTACAGGGGTGGTTTCATTAACTCGCTTTTTGAAAATAATTAGGACTTTTTGTGTCGATTCAGAGCAGCGGTGTATCTGAAATGTTTTCTCTCGCCGCTCTAAAGAAAACCTTTTGACATGAACGCTTGGCGTTGCAGTTCTAACGTCCTTTGCAGAGACAACGAAAGAGGAGGTGAAATGTAGGTAGCAGGGGACGGGGTGACTACCTTTCCATCGAGTAACACGTCCCAGATAGCGTTGGGCAGCACTGTTGTGAAATTTGGTGCCACTGTGGCAACATTAACCCTTCTTACACCGCACATGAACTTTCGAGCTCTGACCTTTCTTCGCATGTGTCGATGTCTTGCTGTTTGAACATTCGCAGCCTCCAGGGTGACGTCACAAGGCGCCATGTTTTTGCACCATTAGAGATGAAGGCTGTAGACACCTTTCAGCCACATTATGTAACTGACGCGTTGCAATGGGAGACAATTACGGCGTTTCGGAAAAAAAGTGGTACTTCAGTTGTGTTGCGCAGTGTGTTTCGTGCCTGTCATCGTGGACAAGCGGACCTTGAAACTATAAGTAGAGCGGACTACAAAAAGTAAGTTACAAATTATCACTGCAGGCCAGGTAAAATTTACTGATTGCTGCACTGCATTTCAAAGTGTCACAACTACATGACACTGTTTTCCAAGATAATCACTAAGTATCTGTGAACAACAGTCGGGACGTTCTACCAATGGTTCAGATCCTCGACAATATAAATTCGTTCCTAGGTCACTGAGCTATTGCCAACCCGTCGTGTGAACGTCTTCATTCTCGGAAAAGCGGATCAGTTAACTTCCTCGATTGGCTGAACACTGTCGTTTGCAGTCAATATAGAAGACCTTCCTTCCCGATCAGCGTCAAATGCGTCTTTGCGGTCTCAGTCAAATCTCTGGCGCAGCTTCGCTACATCTTGACACGACACTGCATTTGGCTCACCTTCCGCCATAATTTCACGGTGATTCTCTGTGCAATTTAGATGTTTTTCCCACAAGAATTGTACTGTGCCACGTACTTCAGCTATGGAGTACGTTTCCAGTTGGTGCTCGAAATCACTCTCGCACAGTGATGCCTTTGTTATAATACTCTCTTTAGCCAACGCGCCAATCTTGCTCCACAATAGTCTTAGTGTCGGAAGGCATTTGCAACAACGGTGTTGTTAATTATTTCTAAGTATGTCCCAGTACAAGTGTTATTTTGAGTAGTGGCTGTTCTTCCTGTCATCTCTGTATTTGATGTAGGTTCCTGATATGACTTCGAATAGTGTTCATTGTCCTTCTGATGTGTAAACTCCTCTACCTCTTTTACACTGAATATTATAGAGATTTATATGTTTGAATTTTTTTCAAGAATCTCTTTGTTAGTCCCTAGGTTTCTCCTTCCGTCTACTTGCTCCGCCAATATTCTTACAGATACCTTCCCTTACTGTCTGTATTTCATACGGAACCACCTCCTTCCTTTTCAATTTGTTTTCTGTAGGTTAAACTTCCTTCAATTCCTGTCTGACATGCCCCTGGGATTTTTGCCTGTACCTCACTATATCGCTACATTCTCTTACTCGTTCAATAGAATCTCTTTTTCTTCCTACCGGCCGGTGTGGCCGAGCGGTTCTAGGCCTGTCAGTCTGTAACTGCGCCACCGCTAAGGTCGCTGGTTCGAATCCTGCCTCGGGCGTGGATGTGTGTGATGTCCTTAGGTTAGTTAGGTTTAAGTAGTTCTAAGATCTAGGTGACTGATGACCTCCGATGTTCAGTCCCATAGTGCTCAGAGCCATATTTTTCTTCCTGGTCGGTTTCTATTTTTCTATTCCATCACTCTTATTTAAAACTACATTGGTGTTCGTAATTAAAGCAGCAAATCGTTATTTCCCCTTCCAGTGTCTAACTCACGATATAATCATGCAAGCCGGCCGGGGTGGCCGAACGGTTCTAGGCGCTGCACTCTGGAACCGCGCGACCGCTACGGTCGCAGGTTCGAATCCTGAGAAGACGCCTGCCAGACTCTCTGCGTGGATTGCTACAGGAAGAATGGAAGCAGGACAGTCGCAAACTGATGTGGTCCGATGGCTTAACGTGAATCATTCTTTGTTTCTCGGATGTGGCGACAGTTTATAGAGGCCGAAACTGAACCCAAAGACTGGGACAGGGCCGATCACGTGTGGCATCAGAAAGAGAAATCATTATTTGGTTCCAAGGGTACAACGATACCATCTTAGTACTGCACGGCAACTGGCATCTGACCTCGCAGCATCATCCATTGGTCCTGTTCTATCAGGGTGAACGATGAACGGAGTGCTTCGACAGAGTAGCCTTTATGTCGGGGACTTGGCATATGTGCACCTCTGACGCATCTTCAGAGAAGGGAACGTCTAAAGTGTAATCATCAACATGTCGCCTGGACGGTCGAACGGTGGTCCAATGTTCTTCTCATAGATGAGTCCCGATTTGGTCTTAAGAGGGATTCTCGAGGAATGCGCCTCTGGAGGGAACGTGGATTACAATATCGGGACCCAATCATTGTGGAAAGAAACCGATACTGATGAGTATCTCTAAAAGTGTTTACAGGGATTATGCTGACCACTCGAACAGCCCTGCATGAAACTGTATGGGTCAATCGGTAAGGTTTAACTGCTATCAAGTGTCCTGACGAGATCTTGGGATCTCATGTGTGGTTGTTGCAAGGTGCTGGTGTCCCAGAATTTTTATTGATGGGCAAGAATGCTCTACCTCATGGAGCACGGGTGATAAATGTTTTCCTGCGAACGGAAGATACTGCACGCGTGGCGTTGCCTGCTCGCTCTTAAGATCCCACAGAGTATGTATGGGATGCACTGCGGAGAAAGGTTGCATCACGTCAGCATCCACCAATCATTGCCCAAGACTTGCGAGCAACTCTGTAGGAATAATGGGCGTTATTGTCTCAACATGACACTGATGACGTTATTCACAACATGGTCCGTCGTTGTCAGGACTGTATTGGTGCCAGAAGTGTTCACACTCCATAGTGTGTACAATAACCATTTGTCGGAATGTGTGGGCAACTCCGTTGAGTTGGGAAAAACTAAGAACATTTTTGTCTACCGGTAGATATCTACTAGTTGTTTACGTGCTGCATACTTTACATTCTTTCTGCTTTACTATCAAATGATTATCCCGTTTTTTTTGTTTTTTTGTCTTTTTTTTGGAAAATAAACGCACACATGTTATAGTTGTTTACGTTCTGTATTCTTTACATGGTTCCTACTTTACTATACCCTGTTTATACTGGTTTATGGCAAAATAAACGCACTCTTGCAAAAATTCTGTTTCCTGGTTTCATTTTGGACACCAGTGTATTTGTCATTCCGCCTTTTTCCTTAGTGTACTTCTTCCCACTTCCAGTTACCAATATAACTTGCAGCAGTTTATTTACTCCTATCATACGATTTTCTTTTCTTAAGAGAAATACCAATTTTATCATAAAAGAATAACAGAATAGTATGAGAACGTATAGCTTGCATCTGAAAACACAAAAGAGGAAAATAAGACACCAGCAAACAGCTCAGGAAGTCATGCACATTTTCACACACTTTGTAAATTCCGTGACAACTCTTTATTTGTACTCACCTTCGTGTAGATCAGCTGGTGTTCTGTATATCTCAAAAATTTTCGAAACTTCCACCTCTATCTCGCGAAACTTTCTTGCTATGGGACCAAAACCATATCACTCACACGAATTGCCGTCATATCCTGTCTCTCTTTTTTCACTTCTCTTTTTCATAGTTTCCTTTACGAGATTTGTGAAATCCTCAAATATTGCACATCCTACAAGTGCCTTCATTGCTCTTTTTCGAGCATCCCCAGAGATTAATTTCTTACCATGAAGAGAAGTGTATAATATAATTTAAGAGCACAGCGCCGTTAAAAGGTTATCCACATTGAGAAAAATCTTGTCGTTCTGAGTTGATCGGTACGTCCATGTAGTTTGTTTGACGTTTAGATTTCCACAAAAATAAACAGGAAAAGAACAACAAATCAATCAATAATGTATTCTCCGCTGTTTACAACTTCTTCCCAACGCACAACAAGGTGTTCAATGCCTTGACAGTAGACGTCACCTGATTTTCACTCGAAGAAATTGTCCAACCAAATCCTCAGTTCCATGTCATCACTGAGCGAAACGGTTCACATTGCGTTCGAGTGGGATAGGAACATGGAAATCCAAAGGTGCCAAGTCGGGAGAACAAGAAGGATGTGGCTTTATTGACGTCGTGAGGGCGCTGTCGTGTTGTAGAAGAACGCCACGTCGTGGATTTGCATTTGTTGGACGTAAAGTTCCGCATTCACTATTTGGTTCCGCTCAAGCAGCTCATTTCTTTGAGCCCGAAATTGCCGTCTTTGAATCGTTTAAAGCAATTCTGAGCCACCCCAAGAGGCATAGCTCCTTCGCCATACACCTCACAAATCTCTTGAGCAGCTTCTGTAGCTTTAGTACGGTACCTCGATTAAATCCAGAAAGCAGAAAGAGTCGAAAATGTTCTTTTGCGCCGACTAGACCCTCCGTTTTAATGACCTGAAAAGAACAAAATATGTCAGCATAAAAACAACTAATAACTGTACCCGTTGTGTAGGGGTAGTGTCTTTGATTCATAATCAAAACATCTTCGTTCCCGGGTTCGATCCAAGGGCACTCTCTTGTCCTAGGGGTGGGAAATTGCCCCTAAAGGCGGAAGAATCAGCAATGATCAACGACATGAGGATGCAGAAGGCAATGGAAATCACTGCATTACAAACACGTAACGTGTATCCACAGGACATGTGGCCTGTAATTGAAGAAGTGTCATGATGATCTCTCCATTGGCAAAAGATTCCGGAATAGTCCCCCATTCTGATCTCCGAGAGGGGACTGCCAAGGGGGAGGTAACCATGGGAAAAAGATTGAATAATCAACAAAAGGATAACGTTCTACGAGACGGGGAGTGGAATTTCAGAAGCTTGAACGTGGTAGGGAAACTAGAAAATCTGAAAAGGGAAATGCAAAGGCTAGATATAGTAGGGGTCAGTGAAGTGAAATGGAAGGAAGACAAGGATTGCTGGTCAGATGAGTATCGGGTAATATCAACAGCAGCAGAAAATGGTGTAACAGGTGTAGGATTCGTTATGAATAGGAAGGTAGGACAGAGGGTGTGTTATTGTGAACAGTTCAGTGACCGGGTTGTTCTAATCAGAATCGACAGCAGACCAACACCGACAACGATAGTTCAGGTATACATGCCGACGTCGCAAGCTGAAGATGAACAGATAGAGAAAGTGTATGAGGATATTGAAAGGGTAATGCAGTATGTAAAGGGGGACGAAAATCTAATAGTCATGGGCGACAGGAATGCAGTTGTAGGGGAAGGAGTAGAAGAAAAGGTTACAGGAGAATATGGGCTTGGGACAAAGAATGAAAGAGGAGAAAGACTAACTGAGTTCTGTAACACGTTTCAGCTAGTAATAGCGAATACCCTGTTCAAGAATCACAAGAGGAGGAGGTATACTTGGAAAAGGCCGGGAGATACGGGAAGATTTCAATTAGATTACAACATGGTCAGACAGAGATTCCGAAATCAGATACTGGATTGTAAGGCGTACCTAGGAGCAGATATAGACTCAGATCACAATATAGTAGTGATGAAGAGTAAGCTGAAGTTCAAGACATTACTCAGGAAGAATCAATACGCTAAGAAGTGGGATACGGAAGTTCTAAGGAATGACGAGATACGTTTGAAGTTCTCTAACGCTATAGATACAGCAATAAGGAATAACGCAGTAGGCAACACAGTTGAAGAGGAATGGACGTCTCTAAAAAGGGCCATCACAGAAGTTGGGAAGGAAAACATAGGTACAAAGAAGGTAGCTGCGAAGAAACCATGGGTAACAGAAGAAATACTTCAGTTGATTGATGAAAGGAGGAAGTACAAACATGTTCCGGGAAAATCAGGAATACAGATATGCAAGTCGCTGAGGAATGAAATAAATAGGAAGTGCAGGGAAGCTAAGACGAAATGGCTGCTGGAAAAATGTGAAGACATCGAAAAAGATATGATTGTCCGAAGGACAGACTCAGCATACAGGAAAGTCAAAACAACCTCTGGTGACATTAAAAAAAGCAACGGTGGTAACATTAATTGTGCAACGGGAATTCCACTGTTAAATGCAGAGGAGAGAGCAGATAGGTGGAAAGAATACATTGAAAGCCTCTATGAAGGTGAAGATTTGTCTGATGTGATAGAAGAAGAAACAGGAGTCGATTTAGAAGAGATAGGGGATCCAGTATTAGAATCGGAATTTAAAAGAGCTTTGGAGGACTTACGGTCAAATAAGGCAGAAGGGAGAGATAACATTCCATCAGAATTTCTAAAATCATTAGGGGATGTGGCAACAAAAAGACTATTCACGTTGGTGTGTAGAATATATGAGTCTGGTGACATACCATCTGCCT
Organism: Schistocerca gregaria; assembly: GCF_023897955.1. Lineage (NCBI taxonomy): Eukaryota > Metazoa > Arthropoda > Insecta > Orthoptera > Acrididae > Schistocerca > Schistocerca gregaria. The sequence continues at coordinate 429,734,635 of NC_064927.1, forward strand.
TCTGGAAGAGCATCATCCACACAATTCCGAAGACGGCGAGAGCTGACAAGTGCGAGAATTATCGCACAATCAGCTTAACAGCCCATACATCGAAGCTGCTTACAAGAATAATATACATAAGAATGAAAAAGAACATTGAGAATGCACTAGGTGACTATCAGTTTGGCTTTAGGTAAAGTAAAGGCACGAGAGAGGCAATTCTGACGTTACGGCTAATAATGGAAGCAAGGCTAAAGAAAAATCAAGACGCGTTCATAGGATTTGTCGACCTGGAAAAAGAGTTCGACAATACAAAATGGTGCAAGCTGTTCAAGTTTCTGAAAAAAAGTGGGGATAAGCTATAGGGAGAGACGGGTCATATACAATATGTACAACAACCAAGAGGGAATAATAAGAGTGGACGATCAAGAACGAAGTGCTCGTATTAAGAAGGGTGTGAGACAAGGCTATAGCCTTTCGCCCCTACTCTTCAATCTGTACATCGAGGAAGCAATGATGGAAATAGTAGAAAGGTTCAGAAGTGGAATTAAAATACAAGATGAAAGGATATCAATGATACGATTCGTTGATGACTTTGCTATCCTGAGTGAAAGTGAAGAAGAATTAAATGATCTGCTGAACGGAATGAACAGTCTAATGAGTACACAGTATGGTTTGACGGTAAATCGGAGAAAGACGAAGGTGATGAGGAGTAGTAGAAATGAGAACAGCGAGAAACTTAACATCAGGATTGTTGGTCACGAAGTCAATGAAGTTAAGGAATTCTGCTACCTAGGTAGTAAAATAAACAATGTCGGACGGAGCAAGGTGGACATCAAAAGCAGACTCGCTATGGCATTAAAGGCATTTCTGGCCCAGAGAAGTCTACTAATATCAAATACCGGCCTTAATTTGAGGATGAAATTTCTGAGGATGTACGTCTGGAGTACAGCATTGTATGGTAGTGAAACATGGACTGTGGGAAAACCGGAACAGAAGAGAATCGAAGCATTTGAGATGTGGTGCTATAGACGGATGTTGAAAATTAGGTGGACTGATAAGGTAAGGAATGATGAGGTTCTACGCAGAATCGGAGAGGAAAGGAACATGTGGAAAACACTGATAAGAAGAAGGGACAGGATGATAGGATACCTGCTAAGACATGAGGGAATGACTTCCATGGTACTAGAGGGAGCTGTAGAGGGCAAAAACTGTAGAGGAAGACAGAGATTGGACTACGTCAAGCAAAGTGCTACTCTGAGATGAAGAGGTTAGCACAGGAAAGGAATTCGTGGCGGTCCGCATCCGCATCAAACCAGTCAGTAGACTGACGACAAAAAAAACCTAAAGACACAGTTTCGTAGAACAAAATAAAACGCATTACCAATACATTTTACTTTCCATACAAAATTTTCGCTTCATGAACGCCAGGACTTACTGAAAAATCCAACTTTCATTCGGAGAGTGAAAGCTGTAGTTACATGAAACTGTCGTCTAATATGTTTTAAACCACGTATGTAAAACAACATTGTTACAACGACACATATAGAAACTGAGAGAACTTACCTGGTTGGCAGGTTTATGTAGATACTGTATACATTACAAAAATTAAATTTTTATTTTGAATGAGACAAAAGCGGTAGATAAGTTATGAACGATATGCGAAAAAATAAACTTAAGTTTACTGAACACTTACACAGAAACTGTTGCCTTAGAGAAATATTTATGTAGGCGAAGTCATTGTGTAACTGCAGCTGTCCAGAGACGGAGAGATTTTCACTAAACTGCGGTTGCAGCTCAGATAAGGGCACAGTGGTTGCCCTGAACAGAATGCCATGGCTGCAGAGATAGCACTTCACCCACATTAATTCATTGTGTTTTCTCAGTCAAATGGAAATACGAGTATATCTTAGTTAGGTCTCTCTATAAGTAATTCACTTCCTCAAATGTCGATACCTATCACCCAGTGTCTCTCCTAACATCATTTTCTAAAACACTGAGAAAGTAATATAGTTCAGTAAAGGGATATCTGTTCAACCACTTGGATTTCAAAAGGGTCACTAAACAGTGTCAGCCACAAATTTTCTGAGCACGTAATAACAATCGTTAAATGTTAAAAATATCACCAGTTCGATTCTTCTGCGACTTACCGAATGCATATGAGTCGCTCATAATAATTTAGTATTAGAGAAGGTAAGTTTTATGTAATATGTAATTCAATACATGCCTGTTTAGTTCTCATTTCGGAAACAGAATGCAAAAATCTACTCTATGCTATCAGAGAACAACAAAGAGACGCCACATCATCTGCGTGGGGAGAAATCCTTAAGAGTCCCACAGGGTTGTATCATTGTCCCACCCGTGTTCTTGCTTTAATGAGTTGCCATTTTATTTGAATGACAAGGCAGAATGAGTCCTGTCCGCAGTCTGATTTTTTGTTGTTGAACATTACAGATTAGTTTGCCACAAATGCGGTAGCTCATCCAGCACTGCGCAGTCAAAAATATCGCAACATCTATTAAGCTAGTGTACTACACAGAAATAATAAACAAAACTGTGTGTCGCAAGTCACTGATTGCGCATACTGATGACAACTTAATGTGGGAAAACGATATAGTAGGTCTGTTAAAATGTTCAAGTTTGCCTACTTTTGAAATACAAGTTAGTTAATATATTTAGGATATATCCACTTACTGAAGTCCTATGGGATGGTAGAATTGGGATAACTCCTCACTTAATCAGTGCATGAAAGAAAGTAATTAGAATTATGTGTAGCGTAATATAACAGTCCTGCACCAGAGGAGACATCCGATTTTTGGCGCTCTCGTAAAGATAAATTATTCAAATTGTAATAACAGTTAATTTAGTACAAATTACTCACTAAAGTGCGTTTTTAGCTTTCTAGTAAATGTATCATTTTCCTTTACGTATTAGTCCAGAAAATGCAAAAAGATTGTAAGGTCGGGATGTAATCGTATATTTATTTAAGTTTTGACACAACTTAGAGAATACCACTTAACTGTCAAGTTATTCTTTCCAACAGTTTAATATGAGCTTTCTATACACTACTAAGCTGATATTTCCAACAAGTAGCGTAAATATTAATTTTTTTGATATAGAATTTTTATCATTAGTCGATTTTTTACGTGCAGTTTACGTAGAATATAGTTACTTTTCGTTGTGACTAAGATAATTTAACAGATACTGCAGTTGAGTGAGTGCTAAGTTCTTATTGTAAGCGGAAAAAATAACTTTTTAGTTTATATCGCACACCTAAAGTGTTAACCTGTAGGCCAAATTTTTGTAGCTGGCAAAGAACGAAAATTCGTGTAGTGTAAAGCGTATTAAGCGACTGACTTCTATTTTTATGCGAGTTATTTGTTGTCCAGTGCGTGATAAGTGTTGATATTGCCTTGGGGTAGCCAAAGAGGGAGTGGTATGTGTAGACTGTGGGATGGAATTTCACTGGGGTGACTGGTGGGGAAGTAAATGGGGAACTTAACGAGTCTCCCCCCCCTCCCCCATGGAAATGCAGGCTTCGCAAAAAAAAATAAGTAATGATAAGATAACCGCTGACCAGGAGGCAAGGAGTTGTGCCTTTCAGGCTGAAATAGAAGCAATGAGCGAAAGGAGAAAAACTCTTTAAATTCATCTGCATTTGTGTTAACAGTAAAGAATAAATTTGATTTGTTACATGAGGTAGAAGGGGAAGAGCCTCATCCAGCTGTAGGGCACGGTAGGGTCCAGCAAACGAGGTCACTGTAGGTCGGTACCAAAAGAGAGTGGGAAGATAAGACTCTTGCTGCTAGGTAGTAGTCATGAGAGGGGTGTAGGCCAGGTGGTACAGGACAAATTAAGGGCAGTGTACCAGCTCACAAGTATTGTGAACCCAAATGACGATGGACTTGGCGAACATGTGCGAAGGTTTTGGAAAAGAATATTATAGTTGATGGAGCAGGGAACAGCCTGATTACGAACAGTAATTACAGCATTAGGGGTTACCTGGATGACATACGAGTAGAAACTACACACACAAACGTGAGTTTTATGTAGGTACTGCAGCTCCTTGACCTGACGTGGGAAAACACTGCTATGAGCCGCGTGGACCCTGAGTTGAGCTAGCTGCAGCAGACTTAATCGAAATCTCATATGAGTGCAGTATCGGTTACCACAGTTGGAGTATATTAGACATTGACTAGGAGATGGGAAGGTAGGCTGACTGAGCTACCTGTAGGTAATATACAGGTTGCAACTGTCACACACAGCAAGATCTCTGTGGTTTCTGCTGACAGAGGGGCACCTTTCTTAGGTTACAATAGGATTCTGCACCATGTTTTGAAAGCAGCGAAAATAATTGAAGATACCCAAAAAAATGCTTAATAATATACAGAAAAGTAATGTTACCTTATTTAATGAAAATATTAGAAGATTGAGTGGTAAGGCAGGACATTTAGAGAGTCCTGAAAAGATAGACGTCCTGTGCCTGTCTGAGCACATATAACCACACGGTTAGATAAGTTACATGCAAAAGATTACGCTGTAGCTCCTTACTCATGCGAAAATAACATGGCAAAAGGAGGAGTTCTTACATACGTTAATACAGAAAACAATGTGAAAAACACTGAGGCAAGTAGATTTTGTAGTGATCAACACGTAGATATGTGTGCTTGTGAGTTAATATAAAAACAATTGTCATTGTGACTGTATATAGATTCCCATGGAGAAATTTTAAACTATTTATGAGGATTCTGGATTCCTTACTGTGCTATCTGTTAGATAGCAGCGAGTAATTATTAGTCTTTTGTGCCTTAAATGTACATTTTATCAAGGGTTCTGATAACAAAAATGATCTGAAAACCTTACTTACTTACTACAATTTCGTCTCAGGAATTAAATTCCCAACATGAGTGGACAAAGGCAGTAGGACCCTAACTGATAATGTTTTCTTTGATGAATCTGAAAGCAAGAAAATAACTGTTTACCCAGTAACAAATGCCCTCCCTGATCATGGCTCACAGTTAGGATAAATTACATAGCCTGTTACAGTACGGATACTCCTCAGTGGAGATCAGATAGATTAACTAATGACTTCAGGACAGATGTTTACAGGAGATGACATGGGATGTAATTTATAATGAACCAAACGCTAACATAAAATTCAATCTGTTCCATAAGCCATTTGAAAAACAACGGGTCACTAGAGGGAGTACCTCGTAAAAGGAGAAGGGAAATGTATCTTTTGGCAAGAACAAGTAGGGCTCCTCCAGTAATTGTGCACCACAAAAACTACGCAAAATTACAGATAAAAATTATTAAAAAATCAAGGAACATGCATATTATGTTAGAAATCAATACCTCCGACAACAGAGTTAAGGTTACATGGAATGTAGTGAAACGGCAGACAGGACAAACAGCTACAGGGCAAGATAAGGTCACTATTGAACGGAATGGAAGGACTATAAATGATGAGTCACTGGTGGCAAATGCATTTAATCATCATTTCTTAAGTATAGCAGAAAGCATAGGGACAAAAAGTTAAAGAGCAAAATTACAACACTATGTTGAAAATGTAACTTTCGTAAAATTCCATCATATGAACGTATCGCCAACTTCTTCTGAAATTAAGAAAATTATATATTCACTGAAAAATAATATCTCAGCTCCTTTTGACGGTGTTTCCAACAGAGCACAAAAAAGTTGTTTCCATGTAATAAGCCCAATCTTATCTGAAATATATAATGCATCACTAACTCAAGACCCTCGTTAAGAAAGGTGACAAGACGGATGTCGCCGAGCGGAGTGGCCGCGCGGTTAGAGGCGCCATATCACGGTTTGCGTGGCCCCTCCTTCAGGAGGCTCGAGTCCTCCCTCGGGCATGGGTGTGTGTGTTGTTCTTAGCAAAGCTAGTTTAAGTAGTGTGTAAGTCTAGCGACCGATGACCTTAGCAGTTTGGTCCCTTAGGAATTCACACTCACACACATTAGACAGATGTCAATAACTAACGACCTGTTTCACTGATGATATCATTCTAAAAAACTTTTTAGAAAATAATGTATTCTAGACTATTATCTTACCTTAGTAACTGCAGTATTCATAAAATCAGTTGGACGTCACAAGTGTTGCTCTACTGAGAATGCCATTTACATGTTGTCTCACGAGATTTTGACTGTTTGAATCATAGTATTGCGCTAGATAAATAGACTTTTTATGAGATCGATAGTTTAGCCAACCAATGGATAATGTCGTATCTAACCAAAAGAATGCAGAAAGCTGCGCTTAGTAATTCAAGCGATATGGTCCAGGGACGTATTTCTGACTTGGGAGAAGTAAGGTATGGGGTTCCCCCAAGATTCAATGTTCATGATATATGTAAACGTTCTTCTGTGTAGTACACAAAAAGCAGAATTAGCTATTTTTGCAGATGGCGCTAGTATATGTACATGAACAGAAGAAATGGTACACAAAGCTCTTGAAGGTATCATTGACTGATTTCCTGCGATCACACTCAGTTTTAAAAAGACGCACCATTTCATTTCTGCTTATCTGGAGGTACTACACCAATAATAAGTGTAACACATGGTGAGGAAATAATAAATAGGGTGGAAACTTCAAAATTCTTAGGGGTCCATATTGACAAATATTTAAATTGGAGGGAACACATTTCGGAACCTCTAAAACAGCCACATTTACGCTTAGACTCATCGTAAATCATGGTGAGAGACGAATCAGTAAGTCGACATATTTGCGTATTTTAATTCTATAATCTCATATGGAATAATGTTCTGGGTCAACTCATCTTTAAGAAATAAAGTCTTCGTTACACGAAAATGTCAGTAATAATATTATGTGATGGTCACCGACCATCATCCTATAGACATCCGTATAATGTGCTGAGCATTCTCACTACTGCTTCAAAGTATATTTATTCCCTCATGAAGTTTGTTGCAAATAATCCATTACAGTCCAAAAGGAACGAAAGGTGCATAATTACAATGCCAGAAGGGAAAATAACGTTCATTACTACACAGTGAGGTTGTCTGTGGCACAAAAAGGGATGCACAATGCTGCAATAAAAATTTTTGTCACTTACACACTGGTATAAAATCCCTGATAGACAGCAAAGTAAAGTTTAATAACTGAGCCGTGCGTGGCTCGTGTTCCCGCCATCATATATTTTACACTTTGTTTGTAACGTACTTCCACCTCACTACGTTAATTTAAATTACTACTGTCACGGAGTTGCTGCTTTGCCTGACCGTGACCTGCGCTAGCAGCACGTATGGATATATCCCATCTCGTATTATCTTTGCTGGACTGGTATTACTTCCCGTGTAAGGTATCAGGCAAATCCAACACCTTCCATGAAAACCCTGAAATGGTAGCAAATCCGACAGTATGTCACATAGCTCCGAATAAATCATGACATTAAGTTAACCAAAGTAATACGATCAACGAGTGAGCAAATGGAATACCACAGACTAACACAAGAACGCCTAAATGCATGTCATACCTTCCCACCGTGAACCAGACGCAGTTCCGAGGGAAGAAACGAGAACAGAAGCCAAGAGCAGAACAGTGTTAAGCTAGAAGGCCCTACAATGAGGGACGGACACCCACTTATCCGGCTGACCGCCAGGACCACCCCCCAGCCCATGTTAAAAGATAGAGCCCATCAGAAGCACAGTATAGATCTTAAGATAACACTAAAATGGCCACACCAGCTACAAGTTCCAGCGTGAGACTTTTTCACGTCTCTGTTAACTTGCAGACGTTAAAAACATTGCCCCACCACGAAAAGTATAACGGTTCTCATTGGATAGACAGAATTTTTTAAATTAAGGTTAACATTGAGACACTGATTTGTCAGTTGAAAACACAGCCAGATAGCTTTTTTAAACCAATTTCGGTAAATTGTAGTAAGGAGAAGTTAGGAGAGAGTTGCTTCCGAGACGGCGAGGTGCATGGAGCTGTGCCGCCCGCCGCCCCCTCATGCTGTGTAAACATCGACAAGGTAATGAATGCATGTGATGATGCATTTTTGAGTGCATAAGGCTTCACTCAGAACTGCAGAAGTCTCATCTGTTACATCCCCTTTTTACGTAATACTAGTGTCGATCGTCAGTTAAATCTCATGGTTTTTCACATTTGCTACTTGAAGTAAAAATCTGAAACGCGATGATTTTTCTGTTATATAATTATTGAGAAGCCACATCAGCCACTGTAATTTATGACAAGTTATATAAGTAATTAAAGATAACTGAGGGTCACTGTAGGCCATTTTGATAGTTTTCTCTTTTATGAAACTTAACTTAAATCTAGATTATAGATGTGATATGGCATAGGTCATCCTTCGATCCATTGTCGAACTTGGAAACCCATTCAGGGAATATTCGTTCACATTTTTGTTGAACGCAGTTGGTTTTTATCATCCTGTATTAAAGTATTTCCTTTTATCAATAGTGAAATTTATAAACAATGTTTTGTGAGTAGAATAAAATTTCCAATGGTATACTTAACTGCTTTTTCGACGTTATTTTACCAGCTAACTAAAAATAGGAAAGCCTTGAACCCCTTCCACTAAATTTAGTTAGTATTAAGATTCCTTCACAGGGAGTGTAGTGGATCTGACGCTGAGATCATTAAGTATTTGATTATATCGTCGCTGATCCCACTGAACTCTTCTAAAATCTACATGTCATGTGTGGTCTGCGTCTCCTTAGCAGCAACAGGTCCCACGTTCAAACTAGTCAACTCCCTAAAAAACACGCTCAAAGCGTCATTGCGCAAAAGTGGTAGGGAGACACGACTTAGAACAAACAGACCCCATGCAAAATGTTAGAGAATGGCGACCCTGCCAGGATGATATAATACCATGATAGAAGGTCAACCATACACGCAACTAGGACAGAAAAATATCCTGTTAAAAAATTTAGTAATAAATTTTTTTAAAGGAATAAATATTTGAAAACAGTAGCTGCAGCGATAGATAGTAAGAAAGTATTGAATAGAAAGTGGGACATTCTAGGAGAGACAATAGCATAATTAAGTTACGGATTTTAATAGTGTTAGAAATAAGTTTTCTCTCCAATGCAACGCACAGGTGGCGGATACATCGTTGACAAGTTGTTTCTGACCCAACAAGTAAGTGAATGGATTGTCCGTCTTGGGTATAATAAGTGTCAAGTCGTGTGAACAAAAAGTTTTTGAAACGAGTGAGATAGTACGAGCGCATGTTGACGCGAAGTAGGGCGCGTGAAATGCTTTTAAAACAAAAAAATAAGGGATTAAGAAAGATTAGCAATGGCAGATCGAGACACTGACCGAATTGAAGTAGAGACGCAGCATGAAGATGGACAGAGAATAGAGGACTGTACAACAGACGATGCAGTATCGCGAGAAATAGGACAGATAACGCTCCATAACGAGGACAATTTAAGCCAAGGCATAGAAAACGTAGGTCAGCATACGACAGAAGAGCAGGAAAGTAGAGAGACAGTCGTTGAGGATTCTAGCTTGCGTCTTGGATACGTAGAACCTATAGTACAAGTAATCAGAGCTCCCTCACCACAGAGTACAAGGAATTCGAGCAGAAACGTGTCACCGCACAGTTCAATGCAATCAGTTGCAAACCAACACTTGGGGGAAAGTACAGATTGTAGGACGTCGGAAGAAAACGCAATAGGACCCACCAATCTGGCAGAATTATTACAACAAATGACGGAAACCATGACAAGATAAAATAAAGAAATTGCGAACCAAATTAAAATTCAGAATGCAGAAATGACGAAACAAATTGCAGAAACCACGAGACAAATGCGTGAGATTAAAGAACAAAACAAAAAAATTCAGTTACACCTAAGTCATATTGAAGACGAGGCAAAAGAATCTCGAGAAATGATAAGAAACTTAGTAACAGGTCACAATCAATTGAGAACAGACATTGACAAGGTACAAGCGGACGTACAAACATGACATTCAGGACGAGATCAAAACATTACGTAACAACACCCAGGGAGAAGTCAAGAAACTAGAGAAACAGATAAACGTAATTACTAGACAAGCAGCAGGTACAGGGGGTGAAATTGTTGCAAACAGCGTGTTATACAAACGTATCACAAAAGCCCTGGCCACTAACGTAATTTCAGGCACAGTCTTTTCCTCACCTGTTGTCGCTGTCCAACAAGATGTGTAATTTTGAAAGCTTATTCATGCATAATTGTAGATTAACACGTTCGTAACCTTTTGTGTTTCAGTTCTCATGAACTGATTGATGGCAAGCAGTCGGTCCGTGGCTGTCCCCTGGTTGGGTTCGGACGGATAAAGTGTAGATGGGCTCGCTGCCTGTCTTACCTAAGTGGACGAGGGTAGACCGCCCCCCTGGAAGCTTCTGAGTGCTGTCGTCTTTACTGTCCTTCTCACCGGTGTTTAATTGTCTGTTTATATTCTATTATAGCCAGTAAAAAAATTAAAATTACCTTTCAAGCTTAAACATAGCGGCTTGGAACCTTATTCTTAAAATTACGTTTCGAGCTTAAACATTGAGGTATTCTGCCTTTCAAATGTTATGCTGATTTACTTCAAAATCTTGAAAATTTTATTGTGGGTCTTCAGCCATTTGTATTGCATCTTGTTTATGTTTGTCTATTAACTATATATTTTGATTATTTTATTTGCTATTTTGACTGCATTTTTATCTTGTTGATTTTTAAGATTTCTTGTTTGGAGGCCTTCAGCCGTGAAAGAATTGCATTTTGAATCTTGTTGTTGTAAAGGTTCGGCTATGTGCCGCTTTGGTTGTAAATGCGTTATTAAATTATAGTAAATCACAATTTTAAGGTGAAACTGACCCCAACCTTATTTGGCCATTTCCACAATCCTAATCACCTGCTCTGTCCAGCGGGTTTAGCTGGCGTCTGAATAACAAACATAAAGTTTATCCTTAAACAACTACCTCTGCTTCATAGAAGGGCATCTAATACTATAATGTATATAAGGTGGTAAGTGAGAATTACTAACTCATACCTGTCTGTAAAAAAAAAAAAAAAAATGAAACAAAAAACAAAGAAAAACCTAGAAATGTTCAGTATGTAAACGTATCTACAAATTAATGTGCGATGTGAATGTAAAATGACTGGTTTCACATCATTAAGATCTATCGTACAAAATGATCCATTGCACATGTAAATAAGTAACTAATTAACTGTAGTAGACATGTTCAAAATCGGGTACCTGCCAGTTGTTTGCGTCGTTAGGTGACAGAACGACGCAAACAACTGGCAGATGCCCGATTTTGAACATGTCAACATATCGCCAGGAAAGTTTCAAGATTTACAACTGTAGTAGATGTTGACAGAACGAATGTTTCTGTTTCAAAAGGATTATCTTTTCTGAAGAATGTTATTTACGTCACGTCATTCTCATAACAAGCGGTGCCATTTTTTGCCATCTTATCTTTGTTGGTGGATCTAAGTATTTATAAAATTTTGCTTACTTTTTATGATTTTTTTTTACTTCTTCATGTATTGACTACATTGTATTATATTATTCCACCAACTGATTCTTTATTTCTTAAAGCTGAGTAACCTCAGTGAGACTGAATCTTTGTACGGCTGAATTAGAATGTGGGTTACTTTACGAGGGAAGTCATTCATTTGTCAGCAGCTACTTTGCTGTGTTTGTTATATTTAACTTTCTCAATACCCTCCATGTCTTAAATTATTTTATCAGCCCTTATTATTATCATCAATGTTTTCATTTTCTAAACCTTAACTGACCTTTTGCCGTACAAGTATACGCTTTTTTAAAGGTCTCTCTTAGAATGCAAGAGAAATAAAATCCAAAAAATTGGTTGGTGAACGAAAGAATGAGGTAAATAGCTAAAATTGGTGGAGTTAGTCAGAAATTGAGGTACTGAGCTAGAGCTCAGAAATCGGTGGAATGAGGTAAAATAGTCGGAATCTAAAAAGTCTGTGATGTTAGTCAGAAATTGCGGTATTGAGCTAGAGGGTGAGCTAGTGAACCAGAACTGGCAAAACACGTCTACTTCTATGTGTCGATCTGGTGCATCGTGATGCACCTGCAGCAGCAGTTGGTACCACAGTGACACAACGAACGGTTACAGAACTGTCAATGGAAGACATCTTAGAGGCAGACGCTCCTGTAGCCTGAAATCCAGGCACCCCAAACCACCGTCAGATGCGACTCTAGTGGTGTCAAAAGAGAGCTCATTGGAGGGCAGGGTGCAGGTCTGTTGTGTTTTCTGATCAAAGCTGCATCTGTCTCGGTGCCAGTGATGGCCGTGTGTTGATTATAAGGAGGCCAGTTGATGTCCTGCAGCCTGTCTGTCTACGTGCTAAACACAATGGACCTACACCTGGTCTGAGGTGCAATTTCGTATGACGCTAGTAGCACTCTCGTGGTATCCGATGCATCCTGACAGCAAAATTGTATGTCAGTCAGGTGACTCGACTTGTTGTTCTGCTATTTTTGGACAGCTTTCCAGAGGATGTTTTTCAGCAGAAAAACGCTCGCCCACATACAGCTCTCGTAAACCAACAGGATCTACTTAGCACCGAAATGTTGCCTTGGCCTGCTCAATCACCAGATATGTCTCAAATCGAGCGAATTTGATACCATCGGAAGAAATATTCATCGTCATCCATGAACAGCGTTTACCGTCCCCGCATTGATAAAGTGCAAAAGGCAATAAACTACAACGGACAAAATGACAGCCGGCACCTATAAACACAATGCACGCATGTTTGCACGCTTGCATTCAACATTACGGCGGTTACAGCAGTTATTATTTTACCAGCGTATCACATTTTAAATGGCGTGTCTTTCACTTAAAGTAACCTGTGATCTTACAGTGTTAATCGCTTAAACATGTATTCGCGAAATTTTATTACTCTACACTAATTATTTTTGGTGTTGAGATTTTTTCCCTTAGTATACGTACTGACTGACAAAAACAGAGAAGACATAGTCGGGTGTCAACTTAGTTGCGTACACATACACTCTAGTTGAGGGTAGGTAAATGCTTAGAATTGCAGTCCTCTGTGAGAAGTAGAGCAGCCACCAAAGTGTGTTTGTGTTGTTTCTTTTCAGCATTGTTACCAGACCTGGTAGGCTGTATAAGGGGCGTAAAAAGCGTCAGATGCTGAGTGTTCGCTGTGGAGGGCACGGAGTTGTAGCGTACTCCTATGAGACAACATTTTCCGCACCTGGTGAGAGTTCATTTCGGCTCTTCCTTTGGCCGCCTGGTAGATTGGTTCAGTACGCAGATTTGGGAAGCATTCAGATGTGTCAGTTGCCCAATGGGAAAGCGAAGAAGGCATACTCGTTGTCAAGGTTCCGGTTTATCGCGTCTAACTGCGACAAACGAAACCTAGTTGTGCTGTGCACAAAGTACATAGTAATCCTTTCACATCTGCGCCTGCGACCCATGAACAACGAAGGGCTCCCTGCAATATTCGGTGTCATCCCGCGCCATTGATGACATGCTAGCATCAGGCAGACTGGGGAACTAACACCACTTGCAGGGATCTTTAACACGACACAGACGGCTGTTTTTAGAGTGGTGTCGTGACTGGGAAGCATGGGCCGCTGATAAACAAAATCCGTGTTTGTGTTATAAAAGTCGTAACAGCGAAATGAAAATTCGTAGCGGTCAAATTATGTAATATGTTAGCTAGGATTCTGTCACAGACAATCCGTTTTGTGATCGATTCTGGAATTAGATTTGATTCGATAGTGTAAGCTGGTTATTATGAGTAATTGCGAATTCTTGTGATTGTCGCAATTTTAAGGTTAGTATGGGATCGGCAGTGTTTCGTATCAAACAGTGGGCAATAAATCGATGTTTTCACTCAGAAACTATCTATCCTTTAACAGCTGAGTTAACTTGATACCAAAAATGTTGCTGCACCCTTCAGACTAATGTAATGCTATTGGTTACTACTGCGAGTATTTCAGTAGAGGAACACTGATTTGTTTGTAACCGGGCTGACTTATAGACTGGACTGCAGAAGATGAAACACACTGCAACGTGACTGTAAAATTCTGCAGAAGGAAGATTAAAACCGCGCTTTTGCAGGTGGCAACTGAAACATTATGACTTTCTCTGGCACGCTGTCCAACTACATACTGACACACATTCTGTAACATCGCTCACAAAAGGGGGTGTAGACAGGGGAGGGGGGTGGGGTGGGGGGTGATTCTGGCTGTTTCAGCTGTGAACGCGAGCACCGTCAAGCGATTGTCGCGGGGAGCCCTGCATTAATACAGAGATCACGTATTGTTGCGGCGGCGACCCCAGCTAATGCATCTGTACCGCGGTGATGAATATTCACGTGCCGCGCATCAGCCTGCTGTCGGAATTCCGCCCGGAATCCGATGCACTGCACAGGCCGGCGGTCACGCACTGTTTGTGGTGCTGCTGTGGTGGCGGAGGCTGTCTCTCTCTGCGTTTACGAGTGCGTGTTCCCTGGATGCCTGACGCCGGTTTATCGACATGTCTGCACCTGGACATTCCGGCGCGAAGGTCACAGCCATTTTGCTGCCAACACGTAGGGAATACTCGAGTCCATGTCACGTCGATACCCGACATACCTGCAGCCATGAGCGGTTTTACCTGCATATGTGCACCGCGCATCGCTGCACGACGTGACAAGCATTCGGCTGCCCACATGAACGGGGTGTGAGTTGGCTTCCATCTCCGCTAACCAAACGAATTTCGAAGCAGTTTAATGATGCACGTTGTAATTGTCCCAGAACGGTATAGTGCAACGAAGTATGTGGACCTATATAATCTTTGAAATTGCAAATTGCGTATCGTGATCACTCTAGGCTGTATGATTAGTGAAAATTATCAGACTTCGCTTTCGAAAGACAGTAGGTTCAGGTTGATGATAAGAGAAACAGAAAATGTAAATTAGTAACAAAGTCACTCCAATGGTGGACTGGGGCAACGTCGAAGTGTTGCGTCTCTCCCACAACAAAAGCTGAGAATCTGAGTAGTAGCACAATGATTATTAACATAAATATGTGGACCGGTATTGTAATAAAGTATTCAGACACATTTCGAATTAAAATTAGTTTAATATATTACACTACTGGCCATTAAAATTGCTACACCAAGATGAAATGAAGATGATAAAAGGGTATTCACTGGACAAATATATTATACAGGAACTGACATGTGATTACATTTTCATGCAATGTGGGTGCATAGATACTGAGAAATCAGTACCCAGAACAACCACCTCTGCCCATAAAAAGGGCCTTGATGCGCCTGGGTATTGAGTCAAACAGAGCTTGGATGGCGTGTACAGGTACAGCTGCCCATGTAGCTTGAACACCACAGTTCATCAAGAGTAGTGACTGGCGTATCGTGACGAGCCAGTTGATTGGCCACCATTGACCAGACGTTTTCAATTGGTGAGAGATGTGGAGAATGTGCTGGCCAGGACAGCATTCCAACATTTTCTGTATCCAGAAAGTCCCGTATAGGACCTGCAGCATGCGGTCGTGCATTATACTGCCGAACTGTAGGGTTTCGCATGGATCGAATGAATTGTAGAGCCACGGGTCGTAACACATAGAAAATGTAACGTCCACTGTTCAAAGTGCTGTCGATGCGAACGAGAGCTGACCGAGACGTGTAACCAATGTCACCCCATACCATCACGCCGGGTGATACGCCAGTAAGGCGATGACGAATACACGCTTCCAATGTGCGTTCAGCGCGATGTCGCCAAACACGGATGCGACCATCATGATGCTGTAAACAACACCTAGATTCATCAGAAAACATGGCGTTTTGCCATTTGTGCACCCAGGTTTGTCGTTGAGTACACCATCGCAGGCGCTCCTGTTTGTGATGCAGCGTCAAGGGTAACCGCAGCCACGGCCTCCGAGCTGATAGTCCTTGCTGCTGCAAACGTCGTCGAACTGTTCGTGCAGGTGGTTGTTGTCTTGCAAACGCACCCATCTGTTGGCTCAGGGATCGAGACGTGGCTGCACTATCCGTTACAGCCATGCGGATAAGATGCCTGTCATCTCGACTGCTAGTGATACGAGGCCGTTGGGATCCAGCACTGCGTTCCGTGTTACCCTCCTGAACCCACCGGTACCATATTCTGCTAACAGTCATTGGATCTCGACCAACGCTGGCAACAATGTCGCAATACGATAAACCGCAATCGGGATAGGCTACAATACGACCTTTATCAAAGTCGGAAACGTGATGGTACGCATTTCTCCTCCTTACACGAGGCATCACAACGTTTCACCAGGCAACGCCGGTCAACTGCTGTTTGTGTATGAGAAATCGGTTGGAAACTTTCCTCATGTCAGCACGTTGCAGGTGTCGCCACCGACGCCAACTTTGTGTGAATGCTTTGAAAAGCTAATCATTGACATATCACAGCATCTTCTTCCTGTCGGTTAAATTTCGCTTCTGTAGCACGTCAACTCCGTGGTGTAGCAATTTTAATGGCCAGTAGTGTAGTAATTATTCATAGCTACAGACAACGAGGCTGATGATATGGCAAGTGCAGGATGGTAAAGGACATAAGAGAACAGATATGCGTCTCCTGCCTGTCCTCGAAGAAAATGTTGAAGGCCACAATTATTGACGTTCGGACTCCTGGGTCCTCAATCGACATATCAATTACATCTTCCTTTGCACAAGCACATACAAAATTTTACACAATAAAAGTAATTTACAGAAAAGGTGGTGTTTGATGCCAAGAGAGAAAGCAAGAGCAGTAAGTGACTTCAGGGTAATCGGACGGGTACTCTGACGAATGCAGCAGCTATGCAGTTGTTTACTCTAGCCAACCAATTGAATGCATAGTGTGGTGCACATGCTCCTTCCTGGAGAGACTGTATGATAGACACAGGTAGCGGCGTGAATGATAAGAGTAGTTGCTTCTGCGAGCGAGCCTAGGAGCCACTGTGACGGGTAATTTCTGTTGGAACGTATCACTGTGTGTTGACTGTGCTGTGGCGTGTTAGAACCACTTGTTTTTTCACATCTTAAAATACTTATGTAACAGGGAACGGTCTGCATATGAATGTCGAATACATTCATTTGCGAAAGGGGCATGGCTATAAAACCACTACTTTTTCATGTGTTGTGGAAAAAATGGTGCTGACCGTATGACTTCCGCAGTCATGCCAAAATACTGTTCACATGTCAAATATCTAACAGAAAAGTTCACCGCCCCACCTCACTTTAGGTCATTTCAATTTAATTCATTTCAATTCATTTGCACAATCGTAAAAGCATTTCCTTTTAAGACTTTTCTAAAGAAAGTAAAGTTTTCGGTTTTCTGTAGGTTTTATGTCCTTGTGAAATAAGATTTAAAATTGTCATTAAACGAACGGATTAGTATTTTCATTTAAGTAAGAAGCTTTTTTATGAGAAAATCGTCCCAATCTTTCTACAAGTACACTCCTGGAAATGGAAAAAAGAACACATTGACACTGGTGTGTCAGACCCACCATACTTGCTGCGGACACTGCGAGAGGGCTGTACAAGCAATGATCACACGCACGGCACAGCGGACACACCAGGAACCGCGGTGTTGGCCGTCGAATGGCGCTAGCTGCGCAGCATTTGTGCACCGCCGCCGTCAGTGTCAGCCAGTTTGCCGTGGCATACGGAGCTCCATCGCAGTCTTTAACACTGGTAGCATGCCGCGACAGCGTGGACGTGAACCGTATGTGCATTTGACGGACTTAGAGCGAGGGCGTATAGTGGGCATGCGGGAGGCCGGGTGGACGTACCGCCGAACTGCTCAACACGTGGGGCGTGAGGTCTCCACAGTACATCGATGTTGTTGCCAGTGGTCAGCGGAAGGTGCACGTGCCCGTCGACCTGGGACCGGACCGCAGCGACGCACGGATGCCCGCCAAGAACGTAGGATCCTACGCAGTGCCGTAGGGCACCGCACCGCCACTACCCAGCAAATTAGGGACACTGTTGCTCCTGGGGTATCGGCGAGGACCATTCGCAACCGTCTCCATGAAGCTGAGCTACGGTCCCGCACACCGTTAGGACGTCTTCCGCTCACGCCCCAACATCGTGCAGCCCGCCTCCAGTGGTGTCGCGACAGGCGTGAATGTAAGGACGAATGGAGACGTGTCGTCTTCAGCGATGAGAGTCGCTTCTGCCTTGGTACCAATGGTGGTCGTATGCGTGTTTGGCGCCGTGCAGGTGGGCGCCACAATCAGGACTGCATACGACCGAGGCACACAGGGCCAACACCCGGCATCATGATGTGGGGAGCGATCTCCTACACTGGCCGTACACCTCTGGTGATCGTCGAGGGGACACTGAATAGTGCAGGGTACGTCCAAACCGTCATCGAACCCATCGTTCTACCATTCCTAGACCGGCAAGGGAACTTGCTGTTCCAATAGGACAATGCACGTCCGCATGTATCCGGTGCCACCCAACGTGCTCTAGAAGGTGTAAGTCAACTACCCTGGCCAGCAAGATCTCCGGATCTGTGCCCCATTGAGCATGTTAGGGACTGGATGAAGCGTCGTCTCACGCGGTCTGCACGTCCAGCACGAACGCTGACCCAACTGAGGCGCCAGGTGGAAATGGCATGGCAAGCCGTTCCATAGGACTACATCCAGCATCTCTACGATCGTCTCCATGAGAGAATAGCAGCCTGCATTGCTGCGAAAGGTGGATACACTCTGTACTAGTGCCGACATTGTGCATGCTCTGTTGCCTGTGTCTATGTGCCTGTGGTTCTGTCAGTGTGATCATGTGATGTATCTGACCCCAGGAATGTGTCAATAAAGTTTCCCCTTCCTGGGACAATGAATTCACGGTGTCCTTATTTCAATTTCCAGGAGTGTAGTTTTGTAACTTTATGTTTCGAGGGTGTAAGCTAAAATTCGAAATTTCCAGTTGTACAATGTACGCCTATGACTTTGGAAGAACGGATTCATACTAAGATGTGAATATTTGGTAAAATACGCACATGCTTTGAGAGACATGAAACAAGCACTGCACCTAGATAATACATAATAGAAACAGTCCAGTACTGCAGAAGACCAGGTCATATTCTGCATCTTCAACGTGGCTGTATTCAGTACAGTGGAAGTATGAATTGAAAAAAGGCTTCAGTCACCAATTTTTGTCTTTTATTAAATACACGACGCCCACGGGGTGCATCCTCAGGTGTAAGTTCTCTTAATACATGATTTATTTTCGCTCTTGAATGAGGTGAAATGCATGTTCATGTCATCAAATCTTTTCAAGACAGGAACATGCATTTCACCTCACTTAATAGGAAAACTAAATTATATTTTAAGACGACTTACACCTGAGGATGTATAGTGTGTTTATTAAAGCACTGAAATTTGTGACTGAAGGCATTTTTTAATTCATGCTTCCAGTGCATTAGACATAATACATTAGGATAAATAAATAAATAAAACAGAACAATATAAATTCTTAAGTGTTTATATTGATAAGAGCGTGAACTGGAAATCACGTGATACAGAATTCCTTAAACGTCTACGAAAGTTTCAAAAGGTTGACGTGGGTTCCCTTTTCTCACTCACCGACGTCTTAATAACATCATATTCTGCGGCAAGTAATTACAGAGGAACAGAGTGATTGCTCCACAGAAGCGTTAAATGCGAATAATATGTCGTCACTTTGTAACCTTTTGTAGATAGCTGTTTAAACAGTTGGACACAGTGACAACATCCCCACACTGCGTTTACTCGTTTATGTGAATTGATGTCAACAATGAACCACAATCGAAAACAAAATTAACAAAACGACTTACACTGTCCTTCAGTAAGCCTTAGTGTGGTGCAGAAGGAAATGAGATATTCAGCCATAGAAATGCTTGACCACGTATCCAGTCATACAAAGAATACAATAGATTAACGTATTCTCAGACGTAAAGGGAAATCATATCTCCTTGACATTCAGTTCTATTCAGTAGATGAGTTAAGGGAAGTTTATAAACATAGAGGGTTTCATAAGTAAGTAAACATACTCTATTTTTATCTTTTCTAACACCGTTTTTTATTTCTTTCAGCCGTTTCATTATCATGACTAGTAATTTAAGCAACGATCGACGGAAGTGGATGAATACACAGCACTGGAAGACAGAATGCCGAACATGATCGACAAAAGTGGACAGGAGAATTCAGTGCACTTCCACCAAGCAGTCTATCAGTTTACAGGTTGCGCGACACATCTGATCGAACTGGGTCCCATCTGCAGTGCGCCAAGGCGTGGTCGACCAGTGAGCGCTTTTACTCATGAAAATGAGATGGTAGTTGCGCAGGCATTTGTCCAAAGCCCAAAGAAATTTGAAAGGAGAGCATGTCTTAAACATTTGCCGTAGATCCTCGGGTCGTCTAAGGCAACGTTTGGTTTTGCAAGCGTATCGGCTAAGATTACTTCAAGGTTTACTAGAGTATGATCCTGATCACCATTTATAAGTCTGCGAAATTCTTTTGAATGAGGATATATGCGGTCATAATATTGTTCGAAATTTTTTTGGGTCTGACGAAATGATTTTTAAGTTGTCAAGTGCTTCTCATAGGCATAACTATGTGTACTACAGCACAGATAACTCTCATACAGTAATTCAAAGCCGGTGTCTGGAACAGCGCGACCGCTACGATCACAGGTTCGAATCCTGCCGTGGGCATGGATGTGTGTGATGTCCTTAGGTTAGTTAGGTTTAAGTAGTTCTAAGTACTAGGAGACTGATTACCTTAGAAGCTATGTCCCATGGTGCTCAGAGCCATTTTTTTGTAATTAAAAAACAACTGAATTAGCTTAGTGCTACAGTTTTGACATGTCTTTCAAGGGTTCATTGGACCTGTTTTCTTTCTTTTTTCATTAAAACTGTTACCGACGACGCCTGTCTTAACGAGCTGCCGTTTATTGGTATTTCACAATTATGCTTAAAGCGCTGTAATGAAGATTTCTGATTCCAGCAAGAGGGAGCTTCATCCCTTTGTGCTTTAACGGTGTGTGGGTTTCTTGACAACGAATTACCAGACAGGTCGAGAGGCCGACGAGCGCCAATTGAATGGCACCACAATGCCAGACCTTACTCCAACGTCCTTGTTTTGGGTGCTGTCAACGACAAAGTCTCTGCAAGAAAATGACGCGCTGTTGATGACACGTGTCAGTTCGTAAGAGAACATGCCAGGATATTGATAACAATAAAGAATTCTGTGCCAAAGTGTGCCTAAATGTACAAAAAACAGACCACAGGAATGGGTAAATGCTGAAGGCTGGCAATTTGAACAGTTAAAACATAGAAACTTCCAAGATATTTTTCTTGTTGTGACTTCAAAAACATATTTTCTGTAATTTTCTATAGTACATTTTTCATTCTCATTTCATTACCAAACGATATTCTGTAATACATAACAATAATAATGATAATGCCTACCGTATACCTACTTACGCACTACCTCCCATATAATGTGTGTGTGTGTGTGTGTGTGTGTGTGTGTGTGCGTGTGCGTGTATGAGAGAGAGAGAGAGAGAGAGAGAGAGAGACAGAATGAACATAGTCAAGCAGAAGTCGTTGTACGTTAAAAAGAATACTTTAAGAGAAGCATGTAACTTTTCCGCATGTTACACTGGGAAAGTATATTATAATAACTGTGAAGCTGTCTTGTCCTCACCACCCACACCATAGCTATCGATCACAATGTAAGATATTGAACACGCAGAGAAGAAAACTAACTATACCAAAGTAGGTAATGCAGTCGTCGAATTTAATTAAAAATAAAACTTTAAAAAAAATATATTACCTAAGTGATTAACAATGAAATCCCAGGTAACAATAATAAAAGTAACAGAAATACTGAGTATAAATTACTTTTTTTCAAATCATTCAAATATAGTTAATGACTTTATTTAAAAGTCTTCAAGAAATGTCAGACCTTGGACGTTTCCAACAATGTTTTAGAAGGACACCAAGGCCAAGTATTGTTGAAGGCTATTCAGAATTCATGTGGTACAGTGTTTCACACTTGTTTGACGAGTACCTAATGATATGATTATACCTCTGGCTTTGGTTCATTGAATGACTGCTGTTCCCTTTAAATAGACGAGTGTTGTTAGAAGGTAAGGTCCGATTAGTCACGAAATGAAAAACCCATGTGAAAATAAAATAAAAAAATGTTTTAATTGAAACAGTTAGCTACGCCTTGTAGCAACATCTCCACATAGTCACCGCTTCGACTTCGATATTTGTCATAGCGTTGTACCAACTTTTAAATACTCTCGTTGTAGAAGGCAGCCGGTTGTTCTTTCCGCAAATTCCCTCCGCTGCTCTAAAGCTCGTTCTGTGTGGCGAAATGCTGTCCTCAAACGCAGTGGTTCATATAGATGGAAATAAAGTTCAGAGGGAGCTAATTATGGGCTGTCTTGTGCCTCATCGAAAATCTTCTTTGCCCAGAATTGTCATGAGGAAGGGAGTGCATGACAGTTGCGGAATTGAAAACAGCGACATGACGCAATCAACGGGCATACTAGAGACACTGGCTGGCACACCCGTGAAAAACTTCGTCTGATTTTCACGGTGGTTTCCATTCCGGCCGAGTTTGGAACTTACGTTCGTAATAACTTTCGTATTATGTTGTTTTTGTTGTCGTCTTCAGTCCTGAGACTGGTTTGATGCAGCTCACCATGCTACTCTATCCTGTGTGAGCCACTTTATCTCCCAGTACTTACTGAAACCTACATCCTTCTGAATCTGCTTAGTGTATTCACCTCTTGGTCTCCCTCTATGATTTTTACCCACCACGCTGCCCTCCAATGCTAAATTTGTGATCCCTTGAGGCCTCAGAACATGCCGTACCAACCGGTACCTTCTTCTTTCCAAGTTGTGCCACAAACTCCTCTTCTCCCCTATTCTATTCAATACCTCCTCATTAGTAACGTGATCCATCCATCTAATGTTCAGCATTCTTCTGTAGCACCACATTTCGAAAGCATCTATTCTCTTCTTGTCCAAACTACTTATCATCCATGTTTCACTTCCATACATGGCTACGCTCCACACACATACTTTCAGAAACGACTTCCTGACACTTTAATCTACACTTGATGTTAACAAATTCGTCTTCTTCAGAAACGCTTTCCTTCCCATTGCCAGTGTACATTTTATATCCTCTCTACTTCAACAATCATCAGTTATTTTGCTCCCCAAATAGCAAAACTCCTTTACTACATTAAGTGTCTCATTTCCTAATCTAATTCCCTTAGCATCACCCGACTTCATTCGACTACATTCCATGATCATCGTTTTGCTTTTGTTGATGTTCATCTTATACCCTCCTTTCAAGACACGGTCCATTCCGTTCAACTGATTTTCCAAGTCCTTTGCTCTCTATGACAGAATTACTATGTCATCGGCGAACCTCAAAGTTTTCATTTCTTCTACATGGATATTAATACCTACTCCGAATTTTTCTTTTGTTTCCTTCACTGCCTGCTCAATATACAGATTGAATAACATCGGGGAGAGTCTACTACCCTGTCTCACTCCCTTCCCCACCACTGCTTCACTTTCATACCCCTCGACTCTTGGAACTGCCATCAGGTTTCTGTACAAATTGTAAATAGCCTTTCGCTCCCTGTGTTTTACCGCTGCCACCTTTAGTATTTGAAAGAGAGTATTCCAGTCAACATTGTCAAAAGCTTCCTCTAAGTCTACAAATGCTAGAAATGTAGGTTTGCCTTTCCTTAATCTTTCTTCTAACATAAGGCGTAAGGTCAGTATTGCCTCACGTGTTCCAACATTTCTACGGAATCCAAACTGATCTTCACCAAGGTCGTCTTCTACCAGTTTTTCCATTCGTCTGTCAAGAATTCGCGTTAGTATTTTGCAGCTGTGACTTATGTAACTGGTAGTTCAGTAATTTTCACATCTATCAACACCTGTTTTCTTTTGGATTTGAGAGCAGCTGGAGATTATTTGGAGAAACTGGATGAGAAGACACAACTTCTCAGGCATGTTCTGACCTCCACGTATTTTCTGTTTAATGTATAACGCTGTGAACAAACGATAGGAATCATAGTGGGCAGCCTACTCTTGCCTGTGGGATTGGAATTATTATATTCCTCTTGAAGCCAAGATAGATTATGTTATCCCTTGCAAATCTCATAAGTGATTAAAGTACTTGAGGTCCATGCCAGCGTATGAGTCCTGTCTCATAAAGTAGAACCATACATGAACTTTGCGACTTAACACTGCATATGGTTGAGACGGGTCGTGTCTAAATTAACAATATATTTTTTTTGTCTAATGTGAATCGAGAGCATCGACATATCACTGGCGATGGACAGCACATGTACTCAGTCATGTGCTACACGTGCTGACCATACTCGGAGGCTGGAGGACTGATCGTAGTGTAGCACTTGGGTGGGAGGAAGTGTGGGTGGGAGGGTTTGGGGGGGGGGGGGCAGTAATTGGCAAACAGGAGGGGCGCTCACTGTGTACTGTGCGCTGTTTGCAGAGCGTCCCTCGGATGGCCAGTGAATTCTGGCGCGAGCCCATCAGCCGCTTGGCTTCACCAGACGGCAGACCACCACGAGGATCTCCCGCACCACGAAAGCGTACCTTAGATAGGGAGGCGGCATGAAGAAATGTGCGCCGTTGGCCATTACAACTGTGGCATTGTGATACAGGCTTACAACAAGGGTGAAATTGGCGTGGAGAGTACTGAATGCTCAAATACGCAAATTATTAATACTTCATTGCAATCGACGACACAAAGAAGGTAGTGCCGCGCTGTGGAGAGGGAGCTGAAAACAGGACAATTATCTGCGACTCTGGAGTGGTGTGGAGATCTGTGGATTCTTCATCAGGTGCTAAAAAGCCTGAAGAAGGAAGCCAATAAGCTACTAGTGATACGTTTTGTCAGTTAGATAACTCATCAGGTTACAGGCAAGATTTGGAATTAAAGTTTGTAGACAGATATAGAGTCACAAAAAGACCATGTGAGGCATTCTACTGAAAGACTACTATCACCTACTGCTCCATCACACAACGATGGCTCTACAGTAGTCTCCCATATGGAGACTGCCTGACTGCCTGACGATTGACGATTACTGGGTCCTTCGTCACTGCAACCCTCGAGTATCTATCCAGTGACGTGTGCTCTTTGCGTCACGTCCCAGAGCCCACACCCTCGCGTTTCTTCGAGAAATTTCCATTGCCATTTCAAATAACGTGTAAGTGGTCCTGTGAGCCCGTTTACATCGCTCTTGCTCATCCCTGAATACTTGCTAATTTGCTGCTTCTGTCTATCCGGTGCTACATTTTAAACATTTTCACCAACTCCTTTATTCGCCACAGCACAACTAACGCCATGTTCCAGTATAAAACGAAAGATTATTCTGCTGGTTTTTCAATCAGAAATCGCATTTGAATGATAGCTGTTTGTGGAAAGATAGTACTATACCTCGTATAATCCAGATGAAATAGGATGTCCAGGACACAATCTGTATCGTATACTGCAGCCTTACAGGACGACAGTTCTTCGTAAGGAAGCAGACAAGTCCAGCCAGACACAGCAGATTGAGGCAGGTCCCGCCATAAACAATAAACGATAGTGAAAAATGCCATTGTTCCATTATTGGGACTCATAAAATATATCTACACTCCTGGAAATTGAAATAAGAACACCGTGAGTTCATTGTCCCTGGAAGGGGAAACTTTATTGACACATTCCTGGGGTCAGATACATCACATGATCACACTGACAGAACCACAGGCACATAGACACATGCAACAGAGCATGCACAATGTCGGCACTAGTACAGTGTATATCCACCTTTCGCAGCAATGCAGGCTGCTATTCTCCCATGGAGACGATCGTAGAGATGCTGGATGTAGTCCTGTGGAACGGCTTGCCATGCCATTTCCACCTGGCGCCTCAGTTGGACCAGCGTTCGTGCTGGACGTGCAGACCGCGTGAGACGACGCTTCATCCAGTCCCAAACATGCTCAATGGGGGACAGATCCGGAGATCTTGCTGGCCAGGGTAGTTGACTTACACCTTCTAGAGCACGTTGGGTGGCACGGGATACATGCGGACGTGCATTGTCCTGTTGGAACAGCAAGTTCCCTTGCCGGTCTAGGAATGGTAGAACGATGGGTTCGATGACGGTTTGGATGTACCGTGCACTATTCAGTGTCCTCTCGACGATCATCAGAGGTGTACGGCCAGTGTAGGAGATCGCTCCCCACACCATGATGCCGGGTGTTGGCCCTGTGTGCCTCGGTCGTATGCAGTCCTGATTGTGGCGCTCACCGGCACGGCGTCAAACACGCATACGACCATCATTGGCACCAAGGCAGAAGCGACTCTCATCGCTGAAGACGACACGTCTCCATTCGTCCCTCCATTCACGCCTGTCGCGACACCACTAGAGGCGGGCTGCACGATGTTGGGGCGTGAGCGGAAGAAGGCCTAACGGTGCGCGGGACCGTAGCCCAGCTTCATGGAGACGGTTGCGAATGGTCCTCGCCGATACCCTAGGAGCAACAGTGTCCCTAATTTGCTGGGGAGTGGCGGTGCGGTCCCCTACGGCACTGCGTAGGATCCTACGGTCTTGGCGTGCATCCGTGCGTCGCTGCGGTCTGGTCCCAGGTCGACGGGCCCGTGCACCTTCCGCCGACCACTGGCGACAACATCGATGTACTGTGGAGACCTCACGTCCCACGTGTTGAGCAATTCGGCGGTACGTCCACCCGGCCTCCCGCATGCCCACTATACGCCCTCGCTCAAAGTCCGTCAACTGCACATACGGTTCACGTCCACGCTGTCGGGGCATGCTACCAGTGTTAAAGACTGCGATGGAGCTCCGTATGCCACGGCAAACTGGCTGACACTGACGGCGGCGGTGCACAAATGTTGCGCAGCTAGCGCCAAACGACGGCCAACATCGCTATTCGTGGTGTGTCCGCTGTGCCGTGCGTGTGATCATTGCTTGTACAGCTCTCTCGCAGTGTCCGGAGCAAGTATGGTGGGTGTGACACACCGGTGTCAATGTGTTCTTTTTTCCATTTCCAGGAGTGTATACACGAATGAAATTCCGGAGCAGATCGGCGGGGAGATTGCTCACTATGCCGATGACGCCGGCGCTTACAAAAGTAGTTGCAGCATCTTAAAAATACATTGAAACCTGCAACATCACGTGGACAACATTGTCCAGTGGTGTAATCGATGGAAGATCAAGACCAACCCAGCCAAGTGTAAGGCCATCTGTTTTACCCCAAAGCCAAGCTCCCTTATCGTCAACTCGCCATTCACGGCAGGGAATTGGTTTGGAGAAACATTATCACATACCTGGGCCTTCAAACTGATGGACACCTAATGTGGAACATGCATCGCACCATTGCAGCAAAGAAAGGCTTGCGCACTTTTCTACAGCTTGTGTCCCCTCCTGAAAGGTGACTTAATCGGCGTTCAATGCAAACACCTCCTCAGACGCCAGCTGATAGCTCTGATCATCTTGCATGGCCCGGAAGTATGGTCTATGGCGTCGGACACAGCACTAAAAGACTGCAGAGTCTCCAAAACAAAGTTTTCTGTGTCATCTCAGGAGCTGGCAGATACGCTCCCAACACACATGTAACAGACCTTTTAGGCCAACCCACCATCGGCACACTTATTCACGATAAATCTACAGAATTTTGCGAAACAACACAAACTTCGCCCCACATTCTTATACAAAATTTAGGACACGACCTACCATAAGCTTTTCACAAACGCCAATAAATAGCCCTTAAGCGCAACGTTAGGGGCCAATAACACACATCCAGAATAAAGCACAAGTTTACACCCTGAAAACACGCACACATCTTCACGAAATCCCCTACCGCATTTGAAGTCAGAAAGGCAAAGCCCAGTGGTACTTCACGTACAACATAGCACAAGCATAGCCTTCATCTCCTCGTATAAGAAGAAAACGCCTCTACCAGCATGTGGCAGAATTAGATAGCAGCTGGACCGTGGCCTATAGAGACTTCAGTTCACCGTTCGCAATATTGTTGCTCGCATCCGGTGGGACCCTAGCATGCAAATATATAATCGAGGGTTAACGAGAGCCATATATAAACCACGCAACATCTCGACGCCAACGAGCGACTAGCGTTGAGACGACAGCCATGTTAATTACTCTGGCATGCAACAACTCACAGTCACAATACATAGGTTGAGTCACGAAATTGGGCTGTTGGTAGCAAGACACCATCCTTGCGGTGACTGCGGCGACACATGCAACACCATGCAATTTCATCGTGGTGACCATTGTTGTGGCTTCTCTTGCTGCAGAAGCAAAGTGCAATGGAGCACCCATCAATAAAAATAGACACAGGAGTCACCACGCCGTCCTTTCAGACTAGTTACGCTTCTGCGTACACCATCACGATAGACCTAGCCATTTGTGGAGGCTCCGAGAAAACTTGTTACATTTGTGATCGTCATACGTGCCTACTACGTGACGTCATGGTATAGACTGAGACTGCGTCGACAAGAACACTGGCTGTTGCTCACATAGCCAATATTTTCGACAGTAAGTTTTACATTAATCATCTGTTAAAGGGTACGATGACGTTGTTGACGTTATGTCATTAGGAACTTTACCCCACTAGTAGAGATGCCATCTCATCGGAACTCCCAAGGTCACTGTATGTGACGCTAAAGTAAGTCATTTCCCATTGTTTATCATGTCATCTTTTTCCGACTTCCGCTGATGTTGTCCTAGACAAGTCCCATCCCCAGCCACTCTCCCAATGTTTTATTCTTTTGTTATGTAAACAACTGGCACACATACCTAGTTTGGCTGAAATTGCTCCACGAGCGCCAGAGTTTGTTTACAGTGTCAATTTCCTCACAAAAACTAACAGCGGTGCGACGGGTCTTAGCCCCCTCTCCCCCCTTTCCGTATACTGTGATTGTACTCGGTTTGGTTCAAAGTTCTCCTCGTATAACAAACTGCCTGTTGGCTTCTGTCTCGGGTTTTTCGACCGACGTTCATCTGATGATTTTTATGACTTTTTCCAGGACGACTGGTTGGCATTGTCAAAGTTTCACCCTCCACTGTTTGTGGTGGACTGGAGCCGTGGTCGTGGCGCCATACTACATGTACCTGGCGCGCCAACGTCCAACGGCTTCTACGCGTCTTTTCCGATGCTGTTCTCTTGTTACGTGCGACAGTCGTTCGCTGCAGCACGGGAAACCAGGATCCGTTTACCTTGAGGCTTTCTTCTTTCTTGTTAAAACTATTCTAGTGTTTCTGTATTTCTACGTCTTCTCTGAACAAGTGGGTGCAATAGTTCTTCTCTACAGCCAGAACTTCCGTGTCGGCGAGCTTTACTACGTGTCGCTCTCACACAACGCTTGCTTTGCCACAGACGATTTCTCCACCTGCCCAAACCTGCAACGTCGCTTATGTTCTGTGATTCTGGTGTTGACCGATCTTCAGTTCATTGCAACACAAACTTTTCCGCATGTGCATGGTATGCGGTATACCCCCGAAATTTGAAGTGGGTCCCTTTCTCCTTAACCGATCTCAGACACTCTTTGGTTTCTTTGTCGGTTTGTATATAGTCTTCACGCCGTGTTTGTGCAATATACTGTAAAAA
This sequence comes from Schistocerca gregaria, assembly GCF_023897955.1. Lineage (NCBI taxonomy): Eukaryota > Metazoa > Arthropoda > Insecta > Orthoptera > Acrididae > Schistocerca > Schistocerca gregaria. Next base: position 429,764,286 of record NC_064927.1, read on the forward strand.
TACTGTCCGTCACTCTGGAAATGTCAAACCCGACATTTCATTTTCTGATTTGTGCTTCTGCGAGTGTATGGCTCTGTTGTATTTCTAATACAACTTATGGAGTACCCACTGCTCCTCAGAACACTTTCCTAGTGTTGTCTGTCACGTCAGACGTGCTGCGGCTCACATATTCGTCTTGCTCGCGTTATGAGATTGATAATAATGCCTTTTTTCTGGCTCGGGTGGTGATTTGATAGTCTGCTCAGGTATCTGTCTGTGTGTGTCGGTTTTGATACCCGCTGTGTTCCAATTTTTCACCATCCCTTGTGACCAGCACGTCTATCTCCATGGTAAGTTTTATGTAGCCATGGAAGCTGTTGAGGTGTCTTAGGAAGTCACCGAGCTGTTCATCACCACAACGAAGGTATCATCCATGTATCTGTACCACAGCTTAGGTTTACAAGGTGCCAAGTCAAGTGCCTGTGCTTCGAAATGTTCCATAAAGAAGTTGGCCACCTCTGGACGAAGAGGACTACCCATGGCGAAGCCTTCCAGTTGATTGTAGAAGTTGTCATTCCATATAGAATAGCTCGTGGTGGTACATGTTTTCGGGAAAATGGAACCGATGTGCTCCAGAGAGTTACTGAATAGGACTTTCGTAAACAAAGAAAGAACACCAACGCTGACAAGGATGTAGTTTGGTGTGAGTTTCAGTTTCTGCAGCTTCTCAATGAAATGTCCTGAGTCTTTTATGTATGTGTCAGTCTTCCCAACGTACTGCTGGAGCGGAGAGGCCACGTGTTTTGCCAGTTTATACTTCGGTGAGCCAGGAGCGTTAACAATCGGCCTTACTGGAACGTTATTCTTACGGACCTTAGGTAATCCATACAGCCGAGGTGGAAAGGTTTCTGTGCTGATCAGGTCCCCTGTATGTCCCCCGGCAGAGAAGACGTCTTGACTAACCGATTCATATTCCATGTGACACGCTGCGTCGTGTCTGTTCTTAGTTTTCGGTAATCTAATAGTTTTCGTCGAATCTAATAGGTCCCGGACCTACAGTTCGTGATCTTCGGTCTGCATTACGATGGTCGCATTTCTCTTGTCGGCAAGCAGTACCAATAATTAGGGTTCTTAATAGCTTGTACGCATTCTCTCTCCACGTTGAAAGCTGGTGGTTTTGCTCAGAGCAGTATCCTGAAGATCGTAGATTATGAGCACAAGATCTGGGACCTAACAGATCCGACGGTACACCGAAAACTAAGCGCAGATCCGAGTCATCGTGTCATACGCAATACGAATCAGTCAGTCAATCTTCTCTGCTGGTGGACGTACAGAGGAACCTGCACAACACAGAGTCAAAAAAGAGGCATGGTTAACACGCTCAAAAAACGAGCAAGACGAATATATGAGCCGCAGCACCTCTAACGAAAAGTACGACATTTGGAAAGTGTTCTGAGTAGCAGTGGGTACTCCATAAGTTGTATTAGAAATATAACAGAGCCATACACTCGGAGAAGTACAAATCAGAAAATGAAATGTCGGGTTTGACATTCCAGAGTGACGGGCAGTTTCGACAGTATATTGGACAAACACGGCGTGAAGACTATTTACAAACCGACAAAGAAACCAAAGAGTGTCTGAGATCGGTTAAGGAGAAAGGGACCCACATGAAATGTCGCTGGTATACCGCATACCATGCATATGCGGAAAAGTTTATGCAGGAATGAGCGGTCGATCAATCAATACCAGAATCACAGAACATTAGCGACATTGGAGGTTTGCACAGGTAGAGAAATCGGCTGTGGCAGAGCACTCGCTGTGTGAGACTGAACACGTAGTTAAGTTGTCCGACGTGGAAGTTCTGGCTGTAGAGAAGAACTATTACACCCACTTGTTCAGAGAAGACGTAGAAATACACAAACACGAACATAGTTTTAACAAGTAAGAAGAAAGCCCCAAGGTATATGTATCCTGACTGCCCGTGCTACAGCGAATGACGGTCGCAGGTAGCAAAAGGAGAACCTGTAGCGTCCCCTTAGAAAAATTATTGAATTACTGTGTTGATAAATCTCTTACATTATTTGATTTTCAAACAGATAAGCAAAACTGAACGTACTCAGACATTCCGCTCTTAACCTGTTCTGATCAACACTAAACTGACGCGCAATATTTTTAGCGCAACGCAATCTGACTTTCAATAATCCCTACAAAAGAATGGCCCTAACATTAATCTATACCTTTCACAAATCAATTCTCTCACAAAAATCTTCGTTACTCAAGCTACTGCAATACAGCGAGCGCCACTACTGCCAGCTAAATAAAAGATTCAAACTACTGAAGGCACTAACTACTGATAGGCGTAGTTAGCAAATGAAAGATTTTGATAGAGAAAAAACAATGTTTTTACCTTAACATTGTTCAAAAGTCATATTATATATATCAGCTCATGACATCTACTCTTACAAATTTATTGTCTCTGTTGGACACACGTCCAGATCGTCCGCTCTCAAAATTCCGCCTTCTCTCTCCCCACATCCACCACTGCTGGTGGATCACCCCCAACTGCGCAACGCTACGCGCTGTTAACAGCCAACAGCCCAACACTACAATAGCGAATATTACAACAATGCCACCCAGCCACAGACTGCACACAGCACAGTCAGTGATTTTCATACAGAGAGCTATGTGGCGTTACCAATATAAAAACCTAAACAGCCTACTTACAAACCGCACCGGAAATCACCGCGGAGATGCCCTTGGACGATGGTACGCCAGGTACATATAGTTTGGGGCCGCGGGCACGGCTCCAGTCCAACACAAGCAGTGGAGGGTGCTGGCGAAACGTCAGAAAAATCATCAGATGAAGGTCGGCCGAAGAACCCCAGACAGAAGCCAATAGACAGTTTGTCAACAAGTAGCCACGAAAACCTTAACAGTTCTCTACGTATTCCAGAAATGTGCAAAATATGGAAACACTGCAATACAACACATTATTATGCCTAATACGTTGTAGGAACGAGGTTGGCCTTCAAAACGACTTCCAGTCGTCTGGGAATAGATAAATACAGTTCCTGTTTTGGGACGTTGTCGAGTACTCATGGAGTCAATGGAATACCATGAGATGGCTTCCCAAATCGTCACCGAAGCCGCGCAGTGTTTCACTATGGGACATAGACTCGGCCAGAAGTTGGAACCAGTGTGCAAGCAGATTCATCCGAGCAAATGAGTTTCCGCCATCGTTCCATAGACCAGGTTATATGACTTCGGCACCAAATTTTCCTATTACTGGCATTTTCATCACTGATGAGTGGTTTTAGGATTCCAGTTCGTCCTGGAATTCCCAGAAAATGAGCCCCCTTCATCTTGGTTTGGTGGGGACAGGATTCATGCTTGAGACATTCATTTCTACAGTGACTCTAGCTCCGTCGTCCGCCTATTTTTCGCCAGTGACCATCCGTTACAGTCAGCCAACACACACTTGCATCCGCGTTGTGACTTAGCACATGATGTTTTCTCACTGTCCCTGCGTGCAGTATAAATGTTCGATGCGGTGCCCCTTGAAACACCAAACACCATATAGCCCCTGTGGGGATGCAGGAGGTTTTGGCGGAGCTACAGCGGGTGAACGGACAAACCAAGCTTACATTTATTATTTCGTCGTAAACAACTGCCCTTCTACATACACATATCTTCGTAACTACATCGTGAAGTTCCAAAACAAATGGATGGGGATGGAAAGTTACTATACCACAAAGCACCAATGAGGATGCAAAATTCGGTTGCAAGTTTTTGGCTGCATACACAAACACACCGCACTTGATTTTCTTGCATATACTGATTTTTCTAATACGCCTTATTGCATTGTAAGATTGTAATACTACAAGTTTTAAGTTGGCTTACAGTGAAACCTGTAAGTACTGGTCTAAAACATTATACAATTCATGTGGCCGCGTTGGCTGTCTTACTTTTCTGATACAAAATTAAAATACTTCGGGGCTTAATAGTTTAGTATCGCTTGTATATGAACCTACACGAACCTTTGTTTCTGGATACAAGTGAGAGTCAAACGAAAATCTTAAATAATTTTACAAATCTTTTACGCCGGCCGGGGTGGCCGAGGGGTTCTAGGCGCTACAGTCTGGAACCGCACGACCGCTACGGTCGCAGGTGCGAATCCTGCCTAGTGCATGGATGTGTGTGATGTCCTTAGGTTAGTTAGGTTTAAGTAGTTCTAAGTGCTAGGGGACTGATGACCTCAGAAGTTAAGTCCCATAGTGCTCAGAGCCATTTGAGCCAAATCTTTTACTGAATCGTTCTGGAGTACAGGTGTACCATGTTTCGATATAGTCTCCCTGACACTGAACACACATTTCCAGGGCACAGGAAGTGCACGGATTCCTTTGAGAAAAAAAAGAAGAGAAAACGTTTCGTCATGTGCACAGCTGCTTGTATACTGCCTGCTGCATCTCCTTATCTGAACGAAATTTCTTTCCTCTCACCTCATTTTTGAGCGATCCTTACTTAGAGGGAGCTCTTGTGAGTATAATGTATGCGGCAGAGTATGAGTGCAGGTCATCGATGGTTGTCAATCTTGTACAGGCAGGAGGAGACGGAGAATTGTCCTGTAACTTTTGTAATCAGACGCCCACGTAGCTTTGATGTTATTGCAGGCTACAGATGATTGTTTAACACATTGGAAGATGACGCACTGGCAATGGTATTTCCGTTAGTAGTGTAGTTTTGAAAGGCAGCGCCTCGTTCATCCCAAAAGAGTGTCAGCAAAACCTTCCCTGCAGAATATTGTGTCTGGAACTATGAACCGTCACGGCTCACGTTATCCCATTTATTGTGTGTAATTTCTATTACGTTACTGCCGCCTCGTTTTCTTATTCCATTTACTGGCGTCACTAACTTGCAGCCTTACTTGCCAACAAGCGGCAGCAGCAGCGTGTATCAATAATTGCACTGTCGTACACTCTCTGGAGCGACCGATAGTATTTCCGGGTCGTCGTGAGTCGGGCAGTCGGTGGAAGAGGGACCAGCATTGCAGTCGGGACGCAGCAGCAGTGAAGTCGGGGGACGGAGCGCCGCTGAGGCGCCGACAGCCAGTTCTCGCGACCGCTGGTGAGACACATGAATTGTCAGATGGAGGGAGATTGGAGCGGGACGACAGTTGGCTGGTCGTCTCATCGGCCGACGTATGTTTGCTCCTTTCACCGTTTCCGGGTCTGGGCAGTCGGTCGGTTGTACTTCGTCCGGGCCCGCTGGCGGTCTCTATGCAGCGTGGGAGAGTGTGGCGCTGTTCCCATTGCTCACCGACCCTGGACACGAAAGTTGAGTTTTGATTTAACCTACCAGCAAGTCACGACCTTTCACATTGTGTCGCTTGGATTTCGTTGTCGGCTGTGGGATATTCCCGCGAGCAACAATGTGGTTTTCAAGATGGAAAATTCTAGCCACCCTCTGGTGGAGTTTCACTGCATTTGGTTATTTAATTGAATTGCACCAGCGAAATCTTCTGCCTCGAGGCCATAACGTTCTGGTTACCTGTCTTGGCCATTGGCATAAATTCCGGGCAGTGTACTTCGCTCATCGTGTTGTTGCTGTCCAGCACAGTGTGTAGTTTGACAGCTCCATGTATGATTGGTTGTGGGCGCCAATATCTTCTACGTTGTTCCGTTGAACTCCCTGTTGTGCCACATGGTGGGTAAAGTGGAAGTTATCTTGTCGGTTGGTTCATTGACTGTCGGTCGGTTGGGTTGTCGTCGGATCGTGAATGTCTCACCTAAGCGAGCGTTAACGTTTGAATTCCAAGCCTTCAGCTTAGTTTGAGTTGTTGTGCTCTTATGGCCTTCAGCCTAATTCAAAGAACTGTGTCACGTAAGGCCTTTGGCATTTAAAAAATTTTAGTGTTGGGCCTTCAGCCGATTTTGAATTTGAATTGTTTGCTCTTAAGGCCTTCAGCCTTAATTAAAGAACTGTTTCACGTAACAAAATTAATTTTATATAATATAATTTTAAAAAATTAATGCTATAGAGTTTTAAGTGTTAGGCCTTCAGCCGCTTTGAATTTAACTTGTTTAGTTCAGCCTAACTAAAGAACTGTTTTAAGATAAGGCTTGCCTTTTAAATTTCTGATTATACTTGCGTTTTATTTACCTTCAGCCGTTTTTAAATTAAAGTTGCTTTCAGTCGGTAATTAAGTCCCAAAGATTAAAGCTGTGTGTTAAAACAATTTTTTTTTGTGTTCTTGGAAAATTTGGTCAAGTAATAAAGTTGTTTGTTCGAGTGTAACTGACAGGGCCTAATTTTGGTCCCTTGCCACAATTTATACTATCTTTCCTGTCCAGCTGGATTATCGGGGGGTCTCAAACTATACATGTTTTGGTGATGACGATTCCTTGCTTGTTCTCTTTGCTTCAGTGTGGTGGTAGCGTACCGAAATTTCACGTCCTGTAACGTTTCTCACGAAGAAGACGTTACCTTCTGCTTCAAAGTTTCAGAAAAGTTGTTCACACACACATCAGCGTTTCGCTATTTCAGTTTTGGCACCCATCTTACAGACACTTTAAGTACTTCTCGAATGATGTGATGTGCTGAGCTATGCCTGATGTTCCCATTTGCGGCTGTTCCGTCCAGCATCACGCGACGGCTCTCCATCACAATGGCTTCAGCTGCTGCAGTAGACTGGTGTCGCAATGCTTTGTGCCTGACTGGGCCCTAAGCGTCTGTCACATAAGGCACCAAGTCCGAACTTTCTACTCCACTCATACACTTGCTGCAGTGATAGACACGCATCACCGTACTGAACCTTTGTTCTCCGATGGATTTCAATAGCTTTCGCACCTTAACTGCTCAGAAGGCGTAGTTCTTTCTTGGCGTATGTCGCAAACGGGTAAGCTACTTTGAACTGGTATTGTGATCGCATTTCGCTTCTCTGTAGTATTCTGCCGCCCGTCCTTAGACCATTGGTAAAGGTATTGCCAACGTGAAGAACAACGACGCGAAATGACGATTTTTAATTTAATTTAAGGTTTTCACTTCTCGTATAATGTCAATTAACAGTAACCTATGGGTATGTAAAATTTCTCATTCGACACAATCTAGTTTCAGGGATCTGTTAGCTTTATATCATTATCAAGAGTTTATGAAGTATATTATATTACTGGGACCAATGTATTTGTATATTTCACGAATTTCCTATTACTTGAAATCCTTATCGTCTTCTTTTAGGTGTTACATAAAACACCATATAACTTATTCGATTTGTTTATCTACTTGTATGAAAAACTCCATCATATTATTCGTAACTGCTGGAGAACGCTGGAGATTTATTTGCTTGCATCCGTGTGTACCGTACCGTGTACAAAGAGAGAAGATATAATTAAATGAAAAGTTAAATATCTCAGCTTGAATAATAATGCTTCAGTTTGTGATCCCCGTAACAATTAACTGCGTGTTCTCGTGAACATTGTCTGAATAACAATACGTTTGCTGAGAAGCGTGCTTTCTTAACAGATGTCTTGTTGCGCCTCACTATGAGTACACAGTGCTACGTAACATACTTTAAAGAATATTATACAAGACTAAAACATGAATGAGTTCTTAAATAATAATCAAGGTTACTACGACTAAGAAATGACCATGCTGAAGCAGTACATGATTCTTTTTCCCTTTGCTTATTAATTTCATTCGAGATAACAAGTTACACTTTATATTTTATCATTATAATAATACTATTAAGTGATATAGTCTAGTTATGTAGTCTAATCGCATCGGTTTGCTCAAAGGCTGACGAGAGAAGAACTACAGAGGAACAATAAAAAAATGAAAGTCACACAAGACGTTCGATGGACGAATTTAAACGAAATTGAGTTTGTATTATCTTTTACTGTATCTGCTAATTACTAGAGTGCCCGATGTAAATACTAGATGTATGTAATCAAAACACTAATAGCTCCTAACAACTAGCTGTAATTTACTTTAACCAGTTAGGGGGTTCTTCAAAATAAGTATCATATCTAGCCGCGAATTTGTCAGAGTGGATACAGTTTCTCTTACACTTCACCTTTGTCTGCACCTTTTTCTATTCTTCTGCACACATCCTTCACCGCACATTTATTAACGGAACTGTAAGTCGGTTTTCCGATACGTTTCTTCTTGTGCGAAATGACATCTACAACGGTTCATTTTCCAGCCATTTCATATTGAGAATGCAAGTACACGAAATGTGTTCTTGTTTCCCCAGCTTCCATTCAGACTGTGTAATCAGCTGCCTTACAATTTTCTTGGTTATATCTAAGTTTATTCTTGCTGTGCACGTATCTATTCATATTTAATACAGAGTAATATAGCGTCTCCCCAAGCTCAGCGCAATACCTTTATTTCCCCAGCGTCCTATTTCTGTCCTGACGCTTCTTCGGTGGCCAAGAATTGAGTGTCTTGGTTCAGTGCGGGCCTAACTGCCATTTTATGTATTATATCACTCGTTGGGGCGGTGCCAGTATACTATGTTTCCACCGTTTACAAGTTCGTACTATGTGTTCAGCCGGTCCAACTGTGCGTCAATGCTGTGGTAATTGTCGAAGCACGTCGTGTAAATGGGAATACATAACAGGTACCTGGTAAGACTCACACCATCGAAATTCCGAAAATCACCAATATCTTTATTGTTACAAAGCGCAGACCTGTTTAATATTAAGACCCCCCTTTATGACTTTTCAACCTTATGTTCGGGATAGAAGTATAAACTGTGTGGTGAACGAAAACCTAGTTGATGTGACTACGCCACTTGCATGTCGACAGCACCAAGGAGCTGGATATGGAATGCTGCGTATGAGTTCTTTGAACTGGCACACGACAACGCCATTTATACTGTACCACGGGCTGGGATCAGACGCTATTTAAAAAGTTTTTACCTTATATTATCTTCTCCCTAGGCTGCGACAGCGAACTGCTTTTTCCAGGCGGGTAACACCAGCGAAAAACTACGTCTTACTAGGTATCATCAGCAGTTCCTTTTTTCCAATATCCATGTATAATATTGTGGTAACCGTACTTCTGCTCTATTGTCCTATAAGAAGCAATGCAAAATATAGCTACCAAGTCCAGATGGTACAGTTATTTCTCGGAAGACAGTACAGTTCAACGTTTATTGGGCTGCCGTGGTTAGTGCTAAGATTATCATCATAAGGAGAAAATTGCGACGGTCGGAGTGGCCGAGCGGTTCTTGGCGCTACAGTCTGGAGCCGCGCGAGCGCTACGGTCGCAGGTTCGAATCCTGCCTCGGGCATCGATGTGTGATGTCCTTAGGTTGGTTAGGTTTAAGTAGTTTTACGTCTTCTGTACCCGTGGTCTAGGGGTACCGTCTTTGATTCATAATCAAAACGTTTTCGGTCCCGGGTTCGATCCCCACCACCACTGCCTAAATTTTGATAAATAATCAGCATTGGCGGCCGAAGACTTCCGGCGTAAGAAGTCAGCCTCGTTCTGCCAACGGCCTTGTCAAAGAGGGCGGAGGAGCGGATAGAGGTTCAGGGCACTCTCTTGTCCTAGGGGTGGGAAATTGCCCCTAAAGGCGGAAGAATCAGCAACAATCAACGACATGAGGATGCAGAAGGCAATGGAAACCACTGCATTAAAGACACGTAACGTGTATCCACAGGACATGTGGCCTGTAGTTGAAGAAGTGTCATTGGCAAAAGATTCCGGAATAGTCCCCCATTCGGATCTCCGGGAGGGGAGTGCCAACGGGGAGGTTACCATGAGAAAAAGATTGAATAATCAACGAAAGGATAACGTTCCACGAGTCGGGGCGTGGAATGTCAGAAGCTTTAACGTGTTAGGGAAACTATAAAATCTGAAAAGGGAAATACAAATGCTCAATCTAGATATAGTAGGGGTCAGTGAAGTTAAGTGGAAGGAAGGCAAGGATTTCTGGTCAGATGAGTATCGGGTAATATCAACAGCAGCAGAAAATGGTATAATAGATGTAGGATTCGTTATGAATAGGAAGGTAGGGCAGAGGGTGTGTTACTGTGAACAGTTCAGTGATCGGGTTGTTCTAATCAGAATCGACAGCAGACCAACACCGACAACGATAGTTCGGGTATACATGACGACGTCGCAAGCTGAAAATGAACAGATAGAGAAAGTGTATGAGGATATTGAAAGGGCGACTGGAATGCAGTTGTAGGGGAAGGAGTAAAAGAAAAGGTTACAGGAGAATATGGGCTTGGGACAAGGAATGAAAGAGGAGAAAGACTAATTGAGTTCTGTAACAAGTTTCAGCTAGTAATAGCGAATACCCTGTTCAAGAATCACAAGAGGAGGAGGTATACTTGGAAAAGGCCAGGAGATACGGGAAGATTTCAATTAGATTACATCATGGTCAGACAGAGATTCTGAAATCAGATATTGGATTGTAAGGCGTACCCAGGAGCAGATATAAACTCAGATCACAATATAGTAGTGATGAAGAGTAGGCTGAAGTTCAAGACATTAGTCTGGAAGAATCAATACGCAAAGAAGTGGGATACGGATGTTCTAAGGAATGACGAGTTACGTTTGAAGTTCTCTAACTCTATAGATACAGCAATAAGGAATAGCGCAGTAGGCAGTACAGTTGAAGAGGAATGGACATCTCTAAAAAGGGCCATCACAGAAGTTGGGAAGGAAAACATAGGTACAAAGTAAGTAGCTGCGAAGAAACCATGGGTAAGAGAAGAAATACTTCAGTTGATTGATGAAAGGAGGAAGTACAAACATGTTCCGGGAAAATCAGGAATACAGAAATACAAGTCGCTGAGGAATGAAATAAACAGGAAGTGCAGGGAAGCTAAGACGAAATGGCTGCAGGAAAAATGTGAAGACATCGAAAAGATATGATTGTCGGAAGGACAGACTGAGCATACAGGAAAGTCAAAACAACCTTTGGTGACATTAAAAGCAACGGTGGTAACATTAAGAGTGCAACGGGAATTCCACTGTTAAATGCAGAGGACAGAGCAGATAGGTGGAAAGAATACATTGAAAGCCTCTATGAAGGTGAAGATTTGTCTGATGTGATAGAAGAAACAGGAGTCGATTTAGAAGAGATAGGGGATCCAGTATTAGAATCGGAATTTAAAAGAGCTTTGGAGGACTTACGGCCAAATAAGGCAGAAGGGATAGATAACATTCCATCAGAATTTCTAAAAGCATTAGAGGAAGTGGCAACAAAACGATTATTCACGTTGGTGTGTAGAATACATGAGACCGGCGACATACCATGTGACTTTCGGAAAAGCATCATCCACACAATTCCGAAGACGGCAAGAGCTGACAAGTGCGAGAATTATCGCACAATCAGCTTAACAGCTCATGCATCGAAGCTGCTTACAAGAATAATATACAGAAGAATGGAAAAGAAAATTGAGAATGCGCTAGGTGACGGTCAGTTTGGCTTTAGGAAAAGTAAAGGCACGAGAGAGGCAATTCTGACGTTACGGCTAATAATGGAAGCAAGGCTAAAGAAAAATCAAGACACGTTCATAGGATTTGTAGACTTGGAAAAAGCGTTCGACAATTTAAAATGGTGCAAGCTGTTCGAGATACTGTAAAAGGTAGGGGTAAGCTATAGGGAGAGACGGGTCATATACAATATGTACAACAACCAACAGGGAATAATAAGAGTGGACGACCAAGAATGAAGTGCTCGGATTAATAAGGGTGTAAGACAAGGCTGTAGCCTTTCGCCCCTACTCTTCAATCTGTACATCGAAGAAGAAATGATGGAAATAAAAGAAAGGTTCAGGAGTGGAATTAAAATACAAGGTGAACGGATATCAATGATACGATTCGCTGATGACATTGCTATCCTGAGTGAAAGTGAAGAAGAATCAAACGATCTGCTGAACGGAATGAACAGTCTAATGAGTACACAGTATGGTTTGAGAGTAAATCGGAGAAAGACGAAGGTAATGAGAAGTAGTAGAAATGAGAACAGCGAGAAACTTAACATCAGGATTGATGGTCACGACGTCAATGAAGTTAAGGAATTCTGCTACCTAGGCAGTAAAATAACCAATGACGGACGGTGCAAGGATGACATCAAAAGCAGACTCGATATGGCAAAAAAGGCACTTCTGGCCAAGAGAAAACTACTAATATCAAATACCGGCCTTAATTTGAGGAAGAAATTTCTGAGGATGTACGTCTGTAGTACAGCATTGTATGGTAGTGAAACATGGACTGTGGGAAAACCGGAACAGAAGAGAATCGAAGCATTTGAGATGTGGTGCTATAGACGAATGTTGAAAATTAGGTGGACTGATAAGGTAAGGAATGAGGAGGTTCTACGCAGAATCGGAGAGGAAGGGAATATGTGAAAAACACTGATAAGGAGAAGGGAGAGGATGATAGGACATCTGCTAAGACATGAGGGAATGACTTCCATGGTACTAGAGGGAGCTGTAGAGGGCTAAAACTGTAGAGAAAGATAGAGATTGGAATACGTCAAGCAAATGATTGAGGACGTAGGTTGCAAGTGCTACTCTGAGATGAAGAGGTTGGCACAGGAAAGGAATTCGTGGCGGGCCGCATCAAACCAGTCAGTAGATTGATGACCAAAAAAAACTTTAAAAAAATGAAAACAATGTGAGAAACCACGCTTGAACATAAATGCGATGCTAGTCAAGTCTTCAGACTGCGCTCTTGTATTTGACCATGAATGATATCTGTACAGTGTCCTTAATACGCTACAAGAATCAGTTGTGGTCAGAACAGTGTTCTATGTAATTATGAGCGCATTATGAAGGAATAAGTGAATTCAAACTTGGGCGAATAAGTGGTTCTCGTATGGTGGATGATGCCGTAACCGAGAATTATTTCCTTAACTTGGCTACAAGTCTGTGCTATTTCTCAGCAGACAGTACAGTGTTTGACACTTACCCCGCCGTTGTGATTGCGAAGCTTAAGAAGCCTAAATTACTGTGGTTTCGTTCATACCTGGCGTCTCGCCACTAGTGCGTCATGTCCGGCACCATAAAGTCACAATGGAGCAGGTAGTATCTAACATCACCCATGGTTCTGTGTTAGGTCCTATACTCCTCTCATTTTGTGTCAATGGAATGACAGTAAACCTGTGTACACTATCAAAATGGGCGCAGGATATGCTCAGCCAATCCTAAACCGAAATGGTAGTATTTGGTTATTCTTGGCTCATTATACCGAAATGTTGGAAATCTCTACCATCTTGAATCCCAAATAGGACAAATATCAACTTCTCTCCTTCAGCAAACAGTTTGGGAGTAGTAATAGATAATAAATATAAATTGGACTGAGCATGTAACTCTAATGTGCAAGAAACCATCGGCATCTCTCCAAGTTCTCCAGACATATAAAAAGCTCTTCCTTCTTTACCAGAAGAAGAAGCTTTTACAAAAACTTATAATTCCAGTTATTGATTACAGCAATGTTCTCCTGCAAGGCCTTTGTTAGGTAAGAGCACTGCTCCTGGAACTGGTTTTATCTGGCTGTGTTGATAATATCTGTGATGTTTGACTCTTTGATCATATTGCGCCTCATATACACAGCTATTCTGGCTGCGTGCAGACAAGCGCAGAAATTTCTATACCCTCTCTCTTTTCTACTGCTTTATCTATGTACACTGTCCCTCACGTCTCTCCTCTACCTTAACGCTCTTGTCGGAACAACAGAACAACATGGCGGGAACACCCGTTTCCATCGGACCAAAATCCCTTCTGCCCCACTCCATCGTTAAGCCACTTTCTCGAAGCCCTTTTCAATAACAGGAACCAGACTCTGCAATAAACTCCGGCATTATATTAGAGAACTGAGTAACATCTTCAGCTTCAGAAGACAGTTAACGACATATGTACCAAAACAAAAATACTGATCCCCGCCGTCTCTGTACGCATTCGTTACCCTTGTACATCTCGTCGTCGGCCGTGCGGTTCTAGGCACTGAAGTCCGGAACCACGGGACTGCTACGTTCGCAGGTTCGAATCTTGCCTCGGGCATGGATGTGTGTGATGTCCTTAGGTTAGTTAGGTTTAAGTAGTTCTAAGTTCTAGTGGACTGATAACCTAAGATGTTAAGTCCCATAGTGCTCAGAGCCATTTGAACCCTTGTACATCCGTCTGTCCAACCAGGCCTTCGTCAATCCGCAGTGTTCTTAAATGTCCATTCCTCAGAGCTCGGCATATTAGTGTTTTCTAACCTCTAAATTCTCTTTATATGTACCAGTAACGTTACTGTTATTATTGTCATTATTATTTTCATTATTATTATTATTATTATTAATATTAATATTTTCAGTATTATAGACAGCAGCATGAGCAGTACGAGCACTGCCAGTGTTAACTTTATTAAATCACCGGCAGCTTTATTTAATCATATTGTCACTAAAGACACTCACATCAGTTTAACGCATTACTGACCACTGTCCCTTTTTTGGGACGCGTATATTTTACTTATTTCTACGTAAGAAATGGAGCTTTTAGCCTTTATTGTTGCACCTGTAGGTTCAACTAACTGCTACAAAGCCTGTAAATGTAAAATAAAGACCTTTTTTCTAAGTACTTCACGTCAGGAAAATTATGAACTTGCCGATTTTTTATTGTCGCACTTGGCAGCACTTTATGTCTGCTGGTAGTTCCTGGACGACAATGAACTCTGATTTAGTTGTCCGGGCGTGTTTGTTATGATCACATGGATATCCGTGTAAGATTAAGTATACTTCAGATTTTTTCAAGTAAGTGCAACATCGATATATCTTATGAGTCCCAATAATGGAACAATGGCATGTTTCACTATCATTTATTGTTGATGTGCGCTTTTCATGTATACACGTATTGTGCAGAGAAGAATTGCATTTTACGTTCTTTATATCTGCTTTTTTTTCATATTGTATTGAATTTTACGATTCCAACAGGATAAAAACATGCCGCGTGGACTTACACTTGAAGAAATTCCATCAGAATTAGAGAACCATCAAGAGAGTGACCATGAAGATGATGACGTAGAATTGGCGATTATTCCACCCGTTGCATATGTAATAACAGATGAAGAAGACATTGAGGAAAATGTACTGAACAATGAGTGTGTTGTACAAGATGTAGGCTGTACTTTAGAGCTCATAACCAGCCGAGATAAACCTAATGCTACAGTTGTACCTCCAGAAGCCAAAAAAAGGAAAGCGTTAGGAGATGGAGAAGAAAGGGGTACGTTATCTACTACAAAAAAAAATGTAAGTGGTATAAATGTCAACCAACGTACACAAACACTAGTGAACCAGGGAAGAGCAATGAACATTATGTTGCGGAATGTCTATCAAATAAGACAGTGCCTTAGGTGTATGAGGATTTTTTTCTGAGAAACTAATGGATACAATTATTGGACAAAGCGGAATCTATGCTTGCCAACACCACAAAATAAATTTTATGCTAAGCAAAGTAGAACTAAAATCATTCATTGGCATACTACTTCTGAGTGGTTGTCATAAGCTTCCCCGTGAGAATATGTACTGGGAACAGGCTCCTACTGTCGGTGTTCCCTTAGTCTTCAACTCCATGTCAAGAAATAGGTTTCGGGAAATAAAGAGATTCATTCATCTCAATGACAACTCCAAAATAGACAGAAACGACAAGATGTGCAAACTGAGGTTGTACTTTGAAATGATGAAAAAGGAATTTGGCGTATTTCATTTAGAACTCTCAATTGATAAAATGATGGTACGTTATTATGGCAAACATTCAGCTAAAATATTTCTGAGGGGAAAGCCTTACAAATTTGGATATAAAATTTTGTGTCTTACAAGTTCCAATCGCTTTCTTTATAATTTTTCGCCATACTGTGGCAAGACTGACAACAAAGAGGAGCCTTTAGGTGCAAAGGTAATAAATGAACTATCCAGTATGATTCCAGAATAAGAGTATCCCAATTATAAGCTTTTCTCTGACAACTTTTTCACCAGTGTTGGCACACTGATCACAAGCTACAGAACAATGAGAGAGATTCGAACTAATGCATGTCCTTTGATTGACTCGAAAAGAATGGCAAAAGAAAAGGAACGAGGATTCTATGACTACATGTTTGCCAAAGAGAACGGAGTCCTGGTTGTGAAATGGAGTGACAACAAACCAGTATGTGTAGCGACAAATTACAGTACTATTTTTCCTCTGAGTTCCACTAAAAGATACTCACGGGCAAATAAAAAGGAAATATCTGTTACAATGCCACATCTAATTGAAGAATACAATGCCCATATGGGTGAAGTAGATCTACTGGTAGCAGATAACGCTTTATAGGACGTGTATAAGGTGAGCAGATAACGCTTTATAGGACGTGTATAAGGTGATAAGATGATAAACATTTGCGTAGTAAAAGCATGGCGTGCATACCAAACTGCTAACTCTAATGGATGTCCGACGGAGAATAGTGATGTGTTACCTATCAAAGAAAACAGGATCAGTACCAAAACGCAGAGGACCACAAGGAAGCAAACTGATGGGATGACGGGTGAGCACAGATGTACGATTAGACCCAGGAAATCATTTCATTTTGCCAAGTAAAACACAGAAGAGATGTGCTTACTGCAAGAAAAAACACAAAAAAAAAAATTTGTGATAGGTGCAATGTTGGTGTACACGACAAGTGTTTTGCTTCATTTCATACTGAATAGATATTCAATAACATTAAAAGATTCTTTATTTATTGTTTGTGTTGTTTCTTACAATATTATGCATGGAGAATAAGGTTATAAATTTGGATAGCGCATTTGGCCTATGTCCCAAAAATGGGACGGTCTGTAGTTTTTGTTCTAATAAACTGAAAATTTTCAAAACAACTTTTTATTCAATTAATCACTCAATATAACGTATTTATGTATAAAAGTTTGCAAAAAATGATCCGATAGAGTTTTGGCCAGTAATGGGTTAATACTCTTTGTCATATTCAGATTGTTATTACTGAGGTAACTATGATATAAAAATGTTACTGTAAGTGCGAAAACATGGTTCGACGTAAGAGAGGGCCTGACAGCCCTAATCACATCAGGTTAAATAATGAAATATCTACATCTACATCCATACTCCGCAAGCCACCTGACGGTATGTGGCGAAGGGTACCCTGAGTACCTTTATCGGTTCTCCCTTTTATTCCAGTCTCGTATTGTTCGTGGAAAGAAGGATTGTCGGTATGCTTCTGTGTGGGCTCTAATCTCTATCTAATCTCTAAAAATAAGTAGATAAATATCAGGCATATAATTTTGATTCCGAAAATGTTGGTAACTAGTGAGATACGTGTTCGTCTACAGTAGTTGAAAACGGAATAAGATTCTAAGTAGCGACCAGTTGCTCGTAAATGGTTAGACAGACAGTTTATAAGTAAACAGGCTTCACACAATGTCGACACATTTGCCTCGAGAGGTTCCGTACCTTTGATGATATTTACAGATTATCTTTTACTTTGCTCTCTCAGTTGCACAGTTATGTTTAAGAAATGACTAGTTTCGATCAATGCTGAGCATCTTCAGACATATGTAGTTGCTTAAGCAACACACCGTATCCATATGGAAGCATACATGAAAAAACTTGTAACCTCACCCTCACTTATCGACCTTAATGACAGTCAAAAATTAAACCGCATGCACCGAATGGAAATTTGAGAAAAGCAATCGCCACCGAAGTTAATTTGTCGGTAAAGAAGGAGGAAAGGGTTACATATAAATGAAAAGAATACTGCAAATGAAATTGGTGGAAATTACTTTTGAGAAGCGCGTAAAATTAATAAAGAAAGTAAATATGCTTTCGTTACGTTAACAATTAATTGGCGTTAATTAGATATTTGAGATTTGGGGAAAATTACGGTCGCCAGTCCTATGGACAGCTACTATAATAACTGAAAATGAAAGATTAATGCACATATAACTAGCACTAAAATCGTGGCAACTGAAGGTTGACACATGTTGTGTGAAAACTGAATGTTTGTCAGAAGTAATAAATTTCGCTACACTCTGACTTAATTTAGCGAAAGAATTAATAAAATTGGAAAATTGAAAGTTAATTTAGTGACTGAAATTAATAGTGAACTTTGTTTCTGAAGCACTACGAAATTCAATAAAATAAGGTTAGTGTTGGGCTACCTCAACAATCATTTCTAAAGCTACTTGAATTCACGCATTTTAGAAATAAGAGATTTAACTTTGAACTTGAATTAAATGATTCTGAACAATTAACAATAGTAAAATTTAGTACGTAACAAGCTGAGCTTTAGTCACAGGTAAGCTAAAATATGGTAACAAAACCCGCACTCTTAATTTGTGCTTTAAACATTGTAGCGAGCTATTAATACTTTAACTGAACTTTGATATTAAAGCAGTGAAATGGAATGATATTACTTAAATGCTGGCGTTTGAATTTCAACGACACTCAGGTTCATTCCGGAAAAGGAAGGGACCCTGCTTGGTAATGCAATTGGGACAATGAGCAACAAATGTTCATTTTACGTTGTTCTACTTTTGTGAGGCAAATGGAACAGTTTGAAAAGCTGAGGTCTGCCATACAGTTCTAAAACTTAACGTGCTTCCAGTCTTCCTTGTTGGTTGATTGAAGGTTTGAAGTCGTCGGTCGAGGAGGTGGCGACAGTGACTCATTATCGGCGGTCGCTGTTGCAGAAGCTGGATGTTGGCGCGCCTTATTCTCGACACCGTCACCAGGCGAAACGGGCTCTTGATGTGCGCCAGCTAATGCTTCCTGTCCGCAACACCGTGTCAGAAACTATCATAGCAAGTCGAGTGCAATTACATGCTGCCAAACCCCGAAAGCGCGGCAACTCGCGGGAGCCTCACACAACACCTGCTCCACCATTCTACTCTCGCCTGACTGCTCTGCCTGCGCTCCACGCGGCAGAGTTAAAACGGCCAAAGATCATAAACACTTTGGTTCTCCACACGACCTATCGATGTAGTCGTTCGATAGCATAGTTTTCTCTAGGCGAGACCCAGCGTAAAAATACAAATAATGTTTACAAAACAAACCAATTATACATCAACATATATTAATTACAATATATAATGACACAGAAATGCCATTTCTTCAGGTAACAAAATAAGGAAAAACTTTATAGTACAATAGATGGAAAGAGGAGGATATGCATTTGCGGCGTTACAAACTGTTCACACAACTACGTACATATGAAGGTGATCGACATTGATCGAAGCCAGTCACATCGTAAAAATAAGTGTGCAAGTGAGACATCAGAATAAACTGAAAATTTTAAACAGCTTACTAAAACCAAATGACACATACTATTATTGGAAAAGTAAAACGACTGCACAAACGGGTATTTGTCGTTTAAGTCTTACAATGCACCCTGCTACATGAGCAAATTTAGAGAGTTTGTTCACTCAACGGCACACCATCTCTTAAGCGACTTTTAGTGCAAACTTTGGTTCTAGATAGCAACAGAATAACATCCGATTTACAAACGATTAATTGAACGTTTTATTATTCTACGAGCTCTACCGTTTGCAACAGGGTACTTCGAGCGGAGTTTTACTGATGTGAATAATACCACAATACAAGCGTCCCAAATTGAACTGCGTCAGTTAAATAAAATAATCGCTTCATAATATCGACATTCCAGTCAAGAAAAAAAATAACGCAAAATATCTACGGCATCTGGGCGAAGCTCACTCCTTTGATCAAACGCAGTTGATAGAAATTTTAATTTAATCGAGTTTTCGTTTGTCTCGCATTTTTTTATTAATCTGTCACAGACAACATTCAAATCCACTGTTTTCTCCAGCAGGGCGACGGCGAAACGCAGGACGGGGGTTTAATTAATGAAACTGAAGCCCCTGATCGTCGTCTGCTTTGAATGGAACACGTATCGACAGGACATCAAGTCTCACGCACACGGCCTCGACGCAATGTTCTCAGTCATTTAGCACTCTCTCTAATGAATTAGTTTTTTGGTGAGCACTCGTTCTTTTTTATGTGTGGCGGCTGTATCATCGCGACAGTTTTCGTTGGCTTGGTTGTCAATCTTCTGGCTGCTTCACACTTGTCTTTCGTTTTCCTGCTTGGTTCAATGTAGACTGGTTGGTTTCCCTGTCTACAATAAACTCATTCCGTAATTCCAATGTTTATTATTTGCTACATGAAATATAGCAGTATAAGCTAGTTACGAATGAAATTAATAGTAAGTACAGGGAAGGTGAAGCGAAACAGCTGCAGGAAGAAGGAGAAGAAGTCGATAAGGAAATGAGTGTTGGAAGGGCCGATTCAATATGCAGAACAGCAGAAATAAATTCAAGCGAAGCCACGTTTTCACATGTGAGACCCATGCAGGAGCGCTCATGCGATGTCTAAGAACAAATAAACATCACGTGTTTAATGAAATTAAAATTCATGTTACTACGGAATATTGATCCCCTCATTACAATTAACGCTGTGCTGTATTTAATTTTATAAAAATAACTATTTGTATAACGTAACGTGTGCATATCCCCCTCAAATAAAAATCGGGGAGTAAAGAAAATTATAATAGCCAGATTCCTTTATACTGCATAATGGTACACGAGAATCTGGTCAATGATGCGATCATTATGAGGAAACGTAGTAATTTCTGCGAAAGGGCGACAACCGCTACAGTCCGCGAAACAGTAAACGACTTCTTTTTCCTGAAAAAGGCGCCTGGCGTCGTTTGGGGCCTAGGAATGATGGGAAACCTCTGAGGAACGAAGGCATTACCTGCTTTCTACATTGACAGAAAAAAAATAGTTAATGTATGGTAATGAAATTTCGGGCATATGTTACTCTACGTAACACTTTTAAGTGATTAACATAACAAAATGACAAGCTAATGTAAGTGCAAGATGAAATCCTCCTTACCAATGGAGCATGGAGGTTTTATGCCTAAAAGAAATTGCTGTGATGAAGTCCTTGCCCTCACAACCTTTATCGAAAAGGGCTATCAGGATACGAAGAAAACTGGCGTTGTCCTGTTGGATCTAAACTCAGCATATGATTCAGTGTGGAGGGATGGCCTACTTCACAAACGGGTAGAAAAATTCAGAGGACGCAGACCTACAAACTTATGAAGAACATTTTAACTGGAATAAAAATTAGAGTAACTCTTAATGGAAAAACCAGCAGACACATAGCAATCAACAACGGAGTCCCATAGGGCTCGGTACTGGACCCCTTATTGTTTAACTTTTACACTGCGGATATCCGAGAAACAACGTCTCGTAAGTTTAAATACGCGGACGATATGGTAACAGCTTATCAAAGCAAATCTTTTGAAAAAATTGAGCTGAAGTTGAACGAAGATATAAACCTGGTGCACCTGTACTACACGAAATGGCATCTACAACATAATCCAGACAAGGCGGTAAGTGTAAACATGCATCTTATTAACAGAGAAGCCAAGATAAACCTGAACATATGCATGAATAATCAGACCATTAAAGATGAAGACAGTCCTCCGTACCTTGGAGTAAATCTCGAGCGGTCCCTAACGTACAGGGCCCATCTGGAGGATACAAAACAAAACCTGAAATCTAGAAATCCCATTCTTGCCACCTGGGGATGTGATCCAAATACCTCGAGAACTTCAGCCTTGGCGCTAGTATACAGCGTGACCGAGTATTGTGCATCTGTATAGGCCACAAGTGTGCATATATCAAAAACTTATGTCCAGCTAAGAGAAACAATGAGAATAATATCGAAAACCTACACCTATAGATTGGCTACCCGTACTGTCTAACATAGCACCACCAGAAGACATCAGTTACTATCAACAGAATATAGCTAAATACTAGCAAACCCATATCTTTCCATACACCAGTACCTGACCCCAAAGAAAAGCCGCCTGAAATCAAAGTCATCTTTATCGCAAACAGATGAAGAGGTGTTTTCCTGCGACCCAGAAAATGAGTGGAAAATGTATGGAGTAGAAGCACAGCAAAGAACAGAAAATACCAATGGAAAGCTTTAAGCTTCCCAGAAGAGTGTGGACTACGCTGTAACGTGTGAGGTCGGGTGTCGGAAGATGCAGGGAAATGAAGACAACATGGGGCCTCGCGAACGACCCTCAATGCGAATTTGGGCTCAACCATTCAATGGCCCACGGTTTTAATGGTAAACTGGAGGATATACATAACGTCACGGACAATGCCATGGAATGGATAAAAAATAAGTCATATTGTATAAAATCTTGTATTTTTTTATTATGACATTAAGTACTGATGAATGTGTCATTCAAATGGTGTAATCGTTCCCCCATGAACCATGGATCTTGCCGTTAGTGGGGAGGCTTGCGTGCCTAAGTGATAGCAGTGCCGTATGTGCAACCACAACGGAGGGGTATCTGTTGAGAGGCCAGACAAACGTATGGTTCCTGAAGAGGGGCAGCAGCCTTTTCAGTAGTTGCAGGGGCAGCAGTATGGATGATTGACTGGTCTGGCCTTGGAACATTAACCAAAACGGCCTTGCTGTGCTGCTGTGCGAACGGCTGAAAGCAAGGGGAAACTACGGCCGTAATTTTCCCGAGGGCATGCAGCTTTACTGTATGGTTAAATGATGATGGTGTCCTCTTGGGTAAAATATTCCGGAGGTAAAATAGTCCCCAAGTCGGATCTCCGGGCGGGGACTACTCAAGAGAATGTCGTTATCAGTAGAAAGAAAACTGGCATTCTACGGATCGGAGCGTGGAATGTCAGATCCCTTAATCGGGCAGGTAGGTTAGAAAATTTAAAAAGGGAAATGGATAGATTAAAGTAAGATATAGCAGGAATTAGTGAAGTTCGGTGGCAGGAGGAACAAGACTCCTCGTTAGGTGACTACAGGGTTATAAACACAAAATCAAATAGGGGTAATGCAGGAGTAGGTTTAATAATGAATAGGAAAATAGGAATGCGGGTAAGCTGCTACAAACAGCATAGCGAACGCATTATTGTGGCCAAGATAGATACGTAGCCCACGTGTACCACAGTAGTACAAGTTTATATGCCAAGTAGCTCTGCAGATGACGAAGAAATTGAAGAAATGTACGATGAATTAAAAGAAATTATTCAGATAGTGAAGGGTGACGAAAATTTAATAGTCATGGGTGACAGGAATTCGGTAGTAGGAAAAGGGAGAGAAGGAAACATAGAAGGTGAATATGGATTGGGGTAAGAAATGAAAGAGGAAGCCGTCTGGTAGAATTTTGCACAGAGCACAACTTAATCATAGCTAACACTTGATTCAAGAATCATAAAAGAAGGCTGTATACGTGGAAGAAGCCTGGAGATACTGACAGGTTTCAGATAGATTATATAATGGTAAGAAAGAGATTTACGAACCAGGTTTTAAATTGTAAGACATTTCCAGGGGCAGATGTGGACTCTGACCACAATCTATTGGTTATGACCTGTAGATTAAAACTGAAGAAACTGCAAAAAGATGGGAATTTAAAGAGATGGGACCTGGATAAACTGACTAAACCAGAGGTTGTACAGAGTTTCAGGGAGAGCGTAAGGGAACAATTGACAGGAATGGGGGAAAGAAATACAGGAGAAGAAGAATGGGTAGCTTTGAGGAATGAAGTAGTAAAGGCAGCAGGGGATCGCCTAGGTAAAAAGGCGAGGGCTAGTAGAAACCCGTGGGTAACAGAAGAAATATTGAATTTAATTGATGAAAGGAGAAAATATAAAAATTCAGTAAATGAAGCAGGCAAAAAGGAATACAAACGTCTCAAAAATGAGATCGACAGGAAGTGCAAAATGGCTAAGCATGGATGACTAGAGGACAAATGTAAGGATGTAGAGGCTTATCTCACTGGGGGTACGATAGATAATGCCTACAGGAAAATTAAAGAGAATTTTGGAGATAAGAGAACCACTTGCATGAACATCAAGAGCTGAAATGGAAACCCAGTTCTAAGGAAAGAAGGGCAAGCAGAAAGGTGGAAGGAGTATATAGAGGGTCTATACAGGGGCGATGTTCTTGAGGACAATATTATGGAAATGGAAAAGGTGGTAGATGAATATGAAATGGGAGATATGATACTGCGTGAAGAGTTTGACAGAGCACTGAGAGACCTGAGTCGAAACAAGGCCCTCAGAGTAGACAACATTCCATTGGAACTACTGGCAGCCTTGGGAGAGCCAGTCCTGACAAAACTCTACCATCTGGTGAGCAAGATGTATGAAACAGGCGAAATAACCTGAGACTTCAAGAGGAATATAATAATTCCAATCCCAAAGAAAGCAGGTGTTGACAGATGTAAAAATTACCGAACTGTCAGTATAATAAGTCACAGCTGCAAAATACTAACGTGAATTCCTTACAGACAAATGGAAAAACTGGTAGAAGCCGACCACGGGGAAGATCAGTTTGGATTCCGTATAAATGTTGGAATACGTGAGGCAATACTGACCCTACGACTTATCTTAAAAGGTAGATTAAGGAAGGGAAAACCTAAGTTTCTAGCATTTGTAGAATTAGAGAAAGCTTTTGACAAAGTTGATTGGAATACTCTCTTTCAAATTATGAAGGTGGCACGGGCAAAATACAGGGAGCGAAAGGCTATTTACAATTTGTACAGGAACCAGATGGCAGTTATAAGAGTCGAGGGGCATGGACGGGAGGCAGTGGTTGGGAAGGGAGTGAGACAGGGTTGCAGTCTCTCCACGATGTTATTAAATCTGTATATAGAGCAAGCAGTGAAGGAAACAAAAGAAAAATTCGGAGTAGGTATAAAAATGTATGGAGAAGAAATAAAAATGTTGACGTTCGCCGATGACATTGTAATTCTGTCAGAGACAGCAAAGGACTTGGAAGAGCAATTGAACGGAGTGGATAGTCTTAAAAGGAGGATATAAGATGAACATCAACAAAAGCAAAACGAGCATAATGGAATGTAGTCGAATTAAGTCGGGTGATGCTGAGGGAATTAGATTAGGAAATGAGACATTTAAAGTAGCAAACTAGTTTTGCTATTTGGGGAGCAAAATAACTGATGGTGGTCGAAGTGGAGAGGATACAAAATGTAGACTGGCAATGGGAAGGAAAGCGTTTCTGAAGAAGAGAAATTTGTTAAGATCGAGTGTAGATTCAAGTGTCAGGAAGTCATTTCTGAAAGTATTTGCATAGAGTGCAGCCATGTATGGAAGTGAAACGTGGACGATAAATAGTTTGGACAAGAAGAGAATAGAAGCTTTCGAAATGTGGTGCTGCAGAAGAATGCTGAAGATTAGATGAGTAGATAACATAACGAATGAGGAAATACTGAATAGGATTGGGGAGAAGAGAAGTTTGTGGCACAACTTGACTAGAAGAAGGGATCGGTTGGTATGACATGTTCTGAGACATCAAGGGATCACCAGTTTAGTATTGGAGGGCAGCGTGGAGGGTAGAAATCGCAGAGGGAGAGCAAGAGATGAATACACTAAGCAGATTCAGGTTGCAGTAGGTACTGGGAGATGAAGAAGCTTGCACTGGATAGAAATGTACCCCCCCCTCCCCCCCCCCCCCCCCCCTCCCCGGAATGCTGTTCATGAACAGCAGAGCGACAGGTCGAATAATCACAGATTCACGTCTGATTTTGCAGTCAGGGTGCAAGGGGTAGCTACAAGAGTGCTCCTGTTGTCATATCAAATTACATCTCAGAGCATAACTCCATGTGTAGGTCCAGGTAGCATGCAGGACCTCAAGTGGTCTTCTTCTAACCAACAGACGGCCGTGGCTGGCACCGGGGAAGAACCCCCACCAGAAAGCACGACTGATTTCCACCCTGCCCTCCAATCAGCTCTCGCTTAACGTCACTGAAATAGCAAATGGCGATGGTTTCAAGTCAGTGGAATGCACGCCACAGAACCTAAAGCCCGGGGCTGTCCTTGAGGTAACTGATTTGTAACTGTTCGTTGAGTCACTTTGCCGCCAATGGCTGTTCAGATTGCTGCTGCAGGTGCAGTACGATGCCATAGGGCCATAGACCGAACAGGATGGTCTTCCCTCTCCGTAGTGCCACGTGTCCATTGGGAGACTGGTCTCCTTCCCACGGTACTGCACATTCTCGTCGTCACCGTTGCCAGTTATCATGTACAGATGCCACAGTCCTGCCGAGTCTTTCTCCAGTTTTGTGGATGGAACATTCAGCTTCTCCTAGCCCTATTACACGACCTCGCTAGAGCTCAGTGAGTTGTTGATAACGGCGTCTTTGTCGCCTTATAAGTATTCTTATCTAATACCAACGCACCACGTCCAATCTCAAGGGTAACTAACGCTCAGTCCCATTGCAGTTTGTATTTCAAGCAGACCTGATTTACATCCTCATTGTGGAGCAATTGGCGCGAGTATTATGCGACTGGCGCGAAATTTGAAGAGACATCAAGCTTCACGTCTAACAATTTCCATTTATGTCCGACAACTCCTTGTTTGTGCTACAGTTTTTTCCTGTCAGTTTATTTTTGATACCGAGACTAAACTACACTTAACTCCGTTTGAACAGGCCACGAAGGCCCAAAGGCAACGAGCGGCCGCCGTGTCATCCTCAGCCCACAGGTGTCACTGGATGTGGATATGAAGGGGTATGTGGTCAGCACACCACTCTCCCGGCCGTATGTCAGCTTACGAGACCGGAGCTGCTGCTTCTCAATCAAGTAGCTCCTCAGTTTGCCTCACAGGGGCTGAGTGCACCCTGCTTGCCAACAGCGCTCCTCAGACCGGATGGTCATCCATCCTAGGGCTAGCCCAGACCGACAGCGCTTAACTTCGGTGATCTGACGAGAACCAGTGTTACCACTGTGTGAAGGCCCTTTGCTCTTGATACAGACACGGAAACATAAATTAAAATGTCTTCTACTATAGCGAATCAACGCAATTTTTCCGGATGCACAAGGAATCTGCAGCGTTTCTAAGCACAAAACGAAGATGGTTGACATTAAAAAAAAATTCTCTTTCTTCCAACGGTCTGGATACAAACTGGATGAAACGCAACATTTCACTAAATATCGAAGCCGAAAATTGGCGAGATGCAGTTGAATGTATTTTAATAGCATTTTCTCGCGTAGCAATTTCTTGCTCGTTGTGAAACAGCTGTGAACACGTTTTAAGGCCCTTGATAAAGTTTTTAACTAGCCTATAGAAATAAAAGTAGCATAAATTTTATTGTAATAATGAAAAAATAGTAAACAGCCAAATAACG
The DNA here is from genome assembly GCF_023897955.1 of Schistocerca gregaria. NCBI lineage: Eukaryota > Metazoa > Arthropoda > Insecta > Orthoptera > Acrididae > Schistocerca > Schistocerca gregaria. The sequence goes on from NC_064927.1 coordinate 429,791,463, forward strand.
TTGGAAATTCAATAAAATTTCATGCAAATACACGTGTCTTTTCATCATATTACCTTTCAAATATAATATTTACGAAATAACGAGACTAGTATTGGAAAAAATATAAATTAAAAAGAATCAGCAGAAGGCGACCCAGCGATTCACCGATTACGAAGTTTGAATGCTAACCACATGATCGCCGGTAGATCATGTCCACGGTCGCAGCGCATCGGTGCACCACTGACGAGTAAAACATTTATCACGATTTTCTCGACATCGCTTTTGCGGCAGATTAAAACTGTATGCCCGACCGCGACTCGAACTCGGGACCTTTGCCTTTCGCGGGCAAGTGCTCTACCAACTGAGCTACCGAAGCACGACTCACGCCCGGTACTCACAGCTTAACTTCTGGCAGTACCTCGTCTCCTACCTTCCAAACTTTACAGAAGCTCTTCTGCGAACCTTACAGAACTAGCACTCTTGAAAGAAAGGACATAGCGGAGACATGGCTTAGCCACAGCCTGGGGGATGTTTCCAGAATGAGATTTTCACTCTGCAGAGGAGTAGAGCACTTGCCCGCGAAAGGCAATGGTCCCGAGTTCGAGTCTCGGTCGGGCACACAGTTTTAATCTGCCAGGAAGTTTCAGTATTAGGACAAGGTATATGGTACGTCTTAGTACCGTTATCCAAGATGGCGGCGATGACGTCACCCAACCCCAAGGGGAATTCTACGCCAAACTGATATCAGTTAATGACGTCATCCAACATGGCGGCCGTGACGTCAGCTGATGATGCAAGTACCATTACCCAAGATGGCAGGAAATTGCCACGCCACCTGCCACGCCCCCTGGCAGGAAGTTCATATACCATCAGGATAATGCAACCTCTACTAACCTAAGAAAATGCTAGGAAGAAAGGTCACTTGGGCTACCTCCACTAAGCTATCATCTAAATGCCACCTCTTCCTAGGAAGTGGCAACAAGTTTGATTTTTGGGGGTAAAGAAAGGTCAATTCGTATATCTCTACTAAGCTAAGAAAATGGTGTGAAAGAAAGGACACTTGGACTACCTCCACTAATCTAAGTCACCCAACCACCACCTTGTCCTATGGATTGGTGGGAAAAGGACTCAGCCTGCACTGGTCTGCTGGAGAAAGGAAGGAGTGTATTTATTTTGGAGCAATTTATTTATGGATGGAGTATATTTATCACAGTGATACAGAACACACGCTCTGACATGCCACACAGCATGCAGACCTTGAAACTACTCCTAAATGGCTCTACACACGCCCTTGCTAATTGTAAACTGTCAAAAAAACGCATTGCACAGTCTACAGACATACGAACCACTCGTAAATAATGCAATACATTTATGTCCAGAGAGCCAAGCAACTCGTAAATTGTCAAAACATAATCCATCTAAAAGACTCTGCAAACATACTTGATAATTGTCAGCCGTCGAAATCATACACCTGTCTTTATTTAAATTATTGGAGGCAGCACCACCATCCAGTGTGTTCGCCACAAGGTCCACACTCCAACTGACTGAGTACACAGTACCACCACCAGCAGGCGCTGTCGTCCATTCTGTAACATAATCCAAGATGGCATCCATGATGTCAGCTGATGACACAAGTACCACTATCCAAGATAGCGCCAAACAGTGTGTTCACCATGTCCTAGTACCCAGTACAACTACCAGAGAGTGCTGTCATCCATTTCGAGATGTAATCCAAGATGGTAGTCTGGAGGGGGAACATGGCGCAAAAATGACAGCCTGCGCTGGGCTGCTGGTAAGATCAAACAAGGAGTGTACTTTATTTATCTTGGAACAATTTATTTAGGGGTGGAGTATACTTTTGTCAGACTGACACGAAACACATGCTTGGGGTCACACCAGATATCCCACAGCCCTGTAAACTACTCCTAAATAACGCTCTGCAGACACGCAAACAACTCCTAATTTACCAAATAATGTCATTACAGTCATGCAGACTCCTCCTAAATAATACAGTCCACTGATATGTAGTCATGCTCAGTACTCGTAAATGTCCAAATAACATATAGCGCAGCCTACAGACCTGCTTGCAAAATAATCCAACAGACACGCAAGCAACGTATGCAGACACCGTCCACCACCCCCTTTCTGGTAGACCACACAGGAGGCTGCCTGCAACCCCACAAAGTGACGCAACCGTCAGCTGTCAAACCATGCACAGATGCCAGCATGCATGAGGCGGTGACATCCCTTTCATACTTGATACGTGAAAAATTCCTCTCACAATACGTGTTCACCTAGGTACGGCTACTGACAAGACCGGGTGGGAGCACAGACACTCTAGGGGCACAAACGCCTTCACAGCCACGAGCTGTCACCAGATGCAGGTGAAAGTCAATGTTATACTGACGTCACAGAACTCTATGGCATGCAGCTCCCATATTCGAGACACCTCTGGGCAGCATGTGTCTTTACCGTTAATGACAGGGTAGCACAGGGTGCATTATTCCTAGCGTGACATGAGGGACACATCTAACCGTGCTTAACTGCCCAGCGTGACTGACGCAATGCCGCAAAGTGGATGCACGTACCTACAAACCAATGCAAGTGCATCTAACAAGGTCTTCAATCTTCTACTGATATCTAATGATTATGTAGAAAATAAGAACACAGTTCACTTTGCAGAAATTGTACAGTGTCCCAGACATAGTTAACACTCGCTTTCTTGATGTCTCAGCTTACATGCAAGGAAATTCTTGTCCTAACAGAACCTGTTTACGGATATAGCGCAGAATAACGTCGACTGCAGTCTTCCTCACGGACCCAACGTGGTACCTCATCCATCACATGTTACCTTTCCTGCTTTCAACACACACAAACGTTCCCTCCATTATGTAGAGGCTCCTATATCTCAGCACAAAGGATTTGAATGAATCGAGGATTATGATTGGCTTTGATCGAATTTACCCACCGAATTACTGATGCTGCCGGTACCGAGGCACTGTGCGCCTTTTTTACTTCTGCAAACGAGACTTTCGGCAGTTATTTTACACAAATCGCCATATTGCAATGGAAATTAAATCTTACAAACTACCAAACATATCGTCAAATATGGAAAGACTCCTACTCAATTACACTGCTCTCCCATGTCGTGTGCAGTTGTTCTGATGGGCTAGACAGCCGATGCTGTTCGATTGGGGATGTTGTAATGATCAGAGTATATTTTTGGCCAATATATATGAGGTAATTAAAGTATTTTTATATTTTAAATTTCGTAAATAACAATGCCTGTTGCCCACAGGTTCAGTCAACAAAGCATCTGGCTTGTGTTCATGTATTAGAGTGTAATTCTGGTTTCTACGTGCAATCATAGCATTTCTGTTTTCTTTTTAATTATTTCATTGTAAATGGCGTTTAAAGCATCTTTTCGTATTGAGGAAGAACCGTGGCGGATGTGTAGGTTGAATGACACTTCCACACACAGAACAGTTACACTTATGCTTTCTTGTTTCGTACCTTTTATAGTTGCTGGGGACTTAATTAATTCATTGTGTTAACGGAAATTTCCTTTCAATCTTTGTAGTTATTCTATGCAGTCAGATTGCGTACTAATATTATTCCGGGCTAACCGGTTACGAGACTGTGTAACCGGACAAACAGCGACTCAAATTAAAATTATTTGCATTTTATTTAATTAAGCCCCCATGCACGTGGCGACCGCTGCTTCGGATCGTCCCTTGGAATACTTTTGATAGTAAAAATAGCAGACAGCAGTATTGTTGTAGTTATTTTGTAGTTTAGTAATTGTAGTCTATATTGCATGTGTAGATTTGGTAACTGAACATTTGTAGTTGTCTTGGCATTCTTTTAATGGTATTTTGGCAGAATTTAATTTTTGATGTCTTTTATACGGGTTTGACAATTTTGTGCATTTATGAACATTTCAATTGTTCGTTAATCGTGTTTGTCGGGAAGCATTTCGTGTGAATGGTATTGTTGGTGATAAAGTGTCATATTGTGTGTAATTTTTGTATAGTGACGAGTTTTGTAAATGATTACGCGATCGATGCAAAAGGCAAAAATGATAGATAGGTAGAATGAAGAAAATGTTAACATAGCGAACTCGCCAACACAGGAGAACAGTATGATGAATAATGAAGCAGAAAACAATTTAATAAATCGGGAAAATAGTCCGGAACCAGTTCAAAATTTTTCACAATCAAAAAATTTTCAGATATGAGATAAACGATAGAAGATTGTGAAATAGTATCGAACACAGATAGCTTTACGGCTATGCCGAAGGAAGTTAGTTTTACAGGAAATGTTAGGGGCGAAAGGAATTTCGAACCAGTTAATATGGAGCAGTTGATGAGTGCAATATTAAATTTGGGATCAAAAATAAAAACAATTAAAACTGGTATGGGAACAATGGAAACACAGTTAAGATCTGAATTAAAAACAGTGGGATCACAAATAGGAACAATTAAAACTGATATGGGAACAATGGAAACTCGGTTAGACTCACAAATAGGAACAATTAAAACCGAGATGGAAACAATGGAAACAGTGTTAGACTCACGAATAGGGGCATGTTTTAAAAACATGAAAGATGAATTAAAGAAAGAAATTAGAGAAGAAGTACAACCGATTTTGAATGCTCACAATAATAGATTAATTTCAATAGAAATCAGACAAAAGGAACAGGATAAAGAACAGGAAGAAAGAGATCGCGTGATAGTACAAAAATTTTCAGAGTTAAATTTACAACGTGCACACGATAAGGAAGAAATATTTGAAAGACTCGAGGAATCTGTACCAAATGAAAGAATAAATAACCTAACACAACAATGTTAACAGTTTACTACTGAATGCGTCAATACTGAAACCCAAGTCGCGACACAGACGGAAGACGTAAATAAACAGAAAGAACAAATAGGTGACTTATTGGAAAGAGTTGAGGAGATTTCAGACAAATTGACAGGTCTTAATTTAAATGGGGACAGAGAGTCAGATGATACAGCTCCATTGCCATTTGTAGAAATAGAAGAGTACCAGCATATAAATAAACATGTTGAAAATCAGGGAAAATTTAATGAACGCATTAAAAGGGAATTTGAAGCGGTACGAAAGCAAGTCAAACAAATTGAAAGCAAAATCGTAGGAAAAGACAGCAGAAGGAATTTAGAATCACAGATAGCAGAGGGCTTTGAAGAAAATAATTTATTTCATTTACGAGAAGCAACAAGTGAGCTCCAGGCGCGCGAACTTGACAATAATCGACATTGGGAATGGGACAGACGCTGTAGGTCTTAGTCGCCAAGAGGCGAAAACTTTGACTATAAACACTTCTTAACTGTTCGGAAATTTAAGATCATTCGCAATTCTAAGAATGACATACATCCATGTTCATTGTTAGATCAATTAATGTACGCACTTCCACCAAATTGGCCACCAACTCACAAACTGGAATTTATGTGCGGCTATTAAAGTCCTCAGGGGATTCGCTACACTAAGTGAATATGAGCCGTAGCGTGCACAGGGCCCCGAACTGTAGTGGTGCTATTTCCCTTTTAGTTTTCTGCACTGCTGCCTACTCTTTTACTATTCTTTGCATCTATCAAAACAATTCTTCAACTATCAATCTATCTAGAGAGTCGGTAAAGAAAAACCGGATATGACTATTTTACCCAAAAGTGATTTCGGAAATTACCGCTTGGACTTATTGTATCTCCATCAGCATTCATTCGTAGTTTAAACGAAATTTCACCTGTTTATCTTCGTGACAATATTACTTCATATGTTGACGATTTTCTTATTGGTCAACGTTTTTAGAGTGAGCATAACAAAATTTTGGATTCATTATTACGTATTTTTGCAAGAGATGGCATTACAGTGAACTTGGAAAAATCTGAATTTGTTCGTTTTCAGGTGAAATTTCTAGACGCTATTCGTAATTATGCTGTTCCTACTACAAAACGTGATGTTCGTAGTTTCCTTGGTGTCTGTAATTTTCTTAGACGCTTTGTTAGATTGGACAATTTGATCACACCTCGTTTATGTGAACTATCTGGAAAGAATTCTAATTGGTGTAGGGATGAGGAAGCTCAATCAGAATTGAGGAAGCTCAATCAGAATTTGAACAACTACGTAATGCTTTAGTTGCTGCTCCACTTCTTCCACATCTGGATTTATCTAAAGATTTTTGTTTGGCGACGGACTCATCATACAAAGGCCTAGGTGCACACTTATTTCAAGAGATCGAAGAAAACGGCGTTGTAGTACAGAAAACTATTGCATTTGGAAGTCGTGCTCTCTAAATCAGAAAAGAATTATTCGATTTGGCTGTTGTTTGCACTTTCACAAAATTTCACATGTTTTTGTATGGCAGACATACTAAGGTTTACACCGATCATCGAGCTCTGGAATTTCTTATGTCAGCAAAATTAACACATGGAAGATTGTCACGATGGGCGCTGTATCTATAGGAATTTGATTTTAGTATTGTTTACATACAGGGTTCTTCAAATATTATTGCTGATGCTTTATCACGTGCACCTATGGGTTTGAAACAAAGTGCTGAGGAGGAATGCAAAGAAAACAATTATTGTTTGATTTATATTCAAGGTGTTGCGTTTGAAAATTTTACTTCGTCTTCGCTCCAGGACATCGCTAAGGAGCAAAATAAGGATCCAGTCTGGAAGGACATTAAGGAGAAGTGGACGAGAAAGGAAAGCGTAGCGATTAGACAGTTTTATTTAGTTCGCAATGATATTCTTTTTAAACGAAAATCGGGCGACAACTCTGGTTAGTTTGCATACCTGACGAGTGGGTTAATAAATTGATTTGGTATACACATTTCAGTTATGCACACTTTGGTCCCAGAAAATGCTTTCCTAAATTACGAGAAAATTGCTACTTCAGTAATATGGAAAGACGTATTCTTGCCAAATGCAAATTATGTTAAAAGGCTAAGCCGCCAACTATTTCTCACAGAGCACCGTTGTTTCCTATCATTCCAGCGAAATTAAAGGACATGGCTGCAGTCGATTTGTTCGGTCCAGTGGTTCGTTCTACTAATGGTTTTGCGTACATTTTGGTAGCAGTGGAATTGACATCAAAATATGTGTGTTTTACACCTTTACGCAAAGCAACAGCTCGTTCAGTATTTAATGCTTTCATCAAACATTTTCTTAAGGAAGTGGGTCATGGTGATAAAGTTATATCAGATAATGGATCACAGTTTCGCTCTAAAATTTTGGCTTCGTACCCTACGGCGTCGTAAGATTAAACCAATTTTCATTTCACTTTTTCACCCTCAGTCCAACGCCTTAGAGAGATGGATGAAGGAAATCAAAAAATTGTGTCGACTTTATTGTCATCAGAATCATAGAACGTGGGATCAGCATCTTCATATTTTTCAAAACATTCTGAATGAACTCCCTAATGATTCAACTTCTTTACCGCCTATATTGATATTAAAAAATAAAGCACCGACAAATCGCATTTCTGAAATCGTTCCTTTTCCGCCTTCACGGAAACTGCGGCATTCCGAAGTTGTCAATCTGGCTCTGCAAAATTTTGCATCTGCGGCTGCTAGAAGAGAGAAATCAGCTAAACGTCCTGGTCGTTTAAAAACCTTGTCAGTTGGTCAAAAGGTGTTAATTAAGTCTCATCGTTTGACTCACAAAGGAAAAGGCTTGTGCCGCAATTTTTTTTCTGCTTTATAACGGTCCATTTAGAATTCGCAAAATTATTCATGATAACACTGTCGAAGTAGAAACTCTTAAATCTCGGCGCTCTAAGGGAATACATCATATATCGAACGTTAAAATTTTTGTGGAATGACATACGTTTGAGAAACTAGCAGTTATACGTAAACACACGGAGAGTACAAGGATACCGGGCCGTGTTCCGGCGGCGGCACATACTCAAAGCAACAATCAAGTCTGCGAGCCGAACAAGGCAGTTGTAGACCGCAAACAATTACTTTTTACGTCACGCGTACCTACAGCTGATCGAGCGCTCAGTGCGAATGCACTGACAGCCGTAAACAAATACACAGTCTAATTTCTCCGAATAAATTCAGTATAAAGCTATAGTGACTTGATGAATTATGTTATTAACGTTCAGCATTTTTCAGGATACGGTTGTATAAAATACTTAAGAACTTCAGGTAAATTCTGTGTGTGTCCGACGTTAAAAGGACTTGCTATCGAGAAAATCTCAGGAAGAATGTAATTTCGAAGAAGAAAGTAATAAACTAGAAAGGTAACTATTAATTGAGTTTATTTTTCAGGAAACATATTTCCATTTAGGTACGTGCTTTAGACGTAATTTACTGCTCGCGATTACGTGATTTATACTTTGTGCTAAATTTTATGTTCTATGAATTTACTTGTGAAGCGACGTGCTTGCGTATATTTGCTGATTTTGACCATGTTTTATTAATGAACAGGGTTGTTACTTGTGTATATTATGCATCGCGTGGCTGCTATGCTTTTTCACTGATGTCACATTTTTTATTATGTGCCTGCTGTGCTTATTTATTTAAATTATAATTGTCACCTGATTAGTCGTGCTGATATGGTTATGTATGTGATTTATCTGCTTGCGCCTTCATGTTTACTTATTAAGATTACATATGAACATTTATTTGCTTATGCTGATATGATGCTAATGACCTGTTTATTATGTAAGATATATATTTGCTGCTTTGCGTATGGATTGCATATTTACACATTTCTGTTTTGTTGTCGAAACTACTCTTTAATTTGGTATATAGAAATGCTGATATGCGGTGTACGAACATGGAGTTTAGGTCACACTATGGTATTAATTATAGATTGTTTGCTTGGCAGAGCCTCGTTATAGGGATTGTGCTCCATCCACTTGTTAACACTCTGTTCTCTACTGGTATAATCACTCGCTATTGCATGTATTGCTTACGCTCAGTGCTTTATATTTTAAGATAAGAAAATGAACTTTTGTAATTCTACGAACGACATTGGTACAAGAAACTTCATTGAAGTCACATGAGCTGGAGGTTTTATGGAAGCTGTATAAATTTAAGCTAACAGGAAGGAAGCTAACGACATGACATACCAACACAAGGTTTAGACCATTGACAGTTATTACACTGCATTCTTCGCGAGCAATTGAAACAGCAAGTGACACTTGACACAAGAAATACTCCACATTTTTTCATCTGTTTTGCCATGATTCTTGAAGTGGTGTACACACTGTGAAATATTACGATCATTCATACTCCGTACTCGTACTTACTTACTGAATGTTATTCAAACAAAGGGCTGTTAGAGGTCATGTATGCATTTCTTTTATTTAATGATGGACAAGGTAACCAAAATGTATTTTATAATTCATAATGAGTAGAAGATTTGGGTCAGATGGATTACAAAGAGGTTGTTTGTGGACATTGTGTCTTCGGATTGCATGGGATGATAAATTGAAGTTTGCACTAGGATTTTATCTGTACTTGTTCGAGGAGACTGACTAGAGGAAAGAGTTATTATGGAAGTGAAATGATATTGGCGATAAGGTTTATATGTTTCGACGTATTGAAGAGGTATTATTGAGGTATTGAGATTGTGTGATGTTGATGATAATTGGAGTTTTGATGGACAAGAGGTAAGGTAAATGATATTGGTGATAAGGTTTATATGTATAGACGTATTGAAGAGGTATTATTGAGGCATTGAGATTGTGTGAAGTTGATGATTATTGGAGTTTTGGTGGGTAAGAGGTAAAGTAAGTGAGGAGCATAATTTTTTGTTGTTGGTTTATGTGGACCAAGGAGGATGAAGATGGCAGACTAGAACACTCAAGAAGAAGGAAGATTGTCTACACACACACTTTGTTAAATCAATAAGCAGTATATACTTTTTTTTGGAGAGAGGAAGTAATTGCATATCTTGGCACATAGACAGTTGTTCAGCAACTGTACTTTTTGATTTGGCTTGGCAAACATTGGTCTTGACATGATGACTATGACGTTGACTAACTATTATTCACTGTTATACACTGTACCACTACTACTTGATACACATATTGAGCATCAAAGTTTGACAGAATTGCTTTTATACAGTTAACACTATTCAATTACACAGTAGTGCTTAATATGTGGATGAGAGATGAGTGAGTGTGTTTTGTGTGTTTTCCTTTCCTAATCCCAAATAACTGGTACCGACCTATCTCCTAAATATTATTTTACTTGTTTGTTGTGGCTTGCACTGACACCCATAAATATTATAGGTTTACTGATATTTGTGTATTTTAATAATTAATATGACAATTATCTGATATCATTTGTGTGTTTATTATAATTTGTATGTTTAGTGTAAGAGCATTGATAATAATTTTGTAAAAGCAATTGTGCGTGCATTCAAACTATTGTTCGTGCTTACATGTATTAACATTGGTGGGTGCCACTTGGAAATGTTTAATTACTGCTGATGAACTCTGATGAACTGTTTAATTAGTGATAGTGAATATTATGGACTGTTACCTGCACTTGTTCAACATTGATAGGTGCCACTTGGAAATGTTTTATTTCTGCTGATAAACTCTGATGAACTGTGTGATCAGCGATAGCGAATATTATGGACTGTAACCAGCACTGGTTCAACATTACTGGGTGCCACTGATGGAACTGCTTCTACTGAAATAATGTTAGTTCTTGCTGTCTGCACCTGTTGAACTTTGCTGGGTGCCACTTATGGGCTGCTTCTACTGACATAATGCCACTTGTTGGTGTCTGAACCTGTTCAACAATGCTGGGTGCCACTGATGGAACTGCTTCTACTGAAATGATGTCACTTGTTGCTGTCTGCACCTGTTTGACATTAATGGGTGCCACTGATGGAACTGCTTCTACTGAAATGATCTCACTTATTGGTGTCTGCACCTATTGAACATTGCTGGGTGCCACTGATGGAACTGCTTCTACTGAGATGATGTCACTTGTTACTGTCTGTACCTCTCAACATTGCTGGGTGCCACTGATGGAACTGCTTCTACTGAAATAATGTCACTTGTTGGTGTCTGCGTCTGTTCAACATTGCTGGGTGCCACTGATGGAACTGCTTCTACTGAAATGATGTAACTTGTTGGTGTCTGCGCCTGCTCAACATTGCTGGGTGCCACTGTTGGAGCTGTTTAAATACTGCTGATGAAATGTTATGAGACTGCTATTTGCAGCTGTTGACCATTGGTGGGTGCTACTGTTGGAACTGTAAACTACTCTGAGAAGTGCTACCTGTTTATTGAACTATTGAAAAGATTTTATGTGAATATTTGTATAAACTGAATTTTTGTGTGTTTACCATTTATGAAATGTTATGAGACTCTTACCTGCACCTATTCGTCATTGCTGACGCTATTGATTGAGTTGTTTAACCACATGATACTTGTGTAAACTATTATGTAAAATCATATGTCTGCAAGCATTTGTATTCCTTACTGTATTTTATATATTAGGTTACTGAAGGGTCAGTGCAAAGCCAAAATTTATTTAATTATGTAATATTTACTTATTAATATTACTCTTTTACTTTTGTCTGTAATTTTTTTGGACGAATTTGGTGGTATTTTCACCACCAATGCTGGTAAAAATACCGTCAAATTCTAGCCCGTGGAGGAGGGGCATATGAAAGGTGGCTACACTGAGATTGCGCCAAAGAGCATTATACAGCCGCCTCCACTGGCAGTGCTTGTTCAGAACTTATTGTGGGCAGTTGTAGTTGAGGTAGCCGTAGTGGCAGTACTAGTTGTGAGCATGTCGTGTGCAGTTGTTCTGATGGGCTAGACAGCCGATGCTGTTCGATTGGGGATGTTGTAATTATCAGAGTATTTTTCGTCAATATATATGAGGTAATTAAAGCATTTTTGTATTTTAAATTTCGTAAATAACAATGCCTCTTGTTCACAGATTCAATCAACGAAGCATCTGGTTTGTGTTCATGTATTAGAGTGTAATTCTGGTTTCTATGTGCAATCATAGTATTTCTGTTTTTTTTTAATTACTTCATTGTAAATGGCGTTTAAAGCATCTTGTCATATTGAGGAAGAACCGTGGCGGATGTGTAGGTTGAATCACACCTCCACACACAGAATAGTTACACTTATGCTTTCTTGTTTCGTACCTCTTATAGTTGCTGGTTACTTAATTAATTAATTGTGTTAACGGAAATTTCCTTTCAATCTTTGTTATTATTCTGTGCAGTCAGATTGCGTACTAATATTTTCCGGGCCAACCGGTTACGAGATTGTGTAACCGGGCAAATAGCGATTAAAATTAAAATTATTTACATTTTATTTAAATAAGCCCCCATGCAACATACAATTCGTTTCCTGTGCCAAACAAAATCATCCCCTTTACATCATTCGTACATATACTTGGAAGACAGACAGTACCATTTGCAATCCTTACAGCATTAGATACTTTCCCATAGCCAACAATCACAAGTCATCCACCCCCAATGCGCGACCAGAGCATCCTCAGGGGACTGAAGTCCCTCTCAGAACTGTTCTACATTCGGGCTTGTTTCCCCTCTACACAAACATGTTATTGTTTCTGCTCCAAACCTGGTTCCTTGCTTGCTTGCTTTTCTACACACATCTCCAGACTTGGGGATTTCAAGAATAGATATACTTTTTTGCATGGTTATTATGTATAAGTGAAACATTGTCGAGGCACTAGAGAAAGATACTGAGGAAATTCGTAGGCACTCCATACCTGAAACTGTCGGTATTTATTACTAGATTGACTGAGCACAGAATAACTTTGCCTGTACCTGAGCAGTCGACTTGCGGAGGGCAGGGTATTGCGGTAGTAAGGGAGGTTCGGTTGTGGACGACCACCGCACGATAAGGAAGGCGCAGTTCGACAGCTGAAGTCTACGCAGAAACGTAGTGCACATCTTGTACAACTTTAAAATAATGCTTAGAGAGTCTGTGAATTAGCATTTTATGTCACTACGACTAATAATTCTACAATACAGGCGTTTCAAGTCAGTTCTCTCTCACCTGAGTAAAACAAAACAAAAGAAGTATCATAAACTAAGGACCAACCACAGCAAAACGACATAAACCACGAACTCCCAGAAGAAAATCTCATAATAAATAAAATGGGTAAAGGGTGCAGTACAGTGGATAACGTTGGTTTATACAGTCCGAGGGATCCACTGGTATGTGGAGCCCGGTTTTGTAATATAATTCATGAAAAACGACCTGAAATGGTTGTCATATGTAGAGGAGATCGTATCTTTGGTAACACTGAAACAAAGATTTTGCCTGAGTGGCAGAATCGATTGTAAGTAGAGGCGCGTGGAGTGCAGTGGCAGATACCGTTTTACTCTGTTATAGGTATGATGTAAGACTTGAAGCTAGTGGCTAACTGTGAGAATTTCGATGATCAGCTGTGGACGCAGCATAATGCAGTTTTTATAAAACGAAGTGATGAATGATATTGTTTATGTTCATTCAGAGCCAGTAAACGTTAGGCCGTAATTATTTCTAGAAGAGTGTAACGTGTGTATTATTAATTTGTGAGGCTACAGGATTATCAAGAACTTACGTGATACTGATCATTAACAAATACTGATTACTGTCCATATCAATTATAGAAGAGCAATGAATTTATACTGTAACTCAAAGGGAAAACAACTGGAACAAATTCGTAAGGTAATGAAAAAAAAAGCACTCCGTTGTCAGGCCACGAGTGGCCTACCGGGACCATCCGATCGCCGTATCATCCTCAGAGGAGGTTGCGGATAGGGGGTGTGTAGGGTCAGCACACCGCTCTCCCTGTCGTAATGAGGGTATTCTTGGCCGAAGCCGCTACTATCCGGTCGAGTAGCTCCTCAATTGGCATCACGAGGCTGAGTGCACCCCGAAAAATGGCTCTAGCGCATGGCGGCTGGATGGTCAGCCATCCAAGTGCCGGCCACGCCCAACAGCGCTTAACTTCGGTGATCTCACGGGAACCGGTGTAGTCATTGCGGCAAGGCCGGTGCCCGCAAGGTAAAGAAGTTTTGTATATTTAGTTTTGCAGCAACGCAGTGTATGGATTTGGTTGAATTTTACAATACTGACCCTTGGATGCAGGAATCAAGTAATTTCCCTCAGGTTTAATATACAGGTTGATTAGGCATGTCCTATTCGTAATATTTTGTGTGTTTTGAGTCCTGATAGAGGTAAGTTAAACTTTGCAATCTATTTTATCAAACGATGTTAGCTTTTCCTCATGTAACAATTCAAGTGTTTTTAATTGCGGCAGTAAATGAGAATTGTAGAACAGTTGAGAAGTTCACTGATTTTGAAGTTAATGTAAAAGGTTTCATATTAGATTTTATGAAAGTGAAACTTTATTTTGAATACAATTTTCAACATGAAGCATTCAGTCTGAGCATATCCCCTTATCAGTACCTTTTTCTCTCCCATGTCGTGTTTATTTCAATTCAATGAATATTTTTTCTAAAAGAAATCTTCTTTGAATCATAAAAAAATGTTAATGTGACAGAAGCAGAGAAGTATTAATGTTTGTAACAGTTACAGTGCAGGCAAAATTGCACAGCGTTGAGCCAGTATGCAGTATTTTCACTGAACTTTTGCAAGGTTATTTATTTTCAGCCAATCTTCTGCTATTACTGTATCAAGCCATTTTACGGCCGGTATTGCACTTCACTGCGCCAAGATGGAATATTTTCTATGCCTACTGTGGAGAGAACCGATTACCGAGATTATACTCGTTGCGCCCTAGAGCTAAGGAAAATTTGTTTCATTACTTATTTGCGCAGGGAATTTTGTCAGTTTACTATGAAGTTTCCCACGCTATGCGGTAAGGGACAGACACTGGACACTAAGTGTGGAGGTCAGCAGAGGGTAGTAGGCTGAAGTGACCACCCCTAGGAACATGGACGTGCAACCATCTGGTACTTATAACGAGAATTCATTTCTGTGCGAGAGCTGCGTTATTTGGCGCGAGCACTGCACGAATGTCCAAAAAACGTTTAGAACGTTCCAAATATGTCACTCATGGTTCTGAAAATTGGTTCTATAAAATAAATATTTTCACTGTAATAAATTGTGAGATAAAGGTTGTTGTGAAGATAGTTTCGACTGACTGCATACGATGTGAAAGAGTATGTTGGTTCCCAAATGAAGCTCTGCCTATGAATAATCTGAGTACACTCACATGTACAGCAATGAAACAGAGATAGTGGAAGGGCACTTTAAGGTCATGTTTGTAAATTTTGAAGCATGATCTGATGGACTTCCAACGTCGTTATGCGACACGTGGGTTCATTAATTCCAAGTCAACACAATTTTTTAAATTTGGTTGTAACTGATCTGTTTCATAGCCTCAACAAAATTTCTTGACATTAAAACTACGTATCACTAATTGAATTACCTGTGTGCATCTCTGAAAGCCTACCATACACTTTCAAACTGGCATGAAGTTTCAATGGGTACCTCACTTGGAGAGGCTACAAGTGCCGCAAATAGTTGTATGTAGAGTTCTAAAGAAATATCTTCCTCAAGAGAACACAGAAATTGAGGTTCATCATGTTAAAATGTATGACGTTTTCAATGAATGTCACACTGAGAAGTATTTTTTTATTTTGTTCCAGCTAACTAAATTTCATTTACTTGATGTTTTTACCAAAATTATTCAAAAATTGCCGTATCTCTTGAGAAATAATGTGCTAAAAAATGTAAAGGTAGTGCGGCTGCAATAACCATATAGGTCGTGATGTACTTCATTGCGTTCTGCTGTTACTTCCACTTTTATGCGTCCTGTGACTCCTGCCATATTTTTCGGTGCCGAAGACGTACCAATTTTTTACTGGCACCACCGAGTGTTGTTGTAACGATAGCCTTATCTACAGACACTGCTTCCAAGATTTTATTGCAGGATTCCTATTACACGCAATGTCTCTCCGCCTTGAAACTGCTCCGGTGTAGCGCTTCCGATACTACGATTCCCTGCAGATTTATATGTCATTCTCGGTGTTAGAGTCAATGCCAATAAACACGGAACAGCAGAATCGAGAAAGCTGTCGTCTTTTTTATGGTGAGACGAAAATGTCTCTGCCAGCGGGATTCTGGGAATTCTCGATAATGGCATACGTGTAGATTAAAAACGTTTGATCTGCATTTCACTCAAACATTCTTTCAGTCTACCTGTTGGGAACACTCTAAACAAAATCTTAAATTTAAAAAAACCCTGTCGATGTATCTGTATGTACAACGTACATATAGTAATATTCACGAAACTTGTGCAATACCTCTTCATCATAAGCAATGTTATCAAACAAAAAATGAGGAAAAAATCTGAGGAAACAAAGGTATAATAATATATTTGTCATTAATTTTCGGATATATCTCTGATTTGCTTGGTTGTCTCTCGTCTGCTTTTTTAAACGAGTGTTTGTCCCGAAACCAAACTTCTTTCGGCTGGTCTCTCCAAGCATTATAAGTTCAGATTTTCTATATGTCATTAAAACGTCGTGCATTTATAAGCAGCTTCAACATTGCTTCCATCGGAGGAAAAATACATCCACACCAGGAGAACAAAAAGGTTTCTACTACTACAGAAAAGAAAAAGTGAACTCCAAATTTCGTTACATTGTCATGTCCTAAGAGACGATCGAGCGAAGACAGACGACAATAAGTCATTCTACACTTCTCGAGCCTGTTAGGAACTACTGCACAAAAACTTCCAGTGATGGCAGGCTGATTGCTTGGATCAGCATAAAACATTGCAACATTGCAAGTACGAGAGACGCGCATTTTGGGACTCTACAGGAAACAAAATACTTTTAGTAGGAGTTAAAGTCCAGGGAGCAGAAATACAAATTTGAGGTTTACCAATGACATTTTAATTCTGTCAGAGACAGCAAAGGACTTGGAAGAGCAGTTGAACGGAATGGCCAGTGTACTGAAAGTAAGATATAAGGTGAACATCAACAAAAGCAAAACAAGGATACACGAATTAAATCAGATGATGCTGAGGGAATTAGATTAGGAAATGAGACGCTTTAAGTAGTAGTTGAGTTTTGCTATTTGATGATGTTCGAAGTAGGGAGGATATAAAATGTAGACTGGCAATGGCAAGGAAAGCATTTCTGAAGTAAAGAAATTTGTTAACATCGAGTATAGATTTCATTGTCAGGAAATCCTTTCTGAAAGTATTTATATGGAATGTAGCCACGTATGGAAGTGAAACATGAACGATAAACAGGTTAGATAAGAAGCGAATAGAAGCTTTTGAAATGTCGTGCTACAGAACAACGCTGAGGGTTGGATGGGTAGATCACGAACTAGTGAGGAGGTATTGAATATAATTGGGGAGAAGACGAATTTGTGGCACAACTTGACTAGAAGAAGGGATCGGTTGATAGGACACGTTATCAGGCACCAAGGGATCACCATTTTAGTACTGGAGGGAAGCGTGGAGGGTAAAAATCGTAGAGAGAGACCAAGAGATGAATACAGTAAGCAGATTGAGAGGGATGTAGGCTGCAGTGGTTACTCGGAGATGAAGACGCTTGTACAGGACAGACTAGCATGGGGAGCTGCATCAAACCAGTCTTTGGACTGAAGTCCACAATAACACACGATTCTCGCAACAGGAAACTCACGGATCTGAATAACACCACATATTTGCATTCAGACTATTACAATGTAGGATGCAACTGGTTCCACAACATAAGTCAGCAAGTCTGTGTGGTGAAAGTTGACAGAAATAGCATCGCTAGCAGCATTGTGAAGTAAGAACTTAGAAAGCAGCACTCCAAGTGAGAAAAACAGGTTTGTCAGAACTTACGTGAGGCTGGCTACGAAGTAGAAGCTGGTGTCCCTATGTCTGGCGGAGAACTCCACTGAATACAAAAGAAGTGTGTTTTTAACGGATTATGTCGGCGCTCTGTTTCTCTGTATCTATTATAGGCCTTCCAATCCGAAGCCACTTTACAGACATCAGCCAAACTGACGTGGGCTCTACATTACCCTCATGCTCCTGGCAAACCAGGTTTACATTCTTTCCCTCCTCCTATTCTAGAGGTGTGGCTGTTTCTGGCCATTGCAGTAACAAACTCCACGTTTGGTGGCAACAGGGTGTAGCTGAAAGCTAAACGTCATTGACAAGTATTTTGTGGCTAGCAACAACGTTGCTTTATGTCACTTGACCTCTCCCTGCAACCTTTCGTGAGCAAGGACCGCTGTTGCAGCAATTTTAACCACTTCCATCTTAATGTAACCTGTGCAAAGTCTTTGACTTCGCGGTTCTTGGGCGTAAGTATCAAGTTTACTCCTTATACTAAGACTTGCCTGCTTGTCACCATCTTCTGCTGTGAAGCAATACGACAGCGTCAGGCGATGGCTGGAGTTACCATTTAATTCCCTTCTAATTTGGGACAGCTGTCCAAAGCGTCTGCAGTTGAGGGCTGTAGCGTTAGTGTTTATCCCTAGTAACCTAAACGGTAACACACCTGACTGCTTCTGCTTTGTGTCTCTGATTCCGTATCTCGGAGTGTTCTCGCTGGCTCCCGACAGTCTTAAGCTTGACCATGTACCAGTCAGTTCGTCGTCAATATATGACAACGCTCTTTACGATCATCAACAAGAGAGACCCCGGCTCTTTTTAAGCTGAGCTTCTCAATACGGACAAAGCTTCTTGAGGCAAACCAAGACATTTAAAGAATGATGTCTTGCAACACCCATTAAAAATTGCTGTTAAAAAAAATCTCATTGAGGAAACGTTTTCAGTCCAAGTACGAAGTCTTCCTTGTTTTCAGTCTAAACAGGATCGCTTTCTAAACAGATTTGTTGTACACTCCGGTGCGGTCCCCTACGGCACTGCGTAGGATCCTACGGTCTTGGCATGCATCCGTGCGTCGCTGCGGTCCGGTCCCAGGTCGACGGGCACGTACACCTTCCGCCGATCACTGGCGACAACATCGATGTACTGTGGAGACCTCACGCCTCACGTGTTGAGCAATTCGGCGGTACGTCCACCCGGCCTCCCGCATGCCCACTATACGACCTCGCTCAAAGTCCGTCAACTGCACATACGGTTCACGTCCACGCTGTCGCGGCATGCTACCAGTGTTAAAGACTGCGATGGAGCTCCGTATGCCACGGCAAACTGGCTGACACTGACGGCGGCGGTGCACAAATGCTGCGCAGCTAGCGCCATTCGACGGCCAACACCGCGGTTTCTGGTGTGTCCGCTGTGCCGTGCGTGTGATCATTGCTTGTACAGCCCTCTCGCAGTGTCCGGAGCAAGTATGGTGGGTCTGACACACCGGTGTCAATGTGTTCTTTTTTCCGTTTCCAGGAGTGTAGAAAAAATGAATGTCGCGTACTACATCATCTTAGGCACTCTCTGTAGAATGGGAGCATAAAATTTCGCTTTAAAAATCATTTTGTTTGTATCGGGAAACAGTTGACACTGGACATCGCAATGAAGATGCGATAAGTAGAGTTTGGTTTGATTCCAGCTACACAGCGAAAAAACGAAATCACATATATCTGCCAAAACATAAGAGAACATGCGCCGGACGAATCTTAGAAGGAACACCATACATTCTTCTTTGCTTTTTCACTCTTCTCTAAGGAGCCAGAGTTTGTTATATGGGTTTTGGCAGTGTCAATGACGTTGGAGGCCGGATACCCTTCCTGACGTCATCATTTCCCCATAGCACGAAATTTGTGTACAGCTTCCGTCTGTGCGTCAAGTAAACCTCATGTTTAAGTGTGAGAAAGTTTTGCAGATGTAAAAAGATTTCCACTGCACGGCTCGTTGGTACAGCTACCAGGACGGGAAATGTGGTGAAAACAAACGTTTTGGTTGCAAGAATGATTTTATAGCTTTAATTATTCATAACGCACGTTTCACCTGACACTAGGCATCATCAGAGTGAGCAGTATAGTGTTGGTAAGTGGATTTTGGGTGTCACGATTAGGGCATCGGCAAAAGTAGACGGTCCTCACCGTAACAGTAAAATAAATCGCAGCAAGTGTATGGTCATGTCATATGTTGAAAGCGTGTTACGGGTGTTACGCTTTTAACATATGATGTGAGCATACACTTCCTTCGATTGCTGGCCACGGTGACCGAGCCGTTCTAGGCGCTTCAGTCCGGAACTGCACGACTGCTATGGTCGCACGTTCGAATCTTGCCTCGGGCATGGATGTATGTGATGCCCTTAGGCTAGTTAGGTTTAAGTAGTTCTAAGGGGCTGATGACCTCACATGTTAAGTCCCATAGTGCTCAGAGCCTTCGATTAATTTTACTATATATGACGACAGCAATCTACTTTTGCTGAAGCTCTAATTGTGGTACTCAAAACCCACCCTGGTCAATCTCTACATGCGTAACACGTGTCATGAATGAATGAAAACAATAAAATCAATTCAACAACCAAGGCTGTTGTTTGTGTAGTGTGTATCAGACGCAGTTCTTGGGCACGAGTCCGATATTTACTTATTTGGATGAGGAAAACCGCCTAAAAACCACTCCAGGCTAGATAACTCAACAGCCTTCGTCGTTAATCCGTGAGGCGGACTCGATATCGTGTAGTCTCGCCTCCCCGAATCCCGGAAGCAATCTATTAACGTGCCCCGCTATCAGGTCGGGTCTCGTATTGCAGTTGGACTGTCCGTTGTTGATTCGACGACATTTTAGGTTCCTAAGCTTTCTTCCAACTACAACGATATGCTGCTGTTAGAATAATACTTTATTGGGGCCAATGTTTACTGTCACTTGACATTCTTCTAGCACCTGAACCATGTTTAAATTACGCTTCCTTTGTGTAATGTCATTTTTAGTGCCGGTATCAGAACATGGCTGGTAGCCTCAAAACTGTTCGACTGAACTCTCTACAAAACAATACGTACATTCGATAACGATCATTATTGTCTTCATCAAGAAAGAGAATGGTGATTACTGTCGGGAGTTTAGATTTGCATTAAGAATTAATCGATGAGTGTACCGAGAACAGTAAATACACTCCTGGAAATGGAAAAAAGAACACATTGACACCGGTGTGTCAGACCCACCATACTTGCTCCGGACACTGCGAGAGGGCTGTACAAGCATGATCACACGCACGGCACAGCGGACACACCAGGAGCCGCGGTGTTGGCCGTCGAATGGCGCTAGCTGTGCAGCATTTGTGCACCGCCGCCGTCAGTGTCAGCCAGTTTGCCGTGGCATACGGAGCTCCATCGCAGTCTTTAACACTGGTAGCATGCCGCGACATCGTGGACGTGAACCGTATGTGCAGTTGACGGACTTTGAGCGAGGGCGTATAGTGGGCATGCGCGAGGCCGGGTGGACGTACCGCCGAATTGCTCAACACGTGGGGCGTGAGGTCTCCACAGTACATCGATGTTGTCGCCCGTGGTCGGCGGAAGGTGCACGTGCCCGTCGACCTGGCACCGGACCGCAGCGACGCACGGATGCACGCCAAGACCGTAGGATCCTACGCAGTGCCGTACGGGACCGCACCGCCACTTCCCAGCAAATTAGGGACACTGTTGCTCCTGGGGTATCGGCGAGGACCATTCTCAACCGTCTCCATGAAGCTGTGCTACGGTCCCACACACTGTTAGGCCGTCTTCCGCTCACGCCCCAACATCGTGCAGCCCGCCTCCAGTGGTGTCGCGACAGGCGTGAATGGAGGGACGAATGGAGACGTGTCGTCTTCAGCGATGAGAGTCGCTTCTGCCTTGGTGCCAATGATGGTCGTATGCGTGTTTGGCGCCGTGCAGGTGAGCGCCACAATCAGGACTGCATATGACCGAGGCACATAGGGCCAACACACGGCATCATGGTGTGGGGAGCGATCTCCTACACTGGCCGTACACCTCTGGTGATCGTCGAGGGGACACTGAATAGTGCACGGTACATCCAAACCGTCATCGAACCCATCGTTCTACCATTCCTAGACCGGCAAGGGAACTTGCTGTTCCAACAGGACAATGCACGTCCGCATGTATCCCGTGCCACCCAACGTGCTTTAGAAGGTGTAAGTCAACTACCCTGGCCAGCAAGATCTCCGGATCTGTCCCCCATTGAGCATGTTTGGGACTGGATGAAGCGTCGTCTCAGGCGGTCTGCACGTCCAGCATTAACGCTGGTCCAACTGAGGCGCCAGGTGGGAATGGCATGGCAAGCCGTTCCACAGGACTACATCCAGCATCTCTACGATCGTCTCCATGGGAGAATAGCAGCCTGCATTGCTGCGAAAGGTGGATATACACTGTACTAGTGCCGACATTGTGCATGCTCTGTTGCCTGTGTCTATGTGCCTGTGGTTCTGTCAGTGTTATCATGTGATGTATCTGACCCCAGGAATGTGTCAATAAAGTTTCCCCTTCCTGGGACAATGAATTCACGGTGTTCTTATTTCAATTTCCAGGAGTGTATATATGTTAACAGGGACAGTAAAATTGCAGTGCAGCAGAGCTGCTCAAGTTCTGTTGGAGTGTTGGTTATTGTTCGTGTTTGACTATCCCTATTAAAGCACATCGATAAAAGGAATAAGACTAATTTGCGACCGCTCTGTCAAATGAGCACGTAAAATCCTGCTTTAAAAATGATAAAAGAATTTTGTTTTCAAGGGGAAACAAACCGATGATACTGGGCGTCGCATGAAAGAAGTGATTAGCAGTATTTCTTTGGACTGACTGCAGCTAAACATCGCGAGAACGGAATAGCAAATACTGCCGAAATATAAGAAAGATGCAGCTGTCGACTCTTACATCGTCGTCGAGGGTTTCAACTTCGTTGTTGACGTGTATTCTGCACAATGTTCCGATCTGCTGCCTTCGAAGACTTTCTTAGGTATGCTGCCCTGCAGGTGGGTATGGTGACTTAAGACCAGAGAGGGTTCAAACACTGCCCTAGCTTATTTTTGATTTTCAAACACAGTGTGACTCGGAAGACTGTTTCATGTAAGCAAACATGAAGTGTCCCTCGTGTGATAAGCAGCTCTGTTTCTAGCACTTTATAGTCTGTGGCCGTCTTCATCGTCGTAATCTTTTCCTAAACCTACCAACAACTCATTTTTTAAACACGGTGTTGGAACATGTGGATGATTGTGTATATCGTTTGTGTGGAACCTCTCTTATTGAACAAAGGTCCATATGTGCTGAAAGCACCCCTATTAAACGAAAACAGGTGTATAAGTTAACCAGACAAAGACTAAGTATATGTTAACATCTACGAGTCTGTTGGAATGAAATATGTGAAGAAGGAGTTACAGAAAGAACAAAACAGTCGAAAAAATGGAAACGTTCTGGGAAGCCTGATCACCTTGATGAATTTAGAATGCAAAGGAAAGAAACAGCAAGAATAACAAGGAGTGCTAAAGGATCTTTTGAGAAATCACAACTTCTTGACATATAAAACAACTTTGTAAAAAATAACTCCTGGAATTTCTATCAGATGTTTAAAAGTGGTCTAAAGTGCTACCAAGCTCCAAATATGTGCTTCACAGATGAAAATGGTAAAGTAGGCCTAGGCAACAGCCAAAGTTGTGAAATACTAAGAAAGTACTTTGAAAAATTATTGAACTGTGGCGACACAAAACTGTAAGCTAGAATTTGCAGATCTCTATGAAAATACAGAAGCAGATACACCACCTACAGCTGAAGAAATTAAAATAGCAGTAAGTACCCTGAAAAACAACAAAGCCAGTGGAGAAGACTCTATTACAGCCAACGTATTAAATGGTCTCAACCAAAAATTATAACTAACTTTCAGCTCATGTTTGAAGAAATATGAGAAACTGACAAGATACCTGAAGACTAGAAAGTGGCTCTCATCCATCCCTTGCACAAGAAAGGTGTCAAGCAAAATGTAAATATCTACAGAGGTATGTCTTTGTTGCCAGTGGGCTACAATACTACTAAACAAGTAGAAGTAACACTTGATAGCCATTTGGGAGAAGATCAATGAGGATTTAGAAAGGGCATATCTTGCTCAGAACAGATTTTCACCATAAAGTCCATAATTCGCCACTGACTTACAAACTCCAAAGATATAGTTGTAACATTTATAGATTTTAAAAAGGCATTTGACTCGGTTGATAGGAAAACACTAGATACAGTGATCAGAGAATTTGGCATCAAATCTAAATAAGCAAACCTTATTCGTGAAACTTCACAGACACCAAATCGAAAGTAAATTTTTGGGGCGAAATATTGGAAGCATTCAAGAGAATAACAGGTGTAAGGCAAGGTGATGGCCTGTCTCCAATCCTCTTTAACTGCGTACTAGAGAAAATGCTGGAAGACAAATCAATCTCTTAGAAGAAACAGCCAACAAAGCAAGCTTAAGAATATCTGTAGAAAGAACAAAATTTATGACAAATATAAAATAGGCTCCGGAATCTCTAACAACAGATATTGCTCAGATAAAGAGAGTAAATAAACTTAAATATTAGGGAGAAATTATCCAAGAAAATGGTTTAGAAAAATTCGCTGTAGAAGAAAGAGAACATCAAGTTGAGAGAGCTTATGGAATGACAACAAAAGTTTTCTGTCTAAGAATTTGAAGATACAGCACTGCACCACAGTAGCAAAACCAGAATGTCTTTATGCAAGTGAATGTTTAGTGCTGAACTAGAAAGAAAAATAATTCGAAAAATACTTGGGCCACCACAAAATACGGAGGTATGGAAATTAAGAAGCAATTATGAAGTTTATCGCTACGTATGAAACATAAATGAAACACTACGAAAGAGGTGACAACTATTTTTGGGGCACTTACGCAGAATGAACAGCAATAGGTTAACCGAACAGATTTTTAAATATCTTTGGGACGATAAGTTTACAATAGCGTGGATGCAAGAAGTTAGGAAAGATTTGGAAGGAAACAACATAAGTGAAAAAGATGCGACAGGAAGAGAGATTTTCAAGAGGGCAGTATTAAAAATGGAAGGATTCCAAGGCAGGAGGGAGAAGAAGTCAGGGTCAAAATGGTCCGAGGAGAGAAAAAGGATACATAGTGAAAAAATGAAAGAATACGGGAGGAAAAAGAAAGAACAACAAAGAAGGAAGCATTGAAATTGATGCTTGGTCCTTACATAGTCTAACAAGTTACTCTTAGGAAAATGTAGCTCTTCTTGAAACACGACTGCATGCGATATATGTGCCCATGTTGTACCGAATTTGGTAAGGTGGCGGACATAAAATCCAGGTAACGCAAACGGGAAGGAGCTTGTACTCTGCACATGCTTACCGATAGGAAAAAAGCTCAGGGAACGTGCAAGAATGTACCATATACCACCAAGGGATGGCCTGAAGAAGTGGTTACAAGGATAAAAGCGATAGCAGCGCCCTCTGACTCACGTGAACCACGCACGTCAAAAAATATAATCAAACGCTTTGTCGTTGCGATAAACGGAAAGAATATGAACAGGCAGCAGGAGGGAAAGAGATTAAACGTCTTATGGACACTCAGACTGCACACGTGGGGCAATCGTTTTACACATCGGTAAGAAATGACCACAATGATTCATTCAAAAAATTTGGAAGAGAAAAGAACTAAACATCACCGGTAAATTAACAGCAAGAAGGAAGCAGCTACATCTGAGAGCTAAGAATGGCGCTAATATCTGCCATTAACACTCAGCGTGAAACATGGCCCAACGATCAAGCTCTCGACTTATGAACTGTAATACTGGACTTCTCGTCAAAATTCCACAAGCAAAACTAACATCACACGAATCATTGCAAAAAGGGCAGTCATTGGTGATGATACCATCAACATAGTTTCATTCGTGGCGTTCTCAACACACTGCACTCACACCCCGACGGCTGGAACAACTGTGTCTTAAAATGGCCACTTCTGACTCCCCGTAAAGAGTGAGGCCGTTCTTTCTCCCGCGCTGCTTGAAGAGGTCGCTTAGAACCAGTCATTGAGGGCACACTGGACTAGGGGGCCAGAAACCGAATTTTTACCAACAGTAACACCCCAATACGGGATGTGATTCGCAGTTGGGTCGGAGCAAGCAACTTAAGGGCAGCATAAAGATGAGGCGAAGTAAGCGCTGTATCGTTGTAAGAGGTACAGAGGTGAGACAATGTGTTAAGGCCTATCCCAGTTCACTAATTCCAGCGGTACGCCATCATAAAGCGTCTGTGCTCAACATACAAAGAACTGCACCATAATCAAAGAGTGAAATTAAAAATTAAAATAACTTTACCAAACTTCGTCAGTGTATGCTTCAGTATATTAATGTAAACGTTGTTAGTTCTCAGAATGATCAAATGAATATGTTAGGCAAAATATACGATCTACAGAGAAAAAAAGTGACGAGGTTATTTGTCACTTCTGAGCCGCGCAATTAAATTTTGGTGGTTAGAAGTCAGGGTGATGGACCATTTACTTCGAAATTCCACAAAAGGTCGCCTCTGAAATGTTAGTAGTGCTGTTCCCGATAGACATATTAGACAGAATACTAAGATTTATGTTTTATGCGTGTGAATATAACAATCAGTTAAAGTTCAAGCCTTTTATTTATAGTCATAATTCCTGATCCAGCTTAGTAAATAGCCATTACAAACATTTTCTTTTAGTGCGCACCAAGAGTAATGTGAACTTGCAGACTGGAGATTTCTGCCAGCTCGTTTTTCACCACTCTCTGGCTGACCGCAAAAATAGTTCCCAGGCTCTTGTAAAGGTAAGTGTACAGCACGCTGTGACAAGTCATGAGTTTCTTCATAAAGACATAACGAAGTATCGATAATTTGGATAATTACCCGCCGGTCTACAGAGACAATAAAAGGAAAGAAACTAGGTTGGCAGTACTACGTAGAAGAGCTGGAAAAAGAGCGTTTTTGGCTGAAGGAAAAAGTTTGAAGCTAACCTCCCGTTACCACCGCACAGAAACGGACGGGAGAAGAAGGCAATCCACGATGGAACTCCACTGCCTGTCCACCATCAGATCAACAAAAGCAAATGATGAACCCAGAACATCTCATACTGTGAGCAGCGACCAGCAGAAATCTTAAAAGGTAGAAAATAAGTTTCACGGTGCAAAATTCTACAAAAGAATAATAATAATGAAAAATACTCCATGTAAGAATGGATTACAGCGTCCTTCTTACGAGGTCACTGGTGCTTTAACTACATAGTCTTATTTAATTGAAAGAGGAGGGAGCGGAAAGAAAGGAAAAGGGAAGGAACTGATGAAAGCAGGTGCATCGGGCATTGTGCGAAGTCAGCAGCTACGAATGAAACGGAGACTCGAACGTGGGATCTGCTTTTTACTAGGCAGTTGGGTTAAACACTGAGCCATCCAGACACAATGCTTATCGGCAATGTGTGGACTATCCCGACAAGCTCCCTGGCCGAGTTACTCTCCCAGCCAGAGCCACAGTCGGACAAGCCCGAAAGAACAGACACCACGCATTCATATAACAATCACAATTACCTTTCAGACTCACTTTTACAGCAACCTTTTGGCTTCTACGTATTATCATGTACTTCCACCCGAGTCAGTTTTCGCTATTAATTATAGTCCAGTCTTCATAAACATAGAGCATGTTTCAGATAACTTGTATTCCAATGCTGGTTTCAAAACGTTAAGTGAAATGATTCCTTATTTAGAGACAAAAACTTAATAAAAGCTAGTTTTTCTCTCTGTGGAATAAACAAAGACGTGATGCCATTCAATCAGGTCAGGAGGACAAGCACATAGAGCGGCTTGCAGTATGTGGTACAACAACAAGATTGGTAGAGTCATAAACAATCAAGAAATCAGACCTGTCTTCCAGCCTTTCTTTTTTTTACTTTTGCTTGTGCTTTTTTTCCCACAGTGACGCAGGGTCGGCAAGGTTAATCGGATTTGGTAAGGTTAAGGTAAGGGGTTGCCAGATGCCCTTCCTGCCACCACCCCGCCCCCCCCCCCCCAGGACGAAATTAGTGTGCCCCAGCTGTCTGTCTCTAGTGTAATCCATGGAATAGTGCGAATGTGTTCAGATATTTGCGAGCCGTGTAACTGAGGTTGGCGAAGGGACCAGCCCTATATTCACCTAGTGGGATGTGGAAAACCGCCTAAAAGCCACATCCAGGCTGGCCGGCACACCGGCCTCCGTCATTAAGCCGCCGGGCGGATTCGATCCGGGGCCGGCGAGCCTACCCGAGTCCAGGAAACAGCGCATTAGCGCTCTCGGCTAACCTGGCGTGTCAGACCTGTCTTCCTGCAACCTGGGAAAATTAATGTTAAAGACCTGTTAGAGATAATCTGTGCCTGAGACTACAAGAGGTCTAGAAGATGCCTTGTGAGTTTGGCAGCAGTTACGTGATTGAGTATTAGGCCTATTACAGATCGTTCTGTTAAACTTCAACCTCCTCTTAGTTACGGAGATTTTAGAAAATTTGCGGTGGCCGAGCACTTCAACTTAATAAAAACGGTTCAAATGGCTCTATGGGACTTGACATCTGAGGTCATCAGTCCCCTAGACTACTTAAACCTAAGGACATCACACACATCCATGCCCGAGGCTGATTTGGAACCTGTGTCTGCAGCAGCAGCGCGGTTCCGAAATGAAGCGCCTAGAATCGATCGGCCACAGCTGCCGGCTCTACTTAATAAGGGCGGGATTATTTTTGAACAAACACTATGTGATTAGAAGCATCCAGACACATCCATTTAATGCGAATTCACCCACTAGATGTCAGGAGAGGCGGATCCACCAGCATAAAATGAGGCGAGAGGTATTGTGTGGCCAGTACCGAAGCAGTAACAGCAGAATAGATCTGGCAGGAGAGCTCATTGACTTCCATCGCGGAAGAAGCATTGCATGTAAGCTGAATAACTGTTCCATCTGGAACATTTATACCCTCCTACAGCTGCGTGGATCGACTACTGGCGATGTGATTGTGAACTGTAAACAAGAAGGAACAAACAAAGCTTAACCTAGACCAGGCAGATGGACAGAAGTACGATGGACGGTTGAAAAAAACTGCATCAAATCAGGGAAAGGAATCACTGGCAGGTTTCAAAGTCCTACTAGCACCCCGCCTAGCACAATATCTGTGTGCAGAGAGTTAAAAACAATTGGGTTCAATGGCCAACCAGCTCCTCATACGCCGCATATTTCTGTAAGATTTAAGAAGTGTAGACACACCCCGCATTAATGTCCACCAATACGTGTCCAGATAGTGTATGGACGCAGAGGGTGCCACCGCAGAATGCTCCATCTTCGTCACGTAAAATAGCCAAACAAATACCGTTTGCAGGGCTTAAAAGCGGAAGCCTAGGCAGTTTCACCCCATTCTAATTTATCCTCTGCCGACGATAATGGAGGTTGTCACTGACAGGTTGGGAATTTATCCAAATCTGACGCGGTGGGTCAATCGAGACCTTTTAATCGTAAGATTGTCGCCTAAGGCTTTGTAGCTATATTCGTAACATCTATCGTAATTTTCCCAAGCGAAGGTACAAAGTGTGAGGGCGTCATGGTTCTATTGATCTCCTGGTTTGTCCTACATGTCTTCTAACAAACGTATTGCATCATAAATTCCCAGCTTTCTGACACAGATTAGTATTTTTCTGTTGCTCTTGGGAAACAATTTTGAATTGTTTCATGAGATTCTTTGTGCTTTGTTTCCTGGTAATGTTAGATATTCTATGTGTGCATTTATGGTTTATGTCATTGTATACCACATTTTGTTTTCATTTTCTTTCTCACTCTGTGTTCTTGTGTCCCGTATGTCTGTTTGTGAAGGATTCTTTCCTAGTGTTTTTGGTAGTCGGGTGTTTACCTTTTCTTGTTTTATGATTTTGTTTTTCAGCTTTGTTACTAAGTTTTTTATCCATTATTTCTAGCTATTCGTACCATGGTATTTATTTGTTTTGAGTAGGTCTCTGTAACAAGTATTTCTGTGTTTAATTTGTGGGGCATGTATGTAATTGCTGCTCATACGTTTGAGTTCGTGTGATTTGATATCTGCTGTGTAATTGTATCTGTCGATGTGGGTTTTCTGTGTATCGTGGGCGGCAAGAGTCATTATTGTAATGTCCAAGAAATTTAAGGGCACGTTTCGTACTTTTTCCAATCTAGAATTTAGATCAAGTTTATCCATTGCTGATGTTTTAGAACCCTTAACTGTATGCTGAATGTAAATACAGAAAACTGCAACCAGTCATTTTTTGAAATATCCATTAATTCCCTTAATTAGTTTCCGTATCTTTCCAAGTTCATCTCCATATAGTGCAAATGGAAGTTACATCTTTGTTTCCATAAGGTGATGCTGGGTGCTGGCTTCCAACAGCACGGTCAGCTTTGTAATTTATGTGTATTCACCTGTCACTGTCCATTGTGATTGCCAATGTGTACAATAGAAAGCCATATATTCATTAAAACAATTGTTGCTCTTAATTAACACTTAAAATACAATAAAATACGTCACAGACTTACGCAGACTAGAAACATTGCTCACCTCATGAGCGTCTCTGGTGACCTTCAACACCTTACTGTGTAAGTAAGCAAGTCTTCTGGTCCAGACTGTATACCAATTAGGTTCCTTTCGGAGTATGCTGATGCATTAGCCCCATACTTAACAATCATATACAACCGTTCGCTCGATGAAAGATCCGTACCCAAAGACTGGAAAGTTGCACAGGTCACACGAATATTCAAGGTAGGTGGTAGGAGTAATCCACTAAATTACAGGCCCATATCGTTAACGTCGATATGCAGCAAGATTTTAGAACGTGTATTGTTTTCGAAAATTATGAATTACCTCCAAGGAAACGGACTATTGACAAACAGTCAACATGGGTTTAGAAAACGTCGTTCCTGTGAAACACAACTAGCTCTTTATTCACACGATGTGCTGAGCGCTATTGGCAAGGGATTACAGATCGATTCCGTATTCCTGGATTTCCGGAAGGCTTCTGACACTGTACCACACAAGCGACTCGTAGTGAAATTGCGTGCTTATGGAACATCGTCTCAGTTATGTGACTGGATTAGCGGTTTCCTGTCAGAGAGGTTACAGTTCGTAGTAATTGACGGAAAGTCACCGAGTAAAACAGAAGTGATATCAGGCGTTCCCCAAGGTAGTGTTATAGGCCCTTTGCTGTACCTTATCTACATAAACGATTTGAGAGATAATCTGAGCAGCCGTCTCCGGTTGTTTACAGATGACGCTGTCGTTTATCGACTAATAAAGTCATTAGAAAAAAATATCTGAATGGTGCGAAAAGTGGCAGTTGACCCTGAATAACGAGAAGTGTGGGGTCATACACATGATTGATAAAAGGAACTCGTTAAACTTCGATTACACGATAAATCAGTCTAACCTAAAAGCCGTAAATTCAACTAAATACCTAGGTATTACAATTACGAACAACTTAAATTGGGAAGAACACATAGATAATTTTGTCGAGAAGGCTAACCAATGGCTGCGTTTTATTGGCACGAAAGTTAGAAAATGTAACAGACCTAATAAGGAGACGGCCTACACTACGCTTGTCCGTCCTCTTTTAAAATACTGCTGCGCGGTGTATGATTCTTACCAGATAGGACGGACGGAGTACATTTAAAAAGTTGAAAGAAGGACAGCATGTGTTGTATTATCGCGAAATATGAGAGAAAGTGTCACAGAAATGATACAGGATTGGGCTGGAAATCATTAAAAGAAAGATGTTTTTCGTTGCGACGGAATCTTCTCACGAAATTTCAATCACCAACTTTCTCCTCCGAATGCAAAAATGTTTTGTTGACACCGGCCTACATAGGGCGGAACCATCACCACGATAAAATTAGGGAAATTAGATCTCGTACGGAAAGATATAGATGTTCATTATTTCCGCGCACAATACGTGATTGGAATAATAGAGAATTGTGAAGGTGGTTAAATGAACCCTCTTCCAGGCACTTAAACGTGATTTGCAGAATATCCATGTAGCTGTAGATGTAACGAATTCATATCACATAATAATGACCTCCTAAGAAATCGTAACCAGACATTCATGATACATTTTCTGTTACCTGTGACTGCTTAGTAGCAGTTAGTGAGTGTACGTTACAATGGTGACTACGCAAGCGTAGAAATACGTCAAAAAATCCACACATGAAGGAAAATAACTCGTACGAAAATAAGTCGAATGATATCGAAAAAACATCATCTGTCTCCTTATGAGAGATATTTAGAAAGGAAGGCTGAGGATCGAATGAAAGTCAGTCAATACGGGTTCTCCATCTCATTAAATCCTACCGATTTTTCGCCATTGCTCTCACTCAACGCTGTTCCTCTATTTCCCTAGGCTTATTTTATGGAAAAAACTGATGATACTATGGTCAGCGACGAGCGGAAATTGCTGCCGAAAGGGGAAGAGAGTGGGGTATCACTTTTTATCATTTGTTTTTAGCTCTCTCACTACGACAGATGATGACAGAGGTTGTAAAATGACTTGGTGGACACGTCGTGATTTGTCTTGACCGCTCTGATATAACAGAATACCTGTGTCAGGAGGCTCTCAAGGAGAACGCAGAAAGCAAAGTTGAATAGAGCTCATAACGCCTCCCCCCCTCCCCCCTCCACACACACTCATAGTGTGCGTTGTAGTTAAGTCCCTTGAAGTAATATTAAATGACTTTTCTGCAGCGAGTCCTCTCGTGAGATGAGATTACACCAACGAGAAAAATGCGTTACGCTGTTCATAGGAGGATATGAAATGCAGCAGTTTCCGCTGACCTAATGCCCTTCCACTTTGTCCTGTTCCTCTCTCTGTCTTTTTCCGTACTTTTCTGCCTCTTTTTCTCTACGCACACACACACACACACACACACACACACACACACACACACACACACACACACACACACACATGGAAGACAGAGCAAGCTCCCCTTCCAATTCTCTTCTTACTTTTGCTGTATATACCATCATTCCTCTCTGCCCCTCTCTTTGCCACACACACACACACACACACACACACACACACACACTCTCACACTCACACACATTTTAGATTGGGCAGAGGGTTGGTCCCACCATACCTTCCGACTTTTTGAGTTAATGAAACAATTCCTCTCTCCGGCGTTATATCCGGTGACATTTCCTGCTAGGCGGAAGCGCGCTAGAAAATTTGTCGACTTAATGCAGAGACAAATGAACTGTCAACGACACTGCCGTTGCGGAAACTGGAGAAGCGGAAGGGAAAAAAAGGGGAGCTGAGGGAACAGCGTGCAGGCAAAAAACGTCGCAAGCCAGCGCAGCGTCCCCGCTACTGTGCGCCACCGGCGCTGTTGCTGCTGCTGCAGCTGCTGTCTCACGGTATTCAGTGGTCGGGGCTGGACATCGTTCTCTGTCAATGTCGTGACCACCTGCGGCGTCATGTTGTCCGACTGATGGCTTTCAATCTAGCCAAACCAGTTTATTTCTGACATAAAAGAAAAAAAAATGGTATTCGCCGATCATAGGCGCGATGAGTACCTGTCAGTACACGTTCCATATCCTACCCATTTACTAAAAACACGGCAACGCCCCACAGACACCTGTGAATGGGCATGTGGTGAGTGTACTGTGAGACCTTCAGCACACACACCATCAGATTATTTGACTTGTCGCTCTAACGAAGTAGGCGAGTGTCAGCAATAAGTCTCGTGGTCTTATCGTGGCGTGTTTATCGTCTCCCGTTAGGTCAGACGATAGAAACGCCACTTGCACGCTTAGAGTAGCAGGTTGACGGTGACCAACTTTAGACAGAACTTGATTAATTTTCACATTATTAAAATAATAAAAAGCATAAAAATTACTTAACTTGGTTCTGGATGCTATTTACAATTACAATCTGAAGTTCCTTTGCTATTGGTACGTTAATTTTATTCTCCCATATATCTCTGATACCTGACAAAAGTGTCTATACATTTATCTTCAAGGCTATGTACAGGAATATTGTAATCTTATTAGGCGCTGACTGAAACTTGACTATATACTGGTACAGACAAATGTAGAACTGGTACAGACTGGTATAGACTGGTGCAGACAAATGTAGACTGACTAATCAGAAGTCTGTACACTCGTTATAATACCTCGCGCGTTCATGTATCACTGCGTGAGTGTGATCCACGAGGAGAAAAGGTTCTACGTTAGCAGCAATCTCATTGGCTGCGTTACATATTGATACGCGGATCGGCGGAAGCAGAATTTGGTCCGTCTCTATGGCAGCGCCATCTCATAGTGTGGAGACGGACGAGAGCTGCGTCCTCGCTGTTGTGCTTAGCGGGGCGCGCTGTAGTGGGGAAGTTGTGTACGCGCTGACTACGCGGAACTATGTACACAACAGTGGAGCTATCAGCATCCCGGACCAAATAGTCGGAGAGTGTATCAACATAAAAGACGTTACAGAACAGGATATGAAAATCTTCTGTAAACACACCGTGAAGTGGAGGCGGCGTGATTCAGGTTCACTTTTTTTTTTTTTAAAAATGACTCAAATGGGTATGAGCACTATGGGACTTAACAACTGAGTTCATCAGTCCCCTAAAACTTAGAACTGCTTAAACCTAACTGACCTAAGGACATCACACACATCCATTCCAGAGGCAGGATTGGAACCTGTGACCGTAGCAATCACGCGGTTCCAGATTGAAGTGCCTAGAACCGCTCGGCTATTACTTTTTTTTTTAAATTTGTATAAAGAATTCTAAGGCCTTTGAGATATGTGTGGAGGGTAGCACATCGAGCTGCTGTTACGTCCACCTGTAACACTACTCTCATTAATTTCTTGTTGAAGTAACGACAGCGGAAGATACTGCCTTAATTCCTTTCTTCTTAACAGTAGCAGCTCCGGAATCTTCTTCAGTGGATTTCCGATTACCAGAAAAATAAATTTCTTCTGGCCAAGTCCCAGCGAAAGGCGTCGTCTTAGAGATAAAATATTTCCGTAGTAGGAAGCTTGGCAGAGCTAGGTTTTTCCTCCTTCTAAACAAAACCCCAAACTTGCAGTAAACACTATATTAAATACTTTTTGATAAAAGTTTAAATTTTCTTCTCCACACAAAAGACGGACCGTCTCCATAAAGCATCCTCCCATGGAGGCGTCCGAAACAAGAGCAGTGATTAATAAAAAAAGCTGTTGACAAATGAACATTAAAAAAAATTGAAATTGCTAAGATAATATTGATTCTATACCATATTCTGTGTAATCTTGTTAGGTTTATCTTCTCATGAATCACTAGAAACAGAGAGACAAACAATTTAAAAAATACAGTCTTCCAGGTTAGGTCTGCTACAACCGTTCTTTAGCGCAATAATGAATGAGGATTCACCGGCAGATTAAAAATGTGTGCCAGGCTGTGATCAGAGACTGGAATCTTTGAGTTTCGAGCGAAAATGCCAAATGCTGTACTTCCGTCCTCCACTTACAGCCAGTCCACGGCTTATCAGAATTGCCTTCAGTGGTGCCTGCTTTTTCTGTCGTCCGGAACTTTTCATTGCTGTTCCATTTATGTTGTGCTGAAGAGTACATCCGTCATCACCATCGATGCCCTTCCGCCAGTGCTAACGGCAGTCTTTGTTGACGTGATTTCAGGTGGTTGAAATTATCTCGCATCTTGTGGTCGTGCGGTAGCGTTCTCGCTTACCACGCCCTGATTCTTGGGTTCGATTCCCAGCGGGCTCAGGGATTTTCTTTGCCTCGTGATGGCTGGATGTTGTGTGATGTCCTTACATTAGTTAGTTTTAAGTGGTTCTAGGGGACTGATGACCATAGATGTTAAGTCCCATAGTGCTCAGAGCCATTTGAACCATTTTTTTTGTTGAATTTAAAGGAATCTGCTCTTAAATTGAACAAAATAACATATCCGTATCTTAGTAAGCTCAATTCTTGTAACTGCGCAGCTCTCCTAGTGCTATATAAGTAGCTCGCTTCTGTCCAAAGCAAGCTGTAACGAAACGAATTATGACGCAGGACGATAAAATCGCTAATTCTGTATTTGGTGAAAAGTGAACTGAAAGGGTAGGGGGGTGTAAGAAAGAACATGTGGATGGGAAAAGTGTGGTGGTGGATTAAGGTATGCACATTATGATGCCGATGAAGTAACGAAAAGTAGGTTTGTATCTCGTTCGCCGACGCCTCAATAGATGCAAGTGACGATTTTCAAAATGCACCCTGAAGTTTTCGAGATCACGATTTGCATTCTGTAGGGCAAAGGACGAGAAGACGCCAGTCTTCCACTTGTAGTTGTAACGTTTGGTTGGTGCAAAAAATTCCCAGTCCTATTGGATAAATGTGCTTTCGTGGTTGTGTGACGCGCCGTCCTATTGATGAAAGCCAGTTCCTTTTGTGGACGATATTAAGTAACGTTTAGGTCCCGACACAAGATTTGATGTTTAGTTGTACACGGAATTGAGCAATGATTGCAGCACGGACACTGTTCAAGGTTGGCTCAGTTTATATTCTCAAGTGTAGGTACGGTGTCGGTAACGGTTTCATAAGACATTGCCTCTACGGAGGTTGTGTCATTGGATGGGAAATGTTATTCAATACTGTAGAAAAATTGAGCTTTAGAAATCCGCTGACTAGTTGGTGCAGCTTAGGAGAGTTAAGCAAACTATTGTTTATGAATGATGTGGAGTTGCGAAACAATCCCTTGTCCAGTTCTTTCAGGGCTTGGTAGTGAGCGGCTAAGTAATTTGGTACAACATTCCTGGTGGAAAGATACGTGGATGTACTCGTATTTAGTTATAGCGTCGTTAGTGTTACTGATGTTTCTGTGCTCCTTTTCTAGAAGAATCGTTGTGCAGTGGATTTCTGGATTTTTATGTCCAAGTCCTCCTAACTTGCTGGGTGTCGCGGTGTCTCTAAATGTTTATTTGAATGTGTTGTATTGTCAGACGTTCCAAGATGGAATTTGGAAATTTGTGGTAAGTTCCTATGGGACCAAACTGCTGAGGTCATCGGTCCCAAGGCTTACACACTAATTAATGTAACTTAAACTAACTTACGGACTTAAGGACAACACACAAACCAATGCCCGAGTGGGGACTCGAACCTCCAACGGGAGAGCCAAGAGAACCGTCGCAATGCGCTCGAGACCTCGCGGTTACCCCGCGTGGCGTACCAGGATGTTGAGGCCATGACTTGCTGGACGATCGCGTGAGGAATGGGCAGTATTGCTGCTATATACTGCAGACGTGTGAGAATGTACTGAGTGAGGAAGATAACTTTTGGAGGCTATCGACGTACCTCTTGTTTTTCCTACATAACATGCTTTTATGCCAGGTGGTTATAATTTAACTGCAGCTACTCGTAGAGTCCAGTGTGAGCTGTAATTATCGTATCGTAGCGAAACTTTGTAGATATGTTAATGTATTAAAGTGGAATAGATGTAAGCTGGAAAAAAATGAGCACCAGTTTTGGCCGCCAGGTGCAAAACTAGCGCTGTACAGCACCTCGTCACTGTCTCTGGTTCTCATATTGAACAAACTGTGCCAGCGGCAGTTAATAACAAAATCAATATTATGCCTTTGTCTCTTGTTTGACCTTTTCCGTCTAGATTCCGTTCCTAATCCATTACATGTGGGAATATTCCTATATGTCTTTCGTCCATTTACAACACCAGATTTGCACTGGGTGGTCAAAATTAAAACTATTTTTTTCATTGTATATCAATTCCTCATTATTGCATTAGAATACCTACCAAGTTTCACTGCCATGTGTCTATTACAGCCAACACTAGATCCCTATCAGTAGCTGGCTTTTCATTGAAACCATCCAGTATTTTGGACCTTAGCTACCCAACCAAGACTCGTGGATGTTGGTTGGTTATCATAATGTGTGTTTGCCTTATGGTGGATAGTTTCCACCACGATACAGTGATTTGGAGTCCTTGCACTGACAGGCCCGACCGCATGTTATGCATTTCCAAGTACGAAAATTTTATACACCTAAAGATGTGAGTTTGAGATTCCTAAACCAGATGTGGTTTGAAAAAACAATTTGTATAACTGAAGCGGATCTCTTTTAATTAATTAAACAAGCCTTTCAGTTGTGGGCGTCCTACATACCAAATCTCGTGCATACCAGGAGATCATTTGACAATGGATGCAAACACCAGTAAGGGCACGGAGGTACAGAATGGATTATTCAACCCTTGCCGAACAATGACACCGACACCAACATAAAATTACCACCATAGACACAACCCTGGTCCAAGGTGCTGCACTCATGGACTATGCAGCTGTCCGCCGAGGAGGTTCAAGTCCTCAAATGGTTCAAATGCCTCTGAGCACTATGGGAATCAACGTCTGAGGTCATCAGTCCCCTAGAACTTGGAACTACTTAAACCCAACTAACTTAAGGACATCACACACATCCATGCCCGAGGCAGGATTCGAACCTGCGACCGTAGTGGTCGCGCGGTTCCAGACTGTAGCGGCTAGAACCGCACGGCCACTTCGGCCGGCTTAGAGTCCTCCTTCGGGCATGTGTTTGTCCTAATTTAGGTTAAGTAGTGTGTAAGCTTAGGGACTGATGACCTAAGCAGTTAAGTCCCATAAGATTTCACACACATTTTAACACAAGCCTGGAAACCATGAGCGAGCCTTGTTGTGGTTGACTTTGCCACAGTGTCTGCAGTTACTTTTTTCCGATGCCTTGCGCTAGTTTCTATGGTTCTGGTCACTGTTGCGGTTGGTAAAAACAATGGGTACGAGGGCGATAGGGGAGCCAGTGAGATCAGCGCGTTGGAGTGTATGTGTCGCAACTTCAGAGTGAACGCTCTTCTCTACTCAGAGTAGAGGTGGAGGCACTGAGTGATTAGCAGTACGCCACAGAGCAGCTTGTGTAAGTAGGCTGTTTAGGTTTTTATGTTGGTAACTCCACGTAGCGGTCTGTATGAAAATCACTGGCTGTGCTGTGTGCAGTCTGTGGCTGGTTTGCATTGCTGGAATTTCTCTGCTGTAGTGTAGGGCAGTTGGATGTGAACAGCGCGTAGCGTTGCGCAGTGAGAGGTGAGCCGCCAGCAGGGGTCTATGTGGGGAGAGAGATGGCGGAATTTTGAGTGCGGACGATCTGGACGTGTGTCCATCAGAAGGAGTAAATTTGAAATACTGATTACTTTTGAATATTATTAAGGTAAATATATTGTTTGTTCTCTCGCAAAATCTTTCACTTGCTAACTACGCCTATCAGTTGTTAGTGACTTCAGTAGTTTGAATCTTTTATTTAGCTGGAAGTAGTGGCGCTCGCTGTATTGCAGTAGTTCGAGTAACGAAGATTTTTGTGAGGTAAGTGATTTGTGAAAGGTATAGGTTATTGTTAGTCAGGGCCATTGTTTTGTTGGGATTTTTTAAAGTGAGATTGCGTTGCGCTAAAAATATTGTGAGTCAGTTTAGTGTTGATCAGAATAAGTAAAGAGAGAAATGTCTGAGTATGTTCAGTTCTGCTCAGCAGTTTGAAAATCAAATAACGTAGAGGTTTACCATCACAGAAGTTCATTAATTTTTCAAAGGGGATGTTTCACTTGTTGTGTCCTGTATGGACTCAGGGTTGTACGTGCCTGCGTTGGGATCTGCCAGGAGGAACGGCGTACACAGCTAAATGGATTCGCAATTGCAAATATGGACAACCATTAGCTGTAGAATGGAACGAAGCCAATGAAAATTTGTGCCCGACTGGGACTCGAAGTCGGATTTCCAGCTCACTACGAGCGGTCGTCTTACCATAACATCAGCGATTTCCGTGCACGACTGAGGACTAGACCCAAACTTCAACCACTCGTCTACTTTCATTGTAGTTGGGTCGTGCACTGCTTGTGTTCATGCCATTTATTGTTTGTCATCTTCTATTACTGTACTGCCGCCTCGTTTTCTTATTCCATTTACTGGCGTCGCTAATTTCCTGCCTTACTTGCCCGTGAGCGGCAGCAGCAGCGCGTATCGGTAAGTGCACTGTCGCGCAATCTCTGGAGCGACCGATAGTATTGAAACGTCACCTTAGACAAATTTATGAATGACTGTGCTGATAAGCCTCTCACATTATTTGCTTTTGAAACAGCTGATCAAAACTGAACGTACTCAGACATTACTCTCTTTACTTATTCTGATCAACACTAAACTGACACACAATATTTTTAGCGCAGCGCAATCTGACTTTCAAAAATCCCTACAAAAGAATGGCCCTGACTAACAATAACCTATACCTTTCATGAATCACTTACCTCACAAAAATCTTCGTTACTCGAACTGCAATGCAGCGAGCGCCACTACTGCCAGCTAAATAAAAGATTCTAGCTACTGAAGTCACTAATAACTGATAGGCATAGTTATCAAATGAAAGATTTTGATAAAGAACAAACAATATATTTACCTTGATAGTGTTCAAAAGTCATAATATATGTATATCAGTTCATGATATCCAGTCTTACAAATTTACTGTCTCTGGTGGACGCACGTCCAGATCATCCGCTCTCAAAACTCCGCCATCTCTCTCCCCACATCCACCACTCCTGGCGGCTCACCTCCAACTGCGCAACGCTACGCGCTGTTAACTGCCAACTGCCCAACACTACAATAGCAATATTGCAACAATGCCGACCAGCCACAGACTTCACACAGCACAGCCAGTGATTTTCATACAGAGTGCTATGTGGCGTTACCAATAAAAAAACCTGAAGAGCTTACTTACACATTTACTGGCGTCGCTAACTTCCTGCCTTACTTGCCCGTGAGCGGCAGCAGCAGCGCGTATCGATAAGAGCATTGTCATACCATCTCTGGAGCGACCGATAGTATTTCCGGGTTGTCCTGTGTCTGGCAGTCATTTGGAGACGGACCAGCAGTGCAGTCGGGACGCAGCAGCAGAGAAGTCGGAGGACGGAGCGCCGCTGAGGCACGGACAGACAGTGCTCGCCGAACGCTGGCGACACTCATGAACTGTCCGACGGAGGGAGATTGGAGCGGGACAACCGTTGGCTGGTCGTCTCATCGGCCGACGTATATTTGGTCCTTCACCGTTTCCGAGCCTGGGCAGTTGGTCGGTTGGCTTGGAGCAGCGAGGAAGTCTCCGTGGCACGTGTCTGACCGAGGCATGGCGCCTTCCACGCGCGGTTGGAGTGTTAGGGGCTGTTCCCATTGGCAGGATGTCCGTAGCTCATCGGTCCAGGACACGAAAGATAAGTTATCCTGTCACTTGGTCCGTTGACTGTCTGTCGGTTCGGTTGTCGTCGGATCATGGCTTCTAGCTGATTAAAAAAAAAAGGTTGTTTTTCCTTTAAGGCGCACGATTCTTTAGGCCTTCAGCCTAATCGAAAGAACTGTTTCACGTAAGGCGTTTCGTATTTAAAAAAACAATGTTATGGAGTTTTAAGTGCTAGGTCGTCTGCCGATTTGAATTTAACTTGTTTGCTGTTGACGTGTCTGATTCTTTGGGCCTTCAGCCTAACTAAACAAGTGTTTTAAGATAAGCTGTTGCCTTTTAAATTTCTGTTTTGGTTGAGTTTCGCCTAACTAAGAACTGTTTTACGTAAGGCCTTTTTTATTTTAATGTTGTTTAACCTTAAGTGTTGGGCTTTCAGCTGATTTTGAATTCAAATTGTTTGCTCTGAAAATCTCAGATTCTTTGGGCTTTCAGCCTAAATAAATAACTGTTGTATGATAAGGCTTGCATTTTAAATTTCTGATTATGCTTGCGTTTTTAGTTATTGGACTTCAGCCGTTTTTAAATTAAAGTGTCTTTCAGCCGGTAACTAAGTCACAAAGATTAAAGCTGTATGTTTAAAATAATTTTTTTGGGCTCTTGTAATATTTGATCAAATAGTAAAGTTGTATGTTCGAGTGTAACTGACAGCCCCTTATTCTAGCCCCTTTCCACAATGTAAACAACATATCCTGTCCTGCGGGTTAAGGCGGCCGTCTCAGTAGTTATTCCAATGTACTGCTGCTGGTTGTCCATATTTGCAATTGCGAATTCATTTAATGTATTACATAACGACTGCAGTATGTGTTTCTTTGCAAATGCATGCATGTACAACGGAAATTTGCATCGTATTCGGTATAACACAGGCAGCACAATATCGTATTCACCCGCAGACAATGGGCAAACGACTTTCAAGTAAAAGGTCTCGCCTACACGGGAATATACGTAACGGATGTACAAGTACAGATTGTTGGTTGATCGATTTGGGGGATGGGACCAAACAGAGATGTCATCGGTCCAATCGGTTAGGGAAGGATGGGGAAGGAAGCAGGCAGTGCTCTTTCAAAGGCATTCGCCTGAGTGCAGGTTGTCGAGACACACAGTAGACGTCATATGAAAACTTGTGTCTGGCCATGAGCCATGCATAGATTTCCAAACGCTAAGACAACTGTTCGCGATAATGGGGAAATCCGGGTTCGACTCCCAGACTGTTACAAATTTTTACTGCCGTCATTCCATTCTACATGCATGCATATCCAAAGGAATACCTGCAATAACACAGGGATTGTAATATCGAAGTACACAGTGTCCCCGTACCTGCACTTGGAGGGTGTTACCTTGGCTTACTTCGAAGGGGGTATCGCCGTTCTCGGCAATTTCTGTCTGTTCCCTGTTGAAGGCACTACTCAAGGTGCAGCTCACCGAATGAGTTATTACCTACACTTCAGAAAAATTACTAGTGCGTCGAGTCATAGAACCCATAAAATATTCTGTCCCTTTATGATAAGAGGCTTGGCAAAAAACACAGTGTCCGCAGATTGGTACTTAATTACTAAGACATAATGAGAGGATGCATTACATGTAGTTTATATGCTGAGTAAAAGTTTCCCACTCGTGGCTGGAGTCTGTGTTCGTGAGGGGAGGATTGCGTCTACAAATATTTGCTTTTGCATCTGCACAGAGCAGGCCCATTTAGTTGACTTAACAAAATAGTTTCATATGCTTTGTAATGGGACATTTATTAGAAGTTGACATGTTAACTGCTGTTGTTTTTCTTAATGAAAACTTAGTAGTATGCAACTGTGTTCCCTGAAAAAAAAGATATTTCTGTTCCTTTCTAATAAAGTCTTAGAGTAGGGTAGATTTCTTTAATTTTGAAAGTAAAAGTTTTCGAAGAAAATTCTTGTTCATTCTAAAGTTTAGAAGGTTAGTAGTGCTGTTGGTGGTGAGAGGGGAGGCCGTCGATGGTGATGGTGGTTGAGGCGTAAGGGGTGGGGGTAGGGTCTTGCTGCTATATATATGACTGTATTAGGCGTAATGGTCTCAGAAATGTCGGGAACCGCTGATGTAGAAGTATCGGATGAATATCTCTGAAATAACCTGTGTATTGTTGGCAAGACACACACGCATGGATGTGCTCCCCAGAACCAGTTTC
This sequence comes from Schistocerca gregaria, assembly GCF_023897955.1. Lineage (NCBI taxonomy): Eukaryota > Metazoa > Arthropoda > Insecta > Orthoptera > Acrididae > Schistocerca > Schistocerca gregaria. The sequence continues at coordinate 429,834,786 of NC_064927.1, forward strand.
AAGTCTGTAGCGAACCCGGAACGAACGCATTTCGAAAGTCAACTACGACTGCATTAACTCAGGTTCCAGTACTACAGTTTTTATGTCTCGTCAGCGAGCCAAAATCGCTGGACTTCAGAAGATCGGAGGCGATGGAATCAATGAGAGATTGTACGTTAGGGATAGGCAAATCCGGCCGGTTTAAACCGATATCGGTATTTGAGCTCTGAATAACTAATATTTTTCGGCGTTTGGTCTCGGTTATAACAGGTTTTCTTTTTACTTTTTTACTAACAGATCGATAAAAAAACTTGTACGTCAATTTGCTGGAATAGAAATGTTGCAGTGTTTTGGTTTTAAACATATACATATTTTTTAAGCGTGTAATATATGAATGCATTGTTTCGCAGTGGTAGGCCTATATACTGATAAAATTGTCTCGGGCTCCAGGCGCTACAGTGATTTAAAATCCACGAGCTTTCGGCCGAGTTCTCCTCGGCCGAGAGGTCGTGGATATCAAACCATTGCACGCGGCTGGAAGCCCGAGAAAATTTTATAAAAAAACTCATAAAATTTCCATCGATTTGAAATATTGGCCTGCTATACATAATTGGGAAAGTGATCATTGCAGTTTTAATAACAATACCAACAGAAATGACCATCAAATATATTGTAAAGTCCTCTTAGAAAAATTATAAATGACAGTACTGCTAAACTGTTATTTGATACAAAGACAGCTGAGTAAAACTGAACGTACTTAGACATTTCTCTCTTTACTTATTCTGATCATCACTAAACTGAGACAAAATATTTTTTTTTAGCGCAGCGCAAGTCTGACTTTCAATAACCGCTACAAAAGAATAGCCCTGACTAACATTAGCCTATACCTTTCATGAATCACTTACCTCACAAAAATCTTCGTTACTCGAACTACTGCAATACCGCGAGCGCCAATACTGCCAGCTAAATAAAAGATTCTAATTACTGAAAGCACTAACTACTGAAAGGCATAGTTAGCAAATGAAAGATTTTGATAGAGAACAAACAAAAAGGTACGGCCAAACTTTCAAGAAACATTCCTCACACACAAAGAAAGAAAATGTTATGTGGGCATGTGTCCGGAATCGCTTACTTTCCATGTTAGAGCTGATTTTATTACTTCTCTTCAAATCACATTAATCGTGGAATGGAAACACACAGCAACAGAACGTACCAGCGTGACTTCAAACACTTCGTTACAGGAAATGTTCAAAATGTCCTCCGTTAGCGAGGATACATGCATCCACCCTCCGTCGCATGGAATCCCTGATGCGCTGATGCAGCCCTGAAGAATGGCGTATTGTATCACAGCCGTCCACAATCGATAACGAAGAGTCTCTACATTTGGTACCGGGGTTGCGTAGACAGAGCTTTCAAATGCCCCCATAAATGAAAGTCAAGAGGGTTGAGGTCAGGAGAGCGTGAAGGCCATGGAATTGGTCCGCCTCTACCAATCCATCTGTCACTGAATCTGTTGTTGAGTAGCGTACGAACACTTCGACTGAAATGTGTAGGAGCTCCATCGTGCATGAACCACATGTTGTGTCGTACTTGTAAAGGCACATGTTCTAGCAGCACAGGTAGAGTATCCCGTCTGAAATCATGATAACGTGCTCCATTGAGCGTAGGTGGAAGAACATGGGGCCCAATCAAGACATCACCAACAATGCCTGCCCAAACGTTCACAGAAAATCTGTATTGATGACGTGATTGCACAATTGCGTGCGGATTCTCGTCAGCCCACACATGTTGATTGTGAAAATTTACAATTTGATCACGTTGGAATGAAGCCTCATCCGTAAAGAGAACATTTGCACTGAAATGAGGATTGACGCATTGTTGGATGAACCATTCTCAGAAGTGTACCTGCGGAGGCCAATCAGCTGCTGATAGTGCCTGCACACGCTGTACATTGTCCGGAAACAACTGGTTCTCCCGTAGTACTCTCCATACAGTGACGTGGTCAACGTTACTTTGTACACCAGCAACTTCTATGACGCTGACATTAGGGTTATCGTCAACTACACGAAGAATTGCCTCGTCCATTGCAGGTGTCCTCGTCGTTCTAGGTTTTCCCGAATCACAGGCTGGAATGTTCCGTGCTCCCTAAGACGCCGATCAATTGCTTCGAACGTCTTCCTGTCGGGACACCTTCGCTCTGCAAATCTGTCTCGATACAAACGTACCGCACCAAGGCTATTTCCCCGTGCTAATCCACACATCAAATGGGTATCTGCCAACTCCGCATTTGTAAACATTGCACTGACTGCAAAACCATGTTCGTGATGAACACTAACCTGTTGATGCTACCTACTGATGTGCTTGATGCTAGTACTGTAGAGCAATGAGTCGCATGTCAGCACAAACACCGAAGTCAACATTACCTTCCTTCAATTGGGCCAACTGGCGGTGAATCGAGGCAGTACAGTACATTCTGACGAAACTAAAATGAAACATGGAAATTAAGCGCTTCTGGACACAGGCCCACATAACATATTTACTTACTTTGTGTGTGAGGAATGTTTCTTGAAAGTTTGGCCGTACCTTTTTGTAACACCCTATATATATGTATACAAAATCAGTTCATGACATCCAGTCTTACAAATATCTTTTTCGTGACAGACACACGTCCAGATCGTCCGCTCTCAAAACTCTGCCATCTGTCTCCCCACATCCACCACTGCTGGCGGCTCACCTCCAACTGCACAACGCTACGCACTGTACACATCCAGTTGCTCAACACTACAATATTGAATATTCCAACAATGCCAACCACCCACAGACTGCACGCAGCATAGTCAGTGATACTCATACAGAGCGCTAATTGACGTTACCAGCATAAAAACCTTAATAGTCTATTTACAATATGACACAAAAATCGGTAGACCATTTGTGAAACAATAGTTCAGATGTGTGTGCGAGGCATGGCCAGTTAAAAGACATGCGTATATGTGCAGTGTACAGTTTTAGCTCACACTGGGTCTGTCATTGCTGAAACAATGAGCTATGAGTTATTTATATTTTATAATAAAACTAGAAAGTAGCTATGAGCTGCCTGTGTTTATGTAATGTACCTTTGCCTGCTTGTAGCCCTTGGGAGTTAGAGTGAAGTACGATCAAGACACTAAGCAGATTCAGAAGGAGGTGGGTTGCAGTAAGTACTGGGAGATGAAGAAGCTTGCACAGGATAGGGTAGCATGGAGAGCTGCACCAAACAAGTCTCCGGACTGAAGACCACAACAACAACAACGATCAAGACACGTTCATAGGCTTTGTCGACTTCGAAAAAGGTTCGACAACGTAAAATGATGGAATATGTTCGAAATTCTGAGAGAAATAAGGGTAAGATGTAGGGAAGGCGGGTGATATACAGTATGTGGAAGTGGCAGTAAGGCACAACTAGAATGGAAGACTATGAAAGAAGTGCTAGCATTAGAAAGGGTGTAATAGAAGGACGTAGTCTTTCACCCTATTGTTCAATCTATATACATCGAAGAAGCAATGGCAGAAATAAAAGAAAGTTTCAAGAGATGGATTAAAATTCAAGTTCAGAGGCGGATATCAATGATAATATTTCCTGATGAAACTGCTATCCTCAGTGAAAGTAAGGAACTGTTAAAGGATATATTGCATGCTACGAGTAATCTAATGGGTACAGAACATGCACTGAGAGTAAATCGAAGAAAGACGAAAGAAATGAATGGTAGCAGAAATGAAACAGCGAACGCCTCACTTCTTTTCGAAACAAGCAGTGAGCGGGGGACTGACAAAATTTTCTTTTATTGACTTATTTTATTTGATATTTTTATCCTACGTATTTTGAAATGTGTAATGCAAAAATATGTGGGGGCCTTAGAGATTTTCTGTGTGTGTGTGTGTGTGTGTGTGTGTGTGTGTGTGTGTGTGTGTGTGTGTATGCGTGTGTCGGTGTCTACGTAGAATACCGGAAATAACAGCAATTAAAGAGCTGAAATCGGCTATACCTCCTGTACGCCCTCCAAAACGGCGTCATATTGAAACGCAAAGAGGATTACACGGATTTACATCTGAAGTCTATAACACAGGTATTAATTCAAACTGTCTGCCCCACGGCCGCTAGGTTGCGAAGAAAACGATCTCTTAGCTTACAAGGGAAACTGCTCATCGCCCCTCCCCCAATACCCCTCCCCCCCTACCCTCTAGCTCAAGACGTGGTAAAATTAGCGAATTGCAAGAAGAATGGCGTCGTGGTTGTGTTGTCACGCTGTTGGAATGCAAAGCTGGAGATCCCTGTTCACATCTCCCTCGCGGTCCCTTTTTTTTCCACAAAATTATGAAATTTCCGTCCGACCATTGACGTGTCTGGTCTCCTTCTGTATTCTTCGCAATTGTAATACTGTACCTTGGTTACAGAATATGAATCACGTGGTATGAATATATTAGCGTCGTACGTAAATGTGATGAATAGTGAGAGCAGGCAAGACGCTTCATACACCTCTCACAGAAAAGGAAACAATAAAAAAAACAGGTATGAAATGGGTTACTAGAAAGGAATTCAAGAGTCAAAACTTACACAACGGAACGCAACAGTCATAACATGTGGTACCTATACAGAAAAAAGTAAGAGGTACTTGTGTATGGTGGTCCCTTCCTCACACCACACTGTTGCAAGCGGACGTTACATCACGGCACAGACACAAGTTTGAACACAGCAAAAAGACACATCAGTGACCAGACGGGCAGTGCATAATTTTATGAAAAAAGAAAATCGGGAACTAGAGAAATTTGAGCACGAGTCCTCCCCCTTCGCAATCCGACAGCAGGACCACATAGGCACGACCCTGCAGGCTATTGCCAATCACTCGATGTTGCACATCATTCTACTTTGCTTCTTTTTTCACAATTCAGTACACCTTCTTACTGTTTTCAGGCTTGATCGGCGTTCAGTTTTTTACGTACTGTCCACTGATACATCTGACGGGGTTGCAATGGCGAGTTTCCCTTGTAAGCAGCGAAGCGACCGCCAGGTGCCTCGTACCAGCAATCACTCCGGGCAATGATCGACCTGATGATTTCGTACAAATAGAACTAGACTCGCAAAACATGCAAATAACGAAAAAAACTAATTCCGAAATTTGAGTTGTAACGAAGAGTAGGTGCGGGGGCGGAAGGGAGGGCCCCCACTCACCACATCACCCATCCTCTCAAAGTAGCAAACGCAATTTCGGAAATCAATATGCATCGTCCCTCTGGGTTCGAGAGGCGAGCGGCCTGTTCGTTTATTTTCAGGCGGTGGCGTGCTGATCGTGTTTCACGACCAATTTATTGGTTATTTGTTTATTGGTTTATTTTCGTCGTGACCCACTGGAAACTGTGATTACCTTTTGGGAGCGGCAAATCGAAACCGTAGCAATATTCGGAAACGATGAGGCTCCTATATTAGTAACCTGGTTACTGTCGGCCATTAGTCCGACGCTCTTAGCGACCGCCTGCTGCCGGCGCGTGTGACGCGGCGTTTGTACGCGCAAGGAAAGCGAATGGTGCGACATCTGGCGGTAAACGACACACACATCCTGCTGAAACAGTGTGTCTCACATCTTACTCACATTGAAGTAATCCGCTCGCCTACTGAGATTTCAGTTAATTCGACAGTATCATTGTCTTTCTTCATTCATTTACACTCTGGAGAGGAGTTGTACCATCATGAAGACATGGACCAATTTTCTTCATCAGTTCCGCTGATGTTCACCACCGCCACACAAAGGGGAACGAACTCATGTCCATCGTCATCAGTATGAGACGCGACCCTCATTCGGACAAAAACTGTACATATACATCTACATTTACGTCCACATCGACATGGCTACTCCGCAGTTCACAGTTAAGTACCTGGCAGAGGGTTCATCGAACCACCCTTAGGCTACCTCTCTATCACTCCACTCTCGAATGGTGCTCGGGAGAAACGAACACTTAAATGTTTCCGTGCGGGTTCTGGTTTCTCTTTTTATTAAGATGATCATTTCGTCCTAAGATGGTGCGCGCCATATTATATTTTCACACTCTGAGGAGAAATGCGGTGATTGAAATTTCATGAGAATGTGTTTCCGCACCGAAAAACGCCTTTGTTTAAGGACTGTCATCCCAGCATATGCACCATATCACTGGCACTCTCTGTCTTATTAAGCGATAATACATAGCGAGCTGCCCTTCATCGAACTTTTTCGATGTCCTCCGTCAATCCTATCTGGTGCGGTTCCCACGCTGCACAACAGTACTCAAGAACAAGGCAGACAAGCGTAGCGGAAGCAGGCTCTTTAGTTGATCTGTTACATTTACTAAGAGTTCTGACAATGAATCGCAGTCTATGGTTTTGCTTTCGCCACAACATTATCCATGTGATCGTTCCAACCTAATTTTTTCGTAATCGCAATCCCTAAGTATTTAGTTGAGTTTACAGCCTTTAGCTTTGTGTGGTTTATTATGCAACGGTAATTTGGTGCTCTTGTGGATAACGTCATACTTTTCGTTACTTACAGTCAATTTCTACTTTTTTTCTCGATAGGTATATCTTGTCTACATCATTTTGCAACCCGTTTTGCTCACTGATGACTGTACATGACGATAAGTGACACAATCATCTGAAAACATGTAAGAAAGCTGTTCAGATTGTCTCCTGAATTGTTCACATTGGACAATAACAGCAGAGGGTCTATAATCTTTTCCTGGGGAGCTCCAGATATTACTTACGTTTTACTCAATGGCTTTCCTTAAGTTACTATAACAGGAAATCACGAATCCAGCGGCACAAATGAGACGATACGCCAGAGTCACGAGGTCGAGGCGAGGAAGGGCGTCGAAAGCCTTCTGTAAATCTAAAAGCATTTGAATCAATTTAACATCCCTTGCCGGTAGCACTTATTACTTCGTGAGAATAAAGAATTCCCAGAATGAAATTTTCACTTTGCGGCGAAGTGTGCGCTGATATGAAACATCCTGGCAGATTAAGTTTCAAATCAGCGCACGCTCCGCTGCAGAGTGAAAATTTCGTTCTAGAAACACCACCCAGGGCTGTGGCAAAGCCGTGTCTCCGCAATATCCTTTCTTCCAGGACTGCTAGTTCTGCAAGTTTTGCAGGAGAACATCTACGAAGGTTGTAAGGCAGGAGACGAGGTGCTGCCGAAAGTAAAAGCTGTGAGGACGGGCCGTGAGTCGCGCATCGGTAGCTCTGTTGGTACAGGCACGGTAGCTCAGGGTGATCGGTCAAAAATGGTTCAAATGGCTCTGAGCACTATGGGACTTAACATCTGTGGTCATCAGTCCCTTAGAACTTAGAACTACTTAAACCTAACTAACCTAAGGACATCACACACATCAATGCCCGAGGCAGGATTCGAACCTGTGACCTTAGCAGTCGCGCGGTTGTGATCGGTCAGAGGGCTGCTTGATCTCTATGATAAAAAAAACTGATTAAAAGGAATCAACGATCAACTTGAACGGAAGTCTTGTGACGACGTCCGCCCATGCCAAACGCAACTAACTACATCGAAAAAAAAAAAAAATGTTGGTTGAGCATTTTCCCGCGAAAGACAGAGGACCCGAGTTCGACTCTCGGTACGGCACACACTTTCAGTCTGGCAGGAAGTTTCAATATAGAACTTGTTGTGTTTCACAAGAACGATATTTTCTGAATTCATGTTGGCTGTTTCTCAATAAATTGTTAAATTGTTTTCATCGATGTGATTCATAATGTTCTAGCACAGTGTATATTCCATATTCTACTGCAAATCGACGTTAGCTATACGGGTGTGTAATTCAGAGGATTACTCCTATTTCCTTTCTTGGGTGTTGGTGTGACTTGAGCAACTGTGGGTACGGATTTTTCTACGAGGGAGTGGTTGGTTACTACTGCTGAGTACGGGGGTATTGTATAGGCATACACTGAAATGAACCTGATTGGTATACAATCTGGACCGGAAGACTTGCGTTTTTTCAAGTGACGCAGTAGGTAACAGCCTTAGAACGTCACCCGGAGGAATGTTCTGTAATGCACGAAACACATGCATTGTCATTTTGTCAACAATATTGACAAGAGGCTGATATGGTAGCACAATCTTCCCAGCGCGCCCCAGAAATGTTCTCGTTCTGCAGTCATCGCAGTACGACAACCTATCTGTGCCATTTGTTGGTGTGATGCTGCCGTGTCCTTCCTGCCGATCATTAGCTCTTTCTCTGAAAAATATTTCTCTGATATCTGTAACAGTCTATAGATCCCATCTAGGTAACTTTCAACAATTTATGGGAAGTCTAGATGCGCAATTTAGCTAAGTATCAGACAAGAAGAAACAGTAGTTTCTCCAGATTTCAGTGAAGATTTCTTAAAAGACGCGGACAGAAAAATGAACTAGGATTGTAATTGGGTGTTTCAATCTAATTTCAGTAGTCAGTTTTCCAAAACGTGTGCAGCAAAATAGTAGTACACTGATTTTTGTAGTGTTCAGGATGAAACAATTATTATGTAATCGGTTGCTAATAGATTATCTAAGCATGCTGCACAAGTACAGGAAATAACAATTTGGTAACTTACACCATTGAACACTGGAGCAGGTTAATACAAAACAATGAGGGTCATTAATGAGAAGATGATACAGTGTTTTACGAGTAAGTTAAAAGCGGCAATATGGGATGAAGTACACGTAGAAGAAGCTGAAGAGCTGCGAAATTCAATTTATTAGGTACTAAATTTTTGTCATTTGGCAGTTGCTTTCCTAAAAAATTATCAAGAAGATAAAAAAAAGGTAACTAAGGCAATTATGTCGCATGTAGGAGGAAGAGGGAAACTGGTGTAAAGGCAAGTGTAAGTAAAGATCCGACATTAATTGCATACTGCAAAAACTACTGTAGTGTTTTAAGGAAAGTCATTAAAAGGTCTAGAGGTACGCACGCCTTGACAGAAATAAATAGATAATGCCCATAATAAGATTAAAACTACATGGGAATATTAAAACGAAAGAGAGAACAGCCAGACAGTGTACCAGATTCCGTAACAGTCTAAATGATAATATCGTGACTGATAATTCACAAGTTGCATGTGATTTTAACAATCACTTTCTATACGTAGCAGAAAATATTGGATTGGTTCAGTTGAAGGATCAAGAGAATATATTTAAAATTTCATTGCACAAAGCTTTAAGCAACTAGAAGTAACTCCGAAATCGTTTATTGAAATTAATGCAGTTAGAAAATTGCAGGGAAACGAAAGCTCATGTGGGCTCGGAATTTCAAACAGAATTCTGAAAAGTCATCCAATGCCTCACTGCCACAGGGAAATTTTACAGGTAGGTTGTTCTGAACAATTATTAAACCAGTTTGTAAGAAAAGTCACAATAAAGGCTCAAAAAATATTCGTCTAGTTCCCTTGCTGATACATTTTTCGAAAATATTCGAAAAGTAATGTACTCAACAGTACTCGCACACTTGAGTGATAAGAATTTCCTCGGCATACAGCAGCTTGGATTCCAGAAGGATTGCTCAACTTAGAATGGTATTATACACTCACTCATCGAATAGTACAGGCGCCAATAATAGTATAAAGCCATTTGGTATTTTTATTATTTTACTAGGCGTTTGATTAAGTGGATCACGATGCTCTCTTAGAAACACTCTAGTTTTATGGAACTGATGGCTTTACACTTAGCTGGTTTGAATCATACTTAAAAAACTGAAAGAAAAATATTGGCATTAATAACTCACACAATCGTATTGAGTGAGGCAGAGAATGTCGGAAAGATAGAAAATTTTACCGACTGGTGTAAAATCACAAAGGGAGTCCAATAGCGTTAAATTCGTTGTCCACTGTTCTTCCTTATACATGTCAATAATTTTCCATTTAACGTTCAACGAGCAAAATTGATACTTTATGCAGAAGTTATTACTGTTATAATAAATCTGATTAGAGTGAAACCAACAGAAGAATTAATAAATTATATTATCCAAAGAATTATTAAGTAGTTCTCTGAAAATGGACTCTCTCTAAATTTTGGAAAACCACATTACATTCAGTTCTGTGCAACAAATGAGATCATACGGCAATTTATGTAGCACATGAGCTACAGTCAGTAAGCAGATTAGAATGCTCTAAATTACTGGGAGCACATATTGATAAAAACGTGAAGTGGAAGAAGCGCATTACTGAGCTTCTCAAACAGTTAAATTCAGCTGGTTTTGCTCCATGTACAGGTGCTAATCCTGGAACAAACGTATCAACCTCCACACATATTTTGCGTATTTCAAAAATGGTTCAAATGACTCTTAGCACTATGGGGCTTAACATCTGAAGTTATCAGTTCACTAGAACTTAGAACTACTTAAACCTAACTAACCTAAGGACATACCACACACACATCCATGCCACAGGCAGAATTCGAACCTGCGACCGTAGCGATCGCGCGGTTCCAGACTGAAGCACCTAGAACCGCTCGGCCACAACGGCCGGCTTTTGCGTATTTTTACGCAGTAATGTCCTATGGAATAATTTTCTGGAGTAAATCGTCACTTACAAAGAAAGTATTGATTGCACAAAAGCGTTCATTCACTGACCTCTTCAAGGAGCTAGGTTTTTTACCTGCGCCGTCACCGTACATATATTTGCTAATAAAAATCTCCGTAGACAGCGTATCACCATTCGAGAAGAACAGTGATGTTCGTACCTAGAGGAAAAAATTACCTTTATTACCCACTGTTTACGCTGTCGGTAGCTCCAACAGGAGATCAATATGCAGCAACAAAATTTTTTGACCATTTGCCCAGAACCATACAGGAGCGAAGCAAGTTTTACGTGTATTTTAAAATAATTTCTTCTGGATAACTCCTTGTACTCTATTAATGAATTTTTACTTAATAAGTGGTAGCCACAAAAATGCGTAGATACATAAGCAGGACTAAAAATGATAGTGTGTTCATTAATGTTAACACTAATCATGTATGCATATCTTGTAAACAGACACGTTCCGCATCATTTTGATAGAGGAATCATTCAAATGATCTCTTTAACATGCAACTAACTAACTACCTGTCAAAGACGGAGAAATAACGTAACGACGCACGTGTGCGGCCTGTGAGCATGATGTGATCTTCATCTAAAACGTTTCAATGACGTCAGACAGACCCAGTAGCCATCACGCACTTTTCACCTGTAGGAATGAATTTTTTCTGTACTGAAAATAAAGTAGTGTCAGGTTGAAATTACACTCCTGGAAATTGAAATAAGAACACCGTGAATTCATTGTCCCAGGAAGGGGAAACTTTATTGACACATTCCTGGGGTCAGATACATCACATGATCACACTGACAGAACCACAGGCACATAGACACAGGCAACAGAGCATGCACAATGTCGGCACTAGTACAGTGTATATCCACCTTTCGCAGCAATGCAGGCTGCTATTCTCCCATGGAGACGATCGTAGAGATGCTGGATGTAGTGCTGTGGAACGGCTTGCCATGCCATTTCCACCTGGCACCTCAGTTGGAGCAGCATTCGTGCTGGACGTGCAGACCGCGTGAGACGACGCTTCATCCAGTTCCAAACATGCTCAATGGGGGACAGATCCGGAGATCTTGCTGGCCAGGGTAGTTGACTTACACCTTCTAGAGCACGTTGGGTGGCACAGGATACATGCGGTCGTGCATTGTCCTGTTGGAACAGCAAGTTCCCTTGCCGGTCTAGGAATGGTAGAACGATGGGTTCGATGACGGTTTGGATGTACCGTGCACTATTCAGTGTCCCCTCGACGATCACCAGAGGTGCACAGCCAGTGTAGGAGATCGCCCCCACACCATGATGCCGGGTGTTGGCCCTGTGTGCCTCGGTCGTATGCAGTCCTGATTGTGGCGCTCACCTGCATGGCGCCAAACACGCATACGACCATCATTGGCACCAAGGCAGAAGCGACACTCATCGCTGAAGACGATACGTCTCCATTCGTCCCTCCATTCACGCCTGCCGCGACACCACTGGAGGCGGTCTGCACGATGTTGGGGCGTGAGCGGAAGACGGCCTAACGGTGTGCGGGACTGTAGCCCAGCTTCATGGAGACGGTTGCGAATAGTCCTCGCCGATACCCCAGGAGCAACAGAGTCCCTAATTTGCTGGGAAGTGGCGGTGCGGTCCCCTACGGCACTGCGTAGGATCCTACGGTCTTGGCGTGCATCCGTGCATCGCCGCGGTCCGGTCCCAGGTCGACGGGCACGTGTACCTTCCGCCGACCACTGGCGACAACATCGATGTACTGTGGAGACCTCACGCCCCACGTGTTGAGCAATTCGGCGGTACGTCCACCCGGCCTCCCGCATCCCCACTATACGCCCTCGCTCAAAGTCCGTCAACTGCACATACGGTTCACGTCCACGCTGTCGCGGCATGCTACCAGTGTTAAAGACTGCGATGAAGTTCCGTATGCCTCGGCAAACTGGCTGACACTGACGGCGGCGGTGCACAAATGCTGCGCAGCTAGCGCCATTCGACGGCCAACACCGCGGTTCCTGGTGTGTCCGCTGTGCCGTGCGTGTGAGCATTGCTTGTACAGCCCTCTCGCAGTGTCCGGAGCAAGTATGGTGGGTCTGACACACCGGTGTCAATGTGTTCTTTTTTCCATTTCCAGGAGTGTATAATCAAAACATCCTGAAGACATGGGAATACAGAAATATAGCACTGCAAAAAGCTGGGAATTTAAGGAGATGCGATGTGGATAAACTGGCAGAACCAGAGGTTGTACAGAGTTTCAGGGAGAGCGTAAGGGCACGCTTGACAGGAATGGGGGAAAGAAATACAGTAGAAGAAGAATGGGTATCTTTGAGGCATGAAATAGTGAAGGCAGCAGAGGATGAAGTATGTAAAAAGACGAGGGTTAGTAGAAATCCTTGGGTAGCAGATTAAATATTGAATTTAATTGATGAAAGGAGAGAAAAAAGAAATGCAGTATATGAAGCAGGCAAAAGGAATACAAACGTCTCAAAATGAGATCGACAGGAAGTGCAAAATGGCTAATCAGGGATGCCTAGTGGACAAATATAAGGATTTAGCGGCATATATCACTAGGGGTAAGACAGATACTGGCTACAGGAAAATTAGATACCTTTGGAGAAAAGAGAACGTATGAATATCAAGAGCTCAGATTGAAACCCAGTCCTAAGCACAGAAGGGAAAGCAGATAGGTGGAAGGAGTATATAAAGGGTCAATACAAGGGCGATGTACTTGAGGACAATATTATGGAAATGGAAGAGGATTTAGATGAAGATGAAATGGGAGATATGATACTGCGTGAAGAGTTTGACAGAGCACTGAAACACCTGAGTCGAAACAAGGCCCTGGGAGTAGGAAACATTCCATTAGAACTAGTGACAGCCTTGGGAGAGACAGTCCTGAGAAAACTCTACCATCTGTTGAGCAAGATGTATGAGACAGGCGAAATACCCTCAGACTTGAAGAAGAATATAATAATACCAATCTCAAAAAATGCAGGTGTTGACAGATGTGAAAGTTACCTAACTATCAGTTTAATAAGTCACAGCCACATTCTTTGCAGACGAATGGAAAAACTAGTAGAGGCCGACCTCAGGGAAGACCAGTTTAGATTCTGTAGAAATATTGGAACACGTGAGGCAATACTGACCCCTACGACTTAGATTAAGGAAAGACAAATCTACGTATCTAGTATTTGTAGAAGTAGAGAAAGCTTCTGCGAATATTGACTGCAGTACTCTCTTTCAAATTCTGAAGGTGGCAGGGGTAAAATACAGGGAGCGAAAGGCTATTTACAATTTGCACAGAAACCAGATGTCAGCTATAAAAGTCGAGAGGCATGAAATGGAAGCGGCGGTTGGGAAGGGAGTGAGACAGGGTTGTAGCCTGTCTCCTATCTTATTCAATCTGGATATTGAGCAAGCAGTAAAGGAAACAAAAGAAAAATTCGGAGTAGGTATTAAAGTCCATGGAGAAGAAATAAAAACGTTGAGGTTCGCCGATGACATTGTAACTCTGTCGGCGACAACAAAGGACTTGGAAGAGCAGTTGAATGGAATGGACAGTGTCTTGAAGGGAGGGTATAAGATGAACATCAACAAAAGCAAAACGAGGATAATGGAGTGTAGTCGAATTAAATTGGGTGATGCTGAGGGAATTCGTTTAGGAAATGAGACGCTTAAATCAGGAAATGAGTTGTGCTATTTGTGGAGGAAAATAACTGATGAGAGTGGAAGTAGACAGGATATAAAACGTAGACTGGCAATGACAAGAGAAGTGTTTCTCAAGAAGGGAGGTTTGTTATCATCGTGTGTAGATTTAAGTGTCAGGAAGTCGTTTCTGAGACGGCCGCTGTGACCGAGGGTTCTAGGCGCTGCAGTCCGGAACCGCATTGCTGCAACGCTCGCAGGTTCGAATCCTGCCTCAGGCATAGATGTGTGTGATGTTATTAGGTTAGTTAGGTTTAAGTAGTTCTAAGTCTGGGGGACTGATTACCTCAGATGTTAAGTCCCATAGAGCTTAGAGTCTTTTGAACCATTTATTTGAAGTCGTTTCTGAAGTATTTGTATGGAGTATAGCCATGTATGGAAGTGAAACATGGACGATAAATAGTTTGGACAAGAAGATGAGAATGATGTGAGTCTTCACGATATTGTCCATAATGACAGACTTTCTATAAGGAGCACTGTTTAAGTTATCGGTAGTAACTGGGGGTGACATTTCTTTCCGCTTGTGCCGTCTACATTATATGCTGTAATGGGTGTGTTTAGACGTGTTGGAAGTGTTGAGTTTATGTTCAGGGCGTCGTGAGCAAAAGCAATGACAGGTATATTATGCCTTCATTTATGTAAGCGGACATAATGTGCTTAAAAAATATTAGAAACTAGTGGTCTGCCACAACTTCTCAAGGGGTTGCACTATCAGTGACCGGACAACTTGTTGGCGTAGTGGTAAAAAAGTACCTATTAGTGGAGAAGGTATCCAAATCCATGAAGTATTTTATGAGAGTAGCCTTCACATTCTTTAATTCTTTCTTTTCCCAGTGCCCTTTTTCCCGCGGATACGCAGAGGCGCTTTTTTTTTAATCTCATTTTGTTCGTGATTGTTCGTTGAATTTGTCCGGTACGGACGTCACATGCAGACACAAAATTACGTCGGGGGAGTTTAATTCACCGCAGTTCAGCCAACATGTACGAAGTATTTATAAATTACATAAGGGAACCTCCTACGTTAATCTCTCTGCTGGTGAAAAAGGTATCGACATCCTTGTGGTACAATTTCTGACATAGTGGTGGGGGACTTATATTATGTGTAGATGGTGAATATTAGTAAAATACTTGTGGTCAGTAAGTCAGGTCATTCTTTAAAACCAAAAAGAGGATGAAAAGAAGCCAATGTTAGGAACTTATACGGAATTTTCATGGCATGTTTTTCTATTTTATTCTTTAAATAATGTTATTTATGTTACCTGAAGTTTATTTATTTGTAGGTAAGTGCAGTACATGTATATTTTATGTTATATGGTTCAAATGGCTCTACGCACTATGGGACTTAACATCTGAAGTCATCTGTCCCCTAGACCTAGAACTACATAAACCCAACTAACCTAAGGGCATCACACACATCCATGCCTGAGGCAGGATTCGAGGCAGGACCGTAGCGGTCGCGCGGTTCCAAACTGTAGCGTCTAGAACCGCTCGCACAGCCTGGCCGACTTCTGTTTGTAGTACAAAACGGAATGACAGTGGTGTGCATAAAAGTGTGTCGTGAAGACCGTAAGACATGCATAGTGCGGCAGAACAACGTCGTGTAGTACGTTGTTTAGGTTTTTATGTTGGTAACGCCACGTAGCGCTCTGTATGAAAATCACTGGCTGTGCTGTGTGCAGTCTGTGGCTGGTTGGCATTGTTGTAATATTCGCTATTGTAGTGTTGGGCAGTTGGATGTGAATAGCGCGTAGCGTTGCACGGTTGAAGGTCAACCGCCAGCAGTGGTGGGTATGGGGAGTGACATGGCAGAGTTTTGAGAGCGGATGATCTGGACTTGAGTCCATCAGAGACAGTAAATTTGTAAATATATATGACTTTTGAACATTATTAAGGTAAATACATTGTTTGTTCTCTAGCAAAATCTTTCATTTGCTAACTATGCCTATCAGTAGTTAGTGCCTTCAGTAGTTAGAATCTTTTATTTAGCTGGCAGTAGTGGCGCTCGCTGTATTGCAGCAGTTCGAGTAACAATTTTTGTGAGGTAAGTGATTCATGAAAGGTATAGATTACTGTTAGTCATGGCCATTCTTTTGTAGGGATTGTTGAAAGTCAGACTGCGTTGCGCTTAAAAAAATATTGTGTGTCAGTTTAGTGATGATCAAAATAAGTAAAGAGAGAAATGACCGAGTACGTTCGTCTTCGTATCAACTAACGTAGAAGTTTACCAGCACAGTACTTCACTAATTTTTCTATGGGGACGGTTCAGCCGCAAAAAAACGCCAGTGATCTTTCTTCTAGAAAGCTGCTGCTTCTACTCCGTCTCCATGACGTCACAAAAATTTTTACATGTTGTGCGTTTTAGTACCTCATATCAGATGTCCTCTGAAAGCAAGGCTAGGCTCTTATTTGTCTTCAAGGCATGTTTTTAAGAAAGTGTAACAATGTTATCTCCTGAAAGTGGTCTTCAGAACACGAGAGAGCACGAGCTCCCGCTTACAAGGATCCATTCTCTGGCCTGAGCTCGGCCACAAGGCAGGGCTCTGTCGTAAACGGGCGGTAGATGATACCTGCCCCCGTGGATGGGCTGGCGCAGCGAACTCATGTTGTCAACACCAGAGGCTGCCCACGTTTGCCGGCAACAGGGGCCGCGTTTCTCGTTACCTCATACACCGATTCGCCTGTCCTAACATCCAGCGTGCTTCCCATTCCTACCCACACGCAGAAAGCATAGAGAACACGCAAGGAGTCCTTCCACCTTGTTAATATATTTTACAAGATGTTAGCTAGAAGAGAGTACACGTAGCCATTGTAATACAATTCCCTTTGATAAAACATTGTTATCGTATTTTGCTCCATCATTTTCCTCTAAATTGGGTGTTATTCTCAGATTAAATGAAAAGGGGCATGAAAATTGCCTTGCTGCTTTTCAACATATTTGATCCATATTCCACGACCATAATAACATCATACACAGCATCAGTTGAACTTTGCCAGACCAAGGTACACAAGAGCATCAATAATTATTTTAGTGCGCATTAGCATAAAACCACGGAAGGCACAACGTCATCAAAGTAAAATCAGTGAAGGCAGAGACTGCAGCATAGTCTTAATAAATTCTAAGCTTATGCAGCGTGGTCCATTGATAGTGACCGTGCCAAATATCTCACGAAATAAGCATCAAACGAAAAAAATTCAAAGAACGAAACTAGTCTATCTTGAAGGGGGAAACCAGATGGCGCTATGGTTGCCCCGCTAGATGGCGCTGCCATAGCTCAAGCGGATATCAACTGCGTTTTTTAAAATAGGAACCCACATTTTTATTACATATCCGTATAGTACGTAAAGAAATATGAATGTTTTAGTTGGACCACTTTTTTCGCTTTGAGACTGATGGCGCTGTAATAGTCGCACTCGTATTAGTACGTGATATCATGTAACATTCCGCCAGTGCGAACAGTATTTGCTTCGTGATACATTACCCGTGTTAAAATGGACCGTTTACCAATTGCGGAAAAGGTAGATACCGTGTTGATGTATGGCAATTGTGATCAAAATTCCCAACGGGCGTGTGCTATGCTGCTCGGTATCCTGGACGACATCATCCAAGTGTCCGGGCCGTTCGCCGGATAGTTACGTTATTTAAGGAAACAAGAAGTGCTCAGCCACATGTGAACCGTCAACCACGACCTGCAACAAATGATGATGCCCAAGTACGTGTTTTAGCTGCTGCCGCGGCTAATCCGCACAGCAGTAGATGAAAAATTGCGCGAGAATCGGGAATCTCAAAAACGTCGGTGTTAAGAATACTACATCAACATCAATTTCAACTGTACCATATCTCTATGCACCAGGATTTCCATGGTGACGACTTTGAACGTCGTGTACAGTTCTGCCACTGGGCACAAGAGAAATAGAAATTACGGGACGACGACAGATTTTTTGCACGCATTCGATTTAGCGACGAAGCGTCATTCACCAATAGCGGTAACGTAAACCTTCATACTATGCACTATTGGGCAACGGAAAATCCACGATGGCTGCGACAAGTGGAACATCATCAACCTTGGCAGGTTAATGTATGGTGCGGCACTATGGGAGGAAGGATAATTGGCCCCCATTTTGTCGATGGCAATCCAAATGGGCCAATGTATGCTGATTTCCTACGTAATGTTCGGTCGATGTTGCTACAAGACGTTTCACTGCATGGCAGAATGGCGATGTACTTACACCATGATGGATGTCCGGCACACAGCTCGCGTGCGGTTGAAGCGGTATTGAATAGCATATTTCATGATAGGTGGATTTGTCGTCGAAGCACTATACCATGGCCCTCACGTTCACCGGATCTGACGTACCCGGGTTTCTTTCTGTGGGGAAAGTTGAAGGATATTTGGTATCGTGATCCACCGACAACGCCTGACAACATGCGTCGGCGCATTGTCAATGCATGTGAGAACATCACGGAAGGCGAACTACTCTCTGTTGACAGGAATGTCGTTACCCGTATTGTCTAATGCATTGAGGTTGACGGACATCATTTTGAGCATTTATTGCATTAATGTGGTGTTTACAGGTGATGATGCTGTAACAGCATGTGTTCTCAGAAATGATAAGTTCACAAAGGTACAACCGAAATAAAATGTTCAAACATGCCTACGTTCTATATTTTAATTTAAAAACCTACCTGTTACCAGCTGTTCGTCTAAAATTGTGCACCATATAATGGTGACTATTACAGCGCTGTCTATCACAAAGCGAAAAAAGTGGTCTAACTAAAACATTCATATTTCTTTACATACTACACGAATATGCATTAAAAAGTGGAGGTTCCTATTTTAAAAAAAAACGCAGTTGATAACCTTTTGACTTATGGCAGCGCCATCTAGCGGGTCAACCATAGCTCCATCTGGTTTCCCTCTTCAAGCTAGACAAGTTTCCTTTGTAGTTTTTCCGTTTGAAGCTTCTTTCGTGAGATATTTCGCCCGGTCACGATCACCCTGTATACTTGGGCATCGAAAAAGATTGACAGTAAAAGTGGACAAATAGAAACAGTAAAAAACGAAATAAAGTTGAAGTGTATTCCTTTCCTTATCTAGCAAAAGAGAGTTACATTATACACCGCCAGAAAAAAGTAAATTAATACACACTTTCAGCTCCGGCGGTACTCCGCAAGGTTACCTCCCTTCGGTTGTGCCATTCCAGCACTAATCGAAGCGCTAGTTTTTCAGGTGTCAGCCAGCCAGCCAGCCAGCCAGCCAGCCAGCCAGCCAGTGGTACAGCCGAGTAGCAGCAGCAACAGCAGCGGTACCGGCCGACAGCAGCGGTACCGGCCAGCATCAGCGGTCCAGCCTGTAGCAGCCAGCCCGCCCTCCAGCAACAGCAGCAGCAGCGGATCCAACCCCGTCCGCGGCAGCAGCAGCAGCTGCAGCATACCTGCCAGGCGTCGTCGCCGTCAGCTTCAGCTTCCGCGCCAGCAGCGTGGGACTCTGGTCGTCGTCCGTCTTCGTCTTTGTCCGTCTTCGTCTTCGACTGTCCCCAGTTCTTTTCTTCTTCTTCTTCCCCTTTCCTTTTTGTCCTGTGTCTTTTTGTGTATTCTTGTCGTCATGTCAGCCCCCACCAACACTACGACCACTACCACCACAGCCATAGAGTGCCCAGTCACACCCCCCTCTTTCCATCCCTCCTCTTCTCACTCTCCATTCGCCTTCGCTCTTTGTCGCCCTCTCTCCAGCTTCTTCCTCCCGCTCCTCTCCCTCTGATTCTTTCCCCCCACTCCCCCAGCCTGTCACTGCAGCTCCAGCTAAGGTGGTGGCCCATCGGGCCACTGCCCATGCCCAACTCTCCCCATCGCCTTCGCCATCACCGCCACCGCTGTCGCCGTCGCCAATGCCTTCACCGTCACCATCTCTGGCGCCGTTTGCTACGTCCAAGCTGGGACCTGCCCGTTCCCGCCACCTCCCTATAGCTCCCATCCCTCATATCACCACCCTCCCTTCTTCCGCCATTAAACGCCCTAGTGCCCCGCCACCTCCTCCGCTCCCAAAAAGGCCCTGCCCCATCCTCCATCCCCCTCCCAGGGTGCAATGGATGTCTCCGCACATGCCCCTGCTCCCTCCGCTTCCTCCTCCTCCTCGCCCCGCCTCTTTATACAAAAACTTCCTCTCTCGTCCGGATCCTTCCCTTCTCGAGGCCCGGAATCTCTCCCTCCTCCTCCATCAACATGTCCCTGGTGCCCCCATCTCCCTCCTCACTCCCAGACGGGATTCTGTTCTCATCTCCTCCCCCAGCCCTACCCTCCATACTGACATCCTCTCCCGCCTCTCCAATACCCAATTTGGCCCCAACGCTTCCCTCACCCCTGCTCCTTCTCCATCTCCAACCAATCTGCCAACCCCAACCCCCACGGCGCCCGCCAACCCTCACCACTGTGATCACTCGGCTCAGTCCGACGATCACAGAGAAGGAGGTGTTGGCAGAGCTCAAGGCGTATCCCACACTGGAGGTGCGGTCGGTCCGCTGCATTTTCAACTCGTCCGGCCCCACCCGCCTTATGCGGGTTTATTCTGAGGACGCCACCTCCATTGACCATCTCTTGAAGGAGGGTGCCCTCCTCTTCCACCAGCGCTATAAGGTCGACCCCTCTCATTCCCCTCCTCAATCCCTGCGCTGCCAGAGGTGTCTGAGCTATAACGCACACCCAACAGCTGAGTGCCGCGAGGCCCCCACCTGCCGAATTGTAGACAAGTGCATTTCCTCCGGCAGTGCCCTAACCTACAATCCCCTCCCTCCTGCAATACCTGCAATCTCCCCCATCCCACCTACTCCTAAAAGTGTAAAGCCCGACACCCTCCGACCACTCCTTAGCTCACTGTACCTGGCCGTTCTTACCCACCCTGGCAATTCCCTTCGTCCCCCCCCCCCCACCGCTGAGGACATCATCAGGTTCCTCACCATTGTCTTACAAAACGTCCACTCTTTCCAGCGCCCTCACACCCTCAAACAGGTCTCCCTCGCCGCCCGTTCCATTTTCCAATTGAAAATGTATGCCACCTACTCCAACAACCAGGCCCATTTCACCTTCTCCCGTCTTGACACCCTTGTCTAAATCCCTGTCATGGCGCGACAGCACCATATCTTTCTCAACAACATCTGCTGCCTTCCCACCAACAAGAACCTCTTCCTGCACACCCTTGCCACCAACTGCGTGGATGCCTTCCTCCTCAATGAAACTTTCCTCCAACCCCACCACACCATCCGCACTCACCCTACCTCCTTCACCGCTCCAATAATCCCCTTCCGATTGCGCATGGCGGAGTTGCCATTGGTCACCAACGCCAGATCCCAGTTCGGCTCCAACCACTCCTTCCTGACCCCACCGAACACCTGATTCTTAGTCTCTTCTTCCCTGGCCTTATCGTCACCTGTGCCACCACCTGTGTCCGCCCTAACGTCCCTATTCCCTTCGATTTCCTCTCCCACATTGATCTTACCTTCTCCTCCTATGTGATCGCCGCCGACCTCAACATCCATAGTCATTCCGCCGCCCAGTTACAGCGGTGGCATCGGTTCCTCTCCTCCCTTCGAGGAGACCTCATCCCCATCCCCCAACACACCCGCTCTGAATCCAACTCCACTCCTGATGTTACCCTTTCTTCCCCTAACCTCCTTGGCCGCATAACGGTGGATGTCCTGGAGCCTATTGGTAGCGACCATCTCCCTGTCCTCCTCACCGTTTCAGACGATCCTCGTAATGACCCTCCCCCAAAGTACATCCATGACTATTCCCGTGCCTACTGGAATGCCTACCGGGATACCCTCTCCACCCAGGTCGATAGCCACCCCTTCACCTACCACCACCCTGATGATGTAACCCATCTGCCTCCTTTCTCCAGCAGACCTTGTCTGAGGCCGTAGAGGCTCACGTCCCTACTGTCGCCATCCACCCCCACCATCCTACCTTACCACCACAGGCCGTCCTCCTCCTCCGTGAATCCCATCGTCTCTACCGTACCTTCCTCCACACGCGTGACCCGGAGACACTACGACGCCACCGGCAACTCCAGCGACACATTCGTAATTTGCTCGCGGCCAAGAATCGCCGGGATTGGCGGCAGTCATGCACCAGTCATGCACCAGTCATGCACTCGTCCAAGTTCTGATCAACCTTCCGTCGCCTTACCGGAATTAAACCCTCCCCCTACTATCCTCTTCTCCATGATGACCACACGTTTCCTGACACCCTTAGTAAGGTCAATCACTTTGCCTCCTACCTCTCCTATGTATTTTCCATCCTCGACGATCCCCAGTCGATTACTTCCTCTTCCCGGATGTCCCAATCGAACTGACACCTCTGTCCCTCCCCTCGTGCCTGGTTTCCAGTACTTGGACAACATTGCACACACGGAACTCAATACCCTTATCACTACACAGGATCTCATTGCTACACTCCGCACCAAACACCGCTCCTGGTCACGATAGTGTCACCTACCGTCACCTTCGTGAAACTCCTGTCTCTTTCCTCTCCACCCTGGCCAGGCTCTACAATGTAGTCCTGTCCACCGATTACTACCTCGACCTGTGGAAAACCTCACGTATCCTGATGTTCCTTAAACCTGGTAAACCACCATCTGCCGTCTCCTCCTACCGTCCCATCAGCCTTACCTTGGTCTTCAGCAAGGTCCTGGAATCTATCCTCACCTGCCGCATCCACCAGCATCTCCGCCAGCACCGCCTCCTTCCCATTACCCAGTGTGGCTTTCGGCAATCCTTCTCTTCCGCCAACCTTCTCCTTCACCTCACTCATCTCCTTTCCGAACAGCGTAATTCCCGTCGCTCTGCAATGTTCCTCTCGCTGGACTTCGAACGTGCTTATGGCTGCGTATGGCATTCCTGTCTCTTCTTCAAGTTCCAAACCTTCGCCCTTCCCATCAATTACGTCCGTCTGATTGGCTCCTTTCTCTCCCGCCGTCCTTCCTATGTCACCAGCCATAACACAGATTCCTACACCTTTTTTCCCTTTGCCAGTGTGCCCCAAGGCTCCATCCTATCTCCTGTACCTTTTATATACGGCGGACATGCCGTCGCCGTCACCCCCCGTCCGCCTTCTCCAGTTTGCCGATGACACCGCCTTCCTAGCCCTTGCCCCCAACCTGCAGCACTCCCAACACCTTCTCCAATCCCATCTTGACCGGTTCACCGCTTGGTGCAACCAGTGGTTGATCAAGGTCAATCCCTCCAAAACCCAGGCGATCATTGTAGGCAAAACCACCCCTTCCTTCCACCTCCTTGATTTCTATCTCACCATCTATGGCCGTTCTATCGCCCTCACCCCCACCCTCAAGTACCTTGTTGTCACCCTCGACCGTCGACTCTCCTGGACGCCACATCTCCAGACAATCCAAGCCAAGGCACACTCCCGACTCTGTCTCCTCAAGCTCGTTTCCGGCCGTACGTGGGGTCTGGACCCCTCCACCATACTCCACACCTATAAATCCCTCATCCGCCCTATCCTTTGTTACGCCCATCCAGCGTGGATCTCCGCCCCTCCTACCTTTTACAAATCCCTCCAAATCCTTGAACACCATGCTCTCTGCCTCGCATATCACATCCGTCTCCTCTCCCCCACACGGATCCTGTATGATCTCATTCTATTCCCCCACTTCTCCTTTTCCTTGAGAGGATATGGATCCAGTACACCTCACGCAAACTCGATCCTCCTTACCCGCATGTATCGCCCATCCTCTCCCGCCCCCGCCTGCTGCTGCGCCTGTATTCCCACGTCCCACCCGTTCTCCATCTCTCCACCCTCCTCATCCTCTCCCAAGGTGGCTTCCGCCAGCTCCCTCTCCCTGATGATGTCCTCCTCCCCTCGATATGCCCCTGCTACCATCTTTGATCCTCCTTCCCTCTTCCTGTGTCTGTTCCTTTGGGCACCCTCCCTCCCTCCTCCCTTTCTCCCCACTCCTCCCCCGGGCTTCGCCTCCCCGGTCCCTCTACTCCTCCTGCCATCTCCTCAGCCATTGGCGTCTTTGTTCTCCCCCCCCCCCCCCGCCCTTATTTCCCTCTTGGCAGGTCCCCACACTTGCACACGCTACATGGACTTTCGCGCGCCGGAGATCATCGCTATCAGCGTCTCGGGTGTGCCGTCGGTTTAGTGTTCAGTGTTCACTGTCGCCCTCTATCGTTCACCTGTGCCATCGCCGTCTTCAGTGTTTGTGCGTCGTGTCAACAGTTTCAAGTCTGGATTATCGTCGAGTGTGAACGGCTCCGTGTTTGTCTTTCTGTGTCAACTGTTTTCTTGCCCACCGTTCTGTAACCTATGTGTAATCTTTCTGAAGAGGAGCATAGAACGCTGCTGACAGCCTGCCTGTTGTAGAGGCTTTAAAATAACAATAAAGAAAAGAACACACTTTCAGAGGTTTTAAGTTAGTGTCGAGGTGGGATCGGTCGTCTTTGTCCTCTCTCTGAATTATCGAAAGTCCACACTCCCCGATATTCCTTCCTTCCGACGTTCCTTCACTTTGTAGTATCAGATTCGTGTTGGCCAGTGTGAACAGGCGTTGATGAAACCACTACCTAATACCTACCACACATAGGGCGCGTAACTCGAGTTGAAAGTCATCTCCTGAAAGTTCATATTTAAAAAATTGGGCGTTCGGAGGATACAGTATACTTGCAGAAAGCATTTAAAATTTAGATTGAATCTTTCTATTCATACGGAAACACATGAAATTGCTACCAAGTCCATATTTAATATGGTAAACGTTATCCTTCAAAATTCACTGTCTGTACAACACATTATCACTCGAAAAGCAGCCAGAATTTTTGCAAGACCGACCTCACTAATTTTCACTATCTGACAGTCACAGATCAGTCACTGTTCGCGAGTTAGACATTCTGTCGTTTCAGTGGTCTTCTTAGTAAGAAGTGGTCGCGAAAGTATTCCGTACTTACAAGCTCATAAATCTCCAGCTATTTAATTTAGTAACTCCAAACTTTCATTAAAATGTTCGTAACTCCAGTCGCTTCGTCACGACACGTTCTAACCGAAAGGAACTCACTAGTTCTTCATCTCACAAACTATTTTTACGGAGCTATCTAACATGGTGTTATCCGTAGGCTGGTTAGCAAGCGACTATCTCGAGGTACTCTCCTCTCTGCACAAACCTTTATTTGCGCGGGAACAGCTTAATTCTTATTAGCTGTTGATCTAAACGACCAATCAGAATGTTCCTTCCAGATCACTCTCACGACAAAACTTGCCTTATCCAATCACCAATCTGATAGTAATCAATTACATTAAAAGTTGAATTTCTGGTATATTGTTTAATCAGAATAAGCGAAGTTCACAATATTCTCCAAATTGATAAGTAAACTTATTCCGCTTCTTACTTTCATTCTAACTGCTTTTATACAAAAGCAAGCTCACACCGACATACGTCACCTGGATCGCGGTTGCACCTTAACTTTCCCACGGTTAGTTTGTACAAGATGTTACATAAAATGACATATGAAATTTTAACGTATGTCCCACATAGACTATCTGAATCATACTCATGCGCTCACACAGCAAAATTATAAGCATCTAATAATTTTGAGCGACTTTTGTATTATGTAATCTAAAGTAACCCAAATTGTGAAAAGAAAATTCTGATTAATAGATTTTATGCACTGAATACTTTTAATGGCTTCAAATGATAATGAAAGTCAATTTGTTATTTTTCCTAACTGGGTTTTAAAACATAAGCGTCGGTTTTAGGACTTTTAGGTAATAAATAAAAATCTGAAATTTTGACAGCGTCATTCCATTAATAACAAAAGGCTGTGTACAAAATTTTGAGAAAATCCAATAATAACTAATATGGATTATTTAGATTCGTAGAGGGTATGAATTTTCGTACCAACTGAGTGTTAGTCTACGCATTTCTCACGGCAGGCAGCGTCAGCTGCGCTGTGAGCAAAGCGGAAAAAAAAATTCGTTGCCGTCCGTATTAGTATTTGACAGTGTAGGCGCTTCTCTCATCCAGTCGTTCGTACAGGTGGGGAATGCTGTGCTGGGAGACATTATGCCACGCCTTCTCGACCTGTCCATGTAGTTCAGTAAGAGTTATTGGTTGACGAGACGCACGAATCACTTCTCGCCCCATCATAACCCACACGTGCTCGACTGCAGACAAGTACAGAGATTGTGCTGGTTAGGGGAGTAGCTGCACGTCTTACAGAATACATAGTTTCACAGGCAGTGTTTTGGCGAGCATTATCCTGGTGGAACAACACATCACGACAAAAGAACGGATCTGGCAACATTCTGCTTGTACCGAGCGCTGGTTAGCGTCCCCTCCAGAAATACCCAACGTGAACGAGAGTTGTAGCTTGTAGCATTCCAGACCATAAGGCCGGTGATGGGGCCCAGTGTGTCTTGGGCGAATGTGCTCTACGGGACAGCGCTCGCTAAGTCTACGTCGTACGAACAGACAATGATCACTTGGCCTACAGGCAGAATATGCTTCCTGTTACTTAGTAAGTCGGGATGAGGGGTACACCTAGGATGGAAGGTCAAAGTTCCTGTAATGTTACTCCTTAAAAAACAACTACCAAATTTATTGTTTATTCAAAACATGTAAGAGACAATCAACGTGGGAATCTTTTTATAAAATATTACAGATACCTTGCTTCTCAAGCCAGACAGCAGGTAACAATTACCAACAGACTTAAAGAGATGATCCACAGAGATTTCAAATAAATTACAGTATGGAGCTGATTTTAAAAAATGGCACATTTAAAAAAATTACAATATGAAGGTAGTTTACCAAAAGCTTCAGTTCGTTTAGAACCCCCAAAAACCCAACCAGCACAACATGTGTCTATAATAATTCATATTCAACGAATTTAAAACCATTTTTAAAAAAGAAAAAAACAAACAACACATGAAATAGGTTATATTTATCAAACGGGCAGTGACCCCAGGCTGCCCTGGGCAAGGGTGATTTAACTTAAATGCCGGAAGCAGCCGACCAGCCGCTCAAACAACACCTAAACGTCGGGGCTCAACCGGGAGTCACTTCTCATTAGACGGCACGTCACAGCTTCTGTGCACCGAAGCGGGACGAGACGCCTCACCCAAGCACCCCAACTCGCAGAAACTGGACCACAAACAGACCGCAGAAGGCACGGCAAACAGCAACCAAACATCAATCAATATACGTTAATAAATCGATAAAATACACAAACCAATTACTGTTGAGTGAGTGCATCCAATAAGTGCACGTATACAAGGAAGTACATATTCAAATTCACAAGCACGCCTTCGTGCTAATCTGCCTTTTAATAGTCATCCAACCAGAGGATCTTAAAACAAATAGTAACTGCTGGCCTGCACAGTCACTGATTCTGCCGGCTGCCAACCGACCAACAAGTTTACACTCTGCATCGCAAATCGTTTGACGAAACGAAGGCACCAAAATCTCTTACACGTACGACGAAGAGCGTTTTTAGAGGGATGGGCCTCACCGAGAAAACAGGCCCCAAAGCAATGCGACGGGCAGCGCCCGAAGTTGACATCAGACAGGTCCCCCATAAACTCGCGACTGTTGCATATTAGACCGGCCGCGCCACCACTGCCCGAGCCCGCGTCTTTATTTCGTTGTCCCCTCAAGCACGTCCCTCGTGGAGAGTGCGACGACCAACTCCCCTACCGCAAATACCTGCCGCCAGAACACAAGAGGGGCAAAGATAGTAGAACAGCCGGGTAACCGATAGTACTGCCAAAGAGCTGGTGTGCCAGAAAAGGTGCACCACTGCTCACTTTCATCACTCAGTACCAGGGTGCGCCATTCCAAGTCCAGCTATGCACGTCGATGCTGTGGCGTGAGTGGAAGGCGGGCTAGAGGTGTACGTGCCTATAGTCCCAATGCTAATAAACGGTTCGCAACAGTTCGCGTAGACACGTCTGGGACCACCTTTGCTGTGGCATCTGTACGATATGCCCCTGCTGCTCTTACAATAGGACGGTCTGTTGCCTATTTGTTGACATCTCATCCATTGGCCTTAAAAACTATGTAACTACTGTTTCAGAAACACGAAAAGCAGTTGTACTTAAGTCTGCATCAGGCCGTCTATACCGTTACTACACTCCAAATGCCAGTCTTCAAACTGTTGTGGCGCGATAAATATGTTCTTTTCGTGGTATGGCACTCCACTGCTAGTCGAATTTGGATTATATACTTTCATACAGGTCCACACTGAATGTCGTTAACTTTTACGTAGATCATATGTCAACTGTATTTCCTGGTGCGTTACAGGCCGATTGCTGTCGCCAAGGGCAACAGCACGCCTGACATTGGCTTCCACATGCAGCATAGGGAACAAAAGGTTATGAGCTGTCTTATCACAGTTGTTATTCCTAGTATAGTTTTAATGTTATTACAGTCTAACACTACAAAGATAATTTATGTACAACCTGTCGATCCGGAACGAGTAAGTAAATCGCAATATGGGTTTCGATAAGTTGAAGCGGACAATGTCATGAATTTTCTGAAGTACGCTGCTTATTTTAACATTCATAACCAGCGAATTATGTCAGTAACCTTCATTTAATGGAACTATGTAGTTTTTCCGTGACACTGGAAAGAGATTACTATGTACCATGGGAGGAACTTAATCAAATAGTAACAATATAACAGCTTCGCTACACTTCTAAACCGCCATTACTCGCGTTTCCTTTCTTCCCTTTCTTTGCCACCAGTATTCTGAATAGTTTCATGCGGACCCCCACGAATTCCTCTCCTGTGCCCCTTTCTTCATCTTAAAGTTGCGCTAGCAACCTGTGTCTTCAATTTTTTGCTGGACGTATTCCAATTTCTGTTTACAGTTTTTCCCCTCTACATGTTCTTCTACCACCATGGACGTTATTACCCCCTTCTTCTTGTCCGTGTTTTCCATACGTTCCTTTCCTCATCGGTTCTGTGGAGAACCTCCTCATTTCTTACCTCATCCGTCCATCTAATTTTCAACATTCTTCTGTAGCATCATACCTCAAATGCTTCGATTCTCTTCTTCTGCGATTTCTGCGCAGTCCACATGTCAGTAGCATTCAATTCTGTGCTCCAAATGTACATTCTCAGAAATTTTTTCCTCAAGTTAAGGCCTCTGTTTGACAGTACTACACCTTTCTTGGTCAGGAACGCCCTTTCTGCCAGTACTATGTGTTTTTACGTCCTCCTTGTTCCGTCCGTCATGGGTTATTTCACTAACTAGGAAGCAGATTTCCTCAAATTCATCTCCTTTGTGTCTCCCCGTGGTAGATGAGTGGTCAGCGAGACGGAATATCGTACCTAACGGCCGGTGTTCAATTCCCAGCTGGGTCGGAGATTTTCTCCGCTCAGGGACTGAGTGTTGCGCTGTCCTTATCATCACCATTTCAGTACTACACCTTTATTGGTCAGGAACGCCCTTTCTGCCAGTACTATGTGTTTTTACGTCCTCCTTGTTCCGTCCGTCATGGGTTATTTCACTAACTAGGAAGCAGATTTCCTCAAATTCATCTCCTTTGTGTCTCCCCGTGGTAGATGAGTGGTCAGCGAGACGGAATATCGTACCTAACGGCCGGTGTTCAATTCCCAGCTGGGTCGGAGATTTTCTCCGCTCAGGGACTGGGTGTTGCGCTGTCCTTATCATCACCATTTCATCACCATCGACACGCAAGTCGCTGAAGTGGCATCCATTCGAAAGACTTGAGCCGGGCGAACAGTCTACCCGAAGGGAGGCCCTAGCCACATGGCATTATTTATCTACTTTGTGATCACCAATCAGGATGTTAAGTTCTTGCTGTTCTTATTTCTGCGCCAGTTACTTTCATCTTTCTTCGATTTACTCTCAGTCCATATACTAATTAGATGCTTCGTTTC
Source organism: Schistocerca gregaria (assembly GCF_023897955.1). Classification (NCBI taxonomy): domain Eukaryota; kingdom Metazoa; phylum Arthropoda; class Insecta; order Orthoptera; family Acrididae; genus Schistocerca; species Schistocerca gregaria. Next base: position 429,864,919 of record NC_064927.1, read on the forward strand.
ATTCAGCAGGTCCTGCCAGTCTTCTTCACTTTCACTAAGGGTAGCATGGTCGTCAGCGAATCTTTTAAAAAACGGATTTTAACCCCAGTCTTGAACCTTTTATTTCCATCATCGCTTCTTCTATGTACAGACTGAATAGTAGGGGTGGAAGACATCTTACATCCTTAGTAATTCGAGCACTTCTTTCTTGGTCTCCCACTGTTATTGTTTCCTCTTGGTTCTTGTATATACTGTATATTACCCGTCTTTGCATATATAGCTTGCTTCTACTTTTCTCAGAACTTCAAATATCTTGCTCCACGGGGCATGGTTGAACTCTTCTGTGCGTTATTCTTGGCAGCCGTTATAATAATTTTCACACTTGTCGGCTCTTGCAGTCATCAGAATTGTGTGGACGTTGCTCCGGAAGTCAGATGATATGTGGATAGACTCAGACCAACTTGATTCATCTACATCTACATCTACATTTATACTCCGCAAGCCACCCAACGGTGTGTGGTGGAGGGCACCTTACGTGCCACTGTCATTACCTCCCTTTTCTGTTCCAGTCTCGTATGGTTCGCGGGAAGAACGACTGTCTGAAAGCCTCCGTGCGCGCTCGAATCTCTCTAATTTTACATTCGTGATCTCCTCGGGAGGTATATTCGATAACTCATCCAGAAACGCACCATCTCGAAATCTGGCGAGTAAGCGAGTAAGCTACACCGCGATACAGAGCGCCTCTCTTGCAGAATCTGCCACTCGAGTTTGCTAAACATCTCCGTAACGCTATCACGGTTACCAAATAACCCTGTGACCAAACGCGCCGTTCTTCTTTGGATCTTCTCTATCTCCTCCGTCAACCTGATCTGGTGCGGATCCCACACTGATGAGCAATACTCAAGTACAGGTCGAACGAGTGTTTTGTAAGCCACCTCCTTTGTTGATGGACTACATTTTCTAAGGACTCTCCCAATGAATCTCAACCTGGTACCTGCTTACCAACAATTAATTTTATATGATCATTCCACTTCAAATCGTTCTGCACGCATACTACCAGATATTTTACAAAAGCAACTGCTACCAGTGTTTGTTCCGCTATCATATAATCATACAATAAAGGACCCTTCTTTCTATGTATTCGCAGTACATTACATGTCTCTATCTTAAGGGTCAGTTGCCACTCCCTGCACCAAGTGCCTATCCGCTGCAGATCTTCCTGCATTTCGCTACAATTTTCGAATGCTGCAACTTCTCTGTATACTACAGCATCATCCGCGAAAAGCCGCATGGAACTTCCGACACTATCTACTAGGTCCTTTATGTATATTGTGAGAAGCAATGGTCCCGTAAAACTCCCCTGTGGCACGCCAGAGGTTACTTTAATGTCTGTAGACGTCTATCCATTGATAACAACATGCTGTGTTCTGTTTGCTAAAAACAATCCAGCCACACAGCTGGTCTGATATTCCGTAGGCTCCTACTTTGTTTATCAGGCGACAGTGCGGAACTGTATCGAACGCCTTCCAGAAGTCAAGGAAAATAGCAACTACCTGGGAGCCTGTATCTAATATTTTCTGGGTCTCTTGAACAAATAAAGCGAGTTGGGTCTCACACGATCGCTGTTTCCGGAATCCATGTTGATTCCTACAGAGTAGATTCTGGGTTTCCAAAAACGACATGAAACGCGAGCAAAAAACATGTTCTAAAATTCTACAACAGATCGACGTCAGAGATATAGGTCTATAGTTTTACGCATCTGCTCGACGACCCTTCTTGAAGACTGGGACTACCTGTGCTCTTTTCCAATCATTTGGAACCTTCCGTTCTTCTAGAGACTTGCGGTACACGGCTATTAGAAGGGGGGCAAGTTCTTTCGCGTACTCTGTGTAGAATCGAAATGGTATACCATCAGGTCCAGTGGACTTTCCTCTGTTGAGTGATTCCAGTTGTTCTTCTATTCCTTGGACACTTATTTCGATGTCAGCCATTTTTTCGTTTGTGCGAGGATTTAGAGATGGAGCTGCAGTGTGGTCTTCCTCTGTGAAACAGCTTTGGAAAAAGGTGTTTAGTATATCAGCTTTACGCGTGTCATCCTCTGTTTCAATGCCACCATCTCGAAGTGTCTGGATATGCTGTTTCGAGCCACTTACTGATTTAACGTAAGACCAGAACTCCCTAAGATTTTCTGTCAAGTCGGTACATAGAATTTTACTTTCAAATTCACTGAACACTTCACGCATAGCCCTCCTTACGCTAACTTTCACATCGTTTAGCTTCTGTTTGTCTGAGAGGTTTTGGCTGCGTTTACACTTGGAGTAAAGCTCTCTTTGCTTTCGCAGTAGTTTCCTAACTTTGTTGTCGAACCACGGTGGGTTTTTCCCGTCCCTCACAGTTTTACTCGGCACGTACCTGTCTAAAACGCATTTTACGATTGCTTTGAACTTTTGCCATGAACCTTCAACATTGTCAGTGTCGGAACAGAACTTTTCGATTTGATCTGTTTGGTAGTCTGAATTCTGCGTTCTATTACTCTTGCTAAACAGATAAACCTTCCTCCCTTTTTTATATTCCTATTGACTTCCATATTCAGGGATGCTGCAACGGCCTTGTGATCACTGATTCCCTGTTCTGCACTTACAGAGTCGAAAAGTTCGGGTCTGTTTGTTATCAGTAGATCCAAGATGTTATCTCCACCAGTCGATTCTCTGTTTAATTGCTCGAGGTAATTTTCGGATAGTGCACTCAGTATATTGTCAATCGATGCTCTGTCCCTACCACCCGGCCTAAACATCTGAGTGCCCCAATCTATATCTGGTAAATTGAAATCTCCACCTAAGACTATAACATGCTGAGAAAATTTATGTGAAATGTATTCCAAATTTTCTCTCAGTTGTTCTACCACTAATGCTGCTGAGACGGGAGGTCGGTAGAAGGAGCCAACTATTAACCTAGCTCGGTTGTTGAGTGTAACCTCCACCCATAATAATTCACAGGAACTATCGACTTCTACTTCACTACAGGATAAACTACAACTAACAGCGACAAACACGCCACCACCGGTTGCGTGCAATCTATCCTTTCTAAACACCGTCTGTGCCTTTGTAAAAATTTCGGTAGAATTTATCTCTGGCTTCAGCCAGCTTTCTGTACTTATAACGATTTCAGCTTCGGTGCTTTCTATCAGCACTTGAAGTTCCGGTACTTTACCAAGGCAGCTTCAACGGTTTGCAATTACAATACCGATTGCTGCTTGGCCCCCGCATGTCCTGACTTTGCCCCGCACCCTTTGAGGCTGTTGCCCTTTCTGTACTTGCCCGAGGCCATCTAACCTAAAAAACCGCCCAGTCCACGCCACACAACGCCTGCTGCGTGTAGTGGACTCCTGACCTATCCAGCGGAACCCGAAACCCCACCAGCCTATGGCGCAAGTCGAGGAATCTGCAGAACCATCTCAGCCTCTGATTCAGACGCTCCACTCGGCTCTGTACCAAAGGTCCGCAGTCAGTCCTGTCGACGATGCTGCAGATGGTGAGCTCTGCTTTCATCCCGCTAGCGAGACTGGCAGTCTTCACCAAATCAGATAGCCGCCGAAAGCCAGAGAGAATATCCTCCGATCCATAGCGACACACATCACTGGTGCCGACATGAGCGACCACTTGCAGATGGGTGCACCCTGTAGTCGTTTCGTTGCCACTTCCCTCACTGTTTTTAGAAATTCTGATAGAATGTTATCTACTCCTGCTATTCTATTCGATCTTACGTCTTCCAAAGCTCTTCTAAATCCTAATTTAATACTGGATCCCCTACATTTTCCATATAGACTACTGTTGCTTCTTCTGTCACGTCATCAGACAAGGCCTTCCCCTGACAGAGGCCTTCAACGTACTCCTTTCACCTACTTGCACTCTCATCTGCATTTAACAGTGGCATTTCCATTGCACTCTTAACTTTACCACCATTGCTTTTAATGTCACGGAAGGTTGTTTTGACTTTTCTGTATGCTGAGCCGGTCATTGCGACAGTCATTTCTTTTCAAGTTTCGTCACATATTTCGTGCAGCCATTTCACCTCAGCTTCGGGGCACTTACAATTTATTTCATTCCTAAGTGGCTTGTATTCTTGTATTCCTCAATTTCCCTGATCATTTTTGTACGTCCTCCAGCTCAAGTATTTCTTCTCTTACCCACTGATTCTTCGCAGTTACCTTCCTTGTACCTACGTTTTTCTCTCCAGCTTCTGTGATTGCCCTTTTTAGAAATGACCATTCCTCGTCAAATGAACTTTCTTACTGAGCCATTCATTATCGCAGTATCTATTGCCTCAGAGAACTTCAAGCGTAATTCTCCATTCCTTAGTACTTCCGTACCCCACTTCTTTGGGCATTGATTCTTCCTGACTCGCCATCATTATGGAATTCTGCCTCTGGGTAGATCTTACAGTCCAATATCTGGTTTGGGAATCTCTACCTGACCAGTATGTAATGTAACTGAACTCTTCCTGCATTTTCCGGCCTTTTTCAAGTATACTTCTCCCTTTTGTGATTTTTAAAAAGGGTATTTGCTATTACCAGTTGAAATTTATTGCAGAACTGAATTAGTGTTTCTCCTGCCTTATTCTTACTACCAAGCCTATGTACTTCGGTAACCGTTTCTTCTACTTCTTCTGCTGCAACCGCATTCCAATCGCCCATGACTATCAGATTTTAATCTCCGTTTAAGTACTGAGTTATCTGTTAAATAACCTTACATATTTTCTCTGTTTCTTCGGCTTGTGACGTCGGCCTGTATTTTTGAACTATCGTTGTCGGTGTTGGTTTGCTGGCGATTCTGATAACAATACTATCACTGAACTATTCACAGTACGACACTCTCTGCCCTACCTTCCTATTCATAACGAATCATACTCCCATTATACCATTTCCTGCTGTTGTTGATTTTATCCTATACTCATCTGATCAGAAATTCTTGTCTTCTTTCGATTTCATTTCACTGACCCCTACTATATCTAGATTGAGTCTTTGCACTTCTCTTTACAGATTTTATAACTTTCCTACCACGTTCAAGTTTTTGACATTCGATATCCTGACCCCTAGAACGTTATTCTGTTGTTGGTTATTCAATCTTTTTCTCATAGTCACCTCCTCTTTGGCAGTCTGCCCCCCCCCCCCTTTTTGAGATCAGAATTGGGGATTGGGGACTAGTTCGGAACATTTTGCCAATATACGAGTAGAAATCGTCATGACGTTCTTTGAATTACAGGTCACATGACCTATGGATGTACATTATGTGACTTTGAAGCAGTGGTTTCCATTGACTTCTGCATCCTAATGCTGTTGATCATTGCTAATTTTTCGACGTTAGAGACAGTTTCCAATTCCGAGGGCAACAGGATGTCCTATACCTCTGTGGTATCCTCCGCCAAGGCTGTGGGCAGAACGTGCAATATCTCCTATGCCGGAAGTCTTCGACAGCCATTGTTGACGATTTTTATTCAAAATTTAAGCGGTGGCTTGATTCGAACCCTGACGAAGGACTTTTTCATTAATTAAAGACGATACCCCTAGCCCGTGGGGGCCCAGTAAATTCGTTATCATATAATGAAAACCGAAACAATTCACTCATTGTCGGTGTATGTAGGATAGCGTGTCTTTATAATCTTGCCCTGTATACCAGTAAAACAATATGTATTGATGTTTTGGCATGTGCGCCCATCATATCTCACATGGAAAATTCAATTCTCTTCAATTTCTTCCCACGTGGTTGTCGTTTCAACCCCTTTTCTCGAATGTTCTTCAGGATTTTGGTGAGTTCACGGTTATTTGAACACTTAAGGTGCAGAGTGATCAGCCAACTCGCAACTGCAGAATATCCTGAAGAAGATACCGGCAGCGCGGTCGAAACAGCGATCGTATGAGAAGAGCCTCAGGCTGCTATACACCAGAGCGTTCTGACGGAAGAGAAAATGGCTCTGAGCACTATGGGACTTAACATCTGAGGTCATTAGTTCCCTAGAACTTAGAACTACTTAAACCTAACTAACCTAAGGACATCACACACATCCATGCCCGAGGCAGGATTCGAACCTGCGACTGTAGCGGTGGCGCGGTTCCAGACTGAAGTGCCTAGAACCGCTTGGCCTCACCGGCGGGCTCCGACGGAACAGTGTTGGCCATGGGAATCACTACTAATTCGTGCGGAGTGTCACACATTGCTGTGTTTATCAGTGATATCACCGTCAAGATGATATTTTTACAATATGACGTCGAAACGCTTTTAAAAGTTAGTGGTGAGAGGCCGCTGCCCTCATGAGCGCGGTAACAATGGCGTTTCCAGCAGGTCTGTTTGTGGGAAGTTGAGTGGCTTTTCCCTGAAGCCGAGTGGGTGCAGGGAATTACGCTGAAAGTTGAAACAGGCCTCCGTGGAGTGATTGCGGAAACTCTGCCCCGGTTCCAATTAGCAGGCGGGCTCTCTCCGCTTCCGCTGCTTATCAGGTATCTCATGAATAAACGTTTCCACTGGCGTATCGACCGATCGCTTAACGTACGAGCACTGATCTTCATTAAGCTCAGACTGACTTGCCGTTGTTCCTCGCACACAAGCTGTGTGTTGGCGCATCTGTTTCTGATTTTGCGTGACTCATTCACAAGATCTCTATGCGAAGTTCCTGATCCAGTTAAACGTAATTTCTTACGGTAATACCGGAACAGTCTTTGAACTACACAATACTGTGATGCATTACTTAATAGCATGGAGTAGAAATTCATTGATTTTTTAACATTCTCTCCATGTTTTGAATTTTATTGTTTTAAATGTTTGGCAGTTCGTATCTGACACGAAATTGTACTTTGTAAGAATTCAGAAGTTTTAATTGGATTGGTACTGTTATAAACTTGGAATTTTTCATCACCTCATCTAGGTTATCAAACTATCTGCCAATATGGTCTTCCAATAAAGTCGTAGTAAAAGTCTTACCCACTTTCATCTTTGTCTTAAGGGACCGATTTTTTTAGCTGTTCAACGTATTTATGCACGAGGTTCAAGTACTCTTCTTTACTCAAAGTCATACACAGGCTACCTATACCTTTAACTTTATAGTACAATACTTGTCCTTGCTCCTATAGTGTCTTGCTACGCCTGCTTCTTCCCAGTTCAGTCCACATGCTGTGGCAGGTGTACACGGACGTAAGCTTGTATCCCGCATGATTTCGCTTTCTAGGAACTATGCACTATTATGCGACAGAAATCCGTACACGTACTTTTTTTAACTGCTATTTACCACATAAATCAACTCTTCTGGCCTCACATACCATTCAGCTCTCCAAAGGGCGAGTTATCCACTCTCACTGCGTGTCAGTGAACTACAACAGACATTTCATGCGCCAACCGCCATCGCTTATGCGTCAAGGAAAACACACACGACGGCAACGGCGCTAATACCGTTATCGGTACAAACGATATGTAGCTTATGCACTGATCAGTCAAAACATTATGACCACCTACCTAATAGAACGTATGTCCATATTTGGTACGGATAGCCGGCCAGTGTGGCCGTGCGGTTCTAGGCGCTTCAGTCTGGAAACGCGTGACCGCCTGACCGCGGGACCTCAGATGTTAAGTCCCATAGTGCTGAGAACCATTAACCATTAACCAGATTATGGCATGCAAGCAATGAGGCCTTGGTGGGTCGCTGGAGGGTGTCGGTACCGCATCTCCATGCACAACTAACATAATTCCCCTAAATTTGTGGGAGGGAGCGATGAATTCTGACTTTCCGTTCACTCACATCGCAGATGTCTTCGATCGAATTCAGATCCGGTGAGTTAGGGGACCAGGAGGTCGACTGGAACTTTCCACTGTGTTCCTCAAGCCACTCTATCACGCCTCAGGCCTTGTGACATGGCGCATTATCTTGTTGAAACATGCCACTACCGCAGGGGAAACACGGTTGTGGTGAGGGGGCGTAAGTAGTTTCCAACCAGTGTACGATACTCCTTGGCCGTCATGGTTCCTTGCACGAGCTCCACTGGACCCTTGGATGTCGACATGCATGATCCTCACAGCATAATTAGCCGCCACCAGCTTGTTTCCGTCCCGTAGTACATGTGTCAAGAAACTGTTCCCCTGGAGGACGACAGGTTCGCGACCACCCATCGGTGTGCTGAATAAGGTATCAGGATTCATCAGACCGTGCAACGCTCAGACACCGTGCCAACAGGCAGTGGTGACGGTCACGTGCCCATATCAGTCGCAGTTGCCTATGTCGTGGTGTTAACATTGGGACATGCGAGCGTAATCAGCTGCGTAACCCAGTAATTATCAGCGTCAGTGCACTGTGTTTTTGGAGACGATTGTAATCTACCGAGCGTTAATGTCTGATGTTAGTTACGCAACAGTTTGCTTCCTGTCCTGTTTTGCCAGGCCGCCCAGCCTACGACGTCTGACATCTGAAATTAGGGGTGACCGCCCAACCCCACGACGTCTGGGTGTGGTTTCACCTTGGTTTCGTCAAGTGAACCGCTCACCACAGCACCTCTGAAGCACCCTAAAAGTCGTGCAGTTTACGAAATGCTCATGCCGAACCTCGGTGCCATCGCAGTCTGCCCTCTTTTACATTCAGAGGGATCGCGCGTGTTCTCCATTCTACATCTGCATCTACATCTACATCCATACTGCGCAAGCCACCTGACGGTGCGTGGAGGAGGGGACTTGACGCGCCACATGGACAACACGCTCACTGGTACTACATGCACAGTGCGTCCGTCTGACTAGCAGTCAGTCCTCGCCAGGAGACGCTGCTATCGCCTTAACGGGTTTACGTTTGTAGTAGGCCGGTGGTTACAATATCAACATCTACATCTACCTCCATACTCCGCAAGCCACCTGACGGTGTGCGGTGGAGGGTACCCTGAGTACTTCTATCGGTTCCCCTTTCTATTCCAGTCTCGTACTGTCCGTGGAAAGAAGGATTGTCGGTATGATTCTGTGTGGGCTCTAATCTCTCTGATTTTATCCTCATGGTTTCTTCGCGAGCTGTACGTAGGAGGGAGCAATATACTGCTTGACTCTTCGGTGAAGGTATGTTCTCGAAACTTTAACAAAAGCCCGTAACGTGCTACTGAGCGTCTCTCCTGCAGAGTCTTCCACTGGAGTTTATCTATCATCTCCGTAAAGCTTTCGCGATTACTAAATGATCCTGTAACGAAGCGCGCTGCTCTCCGTTGGATCTTCTCTATCTCTTCTATCAACCCTATCTGGTACGGATCCCACACTGCTGAGCAGTATTCAAGCAGTGGGCGAACAAGCGTACTGTAACCTACATCCTTTGTTTTCGGATTGCATTTCCTTAGGATTCTTCCAATGAATTTCAGTCTGGCATCTGCTTTACCGACGATCAACTTTATATGATCATTCCATTTTAAATCACTCCTAATGCGTAGTCCCAGGTAATTTATGGAATTAACTGCTTCCAGTTGCTGACGTGCTATATTGTAGATAAATGATAAGGGATTTTTCTTTCTATGTATTTGCAGCACATTACACTTGTCTACATTGGGATTCGATTGCCATTCCCTGCACCATGCGTCAATTCGCTGCAGATCCTCCTGCATTTCAGTACAATTTCCCATTGTTATAACCTCTCGATATTATGTGTGATCACCTCCGCTGAAAATGTTCGGGAAAACATATCATTCGGAAAACAGGTTTCGTGGGAATCTCGTTGTTTTCCTCTAAAGCCTTGAGCTTATCTAAATAAATAAAAATTTAAACGTTCGTTTGCACAAAATCGTAATACTCCGAAAGTTCTTCACCGACTGATTTTGAATTTTGACACAATGTTCCATTCAAATATCCAAGTGCCTAGTAAGCGAAATAATAAGGGATACAAACTTATGTCCGTGTACATCTGCTACAGCATGTTGTCTGAACTGGAAAGATCGTAATTATGCTCACGAGTAGGCCATCAGGAGATCTGCCAGTACCTACTGGAGCGACATAGAGGATGAGTCAGGAGGAAAGATGCATGATTTGACCTATTGCGAATGGTTTACGAGATGGAACACGTTTAATATCACCTTTGTATGTTTTTGTCTAATAACTGGAAAACCGCACACTTCAACTAAAACGTGTCTGAGTACACAATTAAACTAAATGAAATTTAGAACAAAAAATGTACTATTTATTTTTTTGTCTAGAACTAACAGTTTGCGCGGTGAGATCGTAGCAATATAGGAAATCTCGCGTGACGCCCGTGCGCTGTACTTTAGGTACTTCTTGTAGGCCAGTCCGAGGTAGTTTTCCGAGTTGATAGGCCACAAGTGTCCAGTATCAAAATGTTCGTCTCAACTTCCTCTATATTACTGTGGCATGTTGTATACAATGGCAATTAATAATACAGAAAATACACTCCTGGAAATTGAAATAAGAACACCGTGAATTCATTGTCCCAGTAAGGGGACACTTTATTGACACATTCCTGGGGTCAGATACATCACATGATCACACTGACAGAACCACAGGCACATAGACACAGGCAACAGAGCATGCACAATGTCGGCACTAGTACAGTGTATATCCACCTTTCGCAGCAATGCAGGCTGCTGTTCTCCCATGGAGACGATCGTAGAGATGCTGGATGTAGTCCTGTGGAACGGCTTGCCATGCCATTTCCACCTGGCACCTCAGTTGGACCAGCGTTCGTGCTGGACGTGCAGACCGCGTGAGACGACACTTCATCCAGTCCCAAACATGCTCAATGAGGGACAGATCCGGAGATCTTGCTGGCCAGGGTAGTTGACTTACACCTTCTAGAGCACGTTGGGTGGCACGGGATACATGCGGAGGTGCATTGTCCTATTGGAGCAGCAAGTTCCCTTGCCGGTCTAGGAATGGTAGAACGATGGGATCGATGACGGTTTGGATGTACCGTGCACTAATCAGTGTCCCCTCGACGATCACCAGAGGTGTACGGCCAGTGTAGGAGATCGCTCCCCACACCATGATGCCTGGTGTTGGCCCTGTGTGCCTCGGTCGTATGCAGTCCTGATTGTGGCGCTCACCTGCACGGCGCCAAACACGCATACGACCATCATTGGCACCAAGGCAGAAGCGACTCTCATCGCTGATGACGACACGTCTCCATTCGTCCCTCCATTCACGTCTGTCGCGACACCACTGGAGGCGGGCTGCACGATGTTGGGGCGTGAGCGGAAGACGGCCTAAGGTGTGCGGGACAGAGCCCAGCTTCATGGAGACGGTTGCGAATGGTCTTCGCCGATACCCCAGGAGCAACAGTGTCCCTAATTTGCTGGGAAGTGGCGGTGCGGTCCTCTACGGCACTGCGTAGGATCCTACGGTCTTGGCGTGCGTCCGTGCGTCGCTGCGGTCCGGTGCCAGGTCGACGGGCACGTGCACCTTCCGCCGACCACGGGCGACAACATCGATGTACTGTGGAGACCTCACGCCCCACGTGTTGAGCAATTCGGCGGTACGTCCACCCGGCCTCCCGCATGCCTACTATACGCCCTCGCTCAAAGTCCGTCAACTGCACATACGGTTCACGTCCACGCTGTCGCGGCATGCTACCAGTGTTAAAGACTGCGATGGAGCTCCGTATGCCATGGCAAACTGGCTGACACTGACGGCGGCGGTGCACAAATGCTGCGCAACTAGCGCCATTCGACGGCCAACACCGCGGTTCCTGGTGTGTCCGCTGTGCCGTGCGTGTGATCATTGCTTGTACAGCCCTCTCGCAGTGTCCGGAGCAAGTATGGTGGGTCTGACACACCGGTGTCAATGTGTTCTTTTTTCCATTTCCAGGAGTGTAAATAGAAATGAACATTAAAAGTGTACTACCACGGAAACCAGTTGGAACAGGGCATATGTCCACATCAAGTTTTTTGTTCAGAATCAGTAATGCTATCACCCGTCGAAACTCGTACCTTTCCTCCTGACTCACCCTGTATATTAGGTACTTTGTTAGCACAGATATCATGATCGTTTGTTCAAGATCTTAAACCACGGAAGTTCTCCACCGATTGCTTTTGAAAATTTGACACAAAGCTGCATGCGGTAAATACCTGTTTTTGAATATATATAACAAATAAATATTTAATATGTAAAAGAGAATGGTGGTTACCAAAAACCTCGGAAAGTGAATGATTGATTTGCTTGAAACTTTCACGCGATGCTCTAATGAAGATTTGGAGGGACATAGATCATATTACCAAAATCTCAAATAGTACTTGTTCGATCTGCTAGAAATTTGGAACGATACTCCTATTAAACGTACAAACGGTAGACCATACAACATAATAATAATTTGTATATATAACACCAGTACACAAAACAGCATTTGTCCGAAATGCTTCGAATTTGAAGAGGTACTAAAATAAACGTACAAACGGTCGTGAACTTTACACTTTCTTAAACTTCAATGAAAAGGAATTTTTTTAAACTGGTTGCGAGAAAGAAAATGCACTGATACAAAAAATATGAGGTTTCGTTCGCTTTTTGTCAGCCAGTTCTAATTACGACAGCAGAGCATTTAAACCATTAGACAAATGTTTCTCCCACATACATTCTTTGTCATTACATATACTTTTAAAAGTATACTGTTTTGCTTTCTTCCTCACAAGCAGTTTTCACAGAGAACAGAAAAGTTGTTTTCTTGGCTTATCGGCTTACGATTAGAACACCATTACATAATGTGAACTTGCGACAGCGGAAAATAAGCATCAAGGTCAGAGAAAGAGGGGGGGGGGGAAGAAGTAGTGGACAGATGGAGGGGGGGACGTAGACAGCGAAAATGGGACGGACAAAGAGAGGAGGGAGAGGGGGCTGGTCAAAGAGATGGGAAGGAGCAGATGTATAATGTCTCTAAAAATGTTGTTGTTGATAAGAAAATGTTTTAATGATTACTGATTTATTATTTACCTTTTTAGGTTTGCCGTTTTCGAAGTTCATTAATATAAATTTCGGCTGAAGTATCTTCATTTGGTTTGTGGCTATATGATTATTTCACTGAGTATCGTAATGAATCATTCCTATTAATAATAGTTTCCGCCTTAGCTAGCGTAACAGCATGAGTGTAGAATCATGGGATGACACATATCTTTGGCTAGTCCTAACGTAGATAGACGTAATAACACAAAATTCAGCGTGAAATCTGTCACCAAAAATTAAACAGCAAACAGTTAGGATCAACTTCAGTTCTCATTTAGTTGCTCTCATACCACTTAACTGAGAAAATAATTGTAATGGATCTTCGCTACACGTAGCCTGCCCAGCAATACAACGAATTATTTAAACTCCATCTAATTGGAAAAACCATAAAATATTGGCTGTACCACGTCCGCCTAGTCCTGTGAAAGAAATTATTATTATTTGTTGCGCTGATATGAGCGCTGCTGGAAAGGAAAAGTTTTAAATTCAATTTGTCACTTGATGGTGGCGGTCTGGTCGATCAGGCGCTGTTAGTTTCGCCGTCGGCCTGCTATGAATGCTGAAATAATGCAGATATTTGCACAGGGCACACAGAGCTACGGAATAAAGGTTTGAAATAACCAGTTTTAAGCAATTATCTCTTTTAACAGTTAATTCGCCTCATACACGGCTACAGACCTGATATAGCTACGTTGGGTGTTATCTCAACTACGAGAACAACGGAAGAAGAGAAGATGAGAGACGACGAACAAGAGAAAGGGAGCGTATATTCTCTCGTACCTATATAGTAAAATCATAGATAATAATTCTCATTAATACAGGGTGAAAAGTATTTGAACCGACAAACTCTGGGAGGTTTTAGGGGACATCAAAACAAATACTTTTCCCTAATGTCATTTTCTGCTATGAGGAGTATTTAAATCGGTAGAAGTAGATTTCACTGGCGGCAAATTAGTTAAACCAACAAACACTTTTCCATTTTTATGAACAAGACGCAACACATTAACACAACCCAATTTCAATTACAGTTGGTTTTCAAAAATGCCTCCACTGATACGTAAATAAAGGTTACATCGTCGGATCATTTTCTGTCTGACACTGGCAAAAACTCCAGGAGTATCCTGAATTGTTCCTGCTGCTGCTACTATCCGGGCAACCAGCTTCTCTTGTGGTGCAACAGGAGTTACGTAAACAATGTTACGTATCACTCCCCTCACAAAAAAAGTCCAGGGGGGAGATTTCTGAGGATCGAGCAGGCCATGGTACAGGACCACCTCTGCCTATCCACAATGTCTTGTAGGGAGCGTGACATGTTCCAGCAATTCGGCAATGCTTTGGCGAGAAAATTCTATCAGTGCCTGCCATTTAATGGCCTAGGTAGCAGATACGGTCCAATTAAACAGGCCCCAGCAACACCGACTCACGCGTTAACGAAGAACTGCACTTGATGAGCGCTAGTAACTGTGGCATGTGGGTTATCCTCACACCAAACATGCGAATTGTGCATGTTGAAGACTCTATCACGCCCGAACGTTGCTTCATCGGTAAACAACACAGAGGATGGAAGTGTAGGATGCATTTCACACTTCCAAGTACCACTGCGAAAACTGTGCTCTGGGTGGATAATCAACTGGTTCCAGGTTGTGGACACGCTGTAAGTGAAATGGACGTTACAATTGTTCTCGGAGGCCTGTTCTTACATTCGTCTGTTTCGTCCCCATGTTACGTGCAATTGCACGAATCCTGATTGAAGGATCCCGTTCCACAAGCTGCGAGACATCTTCCTCAAATTGCAGGGTCCTTACCTTGCGACGGCGTCCCTGTCCAGGGAACCTGCTAGATGACCCCGTCTCACACAGACGTTGGTACACAGCAGCAAAGGTCGTATGATGCGGGATACGGCGATTAGGATATTGTTGTTGATAAACCTGCTATGCAGCTCGACCGATGTGGTGCGCTACGTAGTACGCACCAACCATATCAGTGTACTCACCCCTTGTGTATCGCCCCATTAGTAAACAGAGACAATGCACTACTACACAGCAGTTGCCTACAACTGAAGATCGTAATACGGCCTCTAACAACTGAAGAGCGTAATACGGCATCCACCGGTTTAAATAAACCTCATGGGAAAAATGACATTAGGGAAAAATATTTGTTTTGATGTCCCCTACAACCCCCCAGAATTTGTCGCTTTAAATACTTTTCACCCTGTAAAAATACCATAACATGTGTATGCGACGCATACCGTCTGTGAATAGCTATGTCAGTAAGATTTACAAAATTAATCAGTTTTGGTTACAGGTTTGTTCATACCTCCACGTGACATGTTCTGCTAACTTCATACAGTCTCATATATATTTCGTCGAACTGCATTTTGTGACACCATGTCGGGAAGCCACAGATGGACTGAGATAGGAGTTATAAAGAGATTAGGACATGTTAGAAACTGTACTTCCCCTTTTCTTTCTTTTCCATTTAAGCAAACCGATCTACAGCATAACGTGCTGTGATACAAGCAGTTACTTATATGGGCGTCCGCAATTGAGATTGGCGGGGGGGGGGGGGGGGGTTGACAAGAGGACGAAAATGGGGCATTTGCCCTCTCCTGGAATCTGGGTAAAGCCTTTCCAACCGTTATCGAAGGATCTTGAATTGCTGACAATCATCGTCTTGGACTGCACTAACCAGCAGCGACTAGAAGCTCTGCAGCTTCACCAATCACTATATCATGGGTTTCCCTAGTTTTCTGACGGAAGATTATGGAGATTCCTAGCAGCGGCACCAGCTTCTTCGCTGATATGCAGTCAAAATGGGTAGGAACCACAAAAGTGTGCCGAAATGATGTCTACAATCTTTCTTCTTTCGCTTCCCCGTTAAACTCTCGTTGAGCAGAAGGGAACAGGTCTAACAACCTGGTCCCACAGATTCCGCCGCCGATTTCCAACACATAATCACAGCAGCAGCAGACATGTCAGTCATGCGTCCTCGTTTCCCCTCTCCCTTTAATGGACGGTTATTGATACAGTAGTTTACCGTTTGTCTGTGGAAAAAGGAAATCCATGGTGACTTGCAGATTCTGCATTCAGCTTTATACGCCAGAGTTGTTGCACGCTCGGATAAACACAGCCGTGCTATGTTGTAAGTGTGTACAAATCTATACTGAATCCCAACCATATCAGTCGAAAAAAGGAGGACACCATTTTCCGTGCTAGAAGAGAAGATAAAAGAGTGTGAAGTTTCAAGGAGAAGAAAAATATGGTCTCCAGGACTGCCACTTTCTGAAAGGCCATGAGTGCAACACAGCCCAAAATGCATACACGGTGCTGCACACTGGAGAAACGAGTATTACATTGGTTCAGTGCTAGGGTGTGTGGCGTCTCTTTTCTAGATTTAAGTTGTTTTATGTATTTTATTCACGTTTTATTTCTTACGAGTAAGAAAGGGGCAAAGTCTCAGAGACAGTAAACTAACGGAGCAAAGAATTATTCTTCAACCAGAGACATTAGGCAGAATACGTGAACACGTCATAACAGTCTTAAACTGTTTCTTTTGTAAAAGTATAAATGTGACGAAACAAGATGAAATCATTCATTCTTCTTTGCTGATGCATGTAAGTGTATTCAAATTGAAAATATAATTTCAAAGTATAGTATTACCGGAAGTCGCGTGCATTATTTAAATATTCTGAATCATATTTCATTTCAAATAATTACTGAAACTGGCCTTCGGCATTGTAATAATTAAAGCTTTCGTGGCAGAAATTTTTTACTCGGCTTCACAAACAGTGAGCTAATCAATTTCATCTCCAAAACGGGATCTGAATTTCTTCCAAATTACATTAAAGGAGTTAGATAATTTTTCTACGGGCTACTAGGCGATTATCCACTTCCTAACCTCAAAGAAATTTCGCAAGCCGAGGTTACTCCAACTTTGGCTTGGAGTAGACTTGTTTTAAATAAAACACAATAACTTTCATAATTCAATAAATAAAATAACAATGTGAAAATATTTATGAGTATTTAGGCTTTTTACATCATCGAGTTTTCTGTACTTCACATAAATAATAGACATAATTAAATAAAATACCTGCAGTCTCCAATATCGAAAAATAAGTTTTATTTAGTTATGGATGCTAAAATTAGATTCCTCCGGTTAGTTTGGGAATGATTTAGTGGATGTTTCCCACATTATTTGTGTATTGGCCCAGGACTACGCTTTACCTTACCACGCCAAATAAATCTAACTTTCCAGAAACGTTGCGTTTTATTTCAGTTATGCCAGACGACAGTGAAAAATACAAATCATGAAAGAAATCTAAGAGATGTGGAGTTCAATAAGCAAATAAAGTGTCGTAGATGGCATCAGAACTGAATAAGCCTTTTTCTAAAGTTCATTCCCCGTCTCTCCACTTCGTAGTGTATGTGGCATTTTTTTCCTTTTTTTTATATCCAGCAAGCGTTTCTCAGTCAGTCTGACTTTTTCAACCCATTTCAGATTTTTAAGTTTCTGCGTCAACCTAATATTGTGGAAAAATAAGTAACTTATTTTCGTGAATGTTTTCTGCCTTTATTTCATCACTCGTTCGATACCCTGAATTTTTTCATATCACGATGTAATTTCAGATCATTGAATCGAAAAGGTGACATCCCTATTCATGTTAATAACATTAATTGATGTTCTTTATATATATCATTGAAACATGCTTACCATTTACGTACCAAATTAAGCTACCTTAAAATGCTAAGTAGATAACTGTTAGGCATTTGAGATACATTAAGTTTTGTGTATTTCTCGTCAAATTTAGTTCTTTCGTCACGACAGGTCTTCAAATCCACCGAATCATTTGTATAAAACTTGAACCTTTAGAATCTTGTCCCGCCTTGGACAAAAATCTGCTGACGTCCAAGATCACCTAATGTACTTCTTGGAACACGCACTCGCTTTCCTGACTGTTATTTCAATGTTTGCCTTTTTAAGGCTTATTTCGTGTTATTTTCATTCCATTTACGTCCTGACTCCTCCATCTTTGCCTATTAGGTGTACGTGCCGAGAAGCGCAGAAACTATCATAACCTGTGTTTGCTCTGCCGTGTTCGCTATCATTGCACTTCCTGTTATCTACAACTCTCACACTACTATCTGAACAGCGCAACAGAAATACTTGTTCTGAACAAAACAAGATCCTTGTGTAGTCCAGTTGTCAAGGATAAAGACCATATCGATGATGTTTCATTGAATGGTTCTCACGCTGACACTTGTTGATTGCGCAGCATTGAAATCTGCAGCAGTTTGCGGAAGGGTTGCACTTCTGCCACGCTGAACGATTCCCGTCAGTCACCGTTGGTCCCGTTCTTGCAGGACCTTTTTCCGGCTGCAGGGATGTTGCAGATTTGATGCTTTACCGGATTCCTGATATTCACGGTACATTCGTGAAAAGGTCGTACGGAAAATTCCCACTTCATAGCTACCTCGGAAGCTGTGTCCCATTGCTCGTGAGCCGACTCTGACACCACATACAAACGCACTTAAATTCTGATAACCTGCAATTGTAGCAGTAGTAATCGATCCAACAACTGCGCCAGACACTTGTTGTCTTATGTACCGCAGCGGCATATTCTGCTTGTTTACACATCTCTGTATTTGAATACGTATGCCTATACCAGTTTCTTTGTCGCTTCAGTGCACGTTCCAGGTCTTTTGGACTAAGGTTAAAGAAGAAACAGTGTAAAAGCAGCGTACTAAGTTACAGATATGTTACTGTTGTTACGATTTACTTGTGTTACATCTTTTACCAAACCACTACTCTGTATTCCATAAGTAATCCCTCAATGAACAGAACGAGTTGCCGTAATTCTTTTAACTTGGTTTGTAAATGAATTCGTTGTAGCAACACCTTCAGTCTCTTCAGGCAATTTATTTTGCAATTTATTCCTTGGTAGAAAATCATGGCTTTTAGTTTTACGTTTATTCGTTTTTGATAACTGTAAATTCAGTCTAGATGTTGTTCCACGGTTACAAAATTCTTACGGTATTTTTCTGTAGTTTGAGAACTTCGTCCATGTTTCTTGCATTCGTTCCCCCAAAACGAATTCCATAGCTAAAATCGGAGTGTAGAAATGAACAGCATGTACTTAAAAGATACTGGATGTTACGCTCTGATGATATGATTCGGAGGGCAGTGTATGTCTCTTAAAACTTTTCCAGTGTATGTGATCAATATTTGGCTCTCTGTTCTATCGCCAGGTCACACTTTGGGCAACCCGCAATATTACATCGAGGTAGCGACTCGAGATTGCCATTTGGTGGTTGCTCGTTACTGATTCCATGTAGCAACATCAAACAAAATTTGTCCTTTGCGGGAATGGTATAAATGTTTCTGATGCGCTTGGTCAGCAAAATAATTTAAAATCTCATTGATAATAGCTATTTCTTTTCCTGACAGTGTGTTCTATTGAGTGAAAGCATCACTGATTGGTGTTTTCTCCGTAAATTATTCTGTAATCTTTTCCCGCGACAGTTGTAGGCCTATCTGATTACATTATTTCATATGAATTTCTATCTTAACATTCTGTCAGAGTGGTGAAAGCAATCATTTCTGATATCGTGTTGTATATTATTCCTGACTGAAGAATTTTCGTATTTCGCTAACGATAGCATTGTTTTTCAGCCCCTCAGTATAACAAATCGGAATGCGAGGCTTGAAGAACATTCATATGTTGTTAGCTACAGCGTTCAGTGATCAAGTCATGAGGGAAACTTGTAGTCCTATTAAAACCAGTTGCTACCTCGTCAGCAGTAACCAAAAGCCACCACCTGACAATGTAGAGTAGCTATTTCTCAGAAGTATTGTGTGATACACAAAACGTGATCACGTAGCACCCCTGGTAACCATATATTGATCCCGAAATGTAGTCATTAATGTGATTTGTTACCTTTTTTACCTGGATTATTTCAATGGCTGCTTAATGATACAACACAAAATTCCAAAGAGAGTAAAAACAGACCGTATAGAAATCAATCAGGGTTTTCGTACCGTGGTATTCTCTTCTACCATTCTTGTTAACATTTGTATTGTCTATGTTCTTAGTATCTGTATGTCAGATAATTATCCACAAACTAAATTAACTCATTAATCTAAGTGGACAGCTATTTTCGGGCGATGAAGTAATACGAACATGTAATTAGAGTTGGCGACACTAATATAAATTTTTAGACAATAGTCCTACCAGAATGAAATTTAAGCAGATATATTCTTCTTTAAACGTGTCTCTGCTTCAGTTGTTCCTACCCATCATATGAACGATAGTAACAATCTGGTACATGTATGTGCAACGAAATCCCTGTATAGAGTAATTCTTACCTCTCAGATATCTGCAACTGATCTGTCAGCTCATGACGCACTGGGTGGAATGTCCTAGAAAGTAACCACAACTAACTAGATATCGATAGTTCAATCGCATCAATTAATCTGAAATTGCAACAGTGCCGCAAGAAACTTTGGGGGCGTCTTCTATCCCCTTCTGGGACATCAACGAAAACCTTTATGGGTTTACGAACAATCTTACTCAACTATATGGCAAATAGTCTCCTCTGAAGAAAGAACGATACATCTTGCTTAACTGAAGAACTGAAACAACTCATGGATCTCAGAGAGGTTGTACAATGGGCCCCACACAAAGCAGAAGCAGAAGCGGAACAGTCAGTCAGGTTATGAGGAATGCAAAACTCAAGCATGCCCATACATTAACCGACGACAGAAATAGACCTCCTATTCTAAGGATAAAAGCCTTCGTGGCCTACAGGTAAAATAAAAGCTACTGCTGATCTAACTGTCTAAGCCGAAGAACTGCACTGGTACTTCAGATTACTTACAACCACAAACGGCAGAGAGACTCATTGAGTGCTTTATCCACGAAAAATTCTATGGTTCAAATGGCTCTGAGCACTATGCGACTTAACTTCTGAGGTCATCAGTCGCCTAGAACTAAGAACTAATTAAACCTAACTAACCTAAGGACATCATACACATCCATGCCCGAGGCAGGATTAGAACTTGCGACCGTAGCGGTCACTCGTTTCCAGACTGTAGCGCCTAGAAACGCACGGCCACTCCGGACGGCTGAAAGCTTTTATCTAAAGCATGTTACTTGCAATACCGTTAAAAAGCTTCATGTGCCTTCGATCGTCATCATCTACTGGATACGATGGCATCAGACTCCAAATGATTGTTGATCCACTACTGTTCCTTATAACAGATATCTTGAACAACTCCTTAGCCGCAACTGCTTTCCCTGAGGCCTCGAAACAGGGAATAGTTAAACCCATAAATAAGAAGGACATTGTCACAGCACCCTATGATTACCGATCTATTTGCATTCTTCTGGCACCGACTAACAAACTACATAACTACAAACACTCAACTAGAGGAACACCTATCAGGTTCCTGTAAACATCACAGTACACTTGTCTCAGTAAATTTCTCGTAAAGTGCAGTGCAGTGGTTTCCCTAGGATCTCACGTCTCGGCAGCAGCGCGTCATGTTCGACTCCATAAAGTCACAGTGTGGGAAGGTAGTATCTGGCGTCACCCAGTGTTGCGTATTGGGCCCTCTACTCTTTTCGTTTGTAGGTCAGTAATGTGTCATCAGTTTAGACGTACTGCAAGCAGCAGAAGTACGCTGATGGCCGGCAATTGCATGTGTGGAACTGCAATATAAATAAACCTGGAGGCAGCTATCTAGAAGCTCAGTACCGACCTTTGTGCACTGTCAAAAAGGGCGCAGGATATAGATTTATAGCTCAACCCATCCAAAATACAAGCGGTGCTGGTTGGTCTCTCTAGGCTCATCCGCTCGAAATATAGGGAGTCCCTGCCGTCTTTAACCTAAATGGGACAATATATCAGTTTCTCTCCCGCAGCGAAGAGTCTAGGTGTGATAGTAGATGAAAATCTAAATTGGAATGGCTGGTAACCGCAACATGCAAGAAGACATCAGCGTCTCTCCACGCCCTACAAAAATATGAAAAGCTCTTCCCGCTTTACCTGAAAAAGAAACTCTTGCAAACACTTATGTTTCCAATTATTGATTACTGCGATGTTATCCTGCAAGGACTTTCTCAAAAGTGGTTCAAATCGCTCTGAGCACTATGGGACTTAACTTCTGAGGTCATCAGTCCCCTAGAACTTAGAACTACTTAAACCTAACTAACCTAAGGACATCACACACATCCATGCCCGAGGCAGGATTCGAACCTACGCCGTAGGGGTCGCGCGGTTCCAGACTGTAGCGCCTAGAACCGCTCGGCCACCCCGGCCGGCGGCCTTTCTCAGGAAAGCTCAAGGCCGCTGGAATTGGTTTGAATCCTTCTGTTCTGTTATATCTGTAATGTTCGACTATTTGATCACATTTCGCCATCATATGCACAGCTTTCCCGTCTGTGTGCAGATAAGCGCAGATATTTCAATACCTTTTGTCTTCTCTACTGTCTTATCAATGTGCACTGTCCCCCATATCTCTTCTCAACCTTAACGCTGTTGTCTGAAGAACACGGTAGAAAAATCCGTTCCCATCAGAACAAAGCCCCTTCTGTCGTGCTCCACGGTCCAGCCAATTCCTCAAAGTCCTTATCAACAGCAGGAATCCGACTCTGCAATAACATCCGCATTACGTTACAGAATAACACCTTCAGGCCGGGCGAGGTGGCCGCGCGGTTCTAGACGCTGCAGTCCGGAACCGCGTAACTGCTACGGTCCCAGGTACGAATCCTGCCTGGGGCATGGATGTGTGTGATGTCCTTAGGTTAGTTACGTTTAAGTAGTGCTAAGTTCTAAGGGACTGATGACCTAAGATGTTAAGTCCCATAGTGCTCAGAGCCATTTTGAACACCTCCAGCTTCGGAAGACAGTGACATATCTACCAACGCAACCTGTGCGCAGTTGTTACCCTTGTACGTTCTTTTTTCCAACCACATCTTCCTCATTTCCCGATACCCTTAACTGGTGCATTCTCCTTAAATTTCCTTGATCCAGAATTGCTCTATCGGAAAACATCTACTTTATAAACCTAAAAACTCTTTTAATATTTGCTACTATGTGTGTTGAATCCGTGTCCGTTGGAAGACAGCTTCTGATGGCCCTTCTCAGATCAGTTAAATCAATATACACTCCTGGAAATGGAAAAAAGAACAGATTGACACCGGTGTGTCAGACCCACCATACTTGCTCCGGACACTGCGAGAGGGCTGTACAAGCAATGATCACACGCACGGCACAGCGGACACACCAGGAACCGCGGTGTTGGCCGTCGAATGGCGCTAGCTGCACAGCATTTGTGCACCGCCGCCGTCAGTGTCAGCCAGTTTGCCGTGGCATACGGAGCTCCATCGCAGTCTTTAACACTGGTAGCACGCCTCGAACCGCGTGGACGTGAACCGTATGTGCAGTTGACGGACTTTAAGCGAGGGCGTATAGTGGGCATGCGGGAGGCCGGATGGACGTACCGCCGAATTGCTCAACACGTGGGGCATGAGGTCTCCACAGTACATCGATGTTGTCGCCAGTAGTCGGCGGAAGGTGCACGTGCTCGTCGACCTGGGACCGGACCGCAGCGACGCACGGATGCACGCCAAGACAGTAGGATCCTACGCAGTGCCGTAGGGGACCGCACCGCCACTTCCCAGCAAATTAGGGACACTGTTGCTCCTGGGGTATCGGCGAGGACCATTCGCAACTGTCTCCATGAAGCTGGGCTACGGTCCCGCACACCATTAGGCCGTCTTCCGCTCACGCCCCAACATCGTGCAGCCCGCCTCCAGTAGTGTCGCGACAGGCGTGAATGGAGGGACGAATGGAGACGTGTCGTCTTCAGCGATGAGAGTCGCTTCTGCCTTGGTGCCAATGATGGTCGTATGCGTGTTTGGCGCCGTGCAGGTGAGCGCCACAATCAGGACTGCATACGACCGAGGCACACAGGGCCAACAGCCGGCATCATGGTGTGGGGAGCGATCTCCTACACTGGCCGTACACCTCTGGTGATCGTCGAGGGGACACTGAATAGTGCACGGTACATCCAAACCGTCATCGAACCCATCGTTCTACCATTCCTAGACCGGCAACGGAACTTGCTGTTCCAACAGGACAATGCACGTCCGCATGTATCCCATGCCACCGAACGTGCTCTAGAAGGTGTAAGTCAACTACCCTGGCCAGCAAGATCTCCGGATCTGTCCCCCATTGAGCATGTTTGGGACTGGATGAAGCGTCGTCTCACGCGGTCTGCACGTCCAGCACGAACGCTGGTCCAACTGAGGCGCCAGGTGGAAATGGCATAGCAAGCCGTTCCAGAGGACTACATCCAGCATCTCTACGATCGTCTCCATGGGAGAATAGCAGCCTGCATTGCTGCGAAAGGTGGATATACACTGTACTAGTGCCGACATTGTGCATGCTCTGTTGCCTGTGTCTATGTGCCTGTTGTTCTGTCAGTGTGATCATGTGATGTATCTGACACCAGGAATGTGTCAATAAAGTTTCCTCTTCCTGGGACAATGAATTCACGGTGTTCTTATTTCAATTTCCAGGAGTGTATATTACAAAAGTTGTATACAGTGTGCGTGCCGGTAAAACTCAGAAACTAGTCCCTGTACGATCGAGGGAGTTATATGCTGCGATAGTTCTCTGTCCTCATCCATGAAGAAGGTTCTCATTTTTATCTGAAGTGCGTGCCTTTGAAGATATTCAAGAACATTGAGAATATTCGAGAGCCGTCCAGAATATTCCAGAATGTTAAGGAATGTTGCACAACGATCCGTGAAGTTCTGGAATGTTCGGCAATACTCTGGAACATTCGAGTAGATTCCAGAATGTTCGGCAACATCCCAAATCATTGTGGTACATTCAAGAACACTCTCGAATGTTATGGAGTGTTCTAGAACATTGTGGGCCATTCAAAGCCTTTTGGTAAGTTCTGAAAATGGCTACTAGTGGGGATACACATTGGTACATATATATATAAAGTGAGACTCGTCGTGGGTCCGAACGTCAGTTTCTTATCAGTGACGAAAGGAGGTACCAAAAAATTAGTGCAGTGAGTAAATAGAAACAGTAGTGAAGTGTGAGTGGTCACATTGAAGCAGTAACTGAATATAAATCGAAACTAAAGAGTGAAAAGTGTGTAAAGCGTACTTAGCGTATTTGTTAGTAAAAACTTGATTTGATTAATATTTTAGACAATGCCCAAACGCAGAAGTGGAGATGTTGCCAGTTCTGAAGCAAAACGGCAAACACAGAAAGAACAGCTAAAACACAAAACACATGAAGAGCGCAACGAACAACAAACGGTTCAAATGGCTCTCAGCACTATGCGACTTAACTGCTGTGGTCATCAGTCCCCTAGAACTTAGAACTACTTAAACCTAACTAACCTAAGGACATCACACACATCCATGCCCGAGGCAGGATTCGAACCTGCGACCGTAGCCGTCACGCGGATTTAGCCCGTAGCGCCCAGAACCGCACGGCAACTCACGCCGGCAACGAACAACAATGGGCACCGTGAGAAACAGAGAAACCGAAAGACGACGAAATGAAAAGACAGAAGAATCAAGAAATGCGACACAACTTATAACAAGAGACTGCGAACTCAAGCCAGCCATGAAAATATCACCCTATGAGAAGCGGGAACGTGGACAAGTAAACAGAACAACCTAACAAATGTAGCATTCCACTGCGTCCCGATGAAAGAATATAACAAACACAAACATGTCGTAATCGGGAAAATGGATAACATCTGCCAATTTTGCATCGCGAAAAAATTCAACAAAGGAATACCGGGATTCTGTTGCATGAATGAAAAAATTCGATTACCACCTTTGGAAGCACCTCCGCAGGAATTTTTAGATTACATTACCAAACTCCAGAACCAAAACACTTTCTTAAAAATATAAAAGGTTACATCGCCTGCTTCGAAATTACTGTTTTCGGTGTCACTTCAATCAACAGTAACAGAGATGGAATGGATTATGTTTTTTTCCTTCGAAGGATAAATCTGTCGTTAAACGGGACCGTTACTAGCACTAACAAACGAAGACCATAAATTTCCGCAAGTATATTTAATCGAAAATGAAGAATCAGGAAATGATAAACGATGCAGAAATGTCAGTGGAGAGGAAAAGTAGTGCAAGATATACAGAGGATCTTACAAATATACAAAACAGCACTCGACCGAATGATTTCTTATGACTAGAAAGTTATAATTCGAGCCGACAACCTGGAGAACACGGACGTCGATTTCATGCACCTCAGGTAGACGAAGTCGCCATTATAACTGTGGACAATGAAAACACATGATTGTAGCCTGTTTCAGTCACACACCACCTTCACGGATTAGGATAAAACAGTTTAAGCCATAACATCACACTTGTCATTACATACATAATGGTCAAGTCTCATATGCACAGCATGCCATGAATTACAATACAACACACAGAACGGGTTGACTTCCAAAGTCCTACATTTTATAATGGAGGCCATGGCATGCTGTACATATGAGACGTGGCCATTTTGTATGTAATGACAGATGTAATGTTGTGCCTCAAACTCTAATCCGTGAAGAAGGTCGATATTTAGGTTTGAAATCAAAAAGCAAGTCCTATCAGTTTTTACATTACTTGACAGTTATTGAAAGTCACCTTCCAGAAATGTTCAAATTTCGTTTAATTTGTAATCACTTGAAACGTCCTTACCCTAGAAGCCGGCCACCCGTGGTAGCGGCCACGGATGGGATCAGCCAGCAGGTGGCACCGAAACAGACGGCGTGACGCCGCGCAGAGCCCACGTCCTGACCATAACTCACCAGCGGACGGCCGTAATGGTGGCTGACGTGCCGATGAAGCCGCGTGTCATTTATACCGTGCCCCGGGCAGCGGACAATTTAGGTCGTCATTCAACTGTCGCGCCATATTTTTAATTTGCGGACGTTGCTTCCAGTTCCCTCCCCCGCCCTCCCCACGCTCATGACGCCCTCCTTCCTCTGCCCATCCTCCTGTTTTATTATTATTTTTAGATCATTGTTTTCCCCTTCCGCGTAATGGAAACAGCAGCGGGACGAATCCCGCAAAGCGCCGATGACGTCGGCACTATGCATGCGGCGCGTGACTTGTTAAGCTCCACGGCTGCTGTGCGATGCCATGTGTGCCGAGTACGTCGTGTCAGTGGAGGAGAGAGAGGTCAACATGCTCGCTCGCGCTCGGAAACTGCTTCCACATTCGTATTGCATTCCTGTGCTGATTGATGACCTCCCTCGCCGGTAGCTGTGTTTTTCAGTTTCGAGAGGGAGAAAACTACGTTCCACAGCACTTTCTCCAGCAGTAGCAGTCAACACCAACACCTTTCCCATACCGTTGCCGTTTAACTCTTTTTAATTAGCTTTTTTGTTTCGGTTGCGAGCTTTCGGATTCCCGCAAGTCCTGAGTTAACGCTACAATTTTCTATTAAGCCATTGTCGATATACGATTCCACGGATAACCTCCTTTTCCATATAATAATTTGCATATATATTTATACTCCGGAAAACACTGCGCTCCACATGGGAGAAGGTACACTCTATATTATCGATTTTCTTTCGTATTCCATTCGCGTTCTGAGCGAGGCAAGAGTTACCATCTGTGTGCCTCTGTTAGCACCTTAATTACTCTTATGTTTTTGTCGTGTTTCCCTCATGAAATGAACGATGACCACAGAATAAAGGTCGCAAAGTCTTCATCGAATCTCTGAAGTTACGCAGAGAGTTTGTGTTATACTTTCTCATGAGACGCACGAACTGTTACGGACTCAGTAGGATATTTTTGAATTCGTTAGATTACTTGTCATGCCTGCTTGTCAAACACTCGAAACGCTGGGACGATGTTCTACAAATGGTAGCACTAACGTCTTGTATGTGATGGCTTTTCCATGTGGATTGCATTTTCCCGTGACGCTTCCAGCAAATGTAAGTGAGACCAGATAGTCAAGAGAAGGCACGATTCGGTTTTGACTGTGAACGGGGCCATAATCAGTTATTATTGGTTGCCTTTGAAACGTCCCCTTAGAACAATTATACATGACTGTACTTAAACTGACACACAATATTTTTTTTAGCGCAACGCAATCTGACTTTCATTAATCCCTACAAGAGAATGGCCCTGACTAACATTATCCTATATGTTTCACAAATCACTTACCTCACAAAAATCTTCGTACCTCGAACTACTGCAATACAGCCAGCGCCCTACTGCCAGCTAACTAAAAGATTCAAACTACGGAAGTCACTAACTACTGTACTTACACCTTTTACATTTATACACAGTTTATTTTAAACTAGTAATTCCAGACTCAGCAATAAATAAAAAACCACAGGTTATTAATGAAGGAATAATCAACTGTGTAAATAATAGTGTTTTCAGTGAGCGACAATTTGGCAAATCACCATTAAATACAGATACAACAGATAATATTTTAAAAACAAGCCACTGTGATCTGTGCAGAACGCCTTACACGCCAGGAATGGCAATAAATTAAGAATTGTTTAAAACTCGCTTCAACTTACAGATTACAGGTATTGAAATATTAAACGCAAGTCGCCACAAACACAGCGGAAGGCACCAGACGCCAGGAATGGCAGTAAATAAGATTTTAAAGGCTCACTGCGTAAAAACAAATACCAAATTAGAATTTTAAGGCAAGTGACCACAATCACGGCTGAAGGCCTTACACACAAAGAATAGTAATGAATTAAGAATTGTTTAAGAACTCGCTGCAATTTGCAATTTACAGGTATTGAAATATTAAAGGTAAGTCACCACAAACACAGCAGAAGGCATCAGAGGCCAGGAATGGCAGTAATAAGGTTTTAAGTCTTACTGCTAAAATACAAATACTAAATTAGAAATTTAAGGCAAATTACCTCAATCACAGTTGAAGGCCTTACAAGTCAGGAATGGCAATAATATAAAAAATTTAGAAACGTGATGTAAAACAGCAAATACGGAAGCAAAGGTTAATAAAAATTTTAAAAAAAGACAAGCAACTGATCTCTGTGAAATAAGATGATGGTAAATTATGTAACACAAGGGGCCACAGACGGTGCTCCAGGAAGCAACCTCTGAGAAGGTGCGGCAACAAACACTTCCGCGAGCAATGAGAAAGGCAGTCAAGAGTTGCCTTCACTTCACAAGATGGCAACTCAGACTAGTGGCAGGCTAACGAATGACTAATGATGATCTTGCTGAAGCTAAATGATGTCCGAGTGCAACGATGGAACAATACGCCAAAGCCGTAACCGGCAGTCTGCACTATGTCCCCACAATAATGTGTTCAGAGCGCCCAGAACGAGAAAGTCGCCACTACCACCAGAGTAGAAAGCACTCCACTCGCTGCTCTTCGCCTTGGCGACACTACGAGCAGCAACACCAACCCAAGTCACTGGAGAATCGCAAGATATCACAATGGTGGAGTTTTCTCTATTTGGATTGAAATGCACTTATTGTAAGGCTTGCTGGATCCGGTTTACGACGAGGTCGTGCACCCTCGTAACCACAGCCCTTCCATCCATCACTCCATGCGTGCCGCCAGCGGTCCCAGCGTGTTCTTGCACTGTGCGGACCTGGTTCCTCCTGAGTCCCCAACCTAACTGGCCCACTCTCATGATCCGGGGATACAACGACGTCGCCCCAAAGACAGGGCAAAAGTTACTACATATCGATAACCGCCGCTGCTGCCACTAGCAGACGGGTAACGCTCTTAGCCTTTAACATGGGTGGGTCTCATAAGCAGAAACGATTGAAGATAATAGAATAGATTCCCACAACTTATTGATCAGACAAAAAAAAAAGTTCACAGAATTGTTTAATGAATTGCTGACCTCGGTTAGTCGTGATAAGTAAAAGCAGAAACGCCAAATTTTACTGTTTTTGTGCAACTGAGCCGTATGCAACAACGCACTACCACTGAGATCACGTATTTTTTTTTTTTTTTTTTTCCTTACCAAACATATATTCGACACTGCAACCATTTGACCAGTGTATATGAAACAAACTTTCGAAAACTTTCTACCCCAGAGGTATTGTTTCAATTGCGCTAGATACCACTGAAAAAGATTAGAAGCCGTGCTTGACGGTTTTGACAGCTGTAAAATGATTGTTAAGGTTCAAAAAAATGGTTCTGAGCTCTATGGGATTTAACTTCTGAGGTCATCAGTCCCCTAGAACTTAGAACTACTTAAACCTAACAAACCTAAGGACATCACACACATCCATGCCCGAGGCAGGATTCGAACCTGCGACCGTAGCTGTGGCGCGGTTCCAGACTGTAGCGCCTAGAACCGCTCGGCCACCACGGCTGGCGATTTATAAGGTCTGGAAGTGTCAGCCTAAACACGCTTTCTAACGGCTTCAGAAAGTGTGGATTTGTAACGCAAAGAGGAAACGGGGGATAGCTATCAGAGTAGCGAGAATTAATTAATACAGTCCCGCCAGACTGAGGGGGGGAATTTCTGTACAACAGTGTAATTTTACTTTTGGGAATTTTGTTTATATTGAAGACGATATCGGTGTCCAGGATGTTCTATCCGATGCTGAACTGTTGGCCTGCCAGGATGAGGACGAGGAAGATAACGAAGAAAGACCGCCAACGTTGATCACATTGACCGAGGCAAAGGCACCTGTCTGTTCGTTACGATTTCACGCACTCTGGACGGAAAGGAAAGATGATTCCTTCTCAGCTCACATCACCATTCGATGAACAATGCTAGATAGAAGTCGCTCTGTCAAAAGAAAATCCCCGACTGTTTGTCAAAAAGATGTACTGGGTGATCAAAAAGTCAGTATAAATTTGAAAACTGAATAAATCAAGGAATAATGTAGATAGAGGGGTACAAATTGACACACATGCTTGGAATGACATGGGGTTTATTAGAACCAAAAAAATACAAGAGTTAAAAAAAGTCCGACAGATGGTGCTTTATTGATCAGAATAGCAATAATTAGCATAACAAAGTAAGACAAAGCAAAGATGATGTTCTTTACAGGAAATGCCCAATATGTCCACCATCATTACTCAACAAAAGCTGTAGTCGAGTTATGGTGAGGCATTGGCGTCGGATGTTGTCTTTCCGCATCCCTAGAGATGTCGGTCGATCACGATACACTTGCGATTTCAGGTAACCCCAGAGCCCATAATCGCACGGACTGAGGTCTGGGGACCTGGGAGGCCAAGCAAGACGAAAGTGGTGGCTGAGCACACGATCATCACCAAACGACGCACGCAAGAGATCTTTCATGCGTCTATCAATATGGGGTGGTTCTAATAAAACCCCATGTCATTCCAAGAATGTGTGTCAATTTTTACCTCTCTATCTACATTATTCCGTGGTTTATTATGTTCTCAAATTTATACTTACTTTTTGATCACCCGGTATAATATTCCAGTTGGTGTGTTTTTGATGTACGGTATGTATACACATATGTATTACTTTGCATGCCATGAAAATAAATATGAATGCACATATTAAATTTTTTTCAGTCAAACTCTCGTTTCTTTGATTTTTTTCTGCGTCCCTCTCGATTGTCTGAATTATTATCTTGAACTCTCCACAATTTGAACTTTTACCCTGGTCCTGCGAATCTCAAATTATCGAGAATCGACTATACTTCTATTAAAACAAAACTCAATTTCGGAGTGTAATCTACAAACACTAAAAGCACTGAGAATGAACAACATAATTGTACACTGAACTTAAAGAAAAAAATTACCATGAATTTCAGTATGAATTTGGAAGATGATACAATGTAATTAAATGTTGATGGTACCTCCGTAGTTTTTGTAAGAAACAAAAATTTCTGGTGAATGATATTGATTCTCAATTGAAACGATGTGACACAGAAAGATATTTGCAAACAGAATTTCAGCAGCATGTAATGCCCTCAGAATTATGTCATCAGTTTGTAACAGCCAATATATTCTATTTACATGATTTAAATGCTACGAACATGAAAGCACAGGTTTTAGCTGTGTAATTCGTTTCGGGGAAAAGAATGCACGAAATATGGACATAGTTCTCAAACTGCAGAAAAGGACCGTAAG
Source organism: Schistocerca gregaria (assembly GCF_023897955.1). NCBI lineage: Eukaryota > Metazoa > Arthropoda > Insecta > Orthoptera > Acrididae > Schistocerca > Schistocerca gregaria. Next base: position 429,896,960 of record NC_064927.1, read on the forward strand.
AATGGTAACAAGAAATAATAATACAGCGCTTTTCAAAACGTTGGGGATTTAACTGTACTATGTGAGTGCATATAGTAATCAGCTGCCCACATAAAAAGCAACATCGATTATTTGTGCACAAACAGCTATGGAACAACATCTAGACTGAATTTCCAGTTATCAAGAATGAATAAACTGAAAACTAAAAACCAAAGAATAAACCTGAAAAATAAATTGCCCGAAGAGACTGAAGAGATTGCTACAACGAACTCATTGAGAAAGCAAGTTAAACTATTATGCGATACATTTTGTGCAGTGAAGGATTACTTATATAACACAGGGTAGGAATTTGGTAAAACATGTAACACAAACCTTACTCCAAAAGATCCGAAATGTAATAGTAACACTTCACCCACTTTCTGAGTTCAACATCTAACTCATCACAGAGTTATTGAGGCTCGCAAATAGGAAGTGGCGGAAGACACAATGGTTGCTACTGTCCTGACGTCATGTGATGATTTTTGCAGAGTTGTATTATGAAACAATGTCTGTATAATGTGTGCAGTGAGTAAAGAACGTATACTGTAGCACTAGCCTTTTGCGCTATTAAATGAGTTCTTTGTAAAACATTTTTGTACAGCAGGGATAAATCGAATGCGATTAGCGCTGTTTTAAAGTGGCTTGTACTCAGAAGGATCGAGGCTATAAACTTCGACTGTCCATCCTGATTTAAGTTGTTTGCGGTTTCCATAAATCATTATAGGCAAGTACAGGGAAGGTGTCTAGTATAAGGCCACAGCTGATTACCTGTTCCCTTCTTATCAAACAACAACTTTAGTATGGAAATGCCATGTAAGAGACATGCGAGGAAAGTAATGAGACTCAAGGAACGTAGTATAAAAAAAGGTATGCCAGATTGGCTTAGTGCGCTCTCGTTGGTCAGCGACCTGCTACGTCACCTACCAGCCAGACGGTAGCAGTCTCCGTTTGTAGAATATGAGAGATTTGCAAAAGAACTGTTTTCAGGTCTCTTCTCTTCTCATATAACTTAAAGTTTCGCGCTCACAGGGTTGAACACACTTCATGTCAATATTTTATACAAGATTTCCGAAAGAAATACGTTAAATATTAGTACCAATTATGATATATCGCCACGCAAAACTAGTGCCCGATGATAGCATCCGCATTCATGCTCGTGTTTTAGGCACCTGACTACGGTAAATGTTTTACAGTTGGGTACTGCCTATTTTACACATGTTTTTGTAAATAAAAAGATAGTAATCTTCGAACTTACCTTATAAATCTGATGCTGAAGGTACGTCGAAATTGCTGAAGGCGACGCTGACCAGAGCTGATTCTTCCTTGCCGAATTCCGTTTCATTGCATCAATTTTGGCTCTTTTGTTTATATGTCTAATCCGTATAAAAGTTCTTGTTCTGACATATAACTGAACTATTTTGCTATGAAGTTCGGGAAATTTCGCACTTATATGATCTGCTAAGGTTGCCATCACTCTATTACAATGAGAAATATTTGATCCATGAAAAGAAGCAAATATAATTTCTAACTCACGTATTTTAGTAAACCAGTCAGTAGAGGGAAGAATGAGGCCCCCTTTTGAAATAATAGTAATCCAGTCTTGCTTCGGACTTAATTCTGTATTAACAACACACTGTCCTGCTGTATTTCCCAAAGAACTGTCAAAGTTTTTACACTTGAATGCTATATATCCTGCTAGATATTTTAAAGCATCATCATTTACGTCTTCACTGGTACACACTGAATCACTGAGCTCGAAATCTAAGAGCAAGTTTTCGTCATCTGTAGCGACGTCAAATGATTTATCAGTTACTCTTATACATAATTCACTCGAGAGAAAACGTGCAAAATCTTCCTCAGTTTCATCAGCTGATGTCGGGTAGTTTTCAGAAGCAGAATTCTCATTTCAGTCCTCTGAAGTCGAAACACCAGAAGACAAAGGTATTTCACGTGCACTTCCATTCAGTAACAATAAACGAATCCTGTTTTTCACCTCGGAAGGTGTGGGATTGTTGTAGAAGACACCAAGGCCACGGATTATGGAAAAGAAATTTTCCAAACAATCTTGATTAAGTCTAGTTGTCATATATAAATAGCTCTGGAATTTTTCATATCATTGTAAATTCCAAAACGTGACTTTATTGATATAATGAATCCCTTCTGAAACGGGAGAAGACTGTTTCTTTTTCCTACTCTCATATTAGAACACATTTCAAGAAATCTTTTTAGAGGGTTTTCCTGAATTCTAATAGTAAACCAGTAACCAATTCTAAGGGGAGCTTTCTCATCTAGAGGGTATCTCGAATTCAGCACATCGGAAACATCGTTCACGAGCTCAGTGAAGCTTCCTTCGCGATCTTTATGCATAACATATCTCACAGCTTGGGCAGTGCTACGTGAAAATATCTGTGCGGCCAGTCGGACATTCTGACGATCACGTCCACTAACGTTAAGATGAACCTCCGATGTGTGGTGATTGATCGAAAGATCGCCTTTCTGATGTCGAAGAAGGTCTTCTATAATCATTTTTGTAATCACAGTACCATCAGGCAAAGTGATTCCGTCATCAAGAACATGATTTCTTCATAACTTAAGCAAATGTGGAACATCAAAAATAACCCAGACTTTTCTGCTATGATCAACAGGTTTTGAAAAGAATGTGTTGGACGTAGACACACCAAGTTGCTTCCAAACATTCATATTTTTTAGTCCCATGTCACACGTAACAGCTACGATACGGATTCCTGCTGTTTCGACTTCTTTTATGACATTCTGCAACAAATCACTAGACAATGCAACATCAAAGTCATAATACACTGGCTGCTTCCATTTTGAAAACAAGCTGCGAACCATGACGACTTGGACATTGTTGTGTGGTCCGAGTACTACATCGTCGGACGAATCGTTAAGTCACACGACCGCCAATGCTCATCTCGTCCAAGCTTAGGACATCAATCGCCTCTAATGATGTGAACATTTCTGACCTACCTTTAATTAACTCCAAAACTGGTTTCAAAATTCCTGGTTGGCGCTTGAACTGTTTCGTCCATGTCTGGAATGTTGACATGCAGGGAAAAGGATAATTCTTTCTCCTCAGGAGGGCATACGCTTTAGGAGACAAAGCTCTCAATGTGAGAGCATTTGCAATGTCCTCTGAGCACCACTTTACTTGCTTCCTCTTCTTTAACAGACAACGAATTTGTCCTGGTGTGAAACACTGAGAAAGTGTACTTCTCACATCCGAGCATACACATTTGTGCTTTTTAGTGTTATCGTCCATGTTTCACTTCCATACATGGCTACACTCCAAACAAATACTTTCAGAAACGACTTCCTGATACATAAATCTATATTCGATGTTAACAAATTTCTCTTCTTCAGAAACGCTTTCCTTGCCATTGCCAGTCTACATTTTATATCCTCTCTACTTCGACCATCATCAGTTATTTTACTTCCTAAATAGCAAAACTCCTTTACTACTTTAAGTGTCTCATTTCCTAATCTAATTCCCTCAGCATCACCCGATTTAATTTGACTACATTCCATTATCCTCGTTTTGCTTTTGTTGATGTTCATCTTATATCCTCCTGCAAGACACTGTCCATTCCGTTCAACTGCTCTTCCAAGTCCTTTGCCGTCTCTGACAGAATTACAATGTCATCGGCGAACCTCAAAGTTTTTACTTCGTCTCCCTGAATTTTAATACCTACTCCAAAATTTTTCTTTTGTTTCCTTTACTGCTTGCTCAATATACAGATTGAATAACATCGGGGAGAGGCTACAACCCTGTCTCACTCCTTTCCCAACCACTGCTTCCCTTTCATGCCCCTCGACTCTTATGACTGCCATCTGGTTTCTGTACAAATTATAAATAGCCTTTCGCTCCCTGTATTTTACCCCTGCCACCTTTAGAATTTGAAAAAGAGTATTCCAGTCAACATTGTCAAAAGCTTTCTCTAAGTCTACAAATGCTAGAAACGTAGGTTTGCCTTTTCTTAATCTTTCTTCTAAGATAAGTCGTAAGGTCAGTATTGCCTCACGTGTTCCAACATTTCGACGGAATCCAAACTGATCCTCCCCGAGGTCTGCATCAACCAGTTTTTCCATTCGTCTGTAAAGAATTCGCGTTAGTATTTTGCAGCCGTGGCTTATTAAACTGATAGTTCGGTAATTTTCACATCTGTCAGCACCTGCTTTCTTTGGGATTGGAATTATTATATTCTTCTTGAAGTCTGAGGGTATTTCGCCTGTCTCATACATCTTGCTCACCAGCTGGTAGAGTTTTCTCAGGACTGGTTGTCCCAAGGCCGTCAGTAGTTCTAATGGAATGTTGTCTACTCCGGGGGCCTTGTTTCTACTCAGGTCTTTCAGTGCTCTGTCAAACTCTTCACGCAGTAATGAATAGGATTGGGGAGAAGAGAAGTTTGTGGCACAACTTGACTAGAAGAAGGGATCGGTTGGTAGGACATGTTTTGAGGCATCAAGGGATCACAAATTTAGCATTGGAGGACAGCGTGGAGGGTAAAAATCGTAGAGGAAGACCGAGAGATGAGTACACTAAGCAGATTCAGAAGGATGTAGGTTGCAGTAGGTACTGGGAGATGAAGAAGCTTGCACAGGATAGAGTAGCATGGAGAGCTGCATCAAACCAGTCTCAGGACTGAAGACAACAACAACAACAACAACAGTGTGAGACACATTACGTTTTATAGACGTAGCTTGCTTTATAACTTCTTTCATGGACTTAATTCTTTGTTCCAGTCGAACATTTTTAATCTTCAAACTAACCAATTCTTTCTTCAGTGCTTGATTTTCCTGGTCTTTAAGTGAACTTAGCGGATCAGCAAAAACGTCGGTGTTGCTGGATTTGTCCAGCTTACTTTGGAGATAAAGTTTTCAACGTTGATCAGCAAAAACGTCGGTGTTGCTGGATTTGTCCAGCTTACTTTGGAAATAAAGTTTTCAACGTTGAGAGAGCTCTTTTTTTTTACTGTTCTAGTGTCACAGCGACGTTCTCTCTCTGGCACAATACTACCGGTAACATTCGCGGTGCTGGGACCTGGAACTTCGAATACATTTCCTTGCCAGTTTGGTATTTTTAGAGACGGAACAGCATCGTCCTGTAGCAGTTTCTGTGTAGGTAGACCTAACAATTCATTACGCAAGTCTTGTTTGTAATCGCTTTCACAAAAATGTTCAGAACAAACTCTTGCATTATTAACATTAATTTTGTCCTCTCGTTTACAACGAGCAATCCACTTACGCTGTAGTTCAACATTTTTTGGAAAACGATGATAAATTACGCCTTCAGTTTTACGTCCACTATTACTACATTCAGCAACTGCACAATACGACGTATTTATTTATTTATTTAAATGTCAAGTTCCGTAGGACCAAATTGAGGAGCAAATCCCCAAGGTCATGGAATGTGTCAGTAGATGAACTTACAACATAAAAAGTAATTACAGATAAAAATAAATGTTCATGAACCTGAAAGAAAATCAGTCCATAAGTTTAAGCAAACGCTATCAGCAATACAATGAGAATCATCGTAATTTTTCAAGGAACTCCTCGACAGAATACAAGGAGTGACCCATGAGGAGACTCTTCAGTTTCGATTTGAAAGCGCGTTGATTACTGCTAAGATTTTTGTATTCGAGTGGCAGCTTATTGAAAATGGATGCAGCGGTATACTGCACACCTTTTTGCACAATAGTTAAGGAAGTCCGGTCCAAATGGAGGTTTGATTTCTGCCGAGTATTAACCAAGTGAAAGCTGCTTATTCTTGGAAATAAACTAACATTGGTAACAAGAAACGATAATAAGGAATATACATATTGAAAGGGCAATGTCAAAATACCCAGATTCGTGAAAAGAGGTCGACAAGGGGTTCGTGAACTCACACCACTTATTCCCCTAAACCGCCCGTTTCTGAGCTAAAAATATCCTTCTAGAATGGGAAAAGGTACCCCAAAACATAATACCATACGATATAAGTGAATGGAAATTAGCAAAGTGGACTAATTTACGTGCCGAAGTATCACTTACTTTTGATACCGTTCGAATAGTAAAAATGGCAGTATTACGTCTTTGAAGATCATGAACGTGGGCTTCCCACGACAGCTTACTACTTTTCTGAACATATAGAAATTTGAGCTGTTCAGTTTCACTAATCATAGGTCCGATCTGTGAGATTAAAACGCCAGCTTTTGTTGAATTGTGTGTTAGGAACTGTAAAAAGTGAGTCTTACTGTGATTTAACGTTAGTTTATTTTCTACAAGCCATGAACTGAGGTCATGTACTGCTCTACTTGAAACCGAGTCAATGTTGCACACAACATCCTTTACTACCAAGCTAGTGTCATCAGCAAACAGAAATATTTTAGGGTTACCCATAATACTAGAGGGCATATCATTTATATAAATAAGGAACAGGAGCGGCCCCAACACTGATCCCTGCCCCCCCCCCCCCCCCCAACTTGACAGTACCCCACTCAGATCACACATCACAGCCGTTATCAACATTGTGAATAATGACCTTTTGCTGCCTATTGCTAAAGTAAGACGTCTACCAATTTTGAGCTACTTCCCTTATTCCGCAATTGGTCCAACTGCTGGATAATATTGTGTGATCAACGCAGTCAAATGCGTTTGTTAAATCAAAAAATACACCAAGCGTTCGAAACTTTTTGTTTAGCCCATCCAGTACCTCAGAGAGAAAAGAGAATATAGCATTTTCAGTTGTCAAACGACTTCTAAAGCCGAACTGTACATATGATAGCAAATCGTGTGATGTAAAATGATCAATTAACCTTACATACACAGCCTTTTCGATAACTTTTGCAAACACTGATGGCATAGAAACAGGTCTAAAATTATCTACATTATCCCTTTCTCCCTTTTTATAAAGCAGGTTTACTACTGAGTACTTTAACCGCCCAGGAAACTGACCATTCCTAAAGGAAAAATTACAAATATGGCTAAATACAGAACTAACATGTGCGCACAGTACTTTGATATTCTACTTGATATCTACGTTTATAGCATTTGTAGACTTAGAGAAAGCTTTTGACAATGTTGACTGGAATTATCTCTTTCAAATTCTAAAGGTGGCAGGGGTAAAATATAGGGAGCGAAGGACTATTTACATTTTGTACAGAAACCAGATGGCAGTTATAAGAGTCGAGGGGCATGAAAGGGAAGCAGTGGTTGGGAAGGGAGTAAGACAGGGTTGTAGCCTATCCCCGATGTTATTCAATCTGTATATTGAGCAAGCAGTAAAGGAAACAAAAGAAAAATTCGGAGTAGATATTAAAATCCATGGAGAAGAAATAAAAACTTTGAGGTTCGCCGATGACATTGTAATTCTGTCAGAGACAGCAAAGGACTTGGAAGAGCAGTTGAACGGAATGAACAGTGTCTTGAAAGGAGGATATAAGATGAACATCAACAAAAGCAAAACGAGGATAATGGAATGTTGTCGAATTAAGTCGGGTGATGGTGAGGGAATTAGATTAGGAAATTAGACACTTAAAGTAGTAAAGGAGTTTTGCTATTTTGGGAGCAAAATAACTGATGATGGTCGAAACAGAGAGGATATAAAATGTAGACTGGCAATGGCAAGGAAATCGTTTCTGAAGAAGAGGAATTTGTTAACATTGAGTATAGATTTAAGTGTCAGGAAGTCATTTATGAAAGTATTTGTATGGAGTGTAGCCATGTATGGAAGTGAAACATGGACGATAATCAGTTTGAACAAGAAGAGAATAGAAGCTTTCGAAATGTGGTGCTACAGAAGAGTGCTGAAGATTAGATGGGTAGATCACATTACTAATGAGGAGGTATTGAATGGGATTGGGGAGAAGAGGAGTTTGTGGCACAAATTGACCAGAAGGAGGGATCGGTTGGTAGGACATGTTCTGAGGCATCAAGGGATCACCAATTTAGTATTGGAGGGCAGCGTGGAGGGTAAAAATCGTAGAGGAAGACCAAGAGATGAATACACTTAGCAGATTCAGAAGGATGTAGGTTACAGTAGGTACTGGGAGATGAAGAAGCTTGCACAGGATAGAGTAGCATGGAGAGCTGCAGCAAACCAGTCTCAGGACTGAAGACCATAACAACCACAACTCCATCATAACCGTTAGAGTCCTTAGTCATCAGTTAATTGATTATTGTCTGGATCTCCCTCTTGTCTGTATCACAGAGGAGTATTTCAGACGTCAATCTCGGAAAGGCATTTGCTAAAAAATTTATATGATTTCCTGTAGATACTAAATTCTTATTTAATTCGCCAGAAATGCTCAGAAAATGAAATATTATTACTGCAAACTGACTTTATATCGTCAACCTTGTGCTGCTGACCAGACACTTCCTTCAAAACTGACCATATGGCTTTAATTTTATCCTGTGAATTAGCTATTCTATTTGCATACCACATACTTTTTGCCTTGCTAATAACATTTTTAAGCACCTTACAATACTGTTTGTAATGGGCTACTGTAGCTTGATTGTGTATACTTCTAACATTTTGATATAATTCCCACTTTGTTCTAATGATATCCTTATCCGACTAGTCAGCCAACCGGGCTGTCCATTACTGCTAGTACCCCGTTTAGAATCTTCTAATGGAAAGCAACTCTCAAAGAGCATAAGAAATGTGCTATGGAAAGCATTGTATTTATCATCTTTATTATCGGCATTATAAAGATCTTGCCAGTCTTGTTCCTTGACGAGTTTTAAAAATCTCTCTATTGCTGTTGGATTAACTTTCCTACGTAGTTTGTAATTAAATACGACATTGTTTAGAGTACAAAAACCTTTTAGTGTTAAAATTTGTGCATCCTGGTGTGAAAGGCCATTCACCCTTTTACTAACAGAATGCCCATCTAATAATGAAGAATGAATAAAAATATTGTCTATGACTGTGCTACTGTTCCCCTGCACCCTAGTTGGAAAAAACACAGTTTGCATCAGATCATATGAATTTAGGAGATCTACCAACATCCTTTTTCTTGCACAATCATGCACAAAATTAATATTGAAGTCACCACAGAGAACTACTTTCTGGTACTTCCTACAAATTGAATCAAGAACCCTCTCTACTTTAAGCAAAAATGCTCTGAAGTCGGAGTTAGGGGTCCTATAAACAACAGCAATTAGAAGTTTAGTTTCACTAAATTCAACTATTGTTGCACAACTTTCAAATATCTGTTCAGTGCAGTGTAGTGATACATCTATGGTCTCAAATGAAATACTGTTTTTTACGTACAGAGCCACTCCCCCACCCCGCAAGGAACTCCTTGAGAAACAGCCTGCTAATTTGCAGCCTGTAGACATAATTCCAAGAACGAAGCTACATGACTCACGGCGCAATTCCTTTCCAACTGAACACTCGGCAGGACAAGAATTAGTAACGTGTAACACGAACTCACATACACGCCTACGATAGAAACACTCAGCGACACCGTTGTAAACTAACTGCAGTAGCTGCCAGGTGACGTCACAGCTCGAGATTCATCATGGCGGATAAAGGAGTGGGAGGTCGCATTTGCACTCCCGTGAGTCTGACAACACGACAAGCAATCTGGCAACAATGTGTTGTTCCATTTCTTGCTCAGACCGAGATTTAGCTCCGTGTAGCCATCACATGATTATTGAGAGGGCCTTCAGTGAAGCTGTGGTTCTGTTGTGTGTTACTAAAATGTAACAGTGGAATCTAGAGCAATGATATGCCATCAGGTGTTGTGTTAATCTTGGGGAGATCACGAGTGTGACCCCTGAAAACTTGAAACAGACCTACGGGGAACATTGCTTATCAAAAACTCACAACCCATAGTCACAGCTTTACTTCTGCCAGTACCTCGTCTCCTACGTTCCACACTTCACAGAATCTCTCCTGCGAACCATGCAGAACTAGTACTCCTGGAAGAAAGGAGTCCCTAGTTCGAGCCTCGGTCCGGCACACAGTTTCTGTCTGCCAGGAAGTTTCGTATATCTGTTGTTCCACATCTCTATCTGTTCACTTGATCTGAGTCCTTGCAACATTTTTCTTCCCCTGAAACTGAAAATTTCTTAGACGGACGTCATTTTGGGACTCTGCTGAACATTCAAAGGAATGGGACTGACATATCAAAGGCCCTACCAGTTAAAGCCTTTCAGCGCTGAAACTATGACAGGGAACTACCACTCCGGCGATGTATAGCTGCCGAAGGGAACTACTTCTAAGGAGATGATATTGTTGTTTGAAAAAGTTAAAAACTGGATCTGAGCACTATGGGACTTAACTTCTGAGGTCATCAGTCCCTTAGAACTTAAAACTACTTAAACCTGACTAATCGAAGGACATCACACACATCCATGCCCGAGGCAGGATTCGAACCTGCGACGGTAGCGGTCGCGCGGTTCCAGACTGTAGCGCCTTGAACCGCTCGGCCACACCGTCCGGCGATAAAGTTAAAACTTTAGAAGATAAAAATCGGTCTCGTTAGTTTTCTCACATGCCTCGTTTATATGAATTCTGTTATTTTGTGTTGTTCTTAAACTGACATGGTCAACATCCTTTCAAAAGTTTTCAAATTATTAATAAAACTGCTACAACTAGTGTTACTACTACTACTCAGATTGAGAATGAACAGCCCAATTTTATCGAGTAATCCTTTGTGGATTTTTACACTGTGCCTCATTATGTTTTGCTGTGAGGGTTATAGCGAACGTCGGTTCCACATGTTTTAGTCAGCGGATTCCTGGACACAGATGAACTAAAGCGAGTCATACTCTATTCCCTCACACACAGTATCCAACGGAGAGCAGCCGGAATTACGCATCGTCGACGGAGACGCAGTACCCAGTGGCCGTTGCGCACTTACTGAGCAGTCCTTGGCTTGCATTCACTGCCAATTCATGTTGAAAATGTTGGCTTAAAGCTTTTATCGATCTAGCTCCTACATTCGCAGCTAAAAGCTTGCAATTTCGTGATAGTGCTGTCTGAATGTCAACTGATTCTTAAGTTCCTTTTGCTTTAACCTTTAAGGAATCCATTTCCCTCAAGATATCAGACTCCACTTCCCTCCATTCACAACTTTTAGTCTGGGGCACGTGACTCTTACCTTGACTCCAGCGAGACGTTTAGTACACCGCCAAACTCCAGAAACATTGTCATGATTTCCAACCATTTCTCTCCTGAGGCGAGGTGGCGTGGTCTTCTAGGCACGGCGCTCTGTAATGAAGCTCTTCTGAATACATCAGGTTCTATGCGCCTACTTTAATTTCTGATACAAGATGTTTTATCACGCACACCCTTTATAATTTTCATAAATTTTGTAAATACTCTGAAGCGTCAAAGAAACTGCTATAGAAATGCATATTCAAATACATAGGCATGTAAACAGACACTATCGCCTATATAAGACAACAAGTGTCTGGCGTAGTTGCTAGATCGGTTACTGTTGCTACAATGGCCGGCCGCGGTGGTCTAGCGGTTCTAGGCGCTCAGTCTGGAACCGCGCGACTGCTACCATCGCAGATTCGCATCCCGCCTCGGGCATGGATGTGTGTGATGTCCTTAGGTTAGTGAGGTTTAAGTAGTTCTAAGGTCTAAGGGACTGATGACCACAGATGGTAAGTCCCATAGTGCTCAGAGCCATTTCGGCCATTTTGTTGCTACAATGGCAGGTTATCAACATTTAAGTGAGGTTAAACGGGGTGTTGTAGTTGGCCCACGAACGATGGGACACAGTATCTCCGAGGTAGCGATAAAGTGGGGATTTTCCCGTACGAGCATTGCACGAGTGTACCGTTAATATCAGGAATCCGGTAAAACATCAAATCTCCGACACCGCTGCGGCCGGAAAAAGATCCTGCAAGAACGGGACCAACGACGACTGAAGAAAATCGTTCAACGTGAGAGAAGTACAATCCTTTCGCAAAGCTGATGCAGGTTTCAATGCTTATATATCGAGCGGATGGACCTGTAAGGGTATTGGGACAACAACAAGAATCCAATGACCCAGTATGCCTGCAGGGGAGGGTTCAAGCTGGTGGAGGCTCGTAATGGTGTGGGCCGTGGGCAGTCGCAGTGATATGGGACCCCTAATATGTCAAGATACGATTCTGAGAGGTGACACGAACGTAAGCATTCTGCCTGATCACCATTAATGTCCACTGTGCATTCCGACGGGCTTGGGAAGTTCCAGCAGGACAGTGCGACACCCCACACGTCCAGAATTGCTACCGAGTGGCTCCAGGAACATTATTCTGAGAGGTGACACGAACGTAAGCATTCTGCCTGATCACCATTAATGTCCACTGTGCATTCCGACGGGCTTGGGAAGTTCCAGCAGGACAGTGCGACACCCCACACGTCCAGAATTGCTACCGAGTGGCTCCAGGAACATTATTCTGAGAGGTGACACGAACGTAAGCATTCTGCCTGATCACCATTAATGTCCACTGTGCATTCCGACGGGCTTGGGAAGTTCCAGCAGGACAGTGCGACACCCCACACGTCCAGAATTGCTACCGAGTGGCTCCAGGAACATTATTCTGAGTTTAAACACTTCTGCTGGCCACCAGACTCCCCAGACATGAACATTATTGAGGGTATCTGGGATGCCTTGCAACGTGCTGTTCAGAAGAGATTTATGGACAGCCCTGCAGGATTTATGGTGTCAGTTCCCTCCAGCACTACTTCAGACTTAAGTCGAGTCCACGCCATGTTGTACTGCGGCACTTCTGCATGCTCGCGGGGCCTTACACGATATTAGGCGGGTCCATCAGTTTCTTTGACTCCTCAGAGTATTTCTTATAAAAAATTTTTCGTTATTATTTCGATGAATGTAAATGTCAGAGAAGTATGTAAGCATGCAGAAACTTAATAATCTAAAACCAGCATGTCATTATTTTAGTATTTAACAATATATAGGCAGTCAGTGGGTAAATAAAGTTAATTACTGGGGAGTAGTTTGCCGAGAGAAGTAGTGTACTGCCGCATGTGGTCAAATTTGGGCGAGTGTTGCCCATTATGTATAAACAATAATGCTCTAAAGTACCTTTTTTGTAATTCTGGACCACAAAGAAAAAGAGTCTCTTAAAATTTCTGAAATGATTTCAAGAATATATCAGCAAAGTGAAAACTGAAACGGGTTCATAGTTTTCTTTAGAAACAAGATCAAACCCGTGAACCTCTGCAAATGCAAATATTTTGTCAATATTCTAAAGGAAAGAGAGAAAGAAGACCCTTAGACGTGAACCACGAGAAACAAACTAATTACCAATTGGCCGGTCGGTGTGGCCGTGCGGTTCTAGGGGCTTCAGTCTGGAACCGCGTTACCGCTACGGTCACAAGTTCGAATCCTGTCTCGGGCATTGATGTGTGTGATGTTCTTAGGTTAGTTAGGTTTAAGTAGTTCTAAGTTCTAGAGGACTGATGACCACAGATGTTAGGCCCCATAGTGCTCAGAGCCATTTGAACCATTTTTTGACAACCAATTACTTTTATCAATCAACATTTCTAAACTTTCCACTCTGTTTGCCTGTTTGCTGAGTGTTCTGTTACGAATTATATGTCTTGGAAATCAGAACAGACAGAATTTAAATAGTTCATTTGAACCAGAAATTATAAGGGGTTACGTTTGTAAAAACTAGCATTCGAGAATAATAGTGTTACAGTTCTCGCACTCTCGCGTTCGGATTCTTGTTTTTCATAGTTTTTGTGACCTCTTAAAGTTGACAGTTGGGATGGTTTGTGTGAAAAGGACACGTCAGATATCTTTCCTCTCCCTGGTGCAACTGAGTTTGCGCTCCCTCAAAATGCACCCCATAACGATGAAGCTTTATTTACTAACTGAGGAGACTTTCTTGGCTGCTCAGAGCTTTACCTTAGGTATGACATTAAGATTCGTTTATCAAACGAATATACCGTATGTAATGTAGAGTTTCATGCAATCTTGAATGAACTGGAGCTGATAGGACGTATCCGTGCTCCAACTCCTTAAGCGCTCTTAAACTTGCTCAGCGGATGTATCCAGTACGAAAGTATTTTTATAACATCCTGAAATACCTTCTCTGTCAGCAAAGGCTGGGGAAGGAGTTGTCATACTGTTGGGTACAGGGCTCCTGGGAATCCAGGGAAATAAATTAGCAGATGCTGGCTCTGAGCACTATGGGACTTAACATCTGAGGTCATCAGTCCCCTAGAACTTAGAACTACTTAAACCTAACTAACCTAAGGACGTTACACACATCCATGCCCGAGGCAGGATTCGAACCTGCGACCGTAGCGGTCACGCGGTTCCAGACTGAAGCGCCTAGAACCGCTCTGCCACACTGGCCGGCTAGCGGATGCGGCAGCCAAGAAAACGCATCAGGTAAATATGTTGCCTCAATGTAAAGTCTGCCGACATGCTATATTCTCACTTTTGATATACCCGACTCCACTTCTCTCCATGCAGAAGAGTGGCAGAAATTAACAGACAATAATACGCGATCGGTAAAACGAACTGCTAGGAAGTGGCGTACCTCCTCTCGCCCACGGAAGCAACATAAAACCATCTCACCCACTTTGAAGTAGCATACACTGCGATGACGCACTGCTTCCTAGTCCTGCAGAGTGCTTGTTGCCTTCAGATTGCATTACGCCACATCTTAACCGAACTATTGTATTTTAGGTTCCGATAACATGGTAGAGGTTAATCTACCAACTGATGAGTCCTGTATTTTAGCAAAGGAGCGTATGTGGTACAACTTTTAAGATTTTTGGAGATGTCTGACCTACTCCCTAAACTTTTAGGAGGAGTACTTTGCAGTATTATAAGGGTGCCTGGCTCATCCTGTATTTTTTTGTAAGTTAGCTGCCAGCTATGCTCTACTGAGATTTTTTTAAAAACTTTAATCCTCCTGTTCGATTAGGATTTTAATTTTACAAATTAACATTGACAGTGAGACAGATTTTGCGTTCTTCGTGAGTGTATATGACTATGTGAATGTGAGTGAAAACATGAGAGGGTGCTCATCAGTTCAAGCGAAAGTGTATTTTACTTATTTCTGTTTTAACTTCTTTTAACCACAATCCTCTAGGACTATATTGGGAAGTGCGTTGGAACATACCCGTTGAGAGGCCTTAACTAAAAAAAAAAACCACACATGTATGCGGCTACACAGACACACACACACACACACACACACACACACACACACACACACACACACACACACACACACACACACACACACATAAAGGTGCGCAATAGAATGCACGCACACGCACACATACGCTAATGGAACAGTCATCAAATAACATAAAAAATAGACTTACGTTCCTCTTAAAGACACTATCCCAACGCTACTTAGAAAAATCCGAATCAGGATGATCAAACGGGGATTTCAGTAAGTATTGTGGAGAATACGAGACCAGTTTCTAAACCACTGGGTATGTGCATGTGCATCTACATCGACATCCATTTTCTACCAAACATCGAGAAATTCGTGGAGACGTTATTTACTATGGTATAACGTTGAGATCTTCATCCCATTGCATTAGCGTATGAAGGGCGGGGAAAAATTACTGTTTAACTGACGCTGAGCGTACTGTAATTGCTCCATTCTTGCCGTAGCCGTTCTTACGGGATCTATACACAGCGGCTATGTAAGGATCTATACGTAGCGGCTATGTATGGATCTAGACGTAGCGGCTTTGTATATGCCTTGAGTTCTGACATCATACCGGTTCTTGAAACGTTCGTCATCAGGCTTTCGTGGGATACTTGGTGTTTATCGTAAAGCACCTGTCTGTTCAGATTTGCCAGCACTTCCTTGATGTTTCTCCACTAGTCAAACAAAACTGCGAAAATTGGTGCTACCGTTCTTTGTCTTCATTCAATGTATCACTGTAGTTCTATATGGTATGGCTGCAACACACTTGAGCAGTATTCTGGAATGGGTCACATGAGCGTTTTGTTACCCATACTGCATTCGAATACTGACGTCATTTTCCCAGCGTCCAACCAGTGAATCGACGTCTGTCACCTCCCATACCAATGACTGAGCCTACCTCAGTTGGGAGGTGTACGCATATACTGATGCGCCTTCATCAGACTACAAAGTGCCAGGAATGCTGAAAAATCTAACCTGGAGATAAATGCCATCTCCAGCGATAAGCAACTAGTTGGATTCCCCTACCTCCTAACTGAAATTCTACTCACATTTCAACCATTAGTTCCTCCTACATTGTTGTTGTTGTTGTTGTGGTCTTCAGTCCTGAGACTGGCTTGTTGCAGCTCTCCATGCTACCATATCCTGTGCAAGCTTCATCTCCCAGTACTTACTGCAACCTACATCCTTTTTAATCTGCTTAGTGTATTCATCTCTTGGTCTCCCTCTACTATTTTTACCCTCCACTCTGCCCTCCCATGCTAAATTTGTGATCTCTTGATGCCTCAGAACATGTCCTACCAACAGGTCCCTTCTTCTTGTCAAGTTGTGCCACAAGCTCTTCTTCTCCACAATTCTGTTCAATACCTCCTCATTAGTTACGTGATCTACCCATCTAATCTTCTGCGTTCTTCTTTAAAGCCACATTTCGAAAGCTTCTATTCTCCTCTTGTCCAAATTATTTATTGTCAATGTTTCACTTCCATACCTGGCTATACTCTATACAAATACTTTGAGAAACGACTTCCTGACACTTCAATCTATACTCGATGTTAACAAATTTCTGTTCTTCAGAAATGCTTTCCTTGTCATTGTCAGACTACATTTTATATCCTCTCTACTTCGACCATCATTAGTTATTTTGCTCCCCAAATAGCAAAATTCCTTTGCTACTTTATGTGTCTAATTTCCTAATCTAATACCCTCAGCATCGCCCGACTTAATTCGACAACATTCCATTACCTTCGCTTTGATTTTATTGTTGTTCATCTTATATCCTCCTCTCAGGACACTGTCCATTCCGTTCAACTGCTCTTCCAAGTCCTTTGCTGTCTCTAACAGAATTACAATTTCATGGGCGAACCTCAAAGTTTTTATTTCTTCTCCTTGTATTTTAATACCCACTCCCAATTTTTCTTTTGTTTCCTTTACTGATTGCTCATTATAAAAATTGAATAACATCAGGGAGAGGCTACAACCGTGTCTCACTCTCTTCCCAACCACTGCTTCTCTTTCATGCTCCTCGACTCTTATAACTGCCATCTGGTTTCTGTACAAATTGTAAATAGTCATTCACTCCCTGTATTTTACCCCTGCCACCTTCAGAATTTAAAAGAGAGTATTCCAGTCAACATTGTCAAAAGCTTCCTCTATGTCTAGAAATGCTAGAAATGTAGGTTTGCCTTTCTTTGATCTTTCTTCTAAGATAAGAAGTAAGGTGAGTATTGCCTCACGTGTTCCTGTATTTCTACGGAATCCAGACTGGTCGGCTTTACCAGTTTTTCCATTTGTCTGTAAGGAATTCGTGTCAGTATTTTGCAGCTGTGACTTATTAAGCTGATAGTTCGGTAATTTTCACATCTGTCAACACCTGCTTTCTTTGGAGTTGGAATTATTATATCCTTTCTTGAAGTCTGAGGGTATTTCGCCTGTCTGATATATCTTGCTCACCAGATGGTAGAGTTTTGTCGGGACTGGCTCTCCAAAGGCCGTCAGTAGTTCTAACGGAATGATGTCTACTCTTGGGGCCTTGTTTCGACTCAGGTCTTTCAGTGCTCTGTCAAACTGTTCACGCAGTATCGTATCTCCCATTTGAACATCATCTACGTTCTCTTCCATTTCCATAACATTGTCCTCAAGTACATCGCCCTTTTATAGACCCTCTATATACTCTTTCCACATTTCTGCTTTCCCTTCTTTGCTTAGAACTGGGTTTCCATCTGAGCTCCTGATATTCATACAAGTGGTTCTCTTTTCTCGAAAGGCCTCTTTAATTTTCCTGTAGGCAGTATCTACCTTACCCCTAGTGAAATAAGCCTCTACACCCTTACATTTGTCCTCTAGCCATCCCTGCTTAGCCATTTTGCACTTCCTGACCATCTCATTTTTGAAACGTTTGTATTCCTATTTGTCTGTTTCATTTAGTGCGTTTTTATATTTTCTACTTTCATCAATTAAATTCAATATTTCTTCTGTTACCCAAGGCGCTTACTACTAGCTCTCGTCTTTTTACCTACTTTATCCTCTGCTGCTTTTACTACTTTATCCCTCAGAGCTACCCATTCTTCTTCTACAGTAATTCTTTCCCCCATTCCTGTCAATTGTTCACTTTTGCTCTCCCTGAAACTCTGTTCAACCTCTGGTTTAGTCAGTTTATCCAGGTCCCATATCCTTAAATTCTCGCCTTTTTTAAGTTTCTTCAGTTTTAATCTACATTTCATAGCCAATAGATTGTGGTCAGAGTCCACATCTGCCCCTGGAAATGTCTTACAATTGAAATCCTGGTTCCTAAATCTCTGTCTTAACATCATATAATCTATCTGATACCTTTTAGTATCTCCAGGATTCTTCCTTCTACATATACATATATATTCCACAAGCCGTCTTACAGTGCAAGGCGCCGTGTATTTCTGGTACATCTTCCCTGTTCCATTCGCGAGGCATTTGGGAAGAATAACTGTCGATGAACCTTCGTGTTGGTTCTGACTTCTCGTTGTGGTCTTTTCGGAGACGTATGTGGGAGGAACTAATATGTTGTCCGCCCCTTTGCAGAATGAAATGTCTCGGGATTTGAGTACTAAACCACTCCGCGTTGAACAACGCCTCTCTTGTAAAGTCTGCCACTGGAGTTTGTTAAGCATCCTCGCATCGCTCTCGAGGTGACTAAACGATCTCGCGACGAAACGCACTGCTCTTCTCTGGATATCGTCCATCTCTCCTAAACTTCATGACCAAAAAGGATTAAGCAGCCAGGAAGTGAGGAGGAAACAAAATGAAATCTAGCGGGGTGAGAGGGTAGACGACGTTATTCCTGCGACTGCAAAATCGAGTCAAATTTACTTATAGACAACTTACCGTGTGACTGTTATACACCGTCTGGCCTGGATACATACCCAGATTCGCTTGGAAAGAGTGTCATGAAGGCATTGTAACCTCTCATGGGGCAAGGTGGTCCACAACTATTGTAACATGACAATGATATCCTGGATACTGTCTCCGCCCTATGTTGCTGGCCAGACGGTATAAGTGGTTCATGTAATGTTAAAACAACAGCTGATTCCTCAAACTGGGGGGTTATCAAGTGCAGGGTCCCACAGGGTCGGTCGTAGTTCCTTTACTGTTCTTGATATACATTAATGACTTACCATTCCACATTGATGAAGATGCAAAGTTAGTTCTTTTTGCTGATGATACAAGTATAGTAATAACATCCAAAAACCAAGAACTAAGCTATGTAATTGTAAATGATGTTTTTCACAAAATTATTAAGTGGTTCTCAGGAAAGAGACACTCTTTAAATTTTGACAAAACACAGTATATACAGTTCTGTACAGTAAATAGCAAAACTCCAGTAATAAATATAGACTTTGAACATAAGTGTTGCTAAGGTAGAATTTTCAAAATTTTTAGGTGTGTCCATTGATGAGAGGCTAAACTGGAAGCAACACATTGATGGTCTGCTGAAACGTCTGAGTTCAGCTACGTATGCTATTAGGGTTATTGCAAATTTTGGTAATAAGAATCTCAGTAAATTAGCTTACTATGCCTACTTTCATTCGCTGCTTTCGTATGGCATCATATTCTGGGGTAATTCATCGTAAGGTAGAAAAGTATTCATTGCTCAAAACGTGTAATCAGAATAATTGCTGGAGCCCCGCACAGTCATCCTGCAGACATCTATTTAAGGATCTAGGGATCCTCACAGTAACCTCACAGTATATATTTTCACTTATGAAATTTGTTGTTAATAATCCAACCCAGCTAAAAAGTAATAGCAGCGTGCATAGCTATAACACCAGGAGAAAGGATGATCTTCACTATGCAGGGTTAAATCTGACTTTGACACAGAAAGGGGTAAATTATGCTGCCACAAGTCTTTGGTCACCTACCAAACAGCATCAAAAGCCTGACAGATAGCCAACTAACATGTAAAAATAAATTAAAAGAATTTCTAGATGCCAACTCCTTCTACTCATTGGCTGAATTTTTAGATATAAATTAAGGGAAAAAACAACAACAACTTAAACATTAGTGTCATGCAATATTTTGTGTGATTTAATATCTTGCACAGATATCTTTTATTAACCTGACACGTTCCACATCATTACGAAGTGTCATATTCATGATCTATGGAACAAGTATTAATCTAATCTAATCTAGAAACGAGTCAAATTTTCCAATACATGACATAATTAAGTTAACTTAACAACATAATTAAGTTAATATAACAAATTTTACATTTATTGTTTTTTTAGTTGTTTTTTTTCTTTTTTTCTAATCTAATGTAATTTAGTTTGCATGTTTGCTGTTGTTTGTCTTCTTCTCGTGTTGACTGGCGCCACGCGGTTTCGCAAGCGTTACCTGTCCGCTAGTGGCAACAGCGGCGGTTATCGATATGTAGTAACTGTTGCCCTATCTTTGGGGCGACGTTGTTGTTTTTTCGGATCGTGTCAGTGGGCCGGTTCGGTTGGGAACTCTGGAGGAGCCAGGTCCGCAAAGTGCTAAAACGCCTCGGGACCGCTGGCGGCACACATGGGCTGCCGGCTGGAAGGGCTCCGGTCACGAGGGTGTACTACCTAGTCGTAAACCGTATCCTGCAAGCTTTCAGTCGAGTGCATTTCAGTCCAAGTACAGAAACCTCCACCACTGTGATATCTCGCGATTCTCCAGTGACTTGGGTTCGTGTTGCTGCTCGTAGTGTTTCCGAGGCGAAGCGCAGCGAGTGGAGTAGTTCAAATGGTTCAAATGGCTGTGAGCACTGTGGGACTTAACATGTGAAGTCATCAGTCCTCTAGAACATAGAGCTACTTAAACCTAACTAACCTTTAGACATCACACACATCCATGCCCGAGGCAGGATTCGAATCTGCGACCGTAGCGGTTGCGCGGCGGGTGGAGTGCTTGGGGAAGGCGGATCTGATTAGGATTCCTCGACTTCTTATTACTACTTACTGCGTTAAACTAGTTACAATTTGTTAAGTTCAACGAGCGGTAATTTTTCTTGCCTAATGCCCCAGTTATCTGCCCTGGGGATTAGCGTATGTAACGGAAGTATATGTTTCCTCGGCTTGCCGCTGCTGTCCGGTAAGATGTGTAGTTTTGATAGCTTTCTTGATTGTAGGCCCGTTGATGATTCTTCTACTCTCGTGGTAGTGATTCCTTTCTCGGTCTTGGTGCTCCAAACACAGTATTGGATCAAGTGGCTCTGAGCACTATGGGACTTAACTGCTGAGGACATCAGTCCCCTAGAACTTAGAACTACTTAATCCTAACTAACCTACGGACATCACACACATCCATGACCGAGGCAGGATTCGAACCTGCGACCGTAGCGGTGGCGCGGTTCCAGACTGTAGCGCTTAGAACCGCTCTGCCACTCTGGCCGGCCAAACACAGTATTCTGGAGACGTAGTGCAAACGGCCGGTTCCGGCTTTGGCGTATTGTTACATCGCTGCATTTGGTTTATCGCACGCCAGGTAGCTTCAGCAAGATTATCATTGGTCATACGGTAGACTGCTGCTAGTGTGAGTTACCATCTTGTCAAGTGAATGGTAAATGAAAGTCTTCGCTGCCTATCTCATTGGTTGCGAAAGTGTTTGTTGCCGGATCTTCTTGGAGGTCGATTCCTGGAGCACCGTCTGTGGCCCCTTGGTTCTTGTAAGACATGTGTGTTCTAAAAGGAGGTGTGATGGCCAGTAGTTCAACGTAATGCTCCTTCAGTCCACTCCTTCTGCGGGTATAATCTGCCTCAATACCCTTTAAGGAACTTATGTTCTGGTCCTTGTGTTTTATTATTGTGTTATTTATTACAGTACCTTGTAATGCCTACATTAAAGATTATATATGGCTAGTTAATAGTTCTGGTCGCCTTCTGGAATAGATCTAGCAGTGTAGTGTTCAGTGGATGTTATGTGTTATTTCTGCAATAAGTAATATTTTTCGTTCATTTAATGTATTTGATACACTAACTAGCAATACTCCAGTACCCAAGTATTGAATTTGTTAGGTAAGAATAAAATTCTTTTGTGTGTTTTGCTTACAGCAGACGACTCCAGAAGATATCTGTTGCTGAATGTTTTTGAAGCAGCTCTAACTGGTACATTAGGAGCGTCTGTCTGACTTCTAGAGTAGTGTGAGGTGGAAATTACTTCTTGCAGGATCCAAAGGGTACTTGTTGGGTCAATTCATTGCGCAACTTGACAAAATAAAACCGGCACACTCACAGAAAATGCGACGCTGCCATGATAAGTAAGATAGGTACGTTACCAAGATAGAAAAGTGTCAGAATAGGTGAACTATGATAGTTAAGTACAGCAGGTCGCACCATTATCACTTTGAAAAAATTTTCTTTCATGTATTGAAGAGTTACTTGCGAAGATTATGGATTACAAGAGATACAAGTAGCGAGGAAAGTAGAATTGAAGAGACAAGGTCTTGTGTTATTGTGTTGAAAAATTTGGGATTTTTACGACTTTTGAGTAGCTGTAGGGCATAGGAGTTTCAGGTGATAGGCACAGACACTGACTGAAGCAGGGATGCAGAATGACGCAGTATCAAAGGAGTTATAATTAAGAAATAACATTTATGTCCCTTTGCAAGAGCGCAGGTGGAGACTGGAGACTGTAGCAGAGCAGACAGAACAGCCTAGAGGTCACGACGTTGTTTTTGATGGTTCAACCAAGTGGTAAGTGGTCATACAGTTTTGTAGATAGGTTTGTGGTGTGTTGAAAGAACTTCCATGTCAACGAAAGCACAAGCCAAAAGGTTGCTTGATAGACAGCAGATAGACAAGATGGGACTAAATCAACCAGATAAACAGCAAGTAAACGAACTAATGGAAAATAGGACAGACGGTGAACCAGAGGATAGGTCAGTGGGTGAGCTGCAAAACCAGCACGTTCAGGTAGATTTGCATAGAACTGAGACAGATCAGACACATAGGAATCGAAGGGACGAGAACACCGAATTTTCAGAATATGAAATTCCGTGTGGGGCACATTCTGAGCCAGAAATAGATAGCCCACGCAGGAAATGGCAAAAGTTAGCAGCGAAACGAGCTCAAGAAACTAGTTTGCTACGGGCATATTCAGAGACAGAATACGCGTCCATACAGTCAACGAATCTGCAGTTAGCTGACGTCCAAAGAGAAATGGACAGTGAGGAAGAGGGGGAATATTTAGAATACATCAAACCTCTTGTACACATTCTAAATATGCCTCAGCAACATGCACAGGATTTTGTGGAGTTGCGAGCGCCGCGGAAGGGCACCGTAACAGACACAACTGTACCTGCAAACACAAGACATACACAACAGAGAGGGCAGCGGGCGGAGTTGGTTCAATGACATACGCAACTAGTCCTCAACACAAAGGACGACAAAGGGGGAAGGGAGAACAGCACGGATTGTTGCAGTTACGAAACTTAGAAACGCCACAGCTTAGCCCAGTACGCGACTTAACGGACAGAGTAGAAAACAGCAGAGCGAGAACACACAGTTCAGCAGAAGGCAGTGCTACAGGACAGGACGCAGTTATGGAGATGTTACAAAAAGTGAACGATAGTATAACGAAACAGATTACACAGATGTCGAAACAGCATCAGCAAATGAAACAGGATAATCAGAACTTGAGACAAGAGATAAAGACACAGATTCAACAGGTCAAAATCCAGATGGAGGAAGGGATCGCTAGAATTGATAGTCAGATCACACAGATAAACAAAGACGCGAAAGAATCTAAAGAAAGAAGTCAGGCACTAACAAAAAGTCAGCAGCAATTACGCACTGACGTGGACAAGGTCCAATTGGACAGAAAGGAGGAACGTTTTACGAAAAAAGCCACTCGAATAGCAATACAAATTTTGGAAGTACAAGAAATTCAAAGCAAGGTCACAAAAGTTGCACTGAAAAAAATATGATCAGGGGGTCAATAAGATAGAACTTAAAACCAAAGGTCAGTTTGAAAAGCTTCGAACAGTAGAACCAAGACCAGACGTAACACTCGGGCAGAAATCGCAACAGAAAACCCCGATTAAGGTAATACACGACATACCACAGAACCAGGCACCGTAACTAGAGAAACAAGACATATACAGTCAGCCGATAACAATAGAAAGACAGGCGACTGAACCAGTAAATCCAATGACACAATATAACACTAGCACAGGTACAACCGCGAAGCACGAGAGTAGAGACAAACGAACAACACTTTTTCTCACCAATGTTACGATATGATGCAGTTATGAGGCAGGAAACTGAACATATGCAGACAGGCAGTAGATTACCAGAGAATAGGCCAGATTACACAAGCAGTGGCAGATTATTTGAGTCCATGAATCAGCCACAAACCCGATTCATGAGTAGATATGATACAGACCACTTCCTAACAGTTAGAAAATTTCAACATTTCAAGGAAGAAGGTGGTAGCTTGCATGCACGCACATTCATCGATCAGTTCAAAGTAGGCTTGCCAAACCATTGGAGCGTGGCTCACAAACTTGACTTCATTTGTACACACATGTCAGGAACAGTAGCGGAGGTGATACAAAAGATCGTTGCTACCTGTACGTCTTACCTACAGTTCAGAAAAACATTTCTCGAAAGATATTCGTCTAAGGAGGCGAAAAAAAAATTTAATTGGGGAACTCGGGGCGGAACGGGATACTTAATGTTTAACAATGTGTATAAAATAAGGGAACACAAGAAACCACTTCTTAAAGTTATAAAAAAACACCTTGTAGTGAAACCTAATGTACATTATTTTAAAATAACTTAAAACTATACATTTGGCATTTTTTACAGTTTTTCAAAGAATATCTTGCAAATTTCCCGTTCCGCCCCACCCACGGGGCAGAATGGGATAAGGTTATTTTTTTCTTAAATTATTGCATAAACGTTGAATTTGAATTGCGAATATATTAAACTATGACAAAATGTTGTATAAAAGGCGAACATATGTGGTTGGAAGAGTTAAACTGTGAAACTGCTACTCTGTTGAGTCCCATTGCTCGAGAACCAGAGGTATTTCTGGCTTGCGAATAGACAGTGTAGGATGCCTCGTAATAAATTCTTTAACCCAGTCTTTTCCAGCTAGACTAGTTTATTTGTCAAATCTGTGCGGTAAGCCATTTCTTTCGGCTAGTTGATAGGCTAGTGATCTGAGATCTTGTTAGACCAAAAAGTCTGCTTTCCATTGACTTGAGATATGTTACCATCTCATGTTCTTGTTATGCTGTGAACACCTTTTTAAATTTCACATCTGATTTGTCAGTTATGTAGTCAGTATTATTCGTAGCTTTAGGCACATGTCTTTCAAATGTTTATTTCGGTACATTGAACTGCGTAGATGCTTTTAAGAATCCCATTTGGGAAGATGAAACGGCTGGAACTGCCATTTCCATCGCTTTTACTTCCCATCGCTGTCTATCAGTACCATCTGGAACAGCATGGGGGAAGGAAAAAAGAATAAAGCTTGCTTTCTACTTGCATCAAAATATGACAGGGCAGAACGGGACACTATCCCGTTCTGCCCCGTCCCGTTCCGCCTCAAGAGCACTTTAAGGTTCAAATGGTTCAAATGGCTCTGAGCACTATGGGACTCAACTGCTGTGGTCATCAGTCCCCTAGAACTTAGAACTACTTAAACCTAACTAACCTAAGGACATCACACACATCCACGCCCGAGGCAGGGTTCGAACCTACGACCGTAGCAGTCGCACGGTTCCTGACTGCGCGCCTAGAACCGCGAGACCACCGCGGCCGGCGCACTTTAAGGTTAACAACTTTTATGCAGTGTAATAACTGACGTATTTAAAAGCATTAAATAACTAAAGTATAACAAATGCCATGCACGTTAAGGGAATGTGTCATTTTAGGGTAAACAGTTAACAATTAACAGCCTACCTGGCGTTGAAATTCCCAAACCTTAGAACAACGCAAGCAGTAACGTGACGGGCAACAATTCAGTTAGATCTCGCACTTCAAACTAAATAAAAAGGGCTACCGTAACTTCCCTTCAGTTCGGAGAAATAGTTACATGCCCATACAACACGTTGCAGCACTGTGTAATCTACAAAAGAGCAACTTCCCATTGTGCCCCGAGTTCCCCTACGAGTTACTTCAGACGACACCATATGAAAACTCAGGGGAGAAAAGCGTGGTAAAGTTCTTTGACACAATGTACAAAAAGAATCAATGCCTAGACAAAACATACAGTAACGGAGAGCTGATACGCCTATGTAGAATGAAGTTACCGGTAAAATATCAACAGGCCACAGCAGGAAAAAATGAAAATACCGAAGAATGGTAACTTCTATTCATGGTTAAAGAAGACGAGGTAAAAGAAAAAGGAAAGGAGAGGGAACAGCAAAAGGAGAGGACTAGTAACGAATATTCCAATAACAATAATCGTAATCCTAATACCAATAGTTTCAGCAATTTAAGAGACCAGGAGAGTGGCATAATGAAGGTAACTGGCATAGAAACGAGTACCAGAATAATTGGTACCGAAATAGGAAGTGTAATGGACACTCATACAATGGTGGATATGGGTTTAGGAATCAAGCTGCCAACGGTCAAGGGTACTTTGAAAGAGGTCACGATGTCAGAATAAGCAACTGGCGAGACCAGGGAGCGAATAATTACAGAGGAAATTATGGTCCACAAAAACAAGAACAACACAGCAAAAAGAAACCAAAAATAGAAGTTAGGCCACCGAATACTGCAAAACGCAGACACAAAAAAGGGGACACAAAACAGACTAACAATTTCTTGTAGTACTGAGTATCCTGTAACATGCACACAAACAAGAAATGACACAACCCATAAAAGGATGAAAAAGTGGTAAGACTGAAACGTCCCCTTAGAAAAATTAATGAATTACTGTTCTTAAACTGATACACAATATTTTTTTAGCGCAACGCAATCTGACATTCAATAATCCCTACAAGAGAATGGCCCTAACACTAACCTATACCTTTCACAAATCACTTACCTCACAAAAATCTTCGTTACTCAAGCTACTGCAATACAGCGAGCGCCACTACTGGCAGCTAAATAAAAGATTCAAACTATGGAAGGCACTAACTACTGATAGGGATAGTTAGCAAATGAAAGATTTTAATAGAGAACAAACAATGTATTTACCTTAATATCATCAAACGTCATAATATATACAGCAGTTCATGACATCCAGTCTTACAAATTTCAAAACTCCGCCATCTCTCTCCCCACATCCACCACTGCTGGCGGCTCACCTCCAACTGCGCAACGCTACGCGCTGTTCACATCCATCTGCCCAACACTACAATGGCAGACAACAATGCAAACTACCCACAGACTGCGCACAGCAGAGCCAGTGATTTTTCATAAAGAGCGCTACGTGGCGTTACCAATAAAAAAAACCTAAACAGCCTACTTACATAGCCCCTGTGCTCCCCACAAAAAATTTTACAAATTGTTTTGGACAGTGGTCAATACAGATTTGAAAAAAAATCATAATTACAATAACAAAGAAAGCAAATGCACACACTTATCGATACAATGTTGGTCAATAGCTAAAATTTTCTCACAGTCCATAAAGGCAGTCCTGATCATTTATCACAGTAAAAATGCAGTGTTTTTCTCAAAGTCTGAGCAGTAAAAGAAAGTGCACACAGAAGTAGTGGATTTCCATACAGTCTTGAAGAAGTAATGTTGTCCTTCCAACGGAACGACAGTGCTGACTCTTGACATGCAGACAGGTAATAGGCCACAATAGAGCAAACCCACAGCAGAATCAGTCGAAGTTTTAAAGAATATTGGTAGGTAGGTCATCACAGAGCAGACCACTATAGTCTTGTTAGAGATTACGGTATTGGTGGGCCACCGGAGATGCAGACCCACTGTAGTCCTTGTAGAAATAATGCTATTAGTGGGCCATCAAAGATGCAGACCCACTGTAGTCCTTGCAGAAATAATGGTATTGGTGGGCCATCAAAGATGCAGACCCACTGTAGTCCTCGTAGAAATGGCCAGCAGCCATCTGTTGCGACTGTGCAGGTGCACAATCACCATCAAAGAGTCTTGCGGATAATATAGCAAGTCCATGAACCACCACTTGTGCACACACAATTTTTTTTTTGAATGTCCTTGGAACCAGCAACACTGTTAACCAGTCCCTTGCTGAATTATTAACACACGTGCAAACACTAACAGTCCTATTTTTTTCACATATTGTGCATATACTATGACCAACAGAAATATGTGCTGTGAAATGAATGCTTACAAGGTACTTAATTTGATGAACTGGTGTCCACAACAATTTTATAACATGAGAATACAATTACAGAGATACAGAACATCATGAAAACATAATAATAAGGATAACATTTGTAGCAATACAGACTTTACAAAAGAATAGAAATAGACATATACATCAGTGGTACAGGAATTATGACATAAGTAAATATATAAAATAATGAGAATAGTTTTCGAAACATTAATTTCACAGATGAACATTAAAACAGAACAGAATAAATAATGTCTAAACATCTTTACAAAGTAAATAACATATTACTAATGCAAATTATATTTGATGATAACAGTATCACTCATCATAGTGAATGTAGGTTAGTACTAGAAAAATTCTACAACATTAGCTAAACACACAAAGACAGGAAAAACTTAAATACGCAAGGGTACACCAACATATAGTGGAATAATCTTAAAGGAAAGGACAGGGTTTGTTTTACTGCAGTATTTTCCAAACAAAACTTTCTTTAAACTTCAGATGGTAGAGCACTTGCCCGCAAAAGGCAAAGGTCTCAAGTTCGAGTCTCAGTCGGGCACACAGTTTTAATCTGCCAGGAAGTTTCATATCAGCACACACTGAGCTGCAGGGTGAAAAATCTCATTCTGAAAACTTTCTTTACTTCTTGGAGATCTCCCTTCGTTCTTCATTATTTCCAAAAAGTCCTATCTATACCTACTTTCTGTACTTTTTTCGTATAACTTCTCAATTCATTTCTTCCAATTCATTGCAACTCGTTCTCTTATATAGTCTACTCCCTCATAAGCTAACTTAAATCTACTGAGCTCAGATGCATAAACTAAGGGACAGGGCAATGCAGCAGCACAAAGCAAATAACACAAACATCAATGACAAAAAAATGCAAATTGGCAAAGCAAGCAGCAGTATCTAAATTATCAAAGCAATTGCAATATTACAAATAATATAAGCCAATGTGCAGCAAACAAGAAAAATAAATCAGTAGTAAATCTGGCATAACAGAGTAATACAAAGTGAAATTCAGTAGCACTATGCCTGGTAAACAGCAGCAGCAAACGCTGTAACTTATACCTAAAAATGACAAAGCTCAAGCAGAAAAAATATTACAGTAAAAATGGTCATGTTTAATACCTATGTCACGTCTTAACACTATAGTGATGCATCACAAAAATGTACTCTGCAAAAAGTTATCAAATCGTTGACAAAAATTAATTATGCAATTCCAGTGAAGTGGAATTGTCTTTTTGTTCTCCCTCATTTTTTGGAAGCATATCACAAAATTATCATTTACTGGATCTGTAGACAGAAAATGTTTATATTAGTACATCTATTAAATTTTATTTTAACCATTGCTGCAGTGCAGCTAGAAATTAGGTATTAAACGAAAGAGCAATCTCTCAACTAGAAAGACAATAAATGTAAAAATGTTTCTCATCATTTTATTAGGCATTTTAGTAAATATCATAAATTACTAGCTCCACAGTATAATCCTACACACTCCTGGAAATTGAAATAAGAACACCGTGAATTCATTGTCCCAGGAAGGGGAAACTTTATTGACACATTCCTGGGGTCAGATACATCACATGATCACACTGACAGAACCACAGGCACATAGACACAGGCAACAGAGCATGCACAATGTCGGCACTAGTACAGTGTATATCCACCTTTCGCAAAAATGCAGGCTGCTATTCTCCCATGGAGACGATCGTAGAGATGCTGGATGTAGTCCTGTGGAATGGCTTGCCATGCCATTTCCACCTGGCGCCTCAGCTGGACGTGCAGACCGCGTAAGACGACGCTTCATCCAGTCCCAAACATGCTCAATGGGGGACAGATCCGGAGATCTTGCTGGCCAGGGTAGTTGACTTACACCTTCTAGAGCACGTTGGGTGGCACGGGATACATGCGGACGTGCATTGTCCTGTTGGAACAGCAAGTTCCCTTGCCGGTCTAGGAATGGTAGAACGATGGGTTCGATGACGGTTTGGATGTACCGTGCACTATTCAGTGTCTCCTCGACGATCACCAGAGGTGTACAGCCAGTGTAGGAGATCGCTCCCCACACCATGATGCCGGGTGTTGGCCCTGTGTGCCTCGGTCGTATGCAGTCCTGATTGTGGCGCTCACCTGCACGGCGCCAAACACGCATACGACCATCATTGGCACCAAGGCAGAAGCGACTCTCATCGCTGAAGACGACACGTCTCCATTCGTCCCTCCATTCACGCCTGTCGCGACACCACTGGAGGCTGGCTGCACGATGTTGGGGCGTGAGCGAAAGACGGCCTAACGGTGTGCGGGACCGTAGCCCAGCTTCATGGAGACGGTTGCGAATGGTCCTCGGCGATACCCCTGGAGCAACAGTGTCCCTAATTTGCTGGGAAGTGGCGGTGCGGTCCCCTAGGGCACTGTGTAGGATCCTACGGTCTTAGCGTGCATCCGTGCGTCGCTGCGGTCCGGTCCCAGGTCGACGGGCACCTTCACTGGCGACAACATCGATGTACTGTGGACACCTCACGCCCCACGTGTTGAGCAATTCGGCGGTACGTCCACCCGGCCTCCCGCATGCCCACTATATGCCCTCGCTCAAAGTCCGTCAACTGCACATACGGTTCACGTCCACGCTGTCGCGGCATGCTACAAGTGTTAAAGACTGCGATGGAGCTCCGTATGCCACGGCAAACTGGCTGACACTGACGGCGGCGGTGCACAAACGCTGCGCAGCTAGCGCCATTCGACGGCCAACACCGCGGTTCCTGGTGTGTCCGCTGTGCGTTGCGTGTGATCATTGCTTGTACAGCCCTCTCGCAGTGTCCGGAGCAAGTATGGTGGGTCTGGCACACCGGCGTCAATGTGTTCTTTTTTCCATTTCCAGGAGTGTATTTTCAAGTTTGAGCGTGTCGTATTTGCGATGCTTTCTACAAAGAAATCTCAATAGTGAGGATAATGGTCTCCTTCTTTTCTCCACCTGTGCCCCCGAAAGGCACACACTAATGGCTTTTTTCCAGACGACTGTCGTGCAGCTGGGTGCCCACGACGCATTACGTGAAGGTGGTCACTTAACTTTCTTACAGAAATATTTGCAACACCCGTCTGCACTTCAATGACAGACTCATATAAAATTTCACAGGTCGAGAATTTGCGTTGCAAATGTGTAGAAACAAAATCCTATGAATATAAGAGTGTCCAAAAAATTTTCGCCGGCAGTGTGATACATCCAAGCATTTACACACATTTCATAACTCTTAAAGTGTGATTCCTGGTCCCCAACATCCTTTTTCACAAGTCAGAGTCCCTAACCACTACTCATTATTCCTTACCTTTATTACACATATACATATTCGTCGACACTTCTTCAATATTTCATCATAATAAATACATTGCATAATCAAATTCCTCATATAGCATCAGCTTATTGATCATAAACATACCTCAACAGCAAAATACACATTGTCGTCATAATAATGTCATAACACCTCAGTCAAATCTCAAAATCGTCGTAGCTTTCTGCAATAATTTTAAACCCTAAAAAATATGCTCTGCTCATTTCAATAGTCATCTATCTCAAACGTACTTTAAAAATCATGATCTCATACCAAATACATTATTCAAAGCTCTCATAGTATCACAATGGTTCCGAAAAAATATGAACAGTACACAAAGTACAGACAAAATACAATTTCGTAAGTGTGAAGTTATCCAACTGTGTAATTACGTAAACATCTGTCACTGATGTAGTAAAATAAATATTTGTCTTTCTCAGTTAAATGATCAGATAGCTGTGTAATTCTGTGTTAGAGAAATATGGTACCGATGTGTAAAGCTGTATAAGTAAATAACATATTAGCTAGGGCTCCTTGTGCTTGCCATACACATGGTACACAAAGTAAGCATGTGCCCCCTGAGGATTAATGCAATTATACCCTCAGGTGTTACAGATTACAGCAAATGGAATGAAATGTATCACTGAAAACTTTCTTTGTAATTGAAAAATCTTGAAAAATAAATGGTTTAAGTACAAAATTAATCACTCAAATGCGTGTCCTGTAGCGCTAAATGTGCGTCTTGCTGTAAGATAATTCTGTGGAAGTGTCGTAGTCATCGTCCCCTGTAAGCAAAGTTCTGCTGAAGTCAATGTACTTACCTCATCATAAACGAAAGTAAAATGCTTTGCGTATTGATATCGTAGTTATTACGTACAGTACTGTGATCAAGAAAGTACTGCACTGTAACGTATTGTTGTGCTACGAAAAAGGCTGTCTTATTGTAGCTATACCACAAAAGTTACTATTAAAACATGTTTTACTTTCCAGAATAATTCAGAAAAACTGTGCAAATGTAAAACAGATACACCGCAAAAGCAACATTGTAAATTGTCACTCATTAGTAGAGTCGTGATAAAATCGTGTAGTTGTCACATAAACTAACCACTGGTCATCTGGTATCTCACAGAAAGTACTTTAAATCCAGAAGGTATCTTCAAGTAAACCAAAATGTTGCATTAAAATCTCATTAGCAGTACCAGTATATGTCCTAAGTATGTAAGCCTGATAGTCGTTACGTAATCGTGCAACGAACAAGCAAGAAAGTACAAATACAACGCTGTGTCGTCTGTTCACTATAACAATGCATTCGTAATTTCTGTTTAAAAATGTTGCCTAGGTTCTAGACTGGATATTTAACTTCAAAAATTGTTGCATGTTAACGGTTTCTTAAGACTGACAAAGCATACTAGAAATGTGAAGTGAAAAGTTTTATGGCAAAGACAAAGTTAAAAAGCAGATTATCTTTCAATAAACGGTTTCACATGTGAAATGTGGTGTAAACCTTTACTCTTCCTAGTACGCAGAGTTTCAACTTAAACGCAATTATCATGTGGTATGCGTCGGATTCTGTAAGGTACATTGTAAACTAGAAAGATTTGTGACTCAAGTGTTTCTTCTTATGTGATAATGAATGAGCTTTAATGAGAACTTTCTGACCAATATATAATTTCTTTGCATTTGTTTTATCGTCTAGTTTTCTCCTTTTGTCTGCTGCAAATTTTATTTTTTTAATAGCTAAATCAATTATGTCTTTGTGTCGAAGTTTACGTCTTTCGGAAAAGGTACAAGCTCTCTGATTCTGTTCGGTGGTTCTTCATTCTTTAGTACACGAGTAGGTGGTAAAGCAGTGGAGTCGTGAGGCATTTCATTCAGCACGTTTTGAAATAAGTGTAAATATCTGTCCCAATGCTGATGCTTTCTGTGACAATAAAGTCTGCAAAACTTATTGATTTCTTTCATAATCCGTTCAGACGGGTGACAATGTGGTGAGTACAATGAAATAAAAACAGGTTTGATCTTACGATTCCGAAGCATGCGTGACCAAACAGCAGATCTGAACTGCGGTCCGTTATCTGAAATGACTTTACTAACGTGTCCAACTTCACGTAAGAAATTTTTAACAAAGGCGTTGGATACAGACCATCCAGTGGCTTTACGTAACGGAGTGAAAGAAAGAAATTTTGAAGTCAGTTCAACAGCGAGTAGAACGTACGAAAATTCATTCGATGTTCTGATAAGGGGTCCCAAGAGATCAACAGCAGCAAATACTTTTAATTTAGAAGGAATGATAGGAAACAACGGAGCACGATGTGAGATAGTAGATGGTTTCGCCTTTTGACAAAGTTTACAAATAGACAAGACTCTTCGAATTCTCTTTTCCATATTGTTAAAATAACAAGTCGTTCGAAGAATATGATAACATTTTCGTGGACGAAAATGTGCGTAGCTGAAATGAATGTACCAAATGAGCTTATTAACAAAATCGTCTGGAATGCAAAGTACCCATAGTTTGTCATCAACAGTGCAGCGTTTGAACAGTATGTTGTTTCTAACCAGATAATAATGCCGAATCTGTGTGTGTGTGTCTTTTCATGCCATTTTCTCTTGATGTCTTTCCAAATCGGATCTTTATCTTGTTCATGAGCAATGTCCTTTAAAGATGTGGTGATGAAGTTTTCAAAGGAGACTTTCTGAATGTAAAGAATACTGAAATTTTTCTCGAGGTTGCCTTCTGTGCTACTTTTCTCAAGCCCAGCCGGTGCCCTTGCCGGGAATATAGACTATTGTGAAGTGGAGTTCTTGCAGAAACAATGCCCAACGTTTTAACCTGTCATGATTTAATTTTGAAGACATAAGAAATTGTAATGCACGATGATCACTGTATACTTTTACGTGCTTACCAGAAAGAAAGAAACGGAATTTGTTAAATGCCCAAACGATAGCTAAACCTTCTAATTCAGTAACGGAATATTTTTTTTTATTTTGTTAGCACTCGGCTACCAAAAGCAATGGTTTTCTGAACGGTAGTGTCATTTTCTATGGCTTCTTGAAATAAATGGGCACCAAGACCGACTTTAGAAGAATCCGTGCTAACGAAGAAATCTTGTGACAGATCTGGATGAGCTAGTATTGGCGCGTTAAGTAGCGATTCTTTCAAAGAATTGAATTTCAACTGTGCTTGTTCGTCCCAGTTCCAAACAGTATTTTTTTCCAGTGAGAGAACAAAGTTTTGGTGTAACTAGAATTTGCTTATTCAGAAAACGACGGTAAAAATTTACGAGACCTAGAAAACTGCGGACTTGTTTTCTTGTGGATGGAACTGGAATGGCTCTGATTGCTTCTAACTTTTCAGGATCCGGCTGAATGCCTTCAGAAGAAATAATATGTCCCAAAATCCTCACCTTTGACCTACCGAATTCAGACTTTTCCAACTTAACTGTAATTCCAGAATCTGCAAAAATACGTAACAAACTGTTGAGGATGCGATTATTTTGTTCCCATGAAGCTTCTGCTATTAGAATATCGTCTACATAAAAGGTGATGTGACGTTTTAAGAACCCAGGTAATATGGAATTTAGCCCGCGAATGAATGCTGCCGAAAAAATGTTCAAACCAAAAGGAAGTTTCCGAAACTGGTAACAAACGCCGAAACAAAGGAAAGCTGTGTATTTTCTACATTCTGGATGAAGATCGATCTGATAAAAACTGGATCTTAGATCAATGGAAGACAACACTTTTACACCATTAAAATATTGAAGAAGTTCTTCCAATGTTTGCGGACTGTCTGTTTCAGGAATATTGATAGTATTGATTTGTCTCGCATCTAAGAGAAGCCTGATCCATCCATTTTACTTCTCAACAACATGTAATGGATTGTTGTATAAGCTTACTGCAGGCTCAATAATGGCCTCGTCAAACATAGATTGTATTTCTGTTCTAACATGGTCCCTATAATGTGCTGGAATTACGTATGGTCTAACACAAAATTTAGTATGCTCACGAACACGAAATTGGTATTGAAATCCCTTAATTGTTCCTGTTTTGTGACTACAAACTGTGGAATGTGCTTGTAAATCTCAAAAAGGTCCTGCCTATCAGTGTCATTGCAATTCTCAGTTGTTCTTTTATGTGATTCTGTAATGCATTTTCATGCCGCGAAGAAAAGGTTGAAATCTGTGTCTTTACTTGATTACAGACTTTTTGACATTTCGATTCAATGTTATGTAACTCAGTAGTTAAATCTTCACGTGTTTGTTCAAGTGTGGTGTCTAACTTTTGAAGCTTTTGCTGTGTTTGCCTCTGATTTTGTTCCATTGTGTCTAGCTTTTGAAGCTTTTGCTGTATTTGCCTCTGATTTTGTTCCATTTGTTGCATTATTTGCAATAATAATGTATTAGTGTCTGGAATCCGTTTCTCTATGCTTTTTGGCAGTGCATTTTCACCAGCTATATTCACATTTTGCCAAGCAGAAAATGTGTCTTGACTCATTTGAGAAAACGGTGAGGACCCAAAACCTAAGTCTACAGTATTTGCAGTATTGTGTTCTGTCATTTCGGATTCCTGAGGCGAGCTGTTGCCGACCGATCGATCGATAATGGTTCCCTGTTCACTACTTGTTTCATTGTCTACACCATTATTTGCCGCCCGCTCCATTACCCTATGCACAATTACCAAATTACTACTTCGAATGTCTGTTAATTCACTACACAGTGGTGTTGATAAGCTACGCTCATCGTCACTATTATTTGTCAGTTTACTTTGGAGCCTAGTGTTACGTTATTCACGCGCTATTATTGTCACAATATTTCACACGATGACACAGAAAAGCAGTATTTGAAGAGCAAAAATAAGAGAACACATTAACGTAGCACTGAAAATAATATCTAGTTAATTGCAAGCGCACCTGAGAAATACTTGGTGCAAATTTACATGCGTGCCACACCTGTTTTACTGTACAACAATGAAAGACTGCAACTACAAAGGAGATTCTCTCTACAATTAAGCGCTACCAATAAACAAAATCTACACTAATTACACAAACTACAAGAAAAAATAAGAAGATTCCAGTGAGGTATACTCAGTTAAGGGTCGACATACGAAACGTCCCCTTAGAAGAATTAATGAATTACTGTGCTTAAACTGATACACAATATTTTTTTAGCGCAGCACAAACTGACTTCCAATAATCCCTACAAGAGAATGGCCCTGACTAACATTAACCTATACCTTTCACAAATCACTTACCTCACAGAAATCTTCGTTACTCAAGCTACTACAATACAGCGAGCGCCACTACTGCCAGCTAAATAAAAGATTCAAACTATGGAAGACACTAACTACTGATAGGGATAGTTAGCAAATGAAAGATTTTAATAGAGAACAAACAATGTATTTACCTTAATATCATCAAAAGTCATAATATATACAGCAGTTCATGACATCCAGTCTTACAAATTTCAAAACTCCGCCATCTCTCTCCCCACATCCACTACTGCTGGCGGCTCACCTCGAACTATGCAACGCTACGCGCTGTTCACATCCATCTGCCCAACACTACAATGGCAGACAACAATGCAAACTACCCACAGACTGCGCACAGCACAGCCAGTGATTTTTCATACAGAGCGCTATGTGGCGTTACCAATAAAAAAACCTAAACAGCCTACTTACAAGACATAATTAGAGTAAAGAAATTATATATATATATATATATATATATATATATATATAAAAGTTTTGCCACTATTAGAAAATTTTTGCATTATATAAAATCAGAGTTTTTTGTAAATAATAATAACAAATATATGTAAAACAAAAATATTTCTATGCCTCAGAGGGACATCGCCACCAATATAAATCGTCCGATCCCTCAACATCAGATGTTTCGAGATAGCGATGGGGAGAGTACAGACATGTTGAGAAAGCACTTAGTGCAACGACAACAACATGAAGACCAATGCGACACTGGAAATGATGGTTGGAGCCAGGTTGGACTTCAAAGGACAATACACAGCATGAAAATGTCATATGCTGCGATACTGCTACTTCATGAACGAGTGTGGGGAGAATCAAGATACAACGAGACTACAAAGTAGGAACAAGGAATAAACTCATCAACTTATATTTGGAAAGGCAGTCAGATCCTAAAAATCCTCTGTCTTTCCTACATTAAAATTCACATATTCCTAGCCCAAGAAGAACAGAAGAAAGCAAGATAGAAGAGAAGAACAGAAGATGCAAGACGAAGAAGGGCAAGAAGACAGCAAGATACCTTTCTCTCCTATCCTACAAAGAAAATACTCAATAAACCCCAGTCATCATCATCGGTTAAAAAAAATCCAGGTCATGATGACATCAACAACAAATAAGACCCGGCATTGCATGCTAGAGTGCTTCTCACATGATTTGTGACACCCATATAAATGAGTCGACGCCTTCCAACACTTCCATGTGGATCGTTGAACAAAGAAACCGACAGAGTAAAGACAAGCAGTGTACATTATAAAAATTAGATATATGCAAATAATACTCATCTTCTTGCCATTTGTAAAAAATAATTAATTTATTAAATATGTAAAGTCCCTAATTTATAGATACCTCAAAATTTTTGAGAAAGAAACTGAATTAGAAAAGTCACACAATCTCTTATTTCCTTTATCTGTAGGATTAGAAAAGAATTATGTAATTTTTTACTTCTGTAAAGTATGTTCATAAATACATATTTGTGGAAATCATAACATTAGTACTGAGAAGAGAATTAAGAGAAAAGCTTATTCATTCTTTAAAAAGAAAAACATTAACACAAAAGAAAGAAATAAATGAAACAAGGTGACGCAACAGTCCTTTTGCAAACATTTATGCAAATCTTAACTAAAGAAAAGAAATAACCACACTGAGACATGATACACTGTACACTAACGGGTTTAGAAAAATTAATATTGTAATAGCAACTTTTGGAAATGAAAAAGAAAAACAGAGACAAGTAATGGCAACGACAAAGAAAATCAGCCTTTGTAAAATGTGTTTGCCTAACAACAAAACACAAATTTTATAGTTAAAAACTAGAAACAATAGCCATAAAAATAATTACAAAATTGTTAAGAATGCCTGAGAAAGTTTATTGGAAAATCTAAATGAACAATTTTTGCCTGACTTCCTCAATGTTTTCCTCGCCATTGACAAGCCCCAGACAAAAATTTTCTCATAAGGGGGAGGGGGCGTGGTCTCCTGACCTTCATTTCTTACATATTCCGTCCTCACAATCGTATTCTCCACATCAAGACACTTCATTCGAACTCAAACTCGATAAGGTAGAGTCAATTTTGTACAAATTCATGTAAGCGATATGCAGATCTAATAAGTAAATCGCAAGTGCGCACCGAGATTGAAAAAGTCGAGGCTGGCGTACACAATATGAAGGCCACAGGAATTTTCGTTCTAGGGAGACGGCAGGCTGACTGGGAGGCCCGTCCCTTCAGAGGGGTGCGTGGGCACACACCTACTTTGGCCGGAACGACCGACTAGAGAGAGGACAGCTTTTGCCAGAGGATAACAACCCCCCTGTTCAACTTAAAAGCAAATTCCGCTACATTGTGTGGGAGCACACAGAAGACACAGTTTTTGATGGACCGACTGTGTAGTTATGGATTTCTCACAGGAGCACAGAATATGCCTAACAGAGACGCTACATCTTTCTGCATTGGTCGACTTAAACGAAACGTCATTCTCCCATTTAAAAGAGCAACGCTGTTTGTTGGAATATTTCTGATACACAGAGCCAGAGGTGTGAGGGAAGGCAGTGAATGATATACACTTGCAACTTTTCCAGAAAAAGGGGCCGTTCCATTGTCTCTCTTGGACTGGGAACATGTAACGAGAACGAGTGCTCTGGTACGTGTACGCAAAGAGCGAGGAACAAAGTCTCTCCTGAGTACTTCACTGGGAAAGCAATAAATGGCTCTGAGCACTATGGGGCTTAACTTCTATGGTCATCAGTCCCCTAGAACTTAGAACTACTTAAACCTAACTAACCTAAGGACATCACACACATCTATGCCAGAGGCAGGATTCGAACCTGCAACCTTAGCCACACGCAGTTGCAGACTGTAGCCCCTAGAACTCCTTGTCTGTCTGACTTCTGTAGTAGTGTGATGTGGAAATTATTTGTGCAGGAGCCAAAGGGTACTTGTTCGATCAATCCATTGCACAACTTGACAAAATAAACCTGCACACTCACAAGTGTCTTCAAAGGAAGGTATATGAAGAACATGAACAAAAGCAAAACGAGAGTAATGGATTGGAGTCGAATTAAATCAGGTGACACTGAGGGCACTAGATTAGGAGTAGCAAATGAGTTTTGCTAGTTGGACAGCAAGATACGTATTTTTGGGCGAAGTAGAGAGGATACAAAATGCAGATTGTTATTGACAAGGAAAGTGTTTTTGAAGAGGAGGAATTTGCAAACTTCGAGTGTATATTTGTCAGGAAGCCTTTTCTTAATGTATTTGTATGGAGTGCAGCCATGAATGGAAGTAGAACATGAACGATAAACAGTTGTACAGGAACAGGATAGAAGCTTTTGAAATGTGGTGCGGTGGAAGAATACTGAAGATTATATGGGTACATCACGCAGATAATGGTGAGAAAAGGAATCTTGTGTCACAGTCTGGCTAGAAGAAGGGATTGGTTGATAGCACTCATTTTGAGAGAGATAAATCCACTAAGAAGATCCAGAAGAATGTAGGTCACAGTAATTATTCAGAAATGAAGAGATTGTACAGGGTAGAGTAACATGGAGAGCTGCATCAGAAAAGTTTAAGACTGAAGAGTACAAGAACAAAATGTTTCCAACGATTTGTCACCAGTTGTGTGATAGTGGATCAGTTGATTTTTTGGATATTAAAGTGCAATATGTTACATTTATTTTCATTAGTAGTCAACTGCCAGTCTTGGTAACAATCAGCAATCCACAGATGGTTCCACTACAGTTCGATGTAGTTTTCTGGTGATTCTACATATTATGAGACAACCACATAAGGGAGGTACTAAAGTTGTCAACTATCAGTCTCACAAAGACAACGCATCACCTGGCGCTACGTCAGTGAGCTGATCTCGCCAAACGGGCACACTTAATCGCGTATTTCCCGCACACCTACCAGCGGGTTCTCTGCATCCGCCGCGTATTTTGACACACGTCTCGTCTGAGGACAGGGCCCGTACGCGGGTGATTGGATGCGGCAATTTCGCACCTGGTCGTATCGGAAACCGATCGTCGGCGTCGCAAACAGCTCCCGGAGCCCGCCCGACGGCCAGCCGTTGCCAGATGGCTGGCTTTTAATACTGACAGCGTCCTGAGTGTGTGTGTGTGTGTGTGTGTGTGTGTGTGTGTGTATGTGGTGTGCCAGAAGCCTCGTGCAGCGCGCTTGTTCATTACTGCCGACATGGATGCCGTTCCTGGAGGGAGGGAGTGAGGTGGGGAATGTTTGGGGATGGGCGGCTAGGTGGTTGGGCGGCGCCGGCCCTAGCGGGTCGCTCTCGCGCAGAGGGGTGGCGGCTCCGCCCGGCCATCAGCAGATGAGCGCGCGCCGGATATGAGGCGCCCTTGGAATGTGGCCGGCGTGCCATACTGCCGTCTCCCCTCTCAAGACGCCCGCCCGAGCACAGGAGGCGGTGGCTGCTGCTGCTGCTCGGAACGAGGCGTGGGCTCTGTCCGTTACCGATGATGATCTCGAATTCCTCATACACAGCTGAAACTATCCCAAAACACTGATGTTTTAATTGATGTTAAATCAAAAACTTAAACAGCAATACACAAATACAGGATATTAATAAATTATCTCTACAACTTAAGGTTCTAACATCCTAAACAGGTTTTTTTTTCTTTATTGTTATTTTCACATCTGATACAGGTAGGCCAACAGCGGCACATTACGCCGCTCTTCGGCCACAGATAAAACTAAAGATACAAATGAAGACAATCGTAGAACAGACAGGGTG
The DNA here is from genome assembly GCF_023897955.1 of Schistocerca gregaria. Classification (NCBI taxonomy): domain Eukaryota; kingdom Metazoa; phylum Arthropoda; class Insecta; order Orthoptera; family Acrididae; genus Schistocerca; species Schistocerca gregaria. Next base: position 429,938,719 of record NC_064927.1, read on the forward strand.
GATATACAGACGTAGACATACAAAATTAAAACACACAGAGCTGTTCACGGGCACAGAAATGGCCCAAAATGGCTCAAATGGCTCTGAGCACTATGTGACTTAACATCTGTGGTCATCAGTCCCCTAGAACTTAGAACTACTTAAACCTAAGTAGCATAAGGCCATCACACACATCCATGCCCGAGGCAGGATTCGAACCTGCGACCAGCACTAAACCACCACAGCTGGCACGGGCACAGAGTGCATGATAAGAATGTTGAGGCACATGGACATGAACAGAGATGATAGATGGCACACGTGAACGTTGGAGCACAAACGATGAAACACTGGAACATTTGAGCACGAACACGACGCCATACATAAACACAAGGCGATGATCTCCAGCACGCGAATGTCCATGTAACGTGTGCAAGTCTGGGGACCTGCCAAGAGGGGAAGAAGGGGGTGGGGGAGGGAGAGGTGAGCGCTAAGATGCCAATGGCAGAGGAGATGGTAGGGGGAATCGAGGTATGGTGGTAGGGGAAGCCTGAGAGAAGGAGTGGGGAGAAAGGGGGGAGGAAGGGAAGGGGGAGAGAAGGGAGAGAGAGTGCCCAAAGTAACAAACACAGGAAGAGGGAGTGAGGATCAAAGTTGGTAGGAGGGGTAGATGGAGGGGAGGAGGGCATCATCAGGGAGGGGGAGCTGGCGGAAGCCACATTGGGAAATGGTATGGAGAGTGGACAGATGGAGAGCAGGTGGGACGTGGAAACACAGGCGCGGCAGCGGATGGGGGCGGGAGAGGATGGGAGAGACCAGCGGGTGAGGAGGATCGAATTTACGGGAGGTGTAGAGGGTCCGTATCTGTTCGATTAAAAGGAGGAGCGGAATAAGGTCATACAGGATCCGCGTGGGGGAGGGAGACGGATGCGATAGGTGAGGTGAAGAGCATGGCGTTCTAGGATCTAAAGGGATTTGTAAAAGGTAGGGATAGCGGATATCTAGGCAGGGGGGATAGAGCGATTGTGAGATTTATGGGTATGGAGGATGGTGCAAGGGTCCAGACCCCATGTACGTCCAGAAAGGAGCTTGAGGAGACAGAGTCGGGAGTGTGCCTTGGCTTGGATTGTCTGGAGGTGGGGGGTCCAGGAGTTGCGACGGTCGAGGGTGACGCCAAGGTACTTAAGGGTGGGGGTGAGGGCGATAGGATGGCCATAGATGGTGATATAGAAATAGAGGAGGTGGAAGGAAGGGCTGGTTTTGCCTACAATTATCGCCTGCCTCGAAGACTGTATATATATAGTTGGTTGGTATTGAGTGATGAAGTACTTTTGAGAGCGAAAATGAAATATCTAGCGACTGAAGTTTAAATTTAATTAGTTAGTACTAACGCTCATAGATGTCTTTATTACGCTTCGTACAGTTCGATATACGTAAAATGTATCCAGCATATACAGTTTGATAAATGAAATATGCATGTCACTAAATTCAGTTGCTGTAACAGAGCTGCAGAATACACGAGGAGGTAAACTACTGATGATGTGCGAGCAGTATAGATACAGGAGTCAGACAGCAAAACGAGTTACCCAAATACTTCCTAGTGCCGCTCGGCAGAGCGCTTGTGTTGAGATAGTCAGTTATCTTTATCAGCGACTGGAGGTCAAGAAGTAAGCGTGCCAACACTGACCAGATAACCTGAGGCCGCTCCAGGGAGAAGGAGCTCTTATGTAGCTGACACTGCTAAATAGATCGATTTTTTCAAAAATTCTCAGCAAGTATTCTGTGTTGCGAATCATAAGACAGATTCTTCTTATCATACATAATCACATATGCGACTTTAAGGGCTGGAACGTTTTCGTTAAGGAATGCGCATTATTTCATCGTTGTTTTTTGAGTCGTTAGGCTGTTCATCCTCTTGCAAATATTGATCACTTAGATCGGGTAATTTTCAGTGAAGTTTAAGGGATTCACGTTCACATCGTTGCTTAAGTGTGTTATTTTCTTAAAATCTCTGAATCTACCGTAAGCCTTCAAGAACCTATTTCGTGGCTCAAAATTCCACAATTTTTGAGGAAAAACATCGTTTCTCCCATTTTTGACATAGACGTTCTACAACTTGACATGATCGAACAACAAGATAATGTATGACATGTCAAATTTAGCAGAATTGTAGTAGTTTGTGATGTCCAGCTTAAAATTTCTTTTTGCCTGTATTCCAGAAAATTCAGTTGTTTGGGGCTCAGAGAAGGAGATTGGAATTTTTCAGTTTTTAAGCCTTTCTTGTTCTAATTCAAGGGAATATTCTGGCTCATATCCATCAACTGGAACACGAATTTCCATGTTTGGAACTACAACTTTTCCTTCCAGAGGAAATGTACCTTTTATTTCAACTACATCGTAATTGTAATGAGACCATCTAAGAAACACATCTCCAGCACTTGAAATCCAAGAAAAACTTACTGTTAAGTCTCTTTCACACATGATTTCTTTGTAATCTTTAAAAAAAACCTCCAAGCATCAGTAGTGGATACAGTACTTCTTGTTCCTTTACCCATATTTTTTTTTTAGGATGTAGTGTAAGGTGTCAGGTAAATCCAACACCTTCCATGAAAACCCTGACATGATAAGGAAATCCAGTAGTATGTCACATAGCTCCGAATAAATCGTGACATTAAATTAACCAAAGTAATACGGGTAACGAGTGAGCAAATGGAATACCACAGACTAACACAAGAATGCCTAAATGCATGTCGTACCTTCCCACCGTGAGGCAACGCAGTTCCGAGGGGAGAAACGAGGACAGAAGCCGAGAGCAGAACCGTGTTAAGCTAGAAGGCCCTACGATAAGGGAGTGGCCAGACTAACTGTACAGGTCCCAGGTTCAAACTAGTTAATTCCCAAAAAAAAAACAAAAAAAAAAACACGCTCAGAGCGTCGTTGCGCGAAGGTGGTAGGAGGCACGATATAGTACAAACAGACACGACCATGAATGTTTAGAGTAGTATGTGTACTTCCATACAGGTCTCATCAGCAAGAGATGAAGTTAAATTTAGCAGAACTGGTGAGGAAATAAAAGAACAAAATATTACTTCCCTTCTTTATAGTGATGACCTCGCACAGTTTTGCCACATAATTGTCGATAAATTTTTTATTGAGTTTCCCATCGTATGTTGGATAGTCTGACCCATCAACTTCAATAACCTCAAAGTTCATGTGTAATTGTGCATGATTTGGATGGACCCAACGATCACCAATATTGATGTTAATCTCAGTCTCCTTGCTGATGAGATTCAAGTTATTTTTTTATCTTCTCATTTACGGAGAAGGAGTAGAATTGATAGCTCTCACTGTCATTCATGATGTAGTCTACAAACACGTTAGCTGACAATGATTCGTTTACGAAAAAATTTCACTGATCCATTTTTAAAATTATGGAGACGCAGGCACCATTGAAGTCGATCAAGCTATCATTTTCGTCAGTTACAGTGACTTCAATGTCTTGAACGATGCCAAAAATTGAAACATTGACGGGATAAGGTGGCTCATGAATGATTGGTCCTCCAAATTCTGCATTTGGCTTAAATGAGGCAATGATGTTGGTCTCTCTATGAAAATGATCTGTATGCTTGGCAAATATCCCACCAGTAAGATTGAAATTTGTATTGATCAGTGCAAATGGAATAATTTTAGGGACATCGTTACCAACAGTCTTTTTACTGGCTTCAACAGTTTGTTCACTGAACCCAAGCACACTTCCAATACTATCTGCTATATCCATTATAATTTTAAATCACTCTCAATAGTTACTCTGTTTAAAGCTGCATCTTCGTTGATGAGAATATTAGGCTTCTTTGAGCGAATGAATCTATCTAAATTTTTCAAACTGTATTTACCTAGAGGAATTTCCACTGTCTCCCCGTAGCAGTAAAGTTTATTGTTTTTCGATATTTCGTGTCAAAAAAGTGGAGTAGAAGCTGATCAACGAGACAGTTTATAAATTTCGTATTGGGACAGTCAATTGCTTCTTCAGAACAGACGAGGTACCACTCAATAGAAACAGACGCCAACGCTATGTTAAGACTGTGAAAAGATACTCATTTAAGTCGATAAAAATTCTAATTAAATGAGTCGTAGACAAGAGGACGTTGACACAGATTGGGAGCCAAAAGTGAGGATTCCAGAAAAGAAGTCAAAGAACAAACATGGTCGACTTTTGCCAAGTTCAATCCGATGTGCGATAATTGGACCGAGCGGGTGTGGAAAAACAACATTAATGATTGACAACTGTATTTCGGCCCCCGGTTGGTTGAAGTGGAAGAAGATCAACCACTTCTATGTGTACTCTAAAAGTTTCGACCAGCCAAAGTACCGTAAATTTAAAAAAGCTGCAGAAAATTAGAAGACCAGTGACAGCTAAAGTAGTCTAAGGACTGCGTCAAGCACAGTGAGAAAATTGCCAACTTAATTGAAAACAGTAATGAAATTATTCTATTGGATGCATCCTAACATAATTCAGTTGTAGTCTTCGACGACTTCATCTCGAAAATCAAGACATAGTCAGAGAATATTTTACTAGAGGAAGGCATAAGGTGATAGATTGTTTTTATTTGAATCAAACATATTCAGAAATGCCTAAACAGCTAGTGCGGGACAACCTAAATTTTTTTAACATTTTCAGTCTGGACGACAGGAATTTGATTCATATCTATCATCCATTTGTTGGTGGTGATTTGAAGTTTGACGACTTTAAGTAGCTGTGCAGTAGATGTTGGAGTAGAGGCAAATTCCGGTTCGTCACAAACGACATGTCAAGAAAGACTAATGAGGGCCAATATAGAGAAAAAATTAAGGATTTTTTTAACGTTGAACGTAGTTGTTTAACTATAAACGTAAACTTTTAATGTTGATGATGAACGCAAACAGCTGAAATAAACAAGAAGGTGCTGAGTCCACATGACAACAAAAGACATGTCCGGGAAAATCGAGCAGATACACTGCCGTGTGGGCACTACTCATTATTGTCATCATCATCAGTGTAGTAACCACATTCATAATCATCGTATTCATCTTCTGATTCAAATAAAGCTATTAAATCCTGTCTGCTGTAAATCATTTCCGTTAGCTCTTCAACAGTGTAGACTGTTGTGGAGTTGTTGTTGCTCTGGCTTCTATTTATAACATATAAAATTTAATGCCGATTAAACAAAAATTACGTGTGGGTGTGAACGACGGTGCACGAAGGTGAATGACTTCGTCAACCTTAGAATTGTTCGAGAGAAATTTGAGCTGAAGAGATTGGGTTAAAGTACATAGATTTTGTGGGTTTTGGGAAACTGGCTCAGTTTCTGGTGAACCCCGAGGGGCCTTGAGGTGAGCCAGAAGCCAGAGAGCCAGTGTGCCAGAACCTCCAAAATGTATCTAGTTGTAATATACTTCTGATTCTGAATCTGTAGGCTTTATTGCAGAAACGACATTTAATACGTAATCGATGTGATAGTGTATTTATTGTTGACTGTATATAATAGATTGTGAAGATAATGAAAATATTATAAATTTCTGAACAGTAGGAAGGTGAGAAAAATGGAAGGTCGTTTTCCAGCGCCATTATCGTCATCAGTCATTTGACGTCCAGCTCTGGATAAAGGAGTCCTCTAGACATCTCCGTTCATTGTTGTCTTCAGCTAAACAGTTTCATGCTCTGATGTGTGTTTTTTCATCTGTCAACATTATACAATGTGACTGTCACAATTGAGGCACCGTGAAGGCAGCTTGCAACAAATGTCAAAATCAATAGCAACCACGAAATGTCAGTAGCTGTGCCGTTGTTTATCTTTGCGTATGGAAAGTCTCTGTCGCCCTTCGAGCAGAGAAGAGGCACAGCAACTTGAGCCAGGAATGACTGCCAAAGTGTTTGTTGGCCGCTCCCGCAGATGTGGTGTGCAGCTATGCTCGCGCCAGTGCAGGAGCACCTAATTCTTTAGCCTGCGAGTACTTAGAGCACGGTATGAGTGGACAGGAGGAGGAAGCTGCAGTTCTAACTATTGCCTGTACCATGATTACCAGTGACTGTGGAGACTACTCGGGGTTCAGAACCAGCAGCAGCAACAACGGCAGCTCAGCACTGCCGTCGTCTACGTTCTTCGTCGTCCGCACAGCTACAACATCGAAAGACCGTCAAGTGACAGCTATAGGAATGTAAAGGATTTACCCAGTTGAATTTCTTTCAGAAAGTATGACTAACTTGAATAATAACCTGCAATAGTTAAAACTTGTAGGGCACCTGTCTTGCATTGTCCTCAGACATTACTACCAGACAGGGTCTGTTTTCTTTCCATGCTATCACCACCTGTCGTAAGAATATGAAAACTGACTAAATAATTACCGTCAGTTGTGTGTGTTTGCCAATACCCAGTTTAAATTTTCTGTCTCAGTAACTGTTCATTCTTGTATTGCACAACACAGACAATTTTGAGTATGAACTTCGCTCAAAGTAACGTAAAATTTCTCTGGTGGAACTAATAACTAAGGATACAGCATAAATTAAGAGTGCGCAATTTCATTTATTCCGTATTTAGCTTACCGAGTCACTTCTACTAGCTTGGTATGCATTTTATTTTTGTTGTTTCAAAAGTGAAATCAGTTGCTCATTCGGTTAAAGTAAATTCAGTTACATCTTTCAATAATCAAAGGCAAATTGCTTTCTTTTTTCAAAATTTTGCATAACTTTACACTGGGGGTTACTGAAAGTCATTTTTACATAATAAAGTTTAACTTAAGCCAGTCATTTATTTAGCCAGTAACTCTATTTGACTTTACTTAAAAAATTTAGTATTTCAGAATAAGTAACTGCAAACCTACGGACGTCACACACATCCATGCCCGAGGCAGGATTCAAACCTACGGCCGTAGCAGCCCCGTGGTCCCGGACTGGAGCGCCTTGAGCAGCTCGACGACAGCGGCCGGCTAGCACTGGTGCGCTACTTAATGTAAACAACCACTCCAAAGCTGCTCACCGGCTATTGATGGAGAGACGTAAACATGCTGCTTCCGGTCCCGTGGTGGCACGTAAAGTAGAACCCTGACACAGACGGCGGTCTGCAACAGCAGTCCGATGGAAAAGACCATTCTCCTCGCGATATCGCCAGCTATGATGGAACGCGGCCCACCCTGAACCACCATATACTTCACACGCCCTAAGAGTCCTCCAGCTAAGAACCACTTGCTCCTCGGCGGACTGTCAGCGAGTGTGCGAGCTCGCCACAAACTTCTTAGAAGCAGACCGCGGACGTCCTCTAGCCAAAGATAAGCGCGTAAAAAAGCCTGGAGTGATGGGTCGATTGGCGAGAAACCTAACTAGATATTAACACATGGTTTTCACGTGCGATAACATAAATTTTCGTTCCCCCACTGTGAGTTTAATGTAAAACCGGAATTCCATTTCTCTCCACTTAAAATTCAAGATCTCACGGTGACATGCTCAGATGAATTGCGAATGTGTGCCTTCAAGTACTGTACGTCTCTAACTTCGGTGCACTAGCTATGACCAACAGGAGCAAGTGTAGTATTGTGACGTCAGGGGAGCGTAGGGGCTATCGAAATGGGCCATCTCGTCCAATCCACCTATCTGGAAACTTTTTATCTAGAAACTTACGGACATTTACGGACCAGTAGGGTCGTGGAATATGACAACAGGTTGCAGGTGTTCCAACTATGGCACAGCAAACTCATAACATGTCAGCATGTCCCGATAAACACAACTGCCCATGGCAGACTCTATGGAAAAGAAAGAACCAATGCGGCCATTATGCATCAGTCCTCACCAGACGTTCATCTTAGCACTGTCTCTTTCTGTTTCACGTGTAACATGGGGGATACTGTGTGTGTGTGTGAATTCCTAAGCGATCAAACTGCTGAGGTCATCGCTCCATAGACTTACGCACTACTTATACTTCGTTATTCTAAGGGCAATACACACATCGAAGCCCGAGGGAGGACTCGAACCTCCAGCGGTGGGGTCCGCGCAATTCGTGACATGGCGCCTCTAACCTCGTGGCTGAGGATACTGCGATACCCCTATACAAACGTTATGATGATTCAGTATGCCGGATACATGAAACGTTACCTCATCGCAGAAACAATCTTTTCCAGAAATGTTTGCGTCAATGTTACCTAGCACATCCACTGCAAACTGTTCGCTCTGAGGTTTGTCCGTAGGCTTTAATGTTTGAAGCAGCTGCACCTAGTGGGGATGTAGCCGTAAGCTCTTATGCAAGACAGTGTACGCTCTTGAGTATCTGTTTTGCAAGTCTCTGGCCGCCGTAAGCACTGGTTTTGTCGCACCCCCTGCAAACACCTGCCGTACCTTGCCCACGTTGGCATCTGCAACACTTGGGCGAACAGCCCGCTTTTTATGGAGAACACTGTTTCCATAAATGACGTATGCCAAGCTCAAACGGTGGTTGCCCTCCATACCGCTTTCGAAAGTTTCTTTACTCTGTACGAACCAGGCCACGCACTAAGCTTTCTCCTGTGGCGCCCACATTTTTTCAGATTTTCAAACACAATTTTTCGTCAAAAATGCGTCATCTGGAAGTTAAAGGGTATATTTTCACATGCTGAAAACCTTTTGTTAAATTCTAGGGGCCGGCCGGTGTGACCGTGCGGTTCTAGGTGCTTCAGTCTGGAACCGCGTGATCGCTACGGTCGCAGGTTCGAATCCTGCCTCGGGTATGGATGTGTGTAATGTCCTTAGGTTAGTTAGGTTTAATTAGTTCTAAGTTCTAGGAGACTGATGACCTCAGAAGTTAAGTCGCATACTGCTCAGAGCAATTTGAACCATTTTTGGGTTTCTAGGGTAGTTTCAAAGTTACTAAAGTTTTCAGTTGTAAAGATAATTTATGGACACCCTGTACTTCTGTTACCTTTCTTCTTCTTCTTCCTGTTCTTCTTGTCCCGAATGAGTCTTGTTTGGATCACGCTTGTTTAACATTTGTGCTTTGGTCTTTCCCCAGTACTCTCGCATCCACTGCCGATGTAACTCTTTTCTTTCTTCTGTCCAGGGAGTACATTTCCTTCGGTGCTTTTCCCGAAATCCTCGGGCGTCTTTCAGGGTACGTGTCACAGACTGTCTGTTCTGGAGATTAGTTATTCCCAGTTCTTTAATGTCCTTTTCAGTTTCTTTCAGCCAAGTGGTGCGAACCTTCTTGTTTTGCCGGAAGGTGAACAGACGGTTGCTCAATCTGTATGAAGGCAATCTTGAAACATCGCTATAGTTACGGTAGGTGTTTGCAGGGGGTCTGACAAAACCAGACACGTTACCTCTAGTAATCAGTAAATACAGCAATACTTAGCAACACACGTCTCATACCTTTTTTGTCTACAGACTGTAAAAATAACATTTTGAGAGACTTCAGTTACTGAAAACGGTCACGATCGCAGAATATCTCCTTTACTCAAATGACCAGTTTTGGGCACATTTAAAAGGCTAGCTTTACAGTATGGGCTCTGTAAAGATAGGAACGCGCTTCTAGATTAGCAAAATCAGCCTTTACAATACTTGTATGAAAGATCAGAAACTCTATAGCATAGTGTTCACCCATTCGGCTGCAGCTGGCGGTGTGGTGAACATCTGTGTGACATCACAACAGTAACTGCTACTGGTTGGCTATTCTTGGTAATTCTAGTGATGCCGTTTGGTTGAAAATATCGGCAGGATGCCATTGGTAGTCAAAGATTGTGCCGTAAGGCACTACTTAGATGGAGACGCTGTATAACAACCATAATCGACCGAAGATATTCACTGAAGAGCCGAAGAAACTGGTACGCTTGTCTAATATAGTGTAGGGCCCCCGCGAGAACCCAAAAGTAGCGCAACACGAAGTGGCATGGACTCGCCTAATGTCTGAAGTAGTGCTGGAGGGAACTGACACTATGAATACTGCAGGGCTGTCCATAAATCCATTAAAGTAAGAGCGGGTGGAGATTTCTTCGGAACATTACGTTGCAAGCCATCCAAGTTATGCTCAGTATTGTTCATGTCTGAGGAGTTTGGTGGCCAGCGGAAGTGTTTAAACTCAGAACAGTGTTCCTGAAGCCACCCTGTAGCAATTCTAGACGTGTGGGGTGTCGCACTGTCCTGCTGCAGTTGTCCAAGCCCGTCGGAATGTACAATGGACCAATGGACATAAATGGATGCAGATGACCAGACAGGATGCTACGTTCGTGTCACCTGTCAGACTCGTATCCTGACGTATCAGGGATCCCATATCACTGCAACTGCACACGGCCCACACCATAACAGAGCCTCCATCAGCTTGAACCCACCTCTGCTGACATACAGGGTCTATGAATTCTTGAGGTTGTCTCCATACCCATACACGTCCATCCGCTCGATACAATGTAAAACGTGACTCGTCGGACCAGGCAACATGTTTCCAATCATCAACAGTCCAATGTCGGTGCTGACGGGCCCAGGTGAGCTGTAAAGGTTTGTGTCGTGTAGTCTTCAGGGTACACGAGTGGACCTTCGGCTCCAAAAGCCCATATCGATGATCTTTCGTTGAATGATTCGCACGCTGACGCTTGTTGATAGCCCATCATTGAAATTTGCAGCAACTTGCGACAGGTGGCACTTCTATCACGATCAACGATTCTGTTCAGCCGTCCTTTGTCTCGTTCTTGCAGGATCTTTTTGGCCTCAGCGATGTCGGAGATTTTATGTCTTGCTGGATCCCTGATATTCACGGTACGCGGGTGAAACGGTCGTACGGGAAAATCCCACTTCATCGCTACCTCTGAGATACTGTGTCCCATCGCTCGATCGGCAACTATAATACCACGTTCAAACTCACTTAGGTTTGGAAATTTGTGATAAGGTCTTATGGGACTAGACTTCTGAGGTCATCGGTCCCTTAGCTTACGCACTACTTAATTTAACGTAAACTAACTTACGCTATGGACGACACACACACCCTTGCTCGAGGGAGGACTCGAACCTCCGACGGAGGGGGCTGCACAGACCGTGATAAGGCTTCCCTGACCGCACGTCTACCGCACGCGGCAAAATCACTTAAATCTTGATAACCTGCCACTGTAGCCGATCTAACGAATGCGCCATAAAACTACGTTGCCGTCCGCAGTTCCGTATTTTGCGTGTTTACACATCTCTGTATTTGAATACACTCCTGGAAATGGAAAAAAGAACACATTGACACCGGCGTGTCAGACCCACCATACTTGCTCCAGACACTGCGAGAGGGCTGTACAAGCAATGATCACACGCTCGGCACAGCGGACACACCAGGAACCGCGGTGTTGGCCGTCGAATGGCGCTAGCTGCGCAGCATTTGTGCACCGCCACCGTCAGTGTCAGCCAGTTTGCCGTGGCATACGGAACTCCATCGCAGTCTTTAACACTGGTAGCATGCCTCGACAGCGTAGTCGTGAACCGTATGTGCAGTTGACGCACTTTGAGCGAGGGCGTATAGTGGGCATGCGGGAGGCCGGGTGGACGTACCGCCGAATTACTCAACACGTGAGGCGTGAGGTCTCCACAGTACATCGATGTTGTCGCCAGTGCTCGGCGGAAGGTGCACGTGCCCGTCGACCTGGGACCGGACCGCAGCGACGCACGGATGCACGCCAAGACCGTAGGATCCTACGCACTGCCGTAGGGGACCGCGCCGCCACTTCCCAGAAAATTAGGGACACTGTTGCTCCTGGGGTATCGGCGAGGACCATTCGCAACCGTCTCCATGAAGCTGGGCTACGGTCCCGCACACCGTTAGGCCGTCTTCCGCTCACGCCCCAACATCGTGCAGCCCGCCTCCAGTGGTGTCGCGACAGGCGTGAATGGAGGGACGAATGGAGACGTGTCGTCTTCAGCGATGAGAGTCGCTTCTGCCTTGGTGCCAATGATGGTCGTATGCGTGTTTGGCGCCGTGCAGGTGAGCGCCACAATCAGGACTGCATACGACCGAGGCACACAGGGCCAACACCCGGCATCATGGTGTGGGAAGCGATCTCCTACACTGGCTGTACACCTCTGGTGATCGTCGAGGGACACTGAATAGTGCACGGTACATCCAAACCGTCATCGAACCCATCGTTCTACCATTCCTAGACCGGCAAGGGAACTTGCTGTTCCAACAGGACAATGTACGTCCGCATGTATCCCGTGCCACCCAACGTGCTCTAGAAGGTGTAAGTCAACTACCCTGGCCAGCAAGATCTCCGGATCTGTCCCCCATTGAGCATGTTTGGGACTGGATGAAGCGTCGTCCCACGCGGTCTGCACGTCCAGCACGAACGCTGGTCCAACTGAGGCGCCAGGTGGAAATGGCATGGCAAGCCGTTCCACAGGACTACATCCAGCATCTCTACGATCGTCTCCATGGGAGAATAGAAAGCCTGCATTGTTGCGAAAGGTGGATAGACACTGTACTAGTGCCGACATTGTGCATGCTCTGTTGCCTGTGTCTATGTGCCTGTGGTTCTGTCAGTGTGATCATGTGATGTATCTGACCCCAGGAATGTATCAATAAAGTTTCCCCTTCCTGGGACAATGAATTCACGGTGTTCTTATTTCAATTTCCAGGAGTGTACATATTCCTGTACCAGTTTCTTTGGCGCTTCAGTGTATGCAGGGGACGGAATTACCTCGGAGACGTCGTCGAAGTGGCTGATATTCTTAACAACGTATTAACCGGACTCTGTACCCATGGTGATATGGTTGCAACGGCCGTTGGCCGAAAATACCACAGCAGCAGTAAGTTGTCGTTATGCCGTATGATGCTTGAATTTAGCAGCACTAGGATGGTTGAAAGAACTTTGAAGTTATAACTGGGTGGGAGAAAAATAGAAAAAAGTTAAATCCACATAAATTACCTTGTAAAAAAACTTCTGTATAGCATGAGAGTTTTTGATTAAAAGTCTTAAAGCTTAACAGAAACAGTAAAAAGTATGGATTTTTACCGGTGAAAAATTACAAGAAATACAGTGATCAGCCAGAGCATTATAACTACTGCCCTGCTATCGTTATAAACCCTATCCATGTGGTAGCAGCGTCACCTGGCGGGGAATGACTGCCAGTCAGAGACAAGCAAGGAGCATGTCGTATCAGTGAGCCCACGCTCAGATGTTGTAGGGTTGGCCTGCCACCCCTCTTTACAGATGTTGGACGTCGTAGGTTAGGCAGACTGGAGAAACAGGACATGTGGCGAACTGTGGTGGAGCTAACATAGAAATCTAACGGTGGACGGAGTACATGTGTGTCTGACACACAGTGCACCGAACACTCTTAACGATGGGCCTTCACATCCGACGACGTATGTATGTGCCAATGTTAACACCGCGACATCGGCCACTACGACTGTAATGGGCAAGAGACCGTCGGCACTAGACGTTGGCACAGTGGCAGAGCGTTGCGTGGTCTGATGAATCCCGACACCTTCTTCATCTTCTGCCGACGGGTGGGCACGAATCCGTCGTCGTCCAACTGAATAGCTCCTTGACACCTGTACTGCGGGATGGAGACAAGCTGGCGACGGCCCCTCTATGCTCTGGGGAACATTCATGTGGGCATCCTTGGGTCCAGTGGAGTTCGTACAAGGTGCCAAGACGGCCAACGAGTATCTTTCGCTGGTGGCAGACCACGTACACCTTGTTTTCGACGACTGTGTTTTCAACAAGATAATGCGCCATGTCACAAGACCAGGAGACTGATGGAGTGGCTCGATGTGGCCAGATGTGGATCAAATCGAATACATCTGGGATGTGATTGAACGTGGCATCAGAGCTCGTCGAATCCCTCCCCAGTATTTACGGAAATAAGGTTTGCGTGTAGAACTGGTGCCAGCTCCCTCCAGCGACGTATCAATATTGCATCGATTCCATGCCAAGATGTGTCGCCGCTGTTACCTGCACCAGAGCTGGACGTTCCCGTTAGCAGGTAGGTGGTCGTAATTTTCTGGCTTATATTGGGGCTATAAGATGACTCAAGCGATAGAAACAATAAAAATATTTAATTTCTGTGACTCTTTCTAAACCCTACATTTTGTTAACAAATATTTTACTTATAGTCTAAGAAAATTAAGAACGAAAAGCAGCAGTCATTCGCCGTATCTTTAAAAATACCGAAAAAGATTTGGTCATGAAAATTTATCTCTTCATTTAGAAGAGTTTGAGAGTTTTTTTATGATGAAAGAAAATTCCCAGCCCATGCAAAGCGTTCAACAGTAAGCCTTTGGGGACAATAAGCTTTGGACAATATCGCCTTCTCCACGTTTTTTGTTTGTGAGGTGTTGTCCAAACTTCGATTTTTTTCCGCGAGGCTTCTAACAAGCTTTCCTTAAAACGAGTTTAAAGTTACATCTCGTCTGGGGTCCCACCAATGCCACTAACTCCAGCGAAATGGGTAAACACCACAGCTCCATCCAAATATCACGCTACAGTACGAGCATTTCTGGTCTTTTGTATAATTAATGTAAAGGCTGGCTTCCCTAATTAACAGGTACCTTCACATCTTTAAACTGCTTATAATCTGAAGGTGGTCGATTAAATTTGCCGGACCTATCATTTTAATAAATGAGATATTCTGCGATCTTGACTGTTTCTACTGACTAATCATATAGAACAGATCGCTGTTACCCCCTTACCACGTTGGTTAAAATTATTTTGGGAGACACTGCAAGCTCTTCCTCCTCGTGCTTGTTACTATTAGCTGGTTCTGAATAGTTGCTGTCGTATTTCCTTGGCAGTGGATTTTAAGTATTTGGAGGCCACTGGTAATCGGATATACTACCACCTAGGTAACAGAGTATCTAATACACTAAAGAAGTTTAGTTACCGTGTGCTTAAAGCCGTCCTCACACATAACCTAAGGGCTGAGTAGACGTGAATCTGGACGAGTTTCGTTTACAATTATATCACAATGAGAAGGTAAAAGTCACAAAATAAGTTCTACTCTATTTCGGTACCGTGCCAGAAAACGTAGTGTAAATAAGAGGCAAGAATGCTCTCTACGTCACAAGCAGAACTTGCGAGACGCTATACTGAATTTCGTCGTTTTTAGTTGGAGCCCATACTTATCGAGATTTATATTATAGCTTAAGTTTCATGAATATACGCCACTTCAAATCACAGCACATTCAGGATCTCTCAAAAACGCCTCGTTATTGGTAGGATTTGTTGTAATTGAACGACGGGAAATGTCGGTGGATAAAGAATTTTCGTATTTAGTTATTTACCTACTATAAGTTGCTTGTTATGAAATCATATCGTTTTTAGGTAACAGCATACTGAAGATTCATTAAAAAATTCATTGTTGTTGGTAGGATTTGATCACTTGAAGTCCTCTAGTAACAAATGGGCGATTAAAGCGTTCTGGAGGTGGTAACGAGAAATATGAGGACATGTAACAAGAAATACGGGAACATATGTTACAAAAGTTCAGTGTAGTACTGGTTGATTTGGGGGAGGGGACCAAACAGCGAGGTCATCGGTCCCATTGGATTAGGGAAGGAAGTCGACCATCCTGGCATTTGCCTGAAGCGATTTAGGGAAATAACGCAAAATGTAAAGCAGAATCGTCGGACGCGGGCTTGAACCGTCGTCCATTGTGCTAACCTCTGCGCCACCTCTCTCGGTCAGTGTAATGTGGTGGACAGACCTGTCGACTTATGTAGCAGACTTTCGCTGTCTGATATCCAAAATTTAGTTTTAGTTTTGTCGTTCACTAGAAGATTATGGCACTCTTATTTATTTCATACAAATATTCTCTGCAATATTCAATATTACTTAAATATAAGTGCACTCACAAGAGTGAGTTTGTTCAAATTTTTAACTTATATAAGCTGATGTCCTTATTGTGTGGGGCTGTAACTACCCTGTGATAGTGACACTTGACATATATCCTGAATTAGCTCTTCGGTTTCTGGCACGGATCGAAGTTGATGAAATGTGGCCGGCAAATATTCTTTGGAGTGACGAGGCATGTTCTTCACTGCAGGCTGTAGTTAACACACAGAACTGCCGAATTTGGGGCACTGTTCAACCGCAGTCGCCTTATGCGACTATGTGGTATGGTTTCACAAGCACTTTCATTATCAGTTCGTTCTTTGAAGAGAATACAACCAATAGTCCTGTCAGGTGTACCATGACTTTATGGAGACCTCTTTGTACAGCAGGTGATTATTACTTGGCAAAGCGCAACTATATGGAAATCAGTGATTCCTTGCAAAATGTGGCAACACTTTATGTGGCTCGCTCAGTGATAGATACGCTTAAGGCATCCATCCACAAATGGGTTACGTCTACATGTATGGCCTGCAAGATAATCTGACCTGAATCCATGTGACCTTCTTCTCCGGGAGTATCTGTAAGAACACGTTTACGGGAGCCATATTTAGTCTCTGACTGATTTGAAGGGCAGTATACAGGACCATGTTGCTCAGATTCCACTGGATCTGCTGCGAGCAACTGTTGACCACTTCGTTTTATGGATGTAGCAGATCGTCGACGTCTCCCATGGTCGTATTGAACAAATTCCGTAAGTGACGGTTACTAATAAAATCATTTTGCCTTTCTCACTTGTTTGACCTTTCCTGTCTACGCCCAGGTCCTAATCTATTACACATGGGAACATCCCTATACATCTTCTTCGCATTCAGATGGTTCAAATGGCTCTGAGCACTATGGGACTCAACTTCTGAGGTCAGCAGTCCCCTAGCACTTAGAACTACTTAAACGTAACTACAAACATCCATGCCCGAGGCAAGATTCGAACATGCGACCGTAGAGGTCACGCGGCTCCAGACTGAAGCGCCTAGAGCCGCACTGCTACTCCGGCCGGCTTTTCGCATTCAAAGGAAAGATTTGCACCTGATGGGAAGAATTGGAACTAATTTTTTCCCCAGGGAAAATCGTTTCCTCATTAACGCACTAGAATATTTGTCCAGTTTCGCTGCCGTACGTTAACTGCAGCCCACACAGGACCTCCGTGAACAGATGCACATTCATTATAGCCACCTGGTACTAAAAAGATGAATTCAGTAAACAGGTGCACATGGACGTAGGTTACAGTTTTAAAGTAGAGATGAAGAGGCTGGCACAGAATAGGCTAACGTGGAGAGGTTTAATGAGTCAGTCTTTAGACTGAAGACCACAACAAAGGCAACAACGGATTATTAGACAGTCAGTGAACATAAGATCCGATAGTGCATATAGAATTGTAATGAGGTGTGGCGGCTCCTGGGTACTCTAGTTCAAAGAGTAATAAGATGAGCAGTAATGCAAAACGTCTTCAGCAAAATGAAAAGTCATTACACTAATTCATTAGGAATGGAAGATCAGCAGTTTTTAACTACCACAGAAGAACAAGGAACATCACTAGCAGATGCAGTGAGTGTGATACGTGGCCTTTCCTGTTATAGCAGTTGTTATCAGTGTACGTAAGAGCAGGTTCAAAACAACTACTAAAAGGAGACAGTACTTTTGATTTGGGTGGGGGCGTCCAATATCCTACTCTCCTGAGACATTCTACGAGAAATACTCCTGATGTGGAGGGAGAGAACATATATACCCCCGCTTTGGGAGTGTGCCACCATTGACGTTACACCAGCAATTTTTTTTATGGATGGCGTATTGGCTATCTCCCGTTCATTAGTAGAAACTACTTTGTTTATAAAAGAACTGATGTTGATTTTGTGGTGTCACCGCCATACACCACACTCGCTAGTTGGTGCTACCACCTAGCAAGTGTGGTACTCTGTAGCTGCTTCAAATTCTGCCGCGAAGGCAAGTCTTGTACGGCACGAAGGTGCATGGGACTGGGATGTATGCCTTGGGCATTGAGTACATGTCCCAAGTATTACAAGTCCCGAGCAAAAAACACATTTGTCCTTTCGCAAGCGAAGACCATTTTGTCGCAAGACCTGAAATAATGTTCTGAGATTGGCCAAATGTTCTTCTTCCGTCTTTCCGGAGATCACAATATCGTCCAGATAATTTTCTACAGTAGGGACCGACGCACAAACAGTTTGCAGATATTGCTGAAACAATGCAGGGGCGGATACACACCCGAATGGCAGTCGTTTGAATTGATACAACCCAAGATGCGTGTTAACCACCAAAACGAGCTGGAATTCTTTGTCCACCGGTATTTGCAAGTACGCATCTGCGAGGTACAACTTTGAAAAATATTTAGCCGGGCACAGTTTGTCAAAAAGATCTTCCGGACGGGGTAAAGGAAAATTTGCAATCATTAGCTGTGGATTCACTGTTGCCTTGAAGTCCACACAAAGTCTCAAATTGCCGGAAATTGGCAAAATTACTAAGGGTGATGCCCAGAGAGAAGCCTGCACACGTTCAATTACACCTTGTGATTCCAAATCGTGTAATGTTTTTGCGACCTCATCACGCAATGCGTGGGGAACATTGCGCGCTCTGAAAAATATCGGTTGCACGTTTAATTTCAGTTCCAAATGTGTTTCATAGTTCTCAGCGCAACCGAGGCCCGGTGCAAAAATGTCTGCAAATTCTTCACATAGATGAGAAACACTGTCTGAATGCACAGTCTGGTTCAGTGATATGACCTGATCTACTATAGACAAATTAAACAACTGAAATAAATCGAAACCAAACAAGTTCACCGCAGAAGAAGAACGAAGGACGTAAAATGACACAAGTTTTGTTTGTTGCAAGAAGGCTGCGATGTCCTAACACAGGGATATCTTGACCGGAATAGCTAGATAATTTAACATTTACGGCACTCAACGGAGGTGTACCCAGCAGTTTGTAAGTGTCTTGATTGATCAGTGAAACTGCAGCTCCTGTATCGAGCTGGAATGGTATCACTTTGCCGTTAATGTCCAAGTCTACAAAAAGTTTATTGTCCTGCTGACGACAAGAGCGACTGTCTCGTGCAATGTGAACTGACACTGGTACATAATCACTTGCGACTTGACGAGGGTTCCGGCGATGTCGACGCACACTATTTTTGGGACGAACACAGTCACTGTTAGAGAGAGTGGCACTGGGCGGAGTGGAATGAACTACATGAATTTCCATGGGCGAAGTTTCGCGAGCCTGAGTATCCTTGGTTCGATTCCGATGCCGGTGCGAAGCAAAGGGCCTGGAACGGTTTTGGACTTCTGATCTGAGCCTTTTCTGGCAAACACTCTGAACATGTCCTTTATTACAATAAAAGCTAATAACTTGGCGTGACGGGCAATTCTCACGCGAATGTTTAGTAGCACATCGCGGGCATGATTTGATCACAGCATTTTCTTGCCGGCGCGGTACACGTGGCTGAGAGCCTGGCGGCAGCGGCGAGGGCTGTTTACTGCTCCGTGCAGCTCGCCCGGCGGGCCGGTTAACCTGACACACTGCTGCCGAAGTTGCAAATGATTCCTGAGCAAAGTCAAGCGTGTCCTGCCGATCCAATATGTCCATCACTTGCTGAAAGGAGGGATTGACTAGTTTCAAACTCTGTTCCCTTATACGAACATCAGAAACGTTCTGTTCAACTGCATCACGTACCATAGTATCTGAATAAGGGAGTCCACATTGACACTCAAAAGCACAATCCTTAGTAAGGCCTTGCAAGGTTGCAACCCACACCCTATTAGTCTGACCTGCCGTAAGTTTTGTACGAAAGAAGCTACACCGTTTGGCAACGACATTGATTCTTTGAAATATGCGTTAGATAAAACGCGTGCACTTCGGCCTCCTTTAGTACCAAGGGGTTGGCTCTCCTGCCAACCACAACAGATTTAATAATATAACAAAGGATATAATTATTCAACGGGAGTCATACTGTAGTTTGCAACGTGTAATCATCGTGAGTAGTCACACTTACCTATCTTTCATAACGTAGGTGCAAAATGGTTCAAATGGCTCTGAGCACTATGAGACTTAACTTCTGAGGTCATATGTCCCCTAGAACTTATAACTAATTAAACCTAACTAACCTAAGGACATCACACACATCCATGCCCGAGGCAGGATTCAAACCTGCGACGTAGCGGTTACGTGGCTTCAGGCTGAAGCGCCTAGAACCGCTCGGCCATTCAGGCCGGCTAACGTAAGTGCAGATAGTGAACACGGGAGTCCCAGTATTTCAGGAATACCTGGTAGTATTCTCTATGTAAAGTGACAACTCTAAGTTACATCACAAAAGCGTGATATAGGGGTTGGATGGTGGTGTCCTAAGATAGATCATTCTTGCTGTAACAAATACATGGTGTTAGGGGTATAAATGCCGATATTTTTATCGTTAACTAAGTACAGTAACCTAATCAACTGTGCATCAGTATTTACTGCATTTGCAGACTGATAATTTAGCTATTATGAGTAATTTTTTTCTAATTTGGTTAATACTGGCAAGTACACGTGGCAACAGCAAGCTATTAGTACTTATTTTGCGTAGGCAGTAGGTCAGGTGTTGAAGAGTTGATGCGTGGACGCAAAATGGTAAGTCTATACTAAGTCTATACTGACAGGCATTGTCCACTTAGTGGTGCAGTTATGACAGTGTAGAAAACCTCAGGTAGTAAATTATGTGACGTGTTTGCGGATAGACTGTTAGACGCAGAGGAAAAATAACTATCAGACTAAAGTTGGTACTTATCAAGATACCAATTATCACAATATCTGTGCTTATACCGTAACACACCGTAAAAATGATTTTATCAAAACAATAGATTAGAGCCCGATGCTTCGCTCGAGTAGACTGTATGACCTGAAGAGATTTGTTTTGCTTTCATCAATTTTCTACGTTGTTCACAAAATACAAAGCCTTCTAAGCTTTTCACACTAATTAAAGCCATGTAAGTATGGTCTTTCTCACCAAAAAGCGATTCCAGCACATGGAGTCCAAAGTTTTTGTTAACTGTGCCTTTTGTGTTTTTGTGGATGTATTTCCACTTCAGCTTTCATCCCCTAACAAATATTTCTCTGTATCTAACCGAGAAGTGAAATACCCGCTTTCATAAATTTAGCTTTAAATTTTTCTTAATGTAATGAAATATTTTCTTCAAAATTTTCATTCCCTATGGAAATCCCATAGGGACTGTGATCCCAGAAAGACTGAAAGACGTATTTTTTCATCTCCAACTGAGAAGCCAAACACCAATTTTCCGAGATTTAACTTAAAAAGTTCTTTTTCAATGAAATATTTTCATAAAACGTTCCACCTTCTATTTCACCCTATTCGATGTTGAATTTCCGAAAACAGCGAAACTCGTGTACTTTTACTTTTAACTGAGAATCCGAATTTACATTTTCATAGATTTAGCTTTCAAAAACGTTCCGTAATACAATATTTTCATAAAAAATCTCAGCCCCTATCTCACCCCCCTAGAGGTTTAATTTCCAAAAACACTGAAAAACATATTGTTTTATTACCAATATGTCAAATATCAGTGTTCACATGAGGCTTTAAAATACTTTAGTAGTTCTTTAATAACAATATATTTTCTAAAAAAGCTTCCTCTACTGTTTCACCCCGAGTAATGCTAAATTTCCAAAAACTCTGAAACGTGTATTTCTTCATTATTACCGAGATAGCAAATACCATTTGTCGTAGGTGTAGCTTCAACACTGTCTTAACAGCGCCATTTTTTAAGGATATCCTTCATCCCCTGTTTCGAACCCTTAGGATTGGAATTTCGAAAAATCCCTCCTTAAACGACCTCCACATTATAAGAGCCATATTTTGTCCAATCTTGACGCTTCTATTCTCAGCGGTTCGGGCTGGGCGATGGTGAGTCAGTCACTCAGTCAGAACATTACCTTATATGTACAGAGATTACGTTACTGTTGCAAAAATTGTAATACGTATTGTGCAATTCTCATCTGGTAACGAGACTGCGTCTTCTTGTCAGTTGTAAATAAACGAATGAGTAAGTAAATAGGTTTTATAAACGTTACATTACGTTATGTCACAGGCGCTGTGATAACGCATATCTCAGTAGCTTATCTTCAACTGAGAATTTTACCGTATCAGCTTTGTCTCCTTATTTCGTTGAGGGTAGTTTGAGTCTGAAAACAAGTACGTCTCCCTATACTCAGTTAGGTTCATTAATTATCCTGTTAATAAAATTCGTCATAGGTTTCAGCTTCGGTGACACGTTGGGTGATATATCTGTCGTACGTCTGTTCCCTTCTCAATGGTCTCTCAAATTAACTTCGAGTCCTATCAGCCTTAGCTTTCCGAATATTCCAGAATGAAACACGAATGAAAAGGAACGTATTTCAAAAGAGAAAAAGTTCAGGGAATACTGGTGTTCGCAATGTTCTGTTACTTTCCGCAGTTACACCACAGAACTCGTCGCCTTTGAAACGAATCGGAAACTTCGGAAAAAAAGATAGGCTTAAAAAAAACTTTCTTTAATCATCTAAATAACTTTATTCATTACGGCCACCGCGTCGGTGTGGAAGTCAGCAACTTATGAAAGACTTGTCGCTCCGAATGTATCATCTTGTCCCTGGAAAAATGCGTAAACTACGTAACAAGTGCATGATATTTATATCCATAAGAAAACGTAGAAGTATGTTCCAGTAAGCTACAATTAGCAGACTGTAAGCACAAAGTTGGGTACTCCAGTGTTTTAGGTAAACGTCAGCATCTGCGACGTGTGAATGTAAAGCTGAGAAGTACGTTATGCAAAAGCAGAAACTAGATAAAAATCATATCTTGCTATTTTCAACTGTAACGCTTAGTTTCATCCACGAAGATATTCCCTAAGATTGAACTATAGTAGTTCAGATTCAAAACTCTTAGACATGACAGAAACAATAAACGTTGGTGACTCGATTTTTTTAATATTACCTAACCTGATAGTGAATAATGTAGACAAAAATACAAATACTCCAGAAAATTGGCGGCATTGTACCATACACTGATGGAGAAAATGAAATATTTTCCCAAAGCAATTGACACATTACGCTTGTAGAGGAAATATCAAGATCATGAGCCCTATGTTTTTAAAACAAGTAGCTAAATACCTGTTTCAATATACGAATATTAGACTTCCTTTCTAACTTCTGGTTTTTAGCATGACGGCAGATATTGCTAAACATAAACTGGATGAATACAGCTGACAAACGTGAGTCTCTGGCATTGTTGGCGCATTGATGAGACATTCGATTCCTATACCTGAGGACGGTGGTTGAAAACGATGGCCGGCCATCCAGTTGAACACAAAATAACGCGCGCGCACGTGTGTGTGTGTGTGTGTGTGTGTGTGTGTGTGTGTGTGTGTGTGTGTGTGACAGATTAGAATAGATTAGGTTTAATTTTTCTTCTCGAGACCCAAAAGATGAGTTGAAACCCATGGGTGTGGAACATGTTAGAAAGTATAACATAAGAAACATAAAACATTTGATTATAGCACTTACACCCTGATCATTTAACAGTAGATTGTCAAAATAGGCGAATACAATACAAAAAACTGAAACAGGTAATATTTACAGAATTAATACGCTGTCAGAATGAAACATTGTTATGCACTATTAATATAATTTTTAATATACACAAAATACCTAATCTCGAATGTTGAGATAAAGGGCTGTAAAAAACGGAAATCTAGCGGACGCAAACTCCTCTTCTCCCGTATTCTATTCAATACCTCCTCATTAGTTATGTGATCTACCAATCTAATCTTCAGCATTCTTCTGTAGCACCACATTTCGAAAGCTTCTATTCTCTTGTCCAAACTATATATCGTCCATGTTGCACTTCCATACATGGCTACACTCCATACAAATATTTTCAGGAACGACTTCCTGACATTTAAATCTATACTCCATGTTAACAAATTTCTCTTCTTCAGAAACGCTTTCCCTCCCACTGCCATTCTACATTTTATATCGTCTCTACTTCGACCATCATCAGTTATTTTGCTCCCCAAATAGCAAAACTCCTTAACTACTTTAAGTGTCTCATTTCCTAATCTAATTCCCTCAGCTTCACCCGACTTAATTCGACTACATTCCATGACCCTCGTTTTGCTTTTGTTGATGTTCCTCTTATATCCTCCTTTCAAGACACTGCCCTTTCCCTTCAACTGATCTTCCAAGTCCTTTGCTGCCTCTGACAGAATTACAATGTCATCGGCGAACCTCAAAGTTTTTATTTATTCTCCCTGGATTTTAATACCTACTCCAAATTTTTCTTTTGTTTTCTTTACTGCTTGCTCAATATACAGATTCGAATAACATTGAATAATATATTACTTGCAACAAATTTCATTAAGGAATAAATTTGTTGAGAAGCAATGGTTGGACTACAAAGTTCCTCAAACAGGTTTCTACATGATGTTCTTGAATTTACACCACAAATGATTCTTACTACACGCTCTTGCACCCTGAAAACGTTTGCTCATTTTGATGAGTTACCCCAAAATATGATCCTGTATGACATAATGGAATGAAAGTAAGCGAAGTATGCAAGTTTTCTTGTATTTATATCTCCTATGTCTGACATTCTCACTGCAAATGCAGACTTGTTTAGGCGCTTGAGCAATTCTGTCATATGGCCTCCCCAACTTAATTTATTATCGCATTGTAATCCCAGAAATTTAACAATGTCAGCCCCTTCAATCTGCATGTCTTCATATGTTAGCCTGGGAAAATATGGTATTAAGACACAGCAGCCAGTGTTATTACCGGTTCTTTCAAGACGTAAGCCGAGCTGACCAGTCAGACGTAAGGACATACCCATACCAAGTTTTACACAATGCTGGGATGGAGATCCCTCTAATGCTGGTGTGCTGAATTAATGCCAGCAAAATATTTGCGCCACTATGTCACGTCAGGACGTTCAAATGGCTCTGAGCACTATGGGACTTAACATCGGAGGTCATCAGTCCCCTAGAACGTAGAACAATTTAAACCTGACTAACGTAAGTACATCACACATATACATGCCCGAGGCAGGATTCGAACCTGCGACTATAGCAGCAGCGCGGTTCCAGACTGAAGCGCCTAGAACGACTCGGCCACACCGGCCGGGTCAGGGAATGGTATTAATTTCTTTAGTATTCATGTTATTCGATGACATCTTTAGTGCAACTGCAGCTTGCAGTGTACAAGCAGTGCGCCACTTGATATAGAGCTTTAATTAGTTTCGTGTGTTGTGTATGAATGTGTAGCGTGCTTTGTGGAAAGCTCGTGTTAAGCCTTATTTTATTTACCGTGCAATTTGTGTTTCATTCCCACGGACTTGGTCGCTCCTATTCTGCTGCACCATGTGCGTTTGTTTGTAAATCATGAGGCTCAACCTCTTCAACCTCTCGCGTTCGAACTGAATCCTCAGTTTCATCGCGTTTGTTAAATTTATTTACAAAATCACCGAGTTTTAAGGAATTTCGGAAGTGGGCTTTGCTCACTCAAATTGACCCCTAAAGCCAGTTGCGCTTTCCCCCAGTGAGTTTACATGCGGAGCATAGAGGGTTTCTTCTAAATTTTATCTTTTGTTGTTTGAGTGATCAGTGTCGGGTCAGTTGTTGCATTGTATAACGTAGCATGTGTGGAGATTCACTAGCCAACATTCCAAGTAACTGTGTTTTAACTTAACGCGTCTGAGTGTGTGAGTTGCTTTTAATGAGGAAAGAAATGTTAATTGTTGCTATTACATCTCTCAGCTCCATTCGACATCCTAGTGAGGATCGTTAAAATCAATTAGTTTGCACCTACCCTTAATAATGTTCCAATGACATTTATCATGATTATTGAATACACAATATATAGATCGGCAGTTTACTAAATCGTCAAATGATCTATGAACATGCGCCTTTGCATCAGTTTAATTAATTAGTATTGAAATTGAATTGACCAAGTAATCAAAAATTTTGTATGGTACTTGTTCGAATCAAGTGAACGTAGGCTCTACTTGCAGAATCATTTTTGGGATTTAGTAAATCAGAAAAGAGATGTTCCGCGAAGCTGATCCTACCAGTACCTCGCAGTCGTAGAAAACGACAGGTATCATTCACACTCTGTATCTCGAAAACGGATAGAGACTTCAACAAAATTTTGAAAGTTATTCGATATTTGGATCTTAGGAACACATCGCAGAAAATTTAAGTCATTTGCTCTGTCTAGGCACTTTGGATTCTGTTGCTCGATTTTGGTACGAAAAAATGCTAAAAAATCTTTTCTGGGGTGTTTTCTAAGGAACTGCCCATGAATTAACATTGAATCTTTAAGCTCCTTAAAGCCCACGGTGGACCACATGTGATGCAAAAAGAAATAACCGATTTCCTGCGTTTGCATAATTACGAGGAAGTGTGTAATATTTATAGTTTCATCATGTACTGTACGATAGTGACTCTTAGACGGTCCTTCTGTTGAGTATAGGAATGAGACCTAGGCCAGGCGATATCCAAACAACTTGACCCTACCCTTCTATCACCAACAGAACTCAGACGTAAGTCTCGAAAGAATTTCGTTTTTATGTGCTGCGTTTTGGAGCTTATCAGGTGAGCGTGCGTGCCCATTTACTAATTAATGTGTGATGTGGATGTAAAATGATCCGTTCCACACCATTACGATTTATAGTGCAAACCATCCACGGAAAACGAAACTAACTTGCAGTCACCTCTTTACAATTCTGAGTTCAAGGGGCCACAGAATAAGTTCGATTATTTGAGAGTTCGATTTAACGAAGCTGACGCAGGAAAATGACACAGCAAAGAGATCATGCACAAATTAAAAGTCAAAACATAGTGTCATAATATGAATAACATTCGTATTCCTTATAAAGGATATCCTAAATTTTCACGAATTTCTATTCAGTTTAACATTTCAGACAAAAGACACACACGAAATTGAAAATATGTAGAACAAAGCTTCTATTCTGGAAAGAAATCGACGATATCTTCCTGCTCCTGTGATCCCGATCGTGTTTGCTCAATCGTATTTTCTCTTCTTGCGAAAGGCGAAATTACATAAATTAGTTGTGATCTACGGGTGTAAATGACATGCGCTTTTCTCTTTTCGTGACACTATCTTCTTTTGCTTTTTTCACTGTCTTCGGAGAAGTCAATTACAAATTTCAACCTCTCTCAGCGCACTGCATAACTCCGCATGATCATCTTAATGTGCGAAATCCTCAAATGTTATGAATACTTCTAGATAAGGAAAATGACCGTGTGAGAGCCAGGTATTTGTGCTAGTCAGTTGTAACTTTTTTGGAGCTTATATTATGAGTCTAAGAAAATCACCTGAGGTATACTGTTCAAAACAGAAGAAAAGTTCCAATAACGATACGTGCGGAACCCAATACGTGTTGAGATATGGACCGCTGAAGATCATCATTTGACAGCCGTAATTTTATTTACAAGTGACGCAGGGTTCGCAAGAGATGTCATTGCAAATGACCTCAATACTCTCAGGTGGGCAAATGCAAATCATGGAGCAATCAAGGAAGTGAAGCATTACGTTCCCTGTAGTATCAATACAAGGACGGGAATTAACAATGAGTAATAAAGGTCATTTTTCCCTGCAGTGTTGTAGGTATGTAGGTGACGGTTCTTCTCAAACTGCGATTGATTATTTATGATGAATTTCATTAGAGAATGTAATCATTGTGACTGCACAATCAAATTGCCTAGCTTCTTGAAGAGGTATCTGCATGACGCCCGTGGGCGAACAGCACATTCTTACTTACTGCTCGCTTTTGTCTAATCAGTACTTTCTTTCTAAGCAACGAGTTATCCCAGAAAATTATTCCGTACATCACTGAGAAGAAATAAGCAAAATATCTCGGGAGAGTGATAAGTTTGTTTTCAAGGTCAGCAATTATAAGAAGAGCAAAGGTAGCTGAACGTAAGTGTTTCAGAAGCTCATTGATATACATCTTCCTTTTTAAGATTTCATCACTATGTAAACCCAGAAATTGGAGCATTCTAGTCAATTTCCTGACTGCTAAGCATGCACTACATGAATTGTTGGTATGAATCTATTTGTTATGGAGAACGTGTGTAGTGTGTTTTCTCCTAAATTTAGGGTAACTCCATCTTCAGAGTACCAATTTCGCTTGTTGAATATTAAGTAAATTCTTATTTGGATGAATAAGAAATAGGAGTGGACCGAAAATTGAACTCTGTGAAATTCCCTTAGTGGATTCCCCTCCTCCCCCCCCCCCCCCCCCCAATCAAAGTCACTAATTCATAAGCTTCCGAGATTGTCTGAATTATTCAGCACAACATTTTGCATTCTTTTTGTCAAGTACCCTTCAAACCAACTGAGTGTAAATCAACAGTTCAATAAAACTAAAGTGTTTCTAAGAGAAAATCTTGATCTACACGGTCAAACGCATTGAAAACCTCAAAAATTGTCAACGAGAGATGTATTATTATTTAAAACTTGTAATATTAGAGAAATGAATGTATAAATAGTGCTCTCCGTCGATAAACCTTACTGAAATCCGAACTGTGATACATTAAGTGAGTTGTTTACATTTAAGTGTGCGAGTAATCTTGACTACGTTACCTTTTTCGAATATGGTGGAAAAAGATGTCAGTAAGAAAACTGAACTATAATTGTTTGAGTCTATCTTGCCATTTATCTTATAAAGATGTTCAATAACCGGATATTTTAACCTGTCTGGAAAAGCATTCCTGGGCCAGTGTAGCGTTGCATGTTACTTATTAAGTAGAAAAAAATTTTCGGAACGCAATTAGTAGTAGGCCTACACTCTCCCCCACCAGTCTAATCCTCGCATGATTAGATTTTCCTACAACAGCGCCATTTTTTTTCTGCTGACACGTTACATTCAATGACGTTGTGGAATGGTTGCTCGAGTTCGACGTCAACATGCAAGGGATGGGAAAAGCCGGCCGGTTAAAACAATACCGCATTTAGTTCTGAATAACCGATATTTTTACGTATTTCTTTGGTCTCGGTTATAATAGGTGTCTTATTTTTTACATATAACCGAGTAAAAAAACAAATATTAGTTAGCCAAAGCAGATTAATGGAAAGGAAAGGGATCCTGCCTGGTAATAACGTCTGAGGACAATGACACCACAGGTGCCCTACACGTTTTAGCTATTTCAAGTTACTGTTCATGTTAGTCATAATATGTGAAAAAATTGCAACTGGATGAAGCCTCTACATTTCAATATTTGTCGGTTAAGTCTTACGACGTTGTAGCCGTGCGGGCGACGAAGAAGGTAGCCAACGACAATGCTAAGCTGCCGCTGTTGCTGCAGCCAAAGTCGTCTTCAGAGTCACGGATAATTATGGGACAGACAACAGTTAAAATTACAGTTCCTTCCGCCTTACCACTCCTATCGTGTTCTCAATACTCAACGGGTAAAGAGAGAGGCGCGTCTAGATTGGCGCGAGCATAGCTGCGCACCGCGTCGGCGGGAGCGCCCAACAAACACTTCCGCACACTTTCATGACTCAAGCTGCTCTGCCTCCTCTCTGCTCGTTACTATCGATACATTTGAGTGAAGTTCTCTTGACTATTGCGCAACAATTTACATTTTCATTACAATTAAAATCAATCATATACACTCATAAATAAATACACAATTAAATCTACTACTTCTTAAATATAATTTCTGTAATAAAGGTTAGAGCTTCAGAATCAGAAGCACAGTACAAGTAATCACGGGATATTAAACGGTAAAATTTTTGGATGGTGCAAAAGGTATCTTATCTGCATTCTCAGTGTTACACACTTTTTAAGAAAAGAGTAATTTTTATTCATAAAATTGGCATTTTTTTACGCACTGCGTTCGCTCTGATTTTGACACCTACTGTGCTATGCACATCGGATGCAAAGGGCGAAGGAGAAGCAGAGTTCTTGTTTTTCGAAATAAATACATCAAATCAGAAACTGCTAATTGGAGTAATCTATAAACCTCCAAACGTCGGTGCCATGTCCTCCTTTCAGTCTGCCCTGTCCTCACTCGTGACACAGTATGAACACATAATCATTATGGGCGACACAAACATCGACTTACAGTTAAAATCTCCCTCTGCCGAAAAACTAAGGCGACTGTTCCACTCCAATGATATGAGTTTAACACCGCTGGACCCAACTCATCACACGCCACACAGCCACACAATCATAGATATAATAGCAACAAAGCGACCAGATAAAATAATCCGCGCCAATCAGACATCCGCTCCGGGACTCTCTGCTCATGACGTGATATTTTTAAATTACTCAATGCATACTACCAAAGAAAAATCTCACCTGGTAACCTACAGAAACTTAAAAAATGTTAACCATGACGCTCTTCAAAAGGATTGCTCAGACATCCCTTGGCATGATATAAACGATGAACCGACTTTAGACGAAAAAATTCGGCAATTATGTCGCAAAATTATTGCACTGTATGATAAACATGCTCCTCAACGCACTGTTAAGGTAAAGAAAGCTCCCGCTCCGTGGCTCACCACTGCATTACGTCAGTTAATGAATAAACGTGATGCTGCACATAGGGCCTTCAAGCGTAACCCAACTCCCGAGGCGTACGAAGCTTATAGGAAACTCCGAAACAGAACCAAGCAAAGCGTGAGGAATGCCAAAATCAGACATGCCCGCTCTGTCGTATGCGGCATATCAAAACCTGCTGCACTGTGGAAAAAGCTGCGCAGTTTCGGTATAGGGAAGCGAAGATCTGACGCTGTTTATCAAGCGTCTGCAGAAGAATTAAACGATTTCTTCTCAACAGCTGCAAACTGCCACGCAGCGACAAATTACCAGCCCCAAGATATCAATCTCTCGAGAGACAAGTTTTTCCTAAAACATGTCACTACCGGCACAGTACACAAGGCAATTATGAGAATCTCTTCCGAGGCAGTAGGAAATGATGGAGTGAGCATTGGCATGATTAAGAACGTCGTAGACACTATTATTCCAGTTATCACAGACATCTTCAACCTGTCTCTTGTCAGTAGTACATATCCTACTGAGTGGAAGCAAAGTTTAATTAAGCCTATACCCAAGACTGACAACCCTAAGTCGCCAGGTGACTACAGGCCGATCAGCATACTACCTGCAATTTCTAAAGCCCTAGAGTACATTGTCCATGAACAACTGACGGATTACCTCAAAACTCATAACATCCATGACGAATATCAGTCAGGCTTTCGAAAGCACCATAGTACAGCAACCGCATTAATCAAAGTAACTGATGACATTAAACATGCTATGGACAGACGTGAAGCTACTATCCTAACACTGCTTGACTTTAGCAAGGCTTTTGACACAGTTGACTTCGATATATTACTAATTAAAAAGAAACAGTTGAATTTCTCAAACAGCGCAATACAATGGTTCGACAGCTACCTCAAAAACAGAAGTCAACAAGTCATTTGTGGGTCGGAAAAGTCATCATGGAAAAGCGTGCGCTCTGGAGTTCGCCAAGGCTCCGTCCTTGGTCCACTACTCTTCTCACTGTACATTAATGATATTTCTTCAGTGATTCACTCCTGCAACTACCATCTTTATGCCGACGACATCCAACTGTACATAAGTGCAAGCCCCAAAAACATTGCTGACGCAGTAGCGAGTATGAACGCTGATCTTTGCTCTGTTTCTCGATGGGCACAGAACCTAGGTCTGAAACTAAACCCCAAGAAATCCCAGGTCATACTTATATCTCATCCAAAGTTAATCAGCCGGTACTTTCGCGAAACAGTCCCTAAAATACTCCTCAATGGTACCCAACTACCATACCAAAAAACAGTAAAAGACCTTGGAATAATCTTGGATGAACACCTAAACTGGGAAGAACAAACAGTCACAGCTTGCCGGAAATCGCTCTCCTCCCTACATGCAATTCAAAAGTTTAGAAAAATATTTCCAACCCATGTTAAACAAAAATTAGTCCAAACACTAGTCTTGCCTAATCTTTACTACTGCGATGTAGTTCAACACGGCACAAATAGTGAAAATTCTAGATGCCTCGAGCTAGTGATGAATGCTTGCGTTAGATACGTGTGCAATATTCGGTTGTATGATCATATCAGTCCTTCATACTCCCAGCTAGGTTGGATACGCCCACATACGGCACGCGATCTCCACACAATGTGCTTACTTCATCGATTTCTTAGCCACTGGTGCCCCCAATACTTATCTTCTCACATTAAACACCTATCATCATTCCACAATCGCAACACCAGATCGGATACGTCTATCATCTTGGCTGTACCTTTACATAACACAAAATCTTTCTCCGTGTCATTCTCCATCTCAGCCATACGGCTATGGAACGCGCTCCCCTGTGAACTGCGTCTTATCCAGAACTACTCAACATTCAAGAGGGAACTCAAAGCTTACATATTAGGGACGGTATAACCACCATTCTTGTGCCCCTCCCATCTCTTTCTTTCTCCTCTCCATCACAGCTTCGAATTTTACCGTTCTATTTCTCTTCCTCTAACCTATCTACCTCTTACATATCTCTTTCACCCCATTCTATCGTCTTATGTCTCTGCTCGACGAGAATAACTCACAAGCTGCAAGAAAATTCCCAACTAACAATGGGACTGACATTCAGAAAAGAAAAGTATGTTTACTTTCATATACATAGTCATTATTATTATTATTATTATTATTATTATTACTATTATTATTATTATTATTGATTGTTTTAATTATTTTTATTGTTATAATTATCATTGTACTACTGTTATAATATCTATTTTTTTCTTTAACATCAATACTGCATAATAGGCTATATGTCCTTAATGTTAAGTAGAAACTGTAACTCGTTCAACCTGAGTATGCCTGGTTAGGTGTAAGAGAGGGCCTGAAGGCCCTAATCTTGCCAGGTAAAATAAATGCATAAATAAATATAGAGAATGGGAAAAGCAATCAGTGCCACTTTAATTACAAATCCGACAGAGACGGTCAACAAACGCGTGGCATAAGAATTGATACGGCACTGCTGAGACAATCTCCAGTCGCCGTGTGATGTGGCTTAAAGTACGAGTTACGTGCTGTGTGCAAGACTTTCCCCCACCTCATCCATACCGTAGTTCCGAATGTCCGTTGTTTTACACATTGGAACCAACCGTTGTGTTGCAGCGTGTCACCAACTCTAACCTGGAAGTATTTTTTAGAAGCGTTATGACAGAGAAGTAAAATGCCTAATTTGCTTTAAAACTCTAGAGATTTGTCTGACTTTTTTATGAAATAATAAAAGGGGAAGGCAATTATGGTAACAGTAATAAATTGAAAACTTAACAACTGAGTCATAGTGTACAATAAAAACGGAAAGTAGATCTGCTGCCTGTCTCTACTCAATATGACTTTATGTGCTTGTAGCCATTAAGAATGGACAAATTAACAGACTTAGCCTCAGTTTTCATCCTTTAGCACTGACTAGCTGTAATTACCAAATAGTGTTATGATCTATTATAACGTGATTTTCGTGCAGAGTTTCAAAAAATTAGAATCAGTAGGAGAATACTGGTGATTTTCGTAGTGTTCAACCCCTTATTACTTTTCGAGGAAAGCAGCGAACACTGGACGGACTAACTTTTCTTTTGTGTGTCTGTTTAATTTAATTTTTTCATTATATGTGTCTTTAAACAGAGAGAGTCGAAGTTTTTCAATCCTTGTTTGATTTCTACTTTCATTACAGAAGATAATAGGAATACAAAACCGAAAATCGGTTAACAGTTATTGATGTTGCTGAGCAACAGTCATACAATATTTTTTAAAGCAACAGTCATTTGAAAGTTTTATTGTTTATTTGTACAACCCAGTTTGAGGCTTTTAAGTCATTTGATAGTATTTGATTTTATGTATTAATATATATTGCAGGATATTTAAGATCTTTTCAAGCTCAAAATTGCCCCCACGAAATGACAGATATAAAATGTGATTTTACGTTTGGCATTTCGTGGGGAGTAAAGATTTTTCTTAATTTATGGCCAACTTTGAGCTTGATAAGATCTTAAATATCCTGCAATATACACTCCTGGAAATGGAAAAAAGAACACATTGACACCGGTGTGTCAGACCCACCATACTTGCTCCGGACACTGCGAGAGGGCTGTACAAGCAATGATCACACGCACGGCACAGCGGACACACCAGGAACAGCGGTGTTGGCCGTCGAATGGCGCTAGCTGCGCAGCATTTGTGCACCGGCGCCGTCAGTGTCAGCCAGTTTGCCGTGGCATACGGAACTCCATCGCAGTCTTTAACACTGGTAGCATGCCGCAACAGCGTGGACGTGAACCGTATGCGCAGTTGGTGGACATTGAGCGAGGGCGTATAGTGGGCATGCGGGAGGCCGGGTGGACGTACCGCCGATTTGCTCAACACGTGGGGCGTGAGGTCTCCACAGTACATCGATGTTGTCGCCAGTGGTCTGCGGAAGGTGCACGTGCCCGTCGACCTGGGATCGGACCGCAGCGACGCACGGATGCGCGCCAAGACCGTAGGATCCTACGCAGTGCCGTAGGGGACCGCACCGCCACTTCCCAGCAAATTAGGGACACTGTTGCTCCTGTGGTATCGGCGAGGACCATTCGCAACCGTCTCCATGAAGCTGGGCTACGGTCCCGCACACCGTTAGGCCATCTTCCGCTCACGCCCCAACATCGTGGAGCCCGCCTCCAGTGGTGTCGCGACAGGCGTAAATGGAGGGACGAATGGAGACGTGTCGTCTTCAGCGATGAGAGTCGCTTCTGCCTTGGTGCCAATGATGGTCGTATGCGTGTTTGGCGCCGTGCAGGTGAGCGAAACAATCAGGACTGCATACGACCGAGGCACACAGGGCCAACACCCGGCATCATGGTGTGGGGAGCGATCTCCTACACTGGCCGTACACCTCTGGTGATCGTCGAGGGGACACTGAATAGTGCACGTTACATCTAAACCGTCATCGAACCATCGTTCTACCATTCCCAGACCGGCAAGGGAACTTGCTGTTTCAACAGGACAATGCACGTCCGCATGTATCCCGTGCCACCCAACGTGCTCTAGAAGATGTAAGTCAACTACCCTGGCCAGCAAGATCTCCGGATCTGTCCCCCATTGAGCATGTTTGGGACTGGATGAAGCGTCGTCTCACGCGGTCTGCATGTCCAGCACGAACGCTGGTCCAACTGAGGCGCCAGGTGGAAATGGCATGGCAAGCCGTTCCACAGGACTACATCCAGCATCTCTACGATCGTCTCCATGGGAGAATAGCAGCCTGCATTGCTGCGAAAGGTGGATATACACTGTACTAGTGCCGACATTGTGCATGCTCTGTTGCCTGTGTCTATGTGCCTGTGGTTCTGTCAGTGTGATCATGTGATGTATCTGACCCCAGGAATGTGTCAATAAAGTTTCCCCTTCCTGGGACAATGAATTCACGGTGTTTCAATTTCCATGAGTGTATGTTATAAAAGAAATCAAATACTTGAAAATGGCATAAATGGCCGAAACCTGGATTGTACTTCAGTAAGCAGTAAAACACTCTATGGCGATGAGTACCATCGGAAATCGGTTATTTCATAAACCGATTGTTTCGATCGGTTTTAGTGTTATGATTGAATTGGTGTGAAAAAAAGCTATATAACCGAAAACCGGTTGTTTCATCTATATCCGCTGTCCCTAGCAACACACGTAACTACTTGCGTCGCCCTGGGAACGCCCGCGCCCGCCGGCCCCCAGCCGGGCGCAGGTAGACTCCCGCCGCTGCACGTCCGCCGCCTGGCGCCGCACGCTAATGGCGGAGCTGGGGCCGAGCTCCGCGTCTGCTGCTGCTTCTGCTTCTGCTGCGCTCGTTAGGCGCACACTCCTGCCTCTGATTACCTGACACGTGCCGCCAGGGGGGAGGCGAACCCCTGCAGGCCACGTAGCTGCAGCCCGCCGTGATCGTACGTGTCGCTGTCAGCCGCTTGCGAAAAACTAGGTGCGGATGTAGAAACCTGAATGGTGGTACGTTCACACTGAGGTGGCGAAAGTCATCAGATACGTTTCGATATCATGTCGAGCCACCTGAAGCAAGGCGAATTGTAGCAACTCGACATGGCCTGGGCCCAACAAGTCGTTGGAAGCCCCTGCAGAAAGGAGCCGTGCTGTCACTATAACTGTCCATAATTTTATCTAAGCACGTCTGACGTTGTAATTCTTCATGCTTTCCCGGCGATCTGTTGACATCTTGAGCTTGTGAAAACTCAAAGCAGGACACTCCGGGATTCTACAAGAAATAGAAGTGGAGACCGAGAGAACAGCCGTGAGACAAGGTGTCGGACATTAGAGACCAGATCTGACACACCCCAGGTCATGAACGCGACTTCAGAAGACGGCTGAGTGAACACCGCCGACCAGAGAGGAACAATGTAGCCGCGTCTGGCGGGCGCGGACCACAGATGGAACACTCGACTCGGCGCGGACCGATTAGGGAACGCCCAGCACCTCCCAGGCATAAATACTGGACTCGATCGACCCAAGGACCAGTCTCAGGTAGCACCTGAAGAAGGCAGCGAGGCACGCCGTTGAAATATCGTGCGAGGACGACGCGAACATCCGGCTGGATTCCCGAATATCCAAGATGTCACGTCTGACATTACCTGAATGACTCCGTTCCAGGACGATGAATTTGAAAAGGGCGAGCGGGAGATGAAATTCATCACCAGTTGCCTCTCCAGACCTCACAACTTGTAACGTTTATGCAGAGTGACAGTAATTGAACTACACAAAATAAAGTCGACATAACTTCTGAACGGTTGGCCGCGGGGTGTGATAGGAATTATTATGCTCATGTATGGTTGGTTTAGAGACGGAGCCCACTTTCATTTGGATGGGTTCGTCAATAAGCAAAATTGGCACATTTGGGGGACTGGCGCTTCTCGCGGTCGAGAAGTCTCTTTACCCTCAACTGGTGACTGTGTGGTGTGGAATCCCCAGTCACAGAATAATCACTACGATATCCTGCGATTTCATGGTGACTGCCGAACGGTACCTGAAGGTTTCTGAAGGTGATTTCATCCTCATTATCCAAAGTGACACTGATTTCGACAAGATGTGTTTCATGCAAGACGGATCGCATCCTGGAGGAGCACTCTCGGGTTCGCATTCTGGCTGTAGGGTACCGGGAAACCACTGGCATGGACCTCAATTGTCCCGCCGTATTTTCCGGATCTGCGCACATGAGACTCCTCTAGGTGGGGCTATACTACAGACAAGGTGTACAGCAATAAACCCAAACCCACTGCTGAACTGAAAACAGCCATTAAGGAGGTCATCGACAGCATTAATGTTCCGACGCTTCTCCAAGTCATGCACAATGTCGGTAATTGTCTACGCCACATCATTTCCAGTGATGGCAGTCAGATCGAACATGCCGTAACCTAAATCCGAATATTTTAGTGACAATTACAAGTTAAATAGAGTGTGTGCATTCCGCAGCTTGTAACTAATTTCTTTTTTTGTGTATAATTCAATACTTGCATTCTGTATATGGGTTAACGTGAAAGACAGCGTTTTTACCCAAACCTCTATTCCCTATGCCTGATACTCTTGAAAGTTTGCGATATCGCATTATTGAAGCTGTGAATTCTATGAGAGACCATCTGCTTGATGTGTGGCAGGAAATGAGCCACTCTTTTGATATTTATCGTGTATCAATTGGTGCCCACATTGAATGCATAAAAGTATTGAACTTTTCTCTTTTCACTATCGTTACAAGTGTATCTCTGTCTTTTGCAGTTTGAAGTAATAAATGTTTGAAATCTGTTACTTACTCTTGAATAGCCCCGTGTATCACAGTGTAGTCAAGTGTACATTATCAGTCAGTTAATTCCAGTAATGTAGCACTCCGCCTTCAGCCCACAAGTGGCCCATTAGGCCATCCGACCGCCGTGTCATCCTCAGATGAGGATGCGGATAGGAGGGGCGTGTGGTCAGCACACCGCTCTCCCGGTCGTTATGATGGTTTTGTTTGACCGGAGCTGCTACCATTCGGTAGAGTAGCTCCTCAATTGGCATCACGAGGCGAGTGCACCCCGAAAAATGGCAACAGCACATGGTGGTTGGATGGTCACCCATCCAAGTGCTGGCCACGCGCGACAGCGCTTAGCTTCGGTGATCTCACGGGAACCGGTGTATCCACTGCGGCAATTCCAGTAATGCAGTGCAATCTTTTATGGACAATATACTTCGCATAGCGGTGGTTTGCTTAGCTGAAAGTGTTTACTTGCAGTACATTAGAGCAGTTGCCTAAAACAGCCTAAGAATTTATTCCTCTTGTCCGTTTCATCGCTGAGAATATTTTCCGGTTTCTCTTTCAGGCCCTACAAAGCTCAATATCTTCCAGACCGTCTATTGACTAGCACTTTTCCTCCCTTCCCCGAGTATCTTCTCGTTGTGTTATGACAGTAGTTGTGAAAACGTGCACTAAATGGGTATTTATTATGAGTCATTCGCTTGTATTTGTGTACCACCCCAATCTTCTGCAGCAGCACCTACATGTTTGCCACACATAGATACTTCCACATTACTGCATTTCATCTTACAAAATTCTGACTGCGTGGATCATTTAGTTTTGTGGGCGCTGTGTCTGACTACTTTCTGCACTTTGTTATCCGCGTCATAGCCGACTTGCATCTAATGTTTGTGAATATCAAAGAGAACTGCATCCGATAAGGTAAAGAAACAGAAATGAAGCTTTTGGCGTTCAGCCCGCAACCGACCAATTGGCTTTTAGCGCACGTAGGGTGCACCCTCTTAGCGTCGCGCCACTAGGAGGGGGAGGGTGGCGGACCAATCGCCCTGGCTGCCTTTTACCCCATATTCATTTTATAGCTGGGGACCGTCTGGGGGGGGGGGGGGGGGGAGGGACTGGAACGGGATGGGATTGGAAGCGGAACCAAGATTGGAAGACGAGACGCAATTGCTCCACCGCCGCTTCTTATCTGGTGCTGCACAGTAGCAACAGAAAATAAAGTAGCTCGTTTCTTGTGCGTCCGCTTACTTTATGTACATCGTTGTTCTTTTTCTGTTATTTTGAGGCACTAATTTTACCTACCACAGCAGACCAACATCTGCCACATCAAAATCGCAGCCCCAAGTTGCATTTTCAGTATTCCATACAGCTACTGCCCGATTTTAAAAATTTATAGTGCAGTCATAATGCACTGACTAATAGCTACACTGATCATCCAGAAGATTAGAACCACCTATTTACTACGGACGTAAGCCCGCCGAGGCAATAGCAGCGTCACCTGGCAAGGATTGACGGGTAGTCAAACACATGTACGGTGCAACCAATGTCAGTGAGCGTACTGTCAGCGTAGAGTGGGGAAGGCTAGCAATCCATCTGAGTTTCACCAAGGCCAGATTGTGATGGCCCGGAGACTCGGTAAGTTCATTTCGGAAACTACACGACTTGTCGGGTGTTCGAGGAGTACTGTGGTGACGAACATGTAGCGAAATCAAGGTGAAACCACGTTCAGACGTTATGGGGTTGGACGGTCACTTCTTATGATAGATGTGAAACGTCGTAAAGTGAGCAGGCTGGTAAAACAGGACAGACGCCGAACTGTGGCAGAACTAACATCAGATTTTAATGCTGGGCAGAGTTCATGTGTTCCTAAACATACAATGTACCGAGCACTCCTAATGATGGGTTTCCGCAGACGACGAAATGTTAACCCCACGACATCGGTAACTACGAATGAAAAATGAGCACACATGACCACTGGCACTAAGCGTTGGTGCAGTGGCAGAGCGTACAGTGGTCTGATGAATCTCGATACCTTGTTCATCTTACCGATGGGAGAGTGCGAATCCGTCGTCTTCCAGATTAAGAGCTGCCCTTGACACCTGTACTATGGCTGGAGGCGGCTGTATTATACTCTGGGGAACATTCACATGGACATTCATGGGTTCAGTGGAGCTCGTACAAGGCACCATGACTGCCGACGATTATCTTACATTGGTTGCAGAGCACATGTACCCTTTCATGAAGATCATGTTCCTGACGGCAGTGTCATTTTTCAACAAGATAATATGGTATGTATTAAGGGCGGAAGTGTGAACAGTTCTTCGAGGAACACATTGGAGAGTTGCAATTGATATGCTGGCCCCCCAACTCGCCAGGTCTGCTTTAGATATAACACATCTGAGCTGTGATTGGACGTGGCATTGGAGTTCATTTCGCCCTTCCCCGAAATTTCCGGTAATTTTGTGACTTGTGTTGGCGAGTGTGGTGCCAACTCCCTCCAGCTATTTACCAAGGCCTCATAGCTTCCATGCCACAACGCGTCACCGCTGTTACCTGTGCCAAAAGTAGGCGTACCTACTATAATGTACATGGTCAAAATATTCTGGCTGATCTGTGTTTGGTCTTATGTTAAACTTTGAACACAATAAGACATGTATTACAGTCAGAAACTGTGGAGGCCTATATATATATCTTGTGGTAGCGTAACTCACAGCTCGCAAATACTCAGTTTATTTTCGTCCAGTATCTGAGAATGACTGCATCTACAGCTTCGCAGCAAATTTTACACATAATTTCAAACTCATACGAAACCTTTTCTCACTGACACATCAAAAAGTGGTGAAAGGGGAAAAAGTTTATAGCTTTCTACGTCATGTTTTCAGCTTATGCAGTATAACTGCTGCATCAGGCATAACAACTTATTTTCTTACCGTAACTCTGTTCGCAACTCATTTTGCAGACAGTATCAAAACATAAAAACTAGTGTACCTGCAAACGTGTATCATTATAGAAAACAAATTTCAGGAGGGGCACATAATAAACTAAGATTTATACCCGTGAGCTCGACTCTTGGAAGAATCGGTCATCTATGTAATAGTGAACGTTCTTAGAAAACAGGGAAGTTATTTTTATGTCTTATCGGCTTGTGATTAGAATATTACTACAGGATCTGAATCTGTGATAACGATAAACAGGGTTCAGGTTTAGAGAGGGAGAAGGGGTAGGGGCATGGATCGATTGGTGGGAGGAATGGACACAGAGAGCGGAAAATGAAGAGATGAACAGATATAAGTGGCAGAAGAAGATGGAGAGGAGAAGATTGGTAGAGAAAGCGGAGGAGGTTGTGGACAGAGAGAGAGGAGAGAAGAAGAGATGGACGGAGAGAGAAAGAGAGGGTAGTTGGACAGAGTCGGGGGAAATAAGAGGTGTATACAATTCCCATACATATTAGAAGTGTGTGCTTTCTCTTTTCTTTCTCTCCCACTTAACCAGTCTCCGCCATAGCAACGCGTAGCTACGAACAGTTAGTACATAATAATAATAATAATAATAATAATAATAATAATAATAATAATAATAATAATAATAATAATAATATATGTGGCGTTGTGGAATGTAAAAAATATTTCTCAGTGGCTATGCAAGTAAACAGCGGATTCTGTAATTGTGTGGCCTGCTGAAGACTGAGCTGACATAACAACGTGGTTTCAAAAAGGTTGAGGAGTAAATTGGAGAAAAAGAGCGCTTTCACAGCCAGACACATTAATAACTTGCTTTCTTAGAATACAACTCCTTTTGTAAAATATGCAGGCATAAACAGAACTTCAGTATTCAACATCAGCACAAAAGAAATCACTTTAGAATATGTAACGCCGAAAATGCATATCCTCCTATTTCCATCTATTGCACTATTTTTTTCCTTTATTTGTTAACTGGAGATATGACATTTGTGTCTTTATATATTGTAATTGTTTTACTATTTATGCATTTATGTCGATGTATAATTGGTTTGTTTTGTAAATATTATTTGTATTTTTACGCTGGATCTGGCTTAGGGAAAACTATGCTATCGAACGATTACATCGATAGGTCGTGTGGAGAACCAAAGTGTTTAGGATCTTTGGTAGTGTTAACTCTGCCGCTTGGAGCGCGGGCACAGCGGGGTCTGGCTGGAGTAGGGAGTGGAACAGGTGTGTTGCGTGACGCTCCCGCGAGTTGCCGAGCTTTCGGGGTTTGGCAGCA
Source organism: Schistocerca gregaria (assembly GCF_023897955.1). NCBI lineage: Eukaryota > Metazoa > Arthropoda > Insecta > Orthoptera > Acrididae > Schistocerca > Schistocerca gregaria. Next base: position 429,980,634 of record NC_064927.1, read on the forward strand.
TGTAGTTGCGCTCGACTTGCCATGATAGTTTCTGACACAGTGTCGCGGACGGGAAGCATTAGCTGGCGCACATCAAGAGCCCGTTTCGAATGGTGACCGTGTCGAGAAGAAGGCCCGCCAACATCCAGATTCTGCAATAGCGACGGCCGACAATGAGTGACTGTCGCCACCTCCTCGACCGACGACTCCAAGCCTCCAATCAACCAACAAGGAAGACTGGAAGCACGTAAAGTTTTAGAACTGCATGGCAGACCTCAGCTTTGCAAAGTGTTCAATGTACCTCAATAATTACAGTAACGCAGCATGAACCTTTGTTGCTCTTGTCCCAATTGCATTACCAAGCAGGGTCCCTTTCTCTTCTTGAATGAACACGAGTGTCGTTGAAGTTCAAACGCCAGCATTAAAGTAATATCATTCCATTTCACTGCTTTAATTTCAAAGTTCAGTTAAAGTATCATAGCTGGCTACAATATTTAGATTACACAAGCACAAATTAAGAGTGCGAGTTTGTTACCGTATTTTAGCTTACCTGTGACTGCATCTCAGCTTGGTACGTACTAAATTTTACTATTGTTAATTATTCAGAAACATTAAATACAAGTTCAAAGTTACATCTCTTATTTCTAAATTGCGTAGATTCAAGTAGTCCTTGAAATGATTGTTGAGGTAGCACAAGACTAGCCTTATTTTATTGAATTTCGTAGGACTTCAGAAACAAAGTTCACTATTAATTTCAGTCACTAAATTAACTTTTCAATTTTCCGGTTTCATTAATTCTTTTGCTAAATTAAGTCAGAGTGTAGCGATATTTATTACTTCTGGGGGTTGTGTGGGGAAGGAGACCAGACAGCGAGGTCATCGGTCTCATCTAATTACGGAAGGATGGAGAAGGAAGTCGGCCGTGCCCTTTCAAAGGAACCATCCCGACGTTTGCCTGGAGCGATTTAGGGAAATCACGGAAAACCTAAATCAGGATGGACGGACGCGGGATGGATCCGTCGTCCTCCCGAATGCGAGTGCAGTGTCTAACCACTGCGCCACCTAGTTCGGTATATTACTTCTGACAAACATTCAGTTTTCACACAACACATGTCAACCTTCAGTTGCCACGCTTTCAGTGCTAATTATATGTGCATTAATCTTTCATTTTCAGTTAATACAGTAGTTGTCCATCGGACTGGCAACCGTAATTTTTCCCAAATCTCAAATATTTAATTAACGCCGATTAATTGTTAACGTAACGACAGCACATTTACTTTCTTTATTAATTTTCACCAATTTCATTTGCATTTTTCCTTTCATTTAGATGTAACCCTTTCCTCGCTCTTTATCGACGTATTGACTTCGATGACGATTGCTTTTCCCAAAATTTCCATTGGGTAAACACAGTTTAATTTTTCACTGTCATTAAGGTCGATAAGTGAGGGGGAGGTTACAAAGATACACAAAAATAATGGTATTAAAGAATAAAACTGACTTGTTATTGACTGAGAAGCAATTTTAGTATCTAGCATGATCGTGAATAGCAATAGCACGTATAGGTATTATTGTGGATGTAGGCCTTGTCCTCGTGCCTAACCACGATCGGAAAACAAACTCATCCATCATGAATGCAGCCGATTATCATTTACGGTGCGTTCGTTAACCCAACTGTCTATTGTGAACCTGCCAATCGACCTGTAGGAGCATCATTTTGAACAGCAGCCGGCGACCGCGTGACTGTACAGACACAAGATCAGAACAAAAGGTGTATAAAACTCACCAGCAACTAGGGTAAACTGCAAACCAGGCCCACATGGCGCCGAGTGCAAGACAAATTCTTGTGTTAAGCTGTTTGACTGGCTATCACAAACGAAAGAGCCTCAAGTGAGACGTGCCACGCAACTGGCCAGATGAAAGAGCTACACTACGCACCGCATCATCAATACCAGTGTGTTAACACGCGTTCCTCTTTGGATAAGACAGGAGAAAGACACGATAATTTATGAAGGAAATGCGTGCAGTCGAAACTAGACACTTTTCAATTTCAACAGTATACATGTTCGTCATATAAGAGGAACGTTCAGATACTCTACTTGTCATATGGTATTTTATAGAGAGGTCAGACAAAGGCTTACACAGAATCTGAAAGACGTTAATTTACAAAAGTCATTCGGGGAAAGGTTCAAAACTTTTGTAATAACATCTTTGCAGGTACCAGCAAGGCAAGTACTAAATACGCAGATAATTCGGCACAGAGTGATAGCACCTACTGCTAGACATAGACTGACTGCAGTGCTCCAGAACGATTCAAATGTCGTTCACAGGTGCAGACGTCTGAGAGAACTCTCGACTTTTTCGCATCGAACCCTATATTCGAGGCTAATAAAATGGAATATAATTATTTTTTCAAATTAGAGGGAGGTTTTATTGATATATTGAAGTGGAAACTTCCTGACAAAGAGTGTGCGCTGATATGAACTTCCTGGGAGATTAAAACTGTGTGCCGCACTGAGACTCGAACTCGGGACCTTTGCCTTTCGCGGGCAAGGGCGCTACCAACTGAGCTACCCAAGCACGACTGACGGCCTCTCTTCACAGAGATTCAATTCTGCCAGTATCTCGTCTCCTACCTTCCAAACGTGGCAGAATTGATGCTGTGAGGGGTCGTGAGTCGTGCTTGCCTAGCTCAGTTGGTAGCGCCCTTGGAGGCGAAAGATAAAAGTCCTGAGATCGAGTCTCGGTGTGGCACACAGTTTCAATCTGCCAGGAAGTTCATATCAGCGCACACTCCGCTGCACAGTGGAAATGTCATTCTTCATATTGAATTCAATTAGAATCCTCTACCTCGAAAAAACGGAAGATAGAATTATTCAAAAAGAACTGTTCTACATGTAAGTCAGCAGGTTTTTGTGGCCTTTGTCTCAGAAATTAAGGTCTTCTGGGTTATTAGCCCGCGTCATATTTCCTCTAAAATAACCGACATTTCCACCCCACTGCTGGGATTTGTCAGACCGGCGTCGTGTTCTCTGATGAAGGGGAGATTTCCCGTGCTTATGCTGGAGACCTGGTAGTATTGGTTAAAATTCTTATGGCTACCACTGGTGGGCCATCTTCATAGGCTAATATTCCGGCGTTGATGAAGAAGAAGAGGTGGTTTTGGCTAAACTCTTGCAGATACTATTCGTGGCCCATCAATGGACATAACGGCACTATTCCACACTTACGCTGGAGAAGGGTCAATGGTTGAAATTGCTCCTACTGCTATTGGTTAGCCGTCATCATTGGCTAGATGCGAAACGGACAGAGCAATGATTGGGGGGGAGGGATGGACACATGATGGTTCAGATGGTTCAAATGGCTCTGAGCACTATGGAACTTAACCTCTGAGGTCATCAGTCCCATAGCGCCTAGAACTACTTAAACCTAACTAACCTAAGGACATCACACACACCCATACCCGAGACAGGATTCGAACCTGCGACCGTAGCGGTCTTGCGGTTCTAGACTGTAGCGCCTAGAACTGCTGGGCCATGATGTCAGAAGCCTATAGCTGTCCCATCTAATGAAATTAGATGCATTCTAGGAAATTTCAACTCTCGAACCTTTCTTCTACAAATGTTTGTTTCCTTAGCCTGCGCACATACGTTACTAAAATCGATGCTATAGCCACAGTTCCTATGATGTTCCCCTACTGCCGATTTCAGGCTTTGTTTTAGCTGCGTATGCCGTTCATGTTCCTTAATGCGTTCTTTAACAGTTATTGCCGTTTTACCTGTATACTGTAATATGTCTGACCACGGCCACTTTCGCCAACGCGCCGCAAACGGCCGAGCCAGTCATCCTGGGGGGCGCGCCCCTCGGGAGAGGACACTGAAGTCATTGTGCAAGGACACAGTGGGAAGACAGGGTGGACTCCTACGCCACGTTCAAGGAGAGACACTGTACCAAGGGCCTGTCTGACAACGAGTAGCGTGTCGAGAACTGATGGACACCTGCAGCCATTGGTACGGAACGTCAAGAATGTACGCGAGAAAGAGAGTTCTTCTGGCCTGGCGACAGTCACTCTCCCTGCTTTAGAAAGCAGGAACGCGCCGACACTTCCCGCACCGCACGACACAGCGACCAGGGTGCACAAAGCGTGGGGAATTGGCGCAGGGAGGAGTGTGAAAGAAGTCAGCATTCTTCAGAACATGTCTTTCTAGTCAGTGAGGAAGTTCCTTATCAATCACGGACGCTGGCAAATTTGAGACGGAGCTGAAACATGAGTCTGCCCAGGATCCACTCAGGGAGAGTGGTTATAAAGAAGTGTTGGGTAGCTGTTCTCCCAACAGGCTCGGAATACATCTTAAGAATGTGAAATCGTGAGAAAGATGCAGATTCACGAGGCACACGCCAGCCAATGCCAGATAGGAAATTTCCACGCCGCACGGAGTGGCGTAGCGATGAAACAGCGATCTGTCATTGGGTTGCACTGAAAATTTCGTCCGCCAATGACAACGCTGAAAGGAAGAATATTTCGAAGAGGAGCTGAACTGAGAGATGGGAGGAGAAGCGAGTCGTGGGAACACTACGGAAGCGAGAAGTGGACCCTCTACCACCGATCGCCAACATCCGCCTTTCTACACCGTGGTAGCACAGCTTCGGACACGCGACCGACAACTGTCAGACAACACGGAGCTCGTATCTGGACCCGACGCAACGCCGAGACAGCTCATGAGGACAGCCGACTTGTCTATCACAGCTCCGAGGCGACGCACCGTACTTACACAGCGCCTTCCGCCGACAGCAGGATACGTCAAACGATAACGAAGAATGGTGAGACGATTCGTTCCCTCATCCTTCCCCTTAATAACCGAGTCATGTCCACGCCCAGTAATTTTGTTTTGTTTTGTGTAAATACCACGAAATTAAGTACATTTATTTCATAGCTTGATCATGTAAGCAATCTTTTACACTCATACATAAACATCTTAATGTCGTTATACTTGCGGTTGATTTTATTTAATTATTGACATCGATTAATTGCTCGCCCCTAACGTGGAGCATTCTGCTCGTCATTTCACGTCCGACAGCAGAGAGAAGAATTCACAGTTCACTATATTTTTGGCTCCCAACATGGGGCGACCTTATTGGTAATGTTCACGGTATCTGATGACACAAAATAGTTTTTCTAGTTGACGACAATTGACTTTGCGGCAACCACATATCACTTGATGGACGCATTGTGGAGGCAAACAGGTGCAGCAGTTTTTCGTAGGAAAAAATCTTTTATTTTGTTTTGGTTAAGGAAAGACTTAGAGAAAGCTTTTGACAATGTTGACTGGAATGCTCTCCTTCAAATTCTAAAGGTGGCAGGGGTAAAATACAGGGAGCGAAAGGCTATTTACCATTTGTATAGAAAGCAGATGGCAGTTATAACAGTCGAGGGACATGAAAGGGCACCAGTGGTTTGGAAGGGAGAGAGACACGGTTGTAGCCTCTCCCCGATGCTATTCAATCTGTATATTGAGCAAACAGTAAAGGAAAGAACAGAAGAGTTCGGAGTAGGCATTATAAACCATGGAGAAGAAATAAAAACTTTGAGGTTCGCCGATGACATTGTAATTCTGTCAGAGACAGCAAAGGACTAGGAAGATTTGTTGAACGGAGTGGACAATGTCTTGAAAGGAGGGTATAAGATGAACATCTACAAAAGTAAAACGAGGATAAGGGAATGTAGTCGAATTAAGTCGGGTGATGCTGAGGGAATTAGATTAGGAAATGAGACACTTAAAGATGATGGTCGAAGTAGAGAAGATATAAAAAGTAGACTGGCAATGGCAAGGAAAACGTTTCTGAAGACGAGAAATTTGTTAATATCGAGTATTGATTTAAATGTCAGGAAGTCGTTTCTGAAAGTATTTGCATCGAGTGTAGCCATGTATGGAAGTGAAACATATACGATAAATAGTTTAAACAAGAATAGAAGCTTTTCAAGTGTGGTGCTACAGGAGAATGCTGAAGATTAGATGGGTAGATCACATAACTAATGAGGAGGTATTGAATAGAATTGAGGAGAAGAGGAGTTTGTGGCACAACTTGACTAGTAGAAGGGATCGGTCGGTAGGACATGTTCTGAGGCATCAAGGGATCACCAGTTTAGTACTGGAGGGCAGCGTGGAGGGTAACAATCGTTGAGTGAGACCAAGAGATGAATACACTAAGCAGATTCAGAAGAATGTAGATTGCAGTAGGTACTGGGAGATGAAGAAGCTCTCACAGGATAGAGTAGCATGGAGAGCTGCATCAAAGCAGTCTCAGGACTGAAGACCACAACAACATCATCAACAACAAAGAAAGATGTCTAAATACCATTTTTCCTTAGAATTCTGCTTACGCGGTCAGTGGTCCGAAAATGAACAGTATGCCGCCTAAAAACTCTGTCTATTGAACAACTATCAAAGTCATTTACCTTAAATGTCCTGCTTCAAAAATTAAACTCTGATTCCAAGTTGTCGTCGTCGCTGATACGGGAGGCACGTGAAGACATTGAGCACTGCTTGCTTCTGGCCTGGGTGGTAGTGCGAAGTGGCATCTAAATATGTTCGTGTTGGTCGGCCTTCTGTACACTCTATGACCAAAAGTGTTACCAGATCTTCTGTATACCACTACATCTCAGAACAGGAGACCGACCACGCTCTCAACCTCCAAATAACTAAAAAAGTTCTGAGTTGGGTGTTTCCTTACTCAGATACGTATACTATTAAAATTTTTGGTTTGTAGCTTTTAATGCAAAAAGGGCAGATGGGAAAAAGTAAGTAAACTGTTCAATGTTTCAAAAGTGAAAGCCATAACAATTAATACATTTATCGCACTGTGACACAAGACATTCAATGCCTCCTAAGAAAAGTGGTTGCGATTGCCTACAGAAAAATGACTGAACGCAGGCTTGCACCTCTTCGTCCGAACCAAATCGATGGCCACACGCCTTTTTTCACGGCTCCAAAAATATGGAAGTCGTCAGGGGGTAGATCGGGACTGACTGTATGGAGGATGTAACTTGTGCAGCGTACTGAAACAACTATGTCAACATGTGGGGCGCCCTCACATACCCCAATCTGTTCCCATTCGATTTCCTTACTTTTGGAGCGACGAAGAAAGATACTCGTGGCCGTTGGTCTGTTCCGGTCTAAGATCTGGGTACATTCATGATTCCGTAGGCAACTGCAAACATTTCTCTGTGAAGGCTTTGCTAGCCTTATCTCACACTGAGATATTAAAATTTATGGCGATTACTTTTGAAATAGTGAACTACACTTACTGTTCTCCCATCTGTCTCGTTTTGATTGAACTGTCCCTTATATGAGTTGGTGCACAAATTCGCAGCATTTTTTCGTGAGTTTAATATACCCAACAAATAAACATAATAGAGATATAAGTAATTAATAATATACAGTTATCCACTGTTTACAACATTCTGCCATTGCTTGGGTAATTTTTTTGATTGTGTGACTGTAGGAATCACGTGGTTTTGAGGCGACGAATTCGTCATGTTCTGAGCGCATTCTTATCCGCAAATAAAGTGTCTTGTAGATTGTTCAACAGAGAGCGGAAAGGGTTAAAACGTGAGAGCTCAAGATCTGTTGAACAATATGGGTGTGGAATGACTTACCAACTCAACTACTGTATAGTGCTTTTTTGTCAACCTAACAGAATGCGGGAGGGCGTTATCGTCGAGTAGCACAACTTCACGCAGTCTTTCTGTTCGTTGTCCTTGGAGGAAGTTCCAGTTGCTGACGATAAACGTCAGCAGTGATAGTTACACCTCGGAGAAGCAATTCGTGGTACACAACATAGTCGATGCTCCACCCCATGCATAACATTATCTTTTGTGAATGCGCCCAGGTTCTTGTACGGGTAGCAGCTGCTTTGTTTAGGCTCAACCATTCGTTCCTTTTCGTTATTTTAGCATAAAGACCCCATTTCTCGTCACGAGTAACGGTACAGAACAGTAATGCTCGGTGTCGTTCAGGTCTCAGCTGATGACAAGCAGGCAGAGATATACACTACTGGCCATTAAAATTACTACACCACGAAGATGACGTGCTACAGACGTTAAATTTAACCGACAGGAAGAAGATGCTGTGATATGTAAATGATTAGCATTTCAGAGCATTCACACAAGGTTGGCGCCGGTGGCGCCACCTACAACGTGTTGACATGAGGAAGGTTTCCAACCGATTTCTCATATACAATCAGCAGTTGACCGTCGTTGTCTGGTGAAACGTTGTTGTGATGCCTCGTGTAAGGAGGAGAAAAATCGTACCACAACGTTCCTGTCATTGATAAAGATCGGATTGTAGCCTATCGCAATTGCAGCTTATCGTATCGCGATATTGCTGCTCGCGTTGGTCGAAATCCAACGACTGTTAGCAAGATATGGAATCGGTGGGTTCAGGAAGGTAATACGGAACGCCATGCTGGATCCCGACGGCCTTCTACCTCTAGCAGTCGAGATGACAGGCATCTTATCCGCATGGCTGTAACTGATCGTGCAGTTACGTCTCGATCCCTGAGTCAACAGATGGGGACGTTTGCAAGACAACAACCATCTGCACGTAAAGTTCGTCGAAGTTTGCAGCAGCATGGACTATCAGCTCGGAGACCATGGCCGCGGTTACCCTTGACGCTCCATCACGGACAGGAACGCCCGCGATGGTGTACTCAACGACGAACCTGCGTGCACGAATGGCAAAACGTAATTTTTTCCGATTAATTCACGTTCTGTTTACAGCATCATGATGGTCACATCCGTGTTTGGCGACATCGCGGTGAACGCACGTTATAAGCCTGTAATCGTCATCGCCATACTGGCTTATCAACCGGCGTGATGGTATGGGGTGCCATTGGTTACACGTCTCGGTCACCTCTTGTTCGCAGTGACGGCACTTTGAACAGTGGACGTTACATTTCAGATTGTGTTACGACCCTCTGTTCTACCCTTCATTCGATCCCTACGAGATCCTACATTTCAGCAGGATAATGCACGACCGCATGTTGCAGGTCCTGTACGGGCCTTTCTGGATACAGAAAATGTTCGACTGGTTCCCTGGCCAGCACATTCTCCAGATCTCTCACCACCTGTAAACGTCTGGTCAATGGTGGCCGAGCAACTGGCTCGTCACAATACGCCAGTCACTACTCTTGATGAACTGTGGTATCGTGTTGAAGCTGCATGGGCAGCTGTACCTGTACACGCCATCCACGCTTTGTTTGACTCAATGCCCAGGCGTATCAAGGCCGTTATTACGTCCAGAGGTGGTTGTTCTGGGTACTGATTTCTCAGGACCTATGCACCCAAATTGCGAAAAAATGTAATCACATGTCAGTTCTAGTATGATATATTCGTCCAATGAATGCCCGTTTATCATCTGCATTTCTTCTTGGTGTAGCAATTTTAATGGCCACTAGTGTACATATGACGACCCAGTGAGTTTTGTGATTTTGGCTTACCGCGTGCGGTACCCATACACCAGATTTTTAAGTCTTCTCCACTGCATGCAAATGTCGCACGATAGTGGAATGATCACAATTCATCACATTTTACAACTTTCGAGTATACTGGCTTGGATCATTGTGGATTAATGCTTTTATACGATCTTCATCAAACCACCGAAGGTCTCTCAGACAATGAGAGTTACTAATGTAAAATGATCCTTCATACAACTAGAAAACCACTTTCTTGCAGAGCTCTGGTGAATGGAATTATCCCCATGCCCGCCGCAAATGCCTCAGATATTGTCATAGCTCTACTGAACTAAAAGAGAGGAATATGTCGGAATGCTTCCTAATTTCTTCAACTGGCACTCCACTTTGTAACTTCCACAGCTGCATTACTGTCTCCAAATGACAAAATGACGGTACGTTAACTGAAACAGAGTGATCTAGAAACGAAAAATGTCAATCGATAAATCAACCGATGGCAACCAGATTACCAACAGATAGAACATAATCGCAACCAACTTGTACACCAACGTATTACTTTGTGGTTATCAGAATTACGAAAAAGAATAATTATCTATGAAACTAAGAATTGTCTAGGTTTCAATCTATGGACCGTTTACTTATGTTTACAGGGTGGTCCATTGATCGTAACCAGGCCAAAAATCTCACGAAATAAGCGTCAAACGAAAAACCTACAGAGAATGAAACTTGTCTAGCTTGAAGGGGGAAACCAGATAGCGCTGTGATTGGCCTGCTAGATGGCGCTGCCATAGGTCAAAAGGATATCAACTGCGTTTTTTAAAATAGGAATCCAATTTTTTATTACATATTCGTATAGTACGTAAAAAAATATGAATGTTTTAGTTGAACCACTTTTTTCGCTTGGTAATGGATGGCGCTGAAGTATTCATAAACATGTGGCTCACAATTTTAGACGAACAGTTAACATACAGATCATAGGTACGTTCGAACTTTTTTTTTCGGTTGTTCCAATGTGATACATGTACCTCTGTGAACTTATCATTTCTGAGAGCGCATACTGTTACAGGTTGATTACCTGAAAATACCACATTAATGCAATAAAAGCTTAAAATGATGTCCGTCAACCTCAACGCATTTGGCAATACGTGTAACGACATTCCTCTTAACAGCGAGTAGTTCGCCTTTCGTAATGTTCTCACATGCATTGACAATGCCCTGACTCATGTGGTCAGGCGTTGTCGGTGGATCACGGTAGCAAATATCCTTCAACTTTCCCACAGAAAGATATCAGGGAACGTCAGATCCGGTGAACGTGCGGGCCACGGTATGGTGCTTTGACGACCAATCCACCTGTCATGAAATATGCCATTCAATATCGCTTCAATCGCACGCGAGCTATGTGCCGGACATCCATCACGTTGGAAGTACATGGCCATTCTGCCATGCAGTGAAACTTCTTGTAGTAACATCAGTAGAACATTACGTACGAAATCAGCATACATTGCGCCATTTAGATTACCATCGATAAAATGGGGGCCAATTATCCTTCCTCCCAAAATGCCTCACCATACATTAACCCGCCAAGGTCGCTCATGCTCCACTTGTCGCAGCCATCGTGGATTTTCCGTTGTCCAGTAGTCCTAATTATGCCGGCTTACGTTACGACTGTTGGTGAATGACGCTATGTCGCTAAATAGAACGCGTGCAAAAAGTCTGTCGTCCTCCCGTAATTTCTCTTTGCACCCAGTGGCAGAACTGTACACGACGTTCAAAGTCGTCGCCATGCAATGCCTGGTGCATGGAAATATGGTACGGGTACAATCGATGTTGATGTAGCATTCTCAACACCGACGTTTTTGAGAATCCCTATTCTCGCGCAATTTGTCTGCTACTGATGTGCGGATTAGTTGCGACAGCAGGTAAAAAATGGTTCAAATGGCTCTGAGCACTATGGGACTTAACATCTGTGGTCATCAGTCCCCTAGAACGTAGAACTACTTAAACCTAACTAACCTAAGGACATCACACACATCCATGCCCGAGGAAGGATTCGAACCTGCGACCGTAGTGATGACGTGGTTCCAGACTGTAGTGCCTAGAACCGCACGGCCACATCGGCCGGTGACTGCACCTAAAATTACCTAACTGAGCATCATTATTTTTTGCAGGTTGTGGTTGAAGCTTCACACGTGGCTGAACACTTCATGTTTCCTTAAATAACGTAGCTATCCGGCGAACGGTCCAGACACTTGGATGAAGTCGTCCAGGCTACCGATCAGCAAACACAGCACACGCCCGTTGGGCATTTTGATCACAATAGCCATACTTCAACACGATATCGACCTTTTCCGCAATTGTCCATTTAAACACGGGTAATGTATCACGAAGCAAATACCGTCCGCACTGGCGGAGTGTTATGTGGCACCACGTACTTATACGTTTATGACTATTACAGCGCCATGTATCACAAAGGGAAAAAAGTGGTCCAACTAAAACATTCATATTTCTTTACGTACTACACGAATATGTAATAAAAATGGGGTTCCTATTAAAAAAACGCAGTTGATATCCGTTTCACCTATGGCAGCGCCATCTAGCGGGCCAACGATAGCGCCATCTGCTTTACCCCTTCAAGCAAGACGAGTTTCGTTCTTTGTAGTTTTTTCGTTTGATGCTTATTTCGTGAGGTATTTGGCCCGGTCACTATCAATGGAGTCCGGCCCTGGTAGCTGAGTGGTCAGCGTGAGACTGTCAATCCTAAGGTCTGGGGTTCGATTCCCGGCTGGGTCGGAGATTTTCTCCGCTCCGGGACTGGGTGTTGTGTTGTCCTAATCATCATCATTTCATCCCCATCGACACGCAGGTCGCCGAAGTGGCGTCAACTCAAAAGACCTGCAGCAGGCGAACGGTCTACCCGACGGGAGGCCCTAGCCACACGACATTTCATTTTACTATCAATGGACCACCCTGTATATTCTCATTGCGCTACGTTTAGAAGTTTTTTCTAATACGTTATGATTTTAAAGACGAGGTACTGCACAGTTGTTAGCCATCACGCCTGCTGCGTTCGCAGTTTTATTCGCCCGCTGCAGCAAGCGATTAAGAGTGAGGAGGGTGGGGGGGGGGGGAATAGGCTCGCCGGGGAGGGGTCGCATCTACTCTCCCTCAATGTACAAGATAAACCATCGAATTACTAGTGCGTTCCAGGCCCGCTTTGACCCTGAAACCATGGTGCAGAATTTCCTAAATGTCTGGCTAGCAATCCATGGTGAGTCTCCCAGCACTAGCCACCCTCCCCTACCTCCCCCACAGGTACATTCGTTCGCGTCTTCCCTTCTGATTTGGCCCAAGCACGTGGCACGTGGCGACTCCTGAGGAAGTTGGCCAGCCCTCTCGACGGGCAGTTGCCGACAGCTTTCGCACCAGCCAGCAGGGCGCCGCTGTCGTCGTGGCGACCTCGGGCGGCCGTGTTTATCCGCGGTCCCCCGTAACGCAATAACCCGCCCCCGGCTCGCTGATTGCTTCCTCTGGCGGCGGTCCCATCCGTCTCCAGGGCGGTCGGCCGATTAGCTGCCGTCAGCCGCCCCTCAGCCGGGCTTCCGGTGACCTGGCTGGCGTAGATCCGGCCAGAAGCCGAAATAACCCCGCTCAAGTTGAAGCACGCTCTCTGCGACAGGCAGTAGGGAAATCCTACAGCGGAAAATGCTGCAGCCTTTCGGTAGCTTCAGCAGTGCTAGAGCTCCAAGCGGCTGTAGTGCAATAACAGACTAATGGCGTGACGTAAGCTGATAAATTGTTATTTTAAATTGGTCTACTTTCTTATTTCCCATTCACTAACTGGGGGGGGGGGGGGGCGGCGATGGTTTTCCCAATACAGTTATATAAACGTAATTAAAGTAACAGCGCTAGCAGTTGCTAATGTCAACATACAACAGTATTAAGTCACTGTGTGTCCATCTTCTCAGGGATGATTGTGGGACTCGATTGTTTAGCACAGAATGTCAAACCAAACACCCCCCATCCCCAGATTCTACAAGTCTCTCCAGATCTTCGAGCGCCATGCTCTCTGCCTCGCCTTCAGTACACGCTTCCTGTCCTCCTCACGGATCCTCTACGACCTCATTCCATTCCCCCATCTGCTCCCATTCCTTGAACATATCAGCATACTCTACACCTCCCGCTGCCTTGATCCCTCTCACCCCCTGATTGCTCCTCTCCCCATCCTCTACCACACCTTCACTGTTGTGTTCCCCCTACCCTCCATCTCTACACCCTTCATCTCCTTTCCCAAGGTGGCTTCCATCAACTCCCCCTCCCAGATGATGCCTTCTCTCCCTCGATTAATCCCTGCTATCAACTCTGATCCTCACCCCCCTCCTTTGCTCTGTCCTTTCCCCCAGCTCCCTCTTCCCCCCTTCCATCCTGTTTTCTCCCTGCCTAAGTTCTCTCTGCCTCCCTTCTCTCCCCCGAATTCTTTTGCATTCCTCTCCTCTGCCTTTTCCCACTCCTTGTCGCGTCTGCCCAGAATCCTCCCCCCCCCCCTCCTTTCTTATTTATTCCTCGTACTCCATCGGCTCGTTTTCCCCCTCCCCCACTTCGTTTTTCCTCTCCTTCCCCCCTTTTCTTTCCCATCATCTGTCCAGGTTCCCCTAGTCTGCCCTCGGCTGTGGTTTGTCATACTTGTGCCAACTATTTAGTGCAGTGTTCAAGTGAATGTTCAGTGTTGTTCGTCTTTCCAGAGTGTTGTGAACAGAAGTCATGCTGTCGCTCGGTGTAAACTTTATATCTCTTGAGAACAGAAACCAGAGTGTCGCCGTTTTTTTTAATTGTCTGTCTATTATTTAACTGTCTACTTCATATCTATTTTATTAGCATAATCAACCCTTTGTTTCATGTTTTAAGTTCCACGATTTTCCGCCATTTTACCATTTAAGTCACCGATTTTATCGCCTGCTTTTTTTTTCTTTATTATCTTTATGTTTTTAAAACAAAATCTGCAGGCTGAAGAGCGGTGCACTAAGCTGCTGCCAGCCTGCCCCCTTCAGGGAGAATCGAAACTCAATACAGAAAAAAAAATCGGACACCTTTCAGCCGTCTAGTTTCCAAATTGTTATTTTATTTGGCTACTAGTTTCGGCGATATATTATGCCATCATCTGCCGATGATATTCGAAGGGATCGCTGTATCTAGCACAAATCTGCAGATAACAGTCTTTGAATGCTGGCCCCTGTTTTGAATGGAACCGAAGTTGGAGTCTTCCTATACGTCTGTCAGGTGGCCTGAAGAGAGCGTAATACATCGCCGAAGCTGGTAGACCAATAAAATAATTGTTTGGAAAGTAGACGGCAGAAAGGTGTTTGATTCTATAAAAATATTAGGACGGTGCGTAAGTTCGTAGCGTTTTCGTTTTGCTTATTGGTATTCCGGTTGCTATGGGTTCGTTTATCGTTTGTCATTTTTATTTGTAGTTCACTGTTTCTACCTGACTGAACCTACTGTCATTTTGAAATTTTCGGGTACGAAGTGGAGCTGTGGACGCTAGAGAATGAAGTGCTAAGTAGAGAAATCGGAACACATCCGACATACTCTTCTGTTTGAGTTCAATACAAAGGAGACGGCGGCGAAGGGTGCCATAGACACTTGCGTCGTGTGTGGGGATAATGCCATTGGGCAGAAAAAAAACGGTTTTCTCGTTCCAAGGAGGATTCTTGTAACATTAGTGACTCTCCACGTTCAGGAAGACTTTTGGGGTTTGATTAAGATCGTTACACCCATCAATCAACAGTGATCCATGTCACTGTACTCGAGAACCGGCCCGCCCACATTCTGCTAGAGTAGAGATAAACACTGTACAGAAGTTTGGCTGGGAAGTCACTCCACGCCCACCTTGGTCACCTAATCTTGCGCCCTGAGATTTTCAAATTTTCTTCTCTATCGAACAACCTTGAAGAAACTTTCTTTCCGGAAGATAAAGCGCTCCGAACGGGACGCGACGTGTTCTTCGCTTCAAAACGACGTGATTTCTACAGTTGCGGAAACGGTACGTTACGAATGTGTTAGGAGACCGCTGTAAATTGTCAAGGCCAATATGTTACTGCTGACCAGAGGCTCTGTTATGTGTATCTGTTGCGTTTCTTAAATTTATGGAAAATCGTTGCGAACTTAAGGACAAACCTAGTAAACGCCATGTGCAATGTATTATATACCGTTCGCAGTAACCGAGACGTCCATATCAAGCAAAAATCCCTGAAGTCGAAAATGAATTTTTGATACATATCTGATGATGAGCCTGCTGTGGCTCGAAAACTAGCTGTCAGTACAACATATTTCAAATTTTAAAAAAAATTTTGTGCCTACACAAAACGCCAAGAGAAGTTAATCGTAACTTCAAGTGTTTGAGTTCTCCATGAAATAATTACGAGTATATGTGCGTGCTTCGCTATTGCTTTCTAATGCTTTAGGTCGACTGTAGTTTTGAGAATAACTTTGCGTATTTGACACACATTTCACAGCCGGCCGCTATGGAAGAGCAGTTCTAGGCGCTTCAGTCCGGAACCGCGTTGCTGCTACGGTCGCAGGTTCGAATCCTGCCTCGGGCATGGATGTCCAAACTGGGCACCATTGCTTTATTCTTGGACATTAGCAGGAACTGCTTTGTATAAAAGCCCTATCGTATTGTAGCATCGCTGCATCTATTCCTTAGGTTCAGCTCAATCAGTGGTAGATACCCACACAATACGAGGTACAGGAAACCTGATGGGCAATTCTCGTCTGAATGAAACTAATAGAGGTTTGTTGAGATTATCAAACAACGTTAGTACTGCATTCCGCATTAATTTCACCTGACCCGCATTTACAAACTTCCTGACCTTAAAATGAACAAATTTTAGCATTCTTGTGGAAATACTGTGTGTTCTTAACAAGACCGTATCTTCTCGTGTGTAAAACCCAATTCTTCCTCCTGGAAGTGAAATTGAAACTTAAAATTCATGGTGAAACCTTTAGTCGTCATTTACACACGTAAAAAAAAGACTTGCATCACTCCAGTCCCCAGAACTCCTGAACATAGATATTGACTGTGGATATCGTATCACAGAACAGTCCCTTTGACCTTCCAGAGATGTCACTAAAAGATGTCAAAGATGTAAACATACATGTAGGTGAACAGCGCCTATTATACGGAGGAGGTCCGACAGCCGATTAGTTCCAGTCATTCCATCAGGTAATAGGTACACGGCTCGTGTTGTCTATAGCTCGACCATGCCTAGACTGTTAATACAGCGGTTCGATCACGTTCACATTGTTACTTTGGACCAGGAAGGGCTCTCAACAAGGAAATTTTCCAGGCATCTCGGAGTGAACCAAAGCGATGTTATTCGGATATGGAGGAGATACAGAGAGAGGAAGTGTCGATAACATGCCTCGCTCAGGCCATCTAAGGGCTTCTACTGCAGTGACGACCGCTACTTACAGATTAGGGCGCGGAGGAACCCTTTCAGCAACGCCACCATGTTGAATAATGCTTTTCCTGCAGCCACAGGAAGTCGTATTACACTGTGCGCTATAGGCTGCATGATGCGCAATTTTGCCGGCCTCGGTGGTCTCGCGGTTCTAGGCGCTCAGTCCCGAACCGCGCGACTGCTACGGTCGCAGGTTCGAATCCTGCCTCGGGCATGGATGAGTGTGATGTCCTTAGGTTAGTTAGGTTCAAGTAGTTCTAAGTTCTAGGGGACTGATGACCACAGACGTTAAGTCCCATAGTGCTCAGAACCATTTGAACCATTTGATGCGCAATTTCACTCCCGACGTCCATGGCGAGGTCCACCTTTGCAACCACGACACTTTGCAGCGCGATACAGATGGGCTCAACAACATGCCGAATGGTCCGCTCAAGATTGGCGTCACTTTCTTTTCACCGATGATTGTCGCATATGCCTTCAACCAGACAATCGTCGGAGACTTTGTAAGGAAACTGGTTCTCTACTTCTGATAAAAAAACCTTTTAAATAATAAAACATGACCTATACAAGGACTCTGACTACCCCTGTTAGTCATGGACGAAAAAAAAATTGACGGAGTCTTTGTCAGAACATGCAGAATCTTATGTGGGGCCAATAAGACGTCAATTTTAATCTAAATGTGGTATGCCAATGTTAACATAATAAAAAAATAAATTAGGTAATACAGTACAATTATTATATAGATGCGATAAATCACTTTAACGAGGGCCAAATGAACAAGTAAAGTCAATATAATTCCAGTAAACCTGCAAAAGTAAAAAAAAAAAGAAAATTATTATAGTGGCCTACAGAGACACGGCGCATATGCTAGATGCCCACGAAATACGTAATTTTGTTTGGAAGCTGACAGCCAATGAGAAAATTGGTGCAAAAATACCATTGCTTAGTTTTCAAGCAGCAATGACGTACAGCATCAGCTGGTAATATACGTAATTTTATGGTAGCTAATTTTTACTGCACAAAAAATGAAATATGTATTCCCTCCAAAAGAAGTTACACACGAACATTAAAATAAAATTATGATGCCGAGGAAAATGTCTGAGCAGAAATTTGAAAGGAAATTATTAATTGAACTTTAATTATAATGACCAGGAAAATGTCTGAGAATAATTTTGAAAGGAAATTATTAGTTGAACTTTAATTTGGCGGGTTTTCAACACTGTCAACAAGACGAAATAATGGAAAGAATATTTATTGGAACTAAACAAAATTGAACCTTCATATTGTGACAGTATTTTTGCAATAGATATTTTAACTACAATTGTTTTTAATTTTCAAATGAGAGAGAGCTTAATAACATTCTTTCAATGTAACTGTTGCTGCAGGCAATGCGATGACGTCAGCGGTGGTCCGCGCGGACTATGTTTCTAGTTAATCCCGGTTCGTGGTGTGAAGATAGTGATGGATCCTCCTGTTTCATTAATATTCCAGTTACGGCGGTGGTCCACGTCTCCGTTGTAGTCGAATCATCTGGCAGCACTGGCACGATAATAATAGTTCCAGTGTGTGCGTTGTTGTTACGTACGCAACGTTTTATTTTTAAAAGTTTATTAACTACGTGGTGTGGGTTGGTCGGAATTATGCAATGTCTTTAGTATTTACGATATGTAGCCGGTTATTGGCAATACTTCGCACAGTTCTTTCAACGTGTTGCCACAGGAAAACAGTCAAATGTGTTTATCACTGTAACAGTCCGTTAAACATCAATTCAGTTTACGTCATCCTCTTTAAGACAGTTTGGATGATATAATAAATGTTTCTTGATCAAATCACAGCACTGTTCTTTTACTTAACATTTTGGTTTGTTCTAGTTTTACTCAGTTCTAACAGTTAGTGTCTCCACACGACAATGGTGTCTGGTTCACGGCTTATTGTCACAAGTTCACATAGTATGTAAAATCTCCACCGCTAACACTCGATATACTTTTCAGGTTTTACTGTTCACTTAATAGTACACGATCTCCTATTAACACAGCGGACGCACTGTAATTAGTTGTTCCTCCGCGTATCGTCGTCTTTCACGCCTAACTTTGCAACGTTTCTCCACCCGCGAACCGGCCACGATACCACAACAATTCGCACGCTCTCTATCGATAGTCGTTCGCTCTCGCTTTGACACAGTACTTCTCCTAGCCTAACCAAAGATTTACAAAGCATATAAAACCTGAACATTCATATTCGTGCAATATAAAATATAAAACAGCAGCAAAATGAATGAAGAAACAATGTGACTTATTAACAAATAGAGAATAGTTAAAATAAATGATACATACGAATCGAACCCGGGAACCCGGGCGTGGGAAGCGAGAACGCAACCGCACGACCACGACATGCGGGCTATGGAGTGTAGCCATGTATGGAAGTGAAGTATGGACAATAAATAGTTTGGACAAGAAGACAATAGAAGCTTTCGAAAGGTGGTGCTACAGAAGAATGCTGAAGATTAGATGGGTAGATCACAGAAGGTATTGAATAGGATTGGGGAGAAGTTTGTGGCACAACTTGACTAGAAGAAGGGATCGGTTTGTAGGACATGTTCTGAGGCGTCAAGGAATCACCAATTTAGTACTGGAGGGCAGAGTGGAGGGTAAAAATCGTAGAGGGAGACCAAGAGATGAATACACTAAGCAGATTCAGAAGGATGTAGGTTGCAGTAGGTACTGGGAGATGAAGATGCTTGCACAGGATAGAGTGGCATGGAGAGCTGCATCAAACCAGTCTCAGGGCTGAAGACCTCAACAACAACAACAATAACGACTACGACAAGGTAATGCACAAAAGAAAAAAAATGTTATCGACTTTCGGGGAAAGCAATGTTTTTACATCGTGTTTGGAGACACCCCGGTTAGGCTGAACGCCTTAGAGACACTTTCCAGCGAGTGTAGCAAGGTGGAAGTTCCCTGATGTTTTAGGTTGGCGTTATGTGGGCCCGACGTACGCCGCTGGTGGCCATTGAAGGCGCAGTAACGGCTGTACGATACGTGAATGCCATCCTCCGACGACAGTGCTACCATATCGCCAGCATGTTGGGGAGGCATTCGTCTTCATGGACGACAATTGGCGCGCCTATCGTGCACATCTTGTGAAAGACTTCCTTCAGGATAACGGCATCGCTCGACTAGAGTGGCCAGCTTGTTCTCCAGACATTTACCCTATCGAACATACCTGGGATAGATTGAAAAGGGCTGTTTACCTTCAACGTTTCCACATGTTACGAAATGGGAACGGGCAGCCCTTCTTAATGCTCATGAAAACCACACAATGCATGTTGGACAACCATATAGCGAGACCATCAGCGGTGGTGGTCCAGATTGCTGTACACGACGGGACTTCTAATACCCAGTACTTCGCCCTCTTGCACTGATGCATGCCTGTATTCGTCGTAGCATTCTATACACGAGTCCATCAAGGCATTGTTGGTCCAGATTGACCCACTCCTCAACGGCGATTCGGCATAGATCCCTCAGAGTGGTTGGTGGGTCACGTTGGCAGAATAGGATCAACAAATGATAAAGACATAATGTTGATTTTATTTTTAACCACCGCTTGCACAGTTCGTTTAATATGAGCACCGACGAGATGCTGCATCGGTAAAACTACGTGATCGACTGACAGTTGCTCGCAGTAGTTCTGGTGGAATAAAAGCGACGTGGCGCAGAGTCGAGTCACATGGATTGAGATCAGGCGATTTTGGAGCCCATGCATCAGGAAAATCTAAGGATATAATACGTTCGTGGTAGTTCACATAAGCAGACCTTTCGCTGGCCGAGTGACATGAAGTGTTGCACCATCCTGCACGAAAATATGGTTTCTATAGTGTTGCCCTCTTCCAAGGCAGGAATCACGAGTCGTATAAGGATGTACCGATAAAATGCCGACGCCATGGTGAACCTGACAGATCCTCAAAGAAGAACGGATCGAGAATATAGATGCTTGTGAATCTACAATCTGGATCATTGTGCAGAATATGCGGTCTAACCGTAACCCAAATTCGGCAGTTCTGTGTGTTCACTGCAGCCTGTAGTGTATTTACATCCACATTTTCATGGATACTCAGCAAATCGCACTTAAGCGTCTGACAGAGGGTTCATCGAAACACCTTCACAATGATTCTCTATTATTCACAGCGCGCGGAGAAGACAAACAACTATACCTTTCCCTGCGAGTTCGCTTATTTTAGAACGACGATCGCTTCTCCGTATGTAGCTCGGCATCAATAAAATATTTTTGCATTCGGAGGAGAAACTTGGTGATTGAAATTTCGAGATAAGATTCTGCCGCAACGAAAAGCGTCTTTGCTTTAATGATGTGCACCCCAAATCTTGTATCATGTCAGTGACATTCTCTCTCTCCTATCTGGCAAGGAACCCACACCGCATAGTAGTATTCTAAAGGAGGATGGACAGGCGTAGTGTATACAGTCTCCTTAGTAGATCTGTTACTTTTCACAGTGTTCTGTCAATCAAACGCTGCCGTCGGTTTGCCTTGCCTACAACATTTTCCATGTGTTCTTCCCTATTTAATTTGTTCGTAATTCAAATTGCTCGGTGTTTAGTTAAATTAACAGATTTTAGATTTTACTGATTTATTCCGGAACCGGAGTTTAACGGATTCCTTTTAGCACTCATGTGGATGACCTCACACTTTTTATTATTTAGGGTCAATTGCCAATGGTTGTACCACACAGATACATTTTCTAAATCGTTTTACAGCTTGTTTTGATTATCTGAGCCGGCCGCGGTGGTCTAGCGGTTCTAGGCGCGCAATCCGGAACCGCGCGACTTCTACGGTCGCAGGTTCGAA
This sequence comes from Schistocerca gregaria, assembly GCF_023897955.1. Taxonomy (NCBI): domain Eukaryota; kingdom Metazoa; phylum Arthropoda; class Insecta; order Orthoptera; family Acrididae; genus Schistocerca; species Schistocerca gregaria. The sequence goes on from NC_064927.1 coordinate 430,002,404, forward strand.
TCCTACCTCGGGCATGAACGTTAGTTAGGTTTAAGTAGTTCTAAGTTCTAGGGGACTCATGACCACAGCTGTTAAGTCCCATAGTGCTCAGAGCCATTTGAAGCCATTTGATTATCGGATGACATTACTAGACGATAAACGACAGCATCATCTGCAACCAATCTAAGGCGACTGTTCAGATTGAGCCGTGCGTAGCTCGTGTTCCCGCCATCATGTATTTTACACACTGTTTTTAACGTACTTCCACCTCACTACGTTAAGTTAAATTATTACTGTCACTGAGTTGCTACTTTGCCTGAACCTGAGCGGCGTTAACGGCGCTTATCGATGTATCCCCTGTCGTAGTATTTTTGCTGGACTGCTATTACTTCCCGGTCGTTGGCTGTCGTAAGCAGTACATTTCTGGTTGAGAGTTCGGGTCTGCCAATCAGTTGGAATGCGCAGTCCGGACCTGCCAGTTGGGGAATTGCAATGCGGCACTAGTGCAGTCGGGTTGGAGCAGCTGTGAGGTCTGCGTCGACGTGGGTCGCCCGACCATTGCCGCCATACTTCACTTGAGCCGGGCCGCAGTCTTGGTGGATCGTCGGTCGATCGTCCAACCAGACGACTCGTTTTGGCTCAACGATCGTCATGAGTCGTCTGGTGCGTGTGTGTGTGTGTGTGTGTGTGTGTGTGTGTGTGTGTGCGCGCGCGAGCGCGAATCGACTACCGATTTGTCTTTGTGTGTGCTTAGTTACCGTTTGGTATCGTTCAGGTCTTCGTGCAAGTGTTTGTCAAGTTGTGTGTGTAGTTCGCGTTGTTTCCTTTGACAAGTTATTTTAAATGTTGTCATCGGGCACGTGCAACTGGTTATCTGAGCGCTTCTAGGCCCCTACAGTTACCATCTTGTGTGACTTGAGTCGGTCCTTTCCTGGTGCAGGAATGTCGTTTAGCCAGTGGACGTGTTTCCTCTGCATGGTTGGGACCGATCCAGTGTTTCCGCCGTCGGGTGTCTGGAAGTGAGTGGGAACGCACGAGCAGTGCAGTCGCGACGGAGCAGCGGTCGCCGACGGACCGGCAGGCAGTCGGTCGGTCTATTGGTGCGGACCAGGGAGGATCTCTGCAGTCGGTTTGGCCCGATGGCAGTCCCTGCGCAGTGTCGGAGCGTGTGTGGAGCCGTTCGATAGCTGCGAGCGTCGTGGTTCACCGACCCAGGACGTCAAAGTTGAGTAGTGGTTTCAAGTACCCAAGCCATGTCCATTCATGTTGTGGTGGTTCGTTTGGGTGGTTCGCTAGTGGGGAGATTTTCCTGTGGGAAACACTGTGTGTTTCTATTGTTGAAATTTAGTCGCCATATAGTGCAATTAACTGTATTGGTTGACAACAAATTCAAGTGTACCAGCGGAATTTTCTGCCTTGTGGCCGTTAGTGTTCCGGTTATCTGCCCTGGCCACTAACGTAATTTGAGGCAGCTTCCTTTCCCCATCTCTTGTATCTGTCCAACATTCTGTGTAATTTTGACAGCTAATTCATACTCCATTGTGGATTATCACGTTTGTAACCTTTTCTGTTTGAGTTCTCATGTACTGATTGACGGGAAACAAGTCTTTGTGTTGGTCGGTCCGTGGCTGTCACTGGATGGGATCCGACGGATCAAGTGTAGTTGGGCCCACCACCTGTCTCGCCTGAGTGAATGAGTGCAGACCGACCTCCCTGGAGGCTTCTGAGTGCAACCGGTATTTACTTAGCTGTTTTCAGCTATGCAAAATTTAAAACTTACGGTTATTTTTTCTTTTTTCTTTAAAAATTTTGAAAAATTAATTCTTAACCTCATCTTTCAGGCTTAAACATTACGGCCTTCTGCCTTTAAAAGATTATGGATATATTTTAAAATTTTGAAACTAAGTTGTGGCCATCAGCCATTAGTATTGCACCTTGCATATGTTTGTTCTATCTACCTTGCTTTGGTGTTTCTTTTAATTGCTATCTTAATTGGATTTTATCCTCTGATTTGTTAAGATACCTTGTTTGGACGCCGCCAGCCGTGAAAGAGTTGCATTCGGTAAAGGTCCGGCTATGTACCGCTTTGGTTGTAAATTTGCTGTTAGATTACAAAACAATTACAATTACAAGGTGAAACTGATCTCAACCTATTTGGCCCTTTCCACAGTCCTAATTACCTGTTCTGCCCAGCGGGTTTAGCGGGCGTATTACAGGTTTTCTCCTAAGTGGTTTATATAGATAAGGAGCAGCTTAAGGCCTATAACACTACTTCGTGGAACGCCAGAATTCACTTTTGTTTTACTCGATGACTTTTCTTCAATTGTTGTGAACTGTGAGCTCTCTGACAGCAAGTCACGAATCCAGTCACATAACTGAGATGACATTCCATAAGGCGCTTGTATTGTACAGTGTCAAAGGCATCTGGAAATCTAGAAACACGGAATCAATCTGAAATACCTTGTCGACAGCACTTCCTATTTTGTGAGTATGAAGAGCTAGTTTTGTTCCACAAGAAGGATTTCTAAATGCGTGTTGCTTCAATAGACAGTCCTCTTAGAGGTATTTCATAACGCACCAAAATCCTGTAATATAGAGACGTTAATGATACGGGCCTATAATTTACTGGATTACTCCTACTTCCTTTCTTGAATATTGGTGTGACCTGTGCAAGTAGGCTGTTTAGGTTTTTATGTTGGTAACGCCACGTAGCGCTCTGTATGAAAATCGCTGGCTGTGCTGTGTGCAGTCTGTGGCTGGTTTGCACTGTTGTTGGCTATTGTAGTGTTGGGCAGCTGGATGTTAACAGCACGTAGCGTGGCGCAGTTGGAGGTGAGCCGCCAGCAATGGTGGATGTGGGGAGTGGGATGGCGGAGTTTTGAGAGAGGATGATCGGGACAGAGGCAGTAAATTTGGAAGACTGGATGCCATGAATGGCTATATATATATATATATATATATATATATATATATATATATATATATATATATAATGACTTTTGAAAACTACGGCGTTGAATAATGACTTTTGAAAACTACGGCGTTGAATAATGACTTTTGAAAACTACGGCGTTGCGCTAAAAATATTGTGTGTCACTTCAGTGAATGTTTGAGCACGTTCAGTTTTGCTCAGCTGTTTGAAAATCAAATAATGTAAGCGGTTTATCAGCACAGTAACTCATTAATTTTTCTAAGGGGACGTTTCACCTGTACTACTTTCCTGTATTTGGTTATGGATCTTTCTTCGAGCGAGTGGTTGTGTATGATTATTAAGTGCGGAGCTGAAACATCTTGGCAGATTAAAACTGTGTGCCCGACCGAGACTCGAACTCGGGACCTTTGCCTTTCGAGGGTAAGTGCTCTACGGTCTGAGCTACCGAAGCACGACTCACGCCCGGTAACTGTGAGTACCGGGCGTGAGTCGTGATTCGGTAGCTCAGTTGGTAGAGCACTTACCCGCGAAAGGCAAAGGTCCCGAGTTCGAGTCTCGGTCGGGCACACAGTTTTAATCTGCCAGGAAGTTTCATATCGGCGCACACTCCGCTGCAGACTGAAAATCTCATTCAAGTATGGAGCTATTGCATTAGCATACTCTGAAGGAACCCACTTGGTATACAGTCTGGACCGAAGGACTTGCTTTCATTAAATGATTTAAGTTGCTTCACGCCTCCGAGGATATCCACTTCTAAATTACTCATGTTGGAAGCTGTTCTTGATTCGATTTCTGGAATATTTACTTGATTTTCTTTCGTAAAGGAATATCGTTAGGGTGTGTTTAGCAACTCTGCGTTGGACCCACTATCGTCGATAGTATATGCAGTGTTATCGCACAGAGAAGTCATTCATTGTGACTTGCCGCTAGCGTACATTACATACGACCAGAATATCTTTGGATTTTCTGCCAGATTCCGAGACAAAGTTTCATTGTGGAAACTATTGTAAGCATCATTCATTGAATTCTTTGCCAAATTTTATCAACTTCTATTTTACCAGAAACCGAAGAGCAATTTCAGAATATTGCTGTGGATCATGAGGTCTCTGTTGCTGCACCGTCTGTATCCTGTAGGTCTATCAATGTGATCTGACAAGTGATGGGCAATTCTCGTGACACTGCACAAACAGTAGCGCTGCCAGCAGCATGTGCTGCATGGTCTGTTACAACGACAGCAATCTCGTCAGTAACTTCCACTGCAAGAGGACGCCTTCCTCCTACAGGTGCCACACCAAGCTAAAGCGTGTTACTCGAATTTCATTACAGTCTTCTTTTAACATCAAGCAACGGCCTTGCCACAGTGGATAAACCGGTTGCCGTGAGATTACCGAGGTTAAGCAATGTCGGGCGTGGCCGGCACTTGGATGGGTGACCATCCAGCCGGCATGCGCTGTTGCCATTTTTCGGGGTGCACTCAGCCTCGAGAGGCCAATTGAGGAGCTACTCGACCGAACAGAAGCGGCTCAGGTCGCAGAAATCCATCATAACGACCGGGAGAGCGGTGTGCTGACCACACCTCCCTCCTATCTGCATCCCTCCACTGAGAATGACACGGCGGTCGGATGGTCCCGATGGGCCACTTGTGGCCTGAAGACGGAGTGCTTCTCATAGCATCGGGTCTCGCCTGAGACTGTTCTGTAGACAATCGACTATATTCTCTCAAAGCAACACCGTATATGATGCAGTATCACACGCAGTCGAGATGAGAGGCATCTTATCCGCATGGCTGTAACGGTAGAGCACTTACGGCTCTATCACTAACAGCTCTCATTCTCTCTTCTCGATAGCAGCACTGTTCACTCACACCGGATGACCGAAACCATAACAACTTTTTTCCGCCGCAAATCGGTTCCGCATTAACGTATGAGCATATCTATCACGTTCCACTGCCATACAACACACTAGTGGGCATTAAAATTGCTACAACACGAAGATGACGTGCTACAGATGCGATATTTAACCGACAGGAAGAAGATGCTGTTATATACAAATGATTAGTTTTTCAGAATATTCACACAAGGTTGGCGCCGGTGGCGACAACTACAAACGTGCTGACATGAAGCAAGTGTCCAACCGATTTCTCATACACAAACAGCAGTTGACCGGCGTTGCCTGGTGAAACGTTGTTGTGATGCGTCGTGTAAGGAGGGAAAATGCGTACCATCGCGTTCAAAGGTCGGATAGTAGCCCATCGCGATTTCGGTTTATCGTATCGCGACATTGCCTCGCCTTGGTCGATTCCAATGACTGTTAGCAGAATATGGAATCAGTGGGTTCAGGAGTGTAATACGGAACGCCCTGCTGGATCCCAACAGGCCGGCCGCGGTGGTCTCGCGGTTCTAGGCGCGCAGTCCGGAACCGTGCGACTGCAACGGTCGCAGGTTCGAATCCTGCTTCGGGCATGGATGTGTGTGATGTCCTTAGGTTAGTTAGGTTTAAGTAGTTCTAAGTTCTAGGGGACTGATAACCACAGCAGTTGAGTCCCGTAGTGCTCAGAGCCATTTGAAATATTTGTCCCAACAGCATCGTATCACTCGCAGCAGAGATGAAAGGCACCTTATCCGCATGGCTGTAACGGATCGTGCACCCACGTCTCGATCCCTGAGTCAACAAATGGGGGCGTTTGCAATACAACAACTATCTGCACGAACAGTTCGACGACGTTTGCAGCAGCATGGACAATCAGCTCGGAGACCATGGCTGCGGTTACCCTTGACGCTGCATCACAGACACCAGCGCCTGTGGTAGTGTACTCAACGACGAACCTGGGTGCACGAATGGCAAAACGTCATTTTTTCGGATGAATCCAGGTTCTGTTTACAGCATTATCATGATCGCATCCGTGTTTGGCGACATCGCCGTGAACGCACATTGGAAGCGTGTATTCGTCATCGCCACACTGGCGTATCATGTGAGATGATGGTTTGGGATGCAATTGGTTACACGTCTCGGTCACCTCTTGTTGGCATTGATGGCACTTTGAACGGTGGACGTTCCATTTCAGATATGTTACGACCCGTGGCTCTACCCTTCATTCGATCCCAACGATACATTTCAGCAGGATAATGGACGATCGCATGTTGCAGGTCCTGTACAGGCCTTTCTGGATACAGAAAATGTTCGACTGCTGCCCTGGCCAGCACAGTCTCCACATCACTCAACAACTGAAAACGTCTAGTCAATGGTGGCCGAGCAACTGGCTCGTCACAATACTCCAGTCACTACTCCTGATGAACTGTGGTATCGTGTCGAAGCTGCATGGGCAGCTGTACATGTGGTGTTGAAGCTGCATGGGCAGATGTACCTGTACACGCCATCCAAGCTCTGTTCGACTCAATGCCCAGGCGTATCAAGGCCGTTATTACGGGCATAGGTGATTGTTCTGGGTACTGATTTCTCAGGATCTATGCACCCAAATTGCGTGAATATGTAATCACAAGTCAGATCTTGTATAATATATTTGTCCAATGAATACCCGTTTATCATCTGTATTTCTTCTTGGTGTAGCAATTTTAATGGCCAGTAGTGTAATTACAGCCCACGCTTGATTTCCGTGAGTAGCCGCACATTAATTGTAACCATCCGGAATCGTCATAACACCGATGCCACTATCAGACACACTGCATCGACGGTAACGTCGACGTATTTCTTAAATACTTATTTCTACGCTGAACCGCCTCGACTAGCGAGGCAAGAGCTGCTGCGCCGATAGGGCGGCATGTAGAAACTGCTGGGGATGGGACAGCGGTGTGAGGCGGAGGGTACGGCTGGAAAATGAAACTGTGGCTGCTCCCTCGCGTTAGCTGGTTGCTCGGGCCTCGTATGATTTATCCACGTCGGCTCTTCGGAGCCCAACTGCCGAAACCGCGGCGACCGTAAATTCGCCACTGCGCTCGCAGGAGATTTACGAACTCTCTTCTCCTTTTACTCTTTTTTTCGCCCTCTCCCTTTTCCCATAGCCGCTGCGGCTGCTGCGGTGGAACGCGAATTTATTTACTTTATTGGTCGGTGCTTCAATAGCGCCGCCATTAGGGTTATGAGGTGTGCCCGGCGGCACATTCGACAGGCAGGCGGGGTTGCCATGAATGCACCCCGGTCTGGGACTGCGCTGATATTCGGGCCAAGGCTCTCCGAAGTTCAGACGCTCCAGAGCCTAACCTACTTGCAGAAAAGAAAGAAAAGAACTATAATACGAAAATGAGACGCTGTTACTTGAACGCGGCTTAGTCTGCCTCTGTATAATGTGAAATGTCTGTGGGTTCTCATGTGGGCATACCAGCCGAACATGCGCCTAAATTAATGTTTCCCATCATTTCAGAGTCGATTACTTGCGAACTATTTCGGTTAAGTCTGCCTTTTGCGGATATAGCATTACTGAGGTGAGTATTCTGCTTGATCACATATTGAAATGTCCTCTCGTCAATTCGCGAGTAATTTTATGCCACTTTACGTGCTCTTCTTGTAGCTCACGTAACAGATTTAGTTGGATGCTTTCCTTGCTGTGAAACACACAACTTCACCCAAGTACGTTTCCATGTTCTTTCCTTCTGTTCCTCTTCCAGATGACAGTGCAGCTGGGGTATATGCAACTGCAGACGGCAGTAGTAAGTCATCGTCGGCCATTCTGAAGGAAGTATGACGTTAAAGATCTTTGTCAAACAAACCTTGATAAGAGTTTAATATCCTTATTTTCACCACGTCAGATATCTTTGTCAAAGAAAATGTGGTGAATATTTATTTGATCACCTTTGTTTGTCAAAGAAATTCTGATAGTGTTATATGGTCTAAACAATAGATTCAAACAAAGGTTATGTCAAGTCTTTGGAACAGAAGTCTTTTTCATAGGTATTCTGACTACACAGATATCGATATCTAATTGCCTGTTTCGAATGAAAACATAGTAATGTGTGCTGTCAGAGATGAAATATTCATTGACGGTTCCCTGTGGCATTAAATGTCCCTTAATATTCGTCAGCTCTGTGACGACGAGATTTCACGGAACTAGCAGTGTCTACTAAGCAAGTGTGCTTCGTACTACCTACCCCAGTAAAGACCGTAACAATGAGTGCCTCTAAACAGAGAAAGATATTTTTGAAGCGAATCAGTAACTTCAATTTTGGTAGGCTTACCGTCTTTCACACAGAGCAGATGACTGGACGATTAGGTTTTCCAACGTATTAAAGAGCAATCAGTCACACTTTACTCGCTCTGGTATTCAGCCTGCTCTAGCCAGCAAGGATTCTCAGTAGCCCAGTAATTGACATTTCACATGTTCAGCTTTCCACGAATTGTAAAGGAAGCTTCTTTGGAAAAGAGAATCCCTTCAGAAAGAACATATTGTGCCGATGTCGGATCAGAACGACCCAATTTCATCTATCTTCTGCGGTCTGAAACCTGGTTGGTAGGTACTTAGATAGCGCACAGGATAAGGTGACTTCTGTGAATGAGGCCATAAACAGTTGCTGAGTTGCACAATCAAACACACAACTTTATTTTTCTAAGAACTACTTATTTACATATTGCTTTAAAAGATCACAATTAGACAATACGGCTGAAGGTCATTTAAAGAAAACGTGAGATGCTTTCTGGGCTGAAGGCCCAAAACCACACCAAAAACAAGAATGGCTGAAGGCCTGGCTTAGAAATCGTAAGCAATTAAAAATAGAAGGTAAAAAATTAAAAAAAACATGCAATTGAAAACAACTAGCGGTTGAAGGCCTACACTACACGTCTGAAAGACAACTACAATTAAAACACGTTAATAAACATTTTTTTGTAACCGAGAAATTTCTTTTTAAACTTACAACACAACGGCCGAATCCCTAACTAAAGAAATATTAACTTATTGCATGGCTGAAGGCCACAAACAAATTTGAAACAATGGCCGAACTCCTGAACAACAAGTCAGACAAACAATTTAAAATAAACCCCTTCCTTGTTATAAAAAATTTTCCTTTAAAGAATACACACAGCTCAAGGCCTTATTAAAAGGGGTTCACGTAAATCCTTCGCTGAAGGCCACACGTAACACATCGAACAACGAACTGCTTAGGGCCTGGATAACAAACAAATTCAGATAGAACAATTTTTAAGGAAAAAATGGTTTTTTAAAATAAAATCAATATTCAAAATTTTAATTTAACACGGCTGAAGGCAAAGAACTGAATACATGGCTGAAAGCCTTGCACAATACTTCAAACTAAAATGAAAATCACAATATAAAACAAACAGAACAAGTGGTGCTCAGAAGTGTTTCTAGGGTCGGCCTGGGGAGGCAGCTCAAACGTAAGGTGAGGTGAGACAGGCAGCGAAGATCTGAAGTTAAATAATCGGATGGCAACCCAAACTAGGGACGGCCCAACGAATGACCAACAATTTAACCAATTCCCTTCCGTCCGACCAATGGCGCAACGACTGAAAATATCGGCCGAGGAAGAGGATACGAACAGCACAACGTCTCCAGAAATTGGCATCTAAAAACAACCACGGGAACGATAACCACTCTAAGCAAAACATAACGAAAGAACTTAAAAGACTGTCGAACTACACGCCATGCCGGACAGCATCAACACGACGAGGAAAGACACTCTGCCACAAAACTGCGCTAACGACCAGAGCAGGTAACTGGGGCGTTAACGGCCACAGGGCAGAAAACAACGCTGGTGCACTTCACTGGCAAGTATCAGTTAATTTAATAATTAATCACAAGATTTCGCTGGCTCCAACACATCATACGTTGCTGCTAGCCCGAACAGCCCATGGAACAACAAACTGCAAAAGAATAGAGACCACCACACACACACCACCACCACCATCTGGAAATACTAGCGGTCACACCAAAGATAGTACGACAGAACTAGTATCGATACGCGCTGCTGCTGCCTCTCAAGAAGGCAAGCCAGAAACTTCGTTACGCCAGTAAATAAGGAAGATACAAGACGCAACTCAATGTGACAAAATGCCAAAGAACAAACGCGAACTGCAAATTGCTCACAGTCTCTCTGGTTAGTTGGGTGATAAAGTAACACGTGATATGGGAGGAAGCTGTGTTAGGCACTCGCAACTTTCCTAGAGCTAACAGGTTGTTAAGTCCCATAGTGCTCAGAGCCGTCAGCCAACAGGCGCCAACAGATGTAACCACATTTGTTTTATTGGCTTCTTACGGTCTGAGTAGTATTCCCATGCCTTCCCAGTAATAACGGCACATACGTTGAACTGTTATTTTTCTGCCTCGTGATGACTGGGTGTTGTGTGCTGTCCTTAGGTTAGTTAGGATTAAGTAGTTCTAAGCTCTAGGGGACTGATGACCATAAATGTTAAGTCCCAGAGTGCTCAGAGCCATTTGAACCATGTGAACTGTTATTTTAGTAGGGCACGGTCTGTTGGAATACCTACGTTTATATAACTCAGCTGTTCTTTCAGCGTACATTCTCCATTCTCCGCAAAGAAGTAAAGCCTGTAGTTTGTCTTGGTTCGCGAAAGACATCTCCTTTTTCAAACTAACTAGCATGAGATACACGTGAACGACAAGGGCGTGAAAGCTACATTCCCTCTGTGTGCATTTTAGGCCGGGATCGAGGCAGTGCAACACACTGATCTCTTTTCATCCGTCATGACATAGTTCCTGGGTCGGGCACGAAATCACAAAGTTCTGCATAAGATAACCATTAGTTTCATTTTCAAAGTGGATAAACCGTTATCTGTTTAAAATGGCTCTGAGCACCATGGGACTCAACTGCTGTGGTCATTAGTCCCCTATAACTTAGAACTACTTAAACCTAACTAACCTACGGACATCACACACATCCATGCCCGAGGCAGGATTCGAACCTGCGACCGTAGCAGTCGCACGGTTCCGGGCTGCACGCCTAGAACCGCGAGACCACCGCGGCCGGCAAACCGTTATCTGTAAATGGGCTTATTACTACGGAACTGCTAATCGGATTTTGGAGTGAAAAACCCGTTCAATTCGTCTCTTTTACAACTGCGATACTAGCGGCGGACATAACTACACATCCTTTCAAAAATCCAAATCCATACCGTAATCCATTTAATTTTAATACTCTGAAAAGAGTATAGCGAATCCATCTGGGTGAAAATAACCTGTTTCTGGAGAAGAAGTAGATACACTGATGGAAATGAAACGCAGCACTAAGGAGTTGAGCGACATATACGGAAGTTAGTACGCATGTTTCTACATCTGAAAGATGATGTCTATTCAAATTTCTCGCCAGTAGCATAAAACGGGCGCTAAGCAGTACCACTGCGAGGATCCAAATCAGATTTGCTTTTAATACACGCTGTAACGGTTGTGAGAATTAGTCACCTTTGAGATTGAACGTGTTGTGTTAGTCAAGAATGCCTTTAAGGCCACAAGATGCCATTATGAGCACGCTCTGAGTTTGAACGAGGTCTGTAATAGGAATACCTGAAGCTGGAGGTTCCTTCTGCGATACCGCAGGAAGACTTGACAGGAAGAAAGCCACTGAAAACGATTGCTGCCGCCGGTGGTCACCAGGATGTACGGTTGAAAAACATCGGGCTCGGCCGGCCACGTGGTATATCTGAGGGAAGACCGTCGTGTTCAACGTATGGTTCCGACACTTTGTACTGCATCTGCAGCAGCAATTCGAACAGCAGTTGGCACCACAGTATTGCGATAGTACTCTGTACATTTGAGCCGATTGTTAAGTGTCACACAACTGCATGTTGGATGACACTAAAGGAAGGGTAGGCCAATTGCCTGATGTTTGAAATGGCGGAAATTCAGAATAATGACAGGGTATTCAAAGTAGCCCAGCCGTGCTACATCTAAAAAGACGTACTGGTAGGTAGTGGACCTAGAGTAATTGCCCTACCTACAAAATCCAAGCTAGCGGACCTTGGAAAGAATCTACGACGTCACAGTTCAACATGTCGAGCCAACTAGTGGAAGTTGGAAGAAGGTCATAATCCAAAGTGACATATAAGTTTGGCAATCCAAGATGCCGATGCGAGATGTGTACTGGATATGCTCTGACGTCACTTGCCACTTATCCACAGTTTAAAACGGGGGTGGCGCACTTGGTTTAAGTTTAAACAATTTCTGCAAGCCCTCTGACATCACAGCTTCCTACCCTAAGTTTGCAACACAAGAGCTGTGTTGCTGAACTGTACTTCAACTGACCTCATATGTGAGCTGCAAGCTGTCTGCAGAGTGTGACGAAGAGGCCCTGGGACCATGTGTTGGCTGTCAGTTGCTGGCCACCTCTGTCGTGTCAGCCACGTACAGCTGCATGCATCTGGCAGGCCACTGTGCTTTCACCAGCGTTTGCCAGTGACTGAATAAGTGTCCACCACTTAGAATCCTTGACTCAGCATTACGTGACACAGTGTAAAGGCGCAACTGCAGCTCTAACTAGTGTCGAATAAGTCTGCTAGCCATCGCTGTAGGCCCCCTTGATACATTGCATCGGTATTTGCATGCAGTGGTTGATTGGCCAGAGTGTGCGAGATCACTATCTTTGTCATGTCTGGTTTTGCAGAAAGTTTGTAATGCTGTTCATAGATAAGACAAACATATTTTCCCCTGCAGGCAGAAACCTGAGTCGTCATGTCTGAGCCTGTCTGCTATTTTATGGTTTTCCCAGTTCTGTTTACAGCTGACATACTTTCCACAACATGAATATCCACCTAATTGGTGCCAACTTATTTTTCTGCTGCAGGGAGAAATCTGTTATTGACTCATCAAGAATATAGCACAAAAAGCACTTGCTGTTAGGCATGCTATTCCTGCAACACTATTTGGTGTGGCGCAGTTAGTGTATTTTTAGTAATCATGTGTTCATTTTATAGACAGAGTGAGGCGTAGCGCCGATCCTGCCTTGGAGGCGGTAAAGTGAGAGATGTGTCTCAGAGCTGGATAGTGACAGATGGTGAGACTGGACGCGCATGTAGTATATGTATCAGCCAATAGAGGACAATATTGGATAGGGGGCCTGTGATTTTAGTTACAATTGTGCCCACTAGAGTGCACTAAAGTAATAGAATAGTTTTCATAAAGCGTTCTAGTATTTTCATTAAGTGTTATGTCTTTTTTGTGTAGGTAAAATGCTATAAATGTGTTTTAGCAGTATCAATGATGCGTGAGTGTGGTTGGAGGTTAATATGAAGATAATGGTTTAATGAGGTATGTAGTGGATTCAGTGTGGGGACATTTCGAAGGAGTAAGGATATGGACAAACGGGATTTTTGTAGAATAGATTTGTAAAGTAAGTTTATGGTAAAGGGAAAGTTAATTCAGGTATAAATAGCAATAGTAAATAACTTAATGCATAAGCAACACTTCAGCATATTATATAATTACGTCGATAAAAAGTGCAGTAGTTAGGTTTACTATTTAGCGATTGGTTATTGATGAGGAGCGCGGACTAACGCGGGAGAATGTTGTTTTGCTATTGGTTGTTGAGTAAACTGACTAATGGTAAAGCAGTATTCTTCGCGCGCCTTTCTCTGCTGGAAAAGAAGATTTAGAGTATTTTAGAGAGAGTCGGAGCCTAGCCATGAAACAGTTCAGACTATGTATTAGTAGTTCCGATGGAAATGAAAAGTTGCCGGATCTAGCAGTGTATCATACATCAAAAGTGTTGGAAAGTGACGGCGTAATTATTCCGATGGGTGTGTAGAAATTTCGGAATTTTTAAGTGAGAGTAAGCAGGGGAAAAGCATGTAAGTTGGATACTCTACCTATAAGTTTAATAACGCAACACAAATCGGTGGTAGATAATTAGAGAGAACGCCAGGTTTACAAATCCAATTATGTTAAAAACAGAAAAACTCGACAAGTATTCGTCAAAAGATAGAAAAAATTATGATAAACTATTTTGTTTGTGTGAAGTATATAAGAAATCAATGGAATGCGAAATTAATACCCCAACAATTCGCTATACAAAAATACTATGAAACCAGCTTGAGAGGGTGTAGCAGACCTTCTCAATATTGAGGTGATACCAACGAAACATTTGAACAATTATGACCTATCTTAACATCGGATGTGTCTGAGAATATAGATTACAATGAAATCACTTCCATAATTTCAGAGCTTTGTGAAAGTATTATCAGATAATAATGGAGCCAGTTGTTCAAGAGCTCCATCAACCAGCGAGCTAGACTTTCCCACATAGGCATATTATAAATCGAGGTTTGGATGACTTATGACAGGTGGATGTTATGGATATGAGACAGTATTCACGGGAGAACAAAGGTTTTAAATATATTTTTATTGACATTGAAATGTACTCTAACCTTACATGGGCCTCACCAGTGAAAAAAAAGACAGGGAAGGCAGTTTCGAAGACGATTAATCAGTCGTTGAGAGAACAAATCGCATCCATGGCAGTCCTCAAACAGACCATGGTAGAAGGTCTTGTAAGAGCTACGTGCTGACAGTAGAGCAGTATGAAATCCGCCACTACGCAACATCTGCGACATGGAGATGAGTATCACGGTATGTTTGAAGAAAATAATAAAAGAATGTATAAATATATGTTTTAAACTTAACAATTCTTATAAATGGACTGATACCTTAAACTATTGACCAGGATAATCGAATTTGCACCAAAGAATAAAATGGGAACCAACTGACGTTCATAATAATGAGCTAAATACTGCATATGGATATATTGAATGGTAGATACACAATATCAGAAACTTAATGTGGGTGACTTTGTACTTATTTCAAAATTCACGACTGCCTTTGAGAGATGATACCTATGAAACTGGAAGATGGAGATTTTAAGCTTTCCAAAGTGCAACGAAGAAACATTAAAAATTGCAAATTAAACGATATTGAAATAACTCTTTGTCTTTACTAAGAGGAATAACAGTGAAGCAGTGAACTGGACGTTTTTGTTATATAAAGTATCTTAAGGCAATAGGAGAATAAGGCTCTTCCGAAATTGCTAGGGTTCCCTTCATGACAAAAGATGCCAATGATCTGCCATTTAAAATGTCCCACTAACTTCAAATATACTGAATAATGAATGAATAATATGAAGAGCAACAGAAGGAGTAATGGCATTCTCAAAACGTTATCTGTGGAACTTAACACACCGACGTAGATCTTTTGAAGACTGGGAAAGAGGCATGAGCAACAGCTGCAGCTTGGTGGCAAGGGAATCGGTCTATTAGACATGTTCTCCGGTAACATGATACAGCAAATAAGAATTTCCTAGGACGTAAAGTTGCAGATAAAATTTTAGGTGACGATGTCGGGAAAATATGGGGGGATATCGTAATGGCCAGTGTATTGCTGCATTTGAAGTAGATACAGCAATATACAGCAAAGCAGGTACGGAGTTAAATTTCACTCAGTTTTGAATGCACATGATCATCCGATGAAGCTCAAGAAGAAGCAGAAAAAGAATATTACATCTGGGTAATTAAAAATATCCATTCACTTATCATTAGCAGCACCTAAACAAGCTTCAGATGGGAAAATGATTAAAATGCCTGAAGTCCTACCGCTGCCCAAGACATTATGGAAAACGAACAACAGCAAATCGATTAAATAAAATTACATAATAGGTATACAGAATCCGTGGCTATTAGTAAATGTTTACATTGAAAATAACACAGGAAAGTGTTGGTATTGTTGATATTAAAAATCTCTTAGCTTTACTGCCCGACAGGGTGCTTAAAATATCTGTCTGCATAAATTCTTCCAGAACTTCTCCATTCCAAGATTTGAGTGTTCATGCAAAATACACTGACTAAGACTACATGGAAAGCTAATTAACATGGAACTGTAAATTCAGATGTTGAAAGAGGACCTGGAGCTCACTTGGTGGCATAAGTAAAGAGAAAAATCTAAATTGCATCTACTATGTTGATTCAGTCGGTGACTCACGGCCACCAGAAGAATTATGCCACTTCTCTATCGGTAAATATGTGTCCTACAATTTTCAACGCTACCAAAAGTTTAATATGAATCTCTGAGAACATTTATATCTCATTTTGACCCTGACAACTACAGATAACGAGGTATAAAAACAATAATCACAAAACATCGTTTCATCATTTGTCAGTACTACGTGCGAAGTATTTTTTGCCAATCAAATTTGACTATGGCATAATTTGTATTAGAAACGTATGTGATTTTTTAATATCACAGTATAAAGCTGTAAACCACGTTAAGGAAGTAGTAGAGGTGTGCAAATACCTCATGTTACACACTATCTTGATTGTTGAAACATATAGGTAGTACCAGGTCTCCAGTTACATGTGACAGTCAACACGCTTAAAATGGAAATAAGAGCGACCAAGGGATAACAGATTGCCACTACTCATCGCAAAGTATTATGTTTCACTACAGGATCGGAATAAATGCTGTAAGACAACTCAATCACTGGATATACTACCACTTATCACAATTCGCCTCAAGTGCAGTATTGCTACCAATTCATGTCTCAATGACAAAATGATTCCCACAATCTGTGGATTCATCCCCACAGGCGGTCCAGCATATGAAATTGTGTAGATGCGAAGCAATGCCATTAAGTTTCGAGTAACGATTCAGACAGTGGATCAGCTTGAATACTGTGGACCAAAATGGACCTCATCGACATCCATGATGAAAACTCGTGATCTGATTACATTTGAAGTAGGATGGGCATGCAGTATCAAACCAGCATGTTACTGTACAAAAGAAACATTATCTGTTAACACTGAACTATCAGTTCCTTAATTCGCTAAGCTTCAAACCACGAATAGCAGTGTTGTCATTCAACGTAACTGCCCCAGTCCAACGAATTGCCGCCGAGAATACTTCTTCCACCAACCTTTTGCTTCAGCAACATTGAACTACAACAACGGGATCTGCACAGTTTTCCAACATTAGGATGCTTTCACATTTCTAAGCCACAGTCTCCTTTACCTGGAGGGACAATTTGTGAAAAATTATGGAGCTCCTACAGCAGTATCTCGTCTTACAGATAACACAAGCACTTTCCCTCTTCAGGAAATAGGATGCAGGGCGGATGGGTTTGAAATATAAATATCACATCAACTATATAAAAGTATGTTTAACGCCAAAGTCAGAATTCGGCGGTGTAGAAAATGCGGGGTAATTTATGGAGAAACAGGCATCAGCAGACGAATATAAAATACTTCATGCATACATAGCTATAAAGATGAAAATGGGTTATTTTGAAGGAATAAAACGCGTTCTAGTTAATAGCACTCTTTCATAGTATCAGTATCATGCTGAGCGGTCGCTGTGGTTACAGTTCTTGATAACTGCAAAAGAGAAATTAAAAACAAATTCAAGCTTCCTGTTGTAAGTTGATTGTGGGATAAGAAAAATTATCTTAAAAAGATAAGAACCTTTTACTATATGACTGGAAAATTCTGTAACTTGACATTTACACCACCCATATATGTGCCTGTAACCTAGTAAAATGTCACTAATATCCAACAAGTACCTTTCAGGACAAATTGTTTGAAACTGACACAGTGAAAAACTCGGCAGCAATGTTGCTGAGAAACAGTATACATTTTGAAGCACTTGCCGCCTTTTGCAATATCTGGCACGTCAGTTCTGGAGGATAATTCATGCCCTTTCACGTTATGTTTGTGTTTACCATGTGTACTTCGTAGATTAGGGAATCAAATTACAGGTGCACAAGATCCGGTGTGTAGGATATACGCAACTGAGAAGTTTGATAGTTCAGAGAGATCCGCTTCATTGTACTGATTATTTATTGAAAACACGACAGGTTTCTGGATTTTAAAATCGCAGGTGTATTAAATTTATAATATTTTGGAAATACACAACATGCGGTCGGGCCGATCAGTGCAAGAGCTTCATATCGCCGCTGGGCAGCCGCATCGTAGGAGCGCCAACTAAAACCGGTACCGATTTGAGTAAATAATTAGTAAAAATGAAATGGATCTCCCTAGATCAATTATTTATGCTGGATGGCTTGGCATAGCCACTGTTCACTGTGGAGGTTTCGTGAGTACTAGTTGCGTTGGGAGTTTTAGTAACTCTGACGTTGTTACTTACTGTAACTTTAGCGTCGGTGAATATTTTGATAAGGATATTAGTACATCACAGTTTACTTTTAAAATTCATATTTCTACTCTTCGCTGCATTTTGTTCCGAGGATCCGTGGACATCGTAAGGGGAATCAAGATGGAGCTATTTATGTGTGGTGTAAAGGATCTGGTGTATGTGAAGATGTAAAACCTGTTGATGATTTTGCTGTGTAATGTCCGATGCGGTGCAGAGTTACTGAAGACAGCCTCCCGAAGTTCCTTCACGAAAAAAGGCGAAGTAAGTATTGTAGACTTCGAATCAAGAGCGGCTGCCAACACGAGTAACATGTGCGTATATACATTCGGATTAGTGAAACAACTTAAATCGCTTAATAAAAGCAAGAATGTATATCAATTAGGTTCCTTTCTGAGTATGGTGACGCAATAGCCCTTTACTTTTTAAGGAGTTTGTCAGAACGCTCCATTACATTGATGAAATATTACATTGAGTATCGAAAATAATACGGCATCTTAAGGCTATTCTTTACATTATGTAAGATTGGAAATAAATAAGCACTCAGATATCGATAGCAACAATTTTGGGGCGAGACATGGGAACACGATTCTAAGCATTGTTGAGAGACGAGGCCTGCGAGAGTAAAATTTCAGTAGTGTTGGTCGAGAGCTCGGGGACAGAAGACATGTTACGCTGCCCTCACGTCGGTGATGGCTGATCTTATCACACTCAACGCTTGATTTCATTTATATGGCAAGGAGAGATTTAGGTGGCTTAACTACGCTTGGAGATGGAATTCAAGGTAAAATTCTCAAGCATAGCGCAGTTGCAGGGTTAGGCTCGTGATTGTTAGTCCAAGTTTGCAATAATCCCATCTTTTGCTTGTCAGTTAAAGAGGCCTCCTTATCCTCCAAAGAATAATAATTGTTCTCCACATTTAATTCAAAAACATGCTGTGGTTATTAAATGCTAATGAAACTTAAATGTAACTTAGAAATTGAAATAAGTGGTTACTCTGGCACTCAGCCATTATTGATACTTGTAAGGTCATTGTCAGTCATTTCACCATTATTAATACTTGACAAACTATTATTGGTCCTGTTGATTTATGAAGTTTTTTAATAGACTTTATATATGAAATCCCTTCTTACAAGTCATTTGGTAGTTAACAGGAACCAAGCAAACGCTGTTTTACTAAATTCATTCTCAGTAACGCTAAGCTTCAATCACTGCTGTTGCAAAACTGCTGTAAACCACTTGAAAAGGCAGTCATCTGAAGAGTTGAGTGCTGAACTTAGGGCCAGAACAGAGACACTGACACACCACAGCATGGCATGTACTCTAATCCAGTAAATTCCGTTGCATAAGTCAGATTCTGTATCGTTTGTAAACTCTTAGTCAAATACGCAGTCAGGTAGCATGTCCCAATGTTAATTTTAAGTTTTCATGCAACGATCTGTTGAGTGCTTAAATGACAGTGAAACTGACACACATACAATAGGCACACATTGTTATACAGGTTAGATTATGATTACTGATAGCTCAGGTTGCTTTCGAGTTCATTTTCACATACTATCATAGGCTTAATTTGTTGTATGTACGTTACAATTTAACACTTATATACAACCACTTGCTCGACGAAAGATACGTACCCAAAGTCTGAAAACCTGCGCAGGTCACACCAATATTCGAGAAAATCAGTAGGTGCAATCCAGTAAATTACAGCCTCCTATCATTAACGCCGATCCGCAGCAGGATTATAGAACACATTGTGTTTGAAAAGTATGAATTACCTTCAAAAGGACGACCTAATGGCACATAGTAAACACGGATGTAGAAAACATTGTTCTTGTCAAACACAGCTAGCTCTTTACTCACACGAAATGATGAGTGCTGTCGACAAGGGATTTCAAACTGATTACGTACCTCTAGACCTCCAGAAGGCTTTTGACTCCGTAGTTCACAAGCGGCTTGTAACTAAACTGCGTTCTGATGGAACATCGCCTCAGTTATACTACTTGATTAATGATTTCCTGTCAGACAGGCCACAATACGTAGTTACTGACGGAAGTCTCAGCCTTCAAGGTCCGGGCAATCGCAGAGGTTGGGCTTACTGGTAGTTGGGAGCTCCAATGTTAGGCGCGTAATAGGGCCCCTTAGGGATATGGCGGCTAAGGAGGGGAAGAAATCCAGTGTGCACTCCGTGTGCATTCCGGGAGGAGTCATTCCTGATGTGGAAAGGGTCCTTCCGGATGCCATGAAGAGCACAGGGTGCAGCCAGCTGCAGGTGGTGGCACATGTCGGCACTAATGACGTGTGTCGCTTTGGATCTGAGGAAATTCTCTCTGGATTCCAGCGGCTATCTGATTTGGTGAAGGCTGCCGGTCTTGCTTACGAGATGAAGGCAGAGCTCACCATCTGCAGCATCGTTGACAGAACCGACTGCGGACCTTTGGTGCAGAGCCGGGTGGAGGGTCTGAATCAGAGGCTCAGACGGTTTTGCGACCGTATTGGCTGCAGATTCCTTGACTTGCGCCATAGGGTGGTGGGGTTTCGGGTTCCGCTGAATAGGTCAGGAGTTCACTACACTCAGCTGGCGGCTACACGGGTAGCGGAGGCTGTGTGGCGTGGACTGGGCGGTTTTTTAGGTTAGAAGGCCTCGGGAAAGTGCGGGATGGGCTGCAATGTCAAAGGGTGCTTGGCAATTACAGGACGTGCTTGGATCAAGGAACAGTCGGAATTATAGTTGTAAACTGTTGTAGTTGCGCTGGAAAAGTCCCTGAGCTTCAAGCGCTAATAGAAAGCACAGAAGCGGATATCGTTATAGGTACAGAAAGCTGGCTAAAGCCTGAAATAAGTTCTGCAGAAATTTTTACAAAGTCTCAGACGGTGTTCAGGAAAGATAGATTAGGCAGAATTGGTGGTGGAGTGTTGGTGTCTGTCAGTAGTGGTTTATCTTGTAGTGAAGTCGAAGTAGATACTCTGTGCGAATTGGTGTGGGTGGAGGTTATACTTAACAGCCGAATTAAGTTAATAATTGGCTCCTTCTACCGACCCCCAGACTCCGATGATACAGTTGCGGAACAGTTCAGAGAAAGTTTGAGTCTCGTAACAAATAAATACCCCACTCATACGGTTATAGTTGGTGGGGACTTCAACCTACCCTCGGTATGTTGGCAAAAATACTTGTTCAAAACCGGTGGTAGGCACAAAACGTCTTCCGAGATTGTCCTAAATGCATTCTCCGAAAATTATTTAGAGCAGTTAGTCCACGAACCCACGCGAATTGTAAATGGTTGCGAAAACACACTTGACCTCTTAGCCACAAACAATCCAGAGCTGATAGAGAGCATCATGACTGATACAGGGATTAGTGATCACAAGGTCATTGTAGCTAGGCTCAATACCATTTCTTCCAAATCCATCAGAAACAAACGCAAAATAATATTATTTAAAAAAGCGGATAAAGTACCACTAGAAGCCTTCCTAAAAGACAATTTCCATTCCTTCCGAACTGACTATGCGAATGTAGACGAGATGTGGCTCAAATTCAAAGATATAGTAGCAACAGCAATTGAGATATTCATACCTCATAAATTGGTAAGAGATGGAACGGATCCCCCGTGGTACACAAAAAAGGTCCGAACGCTGTTGCAGAGGCAACGGAAAAAGCATGCGAAGTTCAGAAGAACGCGAAATCCTGAAGATGGGCTAAAATTTACAGACGCGCGAAATTTGGCACGTACTTCGATGCGAGATGCCTTTAATAGGTTCCACAACGAAACATTGTCTCGAAATTTGGTAGAAAATCCGAAGAAATTCTGGTCGTATGTAAAGTACACAAGCGGCAAGACGCAGTCAATACCTTCGCTGCGCAGTGCCGATGGTACTGTTATCGACGACTGCGCCGCTAAAGCGGAGTTATTGAACGCAGTTTTCCGAAATTCCTTCACCAGGGAAGACGAATGGAATATTCCAGAATTTGAAACACGAACATCTGCTAGCATGAGTTTCTTAGAAGTAGATACCTTAGGGGTTGCGAAGCAACTCAAATCGCTTGATACGGGCAAGTCTTCAGGTCCAGATTGTATACCGATTAGGTTCCTTTCAGATTACGCTGATACTATAGCTCCCTACTTAGCACTCATATACAACCGCTCGCTCACCGATAGATCCGTACCTACAGATTGGAAAATTGCGCAGGTCGCACCAGTGTTCAAGAAGGGTAGTAGGAGTAATCCATTTAACTACAGACCTATATCATTGACGTCGGTTTGCAGTAGGGTTTTGGAGCATATACTGTATTCAAACATTATGAATCACCTCGAAGGGAACGATCTACTGACACGTAATCAGCATGGCTTCAGAAAACATCGCTCTTGTGCAACGCAGCTAGCTCTTTATTCGCACGAAGTAATGGCCGCTATCGACAGGGGATCTCAAGTTGATTCCGTATTTCTAGATTTCCGGAAAGCTTTTGACACCGTTCCTCACAAGCGACTTCTAATCAAGCTGCGGAGCTATGGGGTATCGTCTCAGTTGTGCGACTGGATTCGTGATTTCCTGTCAGGAAGGTCGCAGTTCGTAGTAATAGACGGCAAATCATCGAGTAAAACTGAAGTGATATCAGGTGTTCCCCAGGGAAGCGTCCTGGGACCTCTACTGTTCCTGATCTATATAAATGACCTGGGTGACAATCTGAGCAGTTCTCTTAGACTGTTCGCAGATGATGCTGTAATTTACCGTCTAGTAAGGTCATCCGAAGACCAGTATCAGCTGCAAAGCGATTTAGAAAAGATTGCTGTATGGTGTGTCAGGTGGCAGTTGACGCTAAATAACGAAAAGTGTGAGATGATCCACATGAGTTCCAAAAGAAATCCGTTGGAATTCGATTACTCGATAAATAGTACAATTCTCAAGGCTGTCAATTCAACTAAGTACCTGGGTGTTAAAATTACAAACAACTTCAGTTGGAAGGACCACATAGATAATATTGTCGGGAAGGCGAGCCAAAGGTTGCGTTTCATTGGCAGGACACTTAGAAGATGCAACAAGTCCACTAAAGAGACAGCTTACACTACACTCGTTCGTCCTCTGTTAGAATATTGCTGCGCGGTGTGGGATCCTTACCAGGTGGGATTGACGGAGGACATCGAGAGGGTGCAAAGAAGGGCAGCTCGTTTTGTATTATCGCGTTATAGGGGAGAGAGTGTGGCAGATATGATACACGAGTTGGGATGGAAGTCATTACAGCATAGACGTTTTTCGTCGCGGCGAGACCTTTTTACGAAATTTCAGTCACCAACTTTCTCTTCCGAATGCGAAAATATTTTGTTGAGCCCAACCTACATAGGTAGGAATGATCATCAAAATAAAATAAGAGAAATCAGAGCTCGAACAGAAAGGTTTAGGTGTTCGTTTTTCCCGCTCGCTGTTCGGGAGTGGAATAGTAGAGAGATAGTATGATTGTGGTTCGATGAACCCTCTGCCAAGCACTTAAATGTGAATTGCAGAGTAGGCATGTAGAGTAGAAAAGTAAAACAGAAGTGATATCTGGCGTTCCCAAGGTGGTGGTGTAGTCTCTCTGCTGTCCCTTATCTACCGGTATATAAAGATTTAGAAGACAGTCTGAGCAGCAGTCTTAGGTTGTTTGCTGATCATTCTGTCGTTTATCGTCTAGTAAAGGCATCAGAAGACCAAACGAAATTTCAAAGCGATTTATGGAATATATCTCTATGGCGAGGAAATTGGAAATTGATCCCAGATAATGGTAAGTGTTAGGTTATTCACACGATTATTAAAAGGAATCCATTAAACTTCAACAACACGATACATCTATCATATCCGTAGTCCGTAAATGCAACTAAATACCTATAAAATACAATTACTGACAGTTAAAATAGGAAAGAACACGTAGAAAATGTTGTGGGGAAGACGAACCAAAGACTACGTTTTACTGACAGAACACTTGGAAGACGCCACAGAACAACAAATGAGACTGCCTACGCTACGCTTGTCCGTCCTTTCTTGGAGTACTGCTGCGCGGTGTGGGATACTTACCAGATAGTCTTAACGGAGTACATCAAGAGAGTTCAAAGAAAGGCAGCACGTTTTCTGTTATGGAGAAATATGGAGACAGGATACATGATTTGGGATAGACACAATAAAACAATGGCTTTTTCTTTGCTACGAAATCATCTTACGAAATCAACTTCCTCCTCCGAATGCGAAAATATTTGGTTGGCGCCGACGTAAATAGGGAGAAACGTTCATCCCGCCGTTCGAGAGTGGAATAATAGAAAAATATTTGTGGGCTTGGTTCGATGGACCCTCTGCCAGGTACTTCACTATGATTTATCAAATTACAGTTTCATGGCCTTGTACGCATTTTGTCTCAACGTGGCTGGGAATATTATTGAGACAAGGATTGTACTTTGCTGGGTTGTTCTCCTTATACCACATATGTAAGTTTTTGTAGGATGCCCTTTCATATATAATATGTCTGTTATGTGTGCTTTGTGTTGTGAGCAGACAAAACTATTTTCATCTGGCCAGAACAGTGTGTTCTTTGATTGCTCTGGGAAAAGGCTCATTAAACTAGAGCATATGAAGTTTTAGTTCAGTTCATTACATGAATGAATAAAATATTTATGTAACTTTGGTACAGTTCTTTCCCCCGAGCTTTGCTTGACAACTTACAGCTGTCATTGACTATGGAAGTACCACCTGATGTACAAATAACAAACCTCTTGCAGTACAAATGCAACCTTTGCAAAACTACATACCATCAGAAACTTTAATTGCCACTCTGCTACACGATGATGTTTTGCTGAGGTCTCTAACTGGACAGAGTTCTTGAATGAAACTTCCTGGCAGATTAAAACTGTGTGCCGGACCGAGACTAAAACTCGGGACCTTCGCCTTTTGCGGGCAAGTGCTCTACCATCTGAGCTACCCGAGCATGATTAGCGCCCCGTCCCACATAGCTTTACTTCTGCCAGTACCTCGTCTCCTACCTTCCAAACTTTACAGAAGCTCTTGTGCGAGCTTCTGTTAATTCTGGAAGGTAGGAGACGAGGTACTGGCAGAAGTAAAACTATAGGGACAGGGAGTGAGTCGTGCTTGGGTAGCTCAGATGGTAGAGCACTTTCCCGCAAAAGGCAAAGTTCCCGAGTTCGAGTCTCGGTCAGGCACACAGTTTTAATCTGATAGGTAGTTTCATATCAGCTCACACTCCGCTGCAGAGTAAAAATCTCATTCTAGAGTTCATGAACGCTCGACTTCATATTGACCTCCGGTGCGAGGGCGCTGCTGTGCTCAGAGTGGATTTCAGAAATGCCTCCCAACCTTCTTCGTGGATTGCAGCGAGTCCTAGTTAATGTGTCTGGTACCGATTTGCATTGCCGACTTTGGTGTGACACAGTGATCTCTGGATAATGACACACATTGTAGATTACCAAATTAAATTATGGTTACTTCTGTTGCACACAGTTGTGGGTATGGCTGAGAAAATGCAAGTATTTGGTGCACTTTTCTCCTATTTTAACCGCATGTAGATAATTCACGGCCTTCGGATGATATATAATTGCGTCATTTTTCTTGAGTATGTAAGGAAACTAAACTCTGTGTATCTGATCGACCCATGAACAGAAATGAACCAGGAGCCTGCGACAGCTGTAGCATTTTCCAACATAATGAAGACGAGCAGATGATGACGGCATTGAATGGAATGTTCAGACATGGACAACACTAAGTCGTCATTTTATAGTGCATGTTTACCTGCTCCTGTCTTCAGACTTACATGACTGTCCTTAGCTGTCAGACATTCCCATCTCCTGGGCATAAATGAATGGCTGTAGCCCTCTGAAAGTTCTACCTGCTGGGTGTACATGTATGCCCATATCCATATGGGTGCTCTAACTGCTGGGCATAAATATATGCCTGTAGCCACAAAAGGGTTAAGCAGGAATTGATTTTAGTGTAAAGGAACACTCATGGTTTGGTAGTAGTATGAAACTGATGACTCACATATGACTGGCAACCTGGTGTACTAAGCTCTGTACCTGTTTTGGTATTCTGAAGGTAAAAAAATGGCTCTCAGCACTGTGGGACTTAACATCTGAGGTCATCAGTCCCCTAGAACTTAGAACTACTTAAACCTAACTAACCTAAGGACATCACACACATCCATGCCCGAGGCAAGATTGGAACCTGTTACCTTAGCGGGCGTCCGGTTCCAGGCTGAAGCGCCTAGAACCGCTCGGCCACCCCGGCCGGCTCTGAAGGTAAGTTTGCTTGAAACTTGTAGGTAAAACCAAATTACTGAGAAAGAAGTGACTAAAATTTCTTTCTCCAGCGACCGTAATAGCAGTGATTGAAGTTTATAATAGAAGTGATGGTATTGCACATATCTAAAGAGGAGTTCTCAACCTTGACGCGAATAAGATTTTGCCTAACTAATTGTTTTGTAAAATACCCCATACCTCTGTAACCAACTAATCTGCTTAAAACTATGAAAAATTCACTTACCTTTAAATTTCAGAATTTAGAATTTATTTGAATATCCTCTACTTTCAAATGCGTCACGAAAATTTAGGGCTACTAAAACATAAGTTCCATTAGAAACACCTTCGTTTATCATACATTTCGGAGTGATAGAAATGTGAATTTGAAATTTGATTCGAGGTTTTGAGAACTGTAATTTAACACATGCGAATGTTTATCTTGATTTAGAGTTCTATGCCATCGTGAATGATGGACAT
Organism: Schistocerca gregaria; assembly: GCF_023897955.1. Lineage (NCBI taxonomy): Eukaryota > Metazoa > Arthropoda > Insecta > Orthoptera > Acrididae > Schistocerca > Schistocerca gregaria. The sequence continues at coordinate 430,029,168 of NC_064927.1, forward strand.
GTTAGCACAAAATTCTCTACAGCATTCACATTGAGAAAATTTTCAGGGATGTGGAAGTAATAAAAACATGTAAATGAGTTCTGTGGTTGACTCATAATTATTATGGAGTGCTTTGGAAAGAAGGTGAGATACAGTGAAAACACTTCGAAGTTCGTCATATCGACTTGGTTGCATATGTGAAAGGTAGTGACAAATTACTATGGATACGTAACATTTACAAGAACATCGCTGTCAGCAGTTTGGAAATATATGTGTGTCCACACTACACAGCCTTAGGATGATGAATAAGAATAACTTTTGTCTACATTACATAATGTAAAATTACTATTAAAACACGAAACAAATAAATAATTTTCCTTTTGAAACAATTTCTTATATCTTATTATTTCATGTACTTCACAGCACCCCATAGCACTCACCCCAGGAGACACAGCATCACTACTAGTCCCCCCCCCCCCCCCACACACACACATTTTCACTATATAAACTACAAACCTACATTCAGACTAACTGTCAAGTGAAAGTGTGCATATGACAAGGTTCCAACTGTGTCAGCACAAGTAACAAGCCTATGAACATGTTTTTTTAGGTCAGTGTCAAGTTGCAATACAGCATGTTCAAAAATGGTTCAAATGGATCTGAGCACTATGGGACTTAACTGCTGTGGTCATCAGTCCCCTAGAACTTAGAACTACTTAAACCTAACTAACCTAAGAACATCACACACATCGATGCCCGAGGCAGGATTCGAACCTGCGACCGTAGCAGTCTCACGGTTCCGGACTGCGCGCCTAGAACCGCGAGACCACCGCGGCCGGCAATACAGCATGTACCTCATACCTTCATGATTGAACACAGACTCGACACGCCATATCTGGAGGAACTGTGGAATACTGTCAATCCCATCACGCAAGCACTGCGAGTGATTGTAAGCTTTATGAGCCATTGATGCTGCAAGCTGCACACCCTCAGACTGTATCTCAGTGGGACCTATTTTTGTACAGTTTTGAGTGGAGATCTACAAATTTCACTCTCTGTGACCACCTCGTTTTCCATTAAGCTGATAACGTTCTTGGAGGGTGGCTTTATGCCACAAGGACTGATAGCTGCATATTCGTAGGGGTTGAACACATCACCATGGAACATTACTGCTTCATAGCCGATCATAACTCTTTACCCAATAAATGAAGCTGCCGAAGTCCATATAAAGTGGTCTCTAACATGTTTCACACATTTTTAGAATATTGCATTATTGAAGACTGTAAGAATCTTTCTCACAATCACATGTCACAGAAGCTTGTTTGAGGTGGTTACGTCAATGTATTCCTTCAACCAGCAACCTTGCTTGAAGGAAATAACGCAGGTAAATCCATCCAGTTTGTAATCCAGGCCCAAAGCACTGGTGAAGGCTGCAGAGCTACTGAATGCAATTTATCTATCCAGCTCTAACCCCCCCCCCCCCCCCCCATGGCGCGGTTGCAAAAGGCATGCTGAGAGCCCATGTACCACTTCAGTCTTGATTTCCTGTAGTTCATATCATCGTTTTTATGGAGCAATTCACCTGCAGCAATGGCAACAGCAATGGTAGCAAGCACCCTCGTTACAATCAGTGTGGGGGTGGAGGATAGCATGCTCCATGAAGACATGGTCAGACCATTTACGGGACATTTTATAGGGGATGATCTTATATGAAAATGCAATTGGTTTCCCCTGTGCGTTTTTTTGTATATTTTGCACTTTACTTGTCAACTGTACTGTTGGTTCAGGAGTTACTGAATGACGATTTCAGGGCAACCCTTGTATATATGCTTGATTTAACCATAATGACACAGGATGCTGAAGGTGGTGATGACTGCATGAAACATGTCTCATGTAGTTTCACATTTTACTTACTGAGTGTTGTTTTAGGATCATTGTAGGATTATGAGTGCTCCCCACACAGTTCAGTTCGTCGACAGTATTAGTAGATCAGTGTCCTGTCATCTACCACTGCATAGAGATATTGACCTTTCCATCCCATGTCACTTGTGATCGTGATGGTATCTAATAGGAGGGTTGTCCAGAAAGTAACTTCCGATCGGTAGCGAAATGGACACCACAGTGAAAAGTCGACGAATCTTTCCACAGATGTGTTGGGTAGTGTCGCTAGTATGACCGTCGATCGTATCAACACGCTCTTTTCAGTTATGAGCGCCCTGTGAGCGAGTAAAGGTGCCTCGAACAACAATGTCTCCCGCCAAGTAGGAGGGCCCGCTGAGAGGCTTCGCCTTAATGAATGCAGCCCACCTGACACAGCCACTCACTTCCTTCTTCATGGCAATTCTCAGCAGCACTCTACAATGGCAGTGAAGACGCTCCTGCAGCCTTATCGATGGTATGTGTTATATCACCCGCAACAGAGGCCTAATTGGCTCGTCCTGAGTATCATCTCTGTTCGCATGAAATTCTGGATACGAAGACAACACATGGGCGCAGGCTATGCGCTATAGGCCATCATATAGAATTATCGGAAGGTATAGGCAGCTACCTTCTATGACGATGGTGTTGGAAATTTCGTGTTACGCTCCGACAGATGTCTAAGTCGGAGCGGCGGCTATGTAGAGGAGTATCTGGAAAGTGTAGCTAACTCTTGCATATAAAATGTTTCGGATTTTCACTGTGGTTTCCGTTTAGCGACCGATCGGAACTTGCTTTCTGGACAAAACCTCGTATTTTCCTGAAGAGCAACTCGTTTTACTTGCGAAACGCGTAGATGTGGAGAACGTAATTCGACCCAATCAGTATATTATTGTAAATCAGACACAATTTTGATACTAACCCGTAAACACTATAGGATCACATTATACATCTATTCACTTATCCCTGGAACCGTCAATAACCAAGTTATTACTCCCGAAAGATTGGTAACATGACTAAGTGGGATATAAACATAACTTACGTGGTTTGACAACTGTCACATTCAATTTTGCCCTCAACGCGAAGATTATATAAATAGCGAACAAGCAGCTTTGATGCTACTGGCCGGGGAGCAGAAACTAATGGCAGACATCGAGATTTACGCACGCCCCCGTACCAAACATGTAAACACTCCAGTTCACTTCTACAATAACACTACACAAGCACGTGAAATACTTGCAATTGTAGGAACATTAATTTAAAGCAAGAGAGAGAGAGAGTAAATATAAAAAAAAATGCTTATAACTAATGGCGCGTCGACAGAGCTGCACTGAAAGTTAATAGTCAACTTCTAGCGATCTTATTTATGTAGAAAAGTTAATAAAAGGAAAAGAAAGAAAACGATTTTATAATGTAACAAAAGATTTACTCTGAACTGATAAATTCTGTTAGTCATTAACTGGGGAGAGCGCACAGCAATGCATCTTATTCTGCGAGGTGGTATACTGCTGGGAGCGCTGAGGGCACGTGACATGGTAAGAAAAGTGTATGAGCAGAGTGGAGACAACTGGGTAATCATTCTAGTGACGATAAGTGTTGCAAATGTGACAACCGCCGACTTAAGCGACTTTGAGAAAAGCCAGATCACTGTGGCCCAGTGCCAGAGCGCGAACATCTTGGAAACAGTGAAGCTGGTCGGCTGTTTGCGTGCTAATGCCGTGGCACCTGTGGAAAGTGCCTGAAGAATGCTGAAACCACGAGTAGGCGACAAGATATTGGACGCCCACACCTCGTTACAGAACGTAGGGATTGGAGCGTTGATTATGACTACAGAGGGCACAGAATTATCGAGAATGGACAGTGGGTGAATGGAATCGTGTCGTCTGGTCGGATGAATCTCATTTATTCTTAAACAAGGTCGAAGGTAGTATCCAGATACGCCGTCATCCAGGCGAACAGCTGCTAGAAATACACTCCTGGAAATGGAAAAAAGAACACATTGACACCAGTGTGTCAGACCCACCATATTTGCTACGGACACTGCGAGAGGGCTGTACAAGCAATGATCACACGCACGGCACAGCGGACACACCAGGAACCGCGGTGTTGGCCGTCGATTGGCGCTAGCTGCGCAGCATTTGTGCACCGCCGCCGTCAGTGTCAGCCAGTTTGCCGTGGCATACGGAGCTCCATCGCAGTCTTTAACACTGGTAGCATGCCGCGACAGCGTGGACGTGAACCGTATGTGCAATCGACGGATTTTGAGCGAGGGCGTATAGTGGGCACGCGGGAGGCCGGGTGGACGTACCGCCGAATTGCTCAACACGTGGGGCGTGAGGTCTCCACAGTACATTGATGTTGTCGTCAGTGGTCAGCGGAAGGTGCACGTGCCCGTCGACCTGGGACCGGACCGCAGCGACGCACGGATGCACGCCAAGACCGTAGGATCCTACGCAGTGCCGTAGGGGACCGCAACGCCACTTCCCAGCAAATTAGGGACACTGTTGCTCCTGGGGTATCGGCGAGGACCATTCGCAACCGTCTCCATGAAGCTGGGCTACGGTCCCGCACACCGTTAGGCCGTCTTCCGCTCACGCCCCAACATCGTGCAGCCCGCCTCCAGTGGTGTCGCGACAGGCGTGAATGGAGGGACGAATGGAGACGTGTCGTCTTCAGCGATGAGAGTCGCTTCTGCCTTGGTGCCAATGATGGTCGTATGCGTGTTTGGCGCCGTGCAGGTGAGCGCCACAATCAAGACTGCATACGACCGAGGCACACAGGGCCAACACCCGGCATCATGGTGTGGGGAGCGATCTCCTACACTGGCCGTACACCTCTGGTGATCGTCGAGGGGACACTGAATAGTGCACGGTACATCCAAACCGTCATCGAACCCATCGTTCTACCATTCCTAGACCGGCAAGGGAACTTGCTGTTCCAACAGGACAAGGCACGTCCGCATGTATCCCGTGCCACCCAACGTGCTCTAGAAGGTGTAAGTCAACTACCCTGGCCAGCAAGATCTCCGGATCTGTCCCCCATTGAGCATGTTTGGGACTGGATGAAGCGTCGTCTCACGCGGTCTGCACGTCCAGCACGAACGCCGGTCCAACTGAGGCGCCAGGTGGAAATGGCATGGCAAACCGTTCCACAGGACTACATCCAGCATCTCTACGATCGTCTCCATGGGAGAATAGCAGCCCGCATTGCTGCGAAAGGTGGATATACACTGTACTAGTGCCGACATTGTGCATGATCTGTTGCCTGTGTCTATGTGCCTGTGGTTCTGTCAGTGTGATCATGTGATGTATCTGACCCCAGGAATGTGTCAATAAAGTTTCCCCTTCCTGGGACAATGAATTCACGGTGTTCTTATTTCAATTTCCAGGAGTGTATGTAGCGTGGCGATGGGAGCCGTATTTGTTGTGTAGTGGCAACTGACACCGAATATGAGAATAACACCAAGGAAGCATATTAAGACTCATCTGAGGTTTCTAACTGATTTATTGTTTCCAACTACAGTGCCGCGTCCCCCTCGGTCTATGTCACCGTGTCCCGCAATGCTGAGGACACCACTTCACTGTCTGTGAAATGTCTTGGCACAGAATGACAGTCTCAGCCACCCGCACAACGTCGTGCTGTTTGTCGACCTTGTACGGCCGCAGAGTTGCGTCGACGTCAGGACGCGCCAGTAGCGAACTCAGCGGCCTTCACCTCTGCCATCTCAGTGCCGTCTGCTGCAGGGTGACCCGCAGCATGGTCCCTCGCCGGCACAGCTAAGAACACGGCGACAACAAGCGTCCGCGATCCGGCAGCTGAATCTGTGGCCCGCGCCCTGGGTTTCTCCAGTGCCACTGGGACCGGCGTAGGTTCGAGTCCTCTCTCGGGCATGGGTGTGTGTCTGTTTGTCCTTAGGGTAATTTAGCTTAAGTAGTGTGTAAGTTTAGGGACTGATGACCTAAGCAGTTAAGTCCTATAAGATTTCACAAACATTTTTTCTCCGGTGCATGGCTGGAGCCAAGAAGACTGCCCGCGGTAGCTAGTCGTGGAGTGGCCTGTCACTGGCTGGCTACGGATCCCGCGTTGGCCTCAGTGGGTCGAACCAATAACTCGCTGTGGACTGGAATGCTGGCACCCCATCTGCTGCTGTGTGTAGCTGGTGGTGTGACATGCCCAGCCGTCCAGGAGAGCTGTCACACTTGAATGCTCCACGTTGCACGTTGGCCTCAGATGGTCGAACCAACTATCCGCCGTGGACTGGAACGCTGGCGTCCCATCTGCTGCTGTGTTTAGCTAGTAGTGTGACACGCCCCACAGTCAAGGAGATCTGTCACACTTGAATGCATTGTTAGTGAACCGGCACCTATTTATAAGCGGCGGTGCGTTTCTGGTTTGCTAAATGTGCGGCTCCATGTCACATACCCATAACACTTAGGTTGGCCAGTGGGCCACTTCTGCCTTTGACTTGCGCCAAGCAAACCGCTGTGTGTACTTTTTTCGGCGTTCTGCAGCCCTGTGGCCTCTATTTTACTTCGCAACTGCTCGTGAGCGTAACTCACTGTAAACAGGCCTATGCCTGGCTGTAACTTTCATACTCAGAAATACTGCACCAAAACTGACTTTTCCTATTCCAAACGGTAGTGACGCTACAGTTGTGTGGGACATTCACCTTGGTTTCTATGGGTCCTGCGGTTGTAATCGAAGGTGCAATGACAGCTGTAGACTACGTGAACATTATTACAGACCACGTGCAATCCCTTATACTTGATGTTTTTCTCAATATCGATGGCATCTTCCAACCAGAATCATGCTGTAATGGCTTGAGGGGCATGATAGTGAACTCGTGTTCATGTCTTGGCCATCTAATTCGGCTTATCTGCATACAATGAAACCCAACTGGGGCGCTATCGGGCGTCATGGCCGTGCCTACAAACCAACCTCCCGTCAATTAGGGAAAGTGTGTGACCTGTGCGTGAGCATGTGGTGCCACAAACCTCTGGAAACCTCTAAACTATTTGTCGAATACATGGAACGCAGCCTCACTGCATTTAAGTAGGTGGTCGTAATGTTTTGGCCCGTCATTGTTGTAGAGGCGTGACGGCATGTTGTGATGATGGTGGAGGCTTGCGATGTTGTAGACGAAATTATTACAGCTACTCCATTTGGGGAACGCCCTCTGCGAAATATACTGGTGAAGTCTCTTTTCGGTTTTGTTGCAAAGTCATCTGCTGCAGCGTGTAACAGGTCACTGGCTATATAGACATAATTGTTGATGACAGTTGGCACGTTGAGCTTGTGGGAATTCATTACTCGTTATACACACCTAGCTCACTTTTCAGTGCATTATACAGCTCGTGATAATTTCAGACCACCGTGTAACAGTCCGCCAAGTTTGTATATGATTACGGTGACCGCGAACTCACAGTCAGTAAGTTCTTATACCTGATCCAGAATTGTAATTTTCAGCGCGGAAGTTAGGGCTTCAGGCACTCGGATGCTCATTAAGAAGACAAGTATATTACTCAGTTTTATGGTGCCTTCGCTTTCGCTATGCGGTTAATTGTAAAAGCAGTTTCACTCACACGATACAAAAAATAGTAGTGCTTCGTGGCATAAACATTGGCAGTGTCGGTTGAGACACAGTCCATTTAAAAATACTCAAGCCATACGACTTTCCAGTTCATAATGATCAAATCAACTTTCATTACGCACTGCGGCGATAATCCCAATTGTCAGTCGGGAAGTTCCACGACTCACTGTCTTGGCAAATTCTTGAATCTCAAATCAACAATGTGCAGACACACACACACACATACACACACACACACACACACACACACACACACACACACACACTAACTACTAATCACTACATATCGCTGCTCAACTGTCGGTCACAGTGTTTCCATGCCTGCGTTTTACATAGCAGTTCTTCACATTACAGTTAATGTTACAAATGCAGATAAAGTAAGCAAAAGAGTTTAAAGTCTTCCCATATTCAAGTAAAATTAAGAAAACATATCTATCCATTAGAGAAAAAGAAATAAACTGCCATTACGTTTCAATATTACTAACAAATAAGCTATGCAACACGATCAAAGATATGAATATTAGTCTTAGAAAGAAGATGAAATAACGAAAAAAGAGAAAAAATGAATATTCACAAGTGCCAATGGTGATGATTTCCTACTTCTACTAACACCATACAGTTCGACAGTTATTGAAAATAAATGTAAATTAGTGAGAAACTACGGCGTGCACACACTTTATTCAAGATGTAAACGTCACTAAATATATTCGTATTTAGGTTATGACATGTTCCATAAGCCTGCCGTCATTGGCGACGATGCGGCGTAGACGAATAGCGAAATTCTGTATGACCGAAGTGTCGGAGCATTGTTGCTGTGGCTGAACCCCTGAATGGCTGTGTTTAGCCCAGCAATGGTTCTGGGGTTATTGCTGTACACCTTGTCTTTGGCATGGCCCCACAGAAAGGAGTCGCATGTGTTCAGATACGGAGAATATGGCGGCCAATCGAGGGAAACGCCAGTGGCCTCTGGGTACCCCAGAGCCAGAATGTGGTTCCCAAAGTGCTCCTCCAGGACGTCATTCTCCTGCTTCGATGGGGTTCAGCTCCACCTTGCATGAACGACATTTTGTCGAAATCAGGGTCACTGTGGATGATGGGGATGAAATCATCTTCGAAAACACTTACGTGCCGTTCGGTAGTCACCGTGTCACCAAAGAATATCGCACCGATTATACGGTGACTGGGCATTGCACACTACACAGTCACCCGTTGAGGTTTAAGAGACATCTCAATCACGAAAGGCGAATCTCCAGTCCCCCAAACGCGCCAATTTTGCTTATTTACCAACTCATCCAAATGAAAGTCGGCTTAGTCGCTAAATAGAACCATTCAGTGCTTAGTGATAGCTATGATGCCCAGTGGCCAACCGTGCAGTTTGAACGTCCTAACGCAAACCGTTCAGGAGTTATGATGACTTTATTTCATATAGATTAATAACTGTCACCGTGGAACATAGCCCTGCCACTCTGATAATTTGCTTGGTTGGCTCGGGAGTGTAAATGCTGTTGTCTGGAGCTGGACACATGGAGGACTCACCACTGCTCCATTCATACCCTTCGATGATTCTTCTGGCTAGGGTCGAAATTTCTCGGAGGGGTGGTAAGTGACCTGGACTGTCATTGCCTTGTGGAAGGCACGGAATTGGCTCTCCTCACCTACGAATTCTGTGTCGGTGGGTCAGGGACTGGAGCGGTCAGAGTACGGACCTGTCGACGGCCCTGACCACTGGCTGTTGCCTACGCAGCTACACGGAAGTCGCAAGTATTCGTGAAAGTGCATTAGAGATGTTCACGCTCAAATGTGGTGCCCATTTGCTGGAGTGATTTTGAACTAAATACATGAAATAAATTCTGTTGACACAGGTACAAACTGCATCACAGAAGAAAAAGAAAAAGCAAATGTATATCTAGCATTCCATACATAGGCAATGTACCACAGAATATTGCAAATAGTTTCAAAAATCACAGAGTAAAAATTGGGTTTTCTACATCTAATAAACTACAGCAAAAATTAATAAATAAAGTGTAATCATGATCCATATTCAGACTCTGGAATATACAAGATAACATGCCAGGAATGCTCCAAGTTTTACCTAGGACAAACAGGCCGAAATATCAACACCAGGTACACAGAGCACATTAGAGCATACACACACAACAAATACATTACATCAGCAATAGCAACACACATACATAATACAGGACACCCATTTGGAAAAAATAGAGCAAAATGTCAAAGTACTCCACCAACTAAATAAAGGACATAAAATGGATTTGCTTGAAGAACTGGAGATATATTCACATTACAGAAAATATGAAGATAAGATATTAAATGAAAAACTTGAAAGTGAATCAGTGAATTATTTCAGCTGGTTCGATAATATATTTAAATAAAAATAGTAAAACATAGTAATAAACACAATTGTAAAATATAAATAATTAATTTATAGCAAAATTGTTAAGATAAATAACCTCTGTACAAAAGCATATCATACTCTGTGGAAGACCTATAATGTTATCTCTGTGGATTACCTGTAAGAATATCTTTGTAACTGTTTTGTTTATATGTGTAAAGTGCACAACAGGTTGTGTGGGATGTTACGTGTGTATGAGATTCTGCACAAATGGACCATTAGAAAACTAAGTACAATTTCTTCAAAATTTTAGCCACTAACTTCACAAAAAGAATTGATACCCAACAAAAAAAACGCGTGTTTCTTCTGTATTACAGTAAAAATCAGCGAAATGAGGCAGACTCACACACACTGACAACATCAAAAGAAATGGGTTAATACACACAAGAAACGCACTTTAAAATGGGAATTGTTTCTCGAAACGCGTCGTGCGAAAAGTAAAATAAAGAAAAATCGTGATTGGTAGCAGAAGATTTATTTCTACATAAAGAAACCTATTGTCTCTACAGTCGCAGGCTTTCAAAAATCTTTTATAATAGATCACATCAGATAAATTTTGTTGTACAAAAATTACCTACTAAACAACATCCATTGTTAGATCATGTAGGTTGGCAGTAGCTCCAATGATGACGAAGTCCTACTTCTACCAAGAAGCCACTTAGGACAAACTAACATCACTTTAGAGAATGAAAAGCGACATAACGCAACAAGCCGCTTATAATTAGTGCCTGACATTTTTTCATGATTGTTTGAATTTTGTCTACTGTGTATTGTAATACAACTCTTTTGTTTCATCAATAGCCATTTGATATTTATGAAGATAAGCGTACCTAATGATATGAGCATCAAAAAGGTGACTTTTTCTTTCCCTAGAATGGCCACATTTCCGAGACAGAAATCTCACTATGGATATCCTTCTTAATGGATATACTTCTAGTAGTTTCGTTACTCATTCCATCAGCAACTTAATTTCATTTTATTATTTCTTATTGGCAATGCCTGGAATTTATTAACATATAACCGTTCTTTCTTTATGAGCTACAAACTGTACAAAAGTACTAAGATTTCTAACATTCGAGCTTTATAAACGCAAATATAATTTAACATTTTTCGTCATATAGGTATCGTGCTGGAGGCCCACTTCATTTTTCAAGGGGGTTGACATTTTTCAAGATTTTACCTCAGTTTAAACATGCTTGTGTTTAACGTCAATTTATGACAAAATAGTCAATTTATTTAATGTTCACAAAAACTAACGCCTCGCGGTATTAGGTGAGCGGTCTATTACGCTGCAGTCATGGACTGCGCGGCTGGTCCTGGAGGAGGTTCGATGCCTCCCTAGGGCATGGGTGTGCCTGTTTGTCGTTGGGATAATTTAGGTTAAGTAGTGTGTAAGCTTAGGGACTGATGACCCCAGCAGTTAAGTCCCATAAGATTACACACACACACACACACACACACACACAAAATTAACGCGTGGCATTGAAAAATGTAACATTGTATCTTACGATCCTATTCATACACGCTAAAAGTAAGTTTACAGTCTATCCGATTATTGTCATTTTCGTGTCACTGTAGTTTTCTTTTTTCAGGTATGGATACCGAAAAAAATGTCAGTTTTACACCAAACGTTCATATTTCATTTATGAAATATCAATATCCATGTATCTATTTTTAGATTCGTTTCCCGAAATAAAAAATACTGGATTACATGCCTCACCTGTTTCAGGAAATGTTGAAAGATTCTCTAACGGCAACAACTGGTTCTCCGACAATATATGTTTCATCGCTTCCAAGTACCAATGCACACTGACCGTTATACACAGCTGAAACTCTGAATATAGGTGATTGCACAACACTTTTCATACGTCTTCAAAGAACGAGATTTCTTAAAGAAAAACATAGGGATTTGAGTTTTTTATCAGGTTCGTAATTTCAGTACCAACGTCCAGTAAAGTTTTTCAATACCCTCGATTTAGATGAGATAGAGTATCCAGTATTGGAATTAGAATTTAACAGTGCTTTGGAGGACTTAAGATCAAATAAGGCACTCTATCGGAATTTCTAAAATCATTGGGGAAGTGGCTAAAAAACGACTACTCACGTTGATGGGTAGAATGTATAAGCCTGGTTGAATACCAGTTGATTATTGGAAAAATATCATCCAACCAGTTCCGAAGACTCCAAGAGCTGCCAAGTGCGAGGATTATCGCATAGTAGATTAGATTAGATTAGATTAGATTAGATTAATACTTGTTCCATAGATCATGAATACGACACTTCGTAATGATGCGGAACGTGTCAGGTTAAAGAAAGATGTCTGTACAAGATATTACATTACACAAAATATTGCATGACACTAATGCTTAAGTTAGTTTTTTTCCTTCCCTTAATTTATATCTAAAAATTCAGCCAATGAGTAGAAGGAGTTGGCATCTAGAAATTCTTTTAATTTATTTTTAAATGTTGGTTGACCATCTGTCAGGCTTTTGATGCTGTTTGGTAGGTGACCAAAGACTTTTGTGGCAGAAAAATTTACCCCCCTCTTTGCCAAAGTCAGATTTAACCCTGCACAGTGAAGATCATCCTTTCTCCTGGTGTTATAGCTGTGCACACTGCTATTACTCTTGAACTGGGCTGGATTATTAACAACAAATTTCATAAGTGAATATATATACTGTGAGGTTACTGTGAGGATCCCTAGATCCTTAAATAGATGTCTGCAGTATGGCCGTGGGTGGACTCCAGCAATTATTCTGATTACACCTTTTTGAGCAATGAATACTTTTCTACTCAATGGTGAATTACCCCAGAATATGATACCATACGAAAGCAGTGAATGAAAGTAGGCATAGTAGGCTAATTTACTGAGATTCTTATCACCAAAATTTGCAATAACCCTAGTAGCATACGTAGCCGAACTCAGACGTTTCAGCAGACCATGAATGTGTTGCTACCAGTTCAACCTCTCATCAATGGACACACCTAAAAATTTTGAAAATTCTACCTTAGCTACAGACTTCTGTTCAAAGTCTATATTTACTACTGGAGTTGTGCCATTTACTGTATGGAACTGTATATACTGTGTTTTATCAAAATTTAAAAAGAGTCCGTTTGCTGAGAACCACTTAGTAATTTAGTGAAAAACATCATTTACAATTACATCACTTAGTTCTTGGTTTTTGGATGTTATTACTATACTTGTATCATCAGCAAAAAGAACTAACTTTGCATCTTCATCAATATGGAATGGTAAGTCATTAATGTACATCAAGAACAGTAAAGGACCTAAGACCGAACCCTGTGGGACTCTGTACTTGATAGCCCCCCAGTTTGAGGAAACAGCTATTGTATTAACATTACATGAACCACTTATTTCAACTAAGTCTGCTTAATAGCTCATGCCTAGTTGTTGCTGATAAGAATAACATACATAAAAATGGAAAATGAAATCGAGGATGTGTTACATGACGATCCTTTTGGCTTTAGGAAAGGCAAAGGCACTAGAGAGGCAATTCTGAAGCTACTGCCGATAATGGAAGCAAGGCTGAAGAATCAAGACACGTTTATAAGATTTGTCGACTTCGAAGAAGTCTTCAAGAATGTAAAATGATGCAATATGTTAGAAATTCTGAGAAAAATAGTGGTAAGCTGTAGGAAGAGACGGGTAATGTACAATGTGTACAAGAAACAAGAGACAATATCATGATTGGACGACCAAGAACGAAGTGCTCGGAGTAAAAAGGGTGTAAGATAGGAATGTAGTCTTTCGGCCATACTGTTCAGTTTGTACATCGAAGAGGAATGATGGAAATAAAAGAAAGTTTCAGGAGTGGGACAAAAATTGAATATGAAAGGGTATCAATAATATGATTCGCTGGCGACATTGCTGTTCTGAGTGAAAGTGAAAACGAAATATACCATCTCCTGAACGGAATGGAATGTCTAATGTATACTGAGTATGCATTGAGAGTAAATCGAAGAAAGACGAAAGGAGTGAGTAACAGAAGCGACAACAGCGAGAAAACATCAGGATTGCCAGTCGTGAAATAGATGAAGTTAATTAATTCAGCTACCTAGGCAGCAAAATATCTATTGACGGACGGAGCAAGGAGGACATCAAAAGTAGAAAAGTACTGGCTGAAAGGGCATTCCCAGCCAAAAGAAATCTGCTAGTATCAAACATAGGCCTTAATTGAAGGAAGAAATTTCTGAGAATGTTCGTTTGGAGCTCAGCATTGTATGTCAGTGAATCATGGACTGTGGGAAATCAGGAACACGAGAGAATCGAAGCATTTGAAGTGTTACAGACGAATTTTAAAAACTAGATGGACTGAAAAGGTATAGAACGAGGAGGTTCTGTGCAGAATCGGAGAGGAAAACCTGGCACGGAGAAATGACAGGATGATAGGACATCTGTTAAGCATCAGGGAGTGACCTCCATAATACTAGAGGAAGCTGTAAAGGGCAAGAACGATAGAGGAAAACTGAGACTGGAATACATACAGCAAATCATTGAGGACGTAGGTTGATAGTGCTACTCTGAGATGAGTGGGTTGGCACGGAAAAGGCATTCGTGGCGGGCCACATCAAATTAGAAGATTGACGCCTAGAAAGAAAAAATCTTGCTTTATAACACACTTAACATAAGATCTGTGTCAATTTATGTCGTTGTATCGATAAGTTCAGCTTATTAGAGGAGGAAAACGTATAGTTGCGCCCGCACCACTTTTGACTGATTCTCCCAACGAATATGCTCGCAAAAGTTTAAAATATGGTAATGGAAGAATCGCATGATGCCTGCCGAAATTTCGTCGTACGCCTTAATGCGTTTTCTGAATTCTAATTTACTTAGTCTAACTTCTCTTGCCACATCTCTTTTGGACTTACCTTTCCAAATGTACTCCGTTGCTGCGTCAAACATTTATATCTCACTGAAATTTATAATCTGTGCATATTATTCACTTAAATCATCAATGTAAATTCTCACTGTATACTAACGAAATAACTGGTAATAATATAAGTAGGTAAGTTTACTCTGCCTTATTTTACCCATTCTATAGATGTATACATGTACCGAACATGTGCCGCAATGTTAATGTATCATAAAAATGACCACTCAGATGGGCTTAAGATTAATGTCTTAAGTTCATTATTTCTTCAATTACATATTATTTTATAAACACAGAATTTGTATAATAATTACAGAAAGAATACTTACCACATCATGGGGCCAGCATAATCACTTGAATCGAAGCCAAGGTAAAACTTTTCACTTAAATCAGGGTGGCGAAGGATAGATGCTTCACGCAGTTGGTTTTTTATTGAAATAACGCTTCCTGATGTTCATGAGTCCATTTCCATATAGCATCCATTTTCAGCAAGTCCATTAAGGCAGGAGAAGATAGGCAGCATCGAGAAAGAAAACGACGATAAAAATTACAAAAACCAAAAAACGACTTAAGTTGCTTACGGCACTTAGGTGGCGGAAAATTTCTTACTGTGTCCATTTTTGTAGGATCCAGTTGAATTCCTCGCGACGATATAATATGCCCAAGGAATTTAATTTGCGACTTGGCCAATTCAGAGTTTTCCAGGTTAACAGTCACTCCGGCTTTCCTAAATGCTTCAAGTACCCGATGAATAATTTCCAAATGTTCTTCCTATGAAGCTGTGCTAATCAAGATATCGTCAATATAAAGTGTTACATTTTTCAACAAATGTTCGCCTTAAACTTTATCCAGTGCTCTCATAAAAGCCGCTGAAGAAATCGAGAGACCACACGGCATTCTCTGAAATTTGTAACTTCTATCATTATAAGGAAATATTGTATATTTTCTACTATTCTATAATAGCATTAACTGCCAGTAACTACTAGTCAGATCAATGCTACTTAGATATTTGATTCCTTTGAATCTTTGTAACAAAAACTCCAGATTTTCTGACTGATCACGCTGTGGTAAAATTATGCGATTCATTGCACGGACGTCAAGAACAATGCGAAGTGTGCCATCCTTCTTTGCTACAGCATGTATTGGGTTTGAATATTCGCTATCTGAGCGCTCAATTATTTGATTATTCAACATCCTCTGTATTTCTTTGTTAACAGCCTCCCTTTTTGCCAATGCTATTACGTATGACTTACTACGAAATGGTTCATGTTCCTTTACTTTAATTTTACAAACATATCCTTTAATTAATCCTGGTATCTTTGAAAATATATCGACGTAGCATCTCAGTAGTTCTCTCAGTTCTTGTCGTTCTGCTTCAGTCAAGTCCACTAACGATCGAATCTTGGTTTGAATACAATTTAGAGTATCCTCCTTGTTCTTCTCTTGTAGCTTCGCGCAGTTCTCTGAATTGTTCAAAGTGACAGCTTCATATTCTCCTCTATAAAGCATCATCCTTATTTTCACGCCCGCAGCGCCCTTATTATCCATAATAAACCCTTTGAAAACAATTCTTCTTTCTTTATTACCTCTCCATTTCCGCAGACAATTCTCCTCAAAATTAATACAGCATCTCATCTCTGACAACCAATCAACTCCGAGAACTAGCCCAACATTGAAATAACCAACGATTAACACGCTCTGCTCATATTCGTCCCCTTGAATACGGAATCTTAGTAATGCTTTTCCTTTAATTGATTTGCTTCGGTTTCTAACTGCACTGACAATACGTACGCCGTTAACAGGAAATGTGGGTACAGCGACAAGATTGGTTAATTGCGAAAATAGATTTTCAGAAATAGCACTTGCCTCGCTAGGTGAATCAATTAAGGCATCCATAACAATACCACATACTTCGACTTCCACAAATGGCATCAGAGTTTCTTTATTAGTTTCTTCATTTTCTCTACACAAATCTTCGTTGACATCATTTATATGTTCACACTTTATGCCACTTGTCATAATATAAGACCCCTGTCCCTGTGACAGAGTTCCGGAGCGGATCATCTCCGAAACTTTGCTTAGTTCAACTGTTCAGTATCTCGCTGATTGCGATCGCGGCTTCTTGCACGTTCTAGCAATCGATACTGTCCTCTGTCTCTGTCAATGTGTAGCCGGTTCGGCTGATGATTTGACCTGAATCCGTGTTGTACATTGTATTCGTTTGTCCTGTGTCTGTCATCGTCTCGGCGGTCAAAAACTTTCGGTCGTTCATAACTTGGGATTCCTTCCCGCGCTGGGCCGTTATGACGATTCGGGTAATTTTTATTACTGTGTGGCTCACGTTGATCGCGTTAGGCATTGAGCAATTCCATTCGGTCAATTAGAAAACACACTTGCTCCATTGTTAACTGTGGTGTGAGTGCTAACTTCTCACGCACCAAAAATGGTAAGTTATGGATTAATATAAGCATTACCTCTTCTTCTTTAACCGGATCGTCCAAGTATGCATTGTCGTTCCAGTAACTATGCATAAACTTACGCATTGTACCGTGATGTCTTGCATAATTTGGCGGTGTGAGAATTTTTGATTTTACGTCCATCTGTTTTTCTTTCGACCACATTTAAAAAAAATGCTGTTTCAAATTCTTTATACTTGGCGTAATTGTCGGATACACTTATATCCCAAATATGTACCTCACCCTTCATGTGACTGACGCAAGTATCAATTTTAGCACGTTCCGTATAATGCATGGGAAACGCATGTCTGAATGGTCTAGTGAACGCAAACGCGTGGATGCCTTGTTTCGGTTCATATTCATGAAGTTTTCGACCGCTCAGTCCATTGTCAACAATTAATTGCGGCAAACCAACAATATTGTTATCTGGTTCACGTAATACTGCATTAATTTCATCGAGCAAAATTTCTTTATTAATTCCATTTGACATTGTGTCGTTGTTCGCTACCTTTTGTCGTATCTCATGCTCCTCATCACTTAGTTCATCACATCGCGTTTGTACGCTGTTAACCATCTTAATTATCGACCCTTTGCTAGCTTTACAAGAACTTTTTAATTTTGACGATTTCGTCATCTTGAGCCTTAACTTTGTCATCAACTTTGCAAATAAAATCTTCCGTTTGCCTACACCGTCCGTTAACTTGAATTTTAAGGTCTGTAATTTCGTTGCCAATGGCCTCATGTTTGTCTTGGCATTCTTTTCGGAGCTCATCATGCTTTTGTTCAAATGAGCAGGTGAGTCCCGTTCGCAAATTGATAATCGCATTAGTTAGTGTCTGATAATCATCTCTTGTTTCCTCATAAGATTTTGTTATTTGCTCACGCACCTTCATATTTTCCTCATGAAACGCTCTTGTTTCTACAGGTGCCTGTCTGTTTTCTTTATGAAAACCTTTTATTTCTACACGCACCTGTCTATTTTCTTCATGAAGGGCTTTTATTTCTACACGCGCCTGTCTGTTTTCCTCATGATCATTTTTGATTGCTTCTAACAACTGAGATATACAATCTTTACTGACAAGAGCAGTTTCTGTTTGCTGGATAACCATCGGTGTTGAACATCTGTTAGGCAAATCAAAACTAAGTATACCACTGTCCTCTGTCGAATTAACTGTAGTGTTTCCATCACATTAATTTGTTCTCCGCCAACCACGTTATTAAATTGTCTTCCCTCGTCTTTAGTAACCCTACCGTTTTGTACTGAATTAGCCATATTAACACTGTTCACAACAATCACTGTTATGCTTGCTCTAAATTGAAAAGTTCACTCGCAACTTAAAAGTCAGTAACACTATTGATTATTCCTGTTCCTGTTCATTCCTGCATAACTTTGAGTTCACTTAATAAGCGCTGCTGTGTTGAAATGCTGCGGACTCACCGTTTGCTGTGTTGTCTTCTCCGTCGTTTCCGAAGATTGCTGTAGAATAGAAGTCGACACACGCGTCGCCACATGTAACCTCCCCCAGTTTCGGACCGAGCTATATTATTCGCATACAATGTAGGTGAAGTTATATTTTAATTATTTTAGCATAATATATATCTTTCCTCCTTGTCGTGAGACTCATTATTGTCCACTTCAGTTATTGTGAAAACTACTAAATGATAACATTTCCTTTCTTAAATGCTGGAATTTATTAATTAAATCGCTCAATTTACAAACATTTATGAACATTAAACACTATGTGCCATTCTGGCACTCATCTCCGGCCTCGCTAACGAGCAACCTCTCTCTCTCTAGCCTCTCACACCCGACTACTACCCACGGACTCCAACACTCGACTACTGCGTACCCACTCGCACATTGTTGACTATACTGCAGTCTTTGCTTAAACCATGCATTTCTGCATAGTGCATAATCGATACTACGTAAGGGTACAGTAGCCTTACACGATGGAATTTGTCTATCACCTCCGTAACGCTTTCGCGATTACTAAATGATCCTGTAACGAAGCGCGCTGCTCTTCGTTGGACCTTCTCTATCTCTTCTATCAACTGTGTCTGGTACGGATCCCACACTGGTGAGCAACATTCTAGCAGTGGGCGAACAAGTGTACTTTAACCTACTTCCTTTGTTTTCGGATTCCATTTCCTTAGGATTCTTCCAGTGAATCTCAGTCTGACATCTGCTTTACCGACGATCAACTTTATATGATCATTCAATTTTAAATCTCGACTACTGCCTCCTCCCAAATAATTTATGGAATTAACTGCTTTCAGTTGCTGACCTGCTATATTGTAGCTAAATGATAAGCGATCTTTCTACGTATTCGCAGCACATTACACTTGTCTACATTGAGATTCATTTGCCATTCCCTGCACCATGCGTCAATTCGTTTCTGATCCTCCTGCATTTCAGTACAATTTTCCATTGTTACAACCTTTCAATATACCACAGCATCATCCGCATAAAGCCTCAGTGAACTTCCAATGTCATCCACCAGGTCATTTATGTATATTGTGAATAGCAACGGTCCTATGAGTCTCCCCTGCGGCACACCTGAAATCACTCTTACTTCGGAAGACTTCTCTCCATTGAGAATGACATGCTGCGTTCTGTTATCTAGGAACTCTTCAATCCAATCACACAATTGGTATGATAGTCAATATGCTCTTACTTTGTTCATTAAATGACTGTGGGGAACTGTATCGAACGCCTTACGGAAGTCGAAAAACACGACATCTACCTGGGAACCCGTGTCTATGGCCCTCTGAGTCTCGTGGACGAATAGCGCGAGCTGGGTTTCACACGATCGTCTACAAAGTAGATTTCTAGTCTGCAGAAAAGTCATTATACTCGAACATAATACGTGTTCCAAAATTCCACAAATGATCGACGTTAGTGATATAGGTCTATAGTTCTGCACATCAGTTCGACGTCCCTTTTTGAAAACGGGGATGACCTGTGCCATTTTCCAATCCTTTGGAACGCTACGCTCTTCTAGAGAACTACGGTACACCGCTACAAGAACAAGAAAGGGGGTGGGGGGCGAGATCCTTCGCGTACTCTGTGTAAAATCGAAATAGTATCCCATCAGGTCCAGCGGCCTTTCTTCTTTTGAGCGATTTTAATTGTTTTTCTATCCCTTTGTCATCTATTTCGATAACTACCATTTTGTCATATGCGCGACAATCTAGAGAAGGAACTATGGAAGTGTGTTTAACAAAGAACAAGAACAAGAAATCCTTAATTGCATTTTTGAAATGGTCAAGCGATTTTGTGAACTTACAGTGAATTAATTATGAATTATTAATATTACGAAGCCCACCTCGATGGCTAGTGTACTAGCTTTTAATAAATTTAATTTTTAATAAATTTAATAAATTTCATCATATCTTCAAAACGTTGCAAGGAAAACAGTTTCATCTTGCTCAACACATTAATAATGAGGATGAAACCTTTGACATTTCAGTTCAAGAACAGCAAAGTGTTTGCAGTTAACAAAAGACACCATGCTTGTGGTGTTACTTCAGCCAAAAGAGTGTTGCCGTTCACTTAGTGAGTACGGTTCTCTGCCCTGCCACTTAACCTGTTAGGTTGGGAAACGTGGTCACTATACAGAGCTTCAGAAAAATATTATTAGTCCTACACATCTTATATTTGTTACAACCAAATACACTCCAGGAAATTGAAATAAGAACACCGTGAATTCATTGTCCCAGGAAGGGGAAACTTCATTGACACATTCCTGGGGTCAGATACATCACATGATCACACTGACAGAACCACAGGCACATAGACACAGGCAACAGAGCATGCACAATGTCGGCACTAGTACAGTGTATATCCACCTTTCGCAGCAATGCAGGCTGCTATTCTCCCATGGAGACGATCGTAGAGATGCTGGATGTCGTTCTGTGGAACGGCTTGCCATGCCATTTCCACCTGGCGCCTCAGTTGGACCAGCGTTCGTGCTGGACGTGCAGACCGCGTGAGACGACGCTTCATCCAGTCCCAAACATGCTCAATGGGGGACAGATCCGGAGATTTTGCTGGCCAGGGTAGTTGACTTACACCTTCTAGAGCACGTTGGGTGGCACGGGATACATGCGGACGTGCATTTCCTGTTGGAACAGCAAGTTCCCTTGCCGGTCTAGGAATGGTAGAACGATGGGTTCGATGACGGTTTGGATGTACCGTGCACTATTCAGTGTCCCCTCGAAGATCACCAGAGGTGTACAGCCAGTGTAGGAGATCGCTCCCCACACCATGATGCCGGGTGTTGGCCCTGTGTGCCTCGGTCGTATACAGTTCTGATTGTGGCGCTAACCTGCACGGCGCCAATCACGCATACGACCATCATTGGCACCAAGGCAGAAGCGACTCTCATCGCAGAAGACGACACGTCTCCATTCGTCCCTCCATTCACGCCTGTCGCGACACCACTGGAGGCGGGCTGCACGATGTTGGGGCGTGAGCGGAAGACGGCCTAACGGTGTGTGGGACCGTAGCCCAGCTTCATGGAGACGGTTGCGAATGGTCCTCGCCGATACCCCAGGAGCAACAGTGTCCCTAATTTGCTCGGAAGTGGCGGTGCGGTCCCCTACGGCACTGCGTAGGATCCTACGGTCTTGGTGTGCATCCGTGCGTCGCTGCGGTCCGGTCCCAGGTCGACGGGCACGTGCACCCTCCGCCGACCACTGGCGGCAACATCGATGTACTGTGGAGACCTCACGCCCCACGTGTTGAGCAATTCGGCGGTACGTCCACCCGGCCTCCCGCATGCCCACTATACACCCTCGCTCAAAGTCCGTCAACTGCACATACGGTTCACGTCCACGCTGTCGCGGCATGCTACCAGTGTTAAAGACTGCGATGGAGCTCCGTATGCCACGGCTAACTGGCTGACACTGACGGCGGCGGTGCACAAATGCTGAGCAGCTAGCGCCATTCGACGGCCAACACCGCTGTTCCTGGTGTGTTCGCTGTGCCGTGCGTGTGATCATTGCTTGTACAGCCCTCTCGCAGTGTCCGGAGCAAGTATGGTGGGTCTGACACACCGGTGTCAACGTGTTCTTTTTTCCATTTCCAGGAGTGTATTAATATGGTATGGCACCCATGGTTTTTGATAGTGTTGATTCATAATCAGTACGTCTTCGGTCCTGTTTTCGAATCCCACTGGTGCTGATGTTTTGATTAATAATCAGTACTGGCGGCCGAAGACTTCCGGTATAAGAAGTCGCCCTCATTCTGCCAACGGCCTTATCAAAGAGGACGGAGGAGCGAACAAGAGATTCAGGACACTCTTGTCCTAGGAATGGGCAGAAGCTGCCCCTAAAGGCGGAGGAATTAACAATGATCAACGGCATGAGGATTCAGAAGGCAATGGAAACCACTGCATTAAAGACACGTAACGTGTATCCACAGTGCATGTAGCCTGTAACTGACGAAGTGTCATGATGAATTCTCCAAAAGATTCCGGAATTGTCCTCCATTCTGATCTCCGGGAGGGGCTCCCAAGGAGGAGATTACCATTCGAAAAGGACTGAATAATCAACGGATGGATAACGTTTTATGAGTCGGGGCGTGGAATGTCAGAAGCTTGAACGTGGTAGGGAAACTAGAAAATCTCAAGAAGGAAATGCAAAGGCTCAGTCTGGATATATTAATGTCCGTGAAGTGGAAAGAAGACAAGGATTTCTGGTCAGGTGAGTATAAGGTAATATCAACAGCAGCACAAAATAGTATAGCGGGACTAGGATACTTTATGAATAGGAAGGTAAGACAGAGAGTGTGTTACTGTGAACAGTTCAGCGATAGGGTTACACTTATCGGAATCTAAAGCAAACCTACACCGACAACGATGGCTCAGGTATACATGGCGACGTCGCAAGCTGAAGATGAAGGCATAGAGAAAGTGTAGGAGGATATTGAAGGGGTAATACAGTACGTAAATGGAGATGAAAATTTAATAGTCATAGTGAACTGGAATTCAGTTGTAGGTGAACGAGTAGAAGAAAATAATACAGGAGAATATAAGCTTGGGAGAAAGACTAATTGAGTTGTATAACAAGTTTCAGCTAGTAATAGCGAATAATCTGGCCAGGAATCACAAAAGGAGGAGGTAAACTTGGAAAAGGCCGGGTGATACTGGAAGATTTCAGTTAGATTACATAATGGTCAACAAGGAATACAAACGCCTCAAAAATGAGATTGACAGGAAGAGCAAAATGGCTAAGCAGGGATGGCTATAGGACAAATGTAAGGATGTAGAGGCTTATCTCACTAGGAGTAAGATAGATATTGCCTACGGGAAAATTAAAGAGACCTTTGGAGAAAAGAGAACCACTTGTATGAATATCAAGAGCTCAGATGGAAACCCAGTTCTAAGCAAAGAAAGGAAAGCAGAAAGGTGGAAGGACTATACAGAGGGTCTATACAAGGCAAATGTATTTGAGGACAATATTTTGGAAATGGAAGAGGATGTAGATGAAGATGAAATGGGAGATATGATACTGCGTGAAGAGTTTGACAGAGCACTGAAAGACCTGAGTCGAAACAAAGCCTCGGGAGTAGATAACATTCCATTAGAACTACTGACAGCATTGGGAGAGCCAGTCCTAACAAAACTCTACCATCTGGTGAGCAAGATGTATGAGACAGGTGAAATACCCTCAGACTTCAAGAAGAATATAACAATTCCAATCCCAAAGAAAGCAGGTTTTGACAGATGTGAAAACTGCCGAACTATCAGTTTACTAAATCACGGCTGCAAAATACTAACGCGAATTCTTTACTGACGAATGGAAAAACTCGTAGAAGCCGACCTCGGGGAAGATCAATTTGGATCTCGTAGAAATATTGGAACACGTGAGGCAATATTGACCCTACGATTTATCTTGGAAGCTAGATTAAGAAAAGGCAAACCAACGTTTCTATCATTTGTAGACCTAGAGAAAGCTTTTGACAATGTTCACTGGAATACTCTCTTTCAAATTCAGAAGGTCGCAATGGTAAAATACAGGGAGCAAAAGGCTATTTACAATTTGTACAGAAACCAAATGGCAGTTATAAGAATTGAGGGGCATGAAAGGGAAGCAGTGGTTGGGAAGGGAGTGAGACAGGGTTGTAGCCCCTCCCCGATGTTATTTAATCTGTATATTGAGCAAGCAGTGAAGGAAACAAAAGAAAAACTCGGAGTAGGTATTAAAATCCACGGAGAAGAATGCAAACTTTGAGGTTCGCCGATGACATTGTAATTGTGCCAGAGACAGCAAAGGACTTGGAAGGACAGTTGAACGGAATGGATAGTGTCTTGAAAGAAGGATATAAGATGAACATCAACAAAAGCAAAACGAGGATAATGGAATGTAGTCTAATTAAGTCGGGAGATGCTGAGGGTATTAGATTAGGAAATAAGACACTTAAAGTAGTAAAGGAGTTTTGCTATTTGGGGAGCAAAATAGCTGATGATGTTCGAAGTAGAGAGGATATAAAATGTAGACTGGCAATGACAAGGAAAGCGTTTCTGAAGAAGAGACATTTGTTAACATCGAGTATAGATTTCAGTGTCAGGAAGTTGTTTCTGAATGTATTTGTATGGGGTGTAGCCATGTATGGAAGTGAAACATGGACGATAAATAGTTTGAACAAGAAGAGAATAGAAGCTTTCGAAATGTGGTGCTACAGAAGAATGCTGAAGATTAGATGGGTAGATCACATAACTAATTAGGAGGTACTGAATAGGATTGGGGAGAAGAGAAGTTTGTGACACAACTTGACTAGAAGAAGGGATCGTTTAGTGGGACATGTTCTGAGGCATCAAGGGATCACCAATTTAGCATTGGAGGGCAGTGTGGTGGGTAAAAATCGTAGAGGGAGACCAAGAGATGAATACACCAAGCAGATTCAAAAGGATGTAGATTGCAGTAGGTACTGGGAGATGAAAAAGCTTGCACAGGATAGAGTAGTATGGAGAGCTGCATCAAACCGGTCTGAGGACTGAAGACCACAACAACAACAACATCATGGTCAGACAGAGATTCCGTAATCAGATACTGGACTATAAGGCGTACCCAGGAGCAGATATAAACTCAGATCACATCATTGTAGTGATGAAGAGTAGGCTAGAGTTTAAGACATTAATCAAGAAGAAACAAAACACAAGGAACTGGGATATAGAAATACTAAGGAATGACCAGTTACGCTTGAAGTTCTCTAATGCTGTAGATGCAGCAATAAGCAATAGCTCAGTAGGAAGAACAGTTGAAGAGGAATGGACTTCCCCTGAAAGGGCAGTCACAGAAGTTGGAAACAGAAACGTAGGCACAAAGAAGGTAACTGCGAAGCAACCATGAGTAACAGAAGAAATACTTCAGTTGATCGATGAAAGGAGGAAGTACAAAAATGTTCCGGGAGACTCACGAATACAGAAAAACAACTCGACGAGGAATAAAATAAATAGGAATTGCAGGGAACCTAAGACGAAAGGGCTTAATGAAAAACGTGAAGATATCAAAAAGAAAAGTTTGTCGGTAGGACCGACATACAGGAAAGTTAAGACAACCTTCGGTGACATTAAAAAAAGCAAGGGTGATAACATTAAGAGTGCAACGGGAATTCCACTGTTAACTGCAGAGGACAGAGCGGGTAGGTGGAAATAATACACCGAAAGCCTGTATGAGAGTAAGATTTGTCTGATGTGATAGAAGAAGAAACAGGAGCCGATCTAGAAGAGATAGGGATCCGGTATTAGAATCAGAATGTAATAGAGCTTTGGAGGACTTAGGATCAAATAAGGAAGAAGGAGCATTCCTACAGAATTTCTAAAATCGTTGGTGTAAGTGGCCAGAAAATGACTATTCACATTGATGTGTAGGATGTATGAGCCTGGCGACATACGATCTGACTTTCG
Source organism: Schistocerca gregaria (assembly GCF_023897955.1). Taxonomy (NCBI): domain Eukaryota; kingdom Metazoa; phylum Arthropoda; class Insecta; order Orthoptera; family Acrididae; genus Schistocerca; species Schistocerca gregaria. The sequence continues at coordinate 430,055,327 of NC_064927.1, forward strand.
GAAAAGCATCATTCACACAATTCCGAAAATAGCAAGTGCGAGAATTATCACACAATCAACTTAACAGCTCATGCACCCTAGTTGCTGACCTGAATAATATGCAGAAGAATGGAAAAGAAAATTGAGGATGCGCTAGGTGACGATCACTGTGGATTTAAGGAAGGTAAAGGCACGAGAGAGGCAATTCTGACGTTGCGGTTAGTAATGGAAGAAAGACTAAAGAAAAATCAAAACACGTTCACAGCATTTCTCGATCTGTAAAAAGCGTTTGACAACATAAAATGGTGCAAGGTTTTAGAAATTTTGAGAAATATAGGAGTAAGCTATAGGGAGAGACGGGTAATATACAATATGAACAACAGCCAAGACGGAGTAATAAGAGTGGACGACCAAGAACGAAGTGTTCATATTGAAAACGGTGTAAGACAAGGATTTAATCCTTCGTCCCTACTGTTCAATCTATACATCAAGGTAGCAATGACGGAAATGAAAGAAAGATTCAGGAGTGGTATTAAAATTGAAGGTGAAATAATATCGGTGACATGATTCGCTGATGACATTGCTATCCTGAGTGAAAATGGAAAAGAATTAAATGATATGCCGAATGAAATGAACACTGTAATGAGTACATAATATGGATTGAGAGTAAATCAAAGAAAGCCGAAGGTAATGAGAAGTCGTAGAAATGAGAACAGTGAAAACTTAATATCTGGATCGATGGTCACGTAGATAAAGATAAGGAATCCTGCTGCCTAGGCAGTAAATTAACATGTGACGGATGGAGCAAGGAGGACATCAAAACAGACTAGCAATGGCAAAAAGGGCATTCCTGGCCAAGAGAAGTCTGCTAATATCAAAATCGGTATTACTTAGAGGAAGAAATTTCTAAGAATGTACGTGTGGAGTACAGCATTGTATGGTACTGAAACATGGTCTCTGGGTTAGAGGTAGCACAGGAGAGGAATTCGTGTCGGGCCGCATCAAACCAGTCAGAAGGCTGATGACACACAAAAAAAAGTATGATACCAGGCAATATGAAGATTCAAAATAAATAAGCAGCAAGCGTCAATCAATAACCATGGTTTCGTAAAATTTCAATTTCTCTTAGCATGATCACTTTTCCCCACCTTCCCCTACTACATTATTTGCGGTACGGAAACTATGATAAAATATTAAACGAAGTTTATCCATAGGAAAACATATCGGTATCTAGACGCAATGAGGTAGTTTGCTTTTGAAGATTTTTGTTGAAATTTATCGTAATTGTGAATTCGGCAATTGTCTGCAGGGAAGCTTAAGCTGATGAACACAGGGAAGAACATTTCCCCATTACCGGAAAGTGGAATTCGGGCTGTAGCTAATAAATAGTTTAGACTTTAAGATGCAATGGTTACATTTTTGACATCCTAGGCCTACTTGAAAACCAGCGATGTTTCAGTTTCACGTGCTACTGCTTTGCAGTTTAGAAAATTAGCAGGAAATGTAGTGTTAATGTTTCACTTGTTACATAACACTCTCTCTAGTCTTGCTGTTACGGCATCTAATACGTGAAGCCTTACTATATCACTAATGTTGGGAATTCGTGAGATTTTGTCACTGAGATCTTTTTCCGCCCACTGTTCCCAGTCAATTTTCTGCACCTCACGAGCGTAGCTCGTTTTGAGGAGGCTTATGAATAACCACTTACCTCCTCTTTTCGTAATAAAGCGCTCTATAACATAAGTTTCATGGATTTGTTTAAGAATTGAAACACCTTTCTTCCAGTTTGCGTAGAAGACATTAAAAATTTGTCATGTAACTTGATGTTTCGTCTAATCATTGTATCGAGGAGACAATCTCGTATGAAATGCGTTAGACACGTAGCTGTTGGTGCCATGACTACAATAGCGCTGAGTTACAGACACTTGTATCCATGATTTGTGTGTCTCTCAGGGAAGGTAAACGGGGAGCACTAAGGGTTAATAAGACCAAACGTGGGCTTCGGGGAAGATTAACACGTGATATACTGGTGTGGTCTTTATAGCATGCGTGAATAATGGCGACCTATGGAAGGGGCAAACTATATTGCACATAAGCGCTGTATTTGCTGGCTTCCTGTAGCAGCATTATACACGTCTCTACTTGCTTTTAATGAAACAGATTGTCCTTTCTCTGGGAAATATTTTAGTAAGAGAGCTTGAAACTAGTGAAATGAAGCGGTATCCAAGCAAGCTGAATTTCATTAATGTGAGACGTTAATCATTCATGAGAACGTAAAGCGTTAACGAGACGCGGTGGATGAACTTCTTTAATTCTGAAAGATTGTTGTTGTTGCTGTTTCCATTAATACTTTATTTGCACATTTTCCTTCAACAAGCAACGCCGCTGCATTTGTAACCTTGCTGAGTTACGCAACAAACTTTCTGTTAATATCACTCTAATCTCTTTCTTTCCATCCTTTCTTAATATTCGGACAACGAAAATTCTTTAATTTTTCACTTTGTTCTCGTGTTTGGTATCTTTGTCTGATATGTTGTATCGTAAACATTTGTCTAGTTGTACTATTAACTACATTCTGTTAGTCTGTTGATGAATCCCTTAGTTGCGTTAAATGAACATCTTAATGTATCACATATTTCCCAATAAATAAAACACTTTGAAACTTGTAGTCTTTATAAGTTATGCTTTTACCCCGTATTTGCCCATACACGGTCAGTTTCGTTCGCCACACAGGAGACGTATGGCCCAAATTTCCTCGCCCGACGTGTCGCTTGGCGGAGTGTTAAACTTAGTGACACTTCGTACGTAACTGATAATTATCCAGTGCTCCTCTCAACTGTTTCATTGTGTCTCATCTCACGTTAGAAGTGCTGGGCTCACACACTCGTATACGACTAGCGCACGTTGCGAGCGTGCTATATTGATGAAACACGGCATGACAAATATTTATGAAGCGACCAACATGACCATAATGTGTTTCATATCGGCAAAGGACAAAAGGGACCAACTTGCTATGTCGGAAATATACCGCATACGTCTGGAAAAGGCTATGTGAGAATGATTGAGCGATGCATGGACACCATGATCACCAGAGACAAACGGTATTGCAGGCTGGGACAGGTAGATATATCGGCCGTGGTGGAGCACGCACTGTATAAGACCGAGCACATACTAAAATTTGCCGACATGGATATTTCCGCTGTGGAGAAATACTAAGCTCCCTCTCTGAGGGCAGCCGTGAAAGTACACAAACGCGAGAAAGGTTTCCAGATGAAAGAGAAAAACCTCAAGCTAAGCGCTTATTGGATTCTCATGCTGGGCTGTGTAACGCTTTACGCCCGATATTGGTCAATTCACTTTATAGCCGTATTTGTTGTCGAGCACCAAAACAGAAGGTGCTAGGAATCGGTACTTTCAGTTAATATTTTTATGCTCTCGTTTAGCGAATAAGGTGTATAATTAGAACAGAAACCGTCAGTATGCCATCATGATACCTATTGTTACATAATAGCTTACCAGTCTAATTACTTTATTTCTATTAGTAAAACCACTACCATCTTTCAGATACAAAAAATAGTGAATGGTGAGTCAATTGCCGCATTGTAGTCATCAGTCTGGTCTATTGGCAGCAATTCATTAATAGGTTTCATAATTACCATAATACTAGAAACACTGGATTTCAAGAAACATGTAATTTATTAAATTTAACATTACAAAAAATACTTACCTATTTAAGAATTTATGAATCAGTAGAAAGCTCAGGTAATTGTGAACACGAAAACCTTTCACTTTTTGTCACACTTTGCAGCTTCAAAACACAACCTATTTGTACGGTTGTTAACACAAACATTTTTACAATGTTAAATTAGTCAAGCAGCAGTCGCAGCTCGCATTTAAAAAAAAAAAAAAGAAGTTTAAAACGCACTTTCGTTGGGCAAGTGGCAAAAATTTTTTTTAATCGAACTACCTGTACAGTTAACGACCAAAACTGTAAAAATTAATCACATTAGAATAATATACAGGGTGATTCAAAAAGAATACCACAACTTTAGGAATTTAAAACTCTGCAACGACAAAAGGCAGAGCTAAGCACTATCTATCGGCGAATTAAGGGAGCTATATAGTTTCATTTAGTTGTACATTTGTTCGTTTGAGGCGCTGTTGACTAGGCGCCAGCGTCAGTTGATGCTAAGAAGGCGACCGCTCAACAGAAAGCTTTTTGTGTTATTGAGTACGGCAGAAGTGAATCGACGACAGTTGTTTAGCGTGCATTTCGAACGAAGTATGGTGTTAAACCTCCTGATAGGTGGTTTTTTTAAACGTTGATATAAACAGTTTACAGAGAATGGGTGTTTGTGCAAAGGGAAAAGTTCTGGACGGCCGAGAACGAGTAATGAAAATGTAGCACGCATCCAGCAAGCCTTTGTTCGCAGCCCAGGAAAATCGACTCGCAGAGCTAGCAGAGAGCTGCAAATTCCACAATCAACTGTATGGAGAGTCCTACGAAAAAGGTTAGTTATGAAACCTTATCGTCTGAAATTGGTTCAAGCACTGTCTGCAGCTGATAAGATTAAAAGAATCGATTTCTGTTATTTTATCCTTGCTTAAATGGAAACAGATGAATCTTTCGTTTCAAAGATTGTGTTTAGTGATGAAGCAACTTTCCACACTAACGGGAAAGTCAACCGTCACAATGTCTGTATATGGGGCACTGAGAATCCGCGGGAAAAAACTCAGTATGAAGGTGACTCGCCTAAGGTGAACGTTTTCTGTGCCATTTCAGCCAAAAAAGTTTTTGGTCCCTTTTTCTTCGAAGGTGCTACTGTAACTTGACTACAGTATCTGGAGATGTTAGAGAATTGGCTGTTCCCTCAGCTCGAACCAGAAGCACAACAATTGATATTTCAGCAGGATGGAGCGCCACCACATTGGCACTTATCTGTCCGTACCTACCTGAACGTCAACTACCCGAGGCAATGGATCGGCCGCCAGGCAACCCGTGACAGAGCACTTCATCACTGGCCTCCAAGAAGCCCTGATCTTACCCCCTGCGATTTTTTCTTATGGGGGGTATGTTAAGGATATGGTGTTTCGGCCACCTCTCCCAGCCACCATTGATGATTTGAAACGAGAAATAACAGCAGCTATCCAATCTGTTACGCCTGATATGCTACAGAGAGTGTGGAACGAGTTGGAGTATCGGGTTGATATTGCTCGAGTGTCTGGAGGGGACCATATTGAACATCTCTGAACTTGTTTTTGAGTGAAAAAAACCTTTTTAAATACTCTTTGTAATGATGTATAACAGAAGGTTATATTATGTTTCATTCATTAAATACACATTTTTAAAGTTGTGGTATTCATTTTGAATCACCCTGTATAATTTGTTCAAAAGAATCGTTAAAATCTGATTTTAACTCTACTACCTTTTTTTTTATAATCATCTGTGTAAGGGGCTAATAGTGTAGTAGTTATATTCTTAATGGGTGTCTTTCTACGACCTTGGATATTTATGAGGCTGAAAGCATTTGTAATGTGTATAACTTAGTGTAAAGACGTGTCTGTCAGATGCTCTGTACATAAAGTTTCCGCGCAACAGTACTAGATATGGTGCACTGTATGTCACTGGGAAGAGATCAATCTACCAACGAATAAGTGGCGACATAAAACAGCCTTTACGTTCAGTGTTTGTATTTGAGAGACAACAGACGGTATTAAATATACTCTACTCGACATTCAGCGAACGAGCGAACACACTACGAATTTTCAACGAGGAAGAGACCAACGGAACGATATGTAAGTGCAATAATTTGTCTTGATCCATTCAGCCATGCGTGCATCAATGGCGTCTGTTGAGGAAACCTCACCACCTGTGGGTACACTCGACAGTTTTCAGACAAGAAATCTGACTGACGTTTTAAGCGCACGACTTTTGCAGATAGAAATGGCAGAATCGCATTGGTAATGATCGGGGAAAAGACTTCAGATATTGGCGTGACAGATCCCTGGTCACGAACTCGGTTCCAGTCTGCCACTAGCTATGGTGCGCGAAGCATTCACAATGCCAGCCATTTATGCTCACGAAACGTCAAAAAATCGTCGAACTAATATCGACAGAATAACCTGAGACAGACACCAACAGGCAATATGTTAAAAAGCGGCCACGAAAGCAAACAGTTTTGTACTCTGTTGTTTCTTTCTTAGAGTGTTAATGTATTGAGGAAAGGGGAAATGTCTGAATACCCCCTTAGGCGCCATAATCTCTGTTATACGTTTCCCACTATCCCTAGGCGTGATGTGCGAGGGGCGTTCAGTAAGTAATGCTAGTTTTGAAGAAAAATTGCGGAATTGGCTGTGGGCAACCTGACATATGGTTTCATGAAATTCTGAAGGTGGCGCTGTACATAGCCCTCAACATGGTATCCATAACCGGGGGTGTCTTCCCGTTAGAGAACTAAATACTTTCTTTTGGTAGAGAACCAGAGCTTCGCAGATATTCATAGAACGTCTACTGAGGACTGGCGGAGAACAAAAGCACTGTGAGTCGTTGGGCGAGGGGTCTGTCACCATGGCTCCCAGGTCGCGCAAACCTGTCCGAACTCCAGCGTGCCGGACGGTCACACACTGTTGTACAGTTGACATTAGTGCAATGCTCGAACAGGAGATGCAAACGAAATTTTCCTTCTCCATGACAAGAAACATCTTACACAAGTATGCACACCCGAGTGGGCCTCACAGAATTTCATTGGACGTTTCTTCCTCATCCTCCCACAGCTTAGATCTCGCACCTTCCGACTTACATCTCTTTCACCCAATGCAGGAAGCAGTACGTGAATGATGAAGGGACTATTGATACAGTAAGACACCGTCTCTGACGTCAACCAGTAGAGTGTTAGCACGCAGACAAAGAGTCTAACACGTGTGAGACTGGCTCTGCTCTATCTTTCTCCCACAGTTGGGCAAGGACGCTCTGTGAGTGTATTAGGAAGTTAGTGTCGAAGCTACGGCCTACAAGATAGGAATATACCATCTCACTCATGCAGAGTTCAAAGGAGCGCAGCAGTACGGACAGTGATGTAATCAATGATTCCAATGTCGGTTCCACTACAGTCCCTGTGAAGGAAACGTTATAGCTAACAGAAATTAGTGTACGGGTTCAGGCGTGACTATATGTTAGAAAAAATATAAAAAACATAGAGTTTAGATATTAAGGTTTATTTTTACTCTAAGTATGACTTCATGACATAGCAGTGTTCACAAAACTACGTACAGGATAGTAAAATATAGATCTGTGAAGCGAAATTCCTAACTATTATAAGGTTCTTTAATGGTAAGAATGTTGATGAAGATATACAACATACATACAAATACAAACACATTAAATATAATTGGGACCAGAGATATTATTACCAAAAAATGCACAGTGAAAATACCCAGAACTGAATGGGGGTCGGTAAAGAGCAATCAAAGAGAAGTACGCAATTAAGACAATTCATAACTCTACAAAGGCTAATAAGTCCTTCTTGTTAGATAGGACATCTCGCGTTTGTGCTTCATTTAAGCGCGACAATCATGAATAGGTTTAACTACAAGTAGTGGCTGAATGTATGAAAATTAGGAGAGACGGAGACGACTGCAGTTCTTAGTGTCAACTGAATATCACTTGCTAGCACAGCGCGAGCGTGTGTGATTACCTTGCGTCGCCGGCGGCAGTGACGGCTGTCGGTGCGAGCTTTGAACCTGAGAATCTATTCTAAATCTCTCTCAACTGTCAAATACCAGCTGCTACATTTCTGACGTCTTCGATGAAGCTAAAACTCCTGTTTATTCCCTAGCTAACTTGCGTGTACACGCTATTTGGCTGGAATAGCACGTTGTTTATTTATTCGCTTCGCTTCGCCCATGAATAGAATTCGCAGTGTTCCGGCTTATCGACAAACCCCGGCACGAAAATGAAGACCGCAAGAGCAGAGGAGTCTGTGAGACGACGTCGGCAAATGGTTCGCCGATTAGGACAGCACCAATACAGGGACGGACTCAAACGCGAAGAGAATACGAGCGCTGCTTCTGTAATCTGTAATAAAAACTATTAATGTTATATGCTTGAACAGTTGCCTATTATCTTTGCACGGGCGTTTAACATGATTAACAGTTTCTTGTCGTTTTTGCTAATCAGAGTTTCAGGTGGGCGTTGCAGAAATTTTCTTTCTTTTTGTCCTTATTTTGCGTGCTTGCCTTGTCTGTTTGTAACATTTCTCTCTTCCAAAATACTCACCCCACCTTCCCGCACCCACTGCTCAGGAGGCACTGCCGCAAGCGTTAGGTGCTAATGCAGATAAAACGGTGCAGCAGCTACTGGCCAACGCTGAGCACCCAATAGAACGAGCACCATCTACAGAAACACCTTCTGATTTACAACCTTTTCGACAATTTCATGAACAATAAGAGGGATGGATCGAGTGGTTGTCGCAGTTTGAAGCGCACCTCCTATCTTACAACGTGACATATACTGTGAAACATCCGTATCTATTAAATGTAAAAGTAGGCTTCCGCGGCCGTTGTCTCAGTCAATAGAATTCTTCTGGGTTCGAGGCTGCATTGTCATCTGTAAGATCCCGACGTTTCGGCGACTTCTGCAAGGCGCCTTCCTCAGGGTGTTAGCAATACTCCCTGAGAAAGGCGCCTTGCAACAGTCGCGGAAACGTCGGGATTTTAGAGATGACAATGCGGCCTCAAACCCAGAAGAATTTTTGGATTCATATCTATTATCCACGGTAGGAAGTACAGTGATCCGCTTAACTCAGAAATTGTTTCCAAACGCATCTCCGAGTGAACTCACGTATGACCAAGGTATCGCTTCGCTTACTATTACGACCAACAAGTGATTGTGGTAGCAGTTAGGTATCAATTCTTTAATTCCAAAAAAGGATCAGAAAAAAATCGGGAGTGGGTAACAGATTTACAGGGTATGACAAGGAAATGCAAATTCAAATGTGCTGGCGGTGGTTTCATGTTGCGTGCGCGATCCTGTACATTGTACTTGATGTTAAATTCAGAGAACAGATTTTGAAACAAGACGATCCATTATTTAGACAGGTACTGCAAATACTAGATCAATAAGATTCATAGAGGTGGAGCCCCTCCACACCCACACCGGCATGGCCAACTCAATAGGTCTACTGCCATCTCTGCTTAAGGGTTAGTATTCACTAAAGTGAGGTGTCGCAGGATTTGGGTACTGCGATGTTTGCGTACGGCTGTTTAAGGTTAACCATTAATATGAGCTCATCTAGAGAAAGATTGGGTCGAAGTCGAACGAGGTGTAGCGGTTTGAAGGGCAGAGGAAAAAAAAAGTGCCGACGCAAGAGTCAAGGGAAAAAAAAAACATCTGCGATAGTTAGGTTGGGTCATAAGGGCAGTAGCGGATGTCTTGCTGCGTGCGATAGGTCGGGCAAGAGTAGGCTTTGTTAGTAGTGGGTATCATGCATGTCGATACCTTTGACGTTGTGCGGTTGTGTTGCTGGGTGCCAGTGTAGAGATCTCGTTCAGCATCAGCAACCTGCAACAGTTAGGTTTATCATCGTTTTTGTGTCAGATAGGTCATAAATCGGATGCACAGTGTAAGGAAATGTTGGCGGTCTGTTTGTGCGTCAGTGGGCGAGCTCGTCGGTGTCCCTGCTGTGGCCTGTTGGTCGGCTCTAATAGCAGCTGGTAATTACCAGTCAGGGCTGCTGATATGCAGGTGCTTGCCGGCGTTTGTCGGTTGTTTGTGTATGTTACTTTACAATAGGTGGCTATGCCCTAGCTAATAGTGTCTTTGGCCACTTGTGCTTCCACCTACGGTTGTGGAAAAATACGATTTCAGGTGCCCTGTCGGCTTACAAATTTGAGCAGCCAGCTACTTGTCAGGTTGAGTCCCTTGGTTGCGATGCGCCCATTCAGCGGAGGCTTGCGCTAGCCAAGCCGAGTAAACACCTCTCCACGCTTCGTAAGCAGTTCGCTAAACCGGCGGCTACACAGCCGAACAGAATTGAGTCTTACCCTCGGTGATATCCACGGAACAATCACTAAGACGTCCCCTCCCGACAAACTCAGTGTTACTCTTGTAGCAGGAAAGGACACGCACAATCCATATGTTTGCAACGGAACAAACACAGAAATCTAGTCACAAAGCCCATGTCATTAATGCAGTATATTCGAAATCTGCAAGAGGCATTTGCAAACCTAGCACGCGAGAAGTTTCTTCAGTGATGCGCCAGCCAAACAAGCTTTTTGTTCAATTATCTCTTTGTGGGAAACGTGTGGAATTTCAGTTGCACACGGGTGTCTCTTTCACATTGCTCAATCGTCACACACATGAACTATTAGGCTCCCTACACCTGTCTAAAACTAGCACGCAACTGACGGCTTATTATGCGCAAGACATTCTTATTCTCGGAAAATGTGCCTTGCCTGCCATGTATGGCTTGTATATAAGAACAGTGACTTTTACGCCATTCTGAGAAAATCTTTGGTCTTGATTCTTTTCATTTGTTTGCCTTCAACATTCAGGACAATGTGATGTCAGTGTTTACATTCCATGCAAAAGACTCTTTTCTGAATGCTTAGGCAAGGCTAACGATTTTTCTGCACGTATTACTCTGAAAGTCAATGCTCAGCCGAAATTTTGCCGGGAGAGAACAGTTCCCAATGCATTACGGGAACAAGTAGCGACTGAACTTCAAGAATCTCAAGATAGCGGAGTTACTGCGCCCATATCAGCTAGTCAATGGGCAAGTGCACTGGTTTTGTTCCCCAAACCTTCAGGTCGCCTCTGTGTTGAGTAAGTCTACTGTCAACCCAAAATCTGTAATTGATACTTATCCGTTGCCACGCCCAGAGGATCTCAAGGACCAATTAGGCGCTGGACGCTCCTTTTCAAAAATTTATTTGCCCAACGCGTATCTTCAAATACTGCTCTACAAAGAATCTCTGCAAGTTTCCTTTTACTGTGCCAATGAAGCCGACAATGTCACGCGTCAAACTTCAGGTGTTCTCAGTTTTTTGCCTCGAAGGTTTACCTTAAGTAATAGTGTCAGACAACAGACCTCAGGTCATGTCAGATGCAACTGAAACATTTTGTGAATGCAATGGCATACAGCATCTAACTAGAGCACCGTTCCATCCACAGTCCAACAACGAAGCGAAATGTTTTGTCAGAACCTTCAAGCAGCAGATGGCCAAACTTCGCTCCGCACTCTCCATGGATCAAACATTGCAACTCTTTCTCGCCTCATCCCGTACGCACCCACGAGATGGACCACCGCCGTCGGAAATACTTCACGGCCGCCGCCGCCATCTGCTTCACCCTACTCAGCATCCGGCGCCGAAGGCGGGGGGAGGGAGGAAGGTTAATGCGTATCGACAAGCCCCAGCACGAAGCTTCGTAAACTCTGCAAGCAGGGTATCTTCGCGGAATTAGACAGTGTTGTGTTTTCCAACGTTGTATGGCTATATCTCTGTGACAAGTTACTGTTCATATTGGTAAACACAAACGCTATATCGTGTTTGCTGACTTGTGTATTTTGCTTTGTGTTGTTCAGCTGTTCAATTTTGCGTATTTGACGAATTTTGCTCGTACCTGTTTTACGTATTTGGTTTGTGGATATCAATATGCCCCGTTTCAGCAATGGAGTGTTTAATAAAAGGCACAATGAGTGGAAGAAGAAATCTTTTGTTGTTTCGAAGGGAGATGCTGCTCAGACTGCTTCACCGACTACTCCAAATGATTATGATAGAACTTCTTCCCGCAAAGAAAAATTAGAAAACTATGAAAGTGACAGTAATGATATGAATGAAATAATTAACATACTAAAATAATTTGAAACCAGTCTGTTTCTTTTAGATATGTTGACGATACCTTCGTTGTTTGGCCTCATGGTAGGGAGAATTTGAATGTCTTCTAGAACATCTGAACTCGATCCACCAGAACATTCCTTTTACTATGGAGGTGGAAGAGGGTGGTTGTCTTCCGTTTCTTGGCGTGTTGGTTAGGAGGAAGGATGATGGATCATTGGGACATGCAGTCTACAGGAAACGTACTCACACCGACTTGTACTTACAGGGTAATAGTTGTCATCATCCGGCTCAGCGTGAAGGGGCACTTCGTACCTTGGTACACACGGAACATGTCGTTTCTGACGCTGAGACTTTGCCAGCTGAGCTGTCCCATCTTGAAATTACATTGCGTCAAAATGGTTATAGTAATAGACAGATTGAACGTGCGTTGCGCTATCGATCAACTGTACATCGGGTGATTGATTTTAATTCTGAGTCAACACCTAAGTTTACTGCCTTTTTGCCTTACGTAGGAAACACGTCGAACAAGATCGGTCGTATTTTACGGAAATACGATGTGAAATGCGTTTTCCGACCTCCATCTAAAATGAGAGCACTTTTGAGTTCCGTTAAGGATGATCTTGGACTGCTTAAGGCGGGTGTATATCGTATTCCTTGTAGCTGAGGCAAGGCATATATTGGTGAAACTATGAGGACCGTGGAGGACCGATGTACTGAGCATAAACGGCACACACGATTACAGCAGCCCAATAGCTCGTGTGAAACCTAGCTCGCGCTATTCGTCCACGAGACTCGGAGGGCCATAGACACGGGTTCACAGGTAGATGCTGTGTTTCTTGACTTCCGCAAGGCGTTTGACACAGTTCCCCACAGTCGTTTAATGAACAAAGTAAGAGCATACGGACTATCAGACCAATTGTGTGATTGGATTGAGGAGTTCCTAGATAACATAACGCAGCATGTCATTCTCAATGGAGAGAAGTCTTCCGAAGTAAGAGTGATTTCAGGTGCGCCGCAGGGGCGACTCATAGGACCGTTGATATTCACAATATACATAAATAACCTGGTGGATGACATCGGAAGTTCACTGAGGCTTTATGCGGATGATGCTGTGGTATATCGAAAGGTTGTAACAATGGAAAATTGTACAGAAATGCAGGAGGATCTGCAGCGAATTAGCGCATGGTGCATGGAATGTTAATTGAATCTCAATGTAGACAAGTGTAATATGCTGCGAATACACAGAAAGAAAGATCCCTTATCATTTAACTACAATATAGCAGGTCAGCAACTGGAAGTAGTTAATTCCATAAATTATCTGGAAGTACGCGTTTGGAGTGTTTTAAAATAGAATGATCATATAAAGTTGATCGTCGGTAAAGCGAGATGCCAGACTGAGATTCATTGGAAGAATCCTAAGGAAATGCAATCCGAAAACAAAGGAAGTAGGTTACAGTACACTTGTTCGCCCACTGCTTGAATACTGCTCAGCAGTGTGGGATCCGTACCTGATAGGGTTGATAGAAGAGATAGAGAAGATACAACGGAGAGCAGCGCGCTTCGTTACAGGATCATTTAGTAATCGCGAAAGCGTTACGGAGATGATAGATAAACTCCAGTGGAAGACTCTGCAGGAGAGACGCTCAGTAGTTCGGTACGGGCTTTTGTTAAAGTTTCGAGAACATACCTTCACCGAAGAGTCAAGCAGTATATTGCTCCCTCCTACGTATATCTCGCGAAGCGACCATGACGATAAAATCAGAGAGATTAGAGCCCACACAAAAGCATACCGACTATCCTTCTTTCCGTGAACAATACGAGACTGGAATAGAAGGGAGAACCAATAGAGGTACTCAGGGTACCCTCCGCCACACAGCGTCAGCTGGCTTGCGGAGTATGGATGTGGATGTAGATGTAGATGTAGATCTGTTATTGCCTAACATTGCTTGGATACTGGTCACCCAATGTTATAGAATAACACCGAGATATTGGCATGCACGTCCAGCTATTGGGACAGTGTTATTATGGAGGCAGTTGAGATTAAATTAGCGAGAAACCTCCTTAACAGGCATGGAGGTTTCTGTTTAAACTCTGTTTGGAATCTGGCTCTCTCCCTTATCAAAAAACAGAGGGACAGAGTCATTGCTACCTCACCTGCGAATTCATAGTCTCACTATCGATAGCTCTGACTTTGGTCTGGTGGCACTAGTGTTCAGTGTGTGTTATCTTTCCTGCTTCAGTCCGAGAACCGAGGTTTTAAATTTGCATGTACGCCGCCTGTCCGTTGCAGTTTGCCTTGAAAATGGCGGGGTGTTCTCCTGCCGAAATATCGGCGGTCGCTGAACGTGTTACCTGACTGAATACCCGGAAGTTATTTGAAAGCTAAGGTGCATATTAATCGTCAAAACATTAACATTAACAAAAATTTTGCCACACGGAGTAGCCGAGCGGTTTTAGGAGTCATGACACGGGCTGCGCGGCTCCTCCCGCCGGAGGTTCGAGTGCTCCTTTGGGTATGGGTGTGTGTGTGTGTGTGTGTGTGTGTTTTTCTTAGCATAAGTAAATTTAAATATTGTGTGCATCTAGGGACCGATGACCTCAGTAGTTGGGTCCGTTAGAAATTCACACGTATTTGAACATTTTTCAACAAAATTTTTCAGTTAGCATGTTAAATATAAAATCTAAAATAACTGGAGGAGATTTGTTAACGTTAGCCACAAAAGTCACGTGTCACATCCAATGGTGACATAGGTTCAGAACAAGGAGAAGTTTTAGAGATAAAATTCAGCCCCGCAACAGGGAGGACACGACGACGGACAGGGTGGGCGATGTGAACTCTTCACCCACAGGTGTGCTGGTGGATGGGACATGTCCGATAGAACTTTAACAACAACAGACCAACAACTAACCTTAGAAAACTAGTAATAGTGTACATATATCTTTATATGAGGGATGGAACTTAAGTAGTGGCAACTATTTATTGGCAACCAACACAAAAGAGTTACATGTTTGCAGCTGTTACTGTCCTTCAAAATAGTCACCAGCGTTGTGTAGAACCCGTTAGTAGTGGGACTACCTTTCTTCTGTTCCACTCTGCATAGTTGCCAAATTTGTTCAAGATGGCGGCGATGACGTCATGCAAGACGGCAGCATATAGAGTTGGCGACAGTGCATGATGTCCTTCAGGATGGAGAATTTTGGCGAAAAAATAGGTCCACTAACTTGACCCTCCAGAAAAAACTGGTACGAAATTCAAATTCAACAGGATAATGTCTGCAAAACCGTACTTTCCTTTATTATTATTTATTACCATTTATTACCATTTATTGCCGTTTTAAACATTTATTACCATTTATTATTATTTACTATTATTGGCCTACCTCCACTAGAAAACTGCGCCAAATTCAAATTCCAACACAACAACGTCTCGAAAACTGTACTTCTATTTATTATTATTATTATTATTATCATTTATTATTTATTCAAGATATCCGATTTCAGCGGGAAGAAAGCCGTTTGCGTTACATCCATAACAAAAATTTGTCGAAAGTTTAAATTCCAACACCATAATCAAACACATGTACGAAATAGTCTACATCCTACGAAATTTGACTTTCATTTACGTTTTTCACTGCTAACCTATCAAAATCGGGTCAAATAATAATAGATTTAAGTGTGAGGAAGTCGTTTATGAAAGTATTTGTATGGAGTGTAGCCATGTATGGAAGTGAAACATGGATGATAAATAGTTTGGACAAGAAGAGAATAGAAGCTTTCGAAATGTGGTGCTACAGAAGAATGCTGAAGATTAGATGGGTATATCACATAACTAATGAGGAGGTATTGAATAGAATTGGAGAGAAGAGGAGTTTCTGGCACAACTTGACACGAAGAAGGGATCGGTTGGTAGGACATGATCAGAGGCATCAAGGGATCACAAATTTAACATTGGAGGGCAGCGTGGAGGGTTAAAATCGTAGAGGGAGACCAAGAGATGAATACACTAAACAGATTCAGAAGTATGTAGGTTGCAGTAAGTACTGGAAGATGAAGAAGCTTGCACAGGATAGAGTAGCATGGAGAGCTGCATCAAACCAGTCTCAGGACTGAAGACCACAACAACAATCAACTGCACTTGTACTAACGTAATTCACATCCTCTGATTTTGCAAGGAAAAAGGGCTGAAGCCTTTATTTCAAGTAGTACCGTCATCACTTGTTCTCCAACAGACTTAGTACACATCTTCGAGACGACAACACCCAGTGCGCTCGGCACTAGGTCCAGACTCCAACTGACTTAGTTCAAAGCGTCGCCAGCAGAGGAGGCAACCCCTGGCGCCACCAGTCAGCAGTAGCCCACACACATGCCTCTGGTCCAGCGCCTGCTCGGACCGCAAGGGTCCAGCGACAAAAACATGTTCTTCTCGTTCGAACCTGCCAATTCTAACGTCACAACGGTAGGTCGTCTGTTCACCACGTGTATTTTTTACCCTCCCTGACATTTCGAACCAAAATATTTTGCCCGACAGTGGAACCTTCCCCAAGATCACAACGGTCCGTTAGCGAACCACCACGTGGTTTTGCGGCGGACAAAGAACACGCTTGACGGTAAAGTTGTTTGCTAGAGAGTGAAATCTGCCCTGACATCACACAACCGCTAGTCCACCATGTGGCATGCTCGACAAATAACGCTGTCGCTAAGTTAACTAGCTCAATATCGTCTTCTCTCTCTCTCTCTCTCTCTCTCTCTTGCGCACGCACGTGAGCGTTATAACCGGAAGCGCGCCGTGTCGCTGCCCCTTGGGTGTCCGACCGCTTACGTCACACACCCTCGATCTCCACCTCCATACACGTGCTTGACATAGTCTTCTGTAAATATGCTAACACCCACATCGAGCATTTAAGCTATCAAATTGCCGAAGTATTTAATTGTATTTCAATTTTAAACATACTAAATAATTAAATTTACAATTTCATGTGAGTATGAAAAGCCGTTCACCTATCTAATTTCAACTACTTTCAAGATCCAGACCGCCACCTTTTCCTAGGAACCATCGCCGAGTTTGAATTCTGGCAGTAAAGAAAGGTCACTTACGCTTTCTCTACCAACCTTAGAAAATTGTTGGAAAGAAAGGACATTTGTACTAACCTCAGCCTCCCGACCGCCACTTCCTCCTAAGAATCGAAACGAAGGGAATAAGGGAGGCAGTCATTTTTTTTCCATTGTGGCTGCATTATACTGAATGTCTATTAAGGTACCAGTGATTCCGGATGCATCAGTTACATGACATAGCCTGCGTTCTACTCCTATACAGCTACGTGTTCCGTATATGTTTTAAAGCACTCTCTACTTGCGATCGTTATCAGAGAACTTCCATCTCATGTGTGAAGAAACTTGACACTAAAGAAGTTTGTCCGCAGCTCGTGGTCGTGCGGTAGCGTTCTCGCTTCCCACGCCCCGGTTCCCGGGTTCGATTCCCGGCAGGGTCAGGGATTTTCTCTGCCTCGTGACGACTGGGTGTTGTGTGAGGTCCTTAGGTAAGTTAGGTTTAAGTAGTTCTACGTTCTAGGGGGCTGATGACCATAGATGTTAAGTCCCATAGTGCTCAGAGCCATTTGAACTAAAGAAGTTTTCATTTATGCCATCACCCCTGTCGCATCTTGTGTGTAAAATCGAGACTTCTGGGTCATAACCAACTTAGCGGTAAGAACTTGTGATAAGCTGAAATATCTGTGTACGCATTGCCCGACTGATGTGCTGTTTACAGAGTTAGTGACGGAAAGACTTGTAATTGTCACATGTCGGACGCTGCTGCTTTGCGTTGAACTGTGTCCTTGTAGGATGTATCCCCCGCTAGTAACAACTATTTTATGTAGGCCTTATGCGGGCATCGTATGATTTCTGAACTGTGATCGGATGTGAGCAGTGGACACTATATGTCTCTGCGAAGCTACATTGCGCTTGTATGATGCATAGAAAATGTTTTACCATTTGATAAGATAGTACAGCGTAGAGAAATTGTGAAGAAGGATGTATGTCTGATATGGGGGAAAGGTTTTCGATCTAACATTATAGCCAATTTTTAAGTGCAGAACGCCGTAGTCTAAGGAGAGTGTGTGCTTATGTTCTCTGTCTTACCAATACCTTCCACGTACAGATCCTAAACTCTAGAACAATAATTTAGACTTGATACCTTCATTGATTTAGGTAAAAATGTATCCAACTGAATTAGTCTTGAACTCCATCACATATAAGAATAAGTCTCGTCTTGTTCTTCTTATTTGTACTCTATTACATTACGGCACTTTGTAATTGTTACTATACATCGGTAAGGAGTGCTAAGCTCCCCGACATGGTACGTCTTGAGAAATCTCGCGCAGTTGGATGGTTTGGAACTTTGAGAGCTATATTCATTCACGAGACTTGGAGTGTAGCGCTCTTCTGCTGATCGCTTGGAGATTAATTCTCTAACTGTGCTACAGGGTGTGTTCGTCAATGACCTTTGAGGTTGGTCTCTGTGACTCTCATACACCGACAGATAGATCGTAAAATAAACACTATGCTCGAATGCTCGAAGTGTTACAAATATGTACAGCATTGTCGACGCACTTTTATCATGTATGTGTTCGAGAATTAACAATGAAAGCACGTACTGCACAGTAATCCACCCACATTCGCTATCATACCCGCAAAGGGATGTAAAAGGGGCTGTTTAGCAGTGATACTGAAGTTGGGGGCCATGCTGTCATATTAATGGCCGGTGCTGAACTTAGTGTAAAATTCTTCGAACTATCAAGTCTGTTCCTTAATACTGCAGAACATCGAAGGTGTCTTTTCCATCACATCGGCGCAGGGGTTACCATATATTGATTGAGTGAGATAGCTTGTTTGAATTGGGGGAGATATTTTGTGGGTGGGAGACAACTTGTGGCGATTGCTAGCAGCTAAACGGTGATCGCGTACATGAGTGCAAAATTACGAATAACACTAAATGGAACGCCGAGCCATAATCTGGTCCTTCACGGCCCGTATGAAGTTAAATTTAGAGGTCATGAAAGACTTTCGCAAGTTAGTTTGGAAACTCTCCACAACGCAACCAAACTCTTCTAGTTTTATTATAAGTGTGTTTTATTTTTAAAAAATCAGTGTTATGCTATCTGCAGTAAGAATATGATTTACATAGTGTGACATCTAGTTTTCTGTGAAAGGTCATGGATCAGAGCGTCTTAATGCCAGTTTAGAATGTGACAGAGGTCGAAGACGTGGCATAAAAAAGGAAATGTTTGGTAGTGTACAAAACACGCTAGAAAACAGTGTTTCAAACAACTAAACGGGGCCACAGTAAGCGTTTCTTGCGATTTACAATATAGTACGTGGGATACGATCATTCTCCTAGAGTAGAGGTGCTGAAACTTTAAACTACTCTCTGTAGTGTATCAATAAGAGTGTATTTAACAGGTTTGTTCAACACAGGGAGCAGTAGCAGCAGCGGTTTGAGGGGCGAAGTATACCGCTAGTGCTGCACGCTGTGCTATTCTGGGAAGCATTGCGAAATCTCTCTTTCTCTATCTCTCTCTCTCTGTCTCTGACTCTCTCTCCGCACTGGATCCCAGAGGAGCTTTGCGTCAACGTGCGAGTAATGGCGTCTATGTGAGTTCTATATCGGATGAAGTTATTTAAGCTCCTATAGTCGTTAATTTTTGTCTGCTGGAAGGGGGGAGGAGGGAGTAGAGGAAAACGATGATAGGATGTTGGGCTTATGATCAAGTTATTTGAGCTTCTATAGTCGTTAACTTTTGTCTGCTGGAGGGGGGAGCGGAGTAGAGCATAACGATGATGGGCGTATAGATTTGAATGGACGTGGATCTGTAGTACTTGTATGTCGTTTGGTAACGCACCACAATGAGCGCAGTTCCGCCGAATACTCAAAAAACTGTCCTGTCGCAGGAACTCAGCTCGCTCTGTTTCTAGATGCGATGCAGAAGGTGGTGGATATGGCTTTGTCCGACTTCTGCTCAGTCCCGACTTAAAATGGTATAATCACATGCGCAAAGCTGTATAAATTAGAGCAGTTGCGAGATGTGTAGGGACTGACTAAGACCATGTTGGATTTTTACTGTAGCAGGTACGAGAAATGTGACTTGTTTCGAGATACGATTCACTTGTGGCTGTGATCCTTCTCAATGATTCATTGCCTTTAACTCAGTGGATATATAACGGAACATCTCACATGGTATCGAGACAGAATACGTTACGCATACTGGATAAATATCTAGCGGGGTGAGGGAGTTGCAAATACCTGTCACATACTGCGTTCCTTAGCCGAATGACTTTCAGAATTCATTGGGCAGGTGTGTGATACGTCCGCATTTGAGGATCAGATTTATAATGTATACCTGTTTGTGTAAAGGAAATGTCTATGTGCTGTTGTATTGGGGTGTGTGGATTTGACTCGGAGTACTGTGATAGCAAAGCTACGGAAGGCATAGGTATTTCCAGAACCACAGCGTTCGACAGAGTGTATTTCCAATACTTCGCTCATTGCCGAATACCATTCAGTTGGGACCTAGATCGTAAGATTTAATTGTAAGTGTAATGATAGAAGAAATATATGAGGCGTTTTCTAGAATGTGTTCGTGTATGTAAAGTCTGTGGTGGTATGATTCACGTTCCCACGTTAATGGTAGCGGCTTTCCGAATGCAGAGGCCTGTTGGAGTGTAGGAATGTATAATAGTAAACTTCACCATGTTCTAGACGACCAAACAGCGAACTAAATATGTGCTGGGCTGCTTTCGTGATCAAGTGTAACTTTGAGAAGACGGCGCGTTTGCTGTGGAGCGTTATTACCTCCCATGTAAATTGTTCGGTCGACTGATTCTGCACATTTAATGCCTTTATTTAGTTGAGGGAATATGGACTGTGGTGTGTTGGACACGCGTTTGCGTGTTCTCTAGTCGTGGGTACGACCGTAGTTGGTTTGTAGAGAATATTGATCATCTCGGATGTGTTAGATGATCGAGTTCGGTATTCGAGACTGCGAATATCAGTTTACTCTACTCGTTTGTAGTTAGTGATTGATTTACAGCACGCTACACATGGCTAAAGTTTGGTGTTTGTGGAGAAACAATTTACAATGTATATGTTGTGCATTATATTGCGTTAGCGTTCGGGAGGTTAGTGCGGTCTTCTTGATAACGAGAAGTACAGCGAAAATTGACGGTACTCGGTGAAATATTCCCTGGTTGGAGATCGGTTTGACGGTCCAATATTCTTGCGAATATCGTTTGTATTTAATGACCTGTACACAACTTTGCGATATTTAGTTGTCTGTGAAAAATGGTGATCAGTGTAAAATAGCTTATTACCATTGAGTGTAGCGTCCGTAGAAAGAAAGAGAACAGGTTGGCGCTGTATATATTAAGGGAACTGTCCTTGCAAATTAGCAATCTTTGCAAAATAACAGGAGACAGCCCCAGAAAGAAAAAGGTGGATGGAGCTTCGATAGCGACGGCGTTAGTAATTCGACTGGTAAATTCGATAAGAGCTAATGAGAGTGCAAGATTGATTGTGGTGGGCTATAGGAGCGGTGTGAACATTTGCATATGTTGCTAACAGGAAGACTATCACGTTATGTCCTGGAGGAAGACTGGATTAGGCGATATTTTGGTAAGCAGGTTCTGTTATAGGAAGAATTTCCGTGTATACAAGCTGAGGCATGAAGAAAGCAAGCGTTAACTATTTCTGGGACACTATACAGTTCCCGAGAGGTCGACTTGGCTCTTATTTTTTGCAAAGAGATGTGACGTAAGAATAATGTTGAGATCGTTTTATAAGGCGAGTCGTCACACAGACGTATCGCGGCGAGGCGAGAGCCCTGCTAGGCAGTTAAGTATGGTTAAACGTGTGTGTGTGTGTGTGTGTGTCAACACGCCCTGCCGTCAACAACAGAGACAAGCGGCACCTGGAGATGCCTCGAATATGAGACTGGTGTGAGCGCTGCTTCGAATTCCACTTTCACCAGTGTTCGGTAGCCGCTTCTAGATGGTGCGACGAGGCATGTGGGGCCCGAGCTGTGGCTGCCTCACTCCGCGGGGGTTGTGGCGCACGGTGAAGTGTCAGTCAATCGTCACTTATGGTCCGTTAGAATCGCTGTGCGGGGGGGGGGGGGGGGGGGGGGGGGAGGGGGGAAATCAGGTTCTGCTATTGTGGAATGCAATTGTGAAGCGTCTTCGCCGGACAGCAGTTAGAGCGAGGGTAGCGAGGAAGGCCGAAAGCGTGTCGCTCTGCTTGCAGTGTGCATTGTGTAAATAAATGCCCCGTCATTAATGGCGCCTACATACAACTTTGGCCTGCGTTTGGCTGCAGCTCGCGGCTGCACCCCCACCCGATCACCTCAGCATATGTGTGTAGGTGAACACGTATTTGAATACGAATTTCTCAGGTGTTACGTATAAATCGGAGGTGCCGCCACCTCATGCTTGTGGAACCTGAGCAGCGGCAGTGACATCTGCGATATACGTCACTTATCGCTACCTCCTCTGTACTCAATGGACAGGGGGCTGTGGACTGTGCTTGCGCACGTTGATATCTTTATTTCGGAAGCAGGTCTGTAGGCCTTAATATGCACTATTTCAGTAGTTAGGAGTACTTAGCGTGTCTTCACATCATTGTGCAGTATTATTTAGGAGCAGTTTGCAGGCCTGCACTGTAATTTTTTTTCCGAAAATTAGGATGTGTTTGGCTATTTGGACATAAATGGCTATTTGGATGTTAGTGTTGTGGACTTTTTATGAACGGTACGCATGTCTGTAGGCTGTGCGATGTGTTATTTTTAACTGTTTACAATTAGGAAGCGTGTGTGTAGAGCGTTAAAAATGATATGTAGGAGTGGTTTGCAGATCTGTATGGTGTGGAACATGTCAGTGTATGTGTTCTGTGATACTTACAATCCTTCCCTAAATAAAGTACATTCGTTCCTCTATCCATGGGCCTAGTGCAGGCTGAGTCCTTTAACCAGAAACCCGTAGGAAGAGGTTGCGTCCTGGGTCATAGGTTAGTGGTGACGAGCTCCGAATGCATAATTTTCTTATGTTGGTGGCGATGCACAAGTGACCTTTCTTTACTGGCAGAATTCAAACTCGGATCTGGCTCCTAGGAAAAGGTAATAGCTGAAATTAGATAGTTGAATGGCTTTTCATACTTTTATTTAATTTGCATGAAATTGTAAATTAAATTATTTAATATAATTAAAATTGAAATGAAATTAAATACTTAGGCAACTGATGGCTTAGATGCACGATGTAGGTGTTAGCATATTTAGAGAAGGCTATGTCCGTCGCGTGTATGGAGGTGGCGATGGAGGGTGTGTGGCATAAGTCGTCGGAAACCCGCAGTACGGCGGTTATAACACAAGTGCGTTAGAGAGAGAGAGAGAGAGAGAGAGAGAGAGAGAGAGAGAGCGCAGACGATCTTGGATTAGTTAACTTAGCGAGAGCGTTCTTTGTCGTGCACGCCCCTTGGTGGACCGGCGGTTGTGTGACGCCAAGCGTGTTCTTTGTCTACCAAGAAACCACGTGCTGGATCGCTGACCGATCGTTGTGACGTTGGGGAAGATTCCACTCTCGGGGGAACAATTTAGGCGTGAAACGTGTAGGAGGGACGAATACACGTGGTGAACGGACAACCTACTGTTGTGACGATAGAATCGACAGGTTCGAACGAGCAAAACGTGTTTACGCCCCTGGACCCATGCGCTCAGAGCAGGCACTGGACCAGAGGCATGTGTGCGGGCGACTGCTGACTGGTGGCGCCTGGAGTAGCCTCCTCTGCTGGCTACGATTTGAACTAAGTCAGTTGAAGTCTGGACCTAGCGGCGAAGATGTGTATTAAGTCTGTTGGAGAACAAGTGATGATGGTACTGCTTGAAATAAAGACTTCTGTCCTTTTTCCTTACAAAATCAGAGGGTGTGAATTTCATTAGTATAAGTGCATTTTATTATTTGAAGCGATTTTGATAGGTTGGCAGTGAAAAACCATAAGTGCCAGTCAAAGTTCGTAGGGTGTGGGCTATTTTGTATGTGTGATTAATTATGGTGTTGGAGTTTGAACCTGTAACATATTTTTGTTATGGATGTAACACAAATGGCTTCCTTCCCGCCGAAATCAGACATTTTGAATAAATAATAAATGATAATAAATAGAAGTACAAATTTCGAGACATTATCGTGGTGGAATTTGAATTTGGCGCAATTTTCTAGTGGAGGCAGGCCAGAATAATAAATGATAATAGATGATAATAAAAGATAATAAATGATAATAAGTAATGATAAATGATAATGAGTAATAATGAAGACAAGTTCGGTTTTACAGCCATTACAGCCATAGGAATTTGAATTTGACGCCAATTTGTTCTGGGGGGGGGGGGGGGTTAGGTTATTGCACATAGCACAATTTACCTTTTCTCCCTGTACTGTATCCCCCACATTCATCTCAATAATCGAACATACGGCAAGGGTTTGACAACGACAGCTCAACAAAGACCGAATGTACAATAGCATTTAAGGTCATAAAGGTAGTTGGGTGGATGTGGTCAAATTGGCTTTATTTCCGACAAAATCCGCCTTCTTGAATGACGTCACTGCGGCGCTCCCCTGTGGCTGAGATATGAACTAAGTCAGCTGGACTGCATACACATGTGCATGATATAAATAATAATAAATGATAGTGATTGACATCAAATGATAATAACTAATAATAAATTATAATTAATGGTAACAAATGATAATAAATGATAATGAATAATAATGCAGTTTAGCATCCATTATCCTGTTGGAATTTGAATTTTGCGCCAATTTTTTCGGAAGGGTCAGGTTAGTGGACGTAGCCGAATTGACCAACTTTCCCATCAAAATTCAGATTTCCGCCATTTTTCTGGGGGTTAGGTTAGTGGACATACCCCAATTGACCTATTTTGCCGCCAAAATCCGCCACCTTGATTGACTTCATGCACTGTTGCCAAGTCTACACGCCGCCATCTTGGATAACGGCATCGCCGCCATCTTGAATAAATTTGGCAAAAATGCAGAGTGGAACAGAACGAAGGTAATCCCACTACTCATGTTGCCAGCGATGTGGAATGCATTATACTGTTAGCAGAGCCTGTTCTGTTGATGTTGCGAATGGAGCGGTCTACTGCCTGTCGAATCTGTGGAACAGTTCTGACACTAATGCCACGAAGCCACAACTGAAACGCCAGTCCAACGAATGGTATCATTATGGATCGCTGCGAAAGTCGAAAGTGCGTCAGAGCCCCAGTATGCTGAAAGTTATGGTGATTCTTTAGTACGACTGTGATGGTGTTACCCTTACGCATTACGTTCCTTCAGGGCAGGCCGTCAATACATAATATTACTGTTCGTTTTTGGAGGATCACATGCGACCAGATTTGTGGAAGAAACGGCGACACTTTTGCGCAGCCCACCCATCATTTTGCACGGCAATGCGCGGGCGCATACAGTGCAAGCTGTGGCTGCTCTGTTCGTTCGATGTGACTGGGAAGTACTGTACCATCCACCATATTCCCCGGACTCAAGTCCTTATGACACTGATTTAATTCGGAAGGTCAAGGAACCACTTCGCGACACGCGCTTATGAACTGTTCCAGAGATTCGACAGGCAGTAGAACGTTCGATTCGCACCATCAATAGAACAGCATCTGCGCAATCAGCTATCATGGTGATAAGAAAGAAGCATATAACAACTAGGTTGCTCTCATATTACAGGAGAGAGAAAACCAATAAAGCTTATGTGCCCAAAACTAATTGGCCAACAGTAACTCATATCAATAGTCAATAAATAATATTTTTTAAATGAAAGAAAATCCAAACACTCTTACTTCTAACATGTTTTGCAGTAACAGGGTAGCCAAAAGTAACGAATCGAGCAGCTATTACTAATGTAAACTCCGCTATTTGAAACAGCTAAGCAACCGAATCTCGGATGTCAAACTCGATTTACCAGGCTGCCCGTGAAGACAGCAGTGGAAAAGTACATATTTAACGTAGCAGAATTTACCATAGAAAATCTCAGGGCGTTCAACAAACAACCCACCAAAATGTTTTACAAATACTTAACTAAAATGATTACAGTTGAAAGACACTCTGATTGAGTTAGATTTCGCTGTATTGAAAAGAAAAGAACAGCAGACAGTCCAACCCTCAGAATGGCCCACGGTAAGCCACTCGAAATACGAACAACTCAAACAGGCAGTTCTCATTAACGTAATTAATAAAAAGTTGCGACTGAAGTCTGTAATGAGACAGAGTTGCTACCCCTAAGGTGAACTTCAGTTTCTTCGAAGCGAACCCCCATAAACAGCAAACTCAGCATACCTGCAGGGAAGGAGAAACTAGTCGCAGCCTTACTACTTCAACAAAAGAATGCGCAGAAGTCATACAAAGGGTCTCACCAAAATATTAGATCAATCGGTAGTGAGGTGACACTCAGAATCTCCACAAGCTCCGTACAGGCAAACGTCTGAGCAAAAGTGTTCTGTTTCACGAGAGCACTTTTGCTCATACGTTTTGATCTATGGTGTGATTACATGTATTACATCTAAGTTTTCGTTCTTATCAAGATTCCGCTAGTGAAGTCGAACCCTTGGTCAACTGAGAAAATTTTGTGCAACGGAAGTGGCTGTATATACCTCCTGTAGTTGGATTTTAACTATTTTTAGTGTTACCTGAAAGGGTTTTCCGTCACTGGCAGGCCGGCGGAATCAGGTCGTTGCAAGACGGAGATGATGGGTTGATGTATCGCTAATCCACGTAAAGTACGCCGCTGTCCTACTTTACTAGGCGGGCTTAAGGCCTAGAGACTTACGCGGATTATCTCCACCATCTACTAAGTTAAGAAAGTTGTCGATGCTTTGGCAGGAACAAGCACACTGTTGACGCGTGGTGATAGCGCGTGTAGAGAGTGATCAATGAGACTGTCAGCAATCCACCGCCTGAGGGTGAGGGAATCACATGCTTGAATGATTTTATAGCTAAATGTACTCTGATACTCCGAGATGAATAGCTTGACGCAGGAGAGGAATTGGTGGCAGGCTGCAATAAAACAGTCAGAAGACTGAAGACTTACAAAAAAAGAACTGAAATTCTACGTCTTACGCAATCTACTGTAATATCCCCGTCACTATGTTTTAGCCACAAGATGTGAAAATGAACTAAGTGTACAAACTTCAACAAATATTATCGATACTACTTATGAGAAAGTCTGTATCGTGTAAAAATGACGAAAATTATTTCATTATTTCTGTAATAATTTAATTTCTGTGTGAATTAAAACTATTATCAGAGAACTACGTTCATAGACAACGACAGTTATAATTTTTTTGGTTATATGCGATAATTGTGGTTCAGTTGTCTTCCCTGTGCTGACCGATGAACTGTTGCGACGTGAGACGTGTGATGTCTGTAAAGAGAAAACCTGTATTTATATTGTTAATTATTATTTGAAAAATAGAATCGCTGTTGTCTAGACGTGGATTTGTATTTCAATTGTGAGCCAATCTAATTAATGTTTTTAAGTGTTCATTTTCAGCTCCGCCATTAGGAGCGCAGCCATTAACGCTAGTAACTTACAGCCGAGTTTCCTAGTTGCTGGTATAAAAAATATGAAACATTTTTCATTAACAATAATTTTAAATGCTAAAGAATAGAGGACAAAAGGCATAAAGAGTTTTATCTGCATATATTAACTTGATATAAAATGTATCGAGAATAACAACAGACAAATTGACTATCGTCTGTCTGTCGCCACCTTAGCAAAAATATTTCCGCGGCAGTTTTGAATTGAGAATTTTAACAAACATAAATGTTGATAGATATAAATGAATGGAAATAAATGGGCACCGATGGTCCCGAACCTACTTTAAAAAACAGAATTCAACTCAGATTGAATCTTTAAAAGTAGTGCGCAGAGCTCCTTACATAATATCAGTTTCTTATTTGCCTGGTGTATGAAGCGTAGTTATTTCGGAAGATTTACATGAAATATTTTAATAGGATACATACGTCAGTGTTGGGCGCGGGTAGTATTTTGTGACTAAATGTTCCTCTTGGCAGAGAAAAGTGCTTCCATCTTAAGTAACAGTTGTGTAAAATCTGATAAATGAAATGCAGTTTAGCGCCACTCACACGACTTTTCAGACATTTCTACACAACGTTAAGTGGAGCTTTCTTTAGCAGAGTGACAAATATTAGCTGGAATAATCATTTTTGGACATAAATCGAATTGTTACGCTGATAATAGGTAACTGGTTTTATATTTTTTTTGCTCTACCTGAAATATCATTTATAAGTAATTAAAGTCACGAAATACTATAAACCAGTTCCGCCACACTAGTAATTTTGTAATTTCCACCCTTCTTTCTTCCAGTCGCAAATGTCACACAGGAAGAACGATCGCTGTTAAGCCTGCTTCTGAGCTCGAAACATTCACGGTCTTTCTCAAGATATACGTACATCTCTTGGAATATAAGAGTAAACCACAGCGTAATAGAGAACGTCCTTTTTTTTAGTTTGTCTGGCTTTGCTTGAGCTTCTAGTTGTTACTTTCGTATTTCCTGTACCAGTACCACAGAAAGACCGTAGATACTGATGTTGAACGGGTGTTTCCTTTCTGTGCGTGAGAGGAAACGTGTTACTGATGCAGTTACTTAATGTTTCTTCTTGGAATTTTCATGTGGGAGACTGAATCTTCATATGGTCCATTGAATACTAGCCAGCGGATAACGTCTATTTAACTTAATTTATGGACACGTGCAAAGTAATTTCTGCCTCATGGTTGTTTTGTTTTTCAGAATTATAGCGACATCTTCTCCCTCACTTACCAGGGACTGTCTGTCTTAAGTTGATGCCGGGCCCTGGGAATTCAGATTACTCCAACAGACTGTGCACCCGCCTCTCTTCAGCAACCTCTCGGAGCACTTGAGAGTAACTTTTGTGCCAGAAATGCTGTATTAGAAAATAATTCCAAGTAATTAATACAGCTGGGCATCCTGAAGCATCTCGTACATATTGTTCAACAAAACACCTTAAAGTAGGCTGACAGTCTTTGATTAGTTGTCAAAACGTCCTCGGTCCCGGGTTTGAAACACGCCATCTCTTAAATTTCGCATAACAATAAACATAAATGACAAATTTTGAATAAAAATCATCAGCAATGGCGGCCGAAGACTTCCGGCGTAAGAAGTCGCCTTCATTCAGCCAACGCGCTTGTCAAAGTGGGCTGATAAACTCACATATGTTCGGGGCACTCTCTTGCCTTTGGGATGGGATACTGTGCATAAAGGCGGAAGAATCAGCCATGATCGACTGCATGAAAATGCAGAAAGTAGTAGAAATCACTACACCGACGACACACAAAATATGTGGCATGTAACTGAAAAATAGTGCCACGATGATCTATCCACTGGCAAAAGATTCGATACTAGCCCCGTTCGGATCGACTGGAGGGAACTGCCAATGGAAAGGTGACCATGAGAAAAAGAGTCAATATCCTACGACAGGATAACGTTCTAGAGTAGGCGCCTGGAATGTCAGACATTTCACTGTCGTAGAGAAGCTAGAAAAGCTAAAAGGGAAATTCTGAGGCTCAGTCTACACCAGAGAAGTGAAATGCAAGGATTACAAGGATTACTGCTCAGATTAGTATAGCGTAGTATCAACAGTACCACGAAATGGTACAATGAGAGTAGAATTCGTTATGCGTAGGAAGGTAAGACAGAGAATGGTTAATGAGAACTATTCAGTGATAGGGTTAGTTTCAAAAGAGAGCGTACTAACACCGACAATGATACTTCAGGTATACGTGCCAACATCGCAAGCTAAAGATGAAAAGACGGAGAAAGTATATGAGGACATTGAACGGTTCAGTATATAAATCGAGATGATAGTAATGGAGAACTGGAACAGAGTTGTAGGTGAACAAGACAGGGTTATGGGCGAATATGGGCTTGATAGTAGAAATGAGGAGAAAGACTAATTGAATTCTGCAATACATTCCAGTTAGTCGTAGCGAATACTCTGTTCATTAATCAAAAGAGGAGGAGGTATCCTTGGAAAAGAGCTGGCAATACTGGAAGATTTCAGGTAGATTTCATCATTGTCAGGCAGAGACTCCGAAATCAAATATTTGATTTTAAGGCGTACCACGGAATATATATAAACTCAGATCTCAATTTAGTAGTGATGAAGAGTACGCTGAAGTTTACGAGATCGGTCAGGTAGAATCAAAGCTCAAGGAAGTTGGATACAAAAGTGAAATGGAATAAAGAGGTATGCTTGAAGTTCTCTCAGAATACAGATACTGAAAAAAGGAATAGGCCAATAGGACGTTCAGTTGAAGATGACTGTACATCTCTCAGAAGGACAATCACAGAAGTTGGAAAGATAAGCATAGGTACCATGAAGATACCTGCGGAAAAAACCGCGGCTAACAGAAGAAATAAATCAATTGATTGACGAAAGGAGGAAGTACAAAGATGTTCCGGAAAATTCTGGCGTACAGAACTACAGTTCACTTAGGAATGAAATAAAAAGGAAGTACACGGAACCTAAGGCGGAAAACGAAGAAATCGAAAAGCAAGCACTTTCAGGAGGACTGAGTTAGCATATAGAAAAGTAGAAATAGCCTTCGGTGAAATCAAACGGAAAGGTTGTAATATAAGAGTGCAATGAGAATTCCAATGGTAAATGCAGAGGAGACAGCGGATAGGTGAAAATAATACAGTGAATGCCTCCATGCAGGGGAAGACTTGTCTGACGACATAAAGACGTAAAAACAGCAGCCGATGTAGAAGAGATATGAGATCCAATATTTGAATCAGACTTCAAAAGAGTTTTGGGAGACTTACGCTCGAATAAGGTACAAGGTATGGATAATATTCCATCAGAATTTCTAAAGTCGTCGGAGGAAGTGGCAATAAAACGACTCTTTAGTTTGGTGTGTAGAATGTGTTAGCCTGGCGATATACCATTAGACTTCAGGAAAAACATCGTCCACACAAATCTGAAATTTAAAAGAGCCCGAAAATGCGCCAATTATTACACAATCAGCTTAACAGCTAATTGATGCTGTGTTAAATGACGATCAGTTTGGCTTTAGGAAAGCTAAAGGCGCCAGAGAGGCAATTCTAAAGTTGCGGTTGATAGTAGAAGCATGACTAAAGAAAAATCAATACACACTCTTAGGATTTGTCGACATGGAAAAAGCGTTCGATTATGTTAAATGGTGGAAGATCCTTGAAGTTCGGAGAAAATTGGGGTAAGCTATAGCGAAAGACGGGTAATGTATAATATGAACAAGACTCAAGAGGGAACAATAGGAAAGGAAGATCAAGAACGTATTTCTCTAGTTAGAAAGGATGTAAGACAGGCTCAAAAATGGTTTAAATGGGTCTAAGCACTGTGGGACTTAACATCGGAGGTCATCAATCCTCTAGACTTAGTACTACATGAACCTAACTAATCTATGGACATCACACACATCCATGCCCGAATCAGGATTCGAACCTGCGACCGTAGCAGCAGCGCGCTTACGGACTGAAGCGCCTAGAACCGCTCGGCCACCGCGGCCTGCTTGTAAGACAGGGATGCGGGCTTTCGCCTCTATTGTTTATTCGTCCAAGAAGCAAAGGCTGAAATAAACGAAAGGTTCAAGAATGAGACAAAAATTCAAGGTTACAGGATATAAATGGCAAGATTCGTTTATGATACTGCTATCCTCTGTGAAAGTGAAGAGAAATGCGAACAGCAGAAAACTTGTCAGGCTTGGTGAACACGAAGGAGATGGAGTTGAAGAATTCTTCTACCCAGACAGTAAATTAACCCATGATGGTTGGAGCAAGGAGGATATAAAAAGCAGACTGAGACCGGTAAAAAGGGCATTCCTGGGCTGCTATCAAACTTAGGCATCAATTTGAGGAAGGAATTTCTGAGAATCAACTTTTGGAGCACAGTATTATATGGCAATGAAACGTGGACCGTGGGAAAACCGAAAGAGAACACAATCTAAGCATTTGGGATATGGTGTTACCGAAAAATGTTGAAGATTTAGTCGACTGATAGGGTTCGAAACGTGGGGGTCTTCCGCGGAGTCGGCGAGGATAGGAATATTTGGAAAACACTGACAAGAAGAAGGCAAAGAAACAGAACATTGAGAACAACAATGGAAACAGGTTACAGCCAAAAGATACTGAATAAATAAATTTCCGTAATACATGTGTCCAAGTAACGTCTTTAAGTGATTAACATTGAGAGATCACAGATTAATCGAAGCGCGACTTACAGCATTGCGAATGTGAAATTATGGTACATTAATAACCGGTGTAGCTGCCTGAAAGTTGACTGCAAGCATACCAGCGTGCATGCATTTTGTTGTACAGATGCTGGACGTCAGTTTATGGGATAGAGTTCCATGCCTCTTACCTTACGTATGTCAATGCAGGGACACTTAACGGTGTTTGAGAATGAGCTGGACTTGTTTCACAGTGTTGTTAAATATGTTCTAGATTGGAGACAGATCTACCGATCGAGCACGCCAAGGCAACATGTTGAAACG
The DNA here is from genome assembly GCF_023897955.1 of Schistocerca gregaria. Classification (NCBI taxonomy): domain Eukaryota; kingdom Metazoa; phylum Arthropoda; class Insecta; order Orthoptera; family Acrididae; genus Schistocerca; species Schistocerca gregaria. The sequence continues at coordinate 430,087,770 of NC_064927.1, forward strand.
CTGTATAACAGCGGCATGTTTCCTACTGGAGAACACCCCCTGATCGCTGTTCGTGAAGCGCGGCACAGCGGGTCGAATCATCGGATTGACGTACATAACTGCTGTCAGGGTGCACGGTATACCCACGAAAGCGTTCCTGCTTTCATAAGAAATAGTGCACCAGACCGTAACTCCAGGTTTAGGTCCAGTGTCTAGCGAGCTGACAGGGTGGTTATAGGACCTCAAATGGCCTCCTCCTAACCAATACATGGCCAGCATTCGCACCTATGCTGAACCATGTTTCATCAGCTCCAATGAGCTCTCAGTTCACACCACTCAACTCGCAGATGGTGATAGTTTGGGGTCAGTGGAATGCATGCTAGAGGGCGTCTGCCTCAGCGCTTTCCTTGGAAAACCTACACTACTGGCCATTAAAATCGCTGCATCAAGAAGAAATGCAGATGATTAACGGGTATTCATTGGACAAATATATTATACTAGAACTGACATGTGATTATATTTTCACGCAATTTGGTTGCATAGATCCTGGCAATCAGTACCCAGAACAACTAAATCTGGCCGTAATAACGGCCTTGTTACGCCTGGGCATTGAGTCAAACAGAGCTTGGATGGAGTGTACAGGTACAGCTGGCCATGCAGCTTCAACACGATACCACAGTTCATTAAGAGTAGTGACTGGCGTATTGTGACGAACCAGTTGCTCGGCCACCATTGACCAGACGTTTTCAATTGGTGAGAGATCTGGAGAATGTGCTGCCCAGGGCAGCAGTCGAACATTTTCTGTATCCAGAAAGGCCCGTACAGGACCTTCAACATGTGGTCGCGCATTATCTTGCTGAAATGTAGGGTTTCGCAGGGATCGAATGAAGGGCAGAGCCAGAGCACGTAACACATCTGAAATGTAACGTCCACTGTTCAAAGTTCCGTCAATGTGTACAAGAGGTGACCGAAACGTGTAACCAGTGGCACCCCATATCATCACACAGAGTGATACGTCAGTATGGTGATGACGAATATACGCTACCAATGTGCGTTCATCGCGATGTCGCCAAACACGGATGCGACCATCATGTTGCTGTAAACATATCCGGGATTCATCCGAAAAATTAACGTTATGCCATTCGTGCACCCAGGTTCGTCGTTGAGTACGACATCGCAAGTGCTCCTGCCTTTGATGCAGCGTCAAGGGTACCGCAGCCATGAACTCCGAGCTGCTGCAAACGTCGTCGAACTGATCGTGCAGATGGTTGTTGTCTTGCAAACGTCCCCATTTGTTCACTCAGGGATCGAGACGTGGATGCACGATCAGTAACAGCCATGCGGATAAAATGTCAGTCATCTCGACTGCTATTGATAAGAGGCCGTTGGGATCCAGCACGGTGGTCCGTATTACCCTCCTGAACCCACCGAAGCCGTATTGTGCTAACAGTCATTGGATCTCGACCAACGCGAGCAGCAATGTCGTGATACGATAAACAGCAATGGCGATAGGCTACAATCCAACCTTTATCAAAGTCGGAAACGTTATGGTACGCATTTCTCCTCCTTACACGAGGCATCACAACGTTTCACCAGGAACCCCGGTCAACTGCGGTTTGTGTATGAGAAATAGGTTGCAAACTTTCCTCATGCCAGCATGTTGTAGGTGTCGTCACCGGCGCCAACCTTGTGTGAATGCTGTGAAAAGCTAATCATTACGCGTCTGTAGCACATCATCTTCATGGTGTAGCAACTTTAATGGACAGTAGTCTATTTATAACAGTTCGTCGTCTCACTGTACTGCTAACTGCTGTCCAGATTGCTACTGCAGGTGCAGCAGAATGCGCCATTCATATGGCGAGTGCGATGGTCTTCCCTCTCCATACGGCCACATGACTGTTCCGAGTCCGGCCTCCGAGCGACCGTAAATTCTCGTCACTGCCACTGCCAGCATTCATGTGCGGGGTCTACATTCCTGTCAAGTGTTTCTGCAGTCTCGCAGAAGGGACATCCAGCTTCTCGTAGCCTTGCGACAAGCCCTCGTTCAAACTCAGTGATGTGTTGTTAATAGCGTCTTTATCGCCTCAAAGGCATTCTTGACTACCATCAAATCATTACGTCCAGTCTGAAAGGTATTTAAGTCTCACGACCGTTGCAGCACGACTTCCGCAACGCGTTCGATATAGTTCCCCACAGTCGTTTTATGAACAAAGTAAGAGCATACGGACTATCAGACCAATTGTGTGGTTGGATTGAAGAGTTCCTAGATAACAGAACGCACCATGTCATTCTCAATGGAGAGAAGTCAGGTGTGCCGCAGGGGAGTGTCGTGCGACCGTTGCTATTCACAGTATATATAAATGACCTTGTGGATGACATTGGAATTTCACTGAGGCTCTTTGCGAATGATGCCTTAGTATATCGAGAGTTTGTAACAATGGAAAATTGTACTGAAATGCAGGAGGGTCTGTAACGAATTGACGCATGGTGCGGGGAATGGAAATTGAATCTCAATGTAGACAAGTGTAATGTGCTGCGAATACACACGAAGAAAGATCCTTTATCATTTAGCTACAATATAGCAGGTCAGCAGCTGGAAGCAGTTAATTCCATAAATTATCTGGGAGTAGGCATCAGGAGTGATTTAAAAAGATATGATCATATAAAGTTGATCGTCGCTAAAGCAGATGCCAGACAGATTCTTTGGAAGAATCCTAAGGAAATGCAATCCGAAAACAGAAGAAGTAGGTTGCAGTACACCCAGATAGGGTTGATAGTAGATATAGAGAAGATCCAACGTAGAGCATCGCCCTTCGTTACTGGATCATTTAGTAATCGTGGAAGCGTTACGGAGATGATAGATAAACTCCAGTGGAAGGTTCTGCAGGTGACACGCTCAGTAGCTCGGTGCGGGCTTTCGTTGAAGTTTCGAGAACATACTTTCACCGATGAGTCAGGCAGTATATTGCTCCCTCCTATGTATATCTCGCTAAGAGACCATGAGATAAAATCAAAGACATTAGAGGCCACACAGACACGTATCGACAATCTTTCTTGCCACGAACAATACGGGACTCGAATAGAAGGGAGAACCGACAGAGGTACACAAAGTACCCTCCGCCACACACCGTCAGGTGGTTTGCGGAGTATGGATGTAGATGTAGATGTATTTAAAGCCAACCTGATATGCATCCTCATAGTGGCGCTACGGGTGCCACTCTTAGGCTACCGGCGCGAAATTTGAATAGAGGTCGTTTTTCAAATGTATGAACATGGCTACAAGCTTTAATTTATGTCGCACAACCCCTTCTTGGTTGGTGTTGCGATTTTTTTCGTCAGTTCAATTTTTAATCAGACGTCTTACGTACGTGAGACTGGAGAGAGCAGGGGATACATGACAGAAACACAAGAAACGAACATACGGGAGATGAAAGTGACGTGATTGTGTAATGGAAGGAACAAGGAGCGTAACCGGAGAAGATGGGAGCGTGTTCTTTACTGTTTGACAGAGGAAAACCTGGCCGCATACGTTAATATCTGCAGAAATGCGAGGAGACTATAGAAGGAAATGCTCTAGCTTTTTCTTAAAAGCGGCAGGCAATTGAATTGGGCTCATTGCGCCGGGTAGCTTATTATATTGGTTGATAGAGGTAACACAGGAGTTCGAGAATCGTTTTAGTTTAGGGTGAGTGCAGTAAGAATTAAATCCCAACTATAACGGTACTTTGCTGGCAGCCGTGTCAATTAGCATCATATTAATTAAAATCGGAGAAGAATTAAAGGGGAAAGTGATACGAAACTTTAATAACTGCACAGTATTACTAAGAAGCAAAGTAATGAAAAAGTAATAAAAAGCAAAGTAGCAAAGACCAAGCGGGACAGAAAGATATAGGGGCGCGTTTGTTTTTTAATACATATAAAAGAACATGTAACACATTATTCAGCTCTCAGCCTTCAGTTATCGCGATCAGGCTAATCGATGAAAAAGTGCTACGCGACTGCGAAATTCGTTAAGGAGATTATTTAAAGACTCTCCAAGCACGTTTAAAATACATTACGTGTGACGAAGTGATCAGAGACGTTTATTGTCGGGTGAAGTGAAAATGATTCCGACATCATAATTCGAACTTTGTGTTAGCTGGGAAAATACTCTTGGGAAACTATTACGGTTGTGGAACCCACGAAAGTTGTGCGCAACGGGAAGTTACAGTTTGCGTAATTCTGCATTTTACAAAATGGTGAAACGCGTGTTCGCGGAACATTAATAGAATCTTATCCTTGGACGGTTGCGGAGGTAACTGATACAAATAACGTGCCAGCATAAAAAATAGTTCCCTTATTAACTAGCAGATATTAATTAACGGGGACCTAAAATACTGAAAAAGAAGGATAGGATTATAACCTCCAATCCCGATTCATATTTCATATTTAATTAGTGAAAAGAGAAGTGTTAATAAACAAACTACATTTCAATTTTATCCACGGTTTTGGCTTTATTACGTAGATAAACAATATCTGTGGAAGTTGTATGCAACGTATAGTCATAATATTTAGCCAACCAATACTGTAAGACACCAAAAATGTAAATGCATGAAATTGTTCTTACAGTAGATGTATAATGTGTGAGTGTGAGGAACTATATTGAGAAACTGAACATCGATTACGTACTTGCATGTTTATCTGCGAAAATGGTCCCTGTCGGTACATCAGCATAGAGTTAGAATACAATCGCTGGAAGATTGCAAACCATTCAGATTAATCGAACATTTAAATACGCATAATGCTGATACCACCGGGATGTGTTCTTTCTCCTCACCCCCGTGGCAGTAATTGAATTAAGAGTCAGCCAGGAAATACGTTTAAACCAACTGACGACCACTGAGCTAGCGTCACGAATTTGCAAACGTCCACTGCCATGTATGAAGGCGAGTGACACCACGAGTGTTAAAGTCGATCGAGGGGTGTCGTCGTGATAGTATTGAATGACATTGAGCGGTTACACAACGTTGCAAGGACGCATTTTGTACACACAGTTATTCTGTCTTTACCGTTATTTGATGAACCTGGAAGACCTTTCAGACTGGAATGTGAGTATTTTTCCTTCCTGTACTGAAGTAAAATATCGGCACCACAGTCCAGTCTGCCGTTAACTACATTCATCTGCCTGTCCGGCAGGCATTCGGGTCTTACATGAGATTCACTGCGAATCGAACAATCAGTCCGGTATGTGTATGCTGCCGCAGACAGATGGAATTTTCGGAAACCACCTGGGACGGCGCAGCAACAGAGGGAGTATTTTGTATTCTACCAACCGCGCTGCATCACTCGAAAGGACTTGATTTATTGGGAATAGCCTATTGCGCTTATTTCGTCAGATGGAAAAAAATCATTTCCTCGAATGCTGGAAATAACACCAGTCGTCTTAACCAGCACACTGGAGAAGGGCTACTACAAGGAGGCAATGCAGTGTGCGCTAAGGGCGAAATGATACCACACACAACCAATGTCAACTAATATGATCTTTCCGAAGTGCTTAACAAGAATTTCGAGGAGTACCCAGGCCTTGATTCACTGTTTATTTCTCCTGCAACTGCAAAGCAGCTATTTCTTCTGCTACAGCTAATGGAGTTACAGCGTGCCCAGTGCAGTGAGGGACGGCTGTGAGATAGGATTGTGCAATCATGTGATTTAGATGTGGCTCCCGAGAAAGGCAGCAGAAAATGTAATGAATTCTTTTTCGAAGCGCACTGCATAGCGCACTGGGTGAGTGGCCGGCTGGCCACTGAATTCTGGTGGCATGGTGCACGCCCTGTAATGCTGACGCAGATTCTCCACTGAGCGACAGTGTCTCGTCACATGAAGACACCCATACATGTGCCGACCACACTCCACTGCCGAGGAGGTCTTCCCGACCCATTCGCCTTTGTGTGGACGATTCTATAGGTGTCAAGTCTGTGGTCTGGGTGCGCCAACTTGATGGCGAACAGCGACCTCCTAGTATGAGTACTACCTCCGTTAGCGCAGGCAGCTATGGTCCGCCATACAGTCCCCATTCCCCACCCATGAGATGATTAAAAGTATCCGGACACCTGGTTGAAAATGACTTACAAGCTCGTGACGCCCTCCATCGGTAATGCCGGAATTCGGTATAGTGTTGCCCCACCATTAGCCTTGATGACAGCTTCCACTCTCGCACGCATACGTTCGGTTAGGTGCTGGAAGGTGTCTTGGGCAATAGCAGCTCATTTTTCACGAAGTACCGCACTGATGAGAGGTATCGATGTCTGTCGGTGAAGCCTGGCATGAAGTCGGCGTTCCAAAACATCGCAAAGGTGTTCTATTGGATTCAGGTCAGGGCTCTGTGCAGGCCAGTCCATTACAAGGATGTTATTGTCGTGTAACCACTCCGTCACAGGCTACGCATTAAGAACAGGTACTCGATCGTTTTGAAAGATGCAGTCGCCATCCCCGAATTGCTCTTCAACAGTGGAAAGCAAGAAGGTTCTTAAGACATCAACGTAGGCCTGTGCTGTGATAATGTCTCGCAAAACAAGAAGGGGTGCAAGCCCCTCCATGAAAAACCTGACCACAACATAACACCACCGCCTCCGAATTTTACTGTCGGCACTACACACTGTGGCAGATGACGTTCACCGGGCATTCGTCATACCCACACCCTGCCATGGGATGGTCACGTTGTGTACCGTGAATCGTCACTCATCACAATGTTTTTCCACTGTTCAATCGTCCAACGTTTAAGCTCCTTACACCAAGCGTGGTGTCGTTTGGCATTTACCGGCGTGAGGGGTGGCTTATGAGCAGCCGCTCGATCATGAAATCCAAGTTTTCTCACCGCCCGTCTAACTGTCACAGTATTTGCAGTGGATCCTGATGCAGTTTGGAATTCGTGTGTGATGATCTGGACAGATGTCTGCCTATTACACTTTAAGACCCTCTTCAACTTTCGGGGGTCTCTGTCAGTCAACAGACGTGATCGGTCTGTTTGCTTTTGTGCTGTACGTGTCCCTTCGCTTTTCCAATTCACTATCACCATCGGAAACAGTGGACCTAGGGATGTTTGGGGATGTGGAAATCTCGCATACAGACGTATGACACAAGTTACACCCAGTCACCTGACCACGTTCGAAGTCCGTGAGTTCTACGGAGTGACCCATTCTGCTCTAATGACTACTGAGGCTGATATGGAGTATCTCGCAGTAGGTGGCAGTGCAATGCACCTAACATGAAAAAAGTATTTTTTTGGTCTGTCTGGATACTTTTGATCACATAGTGTACGTCGGCAAGTGGTTCGGCGAGGAAGTCGGTGCACTGGTTGGGCTGTGGATCAGGTTATGAATGGGCAGCTTAAGCTGGCAATACAGTCCCTGCGCCAGAAGCGTATCTGCTCGATGGTGGCGTCTTTACTACCGCCCCGAGCAAGGTATTCCCACTTCGGTGAAATGTCAGTCTCGCAAAGACGAGCGGAGCCTGGTGAGCATGGGGAGCGACCATCTGTCCTCTGGGCAGGAAACGGCCATGCTGCTGGAATCCACCTGAGGTGGCCAGTTGTGCCTAGACACTAAGTTGGAGCAGATCTAACGTGTAGAGCTGCTGACCAGCCATGGCCGCATACCGACTTCTGCTGTCAGGTCCAAGTGGCGTCCACTGTCACAGACCAATCGTCATGGTACGGCTAAAGGACGAGAATAATTTCGTTGTAAAACGTTCAGAACTTAACACTGAGATGACAAAAGTCATATTACACCTAAAAAAATGTCGTTTCGGAGCTCGTTTGCCAACTTTAGTGTTGAAACTCGGTACGTCATTGACTGAACAAGTCGTAGGAAGTACCCTACACAGATATTGAGGCATGCTGCCTCAGTATCAGTCCAAAATTCCGTAACTATGAAAGATTTGCTGGTGCAGGAAGTTGTGCACAAACTTGATTATGACTCATAGATGTTGGATGCGATTCATTTCAGGCAATCTGGGTGTCTAAATCATTCACTCGAATTAATCGAGAACAGCTATGGCCAAGAAATCCTTGAATGGCTGTAAAAGGTCTCCAAGCAGCAGAACATAACCATTTCCAGTCAATGATCGGTGCAGTTAGAGCAGAAGATCGAATCTGTTCGGTGTACACACAGCCCACATCATTACAGAGCCACTACCAGCTTGCACAGTGCCTTGTTGGTAACTTGAGAACGGCTTTGTGGGGTCTCCGCCACACTCAAACCCTACTATCGGCTCTTACCAACTGAAATCAGGACTCATCTGACCAAGCTACTGTTTCCCAGTGCTGTAGGGCCCAACTGATATGGTAACGAGCCCAAGGGAGACACTGCAAGTGACGTCGTGCTGTTTTCAAAGGCATTCACTTCGATCGTCTGATGCTACAGCCCATTAACACAATTTTTTGCGACACTGTCCTAACGGATACGTTGTTCTTACGTTCCACACTGATTTCTGCTGTTATTTCACTGTGTTCCTCTTCTGTTAGCACTGACAACTCTACGCAAACGCCGCTTCTCTCGGCCGTTAAATGGAGGCCGTCATCCACTGCATTGTCTGTGGTGAGAGGTAATTTTTGAAATGTGGTATTGTTGACACACTCTTGACCCTGTGGATCTCGGAATATTGAATTCCCCAACGATTTCGAAAGTGGAATGTTCTAAGCATCTTTCTCCAAGTACCATTGCACGTTCAAAGCGTGTTAACCCCCGTCGTGTGGCCATAATCACGTCGGTAACCATTCCACATGTATTACCTGAGTTCAAATGACAGCTCAGCCAATGCACTGATCTTTTATACTTTGTGTACGCGATACTACCACCATCTGTATACGTACATATCGCTGTCCCATGACTTACTGTTATCCCATTCACGCCTGCTGTCAGCCCTGCTGCAATACATCGTTCAGACTCGCACTAATATGTCCACATATGGTCGCTACGCTACAGACATATCCCGCTTACCTACTAATCCTATTGTTATAAGCGTGGTGGCAAAGGTAGGGAAAACTTCCTATGCCTTAGGCATGTGGTTGTATCTGCTGCTTGTATCTGCTTCTGCTCTTATAGACAACAACTGTCATGCAAAGAGTGAAAACTAGATGTAAACACGACAATCACATTATGAACTGGTCTACTGAGTGACTGACTACAGACATTCAAGGTTATAACATCAACATTAACTTTTTCCCAACATATAAAATATTCGAACAACTTGAGAACCGCCTTTGTTTACGACAGTGTGGAGAGCACCCTATTATTACCAAGGAAAAAACGGAATGAAAGAGCACTACGCAAACAAATTTGAATGTTTGGTAGATTGGGCTACACTCACCATGATGGAGATAAATACTGTAAACAGCTAACAATACCGAGCCGTGCACGGCTCGTGTTCGTGCCATTTATTTGTTTGCCATCCTCTATTACGGTACTGCCGCCTCGTTTTCTTATTCCATTTACTGGCGTCACTACCTTCCTGCCTTACTTGTCCGTGAGCGGCAGCAGCAGCGCGTAACGATAAGTGGAACGTAGTACCATCTCTGGAGCGAGCGATAGTATATCTGGGTCGTCGTGTGACTGGCAATCAGTTGGAGATGGACCAGCAGTGCAGTCGGGACGCAGCAGCAGTGAAGTCGGAGACGGAGGCGCGGACAGCCAGAGCTCGCCCACCGCTGGCGACACACGTGAACTGTCGGACGGAGAGAGAGTGAAGCGGGACGATCGTTGATTGGTCGTTCGGTTGGTCGTCTCATCGGCCGACGTATATTTGGTCCTGTAAGTTGGCTGTTTAGGTTTTTATACTGGTAACGCCACGTAGCGCTCTGTATGAAAATCACTGGCTGTGCTGTGTGCAGTCTGTGGCTGGTTTGCATTGTTGGATATTGTAGTGTTGGGCAGTTGGTTGTTAAAAGCGCGTAGCGTTGCGCAGTTGGAGGTGAGCCGCCAGCAGTGGTGGATGTGGGGAGAGAAATGGAGGAGTTTTGAGAGCGGATGATCTGGACGTGTGTCCCTCTGAAACAGTACATTTGTAAGAATGGATGTCATGAACTGCTATATATATATATATATATATATATATATATATATTATGACTTTTCAACACTATTAAGGTAAATACATTGTTTGTTCTCTATCAAAATCTTTCATTTGCTAGCTATGCCTATCAGTAGTTAGTGCCTTCAGTAGTTTGAACCTTTATTTAGCTGGTAGTAGTGGCGCTCGCTGTATTGCAGTAGCTGGAGTAACGAAAATTTTTGTGAGGTAAGTGATTTGTGAAAGGTATAGGTTAATGTTAGTCAGGGCCATTCTCTTGTAGGGATTATTGAAAGTCAGATTGCGTTGCGCTAAAAATATTGCGTGTCAGTTTAGTGTTGATCAGAATAAGTAAAGAGCGAAATGTGTGAGTACGTTCAGTTTTGCTCAGCTGCTTGTAAATCAAATAACGTAATTCATTAATTTTTCTAAGCGGACCTTTCAGTCCTTTCACCGTTTCTGGCCCTGAGCATTCGGTCGATTGGCATGGAGCAGCAAGGAAGTCTCCGTCGCGCGCTGGCGGTGTTAACGCACAGTTTGAGTGTGAAGTGCTGCTTGCGAATGCTACGAAGCTCGTCGCTCACCGATCTTGGACATGGAAGTTGAGTCCTCCCTTAACCTACTATGGAACCTCGACTGCTTACATTTCTTCGTTTGATCCTGATTGTCCCTTTTGGGACATTCTCGCGAGCAACAACGCGTATGTACAAAAAAAAAAAAAAATCATATGGCGCTGAGCACTATGGGACTTAACATCTGAAGTCATCAGGCCATCAGTCTCCTAGAACTTAGAACTACTTTAACCTAACTAACCTACGGACTTCACACACATCCATGCACGAGGCAGGACTTGAACCTGCGACCGTAGCGGTCGCACGATTCCAGACTAAAGCGCCTAGAACCGCTCGGCCACACCGGCCATCTGTCTATTCAAGTCGGCTAAGATTCCAGTCGTCATCCTGTGGAGTTTAACTTCATTTATTCCCTGTTATTGAAGTTGACCAGTGGTATCTTCTGCCTTGTGCCCGTTGTCATTCCGATTACCTGCCCTGGTCGTTGATGTAATTTTCGGCAGTGAATTTTCCTCGTCGTGTTGTTGCTGTCCAGTGCGGCGTGTAGTTCGGGAGCTGAGATGTTGTTGATCGTTGTGGGTCCCAATATTCTGTGTGTCATTGTATTGAAATCTTGTGGTCGTTTCTCTGGTTGCTTAGAGCGGAACTGATCTTGTTGATTGATCGGTCGGCTGTCTGTCGGTTGGGTTGTCTTCAGATTAAGAAGTAGTCGGACAGGCTGCCTGTCTCACCGAAACGGGCGTTAGTGTTACAATCCCAGGCCGATCCTTGGAAACTTCTGAGCGCCGTTCCTTGTGTGGTACATAGTAATTTCCCTGTTTGGGTCTTATTTATTTGGTTGATATGTGGACTTCAGCCGAGTATCAAATCTCTTAAATTAAAGTTCTTGTCTTGCCTTAAGGCGTGAGACTGTTATTCTTTTATATGGGGCCTTCAGCCAAATTTTACATAAGATATTTTAAGATAAGGCCTTTACCTTTTAAATTGAAACTCTTTTTCTATTCGTTAAACACATTTTGTTGGTATGTGGCCTTCAGCCGTGTATCAGTATCTCTTAAATTAATGTTCTTGTCTTGCCCTTAAGGCATAAGATTGTTATGCTTTTGTATGGGGCCTTCAGCCGAATTTTGCACGAAATATTTTAAGATAAGACCTTCTGCCTTTTGATTGAAACTCTTCTTGTTGCTTCCATTAAAATTAAATAGCTATGGCTTTTAGCCTGTTTAGATTGAGGATTTAGAAAATATTTTGGGGTGAAACCTCCAGAAGAACCTCGTATTTTAATTTCTTGCTTAGGCCTTGCGTCTTGGATTTTCAGTGTGGCCTTCAA